>NC_133156.1:180804350-186746850 GCF_040802235.1 Manis javanica
TGTGTTTATGCATGTGTGTGTATATATACCACATATTCTCTATCCATTCAACTATTGTTGGGCAACTTAGGTTGGTTCCATATCTTGGCTATTGTAAATAATGCTGCAATGAATATAGCAGTGCATATATCTCTTCAAACTAGTGATTTTTTTTCTTTTGGTATTTCCCCAGAGGTGTTATTACTGGTACATATGGTATTTCCATTTTTAGTAATTTGAGGAACCACCATAGTGTTTTCCACAGCATCTGCTCCAGTTTAAATTCCCACCAATAGTGCATGAGGGGTACATTTTCTCCACTTTCTCACCAACACATGTTATTTCTTGTCTTTTTGATAGTAGCCAGTCTGACTGATGTGAGTTGATCTCTTTGTGGTTTTGATGTGCATTTCCCTGATGATTAGTGATGTAAAGCATCTTTTCACGTGCACGTTGGCTAACTGTCTTCCGGTGAGAAATGTCTATTCAGTTCCTCTGTCCATTTTTTGATAGAATTTCTTTTTTGATGTTGAGTTTTATTAGTTAAATATATATTCATGGTACACAGCTCAGGAGCCTCAGGTCACTTATCACTTAGGTCTCCCTGAAGTCTTTCCCAGAGTCCCTGGCTGAGAATCCGTGCTCAGACCCACCGTGTGTTCATTCAACAAATTCTCATGGAGTCACCCATGTGCTCCACATTGTGCGAGGCCCTGGAGAAACAGGGCCAATGAGGCAGTTACAATTCTTGCCCTTGTGGAGCTTACTATCTTACGGGAGATTCAGGAAGCAAGCCAATTCTGTGGTAAGGAGTTTTCTATGCCTAGTTATTTTCTGGGGTCTGGAGTTGATACCTACTGTACTAAGATGACACCTGGTGTGTGCCTCCTGAGCAGGGGGGGCCTGCTCCCCAGTTTCATCCCTAGCCTAAGCTCTCAGATGCTAAGTTAGGGACCGACAGTGGGAACTCTGTGAACGCCATCTCACATTTCCTCAGGTGGCCCCTGTCTCGTGAAATGAAGTAGAGTATAGGCAGTTTCACTGCAGCCCCATCTGCCCCATGGGTAGATGGCCCTGAGGGGCGAATGGGGGGAGTGTCCTTAGACCAGCACCTTCATCCTGGGGGCGTTCAGAGGGGAAGAGTTGAGAAGGTGAGCCAAGTGCCCCCAAAAGCTGATCATGTTCGTTTTAATCTCTGGTACTGTTCAGGCCCCTCCCCAGGGCCCTGGCCCCAGCTCTGGTGAGACCAAGGGCGATGACATGTTTAGGGTGGTACCTCTCCATTTGAAAAGCACTTACCCCTGAAGAACAGAGAGCTGACACTGCCCTAAAGCTCAGAGTGCTGCCGTCAGGGTTAGAACTCAGGCCTCAGGGCCGCAGATCCTGCCCTGCTAACAACTCCATCACGTGGCCTCTCCCCTGGCGTCACGGTCCTCTTGCTCTTATTGCTTGTATCATGTGACAAGTGTTAGTATTTTCCTATTTTTAAGCACTTACGTTGCTTTCCATTTTTCCCTTCACTTTTGCAGACAAAAGCCAATCATGTTAATTTTAATCTTTGGTATGTCAGCCTTCTCTTAATATTTCCCTGTATTCATGAGTATTTATATGGGTATGGATATAAGGGTTCACAGCCAGCAAAATAGTTAACTAAGTATGTTAAAGTCATCTAACAGTGAACATGAAGTGTATACAGCAGTTCTGCTTGACCTACCTTTCTAATGAACAATCATTTGCAATACATATTTCACTGTCTTTTTCATATGTTCCCTCACTCCACACTGCATGTGCTGATGGTCACTGCAATGCCTTTCCTGGGTGTGGGCAGAAACAGAAGCTGCCCTCAGGGATAAGGAGTGGCTGAGGAGGCTGACGCCTAATCTCCAGAAGAAGAGTGCCAGGGATTCTTAGGTTAGGTGTATGCCACATCTAGGGAATAGCAATTTAGGAATGAATACCATTGACAGTAACCAGGGGCAATTTTTCACATTTGCCTGGGCTGCTTGCACCCATGCAAGAACAAAAAAAAACAAACAAGAGGTTCAATGCCCTCCTGGCAAGGGAAAAAGAGCGCTTTCTGAGAAAAATCCTCACGTGGGGCTGGGGTGTGTGCTGCCGATGACGTGGAGCCTGATGGATGCAGGAGTGGCAGCATGAGGTAGTGACTGTGGCTTCTGCCAGGTGCTCAGCCTGCACCACCAAGGGCAGAGTAGAGAAACCATCCTTACTTCTGGGGGCAGAACAGATTCTGGCAGAGGCATTAAAGAAAGGATAATGCTTGGGCTTCTGCAGGCAGTACTCGCTCAAGGAAAACTGCAATTTTGGGTTCTTTCAGCACTCCTTCCCAAGTGGGGCTTCATTTTGTCAGGGAAAATACCTGTTATTAGGTGAATGCAAGTCTGTAGATTTCCTGTTTAAACAGGAACCTAATGGAGGTGCTAACAGGTTCTCTCCAGGCCACCTGTAGTAGTATTCCCACGGAGGTATGGCTAGCTGGGGCTGGGTGGAGTAGCTGCTAGCTGCCACCTGTGGCTTCCCAGGCCCTGAACCTAGCTGCTCTGGGAAGATGCCTGGATGACCCGGCTCTGGGTTTAAAGAGAATCATACTCATCATTCCTAAGTGGACTCCATCCTGCCCTGTTTTCCTGTAGACCCAGGTTTCCACTTGGGTCTACTCTTTCTTTGTATTCTGAATAAAAACTTCTCACAAGACATGCAAATAGCCACAGCATTTGAGAGCTGAAAGGGAGGTTTGGAGGCATTAACCCTCTCATTTTACCAGTAAAGTGGCCTGAAGTGGTTCATCACGTTGCCCAGCATGAAAGGGAAGATCGAGGAGTAAGCCTCGTGCATGCCAGGTTCTTCCTCCGAGCCTTGTCCTGGGCCAGGAAGGGAGCCTCGGTGGCACTGTTTGGAAGCTGTGAGCTCCACTTTCTGGCAGGGTCTTCACTTTGCCATAGCTCCTCAAGAAGCCTGCTGGGGAGGCAAATGTCCTCTATTGCCTTGCTGGGGCCACTGAACTCAGAATGAGGCTGCTTAGCACCTTCCCCTCCTCAACTCTGGGCCTTAGCTGTGATTCTAGGCCATAGGATTAATTAAGTGCTTTATGTGCATTATCACATTATATTAACTCTTGCTTTGCAGATCTGGTTTTCCAGGTTATAAATGTTTGTCCCATGTGCAGTGATAAATGGTCTGAGGCTTCAATCCTGAAAAACAAGAGGGTGGGTAGAGGAAAATCCACCAAAGGCCAGTGCCCCCTGAGAAATCTGGAATGAAGTTAAAAGGAGGCTTCAGCCTGCATGTGCCTGTGTGTGCCAGGAGTCTGGGCATGCCTGATTGGCACCTGAACAAGATACCTTCTCCACAGAACTCACGACAGGGCTTTCACCATGTCCTGCTGTGTTTCCAAGGAGAGGCTATATTGCATTCTCAAAGTCCATTTCCCTTGAATGATGCTTTTGGACTGAAGCTCTCCAGACACCTCAGAGGAGACATTGCATAGCTCCCTCACATCTTCAGATGGGAATGAAATGACCCTCTGCTGGGTCTACTATGAGACAATCAGCAGTTATTTTTTTCTAACTGTATAAAAACACATATTAGAATTAAGAGATAATATCCTTGTAACAAACATCCCCGTGAGCACGGCCACTACGGAGGAAGTATCTTTCTCCAATCACCACTCTGTCTTAGACTCTTCAGATGGTTACTACTTTGAAACCATACATGAACAGAGACTTAAGTTTTATTAAACCAGACTCATAAAAGTGAGGGTTGTGCTTCTCCAGGCTGATAAAAAATAATTCCAAAGCTCTGAGGAAAATAATCTATGTCAGTCCCAGGGAACTTTTCTCCCCAGGAGTTGATTGGTCACTTTCTGTGGATGAAAAGAAAAACAGGGAAGAAGTTAGGTACTCTTACCACGAGAGGCAGACAGCCACTCCTTACCCCAGACATTCCACTGAGAAGACCAGCAGTTCTACTCAAACCTTATTTATCTTCCCCACCTACAGAAACTATGGAAATTATACAAAAAAAATACTTCCTGACATATTAGGGAAGACGATCTATAATCATTTAGTTCTACAAGATAAAGATAATCAATAATACTGACAAACGAATTCATCCACCAGTTCACAAACACACCCGCACAATGAGAGACCTGGCTGTGTAATGCTCATGCACCAGACACGCCATGCAGTGCCCGGGCCTCCCTACTTGAGAGCTCCAGAAGCAGTTCTTCAATGCCACATGGGCAGGCTAAGAACTCATCTTTTGGTGTCTGACTTGGAGTCCTCTGGGGATGGAGTGAGGGGGTTGGAAAGGAAATAAGAACAGTGAAGGATATGGACCTCTGAATACAGTATCCCAATTGTTTCTAAAGGAATTAATCAGTAGCAAATCCCCTGGTCTGTGAGTTTCAGGGACTTGCAGCACTGTAGGATTCTTGCTACAAGCCAGAAATAGCATCAGCTTCAAGAATCTGACCCACAAAGCTGCCACGTGTTATGCTACACTTGGACATTTTCCAGTTTATTTTATAAGTTCTAGATATATATCCTGTACCCATAAGGGGCAAAGAACTCCCATTTGGGACTCTGGAATGAAAACCCAACATTTATGATAGATTTGAACATTTCCACTATGACATCTAAACTAACTCTTAAGTAGGAAATTTGGTTTCATTCCAAATGTATGTCTGGAAGGTGGCTTTTTAATTTTGAAGTCTAGTCACAGGTGCTTTCTTTCCAATTTCCACCAGTAGTACAGTGTATTATGAGCACTTCCCAAATGCGGTTAATGCTAACAGGTCAGATGTGTTTCTCCCAACATTTTTTTTCACCCCATAAAACTGATCAGTCCTGCTCTGGACTGACTGACCTTTTTATACAGTTGGGCTCGTAGCCGGTATGATTTATATTCTGATTTCCTCTTTTCCTCTTCTCTCTTTTTCTGTACTTCTGGAAGCTGCTCGTAAATCCTTAGAAATGGCACCAGTGGAAAGGCAGAAAAACAGCAAGGTTACCTGATTACTGAGGCACATGATCTCCTTCCCCCACCTTCCTAAGCTCTACTGCTCTGAAGGCACTCAGTCCCTCGCAGGCAGACCCTAGGCCACTATGTGCACCCAGCTTCTTGTTAGAAATGTGGACACAAAGAACCCTAGCCTGGGGTGCTCACAATCTGGAAGGGGAGACAAATAAATAAAAGCATATAAAACCTTGCTAATAGTGGTTATTTCTGGGAAGAAATGGGATAAAGGGGTGGATATGAACTGCTTTTCTCTATATATGCAAAAATGTATTGGTTCAATATAAGATAATGATATGTATTACTATAATTACTAGTATTTTTAAATACAAAGAAAATGGGAAACAAAAGTATAAAAATGGTCATATCTACAAAATATTAACAGAATTAAAGGGAAAGCTGAAATTTATTCTGACTGAAGAGAGTCAGGGAAGACCAGAAAGGGGATTAAGCTTGACGTAGGTCTTGAAGAATAGTTAGGAGAAGAAAGTGGATAGGAGAAGGGAGTGTTGGTAATAAGGGAGTCAAGGCTTCACAAGAGAAGTGTAGGGAAACGGGGAAAGCAGATGGGATCATGGTGAGATGGGATGTGGAGAGTCTCACAGTCATGTGAAACCCTCGGGCTCTGTCCTGTCACGGATGGGGTGCTGCTGATTTTTTTTTTTTGAGAGGGCATCTCTCATATTTATTGATCAAATGGTTAACAGCAATAAAATTCTGTATAGGGGGGTCAATGCTCAATGCACAATCATTAATCCATCTCAAGCCTAGTTCTCGTCAGTCTCCAATCTTCTGAAGCATAACGAATAAGTTCTTACATAGTGAACGAATTCTTACATAGTGAATAAGTTCTTACATGGTGAACAGTACAAGGGAAGTCATCACAGAAACTTTCGGTTCTGATCACGCATTATGAACTATAAACAATCAGGTCAAATATGAATATTCGTTTGATTTTTATACTTGATTTATATGTGGATCCCACATTTCTCCCTTTATTATTATTATTATTTTTATTTTTAATAAACTGCTGAAGTGGTAGGTAGATGCAAGATAAAGGTAGAAAACATAGTTTAGTGTTGTAAGAAAGCAATTGTAGATGATCAGGTGTGTGCCTGTAGACTATGTGCTAATCCGAGCTAGACAAGGGCAATAAAACATCCATGGATGCAGAAGCTTTCTCTCAACACAGGGGGGGTGAGGTTCTAAGCTTCACCACTGTTGTTCCCCAATTTCTCACCTGATGGCCCCCCTGCGACTGTGCCTGTCTTAGGTTGTTCCTCCCTTGAGGAATCTTACCCGTCTCTGGCTAACCGGTCATCTTCCGGGGCCATACAGGGAAATGTAAAGTTGGTAAGTGAGAGAGAAAGGGTTGCTGCTGATTTTAAGTAGAGAGGAACACGATTGAATATACATTTGATAAGTATATTCTAAATGGAAATAATTTAAATTCCAATAAATGGCCAGTTAAACAGATTATGGAATATAATGGAATTAATATAAAGCATGAACAATGTTTCAAAGAATTTTTAATGATATGGGAAAATGTTCACAATATAATATTGAGCAAAATAAAGCAGGCTACGAACCTGTAAATATAGTATGATCGACAATTAGGGGGAAAATAAGTGTACATTAATACAGGTCTCTGTACAACCCCCAATCCTGTAAGAAATGGTACTAGTGTTAGTTGTGGTTAGATAGAAGGATTATGAGTGACATTTACTTTCTATTTTCTAATTTCTCTATATTTTCAAAGTTTTCTATAATGTGAAAAAAAAAATTGAAAATCATGTAGAGGCTTTGTGGAAGGTAGACTAGAGAAAATCAAGAGCAGAAGCAGGGGGAAGAGCAGTCTTTCAAGAGTACAGGCCAGCCTCCATCAAGGCAGAATAGGTTCCAGAGCAATCAAGCTGCCAAATTTCCAGGCTGTGCTCCCTGGCTGCATATGCAGTGATGGGTAACATGGCTGCAGGGGACTACTCCCCAGCTTTCTAGCTGGATGAATAGGTGGTCTGAGCTATCGTGGGAGTAGAGAATGGGATGCAGTGGAGATGATCATTAACTGAAAACATAAAAGTGGAAGTCAAGAAGGAGATTAAAGAGGAACAATCATATATTAAAAAAAGTCACTGTTGATGAAATCACTGTGAGATTTCACCTGTTAGAATGGCAATCATCAAAAACAAAACAAAACAAAACAAGAGATAAATGCTGGTGAGGATATGGAGAAAAGGGAACCCTTGTGCACTGTTGGTAGGAATGTAAATTGGTGCAGCCACTATGGAAAACATTATGGAGGTTTCTAAAAAAATTAAAAATAGAACAACCATGTTATCCATCAATCCCCCTTCTGGGTATATATCTGAAGGAGATGAAATCAGGATCTCAAAATGATGAAATCAGGAACCCCATGTTCACCGCAGCATTATTCACAATAGTGTAGACATGGAAACGATCTGAATGTCCATCGATGGATGGATGGATAAAGCAGATGTGACATACACATAAATATATTACTCAGCCATAAAAGAGGCAGGCCTTCCATTTGCAACATGGATGGACCTTGAGGGCATTATGCTAAGTGAAATAAGTTAGACAGAGAAGGACAAATACTGTATGGTCTTATATATACGTGGAATCTAAAAACATCAAGCTCACAGAAACGGAACAGAATGGTGTGCCGGGGCTGATGGGTGGGGAATGGGAGATGTTGGTCAAAGGGGCACAAACTTCCAGTTAGAAGAATAAGTTCTGGGAGTCTAAGGTATAACATGATGACTATAGTTAACAATACTGTGTTACATACTTGAAAGTTGCTAAGAGTAGCCCTTCAGTGTTCTTACCAGAACAAGAACAACAACAATATGGCAGTTCTGCAGGTGATGGGTGTGTTAATGGGCTGTACTGTGGTAAACATTTGCTATATATATGTGTATCAAGTCACTACATTATACTTACACCTTAAACTTATACAACTGGTATGTGTCAATTATATCTCACTAAAGCTGGACAAAAAAAACCACTCACTGTTAGAAAAGTGGTAACAAAGGCCATTGGTAAACAAGAGTTATTGCCAAGAGAACATGTGCTGTGAAAAAAAATATGCTTGGCCCAGGAAAGCTTGCATTCTAGGACTGGGAAGCTGGGAGCCAGAAAGCAGTAATTACATATATATTGCAGCTAAAGATACTATGGAACTGTCTGTCTATCTGCTCATGGTCTGGAGTCAATTATCTTTCATTTTTAGTACCTAGTCCTGTATGTGGCACATACCCAAATATTTGCTTTAAGAACTTAGTGAAATAACTTCTATTGAAGGACACATTGGAAGAAATATCTTCAGTTAAGTATCAAGTTCTCTCTTCTTCAAATCCTTTCTTCTCAACAGAAACCTTTAAGCATCTTTGTTAGAAGTAGGTGATGAGAAAAGGTGATGTGTAACACAGGATCTAGAGATACACATCCTCCATCTGAAACAGATGAAAAGTACTGGACCTGACTTGCTGGGCTACTTCCTCTATCTGGGCTGTACTTTCCTAAATATTAAGGGTGCCAAGTAGATGATCTTTAAGAACCCATTTAACTCCATGATTCTCAGATGGAAAGGGATGGCTTCCTTGAAAAGGGGCCATACTGAAAATAAAACTGAATAGAAGCACTCAAGAAATTATCACTTTAAAAAAACCTGAGTCTCTTTTCAGAGGATGGGTGCTTAACGCTACAATGACACTTATGTTTCAAAGCACTGACACCTTACAGAAGATGCCCTGCTGATCTTCCTGCAGGCAAGCTTATAGCCCCTTACAGCAAAGGCTGCTTTTGCTGAGGTAAGGCGTAATGAGTCACCCCTCCCTCCAATAAATGTGCTATGTAATTTCCCGTAATTTAATTTTGTGAGAGTTATAATGAAGCAATGGTTCTCAAATTTTTTGTACTTAGGCTCCTTTATACTTCTAAAAATTGAGCCCAGTTTTGGTTAATGTGGATTTATCTATTGGTACTGTATTAGAAATTAAAACTAAACATTAAAAAAATACTTATTTCTTAGTTCATTTAAAAATAACAATAATCTTCTTCCCTGCTAACATATAAAATAAATGTTTTCCAAAACAAAACATTACAGTAAGAAGAGCACTGCTCTTACATATTTGGCAAATCTCTTTTTAACATCTGGTTTAATAGAAGACATCTGAATTCTTATATATGCTTCTGTACTAAGTCTGTTATATGCCTTTCTGGTTAAAGTGTATATTTAAAGAAATCCAGTTTACACACATACGTAGTTGGAAAAGAAAGAAGTATTTTAATATTCTGTTCAGATAATTGTTGATTTTCTTGATATTACACCAAATACTTAAATATTAGTATTCTTCAGATTTGCTGCAATATGAAATCTGAAACTGTATCAATGAATTTTTGTACTGTTATGAATTCTACAGGGTATGTCAGTCTATCTTGCACTCCATGCTTGATTTTGTAACACCATGCAACAGTCCTTTGGAAAATCCTGGTCAGTGAGTTATGCAGAGCTTCTAAATGCTGACATATTTACTTATATAATATGACAATTTCACATTTGGTAATGTCACTGCTGATCTCATCAGAAAAGTCCAAGTATTGGGAGGTAGTCATACTCTTAGTGGTAGATACAAGTTTTTTAGAATTCTACTTTTTGCTTGAAAGTTCAAATATTCTCTTTGGCAATAAATACTGTCAGCTGTTTCCAATGACAAAGGCAGCGAGATGGCTGTTACACAATCATGATATTAAGTACTTTTCCTTGAACCAATCATGCACACAATATCTTGGTATCAGAAGTGCTTTATGTGTCCCGTTACCCTGCTGCTATGTGGCTGTGAAGAACACAGTGCCTACTAGGCTACCACAGTTTGGTGCCACTGTCTCAAACAGAGCTAAAGCGCCACAGTTTTACTCCTCCCCCCATTACTTTTGCATCATCAGTGTACATGACAACATAGTGAAAAGGCATAATGTCCTAGCATCATTTTGAAATTCACTTGGACCCTGAAAGGGTCTTAGCAAATTCCAGAGGTTCACAGACTATACTTTGAGAACCACCTGGTTAAAGCATCCCTTTGATTTAGCTATAAGGAAAGGGTTTACTAAATGGAGAGTAAAAATATTTTAAGAGGAATGCTTTAATTACCTAAAATAAGTTGTTTTCAAGCACTATGTCAACTATAAACTGTTTTTATTAAAGGAAGTCTCTAATGAACCCCTTAGATAGCCCTTAACTTTGCTCTTCCATGGCATTGTCAAGATCAATATATGCATATCTCTGATTAACTGCTAATGCATGCAACGGCACAAAATTTTAAAAGTACAAAAGGGCAAAAAATTAGTCTTTCTCCTACCTCTGCATGCTGGTTACTCAGTTCTTTTTCCCAGAGGCAAACACTATAACCAGTTTTTTGTGTATCCATCTCTAGACAGTCTATGCATGTAAAAGTATATGCATCTACATAAGCACAAATACTTCTTTTTAAAGACTACAAATGGTAGCAGTATACACATGCCTCCCAAACTTGATTTTTTGGAATCATTTAATTAATATGTCTTGGAGAATATTCCATTGTTTCTCACTGTATTGGAAAGATTTCTAGAAATGGGATTGCCTACATAAAGGGTAAAGCCCCAAATAAATTTTATTTCAAAATAGTCTATTTATATTTAGGTTTCTAACAAAGACAATCCTAAGGCTTGCAAGTTAGTGAGGATTTTTTTGTATATTTTGTATATGAGTAATCCATGCCAGGATCTGCTATTTTTCTTTCTTTTTTCAGTGGCATAAATGAGAAACTACTTTCTTAACTTCTTCTTTTATAATGTTTTAATTTGAGCATAATGCCTTCATTCTAGGAGCAAGCCAGAGCTCCTGACCACTTGGTGGTCTGATTTATGCTTTTATAATTACTCTTATTCTTTTGGCCTTACCGTTTCGACCTCTGAATCATTTCCTTCTTTCCAATAGGCCTGTTCTTTTGGGCAGCCAGGAAGCCTAAGCAAGAGAAGGGGTTTTCAGTGCATAGTTTTTAATAAGGAAGGTGTATTGCTCAAGATCTATGAGAGGGAGCTTCTAGGACTTTGCGACCCTACTCTGAGCTGGCAGTGCTGGGTGGTGAGCAATGGCTAAAGCGAGGTCACCATAGTGACTGTGAAGCAGTCTAAGGCTCCTGAAAATGCACAATACTTCTGCAGTGCAGACTAGACAGTAGGAATCAAAACACTGACCAGTTCACAGGTAAGGCGGTGATGAAGGTAATAGGTCATGTTTTATAGTTTCCACAGCTTTCATACATTATTATACTGAGATCTTATACTTAGCCTAATTATTAAGAGCACAGACTCTGGAGTCAGTCCACCTGGGTTCAAATTCCAACTTATCAGGTATGTTATCTTGGACAAGATATTAATCTCTCTTTGCCTCAGTTTTCTCATCTGTAAAGTAGGGATATTAATAGTATCTACCTCGGGGAGGTGTTCTAAGCTTTAACAAGAACAGTGTCTGGGCAAAGCAGAAGGGCTATGTAAGTGTTTTTAAAAAATTATGATGATTATTTTTATTATTGCCACCCTATGAGGTAGGCAAGCCTGAAATCAGCTCCATCTTTAAAGAAACAAAATTACAGTTGACCCTTAACAACACAGTTTGAATGTGGGTCCACTTACACAGACACTTTTTTCAATAAATATATCGGAAAATTTCTTGGAGATTTGTGACAACTTGAAAAACATTTTCTTTTCTCTAGCTTATTTTGTTTTAAGAATACAGTATGTAACATACCTAACATACAAAATACGTGTTAATCAACCATTTATGTTATTGGCCAGCCTTCTAGTCACTTGCAGGCTATTAGTAGTTAAGTTTTTGAAGAGTCTAATATTATAAGTAGATTTTCGACTGTGTGGGGGATTGGCACCTCTAACGCCTGCATTGTTCAAGGGTCAACTGTATACTTTTGGAACTAACTTGCTCATGGACACAGCTGGTTCATAGAACCACATTCTCATTATACACTGTAAGATATAAAACAGGAAAAGGAGTAACTGGGTTTATTTTATTTGGATCATGAAAGTGCTGAGAGCTAAATTGGGAATATTCTGCTTCCTAAGTAGATCTGAGACTCAGCAAGCAAAAGTCACCTTCTGTCCATGTGACGGGCCTGGCACGAGCAGTGCTTCCCAGCACAAGGCAGACTTTGCCATCTCTACCCAGTACAGGAAAGTGAACAGCAGAAGGTACCTCTCTTGGGGGTTGGGCGCATGGGCTCCTGGCAGCCTGGCCATGCTCTCACAGGGTTGAACAGTGCCTCCCGCTCACTCTGTAACATGTTCTGAAGCTTCCTCTCCTGAACTATTAACTTCAGGCGCTTTATCCGCTCTCCAGAGCGGGAGATGAAGTCAGGTCTGTGAAGCTGAAGTGACTCCTGAGGAGGAGAAAAAGCCCCAGAGCTCACATTAATGATGCAGTCTGTTCTCCAAGGCCTGGAAGAACAGTACTTGCCTAACAGGTTTGGAGAGCCTGTTCCTAAAATGCAGAAAATATCTAGAGCTGAAGAATAATCTAACAATTCTGAGTGGGAGAGCTCCAGTAATGAAATCAGAGGGATCAAAGAAATGCCTTTGGAATAAGCCAAGAACTAAGACTGGTAATTACAAGTCTTTCAAATGTCGATGGGATAGAGCTTGGCCCATTGTGCTATTTTAAATTTCTTTTCAAACAAACACATCATTAAATAACATTTCCTTTAGCTACCAAGATACTCATAAATAAATAAGAGACTCATCCCCTTTGAAGTCCTGTGTTAAGCAGGAATAGGAGTTGTGTAAATGGAGGAACAGACAGAAGGCTGACAATCATCAGGCGTCCACAGCACCCTCCAGGAGGCTCTCTGCAAGCCTGTGAGCAGCATCACAATGCCCACCCTTCCACTGCCTTGTCCCCACATATGTGACTCAGAATGCCTGACAGTAAGGCAGCCTTTGCTGATGAGAGTGAGCACAGATGACCTGTGGAGGTGCTAGAAAGGAGGTCACACAAGTGCACTTCAAAAGGCCAAGTCAGATTTGACTTCTTTGTTGTCTCCCCCTTCTGTCCCCCTTAAATATGTGGCTAAACTTAACCCAAGGTCACTGCACCTGCAGGGATGCTCTCACAAATGGCTTCAGTGGATCTCTGCCGTGGCTGGCCTGTGACCCACAGCTGTCCATGTGCTGTCCCTGCCAGTTCTGTTCCCGCAGTGGCTCCCTCCAGGGTTTGGTGTTGGTTACTGGTGCAAACCAGGCAATACCAGGGCCATGACACTGGGGTAGGTTTTCCTTCTTAGGAACAGACTTCACATTTTCCACAGGAACAAACCATGAAACTCCTATAGGAAATATTTTTAAGAAAAAAGATTTTTCATTTTTCTTATCACAGACATGCATAATATAGGCACTCAGGGGACTCAGCTGTCAGAGGCCATGCCACCAGGATGCTCTGGAGTCTGCTGAACTGTAGGTATATTCTATTAATTCTAGTGCTAGATACTTTGAAAATTTGCCCGGGTGGTGCTTGGGAAGATGGGTCAACACAGTTATTTAGAAATAAAGATCTTAGCAATGCAAGACACTTAAAATTCACTAGGTTTTGTGCTACAAAACCAGGAATTAGAAACTGACCTTCACAACAACTGTGCTTATTCTTCCTTAACTTTTTGTCCCCAGCATAACTGGTGAGAAGGCTTTTCTCTTCAGTTTTTTCTTCTGACGAAGAAGTCACATCACTGTCCTCTTCTACTTTAGCTTCGCTAGAACTTGGAGTTGGGAAAGTCATCCCAGCATCTCGAGTATGTTTTCTGATGCCATTCACAATCTCCAAATGACCTGAGGGGAAAGATCATAGATCTTTGGGAGGCAGCTCAAGACTGCACTAGCAGGTATACTCAAGTCAGTAAATGAAAACTTATTAAGGCTTTAATAACACAGGCTACTGCCTCCTTTGAGTGGTGTAGTGTGGTGAAGGTGGGGTACGCAGGAGAGAGGGAAAGAGGCAGGACAGAGAGATGGAGAGTGAAAGAGAGAGAGGGAGGGAGAGGAAGTAGGAGAAAGAAAGAAGGCTTATATTTTGAAGTCATTTAGATATTAGAGGGAAAGATCTACCAATACGGATTCAATACATACAGATTTCAGTTCTGATGCTGAGTGAGAAAGACAGTAAAATACTTATAGTCTCACTGGTAATCACCCAGGTACAGAAGGGATTCACAGATGTAAAGGTAAGACTGAGGGAAAAAACCCAAGGGGAAAGCTTATTTTTGCTTTATTAAGTCAAAGGATATAGAAAAACAAAGTAAATAGCCTCTTTCCCACTCCTGTTCTCCACTCACACAGTTTATAATCCCATAATTCTAGAGAATTTTTTGCACACATTCAAGAAATTCCCATTTTTTAAAATACATGGACTAGCATGTTATATATACACTGTTTTATGCCCTGATTTTTCTTTTTAATTATGTATTTTGGAGATCTTGACATAGTAGAGGGAGAGCTTCCTCATCCTATATAGGATTTCATTATATGGGTGAACAATAATGTATTTAACCATTTGGCTATTAATGGACATCTATGTTAATTTTTATTTTTTGCTAAAATAAACAATACTTCTGAACACGTGCCAGTTTTGCACATATGCACGGTGTATCTGTAGGCTAAATTTCCTAAGTAAAAATGCCAGTTCAAAGTAATTTTGATAGAAATTGATAAATTGCTTGTCACAGGGGTTGTACCCCAACTTATACGCCCACTAGAATGTATGTTTACCTATTTCCTTACACTTTTGCCCATGCATTTGCTCTCAAATTCAGATTTTTGCCAATCTGACAGGTGAAAAATAGCATTTGAGTATAGTTTTAATCTTCATTTCTTTTATTTTGAGAGAGGTTTAGTATTTTATATGTTTAAGAACTGCTTGCATTTCAATGGAAATGTTAAATTCAAGTAATTTACCTGCTTGCACGCCCTTGTTTAACATGTGTACATTTTGGTTGTTGCAAAAGGTAGAGTTTGAGTTCCAGAAACTACTGGTAGAAGATGATATACAGTCAGAAGAAATCATATGCCTTGCCACCTGGAAAACAAAAGAGACCCTGTTACCATTACCTGCAGTCAATGGCACAGTTACCCGCAGGATAAGAAAACACACAAGTCACCGAGAGCCTTTTCTAATCCAATTCAATTGTTGAGATGAAGTTGCCAGGAAGCTTATAACAATGTGAACATGCTACCACATAATTTGTGATATGGAGGGGAGTGTTGCTGTAATTATATAAGGGTCTAAGCTGTTTCAAGAGGGTAAGACATAAAGACTTGTATTACGGGTATGTTCACAGGGCTTGAAAAAACCATGAAGAGGATGCTAGCCAAACAATAGCCTGGTGGGTCTTCTGAACGAAACTCTAACTTGACACCTACATAAAATTTTGATATGAGATAAAGAGGCTGGGGATAATGAAATACAGTGGTGAGCTGCAGACATAGTGCTTTCCAACATGATCAGACTCAGATGCTTTTATGAGAATAAATCTACAAAGAGCTGAAAGGCCCCATGAGAAGTCCTGAGTGAGTGGAATACTGCAAATAGCATTAAAGGGCCCAGAGGCCTTTTTAGTTATGTTCAGAGCAAGTAGAGCAATGACAGGCAAGTTCCTGAATTAAAAGTGATGGTGAAATGTTAGTGGGTAACAAAAAGCTTATCAAATATAGAATAAATGGTATATATAAATACATGTGAATATACTATAAATCTATCAACATTCAGTATAAAACAGTATTTCTTAAACTTACTCATCATAACAATCTCCTGGGGGAGAGGCCCTAACTCAGAACAATGAATTCAAATCTCTAGTGAAGAGGTCTGGGCATCTATGTTTTGAATAAATGCTTGTCTACTTAAGTAAGCTGGTAGAGGTGAATTAAAGCCCAAGACAGGAAAGGAAACTGCAAGTATCTACTTCCCTGAACTAGATAAAACTATATTCTAGGGCCTTCAGGAAACCTGAAACAGAATCCTGGAGGGAAGGATCTACATTAGATGTCTGGGGACAGGAAATGTTTTAGTTTTCAAAAAGTTAAACATTGCAAACTGGAGGGTTTAAGAATGACAACCTGAAAAATTTCAAGACTTGCACACTGAAAAGTACAAAATGTCAGTGGGAGAGCTAAATAAATAGCGAGACATCCCACATATGTAATTTAAAATGGACAGAAGATTTGAAGAGACATTTCATCAAAGAAGACATAAGAGTGGCCAATGAGCATATGAAAAGATGTTCAACATCATCAATCATTACAGAAATGCAAATTAACATCACAATGAGATAGCACTTCACATCCACTAGGGTGACTATAATAAAAAAGATGGGCAATACTAAGTGCTGACAAGGAAGCAAAGAAACTGGAACCCTCACATATTGCTTGTGGGAATGTAAAATGGTACAGCCACTTTGGAAAACACTTTGACATTTTCTTAAAAATGAAACAGAATCTTACCATTTGACCCAGCAATTCTAGGTATATACCCCAAAGAGATGAAAACATATGTCCACACAAAAAATTTTACACAAATGTTTGTAGCAGCATTGTCCATATTATCCAAAAAACAAACCAACAATCCCCATGTCCAGCTGGTAACTGGATGAACAAAATGTGGTATATACATATAACATAAAACTAATCGGAAATAAAAAGGGACTAATGATATATACTACAATAGGAATGAACCTTGAAAACATTATGCTAAGCAAAAGATGCCAGATATAAAAGACTACATTATATTATTCTATTTACATGAAGTGTCCAGAAAAGGCAGAGGCAGATTAGAGGTTGTCTGGGGCTGGGAATGTGGACTGATTGCAAACAGGTATAAGGGGCCTTTTTGTGGTGACAGAAATGTTCTAAAACTGGATCATGGTGATGATTGCAAAACTTTATAAATTTACTAAAATAACTGTAGTTAAAATGGATGAATTTTATGGTATGTAAATTATACTTCAATAACTTGTTTTAAAAATCTCCGTAAAGAGACGCAAGAACTAATAACATTGAGAAGCTTTGGAAAGGAGAGCTGGGAGCCAAGGGAGCAGGAGTAAAAAGGCAAATACTCTTTTACACATTAAAAATTTTTTATCATGTGATTACATTACCAGTTTAAGTGAGAATAAACAATACAAAAACAGGGAAGCATGTGGCAATAAAGGTTTAATGTCTCCACTGAGTTCAACAAGTATAACACATTAGGCCATAGAAATGTTCTAGACACAGAAAGGAAGGTGATTAATCTGCTCTGTCAATTTGCTCTCACCATCTGAAGCACAATGTGTTTAACTCAAAGGGACATGTTTAAAAATAGGATAATGATGAACTTTAACAGACCCAAAAGCTGCTTAGGAAAGGGATGAAGAAAGCAAGGAATGGTTCAAAAAGTGAAGACCTGAGGAAAAAAAACTTCAGAGAATGCAGCGGGGACCCAAGATGTAGATTAGACCTATTTTCTGTGTTTTCAGAGAGCAGACTAGGAACAGAGACAGGAAATCCAATGCAGGAAGATTTTTGATCTTTGTATCTGAAAACCTCTGATAACTGAAGCCTTAGACAAATGGAACAAGCTGCCCAGGAGTGAGTGATGGAGCAGTTAAAGTAGAAGCTGGAGTGCTTTGTGGTACAGATGCTGCAAAAGTGCTGATGGTCCCTTCCAAGCCTGAGCCTGTGAACCTCCAGCACTTCCAAAACAGAGAACCACTGGGTGTGAAAAAACCATGTCTGGGGGATTGGCTTAAAGATGGCAGTGTGAGAAGTGAGACAGAAACATCCTCCCAAAACTACATAAAATATAGCAAATACAACAAATCCTGAAAGAGCGACCGGAAAGACTCCGACAGACTGCCTACATCTAAGGTAAAGGGAAGACTTCACGGAAAAGGGTAAAGTAGCAAAGCTGTGATCTGGTGGGACGCAAGCCCTCCCCCCACCCCAGGTCACTGGCAGAAGGAAGAGAAACAGAACAGGGAGGTGGCAGAAGCCAAGGACTGCTGAACACACAGCCTTGGAGATCTGCTCTAGGAGCATGAACCCACATTGCATGGTGCCCTGGAGATTAGTGTGGTTGGAAAGTAAAGACAGGCAGAATACTTGGAAAGACAGAGATTCCAGCTGCTTGTGGAGAACAGGTACCCACAACTGGCTGGTCTGGGACAAAAGAAAGGCAGGTACTTTGAAAGACTTCCCAAGAGCAAGAGGGCTGCTAAAGGGCATAGAGCTTGCTGCTCAGAAAGGACAGGTGAACAATATAATCCCACCACATTCAGCCCAGAAGGTTGGAAAGTCTCAGGACCATCAAGCATTCCATCCCCTTTGTTGGCAATGTGCTGAGGCCCCCCACGGTGATAAGCAGCCTCCCGCTCCTTTCTCTCATCCAACACTGTTTCACAAACCTGCTGCCCCCACCGAGCCCGGCCAGCTGGAGGGCAGATCTGCCTACAGCAGCTAAGGGAAATAAAGGAGAGACTCTTCCCTGTATGCTTGGTCCACTGGCCCTCACAGAGGACGCAGGCAATGCAGCTGGGAAGCAGGAAAGAGCTCTTTCCCCATGACAGGCACCAGTGCTGCTCACCTGCGACCCCTACCATTGCTCCAGGTGCTGGGGAGCTCCAGAGAGTAGAGCTTTTGGGCACTAGAGGGTAGTGTCTACACAAAGATATTATTCTAGAGTAATCAATACAAACATGAAACAGCAAAGGAACCTGGTACAAACCCAAATCCCACAAAAACCAGAAAGAGGGCCAAATGAAACTGAAATCACCAATCTTCTTGATAAACATTTTAAAATAAAAATCATAAATATGCTCATGGAGCTACAGAAAAATATTCAAGACTGCAGGGAGGAATTAAAGAGATAGAAACTTTGAAAAATACAGTATCTGAAATGAAACATAAAATGGACAGATTTAAAACCAGATTAGATGAGGCAGAGGAGATAGTAAATGAAACAGAAATCAGAGAATAGGACTATAAAGAGGCTGAGGCACAGAAAGAAAAAAAAGGATCTTTAGGGATGAAAGAATATTAAGAGAACTGTGTGATCAATCCAAATAGAACAATATTTGCATTATAGGGGTACCAGAAGAAGAAGACAGAGAAAAATGGATAGAAAATGTCTTTGAGAAGGTAATTGCTGAAAAATCCCCTAATCTGGGGGTGGAGATGGTCTCTCAGGCCAAGGAAGTGCACACATCTCCCAACACAAGGGACCCAAGGAAGACAATACCAAGACACATAATAATAAAAATGGCAAAGACCAAGAATAAGGACAGAGTATTAAAAGCAGCCGAGAGAGAAAAAAGATCACATACAAGGCTATCATCAGACTTCTCAGCAGAAACCTTACAGGCCAGAAGGAAGTGGCATGATATATTTAATGCAATGAAACAGAAGGGCCTCAAACCAAGAATACTCTACCCAGAAAGATTATCATTTACATTTGAAGGAGGGATTAAACAATTTCCATATAAGCACAAGTTGAGGGAATTTATCTCCCACAAGCCATCCCTACTGTGTATCATGGAGGGACTGCTACAGATGGAGGTGCTTCTAAGGCTGCACAGATGTCATCAGAGAAAATAAAACCACAGTAAAGGAAGTAGACTTCTCATTAGGTAAAAGACAATTAATAGGTAAGCAAATGCAAAATTAAATCAACTACCCACAAAGTTAGTCAAAGGATACATAAAGAATACAGAATATGATACCTAATACATAAAGAGGGGAGGAGGAAGAAAAAAAAAGAACCTTTAGATTGTGTTTGAAATACTATACTAAGCGAGTTAAATCAGACTGTTAGACAGTAAAGAAGCTGCGCTTGAACCTTTGGTTACCATGAATCTAAAGCCTGAAATGGCAATAAGTACATACCTGTCGATAATCAGCCTAAACATAAATGGACTAAATGCAACAATCAAAAGACACAGAGGTACTGAATGGATAAAAAAATAAGACCCATCTATATGCTGTCTACAAGAGACTCACTTCAAACTCAAAGACATACACAGACTAAAAGTAAAGGGATGGAAAATGATAGTTCATGAAAATAATAGGATGAAAAAACCAGGAGTTGCAGTAACTGTATCAGAGAAAAGACATCAAAACAAAGAAAGTAACAAGAGACAAAGAAGGACATTACATAATGATAAAGGGTTCAGTCCAACAAGAGGATATAATCATTAAAAATATCTATGGACCCAGTATAGGAGCACCTACATACGTGAAACAAGTTCTAACAGAATTAAAGGGGGAAACAGAATGCAATGCATTCATTTTAGGAGACTTCAACACACCACTCATTCCAAAAGACAGATAAATCAGACAGAAAATAAGTAAGGAGACAGAGGGACTGAATAACACATTAGAACAGATGGACCTGATAGACATCTACAGAACACTCCACCCAAAAGCAGCAGTATATACATTCTTCTCAAGTGCACATGGAACATTTTCAAGAACAGATCATATACTAGTTCACAAAAAGAGCCTCAGTAAATTTAGAAGGATTGAAATTGTACCAACTAGCTTCTCAAAGGTATGAAACTAGAAATAGATTATGCAAAGAAAACAAAAAAACCCACAAACACATGGAGGCTTAAGAACATGCTCTTTAAGAATCAATGGATCAGTGACCAAATAAAAACAGAGATCAAGCAATATATGCGGACAAATGAAAACAATAACTCAATGCCGCAAAGTCTGTGGGGCACAGCGAAGGCTGTGCTAAGAGGGAAGTATATTGTAATACAGGCTTACCTCAAGAGAGAACAATCCCAAATGAACAGTCTAAACTCACAATTAATGAAACTAGAAAAAGAAGAACAAATGAGGTCCAAGGTCAGTAGAAGGAGGGACATAATAAAGATAAGAGCAGAAATAAAATTAAGAGGAATAAAACAACAGAGAGAATCAATGAAACCAGGAGCTGGTTCTTCAAGAAAATAAACAAAACAATACACCCCTAGTTACTCTTATCAAGAAAAGAGTCTACACACATAAACAGAATCAGAAATTAGAATGGAAACATCACTATGGACACCACAGAAATACAAAAAAAAAATTAGAGAATACTATGAAAAATTGTATGCTAACAAACTGGATAACCTAGGAGACATGGACAACTTTCTAGAAAAATACAACCTTCCAAGGATGACCCAGGAAGAAACAGAAAAACTGAATAGACCAATTACTAGCATGAAAATTGAACTGGTAATAAAAATACTACCTACGTACCAAAACCCTGGACCAGATGGTTTCATCACTGAATTTTATCAAACATTTAGTGATGACCTAATACCTATCCTCCTTAAAGTTCTCCAAAAAGTAGAAGAGGAGGGAATACTTCCAAACTCATTCTATGAGGCCAGTATCACTCTAATATCAAAACCAGGTAAAGACACCACAAAAAATGAAAATTACAGACCAATCCCTAATGAACATAGATGCAAAAATACTCAACAAAATGTAAGCAAACTGAATTCAAAAACACATCAAAAAGATCATCCATCATTATCAAGTAGGACTTATTCTAGAGACAGAAGGATGGTAGAATATTTGAAAATCCATCAACAACATATACCACATCAACAAAAGGACAAACATCTCCCGATTATCTCCATAGATGCTGACAAAATTCAATACCCATTCAAGACAAAAATTCTCAACAAAATAGGTACAGAGGACAAGTACCTCAACATAATAAAGGCCATATATGACAAACCCACAGCCAAAATCATACTTAACAGTGAAAAGCTGAAAGCTTTTCCTTTAAGATCGGGAACAAGACAAGGATGCCCATTCTCCCTACTTTTATTCAACATAGTTCTAGAGGTTCTAGCTATGGCAATCAGACAACACAAAGAAAAAAAAGACATCCAAATTGGTAAAGAAGAAGTTAAAATGTCACTATATGTAGATGATATGATATTATACATAAAAAAATCCCAAAGACTCTCCCCAAAAACTACTAGAACTAATATCTGAATTCAGCAAAGTTGCAGGATACAAATTTAATACACAAAAATCTGTTGCATTCCTATATTATAATGATGAACTAGCAGAATGAGAAATCAGGAAAACAATTCCATTTACAATTGCATCAAAGAGGATAAAATACCTAGGAATAAACCTAACCAAGAAGGTGAAAGACCTATACCCTGAAAACTACAATACATTCATGAGAGAAATTAAAGAAGACCTCAATAAATGGAAATACATCCCCTGCTCATGGATAGGAAGAATTCATATTGTCAAAATGGCCTACCTGATGCAATCTACAGTTTCAATGCAATCCCTATCAAAAAATACCAACAGTATTCTTCAATGAACTAGAAAAATACTTCTAAAACTCACATGGAACCACAGAAAACTCCAAATAGCCAAAGCAATGATGTGAAGGAAAAAGAAAGTGGGGGGATTACACTCCCCAACTTCAAGCTCTACTACAAAGCCACTGTAATCAAGACAATTTGGTACTGGCTCAAGAATGGACCCATAGATCAATGGAAGAGAATTAAGAGCCCATATATAAACCTACACATATATGGCCAATTAATATATAATAAAGGAGCCAGGGGGAAACAGGAGCCTCTTCAACAAATGGTGCTGGCAAAACTGGACAGCTACATGTAAGAGAACGAAACTGGATTATTGTCTAACTCCATACACAAAAGTAAACCTGAAATGGATAAAAGACCTGAAACCATAAAAGTCATAGAAGAAAATCTCTTGAAAATAAACATGAGCAACATTTTCATGAACACATCTCCTCAAGGAAGGGAAACAAGCAAAAATGAACAAATGGGACTACATCAAACTAAAAAGCTTCTGTACAGTAAAGGACACTGTCAGCAGAACAAAAACGCAACCTACAATATGGGAGAATACATTCATAAATGATATATTCAACAAGCGGTTAACATCTAGAATATATTAAGAGCTTATACGCCTTAGCGCCCAAAGAACAAATAACTCGATTAAAAAATGGGCAGAGGATCTGTACAGACACTTCTCCAAAGAAGAAATTCAGATGGCCAACAGGGACATGAAAAGATACTCCAAATCACTAATCAACAGGGAAATGCAAATTAAAACCACGAGATATCACCTCACACCAGTTAGGATGGCCAAAATCAAAAAGACTAGGAACAAGAAATGCTGGTGAGGATGTGGAGAAAGGTATGGTATGTGGGAATGTAAATTGGTTCAACCAGTATGGAAAGCAATGCGGAGGTTCCTGAAAAAACTAAAAATAGAAATACCATTTGACCCAGGAATTCTACTCCTAGGAATTTACCCAAAGAAAACAAGATCCCTGATTCAAAAAGACATATGCACCCCTATGTTTATCACAGCACTATTTACAATAGCCAAGATACGGAAATAACCAAAGATGTGATACATATACACAATGGATTCTGTACAGCCATAACAAGAAAACAAATCCTACCATTTGCAACAACATGGATAGAGCTGGAGAGTATTATGCTCAGTGAAATAAGCCAGGCAGAGAAAGACAAGTACCAAATGATTTTACTCATTTGTGGAGTATAACTACAAAGCAAAACTGAAGGAACAAAACAACAGCAGGCACTCAGACTCCAAGAAGGGACTAGCGGTTACCAAAGGCGAGGGATTGGGAAGGGTGGGTGGGAAGGGAGGGGGAAGGGAATTAAGGGGAATTATGATTAGTTACGGGGAAGATAGTGTAACAGAGAGAAGACAAGTAGTGACTGTCTCATCTTGCTACGCTGGACAGTGACTGTGGTGGGCTGTGGGGGGGGACTTGATAATATGGGTGAATGTCATGACCACAATGTTGCTTTTGTGAAATCTTCTTAATATTGTATATCATTGATACCTTTATAATAAAAAAACCCACATCTACATCTGACTAAGTGATGAGCCTTGGTGCGTTTGTTTCCAGTTCTAAGTTCAAATCTCATCCAGATTAATTCCTGCCTATAAAAAGGTAAACATGAAAAAATATAATATACTCTAAACCATGAAACCACCCTTAATAAGAAATGTTAAAGGGATTTCTTTATGAGGAAAAGAAAAGATCATATCTAGAAGCAAGAATTAATGAAAAGAAAAAAAATTAAACTGGTAAAACAAACTGACAGCAATGGTAATAGACCAACCACATAAAAGCTAGGATGAAGGTTAAAAGACAAAAGTAGTAAAATCAATCACTTAAAAATTAGTTAAGGAATCAGTAAATAAAATGTGTTAAAGCAGACCAAAAAACCTAGGAATAAATTTAACCAAAGAGGTGTAAGAACTGTATTCTGAAATCTGTAAGACCCAGATGAAAGAAACTGAAAAAGGCACAAATAAATGGAAAGATATACCACGCTTATGAATAGGATAAATTAATATTGTTACAATGACCATACTGTCCGAAGTAATCTACAGATGCTATGCAATCTTTATCAAAGATTGGCAAAACTCAAGTTACATGCAAAATAATGAAACTGGATCACTGTCTTACTATTTGCAAAAATAAACTCAAAATGGATTGAAGACCTAAATAAAAGACCTGAACCCATAAAAATCCTAGAAGACAACATAGTACAGTCTTGAACATCAGCATTAGTATTTTTTTTCAGCTATGTCTCCCCAGGCAAGAGAAGCAAAAGCAAAAATAAACAAGTGGGACTACATCAAATTCAAAAGCTTCTACAGATCAAAGGAAACCATCAACAAAGCAAAGAGGCAACCTACTGCATGAGAGACGTATTTGCAAAAGATGTATCTGATAAGGAGCTAATATCCAAAATACATGAAGAACTCATACAATTCAACACCAAGAAAATAACCCAATTAAAAAAGGGACAGAGGACCTGAATAGACAGACATTTTCCCCAAGACATACAGAGGGCCAACACAGTGAAAAGATGCTTAATATCTCCAATCATTAGGGAATGCAAATCAAAACTACAATGAGATAGCACCTCAGAGTGGTCAGAATGGCTAATATCAACAAGACAAGAAATAACAAATGTTGGTGAGGACATGGAGAAAAGTGAACCCTCATACACTTCTGGTGGGACTGCAAATTGGTGCAGCCAGTATGGAAAGCAGTATGGAGTTTTCTCAAAAAGCGAAAAATAGAAATACTATAAGACTCAGCAATTCCCCTTCTGGGAATTTACTCAGAGAAAGCAAAATCACTAATCTGAAAGGGTATTTTGCACTCCTCTGTTCATGTCAGCATTTTTTATTTACAATATAGCCAAAATAGATACAACCTAAATGTCCATCCACAGATGAATGGATAAAAAAGATGTGGAAAAATCAGAACCCTCATAACATTGGTGGTGGGCATGCAAAAGGGTATCTTTGCATACTCTGGAGAATAGTCTAGTAGTTCCTCAATCCATATGATCCACGCCTATGCATATGCCCAAAAAAAAAATGTATGTCCACACAAAAACTTGTATATGAATGTTCACAGCAGCTTTGTTAATAATAGGCAAAAAGTAGAACCCAAATGTCCAGTAACTGATGAATGGATAAATGAAATATGTATATTCATAAATGGGATATTTAGTCATAAAAAGTAATAAATACATGCTACAATGTAAATGAACCTTGAACATTTTAAGTGGAAGAAGCCAGTCACAAAAGGTCACATATTATGGTTCCATTCATATGAAATATCCAGAATAAGCAAATCTATAGAGACAGAAAGTAGGTTAGTAACCACAGCAGCAGTGTTGGGGCAGGAGTGGGAGGCTGGGGGACATGAAGTGTGACTGCTAATCTGTATAGGATGTTTTTCAGGGTGATGAAAATATTTTAAAATTATTCACTTTAAATAGGTGAATTTTAGGGTATGTAAAAGATCTCAAGAAAGCTGCAAAAATATATTTATTCATCAATGCAATAAATAAATACATACATACATACATACATACAAATGCATGCAGATTTCCAAACCTTATTTGGGAGAAAAAAAGCTTCTCATGTTCTGCTGTCCTGCATCTCCTGTGTTACCAAATCAGGGATATAATAACTGAAGATGACCAACAATGTCATTTTCATATAATAAAGAATGAAAATCCTATAAAAATTATGGGCACTGGATGTTCTAGGTATGATGAGCACTACATACACTGTATGACTAGAGCCAAGAGAATCATGCAATCATGCCATGTTGACTTCCCAGATTTATAATAATCACAATGCACAGGCCTGCACTGTGTCTGATCATTTGTGCTGAGGATCCATCGTGGGACAGAACATCATTTTTGCTGAATGCATTTACAAATGCTATCGGTAAACCACAACAGTCCACTTTCCTTAGTCTATAGGAGAGTCTCCAGCATCTCCTTTAATGATCTCATCATCCTTCAGGGTCTGGGTGTGAATCAGCCCACTCAGTTCTCTGCAGTGGGGCTTACAGATAGAGATTTAAGTGGCTTACAAGTCAAATGATATTACCAGCTATTATGGTTTAAGGTATGAGGTGCAGAGTCTGGGAAGGAGATACATGATGGCTGGCTGCTTCTGTTTTTTAATTTCAATTGTTATGAGGGCAAACTCACCTAATGCCTTATTCCAAACTAGGAAAAGTAACTGCCTCCAGCTGAGAGATGTGTCAGGTTTTTATAGTACATTTTAATTAAAATCTAGGTCAGATTTATTCCCATACGTATTAATCAGAGACAACATCTGATAGACCCAGGAGGGAGAAAAGCTTTTCAATTAAAAAATTACTTTTTAGGTGGAAATTGAGTTTAGGAAAACATATCCAATATAGGAAAAAGGCCATACTTTCTTACATGACCCTATATGGCTATTATTCGTGTAGAAAGATTGTCATTGTTAACTTTCTGCTGGCCAGGTGCCTGCTGGGAGATTTTTTAAAAGAGGAATAAGTTAAGCTAATCATTTATAACCATTCAATTTTAGGACCAGAGGGACACATTGATAAGACAGAGTCCCAATTAGAAATGTAGTCTCTGGCACCAAACAAGTCTTCTCTTGTGAAAAGTTTTTAGGTATGCACAGATCAAACTGGCACCTGTAGTTTCAATAAAATTTACTAACCAGTAAAGGGTGACACAATCACAAAGTGTCCAAAATATAATATTTTGACGTAGATTTAATTTCTAGAGACAAGATTAACGCTTATAATAGCAGTTCAGGTGATAACTATTATTCACCTTTAGCGAATCAGAACTAGTCATTGATTTCTGCAAGTATAGTAGATGGTAACTGAAAAATCCTCCCCAGAAAATTTAAAATGCATTCCAAGTATGGCCATGAAACAAGATGGTTAAAATGTAATGGAAGTACTGATCACTAGAACTGAAGTCAAGAAACCTTAACAAGATAGTAAAGTTTCCCACATAATGGCAGGGTTTGGGATGGAGATCAAGAAAATGAACCAAGAGTTAAAGTCCTCAATTAATATGGGAAAAACCAGAATCAATCAATATATGGGAAAAGGAAAGGATCACGAAAATCCAGTAGAGGGCGGTAAAGCTAGATGACATGGATCCGAAAGGATTTTCTATCAGGGTTTGAAAAATTATGGCTTGAAAGTGGCCCTCTCTTTTTCTTCTTCTCTACATTCTTCCAATATGTTCCCTCTTAGATGTAATATTTATGAGGATTTATGATCACATTTACATAAGTGACTCTAAAGTCTTCATTCCACTCACGATATACTCATGAAGTCAGATTATCTATGTTTATCAGATATTTTCACTTGGATGTTTTGATTTAACTTCAAGTTTAATAAATGAAACCTCTTCATATTTTGGTCACAATTAATTTCCTCTTTAGATCTCTCCCTTTTGATAAGGTGTTCCCATGCTATTTCAGTTGTTTTGCGTAGAAATTTCAAAAGAACCATGGCTTATTAATTACCAACTCTAACTGATTAGAGGCCAGCTTAACAAAAGAATTACTTTTCCAATAATTTATGAAAGCACTGTTATTTAGAAACCTGACAATTAGCTTAACATTTGGAAATAAAGTTATACACAAAATAAATTCCATGTGAATTAAGGGTTTAAATGCCTTGCCCCTACCTTTAAAAAAGTATTAAAAGAGAAACAGCATATTTTCATAATCTTTAAATTGGGAAGATATTTCTTAGCATGGAACAAAGAAGGTTGAGTATAACAATATTATTACAATATAAATATAATTAATGCTTTAGAGTAATAGGGAAAGATCTTCAGAGAAAAATAGGCAAAAGATAAAATTGCAATCCCTGAAACCTAATATTTAAATTAAATGTAAAGCAATGAGTTTTTCTACACATAAAATTAGCAAATATTAAACGACTGATATTACTCACAGTTGGCAAGGGAACGAAGAAGGACAAACTCTGATACAACTTTTTGGTGAGAACATGTATTTGTACAAAATTTCTGGAGGGCACATAGGAGCAATGGCTTATAGTATTGAGAGTCTTTAAATTTCTATTGTTAATGATCTACCTAGGACTTAAAAACTTCTTGGTCAATTTTTCTTAATTTATACTTTCCTAGAAAAATCATCCTTTTAATTTTAAAATTTATTAGCCTAAAGTTGTACACAGTAATCTTTTTTAAGAAAATCTCCGCTTTGTGGTTATACCCTTGTGTGTCACTAATGTTGATATCCTTTTTTCCATGGTCAGAATAACCTAAGATTTGTTTGTTCTATTTTATTTTTTGGAGGAATCAGATCTTGGGGAATGATTTATTAATTTATATATTTTCCACTTTATTACTTCTTTCTTTCTTTCTTTCATCAGTCTTTTAAAATTATTCCCCAATTGAGTTTGTTCAACTAAGTATCATTTAAGACTATAGATTTTTCCTTTAATGTATATTGTTATATCCCATAAATTTTGAATAAGTGCTTTTACTATCTTTAGTGAAATACAAAAGTCTGTAGTTTCAACTTTTATTTCTTCTATAACCCAAAAGTTTAGAATGATCCTTTAAATTCATCTATTTAATGAAAAAAATTCTAATTGTCAAATTCCAATTTTATCATATTGTGGTTAGAGAATGTAAGTTTAGTCATAAATGTACTTTTGGGATTCATTTTGCCTAAACACAGTTAATTTTTCTAACTATCCCACGGGCATTTGAAATAATTATGGACTCTCGGTTTCTAGATTGAAGTTTTATACAGATACTTTAAATCAAGCTTGTTAGTTTTGCTATTAAAACTTCCACATCTTACTTGCTTTAAGACATAACCTTAGAAAAGCAATTAAAGTATCCCACTCTTGTACTTTTGTCATGTTCTATAATTATGTCTGAATGAATGAATAAATGAATGCTTTCTGATTGAAAGCACAGCAGTAGTTTTGGAAGTCTAGGTAATTGCAATCGGGATAGGGTAGACTCTCCAGACAAGTAACAATTAATTTTTAATTAATTAAATGAAAAAAAATTCAATCTTCTCATGGTATAGAAACTTGTACTTCTAATCTTCTGGCAAAACTAGAAATGCTGGGAAAGAAGTAGAACTATAAGAACTTTCATGTATTGCAGATAGGAATATAGATGGAAAAGCAACTGGTGCTAGTGAAGGAAATCAAGTGTAACTTCTGGGTATATATACCAAACATAGGCTTACACAGACCCAGAAGGGTACATGGACAAGGATGTACACTGTTAATGAATGTTTTGTGGTGCTGGGAGTTGACAACTTTTCCTGGGGGTCCACTATAGGAAAAGTTCATAGGTGAACTGGTAGATGCACTTAATGGAGTATTATGTATGCAATGATTAGAAACGTGAATTAGATTGCATGCATAGCAATGTAGATAAATCTTAAAAATGCTTAGCAAAAATAAGAAAAAAATGATATATTTTTATATATACTGAAAATACACACACATACACAGAATATACATTTTGTAAGTGTTCTTGTAAGCCAAAAGAACAGATACCCATGGGAGAACAAGAATAAATATGGAATATGGGGATAAACTTCAGAGAGGCCATGTACCTAGGAGCAAATTTAACTCAAACCTTGGCACTTGAAGTGAAAAGAAAATTTTACGTTATCTTGGCAAAGAAACTGTGTATGGTTCTTTCCTAATCCAGTTCTTTTACTCTACTTCTAGAAGGATTTATTATGGCTAGAAAGGAGGTTCAAATAGGTATTTTAGGCAGAACCCAGGACACAATGAAAAGCTTGAGAATTGTCCTTTCCAGCTTATAACTAACATTTTGTTTATTTGATCAGTCTGGCTTACCTTATTTTTTTATTAATGTCAAACAAGAACAATCTTTATGGTTTCTCATTAGAAAATACATGTTTCTTGTAAAAAAATATTGAAACATATAAAAAATTATACAGGAAAAATTTAAACCCCATAATTTAAAGAAAACCCATTAATAGTTTATTTTGTTCCAGTCATATATACACGTCAAGTACACACACGTGTGTACTTGACATGTATATGTGTATTTGACATGCGTGTGTATGTAGGCACACACACATATATACTTACATACCACATATTTATATCTTGTATTTTATCTCTGAAGAGAGCAAAATTTACCCTATGGATTCCAATATACTGCTTTGGACTGTTGTTTCTCTCCATATATAAGTGTGATTATAGATATGAAATCAGCCTGTTTTATAAAACGTAAGAAACAATGATAAATATTTAATTGAACATTACCAAGGTTTCATTTTATTCTTTCATGGAGATAGGTCTCTTTGTTTGGTAGTTAGTGCTGCTGACTTGCCCAACTGCTGGAAACATGGGCAAAGGAAGTAATGAGAGGGATAAAAACACAGACAAATCATTCTTCTTCAGCTTTTTCTTCATAAATACAAACTGATAAACTTGACTTGACTTGTTTTGTACTGACAGCTTTCCCTCTTATCTAACCCCAATACACAACCAGACTCTGAGAAGAAGAGATGGGGAATGACAGAGAAAGAAAGAGAAAATATGGAGAGCGTGCACAGAGGCAAGCATAGCAAGAACCTGAGAGAAACGGAGAAGGGAAGGAATAACCAGAAAAACCTGAGCCACACAGCAGACAGTGAGACAAGAAGGCAGCATGGGGTAGGGTGGAGGAGAGCACAGATGCACAGAGTGTGGGTGCACTAAGGCAGAGATAAGGAAGAGCAGGGAGTGCAAAAACACAGAAGTGATGGAGAAGCATGAACTGCAGAGACTGGGGAGAGACTGTGTAGATACAGGGGAGAGGCACAGTGAGTCAAAGAAAGACTAGGTGTCATCAAAGCAGGGATGGAGGGACAAGCAACCTGCTGTAGTCATTTCCTTATATTCACTCCTAAACCCTCAAATGGACAGAGGTAAAAAGTGTCCTGTACACATATTTGGGGAAAAAAACATTAGTATATCAAAGGAAACCTGAGTTAAAGACAAGATAGTTCAAAAAAGAAGAAATACAAATGGTCAACAGACATACAAAAGAAAATAAAAACTCAGTGAGTATGATTAAAGAAATGTGAGTCAGAATAGATACAATATTTCTGGCCTCTCTGACTGGTAAATATTAACAAGAATGCTACTGGCAGTTATTGACCAAGGTATTATTATCCATAACTGGTGAATAAACAGTTGATTCAACATTTCAGCAGGACAATTTTGCAGTATGGATTAAACATCTTTAATGTGCACAGTTGATACCCCAGAAATTCCATGTTTAGAAATGGAATGCTAAGTGTCCTGAAATGCAGATATAAATGAAATCATTAGAATGTTAGGAGAGGAAGACATACAGTAGAGAGCTAACATTTGGATAAGTGGCACTGCCATCCATGTATATCGAGATTATCATATGTTTTGGTCCTTTATTAACACATCTCAATATATACATCTCTTACTCCTAAGATAGAAAACAGGTTATGAAGAAATAAAAAAAATTCCAAGACACAATTAAAGAAAATTTTTGCTGAAATGAAATTAAACCTGAATGTACAAGGGATACAGAGGTACTGGTACCAGAAAAAAATTAATACCCAAAATATATGAAGCAAAACTTACAGAAATGGAGAAACAGACAATTCAACAGTAATAGTGACTGCAATACAGCACTTTCAAAATGGATAAACAACTAGACAGACCAGTAAGGATATGGAAGATTGAAGAATGACTATAAACCAACAAGACCTAACAGACATATATAGAATACTCTAACCAAAAACAGCAGAATACCCATTCTTCTTAAGGGCACATGAGATGTTCTTTAGGGGACCATACACTGGGCCATAAAACAAGTCACAACACATTTACAAGGCTTGAAATCATACCAAGTATGTTCTCTGACCACAGTGGAAGAAATTGGAAGTCAATAACATAAGGAAATATAGGAAATTAAAAAATATGTGGAAATAAAACAACACATTCTTAACAACTAATGGTCCAAGAAGAAATCACAAGGGAAATTAAAAAATACTTTGAGATGAATGAAAATGAAAACAAAACATACTAAAACTTACGGGATGCCATGAAGGCAGAACTTAGAATGAAATCTGTACTTGTAAATGTCTACATTAAAAGAAGGGTGATTTTAAAACTATAACCTCATCTTCTACCTTAATAAGAAAAAGAAGAGCTAACAAAAGTCAAAGGAAGCAGAAGGAAATTACAGATCATAATGAAAATAAAGTACAGAAAAAGAGAAAAATCAAAGAAACCAAAAGTTGGTTCTTTGAAAAGATCAATAAAAATGGAAAAGTCTTTAGGTAGACTCACCAAAGAAAAAAACTCAAATCAATGAAATTTAGAATGAAGAAGGGGAAGTTACTACCAACTATACAGAAATTAAAAGGATTATAAGGAAGACTGAAGAATTATATGTCGATGAATTAGATAACCTAGATGAAACACATTTCCAGAGAAACAACCTATCAACGTTGACTCAAACAGAAACAGAAATCTGAACATGGAAAGAAACCTTAGTGAATCAGAAATCCGAAAACTTAGCAAAAAGAAAAGCTCAGGACCAGGCTTCTTGGTAAGTTCTACAAAATATTTAAAGAAGAACTAACACCAACCATTGACATACTCTTAAAAAAATACACTAAAGATTGCCTCTCCACATAGTGGATCTGTGGCATCTTCCTGCACTGATGGTCAGTGACTGCATTAGGGTATGGGTGGGGACTTGATAATATGGGTAAATGTAGTAACCACATTGTTTTTTCATGTGAAACCTTCATAAGAGTGTATATCAATAATACCTTTATAAAAAAATAAAAATAAATAAATAAAATGAACAAACAAAAAAAGCTTAAAAAAAAAAGATTGCCTCTCAATTCATGCTAAGAGGCCAGTATTACCCTGATAACAAAGGCAGACAAAGACACAAGGAAACTACAGACCACCTTATAAGTTACGGATGCAAAATCCTCAACAAAATACTAGCAAAATGAATCCAGTGGCATAGAAAAAGTTTTATACATCAAAACCAAGTGGAATTTATCCTAAGAAGGCAAGGGTGGTTCAACATTAGAATATCAAAGTAATACACCATATTAAAAAGAAAGAAAACATGATCATCTCCATACACACAAAAAAGCATATGGCAAAATCCAAAACCCTTCTGTGATCAAACACACTAAGTAAAATAGGAATAGAAGGGAACTTTTTCAGCCTGATAAAGGACATCTATTAAAAACTCACAGCTAACACCATACTTAATAACTAAAAAGTTCTCTCCCTATAATCAGGAACAAGACAAGACATTCTTACTTCTTTTCAACACAGTACTGGAGATTCTAACAGGTCTTGAACAAATCACAAAAACCAGTATTTGAGAATATCACTAATATAATTAATAAAGGTGAATGACTTAATATAAATGGAATACCATACTGTATTATGGAGACTCCATCTCCACCCTTGGAGGACTTATTCATGCATTAAGCCACAAAGAAAATCTCTATATGTCCTTAAAACTGAAGTAGAACTGAATACAATCTCTGATCATGATACATTAAAATTATAAATATGTAATAACGATAAACCCAACCTCATAGAAATTTAAAAAAAAAACTCCTCTAAACAAACATCTACAAAATACTACTAATAAAAATACCACAGGTCAAAATCCTAGTTTCCATTTGGGGATCTAGAGTTGAAGAAGACAGCCCTCCCACCCTTACAACAACACCACTACCACTACTTCCACCATCAACAAAAATATACCAACTTTAAGTTCACGACTCTTCCTGAAGCCATCAAAAAGCTGAGGTCAGAGGTCAACCCTGGCCCCAAAACTAAAGAGACTGCTGCCTGCAGGGAGACAGGAAACATGAGTACCAGTTTACCTGGAGGAGACACAATTGGACACCACTCAAGAAGGCTGGAGATGGATTAAGTGGGGAAGACCAAGTGTACACAGGTGAGAGTGCGAAACCATAGGAGGCACAGAAACTGGGGGATTGTGCACCATCTTGCTGACTACTTCTCCACAAACTCTACCAGGTAAAAGTCTGAAGTTTTACAACAGGGACCATTATGGTGCAGACCTGGGAAAGAAGTATAGCAGCTATTATTGGAAGGTTACAAAATTGCTTTGGGGTTATGTCAACAAATTGGTAGAATGAGAACCTCGAGAGGCCTGTCCATTCCCTAGAAACACCAAAATACCTGGCAAAAACTGTCAAATCAACCTTATCAGAACTCTGGAAGATGGTCAAAAGTTTATGGCAACTAAGTGAAAACTTAAACAGGAGCAAGGCCACCTACACAAAAACACTGGTAAAGGCAGATAAATATAAAAGTCAGTAACAGTGTGTTTCTGGTTTGTAACATCTCTTTCTTTTCCCCTAAGAGTTAGAAGACAAATGCATCAATAATAATTTTAATCTATGTTAATGGGTATAGAAAGTATACAGCTATTACCTTTGACTATAACAATATAAAGGGTAAGGGCAGAGATGAACAGAAGGAGAGTTTTTATATACTATTGAAGTTAAGTTGGTGTCAATTCACATTAGATTGTTGTATGTTTAAGATGTTAATTGTAATCCCCAAGGCAACTACTAAGAAAAAATATAAAGGAGAGGAAACGAGAAGGGAACCAAAATGGCACATTACAAAAAGTAAATTAAACAGAAAAGAAGGCAGTAATGGGGAACTGAAAAAGGTAGAAAGATGTGACATAAATACTGGCAAAAGTAAGTCCTTTCCTAACAGTAATTACTTGAAATGTAAACAGATTAAACTATCCAATTAAAAGGTAGAAATGGCTGAATGAATTAAAGAAAAAAACACAACCAACCTACATACTGTTGACAGAAGACTTAATTTAGATCTAAAGACACAGTACTTGAAAGTCAAAGGATGTAAGAAGATATTCCATGCAAAAGTAGGAATGGGGAGAAAGTAGGGTGGCTATAATAACATCAGACAAAAGAATTTAAGTTAGGAATTGTTAAAAGAGATAATGAAGGGGATTATTTATTGATAAAAAGTGTCAACCCATGAAGAAAATATAACATTATGAACATACATACACCTGACAATACAGCCTCAAAATATATGAAGCAAAAATGGACAGAATTGAAGGGAGAAAGACAGTTCTACATAAATAGTTGTAGATCTATAGTTGTATGTTACAGATCTATTGTTGTATCATTTTAATATGGATAGAAAAACTAGACAAAAGACCTATAAGGAAACAGAGGACTTGAACAACACTATAAATCGACTATACTTAGTAGATCTATAGAGAACACTCCAGCAACAGCAAAATATACAATCTCAGGGACACATGGGAATTGTCCAGGACAGATCATATGCATGCCAGGCCATAAAATCAGTCAGCATAAATTTGAAAGGAGAGAAATAATACAGAGTATATTTTTCTGACCAAATGGAATGAAGTGAGAAATCAATAACAGTTAAGAGATTTGGAAAATACACAAATATGTGCTAATTAAGTAGTCCTAACTATTAATGGTCAAAGAGGAAATTATAAGGGAAATTAAAAAATACTTAGAGATAAATGAAAATGAAAACAAAACATGCCAAAACTTATGGAACGAAGTAAAGGCAGAATTTAGAAGGAAATCTGTATCTGCAAGAGGGAAATTAATAGCTGTAAACATATATATTAAAAAGATAATACTTTCCAATCAATAATCTAACTTTAAACTGCAAAGAATTAGAAAAAGAAGAGGAAACTAAACCAAAGGAAGCAGAAGCAACTAATGAAGTTTAGTAGATAAAGGGAGACTAGAAAAATAGCAGAGATGGACAGATTCCTGGAAACAGATAAAATACAAAAACCGACTCAAGAAGAAACATAAAATCTGAATAGACTTAATAACATTATGAGATTGCATTGGTAATAAAATTTTCCCCAAAGAAAAACCTATGACCAGATAGCTTCACCGGCCAAACATTTAAAGAAAAATTAGCATCAGTCATTAACACCAATTTTCAAACTTATCCAAAAATAGAAGATGAGGGAAAATGTCCTACTCATTCTGAGGCAAACATTACCCTGGTACCAAAGGCAGATAAAGATGTCACAAGAAAACTACAGATGAATATCCCTTATGAATACAGATGTAAAAGTCCTCTTCAAAACTCTAGCAAACTGAACCCAGCAGCATATGAAAAGGATTATACATTATGATCAAGTGGGATTTATCCTGAATACAAGGTTGATTCAACACATGATTATCAATATACACTATATTAATAGAATAAAAGGGGAAAAATCCCAGATGATCACCTCAATAGATGCGGAACCACCTGGTAAAACTCAAAACACTTTCACAGTAAAAAGTCATCAAAATAGAAAAAAAGAGAACTTGCTCAGTATGACAAAGGTTATATTAGAAAATCCACAGCTAACATTCTCAATGGCGGCAGACTGAATGCTTTCCTCCTAAGATAATGAAAAAGATAATAATGCCATTGCCACTTCTATTTGCCACTCTACTGGAAGTCCTAGCCAGACCAACTAGACAAGTAAAGTAAATAAAGGACACCCAAATTGGAAAGGAGAAAGTAAGACTATATCTGTTCACAGATGGCATGATTTTCTATGTAGAAAACCCTAGGGTATCCACAAGAAAACTGTTAGGAGTTAGCAAAGGAATTCATTGAAGTTACAGGATACAAGACCAGCATGCAAAAAAAAAAAAACAGTTGTGTTTCTGTGAACTAGCAATGAACAATGCAAAAGTAAAATTAAGAAAACAATTACATTTAAAACAGCATCAAAAAGAAAAAATACTGAAATTCATATGTAATTTCAAGGGACACTGAATAGCCAAAACAGTCTTGAAAAAGAAGAATAAAGTTGGAGGTCTTAGATTTCTTGATTTCAAAATTTATTACAAAGATAAAATAAACCAAAACAGTGTGGGAATAGCATAAGACAGACAATGGAAAAGAACAGAAAGACCAGAAATAAACCCTGCATATATGGTCAAATGGTTTTTGACAAAGTTGGATGACTCCCACTTCTCAATTTTAAAACTTACTACAAAGCTACAAGTAACCAAAACTGTGTGATACTGGCATGAAGACAGATGGAACAGAATCAATAAAGACTAATAGAACAGAATACAGAGACCAGAAGTAAACGTCCACGGGCAAGTGATTTTTGACAAGAATGCTAAGCCCATTTAGTGGCCAATGAATAGTCTCTTCAACAGCTGGTGCTGGACAATTGGATATCCATGTAGAAAAGAATGATATTTGACCCATGCCTCATGCCAAATATAAAAATTAACTCAACATACATCAAAGATGCAGACAAAGAGCTAAAAGTATAAAATCCTTGAAAGAAAATAGAGGGACAAACTTTCATGAATCTGGATATGACAATGGTTTCTTAGATGACACTAAAAGGATATTCAACCAAAAAAAAAGTAGGTACGCAGGGACTTCATCAAAAGCAAACTATGGTGTATCAAATGGCATGGATAAACAAGTGAAAAGACAACTCAGAGAATAGAAACAAATACTTACAAATTATAAATCTGACAAGGGTCTACAATCCAGAATATATAAAGAACTCTTGCAACTCAAAGGACAAAAAAAGATAAACAACTTGAATAAAAAGTGGCTAAAGACTTAAGTAGACACTTCTCCAAAGAAGATAGACAAATGGCCAATAAGCACATGAAAAGATACTTAACGTCCTTAGTCATGAGGGAAAGGGAAAGGGAAATCAAAACCACAAACAAATAACAGTGAGTATGAGATACCACTTACACCCACGAGGATGGCAAAAAAAAGGTAAATAAAAAATGCTAGTGAATGTGGAGAAATTAGGACCCTCACCCACTTCTGGTGGGTGGGAATGTGAAATGGTATTGCGACTGTAGGAAACAGTTTGGTTAACATAGAATTATCATGTGACCCAGTATTTCTACTCCTACATATATACAAAAAGACCTGTATGCAGGTATTCAAATACCGGCTCATTAATGTTCATATCAGCTCTACTCACAACAGCCAAAGGTAGAAACAACACAAATGTCTATGAATGGAGTAGATGAATAAAATGAAGAACACACATGGAGTATTAGCTATGCAAAATGAAATACTATACATGCCCAGACATGGATGAACCTCAAAGTGAGGTTCACATTATGCTAAAGTGGAAGAGGATTAAAACAAAGGTCATATGTTGTATAACTCCATTTACATGAAATAACCAGAATAGGCAAGTTCACAGAAACAGAAAGTAGATTCATGGATATTAGGGGCTGGTGAAAAGGATGAGGTCATGAAAAAAGTTCTTGAACTAAATAGTGATATTACTTGTAAAACACTGTGAATGTACTCAGTGCCACTGAACTGTATACTTTAAAATGGTTAAAATTGTAAACTTTATGTGTATTTTACCACACACACACACACACACAAATCCTCTACCAAAGTAGACCTCAGTGGAAAACTCTTACCCATTAGTCACACTCTCGTCGTCCTTTCCACCAGCCCCTAATATCCATGAATCTACTTTGTTTCTGTGAACTTGCCTGTTCTCATTATTTCATGTAAATAGTTATACAACATGTGACCTTTGTGTTAAGCCTCTTCCACTTTACCTCTATTCTCCTCTAAGGAACAAAAAGCCTTAATCTGTGTGACTCTCAATTCTTCATTTGCTTAAAAAAAAGTCATATTGTACTATTTATATATATATATATATATATATATATATAGTCAATGTCTTGTAGTACCTACCAAAAACACAATCATGAGAAATACTAATAGTAAATTTCCTGAATGTCTTGTACCTCCTTTCCTATAAAATTTTTTGATCATGCAGTCCTACTAAAAAAATATTGAGTAAATTACCATTTATTTATAAATTATATCATATACAAATTTTAAAAGGCTGAGAAAAATGAATATAAATCTAGTACTTTTCTTTCTCTACTCCAGTGAACCATTTTGTAAGCATCTCTCTTTGGAGAGCACTTCTCTAGATATCCTAAATTTTATTCTTGGGTTAAAGTAATGGTCTGTGTTTTTTTAACTCTTGAGATCTGCTTTTACTGAACTCCCTAAAGTAAGGCCATTATTAGCCTTATGGGCATTGTTACTAAATCTGTTGTAAGGATACTGTTGATGACTGTTATACTGTGGTGCTTGCTTTATGAGGACAAACGAGAGAAATTCCTCTTAGGTCTTGGTACCAGAAATATCTGTAATGTTTTTGAAAATGTAGTTTGTTTTTGTATTATGGACTCATGTCGTTTGATCACAAAATCCTAGCAATACTAACTGCTAGAAACATAAAGGGAAATTTGTGGCTTACTTCTAGCAATCATGTCCACAGGGTATATTTACCTCCTTCCTGGCTTCAATTTGTCTTCCTGTCATTCACAATTCTTCATTTATTTATTTATTTTAAAAAATCATGTAGCTCTCCCCTTCCTGGCTTTAAATTTTCTATCATTCCAATTCCTCATATACTTAAAAAATAGTATGTTATTTATGTACGCACGTGTGTGTGTGTATGGGTTAAAAGCACCTTAACCTTTCTTGAAAGACAGAGAGGAATGAAAAACAAAAAACAAACCAAAAGACCATGCAATCCTGTTCAGAATGGAGGCCATTCTTAACCTGGAGCATCTCTGTGCCTGGGGATTACTTTGCAGACTCTGAAGCATGTAGGAGCAAAGCCCTTCATTCAAAGTGTAATTCGTGAATGAGTGCTGATGAAAAGAATGACATCTCACAACAGCATTGTACTACACTTTCTCCCTTTTTTTCAGTTGGTAAGAAATGTTCAAGTGAAGAAAGGGCAATGGGATTTTTTTTTCACCTGTGTGCAAAGCTTAACTAAAAAGTCCATGAAAAAGGCAGTCACATTGCCAGATGGAATTCGTAGCCATGTACCTGGATGTGTTTCCTTCTGGTGTGCTCAGAAGTCATTTGGGGGTGACACGTGTAAAATGCTTTCTTGTTCTTGCTCCGCTTCTCAAGGTACCTCCTCTGATGGTTGGTGACGCTGTTGTATAATCTAATTTGCCTAGGTGACAGACAAACTCTTTCATGGCCAAAAGCTTGGATCAATCGAGCAGTGTCAATGGTGGAAAGAGAACTACTCCTGTCATTCAAAGTCACTTCTTTATCTGTTTGGGTCAATATATCTGATTCCACAGGAGAAGTGGTGGTGGAAATAATGTTAGTGGCAGTATCTGTGAGCAGCTCACTCTCCTCTGATTGTCTAGAATCTGAAGAAGTGTTTATATAATGAAAACCTGGCTGTTTTCTCAGAATGTATTTATCAAATTTAATCTGCTCAATTTTAATCTGATTGGACTTCCCATCTTGATGAGCAGAAAAAACCCTGCTTTTTTTAAGATCTCGTGTGTTTCTATGGTATTTCTCCAGGCTTTTATATCGTTTCTTTTTTTGAAGCTTGTTTTTTTGCTGTTGCAGTTTAGCACTCCCTTCTTTAACATCTTGTTCCCCTCTGCTATCATCCTGTGTCCTTCCAGAGGGCAGGAGTGAATGTGTGATGGGATTCTGGAGAAGTTTGGCCAAACGATCAAGTCGCTCCACCAAGGACAGTTCTTTCCTGTCACCAAACTCAGGTTTCTTCTGTTGCTTCTGTTGCTCCTGATACTTGTTCCAGAGTTCATTCAAATGTGCAGTGTGCTGAGTTGGTGGCTCTGAGGTGACCTTCTGATCCTTATTTTGATCATTCATTTGTTTGTCATTTTGTGGATAATCTCTAGCCTGACTTTTAGCCTCTTCTTTGTTTTCCAAGTTTACATTGATACTTAGGCTCTGTATTTTGGTGTAATCTGTCTTTGTCTTTTCCACATTTTGATAAGAGGGAGGAAGACAACTGTGTTCTCTTTGTTTGTCTGGGTGATGCTGAAATAAATCTTTCCAAGAATGCCTCATGAAAACACTCCTTCCTAAGAATTCATGGCAAAAATCTTGATCACTTGGTAGGTGTACTGGACGATGACTGTAAAACTTGGCTGATCTGAAGACAGAATGGGTAGTATTTTCAAATTCTGAATGACATCTAGACTCTGAAAAGGAGAAAAAAAGATTTTAAAATATTTGCATTCCCTTTAGAAATAGTATTCACACTTAATTATTTAGATATAGAACAAAGACCAAAAGAAAGAACCGTTTATATAAAATTTCAGAAAATTCACTGCCTGTACAGAGGATTCATGCCTGTGCTTAGGAGACAGAGTGGCACAGTAAAACTTGAAGAGACTCAGAGTCCAAAAGATCTGTATTCTGGGTTGTACTCTGCCATAGACTGGCTGTGTAATCTCAAGGAAGGCACTCTAGTTCTCTGGATTATAACAGCAGCTGCTATGCATTCACTACCTGCTATGTATGGGAGATTAGGATGTGTTCTATATCTATTTTTCCTCTTTTAATTCAATCTTCTTAATAAAATTGAGAGATAGATATTGTTAACTCTGTTCTCACCTAAGAAACCTGAGACTTCATTATAATCATCATTAATTAAATAGGTGGGATAAATAAAAAACAACCCTTCAGATGTTTTAAAGGCTTTTAAAATTCCTTTCTGTGAACCATCATCACCTATTTTATACCCAGTTTATTTTTATTTTTTATGTTCCTCTTAAAACAATACTGTATATTCTATTCACTTAAGAATGAGTTAACTTCCTAGTTAATTAGGTAAACCCATTATCACTATGTTTATATGACAGAGACTGAAAAAATATAGTTACGTTTTCCTGGCATGTGTGTTTTTATATATAATTTAGCTAGCTAGATAACATAAGCATACAGATATAAAGAGAGATGATAAAGAGACATAGGCAGATTAAAATACTTAGAGGTTTTCAAACTTCCCAACCTGAAATGAGGGATACAGCCATCTCCAGCCTTCTAGGAGGTTGTTTATGAACAGTTTTATTAAAAGACGGTCCTCCAATATACCCTTAACACATTGTTACAGTCAAGCCATATTCACAGTTCTATTTATTTATTTTCATATCTTCAATATGTATATATATTTTTGGTATTAATAAACAATCACATAAGCAACATTGCAGTTATTAGATTCCCCCCGTTATCAACTCCCCACCACACACCCCATTACAGTCACTGTCCATCAGCATAGTAAGATGATATAGAGTCCCTACTTGCCTTCTCTGGGCTATAACTGCCTTCCCCGTGAACCCCCCCTGCATTATGTGTGCTAATTGTAATGCCCCTTATTCTCCTTCTCCCTCCCTTCCCACCCACACTCCCCAGTCCCTATCCATTTGGCAACTGTTAGCCCATTCTTGGGTTCTGTGAGTCTGCTGCTGTTTTGTTCCTTCAGTTTTTGTTTTGTTCTTATGCTCCACAGATGAGTGAAATCATTTGGTGCTTGTCTTTCTCTGCCTGGCTTATTTCACTGAGCATAATACCCTCTAGCTCCATCCATGTTGTTGTAAATGGTAGGATTTGTTTTCTTCTTATGGCTGAATAATATTCCATTGTGTATATGTACCACATCTTCTTTATTCTTTCATCTACTGATGGACACTTAGGTTGCTTCCATCTCTTGGCTATTATAAATAGTGCTGCGATAAACATAGGGGTGCATCTGTCTTTTTCAAACTGGGCTCCTGCATTCTTAGGGTAAATTCCTAGGAGTGGAATTCCTGGATCAAATGGTATTTCTAATTTTAGTTTTTTGAGGAACCTCCATACTGCTTTCCACAATGGTTGAACTACCTTACATTCCCACCAGCAGTGTAGGAAGGTTCCCCTTTCTCCGCATCCTCATCAGCATTTGTTGTTGTCTTTTCTAGGTTGGCCATCCTAACTGGTGTGAGGTGATGTCTCATTGTGGTTTTAACTTGCATTTCCCTGATGACTGGCAATGTGGAGCATCTTTTCATGTGCCTGTTGGCCATCTGAATTCCTTCTTTGGAGAAGTATCTGTTCATACCTAGTTTTTTTTTTCTTGTGGTAAAATACACCTAACATAAAATTTACCATCTTCCATCTTCACTTTTTGACAGTTATTTTTCTACATCAAACAGGTATTTTTAGATGTAATAACATCCTACAATCATAAATCCTAGTTCTAAACACTAATATAGTATCAATACATATTTTTGGAGTTTCAATTATAGGCAGAAACAATGACAAATAGATTCCACAAGGAAACACTTGTAACTATCGATACTTTTTACCCACACTATAGATTATTGTCAGAATTTTCATTAAATACTCTGGGAATCCCTAAGGCAATTTCCTCAGAATGCAGTGGGATACATGATATCTTCTTTTAATATCTAAACTGTAGAAAGACTTTCAAACCTCCTGACAAACTAAAGTCCAGAATCAGATGGCTTCGCTCATGAACTCTACCAAACATTTATGTAGTTACCTCAGCAGTTAACCTTGCTGTAATTTAGTTCCTGCTTAAGCTTAATCTATAGCCGAAACTAATCTAAGAGAAAAGAACAATAGGTACTGTGTCTTGGAATCTGGTGTGAGTCATGAGTGGTGTGACAAGGACTGCAAACGTTCTAGTGATCCTTTCTGAGGCAAACCCAGATAAGGAACACACCTTGAGACTTACATGGCTGGATGACTTGATGAGACATAAGAGAAACCTTAAGAGGATTAGTTTGCAATTGTTTAGCTTGATGATGAAACTTATTCTATAATCCTGTCTTTTTGCTTGCTGTAACTTAATAAAAGCACAGGGAAGCTCTGACTTGGTGCTTTGTCTTCAGAGGAAGTCTAAGTACTGTGCATTAAACATCATTCTGACTCGACTTCTCATTTTCGCAGTCCCCGACTGCAACACATTTCAAGACGAATTAATACAAATAACGTATAAAAGGAAACTTTCTAGAAAAATACAACCTTCTAAGGCTGACCCAGAAAGAAACAGAAAATCTGAACAGACCAATTACCAGCAACAAAATTGAATTGGTAATCAACAAACTACCTAAGAACAAAATCCCTGGACCAGAGTTTCACTGCTGAATTTTATCAAATGTTTAGTGAAGACCTACTACCCATTCTCCTTAAGTTTTCCAAAAAGTAGAAGAGGGAATACTTCCAAACTCATTCTACGAGGCCAGCATTACTCTAATACCAAAACCAGGCAAAGACATCACAAAAAAAGAAAATTATAGACCAGAATCCCTGATGAACATAGATGCAAAAATACTCAATAAAACACTAGCAAACCAAGTTCAAAAATACATAAAAAAGATCACCCATCATGACCCAGTTGGATTTATTCCAGGGATGCAAGGATGGTACAGTATTCTAAAATCCATCAACATCATACACATCAACAAAAACATGGACAAAAACCACACGATCATCTCCATAGATACTGAAAAAGCACTTGACAAAATTCAACATCCATTCATGGTAAAAACTCTCAAAAAATGGGTATAGAGGGCAAGTACCTCAACATAATAAAGGCCATATATGACAAACCCACAGCCAACATCATACTGAACAGCGAGAAGCTGAAAGCATTTCCTCCAAGATCAAGAACAAGACAGGGATGCCCACTCTCCCCACTGTTATTCAACATAGTACTGAAGGTCCTAGCCATGGAAATTAGACAAAACAAAGAAATACAAGGAATCCAGATCAGTAAAGAAGAAGTCAAACTGTCACTATTTGCAGATGACATGATATTGTACATAAAAAACCCTAAAGACTCCACTCCAAAAGTACTAGAACTGATATCGGAATACAGCAAAGTTGCAGGATATAAAATTAATACACAGAAATCTGTTGCATTCCTATACACTAACAATGAACTAGCAGAAAGAGAAATCAGGAAAACAATTCCATTTACAACTGCATCAAAAAGAATAAAATACCTAGGAATAAACCTAACCATGGAGGTGAAAGATGTATACTCTGGAAGCTACAAGACACTCATGAGAGAAATTAAAGACACCAAAAGTGGAAATACATCCCATGGCTCATGGATCGGAAGAATTAATATTGTCCAAGTGGCCAATGTGTCCTGCCTAAAGCCACCTACAAATTCAGTGCAATCCCTATTAAAATACCAACAGCATTGTTCAACGAACTAGAACAAATACTTCTAAAATTCATATGGAAGCACAAAATACCCCAAATAGCCAAAGCAATCCTGTGAAGGAAGAAGAAAGTAGGGTGATTATGCTCCCTGACTTCAAGCTCTACTACAAAGCCACAGTAATGAAGCCAATTTGGTACTGGCTCAAGAACAGACCCATAGATCAATGGAACAGAATTGAGATCCCAAATATAAACCCACACATGTATGGCCAACTAATATACAAGAAAGGAGCCATGGATATACAATGCGGAAATGACAGTCTCTTCAACAACTGGTGCTGGCAAAATTGGACAGCTACATGCCAGAGAATGAAACTGGATAACTGTCTAACTCCATACACAGAAATAAACTTGAAATGGATCAACAACCTGAATGTAAATCATGAAACCATAAAAGTCACAGAAGAAAACATAGGCAAAAATCTCTTGAATATAAATATGAACAACTTTTTCCTGAACACATATCCTTGGGCAAGGGAAACAAGGGCAAAAATGAACAAATGGGAGTACATCCAACTAAAAAGCTTCTGTACAGCAAAGGATACCATCAGCAGAACAAAAAGGCATCCTACAATATGGGAGGATATATTCATTCATAAATGACTTATCCAAAAAGGGGTTAACATCCAAAATAAAGAACTCACACACCTCAACACCTCAAAAACAAATAACCCGATTTAAAAAATGGGCAGAGAATCTGAACAGTCACTTCTCCAAAGAACAAATTCGAATGGCCAACAGGCACATGATAAGATGCTCTACATCAGCAATCATCAGGGAAATGCAAGTTAAAACCACAATGAGATATTACTTCACAGCAGTTAGGATGGCCAACATCCAAGAGAAAAGAAACAATAAATGCTGATGAGGATGCAGAGAAAGGGGAACCCTCCTACACTGTTGGTTGTAATGTAAATTAGTTCAACCATTGTTGAAAGCAATACAGAAGTTCCTCAAAAAACTACAAATACATGTACCATTTGACCCAGGAATTCCATTACTAGGAATTTACCCAAAGAAAACAAGATCCCTGATTCAAAAATACATGTGCACCCCTACATTTATCACAGCACTATTTATAACAGCCAAGATACGGAAGCAACCTAAATGTCCATCAGTAGATGACTGGATAAATAAGAAGTGGTACATATTCACAATGGAGTATCATTCAGCCATAAAAAGAAAAGAAATTCTACCTTTTACAACAACATGTATGGACCTAGAGGGTATTAAGTACAGTGAAAGAAGCCAGGCAGCAGTGAAAGACAAGTACTAAATGATTTCACTCATTTATGAAGTATAACAACAAAGCAAAACTGAAGGAACAAAACAACAGCAGACTCACAGACTCCAAGAAGAGACTAGCAGTTACCAAAGGGAAGAGGTTGGGGACAGTGGGTGGGGAGGGAGGGAGAAGAAGATTAAGGGGCATTATAATTAACAATCACAATATAGGTGGGTCTTGGGGAAAGCAGTATAGCATGGAGAAGACAAGTAATGACTCTATAGCATACCACTAGCTGATGGACAGTGACTGCAATCAGGTTGGGTGGGGGTCATATAATATGGGTGATGCTGAAACCGTAATGTTGCTTATGTGAAACCTTCATAAGATTATATATCAATGACACCTTAACTAAAATATAAAAATCAACACACTTTTTTAGCTAATATATTAAAGGCAATCCAAATTGTGGCTACCTTTGGCATTGTCTTTCTTTTTAATTGAAGTACAGTTCATATGCAGTATTATATTGGTTTCAGTTATACAAAACAATGATTCAAATGTTACATTTTAAGTCTTCACCCCTTCTAGTGCAGTACTATCTGTCAACATAGAAAGATGTTACAGAACTTTTGACTATATTCTTCATACTGCACTCCATACCCATGACCAACTTACATTATGATTGAGATTTCTGTGCGCCTCTTTATACCCCTCATCCAGTCCACCGACCCAACACATACTGTCCCCTGTAGCCAGGTTACCTCCAGTCACTTCTCAGTGTCTATAATAACAGACTTCAGGATTTAGGATCACTAAATACACATGGCATCTAAATGCAATCATGATCATAGATTGGACTCTGTAGACCAGGAGGGAAATTTGCTGTAAAGGACAGCTGTAGAAAAACTTGGTGAAGAAAACAGGAAGAAAGGAAGGGAGGGAGGAATTTGTGTGATTTAAATGTAGACTATACATTAGTATTGTATCCATGCTAAATATATTTGATAATTATACCATAGTATGTAAGGAAATGTTTTTCTTTTTAGAATATATATACTATGGTATACAGGGATGAAAGGACATGATGTCTACCATTTATCCCCTCATGGTTCAGATAAAATATTAGTAATATATATATATTTATCGATTGTAAAGCCAGTGAAGCAAAACGTTAACAAAAATGAATGTAAGATAAATAAATGCAAGTATATTGTACTGTTTTCGCAACTTTTTGGTGGGATTGGTAGGTGGCTGTATTATGGAAAAATTTATCTAAACTCTCAACACTGACTAAAATTGAAACACAGGTTCCTTTTCAACCAGCAATTCGACTTAACAGGGCTTAGAGATAAACACATAAAGTTGTACCAAAAGAATGAAGTAAAATTACACACACATACAAAAGAATATTCACTGCAGTATTCTTCAGATTACTAAACATATGGTAACAACTTAAATATCTAGTTAAATTATGGTATATCAAATCACTTAATATAAAATGTTTGTATATGCATAAATATTCCTTTCATTGAACAAATATTTCTGGACTACGTGGCAGCATTTTATCTAAATGGATATGCAAAAACCTGATTAACCCCTCTTATTATGGGAAAGTGGAACAAGGGGCTTCAGGGATAGAAGGGAAACTTTTACTTTTCACCTGAAATTCTATGCATTATTTGAATCTTTTACAATCAGCATGTTTAACTTGAATTTTTTTAAAGTAGTAAATCATATTTTCAATGTACTTTATGATTTATTTGAGGGGAAGTTTTCAGATGCTTCTATATAAAATTTCATTATCAGAAGTTAACTACCCCAACCTTTACTCTTAAGGAAGTACCATGAGATGGTGATTATCTAATTCCATTGTTCTATAGAGCCCTTTATACTCAAGGAATTCAGCTTGCTCATTTTCTACTTTCACTATATAGTTTACTTCCATCCTAAGTCAGTGGGACTGGGCTGACTGAAATTACTGACATTAGAAAATGAATATATTTAACAGTAATGTTACCTAATTCCACACTTTTTAACTTACTGCTTTATATTTTAATGTATTCTAATAGCCTTTCACAATTTTGCTTCTTTTATGCTGTTGCCATGGTTATCCTTCCTGAAACAACTATAATCATGTAACTTCTCCATTCAAAATTTTATACTGGCTCTTAATTTCTGTTAAGGATAAAATTAAAGTCCTTAGCCTAGTGTTCCAGGTTCTGCAGAATTTGGCCCCAAATATATTTTCCTTCTTTCTCTCTCTCTGTCTTTCTTTCTGTAATAATATTGTGAAAGGACTGAACAGGAGACACATCCTTTGAACAAAACCTTAAATGTACAATATATTATTCTTGACAGTAGGTACAGTGTTTTACAGCCGATCCCTAGAACTTACTTATTTTGCTTGACTGAAACTTTATACCCAGTGATTAGTAACTCATTTCCCTCACTCCCCCAGTCCCTGGCAATAATACCATTTTACCCTTTGATTTTGTGAATTTAACTATTTTAGAGTCTCATGTAAGTGAATTCATGCAATACTGGTCTGTGACTGGCTTATCTTACTTAACATAATGTCCTGAAGATTTATCCATTGTGTCACATATTGCAGCATTTCCTTCTTTCAATGTATATAACCACATTTTCTTCATCTATTCATCTCTGAATATACTATTGAGTTGTTTTCATTTGTCTCCATATATCGTTTGATCTGTTTTAATTTGGTCATTGATTTGTTGGCTAGAGATCTTTTTTTCTCTCTGTGCATCAGCTTCTTTGTTTTCCTGTTCTCTGATTTCCATTTCATTTACCGTCTCCTCTACTTTATCTAATCTACTTTTAAATCACTCCATTGTATGTTTCATTTCAGATACTGTATTTTTCATAAACCTCCATGTATTTGTGGGCTTTTTTGTTTTCTTTGCATAATTTATTTCTAGTTTCGTACCTTTGTGGTCTGAGAAGATGGTTGGTACAATTTTAACCTTTTTGAATTTACTGAGGCTCTTTTTGTGGCCTAGTATGTGATCTATTCTGGAAAACGTTCCATGTACACTTGAGAAGAATATGTATCCTGATGCTTTTGGGTAGGGTGTTCTGTAGATGTATGTTAAGTCCATCTGTTCTAATGCATTGTTCAGTGCCTCTGTCTCCTTACTTATTTTCTGTCTGGTTGATCTGTCTTTTGGTGTGAGTGATATGTTGAAGTCTCCTAAAATGAATGCACTGCATTCTATTTCCCCTTTTAATTCTGTTAGTACTTGTTTTACACATTTAGGTAATCCTATTTTGGGTGCATAGATATTTATAATGGTTATATCCTCTTGTTGGACTGAACCCCTTATCATTAAGTAACATCCTTCTTTGTCTCGTTACTTTCTTTGTTTTGAAATCATTTTGTCTGATACAAGTACTACTACTCCTGCTTTTGTCTCCCTATTATTTGCCTCAACCATCTTTTTCCATCCCTTCACTTGTATTAGTGTTTGTGTCATTGGGTTTGAAGTGAGTCTCTTGCAGTCAGCATAGAGATGGGTCTTGTTTTTTGGTCCATTTTATAACTATGTCTTTTGATTGGCGCATTCAGTCCATTTGCATTTAGGGTGATTACCGATAGACACATACTTATTGCCATTCTAGGCTTTAGATCTGTGGTAACCAAAGTTTCAAGGACAGCTTCCTTACTATCTAACAGTGTAACTTAACTCACTTATTATGCTATTTCAAATACAATCTAAAGGTTCTTTTTTTTCCTCCCTCCTTCTTTCTCCTCCACTCTTTATATATTAGGTGTCATATTCTGTACTCTTTCTGTATCCCTTGACTGACTTTGTGGATAGTTGATTTAATTTTGCATTTGCTTAGTAATAAATTGGTCTCCTTCTTTTACTGTGGTTTTATTTTCTCTGGTGACAGCTATTTAGCCTTAGGAGCACTTCCATCTAGAGCAGTCCCTCTAAGATACACTGTAGAGATGATTTGTGGGTGGTGAACTACCTCAATTTTTGCTTATGTGGAGATAGTTTAATCCCTGCTTCAAATTTAAACAATAATCTTGTTGCGTAGAGTATTCTTGGTTGGAGGCCATTCTGTTTCACTGCATTAAATATATTGTGCAACTCTCTTTTTGCCTTTAAAGTTTCTGCTGAGAAGTCTGCTGATAGCCTGATGGGCTTTCTTTTATATGTGATCTTTTTTCTCTCTCTGGCTGCTTTCAATACTCTCTCCTTGTCCTTGATCTTTGCCATCTTAACTATTATGTGTCTTGGTGTTGTCTTCCTATGGTCCCTTGTGTAGATCTCTGCACTTCCATGACCTGAGTGACTATTTCTTTCCCCAGACTGGAGAGGTTTCAGCAATTATTTCCTCAAAGAGACTTTCTATCCCCTTTTCTCTCTCCTTCTTCTGGTATCCATATAATGCAAATATTGTTCCTTTTGGAGTGGTTGCACAGTTCTCTTATTATTCATTCATTCCTAGAGATCTTTTTTTTCTCTCTGTGCATCAGCTTCTTTGTTTTCCTGTTCTCTGCACTCCATATCCATGACCAACTTACATTATGATTGAGATTTCTGTGCGCCTAGGGTATATTCCATTTCATTTACCATCTCCTCTACTTTATCTAATCTACTTTTAAATCACTCCATTGTATGTTTCATTTCAGATACTGTATTTTTCAGTTTCTATATCTTTGTTGGAGTCCTCCCTGAGATCTTGAATATTTTTCTGTAGTTCCATGAGAATGTTTATGACTCTTATTTTAAAATCTTTATCAAGAACACTGGTGATCTCAGTTTCAGTCAACCCTCCTTCTGGAATTTTTTTCTTGCAGTTTTGTTTGGACCAAATTCTTTACCGTTTCATTATTTTAGTGTTTTCTATGGAATAAGAACTTTTTGTAGACAGTGCCCTCTAGTGCCCAGAAATGCTACTTTCTGGAGCTGCTTAGCACCTGCAGCAATGACAGGTGTAGAAGACAAGAAAGAGGAAGTAACTCCTGCCAGGAAGGAAGAGATCCTTCCTGCCTTCCTGTCTGTAGTGCCTGCCTCCACTGCCAAGTCCAGTGGGCTGAGAATGTAGGGAGGAGCCTCTGTGTTATGCCCCTATAGCTGTGGTAGGTGGGGCCATCCTCCAGAAGGCCTGGCATGATGGTGGAGACAGGTCAGTGTGACTGGCAACTGTCAAAAGGAGTGGCAGGTTGCGTACCACAGTGGGCGGCCTTGAGGCTGTGTTGCCAGTCAGGGGGATGGAGCGTCTGAAGCTCCTGAGAGCTTCTAACCTGCTGGGCTGAGCATGCTGGGAAAATTTTGTCTACCTGCTCTTTCTCCTGAGCAATGAGTTTTGTATCTTTGCCCTTTTAATGCCCCTCTCGTTGCTGAGAAATCTTTCAAAGTGCCCACCTTTCTTTTGTCCCAGGGGATCCCATGTGTGTACCTGTTCTCCACAAGATGCTGTAATCTCAGTCTCTCCAAGTATTCCACCTGACTGCGCTTTCCAACCCCACTAATCTCCACAGCACCATGTAATGTGGGTTCATGCTCCTGGAGTAGATCTCCAGGACTGGGTGTTCAGCAGTCTTGGGCTTCTACTCCCTCCCTGCTCTGTCTCTCTTCCTCCCTCCTGTGAGTGGGTTGGGGAGGACTTGGTTCCCACCAGATTGCAGCTTTGCTACTTTACCACTATCTGTGAGGTCTTCTCTTTTCCCCAGATGTAGGCAGTCTGTTCTGCAGTCTTTGGGTTGCTTTTTCAGGGTTAGTTTATTTGCTGTATATTCGTGTTCTGTGATTTTGGGAGGATGTTTCTGCCTCACTTCTCATGCCATTTTTTTTCCTCTCCAAAGTGTGTTGATTCTTTGTCAAACCCATTTAGTGAGGATCCTTTATCTAGAATAGTTTCTCAGCTTTTGTCCTCCAAACACTAACATTTTTTAAAACAGCAGGCTAGTTATTTGCAGAATGTCCTTCAGTTTGAGTCTGAGTTTCATTGTGATTAGATGAAGTTATGAATTTTGACAAAAACTCTACATGAGTAATGTGTCCTAAGTGCATCACATCTGGAATACTTTACTTCAACTTGTCCCAGTACTGATGATGTTAACCCGGATTACCTGGCTAAGAGGCTGTATAGAGTTCTCTATGGTAAAGGTAAGCTTTTTTTGACTTTGTAATTAATGGGTAATGTGGAAAGGTATAAATACCCTACTCCCTAATAAATTTTCACTCAATAATCTTATCCACTGATGAGTCTTGCTTAAATCTATTATTACTATAATGGTTGTAATGTGGAGATTTTCCAACTATTTTCCATTCTTCATTTAGTTGGTGTCATATTATATTCTATAAAGAAGAGTATCTCTTTCCTTATCTAATCAACAAAGCTATCGATCTATCTAAACTATCTTATCTGTTTTAATATCAGTATGGATATATGAATTTTCTAAAATAAAACTTTTTATTTTCCAAGTTTTAAGATTTATAGAGAAATTGTGAAGATAGTACAGACAGTTTATTATCCATAGCCAGTTTCCCCTATTAGCACCTTATATTAATATGGCACATTACATTTTATGAACCAAAAAAGTTACATTATTATTAACTGAAATTCATACTTTTATCAGATTTCCTTAGTTTATACCTGATGTCCTTTTTCTGTTCTGGGATTCAATCTAGGATATATTACATTTAGTTATCATGTCTCCTTAGGTTATGCTGATCTGTGACAGTTCCTCAGAACTTCTTTGTTATTCAAGGCCCTGACAGTTTTGAGAAACACTGATCAGGTATTTTGTAGGATGTCAGTCATTTGGGTTTGTTTGATGTTTCTCTTATGGTTAGATTGGAGTTATCATTTTGGGAAGGAAGACTTGAAAGTGCCATTCTCACCACATAAGGGTAAATAGCATCAGCATGACTTAACTATTGATGTTGAACTTGACTAGCTGGCTGAAGTAGTGTTTGTCAGAGTTCTTCACTGTAAAGTTATTCTTTTTTCCCTTTCTATACTTTCTTTGGATGGAAGTCACTGTGTAAGATACGTTCTTAGGGAGTAGGAAATCATGCTCTACACCTCCTTAAGGATAGAGTATCTATGCAAATTACTTAGAATTCTGCACAGAAGAGTTGTCTATTTGTTCCCATGTATTTACTTATTCAATCATTATATCAGTATGGATAAGGATATTTGATTATAATTCAATACTACTATATTGTTCAAATTACAACTTTGGTCATTGGGAGTTCTTTTACTTGGCTCTTGTATCTCTTTGTGAGTTTTTTTTTTCTTTACCTGCTAGTACTACAAGATGCTCCAAACTCATCTCCTCTATTTCCTGCTCTAATCCTAGAATTGGAATTCCCAAGGAGCCCTGGAAATTTGTTTTTGTGGGTCTCATTTATATCTTTTGTTTTTTTATGCTTTTTCATTCATGATGCCTTGACTATGAGCTTGGCATTTGGGGGAATGTTTTGAGGTCTGGGTTGAAATCTCTTCAGAGAGATACACATTTGCTTCAGTATGGCATGTGAGTTGGCACTACCAAGCTAGGACCATTTTAAATAAAATTCTGGGCTGGAGGATTTTCAGAATACACATGTAGTTTACTGCACCAATAAATTGTGTAAGTGCAAAATTCTTTACTGTAATCCTGTGTGAGAGCTGGTTTGCATTTACAAATTTTCAGAATAAATTTGACACTGCTTTCTCTCCCCAAACTCATTAACAAGGTTTAGACATGTAAGTTTCCTTGTTTTCCTCTTCTTCATGGATGTGTTTATTTTGTTTTTAATCTTTTATTTAGACTGTAACCTATTGGAGGCCCAGCTTTAAGCAGGAATAGCCATTAAAATTTTCACTGTGGGTGGGCCCTAAGTTTTATATTTTGTCCATAATTTCATGTAGACATTAAATATAAAGTCCAGCTCTATAGACTGCATCTGAAACCTTTAGGGTGACTAGCTTTAGTGCTTATTTGTCAGGTTCCTGCTTTCACTCTATTTTGGGGAGCTACAGATGCTTTATTGTCATTGTCAACTCTGTGATGATTTTAAAGATAGCTTTGATATTTTTAATCCAGCTTTATTTTCCTTAAGAGAGGTTATCAGGACATCTAATCTACCATATTACCAAGAATAAATACATGGAAAAGAAAAAATAAAATGGTAGATGTAAATCCAACTCTATCAGTAGTACTGAATATTAAAAATGAGCATATTAAACAATTTAATAAAAAAGATGAGATTGTCAGACTGGTTTTGCCAAAAAAACCCATGATCCAATTATATGCACTCTGTAAGAGATGAACTTTAGATACAAAGATACAAATAAACTGAAAATATAAGAATGGACAAAGATGCAAATAGCAACAGTAAGAAAGCTGCATGGCTATAATAACATCAGAAAAAAAAATGTTACTACAGATGAACAAGGCTATTTCATAATGATATAAGGGTATCCATGAGACAACTATAATAATTATAAACATGTCTATCTGGTAACAGAGCACCAAAATCTGTGAAGCAAAAGCTGACAGAAGTGACAGGAGAAATAGACAATTCAACAATAAAAGCTGGAGACTTTAATACTCCACTAGAAATAGTGGGTAGACAGAAGGTTAACAGGGAAATAGAAGACTTGAGTAACAGTGTAAACCAGCTAAACCTAATAAACATATCAGAGCATTCTAACCATACGCACTCTTCTAAAGTGCATATTGAGTATTTGCCAGACAGAGAGATGCTAGGCTATATGACAAGCCTCAATAAACTTAAAAGGAGAGAAATAATACAAAATATGTTCTCCAACCACAATACAATTGAAATTAGAAATCAGTAACAATAAAATTTAGGAAACTCAAAATGTGAAGTTAGACAAAACATTCCTAAATAACTTATGGGTTAAAGAAGAAATCAAAAAAGAGAGACCAGAAAAAATAATTTGTAATGAATGACAACAAACTAATGGGTTATAGTTAAAGCTTAGAGGGAAATTTATAGTTGTAAATGCCTGTATCAAGAAAAGATCTCAAGTAAAAAAACCTAAACTTTGACATTGGAAGTTAAGACATTGGAAGAAGAGAAAACTAAAACTAAAGAAAGCAGATGGAAGGAAATCATAACGATTAGAGTGGAGATTACTGAAACAAGGAATTTTAAAAAGAGAAAAATAACAAACTAAAAGCTGGTTCTCTGAAAAGATCAACTAAACTCACAAAACTCTTTTGGTAGCTTGACCAAGAAAAAATGAGAAGATTCATATGAAAAATGAAAGAGGGAATACTGCTACTATAAAATAAATAAATTTTACTTACTTATAAAAATAAAAAGCATTATAAAGGAATACACTTTACTATGTATGCCAACAAATTAGATAATTGAGGTGAAATGGACAAATTTCCTTCCTAGGAAGCCACAAACCACTGAAACTGACTAAAAAAGTAATAGACAATCTGAACAGATCTAAAGCAAGTGAAGTGTGTGAATTAGTAATAAAAAAAAATCACCTACAAAGAAAAGTCTAAGACCAGATTGCTTCACCACTGAATTCCACAATTTAAAGAAGTTAACACTAATTTTTCACAGCCTCTTCCAAAAAACAAAGAGAAGGGAACACTTTCCAATTCATTTTATGAGACCAGTGTTACTCTGATAATAAACCCAACAAAGACATCACAAGAACACTACAGGCCAATATCTCTTATGAGTATGGATACAAAAGACCTCAACAAAATACTAGCAAAAAGAATCCAGCAACATATAATGAGTCATACATCACAAACAAGTAGGATTTATTCCATGAATGCAAGGTTGGTTCAACATCCAAAAGTCAATCAATATAATAAAATACAAAACTCAGTTGATCACCTCAAAAGACAAAATGTACTGACAAAAACAAGCCTGTTTTTGATAAAAACACCTAAACTAGGAATAGAGGGGAAATTCCTCAATCTGATGAAGGGCATCTATGAAAAATCCACAGCTAAAATCATACTCAATGACTTAAGACAGGTGTACAGGGAGGATAGCATTACAGTTAGAGACAGGGTCTGGGTTTAATGTGAGGGTGAGGGCAAGATTGAGGTTTAGGGTTACAGTGAGGTGTGGGTGATGTCAGTGGTGACGGTGAGGGGTTAGGTTCAGGAGCCAGGGCTAGGTTTAGGGTTAGGTTTTCGGTAAGGTGTACGGGGAAGGTTAGAGTCAGGGGCTGGGTTTAATGTGAGGGTGAGGGCGAGATTGTGTTGAATGTTGTACACATTTGAATAGGGTAAAAAACACTAAATTGTACACTTTAAATGGGTGAGTTTTATGGTATGTGCATTATATATCAATGAAGCAGCTTGAAACAGTGTTTTGTAGGCATTTGGAAAGGTTTTTTTTAAGTCATTTTAAAATATCAAACATTTATGTTTATCTATTAGATCAACCTCATTATTTACACTATTTCCAGAAGTTTTTTTAAACTTAAAAATATATCATTTCTTAAGCCAGGCGGAGAAAGACAAGTACCAAATGATTTCACTCATATGTGGAGTATAAGAACAAAAGAAAACTGAAGGAACAAAACAGCATCAGAAGCACAGAATCCAAGAATGGACTAATAGTTACCAAAGGGAAAGGGACTGGGGAGGATGGGTTGGAAGGGAGGGATAAGGGCAGGAAAAAAGAAAGGGGGCATTACGATTAACATGTATAGTGTGGGGGAGGGGCATGGGGAGGGCTATGCAACACAGAGAACACAAGTAGTGATTTTACAGCATCTTACTATGTTGATGGACAGTGACTATGAACAGGTATGTGGGGGGGACTTGGTGAGGGGGGTAGCCTCGTGAACATAATGTCCTTCATGTAATTGTAGATTAATGATACCAAAATAAAATTAAAAATATATATATATATATAATTTCTATGATTTCATGAACAAATATGTGTGTTTAAGCTCCCTACAACTATTCTGTATTGCCCATTTCTCCTTGAAGGTTTTGTTAGGTTATGGTCTGTGTTGTATTTTTCTTTCATGCAAGCAAATTCCACTCCCCTGCCCCCATGTAAACACCTTTTACCTAACACTATAATAAGAGTTTTTATATAATTTTGTCTTTATTCTTATATATAGCAGCATAAACTTCCTTACTGATGCTGCTCCCAGTTTTGATTTTATGTAATTTTATACTAATTCATGTTGATGTATATGTTATAGCCTCATTGAGCTTGCAAACCTATATAAAAATTTCTTCCTTAATTCCTGCAACACTTCTGGTGTTGTCTCTATTAACATCATGTCTCCAAATTTCTTATTGACATGTCTGTATAGTTTTCCTACTTTCAACCTTCTGGAGTCATTTTATTTTCAATGTGTCTGCTATACAGCATGGAACTGCATTTATTTTTTACCTAATCTGAGAAGATTTTTTAATTGGTGAATTTATCCCATACGTGTTTATTTATATAGTCTTCTTCTATGTTCTCCATTCTTTATTTTATAGTATTTTTTTCTTTTCTTACAAATTTATTTTGTTTTATATTTTCCTCCATTTGTCCCCATACTACTAGTACCATTTTTCTAAACATTTTGAATGGTTTATAGTTTGATTTTAACTGTTTTAGGGGTAACTTTTACAATGTTATACATGCACATGTATTTCTTGATTTATCAACTTTAGAGATAAAATTAGCTCATGTATACCTCCTTTAACCTCCCTTTCCCTACGTGTCCCTTTGCTGATTTTTTTCTTTTTTCTTTTTCTTCATGATTGCCTGTACAATGTTCCTTTTCTTTAAAATTTAGTACTATCATCAACACATGACTGGTGTTAACTACTACAAACAAATTTTTCCTGGGACTAGGTTATGTCCTTTTTAATTGTAGGTTCACTTTTCCTTATACATTATATCTTTTTGTTACTTATTTTAGAGATACCACAGACATGACTGTTGAATTGTCACTGCCAGTCTTCAAACTATTTATTCTAATTGCATTTATCTCTTTTCCTTGTTATACTTTTTCCCCTTCAATTTGTTATCTGATCCCCTAAATCTCTTTACATCTTATTATCTCAACTTTTATTTAATATATTTTAAGTATTTTAATTATTCAGATCACAAAACACTTAGGAAAAATTTTCTTCTGTCTTCCACAGTATGCTTTTGCAGATTATATTTCCATCTTTCTTTTCTAATTTGTCTCCTTTGCTGCCCATTGCAGAGTTGCAATGTTCTGTTTTTTCATCTTACACATTTCTTTTTTTTTATGTGGTAAAAAATGTAACATTAAGTTTACCATCTTTACCATTTAAATATATATTTTAGTAGCATTAAGTATATTCATTGTTGTAAAACTGATCTCTAGAATATTATCTTCCAATGCAGGAACTCTACAAAACTAAATACTAATTCTCCCCAGCCCTTAGCAACCACTTTCCTACATTGTTTCTATGATTTTGACTACTTAAAATGCTTAACATAAGTGGAATATACAGTATTTGCCCTTTAGTGACTGGCATATTTCACTTAGCCAAAATGCCCTCAAAGTTCATCTATACTGTACCATGTGACAGGATTTCCTACACTTTTAAGGCTGCATAATATTATTGTGCATGTATATACCACCTTTTATTTGGCCATTCATCTGTTGGTAGACATTGGGGTTTTTTCCATATCTTTGCTATTGTAGATAATGCTGCACTGAACATAGGTGAGCATGTATCTCTGAGACCCTGCTTTGAGTTCTTTTTGATTTATACACATAGGATTGCTGGATCATGAAGTAATTCTCTTTTTAATTTCTTGTGGAAACTCCATACTATTTTCTATAATGGCTACATTATTTATATTTCCACCGATGCTCAAGGGTTCCAATATCTCTGCATCCTTCACAACTGTTTTTTTTTTTTGATAGTGGCCATTCTAATGGTTGGTTGTATAGTGGTATCTCATTGTGGTTTTGATTTGCATTTCTGATAATTAGTAGTATTGAGCATCTTTTCATATGCTTGTTGGTCATTCATATATCTCCCTTGGAGAATTGTCTATTCAAGTTCTTTGCCTATTTTTAAATTGGGTTTCTTTGTTGTTGTTGAGTTACAGAAGTTCTATATATAACTTGAATATTAACCACTTATGACTTCCAAATATCTTCTCCCATTCCCTAGGTTACATTTTCATTGTGTCCTTTGATGCACACTTTTCAATTTTGATGTAGTACAATTTATTTTTGCTTTTGTTGCCAGTGCTTTTGATGTCATATCCAAGAAAGCATCTGCCAAATCCAATGTCAAGAAGCTTTTTCTGATCATTTCATCTAAGAATTTTATAATTTTAGCTCTTATGTTTGGATGTCTGATCCATTTTGAGTTAATTTTTGTATATGGTAAATGTTAAGGGTCCAACTTCACTCTTTTACATGTGGATATCCAGTTTTCCAATACTATTTCTTGAAGACACTGTTCTTTCACATTTGTGTAGTCTTGGCACTCTTGTGAAACACTGATCTTATGTATTCTTGATGTGAGCCACTGCACCTGGACTATTTTCAAATTACTGTATGGATAGATGAGCTCCTTGACTCATTTCCTTCCTTAACTGGGTACTGTTCTAACATTCTCTAAGAGTTAAAGTTTATAACTACGAAGTAATGGCTGTGTCCTATACTTTTCATTTGTTAGAAAAAAGGGGGCCATGGGTAAACATAAATGGATTAGATCTTAGTTCTTTTTTTTTTTTTTTTTGGTATCGTTAATGTACAGTTACTTGAACATTATGGTTACTAGACTCCCCCTATTATCAAGTCCCCCGCCACATACTCCATTACAGTCACTGTCCATCAAGATCTTAGTTCTTTTTACTGCAAGTTGTAACAAGTTTATATAAAGTCTCTTTCCATCTTTATCACAGTCTTCTGGAATGCCTTTAGATTTTAAGCACTAAGACATGATACTTCACTTCTACTACTGCTACTACTATCAGCCTTTGGTATTAATTTATATTCCTATTTCTAAGTTGCCAACATCTTTTCCCAGAAGTAACAATCATTTTACAAATCAATATACACATCCACACAAAGTAGCACTGAAGTAATTTGCATGAGAAAGCAAAAAAAGAAAACATGGATCTCTATTTAAATTGTGAGGTTACATTTTCATCAGAATGAAATGGAAACATAGATATAGGCTCCTCCCTCTCCCCCCTCAATAATCCCATTACCTGCAATATCTGTCTGCAGGGATTCTTTATCTTCTGACCAGGCTTCCTTGGGAATTGCCTTCTTACTCTGGCTCTCTTTCTGTTTAATGGCTTTGGTGTCTGGTAGGCTTTCAATCTTTGTGTTTTGTAACTGAGCAGAATGCTCTTTAGCAGCAGCATCCTTGGAACCTGAGAGAGGGAAATTAACACAGTATCCAGACAGGAAGTCAACAAAAAATATTTTTAAATACCTGTCAAGTATCTACTATGTGAAAGGCATTGTTACTAGTTTTAAAGAAAAAAACAGGTCAATCAGGAATATGTTCATGTACATTTTATTAGAAGAGTAAATCCACATTACTAGAAGCAAGCATTTTTTTCCTAAAAGGACAGCCAGATCCTTTTTTCCAGATGGGAAAATTAGTGGTAGAACACATTTACTTTGTCCAAGATTCACAAAGCTGGAGAAGTGGCTTAACAAAAGGTAAGAAATAGTTCATTGATTCATTCATTTGACATAGTTCTGTGAAAAGTAGGTCCAACATGGTGGCAAAGAGCAAGCCTGAACCAACCTTTTCCCACATACACACTGAAACTACACCTACATACCAAGCAATTCATCCTGAGGAAGAACTGAGGGCTGAGTTAACATCACCTACACAAGGGATAAAAAGACCACATTAAAAAACAGCAGGAGAGACAGACACATGGTAACGGAGGGAGCCCCATGCCCAATGCTCAGTGAGACCCTAGAGGAGGAAGGGATATCACTGAGAGACCTGAGCAGATCTGCTTGCCTTGGGGCATGGAGAGAAGGCCAGAGTTTGCAGATTAAAGAATGATCTTACTGTAAGAGAAAGAAATTGATTTTCAGAATGAAAGCATCTACCAAATGATGGGGGAACTACTAGAATTCTCTCTGGGACCAACAATGCTGGTGAGCACAACTGTTCATGTTCCCCTTGCACATTACTAGGGTGGAGGGGAGCAGGTGAGCACTATTATTTACATTCTGCCTGCACATGGCATGAATGGAGTGGGATGAGCCCCACTGTTTACATTCTCCCAGCACATTGCTAGTGCCTATGGGAGCAGGGAGAATGCCATTGTTTACATATCCCCCCTTCCCTTACCTAATCTTGAAAGTGTAGATGGGAGCAGAGACAGGGCATGCACACCAGTTCCAGACTTAACCAAGGTATCTTCTGGACCCTGCCAGCACCCAAACACACCTACCAGAGATTCAGCAATTCTGCTGGCACAACACTCATGTGGATTCACTCTTCTCATGATGCTTCCATTCCCAGGCCCATCACCAGTGAGGCCCCAGACCAAGGCCCACCTAGGAGCCCCAAGACCATGCCCATCTGCTCCCCACTTACCCACCTAACCTCCAGTTAGCCAGCCAAAACCTCCACACATATGCAGTCACCCAGAGGACATTCTTACAGAAGGTCATGCATGCAAGACCAGGAGAGGTAACACTTCTGCCTAACCTATAGAAACAAACATAGAAATTCACACAAAATGAGGAGACAGAGGAATATGCTCCAAACAAAAGAACAAGACAAAACTTCAGAAAAGAACTAAATGAAACAAAGTTCAGCAATCTACAGGATGAAGAGTCCAAGGAGCTCTGCATCAAGATAGATAATAATAAAAATGTCACACCAAAGATAAAGAATCATAAAAGCAGTGAGAGAAAAACAATGAGTTACACATAAGAAAAACTCTGGAAGTTTATCAGCTGATTTTTTTTTCAGCAGAAACTCTACAGGCCAGGAAAGAACAGCGTGATGTATTCAAAGTGTTGAAGAGAAAAACTTACAACCAAGAATATGCTACCTGGCAAGGTTTTCATTCAGAATTGAAGGAAAGATAAAGAACTTCCCAGATAAACACAAGTTAAAGGAGTTCACCATCACTAAACCAGCTTAACAAGAAATGTTAGAGGAACTTACTTAGAAAGGAAAGAATAGGCCATAACTAGAAGCAAGAAAATTATGAAAAGAAAAACTTCACTGGTAAGAACAACAAAGCAAAGGCTATAAAAATCACATAAAAGCTAGTATGAAGGTTAAAAGACAAAAGTAGTAAAATTGGTTACTTTTAAAAATTAGGGAATTCAGTAAATGAAAGAGGTTAAAGAAGACATCATGGACATAATACATGGAGGAGGGGGAGTAAAAAATGTGCTGTTAGAAGTAATTCTAACTTAAGTGATCATGAACTTAACATAGACTGTTACATGTGTAAAACCTCATATATAAACCACAAGGTAACCACAAACTGTAAACCTACAATAGATACACAAAAGATAAAGAAATCCAAGCATAATACTAAAGAAAGTCATCACACACAAAGAGGGCAAGAGAAGAAAAGACCACAGAAGAACAATAAAAATAACAAGAAAACATGTAACAAAATGGCAATTAAGTACACACCTATATCCTCAATTACCTAAATGCAAATGGACTAAACACTACAAACAAAAGACAGACTTGACTAAATGGATTAAAAAACAAGACCCATCTAGGCTACAAGGGACTCACTTCACACCTAAAGACACATACAGACTGAAACTACAGGGATGGAAAAAGACATTCCATGTAAACAGAAATTTAAAAAAAAAGCCAAAGCAGCAGAACTTATTTCAGACAAAACAGACCTCAAAACAAAAACTATAATGAGAGACAAAGAAGGACATTATATAATGATTAAGGGCTCAAGCCAGCACAAAGATAAAACAATTGTAAATATTTACACACCCTGCAGAGGAGCACCTAAATACATAGAGCAAATACTAACATACATAAAAGGAGAAATTGACAGCAATCAATAATAGCAGGGGACTTTAATACACCACTTATATCAATGGGTAGATCATCCAGACACAAAATCAATAAGGAAACAAATGGACTTAATATATATATATAGAATGTTATATCCAAAAACAACACTCATTCTTTTCAAGTGCACACAGAACATTCTCCAGGATAGATCACATTAGGCCACAAAACAAGTCTCAATAAATTTAAGAATATCAAAAGCATACCAAACATGATATGAACTAACCACAATGATATGAAACTGGAAATTAATTATAAGAATAAAACTGGAAAAAACACAAACATGGAGGTTACACAGAATGTTATTGTACAACCAATGGGTCAAAGAACAAATCAAAGAGGAAATCAAAAAATTTTTGAATAATGAAAATATTAACAAAATGGTTAAAAATCTTTGGGATGTAGCAAAAACACTTCTAAGAGGCAAGTTTATAGCAACACAGGCCTACCACAAGAAATAAGAAAAAAACTCAAACAATCTAACTCTACACCCAAAATAACTAGAAAAAAGAACAATAAACAAAGCTCAAAATTAATAGAAGGAAATAGTAAAGACTAAAGCAGAAATAAATGAAATAGAATTAAAAAACCAATTCAAAGGATCAGTGAAATCAAGAGGTGATTCTTTGAAAAGAAAAACAAAAGTGATAAAACTGATAGCTAGATTCATCAAGAAAAAAGCAGAGGATCCAAATAAATAAAATTGGAAATGAAAGAGACATTACAACCTACACCACTCAAATATAATTAAAAGAAACTACTATGAAAAATTATATGCCAACAAACTGGAATACCTACAAGAAATAGATCAATTCTTAGATACATGCAATCTCCCAAGACTGAATCAGGAAGAAATTGAACATCTGAAGAGACTAGTAATGAATTTTAGCAGTAATCAAAATACTCCAAATACCAGATGGCTTCAGATAACATTCTACCAAACATTTAAAGCACAGTTAATACCTATCCCTCTCAAACAATTCCCAAAAACAGAAGAGGAAGAAAAGCTTCCAGATTCATTCTACAAAGCCAGCTACCTGCAGAGTCTTTCTGCAAGGATTCTTTTTCTGCAGGTTGGGCAGCCTTAGTCACTGCCATTTTACTGTAGATCTCCTTTTTCTGGATTTTATCTGAGAGGGTCTCATCGACTGTGATGTTAACTTGAACTTGGGCATCTGGAACAATGACATCATTTGACCCCACAGCAAAAGAAAAGATAATACATACAATAAGCAAGTAACTGTCTCCCCTTTCCTCCCCCAAAAAACTACAAAAAATAAAACCCCAAACCCCTCTTTATTATATATTAGGAAAAAAGCACCTTTTAAGCCCCACCATGTAAATGCTGTGACAGTTATAGTGGGTCTATAACATGAATTGGAAAGCTTTTCAATATACTTTTCTGGGTATAATAATGGTTTAAATAAAATACTACTTTAAATAAAATCTCTTCTTTGCTGGTTTGACACAACAGTAAAAAAAAAAGTCTAGATCAGGTATCTTTTTCAAAGTAGACAAGTAAATTTAAACAACCTTTCCAAGTTCTTTGGCCTGTTCAGTTTTTGTCATTTATGGAGCCAATTTTGATATTTCATATAATCCCAGAAATGCATCTTTATCATCTAGATTTTACATATAGCACTCATATGATTTTTTAAATCCTGTGAAGTTAAATCCTTTTGAACTACTTTAATACTATTTTCTTTCTGTTTTTCTTGGTCATACTTGCTACACATTCATCTAATTTTTAATCAGTTTTCTTTTTTATTGTGTGAAAAAGCTCAAGTGCAAAATAATATTAGTAAATACATTAAAAAAATCAATACAACTAGGATAACAGTCATTGAACAGTTAATAATGGTTATATGTTTTTATAATGGGTTGACAAGAGATTCATTGCCTATCTGTGAATATTTTTCAACAAAGAAATCAGAATGGCAAGAGATTACTAAAAACATAACCTAATGAACAACAAAGTGTCTACCACAGTTTGAGAAATAGACATTACAGATAAAATGATTCCCTGAGTAAAGCCTCAATGATGCCATTCTGTTCTCAGTAGCAACTTTCATACTGAATTCAGAGTTTAATAATCTCAAGGATGTTCTTAAAATTTTTTTACTCTATTGCATGTACTAATCAACAATGTACATTCCATGTTTTTAAGCAACACACCTTTTCACTCAATATTATGACCTGGGGATTTACTCACATTAAATATGTGGTTCTAATTAACTGATACGCAATGTTATGTAGTCTTCTGTTGGATTCACCTTTTGATCAACTTTGGGCTATTTCCAATTTTTTTTTAACATTAAAAAAAAAAGCTGTAAAGTTTCTTTGCAGGTTGTGAGTTGTAAATATCTTTTTTCAGTCTGTGTCTTGTTCTTTGTTTATGTTTTCTGATGCACAAAATTTTTCATCTTAATACCACATTTATTTTCCTTTTCTTTCATAGTTTGTGCTTTGTGTTTTAAGAAATCCTTCAATACCTCATGCTCATAAGTAGTCAACTGAATTCCAAAAGGTTAAAGCTTTCCATTTTACATTTAATATCATTGCACTACATTTTAGTATGCAGTAGGAATTTATCTGATTTAATTTTTCTGTACATATGTAATAGTTCTTCCTTTCTGCATGGATTGCTATGCTATCTCTGACATATATTAAGTTTCCATATTCATAGACATGTTACTGGGACAGCGTTCTCTTCCATTTTTCTTTGTTTATTCCTTCGCAAATGATGTCTTTAAAAAGCTACATATGTAAAAGGTCTTGATGTCTAGTATGGCAAGTCCCCTTACCTTATTCCTTAAATATACTTCTTGGTTTTCCATAAAAATTATAGAATTAGCCTGCTAAGTTCCATGAAAAATTCGAATGCAATTTTGAGTACCAATGCATCAATTTAGAATTAAATCTGGTGAGAATTAACATCTATTTATTATTTGCATTGTATAGCTCTCCAATTATTTAGGCCTTCCTTAACATATTTCAATGAAACTCTATAATTTTCTTTACAATAATCTTTATGATGTTTTTAAATTCATTTCTAAGTAGCTTTTTGCTTTCTAAAAAGGTATCTTTTTAAAAGATCTTTGTTATTGTGTAGTAGAAAATATGTACAAAAAATGCACTAACATAATGCTCAGTTGTCAAAAGTAAGTATATTTCTGAACTTTACATAAATGGAATATGGCATATACTCTTTTATGTCTTGCTTTCTTTTCTCACATTATATTTGTAAATTTTATCAAGTGTTATGACTGTCCTTCACTCATTCTCATTTGCTGGTTAGTATTCAATAATGTTAATATGCCACAATTTATCCATTCTACTTAAAGAATAATGGGTATCTGAATAGATTCTAGTTTGGAGCTATTACAAATACTGCTGTTAAGAATATTCATGTTTTCAACATTCTCTGGAAGAGTCATTCCAGAAGATGATCATCAAAAAACTTCAACAAAGATCCTGGTGCTGTTGCAATTGTAGCTGCATTCATCCCACTGGTTCCTGGACTTGCCATTGGAATGAAGAAGGAGATATCTAAGCTGGCCTATGCATACAGTAAAACAACAAATTTGACTGGATCTATACTGTTGGAACTCAACCAAGAACTAGGAGAAGTGCAAGTTGCAGCACTCCAAAATCTTGAAACTATAGACTATCTACTGTTAAAAGAACATATGGGATGTGAACAGTTACCAGGAATGTGTTGTTTTAATTTGTCTGATTTTTCTCAAACTACTCAAATTCAGTTAGACAATATCCATCAAATCATTGATAAGTTTTCACAAATGCCTAGGGTGCCTAAATGGTTTTCTTGGCTTCACTGGAGATGGATGGTAATTGTAGGTCTGCTTTGGTTATGTAACTAGCTGTATTCCTATTCTGTTAATGTGTGTACGCAATTTAATTAGTAATTTAAAGCCTATACACGCTTATGTTACACTACAAGAAGATATGTCAAAGAAATAACCAATCTTCCCATGTTTTCTTCCATCCGCTACTTCTATAGCTTCTCTTCTTCCTTCATAATTACAACCCCTAAGTAGAATTCGTGCCTCATATCAAAATTACCGAGTATAATAATTCTTCCAAGCAGTAAAGATACCTCAAGACAAATGCTGGGCATAGAAACCACAGGGCATAAGTCTGCAAAAAGTTAAAAGTTAACCTTTTCAAACAATATTGCTTCTCTCTCACTTGCCAACTTTACACTTCCCTGTATGGCCCCGGAAGATGACTGGTTAGCCAGAGACGGGTAAGATTCCTCAAGGGAGGAACAACCTAAGACAGGTACAGTCGCGGGGGGGGCCACCAGGTGAGAAACTGGGGATCAACAGAGGTGAGGCTTAGAACCTCACCCCGTTTTGAGAGAAATCTTCTGCATCCGTGGGTGTTTTGTTGCCCTTGTCTAGCTTGGATTAATACTTAGTCCATAGGCACACACCTGATCATCTACATTTGCCCTCTTACAGCACATAAAATGTTTTCTACCTTTATCTTGCATCCACCTACCACTTCAGCATTTTATTTAAAATAATAATAATAATAATAATAATAATAATAATAATAATAATAAGGGAGAAATGTGGGATTCACATATAAATCAAGTATAAAAATCAAACGAATAATCATAATTGACCTGATTGTTTATAGTTCATGATGCGTAAACAAAACCGAAAGTTTCTGTGATGACTGCCCTTGCACTGTTCACCATGTAAGAACTTATTCACTATGTAAGAACTTGTTCACCATGTAAGAACTTGTTCGTCATGCTTCAGAAGATTGGAGACTGTTGAGAATTAGGGTTGGGGTTGATTAATGATTGTGCATTGAGTCCCCTATACAGAATTTTATTGTTGTTAACAATCATATGATCAATAAATATGAGAGATGCCCTCTCAAAAAAGAAAAAAGAACATTCATGTTTGTTTCTTGGTACTTGTTTGTACTTCCTTCTGTTGAGTATTAAGCACAGAAATGCTAGGTTATAGCTATGTTTTTGTGTAACTTAGGAAATAATGGCAAACTGCTTCCCAAAGTCTTTCTACCAGTTTACATTCTCACCAGCTGTGAATTAGTAGTTTGTTCTTAATTCTTACCAATATAGTATTATCCTTTACATTTCAGTCAATTTAGTGAGTATGCAAAGATTATCTTATTGTGGTTTTAATTTGCATCACCCGGCTGATGAGGATGAATATTTTACATATGCTCACTGGCTATTGAATATTCTTTTTTTATAAAGTACATATTCAAATTTCTTCTCAGTTTTTATTGGGTTGACTACCTTTTTCATATTGATTGAGTTCTTTTTATATTCTGGATATGTGAGACTTGTATTGCAGGTATCTTCCCTACTATGTGACTTACTTTTTTACTCTCTTATTTGGTGTTTTATACTTAAAATAATTTCTTAATTTAATGTGCCATATTTGTCAATATTTTCATTTATTGCAATTGGCTTTTCTGCTGGGGTAATCCAACTAATCAATAATCAATTTTTTCCTATTCTAAAATTATTAAGACATATGCCTCTGCATTTTCCTGGAGATCGATCTATCTATCTATTTATCTATCTATCTCCCTCCTTCCTAGCTACTTACCTACTTACCTACCTACCTACTATCTACCTACCTACCTATCTATGCCTTTCTTATTTAGATCTACAATTCATATGGAACTGATTTTGGTGTATAGTGTGAGGTAGGGGGGAGGCAATGGTTTTTTTCCTAATAGGAATGCCTAATTTATCTAGCATCATTTTACTGAAAAGATAACCTTTTTCAACACCACTTTCAGTGGTACCTTTATCATCTATCACATGTCCATATATGTGCTAATCTGTTTCTGCAATATTCTCTTCTATGGTCAGTCTGTTTATCCTTGTGCTAATATCACACTGTCTTAATTACTACAGCTTTATAATGAGTTTTGATATCTGGAAGTATAAATCCTCTAGATTTGTAATTCATTTGTTTTTTTTTAGATAATTATTTTTTATTGAAGGGTAGTTGACACACAGTATTACAATAGTTTCAGGTGTACAACACAGTGATTGAACATTTATATACATGATAATTTTAGGTACCAGCTATCACCATACCAAGTTGTTACAATATTTTGACTATATTCCTTATGCTATACATTACATCCCGGTTACTTATTTATTTTACAATTGGAAGTGTGTGTGTGTGTGTATATATATATATATATATATATATATATGTGTGTGTGTGTGTGAGGGCATCTCTCATATTTATTGATCAAATGGTTGTTAACAACAATAAAATTCTGTACAGGGGGGTCAATGCTCAATGCACAATCATTAATCCACCCCAAGCCTAATTTTCATCAGTCTCCAATCTTCTGATGCATAACGAACAAGTTCTTACATGGAGAACAAATTCTTACACAGTGAATAAGTTACATGGTGAACAGTACAAGGGCAGTCATCACAGAAGCTTTCAGTTTTGCTCATGCATTATGAACTATAAACAGTCAGTTCAAATATGAATATTCATTTGATTTTTATACTTGATTTATATGTGGATACCACATTTCTCCCTTTATTATTATTATTCTTAATAAAATGCTGAAGTGGTAGGTAGATACAAGATAAAGGTAGAAAACATAGTTTAGTGTTGTAAGAGAGCAAATATAGATGATCAGGTGTGTGCCTGTAGACTATGTGTTAATCCAAGCTAGACAAGGGCAATAAAACATCCACGGATGCAGAAGATTTCTCTCAGAACAGGGGGGGGGAGGTTGTAAATCTCACCTCTGTTGATCCCCAATTTCTCACCTGGTGGCCCCCCTGCAACTGTGCCTGTCTTAGGTTGTTCCTCCCTTGAGGAATCTTACCTGTCTCTGGCTAACCAGTCATCTTCCAGGGCCATACAGGGAAATGTTAAGTTGGTAAGTGAGAGAGAAGCCTTATTGTTTGAAAAGGTTAGCTTTTTACTTTGCATATTTATGCCCTGTGGCTTCTATGCCCAGCATTTGTCTTGAGGTGTCTTTACTACTTGGAAGAATTATGATACTCGGTAAATTCGATATGTGGCACGAATTCTACTTAAGGGTTGTAATTATGAAGGAAGAGGAAAAGCTATAGAAGTAGCAGGCAGAAGAAAACCTGGGAAGATTGATTATTTCTTTGACATATCTTCTTGTAGAGTAACTTCAGCATGTATAGGTTTTAAACTACTAATTAAATTGCGCACACACATTAACATAATATGAGTACAGTTACATGAACAAAGCATACCTGTAATTACCAGCCATCTCCAGTGGAACCAAGAAAACCAGTTAGGCACCTTAGGCATTTGTGAAAACTTATCTATGATATGGTGGATATTGTCCAACTGAACTTGAACAGTCTGAGAGAAATCAGACAAATTAAAACAACCCATTCCTGGGGACTGTTCACATCCCATATGTTCTTTTAACAGTAAATAGTCTGTAGTTGTAAGATTTTGGAGTGCTACAATTTGCACTTCTCCTAATTCTTGGTTGAGTTCCAACAGTATAGATCCAGTCAAATTTGTTGTTTTACTGTACGCACAGGCCAGCTTAGATATCTCCTTTTTCATTCCCATGGCAAGTCCAGGAACCGGTGGGATGAGTGCATCTACACCTGTAGCAGTGCGTGGATCTTTGTTGGGGTTTTTTGATGATCATCTTCTGGCATGAGTCTTCCTGAGAGTGCTGATGTTGGAAGTTCTTTTTCATATCATATCTTAGTTCATTTTCGGGATAGCCATATTAGGCTTTGATCCTCTGTATAAACACAAACAGACCCTTTGACTACACTTTTATATGCTCTTTATATCATTGTGTAGAACTCATTGGAGGTCACCACACAGGAATTGCTTTTTTTTTTTTTTAATCACGAATCTACACTTACATGACGAATATTTTGTTTACTAGGCTCTCCCCTATACCAGGTCCCCCCTATATACCCCTTTACAGTCACTGTCCATCAGCGTAGCAAAATGTTGTAGAACCACTACTTGTCTTCTCTGTGTTGTACAGCCCTCCCCTTTCTCCCACCACCCCATGCATGCTACTCTTAATATCCCCCTTTTTCTCCCCCCACCTTATCCCTCCCTACACACCCATCCTCCCCAGTCCCTTTCCCTTTGGTACCTGTTAGTCCATTCTTGAGTTCTGATTCTGCTGCTATTTTGTTCCTTCAGTTTTTCCTTTGTTCTTATACTCCACAGATGAGTGAAATCATTTGGTATTTCTCTTTCTCCGCTTGGCTTGTTTCACTGAGCATAATACCCTCCAGCTCCATCCATGTTGCTGCAAATGGTAGGATTTGCTCTTTTCTTATGGCTGAGTAGTATTCCATTGTATATATGTACTACATCTTCTTTATCCATTCATCTATCAATGGACATTTAGGTTGCTTTCAATTCTTGGCTATTGTAAATAGTGCTGCGATAAACATAGGAGTGCATTGGTCTTTCTCATACCTGATTGCTGCATTCTTAGGGTAAATTCCTAGGAGTGGAATTCCTGGGTCAAATGGTATGTCTCTTTTGAGCATTTTGATGTACCTCCATACTGCTTTCCACAGTGGTTGAACTAATTTACATTCCCACCAGCAGTGTAGGAGGGTTCCCCTTTCTCCACAGCCTCACCAACATTTGTTGTTGTTTGTCTTTTGGATGGCAGCTATCCTTACTGGTGTGAGGTGATACCTCATTGTAGTTTTAATTTGCATTTCTCTGATAATTAGCGATGTGGAGCATCTTTTCATGTGTCTGTTGGCCATCTGTATTTCTTTTTTGGAGAACTGTCTGTTCAGTTCCTCTGCCCATTTTTTAATTGGGTTATTTGTTTTTTGTTTGTTGAGGCGTGTGGGCTCTTTATATATTCTGGACGTCAAGCCTTTATCGGATGTGTCATTTTCAAATATATTTTCCCATATTGTAGGGTTCCTTATTGTTCTATTGATGGTGTCTTTTGCTGTACAGAAGCTTTTCAGCTTAGTATAGTACCACTTGTTCGTTTTTGCTGTTGTTTTCCTTGCTGGGGGAGATATGTTCAAGAAGAGGTCACTCATGTTTATGTCTAAGAGGTTTTTGCCTATGTTTTTTTCCAAGAGTTTAATGGTTTCATGACTTACATTCAGGTCTCTGATCCATTTTGAGTTTACCTTTGTATATGGGGTTAGACAATGGTCCAGTTTCATTCTCCTACATGTAGCTGTCCAGTTTTGCCAGCACCATCTGTTGAAGAGACTGTCATTTTGCCATTGTATGTCCATGGCCCCTTTATCAAATATTAATTGACCATATATGTTTGGGTTAATTTCTGGAGTCTCTAATCTGTTCCACTGGTCTGTGGCTCTGTTCTTGTGCCAGTACCAAATTGTCTTGATTACTATGGCTTTGTAGTAGAGCTTGAAGTTGGGGAGTGAAATCCCCCCTACTTTATTCTTGTTTTTCAGGATTGCTTTGGCTATTCAGGGTCTTTGGTGTTTCCATATGAATTTTTGAATTATTTGTTCCAATTCATTGAAGAATGTTGCTGGTAATTTGAGAGGGATTGCATCAAATCTGTATATTGCTTTGGGCAGGATGGCCATTTTGACAATATTAATTCTTCCTAGCCGTGAGCATGGGATGAGTTTCCATTTATTAGTGTCCCCTTTAATTTCTCTTAAGAGTGACTTGTAGTTTTCAGAGTAAAAGTCTTTCACTTCTTTGGTTAGGTTTATTCCTAGGTATTTTATTCTTTTTGATGCAATGGTGAATGGAATTGTTTTCCTGATTTCTCTATCTATTGATTCATTGTTAGTGTATAGGAAAGCTACAGATTTCTGTGTGTTAATTTTGTATCCTGCAACTTTGCTGTATTCCGATATCAGTTCTAGTAGTTTTGGAGTGGAGTCTTTAGGGTTTTTTATGTACAGTATCATATCATCTGCAAATAGTGAGAGTTTAACTTCTTCTTTACCAATCTGGATTCCTTGTATTTCTTTGTTTTGTCTGATTGCCGTGGCTAGGACCTCCAGTACTATGTTAAATAACAGTGGGGAGAGTGGGCATCCCTGTCTGGTTCCCGATCTCAGAGGAAATGCTTTCAGCTTCTCGCTGTTCAGTATAATGCTGGCTGTGGGTTTATCATATATGGCCTTTATTATGTTGAGGTACTTGCCCTCTATTCCCATTTTTCCTGAGAGTTTTTATCATGAATGGATGTTGAATTTTGTCAAATGCTTTTTCAGCATCTATGGAGATGATCATGTGGTTTTTGTCTTTCTTTTTGTTGATGTGGTGGATGATGTTGATGGATTTTCGAATGTTGTACCATCCTTGCATCCCTGGGATGAATCCCACTTGGTCATGGTGTATGATCCTTTTGATGTATTTTTGAATTCAGTTTGCTAATATTTTGTTGAGTATTTTTGCATGTATGTTCATCAGGGATATTGGTCTGTAGTATTCCTTTTTGGTGGGGTTTTTGCCTGGTTTTGGTATTAGGGTGATGTTAGCTTCATAGAATGAGTTTGGGAGTATCCCCTCCTCTTCTATTTTATGGAAAACTTTAAGGAGAATGGGTATTATGTCTTCCCTGTATGTCTGATAAAATTCCGAGGTAAATTCATCTGGCCCGGGGGTTTTGTTCTTTGGTAGTTTTTTGATTACCACTTCAATTTCGTTGCTGGTAATTGGTCTGTTTAGATTTTCTGTTTCTTTCTGGGTCAGTCTTGGAAGGTTGTATTTTTCTAGGAAGTTGTCCATTTCTCCTAGGTTTCCCAGCTTGTTAGCATATAGGTTTTCATAATATTCTCTAATAATTATTTGTATTTCTGTGCGGTCCGTCGTGATTTTTCCTTTCTCTTTTCTGATACTGTTGATTTGTGTTGACTCTCTTTTCCTCTTAATAAGTGTGGCTAGAGGCTTATCTATTTTGTTTATTTTCTCAAAGAACCAGCTCTTGGTTTCATTGATTTTTGCTATTGTTTTATTCTTCTCAATTTTATTTATTTCTTCTCTGATCTTTATTATGTCCCTCCGTCTGCTGACCTTAGGCCTCATTTGTTCTTCTTTTTCCAATTTCGATAATTGTGACATTAGACCATTCATTTGGGATTGTTCTTCCTTCTTTAAATATGCCTGGATTGCTATATACTTTCCTCTTAAGACTGCTTTTGCTGTGTCCCACAGAAGTTGGGGCTTTGTGTTGTTGTCATTTATTTCCATATAAGGCTGGATCTCCATTTTGATTTGGTCATTGATCCATTGATTATTTAGGAGCGTGTTGTTAAGCCTCCATGTGTTTGTGAGCCTTTTTGCTTTCTTTGTACAGTTTATTTCTAGTTTTATGCCTTTGTGGTCTGAAAAGTTGATTGGTAGGATTTCAATCTTTTGGAATTTACTGAGGCTCTTTTTGTGGCCTAGTATGTGGTCTATTCTGGAAAATGTTCCATGTGCACTTGAGAAGAATGTGTATCCTGTTGCTTTTGGATGTAGAGTTCTGTAGATGTCTATTAGGTCCATCTCTTCTAGTTGTTCAGTGCCTCTGTGTCCTTACTTATTTTCTGCCCGGTGGATCTATCCTTTGAGGTGAGTGGTGTGTTGGAAGTCTCCTAAAATGAATGCATTGCATTCTATTTCCTCCTTTAGTTCTGTTAATATTTGTTTCAGGTATGTTGGTGCTCCTGTATTGGGTGCATATATATTTATAATGGTTATATCCTCTTGTTGGACTGAGCCCTTTATCATTATGTAATGTCCGTCTTTGTCTTTTGTTACTTTCTTTATTTAGAAGTCTGTTTTGTCTGATACCAGAGTTGCAATACCTGCTTTCTTCTCTTTGTTGTTTGTATGAAATATCTTTTTCCATCCCTTGACTTTAAGTCTGTGCATGTCTTTGCGTTTGAGGTGAGTCTCTTGTAAGCAGCATATGGATGGATCTTGCTTTTTTATCCATTCTATTACTCTGTCTGTGTCTTTTGATTGGTGCATTCAGTCCATTTATATTTAGGGTGATTATTGAAAGGTATGTACTTATTGCCATTGCAGGCTTTAAGTTTGTGGTTACCAAAGGTTCAGGGTTAGCTTCTTTACTATCTTACTGTCTGACTTAACTCCCTTGATGAGCTATTATAAACATGGTCTGGAGATTCTTTTCTTCTCTCCCTTCTTATTCCTCCTCCTCCCTTCTTCATATGTTGGGTGTTTTGTTCTGTGGTCTTTTTAGGGGTGGTCCCATCTAGAGCAGTCCCTGTAGGATGCCCTGAAGAGGTGGTTTGTAGGAGGCAAATTCCTTCAACTTTTGCTTGTCTGGGAATTATTTAATCCCTCCTTCATATTTAAATGATATTCGTGCTGGATACAGTAGTCTTGGTTCGAGGCCCTTTTGTTTCATTGCATTAAGTATATCATGCCATTCTCTTCTGGCCTGTAGGGTTTCTGTTGAGAAGTCTGATGATAGCCTGATGGGTTTCCCTTTGTAGGTGACCTTTTTTTCTCTCTGGCTGCCTTTAATACTTTGTCCTTGTCTTTGATCTTTGCCATTTTAATTATTATGTGTCTTGGTGTTACCCTCCTTGGGTCCCTTGTCAGGGGAGTTCTGTGTACCTCTGTGGTCTGAGAGGCCATTTCTTCCCCTAGTTTGGGGAAGTTTTCGGCAATTATTTCTTCAAAGACACTTTCTATTCCTTTTTCTCTCTCTTCTTCTGGTATCCCTATAATGCGTATATTGTTCCTTTTCGATTGGTCACTCAGCTCTCTTAAAATTCTTTCATTCCTGGAGATCCTTTTATCTCTCTCTGCATCAGCTTCTCTACGTTCCTGTTCTCTGTTTTCTAGTCCATTAACGGTCTATCGCATCTTGTCCATTCTGTTTTGAAGTCCTTCCAGAGCTTGTTTTATTTCTGTATTCTCCTTCCTTAGTTCTTGCATATTTCTCTGTAAGTCCATCAGCATGGTTATGACTTTTGTTTTGAATTCTTTTTCAGGAAGACTGGCTAAATCTATCTCCCCAGGTTCCTTCTCAGGGGAAGATGTAGCAGATGCCGAAGCTGTCTGGGTTAGTCTTGTCTGGATCATATTTTTTTGCCTTTTCATGTTGACAGGTACTATTGACTGTCAGCTGGGAGGGCCAAACTTTTCACTTGCTCCTGGCCTTTCTTTACTGGGACAACTGCAACCCCTAGTGGCTTGTGTTGTGTAATTGCGTGTAGGCTGGGTCTTTGTGTCTTGCCCTGATGAAGTGTAGGAATTTTCCTTTCTGCCTTTCTGTGGGCATGTTTTGCCTTAGGCTGTTTCTGCTTTCGCAGCACCCGGAGGGGTAATGGACGGGGGGGCTGTTTACGTCCGTGAGGGGTCTCAGAGCTGTTGCCCAGGGAGTTAGTGCTCTCAGTTTTCCCTGTAATTTCCAGCCACTGGGCTGTGACCTGTGTTGTTTCTGTCTAGCTGTTAAATCCCTGTCCCTTTAAGACTTTCAAAAAGCCCTCGCTTTTCTTTGTCACAGGGGCATCAGCTTCGGCACCTGCTCAGAGGTCTTGCTGCCCTATTTCCCTAGTTTCCAGCCCTCCACGCATGCACTGTGTCTGCGCGCTGATGCGGGAGGCTGGGGCTGGGTGTTTAGCAGTCCTGGGCTCCCTCTCCCTCCCGCCAGGAGCTGGGGGGAGGTGTGCTGGGGTCCCACCGGGCCGGGGGTTGTATCTTACACCTTTCACCAGGCACTGGGTTCTCACTGGTGTAGATGTAGTCTGGCTGTTGTCCTGTGTCTTCTGGTCTCTCTTTTAGGATTAGCTGTATTTGTTGTATTTTCAAAACTATGTATGTTTTTGGGAGGAGATTCCCACTGTCCTACTCACCCCGCCATGTTGGCTCCGCCCCCCTCTTGTTATTCATTTTTACGATTAGCTTTGCTCTTCTTGGCATTCCATATTTCCTTATCAATTTTAGAATAAGTTTGCTATCTTTTGGGAAAAAATCTACTGGAATTGTGACTGGATCTTTATTATTTTTTATTATTCATATATTCATATCCATTATTCATATTCACAGCTATCTTTGGCTATCTTCTATAAATTTAATATCTGAATTTTGTTATTATTTAGCTTTAAATATATTGTAATTTCCTATGTGACTTTATCTTTAACATCTGAGATAATTAGAATTCCATTTTTTAATTTTCAAGTGCCCCATTATTGACAGCAAGACATCCCACTGTTAATCTAGGTTCTTTCTTTTAATAGATTTAAATAATCCTTTTATGTATTTTGAACTCTCTTCAAAGGTGCTTCACAAAGTCTTTTTTCCTATTTTGTACGCAATCTGACAAACTCTGCGGGCTCCCTGCTTTCCTCTGGAAAGCTTTTTAAATTCTTTGAGAAATGTCATTTTCCTTCCACTGAGGCTGTCACATTTTTAAGTGCTTGAGTTTAAAAATTTTTTCCCTTTGGTAACTGCTCCAAGAAGGGACTAGCAGTTACCAAAGGGGAGGGGTGGGGAGAGCGGGTGGGGAGGAACGGAGAAGAGGACTGAGGGGCATTATGATTGGCACACATGGTGTGGGGGGGGGGGGTCATGGGGAAGGCAGTGAAGCAAAGAGAAGTAGTGACTCTGTGGCATCTTGCTACACTGACGGACGGCAACTGCCGCCGGGTGTGGGGGGGGTACTTGATAATATGGGTGAATATAGTAACCACAATGTTGCTCATGTGAAATCTTCATGAGATTGTATATCAATACCTTAGTAAAAAAATAAAAAACAAAAAACAGTGGGGCCCATATTTGGAAAAAACATTTTAAACTCAAAATACCCATAAGTCACAAGACAGATAGATGGATGAATGAAGCAGACTGAGTCTGAGAGCTGTGGGGACTGTAGCAAACAAGAGAATGTACTGTGCTCTCTGCAGGAGACAAACGTGTTTCAGGGGCAGCTGACTATTGCTATGGAGGAATGCAAGCTGAGTGCAACCAGATATTCTGACTTAAGAGAAGCCCAAAATCTTGCTCTTAAATGTTGGCAGCAGAATTAAAAAAAAAAAAGATTTAAAGACTATATGAGCCATATATTTTCTTACAGAATCCAACTATGAGATAATAGTTTGCACCCTCTGACACATAAATTCATGAGGCAATTTAATCAAGATTTTCTATGAATTTTAGTCTTGAAAACATACTGGACTGCATATCATTTCTATAGCAGGAAAAAATTTTATTTCCCATAGTCAAGATAAAGTTTACAGCTTTCAAAATCTGTGAAGCATTTAAAGATTTTATAGATATCTACCTTCTTGTATACACCCACTAAATGGTTAGGAGAAAAGTTTGCCTAACAAAGCAGAAAAAAGATAAAGATTGGACAATATTCTTATTTAGGATGATAAGAAAAGCAAAAAACAGGCCACAGAATATACAAAGCCAATCCAGTTACCTGAACTATCTTGCAGAAAGGGTTTTTTCCCCACTGACAAGGATGCCTTAGTCACTGCCCTCTTACTGTAGATCCCCTCTTTGTGTTTAATGTTAACAATGTCTTCCAGGTCATCATCCCTCAGGCCTAGCACCTCAGCTTGGAAGTCTGGAGCAATAGCATCATTGGATCCTACAGAAAAATGTTAAGGTAGTACAGTTAACACAAATATAGATATGAAGTTGAAGAAAGACAAAAATTTACTTCTTAAACTACTTCTATAAAAAAGACACTACAAAGAGCATGTTGTAGGGTAATCAGGAGGAGATGTCACTCAAACTGAAGCTGTCAGATATGTACTTTAAATTGCAATAATACAAGGTGGAAAAACAAACAACACAAGAGAAGACATATAAAGTAGGCTATCAAGTTTAGAAAGGAGATGATATCCAGCTCAGGAAGGTTTTCAGAGGAAGAGAAAATAGATTGTATCTTGGAAAATAAGTAGGTTTTTTCAAATTTTGAAAAGAAGGAAGAAAGGCATTTTAGGGAGAGGTCACAGCATTAGCAATGACAAAGAGGGAGGAAAGCAAAGTGTAAAAATATAAGAATAGTAGACACTTTTGGGTCAGGCTGGATCACAGAATACATTAAAGAGTGGTAGAAGGTATTAAAAATAATTGTTTGGGACAAAATTCAGCAGGGCATGGAATCCCAAGCTAAAGAGTGTAAATTTTGTTGTACATAAAATGCAGTATCATTAAAGGTTTTTTAATAAAGGGAAAATGTAATCAGCTAAGTTTTAGGAAGATTAATCTGACAATTCAAGAGACAAAATATTGAAATGAAAATTTTACATGATAAAGAAATAAAACATTTGAAAGTAACTTTATTATCTTTTAAAATACATTTCAGTATTTCCATATCCACTGATAAGAGAAATTTATCTATGCCACAAAAAAAAAGGGAAAAGAACATCCCTGGACATACAGAAATTTGTAATAAAAATAGAATTCCCTTCAACAAAAATGTATGTTCTTTCTGATTTGGGATTCTCTACTTCACGTATTTTCTTTGTATATGGCAATAATAGCTGGGTAAGTATAAGCCTCACAGTACAATGCAAACATAAATAAGCTATTAAGGACTTTCCAAGACAGATCACAGAGGTCCTAGTAAGCCTTCGGTCCATGTGTACAGACTATACTGGGCTCTTAGCTTCTGTGGGATCACTTTCTCTTATTTGCTTCTACTCTCTAGCAAATCCTTAGTATTCTTGCTTCTACCAAATCTTTCAATGGTGGAGTTCCTCAAGGGATCAGAACTGGGCTCTGTTCTCTTCTTAAGTGAACTCACCGATTGCCAATGTATGGAACATTATCTATATGCTGATGACCAACAAATATGTATCTCTAGCTGGGACCCTTCTTCTGGGTTCAGATTCTAGCACTTAGGACACAGCTAGCCCTTATAGCATTTTTTTTCCCAAGAAATTAGAGAGAGATGTCTCTTCCTCAACTGAAAAAAATTGTTAAATATTATGGTATAACACCAACAACTGCGTATGGGGATCATTCTCCTCACAAATACTTCCAGATACTAGACATCATGCACCATGAGCAGCATGAACAAGCATACTCTTTAAACCACCACCCTTTGTTCACCAACAGAGGTGATTATGCCAGATACAGAATCAGGTGGGGAACAATAAGTAACTCTCTGAGAGCAGTGGGTGGACGAGCAAAAGAATCAACCTCAGTGGAGCTAAGAGGCAGGTGAAAGAGAGTGTAGCCAATCATCTGTATATGCCATGAGTGTCTGTGTACTTACTTTCTCAAATCTGTGAATAGCTGTAGAATGTGAAAGTAGGTATATGTTTGGGGCAGGAAGAAAGCTAATGTTATTGCTCCAGAACTCTACCTAGAAATCTGGAACCCTCATGCCCACTGTGTGTTAACATAAAAAAATAGCATATGTTTATGATGTGAACAGTGCCACCAATGTGATACCCTAATGTACAACCTCACCAGAGTAAACACACAATGCTCTACATTCAATTGCAAATTTACTCTCTATGTGGATGTGGAACAGGAATCTCAATTTTAACATGTCCAAAGCAGATATCCTCCCCAAATCTGTTTATTCCTCTCAGTGTGAATGACACCTCTATTTATCCCACTACTTACTCTACAAAACTAGTAATCAATTTTTTCACTCTCCATATTCTATCACTAAGTCCAGGATGAATTATTTCCTAAAAATAGTTGACTGTGCCCATTTCTATCCATCCCTTATCACCATCATTCTAATCCTAGATATTACCATCTCTGGCACTGACTACTGCAACAGCCTTCTAACTAACTGTATCCTTACTTCCCCACTTTGGCTCCCTGCCTCCCCATTTACAAGCCATTCTTCATACAGCAGCCAAATAAATTTTACAAATGAAAATCACACTACAGTTGCCTACTAGAATAAAATTCAGATGCTCTAATTTGGTTTACAAGACACTGCATGATCTTGGACCTATCTTTAACCTTATCTAGCCACCACTCTGCTCCACTCACACTGTCTTCAAATGCATCAAACTCTTTCTGGCTTCAGGAACTTTGTGCATACTGTTCCCTTTGACCAAAATACTCTCACTCTCTACTCCATGCCTGCCTAGCTCTCCTTTGTTCTCTAGATCTCAGCTCAAAAGTTTTTTCCTTGGAAAGACCTTATAAGCTCCTAAAACAAAAGTGGGTCCATTATTCTCTTAAAATCTTCTTTATTTTCTTAACACCTGTCATTTGTAATTATATACTCATTAGTGGTCTATTTGTTTAGTATCTGTCTCCCCACTGGGACATACATGCCCCAATTGTCACAGGGGCCATGTTTATTTTGCAAACACCTGTAAATGTAGCACCCAGCACAGTATCTGCCAGAAACACAAGAAGAAACAAAGGAAAATGAGCTAAAAGCTTTCACCTTAAAAAAAAAAAAATCAACCTGGTCATCAACCAGAAGATTCAGAAAAGCATGCAGAAAACAATAACAACAACTAATATGAAAAAACCCCAACCAAACTGGTTATATATCCTTCTAAATGAACATACACTAAGATCACAACATATATAGTTTTATTTATTTTTTTCACTCAAGAAGAGAGAGATTTTAAGTGGAATTTAAAGTCAGCATACAAAGTGAAAAACAATGCAGGGTCCAAATCACCCTTGAAGGTCCCTTAAGAAGGTACCATGTTGAAATCAACATCTTGTCTATTTAATAAATCCTCCAGAGTCCACTTTTCCCTTCTGGCTTGCAATAAATCACTACGCCTCCATCTGAGCACCTGATAAAATAATGGCTTATGCTTAGTGGACATACTATACCAAAAAGACACTTTAAACTCTAGATTCGTACTCAGGGAAGCAAGATAAGATGCTTAAACTATAAAAGACATATGAGGGCAATGAACTTTGAGAACCAAGGTTTCCCACCTTCCATTTCAAACTTCCTTATGGTAATATGCTCATAGAGGGTAAAGTGCACAAAACACTTGCACATTTAAAATTCTTTCTCTCCTCTTTTGGTAAAATTTATGTAACTGAACATGTTTAAGCTAAATGCATGAGAAAATGAAAATGTATGCTACATTATTTATCACAGCTAAAGGCAATTCACTGTAATCTATTCATTTGACTTATTTTAAAGTTTCTTGTTTCCTGTTCTCGTTCTATGTTATTTTGTTAATTCGGTATATACAACAGTAATTTAGAAGATAGATATCTAGTTCTAAATTTTCGTTAGAACTTTTTTCAGTGGCTTTTTTAAAGTAGTTTTTTTTTTAATGTGGTAAATAAACTACACACAAAATTTACCATTTCAACCATTTTTAAGAATACAGGTCAGTGGCATTAAGTATATTCACACTGTTGTGCAACCATCATACCATCTATCTCCAGAATTTGTTCATTTTCCCAAACTGAAACTCTGTATCTAATATACAATAACTACGTATTTCTCCTCACCCCAACCCTCGGTAACACTGTTCTACTTTCGTTTCTCTGAATTTGACCATTCTAGGTATGTCCCATAAATGAAATCTTAGGATATTTGTCCTTTTGTAACTGGCTTATTTCACTTGGTGTAATGTCTTCAGGGTTCATCCACAGCATAGCATCTGTCAGAACTTCACTCCTCTTAAAGTCTATATAATATTTCATTGTATGCATATATCACATTTTATTTATCTATTCATTGGTTGATATATATTTGGGTTGTTTCCAACTTTTGGCTATTAAAAATAATGTTTCAATGAACATCAGTGTACAAATGCTGTTCAAATCCCTGCTTTTGATTCTTTTGGGCTTATACTCAGAAATGGAACTGCTAGATCATATAGTAATTGTTTATTTTTTTGAGGAACCACTATAACGTTTTGCATAGTGGCTGCAACATTTTACATTCCCACCAGCAATATACAAGGGTTCCAGTTTCTCCACATCCTTGCCAACCCTTGTTATTTTCTGTTTGATATTAGTCATCTTAATGAGTATGAAGTGGCATTTCATTGTGGTTTTGGCTTGTATTTCCTTCATGACTAACAATGTATGGCATCTTTTCAAGATTTTTTTGGGTATTTATGTATCTTTCTTGGAGAAGTGTCTATTCAGATCCTATGTCCATTTTAAAATTAGATTGCTACTGTTTTTTAGCTGTAAGTTCTTCATATTTTCTGGTTATTAATCCCTTATCAGATAAATGTTTGCAAATGTCTTATCCAATTCTGAGTTAACTTTTTACTCTGTTGATAAGTGTTTTTGATGCACAGAAGTTTTGACTTAGATGAAGTCCAAATTTTTTCTTTTGCTGCCTGTGCCTTTACCATCATATTGAGTTTTATAAAAACTTCTTTATCTGATCACCAAGTCATAAATACAATGAGACCCCTTTAGTCTCTTCTATTAAAGTCAAAAGATACAATTTTTTCTTCTTTTCATGACTTTCATTTCAAAATTGACTTCTGTCAATTTTTTTAAGACTAAACTTTCTATTAAAACACGTTATATTAAATTGGCTTTAAAGTACACCATGGTCACTTTTAGCACTGTTTTCTCTTTCTTAAAATCTTCATTTTTGACCCATCTCTTCAGTGATGTGAGTTTGTGGGTGATTTTTTATCAAGGAGGTATAGAGGTAGAATATATTTTCTAGCACCTGTGTATTTGTGAAAGTGTCTTTTTATTGCCACAGTGCTTAGTGAATATGTACTTGGGTCCAAAAATCCTTGAATTATATAATTTTCCCAGTAAATTCAGACTTTTTTCATTTCTAACCTTTAGCATTGTTTAAACGTCTGGTATTAGAGCATTTTTTCCCTTAACTACATAAACTTTAAAAAATTATATATTTATAGGGCTTTTTCCTTTTATTTTTAACTTAAAATCTTTTTCTAGTATGCATCTCAGTATTTTTCTGCTGATATTTGCCTGGATTATATAATAACTTTCTATTTGCATACTGTGTTCTCTTTTTCAAGAGACATAAGTTTCCCTAAATTAAGTCTTTGAATATTAGTTTTGTTCAAATTGTTCTGCTTTCTTCCTCAGCTCCAGAAACAATAATTCTTGGTGTGGTTTACTGAGTTGTGTTTTTTATGTATGTCATCTTCTTTTTGATCATTTCCATTTTGTTCTTTTTCCTTTGTGTTTTTGGAGACTTTCTCAACTTTGTCCTTGTCACAAATTCAATTGCTTTCATGTTAGTTTTGTCTGTAAAATATACTTTAAATGTTACCGAATCTTTACATTTTCAAGCAGTCTTTCCTTCACTTATTCATTCCTGCCTCTCCTTTCTTTTTAAAAATTGAGATACAAATCACCTAAAATAAAATCACCAATTTGAGTAAGTATACAATTCAGTAGTCTTTAGTATATATACAACAGTAATTCCAGAACATTTTAGTCACCACAAAAATAAATCCTGTACATTTTAGCAATTACTCCCCATTTCCCCCACCTAGACAGACCCTGTTAAGCACTAATCAATCTATTTTCTGTCTATGGATTGGCTTATTCTGGACATTCATATAAATGTTATTATACAATATGAGACTTTTTGCTACTGGCTTGATTTGTGTTATTTCTCCCTTTAATAGTCAGGATTTATTTTTTCTCATTAATCATGTCAGTTTTTCTTTATGTACACGGGACTACGTTGTTAGCTGCATATACACTTGTAATTGTTATATCTTCTTGATGGATTCAACCTTTTATTATAAAATAATACCTTCATTGTCTCTAGTAATTTTTGTTTCAAAGTTAATTTTGTCTAATAACAGACACACTAGCCCTCTGGTCACTGTTTACATGGCATAACCTTTTCTATCCTTTTACTTTTAATTTGTCTTTGATCATAAAGTGATAGTATATAGTTGGAGACAGCATATTGTTGGAGCATGTCTTTATCTACTTTGCCAATCTCTGCCATTTTACAGGAGCATAATGCAATTATATTTCTTGCAACTACTGACAATGAGGGATTTACGTGTTGTTGTTTTTTTCTATATGTATAACTACTTGTTCCTCGACTTCTCTACTAGTGTCTCTTTTGTGTTAAATAGATATTTACTAGTGTAGCATTCTTACTCCTAGGTGACTCTTAGTATATATTTTTGAGTTACTTTCTTAGTGGTTGTCCTAGGAATTACTACTCACGTCTTAAAATAAATTAACAATCTATTTGGATCAATATTAATTTTAATAGTATACAGAAGCTTTTCTCCAAAATGGTTCTATCTTATCTCTTCCCTAAGCTGTTATTTTCACAAGTTACATTTTAATATATTTTGTGTCTAATACCTTAGATTTGTAATTATCACTTAATACATTTGTCTTTTAAGTCATATTGGAGAGAAAATGGAATTACAAACAAAAATGCATTTATATTGTCTTTTGAATTTACCTATGCAGTTAACTTTGCCAGTGCTCTTTACTTTTTCATGTGAATTTGAGCTATTGTGTAGAGTCCCCTCATTTCATCCTGAAGAATCCCTTTAGCATTTTTTTATAGGTCAGTTTGCTAGCAAGGAGCTCTCTGTTTAGATTTATCTGAGAATTCCTTAATTTCTTTACTTTACTTTTTTTATTAAGGTATTATTGATATACACTCTTATGAAGGTTTCACATGAAAAAACAATGCGGTTACTACATTCACCTATGTTATCATGTCCCCCCGATAGCCCACTGCAGTCACTGCCCATCAGTGTAGTAAGATGCCAGAGTCACTATTTGCCTTCTCTGGGCTACCCTGTCTTTCCCATGATCCCCCCACCATGTGTGCCAATCATAATACCCCTCAATCCCCTTCTCCCTCCTTCTGCAACCGCCCTCCCCTACCCCTCCCCTTTGGTAACCACTAGTGCCCTTCTTTGAGTCTGTGAGTCTGTTGCTGTTCTGTTCCTTCAATTTTGCTTCATTGTTATACTCCACAAACAAGGGAAATCATTTGGTACTTATTTTTCTCCACTTGGCTTATTTCACTGAGCATAATATCCTCCAGCTTCATCCATGTTGTTGCAAATTGTAGGATTTGTTTCTTTCTTATGGCTGAATAGTATTTCATTGTGTATATGTACCACCTCTTCTTTATCCCATCTACTAATGGACACTTAGGTTACTTCCATATCTTGGCTATAAATAGTGCTGCAATAAACATAGGGGTACATATGTCTTTTTGAATCTGAAAATTTGTTTTCTTTGGGTAAATTCCTAGGAGTAGAATTCCCAGGTGAAATGGTATTTATATTTTTAGTTTTTTAAGGAACCTCCATACTGCTTTCCACAATGGTTGAATTAGCTTATATTTCCACCAGCAGTGTAGGAGGGTTCCACATCCTCACCAGCATTTGTTTTCTGAGTCTTATCGATACTGGTCATCCTTACTGGTATGAGGTGATATCTCACTGTGGTTTTAATTTGCATTTCCCGGATAATTAGCAATGTGGAGCATCTTTTCATGTTCCTGTTGGCCACCTGAATTTCTTTTTCAGAGAATTGTCCGTACATATCCTCTGCCCATTTTTTAATCAGGTTATTTGCTTTTTGGGTGTTGAGGCATGTGAGTTCTTTGTATATTTTGGATGTTAACCCCTTGTCGGATATGTCATTTACAAATATATTCTCCCATCCCACAGGATGCCTTTTTGTTCTGCTGATGGTGTCCTTTGCTGTACAGAAGCTTTAGCATTTGTTTATTTTTGCTTTTGTTTCCCTTGCTTGAGGAGATGCATTCAGAAAAAAGTTGCTCATGTTTATATTCAGGAGATTTTTGCCTACATTATCTTCTAAGAGTTTTATGGTTTCATGACTTACAGGTCTTTGATCCATTTTGAGTTTACTTTTGTATATGGGGATAGACAATGATCCAGTTTCATTCTCTTGCATGTAGCTGTCCAGTTCTTAATTTCTTTATTTTTGAAGAGTAGTTTTGCTGGATACAAAATTACTGGTTGAGTTGTTTCTTTCAGCTCTTTGAAATATGTCATTACAATGCCTTCTGGCCTCCATCGTTTCTGATGAGTAATCAGCTATTAATCTTATTGAGGATCCCTTGTAAACAATGATGTATCCCCTCTTTCCCTGTTCAACATTCTATGATCTGATGGTTTGATTTGATATGTCTAGATGTGGATCTCTTTCAGTTTATTCTGTTTGGACTAACTTGAACTCAGATGTGCAGATCAACAGTCATCAAATTTGGGAGGTTTTACACCATTATTTCTCCAAATACTGTTTCAGACGCTTTTATAGTCTCTTCTTTTGGGATTCCCATTATGTGTGTAATAGTATGCCTAAGCTTTCATAAAAGTCTCTGAGATTCTGTTCATGTTTCTTTCTCTTTCTGTTTCTCACATTGGATAATCTCAAAATGATCTTTAAATTCACTGCTGGTTATTCTGACTGCTCGCATGTGACACTGAGCTCTCTAGTAAGTTTTTAATTTTACTTATTGTACTTTTCAAATACAGATTTTCTATTTGGTTCTTTTTTTATTTCTTTATCATTATTGATTTTCTCTATTTGTTAAGACATTGTTCTCATACTTTCCTTTAATTCTCCAGGCATGGTTTCATTTAGTTCTTTGAACATACTATAAATAGCTAATTTTGTCTTTGTTTAGTATATCCAATGTCTGTGATTCCTTAAGGACAGTTTCTAAACTACTATTTTTCTTGTGTATGGGCCAATTTTTTTTAACTTCCACATCTTGTAATTTTTTGTTGAAAACCAGCATTAATTTGGCAGTTGTGAAAATAAGACTCTGCCACCTCCTCTGTATTTGCAGTTGTTGCTCTATATTGTTTAAGTAACTTTAGAATTACTTCTGTTAAGTCTACTGAATTCTCTACTCAACTAGCTTAGTGGTCAGCTAATGCCTAGACAGAGATAGCCTTAAACACCTAGAACCAATAAACCTCCAAGTCTTGGCCAAAGGACTATGTCAGCATGTCAGGGCATGACTTCAACACTGAACCAAGCAGTTTTCAGCTCTGCCTTAGCCTTCCTTTTCTTCCTGCACAGAGATTTAAGGCAACCAGAAGTAATGGGCAGGGTCTCCTCAGGTTTCCTGAGCACACACACAGTCTTCTGCATGTGCATGGTCTTCTAGTTCCAGGAATCAGTTAAAGCTTTTCAAATCATCTACGGACTTCTCGACCTCAGTTTTTCCTTTTAAGCTTTTGGTTAGTCTACTGTTTGTCTCAAACCATTATCTATCATCTCAGACACTGTGACATTAAAACACAGGCATTGGGACACCAAAAATAAGATGTTTTTGACAAACAACATCACACACACACACACACACACACACACACACACACACACACACACACACACACACACACACACACACACACACACACAGGTTGAAAGAGAGAGAGAACAGCTTTAAATACTGGATAACAGCTCTGAATGAGATCAAATAAAGAAAAGCCTTTTGAGTGGTGTCCTCCAGGGAACCAGCAGACAGGTCAGATATTAACAATTCTTTAGGACTTAACTTTTGAAAGAGGTCCAGCTGTTCTGCTCTCTCCAGTCCTGGGAATGCAAGCTGATATTTTTCAAGGTCATCACTGAGTTGAGTATGGGGAGCCTAGGGCAAGCTGGAAGGTCACAAAATCTACTGTTCTTACAAGGATTCATTCTTCTTGCATAAATCCTCACTGGGTTGCTATAAGCCTTTGGTTCATTTCCAGAGTTTTGGAAAGTTTTGCCAACTTTTGTATTGCTTTTATTGAGGAGTGAATACTTAGAGGTCTTTACTCCATGCTTTTTCTACTATAATTTCTTAGTCCTTTTTAAAAATCCTAGCCAGTTCTCTCCCCATGGCTTTTTGCTCCTACTGACAGTGATTATTAATATACAAGTATTTTAATGTATATAAGAACATTGGTATGAGGTATAAAATAGCTTACAAAAAAAACACATGGTACCTGTCTTCACAGAACTTACTGTCCAATATAAACGGAGTCTTGTTACTACTTAAGAATGTTACTGGGCCTAATATAAGGAAATTTCTAACATCTGCCTCTTTCTTTGGGAGTTGTTACCTTTGCCTTGTTTGTTTGTTTTTTTCTTAAAGATTTTATGAATTCAATTGTTTACTCATTCTCAATTGAGGAAAAATCTACTCGGTCCAAATATTTGCCAACAATCTTTCTCATACCTATAGATGCACAACACATTAATGAATGATGGCTATTAGAACGATTCTGAGGCTTTCATTTACAGTATCTCTACTGGCTTAATGAAGGATTATTTTTTATTCTCAATTCCCTCACTGTCCGACTAGAAGCAGAACATGAAAAACTATAACTCAAGTATATACAGCTACTAGATCTCTTTTTATTAATGTAGTCAGTGCTTTATTATTAAAGGGACACTGTTTCTTAGGATATAATGTACCATCCCTGAATCATTTTTTTCCTCCCATCACTGTCCAATTTTTTTCTCAAAGTTATTGCCTCCAACTAGAAGGAAGAGTTAGGAATATGGATAGATAGCAGGACACAGGCCTCAAAAAGTATTGGGACACCTGATCAAATTTTTATTGGCACAAACATTCTGTCTTCTAAACTAGGGGGCTGAAAGTAAGAAAAGCATCAAAGATTTTCATACCTACAATCAATTAAGTGATCTTGTTTTATTTCTGGTGACCACTAAGTATGTTTTTAAAATCATAGCCTTGCAAATAGTGGAAATGTCTTACAGTTTCTGGTAATAGATTTAATAATCAATCCTAACATATTATAATATGAGCATTTTTGTGGTTCTTTTTTTCAGTGACATCCATTTTTACCAGAGACTTTAACTCAGTTATCATTAGATACTAGTTTGTCCTTTTAAAATTAACAAAAAGCTCTACATAAGACCAGGACAATTTCTCCTTTCTGTGCAATTTCTACACCTATAAAGACTGTCCATGGACTAATCACGAAGACAACAATTTATATCTAAACTGAATCAAATATTTCTTCCATGGACCACTCAAAATGCTATTCTATTAGTCAAAACCCCATACCACACCAACTTAGTATCCTTATCTTAAATTCCCCACAGAAATACTGAGCTCCTCCATAGACTGCTATTCATTTTCTAAATCTGCAGTTCCCCTGTGGTGAACTCACTGTGGTGCTTCACGATGATTTAAGATTCTAGGGAAATAACAGATATCTGGTGTATACTACACAAACTACTAGAACAAGGTAGTTTAAAATTTCAACATTAGACAATGCCACATTCCCTTCACTGCTACTGTATCTTTGCCAAGCTGGATTTTTCACAGTTTCTGTAATAAAAGCAGCACATGATGGTGCTTGTATCCAATTTCATCTCAAGGTTTGAGAGGTTGTACAGTGTCTTAACAGTTGCACATATCTCTTGGGTAACTGTGGCTATTTATGAACATAGCAAAATATTCTCTTTCAGAAACCAAAATAAAAATGAAATACCCAATACTTTCATTTATTAAGTTGTTTGATCAAAACAGTAAGTATTTATACCTTAATAACTTAGTAGCTGTTTGAAAAACCCTTCTTATATTTATGTGTTTCACATAAAAGAATCACCAAAATACTAAGGTTTCTGTGAACAGAAAACTTGGAAACTCTGTCCTAGATGGGGTCCACTATTCTAAACAACTGTACATACAATTCTATCAAATATTTATAAAATGTTTAATTGTATATAATATACCTGATCAAATAACACACCTATCAGAACCAGACACTGAGGCATGAGAAGCTCTACATTTCACTGAAAGACTAAATATCACTGAGTTTTGATATGTCATACCATAATTAATCTGCCAATCCGCAAATAAAATTTCAAAAAATAAAACTTTGAATAATTTTTGCATATTACCTGAGTGTGAGCTCTCAATGGTGGTGTCTGATTTGGAATCCAGAGTTGAAGGAATTTGTTTTAATTGTGGAACATAGTACATCTTTGTACTACCAGAAGGCTTATATGGCAATAGTGAAGGCTGGGCTAAGGAGATAAAAATCAAAATGATCTATAAGCAAACACTTATTAATACATTGAACAAATTTTGAGTGTCTTTAGTGTGTCAGACAGTGTTCAAGATTCTTGGGATATATCAGTCAACTAAACAGAAAATTATCTCTGCCTTTAAGAGGAACTAGCCTTCTAGAGGAGGGAGATATGTAGTAAAGAATAAGCATACTCTTTATATTAAAAGCTAGAAATGATTAAGCTTAGTGAGGAAGGCATGTCAAAAGCCAAGACAAGGCCAGTTCTTATAACAAACAGTGAAGTGTGAAGGCAAAGGAAAAGTTCCTGAAGGATATAAAAAATGCCACTCCAGAGAACCTCTTCTTGAATCTCTCTTGAACCTGTTTTAAACTTTTTCAAGTACGGGGCAGGACGCAATTTAACTATGGTGGTAAGGGTAGTCTTCATTGAGAACATGAGTTTTTAGTAATCTATTCCATATAGAAAATTGCTCTAACAAAAAACATCTTACAGCAAACTGAAAACTGGTCATTGCCCCTAGTACTGGTCTTATAGTCTTAGCCTGTCCCCAGAAACACAGAAAATAATTCTCTTCTGTGTGACAGATACTCATAACAAGTCTCTCTTATAAAAGTATAAATACTCAGTGTTAAGAAAATACAGGAAAAGATAAAAGTTCTACCAAAGGTAACTATTAGTAACATTTTAATGTATTTCCTATACATCTTTTCTATCTCGTATTTGTTTACATAGTGGTTGCCATATAGTACATATAATTTGGAATTCTACTTCACATTTATAATATATCATTTTATTTCTTATCTTCACTTTTTTATGGCTATCCTAATGATGAAATGTTTTTAACCCTTCTCATGTTGAAAATTTAGGTTGAGTTCAATTTTCAATTATAAAGAATTCTATGAATGAAGAATTTTCTGTTTATAGCATACCCATTCTCCCCTGCTGCACCACTGGAAGTAAATTCTCTGATGACAGAGTGGAAGACTGTAGCATTTATAAGGTTTTTTAAAAAAAATAGTAGCTGCTAAAATACTTTCTAAAATGGCTGTGCCAATGTAATAACTTGATTATAGAGGGTGAGATCTTCTTCTACATACTTTCCTTTCACGATGTGGCAGAAACTCTATTAGTAACAGCTTTCTGTTATCTTGCTAGGCACATACTACCATCTGTACACTCTACAAGCATACATTTTTTTATTGTGCTTCACTTTATTGCACGTCACAGATACTGCATTTTTAACAAACTGAAGGTCTGTGGTAACCCCAAAATGGGCAAGTCTATAAGCACCACTTTTCCAACAGCATTTGTTCACTTCATGTCTCTCAGTCACATTTTCATAATTCTTGCAATATTTCAAACTTTTTCATTATTATTGTATTTGTTATAGTAATGTATGATCAGTGACCTTTGATGTTACTATTGTATTTGTTTTGGGGCACCACAAACCACGCCCATTGAAGACTATGACCTTAATCGATATATGTTTGGTATGTGTTCTAACTGCTCCACCAAGCAGCCTTGAACCTCCCAATTCTCTGAGTGACCCTACAAGAGCATCAAAATGTCCACATGATAGGAAGAGTTTCATGTCTCTCACTTTAAATTAAAAGCTAGAAGGGAATAAGCTTAGTGAGGAAGTCATGTCAAAAGTCAAGACAAGGAGCCAGGATGGCGGCGTGAGTAGAGTAGTGGAAAACTCCTCCGCAAAACACATAGATCTATGAAAATATAACAAAGAAAATCTTCCTAAAATAGAGACCAGAGGACACAGGACAACATCCAGACCACATCCACACCTGCAAGAACACAGCGCCTTGCGAAGGGGGTAAGATACAAGCCCCGGGCCGGCAGAACCCAAGCGCCCCTCCCCCCAGCTCCCGGCGGGTGGAAAGAAACCGGAGCGGTTGTTTTTTTTGGCGAGTGCTTTTTGGAAGCCTTAAAGGGACAGGGACCCCGGTGCTAGGGATGCAGGGCGGCAGGACCGGTGAGCGGGTGCCTGAGGACAAAGAATATCGCGCGTGTTTCCCTGCGGGACCGGTGGGCGGGTGCCTCAGACTGGCACCTGAGGACAGAGGAAATCGCGCATTTTTCCTTTTTTTTCTCTTTTTGGCAACTGCTTTTTGGAAGCCTTAAAGGGACAGGGACCCCGGTGCTAGGGAGGCAGGACAGCAGGACCAGTGAGCGGGTGCCTGGGACTGGCACCTGAGGACAAAAAAAATTGCGTGTTTTTTCTTTTTCTTTTTTTTTTTTTTTGCTGTTTCCTCTCTCATTGTTGCTGTTGTTGTTTTGGTTTGGAGAGTGCTTTTTGGAAGTCTTAAAGGGGCAGGACAGGGCACTTAGACCAGAGGCAGGGAATCTGGGGATCTCTGGGCACTCTAACCCCCTGGGCAACAGGGAGCACAGAGGCCCCTTACGGAGATAAATAGCCTCCCGGCCGCTCCCCCTCCAACGGGGCTCCACCACTTTGGAGGAGCAGCCCCAGCCAGGCCACGCCCACAGCAAACAGCAGAGATAAACTCCACAGCAAACGGGCAGGTAGCAGAAGCCCTGTCTGCGCACAGCTGACAAGCATAAGCCACTAGAGGTCGCTATTCTCCCAGGAAAGGAAGGCCACAAACCAACAAGAAGGGAAGCTCTTCCAGCGGTCACTCGTACCAGCTCTGCAAACTATCTCTATCACCATGAAAAGGCAACACTACAGGCAGACAAAAATCACAGAGACAACACCTGAGAAGGAGACAGACCTAAACAGTCCTCCTGAAAAAGAATTCAAAATAAAAATCATGAACATACTGACAGAGATGCAGAGAAAAATGCAAGAGCAGTGGGATGAAGTCCGGAGGGAGATCACAGATGTCAGGAAGGAGATCACAAAAGTGAAACAATCCCTGGAAGGATTTATAAGCAGAATGGATGAGATGCAAGAGGCCATTGAAAGAATAGAAGCCAGAGAACAGGAACGTATAGAAGCTGCCATAGAGATAAAAGGATCTCCAGGAATGAAAGAACACTAAGAGAACTATGTGACCAATCCAAAAGGAACAATATTCGTATTATAGGGATACCAGAAGAAGAAGAAAGAGGAAAAGGGATAGAAAGTCTCTTTGAAGAAATAATTGCTGAAAACTTCCCCAAACTGGGGGAGGAAATAATCGAACAGACCACAGAATTACACAGAAACCCCAACAGAAAGGATCCAAGGAGGACAACACCAAGACACATAGTAATTAAAATGGCAAGGATCAAGGACAAGGAAAGAGTTTTAAAGGCAGCTAGAGAGAAAAAGGTCACCTATAAAGGAAAACCCATCAGGCTAACATCAGACTTCTCGACAGAAACCCTACAGGCCAGATGAGAATGGCATGATATACTTAATGCAATGAAACAGAAGGGCCTTAAACCAAGGATACTGTATCCAGCAGGACTATCATTTAAATATGATGGCGGGATTAAACAATTCCCAGACAAGCAAAAGCTGAGGGAATTTGCTTCCCACAAACCACCTCTACAGGGCATCTTACAGGGACTGCTCTAGATGGGAGCACTCCTAAAAAGAGCACAGAACAAAACACACAACATATGAAGAATGGAGGAGGAGGAATAAGAAGGGAGAGAAGAAAAGAATCTCCAGACAGTGTATATAACAGCTCAATAAGCGAGCTAAGTTAAGCAGTAAGATACTAAAGAAGCTAACCTTGAACCTTTGGTAACCACGAATCTAAAGCCTGCAATGGCAATAAGTACATATCTCTCAATAGTCACCCTAAATGTAAATGGACTTAATGCACCAATCAAAAGACATAGAGTAATAGAATGGATAAAAAAGCAAGACCCATCTATATGCTGCTTACAAGAAACTCACCTTAAACCCAAAGACAAGCATAGACTAAAAGTCAAGGGATGGAAAAACATATTTCAGGCAAACAACAGTGAGAAGAAAGCAGGGGTTGCAGTACTAATATCAGACAAAATAAGTCTTCAAAACAAAGAAGGTAACAAGAGATAAAGAAGGATACTACATAATGATAAAGGGCTCAGTCCAACAAGAGGATATAACCGTTCTAAATATATATGCACCCAATACAGGAGCACCAGCATATGTGAAGCACATACTAACAGAACTAAAGAGGGAAACAAGACTGCGATGTATTCATTTTAGGAGACTTCAACACACCACTCACCCCAAAGGATAGATCCACTGGGTAGAAAATAAGTAAGGACACACAGGCACTGAACAACACACTAGAACAGATGGACCTAATAGACATCTATAGAACTCTACATTCAAAAGCAACAGGATACACATTCTTCTCAAGTGCACATGGAACATTCTCCAGAATAGACCACATACTAGCTCACAAAAAGAGCCTCAGTAAATTCCAAAATATTGAAATTCTACCAACCAATTTTTCAGACCACAAAGGTATAAAAGTAGAAATAAATTCTACAAAGAAAACAAAAAGGCTCACAAACACATGGAGGCTTAACAACATGCTACTAAATAATCAATGGATCAATGAACAAATCAAAAGAGAGATCAAGGAATATATAGAAACAAATGACAACAACAACACAAAGCCCCAACTTCTGTGGGACGCAGCGAAAGCAGTCTTAAGAGGAAAGTATATAGCAATCCAGGCACACTTGAAGAAGGAAGAACAATCCCAAATGAATAGTCTAACATCACAATTATCAAAACTGGAAAAAGAAGAACAAATGAGGCCTAAAGTCAGCAGAAGGAGGGACATAATAAAGATCAGAGAAGAAATAAACAAAATTGAGAAGAATAAAACAATAGCAAAAATCAATGAAACCAAGAGCTGGTTCTTTGAAAAAATAAACAAAATAGATAAGCCTCTAGCCAAACTTATTAAGAGAAAAAGAGAGTCAACACAAATCAACATAATCAGAAATGAGAATGGAAAAATCACGACAGACTCCACAGAAATACAAAGAATTATTAAAGACTACTATGAAAACCTATATGTCAACAAGCTGGAAAACCTAGAAGAAATGGACAACTTCCTAGAAAAATACAACCTCCCAAGACTGACCAAGGAAGAAACACAAAAGTTAAACAAACCAATTACAAGCAAAGAAATTGAAACGGTAATCAAAAAACTACCCAAGAACAAAACCCCGGGGCCGGACGGATTTACCTCGGAATTTTATCAGACACACAGAGAAGACATAATACCCATTCTCCTTAAAGTGTTCCACAAAATAGAAGAAGAGGGAATACTCCCAAACTCATTCTATGAAGCCAACATCACCCTAATACCAAAACCAGGCAAAGACCCCACCAAAAAAGAAAATTACAGGCCAATATCCCTGATGAACGTGGATGCAAAAATACTCAACAAATATTAGCAAACTGAATTCAACAGTATATCAAAAGGATCATACACCATGACCAAGTGGGATTCATCCCAGGGATGCAAGGATGGTACAACATTCGAAAATCCATCAACATCATCCACCACATCAACAAAAAGAAAGACAAAAACCACATGATCATCTCCATAGATGCTGAAAAAGCATTTGACAAAATTCAACATCCATTCATGATAAAAACTCTCAGGAAAAATGGGAATAGAGGGCAAGTACCTCAACATAATAAAGGCCATATATGATAAACCCACAGCCAGCATTATACTGAACAGCGAGAAGCTGAAAGCATTTCCTCTGAGATCGGGAACCAGACAGGGATGCCCACTCTCCCCACTGTTATTTAACATAGTACTGGAGGTCCTAGCCACGGCAATCAGACAAAACAAAGAAATACAAGGAATCCAGATTGGTAAAGAAGAAGTTAAACTCTCACTATTTGCAGATGATATGATACTGTACATAAAAAACCCTAAAGACTCCACTCCAAAACTACTAGAACTGATATCGGAATACAGCAAAGTTGCAGGATACAAAATTAACACACAGAAATCTGTAGCTTTCCTATACACTAACAATGAATCAATAGATAGAGAAATCAGGAAAACAATTCCATTCACCATTGCATCAAAAAGAATAAAATACCTAGGAATAAACCTAACCAAAGAAGTGAAAGACTTTTACTCTGAAAACTACAAGTCACTCTTAAGAGAAATTAAAGGGGACACTAATAAATGGAAACTCATCCCATGCTCACGGCTAGGAAGAATTAATATTGTCAAAATGGCCATCCTGCCCAAAGCAATATACAGATTTGATGCAATCCCTCTCAAATTACCAGCAACATTCTTCAATGAATTGGAACAAATAATTCAAAAATTCATATGGAAACACCAAAGACCCTGAATAGCCAAAGCAATCCTGAAAAACAAGAATAAAGTAGGGGGGATTTCACTCCCCAACTTCAAGCTCTACTACAAAGCCATAGTAATCAAGACAATTTGGTACTGGCACAAGAACAGAGCCACAGACCAGTGGAACAGATTAGAGACTCCAGAAATTAACCCAAACATATATGGTCAATTAATATTTGATAAAGGAGCCATGGACATACAATGGCAAAATGACAGTCTCTTCAACAGATGGTGCTGGCAAAACTGGACAGCTACATGTAGGAGAATGAAACTGGACCATTGTCTAACCCCATATACAAAGGTAAACTCAAAATGGATCAGAGACCTGAATGTAAGTCATGAAACCATTAAACTCTTGGAAAAAAACATAGGCAAAAACCTCTTAGACATAAACATGAGTGACCTCTTCTTGAACATATCTCCCCCAGCAAGGAAAACAACAGCAAAAATGAGCAAGTGGGAGTACATTAAGCTGAAAAGCCTCTGTACAGCGAAAGACACCATCAATACAACAAAAAGGAACCCTACAGTATGGGAGAATATATTTGAAAATGACAGATCCGATAAAGGCTTGACGTCCAGAATATATAAAGAGCTCACACGCCTCAACAAACAAAAAACAAATAACCCAATTAAAAAATGGGCAGAGGAACTGAACAGACAGTTCTCCAAAAAAGAAATACAGATGGCCAACAGACACATGAAAAGATGCTCCACATCGCTAATTATCAGAGAAATGGAAATTAAAAGTACAATGAGGTATCACCTCACACCAGTAAGGATAGCTGCCATCCAAAAGACAAACAACAACAAATGTTGGCGAGGCTGTGGAGAAAGGGGAACCCTCCTACACTGCTGGTGGGAATGTAAATTAGTTCAACCATTGTGGAAAGCAGTATGGAGGTTCATCAAAATGCTCAAAACAGACATACCATTTGATCCAGGAATTCCACTCCTAGGAATTTACCCTAAGAATGCAGCAATCAAGTTTGAGAAAGACAGATGCACCCCTATGTTTATCGCAGCACTATTTATAATAGCCAAGAATTGGAAGCAACCTAAATGTCCATCGGTAGATGAATGGATAAAGAAGATGTGGTATATATACACAATGGAATACTACTCAGCCATAAGAAGTGGAAAAATCCAACCATCGGCAGCAACATGGATGGAGCTGGAGAGTATTATGCTCAGTGAAATAAGCCAAGCGGAGAAAGAGAAATACCAAATGATTTCACTCATCTGAGGAGTATAGGAACAAAGGAAAAACTGAAGGAACAAAACAGCAGCAGAATTACAGAACCCAAAAATGGACTAACAGGTACCAAAGGGAAAGGAACTGGGGAGGATGGGTGGGCAGGGAGGGATAAGGGGGGGGGAAAAAGGGGGGTATTAAGATTAGCATGCATGGGGGGGAGGGAGAAAGGGGAGGGTGGGCTGTACACCACAGAGAGGACAAGTAGTAAGTAGTGACTCTACAACATTTTGCTAAGCTGATGGACAGTAACCGTAATGTGGTTGTTAGGGGGGACCTGATATAGGGGAGAGCATAGTAAACATAGTATTCTTCATGTAAGTGTAGATTAAAGATTAAAAAATAAAAATAAAAAAAAAGAAAGAAAGAAAGAAAGAAAAGGCGGATTACTCCTTGATAGGATAAAACTATTGGTAAATCAAAGATCAACACATGCTTTAAATATCCTTAATGCTGATCACTTAAAGGGAGGTACTCTTTTCTGATAATATTCCTTTCTCTTAATAAAAAATAAAAAAAATAAAAAAAAGCAGTTCCTGTGTGCTGACCTCCAACGAGTTCTGCACAGTGGTATAGAGGGCATGTCAAAGTGTGGGCAAAGGGTCTGTTTGTTTCTATGCAGAAGATCAAGGCCTAGCTTGGATACCCACAAAATGAACTAAGATACGATATGAGGAGGAGCTTCCGGCATCAGCACTCTCTGGAGGACTTGTGCCAGGGGGATGATCATCAAAAAGCCTCCGCAGGGATCTGGGCAATGCTGAGGTTGTGGCTGCATCCACCCCACCGTTTCCTGGACTTGCCATTGGAATGAGGAGGGAGATGTCTAGGCTGGCATGTGCATACAGTGAGACAACGAATTTGACCGGATCGGTACTGTTGGAACTCAACCAGGAGTTGGGAGGGGTGCAAGTTGTAGCACTCCAAAATCTTATGACTATAGACTATCTACGGTTAAAAGAGCATATGGGATGTGAACAGATCCCAGAAATGGGCTGCTTTAATTTGTCTGATTTCTCTCAGACTGTTCAAGTACAGTTGGACAATATCCATCATATCATAGACAAATTTTCACAAATGCCTAGGGTGCCTAAATGGTTTTCTTGGCTTCACTGGAGATGGATGGTAATTATAGATTTGCTTTGTTTATGTCACCGTATGCCTATTATGTTAATATGTGAGCGCAAATTAGTTGGTAGTTTAAAACCTATACATGCTTAAGGTACTCTACAAGAAGATATGTCAAAGAAATAATCAATCCTCCCATGTTTTCTTCCATATGCTACCTCTATAGCTTTTCTTCTTCCTTCATAATTACAACCCTTAAATAGAATTCGTGCCTCATATCGAATTTGCCGAGTATCATAATTCCTCCAGGTGGTAAAGATACCTCGAGACAAGTGCTGGGCATAGAAGCCACAGGGCATAAATATGCAAAGAAGTAAAAAGCTAACCTTTTCAAACAATATGGCTTCTCTCTCACTTACCAACTTTACATTTCCCTGTATGGCCCCGGAAGATGACTGGTTAGCCAGAGACGGGTAAGATTCCTCAAGGGAGGAACAACCTAAGACAGGCACAGTCGCAGGGGGGCCATCAGGTGAGAAATTGGGGATCAACAGAGGTGAGGCTCAGAACCTCACCCCCCTGCTTTGAGAGAAATCTTCTGCATCCGTGGATGTTTTGCTGCCCTTGTCTAGCTTGGATTAATACTTAGTCCATAGGCACACACCTGATCATCTACATTTGCCCTCTTACAGCACTAAACTATGTTTTCTACCTTTATCTTGCATCTACCTACCACTTCAGCATTTTATTAAAAATAAAAATAATAATAATAAAGGGAGAAATGTGGGATCAACATACAAATCAAGTATAAAAATTAAATGAATATTCATATGTGACCTGATTGTTTATAGTTCATAATGCGTGATCAAAACCGAAAATTTCTGTGATGAATGCCCTTGTACTGTTCACCATGTAAGAATTTATTCACTATGTAAGAATTCGTTCACCATGTAAGAACCTGTTCGTTATGCTTCAGAAGATTGGAGACTGATGAGAATTAGGCTTGAGATGGATTAATGATTGTACATTGAGCATTGACCCCCCTATACTGAATTTTATTGTTGTTGTAACAACCATTTGATCAATAAATATGAGAGATGCCCTCTCAAAAAAAAAAAAAAAAAAAGTCAAGACAAGGCCAATTCTTATACCAAACAGTGAAGCTGTGAAGGCAAAGGAGTTCTTGAAGGAAATCAAAAGTGCCACTCCAGAGAATAAAATGAAAAGAAAGCAAAGCAGCCTTATTGCTGATATGGACAAACTTTCAGTGGTCTGGATGGAAGATCAAATCAGCTACAATATTGCTGAATTAAAACAAAGCCTAATCCAGAGCAAGGTCCTAATTCTCTGCAGTTCTGTGAAGGCTGAGAGAGGTGAGAAAGCTGCAGAAGAAAAGTTTGAAGCTAGCAGAGAGGGTGGTTCATAAGGTTTAAGCAAAGAAGCCATCTCTGTAATGCCAAAGTGCAAGGTGAAGCAGCAAGTGCTGATGTGAAAGCTGCAGTGAGTTACCCAGAAGATCGAAGATAGTTCATGAAAGTTTTCTATGCAGATGAAACAGCCTTCTACTGGAAGAAGGTGCCACCTAGGAATTTCATAGCTAGAGAGAATTCAGTGCCTGGCTTCAAACCTTCAAAGGACAGGCTGGCTCTCTTATCATAGGCTAATGCAGCTGATGACTTGAAGTTGAAGCCAGTACTTTTTTTTACCATTCTCCAAATCCCAAGGCCTTAAGAATTATACTAAATCTACTCTGCCTGTACTCTCAAAGTGAAGCAACAAAGCCTGGATGATAGCATATCTTCTTTGTAACATGGTTAATGTTTAATAGGGGTTAAGCCAACTGTTGAGAACTACTGCTCAGAAAATGATTCTTTTCAAAGTATTACTGCTCATTGGAAAGCAATATGGAAGCTCCTCAAAAAACTAAAAATAGAAACACCATTCAACCCAATAATTTCACTTCTAGGAATTTATCCAAAGAAAACAAAATCCTTGATTTGAAGATATATGCACCCCTATGTTTATTGCCACACTAGTGCAACAGCCAAGATATGAAAGCAAACTAAGTGTTCATTAATAGGTGAATGGATAAAGAAGATGTGGTACATATACACAATGGAATATGATTCAGCCATAAAAAAGAAAGTGCCATGTGCAACAGCATGGATGGATCTAGAGGGTACTATGTTCACAGAAATAAGCCAGGCAGAGAAAGACAAATACCCTATGATTTCATTTATTTGTAGAATATAAAACAAAGCAAAACAGAAGGAACAAAACAGCAGTAGACCCCTAGATACTGGGAAGTGACTAGTGGTTACCAAGGGGAAAGGGTGAGTGAGTGCTGGAGGGGAGTAAGGGTGAGGGAGATAAAGGGGAACAATAATTCTCAATCACAGTATAAGTTGGTCATGGGGATAGCAGTACAGAGAATATAGTCAATGATTCTGTAACATCTTTCTATGTTGATAGATAGTAACCATACTAGAGGGGGTGATGATTTGAGGGTAACTGTTGCACCACTGTGTTGTACATCTGAAACCAATGTAAGATTGTGTATCAAAGATACTTTCAATAAAAAAAATATATTAATGCTCATTGAAAATGCACCTGGTTACCTAAGAGCTCTGGTGGAGATGTACAAAGAGATTAATGATGTTTTCGTGCCTGCTAACAGAACATCCATTCTGCAGCCCATGGATCAAAGAGACATTTTGACTTTCAAGTCTTATTTAAGAAACACATTTCATAAGGCCATAGCTACTATGCATACTGATTCATCTAATGATCCAAGCAAAGTAAGATGAAAACCTGGAAAGGATTCACCACTCTAGTTGCAATTAAGAACATGATTCATGGGAAGAAGTTAAAATATCAACATTAACAGGAGTTTAAGAGTTGATAATTTTGAGCAGCCCAAGATTTGAGAGGTGGAAGTAACTGCAGATGTAGTGGAAAAAGCAAGAAAAACAGATCCTACAGAAGTGACTGAATTGAAGCAATCTTATGATGAAACTTAAATGGATGTGGAGTTGATTCTTTTGGATGAACAAAGAAAGAAGTTTCTTGAGTTGGAAACTACTCCTGGTGAAGATGCTGTGAAGACTACTGAAATGACAACAAACAATTTAGGAAATTATTACATAAACTTAGTTGAAAAAGCAGCAGCAGGGTTTGAGAGGATTGACTATGGTTTTGACTGAAGTTCTACTGTGGGTAAAATGCTATCCAGTAGCATCACACGCTACAGAGAAATAGTTTGTGAAAGGAAGAATCAATTGATATAGCAAACTTCACTGTTGCCTTATTTTAAGAAATTGCCACAGCCACCCCAGCCTTCAGCACCCACCTCCCTGATCAACAGCCACCAACACTGAAGCAAGACCGTCCACCTGCCAAAAGACTGTGACTCACTGAAAGCACAGATGATGGCTAGCACTTATTAGCAATGAAGTATACTTTAATTAAGTGAATACACATATTGTTTTCTGAGACATAATGCTATTGCCCACTTAACAGACAAAAGGCAGTGTAAATATAACTTTTATATGCACTGGGAAATAAAAAAGTCATTTGACTCACTTAATTGTGACACTCGCTTTACTGCGGTGGTTTGGAACCTAATCTACAACATCTCTGAGGTATGCCTGTATTTTCCAATCTCCCTTACAGCCATGTATCGACATAGGATTAAGTTTGGGCCCATGAAATGACTGTGAGAACAATGTGTGCAAATTCCACGCATCCCATTTAAATACTCCACTTCCTAGGGACTGGAGATCACGATAGCTGCAGCAGCCACTTTGGAACCAGAGATGAAAGTAACATTGTAAGAATGCCAGAGCCAGCAGACTTGAAACAGAGCTATTTGCTCTAGGTCACTTACACTAATTTTGGAATTTCTGTGATAAAATAGCTTATTCTTACCCTAACTCACAGTCAGTAGTCAGTACATAATCAGTCAATTAATTGTAAATTAATTGGAGCTGCCACTATTTTTGTGACCTTGAATAAAGGTCCCTTCTTTTTTGCCTCAGTTTTCTCTCCTACAACATGGGCATGATAATAATACATACCTCATAGGGTTACTGTGAAAATTTAAAGAAATTTTAAAAAGTCACCATGTATCAAACATTTAATTTTGTATGTGGTTAGAGGTGAAGTGTCAAGTTTTTCTAATCCCTTTCTCCCTAAGTAACCAACTTATTCTAATAGCACTGATTATATAACCCCTATTTTTCTCTACTGTGATACCTTCTTTATTAAGCTCAAGTAAAACAGAAGTCACTTCTCTGCTTTCTATTTTATTACATCAATATGTTCGGAGATGTTTAGGATAGAGTACAATTTAAATTTGATTGCTGCTAAAATTTGTCCTTCCCATTACTCCTTCCTCCAAATTTTCTTTGTTATTCTTCCTGATAAACTTAAAGATCAATTAAACAAGTTCAAAAGAATAATTCCATTAGAATTCTGAGAATTATGTTGGAGTATAAACTTATTTGGGAATAAATGACATCCTACAATATCCTGCCTTCCCATCATGAAATGTCCAGTCCCTTAATTTAGCCCACTGTTCTTTGTAATTGCTACATAAAGGATTAGTGTTTCCTTCACAAAGACCCTATAAAATTCTTGTTTAGTAGGTTATTCCTGAGTGTTTTATGGGGTTGTATTACTCATATGAATAGAATTTTGTAGGTAGCTATCATTTCTTCAGCTCCTTCAATTTAACCTTATAGACCATGGTCTTCTCTTACACCCTGTCAGCACCTCTAGATGCATTCCTAGTTGACTATGACTAGCTTATAAAAATCAAAATACTCCAGATAGAGTCTGACAGTCCCAGAGTAAAATGAAGCCTCCTTCATTCCAGAAACAATACAACCTTTATTTTACTTAGAATTGTATTACCCATCCTTGACTACTCCTTCGTTCTGATGACTTATTTTGACACTGAGTTTCGTATTATCAGTACCCTCCTTCCAACCAAAGGACTCACTTCATAGTGAAGGAAATGAGACAAAAAAGTGAGCAAAGCTGGTAGACATCACTTTCTGAGCCTGGTGCTACCTTATAGAATATGGCATATGCTTGAAACCACATATGGTATTTGCCTATCCCACACACACCAGAATGCATGAATTCAGTAATAAAGGTAAAAGCCTTTTTAGAATCTTTTGCTTTCACTTCTGTGACTGAGTTTTGTTAGATGGAAGATCTTAGAAATAAGAGGTACACTTCCACCAGGAGGAAGGAGCCGTCTAGTCATTTTACATTCTTTATGTCACTGAAATTATACATGGAATGGACACCATGGTGTAGACTAAAAGTGTGACTGACCTTAACTATCAGGGAGAGATAAGGTTGCCCTTAAAAAAGGAAGTCAATAGGAGTATAGCTAACACCTAAGGGACCACTTTACCATGCTTGGTGATAGAAATTAACAAAACATGACCTAGGTAAATCTCAGACTACTTAGAAATATTTGTACCACCCCACAGGCAAAAAATTCCAAAAAACAAAAAAACCAAACTGATGACACACACCTGGCTGAAGTCAAGAACAAAAAAATGTATAGAGGAGGGAAGAATTTAAACAACAGAAAAAAATAGGCTGTAGCCTCCACTTCTGTTTGGTCACTCTGTAGTCATTATTGTTACAATATTTATTTATTTATTTTCTTCCTCCCCTTCTGTATATAAAACTTAATAGTGATGGTTAAATTTACCATCTAATTCAAAGGTTGCAGAAAATGGATAACAACATTTGGAAACAATTACAATGGACCTAGAACAAGAATGGCTATCATAATATGTATATGGAAAACACTGAGACAAATAAGTGGCTTTTTGAAATTCTCAGTAATTTTATATTCAGATGCAATAGTTTCATGGTTACTTTTGACTGCCTGCCATAGAAGGAGAAGTGACTATATAGTAAATAATGGTTTGCTTTGGGAAAGTAGAAAAGACTGGAGAGGGGTAAGGAAAATTCAACTATAAAATTTAATTCTTCAAAAAATTTGAAAATAGAGCCAAAAATAAACACAGAGCATATTATTCTGAATTTGTTAATTCAGAGTAGTGGGCACTCTACTCTGTTTATGTGTTTGACACATTATTCTTTGTACTTTAAAATATTTCATACAAAAAAAAATCACAAAATTTTACTTTTCAATCTATAGTATTAAAAATAATATTTTACTAGTAAACCAAATAATACTAATCATTTAAAGGAGTACTTTTTACTCCCAGGTATCTGTGTGTAAAGGTAAAACTACAAATCATGGCCTCTACTTAAACTGTGCCATTTGATGTGAGCAGAGGTTAACACACACTTTCACAGGCAGATTTCCCCTTGTGCTTTTATCGTCACCACACCCCAGCTATTGTCTCATTAACCAGAGTTTCAGAACAAAGCATGTTTAACAGATCCAAACCATTTATACACCCTGAAGCCAAACTCCAATTGACCCACAAGCCCAGGAGTGAGGAGAGCAAATGAGCATTGAGGTTGTTTGTTGTACAGGATCACTGTGGTAATAGGTAACTGACACATAAAGGTGTTGTGTTATTTATTAAACTGTACATTTTGGGGGTATTGCTTTTATTTCACAATAAAAATGTTTAAGTATAACTATCTTAACATATAAATGAGCTTATTAAACATTAAATTCAATGCAGATGTGGTACATATACACAATGGAATACTATTCAGCCATGAGAAGAAAACAAATCTTACCATTTGCAACAACATGGATGGAGCTAGAGGGTATTATGCTCAGTGAAATAAGCCAGGCAGAGAAAGACAAGTACCAAATGATTTCCCTCATTTGTGGAGTACACCAATGAAGCAAAACTGAAGGAACAAAACAGCAGCAGACCCACAGATGCTAAGAAGGGACTAGTGGTTACCAAAGGGGAGAGGTGGAGGAAAGCGGGTGGGGAGGGAGGGAGAACGGGATTAAGGGGTATTATGATTGGTACACATGGTGTGTATGGGGTCATGGGTAAGACAGTGTAGCACAGAGAAGGCAAATAGTGACTCTGTGGCATCTTACTACACTGACAGTGACTTCAATGGGGTGTGGGGAGGACTTGATAATATGGGTGAATGTAGTAACCACAATGTTTTTCATGTGAAACCTTCATAAGAGTGTATATCAGTGACACCTTAATAATTTATCAATTAATTAATTAAATTCAATGTAACTTAAATGCTGAACCAAGCAATTTTCCTTAAATATTTAGGCATATCCCATCTGTATCTATAGATACATAAGCTTTTTGCATTAAGCAGGAAAACTTAAAATATATTTTGAATATATTAAGTACTTTAAATAAGTAATTTTAAGTTTCCAGCTTCACTGGGGTAAAAATGCAAACTTAATCATTAATGTTTCTGTTACTGGTCTGAAAAAGAAAATAATTTACTCTAATTTTCAATGTTTCTATAGTATAAGAACTATTGAATATCACTATCACAATAGTGTATGAACACTCTAGATATAGCCCTTACAAATAGAGATTGCTGTTTACCAAAACCCATTTCTTCCTTTCTGGAAAACATAGCTAAATATTCCTAGCCAGTGCAAAGCGATTTGGGCCATGTCCAGGACTAGCCTAGAAAAGCCTTCCATGCTTTTTGTCCCTTCTAGCATACTGTGATGGTGAATCCAAGGTAAGCGTGAGTTGAATGTTTTTAAAGACAGCAGGGCCACAGTCACTTGGGTCCTTGGTCATTCTTTTATGAGCAATTAATAGATGGGTATTGTGTTTGCACTATTATATATTTTTGCATCTATTTATTATAGTCTGTAACACTATAATACCAAATGCCAATAATTCACTTGCTCAACTAAAATAAGACCTTTATTGTTTTAAGTTTTTATAAACTACTTGCATTCTTATTTCAAGTATCATGAGATGAAAATATGTCAACCATCAGCAATATGAGTTCTACATATGTGGCTAACTAGAAAGTAAAGTAAAACAATAAATCATATCCTCTCCATAGCTATGCATCCTAATGCTTAAAATTAAAATTAGGTTTTCTGACTACAAAGATCCAATCACAAATTTCTGAGATAATTACATATTAAAATTCACAATATGGCCTCAAATATAATCACATTGTCTTACCATCTGTACCACGAGAAACAGTAATCTGTTGGACCGACGATGATGACCCAAACTTGACAGGAACTTTGCCCACCTTCTGGGTCCCATACTCTGGAATTTCACCTCTATGATCTTCAGCATTAATAAAAATCTCAGACGAAAACATTGTTTTTCCTGGACCTTCTGTTATTATCTGAGTTACTGCATCAGATGATAATTTTCCAGAAAAGGCAGAAAATGGGATCTTAATCTTCTCTGATGATCTTAACAAAACAGAGAAAAGACACAGTAGGTTATATCCTTGGCTTATTAAATACTATAATCTCTATACAAAAGTGGCTTCAAGGAACATTTAAGCAGCTTCAAGGTATATTTTGTGGTAAAATATCAACCCCAGATGGTTATTTCCATAGTATCCTTTGCTTTCTTTGATACGTATTACAATGCCATTGTACAAGAATTTACTTTTATTTACTTTAAATCTACTTTTAATTTCAATTTAGAATTCTTAATTATATAATTTAGCTGAGAAAGGGGTACTTTTCAGCTGAAGTGAAAATATATTCATTTTTAAGAAATTACTGGAAGTCACTATAAATTAGGAGACTGTGCTAAGTGCACAGATTTTACAAAGACAAACAACAAACAAAGCCTTCCCTCAAGGTATTTTATATGTCAATTGGAGAACCAGAGGTTTTCAAGGTTGTAATTATGTATAAAGATTATAGAGAATTCATATTAAAACAGAATGGAGTAAATAAATGATTGACTAAAAAGGAGAGAGAACAAATCTTGTTTAGAGAAGAATTTCAAATAATATCTGTAAATACCTTCCTTGCCTAAGGAGATGAAGCTTAATCTCTCCCTCCCACATTGAGTATGGGCTGGACTTAGTGACCAGACTCCAAGGAAAAGAGTATAAAAAAGGGAGAAATAGTAACTTTAGAGAAATCTGGAAAAACACCATGTTATCCAAGTGATGACGGTTCATATCACCAGTCACATCATGTGGAAATCACAGACTTTCTCCTATGATGTGATGAGAGGGATACTCTGATTCTATGGTATTCTTTGCAAAACCCATAAGTCCAGTCTAATAATGAGAAAATATCAGCAAAAGCCAGATTGAGGGCCATTCTACAAAATACCTGACACATTTTTTTCAAGACTGTTAAAATGATGAAAACTGTCATAGACCACAGGAGACTGAGAATTAACTATTATTATGTGATATACTGGATTGGGTTCTGGAATAAAGATCATTAATGGAAAACTAGCAACATCCAAATAAAGTCTGGAGTTTCATTAATAGTATTGTACAATATTGGCTTCTTAATTTTGTCAAATGTACTACAGTAATGTAAGAGGTTAAAAACAGGAAAAACTGGGAAAGGGGTATAGAGAACTACATTATGTTTGTATTATTTCCACAGATCTAAAATAATTAGAAAATAAAAGTTTATTTCTTAAAAATGAAGCAAAATTATATTGTTTTATACTGGAGTAGTATTTATAATATCACAAAAGCAGAAGAACCTTTTATTCTCTACCCTCTGCCTACTATTCATTCACTAGTTGAAAAAAGAAAGTTATGAAAAAAGAAATAATAGGCTAATCTCCCTTATGAATATAGAAACAAAAATCCTAAATACTAGAAAACCAAACATAGTTTGTGTGTGTGTGTGAACTTCTACCAAGATGGTTTACTCTAGGAATGCAAGTTGAGTTAGCACTTAAAATCCAATCAGTGTGATTTACCACATTAATAAAGTCTGAGATGGTGGGTGGGCTTATTCAAAAAGACGGTACTCCTGTCCAGATTCTCTATCAATAATAATGAGACAAACAATCCAAAAGACAAAAGTAAACGTGAGTCATCAGGGCATTATAAATTAAAACCATAACAACATACCATATCACATACACATTTAGAATAGCTAAAATTAAAAATTATTAGATATACCAGGTACTGGCAAGTATGTGGAGTAACTGGAACTTGCATATACTGCTGATGGGAACAAAAAAATAGTATATTCAGTTAACAGTCCTGGGTAGTAATAACCGATCCTGTCTCTCTGACTGAATGCAGCAATAAAATTTAGACTACATGGAGCAGCTATTGGAAGACTCTTAACATAGTAAGAAAAGACAAACTGATCACCAACAGTTGAAGTACCACTAAAATAGTGATATGAGTTAACCAATTTCCTTTGGCATTGACTGCCCTCAACTTAATATAGCCTGAAGCCTGAAAGTGAGCATTAGCACAGACAGGAAGACCTCGAGAAGCCCTCTATTCAGGCTTGAGGAGTGGGAATGGAAATAGTGTGAAAATCCCCTTTTATCCATTCTCTCTTCTAGCAATCTCAAGTAATCTCATGGTGGCAGTGGTATAGCAGTGACAGGGGCTGGGAGGAGCTTAAAATATTGAGGGAGGGAAACCTTCCTCTTCCACCAGAAGAGGTGTGATATTAACAGTATGGGCCACACCCCTGATTTTTTTTCTCCCTCTGTACTAAGCCGCTTGTAGTCACAGGAAGTATATAGAAGAGAAGAGCAAATTAAGCCCCAGCTTTCCATCCTGATGAGCAGAAAAGAAAAGCTCAAGGGGAAATGAAAGAGAGGAGAGCAACTCTTTAACATGGTTTATAAACTCCTGGGCTTATCACTTGAGCTATGCATATGTGGACCTGAACGTTAACAACATATGCACACTTTCAGAACTGAAGTATGGGACAGACTACTGCCCAAGTCTTAGACTGGCCCCAGGGTATACAAATACAAGTCAGATCTGAATAGCAGAGCAAAACTGAAAACTGAACTGACATGGAACTACAACCCATGGAAGGCTTGCTGGAATTTATAACCTGAAGCCAAATGGGCTGATTGTTTTCTAAAACAAAAACATCAAAATTCTTTATAGGATTAAAATGAGGCCAGGTACCTCACAAGATATGAAATACAATCCAAATTAAAATACTCAGATATGAATAATCAGAAAAATTTCAACACACATTGGGAAAGACAATCAACCGACACTAATGCTGAGATTTTAAAAAATGTTAAGATTATACAAAAAAAAGCTTTAGTGAAATGCGCCAACAATTTAAGATGGATACCCTTGAAACAAATGGAAAAACAAAGCCTCAGCAAAGAAATAGAAGATAATGAGAAAATGCAGAAGTTTTATAACTAAAAAATGATACAAATGAAACAAAATACTCACTGAATAAGCTCAAGAACAAAATGGAAATGTTAGAGGAAAGATTTAGTGAACTCCAAGACAGATGAACAAAAATGACATAATCTAAACAACAGAGAAAAAAAAAAGACAGAAAAAAATCAACAGAGCTTCCGGGACCTATAAGATAATACCAAAAGGTCTAATATCTGTGTCATCAGAGACAGAGGAGAGAAGAAAGAGTATGGTAGAGAAAAAATACTTAAAAGAAATAAGGGCTGAATAAGAAGAAAACAAATCCTACTGTTTGCAACAACATGGATGGAGCTAGAGGATATTATGCTCAGTGAAATAAGCCAGGCGGAGAAAGACAAGTACCAAATGATTTCACTCATCTGCGGAGCATAAGAACAAAGCAAAGACTGAAGGAATAAAACAGCAGCAGACTCACAGAACCCAAGAATGGACTAACAGTTGGCAAAGAGAAAGGGACTTGGAGGGGGTGGGTGGGAAGGGAGGGAGAAGGGGAATAAGGGACATTACAATTAGCACACATAATGTGTTTGTGGGGGGCATGGGGAAGGCAGTATAGCACAAAGCAGATAAGTAGTGACTCTATAGCATCTTACTACGCTGATGGACAGTGACTGTAACACGGTATGTAGTGGGGACTTGATAATGGGGTGAATCTAGTAACTACAATGTTGCTCATGTGATGGTATATTAATGACACCAAATTAATTAATTGAATTGAAATGAATTGAAATAAAATAGAATAGAAAAATAAAATAATAAAATAAAATAAATGAAATGAAATGAAAACAAAACAAAACAAAAAACAAAACTACAGAGAAGAACAGATCAGAAATTGCCAGAGGTCCGGGGAGGGTATGTCTGAAAAAGGATGACATGAAGGAATTTTTGAATTCATAGAAATGCTTTGTATGTAACTGTGATGGTGGATTTATCAAAACCTGATAGAACTGTACACCACAAAAGTGAATTGTACATTATGTAGATTTAAAATAAAATTAACCTGTGGGAATAAGGATGGAGTACAGGATGTGACAAATGAATCTTAACTGTATTATAAATGATCACATACTCACACTGAAGGGTGTAAGGAACAAGCTGACCCGCAAAATGTCAGCAGTGTTTTGACTGGTACTGTAACATTAAATTCAAAAGAAATTACACATAAACACTGTATTCTAGTGGGAGGAACTTGTTTCCCACCTGGATAAGGGTTAGAATTCTGAAATGACTTTATTTATATATTAGGCCAATATAGTGTAAATAACAAGAGCCAAGTTTATCACCACTGAAGAAGGAATTACAAATAAAGAGGAAAGAGTACCAATCAACCCTGTGGTTCTAGATTCATTGGAGGTATTGATTATCAATTTACGGTTTAAGGAAACACACACACACATGTATACATACATACATACATTTCTACACAAACATATATGTTGATAGAAATAAATATACATGTAGGTATATGTATGTGTTAACATACATACACATAATTCTTAGCTTTATTAATTGAGAGCAGCTAGAAGCAGTGAGATCCTAGTAGCAATGAGCAAACCCTGGTGCTTACATCTTCATATCTAAATACTGTTCTCTATTGATGTTCCCTACTATTCCTGTTTTGTCTATTTCTCCCTCAGATATGTTAGTATTTATTTAATATACTTAGGTGCTCCAATGTTGGGTGTGTTTATATTTATAATTGCTATACTATCTAGATGAAATCACCCCTTCATTATTATTATGTAATGACATTCTTTGTCTCTTGTTACTGTTTTTGACTTAAAGTTTATTTTGTCTGATATAAGTATAACTACCCCTGTTCTCTTTTGGTTTCTACTTGCATGGAATATCTTCTTCCATTCCTTCACTTCACGCCAGTGTGTCCTTAAAGCTAACATGAGTCTCTTTAAAGGCAGGATATAGCTGGGTCTTTTTTTATCCATGCACTCTATGTCTTTTCATTCACTTACACTTAGAGTAATTATTGATAGGTAAGGACTTACTAATGCCATTTCATTGTTTTTTGGCTGTTTTGTAGATTCCTTGTATCTTTCTTCCTCTCTCACTGCCTTCCTTTGTGAATTGGTGATTTTCTGTAATAGTATGTTCTGATCTCCTTTATCATTTGTGAATTTACTACAGGGTTTTTCTTTGTGGTTACCATGATGCTTATGTAAAACATCTTATAACCACCTGTTTAATATGATAACAACCTTGACCACATATAGAAAAACTACCCTTTTACTCCCCCCATTTTGATGTTTTTAAACACCCTGTCAACAATGGACAGGAAAATCAGAAAGGAAACATTGAACTTCAACCATACTTTAGACCAAATTATATATATAAAATACAGACATATAAAAAAGACACATAAAAAAACATTCAGACATATAAAGAACATTCCATCCATCATCAGACGAATAGATATTGTTATCAAACATGCACAGAACATTCTCCAGGATGGATTTATACGATAGGCCACAAAACAAGTCTTAGCAAATTTAAGAAGACTGAAATTGTAACAACTACCTTTTCCAACCATAATGATATAAAACTAGAAATCAAAGCACGGCAGCAGGAAATTCTACAAATACATGCAAGTTAAACAATAACAGTCCTGAAAAATGAGGCTGTCAAATAAAAAATAAAAAGGGAAAGCAAAAGATATCTTGAAACAAACAAAAATGGGAACGAACATAAGAAAAACCTTGAAATGTAGTAAAAAGCAGTTCTATGAGGAAAGTTTATAGCAATAAATGCCTATTTATTTAAAAAAAAGGTCTCAAATAAACAACCTAACTTTACACCTCAAGTCACTGGGAAAAGAAGAACAAACTTGCTCAAAGGTAGAAGAAGGAAATAACAGAAATCAGAGCAGAAAAATAAAAATATAATAATAATAAATAAAAATAGAAAAAGTAGAAAAAACAGAAAAGTTCAAAGATACTATAAGCTGGTTTTTAGAAAAAATGCTAGACTAAGAAAAAGGAGAGAAGACTCAAAATCGTAAGTTAAAGAGAACACATTGCAACTGGTACCAAAGAAATACACAGGATTATAAGAGACTATTATGAACAAAATATGCCAACAAATTGGATTACCTAGAAGAAACAGACAAATTCTTAGAAACATAAAACTTACCAAGACTGAATTATGAAAAAACTAGAAAATATGAACAGACCAACAAGGAGATTGAATCAATTATTCAAATCCTCCCAAAAAAGAAAAGAACAGGGCCAGATGGTTTCACTGGTGAATTCCACCAAACTTTCAAGGAATAGCACCAATTCTTCTCAAACTCATCCAAAAACTAAAGAGTAAAGAACAATTCCAGACTCATTTTATGAGGCCAGCATTACTGGTCCAAAACCAGATGACAGTACAAGAAAACTACAGAGTAATATCCTGATGAATATAGGAAAAAAAGTTCTTAATAATAAAGGATTAACAAACTAAATTCAAAAGCACATTAAAAGAACCATACACCATGATCAAATGGGATTTATCCCTGGGCTGCAAGGATGGTTCAATATATGCAAATCAATAAACGTGAAATACCACATTAATAGAATGAAAGATAAAAACCATATGATTATCTCAATAGACGCAGAAAAAGTATTTGACAAAATATAACATCCTTTCATGATAAAAACTCTTAACAAATTGAGCATGAAAGGAACACACTTGAACATAACAAAGATCATGTATGACAAACCTTTAGCTAACATTATGCTCAATGGTGAAAAGCTTGAAAGCTTTTTTCCCTCAAATATCAGGAACAAAATAAAGATTCCCACCCTCACAACTCTTATTCAACATAGCACTGGAAGTTCTACCCAGAACAACCAGTCAAGAAAAATAAAAGGCATCCATATCAGGAAGGAAGAAGTAAAACTGTCTTTGTTTAGATGATATGATCTAATATGTAGAAAATCCTAAAGATTCCACCATGTATAGATGTGTAAACATTCACTGAGCTGTACACAATTTGTGGATTTTACTGTACATATCTCAATTAAAAAAAGACTTCACCAAGAAACTGTGAGAACTAATCAATAAATTTGGTAAAGTTGCAGCATGCAAAATCAACATACAAAAATCAGTTCTAACAACAAAGCATCTGAAAAAGAAATAAAGTCCCATTCACATTAGCATCAAAAAGGATAAAATATCTGGGAATAAATTTAAATGAAGTAAAAGATCAGTACACTGAAAACAAGATTTTGATAAAAGAAACTGATGAAGACACAAATGTAAAGATATCCCATGTTAATGAACCAGAAGAAATAAATGTAAAATTAAAATTAAACTTAATATGTAAATATTACTAAAATGTCCATGTCACCTAAAACTCGTGGCAACAGAGTGGAATGGTGATTACCAAGGACTGGGGAGCTGGGAAAACAGGGAGCTTTGGTCAAAAGATACAAACTTTCAGTTAGAAGATGAATACATTCTGGAGATCTATGCATAACATTGTAGTGATAATTAACAATAATGTATTATAATTGAAAATTAGGAGAGTAGATCTTAAACATTCTCACCATAAAAAATAATGGTAATTATGTCACATGATGGAGGTGTTAGCTAATGCTGTGATGGCAATTTCTTTGCAATATGTAAGTATATCAAATCAATATGTTGTAAACGTTAAACTTACACAGTGTTATATGTCAATTACATCTCAATGAGGCTGGAAAAAAATAAATTTAAAAAAATCCTGTTCTCCAAAAAAAGAAGCAAGGGTTCTTTGGAGAAATGGTTGATTTCAAGGCTGTAGCAGGGTCTGGAGCCAACATAAAAGTGTCCCAATAGCTATAACAGGAACAACTTGAGTAGTATTGGATTATAATCTGAAGAATGAGTAAATGCCGCTGAGTCCATACTGGTGTCACAAGAAAGGAATAAATAAATGGGGAGGAACAATAGCTCTTGCCTGTAGAAGTACTCGAATTAGTACAGGTAGAAGGAATTAAAGTAATATAAAAACTCCATTAGAATACTAGAGCAATAATTGCTATAGGCAAGATCCACTGATGGAAGATAAAATATTATCAAAGTTTAAGCAGAAACAGGTATCTGTATAGTATGCCAGTGTCTCCCTCAAAGATTCAGTATTTACAAAGGAAAAACAGAAACTTTATAGTGGAGAATCTTGGCAGATACCACTTTAGCCAACTGATCAAGGTTAACATCTCCAGTAATGCATATCAACCTAATGTGCTCCCTGATGAGATGCACTGAAAATGCATAACCTCAATCTAATCTTGAGACATCAGACTAAACTACATAAAAAAGACTCTCCAAAATAATCAAATCTCTACAAGGTCATGTATCTAGGTTCATGAAAAACAAGGAAATACTGTGAAACTGCCATAAGTTGAAGGAAACTAAGGAGACATAATAACTAAAATGCCACGTAGTATCTTGGATTGGATCTGAACAGAAAGGGTTCATTTGTGCAAAAATCAGGTGACATCAAAATCAGTGATATTTTATAGTTTTATATGAAAGGCAATTTCTTAGTTCTGGTTAATGTTTTATGGTTATGGTGCTATGTTAAGATGTTAACATAAAGGGAAGCTTTGGTAAAGGGCATATTGGAAGCTTCTAAGATACCCCCTGTGATCTCTGCCTCCTGGTCTCTGCCTCTTGCCCTTGTGTAATCACTAACCTTTTAGGGTGGGCTGGACATAGTGATTCACTTCTATTGAACAGAATATGGCAGAAATAGTGAGATTCACTTCCAAGGTTAGGTTACTAAGACTGTACCTTTTGTCTTGGGCACCCTTTCTTGTTTGTTTATTTGCTCACTATAAGGGAAGCTTAGTTGTCACATTTGAGCTGCTTTATGGAAGGAAGGAACTGATGGCTCTAGCCAACAGCCAGACAAGAAAGTTTGGAAGCACATACTCTTAGACAAGCCTTGAGATGGGAGCTGCAGCCAGTACCTTGTTTGCAACCTTGTGAGAAATCCTGAACCAGAAGCACCAAAGCCATAGAAACTATGGGATAATATTTATTGTTTTAAGCTGCTCCATTTCAAGGTAATATATTAACAGATAATTAATATAGAACTCTTTCTACTATTTTTGCAACTCCTCTGTAAGTCTAAAACTATCTCAAAATTAAAAAGTTAAAAAATACTTAATAATATGGTTTCACGTGTTTATGCAAATATATATACAGATGAATGTCTATGTGCATATATGTAGTTTGAATTATCTATGGACTCTGGAGTCAGACAAAACTAGATTCAAATGCTACCTTCCAACACTTAATATTGACCATGTGATCTTGGACAAAACAATTTCTCTAAGTATTAGGTTTTATAAATCTATAAATTGGGGTAAAACATCTAATATATATGATTACACTTAGTATAAAAGGATATAAGCATCTTCTACAATGCCTGGTACTTACTACACCTGAACAAATGGCATTATTGTTAGTTCATACTAACTATTCTTTTCTTCTCATTCAAGGAATTCAGTTCCAATAACCTGCCATTTTTTTCACTTTGAAGAGTTTTAAGTATTACATATAAACTTGCCAATCTTTTAATTTCTAGACATTAAAAAAGTACCAATGCTGATCTCTATATAGTACTATTTATAATACTGAAACCAGAGATTGACCTTGCTTTTCTAACCCCAGTCCAATTCTCAATCACCACCTTTTAGTTTTCCAACCATCCTTTCCTTCTATCATCATCCACATTTGAGTACCAAAGATATTAAAATGACTTGTCGAAGAGAACTGGTAGAAGAACTGGAAGGAGATTCAAGGAAACAGTACCATGTGGTGAACAAGCTCTTACTTTAACTGAACAGACTGCATTTGAATGCACATTCTGCTGCTTACAAACAGCATTACTTGAGAGAATGAAGTTTGCTGACAAAGTGGCAATGTCAGTGTCTGCTTCCCATAGGGTAAATAAGGATAACACCACCTACCTCAAAGGATTATCACGAGTATTAAATGAGATAACATATGTAAGTCCCTCACTGCCATGACTACCATATATAGGTGCTGAATAAACATTTTCCCTTCCTCCTTTCTAAGCCTAGGGCTTTCCACTATGATATGCTGCCTTCTCAACCATAAGGTGGAAACACTGAACACACAGGGTAATTCTGTTTAGCCATATTTTAAGAGACTCATTAATGTAAATTCAAGTAATGCCAGTCTTAAAATTAGGCAATATAATGTAAATCAAATGTATTCATCCCTGAACTGCATTTCCTTTCCTACAATACACTGTGAGTGGGGCATCTCATCACGGAGCACATTATGTTGACAAGCATTACTGATGATAACTTGTCTAAAGTTATGTCTGCCAGGACTCTCCACCGAAAGATACCATTTTTTCACTGTAAATACTAAATATTTTAGAGGAATCATAAAATGGAAACAGAGAGAGAAAGAGAGACAGAGAGCTAAACAGAGAGAAAACAAACAAGCAGGAGAGTGAGCATGAGCACATATCCCCTCCAAAAACCTGGTCTTCAGTATATTTCCAACATAATAAGGAACTGGTAAACTGTACTACCAGATTATCAAAGATTCTTCTCAAAGTAATTCAATGTTTAAAACACTTGACACCAATTCTTGTCAAAAGCCCTTGAAAATATAAATTACTTTCAAATGTTCTCTCCTACTTAGGTATTTATTCCTTGAAAGACTTCTAGAAGATTGGTCAGATACAACCTCCCCAAAGAGAACTAACTCATATTGCCACTCCCCCAGGAACTTAACACTTGCTTAATTATTTTAAACCCGTTATCACAAATTTCATCAGCTTGCTTGTCATCACAGTGAGACTCACCGATCTGCAGATACCGGAGTCCCATCTGGATTGGAATATCCTTCCAAATCTGAAATGTTCACTTGTGTTTGCCTTGAGGTTACTATCTGGCTATTCTGAAAAGGTATGGTTTTCAAGTCCTGAGTAATAGTTTTACTATCAGGAAGAGAAGACTGTATGACTTGGAAGTCCGATGAAGATTTAAGTCCTAGAGAACCTAAAGATTCTTGATCCTGTGCTATAGGTTTACTGGTCAATAAATTGGAGGCCAGTTCCAATGATCTTGAAGATACAGTCTGTAGGTCAGAGTTAAACTCACTATCCATCCTTGTTTTAGAAGCAGGATCCAATGAATAAAACCTTTCATGTAAAGTTCCACTATCCAACTTGGAAGGAGTCTTGGGACAAAGAGTTATATGAAAACAAGAAAGTGCTTTTCTATTTGAAGGTGGAGTAGATGCAGATGTTACCACTGTACATTGATTTGGGGCTGACTGGGAGACCACATTATTGGACTTGGCTTCAATATTTATCGTATCAGCAATGTGTGGTTTATGCTTATTTTGATTATTCCTTTCTACTACACAATCCTGACCTTCAGGAAGGAGGGAATGGTGTTTTCTCATACAGTGATCTACATCTGGGGCTTTGCTTTGTTGAAGGAGCTGACGTTGTTCAAGGAAAATGGAAGAAGGAAGGTCTGAAGTTATATAATCCTGACCTTGAAGAAAGGGAGAGTGGTTTTCTCTCATCTTATGATCTACATGCGGGGTTTTAGTTTGTTCAAAGAGTTCTCGCTTTTCAAGAAAAATGCGGCAAGGAAGGTTTGGAACCACATAATCTTGATGTTGGGGAGGGGGAGAATGGTGTTTTCTCACATGGTGATCTGCGTGTGGGGATTTGCTTTGTTCAAAGAGCTCTTGTTGTTCAAGAAAAATGTTCGAAGAAAGATCTGGAGTTACAGTTACAGTCTTCTTTTTTACTTCTAGTGTGGAACTTGGTCTGCCCATGCTCATGAGGGTATGGTTATCAGAAAAATGAACTTCCTTGAAATTGCTATAATTGGCACTGGTACTAGGTTCAGAATGACTGCCTTTATAATATGATTTTTGTAATAGTTTTTCTTCTTGGTGAGAATGTTCAACAGGTAATTTTTGTCTTTGCCTATTACTTTCTGCTAAAATAGTCACAGATTTATCTGGTGACTGACTAATGATTTTAAATGATGAAGGGGAGGAGGTTTTCTGTTTTAGATCTCTAGGGGAATTTTGCTCTTTGGTGAGATGAGAATTAAATACTCCCACAGATGCTCCAGTACCCTGGCTACCTTCAGCAACACCAACCTTAAGAACAGAGGAATCTGAAAAGCATTTAGAATGTTGATGAGATGAAAAAGTGATGGAGGTAGTGAACTTTTTCATGGGTTCTGGGGGCAGCATTTGAGAAGAAGCATGACAATTCATTTCTTCAGGTGGCACACAAGCAGGTTCTACTGATTCGGACAGCCAAGGGTCCATCTTTTCATGGAATGGTATTTGAGGACTCTGGTTAATTCTGAAGTCATCAGTTGTAAAGTTCTGAAATGGGGGATGACTCTGTAAATGCAAAGAATTCCAAACTTTGAAGCGGGGTTTGTTCTGATCTAGTGATTTGGAAAGGTTGATGTGCCTGGTTCTCCATGATGATGGGCTCTGCTGTCTGATAATTTCTGAGGGTTCAGCAGATCTGAAAACACAAGGGTGGCTGTCCAACTGTTGCTGTTCAGCACTTAGAGTCCTGAAGCATCCTTTTTCATGGCTCTCAATAATAATGTGACTACATACAGTTTCTGGCTTGCATCCTATTCCCCGTGGACTCCGTAAAGCCTAGAAGATATAAACAAGTTCTTACTTGCAGTAATCCAAATAGTTATATAAAAATAAGTTTTATAGCCAGGCTAAGATTTGACCATGAAGGTCATGTTTATTTTTTACAATAAAACAGGTAAAACACAAGAAAAAGACAGTTAATTCATGATAACTGAAACATCATTTATCTCATCTAAAAATGTTTCACTAAAGTAACAAAGGCAAAGATTACTGTTGTCTCCCAAAAGGTTGTCTCACCTTTTTCTTTTAATAATAGAGGTCCCTTACCCCAATTTTTGCTAGTCACATGGACACCAAACTAGAGACATTTCTGGTTTCTTTTGCAGCTAGGTGTAACCATATAGTCAACTAGGTTTAGGTCAATAGGATCTGAGAAAAAGTAGTAAATACAACTTCTGCTTTCTGTCTTAAAAAATATCAAGTTCTTGACTTTCATGTTCACATACTACTACCATCACTAACATAACCATGACTTCTGGCCACTTGAAAATGGTGATGTTTAGAACAACCTTGGAAGCCATGTGTAAGGATAGCTCAGCTGCCCAGCCAGTGTGGGTCCTTGGATGACCTCAAGGAGCAGAGCCCCTATCCTACCTTGGACTATTACATGAAAGGAAAATAAAATTCTACCTTATTTTAGCCACCATTGTATTTCTGTGTCTTTTTGTTATAGAACCTTGGCCTATACCCTAATATTTTATCAATAAGAATAAAGAAAGGAATATTCCTAAGAACAGGTAAGAGAAATAAACTTCTTTCTGGGGTATAGGATCAGTACCTAAAGCTACCATGAATATAAAATTTCTTTGATACTTCCATGTTTGACCTATAAAGTTATAACCTTGACATTCTATTTGATGACACAGCCACATTAGATTTCATATAAAAGGATTATAAATTATGCTGCCATTCCCATTTGATGGGGAAGACGCACTTTTCCCTGTTCTTCCTGCTAAGTACAACAAAAAATCCTGGACATTATATATAAGACAAACTGAAGAAGAATCTGAAAGATGTAGAGAAGAAGGACTGGCTAGGGACCTTGGGACCTGAGGAATGATATGGTAGTGAGATCCCTAGGTTTTCTTTTAACTTCATATATCCCAGATTGGATCCAAAGAGGCCAGCAACCTAGGACCAAAGGGCACAGATAAAAGGTAACAAAAACATGTCTCACTGGCGAAAAAAAACCCAGTAAAGGTGAAATACAGCATAACAGAAAACATTTAAACAAGTAACACCTTTATTCTAACCAACACCATAGACAACTGTGGCCTCACCCACACCCGCACCAGCAAAGGCCAAGTGAAGAGCCCAGACTCCCCCTTTCACAACTATAATGAAGCACCTCATCACCAAGGGCAAGGTGGTATCAGAGATGGCCAAGTAGGAACCCAGGACTTGTTTTCAGCCCTACTGGCTGGAAATGAGCAACCTCTCCCCATGGTGTCAATGTAGACCACATGGGGAGACAACTTTTATTCCTGTTCGGCAGTAATGGGATGATCCCCTCTCTCTCTCTCAGCAACAGACTGGACGAAATATTTGTAAATCCTATATCCAGTAAAAGATGTGTATATAACACACAAAAACAACTCTCAAAACTCAACAGTTAAAAAAAATTTAGAAAAATGGGCAAAAAACAGACATTTCACTAAGTAAGACAGAGATGGGAAATAAGGGCATGAAAAGATGTTTAACACCACTAACATTAAGGAAATGCAAATTAACACCACAGTGAGTTGTGAGTTACCACAACAGAATAGCTAAAAAATAAGAATTAGTGACACCACTAAATGCTGGTAAAGCTGTGAAATAATGGTATCATGCACAGATTACTCCTGGAAATGTAAAATGGTACAACCACCCTGGAAAATGGTGTAGCAGTTTTTCAAAAAACTAAACATAAAACTACGATATGACCCAGCAGTTGCACTTCTGGGCATTTATCCCAGAGAAACAAAGCCATGTTCACCAAAAACCTGCACATGAATGTTTATAGAAGTTTTATTTGTAATAGCCCCAAACTGCAGAACAACTAATATGTCATTCAATAGGTAACTATTTAAATAAACTGTAGTATATCCATACAATGGAATACTACACATCAATAAAAAGGAACAGATTACTGATACACACAACAACCTGGATATTCTCCAAAGAATTTTGCTGAGTGAAAAAAGCCAATACTAAAAGGTTGAATACTGTATGATTCCATTTATATTACATTCTTGAAGTGACAAAACTATAGAAATGGAGACCAGATTAATGGTTGCCAGGGGTTAAGAAAGGGGTGGGAGCAGGAGAGAAGTGGATATAGCTATTGCAAAGCAACAAAAAAGACCTTTGTGGTGATTCCAAGTTAAGTATCCTGATTGTAATTATTGTCAATATCCTGATCATGATATATAATTACAGATTTGCAAGATGTTATTACTGGTGGAAACTGGGAAAAGTGTAAGAGCAATCTTTCTGTATTATTTCTTACTACTGCATGTGAATCTACAATTATTTCAAAATTTAATGTTGAAAAATCTTAAAGCCAATAAATTAATTAAACACCACTAGACAAAACCAACGCTTTAAAAATGCCATTTGTATTCCATGTCCTAGTACCCTGACACTACCTGACATATCACTGGGAAACAAATAAATCAATTTAAGAAACATAAACTTAATCCAGTCTCTTAGAACTGAGCATGATTAGATTTGCACTCATCCTAAAACATATTTCTCCCTTCTTTCCCACAATCCATATCTCACAATTTTTTAAAACACTCTATACCCTACATTACTTCTTTTAAGCTTATAATAATTGTAAACATCTTTCATAATAACCTTTCCATTTAAAAAATTCTCATAGTGTTAGTATTAGGTAAATAAATTTTCTTATTTTCCTATGTATGAACATTTCAGATAAGCTATAAAACATTTGTTACATCACAACAAAGTATCATTATATATCTAACAGGCTCTTAGAAGCTAATGTTTCATTCAACTAATTCCAAAATTCTTTCATGATAAAATCACTCAGCAAACTACAAATGAAAGGGACTTCCTCAACCAGAAGGACATTTACAAAAGATGCAGAGCTAATATTATGCTAAATGGTGCAAATAGAGGTTTTTCCCCTAGTTAAGAATGAGACAAGTATGCCCATTCTTCCTTTTACTTTCAAAATGACACTGGAGGTTCCAGCCAATCTGGAAAGCAATTAAACCCAGATTGGAAAGGAAGAAATAAAACTACCTCTATTTGCAGATGACATGGTTTTCTATATAAAAAATCCCAAGGAAACCACACAAAACCACCAGGACTAATAATAAACAAGTTCAATAAAGTTGCAGGATACAAGCTCAAGATACAAAAATCAAGTATATTTCAACACAGTGAACAATCAAAAAATGAAATTAAGAAAACAATTCCATTTACAACACCATAAAAAAGAATTAAATGCTTTAAAAATATAAATTTACTAAAATAAATATAAGACCAGTATACTATAAAACACTGTTGAAAGAAATTACAAAAGATCAAAATAAATGGAAGAGTGGTCCAATGGACTGGAAGATTTAATATTGTTAAGATGGCAGTATTTCCCATACTGATCCAGATTCAAGGCAATTTCTATCAAAATCCAACCTTTTTTTTTTGCAGAAATTGACAAGCAGATCCTAAAATTCATGCAGAAATTCAAGAAACCCAGACCAGTCACACTGATCTTGAAAATGATGAGCAAAGTTGGAGGACTCACTTTCTGATTTTAAAACTTACTACCCAGTTACAGTAATCAAAACAGGGTGCTACTGGCGCAGGGTATACATATAAATCGAGGGAACAGAACTGACAGCCCAGAAATAAAAACTAACATTTATGGTAACTTAATCTTCAACAAATGGACCAAGGAAATTCATGAGGAAAGAACAGTCTTTTCAAAAAAACGGGGGGCGGAGCCAGGATGGCGGCGTGAGTAGAGCAGTGGAAATCTCCTCCCAAAAACACATAGAGCTATGAAAATATAACAAAGAAAAATCTTCCTAAAATAGAGACCACAGGACACAGGACAACATCCAGACCACATCCACACCTGCAAGAACCCAGCGCCTTGCGAAGGGGGTAAGATACAAGCCCCGGCCCGGCGGGACCCGAGCGCCCCTCCCCCCCGGCTCCCGGCGGGCAGAAAGAAACTGGTGCGGTTTTTTTTTGGCGAGTGCTTTTTGGAAGCCTTAAAGGGACGGGACCCCGTTGCTAGGGAGGCAGGGTGGCGGGACCGGTGAGCAGGTGCCTGGGACCGGCACCTGAGGACAAAGAATATCCCGCGTTTCTCCCTGCGGGACCGGCGGGCGGTTGCCTGAGACCGGCCACTGAGGACGGAGGAAATCGCGCGTTTTTCCCCTTTTTTTTTCTCTTTTTGGCGAGCACTTTTTGGAAGCCTTCAAGGGACAGGGACCCCGGTGCTAGGGAGGCAGGGTGGCGGGACTGGTGAGCGGGTGCCTGGGAACAGCGCCTGAGGACAAAGAATATCCCACGTTTTTCCCTGCAGGACCGGGGGGCGGGTGCTTGAGACCGGCACTTGAGGACAGAGGAAATCGCGCGTTTTCCCCCTTTTTTTTTCCCTCTTTTTTGCGAGTGCTTTTTGGAAGCCTAAAAGGGACAGGGACCCCGGTGCTAGGGAGGCAGGGCGGTGGGACTGGTGAGCGGGTGCCTGGGACCGGAGCCTGAGGACAAAGAATATCGTGCGTTTTTCCCTGTGGGACCGGTGGGCGGGTGCCTGAGACCAGCACCTGAGGAAGGAGGAAATCGCGTGTTTTTCCCCTTTTTTTCTCACTTTTTGGCGAGTGCTTTTTGGAAGCCTTAAAGGGACAGGGACCCCGGTGCTAGGGAGGCAGGGCGGCAGGACTGGTGAGCGGGTGCCTGGGACGAGCGCCTGAGGACAAAGAATATCAAGCATTCCTTCCCTGCGGGACCGGTGGGTGGGTGCTTTTTGGAAGCCTTGAAAGGACAGGGACCCTGGTGCTAGGGAGACAGGGCAGCAGGACCAGTGAGCGGGTGCCTGGGACCGGCAACTGAGGACAAAAAAAAAAAAAAAAATCGCGTGTTTTTCCTTTTTTTTTTCCTTTCTGTTCCCTCTCTCATTGTTGCTGTTGTTGTTTTGGTTTGGAGAGTACTTTTTGGAAGTCTTAAAGGGGCAGGACAGGTCACTTAGACCAGAGGCAGGGAATCTGGGGATCTCTGGGCACTCTAACCCCTTGGGCAGCAGGGAGCAGAGACGCCCCTTACGGAGATAAATAGCCTCCCGGCAGCTCCCCCTCCAACGGGGCTCCACCATTTTGGAGGAACAGCCCCAGCCAGGCCAAGCCCACAGCAACAGCGGAGATAAACCCCAAAGCAACTGGGCAGGAAGCAGAAGCCCTGTCTGCGCACAGCTGCCCAGCACGAGCCACTAGAGGTGGCTATTCTCCCAGGAAAAGGCCACAAACCAACAAGAAGGGAAGCTCTTCCAGCAGTCACTCGTACCAGCTCTGCAAACTATCTCTATCACCATGAAAAGGCAAAACTACAGGCAGACAAAGATCACAGAGACAACACCTGAGAGGGAGACAGACCTAACTAGTCCTCCTGAAAAAGAATTCAAAATAAAAATCATGAACATACTGACAGAGATGCAGAGAAAAATGCAAGAGCAATGGGATGAGATGCAGAGAAAAATGCAAGAGCAGTGGGATGAGATGCAGAGAAAAATGCAAGAGCAGTGGGATGAAGTCCGGAAGGAGATCACTGAGGTCAGGACGGAGATCACAGAAGTGAAACAATCCCTGGAAGGATTTATAAGCAGAATGGATAAGATGCAAGAGGCCATTGAAGGAATAGAAGCCAGAGAACAGGAACGTATAGAAGCTGACATAGACAGAGATAAAAGGATCTCCGGGAATGAAACAACACTAAGAGAAATATCTGACCAATACAAAAGGAATAATATTCGTATTATAGGGATACCAGAAGACGAAGAAAGAGGAAAAGGGATAGAAAGTCTCTTTGAAGAAATAATTGCTGAAAACTTCCCCAAACTGGGGGAAGAAATAATCGAACAGACCATGGAATTACACAGAACTCCCAACAGAAAGGATCCAAGGAGGACAACACCAAGACACATAGTAATTAAAATGGCAAGGATCAAGGACAAGGAAAGAGTTTTAAAGGCAGCTAGAGAGAAAAAGGTCACCTATAAAGGAAAACCCATCAGGCTAACATCAGACTTCTCGACAGAAACCCTACAGGCCAGAAGAGAATGGCATGATATACTTAATGCAATGAAACAGAAGGGCCTTGAACCAAGGATACAGTATCCAGCACGACTATCATTTAAATATGATGGCAGGATTAAACAATTCCCAGACAAGCAAAAGCTGAGGGAATTTGCTTCCGACAAACCACCTCTACAGGGCATCTTACAGGGACTGCTCTAGATGGGAGCACTCCTAAAAAGAGCACAGAACAAAACACACAACATATGAAGAATGGAGGAGGAGGAATAAGAAGGGAGAGAAGAAAAGAATCTCCAGACAGTGTATATAACAGCTCAGTAAGCGAGATAAGTTAGGCAGTAAGACACTAAAGAAGCTAACCTTGAACCTTTGGTAACCACGAATCTAAAGCCTGCAATGGCAATAAGTACATATCTCTCAATAGTCACCCTAAATGTAAATGGACTTAATGCACCAATCAAAAGACATAGAGTAATAGAATGGATAAAAAAGCAAGACCCATCTATATGCTGCTTACAAGAAACTCACCTTAAACCCAAAGATAAGCATAGACTAAAAGTCAAGGGATGGAAAAACATATTTCAGGCAAACAACAGTGAGAAGAAAGCAGGGGTTGCAGTACTAATATCAGACAAAATAGACTTCAAAACAAAGAAAGTAACAAGAGATAAAGAAGGATACTACATAATGATAAAGGGCTCAGTCCAACAAGAGGATATAACCGTTCTAAATATATATGCACCCAATACAGGAGCACCAGCATATGTGAAGCAAATACTAACAGAACTAAAGAGGGAAATAGACTGCAATGCATTCATTGTAGGAGACTTCAACACACCACTCACCCCAAAGGATAGATCCATCGGGCAGAAAATAAGTAAAGACACACAGGCACTGAACAACACACTAGAACAGATGGACCTAATAGACATCTATAGAACTCTACATCCAAAAGCAACAGGATACACATTCTTCTCAAGTGCACATGGAACATTCTCCAGAATAGACCACATACTAGCTCACAAAAAGAGCCTCAGTAAATTCCAAAATATTGAAATTCTACCAACCAATTTTTCAGACCACAAAGGTATAAAAGTAGAAATAAATTCTACAAAGAAAACAAAAAGGCTCACAAACACATGGAGGCTTAACAACATGCTACTAAATAATCAATGGATCAATGAACAAATCAAAAGAGAGATCAAGGAATATATAGAAACAAATGACAACAACAACACTAAGCCCGAACTTCTGTGGGACGCAGCGAAAGCAGTCTTAAGAGGAAAGTATATAGCAATCCAGGCACACTTGAAGAAGGAAGAACAATCCCAAATGAATAGTCTAACATCACAATTATTAAAACTGGAAAAAGAACAAATGAGGCCTAAAGTCAGCAGAAGGAGGGACATAATAAAGATCAGAGAAGAAATAAACAAAATTGAGAAGAATAAAACAATAGCAAAAATCAACGAAACCAAGAGCTGGTTCTTTGAGAAAAAAAACAAAATAGATAAGCCTCTAGCCCAACTTATTAAGAGAAAAAGAGAGTCAACACAAATCAACATAATCAGAAATGAGAATGGAAAAATCACGACAGACTCCACAGAAATACAAAGAATTATTAAAGACTACTATGAAAACCTATATGCCAACAAGCTGGAAAACCTAGAAGAAATGCACAACTTCCTAGAAAAATACAACCTCCCAAGACTGACCAAGGAAGAAACACAAAAGTTAAACAAACCAATTACAAGCAAAGAAATTGAAACGGTAATCAAAAAACTACCCAAGAACAAAACCCCGGGGCCGGACGGATTTACCTCGGAATTTTATCAGACACACAGAGAAGACATAATACCCATTCTCCTTAAAGTGTTCCACAAAATAGAAGAAGAGGGAATACTCCCAAACTCATTCTATGAGGCCAACATCACCCTAATACCAAAACCAGGCAAAGACCCCACCAAAAAAGAAAATTACAGACCAATATCCCTGATGAATGTAGATGCAAAAATACTCAATAAAATATTAGCAAACAGAATTCAACAGTATATCAAAAGGATCATACACCATGACCAAGTGGGGTTCATCCCAGGGATGCAAGGATGGTACAACATTCGAAAATCCATCAACATCATCCACCACATCAACAAAAAGAAAGACAAAAACCACATGATCATCTCCATAGATGCTGAAAAAGCATTTGACAAAATTCAACATCCATTCATGATAAAAACTCTCAGGAAAAATGGGAATAGAGGGCAAGTACCTCAACATAATAAAGGCCATATATGATAAACCCACAGCCAGCATTATACTGAACAGCGAGAAGCTGAAAGCATTTCCTCTGAGATCGGGAACCAGACAGGGATGCCCACTCTCCCCACTCTTATTTAACATAGTACTGGAGGTCCTAGCCACGGCAATCAGACAAAACAAAGAAATACAAGGAATCCAGATTGGTAAAGAAGAAGTTAAACTCTCACTATTTGCAGATGATATGATACTGTACATAAAAAACCCTAAAGACTCCACTCCAAAACTACTAGAACTGATATCGGAATACAGCAAAGTTGCAGGATACAAAATTAACACACAGAAATCTGTAGCTTTCCTATACACTAACAATGAATCAATAGATAGAGAAATCAGGAAAACAATTCCATTCACCATTGCATCAAAAAGAATAAAATACCTAGGAATAAACCTAACCAAAGAAGTGAAAGACTTTTACTCTGAAAACTACAAGTCACTCTTAAGAGAAATTAAAGGGGACACTAATAAATGGAAACTCATCCCATGCTCACGGCTAGGAAGAATTAATATTGTCAAAATGGCCATCCTGCCCAAAGCAATATACAGATTTGATGCAATCCCTCTCAAATTACCAGCAACATTCTTCAATGAATTGGAACAAATAATTCAAAAATTCATATGGAAACACCAAAGACCCTGAATAGCCAAAGCAATCCTGAAAAACAAGAATAAAGTAGGGGGGATTTTACTCCCCAACTTCAAGCTCTACTACAAAGCCATAGTAATCAAGACAATTTGGTACTGGCACAAGAACAGAGCCACAGACCAGTGGAACAGATTAGAGACTCCAGAAATTAACCCAAACATATATGGTCAATTAATATTTGATAAAGGGGCCATGGACATACAATGGCAAAATGACAGTCTCTTCAACAGATGGTGCTGGCAAAACTGGACAGCTACATGTAGGAGAATGAAACTGGACCATTGTCTAACCCCATATACAAAGGTAAACTCAAAATGGATCAGAGACCTGAATGTAAGTCATGAAACCATTAAACTCTTGGAAAAAAACATAGGCAAAAACCTCTTAGACATAAACATGAGTGATCTCTTCTTGAACATATCTCCCCGGGCAAGGAAAACAACAGCAAAAATGAGCAAGTGGGACTACATTAAGCTGAAAAGCCTCTGTACAGCGAAAGACACCATCAATAGAACAAAAAGGAACCCTACAGTATGGGAGAATATATTTGAAAATGACAGATCCAATAAAGACTTGACGTCCAGAATATATAAAGAGCTCACACGCCTCAACAAACAAAAAACAAATAACCCAATTAAAAAATGGGCAGAGGAACTGAACAGACAGTTCTCCAAAAAAGAAATACAGATGGCCAACAGACACATGAAAAGATGCTCCATATCGCTAATTATCAGAGAAATGCAAATTAAAACTACAATGAGGTATCACCTCACACCAGTAAGGATAGCTGCCATCCAAAAGACAAACAACAACAAATGTTGGCGAGGCTGTGGAGAAAGGGGAACCCTCCTACACTGCTGGTGGGAATGTAAATTAGTTCAACCATTGTGGAAAGCAGTATGGAGGTGCATCAAAATGCTCAAAACAGACCTACCATTTGACCCAGGAATTCCACTCCTAGGAATTTACCCTAAGAACGCAGCAATCAAGTTTGAGAAAGACAGATGCACTCCTATGTTTATCGCAGCACTATTTACAATAGCCAAGAATTGGAAGCAACCTAAATGTCCATCGGTAGATGAATGGATAAAGAAGATGTGGTACATATACACAATGGAATACTACTCAGCCATAAGAAGTGGAAAAATCCAACCATCGGCAGCAACATGGATGGAGCTGGAGAGTATTATGCTCAGTGAAATAAGCCAAGCGGAGAAAGAGAAATACCAAATGATTTCACTCATCTGAGGAGTATAGGAACAAAGGAAAAACTGAAGGAACAAAACAGCAGTGGAATTACAGAACCCAAGAATGGACTAACAGGTACCAAAGGGAAAGGAACTGGGGAGGATGGGTGGGCAGGGAGGGATAAGGGGGGGGGGAGAAGAAGGGGGGTATTAAGATTAGCATGCATGGGGGGGAGGGAGAAAGGGGAGGGTGGGCTGCACAACACAGAGAGGACAAGTAGTAAGTAGTGACTCTACAACATTTGGCTAAGCTGATGGACAGTAACCGTAATGTGGTTGTTAGGGGGGACCTGATATAGGGGAGAGCATAGTAAACATAGTATTCTTCATGTAAGTGCAGATTAAAAATTAAAAAAAAAAAAAAAAAGAAAGAAAGAAAGAAAGGGGGATTACTCCTTAACAGGATAAAACTATTGGTAAATCAAAGATCAACACATGCTTTAAATATCCTTAATGTTGATCACTTAAAGGGTGTCAGATGATCAGCTATGGAGGTACTCTTTTCTGATAATATTCCTTTCTCTTAATTAAAAAAAAAAAAAAAAAAGCAGTTACTGTGTGCTGACCTCCAGTGAGTTCTGCACAGTGGTATAGAGGGCATGTCAAAGTGTGGGCAAAGGGTCTGTTTGTTTCTATGCAGAAGATCAAGGCCTAGCTTGGATACCCAGAAAATGAACTAAGATACGATATGAGGAGGAGCTTCCGGCATCAGCAATCTCTGGAGGACTTGTGCCGGGGGATGATCATCAAAAAGCCTCCACAGGGATCCAGACGATGCTGCGGTTGTGGCTGCATCCAGCCCACCATCTCCTGGACTTGCCATAGGAATGAGGAGGGAGATGTCTAGGCTGGCATGTGCATACAGTGAGACAACGAATTTGACCGGATCTGTACTGTTGGAACTCAACCAGGAGTTGGGAGGGGTGCAAGTTGTAGCACTCCAAAATCTCATGACTATAGACTATCTATGGTTAAAAGAACATATGGGATGTGAACAGATCCCAGAAATGGGCTGCTTTAATTTGTCTGATGGTTCAAGTACAGTTGGACAATATCCATCATATCATAGATAAATTTTCACAAATGCCTAGGGTGCCTAAATGGTTTTCTTGGCTTCACTGGAGATGGATGGTAATTATAGATTTGCTTTGTTTATGTCACCGTATTCCTATTATGTTAATATGTGTGTGCAAATTAGTTAGTAGTTTAAAACCTATACATACTTAAGGTACTATACAAGAAGATATGTCAAAGAAATAATCAATCCTCCCATGTTTCCTTCATATGCTACATCTATAGCTTTTCTTCTTCCTTCCTAATTACAACCCTTAAATAGAATTCGTGCCTCATATCGAATTTACCGAGTATCATAATTCCTCCAGGTGGTAAAGATACCTCGAGACAAGTGCTGGGCATAGAAGCCACAGGGCATAAATCTGCAAAGAAGTAAAAAGCTAACCTTTGCAAACAATATGGCTTCTCTCTCACTTACCAACTTTACATTTCCCTGTATGGCCCCGGAAGATGACTGGTTAGCCAGAGACGGGTAAGATTCCTCAAGGGAGGAACAACCTAAGACAGGCACAGTCGCAGGGGGGCCATCAGGTGAGAATTTGGGGATCAACAGAGGTGAGGCTCAGAACCTCACCCCCCACTGCTTTGAGAGAAATCTTCTGCATCCGTGGATGTCTTGCTGCCCTTGTCTAGCCTGGATTAATACTTAGTCCATAGGCACACACCTGATCATCTGATCATCTACATTTGCCTTCTTACAGCACTAAACTATGTTTTCTACCTTTATCTTGCATCTACCTACCTCTTCAGCATTTTATTAAAAATAAAAATAATAATAATAATAGGAGAAATGTGGGATCAACATATAAATCAAGTACAAAAATCAAACGAATATTCATATTTGACCTGATTGTTTATAGGTCATAATGCATGATCAAAACCGAAAGTTTCTGTGATGAATGCCCTTGTACGGTTCACCATGTAAGAATTTATTCACTATGTAAGAATTCGTTCACCATGTAAGAACTTGTTTGTTATGCTTCAGAAGATTGGAGACTGACGAGAATTAGGCTTGAGATGGATTAATGATTGTACATTGAGCGTTGTCCCCCCTATACTGAATTTTATTGTTGTTAACAACCATTTGATCAATAAATATCAGAGATGCCCTCTCAAAAAAAAAAAAAACAAAAAAAAAACAGGCTGGGACAACTGAATACCATGTGTAAAAGAATGAATTTGTACTCCATACATTAAAAACTACCTCTAAGGAGACAGGAATAACAATAAAAATACATAAATTGGACATGAAACTTTAAAACTTCTGTGCATCAAACCTTATAGTATATAAACTGTATTGAGATAAAACTTAAAAGTACGTTTTTGCTGATACATGTCCTCTAATTTCCAGAGAAAAAATTTTTACTTAACAGATGTTTGAGTTTTATCAGATAATATTATTCTCTCATTGTTCTACTTAATATCACAAGTCACAGACTTCATGTTAATAAGCCAGAAAAGAAATAAATAATTTTCCCCCATCAAAACAAAACACACACACATGTACACACGTGGACACACAGAGCATTGGGCATAGCCACCGGCGCTAAAAGTAAAAATCTTCTCCCTACAAATGAAACATGGATCACTACTTCATACAAAATTCCTTGAAAATTGAATGAACTTATGGAAACAAATGTTTTAAGAAATAAATAAGGGTTACTATAAGCTGAAGTGTAAAATTTTAGAAAAATTTACAAATTACAACAGAATTATTTGCAGGAGTAATTTTTTAAGTTGTTCATAGTTTTATATTCTAGGGCCTCAAAACCAAATTTAAAAAAAACAGTTAAAACAATTTCTACTTGTATTGGAATGAACAAGTATGCTAAGTTTTAAAGTGTTTTCTAGAAAATCCTGAAAATCTTGCTGTTGTTTAAAATCAACTCTAAACCTACTAAGATGAGAACTACACTATTTATATTCAAAACAACTTAAATATACCATAGTAAGCCTAAGCAATAATACTCTGACCATGTTGTTCAAGGGCCAACTGTCTTATTTTTTTACTGCGGTAAGAACACATGAGATTTATCCTCTTGACAAAAGGTACATTTCCTTTTTAAGTGCACAATGGAGTACTGGTAAGTACAGGTGCCATATAGTAGAGTAGATCTCTAGAACTTGTTCATCTTGCATAACAAACTATATACCTATTTAACAGCAATTCCCCATTCCCCAACCTCACAGGCCTAACAACCACCATTCTACTCTGCTGCTGTGAGTTCAACTATTTTAGAAACCTCACATAAGTAAAATCGTAAGTTGTCTATGTAACTTGCTTATTCCACTTAGAATAATGTCCTGCACATTAATCCATGTTGTCACATATGACAAGATTTCCTTCTTTTCTAAGGCTGAATTATATTTCATTGTATGTGTATATGCCACATTTTCTTTATCCACTAATCTGGTAAAACATTCATAGAGGTTGTCTCCATATCTTAACTATCATGAATAAAGCTGCAAAATGGGAGTGAAAAGATCCCAATTTCAATTTTTTTAGACATATACCCAAAAGTATGATTGCTGGACAACACAGTAATTTTATTTTAAAATTTTGGGGGAACCTCCCTATTGTTTTCTATAGCAGCTACACCATTTAGATTCCCTCCAACAATGTACAAAGGTTCCAATTTCTCCACATTCCGTCCAACCCTTGTTCTCTTTTGTTTTTTGATAGTAGCCATCCTAGTGAGTATGAGGTCACATTTCACTGCAGTTTTATTTACATTTCCCTGATAATTAGTTATGTTGAGCATGTTTTCATGCACTTGTTAGACTTTGGAGAAATGTCTATTTAAGTACTTTGCCCACTTTTCAATTAGGTTACTTGTTTTTGTTTCTTGTGAGGTGTTTTGTTATTGCAGCGTATGAGTTCTCTATGTATTTTGGATATTAAACCCCTTATTAGATAATATGGTTTGCAAATATTTTCTTCCATTCTATAATTTGCCTTTTCACCCTGCTGACTGTTTGCTGCGCAGAAACTTCTTAATCTGATGTAGTCCCAATTGTCTATTTTTGCTTTTACTGTCTATGCTATAACTACAAGAAGTTTTATGTAAGCCTCATTGGTACCCACAAAGAGAACACCTACTGAAGATAAAGAAGAGGAAAAAAGAAAGTAATCAAAACATACCCCTACAAAAAATTTACAAATCATAAAGACAGCCAGAGAAGAACAAAAGGACTACAAGAGAAACAGAAAACAATGAACAAAATGGCAAGAAGTCCTTCCCTATCAGTAACTAGTTAAAACATAAGTGAATTAAACTCTCCAATCAAAAGACACAGAATTAATGAATGGATAAATAAATAAGCAAGATCCAGCTATATGCTGTGTACAACAGACTCATTTTAGATTTAAGGACACATAAAGGCTGAAAGTGAAGGGACGCAAAAAGATATTCCATGCAAATGATAATCAAAAAGCACAGGAGAAGATGATTGGAGACTGTTGAGATTGGGGTTGATTAATGATTGTGCATTGAGTCCCCTATACAGAATTTTATTGTTGTTAACAACCATTTGATCAGTAAATATGAGAGATGCCCTCTCAAAAAAAAAAGCACAGGAGCAGCCATAGTAATATCAGACAAAATAGAGTTTAAGTCAGAAACTGTCACAAGAGACAAAGATCATTATATAATAATAAAAGCCAATTGATCTAGAAGAAATAACAATTATGAATATATATGCGCCCAACATCAGAGTACCTAAATACATAAAGCAAACACTACATGAACTGGAAGGAGAAAAAGACAGCAATAAAAATAGTAGGAAACTTCAATACCACACATTGAATAATGGATAGAACATCCAGACAGAAAATCAATAAGGGAACAGTGGACTTCAACAACACTATAGACCAAATGGTCCTAACAAACCCATAAACATAACTAAACCCAACAGCAGCAAAATACACTTTCTTCTCAAATGCACAAGGAACATTCTCCAGGAGAGAATACAACGTATAGACAAATAACAAGTCTTAACAAATTCAAGATGGGTAACATACCAAGTATTTTTCTGACCACAATGAAATGAAACTAGAACTCAGTAAAAGAAGGAAACCCATGAAATTCACAAATCTCTGGAAATTAACACATTCTAGAACAAATAATGGGTCAAGGGAAATTAGAAAGTATCTTGAGACAAACAATAATGAAAACACAACACACCAAAACTTATGGGATGTAGTAAAAGCAGAAGTAAAAAGCTTACAATAATATATGCCTATATTAAAAGAAAATAAAGACATCAAATAAACAGCCTAACTTTATACCTCTAGGAACTACAAAAAAGAACAAACTAAGCCCAAAGTTATCAGAAGAATAAAGATTAAAGCAGAAATACACAAAATAAGAGCAGAAAAACAATAGAAAAAAATAACTGAAACTAAGAGTTGGCTAATTGAAAAGATAAATAAAATTGACAAACCTTTAGCTAGACTAAGAAAAAGAGAAGACTCAATAAAACCAGAAATGAAAGAGCAGATGTTGCCATTCTTTTCTGAGGTGTCTGTGAAATTTTTTTGACATTGTTAGTGTTCTCAAGTTAACTTTGAAACTTATATTTCTTTTATTAATTAGAACTTCTTGAATATTAGCATGGGAATTATTCATTATTTGACAGCTTGAAAGATTCACCCATTTTAATATCTGTACCAGGTTATGTTTCTCCTCAATTTTTTGTTACAAATATACCAAAAAGCAGATAAAGGGTTATCTCAGGGGTTTCTGGCTTCACATGTAAGGAGCTTGGAAATTGCCACTCTGTCCTCACAAGTAAAACACTGAACAGACTAAAAAATGAACAACTCTTCTGAGATCCATAAAAGTAGTTAAGGTCACAGAGCAAACCACTGATCCCAAGAACAGCCAGGCAAATAAAGGGAATCAAAGCTTATAGGAGCAGAGACCACTGAGTAGAAACTACTATGGGAACCATGTTGGAGTAGGAAAACCTGAATTGTGCTTGACAAATTGCTGGAGGCTCAGTGTGGACAAGTCTGAGTGCTGAAAACTCCAGGGAGACCTATCATAGGTGTACCCCTAACATTTTATAAGTTTTACCTCTACAAGCTTGACCAAGTTCTCACAGTAAATACTGGGAAAAAAAACCCTGCATGCTTTCAAGCAGGCGTAGGAGAAAAGAAAGTTTTAAAATACGCCAAAGTACTCTGTTTTTAATAAGGCCCGTCCTTGAGGGTAATTAGTAAACCAGAGCCTAATCTGCTGGGGTTGTTTTCAAAGCCTAAGTGACCTGGGTGAAAAAAGTCTCCCAGGTCCAGTCAGCTCTTCCACATGGAAGAAGGGAAATGCCCAACTCCAGCCCACTCTAGCTATCCTGTCCCATGTAAGGGAAGAAGAAAAAAAGCTGAGAAACACTGAAGTTCACAGTATAGGCTCACTAAAAGAGCGAGATATAATCAGACTATAGAATACTTCCTCCCCCACTACATACCCTACCACTACTTCACTAGAGGCCTATTTACAACAGTTCCTTTTACCTGATACATCATAACCACCTATGAAGAAAAAATTATAAGGCATATGTGATGAGAAGACAGCCATTTTGAGTTGCTGCCCAGGCATTTTACAGAAATGACAACTCTGCTCACACCCAAAGTCTGAACAGTTAGATAAGGACCATAAGCTCTGGCTCTGCTTTTCCCAGGTACCTTTTCAAATAACCAGAATTAAGCCCAAGAAAAGTCAGTGACTTTCACCCCAACTACCTCATAATTAATAGATGCTTGCTTGCTACCCTCTTCTCTATCTGCTGCTCATTTGTGACTCGGGACAGAGGAATGCCCTTCACCTAGCTTGCTGTGCCATACCCCACCCAACCCTGCTTTCTGGGAACTATAAGTAGTAAAACTTGTGACTTCACTCCTTTTGTGTGTGTATTAAAACTGCACCTTAAATGAAAACAACCCCAGGGTTTTCCATTTCCCAAAACAGGAACAGCTACCTGCCAACTCTGTGTGGGTGGCTTGTGTCTCCTCATTTAGATCATAATCTGCGTATTTTCAATTTAATACAACAGCCATGGGCCCCCAAAACAATTGGTAACCAGGATAGAATTGTGGACAGTCTGTACCCCCATAAAATACTTTTTAGTTGCAGCCAGCTTACTAACTTCCCCTCTGGCTGCTCAGTCTCTCTGGGAAGGAACCACTGCTTGCTGTGTTCTGTGGGATTGCTACACTGATGTTGCCAGGTATTGCTGCGGATCCCCACCCTAAACTGTTGTTACTATAAAAGATCAGACTCCCCTACAGGGACAGACTAGCAGACCCCAGTCTGAGGTGAGTTTCCCATGAGTCTACACATGAGACCCCACTAGGTGTCAGGTCTGATGGCGATTGGCTATAATTGTATACAAAACTACCACTGAGCTAAGCTGAGCTAAATAGGAAGGCAGGGCTGTGCCTCTTCCCCCCAGGCAGGGACCAAGGGTGCAAGCTATCAGGTATTAGGGGCCAAGGAGAATTATCCTAGATTAATGCCAGAAAGAGAAGTTGGCTACTGGGCCCACCCTGTCAGTGTTTTGGGGCTGGGGTGTTGAGCTTGGAGAACCAGCTCTAACCCATGACAGAGGCATCGTGGCACTCCATGATTAAATATTTCATAATCTCATCCAAGTTTTTGGCCAAATACCTACCTTAACCTTATCCATGGACTCTCTTTTCTTGGCTGGACCCCAACAAATAGGGGAATGGTTATGGACAGGATTTCAAACTATCATTTAGCTACGGATATTTGTTGACTGGCATTTTTGCTTTGCTCAAACGGTTGGTCACTGAGTGACCAAAACCCTGCCAGTGGTTTCACACATCTCCACCATCCACACAGTGCCCATGATTTTTCCTACAGTAGTCTGTAGGATGCTAAGGCATCACAGAGTCAATTGTGATGAGAAAACAGCCATTTTGAGTTGCTGTCCAGGCATTTTTCAGTAAGACAACCCTGCTCACATCCAGAGTCTGGACAGTTAGATAAGGACCTGAGCTTAGGATTCTCACCAGAAGTTCTGTTTTTCCTGGGCACCTTTTAAAATAACCACTTAGAATTGAACCCGAGTGAAATTAGTGACCTCTGCCCCAACCACTTCTAAGTAATAGGTGCTCGTTACCCTCCTCTCCCTCTGCTGCTTGCTTGTGACCTGGGACAGAGGACTGCCCTTCCTGTGCTCACTGTGCTCCACAGCCCCAAACCACTTCTGGGATCTGCAAGTAATAAATCATGTGACTTTTAATTCCTTCGTGTGAGTATATTAAAACTGAACCTTTAATCAAAACAATTCCAAGTTTTTCAGTTCCCCAAAGTGGAAACTTGGATGCTGAGGAGCTACCTGCTAGCCTCATATGGGTGGCTCGTGCCTCCTCATTCAGCAGGTCATAATTTGCACATTCTTAATTTAGTAAACCACCTACAAGCCCCACAATACAGCATACTATGAAACAAACTATTTTAAAACAAAGAGCAAGCATCAATATCAGACATGTCAGGGACAGTGTAATTACCAGGCCAGGAATTTAAAACAACTGTGATTAACATGCTAAGAGCTCTAATGGATAAAGTAGCGAGCAAACAAGAACACAAGGACAATGTAACTAGAGAAATGAAAATCCTGAGACAACAAAAAAGAAATGCTATATATCAAAGATGCTTTAACAGAAATGAAGAATTCTTTTGATGGGCTTATTGGTAGACTGTATGACCTAGGCAAGAATTTTGAGCTTAAGCGTATCTCAAAAGAAACCTTCAAAACTAAAAAGCAAAGAAAAAAAAGACTGGAAGAAAAAAAAAATCAAAGTACTCTGGGAAAATTACAAAAGGTATGATGTACAAATGTTATAGTGGGCATACAAGAAAGAGAAGAAAGGAAAGAAATATTTGAAACAACAATGCATAAAATTTCTTCCAAATTAACATCAGACACCAAACTACACATCCAGGAAATTCAGAGAATACCAAGTAGGATAAATACCAAAAAAACCCTTATACCTAGGTACAACATTTTCAAAGTACAGAAAATCAAAGACAGAGAAAAAAATCGTGTAAGAAGACAGAGGGAAAAAATACCCCATCTATATAGGAACAAAGAATTATATCTGATTTCTCCTCAGAAACTATGCAAGGAAGAATAGAGTGAAATATTTCAGGCGTTGAGAGGGGAAAACCTACCAATTGAGAATTTATACCCTATGAAATTATCCTTCAGACTGAAAGAGAAATAAAGACTTTCTCAGAGAAATAAACAATAGAGGGAATTTGTTGCTAGTAAACCTATCATGCAACAAATGTTAATGGCAGTACTTTAGAGAAGAGAAAAATGTAGGACAGAAACCCCAATCTACACAAAGGAAGAAAATCAAAGAAGGAATAAATGAAAAGGGTAGAAACAGACAGAACCCTTTTGTCTTCATTCATAATTAATCTAACAGAAGTAGTTTGTTCAAAATATTGTATTCTGTGCCATAAAACACATCTTGAGAAATTTAAAAGATCAAACATACAATCTGTGCTCTTAGACCACAATGGAATTAAACAGAAATCATCTAAAGATAACTGTAAAATTCCAAAATATGTGCATTAAACATAATATTTTTAAATAAAGCACAAATCAAAGAAGAAACCTCAAGAGAAATTTAAATTTATATTAACCTAAATGGAAATGAAAACACAACTTACGAAAAATTATGAGAGGCAATAAAAGCAGTACATAGAAGGAAATTTATAGCATTTAATGCAAAAATTAGAAAAGAAAGATCTAAATCAGTAACACAGGTTTCCACCTTAGGACACTAGAAAAAGAAGAGAAAATCAATTACAAAGAAAGCAGAGAGATAAGAATTAGAGCAGAAATCAATGAAATTGAAAGTATGAAAACAAAAGAAAAATTGACAAAACCAAGATCTGTTTCTTTGAAAAGATAAACAAAATTGGTAAGTCTCTAGCCAGAAGCTAAGAAAAAAAGAAGACATCAATTATTAATATACAAAAAATAATGCAGGACATCACTACAAATCCTATGAACATCAAAAGGATAAAAAATAAATACTATGTCCAACCATATGCCCACTAATTTGATAATTCAGATGGAATGGACCAATTAATTACTTGGAATATACAATGTGCAAAAACTCCCACAAAAAGGAAAAGACATTCTGAATAGGCATAAATTTACTAAAGAAACTGAATCAATAACTAACCTTCCAAAACAGAAAGCACTAGATCCAGTTGGGTTCACTGGAGAATTCCACCAAACATTTAAGGAAGAAATTACACCAATTCCCTACAATCCCTTTCAGAGGACAGTAGCAGAAGGAATACCTCCTAACTTATACTATGAGACCAGCATTACCATAATACCACAACCAAAGACATTACAAGAAAGAAAGAAAGAAAAAAAGTATGCACCAATCTCTCTCATGAATATAGGCACAAAAATCCTCAAAAAAATATTAACAAATCAAATGTAACAAAGTATAAAAAGAATTATACACCACACACAAGTGGGATTTACCCCAGATATGCAAGACTGGTTCATCATTTGAAATTAAATTAATATTCCATCATATCAACAAGCTAAAAAAGAAAAATCACATGATTATATATGCAGTAGATGCAGAAAAGGTATGACAAAATCCAACACCTACTCATGAGAAAAAAAAAATCAGTAAACTAGGAACAGAGGAGACCTTCTTCAATTTGATAAAGAATATCTACAAAAAAATCTACAGCTAACATACTTTATGGTGAAAAACTAGAAACTTTCCCACAAAGATCAGGAACAAGGTAAAGCTACCCCATCTCACTACTCCTTTTCAACATCACACTGGAATTTCTACCTAATGCAACAAGTAAACGAAATAAAAAGTATACAGATTGAGAAGGAAGCAATAAAATTGCCCTTGTTTGCTGATGGCATGATCACCTACATAGAAAATATGAAAGAATTTTTTAAACTCCTAGAATTAATATGCAATTATAGCAAGCTGCAGGATACAAGGTTAACATACAAAAGTCAATTCCTTTTCTGTATACCAGCAATGAACAAGTGGAATTTGAAATTAAAAACAAGTACCATTCATATTAGCACCTCCCAAAAATGAAATGCTTACATAAAAATCTAACAATACAGGTATACAATTATATGGGGAAAACTACAAAATCCTGATGAAAGAAATCAAAGAATTAAATAGATGAAGTATATTCCATGTTTTTGGATAGGAAGACTCAATATTGTGAACCCTCCCAACTTCATATTATTACTCCCAACTTGATCTACAGATTCAATGCAAATCCCAGACATAATCCCAGCAAGTTATTTTGTGGGTATTGACAGACTGATTACCTACAGTTTATATGGAGTTAAATCAATTATATTCAATAAAATTTAAAAAAAATAAAAATAAAGTTTATATAGAAAGGCAAAATACCTAGAATGGCCAACAGAATATTAAAGAACAAAACTGGAAGGCATTACCCAACTTTGAGACTTAGTACAAAGCTACAGTAATCAAGACAGTGTGGTATTGGTGAAAAGAACAAATAGATCACTGTAACAGAACAGAACCCAGAAATACAACCATGTAAAAATAGTCAACTGTTCTTTGACAAAGGAACAAAAGTAATATAATGGAGCAAAGACAGTCTTTTCAACAAATGGTGCTGGAATTGGACACCCACATACAGAAAATGAACCTAGATACCAATTTTAAACCTTTCAAAAAAATTAACTCAAATTGGATCACAGACCAATATGTAAAATGCAAAACTATAAAACTCATAGAGGGTTACATAAGAGAAAACCTAGATGACCTTGGGTATGGTGATGACTTTTTAGGCACAACACCAAAGATTCAATCCTTGAAACTAATAATTGATAAGCTGGTAATTTCTTATAACTAAAAGTTTAAAAAGTCTGTTCTATGAAAGAAAATGTCAAAAGAATGAGAAGACAAGCCACAAACAGGGAGAAAAGAGCTGCAAACGGTTCTTATAGAAAGGTAAAGGATTGTTATCAAAATACACAAAGAACCCTTAAAAGTCAACAAGAAAACAATCTGATTTTAAAATGGGTCAAAGATGTTACCAGATATTCCACCAAAGATACAGCTAGAAAATAAGCATATGAAAGATGCTCCACATCATGTCATTAGGGAAATGCAAACTAAATAAAATATTGACACACTGACACACACCTATTACAATGGCCAAAATCCAGAACACTGACAACAACAAATGCTGATGAGGATGTGGATCAACAAAACTCTGATTCATTATTTGTAGGAAGACAAAATGTTATAGTCACTTTGTAAGACAGTTGGTGGTTTCTTAAAAAACTTACCATACAATGTAGCATTTGTGCTTCTTGATATTTAACCAAAGAAGCTGAAAACTTATGCTCATACAAAAGCCTGCATAAGGATGTTTCAGCAATTTTATTCATAAATGCAAAAACTCTCGAAACAACAAAGATGTCCTTCTATAGCTGTGTAAATGTTTCCCAGATACAGATATATGTAACACCTCCTATACCTGAGAAGACATCTTATGCCTCCTCCCAGTCAATATCACACACCTGGCCTGACCAAGGTTAACTACTGTTCTTACCTTTTTTCACTGTTAGTTTGCCTGTTTTTGAATTTCATATAAATTGAATTATTCAGTATTACTCTTCTCTGTCTTTTGCTAAACATAATATGAAATCCTTCAGTACTGCTGAGTCAGCAATAGTCTGTTCTTTTTTACTGCTAAAATAAAATAACAGATTCTTCTGTACAAATAAATCATAAATGACTGATTTATCCTACTCTTGATGGACATGCACATTGTTTTCAGTTTTTAGCTACTACTTTTGTCCATGTCTTTTGGGGAAGATATACACTGATATCTCTTTAGTACACACTTAGAAGTAGAACTGAAGTGTCCTAGAACAGGCATATGTTTACCTGTATTAGATAATGTTAAATTAGTTTCTAAGAATATTGTACCAATTTACCCTCCTGTAGCAATGCATGACTATTTCAGTTTATCTACAACTTCACCAATATTTAACATTGTTCTGCTTTTATTTTTAGTCCCTCTAGTTTGAAAGAGTCTCTTATTATAGTTTTAATTTGCATTATTCTAATAAAGAATGACACTGAATCTTAACAAACGCTTATTGGACTCTTGGATATCTTCATTTGTGAGGCAGCCACTGCAGTCTTGTAGGAGGAAGAAGTGATTTGTAGGGGTTCTTACAATAAATGTATTGCAAATACCCTCTTCTACTTAACAGCTTGACTTTTCACTCTTCATGATGCCTTTTGATGACCAAACATTTTTAATTTTCATGATAAGCAATTTAACAATCCTGCCTTTTATGGTTAGTACCTTTTGTATCCTATTTAAGAAATCATTGCCTACCCCCACATCATTAAGGGATTTTTTTCAAGAAGCTTGGTAATTTTATATTTCACATTAAGGTCTATGAACCACCTCAAATTAACTTTGAGAATGATATAGGTGACACAGTTATTCCAGAAATTACAATACATGTACTGATTCATTTAAACAATATGTCTACCATCTCCTTCAACAACTAATTACCTTAGAAATATTTAACTTCATTTAAAAAACTTCCAGTCTAAAAGAAATTATTATCATTTAGTTTTATACCATGTTTTATATCAGCCCTGAAGATCCTATTTTTGTTTGGCACAGTTGTATTTGGTTACATCTGCATACTTACTTTACATCTCCTTTGCTATTTAATCCTGTTTGCATCACAAATTTTTCATCTGGGATCATTTTCTTATAATCTGAGGTATACCACTTAGCATTTCTTTTAGTAAGTGTTGAATGTTGAAAATCTGTTTTTACAAAAATCACTTTTATTTTGCATTATTCTTGAAATGGATTTCCACTGTACATAGAATTCTAGGTAGACAGTTATTCTTTCAACATACTGAAAATATTATCCTAATATTATTGGAACAAATTAAAATAGACATTTAAATTTTTTTAAATAAAATGCACATATCTTAGCGTATAATCTGACACATATATATTCATGTAACCATCACTCAGATTAAGATATCAAATATTCTCACCAATTTTCCCCCTTTACCTAGTTTACCCAATTAAAAAAGATCTGAAATGGTATGATAATAATGGTTTACATATAAAACTTACAGGTTGGAAGTGGGGTCTGGGAAATAAATGCAAATAAATATTGCAGCCACCATGAACACTGGAGCCAAGTGAGGAATATACAGGGGTGTTTGAGCAAGCAACCAAATATATTGAGGATAATAGGAGACAGATTTCTCTTAATCAGTAAAGTGAGTTACAAATATAGAAAGGGGAAATGCTAAAATAATCCTAAGGTACTGAAATGGAACTGGATATACCAGTGTAAATGCACAGTTCTCATGGTTTTTAATATTGATAAAGAAAAAACAGAGTGTAGAGTGTATACAAACTATCTACTGAGAAGGCCTAAAAACAATGGCATCGTAGTATCATAAGCACCCCTTTCTTGGTTTCTAAATATACTCGCTGTTAGAAGGAATCAGGGTCCCTTGGAGAAATGGCTGACCCTAGTGATAGTGAAGAGAAAAGACAAGATTTCCCTGGAATATCTTCTTGCACAGAAAGTGACTGAGTGCTGAAAGAATGAGGACATGTCAAACATAGACAGAAGCCAGCTTAAAAGGGCTCTCACTAGAACAAGTCGGGAAGATTAAAGATGGCGGTGTAAGGGGTACGCGACACATGTATAATACGAAAATATAGTTGATACAACTAATTATAAAAGAGCAACAGGAAAGAAGGCTGCACCAGACTACATGCACCTGGAGAAAACGGCAGACCTCACAAAATGGTAACACACCAAAACCCTGATGTGGCGAGAACCAAGTCTTCCCACACACCAGCTCACTGGCGGGAGTAAGAGAAATTGAGCGGGGAGGGGGTGGAAGCCCAGGACTGCTGAACACCCAGCCCTGGAGATCTGCTTTGGGAGCACAAACCTACATTAAATGGTGCTCTGGAGATGAGTGGGGTTGGAAAGCTAAGAAAGGTGGAATATTTGGAGAGACTGAGATTCCAGCCATTTGTGGAGAACAGGGATCCACATCCAGCCGCTCTGGGACAAAGGAAAGGCAGGCGGTCTGACAGGCTTCCTAGCAGCGTAAGGGCTGCTGAAGGGGTGGAGATTGCATGAAGCTTGCTGCTAGGGAGAAGGGATAGGTGGACAAGTTTGTCTGGGAGTGCTCTGCCCAGCAGGATGGGAACTTTCAGGAGCTTCAGGCGCTCCATCCCCCTGGCTGGCTACTCAGCTCCAATGCTTCCCACTGTGATACACAGCCTGCTGGCACTGGCTAGCAAACCAGCAGTCCCTGCCCTGGGGTAAGGCCAGGCAGAGTGAGGACCTACCTGTGGCAGCTAGAAACACAAAGCACAGAGGCTTACAACTGTGTGCTCAGCCCACTGGTTCTGACAGTGGAGACAGGCACTGCAGCCATGAAGCAGGAAACAGCTCTTTCCTCCCCCCCAGAAACCAGTGTCTCTCCCATGCAACCCCTGACATTACTCAAGGGGCTGAGCAGTTCCAGAGGCTAGAGCTTCTGGGCACTACAGAGCACAACATACAAATACGAAAGGTCAAATGAACCTGGTTCAAACCAAAATCTCACAAACACAAGAAAAAGGGCCAAGAGAAACTGAACTCACCAATTTTCCTGAAAGAGATTTCAAAATAAAAACCATACACATGCTCATGGAGGTACAGAAAAATATTCAAGAACTTAGGGATGAATTTAGAATGAAGATACAATCATTAAGAAATTCTGTAACTAAAATGAAACATAATGGAGAGATTAGAAAGCAGATTAGATGTAGTAGAAGAGATGGTAAATGGAATAGAAATTATAGAGGACGAACAGAAAAAAGAGAGGCAGAGAAAGAAAAAGGGATATCTAGGAATGAAACAAGATTGAGAGAACTGTGTGATCAATTCAAAAGGAACAATGTTCGCATTAGAGAAGTACCAGAAGAAGACAAAGAAAATAAGGACAGAAAGTACAGATCTAATGCAATTCCTAACAAAACACCAACAGCATTCTTTAATGAACTAGAGCGAATAGCTCTAAAATTCATATGGAACCACAAAAGACCCCAAATAGCCAAAGCAATCCTGAGAAGGAAGAATAAAGCTGGGGGGTTTACGTTCCCCAACTTCAAGCTCTACTACAAAGCCACAGTAATCAAGACAATTTGGTACTGGCACAAGAGCAGACCCATAGATCAATGGAACAGACTAGAGAACCCTGATATAAACTCAAGCATATACGGCCAATTAATATACCAAAAAGGAGGCATGGATATACAATGGGGAAATGACAGCCTCTTCAACAACTGGTGTTGGGAAAACTGGACAGCTACATCCAAGAGAATGAGACTGGACGATTATCTAACACCATATACAAAAGTAAAATAAAAATGGATCAAAGACCTGAAGGTAAGTCATGAAACCATAAAACTCTTAGAAGAAAACATAGGCAAAAATCTCTTGCATATAAACATGAGCAACTTTTACCTGAACGCACCTCCTCAGGCAGGGAAAACAAAATCAGAAATGAACAAAAAGGAATACATCACGCTAAAAAGCTTCTGTAAAAAAAAGCTTCTGTACACCATCAACAGAACAAAAAGTATCCTACAGTATGGGAGAATATATTTGTAAATGACATATCCAACAAAGGGTTGATACCCAAAATGTATAAAGAACTCACATGCCTCAACACCCAAAAAGCAAATAACCCAATTAAAAAATGGGCAGAGGATATGAACAGACACTTCTCCAAAGAAGCAATTCAGATGGCCAGCAGGCACATGAAAAAATGCTCCACATCACTATTTATCCAGGAAATGCAATTTAAAACCACAATGAGATATCACTTCACACCAGTAAGGATCACCACTGTCCAAAAGACAAATAACAATAAATGTTGGTGAGGTTGTGGAGAAAGGGGAACCCTCCTACACTGCTGATGAGAATGTAAATTAGTTCAACCATTATGGAAAGCAGTATAGAGGTTCCTCAAAAAAGTAAAAATAGAAATACCATTTGACCCAGGAATTCTACTCCTAGCAATTTACCCTAAGAATGCAGGAGCCCAGTTTGAAAAAGACATATGCACCCCTATGTTTATCGCAGCACTATTTACAATAGCCCAGAAATGGAAGCAACCTGAGTGTCCATCAATAGATGAATGGATAAGAAGATGTGGTATATATCCACAATGGAATATTATTCAGCCATAAGAAGAAAACAAATCCTACCATTTACAACAACATGGATGGAGCTAGAGGGTATTATGCTCAGTGAAATAAGCCAGGCAGAGAAAGATAGGTACCAAATGATTTCCCTCATTTGTGGAGTGTAAACAATGAAGCAAAACTGAAGGAACAAAACAGTAGCAGACACACAGATGCTAAGAAGGGACTAGTGGTTACCAAAGGGGAGGGGTGAAGGAAAGCGGGTGGGGAGAGAAGGAGAAGGGGGGAAAAAAGTTGGGGGCATTACTATTAGCAGACATAATGTAGGGGTGGGCACAGGGAATGTTGTACAACACAGAGAAGACAAGTAGTGATTCTATAGCATATTACTACACTGATGGACAGTGACTGTAATGGGGTATGTGAGGGGGACTTGGTGATAGGGGGAGTCTAGTAAACATAATGTTCCTCATCTAACTGTAAATTAATGATACAAAAAAAATTCATACAGAACCACAAAAGACCTGAATAGCCAAAGCAATCCTGACAAGGAAGAATAAAGCAGGGGGATTACGCTCCCTGAAGCTCTACTACAAAGCCACAGTAATCAAGACAATTTGGTACTGGCACAAGAGCAGACCCATAGATCAATGGAACGGACTAGAAAACTTAGATATAAACCCAAGCATATATGGCCAATTAATATACAATAAAGGAGCCATGGATATACAATGGGGAAATGACAGCCTCTTCAATAACTGGTGTTGGCAAAACTGGGCAGTTACATACAAAAGAATGAAACTGGATTATTGTCTAATCACATACACAAAAGTAAAATCAAAATGGATCAAAGACCTGACAGTAAGTCATGAAACCATAAAACTCTTAGAAGAAAACATAGGCAAAAATCTCTTGAATATGAACATGAGAAACTTTTTCCTGAATGCATCTCCTTGGGCAAGGGAAACAAAAAATGAACAAAAAGGAATACATCATGCTAAAAAGCTTCTGTAGAGCAAAGTACACCATCAGCAGAACATAAAGGCATCCTACAGTATGGGAGAATATATTTGCAAATGACATATCTGACAAGGGGTTAACATCCAAAATATTTAAAGAACTCACACGCCTCAACACCCAAAAAGCATATAACCCAATTAAAAAGTGGGCGGAGGATATGAACAGACAGCTCTCCAAAGAAGAAATTGAGATGGCCAACAGGCACATGAAAAGATGCTCCACGTCACTAATTGTCAGGCAAACGCAAGTTAAAACCACAATGAGGTATCACCTCATACTAGTTAGGATGGCCAACATAGAAAAGATCAGGAACAACAAATGCTGGTAAGGATGCGGAGAAAGGGGAACCCTCTTACACTGCCGGTGGGAATATAAACTAGTTCAAGCATTGTGGAAAGCAGTATGGCGGTTCCTCAAAAAACTCAAAATAGAAATATCATTTGACCCAGGAATTCCACTCCTAGGAATTTACCCACAGAAAACAAGTTTTCAGATTCAAAATGACATATGCACCCCTATGTTTATCACAACACTATTTACAATAGCCAAGATATGGAAGCAACCTAAGTGTCCATCAGTAAATGAATGGATATAGAAGATGTGGTATATACACACAATGGAATACTATTCAGCCATAAGAAACAAAAAAATCCTACCATTTGCAACAACATGGATGGAGCTAGAGGGTATTATGCTCAGTGAAATAAATCATGTACAGAAAGACAAATACCATATGACTTCCCTTATTTGTGGAATATAACAATAAGGCAAAACTGAAGGAACAAAATAGCAGCTGACTCACAGACTCCAGGAAGGGACAAGTGGTTACCAAAGGGGAGTGGAGGGGTGGGGGTGGGAGGGTGGGTGAGGAGGGAGGGAGAAGGGTATTGTGGGGTTTCATGATTAGTTCATACGGTGTGTCGGGGGTCATGGGGAAGGCAGCATAGCTCACAGAAGACAACTAGGGACTCTGTGGCATCTTACTATACTGATGGACAGTGACTGTAATAGGGTATGTGGGGGACTTGATAAAAAGAGTGAATGTAATAACCACATTGTTTTTCTTTTGAAACCTTCATAAGTGTGTGTATAGATATGTTAAATTAATAAATAAATGAATAAAAAGGGCTCTCACTAGCAAGTCCAGGATAATTTAGGTGTCAAATAATGGTAGCAATAGATTATACTCCTAGAGTAAAAGAAAAATCTGATATTCCAAACTGATACAAATACATGGGGAGAATGGAAACCTCGAATTCATAGGATTTCAATTAATCAATGTTGAAGGAATGGTGACATTTAAAAAAATTGCAGCTATATTATTAATAACTGATGTAGTCATAAATCATCAATAGATGCTAAAATAGATAGGTAAAAGTTTAATAACAATATATGTACATAGTATGATATATATCTCCCTCTAACATTAATTTCTTATTAATTTATATGTAAGACACACTTAAAAATTAACTCTTAAGTACAGTAAATGTACCATATTGATACCATACCTTAACTAAGTGGTACAAGTTAACATTAGCAGTATTGGTACCAATTAACATAAAAAATCTCCTGATATGACACATTAAGAAAAGCTCATCATCATTTTTTGTGGTGTTCCTACAGAAAACCCAAATTTGAATCTAACAATGACAAAACATCAAACTCAACTGGAGGGACAGTCCACAAAGTAACTGGGTTATACTCTTCAAAAATGTCAAAGTCACAAAAGACAGAAAAAAGAAAAACAGAGGAAATATTCTACACTGAAAAAAACCTGACAATGAAATGGACACTGAAATAATTATAACAGGTTTTTCACCTACATAACAGACAGGCATTCAAAAGTTGTATGTGATATGGGACAATTTTCATTGTGAGACTTCTAATATCTCTGACACCTATCCACTACATGCCAGAAGCAATCCTCAATCATGTGATGACCAAAATAACCTACATTAAATTCCAAAAATATGCTTTTAGGAGGCATTTAACACCAGTGATAAAAACTACTGCTTTCCACAATCTGATCTTTCCTCTTTCAATCTCTCTCACCAGTCAAACTGGCCTCCTTAGTATCCTTTAACACACTATTTTAACATGCTCTGTCTCTGATACTCTTGCCACTGATACCCAAATGGCTCACTCTCATACTTTCTGCAGGTATTTGTTCAAATATTTTGTTCTCAGGTCCTTCATTGACCATTCTGCTTTGTCTCCCTGGCATCTCCCCAACTGACATACATACCTTGTTTGGTTTCTGTATCTTCTCACTTGAAAGTGAACTTAAAGAGGGAGGAATTTTTGTCTATTTTGTTCAGTGATATGTTGTAGGCATATAGACCAATGACTGGCACATATTAGGCATCCAGTAAACATTTGAGGAACCAACAAAGAAATTTCCAGAAACAGGGGAATGACTAAATTGTTATATTCATACAATGGAATATTATATACCTACATAAAATTATGCTTTTAGAGAAGTTTTAAGGGGAAATTATCATATATTTAAGTAAAAAAAGAATGCAGAAATACACACACAGTTGTGGTGGCCAGTTTGAGTTCACTAAGAACAAGTCATACTAAACAAACCACAGTTTCTAATCACTCAGAAAACAGATTAAAGAAAGTCAAGTGTAAAATGGTGAAATGTGGACTGAAAGATAGCATGGTGAATTACCCCAGTTGTTAAAAAATCTTATTCAAAAAGTTTTAGACTTTTTCCCTCATAACCATGTCTTAGTAAACATTTTTATTAATAATTATTTTAGAAAATAGTTACTAAATATATACAGGGCACAAAGCTAGAGAGGATATTTAATATAACAGATGACCCATTTTAGATTAAAAATCATTCCAATATGCTTGAACATTGATATGAAACCAGTAAGAATACAGGAGAATTTTAAAAAATTATATACACACCAAAAATGGGAATAGAAATCTGGGCAGCAGTTCATGTTTAAAAAAAAAATGTAATAGTATTATGTGACCATTATAAATCATAGACTACATTAGCAAAAAGAAAATTACCAAATATGTTTCAAACTGGTGTGATCACATGTGAAATTTTATGTTTAATCTAAATGAGGACACCCTATTTTAAGAAGAATACAAACTAGTCTACCCAAAGGAAAGCAGTTTGATTGCTGAGGAGCCTGAAAACATGACTACATGAAGATTAAAGAAATAAGGAAATGCACACCACAAGAGAAAATATTTACTTTTAAACAATGGGTGGTAAGACAACTAATGATCCTTTTATTATAAGTTTTCTTTTCACAAGCTATACGTAAACCTAAAATCCAATTTCATTCATACTTTTCAAAAACTTTTCCAAAATTGAGATAAGCCAAATGATTATGCTATTATCACTGATAAACTTTTAAGAAGTTGTATGAATTAGGCCATAAAGTCTATAAACAACTATACCAATATTTATAGGATTAATAATAACAAAGCTGTCAATAATTGAGAACTAGCTAGCTATCATACATACCACTAAGCATTATCTCATGTAAACTAGAGCAAACCCTGTAAAATAGGTATTATTATACCCTGTTACTATTCATAAAAGCAGACCAATGCCCTATCCACAAGAAAATGGATAAACTATAATATATTCATACACAGGAACACTTACAGCAATAAAAAAGAATAAAGTAAAACTATGTACATCTACACAGAAGAATCTCAAACACTTAATACAAAAAACACAATTCTCAGAAGAATATATAGCATATTCATTCCATCTATTAAAGAGTTCAAAGTCATCCAGAACAGCAAAAAAGTCAATACATGTCAGGATAGGAAGTTAAAGAAATACGACTAGGGAAGGCAAAACACAGGACTTCAACGGTATTTGGTAACATTCTATTTCTCAAGCTGTATGGCCAATATACAGGAATTATTTTTATTTTTCTTAATTATATATATGTTTTATATATTCTTTTCTGTGCATGAAGTTCTCAATAGAAAGAAAATAAGCACTATTATAAAGAAATTCATTTAAACATAAGCTACTATAGCTCTGTGTTCTTAAGCAGAGAATATTCATCTGAAAATAGATGGACTTCATTTGCACCTCTAGACATCACCCCCAAGAGAAAAGAAAGGTGACAACAATATATTGATAAAATAAGCAAATTCATTCTTATTTTCCTAAGGAGAACATTTTTTTCATAGATGAATTTGGAATTAATCAAAACCTACAGAATCTAATCCTTAAATCTTAATATCAAAGAATTAAGACCCTAACACTCTAGCCAGATTATCAGTGACTCAGCTGGAGTGCCTAGGTAAGAGATTCACATTCCACTACCCTTTCGAAATTCCACATTTTCCATATTCATTTCTAGATTTCTTCTATACCTTGGACAAGTCAGTTGTTCTCCCATGACCAAACAACTTTTCTTTGATCTCTTCAACTTTTCTCCTGTCATCATCATTTAATTCTGAAATGGAATAGCCACACTCATGGGCCAAATTAAACTTCATATTCCAAGCTGGAAAGAAAGCATAAAAACACTTGAGATAATAGAGGGCAGAAGTGGCAAACTGTCAGATTATAAGAGCAGAGATGATAATCAATATATTCAACTTAATACCTACCACAATGCTTAGCAAAAAGTGTGCTCTCATTCATATGATGAACCATTAGAACTTAATGATTCCATTTCATTGAAAAATCTGATATTTAAAAACCATATTCTACAGATATTCCTCCCAACAGGCCACTTTAAATATGGTATTCAAACACTTTTATTTTAATCTTCCTTCCAATCAAGGCAGTCCCTTTGTCTCCCCATTAGCTCCTGCTACCTTTATTGCTATGTCCACGAGAACTGTTAAGAATAATAAATAAAACTTGGGAGTTTTTTTCAGAATCAAAATATGCATAAGTGATAAAAGGAATAGTGTAGGCAGTTAATTCTAAGGAAAGTATCCCAAGTAAGCCTGAATTGCCTATAAACTGCCCTTCAAATACATTCCCCATATTGTCTTGAAGTGTTTCTCCTTTGCTAATGTACTTCTACTATTAGAGATAAATGGGATTAGTAAATATTCTCTTTAAACCTCTCATCAAGTTTTACTGTGAAATATCTTGATTAGCTTTTTTCTACTATTACGATCTGCTTCAAGAATTTTATTGGAAAATGGGATGAGAAACTGTATGTAGTTTCATGATGCAGAGCGAACTGGGTTTTTTTTATGCCTCCAAAATAAGGATACTATAATGGGGAGGATAAGGGAAACATGAGAGCTGTAGGATTTTGGAAACCCAAGCTAGTTCCTTACTCTCCTTCAGACATCAAAATCTAAGACCCTAAACTCAAAGTAGCACTATTAATACTGTAATTAGCTACAGTGTGTAAATGGGCTCATTCTGTACTGCCAGTAGAAAGTGCAAACATTCTAACAGTTCTACAAGAAAATAAATTTAGAACTACAAATTATTAAACTATCTGTAAGTCTGACCTGCCTTTATAACAAATTATCCAGTTCCTACCTCGTGCTCGTACCCGACTTTCCTCTTCCTCTGCATTTCTAAGTATTTGTTTAGCATGATTCAGTGAGGATTCACATTTCAGAAGGTTTTTCACATGCACAGCCAGTGAATCTACACTGCTACCACCACCATCATCACTTTCTGACACACCCTCTTCCTCTCTGCTACCTGTCATACTTGTCTCGGGTGAAGCAGATGGAAAGAAGTTTAGAAGAACATCAGAAACTGACTCGAAGGAATTACTGTCCCATGAGCAGGAACTTGTATCACTACTTGAATCACTTTTAATAATAGTCATCATAGGGATAACAATTTTATTCCCAATGAGTCCACTGTACCCTTCAGGTTCAGATCTCGTTACAGATTTGGTTGCTTTATATTGCCTAAGAGTTTCATCAAATGCCACTCTGGCTTTGTTTTCTGCTTTCTGTAATGGATTGCTAACTGTAGTTGAACTAATAAACTCCCAATTTTTAATGCCAGTCTGGCATTTCAGGTTTGTCTGTGTGCTGGTATCATTCTGCATGCACTTGCTGCTTGGGCTTTCCTCTGTGAATGGCTGACTCTGAGACAAATCACCGTTAGATTCATTAGTAGTGGGGAGTTCTTTGAAGCAAACCACCTTCTTAGACTGTATAAATGAAATATCACTAACATCTCTGAAAGGGACGAGGGGAGCAGGAAAATTGCATCGTTTCAGTGCTCTATTTTCTGCTTCCATTAAAAGTGTCCGAATCTCTTTAAGAGTTTTGGAACTACTGTCTGTATCCTGAACTTCCTCAGAGCTAACATCTTCAAAACCTGAAGATTCTGGCTTATTAATTACAACTCTATCATTAGTCTGAGAATTTAAAGGCACATTGTTTAAGATAATACCAGAATTAGAAGAATCCAAATTATCTATTAGCCTTTGAACATGGTCTGAAACAAGTTTGTGCTTCTCACTATGTGAGTAAGTACCAGAGGGAACAGTTGATAACCTAGTAATCTGATCATCTTGCCCAACACCACTTGGGAACATCAAGGAATCTTCTGTTAGGTGTCTATCTGACAAATCCTGTTGATAGAATGTATTTGGTTTCTCTCTGTGTGAAAAAGAAATGGGAGGAGCTACTGGTAACACAATTTTCTGTGCAGCTGGTCCAGGAATTGCTGAAACCTTCACTGCATCTTCAGTTAGATGTTTATCTGGCAATTCCTTTGTGTATAAAACATTAGATTTCTCTCTGTGTGAATAAGAACTAGAAAGAGGTATTGGTATCCCAGAATTCAGACCAGCTGGCTCAGGGACAGTTGAAATCTTCAGAGTATCTTCACTTTGATGCCTTTCTGGCAACTGCTGTTGAAAGAAAATACTGGGCTTTTGTCTCTGAGAATAAGAATTATGAAGAACTGTCAGTAATGGAGTTATCTGGTCATCTGGCCCAATCACAGTTAAATTCTTGGGCTTCTCTTTATATGAGTAGGAGCTAGTGAGAGCTGCTGGTAATTCAGTCTTCTGGTCATCTGGTAAAATCACAGCTGAAATCCTGAGTCTCTGTTTCTGTGAGAGAGAACTAGAAGGTCCTGTTGATATCTCAGTCTTCTGGTCAGCTGGTTCAGAAAGAGCAAAGGGTTTCAAAGCTTCTTCAGTAAGATCCGGCAACTCTTGGTAAGGAAAGATGGGGCTCTTCCCATGTGAGTAGGAAGGAAGGGACACAATTCGTAGACTAGTTTTCTGGTCAGCTGACCCAGGAACCCCTAAAAGTTTTAAAGCATCTTCATTAGGATCTGGGAACTCCCGCTGGTAAGAAATGATGGGCTTCTCCCTATATGAGTCAGATGCAGAGGTTACTGCTAGTAGCCCAGTCTTCTGATCAGCTGGGCCAGTAACACCTGAAACTTTCAGAGCTTCTTGAGTTAGATGACTACTTGGCAACTCCTGTTGGTAAGAAACAATAGGTTTCTCTCCGTGTGAGTAAGCAGCAGATGTCACTGCTGGTTTCCTGGTTTTCTGGTCACCTGGCTCAGGAACAAAAGAAACTTTAAGAGCCTCTACACTTGGCTGACTGTCTGGCAAGCCCTGTTGGTAGAAAATACCAGGCTTCTCTCTTTGAGAGTAAGAAATAGAGGATACTCTTGGTATCCCAGTTTTCTGGTCAGTTGGTCCAGGAGAAGTTGAAACATTCAGGGCCTCTTCAGGAAGATGTCTATCTGGCAAGGCCTGTTGGCAGAAAATAATGGGCTTCCCTCCAAGTAAGTAGGAACTTGAAGGTACTGTTGGTAGGCGAGTCTTCTGATCACCTGTTATAGAAATAGCTGAAACTTTCAAAGCTTCTTCAGGCACATGGCTGTCTGCCAAGCCCTGTGGGTAGAAAATAATGGGCTTCTCTCTATGTGTGTAGGAACTAGAAGGTTCTGATGACAACCCAATCTTCTGGTCAACTGGTTCAGATACAGCTGAATCTTCCAGAGCCTCTTCAAGTAGATGACTGTCTGGCAAAGCCTGTGGGGAGAAAATAATGTGTTTCTCTCCATTAGAGTAGGGAATGGAGTATACTGTTGGTAGCCCAGTCTTCTGGTCAACTGGTCCAGAAACAGCTGAAACTTTCAGAGTTTCTTCAAACAGATGACTGTCTGGTAAGCCCTGTGGGTAGAAAATAAAGGGGTTTTCTGTGTGTGAATAAGAAGTAGAAGTTAATGTTGATATCCCAGCCTTCTGGTTAGCAGGTCCAGGAGTAGCTGAAACTTTCTGAGCCTGTTCAGTTAGATGACTATCTGGCAACTCCTGTTGATAGACACTACTGGGCTTCTCTCTACGTGAGCAGCACACACTAAAAGCTTCTGATTTTAACCCACTGTTTTTTTCAGCTGGTCCAGGAGCAACTGAAACTTCCAGAGCCTCTGTAGGTAGATGACTAGGAAAAGCCTGTTGGTAGAAAATACTGCATTGCTCTCCATGTGGGTCGGAACTAGTGGGTACTGTTAGTATACCAGTCTTCTGGTCACCTGGTCTAGGAGCAGATGAAACTTTCAGACACTCTTCAGTTAGAATACTATCTGTTAATGCCTGCTGGTAGACAATATTGGGCTTCTCTCCAAGTGAATAGGGCCTAGAGAACCCTATTGGCATATCAGTCTTCTGGTCAGCTGGTCCAGGAACAGCTGAAACTTTTAGAGCCTCATCAGTTAGATGACTATCTGACAACTCCTGCTGATAAAGAATAATGGGATTCTCTCTATGTGAGTAGTAACTAGAAGGTAATGTTTGTATCTGAGTATACTGGTCAACTGGTCCAGGAAGAGCTGAAATATTCTGAGCCTGTTTGGTTAGACGACTGTCTGGCCATTTTTGTTGGTAGAAAACACTGGGTTTCCCTCTATGTGAGTAGGAACTAGGGAGTGCTACTGGTATCCTGGACTTCTGGTATGCTGATCCAGAAACAGGTGAAACCTTCTGTGCCTGTTCAGCTAGATGACTGTCCAGCAACTCCTGTTCATAGAAATCACAGGGCTTCTCTCTATGTGGGTAAGAAGCAGAAGGTGCTGTGGGTACTCCAGTCTTCTGCTCAGCAAATCCAGGAACAGCTGAACCGTTCTGTGCCTGTTCAGCAAGATGACTATCTGGCAACTCTGGTTCATAGAAAAACCTGGGCTTCTCTCTATATGGATAAGAAGTAGAGGCTGTTGTGGGTACCCCAGTCTTCTGTTCAGCAAATTCAGGAACAGCTGAACCCTTCTGTGCCTGTTCAGCTACATGACTATCCAGCAACTCCTGTTCATAGAAAATGCTGGGTTTTTCTCTATGTGGGTAAGAAGTAGAGGTTGCTGTGGGTACCCCAGTCTTCTGCTCAGCAAATCCAGGAATAGCTGAACTTGTTTGTGCCTGCTCAGCTAGATGACTGTCTGGCAACTCCTGCTGGTAGGAAACACTGGGCCTCTCTCTATGTGGGTAAGTAGTAGAGGTTTCTGTGGGTACTCCAGTCTTCTGCTCAGCAAATCCACTAACAGTTGAATCCATCTGTGCCTGTCCAGCTAGATGACTGTCTGGCAACTCCCGTTCATAGAAAATACTGGGCTTCTCTCTATGTGGGTAAGAAATAGAGGTTGCTGTGGGTATCCCAGTCTTCTGCTCAGCAAATCCAGGAACAGCTGAACCTTTCTGTGCATGTTCATCTAGATGATTGTCTGGCAACTGCTGTTGGTAAAGAACACTGGGCCTCTCTCTGTGTGGGTGAGAAGCAGAGGTTGTTGTTGATATACCAGTGTTCTGCTCGGCAGATCCAGGAGCAGCTGAAGCTTTCTCTGCCTGTTCAGTTAGATGACTGTCTGACCATGTTTCTTGGTAGAAGATACTGCACTTCTCTCTAAATGTGTAAGAACTTGGAGAAACTATAGGTCTCCCAGTCTTCTGTTCAGCAGATCCAGGAGCAGATGAAACTTTTAGAGCCTCCTCAGCTAAATGACTATATGGCGAGGCCTGTGGGTAGAAAATATTAGGCTTCCCTCTTTGTGAGTAGGAACTAGAGAGTACTGTTGATATCCCAGTCTTCTGGTCAGCTATTTCATGAACAGCTGAAACTTTTAGAGTCCCTTCAGTTGGTTGACTATCTGCCAGTGCCTGTTGGTTGAGAGCATCAGTAAGCTGACCAATAGTATTTTCTTGCAGAGACCTTAGTGCTAACTGAGGAAAGTCCTCAGAGGAGAAGGATAATTGAGATCCAGTGTCTGAATCAGCAGGAGTAGTATTAATGCCTGCTTTTAGCTTGGATTGAATAATTTCAGATATGCCTCCTTTAGAAGTAACGCCTAAAGAAAAAGAAATTTGTTGATATTGTTAATTACATTTTTTAATTAAAAATATATCTCTTTAATGCATAAAAGAAATAAAGCAATCTTTCCTTCCTTGGGCCTTTACACTTCTAAGAAAGGAATCCTAAGGGAATAATCATCAAAGGAGACATGTATTTACACACAAAGGTTACAAATTACAAAAGTCTTTTATAACAGCAAACTAATGTGGAAATAATTTAAGTATTAAACAATAGAGTAGTTTATCTCAATATGGAGATTTAAAAATAGCAATATATCCATGGCATATTATCTGGATCTTAAAATTTGGATTTTTAAAGAATTTTCAGTGTGATGGGAAAATGCTGTCTACTCTGGGATTTTATTTCACCCTACTTATTAGCTAATAAGTTGGTCTGTTATTATGCCATGAATGCTGGCAGAAAACATGAGACCCCTCAACTAGAGACAAATACTTCTGTGGCATAGCAAATGATCATCATCTTTTTTTCATGGGTTCCACTTTCCCCCAAGTCCTAAAGAGCAATGCAATATGAACCAGGTGGATGCAATATATACAGTGGGTTTCACTGACTGTCCTATTAAATGCACCCTGAATAAGATATATACTTCTAACTATATGAAACTGTAAACACTCTAAAGGTTATTCTAAGGAGTTTGAACTTAATTCTATGGTATGGGGAACTGTTGACAGATTTACTCAGTACTAGAATGCAGAAAGAGATTTCAAGATGGGTGAGAAGGGAATGTCGAAGCGTAAGCAGCACTCTCTAACCGAACTTTCTGCAACAACAGGAAGTTCTATATTTGTACTAACATAGTGAATCTAGTTCTAAACAGCAGTGGAAAGTAAAGGACTGCAATAGAAATGTCAAGATTTGAGAATTCACTCATTTGTTCATTTAATAAGATGAATGTTAACTACATGCCAATCACTGCAGGATATAGGAAATACAGCAATAAAATAGAAAATTTACATTCTAATTCTGCCACAAAAAGCTTACATTCTAATATAGGAAGCAAATAAATCAAGATCACATAGCTGACTGGGAGCTGTGCTGCACTGCTGCCACCCACCATCACAAGAGAGTATTATACTGCATATCCTCTGACCTGAGTTAATAACAAGTAAGTCCTTTATTTCTCACAGACAAAACGAAGTGCAATTCTAGTTTCATCTTACATATGACTTAGGGCTTCTTACTAGCAATCATTCCAAGTGAATTATTATGGAATATTATTACCACTGCACAAAAAGAAATTAGCATATTTCTGGATTTCAAGAACTCCAATTCAGTCACTACTAAGAAGTCTGGCTATCCTGAAAAATACCTATGTTCTATATACACAGCAGGAAGATTAAAATTTCTGCAGTTTAAAAAAAGACATTGGTAATATTAGAATTAGTGTAACTATCATTTTTACAATTTCCTAATTATTAATTATTGGTAAGTAGATAATTATTTACAATTTTCTGTGGGTCATTTGGTTAACCCCTAAGCAAACTGATAGATGTTTGCATCAACATTATTTTAAACCCAAATTCTCTCAAAACTAGACTATAATACATGTATTATTATGGTTCAACTAGGAATTGTTGATACCTTTATTGACAAAGCAGATGTAAATATAACCCCTCCAAAGTGCCTATATAACGATAATTCATTAATCTTTTTGACAAATGTATGCCATTTGAGTAACTTTCAACACAGTATCAAATTAAATATAAGAATGCTGCGTTTTAAAAGTTTATAGGGCAGTGTTTTGTAACATAATAATGACGTATTCAAGCTCATACTACAACATTAGTTTTTTTGTTCCTATCACTAAGTTCTATGTGGAAGTGGGAATTGGTATGGCCAATGAGCTATAGACTCCCTAAACTCCTCTTAAGAGGGAGTGGTTTCAAAACGCTAGGCAATGGCTTATATTGTAAAGTTTGGCAACTCTGTACTCAGACATAGTTTCAAATCCAAAACACACTATTTCCTAATAGAATAATGCTGGGAAAGTTAGTTCTTTCATCATACCACCCTCACAGGGTTGTGATGAAGATTAAATGAGATAATGTATGAAAAGTAACTGGCACATAGTAAGTGCACCCTTAACTCACATAAAGGACGACAGGAAGAAGATGGAATTTCAGGTCTTGCTTCTGCCCCTAATCTTTAGGAGAACCTTCCCAATGTCCTTTCATAACTCAAAGTCCTCACTTATTCTAAGCCATACCCAGATTGTACCTTCTATAGAGATACCAAACAAATAACAACTTAAAAGCAGTTAGGCTAAAGCAAAGACTGGGCTTTAATCATAAATTATGGGAAGAATACCAATGAAAGATTAAATCAGTTAAGCTTGTAGGCAGGAATCACAAACCCCAATAACCATGAAACAACATAAAGAAAGGCACATATGCCATGCAAATATAGAGATAGTCCCATATTAGTGAACTCAGCAAAAGCTTTAAAATAGGGCAAGAAACAAACTCACAGGCCTTCATAACAACAACTGAAATAAATGAATTCAACGAGATGTGCTTTCAGATCCACTTTTTTGAGAACTGATCAAAAAAGGACAAAACCTATCTTATTTCACCCATCTCTACTGTCTACCCATATATTTAACTCATTTAATATTCAATAATTCATTGTCATTCAACAGATATTTACAGAGCATCTTTTCATGGCCAGATGCAAAAAAATATTAACAAAGCCCAGGCTCTCCCCTCAAATAGCTTAAAGTCTCATAAAAGATAGAACCAAGTAAATAAGCAATTACTGCTCTACGTGTTGAGTGCAATGATTAGTGGGATGTTTACAAGATACTATGAAACACATTTAAGGAGTAACCTACTCTTTCTTAAGGAGTCATGGTGAGCAGTAGAAATCAAGAAATATTTCCTGGCAGACATCTGAAAATAGAAGGATGAAGAGTAGGAATTGGGCAAAGACTGGGAAGAAGGAGTAGAGGAAGGGATTATTCCAAGCAGAGAAAACAGCATCTACAAGATCAAGAAGATAAGAAAGCCTTGCATAATAAAGGAAAGGCAGTAGTTCACTATGATCAAAGAGGCAAGTGTGAGACTAGAGGTGTGCAGAGACCTTCTATGATATACCAAAGAGTAATCTGGAATTTATCCTGAAAGTAGATTAAAAGTAAGAGCTTCAAACTACAAGTGATATTACCAAGTATGCCTTGAAAAAAGACTATTCTAGCTTAATACAGAGGATGGATAGGAGGGCAGAAAAGCATCCAGTTTCCCATTATTTATGTACTACTCTTAAAAAAGAGAAAAAAGGAGTCTAAGTAAGAAACAGAATCAACAAGATTGGGTGGCTGGACAGGGATGAGCATAAAGGAAGATATACAAGTTTCTGGCTTGGCAACTCAATAGATGCCCTTCACTAAGAGGAAATAGAGAAAAGTAGGTCTGAAAAGATCATGAATATTTCTTTAAAGTTCTGAGGGTAAGGTACCATGTGATATCCAAATGAAGATTTTTTTATAGGCAGTTAGATACAAACATCTGAAGTATAAGACATATCTAGACAGTCCTACATGGGAAGTCATCAGCTTTATAGAAAGTAACTGAAGCACTGAGAGTAAGTATAACTTCAGTGGAAGTTAAGATCCTTTCTTGCACAAAAGCATCATTTCTTACCATGTTTCTACCTGCTGCTATAAACAAACTGAAGACAGCCAGTACTATACCACTGACTGATACTCCTAGGTCAGGAAATCGTCATGAAACTCTTCCAAGCCTTATTGTGTACCAAGATTTGTGTTAGGTACTGAACAAAAAAATAATGTGGTAACCTCTCTAAGAGAGAATTTGAAAAACTTGTTGCTGTTCTATTTTTTATACTGAAGCTACAGAAGCATTTAAAATTCAAATAAAGAACACAACAAAATGGAATCAGGTAATCAAAAATCCTCATAGAAAATGTGGGATTTGAACTTAAGGGCCTTAATTTATAAGAAAAATGTAGACATATTTGAAGAAAGGAAATGGCATTCAGGGAAGGAAAATCGAATAAGCAACATATCAAGGGAAGGAATGAACATGACTATAGAGGTAGAAAAGTAAAAATAACAAAATGGAATAGAATTTAGAAGGTCTTGGTAATCAGTCAGAAGAGTTAAGATTTGATAGAGGAGAACAGACATTATTATCAACATTCAAGAAGAACATAAAAGATGGGTTTAGGAACAATACAAGGTAGCATACTGTGGTGATTAAGAATGTGTAGGCTCTGGAACACTGGGCAGTGGGTGGGGGAAGGGGGACACTCAAGATGGCAGAGTAGGAAGGCAAGAAAGAAACCTCCTCACACACACACACACACACACACACACACAAAGGAAGCAATTATAACAAACACAATTAAACCTGAAAACAAACTGAAGACTGCAGAACAGACCATCTAGTCCTGGGGGAGAAGAGGAGACCATTCAAAAAATGGCAAAGTGGGACCCAAGCCCTTCACCCACCCCAACCCACAGGAAGGAGGAAGAGGAACACAGCAGGGAAGGGATAGGAGCCCATAAACTCTGCACACCTGGCCCTGGTGATTAGCAGGGCTGGACACCAGAGACAGTTGAAACACTCTGGGAAGCTAAGACACCAGCTGCCTGTGGAGGACAGCCACATTCTGCTGGTCCCACTGGGATCCAACACAGAAGCAGCAGTCTGAAACACTTGCCAACAGTGGGAGGATAGCCAGAGGGGGGTGATGGTTGGATGGAGCTATCTCTGCAGGAGAAAGGGCAGGTGGACAATACCTCCCTAGCCCTCCCTCGGCCCAAGAGACTGGGCACTCTCAGGAGCCCCAGACACTCCATCCCCTCACTGGCAGCTCAGTCCTGAGGCCACTTCCTTGTGCACTGCTAAGGCACCAGTGCACGTGGCTCAGCAGCATCAGATGTTGCTGCCTGGTGGGTAGAGGGAGACTCTCTCAGCTTTCACGGCCTTGTTTCAGCCCAACTGGGGAGGCACCTGCAAGAGCCAGCTCCAAGAGATTTTTCCTCCCCATGGGTGGCCAAGCTGGTGGCTGCACACCTCACTGCTGCTAGGGAGCACCCAAGGACTGGCTGCTGCAGCAGCTGCATGCCACCACAGGGCAACTAGCTGCCTTTGCAGCAACCCCAGGCACCCACGCACACCCCACCACACATCACACCACCTCCACAAACCTGAATGCCCTTCCATCGTGCAACTCGCAAACACTACCAAGCAACCCCATGCTCAGCAACCAGGTGACTAGTCACCCCAGGAGCCCATGCACCCTGCCACTGTACAAATTGCCCTGCACCTGCCCCACCCACCCCGTTAGCCCAGCAGCCTCACCACTGCTGCAGTGCAGGCAAAGGGTAGCACCACCCACAATGATCCAAGCAGAAACCACTGCTCCCATCACATAGGCCTGGCTGAGGCAAACCACTACTGGCAAACAGAAAGGCAATCCTGTCCACAGCCCACCAACAGCAACTGTGGCTCCACAGCAAAGGAGAAGCAGTCACTGGAGAAGAAAAAGTCCTAAGCTTCTGGGCACCACAAATGCCTTCTCCATAAAGCCATTGTTCTCTGGATCAGGAAGCATAGCAGATTCATCTAATACAAAGGAAGAAACACAGAAACCCTGACAAAATGAGACAGAGAAATATGTTCTAAACAAAACTACAGGATAAGATACAGGATAAGATAACCTGACAAAATGAGACAGAGAAATATGTTCCAAACAAAACTACAGGATAAGATAAATGAAACAGAGATCACCAATCTTCTTGATAAAGATTTCCAGGTAAAAGTCAAATATGCTCACTGATGTGCAGAAATATATTAAAGATCTCATGGAGGACTTCAACAAAGAGATACAAGAGTTGAAGAATACAGAAACTTAAATGAAACACAAAATAGAGGGAATGAATAATAGACTGCTGCAAGAAGAAGAGATAATCAATGAGATGGAAATTACAGAACATAAACACAATGAAGTTGAGAAGGAGAGATAAAAAAAAATCTCTAGAAATGAAAAAATGATAAGAGAGCTCTGTGACCAATTCAAACAAAATAATATTCACGTAACAGGGGTACCAGAAGTAGAAAAGGTACACAAAGGGACAGAAAGTCTCTCTGAGGAAATAATTGTTGAAAACATCACCAATCTGGGAAGGAAACAGACACTCAGGTCATGGAAGTACAGAGAGCCCCTAACAAAAGCAGCCCCAGGAAGATACCACCAAGACATAATAATTACAATGGCAAAGATTAAGGATAAAGAGAGAATACTGAACACAGCCATAAAGAGAAAGAGATTACTTAAAATGGAAACCCCATCAGGTTATCAGCAGACTTCTTAGCAGTAACTTTATAGGACAGAAGGGAGTGGCATAATATTTAATGTACTGAAACAGAAGGACCTTCAACCAAGAATCCTCTACCCAGCAAGATTACATTTAAATTGGAAGCAGGGATTAAATGATTTCCAGATAAACAAAGGCTAAAAGAATTTATAACAAAATCAGCATTACAGGAAATGTTAAAGGGACTGCTGAAGATGGAAATGCTCCGGAGGAAAAAAAAAGTTTTTCACCAGTAAAATTAAACCCACAGTAAAGGTAGTAGACTGATTATTTACTATGCAAGTAAGAAATTAAAACAAAAGTAGCAAAACCAACTGTACACAAAATCAATCAAGGGATACTCAAAAAGTGCAGATTATGATATCTAATACATAAAGAGTGGAGAAGGAAGAAGTAAAAAGAAAGTACTTTTAGACTGTGTTTGAAATAAGAAATCGGCAACTTAATATAGACTTAAACAATCAGGAAGCTATCCTTGAATCTTTGGTAACCACAAACCTAAAGCCTACAATAGATATAAAGAAAATTTAAAAAAAGAAATCCACTCACAACACTAAAGAAAACCATTAAATAACAAGAGGTATAAGAGAGGAAGAAAGGAACAGAGAGGAGCTATAAAAACAAACAAAACAATAAAATGGCAATAACTACACACCTATCAACAATTACCTTAAATGTAAATGGACTGACTGCACCAATGAAAAGACACAGAGAGGCAGAATGTATAAAAAAAACAAGTCCCATCTATATGCTGCCTACAGGAGACTCACTTCAAACCCAAAGATATACACAGACTAAAAGTGAAGGGATGGAAAAAGATATTTCATGCAAACAATAGGGAGAAAAAAGCAAGTGTAGCAGTACTTATATCAGACAAAATAGACTTCAAAACAAAGAAAGTAACATGAGACAAAGAAGAATATTACATAATGATAAAGGGGTCAATTAAACAGGAGGATATAACCATTATAAATATCTACGCACCCAACATAGCAGCACTTAAGTATGTAAAATACATACTAACAGAAGTAAAGGGGGAAACAGACTGAAACACATTCATTTTAGGACACTGTAATACACTACTCACATCAACAGACAGATCAGACAGAAAATAAGTAAGGAGACAGAGGCACTGAACAACACATTAGAATAGATGGATTTAACAGATATCTACAGAACACTCCACCTAAAAGCATCAGGATACACGTTCTTCTCAAGTGTACATGAAACGTTCTCCAGAATAGATCACAAACTAGGCCGCAAAAAAAGCCTCAACAAATTCAAAAAGATTGAAATTGTATCAATCAACTTCTCAGACCACAATGGTATAAAACTAGAAATAAATTACACAAAGAAAACAAAAAAGCCTACAACACATGGAGGCTAAACAACATGCTTCTTAATAATCACTGAATCAATGACCAAATAAAAACAGAAATCAAGCAATACATGGACACAAATGAAAACAAAACAACAGCCCAATATTTGTGGGACACAACAAAGGCTATTCTAAGAAGGAAGTACATAACAATACAGGCTTACCTCAAGAAGCAAGAACAATCCCAAATAAACAGTCTAAACTCACAATTAAAGAAACTAGAAAAAGAAGAAATGAAACCCAAAGATCAGACAGAAATAAAGAATAAAACAACAGAAAAAATTGATGAATCTAAAGAGCTGGTTCTTTGAGAAAATAAAATAGATAAACCACTGGCCAGACGTACCAAGCAAAAGAGGGAGTACAAAAAAAAAACCAAAATCACAAAGAAGGAACAGTTACAACAGATACTACAGATATACAAAGACTTATTATAGAATACAATGAAAAACTATATGCCAATAAACTGGACAACCTAGAAGAAATGGACAAATTCCTAGAAAAATACAATATTTCAAGACTGACACAAGAAGAAACAGAAAATCTGAACAGATCAGTCACCAGCAATGAAACTGAAATGGTAATCAAAAAACTCCCAAAAAACAAAATTTCAGGACCAGATGGCTTCACAGATGAATTCTACCAAACATTTCAAGAAGAGCTAATACCCATCCTTGTTAAAGTATTCCAAAACACAGAAGAGGAGGGAATACTTCCAAACTCATTCTATGAGGCCAGCATCACTCTAATACCAAAACAAGGCAAAGACACTACAAAACAAGAAAATTACAGACCAATATCCCTGATGAACATAGATGCAAAATCCTCAACAACATATTAGCAAACTGAATTCAAAAATACATCAAAAGGATCATCCATTACACTACATTACAAAAAAAGATAAAAACCACATGATCTCAATAGATCCTGAAAAAACATTTGACAAAATTCAACATTCACTCATGATAAATACTCTCAACAAAATGGACACAGAGAGTACATACCTCAATAAACAAAGGCCATAAAAACAAGCCCACAGATAATATCATACTTAATGGTGAAAAGCTAAATGCTTTTCTTCTAAGATCAGGAACAAGGCAAAGATGTCCACTTTCACCATTTTTATTCAACATAGTGTGCAGGTTCTAGCCACGGCAATCATACAACACAAAGAAATAAAAGGCATCCAGATTGATAAGGAAAAAGTTAAACTGTCACTGTTTGCAGATGACACAATATTATACACAGAAAACCCTAAAGAATCCACCAAAAAGCTATTAGAACTAATAATGAAATCCAGCTAAGTTGCAGGACACAAAATTAATACACAGAAATCTGTTGCATTCCTATATACTAACAACAACTAGCAGAAAGAGAAATCAGGAAAACAATTCCATTTACAACTGTATCAAAAAGAATAAAATACCTAGCAATAAACCTATCCCAGGAGGTGATAGGCCTATACTCTGAATACTGTAAGACACTCATGAGAGAAATTAAAGACACAAATAAGTGGAAATCTATCCCATTATTATGGGCAGGAAGAACTAATATTGTCAAAATGACCATCCTACCCAAAGCAATTTACAGATTCAATGCAAGCCCTATCAAAATTCCAACAGCATTCTTCAATGAGCCAGAACAAATAGTTCTAACATTCATACGGAATCACAAAAGACCCCAAATAGCCAGAGCAATCATGAGAAAAAGAACAAAGCTGGAGGAATTACACTCCCGGACTTCAAGCTATACTACAAAGGCACAGTAATCAAAACAATATGGTACTGGCACAAGAACAGACCCACAGAAGGGTATAGAGAGCTCAGATAAACCCACACTATATGTGGTCAATTAATATACAATAAAGGAGCCATGAATACACAATGGGGAAAAGAGCCTCTTTGATAACAGATATTGGCAAAACTGGACAGCAACATGCAAGAGAATGAAACTGGATTATTGTCTAACTCCATACACAAAAGTAAACTTGAAATGAATCACAGACCTGAATGTAAGAAATGAAACCATAAAACTCTTAGAAGAAAACATAGACAAAAATCTCTTGAACATAAATATGAGCACTTTTTTCTTGGACACATCTCCTTAATCAAGGGAAACAAAAGCAAAAATGAACAAGTGGGACTACCTCAAATTATAAAGCTTCTGTACAGCAAAGGACATCAACAGAACAAAAGGCAACCTACAGTATGGGAGAATGTATTCATAAATGATTTATCTAATAAGGGGTTAATATCTAAAATATATAAAGAGCTCATATGCCTCAACACTATAAAACAAAAACCCAATTAAAAATTTGGTGGAGGACCTGAACAGATATTTCTCTAGAGGAGAAATACAGATGATCAACAGGCACATGAAAAGATGAAAAGATGCTCCACATCACCAAGCATCAGGGAAATGCAAATCAAAACCACAATGAAATATCACCTCATACCAGTTAGAATGGCCACTATCCAAAAGACAAGAAATAACAAGTGTTAATGAGGATGTGGGGAAATGGGAACCCTCCTACACTGTTGGTGGGAATGTCAACTGGTGTAGCCACTGTGGAAAACAATATGGAGGTTACTCAAAACACTAAAAATAGAAATACCATTCAACCCAGTAATTCCACTTCTAGGAATTTACCCCAAGAAAACAAGATCCCAGATTCAAAGACATATGTACCCCTATGTGTATCACAGCACTATTTACAATAGCCAAGATATGGAACTAACCTAAGTGTCCATCAATAGATGAATGGATAAAGAAGTGGTACATATACACAATGGAATATTATTCAGCCATAAAATGAAAAATAATCCTGCCACTTGAAACAACATGGATGGATCTAGAGGGTGTTATGCTCAGTGAAATAAGCCAGGCAGAGAAAGACAAATACCTATCCTTTCACTTATTTGTAGAATATAAATACAAAGTAAAACAGAATGAAGAAAACAGCAGTAGACTCACAGACACTGAGAAGTGACTGGTGGTTACCATGGGGGAAGGGTTGCCATGGGGAGGGTGAGGAGGATAAAGGGGTACAAAAATTCTCAATCATAATATATGCTGGGCACAGGGATGGTAGGACAGCATGGAGAATATAGCCAGTGATTCTGTAACATCTTCCTATGTTGACAGATAGGAGCAGTACTAGTGGGGGTGAGGATTTAATAATATGGATAACTACTGAACCACTGTGTTGTATACTTCAAACTAATATAAGACTGTCCATCAATAAAAATAATTAACTAAAAAGAAAGAATGTAGGCTCTGTGTGGACACTGCCTGGGTTCTTAACTGGCACCGCACTAATTTACCAGCTATGGGGCAAGATAAACTTTCTAACTTTATTTTGCTTAGTTATCAAATAGGATAATAGCAGTATCAACCATCGTATGTCTGTTATAAATATAAAATAATATGATCAATGGAAATGCTCAACAAAGCAAGCAGTAAATGTTAGCTATTATTGGTCCATGATAGGGCAGATTTTAGAAAAGTTAGGAAAGTTTCATGACACAGGTATCCCTACTTTCTGTGGATGAGATCCCTGAGCTTATTTAATATTGCCTAAGAAAGATCTTTACTTCACTTCTTATCACCCTGACTTCTTCATTTTATGATTTCTAATAGCCAAGGACAACAGTGTCTCCAAGTTTCACATATTCTAACTTTCTACTATCTTCCAGTCCCCAAACAAAATAGCAGAAACTCACTTTTCTCTACTTCCCCATGGAAATAATTCAACATGTCATCATAAAAAGACTGCAACGTTAGAAAGTGGAAGGCTGACTGGATGGGACCACAGGACTTTAGGAATAACACATCAACGAATTCTCTGGATCTTTTTAACTCTCATTCATCCCAAACGGATCCAGGAGAGGCCTCAAACATGGAACCACCACCAGGACAGGAAAGGGAGAAAGAAGAGAAGGCATAGCTAGCGTTTCCCAGCCCTCAAGCCAGCAACTTACTCCCAGTTTCCTGATATCCAACCAAGCAACAGGAGGCAGCCCAGGTAGGTGCTTTCCACGCCAATGGCACTGACAGAAACTAGGTGAGAAGCCAGCAGCACTAAAAGATCCAGACAGCAGGCCTAAGAAAAGTCTCCACCCTCCAGGCCTACCATTCTACATTCCCCATCTAGATGCACTAGCAGGCCTAGAGTAGCACTTTCCACCCCTATATATAGCACCAGCAAGAATCAAGTGGGAAACCCAATGGTGTCAAATGCCTGGCAGCAGGCCCAGGAAAGTGTCCTCTACCCTATCAGACAGTATCTCCTACTTCCCACCCAATACCAGCAGGCCTGGGGAAGACAATTCCAGCTCAACGAGCAACATTAGCAGGGATCAAATATGAGCCTCAGCAGCACCAGTGAACAAAATTGACGAGAATGTACAGCTTCTAAAAACTAAACTGTCTCTGAAAGCAAACTGTACACAAGTAGGCCAAGAACTGTATACTACACTTAAATAGGGAGACTGCCTGCTAAAATAGAAGATTAAGTAAGATCCAAAGCCTCATAACATCCAAATGCACAGAATACAATTAAAAATCATTCACAATACCAAGAACCAGGAAACTCACAGTTTGAATAAGAAAGATAATTAGATGATGCCAACACCAAAATGAATCAGATGATGGAATTATCTGACAAGGATTTTAAAGCGACCATCTTATATATACTAGAACAAGCAATTTAGAATTCTCTTCAAACAAATGAAGTAAGATGACATCTCAGCACAGAAGCAGAAATTATAAAAAAGAACCAAATGGAAATTCAAGTACAAAATGAAATATACAATAACAAGTATAAATCTCACTGGAAAGGCTCAACAGCAGAATAGAGATAACAGAAAACAAAATCAGTGAACTTGATGACAAATCAATACAATTACTACAGAGAGACAACAGATTATTTTAAAAACTGAGGCCCTTTGACTATAATAGAAGATCTAACAGTCACATCAACAGAGTACTAGAAGTGGGGTGAGGGGTGTCGGTAGTTCAAAAAAAGTATTCATAGAAAAATAAAGGCTGAAAACTCCCCAAATTTGGTGAGACATACACCTACAGGTTCAAGAAGTTGAGTGAATCCCAACCCAAAGTAATCCACACCAAGACACAACACAATTAAATTTCTGAAATCTAAAGACAAAAATCTTGAAATTGACCAGAGGTAAAGATGCATTATTTGAACATCAATTTGAATAATAGCAGGCTTCTTATCTGAAAATATGAAGGCCAGTAGGAAGTAGCATACCATTTTGCAAGTGCTTAAAGAAAAAAGCTATAAAGCATTAATTCTGTATCTGTTTCAATTATCCCTCAAGAATGAATGGGGGATAAAGAAGACATTTTCAGGTAAAGAAAACTAACAATCTGTCACAAATAGGCCCATCCACAAGGAAGGGATGAGAAGTTCTCCAAACAGAAAGGAAATAGCAGGAAAAAGCTTGAAAGCTCACAAACAAAAGAACAAAATGGATGAAAATAGAGGTAAATATACTATCATTCTCTTCATGTTTCTTAAATATCATATTTGATTGTTTGAAGTAAAATGTTATCATCATGCTGTGGTGCTCAATATGTTTAAAGGAAATATTAATGCAATTGTATTTAAAAAGTGGGAAGGGTAAAGGAAACTAATTATACTTCACTCCCAGTGTTAAAAGTTGATGCCATAGACAGTTACAAATTATGTATGTATGTTGTAGTACCTAGAGCAACCACTAAGGGAACTATACAAAGCAATACACTCAAAATACTAGACAGATCAAAACGTTTGTTTAACCAAAAGTAAGGCAGGAAGAGAGAAACAGAGGAACAAAGAGAAAACAATAAAATGCCAGACTTTAAGTCCTAGTACATCAATAACTTAAGTGTAAATAATTTTATGTAAGTGTACTTATAGAAGTACTTAAATTTTTAAGTACAACTAAAATACAGATACAGCAGAATGTTTTTAAAATAATATGCTGTCTATAAGAAATTCACTTCACATGCTATTAGAAGTGTGAAGTAAACAGTGGGAAAAGAAATATTGCACAATTTTTTTAAAAGTAAGAGTGGCTATAATATTCTATGAACTTCAGAAGGAAAAATTGTGGGGGCCCAGCCTATGGCCGAGGCTGAGCCCCACTCTAGCTGGACAACGCCCTAAAGATGGCACCTGCTTCCTAGACACTACCCTTCTTGGCCCTACAGCTCAGCGCATAAGGAAGTCTCCATGATTGGCTTGTCTCCATTTCCGTGCTCGTGCTCATAGCATGCTTTTCACATGCTTCCAATAAGACTGAACCTGGCGCGTGATCAGTCAGCTGATTGGTTGGGATATGCTATATAAGCTGCTGCCCTGGAGGAAGTGGTTGTGGTGGTTGTTTTTTGCTTTTGCCTTTCGCTAGATGGATGCTCGGACACCCATAATAAAGATTCCTAACGAACCAGGCCTTCGGTGATCGTTTTCCTGCCGTCGCCCTAGATGGCGAGATGCGATAAAAAATTACTTGGGACAAAGAGCATTATTACATAGTGATAAAAGGATCAACCCACCAAGAAGACACAGCAATCCTACATGTGGATCCAACAAAATCCACTGTGATGTAATGAAGGCAGTAAGAAAAGGTAAGAACTGAAAGGGTAAGAATTAAAATCAGAATAATAATTTAAACAAAATATTTGTTCCTATTCTGTATTCTCTATTGGCCCCTCTTTCTCCTACTATTTTCTATAAGAGTCTGTCCTTAGCATTTTGCTTTTCTCTATACTCATGCTTCCTCAGAAAGCTTACCTATACTTACAGTATAGTTTAATCATGGATTGTTGAGGTTTTCCAAATTATGGATTGTTGAGGTCTTCCAAATTTACATTTCTCATTTACCATTTTTTAAACTGGCTTTGAGGTCACTCCAAAATGATTTAAAAAATCAAACTCAGTATGTCTAAAACTCAATCTACTTCCCTAATTGCTAATGGTGTCACCAATTCTCAATAATGCAAACTCAAGCTTATTATTCTATTTTCAATCTCTCCTGTACTCTGAACTCCTCAAATTCTATTAAGTGTAATTATTTACTCTATTCATAAATGGGTTCCCCACACTTTAGACACAGTTTGAGGTATGGTTCATCAGTCATTTTCTGCTCATCATAGGACCCAGGGGATTTGCCAATAAAAAATAAGAAATCAGGGCAATTGATATCAAGGACCCATTTAAATACAATGTTTATTGAACACAAACATAAATAATTCTTTTACTGACGTCCTCTTCACCATATAGGTGGTTATAGGGATGGCCAAGCAGATGATATTTGACACTGGACAGATTAGACTGACCACAGTTTATTAGTCAGAAATACCCACATTGTATGGGAGGAGGACACTGAACCATGCAAGGCAACACAGAGCTTGCACTTGGGAAGAAAATAACGAAGCAGAAACTATGAGAGGCAGGCTTTACAGTAGCAGCAAGAGAATAAGTTTCCCACAAGCGGCTGTAATTGGCTTGTTTGAATAATTTCACAAGCTGTCAAGGGACTGAAAACCATTAGGTAGAGTGCAGCTGGTCTGCTGAATAAGGGAACTAGCAAGGTAGGGAACCTTTCCCACTCTCAGTGGAGAGCATTATCATTATCTGGTGCGAGCAGGAAAACCTGTGGTTACGCCTTCTGAGGCCCTCCAACTTTCAGATGTCAGGGCAGCACATAATACTGAATCTTAATTTCAAGACTTACACTATAATACTATCACTCAGGAGCTCAGGGTCTTATTAGGAGGAATGAGATGTGACCAAACAATTAAAATAGTAAATGAGATGCATGAAAAGAAATACAGAGATGTCTTGGGAGATGGACTGTAAAAGAAGTGCCCAAGAAGTGCCCTACATCAAGAGCAGCATCACAAAGCTTCTGCCTAGGATGAGAGGCAAGCTATACTAACATGGAGCTTCTCATACTCCATAAGGAGACTAACTTTATTTCGAATACAGCACGGGGAAAATTGACCTAAGGACACTGGGAAAAACAATGGCAAGTAACTAAGAGGAAGCTGGTAGCTACATGATACCAATAAGACATACAGGAGACAAACTAAAAGTTTAAAAGAGAACCAGAAGATTCAAGATGGTGGTATGACAGGTGAGACAGAAAACTCCTCCCCAAACCACATATAATACGAAAATATAGTTAATACAAATAAACTTAAAAGAGCAACAGGAAAGAAGGCTGCACCAGACTGCATATACCTGGAGAAAAAGCAGACCTCACAAAACAGGTAACGGACCAAATCCGTGATCCAGCTGAACCCAAGCCCTTCCTCCACCCCAGTTCACCAGCGGAAGGAAGAGAAATGGAGCGGGGAGCGGGTGGAAGCCTAGGACTGCTGAACACCCGGCCCTGGAGATCAGCTTTAGGAGCACAAATCTATACTGCATGGTGCTCTGGAGATTAGTGGGGTTGAAAAGCTAAGAAATGTGGGATACTTGGAGAGACTGAGATTCCAGCTGCTTGTGGAGAACAGGTACCCACAACCGGCCGGTCTGGGACAAAAGAAAGGCAGGTACTTTGAAAGACTTCCCAAGAGGCTTAAGAGTAAACACAGGCAGATAGAAGAATGAAATGATATCGTGATGATAAATTAATAGAGATTATGCAATCTGGAGAGAAAAAAGAATAAGGAAAAATTAACAAATGCTCAGAAAACTGAGAGACAAGATTAAGTACACTGACATATGTTAAACAGAGGATACCTGAAGCAGAAAACAAACGAGCAGAAAAAAATACTCAAGGAAATAATGCCTGGAAACTTCCCAAATTTGATAAAAAATATTAAGCTATACATCTTAGAAGCTCAACGAATTCAATGTAGGTAAGCAGTGATCTACACCAATACATCATAATCAAAATGTTGAAAGACAGAGTATCTTGAAAGCAAGAGAAAAATAAATCACATATAAGGGAATGCTAATAAGATTGACTTCTCATCAGGAACAAGGAAGGCGAAAAGATAGTATAAAGATATATTCAGAGTACTGAGAGAGAATTCTAAACCTAGCAAAACTATTGTCTTGCCTGAGGGGGATTGCCCCTGGGCAAGTTCACTCTGGACTGGGTGAGACCAAATAACAACAATGGAACTTTGGGGTAAAAGGGTTTATACCAAGCTTTATTCTCACAGTGGCAGGTAGAGTGCTGGAATTGTGCTGGAATCATGTCTGCCATGGGGAAGTCTGTATGCAGCAAGCCCTACTCCGTCTCTGCTTCTAGGCAGAGCACTGGGCAGAGCTCTCTATATAATGACTCAGGCAATAATAGCTTATTGCCCACAGGTGTGGAATCATTAGCCTAGCAGTAGACCAATTACATCAAGTAGTTTATGGTCAGGTGAGGAACCTGGCCATAGGAACTTTCATTTTCCTGTGCTTCAAAACAAGTAAAAGCACTCCAGGTACAATAAAATGGAGAGCAATATTTGTTGCTAACTGACCCATCTTGTAAGAAATACGAAAGGAAGTTCTTCAAGCTGAAAGCAGGTGACACTAGACAGTTTTCTCAATTTACATGACAAAACAGTGCTAGTAAAGAAAATTAGGTTATTATAAAAATTACCTACAAAAAAATAACAATTAAATATTGGGTAATTATTGCAGCCCTCTCCCATATGCCATGGCTCTGAGAACGAGAAGGTATGGAACCTGGCATTTAACTACTTCTCACAATGATTTCCTTATTGTTTTCTATCTTCTTCAAATAAACAAACAAAAAAAACAAATAAAAGCTATTTTTTGAGGGTTAGATCATACACACCATCCTCCATCTATCACTTTTTCCTTATAGCTCCTAGTTCCTCCCAGTTTTTTAAGACTTCAATGAGTGGTTCACAGGCTTTCCCTAAACCCCAAATCCCACATTTATCAGAATATATTTCAATCTGGTTAACCAATCCAAGAGGCCAGCTTCAAAATCTCAACTTACTTTATGATCTGTATATTCAACTTCTACTATCCAATCCCAGGGTCATGCAGTAGATCTAATCATTTTTCAAACTGATCCCCATTTAAATGTACTGATGCAATCTGACCAATATTATCCATTCTTCTAGCTCTGTCAGTAATTTATACCCACCTTATCTATTCAGCTTCATAAATAAACTTCTGCTCCTTCTATTTTCTCCCAAACTTCTTTTCTGGTTTCTTTTCTTTCCCCATGCAGGCTGAAGCCAATAGCTGGACTTTTCTCACTGATTCCTTTCCACTATCTTCCACCACATCCACCCACTAAACAAATCCCTCAACCAAGACTCAATCCTGTAATTTCATCTTCTCAATTTCTGAATGTTAGTAGAGAAAAATTAGAGATTCTATACAAGACAGCAACATTGTAAAATCACCTCTAACCTCAGAGGACATCTCAGAACTAAATGCCAATCCTTTTGCTTTTCCCTGGTCAGCTCCATCTCTTGTTCACTTCAACACAAACTCTGAGCCTCCATTAAGCCACTCTCCTCAAACCCCGAATTCACTTCAACCACTCCCCACCTCCTATCTAGCTTTCTACCTCAAAACTAATCTCTAAATTTCCTCTCTACAAGCTGATTGTCCTCTTGTGCTGGTTATCCTCTCACATTCAATTAATTCCTTTTTCCCCTCAAGTCACAGAAAGGAGTATAGAAACAAACTGACTCTAATATCAGATTCCTCCATTAATTTTGTTCTAAATAAAGTGATGAAGAATGCAATGAAAAATCGATTGGTTCATTTAATAAAAGAGCTGTGGATTTATAAGTAAACCTAATTAAAAGTTAACAATATTATAGGAGTACAAAAATAAAAAACTAGTTAGCCATAGGAAACTAGCTAGCCATAACCACACCTACTATCTGCTTTTCTACATACCTGGTAAATGTTCGAGAGTCTCTGGCACACTGTCAGGAGATAGCCTCAACATTCTGAGATCTGATGTGTGATATTCTGTCTCTCTTGTTGGCTTAAGAGGAACAAATGGAGGCAATACAGATGAAAAAGACTGATTAATGTCCATATTAGAACAGTCTACCTATGAAAAAAAGATTTTTAAAAATGAAGAAAGTAAGATTAATTGTAGACTTTATCTGCTAAAAAACAAAACTCATTCTTATGAAAATGAATACTACGCAGTTATATTTTAGTTCCTTAAGATCATATTCTCAACCCTCCTGAATTCAAATACAGGTCATATTGTGTTTGGTCAATTCCAAGAAAGCTCTACAAATTACTTTGAGGGTCTGGAAGTCTGCCTACAGAATTTTATAGACAGAAGGTCTAGAAGGTTCTATTTCTCCCAGGTTTGCTCCATATAATAGTATAATCATTGCAGGGTTTGAACTTTGGTATTATTCTTCACAAGTTCAAAGATTTTTTTTTTTTTAAGAAGAGGTGTGTTGTGGAAGAGGATAGGAGAACAGGAGTATTTTCAAGAAATCCACAAATGTTTAGAAGAAAAATAAAGGTATCAAAGAACGGTTTCTGTGATCAGTCACCAAAAAACACAGGTCCTCAAATTTCTTTTGAAACAAAAGTAGTGGGAAATACAAACTGATAGTGAAGTAAAAGTTAAATGTTGAAAACGAAGTTCCTCAAGTTTCATCAGATCACAAGTCCTTACTAGAAAATAGAAACTATTATTTATGATGTTACTACATAAACGTACACAACTTTCCACCAAATTCATGGTATACTCTCATATAAAAACAGTATACCACTTTTAGTTTTCTTTGTTTCCCTAAAAAGATTATTCCACTGATGCCTTCTCAGGAGAGAGTCTTTAAAATGTACATAAGCATGAATTTTTCTACTCTCTTACATCAAGGTTTTTTCATTGAGTAATGAACATTCTTAGGAAGCTGACAGTGTGTAGATATGAATATTTTATATCCAAAGTCCTGGTCTACATTTCTCTTTACCAGTGGTTCTCAAATGGGGGAGATACTGCACCCACCCACCCGTCTCCAACCAACGGATATTTGGCAATGCCTGGAGATATTTTTTTGCTGTCATATGTTTAGCAAGGGAGATGCTACTGGCAGCTTGTAAAGAGAGGACAGGGATGTTGCCAAACCCTAAAATGCACAGAAAACAGCCCTGCACAACAAAGACATCCAACTCAAAATGACAATAGTTAAGAGAAGTTCTGGTCTAAACATAGCACAAAGTTCTTATTTTTCAATCATTCCACTCCTGAAGGAGACTTTTTTGACACAAATATCATGTATATGATATATGATATGATACATACTTGTGTATAATTTTGTGTGCACACACATGTGTTTAATAGCAGCTTTTCCCTAGAGCTTCCAAATGTAGGAAGAAAAAAATTTCTATTCCAATCTTTACTTCAAGAAAATTTCATTATATCAAAGCTTCAAAATATAAACTTATTAGTGCAGGTAATTCAAAAGAATGACAAAGAAGAGAATGAAAAAGGAGAGAAGTATTTAAGAGATCAGCACATCTGTGTTACTAACTAAAAATGGGAGGAATCAGAAGAGGAAAAAAGCAAGACTGGCTTATCTCCCAGTTTTTAATAATAATGAAGAATCAAAGACAATAAAGAAACCAAGAAATTCTAACACTTCTACCAGAACTGGGAAAATCTACAAGTCAGTCTGATTTTTGGGAAAAGATGAGTTATTTTGATATAGGCAAGTTGAATTTGAGTCGATGAGAATGTTTACAAGAAAATACCCTTCAAAGTAGCATATCATCAGTCTACCTTAGGAGACATATTAGGGTCTAAAAGTACAGGTGATAACTATCCATACAGGAAAAAGAATTTAAACCTTGAGAAGAAACTAGGTCTTTGCGGGAGAAGGGAAACCAACAAAGAAATCTAAGGAGTAAGTCTTGTTATATTTAGAATTACATGGCCAAAATAAGGGATACCAAACAGTACTTCATCACAGAGGCTAAAAGAATGTACGCTGCTGCTACTAGGAACAAGGAGACAGAAAGAACAAAATAATGATAGAAAATAGGAAACCACAGATAAGAATCTAGTAGTCTAGTTTCTGGAAAGAGATGAAAACTAACAGCCGGGTGCCACACAGGTACTATATACCTTAGCCCCATTTAATAATATTGGAGGTTGCTTATTACTATTGCTGTTTCTTTATGTAGATGAGCAGAGTGAACCTCAGATGTCATTTGCCCAAGACACGAGGCTAAGAAAGTAACTGAACAGGATTTTGACTCCAAATCACCACATCCTTTTCATAGCCCCAAGCAATATCCTACGTAAGTGGATATCCAAATAATCATTTAGAGAATGATGGGTAGGTATCAAAGTAAGGCAAACAAGTATGAATGACTGTTCTGAAACACAAATGAGAATAAGGAAGAAACCAAGGAGTATGGTAGCCCCGAGAACAAGCTGAGCCACATAGTAAGATTACTGCCATGTCTGGCTTCTTGCTTACCTAATATTGGCATATATAACTCTCAGACAATAGAACAAAGCTAAGAGTAAAAGGCAATACAGGGAACAGCATCCTTCCCAGACTGAAAAAATATTCCTAAGTCTACAGTTAGGAACAAATAAAATTTGGAACAGTGGTCAGTTAATTTCAGCATATCACTATTAACTGAACATGTCTCTTTCTTTTACATCTTATATGAAAAGTTGATGTAAGTTACAACAGTACTACTATAAAAAAAAATTAGAAACTTGAAAACTGGTTACATGTTCTTTCTCATTCCTATTGAAACTGACTTTGACTAATCTCCTTCAAAATCTTCACTCCTGCAAAAATAATGCAAAATCTTGGATTTGGTTTCATTGAAGAAAGTTAAACAGGGAGACAGTTTATGGTATAGTATATAGACAAGGTTAGTTTCAAATACTCATTCCCCTATTTGCTAAATGATCATGAGCAAGCTCCTTAACCCTTTAAGTATTAATTGTAAAATAGGGATGATAAGAATGACCAAAGGACATTAAATTGATGCATACAGGTAAACCACTTAATACAGTATCCGAGCACAGAGTGCTCCCCATTATAAGCATGAAAATTAGAATTAAACAATGCCTTTAGAATGCTGAAGATAATAAAACTAACTTCACAGCTCTCTATATTAAAATTCTTTATAAACTCAATAAATTATAAATAAAAGAAAAAAGTTCATTACAATATTGTCATTCATTTTCTCTCATTAACTGTCTGAACCTAAAGGTCTAAATGTGGTTGCAACCAAAACTAGTAGCTTCCATGATCTTATACATGGAAAAACAGGACAAGGAAAGTAACATTAAATACACCACATATATTATCTAACTGTATTTAATGACTAACAGCAAGAATATAAGGACATCTTATAAAGAAGTGGGATCCAGACTGGAGCTGACATTATCAGACAAAAGAGGCTGGGTAATGGGACCAGAACAACATTAAAATGAAGGGATCCAAACCAGGCACATGAATCCTTCTATGAAAGAAAGGTTGATGTGATAAAAATGACCAAAGGGCTAATTAATTCATGTATGTGCCCATGTCAAGAATTTTTATAACACCCCAAAATTACCATTTTTTGTACAGACACACAATGATGATGATATAAGTAGAGGGAAGGAATGTGTACAAATATGAGTATGTCACTCATTTGGGAAAGGGGTAGTTAGTTCCCTTTGGAGACACTGACTAGTTTGAACATCAAGCACCTCAGTATCCTTCCTAGGAAAACACTAGTTCTTGTCATTTTCAAGATACCTCTGAAGTCAAATGTTTCAGCAACTTCTAAATAGGAATACTGAATATTCCAGGGCTTATTGCAAAGCTTGTACATAGAAGGCCCATAGGAAAAGAAAGCACAATTGAATGCCTCCATGAATGAACCTAATCTTAACACTAACTGTTCCCAAGGTTCTTGCTGGCACAATGTGGAAGTTATTAGGATGCCTCAAGATCAAAGGCCTGGGAACTCCAAAGAATGGCCTTTTCCAATACACCACATAACTCACTAAGTCTTAATAGTCTACAAAACACAACATTTCTTTTATACCAACCTCTAACAAATTAATGGAGCGTATTCCTGGGTATCAGATGAAGACCAGATTACAAGTCACAAATTGGTATTAGAGGATATGAATGGGCCCTTACTTTCATCCCCATTTTTCAACAATTTCTTTCCCTACCCCATAAGAAGTATCAAATAGAAAAACTTACAGGCTCTTCAAAACTGCTCTCTTCCTTAGATGATAGTTGTAGAGAGCTGTCACAAATTTCTACATCATCAAGCAAATTTTCTAAACCTGCTAGCTCAATGCACTCGCCAGTCAAGTCACCTTGGACACATACCTGGGAAACAGTAAAAAGTAAAATAAAAACAAATAACAATATCACTTCCTGAAACAATAATGGAAAAGATCATGTATACCCCAATCGTCACTTTATTGTGTCTCACCTCTCTTTGTAGCTCAGCAACTCTTTTACCGCATACAACAGCATTTTCATCTAGGCTACAGCATTCACTATCATCATTCAGAGTACAGATGTCAGATTCAGCCTTCCCCTGCAGGCCCTCTACAAAATAGGAGTCATTTTGTATAATTGTATGTGAAGTAAAACCGCACTCAGCTCCCAATAGGCTGAGGAATTTCACCTTTGCCTATATCAGCTTTCAGCAATGTCTCTTGGCTGAATGTGATTAATGATGCATTAGAGGTCATCAGTAAAATATCTCGTGATTTTGCATCACATTGTCCCCAAGTTTGCTGAAAAGTTGCTTCCTAAAGCTGCAGATGGACCTTCAATGGTATTACTAGAGTTTACATTCTTACCCAAAATACAGTTTGAGAAATCTGCAACTTCTTCAGAGGTTTGCTGCTTTAAATCTGGTAAAACCAAAGTATCTTAAGTCGATACTTACACTGGACAAAAAATGTTTGAAGATCCTATCTTCTCTGCAAGGTCAGGAGCAGGAACAGACTTTACTTCCCAATGGGAAGAAATGGTTTATTGTCTCTATTACACTAAAATAAAGCTGACTGTGTTTTGCCAAGACCAACAGCCGGGCTGTGAGGTTTTTGACTTAAAGCAGCAGGTAACTTAAGTTCTATACAGAGAAGGTGGCTTAATAACATTTCTGCGGTGCACTGGGGAGTAATTTTAAATTAGGATACCAGTACAGGGAGCCATCATCATCTTTGTATGCAAGAATGGTATTGAAGTGCTGGTTCAAACACGCCAGGAGTAGACTGAAAGCATGGATGGATGGCTGAATTTATCAAAGAAAGGATTTTCATCATTATAATATAATAGGGAAAGATCTGGACTTTTTGGCTCACCTTCCTGGCTGTCATTTATTAAAGATTTATTGATGTCAGTTTGGATTTCATTTACTGTACTCTCTTCCTTGAAAGGTTCAAAAGAGGCAATTAACTACCTCTAGGCTACATTTTAAGTAGCATCAATATTTTTCCCACTAAAAGCAGAAGTTGTCTTTTGGTTTCTTCTTGAAAATACACTTGCTCTGATGTGTCATCCAAGTTGGATTTAATAATCTGAAGAGAACCATCAGAAGTCTCTGTCTTAGCAGTATTATGTCCCCTGGAGAATATATGTGCTTCTGAAACTGCTATAAAATTATTATCAGGAACTATAACATTCTCAATACAATGAATTTCTGAAGATCTGGGACACACCTCTGAAAATACTTGAGCACTTTTATTCTCCTTTAGTTCAAAACATTGAGATAATTCTTTCCACAGACCTTCTTCATTTTTTTCATAACCCTCCAAAGAATCTATCTTTTGTTTCACCTCTTTCTCAGCTGGAGCCCTTAAATAAACACTCTCAAAATAAGGACTATCAATAGTGCGTGGGGGGCACGGGGAGGGCTGCACAACACAGAGAAGACAAGTAGTGATTTTACAGCATCTTACTAGGCAGATGGACAGTGACTGTGAAGGGGTATATTGGGGGGACTTGGTGAAGGGGGGAACCTAGTAAACATAATGTTCTTTCTGTAATTGTAGATTAATGATAACAAAATTAAGAAAACCAGAAAAAAAAAATAAGGACTATCAGACGTCAAGGGAATCCCTTTTCCTCTTCTTTCCAACAAACAATGCAAGAAAGAATATGACTTTTTTTATTAAAATGAAGAGCAATTCAGGTAGAAAAGAAACACAGTCCTTACTGATTAGACATGTTTCTAGATAGTGTGCCACTCCCTGTGTGCTCCATGGCATACATAAAAAAGGGGCACTAAATATGTCACTTTCCTTAGGAATTTTATTTTTATCAACTGTGTCAGATGAATCTGAATAAGAATCCTGGTCCTTACTGGTTGAATATTTTTCTGACTGCTGTAAAACTTCTTGTTTCCAACATGAATAAGAAGCATCAAAACTGCTGCTTTCTTTAGGAGTTATATATTCATCACTTCTATCAGATGAAGTTGAAAAAGTAACTTGACCTTTATCAGCTAAATTGATTTCTGGCTCCTGTACAATTTCTTTTGTCTTCCGTGACATATAAGAACAAACAGCATCATAACTATCAGGGTCTTTAGCGGTTTTCAGTTTATCAACTATATCAGATGTAATAGTCTCTTCATTCATCCCTTGTTCAGGAGGTAAAAAAGAATGCTGAGATTCAACAGCTGTACTACCTATAAGTGGGTGCAGAGATACACTAAAACACCTGTTAACTAAATCTGAAGCTACTTCTGAGGCTGCTTGAAATAAAGCTTCACTAACTTCCGATGGTTGAGAACACCATTCAGTGTCTTCAGACTTACCAGGAATTCCCCTGAAAATAGTTAAAAATAAATAAATAACATATTAAAAACGTTTCTTTTTTAAAATACTCACATGAAAAAATACAAAGCTGATGTGTCTCTGAAATTAAGGTCGTTTGAAAGTGTGTTGAAAACAAATTAGATTTCAAATTTCTTAAAGATGGCTAATGACCAAACAAAGAAAATTTTCTGTGAACAAAAAATGAATTACCATCCTATGACTGTGGTATTTTCTCTGGCTTCTCTAAAACAATATTACCAAAAAATATGCATGCTTTCATATCACCAAAAATAGAAAATGATTCTTTAAATGAAAAATCCAAACTTTTCTATTTTAACTTAAAATGTTTGATTTGTCACCTACCATAATTTAATATTCTTTTAACCTTCACTAATTACTTTACTAATCATTTACTGTGCTCTTGAAAACCACTTAGAAAATGATCCACTCGCAAAACAGAAACCTTATCATTGTTGACTGTTGAACATAGCACACTTTTCATAAAAGTAACTTTCAGGTAAAACATAGCAGAAGGGCAGAAGTTTTCTGTCTATAAGCATATATTGTTTTTAATCTAAGGTTCTAAAAGAGGAAAACTCATATTCTTGGGTAATTCCAAGTATGTTTTAGAGAATTCCAGACTTGTCTCCCATCGTGACTATTTTAAAGGGCATTAATCTGGAATAACTGTTAATTTAGGAATGTCTGTTAGAATAAGCTTCATATTCACACCTCCTCTAAGATACAGAGAGACAACGAGGCTCATTTGATATCAGCTGACCAAAATTAGAGTGCTAAACAAGTTAGTGACCATGAAATGAATGCTTTTTACAGAATAGGCAACGAAAGAAGAGATTTGTAAGAGGGAAAAATCAGTGTGCCTTCTAAATTAATATATGCCCAAAATAGTAGAATACATTAGAAGTAATTTTTTAATTAACTACAGTTGCCTGGCTCATTTTTACACATGTAACTATACCAAATTCATATGCACAATGGGGCCTTGTTACCTTCAGAGTACATGCTAAGAATATCTAACCCCCAACCTGAAGCATCACCCTAATCTGAAGTCATTAATATTAACAATTTAGAAAAAAAAAAGAAAGAGTAGAAAGGTTACATGCAAATAAAATAAATCCTACCTCAGAGGTGCAAATTCTAGCTCACTTTCACGAAATAAGGAATCAGGCCCAAACTCTTGATCTTGTGTCAAACATGTCAGCAAAGGCAAATCAGGAAAAGCAAAGCTGTCTTGTATGACTGTGAAGTTTCGAATATAAAAATGTTGGAATGCTGAACATTAATTGTTTAGCCTACTCCTGCAGTATTTTAAAGAACCTAAACATGCTGCCCGCTGAATTCTATAAGCATTAGAATGATAACATAGCAGCAGCAGCAGCAGCTACTACCATCTACTGAGAGCCTGCTAAGATCCAGTCACTTAACATACAATCTTCCATTTAATCCTCATGACAACCTTGAAGGACAGGTAGTATCATACCCATTTTGTAGGTAAGGAGATACGATTATAAAACTTAAGAAATATTAAGTAATTTGTCCACATTCAGATAGCTTAAGTACCAGAGTGAGACCTGAACCTAAATATTCTGAACGTTTTTTAGCAAATGTTCTTAACCGTTATGAGGATTTTTTTTTCCATCTTATACCAATGTGTGGTCCTGAGGATTCCTAAGACACTCTTAGGATAATATTAAGATATCATTTGCCTTATTCACTCTCATTTTCTCATAAGAGTACAGTGGAATTTTTTAGAAGTTGTCTCACATATGATATAGCAACATATTAAATGCAGGGGCAAATATCAGAATTTACTTGTCTTCTATTAAGTCAGCTACTACAGAGAATTTTTTAAGTAAAATAATGTTACTTTTCTAATTTTTTTTTTGGAAAATAGTTATTTTCCTAAAAATTATGTAACTTATGTTAACATGCAATGGAGTTGTTATTTTTTAATGAGTTAACATTTTTTTAATTTCTCAATTTTAATTTCTAATATGGGAAACAGCAATAACCCACAAAAACAAAAGCTCTTTGGAGCCCTTAGTAATTTTAAAGTGTGTGAAGGAGTCCTGTGACCAAGAAGTTTGAGAAGTCCTAATTTAAAGGAAAAAAAAAAAAGTCTTATGGTTCATGAATGCCAATGTAAATAATTCTCATTATGATTATGATATCCTTAATATGTACAAACTAGATAAAAACTCCTTATTCCTTATAGCCTTTACACAACTACAAAACGAAAAATTAAGTATTAATAGAAACAAAGCTGTAAAACCAAAAGCATTCTATTTAATATTAATTTAACTGGATGGGTGATGTTTTGTTAAAACTAAATTGTTCTTTCAATATGAATCTAATATTGTTGCTACACTATACTTTCTTGATTTCAGAATGCCTATAATACTGCACACCTTCCCTGTCATCACTATCACACTCTTGTTTTAATCTTTGGTCTGTCTGCTTCCCACCTAGACTGTCAACTCCGTATTTGCTTTTATTCAGAGATGTATCCTCAGTGCCTAACAAAGTACCTGCTACACTTACTAGGTACTCAAAAAGAATTATTTTTCTACGTATTCACTGAGTTAAGTTAATTAAAATGAGAAATGGAAAGATGATAACCTTTACCACCAAGGACTAATTGGTAGTCCCTCTTTGGCCTTGGCTTAGAGATTCAGTCTTAAAACTTGCTAAAAGAAGGTTTTCACCTCTCTAAGAATCATGAAGGTTTACTAAAAAAGACCCCATAATTCCTCACATTTTGACAACTGATGATGATTTGGATCACCCTTTTTTGAGATATCTAACTATTCTGGCACTAGTCATCATCATGACATTGCCATTGGTGAGACTAACACACCCCACAACACTCATGCAAAGCAAAACAGCAATGATGACATTTCCTCTGGCCAGCAGATCCAGCGATCTCCTCTAATAATTAAAATGTTCTACTTTATGCATAGTAAATGAGAAAATAATTATAAAATTTTACATTAGAAAACATTTTAGAATCCACATAGCACAATCTCCTACCCAATGCTGACATTCTTCTATTAGATAATTTTGCTTGACATTCTGCCATGACATAAAGCTCACTCTGGTGTTACATAGCCTTCCCACTATTAAGTGGCTCTATCAGAAAGTTCTTTTTTATATCAAATTGAAAATGTATTCTCATTTTGATCACTACACTAGGAGACCACTATACTAGGAATAGACAATTTTTTATAAAAGGCCAGCTAGTAGTAAATATTTTAGGCTTTCTTGGTCACATATGACCTCTGTCCCACATATTTTTTTGCTTGTTTGTTTTTACAATCCTTTAAAAATGCAAAAACCATGCTTAGGACGTGGATAGTACAAAATCAAGACATGGCCTATAGTTTGTAGACTCCTGCTCTAGACTGCTATAATACTCATCCCATGGTATTGCTGTTTTCTGTTTTGTCTTCCCAAAAGAGGAGGTAGCTTTTGTTCATATATCCCTAGCATCAAACACACAATGGATGCTTAGGTATCTGTTATATAAATGAGTGAATAAAAAATAAACGGCTTCTTCTTTAAGCATGACAGCCTTTCAACTACTTGATCATAGCAAAGTCTTCTCTCATCCATTTGTCATAGTCATCTCCCACAAAGGAACTCTAATGTTGGCAACATCTTTTTTAGAATGTAATATTCAAGTTGGCTTTGATGATCTACATCATGGAATGCATTGGTACTAATATTTTGATTTGGATAGCATTAGCTTATGTTTGAAATAAACTTGCTGAATTAACTCTTATTCATGCTCCTCTACAAAACTCTGACAACTTCATGGTTGAATCTCATTCCCCTGACAAAGACTAATTCTAAAAAATGTGGTTGTTGCATTTTTTTTTATTTTGGAGGGGGGAGGACTGAATAAAACAGAAGGAAGAACAAAATATTTGACTGAATTATGGCTTAATCATGAAAAAATTGAAATTACCGTATGGGTTATGCGTTCTTACATATCCACAAAGATCCAAAGTAGTAATGGTACAATTCTATCTCCTCCCTTGATGACTTAGAAGGCACTTAAAGTTTACCTTTTGTAAAGAGTTAATAAATCAGTTTCATATTAAACAGGAGAAAGCAATAAGATCTACCTCAGACAAGTCATTTAACCTGTTTATTTCAATTTGTGAACACTGAGGGTAATAATATATGCCTTAAACTAATTCTAAGGATCTAATGAGGTAAGCATGAACATTTGCTTTTTGCTTATTCTTAAGTATCAAGGGGTCTCTTTTGCTGAGAAAAGTAGTCAAAGGATAATATGGCTTACCCTAAGAAAAAACTCCAGAAATTCAGGACTGAGGAGGCACACACACTATAGAGGAAGTTAACACTTTACTGTGAGCAATAAGGTGTGATAAAATGAGGGGTAACTGCATATTTAATATAACTAGACCAGCTAGCCAGTGTGGAAACTCAGAAATAAGCAAATACCTTTGAGTATGGCTCTACAGAGCTCCTCAACTCAAGAAAGGATTTAAAAGCAAAACTTAAAGTCCCTGAAAAGTATTCTACAAATGTGAACTATTACTACTAGTTAAAAATAAAGAGCATTACCTAGCAATGGAGAACATAAGAGATCTCTGTTGGGCTCCTTTACCCGATTTTCTGATAGGGTCAATAAACCTTCCTCCAGAGGGAGGAAGTCTGTCACTTTGGTCACTTTCTCTCTCATATTAAACCTGGTCTGGGCTGTATCCAAGGTGTTGGAAAAGTCCATTTCTTGAGGAAGACGATGCCAAGATTCTGTTTTCTAAAACAGTAATTTTGAAAGAGAACATGCTGAGTCATTAACTGAGTTATACATATTAACACTTAGATTAAAATGTCCACTCATGTAGCATATGGTTTCATTATGATGACAATCTCATCAAACTTTGGAAAAAGTAAAGCTGTTCTGTGTTTTTCACAATATTAACTACACTTTAGACCTCTTCCCATAATTAAACCTCTTTTACTGTGTTGAATCACTGGCATCTCTGCTATTCTTTAACAGTTCTTATCATTAAAACAATACGTTGCTTCTACATGATGAAATCTTACAATCTGATTAAAATAAAACTGAAAAAAAAATCCAAACCTAAAGCCACAATATTTTCTACATTTGATCACTGTACTGAATTCTTACTAGCTATACTGGTTTCTAGTGGGTTTTTGTTTCTTCTCAGTATACAGATCAAATCATCCATGAATAGTGATACTGTACATCTGTCTCTTTCAAATGTTTATTCTCACATTAGTGGCATGATTCAGAGCAATGCTTCTCAAAACATCTATGGAAAAGATCAGTTTTTGCTATTTCCAATTCATCACAGACATTTTTATTAAAATACCAATAAAAGTAAGTAAGTAAAAATAATTTTAAAACTTAAAAAAAAAAAACATAGTTTAAAAAGTGAAATTTAAAAGACACATAAGCCCAAAATACAAAATACAGGGCCAAACGTCTGATTTCTAGTTCTAAAAAACATAAAATTACTCTGTCAAACTGCTGTAAAAGTTGCTAAGTATTTCCTCTATATTCCTGTACTTACCTCTTGACAAACCATTAACAAGTAATTCATGGACTGGCAGCAACTGACAGACAGTAGTAAGTAGCAATGTTGAATTAAAGTTGAATCCAATACTAATGGCAACAAATTTTGTAGGCGCTTTCTTTTTAAATTTAGTGTTCATTAAAAAATAAGAATATTCTTCCTATCATGCTATGAAAGTATTCATCAAAATTAAAGCTTCTGCTCTTCAAGACACAGGAGAATTTAAAGAAAAACCAAAGACTGGGAGAAAATATTTGTGAAAAACATTATTTGATAAAGGACTTGAATTTAGAATACATATGGAACTCTAGACACTAAATAGAAAAAATCACATAAAAAATGGGCAAGAAATTTAAACAGACCCTTCACTAAAGAAGAAACATGGATAGCAAATATGCACACAAAAAGATGCACATTAGTCATCTAGTCATCATTATTAGTCATTAGGAAAATGCATATTAAAACCATAATATGGCACAATATGCATATTAAAACCTAGAATGGCTAAAATTTTTTAAACAAAAAACAAGAAAACTGATAATACCAAGGGCTGATGACAAGGATGCAAATCAATTAGAACTCATACATTGTGGGGAAGGCAAAATAGTACAGCCACTTTGGGAAACATTTGGCACTTTCTTATAATGTTAAACATACAATTACCATATCAGCCAGGAATCCCATTCCTAGGTTTTTACCCAAGAGAAATGAAACCATTTGTCTACCTAAGAACCTGAACATGAGTGGAATACTACCAGCAATAAAAAATTAAAAATAACAAACTACTGATTCATGCAACAACACGGATGAATCTCAAAAGCATGTGCCAAATTAAAGAAGCCATATTCAAAAGTCTACACACTATAATTCTGAAAAGGCAAAATTACAGGGACAAAAATCAGATCAGTGGTTGCCAGGGACTAAGAATTGGGAGATGACTAACTAAAAAAGGACACAAGGAAACTTTTTTGGGGTGATGACAATTGGTATATCTCAAATGTGGTAATGATTATATGACTGCATGTATTTGTCAAAAATCACCAAACTGCACACTTAGGAGTAAATTTTGCTGTATTTAAATTATACCTTAATAAACCTGACTTTTAAAAATGAGAGTAAAAAAATAAAATTAAGATATTAACAATTTGAAATGAGGGTAAGATACAGGAGGTGGAGATAGAGAATGTAGACAACTCTTGAAAATTTCATTTGACAGTGAGGAGAATGTTAAATGGGCACAGTAGCTGGAGGGGAAGAGAGGATGGTTTGTACTCAAGCTGCTGGAGATGGTTAAGGTCTAGGCTGTGACCATGGGATGGGATGAGTAACCTAGTGAGGGTAGAAGGCTGGGAGAAGGAGTGGAGGAAAAGATCTCTGCGGGTTAGCTGAAAGATCCAAGAGTTTGACACTGGATGGGTATGTAAGCTGAAGTGAAAGAATCTAGAAGAGGACAGTGTAGCAAGAGCCTATAGTTTTCAATGAATAAAGAGAGGTAACTCAGATGACAGCAAAAAGGATGAATGAACAGAATAACCAAGAGAAAAGAGAAGGAATTAGAAAGTGGCATAATGCCCCAGTTGATCTAAAGAACCCAGGTATGAAGACAGAAATGAAGAACTACAGTATCCATCCATGGTTAATATAAGAAAGGGACAAAAAGGAAGACATCTATTTTGGACTGTGCTCTACCAAAACAACATCATCAGAGAATATTAAACTCTTTAGGGATACATCCTGTATTTGTTTCCTAGAGCTGCCATAACAGAGTTACACAAACTTGGGACTTAAAACAGATATTTATTCTCTCACAGTTCAGACTTCAGGCCAAGATGTTGGCAAGGCCATGCTCCATCCAAAGCCTATAAAGAGGAGGGTCCTTTCTTCTACTTTTCACTAGCCCCAGACATCCCTTGACTGTGGCAGCATGACTCCACAATCTTTGCCTCTGTCTTCTGGTTTCTTCCTGTGTGTCTCCCTCTTCACATGGTGTTGTCCTCTTGTACAAGGTCCCATCCTACTCCAATATGATCTCAACTTAACCTTAAATAACTATACCTGCATTTACCCTGTTTCCAAATAAGATCCTATTCTGAGGTACTGGGGATTAGGACTTATCATTTTGGGGTACACAATTAAACCCTTAACAATCCCCCTTCCATTTAATGGCCTCAGAGTACTGTGCTTTTTCCGGTCAGGGTTTCTCTTAACCCCTTTTGCTTGGTGACTACAAATCTCTCTGCTCCATATCTTGCATCTAAAGAATAATCACTGCAACTTAGGGGAAATCAAAAGTATGGAAGAAATCTGATACACAAGTTATTAGATAATCAACCTTAAATATTTAACCTTTGTAAGCAAAGCTGCATTTTCCCTCCAACAAGCATATATGAGCTTTTTCCCTATTTTTCCATTTTCCAATTTTTCCACTTCTTCTAAGTATATATGACAATGTTCTAGATTAGCAGTTCTTCAAGTGTGGTTGGCCAAGGATCCCTAGGGGGTCACTGACACCCTTTCAGGGCATCTATGTGGACACTCCCTTTTCTAACTATGTATCTACATAAGGCCATATTTTCTTCCCATACCTGAACCAAAGCAATATATCCCAACAGCCTAAACAGGGAGGCAGATCTGACAATTCAACTGTGTTGGTTAATTTTGTGTGTCAACTTGGCTTGACCACTGGGTGCCCAGATATCTGGTTAAACATTATTCTGAGTGAGCACCTAAGGGTGTGTACAGATGAGATTAACATCTGATCCAAAGACTCATCAAAGCAGACTGCCCTTCCCAAAGTAGGCAGGCCTCATCCCATTAAAAGCCTCCGTTAGAACAAAAGCTGAGCAAGAAAGAATTCTCTCTCTGCCTGATGGTCTTTAAGCTGAGATGGTCTTTTCCTGCATCTGGACTTAGATATGGAATGGAATTTACACCATCAGCTGGCCTAGACCTCAGGCCCTCAGACTCAGTCTAAAACTTATACCAGCTGTTATCCTGGTTCTCAGGCCTTCAGATTTGGATTGAGACTATACTATCAACTCTCCTGGGGTCTCCAGGTTGCAGATCTTCAGAATTCTTAGCCTCCATAATTACATAAGCCAATTCTTTACAACATATGTAGATAGATATAGATAGATATTTCTATGTTTGTATATGTCTTTTACTGGTTCTATTTTTCTGGAGAACCCACTGTCTAATATCTTCCAGTAAGCCTGACTTTAAAGAGGTATGCAAAAATGTAATACAATGCATTCTTTCAACTTATTTTATTTTGTTTTGGAAAATAGTCATTTTTCATTTTAAAATACATTATGGTAATAGATAATGGGTTTGTTATTTTAAATTAAATATTTTTTAAATTTCTAGTAAGCTAAATATCAATATAGATAACCCATATAAACAACAGCTCTTTAAAATATTTTTGAAGAATGTAAAGGAGTCCTGAGACAAAAATAAAATGTGAATTGTTATTCTATATAATTAAGGTTGCCAAAGCTCTATTAGAAAAAATGGAATATTAAACTAATTCACCTCTTTCCATACTTCACAGCTAAATCAGAATTTCTTGTGCTGCTTATCAAAAGATAGTTTGCCAATTATGAAAGACACACCTGATCATCCCAGAACTCCACTGAACTGCTTTTCCCAAAAAGACCACATTAGCATCAGAAATCTGTGTTCCATTATTGTCTTAATTTAATGGCTCTTGGCTTAAGCAATGGGTTATTGGAATAAACTGAAAATCAAAATCAGGTTTAAATACAGTAGTAGTACAGTCACTAAGACTGAATAATAATAATAATAAAAATCTAGCATTTAGATTCTATTTCCCAGTTTGTAAAGCACTTTCACAATTCAACTTCAAAACCACTGTTTTAAGTTCTTATCACATCACTCAAAAATATGGACACTTCTGGTTACCCAATTAGGACTCAAATATTTTCCAATAAACTACAGCATTTCCTTAACCTCCTATACCCCTAGAGGTAAAAGAATAAGCAGAAGCAAGCTTACTATTTAAGACACCTAAGAAATTGACCCTAATAACAGGGACTAAAATCATCTCAGAGCATGGGGAGTGGGATTAAAGTCAGGCTCATTTGGTTAAATGAGGAGTTGAATCAAGCCTCTCCCACCTGTAAAAGAAGGCAATGAAAGCTGTGGCTACACCCCAAGGCTGAAGCAATACAAACAGAAAAAAAATCAGAAGCAGTCAAACAAAAATGACCTATTCCAGTCACCCACTGGTTCAGGTACTGATTCTTGAGATTTGCCCCACAGAATACTGCTGGAGATTAAGAACCCAAAGCTTCCAATATAAGACCTACTTCCAAAGAAAAAGACATAAGGGACAGGCAAACACAACCACAAAAACACCAGTAAGAAGGGTGCACCAAAAGACAAAACACAATAACACTCCTAAAAATGCTACTACAAACTATATTCTCAAAAGACTATATAATGAATATCTCAGATCCTCAAAGAGATTTTAAAAAGATATGCTGTTCATAAAAAAAAAAAGGTTCTAAAGTAAAACAGTTGTTAGTCAAGAAAAGATAAATGCTAACAAAATATTAATAACCACAAATGTGAAAAGACCTTTGAAGGAAACCCAAGGTCATCAGATTTTTTTTCAGAATTAAAACACTGTTGCTATACTAACAAAACATTTTTACACTGCACTTTATAACAATGTGCTTTTGGTTACAGAAGGACAGCTTAATTTAAATTCTATTCAAAAACTAAGGAGATTTCTAAGATACCAACTCTTCCAAGAAGCTTTTCTGAAAAGCTAGAGCACCATGTGGCACACCCACCTTTTTCAAAGGCAATTTTTAAGGGATAAAGAATAAAAAGCAAAGAAATACATTATGCAAATTCATTTTGGCAATCTGAAATCACATAACAAAACAGCCAATGTTTTGGCACAGTTAGTCTTCTTTGAGCCCTCCAGGACAGATGAATGCCAAAATCAGTGTTCAAAATGGTTATTCACTGCAGCTAAATAATGCTGGGTATAGAGCACGGGGTCTTGCCTTTGGAAACAGCTTACAAAAAGAAAGTTCAATTCATTAGGATTCTTGTAGAAAACTAATAATACAATATTAAGAAACTAGCACTTTGACAACTAACCCAATGGGTGAGAAAAAGAACACTCCCACTCACTTTTAGATCAACTCAAAGAAAACCCAGGGGTTATGTTAAAAGCTCTTACTAAAAATTCCATTTCCCAGAACTACTTAGTTTTCTTACCTATCTGACTCTCAACTTTATCAAGAAAATTAATTTCTAATACATTCCATTATATTTGATTAGATTTCCCACAGTTACCTCTGGATAGTGTGTAATCCAAATACTTGAAAGGAAGATTCTTAAGATGAATGCTTGAAACCTAAGCAGGTGTTATCAGCAACTGTCTGATCTGAGATTAAATGTCTTTTGGTTAAAAAAAAATCCTTAAAGAGTTCATCTAAGTCAGTTTTTAATATTAAAAGTTAGTGGTCTTCCAACTATATGCTACCTATGAGAGAAACACTTTATATTTAAGGACACATATAGGCTGAAAGATATTTCACGCAGATGGTAACCAAAAGAGCATAGGAGTCAATACACTAAGCTCTGACAAAACAGACTTTAAATCGAAAACTGTTACAAGAGAGTCCATCAGTAGATGAATGGATAAAGATGATGTGGTACATATACACAATGGAATATTATTCAGCCATAAGAAGAAAACAAATCCTACCATTTGCAACAACATGGAAGGAGCTAAAGGGTATTATGCTCAGTGAAATAAGCCAGGCAGAGAAAGACAAGTATCAAATGATGTCACTCATCTGTGGAGTATAAGAACAAAGAAAAAACTGAGGGAACAAAACAGGAGAAGACTCACAGAACCTAAGAATGGACTAACAGTTACCAAAGGGAAAGGGACTGGGGAGGATGCGTGGGAAGGGAGGGATAAGGGGGAAAAAGGGACTGGGGGTGGGGACACGGGGAAGGCAGTATAACACAGGGAAGACAAGTAATGATCCTATAGCATCTTACTACACTGATGGTTACAAGGCAAACTTTTAAAGAATTGAAGGAGAAAATATACAGCAACACACTAGTAACCTTCAATACCTAATTTTAAACAATGGGTAAACAACTGGACAGAAAATGAAGAAAATAGAGGGATTGAACATCACCATAGACCAAATGGACCTAACAGACATATACAGAACACTCCACTCAACAACAGCATACACACTTGCTCAAGTACACATGAAACATTCTTCAGGATAGAACATATATTAAGCCACAAAATATGTCATACACAGTATCTTTTCCAATCACAAAGGAATTAAACTAGAAATCAAAAACATAAGAAAAACTAGAAATTCTATGAATATGTAGAAATTAACACTACACTCTAAGAAAGCCAATGGGTTTCACAGTCACAAGGGAAATTAGAAAACATTTTGACACAAATGAAACTGAAAGCACAAATACCAGAACTTACAGGATGCAGCAAAAACAGTTCTAAGAATGAAGTTTATAGCTGTACACATACACATTAAAAAAAAAACAAGATCTCAAATTACACCACCTAATTTATACCTCAAGGAATGAGAAAAAAAAAGAACGACCTAAACCAAAATCAAGCAAAAGGAAGAAAATAATAAATATTGGAGCACAGATAAACCAAAGAGTGAACAGGAAGGAAAAAAAAAAAATCAATGAGGAGGGATTAAAGATGGTGGCATGAGAGGTTAGACACAGACCTCCTCATAAAACCACATATAATATGAAAATAAAATTAATACAACTAATCCTGAAAGAGCAACAGGAAAGAAGGGTGCGCCAACTGCATACACCTGGAGAAAAGAACAGACCTCACAAAACAGGGTAACATACCAAAGACCCAGCGGGACTCAAGCCCTTCCCCCACCCCAGCTCACAGGTGGGAGGAAGATAACAAAGAGCAGGGAGGGAGTGAATGCCTGTAACTGCTGAACACCTAGCCCTGGACACCTGCTCTGGAAGCACAAACCTACATTGCATGGTGCTCTGGTGATCAGTGGGTTTGGAAAGCTAGGACAGGCAGAATACCTGGAGAGACTGAGATTCCAGCTGCTTGTGGAAAACAGGGATCCATATCTGACTGCTCTGGGCGGGCAGTCTGAGAGACTTCCTAACAGCCAGAGGGCTGCTAAAGGGGCAAGGATTGCACAGAACTTACTGCTCAGGAAAAAAGACAGATGGACAAAATTGTCCAGGTGCACTCTGCCCACCAGCTTGGGAACTATCACTATCTTCAGGTGCTCAATCCCCCTGGCTGGCTACGCAGCTCCAAGGCCCCCAACCTTAATACCCAGCCTGCTGCACCTTCCCCCTGATCAGCCGGCACCTGGCTCGCAAACTGGCAACCCCTGCCCTGGTATCAGGCCAGCCAGAGGGAAGCCCCACATACAGCAGCTACAATCGCAAAGCATAGAGGCTTACACCTGTGTGTTTGGCCCACTGGTTCTGGCAGTGGAGACAGGAATAGCAGCTAGAAAGCAGGAAACAGCTCTTTCCTCTCCCCAGGCACCAGCACGGCACGCCTGCAACTCCAACATCACTCCAGGGGATAAACAGCTCCAGAGAGTAGAGCTTCTGGGAACTAGAGGGTGCCACAAACAAATATGAAACATCAAAGGAACTTGATTCAAACCAAAATCCCAAAAACACGAGAAAAATGATAAAGTGAGACTGAACTAATCAATCTTCCTGAAAGAGATTTCAAAATAAAAATCAAAAACATGATCCTGGAGGTACAGAAAAATATTCAAGAACTCAGGAACAAATTTAGGATGGAGATCCAATCGCTAAGGAACACAATGTAGGGTTTTAAAAGCAGATTAGATAAGGTGTAGGAGACGATAAATGAAATAGAAATCAGAGAAGAGGATTACAAAGAAGCTAAGGCAAAGAGAGAAAAAAGGATCTCTAGGAATGAAAGAATATTGAGAGAACTGTGTGACCAATCCAAATGGATCATTATTTGTATTATGGGGGTACCAGAAGAAGAAGAGAGAAAAAGGGACAGAAAGTGTCTTTGAGGAGGCAATTGCCGAAAACTTCCCCAATCTGGGAAAGGAGATAGTCTCTCAGGCCATGGAAGTGCACAGATCTCCCAAGACAAGGGACCTAAGGAAGACAACACCAAGACATATAATAATTAAAATGGCAAAGAGCAAGGATAAAGACAGACTCGTAAAAGCAGCTAGAGAGAGAAAAAAGATCACATACAAAGGAAAACACATCAGGCTATCATTAGACTTCTCAACAGAAACTTTACAGACCTGAAGGGAATGGCATGATATGTTCAATGCAATGAAGCAGAACGGCCTCAAACCCAGAATACTCTATCTGGCAAGATTATCATTTAAATTTGAAGGAGAGATTAAACAATTTTCAGATGAGCAAAAGCTGAGAGAAATTTCCTCCCACAAACAACATCTACAGTGCATTTTGGAGGGACTGCTGTAGATGGAAGTATTCCTAAGGCTAAATAGCTGTCACCAGGGGAAATAAAACCACAGCAAAGAAAGTAGAAAAATTAATTTCTAAGCAAGATGCAAAATCAAATCAACTACCCCCAAAGACAATCAAGGGATAGACAAAGAGTACAGAATATGATACCTAATATATAAAGAAAAAGGAGGATAAAAGAAAAAGAACCTTTAGATTGTGTTTGTAATAGCATACTAAGTGAGTTAAGTTAGATGCATACATAAGGAAGTTACCCTTGAACCTTTGGTCACAATGAATCTAAACCCTGCAAAGGCAATAAATACATACCTATCAATAATCACCCTAAATGTAAATGGTCTGAATGGACCAATCAAAAGACATATAGTCACTGAGTGGATAAAAAAACAAGGCCTACTATATGCTGCCTACAAGAGACTCATTTCAAACCCAAAGACATAGAGCTAAAAGTGAAGGGATGGAAAAAGATACTTCATGAACCTACCAGGGACAAAAAAGCAGGAGTTGCAGTACTTGTAACACACAAAATAGACTACAAACAAAGAAAGTCACAAGAGACAACGAAGAACATCACATAATGATAAAACGGTCAATCCAGCAAAAGAGGATATTCAAACAAAGAAAGTAACGAGACAAGGACATTACATAATGATAAAAGGGTCAATCCAATACAAGGATATAACCATTCTAAGTATCTATGCACCCAACACAGAACCACCTACATATGTGAAACAAGTAATAACTGAATTAAAAGGGGAAATAGTATGCAATGCATTCATTCTGGGAGACTTCTTCAACACTCCACTCACTCCAAAGGACACATCAACCAGGAAGAAAATAAGTAAGGAGACAGAGGCACTGAACAACACATTAGAAAAGATGGACCTAACAGACATCTATAGAACTCTACACCCAACAGCAACAGGATACACATTCTTCTCAAGTGCACATGCAACATTTTCAAGAATAGATCATATACTAGGCCACAAAAAGAGCCTCAGTAAATTCAAAAACACTGAAACTGTACCAACCAGTTTCTCCAACCACAAAGGTATGAAACTAGAAATAAATTACACAAAGAAAACGAAAAAGCGCACAAACACATGAAGGCTTAACAACATGTTCCTAAGTAACTAATGGATCAATGATCAAATAAAAACAGAGATCAAGTAATATATGGAGACAAATGACAACAATAATTCAATACTGCAGAATCTGTGGGAGGCAGCGAAAGCTGTGCTAAGAGGGAAGTATATTGCAATGCAGGCCTACCTCAGGAAAGAAGAACAATCCCATATAAGCAGTCTAAACTCACAATTAAAGAAACTAGAAAAAGGACAAATGAGGCCCAAAGTCAGTATAAGAAGAGACATAATAAAGATTAGAGCAGAAATAAAAAAAATCGAGAAGAATGAAACAATAGAAAGAATCAAGGAAAGCAGTAGCTGCTTCTTCGAGAAAATAAATGAAAAAAAACCCTAGCCAGACTTATCAAGAAAAAAAGAGTGTACACACATACAGAATCAAAAGTGAGAAAGGAAACATCACTAAGGACACCACAGAAATACAAAGAATTTTAGAGAATACTATGAAAAATTAGATGCTAACAAACTGGATAACCTAGAAGAAATGGACAACTTTCAAGAAAAATACAACCTTCCAAGGCTGACCCAGAAAGAGACAGAAAATCTGAACAGACCAATGACCAGCAAGGAAATTGAACAGGTAATCAAAAACCTATCTAAGAACAACAGTCCTGGACCAGATGGCTTCACTGCAGAAATTTATCAAACATTTAGTGAAGACCTCATACCCATCCTCCTTAAAGTTTTCCAAAGAGTAGAAGAGGGAATAATCCCAAACTCATTCTATGAGGCCAGTATCACTCTAATACCAAAACCAGGGAAAGACACCACAATAAAAGACAATTAAAGACCAATATCCCTGATGAACATAGATGCAAAAATACCCAACAAAATATTAGCAAACCAAATTCAAAAATACATCAAAAAGGTCATCCATCATGAACAAGTAGGATTTATTCCAGGGATGCAAGGATGGTACAACATTCGAAAATCCATCAACATCATCCACCACATCAACAAAAAGGACAAAAAACACATGATCATCTCCATAGATGCTGTTAAAGCATTTGAGAAAATTCGACATTCATTCATGATAAAAACTCTCAACAAAATGGGTATAGAGGGCAAGTACCTCAACGTAATAAAGGCCATATATGACAAACCCACAGCCAAGATCATACTTAACAGCAAGAACCTGAAAGCTTTCCCTTTAAAATCGGGAACAAGACAAGGATGCCCACTCTCCCCACCTCTATCAACATAGTACTGGAGGTCGTAGCCACGGCAATCATACAACAGAAAGAAATAAAAGGCGATCCACATTGGCAAGGGAGAAGTTAAACTGTCCCTGTTTGCAGATGACATGATATTATATATAAAAAACCCTAAAGAGCTAATCATCAGAGAAATGCAAATTAAAACCACAATGAGATATCACCTCACACCAGTTAGGATGGCCAAGATCTAAAAGACAAACAACAACAAATGTTGGCAAGGATGTGGAAAAAGGGGAACCCTCCTACACTGCTGGTGGGAATGGAAACTACTTCAACCATTGTGGAAAGCAGTATGGAGGTTCCTCAAAAAACGAAAAATAGAAATACCATTTGACCCAGGAATTCTACTCCTAGGAATTTACCCTAAGAATGCAAGAACCCAGTTGGAAAAAGACATATGCACCCATGTTTATGCAGCACAATTTACAAAAACCAAGAAATGGAAGCAACCTAAGTGTCCATTAGTGGATGAATGGATAAAGATGATGTGGTACATATACACAATGGAATATTACTCAGCCGTAAGAAGAAAACAAATCCTACCATTTACAACAACATGGATGGAGCTGGAGGATATTATGCTCAGTGAAATAAGCCAGGCGGAGAAGGACAAGTATCAAATGACTTCACTCATCTGTGGAGTATAAGAGCAAAGCAAAAACTGAAGAAACAAAACAGCAGCAGAATCACAGAACCCAAGAATGGACTAACAGTTACCAAAGGGAAAGGGACTGGGGAGGATGGGTGGGAAGGGAGGGATAAGGGGGAAACTGGGGCATTATGATTAGCACACATAATGTAGTGGGGGGTGGGACACTGGAAAGGCAGTATATACAGAGAAGACAAGTAATTAATGACTCTATAGCATCTTACTACGCTGATGGACAGTGACTGTAACTGGGTATGTGGAGGGTACTTGATAATAGGGGGAGTCTAGTAATCATAGTGTTGTTCAAGTAATTGTAACTATACATTATTGATAACAAAATTTAAAAAATACTCACAAAAAAACCCTAAAGAATCCACTCCAAAACTACTAGATCTAATATCTGAATTCAGCAAAGTTGCAGGACACAAAATTAATACATAGAATTCTGCGGCATTCCTATATACTAACAATGAACTAGCAGAAAGAGAAATCAGGAAAACAACTCCATTCACAGTTGCTTCAAAAAGAATAAAATACCTAGGAATAAACCTAACCAAGGAGAATGAAAGATCTATACTCTGAAAACTACAAGACAGTCATGAGAGAAATTAAAGAAGATATCAATAAATGGAAACACATCCCGTGCTCATGGATAGGAAGAATTAATATTGTCAAAATGGCCATCCTGCCTAAAGCAATCTACAGATTCAATGCAATTCCTACAAAAATACCAACAACAGGGGGGAATCACGGGAAGATGGCGGCATGAGTGGTTCAGAGGAAATCTCCTCCCCAAAAACATATATATTAATGAAAATACAATAAATACAACTATTCCTAAAAGAGACACCAGTGGATGCAGTTCAACAGCCAGGATACATCTACATCTGTGAGAACTCAACATCACACGGAGGGAGTAAGATACAAGCTGCAGCCAGGCGGGACCCAAACACTCCCCCACCCCAAAACCCGGCGGTAAGAAAGGAGTCATAACAGGGAGAGAGTGAAAGCCCAGGACTGCTAAACAACTCTAGAAATCCACACCCGGAACGCAGACACAAGGTGCATGGGGTGTTGGATATTAGAGAAATGGAAAAGCAAAACCTGTGGGCAGGTCCCCGCAACCGGCGCCCCTGAGACAAAAGAAAAGCAAGTGCTTTCTGCAAGTCTTAAAGAGACAGGGACCCCATAGTGGACAAATTTGTCCCAGCAGCTGGGAATACCAGGGAGACTTAGGTGCCCTAAACGGAGGCAGTGCAGCTCTGAAGCCCCTCACAGGACTACGCAGCCTGCCAGTTGTTCCTCCAACTGGCGCGGACCCCAACACACGGACCCAGTAGCAGGAGAGTGGGAGCGCACGCCAGGGACGGAAGCGCTGGATAGAACCGAGAGCAGATCCGTGCGCTGCAGGGCAGGTTTGTGCTATAGCCTACAGTGGCATGATTGAACAGCCCGGGCACAGCTTGCACACACTGGAGGCAGTGAAGCCAGAGCCCAGTAGAAGCCTGCACGGAAAAGCCCTGCGCGCACCGGCAGCAGAGCCAGAGGGAGCAGGCGCGCTCCCAGGAGCCAACCGGAATCCCAGCCCAACGCACAGCCGTCCGGGCCAGATCCAAAGGCCACTGCTGTTACACAGCCTCCCGGCAGCGTCACCACTACCACAGAGGAGTGCACCTGGTGTGCCTGCCACTCCCCGCAGGACTCCGCGCTGCTCTGACGGACACCCCGCCCACAGCAGCTTAGGAGATTAACCCGGTGGCTGTTCCAGGAGTGCAGGTAGCCATCACAGGCAGAGGAGAAGGGCAAGGCATCCAGCAAGCAGGAAAGGACTTTCTTCTCCCAGCTGACACACCTGCAACCTGCCTATAGCCACTGCTATCACCATGAAAAGGCAAAAAAATCTGGTCCAGTCCAAGACAGTTACACCTGAGAAAGGATCTGCAGAGGCAGACCTAACCAGTCTCCCTGAAAAAGAATTCAAAATAAAAATCATAAACATGCTGACAGAGCTGCAGAGAAATATGCAAGAGCTAAGGGATGAAGTCCGGAGAGAGATTACAGATGTCTGGAGGGAGATTACAGAAGAGAAACAAACTCTGGAAGGATTTATAAGCAGAATGGATAAGATGCAAGAGGCCATTGATGGTATAGAAACCAGAGAACAGGAACGCATAGAAGCTGATGCAGAGAGAGATAAAAGGATCTCCAGGAATGAAACAATATTAAGAGAACTGTGAGACCAATACAAAAGGTACAATATCTGCATTATAGGGGTACCAGAGGAAGAAGAGAGAGAAAAAGGGATAGAAAGTGTCTTTTGAAGAAATAAATGCTGAGAACTTCCCCAAACTGGGGGAGGAAATAGTTGCTCAGACTACTGAGGCACACAGAACTTCCGAGAGACGGGACTCAAAGAGGATAACACCAAGACACATAATAATTAAAATGACAAAGATCAAGGACAAGGACAGAGTATTAAAGGCAGCCAGAGAGAGAAAAAAGGTCACCTACAAAGGAAAAACCAGCAGGCTACCATCAGACTTCTCAACAGAAACCTTACAGGCCAGAAGAGAATGGCATGATATATTTAATGCAATGAAACAGAAGGGTCTTGAACGAAGGATACTGTATCCAGCACGATTATCATTTAAATATGAAGGAGGGATTAAACAATTCCCAGACAAGCAAAAGTTGAGGGAATTTGCCTCCCACAAACCACCTCTACAGGGTATCTTAGAGGGACTGCTCCAGATGGGAGCACTCCTAAAAAGAGCACAGAACAAAACACCCAACATATGAAGAATGGAGGAGAAGGAAAAAGAAGGGAAAGAAATAATCATCAGACTGTGTTTGTAACAGCTCAATAAGTGAGTTAAGTCAGACAGTAAGGTAGTAAACAAGCTAACCTTGAACCTTTGGTAACCACAAATCTAAAGCCTGCAATGGCAATAAGTACATATCTTTCAATAATCACCCTAAATGTAAATGGACTGAATGCACTAATCAAAAGACATAGAGTAACAGAATAGATAAAAAAGCAAGACCCATCTATATGCTGCTTACAAGAGACTCACCTCAAACCCAAAGACATGCACAGATTAAAAGTCAAGGGATGGGGAAAGATATTTCATGCAAACAACAGAGGAAAAAAAGCAGGTGTTGCAATACTAGTATCAGACAAAATAGACTTCAAAATAAAGAAAGTAACAAAAGATAAAGAAGGACATTACATAATGATAAAGGGCTCAGTCCAACAAGAGGATATAACCATTATAAATATATATGCACCCAATACAGGAGCACCAATATATGTGAAACAAATACTAACAGAATTAAAGGAGGAAATAGAATGCAATGCATTCATTTTGGGAAACTTTAACACACCACTCACTCCAAAGGACAAATCCACCAGACAGAAAATAAGTAAGGACACAGAGGCACTGAACAACGCACTAGAACAGATGGACCTAATAGACATCTATAGAACTCTACATCCAAAAGCAGCAGGATACACATTCTTCTCAAGTGCACATGGAACATTCTCCAGAATAGACCACATACTAGGCCACAAAAAGAGCCTTAGTAAATTCCAAAAGACTGAAATCCTACTAACCAACTTTTCAGACCACAAAGGTATAAAACTAGAAATAAACTGTACAAAGAAAGCAAAAAGGCTCACAAACACATGGAGGCTTAAAAACATGCTCCTAAATAATCAATGGATCAATGGCCAAATTAAAATGGAGACCCAGCAATATATGGAAACAAATGACAACAACAACACAAAGCCCCAACTTCTGTGGGACACAGCAAAAGCAGTCTTAAGAGGAAAGTATATAGCAATCCAGGCATATTTAAAGAAGGAAGAACAATCCCAAATGAATAGTCTAATGTCACAATTATCAAAATTGGAAAAAGAAGAACAAATGAGGCCTAAGGTCAGCAGATGGAGGGACATAATAAAGATCAGAGAAGATATAAATAAAATTGAGAAGAATAAAATAATAGAAAAAAATCAATGAAACCAAGAACTGGTTCTTCGAGAAAATAAACAAAATGGATAAGCCTCCAGCCAGACTTATTAAGAGAGAAAGAGAGTCAACACACATCAACAGAATCAGAAATGAGAAAGGAAAAAATCACGACAGACCCCACAGAAATACAAAGAATTATTAGAGAATACTATGAAAACCTATATGCTAACAAGCTGGAAAACCTAAGAGAAATGGACAACTTCCTAGAAAAATACAACCTTCCAAGACTGACCCAGAAACAGAAAATCTAAACAGACCAATTACCAGCAACGAAATTGAATCAGTAATCAAAAAACTACCCAAGAACAAAACCCCTGGGCCAGATGGATTTACCTCGGAATTTTAGCAGATATACAGAGAAGACATAACAGCCATTCTCCTTAAAGTTTTCCAAAAAATAGAAGAGGAGGGACTACTCCCAAACTCATTCTATGAAGCCAACATCATCCTAATACCAAAACCAGGCAAAGACTCCACCAAAAAGGAAAACTACAGACCAATATCCCTGATGAACGTAGATGCAAAAATACTGAACAAAATATTAGCAAACCGAAATCAAAAATACATCAAGAGGATCATACACCATGACCAAGTGGGATTCATCCCAGGGATGCAAGGATAGTACAACATTCGAAAATCCATCAACATCATCCACCACATCAACAAAAAGAAAGACAAAAACCACATGATCATCTCCATAGATGCTGAAAAAGCATTCAACAAAATTCAACATCCATGCATGATAAAAACTCTCGACAAAATGGGCATAGAGGGCAAGTACTTCAACATAATAAAGGCCATATATGATAAACCCACAGCCAACATCATACTGAACAGCGAGAGGCTGAAAGCTTTTCCTCTGAGATCAGGAACAAGACAGGGATGCCCACTCTCCCCACTGTTATTCAACGTGTTACTGGAGGTCCTAGCCATGGCAATCAGACAAAACAAGGAAATATAAGAAATCCAGATTGGTAAAGAAGTCAAACTGTCACTATTTGCAGATGACATGATACTGTACATAAAAAACCCCAAAGACTCCACTGCAAAACTAGTAGAACTAATATCGGAATTCAGCAAAGTTGCAGGATACAAAATTAACACACAGAAATCTGTAGCTTTCCTATACACTAACAATGAACTAATAGAAAGAGAAATCAGGAAAACAATTCCATTCACAATAGCATCAAAAAGAATAAAATACCTAGGAATAAACCTAACCAAGGAAGTGAAAGACCTATACCCTGAAAACAACAAGACACTCTTAAGAGAAATTAAAGAGGTCACTAACAAATGGAAACTCATCCCATGCTCCTGGCTAGGAAGAATTAATATCATCAAAACAGTCATCCTGCCCAAAGCAACATATAGATTCGATGCAATCCCTATCAAATTACCAACAGCATTCTTGAACTGGAACAAATAGTTCAAAAATTCATATGGAACCATCAAAGACCCCAAATAGCCAAAGCAATCCTGAGAAGGAAGAATAAAGTGGGGGGGATCTTGCTCCCAAACTTCAAGCTCTACTACAAAGCCACAGTAATCAAGACAATTTGGTACTGGCACAAGAACAGAGCCACAGACCAGTGGAACAGAATAGAGACTCCAGACATTATTCTAAACATATATGGCCAATTAATATACGATAAAGGAGCCATGGACATAGAATGGGGAAATGACAGTCTCTTCAACAGATGATGCTGGCAAAACTGGACAGCTACATGTAAGAGAATGAAACTGGATCACCCCATACTGTCTAACCCCATACACAAAAGTAAACTCCAAATGGATCAAAGACCTGAATGTAAGTCATGAAACCATAAAACTCTTAGAAAAAAACAGGCAAAAAATCTCATGGACATAAACATGAGTGACTTCTTCATGAACATATCTCCCTGGGCAAGGGAAAGAAAGGCAAAAATGAACAAGCGGGACTATATCAAGCTAAAAAGCTTCTGTACAGCAAAGGACACCATCAATAGAACAAAAAGGTATCCTACAGTTTGGGAGAACATATTCATAAATGACAGATCCGATAAAGGATTGACATCCAAAATATATAAAGAGCTCACACGCCTCAAAAAAACAAAAAGCAAATAATCCAATTAAAAAATGGGCAGAGGAGCTTAATAGACAGTTCTCTAAAGAAGAAATCCAGATGGCCAACAGGCACATGAAAAGATGCTCCACATCGCTAATCATCAGAGAAATGCAAATTAAAACCACAATGAGATATCACCTCACACCAGTAAGGATCGCCATCATCAAAAAGACAAACAACAACAAATGTTGGCGAGGGTGTGGACAAAGGGGAACCCTCCTACACTGCTGGTGGGAATGTAAATTAGTTCAACCATTGTGGAAAGCAGTATGGAGGTTCCTCAGAATGCTCAAAATAGGAATAGCATTTGACCCAGGAATTCCACTTCTAGGAATTTATCCTAAGAATGCAGCACTCCAGTTTGAAAAAGACAGATGCACCCCTATGTTTATCGCTGCACTATTTACAATAGCCAAGATATGAAAGCAACCTAAATGTCCATCAGTAGATGAATGGATAAAGAAGATGTGATACATATACACAATGGAATATTACTCAGCCATGAGAAAAAAACAGATCTTACCATTCGCAACAACATGGATGGAGCCAGAGGGTATTATGCTCAGTGAAATAAGCCAGGCGGAGAAAGACAAGTACCAAATGATTTCACTCATATGTGTAGTATAAGAACAAAGGAAAACTGAAGGAACAAAACAGCAGCAGACTCACAGAACCCAAGAATGGACTAATAGTTACCAAAGGGAAAGGGGCTGGGGAGGATGGGAGGGATAAGGGCGGGGGAAAAGAAAGAGGGCATTACAATTAGCATGTATAGTGCATGGGGGGCAAGGGGAGGGTTGTGCAACACAGAGAAGACAAGTAGTGATTTTTACAGCATCTTACTACACAGATGGACAGTGACTGTGAAGGGGTATGTAGGGGGGACTTGGTGAAGGGGGAGCCTAGTAAACATAATGTTCTTCATGTAATTGTAGATTAATGATACCAAAAAAAAAAAAAATACCAACATTCTTTAACGAGCTAGAGAAAATAGTTGTAAAATTCATATGGAACCACAAAGACCCCGAACAACCAAAGCAATCCTGAGAAGGGAGAATAAAGCTGGGGGGATTATGCTCCCCAACTTCAAGCTCTACTACAAAGCCACAGTAATCAAGACAAATTGGTACTGGCACAAGAACAGACCCATAGATCAATGGAACAGACTAGAGAGCCCTGATATAAACCCAACCATCTTTGGTCAATTATTATATGATAAAGGAGCCATGGACATACAATGGGGAAATGACAGCCTCTTCAACAGCTGGTGTTGGCAACCTGGACAGCTCCATGCAAGAGAATGAACTGGATTATAGTTTAACCCCATATACAAAAGTAAACTCAAAATGGATCAAAGACCTGAATGTAAGTCATGAAACCATAAAACTCTTAGAAGAAACATAGGCAAAAATCTCCCGAATATAAGCATGAGCATCTTCTTCCTGAACGCATCTCCTCGAGCAAGGGAAACAACGGCAAAAATGAACACATGGGACTACATCAAACTTAAATGTTTCTGTATGGCAAAGGACACCATCAACAGAACAAAAAGGCATCCTACAGTATGGGAGAATGTATTTGTAAGTGACATATCTGACAAGGGGTTAACATCCAAAATATATAAAGAACTCACATGACTCAACACCCAAAAAGTAAATAACCCAATTAAAAAATGGGCAGAGGATAGGAAGAGACAGTTCTCCAAAGAAGAAATTGAGATGGCCAACAGGTACATGAAAAGATGCTCCACATCACTAATTATCAGGCAAACGCAAATTAAAACCACAATGAGGTATCACCTCATACTAGTTAGGATGGCCAACATAGAAAAGATCAGGAACAACAAATGCTGGTAAGGATGCGGAGAAAGGGGAACCCTCTTACACTGCCGGTGGGAATATAAGCTAGTTCAACCATTGTGGAAAGCAGTATGGAGGTTCCTCAAAAAACTACAAACAGAAATACCATTTGACCTGGGCATTCCACTCCTAGGAATTTACCCAAAGAAAACAAGTTCTCAGATTCAAAAAGACATATGCACCCGTTTATTGCAGCACTATTTATAGCCAAGATATGGAAGTAACGTAAGTGTCCATCAGTAGATGAATGGATAAAGAAGAGGTGGTACATATACACAATGGAATACTATTCAGCGATAAGAAACAAATCCTACCATTTGCAACAACATGGATGGAGCTGGAGGATATTATGCTCAGTGAAATAAGCCAGGCAGAGAAAGACAAGTGCCAAATGATTTCCCTCATTTGTGGAGTATAACAGTGAAGCAAAACTGAAGGAACAAAATAGCAGTCAACTCAGAGACTCCAAGAAGGAACTAGTGGTTACCAAAGAGGAGGAGTGTGGTAGGGCAGGTGGGGAGGGAGGGAGAAGAGGATTGAGGGGTATTATGTTTAGTACATATGGGGTGGGGGATCACGGGGAAAACAGCTTAGCACAGAGAAGGCAAACAGTGACTCTGTGGCATCTTACTACACTAATGGACAGTGACTGCACTGGGATATGGGTGAGGACTTGATAATATAGGTAAATGTAGTAACCATTGTTTTTTCATGTGAAACCTTCATAAGAGTGTATATCAGTAATACATTAATAAAAAAATTTTTAGACATGTCTGATGTCTTGATATCTGAATTGTATAACCTTTGTTATTCACCTTTAAAAGCAATAACTCAAATGCAGTTATTTTGAAAATGATCTTCAGGAGCCAAGCACAAAATCAGCTTTTCTCCATTGTCTTTCTAGTTTCCCAGACTGTTTGGAGCTGCAGCATAAGGCTCTTGCATTTCTAAGCCCCTCCTACAGGCTAGGGACCCCTTTATGGTACAAACTAGGTCCAGAGAAGTACAACTGACGCTCCTTGAGGAGCCTCCTGAGAGTAACTGAGCAAGCCTAGTACGTAATCCACACTACTCCCTCAAGGGCGGTCCTGCCCTTCAGGCACTTATCTCCCAACTGTCTCCCCTACAAGACAGTCCCTGGGCAACCACTCTCTCCACCCGACACCGCCCTTCCCCCCCTCAGGGCACGATAAACCGCACCTCCTCCCACAACGGTTTCTTAACTACACGCAAAGGGAATACTGGGTCTTCTGAACATCTGGTGTAAGTTCAAAAGGCCCGGGATCCACCCAGAGGGAGGGTACAGGAGAGGTGTTTGCCAGAAAGAACGGGAGACTCGTAGTCAGCCAGAGGCTGGGCAGGAGTCGCGGCCCGGGAGACGAGATGGCCTCTGCACGCCTTGAAATGCGCGCCTATGCTGTGTCCGGCACCGCGACAGGCAGGGAGCCGGCGGCCTCCGGCACAGAGAGCGGGCAGAGGGCGCAGGGCCGCCCCGCCCCCGGAGGCCCACGTCGCCGCTCGGCGCGGCTCACCTTTTCTGGGACGGGCCGCTGGTCTTCCGACCGGTGGAACGTCGGCAGCGACGGCGGAACCACAGTCCCGGCAGGGCGCGCCCACATCCAGGCCTTGGCCTCCTCGTCGTCCTCGCCGTCCGGACTCCCCAGAGGCCGGCTCTCATAGTGGAGGTCCGAGGCCAGCTTCCGCCGCCCCTCCTCCTCCTTTTCCATCACCACCACCACCTCATCCTGGTCCAGGTTCTCCGCCTCCTCCGCCTCCTCCTCGAGCTCGCCGAGCCTGGGTAGGTCCTCAAGCTCCATGTTGCTGCCTCGCTGTCAGAGGCTGAGGAGGAGGGGATGGAGGGAGGTAGGGGTGGGGGAGGGGAAAGGAACCGATTGGCAGTTGCGGCCGCGCGCAGGCGCAAAGACCGCCGCCGCCTCGCTCCAGAGGCCGCGGCGCGCGCACGGAGCGGGGCAGGAAGTGAGCGTGCGTGTTGCTAGGGACGCCCCGCGTGGACTGGCGGAAGACGGGCAAGGGGGCGCAACAGACTACGCCACCGCCTCGCCCCGTCAAGGGGGATCTTGCTCACAGTACTACTGTAAGTTCACAGTAAACCTGGACTGGGCTCCTCTCGGGGGAGGAGAGAATTTAGTCTTCGGCGGGGCCGGGCCAAAACTGATTTTTGCCCCTGCACCGAGAGGAAATAATGCCCAGGACAAATACATCATAATCAAACTTGCAAATTATAAATGTTTAATGGTTGAGTGTCTACTGTGTGACAGGATACGTGGGCACTTGAACCAAACAGTGGGAAAGCATCAGTATAAGAACTGGGCGCTGGTATCAGAAAGATGGGAGTTTGATTCCTGACGTTGCCATTTCCAGCGGTGTTACTGAGCCCCTATAAAATGGGAATAATAAGTCAATCGCATAGATGGTTGTGCTAATGAAATAATTAATATGAAGGTCTTTAGTGGTAAATATTATTCGTCGATTATTGTACAGTAACTCATTAAATGCTTACAGTTCTGTGAGACAAGCACGACTACAATTTCCTATTTGAAGACGCTAATGCTCAGAAAAATGACTTGCCCAAAGTCTCTTACCTAGTACGTGGCTGGCTGAGTCATTGCCATCCCAGGTCCTATGTAAGTCCAGAAATGGCCCTGGCCCAGACTGATCAACTAATAAAGCATAAAAATTTATACTGAGAATACACATGTTCTGGGGTTAATCAATGACTTTGAAATGCCTCAGAAACAAAAGATTTCCTGACCATTTCAGAAACTGCTATAAAAGTTGTGGCAAATTAGAGTCTTGAGAGGCTTTGCTGTTACTTTGGGAGACAGCGTAAAGTGGAGTCCAGCAAAAAGGCATCATGGTATTGCCCGGAACAGCAGAGATAAATTGGCAAAGATACTGAACCAACATTGGTGGAGTAATTTTAGCAGTATTGCCAAAATATATGTCCTATCTGCCAAGGACTTGATCCTGGCAAAACTATAAAAGTAGAACATGGTGTTCATGAACTGAACACCTCTACATGGACGGTGACTACATTCAAATACAGCTCTTCTTGTGGCAGATTGAGGCTTTTCCTTGCTGGAGAGCTATAGCTATAATGGTGTAAGAAATTGCCTCATTTTATATTCCTGACTTTAGAAATCCCAAAGTATCTCTCCAGTAACAAGGACACTTATTTCACAGATACTGTTACTAACTAATTCTGTAAAGCTTAGAATTTCATTTGCTTAGAAACCCCACTATCGTTATGCACAAATTTCAAGAAAAATTAAGAGAAACAATGAAAATTCCAAAACTAATTATCAGAACTGTCAAAACCTCTCAAACTTCCAAGGCTCAAAGTAGTTTCAATTTGCATTGATAGCAATAACATCAATCCATTCAAGGACCCACCAGTTATCTCCTTCTGAGTTAATAATAGGCAGCCCCATGTATTGGGTAATTACTTCCAATACTAGATTCTACCTTAATTCAAGTGGATTTGACTAATTGTTGCAGGGGACCCATACAATAACTCCTATCAACAATACGTAGGGGCTATATTTTCAAAGCACCCACCTTTACAGCCTCTGCACCCTCTGGAATCTGGAGACTGTCTTCTGAAAATGTATCAGAAAAAAATTTCCCATGAACCTCAATAGAAAAGACTTTACAAGGCACTGCCAACAACTGACCCAGCAGTAAAACTCTAAGGCATTGACCCTGGGATTCACATTACCCAAATTAAAATACATGCATCATTTTTCCCTGGCTACTTGACAGCCATTCCATTGGAAGACCTCAAACTGAAGATTCTTGGGAATTTTCCAGAATGTGCAAAGAACTGGACAGCTTATGCCCATACAACAGAACAAGACCATTTTCTGATTCTTCAGTATCCTTTATCCTACAACTAATCTTGCCTCTTACTGTACTTTGACAACCTTTGTTTACTAACAAAATGATTTGTCAATACGATCTCCATTATCTCCATCCTATAACTTTTGACTCCTTTATGCTCTTCTGCCACTTAAGAAACCCTTTTGAATGTGTTTTTCTCAAACCATAGCTACTGCTCTTAATTAATAAAACTTACTAGCTGTGCTTTTAAACACTTCATAACGTAGATTTCCTTCTATAGTTCCCTTCTGGTACTTAAGCTTTCCTCACACAATTAATCCGAAACTTCAGCCTTTTAAAAATTGAATCTTGACCCATACTTCAACAAAATGTTTCTCTAAGATTACTGCAACCTTATCAGAAAAACCTAGCCCTTCAGAAATGGCAACTAATATTGGGGTCATCCTTGCTACAATATTCTTTGTTCAGTTTATTCTCTTTACAAAAGCCCACTTTTCAGAAACCTATTTTGCTTAATTCAACAGAACTGCTCACCTTAAGGAACAAAATACTGGCTTGCTGCTGATGTGCTAAATAATACTCATACTTCCAATGTAGTACACCAGTAGAGTGCTAGTTCATATGTGAACATCAGACTTATGTCCTCCTACCACACACACTAACTTATCCTGTGTTTTGAAGCTAATTGTTAGAGACTTCTAGGTATTTAAAATTAACACCGCACCAATGGATCATGTTTCCCTACCCAGAAACCAACAAAATGAGGCAAGCACAGACTCAGAGGGCTTGGGAGAACTCCCAGGAGGGATAACTGACTTTCTCTGCATATGAATGAAATTCCCACAACAAAATAATACAACCAAAAAGGTAGCCCAATTTTTTGTCTCTGACCTTAGCAGACATCATAAATAACACAACATCTGCTTTAGAAGCTCAACAGACCATTTAAGTTTGAATTCATTAGCCACAGTTTTCAAGGACAATCATATAGCCCTTGATTTCCTCTTAGTAGCCATGGGGGAGTTTGTGTTCAGCAACACTCACTGCTGCATCTGTGCCTTCAGGACACGTAAACTCTAACTAGGTTGAAAGGAAAAACCAACTGGCTCTCTAAACAGACCCAGTTGGATTCTAGGGCATGTTTTCATTGCCAGGGTTTTATAATATGGGCCCCTGGCTTCAAGACTTATTACAAAGGTGAATAAGAATTTTGTTTCTTTTGTTTCTAGTAATTGCTCTTTTTTTGCAATTAGTCAATGTATTCTGTCCAGAATCCTAAATGGTGCTGGATAGCCATTGTCACATGGCTATCCATTCAACAACTGGATATCCATTGTCACATGGCTATCCAGTCACATGGCTATATGATTCAACAACTCATCCCACAAGAGGAAGAGAAGGAAGGATTAATTCTAATCGAACCACAGACTGCATTCTCCCATCAGCAGGATCTCAGCCCTAATGCAAATCTGAATATTGTGGATTAATGTCCAGTGGACTGACTTTGTCTGCACTTGACCAAAAGAGGGGAGAGACTAAGAAAACCTCTGCCTCTGGAAACTGTTCTAACACTAACAAGCAAGCCTCAGGGTTGTGAAGAGCTGGTTGTCATTCATAGCTATGCCGTGGTATTTTCCCATTAAGGATAAGCCATCTTGCAGAATGACAGTATCACACAAGGTCACTCTGTGATTGTGATGAAGGGAGACAAAAAACAAGACTACCCCATAATCTTGAATAAGTACAGACAAAAACAGCCTTACTGTGTAAACCATAAACAAACTCCCTTTTCCAGCTAATTTGAGTAACTGCTGCTTCTTTAACAATGATAGCTCTAGCATCACATTGTTCTCCCTTTCCTCTAATAAGATTCATAAAATAATTATAGAATTACCCCCCTTTTCCTGACATCACCCAATTCAGAGTAAAGCCCTGCTTCTTTGAACCTTCCCCAAAACCACCTAACACAAAGCCAAGTTGCATAAATTCTAACATGCTGTTACTGAGATATGCAATGATTCCCTATGGGTATTCTCCCTGTTGGCAATGAATAGCAAATCCAGTTTTAACTATAGGTTAAACAATGATCATTGGCAGGAGAGCATTGACATATTCAACTAAAGGAACTGTGTAAGTTCTATGCCAATTTCAAACTTACTGTGAATGGATTTAATCCCAGTTACTAGAGTTCTGGTTTCTGCTCTGAAGCACAATACTCCTGATCAAAGGTTTGAGTGCTTCCTAGGCTCAAGGCACTAGGAAGGTGCTAGAAAGTAGGGGTGATGCCTCCTGGCACCAATCTCATTATGGCAGAGTGAGCGCCCTGTCGATGTTACCTTCTAGTAGTGGTAGTAGCACCAGGGGTTAAATATGGTACTGCCACAGGAGGCAGGAGAGTAGCTAAAAGTTCTCTTTCCCCAACAGCACAGAGAAACCTGGCCAACCACTGTAGTAAGATTAAAACCCATGCCTTATTGTTCACACACTTCTTATTTCCTAGGTTCTCCATATTATTTCCCTGCTGTTACCCCTTTTGGAAGGTCAGCTTTCACTGCAAGGGGGATTCAAACATTCCTGTTTCTCGGGGAAGGAAGGCAGGATGCATTCAGTTCATGGGTAGAGAGCTTTAGTTATCTGAAGAGAGTGGTGATTCTGAGCACATGTGCCTCCTTAGCCCTCACTTCATCTTCCATTATAGCCACCTTTGCCACGTGTTGGAGGTCTTATAGGGAACATATATGTAAAGAGAAATTTTGGAGATGTCAGAACCCCATAACACAATGTAATGACTCCAGCTCTGGTTCAAAAGCACTATGCAAATGTTGTTTATAGATGAAGACAAAGACAAGTTTGCCTTTCCTACTGCCTAAGATGATGGTGAAGGGTCCTAGCCAAAATTAGAGACCAATACTGCACTCAGAAGAAAAAACTCCTATTATAATAGCCGTCTATTGAGGCCAAGGCCCAGAGGATAGGAAAAGATGGCTGGAGACCTATGGCGAGGATGAGACCCACAGATACACCTGGAACAGAAGATCCTGCAGCTGAGACTCATCATTCAGGTGCCTGGTTATCTCCAATAGCAGGACTACACTTATATGAATTCACAGAAAGTTGGAGTCAGCCAATTCAAAATGGTATGGATTCCCACAGCACATGTCTAATGTGCCCAGAGGGCTGCTCAGACTAGGCCTGCACACACACAGAGCGTGCCCACCCCTTCGTGCTTCTAGACACTGAAAGAGGAAACAAGGGCATCATGCCCTCCCTTCCCCCATACCCACTGCTCTTGCCTCCTCTCATCCTTTGCCTCTTCCTCTCCTTCCTCCTCCTCCTCTTCTTCTTCTCTGGATAAAAAGAGATAAGGAGAGGAAAAAGCTGTCTGTTATAGAAGAAAGGGATCTTTTCTAGGTTTTTGAAGCTAGAACTGTAAAGCAAAGGGCAGAAGACCAGTAGAAATTGAAGGAACCAATTCAGCAAAACCATAAAACACTGGAGCACTATTGCAAACTACTGAAAGGTTTTTGCATTTGCTATTCCCCCAGATAACCACATTGGTCACTCTTTTACTTTATTAAGGTTTCTGATCAAATGTCAGAAGTCTTCTCTGATCCGTCAGTCTAAGATAACAACCCTACCCCCACCTTCTCCATAATCCTCAAGCCTACCACTCTGATTTATTTTCCTTTATACATCTGTTGTCAGCTAACATTATATATGTTTCTTTGTCTATTTTCTGTCTCTTCTCACTAGAACATACACCTCATAAAAGCAGGGAGCTTGTCTTTTTCACAACCTTAACATCTGTATTATGCCTGCCATATACTTGCCCTCAATATGTAGCCAATGAGTGAGTAAATGAATTATATTTTGGTACTCTTTTCAAAAAAGAAACTTACAGGGAAAAAGAGGCTTCCTCCCCCATTTTACCATGGATATCTGGAAAATCAGTTGTAAAAGCTTCAAGACTTGTTTGATGGTACCCAGAGATGCCCATGGCAACCTGGATACCCACAGAAAGACCACAGGGCCTGGCAGGCAAAAGCAGAAGGAATTGTGTAGTCTAGTGGAGGAATTAATGCTCCTGAGATGAAATAACCTAGGAGAAACTGCAGCCATGCCCAGATGAGGCCAATGTGATTGTGGAAGAGGCTGTCCACTGCTAGAGGGGCAATAGTACCCTGCACCTGTCACATGACATCTAGCTGGACTCCTTGGGGAAGTCATGAATGACAGACTGACAATCCCCAGAAATACCTGGAGGTGGGGCTGACATTCATCTGATGTGCACAGGTTTAGCAATACTGGTTGTTAAAATATTCAGATACTTCTGTTTTCATTGGTAGTTAGCAAATGTCCCAAGTACCCTTCCCCTCATCATCCCCAGTGACCTTCTGCTGCCCCAGACTTACCTGTCTAGGATACAAAAATTGAAGGGTTAATGCCTATTCTAGCTTGAGACTCTGGTTTGATTGGTCAATGCCCTTGCCATTTCAGTTGTTAAATATTTTTAGTATCACCACTACCTGGGGGCAGAGCAGGATGAGGCACTATCTGAGGAAGGACCACAGTCAATGAATTGGGAGACTACAGTTAATTTGGACTTACCTGAAACCAGAGACTGTTGACATTTTTAGTTGGTAGAAACATTATGAGTCTCAGAGCTAGAGAAATTCAGCAAAATAATCTCAACCCTTGAGCCAGAACATTCTAACCATGTAGACCAGCATAGCAGTGACAGGAGTCATCAAACAGAGATTACTGCTTGTGAAAGATGGAACTCAGGGGCCCACTTGGAACCACAGGGTCAGCTGGCTTTCTCCCACCAAAAGATTCTCTTTTCAAACCCAAGCCTTGAAAAGTCAAGTTTTTACTTTAAAATGGGAAAATAATATGCATAGGCAGATTGCCTCAGATAGTCAGGTTACAGCCCAGTTATACAGTTACATCCCTCTTAGTTATCTTTCAGCCCTGAGGCTGAGCTTTGTCACCTTTGGGTAAGGCTGCTCTGGGTCAGACCCAAATCTCTAATACCATTTAATTGGCCAATATTTATTGACCAGCTACTAAATGCCAGTCACATTGCCAGATGCTAGACCAACAGAGATTGAATGACATTTCCTGTGCCTTCAGAGAATTTACAATCTATAGGGAGAAGTAGGCAGGCTTGACTCTCAGTAATCAATATTACTTTAGTTGTTGTCCTCTATAGATGTACTGAAGCTGGGACAGGTCAATATGGCAGAGCCCTTACTCTCACTGAATCCTCCTGCTATGATTGCACATGATAACTTTCTTTGAAGATGACTTCACAAAAGTATAAAATTAGGTATAAAGAAATAATTAGATCGCCTACAGGTGATGCCAAGCTCTCTCCTGATGTCTATGTCTGAAATGTTTAAGTCTGTCCAGCAGCTTCCACATCCCAGTTAGACAATTTGATAGAGAAACTGATGTCTCCTGAATCTGAGCCTTCCAGAAAACAAGCTAGAATCATACTTCAACTACATCATCCTTTTAAACAAATGGCTATATCACTGAGATACACCAATATGTCCCCATATCTTTTTAGGTATTCTCCTTAGGAGACCAAACACATGATGACATGAAAGAGGACCCTGGCAGAGAAAAGGAGACCAGTAAGGAAGTTACAACAGTGCTTCAGATGATGAATGACAGAACACAGATAGTGGTATGGAATTAGGAGAAGATGGATGCAAAAGCTACATAGGGGGGTGACATCAGGAGGACCTGGTGACTGAAAGCAGTGGGGAGAGACAGAAAGGAAGGAGTGAGATAAATCCCATATTGGGGTTTGGACAACCAAGCTGATGATGGAAGTATAGAAGAAGGAACCTGCAGGTCTGAAGGGAAAGGTCACGAGCTCAGTTTTGAGCATAGTGAGTATTAGTTGCCTGAGAGATATCCAGTCAAAGATGTTCAGTTGGAGCTGTATATACAGATCTGGGACTCAGGGAAGAGGGTTGTGTAGGTTGCTGACAAGCACATAGATATTAGAGGAAGTCATATCTCAGTGTAAAACAAGAGTGGGCCAACAGTGGAATCCTGAATAATACCCACGTTCCAAAAGACTAAGCAGGAACTTCCAGAGAGATGGGCAGAGGATGAAAAAAAAAAAAGGTACTACAGAATATAGGAAATCAAACAGTTTCAAAATGGGAGAGGCCAACAGTATCAAATGTAGCAAAAATATAAAATAAGGACTGAAATGTATCTATTGAATTTGGCATCAAGAAATTATTGGTAAAAAGGAAAGAAGGAAGGAAGGAAGGAAGGAAGGAAGGAAGGAAGGAAAGAAGGAAGGAAGGAAGGAAGGAAGGAAGGAAGGAAGGAAGGAAGGAAGGGAAGGAAGGAGGGAGGGAGGAAATGCTTTGAAAGAAACAAAAAGAGAAATCGGTAACTTGTTGCAAAAGGAATTATTTTGTTGGAATGGTGAGAGTAAATTCCAGATGCAACAGTTGGGAAATGATTAGGGGAGAGGAAAGTGAGACACTGAGTATAGAAAAGAGGAGGTTGGCCCTAAAAAGAAAGGAAAGTGGTAGGTAGTAGCTGGAGCATGGAGGGAACCATGGGGGTTGATTTGTTTTTTAATATGGAAGACTCTTGAGTATATTAGTATGCTGAGAAGATTGAACCAAAGGAAAGAAAGACATTGCAGCTAGAAAAAAAATTGACAAAAGCAGAAGGATGTCAGGTGATTCAGGTGGAGGGGTTACCCTCAGATAGAAGAAGGATGTCGCTTTCCCATAGAGGAGAGAAAAGCAGGACCAACATAGATCCTCTACTCAGGGAAGTGGGACAAGTAGCTGACTGAAGTCATGTTTTCTGGGTTTTATTCATGTTGATCAAAGTGAGGTACACAGACCATCTTCATCAGAATTACCTGAGGTGTAAATTTTATGAAGAATTCCAGCTCCCATCACCCAGAGAATAAGATTCAGGAAGTCTGGTTGGCACCCAGGAATCTCATCTTTAAACTAACACACTCACCACCCCCCAAGTATTGCTGATGCCCAGTGATAGTTGAGAAACACTTCTTTCTTTTCTCTGAAATATCAAGGATAATACAGTGCTGCCCCACCCACTACAGAGAATCACCCCTCTACCTGCCACTTAGCAACCCAGGCATGGACAGGTAACCTAAATTCTTACCTCTGGATGCTCTGATCTTAAGGGGTAAGTCAAAGTCTGATGCTTTGACTCTTAAGGGGTAAAGCTGGAATGGTTGAGAGCTTTACTACTCTAGAATAGTCTGGGAACCAGGAGCATCTCCTGACAGCTTCTTACAAATGCAGAATCTCAGGCTCCACCCAGACCTACTGAATCTGCATTTTGACAGGCTCCCCAGGTGATTTACAGGCACATTCAAGTTTGAAAAGCACTGGTTTAGAAGATAGTCATAGTGGTGAAGTTGCCATAGTAGCAACAGCCAATGAAACAGGGATATCCTAACCAGATGGTTCTTACGGCAGGACCATCATCAAGGTCCTGCTCCCCAGCCTTCCTTTGATTTTGCCTCCCTGCTCAACCACTCATATTTAATGCTGTATAACAAACAATCACAGAATTTCAGTGACCCACAATAAAAAGCACTGTTTCTTGCTTGTGCACCAGCTGGTTGCCTGAGAATATCTGCTTCATGCTGCAGTGCATGAGTGGCTAGGGTGACTTTACTCCACAAGTCTTTCATTCTTCAGGGACCAGCAGGTTACCCAAAGAATGCTCCTTCCATGACGGAAATAGGAAGTGCTCAGGTGAGTGGAAACACAAATGCCTCTTAAGGCCACAGGCACACTGTCATTTTTCTCCCACACATCACTGGCCAACGCAAATGGATAAAAGCAACAACATATTTCTTCTAAGGTGGTTGATGAACAGGGAATAAATATTTCCTGAATGATAAACCTAACATACAATACCACCCCTTTTCCAAGTCTGGTCTCCAGCTTGCCCATTGGTTCTAGGAGCTCCACAATATCCCTCTACTAGGTTCCTTTTCTGCTGAAGTTACGCAGAGTCAGCTTCTGTTGCTTAAACCCAAAACCTGTCACTGATCTACAGGACAAAGTCTAGGCCAAATGTGGGAAAAGACAGAGCCCTGGGATGAAGCTGTCAAACTTGGAGCAGAAGCCCTTGGAAACTAAATGCACAAGCATACAAGGATGAGTAGAGAAATACATCTTGACGGGGGACTAAAATACTGGAGTTTAAAAGGTTGAAGGTGTGACTATAGGAGTTTAAGGGGCCAAGGTGTGGCTACAAAAACGAGTTCCTAAAACTCCCCCTATGGCTATTAAAACCCCTATGAGGGAAACAGAAGCTGAATAAGAGAGAAGGTGGGTCAAATGCTAGATCCTTCCTGTGCTACCCAGGGAAGTCACAAGGATAGCCATGTGACATCAAAGGGACAGGCAGGAATGGAAGACTAAGGCTTTTGGAGAGCCACGCACTATGATTGGTATTTTACAATCTTCACAATAATTCAGTAAGGTATTTTGCAGATGAGAACAACAAGGCTGAGGTAAGTTAAATAATTTGCCCAATATACTCCAGCCAGTAAGCGGGTGTGTGCAACATGGCTTCAAGCCCAGTCTGTCTATCACAGTCCATGCTCCTTCCCATTGAACCATACAGTGTAGGAGCTTCCAGTGGGGCAGTAGGAGCAGACACAGCCCAGTCTAGCCCTGTGGTAAATGGAACATGGGAAACAGTCAACCTGTTGATGGGAAGCTACGTCTGGAAGAGGTCTTTCTGCGCACTAGGTGAAACCTCAGCTTGGATGGAGGAGGGTTCTTGACTCAAAACAAAAATCCAGAGTGATCTGCTATCTATTTTTTCTAAAGACAATGATGCAAGGTATTTTTTATTTTGTAACTTATAAAAAATTCTCAAGCACATCCTCAGAGTATAGGTAAGGAAGGAATTCATTAATGCGAGAGTAGAAATGAATGGCAGGGGCCTTGCAGGCAGTTGAGAACAGTGAAGTGCAGAGGGTTAAAGCAGTTTCTCTTGCTAACTCCGAAAGCCAAGGTCATCTGGTGTCCCGTGTCCACTTGCATCTGCACCGCATGGGGACTAGCCCCTACCACCACAGGATTTGGGGGAACCACAGAGCATGGGATGAAGTGAGATTATTTCTGAGAACTTCCCAAAGAAAGGAGATTTTCAGGCAGTCTCCTGCAGCTTTAGTTTCCAACTGGTCACCCAGGCGAAGGGAACTTGCAGGCCCAAATCTGAGCTCTCAGGAGTAAAGTGAAGACTAAGTGGAAATGGAAACTTGGAAATAGAATGAAATAGCAAAGAAACGCTTACTATTGGAAAAGCACAGAGAGACAAAACGCAGGTAAGTTAAGCAATGAGAAACTTTATTTAAAGGTAAGCACTTAAAGAAAGAAAAGTGCAGGCATCCTCAGAAAGGAGGCGCAAAAAGGCTGGGAATTCCCTCTTTTAAGGATTTTTCAAAGGGCTAGGGCGTATAGACTTGTAAAGTGATCTCAAAATGCTTATTTCCAGTGAGAGACATTAAGTCTCTTCTACTATCAGTCCTCTAGGTAATTCTGCAAAATTAATTTGACACAAGAAATTGGTCAGTTCCTCTCTAGGATAGCAGCTACCTTCTGGGAACATATCAATCAAAACTGCCTACCCTGCCCCCAAAGTCGGTTGAGTTATCGCCTGTTTAAAGAACATGTTAGGAAACTTACTTCATAACTTCTCGGTTTTTAAAATGGAATCTTAGCCTTAAGATGGAATCTTTCTTGCTCTTACTATACTGTTTATACCTTGGCTTTTTTGGAAATCTTTCTTTGGGAAGTTCTCAGAACATAATCTCACTGCATCCCAGGATCAGAAAACTAATCGTCATGCTTGTCTCTTGTCCCTGCCCTATCTCCAACCTCCCCCACAGAAGCTGCAAGGACAGCCCTGTCCTCAGGAGCAAAGCGGGTCAGTCAAGGATGGGATGAGGTGAGAGGCTATGGGGGCAGGGAAGGTTGCCTACAACTGTAGGACAGGTTTGGAGGAAGTAGGTCAGCAGTGCAGGATGAGCCAAGATTTACATAAATATGCAAATTAAAGCCCTGCAGCAAGAGGAAGTGGGAGGAGCCTGCACTTCTGCATGTGCCTGAAGGTGACAGAACGTAGAGGTACAGAACTACTTTCCATCATAGACCATTCTCTGTGGGGGAACAAAGGTAACACGGTTAAATAATTAATCAGAGGATTTTATGTCTCTAGTCCAAAACCTTCAAGGACTCTCAGCCTCACTCAGAATAAAATCCAAAGTCCTGATCATGGCCTATAAGAGCCGACCTGACCTCGTTCCTACCAAGATACCTCCAGATCTAAACTGCCCATCCCTCTTGCTCACCCCTCTCAAACCACACTGGTCTCCTCACGGTTCTTCTATATGCAAAGCCCACCCCCACTTCAGAGCCCTTGCACCTGCTGTTCCCACCTCCTGGCACCCACTTCCACAGAGTCTCTGCTCACTTTGTCAAAGAGGCTTTCTTTGATAACTCAATACACCTACCCATACTTTATTTTACTTTTTAGAACTTTTTACCAACCAACATTTACTTTTTGCTTACTGTTTGTCTTCCCCAACTAGGATGCAAGCTCCATAAGAGCAGAGATTTTGTCTGTTTTGCATACCACTCTATGCCTAGTGCCTAAAATAATGTCTGGCATATAAAAAGTGCTTGGTAAATGTTGTTGAAAGAAATGAATGGAAATTGTATTGAATTGGCTGAGCAAAAGATTCTGGAGAGAACTTCAGAATAAATTCGGTTTCACTGGAACTGATAAAGATGTCTGCCTACTGGGGAACCTTAATTTCCTCCTCTAGTTGGTCTCTGGGGTCATTAGATGGGCAGAAAGTGAAGAGCATCTCCAAGTGCTTGAGTGGATGGAGAGGAAGCTAACTGTAACCTGTAGATGATTCCTGGTAGCAAACTCTCCCTTAGAATGAGTCATTTCCACTTATGGCTAAGTCAATCTGTTAATAGCCTCATTTTCATAACACTTTTATAATCAGAAAAAGAAATTATGAAAGTTAATATGTAACATGTAGAAAGAAATTTTCAAATATATGCATGTGTGTGTTTGTATATGTCATAAATTTAGAATATGATAAACTTGTGAGGACAATGCAATGAATTTCTATTACTGTGAATATTAAATTACTGTCTCACCTCACTGATCCCTTTGAGGGTCACTACACTGTAATTCCTCTATCTGGGATTTTCATAAGCTTTATACAGTGTCTCAATCTGCACAAATACTTGGAACACCATTAGATACTTTGGGTCATAAGGGCAAATGCCAGAGCAACTTCAACAAGCTGAAGCTTTTGGTTATTCTGGATTTGACTCAAGTCAAGTAACCCTTCCAGGTTACTTACAGTGGGTTGGAGTGCACATTATTCAGTAAATATGTTGCCTCAAAAATCCAGAGTGATCTGCTATCTATTTTTTCTAAAGACAATGATGCAAGGTATTTTTTATTTTGAAACTTATTTTTCATTGTGAAGGTGATATCTCAACTTTGCACAGTCTACTGGAGTCACAGACACTTCCTTGGGGTGACACCTTGAAATTGTTGTGGGATTTCCCAGGTACTCTCTATCATGCATGTATCTTGTCAGGGAACTGAGGACACCTGCTACTTCCTGTTCTCTAGTCCTATCAGAATGAATGTCACCAATGGATTGAATCAAAGCAATATCCAGTAAGATAATGAGACAATCATAAAGACAAAATTCTGACCCAATGCTGAACTTAAGTAGCCTTGATGGAAAAGAATATTTATGCAGCTGACCTTTCAGGTGAAAGCAATGGCCTCTCCTATTCTCTGCTTATTGGGAGATGGAAAATAAGATCAATAGCAGCCTATCCAGTACCAGATGCTGGATTGGTTTTTGTTTTTTTTTTCTATAACTTGTTTATTTATGAAAGATATTTTAATAAAAATTGTATATAGTTAAGGTGTGAAAATTGATGACTTGATATATGTCTGCATTGTGAAAGGATTCCCACCATGAGATAATTAACCCATCTATCAACTCACATATTTACTTTTTTTGGGGGTGGGGGAACTCTAAAGTTCTATTCTGCAAATTTCAATGATAAAATACAGTATTATACATTTATTTCTCTTACAACAGACAGTTTTTACCCTTTTACTAGACTCTTTATTTTCTCACATCGCAGGCCCAGACAACCATCAATTCTACTCTTTTTATGAGTTTCTTTACTTTTTTAGATTCTACATACAAGTGATACCAGGCACTAGTCGTCTTTCTCTCTCTGCCTTATTTTGTTTAGTGTTATACCCTCCAAGTTCACTGATGATGTTGCAAATGTAATTTCCTTCTTTTTAGGATGGATTGGATTTTGTCCAGCAAAAGATCACATTTGAATCAGCAGCTATAATTGAAGTTACCACCTAATTAAACTTATGGTAACCCAATAAAATTATCCAAGACACATGGTGAGTAAAATGGCAATGTAATAAGAATCACCGCCTATTAATATTTCAAGTCTTCAATTGTACCTAGTCACCAAAATTCTCCAAAGGGGCATGATTATTGTCTTTAGTTTATAATTTGGATAGGAAGGGGAATCTCCAAGAACTTCCATTTGGTCTTTTCTGCCACAATAGACATGATTTCATGGGTGAAACAGAATGTATATCTTTCTACCAGTACCTGAATATCTCTACTCCAACTACAAACAGAAATTAGATGGACTTGAAAACCTATTGGGCCACTATGAGAAGAACAGTAGCTGAAATTTCATTATCTTGCTCTCATAAGCCCCACCCTGCCTGGTGCACCACAGTGAAATTCAGGTTCCTTGGAAATAACTTTGGCCCAGAGCCAGTAACTAGTAATTCCTAAGAGGTCTTGATATCTCTCTTTCCCCTGGCTCAGTTACCATGGTAAATAGACATAAGTCCCTTTGGGGAAGACCAGGAATAAGAGTCACTCTATCAAAGTTATCACAGGGTCCTTCCTCAAAGGCTCCTGGGACATCAAACTAACTCAGAAATGGCAAAAGGTAAGAGGCCATGCCTCTTTATTGTGATGATTTAAGTCAGGACTCTTTTCATACCCTCAAGTTTTTTTCCCAGTTGTACAGTCTAAGTGGAATGTTAGTGGTCTATTTTGGCCCTGAGTACTCCACATAAGCTACCATCAAAGTTTTCTATTGGCCAAACTATTCTGATTACCACTCTAGCCCTGCTGCTTATTATGGTAGCCATGTCACCTTTCTCTGTTGGTTAAGTGTCACTCTATGGCCTCTACCATTCTGGGATATAATAATCTCCATTGAAATCAAGAAATGCATTTCAGTACAGAGTATTTCCCTTCACACCCAGGCTACAGAGGACAGCTGCTATGGGTTCCTTGTGAAGATATAGGGCTCTTCTCATCAGTATATTTTTCTATACCATAATGAAGGGAATGTTCTGTGAGTCTTCTTGGCTCAAGAAAGGGGTGAGTGAATGGTAAGTCCACATTTAATAAATTCATTCCAAAATTCCAAAATATCAATGTCATTGGCTTTTTCTGTATCATATCAAAGGGTTCTTGGTATCTCAACATTATGCAGCATAAGCCACACCAGATTTCAATCCACTGACCAAACAGTTAGATCCTCTAAAACTAAATAAATTTAGGCCATAGTAAAATTGTGCCCCTAATCTCTTGAATTCACATCCACATGTATTTTCCATGTCTTATTGAGACAAATTAGCAAAATATTGCAATTCTTTTGCTAAATAACATATGACTTTGTAATTGGTCCCCTAGGACATAAGACAACACAACTCTACTTATATGTATGGATATAAAGAGAGATTAGAAAGAGCATAAGGAGCACGGGCATCCACTTGCAAGGAAACTATCTCAGGCCAGGTCTGGAGGGATTCAAGCAGGGCAGGAGTAGGTACATCAGACAAAGACAGGGAGGATTATTTCTCTGCCGTCAAGTGAGGCTGAATGGAGTTTGACTACTTGGTATCAGCCAGATTCTCCTGAATTTCCCCATCCCAATTATCATGTTACCACCCTTTCCCAATTGATGCCCTGACTTTCACCTAAAAGATCAAACAAGACTATGGATTCAAAAATAGCAACAGACTCACAGACTCCAAGGAGGAACTAGAGGTTACCAAAGGGGAGGGGTGAGGGAAGGTAGGTGGGGAGGGAGGGAGAAGGGGATTGAGGGGTATTATGATTGGTACACATGATATGGGGGGCATCATGGGGAAGACAGTGTAGTACAGAGAAGACAAGTAGTAACTCTGTGTCATCTTACTACACTGATGGACAGTGACTGCAATGGGGTATGGGGGGAACACGATAATATAGGTGAATGTAGTAACCATATTGTTTTTCATGTGAAACTTTCATAAGAATGTATATCAATAATACCTTAATAAAAAATTGTATTAAAAAAATAGTAATGGGCTCAGTCTGAGTTAAATACAGCAACCCAGTTAACCTCAGCCATTTGGGACTAACATGAAGAGATTATTTTAGGACAATAGTAGGAATTTCTTGGTTCTCTACTCATGCCTGGAGGCAAGAATTTAAAACCCTAAGACTTCCAATTTCTTCAAGTACTGTTAGAAATAGACAGACTAAGCCACAGCCTTTATACTCTTGTGCTGTTCACATGGTCTACACAGCAGCCACTTTGATCACTAAGGCAGTGTCTTCAATGGAGACTTCAGTGGAGTGTTTTAATGGTGAGAGGTTTATTATAAAATGTTGTCTATAAGAATAGACAGGAAGTTTGAGGTACTCATGCAGTCAGGAGAAATGGCCAGCCTCACCATGGAAGGTCCCAGTGACAACCCTCCAACTACCTCTCTTTTATGACATATATGAGGCGAGGGACAAGACAGCAGGAAGGGGCTCCAACACAGCTTCCCTCAAAACAACCAGATGCTTCCACCACATATGTGTGGCTACTCCTAAATCTAATCCTGGATGGGGGTATTTACTAGGATGAACTAGTCAGAGTCTGGAGTTTTGTTATTTTAACTTTCTATCCTCTCTTCAATGGGAAAGCATGACAGAAGGGGGATGCTATGGACATTGAATGACCCTATCTTCATTTCTGCCACAATCAGAAACACTTTTGCCCAGTAAGTATACTCCTGGAAGTCTATCTCAGGAAAACAAAAGCATTCACATGGAAGGATCTATGTAAGGGTCTTTATTACAGATGCTTTTGTAGCAGCAAAAATCCATAAACAAAGTGAAAGCCTAACACTAAGTACATGGTTAAAGCCATTACAATCTATGCATGTCTCTGAGTGCTGGTATTATGAAGAAGGAAATTGGGTTCTGTGAGGTGGCTTGGAAGCATTTCTTTGGGATGTTGTTGACTGAGAAAAGCAACATGGAGAAAAATGTATATTATGTGATCTCACTTTTGTTTTAAAAAAATAAACCATATTTATAATTCACATATGTATATTATTATATGAATAAAATAAATACTATAGAAAAATACACACTAGATTTATATCATGGGTTATCAGAGGAGATATGGGATGATATATGTGTGAGCAAGGGAGAAGGGCGGGAAACAAGAAGACTGTTTTGAGAATTATGGGCTGAATTCTGGGAAAGCGGCAATGCCAGCACCTGCATAATTTTTCAGTCCCTACAAATCTCCACATAAAAACAGCAGAGCATCTAGACAGTAAACCCAAAGCACATGGAAAATATTTACAACTAGGGTTGCCAGATTTAGCAAATAAAACACAGGATGCCCAGTTAATTTGAAGTCCATTTCAAGTAAATAGTGATTAATTTTTTAGTGTGTAAGTATGTCTCAAACATTGCACAGAAATAGAAAGGGTAGACCTAAATGGAGAGGGGAACAGTATGAGAAAAATCCCAGAAGGCAAACCACCATAGTTTTGAACACTACACAAAAACAACAGAAGAGGGAGCTCTATGAAATTAGAAAAGCTTTCCTGAACTCCATCTTATAAACTCCCGAACAATTAATTCCACACAGAAAATAAAAAAGAGAACAGTATAAAGGTCAAAGCTCACACAAAGTTATTACAAGAAAAAAGAGAATAAGAACCAGAATAATGTCCCACGAGACAATGAAAGAATGCCCAAACATTGGCTCAAAACCAGGTAACAATTGTAACCTATGACTTCAAAATGAACATCATTAAGAAAAAAATCCAACCAAAATCAGAATCAGAAAAACTCAGAAATGAGGGGACAGAACTCAATATAGAATAAGAATCAAAAAACATAAATCATTTCATTAATGAAGGTGAAACTAGAAAGAATTCAAGAGCAAGTTAATACAACAGAGAATACCTGAAGAGAACTAGAAAGTAGAAAAACAGGTTTTGTCAAGAGGGCTCAGGAACCAGCTTGAGATTCTCGCTGGCCAAAGGACTATGTGAGCTTCAATAATGATAATAATTGCAATGGTTTGAAGTTCACCTAATGTGTCTAAATCTAAGAGTTCATAATGATACTTCAAAAACAGGAATTGGTCACCTTCAGATGATGATAACCAATTTATTATCTTGAAACAGTTAAATTAAAGGAATAAATATAACCTTTATTGTGCTTTTTCTGTATGAGCTTTACTACAGTATAACAAAACAGTAGATGAGGGAAAGTGTGTGTTTGTAAAAGTATTTCCACTAAAAAAATGAAAAGAAATGATAGTATCAAATTATCAGCATTTGGCAACCTCCCCAATGAATAATAGATATAGTCATTATGCATCTGCTAAGATCACAAAAAATAACGAGACAATGTGTGCCTTTTATAGCCTTGCTATATAATACTGAGGGTTTTGCCAAAGAGATCGAACCTGTTATCTGAATCAGCCTCTGAATCAGCTGTCTATTTGCAGGAAATACAGAGGACAGAGGAACGCACTGACCTGCACCACAAGCCCTCAAGTAAAAAAAATCCAGACTGTGGGAGACTGTGCAGGTCAAAGGCCTATAAGCCAGAGAAGGATAGAAGAGGAGGAACCTACAGATTAAAAGATACTTATGTGAAAAAAAAAAGATACGTGATGTATTTTTAAATGGGCGACAGTAAAATATAGCTTCTAGGAATGCACATTTGGGTGATAAAACTATAAAAAAGGAAAATGTGAGGAAGTGGTCACTGTGAAAGGCAGGTCTAACTGGTGGTCACTTTCGGGAGGAGGGAATGTGTGATTGGGATGGGGTACATGGAAGAGGCTTCTGGAATGGCTGGCAAATTTCTATTTTTTTCATCTGAACGGTGCTTACCTTAAAGTAATTCATTAAGTCATGTGTTTTATTGGTGTGGTGTTCTGCAGTGATGTTTTATTTTATAAAAATAAATGCATGCTTTAAAAATGTCACACCTTAGACCAATTAAATCAAGTTCTCTGGAGGTGAGATCCAGGCATCAGTATTCTTTAAAGCTCCCTGGTGATTCCAAAGTATAGCTGAGTTTGAGAACCAATGTGAAGGAAGAATGGCATTTCAGCGTGCTCAGTATCAGGAACCTGGGTTTTAGTCTTCACATAGCCACCAATACAGCTGTGTGACCTGGAGCTTGGGTTTTAACCTCTCTGGATCACAGTGGCCCATATGTTATGTGGTGAAAACAGCTTACTTACTCAAAGTTGGGATTGGACAGGTTGATTTTTAAAGTCCCTCTGAGTTCTAAAGCCTGAAACCCAAATAAAAAGAAATAGAAATTGTATTAGAGCAATTCAATTGCATAAAACTTTTAACAGTTGCATATGCAAAATAATTACATTTATATATCCATACATCTCACATTTATGCATCCATACCTCAATTACAACTTCATTAATGAAAAATATCTATGTGCAACAATGTTCATCATTGTACTGTCTGTGTCACTGGATTCATTAGTTATGGTATTAGTTAAATAAATTGGGGTACATCCATGAAATGAAATACTTGTCATTTAAAAGAGTACCTATAGAAAACTTTCAGAACATCTTGCTAAGTGGAAAAAATAGGTTACAAAATAGGATTTTCTGTGCAAGTCCATTTGTTTAAAAAAAATGTGTTTCTGGTGTGTGTGTGTGTGTGTGTGTGTGTGTTCAAATAAATTAACTGGAAAGATTCACTCCAAAATATCAATAATGGTCATCTCTGGGTGGTAAGATTACAGGTTCTCTTTCTTTACTTTCTGAATTCTTTGATTTTTTCTATAATAAATATATTCTGTTTATATTTAAAAAGCGTTTTTTAAAAAGAAAATCTATTCAGAGCTTTGTTGGCATTCCATTAAATATTCTTTTCGTGATTAAACGAAAGTAATCTTTTATTCTTCCCATGGTATCTCAATCAGGCAGAATGGCAAAATCAATCTGCTGTGTAGAACATTAAACTAAAAATCTGTGGTAGGACAGCATGGAGAATACAGCCAATGATTCTGTAACATCTTCCTATGTTGACAGACAGTAACTGCATTAGTGGGGGTGAGGATTTAACAATATGGGTAACTGTTGAACTGCTGTGTTGTATATCTGAAACCAATATAAGATTGTATATCTACTGTACTGCAATAAAAGATTTTTAAAATCTGAAATGGCGTCAGTTTAATCTTTCCTGTTGTATGATCTTATTTCTCCCATCTGATCTTTCTGAACCTAATATTCCCTTCCTAGTGTCCTGCTGAAATTTTGATTTAAAATTGTTCTGTTTCTCTGTGTATTTTCTTAGTGTTTGGCTTTTTTTGGGTTTTTTTTCTGTTGACAGGAGACAAAGCCACAAAATCTCTCCAGGCTTAAACTAGGGAAGGTGGCTTATAAAAAATAGGCTTGAAGTGCCTATTATTTGTCAGACACAGTGGTGAATGCTTAACATTAGTTGGTCCTCACAAACCTGAGTAGGTGTCTTTACAGATGAGAAACTGAAGCTCAGTTAATCATCTTGGTCAAGGTCACCTAGTTGGGAAGTAGCAAAGCTAAGATTCAAAAGCAGGTAAGGGCCGTGGAGGAGGGTGGACCTGAAAACCATCCAGGATAAAGACTCCTGTGATAAGCATCTTGGCTGTATGAATCTTCAGCACCCAAGGCTGCCTTTATATGGAAATTCGATTTGGGGAGATAGCAAGGTAAAGATGTCAGGAATGAATCACTGGGAAAATGTGGCCATCTCCAGGAGTCTCTGATTGCCTTTGACACTGGAGGTCCCACTCTACATCAAAGGCATCTTTTTTTGTAAGTGTTTGCCGCTCTCGGCTGTATGGAATGAGACCCTGAAAACTTTCCTTGGAACTACCAGACCCCCACTTCTCTGATTGGTTCAGAGGAAGCACTCGGCTGGCAGTGAGGACTATTTGGAATACACAACTGGGAATACAGACATGTCTGTTTTGGTGAATGCATCAGGCTATTATCCAGTGTACCATGGACATTCAAGATGCTGACCATTAAATTCCAGAAAAGGTCCAAGGCTTTGCCTAAACACTTAGGCATCATGACAAAGCCAAAATGGTCAACTTGATCTTCTAATCATTGCTTCCTCAGCTATAAGTTATATCCCCAGAGAAGTAGCCACATAAATGAAGAACATTTTAACTGAGGTTGGAGAGCTAGGAGCCAGAGACCTAAGGTAGTGGCTCTAAAACTTGAGCTTGCATCATAAACACCTAGAGGGTATAACTAAAATACAATTTTCTGCACCCAATCCCCAGAGTTTCTGATTCAGTAGATCTAGGGTGGGGCCTAAAAATTTGTATTTTACCAAGTTCCCAGGTGATGCTGAGGCAGTTGGTCCAGGACCACACTTTTGAGAACCACTGGCCTAGGGAACTGGTATAGTACATCACAACTGTATAGATTTTTTAGATTGTAATGGTAGCTCTTTCCTCCATTGCCAGAATGAGAGAGATGCTAAGCTGGTTCAGACAGGTTGGAGGAAAGCCAGGATAGTACAGTGGTATCATAGCAACCAAGGCACAAGAGAATTTCATGGAACAACAAAGTGAGAAGTCACATAAATTAAGAAAAGGCAATGATCCATTGGATTAGGTATCCAGGGGGTCATCTGTGACCTCGGGGAGAAGAGTTTCACCAAGTGTTGGGGACAGAAGCACAGCTGCAGTGATTTCTGAGTGAAGTAACTGGCAACAGTTCTTGCAGATGACTTTCAAATAGTGTGGTTGTGGAATAATGGAGAATTACAGGGTAGCAACGAGAGAGGATTAGACTTGAGCAAGTGCTTAAGAGAAAACACCATGAGTAAAGAAGAGGGTGAAGATCCTGCAGAGAAAGGAGCTGATTGGTGAACAAGTTCCTAAGAAAGTGAGAGGATTTCCTGGTGGAAGGAGAAATCTCTTCCACTGAGATAAGAGGGAAGGAGAAAGGGCAGGTCAAGAGGGTTTAGTTTGTAGGTGGTTGGGAAAGAAGTTGAGATGGTTCATGCTGATGGCCTCGATTTTCCCAGTGGGTTACAAAAAGTCTGTCCACCACTTGGAGTGGGTTGTAGCTATTCCTTTTTGTTTTCCTGATGTCCAACAGGTAATTTTTGATCAAATACACTCTCTCTCTCTCTCTCTCTCTCTCTCTCTCTCTCTCTCTCTCTCTCTCATATATTTCCCAAGGACAAATACTAATTTCCTGGAGATATTACAGTCTAAATTTATATTGCAGAAGAAAAAATTTTTCCTTAATGCCACATAAATTTAGTCACAGCCCATAGCGCGAGAGTGAGTACCTGAAATTATGCAAAATAGTGTGAGTTCCTCTTATTTATCTTACTTCCTCAACATTTCTTCAACCCCTTCAAGCCAGTGATGTCCTGAGCCCCAAATCATGATCCACTATTAAGCTACCTACCTCTTTACAACTACTGCTAAGCTATACAAAGAACCATCCTTGGAAATGCCCTTTCTCTTAACCCTCAGCCAAATTACATTATTAGCCAAGGCCTACTCTCCCTCTATTCTCTGACAGTGAAAGAGAAGGTGAAAAATGATAGAGTCTCTTTGAATTACATAACCAATTATCTCTTGATTGACATTTTAAATAATTTTTATTTCCTCTTCTAAACCTGTACTCTGTTCTGTCATCAGTGTTTTCTATTTCAATCCATCTCAAACTGGTTTTGAAAGTGGGTGAATTGCAAGGGATCAACTAAAAATAAACATGTAGATGCATCATTTCCCTGAGTCTTAGATGCTCAGGCTGGGTAGGAACTGAAGTGATATCATGAAGGAGCTGATCAGATGCTCCATGATCAGATGATCATGAAGGAGTGAAAATCAATGGATGCAGATCTCAGTGTGGTTAAGAACTGCAGGAATGAGCTGCTAGAGCAAGTGCCCTGTAATAATAAGAGGTGGTAGCCAAAGAAAGGAATAAATGAAATCAAGATGTTGGAGGTGTGCAGAAACCAATGGTGACAGATCTTTGGACATTTGTCCTTTGACTCATCCTTGATAACTAATTTTTATCATTCTTACCACAAAAGAAGTTTCCCAAAGCTTGCTCAGCTCACTTTTGGTTTTACTGGTTATCATCTTGTTCCCGATACTCTAGTAAGTATCAAGGCAAACTTCCTCTGGGATGGTTGCGTCAAAGGAAAGTGTCTTCAAAGAAAGTGTTAATGGAGGCTCTGTGGGTCTTCCTGGTTAGCCTTTCTGAGAGGGAAGAATTGGGATGCAAGCCTTACAATCATGCAGTTGCTTTTCTGCTCTACACCATGCAGCTTCCCCCCACCCACACATCAGCTGGGTAGTAGAGCTGGCACTCAGAATGTTTAGAACCATTATCATGGTTTTATAGGCACCTCTTATTGGATCCCTTGGACAATATAGGGGAAAGTGCCTGGAAGAAAATTAGAGCTCTAATTATGGATTGGCCTGCTGGGATAATGCCTGTAGGCACATTTTCCCATGATTGAAGCAGAGGCACACCATGAAAAGGAGGTATTTCTGTTCTTGCCTCTTTGAAAGTAGCTTTTCTGTCAGTAAATTGTCTGTCCCAACAGATCCTCTTTGAGTTCAGTAAAATTGTATCATGAGTTTTTTTTAATTTGAAAATTACTCAGCTTAAGAGAAGATAAAAATGAAACTATGTTACTAATTGTAATCATGCTAATGAAGTTTGCATTTCTTCGGCAAGCAAAGGCACAGTAGATAACAGCACTGAAAACACAAGATTTTTCTCTCCAAAATCTATTTTCTTTCACCACTGAACAATCACCCCCCACCCTTCCTTCAGTTCTGAGACTGAAATTCATTTGCACCATTACTTCTTTGAAAGCAATGACTTTTTTTTTTGGTATCATTAATCTACGATTACATGAAGAACATTATGTTTACTAGACTCCCCCCATTACCAAGTCCCCCCCACATACCCCATTACAGTCACTGTCCATCAGCGTAGTAGGATGCTGTAGAATCACTACTTGTCTTCTCTGTGTTGTACAGCCCTCCCCGCTCCCCCCCCACAGTATGTCTCCTAATAGTAATGCCCCCTTTCTTACCCCACCTTATCCCTCCCTTCCCACCCATCCTCCCCAGTCCCTTTCCCTTTGGTAATTGTTAGTCCATTCTTGGGTTCTGTGAGTCTGCTGCTGTTTTGCTCCTTCAGTTTTTTCTACGTTCTTATACTCCACAGATGAGTGAAATCATTTGGTAGCAATGACTTGTTTTTATAAAAATGAATTAATGTTCCTTATTTTTAAATCCAAGCAATATATAAAAGCAGCAAACCACCCCAAATTGCACACAGTTGCTGAATATCATTCAAGAAGCATTTCTATGCATATGTACAGATTTTTAGTAACAGTTTTATGGAGATAAAATTCACAGACTATACAATTCACCTTTTCAAATTATACAAACTAAGTCATTTTTAGTATGTTCACAGAATTGCACAATCATCACCATTATATAAATTTAGAACATTTCACCACCTGAAAAAGAAGCCTAATACTCATTATCAGTGATTTCCCATGTCCTCTATCCCAGCCCCTGGAGAGCATTAATCTATTTTCTGTCTACAGATTTGCCATCCTGGACATACCATATAAATGAAATCATACAATATGTGATCTTTTATGACTTAGTTATTTTCACTTAACACGAAGTTTTCAAGGTTCATCCACTTTCGGTCTGACAATTCCACTCTCTGGGTTATCTTGGAATAGATATCTGTTGATTTTATTTTCCCTCAAGAATTATTTACATTTCCTAATTCTTTTTATGTTGAGTAATTTTGTGTAGTATCTTGACATTATGACAGTCATTTTGGATAGACTGGGGATCCTTTTAAAACCCTCTAGAGAATGTGTATGTTTCTGTTTTAGAAGGCAATTAACCTGTAATATCTGCCCCACCTGAGGTAGTTCAAATCTCACTTCCATTCTCTAAGCCTCTTTTAGGCTCCTTTGGGTCTGACCAGTTCATGTGCCACTCAGAGATTATTCTGAAAAGTGGTCAGGTGATTCAAATTCAGCTTCAGTTCTCCAAGCCACTTTTGTTTAGGTCTGTTCCACCCATGTGTCTCTCAGTGGTTAGACACTCTGATGTTTGATCATGTAGTTCAAGTCTTTGCATCTGTCCATGCATTCATAGTCAGGTTTTGTGCAGGACATATGTGGGTTCATATAGAGAATTAATGGATCTCCTTTGGCTCTCTCCCCTATAGGATACTACTGCCTACTCTCAGCCCTGCTGGGACCCCTTTTTCTGGTTTCTTTGACCATCATCGCTCTGTTTCTGTTCAAGTTTTAGCCATTGGTGCCTCTGCGCTTCTCCACAGTCAGGGCTCAGCCATCGGGCAAGGCCAAAAGAGAAGAAAGGGAAACAAAGGGGAGCTGCCCCCATGTTGGTTGCTTCTCCAAGTTCTGACTCTCCTCCATGATCTGCCTGCATTTTAAAATTCAAATTAAAAATTTTCTTCTGAGTCCTCCAATAGTGTTTTATGTATTTGTCTAGCGATTTTAGTTGTAATTAGCAGGAGAGATGGGCTGTAGTGGGCTTATAGCACCATGTTATAACTCAAACCCTGTCATAATGCATTGAACATTGAATATTGACATAGCACTTGTATTTATTCAGTTTAGATTCTTAGACTACCACATACTAGCTATGAGACCTTAGGCAAATTACTTGGTTTATCTGAACCTTAGTTTCTCCATCTGTAAAACGGGGTTAATTATATGGCCTACTTCAGACACTTTTGAAAGATGAATTGAAATAACACATGTATAGTACTTGGCTTATGATTTTTGCTCTATAAATGTACGATCCCTTCCCCTAGACTGAGATTGCAAATAAGTTTTGTTTGCTGACCTATTTGATTTGTAGTTAAAATCTCTGATGAGAATTGATCATCTATTTCTCTCAACATGCTGTCAGTTGTTATTTTACCTACTTAGAGGCTATGTTGTGCTGGCTGTATGTCCTTGTTCTGTGATTCCTTTGCCCAGCATATAACCATTCTCATTGTCTCTTATTATTATTTTTGTCTAGGTATCTATTTCATGAGAAAAAAAGATTGTGACCCAACTTTCTTCTTGTTCTTATCTTTTCCTATTCTTTAATTTTCAACCTATCATTTTACTTTGCTTTCAGTGTCTCATGTACATAACATATTGTTGGACCTTGTTTTATTTTATTTTTTAATCTATTTGAGAATTCCTAGATTTCTAATTGATGAATTTTAGTCATTTCTATTTATTGAACTTTCTGGGACTTATTTTATACTTTCTGTGCACTGTATTTCACTTTTGTTCTGTTTTTCTCCTTTCCTGCTTTGCATTAGGTAGATAAAATTGAGTGTTTTTTATTTTTGTTATATGATTGCCCTTAAGTTTGATACTTACATTTATTTACTCCTATTAATTAATTTAATTTATCAGCATCTTACCCTCCAAACAAAATAATAACTTCAGCATACTTTTATGACCATGACAGATTTGATATTGTCCATAAAATTCCTTCCAGGTTTTTATAGATAAATTTTTCCTCTTTTTTATCTTTGATCTTAAGGTTTTAGACAGTGATAACATTTGCTAAGTTATTTAATTATCCTTATATGTCCCATACATCTGTCCCATCCTCTTGGTTTATTTCTCTTCTTCTTTAGACACTTCCCACTAAAAACATTTCCAAAGTGTTCTTTATGTGATAATCTTCAAAGGCCTTTGTGCTGGAGAGTTACATACATATCAAAAAAGCAAGAAATAACAAGTTTGGTGAGGATTAGGAGAAAAGGGAACCCTCACACATTGTTGGTGAGAATATGAATTGATGCAGCCCCTGTGGAAAACAGAATATAATTTCCTCAAAAAATTAAAATTATAGATATCTTACAATCTGGTAATTCCACTTATGGGTATTTACCCAAAGGAAATAAAATCACTATCCCAAAAAGATATCTGTACTCTCATGTTCACTGCACAATTATTTGCAATAGCCAAGATATAGAAACAACCTGAGTGTCCATTGATGGATGAACAGATAAATAAATGTGATATATAGATATATACCTATATACATAGATAGGAAATATATATGATATATACATATATTATATAAATAATGGAATATTATTCAGCCATAAAAAAATAAGAAATCTTGTCACTTGCAACAACATGGATGGATCTTGAGGGCATTATGTTAAAAGAAATTAGTCAGACAGAGAAAGACAAATACTGTGTGAGCTCACTTGTATATGGAATCTAAAAAACTGAACTCATAGATACAGAGAACAGATTGATAGTTGCCAGAGGTGGATGTGGGAGGTGAGGAGAGGGAAGAAATGGGTGAAGGTGATCAAAAGGCACAAACTTCCAGTTATAAAGTAAGTCCTGGGGATGTAATCTATAACATAGCAATTATAGTTAATAATACTGTATTATATATTTGAAAGTTGCTACAAGAGTTCTCATCACAAGAAAAAAGAATTGTAACTATGTGTGGTGATGGATGTTAACTAATTCTGATGATCTTTTTGCAATATATACATATATCAGATCATTATGTTGTACATCTAAAACTAATACAATGATACATGTCAATTATATCTCAGTAAAAAAGACATAAAACCATAAAGCTAAACACTAGAATAAAATTTAAATTTTCCAAATTAGTAGAAGAAACACATTCAAAACAAATCAAAACAACTTGGGAAATCTGAACAAGATTGCTGGTTGTATCAATACAATATCCTGGTTGTGATATTGGACTAGAGTTTTGCAAAACATTACCATCAGGGGAAGCTGGGTAAATGTTACACACGATTTCTCTGTTTTATTTCTTACAAATGCATGTGAATTACAATTATCTCAGTCAAAATTGCAATAAAAAAGAAAACAAAGCAAAATATTTTAAAGCTAAGGAACAGTGAAAAACAAAATGTTACAGAAACAAAGTCAAACACATCATATTAATTAGTGTAAATGAAGCAAAATTTAGTTATTAAGACAAAAAGATTTTGAGTTGCTCACAAAGCAAAAGCCAGCTGTATGCTATATTCTAGAGACAACTTAAAACAAACCAGTACTTTTATACTCCTTCCCATTCCGTGACTTTTAGTACATGTTGTTTTATTTTCCATTGCCAAGGTGTGTGACATATACATTTAGTTCTATAATCTTATTTTCTTTAGCATTTATTTCTAGCTCTAGGTTTAAGATGGTATTGCAAATAACACTTTCAAACATCATTTCAAGCTTTTTATTTTGATTCTATTTCTATTCTTGATTCTATTTCTATCATTAGCATTTATTTTCAAGAAAGGCTTATATAACAATAGCAACAACAAAAATGATAGCAGTGCAAAACATTTGAACATTGGCTCAGCCCTTGCTTTATGCTGAGGACTGTGCATAGATGCTTATAGATTATCTCATTTAGCCCTCAAAACAATTCTAGGTCTTGAAACTGTTATATCTATTTTTTAGTTCCTTATTCCTTAAACACAGCAATTTTGCTCTCGTCTAGCTTCTGTATCTAAAACTGGGTATCTACACTTCCTCCCAACTCTGGCATTTAAATTCTATCCTCAAGAATGTAGAAGGTTATTATACTAAGGATGATGACTCCATTTGAACTTAGCAAACAAAAGACTCCACCATCCTTAGAGGGAAATGGAGGATTTAAAACAGTAGAAAACCATAGATGGACCTAAAGGATATTATGCTAAGTGAAATAAGTCAGACAAAGACAAATTTCACTTATATGTGAATTCTAAAAAACAGAACAAACAAAACTGATACAGACTCATAAACAAAGAGAACAGACTGGTGGTTGCCATACTGGCAGGGGGGTGGAGGGGATGGGTGAGATAGGCAAAGAGGGAAAATTAGTGAGAATGTTTGATATCTTGATCTAAGTGATGGTTACATGAGTATATACACATGTCAAAATTCATCAGGCTATATGCCAAGATTTGTGCTATATATTTTTCACACACACACACACACACACATATGTGTGAAAAAATAAAAGTAATGAAAGCATACATATCAGTGATGAAGATTTACCTAATTCATTTTTTTGCAAAATAAAAATAATAGAAAAATTTCGTTCTTCCACATTTGAGAGTTCCACAACTTAAGCCCTGACTTCAGGGATGCTCTCTCCATTTCTGGAGTCAAATAAAAGGTTGAGTAGGTAGCTCAAAGGCTGGGAACAAGGTGTTTTCCTATAGGGGGAGGATGGAAGTGTAGCCAAAGGAAGAATCATACCAGAACTTCAGAGTACTCAAGGCCATGTGAAAAATGATCAAATAAGGTTACTTTATCTGAAGATACAATTCTGAAAGAATATGCTGAAAAAATAATGTTTTTCAATATTTTTGAACTCCCAGAAAAAAGTTCCTGGTTATGGCAATCATCTGCAAATCCTGGAGATTACATACTTCCTTAATTGTGGTAGTGAAGAATAAGGGACAAAATACCTATGTGTGGGGACCATGCTCTTGGCTAATTGCATATTTTTGTACTGCTTTTAGAGTATTGAAGACTGAATAATTAGCTTCTCCTTTTCCTTTATTTTAAATACTAGTTATGGCAAATTTCTTCCTCTTATTCATTCCCACCTCTCACTATTGTAAGTGGGTGTGTAGGTGGTAGTTAAATTTATCATTCATTCCATAGGTTGACAAATACTGGAATTATGATAGCCTAGATGAGGAACGGGCATCGCCTGGAAATTGCAGCCTCCAAGATTAACTAACAGCTCTGAAAACGAAAGCAGTAAAGTACGGTGATTAAGAACAGAGGATTTGGGAGCCACATACTTGGGTTCAAATGCTGGCTCTGCCATACAACCTGCGCCCTTGTAAGAATTAAATGAGTTAATATATTAAATGAGTTTAACATATAAAGTACTTAGGGAAATGCCTGGCACACAATACATGCTCAATAAAAAAATTAAATGGTCCCATGCTTTCATCTCAAGGTACTGAACATGACTTTCTAGTGGTTCCCTGGAAGCATTTTGTGTTATCCAATTTGTGGTGTGGAGCAGACACTTAAATATATTATGCTGCTTTCAACATTCAAGGATGTCATTGGAACATCGGTCTTCTTAGTTACGAGACACACAGTGAAGCAACTTCCCATTCATTTTGAATGGAATATCCCAACATACCCCAGATCTCTTCACAATATCCAACCAAGAATTTTCTAAAGTGGAAGACTCCTATATTTGCCCAGGATTACCCTTTTGCTTTGCTCCCTTCACACAAGTCTTAACAAAATACCCAGAACATGTGTGGCTTTTAGTTTTCCAGAGCCTTTGGTATAACACCATCACTCTCACAAAGCAGCATGCTGTCCTTTGAGACGGAGATGGAGTCAGGGACACTGCAGAGTCCCAGAGCCCCATTTGGTTGCAGGGCTCCCAGGCTCTGTGCCTGACTCATCAGCCACCTGATTTATCAGCCTCTGGTTTAGCTTTTCTGTTTGTGAAACCGAGCAAGGTTGGTATGTGGAAAGGGGACAAGAAAAAGGAGAGGGAAAGACCTGGAAGCATGGAGACTCGTAATCATATGGGACATCAAGTGGTGGCAAAGAACAATAAGAGTCCCAGATGACAGCTGCATCACAAACACAGTTCATGCTGTACTTAAAAACCAGAGTTCCCAGCAGATTGAATCTGTTTTCATTCCATTTAAAAAAGTGGCAGTGGGGGTGGGGGCGGTAAGGAACAACCAAACAGACTAAAAAAGAAACCATCTTACTCCCTTTCCTGTACAGCTTCTGGAACCCACTCAAGTGGTAAGACATCCTATTCCAAGGAAGAGAAATGCTTTTTATTACTTGGCAATAAGCTGGATTGGCAATTTATTAGCATCTATTTTCAACATCCCAGGCATCTCATGTAATGACAGAAGCTGATCAACATTTATGGAGAAACATTTAAGAACTTCCATAAATTTGTGTTTCCTGTACACAGAGCACTGACAATCCAGAGATGTAATGACGATTTTGAAATCTGGGTTTCGGAATTCCTTTGAAACCGGTCCAGGCTTTTCAGTGCCTTTGAAAAGCATATGGCTAAAGGTGGCAGCGATAACAACAACCCAAGGAGGCACAGCGCCGTCACCCAGTTGCTTTTCCTCTTTGCTGCCTCTGCTATGCAACCAATATATGCTTCCCAGCCATTGGCAGGAAATCTGTAATTGTCAATGTGCAGAGTTTCTGGGTCATTATTATAGCAGGCAACGTTACTGTTTTTTTCTCCTTTAAAAAATCTATTGGCAAGATACCTGAGACTCTGGAATGGGCTGCCAAATCTCAGTAGGATTCCAGATGGTTGAGATTCCGGCTCCTGATGCCCTGGTGTCCCCCCTCCCTCCTCTCTTAGATATTTTCATTTATGTTCTCTTCAGAGATAAATATTTTTTTGTCAAACAGCCTCAACAGCGGTCATTATTGAGCATTTCTGCATTACCCTGGAGACAAATGAGCTCAATGGCACATACCTGTGAAGTTCAGCCTTCAGGTCACCCCTTCCCATGCTCCTCCTGCCCCTTCAGCATCCTCCTCCCCTCCTTCTTCCACTGAGGTGTCCTGTGCAGACCTGACCTACTAATGCTCCCCCTTTCTTCCCCCATTTAACTGGCTGGTCCTTAAAGGTGCTTAAGCATTTGTGGAGGGCTGTGTGAGCATCTCTGCAGTCCTCCCCTGACCTTGTAGTCTGGGTGACTGCCCTTCTCTGGGTCCCTGTGGCACCCCATGTTGTCCTCTATAGTAGGAATAAAATGTAGTGGTCACACAGAGACTTCAGTTCGAGCAACTCCTGCCTCCGCCTCTGTGTCTTGCTGGGCAAACTACTTAACCTCTCTGAGCTTCAATTTCCTCATCTGAAAACTGGTAATACTAAAATTACCTTAGTGTGATTATTGGGAGGACTAAGCAAGGTAAAGCATGTAACGTGGTCAGCATAACACCTGTACATCGTAACGGTTTCCTGGATGTTTAGCTATTGTAATTATTATTACAGAACTTTATTTGAACTGTAGAGTGGGTATCTGTCTCCCATTATGAGTCATAAACTCCTTGAGAGCGGGGACTACATTTTTGCCATTCTGATTCCCAATCCCTAAACCAATAGGTATTAGTACATTCTGCCCCCAGGGAATCTGTGCATTTAAGTGCTGCCCTAAATAAAAGATGTCACCTTAATAAGGCAAACTTCAGTTATGTAAACATAAGGTGGGAATATTTCTGCAGCTTCACTCATATGTCCATTTTGCCCCTAAGGGAGAAAACACCATCTTATTAATTTTTTCTGAGAGTGAAGGAGTTGCTCAAGGCCTAGAACATTCCTGAGCCACATTTCACAGGTAGGCAGAGTGACCATACCTTGTAGCAGGTGGGAGCTGGATGTCCCCCTTTGTCTCTATGCAGTGAGCAGAGAAGCTCTGGCTGTCCTTCTGGTCAGCTCCGCTGCTCTGTCTTCTCTGCCTGTGGAAGGGAGGGGAGTGTTTGAGCTGTGCAGGCTCAGTTATCCTCAGCTCAGAGGACAGCTCATAGGAAGCCCCTCCTAGACTTCAGAATTAAGCCTCGTGCTCCAGCACAGAGAAGCGCTGCTCCTGATGGGTGGCCTCTGCTTGTGCACTATTAATAATGTGATGCTGTGTTTCCCACTTCTATGCATAGCTGAAGGAACCCCAAAGTGGATAAGGGCCAAGTGCTATAATCCAGACACCAAAATGCCACCCCAACTCAAAATAGGGGAAATGTGGGATAGAGTTCACTATCTTCACAAGCATTTTAAGAGTATGTGACCCCGGAAAGAATGGCAATGCAAATCCAGACACTCTCAAGACATTCTGAGAGAGTTCTTGAGATGCGTTGGAACAGAGGAGTTTTTCATGTTGTTCTCTACTCTTCTTTCTGATGAAATCATTTTTGATGAGCCCATATGACTTCTTCTATAGTAAAAAGATGTTGGATGAAAGAAACCACAAGCATTATCCTGGCTTGGCAGCTGCGAATAGGAGCCAGGCCAGGGAAACCACCTCTTCTTTCCTTCTCCTTCAAGTCCTACTTTAAGAGTCCTTCCTTCCACATTTCCTCAGTAAGCCACACTATCTTCTCCCCAGCACCCTCTCCATTTGTAAGTAAATAGCCCTTGGCTGGAAGCTAGGTGACCTGGATTCTTGCCCAGTTCTGCCCCTAAATCACAAGTCATGAGGCTCTGAATACTTAACTTTTCCAAGGGTCAATTTCTCATCTGAAAAACTTATATAAATATTTAGCTTTAGTAGACTATTAGGTTCTTATTGGATTATGTTATATATATTATATATATTATATATATATAAGCTCTTTCCAAAATAGACAGTACTATCAACCATGTCCCTGCACATTTGGGGTCTTGAAACATGTAGCCCAACCTCAAATCCCACATCATCTAAAGCCTACTCAGCCCAACCCCAAAGAATCAAGAGGAGAACAGAGCTAAGGAATCAAAGACAGTAAGCACATTCAATTGTCAAGCAATAAGACTGGAATCCCATACTAGGGACAGGGCAGAGCAGGTTCAGATCCTAACTACTTCACATTGTGACCCTAAGTAAGTTATTTATCCTCTGAGGTACATACAATAAATGCACAAGTCTTAGTGTACAGCTTGATGCATTTTGACATGTGTATATGCTCCTGTAACCATCACCCGCATCAAGATGTCAAACACTTACACTAACATTTAACTGAGGTTGGAGGATCCACTTCCCTCCAGAACGTCGCCATTGCTATGACTCCACCCCAGAGACCACCGGCCGCATGCCTCTCCGTTCCATATTCTAGACCTTCTCAGAAGGTAGGATACAATTGGCCCAACCTGGACCATGTCTCCTCCTCTGAGCCAATTACCTGTCTTGAGGAAGACTTAAAGAGCACAGCTCTAGTTGCTGAGCTGCCTCACCATGATCTGGGGCCACCTCTCAGGCAAGGCACCACCAGAGAGCTCCCCAGCACAGGCCCATTGTAAGCCTCATCCCTCGGCATACCATCTCCGCAGCATTCTGGCCCACAGGAGGCCAAGCAAAACTGTGCTCATACTCATGATCTTCCTTATGTTACCCTGTTCTTATGTCCTGCAGTGTCATGGCCAGAAAGAGAACAATCTTTCCAGGGGCTAGCCACAATGACACCCAGAGGATGTTGCAGAACATGTCCTTATTTTTTGCCTGAGACAGCCTTCAGTGCAGAACAAATCAGCCTTAGGTGGGAAGTCCCAAGTCTCTTCTTCTCCGGGATCCCTCCCTCTTCACCTTTTTTTCTGCTCCCACCTACCCTGCCTCATCCCAACCCTCACCCTACCCCCAGGCTACAGACTCCAAGTTCCCTTCTGACAGACCCCCTTGTGGTCAGTGTCTTAGAGACTGCAGCCTCCTGGTGGCAGATGGAGCCTCCTTATAGACCTTCAAGTCCAGGGAACTTTAGGTCTTACAAATTCTTCAGAGTAAACACCTATAAGACAAGCTGCCCATTATCCTGCTAATTCAAATCACCTCCCACAATTCATTTTATTCTTAGAGACCCTCTCCACAAGGAGAGTGAAGATGAATTAAGGAGGTACCATAACATATAACATTCTTTTTATCCCTAGGTCTGAGTGTGTGCCTTATGACACCTGCTTGCTGCCTGTAACTGCAAAACACAGATACAGGCTCAGTGCTGGGAAGAGTGACTAATGGCAGCATGTGTCACTCCAAACAGTAGCCTCTATATTATAAGCCTAGGAGAATGTCACTCAGCAGCTGTTTCTCCCCATGGCAGAGGCTGAGGGAAAAACACTAATCAGTATTGGAGAGAAGGTGGGCAGGGAGTGTGGGGTGGGGACCTCTTAGTCAGCTATCCTGGTCCCATCCTGGAAGAAGGAATTTCTGGAATGCAACAAAGGAAGTTCTATCCAAATTGGTGGGCAGTGGTTTTGAGATGAATAATATCTCAGCTATATTTATTTGAGCTCCTCTTAAACATAGAAGAGTATGCTATAACAAGCAGCATTTAATCTGAGCTTTGTTCTCTGCCAAGTGAGGGCATTTAAGGACTTTTTAAATGTGAAGCCCGCCAAAGACTTGCTCTATCAGTGACAATGGGGACAGTTGAGATGGTGATATAACAGAATAGACCCTTGAATCCAAACCTGACTTGAGGACAGCACAGAACTAGGGTGAGAAATGGGATGGGGAAACCAGATAGATATGGGTTACTACCCAGGGACTAGCTTTGTTTTGAACGGTGAGTTTATGGGTGCTTATTACATTACTAAAATTAACTACATAAGAGTATAAAAACAAAGCAAAATTGAAGGAACAAAATAGCAGCAGACTCACAGACACCAAGAGGGGATTATTGGTTATCAAAGGGAAGGAGTTGGTTGGGGAGGGTGTGGTGAGGGAGGGAGAAGGGGATTAAGGGATACTGTAATTGGCAATCACAATATAGGTAGGTCATGGGGAAGGCAAGCACGAAGAAGACAAGTAGTGACTCTGTAGCATCTTACTACGCTGATGAACAATGACCACAATAGAGGGGGTGAGGACTTGATAATATGGGTGAATGTTGAAACCACAATGCTGTTTATGTGAAATATTCATAAGATTGTATATCAATGATACTTTAATTTAAAAAAAAAGAAATTAACTACATAGAAGTAAGTTATAGAAGAAGAAGAAGGGGAAAAGTTATATAGAAGAAGGGGGAAAAATTAGTGAAAATGTTTGATACCTTGATCTGGGTGATGGGTACATGAGTGTGTACATGTGTCAAAATGCACCCAGCTATACATTAAGATTTGTGAATTTTTACTCTGTACCTCGGTAAAATAAGTAAATAATATATTGTAACTCTAGAGAGAAAATATGTTCCCAAAGGGCAAATAAACCTTTGAAGCCAAAATCGGACAAAGGGAGAAATAAAGTGGGAGAAATTGTTTATTGCTTACAAGCCCTCATCTCCTCCTGCTCGCCAGTGACTCTCACGATCTGGATGCCAAAAAGACCCCACCAAACCTCTCCTGTCCGGGTGCAGGCTCGCTCAACCCCCTTACAATATTGATATGGAGATGGCTACACCTCTCTACCCCTTGGAAACACCTACTGATACGGAGATGTACTAAGGCCTGGCAAGAGATTCTAGAAATACTGCAATTTTACCCACATACATAAAAAAAAAATAAGAGTTTCCAGTTGATTTCAGTTTGCAAATATGAAATCCATTTACTCATGCTTATTCAAAAAAATATTCTCTGTATAAAACAGTGAAAAAAAATAGTAAGTTATAAACAAGGAGGGGTGGGACAGAAGAGTCACTAAGCATTCCATGTTCCTATCTTTTAAATGGAAGTTTTTTTAAGGTTTAAAAAAATACTAGCCTTGCAAAAGAGTAAACATCTCTATACTCCTGTCATATTTTGGAGTGGACATTATAAATGTCTCTCCCACCACCCCTCAAATCTTAGAGGTCTCAGTAGGTTTGGGGCGGGCTTATAAGTAATAAGTTCCTAACTTATAAAATGGCAATGTAAGAGGGAGATCTTGGGCTCCCTCAACTCTATCTTCATGGTAAAAACATTCCTTTAAAATCTTCAACAGTGTTTATGCATATATTGTTGCCATGGTGTGAGTCTAAGTGATGATCAAATGAGGTTCCGGAATCTGGAACCCCCATGAGCTTGCAATTTAGGAATGATTAGAGAGGACAGGAACACTGGTTAAGTAAATATGCAAATGTAAAGAAGATAAAGGGCATTTAATGGGTGGCGAGTAAACCGTAGGGCCAGAATAATCTGTATGCCTCCAGCAAGTCATCTGGACAAGCATGCATTGTGTCTAATGCGTGCCAAGCCCCAAACTAGGTGAGTCCAAAGTGGAGATAAGTTTCTACACAAATAGTTATTCTATACAACAATGCAGAATTGGACCGAAACTTTAAAAACGGGGTGGGTGGAGGGTGTGAATGCAGTGTGAGAAAGGGAAAGATTGGTTGAGAATTTAAGACACCTTGTGCTGGGCCTGGAGGAACAGGGAGAGCTCACAGGGGATGTCGGTGAGTGTGGAGCTTGGAAGGAAAACCCAGGGGAGCATCTGCTAGAAGGCTAGAAAGGATCGGGGAGAAGCAGTGAGGATGAGGGGCATGAGGAGGTACAGCCTCTAAATCTGAATCTCATTCCTGGGTTTTCCAGAGCACCCGAGAGTCCCTAAGGATGAGGCTCTCATGGCCAGTGGTAGGGAGTTAAACACAGATGCTCTTACATGCCCCTGGGTCAGGCTTCTGAGGGGAAGAAGGGCTTCATCTGGGGCGCCAGTCTCTGGAGCCTCAGGTCTGGTGCCCTGGGTCATGAGGCAGCTCTGTGGGAAAGCAGGAGTGAGTGCGCAGGGATCTATCCCCCCATTGAACCATCAGTTTGGACTCAACCACTCCCACTATTCTTTAATTTTCTAAATAAGGAGAGAGACTAGATATTCTCAATCACAGGTTTCAATCCCTCGCCTTCCCACCCACCTTCCACCTCCTCCAGCCCCTCCCACAAAGCTAACACCCCAGGGAAGAGAGTCTTGACCCTCCCGCCTCTCTGGAAAAAGGCTCAGCCTCTGATAAAAGAAGCGAGACTCTCACAGGCAGCAGAACCTTCAGGCAGCTCGGGAAGGAGCTGGAAGGCAAAGGTGTAGGCAGCCGGCAGCCGGCAGCCTATATATGGAGCTGCCGGGAAGGTGACTGTTTCCAGGGTGAGCCGACTCAACCGTGCAGGAAACAAGCAACTCAGAACTTAGCAACGTAATTGAAGCCTGCCAGGCTCACCTCTCACACCTCCACCCCCGGCGCAGCTCCTGCTCTGCCAGGCTGCTTCGGAGGATTCACTGCTGGCGCCCAACAGCTGGGCCAATTGCCCAAACAGCCTTGGGGGAGTTCTGGCTCTCTCACAAGGCTAGGGGTTGGGGCCCTGGTGTTGCAAATAATAGCAAACCAGTGAAGAGGGGGACAAAAGCGCTGTCCAGGGAAGTGAATCAGCCTAGACTCTCCGTTCCGAAACGGAAACGGACAGTGCGAGCTTGAGATGATGATGATGACTGATTCTTTTCTTAATCACTGTCATTAAAAGAAAACATTAAGGACGACAGCAGATTAAGCAAGAGAAATCCAGGAACCCGTGTACTGCCAGGATGCATTTATGATATAGTAGGCTCCTGGGGCCTCCGAACGATTTCGTCCGCACCAAGTCCCAGACCGCTTCCTGGCTTCACTTGCAAGGGCGGCAAAATGGGCTCCGGGAGACGCAGCTCAGTAGGGTGCTGTTCTCTCTTCAGCAGGATGATGACCCAGTTGTGGTTGCCACAAGGACCAGGAAAGACCCGAATAGAGGCAGCAAAGTCCATAATGTCCAAGATTTACATGGAAAAGAAACTTTAAGACCGGGAGAAAGAGAGATTAGCCAAAGACATGGAACCTCCAAAACCAGGGTTGTGACAGTGCTGCCGGCCTTAAAGGTAATCCCGGCCACAGAAGGCCTTTGAAGAGGGATTCCTTCTGTCTAGGACCAGAACCTTCCCCAAACTGACCTCCAGTCACTTTTTTTTTTAACAAAGATATATTTGATTTAATAAAATTTTGTTTCAGTGCTATTAGAACATTTTCTAGTCTTGATGTGAGCCATTTTAAATCATTCTTTTCTATCTATATCCTTATTTTAGTGCTTCTCTAATTTTCAGACTTCTATTATTTTTCCTTATTTCACATCCTATGTATTAAACTTTAGAAAACTATTTGCTTCCATATTTTAGCTCATTTAAATTTTTTAACCTTTTAAAAATCTGCCTTTTATTTATTCATATATATATTCTTTTTAAGTGTTACTTGTTTCTCTATTTACAGATTTAGTATTTTCTACTGCATTTAGTTTTAGCTCAACCTTTTATTCTTAAGGTTTAAAAAAAAACCTTTTTATTAACTGCATCAGTCATGTTTCAGAGCAGGAATGTGGCAAATTGTACTTCCTAAGAGTGGCCACAATATTTCCATCCCACATGCTCTGCCAGGACTTTGCCACTCTTCCTTCAAGAAGTGACATCTAAGTCCCCTTCCCTTGAGCCAGGGTGGGTTGAACCTGTGTGAGTCTGTGACTGTCTTGACTACTAAGAGTGTGGCAGAAATGATGCTAGATGTCTGAAAATAAGTAATAAAGTTGATTGTACCCACACACATACCACACACGCACACACAAACTGCCCTGGGAACGCAGCCACCAAGCTGTGAGGAGAAGCCCACGTGGACAGGAAGCAAGCAGGTCAGCTGAGAGCCTGAACCAGTTCGCCCTCTGTATGCGTGAGCCCTCTTAGCAGCAAGCCGTCCAGCCTTCAGTACAGCTCCTCCAGCTTCCAGGGTGTGGCACAGAGATGAGCTTTCCCTGAAAATCCCTGCCCAAATCACAGATTTGTCTGCAAAATAAATGACGTTTGTATAATATCTTTCAATAAAATATTATCAATTTCTTTATAAAGATTTTACATTTTGTTATATTTATACTTCAATAGTTCATATTTTTATTATTTTTGGAAAATGACAGAATTTTTAAAAATTCTGTCTTGTTCTTTTTACATTTCATTTTCTAACTCATAGTTGGTGATACATAGAAAAAATAAAATTTTATATATCGACTTCGTACCAAGAAAATTTTATAAACTCTAAAAATTCCTCATAATTCTTCTGTTCATTTTGTTTTCTTCCCTGTACATAATCATACCATGTGGGCAATTTTACTGAAATTGCATTAAATTTGCAGATTAATTTGGAGAGAAGTGACTGTGAGTGTTGGCTATGGAGGTGTTCCCCTCGAGGGTCTCTTAAAGAAAGAATGTGCCATTCAGCTGCAAAGAGCACAGTTATGCTGATCCCCAATGGTAGCACCTTTCAGGTTCACCTCAGCTTCCAAACCAAGGCCATGCTTTTTCCAGGAATGCCCCCACCAGTGACTGAGTACAGAGAAGGTACCAGGGAACTGGCCATCTCTTCTCAGTACCAGAATCTTTGAATGGACAATTTTTGCTCTGGAACTCATCTCTGGGTTGACTGAGACTGTCAGACATGTAGGACAGATTTGAGGCTCTCCTCCCCAGTCTTGCTTTTATCTCTCAGTGTGTTACTCCCAAATAAACCCCTTGTACTCCTAACTTCATCTCAGTGTCTGCTTCTCAGGGAACCCACTGACACTGACACATTGACATAGTTATGATATTGAGTCTTTCCAGTCAAGAAAACATATCCTCATTGATTCTATTTTTTAAAGCTCTTCAGGAAAATTTTGTAGTTTTCTTCATATTCGTCTTGCACATTCTTGAGTTTATTACTAAATTTTTAAAAAGTCTTTTTCCTGAAGTAAATTAGATCTTTTATTCATACTTATTATATATTTCAAATCTATATAGTAGGTCATAAAGGTTATGTTATATAACTGGTTATACAACTGTTATATCTTGTCATTGTCATTCATTTCTAAATCATTTTCCTTGTGACTTCCTCAAAACAAACAACCATAAAAGCAAGTGAAAACCTACTCTTATCAGTAGGAGAATGGATAAACAAACTGTGGTATATTTAAACAATGGAATATTAGTATTTGAAAAAAAAGAATAAACTACTGATGCATGCAAAACATGCAGTGGATAAACCTCACAGACATTGCACTGAGCAAAAAAAGCCAGACATAAAACAGTACATGCTGAATTATTCCATGTATATGGAGTTCAAGAACAAACAAAACTAATTATAAGGATAGAATTGAGAAAAGCCGTTACCTCAAAGCAGAAGTGTCTCTCAACTGAAAAGGGGCACAAGGGAAATTTCCAGGGTATGTAAATGTTCTATGATTTAGGTAAAAAATCATCAAACTGTATCCTTAAGAGTTTTTCCTTTTACTGTATGTAAATTATAGCTCCACAAATAAAACCCAATGTTTGGTTAGAAGACTCTGCTTTCTTGCTGATTCTCCACTTAAGTAAATTATTACTCATCGTCAAACCAGAACCCGAGAGTCAACCCCAATTCCCTCCTCTCCCTTTTGCCCCACAGGTAGCTAATCACCCGTGTATGTCCATTAGAGACTAGCTTCTAAATGTCTGTGGACTCTGGAAACTTCTTCTTTCCTGTTACTCCCATCAGGCTTCAGGCCTCACAACCTTCTCTCACCTGAACTGCAGCAGCTTCCTAACTGATCTCCACTGCAGTTCACCCTCCGTACAGTAGGCAGACTGGCCTTCCTAAAATAAAACTGCATCTCCTACATAGCTCAAACCTCTTCAAAGACTTCTTGTTGCCCCAGGAATAAAGTCCAGATACCTAAACGTGTTTAAAACGGTCCATGATCCTGAGCTTTCCCATCTCTCCCACCTGACCCCACTTCTCCTTTCTAGCCTCTTTTACTCTTCTTGCTGCAGCCAACATGGACTTCCTTCAGTTCTCTAAATCCTTTTTTGTTCCCCACCCCTCCTTTTCTTACCTTCTGGCCTGTTCACATGCTTCCCTCTGCCTAGAACATGCTCCCCACTCACTTTCCATTATTCTTGGTTAACTTTTACCCAACCTTCTGGTCTCAATTGGAAAATTACTTCCTTGGAAAATTACCTCCTGAATTTTTTGGCTAGATAATGAATTCTTGCCTCATTCTATGATCCCAAACTACCCTGAGCATCCCCCACTGTCATATGTATCACACCTTTCTGCAATAATTTGTTGAAGTGGCTGATATGTTAAGTCAGCCATAAATATTTAGATGAGTGAATAAATGAATGAATAAGAGCAGGGATTAGAAGACAAAAGCTAGTCATAAAATTCAGACTGTGGTGACCAACCCCACTCCCATAAGAGGAGGTACCCAGAAAACATGAGAAGCATATCTGGAATTAATTGCTTTATCACATCATCTCTCTTTGCCATAGTAAGTGCTTGTGCTTCAACTGCCTAATTTATTAATTATAGCTCTTAATCCTTAGACTGTAGGTAGAGCAAGTGAGAGAATGTGAGCACAGAAAGGACCGGCATTTTGTTCAAGGTCACAGAACAAGCTAACAGCAGAGCTGGGTTGGAATTAGTTCCAGTAACTCCCAGGCTTGAGATCCCTACTCCTTGATGGGATTCTCTATAACCCTGTGGCCATGTGTCCATAGTTTGGCCTTAGTGGAAGCTGGCATTTAGAAGCACTGTTTAAGTTCCTCCCATCCCTGACATACCCTGTATCAGAAGCCCACTGTATACCATTGTTAAAGCCATTTCTGTTATGAACACCTGCTTGCTGCTGTCTGAGCAGGGGCCACCCTGGACCCTCCCCCTCATGCCCTGAGTAAAGGTCCCTGCTGGAGTCCTTGCATGGCAAACCACATGTGTGGGGCCCACAGGTTGCCAAGCTGAATATGGCTCCAGATTATTCTAGGAAACAAATACATTGTTTTGCTCTGGATTGCTAATGAGGGATTTTTATTTTGGGCAATGTTCCTTGGAACTGGCAGACAGATGGAATAGGCAACTTGCTCCAGGGGCATTTCTAAGCAGTGGGAACTATCCATTTCTGCCCCTGTTAGGAGAACATGCCAGAGTCCATTTCCGCCTAGCTCTTGCCCTCAAGGCCTGAGGCAGTGGCCTCTTGGAAGGCTTCCTGGCTCCCAGTGGTTTCCTCTTTTCTGGGAATGGCCCTCAAAACACAAGCACAAGCCCCTACTGGTCTTATCAGCTGTAAATTACCCTGCCACCTAGCCAGCTAATTGTCCTAGAGAGGATAGCAATGGTCTTTCCTGAGATTTCCTACCTGGAATTGAGAACAAGCATCCATTTATCACAGCAGGCTGACATGGAGAACACAGAATCTGCCAGTGGCCAGGTTTTCACTCATTAGTAAGAGAAAAGAGGAAGAGCTGAAAGCATCTGAAAAACTTTTAGCCCCTCGGTCCACCAGCTCCTGACACCCAGCTGTATCCTTTCCCCCTTGCCAGTTGTTTGATACTCCCTTAGATTCTGTGAGTTAATAAATTACTTTTTTTTCTTTATTTTTTCAGTTTAAGCTAATTCAGGTTGCATTTTTGTTACTTGTGACCAGAAGCCTAGCCTAACGGTGGTGGGCATGGTCCAGGGATGCACAGAAGACTCAGGCTATGGCTCAGTGGGTCAGCAGTGGATAAACCACCAGGTATTTTGGAATTATGTTGTCAGATCCCAGTACATTGACCAACTACTTCAAAGAAGTTTAAGGAAAACTATTGTGAGATGGGGGAGGAGAGATAAAACACGTGAGATGAGCTCAGGTGAGAAGCAGGAGGAAGACAGGGAGAAGAGAAGTATGCCAGGTAGGTTTAGTTTAGCAGGTTTATCTCTGATTTCGGTTCTGTTCTAGAGCTATAGACCTCTCAGTCTACACTCTCAGACTCTTTTTCATCTTCTTAATACATAAATTAAAAATCAATGCACTGAGTATCATTTCTCAATCAAATAAAAGCATATAGCAAGATCCAAGTCCATTACTGCCCACCAAAGGAGAAGCAGGCTTAGATACAAAGGGAGTTTGATCTCACATTATAGGGTGGCTAGCAGCATGGAGAAGTCATTGTGCCCACCCCCCGCCTCTGATTCTCCTAAAGCCCATCCTAGTCACCTCTTCAGTGATGATCTACCTCTCAGCTCTGTCTGATGCTGACTTTGCCCAAGGAGGCATATAAATGGAAAACAAGAGAAACAATAACCTTCCTCTCTCCTGTGGTAACACAGCTTAGAAGCTGCCTTGGAATAATTTAAGAAGCTTTTCCTAAATGGTTTGCAGCCACCTTGGTCTCCTACTCTCCACCTCCTGCATGACCCAAACTAGAAAGAACAAAAGTAAGGAGGCTACAGAAGCCTCCCACCCCCGCAGTATACCCTCTCCAGTCCATGTCAGAACAGCCTCATCTCCAGTGGCCACTGCAGGGGTAGGAGGTAGGTTCCCGCTCAGGTCCTGGATGAGGCATTAGACCCCTAGATCATAGAAAAAGAAATACCAAGACCCTATGAATACATTTTCATCCTTCTTTAATAATTTTTACAGTGCGATTACAATTAGCACTGGGATACTTCTTTCTGCTAGCCAATTAGCTCTCATATACTGCTGACTAGCATCTAAATCAGAACAATCTTCTCAAAGGAAGGTTTGACAATATATATTATACTTTTAAATGTTTGTACCTTTGACCTAGGAATTCCCCTGTTTGGAATCTAGCCTATGGTTATACTGCAGGTTCAAATTCTGGCAAATCACTTACTAACCTTATAAGCTTAGGGAAGTTTAACCTCTCCATGCCTAGTTTCCCCATCTGCGAAATAGAGACAATAATAGTATTCATCAAGTTGTTGTGAGAATTAAATGGTGAGTATGTATAAAGCTCTCAACACCTGGTAGTGAGTGTCATAGTAGGTAGCATACAAATGCTAGCTAGCATACTGTATTATTATTATTATTATTACTACCCCCATTAGTGCACCAGGTACACATAAAAGGCTATGCACAGTCAGATTCTTTATAATAGTTAGAAACAGGAACATGTCAAGGTAAAAAATTATGTACATTTACATGATGGAAGACTCTGGTGCTGTTGACACTATTGATTAGTTTGTACCATGATTGAGGGGGAAAAAAAACATTCAAGATACAATGTTAAGTTAGTTACAAGAGTATGTATAATAGGATGCCATTGGTATAAATAATACTGATGGTGAGGACTCTGGATTAAAGATGGTGGTGTGAGAGGTGAGACAGAGGCCTCCTCCCAAAACCACATATAATACAAAAATATAATTAATACAGCTGATCCTGAAAGAGTAACAGGAAAGAAGGCTGTGTCAGACTGCATACATGCAGAGAAAAGAACAGACATCAGGGAACAGGGTAACGTACCAAAGCCATGATCTGGTGGGACCCAAGCTCTTCCCCCACCTCAACTCACTAGTGCAAGGAAGAGAAATGGAGCAGGGAGGGAGGAGAGGCCTGGGACTGCTGAACACCTAGCCCTGGAGATCTGCTCTGGGAGCATGAACCTACATTGCATGGTGCACTGGTGATTAGTGGGGTTGGAAAACTAAGACAAGTGGAATGCCTGGAGAGACTGATATTCCAGCTGTTTGTGGAAAACAAGGATCCATATGCAGCTGCTCTGGGACAAAGGAAAAGTGGGCAGTCTGAGAGACATCCTAAAAGCAAGTGGGTGGCTAAAGGGACAAGGATTGCACAGAGCTTACTGCTCAGGAGAAAGGACAGGTAGACAAAATTGTCCAGGCTCACTCTGCCCAGCAGGTTGAGAACTTCCAGGAGCTTCCGGCATTCCATCCCACTGGCTGGCTACGCAGCTCTAAAGCCCCCCACAGTGATATGCATCCTGCTGCGCCTTCCACCCAGCCAGCCCGCACCTGTCTTGCAAACTGGCAGCCCCTACCCTGGTGTCAGGCCAGCCAGAGGAAAGCCCTGCCTATGGAGCTACAAACACAAAGCATAGAGGCTTATACTTGTGTGTTTGGCCAACTGATTCTGGCAGTGGAGACAGGCAGAGGAGCCAGGAAGCAGGAAATAGCTCTTTCCTCCCAAATAGGCACCCACACCGCTCCCCTACAACCCACAAAATAGCTCCAGGGGCTGAGCAGCTCCAGAGAGTAGAGTTTCTGGGAACTAGAGGGCGCCACATACAAATATGAAAAGTCAGAGGAACCTGGTTCAAACCAAAATCCCACAAACACCAGAAAAAGGATCAAGTGAAACCAAAATCACCAATCTTCCTGAATGAGATTTCAAAATAAAAATCATAAACATGCTCATGGAGGTATAGAAAAATTCAAGAACTTAGGGAAGAATTCAGGACAGAGATCCAATAATTACAGAATACAGTAGAGAGATTTAAAAGATTAGATATGGTAGAGGAGATGATAAATGAAATAGAACTTAGAGAAGAGGAATACAGAGAAGCTGGGGCACAGAGAGAAAAAAGGATCCCTAGGAATGAAAGAATATTGAGAGAATTGTGTGACCAACTCAAACGGAACATTATTTGTATTTTGGGTTACCAGAAGAAGAAGAAGAGAGAAAAAGGGATAGAAAGTGTCTTTGAGGAGGTAATTGCTGAAAACTTCCCCAATCTGGAGAAGGAGATAGTCTCTCAGGCCATGGTGGTGTACAGATCTCCCAATACAAGGGGCCTATGGAAGACAACACCAAGACATAATAATTAAAATGGCAAAGATCAAGGATAAGGACAGACTGTTAAAAGAAGCCAGAGAGAGAAAAAAGATCACATACAAAGGAAAACCCATCAGGCTATCATCAAACTTCTCAACAGAAACCTTACAGGCCAGAATATTCAATGCAATGAAACAAAAGGGCCTTGAACCAAGAACACTCTACCCAGCAAGATTATCATTTAAATTAGAAGGAGAGATTAAATGATTTCCAGATAAGCAAAAGCTGAGGGAATTTACTTCCCACAAACCCTATCTACAGTGTATTTTGGAGGGACTGCTGTAGATGGAAGTGTTCCTAAGGCTAAATAGCTGTCATCAGAGGAAATAAAACCACAGTAAAGAAAGTAGAACAATTAATTACTACAGAAAAGCAAAATTAAATCAACTACCCCTAAAGTCAGTCAAGAGATAGACAAAGAGTGCAGAATATGATACCTAATATATAAAAGAATGGAGGAGGAAGAAAAAGTAGGGGGAAAAAAAAGAACATTTAGATTGTGTTTGTAATAGCATACTAAGTGAGTTAAGTTAGACTCTTAGATAGTAAGGGAATTAGCCTTGAACCTTTGGTAACCATAAATCTAAAGCCTGCAATGGCAATAAGTACATACCTGTCAACAATAACTCTAAATATAAATGGTCTATATTCACCAATCAAAAGACATAATATCACTGAATGGATTAAAAAACAAGACCTTTCTATATGCTGCCTACAGGAGACTCACTTCAAACCCAAAGACATACACAGACTAAAAGTGAAGGGATGGAAAAAGATATTCCATGCAACTAATAGGGAGGAAAAAGGAGGAGTGGAAGTACTTGAATCAGACCAAATAGACTTCAAAACAAAGAAAGTCACAAGAGACAAAGAAAGACATTATGTAATGATAAAGGGGTCAATCCAACAAGAAGATATAACCATTATTAATATCTATGCACTCAACACAGGAGCACCTACATATGTGAAACAAATACTAACAGATTTAAAAGGGGAAATAGAATGCAATGCATTCATTCTAGGAGACTTCAACACTCCACCCAATCCAAAGGACACATCGACCAGGAAGAAAATAAGTAAGGACACAGAAGCACTGAAGAACACGTTAGAATAGATGGACCAAATAGACATCTACAGAACTCTCCACACAAAAGCAACAGGATATACATTCTTCTCAAGTGCACATAGAGCATTTTCAAGAATAGATCATATACTAGGCCACAAAGAGAGCCTCAGTAAATTCAAAAAGATTGAAATCGTACCAACTAGTTTCTCAGACCACAAAAGTATGAAAGTAGAAATAAAGTATGCAAAGAAAATGAAAAATCCCACAAACACATGGAGGCTTAACAACATGGTTCTAATAATCAACAGATCAATGACCAAATAAAAACAGATCAATGACCAAGCAATATATGGAGACAAATGACAATAATAATTAAATACTGCAAAATCTGTGGGATGCAGCAAAGGCCATGCTAAGAGGGAAGTATATTGCAATACAGGCTTACCTCAGGAAAGAAGAACAATCCCATATGAACAGTCTAAACTCACAATTAACAAAAATAGAAAAAGAAGGACAAATAAGGCCCAAAGTCAGTAGAAGTAGGGACATAATAAAGATTAGGGCAAAAATAAATAAAATCGAGAAGAATAAAACAATAGAAAGAATCAATGAAAACAGGAGCTGGTTCTTTGAGAAAGTAAACAAAATAGATCAACCCCTAGCCAGACTTATCAAGAAAAAAAGAGAGACTACACACACAAACAGAATCAGAAATGAGAAAGGAAAAATCACTACGGACACCACAGAAATACAAAGAATGATTAGAGAATATTATGAAAAATTATATGCCAACAAACTGGATAACCTAGAAGAAATGGACAACTTTTTAGAAAAATACAACCTTCTAAGGCTGACCCAGAAAGAAACAGAAAATCTGAACAGACCAATTACCAGCAATGAAATTGAATTAGCAATAAAAAAACTACCTAGGAACAAAACCCCTGGACCAGATGGCTTCATCACTAAATTTTATCAAATATTTAGTGAAGACCTAATAAACATCCTCCTTAAAGTTTTCCAAAAATTGGAAAAGGGAATACTTGCAAACTCATTCTATGAGGCCAGCATCACTCTAATACCAAAACCAGGCAAAGATACCACAAAAAAAGACAAACTGCTTCAAACACCTGTAGCCCTCAGGGGGCAGTTCCGGGTGCTAGGAATTTTACTGGGGTTGGTGTTGGGGCCACGCCCTGTGACCTTTGGCAGGGTTTCCTTTGTGTGGGGCTGGTGTGCTTACAGCAGTGCTCACAGCCCCAGGTGACATCACAGTTGCCCTAGCTGGGCAGCCCAGTGCATGCTTAACCTGAGAGGAGTTAGAAGCAAAGGAGACCCTCTCCTAGTTCATACCCTATTCTCAGATCATTTGGCACACAATCAATTTTCTGTGTGGGCAATTTCCTTCCTAAGTTTCATGCCCCACTCTGCCGCCTCCCCAGCCCCACCTTCTTTGCCTACTGGTCCTTCCCATCCAGGACGCTGCCTGTGCACCTGCTGATTGTCCTGGCTGCAGGCTGTTCCACTGGGACCTTGTGTCTTTACCAGTTGACTTTTCCATCAAGCTGCAGAGGCGGTATTCTCCCCTCTGGGAGTCCTGACTTCAATGAACCAGGGGTCCCACCAAAGAAGGCCACACTCTCGACTTATAATTCCAAGATGTCTGGACTCCCGAGAACCACAAAAATGGCTCTCTCAGGGTGAAAACGTTCTCTCCTGCATCCACTACCTGAGGAGGTAGTCAAGGCTAAAGAGCCAGTGCCAGCTAGCGACCTCCCACTTCCTCGCCCGGAGGTAGAGGTCCCAAAAGAGCCTAGAAAGGGGACAACAGAGGAGGAGGAGGTTTACGCAGAGACCAAAGGGCAGCATGATGAGAACAGGGGCCCCCATGGCAGTGGGGGTCCATCATCAACATTTAGGCCCCTAGAGACCAGCAGGGTTCTCACTTCCCCAGAGGGCAGTCCTGGGCCTCTGGACTGTCCTAGGCTCCCAGAAGACGGCTCGAGAGAGACCACCCAGATGAGCTCCTCCTCTGCAGACCGCATGGGCACCACTTACAACCCGTCTGGAGGTGTCCTGCCTCCTCAGAAGTTTGATCCAGAGGCAGCAGTGCCCTCTGACCCAACCCCATGCTGCTCCCGGCTGCCAGGGAGGTCAGCAGAGGAAGTGCCAGGTGACAGTCATCAGCTGAGCCCTGCAGACTCACCAGCATCTGGGAAGAAGATGCAGCGCACAGAGCCTTCTGACACCCCAAGGAGCTCTTTACCAGGACCTGCCCACAGGAGGCCCTGCAGAAGGAAAATACCCATGCCTCTGACTCTGCCATGGCCACGGCCACTACCAGTGCTGTGGGATCACAGGGAGCTGCCCCAACCTCCTAAACTTCCTCACTTAGCTATTGCTGAAGACCCAGGTGCTGTGGAGAACAGTACTGACCATCAGAGAAACAAGAACTCAGAGGATAGAACGGAGGTCATGGCTGATGGCAGTGCCCCTCAGCCAGCCCCTTCCTCCTCCCCACTAGAGACTGCAAGCTCCCTGCCCTCAACCAGTCACACCTTACAGGTCCCTGCTACCACCGCCAACTTGGATGGCTTGTCTGCCAGGCCTCTGATCCCACCTGTCCCCCCACCTTCCCCCAAACCCAATACTGAGCAGGAAACAAGAAACATGGCCCCTAACTCTCCTCCTCCCCTTGTTCCTGCTGAAACTGCTCCTCCTCTTAGTCCCAATCCTGTAGTTGGAATTCCACCCAAGGAGAATGCAAGCCCTTGTCAGTCAGTCACAGCTACAGCATTTCATATTTCTGACCTCTGCACACCTCCCAGCACCTCAACCACCTTCTCCCAGCAGCCTTCCTGGGTAAGGGACTCCCCATCGCCTGTGTGTATAGATTCTCCCAGTCCTTGTTTCTTACCCATTCTGGTTCCAGGGCCTTCCCTCAGTAACTCTGTTCTCAGTGTCCCCACAGTCACCTCCACAGCAGGCCCTCCCACCATTGCCGCCCAGGCACCTGCAGGCTTGACCTCCCCACCTACTTCAGATCCTGATATGAACATGGACATGACTCCCCTTTCCCATGCTGTCATCTTCACTTCTCCCCCAGAGTCCACAGGGAGATTGCTCCCATTTACCCAAATCAGCTGCAGGGTGGACCAGAGGTACCCCCGCTTTTACCCACCCCATTGGCCACACCCCCGCTTTTACCCACCCCATCGGCCCCCAAACTGCCCCTCAGCTCACCATTGGAATTCCCAGAATGCCTCTCTCCCCAGGGCTCCTGGTTCATTCCTTGTGGCGCCTTCAATCCCACACAATGCCATGGGCAGCACAATTGCAATCTTCAACCCTACTTTTGATGATGATGCTATAGATACAACACCATCTTCCCAGGCTGTCATTTTCCAGTCTCCGCCTGTCTCTGGGAAGAATCATTTCCCAGCTTACATGGTGCCTCCTGGATCTCAGGACAAACTGCACAATGGCAGTATGGCCTCAGCCCATGTCTCCACCTTTTTACATCCCAAAGTAGGCAGCAGAAAAAATACAATTTCCACCCATCTCTTTAACCCAGCAATCCCTGTTCCCAGCACTTCTCAAAACTGTGGTGGGCAGTAGCCTAAACACTTGCACTTGCTGGGAAAACAGACAGCCCTGCTCTCCTGCCGCCCAGTCACCCAGCAGCCACAGAATGAAATCAAACTTCACAGGTTTCACATCGCTAGTCTTGGCATCTGGCACCACTGTGAATGTCTGGCCAGCCGCTGGCATGTCCAGCAGCACAGCCACCACCAGTGGGTTTAGAGGTGCTACCAGGATGCCCAGCAGTGGGAACAGGAGTTCACTGCTCACAGGTGCTACACCAGGCCCATCTGTGTGGGCAGCTCCTGCAGCCCCCGTGGGTGGAGGAAGACCTGGGCTCAGCGTATCTGCCCAAGACCCTACTCATTCACAGGCATCCCAAATACTCAACCAGACGTCATCCAGGAAGAGGGCACATAGCCCCACTTCTGTTCCTCCTGGTGGCCATATAACCTGGGCTCCGTATGGCCACAGCACGGCTGCTTCAGGACAACAGGCAAGCACCTCAGCGGTAGGACACTCTATGAATACAACCTTACATCCGAGCATGTGGGGCTTACCTGTCCTAAACAAAGATGGTACAGCAACGGGAGGCCCTAGTGTTCCCACATTCCATCAATAGGCCTGAAGCCCGCCTGGACGGGTAAGACCTACACTTGGAGGAACCACCATCATGAAAAAGAGATGTGTGTCAAGAAACACGTCTGTTAACACCTTCCATCAGGGCAGCTGGGGCTCTCCTGGGCATACCACAGCCAGCCACTGCAGCTCTGAGTGCCAGCATTATTCCTGTGTCTAATTGCCCACTTCAGGTTCCACCTCCATCTCCTGGGCATACCACTGCCACTGTAGCTCCGAGTGCCAGCACTATCCCAGCGTCTAATTATCCACATCTAGTTCCACCATCATCCCAAGCACCTGGGGCACACCTGCCCAGAAAGCAGGTGTCATGAAGGTAGGGGACAACATCATTACTGTGATTAAAGGACCTGGTGTTCCTATATTCATTCCATCAGTGCAGCTGGGCGCCACTGGGCCAAAACACAGGTGACACAGTTGAAGTAAAACATCTCACCTATAATAGGATTTCCCTGTGTCACCACCTGCCATTACATCACTTGGAGCCCACCTACCCAGAGCACAGGTGGAGGTGTGGGTGATAGCACCATGCCTGCTATGACTGGACATCTCACGGATCCCATCAATGCAGGGGACCTGGGGCCCTGCTAGCCAACAAAATGCAGGTGGTGCAACAGGGGACAGTACCACCATTTTTAGAAACTAGTCTATTCTCATCCCAAACCCCTGCCGCCGTCGCTCCAGCAGGGCAGCCCTGTGACTCTGCAGGAGCCAGCAGCGTGTGTGGAGACTCCTGGTCAAACAGCCACTGCTGTGTTCTGGGCCCAGCAAGCTGTACTGATCACAGTTTCACAGGAACCACCACTTGATTCCATCCTTCTGTCATGCATCTCAACAAATATGGAGAAGATGTTGGTCTGCAATCTGTATATAGCATGAATGGACTTGACTGTATGGGAAACTCGACCTGCTCTCTTCCTATAGAAAGCCAGGAGCCTGCACCTCAGGAGTGTGTATGTTGTAAGGACAGTTTTTTCTAGTCCTGGAACTACTAAGGTGCCTATGGCTGTTGGTAGGGGCTTCATTTCCTCCTAACCATTTAACAAAATGGGCCCTTATCTTTCCCAGATCGTGTATATATATTATATATTCATATTAAACCTTGTTCTTGTTAAAAATAATAATAATAATGATGGTGATGTTGATGCTACAGTTGAATAGATGAATGTTAAATAACTATTCATGAAGAAAAACCTATTGGAATCAACCTAAAACCATTTAAATGTTTATATCTGGGTATAGAATTGCAAAATGTATTTTCATTTTTTGCATATAAGTTGTAACATGTTTGGCTTTTTCCAGTGGGCCTATGTTACTTTGTGGACATTAAAATAATAATAATAGTAAGGACCCAAACCGTAAACCAATAACTGGCCATGGGCAGGAAAAGGGAAGAGACAGGACCCCGATGGTGGTCCCTTGCCTCAAGGATAGTGCAGACGCCATCTGCCCTAGTGGTCAGAGAAGACTGGGGACATGGCAGGAGTCTGGGGAGGGGAGTGGTATACTACAGAGGTGCTGCTGGAAGCAGACTCCGTCTCTGCTGCATCTTCTTTGGCTTTGTTCCTTGTTAGTCTGATGGCTGGATGCTGCCTCTGTTCCTGCTTTTAAATAAATCCTTTAGGAAGAGAAAAAGAGAGGGAGGAGAGGAAGAGGGGGAGAAGGAGGGGCAGAAAGGAGAGAGAAGGGTGAAAGATGCTGCGTCCCTGCATCTCCATGGCCCCAGGAAGTAGGATGTGAGCTGTTCCTGAGCTCTCTGTCAGGAGTCGCCATGGAGACTGAGTGCTGGCCTCTTCATGATTAATGCTCTGAGGCAGCTGTCTTCTTGGAGTCTTTTAAAATATATACACTATTATTTGAGCACAATGGTATTTAGAGCAGAAAGCTCAAGGTGGGGAGTGGGGGAGGGGGCGGCAGCATTACCAGATTGAGGACAGGGGCTGGGCCTTCCCCAGAAGAGACAGAAGGGAGGCTCACTCTTTCCAATATGCTTCCTCTTCTCCCTCCCTGGTTCCAGAGCTTCCAGTCTCACCCACTGTAGCATCAGCATCTGAAAGACCCGTGCAGTGCCTGGCACAGGGCTGTGCTCAATGAACTTTTGATGAATGAATTTGTTCATTCATTCATTGATTCAGTAACTATCCCTTCAGTGCTTATCTGGTAGATAAACTCTGCTTCCCCCACCTTTTCCCATTGAAATCAGAAATTCCATTTGACCTGCCCCAAGAGACACACACACACACACGCACACACACGTACACACACACACACACACACACACACACACACACACACACACACCACCACCACTAACTTCCACACTGGCTCCCAAGGACCTTATATTGCGTTCCTTCTCCGCATGTATCTGATGTGACCCATGTTGTTCCTATCTTTGGCATTCACATCAGGGAATTCTTGCAGGGATGGACACCAACGAGGTGGAGTTTGTATGTCATACCCTATTTGAAAAGCTAGATGGAGATTCTCCATCTAAAGTCATTTTACAGTGAATCTTTTGTAAAATGAATTATCTTTTCCTAAATTATTTTGTGGCATAGGCTAGCCTGGTCTTGACTCTCAGGCCCTACCACTGAATGGAAGTGTGACCTTAGCAAGATATTTAACCTTTTCGATTCTTTTTCCTCATCTGTGAAATACATCTCCAATTCCTTACTCCACAGAGCTTTTTGGATAATCAAATGATGTTTAAAAAGTGTTCAATGTATATGATCTCCCTTTTTTCCATATAAATCTGTGTGAATTAAAGTAGGGCTCATAAATCTAAGCTCCTCTCTCTTCCATCCCCTCCCAAATATCTTTATTATATCTGGGCCCAGAATTTCTTCTTAAGCTGTTAAAATTTAGGGCTAAAAGGGACTAAGCTAGGAAAGGCTACAAAATTCATATTCCCTTCTCATCCTCAAGGAACCAAGTGCAAATACAATTGCCCTCTAGAGGTAACCATGCCATGTGTAAATGTGTATGTGTGTGTGTGTGTGTGTGTGTGTGTGTGTGTGTGTGTGTGTGTGTGTGTTCACTGAAGGTGAGTGGTTCAGAGATGGGAGTGTGGGCCAGCCCACACCCAGAGCATGAACTGTGTTCCCCATCTTCTCTCCTACACATTCCTCTCTCCACAGCTCTGCCTCTAGGCTTGGCCTCTCACAAGAGGAAGTTGGGGTGACTTGGATCCATGTCTTAACACAGACCTCTTCCAATAACCCTTGGCAGAAAGCAGCAATGCTCTGGGAACTTGCCAAAGGAGTAGGGGAATTATCTATGACTAAGAAGGAGAAGGAATGCTGTGGTAGAGAGAAAAGCAGCAGAAGGCACAGGGAACCTGGGGCTGGCCAATCTGGCCAGACGGAGCAACCTGGGGAGCCCTGGACACCGGCCTAGCCAAACCCCTCCACTCCTCCTCCCTCCCAGGCAGCAAGATGCCAGAATGGATTTGAGACATGTGCACCCTGCATGTCTGGTGTGGGCTCACCTGGTCTTGGCAATGCATTTGGTTTAGAACCAAATCCCAGCCATCCTTACAGACATGTGGTTGGTTTCTGCATTTCCCACATGCAAACATAGGTGCTGCTAACATAGAACTATGTCTGTGACATTTGTTAGGACATGCTGCACATGCATGACTCTTTGAAAACCTTTGTATGATTTCCAGACACAAGGAGAAGATGAATGCAAGTGTGTCAGCATGTGTTTTTGCAGATGACTATATGATGACATACTCTGTAAACACACTTAGAGGATCATGTTGGAGGGGGCAGCTAGGACTGGAAGGCCTCAGGGTCCTGGTAGAAGAAAAAACAAAATCAAGCTCTGGCCCATAGTAGGCTCTTAAAGAATGAATGAACATTCAGAAATCGAGTGAATGAATGTTTGGATGATGGACATAGGGTGAAAGGCCTGCATTTGGACATTCTTGGCATTCTTTCTTGAAAAGGCAAGGGAGGCTGGGAGATACATTGCCAGTCATGCTGTAGCTCATCAGCCCTGGATGCCTTTGCTCCTATTCCTAGGAAAGTAGAGAAGGAAGAGGGAACCCATCTTTCCCCTCCCCACTTTCCAACAGCCAGAGTCCCAAGAATGATGCTCTTTGTAAAGAAAAGCATGCTATACCATATTTATTTCATTTCCTGATTTGGTTTCAGAAAGGAGTTGAGTGAGCATAACACAAAATAAAATGAAAAAGTTAAAAGGAGGAGGAGAAAATAATACAGAGGGAAAACCATAGCAGAAGAGAGATGAGATCAGGGAAGTAGTCAGGCTTCTTTGTTGGAGTTGACTGACCTTCTGCAGCCAAGATTCACAGTCTCCATAAAGTTAAGGGGATTAAAAAATTTTTGTTTGTTAACTTTTTCAGAAGAATTCCAACTATTTAGGGTACTGATTTCATGGAAAAATAATTTGTGGATTCTCTTTGTGTTGCTGGGAACATTCCTAGAGTAAAAGTCATTTATATGAAGGCAGAAAAAATGTCCACAGAGACATCTCATACCCTGTGAATGAGGAAGGTTGGAGCAGGAATTGGCCCTACTTCTCTGGAGGACAAGTTGCCAGTTGTCTATCAAAATTTTATATACTCTTGACACAGAATTACACTCATTGGAATTTATCTCACAGATATATTCACATTTATATAGTCAAGGATGTTGGCTACATGTTGATAAAAGCAAAAGGTTAGAAACTTCTTATATGCTCACAGATAGCGGACAAATTAACCCCCCTTACAATGGAGTACTATACAGCTGTAGAAAAGGATACCCAAACTCCTTATGTTTGGATAATTTCTCAGCTATTGTAGGTGGGAAAAAATTATATTGCTGAACAGCATGTATGCTTGCATATGCATATTTTTTTCTGAAAGAATACACAAGAAACTTAGATGTGGCTTCCTCAGGAGGTAGGTGGGTAGGGAAAAGAGAGGTTTTTGCTTTTCAATTTGGAATATACTTTTCTGTAGTAATTTACTTTTTCCCTCACCATTAGCAAGTATTATGTTCCTTATTAATTTAGGTAACATATTTTTCATAGAAACAAACTAAAAAAAGACAGTTAACAAAATGAAAAAAAATAGAGGTGCTAGCAAACAATGGATAATGGTGATAATCTCTATGGTTTACTGTGTGCCCTTGTGCATAGAACTTCACATACTCAAGCCCAGTTACTCTTCATTGCACATTTGCGAAGTAAATATAAATATCTCCATGTCGCAGGTGAGGACGCTGACGTCCCTCCCGGGAGATTAAATGACACAGAAGTGGCAAAAAGTGGATTCGAACCCGAAGTTGTGGCATCCCAAAGTCACGTGCTCTTTCCTCGGCTGCCTTCCGCTTCTGCCTCCAGGCGGGAAGCGCACTAACTGGTCGTTGGGCCTCACGCGGCGCAGCGCCCGGGCCAAGCGCACCCGCGGCCCCGGCACGCACAGGGCTCCACGCTTGGGGAGTGCGCGCGCACGCAGCGGCACGGGCTCGGCAGCGGCGGCGGCGACGACGTCACAGTCCGAGTTTTCCTTTTCGGGAGTCCCCGGCAAACATCCTGTGTCCATGTTTGGGCATTTACGTCACGACGGCAGGGCCGGGGCCTCCCGAAATGGCAGTGGCCCGGGGAGTCGGAAGCCCGGAGCCAGCGCCGCCGCTGCTATATAAGTGGGGGGGCCAAGCATTGGGGGAGGCCGGCTGCGCTTTGGAGGAGCTGCCGCCCGAGGCTGGTCTCAGCTAGCAAGGGCTCCTCGGCCTGGCAACCACTTTCCCAGAGGTGAGCCCCTGGAGCCAGGAGCCCGGGTGCCCGGGTCTGCGAGGCGTGGGGCACCCCTACTGCCGGCCTCCACGCCACCCGCGCTCCCTCAAGCCCAGCGGGCGAGGCCCCGGCGCCCCGCAGTCGCCGCCGCGCCATGCTCCACCTTAGCGAGTTTTCCGGCCCCGACGCGCACCTAGCCAAGTCCACCGAGGACTGCTGCGCCGAACCCTGCACCGAATTGTCCCGGCTGTCGGCCAGGGACGCGCCAGCGACCGCCGGCTACTCCGGAGGTAAGGAGCGCGGCCGAGGGTGCTCAGACGGCTGCGCAGCTCGGGGGTGCACGGTGCCTGAGAACCGTCAGGAACTGGGACGCTGGACCTGTGGGGGTAGGGGCGGTAAGAGGTTCGGGGGTACTGGGGTTCGTACTGCCATTCCCACCCCCAGTGGGCCACCAGCGCCTCCGCAGGAACCCGTGCGTGTATCCAGGCGTCCTTTTGCCTGTGCACGTGTGTTTTGCGTGTGCATGTTTGTGTGCGCGTCTGGGGCGTATGTCGGCTTCGGCTGGATCAGATGTGCAAAAGGCACTTTGTATGTGTTAGTGCGCACCAAGGGCTTCGTGGACTAGGGCTGCTAACTCTAGGGCGCGCGCTTTGATGTGCCAGGAGCTGATTGTTGCTCCCTCCTCAGCAGGCGACTTCTTGAGCTGGGCTTTGAGCAGCTGCGGCGCCGGGGGGGATTTAGCTGATTCCTGCTTCCTGGAGGGGCCTGCACCCACACCCTCTCCCGGCCTCAGCTACAGCGGTAGCTTCTTCATCCAGGCAGTGCCCGAACACCCGCACGACCCGGAGGCTCTCTTCAATCTCATGTCAGGCATCCTAGGTCTGGCATCTTTCCCCGGCCCGGAGGCGGCAGCAACCCGCTCTCCCATGGACGCCTCTTTTCCCGCAGGCCCCGACATCTTGTTGCCGGGTCCGCCGGACCTTTACTCCCCGGATCTGGGCTCTGCCACCTTCCCAGAGGCGCTCTGGGAGGTCTCGTCCTCAGCGGGCACCCCTTCGCAGTGCTTGTATGAGCCTCAGCTCTCCCCGCCCGACGTCAAGCCAGGCCTCCGCGCCCCTCCGGCCTCACCAGCTCTGGACACTGCCTCGGCCTTCAAAGGTCCTTACGCTCCCTGGGAGCTGCTCTCAGGGAGCTGTGGGTCACAGGGAGTTTACCAGGGCGCGCCCGAGGCCCGTTTCCCTCCGATGGGAACCAAGATTGAAGACCTGCTGTCCATCAGCTGCCCCGCGGAGCTGCCGGCCGGTCCGGCCAACAGACTTTACAACACGGGGGTCTACGACGCTTTCCCGCTGACCCCGGGTGACTTAGGGGAGGGAACCGAGAGCCTCCCGGAGCTCCTGACCCCTCCTAGTGGGGAAGGGGGGAGTACCGGCGACAGTGGAGAGTTTCTGGCCAGCACGCAGCCTCAGCCGTCTCCGCTGAGCCTCCGCAGCGCCACGGCGGACTTCTCGAAACCCCTGGTGGCAGACGTCTCTGGAAGCAGCGGCGTACCTGAGCCTCCTGGGCCACCGCCGCAGGCTCCATTTCCCCCTGCCAAGGCGCGGCGCAAGGGGCGCAGGGGCGGCAAGTGCAGCGCGCGCTGCTTCTGCCCGCGGCCGCATGCCAAGGCTTTTGCTTGCCCTGTGGAGAGCTGTGTGCGCAGCTTTGCGCGCTCCGACGAGCTCAACCGCCACCTGCGCATACACACGGGCCACAAGCCTTTCCAGTGCCGCATCTGCCTCCGCAACTTCAGCCGCAGCGACCACCTTACCACACACGTGCGCACTCATACAGGCGAGAAGCCTTTTGCCTGCGACGTGTGCGGCCGCCGCTTCGCGCGCAGCGATGAGAAGAAACGGCACAGCAAGGTGCACCTCAAGCAGAAGGCGCGCGCCGAGGAGCGGCTCAAAGGCCTTGGCTTTTACTCATTGGGCCTCTCCTTCGCCGCCCTATGAGGGGAGAAATGGGTTTGTAAATTGGGGCGTAGCCGTCCGGCGCGCACAAAAGGACCTGGCCTGACCCCACCCCTCCCCACTCCTCTTCCCGTCACGCCCGGGGGCCGGCTTGGTCCAGCTTCCAGTTCCCGGGAAGCGCCCACTGCACACGCCCTTCAGCACCAGCTCCGTGGACAGCTCCCAGGGCCCAGGCGCTGTGTCCCGCGTTAGCTGCGCTTTGGGAAAATCCCTCTCAGGTCACCCACTGAGTAGGCATTTCCTTGGGACTTAAGACAGTCTTTTGTACTTGGCTTGACGCACGCCCCACGGCCTCCCCTAACCCCACCCCACCCCCAGAGACAGGCTGGGGCAGCGCAGAGCCGGTCTCGCGCGGGATTTTGTACAGCAATGTCGTTTCCAGCAGCCATTGGATGTAACGTTTTGCTTTGGGGTTATTTCCTTTTTGTTGTTAATTTTGTAAAGCAGACGCTACTCTCAAGCAGTTGACAAAACTGTTTATTTTTGCAATTAAAAGTATCGTGCTAAAAGCTTACTAATTTGCCATCCAAGCTTCTGACCCTTGCCCCCAACCGCTCACTGCCGCTGGAGAATATGTGCCAGAAGAGAAAGGAGAGCCTCACGCTAATGGAGTCAGTATGCACCTTAAGTCAGGCACTGTGGCACATAGAAGGCATTCAATAAATATGTACTGAATTAAGGAATGGATTTAATCACAGCTGACCTAAGGGCTCAGGGTGTTTCTGGAAATGGAGCGTGGCTAAGAGGTTTAGGTGTTAAACATTATGCACATATTATCTTCCTTAATTCTCACAATCCTGAGTGCAGCAGTCAGATACTCTGTTTCAAAGAGGAGGAAGCAAAGTAGGTAACCTGCTGGGTAACCCAGCCAGTAACAGACAGGGTCAAATTCAGATCTGTCTGGGTCCAAAGCCAGTGCTCTTTTTCAAATCCCAGAATGGAGGCACCTCATCTTAAAAGCACTATTTGGAAAGGCTTCTTACCAGGAGATGAAATAGGTTGGGCAACTACAAGGAGCCCCAGGGAGTAGCGACAGCAACACAAGACTGCAGTATTTCAGCACTATGAACACCCAGAGTATTGGGTATTACAGAAGTTCCAGGCGGTGCCTAGGCATCTGTATGAGAGTCACATGCTGTGAGCTAGACCACTGATAGGCAAAGCCAAGCCCAGCAAGGAGAGGGTGCCTGTCAGAAGCTCTTCCCGCAGAGGAGCTTCCCCAAAAGGAGATATACCCATTTACCATCTAGCCTTGCACCTGGCACAGACCCCTTTTCCCTACCCCTCTTTCCAGGTGAACCCTTCATGGCTTTGCCCAGGAGGTCAGAGTGGAGAGGGGGCAGGTGGAGCTGGGAGGTTGGTGAGGAAAGCATGACTCTGATGGGGAAAGTGAGAGGTGAGTGAAAATTAGCCCCCATTTACTCCCTGAACTTCCAGCCCCAAAACTTTTTCACTCTTTTTGGTCACCTTTGGCAGAACTTGAAGCATTAAAAACCTTCTGTGCACCCCATTTCTCCTTCCCAGCAATTCCTCTCTGTTAAGGAAAGGGTAGGGCCTGTCTGGGGGTTTCACTATTTTCTCTTCTGAGCTGAACTGTTCTTGAATTAAGAGAGCCTTATTGCTCTATTATGCCAGATCAACCCAGATTCTGAGCCTTTGGCTCCTTCATCCCTTCACTCTCAGATGTGCTCACCCTCTATCCCCACAGTCCAGTTGACCAGAGACAAAATTATAAAATCAGAGAATTCCACCCATTTCTCTCCCTAAGTGTTAAGTACTTTCACATGGCTGAGTATCTTGTATTTAATAAACCAATTTGTGGTAAGGGATTTAGTATTACCTCTTCTAGGAGAATTAACATTTTAAAAGAGTAGCCGGCAGAGGGCAATGTTTAGCCCTACAGAAAGGCTCAAATGACAGACCATCAGACACTAATAGGTAAGTGGTAGGTTCATGGAAACATAAGATAATGATGCGTCTCATTTATCTTGCTACTTGAGTGACCACACTTTGTACTTATAGTCATGAAAGTGACTTTCACTGATTTCAGTTTCCATGCAAAATATGGTAAAGAAGAGCACAGAGGCCCAGATTTCAAACAACTGGTGTTAAACCACACACTTCGAACAGAGGAAGAAGCGCTGACAGGCTATGGGTTGGTGACAGCTAACCACGCCATCCTTGCCCCCTTCAGCAGCCTTATTTTGCTCACACACCCACCTAGGCCTAATATCACTGATGAGAAAGTTGGAATGCCAAAGAAGTGACTTAGTAGTGGTGTTGGTACCAGAACCCATCTTGGTTCCCCGATGAAAAGTTCCTCCTATTAATCCCAAGGGAAACGGCTCCATTTACTGGACCTTCCCCTAGGAATTCTGAAGTAAGAGAATGTGAGGTCAGAGATGGAAAGAATTAAAATCAAACAATCAGAAAATCAACCCAAACAGAATCAAAGACTAAGAGCTCATTGTCCTTACTTGTTCCTCTTCTTCATCTGGTCCTCAAAATGTGGGTGTTTTCCAAACCTTGGTTCTGAGCTCTCTCCTATTGCCTGTTCCCAGCTTTCAGCTCTCACAGCTACAGAGATGACTTCTAAGTCACCCAGGCCTGGTCCTCACTCCAGCTTCAGCCAGCCCCTTGGTTTTGATTAATGAACATCTCCATGTGGATGTCCCACCACTATTTCAAATTCACTGTTTAAAATCAAATCATCCTTCTCTCTACCCAATTTCTGCTAATGGGAATTATTATTTGTTTGGTTCCCTGGAGTCACCCAAATAACTAAAATTCTTCTGTGGGATTCACCTTTGACCCTTCCCTCCTCCACATCTAGTCTGTCACTCAGACCTGTTTGATCTTAGTGAAGTTCTTCAGGGCCTTAACGACTTTCATTCATGGTACATTGCTTCCTTTTGTATATTGTGGTCTTTAGCTTGTAAGCTCATTTTCAGTGAGGATTTACCTGGACAGTAATACTCTGGGGCCCGGGTTAGGCATGTGTTTATCCCAAGAAGTTTTGTGTTTGCCTGTGCCAGCAACTTGTGGCAGCCTGTGCTCACAAGCAAACTGGAGTATCAACTGATAGAGATCAGTTTTTATCTTAATTTCTTGGCCTGGGATTCCTGTACATACAGGTGTTGTGTGTTTAAACCCTAACTCAAATAGTTATTAATTCTCAGAGGCAATTAACTCCCTCAATCCTCGAAAGCAGGGTCCAAGTCAGGACAGAAGAGCAATGTTCCCTGGCCCCATACCTCCTGTGGTTAGTCACAACACATCTCTTGCTTTCATTTCTTTGTCTCAATTACCTTACTTTGGTTGATGTAGATTTTCTTTCCTTTCTTGTAATCTCAGCTAAACATTTCAAATGTCTGTTACATTTTGTGAACCAGTCCACCTATTCTATAGCAGTAGGGTCTATGATTTATTTATTCAACAATATTGATTAAAACTGAAGCCAGAAGATGTTGATTCCTCTATTAAAATACTTCCCACATTTATCCTCTCTGTGCCTATTGCCAGCTCCTCAGTCCATGCTACCCACTTCACGTATGTGTACACTGTGGCTAGGACAGTCACATAGAATTGCATAGGAGCCTATAGGTAGAAGGAGTTTATAAGAATACCCTTTCTGACCCCTCAGTGTATAAAGGAGGAAACTAAGGCTCAAGAAGTTTGGGGGTTAAGGCTTAAGGGCACACTGATGATGAGAGACTGAAGTGGACCTTGAACCTGGGCCTTCCAGTTCCAAGATCTGGGACTATCCCTATTCTGCAAGTATTATTGAGTGCCTACCATATTCCATGTCAGTGGTCCCCAACTTTTTTCCTTTCCAGTGCACCTGAGGAATTCAACACACACATCAGTAACAAAGGTTCACTCAAGTCCTGATTCTCACCGTAGAGAGAGGGGAAGAGTAGTATGAGTCTTGGTGTGAAGTAAGATATGCGGGACGGTTTGACAAAGCAACACAGGATGTCTGCTATTCTCCCCTCCCCCAACTCCTGCTTCCTATTTGAGACAAGCCTGCACTAAACCAAACTGAGCTACGTCTGCCTCCATTCTCTCTCCATTCCACATTGCACATTGCTACTGATGTGATTTCCCTAAAATATTATTCAATGTTTTATCTTTAATTGACCACAGCTTCCACTTTCCTCCAGAAATACACTGCAGTTAAAGCCCTCCATGTCTGAACCAAATTCATCTTCTCCCTCCTCTGTCATTTTTTCCTTTACTCTGTTCTCTCCCCTCCCTGCATGTACTATCCAACTCCTCCCACCGCTGAGCTCCTTCAAAGGTAGAGACCTTGTGTGATCCACCCGTGTGGATACCATATCACCAAACTTACTGCCCATACACTAAAGTACAATAATTTTGTGCACATTGGTTGGCCAAAAAGGGCCTAAAGTGCTAAAAGGAGAAAGGAAAAGAGAAAAGGGGAAGAGGAAGGGAGGTGGTTGGAGAGCATGAAGCTGGGAAAGGGTCAGGAGGGAGAGATGGGAAGAAGCAGGATTGAGGCCCTAGTCCAAGCCATGGGGTCTCATGAGGGGGGACCACATTTCCAACTAGTCTGTGGATGTCCAGTTCTTGTTGAGCCCATGATTCTCTGCCTTAGCACTGGGCCCCCCAAAGTGTCTGTCACTCAGCTCACTCTCTCTTGGTTTCTCTGGCCCACATGGAGTGGGATTCAGTTAACATTTTTAGAACTGTGGTTCCCATAACAACCAGGCAGGAACTGTTGTCTGTGAAATGTAGCATGGGCACACATGCGCACAAGCACACATGCATGCACACATACGCACACCCACATACACATACACAAATACACCCACACCCACACACAAACACATGTGCATTTGTTATACATATATGTGCAGTGTATTTCCACATATACACACATGCATTCACACATACATGTACTCACATATGCAGACATGAGTGCATATGTATATGCACAGACATACACCTGCATGCACATGCATGCATATGCTTTTGCACAAAAGCACATACATACATACACAAGCATGCCCTAAATCGTTTTTGCATATTCACAAGAAGCACAGGGTGAGGACAAACATCACTAGAAAAGGTAGAAACAAGACAATATATGGATATTTTTGGATCACTACAGAAGTGGGTGGATTTAGGGAATCTGAATTTTGGTAGGGGAAGGCTGAGTGAGTTTAATACAGTAAAGAGGTTGGAGAAGGGTCCCATGGTTAAGCAAAGACTTCGGAGTTTGGTGATGTGAGTTCACATCCTGGCTGTGCCATTTCTTGAACTCTGAACTTTAGCTTTCCCATCTGTAAATTGGGGGTAATAATATACCTACTCCATAGGTTTATTAGGATGATTGAATGGCATCAATATGATTAGTATAATGCTTGGCACTCGATTAATAGAAACTGGTATCATTTAAATCTTAGGAGAAGTGATTTCTCATTCGCTCAATCTAAGAACACTTTCTGGAGGAAGAAAGAAATTTGGGAGCTAAAGAAAGGAAGAGAAGGTGTGGGGAGGGGGTAGTTTGATCTGGCCACTATTCAACCTCAAACTTTACTAAATTTGCCTCTCCCCAGGGCCACTGACAAGTCTACAAATGATCCTTCCTGATACTAAATGCCCAATGCCTCTGCCTCAGCTGGAGTAGAATGTGGCCAAGGGAAGTCCCATTAGCCTTTACTGGAGAATCCTGGGGCTATACTGGCTTTCTGCTCTGCTGCAGCCAGACTGCCCTTTATGGCCTTGGTGCTCAACCTTACCCAAGCCTGTCTCTATGCCTCAGCCCAAGTAACATCCCTAGCCTGAAATTCCATCTTCCCCTTTCCTCATCCAAAGACCAGCTCAGCCCTGGGCTTGTAGCCCCTGTCCCCTGATTGCTCAGGCCCCACTGTAGCCCTGTGGACGTCTTCCAAGCCTAGAGCAGCCAGACTGTTTCTGCTTCTTCAGCTGGACAGGCCTTAAGCCAAGGGCCACGCAGGCCCTCTAGATGCTCTAGTTCCAGGGATCCAGGCTTCTCTGCTAACCATGTTCGAGGTGGAAGTGGGTTAGAAGGAGCAGTCCGGAGGCCTGCTCTTTTCTTCCTCTGGGTCTGCGATGGAATTTGTGGCGATAGCATGTGCTCCTAGGTGGCACCCTCAAGGGCAAGGCTGGGTTCCAGGACACCAGTAGCCTGAAACAGCCACTCCCACCTCCCCATATTCCCTAGGGATGCCCAGAGCGGACTTATTCAAGCAGTCTCCGCAGAGACCACGCATCGGACCCGAGGTCGCCAAGTCCACAACCTAGGCGCGTAGCCCACGGGCCGCTTAGGGGCCGGGGCACATATCCCAGGAGTATTGCAGCGCGCCGGCGCTCTTCTACAGAACCGCCCACCCTAGGATTCGTCCCGAGTAGGAGCAGGCCCAAGCCAGGGTGGTAGGGTTAAGGAGGAGAGGTTCGGATTAAAGGTGGGCAGCAGAGGCCACAACTGGGGGTGCTCGGGGCCGGGAGAATGCTCAGGGCGGTGCCAGGAAGCGGCAAGACGGAGACCCAGGAGCAGCGCGGCCAGGGCGGTCCCTGCACCCGAGGGCGGCGCCGTGGACCCCTCCCCCATAGAAGCCACCTTCAGCAGAAAACGTGGGATCCCGGCGCAGCCGCTTCTGGCGGCGTCTGCCGCTCCCCAGCTTGCAGGAGCGCCCGCCCCAGAGGAGGGGCCGGCTCCGCCCCACCTCCTAGCTGCCTCCCTCCCCCTTCCCTTCCTTTCCTCCGGCCGCGCACCCCCTCCTCCCTCCTCTTCTCCAATCTTCCCCCACCCGGTTGGTGGGCCCCTCCCGCCGCGACTGGCTGGGAGGCTTGGCCGCCCCCGCCCCGAGAGGGAGGCGGGGGCTCCAGACGCGGCGGTCACCCGAGGCTGCAGTGGGGAACGAGATCCCAGGCCCCGAGGCGGCCCTTCATCTGGACCGGGCACGCGGGGGCTGCCTCTGCACCCCCAGCCGGGGCCTGGCCTCGCCGCGGGGTGGAGGAGGTAAGGACGAGTCGCGGGTTCGCAGTGGGACCGCTCCTGGAGAGAGAAGGCAGGCAGGGAGGACCCCAGCCGCTGCCTCTTCCTCTTCCTTCTCCCCCACAGCCCTCTAGAGGCCCGCGAGGCTGCCAGACCGGCAGGGATTCTGGACAGGCCAGACCGGAGGCAAGGAAGGTGTTAATTTAAGGAATTAAAATCCGAAGGATTTGAGACCAGGTTTCCCATCCCCCCTCTCAACAGTCGCTCCCTGTGCGCAGGTTGGGGGCCGGGGCGGGCTCCAGACCCCAATGAGACTGTGGACCTTGGAGAGCAGGGGCCAGAGGGAGGAAGGAGGGGCAACGCCCGCAAATCCCAGCCCACTCCACCTGCTTCTGAAAAGGGGTGGGGGAGGGGCTTGGTGTTGAGGCCTGGCTGGGCACCTGTGCGGGTGGTGTCTGAGGGTGGGAGGGTTTAGGTATCTGTGTGTGCGTGCTGCTGGGCACGTGTGACAGTCTACGTGGTCTGGAGGTGTGCATGCATGTGCACACGTTTCTGTCTGCTCATATTCCAGTGCCTGGATGTGTGCACCCCACTGCATTGCATTGCTTTGCATTTGAGTGTGTGACACGGTGCCTATGTGCACTTACTAAGGTCCGCCTGTAAGAGTGGGCCCTGCTCTCTCCTTAGGCCGAGTCTGCAGCTGTGGGTTCAAATGATTTTCTGGGTGTGGGATTCATATGCTGGAACCATGTGTGTGACCTTGGGAGGTGTGTGCATGTTTGCAGGAGCCTGAGAGTGACTGGGGGCTTAGAACAGAAAAGGCAGTATCAGGGCAGTCAGGAAGCAGAGGACTGGGTACTTTGACCCCTGTGGGTCTTGACCAGGCTATAGTGACTACTCTGGGATGTAAACATGTTGGAGCCCCATCCCCAGCTGTGGAGAGCCAAAGACCCTCCCTCCCTCTTGAGGGTTTAGAAGGATTTAAAGAGGCAGGGGGCATTCCTTTATTCCTTGTCCACGGGGACACCTCTGACTGCCTCTCCCTCTTTAGAATACCTCCTCCACATGCTGGCAGTTGTCTCCTGAAGCTTACTTCATTTATTTGGCCTGTAAAATCATCTATTAACACCCAAATCTCCCTCCCCATTTCTGTAATTTCCACCTTTTCTGCTCCTCTCCTGCATGTGGATTTTATATGGAAAGAGAAGAAAGAGCTCAGGGGCCCAGAAGGCCAATGGAGAGGAGATGCCAGGGGCATGGTGGGGAGCTGGGCACAGGGGGAAGGACCATAAAAAACCAAACTCTGCTAATGTCTCAATTTTGCCTGATCAAATTTAACAGAGAAAGAGAGTGAAGGAGTTTGGTGATATCCACACGTTCATTTCTAGACTTAGGGGTGTTTTTGTTTTTGGAATATTTGTGCTGAAAGGGGATAATGGTTGTTGAAAAGTAATTGCCATCCTGCCTTTGAATTCCCAGGACTTTCTTACCTCTCTGGTAGCCCACCACCCCTTTATTCATTCATTTGACAAATATTTATTGAGTGCAGTATGGGCCAGCCTGTGAATATTACAGTATCAATGCGACATTCCACTTCCAACCAGAAGGAACCTAGTGTTGAGACTAAGACCGTGGGTTTTGAAGTTCATCAGGTAGTACTGGGTTCAAATCATAGTTTGTCACTGTTTCAATTATACATTGGTGCATAACAAGCCACCCCAGAATTTAGGGGCCTCAAACAACAGATATTTAATATTTCTCATGGTCTGTGGGTTGGCCATGACTGTGGCTGTGGGCTTACTTGGTACCTGTCAGCTGTGTTCAGTTGAGAGGGTGGCTGGAAAGAAACACCAAGATGATCTTTCATCCTCCAGGGTATCTCTCCACATAGCTTCTAATCCTTCAGTAGTTTAGCCCAAGTATTTTACATGGCAGCTGGATCCTAAGAGGAAGTATTCCAGGAGGGTAAGCCCTTATTTACAACTGTTTATCAAACCTTTGTCTGCATCAGACTTGTGCATGTCCCACTGACCAAACCAAGACACATGGCCACACTCTAAGTCAATGTGGAGGGGACCACGTAAGGGCAAGAATACTGGGAGGCATAGCTCATTGGAGGCCATCAAAGCAACAGCCTGTTACAGTCACTTACAATACTTGGGCAAGTGATTTGGCCACCCTGAGCTTCAATTTCCTCCTCCTAAAATGGACATGATACCACCCATTTTGCAGCATTGCCTTGAGAACTAAATGAGAAGCATGGTATCTGATCAAAATAATGAGTAAGTAAATGTTCACTATTTAGATTATTAGACTGCAAGCACCTTGAGGACATGACTGTTTTATTTATCTTTGTGTCCCCAGTGCCTGGCATGGACCTTATGTTTGGCGTCTTTTTGTTGAGTGGGTGAAGTAGAATGAAACAGAGAAGCTCTGTTCAAGCTCTGCTTAGAGCGACAATGTCAAAAAAGCTTAGCAAGTTCTTACCTCCCAGTGGATGACTAGCAGAGCCAGGGAAGAACTTGTTATTAAAGATGATTCTTAGATTGACCTAATTGTAACCAAATTCATCTAGTTCCATGACAATGAGTGGTGGAAATCACTTTGGTTACATGAAAACAGTGAATTCATCCATTAGCCAGTGTGAGTCCTCTAAGAAGATACTGATGTCTACTGTGTGTGAGGAAGGTGTGAAATGAATCACTTGCATTGTCCCTGCTCTCTAATTTGTGTGTAGGCCAGGATCTGATGTGTAACAGGTCTTTGACTCTCCAGCATGTGATACCTGCTAACATGTGTTGAAGAGCTATGGGAAGGAGTGATTCATGCTGTGATGTGATTTGATCTGGAGGAGAGGACCCAGGAAGGCACCGTGGAAACTGCAGCATTTGAGCCGGGTCTGCAGAAATCACCAATTGGAGAGGGAGTCCCAGAAAGAGGGACCAGTGTGAGCCAAGATTGAGGATGTGACAGCACATGGCACTTCTCAGTGAAGCTGAGCCCCACAGGGCTTGCTAAGGATGCGTGTGGGAAGCAGAGGCAAAATTTAGGGCTGACAAGGCTTGGTGGTAGTCAGATCCTGGCCAGCCTTGAGGGCAGGCAAGACAAGGTGGACTTTACCTCTCAGAAGATGGCTTGCCTTTAGATATTTAGAAGAAGAGTGACATGACTGGATCTATATTTTCAGGAAACATGAGAATTCAAAGCTGGAGGAATCAGAGACTTCAGGTCTGGGGCAGCAGCTATAGAAAAGCAAGAAGTAGACAGAGTCAAATATTCAGACAATAGTATTGACAAAAATCAGTGATTGATGAGATCTGAGGGGGACACTGAGAATTCAGTGATGCCTTGGTGAGTCACGTCCAGGTTGCTGAGTAGATAATAAAGATGTTGGTCAAGAGGGGAAACACGAGAAAGCAGGTTTGAAGGTGAGTATTGTGGTATTGGGAGTTCAGTCGTAATATGCTCTGAGCTATCTACATTGAAATATCCCTTTTCATCCTCTCTCTACGTGGTGCTTCTAAGAAAGAATTGCTACAAATTTCAGGTCTAATGCATTGAGTTATCTGTGCCCCAGGCTAGCAGACGTGATGGTATAGATTATAGGTTATCTCTAAGAAACATTTAAATATGTTCAGGTGTCTCACATCTTAAAACCTGTTTCTGGATTCTTCCATGCTGCCTCCTCCCACCCACAGTTGAACTTCTTGTGTCCACTCACTGACTCTATTCACATCCTTACCTTGCTGTCTCCTAAACCCACATTAGCAAAGCTCATCAAAGTGGCCCTCTCTAAAATCACCAGTAGACCCTTTGCAGCTCTGCTCTTAATTGAGTTGTCAATTCCTGCTGTTTACACTGTTATTTACACTGTTGCCCATTCCTTTTCTTCCTGATATCCTGTCCTCCCTAAGGTTTCCCACCAGAAATCCCATTTCTGCTGCTGGTTCATAGGAATTTCTTGGTTCTTCTCTTCTGCCTCTCTGATGGTCCACCTTTCCTCTGGCTCTCTCCTCTCTGCACCCTCTCCCTGGTCCTCATCCACTTTTGTTTTTATGCTTAAGCTGCCAAACTGTATTTTCAGCTCCACATTGCAAACTATGTACTGGGTATCTCTACTTCCAAGACCCCAAGGAAACTCAAGTTCATGGAATCTACAACCAGACTCATTATCTTTCTCCCAAACCTGCGCTCCTTCATTTTTCCTCCTTACTGAACCACATACTCATCTACCCAGAAGCTCAGAACCCATACCTAAGCCTGATCCTCAACTCCTTCCTTTTGTACCTGCCACAAGCATTCTGTTACCAAGCCTTCTCAATTCTCCTTCTTTAATTGTTCCTGTATCCACCCTCCTCCCTGTTTGCACTCCTGCTACTTTGGCTGACAGTATCCGCTTCCAACATCCCAACAGCCTTCCTCCTGACCTTGGCCCTGGCCCTCTCTGGTACATTCTCTAAACTGTACAAGTGATTAAGCCCTTGCCACTCCTTCATTCCACACTTGCTGAGCACCTGCCCCATGACAAGCATTTCTTGTTAAGTACTGAAGAAATAGCAGTGATTGAGACAGACAGTGTCTCTACCCTATGGAGTTCACATTTTAGTTCTCTGAGGGAAGCGTACTTTTTCTCACTTCCTGGCCTTTGCACATGCTGTTCCTGCTACTCAGAATGCTTTTCTTCCTCACCCCCAATCTCATAATTGCCCTTCCTTACCTGACAACTTTCCTTTGCTCTTTAAGAGTCAGCCTGGATGCTACTATCTCAGTCCTCCTGTTCCTCAAGTTGCATTGATTGTAGAATCCCATACCAGCCTCCTGCATTTATCTTATGATGGTTTCATCCAATACCTCATCTGCCCCAGAAGATCACAAGCCACTTGAAGGCAAGGTTTGAATCTTGTTGGTCTGTGTGTCTTCAGCTTACCTAGCACAGCACCTGATATAGTTCATGGTACGGAGCAGGTACTCCGTGAATGTACATTCAATGAATTCATGTTTTAATAGAGCCCAGGAGAGAATTTTAGGCTAGAAATATAGACTTATGAGAGCATTAGTTAGGACTTTTGATCATAAGTGACAGAAATCCAACCCAAATTATTTTAAATGAAAAAGAATAGCTACCAAATAAGGGAGATGAGTGGGTCTTGGCATAACTGTACCCAGTTTCTCAAAAATGTCACAAAGACCCTTTGCCTAGCTTTTGGCTCAGTTTTCCTCTGAATGTTGCCATATTTATTCTCCAACCATGATAGTGGATGGAAGTTGCACAAGGCCATAGATAGCTTCATCCTCCTAGCATGTGATCCCAGAAGGACCAGAGGACTCCTGAATCTTTGTTATAAATCCCCAGTGAAAGACTGTTGGCTCAGCTTGAGGAATGTGCCCATTCCTGGGTCAATCATTGTGGCCAAGGAGATGGGGGTACCATGATTGGCCAGGCCTGGGTCATATGTCCCCTCTGCTAGGATTGGCAGCTCCATCAGAACCACATGGAGTGAGGAGAGGCAGCTCATCAAAGAAAGGACAAGATGTTGCTAATACCAGAAGGTAAAGACTTGCTGAGCAGGGAAAAATAATATCTACTGCAGGAATTCTTGGTGATCACATGGTCAAGGAAGCCATGAAAATGTAAGATTATCTGTGTTTCTGGCAGAGAAACATGAGAAACATAAGAAAATGACAGTAGACATGAGCCAGAGAAGACACACACCTTGAGATGTTGATCTTGTTTGAGGAGATGAGACTGACACACCTGAAAGCCTTAAAAAAAAAAGAAGAAAAAGGAGAAAAGATAATGCCTCTGATTGGTTCAGCCTGTAGAATCCTCTTACCCAATGAAAATTTTGAGCTGGACTTGAAAAAAAGCAGACTTGAGATAGGCATTCGGATGGGAGAAGGCGGAGCAGGTCTTGGGGACAGCCAGGGGACTTAGCCAGGCTGAAAAAGGAGGCAAGTCTTAGGGCTGCAGGGGTTGCTGATTTGGTGAGACTGGAATGCGAAGGAAGATCTCTGTTCTGTCATGGTACTGAGTATAAGTTTGCAATGGAATTTAAACAGAACATTTCTATTTTTCTTTTTCCTCCTCTCTTGCCTTCCCCTGCCTCCATCACCTTCTTGCCTACATTCAAAGCTTCATGCTCATGATGAGGAAATGTATACATTTGGGCAAAAATATTCCTAAGAATGATTCATAGTCATTACTCAGCTCCAGCAGATGGAGGGAACTGTGGGACGGGCAGGCCTCTTGTGAAGAGCCAGCTGGATCCCAGAAGCCCCTTCCTTTCTCTGCCTTGCACGTCCACACAACAGCCTGCACCCCGAGACTTTCCCCTTCCCCTGCTTTCTTGGAGCCTGTCTAGCAAGATTCAGTGCAGGTGAAGGGTTCTTCAAAAATGCACCCTTTTTGGGGGAGGGGAGGAAGCAGGCTGGCTACTTTTGAGGCTCTAAAAAATGCCCCCACTGGAGGGACCGGCACTTAGCTGGTATGAACAGGCACACACGAGTACCGCGACACCAGACTGACCATTCCATACAGATACAGGCATACCTTGTTTTATTGTGCTTCACGGATACTGCATTTTTTTTACAAACTGAAGATTTGTGGCAACCCCACTGAGCAAGTCTTATTACCGCCATTTTTCCAAGTGAGTGCATTTGCTCACATTGTGTCTCTGTGTCACAATTTGGTAATTCTCACAATATTTTGAACTTTTTCATTATTCTATTTGTTATGGTGATCAATAATCAGTGCTTATGACTCTCTGAAAGCTCAGATGGTGGTTAGCATTTTTTAACTATTTAAAAAAATTTTTTTCAGTATTTAAATGTTACAAGTATTTTTAAATTAAGGCATGTACCTTGGTTTTTTAGACATAGTAACATTGCACACCTAATTGAGTATAGTATAGTGTAAACATAACTTTTATATGTAAAATATCCATTCAACTCACTTTATTGTGATACTTGCTTAATTGCAGCAGCCCAGAACCCTACTTACCCTCTCTGAGGTATGCCTGTAACCCTGTTCCTGAACAGTTGGGTATGTGTGAACTGAATTCTATTTTATAATATCCCTTGGCCACTTTGCCAACTTCTTCAGTTTTATCTACAGTCAATAGTCTATTCAGGCTTTCTATTTCTTCTTGGGCCAATTTTGATAATTTAATATTTTCCTAGAAAAGCTTTCAATTAATCCAGATTTTCAAAAACTGGGGCCAAGAGTTGTACCTGGTAGCATTTTAGTAATTTCTAAAAAATCTCTGTGTCAGTAGTTATTCTTCTTTTCATTCATAGTTTTATGTGCTTGTTTTCTTTTTTTTTTTTCTTTTTGAATAGATTTGCCAGAGGGGTGTTTATTTTGTTGGTCTTTTCAGAAATCCATCTTCTGGATTTACCTTTGGGTTTTAATATACATACCTAAAGGATGATGATGTTAGAACAGTGACAAGTATTTTTTCAAAAAGAGATCTAAGTCCCGGTCTTATACATACTAAGGTATTTTGGGATGAAATAATATGATATCTTGGATTTGCTCAAAATTGTCCAGTGGTGGGGATGGAGGAAGTGTGAAGCAGGGGAGCAGTGTACAGATGAAACAGAATTGGCCGTGAGTTGATGACTGTTGAGGCTGGATGATGGGTACACTGGAGTTCATCATCATATTCTGTTTTTGTGAAAATGTCCATAACAAAAAGTGGTCCTTGTCTCACCATGCATACCAAATATTTCTGGATGGATTAAAACTCCAGGTAAACAAAACCACAAAGCCTAGAGATTTGCATGCTACCAAGTCATTGTTAGTTTATAGTGTAATGGTTATTTGTTTAAAGCCCTTAATTTAAAAAAATGTTCTGGACTTTAAAAAAAGGAAATCACATAGTACTAAAAGAAAACATTTGTAGCTGTTTATATAATCTTCAGGGAGGGACAAACTTCTACATGTGACAACAAAATCAGAGATCCTGAAGATTTTGCTGAAACAAACGTAAAAGCTTTAGTATATCAATAAAGACCATAAACAAAAGTAAAAGCCAATCAACACACTTGAGAAAAATATTTCTAGTATATAAATATCAAAGGATCAATATAATAAAAAGCTTTTGCAAATCAATAAGAAAATATGAATGTTCAGTATAAAAATGAGTAGTGCATAGGCAAGTCACCAATGAGTTATAAATGACTGACAAATGTGTGAAAAAATGTCTAGCCATAGTAATCAAAGAAATGCAAGTGAAAACAGCCAAGCCATTTGTCAATCTCAAATTGTTAAGAGTACAGGGAAGCCCACACATGAATTGAGGAGTTTGGCTACAGCTGATAGAGGATGGGAGCCACTGAAGGACCATGAGCAGGGGTCATCTGTGGACAGAGGAACCTGGTACCTTCTTGAGGGTGGAGAACTGTGAGATTGCAGTCTGGGCCAGCAGCCCAGGTGTGAGGAGGAGCACAAAGCATGAGGGGAAACCAGTTGGGTTGAAGGCATTTGAAGGAAAAACCAGCAGGTCTTGATGGTTAGCAGAGAGAACAAATCAAGATGGCCAGTGGTGTGGTGTGACCGGGAGGGCAAGGGCACCGCTGAAGGCAGCGGGGGTGCTGGGACTAGGTGAGGGGAAGATCAAGGCTTGGTTTTTGACAGTATGGGTCATTGTTTTAGTCTAGTGTCTCATGACTAGTGACTGGCAACTGACTCAAATGATTTAATCTACAGAAAGAATTTGTTGCCTCAAACAGTTGACAAGTCCTGGGCTAAAATTTCAGGCACATCTGGATCTGGATGCTCAGGATATCATCAGGTGTCTTTTTGAGATTCCCACCCCAAGGAAGGATAGAAATGGCCATGAGCAGCTCCAGGCTCACATTCTACCAGCTGAGCATGGGTCCTAGAGTGGCTGTATTGGCCTGGACTGGGAAACGTGCCCAGTACTGAATGCTCAGTGTAACTGATGAGCAGGCTAAGGTCACGTGCACTTCCCTGGAGCCAGTGGGTGGGGTCAGCCCTCCCAAACAATATCATCCACAAAGGAGAACTGGAGCTGAGCAGCAAAAACAATAAATGATCACTACATTCCACGTCTCTCCAAGATCTACACAGCTCCCCCTTGTACAATTTTTTAAAAAATTTCTGTTTACCGTAATGCAACTATACCTCACAAAACTTAAAACACACTTGTCCCATCTCCAGAAGGAAACATTCCAAGTTCTCACCTATTTACCACACCCTTGGTGATTCTTGATAATGGGCTGTCTGTTTCACAAAGTACTGAGCCAATTCCTAAAGGTCTTTCAGTGTTTTGCTAGACTACAGCCGTGGAGGTAAACGCAGATAGATTAAAGAACAAAAATCCTCTCCATTGAAGAGGGGAGATGAAGAAACTCATGCAGTGGTCAAAGGCCCATGGCAAGGTCAACACGCTCCACCAGTGTGGGTGAGGGTAGTGGCCCACCTCTTGGCGGCTCTGGTTCTGCTGTACCACAAAGAAATTTTGTGGCCATACACAAAAGGAGGGTTGAGGGGTCACCTCCCATTGGTGCAGATTTGGGGGAGGAAAACATTAGGGGCTGAGTAATCCCCAGCCTTTGTTTGTGATTTTTTTCTGGCAGTACAATTTCCTTCATCATTAGGAAGCTTTCAGTGAAATTGTACTCCGTCATCCCCAAAGCTATTAACCAAACTAGAGATCTTACTGAAAGTTGTCATTCTTGAATTGAGTCCCTGGTGATGGTGTTGTGGGAGAAGGAGGGGTTGTCTCTTAGCAACAGGCTTTGGTACCCTGCCCATCCCAGGAAGGAGCCCAGGGTTCTGTGGCCTCTAATAAGGGCTCTGCCACAGGGCAATGAGAATGCGTAGTGTAGGGTGGGAGGCAGAGTTCATTTGCGCCTTTCCACTCAGCCTGCATCCCAGTGAATAGCTGCTTATAATGGAAGCAACAGTTGCCTCTGTTGAACTGGAAGGGCACAGCAGGAGGGCTTCAGGAGGGTCTGAGGAGTCAAGAGCCTTTCAGGCCCCAGGTTTGTCTCCCTCTGTGTTTCCAACTTGAACTGCCTTTAGCTAGAAGCAGAGAGCTGGCTCTTAATTATCTGACTCTCAGCCGTGTTGGATTACTGGCCTCAGGCAGAAAGGGCCTCTCTGGGCAAAGCAGCCTTTTCTTCCTCTCTGCTTTCAGCCAGTGTCTGTTTCTTGCTGTACCTTTCTGAGGCCATGAGAAAGCCCACACCCCAACATCATGATGTTTTCCTACAAGTCCCCTGTCACCTCAGCCCCAGAGATGGTGGGAGAGTTCAATCAGCTGCTTTGCTTCTCTGCAGCAGGGTTCACCAACTTGACTAGGGAAGCAGTACTATCCCACTCCTCACTCCCCTTAGTTCAGCTAATTCCTCCTTAGGGTCTGTCACTTTAAAAAATTCTATTTCTCATTCTAATTTCTGAGTTAGGACTTTCTCCTGGTCCAGGTAACACAGATGCGACTCCAACTGGCTTATGCAAAAAAGGGGATTGATTGGCTCACATAATTGAACAGACCAGGATCTCAGTGTCTGGAAGAATCCCTTTTTCTCCATCTCAGTCCTGCTTCTCTGTGTTGGCTTCATTCCCAGGTGGTTTCTCCCAGAGAAGACAAAGATGGCCTTTGCTGCTTTGACTTTCCCCACCAGCTTAGAAACCTGAAAGAGGATGCTTTTCTCTAGTAGTTCTAGAGAAGTCCTGGATAAATGACTCATTATGCAGTGAGAAAAGACTCATTGATTTAACTTGGTGATCTGTGCCCATTCCAGGATTCTGATTGGCCAGGCCGATATCGCCTTCTTATTCCTGGAACCTGGGTTGGACCATCAATCCCCACTCAGACCACATGGACTGAGAAAGTGGGGAAGGAAGGATGGTTCCTCAAGGTCAAAGCAGGGTTTTGTTACCAGGAGGAGGACTGGGTGCTGAGCTGGCAAACATCCCCCCACATATCTATGTGGAAATGCCACAAGGCAAACAGAATTCAGAAGCAGGTCAGGATGGAGAGGTAGAGCTGAGAGTCATTGGCTTAAAGGTGTGAGTGAAGCTGTGGGAGTGAACCAGACTACCTGGGAGAAGACAGAGGCAAAGGGGGCGGGAAGGGAGACTTCCCAACAGGAGACAGGATGATTAGGAAGACAGTGAGAGGAGGTCTGAGGACACAAATGGGGAAGCTTCATGGCAATCAATGAAGATGAGAGGTCTGTAGTATCAGCTGAGGGGCAAATGGGTGAAGGAGACTCTTGATGACAAGGGGACTGTCTGATTAGCAGGTCGTCTGTGACCCAGAAGAATGTAGTGACAACAGAGGGTGGTTGATTCCCAGTTGCAGGCAGTTAGGAAGAGGAGGGCACTGAGAGGAGGGCACTGGGAGTAGAGATCCCGTGAGGCAGGGGAAGGATGATGGGTCAGAGAGAAGGGAGGATGGGCAGTGGGAGTTGAGGGTGACCAGGGGTGGGATGCCAGGAAAGGTGGTGGCTTGTGCCACAAAGGATCTGAGTAAGACAAATATGGTAGCCCTTGGAGCAAAGGGCAGGGCAGGGGCACTTATTGGAAAGCAAAGAAATCTGAAAAAGAACCTAGGTACCTGGAGTGGCAGGAATGGGAGAATGTGGTTCAGAAGCAGGGACAGGAACAGTGATACACAGGTACCATCAGGTGAGGTGGCATCTTGGTCACTGCAACAGGGTATCAGTAGTCCAGCCTGTCTGATGGGTGTGGTTTGCACAACATGGAAATTGAACAGCATCTTTTTTAAAGGATTTTTTGTGGAGATGTAACATACAGCCAAGTATATATAGTGCACTAATCTTAAGTATACAGCTAGATTGTTTATGTATGTACACACCTGTATGTCACCACTCATATGAAGATATGGAACATTTTCAGCATCACATGAAGGTCCTTCCTGCCCCTTCTTGGCCCATATAGCCCCCAAGGGTGACCTCTATTCTGACTTCTGTCATTGTCAACTTGGTTGTTCTCAAACTCTGCATTGTATGGAATCCGATGGTGTGCACTCTGCTGGTTTGGCTTTTTTCACACAACCTAATATTGAATGGATTCTTCCATGCTGCATGTGCCAGTGGTTCATTTGCTCACTGCTGGCTAATATTCCATTATGACTATACCACAGTTTATCTGTTTCACTGGCAATGGGCACTTGGGTTATGCCGAGGTTGGAGTTATTATAAATAAACCGAATGCCTTTTTTTTCCTTAAAGAATTCTCCTTCTTTCTCACTCTGCCATATGTACAGGCCCTGGCACAGGTACCAGAGCAGGCCAGCCCCTTCTGGGAGGTTAGGCCATTGGTCCCAGCTGGCCCCTCCGTTCTGAGCATGTGTTTCCTGGGAAAGTCAATTTCCTCACGGGTGGGGGATATGGGGTGGGGGGAGGGGTGAAGGAATACCAGCCTCTAAGGCTTCCTCGCTCTTTTCCAGCCTCTTCGCCCTGAGCCGTCCTGACCACGTGGGGGGGCCCGCCTGCAGCCCTTCATGTGCGCGCCCGGCTGACCTGCGGGTGGGCCGCGCTGGAGCCTGGGCGCCGCGGGGGCGGCGGGGTCATGGCCTCGCTGGACCTCCCATACCGCTGCCCCCGCTGCGGGGAGCACAAGCGCTTCCGCAGCCTGTCGTCGCTGCGGGCGCACCTGGAGTACAGTCACACGTACGAGACGCTCTACATCCTCTCCAAGACCAACAGCATCTGCGACGGCGCCGCCGCAGCGGCCGCAGCCGCGGCCGCCTCGGGTTTTCCGCTGTCCCCCGAGCCCGCCGCCCTGCTAGCCGTGCCCGGCGCTCGGCGCGAGGTTTTTGAGAGCACGTCCTTCCAGGGCAAGGAGCAGGTGGCCGGGCCGTCGCCCGCAGCGCCACACCTGCTGCACCACCATCACCACCACGCGCCCCTCGCCCACTTCCCCGGCGACCTCGTGCCCGCCAGCCTGCCCTGCGACGAACTGGCTGAACCCGGCCTCGTGCCCGCCGCCGCCGCGCGCTACGCGCTGCGTGAGATCGAGATTCCGCTGGGGGAGCTGTTCGCCCGCAAGTCCGTGGCCTCGTCGGCTTGTTCGACGCCCCCGCCCGGGCCGGGCCCCGGGCCTGCGTCCGCCTCGCCCGCGTCCCCTTCTCCCGCCGATGTGGCTTACGAGGAGGGTCTGGCGCGCCTCAAAATCCGCGCGCTGGAGAAGCTGGAGGTGGACCGGCGGCTGGAGCGGCTGAGCGAGGAGGTGGAGCAGAAGATCGCTGGCCAGGTGGGCCGGCTGCAGGCTGAGCTGGAGCGCAAGGCGGCCGAACTGGAGACTGCGCGGCAGGAGAGCGCGCGGCTGGGGCGCGAGAAGGAGGAGCTGGAGGAGCGCGCTTCCGAGCTCTCCCGCCAGGTGGACGTGAGTGTAGAGCTCCTGGCCTCCCTCAAGCAGGACCTGGTGCACAAGGAACAGGAGCTGAGCCGAAAGCAACAGTGAGTAGCCCGCAGAGCCATGTAGTTGATGTGCGCTTGAGTGTTCCAGAATGGGTGACAGCATGGAACACTGTGCCCCTGCCACCACCATGAGTGTGCGTGAGTGGCCGTGGTTTTGTAATACGGGATCTGTGGCCACGAGCATGAAATGGTGTGTGGGGCCAAGAGTGTCATGATGGAGTGTATTTGGGACCGTGAGTCAGTCCATGGCAATATGACCATGTGCCTCACTGTGAAAATTGTCTCTCTTTCTTTTCTGTCTTCCTAGCCAGGCCTGCCCCTGCATGTTGTCTACTCAAAGACGTGGCTTAATTCTCCCCTCTCCATTTTCCATCATCGGAGTTTCCTTATTTACTGTATCATTCCTAAAAGCATACACACACAGAAGGTTGTTTACCCCATCTGCCCTAATGCCTCCTCCTCTTAAGCTTCTGACCTTTTTCTCTCCTTGGAAAACACCTTCAAAGTATTCTCTGTACTCCTGGTCTCCCATTTCCTTTCCCATCTTCTCCCTTAACCCACTTTGATCAGGTGTCTACCTCCACCGCTCTTCTCCATGTGATCAACCTGTATGCTGCCAAGACCCAGTCATCATCTTACTTGGCCCATCAGTTGCATTTGACATAGCTGATCCTTGAAATAATTCCCTTCCAGGACACTCTCCTGGGATTTCCTAGCTTTTGTCTGCTTCTCAGTCACCTTTTCTGGCTTCTCATTGCTGTAGTCTTTAAATGTAGAATTATGAAATATATAGATGTTGTTTTTCTGTCCACATTGTGATATGAGCTCCATGGGCGCAGGAATTTTTCACTGGTTTGCCCACTGCTGTATCCCCAATACCCTAGAACAGTCTCTGACACCTACAAAGTGCTCAGTAAATGTTGAATGGATGCATAGACAACTGTGAATGTGTTTGGGAGTAAATACTCATATCACACATAAACATGATGTTGACCCTTAATACATTTGAACTGCAAGGGTCTATTTATATGGAGATCTTTTTTTTTCTCATTATATCAGCATTGCACTGGTTTATTTTTCTTTAATTTTTTATTAAGATATTATTAATACACACTCTTATGAAGGTTGCACATGAAAAAACAATGTGGTTACTACATTTACCCATTTTATTAAGTCCCTACCCATATTCCAATGCAGTCACTGTCCATCAGTGTAGTAAGATGCCACAGATTGACTGTTTGCCTTCTCTGTGCTACACTGTTCTCCCCATGATCCCCCACACCATGTGTACTAAACATAATACCCCTCAATCCCCTTCTCCCTCCCTCCCCACCCGCCTTCCCACACCCCTCCCCTTTGGTAACCACTAGTCCCTTCTTGGAGTCTGTGAGTCTGCTGCTATTTTGTTCCTTCAGTTTTGCTTCATTGTTATACTCCACAAATGAGGGAAATCATTTGGCACTTGTCTTTCTACATGGAGATCTTTTAAATAAAGGTGTTAGGAAAATTTTTGGAGACTTGTGACAATTTGAAAAAACATTTTATTTTCTCTAGCAGACTTTGTAGTAAGACTATATAGCATGTAATACATATAATATACAAAATATGTGTTAATCAACTGCTTATGTTATCGATAAGACTTCTGGTCAACAGGAGGCTGTTACTAGTTAAGTTTGGGGGAGCTCAAAAGCTATACACAATTGTTAACTGTTCAGGGGTCAGCCTCCCTAACCCCTGCATTGTTTGAGGGTCAATTGTATGTGTACATGGGTAAATGTGCATGTATATGAGTGATATAGGCTATGCATACATGGCTGTGCAACCCTAAGGGTGTGCCCGTGATTGTTTCTGGAGGGAGGAGGTGGCTGTGTGTGACTGAGCATACCTATGAGCATTTCCCTTGGTAGTGGGGGCGTTTAGTTGTATGTATGGGGCTGGGTCGGTGGTGTGTGGAGTGTGTGACCCAGAGAGTGTGCTTGCTTTTCTGTGTGTGCCATGAGCAGAGAGTGCCTGGACCTGTGCTGCACATACCCACATGACTGTGAGCAGATACAGCGGGCAGCTGTGCTCATGTCTCTCCCTACTGCTCGGGTCTCCTCCCGGGGCTGTGTGGGCAGCCAGGCCCTGGCACTGGGGTAAGGGACTGCTCTGGGCCCAGGGAGGTGGTGCAGATCGACCAGTTCCTGAAGGAGACGGCAGCTCGGGAGGCCAGCGCCAAGCTGCGGCTGCAGCAGTTCATCGAGGAGCTCCTTGAGCGGGCCGACCGTGCGGAGCGCCAGCTGCAGGTCATCAGCAGCAGCTGTGGCAGCACGCCTAGTGCCAGCCTGGGCCACGGAGGTGGGCCCGGCGCCCGGGGCCCAGGCAGGTCGGTGAGTGCCCAGCTGCCCTTGCTCCTGGACCTGTGTGGCCGGCCCCGTGACCTCTCCTTGCACAGGCCTGACATCCCCCTTGCTCCATGCTTCCCATCTTTGGCTCTTCCCTGTGAGCAGACTCAGGCCTGAAGTAGGGGTATAAGAATGGGGGAGCCCCTTTTATATGGCAGGAGTGCCAGTTCCTGAGGCTGTAGTGAGGTGTGAGACAGCAGTCCAGCCTTCAGGGGCCCATCTCTACCCGTCCCTGCAAATAAGAGCCCAGGAGCCACAAGCTTTGGCCTGGGTTGCTGGGGGGATGGGGTGGGGGGAGGAGGTTGGTGAGCCTGCCTCTCTGGGCTGTCTGTCTGTCTATTTGTCCATCTTTCCCAACCTGTTTCCTTCTCTCTCCTCTCCCTCTTCTCTCTCTCTCTGCCCTGTTTCTCCTCCTCCTTCTCATCCTCTTGCCTCCTCTGCTCCCCACTGCCCCCTCCCTCTCCCTCCTGCACTGGGGGCCCACAGCGAGAATACCACGCAGGCCCGGCCATGCCTAGCACATACGCAGTGTCACGGCATGGCTCCTCTCCCAGCACAGGGTAAGCCTCGGGCCTGGCCCGCCCCACACAGCCCACTCTCAGCCCGGAAAGCTCCGCCAGCCCACTGGATGCTGGCCTGCCTGGGGTCATATGTCCTCCTCTCCCTGTCCTCCTTGAGTCACTTCCATCTGCCTTTCCACACTCAGAGGGGCTCTTGAAAGGGAGGGTGGCGGGGGCCTGCCCTTGGACAGAGGAGGTGGGTATGGGAATGTGGGCAGGCCTGGTGCCCCTCGCTCCTCACCATCTGGTCCACCCCACCCCAGGGCCTCCAGCCGCATTCCAGCTGCATCCCAGAGCTCAGGCTGCTATGACAGTGACAGTCTGGAGCTGCCCCGGCCAGAAGAGGGGGCTCCTGAGGACAGTGGCCCTGGGGGCTTGGGCGCAAGCCAAAGGGCTGCCAATGGTGGCTCAGAGCGGGCCCAGCCCCCTCGCAGCTCAGGCCTGCGACGCCAGGCCATCCAGAACTGGCAGCGCAGACCCCGCCGACACAGCACAGAGGGGGAGGAGGGTGACGTCTCGGACGTGGGCTCCCGAACCACCGAGTCAGAGGCTGAGGGTCCCTCAGATGTGCCCCGCCCCGGACCTGCTGTGGCTGGGCCACCGAGCAGCTGCCGGCTCTCAGGTGAGGCCTGGGGGGTGTGCGGAGAGGCTGGTCTTTCCATGGTGCTGGGCCCTCTCAAGGGACACAGGTCTGAAGCTGTTAATCTCCTGGGCTCCTGCACTTCCTTCCCCCTTGCTGCAGACCTCACACAATGACAAAGACAAACTTCTTCCTGCATAGCACCCTGCAAGCCTGGAGCAGGAGCTTGCAGTGCAGGGCACTCAGTTTGGGTATAGCACAAGGATGGCATGTCTCAGGGGGTCTGTTCACATCGTGGGCTCACTGACACGTACAGGAGAGTGGTGGAGTGTTAGCCCCAGACTGAAGCCCCCAGAGCAGTGGGGAGAGTCCCTCCCACATATGTGAGGCCATGTGCATATGTGGGTGAGTCAGGATCAGGAGGTTAGAGGGATCCTCTGGGTGTGGCAGTGGCCCAGTGACTACTCTGGGCAGGCTCACACCTGCTTTCCATTCACAGAGATGGTTTCTGTCCACCCGTCCCCCAGCCCTCCATACTCTTTCCTTCTCCAAACTTGGCTCAGTTGCCTCATCCAGGGGGTGAGTTTGGACTGTGTGATGATACACAATCTTAGAAAGTTTGCTTGAGGAAGGACTGCCTTTTTCTAATTCGCAAAGTTAGGGACTGGGGTGATGCGGAGGAGGGGAGGCAGAGGCCCTGTTCTTCCTCCCAAGTCTCTGGTCCCCAGCATGGGTCTCATGCCCATTCTTCCTGTAGCTCCTAACCTACTCCAGTTTCCCACCCATGTGCCCATGCTGGCCTTTGACCCTCCACACTCACCTTTGACCCTCTGGTACTGTGCAGCCCGCCCTGAGGGAGGCAGCGGGCGCGGAGGTCGGCGAGCTGAGCGGGGCAGCCCCTCTCGTTCCAACGAAGTCATCAGCCCGGAGATCCTCAAGATGCGAGCTGCCCTGTTCTGCATCTTCACCTACCTGGACACACGCACATTGCTGCATGCTGCTGAGGTCTGCCGGGACTGGCGCTTCGTGGCCCGCCACCCCGCTGTCTGGACACGGGTGCTACTTGAGAATGCCCGCATCTGTTCTAAGGTGCTTCCCCCACCCACCACCCCTTCCCTCCCACCCATTCCCTCTGAGCGCACCTTTCCCCCAGCAGAGTCTGGGGCTCCTCAAGGTCTGGTCTTTGCAGCCCCTTAAACACCCCAGTTCCAGTCTGGCTCCCCGAAATGCTCTCATGGGGCCCCCATCCTGGGGCTGGGCCACCTCCAGTCAACCAGGCTCAGACCCCCTCATCCCCAGGTAACCCATCTCTCCCTGCAGTTCCTGGCAATGCTGGCCCAGTGGTGCACCCAGGCCCATTCACTAACATTGCAGAACCTGAAGCCCCGGCAGCGGGGCAAAAAGGAGAGCAAGGAGGAATATGCCCGGAGTACCCGGTGAGGCCGTGGTGGGTGGCTGGGTGGCTGCTCCTGGGCTGCAGACCCAGAATTACATGGGGATACTTCCTGAGGAGGAGGTGGCCATAAGCAGCACCATGACTTCTTGGCCATCCCCAGGGGCTGCCTGGAAGCAGGGCTGGAGTCCCTGTTGAAGGCGGCAGGGGGGAACCTGCTGATCCTGCGCATCTCCCACTGTCCCAACATTCTCACTGACCGTTCACTCTGGCTGGCCAGCTGCTACTGCCGCGCCCTGCAGGCTGTCACCTACAGGTGGGTCTGCACCACCAAACGCACCGCCTATCCCCTCCTGGCCTAGGACCCAAGGGATCCCTCCTCTCTGTATATGCTTTCCCCAGGGCTCTCAGGCAAAGGGACCCAAGAGCTCTGTGGCCCAAGGGAAGGGAGCAGAGGCCACCAGAGTGGGCGGCCCCAGCTTCGTCTTTTCAACAGGAGCGCAACAGACCCCGTGGGCCATGAGGTCATTTGGGCCTTGGGCGCAGGCTGCAGAGAGATTGTCTCCCTCCAGGTGGCACCACTTCACCCCTGGTGAGCCCTGGCAGGGGTGGGGAGGGTCAGGGTTGGGCTTGGGGCTGTGGCTGTGGCTGAGGACTGAGCAGATCTGGCCCCATTCCATAAACTGGCTGGGGAAAAAGATTCACATTCATCAGTCTGTATTTCAGCATTAGGAACATGACTTCAGAATCAGACCTGGGGTCACGTCTTGGTTTACTAACAGTGTGACTTGGGGCAACCCAGTCATGCCTTAGTTTCTCAACTGCAAAGTAAAAGTGATATTAGGGATCTGTCGACATTATTAGGACTATAGCTGGCTCAAATGAGATGTGTACAGAAGGCTTGCAGGGCCCCCAGTAAGTGTTCAGTAAACAGTAGCTAGAAATAGCCAGGTTTGTTTGGCATATGAAAGGCACTTCAGGGAGGTCAGTGTATAATATACAAAAGAGTTGGTTGTCGGAGAATCCAGGGTGTGAGATCTTCCATCGCTCTCCTTGGAGTTCCTCAAACACACCAGGCTTTTTTTTGTTGCTCTTGCCTTGCCCTCCAGGCCCTCTCTCCGTGTGACGACTCCTCCCAGGTCATCCAGTTTCCCTTCACTAGCCCCCTGGTAGGATTTGTCACTGCTCCCCTGCCTCTGTTCCTGTTGCAACTTGTCCTGACCTCTGCAGTTGTCCATTTTGCAATAATTTCTCTATATTTCAGTCTACACTAGATTCATGGTTCTTGGGCAGAGGCTGTGACTGTCCGTTTCCACATCTCTGGTACCAATCACAAGGCAGACGCCAGTGAGTGCTGCCTGGGCAAGTGTTGAGGGATGAAGTGTTCAGGGAAGCAGCAAATTTGGTGTGAGTGGTGGGCAGGGCTGAGCAGGGAGTGTGGAAAGGATGGCTGGGGCAAGGTCAGTAAGCCCTTGACCTTTAGATTTTTGCATTTTATCTAGAAAGCACAGGGGAGTGGTTGGGGGATTTTAGATCTTAAAAATGGGATTACATTAGACTGGTTATGTTGTGTGCCCCCACCCCTCCCCTGCCATTCCCTCCCTCCCCAGACACAGATGCATTGTCCGCTCCTTGAGGGCAGAGACCATTTCTGTATTGTCACCACTGTATCCCCAGGGCCAGGCTCAGAGGTTCTTGCTATAGTAGACTTTTGGGAACCATTATTGAATGACTGACAGAGAATGTAGGGATGAATGGCTCACTGTCAGCAGTATGGAGGCTGAATTAGCAGGGAGACCACTTAAACTCCAGATGATTATTGATGGTGGTCTGAACTGGGCTTGAAGAGGCATTCAAGAATCAGAATCTGCAGGTCTTGGCAGGAGGTGACAGAGAGGGAGTCAGGGATGATCCCACAGTTCTGATGAGTTGTTAGGTGGTCGGTGGGGCCCTTTGCCGGAGAGGTGGGGGGGGCGCCTGGAGGAGAAGCAGTCTTGGGCTGTCATGCCACCAGAGGCTTCCCTGACCACCTTCCCTCCACCCCATTCTCTAGCCAGCAGCCCATGCGCTTCAGTAACCGCTGCCTGCAGATGATCGGTCGCTGTTGGCCCCACCTCCGAGCCCTAGGGGTTGGGGGTGCTGGCTGTGGGGTTCAGGGCCTGGCATCACTTGGTGAGTCTTTCCTGGGCTCAAGAGTAGTGTGGGGGGAAACAGGCATGGGTGTGGTACTTCTATCCCAGAGGGCTCAGGGCTGCAGCCTGACTGGTGGCAGGTGCTCCATCCAGGGCAGGAGCTGGGCACAAGGTGACCCAGGGAGTTTGTCAGCAGAATCTCCCCTCTACCTCCTTCTCAGCGAGAAACTGCATGCGGCTGCAGGTCCTAGAGCTGGACCATGTGTCGGAGATCACCCAGGAGGTGGCCGCTGAGGTTTGCCGGGAAGGCCTGAAGGGACTGGAAATGTTGGTGCTCACAGCCACCCCTGTCACCCCCAAGGCCCTGCTGCATTTCAACAGTGAGCGATGGGGAATGCAGGGTGGGAATGCACTGTCACCTTTTACCATGCTTGTAACTAGTTCCCTCTCGCTCCTAGACAGCAGCACAAGCCCTGGGGTCACACGGACCAGGGTTCTAGTCCTCGCTTTGCTAACAGTGCCTTCTGAAGCCAGCATGGCATGTAAGGTCTGTCAGCATCTGGTCCAAATGGCTCAGTTCTACAGACATTTCTTGCCCTGTGCTCCACCCATGGAGACCTGAGCTGTGCAGCACCATCTGCCCCAACATGAGCCTCCAGCCAAGGGCATAAGCAGAAGAATAGGCAGGTTATGAGCATAGGTCCTGGAGCTGGACCGACCTAGGCCTTGATTTGGACTCTGTTGCTTTATTAGCTGGGTGACTTTGGGCAAGGTACTGTACTTCTGTACTCAGTACTACTGTACTGAGTTCTGTATCCCCATCTTCTAAGCTGACTTTCTAGAATGGGTGGAAGGATTAAATGAGATGTATGTGAGTCCCCAGAGGACAGTTCTCAGTGTAGACTCCTCTCTTGCTGGTGTAGACTCTTAACGTGCCTCGTCTGGCCCCACCTCTCTCCAACCACCCACTCCATTCCCAGCCATTCCTCCAGTGTCACCCATTGAGGACATGGGTGCCCAGCTCAGGCTGCTCAAGCCCAGTGAAACCATCATCCAGGACCATTTGGCCCCTGGCAGGACACCATGTGCTGAGGACTGATGGTTCCTTGACCTTGGATTATTATTTCCAGATCCTTTTCTTCCTTCCCCTTCCGCCTCATGGTCTCATCCCGACTGACCACCACAACTAACCGCTCAGCCTCCTGACCTTGCCCCTCCTCCCTTGACTTCATGGCAACATCCAGGCCCTCAAGCCTTCTGTTCTCAACTTTGTTGCTCCTATCTCCCCTTCACCATGCTCCCTCAGCTGCTCTGTCCATGTAATTCATTTCCAAATCCCCAGGCCATAGCACAACTGTGTCCTCTGTAGGGGAAGTTTCTAGAGCCCCTACACAATTGGCTGTTGCCCACTCATCCTTCAGAGTCCGCTGCGGCCTCTGCTCTTCAGCCTGACTGTCCACCTTCTCCCTTGTCCAGCTGAACCCCTGGGCATCATGGGTCTGCTGTTCTGTGTTCCCATTGCCTGGCCCACGATCATCTCTCAGTAGGGTTCTCATTTAATTAGGGAGAGGAGAGGAAGCAGCCCCATTGCCCAGGCCAAACATGGGCCCCCACTTCACCCACCTCTTCCCAGGCATTTGCCGGAACCTCAAGTCCATTGTGGTCCAGATTGGGATTGCTGATTATTTCAAAGAGCCCAACAGTCCTGAGGCCCAGAAGCTGTTCGAGGACATGGTGACAAAACTCCAGGTGAGGAATTGGCTCTGAGGCCAGCCACCATGACCCCAAGTGGCATCCCTAGGCTGGGGCTGGTGACATGGGTATATGAAGGGAGGGCCCCACCTGTTTGGCCCTGAGGGGAACTAACCCAGGGTTTGGTCTGCAGGCCCTACGACGGAGGCCCGGCTTCTCTAAGATCCTGCACATCAAGGTGGAAGGCAGCTGCTAACCCGGGTTGGGGGCGGCAGGGCCTCTGCCAGCCCCACACCAGGGCACTCTCTTTGGATCTCCAGAGGGACCTTGATTTGGAATGGACCTTTGGAGGCCTAGTATTATTCCTGGCTTCCAGGGAGGGGAGGACAGTCTCCTGTCCACCTCCTGGGACAGTGGAACAACAAGCCTGATCCTGGGCACTGCCTCTCCATGGCAGGGGCTCAGACAGAAGCTGCCCTCTAGCCCCTACCCCACCCCCAGTTGGAGCAGCCTTCTGAGCACAGCCAGCGAAGAGCTGAGTCACTACCAGCAGCACCTGGTGTCATTGTCCCAAGGATCTGCAATAACCACCCAGTGGCTCCTCAGCTACTCAGGCTGCAGGGGAGGCTTCCACTTCCTGAGGCCCAGCCTTCCATTCAGGGGCCTCTGCTAGGCCCCCGACCAGAGGGGGCTCCACAAGGCAGCTCAGAGTTGGAAAGGAGGGCCCTTCTCCTTCCTCTGTCCCACCCCTCTGCAGGGCAACTCCTTCAGACAGCCCGCCTAGGCTTGGGTCCACATTCTCCAGGGACAACACCCTAGGGGCCCAAAAGTAGGGGGGCAGGGTGCGGTGAGGTAATGGGAGTGAGCTTGGAACAGCAAAATATTATTCCAGAACCTCTCCACAGAATATTGAGACCACCCCTTCTAAAGGGGGAAATTGCCAGGTAGAGACACTTAGAGTTCTTACTGCTATAGGAAAGAGAAGACTCCTCTTCCCATCCAGCACATATCCCATGCCACCTGGTGACCCCCCGAACTGGCTCAGCTCAAAGGTACGTGTTTCTGTACTTCTCGGCCACTCTGAGCTTCCTCAGGGAACAGGTGCCAGCTCTGCGAGACTGCCATGGTGAGGAGCAGTTCTGTCCTCAAGGAGTGTCATCCTAATCCAGTGCTTGGGCAGGAATCTGATGGCCTTTGGGTCTAAGACTGTGGGAGGGAGTTATGGGGCTGCCCTCTGGGTTGGGGCCTGGAGGAGGCCAGGACGAGAGTGGTTGGCTTTGCTCCCTTGTCCAACCAGCTTGCTTGACGATGTGGCCTTGGTAGGGAGCAAAATTCATGTGGCCAAGAGCCAGGAAGAGCACCCTCACCACACTCACCCCTCTCCCCTGTCTCTGCTGGCTGAGGACTGTGTTGGGGTCTTGTCTCTTGGGGGTGTTGCTGGGGTCTGAGCCAGAGCCACTTGGCCTAAAAACCACAGATGCAAATGGGGGATTTTCAGTAACTCTGATATGGTTCCCACAGGACCAGGTCCCAGCACCAAGGCTCCAAAGACTCAGGTCTCACCAGTTCCTCCTCTCACGACTCTCACAATGGTGCAGAGGCCATGGGTCCTGCCAAACTTCATTTCAAAGATTCAACAACCATAACCTAGATCCACTTTAGGGCTTCCTTCTCTCCTGTACAGGACCAGATCTCTGCCCTAACCATTAGGCTGCTGGTCATGGTAGGGACTGGGCATCTCTAGCTTCTCAGTACTTTCCAGGGACCCAACTTCCTGCCACAACCTGGCTTGGACATCAAGACCCAGTCCCGCAATAAGTCCTCCAGAGCTGGGGCCCCACAGGCTCAGCAGTGCCCCCAGCTGTGTCCCAGCTTTTCATAGTTGATGACTTTTGCTTCTGTGGCTTCTACTGGCCCTGGTCTTTGAAGACCCCAGATAGCAAGGGTGTCATGGTGGCAACTCCCTGTCCAGTCCTGCATGAAGCCTTGGCTGTGTGGCATTCCCCACCCCAGAGCAACTCGCTCCACTGGCTCCCACCTCCCTGGCCCTGTCCCCAAGAGTCATGGGAAGGAGAAGCACAACTTTTCCCCGAACTCCAGGGGCCTGCAATGGAGGTGGAGGGCCAGTCAAGACCTGGCCATCCTTTATGTGTCTGTCCTGTCTGCCAACTGCACTCTCTGTAGCCCCTGCTCCCCGCAACCCCAGGACCAGAGGCACTGCCCTTTCTGTCTCCTGGACAAAGCACAAAGGGATGCCCTGCCAGGCCTGAGCTTGCCCTACTGAGGGACTTTCTCTGCCCCAGGAAGCCTCCAGCCCTGAGGGCAAAGCTCCAGGCAGTTCCTCCCTTGGTGAGTGTCACTGGAGTGCCTGGCATCAGTCCTGGCAAAGGAGGTCAGGGTGCACAGGCAGGTAGCTACAGTGGGAGAAAGGTGGTGGTAAAAGACTAGTTGTATGGGTAAGGTCATTCATTCATTCATGAATGCAGCCGTGCTGAGCACCATCAGCCCAGGGGACACAAGAGGGAACAGGACCCCTTTCTCCTGCTGGTGGGAAATTTGCCTCTCACAGGATTGGCTTTTGCCAAGAAACCCCCAGGTGCCCCGCTCTAAATTTTCCATCTAAGTATGTGAAGGATGTGTGGAGTGCATTCTATACAGGCCCAAGGCCCTGCCAACAGGAACGCTGGGTGTCTCATTGCACACCTGGCCCCAGGGCTGACAGACGTGTGCGCACAAGCCTTCATGCATGCCCTGGGAAGCGGTGGGTTTGCAGGCACCCTGCCAGCAGCTCAATGCTATTTGTTGCTTCTCAGGGGCATAAGCCTTGCCACGGAGTGAGGAGCTTTTATTTGCTGGGATACTTTATCCACTTTCCTGATAACCACACAGCTAGGGCTGAAGATGCGATACGGAGATGGCAGGCCTGGCTATCCCTGCAGTGCCGAACCCTTCACTCACCCAAAGGAGCCCTCCTCCACATCTCACACCCAGTAAGGTGCAAAGAAGAGTATCTGAGACCGCAAACCAAGGCAGGACTGCTCCCATAGGCGGTGGCCTCTTGTCACTGCTGTCCCCCACCTGCTGTACAGCTGGGTCCCAGCACCCAGAGGCTTGGTTTACTTGGCTTGAGTACTTCATCAGGCTTTATTCAGACTGCCTCCCCACAGCACTGGCAGAGAACAAAGGAGATGCTATGTACATCTGGATCCCCAGAGAGGGAGTGGGCTGCCCAGAACCACGGCTTTCTACTGGTTAGGAGAGACCACCTAAGGACCGAGGCAGCTCATGTTCTCTTATCTCATGAGAGTGGAGTTTGGGCCAACCCCTCCCTCAGGAATTGCTTCAAAAAACAAAAAAAGCTGCCTCCTTCCCAAGGCTTGATGCTCCAAGGTTTGACTACATCCCTTGCATTTGGGTCTTGTGTGTTCCCCTCATTCTGGCCTCTACTTCTTTGGGTTACAGTTGGGGAGCTACCCAACCCCAAGCTCTCTAAGGCGCTAAGTTGAAGACTTTCCCAGACTATTGGTGCCAAAGATCCAATTCCTGTGGACTTGGGGTGAAAACAGGTGAGGGTACAGGGCCCAGGTACCCAGAGGAGTTAAACTCATGGCATCTGTCCCAGCCTGTTAGTCCCTGACAAGTGTCACTTCCCTCCCCCAGGGGCCTGGCACTTCTCTTTACTCCTGGTGGCCTCACTTTCTCACCCAGCCTTGTCCCAGGCCTGCATTTCTGTATATATTGCTGTGTATCGTGTGTATGTATTTATTCCTGGACAAGTGTTTATCTGCAGCCCTTGCCTGAGGATATTTAGGATTGGGTGAAGATCAGAATACCAGGGCCAACTAAGGCAACCAGCTCCTATTCCTTCCCCAACCCCTTGGGAGCCTGGCCAGTCCCAAGGTGGCCCTGACAATCAGGCAGGCTCCCCACCATGAGTCCAAGCCTCACTCGCCCGCCACCACTGGCATGGCCCTAGAGAGGCTTGGCCTTGGGCTCTCCAGCCTCACCTCTGCCCTGGCTGGGGTCTTGCATTCAGGTGCAGAGGCCTGAGGTGACCTAGGCTTGCTTTGTGACTGGGGCTAGTAGGCTTGGTTCTAGTGAGCACTAGTGGTGGGGTCCTCCACAACTGGCCCCCAGGCCCTGCCTTCCCCACGCAGCCTGGCTGCAATGGGCCTGAGCTATGAGAGGGTAGCTTCCCCCACCTCATGCACATCAGGCAGAGCGGTGGAGAGCATTTTTTTGGTTTTGTTTCTGAAGTGGTGCCTGTACCTCCAGCCCCCAGGGGGCCTTCCCTGGCCCCACTTCTTTGCCCCGACCCAGGCATCACCATCCCAGCACTTTGCTCCACATCACCCTTAGATGCCCTTTGCTGAATGTACCTGAGCATATGTATTTAAAAGGACTCACATGGGCATCAGAGAATTTATGACTTTGTATCCAATAAAAGATGGTGAAACTGGAATACTCGTGTCAGGGAAGTAAATGTAGGTGGCCACATCTGCAACTCTGTATCACCAAGCTTTTCTGTAGCTCGAATGCACTGAGGTGGGCAGGAGGTGGGTGACCTGCATGGTGTCAGCATGGGAAGTGAAGGATGAGGAAGACATGTCTCGGAACTACAGGCATGGATGGAGGCAGGCCATGTGGGTTACTGGCTCTGCCCTAGCTCACTTGCCCCATCAGTATCTGCATGTGGACAGGAAGCCTGTGGTCTAATTTCTGACTCCCAGCCAGGTAAGGCCATCTTCAAGGGCAGCCCTTGCACAAGTAGAGCAGGAGCAGCAGGCCCTGCTGAGTCCCTCACTGGCTCGGTCACCTGCTTATGTGGCTGGCCAGCCGGTCAGGCTCAGGCCTTGGGGAGACCAACTTGCCCACCACAATCTGGGCACCAACTTCCTCCTTATTTTACAAAATAGGGTTGATCCATGCTTTGATTACTCAAGTCTTAAAATACTTAAAAGTCAGAAAAAAGATCAGGTATTCAGCCTTAAACAATGCATGGCCCTAGCATCAAACAAGTAAATGAGCATTTCTCCACAGCTCTAAGCCAGCTAGTCTTACCTTCACTGGACAGGGAGAACAGCTGAGGCTCAGAACAGTTAGTTTACTCAAAGACCATCAAGTTACATGGACCACCAGACTCCAAAGCCTGCACCTGTCCATCACCCAATTCTGCTTTGGGATCTTTCCAACCAGGAGTAATCAGATGCAGATTTTTTAACAATCACTTTCCAGTTTCAGGCAACAAAAGCTTTAATGGCTCAAGGTGACAGCTTTATTCATTTCTAGTTTCAACAATTATTAACCATAGCTAACTGCAGGCCAGCTCTAGCATAAACGAGGCAGTTTAGACCCTGCTGATTCCCAGGCTATCTGTGCCAGTCAGTCCACACTTCCACTGTTCAGACAAGGAAAGGAACCCCAAAACTGAAATCAGGTTAGTGCTCCTTCAGCCACTTCCTTGGTGGGCTTCCAGGAAGTCTAAGTTGAGAGGATGTGGCTTCTCTAAAACAGAGCCCTCAACCTCCAGATCTTGAGTAAGAGGGACCAAAAGAGTATGTGGGCAAAACGGGCACACAGGTCATGTACTACATTTACTCAAATCCAGAGAAAGTCTAGGGTCAGTGCCCAGTTGGGCTAGGGCTGAGGAAGGTGATGTCAGAAGGGCAGCAACTCATCTCCCAGCCACTTCTGGGACTAAGAAGCAACCAAAGCAAGACTTCTGGACAAGGGCCACTGAGATGGAGCAACCCACGTTCTACCTTACCAGCCATAGGCTGATGAGAACTCAGGAGCCTCATCACAGGCTCCTGATAGGAGGGAAGATGGTTTTTTCTACCTACTGGGTGAGTACACACAACACTAAAGCCCTGAGCCACCATTAAGGCAGGTATGGGTAAAATTCCTGTGCCTAAATAATTTGCCAAGTGAATTCCAAGTCTTAAATTTTATTTAAATAACCTCCAGTAAGAACACAGTGGGCCAATTACTACCCCTTCCTTGTGATACCGATTAACCAAGACAGAAAATAAGCACATCCTGCAGCCAGCTTGCTGGCCACCTGTGTGAGCAGTGGGATGCCTCTCAATGCAGGCGGCCTCGATCTCTGCCCCGGCCAGCAGCTGCGGGCACATCCACTGTCGAGCGAGGGTTCTTGATTGTTTCATCGATGGACACAATAAGGCACGCGGCCTCAGAGGCTGCGATCAGGGCATTGATCCGCACCATAGCTGGCTCCCACACAAAGGCCTCGAAGTTGTCAGCAATGTCCTCATTGTTGATGTCCACTCCGTACCACGTTCCCCCCTGAAAGCAGGGAGAGAAAGGTGATAGGGAACCATTCTCAATTTCTTCTTGCATGCCCTTCTGAAGACCTACTAGAAATCCCAACTTGGAACTGGCCAGCACCTCCCTGAGGAAGACAGCACCTGCCTGCGGCATCAAACTACAACGCTGGAAGCGGCCCTCTTCCCACCGCTGCCCTCGCCAACCACCCTCATCCATTCTGGACATGATCACATAAGAGCTCTGAGCCCGCTTCCACGCAAGCTGCTCTTTTGAGATGGCCCAAGGACTCTGTTTATCAAGCAACAATTCTTAAGAGGAACACTTTCCAGTCCCTTATCTCATTTTATCTCACTGCTTCTGTTAGTCCCCATTTTACCGATGAGAAAACTGAGACACGGGCAGGGAAAGTGGTGGTGTAAGCCCAAACACAAGTCAGAAGCAAGCCACCTGTTTAGTGCTCCTGTCACAGTACTGAGCCCTTAACAAGTATCTCTAACCAAGTATTTGCTAAATAGCAAATGAACAAATTAGGTTCTCAGGTAACAACTTGGAGATGGTAAAGCCAAGGAGGGATGGTGCCTCAGCAGGGTTGTGGAGTGCTTCACTGCCACACTGGGAAAGCTGGTACTGTGGTCTGTGTGTGCTGCCAGGCAGGAGGCCACAGGGCTCCCCCGGTTCCTCCCACTGCACCATGAGGAGTAACCATACTCTTGGGAGAAGCACTGAAGAAATCCTGGAACCTCCTGTCTTGGCACTGTGGCTTCCCCTCTGCTCTCTAAGGAAGCAGTTTAGTACGGGGTTTGGTTCCGGCCGTCACCCGGGCCAAGCGGGTAGAGCTTGCAAAAACACGGCGTGCACTCAGAACCTAGCCCCGTCCACCCAATTCCTAGACCCCGACGAGAATAAGGACCCACCTGGGCATGCCGAGCCCGCAACTTGTTGAGGATGTTTGTGGCATCAAAGCCAGCATTGTCACATAGCTGGCGTGGGATAATTTCCAAGGCCTTGGCATATGCCCCAATCAACAGCTGCTGTTTTCCTGGAATGGTCCTTGAGTAATCCCGCAGGTACTTGGAGAGCTCCATCTCGATGGCCCCACCACCAGCTACTACTGAGTCATTCTGCAAAGACCAGACCCACCTCTCAATGTAAGGAGGCCCCTGGTCCAAGCTCCAGCCATGGCCAAGTTGGGCCACTCAGTCAACAGGCTTTCCAGCCCAGAGAGTGGCTCTTCATTCCATCCCCCATCCCAAGGCCCAGGAAGCCCTGACATGGCTCTTGTCTGGCACATCCCAACTTTAATCTGGTGAACCTTTTGGTTCCGACCATCTTCACGGTCACATATAGCTCGAGGGCATTGGCGCTATCCCTGGGATGGCTGACTACTCCAGCTGCAGAATTTGCTCATAAGAACCAGTCTTAGCCTTTAAGACAGCATAACCTATTTCAGGAGGCTAAGGCTCTATGATTTGTGAGGCCAACCAGGGCCCACACACCACTCAGGGAAGAACAGGGCATATAGGGAAGGAATCACCACACAAATCCAGGGTCTCGTCAGCTTGGGCAGTAGAGGGGCTATGAAAGGCAGAAGTCCCAAGTCCCGAGTACCTTGATGGCCCTCCTGACAATCATGATGGCATCATGCAGGGACCGCTCTGTCTCCTCCATGAACTGCTGAGCACCACCCCGGAGGATGATAGTGCAAGTCTTCGCCTTGGGGCAGCCAGTGAAGAAATTGTACCTACACCCAGTCAAAACAAACACGTGAACTCCTTTCTGCTGCCAACCTGCTACGTTCTGACCTCACCAAGTCCTCCCAATGCTCAGCAGTTGCTCTTCTGTTCCTCATGAAGATTCTCTAATCCTACCCTTAGAGACATGTTGTTGGGAAGGTCTGGGGCTGTACCACTGGGGCACAACACATTGTGGACTTCTGCTGTGCTCTAGACCCAACTTGACACTCTTCCCTACTGAAATACTCTATATCTGAGCTCCCTATACCCCACAAAATGAGACCTCCACAAGGGGTAGCATATGCTATATACCACATTGATGACAGCAGCAGGCCAGTCCCAGGCAGGTCTCATAAACTCCTCAAATAGGCAGCTCACCTCTCGCCTCCAATCTGGGTCTCCTCAAAGTCCTGGCAGTGACCCAGCACATCTGCCGACAGAGCATTCACACTGGTCTGGATGGAGCCTCCACAGGCCTGAGAAGCAGAAGGCGGCAAGAAAGTCAGCAGTGAAGGCTCAGAAAGGCCAGAAGACAGCTTCCCACCACCCACTTTCAAATCCAGTTCCCATGCTGGACTCTGCCTCAGTGTCTCTGAGCCCTCTGCACTGAGTAATCCACTCTCATCGGTGACCTCCAGGCAACCCCTACCCCCTCTGGGAGGGGAGAAAACAAAGCAAAGATAAGACACATGCAGGGCAAACAGGCCTAGTTAAAAGGAGACAGGGACCCAATGCTTTGCTCTGATACCCCCTCCCCCAACTAGGGTCTTAGGATCAATGGTTTAGACCTGAAGTGGATCTGGTAAGATGCTTTATTAGAGAGGGAAGAAACCTGGCTGGAAGTGTCATTACTTGGGCTTATCCAGTTCATCACAGCACTACTGCTAGGTTCCTGCACAAATCAGATTTTCTGACTAGTTCTGGTTAGACTAACTTGTACAGACCTCACATACACTGGGATTGGTGTGCTTCATGAAAAAGGTGACGCAGGCAGGCCTAGATCGCACTCCAGTACCTCAGGGCTAACCTTACAGGGCCACAAAGGCCAAGCGGCCGTCTGTTCAGGTTTGCTTACCATCATCGTCCTCTTCAGATCCTCTTCCAGCACGCGGCCAGCACAGAACATGTCCCTGTCAGCAAAGTACTGGGTCGCCACATCCCCAATGGGGAGTTTGGACAAGATAACTTTGGCTCCAGAGTGATAGATCTTCTCTAACTTGTCATAGAGAATGTTCCACTCTGCATCAACAATTGCCTGATAATCCTGAAAAGACCCCAAAAAGGATCAGGATGCTCTGGGGTGCAGGTTAGCGTATGTAGTGGGCTAAAATATACCATTCCCCCAAATATGCTGATTTCTTTGGGAACTAATAACGGGTAAACACAATAGCCTCTCCTCAGTCCAAGTAAACAAGGACACAAGACAATTTAGGAACGACCTAAAACTTTCAAACACAAAAACATCAAGTAGCCCCACAACTGCGAGCTCCTCCAGAGCTGGAATTGCCACGGTGTAAGAAACAGTTTGGCCTGGCTGAATTCTTGCCTCCTCTTGAGGCGCTGCACCCATGGAGCTCCCACTGACAAGACCCCTTCCCCCAAAGGCCCTTCTGCATCAGGGCCACATTTCTCAAGATCACCTCGGAGCTGGGTGCTACCTCCAGAGATGGCCTTCGTAATGATGGGCACTCCTGCCCCTGCAGCCTGGGAGGCCGTCTAGAAAGGGAGGAGCCCACCTCTGCCAGGGAAGAGGAACCCAAATCCTGGGCTTGCTGCAAAGCCAGAGAGTCTGGGGCAGCCCTGGCCCAGGGCCAGAGGAGAACCTCTCAGCAGGCCTGCCCGACTCAAGCCTCCTCAGGCCCAGAGGGCCAGGTTCCTCAGAGAGTATGGAGTGAGAAAAAAAGAGAGCCTTCTATTTCGACATCAATGCTTAAGATTTATGAGTACAGGAGGAGAAAAAGGCCAATAAAGAGCCTGAGAAACAGAGCTGGAACCAAGACAGCCAGAAAGACCCAAGACTATGGCCCAGAAAGCCGCCCACTTCCACACCACCGCCAGTTAAGAGGGGCCTACCTCGACTGTGTGAACTCTGATTTCAGCATTGTCTTTCTCAGCTTTCAGCTCAAGCTCCACATTTAAAAGGGCAATCAGTGGATTATTGTATTTTTTGGGCTGCATTTCAAACCCAGCATAAGAGAAAGTCTTCTTGAATGCAACACCAGCTACTAGCTGGGACTCCTGTTTAGAAAAACAAACAGTTCAGCATCAGTACTGGCACGAGATGAAATCAAGTTAGTGTGCTAGACTAATGCACAGCCATTCCCAGGAACCTGAGAATTAACTATGTTACTGGTGTAACAAAGTCTTTCTGTTATCATGAAAGTTGGGAAAAATATAGACATATTTTGGTTGTCCCTTCGGTACTACAGAGACCAGCATGGTAAAGGCCTGTTTGGGCTGTCCTCTAAGACTGGCCTCTGAAGCGGATGCCAAGAGATAACACCAGAGGTACCTAGGTATCAGTGCCAAGAAAGGAGCCAGGTGTTTAGGAATAGGGCACAAGCCATCCAATGCCTCCCTCTTCAATCTCAAAGCCGCAGTCTCCTCCCTACCTGCACACACCTACACATACTCCTCCCTACCTGCACCACTCGTATACACGCATATTCTGGCATGTGTACTACAGCCTAGATGTTTCCTCTTTCCAGGATATGAAGCCAAACGATCATAAGGGTCAGAAATTCCCTGCACAGATCCCAAGCTATCACTGTGGCTTCCCACATCTCAGTCCCTCCAAACATGAACTTCTACCATGTGTTCCCTAACAGAGCTCCCTGGGGGCTGGACTTAGTAGTAGGGCATAACAGAAAGCATGCTGCACTTGGTACTAACTTTGGCACTATTGGAAGACTTAGGATCCAACCTCAAATCTCTTTCTTTTAACGATCAAGTTTGTAAGAAAGAGTATATATTCAGTTGGAAGACCTCTATGGTCTCTGCTAGTGACCTACAGTCCCATTCTGTAATACGGTAGTCTACTGGTGAACAGATTCCCTGTATCTTTCAAATCCACAGCCTCCTAAAAGGGGTGATGCCTGAGCTGAATCAAGATGGATAAGCATAAATTAGTCAAACAGAAAAAGAAAGAGATGTTCCATAGAGGGAGAGTCCAGGAATGAAAAGCCACCTGCAGCTGCTGGAACACAGAGGGAGGGGACCAGCTTAGGAGAACCTTATATGCTCTGCTAAGGCCTGGCTCTCATCCTGTAGGCAATGTGAGACCCTAAAAGGCTTTAAACACAGGGTAGTAAATTGGGGCACTTCACCTTGCAACAGAAAATAGATTTAGGGGTCTAAGACTGCAGGAAGGCAGGAGGGTGACCACTGCCAGAATGGTCTTGGGAATAAGTAAGAGACAGACTAAAGAAATAAAAAGTGAATGTATAGGTAAATGAGACATCAGTGACCAGCAGGTAGTGGGGAGTTGTAAAGATCTTCAAGGATGACCCTAGATTTCTGGTTTGAGTGGTTGAATAAATGGTGGTGATACCAGCTATGTCAAGGATACAGAAAACACATCAGGTTTGGAGAACATAATGAATTCAATAGTAATTACATACAAGAATGTGAGGTTCAAGGGAGGGGTAAGGACTGAAAATACAGATCAGGGAGTTCTCAGTTAATTCTGAGAATAAGTAAATAATTACTACCACCATTTATTGAATTCTCTGTGTCAGGTTTTATGTTAAGGGTTTTACAGGCATTTAAGGAATGTGGAAGCCTAAGGACAGTCTGGGGAAAACATAGGTGTGGCTTGGAGCCCTGGCTTTCTCACCAGGTGAGATGATTAGTTCTGAATCTCGGGGGGAGGAGATGCCACTAATCACAAGGGTTTATGGCAGCAGGAAGACCCAAGAGAAGGTGGAGTATTGCTACCAAAGTAGTGTGTGAAGTCTTTACACAATCAGCAAGCCATCATGGGCTGAAAAGTAGCAATGGAGGCCAGGTGGGGGAACGGCTCAGACGACCTCCAGATTCCTCACAGGCTTATTACATAAAGAGTACCACAGCCCACTGACATGTGCCACGATAGGAAGATGAGGCAGGCACACTGGGAATACAACCTGGAAAGGTAAAGTCACAGAACAAAAACTAACAGTCAGGCTTGAAATAGTATTTTCTGAAGCAGGTCTTGCCCTGTCCCAATCACTTTGGGCTGAGGTCACTAGGGAAAACAAATGTACAAGTAGGAGTTTCTTATGCTGTGCAATATGGTACACACCAGCTACATGTTGTTATTTAAATTACATTAAATGAAAATTAAACATAAAATTCAGTTTCTCGTTGCACTAACTGCATTTCAAGCGCTAAGTAGCTACCCCTGGCTAGTAGTTACCACACAGGACAGTGCAGCTATGTAGCAGTCCCACCATCACAGAAAGTTCTCCAAGGCAGCACTGAGTGAAGAGCTACGTGTGCTGACATGGAACAAATTCTGAAATATATTTCAAATAGACAAAAGCCAGTTATAGACTGTAAAAGTGAACACTTGTGTTTAAGAAAGCAGTATTTACTCATGTGCTTATAATAGATACACACGGTAATTGTGGAAGAAAACACACACTTACAACAGGGTTATATCTGCATAGGAACAGTATAGGGGACTTTTATTTTTAACTTTAAGCCCTTTTATACAGTTGGAAATATGTGTCATCTATTCAAAATAAATGAGTAAAAGAAGGGAGAGCTTGGCCTTTCACCTGGAGAAAAATGGACTAAAGTACTTCTCAGATTTAGTAACTGACAGAGTCAGAGATAATTCACTATAGCTAGCCCTATCCGCTCCCACATTAACACTGAGATTCTGAATATCAGGCAGTTTAACCTTCTATTCTGCTGACAAGTAAATATAGGTCGACAGAAATAACAAAATGGATGTATAGTCACAGCCTATAATGCCAGCATGGGGAATACAGCCCAAGTCTGACCTCTAGTCCAACACGTGTTCCCTCTTCATCTGTAACTTGTGCTCTCTATCAACACCAAGCTGCTGAAGAGCCACTGTGAATGTAGGAGCCTCTCAGGGAGGTCACACCAGGCTTACTTACCTCTAGGGCTCCACCTTGCACCTTCTTAATACCAATCATTTTAAGTTGCAGTAAATCATCGAGCATTATCACGGCATCCACCACCATCTTAGCAAAGAAGGCTTTCTGCTGGGAGATCAGCTTGGAACTCAGAGCGGTCATGGCACACTTCTCCAGCAGCTTCCTCTGCTCCCTGGGACACAAAGGTGGGACATGCATCAGACCTTAAAAGCCCCTGTTGTCTTATTCTATTGTAAAGTGGAGGTGGTTTCCATTCTAGCTTCTAAACTCAGCCTTTACCAATTTCATCTTCTGTTATCTTTAGGGCAGGTATCAGTGACAGAAGGTGAACACAGTCAAGGATCTCATGTGTGACAGCTTTTAAACTAGTCTACAGCCTCTTTTTTGCTGCCTGGGCTGGTGCACAGCCAAGGGTCTAGCAAGAGCCAAACAGCTGCAGGCACATGTAGGGGCTGCAACATACTTCTGTATCCAATTTGGCCACAGAAAGTCAAGGTTCCAACAATGCTCACTGTCAACTTACTTTTTATCTTCTTTCTTCACAGTCACAGCAATCTCTTTGATCTTGTTAACTGCCTGACAAGAACAGAAGCTGAGTGAGTCTCTCATGCTAAAGACTAACTGGAGACATGATCTCAATCTCTCTTGCTAGTCCCTCATCTGCTGACTCCCAAATCTTAAGCACTTCTGTTCTACAGCTGAAACATTTCTAAGACTTGTAGCTTTCCAGAAAAATATATCTCTATAGTTTGGAAAACTCCTGAAGTTTTAGAAATGTAGAATAGGTATCAGGGTACTTTCAGGATTTAGCTCTGGATAGGCAGATAACACACTAAAACAAATGTGTAAACAAGCTACGAAACTGGAGTGGTCCCAACCTTCTGGCTTGTGAAAAACACCCACAGCAACTTCCAGCATTTTATGTATTAATTAGAAATGTTATACAATGTATGATATACACACTTCTTTGTTAAACTCGTTATCTTTTCAACAGCACTTCTCATGTATGATCTCATTTAATGTCACTATCATGAAACGGAGATAATAAAGGGAGAAAGTAAAGCCTAGAGGAAATGATTTACCCAAGGTCACAGAATGAAGGTCAAAGTCAAAGGTCTCACGATGTGTCATAAAGTACTTGATAAAAACAAAAAAAGCTCTCACTGAGAACCTACCTTATGGTCTGTTAAGAAACCTGAGACTTAATGAGTTGGAATAATATATCTAGTCAAACAGCTATTGAATGGTAGAACTGAAGATTCCTGGGAGGAGTATTCAGAATATGTCCAAGGAACCCTGTTCCCAGTCTCTCCACACCCCAATAAAGATATTGTAAGAGAAATATGAAGGTGCCCAGGTACCAGACCAAGTTAGCCCGGACTCTCATACCAACTGGGTGGCGGTGCGGAAAGCTCGGATGATGATCTGTGGGTGCAAACCTTCCTCCACATAGGGTTTCACCTGCTTCAGAAACTCTGCAGCCAGCAGGGTCACTGAGGTGGTGCCATCACCAACCTGGAAGAGGATGACAGGAAATTCACATCATCTCATGTTCAGGGATAAAGCCCCCAAACTCCATATTTAGGCAATCTACCCTTTTAAACTGGGGGCTTTTTAAATGGGTGTAAAACCTCTTCCTGAAAGCACAGGTGTTCACAAGTCAAAGGAAGGTGATAGTGGTTGGGTATATATACCATCAAATGGTCCTGGGCTACAAAAATAATTCCCCACTGAGGTCCACTCTCAAGAGAATTGATTTGGACAATTAAATTTCCTCAGGACATGAAAACATGTATGTGAAGTAACCAAGAACTTATTTATTATATACAAGACAAAATGATGAATAAGACAATCCCAGTCATGCTTCCAATACAATGCTTACATGCCACAAATAACCACGGTAGCAAAAGGCACAAGATGAATATTCTTTAAGTAGTGTAAAGTACTAAAGGAGTTTAAAGAAAGATGGTTCCCAGCCAAACCCCACTATAACAAACCTCCCAGGACTAGGCAATCCTTTATATTTTAAACACTACTTGGATTAAGTGGATCACTAGTCTGCCAATCTAACATGGCTATTTTCTATAATGGGATCTAAACCCTATTTTGAATAAAGGAAAAAAGAATAAGAGCTTTTAAGAAAACTGGCTAAACTCTGATTCAAGAAGAAATTTATTTTGAATTTGAAATATCAACTCATGTGCCCATAGTATAACGTAAGGGATTCTCAAGGGGGAAGAAAGGGTTACTGTGGTTAAGGATTTAAGTTGCCAAACTCCTGGCCAAAAAGGTATTAGTCCCTTGTTGAAGACATTAACAGGGTAAATCTAAACTTTTCTCACTTTAATTTTATATATGCCATACTTGTTTTATAAGCTAATAAAACTTTTTCATGTAACTTTAGGACTTATCTGTAATTACATCCAAAATGCAAACCTGTCTCTCTCCACAGGTATTATCAGACTCCAGCGTTATAAATGGTTTTTTAAAAAAGGCAGACTGGTTAATGCTGCTGAATTATACTCTTAATAATTGTTAAAATGGTAAATTTTATGTTATATACATTTTACCCCCATAAAAGAAAAAAAAAGGTGAACTGGAAGTCCTAGAGTTTCCAGCCCCATCTTAAAAGGTGACCAACAGGTGAAAGGTTCAATTATTTACCTGGCAACTCATATGAATGACAGCACATGGCCTGAGCCTAAGATCTCACTTACATGCAGTTGAACAGCAGGAATTTTAAGAGTATTAATTCTATCTAAATATCTTTATGAGCATATCTTACTTTTAAAATTGTAATTAGACATGTAAAATAAAAAACACTTTCAAAGGAGTAAGCAGGCATGTGTTTCAACCTCCACCTGAGCACACGCTTCCTACCTCAGCATCCTGGGATTTGGCAATGTCCACCAAAGTCTTTGCTGCAGGATGGACAACATCAAGGAGTTTCAGTATTGTGGCTCCATCATTAGAAATTGTTGCTTTGCCTTAAAAGGAACAAACACAAATAAAAATTTAAAACTCCTTTTGTAAAATTTTGTCTTCTTGTTGGCTTTGGAGGCCAGCTACGCTTTATTGGGATAGGGCAGAAGGGAGGTAGGCATGAACTGATCATTTTATAGAGTTGGCTTTGTACCCAAAGGACCACTTCAAATCACAGGCTTCTGAAGACCATGGGCTCCTGATTTTCTTTGAACAGCATTTAGCACACCCCAAGTGGATATTGAAAAAAAATTTTTTAATGGGAATGAGTAACCATTTAGGTATTCTACTGCTTGATACCCTAGTATCTCACGTCAATTAATCCACTGAAACATATGGGGGGATTTTCTCTGTCTTGGAAAGAGGATACAACATTGAGTGACCACAGACAACTACAGATGATTAATTCTTGTCTCTAGGCTGCCATCTCTTATGAGGCAACAGGCTCCTGAGCCCAGCTTCTCCCACAGGGCTCAGCATTCAGGACAATGTATGAAATGGAACCACTTCATAATGATAAATCCCTCAGAGATCTTAAAAGCAATGGGATTTCTGATGCCAACCTCTGCTAGCCCCCAACACTCCCCAGGAGCCTTCTCTCCTACACACTGGGGAACCTGCAGGCTTACCTCGGCCATCCACAATGAGTTTGTCCATGCCACGGGGGCCCAGAGTAGTTCTTACTGCCTCAGCAATGACCTGGCAGGCACTGATGTTACTTACAAGCTGGGGGATGCCTTGGGAGCTATCGGTCCCCTCTTTCAACAGGATAACTGGTGTGGGCTAGAGAGGAAAGAAGAGCAAGTGATTGCTTGTAATAATCATCTACTACAATGAAATTCAAGGAGGGACTGGGAAGGAAAAATGCTCCCATCTCCCTCATAACAGAAGTATCTGGAGGCTTTTTAGGCCACATTTCCCCACTATCCACTACATCTATTCCTTAACCAGCCTCTGCCTTCAGAGACACTGCCAAGATCATGCAAACTCTGCAGGTTTGCTCGGAATTGGTTTGAGAAGCATTGAATCAGTCCAAAAAAAACAAGTCAAACATGTGTTTTCCAGCACCCAGCTGAATGAGCACAGCCTTTTCAACTCCCGACACCAGTTCCTGTATTGAGGAACTAGGTCACAGCAGAGGAGGAAGCAGCAGGCCATTTTGTGTTCACCCTCCAGCAAAACACCCACTTACCTGTGTTACAACTTAATCCTAAACAAGTAGACGGGGCCCTGAGCAAAACACAAGTCCCTACAGCTTCTGGTATTATCCTAGAAATGCACAGGCAGGCAGCTTTACCAATTATGTAGTGAAGTAGCCAGGGAGACAAATGGCACTTTGACTTGCCTCACAAAAGGACCACACATTTAATTCATACAGCAATGTTTCCCTCTTTCATGTTGGCTCCATAAAGCTTTCTTGTGCCTCATCTCCAATCAGATACCCCAACGAAGTATTCTTCTGTTTTGTGTTGGCCTCCGGTAGAGTCACAGTCCCTAGAGGCTTCATTTGCAGACCTGCTTCACAAACACTGGGGAGCAAGCATACTTGCTTTTTTTAAAGGACCTGCTTAGATGTCTTTGCTCTAGTGACCATTAGCACAAATTCTTAAGCTTAGCAAACCAGAGTCCTGTCTGCATCCAAGCCCGTGCCTCAGAGATGAGCTCATGAACCAGACCTGGTCTCCCCAGCGTCTGTGACTAAGTCTGTGTGTGAAACAGAATACAGAAAGGGTAAATACTGTTTCAAAACTTGGGTTATGTGTGTGAGACTAGGCTATGATTTAATGTTTGTTTCTTACTTTGGATTGACTGCAATATGAAGTTTGGAAGCCACTGCCCACATTAACCCCTCGGGGTACTTCAGGTGTCTAAGCAGGGAAGGCACAGGAAATCAGAGGGCTCTCTTGGCAGAACAATAAGAAATCAGGAATTCACACACCAGTAAGTCTAGCAACCCACGAGGCTGACTCCATTTCACCTGGGCAATTCCTTACAAAGTGCAACTCCTCTGGTCAGTGCAGCTGGAGGATGGTGAGGAAGCACAAGACTGGACGAAGGCTGAAGAGGCTGGCAGGAACCAGACCACACACTCACTTGCAGGCCAAGGTAAGGAGTTTAGATTTTATTCCTACAAAGAAGGGAAGTCCTGCAAATTCCTTTTAGCAGAGGAAAGGCATGGTGTGATTTATATAAAAAATAAAACAAATAAAAAGCCCTACTGAAAACCAGTTGAGAGGCAAGATATAAAACGTAAATGCACGAAAAGGACCTAGAAAGATGCCCAACAAACTCTGAGTAAGAGAGTGATAGTAAAAAAGGTTTTGACACTGTCTTGTACATTTTGTTTTAACTTTCCCTAAAGAATGTGTCACACATTACTCATTTTAAAAAAAGGAATTCCTGTCAGATAACCCCGTAACTCTGGGGTTAGGCAAGACCTGAAGGGAAAATTCCTTCCTTTTCATGGTAGCGTCCCAGGTCTGGTGGCAAGAAATGGCCTCTCTATACTCCCAGCATTCTTCTGGACCCATGCACCTTCTGTAAGGAAGGGCATGTCCCCCCCAAAAGCCCCGCCTTCTCCCAGTCCCATAGCATCATTCTGCATGGCAGCCTCCAGTATGCGGTGGTCCACCCTATCCCGAGGGACTCTTACACATAAACCAAAATCCAACTTGTCTCAATTCCTTCCTCTTGTCGTCAACAAACTCTTTCACCTCTCCAACACGCTGACTTACCAATGCTTTTGTAGACTTTTTCTCGCCCATCTCCAAATTGTACTACCACCTATAAAAGCCACCCTGGCACTTTCTACCAAAATCACCAGGCCAGCAATTCCTCAGAGCCCCAATTCTTCCAAGTAGTTTTCTCAACAGCAGCTAACAGGGGCATCCTGAACAGGGAATTCCATAACTCTGCTTCCTCTTGCACACAACTTTTATATTGCTATCCATTTTAAAGTATGAGCTTCCCAAAGCTAAGGACTGTAGTAATCTCAATTTATGGAATGCCTAGATTTGGCCCCATATGAACAATATACAGCAGCTTTTGGTGCTGTAAATTCAACTGTTACATAGACACGAAAGTGCTTGATATAAGCTATGAAATAAGACAGAGTGCTATTGGTCGAGGGCTTGGTAGTTTTGGAAAAGCATCGGTAGTACGATGACACTAAAGCCAATGAGAATTCTTAAGTATAAGGCAAGAAGGGCTTGGAAGCAGCTGACCACATAGTCCCCAACTTCTCTATGCTTGCAGGCCCTACAGAAATGGCGGGCTGGGTAGAAGAGAGATCCTATAGGGTACGGAAAGATGGCAGAGCTGGACTGAGCCAAGCCAGCTCAAGCAGGATGGGTCCTCTTCTGTTAATTCCCCAGAGGCAGGCACTGCTATGTAAAGTTTCTGCCCCCAGGTTACTTTTCAACCTCACTCATTTTTTACTCCAGTAAAGAAACAATAGCAGAACCCAGTAATGTGCCAAAGGTATCACAGTGCTTTGCAATTTCAGCTTCATGATCTTTCTCGTAATCCTCGTAAAAAATTTTTATTAAGCATTACTAAGCTTGGTGTTGTATAAAACAGGTGTTTATATGTCAAGGCATATAGTACTCAACAACCTAAAGGCAAAGACATACTTTTTGTACAAGCTGTACCAAAGTCATAGGGCTGAGGCTTCAAGGGACCTTTTCACCTCCCTTCTGAACACAGAAGGCTTCTAGAATATCAGGGACCAATTTGATGACAGCAAGGAGGGTTCTTGATAGTAGTTTCACATGCCAAAAGGGGAGATACAGACAATACAGCAGGGAAACAGAGTAGGAGTCATTTCAGGAAAAACCCAAGTGTGGTGGTCTAGAGACTGCTGGTGAAGGGCTTTATCACCAGACAAAGTTCGGTTCTTATCCCTAGTTTTAATGAATGCCAACCAAAACTGGTAGCCCTAGGAGCAAGATGGATTACGAGGAGGAAAGGAAGCAAACATCCACCTAGCAGAATAGCTAACATTTGCCAAGTGTTTACTACATGCTGGGAACTTTTTATGTATTAGTTCATTGAATCCCCTTTAACAGAATGAGGACCAGAAATTTAGTAACATGCTCAAGTCACACACCTAGTAAGTGACAGAGCTGAGTTACAAACGTAGGCATTCAGTGCGGCTCCAGAGCCCTTACTCTCAACTGCTCTGCTATGCCGTCTGTGCACAGAGACGATGATTCAGGTAATACTGACGGTGGATTGATAAAGGGCAGTACTGGAGATCTGAAGGGAGAGTACAGACAGATAAATGTCAGGTTTCTATCTTAGGTACGGCTGGATTCACATGGTATCTGGTAGTGGAATGAACACCTTACAGGGGTTGGTTTGATATCTACAAGGACAGGAAGAAGCTGCAGGAAGCTGGAAAAGAGCAGAGAATTGAATCCTATTGATAGACCAAACTGAATGGGTGAAACTGCCAGGTGCACAGGGAGCAATATTATCTTGGTCAGGGTTTTGCCTCCAACACCTTAAAAGCTGGTCCTGTTCAACAGCATCTCAAGAGATACCACCCAGGCTTGGGACTCTTCAAGGGTTATCTGCAGCTTGGACAGGTAGGATAGAGATGCCAAGTCGGATGGGGGGAAGGCTATAGGGAACCTCCAAGTTTCACCGACCGCACCCACTCCCACCAGTCTAATCTAAGAAAAGGAGACCCGGCGTTAGATAGCCAACTAGAAAAGCCTGGTCTAAGGTCAAACGCAGAGGGGCAGACAAGGGCGGGCTCAGAGCCCAGCTGTTCCCAGGTCTGATACAGTGCCCCGTCTGCTCTGTCCATTCTCCTGGCTGAGGAGTTGCATTGCCAACAGGCAACTGTGCGTGGTACACTGAATAGGCACTAAATAGGCGCTTACTCAATGAATGAATTAAAAGTATGAGCTGAGTCTGTTTCCATTTATGCAGCAGCAAGCAGGCTGAGAGATAGCGAGCGACCACAGTCGAGGCCGTGGGCTCGTAAGGTCCCCACTCTGTCGCTGCGCGTGCTAGGAAGCACACATCTTTACACCCCGCATTTTCCAGGGCAGGCAGGGCTTCCAACTCCAAGTCTGGCCGCCGACCACGTGTGCACGCTCAATTCGCACTTAACACAGGTCACAAATGTGGGGGATTTCAAAAACCGGGTCCCCTAGGTCCCGAAGCACCCTGGGACTTGTAGTTCCCAGCCACCCAGACGAAAACCTCCCCTCGAGCCCACACAGCCTTTGCTTACGGGCCCTACTAAGTGCCCGGGCAGAGCCAGGCCCCGGCAGGCCGGGGTCGCCCGTAGACGGGGAATCGGGGAAGGACAGGGTCAGCAGGCAGGGGAGGGCTCTACCGGGCCGATCTACGCCAGGTGACGCCAGCCATGGGCCAGATGGCAGCGGGAGGCAGCGGATGGCCACGGATGCGCAACACGCCACTCACCATCATTTTGGAAGCTTATTCAGTGGCCCGCTGCTCTCCTTTTCACCGTGTCCGGGCCGCCCAGCAAGCCCACAATGCTCCGCGCCAGAGAAATCCCCAGAAACTTCGCAGAGCAGTTGGACCCAGAGAGGAAGAGGACCGCCTACTTCCGCCACTCTATGGTTGGCTACCACAGAGTCGAGGTGGCTAGAAGGGCCAGGGACTGGGCCTCTGAGGGTGCTCTTGCGAGAAACGTTGATCGTAGGGTCGCTGGATTTCGGTCCAGCTGTTTCTCTTTGAGCATGTGAGATTCTTGCTTGGCTCACGTCACCCACTAACCCTAATTCCATTCCTCCTTTCCTCCTACCCACGTTCCCCAGCCCTAGATGCCAGACCAAGAAATGCAATAAACGTAAACATTTATTGAACGCTGACGGTAGGAGAGACTTATGTTAAGAAAGCACTTGGTCAGAGACCTCAGTCCCTACCACGCTATCGCAGTGGTACTGTTATCATGCCCATTTTATCATGCCCATTTTACAGATGAGGGAACTGAGGCTGAGGTTAGGAAAATGTCCAAAGTCGGAGTTGCACAATACATGGCAGAGAAGCGGGCACCTGGCCCCAACTCCTATTTTTTAGCATTGCATAGGCCAGAGAATCCTCGAGGGCGTCTACCGACAGTGAGCTCGCAAGCCCGGTGGGACTGGGCAGAAGACTAGCAGAGCGAGGGTCGCGGAAGTCTCCCTGGGCGCTTGATGAATGCCTTCCCAAGGTGGGGAGTGGGTAGGAAGGAAGCCCAGGTGGAAGAAGGCAAATCGTCGTTCTGGCAGGTTGCCACGAGGAGAATCCGGCCGCGACGCAAGCGCTGAGGGTCAGAACTTTCGGCGGCTGAAGCCAGTCCCGCGGAGAAACCACCTCCAGCTCGCCATTTTTCCCAGGCCGTCCACCAGCCCCAGCGCAGGGCGGCAGTTTCTGTGAAGTGTATAGACCAGTCAACCCGCGGCACCGCTTCTCTTGACCAATAGGAAGTGGGATAAAGCTCAAAGGCGGAAACTGTGGCTACATGAGCAGGCATCAGAGCCAATCAACCCTGGGCCTCGTTCCCGACCGCCAACCAGCGGCGAGAACGGGTCTGGGGGCGGGAGGCCGGAGCAGCTGTCAGGCTGAAGTCTGGAGAGCAACGCGCGCCACCGCAGCTGTAGGAAGTGCGTAGCCGGGCCGGGCCCTGGAGATGGTCCCCGGCGCCGCGGGCTGGTGTTGTCTCGTGCTCTGGCTCCCCGCGTGCGTCGTGGCTCACGGTGAGTGACAACGGGCTGGGCTGCGTTGGGGCGGGGCGGGCTGGCCAGCTTGCTCGCGTCTCGGGTCGGGAGCCACGGGTCACCTTGGGGACCCCGGGAGTTCGGGTCTAGGCAGGTCCCAAGAGGGGCGACTGGAGTGGTTTGGGTGCTGATCCGTCTCCAGGGACTTGAGCTGGGCGCTGCCTGAGGCTAGGCTGAATCCTTAACTACCCACGTCGAAGGAAGACTCCCCCTGCTCCCAGCCAGCACCGACCCACACGGCTGAGTGGGAGACCAGGAGGAACAAGGGACAGCTAGAGATACGTAGATGAGCTGTCACATATACAGGAGCACACGCTCCTCCTACACGTGGACTCACACGCACAAGTACATACGTACCCACACAGCCTGTTTGCATCTACAGGAGCACATAAACGTATACACCCATACATACATGAATATATGTATACCCACACTTAATTTACACAGATCAGCAGAATCAAAGGTCAGGCAAAGACGTGTGTGGGAAGGAGGAGTTTAATGATAACCCAAGGTGGCTTCCTTGGAGTGTATCTGTATCTGATGGGAATACTCCCAGGATGAAAGGTTGTATAGCCCAATGCCAAACCAATGGAATTCTACCTGGTGGCTGTGATTTGAGTAGACAAGGGAAGCTAAAGCTACAATTAGTTTTAACCTGGGCACACTGTAATGGCTTGGTGGCTTGTTGATTGATTAATGGGCCTGTGTCAGCAGCTTCCACCCTTTCACATTCCTGAGTTTCTCTGAGCTAAGGAAACCAAGGACTCAAGTTCAGGTAAAACCTTAAAGTTTGCTGCTGAAGAGTAGTTTCCACACCCCAGAAAAATCTGGTTATTCTGGCAATGCTCTTCTTCAAGGCAATGGAGTTGAAGATAGTTGTTCACTCATCAACATTAGAGCACCCACATTTCCTGACCACTATGTTAGGTAATGTGGATACAGCATTAAGTGAAGCGACAAACTTAGGGCCCTTGCCCTAGTGCAGGAGACAGACACTAAAAAATACTGGATACTGTATAACTGAAAGTTATATTCAAAGTGTCAATGGAGAAGAAAATTTTGAGTGGGCATAAAGGGAGGGCAGTCATAGGGCAGAAGTGTACCAGGTAAAGAGGTAGAGGTGGTCTGGGTGAGAGTAGGAAGCCTCCCAGGAGGAGGAAACTGCTTGCAAAAAGGCTCAAAGAAACTGAAAGGAGGCCTGTGTAACTTGAACATAGGAAGGAGATGAGGTTGTAGTAGCAGCCAAGGGCCAGATGGAGCAGGGCTTTGCAGGTAGGTGGTAGGGAAGAGGTTCTTTTTTACTTTAAGTGCCAAAGGAAGTTGTTGAAGGGTACTGAAGCCAGAGGAGTGGTGACATGATCACATTTGCTTTGAGATGTTTTAAGAAGATCCCTGACAGCTGTTTGGGGAAAGTACCTTAGGGGACAAAAATGGAAACAGACTAGTTAGGAAGCTGGGTCAGGACAAAAAATAACAGTAGTTGGACTATGGGGGTGGCAGTGGAACCAGAGTCAGCTTTTCATTTTTAGTGAGAGTTATTTTGTACCCAGGCTACCATTATCTCCACCTTGACTACAGAGGAAAGGATTAACCATCTGAGATAACACTAGAGCTCTCAATCTTCCTGGCTCACCTGGATAGCTGCAGCTATGTTTCTGGGTTACTAACTCTGTCTGCATCAACTCCATCCTCCCCAGGGCAGAGAGCTCCTCCACCTGGCTGAAGCTGGGCCCCGGGTCCCAGACTATAGCAGCTCAGTTGAAAACACAGCATCCATGATCTGAACCTTAACCAACTTGTTCCCTGAAGTCTTCTCACCTGAACTCTTTGTCTTTCAGGCTTACGCATCCATGATTATTTGTACTTCCAAGTACTGAGTCCTGGGGACATTAGATACATCTTCACAGCCACACCTGCCAAGGACTTTGGTGGTATCTTTGTAAGTTCAGGGAGGCCCCCCGTCTCTGATTCTGTCTCCACCTTCCCCCAGCTAAGCTGAGGTGATCATCTTATTCCTTAAACCTGAGTGTTGGGGCAGGGAAGGAAGAGAATCCGGCGCTGCCCTCCAGGGGCTGCAGTGCAGGAACGAAGGGCTTCCAGCTACTCCCCTGGGTATAATACAGACCTGGGCACCATGGAAGGACAAGCTATCTGCTTTAGGGACACAAAATAGTGAAAAACCAAGGGTTCTGCTAGCTCTACCTCTGCACTGTGTGACTTAAGGCAAGTTACTTCCCCTCTCTGGGTCCATATCAACTCCCGTACCTATCTCATGAAAAGGCAGGATGGAGGACTAGATAAGCCTTCGTGAGAATTAAGTAAAAATGCTCAAGTGCCCAGCACACAGAAAGCACTCCACATTTCCTTCTCACTTTGTGAGGAGCTGACAGGATGGGATTGTCAGCCCTATCCTAAAGCCAGTGTCTCCTCACTCTGACCTGCCTAAATGTCTTTCAGCACACAAGGTATGAGCAGATTCACCTTGTCCCTGCAGAACCTTCAGAGGCCTGCGGGGAACTCAGCAACGGTTTCTTCATCCAGGACCAGATCGCTCTGGTGGAGAGGGGGTAAGGAGCAGCAGGCACAGCAACAAGGGGAGGGAGACACAGATAGACTCAGGTCAGTGTTGGTGCTTTGAAATAACTGAGTAATTCACCTTTTTAAAGGTCTTTAAGAACTGTCTTAAGATTATCCATGCCTTTGGCCATTTACTTATGAGCCCTTGTAAGTTCTCCATGATGCTTCTTTCATTCTCCCAGGGTGATAGTCTAGTACAGGGGTAGTGAGGAACCTACCTTTTCATTGGTCTCATCACCTCTTCCAGGGGCTGCTCCTTCCTCTCCAAGACCCGAGTGGTACAGGAGCATGGCGGGCGGGCAGTGATCATCTCGGACAATGCAGTTGACAATGACAGCTTCTACGTGGAGATGATCCAGGACAGTACCCAGCGCACAGCTGACATCCCTGCTCTCTTCCTGCTCGGCCGAGACGGGTGAGGGCTCCTTGTCTCTGTTATCAGCACCAGGCTGGGTGCCATTAACTTGGGGAGGTCAAGGGCAATCACCAATCTCTTCCCACAAGCCTTGTCTTGGGGGGTGCCCCAGTTGGAGGGCCAAAGAAGTCCTCAGGCTCTGGAACTCCCAGGATGGGGACAATGGGGTGTGATAGGGTGCTGGGAAAGTGACTGTTGCCACCTCTCTTCATGCCCTCCCAGCTACATGATCCGCCGCTCCCTGGAACAGCATGGGCTGCCATGGGCCATCATTTCCATCCCAGTCAATGTCACCAGCATCCCCACCTTTGAGCTGCTGCAACCGCCTTGGACCTTCTGGTAGAAGAGTTTGGTCCCACATTCCAGCCATAAGCAACTCTGGGCTGGGAGGGGGAATCCAGGAATTCTGCTGTTTAGGTTTAAGGATAGCATTTGGGGACAGGTAGAAGAAAAAGGCCTGGGCCTTGGTTTTGCTAAAGAAAACCACACCACTGGCCTTCCCTTCCTCAGGGCCCCCAAACGTGTCTCATGCTAGGGGGAACAGGCAATAGCCAGTCCCCAGGGCTTCTTGGTTAGAATCTGGAACAAAAGGGGCTAAAGGTGGTCATCTGTGATCTGTCACACCCCATCTGGCTCCAGCCTTCCTCACCCACGGTCTCCTCAGTGTCCTTCACAGCACTTGGTGAAGTGGTCTAAGGAGCTGGTGTTTGAGGACTTAATAAACCCTCACGGACTTTTTAGCAATAAAGCCTCTCATCAGGGTTGCAACTGTGTCCTAGAAAATAAGCATATGGGGGTGGGTAGGGCCTTCAAACTCACATGTCTGTCTAATACCCTTGTTCTGAGGGGAAGATATTGAAGTTCAGAGTAGATAAATGACTTGCCCAAGGCCCTTTTGGGCCAGTGCTCAGACTGTTAATCTTGGATTCCAACACAGCCTCCTGCTCAAGCACTCAGGGACCTATAATTTACCTGAGGAGAAGACTCACCTTAGAGCCTGGTACTGGGGATCCACACACCTGTGGAGGATCCTTGCTCTTGGGCTTCAGAAGCATTTGCACAGCAGTGTAGAGACCAGAGATGAACCCAGATTGGGAAGCAGAGCCCCCATCTGCCATCACCTTGTCTAACCTACGTGCCTCTGCACCACCTACATGACTGCCATGTCTCAGGGCAGCCTGTCAAGCCATCCTCCACAAAGCATTCCTGTCACCACTCATGTTTTATTGAGAACAGTGGGCAGGTGGGGTTAGAAGGGGTCCTGGCTGTTGTGAAGAAGTAAGAACTCAATAGGCCAGACTGGCTCATATATAGGAAAGGGCCCGTGGGGTGGGCACTTCTCCTGGGAATCCCTCAGCAGTGGGATACGGCAGGCCCCTCAGGGAAGATAGGCAGAAAAAAATTGCAAGTGATGGGTTATAATTCCCATAGCATCCAGCCCAAGAGTGATGCGTGGTGCTCATCTGGGGGCACACAGTCAGGGCTAATCTCCCAATATCTAGCTCAGCCCCTCTAGGTTTCCGGAAGACTTTAATGTTCCTCTGTGGACACCCTAAAGATGAAGACTGAAGCCAGGAAAGCCCCTCGCCAACCAAAGTTAAACTGGTCCCAGGTAAGACTCTAGAGCATCCTAAATTAAGGATGTACAGACCTGCTTGGCCATGCTGCTAGAACCCTCAATGGAAGAGGGAGTGAGGAAGGGGTGACAATCCCCACATGCCCTTTCTGAGGGAAGCAGAGGCCTCTTGCTTGGGTTAGCTGTTGTGCCAGACCTGAAAGGCAAGGCGCATGGTACAGAGTCTGGAGTCTGGGAAGGGGCTCATCTCCACTCCCCAGATGTCCAAATGCTGGGAGTGCAGTGGTGGGCAGAGGGAGGTCATCCTCCTGGCTGGGTGCTCCCCAGCACACAGCCTTAGGGAAGGTGCTCCGGAGGCCCAGCTCCTCCTTCCTGCCTCTCCCAGCTGTGCTGGTGGTCAGGCAGCTGCCTTCTCAGCTACAATGGTGGGAGGTGGGGAAGAAGGCTCATTCCCTCTCCCTCCTGTGAAATTAGGCTGTTCTCAGATGGCCACTTTGTTACCCCCTCCACAGCAAGTTGAGAGGGGTGAAGCCTCAGGTGGATGGGAAGGGTGGCCACAGGGCCAAGGGGAGGAAACACTGCTTGGCCCTGACCTTGTTCCAGCTGCTCATACCCTGGAGTGGAATACCTCGGGGGGAGGCCGGTTCTGAGAGGCTCAGTGACGGCTCAGAGCCTGAGCCACTTAGCAGCAGTGTCCAGGGCTTGGAGTCCAGCCTCTGTCCTAACACCCTGGCAGAATCAGAGCTAGCATAATGGGGGGAAAGCAAGCAACAGGATTGGGGAGTTCCTTCCAAGCCTCTTCTCTGGAGGAAGGATCTCTTCCTGGCAGGGCCTGGGGTAAGTCCCCTTCCAGCAGGGTGACATCACACATCAGTCATCTCATCACCCAGCTCTGCATCTTCTGGCTCTCCTTCCTCCTCCTCTTCATCCTCCTCCTCCTCTGATGTCACATTGGGTTCATCAGCCTCTGCCAGGCATTTGGGGCAGGAACAGACAAACAGATAGTTCTCCCTGCAGGGATTGGGAGGATGGTGGTGAGGGTGAAAAGTCAGCCAGCCACCGGATGGAGGATCCAAGCCCAGTTCCCACCACATCCCCTGCTGGCACCTGAGGATCTTGTGGCGGCTATGACGGCTGCGCTCCCGCTGACAGCAGTCTAAGTAGCTGATACAGATCTCCTGGAGGGCAGAAAATAGGTGGGGTCTGAGCCTGCCTCTCTATCAGGTGGGATAAGAGGCTCCTCAGCTCTATCCTATCTCCAACCGCTGCCCCATGCTCAGAAGCCAGGCCCACACTGCCTTTAAGGGAAGGGGTGGCTGCCCTGATCCAGTCCTTGGAAAGGCCTAGAGGCAGGCAGATCAACAGGCTCTAACAACCTGTGTCTGAGACGGAGAGGACTGCGATTCGCCTCAGGCCATGGTAAAGGCAGTCAACAGCCAAGGTCTGTGGCTGGAGTCAGAGGTTATCTTGGTGCAATGCTACTTGCCTGGAAGAAGATTCACCCAGGCGTGGTACGCTAGCATGCAGGCGCCCCAAACCCACACTAGTACCCCAGAGCCCCTGCCACAAAGAGCCATTTCTTGCTTTCTTAGAAGCTGCAGATTTGGTGATAAAAAGGTGCTGGGTACACAACTGTCTCTCAAACATTGCTCCGAGGCTTTCTGGAGTTGTTTTTTTGAAAAAAGTGGGGTGGAGTTAGGGCAAAAAGACTCATGCCCTGGGGCATGTCCAGATTCAACCCAACAACCGGAACTTGGGGCTCTAGACACTGCTGCTCCCAATCCCTGGAGAGAACTTGCAAGGCTCACTGCCCACCCTCTCTGCCCTCCACAGCTCCTAGGCCCCTCACCTCTCCTGGCTTAATATCCTCCAAGGCGGTGACATGCAAAAGGAAGTTGTTTTCTGGGAAGGAGGTCTCTGCATTGGGGACACAGCTGTGGTTGCCTGGGTCATGAGAGGCAGGTAGTAAGGGTTGTTGACTAATAAAAATAACAGCCTCAGTTCTGCAGAGCACTGGGTCCCATCCTTCCTTGTTCTGATTCCTGCTAGGACTGCACAGGTCCTGGAAAGTGTTTCCCAACTCCCTGTCCAGTGCTCTTTCCTGAAGACGATGGAGCATAGGCACAAATGCACTCCCATATCATTCCCCTCTGCCACCTGCCATGACCACCCTGCTGTCCTCCTCACTGGCCAGCTGGATTCTGTTGTGTTATCAGTGTCTGGGAAAGAGAGGGAGGGCTGTGAAGGGATGCCTGTGCCAGACCACAGAACTCAGTCCTGTCTGCTACTGGTAACAGACAGTGTGGTAACAGCTGACCCAGGCCCCCTGAAAATGTAGTTTGGGAGGGCAGAGTAGTCCCAGAGCCTGGGAGGAGGGGTTGGCAGGGAGGAAACCAGAGGGCAGGAGGCTGAGATCCAGAAAAGACAAGTCTGAGTTGTCTCTGCCCCTCCCAACCTGGTGCTGATAAGACTCACCTTTTAGCCTAAGAATCCTCCTCCCAGGATCCTGACAGCCTCCCAGACCCTCACAACGCTCCCCACCAAATCTCACAGGGCAGTGGTGGTGCAGGGCCCATGCTTCCCTTAGCAAGAATAAGAGCTCTGTGCCCTGCCTCAGCACAGGGCCTGGCCCACTGGAAGGTTTTATACATAAACTTATATTAAGGCACAAGCAATCCAATGAATGAGTGAATGAAAAAATGATGAAACAGCAAGGCCCAAGAGAATGTCCAAGGAAGCTCAGACTTAACCCCACTGCCAGACCAACTCCACTAGCCTAAGAAGGGTTCCATCAAGAAAGATGAACTGTGGCTGTGAGGCCACCCCTCCTCAATGTCAGGACTCACAGCAGCTCTGAAGCACAAAGAGGCCAGATCCTTCACAGTTAAGAAACTCGCCAGTTGCTGTAAGACAGTAATATGCAGGTTTTATTCTAGAATTATCCATTTTACAGGTGGGAAAAGGAAACTAGACTTGTAAGGATGGGCACTGGCTCCACCATCTTGCCACCCAATCACTACCATTTTATTCCATCTGCTTCTCTGAGGCACGGCCTTGCTTGTCTGTAAACATTATCACCTTTTTGGCCAGCACTCTCCCACCCTCAACATCGAGCCTCTGCATGGATCTCAGGGCCAATGCCTCTGCATGGATCTCAGGGTACACATCTGTGTACCCTGTGGACAGATTTGAAGCTTCCCACAGGCACACAAGGAGTACCTTCCCCAACCATAAACTCAAGAGGTCCCTGGGGGAAGACTGTGTGTCCGCCATCTCACTGAGGGGCATTTCCAAGGTTGGGTGAGGCCAAGGCTCCATCTCACCAACCTGCCTCGATGTCCTTGTATAGCTGGTCAATGAAGGCATCTAGCTGCTCGCGGTCCTGAGGCTTCAGCTCCAGAGCGTCACAGGCATGGACCCACTGGCTCAGTGAGCTGGGGGTCCCAGGCAGCCATGGTTGGAAGAGGGGTAGGCCCAGCTCACAGGGCTCTCCACCTCCAGGCAAGTTAAGCCCATTTCTTTCTCCAGGATTGGGGCCCCATTTTCCCCAAGAAACCAAAGCTCCCAAGATCAATCTCACCTCACCTGTCTCTCTTTCTGATCCTCATCACTGAGTCTAGTCCAGCACTCTAGCCACAGAGCCACACACCCTACCCCACCCTAATCTTGAAAGGAGTTGTAGCTACCTTCCTCAGCCAGTCTCCCACCCAAGCCCTATGGGACAAGTCCGAGAGCTCCAGAATATTCTCTCCTAACCTGGTCCCGATTCCTTGGCCATTGGTCCCAACAAGAGCAAAGAGAGACCGGAATCCATCTGGAGTGAACCACTGTGGGAGAGAAAAAGAGATGAACCCTCAGGTTACGGCCATTTGTTTTTCTCCTCACAACTGTTCAGGAAGTCTTGCATGAGTCGGTTCCATCCCAGTTCCAGAAGACCAAGTCGGCCTGGCTTAGCTATCCCAGTAGGAGATGCCGACCCAGCTGTTCCTGGAGAGCTGCAGTGACTGGGAGGCTGTTGGTCCTACCTCCCCCCACTCACCTGGCTGAGTGCTTCCTCATAAAGGGCCTCTGTGAAGAGTGTCCGTAGAAGTTCCAGCTGGCCCTGGATTAGGGGAAGCAGGGAGAGACTTGCATCCCTGAAGATTAGCACCCAGGCAGGGCCCGGAAGACCAGGTGAGGAATGGGAAAAGGGCCAGCTCTGCAGCATGAGCTTTCCCTGGGGGCAAAGCCAGGCCACAAAGTCCTCATTTCCAAAAAGCCATGGCAGTCCCCTGGCCTGTTCCAACCCAGGGTAACAAACCCCAAATGCCTCCCTATTTTACAATACTTGTTCCAGTAGGGCCAAGGCACCTGCCTTAGAATGCCTATCCTTACCACCGCCCTCCAGGCTTCCTAACCTCGCCTCCAGACCAGCTTGATTCTCCCCCTCCTTTCCTCAGAATTCAATGTAGGAACCCACCCCAGGTGCCCTTTCACACACTTGCCTCCACCTTCAGGCAGCTCCTGCATGGAAGTCTGCTGTCCTCAGTGAGAATGTGTAACTTGATTGGCAGTGGGCACTCACTACCTTGGCAGCTACAATTCTCCCGTTTCACACCACTCCCTGACCCTGTGGACCCAGCCCTCCTTTTTCAGGTGTACCTGATCTGCCCACTGCTCTCCTATCACAGGGTTCTGCCTTCCCCCATCAAAGCACTCAACCCCTCCTTCCTCTGTCACATCATGCCACTTTCTGACTTTAGGTCCATGTTAGGTCATGAACTTAAACAGTGGCAGGAATTTAAGTCCTCTGAATAGATTTTTGGCCCCAGACTCTAACCCCTTCCTTTGGCTGGGAAAGAATCAGATGTGGAGCTCCCCACAGAAAGTCACAGAATATTCCAGGCTACTGGGGCTGGGAGATCATGAGAGAAGACTAACCTTGAATTTGTCCCCAAGGAGTTTGTGGACAATTTCATCCTCCTCATTGGCTGTTTTATTACAGAACTGGGAGAAGAGCCTGATCCAACGATCCTTATCCTTAGCCTGCAGTGAACAGATGTACTTCAGGGTCATGTTCACACATGCCTGTGCATGCACATGCCTCCTTTCTGCCACCCTTACCCAAGAGGTAGCCTATGATCCTAAAGCCCCTGCCATCAGGGAAACACCATTACATGTGAGTGACTAGGAGACCCTTCCTGCCTCTGTCTAGGGACTTCCTCCCCATCCCACCCACACACCATCATCTCTTCAAATGAGGACAAGCCAGCCAATTCAGTAACACTTGGTAAAATAAGAGATTGAAGCTGAAAGGCAACAATATTAAAAGAAGCAGTTAGAGTGGCTTCTCTTGCTTTATGTAAGAGATACAATCCTGAAAAGTGGTGCTTATAAATCAAATGCATGAATTGCTGCTGCACAAGTCCTCTCATAGGTCAAAGACTACAGGCAATGTGAACCCCACTTCCCCTGCCAGATTTATGGTTAGCTACTCCTAAGGTTTACATAGCAGGCAGCTCTCATTTGGGGAGCTCAGGAGGAAATCTGCATCCAAGCCAGGGTCTTGAGGTGAGGCGAAGAATGAGGCCAAGGGTTGAATGAGGCCAGAATAAGCTTCCCTGGGAGGGTCAGGTGGGCTCACCTGCTTCACTGTGGCCACCATCCGGGCCATCAACATGATGCTTGCAGTCTCAGGGGGATAGTGAACACTCCTGCAGAGAAAGAAAAAGATTTGGCCTAGAAATTCCCTTTCCAGTAGCTGAATTTCTGAGAAGCCCAGTCCGACTGCTAGAGAATCCTTCATACTGATACCATTTATAACCAAAGAGAGAAAGTAAACGATGTGGACTTGGGCAGGACTTTACCCACCGTGGGCTCAACGGGGCTCCTTCTACGAGTGTGTAAAATGCTAAGGTGGGGGTGGGACTGGCAGCTCAGATTTAAGTCAGGAGGGGGCTGGGCAATGTGACCTCTGGTTAACCTTATGAATGAAAGAAAAACCTAAGGGATAGTAACTTAAGAAAGATGGCTGCCTCTGCCAAACCCAAGCAGGCAGGCAGAGAGGGAAGGAAAAAGGAACAAGAGATGAAATGCTACCTACCTCCATGCCTCCTGCAGCTTATTGAGAGGGTGCAGGGGGTCATCCTGGGAGGGACCTGGGCACAGGACCTGATGGTATTGCTCAGCAGCTGCCAGCCGGCATTCGGCACTGCAATACATCACCTGTTGGAGTCGGTGGAGGTCAGCACCCTAGTATCTGCCTATGAGTAAGGCACACATGTCCCCTGTGATCACCTCCTCTAACTGCACTCCTTCTACACACTGCCCAAGGAATAGTTCAGTGGTACCATGCGATGAGAAAGCCTACGGTGCTCTGGGGACATGGGAGAAAGCTTATAAAACCATTGGAAGGAAAGATAGTTTTTCAGGAAGAGAGGAAAGAGCCCCTGCCAGGCCGCCAAGGCAAGCTCCCATCAAGCCTTTTTTCTAGACAGTGGGACTGGAACAGTAACTCAGCCTTTTCAATGTCTTGCCCTACATCATGGTTCTCAAGGGCCATGACCAGGTCTGTCCTCACTCTGGTCTCCCTCAGCTCAGTCCTCCCCCACCAGCCCCCTTCTAAATGCACACAGTCCCCAGGGATGCTTACCTGGCAGTGGGGACAGTTCTGATGGAGGTCCTTGCGCACAGTGCACAATTCCGGGTGAGGCAGAACCTGGCCTGGTTTCCCGGTCAGCCTCTGGGCATTCTCCTCTGCCTTCTCCAGGGCCCGAAGGCAGTGGTCACAGGCTGAGGGAGAGAGCCAAACATGGCAATATAAGTGTCTTGAGAGCAGAGGCCATGTCTGTCCTTTCCTTGGCAGTATCCCCAGAGCTAAAATAGTGCCTGGCACATAGTAGGTGTTCAATAAACGTTTGAGAAGTGAGTGAATGATGGCTATGTTAAAGAATGGAAGAATGAATTTTGCAGCCATTACAAGATGTACTGGTCCTCTTCCCTCTCCGGAGTACCCATCCCTCTTGTCGGACTCTGCTTCTCAATGGAACTTAGTTTGAGGGGCTTCCCTTCACTCCCCTTCCCCAGATTGGACTTCCCCACAATCTGCAGCCAACTGACCCTCTGTTCAGTTTGTCTTCTTTAGCCTAAGAAGAGTGTGAAAAAAGCATGTGGTTGGCAAAGCTAAGGGCTTCCTACTTGCTTCTGACCTCTAATTCAGCCTTTCTGACCAAGGGACATGAGGCCTCTTCTTGGTGGAGGGCTGCACTTTGGCATAGCCTTTCAGCATGACTTCCAGTCCCTTAAACTCTGGCCAGACCGAGTTCCACCTGAGTGACATCCTCCCCAGGGAGCACTTGGGAAGAGCCTCTTGACTGCAGACTCACAGCCCCAAATTGCCAGAGACTAGACAGAGGTATGGCTCTCTGGCACAGTTCTCCAAGGGAAGATAGCCTTTCCTCCCAACACCCGGAGTCCCAGAGACACCAGCCAGTAGGGATGTGTGTTGTAGCTCTCTTCCTTGCACAAAGGCAGCTGGGCCCAGCAGCCAGAAGTGAGCAAAATGTGCTCACCTCGATAGCGATAAAGTGCATTCCAGAGAAACTGTGCAGCCACCAGGGGCTGTTCTACGAAGACGGTCTCTCCTTTCCGGATTAGCTGTGTGGCGAACAGCCCTTTTCCCTAAAAGGGCAGAGAAGAAACAGGGTGGTCTTAAGAAGAAAAAGGAGACGTAGCTCTATGGGTCCCTGAAGGGCCTCCCAGCCTCACCCCCACAAGCCTCCTTCTCAGCAGAGGCCTTTGCCTCAGGAGGGTTCATGGTCAGTGTCCTCCATAACTGCCTCCTCTGGAAATGTGGCTCTGACCTACTTTCAGCTGCACCTTTTTCAGCCTGTTCAGAGCAGAGGGCCTGGGATGGGGAGGGGGCCACCACATCAGCCATCCCACTGTACTCAGGGGAGGAGAAATCTTAGAAAGGATAGAGCAGGACCCAGGCTCACAACAGGCTGCAGGTCCTGCACCAGGAGCTGGTAACAACAGGGAAGCTTTCTCTGAGTTACCTATGTGCCCCTTCAGGATCTTGGCAGTGACGCTGCTCAGGATTGCAGAGAAATCCAACACCACAAGAGAGGGAGGCCAAGTTTGCGGGAGAATATGCCCTATTTCCCTGGTCAGCTCGGTAGTCACTGTACCTAGTACTCAACACATTCTGAGTTGTCACATGAAAGGAATGACTAAACCTAGCACCTCAAAGTTGTAAACCTTTGAGCCAATAGCTTCACTTCTTTGCATCTGTTTCTGATATGAAAATATTATGGTAATACCTACCAGGTAGTTTCCAGGATGCAAGGATATAGCACGGATCAATGTACCTCATGGGCACTAGCTCCTTACTATTCAAAGTCAGGTGATGGACTGGCAGCATGGGCATCACCTGGGAGACTATTAGAAATGCAAACTCTTAGGCCCCACCCCAGACCTGCTGAATCAGAATCTGCATTTTAACAAGATGTCCAGAGGAACATTAAAGTTTGAGAAACACTGGTCTAAAGCACTGTATACATCATGTAAGGCATGGAGGATGAGAAAACAATTGTTGAATTTCCATCTGTCAAATGTGCAAAGGGCTCAGGAGACAGCTTCAAACCTATGGAGTTACTGACCCTGCCAGGCACTTACATCCACTGTCTGCATAAAGGAGTCATGCCTCTGCCAACACTGAACTGTCACAAAAAGGGAAGGAAAAAAAAAAGATTGCCCCAGCAGTAAAATGTCTTGTCATGTGGCCTCCCAGGTAGCTCTCTGGTTCTTCTAGCATCAATGCTCTGGCTAGACAGGGGCATCTCCCAAAGTCAGAGCAGCAGATGTGTAGACCAGGACAGGCCCTAAGCAACCCATGAGCCACAAAGCTCAATCCTCTGGGAGCTCTAACAGCAGAGAGGAACAGCTGGAACAAAACCACGGGGTGACGCCATGGATGCACCCAAGGTGTCTTCCTGAAAGCCCCACCTTCATGCCTCATAGCCCCTGAAACCCAATCTAGCAAAATGAAAACCTGGCCTTCCTCTATGGGATAAAAAGATATCAACATGCACCCTCATTCTCTCTAAATCTGAAATCCCAGTATTGAGTAAATATACATTTCTTTTTCCCTCTTTTTGAAGTACCCAACTGCAGAAACAGTAGCTGTTCTAATAGCCAAAACAAAGGCCGTTCTCTATGAAAACACTCATCCCCAAAACTTATGACAGTATTTCAAGAAAAACAGCTCTAATTCACGTTTCAAGAAGCTTGGGGAGAACTGAACCTGAATGGAAGAGCACAAACTATGCAAAGGTATTTCTGACTTGAAAAATGTTTTTGAAACAGACTATACAAAACATTAAGACTATGTAGGAAATTTAAACATCTTTATTAAATGGATCGTTTTCCAGAAAAATACAAATGACCAAAACTGAATCTAACAGGAATAAAGTCTAGACAGACTAATCTCTGCTGATACCTGCCTGATCTGCAACAGTAATGCATGCTGGCTGGTATCCACCATCTTTGGTCAGGTTTCTCTTCTGATTGGTCATGTCCCTGGTATAATAGTTGGTACCCCACACAAGGCCCCTACTGTTTTTGGGCTAGTTTTCTCAAACCAAAAAAATTATTCTTATGCTATTTAAACTATCCAGTAACAGAGAAAAAAATGGAAAGCTGCTCTATTTTACCAAAAATAAGCATAAGCTAGCACAAAGAAAAAAATATCAGAAATCAATTTCACTTGATGAATACAGATGCAAAAGGCTCGGAATCTTGTCACCACGCCTGGATGAGTATGTGATTTTCTCCAGCAGCAGATCAGTTGTAGGTATGGAAGGGGCAGCCAGCTCATTCTTCCAGAGCTGAGGTTTTGATAGAAGGCTGGGACGGGATAACTGGGCAAGGAGAGTGGCTGAGGTAATGAAATGAGAGGCAGGAAGTGAAAAAAGTAAGGGGCTGAGAGAGAGAGGGCTAAGAGAAGGTAAAGGTGAGTATCCCTGCAGGCTAGGGGTGATGAAACTGAGACACCATCAAACTGTGGGTTAATCAAGAACACTAGTGGCCCTGGGACAGAGATGGAGATGTGAGCAGCTGAGGAGGCCACAAATGTAGGGGAGCTGATTTACCACAGGAAGTGAGCAATGCTCCAGATGCCTCTGAAATGGAAAAAGGGTAATGGAAAGTGGGATGGGAACCTAGATCAATACGAAGATGCTGAGAAGAGGACACACATGAGTATGACATCCTGGGTAAGGACTAACAGCCACTACACAGGTAAGTCATTCAACCTCACCAGTAAACAAAGAAATGTAAATGAAAACAAAGGGACACCATTTTGCACAGATCAACTGGCAAAGACAACTAGGAAAGAAAATAGTGCTGGAAAGAACAAAAAGATGTGTGCACACAAATTAAGCTCCAAGACCTTTGACCTCAGGAACGAAAAAAAGATACAACATAAAAGAGTTAAAAAACAAGTAGTTGGTGGAGTGAGCTGTGGTACTCCCATGACTATTACTCAGCTCTCAAAAACTAATATGTAGACATAGGTTACTGACGTTGAAGGATTTGCTGCATCCAAAAGCAGTTTCTAAAAACGTAATTTTTAGTATACACATATTCAGACAAGTATAGGATTAGGAGTGATTTTCACCTTCTCTTTCCCTACACGCATTTGCAATTTTTTTCTACAATGAACTTTAAAAACACAAAAACGACAAAATCATGTCACTCCCGTTTAAACTCTTCAAATGCTCCCGCGGGCGTCGGGTTCTGGTCCAAATTCCTAAGCACTCCAAGGCTCTTCATGAAATGTACTAGCCTCTCTCCTCACTCAACCCCCCAAATCTCACTCAGAGAGTTCCCTGAAGACCCACGTTTTTTTTGTACCTCAGTTCTCTCTGCTCAGAGATTCCCCTCCACCGTCCCCGGGGCCCAGAAGCAATGTCCCCCTGCCCGGCCCAAAAGGCCCGGCGCCCTCAAGGCCCTCCTGGAGCGACAGTAGCTGGGCCGCTGGCTGGCACGCCGGGCTCGCGGGGAGGGGGCGCTCACGGAGACTTCGGAGGCCCCGGTCCACCGCGTGACCGCCCCGGAATTCTGCGCGCGGGGACAGGGAACCGCCAGGCCGCGAGCAGAGTCCGGGCGGCGGGATCCGAGCAGCAGAGGAGCCTGTAGGCTCCATGCCTGGGGTCCTGTGGGGCTGTTTCCAAGGCCGGACGCGGTGGGGGCTCCCGGCGGGTCCGCCCAGGCCTCACCTTAGCACTGCTCACGTAACGGACTTCCACGGCGACCCGGGCCGGGCCCGCCACGCCCACGCAAAAGGCGTACACGTCGCAGACGGAGGCCGCCATCTTGGGCGCGCCTCCGCCTTCTGACCCTTGACCTCGCCTCGACCCGGGAGGCCCACCCCTTCCCGACGTACGTGTACAAGCCTGGGAGGGTTTGCGCGCTGGAGAGACCGAGATTGGTTCCCTTTTACCTGCGGGGTTAGGTCGGTTGGTCGCTAGGCGTGCCTTTGTGTTTTCACGTCTGTGTAGTTTTGTGTCTGCGTGGCCGATATGTTAACCTCTGTATCAGAGGCTGTGTATGTGTAGAGTTTTGATGTGTTACCTGTCCGAGTTCATGTTTGTGTCGTTTCTGCCCACCCAGTGGGCCGTCTTGCGTCAAGCACTTTTGGACCGAGCCGAGCGGTGGGACAGTAGTAGCGGGCCGACTACCTACCATCCTTTTTGACCCTCAACCTGAGAGGAAAGACGAGCTTCTCTTTCCAATTAGCCTACAGAGCCCTGCGCATGATTTCTCTTTTCCGTGGGCTCTCTGGCAGCGGGGCAGACGGCCCTACAAAAGCTCAAGCTGGACTTCGCCTCTCTCAGATCTTAAGGGGCTTAGAGACCTTGCAGCCTGGGAGTGGTGGAGGGGGAGTCTATAGTGGACCTCAGGTATGAAGACCCCTGAAATTGTGTGCAGTAGTGAGTGCATACACACATTTTCCTGACAGCAGGAGAGAGACCTGCTTTCTTAATTCAGAACCCCCAAAAGCTGCAAACCACTGATGTATAGCATCTGTTCCCACAGCCAATCTGACCACCATGCCTTGTTTCTTTGTCCCCTAATTGATTTTTTGAAAAGAGATCTGTGTCTGCTTCTGCTGTTGTCTCATTATAATGACATTTGGGGATTGGGTAGAGCCCCATAACTGCTGAATAGGTAACTGTTGATTAAAAATAATAATAATAAAGTAAGCCATCTGAAGAGGTAGATAGATGTATCTGGGTTCTTCTGACTGAGTTGACTTTGGAGCCAGCATGAGGAAGGATTTCTCTGAAGACAGGAATAGAGAAGGGTTCTTGAAGTTGGACCCTGGCCTCCTTCAAGCCTGTGGCCTGGTGTCAGGGAGAGTGGTCCGCTGCCTTAGGGACAGGTGGTTTTCCAAGGCCACCTCTGCTCCCAGCCTTTCCTTTCTCCCTCAGAAAACTCTGTATAGAGCAGTAGGGGCCGTGCCTTCTTTTACCACCAGGTGGCAGGGCAGTCCTTCCTGGCTCACCTGAGCACCCGGAGCCACGCTAGATTGTAAATCAATATTCTCAATAGAGGCCTGCCCAGGAAGGCCAAGCACTAGAGAAATCATCTCTAGAAATGCTGGTGGCAGGCTTCACAAGGGTAGGCTATCTATTAGGCTTAAGGGAAACTGCACATATCCCTAAGAAGTAAAAGGAACCATGAGACAGTTACGAACTGACTCATGAAAATACAGAAGAATTTCTGACAAAATGCCTGCCTTGGCAAAGGCAGAGTCAAATTTCTCTGTTCTATATAGAGATGGAGAAGGGGTCAAGGTGGATAGCTAGAGGGAAAAAGACGGTGGTCAAGGTAGCATGTCTGCTCCAAGGAGGCAGCTGTGCCTCAGCAACTTGTGAAAGTGGTTAACAGTTCAGACAAAGCAAAACTTTGGAAAACTCTGTGAGGGAAAGTGGGCTAAACAGTTTACCTTTCCCTTCTCTTTGCTTTAAATTCCACCATCTCTGGCAGGGAAGGGTCTTCTAGGCCCAGACACTGATTCAACGAGGCCCTTTACAGCCAGGCCAGGGAAAGATTAATCCTTAGAGAAGCCAGGGCTGGTGCAAGCACAATGCCCCCAGGTAAAGGGGGCCTATGAGCCTTAACAGTTACCAAACATTTAGCACTGGGCCTGGCATAATGTAAGTGCTTTACAGACATCATCTCAGCCCTGGGAGGTTTAAGTTACCAACACACCTATTATATAGATGAAGAAAAAAGGCTCAGAAGTTCAGTAACTTGGCCAAGCACATAGCTGATGGCCAAAATCTGTGCCGCTGACCATTCTTATTCCAATTTTCCAGGGCCAATATAGATAAAGGAGGCCACTGATTGATAGTACAGATTCCCCTAGTGCCCTTTGACCCTAATGAGACTCTTCATCAAAATATGGGCCAGGAGAGTCCACTGGGTGTCGCAGAAAAAACAGCCCAGAGAGCCTGGGTTGAACCTCTGTCCCAGTCCTCAGCTGTCCACTCCCGAATCAGCATCTTCTCTCTGGATGCTGGTATCAGAGCTGCTGGAGGGCTCGTCCAGAGAGGCAGCCATGGCAGACGTGGCTGGCAGTTTCAGCCTTTGCTGCTTCTGATACTTGACCCTGCGGTTTTGGAACCAGACCCTCACCTATAATTGGAGGCAGTGGGCAGAGATCAGAATTTGACCAACAGTTCCTGCTGCTTCCCCTCTTCCCAGTGCCCACTCCTCTCTGCCCAAAACTTATTCTTCCTTCTAAGGGAAATACCCCTTCCAAAACACCCTTCCGTATAATTTCAGTCACCATTCATTCACCCAACAAGTATTGACTGCACTCCTATTATGTACTAGGCACCATCCTAGGTGATCGTGATACAGCTGTGAGCAACAGAGTTCCCTATTCTCATGAAGCTCACAGTCTAATGGAGAGAGACAAATAACAAACATGGAAATTAACAAATTCATCAACATGAATGGGGATATGAACAGGGGCTTGAGTCTCTCTGAGGAACCAGCACTTAAGCTGAAGCTCAGATGAGAAGCCAGCCTAATGGGGTCAGAGAAAAGCAGGCCTGGGCAGGGGACAACCTATAGGAAGGCTCTAAGATAGAAATAAGCTTGGAGTGTTTGAGGACCAGAAAGGAGGAGAATGTGGCTGAAATATCTGAAAGTGAGAAGGGGAAGCAAAGGAAGGGAAAGTGGGAGAGGCCAGCGGGGGCCAGATCATCCAGGAAAATAAAATGAAGACCATAGGTAAGGAATGTGAACTTTGAGACTTTCAAGTGGGATGTGACATCCTATTTGCATCTCAAGTGAATTGCACATCTGGCTGCTGTGTAAAGAATGGATGAAAGCAGATGCCAGGAGATAGCAGGGAAGCTATTGAAATTATCCAGTGAGAGCTGGGGCTGGTATGGAGTGGGGCAATGGAGAGAAATGAAGTGATTCCAGCTGTTGTTTGGAGGTAGAGGTGACATGGCTTGCTGATGTGGGAAAGAAGGCAGAATCTAGGATGACTTGGTATTCTGAGCAACTGGGTGGATGGTGGGGTCATAAATGGAGAAAGGAAGGAAAGAAAGGCAAGAACTGAAGTTTAGACTTGTTAAGTTTGAAATGCCTACCTACAAGACATCCCAGTGGAGACCTCAAGAGGGTAGTTAAGATGTGCAAGTCAGAAGAGAGAGGTGGGCTCAGATACAACTTTGGGAGTTGTTGGCTTATAGGTGGTATTTTAAACCATGGGAAGAAATGAGATCAGCAGGGGAGAAAAATTTGGGGTCATAAAGAGAAGGTCGCAAGCTATATACTTTATAAGGGTGACAGAGAAGAAGTAATCAGAGAGCTGGGAGGAAAACTAAGAGAGTGTGGTGTCTGGAAGCCAAGGGAAGAGTATGTTTGTATGTTTCAACAGAAGGAGCAGTCAACTCTGCTTACTGGTGGAGTAAGATGAGGAAAGCATCTGCTGACTTTGGCAACACGGAGATTCTTAGAGACTTTGATGAGAAGTTTCCATGGAATGGCAGAAAGAAGAATTCACACTGGAATGAGTTAAGGAGTAGATGGGAAGGGAGTACAGGGAGAGAATGAACATACCAAGTTGTTGAGAAGTTGGTTCATGAAAAGAGCAGAAGAATGGTGCAGTAGCTGGAGGGGGAAATGGTGGTCAAGGGAATGTTAATAATTTAAAAAAATATTTAGTCCCTTGAAAACCTACTTAATTTCACTGTCAGCTCCTTATTAACATGCAAATGGAAAATTCTGGATTAATATCTATGTTAACAATCATGTGCTGTTCCCATAATGTGATTTCAAATGGGACTATTTTTCTCATTCATAAGAAGTGTGCCAATGAGGAGGGCCTGTTTCCCGCAGTGGCCTGGTGCAGAGGGTGAAGGCCTGTGTGTCCCCCAGCCACAACCCAGGGCCTCCTGGAGACTAGTGTCAGCCCACAGGTGTAGCCCCTGCTCCCACCTGGTTCTCTGTCAGGTTGAGCTGTGCTGCCAGCTGGGCTCTCTTTTTCCCCACTAGATTGTGCTGTTGTGCAAACGCTTTCTCCAACTCTTCTAGCTGCTCCAAATTAAACATAGTTCGAACCCTCTTTTGGGGTCTCTCAGTATCCTGAAGGTCCTTGGCTGGAGCCCAGTCCAGGGGACCCCAGAGGCCTGAGTGGTGATCCAGCTCCACACCTAAGAGAAACCAACAGGAGGGGAGGTTAGTCAGCACCCACCTTCCCACCTGCCTTGGAGGAGAGTGGAGACAGGCGCAGCTCCACTGCCCTGCCGTGCCCTTGGCCAAATAACACAGCAAGAAGGCTGACTGGGAAGAGACTATGCAGAAATAATAGAAAACAAACATGAGAAAGAAGGGACAATTCTGTGAGGATCCACTGCCTGCACTTTTCTCCAGCAGAGTCACTTAACCTCTGAGCCTAAGAGGAATTGCCAAACCTCCATCTCTCCTTGCTCTCTGCTTCTTTCCTTGCTACTTCAGGAACCCCATGAAAGTAGGAAACCCATGAAAGTCCCCCAGAGAAGGGACCTCCAAGGGTTTGCCCTCTTTGTTCATTCAACAAATACTTATTGAATGTTTACTATGCATCAGGCATGGTTCCAGGACAAAACAGTAATCCCTGTAAAACATTAAGAAAGGTAAATAAGTAAAATACTGAGTATGTGAGTAAGTGATGTGCACTAGTGAGAAGAATAGAGAAAGAGGATGAGAGTATGTGTGGGGGACAGTTTGTATCCTTAGGAAGGGAAGCCACCATATTGAGGTAACACTTGAACAGGGCCACTCTGTACATCTTGTGCCCTGCACACAGGTACTCAGCTGAGAAGGTAAGTGGAGTCTGAAATTTTGCCCACTTTCCAAAGGCCAATTCTTGCCCACATCAAGGTGTTGTGTCTCATGAAGGAAGGGGTGCCCTTTTCTAATGCGAAAAAAAAAAGTGCCATTCATCCCCTTGAGGTGTGGACCAGTGGAGATGGAGGTTTGTCTACCAGGGGACAGTACCTGAGTCAGAACTTGAAAGGAATGAGGAAGTGACCCACTGGGCTGTCTTGGAGGGCACTATTATACGTGGAGGAATGGCAAGTGCAGTGCTAAGACTCCTTAGTTCCCACTAGCTTTGGGGAGGGGTGGCAGACAAAATGCCCCAGTGAAGGGAGAGAGGCCAGGACCCTGGCTGCCCAACCAATGGGCCCACCAGGCTTACCAGAAGCATAAGCTTAATAGCAAACAATGAGAAAAATCAATGGGGCCTGATTGTATACAACAATGAGACACTCCATAGCGTAAAGAAGCTCTGTGTGGGTTGATAATGAAAAATCTCCAAGATATGGGCAAGTGAAAAGAGTAAGGTGCAGTGCAGTGTGTCTAGTGGGAGTGATGGAGTGTGAGGAGAAACGTAAATGTATATGTGCATGTGCGTATATACATATGTACACACACGCACATGTACATATGTGGGTATTTAGATACTAAAGATGCATAAAATACCTCTGAAAGAATAAAAAATGTTGTCATTGGCTACTTGTGGGGTGGGAGTAAGCAGGCAACTCCGGGACTGGACTGTTAAAGGAAACTATTTTCCATGTATCTTAGTAAACAGTTTGAACTGTGTGAATGTAATACATATGCAAAAACTAACCTGAAAATGAGACAATAATATTAAGTAGCAAACTACAATTCAGACCTCAGTTGTGTAGGGAGGTGAGAAAAAGGTGGCTTCAAGTGATGGGAGTGGCTCCTGGATGAGTGTCACCAATATGGATGGAATTGGGAGCCTAGGGTTTCTCTCCAATGGGGAGAGGGTGGGGGAATGCCCAGCTGAAAGGGTCTGTGGAAACGCAGGCTGGAGGGAGTAGGAACCAGGTTACACTGTATTACAACGATGTTGGTGTGGGTTGATAAAGCTTGCACTAACTTTGCTTCTGTTTCCCTCGTAGGGAGTGGGGAAACATGAACCAGACTGCCAACTCGCAAAAGCCTGTATAAGTGGATGTTAATGCAGGAGGAGAAAGTTACCTCCACAGTACATCAACAGTACAATTCTCTTTGGGATTTAAGTGCCTGTGCCCCAGAGCCTGAAGGCATCCTTCTAAGAAGGCTTAAGCAAGCAGGCTGGGAGACTTTAAATGTGGAGCCTAAGCTCTCACAGACGTGAATAGGGGCGGTATTGGGGTCTAGGCATTCGCCAGCTCCTATCCAAGGGGGTGTGGGAGGCAAGCAAGAGACTCTATAAACCCCTCATCGGGGGACATGCAGGCCGAGAGCAGGGCTCCTCCTGAGCAGTCCCAGAGCTGGCCTTGTCAGTCTTCCGAGCCCCTGGCCCACCGGCATTCCTGCCCGGAACCTGCCCTCACACACATCTCTCCCAGCCTCATACTGGGGTGTGACATACTGTCGCAGCTGGGCTCTCTGCCTCAATTTCAATGGCAAGGTCAAGGGTCATAGTTGGCCCCCCCCCCCCACTCAAACCACAAGTGGTTCTCAAACTCAGGGACTTCTCCAGACTGAGCACAGCCGCCCCGCCCATTTCCCGGGTCGCGGGCGCGAGGGCACCTCGTACCTGGGACGCCGAAGCGCTGGAGGCCGCAGAAGTGGGCCACGCGGAGCCCAGACACAGGAGGGCTCAGGTAGGCTGGCAGCCACGTCGCCGGGAGTGCCCAGGGCAGCACCGGGGCCGGAAACCGGGAGGGAGCGGTCCAGAGGCCCGGGGCGGCGCTGACGGAGACGGGCCCCGGGGAGGCGGTGGGCGCGCGGCGGGCGGGCCTGGCTAGGATAGCCTCGACGGAGAACGAGGACTCGAGGCGTCTGGGAGCGCGGGGTGTGCCGGGGTCGGCGGAGCGGCGCGGGGACGCGGGCGCCGGAGAGCGTCCTGAGCTTGGGGGCTGGACCGAAGCGCTCGAGAGAGCGGGCGGCCGGCGGCCTCGCGGCCCCGTGCTGGGCATGGAGCGGCCCTTGCCCGGACGGGCGTGGAGAGGGGAGTCGGGGCCTCTGGAGCTGTGGTGGGGAGCGCAAAAGGCGAATGAAACAGCCCACTGGAGGGAGGGAGACTTTGTTGGCCCGCACCGGCCCCAGCTGTCGGCGAGGGCTCTTAAATTTGGCGGGGCGGGGCGGGGCGAGACAAGGGCCGGCCTTTTCCTCCTGCGGCCCGGGCGGGGCCTCCCGCGCGGCCGAGCCCCAGCCCTGCAAAGCCGGGGAGCACCGCGACGGCTAAGGCCGCGCCCAGCCCGGGACTAGGCAAGGTGGGCACAGCGCCAGTGAGTGTTTTCGCTTCCTCCCTCCTTGCGCTTTAAAAGATGCCCACCTTGGCGCGCTCAGGGAAAGGACTCCGACCTCGCTGGGGCTCGTTGGTGAGCCTGGGCAAACCACCCCGCTACTGGGCGCCCTCAGGCCTGGGAGTCCTTTGAAGCAGAAACCCCAGCCAGATCCATCTATGACTGCTCAGACCTTTAAACATTTTAATTTTAAACATCTTGATTTTCAGTACAGTGAAAAGTAGATTTTCCACCCTGTCCCCTAGCAGGTGTTTCCCTGCCTAGAGACACCACGTGTTTACCAATTTCATTTGGATCTTTTCAGGAACTTTCTGCACCCACATCACTTACACTACACTGGAAAAAAAATAAGGTAAGTATATACATTTCTTGATAAAAATCAGGTAAGTAAGTATATATATGTATTTTTATATATACTTACCTAATTTTTTTTCCAGTGTAGTGTAGGTGATGTGGGTGCAGAAATATTTCCATATATACAAAAAAAAAAATATTTCCAATATACAAAAAAGTGGAAGGGGAAAACTGTAATGGCTCCAGATCAAGAAATACCAGTTTACTGTCAATGCACAGGAGTTGTTGGCCCACAAAACACCTTGCATTGTGTACCTGTAGGGAAGGTATTTGTATCCCTATTTTTGAATAGTCAGTACTTACCAGCTATTGTCCCTAGGCAAGTTAGAAGTTACTGTTTGTATTTCCTCACTTGTTAAATGGATGAAGTAGTAGCTACCTCACTGAATAACTCTGCAGATTACATGAGTTAGTGCATATAAAGCATTTAGAATTGGTCTGACGCATCCTGTCATTGTGGAGCTTAGAGGGATTTCTGCCTCCAAGATACCATCGTGTTCTGCCTCCCCAAATCAATGCCTAATGTTGAAACTACTTAGTCGGGGGGAGGGCTGTTCCATGTCATTGCCAATAGGCGTCAGCTATTTGAGACACAACATACCCTTTCTTCTCTACCAGGTAGGGCCAGAGGAACCTTGCTGAGATGGGCAGACCCCTTCTCACTTCAGCAAATACTGGCTCCGCCTTCTGGACAGTCCCCTAGGTGGCTGGGAATGTAAGATTGTGCGTAAAATAATTGGTGGACGGCCCGACTGGTCCCAGGTGTAGGCTTACTGTGGTCCAGCCAGGAGGTGCTGGGTCAGAGATGAACCCCCGGGACTGCCCAGACTACAGTGCCAACATGCCAATAGAATGCCTGTGAGGAGGGAAAAGCACCCACCTTATCAGGCCGACAAAGACTACAGTGACAGAAAAATGTGAATTTTGGAATTGCTCAAGTCTGGCTTCAGAGCTTAGCTTTGTCACTGAACATTCGAATGTATGTTTCATTTAGTGACTTGGACTAAGTGGATTATTGATTTTAAGCCTCCAATTTCTTGTAAAATGGAAATGATCACTTAGGTGAAAAAATAATACTTACCTGATGGGATTGTTACAAGAATTAAATGAAATTGTTTTTTTAGCTAAATGGTAGCTTGCAGAGCAGAGCAATCCTTTTTTTTGTTGTTATTATGGTGGAGGTGGGAGGGTGTACTAAATATGAAGGTGAGTTCTACTTAAGCTTTTCCTCTTATGATCTCCCTTAATTACTTGTTTGAGATTTACAAATTATCTTTGATATAATGATCTGTAATGTGCTGCACTTCATATATGAACATAATGCTAATTGTAAAAGATTAACTTTGAAATTGACCTAGCTATATCCTCCAGAGAATAGAGGCCAAAAAGAGATTATCACAGAGATTTGCTTTAATATAAAGATTTAATAGCAAAGACAGACAAGCACAGAGCAGAGGTCATGTGTGAAAACACAGGGAAATGACCATCTACAAGTCAAGGAATGACTGAGGCTACTAGTGGCTATGGAGAGCAGGGATTTCATTCTGCAGACAGAGAGAATGCCTATGCCTCAGTCTGGAGAGAGAGATCAGGATCACAGCCACCTAATCCTATTCACGGACTGCTTACCTCAGAACAGTGGTCTCTACAAATTAGAAAATTATTCCTCGATTCTGGCTGGATCCCAGGGGGAAGGCTGCTGAGATGGGACACAGATGAACTAGTTGTAGTGGCTGAACTATGAATCGTGAGATGTTTATTAGAGAAGTTAGCAGGTAGGAAGAAAGACAAAATAAATCACAGCAAAGGAAAAGCACAAGTATAATAAACAAGAAAGCAATGCTAAATATTATTTTGCTGCAAGAGACAGCCCAAAATTAAATACGAAGATGAGACGTTAGATAAGAGGAAATTATGGAATGTATTTGAGGGAAGAATATGAAAAAAAATGGAGAAGTCGTTTTAGTACTAAGACCAGGGATGATTCAAGAGTATTGAAAGACCACCTAGTTTCTTTTATTATGAAAAACAAAGCTCTGGACACAATCATCTTTTATTTATTTTTCTTCCTGAATCTATTTATACATGTATTGACTGACAGTAAAAGTTTTAGTAGATAATGTAGTTGTGAGCATATAGATAAAATTTTGTTTTCCTTCCTTAAGTAGAAAAGCACAGCTGATTCTATTAAAGCAGGAGGAAATCTTTGAAATCACCAAGAGCATTTATCAAAAAATGGCACCAGCTATATCAGTGATTATGTACGCCACCCCCCGCCCCACCCCAACCCTAGGAAACATTTGACAATGTCTGGAATCCTTTTTGGTTATTACAACCAGACATGCTGCAAAAATATCCTACAATACATAGGATATCCCTCCACAAAAAAGAACTATCTGGCTGAAAACATCAAGTGCCAAGGTTGAGAAACCTTGGGCTGCATGATTATGGGCAATTCATTTAACTTTATCATGAGATGGAGATTTAATACCTTTCTTGTGGATTTGTTGGTATTAAGGAAAATAACAAGTATAATACTTTAAACTAAGGATAGCTAAATAGTAAGTTGCAGAATTAATATTCTCTGATATTTACTTCAACAATATTGAAAATAATAAATTTAAAAGCCAGCAACAAATTTTAATTAAAAACACTTATGATTGACAGGTGGATCAAAAATGAAATTTAAATATCATTAAGATCCCTTAGAATGCAGTTAAAATGAAGACTGTAAATATAAACACTTAAGGAGTGTTAAGTTTATCAAGTATAAATTTGTAAAAGAACATACTAATATTTCAAATTAAAATAAAATTAAATTAAATAAAAAATGAATCCAAGGCAAGAAGTTTAAAAATGAGCTTGTAAAGAAGATTAGGTAATTAAACAATAAAGATAAACAGAGTCATTAATGGATATAAGAGTTTAAAAAGAGTCACATTTTAAAATATATGAGTGTCACTAAGACTACCAGAACAGGACCCCAACAAACATGGAACCATTTGATAAATTCAATTAGAAAAAATGGAGACAAGACAAATTAATGATAAATGGATAGACTTGAGGTTGGAAGAGAGTTGGACACTAATTGAAAAAATGATATTTACCTGAAATTTTTTTGTGAAGGAAAATGTTGCTTCTGAATTCCAAGTTACATGTTCTAATACTTATTTTGTATTTGTATTACACTGTGTAAAAATGATAGAATACTGTAATTTTTATGTAAATTAGTAATGATAATTTATTTTCTTGTGATTCAAATTGAAATGTTCTTAATGTTTCATTTTTAGGCTTCACAAATTTGTTTTAATATACTGTATTTTCATTATGCTGAGATAACATCTTTATAATCCTCATCAGTGTTTCCATATGATTTTTGTTTTTAACTGTGCTTTTTTAAAAATTTTGTTATCATTGATGTACAATTACATGAAGAACATTATGTTTACTAGGCTCTCCCCTTCACCAAGTCCCCCCCCACAAACCCCATTACAGTCACTGTCCATCAGCGTAGAAGGATGTTGTAGAATCACTACTTGTCTTCTCTGTGTTGCACAGCTTTTTACTGTGTTTTTTATAGATGATTATTCATTTGTAAAATTTGAAAACAGTAGTCTCTACCTTATAATTTTGCAAAAGAATAACATGAGTCAATATATGTAAGATACTTAAAACCATGTCTGCCATATATTAAGCTTTGAATAAATATTTATTAACATAAAAAAAAGATTTAATAGCAAGCCTGATGCACCCACACTGTAAGCCATGGAATGACTTTGTAAAGATGGGGACAAATGAAATATGGGCAGTCAAGTCATTCACCAAAGGTTAGGCCTTGATGTTGGCTTACTTGAATACATATGCATACCAATGGAAATGAACCTTAGTTTTAAAACAACTTAAATGTAATTCCTGAAACAGTGCAGTTTTGGAAAGGGCATCACATCAAAAGCCAGGATACCTGGGCTCCAGTTCCAGCTCTGCAATTGGTGTTATGACTTTGGATAAGATCATAATATTTAGTGAGCAGCTGTTAGGCTTTGAGAAATTGAGTTGGGTATTTTGTCTTATTTGATTTTAACAGCCACTTTGTAGGCTAGGTAATACATTTACCTTGTATAGATGAGGAAATTAAAATTCTGCAAGGCTAGAAAACATAGGCAAAAATCTCTTGAATATAAACATGAGCAACTTTTTCCTGAACGCATCTCCTTGAGCAAGCGAAACAAAAGCAAAAATGAACAAATGGGACTACATCAAGCTAAAAAGCTTCTGTACAGCAAAGGACACCATCAGCAGAACAAAAAGGCATCCTACAGTATGGGAGAATATATTAAATGACATATCCAACAAGGGGTTAACATCCAAAATATATAAAGAACTCACAAGCCTCAACACCCAAAAAGCAAACAACCCTATTAAAAAATGGGCAGAGGATATGAACAGACACTTCTCCAAAGAAGAAATTCAGATGGCCCGCAGGCACATGAAAAGATGCTCCACATCGCTAATTATCAGGGAAATGCAAATTAAAACCACAATGAGATATCACCTCACACCAGTTAGGATGGCCAACATCAAAAAGACTAGGAACAACAAATGCTGGCGAGGATGCGGAGAAAGGGGAACCCTCCTACACTGCTCATGGGAATGTAAACTAGTTCAACCATTGTGGAAAGCAGTATGGAGGTTCCTCAGAAAACAAAAATAGAAATACCATTTGACCCAGGAATTCCACTCCTAGGAATTTACCCTAAGAATGTAGGATCCCAGTTTCAAAAAGACATATGCACCTCTATGTTTATTACAGCACTATTTACAATAGCCAACATATGGAAGCAACCTAAGTGTCCATCAGTATATGAATGGATAAGAAGATGTGGTATATATACACAATGGAATATTATTCAGCCACAAGAAGAAAACAAATCCTACTATTTGCAACAACATGGATGGAGCTAGAGGGTATTATGCTCAGTGAAATAAGCCAGGCGGAGAAAGACAAGTATGAGATGATTTCACTCATCTGTGGAGCATAAGAACAAAGCAAAAACTGAAGGAACAAAACAGCAGCAGACTCACAGAAGCCAAGAATGGACTAACAGTTACCAAAGGGAACGAGATTGGGGAGGGTGGGTGGGAAGGGAGGGAGAAGGGAAATAAGGGGCATTACAATTAGCACACATAACATAGAGAGGGCATGGGGAAGGCAGTATAGCACGGAGAAGACAAGTAGTGACTCTATAGCATCTTACTAGGCTGATGGACAATGACTGTAATGGGGTATGTGGTGGGGACTCGATAATGGGGGGAATCTAGTAACCACAATGTTGCCGATGTGACTTTATATTAATGATACCAAAATAAAAAAAATTGTTAAAAGTGCAAATTAATCTACACAGAGAGAAAATAGCTTAGTGGTTGCCTGTGGTTGGAGCGGTGGGATGGTGCAGGAAAGAGAGATTACAAAGGGCATTATATTAATGTGGTGATGGTTTCATGGGTGAATATGAATGTTAAAACTTAGTAAACTGTACACCTTAAATAAGTGCAGTTTCTTGTATGTCAGTTATACCCTAATAAAGCTGTCAACAAAATATAAAAAAATAAAACTCTGCGAGGCTAATTAACAGTGGTCAAGATCACTCAGCTGGTAAACAGAAAAGCTAGGGTTTGATACAAGCTTTGCTCTGCATCAGACTGTTTCTTTCACTTAACCTCCTGAGTCTTAGTTTACTTTTTCGTAGGGCTACATACTGTCTCTATCTTTTGTAACTTTGATGTTCTTTGATTTCAGTGTAAATATTTAAATGTAATGTCCTGTTCTCTCATCATCATCCATTTCACTGAGTGCTAGCAGACCATTTCTTAATTTGTGTTATCTGTCTTGAAGATTTATTTCAGTCAGATATGCCAATCTCTATTTGAGTTGGCTTAACATGCCATATCACATTATTTAGTTTTACATTTGTTGTATTTGCAAAATAAAGTTAAATATTACAGAATTTGACTCTTGCAGTCTAAAGCTACAGGTACCCTTTGCTGAAAGTAGGCATGTAGGCATTTTCTGCCCCCTCCATTTAGGAGATATCATCCCAGAAGGGTGGTCCTCATGTTTGTTTTCCCAAAGGGTGAAGGGTTAGAAATGCATACAGCCTTTTGCCAAACTCCTCATCATTACTGCTGTCACTGTCAAACAGCAATCATAAGATGAACATATTTATCAATGGGCCTCTTAAGATCATTGCTGTGTTTAGGAGAAGAATTAAAAATATTGACTAATTTATTTATTAGTAGGCAAAAGTGATAGTTAATATTTCATATTAAAATTTTAAAGGAAAAGACTAAAAGAATAGAAATACAATCCCTAGCTTCCAAGGCAGCAAAAGTTTTTTAAAAGAGGAACAGGTGTATGTGAAAATTTTTACCAAAAGTCAAGAAAGTAGAAAACAGAAATTTTTAAAGAATGATAAACATAAAATATATCAGGGATGGCAGAAAAAATGTCCAAATAGATAAGCATTCACACTACAACATAAAGACAGAGACCCTTAGCCTGCATTTAATTGAGATGAATGTTTCTAACCAGAAGGGGAAGGAAGGCCAGGATAACTTTCCCAACTTCATGATTCTTGAGTTTGCTCTGTAGATGTTTTTATGAAGGGCTAAAAAGAGAGTGAGACAGAGAGAATGTTGTTCCCACAATCTCTGCCTGAAGAATCTACTAGAGAAAGAACTTCAGACAACCGAAATGACAGAATAGAAAGAAGCATAAAGAATAGTAGCAGTAAGTGATGGACAGTGACTGTAATGGGGATTGTGGGAGGGACTTGGTGAAGGGGGGAGCCTAGTAAATATAATGATCTGCATGTAATTGTAGATTAATGATAACAACAACAAAAAAAGAATGGTAGCAGTAAGAGTCAGTGAAGGCAGAAGCTGGTTCTTCAAGAAAATAAACAAAATAGATAAAACCCTAGCCAGACTTATCAAGAAAAAAAGAGAGTCTACACATATAAACAGAAACAGAAATGAGAAAGGAAAAATCACTGCAGACACCACAGAAATACAAAGAATTATGATAGAATACTATGAAAAATTCTATGCTAACAAACTGGATAACCTAGAAGAAATGGACAACTTTGTAGAAAAATACAACCTTCCAAGGCTGACCCAGGAAGAAACAGAAAATCTGAATATAGCAATTACCAGCAAGGAAATTGAATGGGTAATCAAAAAACTACCTAAGAACAAAATCCCTGGACCAGATGGTTTCACTGCTGAATTTTATTAAACATTTAGGAAGACCTAATATCCATCCTCCTTAAAGTTTTCCAAAAAGTAGAAGAATAGTGAATACTCACAAACTCATTCTACAAGGCCAGCATCACTCTAATACCAAAACCAGGCAAATATACCACAAAGAAAAGAAAACTACAGACCAATATTCCTGATGAATAAAGATGCAAAAATACTCAAAAAATATTAGCAAACCAAATTCAAAAATACATCAAAAAGATCATCCATCATGATCAAGTAGGATTTATTCCAGAAATGCAAGGATGGTCAAACATTCGAAAATCCGTCAACATCATCCACCACATCAACAAAAAGAAGGACAGAAACCACATGATCATCTCCATAGATGCTGAAAAAGCATCTGACAGAATTCAATTCATGATAAAAACTCTCAACAAAATAGGTATAGAGGGCAAGTACCTCACCATAGTAAAGGCTGTATATAACAAAGCCATAGACAACATCATATTTAACAACGAGAAGCTGAAAGCTTTTCCTTTAAGATTGGGAACAAGACAAGGATGCCCACTCTCCCCACTTTTATTCAACATAGTTCTGGAGGTCCAAGACATGGCAATCAGACAACTCAAAGAAAAACAGGCATCCAGATTGGCAAGGAAGAAGTTAAACTGTCCCTGTTTGCAGATGACATGATATTGTGCATAAAAATCCCTAAAGAATCCACTCCAAGACTGCTAGATCTAATATCTGAATTCAGCAAAGTTGCAGGATATAAAATTAATACACAGAAATCTGTTGCATTCCTATACACTAACAATGAACTAGCAGAAAGAGAAATCAGGAAAACAATTCCATTCACAATTGCATCAAAAAGAATAAAATACCTAGGAATAAACCTAACCAAGGAAATGAAAGACCTATACTCTGAAAACTACAAGACACTCATGAGAGAAATTTAAAAGATACCAATAAATGGAAACACATCTCATGCTCATGGATAGGAAGAATTAATATTGTCAAAATGGCCACCCTGCCTAAAGCAATCTACAGATTAAATGCAATCCCTATCAAAATACCAATAGCATTCTTCAATGAACTAGAGCAAATCACTCTAAAATTCATATGGAACCACAAAAGACCCCAAATAGCCAAAGCAATCCTGATAAGGAAGAATAAAGCCGGCAGGGGGAGGGGGATTACACTTCCTGGCTTCAAGCTCTACTACAAAGCCATGGTAATCAAGATAATTTGGTACTAGCACAAGAACAGACCCATAGACCAATGAAACAGACTAGAGAGCCCAGATATAAACCCAAGCATATATGGTCAATTAATATATGATAAATAAGCCATGGATATACATACACAAAAGTAAACTCAAAATGGATCAAAGACCTGAATGTAAGTCATGAAACCATAAAACTCTTAGAAGAAAACATAAGCAAAAATCTCTTGAATATATAAACATTAGCAACTTTTTCCTGAACGCATCTCCTTGAGCAAGCGAAACAAAAGCAAAAATGAACAAATGGGACTACATCAAGCTAAAAAGCTTCTGTACAGCAAAGGACACCATCAGCAGAACAAAAAGGCATCCTACAGTATGGGAGAATATATTAAATGACATATCCAACAAGGGGTTAACATCCAAAATATATAAAGAACTCACAAGCCTCAACACCCAAAAAGCAAACAACCCTATTAAAAAATGGGCAGAGGATATGAACAGACACTTCTCCAAAGAAGAAATTCAGATGGCCCGCAGGCACATGAAAAGATGCTCCACATCGCTAATTATCAGGGAAATGCAAATTAAAACCACAATGAGATATCACCTCACACCAGTTAGGATGGCCAACATCAAAAAGACTAGGAACAACAAATGCTGGCGAGGATGCGGAGAAAGGGGAACCCTCCTACACTGCTCATGGGAATGTAAACTAGTTCAACCATTGTGGAAAGCAGTATGGAGGTTCCTCAGAAAACAAAAATAGAAATACCATTTGACCCAGGAATTCCACTCCTAGGAATTTACCCTAAGAATGTAGGATCCCAGTTTCAAAAAGACATATGCACCTCTATGTTTATTACAGCACTATTTACAATAGCCAACATATGGAAGCAACCTAAGTGTCCATCAGTATATGAATGGATAAGAAGATGTGGTACATATACACAATGGAATACTATTCAGCTATAAAAAAGAAACAAATCCTACTATTTGCAACAAAATGGGTGGAGCTAGAGGGTATTATGCTCAGTGAAATAAGTCATGCAGATAAAGACAAATACCAAATGATTTCCCTCATTTGTGGAGTATATCAATGAAGCAAAACTGAAGGAACAAAATAGCAGCAGACTCACAGATTCCAAGAATGTACTAGTGGTTACCAAGGGGGAGGGATGGGTGAGGGCGGGTGTGGATGGAGGGAAAAGGGGATTGTGGTGTATCATGATTGTTGCACATGGTGTGTGTGGGGTCACGGGGAAGACGGTATAGCTCAGAGAAGACAAATAGGGACTCTGTTGCATCTTAGTACACTGATGGACAGTGATGGCAATGGGGTGTGGGGGAGGACTTGATAATAAGGGTGAGTGTAATAACCACATTGTTTTTCTTCTGAAAACTTTATGAGTGTATATCAATAATACCTTAATGAAAAAAAAAAGAATAGTGGCAGTGATCATCAGTGGCCCCAACATCACTAACAGAAAGAACTAGAAATGATGTGCCTGCTTATGGAAGTATACAACTTTATCTATGAAGTTTTCTTGTAAAACAAAAAAAATCAAACTTGAATCTGATCATATCTTTAGATCTAACTACTAATTCACAGGAAATACAGTGGCCAGAGCAACATGTTAAATAATACCTCAGGGATGCAAGCAGCAAAATCCAGACTATGAGACACTCTATAGGCATACCATCTGTCTTCATAAATAAATAGAAAAAAAACATGAAGAGAGAACATACAGGTTAAAAGAGTCATAAGAGACATACTAACCACTTGCAATGATTGGACCTTATTAAGAGCCAAATAAATTGTATATGTACATAGGAAATAATTAAGGAAATTTAAATACTGGATATTGGATGATATGAAATATCAGTGTATTTTTTCATTAAAGTATCATTGATATACAATCTTATGTTGGTTTCAAATGTACAACACAGTGGTTTAATAGTTACCCATATTATTAAATCCTCACCTGCTCCTGTGCAGTTACTATCTATCTATGTAGTAAGAGTTACAGAGTCATTAACTGTATTCTGCATACTGTATACTACTGTCCCCATGACCAACTTATATTGTGATTGCAAATTATTGTACCCCTTTATCTCCTCCACCCTCCCCGCCACCCCACCCCACCCCCTCCCTCTTGGTAACCACTAGTCACTTCTCAGTGTCTCTGAGTCTACTGCTACTTTGTTCCTTCTGTTTTGCTTTGTTTTTATACTCCACAAATAAGTGAAATCATATGGTATTTGTCTTATTCCACTTGGCTTATTTCACTGAGCAAAATACCCTCTAAATCCATCCATGTTGTTGCAAATGGCAGGATTTCTTTTCTTTTTATGGCTGAGTAATATTCCATTGTGTATATGTACTGCATCTTATTTATCCATTCATCTGTTGATGGACACTTAGGTTGCTTCTATATCTTGGCTATTGCAAATAATGCAACGATAAATATAGGGGTGCACATGTCCTTTTGAATCAGGGATTTTATTTCCTTTAGGTAAATTCCTAGGAGTGGAATTCCTGCGTCAAGTGGTATTTCTATTTTTAGTTTTTTGAGGAATCTCCATGTTGCTTTTCATAATGGTTGCACCAATCTACACTCCCACCAACAGTGCAGGAGGGTTCCCATTTCTCTGCATCCTTGCCAGCATTTGTTATTTCTCATCTTTTGGATAGTGGCCATCCTAACTGGTGTGAGGTGATATCTCACTGAGGTTTTAATTTGCATTTCCCTAATCATTAGCGATGTGGAGCATCTTTTCATGTGCCTGTTGGCCCTCTGTATTTCTTCATTGGAGAAGTATCTGTTCAGGTCCTCCACCCATTTATTAATTGGGTTATTTGTTTTTTGGGTGTTGAGGCATATGAGTTCTTTATATTATTTTGGGTGTTAACCTGTTAGCTCTTTATCAGATGAGTCATTCACAAATACATTCTCCCATATTGTAGGATGCCTTTTTGGTCTGCTGATGGTGTCCTATGCTGTACAGAAGCTTTTTAGTTTGATGTAGTCTGAGTTGTTCACTTTTTATTTTGTTTCCCTTGTCTGAGATGTGTCCAGGAAAAAATTACTCATGCTTGTATTCAAGAATTATTTGCCTATGTTTCTTCTAAGAGTTTTATGGTTTCATGACTTACATTCAGGTCTTTAATCCATTTCGAGTTTACTGTTGTGTATGGACTTAGACAATGATCTAGTTTCAGTCTCTAACATATAGTTGTCCAGTTTTCCTAACACCAGATGTTGAAGAGATTGTCTTTTCCCCATTGTATATTCTTGGCTCCTTTATCATATATTAATTGACCATATATGCTTGGGTTTATATCTGGGCTCTCTGTTCTTGGCCAGTACCAAATTGTTTTGATTTAGTGTAATTTTTAAGGTGTTATAATGGTATTTTTTTTAAAGCACATGATGGTATTCTTAAGATGTTTATATATATATATATATATACTGTGTCCTTATATTTTAGAAAAACTTACAAAACTATTTATACATGAATATATATAATGTCAAAATTTGCTTCAAAATAATCTAGGGTGGGGACTGGCCACCATAAGATTGGCCATGAGTTGAACATTGTTGAAGTTGATTGATGAGTGCATAGGGTTCCATTGTAGTATTCTTTCTGTTTTTGTTTATATTTAAAATTTTCTATAAGGAGAAGTAACAATAAAAGAAAAGAGTGGTAAAAATGAATTATAGCCAAGTTAAGTAGGTAGAGAAAAAAACAACAAGGAAAGTTAGATAAAATGGAAGAAAATAAAAAATACAGATAAGAACAAAAAAGTAAGGAAATAGAAAAAATATATAGTTGATAGAAAAAGATGGTACAGCTGAGAAAACCAACAAAATCCAAAACAGTTCTTTGGAAAGGATAGTAGAATAAACAAACCACAGTCAAGACTTATCCAGAGTAAAAAGAGAAAAGGCATAATAAACATTATTAGGAATGATGACAGAGCAAGGCTAGAAATAAAATAGAGATAGTTCCATTCCTAGGAATTATCATGTCATGACTAACATGGTCAATACATTTGAAAACTTAAATAAAGTAAATAGTTTCCTAGAAAAATATAAATTGTTAAAATTGACTTTAGAAAATAGAAAACAATATATCACTAACAATTAATTGGTAATCAAAATTTTATGAATCATATCCCCCATCCCAGAAAAGACACACAGTCCCAATAGTTTTAATAAAACAAGTAATCTTGATTTTATACTGTTTCAGTGAGTTGAAAAAAAGGAAAGGTACCCAAATCATTTTTGAGGCTAATGTAACCTTGATATCCAAACCAAAAAAAAGATAGTTTTAAGAGACAAAAGCGTAAGTCAATTATCCTTATGGTGCTAAATTGCTGAGATGCCAAGTAAAATATTAGTAAATCAGATTTGGCAGTGTATATGAAAATAATAATTAATCATGATCAAGTAGAGTTTGTCCAACATCATTGAATCTATTAAAGAGTTCACCATATAAGAGGTTAAAGAAAAATATGTAATACTTTTAATAGATGCAGAAGAGACATTTGATAAAGTTCTACAATCATTTTTAAAAAGGTAAACTTTTAGTAAACTTAAGGGTAAAATGTCATCATCGAAGTAATATTCCATATAAACAGATTGAAGAAAACTATGTAATCTTAATAGGTACAGAAAAAAACTTTTATAAAATTTAACATTTATTCATTTAAAAAGCATACCTTTCTCCAAACTAAAAAGTTGAAGGTAGTCATAAAAAAACCTAGCAAGAATTATATTTAAAAATGAGACTTCAGAAGCAGTCTCAATTAAAGTCAGGAATAAGACATGCATATCTGTTTTCATAGTGTCTATCTATCATTGTACTAGCCAATGCTATAAGACACAAAAAGAAAGATATAAGAATAGGGAAGGAAGAGAGGAAACTACTCCTATTTGTTGACAATATGATTATCTACAGGGAAAATTCAAGCAAATCTGCAGAGAAACTACTAGAATTAATTAGGAAATTTAGTAATTGATATTTAGTAAGGTTGCTGGATATGTGATCAATATATAAATATTAGTAAGGGTAAATATTAGCAAATCTAATAGACAAATATATCTTATTAATAACTGCAACATAAACTATAAGACATATAAGAAATAAACTTGAGATGTGAGAAATGTTTAAAGAGAAAATTAGAAAATGGTATTGAAAGACAAAGACCTGAATAAATGGGAAGACAACATGAAATTTTTTTCTGCTCATGGACTACTCAAAACTGTGGCTAGGTTAGTTTATTATAAATATGGAAAGAGAAAAAAGGAGATTCTTACCTCACAACACACACAAAACTAATTTAGAAGGGGTTTTAAAACCTAAATGTAAAAAATAAAATTTCAAGTTTTTTGGGAAGAAAATATAGGCCCTTAAGACCTTCCTTATGACCTTAGGATAAGGAAGAATTACTTAAACACAGGAAACACACTCCATAACCTTTTTTACATTCAAATTTAGAACTTCTGGACCATAAAAGACACCCATAGACAAAGATAAAAAATAAGTAACAAACTGGGAGAATATATTTATGATTCACAGAGCTAACAGGGTTTGATCAGAGAATCAGAACCACTAGGAGTGACATGGAATTTATTATAGGAATTGGATCTTATGGAATTATGGGAGCTGGTTAAACAGTTCATGTACAGCTATTGCTTCCACATCTGGTACTGACATCTGAAGTCAGCAGGGCAAACAGTGAGGAAGGACACATGGACATGAAGCCGGGGGTAACAAGGACCACTGGATCCTGCAAAGAAAAGCTGAAACTCACAAGGAGAAGCTGGAACTCACATCCTTCTTTCAGTACCTCCAAGCCCCCAACTTCCATGATGCAAGTGATCTGTAGGTGAATATGGTGCCCTTCGTCCCAGAGCTAAAAATCAGATCAGCAGAGCCCAAAGCTTCAGAGACAGAAAGCAACATTTTTGGTAGAGTAGCACTGTGGAAGGAAGCTGTTCTAATTTCTACCGCTGGCTTCCTGACCCATAAATCCCCCTATTTGGGAGAGAGAGCACCGTACATCAGCTGCTGATTTAGAGCATATCCTGCATTCTGAAGGGCATTACCCAAACTCTGCAAGGTTTGCCACCCAGCTTGGTGCCATGAGTCTTCAAAAGGCCATTCTGCCATTCTTTCAGGCCGGCTACTTCAGGGTGAGGGGAATGTGGTAAGATCAGTGAATTCCATGAGCCTGAGCTCATTGCTGCTCTCCATTTGCTATAAAAGAAATTCTTTGGTCAGAAGCAGTGCTGTGTGGAATGCCATGACAGTAAATAAGGCATTCTGTAAACTCACAGACGGTGATTTTGGCAGAAGCACTGTGGTCGGGGAAGGCAAATCCATGTGACAGTAACTGGATAGTCTAATGAGAACAGAGCACTGCCCCTTCATGTGTAACCAGCCCACCACCAGCTGGCTGATTGATTTCCAAATTGGGAACTCAGTATTGGTTTCTGCTGTTGGCACTCAGCAGTGGCTGTAGCCAGAGCCGCCTTGGTGAGTGGGAACCTATGTTACTAAGCCCATGGGTAACTTCATCCCTCCCACCATGGCCACATTTTTTCACAAGTCCATTATAATAACCATACCTATTTTATCTTTAGTGACCAAGTATTTGGTCCCTGCTAACCTGGGACCCCACCATCCCAAGCCAGTTTCAGTGGCATAAATTCCTGCCATTATTTCTGGCCTTCAGGGAATAGCCAAAATGGAGCTCCGCAGATTTCAGGGCTTTCCTTGTAAATGTGTCTCTCAGAGGCTTGGTAGAAGGAGTGTCTTCTTGACCTTCCTGCGCACATATTGAGGGGGCAGGTAAGCAGGTGTTATATGGTAGGTCTGCTCTAGCATTCCAATCTTCCTTATTTAGCCTTTGGATATTCTCTTGTACAGTATACCAACAATGTTTTGACATTTCAGCTTCCAGATTTCAATCCACCAACTAAGTGAACTATTAGAACCTCTCAGGCTAACATACTGAATCAGCAATCTCTGCCTAGTGTCAGCCTAAGCTATGACATTATATTCCTTCTACCCTCATCCCACACCTTAGGGATCCATTCTTATTTATTTCCCCAGGTCTGTGTCAATATAAATTACCAAAGGTATGCAATTATTTTGGTGTGTATCATCCCTTCTCATGGATCGTGCTGTGTACTTCACCCTCTGAAGCCTGTTTAGACTTGAGTCTACAAGCAATGAGAAGTGATGGAAGGAGAGCCCAAGAAAAATCAAGACCACTACTTCAGGGAAGGCTGTTGCTGGTCTTTTGGGCAAGGGGAGACTGACTTCCTCAGATCTGGGTGGAAGGCTGTTTCTGTTGAAAAAGGAGGTTCAGCATAACTTAGGGACTCAAGGTTCCCAGAATAATTGGAATCTGCCCATATATGTCTCCATTCTAACTTTCATGGTCACATTCTTTCTAATCAACTACTCGATTTTAACAGGAGAGACCCCTGAAGTTGGGAACATCATTTGTCCCACAGGTCCCTTACATGAATCTTGAGATGGGAATTTAAAGCCCTGACTAACTATATTTTTTCCTGAAGTTCTTTGGGTCATTTTTACCCTCTACCAATCTGATTCCAGTTGTTATGTTCAAGCAAATACTTGACCAATCAAAGTATTGACTTCTATAAGCACTTGATTGCGGTTGTCTATAGGTGATCATTTAAAAGACCTTTCTCTCACATTATATGCCATAGAATACCATTAATCCCTTTACCCTGGTAGCCCTTGGTAATCTTTGGTAAGGGTCATTTATGCCTTTAAATATCATGAGATCACAGAATCAATTCTAGGTAATTCAGACTGAATTCAGAGATCTCATCACTTACTAAGGTTCTGTCTTGGAACCATGTCTGGTAGCAAATTCTGTACCAGTCAGGATCCAGTCTGAGAAGCAGAACCAATAGGAATGACACAGAATAAGCACTTTTTTAAATGGGAATTTGACCTTACACAATACTGGGAATTGGTTATATAGTCTGTGTGAGACTTTGCTGGGGCTCGAGACTGAACTCTGGGTAAGCAGTTGGGCAGGAAAGATAGGTGTGAAATCAGAGAGCCAAGACAAATTGGAATTCAGGAGGAAAAGCAGGAATAAGTTGGAAACTGCTTCAGTCTCATACCACCTCCGAGCTTCCAACTTTGTTGATGCAGGTGACCTGCAAAAGAATCTGGGGTCCTTTGTTCTGGAACTAAATACATACCTAGCTCAGGAGTTAGGAAACTGAAGAGGGTCTGCTAGGAGATAAAGGAGCTTCATGCCCAGGTGCTGCCCCCCACTAGCATGGTGAGCCAGCAAATCTGTCATGATGCATGAACCACCACTGTCTTACACAGTGTTAATGTTGTGGTTCCACATCTACTACCCAGGTAACATGCAGATTTCTCATCTGGCCAATCTTAGCCCAGAACCACGCAGAGAAGGAAATTCTGGAAAATATAGTTCTAGGCTTAGCCAAATTGACATAATACAAAGGCACCACACTATAGAAAGGTTTAAAATATGTATAACATAAAATGTGAATATGTAGTACAAGTATAAAGACATTTTTGAGCATGAGAAATATGACAATTAAAATAGGGATGAGCTCTGGGGAGGAAGAAAGGAATAGGACAAGGTTTGGGCATATAGGCCATCAATTTTCTGTAATACTGTATTGATTAAAGCAGCTAGTAAAAATAATAAAGTGGGTGGTAGTGGGCATATGGATATTCTTTTTATCATTCTCTATATTACATACTATACTGTATATTATATACTCTATACTTTGAAATGTAGAGAGGAGGAGAAAGAGGGAAAACTGGTAATAATAGGAACTGTTAAATTTACTGATTAGCTATTAGTTTTGCCCTTGGGCCATCTTACTTAAGGAGAGAATGAATTTCTATCTCTGGATTGAGGGGAGAAGCATAGCTGTAGACACCAACGTTTTGAGCCCTAGTCAGGATCCTAGAGCCACTGGGGACTTAGGAAGTTGGAGATGTGTTGGGAGGCCTCTGCTGCCCTTTCTACCAACACCCACACAGATCCTTCTTCCTTTTCTCCCTTTTCACCCTCTCTTTTGCAGGGTCTCTCTCCATTTCTCTTCCTCTTCATCTTTCCAAAGGGACCTTTTTCATCTAACAAAAAGGTGCTAGTGGGAAATATGTGGGTCTTTGGCTTTGAGATGAAGGGCCCACGCACATTAGGTCTCCCATAAAGCCCAGCCTACAGGATGAGAAGGCCAAAAGGCTACACTGGGGGAAGCCCCCCACTTCTTCCCCCCCCTGCCTGCTGTCTCAGCACCAGCCCACACCTGCTCCGCCCTTCTCGGCCCCTCCTGCATCCCCTTGCACCTGACAGGCCCAGAGCAAACAAGCTTGTTTGTTCCTTTCTCCCGGAATGCATAGTGACACAGAGGAGGTACCATATATGCTAACACATTTTGCACTTTGCAGTTACCTAGGGTTTCTTAACTTTTTCTTATGTATGCTGCTTTTAAGAGTTTCTGTGAAGTCCTGTGCTCTTCAGTTACACTGAACTTAGCGAACATCTATTTGTTTGAGGACAATTTTAGAGCTGGGTTTACGGGGGGTACAAAGGAATGAAGAAAATAGTTTCTTCCCATTGGGAATTCACAATCTCATGGTGGGAGAGATTTACAACTACGTAACACAACTGTTAAACTAAAGGGGCAGATTCTATGGGAGTATGATGGACAGAGATTAGTCATAACTTCAGAGATCCAGGAAGGCTTCCTGGAGGAGGCTTTCCTCTACAGATACCTCCCAAGAGAGAAAAGCCTATGAAAGCAAGGAGTGGGTGAGATTGTGCAGAAAGAAAATGCTGCGAGAGAAGAGCAAGCCTAGCTGGTATGAACCCTGTGTGGACTCCCAATGGTGAGGATAGACAAAGATAAAGGGAAGAAGGGCTGATCAGAGCAGGATGAAGACCAGGGCAAACAACGCTCATGCAGTGACACCGGTACCTTTTCTACCAGAGTTCTTCAGAGCTGACTGGGACCTTAGCAGAAAACCAGTCAAAGCCCTTCGTTGTACTGGAAAGGAAGGACAGTGAGGCCTAACAAAGTGGGGAGTGATTTGCCCAAAAGGCAAAACTTGTTCCAGTACTCAGCTTCTAGCTCATCCACACCAGGCCCCTTGACAACCCAAGACTCCATTCAGCATCTTATTTGTCATTTTATCCACCAGCCATGCCTACCACAGTACCCAGCACATAATAAGTACAAGTATAATTGCTGAACTGAATTCTGTTTCTTCCTTATTATCTCAGTTTCTGAAGAGAGAAGAAAGAGGGATCTCCTCTTTCTTGGGTCCCCTACCAAACCCCTATTATACCACAGGCACCATGCAGGGCATGATTTTATGCTATTTTGTTGATCCCCACAGAGCAAATGAGGAAACTATACTTTGGGTAGCTAAGTGACTGGTTTCACAGCCCAGTGAACTGTCTGAATTCACACCCAGTCCATCTGACTCTCAATTCCACAATTGAGAATCACTTTAAATGGTTGAAATGGAATTTAATTAAGTTGACTCCTCTGTGCCCACAGCCCTCAGAGAGGGGAAGGATTATTTTTTCCCCTGGGGATAAATGGAGGGATGGAGTTGTAATAGAAAGTATGTGTGAGAGAGTAACTCCTTTGAAGGACTAACTTGTTCTAACTACTCATAAATGACTGAACTTCAAACATCAGTAGCAGAGATGAACAAAGTATTGGTTCTTTTTCCAAAGTCACTGCTTCTCAGGCTTCAGCCCCTCTCTGCATCACTGGCATTACAACCTGGTCTGAGGGTCCAGAAACTGGCATCAGTAAAATAGAAAGACACCAGAAAAGTTGGATCACCAGGGGTGTGACCTCCCCCAGTGTCTTACAGGCAGGTGGAGTTGGAGAAGTGAGAGGATGAGAAAACTACATGGAGAGAGGTTTCTGTACTCAGAAGAAAGGGAAATGTAGATGATGAAGATGGTGGTGGCGGCGGCTGTGGGTGGTGTGTGTGTGTGTGTGTGTGTGTCTTGAAGGTAGATACTGAGTGGCCTTGGGTAGGGAAAAGGGGACAGACCCTGCATACAAGCCCAGACCTTCCTTGTAACCCTTTTAAGGCTCTTCCACGAGTGGGCTTCCTGGATTGTCACCAAGCCTTTGCCACCTGCTTCTAAGGCTGGGGAGGTTGAGCCCAGGTTTGGGGACAGGCTGGGAGAGAGTTGGGGGGTGGGGCACTGGGAGGACTGGGAAACCTCATTTCCCAGGCCAGGTGCAGAGGCTGGGCCTTGCCTCCAGCTGGGGGGTCTAGGAGTGGGGCAGCAACTCTGCCTGCTTGTTTGCTCAGCACTAAACTGAGGTTCCTGTTAGGAAGCACTCTTGTTTGTGTCCAGACTGATTTGTTTGCTGTTCACACTTGCTTGGAAAGCTGCTCCTTGGAGTCCTGGCTTCAAACATAGGAGTAGGTGTGGGAAGGGAGAGTATGGACCAAACTCAAAGCCTGTGGGGGCCAGAAAATAATCTGGGAAAATCTGTGTCTACAAGCCCCTGGTGAGGAGAGGAAGGGTTGGGCCCCACTAGAAGCTCAGCCCCGGCTCCCTGCTTTCCAGACAAGGGCCACATGAGGCTTGCCCAGTGCAGAGTCCTGAGTCAGGAAGGATTTAGAGTTTTGTTTCCTCACTCACCAGGGGAACTAACTAGTGAGGAGCAAAGTAGACTAATGGCAGGGTCCCATTGTGAGGGGCTGATTAGTTGATCTAGGTTGTGGCCAGGGCATCAGGACTTGTAAAGCCTTCCCAGCTGATTCCACTGTGCAGCCAGGTGAGAACCACCATGCTAGAGTCTATCAGCTTCTCTAACCTTACCGAGCATAGAAGTCACCGGGAGTTCTGGTAAAGTTGGAGATCTGACTCAGTAGTGCATTTCTAACACACTCCCAGGCTGGTCTAGGGACCACACTTTGAGTAGCAAAGCTTTGGATTCCTCACTCCAATTGGCCTCATTGCTCAGAGGAAAGGGGCTAGAGCCTTGTCCTCATGCCTCTTGCACCTGTTCACCTGGCTCACCCTTTTCCCACCAACTTACTTGGTAAAGTGACCAACAGACCTTGCAGCTCTCTGGCCAAGGCCAGTCCTCTAGTCACTCTCAGGATCTAAGTGGACAAATTAGATCTCTGACCCCAACTGAGACAAACCAATTCAACTACTGGGGAGGAGCAGAAGAAAAGTGGAGTCAGCGCTAAGCTTACATCAGGCTTGTGCACATTCACATTGTGAGTTTGGGGAGCCTATGACTCCTCATGTGTCCCCATGCTGCTCTCCTTGCAACCTTTCCCATCCCAGAAAATGGCAACTTCACCCTTCTTGCTGCCCAGGCCACAAATCTCAGAGTCATTCTTGAATCTGTTCTTTCTCTCATCCTCACACCCAGACCATCAGCATACTTCTCATAAGGCTCCATTTTTAAAATGTATTCAGAACATAACTTCATCCAACCATCTCCACTGATACTACTGTGGGCCAAGCCTCCCATCTTTTGCTGGGATCTTGCAGTAGCAGCCTGTTTCCTTACCCCTCTGCAGTCTTCAACTCCACTGCCAGAGTAGCTCTGGTAAACAGGGTCACATCATGTTGCTCCTTTCCTCAATACCCTCCAGTGACTCCCCCAGTCATCCCAATTAGAGGCTGACAGACCCTCTACTCCTCCTATTTCTCTAATCTCATCTACTACTAGCCCCCACCCCCACTCTGCTCCAGCCACATGGGCCTTCTGGCTTTCCTTTGACCAAATTCACTCCTGCCTCAGGGCCTTTGTACCTGCTATTCCTTCTGCTTGGAGTGCTTGTCCTTCAGGTATCTATATGCCTCATTCCCTTATCTTCTTCAGGTTCTTGCTGAGATACCACCTTTTAATAAGGGCTTCCCTGACCTTCTCTGACTTGTTCTAAATTCCTTATTTCCCCATACTGTTTAATTTTTCTCCATAGTACTTATCACCATGCAAGAAGCATATAGTTTACTAACTTAATTTATTTTTATTCTCCCTCAACAAGAATGGAAGTCCATGTGAAGTCTCTAAGGTAGAGATTTTTACACTGCTTTTTCTCTTGGTGCCTAGAACTGAGCCTGGCATAGAACAGTCAGCCAACAAATACTTGTTAAATAAATACAACAATAAATGAATGTAAATGATGTTAGCTTCACCTAATACAGCCTACTCTGTTGGATTTAGTAATATCTGAAAAGAGTAATAGAGATACAATTCCTGGCACAGAAAGAGGCTGTGCACACGTTTGTGTGGGTATCTGGGAGGAGATGTGAGCAGGGCAGGAAATAGCTCATCAGCTTGATCATTGTCCATCCCTTGGGTCAGGTGTTCCTCTCAAGGGCCCTAAAGGAGCCAGGTAAGCTGCCACCAGCCTGAGTTTCTGGTCCAGGATTACCAAGGCTTTAGCTTTCACCAAGAGAGTTCTGGGTAGGGATTGATTACGGCCAAATACATCACCATATGACTTGAAACCTGTCACTTTTCTAAGTAAAAATAAATACCTGAACTCAAGTTCCTGCAAGCTCCCAGGCATCTCTCTAAATCATCTTTTAATCTAATGACCAACAACCTTTTTTCACATTTAAGAACACTTTTATTTTTTATTTTTTAATGATTTTTTCCCCCTTTTGAACCTCAGGAGCAGAGGGCAGAGGCAGTCTTCCTACCCATTCATGGTCATTACCATCAGAGGCCCACACCAGACCCCACTCTTCTTTTTGTCAATCTATTCTTCTTTATCTTCATTTCTTTGCCAATACCTCCCTTCCCCAATGAGCCTCTCTCTTGCGTATTTGCTGTTTGTTATCAATTATTTAAGGATCCATGTAAAATATGTAGGGTTGTTTTGTATATATGTTTTAATTTACACACATATTGTGTATACATCTCTTTTTCTTTCTCTTTGTCCTCAAAACTATTTTAAAGGTCTCTTTTGGTGCTGTATACTAGAAGTTTCATTGCTTCTAATGGCTATTTTCTGGTATTTCTTTGATTTTTTTATTTGTAGAAAACCTTTCCTGCTGTTAATAGCTTGGAAGATTTTTTTCTTTATCATTAGCATTCAAAAGTTTAACATGAAGCTTGGGTATGTATCTTCTCTCAACATGTCTTTCCATCTGTGGGCAACAAGCAGATAGAGGGAGTAATTTTGGACATCCTGAGGATTAGGTATCTGGGAAATACCCCAGTGGAGATATCTGAGAAGATGTTGAATCAGAGAAGGTGTCTGGGCTGGATGCAGATTTGGGAGTCATCTGCATGTGGGTTCTACTTTGAAAAGAAGACATCAGTGAATGGGGTCAAAGATGGAGAAGCGAGGAGATGAGTGCTGGGCTGCTGAAAGCAGGGGTTATCACACGATCTAGAGGTAGGCAAGCAGTTATTTTCCTCCCCTTCTCTTAAAAATTATAAAATACTTTAACACTAAGAAAGCTACAGATAAAAATATGATAAATACCCGAGAACCCACCATCCTACATTATCAATTGTAGTTTTACCATGTTTACTTCAGTTTTTTCTTTTGTTTTGTTTTGAATGTGTTCACATTACAGACACATAGGAGGCCCCTTTGAGCCTCTTTCCAGTCCTATTCACTGGAGTTTACTATTCTAATTGGGTGTTATCATTTCCACTCATGGTCTCATACAATTATTCCACAGTAACTTATCTATGAGTATCAGATAGCATGAAGGGTTTTTCATGCTTCTAAACTTCATATACATGGCATCATACTACACTTATCATTCTTCAGTTTATCTCTCACTCAGCACTGTTTGCAAATTTTATAGTTCTAGTTTATTAATTTCATTCTGTAGAGTATTCCAAAGATGAATATACTATGATCTATTTATCCATTATACTATTAATGGACATTTGGGTGTGGCCAGGGTTTGATTATTCAAACAGGCCTGCAAAGGACAGCACCTGCTGTTTGAGGCTAATGGCCACACTTGGGCAGTTCTTGGGACAGACTGCAGATCCTTTGGGGATCTAAGGGCTCTGGGGGCCACCATTTATGGAGCATCTTCTGTGTGCTGGATATGGCAAAAATCACAGCAGTAAGCCCTAATCACTACCTGTGAAAAAATCATTACTACTTCTTTACAAATAAGGAACACAGTCTCAGTAAGGAGGGTAAGCCACTTACCTGGATGGCACAGCTAGTACATGGCAGAAGGGAGGGGCGCCCTTTCCTCCCTCCATGCTCCCCTGGCCCTGACCTTGCAGCATTATCCTTCCTTCCCCAGGGAACTCACTGTGGTGGGGTGGGGTGTTGCAGGTAGAAGGGAGGCCAGAGAGGGATGGGGGTGCTTTAGAACTATTTTGGGCTGGTGCTTCTCTTTTGACTGGGAACATACTTGGACTTGGTGCTGAGGAGAGGCTGTCAGTGCTTACTGCCTGGGTGGGCAGGTTGGCCCAGGGACAGAACAGGTGGCTGCTGGCCTGTGTGGGCAGCTGGCAGAACACAGAATTAAGGCCTGTGCCTGCTGTGGAGCTCTAGATTCCTGGGAGGCAGGACCCCGTTTTCTCAGTCTCCACAGAGTTCCTCATACAGTGCCCCGGAGAATGTAAGCCCTCCGTTCTGTCAGTGGTTTGTCGAGGCCTGGCCTTGCTGTCCGGAAACCTAGGCTCTGGTCTGGCTCTGTGTCTCATTTGCTGCATGACAAGATGCAAGTGAGTCGCTTAGGCGCTATGAAGCGGGATGATAGCCTCACGGCCTGTGAGCCCATTCATGGAGGCACCATTTTGTTTTTTAAGTGCCTGTCCCTCCTGGGTGCTGGCCCTGTGAGGCCAGGAGAACGCGCTGAGATGTGAGTTGTTGCGAGCGCCCAGCAACTGGCTCACCCTAGGGCTAACGGAGCGTGTGGTTTCTCGCGGCGAACAATAGGGGGCGCGCGCAGACCGCGTGATGGGGACGCTGCCTCGGCAGCCCTGGGCAACCAGGACCCCGGGCTCTCAGCAGCGCAGGCCTGGGCGCTGTGTGAGGAGGGAGAGGCCATACAACGGGAGCCTAAGAGTAAGGATCAGATTGGTCTGCAGACACCTCAGAAGCCCAGGAAATGAAACCCGAGTCGGGGAGGTGGGCGGGGGCTGTGTCCCAGGGCTGCAGAGTGCTCGTGGGGAGGAGAGAGGAGGTACGCTGCGTGCGGTGCTGAGGACCGCGGCTCCAGGCTGCGGGAGTCACGCTGCCTGACTGCGGGGGGTTACCCCACCTCCCCGGAGGAAAGGCGCAGCGTAAAGCCGATTGCCGAAGATCCCCAAGTGTTAAAATGGAAAACAAACACATTTTTGTGTAGCTCTTATCCTGACCGAAGGGGCAAAGAAAGCGACTGTCTCCTACGCAGTAACAGCTAAGAAGTGGCAGTATGGGAGGTGGACCCATCTCTCTGCTCCCAGACCACAACCTTTGCCAGCCTCAAATGTGTTGCTGACCAAGACCCTTCTGTCCTGACAAGATGGGTTTTCTGATTCCAAAACGAAAATATACAAGTTGCATAAAAATAAAGCAATACCGAAATTATTACTAAGATGAAAGCACTCCCGTAATCCCCTAACAAAATAACTACTGTGAATGGTATCTTTCATTTCATTCTTCCAGCTGGGGAAGCTCTGGAGGGCTTCCTGGAGGAAGAGGTGGGACGCTGCCTCTGCCTTGGTAAGTGGGCAAGATTTGGACTCTCGTAAGGCAGGCTTCTAAGGAATGATCAGTCTGCTTGGGGAACGGGAAGGAGCACGGGTCGAGGGTGAGCTGTGAGGCCAGGATAGGACCCCTAACTGGAGAAGTGGCAGCGTCCGGTGTGGGGCGCCCAGGAAAGGAGTTTGTCCAGTTCTAGACTGTCCTTCCGATCTCTGGGGCCCTGGAAGAGCGAACTTAAGACTCCGGACACGTCCCCTGGGGCAGCTTGACGCCTGTCGTCTCAGGTTCGCCTTCCAGAGCCGCCGAGGGCGCAGATCTGCTTCGGCGGTCCTGGCCGAGCTGCGCGGTTCCCTGGGTACTCGGGGGCGCCATCTCCTGCCGCGCTGGTTCCGCGCTGCTCGCTCTGGGGCCACGCGGGCTCTGCGGCCAGCCTGCCAGACCCCCTGAGCGCGCACGCGGCCGGGGGTCGCGCCACTTTGGTCTTAACACCTCCATTTTTGGCTCTTTTTCTTTCCCCGTCCCTAACTGGGACTCTTTCCGTCGTCCCCTCAGACAGGTGGAGAACTAGGGGTGCCGGGAGAGGGAGGTCCAGAGCCAGGCCTGGGAGACGGCCCCACCAGGTCGGAGGGACTACGGAAGGCCGTGCGCGGATTCCCTTCCCCCGGCCCCCCTCTTCCCCTTTGTCCTTTTCTTGTCCTTCCGACTCACTCCGGCCCTGTTTCCTCTCCTGTGCCCCTTTCTTTCCCGCCTTCTCCCTCCATTTTTTTTCGTACCAACCTACTCTTTTTCGGAAACTGACCCTCCACATGTAAGCTCAATAAGGAGAAGGTGCAAAATTCGTAACATGGGAAGGAAGATAACATTCTTTGCTCCCCGGCCGGGTGCTGCCTCCTCGGCGTCGTCGCAGCTTGCCTAGCGCCCCCTCCCCGCTGCCGCTTGCTTACGGGCCCAGGCGGCCAAGCCTCCCCGGGGACGGGCGCGGGAGCCCCGCTCGGGGTTAGGGTCCCGATCCTCCCCTGCCGCACACCCACATGCAGCCGAGTCACGGCCCGGCCGGCGCCGCCGCGGGCGGAATCCAGGACAGGGGATTGAGGCGGCCGCCGCGTGTTTGCCCAGCGCCGGCCCCCGCCGCCGCGGGGCCCTAATCTCCCATACACTTGCGAGTTGGTTTCCTGCTCCGGGGCCCCGGCTCCCCAAGCAAACAGGCCGAGCGCGGTGTTGCATCCGAAATGCGGCTTTTGAGCTGCGCCGCCCGGGAAAGCCGGAGTGCGGCCGAGCTGCTGTAATTGCCCTTCTCCGCCCCTAATCCTCCGGCAGGGCCCCTCCCGCCTGCTGCGGTCCATTGATTAGCGCGGAAGCCGCAGGCTCAGCCCAGCCCCGAGAGGGGTGCCCCAGCCTCCCGGCCTAGGAGGGAGTCGGGACCCTCTCCCCATCTGGACACCTCTCCCAGAGTCCCCGCGTTCCTAGCCTACCGAGGTCCTCGGGACTTGGAGGGAGGAAATGTCCCTGAAAAGGGCATCCAGGTTGCCAGTGGAAAGATGGATTTGGGGGAGGGGTATGGGGTGGAGGAACACCCACAAACTGGCCAAGGCTGGAGGAAGAGAAACAGCACCCCCCACTCCCCAACCCCCACCAGAACTCGCTGTCCTAAGCGTGGTGAGGGAGTGGGTGTGGAGGAGCCACAGGGGCCTGCCTACCTGGGTTTGATACCCTAAGAGCCCACTGTAGAGCTGGGGCTTGGGAGGTCCTGTGACCTAAACCACCCTCAAGGACCCAGTGCTTCTGCAGCGGCAAGACCTGCTTCCTGTGGTCTACCCAGAAGACCTCATTCTGTCATTTGTTCACAGAACATGGGGATGGGGTGCTGAGGGCCAAGTGTTTAAAGCTGGGAAACAGATGTGGCCTATTCTAAGCTATTCTACAAATCATTAATGAGAGAGGTCAGTGCAGGGGAAGAGAGAAGTAGGGTGATATGGAAGCCTTTGGGGGCAGACCACTGAGGCCTGAGAAATGGCTTCACTGGGACAAGACCTCCCAGATGGGTGAGCTGTTTCTTCCCTCTCACTTCCCAGCCTCCCACCCAGACCCCCAGCATGCTCTTCTCCTCCCAGAACAGCCACCACCTGGCCTTCTGAGTGACCTCCTTGGGACTAGGCCCATAGTTCAAAGCTTGGCTTCTCTGTGCAGGGTCAAGGCTTGGTACTGTGCTCCTGGGGCATCCAGGATGCAGGGGCCCCTTCCAATACCCTGAGGCCCAAGGAAGGAGGGCTAGAGCCTGGGCAGAGGCTGGGCCAGTGGGGTGGAGGTCTGTAGATGCGGACTAGGAAAGCAGGGATGTAGGCGAGAAATCGGGCCAAGAGGGCTGGATAGCAAACTAGAACTTCATGCCTAGTGGCCTCCCCTTAACCCCCATGAGCAGGCAGGTAAGACACCACTGAGGGCACAGATGTAACGAGGCACTCCCTCTCAAGGCCCTGCAAGGGCAGGGGCAGCACCCGAGGGGAGCACCTCCGTGCCTCTCCCTGGTCCCATGCCTGCACTCATTGCTCTAGTGAGCCCTCCCCCGGCCCGTGGTAGCCCAGTCAGTGCCCCTGACCTGCCCCTTTGCCTCATAGCCTGATTCCTCTGTGATATCGTCCTCACTATTTGCTTGGTTGGTATAGACTGTCTCCCTGCTGGGACAGAGGCTGCCTAAGGCAGGGACCTCATCTTTGAAGTCACTACCAAGAGCAGGGCCTAGGAAGGCAGTGAGGGCTCTATAAATAAGTAGCTGGTGAATGAATAAATAACCCTGTATCTTCTACCCTCCTTGCCCCCAAGTCTGAATTCTTCCCTCTAGACATGACCAGCTGCAGTAGCCACCCCGGGGTTGTTTGCTTTACCTTGAACACTGTTTAATCCTCAGGCTCTCTGCCTGAGCCTGAATTTGCGCAATTGGTGTGTGTTTGTTCTCACATCCTCTAATACTAAGCCCTGCTTCCCTCTCCAGCCAGACACTGACTCCCTCAGGACAGGGACCAAGAATGGCCTGGAATTCCTTATCTTCCCTGCAATACCCAGGCCAGGGTAGCCATTCATACATGCTGTATGGTGAATACCTGGGGCCCTCACACCCTTCTAAAGACTTTGGACAAGTCGTCCTAACACCTTATTTCTGATTGAAGAGAGGGTAACCCAGGGTAACCCAGACAGAGCTGAACTGAAGCCAGGCTTCTGTGTCCTGGAAGCCCTGGGAACATGTTTAGTAATTGTATCAGGTGAATTTTGAGGGTACAGTGCCCTTGCCTCATGCATGTAGATGTGGGCTGCCGGCGCTTCTCAGCTTTCTCACAGCATACCAGGTGCGTGGTCACCAACTCCAATAAATGTGACAGTGCACATGGGAGCAGGTGGGAATGTGTATGATATGTGTGTGTGTGCCTGGGAGGGTGTGTGTGTGTGGTGTCAGCAGAGGCTGTGCATGGATTATGTTGGATATGAGTAGAGATTGGTGGGGGGCTATTGTCTGGGTGGGTGTCTGCTGAGTGTGTGTGTGTGTGTGTGTGTGTGTGTGTGTGTGTGTGTGTGTGTGTGTAATGTCTCTTGGGTGGTGCCTGTGTGTTTGCAGTGTTTGCTAAGGGTGGGGGGAAGTAGTGACTGGGGCAGAAGGGTCTGCAGAGTGTGTGCAGTACTTGCTGGGATGTATGTGTATAATGTCTGCTCTGTGTGCATGTAGGTGGCTGGAGTGCCTTCAGGCTGTATCATGATGTTGTCTTCTGGAAACCTCTGTATGAAGTGCCTGATGATATCCCCAACTAGTGACCTTGTGTCTGGCCAGAGGCTGCTGCCCCTGGGCCTGGGCTGACTAGGAAGACATGCACTGAGGGTCTGGGAAGTCCAGTGTCTTAGGAGGTCAGGCAGCTGAGGGCCAGCAGTGACTGCTGTGACCAGGGGCATGGAGACACAAGTGAACATAGCCAGTGCCTGGGGCCTCGAATCCCACTGAATACAGGCAAGGCCCCATACACCACACAGATACCGGGCAGGGAAGGGACGTGGACACATTAAGTCTGGGACTCAATTTAGGAAACATATTCAGACTCAGGACAATTCAGACGGAGATGCGCCCTGGGGGAAGGCTGAGCTCAGATGGCTGGGGTAGGTGGGGTATAGAGGTGAGCTACTCTGGAGGACTAGCCCATTTGGCACCTTCTGGAAAGAAGCAGCTCCATGCCAGTACACAGGACTCAGTGAAGAAAGTAGGAAGTGGATCTCAGTCCCACTGCCCACCTGGTCTGGTGCCCTTGTGCAATGTACAACCTGCCCGGCTGTGCATGGTGACCCTGTACCTTGGCCTGGGAACCTGCAACTTCTGCCTCCTCTGAGAAAAGGATATCTTCCTCAATCTTTGGAGGAGAGGGAAAGCCTGGCTGGCTGGGGAGGTGATAGCTTTGAAAAAGGATAGCTGGAGACCTGTCATCTGGGCATACTGTCTCCTGTGTCCCGGGCTGGCCTAAACAGCAAAGGCAGAGCAAAAGGCAGCAGCAATCCAGAATCTTCCTGCTCCACGCAGTGCCGGAGGGGCCACTCATTGCCCTTGAAAGTTATGACAGGGAAGAGATGACAGAAAAAGTAGGAAGGCCCAAAAAGTGCACTCAGAAAGGAGCCTGAAAGGGGAGAGGAGAGAAGCCAAACAGTAGCAGGAGTCCTCAAGGTCTGTAACCCACTAAAAGGATATGTGACCTCCAGCTACTAACTTCTTTCTCGCCTCAGTTTTGTTGTCTGATTCAGAGGGTTAGAACAAAACAATTTTAAGGTTTTTTTCCCTGTGACTGTACCACACAGAACTGGCCTGGCCTAAGGCTGACCCAGATGACGGCTATCACTAAATCCTGCCCTTATTCACAAGAGAGGCTGGGAGGTGGGATAGAACCCAGGCACGGTTCAGTGCCGCCCACCCAGACAGCATGCCCAGGGCCCACATCTTGCTGTCTGGAACTCCGTGCTCATTCGTGAATAAAGACTGGGAAGGACTACTATGGGTTTTTAGCTCCCAGGAGGGCTGTGTATTTCTAACTCACTTCTTGAATTTAATTTGGAGCTCACATTTCCATTCCAGGGCTAAGATTCTGGGAAACTCTAGCCAAACTCCAGAGCTGATGTGAATAACCTGCAACCCCCTTTTTTTTTTTTTTGTCACTGCAGCCTGGAGGACAGAGAAGGGCAAGAGACAGAAAATTCCTGGCCTTTGGAGGTCAGAGAAAGTGGTGGAGGAGGAGGGAGCCGGCTGCCTCAGCACCGAGGAGGGAGGGGGATGTGATAAGCAAGATTTTTTCACCCCTTCAGTAAAACAAAAAAAATTACTTCTCCTATTTCCTTCTCTGAGATTAATGATAAACTGTCTGTCCCCTAAAAGGAAATGATAAAGACTCTAATTTTACTTGGAGGCTTAGAAATGCCATTTCTACACAAAACAGGGAGCCCATAATCAGACTTGAGCAGGGCAGAGCTTTGATAGAAAATGTTTTCCTCTCTCCCTCTATTTCTTCCCCTCCTTTCCCTTGCAAACCAAGATGCCCGACAGCTAAGAACAGTGCTCAATACAGTGAAATAATATTTTAGTCAAAATAGGCCAAGACCGCTCCCAGCCAACTGTAAATTAGCATTTTGAGGGCAAATATGCAGACAATTTGAGATAATGAAGCCTGATTATTCAATCCAATGAATGTTAACTAGGGAGCAGAGGCTCCACTGCCTTATCTCGCTCCCTTCGATTTATTTTTTTTAATCGTTTCACATTTGAACTCTTTATTTGTTTCTGTTTTATGGACCCCCTCCCTCCTTCCTGCCCCTCCACTCTCTCTCTCCCTCCCTCCCTCTCTCTCTTACTTTCACACGTACACCACACACACACACACACACACACACACACACACACACACACACACACACACACACACACACACACACACACACACACACACACACACACACACACACACACACCTTCCCTTCTCCCTGTTTACTATTCCTGCCCAGGCTGCAGAAGAGGATAATCATAGACAGTCAGTCTGTCCACCAGCCTTCCAGCCTGGCCTTCTGCTCAGCTCAGTGAGCACCATGGAGCACCCACTGTGTGCACAGCCCTAGGTGGAATCAGAGGCTCCACATATGCACTACACAGATATATGAGAGGGCCGATGTGCACTAGGCAGACAGATGACACTGGCTGTGCTTCTCGGAGATTAGAGCAGGGTTGGCATAGGATGCGGGAAAGTCACACATGTTCATAAAGGATGGGGCCTGGTGCAAGTGCAGCAATCAGGGGTGAACCTGAAGGCCAAACAACGGGAGGCATGCCTTTCAAGCCCCTCAACCCATCCTCCCTGAAAGGTCAATGGGGAGGCCTCCCCAACCACCCAATCATGGAAACCTTAAATTATTCCTCATTCCAGGCAGAATTAGCTTCATGATTTGCAGGTCCTAGTGCAAAATGACAATGCAAGGCCCCCTTGTTATAAAATTATTGAGAATTTCCAGATGGTGATGGCAGAGCATTAAGTCAAGCACAGGGGTCTTCTTCTGAGCAGGGGGTCTAGGCAGCTGTGCAGGCCATACATGCATGTGGCTGTCCCTGGCCCCAGGAATGCTGGTTGGAGGCAATTCAAGAAAGTTGTCTGAAGGAGGAATGAGGCAGGAACCCCCAGTTCCTGAACAGCATGGCAGGCTGTGTTTCCCAGTGGCAGGGCCTGTTGCCAGCCGGGGAGCAATGCCTACTGGGTGGTGGGGAGAACAGCTCCCCATGCTCTGATCACCTGAGCCTCAGTGTTCTCCTTCCACCTTGTCCACGCTCCTTCCCTCACCCGGTTCCTGCCCCACTCCCCAGGCCCTGCAGCTGGCTTCCCTCCATGCTCACTGTGCACCCCTCATAGTGGTGAAGTAGGAAGTGTCCTCCTGAGCACATCTCACCCTCTCCCGGCCCTCCTATCCTGCACACCCACTCTCCCCCAGACCTCCGGCTCACTTCGGCCCACGTTCACCATGCTTCAACCCCTCAGTGCCTCTGCTTACATGGATGGCTTCCTTCAGCCCCCTCCCTCCTCCCATCTACTCTATTTCCATCCCTCTCTCTACAGCCAGCCAAAGGGCTTTGATGTCAAGCAGCCCCGGTTCTCTGCCCAGTTCGGCCCTTTACCAGTGGGTGCTCTTGGGCAGGTCACCCGCTCTGAGCCTCAGCTTCCCTGTGAGAAAACGGGGTTGTACTAGGCCCTGTCTGTGAGGTAAGAGGGAGGACAGAACGAGCTGGAGCTGGGGCAGGGCTGGCCTCCTCAGTGTGCCTGCAGGTGTTAGCTCCCCGCTCCGGGGGGCCCTAGGGAGAGTTGCCCTCTCAGAACTTCAGCTCCATTTGGTGTTCCAGTCACACAGTGGGGCCTGCAGTCCTGCTCTATTTCCTCCACCTAACAGTTTCCCCTGAGGGGAGTGGTGGACACTGAGGGTGGGCTCCCTCGAACTCCCATCCACCCTCCATTTGGCTGGAGAGGTTGGAAAACTAAAAATTGCATTTCCAGACTCCCTTGCAGTTAGGGTTCTGGAAATGAATAGATCAGTTATACTCATGAAACTTGAAAGGAGCCTGGGTTGTTTCCTGCCTCTGGTTGTTTCTGCTCTTTTGTTTGTTTGTTTTCTGCAGCAGCTTCCCACTGACCATTCACTAGCTTCTGGGTGTCAAAAGGCAAAGAGTAGTGACAGTGTCAGTGGTGGCTTCATTCTGGTTTCTTGATCTCTCTGTCACAGCTACAGTAGTTTCAAACCCAGAGTTCACAGGATGGTTTCAGAGGTGAGAGTGCCACAGGGTTCAGTTGAGAATTCTTCTGGGAATCATTCCTGGAGGTTCTAATTAGAACCCACTAAGGCCCTTCCAATAATTTGGAAAGCACCTAATTCTTTGTATTAAATCTCTTCTTGGTCAAAATGCCAAGAGCTTTCTTCTACACAGAATGCTGACAGGCACAGGTACAAACCAGGCCTCCTCTTCCCTCCACACCCACAGCACAGCACCCAACACAGGCCTCCCTCTCCTGCAAAAGCCTCCTGCACACCAGCAGGCCCAGCGCCACGACCAGCCTCTGAGCTGCCCAGCTCATGTGTTGGTCACTGCCTGTTTGCGCTTCTGTTCGTTTCCTGCCCTTCTCCTGATCTGCTGTGCCTGGAGGGAGCTGACTCCACAAATTACATTTTCCAGGCTGCTCTGTCCACTGGTTTCCTGTTGGATTCAATGTGGGCACTGGTGGGGATCTGGAAGGCAGGAGGAGGGAAAAGGCCAGACTATTTCTTATCCTCTCTCTCTGGTAAAGACCATGTTCCTCTGGCTGTCAAGCTGCAGGGGTAGTAGAGGCTTCCTGCAATTGTTAATCTTTGAGTTGCCTCACGTTCCCATTTTTGGCTCTTCCAACACCCCTGTATCTGGACTCTCAAGCTAATCCCCTCTGCAGTGGGCTACCTGGTGGGAGTGGGTTTTCCTGACCCTGCGTTCCTCCTGCCTGCCCTCAGTGAGGCTGAGAGCCCTGAGCCACAGCATCCCTCCTCCTGGACACAGTCTGTCTCAGAGGCCTGCCTGGCCAGCCTGTCTTGGCCCAGCCTGCAGAAACATCTGGGCAGAGTCCTTCAGGGTCCCTTTCCCCAGCTGGGGCATGGGGGGTGGGGGAGGAGCCAGGGTGAATGGCAGCTTTCGCCAACACCTCACTCTTCTCTTTTTGACATGTTTACTCACAGGCTGTCTGAAAAGTGAGAATCCTCCCTAATGGATGTTTCACCCAATTAAATAATTAACTAAGAGTGTTGCTAAGCATCCTCAGCAAATGTCTTCGAGTTGTGGAGGCTCCCTCATGCCAGGCCATGGCTGCTGCCAGCGAGGGCCTGGCCAGTGCTCTGAGAAGGGAGGGAGGCTGGTGGGAGGAGCCAGGAGGTATGTGCCAGGTGCCTGCCACATTGAGGGGCCAGGATGAGGGAGATGAGCACACTGGAGAGGGAAGGGGACAAGGGGTGTTTAGAAAAGGGAGGCTGAGGCTCACAGGAGGAGGCAGCAGACAGTTGGTAAGGAACATACAGGGGAGAGGCTAAGTATGTTACGGTTCATTCATACTGCAGAGTATCACTCAGCCCTTAAGGAAATGAGGTTAAGTTTACACATAAGGGACAGCAGGAGATCTCTAAGGTACTGTAAGCTAAAAAAAGTGCAGACACTGGTACATACAGTTTAATAAGTAAAAGCAACCTGCACATATATATTCATCTATTCATCTACCCATCCAGGTGTGGAAAGAGGGCCAAAAGGAAGCACACTAAAGTGTTCCTAAGGGTGACCTCTGTGCCTGGACCACCTCAGTGAGGAGGAAGTGAGTGTTCTCATTTCACTCTGTGCACTCAGACAACCAGAGCGTGTTCTTATATGATTTCTATAATTAAAACAAAAGTATAGTGAAGAATACTGTTAGAAGTACAAAAAAAAGAAAAAGAAAAGGCTGTGTTTTAAAAAATGGCACAGAGGAGTAGTTGTGGTAAATTGAAGAAAATAGATGCTTAACCCTAGGGAGTCTAGATTCCCGAGTCAGTATTTTTCAATCATTTTGGCCTCACACCATAGTGAGAAATAAGTTTTCAGCAGATTCCAGTACATACATGCATATGTATCCAAAACAGAAGTTCCTCAAAATGATGTTTGCATTTAGTACATATCATGCACTCTGTTTTCTATTCTTTCCTAATTTTTTCTTTAAAAAGACTGTTTATGAATCTGTGAATAGATTTCATGAGCATTAATGGGTTCCATTAACTGATGGGGCTGTGTGGCCCACCTAGAAAAGGCTTGAGCCCTCAGAGACATCACCTCCGCCAGAGGAGTCCTTTCCATTTCCTGTCCCAGGGGGAGCAGGCAGAGACGTCGTTCAAGGCATGACCACAGGTGGCAGCACCGGCTGCCTTTGCTACTTTACACCTTTAGGAACCGGTATTGACCATCAACTACTACCCCACCTTCAAGGGACTCCTGAACTGAAAGGCATTACAAGCAGGCCCCCAAAGGAAAGGAAGAAAAGAGGAAGAAAGAAAGAAAACCCAAATACTCCACAGGAGGGACCCAGACCTCCTTCCCCGTTGGGGTAGCCAGATCTTAAAGATGACACCAAATCCTACCCAAGTTCAAACCTCTAGTCACTACTAGTTGTGTGGGACAAGTTTCTTAACCTCTCTCTGTCACTTTCTTCATCTGTAAAATGGGCATAGACAATAATACCTCCTTCGCTCAAGGAGCTGTAAAGGTAAACGAGTTAATAGCACAGAGCCCTGAGAAAGGTGCCCGCGGCCAGGTAAACTATTACTGCTGCACAGCCCTCCCTCCTGATTGCTCCCGCTCTGGAGGCGGGGCGGGCAGTGCTTCAGAGGTCAACCGACTGCAGAAATGAATGAAATCCGGGGAGCCCGTTTCCACCCTGGCCCCTCGGCTGGGCAGCGGGCTGGAGCGGCCCGGCAGGGGAGATGGAGTGTGGCGGCGCCGATGGGGCCGATAAGCCACGGCAGCCGCTCCCTCGTGACCGCGCCCGGGGCCGGGCCGCCGCGCCGGCCTCCCGCGCCCCCGACACCCCCCGGAGCCAGACCCACCCGCCCTGACCCGGCAGAGGCTCCCCCCGCCCTCTGTGCCAGCCTAACCTCCCTCAGAAGGTGGGGACCGCGCCCCTTCCCTCCCTCTGGGCCAGAGGCGCGTCAGCCCCCCTCCCCCGTCAGCCCGCCCCCTCGGTCTCCGGCCCTGCTGTCGGCACCCTCATCGCCCCCGCACCCCACCCACTCTCCCTGATCTGGGTTCCTCCCTCTGAGGCCTCCCCACACCCCAGGCCAGCGTCTGCAACGTCCTCATCTTCTAAACACGAGGGCATGATGTTAAGTGCCCAGACACCTGAAAACAGTTCCTGAAGTATTAACAGTGACCTTCAAAACGGCCGCGTTTCTTTGGGAATTGCCTCAATTGGGACAACACAAGGGCAGAACCAGGACCAGGGAAATTGCCCCAGCATTTAAATTTGAATGTGGTAAAATTCACTCCTTTTGGCATACAGTTTTATGAGTTTTGACAAATGCAAAAAGCCCTGTGACCACCACCTAAATCAACATGTAGAACAGTTCCATCACCCTGTAAAATTTCTCCTGTCTCATTTCACTCAGTCCCCCTCCACCCACCCCCTCTCATTTGTTTTCCTTCCAATCGTTTTACCTTTTCCAAGAATGTCATATGAAGGGATTGCTAGAGCATGGAGCCTTCTGAGTTTGACTTCTTCAGCCCAGCATACTGCACTGGAAATTGATTCATGTTGGATGTATTAATAGTTTGTTCCTTTTGATTGCTGAGTAGTATTCCATTGTATGGCTGTACCACAGTCTGTACCACAGCTTATCCATGAGGTCTTGACAGACATTTGGGTAGTTTTCAGTTTGGGGCTGTAATAAATAAAACTGCTGTGTGTATATGGGTGTATAGGTTTTTGTAAGAACATAAATTGTCATTTCCCTTAGGTAAATAACTAGGAGTGGGATTGCTTGGTCATATGCAAGTTATTTAAAAATAGAGAGCAAATCACATTTCCAGCTTTCTAGCTCCCCAGGCAACCTCCATCCCCTTTATTTTGTATTTTTCCCCAGAGCTGTGTGTGTATGTGAGAGAGAGAGAGAGGGGCGGGGGCCAGGGGGGAAGGAGAGAGAATATACATTCTTTTAAAAATAAATACAGTGATCAGATAATACATACATTTTGCTTTGTTGCCTTTTTACTTAATGGATTTTAAAGATTATACCCTCTTAATTCATATAGTTTTGTCTCATACTATTTAACATCTCCTTATTGATTATTTCTGGTTTTGAGGGGATTACAGTGTTGTAACATGCATCTTTATATATGCTTCCTGGGTCATTGAGTCCAACTACAGGATGATCATAGGCGGAGTCTTTTTTTTTTTAAAGGAAAGGAATTTTATTAAGGTGTCATTAATATACAACCTTATGCCCAGATTTCACATGAACAACATTGTGGTTACTACATTCCCCCCTATTACAAGTCCCCAACACACACCCCATTACAGTCACTGTCCATCAGTGTAGTAAGATACTATAGAGTCACTACTTGTCTTCTCTGTGCTATACTGCCTTCCCCGTGCCCCCTCTACATTATGTGTGCCAATCATAATGCTCCTTAATCCCCTTCTCCCAACCTTCCCACCCACCCTCCTCAGCCCCTCCCCTTTGGTAACCGCTAGTCCCTTCTTGGAGTCTGCGAGTCTGCTGCTGTGTTTCTTCAGTTTTGCTTTGTTCTTATGCTCCACAGATGAATGAGATCATTTGGTACTTGTCTTCCTCGGCCTGGCTTATTTCACTGAGCATAATACCCTCTACATAGGTGGAGTTCTTAAAAGAATATGTACATCCCAGCTGTAATCGTTCTCTTCCTCCTCTCTTCCCAGCCCATAGCAGGTCGGCCTGTGCACCACACCAATAAAACTGCTGTCCCAGGTCACTGCCAGCCCTCCTCACTCACTCCTCAGTCTCTCTGAGGCAGGCAGTACTGCCGAGTCTCCCCTTCTGTTTGAGACTCCCGTCGGGGGCTCTGGTCTCTCTTGGTTCCCTCACCTTCCTCCCAACCCTACTGCAGATATTCAGCAAGACCCTCTGGGCTCTCTCCTGCCCCTACACCAGCCACATTTGCTTTCAGGCAGCTTTATGTCCATGGATCTGACCTCTGTGCTCAGCTCTAGTCTATTTCTGGCCCAAACTGTGAGACCAACATCCCAAACCCCACTCAGACTCTCACTACCCCTGAAAGCTGTTCCTCACCCACCTGCCCTGGCTTTACTTAGGCAGCTGCCATGCCACCAGGAAGCTGGGAGACTTTGTGTCCCTCTCCCATACCCATATTGTCATCCCCTGTCCTTTCACTCTCTCTTCCCATTTATTCGTCACCAAAAACTGCCCTTCCCTTGGTTTCTCCGCCTCTAATCTCATGACCAACCACCCCAGGACTCGCTTTCCTTAACAATGAGGGCCAACGCGCATACACTGTGCAAGAATCACCGACCACGTGTAAACTTCACACAGCCTTGTGAGAAAGATTCCATTAGCCTTTAAAGCTCAGGGTCAGTCACACATCTAGGCAGTGGTAGACCCAGGCTCCCACCCCAAGCAGTCTGGAGCCGGTGTGTGCAGCCACACCATTGCAGCTCCTTACTCTTTGTGATTGTCTTTCAACACACTGTCTGGCCTTCAGACCTTACCAAAGGCAACTGACACTCAGCTCACTGACTGATCTTCCTAAAGCATTGTCCTAATTATGCCAAGGCTCTGATCTAAACCCTTTACTGCTTCCAAATAAAGCTCTGATACCAAGCTTGCTATTCAAGGCCCTCCATGCACTGGGCCCAACCTGCCTGTCTCACCTCCCATGTGCACCTGGACCCCCAATTGGCCTGCTGTGTCGTCCTCATTCCCACATCTCGGCTCCGCTGGCACATCCCTTTGCTTGGAGTGCCATCACGCCTCATCTCAGCCAGGTCAAATCCATCCCATCCTTTTTCACTCAGCTAAATACCACCTCCTCCACAAAGTCTCTCACTTCACAAAGAAAATGGTGACCATAAAAAGGGACTATTTTCAACTGTCGCCAAACTCTTTCTTTCCTCCTTACAGGAATCCCAGCCTGTGCTCCTACTCCAACCAGTCCTCTCAAAGGTCTCATTTTAACAACTATGCTGGACTGAAACCAGTTTGCCATAATTAAGTGGAACAGCATAACAATTTGGTCCAAAAAAAAGAACATTCTAGAGTCATTTAAAATTCTATTATTTATTTTTGGATGATGAATAGACAGTGTTAAAAATTCTAAAGATAAAAAGGATCAAGTAAAATCCTCCCTTCCTCCCATCACCCAGCCACCCAATTCTTTTCCTCATGGGAAACAAATATTATTAGTATTTTGCATATTTTTTTGGAGATATTTTATGGTAATTAATTAATTAATGTCCAAAATGTCCAAAAGTTCTTTGATACTCCTCCTTTGAATGTGGGCTGGACTTAGTGACTGACTTGGGATGGTGGGCAGACTTCCAAGACTAGGGGCATAAAAGATGCGGCCTCTTGCTGTGCTCTCACTAGTGGAATCCAGCTGCCAAGTCACTTGGACACTCAGGAAGCCCTTGGGGGAGGCCTGCATGACAAAGAACTGAGGCCTCCTGCCAACAGCCATGTGGGAGAGTCATCTTAGGAGCAGATTCTCCAGCCTCAGACCGGCCTTTAGATGACTTCAATGCTTACCGACATTTTATTGCAACTACATGAGATACCCTGAGCCAAAACCACCCACATACACTGTTCTCAAATTGCTGGCCTACAGAATAACACAGTTGATTCTTGTTATTAATGGCAGTTATGCTCTATAAAATCACCAAGAACACTGACTTTTTGATTACTGAACCATTGCTCCCAGAGGAAAGATAGGGTTCCTGTGAGCCTCACATTTTCAACTTATCAATACATAACCTTGTTTTACATGTGTTTCTGTTTAAGCCACCTTATTTAATATATACTGTTGATTAAGTAACAATGAACTCATGGCCAACAGCAATATAACTCACATCTGAAAAAAGCTTATCTAACATATTTTCTCCATAAGGCATATCATAAGGCCTTCTGGTGCTTAAGAACACTAGACATCACTTAAACCCTACACTTAGGGCCATTTTAAACAGATCACCAACAAAATTTCCCAAAATGTGAAGAACAGGATGCTAAAGAGACTGCAAAAAGAATATTTGTTTAGAGTATGAGAGCTGAAAGAAGGCAGAGCGTCACTTTGTTCAGCCTTGCTGAGAATGTGCGCATAGGGCAACTCTCAAGCTCTCACTTTTCACTGCCATGCACTTATCTGCAAATGATCACGACAGCACTCCAAGTATTGATTTGGGGATTAAAATGAATTTTAATGAGTAGGTAAGTTCACAAAAACAATGTATGAATAATGAGGAGTCACTGTAAATATCTGTTGGTTTAGGCTGTAAGAATTGGGGTAATTTGCTCTGCAGCAGGAGAGAAGTAATACACATATCCTAATATGCATAATATGATGCCAGTTTTTGCAGAATAATGATTTAATGTATAGCAAAAGTTCTGTAACCAAAAAAACCAGTATAAGTGACTTGGGGTAGGTGGAATTATGGGTGTTCTTTAAGGGCCTTACTTTGATGGCATTTCCTGATTTTTACTGAAATAAGTATGTATTACTTTGTGATAAGAAAATACAACAAAAGTAAACATTTAAAATTTTATTGTTAGAGGTTTTGTTCCAATTAGTTCTCACTAGACAATTATTTTGCAGTAAATCCTATATTGTTAGACATTTATTTGACCTAATCAACCCCTTTTTGGACATTTAAATAATCCATCTCATGACAAAGTAGATTAGTTTTAGCCAAATGGTTTGGGTCACATGTCATAATAGGTACTCTATCACCCCCTCTTGTCCTTTATTTTCAACTTCCCCTACCTGATTCCTTCCCAGATGCGCTCAGATCTCTCATTAAAACAAACAACACCCTCTTTCCCCAAGAATGCCTACATTCATTGCTTCCCCTTCCTCACTCTCAAACTCTGGGTCTGCTGTAGTCCACCTTCAGCCTGCATCATTTCAGAAATACTGTGCCCCAGTTTCCTGTGGCCAAGTCCAGTAGGTCTTCTCAGGCCCTTGACTACCCTAGGCCTTCCTCTTCTTGCCTGCTCCCTCCCTCCTGACGCCCTCTGCCTGGATTTCCCTGTCCACACACTTTCTCCCTGTCTGCCTAATCCTCTGTGGCCTCTTTCGCAGGCTCTTCACAGCCAGTGATCTTGGGGCTGTAGATGCTCTTCTGTCCTCACTCTACACCCCCTCTCCAGAAACCTCTCACCCTACCGCTTTGGTTATGTCGGTCTGCTCAGGGCTCCTCCCACCAGGTCCCAGCAGCTCCCTGATGCTGCACCCCATCCCCAGCCTGCATGTCAGCCATCTGCTGGGCCTTTCACTTGGATGTCTCAGTGCACCACATGCTCAGCTTGTCCACACAGGGCCTGTCATCTCCCTTCCCTAGCCTCTCTAGTCTGTTCTTCCCAGTCCCCATTTCAGTTTCTCATGCTAGGATTTTGGAAGCTACTTCCCTGTCTTCCTCAGACTCCACACAGTGCCCAGCACTCAGAAGCATTCAGTTAATGTTAATTTAATGAGTTTAATCAACCACCAAGTCCAGCTGATTCCACCTTCTGAATGACACTAAAACCAGTTTACCGGCCCCCACTATCTTCTGTTTGTCTGTTACTCCATTAGACTAAGGAACATCTCAGGGGCAGTAGAGCTGTGAGCCCAGGACACCTTAATTAGATGCTACTGGAGAATGAAATCCAGCCTGCTCTTAGGGCACCAAGAGGTGGGACCTGGCGCAGGGCTTCCCCTCCCGCCTCCCCAGACCCCACCCTCCATACTAGGGTAGAGGCACCTATGAAGCCGTAGATCCTCAAGACTGCATCAGAAGGGGTCACCTGTTACTACACATTAAGGCAAGATGAGGTCCATTCGAGCTGAGTCTGGTCCAGCAGGCTGCATGTTCAGCCTTCTCTTGGCACAGACTGGCTGAGCCCAAGGGAGATGCACGGAGGCTCTTGCCTCCGGGAGGCACCCCGACCCCGCATCCGCTGTGCTACCACCCATCCCGGGCTGTGAGCTAGGAGAGGAGGACCAACGAGGGGAAGGAGCGGAGGGGCGGTGTGCATCACAGAGCTGTGGGGCCAGTGAATACGGCTAGGGCCTGGGGGAGGAGGGGATGGCCGGTTTTCTCACTGCTCGTAGACTGCCCTGGGGGCCGCCTTGCTGGCTGGGGCAAAGCAATCTTACTCGGTGGAGACCCGAGGGAAAAAAGCCCTGTTGTGGCTCTCGACGCTTGGGAGCCCAGCAGCTCTAAGGAATTGTAGTTCCTAAAGCCACCAGCAGAGGGCGCCTCCAGCCTACCTCTGCTCCGTGTGGGGAGCGGGGAGTAAAACAAGATGGGAAGGTTCTGACAAGCTACTGAGTGTGGGGAGCAGGAGTAAGGGAGAGTGAGCCGACTTCCACGTTTCTCTCAAGCATGACATCCAAAACTCAGGAATACAGGAGAGGAGCAGTGTGTTGGTAGTCACGGTGAGCGAGCGAGGTTTGAAGCCATGGAATGTGAGGTCCTGAGGGACATCCTCTGGCAGATGTGCACTGGGCAGTTAGTATACAATTCTGGAGCTGTGGGGAGAGGTGAGGTTAAAGATGTAGATTTGGGGTCATCATTGTGTATGCTGAGATAGCCCAGGGAGCATGAGAAAGGAACAGGCCAAAGGCGGAGCCTCCAGCGCATGAATATTTAAGGGCCATGGAAGAGAGGGGTGAGCTATCAGGTAGGTGCCTATAATAACCAAAGGAGAGTGCTGTGGGCGCAAGGAAGAGAGTTTAAATGTGAATGAGTGACCCTTACTATGCTGATGGACAGTGACTGTAATGGGGTCTGTGGTGGGGGCTTGATAATGGGGGGAGTCTAGTAACCACAGTGTTGCTCATGTGATTGTATATTAATGATACCACAATAATAAAAAAAAAAGTGGATGAGTGTCCCCATTGCCAGCACCCTAAAGAAGAAACTTTGCCAGCTGGGTCCCATGGTCTTTTATGAAGCATGGTCAGAGAGCAGGAACAGAGAAAACCAAGAGGCTGGAGGGAAGGTGAGGCCTTTAGCTAGAGATGCCAAGTACCTAACAGAAACAGTACATAATGAAAAATAGAGAAAGAAAATCCATGGGCTGAAGGGAGGTCACTGTACTGGGGCTTACAAAAAACTGTGGGGCTGGGAGTGTGAAGGTTCCAGAGTTGCTCCAGAGTAAAAGAAAATTGAGGTGGGGAGAGAAAAAGAGGCTCTTGGAAAGTACATTCTAAAAGAGTACAAATAGAAATTTTGTTTTGATTTCTATTTGGAGGCCAGATAACACATCTGTCTGGAACACACCTTTGAACTACATAGGACCTCAGCTTTTATTACAATTAATTAAGCTTTAGAAAACTAGAAATAGAAAAATCTTCCTTAACCATGACTAAGGAAAACTCCTAGAAATCAATAGCATACTTAATGGTAAAATGTTGAAAGCTTCCCCATTAAATGTAACACTGAGATACAAATGTCCACTTTTGTTACCATTAATTCAACATTGTATAGAGGGTCCTACTTTGACAAGACAAAAAGAAAGTACAATATTTGGAAAGGAAGAAACCAAAAAAATATCCCTATTTGCAGATGTTGTTCTTATGTACCTAGAAAAGAGTTAACTGAAAAACTGTTATAACAAGAGAATCAAGTAGCCAATACAAGATCAACATACAAAATCAATAGTTTTCCTATGTATCAGTAATAAGTGATTTAAAAACACGAAAGTCAAAAGATACCATTTCCAATAGCAACTAAAAACTACAAAATGCTATACATATACATTTAAAAATAAAAGGGTAAATTTATATTTTACACAATAAAAATGAAAAATATTAAACTTAGGATTTAAATTAATAAAAAAGTACACCACCTACACGAAGAAAATTGTAAAACCGTTTTCTCATTACCTAAGAGAAAAGAAGAAAAGCTAAACAAATGGAGAGACACACCATGTTCCTAGGTGCTGTTGTCTAGTATTTTGATTCTGTTTTTAAGCACCATGAATTAGGCACTATTAGAATTATTTTATACAGACAACATTTGTTTACCTACATGTTAACCATTTTCTTTGCTCACCATTCCTTCTTGAATCTCAGACCTTCCTTCTAGGATCATTTTCCTTTTACCTGAAAGAAAGAACATTCTTTAGCCATTCTTCAGTATGGATTTATTGGTGCTAAACTCAGTTTTTATTTATCTAGATATGTCCCTAATTCACCTCATTCTTCAAAGATAGTTTTGCTGAATATATAACATTAGCATGACAGTTTTTTCCCCTTAATCCTTTGAGTATATTATTCTGTCTTGTTTTCCACTCTTGCTGTTGAGAGGTCTTTGTCACTTTGTTTCTTTGTAGGTGACAGGACTTTTCTTTCTGATTGCCTTTTAAAAATCTTTTATCAAGGAAAATTTCAAATGTATCTCAAAATAAAGAGAAGATTTTAATGAACTTCCACATTCCTAACACCTGGGTTTAACAGTTAACATTTTGTTATTACTGTTTCCTCTCTTCTGCCTACCCTTGCCTGGGTATTGTTTTGTTTCTGCTGGAGCATTTAAAGCAAATTCCAGATATATATGGACCAGATTGTCTTTGATAGGTAAGGATTTTTTGCTTTATTTTTGTTAATTGCTTAATATCTTTGAATTCCTCATGCATGTTCAAATTTCCCTGATTGTTCCAGAAACGTCTTTTTATAGTTGGTTGATTTGACTCAGCACACAAAGTGCTGTCTCTGCATTTGGCTGATATGGCTATTAAGTCTCTCTCCATCCGTTAAGCCTCACTCCACCTCCTTTTTTATGCCACTTATTTTTTATAAAAACAGGCCATTTGTCTTACAGAATATTCCACAATCAGGATTTAAGCTGATTGCTTCCTCATGGTGTCATCTCATTTGTTCCTCTAGCTCCTGTATTTCCCATAAATTGAGTTATAGCTACAGCCTTGATTAGATTCAGGTTAAATTATTTTGGCAAAACCCTGTGATAGGTGGCACTGTGTATCTCTTATTGCATCATGCCAGGTGGCACACTGTGTTTGGCTATTAAACTTTGATATTAAATTCATCCATTACCGAATTAAGAGGCACAAAATTGTGACTTCCCAAAGATATCATTCCTTCTCCATTTATTAGCTGGAATTTATCTATTAAGGACCTTTCTTCAACTCCTCGACTGAGAGGCAGTTAATGTCCTATCAAGGTGCCTGATGGGTGTGTGCGTGTGTCATTATCAAATTATGGAAGTTTATATATTACATGTGCTTCAATAAAATGTCATTATTATTATTATTATTGATGCTGAAATTAGTCCCTCTTTAGCCAATGTCCCTTCAAGTTGGCTCCTGTGTCCTTTTCCCCTAGTAGCTGTTGGCAACTTCCTTACTTTATGACTTGGTGAGAGCTCCCTGGTTCATCTTGTAGATTTCCTGCCCTAGAACTGGGATCAGCTATTTCTTCAGAGAGGCCTGATCTCTGTTAGTGGGAAATGGTGTTTACAGAGAACAATTTGGTCCCTCACGGTGCTATTGCTATTGGGTTGTCATTTCTTCAGAGGAGAGAGCTGGAAAATACACATTGTTTAAAAAGAAAAGTAAGACACAAGTTCATATCAATATTTCCAATTCAATTTTAAGATCACAAGAATTTTAACTAAATTTAACAAATGCTAATTCCTGGCTGCTTTTACCACTCTCTGTCCTTAGTATTCTTCAGTTTCCTTATAAGCATCTGGGTGGATTTTTTTCTATTTATCTTGCTTCATATTATATTGGGCATCCTGTATCTGCAGGTTCATATATTTCATTGGTTCTGGAAGAGTCTTCCTTTACCTCTTCATGTATTGCTTTTCCATGTATTGCTCTTTCCATAATGACCTTCTGGGATATCAGTTCAACAAATGACAGGCCTTTTTATTTTATACCCCATAGCTCCTAAGCCCTCTTTCTCATTTTCCATCTTCTGTTTCTCTTTGTTGCATTTTAAGTAATTTCTTCAGCTCTTTCTTCACTATTTCTCTTTTCAGCTGTGTCTAATTTTTGATGTATTTAGGCTTTTTTATTGTGGTATTGTTTATTGGTGAAAAACTGGAAGATTAATTTTATCATTAGGTGAATAGTTAAGTAAATTATTGTATGTATGTAAGTGAATATTATGAAGTAATTTACATGGTATTTATAAAGTTTTAAAAGTAGTGTACAAAGAAAAACAAAAAAAGAGGGATTGTGACAGACTAAGAGAAATTTAAGAGACACAATTACTAAGCGTACTCTGTGGGCCCTAATGCCAACAGATTAACTATAAAAAGGCATTTTTGAGATGGTTGGGGAAATTTAAATATGATCTAGTGTTAGAGAATTCCAAGGAATTACTATTAATTTTGTTAAATGTGATAATAGCATCATGTCTATGTAAGAAAATATCCATGTTGTAGAGATGTATTAAGTCTAGAATTTATTTCAAAATACTTAAGCAGCAACACACACACACACACACACACACACTGAGGAAAAGATGAAGTAAATGTGACAAAATTTTGGTAATTGTTGAATATGGGTAACAGGTTTATGGCAATTCATTAAACTGTTCTCAGGTTTTAAGATGTTTGAAATTGTCCATAATAAATTATTTAAAAATCTCAAGGATAGTATTCTCTACTGTTAACATTTATAAACTCTCCCAAGTCTTACTGTTAGAAAGTGCTTTTATAAATTCTACCTGAACAGTTTTTGCTTAGTCATTCTTATTCATCTCTCACACTAATAATACTTACTAATTAATACTCTGTAAGATTCTCAAAATATCATCACTTTCAGATTATTGCAATAAAACCTTGCAAGGTAGATATTACTGCCATCATGCAAAAACAAAAACAAAACAAAACAAACTATGTTCTCGCTTTCTTCCACGTGAAGACCAGTAAAACATCTCACCTAAATGTTCTTTTTTTTTTTTTACTTTCCAGTGTAAGGCTCATGTCTGAAAACATTAATCCTTTTGCTGCCAGCTTTCCAACTTAGCTAGGGTTTTTGTTTCTTTGGCTGTAAAAGTCATACATGCCCACTGTACAAAATTTTTATGACTCATAAAAATATACAAGAGGGAAAAAAATCACACTTAATCAAAATGCCCAGACTATCAGCATTGACTATCATTGTAATATATTTCCTTCACTCTTCAAAACATATGGTCTTATTAAATAATATTTATTACATGTGTAAAATATAAGGAATAAAAACAAAGCAAATGTTAGTGGATCCACCACCCAGTCAGTAAACCCAAATTTTTGAAATCCCTGCTGTCCTTCCCAGATACCAGCACCCCACATCCTTGATATTTAGATGTTTTGAATTTTGTGTCACATCTTTTCTTTATGGTTTTCCCACATACATGTTAAGCAGTTTCATACAGGTCAACCGTGTACCCATTCCTAAACTATATATTGTTTTATTTAGTTTTGACTTTTCTATAAATCATACTGCATGTATTTTTGTGCAGTTTGCTTTTTCGCAGTCATGAGATTTGTTTGTGTTGATTTGTGTAACTATATGGCATTTGTTTTTCACTGCTTGAATATGTTGATGGACCACAGTCTTAACTATTTCACTTAGAAGGTATTATACTTTTATTTCTGTGCATAATTTATATGTAACTGAGATAAAACTGTGTTTATAATTGATACTTTTATTTTTTTCTTGCTTTTATTTTATTTTTGAGAGTTTCTTGTTTCCAGTGAGCCCAGCAGAGTCATGCTTTGTGTGGCTTCTAGTTGTTTTGTAGGAAGGCCCTTCATAAGTACCTAGTAGGCCACACTCCTGGAAGTAGGAGCCTACAGCACAATTTGGTAGAATTAAAACGTGGAAACAACTTGCATGTCCATCATTAGGGTGACAGTGTAATACATTATGGATCATCACTACTATGGAATAGTTTTAATCAAGAAGAGATGGATTTATGTGTGATGATGTGGAAAATTTCTAATATATGTTGGTTAAATGAAAAAGCATGTGTGGCATGATCCAATTTATAAAAATAGTCCAGGTCAATGTATATGGAGGTAAATGAATAGAAAAAGGCCTTGCAGCATCCCCAGCAATCTGCTGATAATAACTACCTCTGGGGCAAAAGGAAGCTGAAGTAGAGGTGGGGCTGAGGGTGAGTTTTACTCTTTATACACATCGATATGGTGTGATTTCTTCTTCCTTTGGGCATGATGAGACTGTACTTACATATCACTTGTGTAAATTCTCTTTTAAGAAGGAAATTGCATGCAGGGTCAATTGCCTCAGAAGGGCCAAGGAAGGAAGGCAAGAGTCCACCGATGTGGCAAGACGGAGCCTAGCGGTGCTTCAGGAAGAGCTGCTGGACAGGTGCAGGCCAAACTGCAGGGGTGAGGTGAGCTGGACAGGGGCCTACAGCAACCCCACCACCAAGTCCTGGGCTCTTGCGGCCCTTCTCTCAGGTTGGGATGCTAAGGTTCGTCTCTCCGCACTCTTACGTTTCCAGAAAGACTGACAGCTTCCAAAACTTACCTACTTCCTTTACCCCCAACCCTGACCCAAGATGCGCCCTGTCCTTGGTGGGGCTATTCCCAGAGTTGGAGATTACTGCTGGGCACAGCCTCTCCAAACAGCCCCACACACTCGTGCTGGCATGGCCAGTGCAGCTCTCGGGGGTCTCCACTCTGAAGAGGAGATTTGTCTGGAGTCTTTTGTCTGCCTCCCGGCCCTCCTCCCAGTTTCCTGTGGGCAACCTCTTAGGCTGGGCTATTCCCACATCCTTGCCCAAAACATGGGCAAGGAGATTGGTCTGAATCCAATTCGTTAAAAAGAAACATTATCCTAATCCATAAATAATTATCGATTGCCCTCAGAAGAAAATCCCAAATCTTTAAATGGCCCATAGGTCCTGGCAGGGTGGAGACGGCCTTTCCCTCTGGGCATCCCACTCTGTCCTAGGGCCACATCAGCCTTTTCTTATTGTCGTTGGTGCTCCCAGCAATTCCCTACCTCAGGCTTTGCACAAGCCCTTCCCTCTTTCCGTCCACTGTTCTGGGATTCCTTTCCACTTCTCATCTTTCTGTGGTCTTGCCTAATGTAATTTCTTAAGGGAAACCTTCCCTGTCCTCCCTAGGGAAATGGAAGCCCCCCTGAATTCCCTATATGTGTCCCCATTGTAAAAGCCCTATGATACAGGCTCCTATAATCTATATTTTTGGGTATTTGCTGTCTGTCTCCCTCCTGAGAGTTCCTCCGCTCATGGAGAAGGCTTCTTGAGAGACTGTCTTGTCCCACATTGAGTGAATCAGTGAATGAAAGAGAACCATTTACAAAGATACTTCTTCCCCTTTTTCCCCAACGATCCAAAATATGCAGAGCATCTTCCAGTTTTATACCCTTTTATTTTAAAATAGTATATTGACTGTATCTTCACAATTTGCTTAACCAAAAGGCCCAAAACTTTAGTGTTTTTCTCAAAATAAACAATGTCAGTCACCAAAGATGAAGTCTGGCGACACAAAGAAGCCCTGAAGCTTGGAGACCATAGCTGGTCCTGGACAGGACTGATGGCCAGAGGGCCTTGGGGCCACCATCCCCCAGTCTCTGCAGAAGCCAGTTTTCCTCAGCAGAGGGCCAGTGGGGAGGCCAGCTCTGACAGGAGGGAAGCCCAGGCTACAGCCCCTTTCCTCAGTGGCCTGCTGGGCTCACGGCCTTTCTTCTGACCTGCTGGGACTGCTTTGTCCCTGTTAATGGATCTTCAGACTCCACCCCAAGGGATTTGCTGTTTTAAATCATGCAGAAACCCTTATACACAGTTTGAACACTTGTGTGAGGATTTCCACAGGGTAAATCCCTAGAAATAGAATTGCCAGGTTAAAGGGATGACCCATTTTGAATTGCTGATCTCTCCAAATAGGCTGTGCAGGCTCATACCCACATGCAGGTGTCCTTCGTCCCCCACACTGGGGATTGCTGCTCTATTAATTTACAGTTTTAAACTAGTAGTGAGGTAAAGCATTTTTCATATTTAATTGCCCTTTGTACTTACCCTGTGAACTGTTTGCTCAAATTCTTTGAGCAATTAAGATACAAAAAATAAATATAATAAATATACTCCTGTATTTTATTCTAGTACTTGAGTGGGGATTTTATGTTTAGATCTTTAAGCTATCTAACATCATTTTTTTAAGAGTTGGAACTCTAACTTTATATTGAATATTTATTATTATTATTTTTTTATAAATGGAGAGTAAAGTTGTCCTTTTCCTACATATTTGCAATACCATCTTTATCACAGATTAATTCTTATGCATGTGTAAGGCTATTCCCAGACTTCCTCTCAGTTCTTCCTGATGCTATTTGCCTATTTCTCCCTCTATTCCACATCATTTTAATTATTGCAGCTTTATAACATATGCGTGGTACCTTAGGCATTTAACAAATACTTATTACTCTCTAAATCTATTCTTTTGAATATACTTTATAGTCAATTTGTCAAGTTATTTTAAAACCCATTGAGATTTTCATTTCTTCTACTTCCAAATTATTTAAGAAATTTTGTTTTAGGCATACCTTTTATTGATTGCATATGTTTGCATTTTTTGAAACCATATCTGAAAGTATTTCCTTTTAATTGACAAGTTTCTCCTATTCAATTATTGTCCTATAGTTTGATTTAGTCTTGTCATCCTATATAATTTCAGATTGCTTTTTATAGTCCCTTGTTTTTCATCATTTGCTTTCTGGTCTGTGCTTTCTTTGTTGTTTCTCCTCACCCCCAAGAATTTGAAAAATGTCTAATTTTTAGGTATTAACCTTTATCTTTTTACTCTTAAATAAATATCCTTAAGCCTGTGTAAATCCAAAGTCATTCCTCTTAGAAAGCAGAAGAGCAAGCAGACAGAAAATAGAGATACTGAAGAGCTAAACAATACAACTAGTAAATTTGATCTGTTAGACATAATAGAACTTAACACTCGAGAATTCACATTCTTTTAAAGCACAGAACATTTAAATTGGCCATAAAAGGAGCTGTAATACATTTCACAGAATCAATATCATATAGACCATATCATTAGCTCATAATGCACTAAAAGTAGAAATTAATGACAAAAGTAAGGCTTAATAGCACATGCCTCTTGCAATTTTGCTGGCTCTGCCAACCACTCTAATCTTCTCTACATGCCCCTCCCTCATGGAGTGCTTGATGGCTCCAGGAAACTCAAAATCCTCACTCTGCACAGTAATTCAAGCTTTCCTGGGAGCAGGCTCAGCAGCCAAACTTTCTTCATCCAGAACCTATCCAGGTGCCCAGCAAATACAAAAGTGTCATCTTCTGATTTACCAGGATCTGCCTTCTGAGTAAGTTTTGGATGGCATCTTCACAAACAACCAGTATTTACTGGTTTTCTATTGTCCCCATCGCTGTGAAAAATGAAAAAAGAAGCAACAAACACTGTGGTAATTCCCTCCTCTTCTCTACTTTCCTCCCCCACTTTTTGAGCAAAATTTATGATTTTTGTTCATTTTTTAAATCAACAAATATTATTGAGCACCTGCCACATGCCAGGCATTGTAGGGGAAGCAGATGATAAAGGTCAGCCAGGCAGATGTGGTGCCTGCTCTCATGAACCTTACAGTCTAGCCGGGAGAAAGACATAAAAACAAATAGTTACCCAAATCAGTGTAGTGTTACCCCAGTGGACAGCACTGAGAGACTGTGGGTAAGGAAATTCTACCCAGCTAGGGAGTTCAGGCAGGACTGGACTGCCAGAGGAATATCAGAAGAGTAGTAGAAATTGTCTTGGCAAAGAGGAGGGAAGAGTGCCAGGCAGAGGAAATCGCAAGTGCAAAGGCCCTGTGGCAGAAGAGAGCAAAAGTAAAATACAAGTTATTGAAAGGAGGCCAGCTTCACTAGGCCATGTGAGACAAGGAGAGGTTGCAGAGGTGAGTTGGAATCAGGTCATTTTAGCCTTGCTGGCCAGGCCAAGGATGACTGACCTTGTTCTAAAAGCAATGAGAAGCCATTACAATTTTTAAAGTTTTGTTACTGTTAAATATAACACAAATTCATAAAATCATATAAAGCAAATATACCAATGAAATCTATCAAGTAAACAACACAGATGGGAAGAAACTAAGAAGACTTGATGATTAAATGCAATGTGGGATTCTGGTTTAGATCTTGGAACAGAAAAAATTATGTTAATAGGAAAACTGGTGAAATCTGAATAATGTGTGCAGTCTAGTTAATGATATTTTACCAATGTTTGTTTCTTAGCTTGGACAAATGTACCTGTAAAATGTTATCATTAATGGCAGCAGGGTGAAGGCTATGTGGGAACTGTCTGTACAATCTTTACAACTTTCCTATAAGTGTAAAATTACCCCAAAATAGAGAACAATTAAAGCTGACAAGTACCAAAAACATCTTCAAATCCAGAAAATAATGTGATTTTTAAACTAACTATTCTATATGCTTCTGTAATAATTTTCCCCTACTTTTTTAGTTTCACTTGACCATGCCTTCATATAATAATGATTTTGTAATATATTCTAAAGATTAAAAAAGGTAATTTAGTCTTTTCTTAAAAATAACAGGTAAGCCAACATCATACTTAACAGCAAAAAGCTGAAAGCTTTTCCTCTAAGATTGGGAACAAGACAAGGATGCCTACTCTCACCATTTTTACTCAGCATAGTTCTGGAAGTTCTAGCCACGGCAATCAGACAACACAAACAAATAAAAGGCATCCAAATTGGTAAGGAAGAAGTTAAACTGTCACTGTTTGCAGATGACATGATATTATACATAGAAAACCCTAAAGACTCCACCAAAAAACTATTAGAACTAATAACTGAATTCAGCAAAGTTGCAGGATATAAAATTAATACACAGAAATCTGTTGCATTCCTCTACACTAACAATGAACCGATAGAAAGAGAAATCAGGAAAACAAATCCATTCACAATTGCATCAAAAAAATACCTAGGAATAAACCTAATCAAGGAAGTGAAAGGCCTATACTCTGAAAACTTCAAGACACTCATGAGAGAAATTAGATACCAATAAATGGAAGTACATCCCATGCTCATGGAAAGGAAGAATTAATATTGTCAAAATGGCCATCCTACCTAAAGCAATCTACAGATTCAATGCAATCCCTATCAAAATACCAACAGCATTCTTCAATGAACTAGATCAAATAGTTCTAAAATTCATATGGAACCACAAAAGACCCCGAATAGCCAAAGCAATCCTGAGAAGGAAGAATAAAGCTGGGGTGATATACTCCCTGACTTCAAGCTCTACTACAAAACCACAGTAATCAAGACAATTTGGTACTGGCACAAGAACAGACCCATAGACCAATGGAACAGACTAGAGAGGCCACATATAAACCCAAGCATATATGGTCAGTTAATGTACAATAAAGGAGCCATGAACATACAGTGGGGAAATGTCAGCCTCTTCAACAACTGCTGTTGGCAAAATTGGACAGCTACATGCAAGAGAATGAAACTGGATTATTGTCTAACTCCATACACAAAAATAAACTCAAAATGGATCAAAGACCTGAATGTAAGTCATGAAACCATAAAAGTCTTAGAAGAAAACACAGGCAAAATTCTCTTGGACATAAACATGAGCAACTTCTTCATGAACATATCTCCCTGGGCAAGGGAAACAAAAGCAAAAATGAACAAGTGAGACTATATCAAACTAAAAAGCTTCTGTACAGTGGGGAGGGCTGTACAACACAGAGAAGACGAGTAGGGATTCTGCAGCATCTTACTATGCTGATGGACAGTGACTGTAATGGGGTTTGTTGGGGGGACTTGGTGAAGGGGGGAGCCTAGTAAACATAATGTTCTTCATGTAATTGTAGATTAATGATACAAAAAAAAATGTGTCCTTCTGCACACATGGGAATAGTATCCAGCCTTAAAAGGGAAGGACATGCTCACACCTGCTACAGTGTGGTTGGACTTTGAGGATGTGGTGCTCAGTGAAGTCCCGTCTGATCCCACTTCCAGGAGGTCCCCAGAGGAGCTGCATCCACAGAGACAGAAAGTGGACGGTGGGGCCGGGGGCTGGGGGAGGGGGTGGGGGTTAATGTTTCATGGGGACAGAGCTTCCATTTGGGAGGATGGGACGTTCTGCAAATGGAGGGTGGGGATGGCTGACGACATGTGACTATGCTTGACACCCCCTGCTGTGCACTCAGAAATGGTTATGATGTGAATCTTACGCTATGTGTATTTTGCCAAGACTAATAAATAAATAAATGAATGAATGAATGAATACAAAAAAAAAGCTTTTGTACAGCAAAGACACCATCAGTAGAACACAAAGGCATCCTACAGTATGGGAGAATATATTCATAAATGACATCTGATAAGGGGTTAACATTCAAAATATATAAAGAGCTCACATGTCTCAACAACCAAAAAACAAATAATCTCATTAAAAATTTGGTAGAGGATCTGAACAGACACTTCTCCAAAGAAATCAGATGGCCTATAGGCACATGAAGAGATGTACCACATTGCTAATCATCAGGGAAATGCAAATTAAAACCACAATGAGATATCACCTCACACCAGTTAGGATGGTCAACATCCAAAAGACAAGAAACAACAAATGATGATGAGTATGCAGAGAAAGGGGAACCCTCACGTGCTGTTGGTGGGAATTAGTTCAATCACTGTGGAAAGCAATATGGAGGTTCCTCAAAAACCTAAAAATAGAAATACCATTTGACCTAGTTTTTCCACTCCAGGAATCTACCTGAAGAAAACAAGATCCCTGATTCAAAAAGACATATGCACCCCTATGTTTATTGCTGCACTATTTACAATAGTCAAGATATGGAAGTAACCTAAGTGTCTGTCAATAGATGATGGATAAAGAAGATGTGTTAAATATACACAATAGAATATTATTCAGCCATAAAAAGAAAACAAATCCTACTATTTGCAACAACATGGATGGAGCTAGAGGGTATTTTGATCAGTGAAATAAGGCAGGCAGAGAAAGCTAAGTACCAAATGACTTCACTCATTTGTGGAGTATAAAAACAAAACAAAACTAAAGGGAAAAAATAGCACAGGCACACTGACTATGAAGGACTAGTGGTTACCAAAGGGAGGGGTTGGGGAGGAAGAAGGTGACTAAGGGGCACTATAATTCACAATCACAATATAGGTATATCGTGGGGAAAGCAGTACAACATGGAGAAGACAAGTAATGACTCTACAGCATCTTACTACACTGGTAAACATTGACTGCAATTGGCTGGGGAACGGTCAGGACTTGATAATATGGGTGATGTTGAAACCATAAGGTTGTTCATGTGAAAACTTTGTAAGATTGTGTATCAATGATACTGTAATAAAAAATAAAGTAAGGTGTACTGTTTAGGGATCACACTTGGGAATGTGTTAGACAGACATACACAGCTCAGGTCCCCTTATGGACATGTCTCCTGAATTTCCTCCCATCTGTGATGGTTATCATGACCTTGACACTTTTGTAGGGTACTACTCAGGTTTTTTAAGGATGTCCCTCAATCTGGATTTATCTGCTGTTCTTCTCTTGGTTAGAAAGCAGCCATGAGTATTCAGAAAGACACAGAGGTGAAGCACCCACCTCACTGCATCATGTTGGGGGTGCATGCTAATAACTATGACTTATCACTGGGGACGTTAATCTAGATCTCTTGATTAAGGTAGTGTCTGCCAAATTTTTTCATGGTAAAATTACCATTTTTCATACTCTGTTCTTTGAAAGTGAGTCTCTGAGTGCAGTGACACTTAAGGAGAAAGGAATTAAGCTCCATTTCTTGGTGGGGACAGTGTATGTATTATTTAGAACTCTTCTGTAAGGAAGATTTTTCACTCTTCATTTACCTTAATTCACTCAACCGTTTATTGATAACACTATAAATTCATGGATTTTTATTTTATGGGTTATAATCCAATATGCCTATGATTATTGGATTGATCCTGGATTTATTTTGTGGCTCAAATTGTTCCAGCTCAGGCCATTGGGAGTTCTTTCAAGCTGGTTCCTGTGTTGTTTTAACATTACCCTCCCCAAACTTTTTCTTTTCCCTGAGGACTTCCCTATTGTCTGGTGTTACAAAATGATCCAGGCTAATCTTGTATTTCCCCTGCCTTAGTCCTAGAACCAGCCATGTTCCAAGAAGCCTGGCTTTTTACTTACCATACTTAGAAAGCATGATCTGGGTGCTGGATGTGCTTATTGCTATTGGTATGTTTACTGTTTTTTTAAAATGTGTTTTTCAAGTTTTTAGGTGCTCTTCCAGCTCTTTTTTCCTTGCTTGCAATTTACTTTTTGAAAGAATTGGATTATTTATTCTATAGTTTCCACAGCCTGGATTTTGCTGGTTACATCCTTGAGCTGTTAACTTTCTCTGTCCTATGTAGTTCCTATAAATTTATAGTTGTTTCTAGAGGCTTGATTGGATTCGACTACTTGATAGGTAGTCTTGTTCTTAGGAGGCATGTTCTTCCATCAGGAGGCACATAATTCCTGGTTATCTCTTTTTTGGTATGATGTAAGCAGCCATTGATAATCACTGCCTACATCCATTCATTCATTAAGGGCTGTGAAATGATGATACTCCAGTTCAATTCAGTTATTCCTCTTTCATTCATTTGTTGGAACACTTCTATAAAAAGATAACACAGACCGAGGGTTAACCATGTGAGGATGCAATAAGAAGACGGCCACCTGCAAGCCCAGGAGAAAGGCCTCAGAAAAAAACAACTTTGCCAACACCTTGTTCTTGGACTTCTAGCCTCCAGAACTGTGAGAAAATAAATTTGTGTTGTTGAAGTCTGTGGTATTTTGTTATGGCAGGCTTAGCAAACTAATACAAACTTGCTGAGTGGGAGGTGTCTATGGGAGGTTTCATGGCATTTGTAAGTGTGGATCTGGGTTCAGGAAAGAGGACTGAGCTGGAAGTAGACACAGGGGAGTTGGGGACATACACAGGGTGTATACTATGTGTGTAAAAGTGAATCTTGGGGAGAATCTGAGAAGTGAAGAGAGAAGAGGGCTGAGAAATAGACCAATGTTAGAAATAGGAGAAGAGGAGCCCCTGAAGGAGACCCAGAAGAATCCCAGAGGCAAGGAGTGGGTTTAGGGGAGCTTGGAGAAGGGAATGCTTACTACTAAATGCCAAAGAGGTCAAGTAAGATAAGGAGTGAAGGAGGGCATAGGGATTTTCAATTTTTAATGGGGTGACAGCAGGGAAAGCCAGGCTGCAGTGGTTTGGGGTGAATGGAGAAGTGAGAGTATCAAGACTAGGTGGCAAATCATGTTCAGAAAAGCTGACAGAAAGGAGAACATGGTGTAGGCTGCTAGCAAGAGGGAGTTTGATGTTTCCTGCTTTTATTGGGAGTGACTTGAACATATTTATATGATGAGAGGAAGGAGCCAGTGTATGAAAAATAACAGAAATGAAGGGAATGGCAGCCTGGACTATCCCAAGGCATAGATAGGGAAGTTAAGCACACAGGGACATGTCTTCCACCGTAGGCGGTGATTGGTTTGTTGGTTTGGTATAGGAATCTGGACATGAATATGCATGTACATCTTTTTATGAGGATGCAGTTTTAAATTTCCCCTGGGTATATTTCTTTCTAGGAGTGAAATTGCTAGGTCATATGGTAACTCCCATTTTTAATAATTTGAGGAACTGTCAAACTGTTCTCCAAAGCAGTGGCACCATTTTACATTTCTACCAGTAACTTATGAGGATTCCAATGTCTCCACACTCCTGACAACTCATTATCTTTTTCATTATACCCATTCTAGAGGGTGTGAAGTGGTGTCTCACTGTGGTTTTGATTCGTATTTCCCTAATGGCTAAAGTTTTGGGTTTCTATTTAATGAGCATACTGGCCATTTGTATATCTTCTATAGGGAAATATCTATTCAAATCATTTGCCCATTTTTAAGTTGGGTTATTTGAATTTTTATTCTTGAGTTGTAAAAGTTCTTTATATATTCTGAATACTAATACCTTATCAGGTACATGATTTGCAAATATTTTCTCCCATCCTTCAAGTGGTCTTTTCACTTTCTTGGTTGTGTCTTTGAAGGAAAAAAATTTTAATTTCGATGAGCTATAGTTTACTTTTTCTCTGGTTGTGCTTTTGGTATCATATCTATGAAGGCTTTGCCTACCTCAAGGTCATGAAGATTTACCCCTATAGTTTCTTCTGAGTTTTATTGTTATAGTGCTTACATTTAGGTCTGTGATCTATTTTGAGTTAACTTTTGTGTATGGTCCTTGTGAAATATCCAACCCAGCACCTATTGTTTGCTGGCAACCCTTCATCTTCGGTATAATTTTGAAAGTTGGCTCAGGGCCCTTAGATGTTTAAAAAACATACATCTGAGCTAGTTCCTGGTCAAATTGAATTGTGGATTCCTGCACTTTTGGAACTTTAGATATTTTGAATCACTTCTGGTGGTTGGGACCCTTAAATCCATTGGATTCAAGTGGTCTGTTGGTATTTTATTTACCATAGCACCATGCCTCAGTGGAATTCCACAAGAGTTTTCAATGGGCCATAGAAAAGAAGACATGTCAATCAGGAATTTTCCTTCTCATCTTTAAATGGATTTTTCTTTTTGTCAGCTTGTTCGCAGTAGATCCCAGTGGTTCCCAGAGGACAGTAACAGATGTACCCATGAGGCAATGAAACACAAGTTGCTCTTTTGCTACAGTGGTGGGGAAGGTCATGTTTAGGGTCACAGGTGGAAACTATCTCTGTGAAGAATGCTCCTTACCACCCCCTATATATAGTATACAGTAGATCCACCCTCTATGCTTGTCCCACCATTGCCACATTTCATTAAACTACAAGGAGAAGCATCACACTGGCCAATGGTGCTCCCAGCATTGGGGTGGCTCTCAGGATACCCCAGGCTTCTGAAATGGCCATGCTTCTTAGTCCACACCTGAATAGTGACAATACAACTTAGACAGTTACTGAGTACCACATTGAATCCCTTTGTGTTTGTCAAAATGTCAGGCAGTCCAATCCAGGGAGATCTCCCTGTGCGCTAGCTGAGACCTCAACCTGCGGGAGGGTTCTTGACTCTGATCAAGAAAGAACTCACGAGCAGGTCGAGCAGGTACAAGCAAAGAGTAGTTAAACAAAGCAAATTATACACTCTAGAAAGGAGTGTATGCATGCTCCAGAGGTGAGCAGCCAGCAGCTAGGTTTTGATAGGAAATGTGTTGAATATGTAGAGGCAATGTGTTGAATATGATCAATCTGGGGAGTATTGTCATCTTAACAATATTGTCTTTCCATCTGCTAACCTAGAATGTCTTTCCATTTATTTAGGTCTTTGTTAATTTCTTTCAATGATGTTTTCAGTGCACAAAGTTTTATACTTCTTTTGTTCTATTCATTTCTAGGTATTTTTTGGTGTTCTCATAAAATGGAATTATTTTCAATTGTTTATTGCTAGTATGTAGAAATACAATTGATTTTAGTATATTGATCTTATATCATGTAGCCTTGCTGAACCCATTTATTAGTTCTAATAGTTTCTTAATGGATGCCTTAGGATATTCTATTTTGAAGATCATGCAATCTGCAGGCAGAAATGGTTTTACTCTTCCTTTCCAATCTGGATGGCTTTTATTTATTTTTCTTGACTAATTTTCTTGGCTAGAGTAGCACAATGTTGAACAGAAGACATCCTCATCTTATTCCTAATTTTAGGGAGTATAGCATGATTTTAAATGGCTGTTGTTTGTAATGATGTCAGTTTTTCTCACAATTTCTCTCATAATTCCAAAAAGAATTAGAGTTCATGTGGATGAATGCACAGGTGAGAGTAGGTATAAAATCTTTGAAAAAAAGAAATGAGCGAAGATTTGCTCTTCCATTGTAATGAAGCATTTAAAAGGCACTGACAAAATTTAGATCTCAGTGGACTAGAATACAAAGTTCAGACTGTCTACAGTATATATAAGAATTTATATGTGAAAACCATTGGCAAAGGGATAGAGGTTTGCAATAACTATAGGGACACTTGGATAGCTGTTGGAGGACAGAAGGTTAGGTTTTCACCTCAACTCATTCGCTAAAATAGTTTCTAGAAGAATTTAAAGGGAATAAAAGAACAAAGAAAAAGCCAAACAACTTAAAAACTAGAAAAAATATGAGTATTATTGGACCTGTGAGTGTGGAAGAACTTAAGCTTAAAACAACGGAAGAAATTTAAGGATTTGACAACATAACTTACGTCAAAACATATTTGCAATAGATATAAAACATAAAGTGTCACTATTCTTAACATAGGGTTAATATAAATAAGAAATTAAGGCTTCAAAGAAAAATGGGTATAGAAAGCAGACAATTCAGAAAATAGACAACTCATTAAAAGAGGAAATACAAATGACTGACAACTGAAAAAGAAGTTCCATCTCATTGGCAATCAAAGAATTACAAATGAGGCCAGAAGGCATAAGCTTTTGCTTTCAGCAAAGAATTCTAAGATAATACTCATTACTGCTTAGTGTGTCTTAGGTCAGCTCTCACACTAACCGTGTGAGGCGACTTCCTATTTTTAGGCTCATTTTATAGATGAGGAAGCTGAGACTCAGTGGGGTTCAGTAATTTACCCAGGCTTATAACACTGGTAATGGCTGGCATCAGGATTTGAACCTAGGCCTGTGCAACTCTGGTTGGGGTCTAGAGTTGGTGAGGGGTCTAGAGAACAGACTCAGGAAGGAGAGGTGAAGCACCAGGGAAGGTAGGTTGAAGAGCCCGACAAATATATTTGAAGTGCCTGTGTGTAAGGGTAAGCGGGCTTTCATGGTATCGTGGAGAGAAGCAACGGGTGGAGATTACACAAAGGACTACTCTTTACAGCAAGAACTGTTTCCAACGGGCTAGACGCCCAGGAAGGCATGAGCATATCCAGCCCTGGAGGACAGAGGAATCTCAGGGTTCTTCGTTTAACCCTCAAGGCAGGCTGTAGGGGGTGGGGGGCTTAGGTGGCCTCATCTTTTAAAGGCGGAAATACCTCTAGGTGGCCAAGAACTCCGTGTCTTCAGTTTCTGCTCTCTTATCAACCAGGAACAGCTAGTGGATCTGCCCTTCTCTTCTAGGGCCCAGTGATCTGCAGGGGGCCAGGTCTGGCTTCCCTGCCCTCTTACAGCTGCTATCCTGGGACACAGCAAGAAGCCTGAGCTTGCCACACTGCATGGGCCAGGGCAGGAGGAAGGAGAGAGTAGTCCTGCTGAATTTTCTTTTGCCCTTCCCTGAAGACTTGTTACTCTGTTGGGAGGGGGAGGTAGGTAGGTGGGAACAGGCAGTCCAGGCATGTTGGGGGGCTAGGAAACAGAAGAGAATCATTAAAGGAGAGTGAGTGGTAAAGATACCTTCATTTCCCAAGTCCTTGGGGAATCTCTTCTTAACGTGGGGGCATCCTGATTCTATAACCTTAGGTAAGCCTTCAGTGATGACTTCAGTGATGTAGTGCTTAGATAACCAACAAGCTAGTGAGAGAGCAGAGTGTCATAGGTGGTTACTCAGACCTGAATTCAAGTCTAGTGAGAGAGCAGAGTGTCATAGGTGGTTACTCAGACCTGAATTCAAGTCCAGTCTCTGCAATTTTCCAGTCAGAAACTGGGAGAAAATTACTCAGGCTCTCTCTACTTTAATTCCTCATCAGTGAAACTGAGGATAGCAAGTAGCACTTGCCTTAAATGGTTGTCTGCAGGGGTAAATGAGGTAGGACACATAAAGTAAATGGTAGAAACACAATTCCAAAGCCTACTGGTTTAACCATTATACTAAAGTTGCCTCACAACCACAATGCATATAAAACAATAACATATAGTGCTAAGACTGGAAAGAAAAACAGCAACTTGTAACAGTGGTTATTTCTGGATGGTGAGATTATGATCTATTTTTATTTTCTTTATATTTTTTCAAATTACTTTTATAATCAGAAAAAAGTTGTATATGTTCATATTTCTTGAGATCATTTGTGATGGTCTCCACTGCATTAAAATCTTTGACAAAATTTTAGCATGTAATCTCAACAACTGTTGAAGTAGGAATCATTATTCCCATTTTCTAGATGAGGAAATGAGGCTGAGAGAGGTTAGAGAGCTGGTTTAATCATCAGGTCTTATTGCTGCTCCATGGCAGAAAGCCAAGATCCATAGGCAGATCCATTGGCTGTCTCCACAGCCAGGTGCTGTCCACACAGATGGTGACCATGGGGCTCAGTGGCTGGGCTGCCTCCACCAGTCTGCTATCACAGAGTTAAGGTGAGAGGCTGTCAGGATTGGGGCCCATGGTGGGTGTGTACCCTGGGTTTCCTGGGCTTGGTGTACTGCATTCCTACATCCATATTCCTGCGGGGGATGCCCTGGAGAGTGAAGGTTTTGGCATAGCCCTCTCACAGCATAGGAAGCCAAGTCTCTCCTAAAAGAAATGAAGGTTTCTACTATGAAGGTATCCAACAGAGGAGCTAAAAATAGTAGGATAACCACACCAGATTAAGGGAGGGAACTGGGTGTGAAATACATTATTTATCATAGCAGGAAGACAGATAATGGCTAGGCCGGGTAAATCCAGATATAGGTATGTAAGCATTTATGTAGAGGTACGAAAGACACAGCAGGCCTGAAAAGACAAGTGACAATTCGTGGTTATTTCTGCATAGAGGGGAGGAGAGTGAGTTTTTTACTTTGAATCATAAGGGCTTCTGTCCTATTTTATTTTTTTAGCTGTGTGTTATGTTTTATTTTTAAATTATTATTTTAAAAGTACAGGCTCTGAAAGTTAAGAAAAAAAAAAAAGCACAGGCTTTGGGGTCATCTCTGTTGATTCAAATCCTGCCTCTGCCAGCTACGGATCTTGGGCAGGTTAACCTCTCTAAGCTGCAACTTTATCTTCCGGAAAATAGGAATAAAAACCATACTCACCCCACAGCTTTGCTCTGAGGATGAAATGAGGTAATGCATATTAAGCACATGGAGCAGCACTGGTCGAAATCCAGAATCTATAATTATTAACCATTGTTATCATTATTAATAAAAAACAAAGCGTTCAAGTAATACCCTGGGCTTTGCCCACAGCACACAGTAGGCACTTACTGGGTGGAAATAATTGTTTAAACCCCTCACCAGTGCCTATAACGTCCCCCAATCCGTGACGCATGAGCCCCAGCGCTCCGAGGGAACACTTAAATATTGATGTAGTTACTCATTATTTATCATCTGCTTTCCGCTGCAGGGCCGGCTGAGGCCTTCCGCACCGCGGTCTCCCGCATCAGGGGAGCGGCATCTTACCCGCTTCCCGGTCGCCGATGCGGGAGAATCGCTCCGGGTTCCCGCAGGCACCTTCCCCGGCAGTGACCTGCTGGAGATAGGGGAGCGCGGTGGGCGAGGCGCGCAGCGGGAATCTGCATCACCCTCACCTGTCCGCGCCGAAGGGATGGCAATCCCAGGAGGGGCGGCTGGATCAGTTTTAGGGCAAGGGCTTTCGGCAGCAGGGACTTTGGGGATGGGGCGGAGCACGCGGAGCGGGCTTCTCACCCCGGGCGGAGGATGTAGCGCAGCCTGCGGCAAGGTGGGGTTTGGAAGGCCCGCAGCCCGGGGCGGGGCCAAGGCGGAAGCCCCGCCCACCCCGCTGCAGAGGCCGCGCGCCCACCCCCGCCCCGTCTCCAGCTCCAGGCCGGCCTGCGGCCGCGGGACAAGAGAACGGCGGTCCGCGGCCGCAGCATTGCTGCGCGGCCGCGCGGGTCCGGTCGCGGGTCGCCGGCCGCTGGGCGGAGCGAAGGGCGGGGCGCTGACGTAGCGGCCGGCGGCCGGCGGCCTGGGAGGCGGGGAGGCGGGGAGGCGGCTGCCGGCTCGGCCCAGCCCAGCCCAGCGCGCAGCTGCGCCGGCCGGTAAGGCAGGCGGCGGCGGCGGCGACGCTCAGAGTTGGCGCCTGACCGCCCTCCGCCGCTGCTCAGTTTCTCACTTGGTCCGGTGTCGGCGGCCCGTTCGGCCAGCCTTCCCCTGCCGCCGCTTTCCCCACCATGGCCCTGGTGCGGGGTGCCGAGCCGGCGGCGGGGCCCTCCCGCTGGCTACCCACGCACGTCCAGGTGACCGTGCTACGGGCCCGCGGGCTCCGGGGCAAGAGCTCCGGCGCGGGCAGTACCAGCGACGCGTACACGGTGATCCAGGTGGGCCGCGAGAAGTACAGCACGTCGGTGGTGGAGAAGACGCCAGGCTGCCCAGAGTGGTGCGAGGAATGCTCCTTCGAGCTGCCACCCGGCGCCCTGGACGGCCTGCTGCGGGCTCAGGAGGCTGACGCGGGCCCGGCGCCCTGGGCTGCGGGCTCGGCCGCCGCCTGCGAGCTGGTGCTCACCACCATGCACCGCTCGCTCATCGGCGTCGACAAGTTCCTGGGCCAGGCCACCGTGGCACTGGACGAGGTCTTCGGCGCAGGCCGCGCCCAGCACGCACAGTGAGTGAGGGGCGCCGCGGGCGCGTCAACGGTTGAAAGCCTCGCCGGGCGGGGCTGATAGGAAAGCAGGACCCCGAAGGCTGGCGGGGCGGGGCGCCAAGCCCTTTGCCTCGTGCTCAAGGGCGTAAACCGACAAGTTGGTTCTTCACATTTGGGGTCCCCTCTAATCCCTGCCGGTGCGCAGTTCTGTGCTTGGCCGCTGGTGGGTCCTTGGTGGCCTCGCCTTAGAGGTCGATTGTCAAGTAAACTTAGGAATGGGATCCAGACGTTCTTGGACTGTGTGCAACCTCAGGAAGGAAAATCTTTGGGCCATTCTTTCGGCCCCGGGCGTCTCTCCTTTTCCTGGAAGGGGAGCGGAACTGCAGGCGCTTGCCCCAAGCTGGGCCCACAGGGGGAAAGAGGGTACAGTGTTAGCCTTGAGGGCAAGATTGCACAGAGGTGCCCCACCAAATCTAGAGACTATGGAGGGCATCAGCTTCTTTCCTGGTACTCGAATGCCCTGTGCTGCCTGGAGAGGACCCTGCCCCTCTGAATCCCTGGTCTAAGAACAGGAGAACCTCCTAACTAAAGGAGGGAAACAAATTCGCCTTTAATTGTCCTGTGTGTACTGCTGAGGTGAAAGCTGCAGCTTGGTTAAAACAGCAGGAGATAATCTAGTCACTTCTATCTAGAAGGGCCAGTGGTTTTTTTTTTTAATAGTTTATTTTGGCAGCTTTTAACCTTTCTTATGTTTGAGATCAAGGCTTCAAACTTGAGCCCAGTTTCCTGTTTGGGGCTTGGGCAGGATCTGAAAGCCCAGGGCTGACAACCTGCTGTGGATCACTGGAGAGGTGGACTGGATGCCTCCCCTGGACCCCGTGGGCCCTGTTTGGGGAGCGGAAGGGTATGAAGGCAGGGGTGTGCCCTTGGTGGGGACAGGTATGAAAAGGTTTGTCCTAGTGGAAATGGCATCCAACTGAGTAAATCTAGGAAGGCTTGCTGGAGGAGAAGGATGAACCTGGTACAGATCCAAATGAAAGCAGGATTTGGATAGAAAAGGATCTGACCTTGAACATTTTCAAAAATGTGGGTAGGGAAGGGCCTTCATGGCTTTTTGTGGTCTGGGATAGAGGGTGGGTTAGCACAGGTGGGTTTCTGGGCAGGGCTGTGACCTGGCTTCATCTCCCCTCTCCTGGCCTTCTCCCCTTTCCTCATGACTAGCTGTTTGGTTCCTGTGGTATCATGTGGTAGAGCTTGGCCCTTGTTTTGTTTTTTTCCTCCCCTTTTCTGTCCTCTTCCTCCTTCCTGGCTCAGGGAACCCGAGGGGCTGGGGTGGAGTGGGAAGTCTCCTGTGGCTCCCTTAGCCCTTTCTTTTTCCAAAAAGGCTGCTGCCCCAAATGCAGTCCACTCTTTTCTTCCCTAATTCTTCAGCCTCCACCAGCTAATCTGAGTAGTGCCTGAGTAGATAACACATCTCAGGGACTTCTAAAAAGTCTCCCCGCTTATGGGGAGGGGTTTCTGTGAGCTCATCGACTTGGGGGTGGGGGGTGGGGAGGGAACATTCATGTTGTTCTGCCCTTGCTTTCTTCCTGGCCCCAGGATCATCCTTAGCTATGCATGTAGGCCCAGTTGGGCCTGTTTTCAGCCAAGGACAGCCCCTCTTGGAGAATTTGACTTGCCATCCTTGATCTGAATAGGAGCCTTAATTTACTTTATAGAAGTCATCTTTTCCACCAGGATCTTTCCACACCCGCCTGGCTGCCTTTCCTCTGATGCACTGACCTGGGTTATTTATAGAATCTGAAGGGGGCAGGAGAGGAGAGGGGACTTGTGGTAGGCAGAGGAAGTTGGTGAAATTCGCTTAATCCTCTAGTACCTGGATGTAAAAGCATGTCCACTGACAGAGGGCTAGGGCTGCTGCTCCCACCCCAGTCCCCAGTTCCCACTTCTGGCTCTAATGGCCACTCCGGGTGGCATTTCCTGGAGCACACTGGTGTGGGCTGCTAAGAGAGTGAGTCTGCACATTTCTTAGTGTGGAGAGGGCAAGACAGAGAAGACCGGGGTGTACCGTCCTCAGCTCTGGATAATGGTAGGGAAGAACAGTATCTGCTCTTTAACTCTAGGATCCAGCTGTGGTGGTCCCAAGGAGGACAGATGGCAGCCCTGTGTCACCAAGACAGAACCTGATGGAGGAAGGGCAGCCTCATAGTTAAGAGGAGAGGGCTGTGGTGTTGCATGGAACAGATCCCAGCCCCAGACCTTCTACTGTATGGCAAGTCAGGGAAACTCTTGGTGCCTCAGTTTTCTCATGTGTAAAATGGAGCTAATTCACACCTTTACAAGGCTGATCTAAGGGATGAAATGAGGATGCAGTAAAGGTACCTGTTGCAGTTTCTGGACACAGTTGCTGGTCAGTGAACGGCAGTGATGCTAGAAGGAGGTCCTGGTAACAGTGTCTGGTAGTTCTGAGCTGGGAGATGTACCTTACCCTTGAAGAGCCTCTCATGTGATAAGGAGAGACGATACTGAACTTAGAGCCTGGGAAAGCCCAGGACTATGAGTAGCAGGGCACACACAGAAGTATGAGAGCTCCTGACGAAATGGCCTGGCCCTTTGCAGCCCTCCACCATTCTCTTTGCTGCTAGGGGGTTAAGAGCTAGGGCTGGGCTTGGGAGGCCTCTGCAGTCCTGAAGCCAAGCTTGCAGCTTTGCAGCTCTCCTGCCCGGCAGCCTCCAGGAGCTGCCCTGGACCTCTCAGGGAGGCATGGCAGCATGGTGTTTAAGAACCTGGAGACTGGAGGTTCACCCCTAGTCCTGTGACCTACTAGCAGGAAAGTTACTTACCTTGTTTGCTCAGTTCTACAGAGGTGACAATAATAATCATAAGACTTGTGAGATTAAATAATACAGTGTCTATAAAAGCCTCAGTATAGGTCCAGACCCATAGCAAGCTTGCAAAATGTTTGCTGGGGTCACCCTCAGGGCCTTAACTGTGTGTGGTGAAGGTGCTGGTTGGCGCTGGGTGTGAGGCTCCTCAGTAGCGCCTGAAACTCCTTTGTCAGGGAGGCTCTGTGAGGTAAGGGATTTCACGGGAGGCTTCCAAATAATTGAAGAAACATTATAACCCGCTCCCCTCTGTGTACATAACTGTATAAAGCCATACCTGGATCACCATGGGTCTGGAAATGCTGAGATACTTCTCCACTATTTTTTTTCTGACTTTTACTTCCAGCACCCTTCCTAGTACTCCCCAGTGGGTGTCTGTGCAGAGCAAAACAGTTCCTGCTATAAAGAACCCCTTCCCTGGGCCTGTTGGATTGATGGTTAGAGGCTGGCCCATTGGGAAGGCCAAGTCTGTGGGTTTGATTTGAGCGGGGTCCAGTTTGGTCTTTTTTCATCACAAAAAGTAACGCTGTTGTGACCATGGACAGGCTACTAATTTGGCCGTCTGAGAGGCTGTATTGGCCCTGGTCAGACCTGTGCTGTTGATTTTATGGGGGAGTCTCCAGGGGGCTTGTGGCCAAGGAGGACTTATGTTTGAGTCCAGAGCCTTCTGCATGTCTGCCGGCCTGAGACCTTCTTGAGGAGGATGGGTTTGGGGAACCTGGGAGAGGCACCTGAGGGAAAAGGTGGCCTGCTGGCCTAAGGTTGGGATGGTCTTTGAGGATTTCCACCCACCCCTTAGCCACCAGATGGCTTGCATGTTCCTGTTGTAGGCAAGTGATGCATGGCCCCACAACTTTCTTCCCACTGGTTTCCAGATGTGATGGCTTTTCAGACAGCAGCTAAGGCCACAAGAGTCCTTGGCTTCAGCTCCTGGTCCAATCCCAGTCCTGGAGTTGGAGGCCTGTGGGGCTGCTAGGGAAGTCAGTTTTGGCTGCCAGGAAGGGTGTGGCCATACTTAGAAACCACTCATTAGCACAGGGAGGGTCCATATTCCTTAGTTATGGGGCTGTTTTATTTGGGGTTGCTGGAGCAGCAGTGTCGTGGGGAGTGGGGAGGGGTAGGACGTGACTCCTCCATCAGACTGGGCGGCTCCTGGCTGGCACAGCAGCTTCCCCTTCCCTCTGTATCTGGTCCTGGGTGGGAACCTCCAGTTCTCCTCTCCCTGTAGGCAGCCCAGAACAGGTAGAGCTCAGTAGGTCCTCCATTCTGGGTGACCTTGAGGGTTGTCCCTTTCCTCTGATGGGTGCTGCCCAACCTACTTGTTGCTGCTCCTCTGGTGCCATCACGCTCTCGCTGACACTAAATGACTGCTCTGTCCTTGTCCAGATGTTTCCCCTGCCCTTTCCACCCTGTACCGGGACAGATAATTAACACAATGACAGCAACTCTCTGCTCTCTGGGAATTAGTACTCTGTTTTTCCCTTGGGAAGAGCCAGGCCTCTGCAGAAATGTGTAGTCCTGAAGAAGCTTTGCCCTTTCCCGCAGCCAAGAAATAAAAACAAGACCCCAGTGTGGCTCCTTTATGCCCCTGGCAGTCGGTCAGGGAAGAGTCTGATGGCTTTGCTCTTACTGAGCTGGCCCATGACCCCTCAGGTTATTTCTTCCCTCAAAGGATGGCAGCCTTGAGGAAAGCTGGGCTTGGCAGCTCATGGGTGAGGGGCCGGGGCCAGGCCTCTGCTCCGTGAGCAGGGAGCAAGCAGGGGCTCTGTGAGTTCAGCTCCCAGGAGGCAGCTCTTCAGAGGAGCTGCGTGGAAGAGGGGTTTTGTCAAGGCTTTCTCTACCTTCAGCTGACCCTGGGGGTGAGGAGGGGAAGCACATGGAATACTAATGTCAGAGCTAGAAGAGCACTTAGACATGTGGAAGTTGAGGCTGGGGTGTGTGTGTGTGAGGCATGCTCTTAGCTACTCAGCAATTAGCAGAGGGTGGGGCTCTGTGTGGTTTCTGCTGGGCCCTAGCAGCCCACGGAGCTGTAGGATTTAGGGTAAGGAAGAGATGGCATTTGGGGCCCTGTGTGCATTGGAGTTTCTGTGGGGTTTTAGTGAGAGTGGGACATTTCATCTGGGATGGGGTGGGGGCCTTAGGGCTAACCTGCAGACCTCTGGGCAGTCTAATCCAGTACATCCTGGGCAGAGGCTGAGAGGGGCCACTGGGGGTGGGTGTTCAAAGGAGGGGAGGACATGGGCACCCCAGCCCACATGCCTGGAGGGTGCAGTCTTTTTTGGAGGATGGACCCCCACATGTGGAGGAAGGGCCAGAGCCAGTGCTGTGCTTGGGGGCCTAGCCAGGGAACACGAGATGTTCGGAGCAAACAGAGCTGCTGGGCTGAGCTGTGGTCAGAGAAGGCTTCCTAGAAGAGGGGACACCAAAGACCTGTCAGGCTGGCCCTCAGAGAGCCCATCTGCTACCCCACCTTCTCTGAGTTCCCGCGACAGCATGTAACACTGTTTTTGAGGATTGTTATGGCCTTGTTGGTATCATTTATTAAGCCTTTTCTAGGTGCTACTGCCGTCCTAAGGACTGGACTTACATTAGGTCACAGTAACCCCTTGAGGTATATGTACTGTTGGTGTGTTTAACAGATGGGGAACTGAGGCACGGGGGGGTGAAGTGACTTTTCTAAAGGCACACAGTACATGGCAGAGTCAGGATTTGGATCGAGGTAGCCTGGCTTCAGGTCTCGTGCCCTTTGCCCCCACTCCAAACTGCCATCTCTGTTTTCCCCTGTGTCTTCTACGATTCAGTGCTGGCATAGGACCAAGTACTCAGCAGCTGCCCTCCTGAGGGTTCTTTTCTCCTCCCCAAGCCAGAGATGGTTAGGCTTAGGGGCTCTGGAAGCCTGACCTTCTTAGACTCCTGTATGAGACCTTGGCTGACTGGGGTCAGGGCATTTGGTCTGCAGCTCCGTCTGGACCTGTCTGTCTCAGGGTGGGCATGTTGCCTCATTCTTTGGGAGGGAGGGTGTTACTGTCACCAGAGTGTCTCTCAGGAGTGGGGGAAGGCCTGTCAAGCCCTGCCTTGGCTGTGGCCCTGCCCCCACCCTAGGATTCGCTCCCATTGGCTTGTGTAGTAGAGCAAGACTTGGGAGCATCAGCAGATACAAGACTTCCTGAACTTCCCTAAGACATCATGCTTGTCTTTCTGTGACAGACACCCTGAGCCACCCAGCTCCTCCTGTGGCAATATAGCCATTTGCCTTTTGCCTTTCCTTTTCCCTTTTGTTCAACACATAGGAAGCAATTACTGGGCAACCACAGTGCCTAGGTCAGAGCTTTGGAGGAAATGAGAAAGAAGTGTATAGCCCCTTTCCTAAAAGGGTGAAAATACGTTTGCAGTAAGACTTAACAAAGGAAGCATAATTAACCAACAAAGCGGCATCTAAGTGTGAGAGAAGGAAAGGGGCAGAAGACAGATGGACTCATCAGGGTTGGAGTGATGGGGGGGAGGAGGGACCTTGAATAACAGTGATGGGGGCTGGGTGGGTGTCAGGAAAAGGAGACTGCCCCTCTAGAAGGGCAGGTGAGTATGTAAGGCTGAGCTGGGAGATGGAGTAGAAGGGAGACTGGCTTAGTTTCCATGTGTCTTTCTCAGCAAAACAGCCTGACTTCCTTTACTTCTTTTTTTGATTAGTACACAATAAAAAATCTCCCTTGCCCCCACCTTGAACCACCCATTCCTCTCTTCAGAGGCAACTGCAATATCAGGTCTTATGTGGCCTTCCCAAATTATTCCATGCATTCAAAAGCCAGAGTGTTATGTGTTTTCTTCTCTCCCTCCCCTTTTGTTTGCACAGGTGCTGCATTCTCCACAGGGGTCTGTACCTGTGACCAGCTTGTACCTACTTTTGCACATAGGGAACAAAGTTGCCTGCTGTGACTGAGACTCTGGCAGCGGGGATGGGCCATACTCAGCTCTGTCCTCCACAACCGAAGGCTTCTGTTTGCGGTGACTGGAGTTGGGAGCAAACCTGGGAGGGGTTCCATAGAATTTCTCCCTTGTCCTGCCCCACTGTCCACTGAAGCCCCCCTGGAAGAGGTCATCCTGCTGGTCTCTCCTTCCGCCTGAGGAGGGTCATTGCTGTCGGTCCTGGGCCACCTTCCTCCCATGGGGCCAGTAACAGCTGTAACATCCCCTGATGGACAGTAAAGCCACGTCTTTGTGTGTGGTTTAACCTACTTTTCAGAGTGCTTTCCTGGTGTCACAGCATTTGGTCACCTTCCCCGAGGGCAGGCAGGGCCTCCCCCATTTGCACAGATGTGGACTGGTCTCAGGAGGTAGAATGACCTGTCACGTGACTTGTTAGTGGCAGCCAGATTTCTGACTTCCAAGCCCCATCGTTTTTCCCGTGTTTTGCTTACATACTTTTGGTCGTTATCTGTGGTGGTTAGACTTGTTTTCAGGCATTTTTATAGATACTACTCTGCGAGGTGAGTGTCTGAGGCAAGCTGATGGTGATGGACCTTTGGAGCCCACAGCAGCAGGAGGAATGAGGACTAGCTTAGATGTTTGTGCCCAGGAGGAAGGGAGGCTGGCCCAGGCTGGGGTCCGAGGTGGGTTGAGCCAGCCATGCCCATGGAGATGGGTAACTAATGAAGTGCTGGTTCTGGAGGACTGTTGGTGCCAGGCACAGGGCCAGAGTAGGTGATAAGAATCATCTTCTGGCCTGCTAAGAGGCAGAATCCTGTCCTACAATTGTGTCTGGCTTGCAGTTTTACTATAGGTAACAGTCAAAGGGTGGGTTAGGTTGTGGGTTTGGGGAGCAGGAGAGGATTAGCTCCAGGCCGCACACCCCCTGTCTGATAGCATAAGGGGGACTGCACAAGCCAGGGATTCAAGAGGAGGGAAGGCGTCTGGGTGGAGGAGACTCTGGAGAAAAGGTTCTCCACCTGTTTCTCCAAACTCTGAGCAATAACAGCTTTAGTTGGCACTTGTCCCTGCCCGGAACTGGCGTATTTTATCAGGTCTGTGTTGTGTTGTCCTCTCCTTCCCTGCTTTTACAGAGGTGAAGTGGCTGGATGAAAGCTGTTTAATGAGTCAGATCCAGGACTAGAACCTGGGTCTCCTGCCTTCCAGTCCACTGGGCTTTTCCCACTATGCCCTTAAAATGTTTATTCAGCTTATTTTGGGGACTAGCAGAGCCCTGCCAGTTCCATCTCGTTTATCCAGCAGGTGTTAGAAGGTGTCCACGTATCAGACCCTGTCCCTGGGCCGTGGGCGACAGAAGGTGAGTAGCGGTCCCTGCTGTCAATAAGGAGTGAGCACGCAGGGTGGAGGGGCTCTGCAGGGGCTACCGGGAGACTGAAGGGGCCTCGCCCTTCCCCACTGCTTCTGCCCTAGTTTAGAAATTTTTTTTTTACCTCTTATAGCTTCTGCTGCCCTTTTTTTTTTGATATCGTTAATGTACAATTGCTTGAACAACATTATGGTTACTAGACTCCCCCTATTATCAAGTCCCCCCCACAGACCCCATTACAGTCACTGTCCATCACTTCTGCTGCCTTTTTATAAACTAAAAGGCCAGTTTGTTGATTTATAACGGGAAATAGCTGCCAAGGCATAAGGAGTTGCTCAGGTCAGCCGGCCCCAGGACCTACCCTGGGTGGTTGGAGCCAGCTTGCAGTGGTCTCCCTGCCTGGCTTCTCTGCTGTCCCATGCTTTCCTACAGCACAGTCTCCATTGGGTCCTGTCCTTGTTTTGTACCCTGTAGCACTCTTCTGGGCCCAGAATAAAGGTACAGTTCTTCAGCTGATATGTGGGGCAGTTTCCTATCTGCCCTGCTGCCTGCCCAGCCCTAAATCCGCATCCTTCCACCTGGAATGCCTCCCTGCCTATCCTTGCTTCTTTCCTACCCAGTTCAAAGCCCAGTATAAAGGCCACATCCTTCACCATGCCTCCCCTGAATCATCTTTCCACTACCCTTTAACGTCCTGTGCATTTTTGTGGTGTTGATCACTTGCCTTTATTTATGTGGCTATCTTATGTCCCCACCAAGATGCATCTCAAGGACACTCTCTTGTCTCTGACAAATAGTTGAGAAATGTTTTGAGTGGAGGCCTGGCTGAGGCCTTCTGCTTGGGTGGGATTTCACTGGTGAGATCCCTGTGTCTCTATGAGAATGGTGTTGTCATTGTGAGTGCCGGGATCCCAGTGCCAGGCCCTGTGTGGGGCTGTGGCCATGAGCAGGTGGGGCTGAGCTCACAGGTCAGCACAAGGCTCAGAGCCCAGGAGCAGGGCTCCATCACAGGACAAGGAGAAACAAGCCTACGTCCTCCCCTAGGTCTACCACCTGCCTCTGCAGGGATCTAATAGAACCACGCTGTTAGGCCCAGGTGGGCCCAAAAGGAGACTGTAAGTGAGTCAGTGCCCCTCAAATGCTTCGATATTTACTTCCAACCATCTCCAGCAGATTCTGGTGCTTTTTAAAAAACATAACCTGATGCCCTTTTGCACACACACACACAGTCCACAGTTCCTTAATACTCATCCAGTAGGCAGTCTGCTTTCAAATTTCCCTGGTATCAGAACCATCTCTTCAAAGGTGGTTTGTTGAGTTGGAATCCAGGTAGGACCCCATACTGAGCCTGGTTGTTAGGTCTCCAGTGTATCGGTTCCCACTCTCTTTGTCTAAGACCCTTACCTGATGGAGGAGCTGGGTCACTTGTCATTGAAAATACCCCACATTGTGCTCTGGCTGATGCGTCCTCCCCCATGGAGTGGCTGACCCACTACATGGCCACACCATCTGCAACTCACTGTCAGTGAGGCCCAGATTAGCCATGGGTTCTGGGTCGTTAACCTGACCCAGCCACCACGAAGTTCCTCTCACCCTTTCTCCCAGTGCTTTTAGTATCCGTTGATGACCCCAGTTTCTAGAGTTCCTAGGTCTCCAATTCTGTCTTTTCTCCCGTATCTGTCAGGATTCTAGCGTAAGGAAGAGCTTCTTGCCCTCTCAACTGTTCGGTTGCTATACCCAGAATTTGCAGGATGGCACCGTTCCCTCAGGAATAGCAGCAACGGCCCATTACTTTTCAGTTAGAGATGACTTTCAAATTTAAGATCATGGTAGTGTGCATGATACTAGTCATTTACATGGCAGGAGCTTCCTGCAAATGCAGAGATGGGGCAGGGCCTCCTGAGCCTGGGGGGTGGGGGTGGAGGTGGAGTGGCAGGTCTCTGAAGGCTGCAGGCCTTTTGAGGGCAAATGATTTGATCTATACAGCATCGTTTGAAATGGCCAGTGGCAGGCCTGGGGGCAGAGAGTGCTATGGACAGATATTTTGGTGTTTTCTCCTACAGTTTTCCCCAACATTTGTGTTTTGAGTTGCGTGTCTTCTCCACTATGGATCCCTGCAACCCTCCATTTCTACTAACCCTAGGGAAGCTGGAAAGGAGAGGCCAGGAAAGGAGAACTGGATCCGTCTGTCTTCCTCTGCATCAGTTGGCTCTCACTTTCCCTTCTGGATCCTCCAGCCAGTATATTGGGCAGCAAATTGTGTCATCTAAGGGCCTCTTGGCTTCATTTGTCTCAGGGGGTGGGGTTTGATCCTACCACGTCAACTTTGCAGGCCCCTCCTGCCTAGCGTGGTGGTAGCTGTTTACCAGCCTGAGGTGAGGCCCATCTCTGTAGAGGTGGGGGCGGTAGCCCCAGCCCCAGCCAGAAGGAGAAGCTGCAGATCTGGTGTGTTGCCACTTCAGCAGGTGAGGACCAGCCCAGGGAAGTTGGAGATTATGGTACTGGGGGCATGATCAAAACTAGCTCTGGGAGCAGCCTGCTCCCTCGCTGGCAGGTGCACTTGGCTGTTTTTGTTTCTCTGGAATCACCTTCATTGGCATGCAGGGTATCTGAGGGTCAGACTGAGCATTGTAGCATGACGCTGGGAGTCTCAGGACCTTTGGCCAGCTTCTTCCCAGCCACCAGGCCCCCACATGCCCCTGAATGGGAGGCGGGGAGCAGGGCCTGCCCTCTGCCTTGAGATCTCAGCCTGGGTGCCCTGCAGTGGAGCAAGAGGGAAAGACCTGCTTTTCTGTTGCCATTGTGCCCCCTCTACTCCAGAGCAGGTGTGCTTGGCCCTTTTTGTGCCATGGACCCCTTAGGTATCTGGTGAAGCCTGGGGACCCCTTCTCAGAACAAGATCCTCAGATATATAGGATTACAAAGTACACCAATGGCTTTAAAGTACATTTATCAATATATTAAAACGTGCTAAACTAACATCTGCCTTATCACTGTATTAAGTAATGTGATCCAGTGGTGGTATAATAACTTTATCACTGGTCTTGTGAGGAGAGCAGATGTCTATTATCCCATATTATAGAAAGGTGTGGTAACTGAGGGGTTGAGAGAGTACGTGACCTGCCCAAGGTCATCAGCTGTAAATGGTGGGACTGGGACTTAAACCCAGGCAGCTTGGCTCCAAAGTCCATGTTGGGAGCCACGCTCAAAGTGTGCCTCCCACATGCACCTGTTAAGAGGGCTAGAGAGATAGAATTTGGTGTGTTGAGTGCTGAGTATAGTGCCCAGCGCACCGTAAGTGCTCAGTGAAAGGTGTACTTGTTAATGGTGATAAGATCAGTGGCCTAGTGATAGGCTAGAGTGGGGTCAGCACCAGACTTCCATTCACAAGGTTGGGCACCTTCTCTCAGGGGAGTTAATGAGACTCTTAGCTCAGAGATAGGTGATGAGGGTCTCAAAGTTAAAGAAGGCACCCTTTTGGGACTGGTACTGTGGCTCCTGCCCTGGTACCAGGAGGCTCCTGTAGAGAGTGGTAGGCAGGGAGAGCCTTCTTGGCTCTTTGGAAGCTCCTGGTCTCATGGGTAAGACTCACAGGTTTGTAATGCTGGAAATGCTACAAGATTGTTCAGATGTGATCAGGGACAAATAAGTTCTAAATCAATTCATAGATTAATTTAATTCATTGAATAAATATTTGAGAGTCCTAATCACTATTTCAAATGCTGGGGAAGCAGAGATGAGCAGCATAAGTTGCTGACTGTATAACTGGGGAACACAGATGTTAACCAGCCGTGTACACATACTTCCTTTTACTATGTGGAAAACACACACACACATAGTCAGGTAGTGTTAAGTACACTGAAGAAATAAAAGGGGCAGTTGCAGATGGGATGCACGGGCAGGACTGAGATCTGGTGTGAGTGAGTGGGTGCACCACAGCCTGGAGATCTGGGCCTGTGTCTTGGTCAGAGGGGAAAGCAAGTGCAGTGACCTTGGATGGGGACAAGACTGATGGGTTCAGAGCAGCCAGGACCGAAAAGATGGGACATTTCTGCCATGCTGAGGAACAGGTGTAATGTGCTCTGTTGTCCCCTGTTCGCTGGTGGAGCATGGATGGCAGGGAGGCAGGTAAGCAGGGACAACAGTGTGCAGCAGGGAGGTGGGGGTGGGCTAGGCTAGAGTGACAGCGGTGAGGGGGTTGAGTGCTGGATATAAGTTTCGGGTAGACCTAATGGAGTTCAACGTTGAGATGTGGCGTGAATGAGAAAAGCAGCAAAGATGGCTCCTGGGCTTGGTGTCTGAAATCAGTGATGTGTGGGTGCTCAGCAAGGGGCACTGTTCTTTGGGTCACAAGCCAGGGTTTGGACTGATGAGATTTCCACACAAGGTGAGAGTGCCTGGGTCTGTGGGGGGGTCTGCTGAGTGTCTAGCCCTGTCACATGCCTCCCCAACTCTGAGGGGGCCTGTGGGCCTGCAGAAGCATGGGCTTCTCCTGGGGCTCCCATGGCATCAGATCCACATGTTAACCAAACCCAGGGATTGTTTTGCACTTGGAGAAGCGCTGATGTATGTCACTCCTAAAGAGCAGTGTCTATAGCTGTGCATTTCTCTTCAGGGGCAAGGAATTTTCTCCTACTCTTCTTTTCCTAATGGTGCCCATCATGTCTTAGCTGCAGGCACATCTGGGACAAGTCCCAGATAATGATGTTCTTTGTCCAAACCTTGTCTCCCGAGCACGTGCTGCCTGGGCCTCAGGGAGTTCGGGTGCCACAGATGGTGCGAGTGCCGAGGTAGGTGCGGGGCGGGAGCTGCAGAGAAGGGAGTGCAGGTGGGCAGTGGACCTGCTGCAGCTGAGGAACCTGGACTTGGAATGAACAGGTGTCAGGGGGTTTGGGGCCAAATCACTATTTCTCCTTTTTTCTGGGGGAGAGTGCTGTCAGAAGTGGTTTTGTGGCAAGGAGGTCTCATTCATTTTAGCCCTTTCTATTTCTAGGATGAACTTCATGGTGCCTGCCCCTCCCCTCTGTGGGGGTTCCTCCAGTAAATAGTCTCCTCCTGGGGGAGGGATGAGCATTTCAGGGTCAGTCCTCAGAAGAAGTGGGTCCTCCGGACTTTGGAAGGCAAGCCTTCGTGCGGCAGGGGAGAGGCGCAGGTTTCTCCTGGGTACTACTTGTCCTTGAGGGTGAACCCGGGTGCAGGGAAAGTTGTTCTCTGATCTATGAAGCAATGAGCAGTCAGGGGACCATCCCACTGTGGTTCTCACATGGGGTCTGATGAACTCAGTCACCTGAGGAGGGTCCCCTCCACTTAAAAATGAAGATTCCCAGGCCTGGGGCTTCCATTTCAGTAGCTTTCACATCATATCGTGGTATGAGTGGATATGAAAGAGGTCCCACACTGGTATCCGGTAGGTTTAGGTGCCTCAGCCCAGAGCTCTGAAGATGAGCTTGTGTCCTGAGCTACCATCTAGCTGGGTTGGGGCCTTGGTCAAGTCCTGATGGAACTGGCAGGGTCCCAGGCATGGAGGGGAGTGACAGGTCAGGCCTTAGTGGGGGCCTCGGAGTTGGTGTTCCTAGGGCTTGCAGCAGCCCACCCAGGAAGGCTGAGCGTGTGGACTGTCCTTACATGTTCTCTCTCATTGCAGTGAGAGAAAGACTGGGGTGGGACGGGGGTGGCTGCAGGAAGAACCCAAACTCCAAAACCAGAGGCCAGGGCTGGAGGCTCTGCTGCTGCTCCTTGGGGCGTCTCTCCAGAGTTGGCCCGGGGCAACTGAGGGTGGATATTTGTTAAAAGAGCCAGCAGATTCTCTTCAAGGTCAGGCACAGTGCTTGGCATTAGAAATTTCAGAACAAGAGTCCCTGGAGCTGGCAGCTGGGGGAGGGAATGATGAGACTAAACGGGAAGTGTTGGCTCTGTGCTGACCAGGCTCCACAGGTCGTCATCATCTCAGCAGCCCCCAGGGTGGTCTCGCCACAGGATGGCTGAGGAAACAGAGGCTTAGGGAAGTGACCTGCTGAGTGGAGGTCACGTGCCAGGTAGTGGTGGGGCCAGGGTGTGTGCCCAGGTTGCAGAGCCAGCTCTCAGCCACCATGCATCCAGTGAGAGATCTGAGCAAGGGTGGGCAGAGCAAGGGGCAATCGAGAGGGAGTGTGGGCAGTGGGTACCTGAGGGCTTGTAATGTCAGCTCTCCCTACAGGCATTATTTCTTTACTTTGCAGCTGTATGTCATCGGGTTACTCAGCATCTACAGAGAACACAGTCCACCTGGAGAGACCCCAGGCACCTGGGAATGACAGTGCCAGGTGGTTATGGAGCAGAGTGTGGCCAGATCTGGTTTTAGGGTTGGTTTGGTTTGGAGTTTGTATGCCTGGTCAGGAAGAGGAGGCTTTGCACAGGCCATGAGGGTGGCAGTTGCGAGGAGGTGGGACTTGAACTGGGTCACAGGACCCTGCTATTATGTTCCCTGTGGAAGCCTCAGTTTGTAGGGATGAGGTGCTCAGAGCCTGTTTGCTCTGGGGTTTGCTGACTGTGAGGCTCTATAAAGAAAAAGCCTCCATGGTTTCACTGAGGGATCGTTAGCCCCCATGGGGTATGTTTGTTGGCAGTGTTCAGCTGGGGGTGAGGGCTCCTGGCCTCCATGCCCCAGCAAAAGCTGCCTATACTCACCCATTCCAGTTCCTTAGGGTGGGTTTGGGCCCGGAGTCCATATGCTTCTCTCTTGTAGCCCCTCCCAGGATCTTCCTGGGCTAAATGGGGCCCAGTTCAAATGGGGAAAGTGACCAGAGTTTGTCTTAGTCACTGTAACACCGTGCTTGGCAAGTCCAAGGTCTCGGGGGCCGTCCAGACAAGCAGGAGGCGGGAGGAGGCAGGAGTAAGGGGTAGAAGGGAGGGGTGCGGCTTTTGTCCAGGAGCTGGTGGTTTTGTGGCTTTGCCACCATCTCAGCCTGTGTGGGCAGCACTCCAGGGAGGAGGCCTGCTCTGGCCGAGCCTTAGGGACACCTGAGGTGCCTGGACTGCTAGGGAGATGGATGGCTGACAGCAGCTAGGGGTCCAGAGGCAGGTGCTGACCATTCCAAACCTCACTCTGCTCTGGTTGGGGGAGTTGCCAAAAATGGTGAGCAAAGTCTTTTCTTTCCTCTTCTGGCCTCCCTGAAAAGCAGCCCCAGAGAGAGGGCCCCAACTGCCCTGGGGAAGAGCAGGAGAAGCAAAGGTGACCTTCTGGGGAAGGGGGCTGGGGAGGGCAGAGGACCTGAGCCTCACCTTGGCTGGCGACTCGTCCTCCCTTCATCCAGGAGGTAGGAGGGAGAGGCGAGCAGCTGGTTCTGTGGCTCACGCCACTCAGGAGGTAACACGGGAATGGGCACTTTCTTGTCTCTTTTTCCTATAATGACAGTAATATATGCCCTTTATAAAAAATTCAAACAGGACAAAAATAGCATAGGCAGTGATAGTCCCCTGCAGCCTCACCCCCCCAGAGATAACCACTACCAGTGCTGTGGCATGTGGAGCATGACCAGCTCGGGCCAAGGGCCCCTGACCTTCACGCCCCAGCAAAGGCTGTCTGCTTACTGATTCTGGTTATGGAGGGTTTGTTTGGGGCTGGAGTCCCTACACTTCTTTCTTGCCCTGACCCTGCCAGGATCTTCCTGGGCTAAATGGGGCCTAGTCCAAAAGGGGAAAGTGACTAGGGCTTGGCCTTTTAAGAGTTGAAGGGTCAGGCCCATGGTGAGCATTAGGTTGGGAAGGTAGGTATATGAAGATGACGCTAGCTGATCTGTCTTTCTAGTAAACCTCCTCTTCTCCTTCTAGACTCATTCTCACACACATCTCTTCAGTCTGTCAGTCTCTTTCAGCTCCTGGCCCCACGCTTTTCCCTCCCTGCCCCTGCTTATTTTAAGAACAGGGAGATGGGCACACACTCTCCGAGCATGGCCCTGCATCCCTTTCTTGTGCCACCGTCTGTCCTGACCCAGCCTGCCCAGGGGGTGGTCTCAGTTTAGGAAGGAAAACCCTCAGTCCAGGCTCACTCTGCTCAGGCCGTCTAGTGGGTCACCAAGGAAAGGCCAGGTGCACAGCCATGATGGGTACACAGGGGTTTAGTCATGACTGACTCTTCCAAAGGGATGCAATTGGAGGTGCCCCTGGGGAGATCTTTTTTTTTTTTTTTTTTAGTTGCAACATTAAAAACCAGCACCACCACCACTGCCAAGCCCTTAACAATGATGTCCTTCTGGATATTTGGGACTTTTCATACAGAAGATCTCCCCACTTCCAACCCTTTTATGCCATGAGATACTCAGGGAGCTGGTGCTGTGGAGTTGGCAGGTCTCAGGTAGGGGATGACTGTCATAGGGTGACTGAGGCATGTGGGGTGTGGTGTAGTGTGTAGTGTATGTATGGTGTGGGGGGCTGTTTTTGTGTGGGGTGTGTGTATGCACCCAGTGTGTGTATGTAAGAGTCCTACAGTGACCAGTCCAGCTATATCCACTGGGCTTGCTTCCACTTATATGCCCAGTTGGCTGGGTCTAGACTTCTAGGCTGGAAAGCTTTTCCCTCAGAATTCTGAAGGCATGACTCTATGTGGTGTGCAGTGCTACTAGTGAGGACCTAATGCTCTTCTAATTTGTGAATGTATGAACCTGTTTCCCTTCTTTGGAAACCTTCAAGGTCTCTTTTTTATACCTGGCTTTCTGAAACCTTGCAGTAATACCTGCTGGCTGTGTCTTTGTTCATTGTGTTGCATATTTGTGAGCCTTTCTGTGCTAGTACTCACGTCCTTCAGTTCAGCAAAACTTTCTTGTATTACTTCTTCCATAGTTTCTTGTTCTTTGTGTTCTCTGCATTCTCTCCTACTCCCCACCCCTCTCCTTTTAAAAAAAAAATTAGTAGAGTTTATTTTTTATAAGAAAAGTTTTCAGTTTACAGAAAAATGAGTGGAAGGTACAGAGAGTTCCCATTTACTCCTTAACTGCTCCCCAGTTTCCTCTATTGTTAGCATTTGCATTAATCTGATACATTTGTTAAAACTGATGAGCTAATATTGATACATCATTAGAGCCTATAGTTTATACTGTAGTTGACTCTTTGTGTTTTATGTTCTATGGTTCTGACAAATATGTGATGACATGTATCCACTGTTACAGTCTAAGACAGAAGAGTTTCACTGCCTCAGAATGCCCTATGAGTTACTGACTTTCAGGTTGCTTAGGTTTTTTTCTTGTTTTGTGAATGGAGAGCTTCCTAAGCTCCTCACATGGGAGCAAACTCCTCTCTTTTTCTTTTCCAGTTATTTGGGGTAAATCTCCTTGGATTGACCTCTACTAATTGTCTCAGCATTGTCCTTCTATCTTATGGGAGATTTCCTGCAATATGTGGAACACATCCTTTGAATGTTTTATTTCAGCTCTTATATGCTAGGTGGTTATGCATTCTGGGTGCTGGTGTGAGAAAGGGGGCTAGTTTTGAGTCACTCCTGTGTTCAGCCCTGCAGCTGACCCCATCATTTGGGCTTGGTGTCCCTAAGTCCAGAATCTCTCTGGTTCCGTTTCTTTGTGGAATCTCTGCCCACATCTGCCAGAGATGGGGTAGAATGTAATCTGGCTGAAAGGAGTGGGAAGGGGACCAGGGGGTATCTGGCTGCCTTACAGATGCTGTACAGTGTGCTCAGCCAGGCAAAATCAGATCAGTCATCCCTGCCTTCTCAGGCCTCCTAGGAGTCTGAGTGGTTAGGGAGGAGGATTTAAGAAGCGGAGGAAGGAAGAGCTCTGAGCACACCCCTCCCCGAGGGTTCAATGGTCAGGATTTTTGTTTTGTTTTGTTTCCACTTTATCGCTCACGTGCAGAACTTGAGGTGAGCCTGGACCTTCAGCTATGTGCAGAGGAGAGGCTCAGAGGGGTGGGGACTCAGCCTGACTGAGAAGGACAAACAACTGATACTAGGGGTCTCTCTGGGGGTGTATAAGGGGAAGCACGTGGGCTTTGGAATAGTGCAGACCTCGCTGTCAGTCTTCCCTCCTACAGGCTGCTTGCTCTTGGATGAGTTACTTTACCTCTGAACCTCAACCTCCTCATCTGTGAAATGTGGGTAGTGTCTCTGACCTCCCAGGCTTGTTGCGAGGCGTACATGGGAGTGAGATGAGAGCCCCTGCACTCCGCCGCAGCACACACAACATACTCAGCAGCCATGAGTGCTCTTTCCTTTCCCTGGGCCTTCTGCTGAAGGCCCATTTGTGCCATTCTCAGCTGCTCCTCCATCTTGCAGAGGTGTTCCTGGTGGGGCTTCGGGTGAGTCAGTGTGTGGGTGAGGTGTACATGTCAGTGTGTATGTGCACTAGTGTTCCTGTGTTCCTGGCCCTGGGCCTCTGGACCTCTGGACATGCTGTTCTGTCCTGGGCTTACTGGCAGCTCAGAGCAGAGCTTTGGCTAGAACTGTCAGAGGAGGTGATGTAAGGGAAAATGTGGATATCTGCCTATACCAGGGGCCTGGAGATGTAAGGGTCCCTCCCGGACCCAGCCTCACCCATCTGGGCCTCAGGGTTTCAGATATAGGGGGTATCGGGCAGGGGGAGGTCTCTGGGCTCCTGGGAAGGTGCTGGGGTGAGTGGGTGGCACAGTGTGGCAGCTGCGCCAAGGAGCTTCCCCTCCTCAGGATGTGATTTTCTCCATCATGGGAAAGTTGAGGATAGTGTCTCAGCTGTGCCTGTGGCTTGGAAGGCATGGCCTATGTGTCAGAGCAGGAGCCTTGGGGAGGGGCTGCTGTGGCCGCCAGTGTAGGGAGGGGCTCTGTGGTGCCTGGCTGCCTGTGAGGCCAGGCCCCCTGTGCTTGTGACCAGAGCACTGCCCGCTCCCCCTCTTCTTTTTATTTTTTTTAATTAAGGTATCATTGATATACATTCTTATGGAGGTTTCACATGAGCAACATTGTGGTTACTACATTCACCCATATTATCAAGTTCCCCGTCACACCCCTCTGAAGTCACTGTCCATCAGTGTAGTAGGATGTCACAGAGTCACTATTTGTCTTCTCTGTGCTACACTATCTTCCCCATGATCCCCCCACATGATGTGTACTAATCATAATACCCCTCACTCCCCTTCTCCCTCCCTCCCCACCCCTCCCCTTTGGTAACCGCTTGTCCCTTCTTGGAGTCTGTGATTCTGCTGCTGTTTTTTTCCTTCAGTTTTGCTTTGTTGTTATACTCCACAGATGAGTGAAATCATTTGGTACTTGTCTTTCTCTGCCTGGCTCATTTCACTGCTGCTCCCCCTCTTCTTGCAGGTGGTACAAGCTGCACTCCAAGCCCGGCAAGAAGGAGAAGGAACGTGGGGAGATCCAAGTCACCATCCAGTTCACTCGCAACACCTTGAGCGCCAGCATGTTTGACCTGTCTGTGAAGGATAAGCCAAGGTCCCCCTTCAGCAAGATCAAGGACAAGATGAAGGGCAAGAAGAAGTTTGAGCTGGAATCCGCCTCCGCCATCCTCCCAAGCAGCGCCCTGGAGGACCCTGAGCTGGGCAACCTGAGCAAGATGGGCAAAGCCAAAGGCTTCTTCCTCCGCAACAAGCTGCGCAAGTCGTCCCTGACCCAGTCCAGCACCTCGCTGGGCTCGGACAGTACCCTGTCCTCCACCAGCGGGAGCCTGGCCTACCAGGGCCCTGGCGCCGAGCTCCTCACCCGCTCGCCAAGCCGCACCAGCTGGCTCTCCACTGAAGGGGGTGAGCGACCAATAGGCTGTGCCTCCCTGAGGGGCTGAGGAGGGCAGACTGACCCCTCAGGGCAGCAGGGGAGGCCCAGCCTGGGCTTCTCTGTCCTGTGCTCACCCTGCTTGTGCTTCTTTCTCAGGCAGGGACTCTACACAGTCCCCCAAGCTGCTCACCCACAAAAGGACCCACAGCGATGAGGCCAGCCAGATGCGAGCGGCTCTTCCCCGGGCCCTTGTCGACCTTCAGGGCCATGTCGAAACTGCCTCCCGCTCTTCTCTCTGCGTCAACGGGAGCCACATTTACAATGAGGAGCCCCAGGGCCCCTTGCGGCACCGCAGCTCCATCTCAGGCCCGTTCCCACCCTCCAGCTCCCTGCATTGTGTCTCTTCCCGGCCCTCTGAGGAGGGGCCTCGGTCTGCCGATGACTCCTGGGGCAGAGGCAGCCGCAGCACTGTCAGCTCGGAGCTGGTGCCTGGACAGGAGGGGCTGAGCTCTCAGGCCAAAGCATTGGCCACTGGAGCCAGCTGCCCCACAGACGAGGAGGGGACCCGGCTCCCAGAGGGGAAGCCAGTGCAGGTCGCCATGCCCATGGTGGCCTCCTCTGAGGCGCTGGCGGAGAAGGAGGGAGCCCGGAAGGAGGAGCGGAAGCCCCGGATGGGCCTCTTCCACCATCACCACCAGGGGCTGAGTCGGAGTGAGTCGGGGCGCCGCAGCTCCCTGGGGGAGAAAGGGGGTCTCACCCTAGGGGCCTCCCCCCACCACTCGTCCAGCGGGGAGGAAAAGGCCAAGAGTAGCTGGTTTGGCTTGAGAGAAGCCAAGGAACCAACTCAGAAGCCCAGGTACGTCCTTGGATAGACAGCTTTGCTCCTTGGGGAGAGTGCTGGGGTGTTTGCCGCCTGGACCCCGGGGCAGGGAGGACAGGGCAGGTGGGGTCCTTGGGCAGGCTGCTGGGGCTCTGGCTTTGCATGGTTGAGCGGGGGAATGCTGTCTCCCTAAGTCGAGGCTCATTGCTGGCACGCGGACACAGGTGAGTTGCAAGGGCACAGCACTTGAGGGCCTTGCAGACGGGAAAGTCCAGCTCCTCAGGCATGTGTCTTGCTTCATGAGTTGGCACACCCACCCCTGAGGGAGGTGGAGGAGCAGGAGGAAGGCAGGGAAGGCCATCTGTATGAATTCTTTGCTTCGCTACATGCACCTCTCGCCTTGACTTCAGGAAGCCCGGCCAAGGGGAGAGGTGGGAACTGCACCTCAGCCTTCTTGCACCCTCTTAGCTGCCCCCTCCAACCCTGTGATTGCGTCTCTGAGAGATGGCAGTCAAGTAATTGGTGTTCCCACCCATCTCCTCATACACTCACCCCCAGTTGCTCTCCTGACCTGGCAAAGGGCTGTGGACAGCCTCCCTGAAATCTGTGGCCCACCCTCTGTCCTTGGAGACCCCTGGAGCTCTGACCATCTCTGTAGTCTCTTGGTCTTGGAATATGGCAGGTGCTGATGACAGCTGCTGTTTTGAATGTACTGAATCCTACCAAGAGAGGGATGCAGGAGTCTTTCAGCTCAGCCTAGGTAGAGGACCTAAGAGGGTTTTCATACCATTTAGGATTCTGCACCCAGTTCCATTGTGGTGGTTGGGGGTTCCCCACACATCCAAGGAATTCTTCACACCAGCTGGATATCCTACAGCTCAGCTCTATTCTGACACTACCTTACAAGATCACAGCATCAGATTCCATATGGGCTCAGTCCTGCAGAACTGCCCAACTGCTTCTGATGCCAATTACAAGTCCAGGTCATCACCTATGCTACCCCAGCCAGTTCTTACTCGGAGGTTCCAGTGACCCCCCCTTCCTTTGTTCATTTAGCTTGCTAGAGCAGCTCACAGAACTCAAGAGAAACATTTTACTTACTAGATTATAGGTTTATTATAAAAGGATATAACTCAGAAACAGCCAGATGGAAGAGACACATAGGGCAACGTATGGGGAAGGGCGAGGCGTTTCCATGACTCTTCCTGTCATGTCCCTCAATATCCATGTGTTTACCAACCTGGAAGCTCTTCTAACCCTGTCCTTCTGGGTTTTTAAGGAGGCTTCATTACATAGGCAGGAGTGATTAAATTGCTGGCCACTGGGGACTGATTCAGACTCCAGCCCCTCCCCAATCCCAAGAACTCTGGGAGTGGGACTGAAAGTTCCAACCCAGTACTCATGCTTGGCTGCCTGGCTGCCAGCCTGACGCTTCCAAAAGTCATCTCATGAACATAAACCCAGTTGTGGTGGAAAGGGGCTGGTTATGAATAAGAAAGTACCTATTTTACCTTTAAGGCTCCAAATTGATTTTAGGAACTGAGGATAAGAGATGAAATATTATGATTAAAAGATGCTCCCATTGCTCTTATTACTCAGGAGATTCGAAGGGTTTTGGAAGCTGTGAGCCAGGAACTGTGGGCAAAGACCATCATCTGAATGAGCAAATATGTTTCTTACAATCACAGTATCACAGCCCCTGCCTCCTGCTTGGCCCTTTTGCCTTCTCCTAATCCTGAGTCAGAGAGGCTGCTGAATTGTCCAGCGGTGCCCAGGGAGGGGATCCAGGCATGGGCCGTAGGAGCAGGTGTCCTCCCTTCCCAAGAGCCTGGGGCCAGCCCTGGGCAGGCAGCATCTGTGTCAATCCCAGCAGGTGTGGCAAGCCTGCTGCTCCTGTTCTTTCAGCAAGTCTGCCCCTCCTGCTTTGCTGGAAATACGGGCAGGACATGGGGTAGGAAGCCTGGGCACAGTGGTAACGGGTCAAGAGATAGGCAGATGGTCCCTGAACCTATTCCCTTGCAGAGGGGAGGGGACTCCTGAAGTCCTTGTTCTTCTCTTCCCTTGTGACACTGTGAGTCTGGGGAAGGAGTGGAAGGAGTGGGGAAATGCAGGGCCTCTATAGATTGGGCCCTGTATGGCTGGCAGCCCTCTGTGTGCCTCATGGACAGGTGTGTGGGGTGCATCAGCCCTTTGCCTCCCCTGCTTAGTATATCAGCTTCTGTTCCTACTCCCCAGCCCCTACTCACCAGTACCCAGAGAAACTGCTGGTCACCTGCAGCCCAGGGGAAGCTTGGGAAGAAGAGGATGGGCCTTCCTCAGATGCTCAGACTGAGCCTGGTGGCCCTTTGACAACTCAGAGATATTTGTAGATGGTGGGGCAGGGAAGGTGGCAGGAGACCCGAACAGGGCATTTGCTGGGAGGAGCTGGGGGCCTAGGTCAGCACGGGCGCAGACTCCAGGCTCAGTGCTGCTGCCTGCGGGGTGTCTCTGGGCCTTTTCCGGGTAGAGTAGATACTGGGGAACATGTCCATTAAGTCATTGCTGGGTGGATGCCCAGGCTTTGGGCTCTGAGCCCTGTAGGCCGTGACTTTGTCACTGTCTGCTGTCACCCTCCGTTTTCCTTCTCCTCTTTCTCCATGTCTCCTAATGGCCTTCAGAGTCAATAGCCTTTCAGGTCACTTGCGGACAAAAGGGAGCTGAAGTTTTTGTCCTTCTCATAGTTGAATTCTAAGTTTGTCCTCAGAAGGATGGAAGGCATCCAGGGCATTCCTGCCCTCCCTGGGGCCCTTCGCTGGTGCAGGTTGCAGGGGCAGTTTCTGTGGCCTTGTATCCAGGCAGAAGGGGGGTGGCTGATCTTTGGGGAGGTGGCCTGGTGAGGTGTGAGACCTGGTCAGCATCACCCTGGCCCTGTGTGCCTTGAAGGTTGGGATGGCTGGCCTGAAAGAAACAAACTACCCTTGGTGCTTACCCAGAAGGCTTGCTTTAGGGCTTTTGAGGAGAGAATGGGACCTGAGCTAATTGAGGCAGGAAGCTGTAGACTAAACATCCTGAAATGGAGTGACTGAATGTAGCTGCAGGATCCCCATCTGGAGTTTTCAGATGCCTGTCCACTGGCCCAGAGGTTTGGGGTGCCTTTGCCCTGGGGCCGCAGTTGCAGATGGCTGGGCATTCCTCACTAGGAAGGGCAGGGGCGCCCTCTAGTGCTCCCCCACGGCACTGATGCCCCTAGGAGAGGCCCGAAGCAGTCAGGATGTATTAGGTGGGTGCAGAGTATCTCGAAAAAAGCTGCTCTTCTTTGAAAAGGTAGTGGATGGATAAGAAGGAGTGAGGGTTGAGAAGATGGTCCCCCTGTTCCTCCTGACCTGGCCCCCGTCTGCCAGGTCTCGTAGCTGTTTTCCTAGGGCCCTACAGTATATGTGCGTGGTGGGAGTTGGGGAATTGAGACTAAGGTTTGGGCCACGGACGCCTCCCTGCTCACCAGCCCTGCTCTGAGCCATTCATCCTAGGCTGCGGCACAGCCTACCTCATGTGTTTGAGGACTGTCAAGACCATGTGTGTGTGATTATCTTTGTGTGTATTTAGGGTATAAGCTTCCTGAGGGCAGGTCACCCTTGAGCTCCCCTGCCCCCACCCCTCACACTAACCAGAGAACCCTGTGCACAGTAGGGGATCCAGTATTGGAGGCAACCATTGTTTTAATTGGGGGTAAGTGTGGTACAACATACAGGTGAGTGTATCGTGATGGCCATTAGCAATCTCTTCTCAGCCCCTCACCAGGCGTGGTAGATGAGGAGATAACAGTGAGCCTGGGTGTGTGGTGGCTCCTGGAAGGGCTTGGAATCTCAGTGGAGTAAATGAGCTATGATGGGGGTCCAGTGACTTAGAGTTAGGCCATTTGTCCTATTTGTGCCTGTTTTCCTGGCATAGTTAATACTGCCTCTTTACTATATTGAACATATTCTGATTGGGAAGATAAGCTATGTGGTCTCCCTGCTACAGCTTCCAAGGCCCTGTGTGTCACCTCCTGGGCCCAGATGATGGGAGAGGATATGTCCAGTCTCCTGGACACGTTTCCTGGACGTCGGGCACATCTCAAGGACACGAGGAGATGGTACCTTAGGAGAGATGACTGAAGGGCATATTGGCTGGTGGCATATGCCTCAAAGGCTGGCTTTGATGTTTTGGGGGACAGCTGGTAGAGGGCCTTTTCAGATTCACATGCCATCTCTGGGACCAATAAGTGGAAATTACAAGGATGCAGCTCATCTAAACCTAAGGAAGAGCTGTCCACCAGTTCAACCTGGCCTCCAGCTCCAGAGGTGGTCTCATGGTGCACCGAGTTGCCCAGCAACAGTAGTGTTTAAGCAGAGGGCAGCTTCAGAGTGAACTTGTGATTCCTGCTGAAGAGGCAGGTTCATCCAGTTGTAAGGTTCCTGCAGGCCCAGAAATTTTATTCCCTGGGGTACAAGGGGCAGAGACACTGGACTTTTTATTTCTTTACCCAACTTTTTGTCCTAAGGAGAAGTCAGCATATGTTGAAGCTCCCACTGCGTGGAGGGGGGAATGGCACTGTGCTACGCCAGCACAGTGGGCTCTGTCCTCAGAGCATAACCAGCAGAGATAACCACACATGGGAATGTGTCTCTGATCTGTGCTGGGTGGAATGGTAGGGAGGGGACATTTTTAAAGTGAGAAACCTTCAGAATGTGCACCTGGTATGGACAAGGGCAAGGGAGGCATTGAGGGGAGGGAACTCTGGGGAGTCCTACTGGGTAGGAGGGATGGACAGAGTACTCTTAGAGGTGCTGCCAGCTCTGGGGAGCTTGCCAGGCCTGACACCTTGGAGTCTCCTCCTCCAGGGAGAGCTCTTTGCTGGTTCCATACCAACGGTTTGTGTGTACCTCTGGGGAGCTGGTGGGGGTGGGGTTGCCAGCCTAGCCTGGGGTTCCCAGCCGCCTTCCCTGCCATTGTCCTGCCCTGCAGTTCTGACCAGCTAGGCTGCTGCGAGGCTGCAAGGGTGAGTGGGGCCAGGCCAAGGCTGAGGGGTACAGAGCTGAGCTAGGTGCTTTTTAATGTTGATGGAGCTCTCTTCCCTCAGACCCCTCTGGCTACTTGTCATAAAGGCAACTGCAGAGAGAGGTGACTCAGAGTACCCAGCCCTGTTCCTGAGGGCTGAGTGCTTGGCAGGGCTGGGCTGGGTCTGGTGTGGGTGCTTCAGTGGTTGGTTGGGGGCTGAGTGTAGGGTCGTGACCTCCACCATGTGGTACATTGCTCTCCTTGGTCCCCAAGGTAGGCATGTGTTCCTGGGCCCTGGGGCCTGTTTGGAGGGATGGGGGAAGGGATGTTTGCAGGGCTTTGGACTCTGGGCCCAGGATTCTCCCTCTTACATACCTTCACCATGTTGTGACCATAGTGGCAGAGTGGTACTGGGCAGCCAGGTGGGGTGTGAGTAGATAGGACTCTTTATCTCCCTCTCCCTCATCTCTAGGTGGTTGTGTGGGGCTGAGAACCCACCTGTGGATGAGGAATTATTGTAGGGCAAAAATAGGGTCAGGAGAGTGTCTGGAAGCTAGATTCTCGAGAGAAACCCAGGGGTTTGGTACTCAGCTGTGTCCTACCTCTGAGGCTGGGCTCAGTCTTGTAGCCTGTCTTTGGAAGCCACCTTTGCTGCAGGCTGAAGTGGACTCCTTCCCACTGACTGTCCCCAGTGTTTGTGGACAAGCTGGTTTTGCCTCTGCCCAGCTCCTGCTGGGCCCTGGGTTCCTGGAAGAGTCCCAGCAAGCTCCAGACTTCTCAGCCTCGCCAAAGGGCACATGCCCCAACCTGTATTCCTTGTGGGCTTCCTGGTGAAGCCTGGCTTCTTCCACCTCAGGGCTCACCCCCGGTATTTTCCCACGGGAAGAGCAGCATGAGCACAGGAATTCCCTGCGATGTTTCCACTGGACCGGGGTCAAGGGATGAAGGTCTTTGGGCGCCCAGATCAGGGGCTGGGAGACGGCGTGGAGAGCAGGCTGCCAAGGTCTGGGTCTGATGGGTGGGCTCAGTTGCGAGGTGGCTGCAGACCACTGTCAGGCTGTTGAACATGGGTGCAGAGCCCCACTTTTCTCCTGTGCTGGCTTTCTGGCCTTCTGTTTGTATCCCACAGTTGTCCTGGGGAAGCCCAGAGCTCTAGTTTCAGAGTCTGCCCTTGTCCACACCCCCTGGCGTCAGGTGCGCCATAGAAGAGGTGCAAGCACAGGGGCCGCTGGCGCCTGGAGGGACAGGAGGCATCCACTGTGTTCTCACCCAGAGTGTTCTCCAGCATCTGTGGGAGAGTGGGGTGTCTGCGTGGATGGGTTTCCTGGGGGAGCCGGGGACCTGTCGGGGGGACCCAGGAGGCCCCTGGTGACATCCAGAGTTCCGGCTGCTGCCTCTGCTCCCATATTCCAGCCTTTGCCTCCCCAGCAGGGGCTGCTTTCAAGGCTGGCCCACAGCTGCCCTTGGTCAGGGCCACCGTGGTGGCTACTGGGCTGTGGGGACTCCTGACAGTCGACGTCCAGCAGTGTCTTTCTGTCTATCTTGGCTGGTTTTAGTACCCCTCCAAGAAATGAGGGGGCGTCTCTTTAATTGACACCTTGTACCTGATGACAACCCCACCGTTAACTCCTGTTTCTGCAAGGGATCACAGAACCCAGTCTGTTTCAGGAGTCAGAATGCCAGGCACCCTGGTGGGTCCTGTTAGTGCTGGCTTGGTCCAGCCAGACACCTAGGCCTGGCCTTTCTCTGGTCTTTCTATCCCCTCCAGGCCAGCTGCTATTTTCAGTCCCGTCTCTCAGTCTGTAAGGGCACGTGAGGCCCTTCTGAGTGGTACTTCAGGTATAAGTCTGGCATCGAGTAGAAACCTCAGTGTGGAGAAGTGGGAAGCACACTTAGTTTAGGTCGGGATCCTGCCTGTAAAATGGGATCATTGCTCTCTTGGGCTGGTGTGGGGTTAAATGAGCTCTGTCCGGCATCCTCCTCCTTGGGTAGGGCCTAATGATGTTACGTGCTTCTCTCTGCCTCCTGGCGCACATGCCCGAACTCAGCCTGGAGGTGTGTGGCACCTGTCCCAAGGCACGGGGTGGGAGGGTATGGTATTCAGCAGGGGCGTTTCCAGTCTCCGCGTTAACCAGGAGGCTCATGGTTTTGTCTCCCTCCACAGCCTGGACGTGTCTCCTCAGGTAGAACCTGGCCCAGCTGCTCTTCCTCACCACCTCCCTTGCCCCCCCTGTGCTCCAGCCCCCCCTACTCCTGCTCCCAGCGCTGCTCCCATGCTAAGCACTAACCTTTTTGCAGCCGCCTCCCCTGCTGCAGCCACGGCCGCCGCCCCTGAAGCCACCCCGTCTGGATTCTTGGGTCTCACCAACCCGTTCCTCACCTCCTTGCAGAGCAACCCTTTCTTCGAGGAACTCTTAGCAGACATAGCACTAAACTCTCCTTCACCTGCTCCCTCTCTCCCCAGTGCCTCGAGGGCCAGCCCCACCCCCCTGGCCTCCCCTGGGAAAGCCCTGCCTGAGTGGGACGACGCCTTCAACATCTTTACAGCCAGCAGGCTGCATCCAGAGGCCAGGAGCGAGATCTTGGCCCCTGCAGGAGTGGGGCTGGAGGCGACTGGGCTGCAAGACCCAGGCCCTGGAGCCATGACAGTGAAGGCAGCTGAGCCCCAGGGGGGGCCTGGGGGAGGAGGAAGAGGTGTGAGCAGCATGTGGCTGGAGCTCAGGGTTCCTTTGGACTCAGGACTGGACTACCAGAGCACGAGTGCGGCCGATGCGGGGTCCCTCAATTCAGTAGGGGCCGACCTGCCCTCCACACCAACCCAGCTGTACCCGAGAGCCTCAGATTCTGAGGTGGACAGAGAGCCACCGGCCCCAGGAGAGGAAGCAGGGCAGAGTCCAGTGGACAGTGCGACATCTCTGTTTAGCTCTCCAGAAGTGATCAGTGTGCGCGAGAGGTTGCCTGGCCCAGAGGACGCCCCTGAAGGCCAGGACCAGGGGGTCTCCCAAGGCGAAAGCCAGCTTTTGCATGAGCTCAATACAGTTGGCGATGCCTGGCCTTGGGATGTGGTCACCATTTCTCCTGCAGCTGAGATGTCCTCACCAGTCCGTCCGGGAGAGTCTGATGAACCGCCTCCTCCCCAGGTGCAGCCAGGGTCATCAGAACCTGTGAGCCCCAAGGGCAGTGAGGGGCTCCCCCACCTGGAGCTGGAACCAGGGCCCAAACCCAAGCTGCTGTTGGACAAGGGACTGCAGCCCAGCAGCCCACCTCCTAAGCCACCGCGCCTCTTCACACCTTCAGATTCCAAGGAGGAGGAGGAGGAGGAAAAGGCCGAAGGGCTGAGTGGCAGGGGGGCAGAGACAGGAGGAGAAGACACCTTCCCAAGTGTGCTGGCTGCTGGTCCCCAGGAGACCAAGGAGGAGGGCCGGAAGCCGGGGCGGCAGTCTGATAGCTGTCCTTTCGGAGCCGCGCTGAGTGGGCCAGGCCTGGAAGACCTAGTGGAGGATGCCAGCCCTCCTGCGTCTGGGTCCTACCTGTCCATGCCCACCAGCTTCCCTGAGGGGCCTGCCCCCGGACCCTGTCACTCAGAGAGCTTGGCTCTTCAGAGTCAGCAGACCCGGGGGACTCCAGAGAAGGGAGAAGGTCCTGAGACTCTGGAGGCCCAGAGCCAGGGGCCAGCAGGACAGGGGCTTGAGCTCCTGTCAGGCAGCTCCCAGCAGGCTGATGTGTGGGCCTCGGAGGGGGATGCCTCCTACCCCTTCTTGTTTCAGGGGAGCCAAGATCCCCCCAGCCTCCCGTCCACATCCCCACCAGGGTCCAGGGAATCTTCCATCTACTCTGGTCCAGAAGAACTACCCACCCCCCCAGAGCCTGCCTTCCCACCACCCCCTCTCCCGTCCTGGGCCAGCCACCACCACGGGGCACCCAGTCCACAGTGCTCTCCCCTGCCTGGAGCCCAGCCCCTGACCTCTTTCTCCCCACCTCCTGGGGAGCCAGCCACCCCCACTGGGAGCTCCCCTGCCCCACCTGGGGAGGATCGCGCTGCAGCCACCCCAGCCTCCCCGCTTGTGCTTCTGCCCTTGGAGACACGACCAGCTGAGGAGCCACAGCCCAGCGCCAGGTGAGCAACCACCTCAAGAAGAGGAGGAAGGGTAAAGGGGGGCAGGGCAGCCCAGGGGCTGAGGTATTCACAGTCCAGCCTCAGCCTCTCTGGGGGCGGATGAGGGGCTCCTTCACGCTGCGGCAGGATGGAGCGGGCTTTGAAGACATGAGCATTCTGTGAGACTTTTCTGAAGCCACCTCTTTCTTGGGACCTTGGACAAGTAGAATATCCCTACAAGCCAGGGTTTTGGGGGATAACACTGATGAGGTGCAGGGAGTGAGGAATGGGGTGGAGAGAGGTGATGTCGGCTGGCAAGGTAAGGGGAATGGGCACTCGGACACTCAGCTGCCAGGGGCTGGGTGCCATTGGCAGTGATGCTTGTCAAATGGGGACCTTGTCGTCCATGGCAGGTCTCTGGGGGACAGGCTGTGGGCAGAGAGCCAGAGGAGGAACCAATACTATGGTAGGAGAGGAAAGCCAGAGCCACGATTTGAAGACAAAAAGAAAAATGAAAATGTTCCTCATGAATATGACCCTCAGAAGAAAGGGTCTGTAGCTCCACTCGTGGTGGAGCCTCATGGATTGGCGCTTGTGACCATCAGGGGCGGTCCTGATGTACTTAGTACTGTGCTGAGTGGACAGTGGACGCCTGTGTGGCCAGGATCACTGTGGCGGTGGTCTGTTATGGAAGAAGTATGAGGCCAGGTGGCTGGGGAGGGCTGACCAGGACTGAGGTCTCTGGGGGGTGATGGACTATGACTTAGCAGGGACTGTGAAGTCCAAAGGGATGCTAGTGTACTTGGAGGCCTGAGTGAAGAAGTGGCGTGGAAGGGGCTGATGCCTCTGATTGGCAGGGCAGAGTAAGGGCCTGGGGAGCAGGACCGGCTCCAGTGCTGGAGCCTTGAGTCAGTTGGCTCATGCATTCAGTCACCCAGATTCACTGAGCATCCACTGTGTGTCAGACACTGAACAGAGATGGAAGACACCCCCCAAGATATCCCCAAGGAGTTCCCAATCCAGTGAGGAAGATCCAAGTGAACCCCGGGCTGATGTATGGGAAGGGGGTGGGGATGTATGCGAAGCCCAGGCTGGTCCGGCTGCTCCTCCAGTGGTAGCCGTGAGCTGCTCCCAGAGGGGAGAGGAGGCGGTTACAGCTGCCCTGCTCTGCTGGCAGCGTGCTGAGCTGGCCCCACTGTATCTCAGCACCAGCTCTAGTTGCACCACTCTGGGGAAGTTTTATTCTCTTCACAGTTGGCCTCATGTCTGTACTTGACATGTTCCTTACATCTGAAGTGGGTGGGCCAGATAGAGTAATCCCCATTTCTCAGAGGAGGAAGTGGAGTCCACCAGAGCTGCAGAATCCAGGGCCCTCCGATGTATGGGAGCAATCAGACTGAGAACCCAGGACTCCCATCTCCTCAGGCAGGCTGTTTACATGCACACTGGTACTCCTCCCTCCACAGGCATAGCCCGTGGCATTAGAACTGCTCTTAACGTACCCCCATCCCGAATGCAGAATCCTAGGTGGAAAGGAAGGACTGACATGCATTCTTCTCCCTGCTGCCTGCCTCTGCCTGGGCTCTCTGCTGCTCTTCTTTGGTTATAAAACTGAACCCACGGCATTATCCTGAGTAGTAGAGCTGGGGCAGTGGAATTCAGGGCTTCCGGCTAAGCCATTTTGCTTCCTGCTTCTGAACGGTCCAAATCCTCTGTGAAGTAAGCATGAATTTTAAGAGGCCCCCTAAGGACAGGTTAGTTGATTTGGGGGCCTAATGCTTGCAGTTTGGATATGTATGTTATAGGTACTGCGTGCTGGGGGATCCCAGAGGAAGGTCACCTTAGCTTGAGAGAATCAGGAAAATTTCCCAGAGGAAGTGGCTTTGAAGCATGAGTTAGTAGGCCAGCGGGTGAAGGGCAGTGTTCCAGTCAGAGGAACAACTTTGTAAGAGCCTGGAGATGAGAGTGAGCAGTTTCCATTGGTTAGGGTGTATGGGGGAGTGGAGGGCCAGGGGGAAGGGCGGGGGCCAGATTGTGCTAGAGATTGTGTTTTCTTACCCAGTGAAGGCTGTTTAAGTGTTGGAGGGTTGAGAGTATTATCCCACGACAAAATGGAGGAGTGTTAGAGGTGGGCAGGACCCCACAGGACTCCACTGGAGCCGCTGTGGCCAGAGGGAAGGTTAGCTAGCATCTGCTTGGAGAAGGGGTTTGGTCACAGGAGAGAAGGTGAGACGGTAGCAGGGCTTGGTGTTTGCTAAGGTGGAAATTGAGTTGGGGATTTGGAGGGGTTCCCTGCTTTCTGACTGGGGTCGTGGGAGGCCGATGGTGCCACTCACACTGGGAGAATGCAGGAAAGAGCCAGCGTGGAGGGGAGTGCAACCTGTCAGAGGTGCCCCCAAGTGGAGCAAGGCAGCCTGCAGCTGTCTTCTGGGTCTAGAGTACTGGTGAGGTCCAGGCTGCAGGGAGCTGAGAAGCTGGAGGGGAGAGAGCCCATGGGCAAACTAGCAGTTCAGACTGAGAAGGGGCTGTCAGTCAGAGAACCAGACAGAGGTCTTGGGGGGAAATAGGGAGGAGAGCAGCCCAAAGAAAGAAGGAATCCCAGTGTCACCTCCACAGAGAGGTCAGCGTGTACAGAATGGGGTTGGTGGTCTCCACAGGAACAGGTGATGGGCTGGTGGGACCAATGTCCTGTTCTAATTGGGTTGAGAAGTCAACAGAAGGTGAGCCCTCTAGAGGCAGAATGTAGTCTGTCTGTCCTGGAGAGGCGGGGTGAGAAGGAAAATGTGGGGCATGACTGAGGGTGATAGCTGGGCAAGACAAGGCCAAGGGAGGGTCTTAGGCCTGTAAATGAGGATGGAGGCAAGCAAGCAGCAGGGAGGGGAGGGGTAACCAAGCATCCCAGTTTGCCCAAGTCTTTCCTGATGTTAGCACTGAAAGTCCTGCATCCTGAGAATCCCCAGTCCTGGGGAAATGGAGAACCTGGGAGGTTTGGTAACCCCTGTAGAGAATGATTACAGCATAGAAGAGGGTTTAGGGACAATGGACCAGGGGATGTGGCCCTGGCACAGACTGGGCATAAGTGCAGAGAAGTTTGTAGGACAGCCCTTTGCTGTCCCTGCAGAGGGGTGAGGTCATCTGAGGGAATAAAATGGGGGAGGGGGCAGGTGCTGGGGTAGGAGCAAGGAGGAGAGAAAGGCTGCTGAGGAATGCTGGGTGTAGCTGCCCTAGGGCCTTGGCTGTGTGGTGGCTTTCTGTCCAGCAGACCTCTTGGCCCCATAGAGAAGGTGGCCCCACCATTCCCTTGTGTCGCTCATCCTTCCCTATAATGCTTCTTCCATCTGTCTCTTCAGTCCCCACCCTGTGAAGCCCCTCAGTGCTGCTCCCGTGGAGAACAGCCCGGACAGGAAGCAGCCCCGCTCCAGTCTGAGCACAGCCCTGAGCAGCGGGCTGGAGAAGCTCAAGACGGTTACATCTGGCAGTGTTCAGCCTGTGGCTCTGGCTCCTCATGTTGGCCAGGCCGTGGACACCAAAAGACTGAAGGTGAGGCCCAGCAGGTGCCAGGGGGCATCTGACCAGATATGTGGTACTGTGTAGAGAGGTCAGGAGCAGGGTGCTGGGCAGGGCGGAGCAAGGAGCAAGGAGCAGGCCTGGCCCCGGATCCCAGAGCCCTTCAAGGCCATCTCTGGCATTGAACACAGGCAGCTCCAGGGGCAGTTGAAACCCGGCTGCTGGAGGGCAGTAATCCTGAGGCTGTCCTGCCCTGCTCACTGTCGTTCCATCTGGCTGCAGGACTCAGGTGTGCTGGACCAGTCAGCCAAGTACTACCACCTAACCCACGATGAACTCATCAGCCTGCTACTGCAGCGGGAGCGGGAGCTGAGCCAGCGGGAGGAACACGTGCAGGAGCTGGAGAGCTACATTGACCGGCTGCTGGTGCGGATCATGGAGACCTCACCCACACTGCTGCAAATCTCCCCTGGGCCCCCTAAGTAGCCCTCCTTATCCCCACCCCGAGAGGGTCGGTGTGGACCTGTGGCTCAAACAGACTTGAGCCCTCCATCCCTCCCATTGAGCTGTCTTGCCTGGGGTGGGGTGCAGTCTGTCCTCTGCCCTCACTCCTTGCTCTCCTTCCCTCCTGCCTCAACCAGGGCTGCTGGAAGGGGGGCCCTTTGGAGTCCCACTGGAGGCATCAGGTTTCGTATGCAACTTGTATGTCTTTGGGAGCCCTAGGTCCTTCCCACCTACCTATTTTCATGTCCCTTAGCTTTGGGGGCTCTGGGGAACTGGAACAAAGAGTTTAGCCTTCAAGTCAAAGCATAGGAGATATGCTGCACTTTTAGGTGGTATCTGGAACATACTTAATTACCCACAAGAATGATCAGCCGTTTCTTCCATGGCTACACTCTTGCCCTCTTCGTCTCCTTCCAGCCCTGGAGGGCCCCTAGTATTACTGGGGCTGAGGCAGGAACCATGCTGCCCATCTGTGCATTTTTGACAACCTGGGCACCTACCATTTAGCCTTGTGTATGTTCCCCTGAGAGCAAGGAGCCCAAATGGTCTAGTCTCCTCTTGGCCGTGTCCCAAGTCTGTCTGTCTCCACCTGTTTGTGGAACAAATGCGGTGTGGATGGGGGGAGTGGTGTGCACTTGCTAGGCCCCTCCCTGCCCTCTTCTGACCTTTCCATGACTGTCCTGTGTGAATGTGGGAGAGCTGGGATAGGTGGGGGAGAGTGCCTCCCCATGCACCCCAAGGGTATGGGCCCCTCCAGCCTCAGGGCTTTGTACTGCTTATGTTTGGGGATTAAGCCTCCATCTCTGTTCTCTTTGCTTGTCCAGATGCCAAAACTCCAAGCTGCTGGAGAGTTTGAATTTTTGGAAACCCATTAAAATGTGCCTTTTGTGGGTGGGGTCAAGAGCCTCTGGATATAGACCTCTCCCCTGTTCGGTGTCTGTCCCTTCCTCCCTGTTGGGCACAGGGGGCTGGATCTGTCAGGGCTCTGGAATGGAAAAGGAGGATGTGGGCAGCCTGCTGCGCCCTCTGCCCTTCCCCTAGAGTTAATTTCAGTTAAGGGTCTAGCCAAGCTCAACTGGCTCCTTAACCTCCCTGCCATCTTCTCTTCCCTCAACCCCAACTGAGGAGGATCCTAGGATTAAATAAAAACCACATTCTGGAAGTGGGAGGTCCCACTCCACCTGTACTTAGGAAAAAGGCTTTGTTGCCCTCCCATCCATCCACAAGCTTGTCCCTTCTGCCCCATGGCCTTGCTTGGCTTGGCTGTAGTGCACTTTGAACCAAAGTGTCTGTCCTTTGGCCCAGCCCCTGGTTTGCTTGCAGAAAACAAGGCAGCTTCCGCACAGCATCTGCAGGGAACCTTTGGTGGCTTGGGGCACCCTCCTTCTTTAGCAAAAGTTGTAGGGCTATAAGCTGCTGAAGGAGGATACTTTTGGCCCAATGAGGAGGTGAGAGCTCCTCTGAGATCACCTCTTCTCCATGAGAGGCCTGTGGGGTCATTCAGAAGGCCTCACAAGGCATCATGTCTGTGTGCTGTTACCTGCCAGGACGAAGCAGAGGAACCCCACATATGGGTCAAAGCCCCTGTAACGTTAACCTACCTTAAGGTCCATTAAAGCTGAGGAAAGTATCCATGGGGTTCTAGGACTTCGGGTATACTTTTTGGGGGTCATTGGGGATTGGATAGGTATCTCTTCTCAGGGAAGGGGGTCACTCTACTTGGTATTTCTCTGGGCTCTAAGCAGTCCCAGCCCTGACCCTATTCTTCCACTTATCATCCTTGGTGGCGGCCTCCAAAATGCTCAGAGCAGGGATGTCCTCAGAAGAGGTTTGAGTTGAAGCCCAAGGTTCTTGTTAGATGTTTCCTGCTCCTGGCCACACGTTTGGAGGAGACATAAGGTGGGGCGGGCAGGAAGCAGTCACAGTTCTGCTTTGCTGTTTGTCTTCCTAGTTGTAACTCCTGTTTATAAAAAGCTTGTTCTTCGTGTTTTGAACACTTCATAAAGAATAAAATGTTCACATACTGCAGGTGGCTCTGTTGTGTTGTTTTGATGAGCATATAAAGGAAGTGTCCTGGGGGAGAAGGCAGGTGATGGGCTCTTGGACAACACTGCCTCTGTGCTGATATCAGGGACAACAACACAGGCTGGACCCAGTCTTTCCTCATTCCCAGGATACCCGCATTTATTGAGTACTGTGGGAGAATACCGAGGGTCAAAGACTTGAATCCTGTTCTCAACCTACTTAGTCTAGTAGGGAAAGAAAGGGAAGATCAGGATACAGATGATTTTTCATAGCTAGCTAGAATCTCTAGATGTAAGAAAGATGTTTCTTGTGGCTCAACTATTGAACTGACTGTAAAGAAAGACATGGGCGGACTTGAGCCAATCCTATGTCTGGCCACCAGATTAAGGAGACCAAAGTGGGGTTCCGTAAGGTCAAAAGCAAGTATTTCTGCTGTCCTCTTGGGTGAAGTAGGCAGCTTCCCTTACCTCTAGTCTGGCTTGCTGACCAGGCAATTCAGCTGGGAATTTTCTACTCTGTTCTGCAGTTGAGTGTGTTTATTATCCCTGCTGGTGCCTTGCTTTACAATCTGCAGTACTCCCCTTCACCTAAGGCCCTTGTGTTTGATAAACTACTGAACCCGACTCCCCACTGCCTAGGAATTAGGCTGGGAAGGGATCTTGCCTGGTTGGCCGAAGGACATGGAGGCTGCTAAGGCCTTAAGTCCCTGTTAATTACACAGGCAACAAATAAAAGAGTCCCTGCTCTGAGTCCTCCCATGCCTGGCACTGAGGACTTAGCAGTGAATCAAAAAGTCACAACCTCCTGTACTGTGGACCTTACAGTAGGAAAGACAGATAATCAAGACCGTGGATAATTGCAAGGGCTGCAAAAGATAAGTGCTGGGCGCTACAAGAAGCATTAAGTGGATTTTGTGGAAGTAGGGCGATGGATTGGGAGGGGCACTGCTTAGGCTGAGGCCAGAAAGAGAGCCACTTTAAGGCGAAAGAAGCCTGGGTACAGAAAATGTTGAAGGGTTGGGGAGGGCCCAGCATGCTACAGGAATCGAGTGTCAGAGTGGCTGGAGAGCACAAGGGGAAGGGCAGAGGGGGGACAGAAGAAACTGCAAGATTCCTCAGCGCAGCTCCTTGCAGAATGCCTTTCGAGATTAACCCGCTCCGCCTGGAGTCCTATTCCATCTCGTCCCATCTGGTGGGACCCGCTTGAGTAGGGCTCTTCTGGGCTGCAGCTCCAGGAGCGACGCCCTCCACAGAAACTCAAACTTCTAGGGGCAGGTAACCAGAGAGGGGTCCACCCCGTGGCCCGTCGGGACCTGACAGTCGTACACGCACACTCTTCCCGGACTGCAGATCCCTGCAAAACGGGAGGCGGGAACCGAGACGCGGTCTGAGTCCGTGCAACTCTCCGCAGTCCAGGGTTGTCAAGCGCTGTAAGGAGAAAAACTACACTCCCCACAACCCCTTGCGCCTCCGGCTCGCTGCGGTTGCTTATGGCCAATCGGGAGAAGCAGCTGTGGCGGGGGCTGAGGAGGGACATTTTAAAAGGGCCGGAGATTGCGGGCGTCAGTGGCCATGGCGGATACAGCGACTACAGCAGCGGCGGCGGCTAGTACCGCTAACGTCTCGACTGATGCACCTCCTTTCCAGCTGGGAAAACCCCGCTTCCAGCAGGTGAGAACCGGGCTGTGGTCTGAGGGCCGACGGGTGGTACAGGGAGGGCAGGCAGATTCCTCTCCAAAATTTCCTTTAGCCCTGAGGTCTGCGACCCGCGGCCACCAGGGAACCTGCAGCTACTGCCTCAGGAACTGCGGCCATTCCCATTGGTCAGCGGAGTGGGAGAGGACTCCCACCCTGGCTTCTTATTGGGCGTCTGTGCCGTCACCTCCCGGCTGCCGGAGCCCTCCAGCCTTTCCCGCCCGCGGCGCTCTGCGATTGGCCACCACGGCCGCGGCCGGGGATCCTGGGCACCCGGGTCCAAGCAGCATCTGCGGGGTTCCTTTGGGCGGTGCAGCCCGCCACTCTGGGCGGAAAGTTCGAGTCCGGCCCTGGATGGGAAGTTGGCGTGGCCGAGATGCCTTCCAACTTTTTACCCCGGTGGGCACTGATATTGTTTCCGAGCTGCTGGCAGAGCCTCCGGGCAGCATCCGCATCCCGTGGTCACGCTCCCGAAGCCGGGCCCACGATGCACTAGGGGTTAGGGCCGCGAGCCGAGTGTTGCCTGCGGCCCGGCGACCCCTGTCCTCTCCGCCGGGGGATTCGCTGACGCAGCGGGTCGACCGGCTGGGGTCCTGCCGGGGATGGAGTGAGAATGTGCAGGGAGAGCCGTGGAGCGGAGGAAACGCTGTGTCATCCCATGGGGCCGCGGGTCGCTCGGAGGGTCTTCGTTGCCGAGAACCCTCCCCAGCCCCCTCCCACGGAGGTACTAGCCGCCGCCGCTGCTGTAGTCGCTGCGACCTCCGCGGAGGCTCTCCCGCACCCGGGTCCTGGGGCCGCCGAAGGCTGCGCTCTGTCCGACCCGGTCGGGCTCCTCCGGGCACGGTAACAGTGGTCCTTTAGTCCCGGGACCCCCGACAGGGCATCACTAACTCGCCCTCGGCGGCGGAGCCGGAGATCGAACCCGCAATCCGGATCCAGGCAGGGAGGGGCGGTTCCCACGCCGCGGGCCGCCGCATTTCCTCCGTACTCTGCCTCCAGCGCTGAGGAAACCGAGTTTTATTAGGGAAGCGGCAGAGACTTGGCTGAAGTTAACTGAGCTTGTTTTGGGCGGGGGGCAGCAGAGCCAGACAGAAAGAAGTTTGCAAGAAGAAGGGAAATTGCACGAAGGTCGGTGTTGTGAGGGTTTTTTGTTTTTGTTTTTTGGTGGTGGTAGGAGAGGGACTGGTTGCAGCAAAGTGGTGCATCGAGCTTCGCTGGTAATTAAGGAACTGTGCTCCACACCCTCCTGAGAAAATGTTCCCACTGTTTTTAAACAGGACTTTGATCTCTAAAAAATAAGCCATCTCAGCATGTAGGTGTCTGAGTCGACACTGACTGGCGTCTTCCTGCCAGTGTCCGGTGCCACTCCAGGGCGATACCATCAGGGGTGCCTTCGCCTAGACTTGAGTGACCCTTCATTGGCTGTCCCCCTGTACCGGCTCTCCATACACATTCTACTCATCCTTCAAGGCTCCGTCAGGCCCACCTCCTTGGGAAACACGTCTGTCCTTCTTCCCCTGGACCAGATCACTGACTTCCTCCTTCCACCTCTTTGGCCACCCTGAACGGGATCCTCATAGGTCAGCCTTTACTGACAGTCTGCTCTGTGGTCCTTGGCATTCTATGTGGTTACTTGGTGTGCAGTACACCTTTGGATGAAAGGTTGACCTTGCCCTCCCTTGTTTCCATCTTGCCCTGAGGTGGAGCCAAACAAACAGTGATGTGCTAAATTAAGAGTTGTGGGTTGGTTTTCTTCCTGTAGCTCTTCAGGACATTTTGTCACACAGCAAACACTTATTGAGAACTTTATTGACTGAGTCCTTTGCTCAGATCACCTCTGGGAGCCATAAATGCACACCTGAGACTACTCCACCCAGGCAGCCGTTGCTGGTATCTGGCACCATCCCTGAGGGCAATAAAAGTGTGGTGCTTGCTTTTGAAGTGCCCCTCCTCCAGCACGGTGACCTTCATAAAGCACAGTGTGTGTGATTCATCCACCTTAAGGAACTTCTCCTTTTCCCTCCAAACCATCCTCTCCCACACACTTCTCTCCTGTGCAGGCAGCCCAACATGCCATCCAGTTGACTGTGTCCAAAGAGACCTGGCAGTCACCTGTACACTTCCCTTCCTCTCCCTCAACTTCTCAATACAACCAGAGGCTCCGAGTTCTCATCTCTTAAAACAGCTCTCAAGTCCACCGGTCTCCACGGCTGAAATTCTAGACCAGTTCCCCATGATCTCTCTCCTGAGCTGCGAGGGAAGCCTGAGAGTGCTCTCTGCATTCACGCTGGCCCCATTCCAGGCCCTCCCTTTTCTGGAGGCAGTCCTCAGGAGGTGACTCCTGCCTCCAACGCAGGTCTGATCAGGTGACTCCCTGCCACCCACACACACTTAAACACCCTCCAGTAGCTTCCCCTGCTTCAGAGACAAAGACTTCACTTTTGAAAGGGCCCCAAAGGCCTGTATGGCCCATCCCTACTGACCGTTTCTTCCTTGAATCCAACCTCCACCCACCATCTCAAACCATCATACTGGTTGCTTTCAGCCCCTCAGACCCTGAGTGGTTCATAATCCAGGATCCATTTCTGGAGCTCACACCAGGGATGCCACCAAAGTCTCTCGATCCTCACTGAGTCTCACCACTTTTGTGAGACTGGGTGCCAAGGTCTTTCCGTACTCCTTGGAGTCGCCCCAGGGCCCTGCTTCCTTTCACCCTTCAAAGATCTCCCTGTGCAGCAGGGCAGGGGGAGAAAGGACACCACACAGCATCAGAGGGTGGACAAAGATGACTTGCCTTCATGTGCTTTGGTCTGTGACCATCTTTCTCTGCATAGGATGGTGATGATAGCCAAACATTGTTCCAGGCTTTTTGTGTATTAACCTATTTAGTTTCCACAACTGCCCTGTGAGACATGCACAGTTATAGGGGAGAAAACTGCAGCACACAGATTAACTTTCTAGGCAGTCTGCCTCTGGAGTCCATGTTTGTTTGCTTATTTGCTTATTGTCAACTCTTATTATGGAGGTTTTCAAACATACAAAAGTGGAGACAATTGTCAGTGAACTCCTAGGCACCCATCATTCAGCTTCAACAATTACCAATGTAAAGTCAATCTCAATTCAGCTACATACCCCGCACCCCCAACCAGTGAGTTATTTTAAAACCCAGCCCAGATATCCCATCATTTCATTGTACCTGTTAGTAGGTATCTCTAAAAAATAAAGGACTTTTTTGTTTAGTGTTTTTTAGTAATTATTTTTTTATTTTGGAATGATTTTAGATTTATAGAATTCAAATGATCCAGAAAGCCTGTGAAGCCCTGACAGTTTCCGCTAATATTACCATCTCATGTTACCAAGGTACACTTGTGCAAACTAAGAAACCAACTTGGAACATTATTATTAACCACACTCCAGACTTACTGGATTTCACTATTTTTTATACTAGTGTCCTTTTTCTTTTCCAGGATCCCACATTACATATAGTCATCATGGCTCCTAAGGTTCCTCTGGTCTGTAACAGTTTCTCAAACTTACCTTGCTTTTTATGACTAACGGTTTTGAGAGGTACTGGTTAAATATTTTGTAGAATGTCCCTTAATTTGGGTTTGGTGTCCTACTCATGGTTAGACTGGAGTTATGGCTTTGGGGGAAGAATATCACAGAGGTGAAGTATCTTCTTTTTCACTGATATCAGAAGGTTTTTTGATAGTTTTAACATAACCACAATACCATTAACACACCTGAAATAATTATTTCTTAATATCATCAAAGGTGATCAAATCAGTCACTATTTGTCTTAGTCCATTCGGGCTGCTGTAACAAAATACCAGAGACTGAGCGGCTTAGAAGCGACAGAAATTTATTTCTCATAGTTCTGGAAGCTGAAAGTCCAAGATCACGGTGCTAGCAGATTCGGTGTCTGATAAGAGCCAGCTTTCTGGTTTCGAGCTGGAACCTCATGTGGCAGAGAATGGAGGGATCTTTCTGGGGTCTCTTTAATAAGGGCACTAATTCCATTCATGACCTTATCACCTTCCAAAGGCCCCATCCCCCAATACCATCCCCTTGGGAGTTAGGATTTCAACATACAACTTTTGGAGGGGACACAATCATTTAGTCCATTGCATTAGTCATATTTCCCTGATTGTCACATCATTTTTTAAAATAATTGGTTTGTTTAAACCAGGATCTCAGAAGGTTCACATATTATATTTCACTGATATGTCTCCTTTATGGCTTCTAATCTATTGATTCTCTTTCCCTCTTTTTTTCTATTTGTTGGATTATTTGGTGTGTAGAATTTCCCTCATTCTGAATGTGGCTAGATGGTATTTCTGTGGTATTGTTCAGCATGTTCTTCTGTCCCCTGTCATACCTGTAAACATGAAGGCCATGCTTGTAATCACTGCCTTATATTGCCTCACTGAGGGGAGGAGAACAGCAGGACAGAACCCTGGGAAGCTCTCTTTCCTCCTCCTCTGCTTATTTCCTCTCCTGAACTTGTTCTTTTTTTCTCTTCAGTTCTCAGACACCATTTTTGGCAAGCCAGGGCCCCAGGGTAGGAAACAAACACACATGCTTCTTCCCATTTGTGTTCAGTCTGTCTAGAAATAAGTTTTATTTTGTTTTGTTTTTGAACTCCCTTGCTCCTTTGGCAAACTCACTCATCAGCTAAGATGATTGGAGTTATGGGTACGCTGTGTGTGCTGGGTCCAAATTGACCGAGGCCTGTTGTGGCAGAGCAGGTGGGTTGCACAGGGCTCTCTCGGGGGCATGGGGAGCTTGCTGGTCAGGAAAGGGCATTCTGCACTTCAAGGTTGAGAAGACTGTGTGGGCTGATAGTGGGCAGGCAATGGGGAAATTTCTCTTATAGTTTACTGGAAATAAAGTTGTAAAATGAAAGTGCCTTGCAGGTAGTTATGTGTTTTAATCATTTACATCCTAATGGCCAGAGAGTGACTGTTTCCCAGGACTCGGCCTGGGGCTGGCTTATGGTTTGGACAGGGTCAACACTGTCTAGTCCAGTGGCACCCAACCCCTCCTGCACGTTTAGAATCACCTGGGCAGGTTTTCAATCAGACACTGATGCCTGGAGCCCATCCCAGGCCAATAAGCATCAAATCCATGGGTGTACAGTCTCTTTTTTGGAATACCCAGGTGATTCAATGTATAGCCTGGTTGAGGACTATCAAGATGGTCCAGCCTTTCTGCATCTGAGCTGTAGGTACAGTGAATATTTTATTCCTGACCCAGAAGAGCAGTGATTTCGATGTCTGGGGATAGGAGGGTTGTCAGGTTCTTCTTGGGACTTTGCCTTCAGCGGCTGCTCCCAAGGTCTGTTCTCCCCAGGAGCTGCAGAGGTGTGGAGGCTGCAGTCTTCTGCAGGCCCCGAGCCCCTCTGAGAACTAGCTGACTCACCTTTCTTGTGAAGGGGAAGACAGAGTCATTTGGCTGATTCATTCTTCTGGTAAAGAACAAGGGAAGGAAAAACATCCACTTACCGATCAGGTAAAGAAAGAGGCTAAATTTTGGAGGGGGGATAAAAGGCCATACATTTAAAACTATTGAGAAAATAAAAATGAACTCAGACTGAGAAAGTAATTTATCAGGCTGGGTGGACAGACACATAAAGTCACCTCCCTACAAAGAAACGGAGTTTCTCACAGGGACCATCAGTGGCCATGAAGTATCTCAAGGACTTCCTTCTCTGAGTTGACCAGTCATTCATACTCACTGAGAAAGCATTCTCCAAGGTCAGAGAGTGCCAGTAACTTTGCTATTTAAACTTATTAGTAGGAATGAAACATCCCTCTCTCAACTGGTGGGTCTAAGTCACTTTGACTCAGAATTAACCCAAGTGCAGAGCTTGAAATGAGGAGTTTCTGGACACATTTATCTTGATTTTGTAGATCCCAAGAAAATCCTGTTTATACTTCTCAGTCCAGACCCATGTGGATCCCTTTCTTCTTTGCTTTGCTTTGCTTTGAGCCTATTAAAGTACCACTTGATTTAAACTTTACTCCACCTTTCCCCAGAATTCTATATTAAGTCGGTTTTTCTCTTTGTTTGGTGAAGTGTCCCATACTTCCTCTGCTGTGTGCCTCCCTCATCACTGAAAGTCAGTAAACCTGAGTGTCACACACACATTTGTCCTGGGGGGGTCTTAGGTTGATTGGATTAGGGCACTGTCATTGGTGCTTAGCATTTCCAGTTCAGAACCCCCTTCTTTAAATCTTACTGTTTCCAAGTGTTTATTGAAAAGTTACTTCTGGAGGACCCTTTAAATATCTCAAACTTACATGACCAATAAAGAACTTTTATTTTTCCCTTCATGAAATCAGTACGCTTCTTGCTTTCCTTAGCCTGGTTAATAAGCGTCAGTGTCTAACTGGAAATCCAGACACTGTCCATGACTCTGTTCTTCCTTGTTTCCCCAGCCAGTCAGCTGTGCTGTACTCCCAGGACCTAACACAGTGCTAGGCACACAGTAGGTCCTCAGGAGCAATTTGGTGAATGAATGAATAAACTACACAAATCTGGTAGTTTTCTCCTCTTTTCCTTCCTCCTTTCTTCTCTTTTTTTCTACTACCTTATAAGATTGTTTAGGGCTTGGGATGGATCTTTATTTCTGTATACCTTGCATTTCTCAGCACAGTTATTTGTACATAATAGGTACTTACGCATACAAATTGAATAAATACAATAATATAATTCCCCAGGGAACTACAGTGCTCATTCTAAAAAATTATCAAAACATTCTAGGCAAATCTTATCTGTTGCTGGCCTTGCCCTGTTTTTCTAAAATGTCTTATTTCTGACTCCAGCCTTCATGCCTGTGAGCTCTTGCTGATACCTTCTCTGCTTGGTAAATCGTCCATTTGCTTGTCACAGCCCCTCTGGGAAGCCTAGAGGTTCTGAAAGAAATAACCTGTGTCTTCACTGCACTTTCTGATACCTCATTTAAGCACTGATCGTAGTATTTTGTAGTTATTTATTTATTTTTTGTCTCTCTCAATGTACCAGGCTTCTTGAGGGCTTGTTCATGGTGGTGTTCCCTGAGCCTAGCCCAGAAGGGGTTATATATAGATGTCTATGGAGCAAAATGTGACTCTTTCCCAGTGGCAGTGGTGGAGAGTGACACAAGAGGGCCAGAGGGCCGGGACAGTATGAAGACAATGCCAGACCACAGGGGAAGTCAAAGCTAGAAGATTCCACTGGACTGTCTTCAAGAAGTTGCTTCACCCAGGCCCTCACCTGCCCCTTGCTCATCCTCTTTCCTCCTTGAGGTGCGGCCATACTGTTGTCCCTTTTACATCCTACTCTTCCTTCAAAGCCCAGCCTGCTCCATTCCCTCTAAGCAGCCTCCAGGCCATAGGCTGCTTCTCCACCCACTCATTCATTACTGAGGCAGTGTTTGTGGAGCCCCTTCTAGGTGTGGGACCCTAGACCAGGAGCCAAGGAAGGCACAGGAAGAATGAGCCTATAATCAAGAAATATATTCATTTTTATTTTAAGTTTAATATATATTTTAAAAATAGAATATTGCTTCTATATATTATAGATAATGCTGATTTTTTTCATTTTACAAGCAATTTAAAAAGAGATAAAAATCATACCTATTCCTATTACTCAGAGGCAATCTCTGTTAACATTTTAATATATTTTCTTCTAATTTTTAAAAAAACCTAGTTTTATGCTTTTTATTTTGAAACAGTTTCAGTCTTATAGAAAAGTTGCGAGAAGAATTGAGAGAACTTCCATATGTACCCTTTGCCTAGATCCATCAGTTTTTAACATTTGTCACATTTCCTTTATTATTCTCCTTGTCTAAAAGTGATCATAAAGTCCTGGAGCATAGCAAATATACATGATATCATCAAGGACATCTTCAATCTGTAAATAAAATAATAGTACCTACATTTCCAGATTTTACTGCTGCCCTGTATATGTTACGCGTTATGTTTTCTCACCCATGTGAGAGTAGGTTATATTCATTTATCCCTTAATACTTCAGTGTATCATAAGAACAAGAACATTCACTTACTTTTCTGTGTAGACCACTTAGGCCTTTATAACAAAAATACTTCAGACTGGGTGGCTTATGAACAGCAGAAATTAATTTCTCAAGGTTGTGGAAGTTTGGCAGTCCAAGCTCAAGGTACTGGCTGGTCCATAGATAGCCATCTTCTCTCCAGGGTCCTTGCATGGCGGGAGGGGCAGGAGCTCTCTGGGGTCTCATTCATAGGGGCACTAACGCCATTCATGAGGGTTTTACTTTCATACCTAATGACCTCCCAAGGCCCCACCTCCTAATACTATTGAATTGGGTGTTAGGATAACATGAATTTTGAGGGGGACACAAATATTCAGTCTACAGCAATAACCTTAGTATAGTTATTATAGCCAGGAAATTTAATATGGATACAGTCCTTTTATTAATCCATGATTCCTATTCCAGTTCTGTCCATTGTCTCAGTAATGTCCTTGAGAGCATTTTTCTAGGATTCAAACCAGAATCACACGTTGCATTTAGTGTTCCTCGGTCTTCCTTTGTCTTTGTGACACTGACGCGATGCAGAAGGCTGATTAGTGTATGGGATGCTCCTCAGTTTGGGTTGGTCTGAATTTTCTCACGATTAGATTCAGTCCCTGCAGAATACTGTGTGAGTGATACTGCAAACTTCTCAGGGTACCTGGAGCACATGGTGTCCATCCACCCCTCATCAGTCTGTTGAGCATGTCCTCATCATTTTGTGGGATAGCTCTTCATTACTTTACAGCACAGTGAAACGTACTGGTCTCATTCCGTGCCTTCCCTGCCTCAGCTTGGGAATCAGCCACTTTTCCAAGAAACCCTGGTCTATTAAAGACCAGGATCTGGATGTCACTGTGTCTCTTTGCTATTCACTTAGTATCCACCTAAGTCTATGTTATCTACTTGTCAATATATTAAGTTGGAATCATCCTGTTTATGTGCATTTCACCAAATCATAAGCTTTTTTCCATGTCATAAATGTATGAAAACATGATTTTAAATAGATGCATTGTGTTCAGTAATATGTATGAACCATCATTTATTTAACCACCCACCTTTTAAAATAATGCCTCGTTGAGCATCCTCAGCATATACCTATGACATCAGCCTTGAACGTCTCTGATTATTTCCTTAGACTAGATTCTTAGAGGTGAAATTTTGTCAGGACCAGAGTAGATTGTGTATAAGTGAAGAAATGGTTTAGGCCATCTGAGTTACAAGAGGTTAGAAGGAACTATTTTAATTAGGAATGGTGCTGATGCTTGATCTGGTGTGTGAGGGGCAGCATGTGATGGATGGAGTAGGCGGGGAGAGATGGAGGTGGCTCTGGGCCAGTGTGTAGAGGCGACTTTGAGGAGACCTGGGACCTGGTGTAGGGTATTTTTTGGGAGTGGAAAGGAGCAGAAGTTGGCTCCAGGGTCTGGTGTCCTAGTGAGCAGGAGGAGGGAGTGTGGAGGCTCAGTTTCTTCCATGGTGCGGGGGGTGGGGTGGGGGGGGGGCGCGGGGCGGCGGAGGGAGCTGCGAGGCTCCAGGGAGAATCTGGGGCAGAGCCTGGAGGGTAGCAGGCATGAGCCCTCAGTGTTTGCAGCTTTCCCCTTTGTTCTCCAGCTTGGCGCCCTCTCTCTTCCCCTTGAGCTTGGCTCTGCCTGACTGGCTTTGCCCCTAGGGCAGAGGGCCCAGCATTGCTCCATTTCCTTTCATTGTGCTCTAATGCCTGTGGCCTGCTTTGCACAAAGCCCTCCTTTTCCAGGGCCCCTGCTCTGGGCAAAGCTACGGGAAGTTGGCCCCTAGTTCTGGGCCTTGCAGCAGCTCCAGGGCTAAGGATGAAGGGGGAGCCATGGTGCTGGAGCTCTGCCTGTGGAGTCGGGGGGCTTCCCCTGGGGGCAGAGCCTGAAGAAGGCAGGGAGGCCATCTTGGGAGAGTGTTGGGAACCAGAGCTCACCTCAGCCTGCGTGCTCCGTGGTGCTTGGCAGCTGCATAAAGGATCTCAGGGTACTGGGGCAAGAGGGGGAAGAATGGGAGGCACCTCAAAGAAAAGCTGGGACGGTCACTGTCTTCATGGTTTTCATGAGTTACTTTAGAAGCTCTCAGACTTGGGAAAGCTGCCCTTGGGTCATGAAACGCAAACCTTATGGGCATTCATTCCCCACATGGGGAGTCTGGGGACTGTGGGACCCTAATAGTAAGGGTGGGTTGCAGGGCGGGCCCCCCAGTTTCTGGAGGATGGGGCACTGCAGCTGATCTCTTCTCTCCCACCCCTCCTGCAGACCTCCTTCTATGGCCGCTTCAGGCACTTCCTGGACATCATTGACCCTCGTACGCTCTTTGTCACTGAGGTAAGTCATGGCTGTCCCTCTCAGTGGAGGCCCCTTGGCCTTTATACCTCTTGTCACTTCAGAAGATCCATGGATCATCAGTGTGTATGCTTTGTACATATTATCTCATTTAATTTGGATCTCACAGCATCCCTTCAAGGTAGATATATATCATTATTACTATTCACATTTTAATGAAGTTATTACCTGGTACATGAATGACATGCTCATTACAACAGTTCAAACAGTACAGAAGTGTTTAAGTTGAACAATAAAGTATCTTTTATATACTCTCTCTACCCATTTCCTTCCTCTCATAGGTAATGTTAGGTTTATTAAGGTATAATTTCCTTTTGTATGTAGACCATTCTATGAGTTTTGACAAACATATTCAGCCATATACCCACCACCACAATGAAAATGTGGAACATTTCTAACACTCTAAAATGTTCCCTCATACCTATTTATAATTGATCTGCCCTGCCCCCACCCAACCTCTGACAACCACTTGTTTTCTGTCCTTATTGTTTTCCTGTTTCTAGAATATTATATAAATAGAATCCTACAGTAGTTAATTTTGTGTGTCTGACTTCTTACCCTTAGCGTAATGCTTCTGAGATTCATATATATTGTTCTGTGTACCAATAGTTCATGACTTCTTGTTGCTGAGTAATATTCCATTGAAAGGATGTTCCAGAATTTGTTTATCCATCCACTTGTTGATGAACAGCTGGGCTGTTTACAATTTTGGGCAATTGTAAATAAAACTGCTATGAGCATTTTGTGTGTGGATGTATGCTTTCATTTCTCTCTAGTAAATAACTAGGAACAGATCACTAACTCACACAGTAAGTATGGAAAGTGTATGTTTAACTTAATAGGAAACTGCCAAACTGTTGTTCAGAGTGGCTCTACATTTTACATTCCCATTGGCAATGTTCCAGTTGCTCTACATCCTCACCAATACCTAATATTGTCAAATTTAAATTTATGTCGTTTATTTCAGCCATTATAAGAAGTGTATCTATAGCCTTTGTATGCATATTTACAAATGTGTGTAGGAATGCATGCATATATAAAATAGCAAATATTTATTAAGCATTTACTGTGAGCAAGGCAGTGTTGTAAGCATTTTATATGCATAGGTCATCAGATTAACTCAAAGCAACCCTCTGAGGTAGATACTGTTATAAGTTCCATTTTACAGATGAGGAAACAAAGAGACAGAAGTTAAGGCTCATGCACATGGTGCTAGCCAGTGGTGGAGCCAGCATATGAACCCAGGTAAGCTTGTTTCCAGAACCTTTATTCTTAGCCAGTTTGTGTCCTATTCAGGTAACTCTCCCAACATTACTCAGCTGGCAGAAGGCCAGAGCTCCTGCCCTGGGCCCCCCCTATCCCAAGGAAAGTCACTGAACCTCCAAGTCAGCTGCCTGAGTTGACAGCACTTCTCTGCACATCTCCATGTTGAGCATTGGCTTGTTTCAGCCCTGGAACTATCAGCTCTGGGAGGGAAAAGCCATGATGGAAAGAGACAACAAGGACCTACACCCATCCCCACTGTGCCTGAGGCAGCAGCCCAGTAACATGAAATGTCGGAATTACCCTGATAACGTGATTTCCTACTGCATCTAAGCAGGACAAAGGGCCCAGGTTGCACCTGTATCTAGTTTTGCACCACTCTGTAACTTTCCAGAAAGGTGCAAAACTAGATACAGTTGCAACATAAACCCCAACATAAATCGCAGGGAAAGGAGGAAGTGGAGATCCATGTTTAACTCAAAGGATAGAGGTGCTACTGGAAGACTGGGGCACATTGAGAGATAGGGGAGGAAGACTTAGGCAGTGAGGAAGCATTTCAGTGCTCCCCAGTTACCATGAACAGGCAGGAGCTTTGAGGATGGGTTGGCAATATAGGGCAGCATGTTACCTATGCCAGGGGGCTCACACCTTCTCTCTTCTCCAGCCCACCCTCCTCTTCATTCCCAGACCATTTCATTCTGCTGCTTTCCTCCGGTATCACATCTTTCTTCTTCAGGTCTTGCATTTTGAAAGACCCTAACATTCTTGTACATTTCTCAACCCTTTTTGGCCTGTTATCAGTAATTGAAATGTCAAAGCAACTTGACTATTCACTGACTAGGAAATAACCAATCAACAGCCAACAGCAATTTTAGCATGTTTTTCAAATTTTGCATGTTCCCTCCTTTTATCAAAGATTCTGATAGGCTTCCCAGAATGATCCATACCTCCCCTCCTTGCTGCACCCCAGTCAAGGACTATTCCCAGCACTACCTGCTGGCCTTTCAGAGTTTCTGCCCACTGAAGCTCTTCTAGGCTCCTCAAACTGTGGAACAGCCATGGGTGGTGGAAGAGCCGTGAGTGGGGCCTTCAGGCCCTCACTGGTTCTAAGCATTTTACATGCATTGGTTCTAGTCCACGCTTAAGCCACCTGCGTGGAAGCACCGAGAAATAAAGCACCAAGGAATTAGAAGCACTGAAAGGGAAGAATCTGTTACCTGAGCCCCTCCCCCATGAACTGGGGCACTGCCAGGAGGCCCAGGCTCCCTGTTCCACTGGGCTCAGTCCACAGACCATGGTTCACGTTTACAGAACACTCTTTGTCTCCCATGGTCTTTGGATGGTGTTCTGGGAGGGAGTGTGGGGAGATAGCTGCACAGTTGGAGGGGATCGGGACAGGCCTGTCAGCCTGTGAGGGTGGGAAGACAGTCGAACACATGGAGCGATTGTTCTGGAAGCTGGAGGTTCCCCAGATGGAAAGATCCTGAGCAGGTTGAGCTGTCCAATGACCTGCTTCTGAGGGGCATTAGCTGAGTCGATGGATAGACTCGTCTTAAGAGAATTTTGCAGCTACTTGTTTATAATTTATAACTGACCAGGCTTTAAAAAGATTCCAATCCTTCTTTGTGTAATGAGGCAGAGGAAATTTTATTCACTATTATTTCTCTCAGGAAGAAGGCTGTCTTTGTTCTAAGAATGTCTTGAGCAAGGCTTCAGAGTAGGAGGAAGTTGGTCTGCTTGACAGAAGGGAAGAACTGTGCTCTTTGATCCTACAAGAGAGAGGAGAGAGAAGGCAGAATAGGGAAAAAGCAGTGGGAAGGAGAGCAAGGAACCAGGCTGAGCTGAAAAGCCAGTGGCTGGGGCTCTTTTGAGATTGGTCAGGCCTCTGTGCAGTGGAAGTTGTTGCCATGTCACACTAATGTCCCCTCCACTGTCATTCCAGGGAAGCTGTCAGTAAAGTCTGCCTAGCTCACAAAATTTCTGCAAGAGTAGATTATTTGGTAGCAGGTCTTGAGTGGCTGTGAGTCTCCTGAGGGTGCCATGTGTGCAGGATCAGGCTCAAGGAAGGAAACCACCAGGAGCTGGCAGAAGGCCCAGCTTTGACTTTCCTCATAGGTCGTGGAATTCCATCTCTATCTCTAAGGTCAAGGCTGAACCAGCTGACATCTAAGTTACTGTTACTTGTGGAGAAGATGAAAGGGCTTTGCTATTCTGAAGTCAATAATATTTAAGGGAATGAATGGTTGACAGATTACAATTTTGAAGGGCATAGAAAACTAACTGAAATAGTGTTAATAACACTAAGTCATTACTAGTATAGGTGTAGTAGTCTAAAACTTATTGGGGTGTATTGTAGGGTAGAATAAATAAGTACTTATATTTATGAACCAGGGTTCTTATCATGGGAGTAGGGAGATACAAATATAGTGTAGGGGAAAGATTCATGTGGTGTATTTGAACTGGAGGTATCAGTGTGAACTCATGATTCACACACACACACATTTACCAATTCTGTATTTCCCAGTTTCCTGGCTTTCTTCACTGAATGGGCCTAGAAATGATGATGCCCTGGTAATAATGAACACAGCACTCAGATGCTGGTTTCTAAACACTGCTACCCACTAAGAGGAACCAGGGCTTCTTGGAAAGATGGCCAGATCCACATCTGGGTCAAGGGAGATTGCTCTGGAAAGTGAGAAAGTTCTTGAGAATGATGGAGACACGAAAACTGGCTTGAAGGGAAACCCACTGGCCACATTTGGGACAGTTTGAGCATTAAAAAGAATAAAAGCAATGGATTATAATACATTGAATAATAATGATGATGATAAATCCATGAGTCCATAGTAATACTAAAAATGTAGGACGGCGAAGCTCCCCTTCCCAGAAGAATGCCAGCTAATAAATGTAGAAGGAAATAGCCATAGTGTAACCCTCAGTGAAATAACTGAATCCATCCAGGATCACTAATGGATAATGCAATTTCCATAAAATGAAAGGTTTGGGGAAGCAGGATATTCATATGCTCTCAAGTAAGTACCACCCTGAAGATTACTTAGCAGTTACAAAGGGGAAGAGGTACCTTTACACTTGAGAGCTTGGAAGCCACCCATTTAATAGGTGACCAAGCTTCAGCATCACCAACAATGAGGTCAACGGGCTATGCCTCCTGATGTGATGTGGCTCTGTTAGTATCCCTAAAGACTGGTGTCTGTGGAAGTCTAAAGAAGAAAATAAAAGCTATTCATACTCCCACCTGCCAGAAATGATCAACATTAACATTTCGGTGCATGTGTATGTACAAAATAAGGGTGATTTATATTATATATTATATGTAGAGAAAAGCATATATGATATATATGTTTACATAATATGTATACATGATATATACTTTTTTGGTATAGCATATCATGAGCATTTTTCCTTGTTATTAAATGTTGTTTCAAAATGTGTTTAATTACTGCATAGTGATCTATTATGTGATTATTTTATAATTTAATTCCTAATTTTCTCTACTGTTGACCATTTGGGTGGTTTAAAGTTTTTTGCCATTATAATATTATAATAAATATCCTTATATATAAGTCTTCCCATATTTCTCTTTTTTGCCTTTGGATAAATTCCTAGAATTGGGATTTCTAAATGAAAGACATTTGAAGTCTTTTGATATGTACTGTCAGATTGCCCTGCAGATTGTTGCAACCTGTACCAAGATTATATCCGTGTATACTCTCAATCGTAGTGAGTGAGGGTGTCTACTTACATGCATTCCAGACAAAATTTAAATATATTTAATAAAATTTTTCGTTTAAAAATACCCAATGTTAGTACCTTTATACACTTCAAGTTCTTGCCCACTTGTATACATTTTTGGCTTATTATATTGAAGATGGATTTTTTATTTGCGTTTTTCCTTCATTTCCTAGTCTTTGTAATTTTTCAAAATCAAGTGCTATTATATAGTATAAACAGCCATCCCCATTAGACTTCTAGATCTAACAGGTTGTTTCTTCTCTTTTGCTTTCCTTCAAAAAACAGTCTTGGCCATATCACTTTTCACTTCTGCTGAATTAAGTTGTTAGAATAAATTCCCAAAAGTAGGGTTTCCAGGCTAGAAGCCATGATTGTTTTTGAAGTTCTTAGGATAGTTGGACAGATTTATTTTCTAAAGGGGTGTACCACTTGGCATGCTTACAGAATTCTACTGATTTACCTCACACAGGCCCCCTGAAGGTGATCAGAGGTCAGCCGCAGGGAGAGCAGAACTTCTCCCCATGTGTCCCTGCTTTCTCCTCCCCTTGGGCCACCCAGAGAGTGGCTTGTGGTTGGTGGGAGCCAAAGACCAAACTCAGTACAAATAACCATAACCATGACGGGGGGTCGCAGGACTGCTAGTAGGGGACAAGAAAGGAGTTAGGAAGGCTTGGGAAGACAAGAGAAGGGCTTGGGACTCTGCCTGAACATAAATCATTAACTTTGGGCCCCAAGTCACACTGCTTGGGGGCCAGTATAGGAATAGTTCAAGCCCTGGGTGCAGACAAGGTGAGAATGCATGACTCTGACCTTGACAGATGCAAGACTTGCCAGGTGAGAACAATTGGATGGTGAATAGTCAAGGTATGATGTGACATTACCTGCTGGCCCCTGCCAGCCATTCCTGCACTGTCTTCTCATGCATACCCCAATGCCAAGCCATTCTCCCCAACCCTTGACACTACTTTTTTCCCCTTTTTTAGTTCTGCAAGCTTTGCAACTCCCAAACTCCCCACTTTGCCTGATATGCCCATGTTTCAATCGTACCCGCTTTGTCTGAACATGCTGCTCAATTTCTCTGTGTCAGGCCCGGCCTGACTTGAATGAGAGTAAAGAAGACCCTTCCTTTTCTTACCTGGGGTGCCCTGCCCCAGTCGGTATCAGCTTTGAGGGGATGCGGGCATTGATGTGGTTTCTTTGGGAGACCACCCTTCCCTCAGTTGCTGTCAAGAGGACAGGAGGTTCTTCCATGCTGACCTTGTAGAAATGGCTCAGGACTGGGATTGAAGGAACTGAGTGTTTCTAAGTGCCACCCACTCGGTCTGTGGCCCTGGACATGGAAATGCCCTTCCCTCTCTGGCCCCAGTTGTCTCAAGGAAGGGATAGCCTACATGGCTCTACGATAGACATATGCAAAGGGGTGTTCTTATCCCCTGTGAGCAGGACACAGTCTCTTGGAATCCTGGGATTCTGTAAAACCAGCTTCACCATCAAGGGGCCTTGGCCAACTGCTTAGAAACCTGGTTTCCGAACCTGACCATATCCTTCACCTCTACCCCCAGCAGCCTCAATCATTCATTTTTGTTAAATCCCCATTTTGCAGGGGTCCTGTGTTGGTGATGGGCTTGGGGTGAGCTGGTCCCAAGGACCTGCAAAGGTGCCCAAACTCAGTCCTCTGCTCCTCACACTTTGCAGTCTCTGCCAGGTAACCCGGGCACGCAGGTGGCAAGTGGCAGGGTCTTGGGAGAGGAGCAACCTAAATGCTCTCTGTTCAGAGGAGGGAGGGAACATTTCTGGAAGATTCCTGGCAAAGGTGGCATTGTGCCTTGAAGGACAGATGGGATGGTGATGAGCTGATGGGGAGGAAGGGTGTCCTGTGAAGTGAGCAGTGTGAGCAGGGTCAGGAGGTGGAACACAGGTGGGCCTGGTGGGGGGGTGCTCCCTTTATTAGAAGGGTGTGACATATTTCTGGCACCACCCACATCCTTGCCTGGTGCTGTTACTCCCATCATATATGTAATATATTCGATATTATTATAACAAGTTAAATGTTTAAATCAGTTTGACCTCCCTCCTTAGCCAACCAGGGGTTACACTCAGTCTGCATTTAGCTGAGGGGTAGGGCTACGGCGCCCTCCTCCCTCACAGGAAAGATTAGTTGTGCTTCTGATGGCTCTTTCCCCAGCTTTCCCTTTTGTGCCCTTCTCTCCCTGTGTCTCTCTGTCCCCATTCCTGTCCTGCCTGGCCTCCTGCCCCCTCTGGCCACCACCCTAGCTCTCCATGCATGTCCCTTGGCTTCCTTCTCCTTCCCCTCAGGGCCTTGTGGCAGGACTCTTGGGGCCAGGTTTCTCCTCCATTCAAATTACCTCTCTAGGGTCAGCTTTTCCAGAGGGACTTTCTGGAGATCATGCCTCCTCCATATAAGGAGACACCCTCCTGGTGACACTTTTCTGGCAGGCAAGCTAGAGGCAGGCAGGCCAGTGATGGAGTCTGAGAAGCAGTGACCTGCACCATCCCTCCCCCTGTCCCAGGCCTGTAGAGAAGAGCCCACAGCCTTGTCTCTGGGCCTGGCAGGACCCCTCACCATCTTTGCATTCAAGGTCTGGCTGCCTGTTTGTTCCTGGTCAAAAGACTTCCTGCAAACTTCACCCTGCCCCCACCCCTCAAGGGCCCAGGGCTCTTCCACCAAGCCTCACAGTGCGTCCTGCTGAGAGGAGGGTTTAAAGCAGGGAGGCCCTCCTCCCAGCCCTCAAGTCTCCCTGAAGATGGCCCCCTTCTCTGCAGTGAGAAGACCAGCCCCCAAGCAGCCAGCCTTCCCGGCCTCTCAAGACAGCAGCCTGGGCCTTGGCTGCACCACAGAGGGGCCTGGAGCCCCAGCCCCTCAGCCTCTGACAGAGGCCCTGACTGAGGGTCAGTAAGGCCCCGAGGCGGAGAGCGTTCTAGCTTCCCTCAGTCCTGCCTTCTCAGACTTGTCTTGAGGAACTTGGGTTCTAGTTCTCCCTCAACGCACGCCAGGATCAGGGCTCTTTGGAACTTACTTTGTGGCAGGAGGCCTCCCTTTGATGACCGTGTAAAATGAGATGGAATCTGGCCACGTTGTTATAGGAACTCAGGAGAATCCCTGGAGTGGGAAAATAATGAGAACACGGGGCCATTCAGTGCTCGGCACTGAAAAGTAGGGCATTCATTGTCCAGGTGCGGAGGCTGGGCCTGGATGGGGAGCTGGCGGCATCACTAGGAGCTTTTGAGGGGCGTGGGGGCTGAGCAAGGGTCTGTAAACTCTGGGTTCAAATACTAAACTGCACACTTTCTATCAGTGTGATCTTAAGCAAGTTAAACAATCAACATGATCTCATTTTGCTGCAAAGCAAATTTATTCTATTTAGAAGGAAAAACATCCTCACTTTTGCAGGAGTCACCTCCATGGTATGTTTACAGGTGACTTAAAATAATTTTTTGTGCTTTTCTATATTTTTCTCAAATATTCTCTGAACACCGTGGATTAACTGGTGGGGTGGGGAACCCTGAAAACACAAAGCTGTCTCCACTTTGGAAGCAGATTCTGGGAACTGGACTCTGGAATTTTGGAACTGATATGCATACATTTGAAAGGGGAGGAGCAGTACTTCCCAGCAGTTAGTCTGCTCCCAAGAAAAGTTTTCCAGGCTCCTTAATGCCCCTGGTTAGACCAGCTCTGGCCATAGGTACTTCCCACAGAGCCCTAAAGGGTCAGGGTGGCCTGGCTGGCTTGTCCAGGCTGTTACAGTACCTGAGGTGGCTGATCATTTCCCATAGGCTACAAGGCTGTGCTGCCAGCTGGCTCAGCGGATGCCTGTCACCCCACTGGGTGCCCTTCCTGCTGCTGCATCCTGCCTTCAAACCAAGGGCTTATGGGTGGTCTCTCCAAGGTCCCATGCTCAGCCAGCTTCGTCCTTCTATTGCAAGGGGAGGAGGGTGGCTTCATTGGATTTCTTCCCCCACACTGGGCATCCCTTATATCTGGGTTTTTCATCTAACCTTGGCATGGCTGCCTTCTAGGACTGCTGTTTCTTGTTAATTTTTTGAGGTACATCATACCTGTGGTGAAATGCACAAATCCTAAATTTATGGTTTAATGGATTTTGACATATGTTTATACCCATGTAACCACCACTCAGATATGGACACATTACCCCAGATTGTTCCCTCATGCCCTTTCCAAACCAATACTCACCCCAACAAAGGTAACAGTATAATGACCTCTACCACCATAAGTTAGTTTTGCCTGTTTTTGAACTTGATAGACATTCTTTTGCTTCTGGCTTCTCTTGCTTATCATTAATGTATATCAGCCTTCTATTACTATGTAACAAATCATCCTAAAATGCAGTGCCTTAAAATAACCATTATTTTGCTCACTGATCTTCAGTTTGGGCAAGGCTTAGAGGGGATGGTTTGTCTGTGCTCCATGCAGCATCAGCTAGGGTTGCTTGACTGGGAGCAGGAGGGCCCATTTCTAGCTCCTTTCCATGGTGGACAAGTTGGTGCTGACCATCAACTGGTGGCTCAGCCAGAGTTGTGGGCTGTGGCCTCAGTTCCTACCCACATGTGTCACTCCAGAGACTGCTTGGGCTTCCTTACAGCATGGTGGCTGAGTTCCAAAAGAGCTACCAATCCCAGAGAACAAGGTGACCTAGCCTTACCTCAGCTGTACTCATCTGTTGAGGCTGTCGCAAAGGCCTGCCCAGGATCAACAGGAAGGGACATAGACTCTATCTCTTGATGGGGATGTCGGAAGGTTCTAGAGGAGCACAGGGGATGGGAGATATCGGGGTGGCCATCTCTGGAATACATTCTGCCACATTACATCTGTGAGATTTACCCACATTGTGACATGTGTTTGTAGTGTGCTTTTACAATTGCTGTATCATGTTTCATTGTGTGCATATCCTGTCTATTTACTTATCCTGTCTATGATTGACATTTGAACTGTTGGCAGTTTGCGGCCTTTGGAATAGTGCTGCTATGAATATTCCTATACAAATATTTTGGTGGACAAAGGCTGCCATTTATTACTGTGGCAGTCCCTTAGTTTTTGATATTTTTAAAACAGTACAATTCTATCCTCTTTTTTTCCTTCTCTTCTCATCAGTTACTGTAGCTGTGTGTACTTTAGGTATGTAAATCTCTGCTAGTGTCTTTAAAATGTTGAAAAGAAATTAGATAATTTTTACATAAATATGTTCTCTTTGTGAAAACTTTCAATGTTACAATAAAAATTAAATTTTCTTCTGACACCCCTTGCCAAATTTGGGCCCATTCCTCCTACCTACACTGAGGCACCTCTTGTCACCAATTTTTTTGGGTTCTTCATCTAGAGGTTTTTTTGGTGTTTTTTTTAATGCATTTACACATATAAATATTCCCATAGAAAATAGTGTTTTCTAAGTGTGTGTGTGTTTTGTTTGGTATAACAAATGGCATCATACGGCTCTGCAATTCATTTTCTCATTCAACAAAATATGTTGGCGATATGGTTATGAAATCACAGGTAAATCTATTTCACTTTCTACATTGCCAAATAATGTTCCATGGTATTATTATACCACTGTCAGCCATTTCCCTATGGAAGGACATGTAGGTGGTATCCCTGATTGTTTTGCAAGGGAAAAGAGTTACAGGGCCCTTAGATCTATGCCACTCAATGTCCCTTTTCTTTCCCCTGCAGAGGCGTCTCAGAGAGGCTGTGCAGCTGCTAGAGGACTACAAGCATGGGACCCTGCGCCCAGGGGTCACCAATGAACAGGTAACTCTGCTGGAGGCTGGGAGGGGAAAGAAGGTGACAAATTCACAACCTTTTCCCTGCAGCCAGAACCACTTCCTTACCCTTCATTATCCACTTCTCCTCTGCTTCATACCCCTGTGGACTTCTGGCTTTTGGAGGAGATGGTCAGGTCTCTCCCATGTGTTGGGTCTGGGGAGAATCATGGAGGCAAATAAGGCTGGAGAGGCCCAAAGGCAGAAGTTTGGTGGAGCTGACATGTGTGTCTCTTCCCAGTTCCACATTCAGTGACATCACAGTGGTAGCTTGAAATAAGCCATGTGGGGGTATTTACACATGGAAATTGGCTGTGCTACAAACCAGGACTTCTTCCCCCAGAGAACCAATTTTAAACATTTCCCAGCATATCCACTACCAAAAGTTCAAGTTGAAAGTGGGAAAGATGGGGGAGGATAGTGGGGATTAGGCTAGGACACTGTAATTCCATTTTTGTTTATAGCGTGTAGGAACTTGTACTAGAGCTAATTGAAATGTTGATGGTTGTGTTTGGTTTTGAAGAAAGGTAGAGGGATGTAGTTTAGGGCACTTTAATGATTATAGAGACTGATGGTTAATGTGCCAACATTTTTCTCTCTGTTCATAAACTTTATTTCAAAAACTTAACATTTAATTTCACTTTTTTTCCAAAGTAATATGTGTGCACAGTTCAAAAGGCCAAATAGTACGAAAACTCTTCAAGGAAGAATAGTATGCTGCCCAACCCTCTCCAATTCCCATTCCTGTTCCCCAGAAATAAATATTTTTAGCTGTTACTTCATGTAGAAGTCTGTATTTCAAACTAATATGCTTACCTATACTGCTATTTCTCAACTTGTTCTTTTGTGTTATCTATCACAGTAGGTGAGGATTCAACTCTCTTATTCACCTCCATAACCACACTTCTCTCCCCAGACTCGTCATCCTTCCCTATGATTTTCATGGTTTTGGGGGTCTTTGGTTATTCAGTATTCATAGTTAAGGCCTCTTTTTTTTTTTTCTCACTGGCATAGTTTTCTTTGCACCATCTCTAATTCTTATTACAACCTCTACTAGCTTTTTGATATTTTCAGTGCTTTCTTTCAATATGAAGACTCCTGTCCTTCAGTTCCTTCAATTTTTTTTTTCTTGAAATTTTCCTTTCTGGAGCCCACCTCTTCCAGCTCCAGGCCTTCCCTTGGTGTATACCTTCATTTTGGTGGAACGCCTCTTCCAGTAGCTTCCTGAATATGGAGTAAATGGAAAGAAAATTTGAGTCCTTTTGTACCTGGGTGTAATTCTGCACTCGGCCTTAATTGATAGTTTGAAGATAATTGATAGGTTGAAGAGAAAATTCTGGGTTGATGATCATTTTCCTTCAGAGTTTTGAAGACATTGCTCTATTGTATTCTGGCTTCTATTATGGCTGTTGAAAATTTCATGATATTTCATTCCTGTTTCTTTGTAGGTAATCTGTTTTCTATCTTTGGAAATGTTTAGGATCTTCTCTATAAAATTTATTTCTGAAATTGCAGAATACTGTGTCTTTTAAAATTCATTATTTTGGGTTCCTGGTGACCCTGTTCAATCTGAAGACACCTATCTCACAGTTCTGGCAAATTTCTTACACTGTTTCTTTGACAATTTCTTCTCATTCTGGAACTCCTCTATTAGTCAAATATTTGACATCTTCTATTGACATTCACATCACTCACATTTTCTTATCTTTTTTTTCCTTCTATTCCATCTGTCCTGTCTGGCTTTGCAGGAAATGCTCTTGAGTTTATTTTCAACAAGTCTATTGAATGTTTAACTCCAGTTGGTATAATTTTAATTTTTAAGAGCTCTTTGATTGTTTCTTTTCTTTACTCTTTTTCATAGAATCTGATTCCTGTTTTGTATATACAGTATCATCTCATCTCTCTGCATTCGGCAAGCCAAGTGTGGGAAGGAGGCTGGAATCCCAGTTTACCTCACATACTTTCATTAGTTTCCCTGCTTTTAGCCTCATCTACTCCCTCCTTCCACTGTCTTAGTGTTTCCAAGGCCGGAATCACTTGGATTCAGTTTCTCCAGAAGGATGATAAGCCTCCAGCACCAGGGGGATGCAGCTGAGAGCAGTGAGAGTGGTCTTGCTGTGTGGGGAGGCATGGGGTTCTGACGGCTTTCAGGAGAGGCTTTCAACCAACCCCTATGTTTAGCCCTATGATTAGTTCTTTTTTTCCTGGGATGCCTGATCTTTCCAAGTTTTGAACTTTGCTGGTGTCCTGGGGGCAATGGGCTAGCTTCTTAAGCATGCCCTCTGCAGGCATTTAGGGGATGGCTTCCTTCTCTCTGTTTGGAAGAAAATTAGGTGTGAGAGGGGTGGATAGAGAATAAGACCAGTAAAGCCCACTAAAAGAGACTCAGAGAGTTAACCAGATAAAAAGAGAGAGCCAGAAAAGACTCACAGAGTTAATGACTTAATCAGTTGAAGCTCCAAAGGCCAGGAGTAACTTCGAATGTCCAAATATTCCCCAGGTAAAGAAATGTATCGGAGTGCAGCCTATGTCTTCATTGTGTCCATTAGATCATGCCATTGTAAGGTTTACTTTAGCCTGCTAAAAGGCTCAGTTTATTCTTTAACTTAACCTACATGCTCTTTTTTTCCTCCTCCAGCCCCTAATCAAGTAATTTGCAACCTGGGCAGGAGACAAGCATCATGATGAATTTTTCCAAACAAGCCCAGATATAAACAGCATAGTAAGAGCAGGAGAGAGTTCATCTTAAAGCTAAGATTCCATTTCAAGAGCCAGAAAGTTAGGAGGTAAGATTCCTAACATATTCTTCAGCAAACAGACAACAACTCAGCCCACCATGGGGGCAGGACAGGCGGTCTTGATTGATATGGTCCCAGAGGGAAGCTGCTGTCCTGGGGAGGAACCAGATCAGTAAATTTCTTGTGTTAATTTTGAAGAATTACCTAGAAGACTGATAATGGAAGAGAAGACACTTAATTTCTCTCATGAAAGATAAACATCTTGAGACCACTTAACAAGTCTATACCCCCTAGCCCTTTGTCACATTCTTGAAAAATCCTTAAAGAGGGGAGCCCCCACCTTTCAGGGCGCTTCCTCTTTGAGGATGCCCGCACTTGCTAAGTGCATAACTTCAAATAAAATTTTTATTCTGCTTTACCACTGTGTTTCTGCCCTTCAATTCTTTGTTGTAGCAGGGGCAAGAACCAAGGAAAATAAAGAACTGCTCCCTAACATCTCTACTGTCAGTTACTAAAACTCATTTTCCATCCAAACACATGTTGCTGTCCCTCCTCTGCTGTGGTTTCCTCTTCTGTTCTTTTGGTAACTCTGTGAGGCACTGTTCCTGCTTTCTTCCAGCACCTATAGGCACAAGCCCATGCTGAGGCCCTGTGCTGCCAACGGGCTGAAGTTCCCCCCCTCCCCAGTCCAGTTTGGTTCACTATGTGTTCATGGAGCACCTACAGGCCGGTTTTGGTGCTAGAGCCTGGGGCAAGGAGGAAGCTGGGTGAGAGTCTTGCCTCATGGACCCCCCAGAACAGTGAAGACACATAGTATTTTGGGAGAGCAGAGGAAAGAGTAACCAACTCTGACTAGGGGTGTCTGGGAGAGATTTCTTGCCTGAGATTTGAGGGGTGAGATGGGCCGGTGAGGAGCAGGCACTGGGTCGGAGCAATCCAACGAGGAGGCACATCGTGAGTATAGAGAGAACAAGTCCCTCCACGGGAAGTGACAGGCGGGTGTGCCCACCACCTGCAGCCTAGCAAGGTGAGGGGAAGGCAAATGCATGAGCGGATGCGTACCGCAGCCAGATGTCCTTGTGCAGGGCCCAGGGGAGTGACGTGAGATGGCGTAGTGCTTGGTAGGCAGGGTCTTCTCCAGGCGTCTGCGCTGCTGGCTGAGTTGGGGGAAACCATCAAGCAGGGAGAGCAGGCTGTGACCTCGTCTCAGCTGTGGGCCCTGAGGTGCCTGGGTAGCATGACCTGACATGCCCCTCTCTAGGCCAAACTGGTCCTCAGACCCTTGCAGTTCCTCTTGGATCTGTCAGGAGTGGGTCACCTCCAGGCCCTTCCTGACGCTGTATCTGCTCCCCCTCAAGCTCCGCTCTGTCCTTGCTGAGGTTGGCCTCTGGCACTCCTTCCAGCATCCAGAGTTTGGGGAATGAGGCCAGATTTCTCCTCTTTCCTCCCTTCAGTAGCTTAAAGCTGCCTGTCCTGTTTTCTGGGCCTCTTTGTTTTCTGTCCTGAAGCCCCCATATGCCTCTAGGGAGCTGGCAGGAGAGGCTGAGGGCCTTGGGGGGCAGAGGGCTTGGCACTAGCTGTGCTTCACAATTCTGGCTCATGCCAGTGATGCCTGCAGTGTCCATTGGGGTAGCATAGTGCTCTAGGTGTCAGCCTGCTGCTGGGTCTGATAATAGGCAGATCCACCCCCTCCCTCCCTTTCTTGCCCTCCTGGCTCCCAGAGCAAACAGCAGCTCTCACGGCTTCCCTCTGTGGCCCTCATCTGCAAAGCCACACCCTGCTCTGGTCTCCACAGACACAGGGGCAGAGCAGGTAGCTGATGACATTCCAGCCCAGGGCTTGAGGAAGCCTCAGCAATCTGGAGTTAAGGACAGTCCCCCATTCCTGGTCCAGGCTGGTGTGCTCCTCAAGGGTCATGTGTGTACCACCAAGAGGCCCATGGAGTTCTTGATCTGAGTCTGGACAGCAGCCTCATCTGCTCCTGGGGCCTGTGCCTGCTCTGCTGTCCTGTTTTAGGCATGTCGGTCAGCAGCCGTGGCTGCGTTCTGACACTTGCAGGCTGTCCTGATGTCATAGGCAGTGCTGGATAACCTGAGCACCAGTTTTGTTATCTAACCTGCCTCTGGTTATGAAATCTCCTTAGGGGATTTGCTAGTTTTTCATTCACACTTGATGGCTATCTTTTGGTCTCCTGTTAGTGAGTGACTGATGTCTCCTTTGGAGACTGTTAATGCCTTAAAAGGTTGCTGCCCCAGTGAAAAATTAGTCCTGAGGATAAAATACAAATAAGCATAATTTACCCTTTGAGCTTGACAGGTTAGAAATTTGATGTGTGGTCTCCTGTTCTGTTCTTTTGGTAACTCTGTGAGGCACTGTTCCTGCTTTCTAAATCCTAATAAAGATTGTAGCTATTAGCTAAACGACAAAGCCATAGGTAAGAGCAAAAATATCAACAGAGGCAGGTAAGATCCCACACTGTGCTGTGTGGACTTCATGGGCCAGGGATTTGTTGGAATGGTTTGGCATAGATGGAGATGGATGGGGTTAAATATTGAAGACCTCCATGGTGATGAGCCACCACTCACTACACGCTCACTAAGAACCAGGCACCATGCTCAGTATTAGCACTTCACACATATTATTTCAATTAATCTTCACAAAAACCTTATTTGGTAGGTACCTGTATTAACTCCATTTACAGGCCAGAAAACTGAGGCTCAGAGAGCTTGCATTACTTTTGTAAGGTCACAGAGCTAGTATGCAAATGGTGGAGAGTGAAATCGTGAGAGGCAGGGTGTGGTCAGAGGAAGTTGGCATTTGTGAAGGTCTTGCAGCCCAGTTACCCCTGTGTGGTTCATGCTGTCAGTCCAGACTGTGAGCATCTGCTGAGCACTCAGGATGTAAAAGGTGCTGCGGCAGGTGGGCACTGAAGGGGAAATAAGCGTATGCCCTGGTTCCTGCCCTCACACAGCCAGCTCCCAGCACAGGCGAGGTGACCGCACAGAGGCAGATGGCTAGAGGCCAGGCTGGTGGCTAAGCCATGTGGACTTAATGCTAATGGAGGTAGGGGTGCAGCTGGGGGAGAGGCCTGGGGATGGAGGTGATGAGGAAAGGCCTGTGGAGGGGGAGCACAAGAGGTTGGAGGTAGAATGGCAGGAGACAGCAGTGGCCCAGGGAGGGACATGCACTTTAAGTCACAGATCAAAGCCAAGATGCAGAGTGGAGTGGAGAGAGAGATGAGAGAGCAAGGAGAGACGGAAAGAGAGGGATGGAGAGAGGGATTGAAAGAGGGAGGGAGGAATGATGGGGAGACATGAGATTATTAGAGAATGTTGGGGAGGCTGGCAAGTTGCAAACCAGATTGTGAAAGTGTTTGAAACCCAGGTGGAGATGCTAGGTTTGTTGTGTGAGGCAAGAGGAAGCTACTGGAAGCTCTTGAGCAAGGGAGTAGCATGAATGTGCGCTGTGCTAGGATCAGTCTGGTAGAATGCCAGGCTGATTGGGGAGGGGCGTGTGAGGTTAGGGAAGCCAGCTTGGAAGCTCCTGGCATGGACAGGAGTGAGGTGAGCAGTCTCTGGGAGCCGCTGTGGGCTTCTGATGGTGGTTCTTGCCCATCATTCCACATTCCACAGAGGCTGGGGACAAGTCTGCCTTATTAAGTGCCTACCCTGCTGTGCTTGGCCTGACACACGCGTACAGGCCCTGTGCAGGATGGATTCTGCCTGTAACCTGCCGAGGAGAAGGGCCAGCCTGGATGCAAGAGATATCCTGCAAGGCTTCTCCTCTGGCTGAGCAGAGATGGGCTCAGCCGTGTTTGGCTTTGCCAAAAAATAGCAGAGAAAATACCAGAGTTAAAAATACTTGCACCCCCAAATCTCTAGGTATTAGCAGGGGCGTCAGAAGCTGGCTGAAAGAAAGACTTAGCTAATATTCCCTCTCCTTAGCCTGACTCCTAGCCTTAGACTTCTGGATCCTGATTACCTTGCCCCTCTGGGCTGGCCCCCAGGTTGGTCCATATCATTAGCACAGAACAGGCAAGTGATCAGTATTAGTTGAGGCATTTATATGATGCGCCAGGTGTTGTACTGGGTATTATAGATGCATCTCTGGGCTGGGCCACTGAGGTGGCCTCCTGGGTGGTCTCCTCATTCTACCCTGACCCCTCTCTTCATGCCCAATGCCGCACTTAGAGGGACCTGTGAAAAGACGTTACATCATTTGTTCCTCTATTCAGGGCTTCTCAGCCTCAGCACTGTTGGCACTAGGGGCTGGCTTGTCCTTCCATGTGGGGCTGCCCTGGGTGCTGCAGGGTGTTTAACAACCTCCCTGCCTTCTACCAACTAGATGCCAGGAGCACCCCCTCACAAGTCATGACCACCAAACATTGCCAGCTACTCCCTGGGTACAGAAGCACCATGTTAAGAACCACTGCTCCAGTAGAACCTCTCTGCTCAGAGTAAAATTCACAGTCCTTGGCACAACCCACAGATCCTCCTTTCCTCTCTGACCTTGTCTCCTACTACTCACCTGCTGATTCAGTCTACTCCAGACACACTGGCCTCCTTTGCTGTCCCTCAAACATGCCAGGCAGGCCCACTTCTGCGTCAGGGCCTTTGCACTGTCTGCGCTGTCTGCCAGAACAGTCTCCCACCAGATATCTGCATGGCTTGCCTCCTCCAAGTATTTCCTCCAAAGTGACCTCAATAAAAACTAGCTTGACCACCTTACGTATCTCTGTAAACTCATCGCCGCTGCTAGCATGCACTCTCTGTCCTACCTTGTTTTACTTTGCCATGTTTCTTGAAGCACCTATCCTTCTAACGGATCAGAGAAAATTTATTTATTTATTACTTACATTGCTTTGTCTCCATTAGCATGTAAGTTCCATGAAAGTTGAGATCTGGGTCTTCATTGATGTATTCCTGGTGCCTAGAACAGTACCCAGCACATAATTGGTGCTCAATAAATATTTGTTGAATAGATGAATTTTCTCTGATATTCTTTGATCTTCAGTAACCTTGAAAGTAAATATTCATATCCCCATATTGCAAATGAGGAAGTGGAGGCTCAAAAAGATTAAGTAAATTGCCCCAAATCTCATGGCCAGTGAGTGGCAGATCTGGAATTCAAATCTGGGTTTGCCTCCAGGGTCCATCCTCTTAATGGAGAGAAGCTGCTGTCGGAAGTCCCGACTGTCCCGACTGCTGCTGTGTGCGATGCCACAGGATGAGGGACAAGTTCTCTCTCCTTTCGTATGTCTATAGAACTGGGGGGTACCTTCACCCTACATAGACTTGCATATGTACAAATTACCTGGGGGTAACCATAGCAACAAAATTAATGGTGAGGAATAATGGGATTGGCCCGAATTATAAATTAGGAAGATTTTTCTGTACGTTTTATGGAGACATCCTTTGCCTTACAGAAGGATCCCCTTCAGGCGCTCTGTTTAATTACCTTCTGGATGTTGTTTTAAATAGGCTCTGTCTTCGCTGCCTTCGGAGGTTTGGAGAAGCAGCTTGGAAGGAGGCAGAGGGGAAGGGGAGAGAGCCAGGTGGGGGGGCGGGGCCCAGGCAGTTACTTCCCCGTCTGGGGTCTGGGCACTGGGGTATGCCCTACTCCGCTGCCCACAACCCCCGAAGGCCGGGCTTCTCCTGAATCACGTCTGGGCCACCCCCGCCCCTCCCTTGGTCTCCACTGGGGTTCTAGTAGGTTCATATGGCAGCTCAGTTGAGACAGAGGCTATTTCTGCAATCAGCTAACTTCTGCATTGTTCTAGCCACCTCTCACCCACACTGCTTCCCTCACGCTGCTTTTGTCCTCATTCCCCAAGTTGAGAAATCAAGCAAGTCTCATACCCACACTAGTTTGTGGCTGTAGCCAGAAAGTTCCAAGGGATTAGGACTGCACATTTTTATGTTCAGTCAGGGGTGCAGAGGGAGATGGGTGAGCATAAAGGAAACAGGTCACGCCAAGAATTGTAGCTTAAAGTACAGTGGCTTCAGGGGGCTGACAAGAACATGCCAGAAGCTCTCTGTCCTAAATGTTCAGTGTGGACAGACTGTCCATGCATCCCTTACGGCCTGCCAGGTGCCATGCTGGGTGTTGTAGATGTATCCCTGGGCTGGGTCACAGAAGTGGTCTCCTGGGTGGTCTTTTCACCCAGTGTGGTCCTCACCAGTAAACTGTTTGCAGGATTGATTTGTGAGACTTCAAACTAACAACCAGCTCTTGGTTTCTGGGTAGTACCTGCTGCTGTTTCTGCATCCAGCATCTGACTCATGAGTTCAGCAGGTCCCAGAGAAAGACCCAGGCCCAGGGACTCAGACCCAGGTCCTCATCCTGCTCTCTCTACAGGCTCAGCCAGGCAACATCAGACAGGAAAGGACCCTGGAGAGACTTGTTTCTACCTCCTGCCCCTTCTCTTGCCTGATTAGTTTACAAAAATGAGGTAAGGCTAAGATGTGTGGTGACTTGTCCAGTAAGACCGGTGAGTTAGAGGCTGAGCCAGGGCCCCAAATGTATGACCTGACTATTGTTATTGCAGCCTGCAGATGGGATGAACCCAAATGAGATCAGGCCACGACTAGGAATTTTAATTTACAATGGCGAGGTTCCTCTCACTTCACCCAAACACCTCTTGAGGCAGGAGCAATTCCAAATGTCACGAGAAGAGCCTCAAACACAGTTTTAGCTCTCATTCCTTCCTCTCTCCTCTGGGAAGGCTTCCCCAGTATTATGGGAGGCAATTTCCTACAACCCCACATGGGTTACCTTAGTTAGGTCATCCTAACTGCTATAATGAAAAGATCAACAAATGTACTAGTTCCGTTTATTTCTCACCTATGTAACAGTTTAGGTTCCAGGTGGGCTGGGGTCTCTGCTCCACAGGATCATTCAAGGACTCACGTTCCTTGTATAATGTTTCTCCGCCATCTCCTTGGGGCGTCCTCTCTGCAAGGCCCAGGTTGGGCTCTAGCCACATCCTTGCTCTGGCTCACAGGAAGGGGACAGAAAGCATGGAGGGGCCTCAGGTGCTGGCTGAGAGAGGCACAACTCAATTCCCCTCAGCTGCCCCTGGGGGACTCAGTCACATGGATTAGCCTACTGCAAAGGAGCCTGGGAAATGTAGTACAATAATCAGCTCCCTGCACAGGGCTGTTCTATTCCTATAGAAGAAGGAGCATAGATTTTGTCGGACAATTAGCAGTCTGTGCCACAGAGGTCAGTAAAGAGCTTAGAAGTTGTATACCCTATTTCTGTTCTAGTGGTTATTCTTAAATTTTTTACAATTGTTTTTGAATAGGTAACATATGAACAGTCTACAGAATTCTAAAGATATTTAAAAAGTAGAGAACAAAAGCCAAATTTCCCTTTTCCTGTCCCCCGACTGCCCACTTCTTCCTAGAGTAACGGTTAGCTTCTTCTGTATGCTGCCAGAGATGTCTGCTATATTTATCCTTCTCCTTTAAATGCTAATGATATAATAATGACAACTCTAGGGAAATTCACTGGAGCATCATGATTGTAACAGTAAAGATGGGACAGTCACAAAAGGACAAACAGTGTATGATTTCACTTATAGGAAATATCTAGAGTGGTCAAGTTCACAGAGACAGAATGGTGATTGCCAGGAGCTGGAAGAAGGGAGATTGGGGAGTTAGTACTTATTAGGTATAGAGTTTCAGTTGGGGAAGATGAAAATGTTCTGGAGATGGATGGTGGTGATGGCTGTACAGTGGTGTGAATGTACGTAAAGCCACTGAACTGCCACTTAAAAAATGATTAAGCAGTAAGTTTTATGTTATATATGTATATTTTACCACAGTAAAAAAAGGGTGGGAAATAGCCTGAAAGTCCATAAACAAGGTACAGTTTACAATACATGAATTCAGGGTTTCTGTTAGGAAGAGTAAGGCTGCTCTCTCTGTGTTAATATGGAAAGATCCCCAAAATATATTAGATGCCTCAAGGGGCAGAATGGTGTGCACTGGTATGCTAGCATTTAGGAGTGGGTACATGTGGTGGTTAAGAGTAGGGCCTCCAGAGCCAGACTGCTTGGGTTCAAATCCCAGTGCTACTGTGGGGTTTGGAGCAAGCCACTTAACCTCTCAGTGCCTCAGTTTCTACATCTATAAAATGGGGGATACACTAGTCCCTGCTTCACAGGGTTTTTGAGGAGATTAAATGAATGAATGATGTGCAAAGCCTTTAGAAGGGTGTCTGGCACATGGTGCTTGTCACTAAAGTGACTGAGTGAATGGGATGAATGGAAATCTGAGTCAGAAGTCCAGCTGTAGTTCTGGCTGCACCTGAGAGCTTGGGCATGGCTCTGAGCTTTGGTTTTCACATCTGTCCTATAGAATCAGGTTTCTTAGTGTGAGAATCAAATAGTTAATGAGAGGGAATGTGCTCAGCAAGATAGAATAGCATGGAGTTATCAGGCGAGGCTTTATCTTTGCCCCTTATTGTGGTGCTAGCCAGCCTGGGCCATGCGTGTAGCACTTGGGAACATGTCTGTAAGGAATGGGTTCCTGGCCATGCCTGCTGACACCGTGCTGACCTTCTGCCTTTGCTGATGAGCCAGCATCTGCCTGACTCTTCCACTCCCTGGGAGTGGAAAAGGCAGTCCTTGAACCTGAGGGACACGGACATGGCCGTGGATTACAATGTGGTGCTGTTTAGCTGGACTTCAGGATATCTCAATTAAACATCTGTATTAGTCAGGGTAAGCCAAGTGCTATAGTAAACAGCCCCCAGATTCCAGGGATGCCCACAGCAAGGCCGGCCTCTCGCTCCTGTCAGAGTGCAGTGTGACTCAGGGACCTGGTGCATCCAGGGATGGGGCTCTCTTCACCTCATGGCCTTGCCTCTTCTAGGGCCTTCCTGGGCTTCCCTGGCCTCCACGGGTCCTCCATGGGACGCTTGGGGGCCAGGCCTGGAAGTGTCAGACATCACGTCTACCCCCTGTCCCTTAGCCGGCTCCCAGTCACATGAGCCCACCTGCCCGTGGGGGAGGCTGGTACGTACTGGCCTAGCTGTGCATACTCCAAGGCAAACGCCAGCTGTCGGGGGGCACCGAGCACCGAGGTCCCTGCCCTACCTTTATAACAAACCATTTCCTGAGGCACAGAGAGAAAGTAATTTGCCCAGCACCACACATTCTGTAAGGGATTTGGACACAGGCCTCCCTGGTTCTAACACCTGTTCTGATTGGCCAGTTTTTCCTGCTCAGGCTGTTCAGCAGAATCATGGGGGATTTTTTCTTTTCTTTTTTTCTTTCTAAGAATTATAAGAAGAGATCTTGAGGTTTTTTAAATAAAATTTTAATTTTAGATGAGGCTTAGATTTGCTGCATACCTGGTGCTGTGGGAGATGCTGGGGGTAGGCCTCTAGGAGCTGGACTGTGAATCCACAGGGTCAGGGGACCTGGAAATGGAAGATTCTGATTTGGGATGTCAAGAGTCATGCCCAGGGCCTGGAGTCACACCTCTGACAGTGATGGGACTTGGGGGTGCACTTCAGGAAAGCACCTTCTGAGAAAAGAAAGACCAGCCTGTTGTATTTTTACCTCTTGGCTGCTATGCTCTCTCCTACCTTCTGTGGCTAATAGTCATTCTGCATTCAGCTCCCTCTGTTCCCCGATTATTATTTTTTTAAAAATCTACTGCTTCTAGATATGTCAAAGAAATAACCAATCTTCCCATGTTTTCTTCTGCCTGCTACTTCTATAGCTTTTCTTCTTCCTTCCTAATTACAACCCTTCAATAGAATTCGTGCCTCATAACGAAATTACCAAGTATCATAATTCTTCCAAGTGGTAAAGATACCTCAAGACAAATGCTGGGCATAAAAGACACAGGGCATAAATCTCCAAAGAAGGAAAAAAGCTAACCTTTTCAAACAATATTGCTTCTCTCTCACTTACCAACTTTACATTTCCCTGTATGGCCCCGGAAGATGACTGGTTAGCCAGAGACGGGTAAGATTCCTCAAGGGAGGAACAACCTAAGACAGGCACAGTCGCAGGGGGGCCATCAGGTGAGAAATTGGGGATCAACAGAGGGGAGGCTTAGAACCTCACCCCCCCTGTTTTGAGAGAAATCTTCTGCATCCGTGGATGTTTTGTTGCCCTTGTCTAGCTTGGATTAATACTTAGTCTATAGGCACACACCTGATCATCTACATTTGCCCTCTTACAGCACTAAACTATGTTTTCTACCTTTATCTTGCATCTACCTACTACTTCAGCATTTTATTAAATAATAGTAATAATAAAAAGGGAAAAATGTGGGATTCACATATAAATCAAGTATAAAAATCAAACAGATATTCATATTTGACCTGATTGTTTATAGTTCATAATGCATGATCAAAACCGAAAGTTTCTGTGATGACTGCCCTTGTACTGTTCACCATGTAAGAACTTATTCACTATGTAGAGAATTTGTTCACCATGTAAGAACTTGTTCGTTATGCTTCAGAAGATTGGAGACTGTTGAGAACTAGGCTTGGGGTTGATTAATGATTGTGCATTGAGTCCCCTATACAGAATTTTATTGTTGTTAACAACCATTTGATCAATAAATATGAGAGATGCCCTCTCAAAAAAAAAATCTACTGCTTCTAATCTAACTGGGTCTGGAATAGCAGACAATCAAATATATTTGGAATCTATCTAAAATAATAATTAGTCTGCAAATTAAGGCTTGAGGGACTCTGCTATGAGTAAAATGCATATGCTATTATATATCAATTTTAAGTTCCTATTTTTGTTACCTTCTGAAGCTTAATTTATATTCCAGATAACAACTTTGTCATATAAATGAAGCATAACTGAACTATTCTGTTAGAAAACTTTAAACCTCCACTGCTGGTCTCATCCTCCCTCTTCCTCACACCTTTCTTTCTCCATTAAAAATGCACTGGCCTCTGCCCACAGTGTAAATTTTTATTTACCATGTGTTTTTGATTCTAAAAGTCCTATTTTATCACATTTTGACATCTCTTAAATAGGATGAATCTTTTCATTGATGGGGGTCTTGGCATATACCATAGTTTTCTTTCTTACTGGTACAGAATAGTGTGTCTTAGGATTAAGGATGTCTTAGATTCAGTGAAATACAGTATTTATATCATTTGAAGGAATTGACAAATTGTTCTGTGTCTCCAGCCTGTCCCCCTTGCTGTGCTGGAAAGAGACAGTTTCACCACTCATTCTAAGCAACTTTCTTCTCTACAACCTTCTTAAATGACAGAAACAACAAGAATAAAATGCCATTGACAATAGTAAGCAGTTATAAAGTGCTTGCTGTGTGCCCAGCCCTGCTCCAGGCACTTTTCATACATTCAGCACTGTTACAGACACAACTATTATCCCCATTTTACAGAAGAGGAAACTGAGGTCCAAAGGGAGAAGTGGCGAAGCCAGAAAGCCAGGCGGTGTGTCTAGCTCTGAAACAATCATGCAGCACTGCCTCTAGCGATTCTGGGAGACAATTGAAATATCTTCATTTAAATCATGGCTTCTTCTGTGAATCCTTAGAATCAACTGTGGGGTGGGGGTGGGGTGGCTTTAGAAAAAGCTGGAAGAATGCTTAAAGTAATTTTACAGTGCAGCCAGAGCTGAGAACCCTTGGTTTAAATGGTCTGTGTGAGATTCCCAAGCTCCACTGTCCTGGGGTCCCTGATGCCACACCCCCAGGTAGCTGCCAGACCTGAGATGGCCAGGACAGTTACACCCTTTGGGGCTGGAAGTCTTGGATAAATCATGTGGCTTTGAGACCTTAACTTGATATGTGCTTATAATTTTTGTTCTTTTTTTTCTCTCTCTCTCTCCCTTCCTTCCAGCTCTGGAGTGCACAGAAAATCAAGCAGGTAATTCAGTTTTGGATTCTTTTCCTTTCCTGCATGATCTCTTGGACCCTGCCCTGCTCTGTCCCAGGATCCAGGGCTGTCCTGTGCTCAGTCTCTCCCCTCCCGTTTGCTCCCAGCCTACTCATCTCGTCCTTCCTCCCCAGAACTCGGGGCCTGAGTTTCTGAAGACTAGAGCTCAGGCCAGCTTGCCTTTCCCAGGGCCCCTAGACACCTTCCCTATGGGCTCCTGTCACAAAATCCTTATTACGGGCCGACTGTCTGCCGGCATGGGGCACAGAGGGCCTGCAGGGCAGACACGGTCCGCTCTCCCCTCTGTTCATCCTTGAGCATTAGTTAGGAGGCGCGCTGTTTGTGGCCCATTGTTTGTTTTTTTCTTGCCCTGAAAGGTGAGAAAAGACTGACCAGCCAAAAGGCAAGATAACAGCCACTGGTGGTCTGAGTCTTCCTGGAGACCTGTCCTTTCCCTCTGCCTTCCCTGCCCTTGTCCCATCACCCGTGTGCCCATCCTGTGCTCTGTTCTTGGCTCTTGCCAGGCTATTTTACACCCGGACACCAATGAGAAGATCTTCATGCCCTTTAGAATGTCAGGTAAGCCCCTGGGACCCTTCGGGTTCTGCCCAGCCTCGAGCACTTTCTGTGGGTGGGGCTCCCAGAGCGTAGGGGTGTGCTGGCCTGAGGAGGCGAGGGGCTTGTTGCACACACAGCCACACCTGCGCATGCGCAATCACCTAGGCTTAGCCATTCAAGTCTGGCCAGGCCTCAGAATCACCGACGAGCCATCCGCCTTTTCTGCCTGAGCAGTTGTGGTGGAGTGGAGGTCTCTGCAGGTGAATCTGGTGCCCCTGCCCGCAGTGGCAGTTAATCCCAAGGTAACTCCCTGGTCTTTGATCAGGCTATTAACCTGCCCTAAAGAGAGAATGCACTGCATTTGCTCTGCCTTACACACTGGGAAGGAGAATCCCCCTTCTGTGGAGACCAGTGGGTGGGCGTAGGGTGGCAGAATGGATATAAGATTTCTGCCCCCGGGAAGCCCCGCCCTGTGGTCATGGAGGCACAGCTCTGTAGGAGCTTCATATCCTAGAAAGCACTTGGCACACTGCCTGGGGTAGGTGGTTACCCTGCCTACAGTTCCACAAGGCTGCAGGCCCTGCCCGGAGTCACACACAGAGGTCAGACTCACAAGGGTGTTGATGCCTCCTCTGTGCCATTTCTCAGTGCACCGCCCCTGAGTTACAGGGTACATGGAGGGCTGCTGCCTGCCTCCTCCACAGGTCCTCAGACATCCAGACAAAGTGTCTCTACCAGTGGGTCTCCATCATTTGAGTGGGCCAGTCAGGGTCCCCACCCCCAGAGAGCCTGATATCATGGCAGAGAGAGAATAAACAACCATGCGGCATGGTTGTGCTGAGCGGGGCAGGTAGTGAGCCCTGTGACCCCCGGCTTTGCCGTGAGCAGCTCCAAGGCATCGAATGCTCCAAGCATCTTACAGCTGTGGCCGTAGGTGCTCCCCAGCCCTGCACAGGCCATATCAGGCCCTCACCTCAAGCCTGGCTTTTCTTGTAATTCTCCAGTCAAACTTTAGACCTCTTCCCAGAGGGATGCAGATAGGAGAGTGATGCATTATGTGCACACTCTAATGCACACACTCAATGTGAACCACCTCTCTAGGAGTAACTCAGATGAGCATGGTTCTCTGTTGTCTGGCCACCAGCTGACCGGCTGCCATAAGTCAGAGGTTGGGGACAGGAGGTTGCCCATTGACAGTAGTGGGAGCAGTGGAGGGAGCCTTGCCATGGTCCATGACCGTGAGCAGTGAGCCCACGCTGCCCAGGGCCTGGCTGCACTTCACACCAGCTCTCTCTTGCTCTACAGAGGACATCTAGACAGGAAACAAGAGATTTAAAGAGCTCTGGCACTTAGAGGTACACATCTGGGGTGGGTAAAGATTTCCCTTCCCAGAAACGGTCATGATGCTGAGGAAGTGAGGGTATGTGTTAGAAAAACGAGCTGTGAGAACTGTCTGGCTAAAGGGGAACAGAGAGACAGAGGCTGGGGGACACAGAGGAGCCCTCTGTCCTGGGGAGAGCTGAGCGGAAGATGTCTGGGGGCTGGAGGTGCCTCCTGCTAACTGATCTGAGCCCCCTCATCAGGGCCATTAACAAAACAAGCATAGAAGTCTCTTCCGGTATCTCATTTGAGGGGTGCGTGGGATGCAGTTGGGTGGGATTATGAGTTGACCCTTTTCTCTCCTCTCTCGCAGGTTACATTCCTTTTGGGACACCAATTGTAAGTAGTACCCTATAATTTTAAATGTATAACTTTATGTCATTTCTAAAATTCTAGAAAAAATTTAATTGTATAATTTTTCTAAAAAAATTTTAATGTATAAAACTTTACATCATTGTTCGTAAATATTTGACTGAGATGTTGATTTAGGATAAATTCTTGGAGGGGAATTATTGGATAAAATGTCATATCAAATAGCATAATTTTTTTAAAATTCCCTTGATGTGTATTGCCAGACTTCTTTTTATAAGGCGTGCCAATGGTGTCCACCCAGCACACAGCTTCTAACTGCTTTCATCCCTATGTATTATCCATCCAGAGTATTATCGCTAGGACTTGCTAATTAAAGTTTTCCCAAAAGCTTGGGAAATCAGGAAGTAAGAGTGCCTTCTCAAAACTAAAGCTTAAATTAAACTCAGAAAGGATTCAGTATTCTTTTTGTTCACTTTTGGAATCAGGGTTAAGTTTACTCTTAATGTTTTTTATATTAGAGTAAAAGAGATGTACAGAAAGTTGCATTCATCATAAATGTACAGCTTGATGAGTTTTCACAAGGTGTGCATATCCAAATAAATGCCACTTAGAAAAAGATTTAAGCATATCAGCATCTCAGACACCTCTTATGCACACTTCTCGGTCACCACCCCCGAGGGAATCTTCCCTGACTTTTCTGACTTCTTTTGATATATCCTGGGTTTGCTTATTATTGAACTTTAATATAAATGGAATCATCAGGATGAATTTTTTTTTTGTTCTGGCTTCTTTGGCTCAAAATTATTTGTTTTAGAGATTCATCCTTGTTCTCATATGTAGTCTTTCTTTCTTTGTTCTTTTCTCGTTGCTGCATCTTATTCCATTGTTATAACTGTATCATGATCTCTTCATCCCTCCCTCCTATTGTTTGGTGGTGACCATTTGGTTTTTCTCCAGTTTGGAGTTCACAACATAGTGCTGCTTTGAACATGACTGTACAAGTCTTTTAGAGCATGTATACCTCATTTCTCTTGGCTTATACCTAGAAGGCTAGAGAGAACAACTGATGCAGTGATACTAGCTTTAGAAGGGAACTTTGTTAATTTAATAGAGGGTCTATCAAAAAAAATCCCAACTTTATAGCAAGCACTATTCTTTTTTATTATTATTAAGATATCATTGATATACACTCTTATGAAGGTTTCACATGAGCAACATTGTGGTTACTAGATTCCCCCATTATCAAGTCCCCACCACATACCCCATTATAGTCACTGTCCATCAGCATAATAAGATGCTATAAAGTCACTGCTTGTCTTCTCTGTGCTATACTTCCTTCCCTGGGGGGCATGGGGAATATAATATATTATGGCAAGTACCATTCTTAAAGATGAAACAGATGAAGATAAACTCTGAATGTCTGGGACAGGGTAAGAATGCCTGATAATATTTCTAGGCAACATTTTCCTAGGGTACTAGAAAGTACAGTAAGACATGAAAAATAAATAACTAGTATTAGAATGGGAAAGGAAGAAACAAGATCATTCATGAGAATAGACAAACTATTAGAACTACTGTTTTAAAAAGATTTCTGGATGTAAGACAAATATATAAGGAAAATTGTGTGTCTATGAGCCTATAACAGACATCTAGAATTTTTTTTTTTAAAGAGAGCATTTACAATAGCACTTCAGACTGTAAGGTACCTAAAAATAAATTCAAGAAAGGATATGCAAGGCCTTTATGGAAATACTTACAAAAAGTTATTGAAGGACATTGGAGATTTAAATAAATAAACATACATTATCTTGGATAGGAATACTCATGATCATCAAGATATCAATTTTCTTAAAATTAAAATCTGTATTCAGTATAATTCTAATCAAAATCCTATTTTGCTGGAACTTGATAAGTTGGTACTAAAAATTATATGAGCAAGCTATGGGCCAAGACAGCTTTCAAGAAAAAGATATGGGAGAGAACTCATCCGATCAAATAGTATAAGACAGTTTGGTTTTGGTATAGGGATAAGCAAATAGACCCCATGGAACAGAGTAGAAACCCTGGAAACATGCCCATGTCCATATGGAAACTTGATCTTTGAGAAAGGCAGCATTACAAATCAGTGGGAAAAAAAGGATGGATCGTTTAATAAATGGAGCTAAGATAGTCGGCTACTTACATGGAAAGAAAGTTAGATCTCACTTCATACACAAAACACATTTAAGTATGAAAAGAATATATTTTCAGCATTGTTTATAAAAGCAAAAAATTGGACTGAAACGTCCATTAACAAGAAGATGGATAAGGAAGTCATGGTTTAGTCATACAATGAAATACTTAACACAGAAAAGAAAATAATGAACAAGGGCTACATTTTTCAATATGGATAAATCTCAAAAACAATGTTGAATGAAAAAAAAAGGAGGAGAGTAATAATGCTGTTTGACATCATTTATATAATGTTTGAAAATATGCAAAGCAATATCATATAGTTTGTGGGTGCATTTTTCATGTATCTATAAAAACATTTATGGAAACTATTAGCAACATATTCATGGTACTATTTGCTTCTGGAGAGAGAGAAGGCAATGGAGTCTAGAAGGAGAACAGGAGGTGCTTCATTTGTATTTGTCATGTTTCATTTTTTTGAAAGACAGAATTTTCAGAAAAAATTCCACAAAATGATAGATTTGACAATAATGGATGCTCATTATATTTTTCTCTAGGCTTTCTGTATGCTTGAAATATTTCATTTTATACATATATTTTAAATATATATTAACATGTAGAAAATTATTTACATCTCTATCCTTACATAGTTTCCTCCAAACCATTACATTGTTCTGAAATAGGAGAAAGGGTTAGAAATTTCCCTCCATTATTGTGTGTGTTGAATTTTCTTGCATTTCTTGTAGCGTAGATGTATGTATTTCAGTGTAGTGTGTTCATGACAGTTTTATCTTCCTGATGTTACAATCTCTCTCTCTCTTATGCAAACACAAATGCATACATGTGTGCATGCACACACACACACACACACACACACACGAGTATCCCTGTTTCAATTAATATTGTTGCCTTGAATTCTGCTCTCATATTTATATTTCTGCTATTTCTACTCTTGTTTTACTTGCCTTGTAAATCATTGCTTATGCCTTTTATATGAGTGATATTTAATTACTTTGTCGTTTTGTATTATATGTCTCTTGTAGACAGTCTATAGCAGAATTTCACTTTTTTACCCAGTTGGTGAAACCCTGTCTTTACTTTTAATAATAAATAGAGCCAATTCACACTTGTGCCAATTCACACCTAGTTACTGTGACCACTTAGCCCGGTCATCAAGTTGTTTCTTGGTTTGTTTATTAAGCTTTTTTATTGTTTCTCTTTCTTCTCCTGATTTGAACTAGAGTGATCATTTTCATTGGTCCTTTGGTTTCTTAAGTAGTTTGAAAGAAGAACATCTTAATTCTCTTTAATTACCATTCTCATCTATAATATTTTACTGAGAGGTTCTATTATATTTATCTTATCAATATCAATAGTTGAATAATAATTATGACCTTCCCATCTCTTCCCACGTAGGAAGAGACTTTAAACATACCATTTTACTCTACTCCGTGTTTTACTGTTTCACCTGTACAGGCCTGCCAAGATTTTGAAAATAATCTGAAATCTCATCAGATTTTGGAATCCTTGCTTAACACCTGCATTAAACTTCACAATTATTTAGGGTGTGTGTTCTTTGTTTGGTTAGAGTACTTCTTTAAATAATATTCAGAGTCTGGGCAACACATGTTCTTACTCCTCGCATATCTGGAAATGTCTTTTTTTCCCCTCTCACACATTTACCATAGTTGGCCTGATTTTCTTTACTGGTGAACCTCCCTACTCCCCTTGAGATCCTTTGGTATTTTTTCTCTTTATCTTTGGAGTTCAGAAATATCCTAAGGATTAAAACAAAATCTCAGTATATTTTATAAAATTATACAAGTAATACATGAATATGTTCTTTGGAATTCAAAAATACCACCAAGAGCCTTTTAAAGACTATTTTAAAAGGTATACAAATAATACTGAATATGTTCTCTGCACTCAGAACTCAAACAATACAAAAAAAAAAGTAAAGATTCCTCTGATAACCCCTCAATCCAAAATCTGTTCCCAGAAGTAACCTCTGTTAAAAGTCTGAGGTGAACTTTCAGCTTTTTTTCTAGGCATTTTCATACATATGAATCACCAATTTAATTTTTTGCTGTTGTTTTGTATCTTTTCCATTACAAATAAAACAATATACTTACCTACAATTAGCTTCTTATATACTTAGCAGTTTACCTACAGAAAGATCCATTTCATTCATTCATTCATTCCTTTTTAGGAAGCAGCATTCTTTCCCCTAGTGATGGATCTAGGCTATTCTATTTGCTATTAGAAATAACAGTGCTGTGAAAAATCCTTGTAAAGCTCTTTCTGCACAAGCATGAGGATTTCTCAAGGGCCCACTCTAGGAAGTGAATTTGCTGTGTAAATGGCTATGTGCATTTAAATTTTTCATAGCTATTGCCAAATTTCCCTTTGATTGAGTTATATTTTAGCACACCTTTGTTAACAGTTATTCATATTTTTAGTGTTTTTGGCCAATCTGCTGGGAGAGGGAAAGGTAGCATCTCATTATGGTTTTAATTTTTATTTTCCTGAACACCAAAAAGATTGTGCTTCTTTTCATCTATTTATTGGCCATTTATATTTCCTCCTTGGTGAATTACCTGTTCACATCCTTTGTCCATTCTTCCACTGGCTGTATTTTCCTAATTGACTTGTAAGATTTCTTTATATATTTTGAATTCTAATCTTTTGTATATATATTACCTATCTCTTCTCCCAGCTATTTTCTCTTTACTCTCTGGTGTCTTTGTTGTAGAAAACTTTTAAATACTGATGTTTTTAAATATAATGAGCTTTCCCTGGATTGATTTTGACTATTTTCCCCACTCTCGCCTCCAGCTCTCTTACTAAAATAACTGGATTTGTGAGATTTTTGTCTAAGAATGAGCTCTTGGTTGTATTTATCAATTCTTCTGATTTCATTTTCTAATTAATTCATTTCTACTTTTGTTTTTATAATATCTTTTTTTCCTCTTTGGTTTATTTGTGGTTGGGTTTTTTTTTTTACTTTTTGCCTTGAATGCTTAATTTATTTATTATCATTCTTTCCTCCTATTAAAAGGCTTAGGGCTGTGAATTTGCTTCTGAGTATATCTAATATCTGGCTATATTTAATACATTTTCATATGTAGTGATTTATGTTTTTATGTTCTAAATAAGTTTGAAATTATAGTTTCAAATCCTCTTTAATCAATTAGATAGTCAGAAGAACACATTTTAAGTCCCAAGTGACTGGGTTTTAGAAAATGTATTCTTTTGTTATTACTTTCTAGTTTATCTTATTTTCAGAGAAAGTGACCTCTACAGTTCTGCCATTTGGAATGAATTATGGTTTTTTTTGTAACATACTATGTGATTATATCAATTAGGATTAGGACCATCTGCATATAAAAAAAGGTCAAAATAACAGTGGCTTAAACAAAATGATTTGCTTCTCTCATGTCAAGGAAATTTGGAGGTAGGCAGATGCTATCAGGAACCTCGAGTTCAATTTTTCTATACCATTCTCAGTGCTGGCTTCTATCATCAAAATTGCTTCATGGCCCAGGGTGGCTGTTGGAATTCTAGCCATCACATCCACATTACAAGGAGGAGTAAAAGGATGTACCTCCAAAGTGAGTCAGTTTCCTTTAGGAGCCTTCCTCAAACCCTTCTTCAAAGTTCTGTTTACATTTCATATAGAATTTAGCTGGATATATAGTCAATTCCCACCCTTAGGGATTCTGTCCATAAAAAAGAAGGGAAGAATCTGCCATAGTAATTTTTATAAATATTCCATCAACACTTGGAAAAAAGAAGATATATCATTTATATAGTAGTATCATCTCTTTGCTGCACCAGAGAATTTAAAGTTGGGGCTCATTTCCCCATAAGAGGCCAACTAAACCCTTATTAAATTAATGGCTGTCATCAGCTGGGATGAACTAGCTGATCCAAGGGATGATAGCCTGTTTCTAGTTCATGAGATGTTACTGAGGACACCCCAAACTTTGCCACTCTCCTCTTCCTACCCAAGACCAAGTCTATTTTTTGAGGGTCACGTGGCATCCTGGGAACATGAGTGCTGACACACTCCATGCTGTTCGGGCTTCACTGCTGAAAACCAGGTGCTGACAGTGTCCTGTTGGGGTGGATCCTCTCCCTGCCTGGAGCCAACACCCCTCTGAGTAAATGTGCAGGTATAAGGCGAGGATGCCCCAGCCTCTGAGATCATGTATGGACACTTGACTGAGGAGAATGCATAACATGACTTGGGACATCTCCCAGCAGGCTTCAGCGGTAGCCCAAAATGACAATGCTCACCTAGCCCCAAACATTCTTATCCCAGGACTCAGGACAAGTGGCCCAGGTGAGAGACTCATTGGTCCCACTCCCTTGCTGGCCACTGCCTTGCCTTGAGTAGAAGGAGCACTGTGGCCATTTCAGCACCTCCACTGAGGTCTGCTGTGGGGAAAACAGAAGTTCCTGTGATCAGAATCCTCACCTGACCCTAAACTACTTGATGATGTAATCTGCCTACTGCTGGGCTACTGCTCCCACACCCATAGGCAATGAACTATTACTGACTGAGTCACTATATAAAGAGCTCTGCTCAGTGCTCTGGGTGGAGGCAGAGATGGAGGAGGAGTGCAGACCTGCAGACTGCTGGATGCAGACATGATTCTAGTGCTCGACCTACTGCTGTGAGAATAAAGCCAGGCAGAAACACTTTTACCCTCAAAACGTCCCACTGTCATCTCTCTGTCTCACTGAATCCATAGTGAACTTACCTGGGCCTGAAACCCTCAGGCGAGACACCTGCTCCCACCAGTCACATCAGCTCCCTGAAGGCCTTGCTTTCACTTGGAACATCTCAGCAAACACCTGGTCTGAAAGAGTGTGAAAGTTTCAGTCCATACCTTAGGGGAGCCCCTGGTGTGATATAATGCATAAGAAATAAAGACATGCAGAAGCCACTAAAATGCTTACCAAAATAGAAAGGGGGTGCCGGCGAATGTGCAAGTAACTGGGTCCCTGAGTGATGAAAGGAAGGGGTGAGGGAGGCTGGCAGGTGCCTCTACTGCAGTGCTTCTGGAAGCAACATCCAAGCTGCCTCCTGCCCAGGTGAGCATCCTGGCTCCACGCTCACCTCCAAGGCTGCCGCTCCCACCTTGCCTGCGAGTAACCCTGTCCCTGCCCTGCTCACTCCCCAGAGCTCAGGAGAAATAAGCTGGTTTTCTCCCAGAGGCTGGTGCCAGTTTAGTCAGCAGATTTCACAGATCCACTGGCACCCATGTAGTGTCTTATTTTAAGCTTAACATTTGAAGATGGGAACTTTTCCCCCTTTGGTGTGTGGCAAAGAGATCCCAATTTATATATAAGCATGGTAGCTAAGCGAGTACATCAAGGCTGTTCCCCAGGCGAGGGGAGTTCATGGCTGCCCTTCATTGGGAACCTTCCCAGAAGAACCTCACCAGCTGTGGTAGCTTTTTACAATTGGCAGCTCTGTTTCCAGGTGTGCAGCGCTGGCCTTTATAGGCATGTGTGGCTGGGGAGAGGCAGGGCCAGTGTTCTGGCACCTGTCCTAGCCTCTCTGAATTTCCTCATCTGCCAGCCTATATCCTGCACCCTTGGTTACCATAACATCTCAGAGGCCAGGACCTGGGCTTCTCTCGTGGCCCTGAGGCTCTCCCAGGTAGCATCTGGGCTTCACTGTTCAGCCCAAGCTCTCCATGACTCTGCTGTCCTCCCACCCGCCCCCCCCTCATTCTGGAACTGTGAGAACTCCAGGCCCCAATCCCCCATACCCAGCTAGGAGACTGAAGGAGGGCAGGCTGGCAGAACACAGTCAGTGAGTCCCAGGCCTTGGGTTACGTCCAAACCAGATTTCTGCCTTGGGACATTCAGAGCTTGGACTCTGTACTCTGAACCCTCTATTTTAATACTGTGGATCATCACGTGGACTTAGAACCCTCATTTTTCAGAAGGTGCTGGGGTAGGTCACTTCGTCTCAGGGAGGAGAGGGTGGACCGGAGATAGCTCCTTTCGCTTGCCAATTTGGTTGTGTCCCGGGGCCTCTGACATCTCCAGCCCCTCCGCATCCCAAACTCTGCTTTTTCACACATTTAAATCCCAGTCCCACTTTTCTTCCTGGCCTACCTCCATTGTAATTGGCCACTAGTCATTTTGGCCTAGTTTATACCATATAAGAAGGGTTGCTCAGTTAAGCTAGAATTGACCAGTCAGGGACATACATTCATTTGAAGAAAGACATTTTCTTTGGTTGAGATCTTTTAAATAGCAGCACCCCTGAAGTGTTACTTTTCAGATCATTAGCCACTTAAGTCAGAAGATGGAGACAAAGTAGAAGGAAAAAGCAGGCAAATTGTTGTGTATGGGGGCCTGTGGCAGCCTTTCAAAAATGCGGAGGAATATTTTAGACTTGAGCAGGTCAGTGGAAATGGTATGATGCCCGGGGACTGTTGCTGTGCCAGTGAGGACTCCCAGTTACGTGGGGAGTGAGTGTCACATGTCACACCCATCTGACAAGAGCAAGCCCGAGCAAGACAGGCTTTAAAGGGATGGACAACAGGCTTTTAACTGAGATGGATACTGCAGAGAAGGTAGGCAGGGTGCTGGGGGAGCCTGTGACAGGGAACTTTCACCTAACCTCATCTTAAGGGTCAGGGAAGGCTTCCTGGAGGAGGTGACAGCTTAGCTGAAACCTGGTGGAGGAGGAGGGATTAACCAAAGAGAGATGGCGCAGTGGGCAACAGGGACAGTTATTTTTACCATTGTGTTGCCGGGCAAGATTGTTCTGCACCCAGCAGTCTTCGCCCTGTTTCATCACCAGTGGCTCTGACACACACTCTGTTTTCTCTCTGAATTTCCTATACTTTTAAAAAGTCTTTTTTTCTACTATCACTTGAGTCAGTTTTGTATGGACAGCAACCAAGGGGTGGTGGGGTTGCTCAGTTCTTTCTGAGTCCCAGCATCACAGCTTACAGCATGGTGACCTGTGGCCTTGCTCCCCTGTCCTTGTCTTCAGCTGTTCACATCCCACTTCTGGCCAAGCAGACTGGGGTATATGGGGGCACCTCTCTCCCAGATCGAGATCTCATCTCTGCTGACATTAGATAGAATACTTTGAAGGAGGAGGACCGAAGTGAAGATGTGATTTTTCTTGTGAGCTAGTTGCCATCGGCCCCATTCTTGATTCTGTTGTGAGCCAAGCAAGACTCAAACACAAACTTCCCTTCTTCCTGGACTGGCCAGGGTGGCCCCAGAGTTGGACTAACGATCACTAGGTGGAGTGGGTTGATAAGCTAGGCTTCTCAGGAGCTAGTGTCACTAGCAAAGACATAATTCATGATGCATTAGTAATGCCTTCACTCTTTATGTGGTAATCCCTGTCTTAAGCAGCTATTGTTACTGTAGTGCTATGTAACAAACATCCACAAAATTTCAGGGGCAGCCATAAACATTTCTTGTTAGGAATCTGCAGTTGCCTGGGGTTTGGCTGACCTAGACTGGGCTTGGACTGAGGCAGTTCTGTTTCTTATTGCAGGTCAGGGGTCAGTGGTAAATCAGCTCCTCATATCTCTCCTTCTTCTTGGGCCAGGTCAGCAGTCAGGGTGTGCCTCCTTCCGGCAACAGTAGAAGCACAAGAGGGCCAGCAGACACACACTAGACCTCTGTGGCCTTGGCTCAGACCTGGCACACGGCCACTGCCTCCCACAGGCTATTGGCCAAGCAATGCCGAGAGCTTGGAAATGCATTCCTCCCGTGACGAGGGTATGGATGCTGGGAGGAATGAAGAATCTGGGCCAAAACTCAATCTGCCCCCTCTCCAAAGGCCGACACCCCCTGCAATTTTATCTTCATAAAAGGAGTAAGAAAGAGCCATCATAGGTTTTTTCCCTGGTCAACAATTAATCAATGTTCTTAATAACAAATAAGTAATGTTCTTCTGGTGTGTAGTGTGGGCCCAGCTTTGTGCTGAGTGCTTTGGGGGACATCAGAGAGAAAAGCTCTGATTCTACCTTCAGGGCTCACTACCCTTTGATGGATAAGGCTTGTGTTCAAAGACAAGATGGGGCAAGGTGAAGCTCAACTGTATAATGCAGACTGGAGTTCAGGGAAAGGGAAGACCAGCAGAGACGAGAAAAGAATGGGCCACGAGGAGAGGAGCAATGCCAGTAACTGAACACCATGCAAGCACTTTCTGCATGCCAGGCACTGTGCCAGTTTCTTCCCATGCCTGCTTCCTCTCATGGCCATCCAGAGAAGTACTAGGATTGTCCCCATTTAACAGATGAAAAAATGGAGGCACAAAGAGCTCAACTAACTTGCGTGTGGTCACACTGCTGATAAATTCTAGAACCAGGATTCTCTCTTCCTGCAAGCAGAGACTCTTAGTCGCCAGGGCTCCTGGCCAGACACCTGAGGGGAAGGGGAACAGCAATAGCAGACAGATGTGTGAAGAGGACAACCGCTAGGGGCAGGAGCTGTGAAGGGGTCCCAGACGTGTTCTGAACTATAAATGGGAGCAAAGATAGGATGTGCGATTTGGCCAAGGTCCTGCAGCAAGATAGGATGGCGGCTGGGCTGGAAATTCTGGCTGTTGGCTCTCCCTCCACTTTCCCTGGTATCAGCCACATTCTGGGCTCTCTCCTCCCGTCTGCGCGGACACGCCTGAAGCTTTTCCCTCTTGGAAGAGGTGCAATCCACTGGCAATGAAGCCGGGTGGACTGGCTCCCTCTCTCTATCCATCTCTTTCCTCCATTCCCCTGCATGTTCTGGAAAGGGCAGCGTGGGGGAATGTGGGCAGGTTGCACCAGAGATATACATCTGAGAACTGAAGGAACATTTATTTTTAATTTAGACTTAAAAAGAAAAAAGGAAGTTATAAAATATCTGCTCCTGCTCCTGGGATTGTGCAGATGGTGCTGCGTGTTGCCTAATAGGGAATGGGGCTGGCACCCGCGTGCTCCTGCCCCGCCAGGCTGACTGCAGGACCTGAGAAGTGGGATCCCTGTTCCCCTGCCTCAGCCTCAGATGGCTCCCCTGGGCCCTTTGTAACCAATGTAGCATGTTCCCCTGCCTTCTAACCTCACCCTCCCTGGACTCCTGTCTGCTGAGTTCACAAACCCCCTCCTTCAATGGGGCTGGTCTCTCTGCTCTTCCTACTCCTGTGAACACACACACACACACACACACACACACACACATACACACACGCATGCACATCTCAGCTCCATCCTACCTCTGCCTTCAGACAGATAGACCGAGCACACTAAGCTCTCCCTTCTTGAACTCCTCTTTGGATGTTAGGATTTGTCAGCTTTACACACACACAAGTATCTGATCAAAACATCTTGTAATTTTCATGTCCAGGTGCTATAAAGGACAGTCCCATACATTTTACCATTTGGTCTCTGTGTTTATCATGGTTGAGTATCATATTCCTCTTTCCCTGTATTCTCCTCTGCATGGAACTTGGTGCATAGATGCTTGAAAAATAGGCATGGGTGTGACTCTTTCTTTGCACTAAGGGGAATGAGCTAGAGAATGAGCCCCTAAAATCAGAGTCGGAGCCCCCAAGCTAAGAAAGGGAGACCTGACTCTTTCTCTAGCTTTTTGTGAAGGCTTGGGCAGATCATGGAATTTCTCTAAGCCTCCATTTCCCCATTTGCCAAATACAGAAAGTAATCTTTATTTTGTCTAAACCCAAGTTATAATAAGGATCATGGTAAATGACATAAGGGGAAATGTTTAGCAAAATCTGTCAATTAATCAGTCTCCTTTAGACATAAACATAAGGAGTCAGAAGTGCTCAGCATGGACATCAGACCTATAATAGGGCAGGAAGTTGGGACAGAAGCTGTTGGGGTCAGCTAATAAGGTGAAAAGCTCCCTGGTTACAAGCTGTGTGTATGTGTGTGTGTAGAACATGGTGGCCTGGGTACTATGGTTTGTTCAGAAAAAACTTGATATCACTTCTTAAAAATGCATGCCACCAGAAAGAACAAGAGAAGATGAAAATGAAACAAGAAAGCTTAGGGAAGGGAAGAAGCCAAGAGTAAAGTTAGGGCATGAAATCCGTGCAGTGAGGATCTATACACTTGGCAGATGTGGGCCATGGAGATCCAGCTTGAGCTTGACAGTCAGTGCAAAGAGAGACACAGCCAAATGCCCAGTGTCTTCAAGACAGATTCAAATCAGATGCTCAGAAGCATAAATTTATAACCTGAGACCAGAAAAAGTTCCCCCAAGAGGATTCATAAAGGGGACTCTGTGGTGTCATGAGCAGTGAGTGTCCTGGACAACAGCTATCTGGTAAATACAGTGAGTCCTATGGAGCTGTACCTTATGATGCTTCTGGTGGCCCAAGTTCAGTTCAGGGGGTGCAGTGGGGGAAGACAAGACATTGCTCAAACACACCCATGTTATATAAGCTGACTCAGGGGGTGCAGTGGGGGAAGACAAGACATTGCTCAAACACACCCATGTTATATAAGCTGACAAATTAGGGGGAATAATATGCTGAGTTCCCAACAGTGAAGAATGGCTTTGTTCCTCTGGCTTTGGGAGGCAGCCAGACATACACATGTGTACACATACATCCCCATGTGCACATACACACACACACACACACACACTCCCCGGCTCATGCTGTTCCCAGTTTCAGGCCTCTCTAAACTCAGCTTCTTCTCTGTGGCCTGCTCCCTGCTCCTAACTAGGGGTGCAACTCGGAGGAGGTCCTAGGTCCCCAGGGATATTTCTCAGCTGGGCTGGGGATGGAATTCTCTTTATAGGCAATGGGGCTATCTCTATTGACTTTACACCAACTACTTGGAACTGAGAAAAGAATTTTAAACCAAGATAGAACCTCCAAGGTCAACCCCTTCACTCTATAGGTAAGAAAGGAGGGCCCCAAAGGGAACTGTCTTCTGCTGGAGATCACAGAGAGGTGGAGACTAAGATCCAAGGTCTCCTGATTCTCACTCCAGTGCCCTATGCTGTCATTGCAAAGAAAATGCAAATTGAGATCTCATTTCAGGGAGACGAATCTCCTAAGATAATCCTCAATAGAGCTGTGGAATGGCTTTACATTACATGATTTTATTCAAACTGATATGGGCCAATAAATATAAATGTGTGTGTGTGTTCACTGTTTTAAAACATTTTAATGTTTAAAACATGATTTACTAATGCTGCTGAGGATGTCTAGAATTTGATTTACTGCATAGTATTGAATGTTTATACTTGCTCCTTACAGAAATTCTTGCCAAAGAGCCATTTTATCTACAGGAATAATAAATAAGTCAATATGTGCACATTTTTTCCATATGCAGCGGTATTTGGTAAATGTTTTTTGCACACAAGCACTCAGAAGGGAAACTTGAGAGATACACATGGACCCCGGAAGTCCAGAGTTTGGCCAGTGTCAAGGTCAGAGGTAATCTTGACTCAAACCAAAAAAAGCAGAGTCAGTGAATCTAGCTCTCCGGGGTGCTTGGGCCTTGGGGATGATGGAGGTGATGTGACCAGACTTAGCTTCTGTGTGTATTTGTTCATACAATGGTTCATAACTCATTCAACAAATATTTAATGAGACATCTATGTTTTATTCGATAGCTTAAACATGAGGGAGGTTTTGCTTCATGGGGCTCACAGAGAACATACATAAAGCCCCCCGATTGTATTTGTAAAGTACTTAAGGCCACTGAAATGGTTTTTATGTAATCCTCACAAAAATCCTATCAGATGGCTCAGGTGTGAGGGAGCTGAGTTTGAGTGGAAGTGAGGAAGTTCCTTGTGTTGACTTGTTTTCATTGTTCTCCTAACCCCAGTTATGGAAATAATGCATGTCCATTGTTAAAAAGAATATAGAAATATTCACAAGGAATGTGCGGAAGTACCATGTTCTCCGCCCTCCAGAGACATGTCCATGCTATGCTATAGACTTTTTCATGTTTGGAGATACGTATTTTTACATATCTGGGCTTATGGTTCTACCTACAGTGAGATCTTTTCATTTACGACAACGAGATTATGCTGTCATGTAATTCCACAACCTGGTTCATTTCCACCCTGCACTGTCTCTCTGTGGGCAGCAGAGAGATCTGGCTCATTTGTTTGTGGTGGTGTCATTTTTTTATTGAAAAGCTAAAGCCATTTCTTCTGCCTTCTCCAGCTTTTCCTCTCTCTCTCTCATAGGTGGTTGGTCTTCTCTTGCCCAACCAGACACTGGCATCCACTGTATTCTGGCAGGTAACAGTCTCCCGGCAAACAGGGGGCTCCTCAAGGAAGGCCCCAACAGGTGCTGGTTAGAACTCCCTGCCCAGGTCTACTCTTTCATCCAGGCCCCTCTGGGAAAGTCATCCCACTTCCCACCCCTCCACTGGGAGAAACCCAGGACTCTGGGCTGTACTGAGCAAGTGCCAGCAGCCCCTGTCTCAGGCCATTATGTGCCATTCTCACCTTTGCACAGAGGTGATGAGGGCTGGGCCAGAGCCCTTGTCTGGATAGCTCGTTGGTGACTGCCCACTCTGCCCCTTGGCTGCTTGTCCCATGGCCAGGGGCCCCCAAGGCCCACAGCCTCATCCAGATCTGTGGGGAAGGTAAATCCACCCAACCCCAAGGGAGAGAGCTGGGTGAAAAAGTATCACGTATCACAGACCCTGGGGTCTGCTCTTGGAGACAGTCTGAGATGAGGCTCTGCATGTGTGTGTGTCCATGCAGAGAAAGTGGGGCCTTTGCGAGAAAATGTTAGTCTTCCCTGAACAGAGCTCCTATCAGTGTCCGTGTCTGGGTGCTGCCAGGGGTGCAGGACACTGGGCTGGGATATGTTTGAAACAGGTGCAGGGCTGTCAGTCATTCCAGGGGCCTAAATGTCTACCTTCTGTTAGTATCACGGGGACTACACTGGATGATGTGGCCAAGGCAGGAGTGGGTGGGACCAGTGTCCTGGTTTGCCAGAAACTGAGGGCTTTCCCAGGTTTTCAGTGCTAAAGCCAGCACAGTCCCAGGCAAACTGGAATGGTTGGCCTTGCTAACTTGAGGGATGGGTGGAACCACTTGTGAGCCAGAGACAGCCTTCCACATCTTCTGGATGGGTCCAGGCCTGGCTTCCACACCTTCCCTGACTTCTCCCCTCCATTGCCTTTCAGTGGCTGAACCAGAGTCACAACGCTTGTGTCAACTATGCAAACCGCAATGCTACCAAGGTGAGCTGGGCCCCTCCTTCGCTGGCAAAGCTGCCTCTCCCCTTCTGGATTCTCCCACACTTCATCCAAAGGCAGTGAGAGGGGAGGGGGATTCTAGCTCCCCTTTGGGGAGGAGAAGGTCTGGACATTTTTCACCTTGGGGAAGCTGGCTTGCATGGTAGTAACCTGAGGGTCTGATACTCTGAGGATGCAAGGTAGTTAAAGGCAAGTTCCTCAGCAGTTTCTTAATTTTCTACATTGTGACTTGGGATATATTTCTATAGAAATGTTGAGCAACTCTCATCTACTGGCATGATCCTGTGGCTGAATGGGTAGACAAGGCCTGTGAGAGGCAGCCTGGCTGCGGCCAGCCTTGTCACTGCCATTTCCACCCAGGAGTGTTTCAGCTGCCACGCAGCCCCCTGTGACGTTTAGTCTCCCTAAACCATATCACCACTCCAGCCCTTGCTGTTCCGTGCCTCCAGACAGCCATGTCTGCCAGTGACCATTCTAGAACAGAACAGAAGTGTAGTGGGTCCTTCTGTGTCTTCCTGGACATTGCTGCCTTGTGTTGCCATGTATAGAACTGCACTGGGGGAGTCCAGGACCCCTTTGGCTTCCAGAAGGACCTCTTCCTTCTCACCTGCCCCTCTGGGCTGCTGGGCAGGAATGACTCCTGCTGGCTGGGGCTGTTTGCAAGTGTGGAAGCTTTGGCACCTGGTGGGCCTGAAATTCTGTCTCTGTCTTCCAGCCTTCACCTGTGTCCAAGTTCATCCAGGGCTACCTGGGAGCTGTCATCAGTGCTGTCTCCATCGCTGTGAGTACCCCCCCTTCCTCTCAGTTCTGCTGTTCTGTAGCTGCCCCACTCAACATCTTGGGCCAGACCTTCCCTGAGGGTCAGGGTCAGGTGAGGAGCGTGGCAGACAGGAGTTTCTGTGGGTGAGCTGTGGGGTCAGGCTCTCTACACAGAGAGGAGAGTAGACCCTGGTGACATGTTAATAGAGCATCAGTTGGAGAAGAGGTTCAAAGGTGAGGCAGGGCCCCTAGGCAATGTGCAGGGGTACTCACTCCGGCTGAGGGCAGGATGTCTGTGTCTACAGGGGCCCATGTTTTCCCAGCACTCTCCTGGGAGGAGCTGGTCTTCATGCTTTGTCACACAGCTGATGTGGGAGGTGAGGGGCTCAGGAATGAGTGCACAGTTGGCCCAAATGCTGGCTCCCCTTGGCTCTTTGCCTTCGCTCCTGGGGCACATGATCTTAGCTATGTATTCACATATCCAGTCCCTCCTAGAGTCTTGTATGCTCCTCAAGACGGTGGTGACAGGCCCATTTTGAGTCCCACAGGACTTTGAGATTAGAATAGCTATTAAGTAGGGGAGGTTTGTAGACTGTGTGACTGTAAGCCTGGATCTCAGATGAGGGCAGAGGGCAGGTGGACAGCAGGGGGCCTGGGCCAGAGCCAAGGTGGCAGCTCAAGCTCCCAGAACCTTGGCTATGCTCATCCCACCCTTGAGCCCACCCTTGCCCCGTCCATCTGGTCTTTCAGAGAGTGAGAGATTCTGGCTAGGAGGTGTTCTATAGCTGACCCCAGAGGGCGAGGCGCTTTACCATTTTGTTATTTTATTCATTGCAAAATAATTACATGTAACTGGTAAGAAAAAAATAAGAAATTGCAAATTTTTAAATTTCACATGTAGTGGAAGAATTCACATATAACAAAGCTTTTGTAAAACCCACTTTCCTCATCTTTCCTGTGTCATTAAATAAATATAGTAACTGCCCACAACTATGTACTAACCCATTGTGCCATCATTGATTCACTTATTTATACAACACCATTTAGTTCAGTGTTCCTCAAAAGTAGGAATTTGGGATTATTCTGAGATGACCTCATGTACTCTGTTCCCATGCAGCCTGGGTCATCTCCAAAGAGCTGTTTGGAGACTGGGGTCCCCACTGCATGCCCAAGATTGCTCTCTTTCCTTGAATCCTTGTCTTACTCCAAGCAAGAAATCAGACATTGCTTAATCTATTTAGATGGCTGGCCAAGAGATTGTTAACCCCATCCTGGTGGTCTGCAACCCAGCATGAGATTGCATTTGGGATCACACTGATTGGAATCCCTGATTCTGGGGGGTTGCTGGCCAAGGTCAGGGGTTCTTGTGAGAGACAGGAGAAGACTCTGTCACCTCGTCCTCACACCTTATGACAAGAGGAGCCAATGGCTCTGCCTAGTTTGGCAGCTTGAAAATTCCATTTTCCTTCTTTGTGATTTAAGGGTGAACCAGAGAATACCTGGGAGGAGGATCCACACTGAGGGACATAGTGAGTGGCCCTGACTGGAAAGGGATCATTGTCTTCAAGGGAAGGCCACCTTCTGCAGGCCTTGGGCTCCGGGAATGGGAACACGGCTTCTTCCCAGGGCTCTGGGCTCTGTGTCCCTGGTCTGCAGTGTCCCACCTAGGGGCCCCCAGTCATTCCATCCCAATTGCTTCCTAGGACCAGGCTAGCTTGGATTGTGGGGTGGGGGGTTCTGATGCCCAAGCCTTGGTTACTGGGGACCTGGGGTCCTCCAGGGCTCTCAGAGCCAGGGTCTTACCTGCCGGGACTGGGGGCCTCATGCTGGCCTGTCGTGGCCCCCAGGTGTGCCTGTGCTGGGGACATCTACCTTCCTCCTCTTGCTTAGCTGCAGAGCCCTGGAAAAGGCTTTCCCCTGACCATGCTGCCCATACTAGACACCTCTGTCCTTCCCATGCACTCACTCAGATATGCCGTGTTCTGTCCTGTCATTGTTCACTGGAGTACAAGTTAACCAGCGACAGGCCCCATGTCATCTCCCCCACAGAAGGGGGCGAGGAGCACTGCTCCATAAATACTTGTTAATTAGGTTGCTGATTGATTGCTGGCCTCTGGAGGCCCCTCTCACTCCCATCCATGAGTCTCAGTGGTGGCGGCGGCATCCCTCTGCCTGACATCTTCACACAGTGAGGGTCTAACTCCGGCAGATGGAGAGGAGCTTCTGACTTGGAAAATCTGCAGCTTTCTTGCTTTTCTTTTGTGTGTATAAATCACAAAACCTCCATAGAAAGGGGCTTTATTTTATTTCCCTTTCCCTTGTTCTCTGAAACCCCAGGCCCTGAGGCCTCATTAACTGATCTCTGCTTCAATTAGTGACAAATCCCCTCCCAGGGAGAGCCTGTTAGGAGGAGATGACCTGTGAACAAGTGTCCTGGCCCCAGTGGTTGGCCCGGCTCTGGCATTAATTAAAACGAGTCCCTACAAGCAGGCGGTGGGGTGGGGGCTGACAGGCCAAGGGCAGATCCCAGGGACTGAGGATGAGCTGGGGTAGAGGCCGGGCCCTGGGAGCCCAGCCTCCTCTCCGGACTTCTCCCTTCCCTCAGAAGAGCCAGAGCTCTGACCTTGGCCAGCAACCCCTAGAATCAGGGATCCCTAGTTTGCATGGCCCCTGAAACAGTCTCATGCTGGTTCCAGGACCATCAGTGTGGGGTGAGCAGTCTTTTGGTGAACCCTCTAAATAGATTTGGCAATGTCTGGCTTCTCACTTGAGAATAAAAAAGAAATTTTGTCTTTAGTTATTTTTGAAATCTAACAGTTTGCTGTCTTTTAACAAAGGAAGCCCCTGTCAGTCCTCACTGCGTCTTAGTCTGGGAGGTGGTGATGTGTACTCTTGGGGTCAGCTCCTGCCAGGCACTGGTGGGCTGACCCATTCACTCCCTGCAGGGGTATGTGCATACCTGGCACTTTGCAGGCGCTGGGGTGGCACAGGTTGGTGTGTCCTCCCAGATGCTGAAAGGGGAAGCTCAGGATGTTCTGTGGCATAACCAGAATTATGATAAGGTGACCCTTGGGTGTGGTGGGAGCCAGTAGAGGGGTCCCTAACTCACAGAGGGCTGACTCCTACAGGACAGACCAAAAGAGCTGAAGGCAGGGTTGGCTGTTCCAGACAGAAGCACAGCATGCAGAGGCACACAGGAGAAGGAGAGCATGACAGATTCCAGAAGCTATCGGAACATGAGTGTGCCTGCCATGGAAGGAGTGATGGAGATGAGGTGGTGATAATGCAGGGGAGGAGCAGGGCCAGTGGAGAAGCACTATGGGTGCCTGCTCAGGAGTCGGGGGCTGTGTCAGGAACCCTGCCTGGGCTCAGGGACCTGGGTGTGCAGGTAGAGGGGGCTGGAGGAGAGTTCGTGGGGCTTGGCAGGCCTGGCAGATGGACTGCCCTCTGGGACACAGGGCCTGCATGGGAGCAGGCCTGGAACTGGAGAGGAAGGCTCAGGGCTGAAGTCCTGCATGGCTGGTCAGGGGCTGGTGAGTGGGGCCGGGTATGAAAGCCGCCTCATGCCTTGGCCTCACACGCCTCACCTGTAGCCAGGCTTTAGCTTAGTCTTCCCCTCTTGGGGCAATGATGACCTCCATTCCCAAAAGTTCTAGGCCCTGGGAGTGGTTGAGGGGCGGGGGGGCCTTTCTATATAGGATATAGTTAATGTTAACTTTTACTAGACACTGGAGTGCAAGGAGTTATCCCAGGGGATCCCTGGGCAGAACCCCAACACCTCCCAGTTGCATACTGGAAGCTCCATGTGCCCATGTCAGTAAGAGTGGCAAATAACCACAGTAATCATAATGGCTAACACTTACAGAGTGCCTACCATGTGCCAGGTACCGTTCAGGTGCTCACCTCCATTTACAGAAGAGGAAATTGAGGCATGCTGGTACAGCCAGTGGCAGAGCTGGGATTCAAGACCGGGCTGAATCACACCCTATTCTGCTAACGCAAGCACTGCTTAGCCTTCCTGCTCCCGCTGTGACAGAGGAGGCAGGAAGAGCCAGTGTTCTTGACTTCCAGGCTGGAGGAACTGTTACCATGGTAGACAAGCCCCTCCCCAGGTTCCTCAAGAACAGTGGGGACTGGAAGAAAGTCTGAGAAGCTCTTTAGGTATAAAGGGGTTGGACCCTTCGTCTACCTTCATGCTTGGTTCTTGGGCCTGAGCTTTCTGGTCAGAGTCAAGTTAGCAGCATATATTTGTCCCTGGTCCAGAGTGTGCCTCACCTCATGTAAGAACACATCTGGCAGGCTCTGTGATCCAGGTTGCAGCTCAGTCCCTGCTGTTCTTCTCTGGGCCTCATGGAGGTAGGAGGCCAACAGCCTGAAACCCCAAACCAGACTGTTGTCTCACTGCCTTCACTATGAGTGCCCTCGGGGTTGAGGAACCCACTGCGTGGACACTGTGGCAGAATCGGAAGTTTTTCAGAAGGCTGCAGGTGGTGATGTTGGCAGTGGTGAGTCCAGCATGAATGTCAGCTCTGCATCTGCTCTGGGGAGGACAAGTTGACTCCTCTAACATGGAAAGACTCTGATACAATTGGTTTTCCAGCAGGCCTCTGGGGGGCATAGTTCAGAGGTCAGGGTTGGTCACTGTGGCTAGCAAACAAGCCATGCAGCCACAGCTGGAGCTGACCGGTGTTTTAGCTTATGTATGGCTCTGTTCCAACCACCCTTTGCTCCTGAGCCTGTTGCCAAGCAACAGGCTGGCTGGGGTTGCAGGACAATTGACCTCCACAGAGGGTCATGGGTCCCCTTCGTTAAGAATTTATGATACAATGGTCGCCCTCTGGTGGGCAATTTTGGTACATCAGAGATACCTTTACTTGCCCCTGCCCTTAGCCCTCCAGGGACTCCACAAACAAACCCCTGACCATTTGGTTGCATCATTATCCACCACCCAAGAGCAGATCTGAGTTCTGACCTCATGCCAGCTCTCCTTCCAGGCATGTTCCCTCCATTGTCCTCCAGGGTGCCTCGGCCCCCGTATGGCAAGTGCAAATAGAACCCACAAGCTGCTTCCTAAGCTCTGCTGAGCCCTCTTTCCTTCTCACCTGGCTGTCTCCTACTCAGCCTTCAGGGCTCAGTCAGGCATCCCCTTTCTCAGAAGTCTTCATGCCCCGGTAGCCACTCCCTCAAGGCCCCTCATCCTGGCAGGGGGGTGAGCCATCTCTCAGGTGGACAGCATCAAGCACCATAGGGCTGTGCTTGCCAAGATGGACAGGAGTGACTGCACAAGACAGGTCTCCTCTGCAGCTCTTCTCCTCCTGCCTCAGAAATCATTCACTTGGTTTAGTCTAGAGACACTGATTAAGCATCAACTCATTTCACCAGGCACCAGCAATTCAGTGAGGAATAAGAGAGACACGGGACCTGCACCCAGCACTTAGGGCCTACAGGAGAGAGAGATACTTAGTAAAGTAAAAATAGTTCTGTGCAACTCAATTTTTAAATTATATACACGTATTACTTAAATTCCTAACATTTAAGAGGGTAAGTAAATATATACTTAGAGACTGTGATAGGTCCACAGAAGGAAGAATTCCAGGCTATCTGAGAGACTGTAAAAGGGAGCCCTAGGTTGAGAGGAGGTGACTCTGAGGGCCTGACGTTTAAGCTGAAAAGTGAGGAAGCCAAGGGACCTAGCTTGAGGGAGATGAGAGAAATGGAGGGAGGGAGGGAAAGAGAGAATTTGCTCACAGGAGGAGCGAGGCCCGGAGTCACATGGGGTATGTGGGTCTTTAAGTGCAGTGAGAAGCCATTGAAAAGCAAAAGTCAGTTATACCCATTTTTAGAAGATCATTCTGTCTGCTGTGTAGAGTGGATTGGAGGGGGTCAGAGTTAGGAGGTAGGCAGCTGTCCAGAGAGGAGAGGTGGGGGCTTAAGGCAAGAGGTAGGAGCAAAGAGAGAAGTGGCTGCATTCAAGATACCCAGGAGCTAGAACAGGTGGCTCTGCACAGTGGGCAGTATATGGGGTGGGGAGGCTCCTGTCCAGGTAGACTCAGGTTTGTAGCATGAGGAGCTGAGCTGGGGAAGGGAGAGCACAGGGCATGGGTGAGAAAGAACAAAGGTCTGCCTTTGCAGTACATGCCAGGTAGAGTGCCTGAAGCCACTCGAAAGAGAAGGCCATGCAGGGGACTTGATGCAAGATATGGTCTAGAGTTGAGGACACAGCCTGGGTGAGAGAGGGCTGCAGGGACTGCTCAAGCTCCATCCAAGGTCTCCTTGCTGGCTTGGCAGAAATTGGGTTGCTGTTGGCCTGGGAAGGACTTCAATGCTTAATGGGACAACTACCAGCCGCATACTCATGATGCTGAACTTCAGGGATCTCCCCGCCCAACCCAGTCCTTGGTGCTGGTCAACATGTTATCCGCACTACGGACAGTTCTCAGGAAGCTAGTCTTCCCTCCTCTTGGCAAATTCACAGGCCTGGGGGCTGGAGCTTGGTGAGAAGTGGCCAGAAAAGGGCCACTGCTTTCTTAGACCAGTACTGGTGCCCCACACGTCCTGGGCTCTTGCTTCTCCCAGGACCCCCACCTGCAGGCCACATGGGGAATTCTTGTGCAAAACCCACACCCTGTTTGTTTTCCCCTCCGTCAAAATGGAGCCCCTGTTTGGTTAATTTCTATTTTGTGGCTTATTTGGAAGCTGTTAAGACAGACCCTGGGGGACCCTCAGCAGTAATTGTTCCATATCTCATTATCTTTCCCGAACCTGATTATTAGCTCAGATTTTTCTGATTGCTAGCTGCTGTTCATGATGAGTTGTGTGCCATTAATGCCAGCTGGTTCCCTTAAATAGGACCCACCATGCCAGGGAAAACGAGCTGGCATTCAGAGCCACCAGCCACTTGGCTTTTTAATTGTAATGGGTTTCACCAAATGTTCCAGGCCAAAGGGCCCCTGAGGAATCGAACAGACAGCCTCCCAACCCTGCTCTGCAGCCCACCCTGGCTCCTCACGGGCTGCGGCCATCCTTGCTCCTGGGACAGTAAGGCCTGGGCTGGGGGCTGAGGGAGGAGCTGGGGTCAGTGGCCAGTTGCCTCTCCTGTACGGGCACCTTCCTGCTACCAGGCATCTCATCAGTGGGTGAGGGGGTAACCTCACTGGCTCCTAGCCTTCTACCTGCTCTGCTGGTCCCCAGCCCCTTTCTGGGCTTGTGCATTTTGGCCTTGCTCTCAGAAATGTAAGTGTACCTCACTAAATCTCACCCCGTCCAGGCTGGGGTGGCCTTGCTCTCAGAAATGTGAATGTACCTCACTAAATCTCACCCCGTCCAGGCTGGGGAGACCTGGTGTGCTTTGGGAAAGGGAAGACCAGAAGAGACCAGGGACCTTCACATTTTCTCTCCTCTTTCCTCCTCCCTGCCCTGGGCTCCCGCCTGGAGTGGGTCAGACAGGCTGGGACACTCACTCGGGGCTGTGCTAGTCTGAGTGTTCCCCACAAGCCAAGCTGTGGCTACAATTCCTCCTGGCTTCCTACCCCAGTGTAGCCCTGCCCACCCCAGGATGCTGCCAGGGGAAGGGGCCCAGCTGCCCTCTGCTTCTGTAAGGCTCCCACTCCCCACCTCCTCCAGCACTTCCTGCATCTTTCCAAATGTGAGGGGTTTTGAACCCAGACTTTCTAGTGCCGGGGCTGGGGAGCATCAGTTAAGGTCAGTTCAAGGACCCTATCTTCCCTGACAAGAGTTGCCTTCCACTGATCTGGGCCCCAGCCCCTCACTGGTCTTTTAAGGGAGGCTTTTACTATGTAGACCGCCAGTTTTAAATAGCACATTAGATATTAAAGCACCCCTCACTAAGCTGAAGCTTGAATTGGAAAATAAACAGCTCAACAGCTAAGAACAAGGCTTTGGAATTAGCAGACTCCTGGGTTTAAAACCTAGCTATTCCCACTTCGTAATAGCTGTGTGTCGTTGGGCAAAGTTGGCTGACTTCTCTGAACCTGTCTGACCTTCTCCGAATCTGTAAAAAGGGGCAACATGCACTATCTAAAAGCCTTGTAGTGGGGATTTAATTAAGACATTTCATGTGATGTGCTCAGCACATGGCTTTGCGGCTCCCCCTTCCCTCTCCTCCTCCTCCATGACTAAAGCCCTCCTGCAGGTCCTCTGGCCTCCCTCCATACTTGCCCTCTCTGCACTCTGTAGGAACACATTCACTGGTATTTTGGGGGCAGGTAGGGACAAAATTTCTGAGTCACAGAAACAGTCACTCACTGCTGAGAGGTGGAGAGACCTGGTCTTGATGAGCTCCATCTGCGTGGCAGGGGCAGCCTGGCAGCAGGGTGCTGTGTAGGCTGGCAGCTCCCCAGCCTGCCCTGTCATACCACGAAGTGTGTCCAAGTGGCCATGCGTCTCCCTGCCTCCTAGTCTTCCCCTGAACAAGCAGAAAGGTCAAAGATTGGATTCTGAGCATCAGCTTGTGGCCTCAAATACAGACCAGAAGCCCAAGAGTCCAGCTGGATTTGCCTGGCAGCACTCTGGCTCTGTGGGGTCTGGGGCTGCCCAGGGATTGATGGGCAGGCGCTTCCTGTCTTCCCAGTCACTGGACCATTGCTGCCACCCTGTGCCCTCTTTCTAAGTGCCATTAGAGGCCTTCCCAGCTCTGCACCTTCCCCACAACCCAGAAGAGCCAGGGCTGCAGGTGCAGGGTGGCCTGCCCTCCACCAGGTATACCGGAGATGAGGGCAGGCTGCCCAGGCTCCCTTAGGCCAGGAGTCCTGTGGCAGCCCCTGTGCCCCTCTTCCCAGGAGAGGTCTACAGGGCAGAGGCTGGCTCTGTCCTCCCGTCTTCTGGTCTGACCACATGCATCTTCTCTTTTCTCTTTCCATGCCTGTGCTCATGCTGCTTTCCCCACAAAATCCCATTTCCTCTGTGTAGCCTAATCCTTCCATCCCCTCCTCCAAGAAGCCCCTTTCCAGCCTTTGCTGGTCTCCGTCCATTCATTTATTGGTTCCTGTATTTATTCCTGTCATGAGGTTACTGAGCATGTGCCATGTGCCTCCATGCCCTGAGTGCTGGGCACACAAAGATGAAACAGGTATGGTCCCCCCCTCCCAGTCCAGCAGGGCCACCAGACCCATGGATGGTGTACTGAGTGCTGGGAAGGAGGGACTGGCCATGTGTGAGGGGATGACTTTCTGCCTGAGAGAGGGGGCATCAGTCTCATATAGCTTCATTTATTGAGGCCTCACATGTGCCAACCTCATGCTAAACACTTCACATACCTTCTATTAACAGAGCCCTGAGATGCTGTAGACATCACTATCCCTTTTACAGGCAAGGAAACTGAGGCAAAGAAAGGTTAAATGACTCCCACTGTTTGTAAGTGATCCTGGAGGTGGAGCTCAGAGGTGGGCCTTAAAGAACAGGTGTGGACTGAGTAGAGAAAGGAAGGCATTCCTAGCATAGGGAACAGCATGGGCAAAGGCCCTGAGGCCAGGAGCTCATGTATCATCTGAAGAGCTGCAAACTGGACTCATGGAAGGAGAACATGGGGTGTCAGGGGAGCAGGGAAGTGAGGTAACAGAGGCCAGGACTACTACATGAAGGGAACTTCACCTTCTCACACCTGTGTTGGAGGAACTGGTGGTGGCGGACAGGACTGGACGTATTCTAGAAAGACCAGGACAACATGGGGCATGGGCCGGTGTCTGGGGCCTGGTGAGGGGAGCGTGGTCTGAGTGAAGGTGGGAGGTGGGCCCAGGATGTACACTGCATCCCTGTCCTGCTCTGGGCTGCCCTGCTGAACCCCATGGTCACCTGTGGGCAGGCATGTGCAGCTTGCTCTCCTGAGCCATTATGGCCTGGCCAGGCTCGTCCCCAGGCCTACAGAGGGGCCTCAGAAAGGCTGGAGTGGGAATGAGGGGTTCTTACACATCACTTATTTGCAGATTATGTATTCTAACAGCAACCACCCACCATTCCTTTTCCCCTCCCCAGAGGGTGTGTGTGTGTGTAGCTGATGCTTTCCCCTCTCCCTGTCCCTTACTAACGGGGCTGGCTGGGCATGGGGCTTTGAATAGCCACACTGGAGCTCCGAAGCATCAGGCAAGGATGATGCTGAGGATTTGGGCCTGGGGTGCAGTTGTGGGAGAAGACGGCGCTGGTTCTCTCTGCTCCGGCTCTGGCCTGCCCCTTCCTCCCTCAGGCGGCCACAGCACCACCATGTGCTCTGTTTTCTCTTTCGAAGGTGGGCCTTAACGTCCTGGTTCAGAAAGCCAACAAGTTCACTCCAGCCACCCGCCTTCTTGTCCAGAGATTCGTGCCATTCCCCGCCGTAGGTAAGACATGGGGCACAGGGATGCATGTGGCCCACCCAGGTGTGTGGGGCTGTGGGGCTCCTGGGAAACTCGACTGCCCCTCCACACCTGCTGAGCTGGAGGGGCTTCTGGCTGGGGCAACTGGAATGAAACGTGTGTAGATAGAAAAGAAGAAAGGAGGACTGGGGCCCCACTGACCAGCTCTGTGCCCGAGATTCTTGTTTAGCAATGGAATTCTTCACCTGGAGCCCCCAGAACCCAAGGGTCAGTAGATAGAGTGCAGTGAATCCTGTGAACGTGGCTGGGGAAAATATTTATGCTGATCTCTATCTAAAATGTAGCCCTTCCTCCCATTATGAATGTAGATAGGAAACCAGAGTAATAAGGAGGACCCGTGACTTTGTCCCCAAAAGAAATCACAGTTATTTTCATGTCCCATTACCGTTGTTACAGAGAACTTAAAATATCGTTTAATGCCCAACACTAATTCAGAATTATGATATTCATTGAATCCACTGGTAGGACTTTGTTCTTAATCCACTAGTTAAAAAGCACATCTATTTCTTACTTTATCACCATGGAAAAACTATTTTGATAAATTATTTCAGTATAATCCCTTTGTCATCCTGTGTATTTTGTTTTATGCATTTAGTTGGAAAGGGGTACGTAGACCTCACCAGACTGTCACAGGGGTTCCCAGCACAAAAGGAGGTCCAAAGCTCCTTCTTGGTCAAGCTCCCAAGCCCACACCTTGTTGGAGGAGAGGGTGCCCCAGTGGGAAGTTTTGTAAAAGCAATACCTTTGAAAGAAGCATGAGGCAGTGTGTGATTAGGTGTCAGAGAAGGATAAGCCAGGGCTTGAACCATTCCCTGAGCTCCCCATCCAATGCCATCCCAGGAGGGTCATGAGGTTCTGTGACCACCCTGCTGCCAGGGCTCAATCTAAAGAGCCAGGAGGCACACCCAGGCTCATGGTCCCCATTCTTCACTCCCAGTCTCAGCTTCCTTATCTGTAAAATGGGGACACAATACCTACTTTTCTACAACCCAGAGCTGTGGAAGATCAAGTGAGACCACAGACAAGCTTCCATTCCTAGGAAAGGGCTTTTTGAAGTCCCCGTGAGACAGTGGGAGACCATTACCAGGCAGCCCCACCTCCTCTGTGGCCCAGAGGCTAATGAACTCCCAGGACCAACCACCCAGCTGAGCCTCAGCCAATCCAGATAATTGCTATAGCAACTCCACACTTTTAATGAACTCTCAGCTATTTCTGGCATGGGCCACTAATGGAATAATTCTTTAGATCTGACTTTGTTAAGGGGCCTAATTGAGTGAACACGGCTGCCGGTACCGAGTTCCTCACCATCCGGGGCTAGAGAGTTAGGTGCAGCCTGAGAAGAGGACAGCTCCCAGCTGCATTGGACTGGATCTGGGACTTGGCCGAGCTGTAATCTGTCCTTGAGCCAAGCTTCAGACAAGGACCTTGCCAGGGGCCCATTCCAGTCCTGCTCTGTGACCATCTGGCTGTGTGACCTTGGGGGTGGTCTTAACCTCTCCAGGCCTCCTTCAGGAGGAGACTCCCTGCTTTTAGGTTTGACCCTTTCTTCCAACCCCACCTGAGACTTTCTGATCTGTCCGTCTTTGGGCTCCAACCTGAGTCCCCTCCTGTGCTCTTGTAGGGGAGGAACCTGAAGCCACCTTGTACTGGTCCAGCCACTGTTGTGTCTTGAGATCCTGTGTACCCATAGCCAGTTGTACACGTTGAACACAGCATGGTTCACAGCCCTGGTGGTTTAGCTCACCAGCATCCTGAGAGGAGCAGACCCTTTCTGGCTGCTTCCTCAGGCCCCCTGCCTGCGTCCTGGCTGTGTGGCTGCCTGTGACACCCAGCCCCAGTCTGTCCTCCTCTACTTGCAGGTTTCCGTCTCTCTCACCTACAGTGTCCATCCAGGCCCGTCCATGAACGGGCACTTACTAATGCCCCTGGTCGATGCTGACCCGGTGGTCAAGATAAACAGGCATGCCCCTCATATTGCAGGGGCTAAAAAAGCCTCTCAGGCCATCGTGTAGACCCCGCTGTTTGCCTCCCTCCACCTTAGCCCCAGGCTTACAGCACCTACAGGCCGCACTGCATGCTGGCATGGCCTGGGTCACACCGGGCATTCACCGCTGCTTTCCACTGCAGGCTAGGCCAGACCGGGCCGAGCCACCATGAGGGGACCAGGAAACTTGCTCAGGACTTGCTTCCCTCACCCCTTCGGACCCCTGGCCTGATGTGGAGATAGGACTTATGGAGCCATGAGTGTACATGGGAAGTAGGTTGAGGCAAGTGGACGTGATCAGATTAAGCGTTGGTTGCTGGGATGTATGTATGTGTGTGTGTGTGTTGTGGGGGAAGCAGAAAGGGGTCTTCAGGGTGAGGGAGGGTCCTGAAGGGGCCTGTGTGCCCCGTGCTGAGAGGCCCTATCCCCACTCTCCATCCTAGACAGACTGGGAGCCCAGATGCCAGGGAACAAGGAGGCTCCCGGAAGTCAGCCACTTCTCCCCGCAGCTCTGCCCACCTCCCACCTCCTCCTGCCCTGCCCCAGGCTGAAGTCTGGGAGGTCGGCCCCTTCTGCTGTCCAAAAGCGAGGCCTGAGGCTCTGGGAGCAGGAGCCAGGCTCCCCTTCCCAACCCCACTGCCCCGACCCCTGGCGTCAGACCTGACTCTGCTGCAGCCCTTTCCCACTAGGACCTCCGAGCAGCCATGGAGGGACCCCTGGGTTTGTAGGGCCCAGTACTGCCTGAGGCTCCTCTGCTTTCCACATCTCTCCCTACAGGCCTCTGTCCCCTCAATTCTCTGAATTCTCTCTGTGAGGACTCTAAGGCAGAGTGCGTCATCCCCATTTTACAGACAAGTAAACAAATTCAGACTCACTGAAAGTTATCCTGAGCTGGCCAGCGCCCAGGCCTCAGAGGCCCAGCCCAAGGCCATTCCAAGACCACCCGGGACATCCCTCAGCCCTGCAGCCGAGAAGCTGAGGGATGTGGTCTGGAGGTCCCAGAGCCACTCGGCAGCCCCCTGGGAGCACTCCGCCTCCAGGCTCACCCTGGCTTGCCAGCCAATCTGTATGCACGTGTGGGCACTCAGTGCGTGGGAAGCCCCGAGGACGCTCACTGCAGCCACTTCTCTCCCTCGAGGCAGTTTCAGAGCCTGGCTGTGGCCTGGTCTAAAACCGCAATCATGTGGGAAATCTCAGTTTCTATTTATACGTGGAGATGTTAAGGAAGACGGTGAGCCCAGGAGCATGTGTGCTGGCATCAGAATCGATTGGGGACTGGTAATTAATTTGTTTAGACCTTAATTAATTTTCCAGTTCTTTCTTATTTGTGGATTGTCACGCTTAATTGTGTTCAGGAGCTCAAGCTTGGAGCAGGCCCTCCATTAATTGACGTGCAGTTGCTGTGAGGTGGAAGTTAATGGTTTGGGGAGCTGGGCAAACAGTGTAATTAAAGGTCAATCGAGGAGGCATTGGAAAAATACACACACCCCAGGTCCAACCACCAGTCTCCACGAGCAGAGTCCATTCCATGGGAGGCAGGCCCATAAACAGCCTTCCTGCAAGCCCCTGGGCTGGGTCTGGGGAGTGACCAGCAGGAGGGAGTGGCAGGTCCCAGGTGCCCCAACGGGTACTGGAGAGATGAATAGACACACCTTGTCAGGAATGAGTGGGATAGGGGCTTCAGCAGGGAGCTGAGAGGTAGAGAGCCTAGGTGTCACCTGGCCAGCACAGCTGTGGCTCTGTGTGTGTATGTGTAGGGTGTGTGCGTAGGGAAGGAGGCCTGAAGGGTACCCCAGGATGCCTGGCTGAATCCACACAGAGCAGGGGACAAACACTGTCATGTGTTCATAAAGACCGCCATCTGGGCTTTGAGCTTCTGGTGGGAGAGGCCGGAGCCTCAGAACCAGCCAGCCAACTCCTTGCTCAGGGTATGGGCTGCCTGCATGGGCCAAAATGCCAGCCTCATCAGCCCTTTGCAGGGAAATGACTTCTTCCTGCACTATCCACAGCAGTCCCTTACATTAAATGTCACAGGTGATTTCATCGCCTTGAAAAAACATCATCTGCATTCACCAGCAAGTCCGTGAATTTGGGAGGCGGTCTGCTATTCATTCACACCGATGTGCCCCATGTCTGTGCCACACCACATTCCCCTTCACCCCCAGGATCCTGGTGCCATTGATTTCCCTTTTGTTTCACTGCTCCTCCCCTGGTGCACAACCCACATTGCTTGCCTGATCTGGGAGGTGGCTCCAGCGGCGTGCCCAGGTCCCAGAGGCCTGTCCCCAGGCCTGCTCCTCTGCCATCCTTTGGCCCCTGTGATTAGGAGACAGAGGGGTGCACCACTGTCACCTGTGTCCTGGGCCTCATGACTTACACTCCCTCCAACCAGGTCTATGGTAATGTGTCTCCTCTGATGGCCCACGAGTCCTTTCCTTGACCTGGCCCCTGCTCACACCCCACTGCAGCTGTTGTGAATCTTGTGACCTGCCTCCTATCTCTCTCACTGGGCCTTCACACATGGCCCCGCTTGCCTGGAGTCCCCACTCTTCTGTGATACCTCAGCCCCACTGCCTGCCTTCCCTTAGCTGTGAGGCCTTTGTTTCTTGGCTCAGACACCACCTCCTGCAGGAAGCTCTCCCTGGTAGCCCCAGGCAGGGTTAGACTACAGCACCTGTGGGTGTGCCTCTGTCTATCCCAGAACTGCCTTGTGCCAGTTCCAAGTCTGCCTCCCTCATCAGACTGTGCTCCCCAAGATAGAGAGTGGATCTCCTTCATCACCAGCCCCCAGAGCCTCCCCCTGTGCCTAGCACACAGTCAGGTGTTCAGTGTGGGTTTGTTAAGTGATCAGATGAGTGTTTTGACAGAAAAGTTTTGAAATTGGGTACCTGCAGTGGAGCCTCACCCTGGTGATATTGGTGACCATATTCTGTGGCTGCTTGGACATTTATTCTGTTTTTTGTGGGTTTTTTTTTTCATTTAAAAATTGTTTTATGAACATTCTGTTTTCTTACATGTTTTCGCTAGCACTGTCAGCTACTCTTTGAGTTGGTAGGCCTGGGCTGGATAACCAATGGGCCGCCTTGACAGGTCATCCTGGGTGCATGCTCCAGCCTTTCTCATATGGGTCTGGAAGTTGGGGTGGCTGGGCTGGTGGGCAGAACTTGGGGCAGCTTTGGAGCTCCTATGGGCCCTGGTGTGTGTCAGGCCCCGAGAGGACCTGAGCAGTGGGGCCAGTCTGCGGGTTGTGTCCTGGGCTCTGCCTTCGGTCTCATCCCAGTCAGTTATTTTATTACTGCCTTGGCCACATGTAACTGCTGGTCATATTCAAGGAACAGGCACAGCAACATCACAGAGTTTGTGAATTCACAGGCAAGAGTCCCAGGATCCCAGATCCCACAAGGTTTGGTATAAGGCTTGCAGCTGCCCAGGTATAGGGGTGCCCCAGACCTGACTTGGCCAGAGCCCTTAGGATAAAGACCCAGGGGTGTCGGAGGCTGTATGCTCAGAGCGGTGCATAGTGTGGTGTGTGGCTCTGATGAGGCTCACTCACACCTCATATACATTACTAGAGACAGTGACCAGACCAATGGAGTGTTAGTACCGGATTCCACACGTTAAGAATAGCCCTGCTAAATGGAGGCCCCATCAGAGTAGAAGGATCTTCTGAAAAACTGACAGTCTGTTACTGGAATGAGCTGCTTGACCCCTCAGTTAGGAAAGTGTCCAAGGAACACTTCCAAAAACAGCCTGGCTCAAAAGTTGTGAGGGGCACTTGTGTGTGACCGAGCCACCTGTTGCTGGCCGACTTGCACAGGACCTGGCATACAGTAAGCACTCAGTGAATACTGACTGAATGAGTGGCCTTTCAATTCAGAGATTTTATAATTCCTGAAATCCAGAAGGCAGAGAAATCCAGAGGTAGAGAAGGTGGGGAAGCACAAGGGGTTGTGGGGGGGATCCGAATCCTGGACGGCAGGGCCCGTTGGGGGAGAAGAGGGGCACAGGAAGGGGAGAGCGCACGCTGGGGTCTCAGGTATTGGCTTAGAGGCTGCACTTTATCTTATGGCTTATGGAACCACTGAAGGATTCCAAGCGTCAAGGGAGAAGCTGTGATTAAAGGGAGCTTTCTAGAAGTTGAATGTGTTAGCAGGAATCTTTTATTAAGAAGAGATCCTGAATTTCAGAGTCAGACCACACCTAAATTTACAGATTGATTTTTCAATCCAGAAATTCCCAGTCCTGAGTCTATGACACTTCAAAATAGGTTGTGAAACCCTCCCAAAATTCTCAAGTTATTTAAAAGAAAATCTGTGCCACATAGCACTGCCTCTCAGGTGGAATAATGGGGAAGCAAATATTAGGGTGTCCATCCTCTTTTCATAACCATCATTTCTCTAAAGGCAGAGGGGCTATATTCTAGTGCAATTCACAGGTGTGAGTATACATGGATGTGTGAGTGTGTGTTTAAAGAGGTGATGTGATACACATACATGTCCACTTATAAATATCTAGAGAATGTCTGGATGAGACATGAGAACTTGGCTACAGTAGTTATCTCTGGGGATGGGAGTAAAGATAAGGGTCAAGGGTGGTAAGGAGACTTAGTTCTTTTTATTTATCCTTTTACATGATTTGAATTATTTATTATGTGCACATGTTACCTACAAAATAGAAGAAAGAAAGAGAAAGTAGAGTCAGAAGAACTTTGTCCAATGTCAATCTGGAGCCAGGATGTGAGCTCAAGTCTCTTGGTTGCCACTAGAGTGTTTTTTAGTTTTGTTTTAATAAAAAGGGTTTTTTAGATTATTATAGAAAGATAAACAATTTTAATTCTCTCTCCAGAAGTAAGTTGGGTACATATCCCTCCAAATTCAAGTAAACATCTAAAAGTGTAGGAATTTCTGCCTATTTATTGTATCTATATATAATATAAAAAAGCCTATACAAATATATATTTAATATGAATGAGATCATACTGCCTATACTCTTCTGTAAACTACTTTTTAACATCACAAAAAATTTTGGATGTCTTTCCATGGCAGTCATAAAATTCCAACTGATCCTTTTTGACAGCCACAATAATTCATTCCATGGCTGTTTCTTAAAAATTATGAAATATTATTTCAAACACATGGAATATTATAGGAAATAAATAAAATTTTAGATTCAACCAAAGCCTTCTGTGGCTTCCATCTTTTTTGATTCTTGTCTCCTCCTCTCCCAGGGAAAGGCTGTTGACTCACATCCTCCCCATTTGTATTTTTATATTATATCATGTGTGTATACACCATTAACTATAAATTGTGTTCTTTATGTGTTTTTTAAGTTTACATTAACTGTATCATACTGTACTTATCCTCTTAAAACTTGCTTTTCATTGTAGTTTGGAGATTTACCCATGTTCATATGTATTCATTCATTTCAGCTGCTATAGGCATTCTACTGCATGTCTACTCCACAGTTGATTCATTGGGGACATTTCAGTTGTTTCTAGTTTCTTCCTATTATACATAGTATTGCCCTGAACAACCTCATGCATGTGTCCATGTGTACATGAGTAGGAGCTTTTTCAGGGCAGAGGTTTTCAAACAACCATCTCAGGAACTTTAAAATAAATGCAGAGAACTGGACCCCTCAGATGATGTTTCAACTGTGCAGCCAATGTTGACAATCACCAGTCTAGGGCCTGTACCTAGGAATGGAATGGCGATGTCAGAGGACATGCACATATTTAGCTTTACTAGATATTGTCAGATAAGCATACTGGCTTTTACTCCTCTTGCAAGGTTCGAACTTATTTCTCTACATCCTCTTCAACATTTGGTATTATCAACCTTAAAAATTTTTGTTCATCTGAAATTGTTCCTCATTTTAATTTCATTTTTCCAATTCTTTATATGAGAACCTTTTCTTAACTTTACTAGGCATTTGGGTTTCCAAATAGGAGAGGAAGAAAGAGAAAAAGAGATTCCTACTTCATACAAAAAAATAAATTCCAGATAGATTAAAAACCTAAATGTAAACAGGAGGCTCTACTTGCCACCTCTTCCTATATGAGGGGGGAGCCTTTCCAGAAGTCCCTTACAGGCATCACTCATTGGCTAGGATTGGTCACATGCCCTTCTTAAATCAATCTCTGGCAATGGAGGGATTAGTACAATTAGTTAAGACTAATCTTTTGGGGATAAAATAGCTGTTGAGAGTCAAGTCACCATAGATTAATGTTAGTAACCCTTTGTCTTGTATAATGAATATATTTTCTGAGTTTGCTATTTCTTTTATTCTTTTTACTTTTTTATTTTGGTATCATTAATCTACAATTACTTGAGCAACATTATGTTTACTAGACTCCCCCCATCATCAAGTCCCCCTCACATACCCCATTACAGTCACTGTCCATCAGCATAGTAAGATGCTATAGAATCACTACTTATCTTCTCTGTGTTATATGGCCCTCCCCGTGCCCCCCCTGCATTATGTCTGCTAATAGTAATGCCCCCTTTTTCCCCCTTATCCCTCCCTTCCCACCCATCCTCCCCAGCCCCTTTCCCTTTGGTAACTGTTAGTCCATTCTTGGGTTCTGTGAATCTGCTGCTGTTTTGTTCCTTCAGTTTTTTTTTTCTTTGTTTGTATATTCCACAGATGAGTGAAATCATCTGATACTTGTCTTTCTCCACCTGGCTTTTTCACTGAGCATAATACCCTCTAGCCTCATCCATGTTACAAATGGTAGGATTTGTTTTCTTCTTATGGCTGAATAATATTCCATTGTGTATATGTACCACATCTTCTTTATCCATTCATCTACCAATGGACTTAGGTTGCTTCCATTTCTTGGTTATTGTAAATAGTGCTGTGATAAACATAGGGGTGCATATGTCTTTTCCAAACTGGGCTGCTGCATTCTTAGGGTAAATTCCTAGGAGTGGAATTCCTGGGTCAAATGGTATTTCTATTTTTAGTTTTTTAAGGAACCTCCATACTGCTTTCCACAATGGTTGAACTAATTTACATTTCCACCAGCAGTGTAGGAGAGGTCCCCTTTCTCCACAACCTCTCCAACATTTGTTGTTGTTTGTCTTTTAGATGGTAGCCATCCTAACTAGTGTGAGGTGATATCTCATTGTGGTTTTAATTTGCATTTCTCTGATGATTAGTGATGAGGAGCATCTTTTCATATCCCCTTTGGCCATCTGAATTTCTTCTTGGGAGAAGTGTCTGTTCAGATCCTCTGCCCATTTTTTAATTGGATTATTTGCTTTTTGTTTGTTGAGGTACATGAACTCTTTATATATTTTGGATGTCAACCCTTTATCAGATATGTTGTTTATGAATATATTCTCCCATATTGTAGGATGCCTTTTTTGTTCTATTGATGGTGTCCTTTGCAGTACAGAAGCTTTTCAGCTTGATATAGTCTCACTTGTTTATTTTTGCTTTTGTTTCCCTTGCCCAGGGAGATATGTTCATGAAGAAGTTGCTCATGAGTTTGCTATTTCTTGTATGGTTCATAAATAGATATCAAATGCCATTATTTCTCAATTCTAAGATTGCCGCAGTATAAGAGGCATTCATATAATAGCCTTTCAGAAGAGGAAAGGACTAGAGTTCATGTTCATTTGAAGGAATAAAAAAGCCTGAAGTACACCTTCAATTCAAGTCACTTTCTTTAATGCCAGAGTCTGAGTCTGAGCCTTCTTCACATTTCCATTTCTCTTCTGGGCATTGGCCGTTAGGCACAGCCACACAGGCACCACTGCTTTTTGGCATCCCTGCTTCTAATCTTGACCTTTTAGCCCCTTTAAAATTGACAGTATAATTTCAAAGCATGTAAAAGGATATTGGGAATTTTTTGTCTGTATTTCCTGTTTGGCTATACTTAGGGCTTCATTTTTTTTTTCCTTCACTCAGAGGAAGAAATATTCCTTTAGTTAATCAGCTTCTTTAGGAAGTTTCTGACATATTGATGCCGAAGTGTAGGATCCAGGATGAGGTTACACCATTTCCTACTGACTTTAAATTTTTTCTGATCTAATCTAAAGAGTTTGGTAATTTCTTTTCACTTTCTAGACAAGTAAAGCATGGTTATATTCTCACTGTAAAAATTTAAACATAGAAAAATTTATGGTAAAAAAGTGGAAGTCCTTCAACAGCCCCTCACTCTCCTATTTAGTCCCCTTCCTACAGGATCACTGTGAGGTGTGAACCTTCCAGAACATTACCTGTGCATTTATGGGCACACGGATGTGTGACTACCAATTATGGGGTTTTGCAAACATACTGTACATACTCAGTAGCTTTTTTCATACAAGTTTGTTTTGGAGATCTTCCCATGTAAGTCCCTAATGGTGGACATTTAGGTTGTTTCTAATTATTTGCTCTTACAAACAGTGCTATAATTAACAGCCTTGTAAATGTCTCTTTGTGCATATGGGCAAGCATTTCTTTAGGGTAGCTATCTATGGTTTGGCAATTTCTGCTGCCTTTAATTGCATTGCCTGGTATCTGGCAGACGATCTTCTGCATGTACAATAACTTTTCATGTCCGTACTCCATTATAGCGTAAGTTCTAAAAAGATGTTTTAGGCAACAATTAGGAATCTAAGTTTAAGTTCAAATTCTGTGTGGATTGCCATGGGTAGCTGGTGACACTTGAGTGAACCGCTATGCATGGCTCAGTTCACATGCACATGCCATTGTGGTGGGGGGAGAAGGCAAGGTTTCCTCCCCCCCAACATCTGTTGTATGACACATCACAATTTCTAAAATATTAAAATATGAGAAAGTGCATCTTAGAACCAAGGAGTTACAGTATTTTGTTTCCCCACCTGAATTCCTCATTTCTTTCCCCCACCCTTCCATGTTTGAATGATCTTTTTCCCTGCATTTTGATACAACTACTTAACCACAAACTCATTTCACCTATAGTGGGTATGTTTCTGGACTAATAGCTCCTTGATCCTCTTGCCTTTTCCTGAGCTAGTCCAAGCTCCCCTGTCTCTTCCTTTGGAGACCTTTTTTGCGCATTTGTCTTTCCGTCTACTGCTCTTTCTTCCTCCCCACCGCTGTCCCTCTTACACAGGGTGCTTCATTAGCTGTTCACAATCTGCATGACTTTGCATCACGATGGGTCTGATGTGAGAACATCTGTAGCAGTCAAGAGCATATTTTTCTGAGGACTTGACACTGAGCTTGCCATCCGTGTGAAGCAATCTCTCTCTCTTACATTCTCTCTCTCATCCCGTGACATCTCCCAGCATAGCTGCTCCAACATCAGTTATGCCTGAGTCTTGAATGGTGTCAATCTGAGCTGAAAATGTGCCAGCTTTCTTAACATTACCACTAACAAACTGCTTAATTAACCTGCTGATACTGTCAATAATAGATCTTGCTGGTGTGCTAGAAAGGAGACCCATGGCCCACATTTGTGCTCTCTCTCTTTTTTCATTTGCTTAGCTTCTCAGTGTCCATGCCTGGGGAGCTGGACTTGCCAAGAGTGGGATGGGAGGGACCTGGGAGGGTTTGAAAAGAATACCACAGAAGTTCTGGATGAGATCATGGAAATGAAATCATGGAAACAGGTTGGTCTTCTCATGGCTCAGAGGCAGAGATGGCTAGTAACCTGTGCATATGGCAGGTGCTCAGCAAATGAACAACCAGTGTACACAGTCAACGGAAGAGATTATAAGGCTTGCAATCTGAGTAGGCAGTAAGAACTGTGGGTGTTCTGACGGAGGAGCCTGGAGGGTGCGGTCATTACTAGGGCAGCTTTTAGGGTATTCTCTTTTTTCCATCTGGGGCCTTAGTTAAGAGGGGGCTGTTGTCACCCCCAAATGTGTCTGGAAGAGCTGAGGGGAAGGAGGCTGGACTTTCACTTTCTTCCATTCTTTATGTTTTGTCCCAAGTGGTTTTGTATTTGAACCAAAGCCCTGCTCTGTCCTGCTGTGGGTATTCGGAGATTGCAGAGAGCAAACAAGATGCCAGGAACCTGGGGCTGGCTGGTCACCACCTCTGAATCTGTGCCTTCTCTTCTCTTTGTCTGTCTCACACACACACACACACTAGGGGCTAGAGATACCTCAGCCATCCTGGCTTCTCCTGCTCTGATGTGGGCATGGGTGCAGAGGCTGACATTCCCTGTGAACTCAGCCAGGGTCTAGAGATCCCACAGAGATGCTAAATGCAGCCCCTTCTTTTCCACCCAGGAAGCTGGGTGAGGGCAGGGGTGGTGGCTGCTTGGAGCCACAGTGTGAGCTGGCAGCTTCTGACTTTAAAGCAGATGCTCACCCCTGAACCACATCCCTGAGCCTTGCTTTGCCTGCATCAGTGACGGTGGTGTGGTGGTGGGGTCAGGGGTTCTCAGAGGTCAGAAATGGACTCCTTTCCGGGCAGAAAGCCCCAGAGTTCTCTCCAATGGTTTGGTTTGGTCTCCTGGAAACTGAGGGCCTGGCAAGCCCCAAGGGTTCTAGTGATGCAGAGCATTCCTGCTGCCACTAGAGGGCGTGTCACTAACGTCCAGGCCTGGCGCTAGCTTCTCAGGCCATTCTGGGGCCCTTGCGAGTCCTGAACCATGGGGGTCCCCAGGGCTGGCAGGAGACGACCTCTGGAGGTGAAGGAGGGGGAGAAAGGTGCAGAGCCAGGATTGGAACCAAGCCCAGCCGGCTGCAAACCCAGGCTCCCAACCTCTCATTCACCTCAGATTCACCTTCTGACAGTGCCCGGATGCATGAGGCAGGTGTTTCTCAGTGTCAGCACTAATGACATTTTAGAACAGATAATCCTTTGTTGTGGGGCTGTCCTGTGCATTGTAGGGTGTTAGCAGCATCCCTGGCCTCTACCCATTAGATGCCAATTGTGACCCCTCATCCCAGGTCATGATAATCAAAATGTCTTCAAACGTTGCCCTATGTCTCACAGAATCACCCCCCGGGGGGTGTAAGACATGTGAGCATACCTGCTGTGGGGACACAAGGGTCCCGATGCAGAAGAGGGCTGCCCATGGTTACCACTGCAGTTGAATGTCGTGTGGAAACATGAGAGCTCCTCAAAGATGGCATATGTGCTGTAAATACATGTTAAGACTGTATTTGGTCTCCTGCTTTTCTTCTCCAAAGACTGCTGAGCCTTTCAGTCTTCCCCTCTGTTTAATCCACCTCCCCACTCTGTTGAAGCAGGAGACTGAGGCTCAGACTCCTCAAGGGTCTCCGACCACCTCTAACCCACAGAAACTGGGACCCCAGCTGCGAGCACCCTGGATGGCTATGCTCCCTGGTGTTGCTCAGGCACCAGGATTATCTGTGTCCCCCTCCCACTCCACCTGCCTGCTAAGCCCTGCAGCCCTGCAGCTCCCCAAACCCTTTTGCTCCCCCCCCCACTGGAGGGAGTGGGGAAGCAGCAGGTGTTGATGCTAATCAGCGTTCACAGCCCAGAACTGCAGTCGCTCCCAGGCTCACACACTCCCCAAAATTAAACACTCATTATACAAAATTAATTGACATTAATTAGCAAAAATTAAAACTTTAAACACAGCAAGGCGCTTTTGGGGGAGGAGTGAGGCAGGCAGGCCCCACATTTGTCACCCCCCACTCCCCACCTGCCCACCATCCAAAGTCCCCCAATTTCCATCCTGAAGCAGGGCTGGTGGAGTTCAGGCGAGGTCAGCGCCTGCACTCAGCCCCGGCCCAAGCCCAGCCATGTGAGTACCAAGCAAGAGGAGCAGAGGAAGGCTCCTGATGCTAGTCAACAGCTGATGGGGTGCCCCCCAAACTCTGGTATCCAGTGTTTAACTAAGGAGCCAGGAACCCTTTCATCAGCTCAGGTTGCTATGATCTCAGGTGACATGGGAGGCACGGCCAAAGGAGGGAACCCACCATCTGAACCAAGAATGTAGAAGGTCTGCTTGTAGCTTTGCCTGACACCCTCATCTCAGAACTCTCCTATCCCCTGGATCCCCATAGAATTAGGCACTGTAGCCTTTCAGCTCTGTTCCACTTTGCTGTGTGACCTCAGATAAGTCACTCCCTCTCTGAGCTTCAGTTTTCCATCCATATGATGAGGGGAAGGTGCTGGGTGAGCACTGAGGTTCCTGCCTGCTCTGGCACCTGCTGTCAGAGAAGCAGATCTCAGGGAACTCGATTCACTCTGAGGCATGAAGGGCTGAATGCAGGGGGCTGGCATTTCAAGAGGTTGCCCAGAAAGGCAGCCCAAGGGATTACATCAGGCACCTGGGGGTGTCTTCAGACCAGAGAGCCCTCCCAGTGGGCATCTACTTCTACCTGTGTGGCTTTTCCCCAAGGAGAGGAAGCCCCTTTGATAACTGGTCACTTTCTAAGCCCTGAATAGTTTTTCTCCCTCCCTAACACCTCTTATTTTCCTTTGCTCAGGACCCCCAAATCCCTCACCAGGCAGATAGGCAGATGTGCAGCAGAACCACACCTTCATCTACTGCATTTGAACTTGGCATTTACCCAGAATCTTTGTTGCTTGGGGCAGGGAAACTTGGGTGGGGCCCAGTCACCTTCTCCACCAGGTCCAGCGCCATCCTCCCCCCTCACTCCTGCTCCCTGCTCCCCCCTCTCTCTCCAGCCAGTGCCAATATCTGCAATGTGGTCCTAATGCGCTACGGGGAGCTGGAGGAAGGGATCGATGTCCTGGATGGTGATGGCAACCTCGTGGGCTCCTCCAAGATCGCAGCCAGACACGTGGGTCATCTGGGGGCTCAGGGGGCTGGTGGGGAGGCCGGCAACAGGGATGGGGTTTCATTCATTGGGGGCTTCTGTACCCTTGATCTCTCCTCCTCACCTGGCCTCACCTCCTATTTCTGAGCCTTGGGCCTGGGAATGTGGCCCAGCCATGCCTGTCCCCTGGGGCAGTCTCTGACCTCTCTCTAGTTGTCATCTCATCACCACTGTAAAATGTCCCTTCTCTTGTCCCAGCCCCTCAGGACCTGACTTCTGTGATCTGCTAATTGGTGAGGGCAGAGGGGACCCTCAGAGCTTTCTTTACCCCTCCACAGGGCCTAGGGCCCTGCTCTCTGCCTTCGCTGTCTCTGGGGTGAGAGGAGAAGGCTGGGGGGTGGCTTGTGGCTCTGAGCTAATAGGCACTCTCTGCAGCTGGTACCTCACCAGGGAGCGAGAGCGGTGGAGGCGGAGGGTGCAGGCTCTGGGAGGCCCCAGCGCAGCTTGGGAGGAAAATCTTCTTCCAAGAAGGGCCTCTTCCACCTCTGGTTTCAAAAGAGGCTCCCACTCCAGCAACTTAATTTTTAAAAAATCCCAGTCTGTTTGTACATCTGTGCTTTCTCACCCTTCATCCTAGAGTTGATAAATGGCTCATTCTTGTCTGGCTTCAGGGTGCCCGAGCCTCACCTCTGTCAGGACAGCCTCCTCTATAGCCCTCTGACATCCCCGTCCTCCCTGCCCCGCTGATCTCAGGGGGAAGGACACGGCCTGTCCCAGGCTTGTGAGGGGCCAGAGGCCGGTGACAGCCTCGCTCCTCTGTGTCCTGTGCTGGTCTGGAGCCTGCGCTATTCCCACACTACTCGGGAGACTGGAGGGACCCTCTCCCAGGACTTCCCAAGCTGATCATGAAGGACCCACGTTCCTGAGAGAAAGTTTCAGCCCTGACCCACCCATCATCAAGGGAATTTGGCCTCCATTTCCTACCTGGCTCCACCCTCCTACCCAGCCTTAGACTTTCCCAAGTTGCTGAGAGGGAGCAACCACGATAGCTCCTCCTCGCGGTCCAAACTACAGCAGAGCCCACGCTCTTCTGCGGCCCTGGGCTGGCCTCGGCCCGGCTGGGTCAGCCCCTCACTGTCTGGGAAAGACGCCAGGGACCTGTGGGCTGTGCGCATTCCTGCAGCCTTCTCTGGGGACAGGGGACCCTGGAGTTAAAGGAATGCCCCTAATGATTATCAGAGTGCTGGCCTGCCACCGAGAGCGCCTAGACTGTGCACCACCAGCCAGGAATCCCAAGGAGCCCCTGAGCAAGGCCCACAGACGCCTCTGGAGAAACTGAAGACACTCAGCCAAAGCATGACCCCTCACACAGCTGCCCTCTGGTCACTAAGAAAGACTCTCATCCACAGCCCGGAGACTCAAGTTCTTCCAAATCTTTGTCTTTAAGGGATGTGAAAAAAGAGAAAAGTATATCCCAGAATCTCTGTCCTCCTTTGGCACCCTGAGCCTCCCTGGGCTTGGCAGGCCCCAGCTATATTTGCTCTGGCCCTTCAGTGCCTGCTTTGTCTTTAGAGCATCTCAAGTCTTCTGTATGCGTCCTCCCCCACCCCTGTGCCTGCCCCCTGGGTCACCTCCCTGGGCACAGACCCCTTACTGGCACCGCTGCTCTACTGCCACCCCTCCCCCACACATGGCAGGTGAGGGGGATCTGCTCTTTTCAAATGAGCATGCTGGGAAGATGGGAGTAGCTTTTTCCTGCTGTTTGGAAAAGGGATTCATGAATAGTTTCATGAATTATTCCACTCAGCCAGATGTGCTTAGCAGCTGTAGGCACACTTAGCGGCTCCGGGGTGGGGTCTGCTGCTAGGCAGCTATCCCCCAACCGGGACCCTGCTCACCACAGCCTCTGCCTGCCCCTCAGGCCCTGCTGGAGACGGCGCTGACACGAGTGGTCCTCCCCATGCCTATCCTGGTGCTACCCCCGATCGTCATGTCCATGCTGGAGAAGTGAGTTGAGAGAGCCGGGAGAGAGGGGTCTCCTAGCTGGAGGTGGGCGAGAGGGAAGGGCCTTGTCCTGGCCCAAGACAAGGGACAGGGGAGCAGCTGGCAGCCCGCCCCACCCCAGTTTGTTCACTCTCCCAGCTAGAGCTCTGGAGTCATTCCCTGAGAATGTGTGGGCTTTTACTGCACAGGACCCTGTGGTAGGTGCGGGAAGGGGTGGACAAGGCTGGCCCAGCCCAGAGTAGCTGCTGGTTCTCGGGCACGCATGCCAGTGAGTGTGTGCATGTGCTCTTATCAGTGTGAGACCTTTGTGAAGAGAGAGGCTGGGGCGTGTGGCAGGAGGACCAGATCTGGGGCTCAGGCATCCACCAGGGGGCAAGTCACTCCCTCACTTGAGCCTCAGTTTCTCCATCGATAAAATACAAATTGTACTACTCAGTGGGATCTACTGAGAATACATATTTGTCATGACTGTAATGACGTAAGGGAATGCAATATTAAGAACAATGATAGAGTGATTCTATTAATTAATGAGTGTGAGATTGAACCGTGGAGCTGGAAATGCTGCTCAAAGGACCAGCCGAGGGGAGACTGAGGAAGCAGGGCTGGTCTTCCTGTAGGTTTGGGCAGGACCTGAGGATTACAGTCAGTCTAGGAGGATGACAAGGAGCAGGAAAGTGTTCTAGGGGCAGGCAGCTAGATGAAGTATGGTGGGAAGAGCAGATTTGGGCGGGCAGACCTCTGGCTCATGTAGGTGAAGGTGAGGAGGGGACCTCTCCCTCCCTCCTGGAGGTCCAGCCTGGGAGAGGCTCCTCAAGGGAGCAGCTGGGCTTCGGGACAGTGTGGGTAAGGACAGGATTGGGGGCACTCCATCTGGAGCCTTGGGGAGGGACTTTTCCCCAGTTTGAGGACCTTATTATTCCCACAATACGAATTATAGTAACAGCTAACATTAAGCACTTACTGCACCCCAGTCATCTCTCAGTCAAGTCTTTGCCCAAATACCACCTCCTTAACCACCCCATTGAGGAGATAACAGCCACCATCATGCCCTCTCCCCTCACACTGCCTTATTTTTATTCCCAGCAGTTATCAATATCTGAGATTCTTTATCTCATTGTTTAATATCTGACTACTCCTCTAGAATGTTATCTCCTTGAAAGCAAAAGTAAATTCCTTTTGTTTACTGCCCTGCACAGCATCTAGCACAGTTCCTGGCACACAATAATGCTTAGTAAGGTTTGTCGAATGAATAAATGATCTCATTCAACCATCCCAACAGTGCAATGAAGTAAGTATGATGTTGCCATTTTAGTGATGAAGAAAGGAAGGCAAAGAGAGGGTATATCATCTGCCTACACTCATACACTAGGAAGTACCAGAGCCAGGAATGCTCCAGGAATACCACTGCAAAACTGGGCTCTCGCTACCACACTGGCTGCCTCTTGGGTCTTCAGATCATATCATATAACTGGTGTGCCTTTGGGTCTTTCCCTGTGTGGAGATAGGGGAGGAACAGATCTGGAGCCTGGCCTCAGGCAGCCTGTATCTTGATAAAGGAGTTGGGCATGCCACACAGATGTCAGCTGCAGGTAGGGCTGGGCAGTGTGTGAATGGGCCCAAGCGACCTTGAGGAGAGGGAGCATTGTATCATGAGCCCATCACCAGGGAGGGCTGGTCCAGAGTGGAGGAGCTGCTGCTGTCTCTGAAAGCAGGATAGGACTTCTAGGCAGGTTGCGAGCTGGTTGTGTGGACATGGAGCAGTCCCACCCAGTGGAAGCAAAGCACGCTGGTTGGGACCAGCTGATGAGGGGCTCCGTGTCCCGCCGAGGAGATGATCCCTTCCTCAACCTAGAAGAGTGGAGAGCTGTGGCGGGGAAGGTACCTGAGCAGGGGCGTGGCATGTTGAGTCCTGGGATTTAAGAAAATTAATCTTGTATTGAAGTTGCAAAAATAAACAGATCCTGGGAGAACAATTGCTTATGTGTAGCTGCCTTATGAACTGAGTGACTTCAAGTACACACAAGGGGACCACTCAGCAAGTGATCTGTGATGGCTTCCCAGTTGGCATCTGAGTTGGGTTTGCAGAAAGTGGAGTGATGGTTAGTGTCTCCTTGGCTTAGGGACTTAAACTACTTCGGGGGGAATGGGAGGTGGTGTAGGACTGTTTTAGTCCTGAACCTCTCCAGCCTGGGATCTGCTCAAAATCCAGGCCACCATATGTCCGGCTCAACTCAGGACCTGAGGGAGCCCCCGGGGGTGGGCAGTTAGGTTGGCCACATGGTTCTCCTGACAGTCCTGAACTTGGTTGGTCCATCCCTGACATTCCTCAGAGGCTCTCCAGGAAGGATGAAAAGGCCAGCCTGGCTCCCCCAGTAATGTCAAGATGAGCAAGACCCAGTTTGTGCCCTTAAAGACTTACTAACCTTGCATGTCTCTGCGGAACCACAGGATGGTGTGTCGGGCAGGGAGGCTAGTGTAGCAGAGCGAGCTGAGACTCCTGGTAGGCAAATGAAATCTGGTTCCTGCTCCACCACTTTTGGACCAGATTGGCCAAAGACACTCCCTTAGCCTCAGTTTCCATATTCTCCATTATTGGAAAATAATGACACCGCCCTCCTTCGCCACATCGTCTGCTATGTATTTGCATTTTGCGCATCCAGCAGGCTCTTGGCTCTTTGCAGGGGCCCACCAGCACTGCATAGTCTTTCCACGCAGGGGCGCTAGTGGCAGGGCCCCTGCTGAGGGGAGCTAATGGAGGAGGCAGCTCCCCCAGCCTTGGGGAGCCCAGGTCGGGTGAGGGAGTCAGGACAGCCAGGGAAAAAAGACAAAAGAACACTTACAAAGCAGCCTGCTTGCAAATTAATGGAGTGCAAACTAAAGCTGTGCTCCAAGTGCTGAGGGAACGCACAGCAATGGGGAGACAAGCTGTTGTGTGGGGCTGGGCTGGGGCCCGGCTTGCTTCGCCCCTGGCCTCAGCTTACCTGCTCTGCGGAGCACAGCATGTTCAGGTGTCTCTGGCTCTGAGACCAAAAGGGAAAGAGTAGCAAGTCATAAACAGGGGGGCCTCTGCCCCTGGCCCAGAGCACCAGCCTTCCCCACACACTCACACACACACACACTCTCATACATACCATGCCCCCACTCTCTATTTCACCTTCCTGAGGGCTGAGGACTCACATCTAGCTTCAGTGGCCTGAGGAGGAATAGGGTTTTAGACCCAGGCTGGGAAATCCTCCCCCTTCCATATAATTCCCCCCCCCCCACTGCCCCCGGCTGATAGGCAGGGGCGGCAGCTCTCCCCTACCCCAGCGCAGCATCCTTGGCCCTGGAGTCTGCCTTCCCCCGAGGCTGGGCCTCAGCTGGGCTGGGGTTCAGGCCATGTCCTCCACAGTGGTTCCTAAGGCCGCTCCCCAGCCTCCCTCTTTCCCTGGGATCCGGGTCTTTCCTTTCTCCAGGCATTCGCACATCTCTCCATCTGCATATTTTAACTCCCCCAGCTGCCTTTCCAATCCCTCCCTGCCATTTCCCTTTCCTCCCCTCCCCCTGTCCTGCTGTGTTCACTCTTCTGCCTGCTCTGGGCTGGGACTTCAGCCGCTCCTCTTTGGCTGCAGTCTCGGCCTACCTCCTTCCTAATTAGGAGCACGGGCCTGCAGTTTCCTGGACCCCGTTCCCAGTGGGGGCTTCGCCCTGAGGGAGGAGCTGAGAGTGCAGTCCCATAGCCCCGGGGTCTGTCATCGTCCCACCAGGCCTGAGTCCATGGCCTACCCCTCACCTGCCAGGGATGGAGCATCCCTTTCTCCTAGTCACCTTCCTCGCCCTCAGTGACCCGAGGGCTGTGCTTGCAGGGATGAGGAGGTCCCAGTCACTGTTCCCTGTGCTGAGGCAAGAGGGCAGCTCTGCCCTCCACAGCCTGGTCAGAGCCTGGGCTCCAGGCCGAGTGTGCAAGGCTGGAGAGGGAGCCCGTGCGTCCCGGCTCTGTGTCCTATTGGACAAATCAATCTGCACTGGAAAGATCAGCTGAGGCTTGTCTCAACCTTACTGCCGGCCCCTCCGTGACTCCTGTGGAAGCCCAGGAGGCCATGGGCTAAGTCTTTGGAGGGTAGGAGGCTCACCTGAGGTGAAGGAGAGGATGGGGGGTGCTGGGGCAGAGGTCAGATAGGTTTGAGCTTGATTTAGGTACCTTTGTTCTGCTGCTCTTGGTCCAGTGGAAACTCCTCTCTCCAATAGCTCAGTTCAGGCTTAGTTCAACAGCTGGACAAATCTTGGGGTAGGCCAGTGGGAAGGGCTGGAGGACAGTACAGACGCCAGGAGCCTCCCTCCTTCTGTGCGTAACAAGAGCAGTAAGAACAGCAGTGTAATGTGCAATTACTGAGCATTTACAGTGTCCAGGTCTTTTACTTGCATACACTTGACAAGTATTTGGATCTTTATTGGTACCTTGGCAGGAACATCCTGGGCCAGGGTTTCTCAGAAGTGTGGTCTGGGGATCACCTGATTTAGACTTACAGAGGGTTATTTAACATGCAGATTCCCAGGTATAGTAGCAACCGAATTAGGATTTCGTAGGGGCAAGGGACACTTGGGGTGGGAGGACTGTATTTTTAAGCAGCTGCCTAGACACTAAAGTTTGAGAACTACCACTCCCAATTTTGCTGTTGACTCAAGACCAGGTGGCCAGGTGCTCTGGGTATTCCTGTCCTGGGAGGTAAAGGGTTTGCCTGCCCCCATACTGAGGCTGTTACCCCAGGAGGTCCTCTCCTCTGCCTGCAACCACAGCCAGCCCTGCTGCAATGGAGTAGGGGCAAGAACCCCAGTTATAACCTTTCCATACCAGGAGCCAGTCACAGTCACGTGCAGGCTGATGCAGTTACCAAGGTCTGATTTAATGTCCACTCAAAATCCCCTGGCAAGTAGTCCAAGCCTACATCCTGCTAGTGCATCTGCCCCAGGCTTCCCCAAGGAGTCTTGGTGGTCTTGGCGGTCTCCACTAAAGGCCCTGCTGGATTATACCCAAAAAAGTTCTGATAGACAAGGTATATCTGCCAGTGAGTATGGCCCTACTCTGTCTGGAGATCCCATTTTGTCATAGAGCTGGGAGGTCCAAGGCCTGGAGGGAGGTTTTTTGTACACCTCTCCTGCCTGGGAATCCTGCCGTGGAGGGTGGGTGCCAGCTGTGACATGCTGGTGATGAGCTGGCAAAGGGCTCCAAAGGCAGGATCTGGGAGCAGCATGGAGTTGTAGCACTCTGGGGGAGCCAGGTGTCCAAGCAGCAGCCCTGCCTGCCTCCTGCACACTTGGCCTTGGATAAGTCAGTGCCCCCTGGGGATCAAAGCTGGCCAGGCGGTCAGTAGGTTGTGCTCTGTTCCCATTCACAGAAGAGGATAACCCCTCCCAGCTTGTGTACATGAATGTACATGTGTATGTGTGTGTTTGCATGTGTGTGTGTAGCTTGTCTCCTCCCTTGGACTTGTCATCTACTCTGGTCTGTTCACTATTTCATTAAGAGCTGCTTCTGAGGACCATTTTACTCTGCTATGTGTTCCCCCAGAAGCAGGGGCTAACAATCTCCTCTATCATCTTCCCCACAGGTGGCCTTCTTTGCACAGGACTGGACACAAGGTGGGGTGGGTGCCCCACAAGTGTTCATTTATGATTTATGGTTGAAAGTTCAACCAGCAATGTCCTTCAGGGCAGGGCCTGGAAAGAGGGGTGCCCACCGGGGAAGGCCCCAGAGACGGAACTCCACCATAGGTAGCTGCAGGCAGGCTAGCACTGGCCCTGGGACTCTGAGTGGGACCCAAGGTGCTGCTACCAGCCAGCTCACCCTGACATCAGTCTTACGGAGCTCCCTCTTTCCCTCTCCCCAACAGGACAGCTCTCCTGCAGGCGCGCCCCCGGCTGCTCCTCCCTGTGCAAAGCCTCGTGTGCCTGGCGGCCTTTGGCCTGGCCCTGCCACTGGCCATCAGCCTCTTCCCACAGATGTCAGAGGTCAGTGTGGGGAAGGGCTCAAGGGCAGGACAGGGATGGGGGCAGTTTGGCCATTTATCAACAAATGCTTATTCAGTCACTGACTGCTTAGCACTGGGCTAGACGCTGGGATTAGAACTGTGAATGAGACTGGCCCTGGCTCTGACTTCTCAGAGCTGAAGGTCAAGCAGTGAACACAACAATTAAATAGGGACAAGCAAATGGTGAGCAGTGTTCGGTTGGGAGAAGTTCAGCTGGATGTGGAGGAGACAATAGGGGGACCAAACTGAACCTAGAGAGAAATGGCATTTCATGGGGCCTGGAGGATGGGCTGCAGTTGGCCAGGTGAGTGGGGACGAGGGGACACGTAGGCTAGGGTCACCTGGTGAGGAAGTTCTAAGGTGAGGCAGCACACAGCACCTTCTAGAGCTGAGAAAAGTCTGCATCGCAAGCTGAGAGTGGAACCAGGTGAGGTGGGCCAGGTCAGGGGGACCAGGGCCGTGTAGAACTGGGAAGTTGGAGCCAAAGCAGAGAGGAGAAATGTCATCAGAAGGCCTAGGCAAAGCAGGACCACAGCTCCTGATTGTGAATGATCCCCCATGGCTGCGTTGCGAAGCTGGGTTGGAGCTCTGGAGGAGAAGGAGCCATCAGGAGGCGGTGGCGGGCGTCCAGTAAGAGATGATGGCGGCTTGGACCAGGCTGTTAGCAGTGGGCTTCGAGAGAAGTGGGTCCTTTAAGAACATTAGGATATGATGAAGAACTGCATGTGGTGGGAGAGAAAGAAGCCTGCAGGATGTGTGCTTGGCTTTCTGGTTTTGAACACCCAGGCAGATGTAGGTACTAGTACTTAACAAATGGGGACACAAGGATGCACAGGTTTGAGGGAAGACAGTGGGTTGAGTTGGGTAGACGCATGGGGTTTGAGGAGCCTGGGGACCGTGTGAATGGGGGTATCCCATGGCAAGCTGGCTCTGGATCTGAAGTCCACGAGAGAGGCCTGGGTTGGAGGGACAGATGTAGGGTCATTAGCATTAAAACAGTAATGGAAGCAAGGGCAATGGGTGGGATCCAGGGGGGTGCTGGGGGAAGAGAGGTCCCCAGGGAGGGGCGGTGTCCGCGGACCCATGGCCAGGGCCGAGTGGGAGCAGAGGCTGGGGGACCCCCTCAGTGTCAGACCCTCCTGCGAAGTGAGGTTCCCTGAGGCTTGTGTCTGAGGCATGAGGGCAAACGCTGTTCTGGGGCAAGGCAATGGGGTAGACTGCTCAGTCCAGAGGCTTGGTGCCAAGAAAAAGAGAAAGAGATCCACAGTGCAACAAGATGTGGGAGCAAGAGACGCTTTTATTTCCCCCTTTTTTATATGGGAGAGACTGGAGCTTGCATAAATGCAAAAGGAGGCACCAGGAGAGAAGCAGAGGACACTGAGAGGTGGAGGAGGATGGGGAGAGCACGGTCCGTGAAGCGGGGCTGGGGCAGAGCACAGACCCAGGATGCCAGCCTTCACCCACTGCAGTTGAGAGGCGGCAGATGCAGTGGGGTGGGGCTCAGGTGTGGGGAGGTTAAAGAAACTGTTCTGATAGCCTCTGTTCTCAACAGCAGGCAGAGAGGAAGGAGGAGAACAGAGAAGGGGAGGGCAGAGGTCTGAGGACCGTGGAGGAGGTTCAGAAGGGACAGTAGGAGAAAAATCTGACCATGGAAGCCAGAGGCCTGGTAAGCATGCATTAGGGCAGTGGAGGGGACAGCTGAGGAGGACACCAGTGTGTGGCTGTGGCCAGGGCCTGTCTACCAGGGGTGCTAGAGGCCTGCTCCGGGTGCCACCGGGCTCACCTGGTATTTTTCATATGGCTGCATGGGGCATTTGGAAGGCCCATTAGCAGAGCCCAGAGCCCAGAATCTCAGCCAGGTGAGATGAAGGTGGGTGAGCAAGCTGAGTGGGAAAAGTGATGCTTGATGGGGAGACAAATCCCAGGGGGTCAAAGAATGAAGGTGGCATTTGGAGTCACTAAGCTCATGGGAAGGTGGACGCTGTGGCCACAGACTGGCACTTTGGAATTTGTGATTGCAGGGCTGAGCCTGCAAGTCCTCCAGAGGGGTGGTGGGAGGGATGTGGCTTCCTGGAGGGAAGTTGGGGGCAGTGAGAATAGGGCACTAGGGTGTCATACCTGGATGGGGAGGACTGGAGGCCCAAGGTCTTAGTGTAGGAAGGTAGTGACCCAGCCTCCAAGCCCCGAAGTCCTAGGAGGTGATGGCTGGAGTCACTTCCCTCCACTGAGCCCCTGAGTTTTAGGAGGAAACTATGATGGGGCAAGGCTCCTGTTTTCGGGGGCCAGGGCACACTGGCATGGGAAGCTGGGTGTGTGGTATGTGCCAGCAGTCCCCTCTGGCCCAGCCTTCTCCTGAAACTGAGGATATCCCTTGTGCCCTCTTCCCCACCCACCAGCGAAGGCTCAACAGCTTATTACCTGATGCCTGGGGATGCCAAGCTCCAGGTTGCCTGGAAGTTCTGAAGATGGGAGGGAGGTCCTGGCATCCCCATCCTGGAAGAGCTGGGCCTGGCGCTCCCCAAGGACACTGCATCTCTCTGTACAGTCGGGCTGAGTCCAAAGTTCTAGGCGAAGGTCAAAGTGCTTGTAGGCACCACTGTGTTTGGCTGCTTCAAGTTGCCCTTACAGCTCCACCTGTCTGCCTAGAGGAGGGACCCAGGGCTGGGAAACCCCGTGGACAGAATCAGAGACTGTCCCATTGGAAGGATTTTCAAGGCCATTCGGTTTGCAGCCTCCTGGCTCTGTGGGGGAGATGGAGGCCCAGAGCAGCCAAGGAAGCAACCCCAAGTCCCAGAAGCCAGGGGCTCATGGCCGAGGAGACCGCAGAGGCCCACTCCCAGTCCGGGGCTCCCAGGAAGTGCTGTGCTTGCTTGTTCTGGGAGATTTTCTCTTTGCCTGGGCAGGGGCAGTGGAGAGAGGAGAGAGCTGGGGGCCGTCCCCTGGTGAGGAGGAGGCTACGAGTACCATGGGTCTTGGGCTGCTATTCCTGTGGGGCCAGTGCTGGAGAGACAGCCACCATCCCCCCGCTGGGCCTCTAGCCTGGGCTGCAGGAGGTGGTCTGAGTGAGCGGCCCTAGCTTCCCAGAGGCTCCATGTCAAAGTCCAGGCTCTGCTAGTCCCCATGCCTGCCTCAAATAGGCAAGGAAGTTAGTTCTTCTGGGTGTCTGGCCAAAGTTCCTCTCCTTGCAACCCATGACTTTTTCTTGAGGTTGGGAAGAACATAGTCATTGCATATTAAGTCTATTCTCTGGGAAAGGAGGGTAGGGATGTGGTTTTCAGAGCTGCCTCCTCATCTGCATCAAACCCAACAGGATGCAGGTGGGCCTGGGCATTCTGAGGTGTTTTGAGGCCTGTCTGTGACCTATGGCACCAAGGCCATCAGCCAGTTGACTGAGAGGAACGTTGTTTCCCCCATTTCATCCTCCCAATTAATTCTAATGAGGTGCTGCTTCTGCGTATGAGGATCATGTCTCACATCTCAGAAGCCAGTGGGATTTGCCACAATAAGTCTGGACTTGCTTGGGCTGACCCACCTTGCCAAGAGCCACCAAAGTTGTCAACAGGAATAATAGCTGGAACACTAATTAATTAATTAAGGGACTTGGAGATAGAGTTTAGGAACTTGTTCCTAGAATTGCTGGCCTGCCGTGACTGGTGTGGGGTTTCCAACCCACTAACCCCAGAGGTTGAGGAAAGAACTTCAGTCCCCCCTTCAGTCCCTGGGAGAGAGTTTTGTCTGCTCTTTTCAAAGTAGTAATTCCACCTATTAAAATGTGCTAATTTTAAAGTTAAAATTGCAAGCAATAATAGCTACCATTTGCTAAGCACCTACTAGGCCAGGCAGCAGGCTGGAAACTCTACATGCCTGATTGTATTAAATCCTCCTAATGCCCTTCAAGTCCGAAGTATTATTGACTATCAAGGGATGTTACCTAGACAGTTAGATGTGCATGTCTCAGACACTGGGGAGAAATTTTGGTTGGAGACATGGACCCTTTGGTGCATGGTGGGGGACTGAAACCGTGAAAGGGGTGAAGTCACTTTGGGAGGAAGAAAAGGCATCAAGAAGGTACAGAAGCTGCCAGGGGCAGGGGGAATGGCTTCTGGGCAGTGAGTTCAGGGGCAGCCTGGAGATTGGGCCACAACATAGCCCAGGCCTTCGACCGGGTCTGTGGGTCCAATAAGTAGAAGGCCTAGTTGGCTATGGTGGGGAAATGGGGGCCCAGAAAATGATAGTCTATGAGGTAGGTACCAACATTATTGCATCTTTACGAGTGAGGAATCGGAGGCACACCACGATGGAGGGCCTCGCCCAAGGTCTGGGCCGGTGCTGACAGAGCCAGCTCTGTAGCCGTGAAGGATTCCACGGCCCTCCCTGGGCCACCCCCACCTCGCTAGAAAATGAGAGGCCAACTTTACGCTTTATCAGTGGGAATAGTCAGTAGTTCCCTGCTAATTTATCAGGCGGAACATTTCAGCACCTGAGCCGGCCCCCCTACCCTCTGTGGGAGTTCATGTCCACTGCACAGGGACCTTCTGCAGTAGGTTTGTGCTTTTGTTCTCTAACCCAGGCTGGCAAGGAGGGAGCAGAGGGGGTATCCAGGGAAGTTCTTTAGGAACCTGGTGTGGGAACAAGGACACAAGGCCTGGCCTCCCTTCTAGGCCCCAGTCCTGTTGCCCTGCAGGGAGCGTGGGGTCGGCCTTGGTAACCCTGTGACCTGCAGGTTAAGGCTGTGGGGCCGAGGCCCACGTGGGCCACAAGGATATGGGGAGCCCATCTGTACCCAGAATCTGTTCCTTACCCCACAGACACTGTGGAGCTTTCTTCTTATAACTGGGAGGGCCAAGTCCTGACCCCCTGGTCTCAAGGAGCCTCGGGTTTGGTGGGGAGGACAGAAACCCAGCAAACAAGAAATGTCAGGAGAAGGGTGTTTTGAAGAAAATAAAGCAGAGGGCCATGCCTGCGCAGGGGCGGCTCAGGGTCAAGCATTTGTGGAGGCCTATGGGGCATGTGGGACCTGGTTTATGGCCCTGCTCTCTCTGAGACTGGGGCTCTGAGTGTCCTCCCCCAGACACACACACACACTCTGGTGCCTTGGGTCCCTCAAGGGAGATGTCCAGGGTCCAGTCTCTGGCCCCGTGGGCTTGACTGCCACATGAGGCTAGACAAGGGGATGGTGACTGTCCCTCCAACTCTGACAGCCGGTGTTGCCCACCTGGAAGCGCTTCCAATCACATTTAATGAACCTCATGTCTCCCCCGGCAAGAAGTGGTACCTTGGCCAAGTCCCCTCCCCACGTCCCTGCCTGTCTCTGTCTTTGTACCTCCTTCTCCCTTCCTCGGTTCCTCTCAGGCTCTCCCCCACCCCACCCGCTCTCTTTTCCCTCACTATTCCCCCGGGAGCTCGGGGGCTGGGGAACGGGGCTGTACATACAAGCCGGAGCCATTGTTCGACAATCTGTTTTTGTCTTCATCCTGTTGGCAGGCGGCAGGAGAGGAGCAAAGGGTTAATGAGGCACTGTGCAGCGGATTACTGCGTGCAGGGCGAGCCGGTGTGGTAACAGGGAGCTAATTAGGAGCAGTTTAACAGGAGGAAAAAGTGAAATCTCCTCTTCACCAACTGTCAATAATTAGCTGATTTGGTGAGGTTGAAATATGTCCACAGGAAAGGTGGGGTTTTTCTGTGGATGAGTGAGGGGAGCAGGAGTGGGGGCCGCTGGGATTCTGCCTTGTCCTTAGGTCACCCACTTCCGCCAGGCCCACCCTCCTCCCCTCCTGCTGGCATCCCTCAGTCTCAGCTGTCAGTATGACCTTGGTCTTAACCTCAAAGACCACAGTTTCCCTAGCCAGAAGACAAGGCATTGGAACTACATTTTTTCCTGGCTCTGCCCTTTAGGATCCTGGAAATGAAACCATGAGACTGGGTACTGGTTCTAGAGTCAGAAGAGCTGACAGCAGGCTGTGTGACCTTCAGTCACATGCTGACCCTCGGGTGTCTTGTCTGCAGCACAGGTGTGCCCTCTGAGAGCTACCTTCTGGGGCCAGGCATGGCTGGACAATGGGGCCCAATGGTGATGGGGAAAACCTGGCCTTCCCTGGAAACAGCCTTGTAGCCCCAGGCCCTCAATGGGCTCCCTCTGGCCCCCAAGCAGCAGTAGGGGCTGGGGTGGGAGCACAGGAAAGATGGCACTGCAGACCTCCATGCAGTGGGGGGCTCCCTGAGTATGTGTCTCCTCCCTGCACCAGCTTTGCAGGGACAGAGTTGGAGCAGGGAGTCCACTTCACTGGCAGCCAGTTTGTAGCCTGTTGGGCCTGTTTGCTTTGTTGGCTTGCCCTGAGCTTGTGGGTTTCTTGGCTCCTGCCCTTTAGCCTTCCCTGACACCTCAGCAGGGGACCCCCAACCCACCCTCCCTCTGCCCTTCCCTTTGTCCCTCTAGCATCTGCCAAACACCTTGACTAGAAGAAAAGGCATCTTCAGAGTCCCCCAGGGCTTCCTGTTCAGAATCTCCTGTGTCAGCCCTGACAACCCCAACCCCTCCCTCTCTGCCCAGCCCCCCTTACTTCTGCCCCAGAGGGTCCAGAGCACCAGAAGGCAGATTCCAAGGAAGGTAAGGCCCTTGTCCTGTCCTCACACCATTCATAAACCACATTTTGCCCTGGCCGCAGAGAGTGTCTCCTAGAGGCCACACCCATGCTGTAGATGCACCTGAGGGTCAAGCTCAGCCACCCTCCTCACCCCCTAACTCCTAACCCTCCCCGCTCCCACTTCAGAATCAAGAGACAAAGAGGCACCCCCTCCCTGTATGGGAAAAGAATGTGGGTATCCCGAACCTCCACCATCACTCTCTCCATCACCAGTCCTAAGGAAAATCGTGGTTTTAATGAACTAGGTCAGCTGGGAGCGGTGACCCACCAGAAGCAAACGTTTCCTCCAGCTTGCCTCTTTCTCTGAGAAAGCATTTGAACTCCCTACCAAGAAAGGGAAAGAGTTGGGGAATGAGCTCAGGTCTACATTCAAGCTGTTCTAGAAACAACCACTCCTCCAGGAAGTCCTCCCTAATGAGCCCCACCAGGCTCTCTCACCTCACACATGTAGACTGTAGTGCTGTGGGTTTCCTGTGTCCCATCTTCCTCCCTGGGACAATAGTCCCTTCTCCCCTGCCTCGACACATCTACGACACATCAGGTGTCCCTAAGGCCAAGAACTGGCACTCTTTATGAACACCTAGTGGAGAGTGCTGCTCATCTGGACTCGCCGTGGCTTCATTAGTTCCTGCTTCTCCTGCTCTTCCAGGGCTGCTGTGAGGCCAGAGGCAAAGTCTAGAGGTCACTGCGTCCCTTCTGAGTCCACAGACATCTACCACCTCCCAGAGTAGGGGCCTTCTTCCCTCCAATCTCAAATCCATCTCCTACTTTGCTTGGAGATGTTTGTTTGGGGTTTTTCTCATTTACTGGTTTAATCAGTCCCTATCGAGCTCTGAAGTGGGCTATTTTTGCCGTCAGAAATCTGCTGCCTCCCCGCCCGCTGCTTTCTTGGCGTTTGCCCACAGGACCCCCCAGGAGGATGGATGGGAATGGCAAAGCCACTTGGAGCCCAGGAACGCCCACGCCACCTGTCATATTGCGTGTTCCCCACAGCCCCACCCCAAACCTGTGCATGCACATAGGCCCACGCACAAGCACACACACAAACATGCACACTTATGCCCCAGTGACAGGCCTCAGCTGGGCAGCTGCAGCCTGACCCTCCTTTGTTCTTTCTAGGACCTTCTAGAATGCCTAGCTGAATTCAGGACAGGGAAGGGGGAGGCTCAGTTGTGTAAAGCTTCTGCTGAGAGGATTAAAAGCATTGCTATGTATGAAGTGTTTAGAATATCCCAGGCCCACAGCAGGGGTTCAACCTTGTGACCTATGAGGAGACTCCAGCAGCAAGATGGGGCCTGGGTGCTGGAACAGCCACAGAGTTCTGTCTTCCTTACACAGCATCACGTATGTTTTCTAAGCCTCCAAAGGGCTCTCCATCTATTTCTTGATAATATCTTCATCCCACCCCCAGAAAGTAGAAACTTCTCACTGCACATGTGGGGAAACTGAGGCCTCAAGGCTGAAAAGATGGAGGACAGAGAATGATTCTGAGATTGATCCACCAGAGGGCACCCAGGAATAGTGCAGGCTCCACAATGGGAAGGGGGCCTGAGCATCCACTGGGTGCACACTGTGCAGGGGAGTTAGAAAAGTATAAGACAGGAACCCTGTACTTGGGGAGCCTTGGCCCAGATTGATTCAGCTTTTATGTAGGAGCTACTATACACAGGACACAGAGACACTGAGCTGCGTTCAGTGGCTCACACTGGGGTGAGGTAAGGGACTGCCACATTGACATACGGTCACTGTACAAATTGGCCCATGACTGGGATGTGATAGAGATGAAACTAAGTGCCATGGGCATTAGAGGTGGCAGCAATGGATTTAATCTGAGAAGATTGGGGTGGGGCAGTGGTTGCTCCCTGGAAGAGGCAGCCTTAGAGGCTTAGGATATAGCTAAACATACAAGGCACTAGAAATAGAAAACAGCCAATGAGTGAGGAACCTGGAGAAGGTCCCAGAATGCCTTGAGTGTCCAGCTAAGGAATCTGACATTCACTGGGAAGGCAGTGGGAGCTTAGCCAGAACCAGAAACCTGGCCCGGGGTGTCCAGGCTCAGGCCTCAGCTGCTCCCCAGCCACAATCCAACATCCCTGCCTTCCAGGACACTCAGGACAGCTTCCCCAAAGACGGGGTGTGGATGTGTGTGTGTATGAACAGAACCTGAGGCCTGCCCAGCCCTGGAGAGAGGGTGGGAAGTGCTGCCCTGTAGGTGAGCTGGTTCCAGGCTGGGCAGAGGCCTCAGGCCTAAAGGGTCAGCCAGGTGCCGGTGTTGGACCCTGTGTCAATGTTGCCACTGCCTGCAGACCTCAGAGGCCCAGAACCCTGGCCAGGAGCAGGACGCAGCTTTGAGCCGTGTCACAGGGTCATGCTGCACACCCCACCCCCTAGCCCTACGCCTTTCAAAAGGAGACAGAAAAGCAACCAGAAGAAAGGCCAGGAGGAGGAAGTTCTTTGTAGTGGGTAAAAGTCCCTAAGAATGGGGCACTGGCTGGGGATCCAGTTTCCTGTTTATGTCTCTCGGCACCTTAGCTCCAGGTTCAAATATGTAAACTATCTGCTGGCGGCCGGCTGCAGGTGTGTGGAGGCAGAGGTGGCCCCAAACGCATTCCTGACCCTGGCCCCTCACCCATGGAGGAGCCAGGAGACAGGCAGAGAGCTCAGGGTTAACCCTTCCTGCGCCACTGGGGAAGGCCCTGGGCTGCTGCAGCCAGCAGGCCTCAGGGTGCTCAGGAGGGGCTGTGGGTACTAGAACTGGTGCTTCATTCTTGCTGCCTCTGACCTTGGCTGCAACCAGAAGTCTGGGGCTGTCTGCGGTGAGGGGCAGCAGGGTCTGGCTGGGTCTAGAGGTTGGCACTGAGGCCCTATCATGGGGGACTTGGATGTGGGTAAGGCTGTCTGGGAGCCAGGGTGCAGGTTCTGTCTCAAAGTCAGGGAGTGCTAGCACGGCAATATCGCTTCTGTGCTGGCAGGATGGGCATGTTCCTAGGAGGCCCAGATCTCCTAGGTACCCCTAGTTCTTTGGGGTGGGGGGATCCTCAACCAGTGCTGATTGATAACTTCAGCTTCCTCACTGCTCTCTGCAGCCCCCACCTTCCTGGGCTCTGGCTCCACATCCCAGACACCCCCTTCCCTCAAGTGTGCCTGCTGACTGGTGGCCAGGTGCCTGGGGAGGAGTCCCAGGTGAATGAGGGACCCATGGGGCTGGCAGTCTGGGATGGGCCATCCCCGCTCCCTGTGGCCACTCCTTACCCTGCCCCCTTTCTCCTCCTCACCTCTCTCCAGAGGAGGCCCCTCAGAGCTTCTCTGTGGCCAGAGCCTCAGTCTACTACCCTGGGGCTGCTGCCTTGGCTGTAGTGTGCTGGTGACCGCTTCCTGCTACACCACTCCTCCCACAGGGCCTTGGCACCTCCCTCCCTTCACAGCCCGCCTGCAAGCCACTGTGGCCACCACATCATTTGTTCTGTTGATGGACCACATAAAGCTGACTTCTGTTCCTTACCTGTCAGCCTCCCAAGCAGCAAGGAGACCTCAAGGGAACAGCAGAGCCCCATGTCCCTGCAGGGCACTGGGTCACCCTCACCTAGTGCCTGAATCGCACTTACTTACCAGCAGGGCCCCGGATGTCCACATTTTTGTGGAGGAGCCTCAGCAACCCCACACCTCAGAGAGGTGATGTTCCTATGGCCCTACCAGGCACAGGGGTCCCGGCCCCAGCTTCCTGCTGAGACCAGTTGTGAGGGCCCCCAGTGGTCCCAACACCCATGAAACCTCAAACTGGTGGGCTATTAACTCAACCCCCAGCCATGGCCAGAGAGCTGGAGGGACTTAATGAACTGCCAGGTGAGTTGGCCGAGGATGGAAATGAGAGGCTGTGACCCAGGCCAGCACCCAATGGAGGTTCGCAAAACTGGACTCTGGAGGCACCCAATCCTGTTGCCAAGGTCAGAGCCTTCTGGACCTCATCAGGACCATTCAGAGAACGCAGCCTGGTGTCTGGCTCTGTCACTGCTTCCGCTCCTTGTGCTGGTCCCCCAAGGCTGCTGTCATGGGCCTGTTCCCTTCACCCACCCCTCAAACGTGTTTGTTTCCCAGGACTGGCACCCTCCCCTTCCATCTGCTCTCCTGGGTGAGCTCCCCCACTCTGGGGGCTCCAGCTGCACTCACATATCCCAGGCTTGCTATCCCGCCACGACCCCTGCCCAGAGCTCCAGAACCCCACCCTGTCTGCTTCTCAGGCCTCTCCACCCAGGGACTCCACATGGCCAAGCCTGAGCCCCCCCGCCCACCCTGACCCCCGCCTCCTGTATTCCCTGCCTCTGAGGATGGCGTCACCAGCCTCCCCAGCTCCTGAGCTAGAATTAGGAGTCATCCAACGCACAGTCATCCTCGACACCTCCCTCTCACCCCCACGTGGAATTGGTCATCATCTCCTGTGGTTTCATCTTCAGAAAGGATCCCCCGTGCCCACCCTCCTTGGAGCCCACTGGCAGCATCGTGGGGCAGGACCTGGTACCTCTCACTGGTTCCCATGGCTGTCCCTCACTAACCCTTCCAGGCCATCCTCCCACTCACCACCAGAGAGACCTTTCTAAACCAAAGTCAGGATCATGGCCCACCCCAGCTCAGAGTCCTTCCAGGGCTCCCTATTACCCGAGAAAAAATGCTGACACCTTCATGTGACAGTCTCTACAAGGGCCTGCCTGCCTGTGCCACCCCCACCTCCATTTCCTGCCACATTCCCTACATGCCCAACATTGCCCATGCCAAACAGGCCAGGCTGGCCAGCTAACACGTTTCCCTTCACCCGGCAAGGCAAGCTTTTCCTGCTTTCTCATATCAAAATCCTCCATCTTCTTCCTGCCCACCTCCTCTGAGAAGTCTTCCTTCCTGTTCTTCCATCAGTATATGGCAACCTTCACCCCCTCCCCAGTTTCCATGGCACTTCGACTCTCTGGGATCCATCTGCTTTCATATCTGACTCCTCCCCTAGACTTGGAGTTTTTCAAGGGCATGGGCTTGCCTTGTCCATCTCTATGTGCCCAGCCCTGGTGAATGGAGTTGGCAGCTATAAACATCTGCTGACTGGAGGGCAACTGAACTGAAATGAGAGGAAAGGCCTTGAGTGCCAGCTCTGTCCCCAAGCTTCTGCTCCTGAGAGCCTTAGCCACCTTGAGCCTTCCCACACCTGCGTCTCCCTTATGCATCCCTCCCACCTGCTGCCCTCAGCACAGTGGGGTGACTGGGGAAGCCCAGGGGTTGGGGCCTATGTCTGTGACAGCCTCCAGTGGGAGGGTGAGGCCTCCGTCTTCACCCAGGCCAGCACTCTTCAGGGAGTGGGCCGTGGCCCTGGCCCGTGGTCCTCCACCATGGTGGTGAGCAGCCTCTCCGATTTTAATGCGGGCCTCAGTGCTTCAGTGAAAGCCGGCATGGGAAGTTGCTAATAATGGCACTAAAATAAAATATGCTACATCTGTTATGGGTAGCAGAACAAAATTAGCTGCTCACACCTCTGACATCCAAGATGTCTTAACTTAAAATACTCCTTGGCTTACTTTACATCATTTACTGATTATATTTAAAAGAAATACAATTTTGCAATTACTGTTCTTACAGTGTGATATCTATGCATCATTTTCCTTTTATGTTTATATATTTCTCCTTCATTAGTGCAGTCTGAAGGGTGATTAGGATTCTTCAAACATTTTACAGAGGTTAAACGTTGATTAAGATTTAATTATTACTGTAAATAGCTTGGAATGACATATGGTGCAAAAGCCTGACATATGTGCATTTGAATAAATGAAGTGCTATTTCCCAGGATGCCTCAGTAGCTGTTTAACAGCTTTCCCGAAGGGTTATGTTACACCTCATGGTAAGATTGCTGGGATGTTATATTTTGTTGGTTTTTGCAGCTGAAAGCTAAGAACAGTTTTCCAGTTTTTTAAAAACATTGAATATTTTAAATACCTAAATTGTTTTGCACAAATTTTTGCTAATTTGTCTAACTAGGTTAAACATTTTCAAAAGCATTTAGATTTTTAAGCGTGGGCGCTGTGCATTGTGTCAGTGGCAGCGTGGGGACGAGGGGAGCTGAAGGGGTGGAGGGGACTTGGAGGCCAGCAGGGGTGGGGAGGGAGGAGGTGGTTTGAGGAGAGGGGGTGGGGAAGAGCCCTGGGCCCTGAGCCTAGCTCTTGTCTCTTTGGCCCTCTCCCATGGCTAGAGCCTGGGTATTGGGGTACCATGGACTACAGGGGAGGGTCCGCCTTCTCCAGAAACTCTACCATGCCCACCAGCTCTAGTCCACACTGAATTCCCTCTTGTCTGGCCTCTGACATGCATGGCTTTGGCATGACTGAGTTCTCTGAAGGCACAGCTAGTCTGTGGCACCTTCTGCCTTCTCCCAAGGGTTGCCATGTCTTGACATATAGCAGGTACCTGGCAAATTCAGCTGAGCTAAGTTACAAGGGCCTGGCATGTCCTTGACTCTGCCTAGGGTGGATATCAGGCTGAGTAACCCCAGGAGGTAGCACCTCTCTCCCCTCCTCCCTCAGGCTGGGGGCTTAGGCGTCCCACTGGCTCGGTTCCTGGAGCTGTGGACCAACATCTGGGCTGCTGTGGAGCCTCCAGGGAGGCCATCCTCCCAGTGCTTGTCTCTCTTCTTTCCACTCATTTATTCAGCACTTGCTGAATACCCACCAGGTGCTGGCTCTGGGCTTTAAGGGTGCAGGGATGAACAGGGTCACACACCCCATTCACTCCTCACAGAGCTGACGTGGAGATGGGGAGATGAGTGAACTGTCAACCTCTAAACCACGTGATACAACTCATATATAAGAAGTGCAGGGAGCTGGGGGGCCCTGAGAGGTGGCCACACCCAGCCTGGGTGATAGAAGATATCTAAAGCTGAGACAGATTTGGGGAAGTCTGAGGAAAGTGGGGTGGGAGGAAGAGAGGAAGTGGCAGGGGGGCCGGCTCAGGCAAAGACTCAGGGTGGAAAGAGCCCAGTGTTTCTGAGGCACTGAGGTAAGCAGGTGTGTCCCATGTCTCCAGTCCAAGGGGCAGGCAGGGGATGGGTTCCTGAGGGCAGTGGGGCCGCTGAGCCATTGTATAAGGAAGAGAGGCATGCCCGGACTCACGGCTGGGAGGGCTCACGCTGCCCGTGGTGGGGTGGTCTGGGTAGCTGAGACTTGAGGGCAGGGAAGGAAAAAGGTGTGGAGGCACCACAGCACCACTGGGTGGAGGTGTGGGGAGCTGGGTTGAGGCAGGGGGAGATGTTGACTTCAGTTTCTTTTTAGATGGGTTAAGTTCAAGTGCCTGTGAAACATGTATAAAAAGGTCTGGAAGGCACTCCCTGCAGGCCCAAAGCTCGGAAGCAGCATGGGGAAGAGGGCCCAGCCAGACCGAGCCCCAGGGACCCTGAGAAATGTCACCAAAAGGAGGGTGGCAGTGACCTTAGAGAGAAAGATTTTTGTGGAGTGTAGTAGGAACAGAAGCCAGATTTGCTGTGGGTTGAAAAGTCAATGTAGACAATGCCTTAGAGAAATCAGGTTGGTGGGGTGTAGAGAGGGCAAACAGTAGCTGGAGCATGACCTGGGGTTAAAGGGATGTGTTAGCCCTGGGAGGTTCTTGTCTGCGTTGAAATGCTGATGGTCAAGAGTCAGTGGACTGAAAAGGTGGGGAAGAGGGAGAACAACACCAGAGTCAACTCCCAGAGTCAGTGGCAGGGAGGTGGAGCCCAGGGGGCTGTGCCTTCTGAGGGTAGGGACAGCTGCAGTGGGGTGGCAAGTTGGCAGGTGAGACGCAGTGTGGACACAGGTGGGTCGTGGCTGTAGTGATGTGTCAGTGAGGTGTTCCTTCTGATGCCTTCAGCTTTTTCCCTTGAAGTAGGAAGAAGGCTCATCCGCTCAGGGTCAGTGGGGAGCTGTGGGGCTGGGGGTGGCTGAGAAAAGCAGAGAAAGCTTAAGGTGCCCTCTGTGGAGAATGGGAGAGGCAGTTGGCTGGGCAATGTGCCTGGGGTGGGGGTTCGCTGGCCACCTGATGGTCCCACCAAAATCAGTGACAGTGAGTGCTGAGTGGTTTTAGGTGTTCAGGCTCAAGTGGAGAGATGGTGGGTGCATGTTTGGGTTCCTCCAAAGTAGGACTGCCAGTTAGTCTGGAAGGACCTTTGGGCTGGCAACAGGCTGTGATGGGCCCTAGTGCCCAGATTGGTTGGGGGTATGTGGGGGCTGAGCTCTAGGGAGTCTGGGGCCTGAGGTCTCAGTGGTCCAAAAATAGGGTGAGTGAGTGGGGTGCGGGAAGGATAGGGCCCTGTGGTCTGCAAGAAGGTGGGGTTGGATTTAAGGAATCTGGGTGGAGCAGCCCTGGGTGGTGACCAGGTCGTGGCCCTGGGAGTGCGGTATGTGTGGTGCAGTGGACAGGGTCCTTGGAGTTGAGGGAGAACAATTCAGAGGCCAGGGTGTAGGATGTTCACTCACATGGATATGCTGTAGGAGGAACAGATTAGAGTTGGGTGGGAAGGGGTACTGAGAGCCTCTTGGCTGCAAGGCAGCAAAGAAGGAAGGTGTGTCAGTAGGCGGCACACCTGGGCGCTGGCTGGAGGTGCAGAGGCAGAGGGGGAGGACCATGGTCACCAGGATAGTCCTCACTGCTACTCCCTGCCTCCCCACTCCCCCTTCCCTCCCAGTCACCTCACCTCCCCGCTCTCTGTTCTTGCTCTTTCCTCAGATTGAAACCTCCCAGTTAGAGCCTGAGATTGCCCGGGCCACCAGCAGCCGGACAGTGGTGTACAACAAGGGGCTGTGAGTGGTGGCCGCCCAGCCTGGGGATGGAGCGCTGTCGGGCTGGGGAGTTGGGGGTGGGGACAGAGTCTCAGGGGACTTACCTGCAGGAAGGGGCAAGCTGACCCCACCAGTCCTGGGCCACCTGGGGGAGTACTGCACTGCAGTGTAGGTAAACTAATCTATTCACATGCTAACATAAGGGAGAGGAACGCTGACACATTTCCTGTAAAAAATAATCAAGTGCATTTCTGGGCCTTACCTGGGGTTGTTAAAACTCTACTCAGCACAATTGTGTATGAAGCTGAAAAATTGTAGTGCCCATGGGGTAGAATTAGGATCCTTTTATACTTTGTTTTCTTTTTTCTTTTTCTTTTTTATCAAAATCGAGTCTGAGCCTTGGTCACAGCTGCCCAGATGCAGCAGGTAGACCAGTGGTGGGAGTAGGATAGGCCTGGGAGCTGGTTGGTTTGGTTTGCTGGGCTGGCCTTGGGTGGGGCGGGTTGGTGGTCTGAACCTCACAGGATGAACCAACGATGACTAAGGCCCTCAGGAGGTGGCCCAGGGAATCAAGGAGCACTGGAGGCCTCCAGAAGTTTCTGTGGGCAGCTGGCTCTGTGTGGCTGGCCCTCATCCATGCCACACCTGCAGAACCAATCCCTCTGCACGAAGCCCAGGGCTATACTCCGGTTGGGGGCTACTCTTCATGGAGCCCTGATCGATTTGAGGCTCCTGAGATGACCCAGCCGCAGGCAGGAAGCCCCAGGAAGGAACAATGTTTGGCGGGAACTTTGGGCCTGCACGTCAGCCTCTGCAAGAAGATCCTTCTTCAAGTCATCAGGCTGAAATCTGCGCTGTGGGGCTAAGGGTGGGGCTGGAGCAAGGCTCCAGTTCCTGCCAATTCCTGAAAGGGAGGAGACCAGATTTCTAGGCACCCATTGGACAGGCAGCATGAACCCCGCAACTGCGGGCCCCAGCATGGGCACTGACAAGCTGGGTGACCTTAGATGAGTCCACTCCCTTCCTCTGAGCCTCTGTTCTCTATCCGGAACCAGAGGACTGGATCGAAGGGTTCCCATGAGCACTTCCAGCTAGATCTCGTCTCGGCCTGTCCTGCTCAGATGCTGATTATTCTGAGCACATCCCCAGTGTGCACACTGGACTGGGAAAGGGGCAGGCCCCTTTGGGAATGGCCAGCAGCTGGCCTTAGAACCTGGACATCGCCCTTCTGTATGTGAGCCCACATCCTGGAACACCTGACCTTTGCCAAACATTTTAGAGTTCTGAAGGAGATAGTACGGATGTCTGGGCCTGAGTGTGAGGCCAAACCTGCACGCCTCTCACCCTGCACTGGCCTCCAAAGATGCTGCTGCTGCTTCCTGCCCCACTGCCGCTTCCTGCCGGGCTCCCACCTGCTGGCCAGGGCAGAGAGCCCTGTGGGAGTTCTGCCCAGGAGAGCAGGGCCTTGCATCTGAAAGGCCCAAACAAAAAGGCAGCGTGGGCTTCAGTGCGCCCTCTGCCTGACCCCAGACAGAATGGACCCCTCCACACGCAGCCAGCCGCAGGGACTCCTTCCTTGGCAACTCCGCCTGGAGAGAGAAGGTGCCAGAGGGTAATGTGCACGTGCAGGAGGAGGCTGGTGCAGAGCAGCAAGGGCGCAGCCATGGGTGGCTCTCGCCATCCGCAGAGCAGGGGTAGTGTGGTGAGGCAGGTCTCCCACAGACATTGACACCATGTACCCCTCAGAAGCCCTGCTGCTCTCACCTCCCAGCCAGGCCCTATTACCCCAGTTAGGGTCTGCAGGATGCCGCCCTGAGGGCCCCCCTCTCATGAGGAGCAGCCCAACCTCTGCCCATCAAAGAAGGCAGAGCAAGCATGGAGGACAAAACAGCAGAGAGAAGGGGCCGTGGTGTTGGAGGGGCAGGTATTTTTGAGCTACTCCAATCATAATGGGACTGTGCCAATGACCAGGGCTGGGCATGTCTGGTTCCTCTTTTGAAAGCTCACTTCAAGCTCACCCTGCCCCACCTCTCATCAGGTCTTTTTCTTATGCACTTTACCTTGGGACCAAAACTGCCCACCCCAGCCCACTCCCACCCCCTCCAGAGGCCTGGCAGAGGTGGGCTGTCTCCATCTTCCCACTTTGTGCTGGCTTCTCCTGCCCAGCCCCAGCCCTGTGGCCTTGGCATCTCATAACCTACTTACTTTGTCTCCCGGGTGATTTCCGTTCATGTTCCCATACAATGTCAGGTTGAGCTAAGTGAGTTCCTCGGGGTGGGGATGGCAAGGATCCTTATAGCTCAGGGAGATGGTGACAGACATTCAACGGGCCATGCTGCTAAGCCCTGGAGTGGCTGCAGAAAAAAACATGAGGGGAAACTTGGCCAATGTCTATCCCCCACTCTGCTGAGGCCAGAGGAAGGGAGGCTGAGCCAGGACCCACAGTCAGGGTGGGGTTGGCCCAGCTGTGCCAGAATACAGGGCATAGCAGCAACTGGTTCTCCAGCTTTTGGTATACCTGCCCAGCCTTCCTCTGGTCACTTCAAACATCCCCTCAGGCTCAGGACCTCCTCCTATTTTCAGAGAGCAATCTGGAGGCGTAGGGACAAAAGCCCAGGATGTCAAGATGGCTGCTGGGTCAAGATAGCTGACAGCCCCCTTTCCACCTTCTGTCCTGGGCATCTGGCCTGAAAGAAGGGTGGGGTCCTGAGAGAAGGGTCCAGTGGGCAGAAGCAAGGTGATTTTCCAGCCCTGGGCCAGTGTGAGCAGGCACCAGCCCACATGCCTCACCCATGCCCAGGGGACTTTGCCGTGTCTTTTTAAACTTCTCAGAAAATTTCTCAGTCTCTGTGATTTATGTAATACTAATGAGCTGTGGACAATAAATGATGGATTTAAAGTATCAGGGCTTGGCTTTGTGAATTGTGAGTGGGAGAAGTGGGGGTCTGGAAACAGTGGGAATAAGCCAAGGGCTGCCTGAGGATTTTGTGGGGGACCCGCGGGTAAGGTACAGACCCAGGTTCCAGAAGGGATCAGGCCCACTGGGAGGCCCACAGGGAAGGGGAGAGGACTGGAGAGCATGCAGGCAGGAAGCTGGACAAAGGGGGCGCATTGAAACTCCACAGGAATCCCTGTACAGAGCAATTGCTGAACATTAAGGGCCCCACTGCAAGGAACTTGAGTAGGTAAGAGATTTTGGTAAAGTCTCATCCTATTTATATCCCGGGGACTGGGAGGGGCAGAGGGAGAGGTGAGGGTCATTCTGGGCTGCCTGGGGGCCAGCACAGGATTCACAGGCAGGAGACATTTGAGCCTAGTGGAAAGGGGGCTGATGCCCTGATGTCTGTGGTGTGCACGGCACCAACCCTGGGAATCCTGTCCCTTCCTAACTCCCCACAGTCCCTCAGGGCCAAGCCTTGGCTGCCTCCTTATAGCTCTGGCTTCTCTTCTTCCAGGTGTTCCTCAGAGTTCCTCAGGGTGTGGAGCCTGACCTCTTCTCTGGGACCTCCAAGCATCTTCTATCCCCACAGGGAGAAGCTGGTGGGTTCCCAATCCAGGGAGACCGTGCAGTACAGGTGGGGTCCATGGTTGACGTCAGGCAGACAGACCTAGGTTACAGTCCCAGACTGGCCCCAGCATAACTGTGACTTCTAGTCAGGCACTTCCTTTTTCCTCTCATTCAGTCAGTCAGATGCTTAAGGAGCATCTTCTCTAGCACACACAGCCTTGGTGTCCGTAGCTGTAAAATGTCAAGCACAGCATCATTCTCTGGGCTGGTGTAAGGATTGGAAAGACCAGTGAGGAACGCACCCAGACTCTTGTCTCACGCCTCCCAGGTGTCAGGAGGGCTGCTGCCTCCCCTCGCCTGGGCAATGGGCCTTCCTTGAAGGGGGGAGGAAGGAAAGGAATGGGGGAGGGGTCTGTTCTCAAAATGATACTTCTAGGTCAGTGGGCTTCTCGTCTCTAGGGAATTTCTTTGCTAAGAGCCCCACCAGCCACAGTCCCTATCCGGGCGGAAATCCTTGACTCTCAGGACAGACACAAATCCCTCCTGGGAGCTATTTGTTGTTTTTAGCTGGTTTGGGGGCTCAGCTCCTGCCCAGCCCAGAGATCATCAACACTCCAGGAATGTGGCTGCCCGGCCTCGTCCCCACCCACTGGCCCCTGGGGCCTCCCTGCTCCTTCTCAGGCTGTGACTAGAAGAACAGTCAAAATGCTAGAAGATGAGGGCGTGATGAGTGACCTCCCCTGAGGCCTGGGGGGACCTGGCCTCCTTTTGAGTGGAGCCTCCCTCAGTCACTGAGCTGCTACTGCTCCTGCCATTTCACCCATCCCCTGCCACCATTAGTCCCCACAACTGGAAAGCCTCAGCCTCTCCCCTCAGATTCTAAACCACACACACTTCCCTGCAGTATCAGGGACCTTGGGGAAGTGGCCAAGACGTATTTACTCTGCGCCGCATTCTGAGGCGGCTGCTGGCGGCCTTGTCCAAGCTCAGTGCCCAGCTCCTTCCCAACAAGAATGCCTCTTCAGCCAGAACAAGAATGTGAGCCCCCCCTTACCCCAGCACCCTGTGCTCTGTGGAGGGGTAGATAGAAGGAAGGGGAGAACCAAGAGGGAAAGAAAAGGTAGACAGATGGGCAGAGAGAGAGGCACCAAATGCCCGCCTGGATGACCCCGTGCAAATCCAGGGACGGAGCCAGCCCCTGGCCCCCTGAGCCACATGCAAGCATGGCAGAGGGAGCGACAGTGCAGCAGGGCCCTCACTCACTCCCGGGGTGAGCTGCCAGAGCTTGGCGCTAGAGATCAGGGTGGATGTAGGTGTGCAGCCGCCACAGGGCCAAGGACAGCTGGGAGCCCCAGAGGCTGTAAGTAGGGGAGTGGATTCATCTGGCAACAAAGGGGAGTGTGGCGTCGAAGTGGGCAAGACTGCTGAGGAAGCCAGGGAAGAGGCCCCTGTGGCAGCCACAGTGAGGGAAGATGGGGCCTGGACCAGGGGGCAGGACGGGGAGAAGGGAAGACAGTCAGGACTGCTCTGCTCTTGGTGCCTGAGCGTGGGGAGATGGCCTCGGGTTGCTGGTGCAGGCAGCTGAGGACACAATAGCAGTGCCATTTCTCAGAGCTAAGGACCAGAGAAGGAAGAACAAATCTGCAAAGAAGGGGATGTATTCTGTTTTACAAGTTGAGGTTCCCATGAGACAAGTCAAGATGTTGGGAGACAACTGGGTGTGCTTATCTGGAGTGCAGGAGGCAAGCTGGGACTGGGTATGTTGATTGGCATGTTATCCAATTATTGAGAGTGCCTGGAGCTAATGGGATGGAGGCAACCCCCAGTGTGAGGGTTGGGGGGCAATATATGCAGTAAAAAGAGGAAGACCTGGGATAGAACCTCGAGAAGTCCCCACTTCTAAGGCCTCAGCAGACAAGAGGTTGCTAAGCTCAGCCGTAAGAAAGGTGTTATGGGCTGCATTGTGTCCCCCAAATTCCTATATGGATGTGCTAACCTCCAGTACCTCGGAATGTGACTGTATTTGGAGGTAGCCTCTTTAAAGGGGTAAATAAAGTAACATGAAGTCATCTGGTGGGTCTTAATCCAGTAAGATTTGTATCCTTATAAGAAGAGGAAATTTGGGTGCAGACACCCAGAGGGAGGAATGCTGTGTGAACATGAAGACAGGCCAAGGAGAGAGGCCTTGAGGAAACTAACCCTTCTGGCACTTTAACCCCAGACTTCTAACCTCCAGAACTGTGAGAAAATTAATTCCTGTTGTTTAAGTGCCATTTTATCTGCAGTGCTTGGCAGGGCAGCCCTAGCAAACTAATATGAGAAGATGAGAGCGTGGCATCCCAGAGGACAAGCGATGGCAGTGCTCCAGGTAGGAGAGGTTGTCCATGTGCTTAGCAGCTGAGTGTTAAAGGAAGATGAAGTCCAAGGCCTGGCCCTTAGAAGGACCTAGAGAGAATGGTGTCAGTGGAGCATGATCAGCCCAAAAGCAAGACCGCCATGGGTTGAGAAGTTAGCAGGACTCCCACTGACTGCCAGTGTAGATAATTCTTTAAATAAATTTGGTTGTGAGTTGGGCAGAGAGTCACACAATGACTCAGGGAGGGCTTTAGAAGGGAGACTCTTGGGCAGGCTGGAGCTCTAATGGGCAGGAGTGGAAGAGATAGAAAAGCAGGAGAGAGGAAGAGCTGCCCAGAAGGGAGGTGCCCCAGGGGGTGGGGAGAATCCTTGGCCAGAGGGAGAGAGGGGTCTGGGTGGCGACAGGAGGCAGGTGGAGAGGATGGCTGGGATGCAGGCACTGTGGCTTTGAGGGTGGGGAAATGGGCCGGCTTCTCCGGCCCCTCCAGGTCCACTCTGGCCCCTCTCCCCCTGCTTGCTGTCCCAGCAGGCTCACTCATAAGGACTTGCCCTCTGGCTCCTGCCTTGGCTTCACCTTGGGGGTGGCTGAGAAGTGTTCATTCTCCATGCCACATTCTGGGGGTCACCAACAGGAAACTGGAGGATGAGACGAGAGTGAGACTGGGGGGTTTATCCCCCTGGCCTCTCCTGCAGTCTGTGGCCTCTAGGTACTGAAGGCCACGGCTCCTGTTTAGGACCCTCTCCATCCAGTTGCCCCCCGGGTTCCGGTAACTGCTCCTGCTGCTTGCCTCCTCAGGCCTAAGAGCCATATGGGATCCCCACTGTTGCTAGCCTTGGGGTGCTGCAACATTTTTTGTTGGTTTCCCAAAATTTGTTTCTTTATTCAACTCTCCTCAAAGTGCCCTGTTTGAAGGGACCATCTTTTTTGGCCTGGCCCCTGACTGATGTGAAGGCATTCTTTCCCAGGGCTGCTTTCCTCTCTCTGAAGATGGAATTAATGTCCTCCACTGAAGGCGAAGTAAGGAAGAGTTCTGGAGAGAAGGGCAAGTGTTTGAGACATCTCCTGCGGAGGGTGGAAGCAAACTTACCAGCAAGGATGAGGCCTCAGCTGAGGCTGGGACCTTGGACTTCAAGGGGTTCCTTTTATCCTCACCGGTTCAGCTGCAAGGGTAGATGGAAAAATGGGTTCAAGAGCACTTGTCATTTTGCCAGGCAGGTGTGACTAGGGAACTGTGGGACAAGGGGATGTCAGAGAGAGAACAGAGGATTTCATGAGGTCAAAGCACGGATGTAGAGGAAAACTGAGGGCGTGAGTGGGAAGAACATGCAGTCCGACAGGAAGGGACATGTGAATGTTGATTTGAGAGAAGGCACAATTCTGGGCTCTGAGAAGCCCTTGGGGTGGGTGGCGATGAGAGTAGAGAAGCGGGGCTGGGTGCTTGGTGGGTTGTCCATGCAGACACCAAGGTCTTGGGGAGACATGACCATAAGCTGGTAGCCACAGTCTTTGACAAATGAGGGGGCATGACTGGGACTTGCAGCCACACATGCACAGCCACACACCCACACCCGCCCACACAGTCACACTCTCACACACACGCCCACAGCCCTCCCAGACTCTCCCAGACACCCTCACATGCACTCACCCTCACACACACCCTAGACAGCAGATGGGGTGCTCGGGTAATTGGTTAAACCTGTTCCCGATGTCTGGCTCCGCATTGGCAGCGCCTGTCTGACAGGAAAGCTGGCTGGGCCTGCACCGCTCAGCCTGCTGGCCTCCCTGCCCCTCCCCCTGCATGGCTGCCCTGGAGCAGGGGCTCCAGAAGAGGCCTATGGGCCCTGGCCTGGCTCCCTTCTGGCAGAACCCAGTTCACTAGATGAGGGTTCCATGAAGCCCCACGGGAAGCCGTCACAGCACCCGGAGGGAGGAGCTGGTGTAAGTCAAGTGCAGAGATGCTGAGAGCATGAGCCGTGCTGCTGTGGAGCCACAGGGACTAATCCCGGAACGTCCCACAGGCAGGGGATGTGTAAAGGTGAGGCCCATGGCATAGGCCGGGAGCAGGAAGAACTCCCCTGTGTTCCTCCACTCCAGCCACATTCCAGCCAGGGCAGCTTGGGGTTCTGGCAGGTATCAGATTCCTGAGCCCACTGGGCTCTGTGGGGCAGGGAGGCCAGTCCAGCGGAGGGGATAGGACTGAGTCAGGGTCACTCAGGGGAAGCTTGGCGGGGCAGCTCCTGTGCACCTGCCCTCACCCTGCAGGGCCCTGATCTCAGGCAGGAGCAGTCGGGGGAGAGAAGGGGGCACCTTTCCACGGCTTTTCCCCTTCCCGGCTGCATCTGTGTCTCTTCAAGAGAAACTTTGGTTTGTTCCCTGGAGAGGGCCCAAAAACTCCCAAATTAGCAAACCTGGCAAGCCCTCAGCTCAAAAAATAGTTCATCCTGATTCCATGTTTTTCAGGCTCACAGAAGCCTTTATTAATGAAGTCACAACACCAATATTTACCGTCTGTGGGGAGAGGCACAACACGGGGGACGGCTGGGAGTGCAGCGGGAACTCCCGGTCCGCCCCTCGCAGGCCTGGCCCCGGGAAGACTGGCAGGTTTCCTTGGGTCCTTTCCAGCCCTTTATCTGGATGACAGGGGGTGCTCTGCTGTGATCTTCCTACACCCCCTCCCCCAGCAAGTGAGAGAATCTTGAGAGGAACAGCTCGCCCATTCCTCTGCCTGACCTGGTGCCACAAGGATGCCTCCTCGTCCTCACCCACTGCGTGTGCATGCTCCCCACAGGCTAGCCCACCTGTCCAGCAGTGAGAGAGTCCACCTCGACATTTAACTTGGACTTATCCAGGTTAGGACTTTCAAGATAGGAGGGACACAGTTTCCTGGCTGATGGGGGCTGGTGCAGGAAGAGAGCGTTGGGATCCAACAAAGCCCTTTGGTGCCTAGCATTGACTGGATCCAAGTGAGATGTTGACAGTCCCAGCAGAAGGACACTGTGCTTGGATCCCTGCCTGTGCCCCAGGCAACAAGGCTGGGCCTTTGACGGCTTTCCAGTGACTGCCACATTGATCAAGCCCCCAGGACATTCCAGGAGCCCAGAGCAGCATTAGGAGAGGCCAAGCACAGGCAAAGCCCCTGGCTCAATGGAGGACAGAGAAGACAAGGGCGAGACTGAAGCAAAGGGCACCAGGAGCAAAGCCAGAGAGGCCAAGGGCAGAGGGAAATGGGGGCGGAGAGGGAGGCCTAGGAAGGAGGTGACATGGTCCTATTTGGACTCAAGGACGAGAACCCTAGAAGGACTCCTAGAGAACCTTGAAGGGCTCCTTTCAAGTGGGCCTCATCCTTGACATCCACACAAACCTCATTATGCCTACCACCCTGCCCTCCCCCCCAGCCCCCAGAAGCCATGTACACTATTTCCCAAGGTAGAAGAAACCTTGCCCATTTTGCCAAGGTGGGCAATCCTGGAGGAGCTGAGTCAACTATGGATGTGTTGGGTTGTGGTGCCAAGGGACATGGAGGGCAGCAGACAGCTGGCAGTGGGCTTGGTTGGGCTGTGGCTCAGCAGAGGTTGGCTGGAAGTTTGGACCAGGGAGCCCAGAGAAGTCCTGGAAGTGGGTACAAAGCCCTAGGTGGAGGGCGCAGTGAGGAGGCAGGAGGAACAAGGACTGACCCTGGATGGACAGGGGAGATGAGTCATGGACAAGACTAGGGGGCACTCAGAGAAGCAGGAGGTGAAGGTGTCAGTTACTGGAATGAAGGCAGGTGGGGTGGGGCATCAAGGAGTGAATGGCGGGAAGATTGGGGTGCAGATGAAGCCAGGTGGGAAGCAGTTGAGTTTGGCTAGAGGGAGGTGGCCACAACTATGGTTGGTGACTACCATCGGCAGCAGCAGAGTGGTGAGGCAGAGGCCGAAGAGGAGAGGGCTGCAGAGCACTGGGGAGGTGAAGAAGTAGAGGCAGTCTGACATTGTGAGGGAAAGGATGTCAAGAAGACAGGTTTTGCTTTTTGGATGAGGGAATCCTTGATGTGTGACAGCGGGAAAGACACGTGGACAATTGAAGGGCAGGTGAACTGAAGGGTTGAGTGGGCCCTGCCTTGCAGCTCTTTCCCTGGCTGGGAGGCCCTGACCCTTGGGGACCTGTTGCAGGCTCAGCTCTGAAGCTTTAATCTGCACAAGGGGGTTCTCCATAAACAGAGTGAACATTCTGGTGTGACCAGGATTTGCGGCTGGGACTGTCAGCCTCTGTGAATGGTGCCCCTTCCACCCAGCCCCCAATATTCCTATTTTTCTGTTTTTTTTCTTTTCCTCAACTGGGGAAGCCACCAGACTCTGTAAGCATGCAGAGGTGCACACACTCTCTCACCTCTGACCCACCTGGCCTGATTCTCACTGATCAGTAAGTTTGGAAAGACCTGAGCATAGTCTTCAAGACACAGGTGGACCTTCCCTATGCCTAGCTGCTTTCTCTTGCTGTAGAGTTGGAACTAGAGACCATGGTGAAACACCAACAAAGAAAAGGAGTTAATGGATTGAGTCCCTAAAGGCCCACCCTAGGCTCCCAGACCTGGGGTTGGAGCTGAATGCCCATGTCATTAAGAGAGAGACTTTTATTATTCCCATAGGGAAGGGAGACACAAAGGGATCACTAAGAACTACAGTGGGTGCCTGTAAAATAAATTAACAGAAATGCATCAAAACAAAAAGGAGAGCAGAGAAATGGAGAGTGGCTGGGAGGCTGCAGTGTCTGGTGGCCTGCGCAGGCAGGCAGGCAGGCTCTCTGCGGAGAAGGCCAAGCAGTCCCGGGCCTCAGCCAGCCCATTTCTTGTCCCTCCATCGGTGGCAGCCCCAGGCTCCAAGCCCTGTGGGGCAGTGACTTGAGGCTCTCCCCGCAGCCTGGCCAGAGAATGGCCAGAGTCCAGCCGGGCCCACCCGAGGGGCCTGGCCAGCAGCGAACAGCATTCTGCCCTCGTGGATGTGTGGCAACTGCCCACCCTAGTCATTGGAGGTGACATCGATGTCCTCCCCGTTGGCCTGCTTCGTGGCGATGCGCCACCGATTGATGTGGTGGGAGCCCTTCTTCTTCTGCTCGGACTCGGGCCCCTCCTCCTCCAGCTTCTGCCGCTTGTACTTTGTCCTCCGGTTCTGGAACCACACCTTCACCTGGGCCAGGGAGGGAGGGGCACAGGTGAGAAACACCCAGGAAGCCCCCAGAGCAGCCACTGGGCCTCGGCACCCAGGCCGAGCTGGGAGCCAAATGGCGAAAGCGAGGCCAGGATCCTCTCCTCTGGCCAGGTGCCACCTGGGTCTGGAGGACCTGCTCTTCCTCATGCAAATGTGGGGTGCGGGACAGAGAAAGGACCCGGAGGGCCAGCAAGGGCAGTTTTTGATCCCTCTCAAGAGAGGGAAGGGAGGGGTATGGAGCTGCTGAGCATCCTGCAGCCACAGCAGAGGGGCTCCCAGGCTCTGGAGTCCATCTCTACCGGTTTCTACAGAAGAGCTAATAACTGGTCCTTCACAGCGCTGATGTGATCAGTAAATGAGAGAACATACAAAAGCCATTGCTTGGGTCCCAGTGCGTGCCCTGAGGGTCTGACATGGGCCCCACCCCCTGGGCTGCCCCAGGCATCATGCGGCACAAAGGCAGAGCCAAGTGGTGAGGGCCACACACGGAGGGCAGGCTCAGACAGCCAGGGCACTCCTGGGGCCACGGAGCCGGCTGCTCAAGGCTCTAGCTCACACGCCGCCCAGGTCAGGCTGTTTCACCCAGGGCCCCGTCCCGTGGCATCAGGTGAGGTACTCCCCAGCTGGCATCAGAGGCAGAGCAGGATGGGTGGGGAGCCCTAGTCCCTTGGGCACCAGCTCCTCAGGGTACTCAGAAACCCACCGATGAAGCTTCACCCTCCTTAGACACAGCAGTGTCTGCAGCCCTGCCTGGAGACAGCCCACTTAGATGTGGAAACAGTCACCCAAGGAACGACTGGGAGAAATCTCAGGCAACAGCAGTGAGCTCCTCTTTAAGCACAGAGACCCCCCAATTTCTGTGTCAGGCAGTGAGAACCCTGATGAGGAGAGGGTTCAAACAGAGACCAGACAGCCATCCTCTGTGATGAGTGGGCGGCGTTGCCATGCTAAGCCCACCCTCTCCAGAAAGCCTCTCTAGATTTAGTCCCATCTTTAATCATCCTCTCTTCTCTCTCTTCCTCCAGCATTTGCTCAATATCCAGAACACAGCACTTAATATCCTCAAGTGGGTTATCTGGGGGGTCGCCCTGGCTCCCTAGCTAGTCTTTGCACTTGAGGACTGGGGTGAAAGCCTCACTCCGTGAACTCCCCTGACTGACAGTCCTTTACTTGTCCTGGCAGAGTCAGGCCATCCACAGAGTTGGTGGGGTTGGATCTGGGTGCGGATCCTTTGCTAAGTTCTTCCTTTGGGCTTCAGTCTGTCATCAGCAGGAGAGATGCTTTCTGGGGCCTTGCAGCTCTAGGGCACCTCCTGGGCTTTTGCTCTAGAGGGTCCCTGGGGGAGGTGATGCAGAGGGAGGAGGGGCACGAGGCATGGATGCTTTCCTGGAAATGACAGCACATTTAAAAAGCAAGTAGGTACGTATTACCAACTGCAGCTGGGGCACCTGTGCTGCCCATGCCAGTGGTGAGTGGAGGGTTGTGAGTGGAATGACAGTGAGCACCTGGGTTTTGTTTGAGCACTTTGGCAGCAGTGACTGCTAAGGGAGATCCTTGAACCCTAGGTAGGGCCAAGGGCAACTCTCAGGAAGACTCCCCGGTCCAGCCCCTACTCCCTGAGAATGGGTGAAAAGCACAGGCCTCAGCCATAAAGCCAGCCGATGACAGCCAAAAGCAGGCCTGGCCTCTGAGCCCAGGGCAGTTTCCCACCCAGGATGGCCTACTCACGCAGTTCCCAGACACTCCCATCTGTCCCCTCCATGGAGCACAGCCCCTCCACAGGGTTTCCATGGCACCATCTGCCCTGCCCCTTGGTTTTAGAGCTCAAGGATGGAGTTGGGGGTGGCCAGTGCTCAGGGCTATGCCAAGCAGCCAGCAGGAAGGAAGAGATGAGGTACCCAGCCTCGGTGGATGCTGTGAGGAGTGGGTCTTCTTCCCTTATTTCCAGGGAAAGATTCAAACCTCAGGTAGACAAGGGAGGAGAGCAGATGCTGTGGGCATAGGGCTTCTGGATTCCATGCCCACCTTTCCTTGGGCACAGGACAGGCTGGGCCCTGGGTGGTTCTGGGCACAACCACTTGGCAGCCAGCCTGGCCCCTGCCCCCACTCTGGAGCCTGCTGTGACTCTGCCAGCTAGTAGGCGGATGAGCTTGCCTCACCTCCTATACAAGGCATGTGTGTGACTCAGGCCCAGATCCAGGGCTGGGGAGGTATTTCTGAGAGACCAAGGGGATGGCCAAGGGCACAGCATGGCCAGCCCGGTGATGGAGTGATCCAGGGACAACACCAGGGACAGAGGGCCCCTTTTCCACCTTCTCCCTACCTTCTAAGAAGAAGACTCTCCCATAGCGGTATGGGTCCAGCCTGCTACCCTTGCCCTGCAGTACCAGCCTGGAGAAGGAAAGCTTGGATGGTGGAACTTCAGCCAGGGCTAGCTTCCTAGCACACCAAGTGAAAGGCGATTCTGAATATTTTTACAGTGAAAATGACTGGGGTCAAAGAAGCAGCTCTCTAGAAAGAGGACCTAAACCCTCTGCCTAGGCAGCCTGGCAATTTTCTGAAGAACAGCTTTGGGCTGACTGTCCAGATGCTGTTTACAAAGGCTGTAATAATAGGGGGATGCTATGACTTAATATCAGTGAAAATGGCAGGCTGAACAATTTGGGCACGATGTGATTACAACCATGGAAAAACAAAATCTATGCATAGGGAAAAAAGACTAGAAGGAGATATACCCAAATCATAGGTGGCATTTCTATGTTCTTTCCACCTTTTTGACTTTTCTTTATTGTACTGCTAACAACAATTAAAAGTTATATTTTACTTGGAAAAAGAAAAGGAACTGGGCTCTGAGCATAGTAGGAGATAAGACTGACATCTCATGACCTCTCTAATTCACTCAGGAAATCTGGGGTCATCCCAGAGCCCCTTCCCTACAGGACAGAGGCCTGGGAGAGGAACCAGGTCACATGGTGTGGCTCCAGAGTGGGACCCGGCTTTTGGAGGCTGTACTTATTCTGCAACTGCCTCCCCATAATAGATGCACACTAGCCCCTAAGGCGCAGTCTGGGTGTCAGCCAGAGGAACTCCTCTCCCATCTTGGACCACTCTGGGTTTGGGGAGAGGTTCCTTGTGCTCTCCCAAGACCCCACCTCACCAAACATCTCTGTTTTTCAGATAAGCCAGATCTTTCCAAGATTCTCCACTTTGCCTGAGTTACCCTATCTGGAATGCTGTCACTTAGCCTTTAAAACCCTACTTAGATGTTCCTGGCCTGGACGGGCCCCATCACCTGTCTGTACTTCTTTAGTACTTCTCACGGTCTCAGTAACAGTCACCCCAGCAGTGTGTTAATTTATTTGCTTGAAACTCTGTCTCCTGACCAGACTATGGGAATCTGGAGAACCAAAGCAGTGGGTTAGTCCGTTTTGATGCCCCAGGGGCACGTTTCAGGTCTGGGCAGCCAGCTGGGCAGAGGTGAGGTGACCTATCCCTGTGTTCTCTGCAAGAGGTGCCTGGAAGTCAGGAGGCAATGGCAGAGGGATTGAGGTCTAATCAGAAAAAGGTTTGGGGAAGTAACTCCTGGAGAGATGGGGTCTTTTCTTGGTTCAGTTTAGTGGGCACTTCTACAAGAGGGTCAGTTCTTAATTCTCCATGTTGTATGTTGGATTAACCCCTCCTAGGGAACATCTGGGCAGGGAGATCCACTGTTGGTGGGAACAAGGATCAACATGAGTCAGGCAGGAGGAAGAAGGTGCTGTGTATGAATGAATGCATATTAATGTATTAGAGGAATGATAGATGAATGCATTAACAAATGAAGGTGTATGTGTATGAATGCATGAATGGATGAGATGAATGAACTAACAAACTACAGCCTTAGCCAACATTTCAGACTTTACTTTTGAATAACCCATTATTTGAATGAAACAGGTCTGTTCCCTTCTTTCTCACCATTCCTCAATATTAGCCCATCCCAAACAAAAGGGTCTGTGGTTCCTGACCCCTTTATACTATCTCTAAGGGATTCAAATACCCTATCAGGGAGTAGTCGAGTCTTGTAACTCTGACACAAGAAGTTCCCATAGCCTGCTGTTATCTTTTCTGCTTTAAGTCTGTGTCCTATTCTGTCATCCTTAGACACAGAGAAAGTCCTCAGAATAGAGACCTGAAGACATCAATCAAGCCAACCCTCAAACTTCTCCCTGCCCTGTCCACTGGGGATCCATTTCCTATTATTTGATCTTTTGAGCTGCTCCCACCCTCAGGTCAAGCCCAATGCCAGGCTAAATTCAACCCTTCCATAGTCTGGTAAACTCAGCCGAGGTCACCCCTGACTCCCCGCAATCACACAGCTCTAACTTCTCCTAAGCCCTTTGTTGCCTCCTCTCTCAGAGCATCCTGGATGCTTATGCTCACTCTCCACGAGACATCACAAGATTCACCTGCCTCCTCAGGACCATGCCCTTAGAGAATCACTGCAGTCTCCCTCATCTCCCCTGCCCTCTCCTGACTCCTGGGACTGCAGAGGTTAGGAATTCTTGGAGAAGAACCAAGACTTAGAGAAGGGTTGAGTCTATCTCAGAACACACAGTGGGCTAGTAACAAAGGTCTCTGGACCTTTCCTTAAAACTCAAGTCACTTGGATATCTCCCTCTTATCCATTCTCCAAAAAGCAGATCATTTCAGAGTGGGAAGGACCCAAGAAGTCCCCTTACCACGCCCCTGGGAGGAAAACCCATAGACAGGTGACCACACACTTCTTCCTTCTAAGACCTCCCTACCTGCTCTTGGGCCCCAAGATGGTAGACAGACTTGACAGCTCCTGCTCCATCTTAATCTGCCCCTCCTTTCCTTTTCACCAACCTAGAATCCTGTGCATCCCCCCAAGCCTTCCAGGCCCAAGGCCCCCTGGGAGCTCTCCACCTATGCAGGTCTCCCTTGACCTCCTCCAGCCCACAGCTGAGACTCCAAGGGGACTCCAGTCACAGATTCTGTTCATGTGCCACAAGTGTACACACTTTGCATTTAGCCCCCACCATCAAATGAGGAATTCCCAACACTAAGGACTACATTTCTGTACCTTTTTTCTCATAGCTCAGTCCAACTCAAAGCCAGGGAAGGTCAAGACACACCTCCTGAAGTGTTCAGAACTAGAAACATGGACCAGTCAACCAGCCTGCAGCAACCAATGCTCTCTATCACTGCCCTTAAAACTAACACATGCTCAGAATCATACAAGCTGTACCCCTGCCATATATACATGTGATATTACCTGTTGGGCATTAATCACATCAAGCTCATACGTGCCCACACTGTGAGCATATACATGTTACACATATCCATTACACACACACACACACGCATGCACACACGCACTCACGCTCATGGTTCTGACCTGACCCAGGCCTGGATCTGCCCCACCAGTCACCAGGACTGAAGTTTAGATGGGCATCACCCTGATCAGATTCCAGGGCTCTACCACAGCAATGAATAACAAGTCCCTAGAGCCAGAAGGGAGAAGTAACCCTTGCTCCGGGCTCCTCCCTCCACTTCCTGGATTGACTCGCAGCCATCCCAGCACAAATATCCTACTCCCAACCAAACACAGAGCCCCTGCGCCAACAAAGAAACTCCTGCTCACCTCTCAACACTCCCTGGTAAAGCTTGGAGTTCTGCATTAAGACCCACACACTGATTTGCTTAACCTTCCCAGAAGTTTTATCCATGAGGTGGTGGATAATACTAGATTATTTAGATCAACAATACAGATGAAAGTGTAAGGGAAAGAGAACAGAGGGTTAGGGAAGGAGCAGGGACTGCAGAGGGCAAGGGAAATGACTGATAAAATTACTGTATGGATATGTGTGCAATCAGGAGGAATTTGCCCACTGACTCAGTACATTTATAGAGCATCTACTGCTCGCTGGTCACTAAGCTGCCCTGGGTACAGTGAGAAATAGGGAGACTTGACCTCTGCCTCCCAGAGTGGAGATGCTCAGGCCTGTTCATCAGAATCACCCACTGAGCTGTTTTAAAAACTCTCCCTGGGTTCCTTTTCCTTTTCCTGGAACTGCTAAGAGACTTTTCAGAGTGGGGCCTGGGAATCTGTATTTAAAATTTTTTTTGCGAGACAGATACAGCCAGTCTGCAGAGTGACATTTGGACATGGCAGGCAATTAAACAACAGCAGAGTCTATGCATATTATGATATGTGGGAGATACACTGTGAACTCTGAGAACTTGGAAGGATTATATAGAAACACAGAGAAAAAGAACATAGATGAGCCAGAAACTCAGGACTGGAAAGAACCCTGAGTTCATTTCATTCAATCCTACCAGTACAGCAACTGAGGCCCAGAAAGAAGACAAAGCCAGAGCTGATGAGATGACAGACAACCATTGTCAGACATACAAACATACTGTCAGTTGAGAATCTTTAGAGATGGACATTTGAGGTGGATGGTAGATACACAGAAGATAAAAAGAGAATAGATGATGAAGAGATAATCAGCCGTTGTGTAAATAAGTTATTGTTAGGGAGAAGATTTCAATTAATAGAAAATAGGAGATACAAATTAACCAGCTTTGGGGAGGCAGTTTAATGAGAGCAGACAGAAATACATGGCTAGATATAAAACAGCTAGCCATGAAGGACAGATTAGAGAGCTCTGAGAGACAAATATAGACAGCAACAGTGGAAATAGATGGCAGTGGGCTGATGGGAGCCACTGATGTTCGACAAATAGCTGACAGCTGGAAATGACAGGTAAGCTGACCTGGTAAATACTGAAAGATGGATAGATAATTAGTTAATTATATAGCCCAGATAAAAATGATAAGTTATAAGAGGGCCAGAAAGATATTGCTGATGATGAAAGAAGGAGAGTGGATGTGGCAGAAAGAACACTGGACTAAATCAGGAAACCCAGGTTTGGATCTTATTGTAGCACTGACTTGACATAGGACTTTAAACAAAGGGAAAGGATGGACTGGGGATGAGAATTAACATTATTTGGATTCATATTATGTTCCTTTAATCCTTGCACAATGTGTTTTCTGGATGAGGAAACCAGAGCTCAGAAAGGTTGAGCAACTTGCCCAAGGTCACACAATATGTTCACAGGGAAGCAGATAATGAAACTGCATCTGCCCTCCTGCGGAGCTCTACCTGGTCCATCTCTGTCTCAGACTCCTCACCTGGAAAGACAGGCCTCTACAAGGAGGTTTCTCAGGCTCAGATCTTCCATAGTTCTATTGTTTTTTGTTCTATATACTAAAACCAGCTCACATATAGATAGAATATGAGTTTTGATGGTGACGCTGGGTACATTACATTATTCTATCTGGTTTGTTTTAAATATATGTTTGAAACATCTTACAATAAAAACTAAAGAAACAATCTTTACATTTACTAACACATTGTTAGGAGCAAATATCGACAGGCAGTTAAGTTCAGTTTGAAAGAAGATTAATTAAAAATGCTCTAACTGAGCTAAAAAATTGAATTAAAAAATGACATTATTTCAACAAGTGTTAATCTGTGGGTGGTTAGACTATAAAGTGTCTTGTTTTGTCGCAATTAAAATTTAATAACTTACTTTTTAAGTGAATATAGCTAATTACTGTTTAACTACAAACACCATTCTTAACCTGACACCTTGTTTTAGACAACAGTTTTAAAACACTGTTTGCCACTAAGGAATAGGGGGTATTATTTTATTAACTTGTTTTTTTAAACATATCTTTCTTAAAGACATTAAAAAAAAATTAACTCCGTTGTTTCGTAAGCTTTATCTCTGCAGTTAGAACAGCCCAGCTAACAAATCTGAATAAGCACGCGTCTTGCAACGGAGACGGGAGCAATGCATTGGTTAAACGGGGAATCAGACGACAAATAGGACAATAGATACCAAAATGACACGCGAAGAAGGGCGATGAGGTCGGCCACAGGGAGCTGGGGACGCTCTGAGAGTTTGGAAACCCCCACGAGGCCCCCTTCCAATCCAGACTGCCTTCCCGGAGACCCCAGGCTGGCCCGACTTCCCCAGCTGGGGGCCTTCTCACAGTCGGGGACTAGGGTGGAGAGTGGTGGTTTGGTCGGGGCTAAAACGGGGAACGGGAAATGGCGGGGCGCAGGAGTTGCTGGGATGGTGAACCGACCTCTTTCGCTTGCAAATCTGGGAGCTGTCAGGGCGGAAGGCAGTTAGGTCTCCCGAGGCCCAGACAGACCCTGAAAGTCGTCTCCAGGTCAGCAGCCAGCCCGTCCTCCTCCTGATGGACCAAGAGCTTAGGCGGTGCTTCCAGGCAGCTTTTATTTACGGCAAAGTCTTTACTTAAACAAACCCAAATCTGCCTCCCTAAAACTCCCATGTAGTTCTTTTAAAATCTTATCTTAATTATCAATTACAAAAATAACACCCGGTGATTGTATTTCATCTAGTTCAAACACCTCCAATACCACTGAAGTTTATTTCCTCCTCAACTCAACAGGCCTTTCAAGCGATAGAAACAGTCCCTGAGTCTCCAGAATCTACCTTCCCACCAGTCCAGGCCCCTCAGAAACCCGCGCGCACACACCACGGGGTCCAGAGCCCCGCCAGCCATCCCGGCGCAGAGATCAGTGCCTCCCTCCGACCCCAAGCGGGGCTGGCCCCTCCCTGGCTAATCCCCTCTGCCTCTGATGTTTATAGCCTGAGGACACGTGGGCTTCCGCCCCACACCACGGCCGCTGGTGGGCAGCCGAGGCCGCCGCCAGCTCTGCCCATCAACAGCAGCAACGCCAGTGCGGGTAAGGTCTGGTCATCCCACAAAACCGTGGACGCCCCGTTAGAGTGTTGGGAGAAGGGCCCAGTAATCACAGGACTGAGACTGCCCCAGGGCACTCTGTGCCACCGCGAGTGGCTGTGCGCGGACTCCACGCCAGGCTGCCCCCCCACCCCCCACCAGGCCACCCGCCGCCTCCTGATAACCGAGCTTTGGAAGAGGACTCGGGATAAGCTTTGATCACAGCCTCCTCGGTGCTTGATAAAAGTCTCGCGGCCTCTGCAAGTCTAAACACAGTTGAAGGGAAGGGTCTCTAAAGACCAGCTTTGCGGGAGCGCCTCAGGGGTGGCTTTTGGAACCGGGCTGAAGGGAGCCCCTGGGAAGGCTGGGGCAAGCCTCGGGCCGACTCGGCCCCCGCCCGCCCCCGCCTCCACCCGGGCTCCCCGGGCGGAGCGCGGGCGGGCGGGGGTGATTGTTACCTGCGTCTCGGAGAGGCTGAGACTGCCGGCCAACTGCTTCCGCTCGGCGCCCACCACGTAGTGGTTCTTCTCGAAGGCGCGCTCCAGCCGTAGCAGCTGCGAGGGCGAGAAGGCCGTGCGGATCCGCTTGGGTTTGCGCGCGAAGGGGCCGTGCAGCAGCAGCCCGTCCTGGGGCACGTCGCTCGCTGCGGCCGCGCCGCCGCCGGCAACACACGCAGGTGCAGACAGAGAGAAGGGCGCCGTGAGCCGCAGCCCGGCCGCCAGGCCGCCCCCGGAGCCCGTCGAGCTCAGCCCTCCCGACACGCTCGCAAGTCCTTGAGCTCTCCGGTACCCTCTCCTGTCCTTGACACCTCCTCCCCTCCCAACACACTTCTCCGCCTTTTTCTTTTTTGCCGTCCCTTAATTCTACTCCCCTCCCCAACACCTCCTTGTACTCGGAGAGCTACCCGGTCGCGGGAAGCGCAGAATCGCAGCGATGCGATCACTGTTGGGTGCAGAGGTGGGCCCAGGCCTAGTGAGGCACCGACCAACCCAAACCCACAGTGCCTGGAGCAACCTAAAGAAGCCAGGGGTGGGAAATCCCTTAACTCTCTTTGTCCACTTGTCCTGTCATATCTCCCTCACAGTGGACCAAGAGTGGAGACAGAGCTGGGTGTGAGGAAGGCAATAAGGGGAAGAAGGGAGGCTGTCCGGTCCTCCCATGCCAAACACAAATACAGGAACCAGGGGTGTACAGAAGGAACTCTCCACATCTTAAAACAGCCTGGCAACTAAATGATCAGGCTACTAGCCCTTTGAAAATTCCTGCCAACAGGCCCAGGTTCTGCCTTGCAAGTGGTAAGAACAGACCAGAGACTAGGTCAACAGCCAGGCAACACCTAGAGGTCTAAGAATCAGGCTTCTTTCTCCTTTTCCACCTGTCTCCCCCAAGGCCTTTTGGCAGAACCCTCTGCTCATAGGTGACTCTTACTACTCTGGTGGGAAAAGGTCTTGTTTCATCCCTGAATAGGCCCCTGCTGAAGAAATGTGTAAGTAATTAGATTTCATCTTTCTCTCTAATATAGATAGATATAGATATATTGGTTTCTGCATGGGCATGTGTAAATATATGCTCCTGCCACCCTACTGTCTTTTCCTCCTATCTACCATACACAAATTTCAAAGAGTGTGACTCTCTTGGTAAATGTTGACCATGATGTGGACTGACTCAACTCTTAACATTCAGGAGATTGGGCTGGATGAGGCTGGGATGGTGGGGTCAGGAACTACAATAGCCAAAGCATACTTCCACCCACAGTCCCAATCTTAATGAACCCCCCACTAAGCCCTCACACAATCTGGCTTGGCTGCACATGCTGAGAGATTTGAGACAGGCTCTGACATCACCCTGGGATTCTCGTGCAGTGGCACATAGCAGTCAGTCTCCTGCCACACCAGCAATGCAGAGCCCTAGATAAAATGTTTTGACATAGTCAGCTATTGAGATTGACTGATCCAATTAATTTCTTCAGAAATGGCCACTGGTTTGACTCAGTTTGACCTGTTGTTTTGTTCTTAAGATAATTGTTTGGATAATTCAGTTGAGATCTCCTATCTCTGGAAATATCTCTGTAAATGAAGCAAGGGCACATGAGTGAGATGCTGTTGCTAAAACTCTCCAGGTAATTGTTACTGTCCCTCTGCTGCTGGAAATTGCCTGACATGACTTTCTCTGAGTCCCTGGGCTTTGGACACCAACACAGAGGAACTTTATTGCTGAGGTTTTCTGCGAAACTGGGTTGCCTAGGAATAAGGGGCTTGTGCCTGGGGGAAGACAAAATCCCCTGACAGGGATAAGCCACTAACTCCCATCACTTTATCCATTTCAAGTGGTTGGATCTGTGCCTCTACACAAGGGAGTGGGATCACATTATAGGGAGATGGTGGGGCACCACCCTGCCCATAGGGCTTTTCAAGTTCAGGCTCTCAGGCCTGAATGAAGGAAGAAAAGTTTAATTTGTGGCAGAGGACACAGGTAGGTGGTGATCAGGGAGGTAGTCTGGCAAAGAGGGGTAAAAGGGGGAGAAAAGAGGAGCTTAATCCAGGTAGGAATAGAATTAAGGTCTTGAGTGGTGGCTGGTGTGTTAGAAAGGTGGTAGATGTGGGTGGGAAGCAAACACTTCTTGTTGATGTTAAAATAAATTGTTTCCCAAAACAACAACGTTCTGAGCCCAAGTGAGGTCCCAACAGTGTGGCAAATGAGCTGGAGAAGGAGAGAGAAAGCCTAGCTTGTCCTAGTATTCTCAGGGTTTGGCCTCAGCAGCTCAACTGGCCCCAGCTGGTCAGAAGTGACGGCAGCATGGAGAGGCCCCAATATGCGTGAGGTAGTCGGATCAAAGGTGTGGCCGGCATTGAGGGGCTGAGAAAGCAGGACAACAGTCTGCCTTAGTGGGTGTGATTTGGTGGCTGTTTTGTAATTCTGTGATGGTGGGGGATGTTTGTGTGGTAGAGTTCTCTGTATTTGTCTTTATAAATACAAAGTGGGGGATGGAAACAAGCTCTTCTGCCCTTCTGACAGACACATGCCCCTTTGCCTCAAGTCTAACTCTTTTAGCGGAAATAGGTTGTTTGGGGTCTGCCTCACTGAGAGAATGGCCTTGGTTCATCATTAGGTCCTGTTGGGGCAGACAGCATATGTCCTGCAATCTGTGTCCACAGTCATTTGCAGAAACAGGGGTCTTTCTGACCCAACCACAAAGATAAGAGGGCAGGAAAAAATAAGGTGCTAAAAAGTGATGACACATTTGATTTCAAAAGAAGCAGGGCTTTTCCTTGTAAGAAAGGACCTTTAGTACAAAACTAACCATCTAGAGAAACTGATCAATAGCTACATGTTTCTGTAGGGACAAGGGTGCTTGCTGCCTTTGGTGCCTCAGTGCCTCAGCCCCTCTCATTCTGACCTTTGTGGGGGAGAGCGGGGGGGCCTCAGCCAACTCTACTTGGCTTCAGTTTGGATTCAGTTTCACTTAACTGGCCCACAAAGGCAGAAAAAGCTTGAGGCTGGGATGCGGTGTGGCCTGTTTCCATGCAATAATTCTGTGAGAGTGGGCAGTCAGTTTCAGACAAGGCCAGGTGGAAAAGTGGAAAGGGGCTGGCTTAGCCTTCTCTGGAGCTAGGAACTGAACCCCACCCCGTTTTCCTGCAGCCTCTCACTTCGAAACTCTTCATGGCAATGGTTGGGAACTAGCAAATACAGACTCTCAGGAATGAGGTTGCTGGAGGTGGGAGTTAGAGATCTGAGACTCCCAGGACTCGAGCTGCCTTACTTTCTGGGGAGGCCGAGTTGAGCCAGGGGCTCTCGGTGGGATGGTGGGGCAGAGGAGCCCGGGGCTAAGAGGGGGAGAGGCTGGCCAGGCGGCGGAGACAACCTCATTCCCCCTCCTCCTGCCGGAACAAAGGCTCCCTTTGAAGCACCGGCCCATTACCTTCGCCTGTCCCAGAGGGCTGGGTCTCCAGCGGCCCCCACCCAAAGCTGCTCCCCGGCCTGGAAAGTTCTTGATGTCCGGGAAATAGCACCGAATTGCGGCCAACTCTTGGTCTCCACCGGCTCCTCCCCTTCAAAACCTAGAAAGCCGCCCCCGGCTTCAGGGTCCAGCCTCCTGGTCCGGACCATTACGCACTGGTTTTTCCTTGTCAACAGCCTTGCTCAGCGGAGCAGCCGCTTCCCGGCGCGCCGGGACTGCGCGGTCAGAGAGCGCTGTGCGCAGAGCGCAGACATGTTTCTTTTCGTTTGTGTAGGGTTTCGTTTCTTGCTTTAAAACGGGGCTGAAATGAGCATCGCAGAAACCCGGTTCTCTAGAAAACGCGGCGCCGGAGGGTCTGAGACAGCTCGGCTCGACTCGCAGCTTCCAGGCCCCGTTGGGACCTCAGGGCGCACAGCAGCCGGGACGTGCATGGATCTGCCACGACAATGACTGACCCCGAAGCCCAAACATCTCAAGGTTCGAAAAATCTTTGCGGTGCCCAGAGGATTTCCAAGTTCGAAAATGAGACCACATTTGGCTCCATTTCCGCGTCCAGACACGGTTCTTGGGAGAAAAATCCAACCGTTTTTGCAACTCGGCTACGTGCCCGCCGGCTCTGATGGCTCAGGAAGCGGCGGCAATTTCCGAGAGGATTTTGAGGAGGACTTATCCGGCCTTGCCTGGCTGGGAATGGCCAGAGTCTGAGCTGAATCTCTCTCGAGGCGCCCGCAGCCATGGGTGCCCCGAGCCGGCGCTGGCAAGGCAGGTAGCTCGAAAGGCTACGTGGAGGCCGTGGGGCTCGGGGTCCGAAGCCGAGGGCGCCGCCAGGGAGGCCATTTCCGTATGAGCAGGGACCACACAGCTTAGGACGGGCTCTGCCCTCTCCTTCGAGCCCCTGTCCCTGTGTCCTAACCTCAAAACTCTCCGCTGCCCAGGCCCGAAGGTTTACAAACAGCCGCGACTTTCAAATTGGCCGGTCGTTGCCAGGTTTCAAGATCCAGGCCAGGCACTGAGCCCATGGAGGACCAATGTGGTTTGATAGGTTTTGAATAAAACTTCATCAGCATACATGGATTTTGACTGATTTCTTGCCCAAAGCGGCTGACACCATAGGCTTTTTCCCCCCCAAATGATATGAGCTAATCTTTGAAATCCTCAAGGGAGACAAGTTTGCTCCACAAAAATTCTTGTTCAAATAATTAAATTCTCTTATTTTGTGGGATCTGCTGGGTCAGTATCTACTGGCCAGATGGGACTGAGAAAATTGTCTGACAAACTGGACCCGGGAAGGTCGCTTTCTGTCAAAGAGGTTAAGCAAGTATAGCTGACGCTTCAAGAGATCATCTATTACCTAGATAATTGTACCAAACATCCAATTTACTTTGTGTATAACCGCTTTACCCGTCAGATTTGCTCCAGGAGCTCAAGCTCTAATGCCGTGTCCTTCTCATTTGTTTCTCTAAAGCCTAGTTACCTAGGTCTTAGTCGTAGAACCTCATAAGGCTGTGGTCGGGTTAACACTAACAAAATAAAACCAGGAACTAAAGCAAATACAGCACAAATTAAGGTCACTCTTAAAAAAAAAAGGAAAAACAAAACTCCAACAAATTCAAGGAAGAAAATGAACTCAACAGATCTCTTTTTCTTTAGGAAAAGTAAGATAATTGAAACTTTGTGTGTGTGTGTGTGTGGCCAGTGGGCCAACTGCGTTAGCAAACTCATTGCCCTTGCAGACCCAGAGACCACGACTGCCTACTACCTCAAAAGCTCTCTGCCCCCGCACCTTGCCTGGGAGGAGGGCCGTTGGTCCCCCAACAGCCGGGTGGACTCCGAGAGTCGGCAAGCGGGCGGAGGAAGCCGGTTTGCTATTGCAAACCTTCTCAATCCTGTGTCCGAGAGGCCCGTGTGACTTGGAGAAGTCGGGCCGAGATTGCTGAGAAACATCGCAAGACGGCGGACCACTCTACACTCATTAACTCTCCAGTTTGGCCTCCCTACCGCCCTTTCTTCCCACAGACCCAGGGCACGGGGGTGGACTTTGCCCTCCTCCGAGGCACCAGGGAGGGTGGATCCCTGGGAATTGGTGGTGGACGTGCGAGCGAAGTATGGTCCCAGGTTCGCCCGGCGCTGCGCTCTCTGGGCTGGGACTGGCTCAGCCCGAGAGAGATCAAGACAGGCCGCGGGGAGGACCAGAAGAGGTTCCAAGGATGCGCCCGGGTTTGGCGTGCGGACCGGCATCATTCTGGGAAAGACTGGAGGTCCCAACCCGGCTCTTTAGGAGGGACCCCAATGTGGCAGAAGCGCGAGTGGATCCGGCACGGCTTTTCCCAGCTTTGGAATCGGCCTCTGCGGAGCCTCAGCCTTCACGCAACAACTTCTAAAACAGCCCCGCGCATCCCGAGCCTCCCCGGTGCCATGGCAGCGAGGGCGCCGACCGGCCGCTTAGGCGGGCACAGCGTGGGCACTCACCCTGGAAGCGGTGGCCGAAGAAGCGGTTCCGCAGGACCCAGGGATAGAAGTGCAGAGGGTCCCGGTGCTGGGCGCCGAAGAAGGAGTGAGGGGGCTGCAGCGGGGAAGCGCCCAGCTGGTGTGCCGGGTGCACGGTCAGCGCGGGATGGTTCATGGCCTCGGGGAACACGAGCTCGGGCCCACCGTAGAGCGAACGGCCGGCGCCCGCGGCGGCGGCGGGGAAGCCGCTCACGAAGGCTGCCTCGGCCGCGCCAGGGTGAGGGTAATTGAGTGCCGTGGGCCGGAGCGGCTCCTCTGAGGCGGCCGCCGCCAGGGGATGGGAGCCGGTGCCTCCGCCGCCAGTGCCCCCGCCGGTGCCGCCGTCCTTGGCCACCAAGGACTCGATGGTAAAGCCGCGCTTGGCTGTGGGCTGGAACATGGTCGCGGCCGGCAGAGCCGAGCGAAGCACCGGGCTCTGCGGAGCGCTCCGCGTCCTGGCGCCGCCGCGTGCGGGGTGTGCACCCAGCCAGGCACATGCACACACGCCAGCACCCCTCACCTCCCCCGCCCGCCCGCCCGCCCGCGCTCAGCCCCTGCCGGCGAGGCAGGCACGCAGTGGCGAGGGGAGTACTGGCGAGAGAGTGAATGCAGAGTCGGGCAACCGCGCACAACTAGGAGCGCCGGCCTCTGCGGCCGAGAGGGCAGCTCCCGGCGCGGGCTCTGGCGCGGGTTCCGTGCGAGGCAGCGAGCTGCTCTTGCGGGAAGCACACGGCTCCCTCCCTCCCGAGTCCAGCCAGGACAGACCCCCGCCCCCGGTCGTCCCAGCACAGCCCGGCCCGGCCTCAGTCGAAGCGCTGCGAGGCGCAAGTTAGCCGGCACCTGCCCGGTGCTCGCCCATTGGCCACCGCTCACCTGCCCCGAGGTGGGGGGCGGGGCGGGGCGGGGCGGGGCGAGGGACGGCGGGTGGGGATGGAGCCAGCAGTCGGAGGCAAAAACCGGAGTGGAGCCTTTGCGGGGCGATTTGGCCTCCCCCACCTCCCAGCACACAGGCACCCACCCCTCGCCGCTGCCTTCTAGCGTCTCCGCCCTTTAGCTGAGTCTGGCTGCCGCCTCAATCGCCTGTATCCACGCGGGAGCTGAAGAAGGCGTCCGAAGGTCCTGGGGCTTGAGAGAAACTCCAACCCCACTCCCCAGCGTGCAACTCAGTTGAACCCTCTGCAGTTCATCCCAGGATGTCGTTTCAGTTCTCAATGAACTGGAACTTGGATCTGAATGGAAGATGTGTGTTTGGGATCCAACAAATAGGTTCTCCCGAGAACCAGTTCCCTGCACCACTGGCCTCCAGGACCCTCCCATTCACCCACCATCCCTCTCCTGGGCCTCGGTCAGAAGCCAAGGCCTTGTTGATGAAGTTTCGAGTTTTCTTGGTGTTACCGGGAACAGCTCCAGAAAGGACACGCTTATTTCTTTTCACAAGGCGCCAGGCCGTGGACAGTGAGCAGAGTCGCCGGAGCGGTCACGCTGCAGCCCTCAAGCCACAGGCTGCGGGGGGTAGAAGCGCCTCTTTACGCCCAGTAACAGCAACCGCGGCCGGCTCGCACCAGGACGGCGGGTCTTGGAGTGGGCCAGTCTGCTTTCCTTGTCTTCTCTGGTCATGGGGCTCAGGTGCAGGCTGGCCGGGCCAGGCCGGGGCCTCGGGGACACTGACTTAAATTGGAGCTACCCGACCAGTCGACATGGTTCCCAAGAAGACACACCGGCCGTCTCGGAACGCCCGGTCGCCTGGCTTCCCCTGACCCTCACCCTCCTTCCACCCGAGGTGCAGCGGACACCCTGCTCTGGACAGTGTCCATTTTGTGCAATAATTCCCCCAGGCCATTGGCCCAGTACTTCCTAACTTTAACCCGGGCCTTCCGGGCCGCAGGACAACACGGCGCTGAGGCCTAGGAGGGCGGTGGGCGGTGGGCAGTGGGTGGTGGTGGGGAGGCTGGGACTGGGACCCAGCGCGGAGGGGACTGCCACGAGGGGACGGCAGCGCGTTCTGCTTCCAGGCCACAGCCGGCCGGGATCAGTCATAGCTGTCCGGCCGCGGCCTGGGTGCGCTGATCCGGGCTGGGTCTCCCAGTGCCCCAGGGCTAGGGGCTCCACGGAGCCGCGTGACTCTGCAGGGATTCCAGGCCGGGTCTTGGGAGCAGCCTGCCTGAGTGCCGGGAGCCCTGGTAGGGGAGAAAGCTCCCGGCGCCCTCGTAGTCACAAAGCGGGTTAAAGTCTATTTTCCACTCGACTGCTCCGAAAAGCCCCCGCGCGCCTATATCGCTCCGGCCCCATTGGGCTAGTTGGGGAGGGGGCGGCTAGAGAAAGGGAGGTGAGGTTACCGCACCCTGAAGTCCTTCGCATCCTGGGCAGCCCAGGGCCGAGCACTGAGAAGGCGCCCCAGAAATGCCTGAGGAAGAAATCGTTACCGAATCCGTGACGAGTGCCTATGCCTCTTTTGCTGGCCTGTCTAGATCTTCCTGGCTGTCAGTGCTGTTCGCTCTTTCTGTCCCCTTTCAGTCTCGGACTCTACTTCCCCTCTTTCCTGCTTCCCTGCTCCACTGCTCCCACCCCCGACTTTTCACTTATTTCGTTTTCCCTCCTTTGCCCTATCTTCACTCTTGGAAAAGGGGAAACTCCGCTGACTGGGGACAGGCCATATCACTCAGGGGGAAAGAGTGTGGACCTGGGCAAAGGCACAGGACAAGATTTTTGTTTGGAAGGCGATGGCAGGGGATTTTGTTGGAGCAAGATCTCCACAGGGACTTGGGTTCAGCTGGATAAGCATTGCCTGGGCCTGTGCTCTGCAGCGACAGACCAAGTGCTGGGGGCTGCGATGGAGGAGACTGGAGCCAGAGCAAGTTAAACCCGGCCCCAGGGCCTTGAGCCCATAGCCAGAGATGAACCCCACACGTCCAACAGCAGGCCTCCACCTCCTACCCCACCCCCAGCCTAGCCACGGCCACCAACTCGCTAAACTGGACAGGCGGAGGATCTTGGAATCTACCGGGCCATTCCTAGGCTTGCATCTACACTGGCCAAATCCACTTTAAATTAGCATGGCTCTGGGTATATATGTTCCTATCTCAATCGATGGGCTTTTATAATAGCAACACCTCCCTTTGTTGTGATGTTTTGGAAATGCTTTGACATCCAGCTGTCATTAATCCCATTTTACAGATGAAGAAACAGACCTCACAGTACCAGTAACTTGAGTCTGGTCACCGTCTGGGTTGTGCTGGGACAGCCCAGTGGTCCTGGCCTGGCTGGGGTTCCACCCCTAGCCCCCGCCACTGCAGGTGACTCTCCAGAGACCCCATGTTCACAGGGTCAGAGGTGGGAGGCTAGGGTGCTGGGTTATGGGAGTTCTGCCTTCATCTTGCCTCTCCTTTCCCTCTCCCAGCGCTCCTTCTCTCGCTATCCTCTCCTGTAATTCCCTAATGTCCCTCCTTCCTTTTCTTCCCTCTCCAGACATTTACCCTTTACCCGTTACCTCTATTTCCGCTCCTCCTAGGGTCTCTCTTCCTCTGTTGTTGTTTATGTGCAGAAGGTTAAGAGAAGAACTTGTCAGCCTCAGGGGGTCTCTAAGCCTGCCCGAGATCCAGCATCCATGCCCTCCACCCAATCCCAATCTCTTCCAGCGCCCTCTCCCCTGCCCAGTCTCTGCCAAGCTCTTGCACTCTCCCCTTCCCCACCCTAGCTGATTGCTACACGAATGTGTGCCCTCCTCAGTCTCAACCAAAACCTCTCCCCCCACCACCTTGGTTCCCCAACCCTCTTCTCCACCTTCCAGTCCTCCCTGCCAGGCTGCTGAGTTCTGCCCAGTCCTCAGAAGCAGCATGCCTTCCTCATGCTGGTGCTGCAGTCCCACACCGCTGTGGGCTGCTTACCTTTCACTCCGCACCACCTGCCCCCACCACCCTGGACCACCCATTCTAACTCTGGTTTATCATCATATCCCACCCCACCCCCCACTTTCTGGAATAACCTGTGTTCAAATCCTTACTCTGGCATATACTAATGGCAAAACCTGGGGCCAATAATCTTGCCTCAGCTTGCACATCTGTGAAATGGCAACTTCTGGGAGGATTAAATGAGATAAATAATTCACTTCTGCACAGGACCAATGCCTGACTCCAGAGAGGTACTCAGTAAATATTACGGTCTCTGCCTTTGCCCATGCAGGAAATTTGGGAATTGTCCACAAGTCCTCATGCTCTTTCATCCTCTGCATCCAACCAGCCACCAGGTCTTGTAGTCAGGCACTTCTGGAGTCTATTTCTGCCTCCCTTTCTGCTTCTTTGATGGCTAACTTTATTCTTCACGGCTCCGTTCAGCACCCCTCCCACCCCCATTCTTTCACCACTCTGTTGTTGCATTCACCTGCAGAATGGAATTGTCTGCATCTGTGTCTGTCTCTCTCACTAGACCACCCCCCCCACCCCCCACCCCCACCTCAGTTGGGAGGTTGCGGTGTACATCCTGACCGCCGGCACAGGCCAGGCAATGTTCATCCAACAGAGCCCTGCTCCTGTGGAGAGCCGTTCCAACAATATTCGCAGCCATCTCCCCACCTTCCTCTCCAGCCCAGGTTCATCTTCATGTCTCCCTGTCCTACAAAGTCTTCTGTCCTCATGTTTCCTCACTTGGTTGACATTGTCCTCTTCACCACCAAACTTCATGAATTAGTTTTAGCCTTTCCTCAACTTCCTCATTTCCCCTTGACTTAATAAGCCTTTGCAACCTGCCTTTCAGCCCCATCACGTTAAGGAAGTGGCTGGCAAAAGCTCCCAAACTTTTGTTATGGTGATAACACTTGTGATTACGAAGACAAGAGAAAGAATAAGCACCTTGCGGAGTTAATGTGCGATGAAGGAGTTGCAATCCCCACCCAATAGGGTGGAGGGGTGCTAGTGCACTGTAAGCACTTGATACACATCAGCTATGATTTTATGGAGCTGTGCTCACCAGTATGCAAGCCATGTGGCTATGAGGTGCTTGAAATATGGATGGCCCTCACTGAGATATTCTGTAAAAGTAAAATACACAGCAGATTTAGAAGGCTGAGTGTTAAAAATATATGTATCATTAGTATTTTCTGTGTTGATTACATGTTAAAATGATAATAGTTGGCCTATATTGGGGTTAAATCAAATCTATTAAAATAAGTTTTATCTGTTTCTTTTTACTTTTTAAGTGTGGCTACTAGAACTAGAATGTCTCTTACATTATAATTCTTTTGAACAGAATTGTTATAGAAAATACAGATAATCCAAAAGAGGAAAGTAAAGTAAATGGGTGTGGGGGAAGGGAAAACAGAGATCTTAACCACTATCACATTCTGCCACCCAGAAACAGTCATCACAAAATTCTTGCAGTATATCCTCCTACTTCTTTCTTCCTATTTGTGCCTATCTTAAAAGGGGTGGTGGGGGAAGATATCACAAGGTACATAGTTTTGTAACCTGCTTTTTTATCTTTATAACCAATCACAAGAATATTTTTATTCATTAAATATTCTCTCTTGTTGGACATTTATGCTATTTTATACATTTTAACTATTTTCAACAAAATTTCAGCCAAATGCCCCATAGCTGTATCTTGCTGCATGTCCATGAGTATAATTTTTCTATGTAAATTTCTAGAAGTATAATTTCCAAATATGCAATATTTTTATTCTTTTGATCCATATTGCCAGTTTGGCCTCTGGAAATGCTGTACCCATTTATTCTCTTACAAGCAGAGTTTAAGGGTTTCTCTTCATTCTCTAAAATGTTGCTCAGGATTCTTTATTTCCAAATTCCAGTCTTTTGTAGTCATAATTGTCCATGGGCTCTTCAGGATTTAGCTGCCTTCAACTCCCTGTTCTTTTGGAAACTCTCTGCCCTTCATTTTCCTAGCAAGGTACTTGCCTGGATTGGCTACTTCTGGAAATTGCTCCTTTGTGGGTTCCCCTTTCTTTTCTTAACTGCAGGGATCCACTAGTCATCCTTGTCTGTTCTATCATTATTTATTCCCACAGCCTCAACCCACACCTTGATGCAGACCCTTTATGGGATTGTAATACCAACTCTCCATTTTTCCCAGATCAAGTCACTAATTAAAAAATGCTTGTGAGATGCCTTCCTGGGGTTGGGGGTGAGGGGTGTCCCACAGGCTTCTTAGACATTCACTGTACCCAAAACTGAGCTCAACCTTCCCCACCAAATATGTGCCTCTCCCTGGCTCAGCCTCTCCTGATAACTGGCTCACCTTTCTCCAGAATGTACAGTCTCAGCTGTTGAGAAACATCTGTAATATCTTCCCCTTGTCACTGCCCTGAGGAGCCAGTCTTTTCATTCATTCCTTTCTTTCTGTAGCCTTTGCCACTGGCTTCCTGCTGGCTGTTGTTTCCTTTCCCTGGTGATTCTCTTACAGTAACCATTTGTGGTCTCTCTTCTCTACGGTTCATCTTACACAAAGCTGCCAGATTTCTGCAATACAACTCCACCCTGTTAAAATGTGTTCACTCAACTGTGGGATCCAGGGCAGTTTCTTTACCTCTCTGTGACTCAGCTTTGCATGGAGATAGTATTAGTACCTGGAGAATTGTTGAGAGAATTAAGATGAGGTAGTTCATATAGAGCTCTTAGCACATAGATCACGCCATCCTAAAGCCTTAACTATTAGTGTCATCATTTCCAGTAAAGTTCAAACTCCTTAGCTTGACATTTGAGACCCTCTGTGAGCAAGTCCTCACCTTTCTAGCCTCATGTCCTCTGTTCACCTTTGCAAGGCCTGCACTGTGGCAATACTGCCACCAATAGGGCATTCAATCAGATACTCCTTGTTCCCTGTGGCTCTCTGTGCATGCCCTACACATTTTCTCTCCAAGCCTTGCTCAAAAACGTTACTCCAGCATATCTGTCAACCCAGCTTCTAAGAGGAGGAAAATTTTAAGTGCATGAAGTCAATTAGATAGAATGCCAACTTCACGAGAACTTCATTTATTTTATTCACTGCTGTGTTCCCAACACCCAGCCCAATTGCCTGGTATATAATAGATGCTCATTAAGGATCTGTTGACTGAACATATGAATTTGAGAAACCTAATTTAAGGTTATGTTTGTTCTAAGACAGTGTAAAAATGTAAATTTTGATCACAATAGAATATAAAGAAGAGACTGTCCATGCCCTGTGAAGTTTGCTGTAAAAGCAGAGTTGGATCTGGGCCTCATCTTGGAAGATTTCTCCTGCAGAGCCTCCAGCTGATAGGAAATGAAACCCAGACACTTTGAACTTGAGCTTTGCCCAATAATTGGCTAAACTCTTGGATGGGGAGGACTATAAATAAAAAAGTCCAGTGTGTTTCTATATTGTAAGATGTATGAACTCAGAGCAAATATCTCTCTTTTCTGGGAAGACCATGCCATGTTTTTGCAAAGATAAGCCAAAGACTAAATTCTTAAATGGGGCAATTTGAGATCCCATGACTCAGTGTTTTGTATAATAATATAAATATCTTCTCTATAATGGGATGTTATCTTTGCAGATTATGGTTACTTCAGGGAAATGTTTATTTTCAACATATGGGTCTAGGCTGCTCTTTCCCTGAAAATTAGGGCCCTTGCTTGGGAGTGTGCATGTTTTTGATTGAAATAGCTCTCCACGGAACTGGAAAATGAGGAGCAGGCAGGCCTCTGTTTTCACTTTCCACTGGCAGAAGGGTCGTGACCAGAATTGCCAAAGCCACCCTGGGCTATTTATTCTGCAGAATGCCCATTCAGCACTTCAGTCCATCAGGGATTCCCAGGCTTTGGGAAACATACTCAAATCAGATGATTATGTAGTGGTAGATTGACTCAGTGGGGCCTGAGGCAAGGCTGGCCCCTGGAAGTTCTGGAAATGGACCCCCTTTGGCATCCAGTAAGACAGCAGAAGGGGCTAGAAGGGGGGCACTAAGAGAGCAGGTGAGATTTGGGCTGAAGCTGGGAGACAATCTCCCTTCCCTAAAACTAGAGAGGCTGAACCTGTGAAAGGGAAAACCTAGATCCTGCTATTGCATGGATGGGACTATCAACCAGCAGTCATCTGCGTCATGCAGTGAAAAACTAAGCCCTTTGATATAGCTCAATGTCAAGACACTTCAGCCAGCCCACCCCTACCTGACTTAAAAGCAGAGTTGACATAAAAATAGAGTTGGATCTAGGCCTCATCTCAGAAGATTTCTCCTGCAGAGCCTCCAACCGGTAAGAAATGAAAACCAGAGACTTTGAACTTGAGCTTTGCCCAGTTTCTACCAACCTGCTCATCTTCCTGCCTTCCCAGTTTTCCACTCATACAAATTTGTTTGTTCATATCTGAATTTAACAACTTTGCATTACTCAGTACATATGTCCTTATTCTCCTTCAGTTGTTCAACAATTTGTCCTGGGTCATTTGCATTTCTTTCTTTGTAAATGCAGTCATTAAATATGATACCAAATTTATTTCTAATAATACGGTAGACTAAATATCTAGAGAACCTTCCCAAGAATCCTTTTTATTACACTTCGGCTTTTTATTATAAATACTTCCAAACATACATAAAAGTGGACAAAATTGTATGATGAACACTCATATACCCTGTCACCTAATTATAACTTTACAATTATTAATCTTTTTCCATTTTGCTTCATCTCCTTTCCTCTGAAGTACTTTAAAGTAAATTACAGCCATCATGATGTTTCACTCCTAAATATCTCACTCTCTGGGCAACTCTTTTTAAAAAACCAAGACTTTATTATGGGAAATTTTGAACACACTTTGTAGAGAGAATGGTATAATGGATCTCTACACGTTTATCACTCAACTTCAAATATCAATCTTCGCTAGTCTTAAAAACATCTTTCTGAATGATGGCTGAGCTGGCACAAAAATAAGAAAAAATTCTCAATTGCCCAGAAATTATAGAAAGCTTGAATTGAGACAAGGAAGTGCAATTTGAAGTGCAATTGTGTTGGAACAAATTCCAATTCGCTGGTGGCCCAGAGAATAAAGGGCCACTAGTGAGAGGGACAGAGAAGAGAGAACAAAGCTTGGGACAGAAAATCAGATCAGAGACCCCTGAAAGGTGATGTCCTTATTGATTGAATGAAAAAAAATTCCACCCTCATAAAGGGAGGTGGTGGACTATGTGTCTGGCTTAGCTTTGGCTCTATGTGAAGGAAAAAAAAAAGAAAATATGTTTTCTTGAGCATTTCTAAACAAAGCCCACTTTACTTGAATTTGGGGCCCAAAATTTTAGGAGACCCTAAAGATTCCAAGCTTAAAATTTAGTATCCACTGGCAGAAGCAAACAAGTGTATTTATCCATCTTCTTTAGAGGAATATACTTGAAAGTTAAACTTCAAATAACTCCCCAGACAGAATTCCAAGGGGGATAAGCTCACAAACAAAAATCACAGAATACACAGGGAAATAAACTACCATGAGAGTTAGCAGAAACTACAAACTGCAGAATCAGACCTGCTGAGACAGTATATATTAGAATTAATTTATAGATATAGAATACAAAACATATTTATGAAATATGTAAACATATCAGATATAGATTATAAAATAATATTTAATGTTTTAAAAATAAACATATTTTTAAAAATCCTGAAAAATACCTAGCATGGATGAAAGATGGGACAACTTTGGAAAAGTATTTGGCAGTTTTAAATAAAGTTAAAATATACTCATTCAGCCATTCTACTCCTGGGTAGATATCCAAGAGAAATGAGTGCATATGCCCCCATAAAGGCTTTATTCATAATCATCAAAACCTTGAAACAATCCACATGCCCATCAACAGTAGGATGAATAAATAAATTATTAGATTCTTACAATGGAATGCAATACAAATGAATAAAGGATACATGCAATGACATGCATAGACCTCAGATATATTATTAAGTTTATAGAAAGGTAGAATAATGGTTATCTCTGAGGAATATTGACTGGAATGTTCTGAGATCCTACAAATGTTCTGTATTTTAACATTTTAGCATTTACATGGGTATACACATATGTAAAAATTCATTGTGATGTACACTTAAGATTTATGCATTTTAATATGTAAATTATACCTCAGTATAAACAAAAAAGACCCAACCAATTTGGAAAAGTACCAAAGAGAAATACAAACTGTAAACACTGAAGCTAGAAACTCAGTTTATAAGTTTCAATTTATAAGCAGGTTAGACATAGCAGGAAAGAGAATTCATGAACTGAAAGATCTGAAGAGTTGAAGAAATACAGTACAAAAAGAGGCAAAGATGTAAAAATTCCCAAGAGGCCAAGGGATACAGAGGGTTGTGTATGAAAGATTATATCTGATCAGCATTCTAAAAGTAGAGAATAGAGGTCATGCAGCAAAAGCTTCATTTGAAGAGCTAACGTCTAAGAATTTTTAAAAAGTGATGAATGATACAAATTCTTGGATTAGGGAAACCCATTGATTTCCAACATGATAAGTAAAAATAATAGCCACATGTGGACAATGTAATCATTGAACACCTAAGGAAAAGAGATCTCAAAAGTAGCCAGAGAGAAAAGACAGATTATTACACAGTGAAGACAAGTGACACTCAGCAATGAATGCCAAGGGAGTGGGATGTACCTTCAAAGCATGGAGAGAAAATAATTTACAACCCCAAATTGTAATTCTAACAAATTATAGTCTTTTAAGAACAAGAGTAATACAGAGACATATTCAGGCAAATAAAAAATGAAAAGTTCTACCAATTGACCCTCACTGAAAGAATTTCTGGCAGAACAAAAATTACTGCAGAAGGAAAGCCTGAGATGAAAGGTGATTGGTGAGTAAAGTTAATATAATAAATATTGGCTGATTTAAAAATGGGCAAAAGACTTGGATAGACATTTCTCTAAGAAGATATACAAACAGCCAATGAGCACATGAAAAGATGCTCAGTATCAGTAACCATTAGGGAAATGCAAATCAAAACTACAATGAAGTACTACCTCACACCCATTAGGATGGCTACTATTAACAAAACAGAAAATAATGAGTATTGACAAGAATGTGAAGAAATTGGAATTTTTGTGCACTATTGCTGAAAATGTAAAATGGTGTCACCACTGTGGAAAACAGAGCAGCAGTTCCTCAAAAACTTAAAAGTAAAAGTACCATATGATTCAGCAGTTTTCCTTTTGGATATAAATCCAACATAATTACAGGCAGAAGTTTTGAAGAGATATTTGTACACCCATATTTATTGCAGCATTATTCACAATAGCTAAAACGTGGCATCTGTCAGTGGATGAATGGATAAGCAAAATGTGGAATATACATACAGTGATATTATTCAGCCTTCAAAAGGAAGGAAATTTCACAATGTGCTACAACATGGGTGAGCCTTGAGGACATTATGCTAAATGAAATAAAGCAGTCACAAAAAGACAAATACTGTATGCTTGCATTTATGAGGTAGTTAGAATGGTCAAAAACATAGACAGTAAATGGAATGGTGGTGGTCAGGGACTCAGGAGAGGGAAGACTAAGGAGTTACTGTTTAATGTATATAAACTTTTAGTTTTGCAAGATGAAAAGGTTTCTGGGGAATGATGGTGGTGCTAGTTGTACAACAATATGAATGTACTTAATACTACTGAACTGTGCACTCAAAAATGGTTTAGATGGTACATTTTATGTTATGTGTCTTTTACCACAATAAAAATAAGTTAAAAATAAATATGTACACAAATAAATAAAAATTAAATAAAATGATGGCAACAGTAAATAGTCTGTGTCACTTAAAATATATCTTTACAACAAAAGAAAAACTTAGCAACACTGCCCCCAAAGATAAATATTAAATATATAAAGCCTTAATGTTCCTACAAATGTATGATTTGTAGGACTAAAAAAATGGAACTAAATATTCAATAATAGCACATAAGATGGGGTAGAGTGGTGACCAAAGTTAAAGCATATTTGGATCATGTATTTCTCTGAAGGAAGGTAAATGTAGTGATTAACTTTAGACTTTTGGAAGTTAAATATGCCTGACTAAATGTCTAGGGTTAATCACCAAAGGAATAGAAATAGGGTATTACTTTCAAATGAGTAAAAGTAGAAAAAAAGAGTTAAAAAAATCTATGATAGAAGATAATTCAATAACAATGAAAGTTTCTTAATAAAAACAATAATCAGTGGAAAAATCCTAAATCCATGGTTTCTAGGCCATAACAGTAGTACGCCACTAGGCTGAAAGAGCCCTGCTTTGGGACATTAATCTGGTTAGAAAATAACTGAGAAAACATGGAAAGTGTCATAACAAGAAGTGTTAGAGAATCTGTCATTGGCATTCTCTTCCTGGAGATGGAACACAATCACTGAGCAATTCTAAATAAATACTTAAATCACAGGAATTTAAAAAGTGATGTCAAAACAAAAGTTTGAGTTTCTATTTTTCACAAAAATTTCAAAGAGTTTGCCATCAAATTATGATGCCAATAGTATTGTGAGCAGTAATCAACTATTTTACCCTCAAGAGTTAACCAGGGTTGTCATGAGGACTGGTATAGACACATTTCAAGCCAAGATTCTGTACATGGTTTGAAATTTATGAAAGAAAATAGTAGGCCTTCTCAATCCAAAACTACCTTCAAAGTATCAAAACTTCAAGGCAAATTAAGATATTCTTTCAAAGCCTTTGTAATGAGATTGTTGGAACAGAGCCTTAAGAAAGATGTGCTATTCTTTTACCCATTCCAGTTTTTTGGCTAACAAAAATTCAGGGATAAAAGAGCAATTAAAACTTGAACATAATACTGGGAAATTTCAGAAAACCAGAAAAAATGTGAAGTGCATTTATATTGTTATAGTTTTATAGTAGACATTAATTTTTTTGGTGACATTGTTTCTATAAACTATTACCTGGTTAACTGAAATCTAGTGAGGAAAATAGAATGTATCTAATGTTGAAAATATTTTATTTTGGGAGAACTATGCCTATTAGGGTCATAAGGAATCTGTTTTGTTAACAAAGGCAAGTGTTTTGAGTTGGAAATCAGAGAAATACAAAGAGAACTTACACCTAATTTAAACTGCTTTCTACAAATTGTGCAAACACTAGGAAACTAGGGCAAGTTACTTAACCTTTGAGAGCCAGTTGCCTTTTCTGAAAAATGGGAATGTATCATGGGACCTGCCCTAGAGTCATTTGGGAGGATTCAATGAGTATATGAATGTAAAACACTTAGAAGAGTGCCTGGCACATAGCAAACATTTAGAATTATCAATAAAACAGTAAAGATGGACATTGTTTCCATAAATTACTCATGAGATACAATAAGACAACTGATGGTATAATGATACTAAGCTCAGAACCTGTGCAAGTTTCCTGCAGAAAATGTTCCAAGTCGTCCTAAGGAAGCATACATTCACAGGCATCATGCGAATGGGTCAGATTGTTGGGAGGCTCTTACACCGGATTGTTATAGAAGCTGATTTTAATAAAATACACATTTTAATAAAATACACGGCTATGTCTACACAGGAGCTGCTGACACAAGTGAAAGATTTAATGTTGTTGCTGCAGCGTTTACGGAGGATGAGCCAAGAGCTTCGTACACACATTGTCATGCATATCTTGGGGATTTAATGGTGTTGTTGGGATATGAAAGAACTCCGCAGTGATCTCAGTACTGTCAATTCTTTGTATGACACTATTCATGCATCTCTGAAAAGCTGGCAAATTTTCAAAACATTTGTAAGCGGAGTGAAGGCATAACATCCAGGAAGCTCCAAGGTTGTTGAAAACATGTTGGATGGGTTGGTTGTGACTGAGGGACTTCTGCAGATTTTTGAACATGGGAAGTTGTATCAACTTATTCCTGAAATGCGCAGGTGGCTGGTGCAGTGAGGCCTTGGCTGACTTTGGTTTCCAAATTGGAATTCACCTTTTGTTTACACATTTTCACAAATTTTAAACAATGGGCTAGGCTTTGCATGCAATTTTGTTTCTAAAGAGTTTCTAATTGAAGCTATAGACATTTTTCTCTTTGCTATCAAGTTAGAAGCAAAATTTCATAGTTTATCATCTGAGAGAAGTGATACATACTTCCAAACCATTTGGGACAGAACAGATAAATTATGCCAAAAAGTAATCCCCAAAGGTTTCAAAGTGGGAAAAAAAATTGTTTTAAGGGGAAAAAAATACATGGTAATTCAGGTAGGATATTTCCCCTACTACATTAGAAAATCAACTTATAATAAATGTTTGCTTCCAATAAGTAGCAGCCATATTACTAAAATTGTGCTTTCAAAAGCCAGTAACAGCAAAATGAAAGAAATTTGAAAAACACTGCTTCAAGCAACAGTATATTAAATGAAGGAGCTAAACCCGTGCAAGAATTTTTGGTGTGCTTGCCTGCCATGACCACACCTCCACGAATACCCTACTGTCCTGGGTGAACCACCTGGCCTTCCCTCTGGTCACAGTTGAGTGGACTGAGATGGTCACCATGAGCTTATTGGTGACCTTGATTTGGGGCTGGGTTCAAACAATGAGATTCTCTCTTGGGCATTTGGACTAAGTGACACAGAAGGAAATGACACTTGGTAATGGGCAGAGGGGCAGGGAGTGCACAAAGCAGGGAGGCAGGGACAGTACCTGGAGTCCCTGAGGGCAGGGGCTCAGTGGGAGCCCAGGGCAGCCATATGGAGAGGTCATCCTGGCTTTAATCCAAAGGTCTGTTGTACTTAAGGTTTGGAGCACAGCCTGTATCGTGGAACTGCCCCACCAGTGTCTGTCTCCCCTGAGCAGCTCTTAAGTCTTGTGTCTTGTTATGTCATGCCCCCTACAGTAGATGTTCACAGGCTCCTTGGGAAGTGGATTCATTAGCTTAAAGGACCGATAGGAAATCTGGCCAGGTGAGGGACATGGTGAGCATGGAAGGCAATGCAGGTGAGGACTCTTGGCCTCTTACCAGATCCCCTGGAGGTTGGCCAGAGTACTGGTGGCACCAGTGGCCGGGAAGGGGCCAGAAGGAAGGCCTTGAGACAGTCCGGGGAAGTTTCTGGACCCTGGTGTTAAGGAGAGTGCCTGATAATGTGGATAGTCATCTCCTGGAGAGTGGCTCATGTAAGCCCCAGGTCCTGGCCCGGTGCCTCAAAGACACCTGTCATTCTGGTCTCATCGACTCCTAAGAGAACATGGGCCACCCAGCTAATTGGTGGCCCTGCCTGCACTCACCAGGCCCATTCCCTGCTCAATGCTTTTGCCCACAAGATTCTGCCACCCAGCATGCCTTCTTCCTCCCCACCAGTGCCAACCCTGCACAATCTTCAAGGCCTGTTCTAATCTCACTTCTGCCAGGCAGTCCTCCCACCTTCCCTGCGCTGAAGGATGCCCTTTGGAGTCTTCAAGCCACCACTTACACTTGGATTTGTGTAGCTCAGGAAAGGCATGTGGCAGGGACCCAGGTCTCTCTGGAGCAATGCCTTGAAAAGAACAAGATGGGATGGGTTCTCCTTACCCCCTTTTGCTTCATTCCATGGCCCACCCCCAAAGACAAAGGAGAGTCAGAAGAGGCTCCTTTCCCCACCATCCTGTTGGGGTTTCCCGTGCTCCTCCACCCACATGCAGGAGCCCCTGGCCCAGCTGTTCTCACATCTGCCTCCAATAGGCTATGGCCAACCCACTCACCTCACCCAGCCCTGGACACCCCTGTCTCTGCCCCACGCTGCAGCATGGTCTCCTGGCCCCAGCACCTGGCAGCCAGCTGCCCATTAATGAGCACATTAATCTCAGGTGTGGTGAGCCCAGGACACTAGGTAAGCTGGGGTGAGCCTCTCCTCCTAATGAGCTGCCTAGGAGCTCTCCTGGAGACCCTCCTCTTTCTCCAAGGATCATAGAATTCGTCCTCTCTCAGCTGCACCACTCGGTTTGCCTTCCCTGGCCACCATGCTGCCAACCTTGCTGTTCCCGTGCCCTGTTGTCTGACTCTAGGTCCTGACCTGTCTGACGTCCTCAGTACTGGCACTGTGACTGGCAGCGTTTCTGGTTGCTCAGACAGGAACCACAAACAAGGCTAAGCCAAGTTTTCTCTGGCTGCAATGGAAGCCCCATCTTACTTCCTTCGGTGCAATTTGCTCTTTCTCCAGGAAGCCTTCCCTGACTACTCTAAATCTGACTCACCTGGATCTGCCAGTTCTCTCCAGAGAAGTCTGAAACCCAAAAATAATTGTATAACACATGTCCATCTTTTGCATCTCTGTGGATAAAAGTGAAGGTTCCTATGGCCAGGATTTTCACCTGACCCTGGTTGGCTTGCTTACTACACACATGTGGGCAATTACATTGTTACTGACTCTATATAAAGAGCTCTGCCCAGTGCTCCGGTTGACATGGTGGCATGGCCACAAGGCTGTGTGGCTGCAAGAGAGCAGAGACTGGAGTGGTGGCAGTGCCGAGGACAGAGACTGAGACTGCTGCAGGGGCAGAGACCAGCTTGCAGACTCTCTCTGAGTGGATGGGATTCTAGTGATTGACCTGCCACCGTGGGAATAAAGTTGGGTATAAACCCGTTTAGCCCAATAATGTTCCATTGTCATTCCTTGGCCTCACTGAATCTGTAGTGAACTTCCCCGGGGCTGAAACTCATTGACAAGACAATCTCTACAAGACCTTTATAAATATATAGAATGGTGTGATTATATGATGTACTTTTCTGATATTCAGCAGATGTTTACTGAGCACCTACTGTGTACCAAGCATTGTACTTGGTGCTGAGGAGAAAGCAGTGTGCAAGACAAAACATGGTTTCCCTTCTCCTGGACCTTAGCAGGTAGCATATTGAGGTGGAATAGACCAAGCAACCAGACATTGCTGTACAGTGTGAATGGCAGGCAGGAGGTGTTTTAGGACCACATGGCAGAAGCACAGTATCAAAGATGCCAACCATTTCTTATTCAAGCCAAACCCCCATGTGAGCCCAGTCACATTCTGTACTATGTGAATGCTGCCCACCATCCCACCTCTCCACAGTTCATCGGCCCAGGATGGACACATGGTCCTCAGGCGCCAGTCCATGGCCTGGCCTGTGATCTAGAAAGGGGCTCACTGCCAGAAATGTGAACTAAGAGACACAGAGGGAAGTTGCAGTCAAACATGGGCCTCGCCCTTGTAGACAGGGCTACATGCACGCTGAGGTCACAAGGGAACCAGGATGATGTGTTCAGGAGAGAGGGAGGGGAAGGAGCTGCCCGGCAGAGAGACCCGGTGGGCTCCATTCCCACTCACTGGGCATCCGGACAGCACATCACACAACCCCCAAACCAAGGTGACCAGCAAGGCAGACCCGTAGGCCAGGCTTGAGCAAAGAGCGGGATAGGCAAGAAAGGCTGCTTAGCTCCCCTGGAGAGGAGTGTGAGTGGGACAGGATTTCTAGGAGGTATGAATGTCAGTCACGGTGTAAGACCTCTGAAGGACATATAGCTGCAGCCAACCCAGCATGAGTGAAACTGTAGAAATTTAAAATTGCAGAACTACATTTGCTTTGAGCAGAGTGCCCTATGCTATGGGAATATTTCAAAATGCAGAAAAGCAAAAAGAGCTAAATAAAAATTCCTCAAAATCTAACTACTCAGATACCATTATTTTAAATGTTTATTCTTGATTGAGCTTTTTCTAGATACAAAACATTGCTTTATGACTTTCCAAGCACTGTTTTATTTAACGTTCTCAACCCTATGAGATGCATACTCTTTTTAACTCAACCTAACAGATGAGGAAACTGAGAGACAGTTTAAGTACATTGCAGAATAGCAGCTTGAATCCAGCCAGGTGATAACCAACTCAAGTGATAGCCAGTGTTATAATTTTTATGTCCATATTTATGGTCTTTTAAAAGAGAGCATAAATGAATGTGGACTCCTTTTCTGTTTCTTTTTACAAATATTTTGTGAAAAACTTTCAAGTCACATCTAGTCATACTTTATACATTTAATGTCACTCAAGTAACATACTTACATTAGAGAAAGTAAAAAATACAGATGATTTTAAAGAGAAAACCAAAAATCATTTGCAATCCGGCCACCTGAAAGACCACTGTTTATATACAGGAGTCTATCTTCTATTCCTGGAAGGAATTTAGGATTAGGAGTAAGGCTGCTGCTTCTAAACAGGCAATGTCACCCAGGGAGTATTTTAATGAGCTGGGAAACCATGTCAGCATTTGGCAGGTGAATTATGTTTGGAACCTTGAAGAACACTTCTGGCTGATGTAGGTGAGTATGTTCCAGATGGTAACATTAAATGTTGCACGGTCTCTATAAACACCCTGGTTGTAGCAGAGAGAACGAGGCAAGGGGTCAACAAAACTGGATTCTCCTCTGGAGATGCATGGGTTGGGGAAGTTATTTCCTGTCTGAGTCTCAGTTTCCTCATCTGTATAATGAGCTGCTACAATTCTAGGAGTGCGAGAATGTCAGTGGAGTTCCACTTCTGGGATGTCTGCTGCATTTGGGACGATTCCTGACACAGTTCCCACTCAGCTTTGGCATGAAGAACAGAGGGCCGGTATTATGAAAGGGTCTGGGGTCAGGGAACACCAAAGGCTTAAGGACACCCAAATGAGGGTGTGAGCTCTATTTTCCTGGAAGGCTGGGCCAGCCAAGCCGATTAGGGGCCTGGAGCAGCTGTGGGCCGAGGGAGGCCGCTGGGAGTGAGGGGATTCAAACTGCTCTTTCCCACCCTCTCCCCCACCAGCCTGTTCTGTGTAAAAATTCCAAACTCCCAATCAAACCCCCTTCTCTTTTCTCCTTTCATTCACCTGCCCATCTTCCTCTCCTCTTCTCTCCTTTTCTATCCAAACTCATAATTAATCGCTCAAGGCAAAAGTAATGAATGTTAATTGGCCATCTGTAGGAAGACTAATTAAAATCTACCACGCTGGGGTTTCAAACATACCTATAGCAACGGAGTGAATCGGGAATGAGGCGAGGAGGGACTGAGGTAACAGCTGAAAGACTGCAAAACACCATTGGGCTTAGGTGTGAGGGAGCGACGCCAGAGAGGGCCCGAGATGCTGCAGAGAGGGAGGGAGAGAGGGAGAGAAACTTCCTTGATTTACTCCCACCACTGCAGGACCTGGCATTTTGTTGCTGTTCCATTTTGTATTTAACAAACACACTGACACGTTTCCTTCTCACTGGACATGGCTTAAGGGGTGGCTGGAGTTTATCAATACACAATTGTTGTTCCTTAGTCATAGGCCTGAAGACACCCATTTATCCAGGAACAGCTGCACTATGTCAAAATCACACACACACACACACACACACACACACACACACACACACACACACACAGGCTAAACCTCATGCACAGCTTTGCATAGGTTCCTGCTTGCAAGGTAATGCCCTGTCACATGTGCACACTTGCGCACCAGTTATAAACTGAGAGCAACCCGGGGATATGACATGTGATCACACAATCACACATAATCCCATGTATACACACTGTTGTATGCACATGTGGTTTAAGCATATAAACCTAAAGTTATTCAAATATAAATGCAGAAATGTGCTTATAATAGTTTACACTTATATACATATTCAACACAATAGTCCTATAGGTAAGTGCATATTTACACACCCAAACCGTACTTGCATGCACACACTGTTATCTGGCAAGTTTTGCATTAAAACATGCATACACAAGTACACAATTACACAAACTCCTTCTCCGTGCATAAGTGAAGCCAAATACTCAGGTGCCTATATGACTAGTATCAATACTAAGGTAGCACAATTACACACACACTGAGACCCAGGCAGTCCCATGTGTGGTTCATATACTTCTGTTAGACGTACACACAGACTGGAGCCCCAGGAGAGAACATACCCCTGATGACGGCCTCTTTTCCTGAAAAACATAGGGCTAGAGCCACAGATACAAGGGGTTAGCCTCCTCTCCTCTCTCAGAACACTGGGTTTTGAGCAACATGAGCACCCGCAGCCTGCTCAGAATGTCCTGTCCAACCTTTGGGCAGAAAGGATTGTAAATCTGATGAAAGAGTAAGAGATGGCCTGGGAGTCAGGAAGGGCTTTGATGAGGCTGGTCAAGGGTGAGGCTGCCAGCCTGCGGGTTGGGTGGCAGGGCCTTTGACCCTATGTATCTTGAAAGGGTCAGTTCTGTGGGTCTGGGAAGGCTTGTACTGGGTGGACATGGCATTGTGGAAGAGCCCTGACACAGGGGCTGGGTCCCCTTGAACAGGGTCCCTGTTTCTCATACTTAGAGTGAAAAGGCTGCCCTCCTTTCTGGAGTTTCCAGGGTCTCCTCCTCATTGCTGTAAAATCCCTTTATGATGAACTTAGACTAAAGCAGGAGGGAGTGCAAATGCAAAGAAGAGCTTCCTGACACATGGGGGTGGGGGGTGAAAACCTGGAAAGGGTCACAGAGAGAAAGAGTGCAGGCTCCTACCCAGGAATGCTTGCAAGGAAGGGCTAAACAACTTAGTGTCCTCAATCTTTGTGCCAACCCTCTCTGCCCCTGGAGGCCCAGGGTCTGAGGTTCTTAGACCAGACAACCTGAAGCTCAGAGTTAGTGCCCAAGGCACATCCTTAGGTCCAGCAGGGAAAGCAGCTGTGAGAAGAGCAGGCAGAGGAGGGCAATGTCCTTGGTGCCCCGCAGGGACCTGTATGTTGGGTGCATCCCTGGAAGTTGGGAGTCAGCCACAGAAGGAATTTCCAGCTGTAATAAACGCGCTGAAAAGAATCTCTGATAACCCCAGGGGTCACATCACACATGAGGCCAGGTGCTCATCACCACCCCTCTGGGACCCAGGGGGATTGGCTACTTTACATCCTCACCTGCCACGTGAGGAGACCCAGCTGCTCCAGTTGTCCAGGGCCACACGATTGTTAGTGGCTGAGTCAGCCACAGAAGCCAAGTCCAGTGAGCTATCTTTTAGAGCTGGGTGGTCAGGGGCCTCTCCCTGTGTTGGAGGGGAGGAAGCAAGGCCTGCTTCTCAGAGCATGGACTTCCTGGAGAGCCTCTGGGCCCTCAGGAATCTCCCTGTGCCAGGCTAAGTCCTCAGAATTCTCTGGGAGGAATAGGAGCGTGTGCGCGCGCACACACACACACACACACACACACACACACACACACACACACTCTCACACTCACACACACATGCGCACACCCCTGTGACAGCTTCTACATTTGGAGCTGACAGATGTGCAAGGTAACAGCTCGGCACCGCCTGTGCAGCTGAGGCCCTGGCGTCGCGAGCGGGATTATTTCCAGTGAGGCTCAGGGCGACTGCGTGAGCGCACGCCTGGGTGTGTGTGAGTGTGCCTGTGAGAGAGAGTGTATGAGTGTGTGTGAGTGTGTAGCTTCTCTCGAGCTCTCTCCCTCCATCTAAATCTGTCTCACTGTATTTTCAGATCTTTCTGTCTCTGCCCATTTTCCTCCGTGTTTCTCCATCTTCCTCTCGCTGTCCTGCTCACCCTGTTTCAGCCTCGCTGGTCCTCACTATGTCTGTTTTTGTGTCTTGGCCTGGTTGCTCCAGAGAGGAGAGGAGACCTGCCTCCTCTCAACCCCCTCACTTTGCCCTGGTCCCTTTCCAGTCTCACGCAGGCAGGCCACAAGAATGGATCCTTAAAGGAAGCCCATTTTGTTCTAGGTAACGATGTAGCTGTCCCTGCCCTGTCCACAGGGCTCCTGGTCAGGGAGATGGGGTGGGGAACTCTGGAGCTCTTCTGGGCTAAGAGAACAGCCCCCCAGCTTTGGTCACCATCTTCAGGCCCGCCTTCTCCTAACGAGCCAGCTCACTCTGACACTCATCATTGTGGGCAAATGAACATTTTAGAAGTCAATAGCGCAGGTCTCCTTTGCCTCCCAAAATTTCCCATCTCCCTCTCCATTTGCCCAAATCTCACTGCAGACCAAGCCTAGCTATGGCCCCAAATCTGACCTCAAATCTGGACTCACAGTGACCCTGACCCTGGCCACATATCAATCCTTAATTTTGACCTCAGAGAACCCTAACCCCTAACCCTGACTCTGTCCCCTGAACTTCTCCTTCTCGGAGGAGCTGCCTCCTTTGATCTCTGCCAACATCTGTGCTCACAGCTCACTTTCAATACTCTAGTCCAAGTGGGGACACCCCTAGAGACACCAAACTGGATCTGGGTGAGGATGGGGCTGTGGGGAGTGATTTTTTTTAAACTTACCAGTTATTCTGGCACAGGTGAGCCCCGCCCTCTTCCTCAATACACACATTGAGGCTTTCCTTTAGTTTGAAACCCCACATAGAGATGCCTGAGCTGGGTAGAGGCTGTCTGCAGAGAGGAGACCTGATATCTAGGCAACAGTTAGCACAACCAAGCCCTTTGAAATGCTTCACGATACACCTGGCACTGGGCCACTACACCATTTTCACTCACTTGCTTGTGTACTATCTCATTCATTCATTCATTCATCAAACACTCAACAAAGCCTCAGTGGGTTAGGTCTGGGTAAGGTCTGTGGGATATATACAGCCTCTTGAGTCTGAGACCTTGGGTCCCTGGGGTCAAGCTGGGGCTTGGAAGGGCAGGGCCCAGGCAAAAGTCCTCTGTAGCGGCTAGACCAAGCCTTGAACCAGAGTATGGGCCAGACAGATGCTTGCAGCTGCAGGAGGAGGCCCCAGGTCTGGGCACGGGGAGTTCGGCCCCTTGCTTCCCTGCTCTGGTGTTGGGGATGGGAGACATGGGCCTGTGGGCTGACAGATCACTATACAGCTTCCAGGTCAGTCAGCTGGGGCATCACTCTGAGTCTCTGGGGGTGGGGCGGGGCACCTCAGGGGCAGATTCCCCAAAGGGAAAAAGGAACTTCTTCACCCTCCCTCCTCCTGTCCACCAGGCCCTCCAGGGCTCTCAGCGCTCACAGGCTCGCTCACAGGCTCACTCACAGGCTCACGTGAAGGGCAGTTAGGCCTGAGGGGAATGCACGAGAAAGGGAGAAATGGAGACAAAGGGCAAAGTAGGGGAGTCTTGCTGGGAATTAGCAATAATTCCAGGTGGGAATGGGGAGGTGGGTTCTCTCCTAAAGCCTGAGGGAAAATCCAGCACTCAGCTCTGCCTTCCAGCCCTGCCCGCAGAAGACCTCGGGATTGGCTCGGGGGAGCATGGATGGCTCACTCCCTCTTCTCCTCAGCTACACTGTAAATAACCCTCACCCGCTGGCCTGATCCTGGCCTGATGCTGCATGGTCCTCAGCTAACTTCTCTGCAAGCTGCCTAGTGGCTTCAGGTGCGCTCCCTCCTCCCAGACACCCCAGGTCACTGAGAGGTGCCACGGGGTCTAGAGAGGTGTCACCCCATGGGGTCCCCACTCTGGAAGTGCTCTTCACCTATCTTCTGGTTGCCCCAGGGGACCCCAGTGGTGAGGGAGCGCTGCCGGGCACTCCTGGGCATATTTGCATGGGGGTGTGTACATTTGCTACAGGAGTGGGCATTATACATACATACGGTAGCAGAGGAGGCCACGTGCTATGGGGAGACACTGCATGAAGGAGGCCAAAGGCAGTATCCCAGAGCCCAGCTCTCTGAGACGAGATGTGGGGAGATGCTAGCACAGAGTATGTCCCCGAGGAGTGGTTCTGAGCGGGGAGGCAGGAGCAGCTGGACACCTCTAGGCTTGGCTAATAATGGAACTCAAATACCAGCCTGCATTGTATTCACAAGATAAAGGACAGGAATTGGGGGGTGGGGAGGAGGCTTCTGCCCAGCTTAGTCCCAGCTAGTCATGCTCACAGACAGACGTGCTGGAGCTCCCTGGGATGGGTCTGCAATACTCCCCTCACTCCTCTGCCCCTCCCAGTTTGGCTGCTGGCCCTCAGCTCAGGGGTATTACACACAACCTAACTGCCCAGCTCGTTCACACCAAAGACAGCCTTGTTTGTCTTTTGGCTAATCTGAGGCCCAGCTCGACCTGGCAGCTGGGCATGTGCAGGCATGTATTGTGTATGTGCTTACATGTGCTCCTGTGTGTGCTAGCCAAGGCCAGGCCATGCATGCTGGGAACACAGATGGTTAGCCCCTGGAGGCTGGCAAGAGGGTCCCTGCACCTGTGGTGGGGGACACATGGGGAGGCTGAGTCCAGGCCAAGGGGCAAGGCCCGGGAAATCCCTGTGGCCAGAGCCCATATGTCACTAAGGGCACCACACGGGGCCCTTACTGCCCCAGGGGCCTCTAAGAGTCCAAAAGCCTACAGTACAGGGAGAAAGACAGGACTAGGGTCATTCTCAAGGCTCTTAAATCCCTGGGCTCAGAGGGGACGAGTGTCAGGCATGGGAGGGCCTCGCCACCTCGTGGGGACATGTGGTACTCCAAGCCCTGGCCAACCAGCCCGATGGGGAAGGAGGGAGCCCACCCCGACAGGGCAGCCAAAGGAGACTGTGTGCTGACGGCCCTCACTCTCCCATGGGAGCAGGAGGCAGGCTGAGGACATCTGTTCAACGCCCACCATGCAGAAGGGGCAGCCCAGGCTGGCGTAGCCCCTCCTGCAGAGGCAAACCTGATGCCATCAGATGCAGCCTGACCACGTTTGAAACACCTTGGGGAAAGGTTTGCAGAAAGGAATATTACAGCTCACCTGTTCTAAGGAAACTGAAGCCCACAGAGGCAGAGTTGCCCTGCTCAAGATCCTACAGTGTCTCTGTTACAGAAGGAACTGGGACTGAGGGTATATTTTCCGGTGGGTCTGGTGAGCCCAGGATGTGCTGTCCAAACTGAACCCCAGCCTCACGGAGGCCCAGAATAGGGGCAGCACAGTGAGAGTTCTTGCTGCAGGTCAGCAAGGGGGAGGGCATGTGGGCCACATGGAGGAGATGTGGATCCAGGTGGGGTTCCAGGATGACCTAGATCTTAATATTGAAAGGCAATAAGTGTAAGTATCTCTGGGGCATTTACTGCAATGTGAGCACTGTGCTAAATATTCCAAACATTAAATCATTTGAGGGAGGCACCATTATAATCTACATTTTCAGCCCAGAGAAGCACTTTGCCCTGGGTTACCAGCTGGTGAGTAGCAGAGCTGGGATCTGAACACAGTGAATTTGACTCCAGTGAGGGCAAAGTCTCTGCTGGGTGAAAAAATGCATGAGTTGCTCTTTTCCTCCTAGGGAACCTCGCTGGGCAGGGCCAGTTTGGGCACAGCACGGGCCTCCAGTAGCAGGAGCTACTGTGGCTTCTCCAGGAACGGCCTCAGTACGCCCTCTGCTGCACGCAAGGAGCGGAGAGCGTTCCCTGCTGCAGGATCGGATGAGGCACTGAGTCCGGGAGTTGGTAGGCAGGAACCATGGTGTCTCCTCCCACGTAAGGGCCAGGGGCTCCCAGCGGGCTGCTATAGACCGCCCCCACTGTGAGCGCCTATCTAATAACCCACAGGACAGGTTTGGTCAAACCCCTGGTTTCTCAGGGCTTTCCTGTTGGAATCTTGCCCACTTCTCCCAAAGGCCACCCCACTGAGGACCAGGACCAAGGGCCAGATGGACATTGCCAGGAGGGCCCACGACAATCGCTCCCGAGGAGCTGGGATCCATTCAGAACATACCGTGTGGGCAAGGGGTAGAACTGGGAATCAAAGAGAGCGAGGGAAAGGACCCCTCCCTCTGGCTGAGTCAGGGCCCGAAGGCTGGATACCACACATAGGTCTAGGGTGGGGAAAGGGTAGTACAGACCAGGGTCAGTATAGGCAGAAGCATGAAGAAGGGACAGGCGCCTGGGCACTGTCCATCTTGGCCAACTATGAACCTGGCTTGCCGCTGCGTGGGGCTCAGTGAGAAGAGGCAGGCAGCCCAAGCCAAGTTCCCAGGAAATAAGGACAGCACCCCATGTCTGGGTTAACTGCCCCAGGTATGCCCCCAGGGCCAGCAAATGATGGAGTTAGACATGGGTCCTCTAGTAGAGGAGAAAAGATGCACAGAGAGAGGACAATCCATATTTTATTTGTATCTGCCTTTAACATAAACTCTCGGGGGTTCCTTCTCCACATCTACGGAATGGCAGTATGTTCTGGAGGGAGGAAGCATCAGAATGAGGACATGAAATTCTATAGAAGGTCCTGCTACCCCGGGAGAGGGGCATCTCTGTGGGCAGGAACTTGCACTGTGCTCCGTCCCCTTCAGGCCATCTGTGAGTCTATATCAGCCTTCTGATTTAACGCTAACGGACCCCATGGACTGGCCATGGGCAGGAGACCCAACCTCCTCTCTTCAGTGTTTCAGCTTCTTGTCCTGCTCTTCCCATCCCTCAAATTCTATTTCTGGTGAGACAGAACACCACAATCATACTTCTCTCTCCCCAGCCTCCTCTCAGCTCAGAGCGGTCACACAGACTTGTGAGAACTGGGAACTCCAGTGACCCACGGCCCTCACAGCTGGCGGATCTGAGGGCAGGATAGTAAACATGAGTGCTTAACTGGGTGAGGCAGAGCTGGCAGTGCCACTGGCAAGATGTGGGGAGGCACAGGGCTCCTGGGTGTGCCTGGAAGAAGGCGAGGAAAGCTCCAGGAAGCCGAGGATGTGGGCTTATTTGTCATAGAAGTCAACATGGGCTCCAGACTTGAACACATCCTCTTGCAGCAAGCTTAGCAGTTTCTGGGCTGATGCCCTACAATCCACAAGCTGTCCCTTTGTCTTCAGCTCCTGCAGACTTTTCCGTAAGTCTGGGTCCACGGAGGTCTCCCGGGCCAACTGCTGCATGTCTGTGTCCAGAGGACCTAGGGGATGAAGAGCAGGTGAGAGGACCAGGCTGAGGCAGGGGCCCCTGCTATGTGTATGGAGTTGGGTAGAGTCAGGTCTGGCCAGAGAGAGAACCTCATCTTGTCTGACAAGTGTGGTCAGAGTCACCAAAGGCTCCACGGTCACTAGCGAACTCCAGACTCAAATTCCAATGCCCACTGACAATGGTCTTTCCAGACCTCCATGTCTAAAACCAAGCTTATCGTCTCCTGTCCAACCTGTACGTCCTCCTGACTTTTCCATTTCTACTGATGAAGCACTCTTATGTAATCAAAACTTCTCTTACCTTTTCTTCCTCCCTCCTCTGCTCCCAGAGCCAACCGGTTACCAGGTAGGACCCTTCTACTTCTACACACCCTGATGATCAGGCCCTTAGACAGCCCTATATCCCTGCTTCAGGTCCTCTGTAACCCTGTTAAATTCACCTTGCTAAAACATCAATGGGGTAAGCAAAATGGTGGCATAGGAATTTCTGGCACTTTCCTCACCACAGGAACATCAGTTTGAACAACCAACTGCTCACAAAATTACAATTATAATAGCCAAGTATTCTAGGTTGAGAGATTACACTACTTAGGTAAGGCATAGATATAAGAAAGGATATATTGAGGAGTGTAGGAAAGATAGTCACACTACGCCCATGACCACCCTCTCAAGCCAGGCAGCCTAGTGCAGAGACACCCTCCTTGTGGAAGAGAGTAAAGTGAGTACCCAACTTTCCTGGGAGCCGAGAGCCAGCACACCCCAGCACCAGGCCCAAGGGGGCTCCCAGACTCAACTAAGCAGAAGAATCACTGAACTAGACAGGTCATTAGAAATCATCCATCAGAGGAACAAGAAGAAAAAAAGAATGAAGAGTGAAAAAAGTGAAGAAAGCCTATGTGAATAAAGGGGTACCACTAAAAGAAACAATCTATGCATTATTAGGGTCCCAGATAGAAAAAGGAGCAGAAAGAGTTTAAAGAAATAATGGCTAAGAACTTCCTAAATCTGGGCCCCTGGCTCCCATGAACCCAGGCCCCTAGTTTACCTGATGCCAGCCAGCTCAAACAGCCCCAGCACTCCCAAGTGTCTTCCACAGCACCAGGTAGCTCCTGCGGTACTAGGCTCCCATGAATCCAGGCCAACTCACCCTGGTGCCTGCTGGTCCTAGCTGCTCCAGCAGGCCCAGGCTCCCAGAGGGTCCCAGTGAATGCAGGCCCCTGATCCACTTCAGCACCAGCTGGCTCCCATGGCCTCAGGTGGCCCCCAATGCACAAGGCTTCAGTCAGGCTCCCATGAACCCAGGCTCCTGCATATCCCAGCACCAGCCAGCTTCCATGGCTCTACATGTCTCCTGTGGGCCCAGGCTCCTAGCCAAGCCCAATGTCAGAATGACCACAATGGACCATGAATCCAGGCTTTCGAACCATCCCAGCAATGGGCTGTCCAAAGACTCTGGTTGGGTCTGCAGCAGACATCACCAGACAGTCTACCCAGCATCACTGCAAGGGATGACTGGTAAGGGGTTTCGCCTACCAAGGTCAGCCTGTAAAGACTGGAAGAGGTGCCTGCTTCTTCGAATACACAGACACCAACACAAGGCCAGAAGGATCATGAATAATCAAGAAAAAATGATACCATAAAAGGAAACTAATAAAACTACAATGACTGGCTTGAAAGAAATGAAATCTATGAACTGTCTGACAAAGAATTTGGAATAATCCTCTTAAATAAGGTCAGTGAACTATAAGAAAACATTTAAGACAACTAAAGCAATTAGGAAAATAATGCATGAACAAAATGAGAAGTTCAACAAAGAAATACAAACCACTTAAAAAAAACCAACCAACCAAAATACTAGAGTTGAAGAACAGAATAACTGAAGTAAAGAATACTCAGTAAGAGAGTTCAATAGCAGACTCAACTAAGCAGAAGAATCACTGAACTAGACAGGTCATTAGAAATCATTCATCAGAGGAACAAGAAAAAAAGAATAAAGAGTGAAAAAAGTGAAGAAAGCCTATGTGAATAAAGGGGTACCATTAAAAGAAACAATCTATGCATTATTAGGGTCCCAGGTGGAAAAAGGAGCAGGAAGAGTTTAAAGAAATAATGGCTAAGAACTTCCTAAATCTGGGGAAAAACTTGTACACCTAAGTTTTGAAGCAAGTAAGGCACCCCAAAATTTCAGCCCCAAATGATCTTTTTTCCCAAGACAACAGAAGTAGAGAGTTTCATTGATGAATTCGTCTGTTTTTATGTTGATACCATACTGTTCTGATTACTATTGCTTTGTAATATAGTTTGAAATTAGAGGGCATAATACCTCATTTCACTTTTCTTTCTCAAGATTGCTTTGGCTGTTTGGGGTTTTTTTGTAGCTCCACACAGATTTTAGGGTTGTTTGTCCTACTTCTGTAAAAAATGCCACTGGAATTTTGATAAGAATCACATTGAATCTGTAGATCGCTCTGGAAAGTGTGGAATTTTAATATTAATTTTTGCAATCCATGAAAATTTTTCCAAATTTATTTTTATCTCCACTTTTTAAAATTTTTATTATCTTTTTATTTTTATCTTCTTCAATTTCTTTCATCAATATCAATGTCTTACAGTTTTCAGAACACAGGTCTCTTAACTCCTTGGCTACATTTATTCTTAGGTATTTTCTTCTTTATGATGCAATTGTAAATGGGACTGTTTTCTTAATTTCTCTTTCTGCTAGCTCACTAGTGTATAAAAAGGCAACTGATATTTGTGTATTGATTTTGTATCCTGCAACTCTACTGTATTCCTTTATTAGTTGGTAGTTTTGGGGTGGAACTTACGGTTTCCTATATATAATACTGTCATCTTCAAATAGAGACAGTTTTCTTTCTTTCCAGTTTGGATGCTTTTTATTTTTTCTTGCTTAGTTGCTCTGGCTTTGACTTCCAAAACTGTATTGAATAAAAATGGTAAGAATGACTCCCATGTTGTTTCTGATCTTAGAGGAAAAGCTTTCAGCTTTTTACTATTGAGTATGATGTTATGTGTGGGCTTGTCATAGACAACCTTTATTATGTTGAGTACATTCCCTCTACACCCACTTTATTGAGAGGTCTTTTTTTTTTTATCACAAATGAGTGTTGAATTTTATTAGATATTTTTTCTGATTATCTATTGAGATAATCATATGGTTTTTAGCCTTCATTTTGTTGATATGGTATATTGTATTGATTGATTTACCATCTTTGCATTCCTGGAATAAATCCCATTTGATCATGTTGATGATGGTGCATGGTCCTTTTAATATATTATTATATTTGTTTTGCTAATAATTTTGTTGAGGATTTCTGCATCTATGTTCATTAAGGATACTAGCCTATAATTTTCTTTTCTTATAATGTCCTTGTCTGGTTTTGGTATCAGGGTAATGCTGGCATCCTAATATAAGTTTGGAGAGTTTTCCCACCTTTACATGCATTCATTGGGAATGCCTTCCAACTGCTGATATGGAAGCAGCCCTCAAGGTCAATGTCCAGGTCAGCCACATCAAATAAAGTCATTTCTGGCACGCCACCAGAAAGGAATTGCTCCCTTCTTGAACTCTTTCAGGCACTTTCTGTTCTTGCTACAGGAACCACAGTACCTTTAATTTGGGAGTTAATGGGCCTCAGGGACAAAAAGTCAAGGAACCTCAGGATTGGAAAGAGAACCACCTCCTGATCCTCGAATTTTTTCAGCCATCTGTGCATTCCTGGTTAAGTGGAGACTTGCTACTTTTCCAAACAGCCCATTCCAGCTTTGGAAACCTGTTAGAACATTCTTCCAGAGAGTAAAATGAAAACCCAGCTGGTCACAGGGTTCATTTGGGTCCCAGGGACCTTGAAGAAAGTTCAATTTCCTCTTGATGCCTAGGGTAGCCCCATGAGTACTAACCAGTCACATGACATTCTGGAATCTGTTCCATTCCTGGTTGTGGTTTTCATTTTCTCACTTTTTTTTTTTTTTTGGTATCACTAATCTATAATTACATGAGCAACATTATGGTTACTAGACTCCCCCCATCATCAAGTCCCCACCACATACCCTACATTTTCTCACTCTTGACTTAGTCCTAGTCTGAACTCAGAGTTGGGTGCTGAGTTGAATGTTAGCTGCAAGAATAACTGTGTATATGTTAGGGAGAAAGGGAGCACTGGGTGAGCATGAAGAAGTAGAAAGAATGCCGAACATGAACTTGGGAGGCAAGGTTTGATACTGGCTTTGCCACATCTGGGCTTTGGCCAAGTCATTCTACCTCTGTGCCTCCCGAGTTCCAAGGGGAATAGAATATTGGATCTACTGTTAAGTTGCTCAGACATTATACAATGGCTATGGCAACACCTTCTAATCGCAGCAGCTTCAAGCCTAGAATAGAAAGAAGTCTCACTTTAAAGAAAGGGACATATGACACCATGGCAGAGTGATGAGAAACCATACCAAGTGTCACAAGCCCTCTACCCTTTACCTTTCGTGTGGACAGGGGCCCTGTATTATCTATCCCAGCACTGCGCAGTATTCTAGCACAGTTTAGCAAGGGATGGTCAGCATTCAACAATGTCTGTCTGCTCTTCATTCAACTATCATTCACTGCAGACTGACTCTGCAGTAGGGCACTTTACTAGGTGCTGTGGACATACAGGTGAATAGCGCATAGTCTCTGCCCTCAAAGCTTTCCTATCAAGAGAGGGAAGTAGAAAAGTGTACATATGAAGATAACACAGTGTGGCAAGTACTATATAACAACTGGAAGTGATAGCAATTGGACAATAGTTAGGGATCATTTTCACATATATTACTCATTCAGTCTGCCAGACTGCCCTGTTGAGACAGGTAACATCTTCTCTATTTCACATGAGGAAATAGGCAGACAGGCCTGGAATTCAAACCCTAATCATCTCTCAAACTAGTATCTCTGACTTCTAGCCCCATCCTCCAGTCAAGGCAGCTCCCCACTCTCTCCTTACCCTCTAACTACAAGTCCCTGCCCCTGCCAGCTCTAACTTCCTTGGAACCTGTATGTCCCTTAAGGAGTGATGGGTTATGATTTAGGGACAATATACTCTGTGGGTTCTTTCCTGGAGGGAACAGACTATGTCCCACCAGTTGGGGGACAGGATTGGCAGTAATGCAATTGCCACCTACCTGGGGCATAGCTCAGCACCCTCACACTAGGTTCCTCTGCGGCCAGGACCTGGAACATCATGTCCCGGGCAGCCTTCCCTGCACAATATAGTACCCATCCCTTGAAGGGCTGCAGGGCACACAGGGATGAGATGTTAACCACAGTCCTGCTGAGGCCAGGACTGTCTGGGAAGGTCTTCAGGATGCTGGAGGTCAGGCATAGCGTGGAGGTCAAGTTCAGAGCCCAATAGTTGTTCACTTCAGCTGGGTCATCCAGGTTCACGAAGCCTTTGGACACATCCCCAAGAGTGCCTGAAAAACCAGACCTTAGGAATCACACAGTGCAGTCAGGGCTTTCTCAGCCTCCTACCCTCTCCAAATTCCTCCAGACACCCCCTTCCCATCCAGACCTAGAGGGTGCTCCTTCTAGTGGTTCTGAAGATGCCTCCCTCTTCCCAGCACTATAGACAAAAAGACACATCTGGGGAACCACTCACCCAGCCTGCGGACAGCGAAGGCAAACGTCCTGCTTGTAACTGGGGGAGAACACTGGGGACCATTTCAGAAGAATTTACTTCTGCGGGGAGACTCCATGCCCTGACTCAGGCCGCCAGAGGGCGCCGAGTAAGGCGATCAGGAAAGTTCTACGAGCGTGTGGAAAACCTGCAGTGGGTGGCAGGCTTGAGCTGCCCCAACGACACCGGCTCTTCCTCCACATCTCAGATAAACAACCAGGTCTTTCGGGTGCCTTTTCTAACTCCTAGGGGTCAGCTTTACAGTTCTCAGCGATGGAGGAAATAAGAGGGTGGAAGAAAGGGGCGCTGGGCGGTATTCGAAACGCTCAAACCAAGTGTCCGCCCTCGCCTCCGTAAGTCTTACCCGCGTTGTTGATGAGCAGCAGTCGCTGCAGCCCCTCGGGCCCGGGTAACCCTCGCAGGGTGCCGAGCAGCTGCTGCACTCCGGCGTCGGTGCCTAGATCGACGGGCACTCGCACAACGCGCAGGCCAGACTGCTCGGCGCCCACCTCGGCCTCCAGCTGCCGCAGCGCCTCATCGTTGCGGGCGGTTAAGACCAGCAGGGAGCCGGGCGACAGCAGCCGAGCCAGGAGCGGAGCCAGGGCCCGGCCGAAGCCGCGGGAGGCCCCGGTCAGCACGCACACGGTGCGCCCCAAGACGCCCTCCTTGCGGCTGCCAGCCTCCATGCCTCAGCCAGCGGCCGGTGGGCGGGCGGACCCGAGGGCGGAAAGCGGACCCGGCCGCCAGGGGGCGGAGCAGTCCCGGCGGGAGGGGCTGCGGGGGGGAGCAGGCGGAAGCCCCGGCCCGCGGAGAGGCTTCCGGCCACGGCCGCCCGGGACTGGTTGCTTGGCGGCTGGTGGCGGAAGTGGAGGCGCGTAGCTGTCGGAGTGCACGCTAGGGCGCTAAACCGGAGGAGCTGGTATAGCCGCCCCCGCGGGAAAGCCTTTCCCCGGCCTGAGCCTGGCCTCATTCCTTGTCCCGCAGTCTCGCACCTTCAGTCCCCGGCGGGGACGTATTTTCCCAAGTTGTGCCCTCCTCCAGGTCAGGCCATCTTACTCCGTGCTGGATATTCCTGTACGTGGCCTGCAAAAGCCCCGAATGAAGGCCCTGTCATTATAGGGCTTGGGGAACTCACCGCCCTCTAGTTAACATGAGCTACCTCCCAGGGAACTACAGTCGTCCCTCCAAGTGATGTAAAAACCTCTTTTACCTTACTAGGCTCTGGGCAGCTTGGTGCGCGCCCTATTCCCTACCGCTCTGAGATTAATGTCTATTCCCGCCCCTGCAGGTGTGTGTGCCCAGGATTCTGCACCCACTCAAGCTACACTCTTCCTAGTTGGCAGTACCATCTACCCCCAGCTTCAAGTTTATGCAGACTATCACCTAAGTGTGTACTTCCAGCCTGTGCTTCAGAAAACCCACATTTCCATTTTTTTTCAAGGAGAGAGGAAAGATGGGAACGTTGGCAGACAGTTACAAATCTTTAAAAGCAGTGTCTTCAGACTTTAGCAAGGGCGGTAAGTAACCTCTGAACAGAATAACTCCTCACAGGGCTGTTCTCTCCCTTTGAGGGTAGAGAGCAAACTGGCCTTTCAAGGTGCCTGGAAAACTGCGTTTTGCCTCCTTGTGCTGTGGGCTATTATTACTTGCACAAAAACAATTTGGGAGGAAACTTTTATTTTGTCAGTATAAGTGCCTTTACCACAAACTTTTTGTAAAAGGTACAGTTCAGACTATACATCACTGTGGAACATAGTATAAGAACAAATCAAATTATCCTAATGTTGTTACAAGCTAAGACATTCAGTGCTATAGAGATGAAGTGTACATTCAAGGAAATTAAGGGGAAAGTATAAAATTGAATTTGAGTTGGAAGCCAGAAAATTGTAGAATTTATTGCAATTTCATTTATACAGTAACACCAAAAACATATTTTTCTCTTCTGAGTGCATTAGTTCTCCAGCACCCATAACTGACCTTTTTAAGAGTTTTCCTGCCACAATGGCAGAGATTAAAGTAGTACCCAGATAAAGTTTACAGTTGTGTTTTGTTTGGTCCAAATAGGGCTGTTTTTTTCCTTTTAAATTTGGGAGATTTTACATAGTATCACAATTTCCAGCTTCTTTTGAATAATGGAAAGGTCTGGCAAACTGGGTTCTGAATGAGTTAAGCAGCATCACCTCTTGGGAAGGAGGCTGGCTGGGTACTCCAGTTTGCCAAGACCCTTACCACCCACAGGTGTAGGCACTGCATTTCCTACTCTTGATGCAAAGCTGAATTCTCACCCAGTGGCGATGGTCAGAACATTTAATGGCCAGGGCTTTGTGCTGGAGAGGTGGGCCTGGGGAGGGGTGAGGAGAGTTTTGATATTTTAACACAGATAGGGTTCTTGTGTATGTGTACATGATTTAAGCTGCCCTGCTTTTTACTAACAATGGAAGATGAAGATTTATTTTTTAATTTTTTATTAAAGTATTATTGATATACACACTTAAGAAGGTTTCACATGAAAAATCAATGTGGTTACTACATTTACCCATATTATCAAGTCCCCACCCATATTCCAATGCAGTCACTGTCCATCAGTGTAGTAAGATGCCACAGATTCACTATTTGCCTTCTCTTTGCTACACTGTTTTCCCAGTGATCCCCCACATCAAGTGTACTAAATATAATACCCCTCATTCCCCTTCTCCCTCCCTCCCCACCCACCCTCCCACACCCCTCCCACACCCCTCCCCTTTCGTAACCACTAGTTCCTTCTTGGAGTCTCTGAGGCTGCTGCTATTTTGTTCCTTGAGTTTAGCTTCGTTTTTATAGTCCACAAATGAGGGAATCATTTGGCACTTGTCTTTCTCTGCCTGACTTATTTCACTGAGCATAATGTCCTCCAGCTCCATCTGTGTTGTTGCAAATGGTAGGATTTGTTTCTTTCTTATGGCTGAATAGTATTCCATTGTGTATATGTACCACCTCTTCTTTATCCATTCATCTACTGATGGACACTTAGGTTGCTTCCGTATCTTGGCTATTGTAAATAGTGCTGCAATAAACATAGGGGTGCATATGTCTTTTTGAATCTGAGAAGTTGTATTCTTCAGGTAAATTCCAAGGAGTGGGATTCTTGGGTCAAATGGTATTTCTGTTTTTAGTTTTTGAGGAATCTCCATATTGCTTTCCACCATGGTTGAACTAGCTTACATTCCCACCAGCAGTGTAGGAGGGTTCCCCTTTCTCTGCATCCTCACCGGCATTTGTTGTTCCTAGTCTTTTTGGTGTTGGCCATCCTTACTGGTGTGAGGTGATGTCTCATTGTGGTTTTAATTTGCATTTCCCTGATGATTAGTGATGTGGAGCATCTTTTCATGTGTCTGTTGGCCATCTGAATTTCTTCTTTGGAGAAGTGTCTGTTCAGCTCCTCTGCCCATTTGTTAATTGGGTTATTTGCTTTTTGGGTGTTGAGGCATGTGAGTTCTTTAAATATTTTGGATGTTAACTCCTTGTCAGATATGTCATTTACAAATATATTCTACCATACTGTAGGATGCCTTGTTGTTCTCTTGATGGTATCCTTTGCCATACAGAAACTTTTTAGTTTGATGTAGTCCCATTAATTCATTTTTGCTTTTGTTTCCCTTGCTCAAGGAGATGCGTTCAGGAAGAAGTTGCTCATGCTTATATTCAGGAGATGTTTGCCAATGTTGCTTCTAAGAGTTTCATGGTTTCATGACTTATATTCAGGTCTTTGATCCATTTCGAGTTTACTTTTATGTATGGCATTAAACAATAATCCGGTTTCATTCTCTTGCATGTAGCTGTCCAGTTTTGCCAACACCGGCTGTTGAAGAGGCTGTCATTTCCCCATTGTATGTCCATAGCTCCTTTATCATTTATTAATTGACCATATATGGTTGGGTTTATATCAGGGCTCTCTAGTCTGTTCCAGTGGTCTATGTGTCTGTTCTTTTGCCAGTACCAAATTGTCTTGATTACTGTGGCTTTGTAGTAGAGCTTGAAGTTGGGGAGCATAATCCCCCCAGCTTTATTCTTCCTTCTCAGGATTGCTTTGGCTATTCAGGGTCTTTGGTGGTTCCATATGAATTTTAGAATGATTTCTTCCAGTTCATTGAAGAATGCTGTTGGTATTTTGATAGGAATTGCATTGAATCTGTAGATTGCTTTAGGCAGGATGGCCATTTTGACAATATTAATTCTTCCTATCCATGAGCATGGGATGTATTTCCATTTATTGGTATCTTCTTTAATTTCTCTCATGAGTGTCTTGTAGTTCTCAGAGTATAGGTCTTTCACTTCCTTGGTTAGGTTTATTCCTAGGTATTTTATTTTTTTTTGATGCAACTGTGAATGGAATTGTTTTCCTGACTTCTCTCTCTGCTAGTTCATCATTAGTGTATAGGAATGCCACAGATTTCTGCATATTAATTTTGTATCCTGTAACTTTGCAGAATTCAGATATTAGATCTAGTAGTTTTGGAGTGAATTCTTTAGGGTTTTTTATATACAATATCATGTCATCTACAAACAGGGAGTTTAATTTCTTCCTTGTCAATCTGGATGCCTTTTATTTCTAGCGTGCCATGGCTAGGACCTCTAGTACTATGTTGAATAGAATTGGGGAGAGTAGGCATCCTTGTCTTGTTCCCGATCTTATAGGAAAAGCTTTTAGCTTCTCACTGTTAAGTATAATGTTGGCTGTGGGTTTGTCATATATGGCCTTTCTTATGTTGAGCTACTTTCCCTCTATACCCATTTTGTTGAGAGTTTTTTTTTATCATGAATGGATGTTGAATTTTGTCAAATGCTTTTTCAGCATCTATGGAGATGATCATGTGTTTTTTGTCCTTCTTTTTGATGTGGTGGATGATGTTGATGGATTTTCGAATGTTGTATCATCCTTGCATCCCTGGAATAAATCCTGCTTGATCATGACGGATGATCTTTTTTGAGGTATTTTTGAATTCTGTTTGCTAATATTTTGTTGAGTATTTTTGCATCTATGTTCATCAGGGATATTGGTCTGTAATTTTCTTTTTTTGTGGATTCTTTGCCTGGTTTTGGTATTAGAGTGATGCTGGCCTCATAGAATGAGTTTGGAAGTATTCTCTCTTCTTCTACTCTTTGGAAAACTTTAAGGAGAATGAGTATTAAGTCTTCACTAAATGCTTGATAAAATTCACCAGTGAAGTCATCTGGACCAGGGATTTTTTTCTTAGGTAGGTTTTTGATTACTAGTTCAATTTTGTTGCTGGTAATTCATCTGTTCAGATTTTCTGTTTCTTTCTGAATCAGCCTTGGAAGGTTGTATTTTTCTAGAAAGTTGTCCATTTCTTCTAGGTTATCTAGTTTGTTAGCATATAATTTTTCATAGTATTCTCTAATAATTCTTTGTATTTCTGTGGTGTCTGTAGTGATTTTTCCTTTCTCATTTCTGATTCCGTTTGTGTGAGTAGACTCTCTTTATTTCTTGATAAGTCTGGCCAGGGGTTTATCTATTTTATTTATTTTCTCAAAGAAGTAGCTCCTGCTTTCATTGATTCTTTCTATTGTTTTATTCTTCTCAATTTTATTTATTTCTTGTCTAATCTTTATTATGTCCCACCTTCTACTGACTTTGGGCCTCATGTGTTCTTCTTTTTCTAGTTTCAATTAATTGTGAGTTTGGACTGCTCATATGGGATTGTTCTTCTTTCCTCAGTGTTGACGGCTGCTGACTGATCAGGATGATCAGTTTGCTGAAGATTGGGGTGGCAGTGGCAATTTCTTAGCTTTAGATGACAGTGAAGTTTGCCTGATTGATCGACTTTTCCTTTCATGGACGATTTCTCTGTTGTATATGATGGCATTGGTGGCATTTTACCAACATGATAACTTCTTTCAAAATTGGAGTCAGTCTTCAAACCCTGCTGCTGCTTTATCTTAAGTTTATGTAATAATTTAAAAAATCCTTTGTTGTCATTTCAGCAATCTTCACAGCATCTTCACGGGGAAGTTTCCACCTATAGAAGCCATTTTATTAGTTCATCCATATGAAGCAGCTCCTTATCCATTCAAGTTTTATCATGAGATTGCAGCAATTCAGTCACATCTTCAGGCCCCTCTTCTAATTCTAGTTCTCTTGATATTTCCACCACATCTGCAGTTACTTCTTCCATGGAAGCTTTGAACACCTCAAAGGGTTGGAATCAACCTTTTGCAAACTTCTGTTAATGCTGATATTTTGACCTCTTCCCATGGATCATGAATGTTCTTAATGACATCTAGAATGCTGAATCCTTACCAGAAGGTTTTCGATTTTCATTGCCTAGTTATATCAGGGGAATCACTTTCTAAGGCAGCTATAGCCTTATGAAATGTGTTTCCTAAATAATAAGACTTCAAAATCAAAATAACTCCTTGATCCATGGGCTGCAGAATGGATGTTCTGTTAGCAGTCATGAAAATAACATTAATCTCATTGTACATCTCCATCAGAGCTCTTGGGTGACCAGGTGCATTGTCAGTGAGCAGTAATATTTTGAAAGGAATCTTTTTCTGAGCAGTAGGTTTCACCAGTGGGCTTAAAATATTTAGTAGATCATGTTGTAAACAGATGTACTGTCATCCAAGCTTTATTATTCCATTTATAGAGCACAGGCAGAGTAGATTTATAGCATAATTCTTTAGGGCCCTAGGCTTTTTGGAATGGTAAATGACCACTGGCTTCAACTTAAAGTCACAAGCTGCATTAGTCCCACACAAAGTCTTGGGTAGAGACACCCAGAGAATCAGATGGATTAGTGGAAGAACAGAGGGATGACTAGGTGACTAGATACATGCTAAAGCAGTTATAATAAATTGTTAACAGTAAAATATAGCAATTCCATTCCTAGATATCTACCCAAGAGAAATGAAAACATATGTCCACAATGAGTCATTTGAAAATGTTCACAATAGCCCAAAGTTGGTAATAATTTAAATGTCCATCAACTGGTGAGTGGATAAACAAAATGTGGTATATATTCATATGATGGAATGTACTCAGCAATAAAAAGGAACAAAATCCTGATGCATGCTACAACATAGGCAAACCTCATGGAAGAAACCAAATACAAATAACTACATATTGTATGATTCCATTTATATGAAGTTTCTATAAAGAGCAAAACAATAGGGACAGAAACCAAATCAATAGTTATCCAAGACTGAGGGTGGAAGCAAGAATTAGCTGCAAATGGCATGAAGGAACTTTTGGGGGATGAGAGAAATGTTCTAAAACTGGATTGTGGTGATGGTTGCATAGCTGTAAGAGTGTTACAGTTTTAGATCTTAAGTTTAAGTTAATTCATTTTGAATTAATTTTCTGAATTATTTTTTGTATATGGTGTGAGGTAAAAGTCCAACTTAATTTTTTTTTTCTTTTTTGGCCTGTAGATATCCTGTTTTCCTAAAATACTTTGTTGAAGAGACTGACCTTTCTCCCATTGAGTGATCTTGGCCACCCTTGTCAAAAATCAACTGGCCATAGATGGGAGGATTTATTCTGGCCTCTCAAGTTTATTCCTTTGGTCTATATATCTATCCTATGCTAGTACCACACTGTTCTGACAACTGTAGCTTTATAGTAACTTCCTTTAATTTGTTCCTTTTCAAACTTGTTTTGGCTATTCAGGGTCCTTTGAAATTCCATGTTAATCTTAGGATGGGGTTTTCCATTTTTGAAAAAAAAAAAAAAAAAGGCAAAAAAATGCCATTGGGCTTTTGATATGGATTACATTGAATCTGTATATAAGTTTTCCAGCCCATGAACATGGCATGTTTTTCCAATTTTTTAGGTCTTCTTTACTTTCTTTCAGCAATGTTTTGTAGTTTTCAGTGTGTATCCTTACTTAACTTTATTTCTAAGTATTTTCTTTTTGATACTATTTTAAATGGAATTGTTTTCTTAATTTCCTTTTTGGACTGTTCATTGCTAGTATATGAAAATGCAGATTAGTTTTATGCATTGATTTTGTATCCTGCAACTTGGCTCACTTCATTTATTAGCCCAAGTGTGTGTGTGTGTGTGTGTGTGTATGTGTCTGTCTGTCTGTATTCTTAGGGTTTTCTACAGATAAGATAATGTCTTTGTATAGAGATTAACTTTACTTCTTCCTTTCCAATTTGGATATCTTTTATTTCATTTTCTTGCCTAATTGCTCTGGCTAAAACTTCCAGTACCATATTAAAGAGAAGTGGTGAAAACAGGCATCCGTGTCTTTTTCCTGATGTTAGGGAAGAAGCTTTCAGTCTTATACCATTAAACATGGTGTTAGCTGTGGGGCTTTTTTTGTATATGGCCTTTATCATGTTGAGGAAATTCCCCTCTATTCTTATTTTGTTGAGTGTTTTTATCATGAAAGAATGTTGGGTTTTGTCAGATAATTTTTCCATACCAGTTAAAATGGTCATGTGGGTTTTTCCCCTTCATTCTATTAATGTGGTATCTTACATTGATTAATTTTCATATGTTGAACTAACCTTTTATTCCTGAGACAATTCCAGTTGGGCATGGTTATAATCCTTTTAATGTGCTGCTGAATTTCGTTTGCTAGTATTTTGATGAGATACTTGCATCTATATTCATAAGGGATATTGGTCTACAATTTTCTTCTAGTGTCTTTGCCTAGCTTTGGTATCAAAGTAATAGTAGAACAACACAATTCCAAGGTAATAGGAGAGTAACACAATTCCAAGTTTGACTTAAAAGATAAATACTCTTTGTGTTGTATGCAGAGAAAGACAGAATATTTTATATTCACAATTAGAGAATACCTGTTTTTTAATTACCCAAAGAGCATTTATAAAAGTGCATCATATATGTAAAGATCTCTGTAAATTACCCAAATTCTCTTAAGAAAATGTAACAAAATAAAAAAAGTCCTAAAATGATTTTTAAAAAATCACTTGAAATTCTAAAACCACCTTTCCAAGACACTCATTTCAAAGAAGAAATAAAAATCTATTCATAAAATAGTAAGTGAAAACACTACTTAGTATGCTAACAAAACTCTTTCTTAGAGGAAAATTTATATAATTAAATATTTTTTATTAGAAACCAAAAAAGAAAAACTAAATATTCACTTTATATTAGTTAAGGATCTTTGCAAAAACACAGAAATTAACTCAGATAAAACAGAAAAAAATAAAATTTTGGTCCAGTTCACAGCATTGAAAGAGAAAGCGGAAAAACCAGTTCCAAAAGGGGCAGGAAACCCACGTGGCTCTGGGGTTGCTTCCTGAACCATATAACAGAAAGCAGTGAATCAGCTATAGGATGAATCAGCTACTAGATGAATCAGCTACAGCTGTTTCCAGTCTTATCATTTTGCTTAAGATTTTGTTGCCATGGAGAGAACATAAAATTGGCCTAGGTCAGGTTTCATGTCTATTTTTTAATCTAGAAAACTTCAGTGAATCTTCATTCATCTTTCACCAAATAGTTTCCAGTAGGGAAAGGTTAGTTCCTCAAGAAAAATTAGGGTAGTTTATCAGAAGAAGGGGCAATTGATATGGAATAGCAAAAACAAGAAATTGTCCATTACTCATTTTCAGGAGCTAGATTTTTGCTAGAATGTTCACTATAGCACTTATTTATAGTACCAAAAAGCTATGAGTTCTCAGTGTTAACTGAATGGCTAAATAAAATATAGCACAGTTAAGATGGTCTATGATGCAGCCATTACATAATCATGTTTTGGATTAATATTTAAAGATTGAAAAAACTCACTGTGGAAAAATAGAATAAAATGTTTATGTAAAGACACTATGAATTAAGTTTAGTTTCAAAGTTTTATTTATGTATGTAACCAATACCTGAACAAAATGCACCAAAATACAAATTCTTTGTGTGTGCGTGTGCCACATCCTAATACCCGAACCTATGAAAATAACTATATTTGGAAAAAAGATCTTTGTAGATGTAAATGTAATTAAACTAATGATTTTGAGATGAGATTTTCCTGGATCATCCTCAGAGGCCCTAAATTCAATGACCAGTGTTGTTAGAAGAGAAGAAGAGAAGACACAGAGAAGGCCGTGGCCATGTGAGGACAGAGATCAGATGATGCAGCCACAAGCCAAGGAATGCCTGGAGCTACCAGAAGCTGGAAGAGGAAAGAAATCATTCTCTCCTGAAGCCTCTGAAGGGAGTGCAGCCCTGCTAACACCTTGATTTTAGAATTTTTCTCGCTAAGTTGTTTTAAGCCACCCAGTTTGTAATTTGTTACAGTAGCCTTAGGAAACATATATATGTGTGTGTGTGTGTGTGTGTATATATATATATATATATATATATATAACAGTAATCTCTCTATATATAGGTAGATAAGGTATATTTCCCTAAAATTTCTATTGAAAAGTATACTGTTTTAAAATGTGGATACAGTGTCCTCCCTTATCCACGGTTTTGCTTTCATGGCTTCAACTATCTGTGGCCACCTGCAGCCTGGAAGCAGATATCTGCCTTCTGACAAAATGTTATAAGGTCAATAGCAGCCTAAGGCTAAGTCACAATGCCTAGGTCATTCATGTCACTTTATCACGCAGGTATTTTATCATCTCACATAATCACAAGAAGGGTGAGTCCAGTACAATAAGATATTCTGAGAGAGAGAGACCACATTCACACAACTTTTATTATAATATATTGTTATAATTGCTCTGTTTTATTATTAGTTATTGTTAATTTTCTACTCTGCCTAATTTATAAATTAAACTATCATAGATGTGTATGTGTAGAGAAAAAACAGTATATATAGGGTTCAACACTATCAAGTTTTCAGGCAACTAAAACTTGCCTGGAAGTTTTAGGGGGTCCTGAAACACATCCCCTGCAGATCACGGTATAAAGAAGGCTCGCAAATTTAATGTCAGACGAAATAAGACTTAAGCAAAAACATTAAATGTGCCTATATTCTCATGGGCAAATTCTCTGTAAGAATGCTGACCACTGTGACTCAGGGAACCCCTCCAGCCCATTGTCCAGTTCACTGTTTTGAACGCCTAGGCCCTTGTGCTGTCTTCGCACATCCTTTGGGCATCTATTTATGGCTCCTTCCCACCTCCTTCCTTTTGCTTGGGTGTTGGGCTTGGCTGGGTGGACTGGTTTCTGGTTGCATCTCGCTGGTCTCTAACACAGCCTTGGTTTCTGCCCTCTCTGACCCTAGCATTCAGCATCCTGGATCCCCACTTCTCTGGGTAGGGGGAATCAAACATTCACAAACAACGGCTATATCCGCCTTTCAAGTGCTCATAGTACACGTGGAGAGATAATGAGTAAAAACCGACAGTAACACCCGCGTCACGTGTGAATTCCGATACAGCGTTAGCGCAATGATTGTTTTCTACTCTCTTAAGGGCTACGATAGGGATTAAAGTTATCTTTTAGCCTGATTACCCAACAGAGCAGACGCCATCTAACCGGGCAGATGCGGCGAAGATGAGCTCTCTTGAGAGTACCAGGCAGGGAGAGGACCTCTTGCAACAGTATCATCATCCAAAACCACCAGCAGGTGGCGCCAATTTGCCACCGAGACTTGGCGGCTCCAGTCCGTGCAGCTTCAAGGCGAGCACCAGGATTAGACGCTGCGTGGCTCCCTGGAGAAGGGCTCTGCCTTCTGCTTTCTGCTGACAGGGTAGAAACTCCCCAGGAGTTGGGGTATGATACCCCCAACCCCACCCCTCCTTAAGGATGTGAGATCTCAAAGTAGAGATTCTCTGGGAAGTTCGGAGAGGCAGCAAGCTTTGCAGAAGTCAGCCCACAGCAGCCTAGGTGGTGTCAAGACTGTCAAGGGACTAGGGGACCTGAGTATGCAAAGGTGGCTGGACGAGGGCTGGCAGAGTGGAGGCGCCTTTGAGGTCTGGGCCAGAAGTGCATGTACCAAAACTGGGAAGTGTGGGAAACAGGCCATTAAACTAATGTCGGCTTCGTCTATGGCAGGTGACAGGCCTGGGAGGGGAAGATGATGTATATCTCAAGGGATGTCAAAGTGGGCAGATATTGGCCACAGAACATTCAGATGAACCTCCCTTAATGCTACAAAGGTTCCCCCTTACTTAGATGCAGGCACCTGCCAGAGGGTGGGAAGGGAGAAAACCATAACTGAAAATCTTGAAAAGCTAGAAATGAGTTTGCCTCGAAGTGACTAATATTTGTGTGGTTGGAGGATTTAAATTTTTAATAGCTGGTAGGAGTAATAGTCAAAATACAGGAAAAATTTTGTAATAGAAAAGGAAGGTTATATTTTGTTCTAGCAAACCTGAATCTGTGGCCCATGAAATGCTTGTCAGATACAAATATTGATAAAAATTGATTGTATATAAGAAATCTTAAAAATTTCCCAAAGCAGAAATTGTGCCTTTTGTAGCCCCATTGTAAAAAATAAATATGTCAAAGCAAAACAAGAAAGCTTAGGCATTTGGAAATCATAAAAGGGGGGAAATTATCCTAAATAACCCTAGAGTCATGGAGAAGTCAGGATTATAATATCAAATTATTTAGAGAAAGAATAAGTAAGAAAATACAACATACCAAGTCTAAGATATATGGACAAAGCTGTGGTTTCAGATATAAATTCACAGCTTTAAATGCTTTTGTTAGCTAAAAGAAAGAATTAACTAAATATTCTACTTAGAACTTCAGAAAAACAAACAGTTCTTTAAAAAGGAATAAAATAACTATGAAAACAAACTAATTAGAAAAAAGAACAGAGTTATTTTTTAAAAACTAGGGGACAAACTATGAATTAAAGAGAAAATGCAAAATTCACACCTCTTAGCACTTAGTCATCTGTCTCAGCAGAAGGTCCCTTCCTCCCTCCAGTTTGCCCACTGTGCCCCTCCAAGGAGAGTCACAATATACCCTTCCTTGAAGGTGCTAGCTCATCGCACAAGATCTAAAGTAACTTTTAAAATCCTGAAGTGCCCATACCTACAGAGCCCAGAAGAGATAGGGGAACGGTCCTCCTTGAGGATGAGAGCAAGACGATGTGAGTGACTCTGACCCATGGAAAATGCTTACACCTGTGTGTGTGTGTGTCTGTACAAGGGAGGATGTGTGTTGTTTTCTTTCAATCTAAGAAATATTCTCAACTGTTGAATCTTAGTCTCAGAATCCAATCCCAACAGAGGAGTACATATTTTATGCATTCCACATACATTATAAACCAAAGTGATGGGTGCATTATAAACAAAAGATTTTGAATAATTCAAATTGTGCTCCCAACATTTCAAAAAGAAGAAAAGGCTTCCAGGAGGGAACTACCCCGATTTCAATCCTCTTTGTCCACCTCTTTCATTCATCTGTAATAACTGACCACCATATACCAGGGATTCAGGGACAGTCATTATTTCAGTCAACTTCTCACTGTGTGGGAGGTACCATTACTATTCCCACTCAGTCGTAGGATTACAGCGGATTACACAGATGGATTACAGCGACTTGTCTTGCACTACACAGCTAGCCCAATGCAGAGCCTAAATCAGCTTAGTGTAGCTTCCAAGACACTGTTCTTATCATTATGCTATGAAAAGCATTACAAATACTTTTATAATGAAAGTATTTTTAAGTATTTCTAAAGTACTTCTTTCTCCCATGCTTTTAAAAGTATCTTTTCTCTGTTCTGGTTGTATGCACGTAAAAAATAATACGTATGCCTGCCTTGGTCTTTTTTGGCCCTAGGTATGACCTGAATCAGAAGCCCAGTGTAACCCAGGACCTGGGACACTGTGTGTGGTATGACTGCCATAAGGTGGTAGCAGAATCTGAGGCTTTTCTACTGAAATAAAGTCCAGACTCCTTGCCTTGCAAGAATCTGCCCAGGTCAAGGAGCCCTCCTTATTCTCATAACCTTTTGGTCTCTAGTCTGGCCTCAGAATCTGCTTTTCATCATTCTGCAATGCTGCTTCTCATAAGTGAGCACACAACATGGGCTTGCCTTAAAACACCACTTTTGTTAACACACAGATAATTTTCTGTACTTGAACCCTATTCAGGCTATAACTTACATGAAACAACTACCCTTATACTAAGTGTTGTAGAAATTTAGTTTTGCAAAGTGTTTATTTTGACTTGTTAATACCGTAAGATTTTCCTGATTTGCCATCACATCGTGTTTCCTAAACTTTGGCATCTAGCCTCAAGCAAAATCCATGGACTCTCAGATCTAGCTAAATCTGAGGGTCGGAAGAACCTCCCAAGTGTGAGAAGGCTGAAGGACTCCTGGAGCTGCCCTGGCTTTGCTGAGGTTTGGTAGACTTGACTCTATCCACTGTTATCATCTGCTCTTCTGAGACCTGGCATGAGTTTGTAGTGGTATATGCCTTTTCTTTTCTTTCTTTTTTTTTTTTATTAAGCTTTCATTAATATACACTCTTATGAAGGTTTCACATGAATAACATTGTGGTTACTACATTCACCCATACTATCAAGTCCCCCATGTAGTCACTGTCCATCCATGTAGTAAGATGCCAGAGTCACTACTTGTCTTCTCTGTGCTACACTGTCTTCCCCATGAACCCCCCACACCATGAGTGCCAATCATAATGCCCCCCAATCCCCTTCTCCCTCCCTCCCCACCTGCCCTTCCCCACTCCTCCCCTTTGGTAACCGCTAGTCCCTTCTTGGAGGCTGTGAGTCAGCTGCTGTTCTGTTCCTTCTGTTTTGCTTTCTTTTTATACTCCACAAGTAAGTGAAATAATATGGTATTTGTCTTATTCCAACTGATTTATTTCAATGAGCATAATACCCTCTAGCTTTATCCATGTTGTTGCAAATGGTACAATTTGTTTTCTCCTATGGCGGAATAATATTTCACTGTGTATATGTACCACATCTTCTTCTCCATTCATCTACTGATGGACACTTAGGTTGCCTCCATGTCTTGGCTATTGTAAATAGTGCTGCAATAAACATAGGGGTGCATATGTCTTTTTGAATCTGGGATCTTGTTTTCTTTGGATAAATTCCTAGGAGGGGAATTTCTGGGTCAAATGGTATTCCTATTTGTAGTTTTTTGAGGAATCTCCATATTGCTTTCCACATGGTTGAGCTAATTTACATTGCCACCAAAAGTGTAAGAGGGTTCCCCTTTCTTCACATACTCAGCAACATTTGTTGTTCCTTGTGTTTTCCTAACTGGTTTTCCCAACTGGTACCATCCTAACTGGTGTGAGGTGATATCTCATTGTGGTTTTAATTTGCATTTCCCTGATAATTAGCGATGTGGAGCATCTTTTCCTGTGCTTGCTGGCCATCTGAATTTCTTCTTTGGAGAAGTGTCTGTTCATATCCTCTGCCCATTTTTTAATAGGGCTATTTGCTTTTTGGGTGTTGAGGCATGTGAGTTCTTTATATATTTTGGATGTTAACCCCTTGTCAGATAGGTCATTTACAAATATATTCTTTCATACTGTAGGATGCCTTTTTGTTCTGCTGATGGTGTCCTTTGCTGTACAGAAGCTTTTTAGTTTGATGTAGTCCCATTTGTTCATTTTTGCTTTTGTTTCCATTGCCCAAGATGTGTTCAGGAAAAAGTTGCTCATGTTTATATTCAAGAGATTTTTGCCTACTTTTCTTCTAAGAATTTTATGGTTTCATGACTTACATTCAGGTCTTTGATTCATTTCAAGTTTACTTTTGAGTATGGAGTAGCCAATAATCCAGTTTCATTCTCTTGCATGTAGCTGTCCAGTTTTGCCAACACCAGTGTTGAAGAGGATGTCATTTCCCCATTGTATATACATGGCTCCTTTATCGTATATTAATTGACCATATATGTTTGGGTTAATATCTGGGCTCTCTATTCTGTTCCATTGATCTATAGGTCTGTTCTTATGCCAGTATCAAATTGTCTTGACTACTGTGGCTTTGTAGTAGAACTTCAAGTCAGAGAGCGTACTCCCCCCAGCTTTATTTTTCCTTCTCAGGATTGCTTTGGCTACTTGGGGCCTTTTGTGGTTCCGCATGAACTTTAGAACTATTTGTTCTAGTTCGTTGAAGAATGCTGTTGGTATTTTGATAGGGATTGCACTGAATCTGTAGACTGCTTTAGGCAGGATGGCCATTTTGACAATATTAATTCCTCCTGTCCTTGAGCATGGGATGTATTTCCATTTATTGGTATCTTACTTAATTTCTCTCATGGGTGTCTTGCAGTTTTCAGGGTATAGGTCTTTCACCTCCTTGGTTAGGCTTATTCCTAGATATTTTATTTTGTCTTCCTGATTTATCTTTCTGCTGCTTCATCATTAGTATATAGGAGTGCAACAGATTTATGTGTATTAATTTTGTATCCTGCTACTTTGCTGAATTTAGTTATTAGTTCTGGTAGTTTTGGGTTGATTTTTTAGGGTTTCTTATGTACAATATCGTGTCATCTGCAAACAGTGGCAGTTTGACTTCTTCCTTACCAATCTGGATACCTTTTATTTCTTTGTGTTGTGTGATTGTTGGGGCTAGGACCTCCAGTACTATGTTGAATATAAGTGGGGAGAGTGGGCATCCTTGTCTTGTCCCCAATCTTAAAGGAAAAGCTTTCAGCATCTCACTGTTAAGTATGATGTTGCCTGTGGGTCTGTCATATATGGCCTTTGTTATGTTGAGGTACTTTCCCTCTATACCCATTTTGTTGAGAGTTTTTATCATGAATGGATGTTGAATTTTGTCAAATGCTTTTTCAGTATCTATGGAGATGAAAATGTGTTTTTTGTCCTTCTTTTTGTTGATGTGGTGTATGATGTTGATGAATTTTTGAATATTGTATCATCCTTGCATCCCTGGAATAAATCCTACTTGATCATGACAGATGATCTTTTTGAGGTATTTTTGAACTCTGTTTGCTAATATTTTGTTGAGTATTTTTGCATCTATGTTCATCAGGGATATTGGTCTGTAATTTTCTTTTTTTGTGGATTCTTTGCCTGGTTTTGGTATTAGAGTGATGCTGGCCTCATAGAATGAGTTTGGAAGTATTCCTTCCTCTTCTACTTCTTGGAAAACTTTAAGGAGGATGGGTGTTAGGTCTTCATTAAATGTTTGAAAAAATTCAGCAGTGAAACCATCTGGTCCAGGAGTTTGTTCTTAGGTAGTTTTTTGATTACCAGTTCAATTTCCTTGCTGGTCATTGGTCTATTCAGATTTTCTGTTTCTTTCTGGATCAGCCTTGGAAAGTTGTATTTTTCTAGAAAGTTGTCCATTTCTTCTAGGTTATCCAGTTTGTTAGCATATAGTTTTTCATAGTATTCTCTCTTAATTCTTTGTATTTCTGTGGTGTCCATAGTGATTTTTCCTTTCTCATTTCTGATTCTGTTTATGTTTGTAGCCTCTCTTTTTTTCTTGATAATTCTGGCTAGAGCTTTATCTATTTTGTTTGTTTTCTCAAAGAATCAGCTCCTGCTTTCATTGACTCTTTCTATTGTTTTATTCTTCTTGATTTTATTTATTTCTTCTCTAATCTTTATTATGTCCCTCCTTCTACTGATTTTAGGCCTCATTTGTTCTTTTTCTAGTTTCATTAATTGTGAGTTTAGACTGCTTATATGGGATTGTTCTTCTTTCCTGAAGTAAGCCTGTATTGCAACATATTTCCCTCTTAGCACGGCCTAGTGTTGAGTTGTTTTCATTTGTCTCTATATATTGCTTGATCTGCTTTTATTTGGTCATTGATCCACTGATTATTTAGGAGCATGTTGTAAAGCCTCCATGTGTTTGTGGGCTTTTTTTTTCTTTGGATAATTTATTTCTAGTTTCATACATTTGTGGTCTGAGAAGCTGGTTGGTACAATTTCAGTCCTTCTGAGTTTACTGAGGCTCTCTTTGTGGCCTAGCATATGATCTATTCTTGAATATATTCCATGTGCACTTGAGAAGAATGTGTATCCTGCTGCTTTTGGATGGAGGGTTCTGAAGATGTCTGTTAGGCCCATCTGTTCTAATGTGTTGTTCAGAGCCTCTGTGTCCTTACTTATTTTCTGTCTGGTTGATCTGTCCTTTGGAGTGAGTGGTGTGTTGAAGTCTCCTAAAATGAGTACATGGCATTCTATTTCCCCCTTTAATTCTGATAGTATTTGTTTCACATATGTAGGTGCTCCTATGTTGGGTGCATTCATATTTATAATGGTCATATCCTCTTCATGGACTGACCCCTTTATCATTATGTAATGTTCTTCTTTGTCTCTTGTTACTTTCTTTGTTTTGAAGTCTATTTTGTCTGATAAAGGTACTGCAACACCTGCTTTTTTCTCCCTATTATTTGCATGAACTTTTTTTTTCTGTCCCTTCACTTTTAGTCTGTGTGTATCTTTGGGTTTAAGGTGAGTCTTTTGTAGGCAACATATAGACGGGTCTTGTTTTCTTATCCATTCAATAACTCTATGTACTTTTTGCCACTGCAGGCTTTAGATTTGTGGTTACCAAAGGTTTAAGGGTAGCTTCTTTACTATCTAACAGTCTAACTTAACTTACTTAGTACACTATTTCAAACACAATCTAAAGGTTTTTTTTTCCTCCCTTCTTTTTCTTCCTCCTCCCTTCTTTATATATATTAGGTGTCATATTCTGTACTCTTTGTGTATCCCTTCACTGACTTTGGGTGCAGTTGATTTAATTTTGCATTTGCTTAGTAATTAATTAGTCTGCTTCTTTTAGTGTGGTTTTATTTTTTCTGGTGACAGCTATTTAGCCTTAGGAACACTTCCATCTATATCAGTCCTTCCAAAATACACTGTAGAGATAGTTTGTGGGAGGTAAATTCTCTCAAATTTTTCTTATTTGGAAATTGTTTAATCCTCCTTAAAATTTAAATGATAAGCTTACAGGGTAGACTATTCTTGGTTCAAGGCCCTTCTGTTTCATTGCATTATATATCATGCCACTCCCTTCTGGTCTGTAATGTTTCTGCTGAGAAGTCTGATGATACCCTGGTGGGTTTTTCTTTGTATGTGATCTTTTTTCACTCTCTGGCTGCTTTTAATGCTCTGCCCTTATCCTTGGTCTTTGTCGTTTTAATTATATGTCTTGGTGTTATCTTCCTTGGGTCCCTTGTGTTGGGAGATCTGTGCACCTCCATGGCCTGAGAGATTATCTCCTTCCCCAGACTGGGGAAGTTTTCAGCAATTACCTCCTCAAAGATACTTTATATCCCTTTTTCTCTCTTCTTCTCCTTCTGGTACCCCTATAATGTAAATATTATTCCGTTTGGATTGGTCACACACTTTTCTCAACATTCTTTCATTCCTAGAGATCCTTTTTTCTCTCTGTGCCTCAGCTTCTCTATATTCCTGTTCTCTAATTTCTATTTCACTTACCATCTCCTCTACCTCATCCAATCTGCTTTTAAATTCCTCCATTGTATATTTCATTTCATATACTGTATTTTTCAAAGTTTTTCTCTCTTTCTTGAATTCCTCTGTGAGGCCTTGAATATTTTTCTGTAGCTCTGTTAGCATGTTCATGATTTTTAGTTTGAAATCTCTTTCAGGGAGATTAGTGATTTCAGTTTCACTTGGCCCCCTTTTTGGTGTTTGTGGGATTTTGGTTTGTACCAGGTTCTTTTGATGTTTCATATTTGTAATGAATAATATGGAATAATAACTTTGTGTAGGCAGTGCCCTCTAGTGCCCAGAAGCTCCACTCTCTGGAGTTGCTCAGCCCCTGGAATGATGTTGGTGGTTGCAACCAGATGGCACTGGTGCCTGCTGGGATGAAAGCGCTCTTTCCTACCTCCTGGCTGCAGTGCCAGCCTCCACTGCCAGGGCCCATAGGCTGAGCACACAGGGAGGAGCCTCAGTGCTACTCCTCTGTAGCTGCCATAGGTTGGGCCACCCTCTGGCTGGCCTGGTGCAATGGCATGGGTAGCAGGTTTGCCAGCTGATGCTGCCTGGGAGGAAGGAGAGGCAGGCTGCGTATCATCATGGGGGGCTTCAGGGCTGGGTCATCAGCCAGGAGGATGGAGTGCCTGAAGCTTCCTAGAGTTCCCAACGTGCTGGGCTGAGTGCATAGGGACAATTTTGTCCACCTGTGCTTTCTCCTGAGCAGCAAGCTCTATGTTATCCTTCCACCTTTAGCAGCGTTCTCTCTGTTGGGATGTCTCTCAGAATGCCTACCTTTCTTTTGTCCCTGAGTGGCTGGTTGTGGGTACCTTTTCTCTACAAGCAGCTGGAATCTCAATCTCTCAGAGTATTCCTCCTGTCCTAGCTTTGCAACCCCACTAATCTCCAGAGCACCATGTAATGTAGGTTCATGCACCCAGAGCAGATCTCCAGGGCTGGGCATTCAGTAGTCCTAGGCCTGCATCCCCTCCCTGCTTTGTTTCTCTTCCTCCTGCTGGTGAGTTGGGGTGAGGGAAGGGCTTGGGTCCCCCTGGATCGCAGCTTTGCCACTTTACCCTTTTCTGTGAGGTCTTCTCTTTTCCCCAGATGTAGGCAATCTGTTGCAGCCTTCTTTCCTGTTGCTTTTTCAGGATTAGTTGTATTTGCTATATTTTCATATTATATGTGGTTTGGATAGGAGGTTTCTAGCTCACTTCTCAAGCTACCATCTTTAATCCTCTGCCTGTGCCTTTTCTTTTGTTCTGTGTTTTATGAACACTTTACTGGGAAGTTGAAAGAAGCTGCACTGAGGACTGCTAGCCAGAACATCCTTTCGAAACACACTTGGGCTAAATTTTTTACTGATACTGAATCTGAAGCTTGGCCTGCCTAAGCATGCTAGGAAGATAGAGCTACAGTCAAAGAAGCCTCCCCTCTCCTTTCACTGTTCCCCATAATGCTCACTCTCACTGCCTTCAGGAAGGCTAGTGAGGTCTGTCTAAAAACAAGTGTTTATGGCTCTGGAAAAGACTATCAGGAGGGTAGTCTTAGAAGGAAAAAAAAGCCAGAAGGGTTATCTAGCATTGTTCAAAAATAATCCTGCCTGCTTCCCCTATGTTCATTCATGGCCGAGGATGAATGCCCTTGTGGCCCCTTCTTTTCCGTGATGCAAGGGCTCCCTTTGGTCTCTGCCCCTGACCATGATGCTCTTCCATGACAGCTAGTGAGTCACCCACCCACAAAGGTCCTTGTCCTCCCTGTAGCCCTCTCATGAGGTCTCAGAAAAACATCTGGGAGCTTTTGCTCTTGCAGTGTGGGATTCACAGAAAGGGGGTGACCTGCCTTAGCAGTGGAGACCCCACTCTAAAGGTTGGGGGCCACAACTGTGGCAGTCCCTCCCACTACTTCATCTCCCCATACCCATTGTCCCAGCTCCTGACAAGCCTGTAGGCATTTTTGCCTGTCTGTATTTGGCAGTTGAAGCAAGTGACCCCAAAGTGTTACAGTTATTCAACAGACCCCTTATAGGTGTGAAGGATGAGGGGGAGTAAAGAGATGGGGATTGCAGTAGATGGAGGTGTACCCCAGGGTCAGGGACCATGTGAGGGACAGCAGAGGTGGCTGGAACTTGGACAGTGAGGAGGGAATGGCATAAGGTAAGGTTAAGAGGTCAGTGAGGTTAAAAGTTTTGGCTTTTATCACAGTAGCAAAGGGGAGTCATCCATTCAAGGGTTTAAAACAGATTAGTGATATAATATGATTCATATTCTAAAAGATGAGCTGTCCATAAAGTGATTTAGAGCAGGAAAGCATGGTAGGAGGATATAGCTATGATCAAAGTGAGAGATTATGGTGACATGAGGATGATGGCAGTGGAGAGGGAGAGAAGATCTATTTAGGATCTTGGGGTAAGGAATGAAAGATGCATTTCTAGCACTAGGATATTTTTCTGTGCTCATGCTCATCCTCCCATACAAACTCACACCTGCATTTTCTTTCATGCCACCTTCCCCATTCACTCCATGTGCTGCTGCTTTGCACAAATGCTTGGTTTCCAACAGATGCCACATCTCTATTGTTCTTTTCCTGTCAGTCCTTAGAGGGAAAGTTTTCTCTGTTAGTCATCTCAGAGGGAAAGCCAGCTGGTTCTGGGTAAGGAGATCAACATAGGATAGAGGAGAGTGAGATAGTAGGGTGTGGTCACTGTAGCTCAACAAACCTGTGATCTCATCTAGCCAGGCCCTGCCTGAAAGCCCTGGAGAAAAGCTAGCCAGCTGCTCCCCTGTAGACCTGGCTCCCTGGGTCCTGGTCCCTAGAGAAGTTGCACCAGAGTGCCACAGCAACGGTGGTCATGTGACAGACATAGGCCCCTCCTCCATGCCCCAAGGTCTCAGTGCACCACAGGTGTAGGGAGGTTTGGGAGCAGGACCCCTGAGCTTTCAAGCCAGGGCTCTTAATCAGGTGGTGACAGACACAGAGGAGGTGTGGTGTTTTTTTGACTCCAGCCCTTCACAAAGGGCTAGTCTAGCTCAGCCCAAGGGAAAGGATAGGGGGCTATGGTTGAGAAGGGAGGAAATGTCTCAGGCCACAGAAGAAGGAGCCAGGTGCCAAGAGTGGGGGGTAGCCCCTGGCCTCCAGGCAACAATCAAATTAAGGACGTGCCCAAAAATCAACAGGGCGGGGGGATGGGGACATATCAGAAGGACACAGGAACCAACCTAAAGGAGCTCCCAATAGCCAACGCTGGCAGAATTTGAGCAATAAAATAAATGATGTAGTATTTATTACTTAATAAATTACTTATTCAAAACATGAAAAGTACTCAAAACATAAAATAAATACACATGCATCCATAGTGATAAAAATACATGTTTGAATACATAAGTAAATGATGGGGGGAATCTTCCTTTCCCAATAATTTTATTTAACATATATAGATATTTCTACCTCTGAGAGGCAGAGCCTAGTTCCCCTTCAAAACATTGGGGTAGACTTAACGCAGTGTTTTGGGAAAATCCAATCCAGGGAGACCTCCCAGTGCACTAGGTGAGACCTCAACTAAAGGGGGGGCTCCTGACTCTGATTGAGAAAGAATTCATGAGCAGGTCAAGCAAAAGTACAAAAGTACACTCTCAAAAAGGGATGTGGGCATGCTCAAGGGGTGAATAGCACAGTGGGGTTCAGGTTGGGTGGTCTTACAGCTGGAGTTTAAGCAGAAGGTGGAATATTCATCAGTATAGGTAGGGTTTTCTTGGAATAGGAAGGGGATTTCTGGGAAATGGGGTGATGTTCTCTTTTTGTCCTTATATGGTCTGCCTTGGAGCTGTCATGGTGCCAAGGGGTGTGATTTTTAGAATGCTAATGAGCATATAATGTGTTTTGAGGTGAAATCAAGGTCAGCTTTTCTTCCACGTTGGAACCAGTCAGCTTTAGCCACTCTACTATCTATATTCTTACTCCCCACATCTCTTGAGAGCAGTTTAATGGAATGTTTAGAATGTAAACAAGCATCCAGCTGAATGTAAACACCAGCCAAAGTCCCCAACCCCCTCCTTGCTCATGTCTGGCTATCTACCTCCTATAACAAATGGATTCCAAAGAACAGAGTTTGGAAAGGGAAAAATAGTACCATTACAGAGGAGGGACGCTGTCTTAACCCACGTGAGATTGAGGCACACATCACCAGTGATGTGGTGTGGATTTATGTGCCAACCACTGTGATGCAATGGGAAGCCCCTTCACCTCTGTGGTATCCTTTCCAGAGACTCATAACCCTGGTCTATCCAAACTGATGGGTATCCTGTGAAATACCTGGCCAGTATTGCTCAGAACTATCGAGGTAGTGAAAAACAAGGAAAGCCTGAAAAGCTGTCACAGATGGGAAAAGTCTAAGTAACATGATGACTGAATGCAATGTGGTATCCTGGATTAGCCTGGGGCAGAAGGAGGGCATTACTGGGAAAAACCAGTGAAATCCTAGTTAACAGAAATATGCCAATAATGGTTTCTTAGTTTTGACAATGTACTGTGTCACCCCAAATAAAGAGGGAAACTGAGGCAAGATCAAATGACCGGAAATTTAGTTTGTTTGGAAAGAATTGCAATTTGGGAAACACATGCTGTAGCAAGCTATAGGAAAGTCCACTGATGGTTTGGGATGGGCTATATTTATAGGCAAGGAGTGCAAAGAGGGGAAAGTCTAGCCAGAGTCCAAGTTGATTGGCTTACAGATGAGGAGAAATTCTTGGCAGGTGTTCATCTAACAGGAGATAAGTCTCAGTCTTCTGGAAATCAGGCACTTACAGGAACTCAGTCTTTCAGTTTTTAAGTTCCATTCTTCTGAGAGCATATGCATGATATTCTGTGTTCATATCCTCTCATTCCATTTTAGGTGGAAATCCTTTCACACATGGAATGTAAAATGATAAATTATGAGAAACTGAAACTGACTGAGGAGTAAGTAGGAACTCTGTATATTTTAACAATTTTTCTCTAAATCTAGAATTCCAAAATAAAAAGTTTATTACAAATATGTATTTAGGGGGCTATTGATTCAGTATATAGTGAGCTTTCTCTTTCATTTTTACTGCTGCATAGTACTCCACTGTATGGATTTAGTGTAGTTTATTTAACCAATTTTCTACTGATGGACATTGAAGTTGTTTCCAGTCTTTTTGCTATTACAAACATTTATACCTGAATTATGTCATTTACATATATGCAAGGATAGCTGTAGATTAATTCCTAGAAGTGCAGTTGTTGGATTAAAAAATATTGGCACTTGTCATTCTAATCAATACAGCCAAATTGCCTTTCCTAGAGGTTGAACCAATTTATGCTTCCACCAACAATGTGGGAAATGCCTCTTCCCCTACCCCCTTCCAATATTGGTTATAATCATAGAAGTTGTATAGATTGGAGGTTCCCATGACCCTCTCCTTGGGTTTCATTAATTTGCTAGAGCAGCTTACAGAACTCAAGAGACCAGTTTACCTACTAGATTACTAGTTTATTACAAAGGGTACAAATGAACAGCCAGATGAAGAGATAAATCACTTAGCCTGGAAGGGTCCTGAACACAGGAGCTCTCATCCCAGTGGAGTCTGGGGTGCATCACCCTCCTGTCCCATGGATGCTTTCTGGTTCATGAAACTGGAAGCTCTCCAAACTTCATAGTTCAGGTATTTTTCTAATAATTCATTATGTAGGTACACATTGATTAAATCATTGGCCATTGGTGCTTGAACTCACTCTCCAGCCCCCACCTCTCCCTGGATGATGGAGGTTGGGATGGAAAGATCCTAATTGGTTGGTTGGTTCCCCTGGAGCCTCCATCCTTAGGTTGCTGAGGGGCTTTCCAAAAGTCACCTTATTAACATAAACACTGATGTGGTTGAAGGCTTGTTATGAATAACAACATACCCATTTCACCTTTATGGTTCAGGAATAGAAGACAAAAGATCAAATATAACAAAAGATAATCACATTGCTCTAATTCCTTAGGAAATTCCAAGGGTTGTGGGAGCTGTGAGCCAGGAACCATATACAAAGACCAAAATGTGTATTTATTATAAATCACAAATTATTGTTGGGCAGCTGCGTTTGGGGAGGTCTCTGCCTGCACACTAGGTGAAACTTCAACCTGGACAGAGGAGGGTTCTTGACTCTGATAGAGAAAGAATTCTTGAACATACTTAATGAGGTGAGGAAGGAATTCATTAGAGCTAGAGCGGTAGTGAATGGCAGCAGCTGTGCAGGCAGTAGAGCGCAAGGAAGAGCAGAGGGAGGAAAGGGAAGTTCACTGAACTGCTCGGCATAGGGCTGGTCCCCTGCCAACTCCAGAAGCCAGAGTCACCTGGCATCCAGTATCGCTTGAATCTGCATGGCATGGGACCTAAGCCCCTGCCATCCCAGCATTTTGGGGAGCTGCAGAGCACTGAATGGAATGAGATTATGTTTTGAAATTCCCAAAGCAAAGAAAGGAGGTTTTAGTGCAGGTTAGTGAAGAGCATGATTGTACAGCTGCAGTCCTGTCTGGGTCACCTCCCAAGAGGCTTGAAAGAGACAAAACAGTAAGTTGAGCAGCAGTAAGTCTTTATTTAAGACAAAGTACACACTCGAAGAAAGGGGAGTGCAGTCAACTCAGAGAGGAAGGGTGCTTAAAGGCTTAGAATTCTTATTTTTTAAGGATTTCAAGAATGGGGCAAATGGCCCAGGGAACATAGCCTAATATGTGCTCTCATGATGTCTCTCTCTAGTGAGAGAGATATTCTGTCCTAAATATTCTATAAGATAAGCTTAACACAAGGAATCTGTTGATCCTGTTCTTCAAGACAGTGGTTACCCTCAAGCAGTAGAAACATACCATTTAGGACAGCTCGCCCTGCCTTAAGATGGGGTCAGTTGGCTAAATACCATGAAGTATGTTAGGAATATTACCTACTAACTCCCTGGTTTTTTTTTTTTTTGGTCTAATTAATCTACTGTTACATGAGGAACATTATGTTTACTAGACTTCCCCCATCACCAAGTCCCCCCCCCACAAACCTCATTACAGTCACTGTCCATCAGCGTAGTAAGATGCTGTAGAATCACTATTTGTCTTCTCTGTGTTGCACAGCCCTCCCCATGCCCCACCCACATTATACATGCTATACATGTTATTCGTAATGTCCCCTTTCCTCCCCCCTCCTTTGTCCCTCCCTTCCCACCCATCCTCCCCAGTCCCTTTCCCTTTGGTAACTGTTAGTCCATTCTTGGATTCTGTGTTTCTGCTGTTGTTTTGGTCCTTCAGTTTTTTCTTTGTTCTTATACTCCACATATGAGTGAAATCATTTGGTAATTGTCTTTTTCTGCCTGGCTTATTTCACTGAGATAATATCCTCTAGTTCCATCCATGTTGTTGCAAATGGTAGGATTTGCTTTCTTCTTCTGGCTGAATAATATTACATTGTGTATATGTACCACATCTTCTTTATCCATTCATTTGCTGATGGACACTTAGGTTGCTTCCATATCTTGGCTATTGTAAATAGTGCTGCAATAAACATAGGGGTGAATCTGTCTTTTTCAAACTGGGCTGCTGCATTCTTAGGGTAAATTCCTAGAAGTGGAATTCCTGGATCAAATGGTATTTCTCTTTTGAGCTTTTTGAGGAACCTCCATACTGCTTTCCACAATGGTTGAACTAATTTACATTCCCACCAGCAGTGTAGGAGGGTTCCCCTTTTCCACAACCTCACCAACATTTGTTGTTGTTTGTCTTTTGGATGGTGGTGATCCTTACTCGTGTGAGGTGGTATCTCATTGTGGCTTTAATTTGTATTTCTCTGATGACTAGTGATGTGGAGCATCTTTTCATGTGTCTGTTGGCCATCTGAATTTCTTTTTTGAAGAACTGTCTGTTCATCTCCTATGCCCATTAAAAAAATTTTTGTTACCATTAATCTACAATTACATGCAGAACATTATGTTTACCAGGCTCCCCCCTTCACCAAGTCCCCCCCACAATCCCCATTACAGTCACTGGCCATCAGCGTAGTAAGAGGCTGTAGAATCACTATTTGTCTTCTCTGTGTTGCACAGCCCTCCCTAAGCCACCCCCCCCCCACATTATACATGCTAATCGTAATGCCCCCTTTCTTTTTCCCTGCCCTTATCCCTCCCTTCCCACCCATCCTCCCCAGTCCCTTTCCCTTTGGTAACTCTTAGTCCATTCTTGGGTTCTGTAATTCTGCTGCTGTTTTGTTCCTTCAGTTTTTCTTTGTTCTTATAATCCACAGATGAGTGAAATCATTTGGTACTTGTCTTTCTCCACCTGGCTTACTTCACTGCGCATAATACCCTCAGGCTACCTCTGCCCATTTTTTAATTGGATTATTTGCTTTTCATTTGTTGAGGTATGTGAGCTCTTTATATATTTTGGATGTCAACCCCTTATCAGATATGTCATTTATGAATATATTTTCCTATACTCTAGGATACCTTTTTTGTTCTACTGATGGTGTCTTTGCTGTATAGAAGCTTTTCAGCATGATATAGTCCCACTTGTTCATTTTTGCTTTTGTTTCCCTTGCCCAGGGAGATATGTTCATGAAGAAGTCACTCATGTTTATGTTCAAGAGATTTTTGCCTATGTTTTTTTCCAAGAGTTTTATGGTTTCATGACTTACATTCAGGTCTTTGATCCATTTTGAATTCACTTTTGTGTATGGGGTTAGACAGTGATCCAATTTCATTCTCTTACATGTAGCTGTCCAGTTTTTCCAACACCAACTGTTGAAGAGGCTGTCATTTCCCCATTGTATGTCCATGGCTCCTTTATCATATATTAATTGGACATATATGTTTGGGTTAATGTCTGGAGTCTATTATGTTCCACTGGTCTTTGGGTCTGTTCTTGTGCCAGTACCAAATTATCTTGATTAATATGGCTTTGTAGTAGAGCTTGAAGTTGGGGAGCCAGACCTCCCCCACTTTATTCTTCCTTCTCAGGATTACTTTGGATTTTCAGGGTCTTTGGTGGTTCCATATGAATTTTTGAACTATTTGCTCCTGTTTGTTGAAGAATGCTGTTGGTAATTTGATAGGGATTGCACTAAATCTGTAGATTGCTTTAGGCAGAATGGTCATTTTGACAATATTAATTCTTCCTATCCTTGAGAATGGGATGTATTTCCATTTATTGGTATCTTACTTAATTTCTCTCATGGGTGTCTTGCAGTTTTCAGGGTATAGGTCTTTTACCTCCTTGGTTAGGCTTATTCCTAGGTATTTTATTTTGTCTTCCTGATTTTTCTTTCTGCTGCTTCATCATTAGTATATAGGAGTGCAACAGATTTATGTGTATTAATTTTGTATCCTGCTACTTTGCTGAATTTAGTTATTAGTTCTGGTAGTTTTGGGTTGATTTTTTAGGGTTTCTTATGTACAATATCATGTCATCTGCAAACAGAGGCAGTTTGACTTTTTCCTTACCAATCTGGATACCTTTTATTTCTTTGTGTTGTGTGATTGTTGGGGCTAGGACCTCCAGTACTATGTTGAATATAAGTGGGGAGAGTGGGCATCCTTGTCTTGTCCCCAATCTTAAAGGAAAAGCTTTCAGCATCTCACTGTTAAGTATGATGTTGCCTGTGGGTTTGTCATATATGGCCTTTGTTATGTTGAGATACTTTCCCTCTATACCCATTTTGTTGAGAGTTTTTATCATGAATGGGTGTTGAATTTTGTCAAATGCTTTTTCATCATCTATGGAGATGAAATGTGTTTCTTAATTTTTGTATTTTTGTACATTAATCTACAATTACATGAAGAACATTATGTTTACTAGGCTCTCCCCTTCACCAAGTCCCCCCCCCACATACCCCTTCACAGTCACTGTCCATCAGTGTAGTAAGCTGCTGTAAAATCACTACTTGTCTTCTCTGTGTTGCACAGCCCTCCCCGTGCCCCCCCCACACTATACATGCTAATCATAATGACCCCTTTCTTTTTCCCTGTCCTTATCCCTCCCTTCCCACTCATTCTCCCCTCCCACCCATCCTCCCCAGTCCCTTTCCCTTTGGTAACTGTTAGTCCATTCTTGGGTTCTGTGATTCTGCTGCTGTTTTTTTCCTTCAGTTTTCCTTTGTTCTTATACTCCACATATGAGTGAAATCATTTGGTACTTGTCTTTCTCCACCTGGCTTATTTCACTGAGCATAATACCCTCTAGCTCCATCCATGTTGTTGCAAATGGTAGAATTTGTTTTCTTCGTCTGGCTGAATAATATTTCATTGTGTATATGTACCACATCTTCTTTATCCATTCATCTACTTATGGACACTTAGGTTGCTTCCATATCTTGGCTATTGTAAATAGTGCAGTGATAAACATAGGAGTTCATATATCTTTTTCAAACTGGAGTGCTGCATTCTTAGGGTAAATTCCTAGAAGTGGAATTCCTGGGTCAAATGGTATTTCTCTTTTGAGCATTCTGAGGAACCTCCATACTGCTTTCCACAATGGTTGAACTAATTTACATTCCCCCCAGCAGTGTAGGAGGGTTCCCCTTTCTCCACAACCTTACCAACATTTGTTGTTGTTTGCCTTTTTGATGATGGCGATCCTTACTGGTATGAGGTGATATCTCATTGTGGTTTTAATTTGCATTTCTCTGATGACAAGCAATGTGGGGCATCTTTTCATGTGTGTTTTGGCCATCTGAATTTCTTCTTTAGAGAACTGTCTATTCAGGTACTCTGCCCATTTTTTAATTGAATTATTTGCTTTTTGTTTGTTGTGGTGTGTGAGCTCTTTATATATTTGGATGTCAACCCTTTTTTGAATCCGTCATTTATGAATATATTCTCCCATACTTTAGGATACCTTTTTGTTCTATTGATGGTGTCCTTTGCTGTACAGAAGCTTTTTAGCTTGATATAGTCCCACTTGTTCATTTTTGCTGTTGTTTTCCTTGCCCAGGGAGATATGTTTAAGAAGAGGTCACTCATGTTTATGTCTAAGAGATTTTTGCCTATGTTTTTTTCTAAGAGTTTTATGGTTTCATGACTTACATTCAGGTCTTTGATCCATTTCGAATTTACTTTTGTGTATGGTGTTAGACAGTGATCCGGTTTCATTAGATTACATATAGCTGTCCAGTTTTGCCAGCACTATCTGTTGAAGAGACTGTCATTTCCCCATTGTATGTCCATGGCTCCTTTATCGAATATTAATTGACCATATATGTTTGGGTTAATGTTTGGGGTCTCTATTCTGTTCCACTGGTCTGTGGGTCTGTTCTTGTGCCAGTACCAAATTATCTTGATTACTGTGGCTTTGCAGTAGAGCTTGAAGTTGGGGACCGAGATCCCCCCCACTTTATTCTTCTTTCTCAGGATTGCTTTGGCTTTTCGGGGTCTTTGGTGGTTCCATATGAATTTTTGAACTATTTGTTTCAGTTCATTGAAGAATGCTGTTGGTAATTTGATAGGGATTGCATTGAATCTGTATATTACTTTGGGCAGAATGGCCATTCCAACTATATTAATTCTTCCTAGCCAAGAGCATGGGATGAGTTTCCATTTGTTAGTGTCCTCTTTAATTTCTCTTAAGAGTGTCTTATAGTTTACAGGGTATAGATCTTTCACTTCCTTGGTTAGGTTTATTCCTAGGTATTTTATTCTTTTTGATGCTATTGTGAATGGAATTGTTTTCCTGATTTCTCTTTTTGTTAGTTCATTGTTAGTGTACAAGAAAGCCACAGACTTGTGTGTATTAATTTTGTTTCCTGCAACTTTGCTGAATTCCAATATTAGTTCTAGTAGTTTTGGTGTGGAGTCTTTAGGATTTTTTATGTACAATATCATGTCATCTGCAAATAGTGACAGTTTGACTTCTTCTTTACCAATCTGGATTCCTTGTATTTCTTTGTTTTGTCTAATTGCCGTGGCTAGGACCTCTAGTACTATGTTGAATAACAGCGGGGAGAGTGGGCTTCCCAGTCTTGTTCCCGATCTCAGAGGAAAAGCTTTCAGCTTCTTGCTGTTCAGTATGATGTTAGCTGTGGGTTTATCATACATGGCCTTTATTATGTTGAGGTACTTGCCCTCTATGTCCATTTTGTTGAGAGTTTTTATCATGAATGGATGTTGAATTCTGTCAAATGCTTTTTCAGCATCTATGGAGATGATCATGTGGTTTTGTCCTTCTTTTTGTTGATGTGGTGGATGATGTTGATGAATTTTCGAATGTTGTACCATCCTTGCATCCCTGGGATGAATCCCACTTGGTCATGGTGTATGATCCTCTTGATGTATTTTTGAATTTGGTTTGCTAATATTTTGTTGTGTATTTTTGCATCTGTGTTCATCAGGGATTTTGGTCTGTAGTTTTCTTTTTTGGTGGGGTCTTTGCCTGGTTTTGGTATTAGAGTGATGTTGGCTTCATATAATGAGTTTGGGAGTATTCCATCCTCTTATATTTTTTGGAGAACTTTAAGGAGAATGTGTATTATGTCTTCTCTGTATGTCTGATAAAATTCCAAGGTTAATCTGTCTGGCTCGGGGGTTTTGTTCTTGGGTAGTTTTTTGATTACCACTTCAATTTCTTTGCTCGCAATTGGTTTGTTTAAATTTTGTGTTTCTTCCTTGGTCAGTCTTGGAAGGTTGTATTTTTCTAGGAAGTTGTCCATTTCTTCTAGGTTTGCCAATTTGTTAGCATATAGGTTTTCATAGAATTCTGTAATCATTCTTTGTATTTCTGTGGGGTCCGTCGTGATTTTTCCTTTCTCGTTTCTGATTCTGTTGATGTGTGTTGATTCTCTTTTTCTCTTAATAAGTCTGGCTAGAGGCTTATCTATTTTGTTTATTTTCTCAAAGAACCAGCTCTTGGTTTCATTGATTTTTTCTATTGCTTTATTCTTCTCAATTTTATTTATTTCTTCTGTGATCTTTATTATGTCCCTCCTTCTGCTGACTTTAGGCCTCATTTGTTCTTCTTTTTCCAATTTTGATAATTGTGACATTAGACTATTCATTGGGGATTGTTCTTCCTTCTTTAAATATGCCTGGATTGCTATATACTTTCCTTTTAAGACTGCTTTTGCTGTGTCCCAAAGAAATTGGGTCTTTGTGTTGTTCTTGTCGTTTGTTTCCACATATTGCTTGATCTCCATTTTAATTTGGTCATTGATCCATTGATAATTTAGGAGCATGTTGTTAAGCCTCCATGTATTTGTGAGCCTTTTTTGCTTTCTTTGTGCAATTTATTTGTACTTTTATACCTTTGTGGTCTGAAAAGTTGGTTGGTAGGATTTCAATGTTTTTTTTGAATTTACTGAGGCTCTTTTTGTGGCCTAGCATGTGGTCTATTCTGGAGAATGTTCCATGTGCAGTTGAGAAGAATGTGTATCCTTTTGCTTTTTGGATGTAGAGTTCTATAGATGTCTATTAGGTCCATCTGTTCTATTGTGCTATTCAGGGCCTCTGTGTCCTTACTTATTTCCTGTTTTGTGGATCTATCCTTTAAAGTGAGTGGTGTGTTGAAGTCTCCCAAAATGAATGCATTTCATTCTATTTCCTCGTTTAATTCTGTTGGTATTTGTTTAACATATTCTGGTGCTTCTGTATTGGGTGCATATATAACAGTTATATTCTCTTGTTGGACTGACCCCTTTATCATTATGTAATGTTCTTCTTTATCTCTTGTTACTTTCTTTGTTTTGAAGTCTATTTTGTCTGATACTAGTAATGCAACATCTGCTTTTTTCTCCCTGTTGTTTGCATGAAATATCTTTTTCCATCCCTTCACTTTTAGTCTGTGCATGTCTTTGGGTTTGAGTTGAGTCTCTTATAAGGAGCATATAGATGGGTCTTGCTTTTTTATCCATTCTATTACTCTGTGTCTTTTGATTGGTGCATTCAGTCCATTTACATTTAGGGTGATTATTGAAAGATATGTACTTATTGCCATTGCAGTCTTTAGGTTCGTGGTTACCAAAGGTTCAAGGTTACCTTCTTTACTATCTTACTGTCCAACTTAACTCACTTATTGAGCTATGATAAACACTGTCCGGTGATTCTTTCTCTCCCTTCTTATTCCTCCTCCTCCATTCTTCATATTTTGGGTGTTTTGTTCTGTGCTCTTTTGTGTTTCCTTTGCCTGCTTTTGTGGGTAGTTGATTTTATTTTTGTCTTTAGTTAGTATATGGTTGGTCTGCTTTCCTTGCTGTGATTTTATTTTCTCTGGTTACATCTATTTAGCCTTAAGAGTGTTCCCATCTAGAGCAGTCCCTCTAAAATACCCTGTAGAAGTTGTGTGTGGAGGCGAATTCCCTCAACTTTTGCTTGTCTGGGAATTGTTTAATTCCTCCTTCATATTTAAATGATAATCATGCTGGATACAATATTCTTGGTTCAAGGTCCTTCTGTTTCATTGCATTAAATATATTATGCCATTCTCTTCTGGCCTGTAAGATTTCTGTTGAGAAGTCTGATGATAGCCTGATGGGTTTTCTTTTGTAGGTGACCTTTTTCCTCTTTTTGGCTGCCTTTAATACTCTGTCCTTGCCCTTGATCTTTGCCAATTTAATTATTATGTGTCTCAGTGTTGTCCTCATTGGGTCCCTTCTGTTGGGAGTTCTGTGTGCTTCTGTGGCCTGAACAGCTATTTTCTCCCCTTGTTTGGGGAACTTTTCCACAATTATTTCTTCAAAGACACTTTCTATCCCTTTTCCTCTCTCTTCTTCTTCTGGTACCCCTATAATGTGAATATTGTTCCATTTGGATTGGTCACACAGTTCTCTTAATACTGCTTCATTCCTGGAGATCTTTTTATTTCTCTCTGCATCAGTTTCCTTGCATTCCTGTTCTCTGATTTCTATTCCATTAATGGTCTCTTGCACCTCATCCAGTCTGCTCTTAAATCCTTCCAGCTATTGTTTCATTTCTGTAATCTCCCTCCGGACTTCATCTCTTAGCTCTTGCCTACTTCTCTGAGAATCCATCAGCATGGTTATGACCTTTATTTTGAATTCTTTTTCAGGGAGATTGGCTAGGTCTATCTCCCCGGCTCTCTCTCAGAGGTTGTCTGGACTAAATTCTTCTGCCTTTTCACAGTGATAGAGGTAGCTGTAGGATGGTAGTGCATATGTCAGCTGGGAGAACAAAGTTCTTTCCTGCTTACTGGTCCCCTTTCCCTTCTCCACTGCCTGGTAGGTTACCCACAATCCTGGAGCAGGTTCTGGGTTAATCCTGTAAGCTGCTGTGGGCAGGGTCTCTGTCAGAGTAGCACAGAGCCCTGCGGGGAGTGGCAGGTTCGCCAGGTGCACTCTTCTGTGAAAGCGGCACCCTTGCCAAGCAGCTGTGTACCAACAACGGCCTTTGGGTTTGGCCCGGGAGGTTGTGTGAGTGGCTGCTGGGGGTGCAGGTGCTCCCGGGCTGGTCCTCTGCTGCTGCCACCAGCTCCCACGAGCCACTTCCGGGCCCCTCTGGCACCACCACAGGCTCGTGCAGGCCGCTCTTGTCCCCCTCCGCCGCCGCTGCTGTGGGCTCATGTGGGCCGGTCTGTCGCCGCTGCTTGATGCCTTGACTTTAACCCTGTGAGACCCATTTCAGACTTCTGACTTTCAGAACCATAAGACAATCCGTTTGGGTTGTTTCAAGCCACTGAATTTGTGATAACTTGTTGTAGCAGCACAACAAGACATAGTAATTGTGGTATGATTTTTATGTTTTAGGAAGTTGACTCCATCACCTCTCCACTACTGAAGCCTCAAAGCACTTGCATCTATACCCCACTCCCTGTTTGAATGGATGACTATCCCTGCCCCCATGAGAAGCCAGTGGTAACTTCTAAAATGATCGTCAGAAAAACCTGTTTGTCAAGTTGAGCTGAGATTTTGACTCCCTGCAGTAAAGGAGAGCACACTCCTACTGCACTCTTAGTAGTGTCTCAGAATGGGGACATGAAGACAGGATATTTCTAGAATTGTAGGCTTGGGGGATTTCAAGGTGGGTTTTGCAAGGAGAACTGGCTAGGACTGAACAGAGTGCCCAGCAGATTTGGAATGGTGGGCATGTGGTGAAGTAGTCAGTGAGGAATGGTATGAAGCAGTCTTGATGAACAAGCCATGTTAGTTGGTCCACAAACTTCTCTCCCAGGAGCAGGTATTCCTGGATTACCTGATAAATTATTTTACCAGATTTCAGTATTGTGTTATATGAGGACAGGAAAGTATTATGTGTGTAAAATTGTAATATTTCCAGAATATCTCACCTGTCTTTAGTATATCTGCATATCAGTAGGTGTAGAGAGGTGAAAAGAAATATGACTTTAGTGCATTTGCATCATTCCTCAGGTGTGGAGAGAAGCTCATCTCCATATCAATGGGCAATTACCTGGGCAACAGAGGGCTTATCTGTACCCGAGAGGTGAGGGGAGGGCCAGTTTTGCTTCTGCTGGAGCAGGAAAGAGAGAAGGGCCTGGACTTCAGTTTATAAGCAATTTACGGATTTTAAACTTTATTTTTTCCTTTGACTGATTTCGGTTGTAGAGGTATTTTGCCCCAGGATTTCTTTTCCCTAGACTTAACAATTGTTAAATATAGGAACATGGAATTATGTTCTTTAAAAAAAAGAAACATGCCCAACCATGGTGTCACTTTCTCTAGGCCAACTCACTAAACTGGGGATTAATACCAAACCTAATTGCAGTTGCAGTCTCCCCAGAAAGGTAGTCAGTCAGGAATTTTCTGGTTAGCATTGATAAGATAATGTCACAAGTATCTTCTCCATCCTCCAAGGGAATCTACCTAACAAGTAAGAAGCTTTTGTCCCCAGATAAAGGTGACCTCACCCCAAATAATCCTTTTCTCCCCCTATTTATGACTTCCTTGTCTTGCCCTTAAAATCTTCTCCCTTACTGTTGCCCTTTAGGAGCATCTCTCTACTTGCTGGGGGTGGATTCTGGTGGGCTTCCCAATTCATGAGTCACTGTAACTCCAGGGGTAAATTCCAGGGCAAAATACTTTTGAAACCAAAATCAGTGAAAGGGAGAAATAAAGTGGGAGACACCCAATTATTGTTTACAAACCCATCATCCACTTCTGCTCTCCCGTGTCTCTCATGACACAGCTGCAGGAAAAGGGAGCCCACCCAACCTCTCTGGTTCAGATACGCCCTCACTTGCCCTTATAATTACCTACTGATATGGAGATGGACTACTTCTCTCCACCCCTTGAAACACCTATTGATATGGAGATGCACTAAGGCCAGGTGAGAGATTTCTGGAAATACTGCAATTTTACCCACAGTCACTTAATAAAGCCAATTAGATCTTCTCATTTACGTGGACCAATTTTGGTTTTTAGCAGCATCAATTCTCACCAGAATCTCCACTTGTGGTCTGGATCTCATTCCTTCTTTTTATTCAAGGACTTCAGTCCTTCAACATTGTCTTTCTCTTTAGCATTGTCAATTTTCCCTCTCCAGTGGCTCATTCCCATCTTGAAAACTAAACTAAACTAAAATTCTCCCCACAGGCCCCTTTGACATCTGCCCCATTTCTGTTTCCCTTTATAGAAAAATCTCTTGAAAGAGTTGTCTGTGGTTATTGTATTCACCTCACCTTCCATTCCAGCTGTTTTCCCACCTTTGCCTTAGAGGCTCCCACCACCTTAGCCTCTCTAGGTCCCCAGAATACTTTGAACATGTGTCTGCTTCAGTGCTGTGCCCTGCACCCTTTGCCCTTACTTCTTCCCCTCGCCCACCGTCTTTACACAGCTGCTCCTCCCTGTCCTTCAAAGCTCAGCTTACATGTCACTTTCTCAGAGATACCTCCTCTGGCGTTCAATCAAGAAATTACCTGTGCAGGATTTATTATGTCACTCCACTTAAAAAAATATTTATTTTTACTGTGGCCAAATATAGATAACACAAAATTTATCATTTTAACCGTTTTTAAGTGTGCATGGCCATGGCATTAAATGCACAAATATTGTTTGTAACATCACCACCATCCCTTTCTGGAATGTTTTCATCTTCCCAGACTTAAAACTCTGTTCAAGAGTTTCAACTTCCCAGACTTAAACAATAGCTTCCCATTCTCCCTACACCCCCAGCCTCAGGCAACCACTATTTAATTTCTGTTTCTATTATTTGCCTATCCTAGGTACCTTATGTAAGTGGAATCAAGCAACATTTGTCTTTTTGTACTGAGCTTATTTCATTTAGCATAATGTCTTCAAGTTTCAGCATATGTTGGAACAAGCTGTGTCCATCTGTTGATGGAAATTTGGGTTGTTTCTACCTCTCGGCTGCTTTGAATAATGCTGCTGTGTGCAAGGTACATGGTGTGTGCAAGTATCTTGAGTTCCTGCTTTCAATTCTTTTGGGTGTATACCCAGAAGTGGTATTTCTGGACCATAAGGTAATTCTGCTTTTTGAGAACTTCCATAATGGTTCCCATAGTGGCTACCATTTCCAATCCCACCAATAGTCCCAAAGGTTCCAATTTCTCCACATCCACACCAATACTTGTTATTCTCTGTTTCTTTGATAATAGCCATCCAATGGGTGTGTAGTGCTATATCACTCCATTTTAATTCTCTGAATAGCCCTTGTAACTTTTCTCCCCCAGTTATATTGTAAATACCATAAGAACAGGGATCTTGTCTCTCTGGTTTACTATTGTATGTCCAGCACCTCTTATGAGTGTGGCAAGTAATATCAACAACAGTGATAATGACAATAGCTGCAACCAACGCAATAGTCAACACCAGCAACTCATTTGTATGTGCCAGGCATTGTGTTATGCCAAGAGAACAATCCTATAGGAGAGGTATTACTAGTATTATTACTCTGGTTTTACAGATAGTAAAACTGAGGCACAGGGAATTAAGTAACTTGCCTAAGGTTACACAGTTAGTGTCACTGTGCTTGCTTGAAAATATTTTTTGAATAGAAGCAAACGAATGAGTGATGGGGGAGGAGGATCATAAAGAAATGACTTGTTAGACTATTGTAAAAGTCCTGGCACAAGATGGTAAACCTAAATCTCTGGTAGTAGCAGAAGTGATGGACAAAGGGTTGGGGGTGGATCCCAGCCACTGTGGAAGTAGAATCATTGATAAGATTTTGTGGTGTAAGTGTGTATTCAGGGATGTCTCTCTAATGTATAAGAGAATGAGATTTAGCAGGTTGAGTGCATAGGCTATGAGAGGGGGCTTAGAGATTGACTTGAGGAGATGATGGATGGACGAATCCAGAACACTCCTGATCACACTGTACATTATGGTACTTGATTATTTTCAACTTAGCACATTATTGTATTCTGTCTTTGTCATGTTTTGTATTTGGCGGAGGGCAGAATAATGTATTGAGCCGCCACTTTGCCTTTCTTTTCCTTGATTTCCTTTTTCCATTCCAGGGAGGCAGTCTGGATTTGAATGCTGTTTCCTCAGAGCCATTTGCATGGCAAGATACAAATCAAGGTAGTCAGCTGGAAGTGTAAGTTCCATGAGGGGTTGATACTAAGCTACAGGGAAAGGGAATGTGCAGTGTCTGAAGGCATAAGGCTGAAATGGAGAGAGGGTAGAGGGGAAGGAAAAGTTCTCCAAGATCTGGGGTACCAACATATGGGAACCGTGGCCTTTTCCCTGGGTACACCCTGCAGAGGTGATAAGACAGGAGAAAGGAATGGCTGCCCAGTACACTCCAGGCGCCAGATTACCAACTCCACAATGCTTCCTAAGGGGAAAGGTGGTTTGGAGGCTGGGAGCTACTTCATAGCCCCCCCCGAGGGCTGGGTCAATGAGCAGGTCAGTTGAGGGGCTCCCTGAATGTTCTGCTCCAGAAAAACCTTTCCTTCCCCTTGGGCCTTTGCTCAAACCTGGGCTGAGACTAAATTTCCACTAACCAGAAAGTTGAGGGTTTGAAGGTAGATCTATATGATTGAAGGGAATTAAAGTAATGTACCCTTTCTTGTATAGTGGGGAAGGGTGTTCCCATTCTGGGGCAATTCCTCTATAAATCTGGTGAAACCAAAGTAAGTCAAGGAAAGGGCAGGTTGGGAGAAAGGCTTTTATTTCTTACAGCTTACTTGGGATTGCTGTCCAGGTTCCCGTCAGTCCCCTCTGGCCACAGCGCATACTCTCCTTTCCTACCCACCTCTTTGGCAAACACCAGACCAATTGCATACCAGGAACAGAGGGGAGGAGAGAATGGCTGTTTCCTCTCCACCCCTTACCCTGCATCCACCAGAGGCTCTGTGTGGTAAGCATCCGCTGATATGTAAATGATAAGGCTGGGTGGGAGATTCTAGAAATTCTGCCATTTACTCCACACTCAGTTTGTATAGCAAAATTTAGAAATGCTTTGTGTGTGCTAGTCAGCTTACCCAAACAGATGAGATGCTCCCTAAATGCAGGGATCACTTTTATTGTTGATTTGGTCAACAAAAATTTAAGCTTTTATGATGTGCCAGGTACTAAGTATACATTCAACAAATCAGACATGGTCCCTGCTGACTTGGATTTACAGCCCAGTGAGGGAGAAGGAAAATTAAAAAAAGAAACAAACAAATCTATAATTATAAATTGGGATGAACTCTATGAAGGAAAAGAATGTGGCATTTGACTTAGCAGCAGAAGAGCTGGTCCCTAAGCCAGTGCTGTCACCAACAGAGGGTCGCAGGCACAGCGATGCAGGTGTCAGCCCCTCTACTGGGGCAGCACCTTGACCAAGCCCCGAGTCCCTGGGCCTGATGCAGCTTTCTGTAATGGCCAGGCTGGCCAGATATTTCCAATTTGGACTTTGAATACTTCAAACCCCATGCTCAAATTGTCAGTCACATTCTGTTTGTTACAGTTTCTGAGGAGATAACTAAGCTAAGTCCTACTACTTTTGACTCATCCTCCGGGTCTCAACATAAACATAAATTGCAAAGCCAAAGTGATCAAGATTTTGGTGTGTCTTAGGGACTGAAAGAAATGTGGCAGGCCGGGGTGGAAGAGGAAGAGCAGTGCAACATGAAGCTGAGGGTGGTCAGAAGGAAAGTGCAAAGGGCCTTGGTTTGAGTTTGGATTTTGTTCTAAGAGCAATAGCAACCACGTGAGGATGTTAAGCTGAGGGGTGCCTGTTTAATTTTTGTTTTAAACCATATCCCATAGTGCCAGGTATTCAGGTAAATGACTGTCTATTCTGTTGTTTGATGATTACTTGCCAAATTGAATTAAACTAGGGGTTGATGGATGGAAGAAGAGAATTCCTCTATAGGGATGGTTTCCTTATGGCTAACAAATACTAGCAAGTTAAAAATCCTAAAGTTCAGGATTGAAGCCCTTTTAAATTTCCAAGCACTTAAAAGTAGAGCAACCCTGTGACAGTCAGATCCTGGAAAAGATGACAAGTTGCCCTAATTTCTTCTTGCTCAACTTCTCCCTTTTTTGGTAATTCCTTGTGTTTCCTGGTGTATCTTGGTGTGTCAGAGATTCTGGGCTGTGTATGTATGTGTAGAGCAAAGTACTAAGTGAAGCTTATGATTATAGGGGACAGGGAACTTAGGGTGAGTGACAGGAAGGAAAGCTGCTCACACTTGAAATGAGACCTCTAGGCAGGGAGAAGGACCCTCACAGCTATGATAATGATCACACAAGTTGTTTCAGGAAGGAACATGTGGATGAGGTCTGAGTCCCTTACTAAACCCCATGGGGACATGGGTTATGTCAGTATGGTTGTGGCCTTAAGGGCCTGGCAGAGCAGGGGCCTAGCATCACTGCCCAGGGGACCCAGTGAGCTCAGACTCTAGGGAGGCCTCCTCATAGCCTCCGAAGATGCTGGAGCAGCAAACATGACCAAGAGAGCCCTGGAGGCTGAGCTGTTTGCATCTGTTGTTCAGTTATTGCTCTTTTCCTCCCCCCTTTTGCCAGCATAGAATCCTACCCTAGCACTGTGGAGGGTGATGGAAGGAGCATTGATGCTCTGCACCCAGGAAGCCTTAGGCCTAGTGGGGAGATATTTCTTCCCCTGAGAGCCATCTGCTGGGACAGGCCCCTGCCCAAGGAGCTTGTGGTATAGTTGGAGAGACAGATTTGAAAACTAATAAAAGCCATAAAACATAGTGTATGAGCTTTGAGGTTAGGTTTGTCTACTAACCTCAATTGCTTACTTATTAGCCATCTGACCTTGGGCAAGTTATTTAACCACACTGGGCCTCAGTTTTTTCATAAAACAAATGGAGACAACAATTTTTGTCTTGTAGCAGGATGATTGTGAAGATTAAATGAGAGAAATCATATTATATTCCTGGAACCTAGTACACAATAATAACAAGGTCACACAGTGTGACAGGGACAATGCAGACTCATGCATTAATAAGAAATAGAGATATTGACAAAGGATCCATCATCAACTGCCTGTATTAAGGAAGGGAAGGCTTCTCTTCACAGAGGAAGGTGATAGAAGCTGTATCTTAAAGAACAACTTCACCAAGTAAGCAAGGAGGGGGAAGTGGAAGAGTATTCCATACAGAAGGACCAGAATAGTATAAACAAAGACTGAAAAAAGGGACAAGCAGTTCAGTTCAGCTCATTTCAGCTCAAGGTACATGAACTAAATGCTTTCTATTCCAGTTCCTTTGCTAAATGGCTGGGGCCCCAGAGGTAAACAATAGTATCAACATTTATACTTATTTTAAGTGCTTTGTTTCCATTAATTCAATTCAACCCTATGAGATAGGTACTATTATCATCCCCATTCTATGGATGGGGAAACTGAGGCATAGAGAGATGAATAGTTTGCCAATCACACAGCCAGAAACAGGTAGAGTCAGGATTTTAATTTATACTGTCTGACTCTAGAATGTCCTAATTACTCTGCTATAAGAGACTGAGCTATCCTGAGGGAAAAACAGTGGTAAAATCATGTGGTAACTTTTGGGACAGATGTATACACAGGAGGCTGAAAGCCCAGTGGGGAATGAGATCATACAGCAAAGACTCCCCATAGGAGAGGGTGACTTTGCAGTTGAGTCTTAAGGAGTGAGTGTGTTGTTCCAGGTAGAATGAACAATATTAGCAAGAATGGCAAGTAGGCTGGTTATCATAGTACTGTTATGAGTTATGAGATTGTTTACATGTCCTGGCTATTGTGAATGATGCTGCAGTGAAATGGGAGTGCAGGTATGGTCAGGGAAGTACACTCCACTCGTAGTAGGAGGAATGGCAAAGTTACGTGGAAGAGTGAAGAATTGAGAATAATGAACTTCGTTCATCTAGGCCTGCCTCCTAACAGTTAATGAAGACTTGGGATAAGGGTATGAAAGGAAGCCTGCTCCCCTTTTCTTCCTATTTCCTGGCTCCATTCAGCACCTGGGGTCAACACTGTCAAATAATGGATAGAGGTGAGGTAGGATGAAGGCTGGAAAATGCCTTTGGATTCAGCAATTAGAAAGTTTAGGACCTCCTTTGAAAAGTTGTTTCCTTGGAATGCTTTGAGTTAAGACATTAAGGAACAAGTGGAAGGTGAAGAGAGAGAATGCATGTAAAATACATTTCCAAGTGGTGAAGGGAATGGAGGAACTGGAATAGCTCAGGGAAGCAAGGTTGAAGAGAGGGATTTTTTTTAATTTTAATTTTTTCTAACTTTGTTGAGCTCTAATTGACATATAACATTGTATACATTTAAAGTATACAAAGTGATGACTTGATACACTCATGTACTGCAAAATGATTACCACCATAACTTTAACTAATATCTATATTACGTCATATAATTACTATTTCTTTTTTGTGATGAGGACATTTAAGACCTACTTTCTTAGCAAGTTTCAAGTATATAATACAGTATTATGAATTATAATCACCATGCTGTACATCCTCAGGACTTACTCATCTTATAAATGGAAGTTGTATCCTTTGACCAACATTTTCCCATTTCCCCATTGCTCATTCCCTGATAACCACCACTCTACTCTCTCTTTCTGTGAGTTCAGCTTTTATAGATTCCATAGGTAAGTGATATTATACAGTGTTTGTCTTTCTCTGACTTATTACCCTTAGCATAACACCCTCAGTATCATCCATGCCATTGCAAACGGCAGGATTTCCTTCTTTCTCATGGCTGAATAATATTCCATTATGTATATATATATATCTCACACCTTCTTTATCCATTCACCCGTTGCCAGACACTTGAACTGTTTCCATGTCCTGGCTATTGTGAATGATGCTGCAATGAACGTGGGAGTGCATACATCTCTTTGGGGTCTTGCTTTCATTTCGTTTAGATAAATACTCAGAAGTGGGATTGCTGGATCATACGTTAGCTCTATTTTTAGTTCTTTGAGGAACCTTCATATTCTTTTCCATAGTGGCTGTAACAGCTTCCATTCTGACCAACAGTGCACAAGAGTTTCCTTTTCTCCTCTTTTCCAACACTTGTCTCTTGTCTTTTTGATGATAGCCATCCTAACAGGTGTACAGTTATTTCTTGTTGTGGTTTTGATTTGCAGCTCCCTGATGATTAGTGATGTTAAGTGCCTTTCATGTACCTGCTGACCATTTGTATGTCTTCTATAAAAAAATGTTTATTTAGTTCTTCTGCCCATTTCTTGACTGAATTGTTTGTTTGTTTGATTTTTGCTATTGAGTTCTGTAAGTTCTTTATATGTTTTTGGATATCAACCCCCTTATCAAATATATGATTTGCAAATATTTTCTCTCATTTGGTAGGTTGCCTTTTCATTTCTTAGTTTGATATAGTCCCTCATGTGTATTTAAGGAGCTTTGTTCTGGTGTTTTCTTCTAGGTAGTTTTATAGTTTCAGGTCTTACATTTATGTCTTTAATCCATTTTGAGTTAATTTTTGTGTGTGGTATAAGATAGGGATCCAATTTCATTCTTCTGCATGTGGATATCCAGTTTGAAGGGAAAGATTTTTAGTTGGAAAGACTCAGGCATGCATTTACTGACCAGAGTAAAACAGAGAAGGGAAGATTGAAGGTATAAGATAGAAGAGAGATAATTGTGTGAAATTTTCCCACAGGAGAAGTTGACTTTGGAAAGTGATATAGGTCCATGTTCCTCTTACATAGAAGATGAGGCGTTGGATGTAAAGATGGTGAAAGAGAGGGAAGGTAAAGTTTGATAGTGGATGGTGGTCTTTCCAATGAAGTGGGAGGCAAAGACATCTTCTAAGAGTGAGAAGGCTGGGAGCAGGGCTAGGATTTTAAGAACAGAGGAAAGGATTGTAAACATGCTGTGCACAGAAACAGATGTCAAAGGATGGGTGAACAGCCCTAAGGGCCCAAATGATCTGAAGCAACACAAATGTGCAGTTTTACTAGTTGCCACACTCACAGTTTTTTTTCCATTATAATAGAAGGGGGAGAAATTGGCAATGTGGGTACGGTGAAGATTAAGATGTTAAAAGAAACTAAAATATAATCAGAGAAGGCTTAGTCAAATTGATGGCTCACAGGACTACTTGCGGTGGGTAGCTATTAACATTTATTCTGCCAAGCCTATGCTAGGCTCCTTACATTATTTTTGATTCTTACAAACTTCTGAGTATATATTATAAACTCCATTTTATATATGAAAAAACTGCAGCTTAAGGAAGCCAAGTAATATACTCATATCCACCTGCTGATTAATGGAGAAACCAAGGGTGATACTCTGATCTCTCTAAATTGGACACTTGGATAGAAGGAAATCCAGGATAGAAAGGAAGAGATGCCAATAGATGATATAGAAATCAGAGATGAAGATCAGGATTAGAATAATTTGAGTCCCCTAGAATTAGGCAGATGAAGAGGTGGATGGAAAAAAAGGCACAGAGAGAAATTTGGGAGTTTGTAGTCTTGTGGGTTACAGCAGTGTTTTATAGAATAGGGAAAAATACATAAATGTATTGCCTATGTGGCCTGAGGAGCATGGCTGTGATAGTTGGGATCCCTGAGGCCAGAGCACTGGGTGGGTTATCCATGTTGATATTGAAATGCCTCCTCATGATGGTGGAGAGGAAAACTGTGAGCCAAGTGGTAAAATTACTGAGCAATATGGACATTAGTAGTTGACCATAGAACAACTTGATGCCCTAGACTTCAAAGGAGAGTTGAGGATTTAGGGTGTTGCAGCAGGAGTTTAGAAGTGGCGGTGGGGAGTAGTGAGAATGTTGATAAGGTAAATTTACTGATGCAGGAGAGGAAGGAACAGTTTATTTAATGTGAGTAAGTGGAAAATGGTGGTTTTGTGAAGATATTTTCAAGGTAAATTGTAAGGGGTCTAAGACACGATACAATCCATTAGACTAATGTGGAAGCAGATGTAGAGAACCAAAATGGTTTACGTAAGCTCACACAATAAACTCCTGGCAGTGGAGGATGTGGGTGGGACAGTATGGCTAAATGGTTAGTAAATGGGCCTTCGAATCAGATGGACCTTGGTTTGAATACCAGTTCCATCATTTACTAGTTGTGAGATTTGACATATTACCTAATCTCTCAGGTTTCTCATCCATAAAATTGACATAATATTTACTGCAAAGGATTTGTTGTAAGGATTTAATGATGCATGTGAAGTGTTTACTTTGTGTATTGTGCCTGGCACCCAGAAAGTGCTCAGTACTAATGCCGGAAAGAAATCAAAGGCCCTCTGACTCAGTCTAGTGCTTTTCTGGTCCTTTCACACAGATGTGACATTCTCTCTATTTAGAGAGCATTCACATTAGGCAGGCCATCTTCACTGGAGCTTTACTACACCAGTCACTCCAGACTCACACATACTTGTTGGTAACATGTGAGATTTCTGGCCTCTGCGGGTGCTCAAAAAAACTGCTGACAGGAGCAGAAGCTACTTTACTACTGTACATACCTGGTCTACATACCAATCTGCTTCTTGTGATGGATAAAAAGTTCTTTGCTGAGTGAAATGCTAAAATAGGTGCCTGAAAGGACCTGCTATCATGTATTTCAAGAGATCTTCACAAATATGAAAGCCCCCATACTCTCACTACTCCTGCATCTGTCTGGAATTGTTTAAGCATGAGTAATGGAATAAAATGAGGACAGCTAGAGATTATCTGGAAAGAGACAGGTTTAGCAACTTGCTCAGTTCCTAGCAAACCAGGACTTGTAATCCATTCTTCTAACTATTGGTTTGTTTATTTTTAAAATGTGTTTTAAGGAAATAACTACTCTTTTTATTGAAAAAGTAATACATGCACAAGGGTAAGAATTCCAAAATATATACATAATTAAAAATTTTTCTTCCTATTTTAGGTCCCTTCCTACCAATCCCTCTCCTGGCTGCCACTACCTATTAACAGTTCCTTGGGTATCTTTTCAGAAATATTCTATGTAATATTTTATGTATATATAAGCATATATGTGAATATTTATTCTTAAAAAAATCCAGAAAACATATATATATACTGTTTCAGTCAACACTATAATTTAGAGACAGTTTCATATTTGAATATATAGAGTCTTTTCTCTTTCTCTTTAACAACTGCATAATAATCCATGGTATGGCTGTAATAGAAATTATTTAGCTTCACCTTCCAGTTTGGTTCTTCTTACATACTTTTCATTTGTTGATGGCAACGCCATTCTCCCAGTCACTCTGCTCCAAACCTTAGAGTAATAGCCAAGGTCTTTCTTCTCCATATCTAGTAAATCATGCCAATCCTGCTTTTACATTTGTCCAAAATTTTTCATCCTCATTGCCATTTCTCTGGTTTAGGCCTTAAAATACCCTATAGTGTTTTGCCATCTCCAAATTTTCTATCTCTGCCCACCTTGCACACTTAGTCTTGATCAAGTTTTCTAATACCAAGATTCTGATTGTGTTGCTTTTCTTAAAAGCCTTCAGTAGATTCCCATTTATTGTGTTGTGTTAAAACTAAAGCAATGATCAATAAATATGATTTTAAAATTTTAATCTGGGGAGTTTATGAAATGAAGATGCCTGGATCAGAATGCCCAGATGTAGGACCTTTAAAAAAATCTTTATTAAAACAAAAGTTTCAAGGTGCTTCTGATGCAGTTGGTGGTTGGAAGCAGCCCACTAGAGTAAAGTACAACTTTCTCAGCCCAGTATTTTTCTCAAAGGTATCTTTACAGACCCATCTTACTACTCTTACTACTACTTCTCTACACACCAGTGCAAATGACATTCTCGCTGGCTTTCTGGGTGCTCCTTACACCTTCCAGTCACACCTTTTAACCTATGAGGCCAGTCTATGTATCTGCAGCCTGAAGTGATCCTTGAACTCAATTCTCTGAACCGGTTTACACCACATTCTGCCTTATCTCTTACTTTTGGGATTTTCCAGCATTTTCTCCCTGATAGCTTGTAAGATCATTGTCTGCCCCAACCTAGTTCAATCTTTTTTATTATCCTTGCATACAGAGCCTTGACACTTTGTAGCAAGGATTCTAAACAAGAATTTGTAGGATTAGTGCCATTGCCTGACTTGATCACCATTACCTGTGTTGCACAGTAACAGTGTCGTTACCTGCTCCTGGCTTACAGCCGGTCTGTCAACACGTACGTACGGACTCAATGAATAAATCAGCGGGACCCGGCCCATCAGTGCCCGGACAACTACAAGCCCCAGCGGGCATTGCGCATAGCGTAGGCAGTCGGGATGACACAGAGGGCGTGCCGAGACTGAGGGAGGGGTCGTCCTGCGGGTGTCCGGGCTGGCGAGGCTCGGAACCTGCGGTGTGCGAGGGAGAGAAAGGTGAGCAGGGCCGAAGGAGCGGACGCGCTGCAGGCGCCTCCAGTTTATGGATCGGGGTAAGATGGCGGAGGCGGAGAGCCTGGAGACAGCGGCGGAGCACGAGCGGATCCTGCGAGAGATCGAGAGCACCGACACGGCCTGCATCGGGCCCACGCTCAGGTACCCTGGTGCTGGGGCCCCGACGGGCGGGACGGGAGGCTGGCTCCGTTCGCGCTGTGCGGCGGCGGGCCGCCCGCGGGGCCAGCGCCGACCCCTCCCTTCGGAGATCCTGGCGAGCGACCTCCACCTTCGGCGAGGCGGGTTCCCCTCCGCATCCCGGGCGTGGGGGCCCCTTCCCGACCGCCGGCGCCCACGGCTGATTCTCTGGAGGCCCCCTTTGCCTCCCTCGGGGCTGGGGCAGCCTTCGTTTATCCGAGGCTGGCCCCGCACCGGACCACCAGATCGCGCCCACAGATGGTGGCTTCTCATCAGATCTTCCCCCTCTGGACATCACCCTTCTCCTGCTCACACCCCGTGCTGCCCTGGACAGAAGTCCTGCTCTGTAGACAAGGCAGAAATTGACCCCGAGATCTGTTGGTCGGAAATTAAGCTCTGGCCTCCTTAAAATCACAACTACTTCTCAGAAAGGAGTTCCTGAAAAAAATCTTAGGCCTGGGAGGAAGTTTCCCTCAACCCGCGCCCCTCCCAAGGGAGCGGGTGCTCGCTGAACCCTTGCCAGTAGGGCGACCTCTCCCAAAGGTACAGCTTTAACGCTGTGGAAAAGTAACCTTCCCTCCCCCACCCCCATTACCATTACTTTGTCCACACAACCCCATTTTTTTCGTAGATGCCAAAACAAGTTCCCACCTACCTCAATTTATTGTAGTTAACAAAAGTTAGGTACTACTTACCTTGTACAGTGCAAGACATTGAGCGATTTACGAATGTAACTTATTCAAACCGCAAAACAATCATATTAGGCAGGTACTGTCATTACCCTCATTTTACAAATGAGGCACAGAGAAGTTAAGTGATTTGCCCAAGGTCACGGAGAAATTAAAGCGGGGGAGTCGCAATTACTATTCATTCAGTCTGGATCCAGGGTCTGCGTTCTGTTGTTCTGCCTCAACTGGGGATTACTGTATACCGGTACTTCCTGTCACTAACCAAGCCCAATTTCGAGCTGCTTTTCCCTTTCTTGGCCGTTTAATAGTGCCCTAGAACTAACTCATCTGCATCTGTCCTGTAGTACCTTCTGATCTCCACGCAGAATAAATAGGTGATACTTCACCCACCTTCTGCTGTACTGGGTCACTACTCTTGCCGTCAAGAAGAGTTGTTACTCGCTGCTTTTTTTCCCCCCTTTGGGGGAAGTTGCCTCGTCAGTGTTTGAAGGAGGCGCAGGCTGGACTCTACTCCTTATCGCCACCTGCACAGCCTCCTTCTCCAGGGCACATTGTTAGCACGGTTCTCCCAGTGCCACCCCTGGAATTGACCATCCTTAGTAGTTTGCCTTTTGTCCCTTATTACATTATGATTGTGACCATCATGTTCCTCTGTTTTCCCGTTTTTTTGAGCTCTTAAAGGTGAATGATCCTTTCATTATCTCACTTTTATAGAAACTAAGGACTACCAAGTATTCCAAGTGCACTGTTAGTAGTTACTAATATTTGGTTTTCATAAACACACTGTTACTATAGTTACTGAGGCTGTTATTTCAACGTCTGCTAGGAAATGTGGCTGCTGAGCTGTAGTTGGCAGCCACACAGGGCTCTCACTGGAGCAGTTGGGATTACCACAGTTTTTATGAAGGATTCTTTATCAGAACACCATCAGTGTTATCTTGAGTTGGTTGTGGTCTTCAACTGCTATCATTCTTGGTTTATATAATACATAACTTTAATTCAGTATTATTGATTTAGTTTTTGTGATTTATTATTATGTTAGTCCTCCATTGAATGGCAATGCTATTTATTCAACTGATTTTCTGTAGTTTTCTAGTATCTTGATTTAAGAATAGTTACATTTTGGTTACCTATTCTCCCTTAATTTACTTCATGGTTATCACTGAGTTCTTTTCCCACTGGAAAGTGGGATTTTGTGGGGGTAGATAAAGGGGTCTTTTGCCCTAAAGGGAATATGGTTAAAAAAAAAAAAGGGTCTGAGAACAACTGCACTTTTCTACCAGTTATAGTTGCTTTTCCTGATTCCCTGTATCATTATTAAAGGCTTTTCATTTTGGATCCACGCTGTCTTAGAAAGATAACCCTAAATCTTTCTATCAGATTCAAGATCAATCACCTGAACATCCTGTAATGCAAGTAGTACCCACTGTCATTGTCTTTAGTCTAGCTTGTTCTAGCCCATAATCATAGGGGATGATCTCACCTTTTTTCCTTATCTCATTCAGAGGCAGCAGCATGCACAGACTAGATGTTTCAGATCCCCTGCCTTAGCCTATATCACCTCCACCATCATCATATGTTTTCCCATCAGCGTCATTAGGCAGGTTTGATTAAGGCAGTAGTCTCTCTTCCCTAACTTTACCCTCAACTGTAAATCTCAAACTACTCTACCCCTCTTCATAGGCTTTCCTATTTCTTTCATCTTTTAATGGAAGTCACCAGATTTTTCATTTTTAAGTCACCAGATTCTAGGTGTTCCTGAGATAGGTTTTGTAACTAAAGAGGAACTAAAAAAACAGAGAGTAATACAGTAAATAGATAGCAGATTATAAGATTAGTATACCCATCCCTAAAATTCCTGCCCTTCACAAAAATCCAGTTAGCTACATTGCCTAACCAGACCCTTTCCTTTGCCAATGAATCATTACTTGCTTTCTTTCCCTGCCTTGGTACCAGATCATTTGTCCAGTGTTACCCTTTTTTGTTTGAGGAGCCATAGTGGCTTGACTTTTTCATTATATAACTATGCTTATTTTAGTCTTAAACAGATGCAATGCCTGTCAATTCTCATCTATCATAAGGGAGTGCCTTTCCTTTCTGCACTGTAGTTCTGAAAGGCCCAAGCATATCCACACATATAGAGGCTGTTGCCTAGCAAATTCTTTTGGGAAGGCAGCCATCTCTTCCTTTGTCTTCATCTGGAAAATTATTTTGTTAGCTTCAAGACCTCATTTTGATGAAGAAAGAGGCCCATAGGATATTAGGGCTTGTCTTGTTTTTAAAATAATATTGATTCCTTCTTTTTAGTGCTTATGTTAAAATATTGATCACCAGTCACTCATGAACAATAGCTCTGTATTTTCAGTTTCAAATCCTATTTCTGTATCTCTAGTTTTCTTTCATATCACTTAGTAGAAGTCATTTCTTCACTTCACTCTCTAGGTACTAGCAATTAACATTCAGTCTTAATTGCTATGTAAGATTTTGTTTTTAAACTTTTTAATTTAACAGTGAAACACATTATCTTTAAAAAATAGCTTTGTTGAGTGTAACTCATAATATCAGCCACTTCACCATTTAAGTACGCATATTAGTGGTTTTTAGTATAATCACAGAGTTGTGCAACAATAAACACAATTTAATTTTAGAACATTTGTATCACCCCAAAAAGAAACCCCATTCCTATTTAGCAGTTACTCTTCATTTTGTCCCCTTTTTCCAGGCAGTCACTACTTTCTGTCTTTGTGGGTTTAGACATTTTGTATAAACGGAACCATCCTCTCTGTCTCTGTCTCTGTCTCTGTCTCTGACTCTCTCTCTCTCTCTCTATAGTGTGTGTGTGTGTGTGTGTGTGTGTGTGTGTGTGTGTGTGTGTGTGTGTGAGACGTAACATAATGTTTTCAGGGTTCATCCATGTGGTAGCGTGTATCAGTACTTCATTTCTTTTTATTAATAAATGGTATTCCATTATATAGATATACCACATTTTATGAAGTTGCATTTCACTGTAGTTTTGATTTGCATTTTTCTGATAGCTAATATTTTCATGTACTTATTAGTCATTTGTTTATATTCTTTGGAGAAATGTCTATTCAGATCCTTTGCTCAGTTTTTAATTGAGTTATTTATCTTTTTTATTGTTGAGTTATAAGAGTTCCTTATATATTCTTGGTATGTCTTATAAGGTATGTAATTTGCAAATACTTTTTCCATTCTGTGAATTGTCTTTTTATTTTCTGGATGGTATCATTTGCTGCACAAAAGTTGTAATTTTGAATTAGCCCAGTTTATCTTTTCAAAATTTTTTTTTTGTGCTTTTGGTATCATGTCTAGGAAGCCTTTGCTTAACTAACCCACAATCACGATTTGCTCCTATGTTTTTTCTAAGAGATTTGTAATTCTGTCTTTTACATTAAGGTATGTGATCCATTTTGGGTTAATTTTTACATGTAGTGTAAGGAAGGATGTCCAGTATCACTCTCTTACATGCTGATATCCAGTTGTTCTAGTACCATTTGTTGAGTACTGTCTTTTCTTAACCCAGTTATATTCTTGGTTGATTTATCTTGACCTTTTTACCATAACATTTATATTCCTTGTTTGTGGCAGAAATGTAACAATCAAGACCCTGTCATTGTGTTTGACTCTGCTATTCAGCTTGATCTCCTTTATTGAGTGTTCTCATCTGGGAAGTTTACTCTGAGGTTTTCAGCTAAAGGTTTTCTCTTTTTAGCTCAATTGCTGCCTTCCATTTCTGAGGTTCCTGTGTCATAAGAATGATGTGATTGCTTGATTTATCTTGGTAAATCAAATCACTTTACTTTAGGGACTGATTCTTGTCTTACCTTAATGGAATTGTTTGTGTCATATTACCCAGTCTTAAGATTACCATAAAGTGTATTAATGATAGAATCTTATTTGTTTTAACTTTTTCACTGTTAAAACATTATAAAAAATTTGGAAATCATATTAAAAATTACCTATAATCCCATAACACCACTGCTGTTGTTTTGGTGCATTTCCTTGTAGACCTTTACTTTATATATTTTGTTGTTAGCTGTACTCTTGGTGTAGGAACAATTTTCTGTCTTATTTAATTGTTTGTGAAGCTGGCTCTTACAGAAAGCAAGTTGGGGGCTATTTTCAAAAGCTCAATGTCATTTGATGATTAAATATGGGGCCTTTTTTCCCCATTTACTATTCTGTGCCTTTGGCCACATGGCTTTGTTTTCTGTCCTTCTCCCTCCACTGTTATCTAAATTGTACATAAACCAGGTAATCATGCCCTTTGGTTCATGACACCTTCTCATTATTTGTCTGTGCATGGACCTCTTTAAGCAATTAATTAGTTAATTTTTATAAGCAACTTACCACCAGAGTGGCAAATTTTTCTCATCTATAACATGGGGAAGATACCACCTACATTGTTCTTCACAGTACCTGTTAGGTAGTAGTCAGTCAGGTAATGTGAGTCATCTTCTGTCTTTTATCCTGGAGTTTGCTTTGTGGACTTAGTTATTCCTGTTTTTGAAGTTATGTTAGTTAGTGGTTCTTGGCCTTTTTTTTGGCCTCTACTCACATGTCTGAGGGATATGATATTTATCAATAATAAGACCCCAGGTGTGCTTATTTTAGGATAGAGAATGGAGGAGATGATAGGAAATAAATTTATAAAAGCTGTTTTGGTGAGTCTGTTATACTCCCGACTTGACAATCAATGAGGAGAAAGAAATTATCTCCCATTGTTGATTGCTTGTTTTTTAGTAGTAGCTCCCTTTTAAAAGTAACACCTTTAAAGTCAATTATAAATATAATGTAATGACTTTTAAAAAGATAGAAAAAGCCATCAACAAAAAACTTAATTCTACCACCCTGTTACAATTCTTATGTTTGTATATTTCTTTTAATGTCTTTCCATATGTACTTTATTACATTAGGTATTATGTTGTGTCTTGTTTTTTCAGTTAACATATTATATATAGTTTGATATGTTGCTATGTATTATATAGCTATATCATTTTACTGGCTTCATTCATGAATTTAATTATTCATTCAACACGTATTTATTGAGCAGCTTTTATCTGCCAAATACTCTTTTAGGCTCTGGGATACAGCAGAGAACAAAATGGACAAGTGCCTATCCTTGTGGACCTTACGTTCTAGATAGAACACTCCTAGAATAAACAAATATATAAAGTAATGCTGTTTAGTGCTTAGTGTTAAATATGAGGGGGTATTGTTTTCAATTAGGTGGTTAGAAAAAGTTGTTTTTGTAAAGCTTTGGCTAGAGCCAAGGAACAAGCCATGTGGCTCTCTCAGGGAAGCCCCTTCCAGACAGAGGGCACAGTTAAGTAAGTGTGCAGACGCTCTGGAGAAGTGTGATGGTGGGAGTTCATGGTAGGAGATTAGTCAGGGTCCAGATAATGTGGACTAAGAAGAATAATTTGATTTTATTCTGTTGTGGGAAGTTACCAGAGAATTTTGAGTAGGAAACCGACATACTCTAATTTAGGTTAAACAAAGAACATTGTGGCTGCTGAATGGAGGTGGATTAAGAGAGGAAATAGGGAAACCAGTCAAGTCATATTTGCAGTAATAGGACTCAGGAAATGGTAGTAGACGCAATAAAGTATTGGCAAGGAGGTGATGGAAAATAGTTGTATTTAGAATATATTTGGAAAGTAGAACCAAAATGATGGATTTATTTTGAGGGTAAAAGAAAGAGAGGAATCAGGGTTATTCTATAAGACTCTTGTAACTGGGTCTTACCTAAGTGAGATTACCTAAGTAATACCGAAGTAACTTTGTGAATGGTGTTGCCATTTATTGGGATAGGGAATAAAGGGGGAGGAACTTTATTTTTATTTGCAGCACTTACTTGTCTAACATAATTTTTGATTGTTTTCTCTACTAGAATGTGTATTCTAGGAGAAAAGGAATTTTGTTTCTTTTTTTGTTACTGTATCCTGGGAATCTAAAGGTGGTCCTTAATAAATATAATCCTGAATACAGGTGGTGCTCAATAAATATTTATTGAAGAAATAGAAGAATAAAAGAATTGTACCACCAATTGTCAATTATCTGGGAGCTTATTTGCAGATTAGCTGTCTTAAAAATATCACTGGGGTTTTGAGAAAAAGTAAAAATGAAAATCTTGAGACCTTCAACATATCAGTATTTAGTTTTTGGAAGTATGTATAATTTTATAGTTCCTCATTCTTTTCTTCAATCAAAAGTATAATCTAAAATAATTACCCCCTAAAACCTCATTCTTCAGTATTTTGTGAAGTGTCGCTAAATCTGCAAATTTATGATAACTGTAGTGATTAAGATGTTATAATCCAAGTGCACAGTGTATAAACAAAGCTTAGCATTGGGCAAAAAGTTAAAATTGTACATTTGGGAAAAAAGAGGTTGGTAGCATTAAATAGCATTATAATATGGAATAGGAGAATGAATTTTTTGTTGTTTGATAAAGAGAAGTTAGGTTTTGTTTTAATAAACTCATTGAATTTTCAGGCAAATTGGAAAAAATGAAAAAAGAAAAAGCCCTCTTGTAGCTGATAAGACAGTGCTGACTTGGATCAGTCAGCAATGGGCTCTCTGATTTTATTTGAGTTAAATAAATAAAAATATTCATTGAAGCTCTTTCAGTGGAAGGTTTTTCTGATGTGTTATCTGATAATTAGATTTAAATCTCAGAAATAGTAGTAGTCACAGAAAGAAGTTAAATGGGAGTATGGCATTTGGCAATTATCTCTGTGTTGAATATCAACGGTTTATTATCATCCGATCAAATACATCATGCTATTGAAAATGATCTGGAAATCTTACCTACTATAACTTTGGAAATAAGCAAATAGGCAAATTCTCTTTATTTCTCTGGGTTTAAAATATTTTACTTAAAAAATTGAAAGAAAAGGATAGGAACCATAGATCTAATAAATATTTTTCACTTCTATTCCATTTCCCCATTTTTTAGTTTGTTTATTCTTCCATTGCATTTTTAGTGCAAATGTAGCATATATGCTTTTATTTTCTTCCCCCTTTTATAAAATAAGTAGTATAGTATATATTCAGTTCTGAAGCTTAGGTTTTTACTTATCAGTATACTTCTGACATCTGTCCATATGAGTATGCACAGACAGTCCTTGTTTTTTTTTTTTTTACATCTGCATAGTATTCCATTATGTGACTGTACTGTGTGTGGTTTATTCAGCCATTTCCCTATTTCTGTATGTTTGGTTTATTTCCAGTCCTTTGCTGGACCAGCAATGAATAATCTTGAATATTTGTCATTTCTTATTGTACATCTCATATTGTATCTATACGATAGATTCCCAGAAGTGGGATTGCTGGATGAAATGGTGAATATATCTGTAATTTGGTAGGTATTACTCTCTGTAGAGATTGTGCCATTTTGCTCTCCCTCTCACAATCAATAAGAGTGCTCACTTCTCCATAGCTTTTTCTTTTTTTTTTTTTTTTCTGGCCCTGCAGGCTTGCCTTGGGGGCAGCCCTGGCTTTACAACTCTCTTTCCTTTCCCTCCCTCAACTCCATTCCCTGGTTTAAGATGATCAGGGCACCTCCCCTAAGTCTGGCTAATCAGAATCCCTTCCTTAAGAATTTGGGTCTGAGACTGGTGCCTGTGAATGCTTAAGCCCTTCTGCCATTTCGAAGGAGCCTTGAAGTGGAAGAAGAAAGAAGCAGGCATGCAGATGGGAAGCAGTACTTTGAGTACCTGCTTCTGCTGGCCATTTGCCCTTGAGGCTTGTCTGGGGACGCTGAGAAGTACACCTGTATTGTTACCTACATTCCTCTGGCATTTTTTACTTTATCACAGTTGGTACTTGTTACTTGCTACCAACATAGTCCTAACTAAACATTCCCTTAGCAAAGCTCCCTCTGCCCACACCACTTCTTTTCTATAACTAGTTAAGTCAGAAACCGTAATGTGCACAAGCTGCATACTTAACTTTTTTAAAGCAATCCATAGCTTTTTCAGCAAAGTGTGTTAGGCTTGATTTTTTGCCAGTATGATAAATGATGAACGGTAATTCAGTACAATTTTCATTTGCACTTTTCTTATTGTGAGAGTGAACATTTCTTCATAAGTGTAAAAGGGCTTTTGTATATCTATGGGTATGTGTGTGAGTACTGTCTGTTCATGGCCTTTGCTTATATTTCTATAAGGTTGGTATTTTTTTTTTTAATTTGGGAGCACACTAAAGAAACTTTGATAGTTACACTTTGCTTAAATACATTGGGAGTATATAAACTTAAGCTATAAAACAGGAAACATTTTTTTTTTAAGGAATGAAAGCTTCAAACCTGCCTTTTCATTATTTTAATCATAAAGGGATATGAAATATTTGAATTAAGAAGAGTTCAGCTAACAAATAGCAATAATGAAATACTTTAAAATCTTGGCTATTTTTAAAAAGCAATTTGTGATGTATATCTGTAAATTATATTTATATTATATTTTACATTTCTAGATATCTGCAGAATGGTTAAGTATTTTTCTTTAAATTGCAGGTAACTTAAAATTAATATTTCTACCACATTTTGACTTTTTTTGAGGAGTAATTTAGTCTTAACTGGGTTTTTGAGTTATTCTCAATTTTCTTCCCCTCTTATTCTAATTGACAATTGACTTCTTTCTCCTCTTTTTCTTGTATAGCCTCTTGCTTTGTTTTAGAAAGGAATTGATGGTTTCCAAAAATCTACATGGTTTAAAAAATACACCATAATAGATACATCAATGGTGGTGAGGAAATTGGGGCAAGGGAAAACAAAGGTAGGAAGGAGAATATGAAGTCCAGAATGAGAACAGTTAAAAGATTCATATTTGAAGGCCTGTATATTTTGTAAAGGTAGGCCATCAGTTTGGCTATAGGCATTCCAGCAACTACTACAAAAAAGAGACGTGCTGTCTTACTTGAGTTATGGTGTTATAACATTAAAAAGTAGTTACATAGGAGAAGTGTGGCTATTCTTGGTTTTTGAATAAGACCAGAGAACTGTTTCTCCCATATGTCCTCCAAAGAAGGCTCTGTATAATGTTAACTTTAATATCCATATAGTAAATGCAGCAATATGTGACAGGCTGTTTCTTATATTGTCCTTTAGTGAAAGCATATAGTGTAACCAAAGCACAATTTAGTAAAAGCAGTTCTGCAAGGGAGCCAAAAGAATGCAGTTTTCTGCTGGTTTTAGCTTAATCAAGGCATAGGTTTTATAATACCTACAGTGGAAGTTGAAAGTGCATTATCTACCCCCAGTCCCAGCTTTTGGATCATAGAACTTGGAGAAACTCATGAATTCTATAGACCCTTTCCTTAGTAAAATGCATGTGTCCAGTCTCCATGATTTCTAATCTGGAAGGGAGCATGTACACATTGGTTAATTCTTCTTAAGTATTACTTTTAGTAGTAAAATATTTTTTTCTGTGGAGAAACCTCAGAGAAATTTATTTCAAGTGATGAATTTTGTTAAGAAATGAGGAGGACAATTTCTGAGCTCTTCAGAATCCATCCAGGCATTGAGGTAGCTCAGTATGTTGATGGAGGACTGTGCCAGTCCCAAGGTGAAATCCATTTGGCGTGTTAACAGTTGACTCCTCTTCCTGCCTGGCCTCCAACCAACCAGCCAAAACCACAAGGCAACAACAGTCTACCCAGAGAACGTTCTTGCACAACGCTCCTCCCTGACTGGGAGATGGGGAGAGGTAGCCATTTTGCGTAAGGACAATTATTTGAATGGTTTTTGACTTTTCATCAGAAACCATCAAGGCCAGAAGACATTTTCGAAGTGTTAGAGGTTTGTCTCGGGCTTTTGCAAGTTGAGTAGCTCTCCACCAGTAGTCAAGGCTTTAGGTAGGTAACAGCTATCAGTGGGTTAAAGGAATTTTTTTTTTGCCTTTTCCCCTGACTATATCACTGTCTGTATGATTAGTTAAGTACAGAGTTGTACGTGTAAAAGTAAGTCAGCTGTGGGTTGGATTGGTATCTTATGAAAGTTGAGGAACGTTAATGAGCCACCTGTTCCTCCAAAGGCAGTGGAGTGCGAGAGAACACCCGAGCTGAGGGCCAAGATTCTTCCCTAGAAGTAACTGGAGGGACCTTCTAACACTGAAAGAACTGCCATTAAAGCCACAATAATTTTATTTGGAACAATCTTACATTTGATGTTAAAAAGAAAAACTGACCTTGGCCTTTCAAAAAATTTGCCAGCAAAGTAATTGTTGATATTTTGCCTTAAACTATATAATTTGGAATATAATGCCTGGAAGATGTATGCCTTATTAAAAGGTTATTTATGTGAAATGTCTGGAACCTACTCAGAGGTTCTAGATTTATTATTTTAAAAAAGTTGAGATATGTAAAAAAGTTTGATGTAGTCTGATGTGTTCATCTTTTATTTTGTTTCCCTCGCCTGAGGAGATGTGTTCAGGAAAAAATTGCTCATGTTTATATTCAAGAGATCTTGTCTGTGTTTTCTTTTATGAGGTTTATGGTTTCATGACTTACATTCAGGTCTTTGACCCATTTTGAGTTTGCTTTTGTGTATGGAGTTAGTCAATAATCCAGTTTCATTCTCTTACATGTGGCTGTCCAGTTTTACCAACACTGGTTTTTGAAGAGGCTGTCATTTCACCATTGTATATCCATGGTTCCTTTATCATATATTAATTGACCATATATACTTGGGTTTGTATCTGGGCTCTTTATTCTGTTGCATTGATCTATGGATCAATCTATGGTGTTCCAGCACCAAATTGTCTTGATAACTATGGCTTTGTAGTAGAGCTTGAAGTTAGGGAGTGTAATCCCCACAGGTTTGTTCTTCCTTCTCAAAATTGCTATGGCTATTTGGGGTCTTTTGTGGTTCCAAATGAATTTTAGAACTATTTGTTCTAGTTCATTGAAGAATGCTGCTGGTATTTTGATAGGGATTGCATTGAATCTGTAAATTGCTTTAGACAGGATGGCCATTTTAACAATGTTAATTCTTCCTGTCCATGAGCCTGGGATGTATTTCCATTTATTGGTGTCTTCTTTAATTTCTCTCATGAGTGTCTTGCAGTTTTCTGCTAGTTCATTGTTAGTTTATAGGAATGCAACAAATTTGTAATTAATCTTGTATACTGCAACTTTGCTGAATTCAGTTATTCTGATAGTTTTTTGGTGGAGTCATTAGGATTTTCTATGTATAATATGATTTCATCTGCAAACAATGACAGTTTAACTTCTTCCTTACCAATTTGGATGCTTTTTATCTTGTGTTGTCTGATTGTTGTGGCTAGGCCCTCTAGTATTATGTTGAATAAAAGTGGTGAGATTGGGCATCCTTGTCTTGTTCCCGAACTTAGAGGAAAAGCTTTCAGCTTTTCACTGTTAAGTGTGATGTTGTCTGTGGGTTTGTTGTATATGGCCTTTATTATGTTGAGGTACTTGCCCTCAATACCCATTTTGTTGAGAGTTTGTCTCATGAATGGATGTTGAATTTCGTTGAATGCTTTTTCAGCATCTATTGAGATGATCATGTAATTTTTGTCATTTTTGTTGTGGTGTATGATGTTGATGGATTTTCGAATATTGTAACATCCTTGCATCCCTGGAATAAATCCCAATTTGTCATGATGGATAATCTTTTTGAATTATTTTTGAATTCAGTTTGCTCATTTTTTTGAGTATTTTTGAATATATGTTCATCAGGGATATTGGTTTGTAATTTTCTTTTCTGTGGTGTCTTTGTCTTGTTTTGGTATTAGAGTGGTGCTGGCCTCATAGAATGAGTTTGGAAATATTCTCTCCTCTTCTACTTTTTGGACTACTTTAAGGAGGATGAGTATTAGCTCTTCTTTAAATGTTTGATGAAATTCAGCCTTGAAGCCATCCAGTCTGGCACTTTTGTTGTTAGGTGATTTTTTGATTACCAGTTTGATTTCATTGCTGGTAACTGTTCTGTTCAGATTTTCTCTTTCTTCCTGGGTCAGTCTTGGAAGGTTGTATTTTTATAGAAAGTTCTTCTTTTCTTCTAGGTTGTCCAATTTGTTGGATATAATTTTTCATAGTATTCTCTCATAAGTATGCCTGTTTCCATTTCTGTGGTGTCTGTCCTGATTTTTCCTTTTTCATTTCTGATTCTGTTTATGTGTTGTAAACTCTCTTTTTTTCTTGATAAGTCTGACTAGGTGTTTATCTATTTTGTTTATTTTCTCAGAGAACCAGCTCCTGGTTTCATTGATTCTTTCTATTGTTTCATTCTTCTCAATTTTATTTATTTCTCCTCTGATCTTTATTATGTCTGCCCTTCTACTGACTTTGGGCCTCATTTTGTTTTTCTTTTTCCGGTTTCATTTATTGGGAGTTTAGACTGTTAATTTGGGGCTGTTCTTCTTTCTTGAGGTAATCCTGTATTGCTACATACTTTCCTCTTAGAACTGCCTTAGCTACAACCCACAGGTTTTGGGGTGTTGAGTTGTTATTTTCATTTGTCTTCATATATTGCTTGATCTCTGTTTTTATTTGTTCATTGATCCATTGATTATTTAGGAGCATGTTGTTAAGCCTCCATGTGCTTGTGGGCTTTTTTGTTTTCTTTGCATAATTTAATTTATTTCTCATTTCATACCTTTGTAGTCTGAGAAACTGGTTGGCACCATTTCAGTCCTTCTGAATTTACTGAGGTTCTTTTTGTGGCCCTGTATCTGATCTATTTTGGAAAATGTTCCATGTGCACTTGAGGAATTTGTATCCTGCTGCTTTTGAGTAGAGTGCTCTGTAGATGTCTGTTAGGTCCATCTGTTCTGATGTGTTGTTCAGTGCCTCTGTCTCCTTATTTTGTGTCTGGTTGTACTGTCTTTTGGTGTGAGTGCTATGTTGCAGTTGCCTAAAATAATTGTATTGCATTTTATTTCCCTCTTTAATTCTGTTAGTATTTATTTCACATATGTAGGTGCTCCTATATTGGGTGCTTAGATATTAATAATGGTTATATCCTCTTGTTGGACTGACCCTTTTATTATTATGTAATGTCCTTCTTTGTCTCTCGTTATTTTCTTTGTTTTGAAATCTGTTTTATCTTATATAAGTACTGCTACTCCTGCTTTTTTCTCTCTATTATTTGCATGAGGTATCTTTTTCCATCCCTTCACTTTCAGTCTGTGTATGTATTTGGGTTTGAATGCGTCTCTTATAGGCAGCCTATAGATGGGTTTTGTTTTTTGTTTTTTTTTAAGTAAAATTTTATTTTATTCTTTCATACAATTATTCTTAAAAATTTTTTTTGATTTTAATATCACTAATGTACAATTACATGAACAACACTATGGTTACTAGACTCCCCGTATTATCATGTCTCCCCCAAATGCCCCATTACAGTCACTGTCCATCAGCGTAGTAAGCTGCTATAGAATCATTACTTGTCTTCTCTGTATATACTGCCTTCCCCATGTCCCCACCCCACTACATTATGTGTGTTAATCATAATGCCCCATTTTTCCCCTTATCTCTCCCTTCCACACATCCTCCCCAGTCCCTTTACCTTTGGTAACTTTTAGTCCATTCTTGGGTTCTGTGAGACTGCTGCTGTTTTGTTCCTTCAGTTTTTTGAAAAAATTTTGTTATCATTAATCTACAATTACATGAAGAACATTATGTTTAATTGGCTCCCCCCTTCACCAAGTCCCCCCATCAACCCCATTACAGTCACTGTCCATCAGCGTAGTAAGATGCTGTAGAATCACTACTTGTCTTCTCTGTGTTGTACAGTCCTACCCATGCACCCCCGCCCACATTATACATGCTAATCGTAATGCCCCCTTTCTTTTCCCCTGCCCTTATCCCTCCCTTCCCACCCATCCTCCCCAGTCCCTTTCCCTTTGGTAACTGTTAGTCCATTCTTGGTTTCTGTGATTCTGCTGCTGTTTTGTTCCTTCAGTTTTTCTTTGTTCTTATACTCCACATATGAGTGAAATCATTTGGTACTTGAAATATGCCTGGCATATTTCACTGAGCATAATACCCTCTAGCTCCATCCATGTTGTTGCAAACGGTAGGATTTGTTTTCTTCTTATGGCTGAATAGTATTCCATTGTGTATATGTACCACATGTTCTATATCCATTCATCTACTGATGGACACTTAGGCTGCTTCCATTTCTTGGCTATTGTAAATAGTGCTGCGATAAACATAGGGTTGCATCTGTCTTTTTCAAACTGGGTTGCTGCATTCTTAGGGTAAAATCCTAGAAGTGGAATTCCTGGGTCAAATGTTATGTCTATTTTGAGCATTTTGAGGAACCTCCATACTGCTTTCCACAATGGTGGAACTAATTTACATTCCCACCAGCAGTGTAGGAGGGTTCCCTTTTCTCCACAACCTCGCCAACATTTGTTGTTGTTTGTCTTTTGGATGGTGGCCATCCTAACTGGTGTGAGGTGATATCTCATTGTGGTTTTAATTTGCATTTCTCTGATGACTAGTGATGTGGAGCATCTTTTCATGTGTGTTTTGGCCATCTGAATTTCTTCTTTGGAGAACTGTCTATTCAGCTCCTCTGCCCATTTTTTAATTGGATTATTTGCTTTTTGTTTGTTGAGGTGCGTGAGCTCTTTATATATTTTGGATGTCAACCCTTTATCGGATCTGTCATTTATGAATATATTCTCCCATACTGTAGGATACCTTTTTGTTCTATTCCTGGTGTCCTTTGCTGTACAGAAGCTTTTCAGCATGATATAGTCCCACTTGTTCATTTTTGCTTTTGTTTCCCTTGCATGGGGAGATATGTTCATGAAGAAGTTACTCATGTTTATGTCCAAGAGATTTTTGCCTATGTTTTTTTCTAAGAGTTTTATGGCTTCATGACTTACATTCAGGTTTTTGATCCATTTCGAATTTACTTTTTTGTATGGTGTTAGACAGTGATCCAGATTCATTCTCTTACATGTAGCTGTCCAGTTTTGCCAGCACCATCTGTTGAAGAGACTGTCATTTCCCCATTGTATGTCCATGGCTCCTTTGTCATATATTAATTGACCATATATGTTTGGATTAATGTCTGGAGTCTCTATTCTGTTCCACTGGTCTGTGGCTCTGTTCTTGTGCCAGTACCAAATTGTCTTGATTACTGTGGCTTTGTAGTAGATCTTGAAGTTGGGCAGTGAGATCCCCCCCACTTTATTCTTCCTTCTCAGGATTGCTTTGGCTATTCAGGGTCTTTGGTGTTTCCATATGAATTTTTGAACTATTTGTTCCAGTTCATTGAAGAATGCTGTTGGTAATTTGATAGGGATTGATCAAATCTGATATTGCTTTGGGCAGGATGGCCATTTTGATGATATTAATTCTTCCTAGCCAGGAACATGGGATGAGTTTCCATTTGTTAGTGTCCTCTTTAATTTCTCTTAAGAGTGTCTTATAGTTTTCAGGGTATATGTCTTTCACTTCCTTGGTTAGGTTTATTCCTAGGTATTTTATTCTTTTTTATGCAATTGTGAATGGAATTGTTTTCCTTATTTCTGCTTCTATGAGTTCATTTTTAGTGTATAGGAAAGCCACAGAGTTCTGTGTATTAATTTTGTATCCTGCAACTTTGCTGAATTCTGATATTAGTTCTGGTAGTTTTGGTGTGGAGTCTTTAGGGTTTTTTACATAGGATATCATGTCATCTGCAAATAGTGACAGTTTAACTTCTTCATTACCAATCTGGATTCCTTGTATTTCTTTGTTTTTTCTAATTGCCATGGCTAGGACCTCCAGTACTATATTGAATAACAGTGGGGAGAGTGGGCATCCCTGTCTTATACCCAATCTCATAGGAAAAGCTTTCAGCTTCTTGCTGTTTCCTTCAGTTTTCTTTGTTGTTATACTCCACAGATCTTTTCTTCTTTCTGTTCCTTGGCTTCTTTGTTTTCCTGTTCTGTAATTTCTGTTTCATTTACTATCTCCTCCACCTCATCTAATCTACTTTTAAATCCCTCCATTGTATGTTTTAATTTCAGATACTGTATTTTCCAAAATTTCTCTCTTTCTTGAAGTCCTCCCTGAGATCTTGAATCTTTTTCTGTGGCTCCATGAGCATGTTTATGACTTTTATTTTGAAATCTATCAGGAAGATTGGTGATTTCAGTTTCACTAAACACTCTTCCTGGCATTTTTCTTGAATTTTTGTTTGTACCAAATTCCTGTCTCTTCATTTTTTTTTTTGTTTCTTATGGGATAATAGATTTGTGTAGGAGGCACCACTAGTACTCAGAAACTCAATTTCCAGTGTGGGAGCAGCACCTGTCTGCCTTGCTTGTGGTATTCTGCTCCGGCCTGCCTCAGTGGTGGGGGTGCAGGTCAGAGGGATCAGCGCCTGCCAGGAGGAAAGAGCTACCTGTGCTGGGTTGTGCACGCAGCTCCCTGGCTGGCCCAAAATAGTTCTGAGAAGGCTGGGAGTTCTCCCCCTGCCTACCTGGGAGTAAAGTTTGATTTTACTGCCAGCCAGGAGGCTGTGCACTACTGTGGGGAGTCTCTGGGTTGTGTTGCCAGCAAGGGGTATGGAGTGTCTGAAGCTCCTGAGGGCTCCCAAACTGTTGGGCTGGCGGTGGGATAGGGAGGTATTGTCCACCTAACTTTTTTCCCAAACAGAGAACATTGTGCACTACTTGGCCCTGTGACTCCCCTCTCACTGCTGGGAAGTCTTTCAAACTGTCCACTCTGCTTCTTTACTAGGGGGCTTATAGAGCATGCCTGATCTCCACAGGTGACTGGGATCTCAGCTTCCCTGAATGTTCTGCTGGTCTCTGTTGTCCAGCCCCACCAATCACTGGGGCACTGTGGAGTGTGGGCTTGTGTTCGCAGTATAGATTTCTAGGGCCATGTGTTCAGGGTCCTGGGCTTCTACTGTCTCCTGACTCTGTTCCACCTCCTCCCCACTGTGGGCTGGGTTGGTCATGTTCTATGTGATCCTGGGAGGAGGTTTTTTGCCTTGCCTTCCTATACTGCCATCTTTTTTTCCCAGAATGTTTTGTATATTTTTATATACCTCTGAATTGTGTTTGCCAATACAGATCTTCATTGACTTACAGTGGGGTTATGTTCTGATAAACATATCATAAGTTGAAATACCCTAGCTTGAAAATGCTTTATTACACCTAACCTACCAAACGTTGTAGTTTCACCTAGCCTACCTTACACATGCTCAGAACACCTGCATTTCCCTACAATTGGGAAAAATCATCTAACACAGAGCCTATTTTATAATAAAATGTTGAACATCTCATTGTAATACTGTACTGAAAGTAACTGAATGTTTGTCAGTGTATATAGGTTGTTTGCCCTGGGGATAGTGTGGCTGACTGGGAGCTGTGGCTTCCTGCTGCTGCCCAGCAGCATGAGAGTATCATACTGAATATTGCTAGCCTGGAAAAAAAATCAAAATTCAAAATTTGAAGTATGGTTTCTACTGAATGCGTATGTGTTTGTCACCATCATAAGGTAAAAATTTGTTAAGTCAAATGATTGTAAGTCAGGGAACATCTGTAGTTTCCTAGGGATGTTTGTGTTTATATTTATGAGGAATGCTGGTTTGTAGTTTTATGAATTTATTTTTTATTGTCCTTGCTTTTGATGATAAGGTAATACTAACTTCATGAAATGAATTGGGAAGTGTTCCCATACTCCTGTTTTCTGGAAGAGATTGTGGAATTGATCTTAATTCTGCTTTAAATATTTTGTAGAATTCTCCAATGAGAACATTTAGGGTCAGATTTCCTTTATGGGAGATTTAAAATTACAAATTTAATTTTCTTTGTAGAAATTACTATTTCATATTGCGTGAATTGTGATAGTTTGTGATTTTCTAGGAATTGTTTATTTTATTTAAGTTGTCAAATTTATGTCAAATGGGTTTATATTTTATATTATCCTTTTGATGGCTGTAGGTTGTATAGTGATAGCCCTCATTTTATTTCTTATATTGGTAATTTGTATCTTTTATTTCTTTGTTACATATTTTTCAATTTTATTGATTATTTCAAAGAATCAGACTTGGTTCTTTTTTCTTAATAGAGAAATCCTCTATTTCTGTTTTCAATTTTATTGATTTCTGTCTTTGTCTTTATTATTTCCTTCCTGCTGCTTGTTTTTTATTTTTTATTTTTGCTCATTAGGTTCTTGAAATATAGAAGCTTAGATTCCTGATTTGAGATTTTTCCTCTCTTCTAATGTATACTTTAGTGCCATAAATTTTCCTCCCAGTCCTGTTTTACCTTTGTTCTATAAATTTTGACATGTTGTATTTTGATTTTCATTCAGTTTAGTGTAGTCATTTATTTATCTTTTGACTGCTGTTTGTCCCATGGATTATTTAGATGTGTGTTGTTTCGTTTCCAAATTTTGAACATTTTCTGTTATCAATTTCTAATTTGATTTCCATTGTGGTTGGGGAACAAAGTGTGTATGATTTCAGTTCTTTTGAATTTACTGAGGTTTGTTTTATGGCCCACAGTACAGTTTTTCTTGCTATACATTCTGTGGACATTTGAAAAGAATGTGTGTTCTGCTGCTGATGGTAGAGTGTTTTGCAAATGTTAGCTAGATTTCATTGGTTGATGGTGTTCTATTCTTTGTCCTTGCTGATTTTCTGTCTGTTTCTATCAGTTATTGAAAGGGGTGTTGAAGTGTCTAAGAATAGTTGTGGAATTGTGTCTGTTTCTCCTTTAAGATCTGTTGTCAGTTTTTACTTCACATGTAATAGCAGTTATGTTGTTTGGTACATACATACTTAGGATTGCTCTAGCTTCTTAGTGGATTGTCTATTTCATTGTATAATGCCTTTCTCTGTATTTGGTAATTTTCTTTGCTATGAAGTCTACTTTATCTGTTGATAATATAGTTACTCCTACTTTCCTTTGTTTAATATTTTCATGGTATCATTTTCCACCCTTTTATATTTAACCTGTCTATATTATTATATTTGAAGTGAATTTCTTGAGAACACACAGTTGTGTTGTGTATTTTAATCCACTCTGTCAGTTTCTGGCATATTTAGAACATTTTCATTTAATGTAATTATTGATATTTAAGGCTTAACTCTTTTGCTTTATTTGTTGTTGTCTGTTTATTCTCTCCTTTGTTGTCTCTTTGTTTTCTTTTTCATGCCTTACTATGAATTACTTGAATATTTTTATAGAATTCAGTTTTGGTTTGTTTATAGTATTTTTGAATATACCTTTTTATATAGCTTTTTTGTTTTTTTTCCTGTGTGTTAGTTATTTCTATATAACTTATCAGTGTTTATTAGTGTCATCATTTTACTAGTTTGAGTGAAGTATATAGAAATCTTACCTTCCTTGATTTCCCTTTCCTCTCCTATTTGTAATTGTCTTAAATATTTCAGCTATGAACATTTAGAAGCATATTAGACAGCAAACCTAATTTAGAAAACTCAAGAGAAATAAAGTGTATTGTATTTACCCATATTTTTTGCTTTCTATGTTTGTTTTTCCTCTTTGATGTTCCAAGAGTCCTATTTTTTTTAAAAATTCCTTTCTGTTTCGAGAACTTCCTATAGCCGTTCTTTTAGAGTGGGCCTGGTGGGAACAAATTCTCTTTAGATGAAAATGTGTTAGTTTTTCCTTCACATGAGAATTTATTGATTTCCCTTTTGTTCTTGAAGGATATTTCTGTTGGGTGTAGGATTCTGGTTGGACAGTTCTTTTCTTTCAGTACTTGAAAAACTTCTTTCTGGCCTCCATGGTTTTTGATGAGAAATTTGCTGTCACACAAGTTGTTTTTCCCCTGTAGGAAAGGTGTCATTTTTCTGAGGCTAATTCAAGATTTTTTTCTTTGTCTTTAGTTTTCATAAATTTAAGTATGATGTGTCTTGGCATGGACTTCTTTAGGTTTATCCTATGTGGCATTTGCTGAGCTTCTGGAATCTGTAGGTTTATGTTCCTTGCCAAATTTGGGAAGTTTTCAGCCACTATTTCTTCAAGTAGTTTATCACCTCACCACCAGTCTACTACCCCTCTGGCACTCTGGTGACATGAACGTTAGATCTTTTATATATAGTCCCAGTATCCCTGAGGCTCTATTCATTTGTTTCAGTTTATTTTCTCATACTGTTCAGATAATATAATTTCAATTGTTCTATCTTTCAGTTCACTGATTCTTTCCTTTGTCCCTTTCATGTTGCTTTTGAGCCCACCCACTGAGTTTTTTTTTATTTCAGCTATAAACTTTCTCAGTTCCAAACTCTCTGGTTATCTTTTCTTCAATCTTTTTTTTTTTTTTTTGCTGAAGCTCTTACTCTTTTTGTTTGAAGTGTGTTCATAATTGTTTTGAACGATTTTTATCATGACAGTTTAAAGTCTTCAGATAATTCTAACATCTTTGTCATCTTGGTTTTGGGATCTAATGATTGTTCTTTTTTGTTAGTTTGACAACTTTCTGGTTCTTGGTATGAAGACTGATTTTCAGTTGAAACCTGTACATTTTCATACTGCATTTTGAGACTCTGGCTGTCATTTAAACCTACTCTCTTACCTGGCTTTCTTTGACACTGCTCTGGCAGGAGAAGGTGTGGCTAACTCCTTCACTACTGTTAGGTGGAAGTAGATGTCCATGTTCCCTACTTGGCCTCTGTTGACACCTGAGAGGGGCTCCTTATTACTGCTGGAGATGGGAATTTTTGCTCCATACACTGTCTCTACTGACACCATGGTGTGGGAGAGAGGTTTTAACCATCTGGCAGGGATGAGAATCCCAGTTTTTTTCTTCTGTGACAGAGATTTCTGACACCCTGACTGTGGCATTGGGTGCTTTGTTAATCACCTTGTGAGAGTTGAAGTCTAGGTTCCCTCTCCACTTGCTGTGGGTGTGGATAGGGCTGGACCACTGCTTTTTCTGTGGTTTACCTGGAATAGAACAGTTATTGTATCAGTGTTTTCTGTCTTGGTAGACTTTCTCTTTAGTCATCTTTAGGTTAGAGAGAGCAGGCATTTTTTGGGGCTTTTTTTTTGTTTTTGCTTGCACTAGTTTGGGTTTCTGGGTTGCCATTCTTTTAAGTTCCAAATCTGAAATAAGAGGCAAAAAGAAAAACCGGGAAACTTACACCATGTAGTTGTTTTGGTCCCAAGGTCCCATGCCAGGCTGCCGTCTTTCTACCTCTCAGATTTTCTTATTTTATTTTATATATAGTGTCTAGAGTTTTTAGTTATATTTAGGGGGAGGAATAGGAAAAACTATGTCTGTTCCATCTTCCTGTAAGTGGAAGTTCCATTCAATTCCCTTTCATTTCAGATTATTTTTCTTTTTATAAATATGGTACATGCATATTAGTAATAATAAAATCAAGCAGTACAGAAGAGTCTAAAGATGACACAGATACGTATGAGGCAAAAATCTGTTCCTGAAAAATAACCATAGTTAACTTTAGGTGATCATCATTTCAGATGAACATCACTTCACACAGTTATACAAATAGGAGGGTGAGTAGAAGAAAATAATTTTCATAAAAATTGAATATACTATAATGCTGTAGTATGCTCTAACAAAAGTATTAAATTTAATCTTGAAGAGGAAACTGAAATGAAACTCATAGAATTACTGAATTCAGGTCATTGTTTTTTCATCACAAGTGATACTTGTTTTTTAAAGATCTCTTACACATATGAAAATAAAAAGTCAGTCTCCATATTTATAATAAAAGAACTCACATTCAATTATAGGCAGTATCAATTGATTTGTCACCATGGAAGAAAAGAAAAATTGGTGATTTTTTTTCTCAAAACTGTTTTATTGAGATATAACTTACATACCATACAATTCACCCATTTAAAGTGTACAATTCAATAGCTTTACTATATTATCAGGCTGTATAATTTCTCAAGAGAAAAGTCCCATGATGTGTTGCTAGAGTAAGGCGTTTGGCTGCTGGAGTATCCATGTATGGATTGAATATGTAGGGGTTTAACTGTCTGTATTCAGTCTTTCAGTTACTCTCTTCCTTTCCACTGCTTCCATTATTCTTCTGAACCTGTTAGCCTTCTGAATCCTGACATTGGCCATGGTTATGGCTGGTACTCTGATTCCATTTTGGTGGATGGCATTCCCTTGGCAAATACTCCAGGCTCACTTTTGTATTACTCTGCTTCATTCTCAACTTGTTTATCAGCTTTTGTCTTTCAGAAATTTGTTGGTATTTCTTGTAGCTGCAAGCTCTTTTCTTGTTCTTTTTGGAGTAATGGGCTTATATCTTTCCTTTAATGGGGTCTCAGGAGGGAGAAAGATAAATGTCTTTGTTTGTGTCATCACATTGAAGTGGAATTATGGAAGCCAGAGTTACTCCTGCTGCCTCAAGTTGTTACCCTCTAAAGTGAAGCCAGTATACATTAAATGGTAGATATTCACTAGGTTTTTAAGAAGTGTAATTCTGAAGAAGACTTTCCATAGCCACTAACTGCCCTGTCCCACCCCACATCCCCTAGCCCCCATTTTTCAATTCTGTTTTCATGTAATGTGATGACTTTCTTCCATTTATGTAGCTTTTTCACATCTGCCTAATTTTCCTCCCACATACTTTCTCTCAGTCTTTTCTCTCCTCCCTGTCTTACACTGCTAATCATTTCTTACCCAGTTGGCCTCAGGTCTCTCTGTCCATACTATCCTGTAGGAGTTTAGCAAACTTATTCATATATGGGCCCCAATATTTGCATTTCTTCTTTTTCTTTCATGTTTTGTGAAAAGTATATTCGTTTATGTGGTTGTCATTTAAACTTTATTATTTCCTATTTTATGTCATACCTATGAGTGTGTGACAATTCCTAGCCTCACTTAAAATTGCCTTTTGTCAGTTGAATAACCTTTATGTAACAGGTACTTTATTTGTAAACAGTAATGGCTTTTAAGTATTTTTTGTTTGTATCATTAATCTACAATTACATGAAGAACATTATGTTGTCTTCTCTCTGTTGTATGGACCTCCCTGTGCCCCCATCCCCACATTATACATGCTAATCATAATACCCCCTTTCTTCTTTCCCGCCCTTACCCCGCCCTTCCCTCCCATTCTCCTCAGTCCCTTTCCCTTTGGTAAGTGTTAGTCCATTCTTGGGTTCTGTGATACTGTTGCTGTTTTGTTCCTTCAGTTTTTCTTTGTTCTTGTACTCCACATATGAGTGAAATCATTTGGTACTTGTCTTTCTCCGCCTGGCTTATTTCACTGAGCATAATACCCTCTAGCTCCATCCATGTTGTTGCAAATGGTAGGATTTGTTTTCTTCTTATGGCTGAATAATATTCCATTCTGAGTATGTACCACCTCTTCTTTATCCATTCATCTACTGATGGACACTTAGGTTGTTTCCATTTCTTGGAATAGTATTATAGTAATAGTGCTGCGATAAACATAGGGGTGCATCTGTCTTTTTCAAACTGGGCTGCCGCATTCTTAGAGTAAATTCCTAGAAGTGGAATTCCTGGGTCAAATGGTATTTCTATTTTGAGCTTTTTGAGGAACCACTCTATTGCTTCCCACAATGGTTGAACTAATTTACATTCCCACCAGCAGTGTAGGAGGGTTCCCCTTTCCCCACATCCTCGCTAACATTTGTTGTTGTTTGTCTTTTGGATGGTAGCCATCCTTACTTGTGTGAGGTGATATCTCACTGCGGTTTTAATTTGCATTTCTCTGATGACTAGCGATGCGGAGCATCTTTTCATGTGTCTGTTGGCCATCTGAATTTCTTCTTTGGAGAGCTGTCTGTTCAGCTCCTCTGCCCATTTTTTAATTGGAGTATTTGCTTTTTGTTTGTTGTGGTATGTGAGCTCTTTATATATTTTGGATGTCAATCCTTTATTGGATCTGTCATTTATGAATATATTCTCCCATACTGTAGGATACCTTTTTGTTCTGTTGATGGTGTCCTTTGCTGTACAGAAGCTTTTCAGCTTGATGTAGTACCACTTGTTCATTTTTGCTTTTGTTTCCCTTGCCTGGGGAGATATGTTCATGAAGAAATCGCTCATGTTTATGTCCAGGAGATTTTGCCTATGTTTTTTTCTAAGAGTTTTATGGTTTCATGACTTACATGCAGGTCTTTGATCCATTTCAAATTTACTTTTTTGTATGATGTTAGACAGTGATCCAGTTTCATTCTCTTACATGTAGCTCTCCAGTTTTGCCAGCACTATCTGTTGAAGAGACTGTCATTTCTCCATTGTATGTCCATGGCTCCTTTATCAAATATTAATTGACCATGTATGTTTGAGTTAATGTTTGGGGTCTCTATTCTGTTCCACTGGTCTGTGGCTCTGTTATCATTTGTCTTGATTACTGTGACTTTGCAGTAGAGCTTGAAGTTGGGGAGCAAGATCCCCCCACTTTATTCTTCCTTCTCAGGATTGCTTTGGCTATTCGGAATCTTTGTGGCTTTCCATATGGCTTTCCATATGGATTTTTTAACTATTTGTTCCAGTTCGTTGAAGAATGCTGTTGGTAATTTGATAGGAATTGCATCAAATCTGTATATTGCTTTGGGCCGGATGGCCATTTTGATGATATTAGTTCTTCCTAGCCAGGAGCATGGGATGAGTTTCCATTTGTTAGTGTCCTCTTTAATTTCTCTTCAGAGTGTCTCATAGTTTTCAGGGTAGAGGTCTTTTACTTCCTTGGTTAGGTTTATTCCTAGGTATTTTATTCTTTTTGATGCAATTGTGAATGGGATTTTCTTCCTGATTTCTCTTTCTACTAGTTCATTGTTAATGTATAGAAAAGCCACAGATTTCTGTGTATTAATTTTGTATCCTGCAACTTTGCTGAATTCTGATACTAGTTCTGGTAGTTTTGGTGTGGAGTCTTTAGAGTTTTTTTTACATACAATGTCATGTCATCTGCAAATAGTGACAGTTTAACTTCTTCTTTACCAATCTGGATTCCTTGTATTTCTTTGTTTTGTCTAATTGCCGTGGCTAGGACCTCCAGTACTATGTTGAATAACAGTGGGAGAGTGGGCATCCCTGTCTTGTTCCCGATCTCAGAGGAAAAGCTTTCAGCTTCTCGCTGTTCAGTATGATGTTGGCTGTGGGTATCATATATGGCCTTTATTATGTTGAGGTACTTGCCCTCTGTACCCATTTTGTGGAGAGTTTTTATCATGAATGGATATTGAATTTTGTTGAATGCTTTTTCAGCATCTATGGAGATGATCATGTGGTTTTTGTCCTTTTTGTTGATGTGGTGGATGATGTTGATGGACTTTCGAATGTTATACCATCCTTGCATCCCTGGGATGAATCCCACTTGGTCATGGTGTATGATCCTTTTGATGTATTTTTGAATTCTGTTTGCTAATATTTTGTTGAGTATTTTTGCATCTGTGTTGATCAGGGATATTGGTCTGTAGTTTTCGTTTTTGGTGGGGTCTTTGCCTAGTTTTGGTATTAGGGTGATGTTGGCTTGATAGAATGAGTTTGAGAGTATTCCCTCCTCTTCTATTTTTTGGAAAACTTTAAGGAGAATGGCTATTATGTCTTCTCTGTATGTCTGATAAAATTCTGAGGTAAATCCATCTGGTCCGGGGTTTTGTTCTTGGTTAGTTTTTTGATTACCGCTTCAGTTTCATTGGTGGTAATTGGTCTGTTTAGATTTTCTGTTTCTTCCTTGGTTAGTCTTGGAAGGTTGTATTTTCCTAGGAAGTTGTCCATTTCTCCCAGGTTTACCAGCTTGTTAGCATATAGGTTTTCATAGTATTCTCTAATAATTCTTTGTATTTCTGTGGGGTCCATCATGATTTTTCCTTTCTCATTTCTGATTCTGTTGATGTGTGTTGATTCTCTTTTTCTCTTAATAAGTCTGGCTAGAGGCTTATCTATTTTGTTTATTTTCTCAAAGAACCAGCTCTTGGTTTCATTGATTTTTTCTATTGTTTTATTCTTCTCAATTTTATTTATTTCTTCTGTGATCTTTATTATGTCCCTCCTTCTGCTGACTTTAGGTCTCATTTTTTCTTGTTTTTCCAATTTTGATAATTGTGATGTTAGACTATTCATTTAGGATCATTCTTCCTTCTTTAAATATGCCTGGATTACTATATACTTTACTCTTAAGACGGCTTTCGCTGTGTCCCACAGAAGTTGGGTCTTTGTGTTGTTCTTGTCATTTGTTTCCACATATTGCTTGATCTTCATTTTAATTTGGTCATTGATCCATTGATTATTTAGGAGCATGTTGTTAAGCCTCCATATATTTGCGAGCCTTTTTGCTTTCTTTGTACAATTTATTTGTAGTTTTATACCTTTGTGGTCTGAAAAGTTCGTTGGTAGGATTTTAATCTTTTTGAATTTACTGAAGCTCTTTTTGTGGCCTAGTATGTAGTCTATTCTGGAGAATGTTCCCTGTGCACTTGAAAAGAATGTGTATCCTGTTGCTTTTGGATGTAGAGTTCTATAGATGTCTATTAAGTCCATCTGTTCTAGTGTGTTGTTCAGTGCCTCTGTGTCCTTACTTATTTTCTGTCTGGTGGATCTATCCATTGGAGTAAGTGGTGTGTTGAAGTCTCCCAAAATGAATGCATTGAATTCTATTTCCTCCTTTAAATCTGTTAGTATTTGCTTCACATATGCTGGTGCTCCCTTATTGGGTGCATGTGTATTTACAATGGTTATAGCCTCTTGTTGGACTGACCCCTTTATCATTATGTAATGTCCTTCTTTATCTCTTGTTACTTTCTTTGTTTTGAAGTCTGTTTTGTCTGATACTAGTACTGCCACACCTGCTTTTTTCTTCTTGTTGTTTGTATGAAATATCTTTCTCCATCCCTTGACTTTTAGTCCGTTCATGTCTTTGGGTTTGAGGTGAGTCTCTTGTAAGCAGAATATAGATGGGTCTTGCTTTTTTATCCATTCTATTGCTCTGTGTCTTTTGATTGGGTGCATTCCGTCCATTTACATTTAGGATGATTATTGAAAGATATGTACTTATTGCCATTGCAGGCTTTAGATTCATGGTTACCAAAGGTTCAAGGTTAGCTTCTTTACCATCTTACTGTCTAACTTAACTCTCTTATTGAGCTATTTATAAACACAGTCTGATGATTCTTTATTTCTCTCCCTTTTTATTCCTCCTCTATTCTTCACATTTTGGGTGTTTTGTTCTGTGCTCTTTTGTGTTTCCTTTGACTGCTTTTGTGGGTAGTTGATTTTATTTTTTGCCTTTAGTTATTATTTGGTTGGTCTGCTTTTTTTGCTGTTATTTTATTTTCTCTGGTGACATCTATTTAGCCTTAGGAGTGCTCCCATCTAGAGCAGTCCCTCCAAAATGCCCTGTAGAGGTGGTTTGAGGGAGGCAAATTCCCTCAACTTTTGCTTGTCTGGGAATCGTTTAATCCCTCCTTCATATTTAAATGATAATCATGCTGGATACAGTATTCTTGGTTCAAGGCCCTTCTGTTTCATTGCATTAAATATATCATGCCATTTTCTTCTGGCCTGTAAGGTTTCTGTTGAGAAGTGTGATGATAGCCTGATGGGTTTTCCTTTGTAGGTCATCTTTTTTCTCTTTCTGGCTGCCTTTAATACTCTGTGCTTGTCCTTGATCTATGCCATTTTAATTATTATGTGTCTTGGTGTTGTCCTTTTGGGGTCCCTTCTGTTGGGATTTCTGCGTGCTTCTATGGTTTGACCAACTATTACCCCCTCCCCTCAGTTGGAGAAGTTTTCAGCAATTATTTCTTCAAATACACTTTTTATCCCTTTTTCTCTCTCTTCTTCTTCTGGTACCCCTGTAATGTGAATATTTTTCCTTTTGTATTGGTCATACAGTTCTCTTAATATACTTACATTCCTAGGGATCCTTTTATTTCTCTCTGCATCAGCTTCCTTGTGTTCCTGTTCTCTGATTTCTATTCCATTAACAGCTTCTTGCACCTTGTCTGGTCTGCTCTTAAGTCCTTCTAGAGATTGTTTTATTTCTATATTCTCCCTCTGTACTTGCTCCTTTAGCTCTTGCATATTTCTCTGCAGCTCCATCAGCATGGTTATAACCTTTATTTTGAATTCTTTTTCGGGGAGATTGGTTAGGGCTATCTCCCCAAGCCCTCTCCCAGGGTTTGTCTGGACTATTTTGGACTGGACTAAATTCTTCTGCCTTTTCATGGTGATAGAGGTAGCTGTAGGCAGGTAGCATGTGTGTCAGCTCAGAGAACAAAGTTCTTTTCTGCTTGCTGGTTGCCCTGCCCTTCTCTGCTACCTGTGTCAGTTACCCGCACTCCTGGAGCAGCCTCCGGGTTAATCCCCTAAGTTGCTGTGGTTGGGGTCTGTGTCAGAGTACCGCAGAGCCCTGTGGGGAGTGGCAGACGTTCCAGGTGTGCTCTCCTGTGAAAGTAGTGACCCTGCCGGGCAGCTGTGTGCCGGCAGCGGCCTTTGGGTCTGGCCTGGGTGCCTATGCGCCGGGCTGATATTCTGGGCAGCTGCTGGGGGCACGGCTGCTCCTGGGTTGCTCTGCCACTGCCGCCACTGGCTCCCGTGTGCTGCTCCTGGACCCCTCTGGCGCCACCACCACTGGTGCACGCGGGCCACACTCAGACTCCTCTGGTGCCACCGCAGGTGCACATGGGCTGCTCCCATGCCCCTTTGGTGCTGCCGTCGCTGGCGCGCACAGGCCACTCCCACACTGCTCGGTTCCCGCCACCACGGGCTTTCATGGGCCACTCCCGGGCCCCTGTGGCACTGCTGTCCCCAGTGCGCGCTGCCACTCTCCCACTACTGGGCCAGTGTGTCGTGGTCCGCTCCAGTTGGGCAAATGACTGGCAAGCTGCTTATTGCTGTGAGGGGCTTCATAGCAGAGCTGCCGCCCAGGGCATTACATCTCCCAGAGTTCCCGGGATTCCCAGCCTGCTGGGCTCAATGTGCCGGGACGACTTCGTCCAGCTGTTGGGTCCCTGTCCCTTTAAGACTTGCAAAAAGCACTTGCTTTTCTTTTGTCTCAGGGGTGCTGGTTGTGGGGACCTGCTCACAGGTTTTGCTTTTCTGTTTCTTTAATATCCAGCACCCCGTGCACTGTGTGTCTGTGCTCCCAGTGTGGATTTCTAGAGCTGGTTGTTTAGCAGTCCTGGGCTTTCACTTCCTCCCCGCTCCAACTCCTTTCTTCCTGCAGGGGTCTGGGGCAGGGGGACATTTGGATCCTGCTGGGCCATGGCTTGTATCTTACCCCCTTCGTGTGATGCTGAGTTCTTGCAGATGTAGATGTAGCCTGGCTGTTGTACTGTATCCACTGGTGTCTCCTTTAGGAATAGTTGTATTTGTTGTATTTTCAAAAATATATATGTTTTTTGGGAGGAGATTTCCACTGAACTACTCACGCTGCCATCTTGGCTCCCCTCTCAGCTTTTAAGTATTTTAAAGTTTTATAAATTCATTGTAGAAAAGGAAACAATTTAGAAATATATAAGTAAAATTCCCTTTCTTCCCCTCTAAAATCATCCCTTAAAAGCATTATTAGTAGTTTGATGTGTAGTTTTCTAGACTTTTTTCTATGCATATATAAGAATGTGTATATATGTACTCACATTCTCATGTACATACAGCCTTACAGTTTTTCTTTTTAAATGGGAAGTACATATACATTTTGATACACATCTATTTTTCTACTTAATATAGAGACATATCTGACATCTCTATATAAGTTGAAACTTTTAGGTCTACTTTATTCTTCTTAATGACTGCAAAGTATTCTGTTGTGTGGAGTTACATACTCCTCTGTTGATGGACACTTAGATGGTCTCCTTCTTTTCCCTTCCCACATTTTTTTTATAAACAATGCTGTATTCTTATAAGTACTTTTTACATATTGATACTGGTATTTCTGTAGGATAGATTTCTAAAATGTGGGTTTGCTAAGTATAAGCTTTGTAAATTTAAAACTGATAGGTACAACCAATTCCTGCCCCATTCTTTTTTCTTCCCAAATATCTTACTGCGGAAAATTAAAAACACATAAAACTCAAGAAAATAGTATAATAAATCCTTATATGTCCTTCTCACCATCTTAAGAATTATCAACACGCAACAAATCTTGTATTGTCTAATTATCTCACTGCCTACCCTTTCCGTACATGCCTACCTTGGCTAATTTTGAAGTAACTCCTAGACATCAGATCATTTGACCCCAAATGCTTCTTTATTAACTGCATTACTTCTGGGAAATTTTGCTGTGATTTACAAATATTTGCTTTATATGTAGGCTTCAAGAAACTTATTTATTGAGTGAATCAAAACTGAGTGTAGTGGGTCTGATCATTCTTTTTGTCAATAATTAGGCAGCAAGACCAGTTTTCTAAGGTCATATGTGAAACTGTGTGGTCAGCATATAAGATACAGTTTTTCTTTCCATTCTCTGTGGGGACAGTGGGAGGGAGGGAAACAGAAGAGGAAGAAGGGTAAACATTCAGCTCAACAAAAAGTTATCAAATGCTTAGGGTCTAAGACTAAATAACAACAAAAATGCTTGATTCTCTCATTGAAAATTATCATTTAATCTTTCAGAAGATTTTGCCTACAGTTCCCAATTCCTGTGCCAAATTTAAGGAATAGGCTTTAAGTATCAGGGAAACAACTTTTTTTTTAACTCATAAATAATTTTTAACCAGAGTATTAAGCTTGGTAATGGTCAGTAAAAGCCTGATGAATCAATATTCTCATTATTTTTTTGATCAGTATTAGCATAACTTTGCCTCAAGTTTCCCAGTTCCTTGCATAATGTTGACTGGAGAAGCCCAATATTGTATTTATTGAGGATGCTGGTCTATAATTATAATGGATTATTTAATAAGGTACTACATTTTTTACTGAGGATGAGCAAAATGTTGTCCTTAAAAATAATGATTCAGGCTACTCTTCAGTCAGAAAAGACCATTCATATGGAGTAGGTAAATTGAAAAAGTGGTTCTTGAATAATTCTGGAGGAAGAAATTCTTTCTAAGGGCTTTATTAAATAGCTTGACCTTGTATATTAGTTGTACAATATGGGAGCCTGTGACCAGTACTTAGTTGTCTCTTTTCAATATACAGAGTTATGGCAGTTTATGAAGCTGGGAAAACTGTAGCCCAAAGATATAGCAGATTTAAATTATCATTGTCCCAATTATCAAATTTGAACAGCATGACCTAAAATTTGCCCTTGTTAACCAGCCTTATTTAGGAAAGTCATAAATTTATAATAAATTAATTCTAAAAAAAAATTCTCAGGTGTCCTTTTTGCTGTTTTATTTCCCATGTCACTGTACAAATTTGGTCAGGAGTTTTATTTTTCACTACCTGGCAGTCTTTGACAAAGTAGGAGGACAAGTCCCATATTGCTTAGAATCGGTTTTAAATTATAACAGTTTGTTGATAGGAGAAATAGAAATTTCTGAAGGTACTTGAGGCAGAGTTGAAAAGGTTTCATTTCATTACAGAAAATTACAAGAAAGAATTTGAAACTCCCTTGCTCCTCTTTGTTTTCCTAAGTTTACTAGTCTTCTAAGGACATTCATGCATGGAGATGGCTTCTGGAATAACTCTTTTAAGAGTTAAATGGAGGAGAAATTATTTATCTGGTCCAGAAGTGAAGAGAGGCTGCAAAATCCAGTTTGCTCTGTACCTGAGTGATTTATTTATGGGGCTGCCATTTTCCACTGTTAGATTCTGTTCATCAAATAAAAAATTTAAAGAATATTTCATTCAAGTTTAGTATGTTGTCACTAAAGTAATTATTTGGTAGTATTCAGACCACTCATTTCTCCACAGCTTTAGGATGGACTGCACCAGACCGTTTCTATAGCATTCCTGTTCTCAGAGATAGACATAATAGAGAGCCAGACCTATTAAAAACAAGTAAATAAAAATTAAATTGACCCAGAAACAAATGAAAAGAATGAGTGCAGCAAAATTCTTGAATGAGTTTTGCTTTCTTTTATAGGATCCCTAAGCCAAAGCAGTGTCATCCTGTGTGATGGAAAGCCAGTGTCAGAGAACAAACTGCTGTTTATTATCTCCTTGAAGCTGGAACTGTGTAGCTGTATAGCTTTATCATTAGTTACTTGGGAAAATGAGGTTATAGGTTATGTACACAGCTGAGAGGCTTCTGTTAGCCTAACCTATGTGAACTTTATAGTGAGATGTCTTTAAGATTACTGATTCACTATGGAGGTTCCCATATGGTCTAAATTAGATTAATTCTTCAAGTATGGTTTCTTTGTAAATTTATACAGGTTGTGTAGTGCATAGCTGGGCCATATCTAATGTAGTGCCATTTATAGCTTAGATAATGTAGATTTATGTATTCATTAGGACAGTTTTCCAGCTGATGGTAGACAAGTATCTTTAAGAGGGGAAAGATACCATACTAGCAAGTGTAATCCTTATTTTTAAGTATTTAAAAATTTCTTACAAAATGATAAGTAAAAAGTCTTTCTTTAAGTTGTATTTATAGGTGTAATAATAATTTATTATGAAATAATAATTTTAGGCGCACTGCCTGTATATTTGATCACTCTTCCTGTATTTATTATTTCTTCCATATTATCCTGAATACTGCCAGGTTTTTTCTTTCATTCCCTGGAGAAATTTGTTCTTCTTAAGTGAATTTGCTGTGAAAGTGTTTCTGACTTTTATTTTTGATGTGTTTTGTTTGTTTACAATTTAGCAACTCTGAAGTCATAATATGGATGTTTGTGCCATGTTGAATGACTCAATGCTTGGATCCAGTTAATAGCTCCATTGTATATTGAATAAACCTCACATCTTTGCCAGAGGTTTGGGTATTACTCAGTTGTGATTCTGTCAGTATGTGGTCAGCTAGGATTCCAAGTTCATTTGTTATTGTTCAGAGTTTCCAGAAAGTTACCCTGGGTAGCACCAGGCTTTTGATAGTATTCATCATCTGGAGCTTCTGTTTCTAAGTTGGGTTTGGAAGTTTTATTATTTGTGCTTTTTTTGCATCAAGATTAGTCACTGTCAAGTTTTATTATTTGTTCTTTTTGCATCAAGATTAGGTGGGGTTGCTCTTTCACTTTTGATACTTCAAGTCTTTTTGAGGTCTTTATCCCCAGAGTTTATCAGCAAGCAGGCTCTCCTAATGGGGACATCACCTATGTTTGTTTGGATTTATATGGCACTTACAATACCAAAAGGAGTTTAAATTGGCCTTCTAGATTACCAGGTTCTGAGGTCATCTTTAGCAGTGATTCTCAAACTGGAATGTGGATCAGAAACATCTGGATGGCTTGTTAATACAGATTGTGGGCTTTACCCACCCCTGTTTCTAATTCAGTAGGTATGGAGTGGGGCTGATATTGCTGGCTTGGGTACCACACTTTGAGAAGCATTGCTCGAAGATAACATTACCTCATTCTCTAATTATTCTCTATAATTAGAGAAATTATTCCCTAATTTATAGTACTTAGTGTCTGGCATGAAAGGAGGTAGGTTCGGGTCTTAAGAAAACTATCAGAATGTAGAATTCCCTTTTTTCCAAGATGAAAAGCATTTTGAAAATAACATATTATATAGTAAAAAATCCTAACTGTAAGGAAAAGCTTAAAGGTAAAAGTAAAAACTACGTAAAAATCACATTATTAATGCAAAAAATTAATTTTGGCAAACTTCAATCCAGATTTTTTTCTATGCATTTATATAATTTCATGTTCTTATTTAAAATGAGTCCATTTACACCTGATATTGTGTAACCTATTTCTAAAATTCAGAAATATACAATTGGCATAGATACATACCAAATTACTATTAGGTAGATTCCATAATTTATTTAACCAATGATAGCATAAACATTTAGATTGATAGCAATTTTCTAGCAGTTATAGGTTCTTATACTGCATCTTTGTACATATGTCTGATCATCTTATTATGAATCCCAAGAAATGATGCTGCTAAGTCAAAGGAGAGGTACATTTAAAATACTGACACATATTGCCAAATTGTCCTCCAGAAAGGTAGCATAAATTAATACTTCCACTGACAGTGCCTAAGCTTCGCCTGTACACGGAAGTGCTTTTAGAGATAGTAACTTCCTTTTATCTTATGGTAGAAAATGCTTTCTCTAAGATGGACCATGATTCTTATTGGAGCAAATAAAAATTCTGATAGTTCTGGGATAGATAGAGGCCTTAGCTACAGCCCCTTAAATTTCATCATAGTTCTGGTAAGGTTATTTAATTGGTGAGGCTCAAAACATTGTCCCACACTACCAATAGAACAAAAAGGCATCCTACAGGATGGGAGAATATATTCATAAATGATAGATCCGATTAAAGGGTTGACATCCAAAATATATAAAGAGCTCACAGACCTCAACAAACAAAAAGCAAATACTCCAATTAAAAAATGGGCAGAGGAGCTGAACAGACAGCTCTCCAAAGAAGAAATTCAGATGGCCAACAGACACATGAAAAGATGCTCCGCATCGCTAGTCATCAGAGAAATGCAAATTAAAACCGCAGTGAGATATCACCTCACACAAGTAAGGATCACCACCATCCAAAGACAAACAACAACAAATGTTGGTGAGGTTGCGGAGAAAGGGGAACCCTCCTACACTGCTGGTGGGTATGTAAATTAGTTCAACCATTGTGGGAAGCAATAGAGTGGTTCCTCAAAAAGCTCAAAATAGAAATACCATTTGACCCAGGAATTCCACTTCTAGGAATTTACTCTAAGAATGCGGCAGCCCAGTTTGAAAAAGACAGATGCACCCCTATGTTTATCGCAGCACTATTACTATATTACTATTCCAAGAAATGGAAACAACCTAAGTGTCCATCAGTAGATGAATGGATAAAGAAGAGGTAGTACATATACACAATGGAATATTCAGCCATAAGAAGAAAACAAATCCTACCATTTGCAACAACATGGATGGAGCTAGAGGGTATTATGCTCAGTGAAATAAGCCAGGCGGAGAAAGACAAGTACCAAATGATTTCACTCATCTGTGGAGTATAAGAATAAAGAAAAAACTGAAGGAACAAAACAGCAGCAGAATCACAGAACCCAAGAATGGACTAACAGTTACCAAAGGGCAAGGGACTGGGGATGATGGGTGGGAAGGGAGGGATAAGGGGGGGTAAAAAAGGGGGCATTATGATTAGCATGTATAATAGGGGGGTCATGGGGAGGGCTGTGCAACACAGAGAAGACAAGTAATGATTCTACAGCATCTTACTACGCTGATGGACAGTGACTGTAATGGGATTTGTGGGGGGGACTTGGTGAAGGGAGGAGTCTAGTAAACATAATGTTCTTCATGTAATTGTAGATTAATGATATGAAAAAACAAAAAACAAAAAAAACCCAAAAACCTTGTCCCAGACATACCTTTCTAGTCATGATACAGAAAGGACCTTCTCAGATGACAATTGCAGTACTTGTCCTTAAGTTTTGTTGGAAGTTTCTGAAAAGGGCCTTAAACGCAGGATAGACTGTTAACTTTTGGAGTCATCTGGTCACCAGCTGCTGGATAACTAAACTATTTTGAAACTTTAGGGATTTTGTAAAAGAAAACATTTAAAATTAAAGTCATTAAAACCTATACATGCTTAAGTTACTCTACAAGAAGATATGTCAAAGTAATAATCAATCTTCCCATGTTTTCTTCCGTCTGCTACCTCTAGCTTTTCTTCTTCCTTCCTAATTACAACCCTTAAATAGAATTCGTGCCTCATATCGAATTCACTGAGTATCATAACTCCTCCAAGTGGTAAAGATACCTCAAGAGAAATGCTGGGCATAGAAGCCACAGGTCATAAATCTGCAAAGAAGTAAAAAGCTAACCTTTTCGAACAATATGGCTTCTCTCTCACTTACCAACTTTACATTTCCCTGTATGGCGCCGGAAGATGACTGATTAGCCAGAGACGGGTAAGATTCCTCAAGGGAGGAACAACCTAAGACAGGCACAGTCGCAGGGGGGCCATCAGGTGAGAAATTGGGGATCAACAGAGATGAGGCTTAGAACCTCACCCCCCCTGTTTTGAGAGAAATCTTCTGCATCCGTGGATGTATTATTGCCCTTGTCTAGCTTGGATTAACACTTAGTCTACAGGCACACACCTGATCATCTACAATTGCTCTCTTACAACACTAAACTATGTTTTCTACCTTTATCTTGCATCTACCTACCACTTCAGCATTTTATTAAAAAATAATAATAATAATAATAAAGGGAGAAATGTGGGATCCACATATAAATCAAGTATAAAAATCAAACGAATATTCATATTTGACCTGATTGTTTATAGTTCATAATGCGTGATCAAAACCGAAAGTTTCTGTGATGACTGCCCTTGTACTGTTCACCATGTAAGAACTTATTCACTATGTAAGAATTTGTTCACCATGTAAGAACTTGTTCGTTATGCTTCAGAAGATTGGAGACTGACGAGAATTAGGCTTGGGGTGGATTAATGATTGTGCATTGAGCATTGACCCCCCTATACAGAATTTTATTGTTGTTAACAACCATTTGATCAATAAATATGAGAGATGCTCTCTCTCAAAAAAATAATTAAAGTCAAACTGTCTTTGTAGGGATGTAATTTTTTTTTTTGCTAATTGTCTATGTTTTGATCATGTATTCCTATCATTAAACAGCATACTCACCCTCTTTGAGTGTATTTATTTATGAATTATATGCATGTACTAAAATATATGTATTATAAAACATAGGCAGTTAAAATGGAAATTTAGAAGGATTCGATTAGGATATACATAGTAAAATGTTAAATCTTTTCTTTCTATAACAATAGAAACTGCTAGTGAATGCAGGGTTTATTTCTTAAGCACCATTTCCTATAGAGTACAAGGGGCTTCTTGATTTGAGACATATATCTGAACTGAACATTTTTACCTACTAAAGCTTTAACAAGCCCAAATACGTATTTTGATAATTTGTTCCTGAACCTTATAATAATGCACTTGGTTTTCTTAGCAATGACTTGTAATGAGAGTAATGGAGAATGAGAAAGAAGTGGTTATCATTTGCTCCTTAAGGTAGATTCTATTATTTAACATCATTGGTAGAGCATATATTACATATGTTCAGAACCATGGAATTTATAAAAGGTTTCATAGAAATCATATTGTCTCATTTCTCTTTTTTACCTAGATTTCAGTATATTCTAGTGGTTAGGAGCTTAATTCCAGACTAGAATTAGACTACTTGGATTCACTGGCTCTGTTACTTATTCACTGTGTGATCCTGGGTGCGTTACTTTACCTTTCTGTGCCTTACTTTCCTCATCTAAATTAGTAGCATTTGTCTAATGAGGTTATTGTGAGAAGTGGTGTCTGTCTTGTAGGTAGTGCTTTAACTAAATGTTTGTCATTATTACTACTATTCATCCATTATTACTAAATTAACTACAAAGTGATATAGAAAGGAAAATTTAAGTTAAAACTTAAAAATCTAAAAATTAATTTATAAACTCACCACCAGATATTTTGATATTTTATGGCAGGCAGAATGGCCTATCTTCATGGAGTTCTACTACTTGGGTTTGAACAATTGGGCTTTATTGCTTAGTAGCTATGTCACCTTGATCAAATCAACTTATATTTGCCCAGTTTACCCATCATTTAAATGAGTGATACTAATAGTGCCTATCTCATAAAATTGTTTTTAAAATGAAATAAATCATTACATGTATAGAGCTTAGAAGAATGCCTGGGTGTAATAAGTGATCAATAAAAACTATCTATATTTTATTCTTTACAGGTATTCAAAAATGCATTTAATTTTTAAAATACATTATTTTGTAAATTCTTTTCATGTTCTTCTTTGGTTATATTTATAATTTTTAATGTCTTTGTTGTATTCTGTTATTTTGAGATTCTGTGAACCCTGAACAATTACTGCACCTCTGTTTTATAAATAGGGTGTTTTGTTCTGCTTGTCCCATTTTTGCTCAAAAAGAAAAGGTTATTCTTTTTGCAAACATTTCAAAATTACAGTTTCTTTTGCATACATTTTGACTATAAAATACTTAAGTGTGGAACACATTTCAAGTGATGATGATGAACTTTAGTTCAAATGACCACATAAAATAATACCCAGAAATGAATTCATTGTTAACTATTATCTCATACAACTGTCAGCTTTTTTTTGTCAGGACCACACGAAGAGATAGCAAGAAACTGAGATAAATTTGTAAATATGTCTTCATTTGTCTCTTCAGAAAGTCTCCCTTACTAAGAGGACCAGACCAATGCCGCTTATTTAGCATGGGGAAGGATGAACCAGAGAAAATGGTGGAGTGGTCAGTGGTGCCATTAGCCTCAGGCATGATGACTCCAGTCTGGGGATTTCCAGGGGAAGCTATTCCTTTGACATTCTTGCTTCACCTTCCCATTCTTCTGAAGTCCCCATCCTCAGTTAGAAGTCTCCCAGAAGCTTATTTGCCCTGTGCCTCTCTGAGAAGTACTGTAGCCTGAAGTATATATGTACAGTACTAATTATGCCCTTTTGGGAAGTTCACTTTGCAATATAACCTTATTCCCTCTTGATAAACTATCTTTTATGGGTGCTCTCCTCCTGTGGTCTAAGTGAAAATTGCCTCTGTTTGCAAATTGGGCTAGTTGTCTCCTATGGCAATAGGGACCAGGGGATGCCTGGGAGATCTCTTCCTTTAGATCTTGACTCTGTAGAATTGCATATGGGTTGTGCCAGATGGAGGGCCTGTGTATACTGGTAATATTAAGATTTCCTGGATAGTAAGGTTTTTTTTTTTTTTAAATTAGGACTTTGAGCAAGTGCTAGGGAGAAGGGAGAAGAATAAAGGAAGTATATTAATTTTCTATGACTTCTATAACAAATTACCACAGATTTATTGGCTTAAAATGACAGAAATTTATTACCTTATTAAGAGTTCTATACTTCAGCAGTCTAACATGTGTCCCTCTGAGCTGAAATCAAAGTGTCAGCAGACATATGTTCCTTTCTAGAGGTTCTAGGGGAGAATCCTTTCCATTGTCTTTTCCAGCTTTTGGAGGCCACCAGCATTCCTTGACTTTGGCTCCCTTCCTTCTTAGGAATAGGATGCCATCTGAACAGGCTTGTTTAACATTCACTTTGGGGAGCTCTGGGGGGAGGGTCTCTGCAAAGCTGGGTAGTTAACATTTCAGAGTAAGTAGCTGATGCTGACTTAGGTTAATTGGTCCTGTGACTGCCAGTTTGGAGAGGTAGGCCATATATATTTACAGTGCCATAGGTGGAGAAACAGTGGTTTCAAATATAAGCTCCAAATCAAAAGTCAAATGGTACATTATTTGTGTTGGATCAAAATTGAGCTGCTTCTAGCAAGGTCAGGTCTATATGGGATTTCTTTGTTTATATTATGATTAATGCGTTTACTGAGCAACATGGCAGTGGTTAGTGGGAGGACAGTTGGCTCATCAACTTGTACTCATCTCTCATCCTTAATACCAAGGAACAGTCTTTACCAGGGGACACTTCCCTTTTGCAGTGAGATATAGAGCAGCTTCTGCTGGCACACCATGGCTGTAGTGGAGAGACTGAGGCTGAGTTTTAGTTTCCTCACATTCCCTTCTCTTCCGTTTTGTAAATATGTCTTACGTACTATCTGTCAACTTTTTGCCCAATGTCATATTTGTTATTCTAGGTACAATTATACTGGTATCTTGTTATATATCTTATAATTTCTAGTTCAAATCTTTACCTTCCCAGTGGCGAAAGGGGCTTATCTCCCGGTTGAATTATCCCCCTTTAATAGTTCTTCCTGAAGCTCTATGTAATGATTTCTCTTTCATCTCATTGACTTGTTTGCAAGGGTTGTCCTTTCAGCCATTTCCACCTGACAACCACACCCACTCTCCAAGGTCCCACTTCAAATATCTGTCATCTCTTTTCCTCTAACTCCTCTGGGTGGATAAGTGGTTTGTTTTTTGGCTTCTAAAGAACATTTTTCATACCTATGTTACAGAAGTTAACAAACGATTCTTATTTGTTAGTTCTTCCTTCCCCTTAAGACTAAGCATTTTACCCTTCTGTGAGTTTTATATTCAGAACCATTGCATCTTAGTAGTATTTGAGATGGGTGAGGAGTAGGCCTTCATTTTCTAAAGTTATTGTGTTATAAATGCAGCCTGTTTTATTATAAATGAGGATCAGTTTTAGGAAAGAGTATTTATGGAACTTAAGGGTCTGAAATTGGACTCTTGAGAAGCTATATACTGTCCACTTAACATTTGGAAAGTCTTTATGTATTCTTTTTTTTTAAATTTAAGTATAATTGATATACACTCTTATGAAGGTTTCACATGAAAAACAATGTGGTTACTATATTTACCCATATTATTGAGACCCCCCATACAACATTGAAGTCATTGCCCATCAGTGTAGTAAGATGCCACAGAGTTACTACTTTTCTTCTTTGTGCTGCACTGTCTTCCCCATGACCCCTCCCACCCCCCACACCATGTGTACTAATCATAATACCCCTCAATCCCTTTCTCCCTCCCTCCCCACCTGCCTTCCCCTACCCCTCCGGTTTGGTAACTGTTAGTCCCTTCTTGGAGTTTGGGAGTCTGCTGCTGTTTTGTTCCTTCAGTTTTGCTTCATTGTTATACTCCACAAATGAGGGAAATCATTTGGTACATGTTTTCTTTGCCTGGCTTATTTCACTGAGCGTAATACCCTCTAACTCCACCCATGTTGTTGCAAATGATAGGATTTGTTTCTTTTTAATGGCTGAATAGTATTCCATTGTGTATATGTACCACCTCTTCTTTATCCATTCATCTACCGATGGACACTTAGGTTGCTTCCATTTCTTGGCTATTGTCAATAGTGCTGCAATAAACATATGGGTGCATATGTCTTTTTGAATCTGACAATTTGTAATCTTTGGGTAAATTCCTAGGAGTGGAATACCCGGGTCAAATGGCATTTCTGTTTTTAGTTTGTTGAGGAACCTCCATACTGCTTTCCACAATGGTTGGACTAGTTTACATTCCCACCAGCAGTGTAGAAGGGTTCACCTTTCTCCACATCCTTGTCAGCATTTGTTGTTTTTAGTCTTTTTGATGCTGGCCATCCTAACTGGTGTGAGGTGATATCTCATTGTAGTTTTAATTTGCATTTCCCTGATAATTAGTGATGTGGAGCATCTTTTCATGTGCTTACTGGCCATCTGAATTTCTCTGGAGAAGTGTCTGTTCATATCCTTCACCCATTTTTTAATCTAGTTATTTGCTTTTTGGGTGTTGAGGTGTACGAGTTCTTTTGTATTATTTTATTTTGGTATCATTAATCTACAATTACATGAAAAACATTATGTTTACTAGCCTCCCCCCTTCGCCAAGTCCCTCCCACAAACCACATTACAGTCACTGTCCATTAGCATAGTAAGATGCTGTAGAGTCACTACTTGTCTTCTCTGTGTTGCACAGCCCTCCCTGTGCCTCCCCCCACATTATACATGCTATTCGTAATGCCCCCTTTCTTTCTCCCCCTCCTTATTCCTCACTTCCCACCCATCCTCCCCAGTCCCTTTCCCTTTGGTAACTGTTAGTCCACTCTTGGGTTCTGTGTTTCTGCTGCTATTTCGTTCCTTCAGTTTTTTCTTTGTTCTTATACTCCACAGATGAGTGAAATCATTTGGTACTTGTCTTTCTCCGCCTGGCTTATTTCACTGAGCATAATACCCTCTAGCTCCATCCATGTTGTTGCAAATGGTAGGATTTGTTTTTTTCCTATGGCTGAATAATATTCCATTGTGTATATGTACCACCTCTTCTTTATCCATCATCTACTGATGGACACCTAGGTTGCTTCCATTTCTTGGCTATTGTAAATAGTGCTGCGATAAACATAGGGGTGCATCTGTCTTTTTCAAACTGGGCTGCTGTATTCTTTCCTAGAAGTGGAATTTCTGGGTCAAATGGTATTTCTATTTTGAGCTTTTTGAGGAATCTCCATATTGCTTTCCACAATGGTTGAACTAGTTTACATTCCCATCAGCAGTGTAGAAGGGTTCCCCTTTCTCCGCATTCTTGCCAGCATTTGTTGTTCTTAGTCTTTTTGTTGCTGGCCATCCTGACTGGTGTTAGGTGCTGTCTCATTGTGGTTTTAATTTGCATTTCCCTGATAATTAGTGATGTGGAGCATCTTTTCATGTACCTACTGGCCATCTGAATTTCTCTGGAGAAGTGTCTGTTCATATCCTCCACCCATTTTTTAATCTGATTATTTGCTTTTTGGGTGTTGAGGTGTATGAGTTCTTTAAGTATTTTGGATGTTAACCCCTTGTCAGATATGTCGTTTACAAATATATTCTCCCATACTGTAGGAGCCCTTTTGTTCTGCTGATAGTATCCTTTGCTGTACAGAAGCTTTTTAGTTTGATGTAGTCCCATTTGTTCATTTTTGCTTTTGTTTCCCTTGCCTGAGGAGTTGTGTTCAGGACAAAGTTGCTCATGTTTATATTCAAGGGACTTTTGCCTGTGTTTTCTTCCAAGAGTTTTATGGTTTCATGACTTACATTCAGGTCTTTGATCCATTTTGAGTTTACTTTTGTGTATGGGATTAGCCAATAATCCAGTTTCATTCTCTTACATGTAGCTGTCCAGTTTTGCCAATACCAGCTGTGGAAGAGGCTGTCATTTCCCCACTGTGTGTCCATGGCTCCTTTATCATGTATTAATTGACCATATATGCTTGGGTTTATATCTGGGCTCTCTATTCTGTTCCATTGATGTATGGGTCTGTTCTTGTTCCAGTACCAAATTGTCTTGATTACTGTGGCTTTGTAGTAGAGCTTGAAGTCAGGGAGTGTAATCCACCCAGCTTTATTTTTCCTTCTCAGATTGCTTTGGCTATTTGGGGTCTTTGGTGGTTCCATATGAATTTTAGAACTATTTGTTCCAATTTGTTGAGGAATGCTGTTGGTATTTTGATAGGAATTGCACTGAATCTGTAGATTGCTTTAGGCAGGATGGCCATTTTGACAATATTAATTCTTCCTATCCATGAACATATGATGTATTTCCATTTATTGGTATCTTCTTTATAATTTGTCTCATGAGTGTCTTGTTGTTTTCAGAGTATAGGTCTTTTCACCTCCTTTGTTAGGTTTTTCCTAGGTACTTTATTCTTTTTGATGCAACTGTGAATGAAATTCTTTTCCTGATTTTTCTGCTATTTCATTGTTAGTATATGGGAATGCAACAGATTTCTGTCTATTAGTTTTGCATCCTGCAACTTTGCTGAATTCAGATACTAGTTCTAGTAGTTTTGGAGTGGATTCTTTAAGGTTTTTTATGTACAATATCATGTAATCTGCAAACAGTGACAGTTTAACTTTTTCATTACCAATCTGGATGCCTTTATTTCTTTGTGATGTCTGATTGCCATGGCTAGGACCTCCAGAACTTGTTAAATAAAAGTGGGCAGAGCGGGCATCCTTGTTTTGTCCCCGATCTTAAAGGCAGCTTCTCACTGTTAGGTATGTTGTTGGCTGTGGGTTTGTCATATATGGCCTTTATTATGTTGAGGTACTTGCCATTTATACCCATTTCGTTGAGAGTTTTTATCATGAATGGATGTTGAATTTTGCCATATGGTTTTTCAGCATCTATGTAGATGATCATGTGGTTTTTGTCCTTCTTTTTGTTGAGGTGATGTATGATGTTGATGAATTTTTGAATATTGTACCATCCTTGCATCCCTGGAATAAATCCTACTTGATCATGATAGATGATCTTTTTTGATGTATTTTTGAATTCAGTTTGCTAATATTTTGTTGAGTATTTTTGCATCTATGTTCATCAAGGATATTTATCTGTAATTTTCTTTTTTTGTGGTGTCTTTGTCTGTTTTTGGTATTAGAGTGATGTTGGACTCATAGGATGAGTTTGGGAGAATTCCCTCCTTTTCTACTTTTTGGAAAACTTTAAGGAGGGTGGGTATTAGGTCTTCAGTAAATGTTTGGTAAAATTCAGTGGTGAAGCCACCTGGTCCAGAGATTTTGTTCTTAGGTAGTTTTTTGATTACCAATTCAATTTTGCTGCTGGTAATTGGTCTGGTCAGATTTTCTGTTTCTTCTGGGTCAGCCTTGGAATGTTATATTTTTCTAAAAGTTGTCCATTTCTTCTAGGTTATCCAGTTTGTTAGCATATAATTTTTCATAGTATTCTCTAATAATTATTTATATTTCTTTGGTGTCTGTAGTGATTTTTCCTTCCTCATTTCTGATTCTGTTTATGTGTGTAGACTCTTTTTTTCTTGATAAGTCTGGGCTTGGGGTCTTTCTATTTTGTTTCTTTTCTCAAGGAACCAGCTCCTGCTTTCATTAATGTTTTTGCTGATAAGTCTGCTGATAGCTTGATAGGGTTTCCCTTATAAGAAATTTTTTGTTTCTCTCTAGCTTCTTTCAATACCTGTCTTTATCCTTAATCTTTGTCATTTTAATTATATGTCTTGGTGTTGTTCTCCTGGGGTTCCTTTTGTTAGGGTATCTCTGAACTTCTGGGACCTGGGTGTCTATTTTGTTTTCCAGATTGTGGAAGTTTTCAGCAATTATTTCTTCAAAGAGTCTTTCTTCTCCTTTGTCTCTTCTCCTTGTGATACCCCTCTTATTCAAATATGTTTTGTTAGGAGTTGTCACATGGCTTGCTTAGCATCTTTGTTTCTAGAAATTTTTTTCCGTGTTCCTGAGTTCCACTGTTTTCCTGTTCTCTAAATTTCTCTCTCATTGTCTTCTCTACTTGCAACAATCTATTATTTATTGCCTCCATTGTATTTTTCATTTCAGATACTGTATTCAGCTCTGAGTGGCTCTTTTTCAGTGCTTCTTTCTCTTTGTTGAAGTCCTCCCTGAGATATTTAATATTTTCCCACAGATCAGTGAGCATATTTATTACTCTTGCTTTGAAATCTTTGTTAAGAAGATTGGTGGCCTTCATTTCATTTAGCCCTCTTTCTTGTGGTTTATCCTGTGGTTTTGTTTGGAACATAATCTTCGGCTTCCTCCTTTGTCAGGATTTCTGTGTTTCTTCCTTTGTATAAGATACACTATGCCTCCTGGTCTAGAGTGTAATGTTTTTATGAAGAAGTTGTCCTGTGGTGCTCAGAAGCTCAAGACTCTTTACTTACCAGTGCCTAGTTCTTCTTTGTGGTGCAGCCCCAGTTGTTATTGGTGGGCTATGGGCTGGGTTGCCTTCCTGCCAGCAGTGGCTGATCTCTTTCAACAGAGGGTGGCAGGTTGTCTCAGCTGGCCCTTAGTGAGCCAAATAGCTGTGCTTGTGCTTGGATCATTGTGGGTGGGGCTGCCTGCCCTGCAGTGATGGCAGTGCTGATAAGGTAGGTTGGGTGGGTGGCAAGGGGAGTGCAGTGTAGGGCTGGGCCACTAGTGAGGAGAAAAGAGTGTTTGAAGCTGGCTCCAACAGGTGCCTCCCCAGTTGGGCTTTGAAGGAGCTGAGAAATCTGGGAAAGCCTTCCTTTGCCTGCCAGGCAGCAAAGTCTGACTGCTTCTGGGCCCAGGGACAAGTGGGTAAAGAAGGAAGTACCTTGGAGATGAGCTGCCAGTTAGGGGATAGAGTGTTTGGGCCTCCTACAAGTGCCGAACCAGTTGGGTTGAGGGAGGGCTGGGGAAGTGTTGTCTGCTTGCTCTTTTCTTGCAGAGATAGCTGTATCCAACCCTCACCCTTCTGACACTCCTCACACTGCTGGTGATTCCCTCAAACTGCCACGTCTGCTTTGGGTCCCCGCAGGACTGGTGGATCATGCCTGTCCTCCACAAGCAGCTGGAGTCTCAGCCTCCCAGAGTGTTCCAGCTCTCTCTGTGTTGGCCTTACTAATCATCAAAGCCCAATGCAATGTGGATTCATTTTCCCAGCAGATCTTCAGGGCCAGGTGTGCAGAGTTCCTGAGCTCTTCCTCCTGCCTCCGCCCTGCAGTCTGTTCCTCTTACTCCTGCCTGTGGGCTGGGATGGGTGAAGGGCTGGGTCCTGATCTATCATGACTCTTCCACTTTACCCTTCTCTGTGTGGTCCTCTCTTCTACCCCAGGTGTAAATGACCTCTTCTCTGCAATCTTCAGGTCATTTTCAGGACTTGTTGTATTTGTGGTAGTTCCTTTACGGTGTGTGTGGGAGGAGGTTTCTGCTTTGCCTTCCTACTCCACTATCTTTTCTTCCCTCTGCCTAATAAGGATTTTTTTTTACTGTGCTGTTATTAATTATTAAATTTGACCTGTAAGTTGAGAGAAAATACCTGTTAGTCTATATTCATTATACATGTAAGTGGTCTGAGATGTATTTAGTCGAGGTATATCCTGAGAAAGTTGTACTGAAGAACATTACATTATATACATTTCCAGGGAGGGATTTCAGTTTACATGGCTATGCAGTAGAATCTGGTTGAACTACTTTATTCCAGGCTTCCAGGATTAATTTTAACAGGGTTTAGTCTGAAGTGCGGAAACTGGAATTTTGGGAAATTATTTGGAATCTAAATTTTAGTGAATTCAAGAAAACAGGCAGAAACATACAAGGTTGGTTGCTGATGTGCATCTCCTGTTGGTTTCTTGTGTGCACTACCTTTGGTGCTCACTGTGGCCAGGCCACGTTTGGTAGTTTTTAGGCAGATTTGCAGTATACGGTCAAGGATTGAAAAGATGGCTTCATGAAGGATTGCTTATCTGCTAGGTATTGAAGATATGTATCCTTTGGGTACTAACTCCTTCCCAGCTGTACTGGTTCTCTCATCTTTATCATTTGTTAATAATCATTTATGTAGCCCTTGGTTTAAAAACTTTTTATATGTTTATTTTCATTTCAGAAAGTATAGTAGTATTGCTTTCAATTTATTCATACAGAAAAAGTTTAGTGACTTTTAAAAACCAACCCAGAGAGGTTATAGTGCTATCAAGGTGCATATTCTTAGCTCTTAAATTGCTTGTTAGTGCTAATAGTAATCCTCTAGTTTAATTTTCTAGACTCTATTTTGTTTTCTACTTCAATTAAAATTGCCTTTTGTCTCGCCTCTTACATTACTTAAGGAAGGAGATATGAACAGTTTGTACACTATATTTAGCTTTCAATTTTTAGGAGGCCAGAGTAAGCTGAAAGCATAGCTTTTTGTGGGACTGCTTTAGGTTTTAGAAGGGATTTGAGAGTCATCTTAATAAATTAATTATTGAGCTTTAAAAAAAGTCCTCATTTTCACTGTAAATTTATTCCCTATTAAAGAGCATATTGTAGATTAGGTCACCTCTGCAACTGAAGTATTGATGGGATACTAAAAACAATTCTTATTTCTGTGTAGGTGAAAAAAAAACCCTGTTTTGCTGCTTAGGTCACAGAAACTCACTACTTATTGATTCTGCCTTATTGTTTTTTTTTTTCTTTGACTTATTTGATTGTACTCAGTATTCTCCTTCTTGGATGTAAAATTAAAAGAAATGATCACATTAAACTTTTTAATGCTCCCTTGGAGTGGAGTTGTTGTTATTCATGGTGAAGTCTGGGATATACTCAACAGATCAGTGTATTTTAACTGACCATGTTAGAGAGCAAAGGGACTTATGGCTGCCAGATGAAACTCCTTTTCCAAATTAGCCCTGTGACATTTCTTTGAGTGTGCCATTCTTAATGGAGTTTATAGACATTTGGGAAGATTGCTATAGCACTTGATAAAATTTATAGAGGAAAACAAATCACAGAGACTTCACTTTCTGTTAATTAGGTGGTATAAACAGTAATTTTTTTCCTGAACTCTGGGAGTATTAATGTATGAGTTAAGTTCTACCACCCTGCCTTCTGTTGCCCCAACTTTTTATTTAGCAAAATTCCTAATTTATGGAAAAATGGAAAGAACAACAATACAGCTTCAGTAATTATTAACATTTGCCATATTTACTTTATCTGTACACATTTTCTTCTTTGGGCACTGTAGGGTAAATGGAGGTTTTCACTCAGAGGTTCCAGAATCTCCCACCTGGCCTTAGTCTACTTATAAACTAATGAATATTTCAGAGCCTCTGGTCAATCTGGGGCAATGGGTGGAGAGAAAACGGCCATTCTCTCTTCCCCTCTGTTCCTGATACCTACTTGGTCTTGTGCCAATCAATCACCACAGACCCGCCCATGGAGTTTCTCCTGGAAGGGATGGTTGGGGGAGGAGAGCATGGGCTGAGGCTGCAGGGGAATGGAGCTGGTTTTGCTAGCAGGGACAGGGGAGAAAGGACTTGGGAAGCAAACTTACACCAAACGCCATGACCAGAGGAGAAGGATAAGAGAAAACTGTGAGAAATAAAACTCCTTAACCCAAACTGTTTTTCCCTTGCCTTACTTTGGTTTTATCAGATTCACAGGGGGGACTTGCCCTGGCTTGGAACACCCTTCCCTGTGGTTACAGGCATCAAGTTGACTCTTTAAATATATGGCTGGAAGAAAAGTAAGATTTGTGTCTTCAATTGGTAGTTCTGATTTTCATATTCTGCCTGAAAGATAGACTATTTTGACTTCTGAGTCATAAAATAAAGCAATTTTCTTTCTGATATTAATGTTAATCATGATATAAATGTTAAACATGTAATTGTACCCACCTTATAGGAAGTTGGGAAACCTAGCAAAAATTAAGAACTAGGAAACTGATACTGTTAATTCACATTAAGCTCGGAAGATCTTGAGTTGTTGTCAAGAACTCCAGGATCTCCAAGCTGTGCCCCAGCAAGCTAACTACACACACCCATCCTAATCTTTCTCCCAAACTTTTCATCATGTATTCTCTGGAGTTAGGGATGAAGTAGGGAGAGGAAAGGTAGAAAGTAACTAGCATTTTTTGATTGGAGCTAGAAGTGTTACATATGTTAGCTCATTTAATAATAATAATATTGTTACAGATATTAGTATCCACATTTTATAGCCAAGAAAACTGAGGTTCAGGTAAGTTAATTTGCCCAAAGTCACTCACTGGTAGTAAGTAGAGGAGTATTTTTGGATTTAAAAAAAATCGTGTACAGGTCACTGTGATGACAGTACATCAGATACATTTTAATTAGGGATCTCAAGTGAAAAATGGCTCCTCCTAACATTTTATAGTTGGATAAGTTATTTAAGTCTTACATGATTGGCAGTCTGGGTAGGATTTGTCAATAGTGCTTTTTAGAAGATAGTTGATAAAAATCCTAGTTCCTTTGAGATTTCAGGGGGCTTGGTAGTGCTGAGTACAAAACTTGCAGTCATGTTTTGTGCTTTTGCTCATCCTCATAAATAAACAGTGGAAAATTATAAAGTAGACCACCTTAAATACAGCTGAATTCTACTATATGAGCATTCTCAAAAGAGATGGTGCCAAACATGGTACCACACCCAGAATCAGCCAGGCACAACCTAAAAGAGTCTAAGTAATCAGGAATTCCATGGAGAGGTTGGGACTCATCCCAGGATCTGGAGAAAAAGCTGATATGAAGATCTAAGAGGAAACTTAAGTGAAGAATGGGGTCATAACTAGCTGGTGGTAGCACTAGAAATACAGGACATTCTTCATATTCCTGAAAGACATATATTGTTAAGACCTTCCAGTTCCTGAATGTTGCTAGTTGAAATGTTGATGCAGGTAGTTTGTTATGCTCATGCCCAGGCCAAATGACTAGACTTCACATTCAACTTAACTGTATTTGTACTACCTATTTTTAATAAAACAGCTAACATTTATTATTTACTTTGTGCTGGCCCTTATTCTAAGCAGTTATAAACATATTAACACATTTAGTACTCACAACAACCTTCTGAAGTATATGAGGAAACCAGCTCAGATAGGTTGAATAATGCAGAGATCAAGGCTAGGCAATGGAACTGAAATTTGAATGTAGGGAATCTGGGTCTAGTGTTTCTGTTCTTGACTGCTGTATCAAAACTATTATCTATATTAGAAAAACACTGAAAGGTTGGTATTATCTCATCCCTTTTGTTCATAACTTCTTAAAAGTCATGCTTGAGTAGGAAGAAAGTGAATATTAATTATTAGAAAGCTGTTTTAGTCATTTCTCTTATCTAGCCCTGATGGCTTGATGAGTCTTCCTTTTAGGCTTTTGAATTTGTAGTGCTGTGTCTCAGAAAATAGACCAGTACTCTCATTCTGTGTCGTAAGTAGAAATTTCTTGAGATTTATGTTAACAATTAAAAGGAAATTATAATCTTAAGATTTACTTAGAACTCTCTGATGGAAAATAAGAAAAAAACCCCCTGGAGATTGAGGCTTATGGGCTTTAAAAGTTTATTTATTTATTTATTTATTTTGGTATCATTAATGTACAATTAAATGAGCAACATTACGGTTACTAGATTCCCCCTATTATAAAGTCCAAACCACATACCCCATTACAAGTCACTGTCCATCAGTGTAGTAAGATGCTATAGAATCACTACTTGTCTCGTCTGTGTTATACTGCCTTCTCCATGCCCGCCCCCTCTACATTATGTGTGCTAATCGTAATGCCCCCTTTTCCCCTTATGCCTCCCTTCCCACCCATCTTCCTCAGTCTCTTTCCCTTTGGTAACTGTTAGTCCATTCTTGGGTTTTGTGAGTCTGTTGCTGTTTTGTTCCTTCAGTTTTTTCTTTGTTCTTATACACCACAGATGAGTGAAATCATTTGATACTTGTCTTTTTCCACCTGGCTTATTTCACTGAGCATAATACCCTCTAGCTCCATCCATGTTGTTGCAAATGGTAGGTTTGTTTTCTTATGGCTGAATAATATTCCATTCTGAATATGTACCACATCTTCTTTATCCATTCATCTACTGATGGACACTTAGGTTGCTTCCATTTCTTGGCTATTGTAAATAGTGCTGTGATAAACATAGGGGAGCATATGTCTTTTTGAAACTGGGCTACTGCATTCTTAGGGTAAATTCCTAGGAGTGGAATTCCTGGGTCAAAAGGTATTTCTATTTTTAGTTTATTGAGGAACCTCCATACTGCTTTCCACAATGGTTGAACTAATTTACATTCCCACCAGCAGTGTAGGAGGGCTCCCCTTTCTCAACATCCTCACCAACATTTGTTGTTGTTTGTCTTTTGAATGTTGGCCATTCTAACTGGTGTGAGGTGATGTTTCATTGTGGTTTTAATTTCCATTTCTCTGATGATTATTGATGTGGAGCATCTTTTCATGTGTCTGTTGGTCATCTGAATTTCTTCATTGGAGCAGTGTCTGTTCAGATCTTCTGCCCATTTTTTAATTGGATTATTTGCTTTTTGTTTGTTGAGGTGTATGAGTTCTTTAAGTATTTTGGATGTCATTTATGAATATTCATATATTGGATATGTCATTTATGAATATATTCTCCCATACTGTAGGATGTCTTTTTGTTCTACTGATGATGTCCTTTGGTGTACAGAAGCTTTTTTGTTTGATATAGTCCCACTTGTTCATTTTTGCTTTTGTTTCCATTGCCCAGGGAGATATGTTCATGAAGAAGTTGCTCATGTTTATGTCCAAGAGATTTATGCCTATGTTTTTTCTAAGAGTTTTATGGTTTCATGGCTTACATTGAGGTCTTTGATCCATTTTGAGTTTACTTTTGTGTATGGGGTTAGACAGTGATCCAGTTTTGGTCTCTTAACATGTAGCTGTCCAGTTTTGCCAATACCAGCTGTGCAAGAGGCTGTCATTTCCGCATTGTATATCCATGGCTCCTTTATTGTATATCAATTGACCATATATGTTTGCATTTATATCTGGACTCTCTATTCTGTTTCACTGGTCTGTGCATCTGTTCTTGTGCCAGTACCATATTGTCTTAATTACTGTGGCTTTGTAGTAGAGCTTGAAGTTGGGAAGCGAGATCCCCCCTGCTTTATTCTTCCTTCTCAGGATTGCTTTAGCTATTTGGGGTCTTTTGTGCTTCCATATGAATTTTAGAACTATTTGTTCCAGTTCGTTGAAGAATGCTGTTGGTATTTTGATAGGGATTGTATTGAATATGTATATTGCTTTAGGCAGGATGGCCATTTGACAATATTAATTCTTCTTATCCAAGAGCATGGGATGAATTTCCATTTATTAATGTCATCTTTAATTTCTCTTTAAAGTGTCTTGTATTTTTTAGGGTATTAAGTCTTTCACTTCCTTGGTTAGGCTTTTTCCTAGATATTTTATTCTTTTTGATGCAATTGTGAATGAAATTGTTTTCCTGATTTCTCTTTCTGCTAGTTCATCATTAGTGTATAAGAACGCAACAGATTTCTGTGTATTAATTTTGTATCCCGGAACTTTGCTGAATTCACATATTAGTTCTTGTAGTTTTGGAGTGGGGTCTTTAGGGTTTTTTATGTACAATATCATGTCATCTGCAAACAATGACAGTTTGACTTCTTCCTTGCCAATCTGGATGCTTTTTATTTCTTTGTGTTGTTTGATTGCCATGGCTAGGACCTACAGTACTATGTTGAATAAAGGTGGGGTGAGTGGGCATCCTTGTCTTTTTCCTGATCTTAGGGGAAAAGCTTTCAGCTTCTCAGTGTCAAGTATAATGTTGGCTGTTGGTTTGTCATATATAGCCTTTATTATGTTGAGGTGTTTGCCCTCTATACCCATTTTGTTGAGAGTTTTTTTCATGAATGGATGTTGAATTTTGTTGAATGCTTTTTCAGCATCTATGGAGATGATCATGTGGTTTTTTTGTCCTACTTTTTTTGATGTGGTGGATGATGTTGATGGATTTTCAAATCTTGTACCACCCTTGCATCCCTGAGATGAATTCCACTTGATCATGGTGTATGATTCTCTTGATGTATTTTTAAATTCAGCTTGCTAATATTTTGTTGAGTATTTTTACATCTATGTTCATCAGGGATATTGGTCTGTAATTTTCTTTTTTTGTGGTGTCTTTGCCTCATTTTGGTATTAGAGTGATGCTGGCTGGCTTCATAGAATGAGTTTGCGAGTATTCCCTCCTCTTCTGTTTTTAGAAAAACTTTAAGAATGGGTATTATGTCTTCTCTAAATGTCTGAAAAAATTCAGCGGTGAATCCATCTGGTCCAGGGATTTTGTTCTTAGGTAGTTTTTTGATTATCAGTTCAATTTCATTGCTGGTAATTGGTCTGTTTAGATTTTCTGTTTCTTCCTTGGTCAGTCTTAGAAGGTTGTATTTTTCTATAATGTTGTACATTTCTTCCAGGCTATCCAGTTTGTTAGCATATAGATTTTTGTAGTATTCTCTCATAATTCTTTCTATTTCTGTGGTGTCTGTAGTGATTTTTCAGTTTTCACTTCTGATTCTGTTTATGTGTGTAGATTCTCTTAAGTCTGGCTAGGGGTTTATCTATTTTGTTTATTTTCTCAAAGAACCAGCTCTTGATTTCATTAATTTTTTCTAATGTTTTATTCTTTTCAATTTTATTTATTTCTTCTCTGATCTTTGTTATTTCCCTCCTTCTCCTGACTTTGGGCCTCATTTGTTCTTCTTTTTCCAGTTTCAATAATAGTGAATTTACACTATTCATTTGGGATTGTTCTTCCTTCTTTAAATAGACCTGGATTGCTATATACTTTCCTCTTAAACTGCCTTTGCTGCATCCCTCAGAAGTCGGGACATTGTGCTGTTGTTGTCATTTGTCTCCATATATTGCTTGATCTCTGTTTTAATTTGGTCATTGATCCATTGATTATTTAGGAGCATGTTCTTAAGCCTCCACGTGTTTGTGAGCCTTTTTGTTTTCTTTGTAGAATTTATTTCTAGTTTTATACCTTCGTGATCTGAGAAGTTGGTTGGTAGAATTTCAATCTTTTTGAATTTACTGAGGCTCTTTTTGTGACCTAGAATGTATGTGGTCTATTCTGGAAAATGTTCCATGTGCACTTGAGAAGAATGTGTACCCTGCTGCTTTTGGGTGTAGAGTTCTGTAGATGTCTGTTAAGTCTCTGTTCTAGAGTGTTCAGTGCCTCTGTGTCCTTGCTTATTTTCTATCTGGTTGATCTGTCCTTTGGAGTGAGTGGTGTGTTGAAGTCTCCTAAAATGGATGCATTGCATTCTGTTTCCTCCTTTTATTCTGTTAGTATTTGTTTCACATATGTAAGTGCTTCTCTGTTGGATGCATAGATATTTATAATTGTTATAGCCTCTTCATGGACTGTCCCCATTATCATTATGTAATGTCCTTCTTTATCTCTTATTACTTTCTTTGTTTTGAAATCTTTTGTCTCATACAAGTACTGCAACACCTGCTTTTTTCTCCCTATTCTTTGCATATTTTTCCATCCCTTCACTTTTAGTCTGTGTATGTCTTTGGGTTTGAGGTGAGTCTCATATAGGCAGCATATTCTGTTTTTTTATCCATTCTGTTACTCTTTGTCTTTTGATTGGTACATTCAGTCCATTTACATTTAGGGTGATTATTGATAGATATGTACTTATTGCCATTGCAGGCTTTAGATTCTTGGTTACCAAAGGTTCAAGGGTAGGTTCTTTACTATCTAACTATCTAACTTAACTCACTTATTATGCTATTATAAACACAGTCTGATGATTCTTTATTTCTCTCCCTTCTTTTTCTTCCTCCTTCAGTGTTTGTATGTTAGGTGTTTTAGTGTGTTCTCTTTTGTGTTTCCTTTGACTGATTTTGTGGGTAGCTGCTTTTATTTTGCATTTAGTTCATATTTGGTTGATCTACTTTCTTTGCTGTGGTTTTATTTTCTCAGGTGACATCTGTTTAGCCTTAGTAGCACTTCCATCTAGAGCAGTCCCTTTAAAATACACTGTAGAGATGGTTTGTGGGAGGTAAATTCCGTCAACTTTTGCTTATCTTGAAATGTTTAACCCCTCCTTCAAATTTAAATGATAATCTCGCTGGATACAGTATTCTTGGTTCAAGGCCCTTCTGTCTCATTGCATTGAATATATCATGCCATTCTCTTCTGGCCTGTAATGTTTCTGTTGAGAAGTCTGATGATAGCCTGATGGGTTTTCCTTTGTAGGTCATCTTTTTTCTCTCTTGCTGCTTTTAATACTCTGTGCTTGTCTTTGATCTTTGCCATTTTAATTATTATATGTCTTGGTGTTGTCCTCCTTGGGCCCCTTGTGTTGGGAGATCTGTGGGCTTCTGTGGTCTGAGAGACTATTTCCTTCCCCAGCTTTGAGAAGTTTTCAGCAATGACTTCTTGAAAGACACTTTCTATCCATTTTTTTTCTGTCTTCTTCTTCTGGTACCCCTATAATGTGAATATTGTTCCATTTGGATTGGTCACACAGTTCTCTTAATATTCTTTCATTCCTAGATATCCTTTTATCTCTCTCTGCCTCAGCTTCTCTGTATTCCTGTTCTCTGATTTCCATTCCATTAACATCTCTTTCACCTCATCCAGTCTGCTCTTAAATCCTTCCATTGTTTGTTTCATTTCTGTTATCTCCCTACGGAGTTCATCCCTTAGCTCTTGCATATTTCTCTGTATATCCAGCAGCATGCTTATGACTTTTATTTTGAATTCTTTTTCTGGAAGATTTGGATTTCGGTCTCCCCAGGCCCTCTCTCAGAGTTTTGAGGGATTTTGAACTAAACATGTTTCTTTTGCCTTTTCATGGTGATGAAAGTGATCACTGGCGAGTGGTGCGTGTGTCAGCTGGAGAACAAAGTCCCTTCCTGCTTGCTGGTTGCCTTGGCCGTCTCTGCTGCTTGTGTTGGTCAACCACACATAGGATGTAGCCTCTGGGTTAATCCCCTGAGCTGCTGTGGGCGGGGCTGCCCCTTGGATGTCCTAGGGCACTGGCAGTGGTTGAAGGGGATCAGTGCATTTTCACTGCAAGAACAGAGCTCTTACATGCTTTCCGGCTCTGCGCTGACTTCCTCTGTCTGTGCCGGTTGGCCCTGTGCAGGGGTCAGCCTCTGGGTTGATTCCCTGAGCTGCCGTGCATGGGGCAGCCCTTGGGATGGCCTAGGACACTGGTGGTGGTTGCAGGTGATGAGTGTGTGTTCGCTGTAAGAACAGAGCTCCTAGCTGCTTTTCAGGCTCCGCTCCAGCTTCCTGTGCCTATGCTGGTCAGTTGCATGCAGGGGGCAGCCTCTGGGTTAATCCCCTGAGCTGCCATGGGCTGGGCGGCCTTCTGAATGGCCTAGGGCATTGGTGGGGGTTGCAGGTGAGCAGCGCTTGTTCGCCATGAGAATAAAGCCCGTTTGTGCCTTCTGGACTCTGCCCCGGTCTCTGCTGTCTGTGTCGGTTGACTGAGGGCAGGGAGCAGCCTCTGGCTCTGGCCTGGTATGCCACTGCTGGGAGAAGCCTCTGTGTGGTTGCTGTGGTCAGGGCTGCTCCCTGGTTGCTCCGCAGCAATGACAGATCAGCTGGTTCGTTTTCAGTGCCGGTGGTTGGGGGAATGAATGGCTGCCTGCTTATCACTGTGAGGGGCTTCGATGCTGCGTTGCCACCCAGAGGGTTAGGGCGCCTGAAGTTCTGGTTATTTAGCAGTCCTGTGCTTCCACTCCTTCCCCACTCTGATTCTTTTCCTCCTCCAAGTGAGCTGGGGTGGGGGGAGTACTCGGGTCCCGTCGGGTCACAGCTTTGTATCTTACCCTTTTTGTGAGATGCTGAGTTCTCGCAGATGTACATGAAGCCTGGCTGGTGTACTATATCTTCTGGTCACTCTTTTAGGAATAGTTGTATTCCCTGTATTTTCAAAGCATAGATGGTTTTGGGAGGAGATTTCTGCCACCCTACTCATGCCTCCGTCTTGAGAATCCCCCTGGCTTACGGGCTTTTAAAAGACCTTCTGAGATGAATTCAGTCAGTACTAGTTTAGAGAATCACTTTCTCAAAATATATAATGCATTTAAGGTTGTCAAGTAGTTGTTCAAAGAGATCTTTGTTTCTTTGTGGACAAATTACTTCTCTAGTCTCTACAGCTGTTTTTTCTAATTTCTGTAGTTCATAAGACACAAAATTTACTTAGCATTTAAATAAAGATGTACCACCTCCCTCTCATTGATCTAATTCTGGCCCTTATGTTTTACTTGGAGAACAGTTTCTTTACTGGTGTCTCTTTCATTCTTTCCAATTTTTTTCAAGAAATATGTATGTAATGAGGTCTATCAGCACTGAGTGTATCAGCAGTAAACAAGACAGACATAGTCTTGCCCTAGCAGAGTGTGTTGTCTACTGGTCAGTGCCTATTCTATGCCACTGCCATAAACTTTTTCTAAAACCAGATCAGATCTTTGCTGGTTGTCTTTTGCCTACTGTAGTTTCTTCATAGTCAAGTTGTAGCTTACCTTAACAGTTCAAATGACTTCTCCAGTGCAGCCATCCTTGATCTCTCCTTAGAAGCAGAAATAATTATTTCTTATCCTGGTTCCCATAGCACTTTATACAAATCTTTATCAGAATATTCATTATATTGTAGTGTGGTTGTTTGTGTCAGTCATATCTGATAGCTGTGACTTCTTGAACTCAGAAATAGTATTTTATTCATTATTGTTTTATCCTCAGTGTCAGATACAGGGTCTGGAATATCAGTGCTCCATGAATGATTGATTTATGGTATAATCTTAGTACTCACTGTCATATCATGTATGTATGTCTTGATTTTCCAACTACTAGATTATAAACTGTCTTATAATTTCTTTGTATTCCCTCTTACATCCAAGCTTGTGCAAAGGATATAATATATCCTTAAACAAATACTGATAGATTATTACCATTCTTTTAGTATCTTCTCAATGATAGCTCTGTTCTTTGGAAGAACATTTATTGGTCTGTTGTTTTAATGAATATCTTTAATTTTTAAATTCAAACATTTTATTTAAAGGACCTTATTTAATTTATGCTGACCCTAAACAACTGTTTATCTTATTGATACTATGACTCATAAGATGAATCTTGCTTTCTTCTGTTTGGCTGCTAGAATACTTAAGAGCTAAATTTGTGGCTCAGCTTCAAAATAGATATACATATGATTTCTGATATGCATCTTGTGCATCATTTTCACTTCTGATCTTAGGTTGCTGTCCTTTGTACTGATTGTTCTCCTATTTTCAACTTTATTTAATGCTGTGTTCTTTTATGTAATACATAATATCTATCCAAATGAGATTGAATTTGTTAATGGAGAAAACATTGATATAAGAAAGGTTAGACAAGACTGGGAGCTGATGAGAGGCATAGGCTTTGGAGACTCAGAGGGTGCCTCTGGAGAAGGCAGCATTGGAACTGAATATTTAGAGATGGCTAGGATTTGGATTTGTAGAGAAAGGAGAATTTGGGTGTTCTAGTAGGCAGAAACAGCAAGTGTCCAAGAACATACAGTTCATGGTATTCATTAGGATTATCTACCCAGTATTTTTCTTTTTCCTCCCAGGTACATGTTATGATTGCATGTCCTTGCCCTTTCAAAGTTAGACATGGCATGAGAGTTGCTTTAACCAATGATATAATGTGGGTTGAAGTGACATGGGTCACATTCAAGTGGAACTTTCAAGAGTCCATGCATTTACTATGCTTTCTTTTCCTCTGCCCCAGTGCAGTTCTCTGATTGATTGGCATGAGAGTCAAATATGGTCTGTGGCTTGTGTTTGTAAATAAAAGTTTTATTGGACCATTTGTTTATGTATTGGCTATGGCTGCTTTTGCATACAACAGTGAAGTTGAATAGTTGTGACAGAGACCTTGTGTCCCATAAAGCTGAAAATATTTGCTATCTGGTCATTTACAGAAAAATCTTGGAGAAAAGTGCTCTAGATATTGGCTGCTTGTTGAGTGAGGATATTGTAGAGCAGAGCCTCCAGCTGACCAATAATGGACTTATACTGTGGGAAAGAAAGAAATCTAGTTTTAAGCCACTGTTTTTTTTGAGGTTGTTTGTTATAGTAGCATAATCCTGCCCATCCTGACAGGCTGTTAATAGGAAAAAAAATTCAGTTTGCTCGGATAGGAGGAAACTGATGAAGAGCTGTGGAGAAAAGATGGATCAGAATGTTTGGGTAATACTGTGAAAGTACTAGACTATTAAGCTCAGTTGTTTTGATTTTATTTAGAATCCTCAATGTGGAAGCAGGACTTGGGATTTTTTTCAAGGGACAAAAGAACAGTTTCTTGTCTTGTTTAATGCTTAATAGTAACCTTAGATTTTCTGTAACTTGAGCTGTTAAACAGGTGAGGAAATAGATGAGTGTGGGAATCTGTATCAGTATACTTAAACCTTAATCATGGCTCTGTAACTTGGTAAATAATTTATGTTATCTGTGACTCAGTTTCTTTGTGTATAAGATGAGGGTAATACTACCCTGTACTACCCTGTTGTGAGGTTAAGCAAGATAATAAATAAACATAGTTTAAGATAGTCCTTCATAAGTAGTAAACATGGAATAAAAGTTATTATAAATACTGTAGTGTTTATAAAATTTATGTTCATATACACTTTATATGTTTATGTTGTGTTAATATATGGATAGGTGCACTTGGATTTTATATCCTGCTTTTATCACAAAACTGTTTTCTGTATTGTATTTTTTAACTTTAACACTTTTTTGCTCAATGTACAATCATTAATCCATCTCAAGCCTAATTCTCGTCAGTCTCCAATCTTCTGAAGCATAACGAACAAGTTCTTACATGGTGAACGAATTCTTACAGAGTGAATAAATTCTTACATGGTGAACAGTACAAGGGCATTCATCACAGAAACTTTCGGTTTTGATCATGCAATATGACCTATAAACCATCAGGTCAAATATGAATATTCATTTGATTTTTGTACTTGATTTATATGTTGATCCCACATTTCTCCTATTATTATTATTATTTTTATTTTTAATAAAATGCTGAAGTGGTAGGTAGATGCAAGATAAAGGTAGAAAACATAGTTTAGTGCTGTAAGAAGGCAGATGTAGATGATCAGATGATCAGGTGTGTGCCTATGGACTAAGTATTAATCCAGGCTAGACAAGGGCAGCAAGACATCCACGGATGCAGAAGATTTCTCTCAAAGCAGGGGGGGTGAGGTTCTGAGCCTCACCTCTGTTGATCCCCAAATTCTCACCTGATGGCCCCCCTGCGACTGTGCCTGTCTTAGGTTGTTCCTCCCTTGAGGAATCTTACCCGTCTCTGGCTAACCAGTCATCTTCCGGGGCCATACAGGGAAATGTAAAGTTGGTAAGTGAGAGAGAAGCCATATTGTTTGCAAAGGTTAGCTTTTTACTTCTTTGCAGATTTATGCCCTGTGGCTTCTATGCCCAGCACTTGTCTCGAGGTATCTTTACCACCTGGAGGAATTATGATACTCGGTAAATTCGATATGAGGCACGAATTCTATTTAAGGTTTGTAATTAGGAAGGAAGAAGAAAAGCTATAGATGTAGCATATGAAGGAAACTTGGGAGGATTGATTATTTCTTTGACATATCTTCTTGTATAGTACCTTAAGTATGTATAGGTTTTAAACTACTAACTAATTTGCACACACATATTAACATAATAGGAATACGGTGACATAAACAAAGCAAATCTATAATTACCAGCCATCTCCAGTGAAGCCAAGAAAACCATTTAGGCACCCTAGGCATTTGTGAAAATTTATCTATAATATGATGGATATTTTCCAACTGTACTTGAACCATCAGACAAATTAAAGCAGCCCATTTCTGGGATCTGTTCACATCCCATATGTTCTTTTAACCATAGATAGTCTATAGTCATGAGATTTTGGGGTGCTACAACTTGCACCCCTCCCAACTCCTGGTTGAGTTCCAACAGTACAGATCCAGTCAAATTCGTTGTCTCACTGTATGCACATGCCAGCCTAGACATCTCCCTCCTCCTTCTTATGGCAAGTCCAGGAGACGGTGGGCTGGATGCAGCCACAACCGCAGCATCGTCCGGATCCCTGTGGAGGCTTTTTGATGATCATCCCCCGGCACGAGTCCTCCAGAGAGTGCTGATGCCGGAAGCTCCTCCTCATATCGTATCTTAGTTCATTTTCTGGGTATCCAAGCTAGGCCTTGATCTTCTGCCTAGAAACAAACAGACCCTTTGCCCACACTTTGACATGCCCTCTATACCACTGTGCAGAACTCATTGGAGGTCAGCACACAGTAACTGCTTTTTTTTTTTTTTTTTTTTTAATTAAGAGAAAGGAATATTATCAGAAAAGAGTACCTCCATAGCTGATCATCTGACACCCTTTAAGTGATCAACATTAAGGATATTTAAAGCATGCGTTGATCTTTGATTTACCAATAGTTTTATCCTGTTAACGAGTAATCCCCTTTTCTTTCTTTCTTTCTTTCTTTCTTTTTTTTTTTTTTAAAATTTTTAATCTACCCTTACATGAAGAATACTATGTTTACTATGCTCTCCCCTATATCAGGTCCCCCCTAACAACCCCATTACGGTTACTGTCCATCAGCTTAGCAAAATGTGGTAGAGTCACTACTTGTCCTCTCTGTGTTGTGCAGCCCACCCTCCCCTTTCTCCCTCCCCCCCATGCATGCTAATCTTAATACCCCCCTTCTTCTTCCCCCCCCTTATCCCTCCCTGCCCACCCATCCTCCCCAGTTCCTTTCCCTTTGGTACCTGTTAGTCCATTTTTGGGTTCTGTAATTCTGCTGCTGTTTTGTTCCTTCAGTTTTTCCTTTGTTCCTATACTCCTCAGATGAGTGAAATCATTTGGTATTTCTCTTTCTCCGCTTGGCTTATTTCACTGAGCATAATACTCTCCAGCTCCATCCATGTTGCTGCAAATGGTTGGATTTTTCCACTTCTTATGGCTGAGTAGTATTCCATTGTGTATATGTACCACATCTTCTTTATCCATTCATCTACAGATGGACATTTAGGTTGCTTCCAATTCTTGGCTATTGTAAATAGTGCTGCGATAAACATAGGAGTGCATCTGTCTTTCTCAAACTTGATTGCTGCGTTCTTAGGGTAAATTCCTAGGAGTGGAATTCCTGGGTCAAATGGTAGGTCTGTTTTGAGCATTTTGATGCACCTCCATACTGCTTTCCACAATGGTTGAACTAATTTACATTCCCACCAGCAGTGTAGGAGGGTTCCCCTTTCTCTACAGCCTCGCCAACATTTGTTGTTGTTTGTCTTTTGGATGGCAGCTATCCTTACTGGTGTGAGGTGATACCTCATTGTAGTTTTAATTTGCATTTCTCTGATAATTAGCGATGTGGAGCATCTTTTCATGTGTCTCTTGGCCATCTGTATTTCTTTTTTGGAGAACTGTCTGTTCAGTTCCTCTGCCCATTTTTTTTTTAATTTTTTTATTTTTTTTTTTTTTTTTTTTTTTTTTTTTTTTTTTCACTTTTTTTTAATCCAGTTATAATTTTTTTTTTTTTTTTTTTTTTTTTTTTTTTTTTTGAGAGGGCATCTCTCATATTTATTGATCAAATGGTTGTTAACAACAATAAAATTCAGTATAGGGGGGTCAATGCTCAATGTACAATCATTAATCCATCTCAAGCCTAATTCTCGTCAGTCTCCAATCTTCTGAAGCATAACGAACAAGTTCTTACATGGTGAACGAATTCTTACAGAGTGAATAAATTCTTACATGGTGAACAGTACAAGGGCAGTCATCACAGAAACTTTCGGTTTTGATCATGCAATATGACCTATAAACCATCAGGTCAAATATGAATATTCATTTGATTTTTGTACTTGATTTATATGTTGATCCCACATTTCTCCTATTATTATTATTATTTTTATTTTTAATAAAATGCTGAAGTGGTAGGTAGATGCAAGATAAAGGTAGAAAACATAGTTTAGTGCTGTAAGAAGGCAAATGTAGATGATCAGATGATCAGGTGTGTGCCTATGGACTAAGTATTAATCCAGGCTAGACAAGGGCAGCAAGACATCCACGGATGCAGAAGATTTCTCTCAAAGCAGGGGGGGTGAGGTTCTGAGCCTCACCTCTGTTGATCCCCAAATTCTCACCTGATGGCCCCCCTGCGACTGTGCCTGTCTTAGGTTGTTCCTCCCTTGAGGAATCTTACCCGTCTCTGGCTAACCAGTCATCTTCCGGGGCCATACAGGGAAATGTAAAGTTGGTAAGTGAGAGAGAAGCCATATTGTTTGCAAAGGTTAGCTTTTTACTTCTTTGCAGATTTATGCCCTGTGGCTTCTATGCCCAGCACTTGTCTCGAGGTATCTTTACCACCTGGAGGAATTATGATACTCGGTAAATTCGATATGAGGCACGAATTCTATTTAAAGTTTGTAATTAGGAAGGAAGAAGAAAAGCTATAGATGTAGCATATGAAGGAAACTTGGGAGGATTGATTATTTCTTTGACATATCTTCTTGTATAGTACCTTAAGTATGTATAGGTTTTAAACTACTAACTAATTTGCACACACATATTAACATAATAGGAATACGGTGACATAAACAAAGCAAATCTATAATTACCAGCCATCTCCAGTGAAGCCAAGAAAACCATTTAGGCACCCTAGGCATTTGTGAAAATTTATCTATGATATGATGGATATTTTCCAATTGTACTTGAACCATCAGACAAATTAAAGCAGCCCATTTCTGGGATCTGTTCACATCCCATATGTTCTTTTAACCATAGATAGTCTATAGTCATGAGATTTTGGGGTGCTACAACTTGCACCCCTCCCAACTCCTGGTTGAGTTCCAACAGTACAGATCCAGTCAAATTCGTTGTCTCACTGTATGCACATGCCAGCCTAGACATCTCCCTCCTCCTTCTCATGGCAAGTCCAGGAGATGGTGGGCTGGATGCAGCCACAACCGCAGCATCGTCCGGATCCCTGTGGAGGCTTTTTGATGATCATCCCCCGGCACGAGTCCTCCAGAGAGTGCTGATGCCGGAAGCTCCTCCTCATATCGTATCTTAGTTCATTTTCTGGGTATCCAAGCTAGGCCTTGATCTTCTGCGTAGAAACAAACAGACCCTTTGCCCACACTTTGACATGCCCTCTATACCACTGTGCAGAACTCATTGGAGGTCAGCACACAGTAACTGCTTTTTTTTTTTTTTTAATTAAGAGAAAGGAATATTATCAGAAAAGAGTACCTCCATAGCTGATCATCTGACACCCTTTAAGTGATCAACATTAAGGATATTTAAAGCATGCGTTGATCTTTGATTTACCAATAGTTTTATCCTGTTAAGGAGTAATCCCCCTTTTCTTTCTTTCTTTCTTTTTTTTTTTTAAATTTTTAATCTACACTTACCTGAAGAATACTATGTTTACTATGCTCTCCCCTATATCAGGTCCCCCCTAACAACCACATTACGGTTACTGTCCATCAGCTTGGCAAAATGTTGTAGAGTCACTACTTGTCCTCTCTGTGTTGTGCAGCCCACCCTCCCCTATCTCCCTCCCCCCCATGCATGCTAATCTTAATACCCCCCTTCTTCTTCCCCCCCCTTATCCCTCCCTGCCCACCCATCCTCCCCAGTTCCTTTCCCTTTGGTACCTGTTAGTCCATTTTTGGGTTCTGTAATTCTGCTGCTGTTTTGTTCCTTCAGTTTTTCCTTTGTTCCTATACTCCTCAGATGAGTGAAATCATTTGGTATTTCTCTTTCTCCGCTTGGCTTATTTCACTGAGCATAATACTGTCCAGCTCCATCCATGTTGCTACAAATGGTTGGATTTTTCCACTTCTTATGGCTGAGTAGTATTCCATTGTGTATATGTACCACATCTTCTTTATCCATTCATCTACAGATGGACATTTAGGTTGCTTCCAATTCTTGGCTATTGTAAATAGTGCTGCGATAAACATAGGAGTGCATCTGTCTTTCTCAAACTTGATTGCTGCGTTCTTAGGGTAAATTCCTAGGAGTGGAATTCCTGGGTCAAATGGTAGGTCTGTTTTGAGCATTTTGATGCACCTCTATACTGCTTTCCACAATGGTTGAACTAATTTACATTCCCACCAGCAGTGTAGGAGGGTTCCCCTTTCTCCACAGCCTCGCCAACATTTGTTGTTGTTTGTCTTTTGGATGGCAGCTATCCTTACTGGTGTGAGGTGATACCTCATTGTAGTTTTAATTTGCATTTCTTTGATAATTAGCGATGTGGAGCATCTTTTCATGTGTCTCTTGGCCATCTGTATTTCTTTTTTGGAGAACTGTCTGTTCAGTTCCTCTGCCCATTTTTTAATTGGGTTATTTGTTTTTTGTTTGTTGAGGCGTGTGAGCTCTTTATATATTCTGGACGTCAAGCCTTTATCAGATCTGTCATTTTCAAATATATTCTCCCATACTGTAGGGTTCCTTTTTGTTCTATTGATGGTGTCTTTCGCTGTACAGAAGCTTTTCAGCTTAATGTAGTCCCACTTGCTCATTTTTGCTGTTGTTTTCCTTGCCCGGGGAGATATGTTCAAGAAGAGATCACTCATGTTTATGTCTAAGAGGTTTTTGCCTATGTTTTTTTCCAAGAGTTTAATGGTTTCGTGACTTACATTCAGGTCTTTGATCCATTTTGAGTTTACCTTTGTATATGGGGTTAGACAATGGTCCAGTTTCATTCTCCTACATGTAGCTGTCCAGTTTTGCCAGCACCATCTGTTGAAGAGACTGTCATTTTGCCATTGTATGTCCATGGCTCCTTTATCAAATATTAATTGACCATATATGTTTGGGTTAATTTCTGGGGTCTCTAATCTGTTCCACTGGTCTGTGGCTCTGTTCTTGTGCCAGTACCAAATTGTCTTGATTACTATGGCTTTGTAGTAGAGCTTGAAGTTGGGGAGTGAGATCCCCCCTACTTTATTCTTCTTTTTCAGGATTGCTTTGGCTATTCGGGGTCTTTGGTGTTTCCATATGAATTTTTGAATTATTTGTTCCAATTCATTGAAGAATGTTGCTGGTAATTTGAGAGGGATTGCATCAAATTTGTATATTGCTTTCGGCAGGATGGCCATTTTGACGATATTAATTCTTCCTAGCCATGAGCATGGGATGAGTTTCCATTTATTAGTGTCCCCTTTAATTTCTCTTAAGAGTGACTTGTAGTTTTCAGAGTATAAGTCTTTCACTTCCTTGGTTAGGTTTATTCCTAGGTATTTTATTCTTTTTGATGCAATGGTGAATGGAATTGTTTTCCTGATTTCTCTTTCTATTGATTCGTTGTTAGTGTATAGGAAAGCTACAGATTTCTGTGTGTTGATTTTGTATCCTGCAACTTTGCTGTATTCCGATATCAGTTCTAGTAGTTTTGGAGTGGAGTCTTTAGGGTTTTTTATGTACAGTATCATATCATCTGCAAATAGTGACAGTTTAACTTCTTCTTTACCAATCTGGATTCCTTGTATTTCTTTGTTTTGTCTGATTGCCGTGGCTAGGACCTCCAGTACTATGTTAAATAACAGTGGGGAGAGTGGGCATCCCTGTCTGGTTCCCGATCTCAGTGGAAATGCTTTCAGCTTCTCGCTGTTCAGTATAATGCTGGCTGTGGGTTTATCATATATGGCCTTTATTATGTTGAGGTACTTGCCCTCTATTCCCATTTTGCTGAGAGTTTTTATCATGAATGGATGTTGAATTTTGTCAAATGCTTTTTCAGCATCTATGGAGATGATCATGTGGTTTTTGTCTTTCTTTTTGTTGATGTGGTGGATGATGTTGATGGATTTTCGAATGTTGTACCATCCTTGCATCCCTGGGATGAACCCCACTTGGTCATGGTGTATGATCCTTTTGATATACTGTTGAATTCTGTTTGCTAGTATTTTATTGAGTATTTTTGCATCTACATTCATCAGGGATATTGGTCTGTAATTTTCTTTTTTGGTGGGGTCTTTTCCTGGTTTTGGTATTAGGGTGATGTTGGCTTCATAGAATGAGTTTGGGAGTATTCCCTCTTCTTCTATTTTGTGGAACACTTTAAGGAGAATGGGTATTATGTCTTCTCTGTGTGTCTGATAAAATTCCGAGGTAAATCCGTCCGGCCCCGGGGTTTTGTTCTTGGGTAGTTTTTTGATTAGTGTTTCAATTTCTTTGCTTGTAATTGGTTTGTTTAACTTTTGTGTTTCTTCCTTGGTCAGTCTTGGGAGGTTGTATTTTTCTAGGAAGTTGTCCATTTCTTCTAGGTTTTCCAGCTTGTTGGCATATAGGTTTTCATAGTAGTCTTTAATAATTCTTTGTATTTCTGTGGAGTCTGTCGTGATTTTTCCATTCTCATTTCTGATTATGTTGATTTGTGTTGACTCTCTTTTTCTCTTAATAAGTTGGGCTAGAGGCTTATCTATTTTGTTTATTTTCTCAAAGAACCAGCTCTTGGTTTCGTTGATTTTTGCTATTGTTTTATTCTTCTCAATTTTGTTTATTTCTTCTCTGATCTTTATGTCCCTCCTTCTGCTGACTTTAGGCCTCATTTGTTCTTCTTTTTCCAGTTTTAATAATTGTGATGTTAGACTATTCATTTGGGATTGTTCTTCCTTCTTCAAGTGTGCCTGGATTGCTATATACTTTCCTCTTAAGACTGCTTTCGCTGCATCCCACAGAAGTTGGGGCTTAGTGTTGTTGTTGTCATTTGTTTCTATATATTCCTTGATCTCTATTTTGATTTGTTCATTGATCCATTGATTATTTAGTAGCATGTTGTTAAGCCTCCATGTGTTTGTGAGCCTTTTTGTTTTCTTTGTAGAATTTATTTCTACTTTCATACCTTTGTGGTCTGAAAAATTGGTTGGTAGAATTTCAATATTGTGGAATTTACTGAGGCTCTTTTTGTGAGCTAGTATGTGGTCTATTCTGGAGAATGTTCCATGTGCACTTGAGAAGAATGTATATCCTGTTGCTTTTGGATGTAAAGTTCTATAGATGTCTATTAGGTCCATCTGTTCTAGTGTGTTGTTCAGTGCCTGTGTGTCTTTACTTATTTTCTGCCCGGTGGATCTATCCTTTGGGGTGAGTGGTGTGTTGAAGTCTCCTACAATGAATGCATTGCAGTCTATTTCCCTCTTTAGTTCTGTTAGTATTTGCTTCACATATGCTGGTGCTCCTGTATTGGGTGCATATATATTTAGAATGGTTATATCCTCTTGTTGGACTAAGCCCTTTATCATTATGTAGTGGCCTTCTTTATCTCTTGTTACTTTCTTTGTTTTTAAGTCTATTTTGTCTGATATTAGTACTGCAACCCCTGCTTTCTTCTCACTGTTGTTTGCCTGAAATATGTTTTTCCATCCCTTGACTTTTAGTCTATGCTTATCTTTGGGTTTAAGGTGAGTTTCTTGTAAGCAGCATATAGATGGGTCTTGCTTTTTTATCCATTCTATTACTCTATGTCTTTTGATTGGTGCATTAAGTCCATTTACATTTAGGGTGACTATTGAAAGATATGTACTTATTGCCATTGCAGGCTTTAGATTCGTGGTTACCAAAGGTTCAAGGTTAGCTTCTTTAGTATCTTACTGCCTAACTTAGCTCGCTTATTGAGCTGTTATATACACTGTCTGGAGAGTCTTTTCTTCTCTCCCTTCTTATTCCTCCTCCTCCATTCTTCATATGTTGTGTGTTTTGTTCTGTGCTCTTTTTAGGGGTGCTCCCATCTAGAGCAGTCCCTGTAGGATGCCCTGTAGAGGTGGTTTGTGGGAAGCAAATTCCCTCAGCTTTTGCTTGTCTGGGAATTGTTTGATCCCACCATCATATTTAAATGATAGTCGTGCTGGATACAGTATCCTTGGTTCAAGGCCCTTCTGTTTCATTGCATTAAGTATATCATGCCATTCTCTTCTGGCCTGTAGGGTTTCTGTTGAGAAGTCTGATGTTAGCCTGATTGGTTTTCCTTTATAGGTGACCTTTTTCTCTCTAGCTGCCTTTAAAACTCTTTCCTTGTCCTTGATCCTTGCCATTTTAATTATTATGTGTCTTGGTGTTGTCCTCCTTGGATCCTTTCTGTTGGGGGTTCTGTATAATTCCATGGTCTGTTCGATTATTTCCTCCCCCAGTTTGGGGAAGTTTTCAGCAATTATTTCTTCAAAGACACTTTCTATCCCTTTTCCTCTTTCTTCCTCTTCTGGTATCCCTATAATACGAATGTTTTTCCTTTTGTATTGGTCACATATTTCTCTTAGTGTTGTTTCATTCCTGGAGATCCTTTTATCTCTCTCTCTGTCAGCTTCTATACGTTCCTGTTCTCTGGCTTCTATTCCTTCAATGGCCTCTTGCATCTTATCCATTCTGCTTATAAATCCTTCCAGGGATTGTTTCACTTCTGTGATCTCTTTCCTGACATCTGTGATCTCCTTCCGGACTTCATCCCACTGCTCTTGCATTTTTCTCTGCATCTCATCCCACTGCTCTTGCATTTTTCTCTGCATCTCATCCCATTGCTCTTGCATTTTTTTCTGCATCTCTGTCAGCATGTTCATGATTTTTATTTTGAATTCTTTTTCAGGAGGACTAGTTAGGTCTGTCTCCTTCTCAGGTGTTGTCTCTGTGATCTTTGTCTGCCTGTAGTTTTGCCTTTTCATGGTGATAGAGATAGTTTGCAGAGCTGGTACAAGTGACCGCTGGAAGAGCTTCCCTTCTTGTTGGTTTGTAGCCTTTTCCTGGGAGAATAGCGACCTCTAGTGGCTTGTGCTGGGCAGCTGTGCGCAGACAGGGCTTCTGCTTCCTGCCCAGTTGCTTTGGGGTTTATCTCCGCTGTTGCTGTGGGCTTGGCCTGGCTGGGGCTGTTCCTCCAAAATGGTGGAGCCCCGTTGGAGGGGGAGCAGCCAGGAGACTATTTATCTCCGTAAGGGGCCTCTGTGCTCCCTGCTGCCCAGGGGGTTAGAGTGCCCAGAGATCCCCAGATTCCCTGCTTCTGGTCTAAGTGACCTGTCCTGCCCCTTTAAGATTTCCAAAAAGCACTCTCCAAACCAAAACAACAACAGCAACAATGAGAGAGGGAACAGAAAGAAAGAGAAAAAAAAAAAAGGAAAAAAAAAGGAAAAAACAAGCGATTTTTTTTTTTTTTGTCCTCAGGTGCCTGTCCCAGGCACCCGCTCTCTGGTCCTGCTGCCCTGTCTCCCTAGCACCAGGGTCCCTGTCCTTTCAAGGCTTCCAAAAAGCACCCACCCACCGGTCCCGCAGGGAAGGAATGCTCAATATTCTTTGTCCTCAGGCACTGGTCCCACGCACCCGCTCACCAGTCCCGCCGCCCTGCCTCCCTAGCACCGGGGTCCCTGTCCCTTCAAGGCTTCCAAAAAGCACTTGGCAAAAAGAGAGAAAAAAAAGGGGAAAAACGCGCGATTTCTTCCGTCCTCAGGTGCTGGTCTCAGGCACCCACCCACCGGTCCCACAGGGAAAAATGCGGGATATTCTTTGTCCTCAGGTGCCGGTCCCAGGCACCCGCTCACCAGTCCCGCCGCCCTGCCTCCCTAGCACCGGGGTCCCTGTCCCTTTTAGGCTTCCAAAAAGCACTCGCAGAAAAGAGAAAAAAAAAAGGGGAAAAACGCGCGATTTCCTCTGTCCTCAAGTGCCGGTCTCAGGCACCCGCCCACCGGTCCCGCAGGGAAAAACGGGGGATATTCTTTGTCCTCAGGCGCCGGTCCCAGCCACCCCCTCACCAGTCCCGCCACCGTGCCTCCCTAGCACTGGGGTCCCCGTCCCTTCAAGGCTTCCAAAAAGCGCTCGCCCAAAAGAGAAAAAAAAAAAAAAAAAAGGGGAAAAACGCGCGACCTCCTCCGTCCTCAGGCACCGGTCTCAGGCACCCGCCCCCAGGTCTCGCAGGGAGAAACGCGGGATATTCTTTGTCCTCCGGCGCCGTTCCCAGGCACCTCCTCACCGGTCCCGCCACCCTGCCTCCCCAGCAACGGGGGCCCGTCCCTCTAAGGCTTCCAAAAAGCGCTCGCCAAAAAAAAAACCGCTCCGGTTTCTCTCCACCCGCCGGGAGCCGGGGGGAGGGGCGCTCGGGTCCCGCCGGGCTGGGGCTTGTATCTTACCCCCTTCACAAGGCGCTGGGTTCTTGCAGGTGTGGATGTGGTCTGGATGTTGTCCTGTGTCCTGTGGTCTCTATTTTAGGAAGATTTTTCTTTATTATATTTTCATAGCTCTATGTGTTTTTGGGAGGAGATTTCCACTGCTCTACTCACGCCGCCATCTTGGCTCCGCCCTTAACTTTAACACTTTTTAGAAAACTCACAAACCCGAAGAAAGTAAAGTTTGGTGTTCACTGGTGACCTTTTCTCTGAAAAATGGCATTTTGGGAAAAATATTGCTTGAGTATGATAGCCTTTAACTCAAAGACATGTTTAGAAGGAATGGAAGATGACTAATAGCAAATCTTAGTCATGATTTACAGTTCTTGGCTTGAATGTATTGGTTAGTGAGATTAGTATATACCTTTCCTGAACTGGTATAAATTCAGGACTGTTTGGCATAAACATGCTAAAGATCAAACAGGGACTCTTCATCAGTATGTAAAATGACAGTTTTTTCATTACTAATATAACATGTTAGTTCCTATTAAGGTACTGAAGAGTTGATTCTGTTTCTACTGTAGACAGTACATTATGGAAGTAAGAGCAGTCTAGAGACTAGGGTTTGAATATTAATGTTCTTAGCATCTAAAATAGACATGATCCTAAATACTACTATTATGCTGTTAATCTCATTGTTATCCAACATCTTGATGGATTGGCCATTTTATCATAATATAATGTCCTTTTTCTTATGCAGTTATTTTTATCTTGAAATCTATTTTGTCCAAATTTAACTCTTTTGGTTTGTCCCATTAATCTTTTGGTTACTGTTTGCCTGGAATATCCTTTTGCATTCTTTCATTTTCAACCTATTTGTGTCTTTGGATCTGAAGTGAATCTCTTTTAGACAGCATATGGTTGGATCATTTTTGTTTCTGTTTTTTGTTTTTAATAAATTCTATTAATCTGCCTTTTAATTTGAGAGTTTGGTCAATTTTCATTTATTGTAATTACTGATATGGAAGGACTTTCTTTTTCCATATTTCTATTCTTTTTATATGTCTCATTTCCCTCAATTTCTCCAATATTTCTTCTTTTGTGTTAGATAGATATTTTCTAGTTTAATAGTTTGATTCCCTTCTCTTTTCTTTTACTATATATTTTACAGTTACTTTCTTAATGGTTATTCTGGGGATTACAATTAACAGTTTAATTTATGACAGTCTAGTTCGAATTATAGTTGGCCATTGAACAACACAGGGGCTTGGGGTGCCAATCCCCTGTGCAGTTGAAAATCCACATATAATTTCTGATTTCCCAAAGACTTAACTACTGATAAGCTATTGATAAGCTACTGATGATTGGAAAGCCTTATGGATAACATAAATAGTTGTTTAACACATATTTTATGTTGTATGTATTATATACTGTGTTCTTAAAAGGTATATAAAAGTTAGAAAAAAGAAAATGTTTTTTCAAATTGTTGCAAATCTCCAAAAAATTTTACAGTATATTAATTGAAAAAATTTCATGTCTAAGTGGACCTATACATTTCCAACCTGTATTGTGTGTCAGCTGTAAAACTAACTTAAATTCTATAGTATACAGAATCTTTGCCCCCCCCATATAGTTCCATCCTGCCTTTTTGTTTTCATAAATTACATCTTTATACATTGTGTGCCTATAAACATAGATTAGTTATTGTTTTGTGCAGCTGTCTTTTAAGTCATAGGGAAAAAAGAGGAGCTACAAATCAGGAGTTACAAAATGTGCATTTGTACTGATTTATATTTACCTGTGTAGTAACATATAGTTCTTGTAGGGCAGGTTTACTGGTTTACTAGCAATCAACTCTTTCAGTTTTTACTTATACAGAAATGTCATAAGTTCATTCATTTTGAAGAATAGCTTTACCAGATAATGAATTTTGGTTAACATTTTTTTTCTCTCAGCACTTTGAATATGCCATGTCACTACCTTCTGGCCTCTATGCTTTCTAAAGAGAAATCAGCTTTTAATCTTACTGAAAATCCTTAGTATATGACAAATTGCTTCTCTCTTGCTGCTTTCAAGATTCTGTATTTTGACTGATTGTAGTGTGCTTTGGTATGGGTATCTTTGAGTTTAATCCTCTTTGGAATTTGTCGAACTTCTTAGATATGTGTACTCATGTATTTCATCAAGTTAAAAAAATTTTTGGCTGTTATTTCTTCAAATAGTCCATCTGCTCTCCTTTCTTCTTTCCTTCTGGGACTTCCATAATGTGTATGTGGGTACTTTTGATGGTGTTCTATAGGTCTTTGAGGCTATTTCCTTTTTCTTTTTACTTTATGCTCCTCAGAATTTTTTTTCCTGCTCCTCAGACAGGGTAATGTCAATTGACCTGTCACCAAGTTAGTTGATTATTTTTCTACTTAAATCTGCTGTTAAACCTCTCTAGTGAAGTTACTTCATTATTGTACTTTCAACTCTGTAATCTCTATTTTGTTCCTTTTTGTAATTTTCATCTCTATTGATAGTCTCTATTTGGTGAGACATCTTTCTCATGATTTCCTTTAGGTCTCTGTACATGGTTTCCTTTAGCTCTTTGAGTATATTTAAAACTATTGATTAAAATCTGCCTAGTAAATCCATTGTCTTAGTTTCCTTATAGACAGTGTCTATTAATTTCTTTTAAGTGTGGGTATATATGGTCCATACTTTATTGTTTTTTTTATGTCTCATAATTTTTGTTGAAAATCAGGCATTTCAAATATTCTCAGTTCTAGTAATAATTCTGAAAAATTAGATGATCTATCTTCCTTTTCTAGGATTTGTGTTTGTAGCTTGTTGTAGCTGTTTGTTCAGTGAAGTTCCTAAACTAATTTGAAGTCTGTATTTTTTTGTTGTATGTGGCCACTGGAGCCTCTGTTCCATTAATTTAGTGGTCAGCTAATGATTTAATAGAGATTTTCTTAAACGCTGAGACTCAGCTTTTCTTTATGATTTAATCATTCCTTTGGTCACTGCAGGCTTTTGATTTTTTTTTTGCCAGTATATTCATTGTGTCTGTGGAGGGATGGATTTTAAGTTTCTATCCTTCTATTTTCACCCCTGACTTTTGAGGAACCCACATTCATTTGTTCATCCAGTAAGTATTAATTGAGTTCCTGCTGTGTTCCAGGCACGGCTGGGGCTTGCACGTATGCAGCATTAAAAATATTGAGCTTCCTGACAAAGCCTGAAGTCAAGAGAGATGGGAAGCTAACATTCATTGGTGCCTGTGACCACTATTATATAATACCTGATTTTTGTTCTCAATCACAATTCCCTGATCAGAGGAGTTGAGTATCCTTTATCATGTATACTGACCAGTTTTATTTCTTCTGCTATAAATTAGAAACTCATAAACATTTTTTCTTTCGGGTTGCTTGCTTTTTACTTACTGATTTGTAAGAATTTTTATATATCATGTATATTATTAATCTTTTATTATACATTTCACAAATACATTTCTACTTTTTTTTTTTTTTTTACCTAATTCATGTTGTAAGTTCTTTTAGTCTGTGTATGTCTTTGGGTTTAAAGTGAGTCTCTTGTAGGCAGCATATAGATGGGTATTGTTTTTTTATCCATTCAGTTACTCTGTCTTTTGATTGGTACATTCAGTCCATTTACATTTAGGGTGAATATCAATAGGTATGTGCTTATTGCCATTGCAGGCTTTAGATTCGTGGTTACCAAAGGTTCAAGGTTAATTTCTTTACTATCTAAGAGTCTAACTTAACTTACTTAATATGCTGTTACAAACACAATCTAAAGGTTCTTTTCTTTCTCTCCTCTTTTTTCTTCCTCCTCCATTCTTTGTATATTAGGTATCATATTGTGAATTCTTTGTCTATCCCTTGATTGACTTTGGGGATAGTTAATTTAATTTTGCATTTGCTTAGTAATTAACTGTTCTACTTTCTTTACTGTGGTTTTATTACCTCTGGTGACAGCTATTAAAACTTAGGAACACTTCCATCTATAGCAGTCCCTCCAAAATAGACTGTAGAGATGGTTTGTGGGAGGTAAATTCTCCCAGCTTTTGCTAATCTGGAAATTGTTTAATCCCTCCTTCAAATTTAAATGATAATCTTGCCAGTTAAAGTAATCTTGGTTCCAGGCCCTTCTGCTTCATTGCATCATGCCACTTCCTTCTGGCCTGTAAGGTTTCTGCTGAGAAGTCTGATGTTAGCCTGATGGGCTTTCCTTTGTGTGTAATCTTATTTCTCTCTCTGGCTGCTTTTAATAGTCTGTCCTTATCCTTGATCTTTGCCAATTTTATTACTATATGTCTTGTTGTTGTCTTCCTCGGCTCTCTTGTGTTGGGAGATCTGTGGATCTCCATGGCCTGAGAGACTATGTCCTTCCCCAGATTGGGGAAGTTTTTGGCAATTACCTCCTCAAAGACACTTTCTATCCCTTTCACTCTCTTCTTCTTCTGGTATCCCTATAATGCAAATATTGTTCTGTTTGGATTGGTCACACAGTTCTCTCAATATTCTTTTATTCTTAGAGATCCTTTTTTCTCTCTGTGCCTCAGCTTCTTTGTACCTCTTCTCTAGTTTCTATTTCATTTATTGTCTCCTCCACCGTATCCAACCTGCTTTTAATAGCCTCCATTGTGCTCTTCAACAATTGGATCTCTGACCGAAATTCATTCCTGAGTTCTTGGATATCTTTCATTACCTCCATTAGCATGTTGATGATTTTTATTTTGAACTCCCTTTCAGGAAGAGTCATAAGGTCCATGTCATTTAAATCTTTCTCTGGAGTTATATTGATTTTACTCTGAACCAGGTTCCTTTGGCATTTCATATTTGTATATGGCACCCTCTAGTGTCCAGAAGCTCTACTCTCTGGAGCTGCTCAGCCCTTGAAGCAATGTGGGGGGTTGCAAGGGAGTGGTATTGGTGCTTGGGGGAAGGAAAGAGCTGTTTCCTGTTTCCTGGCGGCTATGCCTGTCTCCACTGCCTGAACCAGTGTGCCAAGCACACAGGTATAAGCTTTTGTCCCAGAGCAGCTGGATATAGATCCCTGCTTTACACAAGTGGCTGGGATCTCAGTCTCTGCAGGAATTCTGCCTGTATTAGCTTTTCAAGCCCGTAATCACAGGAGTATCACAAAGCACCATGAAATGTAGGTTTGTGCTCCCAGAGCAGATCTCTGGAGCTAGATATTCATCAGTCCCAGGCCTTCCACTCCCTCCCTGCTCTGTTTCTCTTCCTCCCACGAGTGAGCTGGGGTGGGGAAAGGACTTGGGTCCCTCCAGGCCACAGCTTTGGTACGTTTCACTGTTCCATGAGGTCTGCTCTTTTCTCCAGGTGTATGCAGTCTGGCGCAGCCCTCTTTCCTGTTGCTCTCTCAAGATTAGTTGCACCAACTATATTTTCTAATTGTATACAGTTTTAGAAGGAAGCCTCTGTCTCTCCTCTCATGTCGCCATCTTTAATCCTCCCATGTTGTAAGTTCTTATATAAAACTTCAACACATCATTGTAGTAAAATCTACCAGTCTTTTCTTTTGTGGCTTCTGTTTTAAAAAGGCCTTCTTTACCTCAAAATCATAAAACAATATTCTGAAATTTCTTTAGATATATGGTATTGATTTTTTAATAGAAATTTCTATTGAGGTCATTGTAGGTTCACATACAGTTGTAAGAAATAATGGAGACCAGTTTCCCCCTGTAGTAACATTCTATAAAACAATAGTACAATATCATAACCAAGATGTTGACACGATACAATCTACCAGTGTTATTCAGATTTTTGTTTTATTGTAGTCATTTGTGTGTGTACATTTAGTTCTATATAGTTTTATCTCATGTAAGTTGATGTATTCATCACCCTAGTCAATATACCGAACAGTTTCATCACCATAAGGATCCTTTGTATTGCCCTTTTATAATGACACCCACGTCCCTGTTGCCCCATCCTCTGCCCTTGGTAACCATTAATCTCTCTCCAGTTTTGAAATTTTCTCATTTCAAAAATGTTATATAAATGGAATCACTCAGTATATAACTTTTTTTTTTTGAGAGGGCATCTCTCATATTTATTGATCAAATGGTTGTTAACAACAATAAAATTCAGTATAGGGGGGTCAATGCTCAATGTACAATCATTAATCCATCTCAAGCCTAATTCTCGTCAGTCTCCAATCTTCTGAAGCATAACGAACAAGTTCTTACATGGTGAACGAATTCTTACAGAGTGAATAAATTCTTACATGGTGAACAGTACAAGGGCATTCATCACAGAAACTTTCGGTTTTGATCATGCAATATGACCTATAAACCATCAGGTCAAATATGAATATTCATTTGATTTTTGTACTTGATTTATATGTTGATCCCACATTTCTCCTATTATTATTATTATTTTTATTTTTAATAAAATGCTGAAGTGGTAGGTAGATGCAAGATAAAGGTAGAAAACATAGTTTAGTGCTGTAAGAAGGCAAATATAGATGATCAGATGATCAGGTGTGTGCCTATGGACTAAGTATTAATCCAGGCTAGACAAGGGCAGCAAGACATCCACGGATGCAGAAGATTTCTCTCAAAGCAGGGGGGGTGAGGTTCTGAGCCTCACCTCTGTTGATCCCCAAATTCTCACCTGATGGCCCCCCTGCGACTGTGCCTGTCTTAGGTTGTTCCTCCCTTGAGGAATCTTACCCGTCTCTGGCTAACCAGTCATCTTCCGGGGCCATACAGGGAAATGTAAAGTTGGTAAGTGAGAGAGAAGCCATATTGTTTGCAAAGGTTAGCTTTTTACTTCTTTGCAGATTTATGCCCTGTGGCTTCTATGCCCAGCACTTGTCTCGAGGTATCTTTACCACCTGGAGGAATTATGATACTCGGTAAATTCGATATGAGGCACGAATTCTATTTAAGGTTTGTAATTAGGAAGGAAGAAGAAAAGCTATAGATGTAGCATATGAAGGAAACTTGGGAGGATTGATTATTTCTTTGACATATCTTCTTGTATAGTACCTTAAGTATGTATAGGTTTTAAACTACTAACTAATTTGCACACACATATTAACATAATAGGAATACGGTGACATAAACAAAGCAAATCTATAATTACCATCCATCTCCAGTGAAGCCAAGAAAACCATTTAGGCACCCTAGGCATTTGTGAAAATTTATCTATGATATGATGGATATTGTCCAACTGTACTTGAACCATCAGACAAATTAAAGCAGCCCATTTCTGGGATCTGTTCACTTCCCATATGTTCTTTTAACCATAGATAGTCTATAGTCATGAGATTTTGGGGTGCTACAACTTGCACCCCTCCCAACTCCTGGTTGAGTTCCAACAGTACAGATCCAGTCAAATTCGTTGTCTCACTGTATGCACATGCCAGCCTAGACATCTCCCTCCTCCTTCTTATGGCAAGTCCAGGAGACGGTGGGCTGGATGCAGCCACAACCGCAGCATCGTCCGGATCCCTGTGGAGGCTTTTTGATGATCATCCCCCGGCACGAGTCCTCCAGAGAGTGCTGATGCCGGAAGCTCCTCCTCATATCGTATCTTAGTTCATTTTCTGGGTATCCAAGCTAGGCCTTGATCTTCTGCCTAGAAACAAACAGACCCTTTGCCCACACTTTGACATGCCCTCTATACCACTGTGCAGAACTCATTGGAGGTCAGCACACAGTAACTGCTTTTTTTTTTTTTTTTTAATTAAGAGAAAGGAATATTATCAGAAAAGAGTACCTCCATAGCTGATCATCTGACACCCTTTAAGTGATCAACATTAAGGATATTTAAAGCATGCGTTGATCTTTGATTTACCAATAGTTTTATCCTGTTAAGGAGTAATCCCCCTTTTCTTTCTTTCTTTCTTTTTTTTTTAAATTTTTAATCTACACTTACCTGAAGAATACTATGTTTACTATGCTCTCCCCTATATCAGGTCCCCCCTAACAACCCCATTACGGTTACTGTCCATCAGCTTAGCAAAATGTGGTAGAGTCACTACTTGTCCTCTCTGTGTTGTGCAGCCCACCCTCCCCTTTCTCCCTCCCCCCCATGCATGCTAATCTTAATACCCCCCTTCTTCTTCCCGCCCCTTATCCCTCCCTGCCCACCCATCCTCCCCAGTTCCTTTCCCTTTGGTACCTGTTAGTCCATTTTTGGGTTCTGTAATTCTGCTGCTGTTTTGTTCCTTCAGTTTTTCCTTTGTTCCTATACTCCTCAGATGAGTGAAATCATTTGGTATTTCTCTTTCTCCGCTTGGCTTATTTCACTGAGCATAATACTCTCCAGCTCCATCCATGTTGCTGCAAATGGTTGGATTTTTCCACTTCTTATGGCTGAGTAGTATTCCATTGTGTATATGTACCACATCTTCTTTATCCATTCATCTACAGATGGACATTTAGGTTGCTTCCAATTCTTGGCTATTGTAAATAGTGCTGCGATAAACATAGGAGTGCATCTGTCTTTCTCAAACTTGATTGCTGCGTTCTTAGGGTAAATTCCTAGGAGTGGAATTCCTGGGTCAAATGGTAGGTCTGTTTTGAGCATTTTGATGCACCTCCATACTGCTTTCCACAATGGTTGAACTAATTTACATTCCCACCAGCAGTGTAGGAGGGTTCCCCTTTCTCCACAGCCTCGCCAACATTTGTTGTTGTTTGTCTTTTGGATGGCAGCTATCCTTACTGGTGTGAGGTGATACCTCATTGTAGTTTTAATTTGCATTTCTCTGATAATTAGCGATGTGGAGCATCTTTTCATGTGTCTCTTGGCCATCTGTATTTCTTTTTTGGAGAACTGTCTGTTCAGTTCCTCTGCCCATTTTTTAATTGGGTTATTTGTTTTTTGTTTGTTGAGGCGTGTGAGCTCTTTATATATTCTGGACGTCAAGCCTTTATCAGATCTGTCATTTTCAAATATATTCTCCCATACTGTAGGGTTCCTTTTTGTTCTATTGATGGTGTCTTTCGCTGTACAGAAGCTTTTCAGCTTAATGTAGTCCCACTTGCTCATTTTTGCTGTTGTTTTCCTTGCCCGGGGAGATATGTTCAAGAGGAGATCACTCATGTTTATATCTAAGAGGTTTTTGCCTATGTTTTTTTCCAAGAGTTTAATGGTTTCGTGACTTACATTCAGGTCTTTGATCCATTTTGAGTTTACCTTTGTATATGGGGTTAGACAATGGTCCAGTTTCATTCTCCTACATGTAGCTGTCCAGTTTTGCCAGCACCATCTGTTGAAGAGACTGTCATTTTGCCATTGTATGTCCATGGCTCCTTTATCAAATATTAATTGACCATATATGTTTGGGTTAATTTCTGGGGTCTCTAATCTGTTCCACTGGTCTGTGGCTCTGTTCTTGTGCCAGTACCAAATTGTCTTGATTACTATGGCTTTGTAGTAGAGCTTGAAGTTGGGGAGTGAGATCCCCCCTACTTTATTCTTCTTTTTCAGGATTGCTTTGGCTATTCGGGGTCTTTGGTGTTTCCATATGAATTTTTGAATTATTTGTTCCAATTCATTGAAGAATGTTGCTGGTAATTTGAGAGGGATTGCATCAAATTTGTATATTGTTTTCGGCAGGATGGCCATTTTGACGATATTAATTCTTCCTAGCCATGAGCATGGGATGAGTTTCCATTTATTAGTGTCCCCTTTAATTTCTCTTAAGAGTGACTTGTAGTTTTCAGAGTATAAGTCTTTCACTTCCTTGGTTAGGTTTATTCCTAGGTATTTTATTCTTTTTGATGCAATGGTGAATGGAATTGTTTTCCTGATTTCTCTTTCTATTGATTCGTTGTTAGTGTATAGGAAAGCTACAGATTTCTGTGTGTTGATTTTGTATCCTGCAACTTTGCTGTATTCCAATATCAGTTCTAGTAGTTTTGGAGTGGAGTCTTTAGGGTTTTTTATGTACAGTATCATATCATCTGCAAATAGTGACAGTTTAACTTCTTCTTTACCAATCTGGATTCCTTGTATTTCTTTGTTTTGTCTGATTGCCGTGGCTAGGACCTCCAGTACTATGTTAAATAACAGTGGGGAGAGTGGGCATCCCTGTCTGGTTCCCGATCTCAGTGGAAATGCTTTCAGCTTCTCGCTGTTCAGTATAATGCTGGCTGTGGGTTTATCATATATGGCCTTTATTATGTTGAGGTACTTGCCCTCTATTCCCATTTTGCTGAGAGTTTTTATCATGAATGGATGTTGAATTTTGTCAAATGCTTTTTCAGCATCTATGGAGATGATCATGTGGTTTTTGTCTTTCTTTTTGTTGATGTGGTGGATGATGTTGATGGTTTTTCGAATGTTGTACCATCCTTGCATCCCTGGGATGAACCCCACTTGGTCATGGTGTATGATCCTTTTGATATACTGTTGAATTCTGTTTGCTAATATTTTATTGAGTATTTTTGCATCTACATTCATCAGGGATATTGGTCTGTTATTTTCTTTTTTGGTGGGGTCTTTTCCTGGTTTTGGTATTAGGGTGATGTTGGCTTCATAGAATGAGTTTGGGAGTATTCCCTCTTCTTCTATTTTGTGGAACACTTTAAGGAGAATGGGTATTATGTCTTCTCTGTGTGTCTGATAAAATTCTGAGGTAAATCCGTCCGGCCCCGGGGTTTTGTTCTTGGGTAGTTTTTTGATTACTGTTTCAATTTCTTTGCTTGTAATTGGTTTGTTTAACTTTTGTGTTTCTTCCTTGGTCAGTCTTGGGAGGTTGTATTTTTCTTGGAAGTTGTCCATTTCTTCTAGGTTTTCCAGCTTGTTGGCATATAGGTTTTCATAGTAGTCTTTAATAATTCTTTGTATTTCTGTGGAGTCTGTCGTGATTTTTCCATTCTCATTTTTGATTATGTTGATTTGTGTTGACTCTCTTTTTCTCTTAATAAGTTGAGCTAGAGGCTTATCTATTTTGTTTATTTTCTCAAAGAACTAGCTCTTGGTTTCGTTGATTTTTGCTATTGTTTTATTCTTCTCAATTTTGTTTATTTCTTCTCTGATCTTTATTATGTCCCTCCTTCTGCTGACTTTAGGCCTCATTTGTTCTTCTTTTTCCAGTTTTAATAGTTGTGATGTTAGACTATTCATTTGGGATTGTTCTTCCTTCTTCAAGTGTGCCTGGATTGCTATATACTTTCCTCTTAAGACTGCTTTCGTGCATCCCACAGAAGTTGGGGCTTAGTGTTGTTGTTGTCATTTGTTTCTATATATTCCTTGATCTCTATTTTGATTTGTTCATTGATCCATTGATTATTTAGTAGCATGTTGTTAAGCCTCCATGTGTTTGTGAGCCTTTTTGTTTTCTTTGTAGAATTTATTTCTACTTTCATACCTTTGTGGTCTGAAAAATTGGTTGGTAGAATTTCAATATTGTGGAATTTACTGAGGCTCTTTTTGTGAGCTAGTATGTGGTCTATTCTGGAGAATGTTCCATGTGCACTTGAGAAGAATGTATATCCTGTTGCTTTTGGATGTAAAGTTCTATAGATGTCTATTAGGTCCATCTGTTCTAGTGTGTTGTTCAGTGCCTGTGTGTCTTTACTTATTTTCTGCCCGGTGGATCTATCCTTTGGGGTGAGTGGTGTGTTGAAGTCTCCTACAATGAATGCATTGCAGTCTATTTCCCTCTTTAGTTCTGTTAGTATTTGCTTCACATATGCTGGTGCTCCTGTATTGGGTGCATATATATTTAGAATGGTTATATCCTCTTGTTGGACTAAGCCCTTTATCATTATGTAGTGGCCTTCTTTATCTCTTGTTACTTTCTTTGTTTTTAAGTCTATTTTGTCTGATATTAGTACTGCAACCCCTGCTTTCTTCTCACTGTTGTTTGCCTGAAATATGTTTTTCCATCCCTTGACTTTTAGTCTATGCTTATCTTTGGGTTTAAGGTGAGTTTCTTGTAAGCAGCATATAGATGGGTCTTGCTTTTTTATCCATTCTATTACTCTATGTCTTTTGATTGGTGCATTAAGTCCATTTACATTTAGGGTGACTATTGAAAGATATGTACTTATTGCCATTGCAGGCTTTAGATTCGTGGTTACCAAAGGTTCAAGGTTAGCTTCTTTAGTATCTTACTGCCTAACTTAGCTCGCTTATTGAGCTGTTATATACACTGTCTGGAGAGTCTTTTCTTCTCTCCCTTCTTATTCCTCCTCCTCCATTCTTCATATGTTGTGTGTTTTGTTCTGTGCTCTTTTTAGGGGTGCTCCCATCTAGAGCAGTCCCTGTAGGATGCCCTGTAGAGGTGGTTTGTGGGAAGCAAATTCCCTCAGCTTTTGCTTGTCTGGGAATTGTTTGATCCCACCATCATATTTAAATGATAGTCGTGCTGGATACAGTATCCTTGGTTCAAGGCCCTTCTGTTTCATTGCATTAAGTATATCATACCATTCTCTTCTGGCCTGTAGGGTTTCTGTTGAGAAGTCTGATGTTAGCCTGATTGGTTTTCCTTTATAGGTGACCTTTTTCTCTCTAGCTGCCTTTAAAACTCTTTCCTTGTCCTTGATCCTTGCCATTTTAATTATTATGTGTCTTGGTGTTGTCCTCCTTGGATCCTTTCTGTTGGGGGTTCTGTATAATTCCATGGTCTGTTCGATTATTTCCTCCCCCAGTTTGGGGAAGTTTTCAGCAATTATTTCTTCAAAGACACTTTCTATTCCTTTTCCTCTTTCTTCCTCTTCTGGTATCCCTATAATACGAATGTTTTTCCTTTTGTATTGGTCACATATTTCTCTTAGTGTTGTTTCATTCCTGGAGATCCTTTTATCTCTCTCTATGTCAGCTTCTATACGTTCCTGTTCTCTGGCTTCTATTCCTTCAATGGCCTCTTGCATCTTATCCATTCTGCTTATAAATCCTTCCAGGGATTGTTTCACTTCTGTGATCTCTTTCCTGACATCCGTGATCTCCTTCCGGACTTCATCCCACTGCTCTTGCATTTTTCTCTGCATCTCATCCCATTGCTCTTGCATTTTTTTCTGCATCTCTGTCAGCATGTTCATGATTTTTATTTTGAATTCTTTTTCAGGAAGACTAGTTAGGTCTGTCTCCTTCTCAGGTGTTGTCTCTGTGATCTTTGTGTGCCTGTAGTTTTGCCTTTTCATGGTGATAGAGATAGTTTGCAGAGCTGGTACAAGTGACCGCTGGAAGAGCTTCCCTTCTTGTTGGTTTGTAGCCTTTTCCTGGGAGAATTGCGACCTCTAGTGGCTTGTGCTGGGTAGCTGTGCGCAGACAGGGCTTCTGCTTCCTGCCCAGTTGCTTTGGGTTTTATCTCCGCTGTTGCTGTGGGCTTGGCCTGGCTGGGGCTGTTCCTCCAAAATGGTGGAGCCCCGTTGGAGGGGGAGCAGCCAGGAGACTATTTATCTCCGTAAGGGGCCTCTGTGCTCCCTGCTGCCCAGGGGGTTAGAGTGCCCAGAGATCCCCAGATTCCCTGCTTCTGGTCTAAGTGACCTGTCCTGCCCGTTTAAGATTTCCAAAAAGCACTCCCCTTCACAAGGCGCTGGGTTCTTGCAGGTGTGGATGTGGTCTGGATGTTGTCCTGTGTCCTGTGGTCTCTATTTTAGGAAGATTTTTCTTTGTTATATTTTCATAGCTCTATGTGTTTTTGGGAGGAGATTTCCACTGCTCTACTCACGCCGCCATCTTGGCTCCGCCTTCCTTTCTTGCATGTTTTTAAGCAATTTGTGAATACCATCAGGAATGGCACGGCCGGACCCCCAGTAACAGCCGCCTCTGGCCCAGCGTCGGGGAGCCCGGCCCCAGGCCGCATGCGGGGCAGCATCCGCGCGGGAAGAGCGAAGCCGCCCGGCCGCCGCACTCGCTCCGGCGGGTCTCAGTATATAACTTTTTGAGAATTTCTTTTCACTCAGCATAATTCTCCAGAAAGTCATCCAAGTTATTGTGTGTATTAATAGTGTACTCTTTTTTATTGCTGAGTAGTATTCCAAGATAGTGATATGCTACGGTTTAACCACTTACCTATTGGAAGACATCCAAGTTGTTTCCAGATTTTGACTGTGGTATAATAAGAAATATGTATTTGAACTTGCCCTAGTTCCTGGCTCAGCACTCCTGAAACTCTTGAATTTCTTGAGTGATAGGAGAGTGACAGGAGCATCTCTTCTTATTCCTAACAAGCCCCTTAACCATACCTGAATTTTTGCTGATGAGGTGACTTTTGGTGGGGCCTTAATAACTTAGGGATGTTGGCTGTCACCTGAAAGACCAAGCCTTGATTAGAGGGTTTGAACTTTTAGTCCTATCCCTCAACCTTTGGCGGGTGGAGAGGCTGGGGATTGAGTGAGTCCATTCACCAATGATGAGTGGTTTAATTAATCATGCTTAATGACACCATCATAAAATTTCCTGAATGATAGAGTTTGGAGAGTTTGTGAGTTGGTGAACACATACTGAGAAGTTGCCATGCCTGGAGAGGGCATGGATGTTCCACACACACCCTTACTTCCATACCTGCCCTATGAGTTTTTTCCATTTGGATGTTCCTGAATTATAGCCTTTATAATAAACGAGTAATAAAAGTAAAGCACTTTCCTGAATTCTGTGAGTTGTTCTGGTAAAGTATTGAGACTGACATGAAGGATGGGCATGGAAACTTCTGAATTTGTAGTTGTCCAGGCAGAAATGTGAGTCACTAGGATATCCTGTTTTTGGCTGGCATCTGAAGTGGGGGCAGTTATGTGGGACTAAGCCCTTAACTTTTGGGGTCTTACATTAACTGCTATTATTTGCACTACTTATGTGGGATTTACTGTTGCTGCCTGTTCATATTTTTGCAGATGTGGCTTGTTGCCCTCTTAAAGACTGCCAATACTTATAAACTTTCCTTATGAGATTGAGTGTTGATATTAATGAGCATGAGTTTTTGATATTATATAATGAAATATGTCAACATTTAGAAGACCTGCAAGACCTGGTGCACTAGTATTTTTCTAATGGCTAATGCCTGATGTTACAAAATCATACATGGGTAAGAGACTCATTAAGAGTTTAAGGTAGATCCATTAATTTTAATCTAAAAATCATAAAGTTTTGAGGTTGTATCATAAATTTGTGTGAAAAGGTTTTAAAAATACTTTGTACTTTTCCCACGCATGAAGCTAGGTTTTCGATTGGATGCAGAAGTGGTTACAGAATACAGATGTCTTCTGTTAAGCCAGATATGAAAGAGATGTAAAACAAACTCTTTTGTTTTTTTGTAATATGTACTTCTTTTTCATAAAATACACTCTTTAACATGTAATGGGGTTGTTAGTTTTAAATGAATTAATATTTTCTAATTTATCAATTTTAATATTTAATATAGTAAATATATGATACATATAAACAAAATAAAATGTAAGTAATAATATAAATTTATAATCCATATAAACAAAAGTTATTTAGCACCTTCAATGATTTTTAATAGTGTAAAGCAGTTCTGTGTCTACCAAGTTTGAGAACTACTAGTTTAAGTGAAAGGAAACTTAAGAGGCATAGCAGCTGAAAGTAATATGTGATCCTGGACTGGAAAATTCCAGGCGGAAATGAAAATGCTCTAAAGAACATTGTTGGGACAGTTGACAGAATTGGACTATGGAGTGTGGATTAGATTAACCGGTATCAATAAAGTTTCTTTGATAACTGCACTGTAGTTACAGAGGAAGTACAGACTGCAGTTTTAAAGGTATGTAACTGATTCAACATATTTTCAAATGGTTTAGAAAAATAAACATACATAAAAAGCGAGAATGATAAATGTGGCAAAAATGTACAGATTGGTGAATTTTGTAGGAATGATATATAGCAGTTCTCTATTATCTGTGCAATGTGAAATTCATGTACTTGGCAGTTTTCACCCCTTTTCAGAGGGCACTTTTTGTGCTCTGCTGCCCCCTAGTGACTTTTATGCTCATCAGCAATTCACTCTGCAAGTACAGTAATTTGGGAATGTATATAACATCCTTTAAAAATAACTTATTATCAGGTAAAAGAATTTTTTTTTTGATAGGGAAGGGAGATACTACTGTGAAGCCATATTTCATGGTCTCTTTTTCTTCAAATTAAAAAAATAGTATCCATCTGTGGATCTTAGTTTTTAGTCATGTAATCTGTGGCATGCCAGGTAATTTTGACTGAAGGGGGATAAAAATAATTGTGGAAGTTCTGGATAACCTTCTCTTTCCTAAGAGAAGGTTTGTTACTCCTCTTCCTCCTTTTTTGTTGTAAGTCAGAAGGAATGACAGTAATTTCTTTAATGCAGTCAGGGTCAGAGCTGGCTTAATCAAGGGTTTGGCTTTGACAAGGCTGTGGCTTGCCTCTGGTTCAGTACTGCCTATGGTACTCCACGTGTTCCAAAGAGCCTTGGAATGATTATTCGGCTCTCTTCCTGGATACTGAATTCTCATCTCTATTTCCTCCATACCTTATGAATACCTAGAACTGTTCTGCTTCTCAGAGTCTTGTCTTCTTAACTAGTTGCCCAGTGTAGCTTACGAATTCAGCAAATGTGTTTAGGGAAAAACGAAAGTGTGTTCTTTTTTCTTACCATTTTTCTTCTCCAGGATCTTTACCTCTTAAGTCTTATGTCACCAGCTCCACAAAACTATCAAAAACTGATTTCTCTACCTCAGTAATGGCCTTCTGCTTGGTCCCTTTGCTAGAAGCTTAGCTTCTTTTTGTGTGTGTGCAGATTTGGCACATGCTTTCAGGGGAAAAAGTGATTAAAGAATGTTGGCTCATCCCTTCTCATTCTCCCCTGATCTCTAGCATATTGTTGCCTTAATTTCTGATGACCTTAATGGTATATGTATATTGAGAGGAGAGGGAGAGGAATGGTATGGTATGATGAGGTAAGTCTGATATAACTGATGACAGCAGTAAGGAGACAATATTTAAAACTGATAGAAAGCAGCAGTATTGTCACCCCCCCTTTTTTTCTTTTTATACAGATAATGGGCTTAGCTTCAGAAAACTAAAAGCAGAAACATAAAATTAAACAAAAAAGTAGAAAAATAAATTGAAAGAATAACAACATAAAAGCAGAGAAATAAAAAGCAGGAAAAGTTCGAAATAGTTTTCTCTGGGAAATTTGATTGGAAATCTGAGAAGTTTAAGTATCCTCAAGTAGGATAAATATAAGCAACAAAACTATACCAAGCCACTATAGAAAGGAATGAGAACAATAGCTCAGAGGATAAAAAGGGAGAAATGGAAGTATGCTCAATTAATTAAAAAGAAATCAGGAAAAGAGAGGAAACCACTTATATTAATTTGATTACCTATTTCACTAGGTTTAAATCTGTTATCTTGCTATTTATTTTTTAATTTGTCCCATCTGTTCTTTGTCCCTTGTTTTTTCTTTTCTTACTCTCCTTAATGGGATAGATTAACTGAACACATTTTAGAATTCTGTTTTATTACGTTACGGGTTTATTAGGCATCCTTTTTTTTTTAAGTGATTGCTGTAGAGTTTGTAATATACATCTTTTAACTTACCACAGTTGCTGTGGCCTGAATATTTTGTGTCCCTTCAAAATTCATATGTTGATATCCTAACCCCATGTAATGATATTAGGAGGTGGGACCTTTGGGATTAGTTCTTGAGAGTGGAGCCTTCATGAATGGGATTTGTACCCTAATAAGACACATGGAAGCTTGCTCTCTCTCTGTTCTACAACATGAAGATGCAATGAGAAGACAGTCTCGTAAACCAGCAAGTGGGCCTCAACAAACACTGGATTTGCCAACACCTTGATGTTGAATTTCTCAGTCTTCTGTACTGTGAGACTGTTGTTTATGCCACCCATTATATGGTAACTTTTTATAGCAGCCCAGAATGATTAAGACAACACTCTACCTTCCAATGACAGCATGCCTATCATGTATAACATAAAATCCTTATAACAGTTTACTTTCATTTCCCCATAGGCCTTTGTGTAATTGTTAACGCATATTTTACTTCTACATATGTCATAATTTATTGCCAGAATTCATTGGTATTGTTCTTTGGTTTAAATACTGTTATCTTTTAAAGAAATTAAAAAATAAAAAATTTTTATATATGCCATTTCTTATGCTCTTATTCCTTTGTTGGATATAGAATTCTACGTCTACAATTTTTTTTTGAGAGGGCATCTCTCATATTTATTGATCAAATGGTTGTTAACAACAATAAAATTCTGTATAGGGGGGTCGATGCTCAATGCACAATCATTAATCTATCTCAAGCCTAATTCTCATCAGTCTCCAATCTTCTGAAGCATAACGAACAAGTTCTTACATTGTGAACGAATTCTTACATAGTGAATAAATTCTTACATGGTGAACAGTACAAGGGCAGTCATCACAGAAACTTTTGGTTTTGATCACGCATTATGAACTATAAACAATCAGGTCAAATATGAATATTCATTTGATTTTTATACTTGATTTATATGTGGATCCCACATTTCTCCCTTTATTATTATTATTATTTTTATTTTTAATAAAATGCTGAAGTGGTAGGTAGATGCAAGATAAAGGTAGAAAACATAGTTTTCTATGGCTAACCAGTCATCTTCCGGGGCCATACAGGGAAATGTAAAGTTGGTAAGTGAGAGAGAAGCCATATTGTTTGAAAAGGTTAGCTTTTTACTTCTTTGCAGATTTATGCCCTGTGGTTTCTATGCCCAGCACTTGTCTCGAGGTATCTTTACCACCTGGAGGAATTATGATACTTGGTAAATTCGATATGAGGCACGAATTCTATTTAAGGGTTGTAATTAGGAAGGAAGAAGAAAAGCTATAGAGGTAGCATATGGAAGAAAACATGGGAGGATTGATTATTTCTTTGACATATCTTCTTGTAGAGTACCTTAAGCATGTATAGGTTTTAAACTACTAACTAACTTGCACTCACATATTAACATAATAGGAATACAGTGACATAAACAAAGCAAATCTATAATTACAATCCATCTCCAGTGAAGCCAAGAAAACCATTTAGGCACCCTAGGCATTTGTGAAAATTTGTCTATGATATGATGCATATTGTCCAACTGTACTTCAACAGTCTGAGAGAAATCAGACAAATTAAAGCAACCCATTTCTGGGATCTGTTCACATCCCATATGTTCTTTTAACCATAGATAGTCTATAGTCATAAGATTTTGGAGTGCTACAACTTGCACCCCTCCCAACTCCTGGTTGAGTTCCAACAGTACAGATCCGGTCAAATTCGTTGTCTCACTGTATGCACATGCCAGCTAGACGTCTCCCTCCTCATTCCAATGGCAAGTCCAGGAAACGGTGGGGTGGATGCAGCCACAACCGCAGCATCATCTGGATCCCTGTGGAGGCTTTTTGATGATCGTCCCCCGGCACAAGTCCTCCAGAGAGTGCTGATGCTGGAAGCTCCTCCTCATATCGTATCTTATATTTTTCTGGGTGGCCAAGCTAGGTCTTGATCTTCTGCATAGAAACAAACAGACCCTTTGCCCACACTTGGACATGCCCTCTATACCACTGTGTAGAACTCATTGGAGGTCAGCACACAGGAACTGCTTTTTTTTTTTTATTAAGCGAAAGGAATATTATCAGAAAAGAGCTGATAGCTGATCATCTGACACCCTTTAAGTGATCAACATTAAGGATGATTAAAGCATGCGTTGATCTTTGATTTACCAATAGTTTTATCCTATCAAGGAGTAATCTGCCTTTTCTTTCTTTCTTTCTTTCTTTTTTTTTTTAATCTTTAATCTACACGTACATGAAGAATACTATGTTTACTATGCTCTCCCCTATATCAGGTCCCCCCTAAAACCACATTACGGTTACTGTCCATCAGCTTAGCAAAATGTTGTAGAATCACTACTTGTCCTCTCTGTGTTGTACAGCCCTCCCTCCCCTTTCTCCCTCCCCCCATGCATGCTAATCTTAATACCCCCCTTTTTCTTCCCCCCCCTTATCCCTCCCTGCCCACCCATCCTCCCCAGTTCCTTTCCCTTTGGTACCTGTTAGTCCATTTTTGGGTTCTGTAATTCCACTGCTGTTTTGTTCCTTCAGTTTTTCCTTTGTTCTTATACTCCTCAGATGAGTGAAATCATTTGGTATTTCTCTTTCTCCGCTTGGCTTATTTCACTGAGCATAATACTCTCCAGCTCCATCCATGTTGCTGCAAATGGTTGGATTTTTCCACTTCTTATGGCTGAGTAGTATTCCGTTGTGTATATGTACCACATCTTCTTTATCCATTCATCTACCGATGGACATTTAGGTCGCTTCCAATTCTTGGCTATTGTAAATAGTGCTGCGATAAACGTAGGGGTGCATCTGTCTTTCTCAAACTTGATTGCTGCGTTCTTAGGGTAAATTCCTAGGAGTGGAATTCCTGGGTCAAATGGTAGGTCTGTTTTGAGCATTTTGATGAACCTCCATACTGCTTTCCACAATGGTTGAACTAATTTACATTCCCACCAGCAGTGTAGGAGGGTTCCCCTTTCTCCACAGCCTCGCCAACATTTCTTGTTGTTTGTCTTTTGGATGGCAGCCATCCTTGCTGGTGAGAGGTGATACCTCATTGTAGTTTTAATTTGCATTTCTCTGATAATTAGCGATGTGGAGCATCTTTTCATGTGTCTGTTGGCCATCTGTATTTCTTTTTTAGAGAACTGTCTGTTCAGTTCCTCTGCCCATTTTTTAATTGGGTTATTTGTTTTTTGTTTGTTGAGGCATGTGAGCTCTTTATATATTCTGGACGTCAAGCCTTTATCGGATCTGTCATTTTCAAATATATTCTCCCATACTGTAGGGTTCCTTTTTGTTCTATTGATGGTGTCTTTCTCTGTACAGAAGCTTTTCAGCTTAATGTAGTCCCACTTGCTCATTTTTGCTGTTGTTTTCCTTGCCCGGGGAGATATGTTCAAGAAGAGGTCACTCATGTTTATGTCTAAGAGGTTTTTGCCTATTTTTTTTCCAAGAGTTTAATGGTTTCATGACTTACATTCAGGTCTTTGATCCATTTTGAGTTTACCTTTGTATGTGGGGTGAGACAATGGTCCAGTTTCATTCTCCTACATGTAGCTGTCCAGTTTTGCCACCACCATCTGCTGAAGAGACTGTCATTTTTCCATTGTATGTCCATGGCTCCTTTATCAAATATTAATTGACCACATATGTTTGGGTTAATTTCTAGAGTCTCTAATCTGTTCCACTGGTCTGTGGCTCTGTTCTTGTGCCAGTACCAAATTGTCTTGATTACTATGGCTTTGTAGTAGAGCTTGAAGTTGGGGAGTGAGATCCCCCCTACTTTATTCTTCTTTTTCAGGATTGCTTTGGCTATTCGGGGTCTTTGGTGTTTCCATATGAATTTTTGAATTATTTGTTCCAATTCATTGAAGAATGTTGCTGGTAATTTGAGAGGGACTGCATCAAATCTGTATATTGCTTTGGGCAGGATGGCCATTTTGACGATATTAATTCTTCCTAGCCATGAGCATGGGATGAGTTTCCATTTATTAGTGTCCCCTTTAATTTCTCTTAAGAGTGACTTGTAGTTTTCAGAGTATAAGTCTTTCACTTCTTTGGTTAGGTTTATTCCTAGGTATTTTATTCTTTTTGATGCAATGGTGAATGAAATTGTTTTCCTGATTTCTCTTTCTATTGATTCATTGTCAGTGTATAGGAAAGCTACAGATTTCTGTGTGTTAATTTTGTATCCTGCAACTTTGCTGTATTCCGATATCAGTTCTAGTAGTTTTGGAGTGGAGTCTTTAGGGTTTTTTATGTACAGTATCATATCATCTGCAAATAGTGACAGTTTAACTTCTTCTTTACCAATCTGGATTCCTTGTATTTCTTTGTTTTGTCTGATTGCTGTGGCTAGGACCTCCAGTACTATGTTAAATAACAGTGGGGAGAGTGGGCATCCTGTCTGGTTCCCGATCTCAGAGGAAATGCTTTCAGCTTCTTGCTGTTCAGTGTAATGCTGCCTGTGGGTTTATCATATATGGCCTTTATTATGTTGAGGTACTTGCCCTCTATTCCCATTTTGCTGAGAGTTTTTATCATGAATGGATGTTGAATTTTGTCAAATGCTTTTTCAGCATCTATGGAGATGATCATGTGGTTTTTGTCTTTCTCTTTGTTGATGTGGTGGATGATGTTGATGGATTTTTGAATGTTGTACCATCCTTGCATCCCTGGGATGAATCCCACTTGGTCATGGTATATGATCCTTTTGATATACTGTTGAATTCTGTTTGCTAATATTTTATTGAGTATTTTTGCATCTACATTCATCAGTGATATTGGTCTGTAATTTTCTTTTTTGGTGGGGTCTTTGCCTGGTTTTGGTATTAGGGTGATGTTGGCTTCATAGAATGAGTTTGGGAGTATTGCCTCTTCTTCTATTTTTTGGAACACTTTAAGGAGAATGGGTATTATGTCTTCTCTGTGTGTCTGATAAAATTCCGAGGTAAATCCGTCCGGCCCCGGGGTTTTGTTCTTGGGTAGTTTTTTGATTACCGTTTCAATTTCTTTGCTCGTAATTGGTTTGTTTAACTTTTGTGTTTCTTCCTTTGTCAGTCTTGGGAGGTTGTATTTTTCTAGGAAGTTGTCCGTTTCTTCTAGGTTTCCCAGCTTGTTGGCATATAGGTTTTCATAGTAGTCTTTAATAATTCTTTGTATTTCTGTGGAGTCTGTCGTGATTTTTCCATTCTCATTTCTGATTCTGTTGATGTGTGTTGATTCTCTTTTTCTCTTAATAAGTTTGGCTAGAGGCTTATCTATTTTGTTTATTTTCTCAAAGCACCAGCTCTTGGTTTCGTTGATTTTTGCTATTGTTTTATTCTTCTCAATTTTTTTTATTTCTTCTCTGATCTTTATTATGTCCCTCCTTCTGCTGACTTTAGGCCGCATTTGTTCTTCTTTTTCCAGTTTTGATAATTGTGATGTTAGACTATTCATTTGGATTGTTCTTCCTTCTTCAAGTGTGCCTGGATTGCTATATGCTTTCCTCTTAAGACTGCTTTTGCTGTGTCCCACAGAAGTTGGGGCTTTGTGTTGTTGTTGTCATTTGTTTCTATATATTCCTTGATCTCTATTTTGATTTGTTCATTTATCCATTGATTATTTAGTAGCATGTTGTTAAGCCTCCATGTGTTTGTGAGGCTTTTTGTTTTCTTTGTAGAATTTATTTCTAATTTTATACCTTTGTGGTCTGAAAAATTGGTTGGTAGAATTTCAATATTTTGGAATTTACTGAGGTTCTTTTTGTGAGCTAGTATGTGGTCTATTCTGGAGAATGTTCCATGTGCACTTGAGAAGGATGTATATCCTGTTGCTTTTGGATGTAGAGTTCTGTAGATGTCTATTAGGTCCATCTGTTCTAGTGTTGTTCAGTGCCTCTGTGTCCTTACTTATTTTCTGCCCAGTGGATCTATCCTTTGGGGTGAGTGGTGTGTTGAAGTCTCCTAAAATGAATGCATTGCAGTCTATTTCCCTCTTTAGTTTTGTTAGTATTTGTTTCACATATGCTGGTGCTCCTGTATTGGGTGCATATGTATTTAGAATGGTTATATCCTCTTGTTGGACTGAGCCCTTTATCATTATGTAGTGTCCTTCTTTATCTTTTATTACTTTCTTTGTTTTGAAGGCCATTTTGTCTGATATTAGTACTGCAACCCCTGCTTTCTTCTCACTGTTGTTTGCCTGAAATATCTTTTTCCATCCCTTGACTTTTAGTCTGTGCTTGTCTTTGGGTTTAAGGTGAGTTTCTTGTAAGCAGTATATAGATGGGTCTTGCTTTTTATCCATTCTATTACTCTGTGTCTTTTGATTGGTGCATTAAGTCCATTTACATTTAGGGTGACTATTGGGAGATATGTACTTATTGCTATTGCAGGCTTTAGATTCGTGGTTACCAAAGGTTCAAGGTTAGCCTCTTTAGTATCTTACTGCCTAACTTAGCTCACTTATTGAGCTGCTATATACACTGTCTCGAGATTCTTTTCTTCTCTCCCTTCTTATTCCTCCTCCTCCATTCTTCATATGTTGTGTGTTTTGTTCTGTGCTCTTTTTAGGAGTGCTCCCATCTAGAACAGTCCTTGTAGGATGCCCTGTAGAGGTGGTTTGTGGGAAGCAAATTCCCTCAGCTTTTGCTTGTCTGGGAATTGTTTAATCCCGCCATCATATTTAAATGATAGTCGTGCTGGATACAGTATCCTTGGTTCAAGGCCCTTGTGTTTCATTGCATTAAATATGTCATCCCATTGTCTTCTGGCCTGTAGGGTTTCTGTCAAGAAGTCTGATTTTAGCCTGATGGGTTTTCCTTTATAGGTGACCTTTTTCTCTCTAGCTGCCTTTAAAACTCTTTCCTTGTCCTTGATCCTTGCCATTTTAATTATTATGTGTCTTGGTGTTGTCCTCCTTGGATCCTTTCTGTTGGGGGTTCTGTGTAATTCTGTGGTCTGTTCGATTATTTCTTTCCCCAGTTTGGGGAAGTTTTCAGCAATTATTTCTTCAAAGAGACTTTCTATCCCTTTTCCTCTTTCTTCTTCTGGTACCCCTATAATACAAATATTATTCATTTTGGATTGGTCACATAGTTCTCTTAGTGTTGTTTCATTCCTGGAGATCCTTTTATCTCTCTCTATGTCAGCTTCTATACGTTCCTGTTCTCTGGCTTCTATTCCTTCAATGGCCTCTTGCATCTTATCCATTCTGCTTATAAATCCTTCCAGGGATTGTTTCACTTCTGTGATCTCCTTCCTGACATCTGTGATCTCCCTCCGGACTTCATCCCATTCTCTTGCATTTTTCTCTGCATCTCTGTCAGCATGTTCATGATTTTTATTTTGAATTCTTTTTCAGGAGGACTGGTTAGGTCTGTCTCCTTCTCAGGTGTTTTCTCTGTGATCTTTGTCTGCCTGTAGTTTTGCCTTTTCATAGTGATAGAGATAGTTTGCAGAGCTGGTATGAATGACCGCTGGAAGAGCTTCCCTTCTTGTTGGTTTGTGGCCTTCCTCTCCTGGGAGAATAGCGACCTCTAGTGGCTTATGCTTGTCAGCTGTGCGCAGACAGGGCTTCTGCTACCTGCCCATTTGCTATGGAGTTTATCTCTGCTTTCGCTGTGGGCGTGACCTGGCTGGGGCTGGTCCTCCAATATGTTGGAGCCCTGTTGGAGGGGTAGCGGCCAGGAGGCTATTTATCTCTGTAAGGGGCCTCTGTGCTCCCTGTTGCCCAGGGGGTTAGAGTGCCCAGACATCCCCAGATTCCCTGCCTCTGGTCTAAGTGTCCTGTCCTGCTCCTTTAAGACTTCCAAAAAGCACTCTCCAAACCAAAACAACAACAGCAACAACGAAAGAGGAAAAAGAGAAAAAAAAAAAAGGAAAAAAACGCTCGATTTTCTTTGTCCTCAGGTGCCAGTCTCAGGCACCCGCTCACCGGTCCTGCTGCCCTGCCTCCCTAGCACCGGGGTCCCTGTCCCTTCAAGGCTTCCAAAAAGCACCCCCTTCGCAAGGCGCTGGGTTCTTGCAGGTGTGGATGTGGTCTGGATGTTGCCCTGTGTCCTCTGGTCTCTATTTTAGGAAGAGTTTTCTTTGTTATATTTTAATAGATCTATGTGTTTTGGAGAGGAGATTTCCACTGCTCTACTCACGGTGCCATCCTGGCTCCGCCCTCTATGTCTACAATTTTACCTTTAGCACTTTAGATATATCTTTCCACCATCATCTTGCTTTCATAATTTAGATGACAAGTCGGTAGTAATTTTTTTTCTTTGCATGTAATGTGTCCTTTTTTTCCTCTTATGTTTGTTTTTAAGATTTTTTCCCCTTTGTTTCTGGTTTTCAGCAACTCCTAGAAGCCTTTTCTGATTAAATTACACACTGAACGTTATTTTACATTGCTGCAACAAAGTGTGCAGATTTAAACCTAATATTAACTTCTTTACAGGTTCATCATTACCTTTTATTTTGTTTCCTGTGTCTTTCAAATTACAGCATGGGCTCCCTCAAAGAGAAGTACTTTTGTCTTTTCCTTTTTAGTAAATTCTCAGTAATTTCTTATTAAGTGAGCCTCTGATGGAAAAATGTTCAAACCACATAGCCAATTTTTTTACATTGCTGAGAACACTGTTTCTTTTTAACTTGCTGTGGTCATTTCATTTTATTATTTGCTTATTTTATTATTTAATAGTCAAATCTGCCCCACCTTTTAAAAGTTTAATTTCTCTAGTGTATTTTGAACACTTAAAAAAAATTGCCCCATTTTCATTCATTAAGTAATCAACTAATTGAACTAGAGCATGATAGTGATATTTTGTAGCTTTGGGAAAAGCCCAAAATATAGGCCTTTGGGGAATTGGTTTACTGGTAAGCAATCTTTGTTTCTTCAGTAGTGTTTGAGGCCATATTAGAGCATCATTTTGTTGACTTCCGAGTTGAGCTATGTAGGGTACCTGATTCTCCAAAGACATTGCATGATCCAGACCAGATTGATTGATAATAGGTAATTGGTAATAGATGAGCAATGAAAATATGCACTAGGCCTCAGGTAGATATCCAACAAATTTTAATCATAAGGTTATTTCTGTAAGGATGGCAATTTATTTTCCCATTCTAATTTCTTAATTCCTTATATTGAACCAATCATGCAGTTTTGGTGACCTCTCTTTTCAGAAAATTGTCTCTTAACATGTTAAGCTAGGCTTTTCCCAACCTTTATTTTATGGCTTGAATTTTGATAACACTCATTCTGTTAGATTTTATTTTGCTTATTTTAGGGCCATTTTTTCTAAATAAATCTGTGTAGATCAAGGTTGTTTCAGATTTTACTTTTTCAGAGTATTAAAAATAAAATCATTTTAGTGTCATTTATATAGTTGAACATATATTTGATTTCTTGGTCTAGGTATCAAGTAAAATAATTGGGTAGAGTGAACTCTAAGATGACTCCATGTAGAAACAGTTAATGACAGAAGTGAGGTCTTAATTGAAGACTGGCCATCGCTAAACTAACTATCTTAGAACACAAAGGGCTTTATAGCGAGGGTGACCGTGATATGCCAGGGCAGTGCTTTGGGCGTATGATCCAGATTATTGATTCTGGATGCTAATGTTTGAAAATGATTTCTTGATGGAGAATATGTGACCTTGGAATTATGAATTACCTTAAATTTCTTTCAAGGAGCATATGAGAGGGTGGGTAAACAAAATATTTTGTTTATAATTTGCTGTAAAGATGATTTATTACAGTTTAATATTAAATATTTTAGGCTCAGGAGGCCTAAAATTTATCTCACTTGGTTGTAACTGGTATTTCTGTCTGACACATGGTGTGAATCAACTGTCCTTCCAACTTGAAAGAGCAGAGTCTGCTGACGCAACTCCTTTGTTCTGGGAACTGTTTTCCACTGTGCCTTCAAAAGGGAGGGACTTTAAAGGTTTGGTTCATAGCAAGTTCTCTCCAACTTGATGCACTTGGGGGGCTGAATGTTGACTAAATGAAGTGGGGTTGGTGCCTTCTTCTATATCCTGTATATCCTGGACATTTTTTTTTTTAAGACTGAATGTTAACTTTTTTAAGCTCTTTGCTTGACTTCATGTGATTAACAGTCCCTCCTCCCCCCAGAAAAATCTCACAGTTGTGTATGTTGATGTTTTCTAGAGTTTTTCTTTCTTAGATCCTACAGGTGCTTGGGTTTCTGTCCTCCCTGCTACTGAGTTTTTTTTTCTTTGTATTGTGATTTTAAAAAAATTTTTTATTTATTTTTATTTTTTTAATTTTGTTATCATTAATCTACAATCACCGAGTTTTCTTTTGTGAAAATTTTCATGTGCCTACTTAACAAAGGGAAACATGGAAATAGAAAGTTGAATGACAAAATCATCATTTCAAAAGATCTCAGAAGACAGGAAAAATGGACTGTAATTGTAATAGATAGTAAGCTGTAGATTCAGAATACCAACTGAGTAAGTATAGCAATATACAAAAACAAGTTAAAAGGTTTTATATACCTTTAAGCTTAATATTCAACATATGATTGCCAAAACCGCTAAAGCATTATTGTTAGACTGTTTTAATAGAAGCTGAGGAACAAAATTAAAGGAGATGTGTCTTATTTTCCTCATTTGACCATGCTTGATTTTAAATTTCTAATATTTATAGAATGCTTTCCATGTGCCAGGCACTGTTTTGAATGCTTTACTCACATTATGCATTTAATCTTCAGACAACAACTAAATGATGTGGTTGCTATTATCATCTGCATTTTGAGATGTGGAAACTGAAATATAGAGACATTTAATTACCTTGTCCAAGATCACACAATCAGTAGCAGAACCAGGACTTGAGTCCCGGAAGTCTGGCTTTGAAGCCTGTGCTCTTGACCACTGTGCTATACTGCCTGTTTTGTTACACTTTCAGAAGAATGTTGACTACTGGAACATGGCCAGAGGGATAAAAACCTGAACTGAAAAGCTGTTTATATGTGGAATAGTTGAATAATTTGAGATTGTTTAGTCTGGAGAAGGAAAGGGAGGGATCAGGACTTGTTCTTAGTGGTCTTATGGGGACAAAAGTAAGATAAATGGTGAAAATATTACGATGCAAATTTTACTTTTGTATAAGACCATTGCAACAGCTTTTGAAATAGGATTGGTTGCCTTATAATAAACTTTGTTTTATTAGAGATGCTTTAGCAGAAGCTGGGCAAGTATGTGATAGATACCTAGAAAAAATGGAACTTGTGTCTGTGAGTTTGGACTGGATCATCTCTCATGTTATTTTTTACTATACATTTTTATATTAAAGAGAACTCTTTAAAATGGTCTGTTCTATATTGTTCTTGAACAAATGCTTCTTTGAAAAAAGGATGTTGATTCCTAATGGCAACACGACAGCTCATAGTGTGAGAGGAGGGTTGCATCCTGATTTATTTTTGTCTAAAACATGAAGGTTTTTTATAAATAATTTTATGTTATTGGTGGGGAGTTCTTTGTGTACCATGTTAGTAGAATAGGAAACAATATAAAGTGGCCTACTTTCCCAGTTCACAAATCAAGTGACTTAGTAATAGATCTGAGGTTCCATCATAATAATCAGTGAGGCTCCCCGTTTCCCTCCCTTTGGAAGGATCATGACAGAACATTAATTGATGAGCTTCATAGTTGCAGTGGAAGGGCCCTAGGGAACAGCTACATTGGTTTTCAAATTAAGAATTTCAGGGTATCAAATAAATGCATGCTTTAAATACATTTTGAGATTATGGTCAATAACAAGAGAAGGTTAGAATATAGAAGATACTGAATTAAAAAAAATTCTGATCAGTGGAGAGCTTGCTTCTTGGGTCTGCGGGGGATTGACTATGAGGAGAAATCATCATTCTATTCTTTACATTTATTTGATTTTGGATAATCATTAGAAACCAAGTTACATTGAAGTGTTCTTGTTTGGTTTTAATTTCAATTAATATTTTATCGAGCATCTACTGTGAACTGGGTACTAAACTTTTAAAAATGCATTTTCCTTTTTTCAGTGATAAAAGCAATATATGTTTATTTAAAGGAAATAGAAAATTAAAGAAAAGTACAAAGAAAAAAGTCACAATTGTATTGTCCAAACAGCACCATTTGTATTATTTTGGTGCTTTGTTCCTCTGCCTCCCTTTAGTCCTCATATTCCTCTGTTTCATCTTCTTCTTCTTACTCTCTTCCTTTTTCTTTCATTTTATCATTGATGTAATTGTAGCAACCTGGGGAGGATGTTTCTGTTTACTGCCAATGTCAGAAAGGTTGCTTTGTGTGTGAAACGATGATAATGTTAATTCCTTCAGTAGGACTCCTTTGAGCAAGAATTAAGTTAGTGTATGTAAAATGTTCAACAGAGTGCTTGCTACATATTTTTAAAATGCTTTTTTCTCTTTTTACTTTTACAAGTAAAAATAATAGTAAACAGTATTTTACTTAATGTTTAAAATTTACTACATATTTAAATTTATTTAATTTACTGTTTACCTAATATTTACTTAACTATTATTAAAAAATATTTACTCTTTACTATTTAATAGTAAAAAATGTTTACTATTATTTTATAATTTTGAGCTGGATTTTCTCCTTTAATGTTCTGGGTGATACTGGTAGATTAAATTGCTGGGTGGTTGAATGACTGGCCTCTGAATTCTTTCTGCTTTTCTTATGAGTTGGTACTATAAGTAACTATCCCCTCTCATGTTCTTGAGCCATCATAACATGCTTACACATACAACTCAGACTTTTTTCAGAACCATAGTCAGGTATAAGTCAACTTAGTTGTCCCACATGATGTGTGACAGGATCTCTCTGCATTACCCCCATTATAACCATTGAATAGAATACTTAATTTGGGTCAAAATAATGAAAAGTTGCTTAGTCACAGACATTTAGCTTTGCCCTTGGTTTAGCTCTCCATGACTGTATATTACAGTGTCTAGTTTTGGTATGAGACTGATGTTTATCATTATGATACAGAGTTCTTGAGTACTTTTATGTTCTACCAAATACAAATCTTTAACAGACTACAACCCGCCTCCCCCTTAAATAAAAAAAAAAGACCTTTGCCAACAAGTTTTTTCTCTCCTTTGAGAGTTAGCTTAGTAATTTAGAGCATATAAACGTAATGTTTGGGAGCTATCTAACTGTTTCCATTGTTGCAGCCTGATTGTCCATGGTTTAATCATCAGTAGTTAAGAAGGAAACCAAAAATGGCTCCAGACTGCACAGTACCATAAAAAATTTCCACCTGGAAGCAATTTTTTGTAAAAGCCCTTGGGGACTGCTGTCACCCTCCCCCTTCTCTTGGCAACAGGGCCAGAAACACCAGCTTCTTTCAGAGCCACGTCTTACTGCAGTTTAATCATCTTCCTTCTCCAGCTTCTAGAGGAGGTTAGAGGAGAGCTAGGGAAATCACAAATTATTCCCAGACACTTCTCTTCTTCTCCAGTAGATTTCCTTGAACCCTCTTAAATTCCTCCTTTTCTTCCTCTGATTCTTTTTCTATTTAGCATTTTAGCTGGAATACAAATTGTTTGCACTGCTGGAACATAAATTTACTTTTTAAGTAAGAATGTTTATTATTAACACTAGTGTTTATCTTTGGAGAAAGTTTAAATGTTGAAACATTTCTGGGCACTGCTTTAGGCCCTTTGTCGCTTTGTAATGCCTTCTCTGTGGGATGCAGGCATTGTTCCAGATGTAAGCCCTAAGGAACTCATGGTCCCATCGTGCAGATAGACATGTAAAGAAATCATTACTGTGTAGAGTGCTCACTGTAGTACCCTTTCAAAAATAGGAACAAATAAAACATTTCAAAACAAGGCTATTGGCTCAGCTTTCCATCAGTGAAAGTCACTTGTGATGGTGCCCATTCATTTCTAGGGTAATACCAGGCTTTGTTCAAGAACTTCAAGGCAAAACAGGATGATAGTACTTCTGGTGAAATTCACCTCAAACCACACAAGGTCTCGAAGTCCAAGGCTAGTTCAAATTTGCACAATGTCAAAATGAGGGCCAGGAGGCAAATGAGGATACTGTACATGTTAAGGAATACCGTTTATCCTGTATCACTTGTCTAAGACAAGACTAAGTTCTTCAGACTTTATTTCTTCATTAAAAAAAACATTTTAAACATATTCCTTTAAAAATTAGACTATCACATGCTGCAACAAATTATTATTGTAGGTGAAATTGGCCTCTTTTCTAAAAAAGATTCCTAATTTCGGCACATCAGTAAGGAGGAGAAAAGTAACCTTCCACATGAATCTTCAAAGAATGGACTCAACAATCCTTTGGTGTAAATGCCTGCAGACAGCATAAGCTTAAAATCTCACTGGTTTAACCAACATTTTCTTAGGTTCTACCTAGTTCGTAAGCAGGGAAACTTCTATATCAGGTTACAATAGTTGTAGTAGGGAGGCAGGTTTAAAAAATATATCAATTTTTTTATTGGAATATATTTAATATACAATATTATATTGGTTTCACATGTTCAGCAGTATGACTCGATTGTTATATATGATAGTGCCCACCATGGTAAGTGTAGTTATTCCTTTACCCATACCAAGATATTACAGTATTATTAGTTATATTTTCTAAGGAGGGAGGCTTTATTGAAGGAATGAGTTTTGAGCTGAATCTTCACAGATGACTAGGAATTTGTCAAATAAAGTGATAGTAAGGAGATTTGGGCAGAGAGACTGTAGTACACTCAGGGAACTTCAAAAGAGTTGTAGAGTGAATGTGGGGCTTACTCAGAGAGAAATCTGTACATGGAAGGATCTTATATATTATGCTAGAGACTTTGGACTTGATCCTGAGGCAGCTTAATCCTACAGGTGTGTGTGTGTGTGTGTGTGTGTGTGTGTGTGTATGTATGTTTCACGATCATATTTCTTTTAAAGAAGATTACTATGAATGAAATATTGAAGATAGATCATTAGGGAAATAAGAAGGGCAAGATGGAAACAGTTGTTCAGAAGAGAGATAATGAGGACATGAGCCAAGACAGTTGTTGCAGGGGAGGAAAGGTAGTTAAAAGCATAGACGAGATGCTATGGTATGAGAATTTGTAGGTCTTGGTGATTGATTAGTTGGAGGGAGATGTGACGTGGTGTGAGGGTTCAAGGTTTACTTACATATTTATAGTAGGGGAAACTGGGTGGCTGGTGGTACCTTCAGCTGAGATGGTGAATGTAGGAGGAAAGTGTAGGTTTGGGTAGAGAACTAATGATTGCAACTTTAGACACATGGTTTGAGATGTTTTTGAGGATGAATGGTGGTTGAATATTCATGTTTATAGGATTTGACAGATATTAAATTTATTTGAGAATCAAAGATGTTAACTGATAGTGAAAGCTGAAGTATTGATAATATTTCTGAGGGAAAATATATGAAGAGTGAGAAGAGGTGAAGGCCAGAAGGAAGAATTCTTGGAGACTGAGAAGGAGAATGTAATGGAAACCCTGGGAGTAGATATTTAAGAAAGGGGGAATGGTTAGCTGTGGCACATAAAAAAGGGGAGTCAAATAAATGATGAACTGAAAAATGAGTATTTGATTTGCTGGTCAGCAGGCTTTTATTGACCTTAGCAAGAATAGGTTCATTGGGGTGATGTGGATAAGAAGCAGCTTATACTGAGTTGAAGAGCAAGTTCAATTTGAGGAAATGGAGGCAGTGAGTATAGACTGTTCTTTTAAGAATCTTAACTATGAAAGGAGAAAGAAAAAGAGAAGGATACCAGAAGGAAAATTATCAGGAGAGATATTTTAATTTAAGAGTATCTTTAAAAAAAGCAGGAGCCATGTTGTTGTATTAAAAGGGGAGCATGTTTTATTAAGAAAAAGAGGTCAGTAAAGATGAAACATTTGAAAGTACATAACAAAGTATTGATGGAGTAACATTTGGAGTAGAGGAGAAATGAGATTTTTAGAATGTAGGATTAGTCCTATTTTGAGGTGGGATATCATTGAGATGGAAAGGCACAAGTATAAAGGTAGATAGAGAGATAGATAGATTTCTGTATTGGAATACAGGCAATTAAGATTCATGCCTGATAACCTTGAATTGTTTTTATGAAACAGGTGGCAGTCATTTGTTATGAAAGAAAGGTGCAGGATCGAGGTTGGAATTTTAAAGAGAATGCCAACAGTTTGGAATAGTTGCTGTAGGTAGTGGAAGAATAAGTTGATAAAAGACACACCAAATGTGTGGATGATGCTAAGGGTGGTGTATTTGTATAATTTGCACCATCCGAGTAAGGTTCTATATGCTAATGAAGTTGAGCCATGAAGGGAATGGATAAATAGGCAGCCAGGTCTAAATGTTGCTAGATAAAACTCAACAGAGAGGAGTGCCCTTCCTCTGTTGGGGGACTACTTTTGGTAAGGTCTGTGGGTCTGTCTTTTTATTTTGAGGATAACAAGTTCCTTGTATCTTTTATCAGCTGTGGGAAATTCTTAGCTAGTTTTTGAATGTTAGCTATTCATTATTTCTTATTAGAGGATCCATTAAACCCATTCTGTTCTACATGTTCTTAACCTCTCTTTAATGTTTTCTGATGTAGGTTGAGTGTCTGTGTCCCCTCAAAATTGTATGCTGAAATCCTAATCCCCAAGGTGATGGCCTTGGGAGGTGGGACCTGTGGTAGATGATTAGGTCTTAAGGGCAGAACCTTCATGAATAGGATGGTTCCCTTATAAAGAGGCCCTAGAGAGCTTGCTCGCCCCTTCTGCCAATGGAGGGTACAAGTCAGCTACCCAGAAGAGGGCTCACTCTTGACCTTGCTAGCACCCTGATCTCAGACTTCTGTCCTCCAGAATTGTAAAAAATAAATTTCTGTTGTTTATAAGCTGCCCAGTTTGTGGTATTTTGTTACAGCAGCTGGAATGGACTGAGACATTTTCCTTCTTTCATCTTTCTCTGCTTCATTCTGTATTAGTTTCATATGTACCTCCCAATTAGTGGTCATATCTTCCCACCTGTTAAGTTTCAAATATCAATTACTATTGTTTTTATTCTAAAAGTTCTACATACATATTTTCCAGTTTGTCTATTTATCTTTTTGGTAATCCCTTCTTATTTCTTTAAGCATGTTACACATTTATTTTTAAGCCTTTCCAAATCTGATTCGGTTGTTTCTTCTTTATGTGCTTTGTTTCCCTGTGTGCTTTATAGTTTTTTGGTACTTGAGTTCCAGCTCAAAGGAATGTTATTTTTGAGAATTCTTGGAAGTATGGGTTAAGTGGTATTCCTCTAGAGAAGACTGCCTTTGCTTCAGTCAGTTTTCTGGGGACATTAGCAACCAGACTGGGGCTACTTTTAAAATACATTTTCAATTTGAGGTGGAACAAACAGATAGCATTAATAATATGAATGTGGGCCTCCTTTCTATGAGAAGGCCAGCTGTGACTTCAGATTATCTGGGCATCTTGCCTCTATTCTCATCCCCCAAAGCCAAGTACCAGGCAGGTAAGTTTCCCTGCAGTCTCCTCTTACGGGAGGGAGTTTTTTCTAACTTACCTTTCATTAAAGGTGTAGTCCTTGGATATCTTGGCTTTATTCATTTGGAAGCCCCTGATTGGACTCCTCACCTTTTGTGGACTCTAGGCTTTGTCTCATTTTCTGTGTGCTATAAAATAGAAGGGTTAGGTTATAAAGAATAGTTAGAATCTGGGTTTCTGTTCCAGTGTTGTTTTAGCATCTGGAGATTTTCTGTGTTTTCTTTTTTTAGCTTAGTGTGCACTAAAAATGATTTAGAAACTTAATCCAGTAGTTTTAGTGGTTGAGAAAGGCTTTTCACAGTATATCCAGTTTTCTACATTTTTTATGGAACTTCATTCTATTTTGCCTACTTTGTTCTCTATCATTTTTTTTTAGGAAGGAAACTGGTCTGATACCTTTTATTCATCCCCCTTTCAAGTTTTCATTACTTATAGACTTAAAGAGTAAATTGTGGTCACATTTGGCTGTAGGGTGTCAGAAACAACCACTTGTGGTGAGATTGGAAATTTAATATTTGCCAGTTTGGTTCTTTCTCAGAAAATCAGAAATGTATATGTATGTGTATGTGTTTAGTGCTTATGTGAGTGTATATCATACATTCACATGCATGTAGCACATACAGTGTACAACACATAACGTGTGCACATGTGCATATATACATATATGTTATACATAACATACACCTCTACAAAGGACATCACTTAAATTTATTATACATTTGACCCTTGAAAACAGAGGTTTGAACTTGCACAGGTCCACTTACACATGGATTTTTTTTCAATAAAAATTTTTTTTTTGAGATAAACATCTCCATTTTGAAAAAATATTTTCTTTTCTGTAGCTTACTTTATTGTAAGAATATGAAATATAATATATATAACATGAAATATGTGTTGATTGCTATTTATGTTATTGGTAAGGCTTCCTGTCAATACTAGGTTATTAGTAGTTAAGTTTTTGGGAAGTCAAAAGTTAGATACCATTTTTGATTGAAAGAGTTAGTGCCCATAAATCCTGTGTTGTTCAGGGTTCAAATGTAGTTTGATTCAGTGATTCTGGGAAACTTGCTTGGTCTAATTTTGTAAGCCCACATTAAATCTATGTGCATAAAGAGAACAGGACTGTTTATGCAAGTGTTTCCAATACCTACCCCCATTGGTTTGTTTTTTTGTATTAATAGGTTTATGATCTCTGTCATTGGAGCTGTAATAATAATTTTAAGTTTGGAAACTCTGAAGCATTTCTTCAATTAATATATGTTCTTTTAAAATATTTACATAGCTCTTCAGAGTAATTCATTAAATACTTAATTTTTTTTGTAAAGGATCTTGAAGAGTTTTACCAACATAACCTCAACTCAAACTCATCATGATGGTGGTAGATATTAAGTGAATCAGTAATTTCATTTAGCTACAACTTTGCATGTTTAAGTGTTAATAAATTCAACACTTTGAATTACATGCAATGACTGGAGCTAATCTACCAAAGTTAATTATATCCCTGTGTATACCAACTATATTACTCTTCTGGTTTCAGCAGTTTCCCAGGTTAGATTCAATGGATATCGCCAGGTGGAGATGGATTATTTATTTTATTTGGCAGCAACATCTCAAATCCAACTTTTAGCTGCCAGATTTTAAGACCAACACTGAAAGCTGCAATGGAATAAATCTTTTTGCACTTAACACAAATGATACAGAGGCCAAAATGAAGCTACTAGTGTTCCTTGTAGTGCCTTTGTGTCTTCAGTTACTTAGGGTGATTAATTGTTCTAGCAGAGTGACATTATTCTGGTAGTAGTTATGGCAGTCTCTGTATCCTTAATTTGGAGTTTCCTTGCCTTCATTAACTTATTTCCTAGTAGTCTGTTGTTTTGACTGATGATTTGTGACAAGTTCTCCTTCACTTTCCTGTGCTGTTGTAACCAACACCAGGTTTTTAGTAGGCTCTTTGGCTTGTGTCAGTTGAAACTTCTCCACCCTGTTTTTGTCCCTCTGAAAATAGCCATCATGGAAGTGTGGGGTTCCCTTCTTGCCTTGACAGAGATCTCCATCACAATGTCTTTTGTTTGCATTTGCTATCTTGGTGAAGCCACTTGGTATCTGCAAGGGTGGAAACAGATTTGAATGTATTTGATCTCCTGTGGCAGTACAGGAATATTTGGGTGTAGTCTTCAACTTCGACTTAATTAGCTAGCATATGCTTCCCCATCATTGATGATGATATCCATGATCTGCTTTCACCTTTACGCACTCAGAATATCCAAATTACCATAGTGAGGTCTGAATGGATTAAACTGATAGACAAACTGAAGTAAGGAGGGCAAGCAAGGTACTTTAAACTCCTCGTGACCTGCAGTTTCTCTTTCAACATCATGCTCAAGTTAGTTTTTCCACTTTATTTTTAACTTCTGGAATAAACAAAAATACTAATGATGCTTTTATGGAGCTTAATGAGAAGAAAATGTTTCAGGACTAAAACCATGACAGAAGTTAAAAAACATATACATGAAAAAAAAAAGACCAAAATAAACCATGGAATATTTTCTTGAATTAATCAGAAACAAAAGCAAAATGTTCAGTTCTTTGTATCTGTCTTGAAGTTCTTGGTTCTGAAAACATCTCAACAGATTAACTTTATTTGATGTAGTAGTCTTTTGCATCCATCTTTAAAACATTCAGAAACCCACAGCTAGTGTCCTACCCTTCCTTCTCTTTCTCCGTCTTCAGCATAAATGGAGGGTCTTCTCTGTGCCAGGCAAGACACAATTCCTACCCACTAGGAGATTAATGTTCTACTAGAGGGAAATTCACAAGTGAGTGGGCAATCAGAATATAGTTTAATAAATCTTGTGATGGCATTAATAACAAAGAAGGAACACATAACAGAGTCTATGGAATAAAGAAGTTTACCTAGAAAAACTAAGGTGCAAGCTGAGATTTGAAGAGTACATGGGAGTTGACTCTTAAGTAACCTGAAAGCAAAGGGGGACGAGCAGTGGGGTCCTGGCAATAGGATGTTCTAGCTCATTGACTTGGTTGTCCTTTGATTTGCCTGCAGCTTTTGAAGACTGAACGATGTTGTGCATTTAGGATACTCTGCTTTGCAAGTAGCAGAATATCAAGGAAAAGTGGAAATAGGAAATTTCCCTTAAAATTTTATTAACTCACTTAACGTAAAGTCTGGAGATAGGATTGTTTCAGGGTTGGGTCATCATCAAGAACACAGGTGTTCCCATCTTTTTACTCTTTGCCATCCTCAGATTATTGGCAATATTCCTCTCATCCCAGATTGGTTTGCTGCATCCCCAAGGATCACACAGGACAATGTCCAAAATTGAAAGAGCAGTTCTTTTCCTGAATTCTTCAGGAAAGAAAACCTTCTCTTGGATCCTTACTGCCAGACTTCCCTTTACCTTGCATGGATGAAGGTTGTCTCATCTGTTAGTCAGTCACTGCCAAGGGAAATGGAATTACCACGACTGGTTTACAGATTAGCTGGTATTTACCCCTTGCAGTAGGGTGGAAGAACAGGTTGGGTCTCTTCCAATAGGAAGAATGGATTAACTTTTCTGTAGGCACAACTAATAGGGCAACTGACTCATCTTGAAGTAGAAGTGTGTGTGTTTTTCTTAAACCACAGCTTTGTATCAGGCTTCATGTTTCTTAGCTTTTTCTAGTTGTGTTTTCTTTGGGAGTCAGGCGCCAATGTATCAGTAACAAGCAATGTAATTTTGATTAAGGCACTTAACTTTCTTGGCCTCAGTTTCCTCTGTTACACAGAGTTTTGTATTCCATCTCCAAGAACTCTTTTAACTCTGACATTTTAGGGGTCTATGTGACTTTGTTGCTTTCCTTGTTTGAAAAGGAAAAAGACAGATCCCACAGAGGACTTTCTAGCGGTGTGAGTTTGGTACGTCACTTGGTCTTCTTGGGTTTCAGGTCCCTCATTTGCAAAATGCGGACAATAACTAACCAATAAGGTGCACAGGATTTAAATGAGATAACATGCTCATGACATTATATGTTTATTTTTCTCTTTTAAAAGGTTTGAGCTGATGTGGGCTCTTGCAAGTGCTAGGATAACCCTGTAATGATTCTGTATAGGCAAGTGATAAATATTTGTTGAATAGAATTCCTGATGTGCCATTTTATGTGGGCTCTAGCAAGTGCTAGGATAACCCTGTAATGGTTCTGTATAGGCAAGTGATAAATATTTGTTGAATAGAATTCCTGACGTGCCATTTTATAAGTTAAAATACCACTCTAGTATGCACATGAAATTTAAGTGGTGGGATGTTTAAAAGTATGGCTCAGCTATAGATGCTAGGATAAACATTTTACTTTTTGCAAAGACTTGTGTTTTTTTTTAAATTAGACTGCAAAGGCAGCATTTCTATAACTGTGTCAAAATTTAGGCTATGAAAGGTTGTTAATTTCCAAACATTTCTTCTTGTTTACCTTTTATTAGAATATTCTTTGGATTATCACAGATAATTAAGCAGTGGTACAGTTTATTTCACAGATAGTCTTATTTAACTGTGGCATATTTGTGATACATTTATGTCAAAAGCATGATTTTGTTCTCAAGATCTGTTTATTTAATTTATATAAGTATTAGAGTATTTATAAAATATCATTTAATAACAAGTTATAATATAGTTTTTAGATTTATAAACCAGTTACTTAACTGGCCATCTCGTTTGGTTCAAGGAATGTTAGAATGGGCTATCACTAGATGGCAGTCTTTCTCTAGTTTAAGTCATTTATTTCAGAGCGGGAGAAATCCTACTCTGTTCAGGTACAACGTTGACTACCAATAGTAGGTTAAACAGCAGGTCTGTTACCTTTCCAGATTTAAGACTTGCTTATTATTGTTCTTACACCTGATAGGTATGTTGTTTAGCACTGAGTAAGACTGAGATACACATAAAATGGTGATACAAGTTGAACTGTTTGTTAGTGATCTATAACTGCCTTTTTCTATGGTAGGCAATATGAAACAAACAAAACCTTTAAATCAGTGATTTTTAACCTCTTTGATAACCAGATGGTAACTATGGTTCAGTTTCCCTAAAATTACGTATTTGTGCTTCTCCCTTTACACACAAAATCCCCATAAAATCTGAAATTGTGGATTTCCTGATGCAACCGATGGAATACAAATTTATTAAAATATAGCCCCATACCCCTGGCTTACAAATTAGTTAGTATTTACCCCTTGCAGTAGGGTGGAAGAACAGGTTGGGTCTCTTCCAACAGGAAGAATGGATTAGCTTTTCTGTAGGCAAAACTAATAGGGCAACTGACTCATCTTGAAGTAGAAGTGTGGGCTTTACATTTTATTCCAACTTTTTTAACTCTCAAGATACTGAGGGGATCCACTGTAAGTCTTTCATATTGTTCATTATTTTTTATAATTAGAATATTAGAATCATAAATATCCTAAGATAGGAGAAACAGGTGGGGGCTAGTGATAAGAATAGAAAATTCATTAACTTGTTTTGAACTACCTGTTTACAGTATTCTGAAAACATATAATCTTTACATTATTAATGACTTGAACTTGAAAGTGGAAGTGAATTGTAGAAATTTCAAGCTAGGCTGATACTTCAGAGAATTTACAATTAATTGCTTCCTATTTTTTATGAGAAAGTTGAGGGTCAGAGAGATGAACTGAGTTGGTTAAGGACTCATAGCTAGTTAATTATATTTCTAAAACCAAGGCTAAGCAATCAGGCAGGTAAAATTCACCTTTCCTTTCTCCGATTTGTAGTTGTTTTGTAGGAAGCTTAGGGAGCTAGGGAGATATTATTAACATAAGCTATGAATTTCTTAACTTTGGGTTTTTCCTCTCCTTGATGTTGTCTTTTGTGTTATTAATGTGGAGGGAAAAAAATGAAAAGTTTTACATAATAGAAGGAAGCAGATTTGCTACTTAGAAGTGTTACTGCATCAAGATATAACTGAATTTCAAACCAAGAGGTTTTCTAACATAAAATATTTGTATATGCCATTTAGATAGATGGATTTTCAGTGGTTACCCCTTTTCTTCAAATGGCAAGGAATATTGGTGTCTTGACATGGAAATGTTTCTTTTCCTTGTCTTTGGAAGGGGAAAAGTGAGGTTAGTTGAAATGTCAGTGGTAGATTCTGCCTTGTATATTCAAATAGCTCTTCAGGCAAGTGGTTATTCTCTGCTGTATTTTAATTGTCAAAGCAGTGATTGTTCATAATTTATTTGAAGATCTCCTCCCTTTATTTCAGAGGAAGGAGAGTGAATTTAGATTGTTGTGGTTTTCTAGAAGTGAGTTCAAAATTTTTATTGGAAGTAAAACTTGTATATATGTAGTCTTTGTTTACTGCTGAATTTTGGGCAGTGGAACTGATCGGAGGAAAGTATGCTTTCTTATCCACAGGATCAGGGTACTGATCTGATACCTAGGAATGATTATAAAATCAGAATTTTTTTGGTAATGAGCAAATGTACATTTATTGAACAAAAGTCAGAGATCACAAAGATCTTAGGGATAATGTTAGTCATTCGTTTAGTCAATGAATGTTTACTCACTGCCTACTACCTGTCTGGCACTGTTCTAGAGGTACAGTGGTGAATGTGGTAGACAAAGTTCTTGCCCAGGCTTACAGTCTAATTGAGATGGGTTAGGGGGAGAGAGACACAGCAAATCTTGCATGATAAGGAGAAGAAAGTTGTTTGAAGATGTAGGGGATGAGCATTACTAGCAGAAGAAGAACAAAAACAAAATTTTTGAGGCAGGAAGAGGCTTTTATAAGAAGTGTATGCAGTATATAGCTGGAGCATAGAGGGTCAAGGGAGGCTAGGAGTGGGAACTAGTGAGAAATGAGGTAAGAGAGATAATCAGAGGCTAGATTATGTAGGATCATAAGGGCTATGGTAAGTATTTAAGATTTCTTTTCCCTTTGCAAAGAGAAGCCATTAGATTTAAGCAGGAGGATAACGTCTGAGTTATCACTTTATAAAGATCATTTTAACTGCTATATGGAGAGTGTCTGCATTTGGATGGAGAGTGGAGGAGATAGGGAGTGCAGAATGGAGCCTTTTAGGAGGCTATTGCATTGTTCAAGTGTGCAATGATACAGATTTGGACTAGGGTTTTAGTGGAAATGGTGGGATGTGGTCAGTTTTAAGAGACGCTTTGGAAGTTGAGTTGTCAAGACTTATTAATGGATTGGATGGGATGTATGAAGGAAAGAAGTGGGTTAGGAGTGATTTCCTGGATTTGGATTTTTGACTTGGGTAACTGGATCGTGCCCTTGGCTGTGGTGAGGTATGTGAGTGGTGGGGAGATAACGTGAAGAACAGGTTTGGGAGTGGAGATAGTTTGGTGATAGAGGAACCCATGTTAAGTTGGAGATGGCTTTTAAACATCCATTTTGGAGTTGTTAAATAGTAGCTAGAATCTAGTGTTCAGGGATGTGCTCTGAATTGTAGGTGTAGATTATGAAATCATCACTATATAGATTCTTTTAAAAGCCATGGGATTAAGTGGCATTGCATGGTGAGAGAGTATAGGTAGAAAAAAGAAGAGGTTCTAGGAATATTTATAAAAAGAATAGAGGAGGAGGAGCCCAGAAAGGAGATTGAGAAGGCATGTCCGTGAAAGGATAAAAACCACATCAGTGTGGTATCATTCAAGTCTGGAGGAAAGAGTGTTTCACGATGGAGGGTGTATCAAACCATAGCAAGTGCTGTTTTTAGGTGGAGTAAGATGAATGCTAACTATTGGGAGGTGAGGAAGTAGAAAGGAGTTTTGCTGGAAAGGGGAGCAGAGAAATAAGATGATGGCTGGAGGGAAGTGTGCAAGTAAGGACAGGTTTCTGAAAGTCATGGTTATCTACTCATGAAAATGATTTAATAGAGTAGGGGAAATAGATATTATTCAGGTGAGCAGTAAAAGGATTAAAGGTCTTGAGCCAACAAGGACTGACTGTGCCCTTGGCTGTGGTGAGGTATGTGAGTGGTGGGGAGATAAAGAGCTTGAAACATTTTTTCCGTTGATTCAGGAAAGTGGACAGAGTAGAAGTTACAGATGTAAGTAGGTTGACTGATTTTAATGGGAGAAGAGGCAATATTTGTTTTTTCTGTGAAGTATGTGGTAGGATCAGAAGCTGAGAATGAAGGGATGGACATTTGAGCAGAGGAGGAAGTAAGAATCTCACATATAGTTATTTTGGAGAACAGAGTGAATTTTGGGTGGTGGTGGTGGGGGTAGTTTTGGTGGTATTATCTAGTGGTATTCATTGAGTGCCCAATTTAGATTTGTAGTTAAATAGCTGAACAGTCAGTCTAGCTGGCATACCATGTAACTTTTCTCCAGCCGTGTTAATTTTTTGGAGCATAGAGTAGTTGGATGGTTTATCCAAAATTGAGTTTTTCTGGATTAGTTTGAGAGAAAAAGGTGCAAAGTTGTAATTCAGACCTTTGATTTTATAATAAAATTTTTATGATGAATACTAATATTTTTGAATGAATAAGGAAGCAAAATTTTGGGTTTTCCTAAGGAAATCCTCATTTGACATTGGGGCAATAGTAATACAGTTGGAATACTCTGTGGTCTATATACCTGAAATATCTAATTTCCAAATAAATTTGCTTCTGGGTTTGTAATTCTGCTTCTGTTTCTTACAACTAGATCTGGTGTAATCTTCATGCCATTTTTTTTAAAGGTCCGTCTATGATGGTGAGGAACATGGACGTTTCATGGAGAAGCTTGAAACTCGTATCCGCAATCATGACCGAGAAATTGAGAAAATGTGCAACTTTCATTACCAGGGCTTTGTGGACTCTATAACTGAACTGCTGAAAGTGAGAGGAGAAGCCCAGAAACTCAAAGTAAGGAGACTCAAGGAGAGACTTGTTTCTCTGTCTGGTGCTGGGGATTTGGTTAGCATTAAAGAGTAGGAATACATTGCAGGTTATGTATTTGTAGTGAAGATTTTTGTGTAGTAAGGAATTTGTATTTAAGCATAGATAATTGGGATTATGGCTTTTAGGTAAAAAGAATACTTTTTATTTGGGATAACTACATGTGGATGAGAACCAGTAACAGAATCAATAACAGTTTTTTTCAAACAGAAACTCAGTTAACTGACTCTTCATGTCATTCATCTGTATCCTTGCTAGGTAGAAGCTGTCACTGTAGGATGATGGCGTTGCAGGGCATAGCTGTAGAAGTCTTTGCAGCATGGCAATCTAAATCAAAGGAAAATGAATCAATAGTTGTTGTGGATTGTGTTCTACCAAAGCATGAAGGTTCTTTCTTGATATGACAGATTAGAATCTAGGAAGCAGGGGAGTCATATTGGTCTGGTACCAGCATAGCATATTTACTTATCTTTGATAACAGATTTTGCTTATTGGTCTTAAATCTAACCACTTCACTAAACTCTTCTATTATTTCTAATAGTTTGTGTATAGTTTTTTTTGACTTTTCTATTGTAAACAGTCATACGATCTGTAATAACAACTTGACTTCTTCTTTCCAGTCTTTATGCTTCTGATTCATTTTTTTTTCATTGCATCTCCCTCTTCTCTTTCCTCTTCTCTTCTCCTCTTCTCCCCTCCTCTCCCTCTCTGCTCCACTCCCCTTCCCTCTCATCTTTTCTTTTCTTTATTTTTTGTCTTAATACAATTTGAATTAAAATCCCAAAAGGATTTTCCTGAGGCATGGGGTGAATTTGGCAGTGAGTGTAAAATTCACAGAAAAGAAATACATTGGTTAAGAACAGCAAAGAAACAATTTTATTGAGGAGAGAAGTAGGCTATTAGATATTAAATTATAGTTTAAACTAACAGTGATTTAAAAGCTAATTTGAATGCAAAACCTGACCTGAGTGGACATGAAGCTGTCAAACTTCTTAATATATTTAATTTAATACAAAGTTTTGTTTTTTGCTGCAGAAAAATTAATGTGCTTGATTATGGGCTACTGTCCTACCACTATGAGGGGTGTTATATAATACACACTATGTACCATATTATCTTTACAAAATTCTGAAGTCTTAAACAGTGCCAAGGTTTCAAATAAGAGTTTATGAACATATACAACAACTATACAGTCTTCCTAAGCAATCTAATATTGCCAACATAGTTAAATCTCTTTGGTACTCTTCTGAGTCTCTTCCTTCACTCTCTCCTCTAAAAGAAACAACTCTACTGATTTGTTGTTAATGTTCTTTAATGCTTAACCATTTTAAAGGAAATTTTGATCCTTTTCTCTTATATATACCAAAGTTAATTTCAGATGGACTAAATAATTAAATGTAAAAAATGAAACCACATAGGAACTAGTAGAAAATATAGATGAATGTTTATGCTATCTTGGCTAGTACTCCCTAAGCCAGAAAGAAAAAAATTGATAGATAAAACAGTAGAATGAAACAACCTCTTCTACATACAAATTAAAAGGTAATACATTAAAAACACTTACAAATACATATGACAAATTCCTGACCTCCTTAACATAGAAAAAGTCTTTACAAATTAAAAGGAAAAATTTGAACATTTTAATAGAAAACTGAGAAATACACAGTAATATGGTTTACATAAGAAGAAATATAAGGGAATTCTACAATTTAGAAAATTTAAAGGAATGCAGATTTAAACAATAAAATGCCATCTAATAAAATGACAAAAAAATTTTTTAAATTGGAGGTGATGCCACACAACCAGGGAATGCCTGGAGTATAGATTGTTAGAGGGTCTGAGGAGAGCACTTTTATTGATATTTAAAACTTCACATATTCTTAAGACGTATTCTCAGACTATAGGTGCATGTACAAGGATGTTCATATAATTTTTTTTTTAAGCAGTAGAACTTAAAAATGTCCCTACAAGTCATTTGGCAAAGGATTAGTAAAATAGATCATGGTACATCCATTTAAAAATGATAAACTACAGTATATTGTAGAAGGATATCTAACATGGGAAAGTATTAGAAATGTTTGCCTAATGCATAAAGCAGATTAAAAAGTATGAGCAATTTTATCCTATTAAAAATAAAAAGTTATGCTGACTCTTTGGGGACTGAACAGCCTCAGATGGACAAAAGTATCTGAAATGTGTGAGAACAAAGATATGGGGCTCCTGCCAGGAGCTATGTGTCCTCATGCAGCCATCCCAGCTTCCCATTCTCACCTTGGGCTGTTCTTCTCTGTGTTCCTTGGACACCTGTGTTCCATACTCCTCCCTTTGCTACCCAGGTCCCTGTCCATGATGGGCAGCAGGGTGCTCTGTCTTTGGTTACTGAAGTAGTTAGGTTGGAGAGTAACTAGCTCCTTGGCATGTTGTACTGAGTATTTCCCATAATGCTCACCAATTATTGATACCACTTGCTGGCACCCATCTCTGCCTCTTCCTTGTTTCAAATTGTTTCAAGCTGCAAATTCCTTCACCTTGAGGAAAAATATGAACTGGAGAATACCCGTTCAGGGTTTTGGCTGCTTCAGGCTCCACTCACTCCAGAGCTGACTGGATTAAAGCCTAGCAGCACATCTGGGAGGCTTTGCTCTCGGGGACTCCATTCAACATGGGTTAGGAACCTGTGAAATTTAGAGTTTCTTCAATTCTAGGAAAGGATTTAGAAAATGGAAAGGTAAAGTATTAACTACTGTCAGCACTATTTTAACATAACAATGGGAAGAAACCTCACTCTCCAGGACGCCCACTATTTCTTTTTCTTTATTCACTGGTGTGTGTGTGTGTGTATCTATATTTATGTTCTCAGAATCAAGAGAAGTAACATGGTAAACAGGCAGTATACTTTCTTTTCATTGTTATATTTAAAAAGTATTGTAATGTATTGTTAATATGTTACATTAAAAAAGTACTGTGAAAGAGAAGAGTAATTTTATTTCTTAACGTAAGCATTGGTTAGGTTCCTCTAGATATGTTTTAGAACTGCAATTTGCATGAATTTAATTTAGTGGACCATAATTAGTATTTGTAACAGAAATTGAACTGAAATAGAATAGAATAGAATAGAATAGAATAGAATAGAATAGCGAAGAATAGCAAAGAATATAATAAAGTGTATTACATATAGTAAGGATTAACATTGTTTCTTGAAAATTTTGTTTTAGGTGTGTGTGTGTGTGTGTGTGTGTGTGTGTGTGTGTGTGTGTATTCCCTGTACATGTGTACTGGGTTGCAGTGTAAGATGTATTTCTTAAAATGAGTTTGAGATAAAAAAAAGTTGCAGAAATGGGGTCTTTATAACATAGATAATTTTATAAAGTATTCTGGTAGAGACAGTGCTGCTGAATTTAGTAATATTTATGAAAGGTTTAATTTTATGAGATCTCCAGTTTAGGAAAAAAAAATTATTCTTGAATAACTATTGTGAAGGGGATTCCACTATTGTGAGAGGCCCTACTGCTCAAGGCAACCCATCCCATTTTTATTCATATTGCTTGAAAGTATTTCCTTATATTGAACTGATATTAATCCTGTTTTCTAGTAACATACATTTATTGGTTTGAGTAATAAGTACTGTTTTTATGGCAGTACCTTTTCTTCTGATAGCGCTTCAGTTATTTGAAGGATAGCTCTCTTTCAGGTATGGTGTATAGTATAGTATCCAGGTATAGTATATGGTGTCTCCAAATGAGTATATGCCTCTTCAGGCTAAAATTCCTGTATCTGTTTTTTGTGTGGTGTAGCCTTGAGTCCCTTTCCAATGTATTCCTATCTAATCATGCTTCACTTTGCAAATGGTCTTCTTAAAACATGGCATCTGAGTGTAATTCTCATATAGTGTGGTCTTACGACTTTACCATCTCACTTATTTTAGACCAAGAATCAGCAAACTGTGTCTCTCACATTACAAATCCAGTTTGTCTCCTGTTTTTATAAAGTTTTACTGGACTCAGCGATGTCCATTCATTTATGTTATGTTTATGGCTGCATTTTTTTTAATTAAAAATTTTTTTTTCTATTTTGGTATCATTGATCTACAATTACATGAGGAACATTATGTTTACTAGACTCCCCCCATCACCAAGTCCTCCCCTCCACACCCCACTAGTCACTGTCCATCAGCATAGTATGACTATAGAATCACTACTTGTCTTCTCTGTGTGCCTCCCCCATACATTATGTCTGCTAATAGTAATGCCCCCCCTTTTTTTCCCCCTTATCCCTCCCTTATGGCTGCATTTTTGCTACAATGGCAGCATTGAATGCTTGCAGCAAAGACTATCTACCTGGCTTTTTACAATAACAGTTAGCTGATGCCTGTTTTAGGCAATGCTTCTATTAATGTTGTCTTAGATCAGCATTTTGGACAGCTCCATTACACTCTTAATTCGTACTGAGCTCACAGTCCCATAAAACCAAGTGTTTCACATGTGGGGCTATTAAATAAATGTAAAGAGGAATTTACAGGTTTCTTGCTTCTCTGTCTGATATTTAACAAAAGTCTTTTTGAAAGAGGCCAGATTTCATGTTATCTTTGAAAGGGGGTGCATGTGGTAATCTGCTTTGAAATTAGTCCAGATAGAGTGTATAGTTTAGGGCAAAATTTTCAAAGGTGTGTTCCTAAGAAACTAGATTCTTGAAATGATCCTCAACCGAAGGGTGTTGTGTTAAATAGATTTGGAAAGCACTCTCTGTGCTATATATGCTTCTTGGGCATTCACAGTTCATGTACAATATTAAAGACTTCAGGAAGTCCTGAATAAACTAAACTGTTTAGTTGTGTTTTCCATATGTGTGTGTGTATTTGTGCATTTATACACCTTTGTGTGCATGTGTAGAGTACCTGTTAACTGGCATTTCTTGTTGTTCTAAGGGACCTAATAGGAAGTGCTGGGTAAAGGAAATTCATTAAAAGTGTAAGAAGTGGCAGGAGTGGCAGTTATGGTGGAAGGGTAGAAAACCTCTGTTAAAGAAAGCTTTAGAAGTTAATGTTGCTCATGTTTTGCTAATGTCTGAGATGGCGAGGAAATTACTATTCTATATACTAATATTTTTTATATCAATTAAGCCTCCAAAATATGGTCAGTGGTTCTTAACATCTTTCTATGTTGACAGATAATAACTGCACTAGTTATGGTGAGGATATAATAATGTGTGTAACTGTTGAATCACTGTGCTGTATACTTGAAACCAATATAATATTGTGTATTAACTATACCTCTGTAAAAAAAGTTCACTTAAAAAATCAAGTCTCCAAAAGTAGATACCAAAAAAAGTGGTGCCCGTTCTTTTAAATTATGAACTCTAGATAATTTTAGGGTTTGTTCATACAGCTTTGACTGTCAGATGGAGAAATTAATTTAGATAAAGGGGAACATGGAAGTATTAGGAACTATTAAGAATTAGTGATCCAAAAAGAATTAAGATACAGTGTTTTCTAAAATTGGGATCATAAAAAGGAAAAATTTGACCTAAGTTAAGAAGTTCAATTTATATACAAGTTTTCCTGGAATACATTGGTGAAGTGAAGAATGTCTATGATAAAATTTGTTGTTTCTATATATAGTAGAGATGGTCATGTTCTCTGAGCTTTGTTTTTTCTTTGCTTTTTTTTCTTCTCTGTCCAAAATTAAAGTGCATTCTTTAGTTGCTATAGTACCTTAGTTTGGGATATTCCAAGCTGAATATATCTTTCATAAATTTTTCTTTTCATTGTTCAAAAGGTCATGTAAACATTGAAAAGTTGATATAATTTAAACTGAAGAGAATGCCACTAAACCAAAATACACTGTCTTTTCATTTAAAATTTTGATTATCCAAGTATTGTCTAAATGTTTGTTTTTTATGAGTTTAAATTGTCTTCTCTCCACAGAATCAAGTGACGGATACTAATAGAAAACTACAACATGAGGGAAAGGAAGTAAGACCAGTTTACCTTTTGAAAAAATCTTTTCTGTTTCCTGTCATTCTCTTTTGATGACTGACTTCTTGATTTAGTGGCCTGTAAGACCATAAGCGGCATGTTGGAGAACATGGGAATTATTGTTGCTTCTCCTAACGTTTGTCTGAGTTAAATGAATATAGCCATACAAAAGCTTTGAGAGAAGATATAGCCTTCCTTAGTGTGTTTTTAAACACTCGAGTGGTCATAATACAGCCATGCTGTTCCCTCTGCCTGGAATACTCTTTCCTTAATATTCACCTACTTCAGACCTTTACTCAAATGTTACCTCCTTAGGGAGGCCTTTCTAACCATCTTATTTGAAATTATAGTCTCACTCTCACCCCTCATATTATTTTTACCTTTGTTGCTTTACTTTTCTCCATTGCACCTATAATACTCTGATATTACGAGTTTTACTTATATATTTGTATTTTGTCTGTCTCCTTACTTTAGTAACTAAGCTCCATAAGGCCAGGAATTTTTGTTTGCTTTATTCATTGCTGTATCTCCTCTACATGCTTAAACAGTGACTGGCACAAAGTGGGTGCTCTATAAATATTTGTTTAAAAAAATGAATCACGGATTCTGTTAATTGATATGCTCACTATTTAAATCATCACAGTTTACTAAATCATTTTGCATCCATTTCTCACTTGGTCCTCATGGTGGAACTCTGGCAGAGTCAGGGCAGGTATTATCACTATTGTATTGCTAAAACACTAAAATTATTTGCTAAAGTTTATATACTAATTGGCAAGACTGGGACTAAAACTCAGGTTTTGTCACTGGTAGTTCATTTCTGTTATCTGTATGATGTACCTTCCTTATCACCTTATGATGTATTAAATGATTCATTTTAATAATCTTTAAAAAGGTTTAGCTTTTGATTGTTTTATCACTGACTTAGTTGGGGCCATTCTCTTTTCTTTTTTGCATGTTATCTAAGCAGATACTGTTTTTAGGTGTGGGTATGGGATAAATCCTGCAAGAGGCTCTGCAGATTATTACTTTTTGAAAGTTTGACTCATTTTAAATTTTATGTAGAGAGCACAGTTTCTTATAGTTATATTGTGATATGATTTCACATGAAGCTTTAAAACGGTTACAGGAAGAAAAGTGAGTTACTCTTCATTAAACTGGTGCTCTTGGAAAAGCCACAACTTCTAAGAATGTAATTTATATGTTGACATAGAGATTTAGGTGGAGGTTATTTTCAAGACTCATCTGAAGCTGTATACGAAGGACTGTTTTCCTCTCAGAGTCTAGCAGATGAAAGAAATACAGGGTCTTGATAGATCACACAGAGTTTGAATAGGGTTTGGAGAAAATCTACACATTTTTTCTTTTCTTCTGGATAGCCCCTGAATTTTAAGGTTTCATTTTACCTAGACTTTTTCTAGTATAGGATGTTTCTTGGGGAGAAGGGGGGAAACCATGCAGGAATGTTTTACTGGTTGAGAAAGGCAGTTCCTTAGTCTATCTATCTGGCAGGTCTTTCTATGAAACTGGAATTTTCTGATGAATTGAGCACAAGGTAGAAAAATGTGACTGAAAGCCTTTTATTTATCACTATTGGCATAATTCAGTTTTTTCCCCTTTTGCCAAGCTGGTAATAGCAATGGAAGAGCTGAAGCAGTGTCGACTACAACAGAGAAATATTTCAGCCACTGTTGATAAATTAATGCTGTGTCTTCCAGGTGAGGAACTGGAAATGGAGTAGGATTCTTGATGCAATTCCTTTGGTTTATAGTATTTCACTTTTTCTGAATACTTGTGTGTTCTTTTTTCCTTTTTCAAGTCCTAGAGATGTATAGTAAACTGAGGGACCAGATGAAAACTAAAAGGTAAGGTTTTTTTTTTACTGAGTACTTTTATTGTCTTAAGTTTCTGTTATTTAGGACATTTTTATGGTCTATATTTAGCATAACCTTTCAAAAAATAATTAAGTCCATATAACATCTTCTGTAGCCTTTTGTATATCTGTTGATTCATTCTGGTACTTATTTACATAAGCAAATGGTATACTGGTGTGTTTTTATCATGTATTATGTTTAAAAAACACTTTGATTTGTAGAACACCTAGTCATTTAGCTGTAACTCTTTTAGTGACAGCTGATTTGAGAAACATGCTTTGCTTTAGTAGTGTAGGAGAAAAAACAGGTGCACGAGTGAATTATCCAGCGTTCTTTGAATCAACCAATACTCTGTGGTTGCAGAGAGAGAATTAATTTATTTGAAGGAGTTGGTTCACATGATTAGAGAGGGCTGACAAGTCCAAAATCTGCGAAGTATGCCAGGAGGCTGGGGTGTCAGTGGAGACTACTAAATATCGGAGCCTGAGTCCAAAGGCAGTCTGCTGTCAGAATTCCATCTTTCTTGGGGGAGGTCAAAACTTTTTTCTGTTAAGGTCTTCAACTGATTGAGTGAAGCCTACATTATAGAGAGTAATCTTTACTTAGAGTCTACTAATTTAAATGTTACTCATCTCATCTTAAAAATGCCTTCACAGAAATATCTAGAATAATATTTGACCAAATATCTGGATACCATGGCCTAGCCAAATTGACACATAAAATTAACTGTCCCAAGGGACAACATCAAGGTGAAGTTCAGGGGATTAAGTGTTGTTTTCTTCTGGTTTTATTCCAGAGGAAATTCCAAAATGACTGTTTGACTGTTCTTCCCAAACTAGAGTAAGCACTCGTACCCTCCCTGCCTGTGATATCCTGCAGTATGGTGGGGGTATGTGAAGCTATAGGAATAGGACACATCATCCTGGAATGTTAATTTTACCTAGGTTTTGAGGGAAAAAGTATGGAATTAAAATGTATTATTAAAATAAGGTTAGAAATATTGTTGATAAAAACTGTAAATTCTCAAGAGTTTTAAAGCTAAAGCATGAGGCATCAAAAAATTTTAAATATCTTAGGATTGTTTCCCAGACTCCGTTCTCCCCGAGAGGACACATTCACATAAGAGAACAAATAATATGAGAAGTTCTGTTCAGTGAGATATGAAAGTAGTGTTATTTTCCTGATAACTTTTTTGTAAAGTTCTAAAATTACAGAAAATTCCAGTGACTAAAAGAACACTCATGTACCAACTACTCTGAATTAAGAGGTATTAATAATTTTCCAGTTTTAATTCATATGTACAGTTGACCCTTGAACAATGCAGGTATCAGGGGTGCCAACTCCCCTTACAGTTGAAAATCTGGGTGTAACTTTTGATTCTACAAAAACTCAACAACTGGTAGTCTATGGTTGAACAGAAGCCTTACCAATATCACAAACAGTTGATTAATGCATAATTGGCATCTTAAATGTATTATATACTGTATTGCTACAATAAAGTAAGGTAGAGAAAATAAAAATTTTTTTTCAAATTGTTGCAGATCTCCAGAAAACTTTCTGATGTTTTTTGAAAAAATCCTGTGTGTAAATAGACCTGTATAGTTCAAACCCATGTTGTTAAAGGGTCATCTGCAAATGTAAATATGTATAGCATATTTAAAAACATATATATGGAAAGAAAGAGGTAAAGATAAACATTTTTAAAGATTACAGATAAAACTTGATGTCCCCTTCCTCAGTTATATTCCTTTCCCCTACCCCTCTGAGGAAATTAGTATCCTAAATTTGGTGAGTGTCCGTTTAGTCCATGTTTGTATTATATTATTTTGTGTTTTCAAAAACATTACATGAATGCCCTTATTTTTTGAGATTCTTTCAATTCACATTCTACAAAAATGAACAGAGTACCTACTATATGCTAGGCATTTGTTGGTTCTTGGGATACAACTGTGAACAAACCAGAAAAAATTATCTGCTCTTATGAGGCTTAGATACTAGTGGAAAGTTTATTTTCCTTATGTAAATAGATATAATTCACTAATTTTAATTGCTCTATAATAGTCCTTGTATGAATAATCCACGTTTCCCCCTCTCAATTCCAGGGGTTTGTATAAGTTCAATTCACCAATATTTGTAGCTGAACCTTCTTTTGGCATATAGTAGGATTGTATTTCCTGGCTCCTTTGGTCTGTGTGACTGATTCTGGCTGATAAGTGTGAGAAATGATATGTTACATTTGGACTTAATAGTTAATTTCCAGTCACGTCCCTTTGGAGCTCTGTGTTCCCTTAGTCATGACAAATGGTGACTTCCAAGATTTTGATTGAATCCCTGTAACTGCATTGAGCAGAACTTCACTGCCAACTGTTACAGATGTATAGCGTGAGTTAAGTTATAAATCTTTGTTTTAAGCCTTGGTGACTTTTGGGTTTGTTGTCACTACAGGGTAAGTATCCAAACTGATTTTATGAAGGACATTTGGTATATTTCTAGTTGTTTGCTATGCAGACAATAGTGCAGTAAATATGCTTGCTCATGTCTTTTGGGCGCACATTCAAGGTTTCTTGAGAACAGTGCTCTTCAAATGTTGTTATATATATATATACAAGTCAGATAGAAATTTGTTTAAATGTAGATTCTGATTCAATGGGTCTGGATTAATTCCTGAGATTCTGGATTTTCTACCAAGCTTCCAGGTGATGTCATTCTGCAGGTCTAGGGCTTATACCTAGAAGGAGATTAGGAGGATCAAAGAAAGGGTATGCATGTCTTGATCTTACTAGATAGTACTCTCCAAAGTGATTTGCTGATTTAGACTCCGACAGCATTTTATACTAGGTCCTGTTACTCCACTCTTTGGTAACATCCATATGGTCACGCTTTTTCGTTTTTGCCAGTATGATGATTGTGAAATAATAGATAATTGTATTGATATTTCATTTCTTTGATTACTGGTGAGATTGGGTTTTGGATATTTGGGTTTTCTTTCATGTATTTTGACCATTTTTCTCTTAGGTTGTCTGTTGGTCTTTCATTTATAAGAATTCATTATATACTTTGAATACCTTTTCCTGCTATGTCCTGCAAATATTTTCTTCCAATGCATGGCTTATCTGTTAACTTTGTACAGTTAGTATTTTTTGTTGTATAGTGGTTCAGATGTTATAATAGTCAGATTTATTTTGTGGTCTTTAAAAATTTTTAGATATTCTCAAGTTCAGTATACATAACTGTCTCTTTCTTGACCTAGTAGAAAGAAGGTTGTGAATATGATGCCCCATCATCCCCATATACTGAAGTGTGATTTTCTGCAAATAAAGACACCCTCCTGTGCAGCCACAATGCAATAGAGAATAAAATTTAACATAGTAGATTAGTTAGCAACTAAATATCATACCCAATTCAGATTTTGCCAATTGTTCTCAATCATATTCTTTATAGCAAAAGAATCCACTTTAAGTAAAGTGCTGTATTTAGTGGTCATGTCTCTTTAGTCTTCTTCAATCTGGAACCATCCTCAGCCTTTTCCTTGACTTTCATAACCATGTTACTTTCAAAGTTTACAGGCCAGTTATTATGTAGAATGCCCCTCTATTTGGCTTTGTTGGATATTTTCTCATTATTAGATTGTTATGTTTCTTTGGCTGAAATATCACAAAAGAGGTGCTCTGTTCTCATTGCATCATATGAGGTGGCAAATAAATTGGATTTGTCCTATCACTGTACTCACTTTGAAGACTTGATTAAGATGTGTTTTTCAGATTTTTCCATTGTGAAGTTGCTCTTTTTCCCTTTGTCGTTAAAATTTTTGTGGTTAAGTATTTCATAGTTATGTAAACTAGTCATTTTTCATCAAGTTTTCAATTTATTTTTTTATGTCAGAATGGACTCATGGTTTCTTGTTTTTCTTTATGCATCATCATCCATTAGTATCATTTATTTGCTCAAATTATCCTGACTGGTGCCAATGGAGCTCCTTCATTTTGGCTTCTGTGTCTTCTTAACATATCTCTGTAATTCTTTTGAGTACTTTCTTACTAGCAGAAAGAATCATTTTTCAGGTTTATCTTGTACTTGACTGCTACAACCTTGAAATCAGCCATTTCTCTAATAAGAAATGATGGTTCTTTTGGTGGTGAATGTTATTTAGAAGCCAAGATCTGTGTGTCTGGTGTGCTCATTACTGTTTAGTCACTTGGATCCCATTACTCTTAGTATATTTACTTATTGGATCAATTCCCCTCGTGAAGCTAATCACTTATCATTGCTGTCTTGTAACTCTTTACCCTGCTAATGTGCCAATACCACACACAGAGTTGCCCTCCTCTGTGTCACCCTCCTTATTCCACTTGGCTCTAATACTCTGCGGCATGTTTCTGTCCTTTGATGCCCTCCTCATCCCTGCTTGGCTCTGACACTCCCTGTGAAGCTGCCCTCCTATAAGACATCTTATTTCACTGTGCCCCTTGCACCCTGTGCTGGTCCATCTTTTCCTCCACCAACCAATATGGATACTCTTGTTTTTTTAGGTCTTTTTAAATTTTGTTGTTTTTAGTGAACAAGTTTTACATATTTTTTGTTATATTTAACCCTAAATCACTTTATTTATTATTATTTTTTTAGATTAATTTTATTTTTTTAATTTTTAATTTTGATATAGTTAATGTACAATTACTTGAACATTATGGTTACTAGACTCCCCCCATTATCAAGTCCCCCCCACATACCCCATTACAGTCACTGTCCATCAGTGTAGTAAGATGCTATAGAATCATTACTTGTCTTCTCTTATATATTGCCTTTCCCGTGTACCCCTGCCTCTAGCTACATTATGTGTGCTAATCGTAATGCCCTGTTTTCCGCCTTATCCCTCCCTTCCCACCCATCCTCCCCAGTCCCTTTCCCTTTGATAACTGTTAGTCCATTCTTGGGTTCTGTGAGTCTGCTGCTATTCTGGTCCAGAGTTTTTCTTTGTTCTTATACTCCACAGATGAGTGAAATCATTTGATACTTGTCTTTTTCTGCCTGACTATTTCACTGAGCATAATACCCTCTAGCTCCATCCATGTTGTTGCAAATGGTAGGATTTGTTTTCTTCTTATGGCTGAATAATATTCCATTGTGTGTATGTACCACATCTGTATCCATTCATCTACTGATGGATACTTAGGTTGCTTCCATATCTTGACTATTGTAAATAGTGCTGCGCTAAACATAGGGGTCCATATGTCTCTTTCAAACTGGGCTCCTGCATTCTTAGGGTAAATTCCTAGGAGTGGAATTTCTGGGTCAAATGGTATTTCTATTTTGAGTTTTTTGAGGAACCTCCACACTTCTTTCTACAAAGGTTCACATTCCCAATAGCAGTGTAGGAGGGTTCCCCTTTCTCCACATCCTCGCCAACATTTGTTGTTGTTTGTCTTTTGGATGTTGGCCATCCTAACTGGTGTGAGGTGGTATCTCATTGTGGGTTTAATTTGCATTTCTCAGATTAGCGATATGGAGCATCTTTTCATGTGCCTGTTGGTCATCTGCATTTCTTCTTTTGGATAAGTGTCTGTTCAGCTCCTCTGTCCATTTTTTAATTGGATTGTTTGCTTTTTGTTTGTTGAGGTGCGTGAGCTCTTTATATAATTTGGATGTCAACCCCTTATCGGATATGTCATTTATGAATATATTCTCCCATACTGTAGGATGCCTTTTGTTCTACTGATGGTATCCTTTGCTGTACAGAAGCTTTTTAGTTTGATATAGTCCCACTTGTTCATTTTTGCTTTTGTTTCCCTTACCCAGGGAGATATGTTCATGAACCTTAAATTATTTTTTGATGCTTATTTTAAATGGTATTGATTTTCAAAGTTCAATTTTCAGTCATTTATTACTAGTACTATTACATTTATTAATACTAAAAATAGTAAATTTTTGTATATTTATTTTGTATTCTGAAACCCTACTAATGTCACTTACTAATTCTAGTACCTTTTTAATATATTCTGTTTGATTTTGTATGTATATGATCATCTTATTTTCAAATAAAGGAGTTATATTTCCTTCTCTCCAATTGAGGAGCTTTCTTTTTTCTTTTTTTCTTTTTTTTCTTAATTGAACTGGCTAGAACCTTCAAATACAATGTTAAATAAAGTCATGAGTGGATATCCTGTTCTCCTGTTTCTGATCTTAGGTAGAAAAACTTTCACCATTAAGTAAGATGTTAAATTTAGTTCTTTTGTACATGCCATTTATAAGTTTGAGGAAGTTCCCTTCTATTTCTAGTTCTTGAAAGTTTCTGTCAGGAATGAATATTGTTTTTGTCAAATGCTTTATTTCCTATGTCAGTTGAGATGCTAATGTGGTTTTCTTTTTTAGTTTATTAATATGATAAACTATATTGATTGATTATCAAATGTTAAAGCGAAGTTGGATAATTAATTCCCACTTGGTCATGGTATATTATCCTTTTTATATGATGCAGTATTTGATTTGCCAAAACTTTGTTGAGGATTTTTACATCTAAGTTCATGAGGAATATTTTTCTATAGTTTTCATGTTTTGTAAAGTCTGTGTCTGATTTGTGGCACATTAATGCTGGCCTCATAAAATGAGTTGGCAAGTATTCCCTCTTTGATTTTCTGGAAAAATTTGTATGATGTTGGCATTATCTTCCTTAAATATTTGATATAATCTGCCATTGGGTCAGGAGATTTTCTTGTTTCTGGTGAGGAGGTTTTTAACTACAAATTTAATTAAAAAATCAATACAGGGCTGTTTGTGTTTTGTATTTCTTGAGTAAATTTTGCTTATTTGTGTCTTTCAAATAATTTGTTCATGTCATCCAAGTTGTTGAACTCATTAGCAAAAACTGTTTAATATTCCCTTATTATTTTAACACATGTAGGATCTCTAATGATGCTTTCTTTTTCATCTTATGTTGATAATTTGTGTTTTCTTTGCGTCTGTCTGTTTATGCATTTTTCTCTGCCTCTGATTGTTCTGGCTAGAAGTTATCAATTCTATACAATTTTTTTCAAAAAAGCATCCTCAGATTTATTGAGTTTTTTCACTGTTTTTTTCTATTGTCTGTTTTACTGTTTTCATTTATCCTGCTTTTACTTGGGGTTTAATTTGCTCTTTTTTTTTACTTTGTAAGGTGGGAGCCTAGAGTATTGATTTTTGGCTCTTTATTTTCTGCTGGAGACATTTAAAGCTGTACATTCACTCTCAGTGCTTTAGCTGTATCTTTGTTTTATGATGATGTGGTTTTTTACCCATTTATTTCGTATATTTTCTAATTTTCCTTGTGATTAAAAAAAATTAATCCATGATTAATTTTAATGATTATTTACAAGTGAATTGGCTAATTTCAAAATTTTAGGGGATTTTCCAGATTTTTCAAAATTGATTCATATTTTAATTCACTGTGTCCCTAAATATGAAATGTGTGATTTCAACCTTTTATGCTTATTGAGAATTGTTTTCTAGCCCAGATTATGGTCTATTTTGGTGAAAATTCCATGTACACTTCACAATAATGTGTATCTTTTGTTGAGTAGAACATTCTTTAAATAAGTTGACATTTAAAGTATTGTTTAGGTTTTCTACATCCTAATGTTTTTGTATTTATTTGTCAATTGAAAGAGAAGTGTCGAAATTGCTTGTTATGATTGTGGATTTGCATATGTCTTCTTTCTGTTCTTTCAGTTCTTGCTATGTATATTTTGAAGCTCTCTTATTAGGTGCATACGCAGCATTACTGTATCTTGATGAAATGACACGTTTATTATTATGGAAGTTTCTATTTTATCCCTGATAATAGTCTTTTTTCTGAAATATATGTTGTTTGGTATTAATATTGCCACTGCTGCTTTCTTTCTGTTTAAGCTTTGCATTGCCTATTTTTTAATATCCTTTTGTCTAAAATACTTTAATAGTTGAATTGGGATATAATTTATATACTATTCAATTCATCCATTTAAAAAGTACAGTTCATAGTTTTTAGTGTATTCACAGAGTTGTGCAACCATCACCACAATCAATTTTACAATCTTTTATTCTTCCCAAAAGAAACTTTGAGCCTCCTAGCCAACACTACTCAATCTTCTGTCCCCTATACCTTCTTGCCAATTACTGGAAACTACTAATTTACTTTACGTTTCTATAGATTTGCCTTTTCTGGATATTTCTTATAAGTGGAATCATACAGTATGTGGTTCTTTGTGATTGGCTTCTTTCATTTAACTAATGTTTTCAACGTTTAGCCAACATATATCAGTAGTTCATTTCTTGTTATTGCTGAATAATATTCCGTTGTATGGTTGTACGACATTTTATTTATCCTTCAGTTGATAAACATTTGATTAACTTTTTGGCTTTTATGAATAGTACTGCTATGAATTGATGTTTACAGTTTTTGTGTGGATCTATGTTTTCATTTCTATTGACTATATACCTAGGAAGGGGATTGCTGGATCATGTGGTAACTCTGTTTAATCATTTGAGGAAGTACCAGACTGTTCCAAAGCAGCTGTGCCATTTTACCTTTCTACTAGCAGCAATTGGGGATTCTAATTTCTGCACATCCTCATCAATACTTATTATTATCTGTCTTTTTGATTATGGCCATCTTGGCGGGTATGAAATGGTATGTCATTTGTTCACCTTTAGTTATGAAAAACATTTTTGATAGGTATAGAATTCTAGGTTTATAGTTTCATTAGTTCTTAAGATGTCATTTCTTAGTTTTCTGGCTTATGTAGCTTCTGAGGGACATATATGTGAACAGGTGTGCTTTTGTTCCTCTGTACTTAGTATGTCTTTTCTCTAGCTGTTTTAAAACTTTTGTCCATCATTTGTTGTCAACATTTGATTTTGATGCACTTGAGTGTAAATATGTGTGTATGCATGAATGCATGTATGTGTGTATTTATGCTGCTTGTGGTTTGTTTAGCTTCTTGGATTTGTGGGTTTATAATTTTCACAAAATCTGGAACATTTCAGATACTATTTTTCCAAACTTTTTTTGTTCTTTTCTCATCCTCATTCTGGGACTTCAATTATATTTTTGTTGGACAAGTTCATATAATCCCTTAGGTGACTTGAGGATCTATTTTTTTTTCTTTCCTAGCCTTTTTTTCCCTCTGTGCTATGTATGGGATAGATTTTATTGCTGTGTTCAGGTACACTGATCTTTTCCTTTTGTATTGTCTAATCTTTTAATTCCATCCAGTGAAATTTTCATTTCATATAATAAATTTTTCTTGTTCCGTTTGTTTTTTTAATGTTTAATTTCTCTTGTTATTTTTGTGTCTTTAAATACCTGTCTGTAGTTCTAATGTCTGTTTTCATGTACTTCTTTTCTATCACTTCTGGCATATTGGATCTCTTTCTGCAGGCTGATATTGTTTTTCCTAGTCAATTATTTAGTTCTTATGATATGTACTATAATTTTTGAGTGGGTAGTGGACATTATGTTTCTGACTATCTGGATTTTTGAGGGCTCTTTTAGAGTGTTGGTCTTTCTTTTGGCCAATAGTTTAGTTGTTTGCAGATCTGTTTGATCTCTTCAAACACCATTATAAGCTTTGATAGGTCTGCTTTCATTCCAGAGGTAGCCACAGTAGTATATACATCTACACTGAAAAACTCAGGAATCCCCAAGTACTCTTCACTTTGTCTGTTCCAAGTTTAAATGTTTCTTTGACTTGTCTAAGTTCCTTGAAATATTTATTTTACATGTTCCTCGTGTCTGTCTGTCTCTCCTTCCCTCCTTGTCCTTTCTTCCCTCCCCTTTTGTGCCTGTCCATGTGGAATTTCACTTTTCATATGCCTGGTCTAGTACTCAGCAAAGACTCAAGGGAAACTGTGTGAATGTCTGCAGTTCTTTTTATGCATTTCTCTCATTTTTTAAAATTCTATACAACCTCAAGATGCAACAGCTTTGTTGAACTCATTCCTCTCACTATAACTCTGCTAAGCTGCTGAGCTCTGTTTAGGTTTTCTCTGGCTGTCCATGATGTAGAAATCACCTTCAGGTAGATAACCTGAATAATTCTTAACCTCACCATTTTTGTTTCCCTTGTTTCAGAGATCACAGATCTGTTTTACCTGATATCCACTATCTGAAAGCAGCTTTTAAAAAATATGTATTTTAGCCAGTGTTTTACTTTTTAAGAGTGGAAGTTCATGTCTGTTCCTTGTTACTCCTTCATGGCTAGCTAGCTGGGGTTTTTTTTTTTTTTTTTTAAGCTGTAAATACTGATTATACTGCTAGGTTTTATACTCCCTAAGGAAAGCTATCTGACCATCTTTCTCACTCTAGCACACAGAAGGGATTAAGTATTTGTTAATGATGCTGTTTGATTAGGAAAGGCATTAGTATTCCTGTGGTGAAAACTTTCATTTCATGTTTTTATTATACTCTGAAATCTAGAAATTTTCTTATGGTTAGCTCTGTTCTCCTTTAAAAGATCACTTAGGAGTACTTTAAGAAAATCATTGTGAAAGAGTTCCATACCATGGCAAGAAAGTACCAAAATTTAATTTGCCTAGAATTAACATTCCTCTTCTCATGATAGCAGTCAACCTTGTCTAAGTTATTCTGACCTTAATTATCCCATTTATGGGATTATTTAGACCTTTTTTCCAATTTTATTCTTTTTTCATCGTTACTTTTATTTCATATACTTTCTTTCTGCTCACATCTCTGTTAGGGAGCCTGCATGACAGGAAGAGGAGAAGACCTAGCACACACAAATAAAACTTAGAAATTTGACTTTTGATTCAGTTTTAATAATGTTTAGAGGCTGTCAAAAGTAATGTCAAAATTTTACAGATTTCCATCGCCACTGGAAATAGATTTTTTTCTTTTGGTCTGCCACACAGGCTTTTAACTGGCTATCATTCTTTAACTTGCCTCTGATATTAAAATACACTAGAAATTTGAATACTCTTATTGATCTGTTACATGTCACAGTTAGAACATGAACATGCTAGAGAAAGGACAGTGGAGAAATAAGGTGACATACTTGGTTGCCAGGAATCACTGGGTTTTGTACTAATTAGCCTTGAAAAATGTGGAGTTATTTGATAGACCAGATGTTTTCTGCATGCAGCCATGTGTCTCATCAGTGAATGTGCCTTGTCTCCGCAGGCCACATTGTTAGATTTTTCTCATTCTATAAACAATGTTCCAAAATATAACTAAACCCCAAAGTGTGTTTATCTTTTTGGCTTAATTTCTGGCTTTCTATCCATTCTAAAGTTTCTCTCTAGAGGAATTGCATTTTATTGCACATAGCTCTTCGTACCTAATTGTAGTATAAACACTATTCTGTTTACACTAAACCATGTGAATTGTACTGTTTTTGAGTCTGTAAAATTTTAATAAGAACAACCATCTCAGATTAAACTATATTTGTACTTTTATTTCTAAACTTAAGGGAAATAAACCTTTCTTCCTTCCATTTATTTGGACTAAAACTTTGATTTTTGGAACAAATGAGGGAAAAAAAAAATAAAGCACACCTAAACAAGTAAAAGCCATCCCTACTCTTCAGTGTTTGGAACTAAGTTCATTGGAGTAAGAAGAGCTTAAGTATCTACTGGTGAAATTCATTCTTAAAATCTAAAATAAGAGCTGTAAGTCTTATTTATAAGATCAAAACTGAGTTTTTCCTCTACTGAATATATCATGAGAAATGGGGAAGTTAAGAAATTAAAAACATGAAGAAGAAAATTTTCACCCAAAATGTTGCTATCCAAAGGAAAGAAAGATCATGGTTAGTGTTTTTATGTATATATTCTTGAGTCATTTTCTACATACTTAATGCATGTTTGTTTATGTCCATTTAGTGATACATATATACACATAGGTCACAGCACATAACTTATGTATCTGTACATATCTTTAATTTTGAAAAACATACTGATTATACTTGTAAGTTCTATTTTTTGAAAAAATTTTACTCAACAATACTGTAAACATCTTGCTATTTTATTAGTCTTTTACTACATGGGTATATCGTAATGTGTTTACTAATTCCTTGTTACCAGGAAGCTAGATTACTTTAATTTGCTAGAATAAATAACTGCAGTTCAAGAGGCTTATACATGTTTTTGTACATCTAATATTTTTTTTGGAAATACAACTGTGTACTTATTTTGGTACAGTTCTTCATCAAAAATGTATATTATTAATGTAAATTTGTTTATTAGCAGGCTGTTTATTCTCATTTATTGAAACCACCGATAATAATACCCATTATCTCTTAAGAAAGTGTTTGCAGTTTGAGTGACAAAAGTATGTTTTTGATTTACATTTCTTCACCTATCAGTTTACCTCTTTTTCTTATTATGTTGGTCTTTTTTTTGGTTCTTTTGTGACTTCTTTGTTCTTTGCTTTCAGGAAAAAAACCTCAAGTTTATATATAATGTTTACCAGGTTTTTTTTTTTTTATGTTCTTTTTAGGTATAACTTATTTTGTGTTTACCTACTTAGCCTTATCAATGTTAGTTTTATTTGTTCTGTACTTATGGAAGCTTTCCTACGTATCAGGTAAGTATTGTCCCTTTTATTATTAAAAATGTCCTTTCATTACCAGCAGTATTTGTTATCTTAATATCTATTGTATCTGATATGTTAATATAGCCATTCCAGCCCTTTTATGGTTACTTTTTGCCTGGTGTATCTTATTTTATCTTTTGTTTTTAACCTGTTTGTGTCTTTGAATCTAAAGTATGTTTAACATATAGTTGGATAATGCTTTTTAAAATCCTGTATGACAGGTTTACTTATCTGATATGTAGGAAAGCTTCCATAAGCACAGAACAAATGCTTACTATTTACATTTAATGCAATTATTGGTACAGTTAGATTTGGTGTCTGTTTTTTGTTTTTCATGTCTTTGTTGTTCTTATTCATCCTTTACTCCCTTTTTTGTGTTAAGTATTTCATAGTGTAGTACTTTAATTCCTCTGTTGATTTTTTTTTTTTTTTCTTGAGAGGGCATCTCTCATATTTATTAATCAAATGGTTGTTAACAACAATAAAATTCTGTATAGGGGGGTCAATGCTCAATGTACAATCATTAATCCACCCCAAGCCTAATTCTCGTCAGTCTCCAATCTTCTGAAGCATAACGAAAAAGTTCTTACATGGTGAACGAATTCTTACATAGTGAAGAAATTCTTACATGGTGAACAGTACAAGGGCATTCACCTCTGTTGATTTTTTTTAAACATAGTTTACAGTTATTAGAGGTTGCTCTATGTGTTATAATATAAATCTTCTTTACATAGTAAATCATATAGTTTTGATATAATATTTAGTAGTTGTTTTGCTTCAACTTAGTTCCATTTCTTTCCTTCTCTTTTGTGCTGTTATTGTCATACATATCTACATATTTATAAATCTAGCAGTTCAGTGTTATATTCATTGTTTTTAAAAATCTGATCTTTTAACAAAATTAAAAGAAGAGAAAAATGTATTTATTCATTCTTTTATATTTAGCTTGTGTTTTATTTCCAATGTGCTTCATTTTATTCCTGTGAATTCAAGTTTCTGTCTACTCTCTCTCATTTCCTTTCTCCTTTTTTACTTCTTGTAAGGCAGATCTGCTAGCAAGAAATTCTCTGTCTTTGTTTATCTGGGAATGTATTTTATTTTTATTTTTAAAAGCTAGTCATGAGCTAATGACTGGTTGGAGGTTATGCTGCAGCAAAGTTGAGTCAGTAAGATTTCTGCCCTTTGTCAGTGGAATTGTTTGGGGGCACTGGGTGCATTAAAAATGCAGGTAGTTTTCAAGTTTGGCCTACCTTTTACTTTCCTCCAGGCCTTTAGTGTATGTACTGGTAGCCTCATAGTCAGCCAGGGATGTATGGAATGCTTAGGCCCTTTTGAATGTCCCTTCATGTGTGCATAGCCTCCCATTCAGCTAGGAATGTGCAGAGAACTGTCAGGCCCTTCCGTGGGTCTCCTGTTTCCAGGACTTACTTGTTAACTCTTTGGTTAGCCCTCCAATCTGCCTTTTGTCCCAATGCAGACTAACTGTAGGCCAATGAGTAGAGCTGGAGGTTTTCCCTATTTTATTTTGATTTAATTTTTTGCTGAGTTTGCTTCTTTTCCTAACAGCACCACTCCAAATCATGTCAGCTCCTAATGGCAGGGAGGCTGCTGGTTTTCATGACAAGCCATGACCGGTGACTGGGGGTAGCGGGTAGGGGGCTGGGAAGGAATGGAAATGGAGTGGGTGATGGAGGTAACCCCAGCAAGAACACCACAGAGTTCCACTGTTCTGCAGTTTTTGTGAATAAACACTTCTCAATTTGTTGTTCTCCTTTGGTCAGTTTCCAGAGCTCTGAAATGTTTTTTTGGGACAGTTTTGTCTAGTTAACATTTATTTTTTGGGTAGAAGATTTGCTGAGCTCTTACTGTGCCATAGTTGGAAGTTTAGCTATGGTTGCTTTATTTTATAGTATGACTGATTTTTTTTGGCATTGATGTGATGATCATTTTGTATCCTCTTATTCTTTATGTAATGAATTTCATTGATAGATTTTCTGTTTACTGTATTCTTGGGATAAAGTCTTTTTGATTATAATCAAATCCTTTAATGCCTATATTAATTTTTAATAATTTGACATTTTCCCATTGATGTTTTTATTGAAATATAATACTGGATTTGTCTTAATGTACAGTTAAAACTAAATTCAGGCAAGAAATTTTACCTGAAGAGTATATCTGTGGCTGTAAAGGAGGCTGAGTTGAGCTAAAGGTGATATAATTCCTTTTATAGGCATTATCCAGCACTGAAAACTCTGGAACATCTAGAGCATACCTATCTGCCTCAAGTAAGCCACTACCGATTCTGCAAGGTGATGGTGGACAACATCCCGAAGCTTCGAGAAGAAATTAAGGATGTTTCTATGTCTGATCTCAAAGACTTTCTGGAGAGTATTCGCAAACATTCAGACAAAATTGGAGAGACTGCCATGAAGCAAGTAGGTCTTGGGTTTATAATAGGTGACCACTGACTGCAAGAATTCTGTTAAGCATAGGTTTCTTTTTGCTAAGTATCTGAATTGTTCCTTGTCATTTTAGGGAAGTCCTTCATCTTTATGGGAACACATGATTCAAAAGTGTTTTATTTTCTCAGCAGAGCAATGCATTATTTATTAGTATGTTGTTTTTCTCTGTGAATGTTCAGTAAATATTGATTGTGATGCTTTATTTTGGGGCTTTGAAGAGGTTTTTTTAATTTCTCGACTACTTTCTTGGCTTTGGATATGATTTGAAGTCCAAGATTTTTAAAAGGTCTGTTTCTACTTCATGAGCTTAATTATGCTGCAGGTACCTTTGTTGATTATTTACTGTGTAAGCAAGATGTCATGTTATATATGAGTATTTATTTCTGTAATTGTCATTTCTGATATCAATGGGTGTCAACAAAAAAAGGCATATTGGGAAATGCTGTGAGTTATGATCCCCGAAAGGGATTTATTTACAGCTTACAAGTTAACAAACTTGTTGGAAGTATTCGGATTTTTTTCCTTTCAGTATCTTCATCTCTAAGTAATGAAATCATACTGAATGTCCAGATTTCTTTTGTCATTATGAATAAAGGCAGTAGTGATTTGCAGTACTACTTGCTTTTTTGAAATTTAAGTCACATTGATTTTATTAAAATTTCTCAGTATACAGTATAATATTGTAGCTTACAACAGTAAATAGAAGATTCAGTTGCTTGTGGAAAGTGTTGTTTGGTTCTGTGGACAACTGTGTTATTGAATAAGTGATTTGTAGTTCTCAGTCTTTGGGGAAGAAGGGAGTAGGCCGTATTTTGGGTCTCAGCTATCCTTGGTCATCTTTTAGATGTCTGGTTCTGCCAAACAGATCTGCCTGTTGGGAATCCCTTTCCTAAGAGAATATAGATAGTCTTTTCCCTTTCTTTTAAATTGTGTCAGTGTTATACTTTACAAAGTGGAAAGTTTAAAACTAGTTGATGATAAGCCTGATGGAAAGAATTAAGTTATTTTTTTTCAGTGGTAAAGAAACAAAATTAATAATTGAAAATATACCTTTGTGCTGCTGAGCATATGTTTTGAGTTTAGGAATGAAGGTATTTTATAAGACATGTCTTTATTGTGGTTGATGAATTTATCCTAAACTTCCAAAATAAAAGAGAGTTAAGTACAAATCCTCTGTGGAGGCTTCCTTTTTTTAAGTTGTTTTTCTAGAGCTTTGCTTGAGAGATTAATTTTACTTCCTTTTGGTCAAAGAAGAGTCCATGAAGAATATTACCTCACTTAATATGAAATTATCTGGTCTCATCCCTTAATTACCTGAAGAAATTAAGGCCCATAACATGAAGTAACTTGCTCAAGTTCAGACAGCTTGTAAAGGTCAGTTCCTATTTTTGAGATTTGAGGATAGATTGAGGTGAATTTGTCTAGAATGATACTCAATCTGTGTAAACTATTAGCTGTTTGCTATATTTTTGTCATATAAAGAAATGATGAAGATACCTTTTGTGAAATCAGGACTTTTAATTAACCAATAACCTTCATTCTTCCTATACAAATTTGCATCTCAGGTATAGCTCTTTTTGCATGTATTGTTATCCTGTGCTATGTTATATATAAGATTCTTGAATAAAGGGGTCTTACACCTTTTTGAATCTTCTGTAGTACCTAACAAGTAAGGAAAGTAGGAGGGAGAGAAACTATCACATACTTTGGAATGGTAGGTGTTCAAGAAATATTTGTTTGAATTCATGGGTATTGGAAAAAGCGGGAGAGGAGATGGTTTTTTCTTGTGTCAAGCCCAGAATGATGTTTCTTCACTATGGTGATTTAAGGGACTCTTTCCATTATGTGGCCCTGACAATTTTAATATGGTTCTGAAGATGGCTACAGAAGGGGAAAGACCAAAGAGTATTCCATGTGGGAGGGTTTTTAAGAGCTAGGCATGGACATAACGCATTATTACTTCCTCTCACATTTCATTGGCCAGAACTTAATTATAAGGCCATACTGACCTGAAAGGGAGGCTGGGAAATATAATTTTGCTTTATCCCTAGGAGGCAAAGGGCACAGGTTTAGTGAACAGTAACCAGTTTCTGGCACTGTCTACCTTTCTGGTCATCAAAATGTCTTTCACTCTTCCTCTCATACATAAAACACACTTGCCCCTCCCCTGTGGAGCGCAGCCCAATATCCCATCTAGTCACTACATCCACCTCAAAGTCTAGTTAGTTGTCTTCCCAACACTGTCCATTAGATCCTGATGTGTCTCTTCACGGGCTGGTGACCAGGTACTAAGATGACAAGTTATCTGCACCTGTGTCCTCTCCCATCCCCAATGTACAATGAGGAAGCTTCCATTTAGAAAGAACTCCTATTTAGAATAAAACTTCCATTTAGAAAAGGGAAGAACGGGAGATGCGCCGTCTTTCCTGCTTCATGGCAAATCTTGTAATCGTTCTGGGCCGTCCCTGGGAAATCCTTGTGCCCTTGGTTGTGGGGGAACCTCCCTGCTTAGATGTTGACTCTCCAGAAGGAACTCCTTTGCCCATTGTTCTTTGGGGCTCCTGGCTGAGTTTTTTTTTGTTGTTGTTGTTGTGTAGGCTTCTGAAGTGGTTTCTGGGGAATATACCTTCCTTAGAAAAATCTCTCTCTCGATATAGATATCTGTCTGTCTATCTACTTCTACATTTATACCTATAGCCATTTATTTCTCTATACACATTTCACTGCCTGCCTTCTGTAAGTTTAGGGGCCCACAGGTTGTTTTAAGGCTCTGAACAATCAAAGGTTTATTTAGTCCAGTTTTGTAGTTTTTTTGGCATTATAGTTACCTCAAAATTTAGTAGACCTCTGATACGTTTGTTTCAGTAGGTTCTATGTGGGTGCTTACCCAATGCTCTTTTCTAAATATAATTTTCAGGAATGGTTTTTTTTCTTTTCCCATTTGGGGCGGTGGTGATGTTGGGGGAACATTGCCCTTGTCTCGTGCCTCTTTCCTACTTCAGTGGCCCTACTCTGACGTTACATGAAATAATGGGTAGGAAAACCATACCTGAATCTGAATTTTTGCCTAAGGATTAACTCACTTTATTCAACTTGAAGTTTTTAGACCTTATTGCTCAAACCTTTACCATTCCTTTCTCTTACTGTTTGGGATCTTTTTGTGTGTGGTTTGCTAACCTCCTGAGGCCCAAATTTCCGGACTTTTTTCTACTCCCTATAATTTCAGTTTGCAAATCAGCAAATTCTTTTCTGTGCTCATCTCTTTTATGTAATACCTTGCTAAAAGCAGAAAGTAAATGCCAATAATATGTGCTGTAACTCTGACTCTCCGTTCACTTACATATTTACATGCTTCAGGCCCACTAGGCATGTGATATGCCTTCTCACTTATTACAGGTTCCAGTTTTACCAGTTATTTTGCCACAGTATTACAGGGCTCTCCAGGCTTTTGACTTGTTAAGTATATATTCTTGTTGCTGACCACCTGACCTTAAACCAGTGCCATTTATTTTAGTCTTTTTTGTTGTTGTTACAGCAACACCATTCTTCCAATACCACTTTCTATTCTCCTTCAATAATGCTGCCTGTTATAATAGCTAAGCTACGAAGTCTCACCATAGAAGTTTTATTTTTGCCCATGCAGAGTCCAAAATGAATGTTCCTGGTGGGGTAGGTGTTTTTCAAGTGACCACCAAGGGGTCCAGGACTCTTCCAACTTGTGGTTCAGTCACTTCAACATGTGGTTTTTAATGTTACAATAGTAGATCCAGTGCGGTTGTCCAGGGGTGGACAACAGGTGGTCAGACTGATAGGCTTGGGTTGAGGGGTAGGGGGCACAGGAATTGTGTGCAGCCCCCTAAATCCTTGGGCACCTGCTGGGGGAGGGCTTATGCGGAAGTAATTCCTGGACAGTCTCATAAGTGATACATATAGCTGCCAACATGATGCTGGCCATAACTCAGACACTGCAAGCTGGAAATACAGTCTATCTTTTTAACCAGGAGAAAGAGGAAGTAGGCTTGGTGAATAGCAAGCTAGTCTCTGCTACAACCTGATATTATACAGTTTAGAAAAATACATATCTATAATGTCTGTTGCCTTTTTTCTTCCCAATATTGTCTTTTTGATATTCTGCCCTTCATATGTCTGTCTTCTAATATTTTTAGCATTGTCAATTCTGCTCTTCAGAACCTTATCATCATTACTATTTTTAGTTCAGCAACCATGGTTTGGTTTTAAGATTGTTTTCTTGCCTTTTAAAATTCTAAGTAGGCTTCTTTAGAATCAAATGAGAAAACAGATTTGAAAGTCTTAGTTAATATTGATAGTTGGTCTGGGCTCATCTAGAAATGATATAGGTGATTGTGCTTTTTCTTGGTGGACATCTCCATTTTTCTTCTTCCACTCACCATACCTGAGTTGTTGCATTGATCTGTGGGTGGGCCCTGTCTTTGCTCCAGTGAAATAATGGAGGCATTGGTAAATTGGCATCTCTTTGGGATATGCCAGCCAAAACAAACTGCCAGAAGGGCTCCACCCTATTTAAGCTTTAAGGAGCAATTTAAGCTCTGAACTTTTATCTGAGTTTATAATCTCAAACTGTCTGATGTCCGATTTTATCAGAAGAATACATTTCTGTTTTTGAGGGTGATCTGAAAGGTATGTAGTTTATCCATTCCTGGGTGTTCGGAGTGTTACATTGTTTCTGGATAAAGCTTCATGAGTAGGAACCTCTTTGTTTTGATTGCTTGTAGTGCGAAGAATTCTAAGATGGCCCCCAGGATTCCTGCCCTCTAGTGTGTTCATACTGTAAAATCTCCTTGCCTTGAGTGTGTGGCCTGATCTAATCAGGTCAACTTTAAAAGAAAGTCTGGAGGTCAGATATAGAAATTAGGTTCAAAGCTGCAGCAGATACTTTACTGTTGGTCTCAAAGAAACAACTGCCATGTTTTGGAGAGGGCCAGGTGGCAGGGAACTGTAGGCAACCTCTAGTTACTGAGAGCTGTCCTTGGCTGATAGCCAGCAGGAAAATGGGGATTTGAGTCCTTTAACCACAAGGAACTGAATTCTGTGTACAACGTGAATGAACTTAGAAGAGAACTGTGAGCTCAAGATGAGACCATGGCCCTGACACCATGACTTAATCTTGGTGAGACCCTGAGCAGACCCATCAAAAATACTCAAACTCCTGACCCTTGAAAACTAAGATAATAGCTGGGTGATTTTTAAGCCACTAAGTTTGTAGTAATTTGTTGCACAGCAATAAAAACTCTAGTATTTTGGTCTTGAATAGAAATTGCTTTTTACTAAATTGTACATTTTTGTTTTGCCTTTAAATCTAGGAAAAAATGGTATGGTCTGGTTTAAAATGGTGTCAACTTACAAGTCTCTCAGTCTCTCACCTGTCTTCCAGTATACCTGGGAAGCTGCAGCAAAGCAAGAAAATGTACAAGTATGGAAACTAGGATAGTTCAATTATTCAGCAAAACTTGAGGAGGAATTTTTCAAACTTGTCCATTCTACTGTTTATTACCATAAGTTAAGCCATCTTGTTTTTATTTTCAAAAAAATCTTTCATGTTCTCATATATATTTTTTTAATATGGTATTTGATTGAAAGCATTTAGTGAACACAACCGTGGGTTCTGCTGTGGGAAATAGAACCATCTTTAAAAACAGGTAGAAAAACTCCCTTTTATCCTATTCCATATTCTATGTTGATCTTGCAGAAAGCTTCCAAAGTACTGTGCATATCTTATTTTGGAATTGTCATTTTTAGCTTGAAGTGACTTTATAAAAAATGTCTAAAAGAAACTTTTTGTTAATTGTCTACTGTTTTCTAGTTTTCCTTTTGAAATTGATATCTGTAATTCATTTGTTATGGAATTGATTTGTGCAGGAGGGAAGTTCTCTATTTCTTATTTTGATTAGTTTGCCTTAGGCTTTGTGGGGCTAAATAACATTTCTAATGTAAACATTCTCGGTTAGGTTGATTTCTATGTGAGGCCCTGTAACAAAGGGAAGGATTTATTTACTTTTAAAATTCTAACTTAGCTTTACCAAATTGTGTGGGTTATACAACTGATAGTTAGAAAAGGAACTGGTTGCCCATAAAAGAAATTAAAGGCTCCCAGGCATTCTTCCTTTAGTAACTGATTTTAAAGAAACTGACCCTTGGTGAGATGAGTTGTTACCATGGTCCTTTCAACCCTTGACTTTCTTAGGTTAAGTATTGACTAGAGCAAAACGTCCTCTTTCATTTATTGTGTAGAGCATGTTTTGATTTAGGTCTGGCACAGTACTATCAACTGAGTTCACACAGGCCATGCCATGACTGTCAAGTAAAAGTGATATTGCTGTCGAAACCTGTTTTGTGTTGGATGCTATGCAAAACTTCCACAGAATATGGCTTTTGGAGTCAAAAAACTTGTGCTCATTTGAGGTGTTAACGGGTTGACTTTATATTCTCTCTTTTTTTTAATTTTGGTATTAACGTATTTGTACTACTTTTTGCTCCTTGTACTTTGATAGTATAGAAGGCCTGGGGATAAGGTGGGGGAGTGTGAGAGCTATTTTATAGAGATTCTTGAAGTCTGTAGCTATCAGAATAGTTCATGATAGAGTACAATTTCAGAAAGAATCTGAAAAGGATAGTAAGAATTTAGTTTATTGTTAAGTAGTATGGTAGTTAACAGAATAGACATTGGAGTTTGGATTAGACTCCTGGATTTGCCATTTGCTAGCTATATGACAATGAGCAAATTACTAAACATCACGTTTAATCTTTACAACTCTATAAAGTTGGAATTTTTAATCTTCTTTTCAAAGGTGTGAAAACATTTAGGGAAATCAAGTACTTAGCTCAGCCTCAGGCATATAATAAATGTTAAATTAAAAAAAAGGACTATTCTAGGTGAATAGTAAGTGTGAAAGGGCTCTAAGAATGTGAAGAAGATAATTAGGGGTTAAACTTGAGGTACTTAAATACTTTTTTTAAAAAAATCCCTAGAATTAAATTCCCTGTGGCAATATTCAACCTTGAATTAGATCTAATTTTTAAATAATTTTTTGTCCTTGCCTTAAAAAATTATTTCTATTAATATATACTTTCAAGATATTTTGAACCTGATTTCTGTTAAAAAGTACACATATATATATATTTTAGATGACCATTAAGTTTAAAAGATCAATATCCCTTTACTGGATTGAATTGGGGTCAGAGAAGAAAGACAAGTTGTTATTCCTTAAATCTAATTTGAGGACAGTATTACAGTTTGGTTTTGAGCTTTCTGGTTTTTAAAAAATGTTATTTATTTATGTATGTATGTATCATTGATCTACAGTTACATGAGGAATGTTATGTTTACTAGGTTCTCCCCTTCACCAAGTCCCCCTGACAACCCCCATTACAGTCGCTGTCCATCAGCATAGTAAGATGCTGTAGAATCACTACTTGTCTTCTCTGTGTTGCAAAGCCCTCCCCGTGTCTCCCCCCACATTATACATGCTGCTCATAATGCCCCCTTTCTTTTCCCCCCCTTTATCCCTCCCTTCCCACCCATCCTTCCCAGTCCCTTTCCCTTTGGTAACTATTAGTCCATTCTTGGGTTCTGTGATTCTGCTGCTGTTTTGTTCCTTCAGTTTTTTCTTTGTTCTTATACTCCACATATGAGTGAAATCATTTGGGACTTGTCTTTCTCTGCCTGGTTATTTCACTGAGCATAATACCCTCTAGGTCCATCCGTGTTATTGCACATGGTAGAATTTGTTTTCTTCTTATGGCTGAATAATATTCCATTGTGTATATGTGAGCTTTCTGTTTTTAAGGGTAAAAAGGAGACTATGGTGTATGTACATGTGTGTATATATAAGTACACTGCTTGACTAAGTAAAGCATACCAGCTTCTAAGGAGAAATTTTCCTTTTATTAAACTTGAAGAGAAAATTCACATATGGATTCTCAATATGGTTTGTGAACGTGGTTTTGTGGTATGCTCATCCTGAAATAGACCATTGCTTAGAAAAATCTAGAAAACAGTACAACACCTAGACCATCTCTTACAAAAATACATACATACATGTTTCAGTTACTTTAAATTCTTTTGAGAATATTCCATTTACTTAGCCTTGGCTTGTACTAAAGTACAATAATACTTAATTAAAAACAATGCAGTATTATAAGAATAAATTGATGAGTGGAACAGAATATAAGTAGACAAATTGACTCAAATATATATATTAGAATTTAATAAGTGGTAAATGTGGTGTCATGCAAGAGGCATACTCACACACATATTACCATCACATATCACACACATATCACACACATATTACATCACATCAGGTGTAAAGTAAGTTTTCCCTCAGGCAACTTTGTAGGCAGAAAGGTCAGCACAGTGCATGGGAACACTGTCCTCTTGTCATTCTGTGGAAGGAATCTCATGGGTTTGGCTTTCCTATGCAAACAGTGGGGCTTGCCTCTGGAGAGGGACCCCTGCTCTTGTACGTTTACAGAGAAGTTGGAAGGAGGGCAGAGAACATGTAGTTACTATATACTAGGTGAATTCTTGCTGCTCAGAGAAATAACTTGGCAAGGGGGATTCTCATATCAATGCCACGTATATTGGCTAGAGACCTAGTATGTTTCAGATGACCAGCTCAGTCTTACTGAACCAGCTTGTTGCTAAGATATGAAGATGGGGAAGGTGGAGAGCCACTAGGGCCCTTCAAGGTGACATCTCATAGCAGTGGGGAATTCTGTTAATGTGATTGCTGCTTTCTTTCTTTCTCTCCCAACCAGTTTGTGGTCTCTGTAATGACAGAGGTAATGGTTTTTATACTTTTATCTTTAGCACCCTAGTAACATGGTAAGTAGTAGCATTGGTGTTAGTAGGTAGTTAATAAATAGCTAATAAATCAATTAATGACTATTAATTGTGTATTTAATTAAATTAATATACCTACACCTTAATCTTTTTCAGGAAAAGCCATCTTATTTTTTTTATATATATATGTGTGTTCTAGAGTATATTTTCTTAGTCTCCAGTTACTTTCTTAAGTATAAGAAAATATCTAAAATTGCTCTTTGGATGGGTTTTGACCCTCTCTGAAAGTACTGTGGAGGTGCTATGATCAAACTGACTTAAAGATGGTGGGCTGGACCATACTTTATATTTTCTCCCTCATTAAACTCTTAAAAACAACAGCGAAAGGAAATTTTAAAAAGCACCAGCTCCCAAACATAAAGAATACAGGGGAATAGATGATAGCAATAATTTTTGGAAGCTGGAAAATAGAAAAATATGAGATAATTGTCCTAGCATACCCAAGAAAACTCAGTCATAAAACAGTAGTAGATAAAGCTGAGAAGAACCCAATTTCTAGGATCCCCATGTTTTATAGAAACTCCCCCTCCCCTTGGAGCACCAGGTTCCTTTGGGAAAGGGGGTAAAATTTAACAGAAGGGATGGTTGAATGTCTATGTCAAAAGGAGTTTGACAAACAGATTTCTTCCCTAGCTTTTCCCCCAGTTTACTGCCCTATCCCAACTCCAGCAGACCAAGGGCAATAGACACAGGTTGAAGGTAGGGTTACTAAACTGAAAACAGTGGAATTTTATATACAAAATACCGAGATTCAACCTGCGTCTAATGCTTAATAGCCAGGCTTTTACCCTTCAGGTGTGTATTTGGAAGACACTCTGAATAATATGATTAGCCTAAGAAAAATGTCTTAAAGATATATCCATTGGGTAGTTCCCAACAAAATGGGCAAGTCAGAACACTTTCAAGTCTACAGTTGACTAGACTTGATAGACATGCACATATCTTTCAATTAGCTTTTTAGTTTCCCTATTTAAAATATGAGCAGAGAACTAAGGATCATGAGACATATGAGAAAAGCTGGTATCATAAAAGCTGGAGATCAGAACAAACACATATAAAGAAGCAACTTGAAGAAGACAGAGACTGTGCAAGAAGAGGAAAACCTAAAAGGCAAAGCAAACAATCATCAATAGCATCAGAAAGATAAGAAAAAATAAGTTACCTGTAAAAAGCCAGATTGGAATGCTACATAAAAGGGGTGTTTCAGATAACACAAAGAATGTTTAGAAACTAAAAATATGGTATCAGAAACCACTTAAAGGAGGATTTGCAAAGTAAAGTTGAGAAAATCAGAGAACAGAGTAAAAAGAAAATGAGATGAAACACAGGACATAGAATAGATGTAAGAATATTAAGAGGTTAGTTCAGGAGAGCAAGCATTTGAATACTAGGCATTCTAGAAAAAGAAAGCGGAGAAAAGGAAGGGAAGGAATTCGTCATAGAAATAATGGGGAAAGTTCCCCAAATTCAAAGATATGAAGTTGCAGATTAAAAGACATACCAAGTGCCCAACAGAAGGGATGAAGACAGACTTACATCATGACATGTTTTGAAATTTCATAAGCCAGAGGACAAAGAGAACATCCTAAATACCTCTAGAGATAAAAAACAGGCCATATATAATAAAAATTTAGAGTTGAAATGATTTTGTGCTTAACTACAGTGATACTGGAAGCTAAACTGAAATGGAGCAGTGTTTTTAAAGTTCTAAGGGAAGATGAGTACCCATCCATATTTCCATATCTAGCCACAATGCCATGCTAGTGTGAGGGTAGAATAAAGATGTTCTCAGTGATGGAAGATTTCAAAAATTTACTTTCTGTGAACCAAAAAAAAAAAAAAAAAGATATTCAGGATGTAGATAGTCTAATAGAGGAGAGAGGAAAATAGAGTTTTTAAGGTGATGGTTAAGGGAGGTAGGTGGTTGATAGTGGGTAGCAGGCAGAAAGTACAACTGCAAAGCCAGGAGCATTTTAGAAAATTTAGGAGGTATGTTCCTAAAAAGATGAAAGTGATATAATACTGGATATATTTGTGCATAGTGAGAGGAAATTAAGATTCTTGGAGCAAAGTAATACTAAGTATGTAGAAAAGTAAGCAAACATAAAAATAAGAGAATTACTATATCCAGAAAACAGAGGTTGTATAAGAAAGGAAAAATGATTATAGTATCTTACATGGCATGTCTGTGAATTGCATTTACGGAGTTATAATAATCAGATGCTAAAAGTTAATTGTTTCATTGATCTCTGTTTCAGAGGAATAAGCAAATGAATACTGTGTGCAGATATGTGGTGCTGGTCTGGTATGTTACATATGAGAAAGAAACCTAGATTCTCATCCTCCATGGAGAAAAGTCAATAACTAATACATAAAGCTAAAAAAAAGCCCACAATAGCCAAAAGGCAGAAGCAGCCCAAGTGTTCACTGACAGATAACTGAATAGACAAAATGTGCTGTATCCATACAGTGGTGCATTATTCAGCCTTAAAACAGAAGGATATTTTGACACGTGCTAAAACATGAATCTTGAAGATACTATGCTAGTAAAATAAGCTGCACAAAAGGATATTATATGGGTTCCATTTATGTGAGGTTCCCAAAGTAGTCAAATTCATAAATACAGAAAGAAGAAGAATGGTTTCAGGGGTTGGAATAAAAAAGATGTAGAGTTACTGTTTAATGGGTACAGAGTTTCAGTTGGGGAAGATGAAGTTGTGAAGATGGTGATGACGGTTGTACAACAATGTCATTGTACCTAGTGCCATAGAGGTGTACGCTTAGAAATGGTTAAAATGGAAAATTCTGTGTTGCGTGTTGTTTATCACAAAAAAACCCTTAAAAAAACAGGCAGTTAGTACACATAAGCATGCTATGTAGAGATAAAGAGGTAAGCATCAAAAGAGTGGTTGCCTCAGGAAAGCAGGATTTGGCAGGAGGAGGAGAGGAGGAAACTTGTTTCTCACAATGTACCTTGTAGAACTAGTTGGCTATGCACAGCTTAAGTATGCATAGCTTTGCATGTATAACTGAGATAAAACATATTGGGGAAAAAAGAGAAAAGGAATGTAAGTTGTCAGATTTGGTATATATGTATAGCAGATAGGATTTGTTGATGGACTGGATAAGAGGTAGGAAAAATCTCAACTCTCAGGGTACAAAGGAAGAGTTCCCCTTATTTAAGGGTCTTTTTATACTTATCTATGGCATTATGGATTTTCTTTTCTTCTTTATTTAATTAGGGAGTCTCCAGTCCTCAGATTCATAGCTGTAACAAGATGGGATTGGAATTAAATGCCAGATGTAAATTAAATTAAGGTCCATTCAGTTTTTTGTGAACCTTACTAAAGAGAACAGGTAAATTTGATACAATGGGTAACAAAGCAAATACTGGTTTGTAATGGAAAAACCTTGAAGGTGATGATAAAGGTTGAAAATTCATGATAATCAGAATGATCTCTTTCCCTCGCCTTGAATTCTTAAGATAAATATTTACCTGTGTTCAGAAGAGAATGAGTTCTTCAACACCCTCTTTTGGTTGCAAAATAAATGTTACACTACCCCACCCCTGCCATTACTGCAGGCCCACAAACTCATTTCGTACTTGGGCATGTGTTCTGGTGAGCAAGTGAGTGGTTCCTGTGCTGCTGCAGAAGATGGGGAAGGAGGGAATGAGAATTCTACTGGCTTGGCCTGAATCTTGTGGGAGACAGCCAGTGGCCTCATTATTATTTCATTGGGAAACTTAACTTTCTGTTAAATTTAAAATAAAGGAACATGACCCATACTGTGAAGTTTTTCTTGGGTGGTTTGTACAATAACTGAATTTTATTCTGTTACAATACTCCTGGGATTTCCTGCTGTCCCCAAGTATCACGTATAAGTCCACCACACTAATGTGGAAATGGGGTTCAGTTCACTGAACTCACTTTTGACTTGAACTTGAGATCTTAATTTTAGGATGGAAATGAATTGATCCATAAATAAGATGCTGTCTGGTTGTGTTTTGTTATATAATTTAACCGGAAATATGCAAGGATATGAAAGAGGTTATTTAAAATGATGCCTTTAATATAATGTTTAAGTCTATAGCTTAAGTGCTGCAAATATAGCCTAATATTACTACATGGGGGCCGAAAACAACCACTTTATTGTCTTTATTATCAAGTAAAGTTTAGATCTGGTCAGGCATAGCCTCTGTCTTCCTTTTTAAAAGATGAAAGGAAGCAAGATGTATTTTTCAACTCATCATTGGAATGAACTATTAAAGCTTATATTTAATAGGTAGTGATCTTTCATTACAGAACTGAATGAGCTAGTGTTTCTGTTATATCTATTTATAAAGTTATTATCTTACTTTGTTTATATATGGGTGGTATTTTCAGATATAACAACTGCATGATTGTATAGAATAAATATTTTAAAACAAAAACTTGCTTCTCTTTTACTTCTCACCTCTATACATGTTTTTTTCTCTTACTTATTTTTTTTCTCTTCTTTCCCCCTCTCTTCTCTCTCTTTTTTCTTTCTCTTTTTCTTTCTCCTTTTCTCTCTCTCTTAGTTCTAGAAATCCTGCTTGCAAGACCTGAGGATTCACCTTGATCCTGGGCATGCTTACATGCTGACTACCCCAACTGGGAATCTTAATTTTTTAAAATCATTCATTAGATCTAAAACTGTAATAAAGTTTAATCAAGTTTGAGAGTCATAATCCTTGCTCTCTATTATATATATATGTTTAGCTGCATTGGTAATGGTTCTTTGGTCTAAAGAATAATTCGAAGTATGACTTTTTGGAAAGATTTAAATTCAAGGAAAAAGACTAATCAGTCTGGTTCTCCCCAGATCTCAGACTTTCTTGATACTCTGAGATATCTTCACTATAAATCTGATTAAATTAGATAGGTTGTAATATCTGATGTCAATATGGGGAAAAGTGTACAAAGCAAACAAGAATGCCAACGACATGTTTTAAAATGGTTGTAAATCTTGCCCATTTTTTACTTAAATGTAATTAATCCTTGGACCCTAGTATTGTGTTTCTATTACTAGATTGAGCTGTACACTGAACTCAGTGTGTTTTCTCATCTCCTGTGTTGATACTTCTTGGTCTGAACAAGTCAGTTTACTGGTGTGCTGTGATTTCTTTTTAACCACCCTAGAACCCTGCCATGTGTGCAGAATGTAGTGGAGCCAAGTTTGAGGTTTGGATCCAGAGTGCTCCCCGAATCCTCATGATCTGCACTTCGACCTGGGGGATAGCTCATATTGGCCCTGGGGAAACCCAGTTGAGAAAAACTTGGATTGTTGTGTTCTCAATGAGTACTTTATTCTTTTCCTCTGCCAGATGTTCTCTTTATTGAGCACAAAAACTCCATCAGAATAATACTAAGTGAACTGGTAAGTGAGAAAAGAAAAATAAATACATAGACACATTCAGGAAGATCAGAGATACAGACCAGAGGACATTCTAGAACAGGAGGAATCTGACTTAGTTGTATTTCTCACATCCTTCTAGATCTTCCTTACAAAATATTTTAGCAGGTAACCCCAAAGTAGTATAAAAAGTTGACATACAATTAAAAAATTATATTTTTGTGTGTACATGGATTTTCAAAATATGTAAATTTGTGTAACCACTGCCACAAACAGGATATAGAACAATTCCATCACATCTCCAGATTCCCTTGTGACCATTCATCATTAAGTGTATTGAAAATATAGGAAGAGAAGCACATTGAACAGATAATAATGAGTACTACCAGAAACTTGAGTTAATTAATTATTGCCAGGCTACTTACTGATGGGGACTGTATCATTTTTCTTACTATCTCTTGTTTAGGATCTCAGGAAAATGAACCTCACACCCGAAATACAGAAAAGTTAAATTTTTGCAGTTGAATTGCAACAGATGACCACCTAAGTTGGTGCTTTTTCTAGGTCTATGTGATTCTAAGCTTTAGAGGCTTTATGACCTTTGAACCTGGTGCTCCTGGGGTGGATCCTTTCTGTATTCATTAGAAAGTGGATGGATAAATGACTACACCAAGATGTGTGGGAATGTAACAGTTCGAACTGGGAAGTTCGGGAAGTGGTCAGATCAGCAGAGATGAATTTTTCACTCATAGACTCCTTTCTTTGTTCACTGTGAGCGGCTACTGAACAAAGCAATGTCAAGAGTTTATACTGGAGCTAAGAGTTTAGTTTTCAGCTGACTACAGTTTGTTCTGAAAGCATGCAAAAAAGTTGTTTTGTTGACAAGTTCAGGCTACTTTATCTTCCTGACATACTCTTCTAATTGCACATCTAAAACAAATTTAGAACAGCTTTCAATTTGTGTGCCTGTGGAGGAGAAAATTCTCTGCAGATTAGGACAGTTTGGGGAGAAAGAAAAGGCTTTATCAGGTTGTGGTGCCTACTTGCACATGTGTTTGCTTAAACTTAGAAATTGGCCAACCATTGAGGCCTCTGAGTGTGTTTAGCCATTAAAGCAGACCAGTGATGGATCTTTATATACATTTTTAAGTGTTTGAAAACTTTTAAAAATTGAGACAATACTGTTTTAGAAATCAGAGTGGTCAGGGGAGCTAATTGTACTCTATACCTGGAGTTGTTAATGAGAGTGGGAGGGAATCTAAGAGCCCATATGATGTGTTGTCTTGTGGCACACCACCGTGAAGAAAGTGGACTTGAAATCACAGGGAACCCCCTGCAGAATAATAGGTAATAAAAAGGGTCTGGGGAAGGTGTTTGGAGGAGGGGAACCTCTAGCTAGGATAGAGGCCAGGAAGTGGAACCAAGATGGTAATCATTTATGGGGCATTTTCTCCAGGGCATGTGTCTGAATTGGTTTCATCTTTTTGTTTCTACAGACCTAGCATACTGCTTTGTACAAACTAGGCATTCAGCAGATTCTTGTTATATTATGCATATATTTTTTTTCTTTTGGCAGAACACTTGTGCATTTAAGACAGGGAATTGCCATGGATACTGTATGAGTTTTAATATTTTCCTGTTCTTTTTAGGCTATTAATTTCCTGATGAAGTCTATGATATGGTGATATTTCAAGATGCAATTTATCTTTGAAGTCCCCGGCAAAGTTTTTTTATTTAGGTATAATTTTACCTTGGCTCTCCTCCAGTGAACCTTTCTCACTTCTATATACCAGTGAATTTTTTTTTATTGTGGCAAAAGATACATAACATAAAATTCACTTTTTAAATCATTTTTAAATGTACAGTTTTGTAGCATTAATAAGCATATTCATGTTGTTGTGCAACCATGGTCATCATGTATCTCTGGGGCTCTTTTTCATCTTCCAAAATGGAAACTCTGTACCTGGTGAATTTTGAGCTTGTAATTTGTGCTGCGATACTGATTGAACAAATAGAGTCTTTTATGTGTTCATTGAGGAACTCATGATCTGTTTGTAGGGAAGAAAAAGAGGCAAAGAGCAAAACTGGAATTCACATTACAGGCTTTTCATTTAATAAGTACTAGATTTTAATTCTCAAATTTTATAGATAGGCTTTTTCTGCTCTTCAGTTTCCTAAAGAAATTAATTCAGTTCAGTATCAACAAGGAGTAGTTAGTTCTTTTAAGTCTTTCCCGTCTGTGTGTATTTCTATTGTGTTTGTATCTAGCAAGATATGTAGAAAGCTGTATTTGTACCTTAGGTTTTGTGTTTAGTGCCATTACTGGCTGGCTTAAACCATGATGGTCTTAATTTGAGGGCCCCTGATTGTGGTGATTTTACCATGGTGTCAGAGAATGTACGGACAAGGAATATATATTGTTTCAGTATTATGATGTTATTTTTTGACCCAGGCTAAAGTCTGTTATTAATGTACCTTTCCTTTACTCCTGAATAAACTATGTCAGAAAATAAGCAAATGCCAAACAATAGCACAGCCTTCTTCCCAAGAGAACGACTTCAGCAATTCTTAGCCTTCTTAACATATGGGTCTCCGAGCTCCCCTGAGGAAGAGGCTGTGGCCTAACTGGGGCCTGTTCTGTTTGTCTTTCTTGGTAAGTCTTCAAGCAGAGTTGGTCTTTTAACATTGGAGAGCATCTTTTAACATCTAGAGCAGTAGTTCATAAACATTTTTGGGACATAAACTTTTTGAGATTTTAATGAAAGTCATGAACCCTATACTTAGTAAAATTATCATGTAAATACAGATTTTTTCATACCATGTCAGGGAATTTAGGCACTCTGTGAAATATATCCAGTTACATATCCCTTGTATGAGTGATCTGGATTATTAAAGTCCAGTATCAGTATCAGATTCAGTAGTATATTCTGGGATGCTCTTTTTCATCATGATTTATGGAAAGTACATAGTAGAAAAGGTTGAATGAAGTAGTAACTGACTCAGAGTTTAATTTTACAGTATTAGTGCAAATAGATTTTCACCAACACATTTTCACTAACACATCAACAAGAAGGTTCAAGATATTGGTAACTTTTCTGAGTAGCCCAGTTTAGATAGTAGATTGGTGTCCGAGAATTAGTTGACCTATATTATGTTTTGATTTGAAAGTTGGATAAGGTTGTATTTCCAAACTTTGGTTTGGCTATGACTTCTCATGTGTTTTTGTCACTTATTTTTTTTCTCCTATTTCTGTTGTATGGGTAGTTCAGAAGAAATGGAGTGCAAAATAACAATGGAAAAAATGTCCTAATCTAGACTTGAAATAACCAGAGATTACATAGGAGTAAACTTAAAATTGTTGTCCCTTTAAATATTCAGTATGATATAAAAAGGCATTTTTCTTTGGTGCAAACTTTTTTTCTTTATGATGATCTTCTCTCTTAACCAGTCATAGAGAAACTGAGGACTACTGGGCAGAACCTTTCCTGGCCTTCAGCACTTTTGTTCCTTAACTATCTATGCCTTCACCATTCTTTGTGGCTTCAACTCCAGGCTCAGGGGAAGGGCTGTTTCTCCTGGTAATGGCTCTTTCTTCCACTCGTGCTCAGTCTCATTTCTGTCAGGTCTGCTTTGATCATCATATTTGCCACATGATACATTTGACACCAGGTGTATTAGTTTATACGTTGCTGTTTAACAAACCACCCCAAAACTTCATGGCTTAGAGTAGTACTGATTCATGACTTCTTATGATTCCATGGATGAGCACTTAAGGCTGGGCACAGCCAGAGAGTTTGTCTGCTGGCCTCACCCAGAATCACCTGTGGTTGGCTGGCAGTTGGTGTCAACAGTTGTGTTTGTCCTCTTCATGGCCTCTCACATCCTAGTAGGCTGATCTGTGCTTCCCCATAGCATGGTGGTCTCAGGGTTTAGACCGAGAGAGAAATGAAGCTGCTTGATCTCTTTGGACCTCAACTCCAGAATTTTACAATGCCATCACATTCTGTTAGTGAAAGCGACTCACAAAGCCAGTCCAGATTCAAGAGGCTGGAGAACTGGTCTGTGCCAGGTGGTAGGAGAAGCAGCAGCGCCATGTTGCTAAGGGGCATGATTCACTAGGGGCCAATATTATAATTGTCTTACCACACTAGGATGGAGATAAATATCAACCCTGTAATTTTCTTGTCATTTTAATGTGCTAGCAATATCAGTAGTATTTCAAACCATAGTTTCTTTCTAGGAATATGTTAAAACAGTTTGTCCATTTTCTGCAAGTTTAACTAAAACTATATAATCCAGTTTTATTTAACTGAGCACATGTAACCTATGGTACATTACAGGAAACCAACAAATGAGGGTATTTCTATCAACCACTCTGTACTATCTTTCCTCAATATAGTATATTTGAATTGCATATATGGTGCATGATTCTCCTTGACAGTGAGAGTGTCAGTGTCATTTCTTAAATCCAATGTTAGTAAAGCTTAGTTTATTTCTTCTTTTTAAAAAAATGAAAACATATATAAGTACACATGAATTACTTTTGCATAACCTTGGGGGTAGGCACGCCCCTCTTTGGAGACCATCACTTTAGCTGATATGGGTCAGTATGGGCTGCAAGTCTGTGGAATTGGTATGCCCATTAGTGTCAACCCTGACCAAAGTCAGTGATTATCATGCACTAGAGATGGCCTTAGAGTCCTTCTTGATGTAGTGTTGTAGGCCAGCAGGTGGTTTGCTCACAAGTAGATCATAGTTGGCATGTGAGATAAAATGTGTTTGTGACTCTGGTTATAAGAGATTAATTTTACTTGCAGAAGAGGTAGTGTATGGCCTTCCATTTCTGCTTTAGTAATTGTCATTTTAAAAAAATCACCAATGATAACTTTCCTTTAGTTTCTCTATTCAAACAAAAAGCTTTGAGAATATTTTCATATATTTTTAACTTGTGTTTAGATGGGAGGTGAAAACAAGTGTTTATTTCCAGTGTATGAGGTTTGTTTTAATCCTCTTCTCTACAAAACTCAGTTCACAGTTGCAGTTTTCTGATGTATGCGTATTTGCTGACCTAAATTCTTTAGCTTCTGGTACATAGGTGTCCTAGTGTACTGCTGGAGCAATGAGCTTTTACTAAGGAGTTTACTACTTGAAAAGCCTTGATAAAATTCTAGTGTCTTCACAGCTACTTCTCTTATAGCTGTGCATTTTTGTGTGTTCTGGTGACTATAGGGAATGCTTCTTCCATGCAGCCAGCAGGATTAACAAATAGCCAAGGTGAACCCCAAAGCATTCAGCCGTCTTTCCTGCTTTGACCCCATAACCTCCTTTGGTTGGCAGTGTGCTGGCGTTGACAGTTCTCCTGGTTCAGCCAAAGGTGAAAGATAATTGCTTGTGGAGTAGTGGCTGGGATGGTATGTGTTTTTGCAGCAAGCACCCCCACCCCCATCCTGAGGCAAAGCTTTGGATCTGGTGCACATTTCAAAGCATGTGTTAAACTTTATGTGATACTGATTGAAATGGAGGGCTCCAGGGTGAATTGGCAGAACCTCACAACTGCATCTGCCAAATGACATACAGAGAAATGTCTTGCTACAAATGCAAGGGCTAAATTCTGTCTATCTTAGCAATATGCAAGCCTGCAAAAGGAAAGGTGACTGGGCATATGTACATGTGCAGCCTGTGGAGCATCCAGGATTCTTTAGCAACCCGTTTGTTCCTATGGCATTTTAACAGGAAAGAAAGCCTTTTCCTTTTTCCTTCTTCTTTAAACAACAACAGCAAAACCCATATGGAAATAATAGTTTGCATTACCATGTCCTTTGGTTCGCCATTCCCACTGAACATTTATTAAAAACCTAACTTGGACCAAAGACGTGGAGGTGGAAGAAGTATCTACCGTTTGAAGCTAGATTTATGGGTCATTTTGATGAGATCTATGAAGCTCATTCTTGAAGGAAACAAGCTTTTCTAAAGCAGATAAGTTTGTATCCAGAGCTTTCTAGGTTCTCAAGGTCTCCTCAGGATTTCATTTTAAATAATAATGTGTATTTTTATCACACACATAGGTCAGCACTTTCTCAAAGACAGTATAGACAACATTAGTATCTCAGGTCACATTTCTTTAGACATCTTGCCTTACTTTTATGATGGGGTTTGGATGGAGAGACCATTTCTTCTTTTAGGGATTTAGACATTTTGTTAGGAAAAGGTAAAGAATTTAGAGAGGTAAAGAGGGTCAGTGGCACACATGTGGCAAAAAAAAGAGAAGAAAGAAAGGTTGAATAAATTGGTGGAAAGAGGAGGATTAATAGAAAGATCAGCCAGTCTTCTAATTCGTGGGTGAACCAGAGATCAGATAGAAGACTAGGGGTTACAAAATGTGGAATGGGTATGAAAAAGTAATAAAGAGCAGCCACAATTATATTGATTGATGGTTTTAAGTAATTCCACCAAGCACTGATATATTTCATCACATTCATTCCATGCTCCGCAGAATGAAGAGTTGTTTGATCCTTTTCAATATATTTGTATTCTTTTGAAAGGCCAAAAGATGGCTTTGGGGACTCACTATAGGACTTTGTTATCATCCAGGTTATACCTGAGTGGGGAGGCATGACTTGAACAACTTCACAGGCAAAGAAAAGTAGTATGTGCAGCAGATCCTGGATTGGGAAAGCAAATACATTTTATTGTTCAGAATTTGCTTTTATAAACTACATGTTAAAAAAAAAAGCAAGGCTTATACATACAGATGGATCCCAGTTTTCCAGGTGAGAGCATCAGATCTGTTCTGCTTTTAAGTGCTTTCTATAATGTGTGATATTTATTTGTTAAATTAGATTTATTCCTCCCGTCCTCTCCCTGCCCCTGACTTCCTCCATTCCCACCTCTCTGTCTTTACTCTCTTGAAACAAGGATGGACAATGTGCAGGGAATGGAGGGAAAATGCTGTCTGTTTTGCTTACCATTTTGGAGCTTTATTGAATTTCAAACATTTTTTTTCCCCCTCTGGTTTTAAAGCTCATTGTTCCAGTCATGAAGATATTTTTTCTAGAGTATTTTTGACTAAACTTTTGTTTAGAGTAGTTTGGGGTGGGAGATTGATAATCTGTTTTTCTCTCTCCTCCAGTCTTGATTAGGTCAAATAGGATTTGCCCTAAGGCTATTACTGTTGATGTCATATATAAAAAAAGCTTGGAATTTAAGATTCCATCAGTTTCCTCCACTGGGCTTTTGTAGAATATTTTGCACAGAGAGAAAAATGCAACTGGAATATAGTCAGCCACTAAATCTTAGTGAATGCTGCCTCTTTCCAAGGATACTCTTAGAGTTTGAGACAGGTTAGCTACTAAATGGAAGCCTTATGTTATGTAACACAATTTTAATTGATAAAGAATTCTATGGAAATGGAGGAGGAAGAGTGTACACGCTTCTTTGTGTAGCGAAAGTTATAAAAGAGAAGGAATAATAGAGAAGGAACTGGGAACCAGACCAGCAGTCACATAGTTCTTCTTGTAGAATGCTTTCGTCTGATTAATTTATTTTGTGTGTGAAAGATTATCTTTGTTTAGTAATGTCTCAGAATTTGAATACAGTGATTAAAAGCTGTCAAGATCAGTATCTTTATATTTTACACTTCACTCATTATTTCAATCAACAAACACCTACTGAGTGTTAAAAAGTCAGAACACAGTATGTCAGATGGTGATATTTGCTGTGGAGAGAAATAAAGCAGGAAATGGGGAAGGTTTAGGGAGGTGGGTAAGTTGTTCAGTCCTTTGGTGTTCTGTAGTTAGACACTTAAAAATTAATCTTATATTTTTACGGTTCACTGTGTCTTCACATCAGCCAAAACTCATCATTTTATTGGAGTTTGGGTGGTAGCACTTAATGCTTCTGCTTCTTCAGTAGCCCAGATTTTGACTATAACCAATTGTTAGTAAGTAAATGGGTATAACATTTTGTATTTGTCTTTGCTTTTCATAGTATTTTTGGCTAGTGCAAAGCCAAATATTGAACAGCAGGTCACCAAATAATAATACCCAATTTTTAAGTGCTTGAAACGTCAAGATTAGAGAAGCTTTTATGCATTGTAAATTTATCTGTTAAGTCAAAAAGCAGATTTTGATGCATTTTCTGTCATTGCAGTTGACATCTTAGATAAGTTAACTCATTCTTAGTCAGATTGGTAGATACATTTGTGTTTTACTATTTTATTTCAAGAGTGGAAAGTTTAAAACTATTCAGTCTTTTGGTCAACACTTGAAATTTTTACTTATTTTACTCAAATAGGGTTTGTGAGATGGACTTGTTGAAATTTTTCGAATTGTGTATGTGCGTTTTCTTGGTTCGTAACTTTCAGGCACTCTCAAAGCAGTCTGTGTATTAGTCCAGGGTTTGCCAGAGGAGTAGAATCACTGGAGGGTGATCACCCACAATTGCAGAAGGCAAATTGCTAGGCAGGGCTGTGATCCTTGTGTGTGATTCTGGAGTTTGAAGTCTGTAGGTTAGGTAGTCAGGAAGGGGAAGTAGATATCAATTAGGGGAGAGCAAGGACAAGCTGGAACCCACAAGCATGAGCTGGAACCCAGGAGAATGGACTGAAACTCATATTAATTTTTGCTGCCTCTGCTCTTGATGATATGTGTATACTGCAGGAGAAACTGGTGCCCTTCCTCTTAGAGCTAAACACACACCCGCTGCAGGAGAACCTGAAGGTGGATCCACGGGAAACTGGAGTAATTGCAAGCCTAGCTGCTGCCTCATGCCAACAAGTTTAACTAGCACATAAGTGCAACATGTGTGAACTACAAAATGACTGCTGCTTCATTTCCACTCTCTAAATCTTACACAGGAATATCTCTTGTGTCTCATCCTAACTAGAAATATACAGGGAAGGGAATTGTGGGAAATGTAGTTCAGTTTAGCTGAGTTGATACATTTACAACTGTATGTCTGTTAACGATCTCAAGACAATGAGGAACCATTACTCTAAAGCAGGGGTTAGAACTGTGTTTGTGCATGAACCACCTATTTTTTTGTAAATAAAGTTTAATTGAAACACAGCCATACTAATTTGTTCACAGATTGTCTATTTTTGTGCTTCCAAGGCAAAGTTGAGTCGTTGCAATAGCCACTCTATGACCTATAAAGCATAAGCTATTTACTGTCTGGCCCTTTAAGAGCAAGTTTACTGACCCTTATTCTGCAGGAACTAAGAGATTCTTTGGATCCCAGAGGACTCATACCTAGAAACATTTCTCAGAAGCCCTAGAACATTATGTTTATCCCTAGGAAGCCTTGCTAGTTTATATTGGAGTTTATATTGGAGTTCTTCTTGCAAGCATTTCTGTTAAAATTTCCTTTTCCTTTTCCTCATATATTTTTAAGTTTTCTGAAACTAACCAGAAATAGAATAAAATTTATTAATGAAGTATTCTTGATTGACTTTCTTTTTAGAACGCCACAAATTCAGCTGCATATTCATGATGGTTTTTCCTATTAGCTTTATTGCTAAACTATATTGTATGTTAATTTTTTTTCTTTTATATTTGGTCCCTGAGTTTATAGTGAAATTTCTTAAGTTAGATGCATTAGTTTCCCATGGCTGCTATAACAAAGAATCACGAGTAAGGTGGCTTAAAAAAAACACAAAACAAATTCACTGTCTCACAATACTAGAGGCTAGAAATCGGACAATAAGGTGGAGGCAGGACTGATTCTTTCTTGGGGCCCAGTGAGGGAATCTGTTTCATGCCTGTCTTCTAGCTTCTGCGAGTTGCCAGCAGTCCTTGGCATCCTTTGGCTTGTGGTAGCATAACACCAGTTTCGGTCTCCTTTACATAGCATTCTCCCTGTATCTGTGTCCCTTCTTTTAATACAAGGACACTAGTCATATTGGATTAATGATCTCATCTTAACTTGATTACATCTTCAAAGACATGATTTCCAAATCAGGTCACATACAGGTTCTGAGGGTTGGAACAACAGCATATCTTTTGAGGGATATAATTTAATTCATGGCAGTAGAATTTAAGTTGACTGAGTGCTTGCCATACCCTTCTTAGCAGCTTTCTCTGTTTTGTCACGCCACAAGGAAAATGTAGAAATGAGCTCTAAACACCCCAGAAACCTTTAGTGTAAGAAAATTTATACTTAATGAAAAATGAGTTAAAACTAAATGTAACAGTCTCTATATTCAGAAACTCAGATTAATACTGCATACACAAAGTTGTCAACTTGATTAGGAAGACTGATCCATGATTTGTTACTAGTGTTTGTCAACAAGTTGTGCCTAATAGTAGCAAGTCACACTAGTGGTTAGTCAGTGACATTTTTCATATAACCATTAAGTACAAGGACTTAGATTAGATGCTATCAAAAAACTCTAAAGAAAGAGCCCCTTGAGAGCCTCTTTAGGAAAGATGAATTAACATATGATCAATTGATATTACAACTATTGAAGCAACTTAGTATAAAAGAGTGATTAAGTTAAATTTAGAAAATAAGATACTTCTCTTTTTTTATTTCTTGTCTCATGGAAAAGAAATGATTAGAATATGCACAGGGCCATGGGAATATGAAGAAGGCCATCAGTCACTTGATAATTATGATATTGCTCTTCTTGGTTATCATGTACCCAGATGGTATTTAAGTGATAGAAAAATTATTGATGATAGAAAACATCTGTCCAGAGGTTTTGTAGTTGTAATTGGCATTTTTGTGAAGTAGCTCACTGTTTTTTCCTCTATGCCTTACAGACTAGAAAAGTAGGTGTTGCAAGAAAGCAACTTCTTTGGGCAGGCTGGCTATAGAAACTTGATAAACTGCTTTGAACAGAAGGTTTGATTCCTGGGCTTTAAAAAACCATCTTTGCTGTCCTGCTGTGAAGACTTCAAACTTTATTAACATGTTGTCTTGGCAGAGTCAGAGCTGGAACAAGAAGTTAAGCAGTACTCCAGAGGATGTCTTATATATGTTTTGGGTGAACGGTCTCCTTAACTGGCCCAGAAATCTCAGGGACACTTAAGCAGCACCCCATTATGTCCCCTAGTTGTCTGGCACGTTATGGACCGCATGGGAAAGAAGGGAAACACTGTGCGCAGTTGTGCATACCTAAACCGGGATAAGGTGATCAGTTTGTGGGAGAAACAGTGGAACCCCTAGGAGAAACAAGCATGTAAGAATCCTGTTACAGTGATCCAGACTTTGCCACAGGATCCGAATATTAGAAACATTGATTCAACCATTCTAACCTTTTGCCTGCCAGCATTTTAAGGAGTCTAAGAGGGAGAAAAATATTGGGGATCTCAACCTTCACTAAGTAAACTCTCATGCTTACTCCCTCATTTTCAGAATGATACTCATCTCCTCAGTGGTGACAGTTATCTCCCAGTCCAATGACCTTCTATTTTATCTTCTCTGTAGAATAAATCCCTAGCCTTTGTGTGGTCAGGGAGGAATAGGTGCTTGGCTAGATGAAGTTAGAACAGGGATAAGGTGAGCATCTAATTGCTGCTTCAGTAGACTTTCAGCCAAGTCTGTTGAAAGCTCCCTTGTGTAACATCCCTTCCAGAGATACCGAGCGCTGCCAGCACAGTGCAAGCTGCACTGCCCCTCGGCTTTCCCCACGCCTTCCTTTGTCTGGATGCCAGTAGGGCCCTCTACTTCCCAGCTTCTAGCATTTTGTTGCTGTTGGTTCTTCTGTGTTCTTTGTTTATGTTATGGGTTTATGCATTTTCTAAAAGCCTGTTTAGTCTTGTTTCAGTGGATCTTTGAGGAAGGAGTTTAGCCCAGTGTACATGCTCAGTCTGCCATCTTTAACTTGAAATCATAGAATTTAGTTTTCACTGAAGAAAACATAATAAAAGAAGGCCGGGTATTGTGTTTTGACTTCCTGTCTCTCCTCCCCAGTCTTAACTGGCATTCAGTCTAGTATGTGTGTTTAATCTTCGTACATCCCCTTTTCCACCAGGTATGCCTGCTCATGTCCCATGGCTTTGCATTATCATCAGAACAAAATCCAGATATCCCAGTTGGTCATTTAAATGCTGCCACAGTACGGCCCCAACCTTCTCTTCTAGCGTCACCCACAAGCACTCCTCTCCATGACCCTCCTCAGATTGGTCTGCTCAGTCATCCAAACATATCCTGTACTGTTTCTTTTTTATCACATTAAAAAAATAAAGAAGATTGTGCAGCCAGCAGTATTGAATAAAATGGTAGGTTGAGTGAAGTATTGAAATAGTTAACAGTCTATATATTTCTGAGCATCTTAGGAAGAACATTTCAAGCATCCATTTCTTTACAGACTACTAATAAAATACTATTGATAGTAGTAAGAAAAACATAGAAGTGAAAGTTGGGGAAGAAACTAAGATGACTGTAGTGTGCATGGGGCATGTATTCTCAATTTGTGTAGAATACTTTTGCTGAGTATCATCTTTTGAAATGTAAATACTATTTATACATATTGTACAGGGTCTCTTTATAGTGGGATGAAATAAGACTAACAACAATACTTATTTACTATAACATATGAGAAGTTAAAAGTTTTGAACATAAATAATTTTTGTTTAATTTTATTGAGAGGGTAAAGAATTCAGAATCTTGCTTATTGTTACACAGGAGTCTCAAAAGAGAACATTAATACTTCATTTCTGAAAGTTGGACTTTTCCAGATATAGCTCGTTGGCAAAAAGTCTGTGCCTTATTCACAAATGGTTTTGCTTCAGTAAGATTATCAAATCATAACCATACATTCTAAGATACCTATTGGAAATAGTAAATCTTCTCTAAGAGAATATTTCTCTAAGAGAAAGATATTCTTTCTCCTACCACCCATGGTATTGTCTGTTTTATTCTTTTTTAAACTTTATTAACTCAGTGAACTTTGTGTGTGACATATTTGCTAAGTTATAGAATTCTGTGTATGGTTTTTCTATCATGGCTCTTTTGCCTTTTAGACTTAAAAACCTGAGCCTACTAAGGAAATCCACTTTCCAGAACTACAGACGTCATGTGTGATGGAACTTAAAAGAAAAGCTCCTGGCTGAACTTGAATGCTGAGAATCAGCTAAGTGGTTTTCTCTGTCTGGAGAAAATTGGAAAAAGGGAATCATTAAGCCCAGCAAATGTAGCTGTTGATGGAAATGCTGACAGACTGGTTCTGCTTGTTGCCACTGTTGTGAGAAGCCAATCAATATTAGATGTATTGTAAGAGCTGCTGCTTAGGTACAAGTTGTGTTTTGTAGACCGTGTCACATGTAAATAAAACACTCCAAAAAATGTTAAGTGATTTCCACAAAAAACATTTAGTTTGTTCTCCTCCTTAAGCCAAATTCTTGTTGTTTATGGCTTCCTGTACCCAACAGTTTCTGATTTTCTCAAAAAGCAAAACATGTCCTGCGTGGATTAAGCTGCTGAAAAGCCTCTTAGGCATTGTTTATGAGTCCGCACTCTCTATTTTCAGAGAGAAAGCGAGTACTTTAATGTCTTCCATATCCCATAAATCTGTCCCATGCTACAATTCGAAGCTGTGTGTGTTTTTGTTAGAAGGTACTTCTGGTTGTACTTAGGGAAGAAAAGCTGCCTAAGAACGTTAGTGAATATTTGGGTGGTGATGGCAGACTCCCCTACAGGGATTTTGTACTGGTCGAAAGTCCTGTTGGTTTGTCAGCTTGAGAGTCATCGCCAACGGTGCTGTTACAGTTAGTAGTAGCTCAGTCTCTCTTTGATTGCTTTGTACCACTGAGTTTCCTGTTTGGCTCCTCCTGTGGGGCCAGTTTCCCCTCCAGGCGAGCCTGCTATACTACTGCTAAGGAGTGTGCTGAGTGTGCCTGACTGGTGGTCTCCCTGAAGAGGGGAAATTTGATTTTGCTTGCCACAAAGTGAGGCTGTCTTATCTCTGGATACTGAGCGAAAAGTAATTTGACTTGAGGATTGCAGTTTACTTTTTTCTTCTTAATATTTTACTTTGAAAAATTTTAAACTTAGAGAAAGGTTGAAAGAATTGTACAATTGACACCAGCATTTACCCACCACTTAGATTGTACTATTAACATTCCACAATACTTGCTGTGCAATAGTCGCTTTATTGTATATACACCTCTCATCCATCAACTTGTAACAATCTTTTTTATGTGTTTCAAAGTGAGTTTGAGCATCACTACTCTTCTTCACCTCTAAACACCTCAGCATGTATAACTTAAGCTAGAGTTCAGTATTTGATTACTTTTTCGAGGTAAATTTTAAATAACATGATACGCATAGTGAGTTTTTGACAAATGTATACAACTGTTTAATCTAAACCTCTTTCAAGATGTAGAACATTACCTTCACCCCAGAAAGTTCTCCCATTCTCTTTTCCACTCAGTTTTCTACTCTTCCCTCCCCAGAGACAACCATTTTTTTCCACCACAGTTTTCCCTGTTGTAGAACTGCATATAACTTCATATATACAGTATGTACTCTCTTATATAAGGCTTTTTTCACTCAGTACAATGATTTTGAGATGCATCTATATTGTTCTTTTTAATAAATAGTTGAATAGGATCAACTATTTTGAGTAGTTCATTCCTTTTCATTGCTGAATGCTGTCCTCTTTTATGAATTTAACAGAATTTGTTCATTCATTCTCTTATTGATGGGCACTTGATGTTTCAGTTTTTGGCTATTATGAATAAAGCTGCTGTGAGCATTCTTTTGTGAGTCTTTTTGTGGACATATATTTCATTTCTCTTGGATAAATATACCTGGGAGTAGAATTCTGGGTCAGAATTATATGAGATACTTGTCAAACCTTTTTCCAAAGTGACTGTACCATTTTATATTACCACTGGTAATATATGAAAGTTTCAAATGGGCTACCTTTCTTGACAACATTTGTTGTTGTCTGTCTTCTTAATTTTAGTCATTCTTTTGAGTAGGTAGTGATATCTTATTATATAGTCAGCATTTATTTTTGGTATGGGAAACCAGGAAGAAGTGATGGAAGGGAAATAAAAACAAATTGTAATAGCCCAGATAGTGAATTTTCTGCCCTACTGTTGGATTGGATGAAGCAGTGAGTGAAGAATACAAAGAAAAGTAACCAAAAGGTGGAGTGGTAGGGCAAGTGACAAAGGAGCAATATCTGAGGAATCACTTCAGGATTTGGGAAGAAGAAGAATAGTAGTTGGCTTAGAGAGTTAAATTATTTGACTTTTTTTTCAACATGAAAACATTGTTACTGTTTTAATATCTATGAGAGGGGTTCATATTTAGAAATTTCATATACTATATATAGGTTTATGTAAGCGTGAATATGAGAATCATTCAAAAATCTCACTGCTCACAGATAACCTTTTGTTGAAAAGATATTAGCTTTTATCTGTAGATAAATGAAAGTCATTAATATATATATACACATGCCAGTATATATATATATATATTTGCAAAAATGGGCTTGAGCTATACATACAAACTATAGCCTTTTTATTCACTTCTTAGACATCATATCTGTAAATACAAATCTAGTAAATCATTTTTTAATTTTATACACACATATATATCCATATATATAAACAATATAATTTAACTATATTCCTCTACTTCTGGACATTGTATTATTTCTAATGTCCATTGTATAATTTCTAACAAATTATTTCTAATAATTTAAAATAAGTTTACCTTTTGTAAAGTTCTGTTTTAGGCCCTGGTTGGGCAGGGTTGAAGATGGAAGAGAGTCAAAAATGAAAAGACTGTAGTTCTGCCTTCTAAGAACTCACAATCCAGTGAAACTGAATGAGATGTTAAAAGCTTTCAAAGTAAGTCTTTTTCTTTGCAGGGTGTGCAGAGAGGGTGGTTGGTGGTTTGTGCAAGAACTCTTCAAGTCAGGCTTAATATGACTCTATTGCTGGTCAGTCTTTGGCATCAAGATCACCAATTTGATAGAGTTTGGTATTCTGAGATGTATACTAAGCTAGTAGCAGTTGAGAACAGAAAACTGTTCCTATGGTTTTCAGATCTTCTACAGAACCCTAATACTGCCTGAGAACTTTATGGGGGCTTACTGAAAGGAAGAATAATCACAGAGAGTATGTCTCTTCCAGTGTTTGTATGTAATCTCACAGTAGGATTTTAAGGTCTAGATTATAAAATAATACTACAGAATAGTTTTATAGCATTTCCACCTTAACTATACATGGAATCAAGATGGATTTCTCCCTAGTTTTCTTCTTAGTCATGTTTATAAAGTCAGAACCAAATCAGTTCAAATATTAATACTTGGCGACTTTGTCACCAGATAACATGAATCTTTAAAAATTATTGAATGAGTGAATAGTTGACTTTCTCCTGTGCTTTCTCCTTATATCTTATAGTTCCCTGTGCTTTGTATTTGAGCCCGTCATCTCTACTTTCAAAATTACTCTAAAACATATTTTTTTCCAAGAAGCTTCTTACAGAAGGGATAGCAAAGGAGGTGGAGAATATAATATACTGTCTGAATTTTATCTGAATTGCTTACTGTCTGAATTTTATCTGGTTTAAATTGTGGGGATCTTGTTTCTTGAATGGGGATCTTGTTTCTTGAATGGAATAAATAACCAGTCGGTCTATCCATTTGTGAAAAAAGAATCTTAGGAAGAAAGAGCAGATGGTTGGAGCCATGGTGTTTTGTACCCAGCTGGGAAGGATACAATTTTCAAATGTTATTTCCATTGTGTTTAATACAGCTCAAGGGCATGTTTCCAGCACCTTTTTTATTTGGCCATGTGTTTTGCCCAACTCATGGTGTGGAAGGGAAGTCTGGTCAAGATTTTGATTATTGGAATTAACCAGACCTTGTGACTAGCAAGATTAAAAGCCTTCTCAGACAGATAGTATTAGTTGTTTTTTTTTAGATAACTCTGGTTAGAAATACCTTTATGACCTGAAATTAGTCCATCATACTTCTTGGGTAGTAGAGAGAAGGGATTTGGAAGGATTGTCCTTTATGGTCTATGTCTCTGGCAGTAAAAGCATCTTCACTGTTTTTAACAAATTGAAACCACAATATTGTTGTGACTTGTATCTTTAGGAAATCCATGAACTGTGTTCAGGGGAATCTTACCAAACTTCACTGCCATCTACTTTTTCTGAGCTCTTGAGGCATGGAGCTAGTCTTTTGATCAAAACTTGCATGGCTAACATTTTATAAATTTGGTTGAAAGTACAGATTTGATTGAAGCATAAGCCTTCTACATTTGACAAATGCTTTCATTTTCTACTCAATAGATTATCCTATGTGTATACACATTTGGAATTTCTTGTTAAGAGAGTCTTGTTGAAGGGCTCTCAATCATTGAACACCTATATTGTATCAGGTTTTGTGCTTGGAATTCAGAGACTTATAAGACATAGCTCTTGCCTTTGAGAAGTTAGAACTTAATGAGTATGACAGACTAATCAGTGATTATAATAGGATACCATGGTGGAGCTGTGCATAGGTTTTTATGTGCTCAGAGAGGCATCTGCATCATGCTGAAATAAGTTTTGAGGGCAAATATGAGTTGGCTGGATGAGTAAAGGTGACATTCTGTTACAGGCAGAGAGAATATTCTGTTTCAGGGATTGAAGGGATTGAGAACTACAAGAAGCTCATTAAGGGCTGAGTGAAGGGTATTTTGTGCAAGTGTGTTGAGAGATGAGAACAAAAGATATGCTGCTGTAACCAAAAAAATCATGGTGGACTTGATGGAGGGCATCAACTTAACCAAAGTTGTGTGTATAGATTTGTAAGTATTGAAACTGCCCTGACAGCAATCAGAGAATGTGTTAAAGGACGATCGATCAGCCTGGAGGCAGGGAGCCCACACAGTGGATCAATAACCTTGAAGCTAAAGATGAAAACCATGATGTTTTTCATTGTTTGTTTCTGTCTTTTTTGCTAAATTGGCTCAGTCTAGCAGAGTGATGGGATGGAAGGGGCAGGGAATAGGAATGATATTTAGAAAGGAAGAAAAACAATAATGACTATGATTTGAGTGCGTGCTGCTCATTGGCAGACACTGTTCAAATAAACACTTTATGTGATCATCTCATTATCATTTTTTCTTTACAACAACTTGAGGTAGTACTGTATTATCCCTGTTTTACAAGTGAGAAGATGGAGGCAAAGAGAGGTTAAAAATCCTATTTGCCTGAGGTTATACAGCTAATTAGTGGCAGAGCCAGGATTGGAACCTACATAGCCATGTTCCAGAGCACATAATTAAAAAAATTTTTTTGAAAAAACTTCAGACTTGTAAGTTGGAGAAATAGTACAAATATACCCATATGCCCTTTATCCAGATTGCCCAAATGTTAGCATTTTACCATATTTGCTTTATCCTTCTTTCTCTACAGATAATTGCAACCAATTGATAATAACTATCAATTTTTTCCAGTTGGTTTTAGAGTTAGTCAGACATAATACCCCCTTAAAAAATTCCATTCTCTGTGTAATCTTATCAGAATCAGTAAATGAATATTCAGATTATCCAAACTTTGAATTTGTATTCAAATTTTATGAAAGTAGAAACATTGCTTTGGTCCAGGCTCTATTCCAGGACCACCTTTTCAGAGTTTGTGCTCCTGAGCTCTGTGCTGCACAGTCTTCCCAGGGGCTGGCCATCATTGCTAGGACTCCCAGAATCATCGTCTCCAGCTAAACATTGATTATATTCCATTTTTCTTTTGAAATTGTTGGTTGCCATCTCTGTCAGCTTCAAAGATTTAATAATTTCAAGGTTCCTTTTTCTCTTTTTCAGAATTTTTCTCTATTTATATATGTACGCTTTTTCTGTCACTTCCTTCCATTTTGCAACTTTTATGCCATCAATGAAGTCCCATGAAATTATCAGTTTTTTTGTTAGAAATGTTATTCTTTCTCCACAACTTCTTTTTTCTCCAAAAAGATACACTTCTGAAAACATAATCTTGAAAGATTACAAGAGACCCACACATTTCCTTTATGTACCTTAAAATATATGTATTTTTAGAATTGGAGGTCTTAACCTGTGGCCCGTGATCTATAGGTCCAGGAGGTACATTAACCCTCTGAAATGATATGCAATATTTTCTGTATTTGCATGTATTTTTGGAGAAGGGATCCATACCTTTCTTTAGGGCTTAAAAGTAGTTGATAGTCCAGAATAATTTTAAGAATTAGCTTGTTAGTTTGTTAACCTCTAGAGATGAACAAATTGATCTAGGGATTGTGTCTTAAGATTTTTTTTTGTGTGTGTGTGTCTTAACGAGATCCTAGTAGACAACAAAAGAGTTGGTCCTAGCAAATTTAAATCAAGTTCACTCACTGAAAATTTACATTGCACACCAATTTTATGTGCACACATGCACGTTAATATATCCATGTTCCTAATTTAAATAGACTGCTGTGTGTATGTTTTAGCTATTAGTCTGCCTCAGTTCCTAATAAGCAGCCCTATGTCCTTCCCATTTTGTCACCTCTTCCAGGGAAGCAGTTTCAATCCAGCCAGTTTCACTGTTGGGCAGTGAAATCATACTGTATGCTAGTGGCAGCAGCATTTATAATCATTGAAACAGAAATTGGTAATCATGTTACAGATGTTGAGCAAGCCACATTTCATGACCATCTTTCCAAGAAAAATTGAAGGTGTAAACAGCTGTTGGTACATTGCATTTGCATTTCTGAAATTTCAAGTGAAGATAAAACATTCCCAGCTGTGATAGATAGATTCCTGCGTTTGACCTAGTGCCTCAGGGTGTGCAATGCATGGATGTCTGTCGTCAGGATGTCAGGGGCCTTGTGAGAACTGTGGAAGAGGGAGAATCCAAGAGATGAAAATAGGTTTGCTATTCTTTTAAGGTTTTGCTCTGTTTTTTTTTTTAAATCTAGATAATCCTGGGATTTTAGCAATTCCCATAGTCCCTAAAAGAGCTTTTGCTGTATGAATTCCAGTGGTTGATTGTTTTTAGACCGTGTATGCCTTGAAAATACCAAAATAGTTAACTCTCTCATGGACTGCCTATCTTCTTTTTCTTTTTCTTTTCAGAATTGTATGCCTGTATGAGATTTTAGTTCCCTCTTTGAATGTGTTTGGGTTTCCTCCTCTGTCTTCACTTAAGCCACTACTGAAGAACTCTTTTATGAGATCCAAATGCTTGAGGGCAGCCCTAAACTTTATTGATGAAATTATGTTAAGCCCATTTCTCATAATATTTATTAATAAATTATATTTCTGTCTTGGAGTTATAAAGTAAACTGTCAAGGAATATATCACTGTATGACTTTCTGGTCCACTGAAGTTCAACGTATAATGCTTTAGAGAGAGTCCAGATAAAAGTATGAAGCAGTATTAGACGTGTGACTTACAGACTTGAAGGGGCTGAGTGTCTGAAGATGTAGAAGAAAGAGGTTGGGAGGGGCCAGAAAGGCCCCTTTAGTGTTTTGAGCAACTATTTCTTACAAATTTGAAACTACTTAGTTACTCTTTACTGTTGGGCACCCATTCTCTTGACCTTGTCCAGCTACTGGAAGGACACTAAAGGATTTGGGTTCTGATAGCTGAAAATCAGATAAGAGATTAGGGTTTTATGGATTCTAAAACACTGAAATATATTCCAAGAGTTAGTAGATTTTTGGCCCACTAATCTTATTAAAAAAGATAAATTAATGTTTTGTCTGGAATGACTTTATTTTAGAAGATCATTGAATGAAGAATCTTTTAGTTCAAGATTCTATGCATTTTGACATCCTAGTACTAAGACTTAGTGGGACTTACAATAAAAATGATAAGTCATTTGGGTTTTTTGTTTTTGGCTCATTCGCATCCAGAGTATCACTCTGATGTGCCATAAAGTGGTTTCACCCAGAACCTCTTTGTTTTTGTTTTTTTTTGTTTTTATATCAATACTTTCCTTGTTTGAGAACCAGAACACTTGCATCCATGGTGGTATCCTCTTCAGCAGCCTTGGTGGTAGGAAGATCTTGTGATCTGAGTCATTTCTCAAGAGTACAGTTGACATCTGATTAGATAGGGATGATTTTTCCTGGCTTCATTCATTTAGGGCTGTTGCCAGTGTTTTGGAAATGGTATTTGGTGGTACCCCCTCCATTCTCAGCCACTAGACCTGTTAATCTTATTGAAGACTTCAGATTTTATATGCAGTCTGTGCAGGTAGCCAGATGCCATATGCTGTTAATTTCTGATTCCATGAAGGCCAGATCGTACAGCTGGAAATGATTGAAAGGAAAAGCATGTTCTTTTGTTTAACAAGACAAAGCCTAGTGTGTACTCTGCTTCTGATGCTTAAAAGATGTATTTTTTTTTCATGCTGCATAGTATGTAGGGCTAAAAGTTTTGAACTCTTCACTTCAGAAATTACTTTTCCAGACAAAAGAGCAAAACAATGTTTGTTTAAATTGTTCTCTGGAACATGACTGATAGTGTTTACAACATTTCTATGACATTTTGATCCAGTGGGGAGTACTTGGAGAGGTATTTAAAGTGCTTTTCACTAAATCAGATGCTTTGTAGTGTTTGAACCTTTTAAAAAAATCATTTGAAAGGGTGAGTTGAGAGACAGAAAATGGCCAGGGCATTCTCTAAAGACTAAGAACGACTTATCATAAGCAAAACTGATTTTTTCCCACTCAAAAATTGAAAACGTACTTCTCTTTTAACTAGAATGAGGTGCACACATACTGGCTCAGAGCTCTGTCTATTCATGTCAGCCCTTTCATGAGGGCTGTTTTCCAGAGTCTACCTCCTATTCAAAGTGAATTTCTTTGGAAGAAGCCTTTGAGGGGGTGTGTATGTAGTGTGTGTGTGTGTATGTGTGTGTGTATGTGTATGTGTATGTATGTATTTGGCTTTTCTTTTTTTAAAATTCTACTACAGACGAAGCAATAGCTTGATTCAGGTGCCAGGGGCATATTAGTAGATCATAGAGAAAAGCACCACATAAATGTCTGTATGAAGCCAAAGAAAGAGTATACACAGAGGACTTTGTGTTTTGTACATTGTTTTTGTAATCATGATGTTTGACATGTGAGTTCAAGGCATTTAGCTGCTTGAGGCTGCCAGAGGGGATCTTAGGAGCCATACAGATTCCACAGCTAAGTATTCAATAACTGACCGTTTGTACCATCAGTTACTTATAGTGAATGCCAGCTTTTAATGGTAGAGTTTTTAGAAGAGTCTGTTTAATGACATCAAACTAATAGAATGTTTAAATGCTATCTTTAAATTGGGAGAGATCTTCTTCAGCTTTTTATGCATTTTTAAAAAATATCAACTCTGGAAGTTATGCATTTCAGAATTCTAAATATGAAAATCATTTGAAAGTTTAAAGAACCAGTTAACGATATGCCCTGATCATCTAATTTATCAACGACTCTCCTCTGGATGGTACTGTGTTGGGTACATACCTGTGTAAATCATGGAGGAGCAAGATATTTTAGTTGTGCTTATTTTGGGTAGTATATATGGGTAGAAACATGTCAACCTGATTTTGTAGAAGGGATATGCAACTGAGGTTGATACTAATTTAAAGAAATGAAAGGAATGTATTTAAGAAGTATTCGAGCATCATTTGAAAACACATTTATAGTTATGCATTGGGCAACTTAGATTGACACTATCTACTCTTGACCTCTGTAAGCTAATACAAAAAAACATTGTCTGTTTAATGTTGTTTTTGAGTCCATTGTGCAACCTGTGAAAAGGCATGTGAATCATTACTACTGGATAGATATAAATGGCTGAAATAAATGGGCATTTGTATAAATGTGTGTGCAAGAGTATGAAGAAGAAGCAAAGAACATTGAAAGTTGACATAGCACTGGTTCCAAGACTGTTAATTAACAAAATGCTTTGTATAAGAGATGGCACTCTGGATTTGAAAGAATATTGAAGGTGGGGACCTTGATCATCTGTAAAAGACCGAGCTTTCTTAATTATGCAGCAAGGAGACCTGCGAGAAATCTCAGAAGGGTAGTGTCATTGAAGGGTGATTGCGAATATGCTTGATTTGCAGAGATAGAAAGGGCCAAACTGTGGAGATAGCATAAATGGGAAGTGGGATAACTGGGACTTCCTAGTGAAATTTACTGAAATAAAGAAATAATAGATTCATAAAATCAAAGTGGTAAAAGAAACATTTAAAGTCACAAAATCCAACTTTTCTGCCAATGCAAAAGTCCTCCTCTAGGGTTATTTCTAATTGAAAGGAAGTTTTGAATGTTAAAAAAGGTCTTTTGGTCAGTCAGTAAATATTTATTGAGTATCTGTTACGCATCAGACCCTGTGCTGTTAATGCTGTAGATGCAGGTGTGAAGGAAATAGATACAGTCTTTCTGCTCATGGGTTTCACTGTCTAATTGGAGGTTGATAGTGAAGAAAGAATGATCTTAAGGGATTTTTAAAACTAAGTACATGCTTAAAATTGTGGTAAGATTTGCTTTCTCTCCAGTGATAGAAACCCAATTCTAATTACTTATGCCAAAAAGGGGAAGTTACTGGTGCACATAATTGAAAGTTCCAGGAATGGATCCACAGATGGATCTAATGTGTTAGTTATGTGCTTTTCTTTGTGATGACTTCATTCTTTTTTTTTTCCCCTTTTTTTTTTATTGAAGGGTAGTTCACACACAGTATTACATTAGTTTCAGGTGTACAACACAGTGATTTAACATTTATATACATGATAATTCTAGGTACCAGCTATCACCATACCAAGTTGTTACAATATTTTGACTATATTCCTTATACTATACATTACATCCCGGTTACTTATTTATTTTACAATTGGAAGTGTGTACTTTTTTTTTTGTGTGTGTGTGGGCATCTCTCATATTTATTTATCAAGTGGTTGTTAACCACAATAAAATTCTGTATAGGGGGGTCAATGCTCACTGCACAACCATTAATCCACCCCAAGCCTAATTCTTGTCAGTCTCCAATCTTCTGAAGCATAACGAACAAGTTCTTACATGGAGAACAAATTCTTACATAGTGAATAAGTTACATGGTGAACATTACAAGGGCAGTCATCACAGAGGCTTTTGGTTTTGATCATGCATTATGAACTATAAACAGTTCAAATATGAATATTCATTTGATTTTTATACTTGATTTATATGTGGATACCACATTTCTCTCTTTATTATTATTTTTAATAAAATGCTGAAGTAGTAGGTAGATACAAGATAAAGGTAGAAAACATAGTTTAGTGTTGTAAGAGAGCAAATGTACATGATCAGGTGTGTGCCTGTAGACTGTGTTAATCCAAGCTAGACAAGGGCAATAAAACATCCACATATGCAGAAGATTTCTCTCAGAATGGGGGGGGGGAGGTTCTAAGCCTCACCTCTGTTGATCCCCATTTTCTCACCTGATGGCCCCCCTGCGACTGTGATGACTTCATTCTTAAGGAGACTTTTCAACAGGGTAGTGAAGGTAACCTCCAGCAACTCTAGCCTTACATAATATTAAATGTTAGCCATCTACTTCTCCAGAGAACTTCAACAGAAGTCCAGGAAGTGACTCAGCTTGAGCCACATGTTCAATCCTGCCTAAGCTAAACCAGAAGAATGGAGTACATTTGCCAACCAGCTTCGTATGGGTACTCGAGGGATAGGGAAGGCAGAGCATGGTACTGCATTATATTAATGCCAGTACCCTAAACTTCAGACCATTGAATCTGAACCACTGAACATGGGACTTGGGCAGTGGTATATTTTAAAAGCTTCCCAACTGATTCCAGTGTACATCAGAGCTTGATAAATGCTGATACAGGCCTTAGGAGTTAGTGTAAAGACTTACTTTTGAGTGAAAATGAAGCCATTGGAGGATTTTGACTGTGAAAGAAAAGAGCACTTGTTTTTGATACTCACTGCTATGTGGAATATAGACAAAGAGGGTGAAAGAGGAATAAGAATGTCAGGAAGGAGGCAATTTTAATAATACAGGCATGAAAGGACTGTAGCTTAGGTAGACTATAGTGTTAGAGATGTTGAGAAGGATTATCTGAGTTTAGTATGTTTTGAATATAGAACCAATGGATGGATTAAAGGGGTTGTAGGATAAAGAGATATCAAGAATGTCTCCAAGGCTATTGGTGTGCAGAGCTGAAAGAATAGAATTGCTCTTTGCTAAGATGGAGAAGAATGTGGGTGGGGTAGGTTTTGGTGAGGGAGGAGGGCCTGGGACTGGGAGTCAAGAATTTGATTTTGGATAGTTAAGTTTGAGATGCCTGTAAGGCATCCAAATAGAGATGTTGAATAGGGTGATTGGATTTATGGTTCTGAAGGGAGAGTACTAAGCTGTAATATGATTCTGAGATTCAACACAGAACTGGATGGACTCACCTGAAGAGTGAGATCCGTGGACTAAGCACTAGAACCTCTCCAACACTGAGACGGTGAAGAAAGGAGGTATAGCCAGCAAAACAGATTAGGAAAAGCATTCAGTAAACAAGTAGGAAAGTTAGAAGAAAGGTGTTCCAGGTTCTTCCATAATGAAGAAAATTTTCAGTATGGGGGGAAGAGGAAGTTCCCGAAAAGAGATTGTTGGGAAAAGAATAGTATTTTACTACAGACAGTCTTGAATGCCATTTTGAGGAATTGGGCTTTTTCCTGTCAGCCCTGTCAAATGTGTATGAACAGCAGAGGGATGTGAACAGGTTCCTGTTTTATGAAGGCTTACTGATAAGCAGTGTGATGCCAGATTGAATGAAAAGGAATCTAATTGAGAGACTACTGCAGAATTTCAGGAGAGAGACTATTAGTTTAATATACTGGTTCAAGCCTGTTAGACCTTACACTGCCTTTTTTATAAGAAATATTTTCAATCCTGAATAAAATTCATAGATAAAGTAATTCAAAACAAATATGCTATCCTAACTAGTTAAGGAGAAAAAAAAAAGGAAAGTGTAAAGAAGTATTATCATAACAGAAGCTTTATTATGATATAATTTATTGCCATGCATAGTAATGTTATTACAACCCATTCAGGTGTGTATGAGTGAATCCAAAGCAGATACCATTCAAGACCAGTGCTGTATAATATAATTCCTATAGATGTGGGTCCAGAGGAAGAAAGCTTGTCTTTCAAAAAATGTTTATTAAGCAGCTTACCTCCAGTGGGGCTCCTACCTGATATCTCTCCATTTGGTCCCTTCTGACACTGCAGTCTTGAGGAAACAATTAGCGACTGCAAATTGAGTGTTCATAAAATGAGAGTAGGAGGTATTACTGTGGTGGATCTTGGCCTTCCCTCTATGAGATCTTTTTGCTTCAGGGGCAGAGATCTTATTTTATTCCTATAATCTGAAGCTGCTTCCTTTGATTAGGTCTGCTGTATTTTGTTTTTGTAAGGTATTATGAATTCTGGACATGTTGGTAAAATTGCTTGAGATTTGTATAAAATGCCCTTTATAGATTTTTGAATGAATAAATGCAAAAATCCCATAGATAAAAAGGATTATGTATTTCTATCTAAAAATGCTGGAAGACATGATGGAACATACTGAAGGCATAATGAAATAGCCAGATGCTTGTTGACCTGTGTATTACAGCTGTAATGCATACTCATACCATTGTGCTGTATCACCAACTTAAATACTACACGTGACATTACCACTGATGCTTAACTTTCTGAATTAGTGAACAACTCTTTGCAAACTTCTGAATAAACACAAAACACAGGTTTCCCTAAGTTTGAATAGTTACTGAATTTCTGTAGTTCCAGTGTATATTAAAGCTGTGCAAAAGCTTTAAGTTATAGGTTCAGAGTTCTTTTTGGCCAACATGAATGTGCATTGGGGCATCAGACTGTTGAGAGTGATGTGGGACATTTCCTCCTTTTGTATGATACTGCACACATTTCAGGATGTCTAGCATCCCTGCGACCCTGCCCACTAACTGCCAGTAATGCCTGGCTACCTACCAGTTATTGTGATAACCAAACCTCCTCCACAGTTTTCTTAAATGCCCTCCCTGCTCCCCAACAAACAGTGTGGAGGTCCCTAGTTAAAGGCATAATAGCACTTGCAGTCTCTTTGTTTCTGTGCCCCTGTTTTGAAAGAACTTTGAGGAGAACCTATGGTGGATTTTAGTGTCATGTTGGAACTTTTTATGAATCATCAGGAAATGATACTGTTTTGTTTTGTGTTTCTATAATTATATAGATGTACATTTAAATAGTTTGTGATCCCAGTGGTAATGATACATTTATTTGAGTGTTAATTTGTCATATTTTTGGAGCTCTGAAGCATATAAAAATAAATTGCTGAAAATGGTACCCATTCCCATTATAAACCAGAGTCATTTCTTTGCCTTTGTTTTTTTTCTTCCTATTTTATAAAAAATTGAATGGCTTTCATTAGCTTGGATTACAGTTACATTTTGGGTAAGGGAAGCTTCAGAGTGAACCCCTCACTTATTTCTTGAGCACTGTGAGCATTTCTTGGCCATTTTTAGTAGTTGGAACTTTCGACTGCTAAGTTGTTCTTGGTGACTAATCTTCCTAGGATTTATAACTATTTTTCCATAATTGAATAATGAGTGGCTTTTTTCTCTCTTTTTAAAATGAATAGACTATTTTTTAGAGCAGTTTTAAGTTTACTGAAAATTTGAGCAGAAAATAGAGAGTTCCCATTTACCTTTTCGCTCCATCTTGCATCGGTGTGGTACATTTTTTTACAATTGGTGAGCCAAAATTGATACATTATTATTAACTATAAAGTCCACAGTTTACAGCAGTCTTTGTGTTGTGTATTCTATGGATTTTTATAACAATATAAATAGCAAATATATACAATAATAAACATATAATGACATGTATCCACCATTGAGTATCACTTGGAATAGTTTCACTGCCCTAATAATCTCTTGTGCTCCATCTGTCCCCTTCATCCCTCCTCTACTCCCTGGTCCAAACCCTGGCACCCCCCCGAACTTTTAACTATCTCCATAATCCATAATGTCTTATTTTTAGAATCTATGTATAGCTATAAATTTCCATGTAAGCATTGCTTTTTCTGTGTCACAAATTTTGATAAATTGTATTTTCATTTAGTACAAAATATTTTTCAGTTTCTTTTGAGACTTCTTGTTTGACCAATGTGTTATTGAGAACTGTGTTTTTTAATTTCCAAGTATTTGGGGATTTTCCAGTTATCTTTCTGTTACTGATTTCTTAAACTTCCTCATGTATTCCTTTATAGTCCTCTGCTCACCCCTAACCTATGACAACCACTAATGTGTTCTCCAGTACCATAGCTCTGTTTTCTTTAAGAATATCATGTTAATGGTGTAATACATTTATACACTTTTGATGCTGGTTGATTTCATTCAGCATAATGCCTTTAATAAGCCATTATAATTGTTGCATGTATCAATAGTTCACTCCTGTTTATTGTTGAGTAGTATTCCATTGTATGGATGTACCACATACATAAATGATTGTTTATCCAAGCCACTGTTGAAGGGATTTGGGTTGCTTTCAGTTTTTTAATTGAGATGCTGTAAACAATTGTGTACAGGATTTTATGTGAACATAAGTTTACGTTTATCTTGGATAAATGTCATGGAGTGAGATTTCTGCGTTATAGGGTAGATATATGTTTAACTTTTTAAGACATGGCCACACTGTTTTCAGAATGCCCACCTAGCACATAGCACCTCTGCACCCATATTGTCAGCTTTCTTTTTTCTTTCCTGTAAGTCTTACATATGTAATGATATGTTATCATGGTTTTAATTTGCCTGTCTTTAATGGCTAATGATCTTGAGCACCTTTTCATGCCATCCAGGTGTTCTTTGTTGGTGAAATGTCTGCTCACATATTGTGGGTTAAATTGGGTTTTATTTTGAATTTGGGGAGTTCTTTATATATTCTGACTACAAGACCTTTGTCAGATATGTGATTTGCAGGTATCTTCTCCCAGTCTGTAGTTTGTGTAAAAATTTTTTTTAACAGTGTCATTTATACAGCAAAACTTTTTGATATTGATGAAGTTTAATTTATCAGATATTTAAAAACTGGATCATAATGTTGGGGTCATGTCTAAGAACTCTTTGCCTAATCTTGGTCATGAAGATTTTCTTCTATAAAACACTTTATAGTTTTGTTTGCAATTAGGACTAGAATCATTTTCAGTTACTTTTTTTTTTTTTTCTCTCATATTTATTGATCAAATGGTTGTTAACAACAATAAAATTCTGTATAGGGGACTCAATGCACAGTCATTAATCAACCCCAACCTATTTCTCAACAGTCTCCAATCTTCGGAAGCATAACGAACAAGTTCTTACATGGTGAACAAGTTCTTACATAGTGAATAAGTTCTTACATGGTGAACAGTGCAAGGGCAGTCATATCACAGAAACTTTCGGTTTTGATCACACATCATGAACTATAAACAATCAAGTCAGATATGATTATTCGTTTGATTTTTTTTTTCTTCCTACTCCTTTTTTATTTTATTTTTATTTTTTATTTTTGAGAGGGCATCTCTCATATTCATTGATCAAATGGTTGCCAACAACAATAAAATTCTGTATAGGGGGGTCAATGCTCAATGCACAATCATCAATCCATCCCAAGCCCAATTCTAGTCAGTCTCCAATCTTCTGAAGCATAACGAACAAGTTCTTATATGGTGAACGAATTCTTACATAGTGAATAAATTCTTACATGGTGAACAGTACAAGGGCATTCATCACAGAAACTTTCGGTTTTGATCACGCATTATGAACTATAAACAATCGGGTCAAATATGAATATTTGTTTGATTTTTATACTTGATTTATATGTGAATCCCACATTTCTCCCTTATTATTATTATTATTATTATTTTTAATAAAATGCTGAAGTGATAGGTAGATGCAAGATAAAGGTAGAAAACATAATTTAGTGCTGTAAGAGGGCAAATGTAGATGATCAGGTCTGTGCCTATAGACTAAGTATTAACCCAAGCTAGACAAGGGCAACAAAACATCCACGGATGTAGAAGATTTCTCTCAAAACAGGGGGGGTGAGGTTCTAAGCCTCCCCTCTGTTGATCCCCAATTTCTCTCCTGATGGCCCCCCTGCGACTGTGCCTGTCTTAGGTTGTTCCTCCCTTGAGGAATCTTACTGTCTCTGGCTAACCAGTCATCTTCTGGGGCCATACAGGGAAATGTAAAGTTGGTAAGTGAGAGAGAAGCAATATTGTTTGAAAAGATTAGCTCTTTACTTCTTTGCAGACTTATGCCCTGTGGCTTCTATGCCCAGCATTTGTCTTGAGGTATCTTTACCACTTGGAAGAATTATGATACTCGGTAGTTTTCGATATGAGGCACGAATTCTACTAAAGGGTTGTAATTAGGAAGGAAGAAGAAAAGCTATAGAAGTAGCAGACGGAAGAAAACATGGGAAGATTGATTATTTCTTTGAGTTCTTGTAGAGTAACATAAGCATGTATAGGTTTTAAACTACTAATTAAATTGTGCACACACATTAACATAATAAGAATACAGCTACATAACCAAAGCAGGCCTACAATTACCAGCCATATTCAGTGAAACCAAGAAAACCAGTTAGGTACCCTAGGCATTTGTGAAAACTTATCAATGATATGATGGATATTATCTAACTGAATTTGAATATTTTGAGAAAAATCAGACAAATTAAAACAACACATTCCTGGTAACTGTTCACATCCCATATGTTCTTTTAACAGTAGATAGTCTATAGTCGCACGATTTTGGAGCACTGCAACTGGCACTTCTCCTAATTCTTGGTTGAGTTCCGACAGTATAGATCCAGTCAAATTTGTTGTTTTACTGTATGCACAGGCCAGCTTAGATATCTCCTTCATTCCAATGGCAAGTCCAGGAACCAGTGGGATGACTGCAGCTACAACTGCAGCAATGCCAGGATCTTTGTTGAAGTTTTTTGATGATCATCTTCTGGAATGACTCTTCCAGAGGATGTTGATGTTGGAAGTTCTTCTTCATATTGTATCTTAATTCATTTTCTGTGTAGCCAAATTAGGCTTTGATCCTCTGTATAAACACAAACAAACCCTTTGCCCATACTTTGATATGATCTTTATACCATTGTGAAGACTTTATTGGAGATCACCACACAGGAACTGCTTTTTTTTTCTTAAGAGAAAGGAATATTATCAGAAAAATGTACTTCCATAGCTGATCATCTGACACCCTTTACAAGATCAAAATTTAGGATATGTAAAGCATGCATTAATCGTTCATTTGCAGTTAGTTTTATCATATCAGGGAGTAATCCCCCTTTTCTTTCTCTTTTTTTTTGTTATAATTAATCTACAATTACATGAAGAATATTATGTTTACTAGGCTCTCCCCTATACCAACTCCCCCACACAAACCTCATTACAGTCACTGTCCATTAGCATAGCAAAATGTTGTAGAATCACTACTTGTCTTCTCTGTGTTACACAGCCCTCCCCTTTCTCCCACCCCCCACATTATGCATGCTAATCATAATACCCCCTTACCCCCTTTCTTCTCCCCCCCCCTTTATCACTCCCTACCCATCCATCCTCCCCAGTCCCTTTCCCTTTGGTAACTGTTAGTCCATTCTTGGGTTCTGTGATTCTGCTGTTGTTTTGTTCCTTCAGTTTTTCCTTTGTTCTTATACTTCACAGATGAGTGAAATCATTTGGTATTTCTCTTTCTCCGCTTGGCTTATTTCACTGAGCATAATACCCTCTAGCTCCATCCATGTTGTTGCAAATAGTAGGATTTGTTTTCTTCTTATGGATGAATAATATTCTGTTGTGTATGTTCAACATCTTCTTTATCCAATTAGGTTGCTTCCAATTCTTGGCTATTGTAAATAGTGCTGCGATAAACATAGGGGTGCATCTGTCTTTTTCAAACTGGAGTGCTGCATTCTTAGGGTAAATTCCTAGGAGTGGAATTCCTGGGTCATATGGTAAGTCTATTTTGAGCATTTTGAGGAACCTCCATAGTGCTTTCTACAATGGTTGAACTAATTTACATTCCCACCAGCAGTGTAGGAGGGTACCCCTTTCTCTACAACCTAGCCAACATTTGTTGTTATTTGTCTTTTGGTGGTAGCCATCCTTACTGGTGTGAGGTGATATCTCATTGTGGTTTTAATTTGCATTTCTCTGATAATTAGCAATGTGGAGCATCTTTTCATGTGTCTGTTGGCCATCTGAATATATTTTTTGGAGAACTGTCTGTTCTGTTCCTCTGCCCATTTTTTAATTGGATTATTTGTTTTTTGTTTGTTGAGGTGGGTGAGCTCTTTATATATTTTGGATGTCAAGCCTTTATCGGATCTGTCTTTTACAAATATATTCTCCCATACTGTAGGGTACCGTTTTGTTCTATTGATAGTGTTTTTTGCTGTACAGAAGCTTTTCAGCTTAATATAGTCCCACTTGTTCATTTTTGCTTTTGTTTTCCTTGCCCGGGGAGATATGTTCAAGAAGAGTTCACTCATGCTTATGTCTAAGAGATTTTTGCCTATGTTTTTTTCTAAGAGTTTTATGGTTTCATGACTTATATTCAGGTCTTTGATCCATTTCGAATTTACTTTTGTGTATGGGGTTAGACAGTGGTCCAGTTTCATTCTCTTACATGTAGCTGTCCAGTTTTGCCAGCACCATCTGTTGAAGAGACTGTTATTTCCATGTATGTCCATGGCTCCTTTATCAAATATTAATTGACCATATATGTTTGGGTTAATGTCTAGAGTCTCTAATCTGTTCCACTGGTCTGTGGCTCTGTTCTTGTGCCAGTACCAAATTGTCTTGATTACTATGGCTTTGTAGTAGAGCTTGAAGTTGGGGAGTGAAATCCCCCCTACTTTATTCTTCTTTCTCAGTATTGCTTTGGCTATTCAGGTTCTTTGGTGTTTCCATATGAATTTTGTTCCAGTTCGTTGAAGAATGTTGCTGGTAATTTGATAGGGATTGCATCAAATCTGTATATTGCTTTGGGCAGGATGGCCATTTTGATGATATTAATTCTTCCTAGCCAAGAGCATGTGATGAGTTTCCATTTGTTAGTGTCTGCTTTAATTTCTCTTAAGAGTGTCTTGTAGTTTTCAGGGTATAGGTCAATCACTTCTTTGGTTAGGTTTATTCCTAGGTATTTTATTCTTTTTGATGCAATTGTGAATGGAGTTGTTTTCCTGATTTCTCTTTCTATTGGTTCATTGTTAGTGTATAGGAAAGCCACAGATTTCTGTGTGTTAATTTTGTATCCTGCAACTTTGCTGTATTCTGATATCAGTTCTAGTAGTTTGGAGTGGAGTCTTTAGGGTTATTTATGTACAATATCATGTCATCTGCAAATAGTGACAGTTTAACTTCTTCTTTACCAATCTGGATTCCTTGTATTTCTTTGTTTTGTCTGATTGCCATGGCTAGGACCTCCAGTACTATGTTAAATAACAGTGGGGAGAGTGGGCATCCCTCTCTTGTTTCTGATCTCAGAGGAAAAGCATTCAGCTTCTCGCTCGTTCAATATGATGTTGGCTGTTCAGTATGATGGATTTTCGAATGTTTTACCATCCTTGCATCCCTGGGATGCATTCCACTTGGTCATGGTATATGATCCTTTTGATATTTTTTTGAATTTGGTTAGCTAAAATTTTATTGAGTATTTTTGCATGTACATTCATCAGGGATATTGGTCTGTAATTTTCTTTTGTGGTGGGGTCTTTGCCTGGTTTTGGTATTAGGGTGATGTTGGCTTCATAGAATGAGTTTGGGAGTAGTCCCTTCTCTTCTATTTTTTGGAAAACTTTAAGGAGAATAGGCATTATGTCTTCTCTGTATGTCTGATAAAATTCTGAGGTAAATCTGTCTGGCCCAGGGGTTTTGTTCTTGAGTAGTTTTTTGATTATCCTTTCAATTTCTTTGCTCGTAATTGGTTTGTTTAACTTTTGTGTTTCTTCTTTGGTCAGTCTTGGGAGATTGTATTTTTCTAGGAAGTTGTCCATTTCTTCTAGGTTTCCCAGCTTGTTGGCATATAGGTTTTCATAGTAGTCTTTAATAATTCTTTGTATTTCTGTGGAGTCTGTCGTGATTTTTCCATTCTCATTTCTGATTCTGTTGATGTGTGTTGATTCTCTTTTTCTCTTAATAAGTTTGGCTAAAGGCTTATCTATTTTGTTTATTTTCTCAAATAACCAGCTCTTGGTTTCATTGATTTTTTTCTATTGTTTCATTCTTCTCAATTTTGTTTATTTCTTCTCTAATCTTTATTATGTCCCTCCTTTTGCTGACTTTAGCCTTCATTTGTTCTTCTTTTCCCAGGTTCGATGATTGTGATGTTAGACTATTCATTTGGGATTGTTCTTCCTTCTTTAAGTGTGCCTGGATCACTATATACTTTCCTCTTAAGACTGCTTTCACTGTGTCCCACAGAAATTGGGGCTTTGTGTTGTTATTGTCATTTGTTTCCATATATTCCTTGATCTCTATTTTAATTTGTTCGTTGATCCATTGATTTTTTAGGAGCATGTTGTTAAGCCTCCATGTGTTTGTGAGCCTTTTTGTTTTCTTTGTAGAATTTATTTCCAGTTTTATACCTTTGTGGTCTGAAAAGTTGGTTGGTAGAATTTCAATCGTTTGGAATTTATTGAGGCTCTTTTTGTGAGCTAGTATGTGGTCTATTCTGGAGAATGTTCCATGTGCACTTGAGAAGAATGTATATCCTTTTTCTTTTGAATGTAGAGTTCTGTAGATGTCTATTAGGTCCATCTGTTCTAGTGTGTTGTTCAGTGCCTCTGTGTCCTTACTTATTTTCTGCCCGGTGGATCTATCCTTTGGGGTGAGTGGTGTGTTGAAGTCTCCTAAAATGAATGCATTGCAGTCTAGTTCCCTCTTTAGTTCTGTTAGTATTTGTTTCACATATGCTGGTGCTACTGTGTTGGGTGCATATGTATTTAGAATGGTTATATCCTCTTGTTGGACTGAGCCCTTTATCATTAGGTAGTGTCCTTTTTTATCTCTTGTTACTTTCTTTGTCTTGAAGTCTATTTTGTCTGATACTAGTACTGTAACCCTTGACTTTTAGTCTATGCTTGTCTTTGGGTTTAAGGTGAGTTTCTTGTAAGCAGCATATAGATGGGTCTTGCTTTTTTATCCATTCTATTACTCTGTGTCTATTGATTGGTGCATTAAGTCCATTTACATTTAGGGTGACTATTGAGAGATATGTACTTATTGCCATTGCAGGCTTTAGATTCGTGGTTACCAAAGGTTCAAGGTTAGCTTCTTTAGTATCTTACTGCCTAACTTAGCTCGCTTAGTGAGCTGTTATATACACTGTCTCGAGATTCTTTTCTTCTCTCCCTTCTTATTCCTCCTCCTCCATTCTTCATATGTTGTGTGTTTTATTCTGTGCTCTTTTTAGGAGTGCTCCCATCTAGAGCAGTCCCTGTAGGATGCCCTGTAGAGGTGGTTTGTGGGAAGCAAATTCCCTCAGCTTTTGCTTGTCTGGGAATTGTTTAATCCTGCCATCATATTTAAATGATAGTCGTGCTGGATACAGTATCCTTGGTTCAAGGCCCTTCTGTTTCATTGCATTAAATATGTCATGCCATTCTCTTCTGGCCTGTAGGGTTTCTGTCGAGAAGTCTGATTTTAGCCTCATGGGTTTTCCTTTATAGGTGACCTTTTTCTCTCTAGCTGCCTTTAAGACTCTTTCCTTGTCCTTGATCCTTGCCATTTTAATTATTATGTGTCTTGGTGTTGTCCTCCTTGGATCCTTTCTGTTGGGGGTTCTGTGTAATTCCGTGGTCTGTTCGATTATTTCCTCCCCCAGTTTGGGGAAGTTTTCAGCAATTATTTCTTCAAAGAGACTTTCTATCCCTTTTCCTCTTTCTTCTTCTTCTGGTACCCCTATAATACGAATATTATTCCTTTTGGATTGGTCACATAGTTCTCTTAGTGTTGTTTCATTTCTGGAGATCCTTTTATCTCTCTCTATGTCAGCTTCTATACGTTCCTGTTCTCTGGCTTCTATTCCATCAATGGCCTTTTGCATCTTATCCATTTTGCTTATAAATCCTTCCAGAGTTTGTTTCACTTCTGTAATCTCCCTCCAGACGTCATCCCTTAGCTCTTGTATATTTCTCTGCATCTCCGTCAGCATGTTTATCAATTTTATTTTGAATTCTTTTTCCGGAAGACTGGTTAGGTCTGTCTCCTTCTCAGGTGTTGTCTCTGTTATCTTTGTTTGCCTATAATTTTGCCTTTTCATGGTGATAGAGATAGTTTGCAGAGCTGGCACGAGTGACAGCTGGAAGAACTTCCCTCCTTGTTGGTTTGTGGCCTTCCTCTCCTGGGAGAACAGTGACCTCTAGTGGCGTGTGCTGGGCAGCTGCGTGCAGAAAGGGCTTCTGATTCTTGCCTGGCTGCTGTGGAGTTTATCTCCGCTGTTGCTGTGGGTGTTGCCTGCCTTGGTCTGCTGCTCTGATATGGTGGAGCTGAGTTGGAGGAGGAACTGCCAGGAGGCTATTTATCTCCATGAGGGGCCTCTGTGCTCCCTGCTGCCCAGGGGGTTAGAGTGCCCAGTGTTCCCCAGATTCCCTGCTGCTGGACTAAGGGCCCCAGGATGCTTCCGTCCAGCTGTGAGGTCCCTGTCCCTTTAAGACTTCCAAAAGGCACTCACTTTTCTTTGTCCCGGGTGCGCTGTCTTCAGGGACACGCTCACAGGTCTTACTGTCCTGTTTCCCTAGTTTCCAGCACCCCATGCATGCACTGTGTCTGTGCTCTGGTGCGGATGGCTAGGGCTGGCTATTTAGCAGTCCTGGGCTCCCTCTCCATCCCCGCTCCGACTCTTCTCCTCCCACCCGGAGCTCGGGTGTGGGGCGCTAGGGTCCTGCTGGGCTGAGGCTTGTATCTTACCCACTTCGCGAGGTGCTGGGTTCTCGCAGGTGTGGATGTAGCCTGGCTGTTGTCCTGTGTCTTCTGGTCTCTCTTTTAGGAAGAGTTTTCTTTGTTGTATTTTCAAAAATATATGTGGGTCTGGGAGGAGATTTCCACTGCTCTACTCACACCGCCATCTTGGCCCCGCCCCATTTTCAGTTAATTTTTATGTAAGACAGAAGGTTAAGTTCAAAGATTTTTTTGTCTTCATTTTCTTTTGGCATATGGCATATCCAGTTGTTGAGCACCATTTGATGAAAAGACTATCTTTCTTCCATTGGATTGTTTTGTACCTTTGCTGAAAATCAAATGGCTGTATTTGTGTAAGTCAGTTTCTGTCATTTCTGTTCCATGTGTCTATACCTTCACCAATAATACAGTCTTGACTGTAGCTTTAAAGTAAGTCTTAAAATCAGGTAGCATAATGCTCACAGTTAATTATTCTTTTTCCAGAATAAAAAAATACATGAATTCCTTTGCCTTTCCATATAAATCTTAGAATCAGCTTGTTGATATCTACAAAAAATCTTGCTTGGATTTTTAATTGTAATTACATTTCATCTATGGTTCAGTTTGAGGAGAATCTTTATTATGTTGGATCTTCCAATCCATGAATATGTTATGTTTCTCCATTTATTTAGGTCTCCTTTGATTTCTTTCATTAACATTTCATATTTTTCAACATGTAGATTCTATATATGTTCTGTTAGTTTATGCCAAGTATTTCACATTTCTTTTAAGCCGTTGTAGATGATATTAGTATTTTTTGTTTCTCGTCATTTATCGATAGCTTATAGAAGTGTGGTTGACATTTGTGTGTTGATGTTTTATTCTGTAAGCTTGCCAAACTCACTTTTTTTGCAGTAGGTTTTTTTTTCTTTAAAGATTCTTTGGTATTTTCCAGGTAGATACCGTCATCTGTGAATAGTTTTATTTTTTATTTCTAATTTGTATTTAATTTCTCATTCTTGTCTTATTGCATTGACTAGGTACTTTTCAGTTCCCTGGCTTTTTTTTTTTTTTTTAAATTCTGTGGCTAGAAAGCTGGAGGTTTTGTTACTCCACTTTGTCATGGACTTCCTAAATGCCCTCTCATCCTGAGTCAAATAGTGGGGAGACAAACAGCAAGAAAAAAGGACTGGGGTTTGGCCCCACTTTCTTATAACCAGAGCTCTACTGTGTGGAGGGAAAGGTTCCTTTCCCTTGATAGTTTTAGCTCCTGTGGGATCCCATTAATAAACAGTGCCATTGTTGCTTGGAGATTGCTTATAGGCTCTGGTGGGATGGAGGAGAGAAAGAGGAAAAGGTGGAATATTTCTTACTCTGTGAGTCCCTTTCCTTCTCCTTGGGTCAAAACCAGAGGGCTGGTCCTGAAGCTTCATTGCCAACTTCCAGGGTTCTGGTACATTGAGTTTAGCCTAGGAGATACCAGAAAGAAGAAAACAAGGTAAATTTACTGTCAGTTTGGTGGTACTTGAAATTCTGGTCTTTTCCCCAGTCAGCTTGCTACTGTTTACCTTTTATTTATTTATTTATTTATTTATTTATTTATTTATTTATTTATTTATTTATTTATTTATTTTTATTTTGTTATCATTAATCTACAATTACATGAAGAACATAATGTTTTCTAGGCTCCCCCCATCGCCAAGTCCCCCCTACACACCTCACCACAGTCACTGTCCATCAGCACAGCAAGATGCTGTAGAATCACTACTTGTCTTCATCCTGCTGCACAGCCCTTCCCATGCCCCCCACTACATGCTAATCATAATACTCCCTTTCTTTTTCCCCACCCTCATCCCTCCCTTCCCACCCATCCTCCCTAGTCCCTTTCGCTTTGGTAACTATTAGTCCATTCTTGGGTTCTGTGATTCTGCTGCTGTTTTGTTCCTTCAGTGTTTCTTTATTCTTATACTCCACATATGAGTGAAATCATTTGATACTTGTCTTTCTCCACCTGGCTTATTTCACTAGCTCCATCCATATTGTTGCAAATGGTAGGATTTGTTTTCTTTTCATGGCTGAATAATATTCCATTGTGTATATGTACCACATCTTCTTTATCCATTCATCTACTGATGAACATTTAGGTTGCTTCCATTTCTTGGCTATTGTAAATGCTACTGTTTACTTTTCAAAGTGCTTTCATAGCTGTTCCATGCCTTCTGTCCACCTTTTATAGTCAAATTCAGTGGCAGAGATAGGTTTGAGTATGCTTACTCTATTTTTACCTAGAACTGGACTCCATTAATGGAATTTTACAGGGATTGAGCTAAACCATTTCTCTTGTGTGTAGACTAAGTGATCAAGAATGAATGAGCTAATGATATTGCCATAGTTATAATTGAAAATATTCTGTGATTGAGCAATTAATGGACAAATGCATTGATGAAGACAAAGTTGTTAGGAGGCATAGAATCAGGAAAGCATTTGTACACTGCTCCTGAAGGAAGTTCAGGGATACCATGGAGAATTCTTCTTTATCTGTGCTATTGGAAATAGCTACATTTCTATAATTTTGTAGAAAATAGAAAAAAGGCTAAGTTTTGTAAGGTGGGGAAAAGAGAGTAGTTTTTGAATACTATTCCACAAATGTCTCTGGAAATATGTGCAATATATATTTATTGTTAACTCTATTCAAGATACTTAAATTATTATAGACTTTATTTCTTTCAGCTTTTTGATTAGTAAGGTATAGTTTTAAATAGTTCAGATAGTACTGCCTATCTGTAGACTGAGTTTTAATAGCCAGTCCTTCACTCTTACTCTAAAAAAGTTTATTAAAAGGAGGGAGGTAGAGCAGTAAAGGGGGCTATTGTACCAGGTTATTCCATGATTTCATATTTTGGATTTTGTCCACTGATTTACAGGGGGTAGACCTTTTGCTGCTTTCAGATTGCCTGACCTTTTTGTAAGTCAAGGCTTTTAAGAGTTTAACATTACGAATACCTTAAGTTCATTGGCATATGCAGAACAAATGTGAATCAAACAGAAAATGATTTTTTCAAGAATTTATTTATTGATGTGGTAGCGAAATACTACACTGTTTACAATAGAGTTAAGTGGGATTTGGAGTGTGCTGAGATGTTGACAGGTTGTGGGTCCTGAACAAAATACTGTCTTTTGTGGGATAAGAGAAGAAAAGATACACATCTTTTGAAATTACTATTTATAAATTATTTGAAATTTTGTTCTACTTCCAGCTCAGGAGACATTTGCCAGCATTGTGGTCATTGCAGTCGGTATGTTTTGGATGTATAAAAGAAAAAAATCTTCACAGAACTCTGCATTTGAATAATAAGATAAAGAACCCTTATGTAGGCTTGGTGAAATAAAGTTGTACACAAATTCTTTCACTTTCTTCCTTAGGATCAAATAATTAGGAATTGGAATAAGAAATTGTAGGAATTCATTGAAAAGTGAATCATGGTAGATGGAAAGGATTTTGATTGTTGTTATACAGTGGGTAAGAGAGTAGCAGGCACTTCACTGAAGAATAGAGATCCCATGGAGAGATATTTGCTTCTTGTGTGACTTGTTTTCTTTAGATGGGAGGATAATATCTCATTTTAGGTTGTTTTTGGGAACTTGGGTGGTAGTCAAAAGACTGCATTGTTTTCATATTGTGTATATTCTAATTTGTTTATTAATTTATTTTATCTTTCTGCCTACATCCAAAAATAACTTGAGATGCTTCTGGGAAAAGACATAGACCTACAAACACTGGCATTAAATGAGCAGCAATACCCTAATGAAAATGATGGTGGATAAGAGGCATAACTGAAAGGAAGAAGAAATAACTATACCAGAAAACTGATCTATAGAAAGCTACTATAGTTCTATATGTAATCTTACTCTGAATTTTCTGTTAGCCAAGGTTAAAAAGTGACAACATGGGTTGTATACTTTTCATCATTATCTGATAAAAAGAAGTATGACTTTTTTCCTTTGGCAGTTTCTAAGAGAATACAGAGTTGGTTTTTAAAATCTAAAGATGACTCTTTATTATTTGGGGTGGGTGGGAGGGGGAACAGAACAATAACTATGGCTAAAAATAATAAAAGTACATTTGTGAAAATTACTAGCTCTCCATAAAAATATATACATTTATTAGAAAGTGGTTTTATATTTCTTGATCTTTTTCTTGCTTGCTTGCCAATCAGAATCGTAACCATCAAAAGGCCTGTCAAGTAGGAAAGGCAAGCAAAAGCTTTTCATTGGCTGTAGTACCACAGCATCCGAACTATGAAGGCAGAGGAATCAGGTGTTGGGAAAGGCAGTGCGAGGGAGGGGACACTGCCGCTGGACCCGAATCTTCGCTCCTCCCCTGATCCATTATAATATTTGAGAAAAGAGAGCTCAGCCATGAGTCTAACAATGATTACAAAGTATTTTAACAAACAGAAATGTTCAGTTCACTTTGTCATCAATAAATTTTTTTTGGTCCTCCTAAATTATTGAACTTCTTTTGGTTAAAATTTTTAAGTTGATTTTGTACCTATTTGAAAACTAGTTTTGTTTTTACTGTGATTTATAGTTATCTTTGATTTCCTCAGTCTCCTGCTTCTTACCTTCAATTATCTCAGAATAAACTGATCCTTTAAAGGTCAGGATTATATGTATATTTGTTCCTTTAAGATGTTTTTGTGTGACTTTCAGTATAGTTTTATTGAGAAAGTTAGAACTAAAGAACTGAACTGAATAGTTAATGTATTATAGGATTTTATTTTCCAATATTGCTTTATTTTAATAATACATGTATTTTTTTCAAATTACACAAGTAATACTTGCTTAGTGCAGGATATTTGGGAAACATAAAAATTGCATGTAATTAATATTTAGAGGTGACCACTAATAATATTTTGGTGAGTGTTCTTATGATTCTTTGTATGTCCAGCTTTTTCAATCTAGTAGTATATTGTGAACATTTTTTTAATGTGAGAAAATGTTCTTTAAGAATAATAATAGCTAATATTTATTGAATGCTTTATTTTTCTCTTATGTAACATTATCATGGCAGGCTTTCTAGACTAATACAATGAATGTCTTTATTCCATAAAATCATCAGATTAATTGAAACAACATCATAAAATCATACATGTATGTATTTGTGTATGTATAATATATGTATATATTAAAATACATGTGTGTATAAGCACACATATATTAAAGATGTCTGGAAGGACATACATAAAAGTGATAATAGTAGGCATCTCTGGTGGTAGTTTTACGGATTTAAAAATTTTTTGAAAACAGTTCTCTGATGAGCATCCTTGAATGAAGATTTTTTTGGTTTTACCAGTAGTGAATGACTGTGGCTTTGTATCCACATTGGTGGCAGCCTAGTTCTTTTATTTTTAATTTTTTTATTTTGTTATCATTAATGTACAATTACTTGAATAACATTATGGTTACTAGACTCCCCCATTATCAAGTCCCCCCAGCATACCCCATTACAGTCACTGTCCATCAGTATAGTAAGATGCTATAGAATCACTACTTGTCTCTCTGTGTTATACAGCCCTCCCTGTGCCCCCCTCCCACATTATGTGTGCTAATTGTAATGCCCCATTTTTCCCCTATCCTTCCCTTCCCACCCCCCTACCCAGTCCCTTTCCCTTTGGTAACTGTTAGTCCATTCTTGGGTTCTGTGAGTCTGCTGCTGTTTTGTTCCTTCAGTTTTTGCTTTGTTGTTATACTCCACATATGAGTGAAATCATTTGATACTTGTCTTTCTCTGCCCAGCTTATTTCACTGAGCATAATACCCTCTAGCTCCATCCTTGTTGTTGGAAATGGTAGGATTTGTTTTCTTCGTATGACTGAATAATATTCCATTGTGTATATGTACCACATGTTCTTTATTCATTCATCTACTGATGGACACTTAGGTTGCTTCCGTTTCTTGGCTATTGTAAATAGTGCTATGATAAACATAGGGGTGCATATTCTCTTTCAAACTGGGCTGCTGCATTCTTAGGGTAAATTCCTAGGAGTGGAATTCCTGGGTCAAATGGTATTTCTGTTAGTTTTCTGAGGAACCTCCATACTGCTTTCCACAATAGTTGAACTGGTTTACATTCCCACCAGCAGTGTAGGAGGGTTCCCCTTTCTCCACATCCTCACCAACATATGTTCTTGTTTGTCTTTTGGATGTTGGCCATCCTAACTGGTGTGAGGCGATATCTCATTGTGGTTTTAATTTGCATTTCTCTGATGATTAGCGATGTGGAACATGTTTTCATGTGCCTGTTGGCCATCTGAATTTCTTCTTTGGAGAAGTGTCTGTTCAGGTCTTCTGTCCATTTTTTAATTGGATTGTTTGCTTTTTGTTTGTTGATGTGCATGAGCTCTTTATGTATTTTGGATGTCAATCCTTTATCGGATATGTCATTTATGAATATATTCTCCCATACTGTAGGATGTCTTTTTGTTCTATTGATGGTGTCCTTTGCTGTACAGAAGCTTTTCAGCTTGATGTAGTCCCACTTGTTCATCTTTGCTTTTGTTTCCCTTGCTCAGGGGATGTGTTCATGAAGAAGTTGCTCATGTTTATGTCCAAGAGATTTTTGTCTATGTTTTTTTCTAAGAGTTTTATGGTTTCATGGCTTACATTCAGATCTTTGATCCATTTCGAATTTACTTTTGTGTATGAGGTTAGACAGTGATCCAGATTCATTCTCTTACATGTAGCTGTCCAGTTTTGCCAACACCAGCTGTTGAAGAGGCTGTCATTTCCCTAGCCTAGTTCTTTTAAAGATAAAAATATCATTTCTTAATATAAAAAGGAAAAGTTTTGAGATCTGTTTTGATTGGCAATTTCTTGACCATTTTTTCTTTTGCCCATTGCCTTTTCTTTGTCCCTTGCATTTACATGTAGGCATTCAGTTTTATGTGATCATGTCTGATGAGCCTTTCCTTTGTTTTCTGTAAGCAAATCTTTCTCTATTCCAGGATTAAGTAGTTATTCTCTTATTTTTTTAAAGTATCCTTACTTGGTTCTACACAGGCTATCAATTTTTGAAAGATAAATGTAGCATGAATGACTTAAATTTTTATTACTGTTTATGTATGGTGGTATTTGTTCTCATCAATAATCTTCTCTTTCTTAGCAAGTATTTAAGATAGTTCATGTAGAGAAAAACCCAAGAAAATTTGTTTAGTGTGTTTTCTGCTTAATTAACCTATAAAACGCAGCCTGCTAACTTGCTGAGAGATTTTTGTGGCTGGAGCATTTGTGTCAATGTTTTCTTTTTTTTTAAATTAAGATATCATTGATATACAATCTTATGAAGGTTTCACATGAGCAACATTGTGGTTTCAGCATTTACACATATTATCAAGTCCCCCTACACACTCCATTGCAGTTGCTGTCCATCAGCATAGTAAGATGCTGTTGAGTCACTATTTGTCCTCTCTGTGTGATACTACCTTCCCCATGTCCCCACCCACATTATGTATGCTGATCATAATGCCCCTTAATCCCCTTCTCCCTCCCTCCCCACCCACCCTCCCCAACCAGTAGTCCCTTTGGTAACTGCTAGTACCTTCTTGGAGTTAGTGAGTCTGCTGCTGTTTTGTTTCTTCAGTTTTTGCTTTGTTGTTATACTCCACAAATGAGTGAAATCATTTGGTACTTGTCTTTCTCCGCCTGGCGTATTTCACTGAGCATAATACCCTCCGGCTCCATCCATGTTGTTGCAAATGGTATGATTTGTTTTCTTCTTATAGCTGAATAATATTCCACTGTGTATATGTACCACATCTTCTTTATGCATTCATCTACTGATGGACACTTAGGTTGCTTCCATTTCTTGACTATTGTAAATAGTGCTGTGATAAACATAGGGGTACATCTTTCTTTTTCAGATTGGGTTGCTGCATTCTTTGGGTAAATTCCTAGGAGTGGAATTCCTGGGTCAAATGGTATTTCTATTTTCAGTTTTTTGAGGAACCTCCATATTTCTTTCATTTGTGTCAATCTTGAGTGTGGATAATGACAGCTACTGAGCATTGTATTTGGGGGCTTTGAGTGTAAAATGGTCTTGGCATAAAGTTGTGTGGTCAAGAAAGGCCTAGAGAGGAGACAGGAGAGAGGAGAAAGAGAGAGAGAGAGAGAGAAAGAGAGAGAGAGAGAGAGAGGGAGAGAGAGGAAGGAGGGAGAGGGGGGAGGAGGAGGAGGAGGATAAGGAGAAGAAGAAAGGAAGAAGAAGAAATTATTCACCTCTGTGTTCAGCATGTAAACATTTCATGTATTCAGAAAAGATAAAAAGCCACCTTTAATTTACATCTCTTGAAGAGCCAAAAATACGATAAACTTAGACTTAACCTCTGCAAGTCAGTTTTAAAATGTAGTCTTCTGCTTCACCTAAGTGATTGTTGTTAATTTCCTTTGGGTTTTTCTTGGTTAACCCAGCTAATCATAAACCTAAGAGAAATTAGAAAACTTACCTCAGGAATCACTATATACACCATTTGGAAATATGATAAGACTTGCTTAGAAAATAGTTGTTAAAGCTTCTATGTAGTTTGAGTTGTGGAAGAAAATCTAGAGTCTAAAAGTTTGTTTTTTAAAAATTAAATGTAGGATGTTGTACAATGGTATGTGATCCAAGATTTGTTATAAAGCAGTGTACTTTACTAGTCTACAGTCTTTTTGGTGTTAATAATACTTAACTGTTTAGATTCATTTATTGCTCTGCTATAGTCACTGCTTCTGGAAGTGTGATATATCCCATTGAAGCATATATGTCGGAAGATTTATATTTGATAAAGACTCTGCTAAATGTTAGACTAAGATATTACATTTCAAATTAATAACTTTGCTAGCCAATTCATATTCTCCCTTCTTTAGAACGTATTTATGTATTCAGTATTAGGGGGTAAAACTAGATGAGTTTTTTAAGTCTCTTTCAACTCAGTGTCAGTTGAAAGGTATTACGCTAATTGTCACTTCCTAGAAAATGGCAAAATGAGTATTAAGGAGTAATTTTTCCTTTTTTCTATAGAATTATATAAATACACATATATGAAATGTTTTATAATATATGATTAATACATAACACATAAAATATCTGTATATATATATATGTGGCCACATATGTATGCACATATGGGTATATATATATATATACATATATATAAGCCATAGGTGTGCATGCGTGTGTGTGTGTGTGTGTGTGTGTGTATGTGTGTGTGTATGTACACATATATATCTGTGGCTTGCTTTTATGGAAATTTTTTTCACTCAGGTAAGCAGTACAGACTGTATTTAGGTTGTAGCAAGAAATAAGAAGTTCCTTATCATTAGGTCATTTCTGACAATTGCAAAGTTTGACTTGATTAATCAGAAGAAATGATAGGAAGAATGCTTTTATTTAGAAATTGATACTCTGGTATGGGCTAGAAAAAGCAACATTATTTTGGTGAGTGATCTGAGTTACTGTTGAGGCAGTCTTTGACAAATTTTTGATGTGGTTTGCACTGTGACAACAAAATCTGTTGAAAAGTTAGGGTTTATGTGTCTTCTCAGCACAAAAGTTAATCAGCTTTTCCTCTACATAAAATGGTTATCACATTTACTTTTCCTTAGTTTTCTAACTTTAGTATTTTACAGAACAATGGGTACCCAAGGAGTTGGTAATGATTCTGTGGTCTCTGAATAAATGTAAATATGATACTACATTGAAGAGACTAGAAGATTCATCACTGGATAAAAGGTCTTAGATTTAGTATAAGTCAGAGCAAATGAGAAAGACACTTAAATGTCAACTTACTAAGAATAGAGAGAAAGGAACGTGTATAGGCTACAGATTAAGTTACAAGGGAGATATTAATTCAGTGATAATTTAATAGGTGATCTAATTATAACTCAGTAGGTTTTATTGTAGAATGCAAATCCTTAATACTATGAAATAAGACAATGTACTCTATTATTATCACTATTCAACATTTGATAGAAAGCCAGTCAGTGCAATAAAAGAATATGAAATGAATTGTGCAAAAATATGAAATGAATTTTTTTTTAACTTGCAGTGTAATGCCATTTATTGGATAAGTTCAACAAAATCAATAGGAAAATAATTTGAACTAATAAGATAGATTAGTGACTAGTTACAAATATATAAAACTCAGTGCTCAATTATATACAAGAAATTATAAATTGAGAAAATTATAAAATGGAGAAAAAGATCCCATGACAAGAGCACTGAAAACAACTACACATACTCAAATACCTGCATATTTCCAAGGAAAAAATAAGGCACAATTAAAGAATTAAACTAATAAAGAAAATGCAGGGATTATGTAGAGAACCAACATTATTAAGGGACACAAAATAAAATTTTAATAAATATAGAGGCCGAAGGTGTCTGGCTTTTGTGGTATGTGTGACTTGGTGCTAACATAAGAGAATATAAAACTATAACATACAACAATGACAGACAGAACAGTAGACTAGAAGAGAAAGCCCACAAACAAACCCTAGTACATATAAGAATTTGATATGTGAAAAAAGTAGCATCCTAAATTACTAGCAAGAAGACTAAAGGGTTCACCATGGCACACAAACATTGTAGGTGGATTAAAGAAGTAAATGTAAAAAACCATCAAAGTACTAGACATTATGATTTTTTATTAATCTTGTGATCAGGAGGGACTTTAAAACATGATGCTGGAAGTCTAACAATGGGAAAACCTTGGTAAATATCATTATAAAATTAAAAACCTGTGCTTGTTTATCAAAATCAAAAGTGAAGGGCAAATCACAGACTTGGAGAGAATACTTCATATCTGATTAAGAGCTTATATCCAAAATATACAAAGAACTCTGAAGAATAAACAACCCAATTAAAAAATTGGTCAAAAGTCTGCACAGATATCTCACCAAAGGTATCTGAAGATATTAACATGTGAAAATTAGCACATGAAATGATACTGTACATCCTATCTCATTAGGGAATTGCAAATTAAGCCAAGAATGAGATTCCACTACACCTGTTAGAATGGCTAAAATCCCAAACACTGACAACACCAAATGCTGGTAATGATGTGAAGCAATGGAAGCTCTCATTCATTGCTGGTAGGAACACAAAGTGGTACAGCCACAGCCACTTTGGAAGACAGTGTGGCAGTTTCTTACAAAGCTAAATATACCATTACCATACAATTCAGCATTTATGCTATTTACCCAAGTGAGATGAAAACTTGTGTTAACACACAAGTAATGTGCACATGAATGTTTGTAACAGCTTTATTCATCACTGTCAAAATTTGGAAGCAACTTGAATCTTCTATGAATAAACTATGGTAAGTCAGACAATGGACTACTACCCAGCACTGAAAAGAAATGAGCCATCAAGACATGAAAAGACGTGGAGAAACTCTAACTGCATATTGCTAAGGGAATGAAGCCAATCTGAGAAGGCTACATACAATATTGTTCCAACTATATGATATTCTGGAAAAGGCAAAATTATGGGAGGTAGTAAAAAGATCAGAGGTTAGGGGTTGGGGGAAAGGATGAGTAAGTGGAATTACAAGGGGATTTTTAGGATAATGAAACTATTCTTTATGATACTATAATGGTGGATGCACGTCATTATGCATTTGTCAAAACCCATAGAACTGTACAATGCAAAGAGCAAACCTTAATGTAATCTAGATATTGCATTAGTTGGTTAATAATAATTAGTTGATAATAATGAAATTTATAATAATTATCATTATTGTTTCCTCAGTTGTAACAAATGTACCACACCAATACAAAATTTTAGTTTAAAAAATCATGCCAAAAAAACCCATCACAACTGGAAAACATTTGTATTCTGGAATATAATTAATGTCTGTTTTTAGAGGACTTTAAAGACAAAGAACCTCATAAAAATGGGCAAAGAATATAAACAGATTGTTTACAAAAGAAGACAACAAAAGTTGAATAAAAACAATAGAACTGTACTTTTAAGCTCTTAAGATTTTGTTTGCCACCTATGAAATTGGCAGAGATCTTCAAAAAAGGATAATATACTGTGACCAAGAATGTAGAGAAACAGCAGTTTTGGAGGAGGTATTAGAGAGTGAAGGAAAATCTGAGAGCACACATCAAAGATATGTGCAAGTATCTAGTTATAAGGATATACACCACAGTATGTCAGTAGAAATTGTGTACCACGAAATATGTCCACCATTAAATAAATTGCTGTATGTTTACACAGTGGGGAAAATGTGCCCAAATAGTGTTCTAGAACAGGTTTTAAACTTGAATTTCAGAATTACTTGGACCCCATCTCCAGAAACTCTGATTTGCCAGGTCTGGTGTGGGGGCTTATGAGTTTGCACTTCATCAGCATCTGGTGACATTGATATTGCTGGTCTGGGAACCCTATTTTGAAAACCACTTTTTAAGAGAAATATTTAAGGAAAGAATGCAGATTATAGAACAGTGTTTATAATGTGGTTCTATTCTTGTAAGTGAAATAAATAACATGCATTTGTAAAAAAGATGAAATAATATACACCAAAATGTTTACAGTGGTTATTTTGTATAATGGAAATATGGGTGATTTTGGTTTTCTGCTTTTTGTTAATCTGTGTCATTAAAACTGTGCATGATGAAATTTTTAAATGGGGAACAAAATGAAACAATGTAAAAAACAAAAAGGTAAGGTAGAAGACAATTCTTTCAGGTTTCACATGAGAACTAAAAATCTCAAGCTAGCCATCCATGATTCCTTTCTACTCTATCATTTCACATGTTCACTCAGTTATAAAAATGCATTAATTTTACTTTGCAGATATTTCTTTAATCTTTCCTCAGCTTGCTATTCCTTCTGCCATTCCTTCAATTTCATCTGCCATAATCTCATTTTTGGGCTTCTGGAATAGACTCTTAATATCTGGCTCCCTTACCTACAGTTCTGTTCCTTTCCAATCCCTTTTACTAACAGAAGCCAGAAAAATATTTGTAAAATTCAAATTTGAAGCATTAAGCATTTAATGTGTCCTCAGCTGCCAGGATAAAATCCAGACTCTTACCTCTCTTGCTTATCTTTTATATTATAACTTCTGCTTTCCAGACATTCTGAACTCTTTTTATTTAATTCACGTAAGGTGTATTTTTGTTCCCCCTCACATTCAGGTCTGAACACTTCCCTCCTGCCCTCCCCCGACTCTTTGTGGGGCTTTTCCTCCCTCTTCATCCCTGACCTGGCTAACTCCTAATGACTTCAGTGTAACTGTTCCCTTTGGGCAGCTTTTTCTAAGGTACTTCTTCCCCACACTACCGTTTCTACATTAAGCACCCTTTGTGTGCACTTCCATGGCCATGACATTCTTTATTTTTCTTATCATAGGACCTTCCACGTTACATTTTCATTGCCTCTTTATTTGTCTGCATTATCCCTTTGACTACAAAATCTCAGAGGATATGGATCAGTGCCTGGTATAAAGTGGGAGCTTCAGAAATAATTGTTGGTCACTGAGTCAGTGAATGAACGGATGAGAAATGAAACATGAAGATGAGATACAGAGATGTGCTGATTTATGGGCCCAAAGTATAACTCACGTCACCTGCGTTCTTCTTTGTTCTACCAGAAGTTAAACTTGAAAAGGATTTGGAAGAAAATTACCTAATGATTAAAGAGCTAGAAATTAAAACTGGTGAGGCAAAGGTAAAGAAATTGAGAGGATTATGAGTAGCCTGAAAGTTAGCAGGATGATCTAATAACTGTCTTTAATTATGTGTACACACTGTTAATTTTCTAGGAATATTGATCAGTTATTCCCCCACAATTCACGAGGAAAAATAGTTTGGTTGATTCTATAGCAGAATTTAAATTCAATATATGAGGGGAATTTTAATGACTGAAAATAAATCCTAGAATTATTTACTATGTAAGACAATGGGAAGTGCCAATTTTTGTTTTGTTTTAACTTGTTAAAAAGCCTTGAAAGTACAGAAGTATTGAAAAGAAAACAGATAAAGATGGTTTCTGATGTTTATTTTGTCAGTCAATAAAGTAAAGATAATTATAGTGCCTCAGGTACTATGGGGATTTAAAACTAAAATTTCTCCTCCAAAAGAGCTGTTTGGAATTGAATATTGTTGATAGTGCAGTAGTTTTTTCACTAATCCCTAGGTAGCCTTGCCAATTTCCTCTCAGGATTTTAGAAATTTTGGCCTTAATCTATGGAGAAAATGCTGTCAAAATCTGAGATGTTAATAATCAATATACAGAGAGCTATTTTTGGGGTAACGTGAGCCTAGCAATGTTGACTTGAATGAGTGATGTGTATCCTATATAATCAGCAGAATATAAGGTTTAACTTTCTCTGCAGCTGCAGGAAACGTATTTAATTAATACTGAAGCAATTATCTTGACAAGTAAATCAAACTCAATTAGATCTCAATTAGAATGCTAACATTTTCTCAAATATTGTATGGTTGCCAGATGGTTACACTTTTTTTTTTACCCACCATTATCCTGCCCACTCTGACCCCCCTTTTAGAGATTGACTTTCCTACTACTGTGTTTAGTGGGTATAATCACTTGGTTTTGTTTTCATATTTTGGGGAGGAAATTTGAAATTTAACACATTAAATATAGAAATCCTCTTACCTGACAATGTGTGGCTTTGTTTTATAGAAATTTGGAAATGTAACAAATGTTGACTTATTTATAAAATTCCAAACTGAAGATTGTGGATCATTTAGGAAGAGACTTGTAGAAGGCATTTAATTCATATCCCTGTCAGAGGCATCCCAAATTACAACTCGATCTGTATATCACTGTGTCATATTTTGTCTGAAAGTAGAAAGGAGGCATAGATCTTTTTAAGTTTAATAAGTGTAGGTATTCCAATTACAAACTGTTGTGTGATGCTTACTAAATAAGCATTTATTGTAACATCATCTACTAACCATTTCTTTATATTTAGAACAACTGTGTTTTCCGAAGTTTTCCTTTCAAGTGCATTTACACAGATCAACTAAATGTATATTAATTCAGGTCCAGCTACTTCACCACAGTCTTATATTTAATTTCCTGCACCTTATTGGGTTCTTAACTCACAGATAAAGGTTAAGGACAATATAGTAGAGGCAGTACTGAGTCATGGATTGGAACTGCAGACTTTGTGGTCAGACTACCTGAAGTTTGAGTCTTGGCTCTACCACTTCCTAATAGTAGGCTTTGGGCAAGGAATTTAACTTCTGTAATCCACAGTTTAAGTTAATAAAGCTAACTGAAAGGGTGATTGAAGGTTTAAAGCAGATAAATCTTAGTTCGTGCTTAGTATTATTCCTGGTATATAGGAACATTTAGTAACTAAGTGGCTGTTGTTTTCTTGTTATTACTCATTTACTTATCATTGGTTTTCTTCATTCACTTTTTCAGTGAATAATTAAGTAATGCTAGTCTTTAGATAAACTAATTTCTGAAAATTAGGGATTCATGATTTTATTGCTTAGCACATGTATAAGATTTTCAAGAGAGATGAAATAGTCTTCTAAATTATTTCCTTGTTTCCATTTTGTCACTCCTTTAGCCATTCTGTAAATCATATGCTACACGTGATGCAGACGAAAGAACTGTTCCATTAACCACAAAGAACTTCATGCTACCCATTATAGGTTGTATCCACTTCCTCATCTCATCATCTCTAACTGCTGAAAACCACTTATCTGTTTCTATTTTTGTCATTTCAAGAATTTTATTAAAATAGAATTATACAGTATGTGACTTCTTGGGATTGACTTTTTTCATTTGTTCTTGTGATACATTGTTTGATGTTATGGATATACCACAGTTCCTTTATTGTGTGTAGTTTTTGAGGAATGGTCCATTTCATCTAATTTGTCACGTTTATGTGTGTAGAGATGTTTGTAGTATTCCCTATTTATTCTTTTCATGTCTGCACAGTCTGTGGTGGCACCCCTGGTTCACTCCTGATTTATGTCTTTTTTCTTTTTTTATTGTCAGTCTCATTAGAAGCTTGTCGATTTTACTGATATTTTCAAAGAACTACCTTTTTATTTCATTGATTTTTCTCTATTATTTTCCTATACTCAGTTTAATTGATTTGTGCATTTATCCTTATTATTTTCTTCCTTCTGCTTGTTTGGGTTTCTTTTGCTCTTCTTTGTCTTGTTGCCTGGAGTGGGAACTTATATTACGGATTTGACATTTTTCCTCTTCCCAATGTATACCCTTAGTGCTTTGGATTTCTCCTCTGCTTTAGCTGTGTCTCATACATTTTGATGTGCTTTAGTTATATTTTCATTCAGTTCCGTGTATTTTTAAATTTCCTTTGAGGCTTTCTCTTGACTCAGACATTGTTTAGAAGTGTTTTATTTAGTTTTCAAATGTGTGGGAGAATCATTTTCAGAGATCACACCCTATGATTTCAATTCTTTTATATTTGTTGACATGTGTTTTATGGCCCAGAATATGGTCGTAGTATATGTTCTGTGGATACTTGAAAAGATTGGATATTCTGCTGTCATTGTGAGGAATATTCTATGAATGTCAATTAGATCTTGTTGGCTGATGACATTATTGAGTTCTTTTCTAGCCTTGCTAATTTCTGTCTGCTTGTTCTGACAGTTGTTGAGATAGGGGTGTTGAATCTCCAGCTCTAACTGTGAATTTATCTATGTCTCCTTTCCATTCTGTCACATGATCTTACTGGTATCATGCAGGGGTTCCTTGTTACTGCCTAGTGGGGATTAAAGCCCAGGCGCCCTACTGTGCCATTTCTGACAGCATCTCTAAAGTGGGGAGGAATTAGAGCACCTCATTATAGTCTGGCTGGGATGGAAGTCTTCCTCCTCATTAGGCTTTTGATGAGGTAGTGCAGGGATTTCTGTGTAGTGTTGGCTGGGGTAGAGTAGTTACTGTGTCAGTTTCTGTCTTGGTAGACTGCCCCTTTCCTGGTCCTTTGGCTAAAGACAGGGAGCTTTTTGGACTTTTTTGGTCTGCTTTTGTTGGCCTTTCCAGGTTGCCGGCTTTCCCTAGTACCTTCTCTGGTATGTATGGGAAAAATAAAACCCAGGGAACTCACTGCCACATTGTTTGTTGGGTCTCGAGGTCCTGTGATGGTCTGTTGCCTTCTCTCCTCCTCTCAGAATCTGTATGTTAATGTCTAGAGATTTTAGCTGTGCTTAATGATGAGTAGGAAAAAGTACATCTATTCTATCTTTCTGGAGGTAGAAGTCTGTTTTTTGTTTTTTGTTAGTTTATTTTCTAAGACTTTATTTTTTTGGAGCAGTTTTAGGTTCACAACAAAATTGAGAGGCATAGACATTTCCCATATACACTCTGCCAGCACACACGTATAGCCACCCCGTGTCAGCACCCCTAGCAGAGTGGTACATTTGTTACCACTGATGAACATGACACATCATAATCACCCATGTCCATTGTTTATATTATGGTTTGCTTCTGGTGGTGTACCTTCTGTGGTATAATGACATGTATTCACCACTACAGTATCATACAGAGTATTTTCAACACCCTAGAAATCCTCTGTTCTTTATTCCTACCCATCCCTTCAACTCTCAGCAATCACTGATCTTCTTATACTCCATAGTATTGCCTTTTCTAAAATGCCTTATAGTTGTAATCATAAAGTACGTAGTCTTTTCAGATTGGTTTCTTTCATGTATTTGTTTACATTTAAAGTTTTTCTATATTTTTCATGGCTTGATAGATCATTTTGTTTTCAGTGCTGAATAATATTCCATTGTTTATATGTACCATGGTTTATCCATTCATCTACTGATGGACATCTTTGTTGATTACAAGTTTTGGCAATGCTGTAAACACATGCAGATTTTTGCTTGGACATAAATTTTCAGTTCCATTGGGTAGATGCCAAGGAATGCAATTGCTCGATTATATGGTAAGAATGTGTTAAGTTTTGCAGGAAACTGCCAAACTGTCTTCCAAAGAAGTTTGTGTGCTCCTGTGTTCAGCATTCCTGTGCCTCCACCTGCTGGCAGTCAGAGTACTTTTTGTTAAGGGCCTTAATGTTTGGTTGGAGGGACAAGTTTTGTGTTTTGTAATTTGCATTTGAGTCAATAAGCTAATGAGGTAAAAACTACAGTCTTGTATTCCTATCAGTTATCAATGAAAGTTCCTATTGCTCTACATCCTTATAAGGATTTGGTGCTGTCAATTTTTGGGATTTTGGCCATTCTAATAGGTGTGTAGTGGTATCCCATTGTTACTTTGTAGTGATTTTTTTTTTAACAAATCTTAAAAATGTTAAAAAAAAAATCTTACCCTGAGAACTGTACAAAATCAGTCTGTGAAGTGGATTTGGGTCATGGGCCCTGGTTTGCCAACATGATAGCTGCCTATATCTTTTTATTCTTATCTTGGGTCTTTCTCCTGGTTGGTCAGTGTACTGTAGCCACCAGCTTTTTTTTTTTTTTTAACTTGCCAACTCTTTCCTGTCTTTGTACCTTCACATATGCTCTTTCATCTGTATCATTCTTATATCCACTATCCCCTTAGATATATCCCACTTATCCTTTAGATTTCAGCTTAAATATCTTTTCAAAGGGACTATTCTTGACCCTTTGCCATCTAAGTTAAATGCCCTATACTATTTCACAACACTGTCAAGTTTCCTTTTATAGTACATATGACAATATCTTATTCTAAATTTAAAAGAGTGACTATTTGTTTAAAGTTTGTTTTTATTCATTACAAAATTGTAAGTTCTTTAATGAACAGACTGTTTTATTCACCAGCTTACAATGCCTGAAACAGTATTTCAATGCTTAACACATTAGTTAACACTTAAACAGTTTTATTAAGGGGAAGTTGAAACTTTCATTTGACTCAGCCCCAGGATATTGTTTGAGGTATTTTACCTATGTTTGCTAAGTTAATATTCATACAAACTTGTAAGGCAAATAGTTTTATAAGGTGAGGATGCTGAAGCTCTAAGAGCTCAAGTAATTTGTTTAAGTTGGAGAGTTAGAAAGGGCCAAGGTCAGGTTGTAGCCTGAATCCAGATTTTGTTTTAATTACACCAGTGGTGCTCACTGAGGCCGCAGTATGGTGATGGCCATAGGGGATGGGGAAATGATAGTAAAAGAACAACACTACCAAAAACAAACACTATATGATCCTCCCTACTTCCTTCCCCCATTCAGGGGCCAAAGACAGGAACGTGCTCCTGTGTTCAGCATTCCTGCGCCTCCACCTGCTGGCAGTCAGAGTACTTTTTGTTAAGGGCCTTAATGTTTGGTTGGAGGGACAAGTTTTGTGTTTTGTAATTGCATTTGAGTCAATAAGCTAATGAGGCAAAATTAAATAAATGCTGTAATATCAAATAAGAAAAGGCTGTATCAGTGGATATACTGAGGAGTTCCAGTATATTCATTCCAGCTGAAGAGTTTAAAAAAAGTTCATATTTCATTCCTTTCATTGGGAATTCAGAGTGTAAAGTAAGAAGCTGGTGTTTGGCCAGTTAGTGTCTTACCAGATGTAACGATCAGTACTAAAAGTAGAGGGTAAAGTAAGTAGAATGTAAAGACTACTATTACATTTTTGTTTATTTTCCTCTAGAAATTTTGTCTCCATGGCTGTGCTTTTAAAAGTACGTTCTTAATTATAGTGTATGTGCAATTGTATATCTTATTTTAAACATTTACTCATAAGTATTTTCATGTTATATATTCCACATAAACATTACCTTTAATGAATGTTTTGTATTCATCTACATAGAGTCATTATGCTGTATGTTAATTATTTTTATTAAATGATGGACAGTTAGATTATAACTTTCAGGTTTTTAAAAAATATTAAAGCACCAGCTACATGCCCATAGCCTTTCCATGTTAAGGTCATTTTTTAAAAGATAGATTCTGAGAAATGGCCTTATTTAGTTAAAGAATATAAATATCTTTAAGGCTTTTGCTACATATTAAAAACTTGTTTTCCAAATTGATTTTTCACAGTTTACTGATACTTTCAGAGAGTTTCTGTTTCACTGAACTCTTGCCAGCAGCATGTATTATTATTTTCTGCAGTCTTAAAACTTAATAGGCATTGTTTTACTTTTCATTTCTCTAATCACTAGTAAGACTAAACATTTTAACATGTGTTTATCCACTAGATATATTTCTCCTGTGAATTGTGTGTTCTTTTGTCCATTCTTCTATTCTATTGGGAGATAAAGCCAAGACTTCAAAATTAAAAAAAAAACCCATCAAGTTGTATCCACTCTCAGATAGAATCTTCTACTCTATTTTCTTTGTGATTTTTTTGTTGTTTTTATGTTTGAGTTACTTATATTTGATTCTGTTTTAAAAAATGGTTTGAGTATTTTTTCCGCCGTAATTTATTTAATCCAACTGAAATTTATTTTGGTGTATATAGTGTGATGCAAAAATCTAAGTTGCCTTCCAAGTTGGCATCATCATTTATTGGATAATCCTTATATGCTGTTATGATTTCAACTCCTGTGCATGCACATGTGTTTGTGTATTATCTATTACAAGTTTGATGCCATAGTTAAGCATTTTTGATTGGATTGAATGATGGGGTAGAGTAGTAGGGGTCCCCTATAATAGTGATGTGGGATTACAGATAATTTGTCTTTGATTTAGTTATGTTGTTTTACATATATACATATACATACATCTACACACAATTCTGTGCTTTAGAACTATGAACAAATATTAATTTTGCTATATTGCCTGCTCACACTGTGATAAATTTTCCTTTATAAATACAAGTTTGTTTTTGTAGGATGTTCTTATTAAGGTAGTAGTGCAAAGTCATGATGAATATGCTATTATGTAGTTTGCTGTGTTAGGACATCACTTTGGGATTATTTAGTTTAGTTTGGTGATTTGGTATGGTGCCAGTGTTTCTCCTGTTGGGTTTACTACTGTAGCATTATTACTCAATATTGCTGCTTCCTCCTGAGATTTGTACTTGAGCGTTAGACATTTTTTTCCAGGACAAAAATACAGTTAATATGCTTTATGATTGCCTTTTCTCCTACTGTAATTGTTTAATTAGCTAACTTGGGAATTCTTTTCTCTCTTACTTAGCTTGAGAAGTAATTCTATATTTCCTAACTTCTGGCAGCATTATTGCTTTAAAAAATGTGAAAAGTTTTATTTGTTTTCTCTTTAGGAAAGTATACACACATTTAGTGTAAAATATAGGAGGTCATAAGAGAGTTTGACGGTCTCAGAATGAGATTCTACAGGTCACAGTGGAAAGATTAGGGGAAGAGCTCTCACACATGGATAGGATGAAGTCATATTGGGACAGATGTTGCATATCCAGTTAACTCCAGGATTAAATAGGTATGTAAATGAGTGTAGTGAGGATAGTGCAGGTCTAAGGGGATTAGCTACTACTCAGCTCTAGCCAATTACTTCCATTTTTCTCATATTTTTCTTTATTTCTGTTATTACCAGACCTTAATTTCTTTCTCCAAGACATATTGGAAATCTGGAAGTTTGTGTGAATTCTCCTAATTTCAGTGTCTCACTCAGAGATCGAGAAAGTTGTAGGGATGATGTTCTGGAGGATGATGGATGATTAAAAATTTCACTCACTAAGGTAAATGGATGTGAGGCAGTTAGTCCCTGAACCCTATGAAATGATGGTGGATAACCACATCTCTTGCTGGGGTCCCAAATATTTCTTTCTGAATTTATTGACTTTTTGAGGCTTGGCCTGATGTAATGATACCCATGGCTAATGGTGCTTCCAAAGCCTTTTCACCTGCAGAGTATTAAAGACAAGTAAACCAGAAATTATAATAAAATGTAGTGAATGTTGTAATAGAGGAAGTACCTGAATCTCAGAAAAGGGATGTCTAATCCAGATTTGGGTGATCAGGGAAGGCTTTGTATAAAAAGTGGTTAATTAGCTAAGACAAAGGAGCTTGCTAATGGGTTGGTGGGCAGGATAAGTTGTGGGAAGAAGATGAAGTTATGAAGACCTAAAGGCTAGAGAAGATGGTGCATTGAGGAATTGGGAAATAATTCACTTCTTATAACTATTCCTCATTTTTAACACTGTTTTATATAATTGGCATCATAGTCACTGTTTACCCATGATGAACTATGAATTGAGTAGATTGCTGCTATTGTGTAGTAGGGTCCTTTGTTCTTCATCAGAATAAAGAAGTTAAGAATATGCTTACTATATTTCTGATTAGTTGCAACTTGAATAGGGTGAATGTCAGAATCAAGATTCTGAAAGGTCTTTCCAAGGGTGAAGAATCAGTTTTATCCAATAGGATTAAATTTTATCTTGAATTCAAATTTTATCTTGAGTACATTGCACTGCTCGTAAGCCTGAAATAACTAACTGTAAGTACAGGATGGGAAAAGTTCGTGAACTCTGTGTTAGTGTGTGTGTGTGTGTGTTGTGTTTGTATAGGAAGGCAGTGTAGAATGGTCATTCAGCAAAGTCAAGGTTGCACTAATAGTTCAGTCCTGGATGAGGGAGATGGTAATCCCATTCTGTTCTGTTTGGAATATTCCTGGAGTGTTACATTCAGCTTTTAGTGCCACACTTTATGTGCTTTAAGTGAAGCAAAACATCTTCAGGGGAAAGGAAATAGAGTAGCTGTCCAACAAATCACCACTGCATATGACAAGTAGTTGAAGGACTAAAAAATGTTTTTAATCTGCAGAACAGAGAACTTTTGGAGCCACTGATATTTAAAAGGGTTAAACATGGAAAATTGATTAGAATTGTAATGTTTTGGCATCCAGAGTAGCATTATATCAGATGGATAGTAGCCTTGGGGGTTGGGGAAAGATTAGAGAGGAGGAAGAAAGTGAAGGTCTAGGAACTAACATTTCATACTGTGCATGTAACTTTGTGTATATTACATCATATCATTCTTATTACACCCAATACATTAAATATTATATTTTAAAAGAATCTAACTTTTATGAAACATTGACTTTTCATAAAATAAAATATTTAAAAAATTTGCTTATTATATATTTGCTTAAAACTACATTTGAAAACCAATCCCCTGCTTGAAATGGCTTCTATATCTTGCTTTTACAAAACTAGAAAGAACAACAGCTGCATCTATGAGGATTCATGTACTACAAAATTATCACAAGAAGTAATGAGAAACAGGAACCTCAACCTTCTATACACTCCATATTTGTGTTTCTAGTGAGTAGATTTTCCAACCTTGGCATTTTCTGAACACAAGGACCTACGACATCGGGACACATTATATCATCTCCTCCCCAAACCCAAAAGACAAAAGCAAAACAAAAACTAGACATTGCATGGAAAAGATAGGCCTCTGCCAGACGTCTCCAGAGCACATGCTTCCAAGGTGGCCAAGTTATGCACAGCAATTAACATAAACAGAAACAACGCTTTTCATGAACAGCTCATGTTAAGAGCTGTCATTAGTACTTTTACTGATTTTTTTTCTTTGAATACAAAAATATATTTTCTACTTGAAGCTAACACCATCAAAAAGCTTATCTCAATAATGATTTCTGTGGATGGAACACTGGTTGCGTAAGAGTATACAGCATAGTTTGTTAAATTACGAAGGTTCTGCTCTGTGAGCGGCAAGTTATTATACAATTGGGCAGGGATCCCTGATGTGGCACTAGTGAAGGGGCACTGCTGAAATGGAGAGTGTTTTTAATATGTACATTTGCAGGGTCTCAGATTCAATTAGAGAAGGAATTTGGTTTGTAGTTTGCCTTAACTTTCAGTAACCTGAGAAGCAGGGATAAAGAAAGGAACAATTTTGCATGCAGAACAGCATTCAGAACAGCTAAAGGAAAACAATAAGACACTGATTTTTTCCATTTTGTTTACTGAAAGCCTGTGCATGAATTCCCCCCACTCTTCCCTATCTTCATAATAGTCCAGAGGGCAGCCTCTCCTTACTCAACTGTAAAACATAAGGTACTCATCTGAAACTGCTCTCTTCCTTGACTCTTCAACCAGTGCACCCTCTGCAGGAGAATCAGCCTCATTAAATACAAATGAAAATTGTTTCTGAATACCAATATCTATCCAATGAGGCATAGATCAGTCACCTTAATTAAGATCATTGCCCAGCAGGGGTCAGACTTTAGCCTACAACATAAGATTAATACACCTTAGATAGTAATAACCATTTAAAAATTATATCAAAGCAAAAAAGCTTTTTCTCCCATTTAAGTGGCTTATGTGGTATGGGGGAGGGAAAAACATACTTAGCAATGTTTAATAGTATGTGTAACATATTGGGCCAATTAGATGCTAAAAACTTATTGAAAGGTCATGATGTAGTTTTTAATACTTCTACAGCCTACATGGGAAGACAAAATTACTGCACCTAGAAAGAAACTAAAATGGTAGTATATAAATAGCAAATAAGGGGTGGGGAGAAGATGGCGGTGTGAGTAGAGCAGCAGAAATCTCCTCCCAAATCCACATTTATCTATGAAAATATAACAAAGACAACTCTTCCTAAAATAGAGATCAGAGGACACAGGACAACATCCAGACCACATCCACATCTGCGAGAACCCAGCGCCTCGCGAAGGGGGTAAGATACAAGCCCTGGCCCAGCGGGACCCGAGCGCCCCTCCCTCCGGCTCCCAGCGGGTGGAGAGGAGTCAGCAAGGAGGGCTAGGGAGCCCAAAACTGCTGAACACCCAGCCCCAGGATTCCGGACCAGAGCGCAGACACAGTGCATGCGCGGGGTCCTGGATACTAGGGAAACAGGGTGGCAGGACTGGTGAGCGGGTGCCTGAGGCCGACGCCAGAGAACAAAGAAACAGGAGCGGCTTTTTTTTTTTTTTTGGTGAGTGCTTTTTGGAAACCTTAAAGGGACAGGGACCCCAATACAAGGGAAACAGGGCAGCAAGACCCGTGAACGGGTGCCTGAGACCGGCGCCTGAGGACAAAGAAAATTGCGCTTTTTTCCTTTTTTAAATTAATTAATTAATTAATTAATTATTATTATTATTTTTCTTTCGTTGTTGCTGTTGTTGTTTTGGTTTGGAGAGTGCCTTTTGGAAGTCTTAAAGGGGCAGGGCAGGACACTTAGTCCAGAGGCAGGGAATCTGGGGATCTCTGGGCACTCTAACCCCCTGGGCAGCAGGGAGCACAGAGGCCCCTTACGGAGATAAATAACCTCCTGGTGGCTCCCCCTCCCACAGAGCTCCACCATTTTGGAGCAGCAGCCCGAGCCAGGCCATGCGCACAGCAACAGCAGAGATAAACTCCATACGAGCCCAGCAGGAAGCAGAAGCCCTGTCTGCGCACAGCTGCCCAGCACAAGCCACTAGAGGTCGCTGTTCTCCCAGGAGAAGAGGGCCACAAACCAACAAGAAGGAAAGCTCTTCCAGCTGTCACTTGTACCAGCTCTGCAAACTATCTCTATCACCATGAAAAGGCAAAACTACAGGCAGACAAAGATCACAGAGACAACACCTGAGAAGGAGACAGACCTAACCAGTCTTCCTGAAAAAGAATTCAAAATAAAAATCATGAACATGCTGACAGAGATGCAGAGAAAAATGCAAGAGCAATGGGATGAAGTCTGGAGGGAGATCACAGATGTCAGGAAGGAGATCACAGAAGTGAAACAAATCCTGGAAGGATTTATAAGCAGAATGGATAAGATGCAAGAGGCCATTGAAGGAATAGAAACCAGAGAACAGGAACGTATAGAAGCTGACATAGAGATAAAAGGATCTCCAGGAATGAAACAATACTAAGAGAACTATGTGACCAATCCAAAAGGAACAATATCCATATTATAGGGGTATCAGAAGAAGAGAGAGGAAAAGGGATAGAAAGTCTCTTTGAAGAAATAATTGCTGAAAACTTCCCCAAACTGGGGGAGGAAATAATCGAACAGACCACGGAAATGCACAGAACCCCCAACAGAAAGGATCCAAGGAGGACAACACCAAGACACATAATAATTAAAATGGCAAGGATCAAGGACAACGAAAGAGTCTTAAAGGCAGCTAGAGAGAAAAAGGTCACCTATAAAGGAAAACCGATCAGGCTAACATCAGACTTCTCGACAGAAATCCACAGGCCAGAAGAGAATGGGATGACATATTTAATGCAATGAAACAGAGGGTCCTTGAACCAAGGATACTGTATCCAGCATGACTATCATTTAAATAAGATGGCGGGATTAAACAATTCCCAGACAAGCAAAAGTTGAGGGAATTTGCTTCCCACAAACCACCTCTACAGGGCATCTTACAGGGACTGCTCTAGATGGGAGCACTCCTAAAAAGAGCACAGAACAAAACACACAACATATGAAGAATGGAGGAGGAGGAATAAGAAGGGAGAGAAGAAAAGAATCTCGAGACAGTGTATATAGCAGCTCAATAAGCGAGCTAAGTTAGGTAGTAAGATACTAAAGAGGCTAACCTTGAACCTTTGGTAACCACGAATCTAAAGCCTGCAATGGCAATAAGTACATATCTCTCAATAGTCACCCTAAATGTAAATGGACTGAATGCACCAATCAAAAGACACAGAGTAACAGATGGATAAAAAAGCAAGACCCATCTATATGCTGCTTACAAGAAACTCACCTCAAACCCAAAGACATGCACAGACTAAAAGTCAAGGGATGGAAAAACATATTTCAGGCAAACAACAGTGAGAAGAAAGCAGGGGTTGCAGTACTAATATCAGACAAAATGGCCTTCAAAACAAAGAAAGTAACAAGAGATAAAGAAGGACACTACATAATGATAAAGGGCTCAGTCCGACAAGAGGATATAACCATTCTAAATATATATGCACCCAACACAGTAGCACCAGCATATGTGAAACAAATACTAACAGAACTAAAGAGGGAACTAGACTGCAATGCATTCATTTTAGGAGACTTCAACACACCACTCACCTCAAAGGATAGATCCACTGGGCAGAAAATAAGTAAGGATACAGAGGCACTGAACAACACACTAGAACAGATGGACCTAATAGACATCTACAGAACTCTACATCCAAAAGCAACAGGATATACATTCTTCTCAAGTGCGCATGGAATATTCTCCAGAATAGACCACATACTAGGCCACAAAAAGAGCCTCAGTAAATTCAAAAAGATGGAAATCCTACCAACCAACTTTTCAGACCACAAAGGCATAAAACTAGAAATAAATAGTACAAAGAAAGCGAAAAGGCTCACAAACACATGGAGGCTTAACAACACGCTCCTAAATAATCAATGGATCAATGACCAAATCAAAATGGAGATCCAGCAATATATGGAAACAAATGACAACAGCAACACTAAGCCCCAACTACTGTGGGACACAGCAAAAGCAGTCTTAAGAGGAAAGTATATAGCAATCCAGGCATATTTAAAAAAGAAAGAACAATCCCAAATAAATGGTCCAACGGCACAAATATTGAAATTGGAAAAAGAAGAACAAATGAGGCCTAAGGTCAGCAGATGGAGGGACATAATAAAGATCAGATAATAAATAAATAAAATTGAGAAGAATAAAACAATAGCAAAAATCAATGAAACCAAGAGCTGGTTCTTCGAGAAAATAAACAAAATAGATAAGCCTCTAGCCAGACTTATTAAGAGGAAAAGAGAGTCAACACAAATCAACAGTATCAGAAATGAGAAAGGAAAAATCATGACAGACCCCACAGAAATACAAAGAATTAGTAGTGAGTACTATGAAAACCTATATGCTAACAAGCTTGGAAACCTAGGAGAAATGGACAACTTCCTAGAAAAATACAACCTTCCAAGACTGACTCAGAAAGAAACAGAAAATCTGAACAGACCAATTACCAGCAATGAAATTGAAGCGGTAATCAAAAAACTACCAAAGAACAAAACCCCCGGGCCAGATGGATTCACCTCAGAATTTTATCAGACATACAGGGAAGACATAATACCCATTCTCCTTAAAGTTTTCCAAAAAAGAGGAGGGGATACTCCCAAACTCATTCTATGAAGCTAACATCACCCTTATACCAAAACTAGGCAAAGACCCCACCAAAAAAGAAAACTACAGACCAATATCCCTGATGAACGTAGATGCAAAAATACTCAACAAAATATTAGCAAACAGAATTCAAAAATACATCAAAAGGATCACACACCATGACCAAGTGGAATTCATCCCAGGGATGCAAGGATGGTACAACATTCGAAAGTCCATCAACATCATCCACCACATCAACAAAAAGAAAGACAAAAATCACATGATCATCTCCATAGATGCTGAAAAAACATTTGACAAAGTTCAACATCCATTCATGATAAAAATTCTCAGCAGAATGGGAATAGAGGGCAAGTACCTCAACATAATAAAGGCCATCTATGATAAACCCACAGCCAACATTATATTGAACAGCGAGAAGCTGAAAGCGTTTCCTCTGAGATCGGGAACTAGACAGGGATGCCCACTCTCCCCACTGTTATTTAACATAGTACTGGAGGTCCTAGCCATGGCAATAAGACAAAACAAAGAAATACAAGGAATCCAGATTGGTAAAGAAGAAGTTAAACTGTCACTATTTGCAGATGACATGATACTATACATAAAAAACCCTAAAGACTCCACCCCAAAACTACTAGAACTGATATCGGAATACAGCAAAGTTGCAGGATACAAAATCAACATACAGAAATCTGTGGCTTTCCTATACACTATGAACCAACAGAAAGAGAAATCAGGAAAACAACTCCATTCACAATTGCATCAAAAAGAATAAAATATCTAGGAATAAACCTAACCAAAGAAGTGAAAGACTTATACTCTGAAAACTACAAGTCACTCTTAAGAGAAATTAAAGGGAACACTAACAGATGGAAACTCATCCCATGCTCGTGGCTAGGAAGAATTAATATAATCAAAATGGCCATCCTGCCCAAAGCAATATACAGATTTGATGCAATCCCTATGAAACTACCAGCAACATTCTTCAATGAACTGGAACAAATACTTCAAAAATTCATATGGAAACACCAAAGACCACGAATAGCCAAAGCAATCCTGAGAAAGAAGAATAAAGTAGGGGGGGATCTCACTCCCCAACTTCAAGCTCTACTATAAAGCCATAGTAATCAAGACAATTTGGTACTGGCACAAGAACAGAGCCACAGACCAATGGAACAGACTAGAGAATCCAGACATTAACCCAGACATATATGGTCAATTAATATTTGATAAAGGAGCCATGGACATACAATGGCAAAATGACAGTCTCTTCAGCAGATGGTGCTGGCAAAACTGGACAGCTACATGTAGGAGAATGAAACTGGACCATTGCCTAACCCCATATACAAAAGTAAACTCAAAATGGATCAAAGACCTGAATGTAAGTCATGAAACCATTAAACTCTTGGAAAAAAACAGGCAAAAACCTCTTAGACATAAACATGAGTGACCTCTTCTTGAACATATCTCCCCGGGCAAGGAAAACAAAAGCAAAAATGAGCAAGTGGGATTATATTAAGCTGAAAAGCTTCTGTACAGCAAAAGAAACCATCAATAGAACAAAAAGGAACCCTACAGTATGGGAGAATATATTTGAAAATGGCAGATCCGATAAAGGCTTGACGTCCAGAATATATAAAGAGCTCACACGCCTCAACAAACAAAAAACAAATAACCCAATTAAGAAATGGGCAGAGGAACTGAACAGACAGTTCTCTAAAAAAGAAATACAGATGCCCAACAGACACATGAAAAGATGCTCCACATTGCTAATTATCAAAGAAATGCAAATTAAAACTACAATGAGGTATCACCTCACACCAGTAAGGATAGCTGCCATCCAAAAGACAAACAACAACAAATGTTGGTGAGGCTGTGGAGAAAGGGGAACCCTCCTACACTGCTGGTGGGAATGTAAATTAGTTCAACCATTGTGGAAAGCAGTATGGAGGTTCATCAAAATGCTCAAAACAGACCTACCATTTGACCCAGGAATTCCACTCCTAGGAAGTTACCCTAAGAATGTAGCAATCAAGTTTGAGAAAGACAGATGCACCCCTATGTTTATTGCTGCACTATTTACAATAGCCAAGAATTGGAAGCAACCTAAATGTCCATCGATAGATGAATGGATAAAGAAGATGTGGTACATATATACACAATGGAATACTACTCAGCCCTAAGAAAAGGGAAAATCCTGCCATTTGCAGCAACATGGATGGAGCTGGAGGGTATTATGCTCCGCAAAATGAGCCAAGCAGAGAAAGAGAAATACCAAATGATTTGACTCATCTGTGGAGTATAAGAACAAAGGAAAAACTGAAGGAACAAAACAGCAGCAGAATCACAGAACTCAAGAATGGACTAACAGGTACCAAAGGGAAAGGGACTGGGGAGGATGAGTGGGTAGGGAGGGATAAGGGGTGGGGAAGAAGAAGGGTGGTATTAAGATTAGCATGCATGGGGGGTGGGAGAAAGGGGAGGGGTGTACAACACAGAGAAGACAAGTAGTGACTCTACAACACTTTGCTATGCTAATGGACAGTGACTGTAAAGGGGTTTATAGGGGGGCCTGGTATAGGGGAGAGCCTAGTAAACATAATATTCATCATGTAAGTGTAGATTAATGATAACAAAAAAAAAAGCAGTTCCTGTGTGGTGACCTCCAATGAGTTCTACACAATGGTATAAAGGGCATATAAAAGTGTAGTCAAAGGGTCTGTTTGTGTTTATACAGAGGATCAAAGCCTAATATGGCTATCCCGAAAATGAACTAAGATACGATATGAAAAAGAACTTCCAACATCAGCACTCTCTGGAAGACTCATGCCAGAAGATGCTCATCAAAAAACCCCAACAAAGATCCACGCACTACTACAGGTGTAGATGCACTCATCCCACCAGTTCCTGGACTTGCCATGGGAATGAAGAAGGAGATATCTAAGCTGGCCTGTGCATACAGTAAAACAACAAATTTGACTGGATCTACACTGTTAAAACTCAACCAAGAATTAGGAGAAGTGCAAATTGTAGCGCTCCAAAATCTTACAACTACAGACTATTTACTGTTAAAAGAACATATGGGATGTGAACAGTCCACAGGAATGGGTTGTTTTAATTTGTCTGATTTCTCTCAGACTATTGAAGTTCAGTTGGACAATATCCACCATATCATAGATAAGTTTTCACAAATGCCTAAGGTGCCTAACTGGTTTTCTTGGTTTCACTGGAGATGGCTGGTGTTTATAAGTATGCTTTGGTTATGTAACTGTATTCCTATTATGTTAATGTGTGTGTGCAATTTAATTAGTAGTTTAAAACCTATACATGCTGAAGTTACTATAGAAGAAGATATGTCAAAGAAATAATCAATCTTCCCATGTTTTCTTCCGCCTCCTACTTCTATAGCTTTTCTTCTTCCTTCCTAATTACAACCCATAAATAGAATTCGTGCCTCATATAGAATTTACCTTGTATCACAATTCTTCCAAGTGGTAAAGATACCTCAAGACAAATGCTGGGCATAGAAGCTACGGGCATAAATATGCAAACAAGTAAAAAACTAACCTTTTCAAACAATAAGGCTTCTCTCTCACTTACCAACTTTACATTTCCCTGTATGGCCCCGGAATATGACTGGTTAGCCAGAGATGGGTAAGATTCCTCAAGGGAGGAACAACCTAAGACAGGCACAGTCGCAGGGGGGCCATTAGGTGAGGAATTGGGGATCAAGAGAGGTGAACCTCCCCCTCCCCCTGTTCTGAGAGAAATCTGCTGCATCCGTGGATGTTTTATTGCCCTTGTCTAGCTTGGGTTAACACATAGTGTACAGGCACACACCTGATCATCTAATCTACATTTGCTCTCTTAAAACACTAAACTATGTTTTCTACCTTTATCTTGCATCTACCTACCACTTCAGCATTTTATTAAAAATAATAATAATAAAGAGAGAAATGTGGTATCCACATATAAATCAAGTATAAAAATCAAACAAATATTCATATTTGAACTGACTGTTTATAGTTCATAATGCATGATCAAAACTGAAAGTTTCTGTGATGACTGCCCTTGTACTATTCACCATGTAACTTATTCACTATGTAAGAATTTGTTCTCCATATAAGAACTTGTTCGTTATGCTTCAGAAGATTGGAGACTGACGAAAATTAGGCTTGGGGTGGATTAATGATTATACATTGAGCATTGAGTCCCCTATACAGAATTTTATTGTTGTTAACAACCATTTGGTCAAAAAAATAGAGATGCCCTCACAAAAAAAAAAAGAAATAAATAAATAAAATAAAGTACACACTTCCAATTGTAAAATAAGTAAGTAACCGAGATGTAATGTATAGCATAAGGAATATAGTCAAAATCTTGTAACAACTTGGTATGGTGATAGCTGGTACCTAGAATTATCTTGTATATAAATGTTCAATCACTGTGTTGTACACCTGAAACTAATGTAATACTGTATGTCAACTACCCTTCAATAAAAAATAATTATCTAATAAATAAATAAATAGCAAATAAGCATTATAGGCAGTGTATAGTAAAGGTTATCAGAACAGGGGGAGTTCACTGTTGGAGTGGTCAAGAAGAGCTAAGTAGGAGAATCCATAGAATCTCAGTTTGAAGGGACCCCAGAATCATCCTGTCTAGTAACCCATTTAGGGGTTGACTAGTCTGTGTCAGATACCTCTAAAATTTGTTTGAAAACTTACATCTTTGGATGAGGCTAAATCATAAAATATTCCTCAATTTAGATTTGGGAGCTGTTCTGCCAGCTATTCTTTGTCTAAGAAGAACTCTAAATTCTATAAAGAGTCCTTGGTGTTCTCTTCTTAATAACCATTTAATGTTTATTCTCTTTAGAAATACAAGTAGATGAATGCTGCAAGAGCCATTCATTTCTATTGTTGAATATGAGTTTGCAAGAATGAATTTAGGATAGTTTTATATTTCATCATTTCTTACTCTTCTTAGTGAAAAAAATGTGTGTTTTGGAACTTTTTATTATTTTTTCGAGATGTTCTGGGAGATGGGGAAAGCATAGCTTTAAGTGATTTGATTTGTGCAGTAGTCCTGCCATAGTGCAGGAAGGGCTACTGTTAAACTCTGAATGAGGGTGAATCCAGAAGAGTGGGATAGACTAGTAGGATCCTTGAAGGATCTCCAGAACTTACAGTCTGTTTTAAACTATTTGGAAAAGGTACAGTTTTTTAAAAACCACGGTAAATTCAGTTGAAAGCCATTGTTTATTGTACATGATGACCAAATGTGAATTGGAGGTGAGAGTATTCCTGAAGTTTGATTTGTAATGGATCTGCTGTGGCCGTCTTGTAGCAATGGGAAGAGAACAGGAATATCCTCTTACATTTGTACAATTCAGTAAAAGACCAAGAGTATCAAGAGAATGTATGACTTTTGGGATCTTGAAAAAGAGTGTAGGAATTTGGAGATAATTGGTATGGCCTGGAACCTTTCTTGGCATATGTTCGCAAATTTTGGGAAAAAAGTTCTCTTTCCAGACGTGTTACATGGGAGAGTCTCATGAGCAACTGGAATGAGGACAATAGGGGAAATAAGAAACTGGTATTTCCTTGTCCTTCTTATGGACAGGAGAAGGGGCCAGTCCCTCTCCAGAGTCTGGCAGTGAATTTTGTGTGAGAGAGAACTGAAAGCAGTGAACCTAGCAGAGCTGTCTTTAGGGTTCTGGACATGTACTGGACTATGAACTACAGACAAATGTGAAAAGACTCACTTGGAATTTCAGAAGTGAACAAATATTAAAAGTTTTAAGTCTTTGTTAATGTCTCTTCATATAAAAGAAAAAAAACTCTGTATGTTCTTGAGCGTGGAAAAACAAAAGGAAAGACACAGTACCCGGCTGTTATTGTTGATTAGGAGGTAGAAGAGGGTAGTAGTTAAGAGTTCACTCTGTGGACTCTGTAACTTGACAGTCTGTTTCAAATCTCAACTCTATTACATATAATATGTGTGACCTGGGGAAAGCAACCTAACCTCAAGGTATCTGTTTCTTCTTTCATAGGGGTTGAAAATTAAATAGGGTAATATGTGTAAAGTACTTAAAATGGCATGTGGCAATGGTAGGTAATAGATAAATGCTTTTTAAAATAACATACAGTAAAATAAGATCCTTTGATCTTGATCAGGAGGGAGAAAATATAGAGAGTTACTCTTTATATCTTCTTTCTTCATTTCTGCTGTTGATTAAACATAGTACAGAGATAAAATTTCTCTATTAGCACTTAGTTTTGGTTATCTGCTATAGAAGTATAACTGGAAAGGAGTGCCTTTCCTATATATTCAGAGTAGAATGTTAAAACATATTCCCATCAAAATTCTAATAAAAAACTGTAGTCAGTCATCAGTTCATTCAGCCTCATGTAATTAATTGTTGTTTGCTTGGTCTTGGGTTATCAATATCATGAGCCCATTTGCTTTCTGACTTGTGTTCTGGAAATCCTTACTCAGTCCACTAGTGTGGTCTCAAAGCTGTTGAGCTATGCATCATTATATTGTACCCAAAAGATTTGCTGTAGTCCTTTTCCATGTGGCTCTGAGATTTCTTTGTTCAAGATGGAAGCATTCTGGCCTGTAGCTAATTGCAGGTATTGTCAGGGAAGCATCAGAAAAATATCTTTTATATAATGGTAATATACTATAATTATATAATTATAATCATTATTGATAATATAATATAATATCTGTAGGTGACAAAAGGTTTAAATTAGCTGTGTTTAACTTACTACTAATAATTTTAAATGTGGAAGATCTAACTAGAATTTATTATGAGATTAATATAATTGAAATTTGGTTGTTTTTGTGTCATGGAAAACATAAAAGTCAATCCAAAATATTTATTAGGAATTTAGTCTACAAACCTACCAATTAACCTTATTTTCAAACAGTAATGTACATTACATCTAATTTGTTAGAATGGGCATAGTCTTTACAGATAAAAAATTCTTCAGATGTAACATAATAAGCTTCACATAATATACTGCAAGTATATCAAATATGTGAAGTAAGAAAATTCTGTAAATCTAGAATAGGTCCTAAACATCTATATATTAATAGAAAATTAATAGATAAGTGATGTGAATCCCTAGTTGAAAACCATTCATCTGGAAGATGCTAGATTCAGGTTCAAGAAGTCAAGTTGTTGCCAAGTTAACACTTCAAAAAAATAACTGAAATTATGATTGATCATACTGAACTGTTGTCAAAAATCAAGCAAAGCAGGCCCCAGTGCAACAATTTGTTTTTGTTGATCTTGCCAACTAAGTTGGGCTCTTTGAGGGTAGAGACCATGTCACATTGATGTTTGTACATGTGTGGCATTAGCTAATTGCCTGACACGCTAAAACTATTTAATGTTTTTAGGATTTCCTGAATTGTTACAGTTATCTTTACCTTTCTAGTATTAGCCATTGTATGTGTCATATAATTGTTGCTCTCTAAATATGTTAATGAATTCAGTTGTTGGTATGAAGCTGTATAGTTTTTTCACTCTACACAGAATAACCAGAAGGACATGGGAGAAAGTTCATTGGTAAAATAGCCCATCTTTGAAATGTTTCATTTAGTATTCTAAATATCTGGAATCAGTAATTATAGATAAGTAAAATACTTTTCATAGGGTTTCAGTGGAAACTGAAATGGTATTTTGTATGTGATGGTTCATGTCCTTTTTCTGCTTTTTTTTGCTGAGTGATGTTGGACCGTTTTACATAGATATCTTTGAATCTTGGTTGTCTTATCCAGAAATACCTGCCATTAACCCTAATAGTTTCCATAGGCTAGTATAAATGCACATGATGGGAAATTGCTAGGTCATCATCAATACTTGCATAAATGTGTATCTTTTGTCCTGATCCATTCTTTGTGTCTCCTCCCAAACTCTACTTTTATTTATAATGGCTGGTTCATAGCACTGGAATTCTTTAAGGTCTCTTGGGAATCTTTAGCCTATGTTTTCTGGTGATTCTATTTTCTAAGTAGGCTAATTCTTATGCCTGCCCTTGTATTGGTTTTGTGTCACTTTTCTCCCTGTGTCATCAATGACATCAGGGCTTCTTATTCCTGTCATCTGACAACACCCCCACCATATTTTGCCAAATCATGTTTTCCAACTCTTTGAACCTGGTCATAGAATATGTACTTTGTCATTTTGTTTCTGGACACTTGGCAAGTAAAGCCCTGGAAAAACCCTGCACAGTTGTTACACAGCTGTAGTCTACTCGTATTCCAACTGCTTTGCACTGACTGTTCAATTCCTGTCACATCTTTATGACTTATATTAGGTAGGATAAAAAAATTCAGAGGATTAGTTTTATGCTAATTTTGTTAATAAAATGAGAAAAAAAGTGTTTAGCTTTCCATTCTGTGCTTATTCTGCCTTCTTGAGAGTGGCAGTATCTAAGAGTGAAATTTTTACGGTATTGATTTTAACTGTTCCCATTTCCTGTCATTTCCATTTTTATACATATGAGAATATGTGTGAGTCAGTATATATTAGAGATTATATATATGAGCAGCTTGTTCTAGCACTAGCATGTGAAGAAGAATGTTGGGTGTGTTAGGTTCTAGTTTTGCCCTAGACTTGCCTGTGACTTTAACAAAGTCACTTAAAGGTCTTGAATGTGTTTTCCCAGCCATCACCTGAGGTGGCTACCTCCTAGAATAGACTGAAATGATGGAAACTATGAGCAGAATCAGCAATTCTGGGAGTACCTGCTAAATGCTTCGTGAGTGTGAGGAATTAACTGATCTTTTAGATTTTTTAACAGCAGATTCTGGTACAAACCTTTAGGCTGAGTCTTTACCCACAGGGAACTTTGTATTCTATTTGCATTTGTACCTTCTTCACACTTACCAGCTTTTTCTGTACTTTTTCTCAGCCCCACTCTTCTTATAGTTGTAGACACCAAAGTGATTGCTTCTGTGATTTCATCCACTTACATAATTTTGAGAGAATAAAATACTCCAAGGAATAAAGGGAAGAGAGACAGGATATCAACCTCTGTGTCACCTTTTGTCTCTTGAGAATACTTAAAGCTAAGTTGCCTACCTGTTTATTGACCTTTGGTGGTCTTGCATGGAAATGTTCAGTGCTTGTATATCTGTAGACAGTTAATTATCAATTCACGCAATCTGCTTTTTGGGGTCATATGTTTTTGGTTTTATCATGAACAGAAGTAAAAGTTGAGAACATATTTTTCTATATCCAGTTTCAGTTGTGGATATTGGAATAGTTTGTTACCCACATAGTTTGCTTTTTGATGGGGCTTCTGGCCTGAAAACACTGTAACCATTTCAGTATTCTGCTATTTTCTCAAGTGCCCTAAAGGCTGCATTATTGGGACTTCTTTATGTAAAACATGAAAGTGTTGTTATTGTTGTTTTTTAAATTGCAGCCACATCTTTTTATTAAAATCGATTGCAATTCCAGTGAACACTAAGGCAAACTTTTCCCAAACATTTGTCTTGAACTATTGTATCTATTTTTAATTTTATGGAAATGAACTTTTTTTCCTGATCATCAAAGTAATATATGTTCATTCTAGAGAACTTCGAAAATGCTAAGAGGTACTATGAAGAAACATACATCATTAATGATACATCATCCAGAAAGAATTTAACATTTTAATATATTTTATTTTTTAAAAGATATATAAGCACATATATTTATTTATTAAAAACATTGACATCATATTTATAAATGGATTATTAGGCATAGTTTAGTATTTGTATTTTTGTTATGAAGTATATAATGCAAATATAAATGTAAATGATAGACCATAAAAAAATGTCTTTCTACTACTACCCAGCTTAAGATAGATATTATCAACAACTTTGAAGCCCCCTGAGTTGCTCAGCTTTATCACAGCCCTTCTTCCTGCTCCACTAGAGATAATCAGTATGATACATCTTATGTATATCATTTACTTCTATTTTATGTAGTTATGTGTATAACTGTGTAAAATATTTAATTTGCTTTGTTGACTTTATAAAAAGGGTAACATACATTAGGTTTACATTTTATACTTTACATTATGTAGCTACAAATAATCCATTTCTTTGAGCTTATTTATTTTCATTGCTCTAGAAAAATATGATATACTTCACCATTCAACTAAAGAAGGATATTTGAAGATGACAAGTTTGGTGACTTGAAAGTAGTATAGTTTGATTTGGCATATGAAGTTATATAGGTAATGGTTATGTATGTGTAGGTTATTTTGTGCTTACTATCACTTCTTGCTTCCTTTATAGTTATACTTATAACTTATAACTTTATACTTATAGAAGCTGTGTTATTAGTTATTTGAATCTTATTATAAGATTATTTTTATCTCTTCTAATGCTTTTATGTGATATTTTGTGTAATAAATATTAAAAGAACTATGCTAACCATTTTTTCATTTTGGTTAATATTTTAATGGTTCAGTATTTCTTTTTAGTTTTTTTGAAAATGAGGTTTTAGATGTACCTCTTACAAATTGTGTATGGTTGGACCTTTAAAACGATCTAGTGTTTTTAACATGGGCATTCAGTCCATTGACATTTATTCTACTATGGATGTATTCAAATTATTATGTATTGTGATTTTGAGTTTTCTATTTATTATTTCTTTTCTGTTTCTCACCTTTTCTTACTTACTTTTGGATTGATTTTTAAAAATCATCCTATCCCCTATCCCCTTTCTTCTTTTGAAAGTTTAATCCAATTTCTGTTCTTTTAGTGGTCATCCTACAAATTACAACATAAACCCTTAATTTATGACAGTCTAAAATTAATCAAAGCTTTACTCTTGGACCTTAGAAGACGTCAATCCCATTTACTTTCCACTTGATTTGTGATATTACTCTTCTATATTTTAATACTCTTTAAAATTTTTCTAGCCATTATTAGTGTTTCATACAATTAATGTTAGTTCATATTTGTCTGCATTTTAACTCTTTATTCCTTCTTTCTCTTGATCTCAGCTCTTATATTTGAGATCACTTACCTTCTGCCTGGAGCATGTCAATATCCATTGATGGAAGTCTGACTGTAACTAACATTTTTTATTATTTTTTCCCTTTTTGGCTTAAAATTTCTTTGTTTTGCCCTTATTCTTAAAAGTATGTAGGTAACTGTGGACTTGCAGTTATTTTCCTTTAATACATCAACTATTATTTCACTGTCTTCTAATTTCTGTTTTTGATGGTTTTAAGTCAGCTGTCAGTCTGACTTGACACTTTGAATGTAATGCATCCTTTTTTCTTCCTTGTGTGCTTTAAAATTTTCTCCATGTCTTTGGTTTCAGCAGCTTCATTGTGATAAGTTTGTAAGCAGATTCCTTTTTATTTATACTACCTGAAATATGTTGTGCATCTTGCATCTATGGTTTGGTGTCTTTTATCAGTTCCAGAAAATTATCACCTGTTCTTTTTTTTAAATATTATCCTTACCTCAAATCTTTTTGCATTCTCTTTCTGGAACTTTAGTTAAATGCATATTAGATTAATTTCATTCTAAACTGCTTGTTTATTATTTCTTGCTTTGTATTTTTTGTTATTTCTCACTGGCTTCATTCTCTATAATTTCTTCTGTATATTTTCCACGTAGCTAATTCTTTTTTCTAATATATCAGTCCCATCTATCAGTGATATACATTGAATTGTAAATTGCAGGGTTTTTTTTTCATTTCTGGAGTTTCTTTTTCCCCCAAATCTGAAATCAGTTTTCTTTCCCACTTGCCTTCAATAGTTCACTGTTTCAAGAAAATGTTTCCAATAATTCTGTTTCTTAAAACAGAGTTAAGTATAGTTGGATTGTCTGTGCCTATTAATTACAAAACCTAAAGTCTTTATGAGTGTTTCTCTGCATGCTCATACTCATGGGTCTTGATGTTTCTTTTGTGTCTGCTTTTCTTTGACTCTGTCCTGGCAACTACCCTTGAAAAATTGTGTGTGTGTATATGTGTGTGCGTGTGGGATGAAAGTTCCTTTTTCCAGGGGTGAATTTTGTTTGCTTCTGTCAAGTACCTAGGAGCATTGCCAGTAAGGGACTTTCTTAAACCAAGTTCATGTGGTCCATTCAGGCCTGGGCACCAAATCTTTATGAGGCCATGTCTATGCCCACATCTTCTTTAGTATCTTGTTTTTGTTTTATTCCCATCTTTTTCTTTAAAAAAAATACTGTGTTTTCCACTGAACTGAGGCAGCCTTCCTTGGACTCCCCTCTGACTGTATCAGAAGATTTTAGTTATGTTGTATCCTAACCTCTAGGATGTAGTCCTTTGAAGCTTTATGTAGGAGATGATCTTCTATAACTAACTTCTCTTCTTGGAGGGACTTGAGTCTAACTTCTACCCTCTTTCTCCTTTCAGGCTTCCAAAATGAACCCAAAGTTTCAAATTTCTGGAATTGTAATTGGCAAATGCCCTCAGTTCGAAACTAGCTTTGGATCTGTGGTATTCTCACTTCTTTGGTTGTAAGTTTTCTTCTGGAATTTGTCTTGGTGGTTTCACAGTAGTTTATTAGCACTCCAGTGCTTTTGACTTGATGTTTTTCATATTTTAGCTAACATTTTTACTTGTTTTAAGTAGAAATGTTGGTTTGAGTAACCTAGCTCTCCATTATTAGAAATGGAATTTTTGTTGTGATTTTTTTTGTTGTTAGTGCTTAGTTTCCTTGGAACTTTACTTATGGATGCTGTAGTACTTCTGAGAAAATTTGTATTAGTTTCGGGCAGGTGCTTGTAGGGTGGGAGATACTGATTACTTAAATCCAATTTATATTAAATTCTCAACTTGATATTTTTTGAGCTCCAGATGGATATGCAGGCTGTTTAGAGACTTCTTATCCCCTGGTCCCCTGTACTATTTATGACACTGTGAACATGACACTTCATGAAGAGTCATTGTAGAAGCAGGCATATGTCTATGCAATATGATTTTGTGGTAGACATATTTCTCTAGTTCACTTTTAAGTGTCTAGCCCTTTGTTGTTACTGCCTTTTTACCACATCTCCATTTTGATTCCTTGCCCTGCATAAGCCGGAGGCTTTATTTCCTGTCTCCCTTGTGTATTCATTAAAAATAAAGTTCTAGGCCATGGGTTAGCAAATTTTTTCTGTAAAGGGCCAGATAGGAATATTTTAGAGTATGCAGGTTATACAGTCTCTGTTGCAACCACTTAACTTTGTTGTTGTAATATGAAAGCAGCTGTGGATAATACCTAATGAATAAGCATGGCTGTGTTGCAAAAAATTTGAATTTTTAGTGTCTATAAATGGACATAATTTTGATTTGTTAAGATTTCTTCTTTTTTATTTTCAAACATTTAAAAATTAAAAAGACAATCCTTAGCTTATGACTGTAGGCTGGATTTGGCTTGTGGACCATAGTTTTTAGACCCCTGTTTTAGGCCTTAAGATATCTTTCCTCTCTGCTGCTCTCATTTCTGGTCCTTTCAGAATTTTTCTCACTCCATGCACTCTCAAGAAAGCCTAATATTCATTTTAATATGAAATTAAGAGTATTTTTCTGTTTTATCCAGAATTTTAGGTGCTTTTGCAATGTTAAGATTTCAAGATATATACCTATATCTAAATATAGATATATATGTAGTGCTAGATTCCTAATTATTTCATCATTGAATATTAAATAATATATAGCAAAATATAAAAAAAGACAAAACATTCCCTATTTTAGATTTTATGATCCTTTCTGAACCTTATTTTAAATTCTTTGTTTTTACAAATCTATGATAGTGTATGCACGTTGTTTTTGCTCTGTGTTTTCATTTAATGTTCTTTGGGCTCTTTTCTGTACATATTCATAATCTTCATATTTATATTGTACTGAACAGATAACATTTTTTGTCTTACTGTACTACAGTTTACTTAGTTAACTTCCTTATTTGGAAATTGTGGTGTTTCCCCCAGGTTTCTGTTGTTGTTGGTTATAACTGAGTATAGCAATTTGGAAAAGGGGTATTTATGTACCAAATGTCAATGTCCCATTCTAGATCCATAAAACTCAAGAGTTCAGGGAAAAAATTGTTAAAATCTTATATATTGTGTTCTGTTTTCATTTATTTAGCACTGTACATTCAGGTCTAAATAACATTGTTTAGTTCATTTAAACTTTTTTTCAATGATGGCCTTCTTTCATATTTGCCAAATTCAAATATCCCATTTCTTTTTGGCTCTTTTCTGATAATTTCCTTAATGCCTTTGTTCGTTTAAATTGGGGTCTTTCTTTAAATTTAGCAACATTTTCATGCTTAGTCTTTTTATTCCATCATCCAAACGTATTGAATATTTCAGTCTTTGGCTTCTGACCACCTACTTGAAAATCATGCTAAAGTTCTATCTGGTGTCTTTAAAACTTGGATAAGAGTTGGGTGTGACCTGTCTGCTAGTAGGCTAGCTGTCTAACAGTATTGTACTCATATTGTTTCAGGTTGTCACATTGAGACTACAATCAAATATTTGAGTTATCATGTGTTGGCTCTTTTTTTAAAAACATATATATATCTTCACAAATTGGCTCTTTTTCAGCTTTATTGAGGTATAATTGATAAATAAAATTATAAGATATTTAAAGTATACAGAGTGATTTGATGTATATATACATGGTGAAAGGATTCCCCCCCAGTTGGGTTAATGAACACATCCATCACCTCACATATTTACTTTTTTTTGGGTGAGAATATTTAAGGTCTACTTTCCTAGCAAACCTCAATTATAAGAAGTAGTGTTATCAACTTTAATCACCATGTTATACATTAGATCCTCAGACTTTACTCATAACAGAAAGCTTGTTCCCTTCTAACAACCTCTTCCTATTAAGTCTATTCCCCACCCTCCAACCACTTTTCTACTCTTTGTTTCTGAGTCAGACTTTTTTGTTTTGTAGATTACACATATAAATGGTACCAACACATGGGCATTTAACTGACTCAGTGTTTCACAGAATCTTGGAAAGTTACATATATATGCATGTTTCTGAACTTAGAAGAATTTGTCATGTTATTGTCCAATTGCCATGTAAACCTCATTAAAAAGGAGGACTGATATTTTTCTGTCTGTGAAGCAGGGAATGGCTGGCTGGCTGGATTCTAGGGCAATAACATACATTTTTTAAAACGTTCACCTGAAGACCTGGATTGAGTATTATACAGTATTTGTAAAAATGTGATTTCTGGAGAATTTCTAAAACTTAAGATGATTTTTAAAAATTGGGTGCATATAGATATATCTTTAATAAGTTATGAGAAACAAGATTGTTCTAGTTACTTGGGGAAATAACTTGAGATTTAGACTTAGATTTGAACTAAGTCTATTTAGAAAATAGCTTTTTATATTATAATCTGTATTCACTCTCTTTTCTGCATGCTCTTCTGAGAATGGCAATATGTTGTAAGAAAATTATTTCACTGAAATAAATTTCTTGTTTTGTTGTGTTATATGCATTAGCCAAGAGGGTGATTTTGTTAAGTTTGACACTTAGAATATTTATTAGATTAAATCTTGATAACATTAGTTAAAAGATTGTGAGTATATTGCATTTATATTTCTTAGGTACGATTACCTTCTAAACTTTTTTACTAGAATCATAATTAATATCTGGTTTCTTATGGAAGGGGATGAGTGGAAGGTTTTACTATATGGAATAGATTTTTAATGTTTACTTCATAGGCCTACCCAATAGAGTGAGTGTGTGTGTGTGTGTGTGTGTGTGTATCTTAATAGCGAATTAAATTTGAATAAACTTAGTAAATGACCTAATTGGACCCTTCAAAGAATTAGCTTAAAATTTGAAATCATGTAGAATATTTTATTTGAAATGCATGTAGGTTAAAATGAGGCAAGCAATTATTATTGGTCCGTCTAGAAAATGAAATTAAAAGCATAACTGCATCTTAGAAATCATTTATTTCTCTCTGATTCATTCCACTGATGGCCTGTAGAGGGCATTATATGTATAGTAAATAAAGCTTTGTATTTTTAGTTTTCATTTAAAATCATTATATAAATCGAATAGGTTCTGGGTTATTCACATATTCTATGATATGCCATAAATATCAAGATTATTATCTTTAGTGATACTGGCTTGAGGTGAAAGGTATGAAATGAAATTCAATTACAATGAATTTTTTGTTACAATATTTTCTGTAATTCTGGTTTTAGCTTTTCTGAGGACTAAATGAAGAAAGTAGGCTTAAAGGGATTTTGAGAACATATAAATAAAGCTTTCTAAAAGTTGTTTGCTTAGCATGGATCAGTTAATGAATCAGGCAATTAGTTAACATGTTTTTGCTAATCTTCTATGAAATGCTGAAAGAGAGAAACTGTGCACTTAACAAAAAGAGAAGGGTTTCTTCTTTTTGCAGACATTTTGTGAGCTTAAAATGCAAAGAAAACAGTTCAGTTCTTTTTATCTTTGAGACTAGTTAATATGATGTAGTGACACAGTGCTTTTCCTGTGGGTTAAGAGGAAAATAATCAAGGTAAGAATGAGAAGAGACTATTAGATGGGACTGGAAGTTGTGAAGCCCTCCCCAGGTTCCCTGATGATTTTCAGGCCTTCTCATGCTGGGGTTTTAGTGTTCCTCTCTGTAAGCTGGAGATTCTTAATTGTAACCTTTATATGTAGTTGTTTTGCTTTCAGATTTTATGAGATTCCTAAGTGCATAAGAGATGCTTGTGTTTCTGTACACACACCATTCAATACTCAGACAGGGCTTTCACTATTTTATTTATGGTAATAGTGTCCAGTGATTGGGAAGCTGAGCAAATGAATGAATGAGTCTGAATAAATAATTTGTGTAAAAGCTGATCTTTACAGAATTGACTAGACTTTTTTTTTTGCCAAGAATATTTCAACCATTTCTCTCACTCTTTGGTATAATATAAGCCAGACTTGAGGTTAAATAGTTTTACATAAAAGATAGTCTGGTATGACGAGTAAGAGAAGTGCAATTGTTATGCACATAAGCATACAGTTGTAGCGATAGGCTACAACCACTGTGGTTAGTTGTGTCTTCCTATCTTGGTTCTGCCATTCTCTGGGATTTATAACCTGTGGTCACTTAAAGTACCTCTCAAAACTTTAGATTCCTCTTCTCTAAAGAGGGAATAACTAAACTATCTACTTTATAGAGTTTGTGATTTAAATAAAATAATTCAGATTATGTGCTTAGTATGGCATAAGAGCATAAACACATTTTTATTATTATTATAGTATTTCTCTTAGTAATTACTTCTTTAAAACTCAAAAAATTACAGGATTTTCCTCACTTCAAGGGTAAAGTGAAAATTTAAAAATAACTTTTGAAGAACTTGAGACCAGAGTTTATTGACACTTTTTTTTCTAGTGGGTTGAAGACTATGAATAACATTAACCCCCAGAGGGAAATCTCTAGGCATCTGTGAGACTTATTTCAGTAACACTGACTTTGGATTTTGTATTATACTTCTAAGGTAGTTAGAGCCACTAAATCATTTGGGGAATCTAGAAGATCAGTGTGACAGAAACTTCCATCAGCATCACATGAACAGAGACTAATAAATCTAAGATGATTTTTTTTTTTCTGGCACAGTTAATAATTGTTCAGAAGCTACCTTGATGGAACATATAAATGAAAAAACATTCCAAGAGATCACGATTCCAGTCTTGATATTAAGGGGAAAAAAACAGTCCAGGACCATAAGGGAAAAATGTGGTGGGTGGGGGAAGTCCTTGAAAAGTTGTTAACTTGGGTAAGGGAAATACCAGTATCTCTGTGGTCTTTCAGGAACAAAAAACATCTTTTGCAGAGGGCCTGGTGTTTGAGCCAAGATATAAAGTGACCTTCATGGCTGGCTGGCTCAATCTCAAGTTTTCCTAGGGAGAGTCAGTCAGCATTGCTTCAGTGCTTGACAGTGGGCAGCAGTTAACTTACCAGTGGGAAGCAAGGAAATGATGGTTGAAGCAAAGAATGGCTGTTATTTCTCACCAGCAGATATGTACACATTACTTGCTGAAATGATTCAGCAGTTTAAAGTTGAGAGCTGTGAGACTTCCTGAGTTACACATGGGGAACATTATACCCTGGAGGGTCAGCTCTGTTGGGATACTTCTGGGATTTCTCTATTCCCTTTGGCTTTGAGGTACAGTTGTAGGCTTTTTCTTTTTCTCCTAACCCTACCCCCAAGGTTCCTTGACTGTTTATAATTGAGTATTCTAGACAGCAGCAGGTAAAAGTTCTCAGGTGCTGGGGGCCAAGGGAGGGCTGAGAAGGGAAGGAAGGTGTTTCATCTATTCCATCAGTGTTTTTGGTACTACCATCTTTTAAAACTGACATTACTCTGTTCCACCCTCGCTCCCTGGAAAAAAACAGGCCTCTTGTCTGGATCTTTTCGTTTTAATGATTTCCATGAAAAGGCTTTTACCCAGGCTCTGACATGACTGTCAGAACACAGATTTAAATATGAGACTGCTTAAAAGGCTATTGATATTCCCTGGTGGAAAAGAAAGTGCTTTAAAAAAAAAAATCCATCTGTCCATACACAAGTTAACCCTGACTTCTTTATTTTTCTCTTTCTCTCTCCCCCCACCTCTTTCCCTCCCTGCACATTTCTTTCTCTTACTATTTTCTCCTCTTTTTTCCAACGGGTCAAAGACTCAGTTTAAAGCCAGATCCTTGGTCTCACAAAATTTGTGTGTCACCATCTCCTAGAAGCTGTCTTTTTTATGCATTGATGGCTCTGACTAATTTAATCCAGATCCCAGAATATTGAGCGGGAAGGAAGAATGCTTAATTTTTATCTAAGGCTGCTGCTGTTCAGTCTCAGCAGACTGTCCTTTTGAATCTAGGGCCCGTTTCTGTCTGTATGACAGGATATATTAGCAGAAGTCAATAATCTGTGTGATAAATTGATGCTATATACAACAGGAATTGTGTATAGTATTTATAATAAAAAATACATTTGTCATGAGTTTATTAACTGTTAGTGGGAATTAAAGTTCATACCAGATTCCTGTACTGTATAAGCAGTCTGTTATAGCAAATAGGTTCTGAAGTAATGATCAGATTTTTGATAAGATTTTCATTAATTGATAGGCATGTGAATATGGAGCTGTCAAGCATGTTGGTCTGTCTTCACATTGGTGACACAGTGTTCTATTAACTATTAACCACTATGTGCATTGTTGCTCCGTCTTCCTCATGTGAAGTATAATTGTTTCAGTGAACAAGCAAGAGACTTAGGCAGTAAAATCCATAACCAGAAAAAACAAACAAACTGCTGCTCTTGAGAAGTCATTCCTGAAACAAGTAATTTAATTATCCAGGTTTTATCCACTAAAATAATGCTAGCTGAATTCATCTAGACACTCATGGCTGCTTACAAATATTTATACTTATTTCATAAGTCCTGATTGCTTTCTCTGGGGTGACTATTAGAAACTTCTCTCACATTACTCAGTCCCACTTTACTTGTATCCTACTGTTCCACAGATGATATTTTACCTAGAAAAGGGACATCATAGGTAGAGGTTAAAAGAGATCCAGGTCATCCATTTAGAGTAACTTCCTCAAACTTTTTTTTTTTCTGTTTCAATTTTCTTCTGGGTCATCACCCTCCCTTTCTTATTTCAGAGAAAGTAGTACTGGCTTCCTTAATGAGGCTAATAGCTATAAGCTCTTTTTGATCGTGCTTCTTCCTGGTTTTTCTAAAATATTGTTTCAGTAGTAATTCCCTCCTTTCCTTCCGTTTTCAGGCCTTTGGTTGGCCCTTTTCCTTCCGCCCACAAACTTGGTCTTGTACTTTATAATAATAATAATTAAAGAATAAAAAAGAACCAACCACCCTTATAGCCATACTTACCCCTGGAAGGCAACTTCAGCTTTATGGTTCTTTTTAACGCTTTCAGGATACCTTTGATGTCTTTTAGTTCAGCTCGGTATTTACTGAGGCCTACCGTGTGCTCAGCACAAAGATAAACCAGTTGTGGCCCCTGCCTTCTTAGAGTTATTATGTGTATTTAAGTCTGGTGAAGAAGACTAGGTCTGGTTATAATACTGAGTGACGGATGCTTTACTGGAGATGTGTCCTCAGTGCTGTGGGAATTTACCCTGGCATTCGGTGTGCCCTCAAGTACCTTTTCACTCGCACCTCTTATTGCTGAATGTCTGATGACTCTCCCAATGATGAAGAAATTAATGGTCTTCTACCGTATGCTTTTTCTTTTCATCACTTTTCTTCTCCTCCTCCTCCTCCTTTATTCCTCCTCCTTTCTTCCTCCTTCCTTCTTCCTGTGTGAGTTCTGGTTATAACTGAGTCGTTCTTTACATATATATTTTGAATCTTTTAATGTAATTTTATGTAATATAAAGCATTTGCTAATTACAGCAGTTTCATCTTGTCTTGTCAATATGTGATACTGTTTCGAGCGAATTCAGTTTTAAAAGAGTTGGTGTTTCCTGATAATCCTTTCATAGCCAGCGTCCCCAGTCATGAGTATTTTATTTTGAATCACAATTAGTTGCACTTTGAACTGCAGATAGAGTTTTCAAGAAAGGTCCATAAAATGTGATTTTTTTTCCTCCCAGGGACTAAAGAAAATATGAATCTAGCTTCCTAATATTTATTATTTAAAAATACTTTCTTGGCTTTTAATTAATAGATTATTTTTTAGGAAAGTTTTAGGTTTACAGAAAACTGAGCAGATTGTCAAGTGTTTCCTTATACCCCTTCCCTTCCCATCACAGTTTCCCCTATTATTAATAACTTGCATTAGTGGGCTATATTTTTTTAAATTGATGAACCATTTTTGGTATTATTTTCAAAAATTGAGATGTAATTGTATATAACAAGTTTATATAACATTGCATAAACGTGTTGATTTGATGTATTTATATATTGCAGTATGATTGCCACCATAGCTTTAGCTAACACCTCTTATCATATCACGTAGTTATTTCTTTTTTGTGGTGAGAACATTTAAAATCGAGTCTTTTAGCAACTTTGAAGTTTATAATACAGTATTATTGACCATGATCTCTATGCTGTGCTCCCGGACTTACTTATTTACTAGTTGAAAGTTTGTACCCTTAAACAACATCTCCCCAATTACTCCATCCCCACCCAGTTCCTGGTAACCACCACTCTTCTCTCTGTTTTTATGAATTTGGCTTTTCTAGGTTCTACATATAAGTGATATCATACAGTATCTGTTTTTTTCTGCCTGGTTTATCTTGCATAGCTTGATACCCTAAAGTCCATCTATCTGTGTTGTTGCAAATGAATGGCAGGATTTATCTAAAGGAAAGGAAAATGGGATTATCAAAAAAGATCTGCATTCCTATGTTTATTGCAGGTTATTCTCAATAGCAAACATAGGAAAACAACCCAAGCGTCTATCAATGGCTGAATGGATAAAGAAGATATGTTATGTATATATGTACACATATATGTGTGTGTGTGTGTGTGTATAAAATGGAGTATTATTCTGCCATGAGAAGGAAGCAAATTCTGCCATTTGTGAAATACAATATATTACTGTTAACTATGTTCATAATTTACATTAGTTAATTCTTTGTGTTGTACAGTTCTATAAGTTTTGAGGAATGCGTAATATCATGTATTCCTCATTGTTAAATAATACAGAATAGTTTCACTGTGCTAAAAATCTTATTTTTCACAACTGTTTACCCCTTCCTGGACCCCTGATCTCCTTGGAACCAATAATCTTTTTACTGCCTCTAAAGTCTTGTTTTTTCTGGTGTGTCATATAGTATGTAGATTTTTAGACTGGCTTTTTTCACTTACCAGTATGCATTTAAGATTCCTCTATGTCTTTTTATGGCATGATAGCTCATTTCTTTTGATTTCAGAATAATATTCCATTGTATGGATATACCATGGTTTGTTTTCCATTCCCTCCTGAGAGACATCTTGATTGCTTCCTGTTGCTCCACATCCTTATTTGCATTTGGTATTGTCAATTTTTTGGATTTTAGCCATCTGCAGTGATATCTTGTTTTAATTAGTAATTCTCTAATGAGAATCTAATAGGTCTCTATTCAGAACTTGCCTTTTTTTTTAATTGGCTTGTTTGGTTTTTGTTGGGTATTGAGTTTTTTATATATTTTGAATACCCATCTTTTCATCAGATATGTGTTCTGGAAAGCTTCTTTCCCAGTTTATGGATTGTCTTTTTATTCTTTTACTCTTTCACAGAGAAGATGTTTTTAATTTTAATTAAAATTTCAGCTTATCAATTTTTTTTTCATGGATTATGCATTTGTCATTATTATCTAAAAAGTCTTCACTAAACCCAAGATAACATAGATTTTCTCTGATGTTATCTTACATTATTTTAACATTTTTGCATTTTATATTTAGATCTATGATCCATTTTGAATTTTTTTTATGGTATTAAGTTCTCCGTGGCATTTAGATGTCGAGTTGTTTTAGCACCATTTGCTGAAATGACTATCTGTTTTCAATTGAGTTGCCTTTGTTTTATTGTCAAAGATAAGTTGACTGTATTTGGTTGGGCGTATTTCTGTACTCCATATTCTGTTCCCATTGATGTATTTTTTTCCTCAATACCACTCTGTCTGGGGTTTTGTAGTTTTATACTAAGTTTTGAAGTTGGACCCTATCAGTCCTCTGATGTTGTTCTACATCTTCGGTATTATGTTGACTATTCTGTGTTTTCTGCCTTTCCATATCCACTTTAGAATGAGTTTGTTGATATCCACAAAATAACTTGCTGGGATTTTTATTTGTATTGTGTTGAGTCTATAGATCCAGTTGGGAAGAATGAATATCATAATAGTAGTGAGTCTTCCTATCAATGAATGTGGAGTATATCTCTATTTGTTTAGATCTTCTTTGATTTATTTCATCATAATGTTGTAGTTTACTCCTAAAGGTTTTATACATATTTCATCAGATTATATCTAAGTATTTCTTTTGGGTGCTAAATGTTAGTGTTATTTTTTAGGTTTCTAATACTAGTTATTCACTGAAGAAGTTTAAAATTTAGTGAAGCAATTGACTTTTGTATTTTCACTATCATCCTGCAACTATGTTATAATCACTTACTAGTTTGAGGAGGGCTTTTTAAAAATTTTTCTTTTGATTCTTTGGAAATTTCTGTATAAGCAATCATGTCATCTTCAAACAAAGACAGTTTTATTTCTTCATTCTCAATTTGTATATGGGTTTTATTTCCTTTTCTTACCATACTACATTTGCTAAGACTTCCATTTCAGTGTGATGCTGAATGGGGTGGTGGGAGTAAACATCTGTGCCTTCTTTCTGATGTTAGGAGGAAAACATCTATAGATTTTTTAATAGACATTATTCATCAACTTTAGGAATAATACAATTATGTAATATCTTATTTATCTCTGGTAATTTTCCTTGTTCTGAAGTCTCCTTTATCTGAAAATAATAGTTACTACATCTTTCTTTGGATTGTGTTAGCATGGTATATCTTTATCCCTTTTCTTTTAATATCTATCTGTGACTTTATATTTAAAGAGGGCTTCATGTAGATAATATATAGATGGGTCTTGTTTTTTAATCTACTCTTTTTGTCTCTTTTAATTGGTGTATTTAGACCATTGACATTTAAAGTGGTTATTGATACAGTTGGATTAATATATACCATATTAGTAATTTTCTGTTGATTGCATTTGTTTCATTTTTAAGTCTTCTCAACTGAGTTTTTCATGATTCCATGTTCTATTCTTTATAGTAATTATACTTTATTTGAAAATTATTTTTCTGGTTGCTCTAGCATTTCCATTATACATTTATAATTATTCTGACTCCAGTTTCAAATAACACCAGAATACATGACAGGAAGGGTAGATTATCTTAGAGTATTCCCAGTTCCCTCTTCTGATCCCTTATACCATTAATGTTAACCATAAGTTTTTATAACCCAATACGTTTAGCTATTACTATAAAAATTAATTTTTTTTTGTATTGAGGTGAAATTCAGATGACATAAAAGTAACCGTTTTAGAGTGAACAGTTCAGTGGCATTTAGTATATTCATGGTGTTTCCAACCACCACCTCTATTTACTTCTAAAACATTTCCATTATTCCAAAGGAAACCTTGTACCCATTTTCTTCCCCTTTCCACCATCTAGAAGACAGATGTATCAGACAATAGGAACTGATGTAAATAAGATTTTAATATGGGAGCTTTTGTTTAGGTGGGTAAGGGTGTATTTAATGTTTGCTGTAACTGTAGTTTTCAGAAGCTTCAATTTGCTCAAGTATTCTTGTTTTTGTTCACCATTTTGTCTTGGGTTTCCCTAGTCACTCTTTTTTAAATGGAGTCCTTTTGTCTTGTAGCTCTTAGTTGTAATTCCCTGTTTATTACGCTGGAGCCCTGTTGATGTGGTGGTGGGGTATTGGGATAGGGAAGCAGTCCGTAATGTTATGATTAAGTCTCCTTTTTTGTTTTGTTTTAAATTGAACAAAAGTCTTTAAGCTGTAACCTTCAGAGTATCTTAACCTTTCTTTTTTCTTTCCCTTATGTGATAAAGGAAGGCTAGAGGGGTCATATTTCAAAATGTCTACTTTTATATTTCTCCTGCTGGAAGCATGAGGGTATTTTTCTTGGATATTCTTCTTGAAAACCTTGGAAGGTCCTGAAGGTAAAACTTGTGGAAGTATAGGGCCCTCCTAAGACTGGGCCCCCAGGAGTTCCAACTTTCAAACTAGTTCAGACAGCCTACAGCCACTCACCAATTATCATTAAGTTTTTCTGCCAGTTACTGGATAGGCTCCAGGGACTTCTGCTTCTAGTAAGCTGTGATTCTCTGTATTCACCTGTCTCTCTCATTTTAGCATGGCAGTTTGCTCTGTGACTTCATTTTTCTAATGTACCTGAGACAAGTTGGTTTATTTTCTAGTTTTGTAGTTTTCCCTTACTCATACGTTGGCATTTCATTGTCATTCTTCCATATTTATAATAATTTCTCTAAATTGTTTCATATCTGTCTTTTTTCTTATTAAGTATATGTGTATTTTTTCTTAAATTTGTCAGATCTCTGCTTCCTGGCACTAACATGACTGCTTCTGTCTTCTCTCTGCTTCTGACTTCTAATGTGCTTTCAGTTCTGTAATGCTTTTTATTTTTTCCTCAATTCCTTGAATTAACTCTCATCACTCTTAAGAAAAATATTTATCTGACTTTTTTTTTTAGTATATAATTTCACTTCAGGGATGACCTGTTTTGTAGTACTCATGTTTTTTAAATTTCTGTTTTTATTTCTTTTCCTACATCAAATTATTTTTCTAAAAGTTTTCCTTTAAAAATTATATTATTAGCTTATTTAAAAATTTCATGTCTTTCCTTTTTGTTCTGTTCCCTCCCTCTCCAAGTGGTTTTCTCTCCACTTATTTTCTCTGATAGGGAATATTTATTTCTAGACCTGTAATTTCCTAAAGAATACTGTACATAGAGTCTCTTTGGCTTCTTTCTTCCTCTAACTGTATACTATTTGAATCATTCTTTTGAACTTTAGCTAAAGAACTTGAAAACTTTGGTTTCAAATTTTTGTGTAAACATTCAATTGTTCTTACAATCGATTTTTTATTGAGTGTCTTCTAAGTGCCAAGTTTTGTTGTGTGCACTGACTACATCAGTCAGCTAAAGAAATGGATATATTTGTCCTCAAGGAGTATGCATTGTAGTGGGTGGACATCTAACTTCTTTTCATTGTCAGGGTAATGAACAAGTTGCCAGTAATAGGAAGCCTGTAACACTGTGTGGGTAATTTGTATCAAAGCATTTTCTCAGAAAATATATATATATATCGACTTTCTTGGAGGTGCATATAATTCAAAGTACACATAAGTGGCCATTAACATTCATGTATAAACCTTTTTGTGGACACATAGTTTGTTGCTCTTTAGTAAGTATGTAAAAGTGGAATTGCTGTCATATGGCAAGTGTTTAACTTTTTAAGTTGTCCGAAGTAGCTAAACCATTTTGTATTCCTACTAGTAATGTATGAACATTAAAATTGATCCACTTCCTCACTTGGGATTGCTGGTCTTTTTTGTTGGTTTTTGTTTCTTTTAAAAAATTTTTGCACTTAATTTTAGAATTATATGAAAGTTGCAAAAATAATGTAGAGATTTCACATATACCTTTATTCGTCTTGCTCTTAACATCTTTCACAACTGTAGAACATCAACATTTACTAAAATTAAGAAACGAATCTTGGTATAGATCTATTAACTAATGTATACAACTTAATTAGATTTCACCAGTTTTGCTACTAATAATCTTTCTTTGTTCCAGGATCCAATGTAGGCTCCCATATTGCATTTTGTTCATGTCTCATTATTCCCCTTTAATCTGTGGCTGTTCCTATCTTTTCTTTTTTTTTTTAACCTTTATACTGATCAATTACTTTGCAGAATGCCCTTCAATTTGAGTTCATCTGATGTTTTCTCTAGATTAGACTGAATTTATGCATTATTAAGATGAATACCACATAGGCAATGTATCCTTAGTGCATCATGTTAGAGGTCACATGATATCAATATGTATTACTAACCTTGATCACTTGGTTGATATGATATCCGCCAGGGTTCTTCACTCTAAAGTTACTTATTTTCCCTTTGAAACTGCTAAATGTCAGTTGGCCATAAATGTCTGTTGGTTTGTTTTTGGACTCTGTATCTGTTGGAGATAGTCTCCATCTATCTTTACATCAATAGGTATACCACACTGACTTATTACTACAGTTTTATAATACATTTTGAAATCAGATTGTGTAAAATCTCTGTGCTTATTCTTCTGCAAAATTATTTTGGCTATTCTATTTCCTTTGCCTGTCCATAAAATTTAGAATCAGACTATTGGTTTCTTTAAAAATCCTGCTGGGAGTTTGACTGTAAGTTTATTGCATCTATAGATCAGTTTGGAGAGAATTAACATCTTAACAGTAATAATTCTTATCCATGGGGATAATGTACCTATGTTTCCATTTATTTTGGTCTTTGTTAATTTCTCTCATCTGTACTTGGCATTTTTCATTGTACAGGTATTGCACATCACTTCTTAAATATCTAAGGATTTAATATTTTTCATACTATTGTAAGTATTGTCTTTTCTAGATCATTTATTGCTAGATATAATGTAGAAATACAATTGATTTTTATATGTTGCCCGTATATCCTTACTAAATTTTCTTATCAGTTCTAGCAGATTTTTTTTTCCCCCACTTCCTAGGTGATTTTCTGCAGATAATTGTCTGCAAAGACGACTTCACTCTACCCACCCTCCAATCTGTATGCCTTTTATTTCTTGTATTTGCCCTTTTATTCTGGCTGGGACTTCCAGTACTGTGCTGAATGGAATTGGTGGAAGCAACTATTTTTGTTTTGTGTCCTATTTAAGAAGATAAGTAATTGTTTGCCCTTAAGTGTGATTCTATACACATAATCTTACTAGAAGCCCTTTATTAACTTGAGGAAGTTCCCTTCTATTTGTAGTTTTCTGAAAGTTTTCGTCCTGAAAGGGTGTTGAATTTTGTCAGTCACTTTTTTGTGGATCTGTTGAAGTGATTGTTAGTTTTTCATTTTTAGTCTTCTAATATAGTGAATTACATGGTTAATTTTTAAATGTGAGCTTATATGATATTGTGATAAAGTAAGAAATACATACTTGATTTTCACTGCTCGTTCCTGTCAGAGTTCCTAAAACCCTTGGAATTTCCTTGGAACGTCATAGCAGTAAGGGAGCATCTTTTGTTACACTTAACTAGCTTCTTTCAATCTTACCTGCATTTATGCTAATGACTCTTGGTGAATCCCTGCATAGCTTTGGGATGGGAGGTGGTTGCCCAGAGGAGCCAGCCATGTGATAAGAAGGTTGAAACTTTCAGTCCCACTCCCAGATCTGTGGGGAGGAGAGAGGAGAAGGGGGTGGAGACTTTGTTAAGCATCAGTAGTCAATGGTTTAATCAATTATGCCTATGTGATGGAACCTCCACAAAAATCCCTAAACCATCGTGTTTGGAGAGCTTCCAGGTTGGTAGGCACATCGGGGTGCTGGGAAGGTGGCACACTAGGAGAAGACATGGAAGCTTATCCCTCCTATTATGTGACCCCTTACATTACCCTGTACATATCTTCCATTTGGCTGTTCCTGGTTGTATCCTTTCACTAAGTTGATAATAGTAAATAAAGTACTTCTCTGAGTTCTATAAGCCATTCTAGCAAATTTTCAAACCTGAAGAGGGGGTTGTAGAAACTTCTGATTTGTAGCCAAGTTGGTCAGAAGTGTGGGTGCCCTGGGCAGCCAATACGTGAGGCTGTGTCTGAAGTGATGGCAATTTTGTGAGACTGAGATCTTAAACCCGTATAGTTTGATGATAGTTAGTATCAGAATCGAATTGAATTGTTGGACACCCAATTGGAGTCCAGAGAGTTGGAGAATGGGTTGGTATGTGAGAAAAAACCCACACATTTGGTGTGAGACTGTTGTGAGTAAAAACAGATCTTAGCTCAAAATTGCATTCCTAAGATGAGCCCCATCTAGTCAAGTATTAGCATCACACATACGTGCACACACGCTTCTGCAGTTCAGTTCAATTTTCTGAAAGCGTTATATATATTTATATCTATTTTAACAAGATATTTGTCAATAGTTTTCTGAAACAGTTTTTGTTTGGTTTTGGTATTAGGGTAATATGGGCCTCCTAAAAGGAGTTTGTATATATTCTGTTCTCTTCTATTTTCTAGAAGCATTGTATGGAATTGGATCTGTCTATCTATCTATCAATTATCTATCTATCTGTCTATCTGTCTCTATATATTCTTTAAATGTTTGACTGAATTTATTAGTGAACCACCTGTGTCTGCTGTTTTGTTTGTTGGAAGATTATTATCCACAAAATCCATTTCTTTAAAACAAACAGGGCTATTCAGGTTATCTTTTTCTTCTTTAGTGAGCTTTAATGGTTTACATATCTCAAGGAATTTGTCCAGTTTATCTAAGTTATTGAATATATAGGCATAAAGTTCATAATATTCCCAAACCTTTTAAATGTCTTTTCGGTTTGTAGTGATGTCCTGCTTTTGAATCTTTGAAGTCTATATCGAGTAATTACAAGTTTTAGAGCTTTTATATATTTTCCTCATCTCTCTTTTCCCCTTAATGGTTTTTGTTCACGTTGTCTTATCTTGTTTTGTGCCTGGTTACTTTTGCTTATGTGCTGGGCATTATAGTTTCAAAATTGTTTATAGAGACAATTTAAAGTCTAGGATGATGGTATCCTTTTTTGGAGAGCAGTCATGTTTGCTTTTATCAGGCACCGGTAATACTATCCTAGGATAGCTGACGGGGCAGGGAGTTGTGTGTGATCATAGTACGTGTGTGTAATCCTGTTTCAACCTTGTCATGGGGTGCACCTGTTCAAGGTTCCACCCCATATTGAATGGTACACCAAAGCCATGCCTTTTTGATGGAACTTGACTTTTATTTCCTAATCTCTTGACATGGTAAAAAGTGCCATTAGCTAGTTTGTTTCCCTTTCAGTGGTGTGGTAAATGCCCTCAAAGGAAGAATGGCTACAAGTGTTGGTATCTCTTCCCCATGCCACTTCCCTTTCCTGAATCCTGGCCTTTCAAGTTTTCACCATCTTGTTAGCTCTCTAAAGCCTTTAAGGAGATGGCTTTTATTTGTTACTCAGCTTTTCTTATCTAATTGTCTAGTTCATCATTGTCTAAAGTGGATATTCCTTTACAGTTGTTCATATCCACATCTGTTTAATAAAATTTTTATCATATTGTATATATGTTATATCTTGATTTTTAAACTTAATGTAATATTTCCATGTAACTAAATATTCTTTAAAGACATGTTCTTTTAATTTAATGACTTTAATGATTTAATTTCTTCACATTTATGTTGTATTATTTCCAATTCTTTTCTTCTGATATGATTCCCTATTAGTAGATATTTATATTCCCTCTTTTTATTTGCTGCATAATGACATTTCTAGATTCATAATTATTTACAGACCCTCTGTTTTATACATTTTATCAATGTAAACTCGGTCATCCTTACTAGACCAGATACCTGCTGTGATAACAAAATGGAATTTTATTAGGTGGGTGCATAGGAACCTTTAATATCTTGAGAAACACCTGGCTTTTAAGTTAAAACTGGAAACAGAAGCTTGTGTGAGTGTATAGTTTTACACCTAGCAATAAGAGAACACATGTCCATCTGATCTTAGAAAGATTTTATAAGTTTCAAATGGGTCTTGGGCTCTGAGCCATTCTTGCTGTCATTTTTTATTAACTTTGTACTCTTTTTCTTCTTACAGAAAGCCTGCTTTCTGTAATACTGGTTTTTAAAAATATGATTCCATTCAAAAGGATATTGTAAAACGGTATCTTAAAATTGTGCATCTCAGTCCATTAAAAAGACTCATAAAACATCTTAACAAAAAATATGCAGTAACTAGTCAGAACCACAGAGTTAACCTCAACTCACTTTTGTTCTACTTCATAGTAAATCAGCTTGCAGTGATCATCAGAAAACAGCAAGTTAATTTGTTTTTCTTTTTGAAACAAACAAAACTAGCTTTTTTGTGGATAAGAATGAGATGTTTAAAATCTCATTCGTAGATAAGGAGTCAAAACTGGAAATTTCAGTAATATCATTGAGATTAAATCAACTTAGTATTCAGGTTTTGTGTGACTTTTGTATCAGTCTTTGAATTTGTTTTCATAAAGTAGATCATATTTTTAATGTCTAGTCCTTCATAGAATGGCTAAATTGCAATTATTGCTATTCATTTTTCTATGGCACTTTTTTAGGGGTAGACAGTAAGAGTATGTCCTGTCTTCCATAACACTTTTCTTGTCTACTATGTTCATCAAAACTATTTTATGGGAAATTGGGTCCAGCTTTTTAATGCATTTGTATGAACTAGATCGTGGTTGTTATGTTTAGTCCTTCATAGTTGTTTAAATTGCAATTATGCTGTTCCTCTTCCTCTGGCACTTCTTAAAGGAGTGGGTGCTGGAAATGTGCTTCCCCTGTTCCAATACTCTTCTTACCCATCTAGTGCTGTTCATGAGAAACATATCTTCTGTGTTGATAGGAAGCTCTTGATAAAGGTAGGAAGCATTAGCTTATGGTAAGAAAAAAGAAACTGTCATTTTTCAGATGTGTTCTATGTGTTTACAATGCCAGGCACTCTCACATAAAATGAAGAGATCGGTTTGTTTAGACCTTTTGACACTTTAAAGAAACCTTCTCAAGGTAGTTGAAACTAAGCTTTGGAAACTTTAATTTTTTCCTTTTTTCCTTTTTTTCTTTATTATTTTTGCTATTTCCAGAGGATGTGAATCAAACATTATCTTATATAATTTTCTTATAAATATTACCATCCTGTATAGATTGGATCTCCTGGTAGATTTTCTTTAAGCACTCTGTGTTAGAATATGGACATATACTTAGTGTTTTCATAACTTTTCCATTTATATTTATTAATTACATTGTTATCCTATTTTTTTCCAGATTTGCTTTGGTACCAGTAGTTTAGACAGTGTATGAATTTTACTAGGACTAATCCAAGTTTTTCCTTGTATGGAGATTTTATTTATGGGAAGTTGTCTTAAGTACATTTGGACCCCCCCATTCTTTGTCTCATTAGCACTCTACGTAGCCAGTGACTTATATCCAACAACTTTACTGCAGTCCTCAGAGCATTCCCCAAAGTCAAGGTAATTTACAGGATAGGAGAAGCATACCCTTGCTTTCCCAGTAAACCACACTAAAGGTACAGATTTCTTCTGCTGAAACTTGGCTTTCTTCATCATTCTCCCCTCTTTAAAGGCAGCTTGGAATATTGCCCTTCACTTTGATGTGGTCTTTGCATTTTTTATCTTCATTGCACTTCTTACAGAAGCCTTTATTTGAAACAGAATGTTTAAATTCAACTGTGGCTATCTAACACATCATTTTTTTTTCCATTCAGTACCATCAAGTAAGTTATGTCGGATCTGTTACATCATTTTCTTAGTGCAAAAACATGAGGAGAAGAGAATAAGTAGGTAGGAATGGAGAAGTTGTTTTGGGGACTTAGTGCAAATACTTACAGGCACTTGGTTTTATCCTCTTAATTTTTCTGTAGGACAACTAATTTTTAGGTGGATAGTATGTCTCAGTGGGTCACTTGCATTCAAAGAAATTTTAGATATACATTAACATCCTGCTTCACTCTCAAATTTAAAACTTACGATTTTAACTAAAGAATAGGTTTATTTTTCTGGACTATGTTCTTCAGTGTTTTGAATATTAATTTTGTATTATTGAATATTTTCCATTTTGATAACATTTAATGCAACTCAGAGCACTTTGTAACATTTTATTGAAGAAGATGGAAGGGAGAAAAGAAATATGCTATTTACTTTGAACTACAGTTACTATTTTAATTCAGATTGTGTGGCTATTATTATAGGAGTTGTTAATGGTGTATCCTGTGTCTTGTTAGAAGGAGTTAGGATACTTAAGATAGTTGATCCCTTTATGTTTTTTTATTTTCAAAGTTTGAAAATGTTTCAGGTGCTGAAATAATAAGTGCATATAATTTTAAGTCTAGAATTATGATCAGAGTCTAAAATTCTTCATTTTTTTTTCAGAACAAACAAATCATACAAGGTCATACAACTATCAGCAGTTAGAACTACAAATTACATCTCATGAGTCTTTGTCCAGTGTATTTTCCACTTAATCATACTGCTTTGTTGTTTTGTCATAGCACTTCCTTTAATTTTAACTTCCTTGGGAAGAAATCTGTCAGGAAAAAATTTTTTTTCCAACAGACAACTCCAAGTTGGGGCTTAATTTGATTCCTTTTCTTATGATAGGTTATTGCAGAAACTTAACAGCACGTATTTGAAAGGAAATATACTGGATTGGAATCTTCAATATAATGTTGTTAGAACTGGAAGCATTTGCCCTTTGGGTCTCTTAGTAGCGATACTTGGTGGTTTTATTTTATTTTTTTAGATTTACATACCTTTATTTTTCCTCCTACTATCCTGTACCCCTCTCAGCTTTCTACCTGCCCTCACCAGCACTCAAAATATAGTCGCTTGAGTTTGCAAGGGATGAGGCAGTGCAGTAACAATACCTGCCTTGGGTAAAGTGACTTGTGTTTGAGACATTTTGGAAAGTTGGGTATCTATCTACTCTGCTTCTGAGAGCTCTCTCATGATTAAAGGCATGGGTGAAAAAGCAATAGTCACTTGTTTCCTTGAAGGAAGACAATGGATAAGTAAAGATTGACTTATTGAAATTTTTGTTTTGCCAAAATGGTGAATCAATAGAATAGGTAATTTTGTAATAATTTTTGCTGTTCAGGAATACACCCCAACATGCTCTAGATTTTACTTTTATTTTCTCTCAGTACAATTCTTCATTGTATCCTTCTGTTTTTGCTTTTGGTTTTTCTCACTTGGATTTTGATTGCAAGTCTTGTAAATGGAATAGAAAAAAGAAGATGCTTCTCCATAAGCTTCTTTTATATAGCAGAAATGTTAGGGACATGGAGAATAATAGCTTATATCTTATTTGGTTTATATACTATGACTGTGCTACCTAGCAACACATTTATTAGGTATTTACTTTTTAGATCTCGTTTAAGTTGAGTTGACTGAAAGGAGTGATTTTTAAAAGTTATGTGAGCTATCAAGCCTAACCACAGAATATGTGTAGTTGATGGATATATACTTACTCTCTCTTTTTTTAATTTAACAGTTGTCTTCTGAAAAAAACAATGGGTTGTATAAAAGTCTTAAGTTTTCTGTATAACTTTATCCTTTGTTACAATGAAAGCCAAGAAATAGGATGTTAAATTGGGATCTTTGTTGATAGTATAGTTATAGTTGAAACTATTGGTTTGGTTGAAATATTGACTGAACTGGTGGTTTTAATTAAAACTTTTTCTAACCCTTTTCAGGTGGATTGGGTTGTCCTTGGAGAAAACCTTGCTTATATAGGCCTTTTCTTTTCGCGAGGCTAGGGTCAAACAAAATATTAAACACCTAGAGCGGTAGTATTGTGAGGGTACTACCTAACCCTGATTGTTTTTCCTCTCAGATATACCTATATATTGGGGTCATTTTATCACCATGTGAAGATTGACAGTGATAAAGAATATAAAAATCAAACTGATATGTGGTAAAAATTTGTGAAGAGTTAACATTGTTGTCAAAAATAACATTAAGGATTATCTTGAGGTTTAGTTTATGAGCCAGTGAATATTAGAAAAGTACATAAATGATTTTGAGTGACCTATTAATTAATATGTTAGGCATAGGTAAGATCTACCATAGTGCTCTTGTCTTCAGGTAGCTGGCATTCTAAAAAAAGCTATATTTTAAAATGACTAAGAAATTCTTGAAATGTGATTAACACTGTGGGAATAGTTCTTCCAGATGTTAGAATATATTATAGTGTTTGTGATATAGCTTAAAATTTGTGAGAACTCAGGATTAAAGGATTGACCACCTGTATTTATCTCTCTTTTCTTGTATCCCTACCGACATTAAATAAATAAGCACTAAGATCTGAAACACAAATGCCACTTATGAGAGAGACTCTCCTTTATCATTCTATTTTAAAAAGGCAACCTCTCTTTCCTTCTTTTATTTTTGCTCAGCTCCTTTCTACTTCTGATGCTATTCATTCATTCCTGAGGCTCTAAGTTTCCATCTAAAATAATTTTTCTTCAATTATAGTACTTCCTTTAGCATTTTTATAGTGCAGATGTGCTGGTTTTAAATTCCCTTAGTTTTCTATTACCTGAAAGTTTTTTTCCTTTTTCTTTCATTTTTTCTATTAGTTTCCTAGGGTTGCCATAAGTACCACAAACTTGGGTGGCTTAAAAAAAAAAAAAGAAATTTACTGTCTTATAGTTCTGGAGGCTAGAAGTTCAAAATCAAAGTGTCAGCAATGCCATGCTTCCTCTGAAACCTGTAGTGGAGCATCCTCCCTTGCCTCTTCCTAGCTCCTGGTGAGTTGCCAGTAATCTTGGTGTTGCTTGGTTTGTAGTTGAGGCACTTCAATCCTGGTTCCCTCATAAACTCAAGTTCTCCTCCATGTCTTTTATCTTTGTCTTCTCCCCTTATTATGAGGACGCCAGTCATATTGGATTTAAAGACTCATCCTGCTGCAGTGTGATTTCATTTTAAATAATTTGCAGTGACCCTCTTTACAAATAAGGTCACATACTGAGGAGCCATGGCTTAAGATTTCAACATACCTTTCTAGGGGACACAATTCAACACATAACAATTCCTGAAGGGTATTTATTGCATGTAGAATTCTGGGTAGATAACTTTATTTTTCATTTCATTTTTTTTCTATTGCTTTTTGGCCTCTGTAATTTCTGATGGGAGGACAGTAGTCATCTATATTATTTTTTCCATTGTATATAATATGGTGTTCTTTTTGTAGCTTTCAAATTATTCTTTTGATCTTTGATTTTCAGTAGTTTGACTATGATGTGCCTCAGCATGGTTTTCTTTGTATTTATGTGTGTTGGAATTCACTGAGCTTGATTCTGTTCCTTAATATCCTTTATCAAGTGTGGGGAATTTTTATCCATTATTTATTTAAATATTTTTTTCTACACTATTTTATTTCTCATCTTCTTCTGGACTTCAGTTGTGCATACATTAGACCTTTCAGTATCATCCTGCGTGTTCCTCAGTATCTGTTCTTGATACTTTTTGTTTTAATCTTTCATTGCCCACTCTCTGTCTTTTTTCCCCCTGATTGGATAATTTCTGTTTATCTGTCTTCAAGTTTATGGACTCTTTTCTTTTGTTATCTCTATTTAGCTATTAAACCCATTAAATGATAAATTCTTTATTTCAGGTACTGTATCTTATAGTTCTAGAATTTACATTTGGCTCTTTTACATAGCTTCTATTTTTCTGCTGAGATTTACTATCTTTTCATTAATTGTGAGCGTATTTTTCATTACCTCCTTATGTATGGTTGTAATAAGTGCTTTACAATTCAACCAATGAATGAATTGAATGAAAATGGTAAAGAATTTGAAGAGGGTGTAATAAATCTTTAGAAGAACAAAAACAGGGGTGCACCCAACATTGGAGCTCCTAACTACATTAAGCAAGTATCAATGGATATGAAGGGAAAAATAGACAACAAACCATAGTAGTAGGGGAGTTAATTATCACACTTTCAACAATGGATATATCATCCATTTAGAAAATCAGTAAGGAAACATTGGACTTGTACTTTATCTTATACCAAATGGAGTTGACAAACATATACAGATTACTCCAACCAAGACCAGCAGAATACATACTCTTCTCAAGCACACATGGAACATTTTCTAGGATAGAACATATGTTAGGTCACAAAATGATTAGCAAATATGAGGATTGGAATCAAACCAAGTATCTTTTCTGACCATGAAGGTATGAAACTAGAAATCAATAACAGGAGAAAACTGAAACATTCATAAATGCATGGAAATTAAGCTACATACTCTTGAACAAGTAATAGGTAAAGGACAAAACCAAAAGGGAAATAGAAGTATATGTGGAAATAAATGAAAATGGAAGTACAGCATATCAAAACTTATGGAATGCAGCAAAAGCAGTTCTGAGAAGGAAGTTATGGCAATCAACACCTACATTAAGCAAATAGAAAGGTGACAAACAACTTAACTTTACACCTCAAAGAACTAGAAAAAAACAAACTAAGCCACATAAGCGAAGGAAAGAAACAACAAAAATCATGGCAGAAATAAAAGAGAGACCTAAAAAAGCAATAGTAAAAGATCAATGAAACTAAGAGCTGTTTTTTAAAACTGAAAACAAAATTGACACACCTTTAGCTAGATGAAGAAAAAAAATACAGAAGACTCAAATAAAATCAGAATTGAAAGAGGGACATTACAACTGACACTGCAGTACAAACGATTATGTGAGACCACTATGAATAATTGTCAACAATTGGATAACATAGAATAAACAGATAAATTCCTAGAAACATACAACCTACCAAGACTGATCAGAAAGTAATAGAAAATTTGAACATATCAGTAATGAGTAAAGAGCTTAAAAAAGCAATAAAAACACCTCTGAACAAAGAAAGGGCCAGGACCAGATGATTTCACTGGTGAATTCTACCAAACATCTAAAGAATCAACATCAGTCCTTCTCAAACTCTTCCTAAAATTTGAAGTGAAGGGACCCTCCGAAATTCATTTTACAAATCTAGCATTACTCTGATACCAAAGCCATTTAACGATACTACAAGAAAACTACAAGCCATTATCCCTGATATATATAGATGCAATGACTGTCAACAGTATACCAGCAAACAATTCAACAGCACGATAAATGGATCATACACCATGATCAAGTGTGATTCATACCTGTGATGTAAGGATGGTTCAACACACACAAACAAATAAATGTATTACATTGCATTAATAGAATGAAATATAAAAATTTTATGTTTATCTCTTTAAATGCACAAAAAGCACTTGACAAAATTCAACATTCTTTTCACCAGAAAAAAATCTCTCAACAAATTGTATATAGAAGAAATATACTTCGCCATAGTAAGGGCCAGATATGACAAATGCACATTTAACATCATACTCAACAGTGAAAGTCTGAAAGCTTTTCCCTTAAGATCATGAAGAATCCAAAATGTATAAAGAGCTCATGCACCTCAACAAACAAAAAGCAAATAATCCAATTAAAAAATGGGCAGAGCTGAATAGACAGTTCTCTAAAGAAGAAATTCAGATGGCCAACAGACACATGAAAAGATGCTCCACATCGCTTGTCATCAGAGAAATGCAAATTAAAACCACAATGAGATATCACCTCACACCAGTAAGGATGGCTACCATCCAAAAGACAAACAAAAACAAATGTTGGTGAGGTTGTGGAGAAAGGGGAACCCTCCTACACTGCTGGTGAGAATGTAAATTAGTTCAACCATTGTGGAAAGCAGTATGGAAGTTTCCTCAAAATGCTCAAAATAGAAATACCATTTGACCCAGGAATTCCACTTCTAGGAATTTACCCTAAGAATGCAGCACTCCAGTTTGAAAAAGACAGATGCACCCCTATGTTTATTGCTGCACTATTTACAATAGCCAAGATATGGAAGCAACCCAAATATGCATCAGTAGATGAATGGATAAAGAAGATGTGGTACATATACACAATGGAGTATTACTCAGCTATAAGAAAAAAACAGATCCTACCATTTGCAACAACATGGATGGAGCTAGAGAGTATTATGCTCAGTGAAATAAGCCAGGCAGAGAAAGACAAGTACCAAATGATTTCACTCATATGTGGAGTATAAGAAACAAGGAAAACTGAAGGAACAAAACAGCAGCAGAATCACAGAACCCAAGAATGGACTAACAATTACCAAAGGGAAAGGGACTGGGGAGGATGGGTAGGAAGGGAGGGATAAGGGCGGGGAAGGGAGGGATAAGGGCATTAAGATTAGTATGTATAGTGTTGGGGGGGGCACAGGGAGGACTGTGCAACACAGAGAAGACAAATAGTGATTTTACAGCATTTTACTACACTGATGGACAGTGACTGTGAAGGGGTATGTGGGGGGGACTTAGTGAAGCGGGGAGCCTAGTAAACATAATGTCTTTCATGTAGTTGTAGATTAATGATACCAAAATAAAAAACAATAAAATAAACCTTTGAAATAAGTAGGATTGAAAGAACAGTAAAAAAAAAGAACACTCATCACTACTATTCAACATAGTACTGGACAACCTAACCAAAGAAATTAGTCAAGGAAAAGAAAAAGTCATCCATATTGAAAAGGAAGAAGTAAAATAATCTGTTTGGAGATGATATGTTTTATATGTTAACTGCATGTAAAAGTATAGGTTGAGTAATGCTATGATGGCTATTAGTGTTGATAAAATAATTATAAATAATAAAATAATCCTATAGACTCCACCAAAAAACTGTTAGAAGTAATAAATTCAGTAAGTTGAAGGACACACAACACATAAAAATCAGTTGCTTTTCTATATACTAACAATGAACTATCTATAAAGGAAATAAATGAAACAATCCCATTTATAATAGCATCAAACACAACAAAACACTTAGGAATAAATGTAATCATGGAGGCAAAAGAACTGTACATTGAATTTTATAAGACACTGATGGAAAAATCGAAGACACAAATAAATGGAAAGATATCTGCTCTTTATGAATTAGAAAAATTAATATTGTTAAAATGTCCACACTACTCAAAGTGATCTACATATTCACTGTAATCCCTATCGAAATTCCAGTGGAATTTTTCAAAGACAAAAAAATCCTAAAATTTGTGTGGCACCGCAGAAGACCCTGAATAAGCCAAAGCAATTCTGCAGAAGAAGAAAGCTGAAGGCATTCTTCACAGTAGCCAAGACATGGAAAAAATCCAAGTGTCCATCAATGGAGAAATGGATAATGGGAATGTGGTGCATATATACTGTGGAATATTACTCACTCAGCAAAAGAAGGAAATCCTGCCTTTTGCGACAACATGGAATGAACATGAGGGCATTATGACAGGTTAAATCAGGTAGAGGAAGACAGAAATTGTATGATACCACTTTTTGGAATTTAAAAAGCCAAACTCAGAAACAGAGTAGAATGGTGGTTGCCAGGGCCTGGGAGATGGGGAGAATGGGGACATACTGGTCAACGGGCACAACTTCCAGCTGTAAGATGACTAAGTTCTGGGGATTTAATATACAACATGGTCACTATAATTAACATTTTTATATTCTTGAAAGTTAAGAGAGTAGATCATATGTTATCACCACAAACAAAAATGATAATTATGTGAGAGGATAGAGATATTAAGTAACCTGTTTTGGTAATTACTTCTCAATATATATATGTGTGTGTCAGATAAGCATGTCGCCTACCTTAAACTTAGATATGTTATGCGTCAAGAATATCTCAATAAAGCCAGAAGAAAAGTGTACGGAAGAGTGAAACTAATATGATAGCATATATGATGTCGTAGCTCAAAGTCTAAACAGAAGTACATATGGAATGGAGAAAACAAGTTGATACGCATAATTCCAGGCAAGCTGTGACTTTGGAGGTGTGAGTTATGATAGGTGATGGTGGTAAGATGAGGGGCTTAAAATGGTGTGATTTATTGAAAGTTAGTCTACTACTATTTACTCTTTTCTCCTGTCCCATGCGTGGAATATTTAGTCTTGTATTCTTAGGTGGAAGATTGGAAGTTTCTTTTCTAATGAAATTGATGAAAGACTGCCACAAAGTGCCATTTGGATTTCCTGAGCAAAGAGGTTATCTCCCTAAAATGAAGCTTGCTAGTTGACAAGTCTTCCTGTGCCCACAGACCTTTCTGTAAGCTCTTAAGTGATTTATTATTAAGTATGAATGACTGTCCAAGGATAAACAGGTATTTGAGGAAGATATCTTCAAAATCTAGCAATATGAGAGACCAAAAATTTAGCAATATGGGAAAACAAGCAGCAACAATAAAAAAAGTATCTGGAGGGAACAGATAATACAGAAAACAATATGTCAAAAAATAAGTTGTTTTCCTCAAACATTAAAAATTTGGTTCTTTATATAGAAATGTTATAAAGATTGTCAGGAGAAATTATAGGAGAATTCTGTATCCACAAGAAATTCTAGACGTAGGGAGAAAATTATCAGAGCAGTGATACAATAAAATTCCCTTTATTTTAAAGCACTCAAACTTGAAGATTCATGGATACATTAATTACTCAGCATAATGAACATAATTAAACAAAGACCTACACTAAGGTGCATCATTCTGAAATTTAGATTTTTTAGGGTAAGATTTGAAAAACTTGCAGAGGGAAAATGTAATACACAAAGGAATGAAGATCCAAATGACACTGCCTTTCTCATTAACAATAATGGATGCTAGTAGACAATGGCAAAATGCCTTCAATAATCCGAGCGAAAGGTTTTTTCAACCTTCAATTCTACACTCATTTACATATTTTATCAGTTTATGTGAAGAAAGATTTAAGTATGTTTAGATTTCAAGGACTCAATAAACTTAACTCTCTGGTTCCTTAATCCACGTGACCTTCAGAGAAGCATAAGGAACTAACTACCTGTGGGAGGAACCGAGTAGGGAGTCATTTATCTGTCAGTCCCCCTTGGTCAACGGCTGCCTCCCGTTGGGGCTGAGAATCATGAGTGCCAAGTAGTTCTTGTGGGATTCCACATTGCGGTGTCAGCGGAGCCCTAGGGCAGGGAGAGGCTTGTGCGTGCCAGAGCTGGTTTCAGGCTACACTGTGTCCCACTTCCAGCGCTGCCCAACGCAGCTTGCCGATGCTCTAGCTGGGGTAAGAGCTGGACCGAGAGGACGTGAGTTGATGCGCATGGGGTGTCCACTACAGATACCTAACGCTCGCAGTGCAGCACAGATGCAACACTGAACGGCCATGTGTAGTGGTATTAGATGCCATTAATGATTATGTGTCTAAAAATTGCTGGATCTCAGTTGTTCGTGGTAGACAGTGAAGCCATTGTCCCATCTCGTTTTCGGAGGTAGGACAGGTGGAGCTTATAATTTTTAGTGTTTGTCGTTGGCCTTATCTTTTAATTCAAAGTACTTTACGTGTATTACCTCATTTAATCCTCGCGGCTGTTCTGATTAATCTTCGCGGCTGCTCTGAGGTATATTCAATGAACCTTGTTTTATAGATGGGTGTGCTGCACAGAGAAGTAAAGAACCTACCCAAAGTTATAGATTAAGTTGTGGAGCTTAGACATAAAAACCTATCTTACTCCAAGAAGTGTTTTCCCCCGCTGCTATAGCACCTACAATTGAAGTCCATGTAATTATGTTAGGCCTCCAACCTGCTAGGCTAGATGTGTGATTTTAAAGGTCATTTGTATATTTCTTTCAGCCCACTAGAGGTCAGTATTGGGTTGATAAATACAGGAGCATTTGGTTTTTGATGCACAGAATTTTAACTCTTAAGAGTCTTATTGCTTGGTACACTTGGAACTTGTATATCACAATAAAACTTTATTTGGTAGCATATGTAGGATGCCTCATAGGCCCTTTCTGACAGTTGTAATAGTGTTCATAGTTACATGTTTAGGTTAATTGTCCAGATTAGATCATTCTTATGGGTTTTTCCCCTCTTCTAACAGGTAGGAGAACATCCAAATCCTGTCCTTTACAGATACCCTTGTCTTTTATTGGGCCAAATCTCATGATCACATCGACTTTTTTTTTTGTTATCTATTGCCATTATATAGTAAACATTTATCTAAATTTACTATGCATGTGCCACTGTATCTGGCCGTGGGGGATGCCAAGAATGGTAAAATGTGTTTTCTATCCTCAAAAAGAGAAGAGTAATATACTGATGAATTGTACTGTCATTTTTTCCCCCTGCATATCCAATAAGTTTACTGAATTCATCTTCTCCATTCTGCTTTTAACTTACTGTTTTCATGGTTCCTATTATTTGGAATGACCCCACCATCCTCTCATCAAGACCAGAATACTTGGAGTTATTTTTATTTCCTTTCTCTCTTGTACTTCATTCAAATCAGTAAATTCTGTTGTTTCTGCTTCTTGCATATCTGCTACTACCTTAATTCAAGTCCTCACTGTTGTTGGGACTGGTATATGATCTGGATTGGTTTTCCTGTTTTTAGTCTTTGTCTTTGCCTAGTTGACCACTCCTTTACAGTCTGCATAAGTTGTGAAGCTGGTCCTTTTTTTCTCCTGCTTACATTCTTTCATTGTTCCTCCACTGCCCATGCGCTAACCTTGAAACTACTTTGTATGGAATCTTTATCTCGTCAGTTCTTCATAACCTGTGTACTTACATAAAATAACTTAGTCCTTGGGTGAATTATGTTATTTCACACATGATGGTCTTTTCTCATGCTGTTTCCTTCCTCTGGAGTGGTTACTTTTTATATCTACTTTCCTTTGGAAAAATCATATTTATCTTTTAAGAGCAGTTTGCTCCCTCTTCCTCTGTGAAGCCTTTCCTTGAACCCCTTCAAGCAGATATGATTACTTTCTCTTTTGTGCAATCATTGCACCTGTGTTTATTTCTGTTATCATACTTACTGTACTGACTTTCAGCCACTTGTTTGCTTATCTTCTTCCCATGAAGTGTGATGTGAGGTTCGTGACTTGGGGACTCCACGTTATTCTCTGTAACCCAGAATGCAGCACAAAGCCTGGTACGAAGCAGACATTTCATACACGTTTGACTGGAAGTGCGGATACAGAGGGAAAGCACCGTGAGTTAGTGCAGTGAGAGGTGCATCCTAAAGGAAGAACTTTAGTTGGGTTTCAGAAGAAAGGTTGGATTCAGGTAGGTAGAGGTCATCAGTAGAGAAATGGCATAAGCAAAGATACACAAGTGTAAATATCCCTAGTATATTATGAGGTAGAGTCTGATCCGAGTGAAAAATGAGTGTTGGAGAGTGTGGGGTAAGTACATTGGAAAATCAGATTCAGCTTCCATTATGGTAGAGTCTAAGTGATAGATTGGAGTTTGGATTTGTACTTGTTTACAGTTTCCCCCAATTTCCCTCTTGCCTAATTGTGTGAGGAATGATGTGGTTTCAGAAGAACCTGGGCAGAATATGCAGGGGAATTGTAATGCGAAGGTGATGAGTTCCATTTTAGGTGTGTTGGAGGTGAGGTGCTTGTAGAGCACATGGTAGCAACAGGAAATGAGATACGCTGTTGGATCTTGGGAGAGTAGAAGGAATGGTAAGTGAAGAGATGGTCAGGAATAAGTCTTGTTAATTTCTATGTCTTTAGGAAAGCAGCGAAGAATGTCTATGAGGGGACCTTGAGGAAGATGTGGTTAAATGTGTAAAAATTACAGAGAGAATGAACAGCTAAGGAAAAGGAAGCACCTAAATGCTTTGTAAGGTCCACTTGTATGCTTGGTATCCTGCCCCCCTGACTCCATACAGGCAGCAGAAATCATTCAGCTGCTTCTTAAGTTCATGATTATAATGTTTATCTTTGGACGGATAGAATAAATAGTCCTGGTGAGATAGTTCGGCATGTTGGAAAAGAGCTCTGAAGGGCTTTTTTGGTTTCTTTTTCACGGATTTTAACTTTACCTTTCAGATTTGTAATCATTTCAAGTTTAGATGACAGTACTTAAGCATGCCTCCTCTTGATGGCTTAGGATACACTGGCAGTATTTTATTGATTATGAAAGAAAAATAATCAACTTGGGATTTTATAAAATAAGACCAATTTATGATAAGTTTTGGTTTTGTTATACTGAGAGGATGGAGTTAAGGGACAAGTGATCCCGTAAGTTGGACAAGTGATCCAACTTTCTGGATGAAGACTTGCTTCCTTAAGTATGAAAGCTTTAGGAAGTTCTCCTTTCCTTTGTGCCTCCCCAGAGTCATTGATCCCTTTTGTGTGGTTACTTTGGAAGTAACTGTGGACGAAATTCTTACTTTTGAGAGGAAAACAAAGAATATTCTATCTAACTTGGGGTTTCAAATACTTGGAGGACAAATATGTCTTACGTACAGACATAAATTAAATGTTGTTGGTTATGTTTTCTATCTCATTTTGTTATTGAAGCTGTGTATTTTATGTAAGTCAGACCGATATATCAATGAATACTATGCAGAGAAACAAGTTTGCCCATTGATTCAAATCTCTGGAATGTAGATTCTTTTCATTTTCTTGGCAGAAACTAGTTCACATACTTCAGGTTTTTCTCTGTCCTGTTATAATTGTCTCATTTAACCAGTGTCTGGACTAACACCTTATACTTAATATTTATCTTGAATTCATTAATTTCATTCAGAATATTTGGAGACTGGTTTTCTCCTGAAATAACCTCTACTTGTCACTGAGGAGAAATACCGTATATTGATTAAGGAATGTATATTCTTAAGAGGCCACATTTTTTTAAGCTTTGTATCTTGGGATGATCCTAAATACTATTTGAAAAAAGGGTTGTGGGGGCGGGGGGAGTTGTGTTGTGAAATACTTTTGGGACATGCTGTTAAAGAAGTTTCCTTAAAATAGGACTTCTCCCAGTTCTTACTCTGCTAATGTGCATTGTATATCTACAAGAAGTCTACATGACAGGCAGTATTTGCCATTTATTTGATTACAGAATCCTTTTTTTGGAAACATTGTCATGCTTTGAGGGATTATTAGTGTAGTGGAAAGATATCTGATCTGGAATTTAGGAGATTGCTCTTTGAGCTTCTGACTTACCACAAACCAGCCTTCTGACTGCAAACAAATCTTTTGTCTTCTGGCCTCAGTTTCCTGAGTGGTGACTAAGGTCACTTCCAGGGCTAATACTTTGTGATTTAATGCTTTTGTTGTTAACTCTGCCTAGTCACATTTTCCACCTCTTTGTATCTCTTGGAACTACACCATCATATGAATCTTTTGTTAAACAAGGGATTACACTTCCTTTTCTGTAAAAGTCAAAAGAAGAAACCTTTTAAAACTGTTTTCCATGGATTAAAGTCTGGAATCTTGTTGGATTAGTTATTCAAATTTTTCTTTTTAAGATACTTCATTCTCCCAGTTACATTTTACTTATAAAATATATCCACATAAGAGAGTTCCCTAAGCCTAAATGCTCCCGGCCCTTCTCCCTGCACCACAGTGGTTCCAATGTGGCATTTATCTTTTAAGAGATAAATATTTAGTTGTTTGCAGTAATTTCTTGACTATTCAGGTAAAAAATGGGTAGATTTCATTTTTGTGATGATTTAGTGTATGTATTTTAAAAAATCTTATGATAATACTGACTATCTTTTTTTTCTATGGAAACTGGGAAAATGAACCAAGATGTGTAACTTCAGGGTTAAAAATGTATACATGAATATGTTTGGTTTCATTTCTGGGACTAAAATTTTAGGTATTAAGGCATTTTGTGTTTTCGTTAAGATGCCATTTGTCCTTTGAATGCGTTATTTTGTTTCTTTTCTTTTCTTTTTTTAATATGTGTGTGTGCATCTCTATCCTAGGCCCAACAACAAAGAAATCTGGATAACATCATCTTGCAACAACCCAGGATAGGTAGCAAGAGAAAATATAAGAAAGATGCATACACGATTTTTGATACAGAGATAGAAAGCACTAGCCCCAAGTCTGAACAGGATTCAGGAATTCTGGATGTTGAAGACGAGGAAGATGATGAAGAGGTAAATAACATTTGAAGTGGGAAAATGAGACTATTGTGTTTGAGATGTGATGAAGAATTCATCCATATAAGATAGTTTATGTGATTTTCTGGATATTAAGTATCATTTTAAATGTACATGGGTTCCAGTTTAAGGAAACTGGGATGCATGAAGATATCTTAGATTCTAATTCTTTAGATTTTAAATGCAATCATCTTTTTTTCTTTCTTTTTTAAAAGCTTCAGGGTTTTTTGATTGTATACTGACTGGGCACTACATTAAGGGAAGAGTAGAGTTTACCTGACCTAGAGAAAGAGATCTAGGTGACCCCCATTGAAACTGAAACAAAGTTACTTGAGACAAAAGATGTTGCTCTAAATAGCTGGGAGTAAACAAAGGGATTTCTTAACCTTGAGAAATGGTTCCAAATGAAAATATAAAAAGGTACCAGGAAGTTGAGAATACATTTCTGAAGGAAATATGAGTGATTATAAGGGATCTGAGAATATTGTGAAATATCCATAATCTTAGATTAGTTCTGTGTCACCTTCAGGTAAAGAGTAAGATTAAGTGGTTTAGCTAATACATATTTTTGTATCTCCCTTGTTGTGGGACTGTATTTAATGTGTTTTTAAAAACGAAACTACTGTGACATTTGAGATTTCCTGTTAAAATATTTTCTAAATACTTGTCATTTGCTTAATTGGACCAGTTTCTTGGTGAGTATAGTGAATAGGAGATGGGCTTTGGAGCCATACAGACTGCATTCAAATTCTGGTTTTTCCATTTTATTTTATTTAAGAAGTTATCACAGATAATCATATCATACTTTTTAAATGTCTGTTGACATGTGCAAGGAACCACTTATCCTGCTACTTGGTAACCTGCTAGTCTCTTTTTCATTGTTTCATTTCTCCAGATAAAACAGGGGTTCCCATCTCTTCCCTATCCTTGTTTTTTGTTCTGCCCTTACTAGCCTTCTTATTCTCCTCTTCTGACAAAAACTACACTCCAAAGCTTGATACTGTCTAATGCTGTAATCTTAGGTGATTATTGAAACTGTCGGGACAAGTGGCTTCATCTATTGAGGGAAGACAGCAGTTTCTAACCTGTAGGATTGCACAAGTGCCTTCACCATAAAAAGTGGTCAGCAAATGCTGGTTTCTGTTCTATTTTTATTACTCTTCCTTGCTGACTTCTTTTATGACTCACAACTGTTGGTATGCTTGTCATTATTATTATTACTTTTTTACTTCAAAAATCAAGTTGGCCTTGTTTAAACTGGGCTGAAAAGCAAATAAACAAATTAGTTATGTCTAAAACAGAATTTACATTTGGATGAGAGACTATCATGTGTAAAACTCTACATTCTCTTATATAGTTTTCATTATTGAGGGAACACATTTCTAATGTAATTGTATTTATAATTTATACTTTATCAGGATATGTTTATTATGTAAATGAGGTACATTTATAGTTAACGATGTGTGAAAGTTTCATCATCTCTGTTATACTTGGATAAAAACAACTTTGAATAGCTCTAAGAAATAGAGCCAAGCAAAGAACCAGGCATTTTCTTAATGCTCGTGAATGTAGAAAGGGGCAGAGCAGACTTGATCTCCTTGATTTTATTTTCTAGCATCCGCTGCTCTTGCCTAGAATGACTGGTGTGGTAGGATATGAATCCACCCTGGAGATCAGACTGTCAGGCATTAGACCCATCACTGATGACAAGTTACAGTAGTAGTGAAGTTAAGCATCAGAATCAAGAAAGACCACTTAACACCTTTTATTTATATTTTGGGTGCTCCTCAAGGAAATGACATTCTATCAGGCACTATGGCTTAAGGAAACAGAAGTTAGAGATAGTCTATACCCCTAGATAACACCCCCACCCCAAAAAGATGGTTAGATAAGATGAAAGAATACAATATATACACAGTTCTCATATTTTAGTGAGACTCTTCTGGATATGAGCCATTCTTTATCATTAGCTCACTGAAAATCCTGGGCCAGTACCTCTTCATTTTTGTGCCATATTTCTTCTTTGTTTTGTTTTACAAGGTCCAGAGAAGATGACTAGTATTCTGTACTGGGGGTTCCTCACAAAGGAAGTATTATAGGAATGTAGTTGTAAGTTAACATTTTAAAATGGTCCTGAATTCCAAATAAAACAGAATTCATATTAGAGATTTGCTGATTGAGCTCTTAGAACAAGAATTCAGCACTTCACTGTCATCTAATGGCATCCTAGCTTTAAAAAAATCCTACCATATATTTATTTACTTCTCAGTTTGAATCTTCTTCAAGTGCACATTCTTAATCTCAAACCTCATGTAGAGAATTATTTATTTAGATGTCTCCAAACTGATTTCTTGGCATAGTTCTTGCATGGTGTGAATAAATTCTTCAGATAAGGTCTTTCGTGACCCACTGTGACGTTCTGACCTTCATTCCTGTCATTCTTCAGCAGACCTCATTGAGAGCAGCGTAAATAGTTTTTGAAATATTTTCACTTAAACTGTGGCATAAAATCCTGAGGGCAGTGGTTCTTAAATCTATTTGGGGTCATACATTCCTTGAGAGTTTGATAAAAGTTACATGGAATCTTTTCTCAGTAAAATGTACATATATTCACTCACAAAAAGTTGTGCATGAAATTTCAGGGAATTTGTGAAATTCATCTTGCCCTTAGGGCCCAGTTAAGAAGCCATGTTGTAGGGCAGTGCATCTTGAACTTTAATGTGCATAGGCATCACCTTTGGAGTCATTTTAAATGCAGATTATGATTCTGCAGGTTAGGGGTGAATCTGAGAAACTGCATTTTTTTCTGACAAGCTCTCAGATGAGGATGGCACTTCTGCTCCCAGAACACACTTTGAATTGAGGAAGCATTTTTAGTGAATAAAGAAAACCAACCCTGAATGTTTGGGTCTCCTATTGATTTATCATTATGTCTTAAAATTTTTCCAATGAGTGCAGTGCTTGAAAGTTGTATTTTGCTTTTTAAAATCCGTTGCTTATCAGTAGTGACTCTGTGGCATCTTACTACACTGATGGACACTGACTGCAATGGGGTATTGGGGGGACTTGATAATATGGGTAAATATAGTAATCACACTGTTTTTCTTGTGAAACCTTCATAAGAGTGTGTATCAATAATACCTTAATAAAAAAAATATGTTGCTTATAACAGATTACCAGCATTATTTTTTCAATGAAATTTCATGGTTCTGATTTAACATACTTCAATTTCTGTATTTTCTTATTTTCTGAAGTAAGGATTTTTTAACCTTTCATTTGCTTTTAATGGAGGCATACTCAATGCATTCTTTGAGTCAAGTGACATTTGTAGGCCATTTACTATGTCTTTGATTCTCAGTAGGACACCATAGAATGAGATGGGTAAAAAAGCCCAAACACCTAGAAAATAGCTTTGCACGTAGTAAGCAGATAGTTAATATATTGTTAAACTGAAATAATGTTTTTGCCAGAGAGAGGAAAAGCTTAATAGCCTGGGGGACTGAAAATGAAGTCACAGTAGTAAATTGTCATCTTGGATGAGAAACCAGCATGTGTTGAACTAGCTGAGAGAGCTAGTCTCTTGAATGCTGACAAGTGTTAGGAAAAATATCTCTCCATGAAATTCTCGATTTGTGTTTTATTTTTGTCTAATTAGTGAAAGGGTTACCTTAAATAAGGTAAGGTTTTTTTACTTGTTATAAACTGAAGTTGAACTGCCAATATTTGACCATTTTTGACCAACAGCTTAATTCAGTTGGTTTTCAGTGGAAATGTGTATGATTTGGGGAATTTATTTTGAATCTCTGTATCATCCTGTGGCATATTCAGATGTGACTGATTTTCTTTAAATGTTTAGATAGGACTTTGAAAAATTTTTTAGAAGTAGTGAACATTTTAGATTGTGAATGTATTTGTGGTCCTAGATTCATTAGGAATGTCATTTTTGAGATACTTGAAAATAAAATACAAAGAACTCTTAAGGTGATACACCATTTGTGAGAAGCCTACCAAGGGTAGGCTTGTTGTGAAGGTTGGCTGTGACAGAAATAATGAATATGGTGCTCTTGTGACAGTGCTTGGCACCCACAGTGCTGTCAGTATATAGTGGTCATTATTACGGCATTACAACTTGTGCTTTTTTGGGCACAGTATGATACATAAGTTGATACAGTTTTTGATAATGTATATTTGCTTGGATTGGTGAACACCACATACTTGTTAACAAAACGTCTGCTGAAATAAAGCAGTATTGAGTAAGAAATAGTTTGAAGAATCAGGGCCTATGATTTCATCTTTGTATCTAGGTTACTTCAGAGCTTCTGCATTTTTAGAACACTTTGTAGGTCCTATACTTAGAGCACAATTCATGTTAGGGAGCAGTGGTCACCATTTCATCTATATAGCTCTTCAGAGTGTTGGTTAAAGAGATGTTTGTTGACCAAATGATCCAGGTCAGGTTTAGCTGTCAAATTTGGTGTCTTTTTTGAAGTATGAAATTAATAGGATTGAGTTGATAATTTAAATACAAATGTCACTTAATATAAAGCTTTCTGAAGTGTCCTGAATTGTGGTACTGTAGTTATTTTGAGGTAACAAGATGTACTTGCTTTCTAGAGCAGCCATGACAAATTATCATAGATTGTGTGGCTGAAAGAATAGAACTTTGTTTTCTCACAGCTCTGGAGCCTGGAAGTCCCAAGGTCAAGGTGCCAGCAGGGTTGGTGTCTCCTTAGGCCTCTCTCCTTGGCTTACACATGGCCACCTTCTTGCTGTATCTTCCTGGCTTTTTCTCTGGGCTTCCCCTGGTGTGTCTCCTTTTCTTATAAGGACACCAGTTTTACTGTATTACAGCCCTACCTTATGACTTCATTTAACCTTAATTACCTTCTTAAAGTACCTGTTCCAAATACAGTCACATTGGGGGTTAGGGCTTCCACATATGAATCTGGGGGGAGATGATTTAGTCCATAGAACAGAATAATTGGAAAGAACGTAAGATTTGTGTTTAGAAAGTGTAAGTTTTTTCAGCTTTGTGCTATTGGAGCAAATCATGTAATTTCTCTAAGCATCTCTTTTCTTACCTATAAAATACTGACAGTAATTAATGTATGTTGTATTACTTGTGAAAAACTGTGGTTATGATTTTTGACCAAAATTTCAAATTGTGTATTGCAAAACTTCCTGTTGCATGCAGGCAACAAAATGAGGATTATTTCTCAGCAAATTAAAGTGACATGAAGGACGCCCTTAGGACTTCAGAATTTAAATCAGAGGTTACAGACTAGTAGCCCATGGGCCAGAAACAACTTGCAAAATGGTTGTTGGCTTGCACAGTGCTTAACATTTTTTATGTTAGTTGCCAACTTTTAAAATTCAGTCGAATTCACTTACCATTTGTGACAAAATGGACAGACCTTGAGGGCGTTATGCTCAGTGAACTAAGTCAGACAAAGACAAATACTGCACTATCTGTCTCACTTACATGTTGAATGTAAAAAACAAAACAAATAAACAAATGAAACTAAACCAAACCAAACCCAGACTCATAGATATAGAAAACAAATTGGTGGTTGCTAGAGGGGAGAGGGGTTTGTGCAGGAGGTAAAATCGGTGAAGTGTATTGAGAAGTACAAACGTCCAGTTATAAAATCAGTAAGTCATGGAGAAGTAATATACAGCATGGGGAATATAGTCAGTAATATTGTATTAACTTTGTAAGGTGACAGATGGTAACTAGACTTGTGGTGACCATTTCACAAAATTTACAAATGTCAAATCACTGTGTAGTATATTCGAAACTAATATATTATTGTGTGTGTGTGTATATATATCCCATATACAAATTTCTCCAGTTTTTCTAAATGTCCTTTATAGTACATACTTTTCATTCATTTTTTTACCTGCAGCCATATCTAGAAAAGTATCACACATTGCATTTATGTTTATACCTGTTTATTCTCCTTTAATATCTCTCTATTTAGATATATCTGGTACATCCTCATCATTAGGTTCAGGTCAATCATTTTTGGCAAGAGTATTAAAAAAGTATTAAAAAAGTATTCTTTTCAGGACATCATATAAGGAGGTTCACAATTGGTTAAGGAGGTGTCTATCAGATTTCTCCTTTCCCCCTTCATAATTAATAAGTAATCTGTGGAGTGATCGTTTTAGATCATCTGACTGTCCTGTTCCCTAACATTTTTTCACCCACTGGTTTTAGAATTTACTTACAATTCTTTCCTCAATTATGTTTTACTATGGTGATTATGAAAGAGTAATTTTTTTATTTTTATCATTTCTTTCACATTGATTAATTAGCATTCTTCTACAAAGAACTTTCTCCCTCTTTTTTTTTTTTTTTTTTTTTTTTTTTTGGTGTCAGTCAGTATTGGCTCATGGATTCTTATTTTCTATACAATGGATTATATTCTATTCTTGTCTTTCATTTTGATTCTTCAGTTGTTCCAGATTTGATCAGTGGCAGCCTTACCTACTGTCTTTGGACATGTCTCTATCAATTTTTGACCACTTACTTTTTTTCTTTTGGGGCATAAGACATTCTTAGTTCGCTCTAGGTTCTGCCCTACTCCCAGAGTCAGCTATTTTATTAAAGAGCTCTTGTTCCTTTTACTGGAGAATGATATTTAGAAACTGAGATGTGAGCATTCGTATGCTTCTTTGGTGGACAGAACTAAGAAATTCACAAGCCACACCAACACATTAGACATTTTTATAAATCATGAGTTAAAACCAATCCTTCTTATTTCAATCTGCTGCCATAGCTCTTCCTCTTCTCCTATGCCTTATTTGTATCTGAGAATTCCAGTTCCCAGAGGCAAATCTATGTATTTCTCATTTGCCTTAATCATATACATACACAAATAAAATGTTTTCAGAATTGCTATGCAAATGTCACTAGCAGCAGTAAACTTAATTTCAAGATTTCTTTGGAATTCTTTTTATCCTACAACATATCCCAATGGCTGTATAGTTCAGAATATTTTGTTCAAGTATTTCTTAGCTGTTTTTTTTCCCTCTGTGTGACTGTTACCAAATTGATATATAAGTAGGTTCATTGTTCCTTTTGGTATTATTTTTTACTGTTCTCTATTTGTATTAATTTAATTTTTTTAAATATGTAAAATACACCATGGTTCAAAAGGTAAAATTATATAAGAAGATATATTCAGTGAAATCTCATTTTCTTTTTTATCTTTCCACCCTGCTCTTTCTACCTCTTGTAAGCAGTCAGTACTATGAATTGGTGGTGTATGTGTGTATATGTACACTCCTTATGCCTTATACAACATGGCTATTAATAGCATATATAAATAACATTTGTACTTTGTCTTTTCACTTGAAAATGTGTCCTGAAAATTATTGCATATCAGTTTATAGACATCTTTCTCATCACTACATTATTTGAATGTACCATAGTTTGTTCAACCAGTCTCTTTTATTGGGCATTTAAGATTTCCAGTATTTTTCCTATTAAAATATAGTGTTTCAACTACACAGCTATTAGAATTAGCTGAAAAAAAATTACTGGTAATTCCCACTATTGGCAGGGTGCAGAGCAATTGGAACTCATATATTGCTGTGAAATGCAAAATGACAGTCTCTTTGGGGAAATGGTTAGTACTAGTGTGTTATAAAGCTGAACATATACTTACCAAAGGACCTAGCAATCTCACTCCTAGGTATTTACACAAAAAAACTTGTACATCAATGTTTATAGCAGCTTTATACATACGTTGCCAGAAAGGAGAAACAATCCAAGTGTACTTCAGTGGGTGAAGGAATTCGTGAAACATGGTATATCCATAAAAATCACTCTGAAATAAAAGGAAATGAACCATAAATACACGAAACAATACAGATAAACCTCAAATGCAGTGTGCTAACTGAAAGATGGCAGATTAAAAAAGCTGCTTACCCATCTGAGTCTATTTGTATGACATTCCTGAAAAGACAAAACTCTAGGGACATAAAATGGATCAATTTTGTCAAGGACTGGGCGTCAGGGAGCAATATGACTACAACAGAGCATAAGGGAATTTTTGGGGGTGGTGGAAGTTTTTTTAAAATCTAGATTGTGATGTTGATTACAGGACTGTATGGATTTGTCAGAGCTTACCGAATTGTTCACTAGAAAGGGTGAATTTTCTGTATGTAAAACATATTAAGACTTTAAAAAATAGTTTCAAAATAAATCTCAAAACCTGAGAATTGTTTTTCATATGTTAAGAAGTATATCCTCAGTGTAGGTTCTTAAAAACAAGATTGTTGATTCCAAGGGTAAATGCATGTGCAGTTTTGTTAGGTAATGTCAAATTCTGCTCCATAGAGGTTGTGCTGTTTTCTGTACCTTCCTGTTCTAGCAATGTGTTAGGTACCTTTTTTCTCTCACAGTTTGTTTAAAAGATTATTTTGTTAAGCTTTGAGTTTTTTTTTTTTTGCCAGACACATACATGACAAATGGTATTGCTGTATAGTTTTAATTTGTATTCCTATTACTATGAGTGAAATGTAATATCTTAGAAATTTGAGGGCTATTTGTATACCTTATTTTTTTAAGTTTTTTAAATACATTTTTTATTGAAATACAGTTGATATACATTAGTTTCAAGTATACAACACAGTGGGCCACTGGTTACCCATATTATTAAATCATCACCCCAACTAGTGCAGTTAGTATTTGACAACACAGAAAGATGTTACAGAATCATTGGCTAAATTCTCCATGCTGTACCAGCATCCCTGTGGACAATTTATATTGTGATCGACATTTTTTGTGTCCCTTTGTCTCCCACCCATCCACTCCACTCTCTCCCCCATGTTAACCACCAGGCACTTCTCTGTTGTCATTTTGTTCATTTTGTTTTGTTTTTAGATTCCACTAATAAGTGAAATCATATGCTATTTGTCTTTCTCCGCCTGGCTTATTTCACTTAGCATAGGTCCATCTATGTTGTCAAAAATGGCAGGATTTCTTTCTTTTTTTAGGCTGAATAGGATTCCATTGTGTATAAGTACTACATCTTCTTTATCCATTCATGGTTGCTTCCATATCTTGCCTATTGTAAATAATGTGGCAATAAAGATGAGGGGTGTATATGTCTTTTTGAATAAGGGGTTTTGTTTCCTTTGGACATTCCTAGAAGTAGAATTACTGGATTGTATTCTATTTCTATTTTTAGATTTTTGAGGAACTTTCATACTGCTTTCCACAGTGGCTGTACCAATTTACATTCCTATCAACAGTGCAGGAGGTTCCCTTTTCTCCACATCCTTGCTAACGTTTGCTGTTTTTTGTCTTTTGGATAGTGGCCATTCTAATTTGTGTGAGATGATACCTTATTGTGGTTTCGATTTGCATTTCTCTGATGATTAGTGATGTGGAGCATCTTTTCATGTGCCTGTGGCCATCTAATAAAGTCTGATTAGGTCCTCTGCCCCTTCTTTAATCTGGTTATGTGTTTTTTGGTATTGAGTCATATGAATTCATTATATATTTTGGATGTTAACCCTTTATTGGGTAAATCATTTTTGAATATATTCCCCTATACTATAAACTATATACTATAGGTTGCCTTTTTTTTTTTTTTTGAGAGGGCATCTCTCATATTTATTGATCAAATGGTTGTTAACAACAATAAAATTCAGTATAGGGGGGTCAATGCTCAATGTACAATCATTAATCCATCTCAAGCCTAATTCTCGTCAGTCTCCAATCTTCTGAAGCATAACGAACAAGTTCTTACATGGTGAACGAATTCTTACAGAGTGAATAAATTCTTACATGGTGAACAGTACAAGGGCATTCATCACAGAAACTTTCGGTTTTGATCATGCAATATGACCTATAAACCATCAGGTCAAATATGAATATTCATTTGATTTTTGTACTTGATTTATATGTTGATCCCACATTTCTCCTATTATTATTATTATTTTTATTTTTAATAAAATGCTGAAGTGGTAGGTAGATGCAAGATAAAGGTAGAAAACATAGTTTAGTGCTGTAAGAAGGCAAATGTAGATGATCAGATGATCAGGTGTGTGCCTATGGACTAAGTATTAATCCAGGCTAGACAAGGGCAGCAAGACATCCACGGATGCAGAAGATTTCTCTCAAAGCAGGGGGGGTGAGGTTCTGAGCCTCACCTCTGTTGATCCCCAAATTCTCACCTGATGGCCCCCCTGCGACTGTGCCTGTCTTAGGTTGTTCCTCCCTTGAGGAATCTTACCCGTCTCTGGCTAACCAGTCATCTTCCGGGGCCATACAGGGAAATGTAAAGTTGGTAAGTGAGAGAGAAGCCATATTGTTTGCAAAGGTTAGCTTTTTACTTCTTTGCAGATTTATGCCCTCTGGCTTCTATGCCCAGCACTTGTCTCGAGGTATCTTTACCACCTGGAGGAATTATGATACTCGGTAAATTCGATATGAGGCACGAATTCTATTTAAGGTTTGTAATTAGGAAGGAAGAAGAAAAGCTATAGATGTAGCATATGAAGGAAACTTGGGAGGATTGATTATTTCTTTGACATATCTTCTTGTATAGTACCTTAAGTATGTATAGGTTTTAAACTACTAACTAATTTGCACACACATATTAACATTATAGGAATACGGTGACATAAACAAAGCAAATCTATAATTACCAGCCATCTCCAGTGAAGCCAAGAAAACCATTTAGGCACCCTAGGCATTTGTGAAAATTTATCTATAATATGATGGATATTTTCCAACTGTACTTGAACCATCAGACAAATTAAAGCAGCCCATTTCTGGGATCTGTTCACATCCCATATGTTCTTTTAACCATAGATAGTCTATAGTCATGAGATTTTGGGGTGCTACAACTTGCACCCCTCCCAACTCCTGGTTGAGTTCCAACAGTACAGATCCAGTCAAATTCGTTGTCTCACTGTATGCACATGCCAGCCTAGACATCTCCCTCCTCCTTCTTATGGCAAGTCCAGGAGACGGTGGGCTGGATGCAGCCACAACCGCAGCATCGTCCGGATCCCTGGGGAGGCTTTTTGATGATCATCCCCCGGCACGAGTCCTCCAGAGAGTGCTGATGCCGGAAGCTCCTCCTCATATCGTATCTTATTTCATTTTCTGTGTATCCAAGCTAGGCCTTGATCTTCTGCGTAGAAACAAACAGACCCTTTGCCCACACTTTGACATGCCCTCTATACCACTGTGCAGAACTCATTGGAGGTCAGCACACAGTAACTGCTTTTTTTTTTTTTTTTTTTAATTAAGAGAAAGGAATATTATCAGAAAAGAGTACCTCCATAGCTGATCATCTGACACCCTTTAAGTGATCAACATTAAGGATATTTAAAGCATGCGTTGATCTTTGATTTACCAATAGTTTTATCCTGTTAACGAGTAATCCCCTTTTCTTTCTTTCTTTCTTTCTTTTTTTTTTTTTTTTTAATTTTTAATCTACCCTTACATGAAGAATACTATGTTTACTATGCTCTCCCCTATATCAGGTCCCCCCTAACAACCCCATTACGGTTACTGTCCATCAGCTTAGCAAAATGTGGTAGAGTCACTACTTGTCCTCTCTGTGTTGTGCAGCCCACCCTCCCCTTTCTACCTGCCCTCGATGCATGGTAATCTTAATAACCCCCTTCTTCTTCCCCCGACTTATCCCTCCCTGCCCACCCATCCTCCCCAGTTCCTTTCCCTTTGGTACCTGTTAGTCCATTTTTGGGTTCTGTAATTCTGCTGCTGTTTTGTTCCTTCAGTTTTTCCTTTGTTCCTATACTCCTCAGATGAGTGAAATCATTTGGTATTTCTCTTTCTCTGCTTGGCTTATTTCACTGAGCATAATACTCTCCAGCTCCATCCATGTTGCTGCAAATGGTTGGATTTTTCCACTTCTTATGGCTGAGTAGTATTCCATTGTGTATATGTACCACATCTTCTTTATCCATTCATCTACAGATGGACATTTAGGTTGCTTCCAATTCTTGGCTATTGTAAATAGTGCTGCGATAAACATAGGAGTGCATCTGTCTTTCTCAAACTTGATTGCTGCGTTCTTAGGGTAAATTCCTAGGAGTGGAATTCCTGGGTCAAATGGTAGGTCTGTTTTGAGCATTTTGATGCACCTCCATACTGCTTTCCACAATGGTTGAACTAATTTACATTCCCACCAGCAGTGTAGGAGGGTTCCCCTTTCTCCACAGCCTCGCCAACATTTGTTGTTGTTTGTCTTTTGGATGGCAGCTATCCTTACTGGTGTGAGGTGATACCTCATTGTAGTTTTAATTTGCATTTCTCTGATAATTAGCGATGTGGAGCATCTTTTCATGTGTCTCTTGGCCATCTGTATTTCTTTTTTGGAGAACTGTCTGTTCAGTTCCTCTGCCCATTTTTTAATTGGGTTATTTGTTTTTTGTTTGTTGAGGCGTGTGAGCTCTTTATATATTCTGGACGTCAAGCCTTTATCAGATCTGTCATTTTCAAATATATTCTCCCATACTGTAGGGTTCCTTTTTGTTCTATTGATGGTGTCTTTCGCTGTACAGAAGCTTTTCAGCTTAATGTAGTCCCACTTGCTCATTTTTGCTGTTGTTTTCCTTGCCCGGGGAGATATGTTCAAGAAGAGATCCCTCATGTTTATGTCTAAGAGGTTTTTGCCTATGTTTTTTTCCAAGAGTTTAATGGTTTCGTGACTTACATTCAGGTCTTTGATCCATTTTGAGTTTACCTTTGTATATGGGGTTAGACAATGGTCCAGTTTCATTCTCCTACATGTAGCTGTCCAGTTTTGCCAGCACCATCTGTTGAAGAGACTGTCATTTTGCCATTGTATGTCCATGGCTCCTTTATCAAATATTAATTGACCATATATGTTTGGGTTAATTTCTGGGGTCTCTAATCTGTTCCACTGGTCTGTGGCTCTGTTCTTGTGCCAGTACCAAATTGTCTTGATTACTATGGCTTTGTAGTAGAGCTTGAAGTTGGGGAGTGAGATCCCCCCTACTTTATTCTTCTTTTTCAGGATTGCTTTGGCTATTCGGGGTCTTTGGTGTTTCCATATGAATTTTTGAATTATTTGTTCCAATTCATTGAAGAATGTTGCTGGTAATTTGAGAGGGATTGCATCAAATTTGTATATTGCTTTCGGCAGGATGGCCATTTTGACGATATTAATTCTTCCTAGCCATGAGCATGGGATGAGTTTCCATTTATTAGTGTCCCCTTTAATTTCTCTTAAGAGTGACTTGTAGTTTTCAGAGTATAAGTCTTTCACTTCCTTGGTTAGGTTTATTCCTAGGTATTGTATTCTTTTTGATGCAATGGTGAATGGAATTGTTTTCCTGATTTCTCTTTCTATTGATTCGTTGTTAGTGTATAGGAAAGCTACAGATTTCTGTGTGTTGATTTTGTATCCTGCAACTTTGCTGTATTCCGATATCAGTTCTAGTAGTTTTGGAGTGGAGTCTTTAGGGTTTTTTATGTACAGTATCATATCATCTGCAAATAGTGACAGTTTAACTTCTTCTTTACCAATCTGGATTCCTTGTATTTCTTTGTTTTGTCTGATTGCCGTGGCTAGGACCTCCAGTACTATGTTAAATAACAGTGGGGAGAGTGGGCATCCCTGTCTGGTTCCCGATCTCAGTGGAAATGCTTTCAGCTTCTCGCTGTTCAGTATAATGCTGGCTGTGGGTTTATCATAGATGGCCTTTATTATGTTGAGGTACTTGCCCTCTATTCCCATTTTGCTGAGAGTTTTTATCATGAATGAATGTTGAATTTTGTCAAATGCTTTTTCAGCATCTATGGAGATGATCATGTGGTTTTTGTCTTTCTTTTTGTTGATGTGGTGGATGATGTTGATGGATTTTCGAATGTTGTACCATCCTTGCATCCCTGGGATGAACCCCACTTGGTCATGGTGTATGATCCTTTTGATATACTGTTGAATTCTGTTTGCTAATATTTTATTGAGTATTTTTGCATCTACATTCATCAGGGATATTGGTCTGTAATTTTCTTTTTTGGTGGGGTCTTTTCCTGGTTTTGGTATTAGGGTGATGTTGGCTTCATAGAATGAGTTTGGGAGTATTCCCTCTTCTTCTATTTTGTGGAACACTTTAAGGAGAATGGGTATTATGTCTTCTCTGTGTGTCTGATAAAATTCCGAGGTAAATCCGTCCGGCCCCGGGGTTTTGTTCTTGGGTAGTTTTTTGATTACTGTTTCAATTTCTTTGCTTGTAATTGGTTTGTTTAACTTTTGTGTTTCTTCCTTGGTCAGTCTTGGGAGGTTGTATTTTTCTAGGAAGTTGTCCATTTCTTCTAGGTTTTCCAGCTTGTTGGCATATAGGTTTTCATAGTAGTCTTTAATAATTCTTTGTATTTCTGTGGAGTCTGTCGTGATTTTTCCATTCTCATTTCTGATTATGTTGATTTGTGTTGACTCTCTTTTTCTCTTAATAAGTTGGGCTAGAGGCTTATCTATTTTGTTTATTTTCTCAAAGAACCAGCTCTTGGTTTCGTTGATTTTTGCTATTGTTTTATTCTTCTCAATTTTGTTTATTTCTTTTCTGATCTTTATTATGTCCCTCCTTCTGCTGACTTTAGGCCTCATTTGTTCTTCTTTTTCCAGTTTTAATAATTGTGATGTTAGACTATTCATTTGGGATTGTTCTTCCTTCTTCAAGTGTGCCTGGATTGCTATATACTTTCCTCTTAAGACTGCTTTCGCTGCATCCCACAGAAGTTGGGGCTTAGTGTTGTTGTTGTCATTTGTTTCTATATATTCCTTGATCTCTATTTTGATTTGTTCATTGATCCATTGATTATTTAGTAGCATGTTGTTAAGCCTCCATGTGTTTGTGAGCCTTTTTGTTTTCTTTGTAGAATTTATTTCTACTTTCATACCTTTGTGGTCTGAAAAATTGGTTGGTAGAATTTCAATATTGTGGAATTTACTGAGGCTCTTTTTGTGAGCTAGTATGTGGTCTATTCTGGAGAATGTTCCATGTGCACTTGAGAAGAATGTATATCCTGTTGCTTTTGGATGTAAAGTTCTATAGATGTCTATTAGGTCCATCTGTTCTAGTGTGTTGTTCAGTGCCTGTGTGTCTTTACTTATTTTCTGCCCGGTGGATCTATCCTTTGGGGTGAGTGGTGTGTTGAAGTCTCCTACAATGAATGCATTGCAGTCTATTTCCCTCTTTAGTTCTGTTAGTATTTGCTTCACATATGCTGGTGCTCCTGTATTGGGTGCATATATATTTAGAATGGTTATATCCTCTTGTTGGACTAAGCCCTTTATCATTATGTAGTGGCCTTCTTTATCTCTTGTTACTTTCTTTGTTTTGAAGTCTATTTTGTCTGATATTAGTACTGCAACCCCTGCTTTCTTCTCACTGTTGTTTGCCTGAAATATGTTTTTCCATCCCTTGACTTTTAGTCTATGCTTATCTTTGGGTTTAAGGTGAGTTTCTTGTAAGCAGCATATAGATGGGTCTTGCTTTTTTATCCATTCTATTACTCTATGTCTTTTGATTGGTGCATTAAGTCCATTTACATTTAGGGTGACTATTGAAAGATATGTACTTATTGCCATTGCAGGCTTTAGATTCGTGGTTACCAAAGGTTCAAGGTTAGCTTCTTTAGTATCTTACTGCCTAACTTAGCTCGCTTATTGAGCTGTTATATACACTGTCTGGAGAGTCTTTTCTTCTCTCCCTTCTTATTCCTCCTCCTCCATTCTTCATATGTTGTGTGTTTTGTTCTGTGCTCTTTTTAGGGATGCTCCCATCTAGAGCAGTCCCTGTAGGATGCCCTGTAGAGGTGGTTTGTGGGAAGCAAATTCCCTCAGCTTTTGCTTGTCTGGGAATTGTTTGATCCCACCATCATATTTAAATGATAGTCGTGCTGGATACAGTATCCTTGGTTCAAGGCCCTTCTGTTTCATTGCATTAAGTATATCATGCCATTCTCTTCTGGCCTGTAGGGTTTCTGTTGAGAAGTCTGATGTTAGCCTGATTGGTTTTCCTTTATAGGTGACCTTTTTCTCTCTAGCTGCCTTTAAAACTCTTTCCTTGTCCTTGATCCTTGCCATTTTAATTATTATGTGTCTTGGTGTTGTCCTCCTTGGATCCTTTCTGTTGGGGGTTCTGTATAATTCCATGGTCTGTTCGATTATTTCCTCCCCCAGTTTGGGGAAGTTTTCAGCAATTATTTCTTCAAAGACACTTTCTATCCCTTTTCCTCTTTCTTCCTCTTCTGGTATCCCTATAATACGAATGTTTTTCCTTTTGTATTGGTCACATATTTCTCTTAGTGTTGTTTCATTCCTGGAGATCCTTTTATCTCTCTCTCTGTCAGCTTCTATACGTTCCTGTTCTCTGGCTTCTATTCCTTCAATGGCCTCTTGCATCTTATCCATTCTGCTTATAAATCCTTCCAGGGATTGTTTCACTTCTGTGATCTCTTTCCTGACATCTGTGATCTCCTTCCGGACTTCATCCCACTGCTCTTGCATTTTTCTCTGCATCTCATCCCACTGCTCTTGCATTTTTCTCTGCATCTCATCCCATTGCTCTTGCATTTTTTTCTGCATCTCTGTCAGCATGTTCATGATTTTTATTTTGAATTCTTTTTCAGGAGGACTAGTTAGGTCTGTCTCCTTCTCAGGTGTTGTCTCTGTGATCTTTGTCTGCCTGTAGTTTTGCCTTTTCATGGTGATAGAGATAGTTTGCAGAGCTGGTACAAGTGACCGCTGGAAGAGCTTCCCTTCTTGTTGGTTTGTAGCCTTTTTCTGGGAGAATAGCGACCTCTAGTGGCTTGTGCTGGACAGCTGTGCGCAGACAGGGCTTCTGCTTCCTGCCCAGTTGCTTTGGGGTTTATCTCCGCTGTTGCTGTGGGCTTGGCCTGGCTGGGGCTGTTCCTCCAAAATGGTGGAGCCCCGTTGGAGGGGGAGCAGCCAGGAGACTATTTATCTCCGTAAGGGGCCTCTGTGCTCCCTGCTGCCCAGGGGGTTAGAGTGCCCAGAGATCCCCAGATTTCCTGCTTCTGGTCTAAGTGACCTGTCCTGCCCCTTTAAGATTTCCAAAAAGCACTCTCCAAACCAAAACAACAACAGCAACAATGAGAGAGGGAACAGAAAGAAAGAGAAAAAAAAAAAAGGAAAAAAAAGGAAAAAACAAGCGATTGTTTTTTTTTTTTTTTTTTTTTTTGTCCTCAGGTGCCGGTCCCAGGCACCCGCTCACTGGTCCTGCTGCCCTGTCTCCCTAGCACCAGGGTCCCTGTCCTTTCAAGGCTTCCAAAAAGCACCCACCCACCGGTCCCGCAGGGAAGGAACGCTCAATATTCTTTGTCCTCAGGCACTGGTCCCACGCACCCGCTCACCAGTCCCGCCGCCCTGCCTCCCTAGCACCGGGGTCCCTGTCCCTTCAAGGCTTCCAAAAAGCACTCGGCAAAAAGAGAGAAAAAAAAGGGGAAAAACGCGCGATTTCTTCCGTCCTCAGGTGCTGGTCTCAGGCACCCACCCACCGGTCCCACAGGGAAAAATGCGGGATATTCTTTGTCCTCAGGTGCCGGTCCCAGGCACCCGCTCACCAGTCCCGCCGCCCTGCCTCCCTAGCACCGGGGTCCCTGTCCCTTTTAGGCTTCCAAAAAGCACTCGCAGAAAAGAGAAAAAAAAAGGGGAAAAACGCGCGATTTCCTCTGTCCTCAAGTGCCGGTCTCAGGCACCCGCCCCCCGGTCCCGCAGGGAAAAACGGGGGATATTCTTTGTCCTCAGGCGCCGGTCCCAGCCACCCGCTCACCAGTCCCGCCACCGTGCCTCCCTAGCACTGGGGTCCCCGTCCCTTCAAGGCTTCCAAAAAGCGCTCGCCCAAAAGAGAAAAAAAAAAAAAGGGGAAAAACGCGCGACCTCCTCCGTCCTCAGGCACCGGTCTCAGGCACCCGCCCTCAGGTCTCGCAGGGAGAAACGCGGGATATTCTTTGTCCTCCGGCGCTGTTCCCAGGCACCTCCTCACCGGTCCCGCCACCCTGCCTCCCCAGCAACGGGGGCCCGTCCCTCTAAGGCTTCCAAAAAGTGCTCGCCAAAAAAAAAAACCGCTCAGGTTTCTCTCCACCCGCCGGGAGCCGGGGGGAGGGGCGCTCGGGTCCCGCCGGGCTGGGGCTTGTATCTTACCCCCTTCACAAGGCGCTGGGTTCTTGCAGGTGTGGATGTGGTCTGGATGTTGTCCTGTGTCCTGTGGTCTCTATTTTAGGAAGATTTTTCTTTGTTATATTTTCATAGCTCTATGTGTTTTTGGGAGGAGATTTCCACTGCTCTACTCACGCCGCCATCTTGGCTCCGCCCTCCTAGGTTGCCTTTTTATTCCTTTGATGGTGTCCTTTGCTGTACAGAGCTTTTTAGTTTGATATAGTCCCACTTGTTCATTTTTTATTTTGTTTCCCTTGCCTGAGGAGACATGTCCAGAAAAAAACGACTGACACTTATGTTCAAGAGGCTTTTATCTGTGTTTTCTTCTAAGGGTTTTATGGTTTCATGTATTACATTTAGTTCTTTAATCCATTTTGAGTTTATTTTTGTGTATGGAGTTAGACAGTAATCCAGTTTCATTCTCTTGATGTAGCTGTCCAGTTTTTCCAACTCCTTATTGAAGAGACTTTTTCCCATTGTGTATTCATGCTCCTTTGTTATATATTAACTGACCATATATGGGTGTGTTTATATTGGGGCTCTCTGTTCTGTTCCATTGAGCTTTGGGTCTGTTCTTGTGCCAGTACCATACTATTTTGATTACTGTAGCTTTATAGTATAACTTGAAGTCAGGAAGCATAATACCCCCAGCTTTGTTCTTCTTTCTCAGGATTGCTTTGGTAATTGGGGTCTTTTATGTTTCCTTATCAATTTTAGGATTATTTACTTTAGTTCATTGAAATATCCCATTGGTATACACTAGGGATTGCATTGAATCTGTAAATTGCTTTGGGCAGGATGGCCATTTTGACAGTATTAATTCTTCCAATCCATGAACATGGGATAGAGTTCTGCTTTCTTGTGTCTTCTTTACTTTCTCTCATGAGTGTCTTATACAAGACTTTTACCTCCTTGGTTAGGTTTATTTCTAGGTATTTATTCTTTTCAATGCAATTATAAATGGAATTGTTTCCCTGATTGCTCTTTCTGTGAGTTCATCATTAGTATATAGGAAAGCAACCAGTTTGTGTGTATTAATTTTGTATTCTGCAACTTTGCTGAATCCAGTTATTAGTTCTAACAGTTTTTTTGGTGGAATCTTTAGGGTTTTTTATGTATGGTATCATTCCTTCTGCAAACAGTGACAATTTTACTTCTTCCCTACCAATTTGGATGCCTTTTACCTCTGGGTCTTGTCTGATTGCCATGGTTAGGACCTCCAGTATTATGTTGATTGAAAGTGCTGAGAGTGGGCATCCTTGTCTTGTTCCTGATAATTGAGGAAAAGCTTTTAGCTTTTCACCATTGAGTATGATGTTAGCTGTGGGTTTGTCATATATGGCCTTTATTATTTTGAGGTAAGTACTCTCTATGCCCATTTTGTTGAGAGTTTTTGTCATCAATGGACATTGAATTGTATCAGATGCTTTTTCATTGGTTTCTGACCTTCCTAAAGTGATGTATCGCATTGATTGATTTATAAATATTGTCTCCTTCTTGCATCCCTGGAATAAATCCCACTTGGTTGTAATGGATGATCCTTTTGATGTATTTTTGAATTCAGTTGGGTAATATTTTGTTGAAGATTTTTGCAGCTATTTTCATCAGGGGTATTGGTCTATAATTTTCTTTTATTGTGGTATCTTTGGTTTTGTGTTGGAGTGATGCTGGCCTCATAGAATGAGTTTGGAAGTATTTCCTCTTGTTTTTTGGTATACCTTATGAAGGATGGGTATTAGCTCTTCTTTAAATGCTAGAATTCAGCTCTGAAGCCTTCTGGTATTGGACTTTTGTTTTTTGAGAGTTTTTTGATTACCAATTCAATTTGGTTATTATATATACCTTTTTTTTCTTTCATGAAGTGTCTGCTCATGTTTTTGCTATTTTTCTAATGATTTTGCTTTTTTCCCTTTTTTCAATTTTAATGAGTTCTTTATATATTAGGGATATTAGGTAGCCACCTATAATTTTATAACATTTTTTCTATATATATTGATAACCTTAATTTTTCCTCCCCTCAGAACATTTATTTTTAATACCATATTTAGTGCTAAATGTCCTTTTTTTGCCTAACAGTTTAGAATTTCTTAGCATATAATGGACCACTGTGAAATAAAGACCAGCTGAAGTTTTATTTCTGCAGTGTACAGATCCAAGCAGAGAATACTTGAAGGACTATCTTTTGATTTTGGCCACAAGGTTTATTGCAGTGCCTCTGTGAGGAGAAATGGTGTTTTTTTTCCTTTTCTTATGCCTATTGCAAACACTTGAGAACATTAAATGATTGTCTTAGGGATTTCTCAGGAAGAATCCTAATAATCTATTGGAAACTCAGTACCAAAATCCTGTACTTTTTCAGATAGGACTCTGGTTAGGTCATTATTATATGTTCAGAGGCTTGGAAAATTCTTCATACTTTTGAAATTCTACTCACTTCGAATTCTAGGCCTTATAGTTTGTTGGTGTGTTGGTGGTGTTCAGTCAGTGCTATGAAAGCTTATGTCCAAATGAGTTTTACCTTTCTTTCTCTGAAGTTTTAGAAGCAGAGCAGTACATAAAAGCACACTGGGAAAAAAGTGTTTGCCAGGTATTTCTTGGCTTTCAGACATGATAGGGGCAGTTGAAATTGATCCTCTGAATATAAAGGCAGTACCTCTTCAGCTAATCATTTGTAGTTTTCTCCTTTCAGGAAGATGCCTGGTACATTTTAATGACTTGAGATCCAACTAATGCTCAGAAATGGCCACCAAATCCCTGCATTCATTTATCAATACTAAGAAACTGTTTTTTTGTACAGTGGTAATCAAAAGTATTTTCAAGAAGGAGAATGACTCAAATAATTAGTGAAAAATATCTAAATTCTTGCAAACTTCTTTTGTTGTCCTTTTGGATGATCTACCTATTTGAAGGGTTTCGTAAGAGAAAAATGTCATGTCTGTGTGAATCTCCTGGGACACCTGTGCGAACAACAGGGCTGGTTTTCGTGTACTGTCTTTATCAGCAGCGTAGGTGAGTCTCCCATAGTACATTTGCCACTCTTCTTGAGGTAGGGTTTGTTTTCTTCTTATGGCTGAATACTATTGCATTGTGTATATGTACCACATGTTCTTTATCCATTCATCTACTGATGGACACTTAGGCTGCTTCCATTTCTTGACTATTGTAAATAGTGCTGTGATAACATCGGGGTGCATATGTCATTTTGAATCTGTGATCTTGTTTTTTTCAGGTAAATTCCTAGGAGTGGAATTCCTGGGTCAAGTGGTATTTCTATTTTTGGTTTTTTGAGGAAGTTCCATACTGCTTTCCACAATGGGTGAACTAATTTACATTCCCACCCACAGTGTAGGAGGGTTCCCCTTTCTCCACATCCTCACCATCATTTGTTGTTCCTTGTCTTTTTTTATGTTGGCCATCCTAACTGGTGTGAGGTGATATCTCATTGTGGCTTTAATTTGCATTTCCCTGATAATTAGCGATGTGGAGCATCTTTTCCTATGCTTGCTGGCCATCTGAATTTCTTCTTTGGATAAGTGTCTGTTCATATCTGCTGCCCATTTTTTAATAGGGCTATTTGCTTTTTGGGTGTTGAGGCATGTGCATTCTTTATATATTTTGGATGTTAACCCCTTGTCAGATATGTCATTTACAAATATATTCTCCCATACTGTAGGATGCCTTTTTGTTCTGCTGATGGTGTCCTTTGCTGTACAGAAGCTTTTTAGTTTGATGTAGTCCCATTTGTTCATTTTTGCTTTTGCTTCACTTACCTGCGGAGATGTTCAGGAAAAAATTGCTCATGTTTATATTCAAGAGATTTTCACCTATGTTTTCTTCTATGAGTTTTTGGTCTCTTATATTCAGGTCTTTGATCCATTTTGATTTTACTTTTGTGTATGGAGTTAGACAATAATCCTGTTTCATTCTCTTACATGTAGCTGTCCAATTTTGCCAACACCAGTTGTTGAAGTGGCTGTCATTTCCCCATTTTATGTCCATGGCTCCTTTATCATATATTAATTGGCCATATGTGTGTGTGGATTTATATCTGGACTCTCTGTTCTGTGCATTGATCTCTAGGGCTATTCTTATGCCATTACCAAATTGTTTTGGTTACTGTGGCTTTGTAGTAGAGTTTGAAGTTGGGGAGCATACATAATCCACTGAGCTTTTTTCTTCTTTCTCAGCATTTCTTTGGCTATTTGGGGTCTTTTGTGGTACCATATGAATTTTAGAACTATTTGTTCTAGTCCATTGAAGAATGCTGTTGGTATTTTGACAGGGATTGCACTGAATCTGTAGATTGCTTTAGGCACGATGACCATTTTGACAATATTAATTCTTCTTATCCACAAGCACGGGGTATATTTCCATTTATTGGTGTCTTCTTTAATTTCTCTCCTCAGTGTCTTGTAGTTTTCAGGGTATAGACCTTTCACCTTCTTGGCTAGGTTTATTCCTAGATATTTTATTCCCTTTGATGCCATTGTAAATGGAATTGTTTTCCTGATTGCTCTTTCTGCTAGTTCTTTGTTAGTATACAGGAATGCAGCAGATTTCTGTGTACTGATTTTGTATCCTGCATCTTTGCTGGAATCAGTTATTTGTTCTAGTAGTTTTGGGGTGGATTCTTTAGGGTTTTCTATGTACAATACTCTATCCTCTTCCTTGATGTTTGCCATTTTAATTATTATATGTCTTGGTGTTTTCTTCCTAGTGTCCCTTGTGTTGGGAGATCTCTGCTCTTTCATGACCCAAGAGACTATTTCCTTCCCCATATTGGGGAAGTTTTCAGCAATTATTTCCTCAAAGACACTTTCTATCCCTTTTTCTCTCTCTTCTTCTTTTGGTGCCCCTATAATGCGAATATTGTTTTGTTTATATTATTCACATAGCTCTCATAATACTCTTTTTCCTAGGGATTGTTTTCTTTCTGTGTCTCTGCATCTTTGTACTCCCTCTGGCGGGCCTGGTGCAATGGTAGGGGCAGCAGGTGTGCGAACTGGTGCCAGATCGGAGAAAGGAGCAGCAGGCTGCTTATTGTAGTGGGGGCCCTTGGTGCTGCATTGCTGGCCTTGGGAAATGGAGTGCCTGAAGCTTCTCAATGTCTCTAACCTGCTGGGGTGAGTGTGCCAGAACAATTTTTTCCACATGTCCTTTCTTCTGAGCAGTAAGCTTTGTGTAATCTTTGCTTCTTTATCACCCCTCTCGCTGTTGGGAAGTCTTTCAAAGTGCCTGCCTTTCTTTTGTCCTGGAGTGGCTGGTTGTGGGAACCTGTTCTCCACAAATAGCTGGAATCTTAGTCTCTCTGAGTATTCCCTGTCTTTGCTTTCCAACCCCTCTAATCTCCAGAGCACCATGTAATGTGGGTTCACCCTCCTGGAGCAGATCTTCAGGGGTGGATGTTTAGAAGTACTGGGCTTCTGCTCCATTTCCACCCCGTTTCTCTTCCTTCCTTCTGTGAGCTGGGTGGGGGAGGGCTTGGTCTGCTGGATTGCAGCTTTACTACTTTACCCTTTTCCATGAGGTCTTCTCTTTTCCCCAGATGTAGGCAGTCTGTCGTGGTCTCCTTTTGGGTTGCTCTTTCAGGATTAGTTGTAATTGCTGTATTTTTGTGTTACATGTAGTTTTGGGAGGAGGTTCTGCCTCACTTCTCATGTTGCCATATTGTTTAATCCTTGTCATTTATTTTATAGTTGAAGTTTCCTTTTCTGTTTAAGAAGTAAAATCTTTCTCCTTATTCTTTGTGAGAGAAACTTACCTATTCAGTTTTCCATTTTCAGAGGCTTTTTTTTGACCTGAACTCAGATGTATAAGAGAAGAAGGAAAACATGTCATAAAAGATCCTGATGTTTTCAAGAATTTTCATAAGCAGAAAAGTTCATGTTTCTTTTCTTCCTGACCACCTAGTATTACTTTTTCTATTCTGAGTCTTTATATCTTCCCCAACATACACTGTGTGCAGAGACTCATAGAACTTTTTTTCAAGGTGTCTTTCATTAATCCCATTTATAAATTCACTTTTCTTATTTTGTAACTTCCTCCTTTTCCAGACTTCTTTTTGTCATCTGTGTGGTTGCATCATGTGATAGGTGGTGTATTGATAGGATATACAGATAATAATTAGGACATGTTATCTTGATATGTATTGTATTTATCATACAATGTTGAATATTGAAATAGGTTAGCCATATATATTGATATCTAGTGATAACACCATTTCTAATTGGCATGTGAATATATAATTATAGAATGTAGTAGTTGCCTCCCTAATATCTATCCGTAAATGTTGTAGTCCAGTCACCTCCAAATTCCTTTAATGCCTTATTATTTATCTGTCATTTTGACATCTCAATTTATATGATGATATAACCTGCTGTGAGGCACAGATTTCTTAGTTACAGAATCTGAAATCTTAGCTGCTATTTGCTTCTCCCTGAAAATAGAGATTTGAGCTGACAGAAAGCACTAATGCTCTTCCTTCAGAAACCATATAGGGAATTAGGCAGCTGCTGTCCTTGGTGATGAAATTATTTCATATGAGTTCATAAGGAAAACAACTAGTTAAAAAAGCAGGATAATCTTGAGTATATTGTTTGTGGCTACTGTTGGGTATCTTCACAGACCTATTTGAACTAGAAAAATACAGACTTCAGTATCTTAATGTCTTGAGTTCCTGACTGCCAGGCAGAGGAAATGTTTAACTATTTTAATCATGTTTCTGTATCTCAGAAAGAAAGCCCTTATGAGAGGAAATGACAACGTCCTAACCACAAAGTTATCTCTTATCAGCTATAGTCTCAGTCGATAATGATTTGTCAAACTTGGACATGTGTAAAATGCAAGGGCTGTGTTATTTACTTTGGAAAAGGAAAAATTAGATGAAGCTGATAATGATGGAGTCATGGCTTTTGTTAGGAGACAGAAACCATTAGGGACAGTCATTGTTAACTGAGGAAAGTGTCTTTGGACCCCTCCCTCTGCCCCAGCTAAAACCTTAACCTGTTTGAATAATTCTTTGCAACTGGAGGGGAGAGAGAGGTGGAGGAAGGGAAGAAGAATGCAGGCAACTTTGACAGAGATTTAACATTTTAAGTGGAAAGCAAAATGTGGACCTTAAAACAGACCTATTTACGTGAGTCAGGAAAAACTGCTTTGTGTTCTCTTCTCATTTATTTAGAGTCTTGAAAGTTCATTTCTTATCCTTCCAAATGTGTAGCATTCCTTCACGTACAGGGTTTGCTACTCTCCTCCTTTCCCCTTTCGGTAGATGTGAGTGATTCTTTTTCATTAGTGGAGGCAGAGAAAACACATCTAGCTCAAAGCAACATGAGTCAGTGCATGCCTTACATACCTTTGTCTTCACAGCACTCCTCTCTGTTCCTCACAGTGTTCCTAGTTCCTCACAGAAGGGAGCATGGAGGAAAAATGATAGTAGGCTGTTTTGTGGGGGTGGTAAAGTTTGTAAACTGAAGCCCCATTTTGCTCTTTCTTTTCTGTGGATTTCTGTGTACCACCTTCAAAGCAGGTGGTCATGTGCTTAGGAGGACTTAATCAGATAATGGTTGCAGAGATTAAAAAATAGCAAAGATAGTATTTCCAGGTCGGGGCACTTGAAACAGTCTGAGCAGAGTATGATATCCATGTCAGACAGCCTCATAGAAAATAGGTTTGGTTGTAAATATTTGGTGGAGATGACAGGGAAGGCCTTTTTCTCCACTCTAAATGATCTATTTTTTAGTTGGTGCAAATAAACCAATCTTCTTAGCCGATTAGTAAGGGGCCCATTATTTATCACAGACTTCTAGGGAAACTGTCCCCTAATGTGGATGTTCATTCTGTAAGGATGGGTCTGACATGTCCAAGGGACAATGCTCTGTCTGAGGAATGGCAAAAGGCAGTTTCCTTTTGGATCTATGGCTTGAATCAAAGCAAAATAAAATAAATAAACTGAATGAAGAACATATAAAAAAAGTTGTGTTGAATTTATTTTTCCAAATTAGGGAAGAAAATTCCCTTAGATTTTTTGCACATAAATATTTATAATAATCAATTCTAAATAAAAGAAGTTTCATTTCCTATCAGATGAAAGTTTTTAAACACATTTTCCATATGCATGTATTAATTTTTATGAATACTGTTGTAAAAGTAATTAATCTTTTGAGATTGTGTTTCACTTAGCTGGTGTTTTCACTAGTAGATTGTGGTTTTCTGGAAAAATAAAATAAATTTCCTTCAAATCTCCACTTGGCAATCAAAGAGGAGACACTGCAGAGATGTTTTAATTTTGTGGTCATTTCAAGTAAGAGTGCCTTAAATGACCACCTGTTGCCTCTTTTTGTATTAGATGAAAATAAGTATCCATTTGAACTCTTCAAGTTCCATTTTTACGTGCTTTTGTATCTTACTTTTTCTTTAACTACATGGTGCCCATCAATCTATAAAATGTTCTCTCAGTAGTTTGGCAGTGCTCACTCACTATTCTAAAGGCTTTTTTTTTTTAAGTTTAACTACGCTTGGCCATTGTGTATGATCTCGAGCACCTTACTATCAATGTTTTGATTCCTTACAGAGTATATAGCACTATAAGGTTCTTAAACATAGAGATTTAATCTCTGCCCTCATGTATGCAAAACAAATGAATAGAATAGTCCATAAACTTGAACAAGTAAATAAGGAGATGTGATGATTTTAAAGGGAAAAGAAAGTAGATATTGTGCTGTTGAATTGTAGAATGAATAGATTTCATTAGGAAAAGCATCTTGGTGAAGAAGCTATGCCCCAAAAGAAGAAATAAGACTTACTTTCCAAAATAAGGGAAAGTGACTTTGTAATCACAAATCAGCTCAACTCAATTTAGATGTGTCTGCTGCTTATATTATGATGAATCGTAGAATTGCCAGTTGTTACAGTAAAAACTTCATCTTGGTCTTTATTGTTATTATTTCTTTATGTAATTTTGTCTTTTCTTTTTTGCTTTATTTTGTTTTGTTCAATGTTTACTTTCACTATCTCCTTTTATTCTTGTTAAATCCTGTGGGTCAACTGGTAGTTTCCTTTTTTGGTTGAAGAAATTGGGGCCAAAGTAAATTGTGTCTTACTCATTGTCAGGTCACATAACAAAATCAGTTTGAGCACTGTGACTATAATCCAGCTGTTACCTGATGTTTTTTGTTTTACCTTCATTTTGATGCCTAGGTTTAAGTTGTATGCATTATTCATATTATAGTTTTATGATATTACTTCTAGGTTTGGTTTTCCCATCCATTATCTTATTTTTTTACATGATCTCCCCTCTCTTTGTAGGTGGTCTCTATTTTGATTGCATGCTGATTTAAGTGTTCACTAATTCTTATGCTCCCTTCAGAAGTTAGCTGGCAGGCCATTTAATTCATCCTGCGGGCAAGTTTTGTTTTGACCACTGAAACTTAGTTTTTATATATAGATTACCATGTGTCTAAGAAGACAAAGTTATCGAAGTCATGTTCCCATTTTCTTCTTTTTCCTTAGAAACACCATGCACAAAATGTATCTCTGAAGGCTTCTATCCATCCTTTTGTTCTGTGTCCCAGCCTTGGTGATATCTTCAGTTTATTAATCCCATAGCTGAAATACCAAAACAACCAAAACATGCTTTGTTTGTTTATTTTGTGTTTCTTAGAAGCTAGAGTTGGTGTGTATCTCCCCTCCGCTCCCCCTCCAGCCCCCAGTTCTGGAGTAAAAATCAATGTAGACTCTTAATAGCTTTGTTTGAATATTTTGTGAAAATCGTTGTTGTTTTGCAGGTACCTGGGGCCCAAGATTTGGTGGATTTCTCTCCTGTTTATCGATGTCTACACATATATTCTGTCCTGGTGAGTTATTGTCCGGCTCTGCCTGATAAATATGTATACTAAATTCAGAATTCCACTTTCTCATTTTTGATAGTTTTTCTGTTGATTATTAAGAGTACGGAAAGAGAAACTATTACTTGAGGAGTATTATTTACAAGAAATAATCCTTTTCTTCTTGAATCTTTTATCTATGTTTGCCATGTAATATGCTATTGCTAATAACATTAATTTCTATCATCCATCAACAAATTATGAGATTATACCTGGAAATAGTCAAACACACACTCAGATTTCTGTTCTTAATTAAATAATGTTGTGACTTAAATAACAATAGCCTTTTTTACACACAAAAATAACTTTTGTAAGAACTGTTTACTTCTATTCCTGATGACAATTATTTTGTCATGCAAAGCACGGAGAGAGAAGAACCTCTCTGGAGAGAAAATAGTGTAGGTGTTAATAGTATTCTAAGAAATGGCCCTTTCTCCATGTTGGTAATATACCTATATGCAGACATACAGATACAAAGTCAATCAAAAAAATTAAACTACAAAGCTAAATTATCATCAAAGACAAATTGAGGAGAGAAGTCCATTTTTGAAATTTGTTATAGCAAAGTTCAATGAAGCTTCTGTCACGTTATTTTTAATGTATATGAGTATGTCTTATTGCCCAGTCATTTATCCATTTTTTTTCTTCATATGTTCAATGTAGTGCCACTTAGTCATTACTTTACACAATTTGGGACACTGATCTGTGTACTTACGGCCTGAAGTGTTTTGTGGTGATCTCGGTTAAACTGGGAAGAGATCTGGTAGCTTCCATTCCTCTCCTGTCATTCCTCTTCCCTCTTCTCCTTTTTCTTGGACTTGTGTGTAAGTTTCTATACCTACAAATAGAATTTTTGGGTCATAACGTATATGTATAATACTTAATTTCACTAATTTTTGGGTCATAACGTATATGTATAATACCTAATTTCACTAATTTCTAATATCTGCTAACCTAACAGACATTGAATGGTATTACTTTAATTTTCATTTCTGTGGATACTGGTAACATTGTGCTTCTCTTTATAAATTTACTAATCATTTAAGATTTTTCTTCTCTAAACTGCCTACTTTTAACCTTTGTTCAATTTTGTGTTGGATTTCTTGTTTTTGTTCTTTCCTTTCTGCTACAAAAGGAAATTTCAGAAATTCCTTATATAGTGTAGATATTGATAGTTTAGGATATTGCAAATGTCATTTTTCTAGTTTTCTGACAGACTCTAAACTATGTATTATCTTTCATGAATAGAACTCTTTAATTTTGATGTAATTAAGCCTATCAATTTTAACCTTATGGTTTGTACTTTTTGAGTTAAAAAAAAAAATCCTTCTCTGTTCCAAGGTCATGGAACCTTCCTCTTATTTACCTTTTGATCTTGATCTGTCCTGGGTTCCCCATTTTATATAGTGTAAGGGAGGCATCCAACTTAAATTTTTTCTATATGATGAATTCAGTTTTACCAATCTCATGTACTACATAATCTGTATATCACTCAGTGATTCCTGGTAATACTTCTGGCATATACTAAATATCCATATTTATGACTCTTGTTTGTCAACTCTAGTTTGTTTTTGTAATATATCTGTATATATGATGAGAGAAATCTCTTCACATTTCTCTTTTAAAATTGCCTTCTCTATTTATAGACATTTATTTTTCCATATATATTTTAGAATCAGTTTGAGTTTATTAAATCCTTTTAGAATGTTGGAATTGATTGGGAATTTTGGGAATTATTGACAACTTTATAATGCTAAGTCATTCCATTCATGGAAGAGTAAGATCTGTTTTTAAATTATTAAATTGAGCTTTTTTTCTATGTTAACATTCTTGAGCATTCTTTGTTAGGTTAATAGCAAAATACTTAGAGTTTTTGTTGCTATTTTGTACTTAATTTTCTAATTAGTTATTGCTTATACTGAGCATGCTATTGATTTTTGTTAAGTTGATCTTGCATATGGCCATCTTGCTCAACTCTTGTTATTATAGTTTGCTATTTGGTTTATGATAGGTGTTCTGTGTAGTCGATCATAATGTCTGTGGACATTAACTTTTGTTTTTCTTTCTATTTCCATATCTCATTGTTTTTTAATGTTTCATTGCACTACCCAGAGTCACCATTACTTTGTTGTTCAGTAAGGTGATAGTGGGCATTTTTGTCTGATTTCTGATCTCAAAGAGAGTGTTCCTAAAGGTTCTCCATTAATTGATGTTTGCAATAGATATATAGTAAATATTCTTTGTATTGTTATTCCTAGACTCCTGATAATTTTTTATAAAACATAAGTGAGTGCTGAATTTTATTTGTTTCCCCAATTTATTTATATAATCCTGTGGTTTTTATCCTTTAGTTGAATGTGGTGTATTTTTCCTTTAGCTCATGAATGTGGTGAATTTTATTGATAGATTTTTCTGATATTAAACTGTCCTTGCATTCTTTAGGTAAATCCAGCTTGTTGAGGATTTCTATTACTGCTTTTTAAAAAAATTTCCTGTAGAATTTAACTCCTTTGATTTATTTTTGTATTATTTTTTTATTCCTTTTTTATGTTTATATGCATGGTTATTTTACAAGACCTATCATTTTCTTTTATTTTTTTGTATGGTATTTAGATGGTTTGTAAGTCAATGTTATTTTATCCTCATTAAAATGGTTGAATATCCTTCCCTTTTCTCTGTTTCGTGGAATGATTTATATAAGATAGGAGTTATTTGTTCCTTGAAAGTTGAGTAGAAATCACAAATGCTGTAACATGCATTTTTCCTTTGCCACATTCTTCCTCCTTTCTCCTTTGTTACTTTGCTTCCATGCTCCATGATTTGGTTTAGTCTCGTCAGTGGTATGTATGATTATGGGACTTCACAGTTATGTTTAAGCCAAATGACCATAGAAAAATAACCATATTCACTCAATCAAGTTTAAGGTTTACTGTATGCATTATAATTGCAAAATCAAGTGAGTTTTTCCTTTCAAATAGTCTAAAGTCTATGAAAGTTGTTTGTTTAGTTTGATGTTACATCATCAGTAACAACAACAGTACTTGACATATAGTTAGATGTTCAGTAAATATTAATGTCATGAATAAATAAGTGGTGGCCAAGGATTGTCGTAAATTTGTTTGAACATAGTGCTGAAACCTTATTATTCACTTAGTCAGTAAATACTTAATAAATTTCTCTTCTGCATGAAATGGATTTAGAGAAGTCATATATAGTCAACCAGAAAGGAAATTACAATCTTGGAATGACTGTAATAGGACAGTAGTGTATCTCATCACTTGTGCATATGCTAGTTTTTTAAGCTTTATTAAGATTTGATGATAAAGAAAATGTAATAGATATTCCTCAACTGAGAATTCTATAGTGATTCATAAGAGTACTAAGGTAACATATTTGCACACTTACTAGATGTGTGGTGTTAAGCAAGTCATGTAAGCCAATGATTACCTACGTAGTGCAGTTACATATATTGTACAAATGGTGCCTTTACCAGTCTCTGGCACATAATTGGCATTTAATAAGTGGCAGTTAATGTGGCAAGAGTTATATATCTCTGATAGTGATTATTGACACATTATTTGTATTTTTAAAAGTATATGACATACAGATATGCAGACAGAGGTTCCAGTCTCTGTCATAAACATACAAAGTTAATCTTTTATTTAAAATCTGCACATTCTTAAATATATAAAGACTATATTATGTAGTCTTAAATTGTGAGGACTAAACATGAGGGTGTTAAGCTGCCCACTTAAAAATAAATTCTACCACTGTAATTCTACCCACTACAGTTCTGTAATGTTGAAATATTTGGTATTCATGAATTTTCTATAACAATTTGATAAGGCATTGTTGGTATGGCAGAAAGAGTCTTCCTCCCCTATTCATAATGTTTCCTAAGTTTGAAAAGGTACAGCTCGTGGTAAAAACGGAGCTCTTTTTTTTTCTGAAATACATGTTTATTGTTTAGACATTGCTGTTCCAGACCTCTATGGACTTTAAATAAGAACTTTGCTAAAGACAGGGCCAGAGTATGTAAAACTTCTAGGGCTGACTCTTTTTAAAGCTTCTGGTGGGCTGTAGTTTGTCACTTCTCTGTATTTGTTTCCCCATTCTCAAATCACTAGTTTGTATTACTGGATGGTGAAAGGTAGCTCCTCAGAATATCAATGACAGAGATATGTAAAAATGGACTGTTACTTATAAAGATTTGTAACATAAATATTTTCTTTTTTACTGATGTAGTTAATATTACCGTTAAGCTTTAAGAAAAGATTTGGGAGAAGAGAAATGAGGACTAAGGAGAAAATCAACCATTCCTACACATTCCAATGCATTTCTCTACTCTCTTCATTCTCTCATCAACCCAATGTATTTATTATCTTCTGTTCAAGCCACTACCCTCACTGTAGTGATAGTATTTTATTGATCATACCAATCTGACATAAAAGTTATTTCCTTAAAATTCTTCAGTTGGTCACCTGTGGAGTAAGATGTAGAAGTATAGAAGAAAATGAAGCATAGAGAAGTAGAGAAGGTTTTCCATGTCCTGTCTGCCATATTTCCTGCTGCTTACCATCTTGCTTTAATGATACGGAAATGCTTCCAGCTCTTCAAATGCATCATGCTGATTCACACTTCTCATCCTTTCCTCAGGTAGTCCTTCTGCTTGAATTACTAGTCTCATTTCTTTTTATTTTAATGATTCATACTTGTTCCATATTGTTTCCTCCAGCAAATTTTCCAGTAGACCTCCTTCCCCTTTGCACTATTATAGGACCCAGTGTGTATTTATATTATTGCTTGCTGTATCATATTATCACATTCTAAATATGTATTATTTTCTCTTAATAGACTATAAGCTCTTTTAGGGCAGGTATCATGATTTATTCATCTTTTTTAGCTCTAGTACTTAGCACTTAGTATAAGTATATAATACTCAATAAATGCTGTGTCTGATTTTTGAAAGATAACATTTGGCCTGCAAATGAATCCAGCACTCAAGTCTTAAGCCCTGTTGTACCATAGCAGGACTGGGACTTATTCGAGGAAAAACAGTTCTATTGGTGTCCAACGGAAGGATCATAACAGAAATAACAAAAAGTTCTAATATTTTGTCATTTACAATAGTGTTTATCTGAACTTTTGGCCTGGAGGATAACAAGGCACACTTTGAATAAACATGGCAATATTTATTATTTTTAGTGAAACCGACCTTCCATTCACCCCCCTTTTATGGCTGTGCTGCTTATAAATTCCCAAAGGATTATTTGAAAAATCCTACTTATATCTGCCAGCCTTATCAGTAGGGCAGGAGTTCATGTATTGTAACAGGAGGTCAGATTTCGGTCATGGTCTTATAGATGGGGCCAAGCACCTGTAAATTCTTCCTTTGGTGACTAAAGTGAAGTACAATATCAAACAGGCAGTGAGACTTTTCTAGGAAGTGCTGAACTTTGGCAGGAAGGGCAAACTTTGGCAGGAGGAGGGGAGGGAAGAAAGTGAGCCAGGGTCAGATACTGGTTAACTGAGACTTGGTCCTTGATGTAGTAATGCAATGGAAGTGTGCGGGGCAAAGTTAGGTATACTTTATAGAACTGTTTTAAAGGACTTATGCTGTTTAAATCTTCACATACCATTTAAAGATGGGTTGGTAAAGGGTAGGATATAAAACATCATCTTAAAGTCATTAAAGAAAATTTTTCAAGAAGGGAGAAAGAACAAACTAAAAGTAACAACTAGAAAGGAAACGATGAATAATAAAAATTTGAGATTCTTATACCTAGTATAGTAATAGCTAAAAAGGTGGATGGACTATCTGTCTAATGGAGACAGAAACCAGTTTATCTTTTTTTTTTTTTTTAATTTTCACCATGTTTTATTGACATGCTACAGGGTATATGCATATCTACAATTGTTATAGAGTATATGCATATCTACTTGCTGGACTGCTTTTCATAAGAATTGGACAAATTTACATTCACATTCCCACCAACAATCTTTAACACCTGAGAAACCAGTCTATCTTGCAGAGTTTTTGAAAATTCTATCAACAGTGATGTCTGCCATGGGCTCCAAGGTCTGAAACCAGCTCAGTTTGGACAAAGGTCTTTGTGTACTTGAAGCTCTTCTGTATACAGCAACATCTTCCTGACTCCTCCAGATCTACTGCTCATTCCCCCTTCTCTCACTGAACACTCCACAACCAACAGCTTGGGTGTCATTAAGAGACTAGGGGAGTAAAGCTGTAAATACAATCATACCCCTACTTTATAGGTCTTATTTATGATCTTATCTTCTTCTGGTATCTTGGTCTCCAATGATTCACATCATCTGCTCCTCAAAATTGTTTTTAAATTCCTAGATTAAAAAATGTTGAGAAATCTACACCTTTGGTTTATGTATTTTTCTGCATATGCGTTGTAATAAAAAGTTTACCTTGAAGACTTCTGACATCTTGGGTCCAGGGATAGCAGTTGTAGCAATATATAGATGTTTTGTAGTAAGCAGCAATCCGTCAGTATTACATGAATCATAAGAGCCTCAGTTTTACCTAATTCTCGTTCAGTCACTTTAAAGAAGACTGTAAAGCAGCCTGAGATACAAGGGAATGCAGAATGTCATTGTGCACTGAATTCATTGGTACAAAGGCTCCAAGTACAGCTCTTTTAAACTTTCGTGGGCAAGGAGCCTGTGAGAATTTGGTGAAAGCTGTGACCCTTTCCCCAGATAGGATGCATTTATGTACATGCATGTGTAGTTTGCTTAGAATTTCAGAGGCTTCCCCAACCTGAATCTTACCCGCAGACCTAGAAAGAATCTAAAGGGAACTATAGACTGAGTTAGATTTCAGGTATCTACTGACTACAGACCTGTGCCCCCTAATAGATTACCCCAATTCCATTTGAGTATAGTCTTTTTTAAGCCTCTTAAGGCCTCCCTCCCTACCACCTCGTCTTTTTCTTAGATTTGAAAGCCTTGTTAAAATCTAAATTTAAAAGCGTATTTCAAAGTGGCCTTATTTCTGTGTCATAAATCTTAATTCCCTGAGCAGCCATTATGCATGGCAAGCTGGTGACCTGTTTTCCTGATAAGAATAAGTTAGCCTTAGCACCCAAAGTAATAGTTTGTCCCCTTTGAAGGACTCAGAGCAGAGATTTAGAATTCTAACTGTAGTTAGTAATCCATCTCCCTGAACTTAAGTAATTGTGTTAAATTTCGAAATATTTTACTTCTTACTTGTTTTTAATAGTATTTCTCTTTAAATTCTGGCCTATAATCAGGAGAGGTGAATTAGCCTCAGAGCTAAAATTTAGCACCATCTCTTTACAATCCTTCATGATCATTGCTGGGGTAGGGGATAGGATGGGGTGAGGTGGGGTGGGCAGAAATCATCCTGGGACATGAGTCTCCTTTTCTGATTGAGGATTTCTGCTGGTCTGGTCTGCACTGGCCGCTGGCGGAAACTGCAGAACCCATGGTCGTGTAAGGACAGATGATGGCAGGGAAGGATTTGGAGAGCGGGAAAGGAACAGATAGAAGCAGTTCCAAGTGACCTGTTTCCTGAGGTGTTAAGGGAAGTACTTAATGAAATTACTTGAAGAACTTTTGTTGTAGTTGATTATTAAAGCACTTAGGAAATAAGTGCTTGAAAAGTCTGAGACACTACTGGAGTTTTCAATGAAAGAAAAACCAGTTTTGGCATTCTCAAGATTAGATTTCAAGATCCTTTTAAGAGTGGTAGATAGTGGTTGTTGTTTATCTATGCATTTAATAATAATATTATCTTGGATTTAATGTAACAGTTTGTTCAGCAGTCTCATAGTGCTTCCCCAGTTTGATCACTGTAAATAAGGGACTTACTCGCATAGTGGATATGAGGAAACTATCTCACTTGGTGGAGACTGGCCTCACTCTGAACGGTGCTGTGAAATAGTTCTTTTGTTGGCACCAGAAGTAAGATTTTGGGGTTCTTATTCCTGTGCTTTTCTATCAGAAGGCAGTGTTGTAATTTAATAACCAAGTAAATTTAGTAACAAGAATTAGCAGATAGACTTAAAGCAAATTTGAAGGATTTAGAGTACTTGATGGTCAGATTTTTTGTTGTTATTATTTTACAAAAATGAGACCCCCTCCTTTAATAAAGCAACAGCAAAATATTTCTGCTATATATTGATATTAAGACAGTTGATTGGCAAATGAAAATAAAGATATTTATCCATCAGTTTCACATAGGCTTTTCACAGACCATTGATCTGGCAGTTAAAGCTAATAAATATACAGAGCTCTGACTGGTTTTGTAGTTTTCATTAAAATTGATTGTACTTTCACCATAGCCTAGTTTTTACTATTTTTATCATTATTAATTAATTTATTTTTCACCACCTGCTCCAGCCTAGTTTTTTTTAAAGCTTTCCTGATTCTATAATAAACACCAAAACTGTTGACTTCTATTTTCTATAACTAGTAAAAATCCATTATTTAAACTCTTTCAATTTTTTACAAAGACATTTGAATGAACATTTAAATATTTGGTTTAGGAGTAAACACAAGCTGGGTCATCTACTACTCCTGTGGTAGGAATTAAGAAATTAACAAATAAGAAAGGCCTATATGCAAAATTCTATGTGCTTAGAGCTTGAGAATATGTTTTTTCCCCCTTATTTGACATTTCCAAAGATGGTATCAGAGAGGGAAAAATCACTTTAATTTGCCAGTCACATGGAATTAGAAATTATGGATATAGAAGTCCAGCATTGCCAGAGGCTAATGTATCTTAATGATCTAGATCTCCTTACAGTTGTTTCTGGAGCTGTATTTCTAGGGAGCACCAGTCTCATCAGTTGATCTCTTACAAATTAAAAAACGAAGGGGGGGATGTGTTCTGTTTCACATGTCATATGATACGCAGAGTATTGCTGTCAGGTTTTTTGTTCATGGTAGTATATGCAAGTATATTCTGAGAAGAACTACAGAAAATAAATACATTAAATTTAAACCAGCATTTCCTAATACAGTGAAAGACATAAAGATGATCAGGTCACTTTCTGCTTTGAAGAAGTTTATAATTTAATGGATTTAGGGAAAGCTGCTTTGGAAGAGACTCTGAAGAGGCCTGTTTTTAAAAAAAATTCATCATGTTTATTTGCTATATATATATATATGTTCTTTGGGAAATAAGGACATTGGACTTCTAATGGAAAAGCCTTTCTGAGAACAGTAATTTGAAATGAGTAGGTACCATTTACAAATCTTTTGAGACAGTGTGATGTTAGAAAGGAATCTGATGTTTACATACTTCAAGTTTATTTTTTAAGACTTTTAAGTGCCTAATATTTCAGGTGCTGGTATTTGGACACTATTCCTCTTGATCCTTTTTGTAATTGTTGTTTTATTTTCATTTTAAATGGACTTTAATTTCCCTCTCAGAAATATTCCTCTGCTTTCCCCCACTATCTAAGACAAATGCAAGTTGCACTGTTTGAGGAGCCAATTTATACTGTTAGAACAGAACTGGAAGCTTTCTGGTTTGTTTCCATGGTGATTTGAGTAGTTCTGAGCAGTAAGAACATATTTTAAGTATTTTCTTTAGAGATATTTTTTTAATGTGGAAAGTTTTGACCTGAAGTCTTTGGTGACTCCTAGTCCATCTCTGACACTTAACAGATTGTCTCATCACTCTGCTGCCATATCTCACTGCCTCCTACTTTTACTGACCCACCAGTGCCTGGTGAGGTTAGATAGGCATAAACACTACATAGATCATACAGAAAAGCTAAGGGTGAGATACTTTGTGCACTGCATTGATAAGGACACAGGAAAAGCCATTTGTAGTGATAACTTTCCTGTAGTATGGGCTAATGGGCCCTGGTTTGTAGTAGCTGTAATCTAACTTTTTGTAATTGTCATATTGCTCTTTTAACCTGGTGACCTTTTTACTCATGGATATACATATCATTTGGCTTTGAATAAAACAAGAGGCAAAAGAAGTGATTAAAAATTTTTTTCTAGATGTGTTTGTATTTGTTTTTCAGAATGCTTACTTTGGGAAGATTGGGCTTCTCAAGTGTGCTTATTTATTTATTTATTTCGAAAATAATTCAAACCGCTTTAGGCACCACAATAATATAACTTTTTTAAGCTCTGACAAAATGAACAGGAAATAATTCATTTTCCATAGAACACACAGTAATCCTAAAAACAATTAAAATCATTAAATCTGTGCTTCAGATACTTCAGTTTCTCATTGTTTTCAGGACAAAATAAACTTCTTAACTTGTTCTATTAAGCCTTGCATATTCTATCGTTGATGTAACTCTCTTGCCACATTTCTCCCTGTACTTTTCCTCTTGCCTCCTCATAGCCTCTGCTTCAGATATTGGGGCCCCCATGCTTTCTCATAAAGACGCCTGTGCATTGGTAATTCTCTTTCCTGAAACATACTTCATATTTTCTTCCGTTTGATGCTTTCATATTAATTATGCTGAATTTCTCTCCTATACTCCCCCTCATTTCATAGATCCATCTAGACCTCTTATATCTTTTTCTTCCTTTACTTTTCTATTCTATTTTTGACTGCCAGGCTTTGTTTGTTTTTCTTCAGTTCTTTAAATTTAAAATTGTTAGGTTTTTTTTTTTTTTTTTTGCTTTCCTAAAGTATCTTTTATACTGTATACTTAGTTTAATACATTGTCCCAATAGTTTTGGATATTATGGGAGCAACCGTAAATAACTAGCCAGAGCCTTGTGATCTAAACAAGAGGACATGTACGGGAGGAGTTTCCTTTTGTTTTATAGGGGAAATTTGGGCATTCAGACAGTTATGGAAGGTGCACATACCAAAATGATCTTCTAACCAGAAGCAAATGACATCAACTCATGTTTATCTATGGTTAGTTGTAGCAGATGTAATGAAGAGTTTGTTTTCAACTTATGAATGGAATTGATTTATTTTAAATTGGGTAGATTGGAAAAGCGGAGTTTGTGACCATAGTGGATTCTCTACTTTTTCAGATTCCTAAAACTCAAACCACCATCTACAGGTGAAGTAGTTTAGGACCTCAACACTGGAGTAGAAATTCAGACTCTTTGTCTGTCTACATCCCAGGTTTTCTCAGGGAAGTTAGGTAGAATACATCTTACTTTGTTACTTCACTGTCTTTAACTAGAGCTTCTGGAAATCTTAGAATACCATGTTATTACAACCACACAGTAGAAATTAACAAATAATTGTGGAATGAATGAATGAAAAAATAACTCAAGATCGTGCTGTGTAAAAAATTAATAGAGAACTATAAAAGGACTATTAAATAAGAAGATTTAGTTGTTCTGGTTGGGGTTAATATAGTTCATCGATCTATTACATAGAGTATTATTAATTAAGGTTTGGGATTTCTTCTGGCTGAGAAATGAAGTATAAAATGTGTTAACATACTTTTTTTTAGATATGAAAAATGAGGTCATTTATGATGTTTAATGGTCATGTTGTAGCAACTCCAATTGTATTTGACTACATGTAACTAAAACCCAACTATAATGGTTTAAACAAATATAGTTTTTATAATATGACAGGAAATCCAGACATAGGCAGCTCAGTGTTGGTATGTTAGCTCTAGTGTCATCAGGGACTTAGGCTCTTTTAGTTCTTCCAACCCCTCATTTTTAGTGTGTATTCTTGCTTTCATTCTTTCAAGATGGATGCTATGTCTTAAAGCGTCAGTTCCATATTTCAGAAACAAAACAGGTGGGAAGGTCACAGTACAAAAACTGCATTCCATCTGAGTCTGTTTCTGTTGACCAGGAAAATAGAGCATCAGTCAAAGAATAAAAGGTTTTGTAAAAATGCTGAATTCTTTGTCATATTAAAAACAATCAAAATTAGAAACCAACTGATTTCTAGTCAACATGGCCTTTTTTTTTTTCTAATTAGGGACAAAGCAGAAGCTTGAATCTAAACCTTGACCTAGATATATTATTTAACTTTTCATAGCCTCAATTTCCCCATTTTAAAAATGCAAATAATAACAAAGTATATTTTGTTTGTCTCACAGTGTTCCTGTGAGAATGAAATGAAAGAATAATTTTAAAAACACATGGCATAGGACCTGGAACATACTAAATCTTAAAGAAGTATTTCTCCTTTCAACTCTTGTATGTATTCTGCTCCCCTACTTACCAAATTTTCCTATTATAGAAAGGACTTTTTAAGAATGTAAGTGAGGAAGGAATAAGGGACTTCCTCCTATAATCCATCCCCATTTAATGTTACCTTTATAAACATTCAAATCTAAAGATTAAACACCATGAAATATTAGGGGGAAAAAGATTCTTGTATACCCTTTTCTTTTTAGCCATCTCTTTTCACAAAGGGGAAACCTTGGCCAAGGGCAGTTAAATCAGTCACCTAAAGTCACATAACTGGTAAATAGCAGAATTAGAACTAAAAACTAGATATAAATTCTGTCTTGTGTTCTTTCCTTCATCAATTGTTATCATCATTAAAGTGGGTATATGTAGCATGCTGTGTGTGACATCCTATTCTAAACACTAAGTTACTCAGTACATTGTATTGTACACTAATGTAGTATATAATAGATACATGAACGTTATAAACCTAGTCAACCCATGGCTTTTCTTCTCCTACAGTAAGAAGTAAAATGGTTTTCTGTCAATAATGACTGGAAATAGGGATGAAGGTAAGAAGGCCTTCTACATTTTTTAAATCTACCTTTTCAGAATGTCTTTTTTCCTTCAGAGTTTCCTTTGTTACACACTTTAACAATTCTATACTCTCAGATTTTATAAGACTATGTGAGAATTTTTGCTTGGGTTGTCCAGAACCATCGTATGGGGAAGCCTGATTGACTGTAATTGTTATGGGAAAAAATTGGGATTTTTTTTTTTTCTAATCAGAAAGATCAATTACTTTCCTTCTATGAAAATGGTGTGTTTCCTACTAGTTTTTTTCTTGTAACATAAAATGATGCTATTGAAACCAGGATCTATAAGAGAATCCATAGCCCATACCAGACCACATTTGGCTGCAACTATGTGGGCTTAAACAACCAACAGCAGCTATTTGTGAGTCTTTTAAGGCTCTTAGTCAATTAAAAGAGCTGGGTTTTAAAGTCGTAATGGAAATACAAAAGTAGGAGAGTTCGTAAGGGTGTTTTCATTGGGGAAAAATAGAAAACCATGGGTCTATACTGACAATAGATATATAAGTGGTTGAATGAATACATATATACATAAATACATACACACACAAATAGGGGAGATGGCTATGGTCTTACTTAGAGTAGAATGCAGAGTGTTGACTGTGGGGAGACAGTAATGTGTCCTTTGTATCTCTGTACATCCTGTGTGCAGAGACACTGACTGAGTTTGTTCCAGATCATCTTTTCAAGGGTATTTGTGTAGTCAGCAGCTTTGTAAGGTAGGGGTAATACCTCCTTCCAGATAATATCTCCTACTCAGACTCTTCATGGTTCTTCATTCTGCAGCCATTATAATAAAGATTTATTCAGGCAGGAGTCATTAGTAGACACTAAATCTAATGGGGAGGTTTTGGTAAGGAGTAGTATATTTGTGTGGTCTTAAAGTGTCTCAACAAGATTGCTTATTAATAATAAGATGAAATTGTATTTGGACACCCTCTTTACCAGCTTATTGAAGTTTATGTCACAATTGAAAATCATATACACATTGTATGCTTCTGAATGAGATGCCCTGAGAAGGATATAGAATTACTTAGGTAGTATTCTGACCTACAGTGCTTAACTTAAATCTGATTTATGAGGAAACATCTTAGAAATCCAAAATGAGGGGCCATATATTTTGAAAGAAAGAAAGGAAAGAAGAAGGGAAGGAAGAAAATAATTTTCAAAATCAGTCATAAAAGAGATAAAAAGCTGAGGCACTGTTTCATATTAAAAGAAGCTAAAGAGGTGTGACAACTAAATGCAAAACCTTGTTCTAGACCAGGGATTGGTAAGCATTTTCTCCAGAGGACCTGGTAGTAAATATTTTAGGCTTTGTGGGCCACAGAGTCTCCGTCACACCATGTAAGTTTATGTTATAGCTCAAAAGCAGCCAGAAACAATATGTAAATGAATGGCTGTGGATGTATTTCAATAACACTTTATTTACACAACAGATAATGAGATGGATTTGACTCATGGGCCATGATTTGCTGACCCCTGTCCTAAATTGAATCTTATACTTAAGGGGAAAATATGCTATAAAAGACATTTTTGGGTACTTTAGCAAAATTAGAAAATGAATAGTAGATTAGGAAAATTTAAAATTTTCTGAAATTGATTATTATTCTATTGTTATATAAGAGATTATTCTTATTCTAAGGCAATACACAATGAAATACTTGGCAGTAAAGAGATCTGATGTATATAGTGTACTTTCAAATGGCTAAGGAAAAAATAAATACATAGAAAGACAACAAATGATAAAGGATATAGTGCAAAATATTAACATTAGGTGAATCTGGGTAAAGAGTACATGGGTCTTTTTCATACTATTCTTAAAATTTTTCTGTAAATTGGAATTATTTCCAAATAAAAAGTTAAAATAGTATGTGTGCTAATGTATGTGAATTTATATGTATGTACATAGCCAAGATGGAGGGAAAATACTACAAATTTCATACTGTACACCTTTTTGATAGATACCTACAAAAAAAAGAGAGATTAACCAAAACTTGAATTGAAAATGAACATCTGTGATTGATGTAACAAGGGAATCCAGCAGACATCATCCTTGGCCTAATCTGAATGCACTTAGTTACCAAACGGCTGTAGTCTAGAGGCCAGAGGTTTAGTGCGGTCTGAAAATGATGGTGGGAGCCACGTTTTCCAAACCATGAAACACAGGGTACCTTGTTTAGTCAGCACAGTTTAGGTCAAATGTGGTTATGAAAAACAGATGAATTCTGGTGATCAAGTTGTATTTTGACAAATATTCCATTGTTTGAACATGCAGTAATTTCTGAAAAATGTGAAGCAGCCTGGACTGCAGAGATTGAGTTCTCTCTTCTCAACTCCCTTGACTGCTCACAAAGGTCTTGTCGTCGTGGGGAGTAGAAATAACAGGGCAAAAGAAGTATGTTAGATATTCCCCTCCCCCTTCTTTGTCTTCTTTTTTTTCCTTTGCTTTGCTTTACTGGCAAGTCAAGCAGTTCTGGACAGGCTGTTTTGTCAGCTGGAGGTCTTGCACTACTCTGGACTTCAGAGACAGGTTTTGTGCTTCCCTTTTGGGAATAGTGAGTGGTGTGTTCTAGTGAATTAGATACTCTTGAGTTTATCCCATTAATGGAAAGTGGTACTTGAGGTTTAGTGCAACATTGTTATATTTCACTGGCCTCCTCTGGCCATGACCTGTGAGTCATTATTTGATCCAACGACTATTCCTACCTCAAGAGGCTCGTCTATGGAGCTCTGTTCCTATAACTTAAGAACTATTGTAATAGCATAGCAGGCCAGAGATGCCTGATAGAGAGAGCTCTACATGGAGTCAAGTCCTCCTTGATGGCTTCTTTTTCCATTTGTATGCTTATGTTGTCCTTTTTTTTTTTTGGTTGCTTCAGGATTTTGTCTCATTTATTTACTTTGTTCATTCATCCATTCAATAAATATTTATTGCTTACTTACTGTATGCAAAGCACATAGTCCATCCTTCTGCTTGGAATGATTTAGATTTGTGCTGTCCAATATGTAGCCAGTAGCCACATGTGGCCTTTGAGCACTTGAAATGTGGGTAGTCTAAGTTGAGATGTGTTTATAAGTGTGAAATGCACACCAAATTTAAAAGGCTTGGTAAAAAAAAAAAGCACACAAAATTATTCATTAGTAATTTTTATATTGATTGCATATTGAAATGATACTAGCATATATTGGGTTAAATGAAATAATTTATGTGTATATATTTATATCACTTGTTTTTTACTTTTTTACTGTGGCTTCTAGAAAATTTTAAAATTGCATTTATGGCTCACATCTGTGACTTGTATTATATTTCTGTCAAACATTGTTGCTCATCAAATATGAATTAATATATATGAACCCTGAGTGTTGCCCCCCCAACCCCCATCTTTTATCTTGAAGAAATTCTGATCACTTCTAGTATTAGTACATTTAACATTTTTCTATAAAGGAATATCAGCTGCCGTTACTACACCTTCCTTTTTCTTTTAATTTTGATGATTGTCAGTACATCTAAAAAATACCATCAATTCTTGCCAAATTGGTATAGCATTTCTCAATAAATTTCGAGTCTTGGTGAATATCTCTGGGCAACTAGATTCGTTAATACCAAGGTGACATTTGTAAAAATGATGAATATTACCCAGAAATCCTGATAGAAGTGTTCTTACAAATTCTACTAGAACTTCTGTATAAGGTATTAAAACCTTAAGGGAAGTCCCCACAATTTTGTTAACTATTCCAGCTACAGGTAAGTGAGGTCATGGTAGTTATATAATATATGGTTATAAAATATAAAAGAAAGAATTCACCTGCAAGCTTGAACACTTAGTCACAAAATTATGAATAACTACAAAATGATATATTGCATGTTTAATATTTATTTGTAAAGAATACATTTTGTTGCTGAAATCTACATTGCATTCTGCTCTGAGGAGAATGGACTGGGAAGAAATTTTTGATGGCTGGCTGTGGCTGCCTGTGTATTTTGGAAGTATTGATTTTTTTCATGCCCTGGGAAGCATGGCTTTATTTTTTAGAAGCTTGAAGCTAAATCTTCATTGTAGGTATTACTATATATATATATATATATATATATATATATATATATATATATATATATATATATACACACACACTCACGTTGGACCTCAGCAAATGGTTGTGGCAATCTTACCATCTTTGTCATCATAGTGCCATGGCTTAGATTTAGTTTGTCTTTCATTATGTAGATCATATTTGCTATGAGTGTCATATACGAAGTTGGGACAGGTTTTAATCTAAGTTCCAACCATGGTATAGATGCTTTTCAGGGCTATAGGTGACTTGAAGCACCACCAGGAAGCAGTCCTGATAAGGAACAAAGTTACAGGCAACTTTAAGGGAGGGGAAAAACAGACTCCTGCTGTGGAGTTGCTTAAGTAGGAGGTGGAAGCTGATTTTTAGCCAAAAAGAATCATGCACATCTAGACAAGGCTAGCTTCATATTAGGAAACCAGAAGGAGAAATTATTATTTTTCTCTCATTTTTTTTTGTTACCAAATGTTGACATGTTTTTGCAATACGCTTGTTGGGGAAAGACTAGTCAGTCTGAGACTATTGTTTCTATTATGTCTTTGTATTGAGGAGAGACAAAAAAAGCATGGGACATATACTTACATTCAAGAAAAATTGATAAAGATACAAGATGACTGATAATATATATGGAAGTTTCTTAATGTGGTCAAGGGCATTTATGAAAATTTCCAGCAAAGATCATACTTATTGACTAAACTTCAGAAAGATTCCCAGTAAAGTCAGGAAAAAGACAAACACTTGGACAAAGGTGCCTACCACCATCGTGTTCATTATTCCCCAAAGTCCTAGGTTGCAAAAAGAAAAGAAAAGAAGATAGATTGAAGAAATTGTTCAACATACACAATAGTATTTCTCTAAGTCAATTATGTCCATCAAGCAAGTACAGTTGAAAATAAATAAGCCTTTTAATAAGTTACATAGAAATTAACATAAAAATATACAGGGTTTTTATTGTGAAAATTTCACATTTCAACTAAAGGACATACAGGAAATGCTGAATAAATGAAGAGAGAGAGAGAGTCTTTTAATAGGATGTCTGAACATTGTAAAAATGTCAGTTTCTCTCCATTTTAATTTGTAAAGCCAAAGAAATTCAAATAGTAATTCCAGTAGGAAGCTTGTGGAAACTTGGCAGCCCTTTTTCTAGTTCATCCAAGTTGCCATTCTACATAGGCTAGTGGCTTGCTGTCAAGACTTGATGCCGCATTGTGATGGCCTGTACCCCACAAGAAGCTCTCCTGTATTAACATAAGGATACAGTTATGTGGGTATTTGTTTTGACATTGTTTCTGGTGGCAAATAGTAGAAGCAATCTAGGTGTTCATTACTGGGGGACTGGATGAGAAAAATCAGTATTTATGAATGATTGAATGTAATATGAAACATATACCAAGACATTGTAAATGATGAACAATATTTACAATATTACAACATGTAAAGATTTCAAAAGTATGATGCCAGGGGATCAAAGTAAGAAGCAATACAATTGATAGCTCAATATCATTTACATAAATTAAAACAAACCCCTAAAATAACACTATTATATTTCAAAGACACATTTTTATACAAATAAATATAAAAGGTTCACTTGATTGACATGTCTTACATATACTAGAGTGGATGACTGTGTTGAAAAGGGGTGTTAGATTAGGAATTGGGCATAGAAGAGAGAAAATAAAAATGTGTAATACTACATCAACAATATATCTTGACCCCGGGTAGTAGTATAAAATCAATTGTTTGTAGGTGATGCCCTAATAAAATGCTCTCCATTGTTTCTACTTGAATATCACGTTATCAGAGAAGTCCCATTAGCATTTGTCAAAAGGCTTCAGATATTTCCTATAGCACTACTCTACTCTTACAATCTTGACTGAATTGCCACAAAACACTGGTGGAAGATTATATACATCTCTTTTCTTTCTTCTGTGCACCTTGAAAACCAGTTTTCTTTTTAAGGTCATGATGTACATGTCAGGTCACATAAAGTGTTTTCCTTATCTGTTTTGGAGAACCAAAATAGAAAAGACTGATGCTTACAGCAAGGACTATGTACATATCTAGTGTCCCTAGAGTGAGTGAGTCTTAGTCACCATACATTCTTTTAAAGTCACTCTTCCAAAGGAAAACAAAAGTGAGCAAATGCTTTATCATGACCATATTCATTCAACAAGTATTTATGGCAGATATATTTTATTCTATATGAGTGGGCTTCAAAACAATTAGTACACTAGACTCTGAAGAAGTCCATCAGAGTTCCTTGCTTTAAAAAAAAAAAGAAATTCCTTGCATTAAGTCTTAGCACCTTTGTAAACATGAATGACATTGAGAAGGTCCCTGTCAAAGAGGGAAGGATATGTAAATGATATGATTAGCAAGTTTCCCATTTTCATTTTAAGCTTTTCATCTCTGATCAATGAGTGGAACACATTCATTCATTAAAACAGTTTTGACGGAACTTTCCTGAAATCACACTAAACCTGTCTACCTCCCGTGAAGTTCCGTGTGACTTGCTCTTGAAAAGTTTGATTTGAGGGACAGGGGAGTTTCAGAAGGAGAGCTTCACCCATCCTTGAGAGAACAAAAGCAAAGCTACCCTTGTCAGGGTACAGGAAGTAGAGTCTATGGAACTAGACAGAGAAACCTGCATAGAAAAGGAGGGTAAAGTGGAAACCACATGAGCTGGTGTCATGGTGTCAGACATACTTGTCTTTTCTCAATGAACTTTGTAACTTTGGCTTTCAGTTTCCTTGCAGGCATAGGAAAATGTACTTTAAAGCGTCATTGAGAAGGATAAATGAGATACAAAGATTGTTTTCATAAAACACATAGTAGGTCTAATGATTGCACAATTTATATTAATTCTTTGTAATAAATATTTCTTCTTAATTATGTGTCAGCTTGCTTCTCCTGTTTCCTCAAATCTTAAATCCAGCCCCTACCTCATCAAGACTCTTAGGTAAAGTTTACTTTTACTAAGTATAGAGTAAAAATATCATCTTTAAGGGAGATTTTTACTATATGCTTTTTAAAACCTGAAGCATAAATCATTTCAGTTTTCTAGACTCTTTTTCAATATAACTAAAATTATTTGCTGCCTTGTGGCTTCTGTGAAATATCCTTTGTGAAAATGACAAGCACAGAGGATCCAGCTTGATTTTGGTGCTGTATCTATCTTCTCCAGCAGTTCTTGAAAACACAAAAATTGACAGGATCAAACTTTAATCCTCATTAGAAGGAAGGATAGTTTTTGTCTGTCTTCTTCATTTGACAGTAGTGGCTACAGCTCTAAGGTATTCTATAATCAACATCCCAAACTCCTGAATCCTTTTGCGTTTAGGAGTTTCGTGTTTTTTCCATATTCACACACACTGTATCTCATTTGACCCCCATGATACCTGCCTGACATAGGCAGGTTTTATAGTGAGCCTCTTATATTTACTTGGTGGTTGAGAGAATTGCAGCTCTGCATGATTAATTTATCTATCTGCCCAGGGGATCACAGAGCTAGTGACTAGCTGATCTAGGAATCAAGGCTGATTTTTTGAGTCATATTTGAAACCTCTTTTAACTTTCCTGTATCATTAATGTTTCTGTTGCAGGGACAAATGCTGTGCAGAAAGTAAAAAGACTTTTCCCATATTGATACATTTTGAAGGTATTACTGGAAAGTAAATACTTTGGCATTGTTTTGGGTTAATATCTGGTCTTTGAAAGAACTGTTTATAAAATTTTTAATTAAGAAAGCAATAGTCTTGGTAGTTTCTGGAAAAAGTTACATTGAAAATAACAGTCAAGCCCTATCTTCTAATACTGTAAGAGACCTGGAAATCAGATACAAGGCCTTGGAGAAAGACAGTCACATAAACCACATTGGTTTTGGCTTAGAAAAATGACTAGGGTAGAGAGAGAAGATGGGCAAAATGTGTTTAATAGTTTGCTCCTTAGATTGGGAGTGTTGCCTTATGAGGAACTTTAATAATGTGTTAGTGTCATCATACAAAGTCTGTTTGGGCCTCTCATGGTTCTGCAACTGCTATGTAAAATCTCAGCCTTGCTGGGATAGTTCTGTACAGTTGATTGTCAGGGTTTATTTTTAAGTAGAAATTACCTTGTGCTCTCTCTCTGCTCTTCACTCTAGACCTGGCTTGGGAAAACCAGGAGGGGAGGGGCAGGTGCTAATACTGCTGTTTTAAAAGGATCACTGCCAGCTCTAAGTCAGGCAGAGCCAAACTCATTCTGGATTAGTCCTAGGGTAGATGATCCCTCCTTGAGTTGCCAAATGATCCTTCCTAATGCCAGGCTGCTGTGCAGTCTGTTCCAGCATAAGGCTTCACTGGGCCCTCCCATTCAGAAAAGAGCAAAAGTTTCCTCTCTTCCCAGGCTTAGCTTAGTTTTATTACTCTCTTAAGGGTGACTTTCAGATATTTGGCTATTTCAAAAGACCTTTTGTTGAAAGGTTCGACTGTGCATGGTGTACTCTGTTGCCTGAAATCATCCCACACCGTTATTGTACAGTCACAGGTTTGATATTTACGAGGAGGAGTCATCAGATAACCAGTCATCTCGTCTGTAGTCAGCAGTGGTAGATGACAGGGTCAACCAAGTATTAGCTTTATGGTTACCTTATTGCTACCAGGACAGTGAGTGCCTTTCTAGGTGCCAGCACTGTTAATGCTAGCCCTGTCTAACTGTAGACACAGCACAGGACTGCTTTTATTCTCACCTATTAACTTTGGAGAGAGCACTTTTTGTTTCTCTTCTAGTGTTCTTTATCTTGGCATCTGTCAGTTTCTATACTAATTGTTCCACCACTGTCTGTAGGCTGTTTCTGCAATGACCTGGTAAGATCTGTCAGTGGGCACTGTAATGCCTTTGATGAAAGGGAACTAAGGAAATACCTTAATTTTTTTCCTAAACATCATTGTTCATTGTTTAGAAAAAAATAGAAGAATTTGAAGAAACCAAGTAACTCACAGTTCTACCACTATTTTGTCTGCTTCCTTGCAGACATTGTTTTCTGGACACATTGATATACTTTTTACAAAAATTTCATTATACTGTGTCCATTTCTTTATGATTTGCTCCTGCCCCATTAACATGTACCATATCATAAACATCTATTCATGTCAATAACTATAGACCCATAATTACAGTTTTGGTTTCCTCTGTGTAGGTTCACTTAGTCCAGTGTTGTTGTAATTAATCATGACAATGATTGTGATGATGATAGCAGACATTTATTGACTTACAACATGCTACGCATCATGTTATATAAATTGCATATATTGTCTTATTTAATCCTCATAGCAACTCTGAAAACTATATATATTAATCCCCCTATTTTGCAAGTGAGGCAGTTGAGACATAGATTAAATAGACTGCTTAAGTTTACAAAGTGAGGGTTCTAACTCCTTTTATTAGAATTTGAATTCAGTTCTTCCAGTTGCGCACATTTGTTTTTGTCACTGATCTGATTATTACTTTAGATAAAATTACTAAAGTGAATTAAAAGGCATGCATATTTTAAGCTTCCTGAATACCTAACCTCTCAGAAAAGTCATAATATTTTGCATTTTTTAGCAAAAGAATGCAGGAGTGTGGTTTTACATATTTTCAGCAATATTGGGTATTGTCTTTTTTCTTTGCGAATTTGGTAGGGGAAAATGGTATATTGTGAATTTCATTTGGGTTTTTAAAATTTTTTAAATGTGGACATTTTTCTAATGTTTAGTGATGACTCATTTCCTTTTTTAGTGTTCATGGAATGTTTATAATTTGTTTATTCAGATAAAGAGTGTTTTGTCTGATATGAGTGTTTAAGCTATTTTCTTAGTTTGCTTTTGATTTTTTAGTATTCTTTTGATTTGTAGAAATTTAAAAATTTCTTTGTGAACTACTCTGTTACTTTTCCTTACTATGTATTTTTAAAAAGTAACAATTTGCATATATTAAAATATGCAAATTTAAGCATACAACTTAATGGGTTATAACATATGTATACACTTGTGTAAGTACCTCCCAGATCAGGAAATAGAACGTTTCCACCTTCTAAGGAAGTTTCCTTCGCCCCTTTCCAGTTGTTATTAGTCTTCTTCTCTCTGCACAAAGTAAACTTTGCTGATTTCTATCACCATAGATTAGTTTTGCCTGTTCTTGAACTTCATATACATGCAGTCATATAGCATGTTGTCTTTTGTGTCTAGCTTCTTTTCCTCAACATAATGTTTTTGAGATTCATCCATGTTGTTGCATATAGTGGTAGTTTGTTTCTTTTAATTATGGAGTACTTTTCCATTTTATGAATATTAATAGACATTTGGGTTGTTTCTATTTAGGGCTTATAACGACTCAAGCTGCTGTGACATTTTTATACAGATATTCTTAATGGACTTTCATACTCTTTTCTCTTGAGAAAAAATAGGACTAGAATATTCTAGTTATCTTTTTGTTTTTGATTTTTAGATTTCCACTGGAGTCAGATAATATAATCCTATTATAGACTTCAACACTTTGAAATTTATGGGGATTTTCTCTGTGGTCCAGCATATAGGATAATTTGGTAAATATTAAATGTGCACTTGAAAAAATACGCATTCTGTAGTTGTTAGAGTGTTGATAGATGAAAATATGATTTGCTGTTGCTTTCTGATTTGGTTCTAACAGTATGTAGAAGAAATATTTAAGGTAATTATATTGCGAATGGAGAACAGTAAAGATGTACAAGGAAGTAAGGTTTCTGTACTTCCCTAGAATTGGTAAAATGATAATATATGTAACCTATGGTAAGTTATGTATATATAATATAATACCTAGAATAGCCACAAAAAATGTACAGATATCCACTCAAAAACACTACAGATAAAAAAAATGGAATTATAAATAATATTCAAGTAACCCACAGGAAGTCAGGAAAAAAGAAATTAAAAACAAGGAAAACAAACATAAAACAAAAAATAAAATGACAGACATAAGTTCTAATATCTAAATAATTTCATTGAATATAAGTTATCTAAATAAACCAATAAAAAGCAGATACTGACAGAGTGGATAAGAAACATGACCCAATTATATGCTGTCTATAAGAAAATCACTTCGAATGTATTGTTATAGGCAGGTTGAAAGAGAAAAAGGACACCATGATCAAAGAAAACATTGATCAAAGAAAGTGGAATAGGAAGTATTAATATCAATGAAGTGGACATCAGAACCAAGGAAACTACCAGAGACAGAGGTGCATTATATCATGATAACAGGATCATTCTATGAAGAGGACATAATTCTGGATGAGTATATCCCAAACACCAGAGCTGCTAATGGTGAAGCAAAAACTGATATAACTGAAAGGAGAAACATTTCAGTTTGGAGACAAATCCACTAGGTCGGAGATTTCAAAAACCCTTTCTCAGCAATTAATAGAACAACTAGGCGGAAAATCAAGGATATAGAAGAACTCAGCAACACTATCAACTAGCAAGATGACAAATAGACATCTATAGAATACTGTACATATTGATGGCAGAATACACATTCTTTTCATGTGTCCACAAAACATGTACCAAGTTAGACCATATGTGAGCCGTGAAATAGGCCCCAACAGGATTTGAAATCACACGTAGACCTCAAGAGAAACCAAATAAGAAGTCAAGAACAGAAGTATAACAAGAAAGTCTCCAAACATTTTGAAACTAATAAACTCACTTTTATATAATGCCTAGGTCAAAGAGGAAGTCTTAAAGGAAATAAAAATATATACTGAACTGAATGAACAGAAAATTTGTGGGACTCAGCTAGAGCAGTGTGGAGAGGGAAATTTATAGCATTAAATTTAATATAGTATAAAAGAAGAAGAGTCTCAAACCGTAACATAAGCTCTCACCTCAAACCTAGAAAAAGAAAGGCAAAATAAACCCAAAGCAAGCAGAATGAAATAATAACAGTAAGAGTGGAAATCAATGATAGTAAAAACAGGTAAACAATTGGGACAATCAATGAAAGAAAGTTAGCTTTTTAAATAATTGATAAAATGGGCAAACCTCTAGCAAGACTAATAAAGAAAAAAAAGAGAAGAAACAACAATTTCAGGAATAAAATGGCATATCAAGGATATCACTATAGACACTATAGATTTCAGAAGGATAGTAAGGGAATACAGTGAACAGCTCTAAACACATAAATTTGAGAACTTAGAAAATACAGACCAGTGCATTGCAAAATACAAACTGTCACAGTTCACCTAATATGAATTAATAATTTGAATTGTCCTGAGACTATGAAGGAAATTGAATTCATAATTTAAAAACTACCCCTGGCCCCCATTCCAGTTAAATTCTCCAGGGGGAATCCTATGAAACATTTTTAGAAAAATTAATACCAATTCTACACAGTCTCTTTCCTAATATAGAAGTAGATGGAGCACTTTTCAATTAATTTTATGAAGCTAGTGGTTCCTTGATACCAAAACCAGACAAAGATAGTACAAAAAATAAAACTACAGACCAATATCCCTCATGAATATAGATGTAAAACTTCTTAAGATATTATTAAGCAAAATTTAGTAATACAGAAATAGAATATATGACCAAGTAATTATATCAGGTATCTAAGGCTAGTTCAGTATTTAAAAATCAATTAATGTAATCCACCACATTAACAGGCTTAAGAAGAAAAATCACTTATATGTATCAATTAATGCAGAAGAAAAATTTGACAAAATTCAAGCCCATTCATGATTAAAAACAATAAAATCCCTCCTCAACTGGGTAAAGAACATGTGGAGAAACCTACAGCTAACTTTATACTTAAGGTAAAGGACTAACTCTTTTGCCCCTAAGATCAGGAACACAGCAAGGATATCTGCTCTTACCACTCATATTCAACATTGTGCTGGAAGTTCTAGCCTGTGCACTAAGGTAAGGAAAGGTGATAAAGGGCATACGGATTGGAAAGGAAGAAATATAACTGGCCTTATTTGCAAATAGCATGATTGCTTGTGTTGAAAATCCCGAAGAATCAAGGTAAAACCACCAAATACTAATACATGAATATAGCAAGGTGGCAGATACAAGATATACATAAAGCAATTGTACTCCTATATACTAGCAATGAATATATAGATAACAAAATTAATAGTACAGTGCTATTTATGATCATTTAAGAAAAGATATGCTTATGTGTAAATTAAAAAGAAAACATATGCAAGATTTATATGCTGGAAAGTACAAAATCCCAATGGGTGAAATTAACAAAGATGTAAATAAATGGAAAGACATACTGTGTTATTGGAAGACTTGGCACAGTTAAGATACTAATTTTTCCCAAGTTGATACAGCTATTAAATAAAACTATCAAAATCCCAGCAAGATTTTTGTTGATACAGACAAGATTATTCTAAAATTTGTATGGAAAAGCAAAGGAGCTAGAATAACTAAAACATTTTGTAAGAAATAAATTGGAAGGAATAAATGTACCCAATTTCAGTTATATAGGCAGAGTAATCAAGATATGTTGTATTGGCAGAGGGATAGACAGAAAGATCAGTGGGACAGAGTAGAGAATCCAGAAATAGATCCACAAAAATGTTTGACAAAGTTGCAAAAGCAATTCATCAAATTGTGTTAGAACATCATAGACCAAATTGGACATCCATTTACCAAAAAAGTGAACTTGGAGCTGCTTCTTACATTTATGCATTTTATTGAGTTAATACAAAAATTAACTTGAAATGAATCATGACTTAAGTTTAAAATGCCAAACTATAAAACCTTAAGGAAAAAAATACTCATAGTCTAGGAACAGGCAAAGAGTTCTTAGACTTCACTCCAAAAGCACTCACCATAAAAGAAAAAATTGATAAATTGGAGTTCATCAAAATTAAAGACCTTTGCTCTGCAAAAGACCTTGTTTATGAGTATGAAAAGACAAGCTGTAAGAGTGGGAGAAGATCTCTGTAAACCGTATATTCAGCAAAGGAGCAGTACCTAGAATATGCAAAACTTTTTCAAAACTTAACAATAAAAAAAATCTAATTAGGATATGGGCAAAAGACATGAAAAATTCACCAAGACAGATGAAAAGATATTCAAAATTGTAAGTCATTAGAGAAATTCAAATTAAAGCCACAATGAGCTATTACTACACTCCTATCAGAATAGCAGTGACACCAAATGTTATGGAGGATGTGCTGGTGGGAATGTAAATTGATGTAGTCACTCTGAAGAACAGTTTGACAGTTTCTTCAAAAACTAAACAATGTGACCCAGCATTTACACTCCTAGGCCTTTATCCCAGACAAATGAAAACTTAGTTCAGGTATTTTCTATATGTGAGTGTTGATAGTAGCATGATTCATAATAGCCCCAAACTGGGAGCAACCCTGATGTCCTTCAGTGGGTGCATGATTAAATAAACTGGTACATTTATATTTTAGTATGAAATATTAGTTAGCAACATAAAGAAAATAACTGATATATATGCAGCAACCTGGATGACTAGTGATTTATGCTGAGTTATGAAGCCAATCTTAAAGATTAATGTAAAAATTCCACTTATGTAACATTCTTAAAGGGACAAAATTAATAGAAATGGAGAACAAATTATTGCTTAAAAAGGGTAGGGATGGAGCTAAGTAGGATGCTTTAAGAAGGAAACTTCAAGATCCTTGTAGTTTGGGAAATCTGTACCTTGACTGTAACAATGTCAAAATCCTGGGTGTGATACTGTACGATACTTTTCTAAGATGTTTGCTAGTAGAGAAACTGGATAAACATACATAGGATCTTTCTCAATTATTTACAATAGTTGTATGTGAATCCACAATTCTCTCATAATAAATAGTTTAATTAAAAAATTGGTATTGAAGCACATTTTATTCAACTTTTTTTTTTCTCTTGACTTGGAATCTTTCATTTTTTTTAACCAAGTATCAGCCTAATATTTGTCCACTTTGTTTTTAGATATTCTGACTTTTTCTGAACATCTTAAGTTCAGCATGACAGATTTCTTTCTTTTCAGACACTGAATTTCTCTGTTTCTGGGGGAAAAAAGCATCTGTTAATGGGGGGAAGAAGCATAGATTAACTTATACAAAATTTCCCCAGTCTTTACTTAACTATGAAAGGACTGTTTTTGGGGTGTGTGTGTGTGGCAAATTTGATTTTGAAATGCAGGGAGCAGCCATGTGTCTTTAATAAAATAGCTATTACATACATTTATATGTCATAAAAATAACATGTATAGCTCATTCAGTTTATAAAGTACTTATACTGAGCCTCAGATTTTGGGCTTTTCCTGGCATGGACTTCCTTTATATACATGGGAAGTCACTTAAAAGCTATATGCCTAGTTCTTTCTGTATAAAACTTATACTGTACTTCTGTTAAGTCAGTATTTTCCATTGTGAAGACTATTAACAATGTTCCATCACCTCCAACTCCTTGAAGCGATTGTGTCAATCACCGTGACATGTTGGTATTTTTATTTACATTTTTAGATGCCTCTTAGCTCTTTAGCAATTGTTCAGAGACCCTATTTATTTTGGCAACATGAAACAGATTGAGAGATTTGTCTGGGAAATTTTAAACTTCAGCACAGTGAAGCACCTTAGCAGTTTAAAACATTGAGAGTTGTGAGTTAGAAAAGACTTTCCATAAAAATTGGCAAGTATGAAATTGGGCAGTTGAATAGTAACTTTTGAAAACTATGAACATTGGGAATAGTTCTTTGGAGAAAACCTCATTTCTTTCTCTCTAATTAAAGGAGTAAGTCCTTGCTTGTCATGTGTAGATACTCAATTCTGTAAGAATTTTTAGTGTCCCATTGTTGGGCAATTAATATGGTTTAATTCTTTGCTCACATAGTCTTACTAGTTGTTGGTATTTTAAACGGACCACTGAATAAAATAATGGGACTTGGGGGAGGTTTATAATTTACATCATAGTGCCTTTTTTCTTAACAGCAAAATAACTTGCATTTCAATTATTTTATATTAGAAGCTGTGTCATACTCAAAATTCTCTTGCTAATTGCCTCCAAATTGATTAAATCATATTATAATCATAGCATACAGTTAGCACATTAAGGTGTATAGTTATATGCAGATAATTCGAGTTTCCCTAACAGAAGGGGCACTTAAAAGTGAAATCCAAATCTTTGCCCTGATTAATTACCTTAATCATAGAGGAAGTCAGTGTTTTTGTTCTAGCCAGGTAGGTAGGTTGTAATTTTAAGTAGTTTGCTTTGGTAAGCATGATTAAGACACTGTTCCCTTTGAGGTCTACCCTTTTGCTTCTAAGGTACAACTGTTTATCATCCTGGGTCAAAGGTTCTAAAAAGTAGTCATCAATTAAAGCTTTATTGGTTGTAATTGGTAATGCAATGAAAGGAGCCAGCCAAACTGAATCTGATAATAAAAGACCCTTTGTTAAAATGTTTAATAAATTAACACTCTCTCTTGGAAGGGGGAAGCTAGTTACAAAGGCCCAGGATTGTTAATCATAATGTTTACTTTCTTCAAAAGCACAGACTCAACCACTCCATAATCTTTAGACATCAGATTTCTTTTTCTTTTTCTTAGTTCTGCAGACTCTGTCATTCCTGGAGGGGATGTTCTTTTCTATGGCTCAGTGCGGCTTGGGATATGCAGGAGGGAATGCCAAGAAGAACTAAATTATAAGGACCATCTTAAAAATAATCAGGACTCTATTAGAATGTTAGACTGCCTTTGCTGTCTTCAAAAGGGTCACAAATTTATATAGAGTTATTTCATAGGGTAATTGAGTGACATCAAGAACTGGCACATTTGGAAAGTATTTTTTTATAATAAATTAGCTTTATTATTATTTTTAAAAAGAAATTATCTACCAGTGCAATTATCCTCTACCATCCACATTTTTTTGAGGTGTCTTGACAATGTTGTGGCTCTTGAGTTTTAGACATTTTTCAAAGCTCTAATATAGTAGGTAAGTGCAGTGCAGCTGTGATATATACACCTCCATGACTTCTGAATGACCTTACCCTGGGAACTCTCTGACTGGGCTTTTACATCTGGGAATTGAATGTTTCTAGATTTAAGCAATAGGGGGCATCTTGGGTTTGGTTTTTATATATGTTTCTGTAGTCTGATCTTTAGGGCAGTGCTAATGAAAGAAAATCCTGCTTTGGGCCTGCTGTGCAAATTAGCCATGTGGTGAAGTGTAATATCCCGCTGAACATCATTATGGGGCCCTATGAAAAGTGCTCCCCTTTTCACATGGAAGCAAATTAAAATGGCCCTTTCAGGTTTTTTAAAAAAAAAATCTCTGAATAAACCTGTCTTCACTTGGAAGCCGGGTAAGTTAAAAGGGAGTTCTCCAGCTGCAGTTAGGGCGGTGAAATTATAGGCTTTGCCCAAGACCAAATGGAAATATTGCTTCCTGTAGGCAAAGCCGGAAGAACAATAGTGTGTGCTTCCCTCCTTCCATTTCCTCCCTTGTTCTTTGTGTACATGTCCTCAGTCACTTCTCAATCCAAGGGTTAATTTTCTGTTAATGTGATGGATGAGAAGGACTCAGCCCATTCTCCAGCAGACCCCCATAACAATCTCTTCCAGGAAAGACCCATTAGATGAAGAGCTATTTAGCCAAATAATGGCACAGTAAATATTTAACAAAGAGGATAGAATGTCCCTTTGCCTGTTGTGTAGACATAGTGCTCATAGAAAGTAGTGTTGTCCCAGCATAAGTTTTTTTTTTCTTCCACAAGACTAGACATGTAGATGCCACTAATGTTTGGAGGCATGGGGCTCAAATAATTGAATGCAACCTTCAGGGTGTCTGTGTGCATGGTATAGGTTGTCACCTTTTATGAGAGAAAAGAAATCCATGGGAAAAGTCTTTCATCTGGCTTTCTCTTTTCCAAGAGCAAGGATTACATGATTCTGACTTATTTGATCACTGGTACGTATTTGTAGCCTATAGCAGCTGAAATTTGGCTTTGAGCTTTGTTAGTAATGCATTTTACCATTTTTACAGACAAAAATAAAAAGCCTCACTAATTTGCCCACATTAAGAGGCAATACTGTGTGTTTTTTTTATATCCAGACAAGTGTCTAGACACATGGGGAACTCAGAGTTGTCACTTGTTTTTTTATTCTAATTTTTAAACATTTATTCAAAGCCCACATGGTTCTAGCATTTGTATGATGACACTTTTTAGCATGTGTTTGAAGGAAGGGTGTTGGAACAGTGTTGTGCAGTAAAAGTGGATCATACTAAATTATGATGTTTGAGAAAAGATTTTTGCATATAAAGCTCAGTGAGAAGAGTATATATAGTATCTGTTTACATGTGTCTGTACATATGTATGTATATGAAACACCTGTCTATTTAGAATAGAAAAATATATCTGTAAGGGAATATACCAAAAAGTAAACAGAAGTTATCTCCAGGTGATGGGATCATGAATGACTTATTTTTCTCTCTTTGCATTGTATTATCTGATTTTTTATGTCACATATGTTAGTTTTTGTAATTAATGATAATTAAAAAAGATATAGACAATATTGAAAACACAGTTAAAAGCAAAAGATTAAAAAAAAACCAATTATTTCCAGCATAGCATGAGGAAAAGTGAGTTATTTCCTGGTAAATTCCAGTGCTAGGATTAATGATTGGATTTAGGGAATTGGCAATGGCTTTTGGAGCATTTGACCAATAGTGCCTTTCTCCAAGTTTACCATATGATGTGATATAATATTCAGATCAAATATGAATTTAGAAAATAAAGCACCCAGTGAATTGAAGAAGAGATTACCAGGGCTTGGAGAGTATTTCTTTCTCTTGATTTAGCATTAAGTAAAAATAGAGTATGTTCTGTGATCATTTAGCCTTTCTTCCATAGCTGTTCTGTAAGAGAATACTAAGAAACTTACTGTGGAGAATTTTGTATAATAATATAAATGCTAGTGTTAAGGTTAAATTTCAGATGGAACTTAATATAGAAAATACTTAACAAACCCTTGCTAGGCTCCTAAGTCTTTGTTGACTTACACTAAAATATTTTAGATGCACAAAAATCTGAAAACTTAAAACACCTTTGATAAATAATGCTAATAAATAGGTATTACATTGTCTGAATTTGAATAAAATTTCTCTAACTTTAGGGCTTATTGAATGGATTGAGAAGTCCAGTTGTTGAGTGATATATGTTTTGCTGCCATAATCAGAGCAAGCCTTGAAAGTCAGAATACACTTTATTCCTTTTCCACTCTGTGCCTTCTGGCTTGAAATTACAATCCTGAGGTGATAAATACATTGGTTGTCCAACCTGGTACTGCATGGATTCTCCTTTTTAAGAGTGCTAAATGAGGGGTGAAGGGTCAAGGGGGACTTTTGGTGGCAGCACAGTTCACCCTGTGTTGGAGCATACTAAAATCATAGTGCTGTACAGGAGCACAGATAGGAAGAGACTATGTTATTATGGTTTTCATTCACTTTAAGAAGTTCAGGGAGTTAAACACAGGAAACTGTGCGGTAGGAGATTGTTCAGTCATACTTCATGTGAACTTCTTAGGCCAGTTGCTTGATAGAAACTGGAATTAATTTGTGGATTGCCTGAGAAACAGTTTTGGATGTGGGCACATCAGCCTGCTATGAATTGCTGCTTCCATAAAGATATTGGATCCATAGCCAGTTCCACAAACCAAGCCTGTAACAAGGTACTGGTCCAGAAAGAGCTCCTGTTATTCAACATAGAGCAACTGGGAAAATGAAACAATACAAGATAAAATATGGGGTCTGAAAAAACACACTGAATAAAATGGGACAAGTAGTATTATCCTAAAATTCAGAGGAAACATGATTTAAAAAATGATTTTTTACAGAAACCAAAAGGAGATTTTAGAACATTGTTTGGTGTGAGGAAAGTATAACCTCTGAAACAGGAGAAAAAAAATCTTAAAAGGATAGAGATAGAAAACACAGGATGAGATGAATAGAAATAATTATAAAAAAATGATAATTGTAATAGCAGATGAAGTGTAAACATAAAAATGGAGCCTTAAAAGAAAATGTCAATTAATATTTTATTCATACTTTTAGTCATTTTTTCAAGCAAATGTATGTTGAATGCTGTTTATGTACCAGACATTTTTCTAGAGGCTGAGAACACAATAAACAAGACTAACAAAAAACTTGTTTTTGTGGATTTTTCATCCTAATGAGATGAGACAGACAATAAACAGCATAATGTCACATGGAGATTTGTGCTATGCAAAGAATTAAAAGAGTGTTATGTATTAGGTAAGACACTGCATTTTAAATTGAGTAGTAGAAAGGTTTTCTCTAACGTGACATTAAAAGTTATATTTTAATTAAAAGAAAGCCAGACATTTCCTAACTGTTGATGTCACTTGAGGTTTTTGTGCTAGGTCCTTTTGTTCTTTCATTCTACAGATATTCCGTAGAACACCTTGTTTTCTCCTAGGGCTTTGATTACTGTCTCTCTCTAATGATTCGGAAAACTGCTATCTTTTAGTCTAGCTCTTTCTTCTGTGCTGTTGATCCCAGTATGCCTGCTTCTAATGGTTAGCACTTGGAAGTCACAAACTAAACATGTCTGATACAGTGGTCATTATCATCAATTTCCCCAAATACAGTCAATTCTTGTTATTCATGGTAGTTATGTTTTATAAAGTCACTATAAACACTGCATTAATGAATACTGAACCATTGCTCCTAGGGGAAATACAGGGTTAGGTTCCTATGAGCTTCTGGTCACAACATTTTCATCAACCACTCAATTCATAACTTTGTTTTATGTGTGTTTCTCTTTGAAGACACCTTATTTAATATATATTGCTCAATCATTAGCATTGAATTCATGACCAACAGCACTGTAACTCAAGTCTGAACACGTTTTCTTGGTAAGGCATATCTTGTTTTCTTGAGCTTAGGGACACTAGACAATACTTCAGTATTAGTTTCGGGTCCATGTTAAATAGCAAAATCACCAAAAGAAGTGCACAAATTCAAGACATGTAGGTAGCCACTAGGTGCATGCAAAAGTGCTTGACATCACTAATCATCAGGGAAATGCTAATCAAAACTACAGTGAGATACCATTTCACACTGGTTAGGATGGCTGTCATAAAAAAGACAAGAGATAAAAAGTGTTAGCAAGGATGTGGAGAAGGGGGAACTCTTGTGTTTGTGGGAATGTAAATTGGTGTATCCACTATAGAAAGGTTCCTCAAAAAATTCAAAGTAGAACTATCATATGATCTAGCAATTCTCCTTCTGGGCATTTATCCAAAGGAAACAAAAAAATATTAATTTGAAATAATATATGCACCCCCACGTTCATTGTAGCATTATTTTCAATAGCCAAGACAGAGAAACAACCTGTGTCCATCAATGGATGAATGGATAAAGAAAACATGCAAAGGAATATTATTTGGCTATAAAAAAGATGAAATCTCACCATTTGTGACAACATGGGTAGACCTTGAGGGCATTATGCTAAATGAAATATCATATTATCTCATTTATATGTGGAATCCAAACAAACAAACAAACAAACAAAAATATCATATGATCTCATTTATATATGGAATCTAAACAAACAAAAGACAACAAGCTCATGGAAACAGAGATCAGAATGGTCGTTGCCAGAAGTGGGGGACAGGCAGTGAATAGTTGGGGAATTGGAGGAAGGTGTTCAGAAGTTACAGATATCCTGTAATAAAAAAAAAAAGTCTGGGGATATAATGTACAGCATGATGAGTATTGTTAAGAATACTGTATTATATATTTGGAAGTTTCTAAGAGAGTAGATTTTAAAAGTTATCACAAGAAAAAAATTTGTACTACATGTGGTGATAGATGTTAACCAGGTTTACTGGGGTAATCATTTTGCAATATGCATAAATATTGAATCATTACATTGTACACCTGAAACTAATATAATGACATATCAGTTATATCTCAAGAAAAGAAGCACAAACATGCAGAAATCAGGTCATTAGATAGACTGTGGAAAGGATAATTGTTTTCAGTATGAGGCCTGAAATTAAGAAGCAGAAAGTTTCTTTGTTCAACCTTAGCTGGGAGCCTGTGCATGGGGCAACTCAAAATTTTCACCACTGTGCACACATCTGTGAATGACTGTGAACCACGAGTGCTGATTTTGTGGTTACAAATAAATTTTGGCAAGTAGGCAGATTTGCACATAAAGAGTCCATGAATAATAATCAGTTGTATATTCCTTCTCTTATGTTTGCTCTCATTAAATGACACCACCATCAAACCAGTTATCCAGGCAAGAAACCTCACACCAGCCTTCTTTCCTTCCTGTCCTTTGCCACCCATATCCCATCAATCGTCATCTTGTACCTCCTAAATGTATATCAGTTAGACTGATCTTTTTGTATCTCATTTTCCCTTTCTTCATTCTATTCATTACAACTTCCAAATGTCTAAAACTCTTAGCTGTCTTTAGAGTTGAAGTTCAAATATCTTAACATCATTTACAAAGCCCTCCAGCCTCACTTTTTGTCATCCCTCTCCTTTACACTATGAAGTTTCAGCCATGAACTTTGAATTCATGAGATGTGTGATGTGTTTTTTCTTTGAACCTCTGTGTTGCTACAAGGAACATTTTTTCCCTTTCTCTCTCTTTTATTTTTCTTACCTTGTGGGTACCATTTTTTTGTTAAGGTATAATTGATATACACTATTATGAAGGGTTCACATGAAAAACAATGTGGTTACTACATTCACCTGTATTATAGACTTCCCCCCCCCACCCCATACCCCATTGCAGTCACTGTCCATCGGTGTAGTAAGATGCCCTTTCTCTTTACCTTGCTTATTTTTCTGACTCATTCTTTAAGTGTGAGTATAAATGTCATATTTTTCTGGAGGTTTCCTCCTACAACCCTCCCACCCATTACACACACACACACACACACACACACACACACACACACACACACACACATGCCCCTCCGATCCATAGGATTCTGTCAGCTTTTGTTTGTTTCTTTAATTGCTAGTTTTCCACCACAGACTACAAGTTTAGTGAGGACAAGGACCATTCTCAGTATCTATCACAGAGTAAGCACTTTATATGTATAAGTGACTTGTTTTGCTGTGATATGTGTATATTAACTGATTAATTATTACAAAGCCTTTGGAGCATTGTAATACTAATGACCTAAAATGGAAAAAATAAACCCAAATAACTATTCACTTGCCTGCCTGTTATTTTATATCTGTTTGCTTATACCTTTAGTAGCTTTTGAGTTTCTTTTTCTTTTAAATATTAGTGATTAAATGAGCTAGAAGCTGAAGTGGCAAACCTTCCTAATTCATCTGTTGATTTATTTGTGAAAAGACAAGCACCTCATCAGTTTCTCAACTGGATTGGTCAGACATCTACTTCTCAAATGCCACCTGTAAGCACTGAGTTGACAAAATTGGCAGAGGAAATAGAATAATCAGAGGTGAATTTATTTAGCAGCCACTAGGGAAAATCTAACTCATTTTTGAAAATGAGGAAATCAGACCTCTTAGATAAATTGGTCTTTTCTTATGTTTTTATTTAATTGAATGAATATTCGAAAGGCAAACTGTATCTAGTTTAGAATTAAGTAGAAGTTCATGATTTGGTTTTTACATAGAATTTCATTGTTTATATTTTCTATCATTTACATCAGATAATTAAATTAGTATACTATGGTCTAATTAGAGAGAAGGCTTTCCCTAAATTATGAGCTAAGTGTATCTTGGCTCCAAAGCATGTTGAATATGTAACACCACACTAGAATAATAAAGGCCCTTTCGAGCTGTTAACCTTAAAATGAAAGCCCTTCAGTGTATACAGCATGTAATTGACATTTAATAATACCGCTATGCTGTGAAATGGTGACAAGTGGGGAATAACTTTCACAAACCAACAGGCAGTTTCCACTTATTATTTCTTAAATAGAATCATTTGATACCTCATTAACTTATGGACCAAGAGGGCCTTGAAATAGCTGTCTTAATGTTTGATTGCATTTTATAGTCAGAAAAACTCAGGTGTGTAACAGTTTTAATCAGTTCAGCATTTTAAAACTTTTGTTTTTAAGCTACACCAGGGGTCAGCAAACTATGATCCATGGGCCAGATCCAGCCTGCTACCTGTTTCTGTATGACCTGTGCACTAAAAATGGCTTGTACATTTTTATATAGTTGGTAAGAAATCAAAAGAAGAATATTGCATAACAAGTGAAAATTACATGACATTCTAATTTAAGTCTCCACAAATAAGTTTTTATTGGAACACAGCCATACTCATTTATGTATTGTCTGTGCCTGCTTTTGCATTATATTGGCAGAGTTGTGTAGCTGCTATAGAGATTGTATGGCTCACCATGCCTAAAAATATTTACTATCCTGCCCTTTACAGAAAACATTTGCCAACTCCTGTGCTACACTATTGAGTTTGGGTGATTTAGTACCTAAAATCAACTTTCTCAGTTTAGGGATCTAGCATAAAGGTCACGTTGAAAAAAATTCTTCAGGCTTTTGGAAGGTGAAGGAAACTCAACTGGGTACTGCATGAGTTTATCCTTTCTCACAGGGGCAGGGCTTTCACTTTCATTCCTATTTGATCTTATTTATTTTTTAAAATAAGCACTTGCATAGTGGTTATCGTTTATTAGACACTGTTCTAAAAGCTTTATAACTCTTCTAAATCTTCATAACAATAATATGAGGTTGGCATCTCTACAAATGAACCGACCACAGCACATCTCTTAGTGACTATTAAATAGTTAAATAGTGGAAGTTAGTGATGGGGAAGTTATTTAAGTAGTTGTAAGAGTTGAGCAGCTAGCAAGGGGCAGAACTGCAATGTGAATGAAATCATGTGGTTCCAAAATCAGTGGTTTAACCACTGTGCAGTGCTGTCTCTCCATTTCTCCTCTTACTTCTTCAGCAAAGTTTGGGTTTAGAGTAGAATTTAATAATAGGGAGATACTGTATTTTAAAAGTGTTGAGCTTATATTAGTTTCTTGGGCTTGTAACAAAGTACCACAAACTGGGTGGATTAAGATAACAAAAATTTATTCTGTCACAGTTTTAGAAGCTAGAAATCCGAAATCAAGGTGTCAGCAGGCCCTCTTCCCTCTGAAACTCTGCAACACTGGGTATAATCCTTCTGTGCCTCTTAGCTTCTGGTGGGGGCCTGCCCTCCTTGGTGGTCTTGGCTTGCAGCCCCACCTCTCCTGTTTCTGCCTATGCTGTCTGTGTGTTCTTCTGGTTCTCTATCACTGTGCCTGTTCTCCTCTTCTTTACAGAACACCAGTTATATTGGTTTAAGGGCCACACTATTCTACTGTGGCTGTATCTTAATTTAACAAATTATATATGCTGTGACCATATTGCTAAAATAAGTCACACTTTGAAGCCTTGGGAAGGACGTGAATTTTGAGAGGACACTATGTAACCCAGTTACAAAGCTTACTAGCCTGTTCTTGGTCTCTAGAGCTAGCACCTTTCTCGTTAGGCCTAGAAACTCTAAATGAGAAGTGAAAATTGTACATTAAGAATTTCCAGGGCTTTGTGTCTTCTATTGTGGTGTTAATCCTTTGTTAGATTATATGCTATCTGGGAAGGCTTATTTATCGTTCTCAGCTCCTGCCTTTTGACCTTTTGCCCATGATTCATTTGAGACTGGTTTTCATTCTGGCCTTCTGAAATGTTCTGTGAGTTTTTTAAAGAACATTCTATCAAATGTTATAAGCTGTGAGAATGTTGGTTTGTCTTTATTCTTGTGAATTTGTGATATTTGATTCAGAAACCAGCTTTGTATGGGTGGTTGAATTCTGGTTGTTTCCTTTTAAGAATCCTTTGTATCCATGCCTATGGGATTTGTAAGGTTCAATTAAGTGATCATAGTTATTTTTATTTTTTCTGTGATTTTTATCATTGTTAAAATATTGGATTTTGAGAAGTGTGGAGTTGCTTCAATTCTAGACCTGGGAGCTTCTCTTTTTCCTATGAAATACTAGAGTTATTAGTAAATTGTGTCAACCATTTCCTTTCATTTATTTTACAGGGTGCTCGGGAAACATTTGAGAACTATTACCGAAAACAGAGGCGAAAACAGGCCCGTTTGGTACTCCAGCCTCCATCTAACATGGTAGGATCACCAACTCACTTCTCTCATTTTTTCACTTTCTTTGCTGGCATCTTCGAATTATTTTACATGTGTACTTCTGTTTTTTTAAAGTGTGACTTACAGTAAGACAATAGCAATGAATATGTATTGATTATTAGGTTTTAGGCATTGTTCTACGTACTAGATATGTATTGTCTCATTTCATCCTTATTGTAACCCAATAAGGTAGGTATTATAAATTTACCTTTTAGTCTTGGGAACTGAGTCTCACTAAATTAAGTAACTAATTTTAACTTTGTCTTCATGTCTTAAAATAGAAATGGTGACTTTTTCCCTTTTTGCTTTGTTGCAGCATGAAACTTTAGATGGTTACAGGAAGTATTTTAATCAAATTGTAGGGTAAGTATATATCTGTGTGTGTGCCCTCTGTCTATATATTTAAATTTATATACTTTGAATACATAGATTAGTGAGACTTGGAAAAACAAATCAAGTTTTTCTTGGGAAGCTCTTTTTAAAAATTCTTAAGACGAGATTTATTTTTGACTTTCTGGTGATTTCAAAGGAGTGTCCTACTGGTTTCAATATTGTATTGTTGGAAAATACATTGTGGATAAAGGGAGAAAGGCATTGAATTTTAATCTTATTATATTTGATGTTTGTCTCTCTATTCTTGGTAAGAGGGAACCAAATAATCAGCAGAAGCTGGCAGTCTTTCTAAAAGGGCCATATAGTAAAGTATTTTAGGCTCAGTTAGCCATATGATTTCTGTCACAACTGTTCAGCTCTGACTTTGCAGTGTGAATGCAGCTAAGACACTATGTAGATGAGTGAGCTTGACTGTGTTCCAATAAAACAGTATTTATAAAAAGCAGTGGGCAACATTTGTCCCATGGGCTATGTAGTTTGCCATCCTCATCTAGAGTATATATACTAGTATGGATTTTTAGTTACCAAAAAAATATCCCAAATGTAGGCAACTTACTTTAATTGCAAAATAATGACATGTAGTTTAAAGAAAGGGAAGTTGGATTGTTTCTTGAAATTCTTTTTTTTTTCAGATTTAGATTGTTTTGATGTAATTGATAATTTTGATTAAAATATAGCATCAACATTCTCTAAAGAATTATTTTAATGAGTATGAACAGTCAGGCAAGACAGCTGACAATGCATTTTAAATGCATAATAATAAAAAAACAGCATTATGCTAAAGAGTAAGTTTGCATTTTGTTACTTTTGTAAAGATACCTTTCCAACACCTTGATGAGAACATCTGTATCAGGGGATTTCTGTGTGTGATATTTTGTGTGTTGGCTTCTTAAAATGTGTATTTTATCTTTCTTCATCTCTTTGAAGTCTTGTCAATTTAAAAAAATATATTAATGGCCTGGTATTTTTAATACAATGAAATTAGTCTCTTTTACCTATAAATACATTTTCTGCCTTTTTAATATCCTAAATGACATGATTAACATTCAGTGGAAAAGTTTCTGTAGAGGAGTTAACATTCAATGTCCCGTTTCTGTAGAGGTGGTTAAGAAAAAGAAAGATATCATGATCAGGGGCAAAACTTTAAGTCCAAAAATTCTGATTTCACTTAAAATAGCAAATAGCTTTCTTTAGGAAAAAAAATTACTGTTACTTCGAATTTGATGATAGCTCTCGATGTTTGTCTTATTCTGGAAATAGTAAAATTGTAATTTCTGACAGTTGTGCTCTCTTTTTTCCTCAATCTTAGCTTTTTTGTTGTGGAGGATCACATTTTGCACACAACCCAGGGCTTAGTCAATAGAGCCTACATTGATGAACTGTGGGAAATGGCACTGTCAAAAACCATTGCAGCCCTCCGTACCCACTCGGTAGGTAAGGTGCTCAGGAGATGTTTTTCTTAGAGCTGGTTATATATACTATTTAGTGTTCTATGGCTTTAAGATAATCTTTATCATTTGGATCACCTATTTGGAGCTACAACTCCTTCAAAGTTAAATGGAAGTAGCTACTTCAGATGGACATGTTCTTTAACACTGAATCTACTTTTGTGGATGCTCTCTGTAGTAAAAAAACAGCAGATAATATTTATGGATGCTGTCTAGGTGTCAGGCATTGTTTATTTTTATTTTATTTTATTTTATTTTATTTTTATTTTGGTATCATTAATAGCAACATTGTGGTTACTAGATTCCCCCCATTATCAAGTCCCCACCACACACTCCATTACAGTCACTGTCTATCAGCGTAGTAAGATGCTATAGAGTCACTACTTGTCTTTTCTGTGCTATACTGCCTTCCTCATGCCTCCCCCACTACATTATGTGTGCTAATCGCAATTCCCCTTATTCCCCTTCTCCTTCCTTTCCCCCTGCCACCCCCCCAGTCCCTTTCCCAATGGAAGCTGTTAGTCCATTCTTGGGTTCTGTGAGGCTGCTACTGTTTTGTTCCCTCAGTTTTTGCTTTGTTCTTATGCTCCACAGATGAGTGAAATCATTTGGTACATATCTTTCTCCACCTGGCTTTTTTCACTGAGCATAATACCCTCTAGCTCCGTCCATGTTGTTGCAAATGGTAGGATTTGTTTTCTTCTTATGGCTGAATAATATCCATTGTGTATATGTACCACATCTTCTTTATCCATTCATCTACTGATAGACACTTAGGTTGCTTCCATTTCTTGACTATTGTAAATAGTGCTGCGATAAACATAGGGGTGCATATGTCTTTTTCAAACTGGGTTTCTGCATTCTTAGGGTAAATTCCTAGGAGTGGAATTCCTGGGTCAAATGGTATTTCTATGTTTAGTGTTTTGAGGAACCTCCATACTGCTTTCCACAATGGTTGAACTAGTTTACATTCCCACCAGCAATGTAGGAGGGTTCCTCTTTCTCCGCATCCTTACCAGCATTTGTTGTTCCTATTCTTTTCCATGTTGGCCATCCTAACTGGTGTGAGGTGATATCTCATTGTTGTTTTAATTTGCACTTCCCTTATAATTAGTGATGTGAAGCATCATTTCATGTGCCTGTTGGACATCTGAATTTCCTCTTTGGAGAATTGTCTGTTCATATCCTCCACCCATTGTTTCATAGGGTTATTTGCTTTTTTGGGTGTTGAGGCATATGAGTTCTTTATGTGTCAGGCATTGTTATGTGTCATTCATACGTATTTCATCCTTACTGCAAACCTGTAAGGTCAGTATTATTATTATATTTACCAGATAGTCCAGGAAACTGAACCTCAGAGAAGTTAAGTAACTGGCCTAATGATTACACAATAAGTGGTAGAACTTTGACTCAAACCTAGACAGTGTGACACCAGAGCCCATGTCCTTACCACCACTCCATGTTGCCTTTTGTAATGGCATTTAATTCTGATTTGGAGTTCATGTTTTTTTTCTCAGTTTTCTAGAAAACTGTTTGCAACATATCATTGAGTTGTCTCATTATGAGTTCCCATGATCTATTGATAAATTTTATCATAGCATGAATTTTTGATGATAATCCAGTTTATGTCAGGTAGAGAATTTTGACTGAATTAATCACTAATTCATTCAGAATTTCTTGAGCACTATTTATGTGTTAGTGATGGGAATATAACCGTTACACAAGCCAGATAAAGTCTTTTCACTCAGAGAGTTAATATTTTAATTAGGGGAGATTACCAATAAACAAATAAATGAGATTAGCAGGAAATTATAATACAAAGCAAACAATTAAAGCAAAATGATAAATGAGGACAAGAGGGTGCCTGTCTTTGGTTGAGCAGAAGTGGCGTTCTGAAATCTGAATACCAAGGAGTCACTATTTATGCAAAGATCAGTTGAAAGACCATTCTAAGTATAAGGAACAGTAGTGCAAGGGCTTTGAGGTCTGAAAAGTCTGATGTGCTTAAGGAATAATAGTGAGGAGTTAAGAATAGAAGATAATGGTGTTGGAAGGAAAAAAGATGGCAGCATAAAAAGTGAGGCAGGAACCACCTCCCAAAACCACATGTAACATGAAAATACAGCAAATAAAACTAATTCTGAAAGAGCAACTGAAGAATGCAATAGACTGCCTACATCTGGAGAAAAGAGAAGGCCTCACAGAAAAGGGTAAAATAGCAAAATCGCCATCTAGTGGGACCAAGTATTCCCTTCACCCCAGCTCATAGGTGGGATGAAGAGAAATGGAGCTGTAAGGGAGTAGAAGCACAGGAGTGCTAAATAACCAGCCCTGGAGGTCTGCTTTGGGAGCACATAACCACATTACTTGGTGCTCTGGAGATTAGAGGGGTTGGAAAGAAAAGACAGGCAGAATACTTGGAGAGACTGAGATTCTAGCTGCTGTGGAGAACAGATATCCACAACTGGCTGCTCTGAGACAAAAGAAAGGCACTTTGAAAGACTTCCCAACAGTGAGAGGGGTGCTAAAGGGGCAAAAATTACACAGAGCTTGCTGCTCAGGAGAAAGGACAGGTAGAAAAAATCATCCTGGCACACTCAGCCCAGCAGGTTGGGAACTTTCAGGAGCTTCATGCACTCCATCCCCTGGCTGGCAATGCAGCCCTGAGACACCCCACTGTGAAACACAGCCTGCTGCTCCCTCGTCCCGGCAGGCACCTGTCTGCACAACTGCTGCCCCAGCCATTGCACCAGGCCAGCTGGAGAGCTTCCCTGCCTAGGCAGCTACAGGGGCATAATGCAGAGGCTCCTCCCTGCACACTCGGCCCACTGGACTTGGCAGTAGAGGCAGATAGTGCAGCTGGGAAGCAGGAAAGAGCTCTTTCCATTTAGCAGCTTACAGCATTGCGACCCGCTGCCATTGTGCCAGGTGCTGAGCAGCTCCAGAGAGTAGAGCTTCTGTGCTCTATACAAAGTTATTATTCCATAGGAATCATTAGAAATATAAAACGGCAAAAAATTTTGTATAAATGAGAATCCCACAAACACCAGAAAAGGGCTAAGTGAAACTGAAATCACCAGTCTTCTTGGTAAGATATAACAATAAAAATCATAAACATACTCACAAGGAGGACTTCCAGAAAGAGATAGAAACTTTGAAAAATGTGGTATCTGAAATGAAACATACAAAGGAGGGATTTAAAAACAGATTAGAGGAGGTAGAGGAGACAGTAAATGAAATGGAAATTAGAGAACAGGAAAACAAAGAAGATGAGGCACAGAGAGAAAACAGGATCTCTAGGATTGAAAGAATATTAAGAGAACTGTGTGACCAATCCATACCAATATTTGTATTATGGGGGTACTAGAAGAAGAGAGAGAAAAAGGAATATAAAGTCTCTATGAGGAAATAATTGCTGAAAATTTCTACTATCTGGGGAAGCAAATAGTTTCTCAGATCATGGAAGTGCACTAGGGAACTTCCCAACATTAGTGACCCTGGGAAGACAACACCAAGACATATAATAATTAAAATGGCAAAGATCGAAGACAAGGAGAATATATTATCCAGAGAACAAAAAAAGATCACATATACAGGAAAGTCCATCAGGCTATCAGCAGATTTCTCAGCAGAAACATTACAGGCCAGAAGGGAGTGGCATGATATATTTAATGCAATGAAACATAGGGGGGCTTCCAACCAAGAATACTCTACCTGGCAAGATTATCATTTAAATTTGGAGCAGGGATTAAACAATTTCCAGATAATCAAAAGTTGAGGGAATTTACCACCCACAAACCATCTCTACAATGTATTTAAAATGGCCTGCTATAGGTGGCCCCTAAGACTGAATAGCTACCACCAGAGAAAATAAAACTAGAGTAAAAGAAGTAGACTAATCAATTACTAAGCAAATGTAAAATTAAATCAGCTACCCACAAAGTCAGTCAAGGGATACAGAGAGAATACAGAATATGACACCTAATAAGAGTGGAGGAGGAAGAGAAAGAAGAGAAGTAGTAAGTCTAGGTGATTGGTTAATATAAGAGTTTGAAACTAAAGAGAATATATCACTGAATGTGTTGCAAATATTTTTCTTCTTTTATTTTTGTTCATGATTTCCTTTTTTGGTATCTAGAAATTTCAAATGTTCATGTATCTATATATTTACCTTATTTAAAAATTTTCCTTATTGCTTGTATGTGTTCAAGGAGTTGAGCTGAGATTTTCACCATTTTACTCTTTTGTCATAGTAAAGTCTAATAAATTTGAAAATATTTTTTAAAATTCTTGCTTGTTGTGAGATTAAAAAGCCATCCCTTACCTATTTTATGGCTTGATCTTTACACATTTATGTATTTACTACCACTTATTTATTTTCACTTAGAGTATGATTAAGGATCTCATTTAATTTTTTATTATTTGCAGTACTATATCCATTGTCCTAGGATCTAACATCTTCCTTTCTTCATTGTATGGTATATTTTTATATGTAAATATTTACTATACAAAAATAGCATCTTGAAGAGGAGCCAAGATGGCGGTGTGAGTAGGACAGCGGAAATCTCCTCCCAAAAACATATATATTTTTGAAAAATACAACAAATACAACTATTCCTAAAAGAGAGACCAGAAGATACAGGACAACAGCCAGGCTACATTTACACCTGTGAGAACCCAGCACCTCATGAAGGGGGTAAGATACAAGCTGCGGTCTGGCAGGACCCGAGCGACAACCCTACCTCAGCTCCCCGGCGGGAGGAGAAGAGTCAGAGGGGGAGGGAGAGGGAGCCCAGGACTGCTAAATACCCCGTCATAGTCATCTTCACTGGGAGCGCAGACATACAGTGTGTGGTGTGCTGGATACTAGGGAAATGGAACAATAAAACATGCGAGCAGGTTCCCACAGCTGGTGCCCCAGGGACAAAAGAAAAACGAGTGCTTTTTGAAAGTCTTAAAGGGACAGGAGCCTCATAGCTGGATGGAAGCATCCTGGCACACTCAGCCCAGCAGCTGGGAATTCTGGGTAACTCTGGGTGCACTAATGCCCTGGGTGGCAGGGCAGCTCCGAGGCCCCTCACTGCAATAAACAGCCTCCTACCTGTTCCCCCTCTGGCGCAGCCCCGCCATAGCAGAGCAGCAGCCTGAAAGCAGCCACAAGCACAGCAACCACACGGAGCTTCTCCACAGTGGCCCAGGCAAGAATCACAGACCTCGTCTGCATGCAACTGCCCAGCACAAGCCACTAGAGGTCACCATTCTCCCAGGAAAGGAATGCCAGAAGCAAGTGGAAAGGAACTTGGTTCTGCCAGCCGACACTCACGCCAACTGCCCATGACTATCTCTGTAGCCATGAAAAGACAGAAGAATTTGATTCAGACCAGAATAACCCAGACATCCTCCCCCTGAGAGGGAACCTGGGGAGATAGATTTAAACAATCTTCCTGAAAAAGAATTCAAAATAAAGGTCATAACCATGCTGATGGACTTGCAGAGAAATATGCAAGAGCTAAGGAGGGAGAATACAGAAGTAAAACAATCTCTGGAAGGACTTAAAAGCAGAATGGACGAGATGCAAGAGGCCACTGATGGAATAGAAATCAGAGAACAGGAACACAGAGAAGCTGATGCAGAGAGAGATAAAAGGGTCTCCAGTAATGAGAGATTATTAAGAGAACTGTGTGACCAATCAAAACAGAACAATATCCATGTTATAGGGGTACCAGAAGAAGAAGAGAGAGAAAAGGGGATAGAAAGTGTCTTTGAAGAAATAATTGCTGAAAATTTTCCCAAACTGGGGGAGGAAATGGCCTCTCAGACCACAGAAGCATACAGAACTCCCAACACAAGGGACCCAAGGAGAACAACATGAAGACACATAATAATTAAAATGGCAAAGATCAAAGACAAGGACAGAGTATTAAAGGCAACCAGAGAGAGAAAAAAGGTCACCTACAAAGGAAAACCCTTCAGGTTATCATCAGACTTCTCAACAGAAACCTTACAGGCCAGAAGAGAATGGCATGATATATTTAATGCAATGAAACAGAAGGGCCTTGAACCAAGAATACTGTATCCAGCATGGTTATCATTTAAATATGAAGGAGGGATTAAACAATTCCCAGACAAGCAAAAGTTGAGGGAATTTGCCTCCCACAAACCACCTCTACAGGGTATTTTAGAGGGACTGCTCTAGATGGAAGCACTCCTAAGGCTAAACAGATGTCACCAGAGAAAACAAAATCACAGCAAAGAGAGTGGAACAATAAAATACTAATTAAAGGCAAAAAATAAAATCAACTACCCACAAAAGCAGTCAAAGGAAACACAAAAGAGCACACACACACACACAAACACACACACACACACACACACACACACACACACAAAAACACCTACCATACAAAGAATGGAGGAGGAGGAATAAGAAGGGAGAGAAATAATGATCAGACTGGTTTATAATAGCTCAATAAGGGAGTTAGGTTAGACAGTAAGATAGTAAAGAAGCTAACCTTGAACCTTTGGCAACCACGAATCTAAAGCCTGCAATGGCAATAAGTACATATCTTTCAATAATCACCCTAAATATAAATGGACTGAATGCACCAATCAAAAGACACAGAGTAATAGAATGGATAAAAAAGCAAAACCTATCTATATGCCGCTTACAAGAGACTCACCTCAAACCCAAATACATGCACAGACTAAAAGTCAAGGGATGGAAAAAGATATTTCATGCAAACAACAAGGAGAAAAAAGCAGGTGTTGCAGTACTAGTATCATACAAAATAGACTTCAAAACAAAGAAAGTCACAAGAGATAAAGAAGGACATTATATAATGACAAAGGGGTCAGTCCAACAAGAGGATATAACCATTATAAATATATATGCACCCAATACAGGAGCACCAACATATGTGAAAAAAATACTAACAGAATTAAAGGAGAAAATAGAATGCTATGCATTTATTTTAGGAGATGTCAACACACCACTCACTCCAAAGGACAGATCCACCAGACAGAAAATAAGTAAGGACACAGAGGCACTGAACAACACACTAGAACAGATGGACCAAGTAGACATCTATAGAACTATACATCCTAAAGCAACAGGATACACATTCTTTTCAAGTGCACATGGAACATTCTCCAGAAGAGACCACATACTAGGCCACAAAAAGAGCCTCAGTAAATTCAAAAAGATTGAAATTCTACCAACCAACTTCTCAGACCACAAAGGTATAAAACTAGAAATAAATTGTACAAAGAAAGCAAGAAGGCTCACAAACACATGGAGGCTTAACAACATGCTCCTAAATAATCAATGGATCAACAACCAAATTAAAATAGAGATCAAGCAATATATGGAAACAAATAACAACAACAACACAAAGCCCCAACTTCTGTGGGGTGCAGCATAAGCATTTTTAAGAGGAAAGTATATAGCATTTCAGGAATATTTAAAGAAGGAAGAACAACCCCAAATGAATAGTCTAAAGATACAATTATTGAAATTGGAAAAAGAAGAACAAATGAGGCCTAAGGTCAGCAGAAGGAGGGACATAATAAAGATTAGAGAAGAAATAAATAATATTGAGAATAAAACAATAGAAAAAATCAATGAAACCAAGAGCTGGATCTTTAAGAAAATAAACAAAATAGATAATATTGAGAGAAAAAGAGAGGCAACACACATCAACAGAAGCAGAAATGAGAAAGGAAACATCACTATGGACCCCACAGAAATACAAAGAATGATTAGAGAATACTATGAAAACCTATATGCTAACAAGCTGGAAATCCAAGAAGAAATGGACAACTTTATAGAAAAATACAACCTTCCAAGACTGACCAAGGAAGAAACAGAAAATCTAAACAGACCAATTACCAGCAACGAAATTGAATCAGTAATCAAAAAACTACCCAAGAACAAAACCCCCTGGGCCAGATGGATTTACCTTGGAATTTTATCAGACATACAGAGAAGACATAACACCCATTCTCCTTAAAGTTTTCCAAAAAATAGAAGAGGAGGGAATACTCCCAAACTCATTCTATGAAGCCAACATCATCCTAATACCAAAACCAGGCAAAGACCCCACCAAAAAAGAAAACTACAGACCAATATCCCTGATGAACATAGATGCAAAAACACTCAACAAATATTAGCAAACCAAATTCAAAAATACATCAATAGGATCATACACCATGATCAAGTGGGATTCATCTGGTATGCAAGGATGGTACAACATTCGAAAACATATCAACATCATCCAAAACATAAACAAAAAGGACAAAAATCACATGATCTTCTCCATAGGTGCTGAAAAAGCATTCAACAAAATTAACATCCATTCATGATAACAACTCTCAACAAAATGGGTATAGAGGGCAAGGACCTCAACATAATAAAGGCCATATATGAAAAACCCACTGCAAACATCATACTGAACAGTGAGAAGCTGAAAGCATTTCCTCTAAGATTGGGAACAAGGCAGGGATGCCCACTCTCCCACTGTTGTTCAACATAGTACTGGAGGTCCTAGCCACGGCAATTAGACAAAACAAAGAAATACAAGGAATCCAGATTGGTAAAGAAGAAGTTAAACTGTCACTATTTTCAGATGACATGATATTGTACATAAAAAACCCTAAAGACTCCACTCCAAAACTACTAGAACTGATATTGGAATACAGAAAAGTTGCAGGATACAAAATTAATACACAGAAATCTGAGGCTTTCCTATACACTTACAATGAACTAATAGAAAGAGAAACCAGTAAAACAGTTCCATTCACAATTGCATCAAAAAGAATAAAATACCTCAGAATAAACCTAACCAAGGAAGTCAAAGACCTATAACCCAAAAACTACAAGACATTCTTAAGAGAAATTAAAGAGGACACTAATAAATGGAAACTCATCCCATGCTCTGGCTAGGAAGAATTAATATTGTCAAAATGGCCATCTCGTCAAAAGCAATCTACAGATTTAATGTAATCCATATCAAATTACCAACAGCATTCTTCAACAAACTGGAACAAATAGTTCTAAAATTCATATGGAACCACCAAAGACCCCGAATAGCCAAAGCAATCCTGAGAAGGAAGAATAAAGTGGGAGGTATCTTGCTCCCCAACTTTCAGCTCTACTACAAAGCCACGGTAATCAAGACAATTTGGTACTGACACAAGAACAAAGCCACAGACCAGTGGAATAGGATAGAGTCTCCAGACATTAACCCAAACATATATGGTCAATTAATATATGATAAAGGAGCCATGGACATACAATGGGGAAATGACAGCCTCTTCAACAGCTGATATTGGCAAAACTGGACAGCTACATGTAAGAGAATGAAAGTGGATCGTTGTCTAACACCATACACAAAAGTAAATTCAAAATGGATCAAAGACCTGAATGTAAGTCATGAAACCATACAATTCTTAGAGAAAATCATAGGCAATTGGACATAAACATGAGCAACTTCTTCATGAACATATCTTCCCGGGCAAGGGAAACAAAAGCAAAAACGAACAAGTGGGACTATATCAAGCTGAAAAGCTTCTGTACAGCAAAGGCACCATCAATAGAACAAAAAGGCATCCTTTAGTATGGGAGAATATATTCATAAATAACAGATCTGATAAGTTGACATCCAAAATATATGAAGAGCTCACACACCTCAACAAACAAAAAGCGAACAATCCAATTAAAAAATGGGGAGAGGAGCTGAACAGGCAGTTCTCCAAAGAAGAAATTCAGATGGCCAACAGACACATGAAAATATGCTCCACATCACTAGTCATTAGAGAAATGCAAATTAAAACCACAATGTGATATCACCTCACACCCATAAGAATTGCCACCATTCAAAAGACAAACAACAACAAATGTTGGTGAGAATGTGGAGAAAGGGGAACCCTCCTACACTGCTGGTGGGAATGTAAACTAGTTCAACCATTGTGGAAAGCAGTACAGAGGTTCCTCAAAAAGCTCAAAATAGAAATACCATTTGACCCAGGAATTCCACTTCTAGCAATTTACCCTAAGAATGCAGTAGCCCAGTTTGAAAAAGACATGCACCTCTATGTTTATCACAGCACTATTTACAATAGCCAGGTAATGGAAGCAACCTAAGTGTCCATCAGTAGATGAATGGATAAAAAAGATGTGGTACATTATACTCAATGGAGTATTATTCAGCTGTAAGAAGAAAACGTTTCATACCATTTGCAACAACATGGATGGCGCTGGAGGGGTTATGCTCAGTGAAATAAGCCAGGCAGAGAAAGACAATTACCAAATGATTTCACTCATCTGTGGTGTATAACAACAAAGAAAAAACTGAAGGAACAAAACAGCATCAGACTCACAAAACCCAAAAATGAACTAACAGTTACCAAAGGTAAAGGGACTGGGGAGGATGGGTGCGAAGGGAGGGAGAAGGGGAAAAAGGGGCATTACAATTAGCACACATAATGTACGTGGGCGGGGCACGGGGAAGGCAGTATAGCACAGAGAAGACAAGTAGTGACTCTACAGCATCTTCCTACGCTGATGGGCAGTGACTGTAATGGGGTATGTGGAGGGGACTTGATAATGGGGGGAATCTAGTAACCACAATGTTGCTCATTTAATTGTATATTAATGATACCAAAGTAAAACAAAGAAACAAACAAAAAGCTAAATACAATTAATGAATAAGCATAAAAAAAGGTAATATAATGTTTTGATGCTTCAGGATTATGAAAGGAGTTCCTAACTAGAATACAAAAAGCATAAACCGTAAAGGAAAGGATTTATACATTAACTATTAAACTACATAAAAGTGGATTAGTGTAAAAAATAAGCCAAATGGTGAGAAAAGATATTTATTTGCAACACATAAAATAAAAAAAAAATTAACATAGGATATATAACTATTCCTAAATACCGTTACAATAAAGACAGACATCTCAAAGAAAATATGAACAAAAGATTAAATAGATACTTCACCAAAGATGGAATCCATTTGCCTGAGAAACATGCGAGAGGTGCTCAACTTTGGTATATCAGTGAAGTGCAATTTAAAGTTAAATTAGGTAACAGTATACAAGAATTAACAATCCAAATGTTGCTAAAAATATGAAGCAATCAGATTATATGCTGCTAAGGGAATGAGTTTAAATTGGTAAAATACTTTGAAAAAATTTGGCTTTATCTCATAAAATTGAAGATCCCCATGAACCAGAAATTTTATTCCTTATTATTTTCCCTTGAGAATTTTCTATTAATGTATTATAAACACATGCAAGAATGTTCATCCAGCATTGTTGAAATTTCAAAATTAGAAATGATGTAGATATCTATCAGTAATAAAAAGAACAACCTGGTAACCAGAACATGAAGTATTATACAGCATGAAAATGACCACACTAGAGCTATATACAATGACATACATGAATTTTGCAAGTAAATGTTGTGATTGAAACATAGCAGAAAATTATATGTACAGTTTATTTCCATTTATAAAATGTTGAGAAAGAAAATAGTGCCAAAGGCTGAATATTTGGGTGGATACAAAGCAACAAAATTGAGAGCAGAAACTGACAAGCCACAGACTGGGAGAAAATACTTGCAAAACATAGTTTTCTGGTGAAAGACTGGTGTTGAAAATATACAAAGAACTTTAAAAACTCAGCAAAGGAAACAAAAGCTCAGTTAAAAAATGGGCAAAATTTCTGAACAGATTCCTCACCAAAGAAGATATACAAGATAGCAAGTAAGCATATAAAAAGGTGTTCAACATCAGATGTTATCAAGGAATTGCAAAATAACACTAAATTCAGTTAAACTCAATTAAACCGAGATGCCACTACACACCTATTGGCTGAACTCTAAAACACTGACAAAACCAAATGCTGGAGACCATGTGGAACAGCAGGAACTCTCATTCATTGCTGTTGGGAATGGGAATAGAACAGCTGGCTTAGAGGACAGTTTGGCAGTTTTTTACAAACATCCAACTGCGTTGTCATATGATCCAGCAAGTACACTCTAGATATTTGTCCAAATGAGTCAAAAACTTGTTTTAACAGAAAAAGCTGCACATGCATGTTTGTAGCAGCTTATTCATAATTGACAAAACTTGGAAGCAGCCAAGATATCCTTCAGTAGGTGAGTGGATAAACAAACTGTGGTACATCATATAATTGAATATTGTTCAGTGGTAAAAATAAATAAGCTATCGATTCATGAAAATACATGGAAGAAATTTAGATACATGTTGCTAGGTAAAAGAAGCCAATCTGAGAAGGATATATACTTTATGAGTCCAAGTATATGGAAATGACATTCTGGAAAGGCAAAATTATGGTGACAATAAAAGATGAGTTGCCAGGATTCAGGAGAGGGATGAATAAGTGGCACAGGATTTTTAGGGCGGTGAAACTATTCTCTATGATGTTGTAATGGTGGATACATGTCATTATACACATGTTAAAACCTACAGAATATGCAACATAAAGAGTAAACACCAATGAAACTATAAACTTTAGTTATAATATGTCAATATTGGCTCATTAATTTTGACAAATGTCCCACCGTACTGCGGGATGTTCTTACAAGGGAAACTGTGAGTGTGTGTTTGAAGGAGCATATGGGAACATTTTGTACTTTCTGCCCAATTTATCTGTAAACACAAAACTGTTCTAACAAAATAAAGTCTGTTAAGTTAAAAATGCAAAGAAACAAACATGGAAGTGATTATCATGAAAGTCATGATATTGTTTCCCTGAGTAGGGAGAGAAGCTATTGTGATTAGAGCATCTGGGAGCTTCTGGCAAGCTGGTGCTGTTCAGTTAGGTCTGCCTGGTAAAATTGTACATACAGGTTTTATTCATTAATGAAAATACTGTACTCACAATTTTTAAAAATGTAAGAAGGAAGAAAAGGAAGTAGCCGAGCCAAAGAAGGCTAGATATCAAAGATTACACATAGCTTTCTTGGAAATCTATGCTAACCAGACTAGAGAAATTTTTTTTTTTTTTTTTTTTTTTTGAGAGGGCATCTCTCATATTTATTGATCAAATGGTTGTTAACAACAATAAAATTCAGTATAGGGGGGTCAATGCTCAATGTACAATCATTAATCCATCTCAAGCCTAATTCTCGTCAGTCTCCAATCTTCTGAAGCATAACGAACAAGTTCTTACATGGTGAACGAATTCTTACAGAGTGAATAAATTCTTACATGGTGAACAGTACAAGGGCATTCATCACAGAAACTTTCGGTTTTGATCATGCAATATGACCTATAAACCATCAGGTCAAATATGAATATTCATTTGATTTTTGTACTTGATTTATATGTTGATCCCACATTTCTCCTATTATTATTATTATTTTTATTTTTAATAAAATGCTGAAGTGGTAGGTAGATGCAAGATAAAGGTAGAAAACATAGTTTAGTGCTGTAAGAAGGCAAATGTAGAAGATCAGATGATCAGGTGTGTGCCTATGGACTAAGTATTAATCCAGGCTAGACAAGGGCAGCAAGACATCCACGGATGCAGAAGATTTCTCTCAAAGCAGGGGGGGTGAGGTTCTGAGCCTCACCTCTGTTGATCCCCAAATTCTCACCTGATGGCCCCCCTGCGACTGTGCCTGTCTTAGGTTGTTCCTCCCTTGAGGAATCTTACCCGTCTCTGGCTAACCAGTCATCTTCCGGGGCCATACAGGGAAATGTAAAGTTGGTAAGTGAGAGAGAAGCCATATTGTTTGCAAGGTTAGCTTTTTACTTCTTTGCAGATTTATGCCCTGTGGCTTCTATGCCCAGCACTTGTCTCGAGGTATCTTTACCACCTGGAGGAATTATGATACTCGGTAAATTCGATATGAGGCACGAATTCTATTTAAGGTTTGTAATTAGGAAGGAAGAAGAAAAGCTATAGATGTAGCATATGAAGGAAACTTGGGAGGATTGATTATTTCTTTGACATATCTTCTTGTATAGTACCTTAAGTATGTATAGGTTTTAAACTACTAACTAATTTGCACACACATATTAACATAATAGGAATACGGTGACATAAACAAAGCAAATCTATAATTACCAGCCATCTCCAGTGAAGCCAAGAAAACCATTTAGGCACCCTAGGCATTTGTGAAAATTTATCTATGATATGATGGATATTGTCCAACTGTACTTGAACCATCAGACAAATTAAAGCAGCCCATTTCTGGGATCTGTTCACATCCCATATGTTCTTTTAACCATAGATAGTCTATAGTCATGAGATTTTGGGGTGCTACAACTTGCACCCCTCCCAACTCCTGGTTGAGTTCCAACAGTACAGATCCGGTCAAATTCGTTGTCTCACTGTATACACATGCCAGCCTAGACATCTCCCTCCTCATTCCTATGGCAAGTCCAGGAGATGGTGGGCTGGATGCAGCCACAACCGCAGCATCGTCCGGATCCCTGTGGAGGCTTTTTGATGATCATCCCCCGGCACGAGTCCTCCGGAGAGTGCTGATGCCGGAAGCTCCTCCTCATATCGTATCTTAGTTCATTTTCTGGGTATCCAAGCTAGGCCTTGATCTTCTGCGTAGAAACAAACAGACCCTTTGCCCACACTTTGACATGCCCTCTATACCACTGTGCAGAACTCATTGGAGGTCAGCACACAGTAACTGCTTTTTTTTTTTTAATTAAGAGAAAGGAATATTATCAGAAAAGAGTACCTCCATAGCTGATCATCTGACACCCTTTAAGTGATCAACATTAAGGATATTTAAAGCATGCGTTGATCTTTGATTTACCAATAGTTTTATCCTGTTAAGGAGTAATCCCCCTTTTCTTTCTTTCTTTCTTTTTTTTTTTTAAATTTTTAATCTACACTTACCTGAAGAATACTATGTTTACTATGCTCTCCCCTATATCAGGTCCCCCCTAACAACCACATTACGGTTACTGTCCATCAGCTTAGCAAAATGTGGTAGAGTCACTACTTGTCCTCTCTGTGTTGTGCAGCCCACCCTCCCCTTTCTCCCTCCCCCCCATGCATGCTAATCTTAATACCCCCCTTCTTCTTCCCCCCCCTTATCCCTCCCTGCCCACCCATCCTCCCCAGTTCCTTTCCCTTTGGTACCTGTTAGTCCATTTTTGGGTTCTGTAATTCTGCTGCTGTTTTGTTCCTTCAGTTTTTCCTTTGTTCCTATACTCCTCAGATGAGTGAAATCATTTGGTATTTCTCTTTCTCCGCTTGGCTTATTTCACTGAGCATAATACTCTCCAGCTCCATCCATGTTGCTGCAAATGGTTGGATTTTTCCACTTCTTATGGCTGAGTAGTATTCCATTGTGTATATGTACCACATCTTCTTTATCCATTCATCTACAGATGGACATTTAGGTTGCTTCCAATTCTTGGCTATTGTAAATAGTGCTGCGATAAACATAGGAGTGCATCTGTCTTTCTCAAACTTGATTGCTGCGTTCTTAGGGTAAATTCCTAGGAGTGGAATTCCTGGGTCAAATGGTAGGTCTGTTTTGAGCATTTTGATGCACCTCCATACTGCTTTCCACAATGGTTGAACTAATTTACATTCCCACCAGCAGTGTAGGAGGGTTCCCCTTTCTCCACAGCCTCGCCAACATTTGTTGTTGTTTGTCTTTTGGATGGCAGCTATCCTTACTGGTGTGAGGTGATACCTCATTGTAGTTTTAATTTGCATTTCTCTGATAATTAGCGATGTGGAGCATCTTTTCATGTGTCTCTTGGCCATCTGTATTTCTTCTTTGGAGAACTGTCTGTTCAGTTCCTCTGCCCATTTTTTAATTGGGTTATTTGTTTTTTGTTTGTTGAGGCGTGTGAGCTCTTTATATATTCTGGACGTCAAGCCTTTATCAGATCTGTCATTTTCAAATATATTCTCCCATACTGTAGGGTTCCTTTTTGTTCTATTGATGGTGTCTTTCGCTGTACAGAAGCTTTTCAGCTTAATGTAGTCCCACTTGCTCATTTTTGCTGTTGTTTTCCTTGCCCGGGGAGATATGTTCAAGAAGAGATCACTCATGTTTATATCTAAGAGGTTTTTGCCTATGTTTTTTTCCAAGAGTTTAATGGTTTCGTGACTTACATTCAGGTCTTTGATCCATTTTGAGTTTACCTTTGTATATGGGGTTAGACAATGGTCCAGTTTCATTCTCCTACATGTAGCTGTCCAGTTTTGCCAGCACCATCTGTTGAAGAGACTGTCATTTTGCCATTGTATGTCCATGGCTCCTTTATCAAATATTAATTGACCATATATGTTTGGGTTAATTTCTGGGGTCTCTAATCTGTTCCACTGGTCTGTGGCTCTGTTCTTGTGCCAGTACCAAATTGTCTTGATTACTATGGCTTTGTAGTAGAGCTTGAAGTTGGGGAGTGAGATCCCCCCTACTTTATTCTTCTTTTTCAGGATTGCTTTGGCTATTCGGGGTCTTTGGTGTTTCCATATGAATTTTTGAATTATTTGTTCCAATTCATTGAAGAATGCTGCTGGTAATTTGAGAGGGATTGCATCAAATTTGTATATTGCTTTCGGCAGGATGGCCATTTTGATGATATTAATTCTTCCTAGCCATGAGCATGGGATGAGTTTCCATTTATTAGTGTCCCCTTTAATTTCTCTTAAGAGTGACTTGTAGTTTTCAGAGTATAAGTCTTTCACTTCCTTGGTTAGGTTTATTCCTAGGTATTTTATTCTTTTTGATGCAATGGTGAATGGAATTGTTTTCCTGATTTCTCTTTCTATTGATTCGTTGTTAGTGTATAGGAAAGCTACAGATTTCTGTGTGTTGATTTTGTATCCTGCAACTTTGCTGTATTCCGATATCAGTTCTAGTAGTTTTGGAGTGGAGTCTTTAGGGTTTTTTATGTACAGTATCATATCATCTGCAAATAGTGACAGTTTAACTTCTTCTTTACCAATCTGGATTCCTTGTATTTCTTTGTTTTGTCTGATTGCCGTGGCTAGGACCTCCAGTACTATGTTAAATAACAGTGGGGAGAGTGGGCATCCCTGTCTGGTTCCCGATCTCAGTGGAAATGCTTTCAGCTTCTCGCTGTTCAGTATAATGCTGGCTGTGGGTTTATCATATATGGCCTTTATTATGTTGAGGTACTTGCCCTCTATTCCCATTTTGCTGAGAGTTTTTATCATGAATGGATGTTGAATTTTGTCAAATGCTTTTTCAGCATCTATGGAGATGATCATGTGGTTTTTGTCTTTCTTTTTGTTGATGTGGTGGATGATGTTGATGGATTTTCGAATGTTGTACCATCCTTGCATCCCTGGGATGAACCCCACTTGGTCATGGTGTATGATCCTTTTGATATACTGTTGAATTCTGTTTGCTAATATTTTATTGAGTATTTTTGCATCTACATTCATCAGGGATATTGGTCTGTAAATTTCTTTTTTGGTGGGGTCTTTTCCTGGTTTTGGTATTAGGGTGATGTTGGCTTCATAGAATGAGTTTGGGAGTATTCCCTCTTCTTCTATTTTGTGGAACACTTTAAGGAGAATGGGTATTATGTCTTCTCTGTGTGTCTGATAAAATTCCGAGGTAAATCCGTCCGGCCCCGGGGTTTTGTTCTTGGGTAGTTTTTTGATTACTGTTTCAATTTCTTTGCTTGTAATTGGTTTGTTTAACTTTTGTGTTTCTTCCTTGGTCAGTCTTGGGAGGTTGTATTTTTCTAGGAAGTTGTCCATTTCTTCTAGGTTTTCCAGCTTGTTGGCATATAGGTTTTCATAGTAGTCTTTAATAATTCTTTGTATTTCTGTGGAGTCTGTCGTGATTTTTCCATTCTCATTTCTGATTATGTTGATTTGTGTTGACTCTCTTTTTCTCTTAATAAGTTGGGCTAGAGGCTTATCTATTTTGTTTATTTTCTCAAAGAACCAGCTCTTGGTTTCGTTGATTTTTGCTATTGTTTTATTCTTCTCAATTTTGTTTATTTCTTCTCTGATCTTTATTATGTCCCTCCTTCTGCTGACTTTAGGCCTCATTTGTTCTTCTTTTTCCAGTTTTAATAGTTGTGATGGTAGACTATTCATTTGGGATTGTTCTTCCTTCTTCAAGTGTGCCTGGATTGCTATATACTTTCCTCTTAAGACTGCTTTCGCTGCATCCCACAGAAGTTGGGGCTTAGTGTTGTTGTTGTCATTTGTTTCTATATATTCCTTGATCTCTATTTTGATTTGTTCATTGATCCATTGATTATTTAGTAGCATGTTGTTAAGCCTCCATGTGTTTGTGAGCCTTTTTGTTTTCTTTGTAGAATTTATTTCTACTTTCATACCTTTGTGGTCTGAAAAATTGGTTGGTAGAATTTCAATATTGTGGAATTTACTGAGGCTCTTTTTGTGAGCTAGTATGTGGTCTATTCTGGAGAATGTTCCATGTGCACTTGAGAAGAATGTATATCCTGTTGCTTTTGGATGTAAAGTTCTATAGATGTCTATTAGGTCCATCTGTTCTAGTGTGTTGTTCAGTGCCTGTGTGTCTTTACTTATTTTCTGCCCGGTGGATCTATCCTTTGGGGTGAGTGGTGTGTTGAAGTCTCCTACAATGAATGCATTGCAGTCTATTTCCCTCTTTAGTTCTGTTAGTATTTGCTTCACATATGCTGGTGCTCCTGTATTGGGTGCATATATATTTAGAATGGTTATATCCTCTTGTTGGACTAAGCCCTTTATCATTATGTAGTGGCCTTCTTTATCTCTTGTTACTTTCTTTGTTTTGAAGTCTATTTTGTCTGATATTAGTACTGCAACCCCTGCTTTCTTCTCACTGTTGTTTGCCTGAAATATGTTTTTCCATCCCTTGACTTTTAGTCTGTGCTTATCTTTGGGTTTAAGGTGAGTTTCTTGTAAGCAGCATATAGATGGGTCTTGCTTTTTTATCCATTCTATTACTCTATGTCTTTTGATTGGTGCATTAAGTCCATTTACATTTAGGGTGACTATTGAAAGATATGTACTTATTGCCATTGCAATAAGGGGAAAAACGCGCGATTTCTTCCGTCCTCAGGTGCTGGTCTCAGGCACCCACCCACCGGTCCCACAGGGAAAAATGCGGGATATTCTTTTTCCTCAGGTGCCGGTCCCAGGCACCCGCTCACCAGTCCCGCCGCCCTGCCTCCCTAGCACCGGGGTCCCTGTCCCTTTTAGGCTTCCAAAAAGCACTCGCAGAAAAGAGAAAAAAAAAAAGGGGAAAAACGCGCGATTTCCTCTGTCCTCAAGTGCCGGTCTCAGGCACCCGCCCACCGGTCCCGCAGGGAAAAACGGGGGATATTCTTTGTCCTCAGGCGCCGGTCCCAGCCACCCGCTCACCAGTCCCGCCACCGTGCCTCCCTAACACTGGGGTCCCCGTCCCTTCAAGGCTTCCAAAAAGCGCTCGCCAAAAAGAGAAAAAAAAAAAAAAAAGGGGAAAAACGCGCGACCTCCTCCGTCCTCAGGCACCGGTCTCAGGCACCCGCCCCCCGGTCTCGCAGGGAGAAACGCGGGATATTCTTTGTCCTCCGGCACCGTTCCCAGTTACCTCCTCACCTGTCCCGCCACCCTGCCTCCCCAGCAACGGGGGCCCGTCCCTCTAAGGCTTCCAAAAAGCGCTCGCCAAAAAAAAAAAAAAAAAAAAAAGCGCTCCGGTTTCTCTCCACCCGCCGGGAGCCGGGGGGAGGGGCGCTCAGGTCCCGCCGGGCTGGGGCTTGTATCTTACCCCCTTCACAAGGCGCTGGGTTCTTGCAGGTGTGGATGTGGTCTGGATGTTATCCTGTGTCCTGTGGTCTCTATTTTAGGAAGATTTTTCTTTGTTATATTTTCATAGCTCTATGTGTTTTTGGGAGGAGATTTCCACTGCTCTACTCACGCCGCCATCTTGGCTCCGCCCATCCAGACTAGAGAAATTTAATTCAAAGATTAAACAGACAAAACTGCATGTGATTTTGTGATCAAGGAGTTAAAATTAAATATATATTCCAAAATGTGGAGCAAAGGCACAAGAGATGGGGAATATTAAAGGAACGTTAAGAAACATGGATAATTGACTTAGATTTTTGGTTGTGTCTAATAGAGATTTAGAAAGAAAAGGCAGTCACAAAGGAGAGGACTTAAAAATTAAAGAAATAAAAGAAGGATGTTTCCTTCTATGAAGAAAGACTAGATTAAAGTTGAAAGGCTGCATTGAATATCAAGGTAAATGATGGGTGACAATTTTCCACTTCTGAAATTTATTATTTCAGTTTGAGGGCAAAAGGCATTTTCAAACACATGAAGATTCAAAGTTCATTTTATTGGTGTTCTATAAAACATGAAAAATCCAAAATATAAGATGGGATAGAATTAAATCAAATGTGGGCAAAAATGAGCAGAATTCATAGATAAATCCAAATAACAGATTATTTGATTGTTAAATTTAATGCTATTAAGAATCTGTACAAGAGACTTAATGTTTAAAAAGTTTTTTAATGAACATTTCAGATTATTTCAAGTAAACAGTGGGAAAATGTATATAAATTATAAATAACCATTATAAGGTAATTAAAAAGAACTATCTAATAAAAAACATGAAATGAAATAAAAAAAGAAAGAAGAAATCACTGTAAATAGGAAACTAAAAATAAGATGGCTGGAATAGATCCAAATATGTCAGTAATCACAGAAAATGTCAGAATAAGAAAGTTTTATAGTCTGGTTACCTAAAGATACTCATATATTAAGATGACCTAAAAAAATTGAAAATAAAGAGGAATGCGATATGCCATATTTTCTAAGGCAAATGGAATTAAAGTTGAACATTAAATGGGAGAAGAGAAGAACATTTGCACTGGTATTAGTTTTAGCACCAAAAAGACAATAGCCTTTTTATAGGGGACAAGCAAGCATCAATATGTATAAAATAAGAACTGTTAGGAATAAGAGAAACCAATGAACCACACCATTATGGAATAGTTCAACATACCACTTTCAGAAATTGAGAGACCAGATAGGGAACAAGTAACCAAAATATAATTAAGAGTTTTAACGACATATGCATCTTTGTATCTGGCCCACTGAGGCTATCTTCCATGTTATTTCAGTCTTCAGATTCATTGATAAGAGATTATGCATAGACTTTATGTGTAATTTTATTTACCCTGTATATTTTCTGTTGTGTTCCTTGTATTGTTCAGTTTTGTTTTCTCTTTGTTGTTTAAACAGACTTGTCTAAGATTTGTCTATTTTAGTGACTTTATTTTTAATTTGAGCTTTTGGTTTAATTGATTATCTTTCATGTCTTCTCTATGTCATTAATTTCTGCTTAAAATTTTTATTTTTAAAATATGAGATTTTGTTCCCTCACTCACTTATGGTTTATTTTGGCTCTTTCTGGCTTAGTTTCCTTTGTTGACTGCTTAGTTTATTTTTCAATTTTTTGTGTTTTCTAATGTTTGCATGTAACAAATTTATTTTGAAAATGGCTTTAGCCACAGTCCAGAGGTTTTGATATGAATTATTTCACTGTTGTTTATTTCAAAATAATCTGCAATACCAATTTTGATTGCTTCTTTAACCAAAGAGTCATTTAAAAGTATGTTTTCAAATTTTCAAGTGTTAGAAATGTAGATCATGGCTTATTGAATCTCTATTCAGCAGTTCTGTGGCTGAATCTGGTATTACCTTAAATCAGGAAAGGGTTGGTTGGACCTTTTCTATTTTCTAGAGATCCTTCACCAGGTGAAGTATTAAAACAATTAAATATATTAAACTTTAGTTTTAATTTTGATAATTAAGATGTTTTCCTTCATTGTCTTTTATTTCCTTTAGTCTTACTGCTCTGATCCAAACCTCGTGTTAGATTTGAAGAACCTCATTGTGCTTTTTGCTGATACACTTCAGGTTTGTGACTTCTGTTTACATAAACTTTACCTAGATGAGTATTTCATCAGCTCCTAGTCTTTTCATTGTCTGTATCTAAGTTTTTAATTGTTTCTTCCTTTCCTGGATCTAGAGCTTTTTATCTCTTTATTGCATTTCTTGGTCAGCACCCTGGCCAGTCATGCTCTCATAAATAGTTTCCACCTCCTTTTTTTCCCACAGAGCAAGTAAATTAACTGAAGCACTCATTATCTTAGTTTTTCAAAACATCCTTAATCCAATTATAGTTCCTGAGTGATTTTGGAGTTTCTTAACTTCCATCTTGAATAATGATTATTCATTGGAATTACATCTTCTGGCCAATAGAATGACATTAGAAGTGGGTGTCATTGGTAGCATTATAAATTTCTTTCCCTACTTCTGAAGGTTGTTAAGGGGACTTGTAGGTAGAACTTAGCTGGTAGTATACCTAATACAAATTGATTTTAATGTTTATCTTTTTATTTTTTTTCTGACTGGCTTAGATATTTTGGTCTGTATCTTTTAATTTTTGAGAGATAAATACTAGATATTAGGTGGCAATGAATGATTCTTCCGTCATGGTTTCACTGAAATTGTTGCCTAAGAACAAAAAACATTTTTCAGTGCTAATCCCTCTCATGTTGCTAAAAAATTACCTTAGAGAATGAAGCTGTTTCTTATTTTGTTTCAGGTGTATGGTTTTCCTGTAAATCAGCTTTTTGACATGCTGTTAGAAATCAGAGACCAGTATAGTGAAACTCTGCTAAAGAAGTGGGCAAGTATTTTCAGGTGAGAAACTATCTGTAGTTAGTGTGACTGGTGCATGTGCACACGGGTTCATGCATGTGTTTATGCTTAAGGTTTCTATATGTAATAAGCAATGAGTATATGTGGCTTATATTTTCTAGCTGTGAATCCAGGATTTGATTTAAAATTCAAATATGTTTTAGTGATATCCCAAATAAAGTTCTCATGATATTGGGTCTTTGTATACTAGTGTCTACTATGTGGGGAGAGTCCCTGAGCCCCATTTTGTCTTTTTGTTCCTTTGAGTAAGTATCAAATATCTTGGTTCATACCATCCAGATCATCTTGTGTCTTCTTATTCTATTTTTTGTTTTTTTCTTTTCATGACCTTGCCTAATCTGCTAAAGGTAGTAAGTAGCTCAGTTATAAGATAGCCTTTTTGGAACATTTTTTGAAGTCTTACTCATGTGATTCCTGTCCTTTTTCCTCTTCCACGCACAAAGAAGGGGCCTATTACAATCCAGTGTTTGAAGCATATTACTTAAGTAGTTTTTGCCACATGCATACAATAATAAGAAAGTGAAACAGTAAGAAAACACCTCTCACTCATATTGTCTCCTTGGAGTGTTTTCCTGGTGCACACCACTTGTCAATTCCCTTGAGTTTCCTCTCTTGAACCTTTACCCTTTTCTTAAAGTACACTTCCTGCCTCTTGCAAGACCTCTTCCCCAGATCTGCTTACCCCATTTTCAAATTCTTATAGCTTCAAGATCTTACCTTGTTCCTTTAATCTTTTTTATTTTTATTGCAGTATAATTGGCATATGATATCCTATTACTTTCAGGTGTACACTGTAGTGATTCAGTATTTTCATACATTATGAAATGATTCTTAGAAGTCTAATTCCCATCTGTCACCCTACAAAGTTAGTACAATATTAGTGACTATTCCTCTTCACAGTTGAAGAACATATCTCTGATCATCACTTAGCCCCACTTATTTGTATTAATGTAAACATTCGTGTTTCTAAAAACCAGGTTTATAGTGCTAGTGGTACAACTATGAAATAGGGGAGGATTATCTCTATAAAAACCTTAAAAATTAATAACATGATATTTCCATGGTCTTAAAGCTCCTCCTATCTGATGCCTCCACTAAGTTTCTATTTTGGTTTTGGTAGTATGGTCTCTGCTTTTAGAGATCCTCCAGTCTAGGTAAGGAGCCAAAGCCTATCAAAGAAAATGAAGTCATGATTAATACAGAGCAATAAATGAAGTAAATGACATTATTTGGATTTATTATAGAAGTTAATTTTCCTCATCTGCCAGAAAGTTAGAATAGGATATTTAGTACAGGTTTAAAGAACATAATCAAATATACCTTACTTAAATAAATGCAAAACACCTCTTGCTTTTTCCAGAACGCACATTGTTTTGTTACTTCTCACTTACCTTAAGGCTTCAACAGGATGCCTTCAAATTTTCTGTCTCATCCATAAATCTCAAATACTATAAGGCCATCTTTATATTTGTTTTCCAAATGTTTCAAGAGTATAGTTTTCTTGCTGTCTTGTTTTAAAGATGTCCTTACCTGAAATCAAATAGTTGTATTGTAGAAGGAATAGAATAGGGATGAGGAAACATTCATTTAGTGTTGTGGTATGTATATAACCATTGACTTCACCTGAAAATTACTTGTGGTCACTACAATGATTAACCCTCCCTCCATTCCCTGTCTCCCTCCTTCCCTCTATTCCTTCTTTCCTTATTCTTTACAGAAACATACTTGATTCTGACAACTACAGTCCTATACCAGTAACAAGCGAGGAGATGTATAAAAAGGTGGTAGGACAATTCCCATTCCAAGACATAGAGCTGGAAAAGGTAGGGAATACTTTAAAATAAACTTCTCTGTTTGATATGGCATTCTCTAAAAGCTTTCACTGTATCAGCCTCATTAAAGGCATTATCTCCAACTCGATGGGTTAGAACTCCAGAATACCTTCAAAGGATGCTTTTTGGTCCTAGAACAGAAAGTCCTGTTTGGAGGATCAGTAGATGGTTTTGGGGGCCTGTCACCTCTCAAGTGTTTTGGAGATTGCTGAGAGTGTTCCAGTTTGACACTTGGAAGTATGGTTTCTATTTTACTCTTAGGCCATTTTCTCACTTAAAACATACAGTTAAATTTACCCTGTGTACTATATAATTCTGTTGGTTTTGACAATGCATTGAGTCATGTTTCTCCTATAATAATGTAGAAAAGTTCCACCATCCCCCCAAATTCCCTCATGCTTCCTTTTTAATCATTCCCTCTCCTCACCCCCAGCCTTTGTCAGCTGCCAATCTGGCTGTCCATCTACTTTTGCCTTTTCCTGAGTGCATGTAACTGGAATCATACAGTATATCATCTTTTGAGACAGGCTTCTTTCACTCAGCATAATGCTTTTGAGATTTATCCAAGTTGTATGTATCAATAGTTCATAACTTTTTATTGCTGAATATGTATCAATTTATTTATCCCTGTGTGTGTTGAAGGACATTTGAATTATTGTTTTTTTTAAATTTGCTTCTTATAGTATCAGGACCCTTTTGGAGATACTTTCTTCAATTTGAGGTCATTAAACAGTTCACAATGTGGAAGACAATTCCTTTTGTGTTTAAACTAGCTTATAAGTATAAATGTATGTCAGTTTGTGACTGGCTTTCATTAATTCTTGCATTTACAGCAATCATTTCCAAAAAAGTTTCCTTTCTCTGAATTTGTGCCAAAAGTTTACAACCAAATTAAAGAATTTATCTACGCCTGTCTGAAGTTTTCAGAAGATCTTCATTTAAGGTATAGTGTGAACTGTTGAAATGCAACAGATACTGAGACTGTGACTCTATATGCAGAAATATTCTCAAAAGCTTTTGGTGTTCCCATTGGCTCTTCTTTTGAAAGTCTTCATATTATCCCTCTATAGCATGGCACTGCTATATTGATATAGCATGGCGAAAGGGGAAGTTCAAAATTTTTGCATTATTTTTGTTTATTTATTGGCTTATTCTCGACTATTTTCTTTACAGATTTGTATTTCAACACTTTCTATTAGTGACACTCCACTAGGAAAGAGTAGTATAATATTAATTTTTACCTTCTACTTGATGAAATGTTAAGGCCAGTAGGGGAGTAACAAGTAAAATCCTTTGGAAATACTCTTTTTCCAAATATTTTCTGGTCTTGTTTAAAGTATCCATATCTCCTTTAATTTAAGGTTAATTATTTAGTCAACATATTTTGAGCCTATTTGTATACCAGATTCATCCTACTTATTGGGAATGCAGAAGTAGAAAGCAGGTTTTTTTGTCATCAGGTATTGTCAGTATCCACTAAGGAAATAGACAATTAAAATAGGCCATGGTAAGCGTTGTAATATGTATAGTATACTTACAAAACACCTAGAAGAATACGTAACTCCTCTTAAAGAATTTGAGAGAGAACAGTCAACATGATTGGCTTTCTGAAAGAATATTCTCCTTTCAGTGAATGATACCACCATTCAGCCAAACCAGGATCTGAGAGTCCTTTGCTACTCCTTATTTTCTGTAATAGTTATTTTTCCTGAAAACAAAATTTCAGGTATTAGTCAGAATTCTTGTAAACACTTTACAAATGTAACATCTGTATAACTCAAAACAGCACTTACGTATGAGGGACTAGGAAGCACACTCCATTTTTACAGAAGAGGAAAGTGAGGCAGAGAAAAGTTTAAGTAACTTCCATCAAGGTCACACAGGAGTAAGTGCTTAAGCGGGATTCAAATCTGATCGGCATCAGCATCAGTCTCATGCATGAGTAGAGACTTTTAACAGAAAGATGGAAATTATTGGAAAGTGTCAAATGGAAATGATCAAAGGTGATAAATCATTTTAGAGATGAAGAATTCCTTTGAGTGGCTCATCAATGAACTTGACAAAGCTGAAGTAAGAATTCAGTGAATTTGAACATAGGTCACTAGAAGTTAACCAAACTGAGACACAAATTTAAAAAGATGAAAGAAAGGAAATAAAATATCTAAGATTTGTGGAACAATTTCAGACAGTGCGATTGAGGGTTCAAGAAGGAAGATAAAGAGATCAGGAAACAAGAAATATTTCAAGAGATAATGGCTGAGAGTGTTCCAAAAATAATATAAGACATCAAACCAGAGATCAAGATTTTGGAAACCCCATCAAGATACACAACAAGACAACAGTACCACAATAAGCAATGAAAAATACTTAGACATATTGTATTCAAACTGGTAAAAAGGAAAGATAAGGTAATTCCTTGATGGTGTCTAGGAAAAAAAATTACATGCAGGTATAATGGGGCAAATTAGGGCGGACTTCTCTTCAGAAACTATGCAAGTCAGAGACAAGTGGAGTGACATCCTTAAAGTACTTAGAGAAAAAAACAATCAAGCCAGAATTCTATAGACTTCTAGAAGCAAAATAACTTCTAGAAATGAAGGCAAAATGAAATTTTTTGCCAAACAATAGCTAAGATAATTCATTTCAGTAAACTTGCAGTATGTGAAATAAAAGAGAATTCTTTACACAGAAGAAATGTATGAGGTAGAAGCTCACATAAATACATAAACAGACTTTTGAGAATGGGTAAAAATTAAACTGATTGTAAAATAATTTTCCCTTCACTTTTAATTGCTATTTTTTTTAGATTGTACAATGTGATTTTTTAAGTGTGTTGATTTAATATAATATACATTAAGAAATTATTATAGCAAGTTAATTTACATATCTATTACTCACATAGTTACCATTTTTGTGTGTTGTGTGCTTTATTCTTCCCTTCCTCTTCCCCTCTTTCTCTCTCTCTCTGCTCTTTTTATGCTCTTCCTCCATCCCTCCTCCTTCCTTAGTTTTCTGTCTCTCTGTACATATATCTGTGTGTATGTAGTATTATAAACCTTTATGGTTTATGCTAGTTTTGATTAGTTAACATATAGTCTGTTTTCTCTGTGTAATTATCATTACCATTTTCCTTCTGCAATAAGTAATATTTGTGTTTATGTTGAAATACTTTGACACTGTGGATTCTATCAGATTTCCTTTACTGAGTAGATGTCCTTATTGATCACTTTTGTGTTAATAAGGATTAAAAAACATTTATGCAGAATTAAACTCCTTGCTTGAAACATTGATTTCAGAATGAGAGCAAAAGAAGCATTATGTAAAAAATGGTGAGAAAGGAGCAGAGATATCTTTCTTTATGGACCTTTATTAACTAATTGTGCAGGCAGACTATAGAGAGGCCAGGTTAGAAAATGATAAAAATTAACAGTCTGTGAAGAAACTTGGAAGTATGGGAGAAATAATGGTTTCAGAATGAGGAATCATACCTACCCTGGGAGACAGTGCAGCATAGTGTTTAAATGCCATGGGCTTTAAACCTAGATTGCCTGTGTTAAAATCCATTTTTTGCTCTGTATTACTTACTATGTGACCTGAAAAAAGTTGCTTAACTTCCTTTTGCCTTCATTTCCTCATCTGTAAAGTAGAAATACCAATAAAAACTACTTCATATTTACCCTGTGTACCCTGTGAAGGTTAAATGAATTTTAATACATTAAAGTACTTAAAATAATTTCTGGCACACAGTAAATGTTATTTGCTGCTATGATGATGATGATGGTGATGATGATGATGGTGATTTTATAAGTACCACTGACACCTTGTTGGTTTGCAAAAACTCTGCCATCTGGTGTGACTGACTCCTGGTACTTCTTTTCAGCTCAACTGAAGTTGATGACATGATTCGTAAATCTACAAACCTGTTGCTAACGAGGACTCTGAGCAACTCTCTGCAGAATGTCATTAAAAGGAAGAATATTGGATTAACTGAGGTAAAGCTATTCTTAATGGAAGCAGCCAAGGCCTTATGTGAATAGTCATTGTAAGCTCTGGGGCTTGTTTGTGAATTAATTATAACGTTCTATTTGATCCATCATATTCTTCCTGATGGACTCCTAATGGCGAAAGAGCAAAACAAATTCCTTGTTGTCTTTGGTCACCTCAGAGAAATCCAGTATTTGTCTTGGAAAGTCATTTTTTCCCCCCTCTCTCATTGTTTTCACTAGCTTAACCAGTTTTTCTTTCTGAGGTTGTTGGAATTAGTTTGTATTATTTGCCATTGATTATATACAAACAAACAAACAAACAAACAAATATATATATATATATATATATATATATATAATTTAATCCTTGGTTGGAGAATATAGTCAACATCAGGTTCTTATCCAAATGAATGGCAGTTCAAATACAACATACATTATGAAATCGCATTTTGCCTGCATAAATCGTTGATGCCAAGGATATTGGCACTCATGGTCCTTGTTAGTGATAGACTAAGCTTTTGTTCTTGAGATACCTCACATATATGAATAATTACTTATAGCATATAAGTTTGGGGATTTGGGATTGTGGAAATGTGAGAGAAAGGCAGTCACCACATTTGTATGGAAGTTTACGCAATCTCACAAAGGGAGGTGAGATATTGTACATATATTCAGAAGAGTATTTTGGCAAACTGAAGATTCAGTGTGTGCTCCTAAAATTTAGAAAGATGTGAAGTTTCCTGTCTTTTGGAAACCCAGGATTGCATGGGAGCCTCAACCTGTCATTTTATGGAAATTATAGTGCCAAAAGTGAGCTGTTGGAGGAATTTTTTTCATAGGAAAAGGGAAAAGCTGTTGGCCATCTGTTTTACCTGTAAAGGTGGCATAATTTGAAAGTCAGTTGCTCGAGGAAAAGTAGACATTTTCAGATATAAACCATCAGAGACTATGATCAAAGTCAGCAAATGGCTAATGATATTGACTCATAGACCAAGACAGCTGGGAGCCAGGTGAACTTCTACTTCTGATTTTAGAGTGATTGTTTCTTTCCCTGTGTTAAGATTTTAAAACATTATAATGTGGGACATAGGCAGTATTTGAGTTCTACTTTAAACTAACTTTTTTTACAGTTGAAAGTCACATTTGACATTATTTAGGGTAGTCCCCTTATTTTGCAGAACTCCCTTTCTATTGCCTATATAGAAATACTAGGCATTGTTTTTGTGTGTCTGAGAATAGGATAACTTCTTTTCATAATCAGGACAGCTACAGAAAAGGAAAGGTGGAGTGAAAATTAGGAAGTCCTCCTTGTTATATTGTACTCTTCTCCTTTTCTGAATCCCTAGTAGGACAGGAAGTTTGTTATATATTTTGTGAATTATCTCTACATTAGAACTCTTGATATAATTCTTTTTAGGCCACTCAGTTTAGCAGTCTCTTAGAAAAACCATTTTAAACAAGTAGTATAGCAAGAACTTAACGTAATAGAAACATATTTGGCCTAAAAGAGCTCTTGAGTTCACTTGTGGCAATGCCATTGATTTAGTGTGACATCTTCAGAGAAAGACTTTAATCCTTTGGTTTTCCTGACTCCATTATTCATTTAAGGTAGTGATAAGAAGCAGCAGTAGGAGCTTATCAAAGAAGAACTTTATCATAATTCTTGGCAATATTTCAATATTACTGTTAAACTTTTGGATCTTTTTAGAAAAATGTACTTTCATTATCAATAACTGCATATGAATGAAGGAACATCACACCCATTTATATATTTTGGCTATCATGGTGGTATGTACATGTATAGATGCATACATACCCAGTGCTTCCTTTTTCATCACCAACCAGTGAATCTTTGAATAATTGTATTACTCACTTTTGGAAAGAGAGGACATTATATCCTTATTCACAGGTAACTAAAATGAATTCACAGCTGGAATCATCATCATCATAATAGGAAACATTTGTGGAATAATTTATATTCTTCAAAGCCCATTCACAAATACCATCTCACCTAGTACAATAACATTTGAAGCAAGCTAGGCATTGTTATCATTCCCATCTTATAGAAGGCATAATTAAGGTTCAGGGGGATTGCACAATGTCACACAACTAGCAAAATTATGGAAATGAGACATGAGTCCAGGTGGTTTTTTCCTAAACTTAAGTATTTTTATTATAATATACTGCCTTTCCATATTGACTTAATTATTTTTGATAATATTTTATAACTTTTTTTGATAATTGATTTAATTATTGTAATTACTTCATCTTAACAAAGAGGTCCATAGTAACATGGAAATTGTTCTAGAGAAGATTTTGTTTGGGTGACAGCGACCAGATATCAACTCAAACAATAGCAGTGTTATAAGCACACAAAACTAAAAGAATCCTATTCCAGTTTGTCAGTTCTCTTAGGACTTAAAAGGTCCGATAAGCTAATGTCTGTCTGTCTGCCTGTCTTATTTTGAGGTCACATGATAAGTCTTCTTTTTTCTGTGCATCTGCTCTATCCTTTCATCTTTTTCTATGGACTGTCTTTCTTGCTTTTCTCATAGCTTCTTTTCTTCTCTGTGCTGAGCCAACTCAACATCATTTTTCAGTTCTAGCATCTGCTGTAACTTGAATGCCTTGCTCCCTCAGACCTTAAATGACTATCCTTAGTTCAGTCAACAGGTACAGCTGTTTTTCTACGGCTGCTTCTGGCAAATTGGTAGAAAGAAGGGTAGCTGGCAGTGGTTAAGAATGTATGTCCAAAAGCACACTGCCTAGGCTTCAGTTCTGCTCTCTCCTTGAGAGATGTGTTCTTGAGCATGTTACTTGGCTCTGTGTATAAACTGGGGACAATAATAGTATGCATTTCATAGGACTGTTGTGAGGACTAAATGAACATGTAAAGGCCTTAGAACAGTACCTAGTACATAGTATACAATGCATATTACCAGCTACTATTTAAAAAGAGAGATTTAGAAAAGACAACAGTGATGGTCAGGTCCTGTATAGAGATGGAGATTTTCAGTTAAGAGAAGTTAGATTAGAACAAGATGTCATGTTAAGATAAATAATTTGTGGGAGGGGGGAAAAAGATGGCAGTGTGAGAAGTGAGGCAGAAATGTCCTCCCAAAACCACATATAACATGAAAATATAGCAAATACAACCAATCCTAAAAAAGTGACCCAAAGAAAGCAGAACAGACTGCCTACATCTGGGGAAAAGAGAAGACTTCAGAAAAAAGGGTAATGTAGCAAAGCCACCATCTGGCAAGACCCAAGCCCTCCCGCCACGCCAGCTTATAGATGAGAGGAAGAGAAATGGAGAGGGGAGGGAGTAGAAGCACAGGAGTGCTAAACAACCAGCTCTGGAGGTCTCCTCTGGGAGCATAAACCCCATATTACATGGTGCTCTGGAGATTAGTGGGGATGGAAAGCAAAGATGGGCAGAATACTCAGAGAGACTGAGATTCTAGCCTCTTGTGGAGAACAGATACCCACAACCTGCGGCTCCAGGACAAAAGAAAGGCAGGCACCTTCACAGACTTCCCAACAGCGAAAAGGGTGATAAAGGGGCAAATATTACACAGAGCATGCTGCTCAGGAGAAAGGGCAGGTGGACAAACTTGTCCTCGCATGCTCAGCCAAACAGGATGGGAGCTTCACATGTTCCATCACCCTGGCTGGCACCACAGTGCTAAGGCACCCACTGTGAAATGTAGCCTGCCACTCCTTCCTTCTGGCAGGCACAGGTCTGCACACTTGCTACCCCTACCATCATGCCAGGCCAGCTGGAGGGTGGCCCTGCCTATGGCAGCTACTGGGGTATAATGCAGAGACTCCTCCTTGTGCATACAGCCACTGGACCTGGCAGTGGAGGAGGGCACTGCACCAGGAAGCAGGAAAGAGCTGTTTCCTCCCAGCAGGCCCTGGCACTGCTGGTCTGTGACCCCTGCCAGAGCACCAGGTTCTGGGTAGCTCCACAGAATAGAACTTCTGGGCACTAGAGGGCACTGCCTACACAAAGTTGTTGTTTCATAGGAATCAGTAGATTGAAATGGCAAAAAAGTTTTGTACAAAAATTCAAATGTCAGAAGGAGGACTAAGTGAAACTGAAATCACCAAACTTCTTGATAAAGATTTCAAAATAAAACTCATAAACATGCTCACCAAGCTACAGAAAAATAGTCAAGATCTCAGGGAGGACTTCAAAAAAAAGATAAAAACTTTGAAAAATACAGTATCTGAAAAGAAACATACAATGGAGGTATTTAAAAGCAGATTTGTTGAGGTAGAGGAGATGGTTAATGAAATAGAGAACAGGAAAACAAAGAAGATGAGGCACAGAGAGAAAAAAAGATCTCTAGGAATGAAAGAATATTAAGAGAACTGTGGACCATACCAAACAGAACAGTATTTGTATTATAGGGGTAGTACCAGAAAAAAAAGAAGAGAGAGAAAAGGGGGTAGAAAATTTCTTAGAGGAAATAATTGCTGAAAACTTCCCCTATATGGGGAAGGAAATAGTCTCTCAGGTCATGGAAGTGCAGAGATCTCCCAACACAAGGGATCCTAGGAAGACAACGCCAAGACATATAATAATTAAAATGACAAACATCAAGGAAAAGAGGAGAATATTAAAAGCAGCCAGAAAGTAAAAAAAATAGCACATATAAGGGAAAGCCCATCAGGCTTTCAACATATTTCTCAGCAGAAACCATACAGGCCAGAAGGGAGTGCCATGATATATTTAATGCAATGAAACAAAAGGGCCTTGAACTAAGAATACTCTATCTGGCAAGATTATCATTCAAATTTGAAGCAGGGGATTAAGTAATTTCCAGGTAAACAAAAGTTGAGGGAATTCATCACCAGCAAATCGTCTCTACAGTATATTTAAAATGGACTGCTATAGATGAAAGTGCCCCTAAGGCTGAAGAGCTGCTACCAGAGAAAATAATACCACAGTAAAGGAAGTACACCAATTCATTACTAAGCAAATGCAAAATTAAATCAGCTACCCACAAAGGCAGTCAAGGGATAAACAAAGAATACAGGATATGACACTTAATATATAAAGAGTGGAGGAGGAAGAGAAAGAAGGGAGAAAAAAAATAATCTTTAGATCATGCTTGAATAGCGTAATAAGCTAGTTAAGTTAGACTGTTAGATAATAAGGAAGCTGCCCTTGAACTTTTGGTAACCACAAATCTAAAGCCTTCAATAGCAATAAGTACATATCTATCGATAATTACCCTGAATGTTAATGGACTGAATGCACCAATCAAAAGACATAGAGTTGCAGAATGTATAAAAAACAAGACCCATCTATATGCTGCCTACAAGAGACTCACTTTAAAATCAAAGATATACACAGACTAAAAGTGAAGGGATGGAAAAAGATATTTCATGGAAATAATAGGGAGAAAAAAGGAGGAGTTGCAGTATTTGTATCAGACTAAATAGACTTCAAAACAAAGTAAAAAGAGACAAAGAATGACATTACATAATAAATAAGGAGTCAGCCTAACAAGATGATATAACCATTATAAATATATTTGCACCCAATATAGGAGCACCTAAAAATGTGAAACAAGTACTAACAGAATTAAAGGGGGAAATAGAATGTAATGCATTCATTTTAGGAAACTTTAACACACCACTCACTTCAAAGGACAGATCAGCCAGACAGAAAATAAGTAAGGACACAGAGGCACTGAAAAATGTATTACAATAGGTGGGTCTAACAGACATCTATAGCACACTCCACCCCAAAACAGCAGGATGCACATTCTTTGAAAGTGCACATGGAACGTTTCCCAGAATAGATCTCATCCTAGGCCACAAAAAGAGCCCCAGTAAATTAATAAAGATTGAAATTGTGTTAACCAACTTTTGATACCACATAGTATGAAACTAGAAATAAATTATGCAAAGAAAACAAAAAAGCCCGCAAACACATGGAGGCTTAACAACATGCTCCTAATAATAATCAGTGGATCAATAACCAAATAAAAACAGAAATCAAGCAATATATGGAGACAAATGAAAACAACTCAACACTCCAAAACCTGTGGGATGCAGCAAAGGCAGTCATAAGGTAAAGTATATTGCAATGCTGCCTTACCTCAAGAAAGAACAATCCCCTATGAACATTCTAAACTCACTATTAATGAAACTAGAAAAAGAAGAACAAATGAGGCCCAAAGTCAGTAGAAGGAGGGACATAATAAAGATGAGAGCAGAAATAAATAAAATTCAGAAGAATAAAACAATACAACAAATCAATGAAAGCAGGAGATGGTTATTTGAGAAAATAAAAAAACCAGATAAACCCCTAGCTAGACTTATCAAAGATAAAAGAGAGTGTACACACATAAAGAAATCAGAACTGAGAAAGGAAATATCACTACAGACACCACAGAAATACAAAGAGTTATTTGAGAAAACTATGAAAAATTATATGCTAACAAATTGGATAATCTAGAAGAAATGGACAATTTTTCTAGGAAATGCAACTTTCTAAGTCTGACCCAGAAACAGAAAATATGAACAGACCAATTACCAGCAATGAAACTGATTGACAATCAGAAAACTACATAAGAACAAACCCCTGGACCAGATGGCTTCACCACTGAATTTTATCAAACATTTAGAGAAGACCTGATACCCATCCTCCTTAAATTTCCCAGAAAGTAGAAGAGGAGGGAATACTTCCAAACTCATTCTTTGAGACCAGCTTCACTCTAATACAAAAACCACACAAAGACATCACAAAAAAAGAAAATAGAGACCATTATCCCTGATGAACAAAGATGCAAAAATCCTCAACAAAACATTAGCAAACTGAATTAAAAAATACATAAAAAATAATACATCATGACAAAGTGGGATCTATTCCAGGGATGCTCGGATGGTAGAATATTATAAAAGTCATCAACATCCCACACAACATCAACAAAAAGAAGGAAAAAAAATCACATGATCATCTCAATAAATGCTGAAAAGGTATGTGAGAAAATTCAAAATCTATTCATAATGAAAACTGTCAACAAAATGGGTATAAAGAGCAAGTACCTCAACATAAATAAAATCCATATATGACAAACCCACAGTCAACATCATACTTAACAGTGAAAAGCTGAAAGCTTTTCCTCTAAGATTGGGAACAAGACAAGGATGCCCAATCTGCCCACTTTTATTCAACATAGTACTGGACATCTTAGCTAGGACAATCAAGACAACACAAAGAAATAAAAGGCATCCAGACTGGTAAGAAAGAAGTTAAACTGTCACTGTTTACAGATGACATGATATTGTACATAGAAAACCTTAAAGAATCCACCCAAAAACTATTAGAAGTAATAACTAAATTCAGCAAAATTGCAGGATGCAAAATCAATACACAGAAATCTGTTGCATTCCTATATACTAACAATGAACTGGCAGAAAGAGAAATCAGGAAATCAACTTCGTTTATAATTGCATCAGAGAGAATAAAATACCTAGGAATAGACCTAACCACGGAGGTGAAAGACCTATGTTCTCAAAACTAAGACACTCATGAGGGAAATTATAGAAGACACCAATAAATGGAAAGGTGTCTTCCATTTATGAATAGGAAGAATTAATATTGTCAAAATGGCCATCCTACCTGAAGCAGTCTATAGATTCAATGTAATCCCTATCAAAATACCAACAGCATTCTTCAACAAATTGGAACAAATAGTTTAAAATTAATATAGAACCACAAATGAGCCCAAAGAGCCAAAGCAGTCCTGAGAACAAAGAACAAAGCTCAGAGGATTATGCTGCCTATCTTCAAGCTCTACTACAAAGCCACAGTAATCATAAGAATTTGGTACTGGCACATGAACAGCCCATAGATTAATGGAACAGTATAGAGAACCCAGATATAAACCCACACATATATAGCCAAATCATATATGATAAAGGAGCCATGGATTACAATGGGGAAATGACAGTCTCTTCAGCAACTGGTGTTGGCAAAACTGGACAACTACATGTAAGAGAATGAATCTGGATCATTGTCTTATCTCCATACACAAAAGTAAACTATAAATGGATCAAAGACCTGAATGGAAGTCATGAAACCATAAAACTCATAGAAAAAATAGGCAAGAATCTCTTGAATATAAACATGAGCAATTTTTTCCTGAACGCATCTCCTCAGAGAAATGAAAAAAAACAAAATGAATGCATGGGATTACCTCAAACTAAAGAGCTTCTGTACAGCAATGGACACCATCAGCAAAACAAAAGGGTATCATACAGTATGGGGGAATATTTTCTTGAACAACTTATCCAATAAGGGGTTAACATCCAAAATACATAAAGAGCTCACATGCCTCCACACCGAAAAAACAAATAACCTGATTAAAAAATGGGTGGAGGCCTGAACAGACACATCTCCAAAAAAGAAATTTATAGGCCAACAGATGAAAAGATGCTCCACATCACTAATCATCAGGGAAATGCAAATTAAAGCCACATGATGTATCACCTCACACCAGTTAGGGTGGCCAACATCCCAAAGACAAGGAACAATAAATGCTGGTGAAGATGCGCACAAAGGGGAACCCTCCTACATGTTTGTTGGAATGTAAATTACTTCAGCCATTGTGGAAAGCAATATGGAGGTTCCTCAAAAAACTAAAAATAGAAATACTATTTGATCCAGGAATTCCACTCCTTGGAATTTACTTGGAGAAATCACCATCCCTGATTTAAAAAGACTTATGCACCTCCTATATTTATTGCAGCACTATTTACAATAGCCAAGATATGGAAGCAACCTAAGTGTCCATCAGATGAGTGCATAAAGATGTCATACATAAACACAATGGAATATTATTCAGCTATAAGAAGAAAACAAATCCTACCTTTTGCAACAACATGGATGGAGTTAGAGGGTATTAATGCTCAGTGACATAAGCCAAGTGGAGAAAGATATGTACCAAATGATTTCACTCATTTGTGGATTTTAGCAAGTAAACAAAAGTGAAGGAATGAAACAGCAACAGACTCGCAGACTCCAAGAAGGGACTAGCGGTTACCAAAGGGATGGAGTTTGGGATGGGGCTTGGGGAGGGAGGGATTAAGGGGTATTACAATTAGCACACAATATAGTAGGTTATGGGGAAGTCAGTATGCAGGGAGAAGTGAAGTAATGACTCTCTGTCATTTTACTATTGTGATGGACAGTGATTGCAATGGGTTTTGGGGGGTACTTGATAATATGGGTGAATGTTGAAACTACAGTATTTCTCATGTGAAGTATTCATAAGATTTTAGATCTATAATACCTTAATTAAAAAATGATAATTTATTTATTAACTTTAAAATATTTATGAAATACTTTGTATCTGAAAGGCACTGATCCAAGCCTTAAAGATAAATAAGTAAACAACAAGAATAAGAACAAAGGTGATCCTTGCTTACATTCTAGTGGTAGAAAACAGATAGTAAAGGTTAAACAAACAAGTAAATCATCTAGTATAGTATAATAAAAGGTGATGAAACTATGGAGAAAAGAAGAAGAACCTGGGCTAAGGAAATCAGGAATGTGTTGAAATTTCAAGGTTCAATGTATTAAAAATAATAGCATCTTGGTGGTAAGTTATCTTTGAAAGGAAAACATTCTTGGCAGAGTTTGGAACTTGGCACAGGCCTGAAGTCAATAGTTAAGTTACTGGCAAATTTAGGGAATAATAAGGAAACTAGAGAGCTGGATTGGAGTGGGCAAGAGAAGAAGCAGGAGATTAGATCAGAGAGGTACCCAGGATTTGTGCTCGGCCGTTGTAAAGTGTTTGGCTTTTATTTTGAGTGAAATAGGAAGCCATTGCTGGAGTTCCATTAGTGACATGATCTGACATACTTCAGAAGGATCACATTGACTGTTGTATTGAGAATATACTGTTGGGGCTAAACAGGGATCAGTTAGGAACCTATGACAACAATCTAGTGAGATTTGATGGCAGCTTGGGTGGTAGCCATGGAGGGAGTGAGACGCGATCCAATTTGCAGTGTAGAGCCAGCGTATTTTCCTGATGATTGGATATGAAGGAGGTGAGAAAGGGGTTGAAGATCACTCTGATATTTTTTGGTTTGAGAAAGTAGAATGTTATATATCTCATGAAATTTGATGGCTAAAACTTACGGTTGAGCTAAGTTTGGGGTACGGTATATTGAGAATTTGGTTTGGGATCTATTAAATTTGTAGTATTTATTAGATATATGAGTTTGGAGTTTGAGAAACAGGTTTTGTCTGGAGATAAAATTTGGAAGCATATAAACAATATTTATTACCACCTGACTGGATACTGTTACTGAGGGAATTTGTAAAGATGGAGAAGAGAAGCGTAGGAAGAATGAAGGACCCTTGGGCACTCCAGTGTTAGGAAGTTGGGAGAAAAGAGGAACTTGCCAAGGAGGTTGGGAAGGAGCCATTAGGAAAGTAGAAGAAACCAAACAAAAACAAAAACAGAAACAGGAGAGTGTGGTGCTCTCGAAGACAAGCAAGAAAGTATGTAAGAAGAAGGAAATATTCAACTATGACAAATACTGCTGGTAGATCAGGTAAGATAAAGATTAAGAATTATCATTGGCCTTAGCAACCTGTTGCCAGTTTGGCAACTTTAGTAGGAGCACTTTTAATAGAATGATGGTAAGAAACTCCTAATAAAGTAGGTTTAAAAGAGAATGAGTCCAAGCATAAGATTGTGTATCAATGATACTTTAATAAAAATAAAAAATAAAAAATAAAAAAGAGAATGGGTCTTGCACAGAAGAGTTTCAAATAATTTATGTTGTTGTTACCCCTGAAGGAGGTGGTTATGACTTGCTGCCTAAAAACAGTATGGAAGGAGGGAAAAAAAAAATCACATTACTGTGAAGAAACCTGACAAACACTACCTCTGTCAGGCAATCGGGGTTAACACCATCAGTCATAAGTTATATTGATGGCATGTGCCTTTGGTATGATGTAGTGAGAAGGCATTTGACCTCTGTGATCTTCCTTCCAAAACCCATGACCCTAGTCTAACCATTAGGAAAATAGTAAACACGCCCAAATTGAGTGACATTGTACAAAATACCTGACCAGTGCTCCTCAAAACTGTCGGGGTTGTCAAAGATGGGAAAGTATGAGAAACTGCAACAGGAAAGAGGAGGCTAAGGAAAAATGACAACTAGATGTAACATGGTATCTGAGATGGGTCCTCAAAAAGGTAAAGACTATTAGGGAGCAAGCAGAGAAATCTGAGTGATGTGTTCATCCGTTAGTAGTAATGTACAGATGTTGGTTCCTTTGTTGTGGCAACTGTATCATAGTAATGTAAGAGGTTAGCAGTAGGAGGAACTGGGTGTGGAGTATCTGCTGACTCTTTGTAACTGTTTTGTGAATATAAAACGATCCTAAAGTAAAACGCTAATTTAAATGAAAAAATTTTAGAAATGGGAAGAGAAGAATTAGAGGCAGCAAGTACAAGACAGCTCAGGGAATTTTGTTACAAAGGCAAGCAAAGAAAAGAGGTGATAGCTGGCAGGGAAGTGGATAAAGCAAAGGTTTTTCGTTTTATTTTTCAGTAGAAGTAACCATTCTTATTTCTGTTGAGAATAATGTAATAGAAAGCAAAAAGTGGATGATGCAGGAGAACAGGGGAAATCTCTGAAGTAATGTCCTTGTGTAGGACAGAGAGTTTAGAATCTAATGCACAATGAAAGGGATTAGCTTTAGGTAATGAACACCTCATCTGTTCGTCTGTAAACGAAGATGAAAGTTAGAGTCTGTGGATCAGATGGCAGTGGTTGGGTATATGGCACGGTGCAGGCTCCAAATGCTGTTTTCCCAGTGAAAGAAAAGTCTTCAGATGAAGGTGGGGACTGAGTGCAAGTGTTGGTGTTGAAGCAGAGAAAAATTATCTCTGGGCATAAGGAAATGACAATTGGCTCATGCTTGATAATATGGTTATTTTACAGTGTTAATTGCCCACTTTGGCTAATGGATATGAATTAAAGTGAGATTAGCTAGCATCGTGTATTTTCTTAAGCCACATTTAGCTGGAGATACAATAAGCAAGTTCATATCAATTATAGCTGTCAGAAATGTGGTATATATTATACTTGTACTTTAATGTTATATTAGTATTTAGACTTAATTTTTCATAATATATCATTTCTTTGGTATGACATTGATGTTATCTCAATTATAAGATGAGGAAAGATGTAACTTTGTCTAAGGCCACACAACCAGTAAGTAGTTTGAAAATAAGATTTGAGATAAGTTTTAAAATACATTTCCTTTTAAAAATAAGATTTAAAGTAAGTTTTGAAATAAGATTTTCTTTGTTCTAAACCTTTGCTCTTTCACTAGGCTAACTTAAAACATCAATATCATGGAGGAAAGGAAATATACCACCAGTTTATTAATCTCAGAACATATCAGAATTAATTAAGTTTGAAAGAAAATTTTAGATGAATTAAAGGACACACTACTTGTTTGTGAGGAATGTATTGATAGAAAGGCTTAAGATAGAACTTGGATTTAAATTATTTATTATAGATGATAGAAATATTATATTTCACTTCAAGTGCCTACTCAGATGTCACTTCCTTAAAGAGGCCTTCCATGACCACCCTATCTTAAAATAGCTCAGACTTCCCATCACCATGCAACTCCTTATCCTCACTTTGATTCCCAGTCCTATTAACATCTGATCTCATACTATGTTTATAGGTGTATGTGTTTACTATAATATCCATGAAGCCAGGGACTTTCTCTTTTGTGTATAAGAGTGTACAGCTTTATCCCAATTCCTTGGCACATAGAAGTTCTTAATTGATGAAAGAAGAAAGAAAGAAAAAAGATAGGTTCTTAAAGTGAAAGAAATTCAGAGTTCCTATTAGTTGTACCATGTTGAATATTTGTATTTTTATGATCAGAATTGTCTCTCAGGAGACCTAAATAAATGGCCAATTCTTTGCACTGACCTTTTGTTTTTAATATAATTTAAACTGTTGACCACATTGTTGCCAGGCAGCTGCATCTGAAGAAGTCTCTTCCTGCACACTAGGTGAAACCTCAGCCCGGATGGGGGAGGGTTCTTGACTCTGACTGGGAAAGAAGTCTGGATCAGGTTGAACAAGTGCCAGCAAGAAAGGAATTATTAAAGCAAGAGTAGAAGTGAATGTCAGCAGCTATGCAGGCTGTAGAGAGCAAGGAAGAAGAGGAGAAAAGGGAAGTTCATTAAACTGCTTGGTGTAGGGCAAGTCCCTCGCCAACTCCTAAAGCCAGGGTCACCTGGCATCCAGTGTCCGCTTGATCTGCACAGCATGGGAACTAAGCCCCTACCACCTAATATTTGGGGAATCCGAGGAGCACTGGGTGGAGTGAGATTATGTTCTGAGAACTTCCCCAAAGCAAAGAAAGGAGATTTTGGGGCAGACTGTTAAAGAGTTTGATCATACAGCTGCAGTCCTTTCCGCGTCACCCAGGCGACAGGAACTTGCAAACCCAAATCACAGAGATCTTAGTAACCCTTCCCTAGGGTCTGAAGTAGGACAGAGAGAGAGAGAGACTTGTACTTAAGTCTAGAAAACTGAGTGAAGTAGTAAAGTAGCTTATGTCTGGGAAAGGGGGTTTCTTATTAATTTCCCTACAGGCTTGGAAGAGAGCATGAAGATAAAATGCATTAAGTTGAGCAGCAAGAGGGCTTTGTTTAAGGCAAGTACACAATTGAAGAAAGGGGAGTGTGGGCAGCCTCAGAGACAAGGTGTGCTTACAGGCTTAAGGTTTGTGTTTTTAAGGAGTTCAAGTATGGGATAAAGAGACAAGGGAACATAAGCTTGACATGTGGTCTCATGATGTCTCTCTCTGGTGAGGGACATTATGTCACCATCCATAGTTCTCTAGATATTCTGTAACATAAACTTAGCACAAGGAATTTATTGACCCTATTCTTCTCCAGGATAATGGTTACCCTCTAAGATAGTGGTTACTCTCAAGCAATAGAGACATAGTTAGAACCGTTTGCCCTGCCTTGAGATAGGGTTGGCTGGCTAATCACCATAAAATATGTTAGGAATCTCACCTCCTAACTCCATGGTTTTAAAAATGGAATCTTAGCCTTAAGAAGGAGTCCCTCCTGTTCTTACTATTTATACCTCTGCATTTTTCATCAAAGGCAGGAAAAATTTATCATGATGCTTGTCCCATGTGCCTGCTCTACCTCAACATGGCTGTGTACTGTGTTACTTGTCTCTCACAAACTATTTGTATACATCCCCTGTTGTTAACAGAAATGATATTGCTAATATTATATTAAACATTTTATACTTAAGTCTTGTCAGATGGAAGCCTTGAACTAGACCTTTGAATTTGGAACTGGTAGTTCCAAGTATTTTAACATTCTGGGTATTTGCCTTGGAGATATTGTACAATGAATAGTTGACATAGCTTTTGTATATTCTTTTTGCATCTCCATGCTGGGCTGAAATGGAGATAAAATTCCTTGAAGTCTTAGGGATCGCTTATTTTTATGTTTGGGAAGCAAGGCTGCTGTTTAGTTCTTGATCTTCAGCAGCTCTAAGAGTTGAGATGTATTAGTAGCATGGAGCAGAGTGTGACTTCTGTTCTTGCTTTCTGTGAGTCCTTTTGAAACTTCAGTGTACTAAATTCTCTGCTTTGGGGAACAAGATAATATATACTCTAAATTTAAGTAGATGTGTTTATTTTTCAGGAGTAGTTTATAATTGAGAGTAGAAACCTCTTCTTGAAATTTAGGGCTTAGTTTTGAACTATTGAAGATGATGAAGACATTTTCTTTTCTGGAGTTTGTCAAGAGTATGAACATCTTTCCGTCATCATGGCTCAAGCTCTGTTGGGGCTTTGAAGCAGGGTTGGAGAAGTGGCTTCCACCTTCTTCTGTATGCCTTCTGCATCAGACTCTCTCTCTAATACTGGGAAAGAGAGAGAGAAAATTTCTCTGCTTCTTAATGGTTTTTAACTTAGATCATTCAGTTGTGAGAGGTGATTGTTTGCTTTTTGCATTTTCTTTTTTTGGACAGTTCTCAAAGAACTTTCCTTTATCTAAGATATATCCCATATCTAATCGTTGTTAGTTCTATATCCTTGAAACACTGTTAAGGACAGTTTGGATTGCTGCAGTGATATATTTTTATAAGAGAGTGGGAAGTGGGGGTTAAAAATATCAAAGGAGCTCAAATTCTGATGGAAGTTGAAAGTGCTTCATTTCATCCTTAAATTCAAAATTACCCCTAAAGCCTCGGGCTTTACATTGTAAATGCCCTTGTTAAGGATGTTGGTTAGCTGTCATTCATGAGTAGAGATCACTTAGACCTCATTAACAGACAATATTCCCTTTGAAAATGACATGGTATCTACTGTAATCCTGGAGTGTTTTAATAGTCTATTCTATGCTCAGCAGTGAAATATTTCAAAAGTGACTGACAGCCAATTGACGTAATTCATAGTGATCTTTTGTGTTGACAGATCTTTAAAAAGTCATGGGAAATTACTACTTTACCTAGTGAAGCCGCCTCCTTTTTTTTTTCTAACTGCCAATATCTTGCAAAACAGGACAATTTTCTCTTTGACTGCCACTATTTTTTATTTCAATAACATGACATGATTTCTCCTTATTATTAGGATTTCTTTTGATAGATAGAGTGTGTTCCCTGTAGGTAATGCTGATTTTAAAACAGAAATGCTTCAGTTCTCCAAATTAACTCTCTTACTTTTCTGACTTCTACATCAAGACAACCTTGCCAGTAGCACCTTCTCACTCAGGAAGAAGAGTGATTTAATTTAGACAATTAAAAAATGTTTAAATGATTTTAGTCTTCTGAGGGGGAAGCAGGTTGAAAGGAAGAGGGTGATGAATTGCTGATTTTGGTGGGTGTTTTTTCCTGGAGCACTCTAAAGTTGAAAGGCTTATGTTTTGGGTAACTTCATAGAAATAGTGTCTCTCTATCAGTAGTGTCCACAACTCAAAGTCTCCAAACTCAAACTGTAGAATGAATAGAAAGTGTCTAGTGATGAATATAAACTTGTCTGATGAGTTGTGGGGACTAATACAGAGATCTAGCCCCAGTATTACTCTAACTTTTCACTTTTGTTTGAAGGGCATCTCAGGGTCAGTGCCCCTTGTCATGTTTTACAGTAGCTGTTTTCCTCAGATCTTCTGGCTGAACCTTAGGGCAGTAGATGGTACCTTCTCCTTCATCCAGTCTATTGCTAAAGCCTTGTCATGATGAGTTGATATGTATTTTTGAGAATGACATGTATGTTTTAGCCCTGTGCTGCGTGCTGTTGAGGAGGTAAGAACGTACTTTCTGATTATAGTCCTACCAATATTTTTGTTTAATAGTCCACAGTATAATACAATGACTTCTATTGAAGTACAACTCTGACTTTGAAACATTGTTCTGAAATATCATTTGATTGTGAAAATGTGTAGTACGTTTGTTTATCTTTAATTTCAATGTCCCCTTTGTGTCATCTTCCCACTCTCCCATTTCACAACCTCATTGGAAGAAAAGAAGACCTAAGTTCCTCCATAGTCTTATACACCAAAACTCCCCCTACCTGTCACAACCCCACCAGCAGACATATTCTTATGAAAATGAAAAGTTAAAGATGTAGAAAAGTGAGACAAAAACAAAGGTTCTATTCCATTTTTTTCCTTTATATTGTTTTTAGACTCTGGGGACTATGAATAGCTTTCATAGTTCAAATAGTAGTAGGTACTGCTCCTTTTTTCTTTTGTTTTCTTTTCTTTTTTTTAACATAGAGAAGAATCAAGGTGTAGAAACGTATAACTAATGGCAGGCCCAGAATCTGATACTTCAGCCTGAGGCACATCAACGTGCAGTGCTCCAGGGCTGGCATCTCATGCTTATCCTTAAAAGCACTGTCAGAAGGCATTTAAATGAGTCCATAATTCAAAAGTAAATGACTTGGATTTGAGTCCTTAGTTCCATTCAGACTATGTGATGTAGAAAAAATAGCTTCATTTTTTTTCTGTTACAGTAAACTGGAAGTAATAATTATACTCAACTTAATTCTCCAGGTTGTGGAAAGACAATGTCAGAAAATGAACTGGGAAATGCTTTATAAACATTAATTCTATACAGTAAGAGTTATTTTTCCTCATCCTCCTCTCAAAATAATTTATAGATGACTGTCTTCTTTAAGGGTCTCTTCTGGAAGCAAAGGGAAATAAGTATCAAGTATTAATCTCCATGATAACCCTGTGAGTTAGAAATTATTAACATTTTACAGATAGAGAAACAGGCTTTGAAAAATTAAGAGACTTTTCCAGGATCAATTTGTAAGTAGTTAATCCCTTGAGTTTTTCTGATTTCAGTGTCCATGTTTTTTCTTCCATAAACTAATAAAGTTTGTTAATATACTGCAGTCTATTCTAATATCTCTCTGTTCATCATGCCTCATTTTTAAGCTTTTTTTTGCCATTTCAATTATTTGTGTTCTTTTAATGAGAGCTCAATTATTTAATTCATTCATCTATTATTTATTGCCAGGCTCTATGTTAAACACTAGCAGTTTTTGTTCTTAGCCTGGTTTTTTTAAACAGAAGAAGGCATATATTTAAAATAGAGTGACAGGTGCTCCTGTAGTGGGGGAAACACAGCTGCTTTGGGAAGTCAGAGGAGGCTTCATAGAGGAAGTCATAGGTAAGCCCATGCTTTTACACACCCTTTTGTAGAATATGGATGGCCTCTGCCATCAGGCCTTTTTTTTCTTTACCAGGAGGCTCATATTGAGCTGTTCATCTTGGGGTAAATAGTCAGATGACTCTTGCATGTGCTTGTTGTTTTCTAGCTTGTCCAGATTATTATCAATACAACACACTTGGAGAAATCCTGCAAGTACTTGGAAGAATTCATCACCAATATCACTAATGTGCTTCCAGAAACAGTCCACACCACCAAGCTCTATGGCACCACAACCTTTAAGGTGAGAAGGCCCTCCAAGACCGTAGAACTGCTTCTGGTGTGTGTAGTCTGGGGCATTCTACCCAAGGTGGCTTTGTTTCTTCCACAATGCATGGTAGTATGACTCCTAACATGCTCTTGAGAATAAGCGCTTATGATTTCCTTAGAAAAGCCAATATTAATGCTAATTTTGAGTATTGACATTAAAAAATACCTATAATTGTGTCCACTGAGTCTTCCTTATATTTTGTACATGAAAATGGCTATTTCTTCAGTTGGCCCCCATCAGAATCAAAAGTTCTTAGTATAGTCTGTGTAGTAGTGGTTATAGTTAAAATCAACATCAGTTACAAGTTTTCAATTACTTGTCCTCTCTTCTCGGTGTCCTTTGTGCAATTTTTTTTAAATGTTACTTTTTAGGGAAGAATTTTTGTACCTTACTATGGTAGTTAGCAAGTTTGTAATCATTTCACAAGGCCACATCACTGGTTTTGATCCAGTATTGGATCAAATGAGAAAAATGACAGTCCTGTAGAGCAAAAGAAGGATCGATGGTAGCTGTGTTTCTGGAGAGTAAATGCCTTAATTTAAAAGACTTACTGCCTTAAGAAACTCCTTTGTTTGCCACATGAGCTTTAAATAAATATTGAGCATAATTAAATAAATATTGAGCATAAAAGTAACAGGGCAGTATCTTAAGCATTAGAATAGTAGATCCTGACGTAAAGGTCAACATATGTGTTTTGAATTTTTGTTATTGTTACTATTTGATTATTTTAGTATTGAAACCAATCTGTGTCACCCTTTTGAAATCCAGAAGTTGGTGTTAACCAGGTATAAAATTATAGAGTTGAGATCATTATTTATGTCCAGTGGTGTCTACTTTTTCCTATCTTTTTTTTCCTACTTACTGGTACCTTTCCTTGAGGGTAGATTTAAGAGAATAAATCAAATTTGATCCATATTGCTTATTACATTTTATGAGAGATAAAATATATACAGTATGTTCTGCTCTTTTTCTGTTTTAAGAAAAAGAAATGAGAAACATCCAAATAGCCAGAACAACCTTGAGAAAGATGAACAAAGCTGGAGGCATCAGGTTTCCTGAGTTCAAATTATATTACAAAGCTATAGCAATCAAAACAGTATAGTTTTGGCTTAAAAACAGACTCATAGATCAAGGTAACAGAATAGAGAGTCCAGAAATAAACCCATGCATATATGGTCAACCGTTTTACAACAAAGGAGCCAAGAATGTACAATGGGGAAGGATAGTCCTTCAATAAGTGGTATTGGGAAAACTGGACTTCATGTGTGAAAGAATGAAACTGGACCACTCTGTTCATCATACACACAAGTCAACTCAAAATGGATTAAAGTCTTGAATGTAAGACCTGAAATCATTAAACTTGTAGAAGAAAACATAGGGAATATACTCCTTGACATCAGTCTTGATAGTGATTTGCTTTGTTTTGTTTGGATTTGACACCAAAGCAAATGCAACAGAAGCAAAAATCAACAAGTGGGACTACTATTAATCAAAACTGTATATACTATTGATCTGAAAAGTTTCTGGATAGCAAAGGAAATCATCAACAAAATGAAAAGGAAACTGATGGAACTGGAGACAATACTTGCAAATTATATATCTGATAAGGGGTTAATATCCAAAATATATAAAGAACCCATACAACTGAATAGCAAAAAACTAAACAATCTGATTAAAAAATAATCAAAGGATATGAATAGGCATTTTTCTAAAGAAAATACACAAATGTCCCATAGATAAATGAAAAGATACTCAATCACTAATCATCAGGGACATGCAAATCAAAACCACAGGGAGATATCACCTCATACCTGTTAGAATGGCTGTCATAAAAAAGACAATAGATAGAAAATGCTGGCAAGGATATGGAGAAAAAGGAACCCTTGTGTACTGTTGGTGGGAATGTAAAATGGTACAGCAACTATGGAAAATAATGTGTAGATTGCTCATGAAACTAAAATTAGAACTATCATATGTCCTAGCATTCCCACTTCTAGGTGTGTATCCAAAGAAATGGAAATCATTAATATGAAGAGATATCTATCTATACTTCCATGTTCATTGTGGCATTATTCACAACAGCCTAGATACAGAAATAACCTAAGTGTCCATCAACAGATGAATGGGTAAAAAAAATGGGATATATGTATGTGTATATTTATATGTAACACACAGACACAGAGACACACACACACATACATATATACATGTACATATATAATAGTATATCATTTAGCCATGAAAAATAAGGAAATCCTGTCATTTGTGGCAACATGGATAGACCTTCATGGGCATTTTTTAAATAAAATAAACCAGACAGAGAAGCTTATATGTAGAACCTTTAACACAAAAAAAAGTTGAACTACAAACAGAGTAGAAAAGTAGTTGCCAGGAGCTGGGGGATAAGGGAAATAGAAGTTGGTAAAAGGGTATAAACTTTCAACTGTAAGATGATTAAGGTCTGAGAATCCAATGTAAACCATGGTGACTATAGTTGACAATACTGTATTGTATAATTCAAAGTTGTTAAGAGAATAGAACTTATATGTTCTCATCAAATATGTGTGAAGTGAAGACTGTATTAAATAACTAGAATGGTTGGAATCCTTTCACAATATGTATGTGAAATCACCACAATGTACATTTCAAATATCTTAAAATTTTATTTTCAATTATGCCTCAGTAAGGCTGAAAAAATGAGAAAAAAAGGAAAAAAAACCCCACAAATATTCTTTATGTGCATATGATTAATTGAGCTGCTATTATGTGTTACACATTCATGATGTAACCATGGATTGTTTGTTTCAAATTACCTGTAAAATTACTTTAAAAAATTCATTATATATTATATTATATTGGCATCATTACTTGTAAACTCTTCAATAATGTCTCATTATGTTAATATTGGTACTTTTTGGTGAAGAAAAGACTTTTTAAATTAAGAGATCCCCAAGAATAATAATATGACATAAAAAAATATGACATATGAGCATAAAAATATGACAAGAGCTTTAAGAACTTCAGGATGACCTTAGGCAGTTTAATAGGGATTTTAATAATTTCTCTTAAATGTTAGTATGAGTAATAATTTTATAAAAAATGTATTTCCACTTGATTTATTGTAGAAGTTAACATTAACATTTTTCCAGGGAAGAAATGTAGGAGGGATTATAAATTGAGTGGTCAACAGAGAATAAGGAGTTAGAGAGTCAGAACATGAGGTTCATTTATGTTTGTCTCTAATAAGGGGAAAATGGAATATGTATTGCTATTCTTCCCCTAACTCACCTCAATTTTCTCATTTCAAGGGCTTTTCAAAGTGTGGTCAGAAAGCTTCCCGGAGTATGTTTTGTGTACTTTGTTGTTGCTCCAGCATTAAAATTGCTGAGGGAAAATTAAAGGCAGACAGGAAGCCATAGGGGTTGAGCAGCCAGTTAAATACTTGGTAAAGGAGAAGTTGTGGAGACGGCTAAAGGTCATGTTGATGGTGCTTTATTGGAAACACTGATTGCTTAAAACACATTGAAAGTTTATTTTTACCAGGACGTTTCAGACCAGCTAATCCAGAACTCAGTATAAACATGGCAATTGTAACAGTTACACAGTGTGTATTTTCCTAAGCTACTGTTTCCAGAAAACTTTCCCTTACAGATGGAAACCTTTAGGCTGAAAAAAGGGCAAAAATAATCAGAAGGTCTTTAAGGTATTTTCTTGCAGAGTTCCCTCTTGTTTCTACCCTATGTGACATAATCAAGCTGGCATTCTTAGCTTTCCTTGTTCATGAGAATTTCCTATCTCTTACAAAAATAGAACTAAGGTACTTACTAACTTACCAAATCACAAATATTGTTTGTGTTCCTACTATGTGACAATCTGTTAGATTCTTGGTTGTAGAGGGAAAAAATACATAGTCATTCAATTTAGACTTTTTATAGAGGAAGACAGACACTGTAGGTTGTATATAAAGAGCTACCCAAAAAGCACTAGAATAATACAATAAATACATTCAATCCCTCACTGATTTTATATATTTTTATAAAGCATCTACTACATACCAGCAATTTACACTTATGAGCTAAAGAAACAAGTCTCCTGACTTTCTGTCTGTAGCTTATATTCTAGTGGGGATGACATGATAAACAAAAAACCTAGGTTAATGTCAGGTAGTAGTAAGAACTAGAAAGAAGAATACATGACCTCAATGAAATGAGGAATGGAATCATTTGGATATCTGGTAGACAAGCATTCCAGTCAAAGGCAACTGTGCAATAGTAGGTATTGGTATGGTCAAGGACTTAGCAAGGGGGTCAGTCTGGCAGTGATGTATCTGTCATTGGTGGTAGGAGTGGTGAAAGATGACAGGAGTCAGAAGATTTCTGGCCTTGTATGCCATAGTATTTTGGATTTTATTCTAAAATGAAGTGTGAGGCCATTAGAAAATTGGGAGTGGTGATGATAATCTGATTTATCTATTAATGGGTAACATGGTAGCTGTGTGGAAAATTATATATACACTATAAATCAGTGATGGTGGAAGTTATTGCAGAAGTCTAGGTAACATAATAGTCAGTTGAACTATGGTAATGGGGTAGAAGTGGTAAGAAATATTTTTGACAGTGGGGAAGGCAAGTTTTACTGCTGGATTTGGTATGGGATTATAGGAGAGCAAGTGGAATCAACTATAATTACAAGATTTTTGAAGTAAGCAAACTTGATGAATATTAGTGAGAGGAAAAACTGATCTGGGGAGGGGAAGTAGTGTCGAGACTTCCATTTCTTACATGTTAAGCTTGAGATATGCAGTAATCTCCATAGAGATATTGACGGTAAAGTCATTGCCAGAGATAAAAATGTAGAAATCAGTGTAAAGAAGGTATTTGATGCCATGGGGCTGGCTTTCTTCTGTGAATTGAATATAGATAGAGAAAAGATTTGAGTAGTGAGCTCCAAGGGAAATAAACATTGACAAATCCAGAGGAAGAGAAGAATTCCAGAATGAATGGTAGTTATCTCAGCTTTAAGATCTTCAAGGAGAGCTTCCCAGAAAAGGCACAAGTTGGAATAGATCTTAGGACCAGTAGGAGAATGAAGAAAGGATGAGGAAGAAGTAAGGGGCATTTTTAGGAGAAGCAACTTCATGTACAGAGATGAAAGAATAGGATAAGGCCAGACAGATTCTATATGAAGTAAGGGTAGCAGTGAAGTATAAAAGTAGGTAAATGTTAACTTGTGAAGTGCTTTTTTAAATAGGCAGGTAATTTGATCTTTATCCTACTAAAGTCTTCGAGAGACTTCAATTCAAGGGTATATTGCATTTAAAAAAAAAATTATTTTACTTTTTCTAATTAGAAGGACAGAAAAAGTATGGAAGGATTGAAAGCTGATAATAGGTAAGGAAGGGAAGAGAAAAAGAGGGAGGCAAAAGCAAATGAATCCCAATTACTTGAAATTCATAATCAGAGGAGGTTAAATATCTAGGATACTTTATGTAACTGTGCTAATAAATTTGAGGCTCTATAGGAAAATAGATGATTGAAAGTGATTCAGGAAGATACAGAAAAATGACTTGATAAATATGAAAGAAAGAAAAAAGTTATTAAAGACTTCTTAATATTGGGCAAGATACACATGATTTCACCCGTGAATTCATTTATGCTTTCATGAAGCATATGATTTCTGTATAATTGAAACTATTCCAGATCATTGAGAAAAAAGAATATCTCAGTTCATTTTTGTAAAGTCAAAAAAATCATGACTCAGAAAATGGAAAAAGCACACAAAGAAATCTGAACAATTAAATGTAAATATAGATATAAAAATAATAAATCATAAAATATCAAACAAAATCCAGAAGTACATAGAAAGTATATATAAAAATAAGTTTAAGAATACAAGGATACTAGCCAGACTTATAAAGAAAAAAAGAGTGTACACACATAAGCACACTCAGAAATGAAAAAGGAAAAATCACTACAGACACCATGGAAATACAAAGAATTATTAGAGAATACAATGAAAAATTATATGCCAACAAATTGGATGACCTAGAAGAAATGGACGACTTTCTAGAAAAATGCAACCTTCCAAGACTGATCAAGAGAGAAACAGAAAATCTGAACGACCTACCCATACTCCTTAAAGTTTTCCAAAAAGTAGAAGAGGAGGGAATACTTCCAAACTCATTCTATGAGGCCAGCATCACTCTAATACAAAAACCAGACAAAGACACCCCAAGAAAAGAAAATTACAGACCAATACCCCTGATGAACACACATGCAAAAATACTCAGCAAAATATTGGCAAAACAAATTCAAAAATATGTCAAAAAGATCATCCATCATGACCAAGTGGGATTTATTTGAGGGATGCAAGGAATGTACAATATTTGAAAATCATTCAACATAATACACCACATCAAAAGAAAGGGAAAAAATGACATGATCATCTCAATAGATGCTGAAAGGGCATTTGATGAAATTCAACATTCATTCATGATAAAAACTGTCAACAAAATGGGTATAGACGGCAAGTACCTCAACATAATAAAATCCACATACAACAAACCTACAGCCAACATCATACTTAAAAGCAAAAAGCTGAAAGCTTTTCCTCTAAGATCAGGAACAAGACAAGGATGCCCACTCTCCCCACTTTTATTCAACATAGTACTGGAGGTCCTAGCCACGGCAATCAGACAACAAAAAGAAATGAAAGGCATCCATATTGAAAGGCATCCATATTGGTAAGGAAGAATTTAAACTGTCACTGTTTGCAGAGGACATGATATTGTACATATAAAACCCTAAAGAATCTACCCGCAAACTACTAGAACTAATAACTGAATTCAGCAAAGTTGCAGGATACAAAATCAGCACACAGAAATTTGTTGCATTCCTATCTATATGTGAACAACGAACTAGCAGAAAAGAGAAATCAGGAAACAGCTCATTTACAATTGCATCTAAAAGAATAAAATACCTAGGAATAAACCTAACCAAGGAGGTGAAAGACCTATAACCCTGAAAACTACAAGACACTCATGAGAGAAATTAAAGAAGATACCAGTAAATGGAAATGCATCCCTTGCTCATGGATAGGAAGAATTACTGTTGTCAAAATGGCCATCCTGCCCAAAGCAATCTACAGATTCAGTGTAATCTGTATCAAAATAGCAACAGCATTCTTCAACAAACTAGAACAAATAGTTCTAAAATTCATATTGAACCACAAAAGACACTGAATAGCAAAAGCAATCTTGAGAACAAAGAACAAAGCTGGGGGGATTATGCTCCCTAACTTCAAGCTCTACTACAAAGCCACAGTAATCAAAACAATTCGGTGGTAGCACAAGAATAGCTTCATAGATGAATGGAACAGAATAAAGAGCCCAAATATAAATCCACACATATATGGCCAATTAATATATGATAAAGGAGCCATGAATATACAGTGGGGAAAAGACAGCCTCTTCAAACAGCTGGTGTTGGCAAAACTGGACAGCCACCTGTAAGAGATTGAAACTGGATTATTGTCTATCTCCATACACAAAAGTAAATTCAAAATGGATCAATGACCTGAATGTAAGTCATGAAACCATAAAACTCTTAGAATAAAACATAGGCAAAATCTCTTGAATATAAACATGGGTAACTTTTTCATGAACACATCTCCTCAGGCAAGGGAAACACAATAAAAAAATGAATAAATGGAACTACAGAACTACATCAAACTTAAAAGCTTCTGTACAGCAAAGGACACCATCACCAGAACAAAAAGGCATCCTACAATATGGGAGAATATATTCTGAAACGACATATCTGGCAAGGGGTTGACATACATAAATAGCAAATAACCCAATTAAAAAATGGGCGTAGGATCTGAACAGACAGTTCTCCAAAAAAGAAATTCAGATGGCCAACAGGCACATGAGAAGATGCTCCACATCACTAGTCATCAGGCAAATGCAAATTAAAAGCACAATGAGATACCTCACACCAGTTTGGATGGCCAACATCCAAAACACAAACAACAAATGCTGGCGAGGATGTAGAGAAAGGGAAACCCTTCTACAGTGATGGTGGGAATGTAAATTCGTTCAACCAATGTGGAAAAAATATGGAGGTTCCTCAAGAAAGTTAAAATAGAAATACTATTTGATGCAGTAATTCCACTCCTAGCAATTTACCCGAAGAAAACAAGATCCCTGATTCTGAAAGACCTATGCACCCCTATGTTTATTGCAGCACCTTTTAAAATAGCCAAGAGATAGAGGCAACCTAAATTTCCATCAATAGATGAATAGATTAAGAAGATGTGGTACATAGTCACAGTGGAATATTATTCAGCCATAAAAAGAAAACAAATCCTACCATTTGCAACAACATGAATTGAGTTAGAGGGTATTATACTCAGTGAAATGAGTCAGGCGGAGAAAGACAAGTACCCAATGATTTCACTCATTTGTGGAGTATAACAACAAAGCAAAACCGAAGGAACCGAACAGCAGCAGACTCACAGACTCCAAGAAGGAACTAGTGATTACCAAAGGGAAGAGGTTGGGGAGGGTGGGTGGGATTAAGTGGCACTATAATTAGCAATCACAATATATTTAGATCATGGGGAAGGTATAATAGCACAGAGAAGACAAATAATGACTCTATAGCATCTTACTATGCTGACAGACAGCAACTGCAATGGTTGGGGGGTGGTGAGGACTTGATAGTATGGATGAATGTTGAAAAACCATAGTGTTGTTCATGTGGAACCTTCATAAGATTGTATATCAATGATACTTTTATAAAAAAATACAACGATTTGTATTAAAAATAGCTTAAAATTATTCAGTACTTTAGTTGATAAAATGAGAAAAAAGACATGAGTACTTTAAAAGATGCTAAGAAGGTATTTTATATGAGATATAATATCTTATTGCCAAAATCTATTAATAAACCCTCTATCAGTAATTGACAGATCCAGGAGGCAGAAAAATCTGTAAGGGTATAGTTAAACTGAATAGCACTATCAATCAACTGTATCAAATTGATATTTATTAAATATTTCATCCAATAATAGCAGAATATACATTATTCTCAAGCTCATAAGAACATTCACTAAGACAGACTGTGTTCTGAGTAATAAACAACAAATTTTACAGAAATCATGCAAAACTTGTTTTCAGACCACATGGAATTAAACTATGAAATTTCTGTTAGAAAGGTAAGTAGAAAATCCCCACATATTTGAGATTAACCAATACACTTCAAAATAACATGAGTCCAAAAAAAAGTCTTAAGAGAAATAAAAAAATACTTTAACTAAATGAAAATAAAATATGACTTAAACAGTTCTTGCAACAGTGAAAGCAGTGCTTAGGGGGAAACACATTAATTGCATATATTAGAAAAAAGAAATCAGTAATCTAAGTTTTGACCTTAAGAAATTAGAGAAGGAAAAGCAAATTAAATCCAAAGTAATCAGAAAAAATAAAAATAAGAGTTAGAGCAGAAATGAGTGAAAAACTCTACACCTACAGTTTGATAACCTACCAATTCTTTGAAAGATAGAATTTACCAAAAGCCACATAAGGAGAAATAGGTAATCTGAATAGCCTTATGTCTAATGAAAGAATTGGATCAATAATTCATAACCTTCCAAAATAGTAAACATCAGGCCTAGTTGAAAGAAATTGAAGAATACACAAATAAATGGAAAGAAATTCCATGTTTATGGATTGGAAAAATTAATATTGTTAAAATGTCTGTACTACCCAAAGTGATCTGTTGTTAATTTATAAGTGGATCATTGCAATCCCTATCAAAAGTCCAGTGGAATTTTTAATTTTTGGAAGAAGAACAAAACTAGCGGCATCCTGTTTCCTGAATTCAAATTATATTACAAAGCTGTAATAAGCAAAACAGTATGATATTGGCATAAAAGTATACACATATATCAATGGAATAGAATAGAGAGCCCATAAAGAAACCCATGCATATATGGCCAATTAATTTACAATAAAATTACCAAGATTAAAAATGGGGAAAGGGTAGTGTCTTCAATCAATGGTGTTGTGGAAACTGCACAGCTATGTGCAAAAGAATGAAACCGGACCACTGTTATACATAAAAAATTAAGTCAAAATGGATTAAAAGAATTAACAGAAGACAAACTATAAAATTCCTAGAAGGAAACCTAGGTTGTAAGCTCCTTGACATTAGTCTTGGCAGTTATTTTTTGGAGTTGACAGCAATGCAAAGGCAACAGAGGAAAACATAAACAAGTGGAACTTTATCAAACTAAAAAGCTTCATAGCAAAAGAAACCATTACTGAGATGAGATGACAACTGAGAAAATGTAAGAAAATATTTGCAAACAATATATCCAGTAGGGAGTTAATATCCAAACTATTGAAGGAACTCTTGCAACTCAATAGCAAAAAAAAATAATCCAATTTAAAAAATAGGTAAAAGATGTTAATAGACATTTTTCCAAAGACATACAAATCACTAAGAGGTATGTGAGATGGTGCTCAAAATCACTAATCATCAAGGGCAAATCAAATCCACAATGATATATTACCTCACACCTGTGAGAATGGCTGTCATCATAATGACAAGAAATAAGTGCTGGCAAAGATGGGAAGACAAAGAAACCTTAGTGCACTGTTGGTGGGAATGTAAACTCATACAGCCACTCTGGAAACCATTGTGGAGATCCCTCATGAAATTAAAATTAGAACTACCATATGATCTGCATCCCACCTCTGGGTGTGTATCCAAAGAAATGGAAATCATTATCTTGAGGAGATTTGTATACTTCCATGTTCATTACAGCATTATTCATAATAGCCAAGATATGGAAACCACGCAAGAGTCCATCTGTGGATGAATGGATAAAGAAATTATAAATGCACACAGACATATCATACACAAACTGGAGTGTCATGCAGCCTTAAAAGAGAAGAAAATGCTGTTATTTGCAACAACATGGATCAACCCAGAAGGCATTATGCTGAGTGATATAAGAAAAGAGAGAATGACAAATACTACATGGTATCACTTATGTGGGATGTGAAAAAAAAATAGTTTAACTAATAGAAAGAAGAAAGTAGAAACTTTGCTGCTGTAGACTGGGGAGATGAGGTGAATAGTGGAAGTCTGATGAAAGAGTACAAACTTTCAGTTACAAAATGAATAGGTGTGAGGATCTAATATGTAACATGGTGATTACGAATAATAACTTATGTAATTGAAATTTGGTAATAGAGTAGAAATTAAATATTCTTACAAAAATACATAATACATAAACAAACAAGATGGATGTGTTAATTAACTCAATGTGTGGAATCCTTTTGCAGTTTATATGTAGTCATTACATAGTACATTTTCAGTATCCTACACTTTGTCAATTCTATCATAATGAAACTGAAAAAACCTTCTCCCAAATATTTGAGGAAGAAATTACACCACTTCTCTATAATGTTTTCCAGAAAATAGAAGCAGAGGGAATATTTCCTGACTCATTGTATGAGGCCACCATTACCTTAATATCAACAAAACATTACAAGAGGCACAAAATCTCAATCATAATATGTTATGATATTATATCATAATATAGTCATGGGGATAAAAGAACAGCGTAGTGAATATTATCAATGGTTCTCTAACATCTTCTATGTTGACAGTAACTGCACTAGTCAGGGTCCGAATTTAATAATGTATGTAACTCTTGAATCGCTATGTTGTATGCTTGGAACTAGTATAATATTGTATATCAAATATACTTCAGTAAAATAAATGAAAGTAAAATTACAGACAAACATCTCACATCAACATGGATTCAGAAATCCTCAACAAAACGTTAGCAAACTGAATCCAACAATATATAAGATGTATACACTACAACCAAGTGGGATTTATTCTAGATCTGCAAAGCTAATTCAACATTCAAAAATCAGTTAATGTAATCTTCACATCAGTGGGCTAAAGAAGAAAAATTAGTCATATCAGTAGATGCAGAAAAATCATTTGACAAATATCCCACATCTGTTAATGATAAAACCTCTCAGCAAACTAGAATAGAACAGTAACTTCCTTAAATTGATAAAGAATATCTACAAAAGTCCTATAGTTAACATCGTACTTGGTGGTGAGAAACTGGAAGCTTTCCTGCTAAAATCAGGAAAAACGCAGTGATGGTCCCTCAGACCACTCTTACTTAACACCCAATAAGACAGGAAAGGAAAGATTTACGGATTGGGAAGATAGAAATCAACCTGACTTTGTTTACAGATGACATGGCTGTCTAAGTAGAAACTATGAAGATAGTAAAAAAAAGTTACTGGAAGTGATAAGTTAATATAGCAAGGTTTAGGATATAAAATTAATATACAAAAGTCATTTGTTTTCTTATTATACCAGTAATGAACAACTGGAATTTGCAATTAAATTTGTTTTGTTTACAGTACCACTTACATTAATATAAAAAAAGAAATTGGCATAAATGTAAAAAAATAAGATCTATGTGAGGAAACTATAAAATTCTAGTGAAAAGAAATCAAAGAAGTAAGATCTAAATATATGGAGATATGCACCATATTCATAAACAGGAAAACCCGATATTTTATCAAGATATCAGTTCTTTCCAGCTGCATTTATAGAATCACTGTTAATTCAAGATTATCAGTGAAAAGACATGTTAAAGAGAATGAAAAGACAAGCCATAGACTGGGAGAAAATATTTGCAAAATACATATCTTATAAAGGACTCACATCCAAAGTATACAGAGAACTGGTAAAACTCAACAATAAGAAAACAACCCATTTTAAGAATGGACAAAAGATCTGAACAGAACCTCACCAAAGAATAGAGAGGGAATTGTAAATTAAAACGAGATACCACAATACAGCTATTACAATGGCTAAATCCAAAACACTAACACCAAATGCTGTAGTAACAGCAGGGCTCTCTCATTGCAGTTGCTACTGCAAAATGATAATGCCATTTAAAAGACAGTTTGTCAGTCTCTTACAAGGTAAAGACTTATAGTTTTACTAGTCGTGCTCCTTGGTGTTAAGCCAAGTGAGTCAAAAACTTAAGCCACACAAAAATTCACATATGAATGTTTAGAGCAGTTGTATTCTTAATTTACAAAACTTGGAAGCTACCAAGATGTCCTTCAATAGGTGAAGAGGAAAACTGTGGTATATCCAGACAATGGAATATTATTCAGTGATGAAAAGGAATGAGTTATCAAATCACAGAAAGACATGGAGGAAGCTTAAATACATACTGCTATGTAAAAGAAGCCAATCTGAAAGCTACATACTGTATGATCACAAGTATATGACTTTCTGGAAGAGGTAAATTTATGGAGGAAGTAAAAAGATCCATGGTTGCCAGGATTCAGGGGATGAGTGAGGGAAGGATTACTAGAGTACAAGAGGATTTTTGGGCAGTGAAACTGTTCTGTATGATACTCTAATAGTGAATGCAAGACATTATGCATTTGTCAGAACCCACAGAACTGTATGACACAGAGTGAACCCTAATGCAAACTGTGGACTTTAATTAATAATAAAATGCCATTATTGGTTCATCAATTACAACAAATGTACCATACTAATGAAAGTTTTAGTAAGGGAAACTATAGGAGGGCTATGGGGGACAGTACATATGAACTCTGCACTTTCTACTCAATTTTTCTTTAAGTGTAAATTTCTAAAAAATATAGGAAACTCCTAGTAAAATGGGAATTCAAGGAGAGCATTAGGTTATCATGTAAATATGTGAAGTTGTAAGCACAGAAGAGCCCATTGAAACATTGTTCATATAGTTAAACATTCTATGACTATGTTATAGTATTTACATACATTGCAAAAGTGTGCAACCATTAAAAAGGTGAAAATGGAGACAAGGGTATGAGTTAAGAGAGAAATTTAGGAATTAGAATTTATAAGACACAGTGACTATGAAGGAAAGAATGGATTCAAATATGTAGATCTCTGCCTTGGACTAAACTGAACAGGGGAGGAATGGGGATTATCATCAACCAAGTTCTGTACCCACTGTGTGCAAAGTTTCTGTGGGTCATAATGCCCAAGAAGCAGATGTACGGGTCTTTAACAAGAGTGGTTAGTGTAAGCCATAGGAATTAATTAAATCATCCCATGAAAGTGAGAGGATTGGAGGCCAGAAAAGTAAAAGTAAAACCAGGTGAAAATCATGTCATATAAGCTGAAGAACAGAGTTCTTAGAAGAGAATGTTTAATAGAAATCAAGTAAGATCAGACTGAACAATGAATATTGGATGTGGTAGCATAGAAGTCATGGGTTGCCCTGGACCCATCAATAGTGATGGGTTGTCAGCATTGGAATCCTGATTGCCCTGGTGCAATGCAAAGACCCTTTTGTCCTGAAAATATATTTTTTGGAACATTAGTGCCATAACAATTATTAAAGCCTATTGTATACTAGCATACATTATAAATCTCTTAAGTAGGTGTTCTCAAACTTACTTGATATAGGAACTCTTTTGGTGGTGTTTTAGCATATTTCAGGACTAGTGTTACCTAGAAGACACTTTAGGAAACATCAGAGTATACCAATCTTGAAGAGGCTTGATGACAAAGAAACTAAGGAGGTAGGATAGTAACTAGTAGGAGTACAGAGCATTAAGTTGAAACTTCAGGATATTTATAATAAAGTGAAGAGACCAGGTAATATAGAGAGATTGGTATTACAGGGACAGTGGGTCTTGCAGTCCCAGAAAAGACGAAAAGGAATAGGATCCTGAGAGCGAGTAATTTTGAACAGATGGGAACGTAAGAAAGGATGCAGAGAGCTGAGGCCAGTGAAGGCAAATTCTCTATTTGGTGAGTCAAAAATAATAGATTGTCTTGCAAATGCAAAATATACTCTATGGTGCTTTTGAAAAAAGAAAAATTAATGAACCATAATGTTCCCAATTCTTAATAGATATAAGTGTGAGATGTCTCCAAGCAGAAATTTCTGCATTGCTTATCCCAGAAGTCTGAATGCTTTTTAAAATTCCGTGTTTCACAGGATGCCAGACATGCTGCTGAAGAAGAGATTTATACCAACTTAAACCAGAAGATTGACCAGTTTCTACAACTGGCCGATTATGACTGGATGACAGGAGACTCGGGCAACAAAGCTAGTGACTACCTAGTAGACCTCATTGCCTTTCTACGTAGCACCTTTGCTGTATTCACGCATCTTCCTGTAAGTGACAGTTGCACTAACTTTGCCCGTTTTACAGAAAAAAGTGCTCTTAAAATATAGTTTGGCGAACGATGTTTGTTTCTGATTTTACCAGCCAGGAAGCTCTGCCGGATGATCCTCTCTTGGCAAGATTTAGAGACTTTTTCCATCATTTTTCATTGACTTTTGTGTTTTGTTTATTCTGAAACTGGTCTCTAATATTATGTCTATTTATATCTACCTAACTTTAAGTTAATTAGTGCAAACACATATTGAGTGCCTTGGTAGAAATAGGAGAGAAACTTAGGAGTCAGAATTTCAGATTTGTATCTTTTACTTCTAGAATATGCATTTAATTTTTTTTACACCTCAAATTCTCTGGTGAAATTCTCCATCTTTTTATCTAATTTGTTTATCTCTTCTCTATTTCCTTTAGTGTATTAACCACAGTCATTTTAAAGTCATTGTTTACTAATGCCAATATGTAGTTCACCCACATGTAGGCAGATTTGTTTGATTTTTTTGATTATTGCTTATATGGTTCTACCTCTTCCTACTATTTTTTGGTTGACATCAGATAGTGTGTTTAAAATATGTCGAGGTTCCAGGTAATATCCTCTCTACTAGAAAGGATTCACGCTTTCCCTTTTCAAGTAGGTGGAATGAGTATGGAGATTGTGCTTTGAGTCTCATCACATTATTCCAATTATGGACTGATCTGGGTCAAGCTTGGCCTGCTGTTGTGGTGTACATTGGGTTTGCCCCTGTTGCTAGGATGTGTTCCTTCAGAGATTTTAATGCTAGCCTGGCACATCATTGTCTCTTCAGCACCAAGAGGACTTTTGAACACTCTACTTTTCAGAGAAACCTTCTCTTCAGCCTCTTGCCCTTATCAATTCTAAACTTTGGCTAATGTCTTGAGAAGGAGTCTTACCCAGATCAGTGGTTGCGAGCCGGAAGAAAAGTGGTTGGAGGTTGTCAGTGTCAGTTTACCACTCCCTCACAAGCTTTCAGCTCCCACCTGAGAGTTGCATGAATCCTCCCACCGGTGAGTCTTTTTCTGAAACACTGTGAGACTGCAGGAAATCTTAGTTTGCTTTTCAAAGGTTTTGGCTCACACCCTTATTTTCCTCAGCTGGGTAGCTTTAGAATTCAGAAAATGTCTTGAGGAGAAAACTGGCCCAGTTTTGGCATTTCAGACCCATGGAAGCATCAAATATTCAATGATTTCTTTTGCCCCAGTAACTAGTCTCTGCCTGGACCTAACCCATATTCTCAGTCTGTTCCTATGCCTAAGTTTGGCCGATGCCTTCAGGAAAACAGTTGCAGATCCTTAGCTCACCTTAAAATGTCTACCCTCTTTGCAGTTTTATTTCTTTTAGTCCTTATTACTTCACAGCCTTCTGGTGCCTTTATATATACATTTTCTCTAAGTTTTATACTGTCTTTCCTATAGTGCTTAGTTAGAGGAAGTATTGGCCTGCAGAAAACTAGATCATTTCATCTAGTTTCATCTTGATACCAAAGCTAGACAAAAAGTAGCACAAAAGAGAAAACTGTGAACTAATCTCACAATTATGGATAAAAAAATAAAATGAATAAATGTTAGCAAGTCAATTCACAAGTGTTTTAAGAAAAAAATTCAGCACTTCTATGTAGGATTTACTGTAGAAATGCAAGGATAGTTTAATATTTTAAAATCTATTAATATAATTTATATATTACTAGGTGAGGGAGATAAAGTAAAATGATTATTCATACATATTTTCAAGAGACATTATATAACTTCCAGCCTACATTCCTGATTTTAAAAAAAACATACTAAAACACAAGCAATAAAGTATTTCAATAACATGAAATGAGAATCTATATGAAATTCAGTAGCCATCATAGATATAACAGTGGAATGCTAGAAAAACTTTCATTAACATCAGAAATATGGTCTTAATGCTTTTCACCACTGCTTTAGAAGTTCTGTCAAATAAATAAGGTAAAAAAGGAAATAAATTATGTTTTGAAATGAGCCATGCTTAATTATCACTGTTCATAGATTAGTATTGTTTAGTTGGATAATCTAAGAAAACCAACTGAAAAATAATTAGGTCCAATAAGACTTTTGATTGGTTAGATGGTCCACTTAGAAAACAAACCAGCTCCTTTTATGTTAGCTTAGAAAATTTATTGCAAAAAAATTCCCTATTCACTATTGGGGCATGAGTCTAAAGAGCTCTATGAGCATGCTTAATAATATATAGCACTCATGTGAAGAACATGTGACAGAGTAATTTAAAAGAGACTTCATTATTTATAAATACATAGAGTATTCTAGGATGGGAATATTTATATTGTAGAGAGTTTTTCCAAAATTAATCTAATGGCAATGAATACCAAGTGAATCTGGTAGTGGTAGGGTAAATTAACGAAGTAAATCTCAGATTCATTTGGAGACAAAAATGGGCAGTGTTTGCCAAAAGACATGAAAAAGGAAATGAGTGTTTTTCTCCTATCAAATATAGAAGTGTTACTATAAACCAAAAGTAATTTAGTCAATACCCTTCTCACACTGGCATAGATTGATAGATTAAAGAAATAGAACATAAAATCCATAGATAGTTTCAAGTGTATGTAAGAATTTGGTATATGATAAAGGTGACATTTAGCAATTGCTGTTGCCACTACGGTCTGCTCATTTGGGTAAAAACAATGTTAATTTCATACTTAATACAGCAAAAGAAATTCTAGATCAAATCCATGTTTAAATTTTTTAAAAGAAACAAAAATATTAGCAAATATTTTTATAATCTGAAAGAAAGTCATCATCATAGAAATGACACCAATGATTGACATCATTAAGAAGGTTAGTAGTTGAACTGCATAAAATATTTTTTAAAGTACCTGAAAGAATTTAACAAGGAAAATAGAATTATAAACTTTTCAAAAAACATAATTATAGTAAATATTCCCAAAGGTTGATATGTATAATATACAACAGTATTATGCATCATTTCAAATCTCATGGGAACACACACCATTTAAGGGAAAAATTTGCAGAAGAAATATTTAGGCAGTCAGAAAAGAAGAAAAATAGGAGACCAATGATAACATGAACAAAATGTATGATTCTAGTTATAAGGCATATATACTAATATTGTAGGATTTTCTTGCCTCTACACTTGCCAAAAGTAAGAAAATGACCACACGTAAAATTTGTGAGAAATATTTCGGGAACTAGGTATAGACTGCTCATAGACATATAAATTAGTATAGTCTTACTGGCAGTCAGTTTTTCAATATACCTCAAAATTTGTTTTTATCTTGTAATCTCACTTCTAGAAATCTCTTAAAATTTGTTTTTATCCTGTAATCTCACTTTTAGAAATCTCATTTAATGAAGTAATCGTGGCTGTATTATAAAATTAAGATGTAAGTATGTTCAACACAGTATTGTCTTTTGTAAAGATTCGGATTTAAATGAAAAGGCCAGAAACAGATGTGTTAGCTAAATAAATTATTATATGTTCACATAATATGGTATCAGTCATGCATTAAATTAATGTAGATGCATATTTATTTATTTAAGTATGTTGATTATCTCTATTGGAAAAGCAGATTGCAAAATAGTATAAGCAACATAATTTCATTTTTGTTAATACAGATATAGGCATGTTAATCATATATATTTTATATATTAAAAATCTAGATCTACATACTCCCTAGTTTAACTGTATTTATCTCTCTGTAGCTTTTAATTTTTCCTTTTTATCTGTGTTTTTAAAAATTACTTTTCTGTCACAAAACATTCACTGCTTTTGTAATCCTGGGGGTAGGAGAAGGTAATATTTAGAATGATTGTTCTCTATCTCGTTTATTCTGTCTTTAATAATTAATTTATGTATTTTAAAAATCTCTTATTTGAAAATTTTTTTTGAACTGTATTTCGTTTTTTGGAAGGAAAATGGCCAATAGTATTTTGTCTTTTATATCTCTCCCAGCATTGTGCAGTTACTTGAGTGAGTAAGGTTTTGCAGAATCATAGGAAATAAAGCAATAGTTCAAAGTCAAAGCCATTTTGTAGGGGTGTCCCCTATACTCATCTTCCTTGTTTTTTTAATTTTTCTGTTCTTTAAAATAAAAATGATACCTTAGTGTTACTGTTTATAAATGTCATATAATATAGTGGTTCCTATATATACAATAACGATCATATGTCAACTTAACTTTAATATCCAGGCTGTTTAGAAATAGTACTGTGATTCAATCTCATGCGTGAATCTAAAAAAGCTCATGCATCTCTAGAAAAAGTACATGCATGCTATTGCTAACTGTATAGTTACGACGTTTCTTACAGGGCTTTACTTGGAAGTATTAGTTGAGAATTTTTTCTTTTTTTCTTTATTCTGATGCTCTAACCTCTCAGTATTACTTGAGATGATCCCACCATGCAGATTCAAAGCCAGAGGTAATTCATAGCCCTAAATCCTCAATATTGCTTCCACAAATGCTACGTTTCTATCTTGCGTAATATACAGATCTGTTTCTGAAGCCATGCTTTCAAAAAGTAGTTGTATTTACCAATCATCATATTCTCTATAATCAAATTTGTATGACTTCTAGAAGTTCTTCTGGTTTTCCACAGACACGTAGCATTTCTGTTCATGCTCCCCCACAGGCCAGATAACTTCTTCATGGAATCTCATATTAGTGAAATGTTGTATTAAAAAATAGAAAACATACAGAACTGTGTCTAAGATTTGCTCTTGAGCAATAGTACCAAAATATAAGAGAAGAAGGAGCTATTTCTGAGAAAGAACCAAAATCATTTGCCTTTTAATTAATATGAATATTTCTTTTCATATTTTAAATTGAGTGACTTTCTGTCAAAGAGGGATTGAATGATAGGAAATAAATATATGAAAAGAACTGCAAAAAAAAAGGCAAAGACTGTCTTGTTCTCCTGAATTTTGAAATCCCCAGTTTTTCTTAGTTCTTAGGGATGTTTTGTCACCACAATAGCAACATAGCCAAGGGGATAATGTCTAGGTGTGTGTGAGTGTGTGTTTGGGTGAGAGAGGATATCCTAGATCACACCTTACTAGATAGTGAATGGCCAGGGGAAAATTATTGAAACTTAAACAACTATTTTCCTTTTTGGTGACCAAGGTGGCCTACCTACATGAGGCACCCAGAAACGTTTGTAATAAGGTTTTCCACAATTAGAGTTCTACAGTGTTGCCATGTCCTTGAGTTAACAGACAAAGTAAGCACACAAGCGTTTGTTCAGGCTCCAAACATATAATTTACAATGGAATACCCAGCTACCCATTTTGCATGCTCAGCATAAGAACATGCTTTTGAGAATTTACCCTTGTTATCCTGATAATTATCTTTCAGAAATGCTTGAGAGAGAGGAAATGCTTTCTCAAGTAACAGACCCAGAGGAGGGAATCCTGTATTTGTTTTCTCTGTCTTCTGCTGTTCATGTTAATTTATATAACCCGGGACAAGAGCTCTCTTTACCCACCTTGGTTTGCCTTAGTTTCTCTGTCTAAAATACAGTAATATCTGTTGTTGGCTTCTTCCTGCCCGGGCAGTTACTTGTTAGGTCATCTTTTAGGGAAAGTTATTTCCTGAAATTGTTCCTGTCAAAACCCCTGTTAAAACTGACATTTCTCCTGGCACTCCATTTAATTCTGCTGCCATCTCAGGACTAAATGATTCTGCTATTTAGAAACTGTTATTGCCTCCCATTAAACACAAAACCTTCTCTCTGACTGCCAAGACTTGCCGTAATGTGACCCCAAACCACCTTTTTGTCTTTATCTTGCTTTATTTTCTATTTGCCTGAGATATTCCTTCCAGACTGAAGTAATGCTCTTCAGTTTTATTCATCTCTATCTCTTTAGACTGTGCAGCACTTTGTATAAGTTGCAATAAGTTTTTGTGGAGGTAACTTGTTTTAAATAATTAACTACATTCCTACCTGGGAATTGAACACCATTTTTGGATCACATGCATCATTAAAAGTAATCATTTAATTATTAAAAAGAAAAATTATTCTGAGACAAGGACCAAGTTTGTTCAGGTTAAAACTCTAAATTGGTCTTTCTCCCTCTACATCCTGTCAAGCTTACCCAAATAAAGATCATTGTTTTTAAAGTGGCAGAATTAAAAAAGAAAAGATATAAGAATATATAAAAGGATTTCAATATTATTAAAATGATATTTTAATGCAAGCCATTTGTATAATTAAAACAACCTCTATGATATATGGGCAGTTATTATTTTCCCCATTTGACAAATGTGGACCTGAGGCTTAAAGCAGTCTTGCTGAAGGTCAGAAAATAATTCAATAATGGGAATAGATCCTAGTGTTTTTACTTGGGGTTATGTTTTTCCCACTACATAAAAATGTCTCTCAATATTTAATACTAGCTACCATCTCTTGAGTGTATACCATGTACCAGGTACTGTGTTAAGCACTTTCTCTTTCTCTCTCTCTCTCTGTGATTTTTATTACAAGGAATAAATGATTATATATATTATATATTAAATGATTCTATATATATATTATATATTAAATGATTATATATATAATTCATATATTATACAAATCATTATTTTTATATATGTAATCATTTATTCCTTGCAACAAATTTGCAAAATAGTATTATCATCATCCCATTTTACACATGAAAAAGCAAAGCATAGAGAGGTTCACTAAATTTGTCAAGAGGTAATCATCTAGAGGCAGTGGATCTTAGGTGGGAGCTGCCCCTAAAGCTCCTGTTCTCTTCTCACTGGGCTGTAATACCTCTAAGCTATGCATGAGGAACACTAGGCTATATTTCATGGAGCCATCATTTAAATTCCATTTCCTCTGTGAGATTCTTACTCCATATTTTTTGTTTGCATAAATTTTTTTGCTTGTATAAAATCTTAGTCATTATGACCAGAACAATTCTCAATAGGAGAGGTAAATTGTGGTAATGTGCTCATAAAATGGAAACTCTATTTAGCAATAGGAAAGATACCAGTAAGTGGGTTGCCTGTTTTTAACCTAACCTAGTTCCCTTAGCTGATACCTCATGTGAAAATCCTCTCATCTGCTGGTAATAACGATTCTCTGAGTCAGCCCAATGCTTATGGTTGTCTTTGGAACAAAATAAGGAAGTTTCAGGCGTCCTCAGTGGAGTACAGCATTAGAGCCTTCAGGATATTAATTGAATTTTTCTTCAAATAAATTGCGTAGGTAGAGCCAGTATCTAAGAATTTTTGTTTTGTTTTGTTTTTCCTCGGTTGGAGCAAAAATTACAGATTTCTTAATGATTTCTCTGCTACCGAGAAATTAATAAGGTTCCCAAAGTGTTATTTGTGTTCTATGCTGTTAAGATTTGGTTATTTGAGCTACATATTTTGAAATCAACAAATTAGCTTAGCTCCTTGGGATAGTAGTCTTGGGGTTGTGAGTTAGTGACATTCTTCAGGAGTTTTGTCTTTCTTCAGAGTTATCTTTGTACGTTGGGCTATCACTTAATATTTCCCCACTAAAGCTGCTATTACCAGCCACCACAGCCATTCTTTCTGGTGGTATTCAGCCAGCAGTCCACTTGACTGTTTATTAATGATCTTCGGATTGTCTCCTCTCTTATAGTTATTAAATAAAAGATTAAGAATGTTTGATTCTAAATACTAAGAGCCATTTACCTGTAATTTTGTTTTTGGAGTTGAGATAAGGTAGAAAATATAGAGAACCTAGGGCTTAAAGGACTACAAAATCCTATAACTGTAACTTTTTATATCTGATGTGCTGTTGAAGAGTCAGAGAGAGGGAGAACACCTTGGATATGCTATATCTGGCTACCTTAATATCTCAGATGTCTTTATAAAATGGAAAGGAAACTACTCTTTCTCACTGGTGTTGGGGTAGTGGGAAGCTGAGTGTTTTCTGAGGACAAAATAATTATGTCAACATTGCTTATAAGAGCAAATAATTACAAACAACTTTAACTTTGTAATAAGAGGTAATGGTTATATAAAGTATAATACTGTTGTTCAGTGAACTGTTACACATTTATTAAAACTAATTTTATGAAAATTAATAACATTGCACAGACTTTATACTACCATGTTAAATGAAGGAAGCAGAATAAAAATTTTATAAACACAGTGATTACAAGTATGTAAAAACTCTAAAAACATGTTAGTATTGGAGTAAAAAGTCAGCAGGAAATACATTAAATGTAAATTTAACTTAAAAATATTCATTATTGGCATTTTAAAAATATTTAAGCATTTGCTTTATTAAAAAGTTTTAGGTTTTTATAGCTTCTCTTCCATTTCAGATTTACCTTTGCTCATAAATTACAATAATGAAAAGAAAAAAAACCCCAAATTTCTGTGTTCTTTTAGGTGCCTTTCTCCTTCATGGAACTTATTTCTGTGTACAAAGTAACTTGTTTTTATAGATTAAACTTAGGGATAAGTAGGTAAATCATTGCCCAAGATCATACAAGTAACATACGGTGGAACAGGGATTTATATTGAGACGTCTCATGCCAAAGCCCATGATCTTTTTGCTTTAGTAAACTAAACTAGTTGCTTTTCCCCAAAGATTTCAAAGACTAAAGGAAGATGTTTGGAGTATGTGTGGGTGCTTTGAAATTGAGATGTCCTGGTTAGAACAGGGATAATAAATCATAATAAGAGGACAATTGAGGATGTGTAATGATTAAAGGAAGAACATAACACAGTCTTCTTATGTCAATTTATATTCAGATGTGTATTCCAAAAAAACTGGTGTGTCAGCAACACCCTCTGTTTAGAAACTTTTAGTGATTCTGACTTCTTCTAGTGTAACTCTTGTCCACATTATATGTATTTCATGTAATTCCTTTACGTAAATGTTTGACTACAGCCAAGTGTATGTATTCATTGTTTCCAAACATAATATACTTATTCCTGGCTGTAGACTTTTGTTTGTGGTTTTCTTTTTCCTTGGAAGGATGTCTCATTTCACTTTAAAATCTTTTCTTCCTTTAAAATACAATTTAAAACCTATTTTCCCCGTGAAGTCTTTTAGGACTAGTTGCCTTCCTCCCCACAAGTCATATCCCAAGGGTTTGACTTTCTAGTAAACTCCTATAGATCTTATTGTTTCCTTTCTCTAGTTGAAAGTTAAGATACATTATCTAAAATTATATTTTTTCTGTATATTCCCTTTATCATCAACTCAGGTTACAAGTTCTTTGAAGGAAAATGTCTTAGACTTTTTAATATATCCAATACCGAGTAAGTATGCAGTGAATGTCATGATGAGATGGAATATTTTTAACAGGGAAATTGTGCAAGGAACAGTGACCTCCAACTTGGATGACTGTTTGCCATCTCATGACATCTCCTCTGATTACAGCTATTTATTATGAATTTATTTTGCTTTACAATTCCATTTCATTAAGAATGAGGTTGGGAAAACACCAAAAAGATATTTATCCAAGTTCCCAAGGAAGAAAATGCTGCTGCAGGGGAATATTGCAGTCAGGTCATTCTAAACTGTGTTTTAACTTATTGGACAAGATGGCATACTTGAGCCTACTGATTGGTGCCAGCATACTTCAGAACATCTAGTGCACATGTTGTGGGGTGAGGAGTTCACAGTTAAATGAGCAGGAATCTGGTACATGCCACTGTTCTGCAATACTTTCATGGTGGTTTATAGCCACAGTTTTAATATGGTTTAGTAAGTGCTTGAACTTCTCCAAACAATAACACACATTATTGGAAATCAGACACAGTGCATACTTGCCTCTGGGGACTCCTCCTACCTTGAATTAGCAACTGCAGGCCTGTTACTCTTCAGCTGCCTGACTATAGATGAGGTTCAAGCTCTTCTTAAGGAAAAACTACCTTCTTAAAAAAAATTAGAGTGACACACACAGAGAGACAGAGCCAAAAAATTAATTTGCTTCCCTGAATGTATTATATCTTTAAAAAGGGCTTTGACTAAGAACATCTACTTGTTATTTCTATTTCATTTAGGATAATTTGATTGCTATTATTATATTCCTACAAACAAATATTTTTCTGTCTTTAACCGTTCCAAGAGGAGACCTTCATCAACACTTACAGTGACTGTCAAATTAATGAAATGAGGACATTTTATGTTGTGTGTTTGCCTGTGTGTGTTTTGTTGGGTTGAAGGATTAAATTTCCTGTAATCATTGTGTATCTTAATAATTCCTTTGGAAGATGGTCTTTGGATCAGGATGTGATGAGGACCTGAAAACGGGAAGCTGCCTTCCAATAGACAACAGGTCCTAACTCCAGAGTCTTAAGTCTAACATGAGCCCTTTGTAAAGATAGTTTTCTTCTGTGCTTGTTTTTCCTACGTGTAAACATAGATTCCAACTGGATCTGTGTGAAATCCAAGGATTGTTCTCTAGAACTGTGTTTTTGATGCCATGTTGACCACATCAGTATTTTTGCTGTTGTAAAACAGACACAGTGACCCCTATAGCTCATTGTTTTAGTTAAAAGCCCCCTGAAATGACATATTTGTAAATAGTCTATCCTTTAGAAAAGGAACTAACTTCATCTGCTGTTTTTTTAATTGAGGAATATAACATATAGAAAAGTGACCAAATTGTAAATATATAGTTCGATGAATTATTGCCAAGCAGACACACCTTTGTGATCAGTTGATCAGTGCAAAGATCAAGAAACAGAACATCACAAGTTTACCAGAAGACCCTTCTAGCCTTTTTTCTGTCAAATCTTTACCTTTCTCCCTGAGGTTAAGCATTATCAGTACCTCTAATACTGTAGGGTGGCTTTGCCTGTTTGTAAAGTGATAGTATGTACTCTTCTGTGTCATTTCTTAATTCAGCATAACATTTGTGAGAGTCATCCATTGCAGGTAGAACTAGTTCATTCATTCTTATTCCTATATAATATTCCATTATATGAATAAATCACAATTTGTTATCTGTTATAAAGTTGTTGGACATTTGAATTGTTTCTAGTTTTCAGTTATTAGATAGTACTGCTTTGAAACTTCTTGTTTATGTTTTGGTGGACATATTTCTTTTGAGTACATACCTAAGAGTGGAATTGCTGTGTCACAGGGTATTCAGCATCCTCCCCATCAATTTCACAAAGGATTATACCAAGCTGTATTCAGGGTTTATCTCTCTTTTATCATTTTAATCCTTTTCTTGGATTACATTGCTCTTTCAGTTTCCATTTTTCTGAGGACTCATGAAACTGAGCAACATTTCTTATGCTTATTGGCCATTTGTATGTACTTTTTGGTGAAGTATTTATTCAAGTCTGTTGCCCATTTTTTGAAAATTAGATTATCTTTTTATTAATGATTTTAAGGAGTTAAGCATATATTAGTTTAGCAGTGTGGTAGACAGAGAACTGGTCTCCCAAAGATGTTAATATCCTAACTCCCAGAACCTATGAGAATGTTAATCGCAAAATGAACTTTGCAGCTATGATTAAATTAAAGGTCTTGAGATAGGGAGATTATTTTGTATTTTCTGAATGGACCCAGTATAATCTCAAATCCTTATAGGAGGGAGATAAGGGTGTAATAGTCTGAAAGGGAGATGTAATGATGGAAGCAAAGGTCAGAGTGATGTAAACAGGAGCCAAGGAATGTAGACAGCCTCCAGACGCTGAAAAAAAGAAGGAACAGATTCTCCACTAGTGCCTTGAGAAGAAATATTGCTGTAAGTTTAGCCCTGGACTTCTCACCCCTAGAACCATAAGTTAATACATTTGTATTGTTTGTAAGCCACTAAATTTGTGGTAATATGCTACAGGAGCAATGGGAAGCTAATACAGCTGTACAAATATTTTGGACTTCAGACTCCTCAGATGTTCTGAGAAGTTGTTGAGGAATTCAATGAGTGTTGGTACTCCTTATATATATATCAATGTTTATTTTATTTGAAATTAATATTGAGAAATTTAAAAATATTTATGTATTTAAAAATAATAATACACCCATTATTTGTTAACATGAATAATATATACTTCAAAAAAAATAACTACATTTTCCAAAGCAAGATAAATTTAGTAAGAATGGTACTGTTTTATATTTGTAAATATAGCCTTTATGTTTGGTTCCAAAGAAGATAATTGGGTATCTCAATTCTGCTTCTGCATCAGACTGCGGGATACATTGCTCTGGCTGAAGTTTATGAGAAAATCTGGCCTCATAGATATGCTGAATGAAAGAGGAGTACTTTCATAGCCTTTTCAGATAATTGTTGGTATTTTTTGATACTCTAGCAATACTCAACACATAAATTTCTTAAAGGTTAGTTGGAAATTAGAATCTGAAGCTTATCAGTGAATTTTTCATGCTATGTTACCTTAAAGTTCATTGTACTGTTTTGTACTTTGGATAGATCTTTTTACCAATGAATGAGTTTTAGCATCATACATTGGTCATCTAAAAAATATTGGCTCACTGAATTATGCAAGTCGTCCGAATGTTGACATTTTATTATGTAATATTAAAAAATCGCAGCCCATAATATTACCACCAGTCTCATTTAAAAAGTCTTTAAGAACCTGTATCATAGTAACTGATATAGCTTTCCAAAATTCAAAAATCTTGCTTATAAGCTTGAATAATCTGTGGCAACTAATACCATCAATTATTTTCTTTAAAGTGGCAGACCTATTTTGATGATTTTTAAAAAAATACTTACCAAAAACCCAAGTCTGAATAACCATAATTTGTCAGTTGATCGTTCAAGTGAATGGGCATTCTGTGAAAAAAAGCAGCTAGTTGAGCTTGCAGCTCAATCACACACACGCTTTTCCTTGAGACAGTTATCGTATTTTGGTATACAACATAAATGTCTTATGCATGCTTCCAAGTTGGTCACACAAAATAGAAAAAAAAGACATACTCAGTGGCTGAGATTTAATAAAATTAATAATTTCTGTTGCTTCATCAGGACGTTCTTACATGAAACTGGCATTTGTTTTATTGTGAATTCCTGGCAGTAAAGAATATAAGGATTACAAGTACAGTTTGGTGCTATGGCATTAATTTGTGCTAAGTCACCAGTGGTTTTGTCCATCTTGCTTTTGTAAATGTCAACACAAGTGAAATGTCATCAGTGCAAATTTCAACACAACAAAAAAGGCAAGTAACATCTTAGTGTTACTATGAGAATTGTTTTGACTCGATGGACTCCTTGAGAGGGTCTGAAAGACCCCCAGGCATCTGCAGACTACACTTTGAGAACTACTAATCTGACTGTGACCCCTTTGTAGCATGTATGTATTATAAATATTTCCTCCCAGGTTTTTAGCTTGCCTTTTCACTCTCTTAATGGTGTCTTTTGATGATGCATATTACCCACTGAGAAGTATAAATTTATTTTCTAATATCTTATTCAAAATTAAACCTTTTTTCTCTCCAAGAAATTGAAATGCTGGTCATGGCAAGTGGGTCACATTATCCTTCCCTATTTTACTTTTCTGTCTGATTCCCGGACCCTCTATTTGCTTTCCTAGCAAGGTGCAGTCTTCCATTCTGCAGTGTAGATGTGTATGATCTCTCTGCTTCTTACAGGTCTGCATTCTTTAATTATATGTATTTAGTAGACTTTGCTTTATGGTTCAAACACCACAGTAGCTTGAAGCATTCGTGATATTGATTAGTAGCTTGAAGAGGAAAAGAGAAAGATTATAAAAGTAAATTTCAAATATTTACATGAAGTTAGATTCCTCCTGATTACAGATATTTTTCATTAACAATTATAAGCCTAGAAGAGTTTTTTTTCAGGAAGAGAGCTATTCAGTATAATCCTAAAACCATGAAAACTTTATAGGTAGTAGATAATAACATTGCCTAATATGTAGTAAGCATTTAATACATATTAGCTCTAATATTTATAATAGATAATAAAATAGTAATAGATGTAATACATATTATTAAAATTTAAAGATCCTTCTATAATATATTGAGAGACATTACTTATTTTGAGATCATTAGAAGAATGGTGTTGATAGGCCACCTTTTGGTGGCAAAGGAAATACGAGATTTAATTGACTGAGAAGACATGTAATTGTGATTTTTCTTTAGGGTTTCCCTTTTATTTTAACAGTAGTCCCTGGGGATCTTTCCAGTGTATTTGTTTATCTCTGTACTTTCCTGGTGGAACCTGGCTCCCAAGTGTAAGGCAGGGACTGAGTCTAATGAGCATAAACTTTATAGCATGTCGAGTTTTCAATAGCAGTGCTTAAAACTTCAGTCTTAGTTCTGCTCTGATGTTAGTTCATGGCCCCATTCTATTAGGGATGATTTAACTATGATTAGCTCTAATCATACCTGTTCTGTGCTACTGAGGGAAAATTGCTAGACCTGGCACAATTGTATTAGTGATGCTAACTGTAGAAAGTCATGAGGAATGTCTTGTGACCTGTCCAATTCAGTGAACTTCTCTAATTATGTTATATAGCATTCGATCTGCTTTTGATTAAAAACTACCACTACCCTAGACTACCAAACCATAATGTCTTTATGGATAACTCACAAATATTTACTTGTCTCATGACTCACCTTGACTCTGTTTTGCCAGGAGTTAACACGTAACCTCTTTCATTGTTTAATTCCTTTCCTTTTTTTATCATTTCAAAGTTATGTGATTAACCTTCTACCATATATGACCTCTGCCTTTCAGGGCCCTCTGGTAAGCTTGCTAGGCTGTCTCTGATTTCGTGGAGACGGAACAGATATTTGGCTCAAGTGCTTCTAACCCAAAAGCCTGGGAGGCAGTCTGAGAAAGTGATCTTGTCCAAATACCAGAGTTTAGCTTCTTTTTTCCTCTTCCTTTCAGATTTCCTTGCAGTCCATTTTATCCTCTCTACTTTAACTGGGTATGTGAATACTGGGGAGCCTGCCACAACTTTCTGGACTGCTGTCTATTTATTACTTTTTCCAAGGATAGACTTTCAAGTTGTTATGAAAAGAAAACAATTTGTAGCTGGCTTCAATGAGTATTATTCCTGACTTTTACCATTAATTTGCTGCTTTTAATTTAGAGCAAAATTTGGATACCCAATGGCCCTCTGTTTCCTCTTCTAGAAATGGAAAAGCCAAATGCTGGAAAAAGTGATTGTATGGAAGATGGATTAGACCTATTTTGGATATAATAAGTGGAAGTTAGGAAGAAGTTAAATTAAATAGAGCATGAACTAGTTAATTCATGGTCAGCATTGGAACAAAGGGTGGGTGATTATTGTGGGATGTTGCAAAGGCAATACATACATATAACAGACTGTTAGACTAGGACTCTGAGTCTTCCTACACTGAGATTCCCAAGCTTTTTCTGATATGTGCTGGAACCGCATATGAGGAATAACTTGGTGTATAATTTGATGCAGTTTCTGTATAATTAGAGGACATGTAACCCGATAGCTTATTAGAAATTATGCTTATAATAATGATGATAAATATAATAATTTTAGATCAAGGCCTAAATGTGGAGTAATTTTCACTTTATCTTTCTTACGTTACTCTTATTTAGTTTGTAGATACTCATGTTTGATCCAACATAGTTATAGAGCTTCATTGGGAGGAATCTCTTCAAAAACTTCCTTATAACTATCCTCCAGTAACAGGGAAAAAGAAAAGAAAAGAAAAGTGCTATAAGACAAGTTGGAAAATGAAATGTGGAACATAAATACCAAAGGTAAAGGATTTAGAACATAATTAATGGTTTACTGCTCTGGTAATATTCCCAAAATCTATATAATAGGGGTTTAGGATTCTTTTCATTATAGGCTTAGTATGAGTGAAACAATAGACTTGAAATATGTGCTTTCCTTTTATTTCACCATCTGACACTATGGAGTCTCTTATGACCCTTTTTAATTTGTGAATACAGGAAAGAATTCCAATGACACTCCATTGCTCCTCACAGCCCTTAGCTGTCTTCTGAGATGCAACAGTGACAATTACAGTGTTCTTATCCCAAACTGGGCAGAATGTATACTCAAGCGAACTGATTGATGGTTATTCTCCTGTCCATACATTCTAAGAAAGTCCTGCACATAGTGTTTATAAAGAACTTAGATTTGAGCAGTTTAGGTTTGAAAATATTATTGATTTAATTAGTTGCTATAAACCAAGGGACTTGTTTTTACAGCATAACATATAGTTATTTTTGTTAATTTTTATATTCTGCTTTCAAGCAATATACAGCCCATTAGGTGGTATGTTTGGTTTAATATTTAGTTCATTCATTCTGTGTTATCACAATAAAATACTTTTGTTAACTGAGAGATGAGGATGATAGATATCTAAACTTTTCTTCCACAGATTATTGTTTTAAATATACCTCAACCGAGAATGCATGAGATAAATATTGAAACCATTTTATTTGCTTCTATGTAGGCTGTTACCTTTTTCTTAAGTTGATTCTGCAGTTACCTACTCACCTAATTTGAATACTAGTTACTTAAATTAATAGAGAATGGGGTTTATTTCTCTGTAGCAAGAGATAGACAGACATAACTATGTTTTTCAAACATATAAGGATGACTCCAAAAACTTTATAACAGTTTGATATATTGTATAATCAGGTAGAAGAGAAAGGAAAAGGCAACTTTGACTGTGTGCTAGGCATTGAGATTACAGCAAACATAATAGTCTTTGCCCATGTAGCAGACTCTGTCTTCTTATATTACAGTGGTGTCTAGCCTGATGTCTAACATATTTCATTCCACACAGATTAGGAAAATGAATTTCAAAGGCCTTAAGTGACGTATCTAAGCTTACTACAGTTACTTAATGGCAAAACAAGTAAACAAAAAAAACCCAGATCTCCTGATTTCTAGTCCAGCATTCTTTTTAGATACCACACTGCTTTTAAGATTCTTTTTGGCTATAATAACATGTATTTATCACACATATGTGTGTATGCATGTGTGTGCATATACCTATACATGTAGATAATATATACATAATGTTTGTATATGTGTATATGTAGGTATGTATATAAATGTTTGATAGGTAGAGTCTAAGTGAAAGGAAATTGATTGAAAAGTTAATCCCCATTTTAGTCAATGCTCAGTGTGGTCTTGGGGGTGGTAACTTCAAAACCTTTTACTCATATTTCCTTATATAAAAGTAGAGGTTATGTTCAGCAATCATTCATATGAGTTCATTGAAGTCCTACTATGTGAAAGGAACAAGACAGCTATTTTAATAATGATAAATGATATAAGATGTGGTCAGTGCCTTAAGAGTGATATAGATAAACACAGTAGAAGTCCAAGGAGAAGTGCTAAGAGAAAGGAAGTTTCGGGATGATTTAGAAAGAAAACATCATATGCAGTGGGTTTTGAAGAATATGTGGGAAAGGTCTTTTTAAGACAGAAGTAATCCTATAAAAGCCCCATAAGGAAAGCAGTAAAAGCTATATGTGGGAAATAATGAGTACTTTGATAGTTTCTGAGCTTTGGATATATAAAGAAAAATAGCAGAGAAAAACAAATAGAAAAGGCAGTGTCTGGAGCCATTCTATTACAGGCCTCCAGCTAGCCAGTAAAGGGAAAACAAAATCACTGATAGGTTTTAAACAAGGAAGTGTTAATATTATAGCTTTGTTTCTGAAAAATTAATTTGATAGCAGGAAATTGGATTGGAGATGAAACAAATTTGGATAGAACTAATTGGGAGTTGCAGAAATTCCTCCTCATGCATCTAAGTCAGATGAAAGAATATCTGAATTGACAGAATAGAGATGAAGAGAGATATCATGGAGGTAGAATCAATATAAGTGGACAATGGGTGGATGTGTGGAGTAAGGGGAGAGTTACATAGATGACTGAAAGCTTTGAACCAGGGGTTGGGAGGCTGGTAGTATCAATAAACAGAAACCTATAAAGAAGAGCAGTTTTAGGAGGAAGTTAATGAATTTAGCTTTGGACATGACTGTGAAGTCATTTAGTATTTACTTATTTTTAGAACTGCAGTGTTATGCCCATGGCATTGTGTAAGTTATTTAGAATAGATGGACCTACACGGTTCCTTATATGATTCTGTGTCTTTCAATTTTGTCCTTTTACAGAAAGGTTAGTTATTGCCCTGTTCTTAATGAAAATGTATATCTGATAATGCATTTTCTTGGATGTGTTAATTATGTGGGATGTGTGTAGCTTCTGTATTTTACATATTGTTGGTGCTAGATTATAGAGCAGGAAATACTACCTTTGTCAGTGTTCTGGGGATTTTTTTCACTACAAGAGACAAAATAGGATCCCAGATCAGAATAGCCCTCAATAGCATTTTTTAAAATGGTAATGCATTACTTTATTTACTCCATCCATTAATAGCTAATATTTGAGTATAGTCATGATATTAATGGAACTTAATCTAAAAGACATTCAGCTCACATTTTTTTTGCATTTCAATATCTGGTATTAAGAGAGAGTTCAAAGAATTATGGTTAAATTTAATGTCAAAAACATAGCAAATGTTTGATGTTAGTCTAAATACAATTCAGTTTTTGGTGTAAAGTTCTCTGGTTGCAAGAAAGAACATTTGGTTTACCTCACTAATTGGGGTATCTCTTTTTTTAAATTTTTTAATTTTAATATCATTAATGTACAATTACTTGAACATTATGGTTACTAGACTCCCCCCATTATCAAGTCCCCCCCACATGCCCTATTACAGTCACTGTCCATCAGCGTAGTAAGATGCTATAGAATCACTACTTGTCTTCTCTGTATATACTGCCTTCCCTGTGTTCCCCCACCCCCCAACATTACATGTGCTAATCATAATGCCCCTTATTCCCCCTCATCTCTCCCTTCCCACCCACCCTCCCCAGTCCCTTACCCTTTGGTAATGGTTAGTCCATTCTTGGGTTCTGTAAGTCTGCTGCTGTTTTGTTCCTTCAGTTTTTGCTTTGTTCTTATACTCCACAGATAAGTGAAATCATATGATACTTGTCTTTCTCTGCCTGGCTTATTTCACTGAGCATAATACCCTCTTGCTCCATCTATGTTGTTGCAAATGGTAGGATTTGTTTCTTTCTTATGGCTGAATAGTTTTCCATTATGTATATGTACCACATCTTCTTTATCCATTCATCTACTGGTGGACAATTAGGTTGCTTCCATTTGTTGGCTATTGTAAATAGTGCTGCAATAAACATAGGGGTGCATATGTCTTTGTTAAACTGGGTTTCTGCATTCTTAGGGTAAATTCCTAGGAGTGGAATTCCTGGGTCAAATGGTATTTCTATTTTTAGTTTTTTGAGGAACCTCCATACTGCTTTCCACAATGGTTGAACTAGTTTACATTCCCAACAGCAGTGTGGGAGGGTCCCCCTTTCTCCACGTCCTCGCCAACATTTGTTGTTGCTTGTCTTTTGGATGGTGGCCATCCTAACTGGTGTGAGGTGATATCTCATTGTGGTTTTAATTTGCATTTCTCTGATGATTAGCAATGTGGAGCATCTTTTCATGTGCCTTTATTCTTTGGAGAAGTGTCTTTTCAGCGACTCTGCCCATTTTTTAATTGGCTTATTGGCTTTTTGTTTTGTTGAGGTGCATGAGCTCTTTATATAATTTGGATGTGAATCCCTTATCAGATATGTCATTTATGAATATATTCTCCCATATTGTAGCATGCCTTTTTGTTCTACTGATGGTATCCTTTGCTGTACAGAAGCTTTTTAGTTTGATATAGTCCCACTTGTTCATTTTTGCTTTTGTTTCCCTTGCCTGGGGAGATATGTTCATAAAGAAGTTGCTCATGTTTATGTCCAATAGATTTTTACCTATATTTTTTTCTAAGAGTTTTATGGTTTCATGACTTACATTCAGGTATTTGATCCATTTTGAGTTTACTTTTGTTTATGGGGTTAGACAGTAATCCAGTTTCATTCTCTTACATGTAGCTGTCCAGTTTTGCCAACACCAGCTGTTGAAGAGCCTGTCATTTCCCCATTGTATATCCATGGCTCCTTTATCATATATTAATTGACCATATATGCTTGAGTTTATATCTGGACTCTCTATTCTGTTCCACTGGTCTATGGGTCTGTTCTTGTGTCAGTACCAAATTGTCTTGATCATTGTGGCTTTGTATTAGAGCTTGATGTCAGGGAGTGTAATTCCGCCTGCTTTATTCTTCCTTCTCAGGATTGCTTTGGCTATTCGGGGTCTTTTGTCATTCTATATGAATTTTAGAATTATTTGCTCTAGTTCATTGAAGAATGCTGTTGGTATTTTGATAGGGATTGCATTGAATCTGTAGATTGCTTTAGGCAGGATGGCCATTTTGACAATATTAATTCTTCCTAGCCAAGAGCGTGGGATTAATTTCCATTTATTAGTGTCCTCTTTAATTTGTCTTAAGAGTGTCTTGTAGTTTTCAGGGTATAGGTCTTTCACTTCTTTGGTTAGGTTTATTCCTAGGTATTTTATTCTTTTTGATGCTATTGTGAATGGAATTGTTTTCCTGATTTCTCTTTCTGCTAGTTCATTGTTAGTGTATAGGAATGCAACAGATTTCTGTGTATTAATTTTGTATCCCGCAACTTTGCTGAATTCAGATATTAGATCTAGTAGTTTTGGAGTGGATTCTTTAGGGTTTTTTATGTACAATATCATGTCATCTGCAAACAGCAACAGTTCAACTTCTTCCTTGCCTAACTGGATGCCTTTTATTTCTTTGTGTTGTCTGATTGCCATGGCTAGGCCCTCCAGAACTATGTTGAATAAAAGTGGGAGAGTGGGCATCCTTGTCTTGTTCCCAATCTTAAAGGAATAGCTTTCAGCTTCTCGCTGTTAAGTATAATGTTGGTTGTGGGTTTGTCTTATATGGCCTTTATTATGTTGAGGTATTTGCCCTCTATACCCATTTTGCCCTCAATAGCATTTTTGTTTTAGAAAAATAATTGTCTTAAATGCAGTCAAATGTAAAAATATAAAGATTTAAGTCAAAGTATCTTAATTTATAGAATTTACAATAATCTTTGTATTTCTGTATCTGGGAAATATGTTTTTTGAGGTTGTTTCTCCCAAAGTACATAGATCTTGTTCATTTAACAAAAACTTACACACTCAGAATGTACATCAACTGTTCTAAGTTACTTTACAAATATTACTTGCTTAGGAATCCTGTGAGATTGGTAGTGTCTTACTCATTTAATAGATGAGGAAACTCAAATACAGGGTAGTCAGGTTGCCCAGAGTCACATAGCTGGTAAGTGGCAGAGGAAGGATTTTGCTGACTTTTTGTTTCTGAATATAAGCATCATCAACCTTTTACAGAATCAACCTAGTTTTTATTAATAGCCAGTATTTCTCTGGACAATACAATAGAAGTTAAATAAAATTAGGCCTTAGAAAACATTTCAAAAGAAGTTTCTGGTCCATTGCCTCATGTTTATACTTCATGCTTCAGACATCTGTGTAGCAAAAGTCTAAACTGGGATCTGGAGTGTTAATGAAAAGAGAATGCATTAAATATGAATTGAAGGTGACTTCTAAAAAGAGTGAGGAAACACATACTCTGGCCTATAAGAGTGTTTCTTTATAAAGATTGGTAACTAGAGGCCCAAGTTTCAGAATCACCATATTTTTTTTTCTCTTTGGTGTTTTTCCGATAAAGTTTTAATGTATCTTCATGGTCTGTTGCCTTAGGTAAATTGGTAATAATGCAGTTCTAATTCAATTATCTTTGCATTGTTTAGTCTATTTTATTATTATGTGCATAACTTTAGAACAACATGAGCTCTGAGAATCTGAGGTTCATTGCTTTCAATTCAGTTCCACAAATATTTATTGAGCACCTAATATGTGCTCAGTGATGTGCTATGTTGCTTTATAAGATTATAAAGATGAAATTTCTTCTCTGAGAAAAAAGTACAGTGTAATGCTTTGAAGTATTGCTGATTTAATTACATGGGATGCGTTTGGAATCCAGCTGTCCTAAAGATGCCCTTCAAGAATAATTCGTCACTGAAATAAGCTGACAGCAGTAAATACAGAGATTTGCTCCAGGTCTGATTCTCTGTTTTCACTACAGATCTAGGCGAGAGCGTAACTTGATCCTGTTTCTGTTCTTATAGCCACATCAGAAAAGAGCAAATCCTTCATTCAGTGCCCAATATTGGTGGAGGTTATATGCAGCATAATTAAAATGAATAAGCTAGTTTTCAAAATTATTGTTTAAAATTCATTATGAAGTTGTTGGTGAATCTTATTTGAAGTCAAGATACTAATTTTGGAAAAATATGTGCAAAATGAGAGTTTCTGCACTAGGTAAGAGTACTGTAATAATTTAAAAATATACTGTGGTCTTTTAGTTCAGTTATATCAGGAAAGTTAATATCTGATCTTTTGGTCTCCACTTTGATTTATGATAGTAATAGTACAGAACACCTGAAAAGACAGATTTTCACATCCCTATTTTACAGTGAAGGAACTTAGGCCCCTTATGGTTAAGTAACTTGTCTGCATTCCCTTTGCCGTGAATTGATTGGCCTTCACATTGGTCTCAAATCTCTGGCTCCAAAGTTCCATTCTCTCTACTGTACAGTGTGTTACAGTTCAGTTCTCACCGACAAGATTTGATTGGCAGTGTTGACTTCTCAGTGTTTTCAAATAGTGTAACAAAAAGAGAGAAATTCAGGATTTCTTCTGCCTTTTATTTCCCTTTGGTCAAGGTTATTCATTTCTTTCGGTTGACCTTGGTTGCTAGTGAAATGATTTCTTAAGTGAGTTATAAAGTTACATTTTCCTACCAGCATGATTTTTCAAGATACTAAGGAATTTTTATAGGTTTTATTTTTCATTGACATATATTTTTTTCCTCAAACTTTATCATAAACTGTCTTTAAGACTTGTAGGGAGAAACATCTATTCCACCCATATACTTGGAAGCAAAGGCCAATTTTATAGATGAACAGAAGCTGTTGGCTACAATAGCAGTTTATTTCTGCTTTCTGTCAAAACCCTGCAGATGATGAGATGAAGTATAACCTCAGTTACCTATTGTGTCTTCAGCTGTGTGTATGGTTTTTAAAGCAACCATATCATAACACACTTCTAAATAAATTTTGTCCTTTAATATAGTCTATTTGGAAAGCTATTTCCCCCAAATCAGTAGATTGAGAGCCACTTTGTGGATCTTGTTTGTAATTATTATGTTTTTATCCCAAAGAGTATCATTCAATTTGATTATGCGTACGGAATAGAAGAAACCATGCTTAGACAGTCTGCCATCTTATCCCTCAGTTTAGGTTCTAATGCAAGGATTCTCAGCCATGGCACTGTTGGCATTTTGGGTTGAAGAATTCTTTCTGCTGGGGTGCTAAACATCTTCCTTAGGCTGTTTAGCAGCATCCCTGAGCTCTATCCATTTGATGCTGGTAGTCCACCTGCCAGAATTATGACAAAGTGTTTCCAGACATTGCCAAGTGTCCCCTGAAAAGTAACCATTGCTCTAATGTCTGAATTAAAAACTTCAAAAAAAAAAAAAAAAGAGAGAAGAAAAACATACCGAGATGGTGAATAAGTGCTACTATAGAAGATAGTTAAAGTAATGGCCATGAAAGTTGTTCTAGAAGAGGAGTTTCAAGAGTATTCAGAGAATGACTAGCATTATTGTATAACCTCCTGTGGTTATCTCAGTTCTGAGGTATTTATTTAAAAAAATTAAACCATTTTATGCTTATATATCATATCATTACTTAGGCTTGTTGCTTTATTTATTACTCGCAATTTAAAAAGCCTGTTTGCTTTTAACCAGATTTGTTTAATCATCTAAATAATTCTTGACTTAGAAAGTGTTTGTTTTCTTCCAGTGTCTTCCTCTTTTTACCTACCTTTTCTTTTTGAGTAAGGGCAAAAATACCTTTACTGAAAACAATTGGGTGCTCATTTAACATAGTGCCAGAATATTTTTGAGGCATTAAATACGAACATCAGGATATTTGATTCCATAATTTTCAGAGAAGTTATTGAAACATTGACAGTGTCATTGGAACCAAACAAAAGCTAAATGTAATCTTTTTTGTTAGCTTATCTCTTAAAGGGACTCAATTAATGAAGTTATCATAGAACAGTCTTATGTTCAACATAAAATTCAAATTCAAATATAATTATTACTAATTACAAAGGCCTATTATTTGATATCCTTAAATTTGGTTTCATTGCTTTTATGTGAAATCACCTTAAATTTATGTGAAAATTTTAATTTGCAAGTTCTAGGGAAGTTGGCTAAATGAGCTGAGTGCCCTACCTGAAATACTATCTGAAATGGCTATAAACAAGCAAAAATAGGAATATAACTTTCAGCCATAAGCAAAATTATAGGAGTTGGCCTTACACCTGTGCCGTTATTGCAAAGACTGTTCTCTAGACATTAATAAAAATTGAACTAAGTCAAAGTTTGATGTCAAAAGCTGATATGTATATCCCCAATTTCAAGCAGGTTGTAGGTTTTGCCAAGTGAGAAAGATCAGAAAGACCTTCCCAATAACATTTAAATTAGAGTAAGATCCCTAAAGATATGAGTGGCAAATACTGAACAGGGGCTAATTTTCATACTTCAGTATATAGATGGCAGGAGTGGTGAGGTTGATAGAGGGTCATGTTACACTATTTTCATTTTCCTCAACTTCCTGTTGTGAAGAAATCCTGCCAGTTGTGTTACTGGCTCTGAAGTGGATAAATTAAGACAACCACCCTCATGGGACTTAAACTCAGGACAGAAGGGTCATCTAATTTGATAGCAAAGTATTTGGAGAAAATATATTTGAGTTTAGGTCATCTCAGCTAGATTAATTGTTCTCTACTAAACTCTTCCCACTTTCCAGAGTATCTATGAAGGAATGAAAAGACATTACATCCGGTCAATTTCCAGCTTTCAGTTCAGATTCTAATGTATGTTTAAATAAGTGACTGAAAAACAGAAGAATCCAACCATACTCATCAGCAAATAGCAGATATAACCAAATTGTTCCTCTTCTGAGCCAAATGACAAGCATAACCTAGAACTTCTATATGAGTATGACCAAAAATAAATAAAATAAATAAGAGCACTAAAGGCAAAAGAAGAGTATATTTTGAAAGAAGAAATACTTCAGGAAACTGAAGAACATTTTAAGAAAAAATAATTCTCAGCATTCTTAGGGAGATTAAAGTGACCATAGACTCAATGATAAGAGATCAAAGAAGAAATTTAAGGGATTAAAAAATAGATAAAAGGACACCAAAGTAAGATTAAAAGAGAGCTGGTAGAGGAGCATGAGTAAAGCTATCAAAATAATTAAGACCACATTAGATATAGGAAGATATAGAATAAGTGATGCAGCAGATGGACTTAATGACTTAGAGGAGATTCTTGAGGAAAATCACACTAATGCAATGAGAATGAAATTAAAAACTGTTATTGGAAATTTATTGGTACAGAGGGGAAAATTCATGCCTGAATTGAAAGTCCTCAATCTAGCGATTGAAAGAATTTATTAAGGAAAGAGTGTACCAGGAAAAAGCAATGAATACTTAGACTTTACTTGGTGACTTTTAAGACTAAAACATCCACAAGTATTACTAGAATAAGAAAAAAGTCACCTACAAAGTATTAAAAATTAAATTACCCTCATATTTTTTCTTGGACTCCAAATAACACTGTAAAAAAAATCTATAGAATGTTAAAGAAAAAAAATAGGCGACTTAATTTAAAAAGTAATCAATTACAGCCTTCATGAACCCCTCCTAAAAACGTACTTAAGATGAGTTAAAAGAAGTCCATAAATGGTAAAATTACTGTCTAGAAAGATTAGTGATGAATAAATGAAGCACAGAATCAAACAGACTAGGAAAAAGGGATATATAATGTTTGAATTCTTAAATAGGATATGTATGATTTAGAAATAATAATTTGATGTTAGTTAGCTGAGATAAAAAGTTCAGAAAGTCAGGAAAATGAAAGTTTTTAGGGGTTGGGGTTAAGAGGGAAGGTCATTTTAACGTGCTGATTGCTCTGTCATTCCTAGGGGAGTTTACTTTTTAAGTACATAAATGGAAAAATGTGACTTCAACTTACTAATGTACTTCACCAATTGTAAAGAACATTTCTTTTCACATTTAACATCTCAGGAATTGGAATATGTCTCCTAATTGATAATGACCTACACTTATAATTGGCACCCTATTTCCTTTCATGATCATTTTAAAGTAACAATGAATCTTAATAGTTACTGACATTTTAGAGTGCATTAAATATAGAGTTTAAACATTTAAAGTTGTCACTAACAGAACTAAAACAGACTATTTTATGTATTTTTTAAATTAATGATGAAAGAGAAGAAGGGAAATCAAAAAAATTTGTAGAATACAGACTATAAAGCAAAAGATTGAAAACAAAAGAAATGCTGGGGAAAGGAGGCAATAGAAAATAGTAATAGCTGAGAATTCAAACTATGGAGTCAGAGTGACTTAGATTCAAATCGCAATGCCAGCAAATGTAGAGATACAGTCACTCAAATTATCTGTGTTATAAAAACACTAAAAAACAAAACCAGTGAATAACCAAACAAAAAGCAGAAACAGATTTACAAAACAGAAAAAACAGTGGTTGCCAGGGTGGAGGGGAGTGGCAGGGTAGGGAAAATAGGTAAATGGATAAAGCAGTACAAACTTCTCATTAAAAATAAATTCGTCACAGGGATGAAAGTACAATATGGGGAATATAGTCATAATATTGTAATAACTTTATATGGTAACAGATGATAACTATACTTACAGTGGTGTGCATTTTGTAATGTATATAAATGTCTAATCACTGTTGTATATCTGAAACTTATAATATCTCAACTATACTTCAATAAAAAATAGAAAATTTTCTATTTAAATACTTCTAATTATCATAGAAGAAGTCAAAAGTATATCTTCAGAATATTTTAAAAATAATGATAAAAGCAAAAAATTTCATAGCCTAGGACTACAATTAAAAGCATACTTCAAGGAAAATTTATAACTTGCTAGACTAGCAAGAATGAAAAACAAATAAGCTTTGTAAAAAAATTAGCAACAACAAAAACAAAAAAGAACTAATTAATAATGATAAAACCATTAATCAATGAATTAAATATCAATTTAATTGATAGGTTTAAGAGCTTTTTCTTGGATAATGTAAAAGTCTTCAGTCTAAAGTTGAGGAAATGAGGAAAGCCAAAAGTATACAAAATTAAAGATAAGAATTAGGAGATGACCTAAGATACAGAGAAAATTGCTGCAACTTTGCACAAATCTATCCTACAAATTTGAAATTTTAGATGAAATCGACGATTTTCTGGGAAATTTAGAGGTTTAAAATGAGATAGAAAACTAAACAGAAAAAAAAATGTATTGGAAGGAATAAAACTGTTCCTAAGAGTTTATTACCTACCTCTTAATTAAAAGGACTTCTAGGTGGCTTTGTGGGTGATTTCTGCTTAACTATCGAAGAATAGGTAATAGTAATGCTATTAAAATTGTTGTTGATCATAGAGATAGAAGGCATAATGAACAATTACTTTCTTGAGACAACATAATATTGATAAAAAAAAACCTGACGTGAAAAAGTAAAAAATTATTTGCAAGTCAGTCTTACACAATATTGATAAAAATCATCTAAAAAATTTAACAAATGCAATACAACAGTGTATTAAAAGAAAATAAGCCATGGCCAAATGAGATTCATTCTAGAAATGCAGAGTTGAATATCATTCTCAGATTATATTGAAAAAAAAATAAATTTTGGATACCCCAAAAACATACAATGTAATTGAATATTTATTCCTATATAAATATCTTTAAATAACCATTAATGGACAAACAAATCCTTAAAATGAGTGTATCTGTGTGTGTGTGTGTGTGTGTGTAAAACAAAGGTTGTTTCCTATTGCCATTATTTAATGTTTTTTCTCTGAAGGTGCTAACTAAAGCAATTATGTAATAGTAACAAATTATAAATATTGGGAAAAAAAGAGGTAAAATTATTATTACTTGCTGATTATATGGTCCAATATCTGGAATACCATGAGACTTAAACTAAGGAACAATTGATGGGAAAAAAAATTACAGAATTTAAGAAATACATTAATTTGTAGTTTTCCTATACATAAACCAGCATCCCCAAAGCATAATGGATGAAAAGATCACATTCATAACAACAACAAAAAGATTAGAACACTTAGGAATAAATAAGAAATACATGAATGCTACATCAGAGAATTTATAAAACTCTACCTAGTCTCATAAAATAATCTGATTATATGTGGTGATATGTTTGTAAAAATGTCAGTTACCATTAACTAAAGGCAGCTTTATAAGAATTTAAGTTGACTTTGCATTGGAACTTACTACAACTACATAAAATTTATCTGAAAGAAGGAATATGTGAAAAAGAATGATCAGACAATTCTAAGGAAGAGAGAATACACTTTTCTTACCTAATTTGGAAGGTTAGATTCATACAAACCATTTGGCACTTGCAAGGATACAAATACATAGTTCCAGGGAGTAGAGTAGATGTTCTGGAAATAGAACCAACACTATTTGGGAATTTAATATATGAAAAAGATACTTCAGATCACTGGGAACAAGGATAGATTATGGAATAAGTGTTATAATAACAGAGCTAAGGGGGGGGGGATAATGAATTCCTTGTTTGCCTTTATAAACCCAAAATTTAAATATATGATTTAAAAAAGTCACAATAGTGCTAGAAGACAATGGAGTGGAGATTTGTTTCAGCATGGTACAAAACTCAGTGGCCATAAAAGAAAAGTGTTAAATTTGATTGTGAGAACTCTAAACATTTCTCTGTCAAAATCACTATAAACAGTCAAAAGTCTAGTAGTGACAGGGCTGATTTCTTAATAAATAAGATACACTTATATATTAAAAACATAATATTAAAAGCATATAAGATGCTCTTACATATTAAATTAAAATTTTACCAGTAAAAATGTATATAATCAAGATAGACTAGGCACACGTCCAAATATCCTTTAACCCTCTAAGTCCCTAAAATAGAGCAAATATATTTTTAAATGGAAATAAGTTAATAGCAATGCAAGAAAACAAGAAGGAATGTCATTGGCATACCAGATACTAAGAGATTTATGAAATACAAAACATAAAATATATGAGATTATTTGGAGAAAGATACTGGAGTAAATCATCCTCTGAAAGCCGAGTAGATTTCTCTGGTTCCAGTGTACCAAGGTTAGAACCAGCATGCTGACTCTTTATTCCCTTATTTCACTGCCGACTAACTCAATTCTAGGGCAGTCAGCAAGGGTACTGAGGGCTCCCTGGGTTTCCCCAGACTCTAGCCTATTTCGTAGTGCTCCAAGAGGGAGTCCGTGGTTCTTCCTGTGCACAGACCAGGCCAGACAACGTGCTGGGTATGAAACTTCATGACATCCATGGTAGCACTTACCAGAAGCTTCCTTGAGTTACCAAGATAACCTTACCCCTTTTTACAGATAAATCATGTTCTTTCCTTTCATGTCCTTTTCTTTTCAATGTTGTGACCCCCTCTCATACTCTTCCCCAACACTCAAGGTATGGTTAACAAGAGCACATTTGGCCCAGTTTCTACTTACTGTTAACTTCACATAAAAAAAATTTTTTTTCTCATTGCCATGGTTTGGGGTCCTACCACCATGGCAATTAGGAATTGATTATGTGACATGCATCTTTTACAAACACTTTTAACTCCTCTTTGTGTGATTATTTCTGTTCCCCAGCTATCCTCATACATGTGACTAAAAGGGTTTAAATCATTCCAAAGTTCTGATTGGCTTTTCTAGTAGTTATACTCGTACCTATCTCCAGAAGGTCTGACTTTCCACAAGGTTTGTCTCACAGCTACAGAATTCTTCTGAATTTACTGATGATTTCTCAATGTCTTTACCTTTTCCCATGACAGATACCATTTTGATTAATTCTTCCTACTCTAGTTCCCTTCCCTGTGCCAGGCGTGACCACGTGGCTCGCTTTGGCTGATGAAGTGCAAGTGCTTCATGTGCCATTCTGTGTTTCTTCATCACCCTTTCCCTCTGCCATATGCATAGAATGTTACAAAGAGTAGATGGCCCAATTTCCAACTTGGTTCTAGAATAAAAATGACGTGAGCTAGAGCACCTGATCTCTAGCCAACATAGTTTGAGTGAGGGATTAAGCCTTGGTTGTAAACCACTGAGATTTACGGGTGGTTTGTTGTTGTATCATAATTGAGTATAAGCAGACTGATACAGAAATTCATAACTGCATCGGATACTGCTGTAATAATCACACATTAAAAAAAAAAACACCTAAAATACATGACACTGTAAGTAGAGGGCATCCCCATTGTAAAACTTTTGATGAAATTGTCATCTGAAGTAATCAGTAATCAGATAATGTTCCAGATGGATATGTGGTATTAGGCAAACAGTTTGAGAAACAAAATGGGACCAATATTATTTGGTTGCTACTGTCTTCATTTGATTACAAAATAGAGATGAGCTCAGGAAAGAATTGGCCTGTTTTCAAGCAAGGTATAAAGGGAAAGAGGAGAATATAAAAATTCTAGGAATTGAAATGTCAAAATATGTGATCTCTCATTTTCAACTGGTAAAATATGTAATTGAAAAATTATTTGAATGGACAGAAGCCCATTATATTTCAGCCACCTATAAAAGACCATATCAGGGCTAAAGCCAGCACAGTTTTGTTTAAACCTCAGGTTCAATTAAAGTGGGCAAATCCCTTCGTTTTGATGAAATGGCTCACAGGGAAAAAAGTAGTAAGAGTGTGGCTCTCCTGCAGAAACTTGCTTGCCTCAAGGAACTTGTAATTAAGTCTAGAGAAAGAGGCATATTCCCAAAAGATAGGTGGACATGGGTATTGGCATAACAAGATAACAGTAATTAAATACACTAATTTTTTGAGACATGTACTGCCAAATGGGCTAGTACATCCAACTAAGAGGCTGTGATTGCTCATAACTTTCATTCTCCTACCTTCTATGAATGGAAGCCACCCTGAAAAAACTACTCAGGTGATCGTGGTGGGGCATATTCTTCAATACCTTATTTATAGATCCAAGGAAGACTGGGAAAACGAATGACCTCCAAGAGGGCAGAGTCAGCAGCCTCAGGGAACAGTGAGCTAGGAAGCAACTCCAAGAGAGCAGAACCAGGACTCAATTAGGGAATGTTCCCCAGACCCAGAGCAAGTGTCCCTCACAACTCCTGTCTAGCAAAGTTTCAGAATTCATACGGCCAAGAGACTCCTCTGTGTTTCCCATTCCCCCCTTTCCAAATTGGAGATTTATTCCAGTTGTATTCCTGTTCTACAATTATACATTGCATTTTTGAGGGGCAGCTAACTTTTTAGTTTATTGGTCTTCAGAGTAAAAGATGCCACATCTGGATTTTAAATAGACTCTTGTCACCAGATCCTGGCTTTGCTGAGTTTCTTCCTATGGTTGGAAAGAACTTTAGGGTTTTATCCCTCCTGGAGGGTTGGGTGTGTGTGTTGTGTGCAGAAGGAAAAAGTAAATATATATGTGATGAGTTGCAAATTGTAGTATTATTATTTTCCCCAATTATTTGCTGCCTCTCCCTGTGAGAAAATTAAAATGCTCCCTCCTACTGACATCTAGGTTGGCAGTGTGACTTCCTGTGTTCAGTAGAATGTGAACAGAAGGGATGGATGTCCTTAAGAAACATTACACTGTTCTACCATAGCTGTCTTTCCTCTGCCTTGAAGGTAGCATGTCCCAGAAAGGGGCTGCTTCTTCAGCCCAACCTTAGCTAACATGTAAACTGAGTAAGAAATAAATCTTTGTAGTTATAAGCCACAAAGGTTTGGAAATTATTATTTATTGCAGCATAACTTAGTTTAAGTTGTCTGACAAATCGATACTGGTTAATGATTCTGTGTTCACCTCTAGAATCTTGAAGATGATAAGCCTACAAAATCTCCTAGAAATAATTTTTTCTCTCTACTTTACTAATGAGAGATATTGAGTAAAAGCTATTAGGCACTATTCTATGTAGACCATATATATCACTGTTATTTTTCACAGTTCTTGGGTTCACAGGTCCTAACTGCTTTGTCCTAAGTTGGGAACAATAGTCAGAAATTTCACTTTGTACTACCTATTCCTCCTCATTAGTGGAGTGAAGCAGTGTTCTGCAATGTTTTATTCAGTTGGCTTTTACATTGGCATGGTTAATTCTAGAACCTGTGATATAAATTGGTTTATCACACTTTGGACACAGAAACAGTGAGTTTTAGCATCTGTTTGTGATTGAATAAAGTCAGAAAACACATGGAAAGGGTGCCATGTATTTCAAACTACAGGGTCAGTACATTTTTAAGAGTTTTCAGGATGCTTTCCAAATACAGGTTTTTGTGTTTTGTTTTAACCTGAGAAGCTTTTGCTTCTTCCTCCACTGCTTTTTTGCCACAGCCACAGATTGGGCCTTTGATTGGTGTATTCTCTGGAGGACCCAGGGTCAGCGTCTTTTCCTTTGTGTTTGTTCTTTGATTTGTAAGCTTCCAGAACTCCATAGCTAAGTCTGGTAGATCAGGGCAAAAGCTGCATTTGGAAGATTTGGCTTCTTAAATTTAGCTGCAAGTAGAGCTGTAAAGCTCATTATCTCTTTCCTGACCTGAAAATGTGAATGAGTACTTGAGTCTTAAGAATCCCTCAGGGTTGCTATAGCAATTGATTATGTTTCATAGAAGAAAGATACATAAAAATTAAGCATGTTCATATTCTTTACAAAAGTGTTTTTACCAAGTCAGTGACAGAAGAGTATTTATTATCAGGTTAGTTCAGCCCAGGCACTGGGAATAGAGTCCTAAATTAGGCAAGGAAAAAAAGAACCATCATAGAAGTTATGTTATAATCCAATAATTCTCTGACTATTGATACTCTGTAAACCAAACCATCTTGAATTGGGGTAAGTATGAGCACAGCTGGGCAATTTTATTGAGCTGATACATTTTTATAGACTTGAAAATTGTATTCATGGGATTTGTCTTAAGTTTGTCAAACTGACTTTAATCAAACTTTGGAATCCAAAAGTTGGCATAAAAAATAACTGAGCAAAACTAATGAAGGTCATTGATTTCTAAAATTAGCCAGTTGACACTGAATGTATGTATTCCTTGAAAGGCGGCATATCTGAGCATATTGATATCCCTGCACTGAGGGCCTCCACCTATGTCATGTAGAAATGGCAGAGTTCTTTGTCTTCTTGTAACATTAGCTAACTGGAGTCAAGAACTCAGATTTGAAAGTAACTTTTTTTTTTTAGTTTTGGATTAGTATTTATAAAACTGGTTTTTTGGACAACTAGTAATTGGATAGTTAGATAAACAATTCATATAGTTGAGAAGGAGCCAACAGTTATTTTTCAAGAGTTTTGTAAAGCGCTGTGTAGTTGATTCATTGTTTTTTTGACTTCCCTAGCAATTCTGCTATGAGATTTAAAAAAAATTGTAGAATATTCATTACAGAGCCTTCAAGTTCTCTTAATGTCAGGGAAAGGACAAGAGATCTCCAAAATTGGCTCATTTATAAATTAGAAATGACTGAAGTCTGGAATTCCTTTTAGCTTGATGAACTAAAGCTGAAATAGAAAGAATAATATACTCTTTTTCATATATGAGTGTCATTTAATGATCTACTGTCTGTAACATGATTTTTGTTGATTTTCTCAGAGATAGAAAACAAGAAATGGGAGCATTATTCAAATCAGTTGTGTGTATAAAAAAGATTTGAGAATTTTAATTAACCACAAATTCAAGTTAAGTAAGCAAAATGATATAGGTCTACCAAAAAGCTAAATTGATCTAAGATTGTACTTTAGAAGAGTATAATCTAACAGTTGCCAAAGTGTGATACCTGGAACAACAATGTCAATATCATCACAGAACTTGTTAAAAAATGCAAAATATCTGGCCCTGTCCCAGACCTACTGAATTAGAAACTCAGCTTTTGTACTAGGAATTGGTGTTTTAACAAATCATCCAGGGAATTCTGATATATGCTAGTTTAAGAAATACTGATCTAGATCCTCTTGTACTTGATGCTGGTCTCTAAGAACAATGTCAGAAAAATGGTGGAGTAACCAGTTCTAAACTCTCATCTCTCTACAGAAACATTGACCAATGAATGCTGAATCAGGGGAAAGGCAGTCTAAAAACAGTAGGAAATCTCTGTGGTATTTTTATTTGTCCTTCTTCACTCTGCCATCAGCAGGTTGGCAGTCTTGAAACAGCATCAGCCTTTGTTCCTAGTGTGGGATCCTGTTCACTCCTTGCAGAGATATCAGAGCATGTCTTATACACAAATTATTGTGTGTGTATCTTCCAATCTATTTAAGTTCTACTTCATGTCAGATACTCATCTCCATTTTGTGGAACTAGGAACTCAGGCTAGAACAGTGGTGAGCACTATTCAAAAATGATGTACAGTGAAGTAACAATCCACAGGTGCCTGAAGTAAAAAATTATAGTGTAGACAGACAATACACCACTTAAGGCCTAGAAGGGAAACCTAAAAGAAATGCTTCGGGAAATAAGTACATTCAAAAGCACCATGTAAACAAGGAATTTTAGAAAGCCACATGTATACCTGGGGAAAGATGCCCAGAAATGACTTAAGAAGACCCTAAGCTTTCACTTTAGGCTAATATGTAGGCTCAGTACAGATCTATTAGTATAGGCTTGCTCATTTGTTTTGCTTTGTGCGGTATGTGTATGTGTTTGTTGTTTTGGTTTGGTTTGGTTTTTATTCCATCATTCAAGAAAATCTTTGTCAAAAGTTTAGCTCAACAGAAGCTAAAGGAACAGAGAGTTAATGACCATGCATGATAAAGAATATAGTCTTTAAAAAAAAAGCTTGGAAAGGTTACTAGAGAAAGAGACTACTTTAGCCTTCAACAATCAAAAAATGGCATGTGGATGGGGCATAATCTGATCTCCAAGTTATAACATTACTATATTCAAATATGTTGTTTTCAAATACAAATAAAAAATGAGAGGCATACAAAGAAACAGATAAGTGTGACCTATTCAAGGGAACAAAATACATTGATAGAACCTGTCCCTGAGAAAGTCCAACAACTTTAAAACAACTGTCTTAAATAAGTTAAAAGAGCTGCAGGAAAATGTGGACTAAATGAAATAACTAAATGAAATTGAGGGATGTATGAACAAAATTAGATTATCAATAATGAGATAGAAATTATAGAAAGGAACCAAACGAATTCTGGAGCCGAAAAATACAATATCATTTCAGATAAAAATTCACTAGATGGATTCAACAACAAAAGGTTTGAGTGGGCTTGAAAAAAAATCAGAAATTTGAAGGTAGAAAAAATGAAATATTGAGTCTTAAGAACAGAGAGAAAAAAGAATGAAGAAAAATATAAAAAGCCTGAAGAGCCTGTGAGATATCATAAAGCTGACCAACATCTGCATTATGGGATTCCAGAAAGGGAGTAAAAAGAGAAAGGTGCAGGAAGAATATTCGAAGATATTATGGCTGAAAACTTTCTGAATTTGAATCATATATCTACAAATCCAAGACATTCAATGAACTCTAAGTAGGATAAAGACCATTTCTGAGATGCATCATAAGGAAACTATACAGAGAGAATCTTGAAAACCATTAAGTGAGAAGTGACTTGTTACAAGGTAACCTCAATAAAATTATTCCACAGTTTTCTCATCAGAAACCTTGGGGAACAGACTTCAGAGGGTTGATGTATTCTAAGTGCTGAAAGAAAGAAAAACTCAATCAAGAATTCTATATTTGACAAAGCTATCCTTCAAAAATGAAATGGAAATTAATAAAATTAAGACATTTACATAAACAAAAGCTGGTGAAATTTGTTACCACTAGACCATCCCTACAAGAAATATTAAAGGGATTCCTTTAGGTTGAAATGAAAGGATGCTAACAGTAACTTAAAGCTGTATGAAGAAATCAAGGTCTCTGTTAAAGGGAAATAGCAGTAATATTGTATTCTCAGATTGTATCTCTACTTTGTGTACCTACTTAAAAGACAAAAGAATAAGAAGAATTACAAATCTGTGTTATTGGACACACAATGTATAGAAATGTAATTTATAGTAACAACATAAAAATGACCTAGATGAAATGTCCAAAATCCTAGAAATACACATTACCTAAATGGATTCAAGAAAATATAGAAAATTTTAACAGGTCTGTAACAAATAAAGAGATTGTACTCAGTAATCAAAAACCTCCCAACAAAAGTCCAACACCAGATGGCTTTATGAGTGAGTTCTATCAAACATTTAAAAATAATAACAATTCTTCTTAAAACTCTTTCAAAAAAATAGAAGAGTAGAGAGCACCTCCTAATTCATTCTATGAGGCTAGCATTACCCTAATATCGAAGCTAGATAAAGGCATCACAAGAAAAGATAATAACAGACTAGTATTCCACATAAATACAGAAGCATAAATCACCAACAAAATACTAGCAAAGTGAATCCAACAGAATATTGAAAGTATTGTACATCCTGACCAACTGGGATTTCACCTAGGAATGCAATAGTGGTTCAACATAAGATTGTCAATCAATTTAATACACTGTATTAATAGAATGAGGGAAAAATACCATATGATCATTCCAATTCTTGCAGAGAAGTGATTTGGCAAAATCAACACTCTTTTCTGCTAAAAAGATTAAGAAACTAGGAACATTCTCAATATGAAAATTCCATGCTAACATCATATTCAGTGGTGGATGACTGAAAACTTTCTCCCTAAGATCGAGATCAAGACAAGGAACCCTACTGCTATTCAAAATTGTTCTGGAAGTTCTAGACTGATTAGCTAGACAAGAGTAAGAAATAAAAGGTACCCAGATTGTAAAGGAAGAAATTCAAGTATCGCTATTGAGAGATGGCATGGTGCTATGTATATAGAAAAACCAAAGAATTCACAAGTTACTACAGGTAAAAGACAAATTCAGCAAAATTTCAGTGTCTTTGATCAACACACAAAAACCAATTTTGTTATTGTACACTCACAATGAACAATCCAAAAAGGAAAGAGAAAACATTTCCATTTATAATATCTTTAAATTTTTAACCTTTAGTATATTTCCTATATTTTTGCTGTTGGTTAGTTGGTTTTTGGTAGATAACCTCTATCAGATTAAGAAATTTCCCTGGTATTCCTAGATCATGAATTATTTAGTATCTGAGTTGTTATTGAATTCTTCACATTGTTTTCTTACATTTATTAAAAAGATTATTTAATTTTCACCTTTTTTTCTGTTATATTATGAATCACAATGAATGACTAACATTCTTGGAATAAATCTGGTTGTAATGTACTTTTTTATAAAACTGGATTCCATTTGCTAATATTGTATGTAGAATTTTGTTTCTATATTCATGTGAGTTGCCTATGTTTCTTTCTTGCAATGTCCTTATTTTTGGTACTAGAGTTCTTCTGCCTCGTAGAACAAGTTGGAAAATGTTTATCCTCTGAAACTATTTATATAATATTGGTGTTATTTGTTTCCTAACTGTTGGTAGATTCAGTGAAGGCATCTGGGCCTTTCCTTTGTGGGGAAAATTTTAATTACAGCATCAATGCATTTTATACTTTAGGGCTATTCAGATTTTCTGCTTCTTGTGTCACTTCTGATAAGTTACCTGTCAATTTTTTCTATTCTATGATTTTATTGATGTATATTTGTTAATAATATACTCTTTTCTCTTTAATGTCAGTAGTATTTATAGTGATGTCCTGTTTTTTAATCCCCCTGGCATTATTTATGCCACCCCTTCTTTAACAATTTTTTAAATCATTTCTCATTATTTGTTTATGACTGTGCTTTTAAAACCAAGTTACGGTTTTGTCAGTTTTCTCAGTTGTATATTTTTCCCATCTCAATGATTTTTGCTCTTTTTTCATTACTTCCTATTTATATATTTTAAAATATTTCTTATTTTTTATCTTTTTGAGATGAATACTTAATCAAGTTTTAGCCTTTTCACTCTTTAGTATATATGTTTATGCTATAAATCTCATAAGCATATCTACCTACTTTCCCCAAATTTTGATGCATTACATATTTAACGTGGTACAGTTCAAAGTATTTTTTAGTTTACATTCTGATTTATTTCTTGGCCAATAGATTATTTAAAAGTATGTAGCTTGATTTTGGGGGAGGGGATTTCTGCTGTCTTTTCAAAATTAATTTCTATCTTAATTCCATAATGACCAGAGGCCAAAATCTGCATTAAATTTTTTTTTCTTTTGATATTGTTAATATACAATTACTTGAACAATATTATGGTTACTAGATCCCCTGTTATTAAGTGCCCCCCCACATACCTCATTATAGTCACTGTCCATCAGCGTAGTAAGATGCTATAGAATCATTACTTGTCTTCTCCGTATATACTGCCTTCCCTGTGTCCCCACTGCTACATTGTGTGTGCTAATCGTAATGCCCCTTTTCCCACCTTATCCCTCCCTTCCCACCATTCTCCACAACCCCTTTCCCTTTGGTAACTGTTAGTCCATTCCTGGGTTCTGTGATTCTGCTGCTGTTTTGTTCCTTTAGTTTTTGCTTTGTTCTTATACTTCACAGATGAGTGAAATTATTTGATACTTGTCTTTCTCCTCCTGGCTTATTTCACTGAGCATAATACCCTCTAGCTTCATCCATGTTGTTGCAAATGGTAGGATTTGTTTTCTTCTTATGGCTGAGTAGTATTCCATTGTGTATATGTACCACATCTTCTTTATCCATTCATCTACTGATGAACACTTAGGTTGCTTCCATTTGTTGGCTATTGTAAATAGTGCTGTGATAAACATAGGGGTGCATCTGTCTTTTTCAAACTGGACTGCTGCATTCTTAGGGTAAATTCCTAGGAGTGGAATTCCTGGGTCAAATTAAATTTTGATACTATCAGATTTGTAGGAACTTACTGTGTGACCCATCAGTTACATGAGCATTTGGAAACACATATGTATTCTGCAGTTGTTAGTTGCTGCATTATTTTATAGTCAATTAGGTTCAGTTTATTCATTGTGACATTTAAATATTCAATATCCTCTGATCTGTTTGGATTAGTCTGTTTCTTTTAATTCTCTTATTTTTGCCTAATGTTTTTGAAGCTGGTTAAGTACATACAAATTCAGATACATTATATCTTTCCATTGGATTAACCCTTTTATCTCTAGGTATGTTTTCTTATTTTTAATTGAAGTATAGTTGATGTACAATATTGTATGGGTTTCAGGTATACAGCATAGTGATTTGACAGCTTACTTATATTATTAAATGTTAATCCCCAAAACTATAGTTACTATCTGTCAACATACAAAGATACTACAATATTATTGGCTATATTCCCTGTGGTATACTTTGATCTCCATGACTAATTTACATTATAATGGAAATTTGGGGCCTCTTTATTCCCGATCACACTATAATCCTTCCCCATGGCAACCACTGTCCTCCATTGCAACCACAAGTCTTCTCTAAGAATATTTTCATACCTTAAATTTTTTTTCTAATGTTTGCTAAGGTACGGAAACTTTTGATTTTTACTAGTTTGTATTTTTCCATCTCTGTGTCCAATTTAAAGGTGCATCTCTTTCAAGTAGCATATAATTATGCATGTTTAAAAAGTAGTTTGATAATTTTTCCTTTAATTGCATTATTCATTCTACATACAGCTAGTATAATTACTGTAGCATTTCTTTTTAAAGCTGCATCTTTCTTCTTAACTTTCCATTTGTCTTTATCTATTGTTTGTTCCTTTATCTGTTTTTGCTTTTCTTTTGATTTAATCAATTATATTTCATTGTCCTATATCTGACATTAGTTTATCATTTTTAGTTTTTCCTCAAGAGATCACAACATCAGTTTTAAAAATTGTTTAAAAGTATTACAAGTAACAGATAGTGCCTGAATAGTGCAAGAACCTTATAATACTACAAACTATTACCACCCATCTGCTCTTTGTGCTACTGTTGTCATCTATATTGATTTTACATTTATTTCAAATCTTTAAAAACCTTATTATTGCTATTTTTACATTCTTTTTCAATTCTCTTTGCATTACCGTGCTTACATTTGGGTATTATTTTTGTTCTGTCTAGGAAATTCCCTCTTTTTTTTTTGAGTGTGGGTTTACTGGTTGTAAAACCTCTCAAATTTTATGTGTCTGAAAGCATTTCCTTCATTTTTCAAGAATTTTTTAAAATTTAAGGTCCCGGTAATTCTCAGCCTCACTCCTATCCTCAGCAATTTGAAAGTTGTAATCCAATTATCTTCTTAAATCTATCATTTCTACTGAAAAGTTAGTTTTCAATACTATTGTTGGTATAATTTTTTTCCTGTAGCTACTTTTATGACTTTCTTTTTCCCTTTAATTTTCTGCATTTATACTAAAATGTTTATAGATGTGGGGTCCTTCTTATTTATTTTATTTGGCCTTCATAGAACTTCTTAGATCTAGAGCTTAATGTCCATCAGTTTTGGAAAATTCCAGTCCATATCTCAACTATTTATTCTGCTCCACTCTCTCTCTCTTTAGCCTCTTTCTATGGCTTTAGTCACATGTATATTAGATTTTGTGTGTGTGTCATATATTTTTTATAATATTTTATGTGTCTTTTACATCTGTTTTCCTTTCTGTGCTTAAATTGGAATATTAAGAAAAATCAGTGTACTAATTTTCTCTTCTGCTCTGTCTAATATGTCATTAAAAACATCTTTTGGTTTCTTAATTTCAGAAGTTGTTTTTCAGTTCTAGAATTTTTAATGATTTTCTATTTTTACACATCAGGTCTCTAGTGAAATTCTCTTTTTACCCATCTTGTAAACATATTAAATTATTTTGTATGATAATTACAATATCAATCACCTAAGTGTTTTGTTTGGTTTCTACTTTTTATCATTTTTTGCCTTATCCACTCCTATGATGTATTTCTATCTTTGTCACTTTTGATAATTTTTCTATGGAATGCAGAACATCATGATTTTTTTTTGGAAGTTCTGGATCATTTAATCTCTGTCTGCAGAATAACGTCTGTCATTCCTCCCCATAATCCTGAAGCTCGTTCTGGCCACTGCCCTCATGTCAGAGTCGGATCAGAACTCTGTCATTCAATCTTCCGCATACTCCTTACCTTACAAGTAAGGTAACCCTATCCCTGGTGCCAGGATCTGACACTTCACCTTCATCATTGATGTCACCCTCTCTTCACGTTAAAACTTAAACTTATTCTTGCACTCACACTCAAATCAGAGGCGGATCCGAATTGTAACGGCAACCCTATCTCTCCCGTACTCCCTATTGAACACATAACCCTAACCCTAGATCTCACCCTTGAACCAGATTCTTCACGTTCACCATTGCTATCAACTATAACTCCCTTAATCCTCTGACTCGATCTCACACTCGCCCTCACATCTGAATTGCACCCTAATTCTGTCCATAACCATATTTTCTGCATAGACCTTTCCTTACAGAAAACCCTAATCCTACCCCAGGTTCCTTAACCTGAATGCTCACCGTCCGCATTGATGTCACCAATGCCATGCCTTAATGATGAGTCAAAACTGGCTTTCGCCCACACGTCTGAGTAGGATCCTAAATCTAAACATAACCCCATCCACCGCATACACTTTAACAATTACCTAACACTAACCCTAGCACATACCTGTGGCCTGGCCCTCCACCATCACCATGGATGTCACCCTTGCCTCACTGAAATCCTGTGACTGAATTGGACAGTTGCCCTGACCTTGGAGAAGGACCCTCAGTCTAAACGTACCAATACCCTGCCCTTACAGCTTTCCAAAAACCTAACCCTAACCCTAGACCTGGCTCGTGGTCCTGACACCTCACCTTGAACATTGAAGTCAACCATGCCTCACCATAAACCTGATCCACCATCTTGCGCTCCCCGTCACATCAGACCCAGAATTTAACTCTATCCATAATGCGAATGTCTCTGTATACCAGAGAGAACACAAAATTTTAACCCTAAGACTGATGCCTGGACCTATACGCAAAGCATCAGCATCAGAGACACCCAGGGATCTCCTCAACACGGAAACGCAATTTCACACACGCACTCACATCAGAGCTAGACCCTAACCCTAATTATTAACTAATCCTTTCTGTACAACAACCCAAATCAGTAATTCTAACCCTAGCCATGACTCTTGGACCTGCCCCTTCACCGTAACCATTGGCATCATCCGCGCTTCATCGTAATCGATAACCTCAATCCCACACTTGCCCTCCCATCAGAGACAAACCCGAAATCTTTCCATAACCCTATCCTTCCTGTACACCTTACAGAACACAATACACTTACTCTAGCCCTGGGCACTTTACCTGAACCGACACCATCAGCTTCAACGTCTGTCATGCCGCACCATAAGCCTGAAGCTCAAGGCAGCCCTCGCCCTCACGTCAGGGTCAGGTGCGAACTCTAAATGTAACTCCATATTCCTGTAAATCTTACTGAACATCTAACCCTAAACCTAGCGCCAAGCCCTGGACTAGATTCTTCACCTGCAACATTGATGTCAACTACGACACATCTTAACACTGAGCTTGAATCTCACACTCGCACTCACATCAGAAGAGATTAATCATTAATCTGCAAAGTAGGCTGTTCTTAAGGCTTTGTAAGGATTGATCTATTTCTGGTTTACACTTAGTAATAGGGTGTAGTTCTGCTGGGTTCTCAGCTTGAATCCTAGTGTTTACCAGGGCCCTCCCCTTTGATGAACTCTGAACTCTAATTTTCTGCCAAGCTCCTTGAAACTGCTTAAGCTCTGCTTAGCCTTCTCACCTCTTAGCAGGTCCTTCCTGATTGTTCTTTCTGTTTCATACCTCCTATAATGTTTAGGATTTAAGTAAAGGCAAACAATATTAATAACGTCAGTCTCATTTCTCTGCATGCATTTCACTCTAGCATCTTATTATCTAATTTTGATTGCTTTTGCTGGTGGAGGAGCAAAAGATGAGAATGGTGAAACTCCATTATTCTTTGACTACACATTTTTGAGATGCTCCTATTTTCTTAGCCTCCATGCTCTGTGTTGACATAAACAAATTCCCTGAGGGAACATTGGTGAAATCCCAGGTCACCTTAATATTTAACTTCTCTTTAATTTCCCTAAATCCTTGTGTCCTTGATTGCTCCTTGATGCCTTCAAACAGCTGTTTTTGTTGTTTTGTTTTTGTTATTTTATCAAGTTTTACAGTGGGTCTTGGTGGGAGGATTGGTTTTATAGAAGCTATAATGTCATTGGAAAGATCAAGTTTCTTTCAGTTGGAGGTATTCTACCTTTTGCTATACTTTGCCAGTTATTTGTTAAATAAAAAGATGCCCCAGTTTTATAGATTTCCCATGGTTCATCCCTGTGATATTACTTAATATGTTCTACTCTGCTCTGTATTACCTTTAAACAGGTAAGTAGATATAGATATAATTTTGACAAAGTATTTTATAGATAAGTTGTGTGTTTTCCAATTGCACTGAACTGGGAGACTTATAATATATGTTTTTCTGTATTTTTTTAATGTTAAAAATCCATGGCTTCAATTTTATTTTAATTTACATTTGTGTCAAATGGTAAATGCAAATGTAAGCCATGAAACCATAAAACTCTTAGAAAAGAACATAGGCAAAAATCTCTTGGACATAAACACGAGCAACTTCTTCATGAACATATCTCCCCGGGCAAGGGTAACAAAAGCAAAAATGAACAAGTAGGACTATATCAAGCTGAAAAGCTTCTGTACAGGAAAGGATACCATCAACAGAACAAAAAGGCATCCTACAGTATCAGAGAATATATTCATAAATGACAGATCTGATAAAGGGTTGACATCCAAAATATATAAAGAGCTCACGCACCTCAACAAACAAAAAGTGAACAATCCAATTAAAAAATGGGCAGAGGAGCTGAATAGACAGTTCTCCAAAGAAGAAATTCAGATGGCAAACAGACACATGAAAAGATGCTCCACATTGCTAGTCATCAGAGGAATGCAAATTAAAACCACAATGAGATATCACCTCACACCAGTAAGGATGGCTACCATCCAAAAGACAAACAACAAATGCTGGCAAGGTTGTTGAGAAAGGAATCCTCCTACACTGCTGGTGGGAATGTAAATTAGTTCAACCATTGTGGAAAGCAATACAGAGGTTCCTCTAAAAGCTCAAAATAGAAATACCATTTGATGCAGGAATTCCACTTCTAGGAATTTACCCTAAGAATGCAGCAGCCCAGTTTGAAAAAGACATATGCACCCCTATGTTTATTGCAGCACTATTTACAATAGCCAAGAAATGGAAGCAACCTAAGTGTCCATCAGTAGATCAATGGGTAAAGAAGATGTGGTACATATGCACAATGGAATATTATTCAGCCATAAGAAGAAAACAAATCCTACCATTTGCAACAACATGGATGGAGCTAGAGGTTATTATGCTCAGTGAAATAAGTCATGCAGAGAAAGACAAGTACCAAATGATTTCACTCATATGTGGAATATAAGAACAAAGGAAAAACTGAAGGAACAAAACAGCAGCGGAATCACAGAACCCAAGAATGGATTAACAGTTACCAAAGGGAAAGGGGCTGGGGAGGCTGGGTGGGAAGGGAGAGAGAAGTGGGGGGAAGAAGAAAGGGGGCCTTACGATTAGCATATATAATGTGGGGGGTCACGGGGAGGGCTGTGCAACACAGAGAAGAAGTGATTTTACAGCATCTTACTATGCTGATGGACAGTGACTAATGGGGTATGTGGGGGGGACTTGGTGAAGAGGGTTGTCTAGTAAACATAATGTTCCTCATGTAATTGTAGATTAATGATACTAAAATTTTAAAAAAATTGGTAAATGCATATTTTTAACTTTTTAAGAAACTGACAAGTGGTTTTTCATAGTAGCTATACCATTTTTATGTTCTCATAACCAATGTATGAGAGTTGCAGTTGTTCAAAATTCTTGTGAATGTTTGGTATTGTCAGATTTTTTGCTGATTTTAGTCACTCTAATTTGTCACTCTAAATGCCAGTGTACTGGCAGTTCCTTGTGTTTAGTTTATCATTTCCCTAACACCTAATAATGCTGAACACTTTTCATGTGCTTATTGGCTATTCGTTTATCTCCTTTTATCAATTACCTGTTCAAATCTTTTCCCCATATTTTAAATTGGGTTAGTTTCTTATTAGTGAGTTGTAGGAGTATTCTAGTATATATTCTAGATACCAGTTCTATTTTGCACACACACACACATATATGGCAAGCCCTTGCCTTTTCATTATGTTCTAAGAAATGTACAATTTCTATAATTTTTCTCTTTTTTTCTATAATATTTATAACTAACTTCTTTTGTTCAGATACATGATATATTTAGATATTTTCTTTTGTATAACAGTGATAAAACAGTTGAGGTTTATGTTTAGCTATATAAATGTCCACTTTTTCAAGCACTAATAATGAAAAGTCTTTAAGGATTTCATTGGATATTACCCCATTTTTCTGATTAGAAGATATATTTCCTGATCATAACATATATCTTTTAAATCCATGTTAGTGCATTATTATTCAGACCTTACTTTTATTGTAATTTACCCTACTTGATCTGTCAAAGTCTCAATTTATTCTGTTTTGATCTCTTACCCTCATTTCGCTGCCTGTGTTTTTGGTATTTTACTTTTTGTTTAATTTTTTCTTTATGTATTTTCATACATTACAATATGTTGTATTAGGCTCATGACAGGCAGATCCCTATTTTAGAATGCTAATAGGAAAATACTCTTGTTTAGTAACTTTTACCTTAAATTCGAACTTATCTCTTATTAATACATTACCTTCTTTTCCTTTACAATTGCTTTTTCCTTATATGCCTTTAACATTGTCAGTTTCATGCATTTTTTTGTCTTGCCTTTGTCTTTTAATAGGATAATTTAAACAGCGTACAATAATTGATGCTATTTATTTGGTACAACTGTGTAACATTCTTATTCTTTCTCTTTTTAAAATATCTTTGATTTTCCTTGGTTTGGTGCATATGCCGTAGTTTTTAGCTTTGCACATCTCCAGAGTTTTGAAGAGTCCCCAGGCCTTTCATTTTTTTCAAAATGTTCTTCAACTTGTAATTCTCTGGGTGTTGAAATTGGGAAAAGTTTTGTGACCTATTTAGGTGGTTTATTACTTATTTTTATTTTCACACTTGTTCTCTATATGTTAAAATATATTCCATTGTTTTAGATGAGGAGTTATTATTATTAGAGCATTGTTTTCTATTTTCTATGTTTTTTTCAACAGAAAACACTGAAATTTGCATTTAATTTTAGGACAATCAGTAAACTTATGTCACTTTTAACTAGTTGCCATGCTTTAGACTGTGACTTTCACAATGTATATCTTCAGGTAAAGATACTTGTTTCATATTTTATGAAGCTGTCTTTGACATATTTCACAATTTTCTCTTCTCACTTTTTAGTTTATTTAAAAAAACTTTTTATGCCACATTTTTCCCCTCAATACTCTGTACATGTTGTTCTATTACCATCTAGCTTTTAATGTTGCAGTAAAGAAATCTGATCTTTGTTCTTTGGTTACAACTCAATTTTTCTGCCTGAATGCTTGTAAATTTTTTTCTCTCATATATTGATATTTCTTGGTGTTTCATTTTTTTTCTTGCCTCCACTTTACAAACGTCAGTTGACCTGATGTTAACTTTATCTTCTGCATTCGAGTTGATCATCTTCTCTATTATAGTCTTTAGCTCCATACTAGTTTTCTAAGCTCTGGGAGGAAGTCTTTTGTTTGTTTTCCACATAACTTCTCGGTAATTTTCCAAAGCATAAATCCCGCACCTATTACCTCTCATATAGATTTTAATTTAGTTAGTACTTTTACAGCATTATTGTAACCCTTTTATCTTATCCATCTCCCTTTATATTTCCTGTTGACTTTTTGATTTATCATGTTATTATTTCACCTCACACTATTTTCTCCTCATTGTTTTATGCTTTTCTTTTATTGGAAATAATTTAATTTATATTCTAGATGTTGATACCAGAGAGTTTCTTGAAAATTTCCTGTCAAGCCTGTACATGATTTTCTGGTACTTGATAATTCTCTAAGTCTTTTAGATTCGGTATTAGTCAGGATTCTACAGATAAACAAAGCCAATAAGATATGTGTAAGTATATATGTTAAGGAATGTATTATAAAGAATTGGCTCATGTGATTATGGAGGCTGAGTAGTCCCAAGATCTGCAGTTGGCAAGCTGGAGACCCAGAAATGTAATATAAGTTCTGGTTTTAAAGTTGATAGGCTCAAGACCTAGTTAAGCGATGTGTTTCAGTTTGAGTGTGAAGGTTCTCAAAGACTGATGTCCCAGTTCAAGGTAATTAGGCAGGAGGAGTTCTCACTTACTCACAGGAGGATCAGCTTTTTTGTACTGTTCAGACCTTTAACTGATTGGGTGAGGCCCATCTACAATCAGGCAGGGAATCTGCTTTACTCAGTCTATTGATTGAAATGTTAATGACATCCAAAAATACTCTGACAGCACACCCAGTGTAATGTTTGATCAAATATTTGGGCACATAACCCACTGAAGTCGACACATAAAAGTAACCATCACAGATGCTGTACCCTTTCCTTTGTTTTGCAGTGTTTTTACTTGGACCATGTGTGAGTAGTTTACTCTCCTCCTTACTTCACCTTAGAGATAGAGGTTCTTTGCACACTGTGATAGCCTTTCATCCTTTTCTTTGCCCTATGTAATGCCCCTTTATTCAGACCATTTATGTGTGTAATGATATGCATGTCTTTCTGGCTTCCTTAGTCTACTGACTTTCATGTAGGTATCAGTTATCAATAATAACAGCTAATCAACCTCAGTGGCTGGAATACCTATGCATGTCTTTTCTCACATAGTAACAACTCCAGAAATAATAACTCATAGACTCAGGAATATCAGGGTTAAGGTCTTTATCATTCTCTTGACCTTACCTCAGGGTTCCAAAGTAGCTGCTAGAATTCTACTTATTGCATCCATATTTAGATAGCAGAAAGAAGGAAGAACCAAGCAAAAGGACTTCTGAAAACATTTCTACTTTCAAGTCATTTGCCTTCCATATCTGACAAGAGGCTGAGAAATGTATTCTTTTTATTGTTGCCAAAGATTATTTTGTTAAGGTAGAAGGGAGCATGGGTAATGAGTAGACAACTAACATACTCTATGAGCATATTGTTTTCAGCAGAGGTGGCATCTTTTTCCTATCACAAATGTCTGGGTCTCTGAACATTTTCTGAACTTGTGGAGTGCAATGTAAATGATCAGTTTCTAGCATGTCCTACTGCAGATATCCTTCAGTTCTTGTTCTTTGCTCAAGGGTCTGTATCTTTGAGATTATATTTTATTCCCCAGTTTTCTTTCAACTATAACTTTACACCATCTCTCTAAGATTTGCGGCCTCTGCTTAAATAAAAAGAAGCTAGATGGCACGAAGTAGGTGAGGGATTCACCGGGAATAGAGAGAACCACATTCTAACATAACGGGTAGGAGTAGAAGCTATTGAGATGAACAACTGCCTGCTTATGTATTATGTTACACTCAAAGGGATAAATGGTAGAGGGCTTTTCAAGAATGTTTGATGTCCCATTATTCTTAATTCAGTTTCTACCTTCCACTTAGGATAACTTCATCTCTGATATTGTCAATCTTGGTTTTAACATTATTGTGGTTTTTCTTCTTTTTCTGGGTCTTTACTATTGGAAGAGTTTGTAAAGAGCTATACTGAGGGACTGTTACCAAGGCAACCTTTATTCAGTGGGTATTTATTTTAATAGCCATTTGGTTTCATTACCTTTTAATGAGTTCTTTGATAACAAGTTCCTTAATTAACGAGGCAGTCTTTCAGGTTTCCTCTTCTCTAATTGTTAACATGTTTTGGTGCTTTCACACAGATATACTATGATGAAAAGTGTCCTTCCTACAGCTCCTGGAGGCCACTCTTGGAAAGACAGGGATGGGGACAATATGCAGCATGTTTCCTTGAGATATAAGTGGTTTAAGAGCACGTGTCCTCTCAAACTGAGACTGAGTGAAATGTTCATATTTCATGCTCAGTTTCCTGCAAATTGATGAACTCAGTGCCAAGTTCTGTGCATGAAAGTTGATTGAGTCCAACCTTCACTAGAATTTATAAGTTGAATTTTTCTATAATCACTTTTTAAGAAATGTGCAATATTTAATTCTACCTGAGACCCAAAAAAATTTTCATTTAAAATTTTCCTTGAGCTATAGGCAGTACTCCTCAAAAAGACAAAACAACTTTATAATAAAGTACCTACCATTCATTGAGCCTCACTACATGCCAGACACTGTTCAGGGTTCTATATTAATGTCACTTATTGCATACAGCTTCTGCAAGGTTGGTACCATTACCTTCATTCTACTGATGAGGAAGCTGAGTCTAACCAAGATTAAATAACTTGTCTGAAGGTCACATAAGTGGTAGGGCTGGACTTGAACCTCAGGTACTGTGAACTAAAGTCCTTGCTTTCTCTGTGTATCACTTCTACTTTAGTACTATCTTGTTCTCACTACCACTGCCCATAAAATAGACATGATGGTGCACATACTGCTGTCCCATTGTGATATTAATTAGAGCTAATTAAATTCCTGTAAAGAAGATCTTAAATGATTTCCCTTGGAGAAATCTGAGGTTTTAAATATTCTAGAATGAAGCATTTGTTATTGGCAGAAAATAACGAACCAAAGCACCTACAGGATACATTAGCTCAAAAAAACAAAAAAGAAACTCAGGCTAATGAGGTGTTTGGGAGGAGGAATACTCTTATTTAGGGTACTGACCAGTTAGGAATCAGTAATAAGTTGTATGTGGAAGTTAAAAGTGAGTGGCTGGCAGACAGTCAGGCGTCTGTAGCATTGTGTTTTGTAAACTTTCTCCTATGGCTGTGGTGTGTTTTTTCCAAGCCCACTTAATTTTTTATGAGTTTGTAAAGGTCTTCAATAAACAATGGCGATTATAGAGGTTTTCCTGGAAGCTTTGGTTAATATTTTAATAAGCTTTGCTTTGTCACATTATTAAATAGCTTATTGGAAAGTTTGAAAGAGAGGGTTTCATTTTCTGATTTTTCTTTTTCTTTTTTTTTCTGTTCTAGTGGTTAAATATCAAAATTGGATGTAGTTCTTAGTGATTCCCTCTCTTCTTTTTATTTAACTTTATACCTCTAAGGGATCACCCTTGGATTGGGGGTCCAGCATCTGGGAGGCCTCCACTTAAAATGTACTTCAAGTAAAATTACAGTTTAGAGGGTATATCTTGAAACTAAGCCAGTGACTGTAAATGTATGTAGTAAGAGAGGCGTGGAGAAAGGGAAAGAGAATTGGATAGGGTAAGAAAACAGGAACTTTGGCGATTACCTCATTTATGACCTTATGCTCATTAATATTTGAATCTGGTTCATTGGCATCTTGGTTACAGTCTGGTGAAATGTCAAGCATGGCAAAGCCTGGATACCTTCAAAGACATTTCTGTGTTAATGAGATGACTTGATGAAGTTGACCTTTAACCTGAACAGGAGTTGAGGAAAGAGAAAGGAAGAGTTTTATTTCTCATTATAAGGACTTCTTATTCTATGGAGGTTTGTGTTGTAGTAATTGTTATTTGTGGAGTACTTTATATTACCGCATTTTGAATTTGAAGCCACTTGAAAACATTTCCATGCTGTTGTTGGGATGTAATGAAGGTCACCTACAACTTTGGGGAAGCCTTCTTTATTTTGGCTTTATAACCTTTTCTTCTAAAATCATATAGTGCTTAGAATTTATTCTGCTCAATTTAGCACTTAATTGCATGTTCTCCTTGATTTGCTTCAGAACAGGAAGTACACTTTCCACTCTTTTGCATGACAGAATTTTTTGGTTTAAAAGAAGAAAATCATACAACTCTATAAAAGGCAGCGATGATTAGTAAAATTTGATGCACTCATAAAATACTTACATTTTAAGTAAATACATCCACTGTCTTTTTCAACTGTTTTTCATATTCAGGGTCATAGGAATAAAAATTTTGATAATCTTAAGACATTTATTGAGTACTTAATATAAGCCAGGTACTGTGGTAAATACTACATAGGAACTATTTTTATTTAGTAATAAAATAAATTTTATTAAACAATTCTGTTTTGCAGATGACAAAGCTGAAACAAGTTTAAGTCAGTGTTCTAGGGCAGTCATTGTATTTAATGTGTATGTTGGTTTTCATTAAATAACACTAATTTCTCTATTTGCCTTTCTATTTTTTTCTTTGTTGTTTTTGCTTTGACACTGTTTCAGTCTATGGCAGTGGAACATATAAGTTCAGATATTTGCTGATGGTGTTACTGTTGTTTTGTAATTGGCATATGCTGATTAATTGTATACATACTTTATCCTTTATTATAAATTTGAATTTAAAAGACTCATATATGCCTGCATTCTCTTTATAAAGCAAAAATGTTTGCCAAGCTGATAATGGAAATAAGTCTAGGGCATGTAAGATTATGTGATATAGAAATTTCCAGGGAGAAATTATGTGAAAAATAAATTTCCAAGGAGAAATTCCAAATGGCTATTGTATTTTCTCTGGTTGATGTAAATTGGTAAACTACAAAGGTTATTTTTGGGTTCTAGTTGTCCTGCCATAACTGGCATCAGACTTATCCTCTGTTATAAACAACTATAAAAACTGGAAAAAAAGTATAATCAGAGTATTGTCAAAAGAAGGAAGAGATCAATGCTTAGGATTTAAAGAAAAATAGGTTTTAGAGGAACAGGATATCAAAGAAAGAAACAAAAAAATTGTCTTTATAAAATTCCCCTTCTGTTTTTGGCTAATATTTAAGCTGCAAATAAAATAAGGCATGTTGGGCCTTTAGAAGACATCAGCTGCTGGAATATTGATAGCTGAACAAATATTCTAGAAGTTGTACAGCAGAGAAACTGAGGATTGGACCCATAAAGAGACCAGATGAACACCATGACCTTTCAGTTTAAGTATCAGTAAAGCCATTTGCTGGGGATTAAGGACAAGGTCTTAAGAGTAAGAGCAAAACTAAAATGGATCCACTGCAATTCTTAAAACAAGCCTGACAAAATTAAGACGATACACTAATCATTTTACTGCCTACTCAAACAAAACTCAAAACTCCATTAATGAAGATAAGATAATCTAGAGCCTCAATAGAAGCTCATCTGTAATGTATGACATATAAAACAAGTTTCTTAACATGATAGTAAACAGAAAAAAACTGACCTTTAGTCAAAAGTTAAAACAGTCAATAGAAGCAGATTATCAGGTAATCCAGATATTTAGGCTAGCAAAAAAAGATTTCAAAATAACTGCTTAATGTGTTGACATAGGATTAATATGTTAAAGAAAACAGAGGAAGAATGTTCATAATAGAAAAGAGATTGAGCAGATATTAAAGGATCAAATGTACATTCTAGAATAACAAATACAAAATCTGTGATGAAAAGCTCATTAGGTGAAGTTTTAATAATGCCTCAAATGGGTTTAACAACAGACTTGACAAAGCAGAAGTCAAGATTTGTGAACTCAGAAGACAGTTCTATAGAAAACACCTAAACACATAGAAAGAAAAAAAGAATGAAATTTTAAAAAATGGAATGGGGCATACAAAACGATGGAACATAGTTGAAAGGTGTAACCTGTATGTCCTTGGAATCCCAGAGTAGAGGAAAAAATGAGAATGGTACATAAGTACTACCTAAAGAAATAATGCTTGAGGGTTTTTTATATCTGTGAAAATGCACCAATCCATGGATTTTGGAAGCTCAGTAAGTCCATGCAGGATAGGTAAAAAAAAAACTCTACCAAGGACATGGTGTTTAGATTGGTGAATATTAAATATAAAGAAAAATCTTAAAAGCAGTTACAAAAACACATTCAAGGGAAAAATAGTAAGAATCATAGTTGACTTCTTATAGAACAATGGAGGTCAGAGGACAATAAAATTAAACTTAAGATTCCAAAAGTAAAAGAAATCTATCATTATATAAGTTAGTACCTAGCAAGATATATTTCAAAAGTAAAGTGAGATGGGCACTGCTGGCAATGTTGAAATAACTTGTACTAGATTTACTCTTGACCATTAAACATTTGGAATATTAGGTAAAATAAATGAAAATAACTGTTTTCAGATATTAGACAGCAGACAGTGCAGGGCAATGATCTCTGAAGGAAGGGAAGCAAATGATATTTAGTGCCAGCAATCTGTCTACAGATAACTGGTAAACTGTGGCACAGTGAGGGGGCAATCCAACTAGAGCATGGCAGTGTTATTGAGTTAGAAATACAGAGATTGGGGTTTGGGAAAGAATGCTAATATTTGCTTGAAACAGTTTCAAGATGAGGGAAGTATTCCTAGGAATAGCACTAGAAATCTGCATTGGGGTCCCCTTGAGGTTTTGGCTGAATACTAAGAGATGTTCATGTGAAGGGAGAAAAATCCATGAGGTCAGGCAATAAACAATTGCCAGGGCACAGAAGCTGAGCACAATTGCCAGAACTCACACAAGGAAGGGAGATGTTCAAATTCCACCCTGTAAGAAGGGAAGGACCCCACTGAACTCTTGAAGCATTCAGTAGAGCTGCCAGAAGAGTAACTTGTAGTGGGTCCAAGTGGCATTTGTATTGGGACTAAAGTAACCCTAGAGAAAATATTATTCTCATACCTACATTCAAGTGCAGAGCAAGAAACATCAAAATTTCAAACTAATCCAAAAGAAACTGAACTGTTTGCCATAACAAAATCAACACTCTTTAAAGAAATTCAACAACCTAACATTCACAACATCTAGTGTTCACTAAAAATTTACTAGATATGACAAGAAGCAGGGAATTGTGATCCACAACAAGGAAAACAATCAGCCCATGGAAAAAGATGCAGAAATGAAAGAGATGATAGAATTAGCTGACAAATGTTTTAAAATTGCTCACATACACACATGCTCAATATGTTTAATATTTAAAAGTAAATATAAATATAGAGAAATAGATATAAAAATGAAGCAACTGGAAATTCTAAAGATAAAAAATAATCAGAAATCAAAAGTACTTAACTGGATTTGCAGCTGCAGTCAGCAACTGTAGAAAGTAAGATTGGGAACCTTTAAAGACTGAGCAATGGAGGCTATCCAAACAGAAGTGCAGGAGGGAAAATGATGGAGAGAAAATTTCACAGTCTCAAATGCCTGTGGGACAATATCAAGCAGTGTCACATATGTCTAAGTGGCTTCCTGAGAGAGGAAGGAAGAATAGGAAATGTGTTTGAAGAAACAGTGAATGAAAACTTTTAAAGTTGATGAAAATATAAACCCACATTTCCAAGAAACTGAAGACTGAATAAATACCAAGCAGGACACCACACACACCCCCACCCACACCCCCAGCGCATATCATAACCCCAACCAGCACATATCATAATCAAATTGCTGAAAAACTATGACAGAGAAAATCACAGAAGCAACGAGGGGTGGGGGAGGTGGGGGAAGAGACACATTGCATATAGAGAAACTGTGGTGAAATGACTGCATGTTTCTTTTTCATCAGAAACTATGCAAGCTAGGAGATAATGAAACAACACATTTAATGTGCTGTAAGAATAAACTGTCACCACGGAATCTTCTGCATAGCAAACCATGAAGGTGAAATAAACACTTTTTCAGACAATCAAAAGTTGAGAGAATTTGTTGCCAGAAGACCCGAATTTCAAGACATGTTAAAGCGTTTAACAAAACTTGAACATCTTTTCATTGAAAATAACCTCTCAGCACACTAATCTGGTTTTATTTACTCTGATAAAGGGTATCTGAAAAAGCCAAAGCCATAGCTAACATTTTACTTAATGGTGAAAGACTAAATGTTTTACCCCTAAGATCAGGAGCAAAGCAAATATGTCTTCCCTCAAGTTCCAATTCAGCATCCTATTGGAGCTGTTAGTGCAAAATGACAGGTTAAACGAATAAAAAGCCTGCTTATTGAACGGGGGGAAGACTGAAACTTTTTTCTTTTTTTAATAAAAAGAATGCTATTGTCTATGTAGAAAACCCTTAGGGATGTGCAGAAAAAGATATTAGAACTAACAGTTTAGCAGGATCACAGGATACAGGGTCACTATGCAAGAAGCAATTCTACTTCTTTGTATCAATAATGAACAATTAGAATCTGAAATTTTAAAGTCAATGTAATTTCAATAACATCAAAAAACAAATACTTTCAAACAAACAAAATATGTGGAAAACTAGTACACTAAAACTACAAAACACTGCCAAACAAAATTAAAGAAGAGGTCACTAAATGGAGAGGTATACCATATTTATGGACTCAATATTGTTGAAATGTCAATTTTCCCAGTCTGTAACAGCTCCTTTCCACCAGACTTCCGGATGAGAATCAAGCCCTAATGCCTAAGGCATCCATTATATATAATGAATTGACATTTCTTCTGTGCATGCAGTCACACTAGCTATACTAATTACTCGAGGGAAATAAGTGTAAATGTTAACAAGCTGATTTTAAGATTTATATGAAAATTCAAAGGACTTAAAATAAAATAGTGAAGACTACCATGAAAAAGAAGAAGAATGCTGGAGAACTTTATATGGCCTGATTTTTATATTTACTATAAAGCTTCAGTAATTAAGACAGTGAAGTATCGGCATACAGCTACACAAAAAGATCAGAAACCAAAGAGGGAGTCTCAAAATAGACTCACATGTATTTTCAACAAAGATGCCTTTGCAAGTCAGTGGGCGAATGATAGGTCTTTTCAGTAAGTGTGTGGCCAAGCAATCCCATATTTGAACTGAAAAGAAAAATTAGTCTTGGCACCTATACCATACCATAAATTGAGATGGATTGTAGAGCTAAATGTGAAAGCTAAGACAATAAGATGGCTAAAAAAACCTATGAGAATATTTTCAAGACTTTGAGTTAGGCATAGATTTCTTAGGCAAGTCACAAAGGGTGTTAGCTATAAAAGAAAAAGCTGGTAAGTTGGACTTCCTCAAAATTATAAGTTTCTGATCATCAAGAGACACCCTGAAGAAAGTGAAAGGCAAGCATGGACTGTGTGAAAATATATGTAATACATCTGTCTGTCATCCCAGATATCTCACCATGCCTTGTAGTTTTCAGAGTATAGGTCTTTCACTTCCTTGGTTAGGTTTATTCCTAGGTATTTTATTCTTTTTGATGCAGTTATGAATGGAATTGTTTTCCTGATTTCTCTTTCTGCTAGTTCATCATTAGTACATATAAATGCAACAGATTTCTGTGTATGAATTTTGTATCCCACAACTTTGCTGAATTCAGTCATTAGTTCTAGTAATTTGGGGGTGGATTCTTTAAGGTTTCTATGTGCAGTATTGTATCATCTGCAAACAGTGACAGTTTAACTTCTTCCCTACCAATCTGGATGCCTTTTATTTCTTTGTGCTGCCTGATTGCTGTGGCTAGGACCTTCAGTACTATGTTGAATAAAAGTGGGGAGAGTGGGCATCCTTGTCTTGTTCCTGATCTTAGAGGAAAAGCTTTCAGCTTTTTGCTATTAAGTATGATATTGGCTGTGGGTTTGTCATATATGGACTTTATTATGTTGAGGTACTTGTCCTCTATACCCATTTTGTTGAGAACTTTTATCATGAATGGATGTTGAATTTTGTCAAATGCCTTTTCAGCATCTATGGAGATGATCATGTCATTTTTGTCCTTTTTGTTGATGTGGTGTGTATGCTGATGGATTTTCAAATATTGTACCATCTTTGCATACCTGGAATAAATTATGCTTGATCTTGATGGATGATTTTTTTAAATTCGATTTGTGAATATTTTGTTGAGAATTTTTGCATCTATGTTCATCACGGATATTGGTCTGTAATTTTATTTTTTTTTGTGCTGGCTTCATCTGGTTTTGTTATTAGAATGACGCCTGCCTCATGAAATGAGTTTGGGATTATTCCCTCCTCTTCTACTTTTTGGAAAACTTTAAGGATTTTGGGTATTAAGTTTTTTCTAAATGTTTGATAAAATTCATTGGTGAAGCCATGTGGTCCAGGATTTGTTATCAGGTAGTGTTTTGATTATCAATTCAATTTCATTGCTGGTAATTGGTCTGTTCAGATTTTCTGTTTCTTCCTGGGTCAGTCTTGGAAGGTTGCATTTTTCTAGAAAATTATCCATTTCTTCTAGGTTATCCAATTTGTTAGCATATAATTTTTCATAGTATTCTCTAATAATTCTTTGTATTTCCATGGTGTCTGTAGTGATATTATCTTTCTCATTTATGATTTTGTTTATGTGTGTAGACTCTCTTTTTTTCTTGATCAGTCTGGCTAGGGGTTTATCTATTTTGTTTATTTTCTTGAAGAATAGCTTCTGGTTTCATTGATTTGTTGTGTTGTTTTATTCTTCTCAATTTTATTTAATTCTGCTCTCATCTTTATTATGTCCCTCCTCTACTGACTTTGGGCTCTTTTGTTCTTCTTCTAGTCTGATTAATTGTTAGTTTAGACTGTTCATTTTGGATTGTTCTTCTTTCATGAGGTAAGCCTGTATTGCAATATACTTTCCTCTTAGAGCTGCCTCTTAGAGCACCCCACAGGCTTTGGGGTGTTGAGTTGTTGTTTTCATTTGTCTCCATATATTGCTTGATTTCTGTTTTTATTTGGTCATTGATCCATTTATTATTTAGGAGCATGTTATTAAGCCTCCATGTGTTTGTGGGCTTTTTTGTTTTCTTTGCATAATTTATTTCTAGTTTAATACCTTTGTGGTCTGAAAACTTGGCTTGCACAATTTCAATCTTTTTGAATTTACTGAGGCCCTTTTTATGGCCTAGTATATGATCTATTCTTGAAAATGTTCCATGTGCACTTGAGAAGAATGTGTACCCTGCTGCTTTTGGGTTGAGACTTCTGTAGATGTCTGTTAGGTCCATCAGATCTAATGTGTTATTCAGAGTCTCTGTCTCCTTACTTATTTCCTGTCTGGCTGATCTATCTTTTGGATTGAGTGGTTTGTTGAAGTCTCCTAAAATGAATGCATTGCATTCTGTTACCCCCTGTAATTCCTTTATTATTTGTTTCTCATATTTAGGTGCTCCTATATTGGGTGATTGATATTTATAATGATTATATCCCCTTGTTGTCCTAATCCCTTTATCATTATGTAATGTCCTTCTTTGTCTCTTGTTATTTTCTTTGTTTTGAAATCTATTTTGTCTGATACAAATACTGCAACTCCTGCTTTTTTCTCCCTGTTAGTTGCATGAAATATCTTTTTCCATCCCTTTACTTTTAGTCTGTGTATGTCTTTGGGTTTGAAGTGAGTCTCTTGTAGGCAGCATATAGATGAGTCTTGTTTTTTTATCCATTCTTGAAGTCTGTGTCTTTTGATTGGTGCATTCAGTCTGTTTACGTTTAGTGTGATCATTGATAAATATGTAGTTATTGCCATTGCAAGCTTTAGATTCGTGGTTACCAAAGGTTCAAACACAGCTTCCTTACTATCTAACAGTCTAACTTAACTCACTTGTTATGTTATTTGAAGCACAATCTACAGGCTATTTTTTTTTCTCCCTTCTCTTTCTTCCTCTTCCATTCTTTATATATTAGGTTTCATATCTGTACTCTTTGTCTAGCTCTTGACAGACTTTGTGGTTAACTGATTTGATTTTGCATTTGCTTAGTAATTAAATGTTGTACGTCCTTTACTGTCATTTTATATTCTCTGGTGACAGTTTAGTCTTTTGGGCACATCTATCTATAGCAGTCCCTTTAGAAACACTGTAGAGATGGTTTGTAGGAGGTAAATTCTCTCAACTGTTTGCTTATCTGGAATTTGTTTAATCCCTGCTTCAAATCTAAATGATAATCTTGCCAGGTAGAGTATTTTTGGTTCAAGGCCATTCTGTTTCATTGCCTTAAATTTATCATACCACTCCCTTCTGGCCTGTAAGGTTTCTGCTCAGAAGTCTGATGATAGCCTGATGGGTTTTCGTCTGTAGATGATCTTTTTTCTCTCTCTGGCTGCTTTTAGCACTCTCTCCTTGTCCTTGATCTTTGCCTTGGTTTTGTCTTCCTCGGGTCCCTTGTGTTGGGAGATGTCTGTACTGCCATGACCTGAGAGACTGTTTGTTTTCCCAGATTGGGAAAGTACCAGCAATTATTTCCTCAAAGAGAATTTCTATCCCTTATTCCCTCTCTTCTTCTGGTTCCCCTATAATGCAAATATTTTTCTGTTTGGATTGGTCACACAGTTCTTTTATTATTATTTCATTCTTGGAGATGCTTTTTTCTCTCTGTGCCTCAGCTTCTTTTTCTTTCCTGTCCTCTAATTTATCATCTCCTCTACCTCTTCTAATCTACTTTTAAATCCCTCTCATGTATGTTTCATTTCAGATACTGTGTTTTTCAAAGTTTCTATCTCTTTCTTGAAGTCCTCCCTGAGATCTTAAATATTTTTCTTTAGCTCCATGAGCATGTTTATGACTTTTTATTTTGAAATCTTTATCAGGAAGATTGGTGATTTCAGTTTCACTTAGCCCTAGTTCTGGTGTCCATTTCTTGTTTGTACAAATTTTTTTTGCCATTTCATAATCCTTATGATTCCTATGAAATAATAACTTTGTGTAGAAGGCACCCTCTAGTTCCTAGAAGCTCCACTCTTTGGAGCTGCCTAGCACCTGGTTTTATGGCAGGCATCGTAGGCACTCAGGGGTGGCATCTGTTGGGAGGAAAGAGCTCTTTCCTACTTCCCAGCTGCAGTGCCAGGATCAGTGAGCCGAGCATGCAGAGAAGGGGCTCTGCATTATACCCCTGTAGCTGCTGTAGGTGGGTCCACCCTCCAGCTGGCTTGGTGTGATGGGGGGCAGCAGGCTGCACTTTTTGGTGTGGGGGGCCTCAGTGCTGCATTGCCAGCTAGGGGGATGTAGCACGTGAAGCTCCCATCCTGCTGGGCTGAGTGTGCCAGGACAATTTTGTTATCTTGCTCCTTCTCCTGAGCAGCATGCTCTGTGTAATCTTTGCTCCTTTAGCATCCCTCTCACTGTTGGGAAGTCTTTCAAAGTGCCTGCCTTTCTTTTGTCCTGGAGAGGCCAGTTGTGTGTATCTCTTTTCCATAAGTGGCTGGAATCTCAGTCTGTCCATGTAGTCTGCCTGTCTTTGCTTTCCAACCCCACTAATCTCTAGAGCACCATGTAATTTGGGGTGCGTGCTCCTGGAGCAAATCTCCAGGGCTGGGTGTTTTGCAGTCCTGGGCTTCTACTCCCTCCCAGCTTTGTTTCTCTTCCTCCCTTCTATGAGCTGGGGTATGAGGAGGGCTTGGGTCCCACCAGATCGGGGCTTTACTACTTCATCCTTTTCTGTGAGGTCTTCTCTGTTCCCCATATGTAGGCAGTCTGTTCTGCAGTCTTTGGGTTACTCTTTCAGGATTAGTTGTATTTGGTGTATTTTCATGTTATATGTGGTTTTGGATGGCGGTTTCTGCCTCACTTCTCACTCTGCCATCTCACTTTTCCCCCTCATCCACATGTACATTTGTAGTTATATTTCAATAAAAGCGTGCATAGCAAAAAAGTGTTTTAAAAAAGATTTCTTTTGTTTCTTGAAAGATGACTGAGAAAACAAAGTGAAACAAGGGGACAAGTCTTAGAACCAGGTTTATAGCATCTTTGCATCCCTCCTCTGCTTCTCCTTTCATCTACATCCTGGTCATATACTCCCAGTTTTCTTTTGACCATGCTTTTTCCTTCCAACTTCCTAAATTTTTCATGACAAATTAGGTAGACAGTGTTTTCCTTTGTGGGAAATCCACTTGGGGAGGATGTGTGATTTTATGGTGATTTAGATGTAAAGGTCAATTAAGTTTTTGTCACAGGATTTCTGCAGCAAATGGAAGCTAAAATTATAGGCATAGGCCCCAGAAAAGAGAAACATATGGGAAGATCCAGAACTCTATCCTGCAATTGTAATTTATTGAATGTCTATCTAAAGCAAATAGGAGGCTTAGTGCTCTGGAATGATATAACCTCACCTATAGTATGTGTTATTGAGGAAAAAAGGTCAAGACAGCTTCCTTGATCAATAAAGAAAGGGAACTTAGAGTGGCAATCCAAAAAATCAATTTCCAGGGGGCAGGCAGAAGTTAGACAAGACTCTGTAATAAAGGAAATATCTACAGGAACAGGCAGGGTAGCAGTTTAAGGAAGTAGAGACACAGGTGTGCAGAAAGAAGGAGCAATTTACAGGGTAGCTTAATGTTCTCTCCGGGTATTTCTTGCCTTGCCAGATCATTTTCTGCATTTGAACTTGTCTCTGTTCCACAGTGAAGTAGTTCATTAACTAAATTGAGAAAGATAAAATTTGTCACACAAAAGTGTAAGCAATGGAGTATTACTCAGGGAGCAAAGCAAAAAAAAAAAAAAAAGGTGGTGTGAGGACTGCTGTCTTTCAGAGAAAGATGTTGTTCCCTCTGCATATTTCTGACTTTGAAACTTGATAAGATTGTCCAGAGAAAGAGACATTTGGCTTTGGCCACTTGGTCATCTAGATAAGCTCTTTGATCATCTGAAACTCAGGATTTGATTCCATTAGGTTAATAGATAGCTGTGGTTGGATCCATTTTAAATATCTGCTGTGAGTTCAGCATTGTTTTGATGCCTCCTTAGATGGGGAAGGGAGAAAAAATCTCTTAGTATCCTTTTGGATTTGTGTGATTTCTATCTTTTGTCCTCTTTTTATCCCTTTAAGTCACAGATCAGCAGAAAGGCTGAGCTGTTATCACAAGGATGTATACTGGGAGACAGGATCAAATGATTGTTGAATGTTTGGAGTCTGACAGGACTGAATTCACATCCTAACTCCCCTACTTACATGATATATTTGAAGAGTTGAACATCTCTGTCCTTACTTATAAATTGAGGGTTAAATATCTCATAGTGTTCTTTTAAGAATTATGTGAGAAAATATTTTCAAAATGTTTGGCACATAGACAGTGCTCAGTAAATGGAAGTAGTCGTTCTAGCAATGATGGTCAAGATAGGAATGGTGTTGGTGATGGTGATGCCTTCTCTAAACTCTTTAGCACTACTCACTTATATTTAGTACTATGACATAGACTTAATATTGTGTATTGAAGTATATAGAAATGGAAAGTAATGAATACTGAGCTTTTATATTCCTTTGAAGGAGTTGTGAGATTTCTACACATTTGTCTTAATTATGTTTGTCTTTGTGTAAGAAACAATGGATAATATCTCCCTTTTTATAGGAGAGAATTAGAAAGCTCTGTGGCATAACGTTAGGTATCAATGAATACCTACTTTTCACAGTCTTGAACTACTTTTTAATTAGATATACCAAAGGAAAAAGTCCAGAGTTTCTTTCCTTGCAATCCATGTACTTTTCAAGGAAATATACAGACATGAAATGACAGTGCCATATATAATCCAGTTCAAAATATTATGGTAAAAGTAAGTATTGCAGCAAATAGAGACTAGGAGGCACAGGGGATAATTTGAATTAGAAAATAGGAATCTGAGTATATTTTTTAAGTAAGTTCACTAGATTACTACAGAGCTATAATATAGGGTCATATATTATATATATATATATTCATACCAAAGATTTACAAAATACAAGTGACTGGAAGTGAAGAGCTTAGAGAAAGCATCACCATTATCAATACCAGTACTGTCTCTGCCACTGTTACCCAAGCAGCTGCTTCCGTGTATGTAAAGGTAAAAATCAAAAAAATATTTTCATGGACCATGCCTAAAGCTCAGTGATGGTTCTCACTATGGTCATAAGTCTGACTTTGAATTAACATCATGAATTTTCTCAGCAATTTACTCTTTTCCCCTTCCCAAAACTTAAAAAAAAAAAAGTATTGCAAGTGGATTGAGAAATAATATGAAGTATTTAACTTGTTGTCTTTGATATGAAGTATTAGTAGTTGACTTCCAGTTTGTTTCACTGATATTTGACTGTCTTGGAGAACATAAACATTGTAGCTTCATTGAGAGGCAGCTTGATGATGATTGTAAGACATTGTGATTCAAATCTCACTGCATCTCAGGTTCCTTGTACATTCAAAATATGATGATGATGCTTAGCTGATTTTTCATCTTGTCTGGCATTCCATCTCTATTCTATTGCAGTATCTGTATACCAGCACTACCATAACTTCATACGGTGTAGCCTAGATGTCATTATGGTGATTTGAAACTATTTCTGGAAGTATCCGAAGGCAGTTTTATTGGAATTTTGGTCAGTTTAGGTTTTCTTAAGTTGAAAATTCTTACCCAGTCCTACAGATTTTGGCTGTTTGTTCCCAGCGTCTGCTTCATAAAAAGATTACTTTATGAAAAGAGTGAAATCACGAATTTTAAAAATATTTTTAATTTTAATTTAATTTTAATTCAAGTATGGTTGGCATACAATATTATATTAGTTTCCAGTACACAACATATAATTACCACAATAAGTATAGTTACCATCTGTCACCATACAAAGTTATAGCATTATTGACTATATTCCCTGTGTTGTACTTTTTTTCCCCATGATTAGTTATTTTATAACAGGAAATTTGTATTTCTCAATCCCCTTCACCTGTTTTGCCCCTCCTTTTATCCCCTCCCCTCTGACAGCCATCAGATTGTTTTCTGTATTTATGAGTCTATTTCTGTTCCTTTTTTGTTTGTTCATTTGTTTTATTTTTTAGATTTCACATATACATGAAATCATATGATATTTGCCTTTTTCTGTCTGACTTATTTCACACAGCAAAATACCCTGTAGTTCAACCCATGTTGTCACAAATGGCAAGATTTCATTCTTTTTTTAAGCTGAGTAATATTCCATTGTATTTATGTGCCACATCTTCTTTATCAATTTATTTATTGATGGATGCTTACATTGCTTCCATATCTTGGCTATTTAAAAAATGCTGCAGTGAACATAAAGGCACATATATCTGTTTGAATTAGTGGTTTGTTTTCTCTGGGTAAATGCCCAGAAATGGAATTACCAGGTCACATGGTATTTCTATTTATAAATTTTTGAGGAACTTCCATACTGCTTTCCATCGGGGCTACACAAATTCACATTCCTACCAACAGTGAATGAGGGTTCCCTTTTCTATACATCCTCTTCAACATTTTTTATTTGTTGTGTTTTGTAAATTAGCCATTCTGATTGTTGTGAGGTGACATCACACTATGGTTTTGATTTGCACTTCTCTGATTATTAGTGATGTTAAACATCTTTTTCATGCATCTGTTGGTCATTTGCATGTCTTTTTTGGAAAAATGTCTATTCAGGTCTTTTGTCCATATTCTAATTGGATTGTTTTCTGGTATTGACTTGTGTGAGTTCTTTATATATTTTAGATGTCAAACCCTTTTTGGTTATATGATTTGCAAATATCTTCTCCGATTCACTAGGATGTCTTCATTTTGTTGATGGTTTCCTTTGCTATGCAAAAGCATTTGAGTTTGATGGAGTTCCAATTGTTTATTTTTGCTTTTCTTTCCATTGCCTGAGGAGACAGATCCAGAAAAATATTGCTAAGACTAATGTCCAACATATTACTGCCTATGTTTTCTCTTAGGAGCTTTATGGTTTCAGGTCTTACATTTAGGTCTTTGGTGCATTTTGAGTTTATTTTTATATATGATTTAAGAAAGTGGTTCAGTTTCATTCTTTTGCATGTACCTCTCTAGTTTTCCCAGCACCATTTATTGAAGATACTGTCTTAGTCATTTATATTCTTGCCTTCTTTGTTGTAGATTAATTGACCATATAAGCATGGTTTTCTTTCTGGGCTCTCTATTCTGTTCCATTGATTGATGTATCTATTTTTATGCCAGTACCATACTGTTTTAATTACTATAGCTTTGTAGTATAGTTCAAAACCTGAAATTTTGATACCTCCAGCTTTGTTCTTTCTCAAGATTGCTTTGGCTATTTGGAGTCTTTTGTGGTTTCATACAAATTTTGGATATTCATTGTAGTTCTGTGAAAAATGCCAACAGTATTTCAATAGGGATTGCATTGAATCTGTAGACTGCTTTGGGTAGTGTGGACATTTTAACAATATTCTTCCAATCCATGAGCATGGTATATCTTTACATTTATTGTGTTGTCTTCAGTTTCTTTCACTATGTCCTACTGTTTTTCAGGTACAGGTCTTTCACCTGCTTGATTAAATTTATTCCTAGGTATTTTATTCTTTTAGATGCAATCATAAGTAACTGTAAAAAGAATTGTTTCCTTAATTTCTTTTTCTGCTATTTCATTGTTAGTGTATAGATATGGCAACATATTTCTGTATATTAACTTTGTATCCTGAAACTTTCCTGAATTCATTTATTATCTCTAATAGTTTTTTGGTAGAGTCTTTTAGGGTTTTATATATACAGTATCATTCCATCTGCAAAGAGTGATAGTTTTACTTCCTTTTTTTTCTTCTTCTTGTTTTAGGAGAACAAGGAACAGGCTTTTATTTAGAAGTAAAGTGAAGTGACAGAACTCCTGGCTTATGCCAGGAGGGGACAAGAGAGTCCCCAGTTTTACTTTTTTCTTACCAAATCGGATGCTTTAGTTCTTTTTCTTGTCTGATTGCTGTGGCTATGTCTTCCAGTACTATACTGAGTACAAATGGTAAGAATGGACATCCTTGTCTTGTTTCTGATGTTAGAGGAAAAGCTGTCAGTTTTCATTATTGATTATGATGTTAGCTCTGGGCTTGTCATGTATGGCCTTTATTATGTAGGCCGTCTAAACCCATTTTGTTGAGAGTTTTTATCATAAGTAGATGTTAAATTTGGTCAAATGCTTTTTCTGCATCTAGGTGATTATATGATTTTTGGCCTTCATTTTGTTAATGTGGTATATCACACTGATTGATTAGGAATATTGAATCATCATTGTATCCTGGAATAACTCCCACTTGACTATAGTGAATGATCCTTTTAATGTATTGCTGAATGAAACCACTAGTTTTTATTGTTTAGTGTGTTGGTTATTATTGCCTGAGTCTGTGTTTATCCTTCCTTAGAAAACTTACATACACCATGGTAGTAATGGAAACTGGAAGTCAAAATGAGAAAGGATAGTGTACTGTGAGTAGCAAAGCTCCAAAATGCTTTCTAGAGTTGAAAAATATTTAACAATGAAATCATACATTTCTGCAATTAATTCTTTGTTTGGAAATAAAAAACTAACTAACTTGAGGAGAAGTAAGATGAAAAGTGATGGAAGGCAGTTAAATAACTCAGTGTGTTTTGTGCATTTGGCTCTACTGATTGATATGTATTGATATAGATTTGAAAGCTAACTGTTATGTTTCATGTTAATGTTAAAGTTAGTAAACTATTTAATACTTTGAAATGCATAATGAGTCATAAGTGTCAACTACCTTACCCCAAATTACACAGCAAATAAGTAGTGGAGATAAAAATTAAAACTTGGGACTTTCTGACTCTGAGCAATCTTCAGTTTACTATGCCAGCCTTGCTTCTCCTGGCAATATTACAGACACTGAAACAAGCCTTGTGAATGCTGTCTTCTCAGTCTCCAGATTAATTGGGCTTTATTTTCACAACACATTTGATTGTTACAGCATCTCCATGTTCAGCTTGTTGGGTCCTCTAAGTATCTATCTTGGCCTAGTTAGTTATACTGGGCCACAAGTTAAAAAGTATGCCCCAGCAGATACCCAGTATTTGAAGATTTCTTTCCTGAACTACCACTATTTTACCTATTTGGACCTAGTCTATGTCTCAGATGACCTGTTAATCCTGTTACTATTTTGATCTGTTTTTGCCCAACCATCCCAGTGTAAGATAATGTAAGATTTTACTGCCTCTTTGTAGGTGATGGTTTAGTAGAAAGGTATAGAATTAGGACTGGGCAGAAATAATAGCTGTATGAGTTTGTCTGAATTTTCTTAACCTCACAGCCTTAGTTTATTCATCTAAAAGAAAGGAATAATACCATCTTTTATGGTTGATTCAGAGAATTATATAAAATAGTAAGATGTCAGCTGCCTAAACATAGCACATGTTGGGCATATACTTGTGCCTAAGAGATGACAGTTTCTTTCCCTTTTCTCTGGCTTCTGATCTGTAGAGCTATCTTTGGGCATCTTCTTTGGTCTTATTCTCATTCCTTCACTCCACTCCCACTCTCACTATTGAAAAGCCAGAGGGCTTCTCACAACTTAGATCTGTTCCCCTCTGACTGCTCACATAGGGCATAGCCTGAAACTGTTAATATCTCCTGGGCAGTGCCTATTCAAGGTCTCCAGTGGCTTTAATAGAAAGCAAGCCATTTAATATGGGTTTCTTTTATAATGTGACTTTTCTCTTAGGATTCTTTATGCTTCTGTTGCCTTTATCCCACTTGGTATCTATAATATTACTTAACTTAAGTGTTTGTTTTTGTTGTCTTAAATAAATCAGAATCTGGCATTTTCATGAATTCTTACTAGACTTACATTACTCTATGACCTGTTCTCTTTATAACAGAAAAGAAAAGAAAGACAGACCTAAGTCTACAACAGTCAAAGAATGGAAAAATAAATTGTGGTACTCCTAAAGTTGGATATTGTGGAATAATTAAAGGAATAAACTAGAGCCACATTCATTGCATTTAAAAAAATTCACATTCATTGAACCAAAAAAGCAAGTTGAGAAGACATACTTTATGATATTATAGAAAGTTTCAAAATACATAAAATAATACAATATATTGTTTCTTGTTACATACTTGTCATAATAATACTTTAAACATTCAACTTCTATGCCTGTATACAACACTATATACAACACAGTGGTTCAACAGTTGCACATATTATTGAATCCTCATCCCAACTAGTACAGTTAGATACTATCTATCAACATAGAAAGTCATTATAGAACCCTTGACTATATTCTCCATGCTGCATTTCCATCCTGTGAGCAACTTATACTATGAGGTTTTTGTGCCTCTTCATCCCCTTCATCTACTCTACCCACCCACCCCAAACCCTCCCCCATGGTAACCACCAGTCACTTCTTAGTGTCTGTGAGTCTACTGATGTTTTGTTCATTTGTTTTGTTTTGTTTTCACACATATAAATGAAATGAGATGGTATTCGTCTTTCTCCACCTGGCTGTTTCACTTAGCATAATACCCTCTAAGTCCATCCAGGTTATTGCATATGGTGGAATTTTTTTATGGCTGAATAATATGCCATTGTGTATATGTACCACATCTTCTTTATCCATTCATCTATTGATGGATGCTTTGGCTGCTTCCATATCTTGGCTATTGTAAACAATGTGGCAATAAACTTAGGGTTGCATGTATTTTTTCAAACCAGATATTTTGTTTTCTTTGGGTAAGTTCTTCAAAGTGCAGTTACTAGATCATGTGCTATTGCTATTTTAAGTCTTTGAGTAACATCTATACTACTTTCCACAGTGGCTTCCCCAATTTACATTCCCACCAACAGTGTAGGAGAGTTCCATTTTCTCCATATCTTTGCCAACACTTGTTATTTCTGTCTTTTGGATAGTGGCCATTCTGATTGGTGTGAAGTAATATCTCATTATGGTTTTGATTTGCATTTCCATGATGTAGAGCATGTTTTCATATGCCTGTTTGCCATCTGTATTTCTTCTTTGGAGAAATGTTTGTTTAGGTCCTCTGCTCATTTTCTAAATGGGTAATTTGTTTTTTGGTGTTGAGACCTATGAGTTCTTTATATATTTTGGATGTTAGTCCCTTATTGGATAGATCACTTATGAATATATTCTCCTATACTGTAGGTTGCCTTTTTAGTCTGTTGATGGTGTCCTTTGTGTACAGAAGCTTTTTAGTTTGATGTAGTCCTACTTGTTCATTTTTTATTTTCTTTTCCTTATGGATCCAGTATCATCTGTTAACTGACTGTATATGCATGAGTTTATTTCTGGGCTCTCTATTCTGTTCCATTGACCTATGAGTCTGTTTTTATGCCAGTACTATACTGTTTTCATTACTGTAGCTTTGTAGTATAGCTTGAAGTCAGGAAATGTAATACCACCCACCTTGTTCTTCTTTTTCAAGATTGCTTTGGCTATTTGGGGTCTTTTGTGATTCCATATGAATTTTAGGATTATTTTCCCAAGTTCATTGAAAAATGCCTTGGTATTTTGAGAGGGATTGCATTGAATCTGTAAATTTCTTTGGGCAGAATGGCCATTTTGGTGAACTCAGACTTTTCAAAACATGTATCATCCTATTTTTCAGAACAGATGATAAATAACAGGAATTAATGGATATATATCTGAAAAAAGTGGATATATATATGCTATAGTGTATAACTTAGACCTTGGACTGAGATGTAGTTCACTAGATACAAAGTGAATTCTTTAAAAAATAGTAAAATACTGATTTTAATACCAATAATTTAAAAAGTAACTTAGAGTAATTATGCACATAAATTTCAGTGTTCATTTTTAAAGAAAACAAAATTCATCCTTTCAGTTACTTTTTCCAGGAAACATTTGTTTTAAACCATTCTTTTCACTTCATAGGTATTAAGTCATAAAGCTATAAACATTTTGGTTCTTAGAGAACTTAGGGATTGCCATTTACATTTCATTTTTAAGAATTATGGTAGTTTTAGAGGGAACTTCTTGAAACTTACTCTCTGTGGAAAAATTCCTTCTCAGTTTAATTAACATTTTGAATATTTATGTATTGTTGATTAAGGAAAAAATATTTCTTGAACAAATATCTGGTATTTATGAATTTTAGCTTAGTGTTAGAGCTACATGACTTGATGGTGACGGAGCTAATATTTAGGATGACTGCCATCAGGTGCTATTAATTCCAAGATTATTTGAATGCAAGGGTACCATGATGAAGAAAACCTTAAATTCCTTATTGAAAAGTAAATGACTTTAATTTTGTTGCAATTTCATTTTAATCCATTAATGTTATGGTTTACACTCTTGTATTTCAGGGAAAGGTGGCCCAGACAGCATGTATGTCAGCTTGCAAGCATTTAGCCACATCTTTGATGCAGCTTCTGCTGGAAGCTGAAGTAAGACAGCTCACCTTGGGAGCCTTACAGCAGTTCAACTTGGATGTCAGAGAATGTGAACGTAAGACAGTGAACCATCACTTTTGCTTGTTTGTTTTACCTGCATATTTACTTTTGCGAAAAAAACGTTTAGGTTTATGGGGTCATTGTTCCTGATGGAGTCAAAGAATACCTAGATGACAGAGGTATCCTATAGGATATCTAGATAGAGAGTCTATCAGCGAGCTAATTTGAGCACCCAAAAGCGCCTAGGCCCATATGTAGGACTGAGAAGATCCCTGTTCACAAGGAAGTTTGCAATCTAGAGGGATGCCAATGAAAACCTGATTAGTCCTAAGACTTCAAAAGAATGCAGTTCCCAATCATCTCCTATTTATATTTTAAGACTATTCTTACCTCTTATCTGTAAGTCTTCTTAATCTAATGAAAAAAAGTTTGCATTTATCAGTCAAAACTGCTTTCTGTTATAGGTAGAAACAAAATACCTTTGATAATAGTTTAAACAAATAGGTTCTTTCCATTTAGATGCAGTAAGTTGCTGTGGCAGTGTAGTTTCTCAGTACTATCATCAAGGACGCAGGGTCATTTTTTTCATCTCCTCTGCCGTACTTAGGGTGTGGACTTTTCCTCCTTATACATATTATAGTCACATGACAGTCCTATACAAGACAGAAAAAGGGGCCCGTGTCACCTGTTCCTTTTATTAAGAAAATAAAAATCTTTTTAGACACCCTCCTAACCAACTTCTCTTTATGCCTCACCGATCAGAATACAATTATATGGTCACCTTCAGCTTCAAGGGAGGCTAGGAGATAAACTATCTGCCAAAGTGAAAGAGGAGCATCATTCCTGACATAGTTCATTCATTAAGAATTGTCCACTTGGAGCTGAACACAAAATTAGACTTGGGTTAGAAAGGAAGATAGGAGGAATGTAGAATACTGTGGTATTCATTGCGCTGTCAGTGAGAAATGAAAAATGACAAAAATGGTCTGATACCTGGAAGGCTTTTTTCTGGTTCTAAGAAAATGAGCAGAAATTTCCATGAGTCTGCTAATGTTTCTTCCCCACCTTTTAATTTTTACTACTTACTGGTTTCCATTGCTTGACTTTTTGATGGCTGGAAAGTAAGGTTTTATCGGCTATACTATTTTTATTAATTAATTAATAGAGATTGCCAGTTTCAGGTATCAAAGTTGCCCTTCTGCCATTAAACACATAAAACTGGGTAAACTCTATGGAGCCATTCTTTTTATGCATTGAAATCAGACAGCACAAGGCTACCATCATTCAGAGAGGGAAAAACAGAAGATAAGCTTGACATTCACTCTTGTTTTCTGTCTGGGGACACTGTTCAAACAGCAGCACAGGAAAGTAGAGCCCAAATAAAAAACAGTATTTCACACAAAAACAAACAAACCTTAAATTGGCATAAAGAGCTAATGAGGCTTCTGGGATTTGTGGAACAAAGGTTATTTAGAGAAGTAGCTCTAAATTCTGCATTGGCGAGCCCTTGAGTCTTTGGCCAAAAATTAAATTGCCTTGTGCAGGGTTGAAACTCTATGAAATTTGGTAGAAACAAGATACTGAGATCTGTTAGCTGAAGAGAGGTCACAGAGTTCTGAGAGACATTGGCATCTCAATCAACCAGAGTGAAGAGACCAGCTAAACAATTTATGCGTTCAGTAAGACTCCAGAAGGTTAGTTCTTAAGGGTGCTGTGCAAGCTCTAGAGTAAGAGCTAATTTTGATGTAGTCTAACAAGAGTGGACAAGATAACCTGCCAATAAAATAACTGTCTGACTACATAAAACTCTAGTCTTTGATGGAAGAGAAACACACATACAGCACATAGCATCTGTAGTTGCACAGTAAAAAATAAAATTTGACAGTGCAAAGAAGCAGGAAAATGTGACCCATAACGGAATGAAAAATAGTCAATAGAAATAGAATCACTGATAATACAATGTTAAAAATAGCAGACAGGGCCTTTAGAAAACAAAATAAAAATAATTCAGTACTTTAAAGGAAAAAATGTACAACAGTGCATGACTGTAGCTAAATTTTTTCCAAGTTGGATAACCCAACTGATTGAAAAAGCTCAATGAATCTTTAGTAGGATGAACACAAAGCCATACCCAGGCACCTTGTGATCATATTGCTAAAAAAAAAAAAAAAAAGATAAAAGAGACAATTTTAAAAGAAGAAAAGTTACATTACATAACAAAGCATAATGATAAGAATTACTAACTTCTTATCAAGAAATGGTAACAAGCAGAAGGCAGTGGAACATCTTTGAAGTACTGAAGAAAAAAGAAACCTGTCAACCCTAAAGCTCTCTATCTTTTGAAAAATATCCTTTGAAAATAAAGGTAAGTAAAGATATTTTCAAATAAATGGAAGTTGAGAGAATTTGTCACCTGGGGTCTGTATTCAACACATGTAATGGATAGTTTTTCAAGTTGAAGGGAAATGATAATAGAAGTCAACTCAGACCTACAGTGCAGATTACATTGTTTAAAGATGTCGACAACAATATCTTCTTTCGCACATCTCTTTTGAGAACCTTGATAATCCCCTATTAAGAAGGGATATCTAATTCCTGTGCCTTTGAATCTGGGCAAGCCTGCAACTTGATGGTAACCAACAGAATGTGGCAGAAGTGGCCTTTGTGCCTTTGGTGGCAAGGCCATACGAGACAGCGTAGCCTCCATGTCCTGAGTTAGCAGGCACCTTAGGGGTACGACTACCCTGAGGTGTCCATGCTGTGAAGAGACCGAAACCAGCTCATGGGACGAGGCCACATGAGAAGCTGTGATGCCTGGTGTTTTGAAATCTGTATTGTTGCTGCTGTCTTTTGTTACATTTCCTTTAAATAGTGTAGGTTTTGTTCTGACCTGCGTTTCCTTTGCTTGGCATAGTTGGACCCTTTTGAGGCTTCCTTTTAAGTTTCTAATGGGTCCAGAGCAGCTTTTTGTTTAGGTCTTATTTAACTCCAAATCCAAAGTGATGCCCTTTGAAGGATTTAACCCCATTCCCCAGGTATCTAGAGACCTTTCAGCTCTGGCTGGTGGGAATACAGAGTATGTCCAGCTCTGTAAGAGCTCCACAAGTTATTCTGCCTATTCTTTGCGGGTGATTCTTTCCCTAGTTTTGGGTGTTTCTTCTCACATACACACAGATTGGAAATCAGCCATATAGTCAATGTTTTCCTGAGTGTTTAGTTTTCCTGAGTGCCAACTTTGCAACTTCCTCCACTCTGGTACTTGGCCCTGCGATTACTAGTTGCTGTGCCATTGTTGACTACAGTCTCTGACTTTCATTTGCCTGCTTTGCGTCACAGCCTACGAACTGCCTCTAGGTGTGCTCCCTGTTTGGTTTTCCTTCTTACAGGAATTACAGGTCTGCATTGACTGTTCAATATCAAAACCATCCTCTTAGATGTTTTGGCCATTTTCCCAGTTTCTTTGTTTGTTTTGCAGTGGAAAGATGAGTCCTCTTCCTATTACTCCATCCTGATTAGTAGTGGAATCAAGTGTATATCTTTTCAAGGGGTTTTAAAACTTTTTATATTTCATAGAAGTAATAGCTGCTCTCTGTGGGAACTTTCAGGAAAGAAAGAAAAGTACAGAAAGAAAATAAAAATCACCATAATCTCATTATTCAAAAATGAGTACAATTCCAGGCATTACATCCAGATATGATAATAGCCAGCAGCCACAGAATTGTTTCTAGAAGCCATCCACCACCTAGTTAGCCAAAATTGTTTTGCATGCCTCTGTCTTAACCAATCATTTACCAACATAATGAAAACATGATTGGCTAGACCACTCAGGATTAATTCTTGATGTTGAGCATGAAGTCATCCTTTTCTGAGTTGTGAGAAAATAGTAGAGCCTCACTCTGATCTAAATGGGGAAAAGGGCTTTGCAGTAGCAATCAACCAATACCAACAGTCAAACTGAAAAGGCTGATGACTGATTAGGAATGACTAAATGGCTACATTTGTGATGGGGCTAAAAGATAAAGAGGAATAAAAGAAAGGGATGGAGGGCACTAAAGCTAAAATATATGAGCCTTGGGGAGGAGGAATGGTGCTCTGGGAGAGAAGCTCAGGAGAGCAAAGAAAACGGCCACCTTATGGCCTGATTCTGAGGCACGTTACATAGAAGAATGAGCAGTATCTACTTAGGAGAAATAATAGGCAAATTGGTATCCTTCGCAGAAAGCTAGCTTTCAGTTGAGACCCGGAGATGGAGAGATCATTTAACGAAAACATAATAGAGTTTGTTAAGTGTGTAAATGGGTTTCCAGAGAGCCAGTATCTTATCTGAAAAGCCATTCAATATTTGTAACAGCCTTTTAGGCTTAAGGTCAGCTTGAAGCTAACGTTTGTAGGACATGGCAGTGCCTCCAGTAACCATGTCACGACTGAAATTTTTCCCATGTATTGTGGAGCCACTAAAGTTCATTGATTTAGAATTTAACGTTTCATTTCTGATTGGCAGTGATTTGTCTGTCAAGAAACTTTCCATGGACATTTGTTTTACTTTAAAAGAAAGAACTCTATTCTATGCCTTTTGCTATACCATCCCCCTCATTTTTTTTCTTTAGATGCTCAGTGGTCTATAAAAAATCTTAAAGAAATAATACATAAGATTCAAGTAACTATACAGAGGCGTATAAAAGCAGCCCCAACTGACAAGATAATTAATACTTACATCTTTCTACCCAGTGGTGTGTGCATGAGGTATTTTCCCTATTGTCTGTGAGTCCTAGGAGGAACTGTATAGGCCCTGAAAGAAATCAAGCTCTGGACAAGGTAGAATATGAATATACCTTAAGTGTTTGACTCTGAGGCCTGAGCTACCATTTTCTTAGATCCCAAATAAGTAAGGGAATTATGTGTATTACCCCTAGCCTACAATATTTAACTACTATAGTGTAGTCATTAAAAACACAGATTTTTAGAGGCAGCTCAACCAGATGGATTCAAGTCATTGCTTAGTTTTAGGGTGACCAGGTATAAATTATTTAACCCTCACAGGCCCATTTATGAAATAAGAATAATAGTAGTACCTAATATCACAGGGATGGGTCAGAATTAAATGAGATAATGCATGAAAGGGTTTAGCTTACGACCAGCAAAACACTAACAATGCAATAAGTAATAGCTTCTCTGGTTGTTAACCATGAGCAGCAGTAGCCACAGCAGTTAATAAATACCCAGCAACTCCTAGCAGGTCTTTTGCAGACCACTCATACCTTGGCATATAGTTTGTGAATAAGGAAGGTTTGAAGATGCCTGTTTATTTGGCATACCAAATTAAGTTTTGCTTCTTGGTAGCTGTCTGTCAAACTTCTCTGGTTGCCCTGAAAGGTAGGATCCAGAACTGATCATTTTGATTCTCAGCTTGATGCTTTTATAAGAAATTGATCAGTTACCTCAGCTGTTCACTGGAGATAGTAGCTACTCCTTAGGGCAACTTTATCTTTGTTATAGGCAGTTCTTACTGACAGGATAACAAATCAGGCACCTTTAAAGTGGAAGTTATTAGGAATTTAGGAGATAGGAAAAAAAAATTACTTTCCTATTAAAAATTGACAATGGCTTCTGGGTATTTCTGCTTTGTATGGATTTCATCTTACATCTCCATATGTTTATGTGTCTTATATTTGGTTTTGGATATTGGAGCACTGGATCCTGGCAGAGAAACTGGATTTTAAACACTAGCTGGTTTTGATAGCCTAGTACTTCCCTCCTTAATCAAACTTGGGCTACTGTATCGTTTGTGCACTAGGATGTTCAGTCTGTGTTTGGATTAGGAATTTCTTCAACTTTCTCTTTGTATATTCTAAGTAAGGAAGTCTGGGTTCATAGTTCAGCTCAATTACTTGTTAACAGCATTAATTCAGTAATCTGTTCATTTATTCAATAAATATGTATGGAGCCCCTGCTCTGTGCAAAGTACCATGCAAGAAGCTGGAGGTAAAGTAAGAGACCATGGATTTTAAATAGGAGAGTGACTTGATGAGATTTGTATCTTTAGAAGAAACTCTGCAATTTGTCAGGAGCCTCAGAGACCAGTTATAAGGCTGTTGCCCAAATCCATGGTAGAGATGAATTGGGAGTTTCAGCACATTTCTGCATGATAACTCAAGCTGTGGGAGTGAATGAGCCAACTTCATGTGACCTCCCTGAGTCCATCAATAAACTAAAAAGACTAATCTCCACTGTGTTTGTCTCATAGTCTTGTTAGGAAGTCATATGAGATAATACATACAAAATAGTTTGTAAGCAGCCTTGGAAATGTTATTTATTACAATTATCACTTCTTCATGTGCTTTTATGCTTTTTTCTTCTTTCCCACTTCCACTGTTCTATGGTTTATAATGTTAAATATTTTCAGTTTTTAGTTACCTGCTCAGGTCCCTCAGTTATTCAAAAGATTGGCATATTAAAAATATAACATAATTAGGCCAAATCAGGGCACATTTGGTTGCAAGGAAATGCAGCAGCAGTTGCATCTTTTTCAATTTAGTGTGATCCATCAGGTCCAGGACCCGATCATCTTTTGCACAGAATAAACTGCGTCTTTGGACAGGAAGATAATTGAATGCATTCTTGCCAAATTCAGTTTTTTGATGGTTGAGTTAATCTGTCTTGGAAAAGAGCAAGGGCTCCAAAGAACCATTCTTACTGCTTTATAGGTCAGGAAACCAATGTGGAGAAGCTACCTAAACTCAGGATGTAGGGAAACAACTTGAGAGTAAAATTCATGGTCTCACTGAGCCTGCTCTGATATAAAACAGTGGCAGAACGCCGTATGTCTTTTAACCTCTGTAAGTCCCTGCTCTGACTGAAACATCAGATAGCTTTCTGCATCCCAGAAAAAATTCATTTTAGCTCAGTGTCAGGATCCAATAGTTCCTCAAAAGTCTGAACATTTACATCTCTTGTATATAGTCACTAAATGGCTGCAAGACTCCTTATGATACAGACTCAGATGTGAGATGTTTTAGTGAATGTTAATCAGGCAAACCTTCATTGGCCTGCTTGTGGCTTTGCCACTGGGGCTCCTGAACCAAAGAATCTTCAGAAAGTGATCTCTCTGAACCCTCAGTACTAGGCCCAAACAATTGAGATAAATGTCCTTACTTACTTTGATTTTCTGCACTACTTGAGCCTAGCTGTCTTTGACTCTCCAGTTCCATATAGGTAATTATCCACCTTTGGTTACTCCCCACAGGAGTCTCCCTTAGGGCGTTAGGCATTCCTTTACCAGTGCCTCCCTGATGTGAGGGAGGGGAGGAGAGGCAAGTCCTCGGGACCTGGTAAGAAACATAAGGAAAGCATATGTGACGGATCCACACAATCATTCCTCTCTTGCAGCCTTTGAAGTTTATATTATGTAACAGGAGTTCTGGCCCTTCAGTAACAACTAAGCCAGTGCTAAACCCAAATCTACATCAGCCAACTAAGCAAACTTAAAATAACTACTCGCTAGTACATTAAATCAAGCCTCTCCAGCGAGATGCCCTATAGTAATTAATTTGTCAGTCAAGATTATGTTTAGTCGTCCTTGAATAAGTAGTGCAAAATGCATATCCACACAGTTTTACCTGTTTTTGCTGAGATGCCCTAGAAAATTCTTAACATTTCATACCAGATACAATTCTCTTCTTCCCTTCTCTTATTTTACATATCACCCTTGGGCCCAATGTGTGTTTAGATCCTAGTCAGAAGACAAAATTTAATAATGGACAGAGCAGAGTTCTGCTTTTCTCTGGCACGGGGGATATAATGGAAAATATTCTGGAAAAGGCTGAGGGATCAAGATACACGGTTTGTCCCAGTCCCCTTGCATTTATCAAGGAAATGTGGTGAGATTATGAAGACAGCTGGTATATCAGTTCATAACTTGAAAGATCAGTTTATACACTTGATTTTCAAATCACTCAGCTGTCCAGCTGCAGACAGAGGGAAATTACTGCAAGAGAGTATCACGATCATCCTGATTTGTTTTCTGGAGCTGCACATTCTATCAAGGACCAGAGTTTGCCCTGTTTTCTTCGTGAGGTGCCCAGTGTTTCACATGACTCATATTCTTCAGTTTCTTAAAATTAATCAATGGTAGCACAACTTAGTCCTGCAAAGCTTCACCCTCAGTGGAACCTGTTCACAGGGGACTTAAGGTAATACCTTAATTATGAGCTTGGCTGCCACATTCCACAGACTCTTGACTTCCCATCCTGGGAAATGAAGGGAAATCTCAGTGCCCTTGCCCCTGCTCTCACCTGCTAACCAATTTCAAGCAGTCTGCTTTTTCTCTAAAGTCTTTTGTTTGCCAGTTAGATCCAGATCCCTAATAATCTGTCTTAATTAAAATATGTTTATTTTCAAACAACAAAAATCTATTCAAACCTGTTTCAGAATAAAGGAAGTCAGTCTTATTTTAAAAACAGATTTCATGGACTACCAGAAAAAGGTAAACAGTAGCTTAGTCAGGTTAGGAATCATCTCTCTCTCACTTTAGTTTCCTCAGCACCTTGCACAGTGTCTGACACATGGTACTTGCTTAATAAATATTTGATGAATGAATAAAAATGACTCAAATAGCAAGTACCTCAGTTTCTGGATCTCTGCAGTCAGCTCTGAGGATGGGAGGGAAGAGAATAAGAAGGAGCTTGGGGCAGATGTCATGTGATGCGAAAGACAACCTGGGATGCAGCTGGAATCATGAGGGATATTCTCTTAGGAGGATGTACAACTGGCAACTCAATGATTGGCAACTTTAGTGCACATATCCTACCACCAACTTCTATGGACTATTAAGCCATCTTTACCAGCAACAGTCAGTTCTTAATACATATGGTGTATAATACATAATAATTAAAATTGTAGGTAATAGAAATAAACACATTGGCCTTTGAAACCTGGATCTTCATTTTAGCAGTTTGGGAATATTAAACTTCTCCTCTAAATCTTATGTTCTTTATTTGTAAAATGAAGTTACAATTGCACCTATCTCACAGATGTCTTGTGATGATTAAGTGAGTAATTACACACAGTAAGTGCTCAGTAATTGTTGACAACCATCCTCATTGTAACTGTCATTGTCACCATCAGCAGGAGTACCGGGCTGGAAGTCAGGAAACTAAAACCTCACTTTGCCACCAACTAGCTGTATGGTCTTAGGAATTAAATGTTTGGACTTTAGGTTCTTAACTTATAAAATGAGAATGTTGGGCTACATAATTTCTGAATTTCTACTTAGTTCCAAGATATTAAGATTACATTGGGAGGGAAGATTGTGTGGATATTTTTATGCCTCTGGTGAGTGTTGTAACAGTTAAATGAGATAATACATACAAAATGCTTTACGGATCCTCCTGCATACATAAATATTTGTAAGTACTAGTAACTACTGAATATGTTTTTGGGGCTTTCATTTAGTTATGTCCAATGCCCTGTTCCCCAGGGGACTTAAGCTCAGAGTATATGGAAGCCGAGTGATTGCTATCACGGGCTCTTATAAATTTAAGGACCATTGAAATAAAGTCAATATTTTCTTCCTCAGAAACTTTCTATATAATTGTTTAAGGCAAGACTGTCTCAGAGTCTCCTTTATGGTATTTACTTTTGATAATATTGAACAAATTCAAGACCAGAAGCACTGGAGTATCATGTAGAGATGTCAGTGTGGTTGTGGGTAAAATCAGAGTTGCTGTGATGAAGCATGTGAGTTAAGCAGTCCTGAATTTCAGGAGAGACAAAAGAGTGGGAATATATTTCTTTTGGAAACTTGTTTTTTCAGGACATGAGTACTGATAGAAATAGATTTAAAGAAGACAAGTTGGCTCTCTATGAAATTAAGTAAGTCTTGGAAATATTCAATCATTGTGGTAAATGGCACCATTTCATACTAAGGGATCCTTGTGAAAAGTTTGGAATTTACTTACTTTCCAATTAAAGTATATTTTTTATACTTTATCCAAAGGACACTTTCCAGATTGTATCTTAAGCATTTGGTACCTCTTCAAGCCTTAAAAAGAGAGCCATCTTAAGAATGTAAGATTTGAAAAGAAACAAATGGAGTAAATTTGAACCTAGTAAAATTTTAAACCTGATCTCCCTAGGTTAAATGAAAACAACAGATGCCTCTTTTATGAGAGGATATATAGTTCTTGAAGATGCAAATTTCCTGGGGGTTAGACTACTGAAGGGCATTTTTGTGTGTTTCAGTATCATTAATTTCAGATTCCTTAGCTTCTATCCTCAGCCTCATCTTTCTGAATTATAATTTTAAAATAAGCTCTCCCTTTCTGCCCTCTTCCATCTGAGAAACATTAAGGTAAAAAGATTGATGATAGACTGAGTTCATATGCAGAAAAACAAACTTGTTTCCCTTTAATTTGCAGTGTTCTGCACATGCAAGTATCTAAGGATAATTAGTTGTTATTGCTTTAGTATGAGGGAGACAATAACTTGTTCCATGAGACAAGCTCCATGGCTAATGAATTTTGTCATTGGGTTTATCAACTGGTTAATGGAATTGGAAAAGTATTTTATATCTCTTCTTTACAATAATGCTTTCATTCTCTATTGGAAATATATAGGGATTTGGGTAGGCAGACTTTGTTAGAGCAAATTTTTAAAATACTTTTTAGCATTTGTTTTCCCCTTTTCCCAGTTAAGTTCTGTATTCTTGTTTCTGATTCTCTTTTTGATTCAATAGTTGGATTTGCAAGGGAGAATCATTAAATTGGCAGTTGTATGTATACATATACAGTAGTCAACAGTTCACTCAGTCTCTGCATTCCTTGTTTTCTCTGCAAGACCTGGAACACTGTAGATATTCTATAAAAGAAATCAGATGTAAAACCCAAGTGCATTGGGAATTTGTAGGATGAAGATAGAGACATAGTCTGGTATCATTTTCTCAAGCACACAACTCTCAATTCACCTATGCAAAAGCTTCTCTGGAAACTTATGGATTGCATGACTTTGAATCTCCCCCACTTCCCAGAACATCACTTTTTAAAAGCAAGTTTGAGCTTGGATTGTCAGATCTAAAATGGTGTGGGAAGAGCACAAACTGCAGATATCTTCCTTCCATCAAGTATAGGCAGTGCTACAGCCCTCCTTTGTTTGCTGTTGTCTTCCCACGCCTCTGAGGGTGGTCAGGCTATGTGCTATGCTATTATGATGTGCCTTTTCTAAGCTGTGGAGAATCCAGATAGAAGTCTTCATGCCATTGAAATGGCAATGTCACTTCTCTTTGACTATGGATCATGGACCCTGTACCTTCTGGGAGGGCTTTTCTTAAACATGGGTCAGTGAGTGTGCCCACTCAGCAGTTATTGTGACTCATGGGCTGAAGTTCCTTGAATTCCAGGAGGTAAGGCAGTCATTGTCTCTTTGAGCCTATTGCCAGACACCCAGTCATTTGACAGTAGGTGCTGCCAACCTGAGCAGCAAGGGCAGGCAACCTGCTCTTCCTCACCATGGCCTAAGGTGCCGTCCTTGTCAAGCAAATGGAGATGGATTGTGCTGCTCTAACCTTGCTATACATCACTGTCAGGCCCTACTGTTGGCTTCCAGAGATTGGCCAACACAGACAAAGTACTTTTTCTGGTAGCAAATGTTACCTTGGATTGTCTGTGGGGCATTATTAATGATGAGAGAGTACAAAGGGCCTGCGATGTGAAGGATCATATCTTCCAATTAAGCCTTTTCTGCAGCAAACTTTTCAATACCCTAAATTCTGTCTTCCTGTTTAGTAAATGTGGTACTTATGCCATCTCCACATAAGGACAGTGACTAATTTCTCTTTGAAATTGTTTACATTTTTCTTCCTGCTTTTAGTTCAAGGAATATCTGGGGGAAGTGAGGATGGCTGCAGGAGTTGAACTTAAATGGCTGGTAGTTTCCAAAAGGCTATTTCCCTGCTGTGTGATTCTGAAAAGCAGAGGGTGGATTTTTTTTTTAAGGTGATGTTCCAAACTCTGCTCCTTCCCTCTTTCTGTTCATTTACTGTTTTAGGTATTTCGAGTTTTACTCTTTTTTTCTCAGCTTTGAGAATGTACACACTTTGGGAAATTTCAGGGATCAGAAAGATTAAGAAATGACATTTCAAAGAATAAAAAGCAAAAAAAAATATATTGTGGTTATTGCTAGCTTCCTGTCACTTGACTCTGGTTCCAGATATGGTAAAACAGGTTTTCTTATAGTTAAAGGAGTGTATCATAGCAATTTCTTAATTTCCAAAGTCCTTTACTGTTTATTAGAAACTTAAAAAAACAATTATCTAAAAAATTTCCTTAGTCCCCATAATTTGCTTGAGAACACCCAGAAGCATTTTCAAGGAGAAATGAGCCAGTAGAAATAACGGCTCATCTTAAACATTGCAAAGCAGAATCCTCACCATCAGCCCCAGAACAGTGTATGGCCGTCTCTTTTTGCTGTATCAACTAGCTTCATATATCACCTCAGCTGAAATTATTTTCTTTCTTCAGCATTGCTGCCTCCCTCCATCAGGCCATCTGTACCTCCCTTTCACTCACAGAAGCCCAAATCTGATGTTTGTAATAAGCCAAAGTCTCCCAAGAATATCTGATGCATTCACCACTACTGATTGTCTCCAAGTGTTTATACTGGAGCATTTTATACATTTCATATTTTCTTTAGCCCTGACTTCATGTCTTTGGGGCTAAGGCCAGTAAACTGTTTAACTGGGTCATTTTATAGGGTGCAAACCAGGAGGCTATATTAAATACCATGTTTATTTAAAAATTATTTTAATTGTTGAAAATTGACAGATTTCTACCCACATCTACAAGAAATTCCCCTAACATTCTAATCTACCTACTGCCTTTCGCTGAAACAATTTATGCATCTAAAAAAATTTATGAGTCCTAATTTTACAAGCCATTTTAAAAGAAAGAGTTTCATGCTTTTCCATCGTAACCTGCTCTAGCATTCCTGCATTTAACAGATTCTGATTTGAGTTCTGCTTAATTAAACCATCTATTTAGTCTACTTTTAGCATTAAAATTTTTAAAAATTTATCCTTTCTCTCTTCTGTTTTATCTATTTGTGTGTGTTTATATGTGTGAGAGAGAGAGAGAGAGAGAGAGAGAGAGAGAGAGAGAGAGAGAAATTGAGGAGACCTAAGTTTCTCCAGAAAATTACCTTAGCAAATTTCATATTTCTAAGATTGGAATTTGGAAAATGTGAGAAAATTACTATTGCCAGTACTTCCATTTAGAAAAGCTGATGTTTCCAGACACTAGTGAGTCAATGTTTAGAATTTTTAAAGTCTTGCCTATATTGTTCTGTAAAGGAGGTTCATCTGTAGTTTACTCTGTTTTTCACTCTTCTCCTGGGAGAAGGTGATGTGCTACGATCACTGGTGGGACAGCATATACTTGGAGGGGTGAACTGAGGCCTGTTCTGTCTTTATGTGATCACTAAGTAGCTGTGAATTTGGACAATGCACTTGATCTCTTTCAAAATCTTTATACTCATTTGGTATATGTGAGTGGGTTGAACTGAGATCTCTAATTGAAAAACATGGCTAGGAGTTAGCTGTTCAAGTGGGATGAGGTGGGTTGGGGAGGGTGTTCTGACAAAGTCAGGTATTTATATAAATTCTGGGAGGAAAAATCAACATAGCATATTAACTAAAACTAGTTCATTTTGATTAGAGAACAGGGAGAAATGAAGTGGGGCAGCCAAAGGAAATGATAGAAATAGAATCATTGTTACATCTTGTAGGACTTAGTAGGAAACATATACTTTATTCTAAGTACATGCATAGGGGGCTTGTTTGTATGTCTTAAACATAAAAGTGACATGGTCATTTTCTGCTTTAGAAAAATCACTGTGGCATAAGTGTGAAAAATGCCTAGGAGAGGGGCAAGACTAGATACAGAAACTAGTTAGGAGTAGGGTTGCCAGCTAAAAAATAGGATGCCCAGCTAAATCTGAATTTCAAGGGAAAAATTGAATTTCAAATAAGCAACAAATATTTTATGTAATACTACATGGTACCTGCAAATGTTGGGTAAAATAAGGACTGAAAAAATGTCGCTTGAGTAAGAAGGAAGCCAAAGCCAATTTTAGAGAACTTTCAGTGGAAGTAGGGTGGTAGAAACCAGATTGCAGAGAGTTGAGGCATGAAGTTGAGTCTGCCTGTGAACAGTTCTTTGAGATATTGACTTTGAAGGAGAGCAAGTCAGGGGTTGTTGATTTCACTGCCTATGAGAACTTCAGTGGTTATTTTTCTTCATGTTGTGCATTAAGTCTAATGATTTGTGACTGTTTAACTGCAAATGACACCAAGCATTTTATATAACATAACCAAGAATAAAAGTAAAATAATTCTTACTTTAAACTCCATACACAAAAGTAAATTCGAAATGGATCAAAGACTTGAACGTAAGTCATGAAACCATAAAACTCTTAGAAAAAAACATAGGCAAAAAATCTCTTAGACATAAACATGAGTGACCTCTTCTTGAACATATCTCTCTGGGCAAGGGAAACAAAAGCAAAAATGAACAAGTGGTACTATATCAAGCTGAAAAACTTCTGTACAGCAAAGGACACCATCAACAGAACAAAAAGGTATCCTACAGTATGGGAGAATATATTCATAAATGACAGATCCGATAAAGGGTTGACATCCAAAATATATAAAGAGCTCACGCACCTCAACAAACAAAAAGCAAATAATCCAATTAAAAAATGGGCAGAGGAGCTGAATAGACAGTTCTCTAAAGAAGAAATTCAGCTGGCCAACAGACACATGAAAAGATGCTCCACATCGCTTGTCATCAGAGAAATGCAAATTAAAACCATGATGAGATATCATCTCACACCAGTAAGGATGGCTACCATCCAAAAGACAAACAACAACAAATGTTAGCGAGGTTGTGGAGAAAGGGGAACCCTCCTACACTGCTGGTGGGAATGTAAATTAGTTCAACCATTGTGGAAAGCAGTATGGAGGTTCCTCAAAATGCTCAAAATAGAAATACCATTTGACCCAGGAATTCCACTTCTAGGAATTTACCCTAAGAATGCAGCACTCCAGTTTGAAAAAGACAGATGCACCCCTATGTTTATCGTTGCACTATTTACAATAGCCAAGATATGGAAGCAACCTAAATGTCCATCAGTAGATGAATGGATAAAGAAGATGTGATACATATATACAATGGAATATTATCCAGCCATAAGAAAAAAACAGATCCTACCATTTGCAACAGCATGGATCGAGCTAGAGGGTATTATGCTCAGTGAAATAAGCCAGGTGGAGAAAGACAAGTACCAAATGATTTCACTCATATGTGGAGTATAAGAACAAAGGAAAACTGAAGGAACAAAACAGCAGCAGGAAGGAACAAAACTGAAGGAACAAAACAGAACCCAAGAATGGACTAACAGTTACCAAAGGGAAAGGGACTGGGAAGGATGGGTGGGAAGGGAGGGATAAGGGTGGGGAAAAAGAAAGAGGGCATTACGATTAGCATGTGTAGTGCGTGGGGGTCACAGGGAGGGCTGTGCAACACAGAGAAGACAAGTAGTGATTTTACAGCATCTTACTAGGCTGATGGACAGTGACTGTGAAGGGGTATGTGGGAGGGACTTGGTGAAGGGGGGAGCGTAGTAAACACAATGTTCTTCATGTAACTGTAGATTAATGATACCAAAAATTTTAAAAATCATTAAAAAAAAGAATTCGCACTTTATTTTCTTGTAGGTATACTAAAGTTTGCCTGATAATCCTTCTCTTGTTTGCCATTTCTTTCTGAATGAGGTGCCTTTCTGGAGAAATCCAAGTCTCTTCCGTTTTTCACCAAATTGCAGCAGTCAGACTGCTTGAGGCTTGCTCTTCCCCTCTGATTCTCTGGAATCTCCTTATCAGCTATCTGCCTGTCATGGATGGAAACAAGGTGTAGCATAAGACTCTGCCCAGGCAGTTAACCAAGAAAAAGAGTGAGGTTCCCTACCCTTGTCTAGAAAAGCATTTTGAGGCCTTTCAACAAGAACTGTTTTAAAGACAGGAGTGCTTTTAATATTTGAAATGCTCATTTATCTCCTATATCTCCTAGCACTGAATATGTTCCTTGGAAAACACCAGTTTACAATGGAATGAAGTTACTTAGTTACCCTGAGAAACAATTATTTTCATTTCCTTTTCCTCCGACTATCCTAAATTCTCTAAAACACTAATCTCCTTCTTTCCTAGCAGTGTCTAGGAGTTAAAATCCCTAATGCTTCCTCTAGAGCTCCTGTTGTGTCTGAAGTCAATTCCCTGATCCCTTACCTAATAACTACCAGCTTAAGGTCTCAGCTTTCACTGAAGGAGTTCTCTTCTACTTCTTTTGTTTTAGTTTGTTTGTTTTAGGGGGGGAAAAAAGGGAAACACACCCTAAACAGAGCTCTTAGTGGCAAAGTGTATAATCTCTAAGTAGGACATATCTTAAATTTAGATATTAATCTCTGAAAAGAAATTTCTTTAGTCTACGTAACCAGAATAGCAGATTAGCATTTATATTGATAGTGATCTAATGCAATCATTTTACGTGGATGTTGAATCACTGTTTTAGTACTTTATGTTAAAATTCCATTTTTGGGTAAAAAAATTCCCAACTAATACTAGAACAATTCCTTTATGCAAAGAAGCAAAGCTAGAAAAATGTTAATGTTCTCTGGGCAACATATCCAGGATTCTTTACTTTGCCATATTGAAAATGATCTCTAATAATAAAGACTTGTTTTAGTTTAATATCTTTAAAGTTTGATTCATTGGAGAAATGGACATGTAGGCAAAAAAAGCATATTATTTTATTGTTTACATTGCCAATAATTTTCCCATTTATTATGTGAAATATGGACCTAATATATTACATTACAGTTGATTTAGATCAGACTTCAGTTCAAAACTACTTTGGAGTTAATGCAGACTCTACACTTTAAGGGATCAGTCAGCCCCACAGGATTGCCCCTCTTCGAACAACAGCTGTAAGTCTCAGATGTCCTCAAGCCACTCACACTTCATCCTGGTAGATTACAGATTTGGGGCTCCCCACCACCCATTTGGGTCAATAATTTACAAAAACACCTCTCAGAACTCACTGAAAGCTCTGTACTTATGGTTACAATTTTATTATAAAGGCTGTAACTCAGGAACAGCCAAATGGAAGATATGCATAAGGCAGAGTCCTGGGGAGGATGGGGCAGCAGGGTTTTCACGTCCTCTCCTCATGGAATCTGGGCACGTCACCTCCCTAGCACATCAATAAGGAAGGTTCACTGAGCTTTAGTGTCCATAGTTTTTATATGGGATTTCATTACATAGGCATGACTGAATAAATAATTGGCCACATGATGAAACACTCTCTAGCCCCTCTCCTCTCCCTGGAGATTGGGGCTGGGGTTGAAAATTCCAGACCTCTAACCACCAGCTTGGTCTTTCTGGCCTGTCCAGCCCCTCCTTTAAAACCATCCATCGGCCCTGTTGAGTCACCTTGTCAGCGTAACTTCGGTATGGTCTAAAGGAGCTCATTTGTTCTAAGAAAAGGCATTCCAGTTTCTCAGGAACATCCAAGGTATTTGAAACTGTGCCTGGAGCTGGAAACAGAGGCCAGTTATATTCTTTATTATATCACAGACCTCAAGAGTATATTTCATTGAGTCCCATAAGTTTTTTTTTTTTTTTAGTTGAGATTTTGTGCCTCTTTATCTCCTTTACCTATTTCACCCACCCGCCCTAGGCCTTTCCACATGGTAAATACTAGTCACTTCTCAGAGTTTATGAGTCTGTTTCTGTTTTGTTCATTTGTTTTGTTTTGTTTTGTTTAGATTCTACATGTAAGTAATATCATATGGTGTTTGTGTGTCTCTGCCTGGCTTATTTCACTAAGGATAGTTAGCCTTTAGGTCCATCCATGTTGTCTGTCCAGTCCCATAGCTTTAAGTAAGTGAAATGTTATTACCTTCATTTTACAGTGGAGGCATCTGGCACTAAGAACTTACATGATTGGCCCAAGGTTAAACTTACGTACATTTTAGAAAGAACTGGAATCCCAGTTATCTTAGCTAATGATATGCCCATTTCCTGTGGACATCAGCTTAGACTATGAGACTCAGTTTTCTAGCAAATTTTGACACCATCCATGAAATGTATACCAAAGAAATGTTAAATATCTACTCTTAGTTTGGAAAGAATTACATTAAATTTTTAACTTGAGAAGCAACCCATGGCATTTTTCATAGTGTAGCCTTCCACCCTGTTCAAGAGTCCTGAAAGTGAATCTTGATACTCTTCCTTTTATATGCATTTAATTTATATTGTATACTTATAAAAATTTTTACAGTTATAAATCTGGATTATTACTGTCATTGGCTAAGGAAACTGAGGTGAAGAGCCTTTTCCAGAAGCCTATATGCTGATTAACTATCCTCATTAAAAAAATTATACCATACTGCTGTCCAAAAATGATTTGAGACCACTTTCAACAGGGTAAATTGAAAAAATAAGTGAATTAGGTACAGTAATCTCCCCCTTATCTGCAGATTTGCTTTCTTCTGTCTCCTTTACCCTCAGTGAACTATGGTCCAGAAGCAGATGATCCTATCCTCCTGACATTAAGTCAGAAGGTCAGTAGTGGTCTGTATCTACTAATGCCATATCACATATCTACTAAGTCTATATATACTAATGCCTTTTCACAATGTCTGTGTCATTCATCTCACTTCATTTCATCATGTAGGGATTTAATCATCTCACATCATCACAAGGAGGGTGCGTATAGTACAATAAGGTATTTTAAGAAAGAGACCATATTCACATAACTTTTATTATAGTATATTGTCATAGTTGTTCTATTTTATTATTGGTTATTGTTGTTCATCTCTTACTTGCCTAATTGATAAATTAAGCTTTATCATAGGTACCTATGTACAAGAAAAAGCATAGTATGTAGAGGGTTCAGTACTACCTGTGGTTTCAGGCAGCCAGGGGGTCTTGGGACATTTCCCCTGCAGATCAGGGAGGGCTACTATTTAAGAAAGAGAAAATGGGAATGAAGAGAAGAAAGGTAAGAATACAAGCATAAAGATTAATACAGAGATATAAAAACTTACTGACACACATGGTGAATAATATACAAAGCATATAGTTCTTTTAGAGGGGGACATATTTTTAAAATGTGGGCTGAATAGAAGCTGTTGCATAGCATCATGGACATTTGCTTCAATTCTGATTTCATAGTCAATGTAAAAATAGACTTGGTATTCCTCTGAATTTTTGAAGTGTTCTTTCCCTGTCATTTCAAAATCTGAAGTCATTGTTCCCACATTTCATTTTAGTTTACATCACCTAAAGCTGTGCTGTCCTGTCCTATACTACCAGCCGTAAGTGACTATTTGAGCATTTCAAATGCAGCTAGTCAGAAATGAGATGCTCTGGAAGTGTAAAATACATCCTAGATTTGAAAAAAAAAAAAAAACCTCATGAGTAACTTTAAAAATATTAGTTTCATGTTGAAATATACTACTATTCATTTTAAAATTAATTTTTCTTGTTTCTTTTTTTAACGTGTCTACTACAAATTCTAAATAATGCACGTGACTCAAATTTCTATTTGGATGGAGCTTTTCTAGAGAACTGATTTTCACTGTTAGGTTAAAGGATCCTTCTCACTGAAAAATTTCAGATAGCCAGAGCTTTGTGTATATGTTCACACAACAGAATAGTCAGTGCTGAACAAACACATGGATAAAATTAAGTCCTTAAAAGCATAGTAAAAATATCAAGGATATAAAGTTACTACTTCAGAACACTAGTTTTTCTTATCCCCCAGGAAGCCTACCGTGTCCATGGCAGGCAGATCCTCAGCCTTTCAAGAGGAAAATATGCAGAATCTGATTGCTAACTGGGAGAATCTTCTTTTCATCATAGTTATTCTGCAGTTATGTAGCATTTGGGAACTTAAGAGGAAAGTTACTACTTAACACAGATCTATTTTTTATAATTTTATTGTTCCTAATTAAATGGAAAAGAATAATGTGTATAATAAGAGAACAAGTAAAGTGAATATTTGTTTTTAGACATTCTAGGTGAGGGAGTCATATTAAGTTGATAGAAAGACTTAGATCAAATTTTAACTGGTTCACTGACTTAACATTTTTTCATCTGTATTTACAAATGTTCCTTTCAGTTGTAGGATTCTGGGTGTAGACAGGAGTCCTAGGCCATCTTTTGCTATTTTTTGGCAATTATTTTTCTGTGGAATATTAAGGTTAAGTCCAATGTCATGTGGCATGACATTTGTTCTACTGTGAAGTGATGGTCTTGATTTGCCACCACAAAGTTAAGGTAACTTTGCAAAGAATCACACAATGCAAAAATTACTCTGTTTAGTTGAGTGAATGCTAAAGTATCCTTATCCATTTAGAATATTATTTCTTTAGATAAAGAACAGCACTTTGTTTCTATAAAGGTACCCAGTGGCCCCTGGACTTTATGAACCCGTAGGAACTTAAGTATTATCTCCATCTTGTAAATCTTGAACAGAATTGTTTTCTAGTTTGCTTTGCCAGATTCAACCAATTTCATTAAACTCTTCACTGATTCTTCTTATATGTTAGACAAGACACAGAAATCAGCTTCTTCACTTTTCTAGGTTTCTTCATCATGAATGGCTTCCTCTCCAGGGGAGTGTGTGCTGTCGCTGCCTGCCTTTCCTCTCACCAGTGAAGTATATGGAGACTGAGCCAGATGGAGGCTGATTGGCCTGTTTACTTAGCAGCAGCATAAAAGCTCCTTCATTTCTTAGCTTACAGAAGATTAGTTCCTTATTAATTAAAAAGCCATGTCTTATCTGTCCTAATTTTGAATTGTCTTTCAGAGCAAAAGGAGCTTAGAGAATTTAACTTGAAGTATTAAACCTTAAAAGTAATTTATAAATCTTTTTGAAGTACTGGTTTGGCATTTGCATTGGATTTTATTATCAGTTTGAATCAGATTTCTGTCACAAAAACTTTGAGAGTAAGTTAGAATTAGCCTGTACTCTCCTCAGACCTTGCCGAGGTATGAGATCTAGTAAGTTATATTTTTAAGATATGTAAAAGCAAAGAATAGTTTACATTACAGCGAAATACCCTAGTAATTAAAGTTAGCTGTTTTTTATGATCACATGTCCATACAAGCACACTTATGCAAGTATCATCAGTTGACTCTCCAAGGAACAATTCCCTCCCAACCCCCTTTCTGTTCCCTTGTTATCTCTCTACCTAGTTCTTCCTTATGTTCTGTCTGATCTTTCTCTGACCAGCAGGGCCTTGTGTGGATTCCCTGTAGAGTCCATCAACTCCTCTCTGTAATTAGCTTAGTGGAGCCACTGTGAAGTGATGCAAGGAGGCCTTAGCTTCCCCAGAGCCGCACTTCGTAGTCTCGCACACTCCTTATCTATTACTCTAGGGAGCCAGATACCAGGAAACCATTATGTGAATACAGCAACAGCAGCTCTTATTTTTTCAAACCGACAAAAATCACATGTGACCTCATATGATCTTAAGATATAAACAAGTACCCAACATACTTTGGGTTCAAGGGTGCTAAATTTCTTTTCTCACCTGGCATTGTGGCCAAAACCAAACCCCTAATCCACTCAGTGAGGGCTCGTGGTGCCTTCTTATCCGTTGTCTGACCTGGAAGTTCAATGGGGGCAATAGTATACAATCTTATCCAGGGGCCTGTGGTTAAGTTTTTGTCCACTGTCTTTTCAACTTCCATTTGAACAAATTATGGTTCCCTCCAACAATTTTTATTTTACCTTTTTGCCAGATTGTACTCATTTTGCTTTTCTGAAATAAATATTACCTTGCTGTTCATCTTCCTCTGATAATTATTCTTGTTCTATGGACAATTTGCAAAGATTCAGAAGAATTAGTTTGATATTCTGTTTCTCACAACCTGCTTTTGGTAAACTCCCAAATGTCTTATCTGGATTTATAGCCTAAGGCAGTCATTTTGACTTTGCAAAGACCCTTCTAACTCTGACTAACTATTTTATTTTAATTAGGGTTCTATGCTCTTAAAAAAATATGTTTTGTTTTCCTCAGCCAAATGTGAATGTATCAGGTAAATTTAAAATGTGTTTATAAAGTTGTTTTTTCCTCCCACCTCTAAATTAATTTTTAATTAATTTACTTAATTTTAAGATCAGCTTCAAGAAGTCTAGAAAGCATTTTGAAATTGATAGAATCCCTCCTTTTTCTCCTTTGGTAATATCATTTCATTATAATGTGAAGATTAGAAATGCAAACCTACATGGTATTTGTGAGGAATTACTATTGTTTTTAAAAGTGATTGCCATACTTTATAGATTTAAGTGGATATGAGGATGTGAGGCAATGTTGGATATTTGGTAAGTAAAATACAGTTTTTAAAAAAATTTTCTTTACCCACTTATACCTTCACTTAACAATATGCCTTCTTTACTGTACCTTTTCCATCTCCTTTTTATTTTTCAAATGAAGAAATTTCCTGCATAAACTTCAATAAGTTGACAGTTTCTGCATTTTTCACCTTTGCAAGTTGGATCTTGGAGTCAGGCCCTGGTACTAGCTTCGACTCTGAGAGTTCATACTATGATTGGACAAGGACAGGGAAGAGCTGCTAGGGAAGCCAAGCTCTCTGAAGGATGGGCCTGTGCTGGTGAGGGGCTCCGCTAACCTGAACAAGTTTCCAGGAGGAAGCTTTCTTGCCAGCACCTCTGGAGCCCTTGACTCAGTCCCCAAGTAACACAAGATGATCAGAGGTAGAGTTTGGTTCTGTGTTAAATGGAGCAAGCACCTTGATATTCTTTTTTTTCTTTTAAGTAAAGTATCACTGATATACAATCTTATGTTGGTTTCAAATATGCAGCACTGTGGTTCAACAGTTACCCATATTATTAAATCCTCACCCCCTCCAGTGTGGTTACTATCTATCAACATAGTAAGATGTTAGTAAAGGACCATTAACTGTATACTCCGTGCTGTACTACCATCCCCATGACCAATGTATATTGTGATTATGTATTATTAGCACCTTGATGTTCTTGCAATGTTGAGAACTCAGGCTTTAGAACTCTGCAGAACTCCAGGCTTTGGAAACTTTCATGTTGGCTTAGGCCACTTAGAGACCGAAAACATACTACAGATCTTAGACTCAAGAAAGGAACTTGTCCATTGTGCCCATGTATCTGTTGGTTCTACCTGCCCACAATTGCATACATGTACCCCTTTTTGTGATACAAAAGAAGGAAGATTTTCATTCATGATTCTAAGAGAGGTTCCTTGTGTGTACATATAATCAATTTGTGTATGCATCCCAGTCCTACAGCAGCCCCCTCCCATGTGTGGTTTTCCTCCTCTTTCTGTAAAGCAACCTCTAGGAATTTGGGTGTGCATAGCAATAGCAGTTGCATATAATATTAAAACTTGAACAAGTTATATCTCTTGTTACCAGAGAAAGTACTACTAAATTAGCACAACTAAATTATTTTGGGATGTGACAATGTGTGTTTGTTCTTCTATGTCCTTTTCTCTGATTATAGAACTGGTCTGTATTTAGGTTAAAAGTTTAGAAAATATGAAGAATAAAACCCTCTTGTAATCTTCCTTTCTGTAATAGCTCCAGTTAACACTAAAATGAGTACTTACTATGATATTTTCTGCATATTGTATTTTATATTGTTGAAGCCAGCTTTATGCAAATTTATTTTTTTCAATATTCACACTTTATTATGCTATTAGTATTTTTCATATATCTAAAAAATTTACTCTAGGAGAACAATCATGTTTTTAAGGGTATATTGAGGCACAAAATTGCAGATCTATTTTATGCACTTAAGGAATTTTTAAAATAATACCAATGAAAATTATTGTGCTGTGGTTAATACAACAGTAATTAATCACATCACTTCCTCCAAGTGAAGAGTTTAAATATTTGCCTATAAATAAATTTGCAATGTCAACTCACCGACTCATTGCAGAATGGTAGCTGAATTTTTTCTAATATTTTATCCTAGATATAGAACAGTGTTTCTTAACCTTTGTTTGGTCCCCAACCCTCTGAGAATTCAGTAAAAGCTATGGACCTTCTTCCCAGAGAAATGCATATTCACACAAAAAACAAACTGTAATGATAATCAGTTATGATATGCCAGGCACTCTGCCAACTGCTTTACATGTGTTATTTAATTTAATCCTCATAGTAGCATTATAAGGAATGTATTGTTATCCTCACTTTTGAGATAAAGACATCAAAGCTTTAAAGAAATGAAGTAATTTTCCCATGCCCACAGAGCTAGAAACTGGGGTTCAAACATTGATTTTTCTGACTCCAAACCAAAGTCCATTCCCTCAGTCATTATTCACCTAATTTTAGGTAGCTCATAAATTCCTAAAGCCTGCTTATTGATACTGACATTAAGGACACCTTAATCTATCACAGCCCAAAGATTTTTATTGGTAGTAAAGAGTATGTGTGATTAATGAACTTGGTATTTTCAAAACTTATTTAATTAGTATATGAGTATTTGTTGAACATCTACTATTTTGAATACTTGTTAAGTTTGATAATATGTTTTTTTATCCCTAAAGAGTTTACTGTCTACATGGGAAAACAAGAATTACATATGTAAAACAATTTTAAAAAATACAAATGTGACTTTAAATATACAGTAATCATACATTTCCATAAGTTATACATGAGGATTAATGTTTTTGTCATACTTTGATGCAATTGCCATTCTTTGATTCCCTAATTTATAAAAAGGCAAATCAAATCTTAAAGGGCCACCATGTCCTCTGGGAACCTGGAATATTCAATGTGTCATAAAAATAAGGTCTATAAAATGAGACACTGAGAACTAAGCATATGTCACATCCAAATACCTGAGCGGTTTTGTCCACATCATCAGTTAGCCCTAGGGAGCATGCCCAATAAGGAGATTCAAGAATGTGTAACCAGCTCTTAAGCATTCAAACCAATGTTGAGTTGGACATGTGTAGGGCAGCAAAAAACCAGGATAACTCCTCACTGCATTTTGACTCAAATAAGGTTCCTACTGACAGGACTTCAGTACTTCAAATGGTGCAACATAGCCTTGAGTCATGAAGGATAATCTACCAACCTTGGATGAAATCATCAGGCATGGAAAGCTTATTTAAGCTGACCACCTGACAATCAAGGCTGTCAAAAAGAGTGGCTATGGCTATAATTCAAAGACCGGCTTTCTATAGGAGTGTAGTATGGGAAAGTTGTACATGTGACTCAAGCAGCTGCCGTATACAGAGTTATCACAAATAATGGCTATTGTAAATATGAAGGGTGGATTATATCAAACTTTCTATTAACATGATCCTTATCAAGTGTTTGTACAGTTTTAGAATTTTACTTTTAAAACTCAAATCATTTGGACTATATGATGGAATTAATTTATAAATGGCACTTGAATTTTCTTTTGAAAAGAAACAGTGTTGCTAATCATGCTATATAGTTTATCACCTTCCACTTATGATACTCATTTTTAGTTTAAATGTCTAAAATAAGAATATTTTGAGTATGGTTGTAAAAATACATTCTGCTGTACTTTAATTAGTTTAATAAATTGTAGTAAGTTTCATTTCACATAATGTTTCTGTAATACCTGCAACTTAAATTGTTAACATTACTTTTTAAAGCAAGGCAAGGATTTTATGAAAAAACTATGTTTAAGCCTAGATGGAAAATATTTTTAAAGAACAGAAATTCCTATCATTGTTCAGCAATCATCATTTGAATCTATGCAGCTACCAGACATATAGGCAAATATCTGAATGGATTTAATTTAATTTTAAAAGAGAAATGATGATACCAACTCAATAATTTCTTAATTCCATTCCTGGATAAAAATATAATTGAAAGAAAAACATTCCTTTTCATATTTGCTTTGAGCAGATACTTGAGTTCTTTTGGGGGTAAGTAGTAGATTGATGTTAAATGTCCATCATACTTTGGCTTCACAGAGAAAGTTCAAGATACAGTAATTTTTATCCAAACTTTTGAATTTGCTGTGTGCACGTGTGTGTGTATATGTCGGGGGCTCACACAAGACCTTTTGATTTCATAATAAGCAGAGCTTAGGGACAATAAAACTTGACATTCTTAACTGTTACTAGTATTTGTCCCTACAGCCCTGTGTAGTTACCTTCTTCTTAATGATGTAGAAGCCGGAGTCATAAACTGAGCATGTACCCAAGGCGCTACCATAAATTGCAAATAGCATTAATGTGGTCTTTTCCGCCTAGGACTAAATTGGGGTAGAAGAAAGAGAAAAAAAGAATTTTTGAAAGTGAAATAGAAGTCAAGGACAAAGAACACAGTAGAAGGATGGACATGTGCAAATGTTCCCTAAGCTTTCACAGTGAAATTTATTTAGATGGGCCTTTTCATATCTGCAAATACTCGTTTGCTGAAGAGGCAAACACTGGATCGGGCAGCCTCTGCTGCCGGTGTGTGTGTCTGTGTGTGTGTGTGTTGGCAATAATGCGCTCATGAGATAATACAAATAATCAGTGAAGGAATAATTAATGATGTGGCAGGGAATATTTTTTGATAAATGCTTGGGGAATGAGGTGACAGGCGTGAAATTAGAAAATTCCTTCAGCGATCTAAAATATAAATAGCTCTCGGAACTGAAAAGAGTTTCACAGCTGAAGATTTTATTGTGTTGAGAGGAAAAACTTTTTTCTCTCCCCCACTCCCTCCTCCTTTGCAAGTTGTTTGTCCATTCACAAAACAAATACTCTGAAGCCCAGCGCAGCTCATGGGAATAAATTTCAGGTCGAATTAGTACAGTTTCCTTGCTGTCAGGATGCTGGAATTAATGGTGTTTTGATGACACGAATTTTGAAGGGCAAACAAAGAGGCTGAAGGGAGAGAGACATGACTCCTTAGAAGCCTGGTCCTCCTCTCCCCCAGCCTCTCTTGTCTTCCCTGTCATCCGTCTGCCAATCTCCCTGTCCATGGTTAGTTAAAGGCGCTTTTTATCCTCTTTTCTTTCCCACAGAGTTTGCCAGATCCGGCCCGGTGCCTGGGTTCCAGGAGGACACGCTGCAGTTGGCCTTCATCGACTTGAGACAAGTAAGTCTTTGTGTTTTTGTTTTTTGTTTTTCTTTTAAGATGTGTGACTGAAGACCATCAGGTCTTAAGGAAAAGGAGAGGGGAGGGGGGTTGGTGTTGGCGATTCACACTGGAGACCTAAGGGTTTTCCCCTGTGTTTGAGGCCACCTCTTTTATTTAGTTATCTGGGATCCTTAGCTATGGTGGAGTTAAAGGTTTTGTGGGTGGAAGGGAGGGCAGGAGGTGGGAGGAGGGACCCTGAGAGTACAGGGACTCAAGTGACCCTCAAGTGATGTGACCCATTGTGTTGTAGTTGGCTTCTGCAGACACAGCAAAAAGATAACTCAGCAAACCCATGCTAAGCAGGTGCACTGAGGCAGAGCCTGCCTGCCTGGACGACTTTTGTTTGCAGATAATGAGGGCAGCAGCATTTGAGAAAAATGGAATGTTTTACATTCTGGGTTGTTGGTTTGGCTTGTTGACTTTTTCTGTTGCCTTTGGTCTTCCCATCCCTTCCTCTGTAGAATGTGGTCAGCCATGAGTGGCTAAGTGGTCATTGCAGAAGATGATTTGCAAAGGCCCTGACCAGTCGGGCTGATGGGCAACCCTATGAAAGTGATGTGACGGAAGTCAGTACTTAGGCATACCTGGGCTTCGCAAGCCCATCCGATAGAAAGAGGCATTCTGTAGGGCTGTTGCTTGCAGATTGAAATGGGTGGGTTGGTAGGCCTTGATGGTTTGGGTATAGAGAGGTAGGATGGGCGGGGGCCCAAAGAGGGAGAGAGTTAACTGGGCTCTGTCATCTCTTCACTCTGAAGATGGATGGGGTTGGATAGAAAGTGTGAATGAAATACGAATCAATGACTGATGCTTCTCTCCTATTAAAACAATCTTTTTTTTTTTGTCTGTTTTAAAAAGGGGGCTGGCTTTGTTTCTCCTGCCATAATGATTCAGTGCCTCTTGTTTTCAGAGCTGACATAGTTTGCATTCTGAAAACTTCTAGATGCCTAGGGTATTTCTTAAAGCTGTAGGACCCCTTGTATCAGTAGTCTCCTTACCACTGGGATTTGATTCATGCTGAACAGCTTTTAACCCATAATGGATGGCCTGAGCTACCCCTGAATCCTTGTGGATGGGTGGTGTAATCTGTCATCTGATGACAATTCTGGAAAGCCCTTTTAAGCAGAAAACAGAAAATTGTGTCTCTATAGACCCGCCAAAGTTTGAGGATTCAGACCGTGTCCCAGAAACGTGTGTCAACTTAATATTTGGGGGCCGAGGTGGGCGTTCTTTTATACATAAAGGCTTTCCCAGTGTGGTCGCAAATGGAGCTGGGTATCTCTTTCCTCACTTAAGACCTTTCACCTATGGATTTAGCAACTCAACTGAGACATTCAGGTTTTAACCCCTTGGCTGAAGTAAGGATGAAAGATCGGGATTTGGCTTTAGAGTTTTTGAAGCCGTATCAGTTGGACTTTTGTCCCCTGTTTCTTCTCAGAAACTTCTGAGCCAATTGGCTTTTCTTGGAAAGCAGAAATTGAATTTCACTGGAGAAATACATCCAAGGAAAAAATTTTCCTTTCCCACTATTCAGGAGAAAGAAGTGTGGTCATTCTCTCTAGTTTGTGGTTTTGGTCCCTATGGAAAGCAACTGGTGTTCACAGAAAATGTTAACTAAGGGAGTAAGTTAGAAAGCTCAGCCAGAATAAGGTGGATCTGAGCCGGGGATGAATGCTCAAGTGCTTGTGAGCTCTCAGGGAGCTGTGTTGTTTATACTCAAGTTCCTATTTTCTATCACATTTCTGTTCTCAGAGTTTCTTTTATGATGTTTTATCAGTAGAAACCAAAACTCCAAAATTTTACTAGTAATGAAAGAGTATGCCTCTTCCTATTGAATCTATCACCTAATTTCTATTTATATCTGTCTCTGTTAGAGCAGCTTAAATTTTACTAACTTAGATCCTTTGAAAAACTTTCCCAGCTATCAGGCTGTAGCTCCTTATTAGTAGGCCTCAGGTAGGTTGAATAATTGTAAGGAAAATTATCCTTCCCTATGCCATGCTGAAAATACTGATCTCTTTGCAGTTCATCTTAGTCATTTTCATAACTTACTTAAAGTGAGCATCTTTTCAAAAGGAGATTTCTCCTGAACTGTGGAGATGTTCAGACTATAAAAAGAAAGACTGGGAGTTTGCTTCCAAAGGAGATATCTTGACCTCAAATAAGGCATAATTAAGTGTCCCTGAATCTGTTGTCTCTTTGCATATCCTCTTCTGAACGCTGTAATTTTGGGGTTGGAGGCTAATCTTAACAATCATGTGGTATAACCTTTGGCTTGATATTTGAAGCCCTGTACCTCACCTTAGACTGTGCTTTTGAATACCCCTCTTGAAGAGAACTCACTGCTGCAAAGCAGCAAGGTCCACTTTAGGACAGTCTTATTATTAGAAAGATGTTTCTTTAGTTGGCTAAAGTCTGTCTCACTTCACTTTGACCCTTTTTAAAAATTTTTCATTAACACACGCCAAATTTGGGGCTGGGCTTTCTATCCTGATTTCTTGAGCTTCCTATCTGCTTGTAATTGAGTCTTTTTTTACAAGTAGTATTGTTCCCCATTCCCCATCTAGTCCTTGTATGGTTGATTTCATGGGCCAAAATCAGAGACTTTACTCTCTTTGGTCTACGTTTTTCTCTTAGACGTATTATTAACAACATAGATTTTTATGATTCTAGCCTATCTAAGCCTTTTAGGTCCTAATTCAGTTATCCAGCTTATTAACTGATTTAATCATTGTGCCTGTTATTAGTCAAAGAAATAGTCAAAGATAACAGAATTAAACAGCAATAGCAAAAGTTAAAGAAGCAGTTCAAGTTAAGGCAAGTTAGGGTATGTCCCCAGTACAGCAAGTACTTACATAGTAAAGCAAGGACATCCTTTTGCTGTCATTGACTGTCTTGGCCTCACTGGTTCCTGAAGATATTCATTCTGATCATGCTTTCAGGTTCTGTTGCTTTAGAATGTTGCAGACACTATCAGTTGAATGATAATTTTTCAGATATCATGGAATATTTAATGAAACCATCTCTGTATAGACTATATAATAGCAGAGTGTCATTTAAAGCTATAGAATTTCGTTAGGAAGCAAATTAGATGTGGGTAGTGAAGCTATTCATCCTTTTGCACCTGTCCTGGTTATTCTGTTTCCTACTTAAGGGAAAGAGTGAATGACATATTGAATATACAAGCTTTCATGATATTTCACATTTGTATAGCACTTCAAAGTTAAAGTACATTTACATACATATCTCATTTGTCAGATTTCTGAGTTTAGAAAATCAGTGTTGTTAATAGTGAGTTAGATAGTACAAATCCAAATCTCCTTCTTTCCCATTTTATACTTTCTAAATTTCCAAGTTCGTAAAAGTAGGGTTACAGTACAACTTCACATTCATATACGAAATATTGAAGTTTGGGTTAATGCTAGATATTGAGGACAACTTACGAGCTAGCTTATTACCTGTCTTGAAGTGTCATGTACACACCAAGTAATAGAAATTGCTTGTCTTTTATGATTCTTAATTGGGAATTACAACACAAGGCCAATAGATTCTCAGTAGTTATTTGATACTTTAATAGTACTAGGGTATATATTTTTCTTCTGTTGTCAAACATTAGTAGATAATACTGATGAACACCAGGATTGACTTCAATTGATTATCATTTCAGTTAATTTTATCAAACTCTTGAGTGTCTACTGTGAACAAAGCACATCCTAGGTGCTGGGGGGGAATACACAAAAGAATATAATACAGTCTCTGTCCACCAGGTGATCAGAAATTGTTAGTTCTAATATAAGACATATTGTGATAAGTACTGCATTGTAAGGATAAAACCAATGCGTATGTTTGGATTATTTCAGTAACCTTTGCTGCATAACAAATCACCCCAAAGCATATTGGCTTAAAACAAGAATCATTTGTTTAGCTCAGCTTTCTACAGATGGGCAATTTAGGATAGGTTCAGTGGGCTCACTCATCCTTTGAGATCAGCTGCCAGACTGATTAGGGACTGCATGGTCTAGGATGCCTTAGCTAGGCCGACTCCTCTCTCTGCTCTATGTGCTCTCTCATTCACTAGCCACCTAACCCAGGCTTATTCACATGGCATCTTGGCAGGTTCCAAGACAGCAAGAAGAAATGTGCAAACCCCTTAACGTCTACACTTGGAACTAGTAAACCATCATTCCCACCACATTCTAGAGCTGGTCACAAGGTCAAACTGAATTCAAGGAATGAAGAAATAGACTCCAGCTTATACTCTATTTGTGATACAAGACTTTTATATAAATGATACAAAATAAATCAAATCAAGAGCAAGATTGTATCTTTAAGTCCAAGAAGAGGCTTAAGTGGAGAGGCTTCTGTGAGCCTAAGTAGTGTAAATGGCCAACATAGAAAAGACTAGGAACAACAAATGCTGGTGAGGATGCCAAGAAAGGGGAACCCTCCTACACTGTTGGTGGGAATATAAACTAGTTCAGCCATTGTGGAAAGCAGTATGGAAGTTCCTCAAAAAACTAAAAATAGAAATACCATTTGACCCAGGAATTCCACCTCTAGGAATCTTCCCTAAGAATGCAGGATTCCCGATTCAAAAAGACATATGCACCCCTATGTTTATCACAGTGCTATTTACAATAGCCAAGAAATGGAAGCAACCTAAGTGTCCATCAGTAGATGAATGGATAAAGAAGAGGTGGTACATACTCAGAATGGAATATTATTCAGCCATAAGAAGAAAACAAATCCTATCATTTGCAACAACATGGATGGAGCTAGAGGGTATTATGCTCAGTGAAATAAGCCAGGCGGAGAAAGACAAGTACCAAATGGTTTCACTCATTTGGGGAGTATAACACCAAAGCAGAAACTGAAGGAACAAACAGCAGCAGACTCACAGAACCCAAGAATGAACTAACAGTTGCCAAAGGAAAAGGGATTGGGGAGGGTGGGTGGGAAGGGAAGGAGAAGGGGAATAAGGGGCGTTACGATTAGCACACATAATATAAGGGGGAAGCACGGGGAAGGCAGCATAGCACAGAGAAGACAAGTAGTGACTCTATAGCATCTTACTATGCTGATGGACAGTGACTGTAATGGGGTATGTGGTGGGGACTTGAGAATGGGAGGAATCTAGTAACCACAGTGTTGCTCATGTGATTGTATATTAATGATACCAAAATAATAAAGAAAAAGCAAGTTAGGCATTGAAGAGGAAAAAAGATCATTCAAACATAGAAGATAGCTCATTTTAAGTTTTGTTTAAAAATGTGTGTTTATGTGTGTTGATTTAACTGCATTCTAGATGACCTTTCCTCCTTTAGGGATTAGGCTAATCTCTTTAAACCTACATTTCTTAATTTCTCTTCTTTATTCCTTGTTTTACTGTGGAGCTTCCTCATAGACCTTTTCTTTTATGTCCTGTACTTCTCATCAAATGCTGCTCATTATGGGCTACCCCTGACATGCCACATTTCTGTCGTTCACATTCATTGTGAGGGTATCTTAACTTCCTCAGGTAATTATTAATCATTTAATTTATGGCTGTTCACCTTATATACTTGACCAACAGGAAAGGGTTTGAGTGGGTTCTTTTCTTTAGTAACATCACATTATTTTCTGTTCCTTGGCCTCCACTGTTATTTACTTCCAATATACATATGTTTTATAAAGCTGAATGAACTAGGTTGAGACGTTGCATCAGATCTTCTGAATGGAGCTTGTTGGCAACAACTATTGTGCAGCAAAGCCATCCCAAGATATCTGCGGCTTTTTTTAGATTGAGCTGGTGACATTCCCTCTAGGCCAGTTATTCCCCAATTTCTAAACCTTTAGTCTAAAGTAAACACAGTGCATTTCCATTGCAGGCACTTAATGTGCCTTAAAAACAGCTATAGGACCTAAGAGAAATAACTGTATATTCCTTTGGAGATGCTGAACAAATTCTGGTACTATTCCTGTATGAGGGGTTTAGGTAAAATCAGGTACTGTCAGTTACCAGCAGGTAGGTAGGGAAACTTGAGAACAGCTCAAGGACCTAATTAGTTAGAACTGCCCCTCCTATTGCCCACCCTATCTTGATCCTATTCAGTAAAATTTGGAGTTTTGCATCAAACTGCCTTCCTTTCTCTTTTGTCCTGCCCCCAAGTCTAATGAACAACAATTCCTGCAAAGAGGAACACCCGCCCCCCCCCCCTTTTCTTGACTACTCTTGGCTCATATGGAAAAATCTTTGCTTAATAATCACTTATATTTTATCCTCAGTAGAACGCCAGTTTATCTATTTTTTGAAAATCTGATTTTGTATGTTACAGCATGTAACAAAGTAATAGTCAATAGAATTTCTTTTTTGATGGTTCACCCTAACAAACCCTAGGAGCCTAAAGTAGGAGGCTGGGTAGGGAAGGGCAGACCCACATCTTAAAAGACCTCAGGTGGCAGTCTTCTATTTTTCATCACAACTGGTAAGATGTACTTAACAGGAAGAAAGTCATGTACCACATGTACTTCTTAGTACTGGTCCTTAACCTGCTAAAGTGTAAATTGGAGGTGTTTTCTGGGTGTCCGGTAGTTTTCCCAAGTGTTTACTGAGAAGTTGCTGAGGAGTCATGGTGGAGAAGATGAGAGGTATGGGGGTAGGTAGGAGAATGTTTTTATGAAAGGATATTCTTGGTGGAGGAAAATAGAATTGTGTGCATTACCCTGTAGTAGTGAAGCATATGGACCAGTAATGTCAGCAGAAATACTCTCCAAGTGCTCACTTGAGAATTCTTTTGACCTTCATATTTTATATGACCTTGAATAATGGCCTGCAACTCTGGGAGTCATCTACACCAGAGTCAGAAATCAAACAGCTTGGTAACTTACGGATTTGGAAGATGGCATTACTGTGACTGATGCGGATGATGGGGTTGAAAGGAATAGTTTAATACATAAAGCACATTATCTTTGAAAAGACTGTCGACTCTACCTGTGTGATAGCTTGAGTCTGTAAAAAAACTACAAATAGGGAAATTTCTGGGAATAGATACTTCAGAGCCAGACCTTTGACCTCATATAAGCCAACACTGGATCAGCATACACAGGATGGGGCACAGATAATGTCTTCAGCCACCAGGATGCTGCTGTGGCCTCTGCAAACCAGATATCTCTCTTTACCTTGCTTGGGGCATTAGTAACTACACCCATCATGGAAAATTTATAGAAAGAATTGCCAGTAATATGTGACACATTCTGGGATTTATTGGATGTCCTTGGTTGATTGGAGCAAAGTCTATTCTAGAACTGCTGAGACTTTGTCTCACCTCATACCAACCTCTGAACCAGGGAGGAGGTGAGCTCAGAAATTCTGTCTCAGGGCTTTTTTTGATTTAACACAGAATCCATTTTTTCCAGACCAAGATCTCATGAAATAATATCCAAGCAGAGTACAATTCTGTGTTATAGAAAATCATGTAAGATGTCATTTAAGTGCTAGGAAAAGACCCAGACATTTAATAGGCCAAATGACATCATACCATGTTAGAAAGGCTATTTTCTATTCATTATCGTCTCACATTAGAAATAATTTTAGCAGCTCACAAGTCTAATTTCTTAAAATCTCACAGAGTTGTTTCAGGATGGTGGGAATCAGAAGAGAGGGAATAAGTATTAATAGTGGATGTTAACCACATTAAGACCCTTGTCTTTTAAGACTTACATGATTTTAGACTCCTCATTGATTTTTTTTTTTTTAATAAAGAGCAGTTGGGTTCCTTGAAGGGAAGGTTCAAAGTCTGATGAATTCTACTGTGTATTTCCCAGGGTCTCCACCTTTCCTCAGAGGGGAAGCACCACAGCCAGAAATGTGGGCTGCAGACCCTTGGTTCTTTGCATAGTTGTGCTAGGTTAAGAGGTAGCTTCTGAGCCTCTTTGAGGGGCCTCCTTTTTAGGGAGGTTGTGTGTCTGGAAATGCTGACTCATGAATGTAGATACTATGGGCCCTGTCACAGAACTTAAGCTATATTAATAGTAGATATGTGGAGACAAGCAGTAGGTGAAAGACCTTCTCTCTGTGAGGAAGAGTTGTGAATGACCTTTTGGGTAGCAGGAGACACACCACCAGGTTTTTGATACATTTTTCCCATGAATGATACACTGAGCTTAACCTTTGACTCATGGGTCTCCCAGGCTCACATTATCCATTGTTGCTGTCAACCCATATTGCACAGTCTTGGGTTGGATGGGAAGTCTAATCTAAAACTTGGTTGGCAGAGTTGTCCAGCATTTCCTACTTTAACCCAGAGACAGAACTCTGCCTCTTAGAGGTTCCACCAGAGTATAGAACAGCCTTACCAATAGATGCTAGAAGGACCTTGCCCCCAAGTGTGAGTCCAACAGTCTGTGACAACCCTCCTACCCCTTTGTTACAATAGAATGAAATGTGGGCATGGTTCTAGCAATACTCCAAGCTTCATAGCAAAGGCTGTCAGTTCAGAGACTAGAGTTTCATTCCATGTCAGCTCTTGTGTGAAGACCTAATTACTATAGTTTATAATAAGTCAGCCGACAATTTCTTCCTTAGCTCATAGACAGCAGTGGTGATTCTCTGTTGCTCCATCAGAAGAAACCTAGGTAATCTGTGAGCAAGCATGCCAGACTAGCCGGAAGCACTGTACCGCCCACTCTCTGCTTCTCCTCCTGTGGTTTCTCCCTTACCTGCAACACAAAGCATGAATATAAACCTGGAATTGGTGAATTTCTGAGACAGTCACATCTTCGGTAGAAAGAACAGGAGAGCTGTCACCAATGAAGTTGCCTGGGAGTAGCAGTGGTATCAGAGGCTGTTGTGGTAGTACTGGCTGAATTAGAGCCTACTAGGTTCTGAACACAAAGTTCATCTCCATTAACTGCCCAGTGTCCTGCTCGTGGCCACTCATAGGCCAAGGAAAGGGCAGCAGAGCCAGTGGGAACGCTTTCTAACTACTGCATCCTACTGATGGCCGCTGGAGGGCAGCAGAGAGTGACAACAAAGGGCTAGATTTAGGGAATTGGGGCATATTTCAGTTTGCATAGAAAGAAGCCCCCTTAGTATAAGAGAATTAGCTATGTGGGAGCCACAGTTAGTGATAAGCATGGGCCCCTGGGCAATAAAGACCAAAAAAAGCATCCAGAACCCTGATCTGAAGGCAATTCAGGAACCAGGAATGGGTAAAGAAATGAGGCAGGACTGACTGGAAAAGGGGAACCAGAAAGTAAGGGGAGGGGACCAAAAATCAAGTATCAAGTCCCAAGGGGACAAGCAAAGATGGAACAGGAGCCAAATGAAAGAAAGAACTACAATGGTAGACAAGCCAAAGTGAGTGATTTGAGAAGACGAAGGTACCGTCAGGAAAGGCTGCTTCTCTGAGGCCACCATACCAGGAAGGGTCCGTATCAGTAAGCCGAGCACTGCGAAGGGGCCAGTTTCAGACACAGCCAAGCAGCCAAGTTACTCTTATAGTAACTCCTCCTTGATTAGCCAGGATAGTTTCTTCTTGGTCATTTCAAGAGCAAAATAACTCATTGAGAATGTGGAGAAAGAGATGCTTATGACTTTTAAGATGTGACTAAGGGATTCTATGCATAGAATGAAATTGAACTTGGGCATGTAGCCCATCTGGATAGCATTGGTGTGAAAGGACAGCTCACTTTCCTAGATTAGCTTCTGATGTTTCCTTTTCATATTTTATACTAAAACATTTGCTAAGAATATCCAGTGGAAAAGAAAAACTGGCTCTCTCAACTAGTTATATAGGCAAAATCCCAATCAATCCAGGGACTTAGGATCTGTTCCCAGTAGGTTAGCAGAGAGCTGTTTGGAGTCTGTTCTAAATGCTGAGCACTTAGTAGTTTTTCCAACCCCTTAAGTATGGAGAAAGAAAATTTTTGCTTGACCTATTAACCTTCCAGTGTCTCCCTTCCATATTTCAACCCCTTAAACATCAGGAAAATGGACTCCTGTACCCACAAATTTCAGGAGCCCTGCACTGGTGTTAGGACAGCATAGTGGTTAAGAAGTTGGGAATTGGGCAGACCTAGGTTTCTTGCGGTGATGTTTGGGCAATCCTTTGACCTCTCTTAAGATGTAGTTTCCTACTATCTTTGACTGTATGCTTACCAAACAATAAGTAACATGATTACTTTATGTTATTTCATACTTACTCCAGCATTATAAGACTTAAAAGTTATAAAAATCTTAAGTAGGTTAGTTCATAAATATAACAAATGAATGACTAAATAAATTATAATATACCCATATAAAGAAATGTCACTTATCAGTAAAAAGGAAAAAGCTATTGATATATCCAATTCTAGATTGTTATAGTACATTCTAGGATTTAATGTTCTTTTTATACCCTTAGTGTTTGTTTTCTTTCAGCATAATGTTTTAGGATTCATTGAAAGTATTGGATGTATCAATAGTTCATTTATTTATTGGTAAGTGCTATTCTTGCTATGTTTAGGAACAGCTTGGAACATTAGGAACATTTTACTGTTTCCAGTTTTGGACTATTATGAATAAGGCTGCTCTGGACATTCATATACAAGTATGTATGTGGATATATGTTTTTCTTTCTCTTGAGTAGTACTAAGAGTGGGATTGTTGGGTCTATGGTAAATGGATATTTAACGTTTCTTTTAAATGTAAACTGTTTTTCCAAAGCAGTTGTACCATTTTCCATACCCATCAGCAGTGAATGAGAGTTCCAGGTATTCCACATTCTCTTTAATACTTGCTTTGACAGTCTTGCATTTGTTAGTTTATTGAGGGTTATATTACATATAGTAAACTTCATCCTTCCTACATATACAGCTCTATAAATTTTTATAAACTTATAGGAATTGTGAAACCACTACCAAAATGAAGATGCAGAATATTTCCATTCCTCAAAAAATTCTTTTATTCCTCTCTTCAGTGAGTCTCCTCTTTCCACTCCTAGTTCCTGGTAATGACTGTTATGATCGCTGATGGTATAATTTTGTCAGAAAAATAAAATTTCACATATACATGGAATCATACTTTTAATTTTGTTCTTTTTCATCTGGCAGGATGCTGTTGAAATTCATTCATATTGTTGCATGTATTAGTAGTCTGTTCATTTTTATGGCAGAATAATATTCCATTATAGGGATTGTTTACTCTTACTCCCAGTTTGGGGATATCATGAATTAAGCCACAAAAAACATTTGTATAAAGCTTCTTATATTTTTATTTCTCTAGAGTAAATACATAGCAGTTAGATTACAAGGTCATATAGTAAGTATATATTTAACTTTATAAGAAACTATTCAGAAGATTGGAGACTGTTGAGAATTAGGCTTGGGATTGATTAATGATTGTGCATTGAGTCCCCTATACAGAATTTTATTGTTGTTAACAACCATATGATCAATAAATATGAGAGATGCCCTCTCAAAAAAAAAAAAAAAGAAACTATCAAGCTGTTTTCTAAAGTGGCTTTGCCATTTTGCCTTTCTACCAGCAATATATTAGAGTTTCAGTTCTCTGCACCCTTCCTAATATTTTTAATATTGTCAGTTTTTTATTTGAACATTCCAATAACTATGTTGTGGTTTTAATTTGCATTCCTGTAATAATTCTTGATGCTGTACATTTGGTGTGATTATTTGGTATCCATAATCTCTTCTTTCGTAAAGTGTTTGTTCAAATCTTTTGTCCGGTTTTTAAAATAATTCTTGTGATTGAATTGTAAAAGATCTTTATATACTCTGGTTAACCACCCATTATCAATTATGTGTTTGGCAACTTCTTCTAATCTGTAACTTTTAATTTTCTTAACAATATTTTTCAAAAAGTTTGAGTTTCTTATTTTAATAACATAATTCATAAAGATGACATTTTTTTCTTTTATGGCTGATGTTCTGTATGTCCTTTCTTAGGAAAGCTTTGCCTAACTTAAAGTCCCAAATTATCTCCCATGTTTTCTTCTAGGAGTTTTGCAATGTTAGGTTCTACATTTGGATCTCTGGTGATTTAATTTTGAGTTAATTTTTCAGTATGCTGTAAAACATGATCAAGGTTCATATTTTTGTATAGAACGTTCATTTGTTCAGCACTGTTGGTTAAAATGATTATCCTTTCTCATTGAGTTGCCCTGATACCTTTATCAAAAATCAATTGACCATATATGTACTGTTTTATTTCCAGACTTTCTATATACTATTCCATTGATCAGTGCTATCCTCTTGTTCCATCCTGATCTTACTTTTATATTAAGTCTTTGTGCTTCTTCAAACACAACAAAAGTATTACCCACAGCAGTATAACTCCTTTTGAGTTCCCAGACCTGATTCCAGTGTATGTGGGAGGGAGTCTTCCCCCACACACAACACCAAGCAATTCTTGAACACCAGCAATCCTTGGACAACTCAACTCTGTTCTGATGTTCTCTGCCTGGAGACAGCAACAGATTCCCCAGGTTTAGGGCTCCATCCTGTAATACTGCCTCCACCCCCTACTTCAGACATTGGGTCGCAAACTCCAGGTAGTTACCAGTGCTTCCGATCTACTGGCTACAGATTGGAGGTTCCAACCACCTCACACTTCAGTTCAATTAATTTGCTAGAGTGGTGCACAGAACTCAGGAAAATACTTACATTTACCAGTTTAATAAAGGATACTATGAAGGATACAGGTTAACAGTCAGATGAAGAGATACATAGGGGAAGGTCCCAAATAAAGGAACTTTTATCCTTGTGGACCTTGGGGCTTGGCTCAGTGGCACATGGAAGCTCTCTGGTTCCCTAAGTGTAGAAGCTCTCTTCAGGTTCTTCTCATGGATTTTGGGAGGGCTTCATTGAATAGTCATGATTGACTAAATCACTGGCCATTGGTTGATTCAACCTTTAGCCCCTGCCCTTGGGTGGGGTCCAAAAGTCATTAACACAACCAGGCACCCATTTCACCTTTAAGGCTCCACAGTGTTTTCAGGAACTATGGGTGAAAATGAGATATACCTGGAAATATATGTTTGGTCATAAAAGGGATCAAATATGTATTTCTTAATACTCATACTCAGTCTTGAAATCAGATCATATGGTATGAGTTCTCTAACTTTTTTGTCTTTTTCAAAGTTGTTTTGTTTATTCTAGGTCCTTTACATGTATATATATAAGCCTCATCTTATTGATTCCTACAAAAAAGCCTGCTGGGATTTTGACTAGGGTTTTGCTGAATTCTTAGGTCAATTTGGAGAAAATTGACAGGCTGACAATATTGAATCTTCTAATTCATATGTATACTCTATCTTTCCATTTATGTATGCCTTTGATTAATCACACCAGTACTTTATAGTCTGACAAATATTGCACATATTTTGTTAGATTTATTTCAAAATATTTTATGTTCATTATAAATGGTGTTTTTCTTTTATGTCACTTTTTAATTATTCATTGCTACTGTATAGAAACACAATTGGTTTTTGTATGTTGACCTTAAATCTCAAACTTGTAAAACTCACTTATTAGATCTAGTACTATTTTATACATTCTTTGGGATTTCCTAGGTAGACAATAATGGAGTCTGTGAATACAGACAGCTTTACTTCTTCCTTTCCAGTCTAGAAGCCTTTTATTTCTTGGCCTTATTGCAGTAGGACCTCCAGTACAATGTTAAATAGAAGTACTGAGAGCAGATAATCTTGCTTTGTTCCTGATCTCAGTGAGGAAGTATTCAGTGTTCACCATTAAATAAAATGATGTAAATTTTTTTTTGCCATGAAATCCAGTGATGTAAATACAAGGGTGTAAGTTTTTTATACCCTGCATTAGTTGAGGAACTTTTAATTCTTAATTTGCTTAGAGTTTTTATTATGAATGGTACACTAGTTTTACATTCCATCATTATATAATATTATATCTGAACTTATAAATTAGCCATTATTATATCTGAACTTATAAATTATGTCCAGTGGTTTTTTATTATTTAAATTGTAAAGTATACTTAAAGGTTTTTTTTGTCTGAATTGCTTCTTGAAGTAGTTTCTTTATGCAAGAGTTATAAAAACATATTTATGACTTTTAAATGTATTGCACGTTCCTATAACAAAAGGTTATACCAATTTAAAGTACAGGCATTAGTGTATTAATGCATTAGTTTTATGTCAGCCTCCCTAACACTGAGTCTGTGAGTTATAAATTTTAAGTGTTTGGGTTAATTTAATAGATGGAAGAAGGTACTTTTATTTTTTTATTCCACATTTTTTTTCTTTGCTGCACATAAGAAATATTGAGTGATCCGTGAACATCAGTAAGGGTATGAATTTACTAATGTCCAATTTTCAATTCTCACTGCCCTGTCCTGTGATAGTTTGAAATCTGATTTGATGCATCTCTAATTTAACTTTAGCTTATTACAATCTTATAAGAAAGGCAAAACTGATTATTGTAGGACATTAACTATCAGTAACAATCAGCATATGATTTAAGTGCCAAATTAGGTAGGATGAAAGCACTGCATGAGTTTGAAGGAGGGAGATAGCGCTCTGCCATTTGAAGTGATGATTCTAGCCTTTTTGGTTATGGGCATAGAGGTGGATATATTGATGGTTCTTTCTGTTATGTATGAAATAATTCTATTTTATGCTTACTTCTTCTTTCTATCTGATTTATGTCACTGCCATCAAGGATCTTTTATTTCTTTTCTTCCATTCCGCTACCTACTATTTTTTAAAACACAATTATGATCATGTCATTTGCCTGCTAAAAAGTTTGAGATCTCTCTTGCGTAAAGAACAAAAGACTCCTAACAAAACAAGTCTGGTTCCTAGCTTATGTGTCTAGTCTCCTTTTCTTGTCCCCCTTTCCCATGTAACCTCTACCAGGACCATTCTTCACACCGACCTGACCATAAAACTGGGTAAGCTTTAAGGCCCCTCTGCTTATCACAGAGCTTCCTTGGTAGAGTGGCAAACTCCTTCCCTTCCTTCACACCTTGGCTGAAATATCATATCCTTTATAAATCATTCCCAACTTCCTCAGGCAGATTTAATTGTTCCCCTTTTGGGTCCCTGACATTTTGTATGTCCCTTCATTACTAATTCTCTTGTAATTACTTATTTAATTGTCTGCCTTTTCCATTAGGTTCTGGGTTCATCAAAGGCAGGAACTGTGCTTTATTTATTCTGGAATTCCTCCTCTCCAGAGGGTAACACAGTCCCTATTACACATTATGCTTTCATAACTACTTCCTGAATTCATTGACTTAATACTGTTTTGTGATATAGAATTAGATTGAATTTCTGAGTAATATTTGTCACCAAACACTCTTGAATAAGTAGTAGTCATAATTTTTCTCCCACTCCATGCTCTTCATTTTCACTTGAATCTCATTAAGTGAAGTGTAGAGGTCACAGTGCTGGGGAAGGCAGGACCAAATATAAGGAAAGGGCACTTAGCAGGTGGCCCCAGCACTTGAGGACTTTCTCTAGTGAGAGCTATGATGGAAGACTACATATGAAGAGTACTGTGCAGCTAGATGGTGCATGCTGGAAAAGAAAATACCTTCTCATCTGACATATAATTCTTACTGCTTCGTAGGAGATGACTTTTGAGATGAAACACTTAATGATACTCTTCCATCTCTGGTGAGCACTTGGGTCAAGTGTCAGGTGTTGCCTTTTCATTTCTGTTCCCAAATGGTAACCATTTTTCTCAGTGCAAATGCACCCTTGGAGTTCAACCAGAATTTCATCCTTGTTATATTTCTCTGAGACGTATGTAGCCCATTGACTGAGCTCCACAATTAGTCCAGAATGTCAATCCAAACTCTGTAACCAATCTAAGATGTTGAAATCTTTCTTAGAATGACTTCTATAGTAGTTTACAAATAATTCCTACAGTGAGTGAAAGTGATTAATGTGTAGAACATGCAACATGGCCTTTTTCTCCATGCCAAAAATATATACTTGTCTTCATCACATTTGATAATAAAAAACTCAGTATGTTATGTTCTATTATAGCTTAAAATGTTCTAACTTTGAACTATTATTACAAAGCTGTAGTAATCAAAGCAGTATGGTTTTGGCATAAAAGCAGACACATAGATCTGTGGAACAGGATAGAAAGCCCAGAAATAAACCCATTCATATATAGTTAATTAATTAATGACAAAGGAGCCAAGAATCTACAATGGGGAAAGGATAGCCTCTGTAACAAATGGTGCTGGGACAACTGGAGAGCCACATGTGAAAGAATAAAAGTGGCTCCCTGTCTTACATCATACACAAAAATTAACTCAAAATAAATTAAAGATTTGAATGTAAGACTTGAAACCATGAAAGTCCTAGAAATAAGCATTGATGGTAAGCTCCTTAACATCAGTCCTCACAATGATTTTTTGATTTAACACCAAAAGCAAAGGTAACAACAACAAAAAACAAGTAGAACTACATTAAACTAAAAAGCTTTTAGAGAACAAAGGAAACCATTAACAGAATGAAAAGTCAACCTACTGAATGGGAAAGAATATTTGCAAATCACGTATCTATAAGGGGTTAATATCCAGGATATATAAATTATTCAAACAACTCAATAGCAAAATAATAGAACAATCCAATTAAAGAAATAGGCCAAGAGTCTGAATAGACATTTTTCCAAAGAAGACATACAGTCAATGGTACAAAAAGAGTTGACCAACATCACTAATTATTAAGGAAAAGCAAATCAAAACCACAGTAAGGTATTACCTCATACCTGTTAGAATGGCTATTATCAAAGAGACAAGAGATAACAAATTCTGACAAGGATGTAGAGAAAAGGGAGCCCTTGTGCACCATATGTGGTACTATAAATTGCTGCAGCCACTGTGAAAAACACTATGGAGACGTCTCAGAAAGTAAAAAATAGAACTGTCATATAATTCAGCAATTCCACTTCTGAGTATTTATCAAAGGAAAATAAAACACTCAACTGAAAATGTATATGCACTCCCATGGTCATTGCAGCATTATTTACAATAGCCATGACATGGAAACAACCTAAATGTCCATTGATGGATTAGTGGATCAAGAAAATGTGGTGTATTTACAGTGGAGTATTACTCAGCTGTCAAAAGGATGAAGAACGAAATCTTGCCATCTGCAAAACATGGATGGACCTTGAGGGCATTATGCTAAGTGAAATATGCCAAACAGAAAGACAAAGATCATATGATTTCATTTATATGTAGAATCTAAAAATAAAAATCAAGCTCAAGGTACAGAGAACAGATTAGTGGTTGCCAGATTGGTGGGGGTAAATAAGTCATGGGGATATAACATACAGCATAGAGGCTGTCATTAATAATACTGTCTTGCACATTTGAAAGTTGCTTAGAGAGTGTATCTTTAAAGTTCTCATCACAAGAAAAAAATTCTGTGATAACCATTTCACAATATTTATAAATTATTATATTATAAATTATTATAAATTATTATATTATAAATATTGAGTCATTGACATTATGTGTATGTCAATTATATCTTAATTTTTTTATTGTTCTAAAACTAAGTTCCTGGTTTCTCCATTCGCCCCATAGAAACCTAGTCCTTCTGCAGTCCTCCTCATCTCAGCGGCAATTCTGGCCTTTCATCTGAGAATAGAAACTTTAGAGTCATCCTTGACTCCTTTCTCTCATATCCCATATCCAGTCTGTCAGCAAGTCATGTTTTCTCTCCCTTCAAAATATATCCAAAAACAATCACTTATAATTATCACTTCTCTTATCCTGATGGAAGTAATAATTATTTCTCACTGTGTTCTTGCAATGAATTCTTAACTGGTCTCCATGATTATGCTTTTGTCCCTCTGCAGAACATTCTTAATATGGCAGCCAGCATGAAACAGTTAATATAAAAGAGAGATCATGCCACCCCTCTGTCCAAAAACCTCATAATGGCTTTGCATTTTCCTCTAAGTGAAAGCCAAAGTCCTTTTAATGATCCTACAAGGTCCTATAGAATCTTTACACATATGCCCCTTAACTCTCTGGCCTCATCTGCTGTTTTTCTCTTCACTCTGCTCTCACTCTGACAGCCTCCTTATTGTTTCTTAAACATGACACTCCCATCTCCAGGCCTTTGCACTAGATATCAGCTCTTCCTAGAAGGCTCTTTTCAAGATATCTGTATTGCTTGCTTCTTTATCTTCCTCAGGTCTTTATTCAAGGCATTTAAAGTTTACCTTCTCATTGAGGCCTTACATATTTAGGACTGTATTTCCACCTCCCACCCCAGCACCAAGCCAAAACTAAAGCAAACTCTCAGACCTCTTCCCAGCTTTATTTTTTTCTGAAGAATTTATCATCTTCTAGTATATTATGGATCTTACATATCTTGTTTACTTTGTATTCCCCTCACTAGAAAGTGTTTCTCATGATGGTAAGGATTTTACCCATTTTGTGAACAACTTTAGTCTTCATGACTAGAACAATCCCTAACAGAATAGGCCTTCAATAAGTACTAGAGGAAAAGAGTGTAATCTCTCTGTATTTGCCTTGGTTTTAAGTACTGAGAGGTTGATAGCTTCTTAGATATGAATTGTTCTAAAGGCAACCTGAGGCACCATTAAAAGTAGGGATTTCAGAGAGTTTTTGATCAGTGGTTTATAAGTATGTTGTACGTGTTGGATATAAATTCTAGACTTTTTAATGAAGTAAAGAAAAGATATTCCCAAAAGTATTCTTGGTTGTAGATTTCTTTGCTTTACAGTGTAGATTGACATATACCTACTGATAAATGTTCCTCCCTAACAGCTTGTCACCCAGGATGATGATGATGGTGATATGATGGGATTAAAAGTATGGAGAGGAACACTGAGCCAGGTCCAAAAGTCTCTGGTCACAAGTTAGTAGTTATACTTGTCAAGAAATGCAGAAATCAATTGAAATGGTCAAAGGAACAACAGAACACGTGGGGGGGGGCAATGTTGTCGTAAATAGAAAATTGCCTCTTCCTTGGAAAAGTGTGTTGACTTTTGCAGAGGACTTTTAATGCAATATAGGGTCAAAGTAACCTCTTATTCCAGCAAAGTACAATGGAGTATAATGATATATGGAAAGTTTGGGAAATCAGAGAATACTGGGTGAATGTGACAACCTGGGCTAAGGAGTGTCAGTATACCAAGAAGAAAGAGGTAAGAGAAGTCCTCCCTTCAATTGTGATAGTTCAAATACAGTATTTTGGATTAAAAAGAAAAAGGTGATTGAACTGCATACCCTAAAGTTAGAGTCTACATACTCAGTAGCCCATCCTGAGAAGTGGCAGAGAAATCTGGGGTTAATCAGGTACCCTCTGTTGCTTTCTTCATGTCCTTTCCTTTATTCCCTTTCCTTCATTTCCCTTTCGTTTAATGCAGCTGTTAGTGGCTTGGCGGGCGTGAGGCCCACAGAAACCCAGAGGATGCAGGATGACCTGTGGAGGGTCTAGCCTGCCAAAATCTCCCACTGGTGACAGCTCAGTATCTTTAAGTAGCAAATTGCCTGGACAGGGATCATAGGATTTAATCGCTAAAGCTGGCTAGTTGCATAGATGCTAGGGTTGGGACACCTACATTGGTCAACTGACTCCTTGAAATGTGTAATTTTTAAAAATTTCCTAGTCTGGAACAGAATAGAATAGCTGGGGTTTTATGTTAAATGTATCCTGTAATGTGTTGGTCAGGATAGGTTTCAGAGATTTCCTTATTGTGGCTCCCACTTTTTATGAGTTATGGCAATAGAATTTAAAAAGTCTTGGCAGACTGTCAGATACCACAGAGGTGAAACCATTATCCTTTTTTTCTACTTTTCTCTTTTCCTCTTTCTCGCCCCAGAATCCAGTGGTAATTGATGTACACGCACCTCTGAAATCTCTTACACACAGCTAGTGAGACTTACGTTGTGTCCTGCTGTCTTATGATCCTTTAGGTGTACTGGCCCCTGGTGGGGAACTAAAGTTTATTGCTTTTCATAACTCATTCCCTATTACTTCTGAAAGATGTTCTTTAGGCTCACAGATATTAGAACTAATTTTCCAATAGAGCTAAGGCTAGAATTGCTTATAGTGTTAAAGACTGACATTGCTTCACCCACGTTTTGTTCCTTCTCATTGAGGCCTCAGAATAAAGTGGCTGAAAGACTAGCATCCATTTAGCATCTAATAGTAGAGCTACCTCCAATGGACCATCCCTGATATAGAACATTGAAATCAGGATAACCTGTGGTGGGGCCAATATCTAGGTTATCTTGGGAAAGTCCCTTCCTTGTATTTTAATTTCCCCAAGGTAAAATGAAAAGGTTAGGCTAGATAACCTGAATGTTCCAATTGATGTCTTGTGATCTATGATCCTGGATCATCCTTACTAGTTTTAGACTTGTCCTCTCTGAAAATGGTTTCTTCCTTAGCTTCTTACATGTACTTGCTTACAATTTCTGTATTTCCGTTTTAGAAGATAGCATCTATTTAATGGGAAGCTTTTAAGCTTTCCTATCACTGATGATCCTCAGCTTATAGCACAGGATCTGCTCAATGCCCAAATCTTTTATTTAAATTAATACTTATCAGTCCACATGTCTGTATCTCATAAAATAGAGACTCACTTGGAGAAAAGAGCATTGACAATAGGGGACTCCCTACCTGCTTTCTCCTTTTGAAAACCTGAGGTCAGGATCTTGCTTGCCAGCAATGGAATTTGCCATCCAGGTATTGCAGCCTTCCACAGCTACCTTGCTTTAGGGAGTTCAAGCAATGATCTCTTATTCTATTGCCTGGAGCAAGATGTTCTGGAAAAGAGGTCTCCAAATGTTCAGCCAATTTAGCAATTCATTGGCTGAATGTTCTGAGATATTTCTGAATATTATGTGCAAAATTGAAATTTGTGTAGTTACTGCTCAAGAATCAGGACCATTCATGGTGACTGGATTAGGAAGTGTAAAACTGGACAAGAGAGTTTTGAGAAAATACTCCAAGTTAAAAAAGGAAATCAGTAGGTCATGAACAGGTAAACTTTGCACAAGAATCTTTAAGATCAGTGTCCTTTGGATCCCTGTCTCTGGGTATTCCTTCTCACGTTGTTTTATTATTTGTTTGTTTTGATGTGGAGGTGCCCGTCTTCTCTGCCCGTTCCTTGATACCATATTTAGGATTCTATTAGTCTTCTGTTCTATTGGTTCTATCAGATTTGCCATCTTTTTAAGTTAGTAGAAATTTTTTTTCTCAATAAAACCAATTTGGTTTAAGTTCTTGCCTTATACATTTATAGTCATCATCTTCAATTAACATAGAAAACACCTTTCTTTTCCTACTAATAAAATATAAAAGAAGTAGATAAAAAAATTTTTATTCAACCTACTTTGATATTACGATGAACTGCCTGTCTGTTATAATGGGGGAAAGTAGTAATGTTGGGATATCAGGAACTTTAGAAATGTATGTATATGGAGACTGTTATCAACTGTGAATCAACGAGGAGGTCTCTTCTTGACCCAGAATGCTGGCCCATTGTTTTTACTTACTTAAAGCCTTAAGTTTCAGCTGCCTAGTGGGAAATAAAAAAAGGAAAATGTTAATAGTGCCAGGCACTAAGCACTTTATGTGCAATCACTCATTTAATACTTACAACACCTCTGTGAGGTAGATACTACTGTTACTTTCATTTTACAGACATCTCAGCAGCAGAAGTCAATCTGTTAGAAATATTGTTTTACCTCAGCTTAATGTGTTCCTTCTTATTTACCTATGCCATACCTATTCCATTACTTACTTATTTCATAGTTGTCCCCATTCTATAAGACCTCTTGGTTTAGGTTTTCAGTATATCTACAGTAAACGAGAGTTGATTTTGAAAATTAATAATGACATAAAATATGAGAATCTGGGGCTGAGTTGTTTGAAGAGATGATCCACTGTTGTGGAAAGGAGGTAATGTATGGGATCAGTAGGTCTGGTTGGACATTTCCTAGACTTCAGAATTATTTGCACTTAATGGAGTAAATAGAAAAAGCAGAAAATACAAAAGTGTTGTAGTCTTTGCTGAGTTTTCCTTCTTTGAGGTCTCTGCAGAGGAGGTTTTTTCACTTCAAAGTATTTAAAGGACTTTACCTATTCAGTTATATAAGGCTCTCAATGAGTCAACTATGTTAGCAATTCTGATGAATTTGTCAGCAGTGAATTCTGGAAATCAGTGTGGCTATGTCTTTGTGTAAGTTGATTGTCTCTTCTCATTTATGTTCTATTTTGTAAACATATAATGTTTTATGTTTAAATATTAAGAAGTATTTGCCAGATGCAGACTTTGTTGTTTGCTCTTTTTATTACTCCTTCAGAGTATATTTGATATAAATCCATTGAACTTTTAATTAAATGCAAGTTTGCTAGACTTCGGTGGAAGAGATAGGTAAGAATCGGTCCTTATCTTTGGTGTATACTCTTTTTTTGAGAGGGCATCTCTCGTATTTATTGATCAAATGGTTGTTAACAACAATAAAATTCTGTATAGGGGACTCAATGCACAATCATTAATCAACCCCAAGCCTAATTCTCAACATTCTCCAATCTTCTGAAGCATAAGGAACAAGTTCTTACATAGCGAATAAGTTCTTACATGGTGAACAGTGCAAGGGCAGTCATATCACAGAAACTTTCGGTTTTGATCATGCATCATGAACTATAAACAATCAAGTCAGATATGATTATTCATTTGATTTTTATACTTGATTTATATGTGAATCCCACATTTCTCCCTTACTTTTTTATTTAAATAAAATGCTGAAGTGGTAGGTAGATGCAAGATAAAGGTAGAAAACATAATTTAGTGCTGTAAGAGGGCAAATGTAGATGATCAGGTGTGTGCCTGTAGCCTAAGTATTAATCCAAGCTAGACAAGGGCAACAAAACATCCACGGATGCAGAAGATTTCTCTCAAAACAGTGGGGGTAAGGTTCTAAGCCTCACAAGGGTATCACATTCTTAAACTGCCAAGATAAAGAATGCCTACTTACTGCTGTCCTGAAAATAAAGAAGAGTCTGTTCTTACAGAGTTTTCTACAGTTTACCAGAGAGATCAGACACTGAATAAGTAGTTTTGAATAAGGTGAGCTTGATAGTAACGGAGCTTTAACCTAGTGACTCTTAAGTTGTCAGTGACACTTAAGAGTAGCTTAGGATTGAGCTGGGAGAGTGGAACTCCCACGGTGAGTGACTTCAAGACCCTAAAGCAGGAGAGGGTGAGACATGCATGGCCATATAGACTGAGTTAGGATTTCAGACTATATCATAAAAGTAATGGGAAGCCACTGAAGATTTTAAGTAAGAAATGAGAAGAGACTTGACTTTTTAAAAGGTTATTCTAATTGTAATGTGGAGGGATTGAAGGAGGGTTATAACAGATTCAGGAAAATAAACTTGGAGGATCCTTAGTTTATTATATGAGATAAATTAAATATGGTCCTGGCCCTAAAATGTATACTACAGAGAGCACCTAAAATAACATGATGGTAATCTCATTTTTAAACACAGATGCAAATATCATAAATAAAATAGAATTCAACTTTAATAGAGTTATCTAGAAATTCATGACTAGTAATTAGGAACTTTTATTATCATGTTTTCCCAAAATTGTAGAGATTGAGAGCATATGAAACTCACTACCAATTATAAGAGACGAGGACTTTTATTTTTGAAGATGTAGATTTAGAAATAAATGATTGAGTAAATTTCCAGTCTTTTTGGAGAAGAGTTTAGCACTGTACAGTGATCATAAAACTGACTATTATTTTTTACCTGAAAATAACTTAATCTTTATAAAATTATCCAAAGGGGATAAAAAAGAAATAGTACATAAGATATTTGGAACTGCACAATCGCTATTTTTAATAAAGAAAAATGAGAAACAGTAGAAATACCTAACAGTTGAGAAGAGTTAAGCTATTGAATGTTTATCATAATTGAATATAATAATTAAAATTCCAAATTTGTGAACCAGGTTAATGTATGTAAAGGGCACAATGCATATAAGGTGTATAACAGAGTAATGTTAAAAAAGAGACCAGAAAATGTCATATCCACAATGATAGAATTACTTTAAATGTATTTTTATAATGGTAAAGACAGGGAACATTTGTAGAGTTTGGGGAGTTGTTTTAGGTAAAGTCATATGTCTCTTGGACTCAGTTTTCTCAGCTGTGAAGTGAGGATATTTGGTTATAACGTATACATTTTCTTTTCAGTTCTTATCTATGAATTAATCACTTCATTTTTCAAAAATATGATTAAGTGGGCAATATGTATGAATATATCTTGAAAGATGCCTTAATCTAAATCAGCCTTTTCAGGGTGGGAAGTGTTCCTCCTTACCTTCAACTGGGCCTGCTCTCCCGAAAATGGAAAATGTGTTCAAGAGTTTTAGGACTCTGGGACCATGCTGCTTGCTCCCCCTTTTGGAGTAGGAGAACAAGACAGGAGGCCCCAGTTGTGTTCTGTATATACAAACAAGAACAAAATGTCTGAGCCCAAGAATCATAATCCCTTTATTTCACTGACTTCTTCTTGGGATAGCTTGTATCTAATCAACTAGTGTTAAAAAATTAGTATAAATTAATCTGAAGAATTGGTAGAGATTAGTTTTCTTAAAATTTGGAGTGTGTAGTATGTTGAAACTTGCTATGTATTAGAGCCGACATGGAATTTGGTAGAGTACATTTTAGGGAAACTGTACAACTGTATACTACAAGTATATTCTTATAGCTCCTTTATGTTGAACACAGTATATATTTTGTAATTGTAATCCACTTACTCTGCAGTCAGAGGTGGATAATTTGACTGTATAATTTTAGTATTCACATATACCAGTTAACTTTCCATGAGGTAAAACCTCCAACTCTCCTTCACAGGGTTCAGAAGGAACAACTGGATAAGCATATAATTGATAAAATGTTAGAGAATAACAAAAAACATCATACATGCACACAAAAACACACTCACAAACTCACACACTCACTCTTACACCATATATTTTTTTCAACTTCATTATTTTAGGCATTCTCATGAAATCATTTTCCTACTAGTCTCAGAGTCAAGGCTAATCTGTCATTCACCTACATAAATTTAGCAGTAGAACCAGGAGAAGTTCATAACCTTTCTGTGCCTCAGTTTCTTCACCTGTAAAATATAGATAATAATAGCAGTTACTTCATATGCTTGTTATGGTTAAATAAGCTAATCCATACAGAGTGCTTAACATACTACTTGTCATATCAGACAAATTCAGTTCATGTTTGTGACTTGTAATTGTTCTGATTTGCTGTAGCTCTCAGGAAATTCTTCATCCTTTAGACATATGCTCACTTTAGGTATAGAAATGTATGATACAGCTGCTCCCAGGCCCTCTACCAGGTGCCTCTGGACTCCCACATTTCTCAAGAAACCTTGTTCTCAATCTCAACTGCCTGATATCGACCCAAATAACCTAGCCCCAGCCTTACTGAATTTTTTTTTTAATTGTCTAGAGGCCCTTGCAACTTCAAAGCTGTCAGGTTCCCAAATAGTTTACCATTTTTGGTAAGGGAAATTAATAATAATAGAACTGATATGACCAAAAATGAGGGCTCTACTGAATGCAGAGTTGACTAACCTCATATCTCAAAAAGTATATTTTGTATTAGAGGGTTGATCTTTGAGTTGGCTTTCTGCTATGTCCAGTTCACCACATCTACTCCAAAGTCTATTTAGTTTAGCATGACTTTTAAGAGCCCTACTTACTGATAGGCCAGAAAGAGGTGGGTGGTAGGGAACAAATAGATCAACTAACACTGAAAGATATGTGTTTGTTCAATTTTATTGTACGAAAAAATGAGAAGTTACCTGGTTTGTTCTAGTATGGATGAGCAGAATTTAGCTCTTCTACATCTCTTGGAAGTAGCAGTGTAGAACCCAGGCAGTGCTATAGCAGATTAGAGAATGATGCACTAATAATGCCTTCGCCCATGATAAAATGGGGAAGAACTGTTCTAGAAGCCATGGTAGGTATTTAATTTTGTTTTGGTATTTTATTTTAACCTGCATATTTTAATTTGGAGATAAAGGATCAGTTTCTGGGTTACTGTACCTGATATTTCCACTACACATTTTATCATAAGTATTTCCCCAAAATTATCACTCTGAAACCTCTCCACCTTTGCCCAATACTCAGTTATATACTTGAACTAAAAAGAAAATGCCCTTGGGTGGAGGAGTGACTATGTCTTTGTCCTCTGCCAACTGGAGGACCAGTACACAGGTGACTGGCTTTTGATATCTCGTTTGGTGGTTTGATATTTTCTTACTATTTTGCTTGTTTTCTCTTTTGCCATTATGTTTTCTTTGTTTTTTTATTTTATTAGTAAAATGAAGATGTGTGTTATATTTTTATTCCTACTGGTATTTAAATTAATCATACTTCAATTTTATTTTCTTTCATTATGAAACATTATTTTTATAGCTTCCCATGTTAGTATGAGGTCTATAAGCATGATTTTTCCTCTCCTGACCTTTTCCCTCAACCTTGCCTTTGTTTCAGATGCTATGATACTTGGATATGTACTACAGTAATAAATAGTTATTTATATTATATCACTTAGAAACCTGGAAAAGGGGAGGGGCATGTGGCAAAAAGCTTAGCTGGAGAACTAGAAAGTTAAATGGGCAATGGCAATGTTAAGTGGTATAAAAGGAAACTGCAGGGTACACAGGACACACCTAATCTTAGGTAAGGGTGAGATTCATTTTAGGAAGTAGTTTGGCGGTTGTATTTGTTTCCTGTTCTGTAGTTATATTTATAGCAATTTTTTAGATTCAGCATGTTTGACTGATTTCTGTGTTCTCTAAGTCTTCGGCAACATGTTTTTTCAATTCTTGGTAGACTGGTAGGTGTCTGGGTAATTATTTTTCAGGAGTAGTTTGATGTAAACTTTGTAAGTCTTTATCATATATCTGAAAATATGTTTCTTCTAGTGTCAAATGGAAATGGCAGCCCGAAGAGTATAAAATTCTTTGGTCATATCCTTTTCTCCTCCTAGACTTTGCTCTGTGGCCAATCTGATTTTTGTTTCATGGTAATTTACCCCTTTTGCTGCCTACATATTTGTAAAACCATTTCTTTACTGTTGAAATTAACTAAGTCCCCAAGATTTATATCCAGATACTGTTCTTTTTTCATTGTTTGCTAGTTGTATGATGAATCTTTCCAATATTTATACTTCGTTCTTTCCACTGCTCATAATTTTTTTGTACTTAAAAAAATTACTTTTCTATGATCTTTTCTTCTTCACACATTGAATAGTCTACATGTCATAACCACTTTATACTCACTATTATGTTCTTCTCTCTGTCCTTTGCTTTCAGGCGAAGCATCTCAAACCAAATGGCTAATCTGTTGTTTTTTTTTTTCCCAATATTGATTCTGTACTTCACTTTATAGGACATATTATAAATTTAGTGTTGCATTTTTTACTTCTTAGCATTTCTTATATCATTTACCTCATTTTAAAATTCCATGCAACTGACACTCTCTTTGTGTTTTCTTATTTTTATATTTCAACTTTTTTTCAAGAATCTATCATTACTTGAAATAAATTGAGAACATTAAAATTGTCTTCTTTTCTGAATTTTTTTCTATAGTTTAATTTTTCTTTATTATAAACCCCATATATAGTCTTATAGATTAAATTTTTCCCATACCCTCCATGTTTCTTATTTTCAAAACTATAAACTTAATCCTGAAAAGAAAAATCTATCCAGAGCTATTATTTGCCTGTGAACAGTTGTCACATCACCAATCAAAGTGTGGTTCTGCACATTTCTCATCCAGGAACTTAATTAGTAATGCAAAATCTCATGACCCATTCTGGACTTAATGAATCAGGATCTGCATTTGAACAAGATACTCAGGTGACTGATGTACAAATTAAAGTTTTAAAAACACTGATCTACACTAGTGCTTAGGAAACTTACAGTCTCAAGTTTGAGGGATAATTGATGCAACCTGTCCCCCAAATTGGAGTAATTAATCTTACTGTCTGAGGAAGCATCTCCTTAGACACATGTGATTAACTGCTTGGTTTTCTTTCTATAAGGAAGCAATCTGCAGTTCTCCTTTTGCCTATAAAATGGGGGAGGCAGGGGAATCAGTAACCCACAGAATATCATATTCCTATGGATTTTCTAGGCTCATCTTCCTGTTGACAACTTCTCGCTCTGGGCGAGGTAAAGCCTCACCCCCTCGCTACTTCAACCTCAAGCCATGTATTATTCCTAGTGTAGAGGAAGAAAAACTTTTCCTCTACCCACTTAGGTTCAATTTTTGAGGCCTACAAATTAAACTGACAGAAGAGAGAGGAACAGTAGAAAAGACATATACATTTTAATATTTTTATGTTCATGGGAGCTCCATGGAAAAGAAGAGAAACCCAAAGAAGCAGTTAGACTCTGGGCTTATGTAAAACTTTAATAAAGAGTGGTAAATTGTGGAGAAATGACTAGACAAAGGAAAGGAGAGTTGGGCTTCTAGGGGTGGTAAATAATGGGAAGGTGTCAAGGAGATGTATGTTCCATGAGGCTTGTTTAGGAAGGTTTGTTTTGTAGACTCATTTGGTATCACTTCAGGTCTTCCTAGTATGGAAGAGGGGAGCATTTTTACAAATGGAAATTTATGTCATCTTTACAAAGTGAAATGTATGCCCTCCCCTCAGGCAGAAAAGGGGAAAACAGAGAGCTCGGTCTTGTGTCTGCTGTTTCTCATTTGTTTTTACCTCAAAATAATCTTTATGCCAAAGTGGCATATTTTGGGGTGGCATATCTGATCCCCTTTATTGGGAATAATAGTCCTGCAATATCCTAATCTTTCCTTTGAACATTGTGGATTCCTCCTGATATCTAACAGATAAGTTTCTTAGTTTCTAGTAAGGTTGAAACTTATCACTCACCGTATTTTCATGAGAATTTTCATGGGAAAGCAAGGAAGAGCAAATCAGGCATTGCCCACTTCCTCATTTTTATAGCAAGAAGTCCTCACTACAAACTGCCGAGCTGGATGGCCATTTTTGAGAACACTACATGAAGAATTCCTAACTGAGTGGAAGACTGCATGGATGAGTTATCCTCCCATCCCATATGATGCAGTGGCCCTTTGGTTGTATCTAATCCAGTTTATATACTTCTCCCTAACGTGGAATCAAGTAAAGATTTATAAAAAGCATACATCTTACAGAGTGTTTAGTTATAAATACTGTTTTACTCTAAGATTGTGACTTTCTTAGAAAGATTGGTCTTAGTCCTTTTTAAAGTCATTTGAAATATCAAATCATTCTTAATATTTAGTTTATAATTTATACACAATACAGCGGTCCCCCCTTATCTGCAGGAGATATGTTCTAAGACCTCCAGTGGATGCACAAAACCACAGATAACACCAGACCCTATACATACAATGTTTTTTCCTATATGTACATATCTATGATAAAGTTTAATTTATGAATTAGGCACAGTACAATATTAAGAACCATAATAATAATACAATGATAATAATATACTATAATAAACGTTATGTGAACATGGTCTGTCACTTTCCCAAAACATCTCATAAAACTGTACTCACCCTTCTTCTTGTGATGATGTGAGATGACAAAATGCCTGTGTGATGAGATGAAATAGATAAACGACTTAGGTGTTGTAATGTAGCATTAGGCTGTGATTGACCTTCTGTAGATATGTCAAAAAATCGACAGCTAACTGAAACCGTGGAAAGTGAAACCACAAATAAGGGAGGACTACTGTTCATTAGTTTATAACTCCATGAGGTTAGTCTTTTGATTCACATTTCATAGGAACTAACATGTGACCAAAGAGATTAAGCAACTTGTTTAACATAATTTAGCTGATAATTGTAGAACCTCAATTACTTACTGGCAGTGTAACCTTCTCAAGTGACTAACCTCTTTGTGTTTCAGTTTCCTCATTTATAAATAGTGTGTTATTATACCTTACCACAAATAGTCCTCATGAGATTTATATTTCAATTTTTAAAAAAAGTTCTTGTGAGGATTGAACATGTCAATGTGTGTCAAAGCATCTAGCATAGTGTCTGGTAAATAGTAAATACTCAGTAACTGTTTATTTTCTCCCTTTTTCCCAGTTGTGGTTTCTCAGGCACACTTTGTGCCATCCCAATTTCATGTCTCTGCTACCTTTGCTCTTTGTCACTAATCTGAATCTGTTTAAAAGGTACCTGTTTAATTTAGACCAGTGAAGTAATCACACAACTGCACAAAGGCATATGTACTAACAAGTTTGTCACACCATTGTTTCCAATGACAAAACTTTGGAGTAATTTGATTAAAATTTCAATTCAGTTCAATTTAAATTTGATTTATTTAATCAAAATTCAAGTTAAGTTATATATTAAAATTTGGTTTATTTATCTAATTAAATAAGTTGTGGTACATGCATGCCGTATGGTATGGTATGTACCTCAGATGTAATATGTATTAAGTTGATATTCATAAAGCACTTGGAACAATGCCTGTTACATAGTAATCACTGTGCTTTCTTAAAATGGCATATTAAAACCACAGAATATGATGCACTTGTTAAAAATGATAATATAAATCTATGCCTATTTGCATTTGAGTTGGTCAGAATGTATCGTTAAGACAAAGTAAGTCATAACACATTATATATGATACCACTACAAAAGTCTGGAAGGGTATATTTAAAATATTTTTAAAATTAAAATTGTAAATGGTACAGAGCCAGAAATACAAGCTGATTTTTCTAAAACCTGACTTCCCTAGCATTAAGTCAGAATTGGATTATATATGGCCTTGAGAGATTTATTTAATGGTGAGGATTTTCAAGGATTTCCCCTCAACTCCTCTTGGTCCATGTGGCTGTGCAAGTCAAAGTAGATTCTTATGGAACTTGTTTTTATACTGATTAAGAGTGAAATTTTAGAGCTCAAACTGATTAGGCCTGCCTACTTAGACATTAAGAAGTTCTGGGGTTATAAGACAAGTGGCATGGCAACTTGCTTAACTTACCTTGGGTGGATGGGATATTTAGATATAACTCACAGATTACAAAGTTCCTTAAAGGGAAAACTGTCAGAATCTCTTTCAATGAAAATACTATTCGGGGAGATTAAGTCCAGTTACACTTCATGGGTTGTTGTGAGGATTAAGTGAGTTAATATATTTAAAAGCCCTTAGAAGAGTACCTAGCATATAGTTAGCACTATATATGTTTCTTGCTGTTTCTTTTGTGTTTTGTTTGAGCCATGCAGTATTTAAATGGATCAGAAGTCCTAGTAAAGTATCTATTCACTACCTCTTTGGAAAAAAACTTTACATTAGATCCCTGCTTTATACCATGCCCCTAAATAAATTCCAAATGTATTAAAGTCCTAAACATAAAAAGTATTGAAAGAAAAATAGGAGAATATTTTTATACTGTGAGGGTGGGAAAAGACTTTCTAATTAAAATACAAAATCTAAAACCATAAAATAAAAGATTAACAAGATTTAAGGCTTTAATATGATGGAAGATAGCATAAACAAAGTTAAATCATAGTCTGAGAGAAAACTAGCAGTTTCTATAATGAAATGATGATTAATATCCATAATATATTAAAAAACTCTAAGGACTTGATAAGAAAAAAGGCCAACAACCCAGTAGAAAAATGATCAAGAGACAGTTGGTAAAACAGGAGCTAAGCATGCTGCCCCAAAAATGAAAACATAATTACCTTCATTACTTTTCAACTATCAGATTAATCAAAACATTTTTTAATATATGATATCTTATGTTGGGAAAAGGAGTGAAGAAACCAATTCTTTGAAGCTATAAATTAGGATGTAAATTGGTACAGTAGGGGTAGTAACAATTTTTTAACTTGGTTATTATACATCTCACAACTATACAAGAATATAAGCATAATAAATTCATTATAGTATTGTGTTTAAGAATAAGAAATTAGAACATATCTAAATAACCATTAGTAGAGGAATGGCTAAGTTATGAAGCATTCATACTTGGGATATTATACATCCCGTAGAAAATGTTGAGACAGTCATATATACTGGCAAAGATCTCCAAGACATACTAAGTTTAAAAAGGTCAGTCACAAAACAGTACTTAGAGTAAAATTCCACCTACACCTAAAAATCTGTCTATATTGTACATATGTTAACAGGTGAATTATCCTTTCATTGTGAAGAAGAAAGGGGGTTTGAGAAGAGAGGAAAGGAAGAATTTCAATTTTTACTTGGCAGCCTTCTTTAAACTTTAAAAAATGTGTTTACATATTACTTGCATATTTTTAAAAAATACAATTAATTATCAAGGATAAATTTAGAGGTAGAAAATCACTGTTAGATAATTCTATTCATCTCTTGGCTTTCTTTCTGCAGGTTTATTCTCTGTAGAACAGTACAAAAAGAATAGTCTTTTCATTGGACTGCAAACAATCTTTCTCAGGGAATTTAATTCACAAGTAGAAACCTAAGAAAAATCAGAAAAACGTTCTGTTTATTCCTGAATTTTCCTTTGCCTAACTTCATCCCATTGCATCTAGTTAGTTTAAGTCTCTTGAGATGTTTTACCCTTCTCTCCTCGATAGTCACGTTCTTTAAACACCTGGAGAATAGTCATATGATTGTGTCTTTTCTATTTCCATTTTTAAACTATTATTGTGCACATACCTTTTTTCATTAAAACACTAAGATACTTTTGGGGACCAGGCAAAATAAGAGTATAATCATAGTAAATCTTGTTATTTTCATTTATCTGCTCTACTCTCATCTACCATTACAATGTACGCTATACATAGAAGAGGCCCTCAATAAGTAGTGAATGAATTATCTTCATCTAAGTATTTAGGGGATTCTTTAGAACTCCCCTTGTTCCTTGTCCATGTGTGCTATAAAGGGAACAGTGGTCTTGTCATTAGAAAGGCCAAGGAAATTTTTTCCATTAGAATAATCTGAAAGGCCCATGTTTCTTCTCCCCGTATAACAGAAACTTCCTGTTTTATATTAGAAACTGCCAGAATGAATATAATCTTAAATTCAACACTTTAGGATTACATGCTAATTTACTCAGAAGCAAATCTATTGTTTTTATTGTTTAATATAATTTAAAATTGAGACAGACATGTTCAGAATTCTGTTAAATTCTCTTTTTGTGTACCCTGGAGAAACCCATGACCACTCGAATCCTTCAGCTCTCTGTCTTTTTTATTAAGGGGATGTCTTTGTTTTTATTTTAGAGAGAAATTATGAAGTATGATTCATACTGGAAAGTCTCCTTATAAATATTTAATTCCTATCTCCTCTTCTGTACACTCTTTCACTATATTCTGAAAAAAGTAACACTGTAAATCTGCTTTTATCTTCTTAAATTATTTTATTATAATCATATAACCTGTTTAAAATAGGTACATTAGAAGAGACTTCAAAATGTCATCTGGCCTAGTAATCAGCCTTAGGCAAGGAAATGCTTCAAGAACTCAGGACAGAGTTGTCTTTTCTCTGCTTGAAAGGCTTAGGAAGATGCAGATTTCACATATCCCTTTTTTCAGTCATTCAACATGAGACCCCTGATATTCACAAAGTAGTAATTTTATAGTGTTCAAGCCCTGTTTCACTTCTGTTTTAATAAACTCTAACTGGTACTCCTTGACCATAGAAAATAGCTCAGTGTCTACAAATATGAACACTCCTTAGACTTATGGACAATTTTAACTTAACCATTAATCATTTGCTTTACAACAATCTGCTGCTGCATAGCAAATTACTCTAAAACTTGGTGGCATAAAATAACACACATTACTTAAAGTTTCTGTGGGTCAAGAATGACTTTGGCTTAGCTGGGTTCTGTGGTACAGGGTCTGCCACAAAGCTGCAGCCACTGCAGAGATCCATTTCCTTGCTTACTCAGTGGTTCCATAGGTTGGTGGACTGAGGCCTTTGCCTCTCCCTAGGGCATCTCACAAGGTGGTAGCTTGCTTCATCAGAGTGAACAAGTAAATGGGAAAGAAAGAGTATGGTAGTGAGATGGAAGTCCACAGTCTTTTGGAACCTAATCACCAAAGTAAAATCCCATCACCTTTGCGGTATTTTATCTTTTCCTTCTAATCTCTATTTAAGAAACATGTCCTGACACATAATAGCAAATATCCAATTGTTCCTTATCAAGATAAAAATTTTCACTTACAGGAAGCTGTAGAGATTTAAAGATCTACAACCATTTGTCAGCTGACTTCACACCTAGGACTAGGCTTCAAACTAGGCATCCACTCAGCAGATCACCTGACAGAATCTTGAAAATAAATGTTATCCATGTCCTCCTTTTTTTCTCTGCATTCCTAAAAGGTTGGGATAAAAGATGATTTGAGGCATGTGTGTCTGAGAAGTTCTGGCATACACAAATGGTGAAACATCTTCAGTTAAGACTAGAGCAATACATGTTTAAGCTAGGCTTGTTTCTCTCCTGCAGAAATTATCGCCTATAATGATTAACCAGCCAGTGACCAGGCAATTACCATTTGAACACTAATACCGTTGGAAGATGTACATATGAAACAAGGCAGCAATCAGTTTGGGTAAGGAAAGGGTTCGTGAGGTAATAAAGCAAGGGAGTCTCTTTCTCTCTAGGTCATACCAAAGCTTAACCATCTTAGGAAATTAGGGTGGCAGTTAGTTGGCAGGAGAAATGAATAGTCTTCACTGTCTTTGAGAAAAGAGCTTTTGCATTTCCTGATAACTTCATTCCAGTTGCTTTCAACCCTTCACTTGAAACCTTTTCATTTATGTATGTTTCAGCCTTGATTGAGCTCACAAGCCATTCAAAACCACTGTTGTATTAATTTTGAATCACAACTGGAAGTGGATGCACATACCACTTATTTGCATATACAAGTACATACACTAAGGGACTTCTCTTCTCATCTTTTCTTCTCAAGGTTCAAATCTTCCCGATTTTATTAGTCTCTTCTAGAACCTCTGTTCCATCTCTTTAAACCTTGTGATTTAATGCACTCTTTGAAATTTTGTTGCTTTTTTTCTTTCTCTGTTGTTCTAATAGCCTTAATGTGGGGTGTTTTTACAGACAATTCATATAAAAGTGAGTCTTGGTGTTCGTTTGCAAACCTGTTAATCCAGTCCTTCACTCCAGTCTTTTTTTATTTTTATTTTTTTGCAAATAGAATAAGGATTACAGGATTATATTTTTATGATATAAGTCCTAGAGATCATCCCCTCAAACGTACAGATTAAGAGAGAGAGAAATTTATAGACAGATATATTTGAGAGCATTTATTTTCCCCAAGAAACCTAACCACCCCTTTCTAGTATATATACTTTTTAAAGTTTGTAGGATTCAAATAGAAAAAAAAAGACCATTAATACGTAACGAGCATGCTCATTCTAGGAAATCTGCAGTAAATTTAAGAGATTAAAAAGAGGTAAGCCAAAGATCTCTGCTCTGATATTAAGAGAGTTTCCTTGTTCCTATTTTAAATGGTAACCTGAAGCTCAGAGGTTTGTGGGTTTGTCCTGGCTCTGCCTGAGGTTACAGTGAACTCTGGTCCCACCAGATTATGCTGCTTCTTTGTCTGGATTCATTAGAAGCCCCATAGCTTGACTTTCCTGGTAACTGACCTTCTTTCTCTCCTCCTTTTGCCTCCTGCTGCTTGGAAGACACACATCTCCCCATATTTCTCTCCCAGTTTGAATTTGGTGAGAAGGAGAGCTCTGCCCATTAGAATCCCTGAAGGCCTCATCCATGTCATTATGTTAGAAGGTGCCCTCAGATCTTTCTGTATTCCTTTTTCAGTCAAGCTCATCAAGCAGACATGATTGAAGTTATCGCTCTTCATTCTGCACACCAGTCTGGGGTTGTCATACGACAAGTCACAGAACCTTTAGAATTTATCTTAAAATAAGGCTCTGTTGGACACATGAAAAGATGCTCCACATTGCTAGTCATCAGAGAAATGCAAATTAAAACCACAATGAGATATCACCTCACACCAGTAAGGATCACCACCATCCAAAAAACAAACAACAACAAATGTTGGCGAGGTTGTGGAGAAAGGGGAACCCTCCTACACTGCTGGTGGGAATGTAAGTTCATTCAACCATTGTGGAAAGCAGTATGGAGGTTCCCCAAAAAACTCAAAGTAGAAATACCATTTGACCCAGGAATTCCACTTCTAGGAATTTACCCTACGAATGCAGCAGCCCAGTTTGAAAAAGACAGATGCACCCCTATGTTTATCACAGCACTATTTACAATAACCAAGAAATGGAAGCAACCTAAATGTCCATCAGTAGATGAATGGATAAAGAAGAGGTGGTACATATACACAATGGAATATTATCCAGCCATAAGAAGAAAACAAATCCTACCATTTGCAACAACATTTATGGAGCTAGAGGGTATTATGCTCAGTGAAATAAGCCAGGCAGAGAAAGACAAGTATCAAATGATTTCACTCATATGTGGAGTATAAGAATAAAGAAAAACTGAAGGAACAAAACAGCAGCAGAATCACAGAACCCAAGGATGGACTAACAGTTACCAAAGGGAAAGGGACTAGGGAGGATGGGTGGGAAGGGAGGGATAAGGGCGGGGAAAAAGGGGTATTACGATTAGCATGTATAATTAGCATGTAGCGGGGGGCATGGGGAGGGCTGTGCGACACAGTTAAGTCAAGTAGTGATTCTACAGCATCTTACTACAGTGATAGACAGTGACTCTAATGGGGTGTTGGGGGGGACTTGGTGAAGGGGGAAACCTAGTAAACATAATGTTCTTCATGTAATTGTAGATTAATGATAACAAAAAAAATGTAATTTACAAAAAAATAAAAAATAAAAAAATAAGGCTCTGTTGTTGCTACATTCATCGGAGCCCCCATGGTACATGGGACAGGTGCTTAGGCTTGCTTTTATATTACCAAAAAATAAGTTTTCTACTGGATTGAGCCTGTCAAAGGAAATTAAGCAGACTCAGAGATTATGCTATTCAATGAGAACATACTTGGGTCATTACAGTTTTATAATACACACTGAAGCTCTAGTTTTAATTTTTTTTTAATCATAATAAATAATGACTATCTTAGATTTATGTTCCAGTCACTTAAAAAAGGAATATGAGAATAGAGAACACGGAGCTGTGCCTTTCATTTTGTGTAGCGTCATCTAATATTAGAGAAGGACTTAACTCAATTAAGCTGGCCCCAGACCTCTTTTCTCCAGCAAGAGTCAAAAAACTGTGGCCACTGCCTATTTTCTATAGATATAGTTTTATGGGGCATAGCCATGTCCACTCATTTGCCTCTTGCCTGTGGCTGCTTTTGCGCTACAGTGGCAAAGTTGAATAGTTGACACAGAGAATAAATTTATGGCCTCCAAAAAAGGGAAAATTTGGCCCTTTTCAGAAAAGATTTGCCAACCTCTACTATATAGTATAAAATACAAAAAAGTGAAAACATTTACAAACCTTTAAGGGAAAAAAGTCTCCATAATACAACCAAGTTACTCATGTTTTTAATCAATAGAAATATGGTTTGTTTTTTAAATAAAAGGATGTCATTGTATAAATGGACTGATAGGGAACATTAACTTTTTTTAAACATATTAAAGTTTGAATAATTTTTGAGAGACTTTTAAAATATTTAAGATATTTTTATGTGTAAATACTTAAGAATAAGGAACTCAGTATGAAATCCTTCATAATGTCAGTCATATTGGGGGGTGAAAGAAATACAGAGAAAATAGATGCTCTTTTACTCTTGTTGTTGATAATTGTATAAATTCGTATTTTAAAAATTGAACTAAGACTAGACATTCTAAATCATTAGCAAAAACTAAAACAAGATTTCTGTGTAGCAAAGGAAACAACAAAGTCGAAAGCATAAAACTAGGTAATACAGGACCAAACACAATCATTACAATAATAAATGCAAATGGATGTGTTCCTACTAAAAGGCTCAGATTGGCTTGAAAAAAAGAAATCCAGATACCAAAAAATGATTCCAAGATGTTAAAAGACAAATAAAAGGCAAAAGTTGAAGCAAATACAATTTGAGAGGAAATAGAGGCTCTAGTGCTAATATTGGTGAGCATGTTAGGAGTGAGTATATTGACTTTTAGTTGAAGAAACTATTTAATTTCATTGAACATTATGTTATTGAGTTATTGACGAAGCAAAATCATTCAGTGCTTATCATTACAGAAACACTTAAATACTCCCTGGAAGTTATAGTCTTACCCTTTGGATAGGTGCACATATGTGTGGAAGAAGAAGGAAATATGGTTAAAAGCAACAATATATCCACGTTTCTGAGGAAAGAAAGACAGATGGAGGTGATCATTGCTTGTTCTCAACGTGTGCCTTTCTTATTCTAAATGTCTTGAAATTAGAGCCATATTGGTCAAACTCTAGACCTAAGCAATTGTATCAGATTCTGAGTGGTCTGTTTCTGTTATGAAGAGTCAAATTAAGGACAGAGAATAGAAGGGATTATAATAAATGCTTACTTTGGGGAGTAAATAATAAACATTGATACAGTTCTTAGATCTTATCTCCCCATACAAATCATCTTCTCTTTCTGTTTACCTATGTTTTTTTACCATCCCACTACTCTTATGAAAGTTATTCAGGCTTGTCCTTCATATCTGTTGTTTAAATTGCCGAAGTTGTGGTCATTACTACCTTTAATATTTATTGAAATTCTACTATTCCATTTTTTTGCATTGTTTCCACTATCTCCCTTATCATGACTACTTCTTTCATTGTGGACTTCTTCTTTGCACCAGATTCGGAATAAAATCAGTTTTTATTTTTTAATCTCCTTCTGCTTTCTATATTAAATCTTTTTCAGAAGTATGCTTTCCCTCTTGAACTTTAAGGATGATAGCCCCTTGTAATGATCCTAGAGTATTTTTCCATGGGCTTTTTTTCCTGATTACTCTCTATAGAAGGAATATTTAGATGCATTGTATATTTGAACAGACAGAATATGTAGTTCACCATAGTCTTGTTTCCTTGGGTTTGTTTGCCATATAGCATCCACAGAAATAACGGAAAAGAAAGCTGTTGTGTCCAAGTTAGGACTCAGCACAGTAGCATGTATTATAATCCTAGAGCAAGAATGTTGGCTCATAAGCCACATCACAGTATGTATTTATTTCTAGGCCAAAATCTCAAATACCAGATTTTCATTGTAAAAATCAGATACCTGTTAACCCTATTCTTGAGTAGGTTTAGCTCTAACTCAGATCCATAGCTGGAGAGCACATCAATATGCACAATTCTCATCCAAGTGTCCTACCTTTAGTAATTGTTTATCTAATGCAATATTAATGGCTTACTATTTAGCATAAGCCCACCACCACTGTCTCTTTCTCTAACATTAACCAGTAAGGATGAATGGAAACTATTGCCCCAGCATGTCCTCCTCCTGGGATCTTCTACTCTGTGCTCACATTGTGACTCCATAATGCATTGTATCACTCAAATCCTTGTGCCTTCTGCCATATTATAAAAGCATAAGTACTAGGTAGGGGCTGAGAGAAAAGAATATGCAGCTTTGTGCACCTCAGAAAGCAGCAACTGATAAACCAACTGCTGGTGAGCATGCAGGACAGCTGGGTCTCTCATGCATACATTACTGGCAGAGTTATAAAATGGTACTGTCACTGGAAAAGAGCTTAGCAGTTTCTTATAAAATTAAATATACACTTAATCATATAAACCAGCAATCACACCCCTAGGCATTTACCCTAAAGAAAGGAAAACATATGTTTACACAAAAACGTGTACATGAATGTTCATAGCAGTTTTATTTGTAATAACCAAAAACTGTAAATGTACTTCAAATGCACAATCCAAATGTATTTCAGAGGATGAATGGCTAAACAGTCTGTGATACATCTGTGCAACAGAATACTACTTAAAAATAAAAAAGTTTGAGCTATTGATATATGCAAACTCTTACATGGCTCTCAAGGGCATTATGCTGAGTGAGAAATAAAGCCAACCTTAAAGCATTGTATATAGTATGATTCCACTTATATAACTCTCTGAGTCACAAAACTGTGGTAATGGAGGATAAATCAGTGGTTGACAGAGGTTAGGGTTCTCAGTTGGGAGAGGTGGACTTGTAAGAAGTAAACAAGGTCTTTTATGGGAATGGAAAAGTCCTGCAATCTTATTGTACTGACTGTTACACAGATCTGCATGTGATAAAATTTTGTACAACTGTATACAACACACACATACAAACACACATGAGTGCGTATAAAATACACATTAACAACAATGCATGTAAAAACTGGTGGACTCCAAATAAGTTCTACATCTGAATTCGTAGTATTGTGTCAACATCAAACCAGTTTCCTGGTTTTGACAATTTACTCTGATTATATAAGGTGATATAATTGGGGGCAACTGGTTGAAGGGTTTATGGAACTCTTCATACTACTTTTGTAACTTCTCATGAGTCTATTTCAAAATTTTAAAATTATGTTTGAAAGAAAGCAGCAGCTGTGTCAGAGAGAAGTGGATACCCCATTTTCCTGATTGGTATAGACCAGTCATTTTCAAACTTTGGAGATCATCAGATTCACTTTATATGAAAATTAGTCACTTCTGGACACTCTCTGTCCCTTTCCTCCCCAACACACCAAACCTATGAAAACAGGATCTCTGGGGAGCCAAGGAACCTGTGTTTGTAGAAAATCGCCCAGGGTTGGGAAACAATATTACAAAGCCTGGTTTCTGAGCCACAGGTAGGAGTGGAGAAGACTTGTGGGTCTGTTCTATATGAGCCCTGGGTTGTGGATCTCAATTCTGCTACTTGTTAGTGTGAAAATCCTTCTGAATTCTCCAGTAGCTTAATCATTTGTTTTAGATTTTAGCATTGTTAAGAGTTCCTACTCTTTTCAGAGTTTTCATAGCTATCTCAGCGGGAAGTTTCTTGAGGCCCTGTCATTAGCTCTTAATCAGTTGCCAATTAGAGGCAGAAGAAGGGTTATAGTACTTTATAGATGGACCTTGTCTTTGCCTTACCCACATGTGAATGGCCACTTGCTTCCAGCTTCCCCCAGTGAGGCTGCAGAGATCTACTTCATTTACTTGGTCAGATTTTCACATTGATATGGCATCAGCATAAATCACATTTCCCCCCAGATTGGCTAGTGAGTGGAAGACAGCCAAGGTGCACCACAGTGAGGACATCAGCGAGGGAAATTACACCTAAAACCTGAAAGCAGCTGTCACTGCAGTTTTTGTTTATGAAAATTGGAGAAGTTCTCCCCTCTCAGCCACTGACATCCCTGATTTATTGTTTCTCTGCTGAAAATTATCCAAAGATGTTTTCAGACATTAGTTGGTGAAAGCCAAATTTATTGAAGGTGGAGGAGAACATAAAGAGCCTTTATTTTTGTGATTTTTGCAGTCAGACATGGCAACCTTTTACTAGTTAGAATTGACCATATCCTTTTTGTGCATATAAGAAATCAGTTGAGGAACTAGTATGACCCATAGTGCTAGAAGTGACAGAGCAGTATGTGGTGACCCAAAGAACTTTGAACCAAAAAACAGGACCTGTGAGTGTTTACTGTGACTCTGCCACTAACTAAAATGTATCTTTAGTCAAATTGCTGTGGGTCTCGGTTTCCTTATCTGTAAAAGTTAGGGGTAAATATTAGACTAAACTAGCATTTTCAAACATTTATGAGTGTGGAATTTATACTAAACATAATCATAACGATCGCCCCTCCTTTGAAGTTTACAAATAATGTCATTTTTTTTCATTGCGTATGATAAAGAAGCAAATTAACAATGCAAATTTTGCATATTGTTAAAGATTCCAAAGTTAATTTCAATGTAATATTCATAAGTATCAATTAAATACATGTCACCTTTTCCCATATAAAAACTATGCATAGTATTTAATTATTTTAAATTATGTGAGAGAAAGCATAATTTATTTAGTAATCTAATTGTAATATTTTATCAAATTGTTTAGAGATCAAATATAAAAAGTTATGTTTATTAAAATATAATCCAAAGAACTAAATCCACTTCTATAATTTGTTGTTTGAAGGTTTTTATTTTGAATAATTTTTTTTTCTAGTTTTCAAGTTGTGTTTCTAAGTAAAATAAGAAAAGGCATTTTGTGCTAGTCAAATGCAAGTACATCTCTGAAACTGTCAATATGACTAATCTTAAGTCCTAAAGACTGCAAAGTCAAATTAAATAGAAATAAATTTCTTCTTTTTTAAATATCACTTTTTAAATGTCTAAGAATATTTTTATGTCCATTATAAGGAATTTCTGATCAATGAAGTTAATTACAAATGTAAAATCACCTTTGAAACTTATTTGCAAAATATATTTTCATGGTTTTCATTTATTTTTTCCAATGCTTTTTTTGTTTTCTGCCTTTAACAAACAATCTATTATGGGCAAAAATTAAGCAATATATGAAGTATTAATCAGAGTTCTCCAGATAAACAGAACCAATAACACATGTGTGTGTATTTATTAATATATTATAAGGAATTGGATCATGTGATTATGGAGCTGACAAGTTTGCCAAGATCTGCTGTCAAGCAAGCTGGAGACACAAGAGAGCCTGTCGTATAGTTTCAGTCTCAGTGTTAGTAAAGACCCCAAAGGAGCTGATGTTTCAGTTCCAGTCCAAAGGCCAGAAAAGACTGATGTCCCAGCTCAAGGCAGTGCGGCAGAGGTCAGCCTTTTTGTTCCATTGATTTCTTCAGCTGATTGGATAGGGCCCACTGACACTGAGGAGAGCAATCTGCTGTACTCAGTCTGTTGACTCAAATGTTAATATGATCCAGAAACAGTCCTGCAGGCACACCCAGAGCAATGTTTGACTTAGTGCCCAAGAACCCTGGCCCTGTCTCTCTCTCTCTCTCTCCTCCTCTCTTCCTCCTCCTTCCTTCCCTCTCTGCTTCCCCCCTTTTTTCTCTCTCTCCGTGCCTCTCCCCCTCCCTCCCTCTCTCACATCACAGCACCTAGCTGTGTTCAGCGAGTGGAAAACTAACCAAGTGACTGGATCATGAACACACTTCTGAATTCCACTGGCTGCTACTCACAACTTTACTCTCAGAGGATCCCAAACAGTACAGATTTGAAGGGGGAAAGTAAGTATTCCACAAATTGACGTTTTAAAATAAACATTATTGTAGAACTGAAATCTATTGTAGATCTATAAATCATAATTATGCAGCTTGATGCATTTTCCCAAAGTGAGTGCGTCCACAAAACCCATATAAAAAAAATGAAACATTACCAACATCCTTCAAAGTTCTCTTCTACCTGCTCCCAGTCCCTAATGCCTCCCACAATAGTAATTCCTATGCTTACTTCTATCAGCATTCATTAGTTTGGCCTGTTTCCAACTTTAAATGATTGGCATCTTACAGTGTGTGCTTCTGTATGTCTAGCTTCTTTCATGAAACATCCTTTTTATGAGATTCATCCAAACTGTTGCATGAAAGCAGTAGTTTATTCTTTCTCATTGCTGTAAAATACTCCATTTTATGAATATGCCACAATTTATTAATTTCAATTTGATTGCTGATGGACATTTGGGATATTTCTTGGATGGGATTTTTACAAATAGGGCTGCCTTGAACAATCTTGCATATGCCTTTTGATGTACCCATTTCTGTTGGTTGTATACCTATGGTTAGAATTGCTGGTCATAGGATAGGATTATATGTATGTCAGCTTAAGTAGATACTACCAGTTTTTCAAAATGATTATAATCAATTTATGCCAAGAATGATGATAATGCAACTTGCTTTACATCCTCAGCAGCAATAGTATTGTAGTCTTTTTAATTTTAGCCATTCCTGTAGGTGTATGCTGGTATCCTATTGTGAAGTCATTTTGTACAATATAATAATAAATTGTATAATAGTACTAATGATATTAGCAACCTCTTCCTATGTCAGTTAGTCATTTTGATATGTTCTTTGGTGAAGTGCTAGTTCAAGTGTGTTGCCCAGTTTTCTACTGGATTTCCTTTTTTATATTAGACTTCAGGTTTTAGTGTCAAGGTTATGCCAGCCTAATAAAAATCATTTGGAAAGTAATCCCTCATTTGTTTTTCTCACGAAGGATTGTATAAGATTAGTGTTATTTCATTGTTATAAAGATTTCACCAGTGTTATAAAGATTTCATCATCAATGAAATCATGCAGACCCGGAAGTTTCTTTCCAGGAAACTTATAGGCTCAGTTTCTTTAATGCACAAGTGACCAGTTAGGTCTCCTGTTCATACTTGTGTCAATTTTGGTAAATTGTTCTTTTCTGGGAATTTGTTTCATCTAAATTTCCTAATCTGTTAGCATAAAGTTGTTAATAATTCTCCTGTATTTTTAATTGTCTGTAGGGTCTAAAGTTACGTGCCCTTTTCATTCCTAATATTGGTAATTTGTGCCGTCTTTTTCTTTGGATCATTGTTGAAAGAGGTCTATCATTTTTACCAGCCTTTTCAAAGAACCATTTTGAGCTTTGCTGATCCCACTTTGCATTTGTAAAGTCTGCTTTTCTGATTCTGTTCTGAGCGGGAGCAGGAGCAGTAAGTTTGCCTTCTTTAACTTGAGAGGAATACCTGGACCCACCTTTTTCCTTATTTTCTAATATGTGCATTTTGGGCAACAAAGTTCCCTTGAGGCACAGTTACACATTCCTCTCAGAGATCTTGGTATGTCATATTTTCATTAATAATTCAACTCAAAATACTTTTTAATTTCCATTTTTATTTCTTCTTGACACATGAGCTATTTAGTAAGGCATCATTTTACATTTCTGGATTTCCTAACTGTCTTTTTGTTATTGCTACCTAGCTTGACTGCATTATGGTCAGAGAAGGATTTCTAGTCCTTTGAAATTTGTTGAGACTTGTCATTTGCTTCAGTCTGTGGTCAATTTTGGTAAATATTCTATGTGCCTTTTAAAAATGTGTTTTCTGCAGTTAGTGGCTGCATCATTCCATAGACATCAATTAAATCAAGTTTGTTCATCAAAATGAGTAAATCTTCCATATCTCTACTGATTTTTGGTTGTCCTAAATTGTTCTGTCAGTTATTGAGGGACTTGCAACTCTTCAAATACAATTGTGGATTTGTTTATTTCTCCTGTTAGTTCTGTTTTTTCTTTACATATATTAAAGTATAAGTTACTAGGTGCAGATAAATTTAGGACTGTTGCATCTTCTTGGTAGACTGACTCTTTGAACATTGTGGTATGTCCCCCTGTATCTCTAATAATGCTTCTTACCTAAAATCTACTTTGCCGAATACTAATATAGCTACGTCAACTTTCTTTTCGGCTAATATTTGCATGGCATATATCTTTTCATCATTTTATTTTCTTGTTTTCAATATTGTTATATTTAAGTTATGCCTTTATAAGTGGCATGCCAGGTATTTGCTTCTTTGTTCCAACAAATTCTTCTGTTTAATTATTTAGTTAATTCCAATTACTAATGTATTGAGATTTATATATGCCATTATATTTTTGGTTCTAGATTTTTGCCCCCTTTTTTAAAAAACCTTTTCCTTCCTTCTCATCTTCTAAAAATTAATTGTATTTTATTATTGTACTTTTTTTCTCTATTTACTGCTTCTTATACAGTCTTTGAGTGGTTGCCCTAAATGCTGCAAGCATCTTTAACTTTAACTAGAGTCTAGTATAACTTAACAAGTCCTACAAAATGCTAGAACTTTAGACTATTTTAATTTAGATTTTCTGTTTCTCCATTTTTATTATTGCTATCATGCATTTTAACTTCATAATTATTTTAAATCCAAAGGAACACTAGTATTATTATTGCCAACAATATTTATATGTGTCTACATATTTACCCTATTGTTTCTTTCCACATTCTTCTTAATATTTCTTTTAGTGTAGTCATCTGCTGATAATAAGTTATCTCAGCTTTTGTTTGCCTCCAAATGTCTCTTTTGTTTTGTTTTGTTTTGTTTTGTCTAGTCTTCATTACAGAAGGATATTTTTCATTGGGTATTGAATTCTAAGTTGCCAGTTACTTTCTTTGAGCACATGAATGTGTAGTTCCATTGTTCCCTGATTTCCATTACTTTTCTTGATGAAGTCAGGTGTCAGGTTTGTTGCTGCTTCTTTGAAGGTTTGGCTTTGGCTTTGGCAGTTTTACTATAATGTACTTCGGTGCGATTTTCTTTGTGTTTCTCCTTCATGGCGTTTATTCCTTTTGAACCTGTGACTTGATGCCTTTTATCAGTTTAGAAAATTTGTAACAATTATCTCTTCAAATTTTCTTTTCTCCCATTCTCTAACTCTCCCTTTCTGGACTCCAAATATACATATTTGGGCTCTTTTCACTATGCCCATATGTGCTGCCTTTTTGCTTCAGTCTAGATATTTGCTTTAGTCTAGATATTTTTATGTACTCACCAGTGTTCCAATTTGTTAATCTTCTCTTCATCTGTGTACAATATTCTTAAACTCTTCTACTCTATTCTCAATTTTAGCTATTGTATTTTTCAGTGCTAGAATGTCCTCTTTTAAAAAAAGTATTTCAATTATGTGATGAAATTCTGCATCTTGTCCTTTATTTTATTGTACATGTTGGTCATACTTATTTTAAAGTTCATTTGTGATTTTGTTTGCCTCTAGGACTAGGTCTATTGTTTGTTTTTCTCTTACTCCTGTTCTTGGCAAGTCTGTATTTTTATTGAATCCTAATTATTGTGCACAAAAAATTTTAGTGGCCTTGGATGATGATTTTCTCCTTAAGAGATTCATTATGTCCTTTGGCAGGTATTTAGAGTGAGGGGGACATCACCTCAGTTCCTTCAAGAATTTTGCAGACTTGTGACTGGGATACAGTTTTTATAAAATTCAGTCTACGCTTTGTTCATATCCACTATTATAGGTATCCCTCCATGTGTCTGTCCTACATGAAAGCCTAGGGCATTTTGGTAAGGCTCCTCCTTGGTGGGACCTAAATTCTCATTTTTTTTCCCCAGCACCAAGTGTCTGCAGAAAACTCTGCTCTAATTTTCAGCCATTTTCTGCTTGGCTTCTCAGCCCCCTTCCTTTAACAGTTTAGCATCAGCACATGCCAGTAGGCTCACTTTCCAGTCCCTCTTTTCTCTCTGCAATCTTGATTACTTAAATTATTTCTCCTTGGGTAACACCAAACTCTAATTTTTGTCTCTCTAGCCCTATGAGTTTGCCAGAAGTTCTCCTGGCTTCTCTGCCTCTATCCCAACACCAAGAATCTGGTTTGCAGAATTTTGGCTTCATCTCAAAGACCTTCTCTTTTCTTCCAGGTCTTGTCTTCTCAAATCCTGGATCCTTCAGCAGCTCTCTGAGGCTTTCAAGTAGCTTTTTATTTTTTAATTTTGTTTCTGACTTTTCTAATTCTTCTTGGCAGATGTGTTGGTCTGCTGCAAGTTACTCCATCAACCTGAGAACCTGTGTATTGATTTAAAATATAAATTCTTATTGATGCCATTACCGCCTTTAATGCTTTGAAGCCTCAGGGTTTCCTAGCCATTTCTAGACTAAATGATCTCTGAAGGTATGTTTAATTTTAACTTCCAATGATTCTTTCAAGTTAATATCATAGACTTTTATATCCATATTGGTGCATGGGAAATGGTAATTTCTTTTTGCTTAATTCTAATATCTGTTTTATCTCAGGGTGCTTTACTAGAACAGGGGTTATGAACACAAGTGTGAAAAGGAGAAAAAAGAGTGAGCTACTACAGGTGAAACATACCTGAATTAATTTGTGAAGCAGTCATAAACAATGCAGGCAATAGAGACTCCCAAAAAAGAATGTAAGAATGAAACAGGGAAATAAAAGTACAGAAAGGAATGTCAGGACAAGCTATTTGAGTTTATCTCATAAATTAAATGGTTTGTTGTAATGCCATTTTTTTTAAGTACAGAAAGGAGAAAATGACAAAATAGAACCAGAATGATGAGATGAGATTAATGAAGACTAGAGATTGTAATGGCTGAGATACTACACAGATTAAATACTCAATACGTGCTTGCTGTGAGACAAATGAAAACTGTATTTTTAGGAAGCATTATTTGGTTCATGAAAGCAGGTTTTTGTTGTTACTGTTGCCATTGATGATGGTGGTGATGTTGTTCCTCAGTCATCTATTTCTAAATGACTCAATAGCTTTAGAAAACTTACCTACACTTATTCTGCTGGTCTACCAATGTTGATCTAAAAAGGAAGGGTAAGTTTAACAAAGTGCCTCTGTCGTCATAAATTTGAGAGGCGTTAAAAAAATGGTTTCTAACTCAGAATTACATTTTATCACATACAAAAAGCAATTATTTAACATTTGGACCCTTACACATTTTTGTGTGGACCAAGGTCCAAATTTTCTAGGCTTTCTAGTCCCATACCTTAGCTATTTGATTCTAATCAAAGGACTAATTAAAGACTGGGCCAAATTATCCCTGAGGGATATCTAGAACGTGACTTTGTAATTCCAGAAGGTTTGGCAGAGGAATAATTAGCTAAAGGAACAGATCTTAACACTGGTAAACAGGTCTAGGAACATAGGATTCTTCAATTCTGAGGCTATCCAATCTCTATTCTAGTTCTAGTTCAGCCCTGATTTAGGTATAAACAAGAGAGAAAGTATGACAGGGAAGAGGTAGTGATGGGAAAGGTATGATTGAAATGAAAATCATTTTTGTGTCATGGAGCAACTGTAAGTACGAATGCCCTACAAATCAAATGTAGCTCTGACTCAATCTTAGTAGTGTTCTGAACCCAGTTCAGTTTGACATACTCTGAAGCTTACTTTGCAAACCAGAGTGCTGGGTTCCTCCCACCCCTATACCACAGCTTTAATCCTCTAGTGCTAAACTTGTGCCTGTGGACATTAAAATACTCATTGTCTGGGTATTTACCCTATGAGAGTTGATTTACAATTCACAATGCATTTCTTTTGTTAACTTTCTTTTGACTCTTTATTAGATCCCCTTACCTAGGATCTCTTACAGGATCCTGAGTCAAATATGCACCAGCAACAGTGCTAGATATTATCATTAATATTATCTCTTTATCTCAAAAATAATCTTGTATGGTGGCGATGATTGTTCCATTCATAATGATGAGGAAGCAGATACTCAAGGTGCTCTCGAGCAATATTAAACTGCTCTCAAGTAGCGATCCTAAACCTGGGCTCCAGTGTTCTGACTTCAAGTTCAGTGCTTTTTTAGGAACCCCCCTCCCTAACGAATATCAATAAATACTTGTTGATTGTTACTGAGAAGGAACAATTTTCCTAAAATGAAGGGCAGACTTTCAAATGACTTCTTTGCCTTGGTTTAACACCCGCCACCTCCTTTTGAATGCCAGACAAGAGAAATGATCAGTTTGGTTGTTGCCTTTTATAAGTGGGAAAATGGAGATCACATAAGCTTTATTCAAGGCCTCAACTTGAAAATGTCATCCTACATTTCTCATTAAGGAAAGTTGAGATGCATAGAGGTTGTCAACTTGTTTGAAGGTCAGATGGAGCTTTTCTATGATGAATTGAGTCAATACTATGAGCAATACTAGGGCTGGTCTCTTGTGATCCCTGTGATGACTAGGGATTTCTGGGTGAACGTGGACTGAGGGAGGAGGGAGATATCATTCCTGCCCCCTTAAAACAGCATGTCCACACAGAAAATAATTTTTTCCAATCTGAGACAAGGTAGTATAATGTAACATTTATTGAACAATTAGGATGAGCAAGGTATTGTGGGTAGTATAATATAAATAAACCAAAGCTCCTGCCTTCAAGAGATGATAATTTAATGGGGAAAAAATTCTAACATGATCATTCATATACTTCTGAGTTAATTAAGCTTGGGGACATGATTTGTTACTTACAAATACCTACTTTCTAATTACTACCAGTATCTATGTCTTAGTAGCTTTTAAGCTATGTTTTGTGGCAGCTGGTGGTTGTGTTGAGCTCCCCAGGTATGATACTGTGCTGTGGCTGTAGAAGCTGGGGAGGTAGGAGGACTGAGCTGATAGGCCCCTGACTAGTTTATCGTAAATTTGCCTAAGGAGCTTTAATATTACATGTTTTATATATTGGGCTTCTAATAAGATCCACTTTGGGGAAGAAAACAGGCTCTGCAACTGAAAAACTTAAATCCCTAAATTATGCAACAATAACAAAACATTGAGGCTTTATGGTGGGGCACTCAACTAAATGCTTTGTGGTCCTGCAGCAACCAGAAATTACCTCCCTCTTTTGAAAAGCAGTATTGACATAATCTGCAGTTAAGTTTTGAGAGTGAAAAAGGTTGTTACACCACCCACTTGTTTGCCAAGAAAAGAATCCACTGAAGAGAAAATGAGTGAGCATTATAGAAATTGCCATTCCATTTTTTCAAAGAGGATTGACAAAGCAGATCAGGCTGTATGAAATCAGGTGCAGCCCAAGCCAGGTGGTGATCCAAGTGCTAGAGAAGACTTCTCTGAAGCAACTTAAGGCCAAGTCCCATGCAGCTAGTAATTATTTCAAGGGGAATAGATGGCCAAGAATGAAATATGCAAGTAGGGTCTATACTTATTTTGGTCTCTTCAGCCTACAACATGAACAATACTATGAGGAATTTTTTGGGTCATTTAGATAGTTTGGAAAAAAACAAAAGAATCAAAACAAAACCAACAAAAAACAGCTAAGCTCTGTGAAATGGAAAATGAAATTTCTTATAGGACGAGTGTTGATTTATGTAGAAACGTTCCTGAGCAAAAGCTTTGAGACCACTTGTTTTGGTTTTGTTTTTAAATGGGAAAATGGGTCCATTGGTCCTTTGCAGAATTCCCACAAAGCTTGTCGTTCTGACCTGTGATACAGTATGGGTAGCAGGGGATGAGAAGAATCACTTCTGAAGTGACTCCTCTCATTCAGGTTACCTGGGCACTTCCGGCCTAATTGATAGAAGGAGCCCTTGTCTGCAAAAAACGTTTGCCTCTCTGAGAAAGTCCTTTTCTGTTCCCTACCCATAGAAAGCAGAAGGAAGTCAGCATTTGTCCCAGTTGCCTTTAATACAAAATCAAGCTTCCGCTATTGTGATGACTTCAGAATGTAGCACAAGGCTGCTTCTGAGCCAGCTGTGCTTCTGGCAGTGATGCAATCATCCAATAAGTATGTAGAAACTCCTCTAAGTCTCCACCCAAAAACTGCAGGGCCTTCCCCCATGAGCCAGAATCGGCTCACTAAGACGGCCATTCGGACTGAGGGCCTCAGAACTCCAGTCAGGAGCTGTAGCCCTCATTCCCTTCTGACCCTATCCCTTCCCCATGCCCCGCTCCCTACTTCCTTCATAGCTGCTAAGTGCTCTCTCTGGAATGTTTGAAGGTGAGGATTTAGGTCTGGGCAACCTGTTAAAAATATGAATTGTAACCATGAACTCCGAGTGGCCTTTCAGCTTTGCTGACAGAAATTTACTCCATGTAGACCAAAAAAAAAAAAAAAAAATTAAGCAGGTAAGGTCATTTGGAGTTGAAACAAGCATGCAGTCGGTGTGTTTGAAAATGAAATTATAATTAACCTGCTGATGGCTATGAGGTGTTACCTTGAACTCTGTGTGGCCTCTTGGCACAGTGGCTGAACTTGCTTTATTGAATACCCAGAGACCTGAACAGGTGAAATCAGGATATGTCCAGGGCCAATAGTACTTTTAGAAAGAAGATGATGTCTCTTTTAGTGCAGACTGTTAGAGAGTTGAGGATTAACTGAGCAGCACTAATCAGAAAATAAAAATGGGTTTTGACTATCTATGTCTATGTGAAGAATAAAATTTTTTAAAACGGCAGAAGAAAATGACTTTACATGCCCACTTTGTGAATTGATTCCTGAAGTGTTGAGAGGTTACTAGGCCTGATAGTGGCATAGGAAGATTACTGTGGTTTGGGTACCATATATCAACTACATGTTTAGGAAAACATTCTAATTATCAACTGAGAGCTGTGAAGTGTTGCTTGAACTCCAAGTGGTCTGTTGACAAGTGGGTTGGACAACTTTATGGAACTATTGAAAATGAGGTAGGTAAAATCATACAGCAGTAACTTAGCATTGTTAGTGACAAGGACAGGTGGTAAGGTCGTTTATGGTGTAGAATGGGTCTAAGATAAACTTTAACTCTCTCTTATCCATGAAATATTATTTTAAAGTAAGTACTGGCTTACTGCTTATATAATCCACAAAATCGAATAATGAGGCTGCACTTATCGATGTGTACTAGGTTAAGGGGATGCCATAAACAATTGATTGCCAGAGTCAGTCATGAGCTACACACCCTGTCACACTGTATGTTTTAAACTGGCAAGAAATCTGTTTCATCCCATGTCACCTGAATAAAAAAGAATTACATTATCCCCATGACCCCTTTTCACATCTCTTCCCTCTAATTATGTAATATCATTCCACGGTAAAGTCACATTTTATTTTGGGATCCTCCTTCTTTGGCTGAGAGCATCTATTGTTAGACTAAACAGACTTTAGTTCACTTGGTGCTTTTGACAGACTGGCTGGAATGAATACTCTTATTGGTTTAATAAACAAAGAACAATAATGCAAAATGGATTTATTACTGAGTGGAATTACTCCATTCACAGGATTGGAATGACCTAATTGTTCATATCTTTGCCTTGTTTAAGCATTAAATATATAAGTAATATAGAGGTTTTCCTATTTCAAAAGAAATTTCAGTTAGGACACAAGTATGGACACTCCTTGCCTTCTCAACTCCTCTTTTAGTAGCAGCCTGTGTTATGTACTCGTGTATTTCTTGTAGACACTTAAAGGAAGAGGAAACTTCACAAGGTAACCAGCCAGTAAGCCAGAGTCATCTTATTTCACTCAGTTGGTGATTAAGGTTCAGCATTGCTAATAGACTAGAGGAATCTGTCTTTTTGAAAGAAAATGCTTCGTATTTGCCTAGCTTATTTCATCCCTATCAAATACACAAACTTGGAAATGGATTAAACCCTCTACAGCAGTTACAGGCATGATCAAGTCAGCTCAGTGTCCACAGAGATTAATGGACTAGTCCCACTTTGGGGGCCATTTAGATTTTGGTGGACTTCCGTGTAACTTGGAATACCTGTGTAAGACTTCAGATAATGTTATTTCTCTTGTTTCCCCATCAGTTTGACAGGTGTTCTTCAATTCACAGACATACCATATTGCTCTTCTGCAGTTAGAAGCATTGCGCTTTGTTCTATCTCGACAATCCAGGATGCTCAGCCCATTCTAGCTTCAGTTGTTGCCCAGCTCCTGCCTGGCTTCTCCATGAAGCCTTCCCTCATAGTTCCAGTCCAATCTCTGAACTCCTATTATATTGCTTTTCTATAACACTCATTTGGTGGCAGATAAGTGACAAAACTTACACAAGTATCCACGATGGTATCAGCACTTATAAATTTTATCATAGTTATATTGCGCACTTGTAATGTACCCATTGTTTTTGCGTGGAAGAGCCCACCCTCCCCAGCTCCCGATTCCCAGAGTGCCCTTTCAAAAATACACACTTGATTGATCATTGTTCTGCCAAAAACCCTTTAGGTTTTGCCCCATCATCTCCAGGGAACAACCAAAAAAAGCCCTTGCATATAAGAACCTTCTCAGGCCAGCCCCTCCCTGCCTTTACAGCTGTGTCTTCTACCATTCCCATGATATCTATACAAAATTTGTTACTATTCACTAAACATGACATAGCAAAGTTTATTCCTTTTAGCCAGGCAATTATTCCCCTGGCAAACATTTGCTCAACTTTTAGGAATCAGTCAGATGTTTCCTCCCTTGGGAAACTCCCTGACTCTCTCAGCAGGGACTGGCTGGCGCTCTGCACCTCCTTAACACCTTACACAAAGCTCTGTTATAGCCTATCTTACTGTACTGTATTTACTTTCCTGTATGTCTCCTCTACTGTGAACTATTTAAGACAGAGACTTTTACCTTACCCATTTGTATATCCTTATCTCAGCTCCTCACACATAGCAGCTGTTCAATAAATGTTTGTCAAGTGAATGCATGACTGAACGAACAAATGAACATCTTTTTTAATGTAATTAAAGGAGACCAAATAGTTTCCAATGACAGAGATGCTTAGAAACTAAAGTATTTTATATCTGTAGATATCCTGCTTTCATGATCACAAATGAGCTACGTCTAAGGGGCCTGGGTGCATACCCTCTGCATATTTCAGCAGACTATCCTGCCTCTTGAAATGTGTCTTGACCATACCTTGATTTGAGAAAGTTTTTTAGTTTCAGTGGAAGTGATTTTTGCCATCATTGTTGATTACACCTAGATTCCAAAGTAGGTCAGATAGGTATAAAGACAATTTGGCTTAACAAAAGGATAGAGTCTTCAGTCTCAACTCTTACCTTCTTTCTTTAGTGTTCTGCAGTATTTTTGACGAGGACTCTAATAGAATTAGAATTTCCACCTACTTTGTATTATTCTCTAGCAGTACCCAAGCAATGGCCAATTCTATCTAAAATTAGCATAAAAGAACAATGCCACCAACATCCTATTCACAGCCAGCCATAGGGCTCCCTGTCAGCAAACCCTCAGGCCCCAAATCCAGAAGCACAAACTCTTGAAATTTGATCTTTCCCTGTCACTGAGACTTAGTTGTTCTGCTCTTCAGGGCTCTCTAAGTAGGTAATAGAACCAGTTTAGGAATAAGTAGTGAGGACTGCCATTTTATAGAAGAGTAAAACAAGACACACCAAAGTTACATGGTTTCAGTAATCAAGCCAATTTGGTATTGGCACAAGAACAGACCCATAGACCAGTGGAACATAATAGAGAGTCCAGATATTAACCCAAGCACATACGGTCAATTAATATATAGTAAAGGAGCCATGGATATATAATGGGGTAATGACAGCCTCTTCAACAGCTGGTGTTGACAAAAGTGGACAGCTACATGTAAGAGAATGAAACTGGATTACTATCTAACTCCATACAAAAAAGTAAACTCGAAATGGATCACAGACCTGAATGTAAGTCACGAAACCATTAAACTCATAGAAGAAAACACAGATAAAACTCTCTTGAATATAAACATGAGCAACTTTTTCGTGAGTGTATCTCCCCAGGCAAGGGAAACAAAAGCAAAAATGAACAAGTGGGACTACTTCAAGCTAAAAAGCTTCTGTACAGCAAAGGACACCATCAGTAGAACAAAAAGGCATCCTACAGTATGTGATAATATATTCATAAATGACATATCTCATAAGGGGTTGACATCCAAAATATATAAAGAGCTTACACATCTCAAAAAACAAAAACCAGACAATCTGATTGAAAAATGGGCAGAGGATCTGAACAGACACTTCTCCAAAGAAGAAATTCAGATGGCCAACAGGTACATGAAAAGATGCTCCACATCGTTAATCATCAGAAAAATGCAAATTAAAACCACAATGAGATACCACCTCACACCAGTTAGGATGGCCAACATCCAAAAGACAAACAACAACAAATGGTGGCGAGGCTGTGGAGAAAGGGGAACCCTCCTACGCTGCTGGCGGGAATGTAAGTTAGTTCAACCAATGTGTAAAGCAGTATGGAGGTTCCTCAACAAACTCAAAATAGAAATATCATTTGACCCAGGAATTCCACTCCTAGCAATCTTCCCTAAGAATACAGGATCCCAAATTCAAAAAGACATATGCACCCCTATGTTTATCGTAGCACTATTTACAATAGCCAAGAAATGGAAGCGACCTAAGTATCCATCAGTAGATGAATGGATAAAGAAGATGTGGTACATGTACACAATGGAATATTATTCAGCCATAAGAAGAAAACAAATCCTACCATTTGCAACAACATGGATGGAGCTAGAGGGTATTATGCTCAGTGAAATAAGCCAGGCAGAGAAAGACAAGTACCAAATGGTTTCACTCATTTGTGGAGTATAACACCAAAGCAAAAACTGAAGGAACAAAACAGCAGCAGACTCACAGAACCCAAGAATGGACTAACAGTTACCAAAGGGAAAGGGATCGGGGAGGGTGGGTGGGAAGGGAGAGAGAAGGGGAATAAGGGGCATTATGATTAGCACACATAATGTAGGGGGGTGGCACAGGGAAGGCAGTATAAAACAGAGAAGACAAGTAGTGACTCTATAGCATCTTACTATGCTGATGGACAGTGACTGTAATGGGGTATGTGGTGGGACTTGCTAACAGGGGGAATCTAGTAACCACAATGTTACTCATGTGATTGTATATTGATGACACCATAATAAAAAAATTTTTTTTTTAAACTTTTTGTGGTTTGTGAGATGACGTTGGCTAGGTTCAGATACTGGTCAGTGCCATGGCGGGGAAAGCACCCAGGTATCCTTGACAGATAGTCCCCTGGCTAAACACCCACCTCCACCACCCTTGGTAGTTTAACCTATGCGAGTGATGCTAGGGATTTTCTGAATGAATTACCATAATTGGACTTAATTCAGGAAGGGTATGTTTCCTGTACACACCAAACAAGCTGCATACTGGATTATTTTGCCTAGATGGCAGGGAGGAAGAAACCCAACAGGAAATACATCTTTGCAAATTAGAAAAGTTGATGAGCTAAGTCCTGCAAACATCGGGCAGTTACCCAAAGTGAACTCCTAGTGACCCCCTGGCAGCTTGGCTCACCTCACTGCACTTCACAGCCAGAAGCATACCAGGTGGATTCACTTACTCACCTCCCTGATAAGGCCACAGGACTGGCCACACCCAGACTCACATCCAGTCTCCTATCCCGCTTACCCTGACCCAAGGCCTGATAACAATCCTGGGCAATAATGCTATTGAGGTACAAGTTGTAAACCATATCAGTATGTACGTAAGTGGAGGGAGGGGAAAGCGGAGGACAAAGCAAAAAAAAGGCCAAATGGAGAGTTTGGCTTCACCTCTAGATGACCTTGGCAACATGTAGAGTAGAAGGGAAATTGCCAGGAACTTGCAGCCTTTTTTTGAGCATTGTTTTGACTTGGCTTCGTTACAGAGCAACTCTGGGGGACTGGGGCAAAAAAGAGGTCATTGTGAACCACCGGTGCAGTTTTTGATCTTGAGCTATAATCTGCTATGGTAGATGTGCAAACCCAGAAGTATTTATCAAGATGGAAATGAAGCTTTTCCTCATAGGTCCACAGACCACCTTACATCATATCAGCACCAGCATCACACTTTTTCCCAAAAAAGGAAGGATAGAGTGGAGTCCTCTCCCTCTGTCCTCCAGCCCCTCACTCTTCCTCCCTGCTTTCTTCCCTACATCCCCTATGCCGCTCCCTTCCTCTCTTAGTCTCTGTGTCCCTTTCTCTCACTCACTCCTTCCTTTACCCCTTCCTTCCATAGATCCTCTCTGCTGGGACAAACTTCATTTGACAAATACTGGCTCTCAAGGCACCCTCCTCAGGAGATGCTGATTAATGTAGGCAGACTCACTCAAGGATTCAGTGACAGACAAAGTGTCCAAGAGCTGGGATTTAACTGTTTCCCTCCAGTAGTCAGAGCAGGCACCATGGTCACTGCCTACTTACACTCTTGAGAGAACGCTGGCCAGAGTGCAGAAAGAGTATAGCCCACCACATGAAAGAGGGAGAGTTTTAGAACCCTTACTTTTGGCCTGAAACATGTCACTTAATCCCTCCCACCATCTGTTTCCTCATTTTCTAAACGTAATGGGAAACATGACAAGGCATCTGGCTGCTAAAATGATAGGCACTGTCTCTGGGCTGAGAAGAAAATCGGGAGAGTATATTGCTTGAGTGATTTTACACTTGAGAACTGCTAAAGAACATTGTTTTGGTTGCTGATGTCTCCTTTCCAAGCTCTTCTGTACACACAAAGAAGATTAAGAGAGCAGAGGTTTAAATTTCTGCAAGAAACCTTTAGATTATAGGTTAGGCTTAATACAAAGGAAAATTAGTTGTATTCATTTTCTGATCATTGTGATTTTTTAAGGTAAATAGAGAAAAAAATAATGAGGAAAATTGGTTTCTGTTAGTGATACTTTTGGGGTATATTAGATTAGTTCACAAAAAATGGTGAGACACATGAACAGCTAACAAGAGCAGTTTTATTGTGTTTTCAGTTGTGATGTGGCCTGGGTAGTGTGGGTAGTGGGTGTGGCAAGGCGGGAAAGGTAGGATGGGAGGGCAGATGGAATGGACTCCATTTGAGGTTTCTTCAAAGTTTGTGATTTAATATGTTTGAAAAGTTCAAACTTCTTGTTTTTTTTCAGAATGCCTACTGTTAGTTGGAGGAAAGGGACATAACATTGTGTCTCTTTAGGAGGGAGGTAAGACTTGGAGTAGACAGACAGATATCTTAGGACAACCTGTTGGCCTTCACTTGGCATTCCTGCCCTCTGATTCAGGGTGGGGTCCCCTGAGATCACTCATGTTGATTCCAGGCTGCTTAGAATGATTACCAGCCACCATCCCCTTCTGCTGCCCCAGGAGTTTGTCCACTTAGGGGTTTCAGCTGCTGCCTACAGGAAACCTCACATTTCTGTGATCTCTGGAACCCAGGTTCTCAGAGGAAGCAGCGATCCAGAGTTGGCCACCATCTGCACCTCTACAGTTCTAGGAGCCTGAAATACCCAGCCTAGGTTCTGCTAGACTAGAACAGATTCTCAGTGATGAAGGGAATGCATGGGGTTTGGGGCATATCTTAAAAGGCTTCCTGTCCCTGGTCACCACCTTACATCCTGTACTTGTTTACCCCTCCATATCCCCCACTATTATGATGGAATGTCCCATATTCATCACATACGTAGAATTAACAAATAATGGTTAATTGTAAAAACCCTCAATAAATGATTCCTCATCCCTTTCATTTTCCCTGACCATTTGAATATTTCCTCTGTGCTAGGCAAAAATAAGCAGTATATTCACATAGTATCTCAGGTAACTTCCCAAAGATTACATGAGATAAGAATTATTTCTACTTTATACATAAGGAAACTGATGTTCAAAGAGGTGAAGCAGCTTAGCCAAAGTCACACTAAGTGGCTGAACCAGGGCTGAACCCAGATGTGTCTCATGCTAAAGCTACTTAGTCGTTGCACTCTTCTGCCTCCTCTCTCCAGCGACCTTGCCCAGAACTAGCATGGCTAAAGGGCAGGCCCATGTCTGAAGTAGTTCATTCGGATAGCCGTGAACTCTCTGCCTTTGTGTCAGAGGAAGCCTTAAATAGTACTAAGTCTTTGCTTAGGTTTAGAATTCCTAACATCCGACAGATGCATTTTTTCCATACCTCAAAATAAATATAGTCAAGTGATTGGTGCCTTTGAGGCAAATTTTTTTTAGAAATTTCAATATAACAAATACTATATCCCCTCTATCTGGACTTGAAAATTAACTTTTTTTTTCTGTTTTTTTTTTTGTCTGTTTCATCTATATTTTTATGTAAAAATCTATATAATTGGTAAGAAGAAATATTAAAAGGAAGGAAAAATAAGTTAAATGAAAAGAAGCAAATTTTGAAACACCTTTGATCCCTAGGCCTTGTCAGGTCCATACTTTACCATAAATATTTGGTATTTATCCTTTTAATTTTTTTAATGCTTTTGATCTGCCTTTGAACAATATGTAATGTAGCATCTTATTGGCACATCTTATTATCCTTTGTCCTATTGGTGAATATTTAAGTTGTTTCCACTTTTGTTGGTTATTACCAAAAAAAGGCATCATCTCATGAAGCATCCTTATGCTTGTTTCCTTGTGCATATATGACTGTTTCCTGAGAGTTTTTGCCTTAAAGTATACCTAGAATATACCAAAATGACTGGCTCTTTGAGTCTCATCTTGATACACATGAGATTTTTATTTCGTGAGATAATTCCAAGTGAAATAGTTGATGTGTGTGTTTATAGTAAGGGTGGGAGAGTGTCAGTGTGGGGCCCAGAAATGAGAGACGCTGGGTCCCATGACCGTCCAAAGCACTGCTCCCATTCCGCAGCCAGAACGTCAGGCTTTGGCTCCACAGGCAGGTTTAGATGATTATATATATGTAGCATCTGCTGTTCATTGGTACATTATCCTTTTCTTTTACACTCTGGGATAGGCCTGTTCGTTAATTCAGGAAAGGAAATTATACCCCAAATTCAAACATCAGCCAGCTCTATGGTTGTTCTAAGCAAACTGCTTTCAAATCTTCACAATGTTGTGACTGTCAGAGTGCTTTATTGTGGTGCCTGCAGCAGAACCTGAGAGAGAAAATTTCCCTTTGCAGGAGTGGCTGAGAACAGCGAGACTGTGCATTGTCTGGGCATTCTGCTGTATGGATAAAGTATTTATTTACTTTATTTAGCTGCTGTGGCTATGACTTTACCTTCTTCTAGCTCATTTTCCAGCGTAACAGGATAAGACCACTCCTGCCATTATGATTTGCCACGCAGTAAACAATGAAGGCTTTTGGATTGCATTTTATAGAATTGCTTTATTCAGCCTTTCCTTCCAACCCCTTTGGGAAAGAATTGAGAATTGATATTTCTCTTTTGGATTTCTCCATGAATTCAGCATTCCTAGATTTGGTTTCTATTTGTTATTTGGCCTGTTAAATCCACCACTTTGGGGGATAAGAATGGCTGTGTCCAGCTTAATATTTTTTGCTTACTAGTCTACTCAGTGTTGGGAGAGGAAGGGCAACATGACCCAGCCTTATCTCAGTAGTTCTTCTCATACTCTGTTCCAAACATAGCAGTGCTTCCCTCCCAAACAAACAAGGATTCGCTCTTCCCAGCACCCCTCTTCAGTAGTGGATGTTCAGGTATATCAGAGTCAAAGTACTGCACGGCTGACCACATTGGCATGTGCAGGCCAAGTCTGGCACTGGCTGCCATCCTCCTTCTAACCTGCTCTGGCAGCCTGTTACATACAGACGCTCATCAAGGGGCCAGGTAATTTCATAGGGCAGCTTTATTCCCCTGACAAAGTTGTTCCTGGGTCTTTGGTAATACGACACTTTCATAAAATTTTCTGTCTGATGTCAAATGTAAATCAATTCCAATTCTAAATTATCCCCCAACTTTGAATCTTGCTTTCAGAGGAAAAACTTTGGTCTGGGATGTTTATATCCTGTGCATTTCATATCACTGTAGCTTGTTTACAGCCTGCATGTTTGTCTTTTTAACATCAGTTGCTGAGTTCCTCTAAGGCAGGACTTGGTCTCTTTTTTGTGAACTTCAATTCTCAGTGTCTCGATGTCTTGTTGATTTGCAGTAAGTATATACTGAATTAATTCCATATGTATTCTGAGGACTGAATTCAGAACTTGTGGAGGTAGGACAGATGCAAAGAAGGCACGTAGGCCAAATCCCAACCAGCGTGTGCCAGAATGCTGTTTGCCTAGTGCACTCAAACTGAATTTTAGCCACTGTCCCAGGGGTAATATATGTCTTCATTCTTTATCTTTGTTCTTGCTATGTATTTTATATTCAAAATTCTGATTAAAAGGTGAGTATATCTTACATGCCAGTGCTTCCCTCACATCACTACCACCACCCAGGCCAATATTTAATTGCTTTGAATTTCTTTATGATTTAAAAGCTGCCTTCAATGTGAGGTGATACTACTGCCTGACTAAGTGTTAGAATTTCAGTTGGGTGGTGCAGGGAACCTGTCTGGACGGCACTGGATCTCTTAAAAGACCAGAGGTATTCATATGCTTTGATCCTCTGCTACTACAGCCTTAAAGACCTTTACCCAGAGGGGTTACCTAAGAGTGCATCTCATTTTCTCCTGTAGACTGGAGTGGAGACCCAAGTAGGGAATTAAGCTGGCCTAGGAGAAGAAAGTTTGAGATCCTAAGACTCATTATTTTCCATTCATTCCATTTGTCATAATAACAACTCTGTTATTCATGTTGACAAAACATATTTTTTCCATCCAACAAGTTATTTTCAATGTGATGTAGGGGAAGAATACTGAACTGAGAATCAGGAGATCCATTTCCTGTTTCTACCTCTGCTACTACCTGTTTGGATGGCTATGAGCAGGTATCTAACCTTTCCTATCAGTTGTAATTAGAGGCAGTTTGCTATAATAATAAGCCTATACCAAGGCACTGCATCTGATTTGGAGCACTGCATTTGGTGGGATACTGATGAAGTACATTTAGGAGAAAAAGTTAACCAGGCTACCAAGGGATCTGAAAACCCTACTTAAAGAACTATCAGTATTTCAGCCTGGAAAAGAGGATTCAGGAGATTCATGATATCTTCAACTATATGAAGACCTGATTTGTAGAGAATTCTGAGTAGACTTACTTCTGTTTTGCTCACTATGACCTGTGATCGGAAGTTAAAGGGAAGCAGATTGCCTCAATATAAGAGAAAAACTTGTCAACAGCTAGAGCTCTCAAAAATTGGAGCAGACTACATTTCCTTTAACTAGAGGCATGCAAGCAGAAAACAGACTCACATTTATAAGGAATGTTTTGTATTGGATAGCCAGTTATTCTAAATGACTCCCGAGGTCCCTTCCAAAGCTAGAAGTCTGTGATTTTTGTGCATTGACAAACTCCAACTCCTTCCAGCCTTCATTCTATGACCCTAAAAGATCTGTAAGTTTTAGCAAACTTTTCTTAAAAATCCTAAGCAGGAGAAGAATAGACAATGCATATTGTTCCATTGCTTTCCAATGTGGCAGAACTCAGGCTCTGATATGATGGCAAGTTCCCTGGAGGGGGTGCTCCAAGCATGTTCTTCCTCTGCTTCTTTTCCCTCCCTCCAAGCACATCTGCCGCTTTTTTTTCCTTATTATTCATAGTAATTGTTGTATTTCTTGGAATCTTTACAGGTGGTAGCAATTTTGGTTCATCTGACTTGATGGTATGAAATTCTAAATAGTTGGGGGTCATTTGGAGTGATTACTTTTTTCTTTGTATTCTGGGAGCCTGAGGGAGTGTGTTTGGAGCTGCTTAGTTTATAGTCCTTGTCAACGTAAACTCTTTATTCATCTTCCCATCTCTGTAAAGAAGAGAGGAGGCTTATAATAATACAGATGTCATGCAGCAGACACATACAGAATCAGGAAGAATTATAGTAGTCTCTAAACTGGAGACATTTAGTAACTTTTATATTTCTAAGTTAATGGTTTAGGGAAAAGAAATTCTATAGATGATCACCAGATAGAAAATAAGACCTCAGTTTTGGTGGACATTGTCTTTAATAGGAAATCTACTGGAATATGCTCTTGCATGTGGGAATATGTTCACTTCACCATCCCCCTCAAGGATTAAGTTACCGAGAATTGCAGCTATTACGAGGAAATTGCCAAGATCTTCTCTGTTCTCTTATCAAATTATCTGGATGGCTGGGGGTTTTTTTTTTTCTTCCCCCAGTCTGAAATCTGCTGAAGCCCACATTTTACATTAAATTCTTTTCCATTACACTTTCAGGGTATTTGAAATGCTGTCTAGATTATTAGCCATGGGGCAGGGAACGAGAATCTTTGGACTTGATCTGGTTGGCAACATTTTAAAGCAATCCCTTCAACTTAACAGAGGTAGGGCTAGCGCTCCTCTGTTCATAATTGTTGCCTCACGTCATCAAAACTGGATATGACTTTGTTATCCTACCGGCTAGCTCCAAAGCATGACTTTGTAAAAGTAGATTGCCATTCCTTTTTTTATGCCCCAGTGAACCTCACTTCACTCAATACCGATGAAAGCCCAACAGTCTCCATGGCCATGGACAGTTCAATGTCCCTTCATATAAACTTGAGGTGGGACTTCAACCACTGCGGCTCTTCCAAGGCAAGGGAATACAGAATGACTGGCTGGTGTGAGGCCACCTGTTGCTAAACTGTCCAGTCAAAATCAGGCTGATTATAGCAACCAGAGACCTTATACCTTGTTGATGGGAGTGGAAAATGGTTTGGCAGTTTCTTATAAAAGTAAACATGTACATACCTCGTAACCCAGTAATTCCAATCCTGGATATTTATCCAAGATGAAAATGTATGTCCACAAAATGACTTTTAAAAGAATGTTCATAGCAACTGTATTCATAATTATAAAAGCCTCAAATATCCCAAGTGTCACCATCAAGAGGAGAATGGATAAATTATGGTATTTTCATACAATGAAATATTATTCTTCAGTAAAAAGCAACAATATTGACACATACAGCAACATGGATGCATCTCCAAAACATTATACAACTGAAAGAAATCTTATGCAAAAGAGAACAGATTATATGCTGTCATTTATGTGAAATTTTAGAATAGGTGACTGTCTACTTTACAGTAATCATGGACCAAGCAAAACTAATCTGAGGTAGAAAAAAATCAAAACAGTGTCTCTGAGGGTAGGGATTAAGTGATGACAATATTTTATTTTAATAGGGGTTTGGGTTACACCAGTTGTGTGCATTTGTCAGAACTCACCTAAACTGTATACTTACAATTTGTACATTTCCTTATATGTAAGTTTTACCTTAAAAGAAAATGTAGAGCTGTAAACAATATCAAACTTTAGTTAATGATATGCATCATGAAATTGTCTGTAACTTACTTTGGAGCACATCAAAAAAGAATAATGAAAAAATGTGTGATAAAACAAATATAGAAAATGGAAACTACAAAATTTAAGGGGTAGATATATGGGTCTTCACTGTTAAATTGTTTCAATTTTTCCTGTATGTCTGAATTTTTCCATAAAATGTTGGGGGGTAGTTGGGAAGCAGTAACAGCCACAATGATGAGAAAAGCCAAGCTTAAAATTTTCAGTGGAGTGATTTCTGTCTCAGTGTGTGTATTATATTAGGGCCTTCCAAGACCATCATCATCATCATCATTATTATTATTATTACTACTATTAATTATTCACTTTTTCATTTATTCAACAAGCACTGGCAGTGTACCCTCTCTGTCTTGAGCCCTGGTCCAAATGCTGGGAACACAGGATAAAAAAAAACATAAATCCTGCCCATAAGTAGCTCTCAGTCTAATGGGGGAGATAAGAGATGCTTGATGTTCCATAAAGAAAGACAGCCCTGTTTCCTTGCTGTCTTTGTTTTAGTAGTCTGAGAATTTAAAAAGAAATAATTGAAAGAATGCTACGCCAGTTAGGTTTAAAGAATGCATAAGAATCTAATCACATATACAAGCATTTAGCTTTAAATTACTTAAAGACACAAACTGTGAAATTTAGTGAGTGAGCCAGCCTCCTCCTAAACATCTCAGAACGGTGATTCCCAAAAGGTGTCCTTTTCTGCAGGACTTTGCACTGAACTGTGGGAAGAGGCCCTACTGCCGGGTTGAGGTATTTCTGTGCCTTTTAACTTCAACTCTTCAAAGTATCTTCAAAGAGACTGGAGTTGTAGGAATCAGAACGCTGACTGAGACCATGTGATTCCTCCCCATCAGCCTCAATCTGTCCTGTGGCTGTGTAGATTGAGGTGACTAGCCCAGCCCTGGGAAATGTGGGAAACAGGGTGGTTTGGAATGAACAGGAGAAATACCTCCTGCTCTGATCTTCCTCAAGATAAGGAGGCATCAGTGTTTCATTGATCTTTCTAGGTCTTCCTAATTCTGCAGAATCCACAAATCCTGTCTCCTTAAGGGTCTTCTGGTAGCTGACAGACATGTAATTCAGTCTCTGCGTGTTAACAGGCCTTGTTAGCACACTGTATTCAGCTAATGGTAAACATCAGAATAATGCATTTCCTTCAGTATTGATTTAGGGACCAGAGATTGATAGCGATTTTTCATTCTGCTAAGATTGGGTTTACTCAGGATCAACTGCTTCTAGTGAATAAACTTAGGCTCTAATACAAATGGAATTTTTCCAACCCTAATATTGCAGTTAGCAATTAAATTTAGGAGAAAAACAAATTGAAGAGAAAATTTAAAAACTATAAAGCCAAGAGTCAAATCTGGGTTTAAAGACAAACAAAGAACCATATTTAGTCAAACTAGGACTTTTCTAACAAGGAAGATGTATTTTTTTTTTTAGATGTGTGACTTCTGAAAGATGGAAAAGATTTTGTGAATATTATTCTCAGATGTGACAAATCCATGTTGGCAAGACTAGCTTATACTCAGATACAATGAACAATACCTGTTTCATTTTGCCTGTGTCATGTCACATACGTGCTTTCCCTTTGTGGAGAAAAAAACACTTTGCACAGTCATTTTGTTCCCAGAACATGATGAGATGGGACAGGAGGAAGTCAGCCTAGGGACAGTGACTAATTATGCAAAACAAAGGATATTAAGCATTACTTTAGGCCCAAATTCTATGCCCTGGAACCTGGAATAAATAGGTTCCAGATACTTGATTTTACATTCAGCCTCTTCATGTTCACAGATATGCACGGTCTAGGCCATGCAAATAATTAAGTGCTGAAAACTGTAGGAATAGGTCTCTGATTCTATATAAAATTTATCACTAGAAGGGATTTGAGAATCATCTAGTCCTATAATTCCCAAACGTGGATGATCTTGAATTTCCTAAGAGCTTTTTAAAAATAGACAGGTTTCAGGGCTACAGAGACTCTGGGTTAGTAGGTTGCTCAGGGGGGATGTGCGGTGAGTGCTGGGAACCTATAGTTTTAAGTAAGCTTCCCATGTGATTGAGTTGATAACCAGTTTTGGACTAACTCATCATTCCCACTCACAGATTTACAAGTGAGGCAAGTGATGCCCAGAAAACTTGTGAGGTACCCGTAGTCACAGCTAAAGCCAGAGCTTGAACTCCAGTATTTTAATTTTCATTCCAGTGCCTTTTCACTCTACCATGAAAGAACAGTTACAAAGACCATCTGTTTAACGCATCTTCTCTTTCACTAAAATCACTTAAATTCTTTTAACTTTAGTTACCTTATCCGCAAAATAGATGATAGTATCTTAGTTATTGTATTAGTTTCCTGTGGCTGCTGTAACAAATCACCACAAACTTGGTGGCTTAAAACAACAGAAATTATTTTCTAACATTTCTGGAGGCCAAAATAAAATGTCAGAAGGGCCTTGCTCCCTCCAAAGCCTAGAAGGGGCAACACTTCCTTGCTTCTTCCAGCTTCTGGTGGGTCCAGCTCCAGTAGCTTGCATAGCTCCAGTCTTTGTCTCCATATTAACTTGGCCTTCTCCTCTTCTCCCCATGTCTTCTATTCTGTCTCTTATAGAATAATTGCCATGAGATTGAAGGCTCACCTGTAAAATCCAGAAATGATCTCATCTTAAGATCCATTTACAGATACTGGAGGTTAGGACCTGGACATATTTAAACCCACTGTATTCAACTTTTAGACCCCAAAAATTCATGTCTTTTGGACCTCAAAAATTCATATTCAGAGATGTAGGGACAGTCACCCTATCCCTATATCTCTGAAAGTTCAACCCATTATAGTATTTACTGTAAGTTTATAAAGTCTTTCTAAATATCATCAGTCATCAGCTCAAAAGCCCCACATTTCATCATCTAAATCATCTGTATTAAATGTGAGTGAGTCTCCAGGTATGATCTATTATGGAGAAAAATTCCTCTTTATCTGTGGATCTAAGAATCTAGAAAGCAAGTTATCTGTTTCCAAAATGCTATTGTGGGACAGGCATAGGATAGACATGTCCAAAAAGGACGAATTGAGGAAATAAAGGGGACACCAATCCCAAGAAACTTGAAAATCCAGCAAGGCAAATTCCATAAGGTTTCAAGGCCTGGGACTAATCCTCTGTGGCTCAGCCCTGCTCTTTGATCCCATAACTCTGCCCTCCAGGCCCGTGGCATCGCTTCCTGTGTTTGCTTCTGCATCTGAATCTCTGTCCAGAAGTCATTATTTCCCTTCCTTGAATAGTAGCTCATGTTTGCAGCTGAGTAGTTCTGTTAGTGCATTTCCTGCATGTCAGTTGTGGAAATCCAACAGCCTTCCTTCACTTCATCCTGTCTTTGTTCCCTTCACTTCAAGCTAACAGTGTCTCTGCTGGTACAACATTCCTAAAAGCCCTGTGGGTCTCCTGTGTATATCACAGGGATCCATACCATAGGATAAGAGGGCTCTCCATAGATCTCTCCTGGATAACCCATCTATATTTCTGGCTTCTGCTGAGATGGTTGGGTTGATCAATGAGTCACACACAGAATCTCTTCACCAAAGGGGTGTCCAGGCACACCCTTGGCTTTCTCCCAGAGCACACTTTCTTAACAGTACATTTCCTAAATTTGGCATTCTCTATATTGGAAATAGACCAAGAACCTCCCAAATCATCAAACACTGGTTCCTTTCTCCTTTACAATTCCTTCTTCCTTTTAATTTTTAATACTTTTTCTTTAGCTCTGTTCTCTCACATTTTACCATAAGCAGCAATGAGGAATCAGGCTGTACCTTCAACACTTTGTTTATAAATCTCCTCAGCTAAATATCCAAATTAATCACTTAAAATTTATACCCAGCTGTAGAACACAATTCAGCCAACTTTTCTGCCACTGTATAACCAAGATCATCTTTCCTTTAGTTTGCAATAACATATTCATCATTTTCTGAAGATATCACCAGAAGGACCTTTAATGCTTACATTTCTACCACCCATTCTGTTATGATGTTATATGCATTTAAGATGATAGCTGTCTCTACCATTCTTCACACTTCTTTCTGAGCCCTCACCAGAATTGCCTTTAACATTAATATAACTTCCTACAGTCTCTCCAAGATAATCTATGCTTCTTCTATCATTTGCCTTTCTATCGTATGCATTACTGTCATTTGCCTCAAAAATTGTCCAGCATTTTTACATTTTTAGATATTTGTTATAACAGCACTCCTCTTCCAGATATGAAAGTCTGTACTAGTTCCTTAGGGTTATTGTGACAATATTACCATAAATGTGGGGGTTTACGAAAGAAATTTATTCTTTCACAGCCCTGGAGGCCAGAAATCTGAAATCAAGGTGTTAAGATTGCTGTGCTCCCTCTGAAGGTTCTAGCAGAGAACGCTTCCTTGCTTTTCCAGCTTCTAGTGGTTCCAAACATTCTTGCCTTTTGTTTTATATAATTCCAATCTCTGGCTTTGTCTTCTCCCATGTCTTCTCCTCTTCTGTCTTTTATAAGGATACTTGTCATTGGATTTACAATTCATCCAGTTAATCATGGATAACCTCATTTTGTGAACCTTAACTTAATAACATCTACAAAGTCCCTGTTTCCACACAAGGTCTCATTCATAGGAAAAGGGGGTTAAGACCCTCTTTTTTAGGGTCACCATTCAACCTACTAGAGTGGCCAAATGTATGGGAAACACATTATTTCTATAGCTTCCTTCCAGAATTGCAATCTATGATGGTCTAATAAACTATAATAGTTTATCAATGAAATTAATAGTATTATTAATTAAACTATATAGTATTATTAATTCTGTATCAGTGTACTTTATGTGTATTATTCATTCAACCCTCATGAAAATTATAAAGCAGGTATTATTATTGCCATTGTACAGTTAAGAAACTGAGGCTCAGAAGTGTGAAATGACTTTGTCAGGATCACAAAGTATATGGCAGCAGAACCTAGATTTTGAACCCAAATCTCTCAGGTAACAAAGGTAAAGGTTTTACTCTATATTATATTGCTTCCTTTTTTTCCCCCAGAATAAAGCTTATAAGGAGCAGTATATCATTCTTATGATAAGTGCAGACAGTAGGGATGTATATTCTACCAGCTACCCAACCACATACACACACATGATTGAGAAAGAAGAATGTCCACCTAAGGCAATAGTGGTACACATTTCACCCTTGTTTATATCAATGCAATTAAATAAAATTATATAACTCCCCCAAAATAGCTATAACCCCTTCTGTGGGTCCAGTACTCATCTTCCCTTTCCTCTGCCCTCATATTATTCAGCAGTTATCAGATTGGGAGATAATACAACATGTTTATGTGGTGATGGGCTCAATAAAGAGGGAAGAGTTGGTTCTATAGAGAAAGGGGGTAACTGCAGGAACGAAGAAAGCCTGTGAGTAGACAAGAGTGGGACTAGTACACAAGTGAAGGAGCAAGGATAGTTCACTCATTATAACAGAGGAAGAAGCAGAAGGAAGATGAGAGTACAGGTGCAGGGATGTTAGTAGACTTGGTGATGACAGCATGGTGCAAACAGAAAATGATCTAATGTTGATGTTAACTAGGTGGGAAGTTATTTAAGCTTTACGTGTTCTAAATGTTAAATTAAAAGTCTCTTAAATTTGTTTCATTTATAGCTGTGCTATTTATATTTATGCTTAATGGATAAAGTTACAAAAGAGTGGAACTGAGGAAATGCAAAGGCAACTGTATCTGTCCCAGTGACCCCTATTACGCATATCTCTGTATGGAGTATCACAGCTTGGGTAAATGGACACTTGCCTGAGACCCACTTGTCTCAAGACCTTTTGAAGTTATGGTTTCAGACCTCATCTATCTGTCCTATTTAGGAATATAAAAATTAAGATGCTATCTTCAACTCACACACGTAGCTGTCTCATTAAGAGGTTATTCTTAGTACTTCTAGCCATTTTACAAATGCATACCTTTGGTTTCAAATGAGTAACAGTGCAAATGGATTTAGTTCCTATCTGTTCCTACTCCTGGGGAAGTAACCAAGGTGGCATTTGACAGCAGGTGTGTCACTCTGTCACACCCATTCCTTTCACATGAGACACGTAAATTAACTCTTTAGATCAGTGGACTCTGATGAAAAGCAAATTGTGTTACCCAAACATAAATTCCCGTGTATACTTTGAACTATTCTGTGTGCCTAGAAACCTATCCTAAGTGGTTGGCTTATGATGAAAGGCTTGAAATCCAAGTAGAAGAATTTCATCAGAGAATAAGATCAGGAACAAGCATGCAAATGAATGAATTAGAAGGGGCAGCTGAGGAAAGAGGGCAGCTGTGGAGATACTGCCAATATCATAAAGAAAGTAAGCAAGTGAAATCATGAAGAGCGGTGCCTATTTTATCTTCAGGAAACAAACTGAAATTGAGTTTTCAATAACTGATAAGAGGAAAAGGAGTCATAAATTTTCCAAAAATTATAGTAAATTTGAAACCGAATTAATTTATTAGCTTACAAAAATCTGACTTTTACAGAGTATGCTCAGATCTAGACAGAGTTGTCAGGCTCAAAAAGGTACTGGTCAGTTTGGTCCAAAATAATAGGCACTGTGCAGGGGTAACACATCATGACTTTGATTGCCATGATTGTGCAAGTATTTGGAAGCTGTTTTTATGCCCCAAATTATAAAAAGGATTGAAACTTGATCATGGATGCCTTACTATGTGTCAGACACTAAGGATTCAGCAGTGAACAAGCTAGGCCAAATCACTATTTTTAGCAAGTTTACATTTTAATAGTTCTAAATAAAATCAATCAAAATTGATCTTACTCACCCTTGATATTTAACCTTGAGGTTGAACCATATAAAACTATCAATATGCAACAAAAATAGCAATTTCATGCAATTCAACCAGCTATTAATTGGGCAAGTGGCTACCTGCTATACCAAAGAAGAAGATAGGTAATTTTTTCACAGCTTTTTTTATTTATTTAAATAGCTTTATTTGTATAAACCAAAATGACTCTAAGAAACAAAGCCATCAGCTAATAGTTCATCCACTTCAATTTATTTGTGTATTCAGCAAGCATTTATTGAACCAGGTATTCTCCTGTGAGTCGGGGATACAATATTGAACAAAACAGACAAGGTTTCCAGTATGTGTACAAGCTGACAGAGGCAGACAGTAAATAAATGGCCATACAAATAAATAATAAATTATGAGGTAGTGATAAGTTTTATGGCAAAAATAAACCATATACATTTTCCTTCTGTAGACACTGACAAAGAAATAGCCATTTAGAAGAAATTTTACAAATCTCTCATAAAGTTCAAGATAAAAACCTTGTATACTTTTTTGTCAACCATTCCTCATATAAGGATCCATGCAAAAAAAAAAATTCTTTCCTAGAATTTAATGCCAGGAAAATACTTGCCTCTTCAGATGAATTCTATTGAGAGTAGAAATTTAGTGTGTTTCTCTTTGTTTGGTGGCCAGTAAGAACTGTTTAGTATTCCATTACAGTGATAAATTTGCTCAAATTTCCAGTTCATCTTTCTTTTTCTCTTACCATTTTGGTTTTTTAATAGAACTTTTTCTATTTATCATATGTCTATTTTTAAATTTTACTCTATTTCTATTATTCTATTATGCATTTATTATATTATATATAGCTATAATATACTTTTTGTTTTTTATATATTTCTTATTTCTACTTTTTATTTTATGGTGTTTTTTAAATCTTTTTTCTATCTATCTTTATTTTGTAGATGTTTTAATATTGCAGGCAACCTTATGTTCTTTTTTGTAGTAGATAGGTATGAATAACAATTAGCTGTTAATACCCAACACTTTTTCATTTATTCTACAAATATTTTTTGGCCATTTACTGTGCTGGGCTTAAGAGAGATAACAATGGAAAAGATAGATAAGGTCTATACAAAGAAATTGCAGGTGAAAATGGGCTTTTGGTGTTCTCAAAGAAATGCACAATTAGAGCTGGGCATTTTGGTGGAAGACTGTGGACACTCAGGAAGCTGAGTCACCTACGCTGCATATGGCCATGGTGAAGTGGTGACAGTTGGGCCAAGTTTTAGCTAAAATGCTTTTGCCTGAAAAGAGTTTAAAGTTCAACAAATCCAGATGTAACTATTATTTCTGAAGTGTTAAGTGCGGTTTACAATGAATGGTTAGTCAAACCTGGATCCTACCTTCAAAGACTATCAATTTGTGTGGCATATAAGAACAGAAATCTAAGATTAAAGGAACTGAAGTATAGTACCTGTACCTGCCGTGGGACATGGATTACAATAATGAAAAAGTTCTAACACATTTTTAATCGTTGTTATTACTATTTTTGTGTTATCTGAGTAGTTCAGGTTCTGGCAGAGGGAGTCAGGTAATATGGAGAAATGTTTCCAAGAGGACTAAAGAAGAGGCCAGTATTCAAGAGCCACTGGCAAGCGTAGCCGTCAATGGAATCACTCTGAAATGTGCTTGTATATTATTATTGAATCTTTGGTGAAAGGCTCTTTAATGACAGCTGGTCCATCTCCCCTTCTTCAGGCATCCTCCAATTATGCCATATAAAGATAGATGACAGCCTTCCTAAGTCCCCAAGGTTCTTAGGAGATCCAAGTTCAGTTTCAGCACATATGCCTTCCAAACTTCTTCATAAGATGAATCAAAACTAATCATTAAATGGTCAAAATTATCAACTTTGAAAAAACTACCAACCATCTTTCCCCTCTTACCCCCAAAAGAATCTTATCCACAAGCCAATCATGATGTTCTGATAAATCTGCAAATTTCCCATATTTGCCTTCCAAGGCAGCTGTAGAAAAGGAGCTAGGAGTTTACATGAGTAGTTACAGTCACCAACGTTAGCCTGCCAAAAAGTGTCTTAATTTCATAGCTGATCTAAGAGGGAGGACTTTTGACATCTGGATGGAGCTGGAAGAGCCAGAGGCACACCATCAGGTCAACACAGTATATTATCCTTGGGAAACCCTGAAAGGAGAGCTCGAGGAAGATTAAAAACTTTTAAAAGGCCCTAAGCAAACAGCAGCATCTGTGTGATACTGACAGCACCCCAAATGTCCTTTTCCTCTCAGGCAGTAGTCTCCGCTGAATGTTGTCCCTGCTACTGCCGGCATCCTATCGCTCTACCTTCAAAGACTTCTGGCTTCTCATAATGGAGGTCACAATTTCCAGTCTTGTACACATAGTGGTATCAGCAGTTCAGTTCCTGGGGCCTGTCCATGTCTTGCCTCTCCACTTCTTCATTCCTGAGACAGGAATAAGATTGACCAAACAACTGCTACCCCACAGAACAGAATCTGTGATTCATGAAATAAAACGTTTATCAGAAAAATTCTCTTGGTCCTCTTGATGACATCTCAATGTTTGCCTTACAGTAGAGTTCTTCTACCTGCTACATTTCTAGGTAGCAGATTTTGTTACCCTTTTCCAGAAATCTTTGTTTGGTACCACGTGGGCCACTTTCCTCTGTAAGCAAATAGCTGTTGTTAAATTTGAATCACACTGTAGGGAACTATATTGTGGAAACTCAAAAACCTCAACTGAACAGGTTCTTGGAAGGGTCATCCCTTTTGGCTCCCTGCTTTCATAGATTTGCAATGGAAAATGATCTCAGAGAAATGTCATCCAGTCTCTTAACCAGTATTCCAGATGTATTTAGCTCTGGCTCAGGGATGGGTAACAACTGGTTGCTAAATTAAGCTATTCCAGAACATCAATTAGTCAGTCAGTCAGTCAGTCAGTCAGTCAGTCAGTCAGTCAGTCAGTCAACTTATTCTGAGTACCTACCATATGCCAGACTTTGCAGATACGACAATGAAAGCTACAGGCTACCCTTAACGGAGTTTGTATCCTAGAAAACGAAACAGGTGGTATGTGATGAGTATGGCAGATGCTCTGAAAAGGCAAGTATACATTTGTAGAAACATAATTTACAGGGACCCAGCCTAATGTTAAATTGTTGAGGATCACCTTTGTGAAAAAGTAGGGCTTGAAGATGAAGTATGACAAAAACTGGTGCATTTGAAAGAATGCATTATCTTTAGAGCTTAGTGAGGTAAGATAGAGGATGAGGTTGAAGACAGCAGATAGGTCATGGCGTTGTTGATAATATTAAATTCTTTAAATGTAGAAATTTTATGTGAAAAGCAGTAAGCCATTGATGGGTTTTAAGCAAGGCACTGATATAATCAGATTGTTAAAAAAAAAATCATTCTGACTACAGATTGGGGAAATAAAGTATCAATGTAAGAGACCAATCTGGGGGTTTTTGCAGTAGTTCAGAGGTAAGGAAAGGAGGGAGGGAAGGAAACTTGAACTGGTGTAATACCAATGGAGATAAAGAAAAGTGGATTAGAAAGAAGTATAATTTCCAATATTTGGCAAAAGATTGAGAAGCAGGGAAGAAGAAAGTTAAGGGTGATATGTAGCATGTAAACCATGCATTCTGAGAAGGCTCTGTTTTTGTTAAGTAGGTTTAGTTTTTGTTGTATCCTTAGTATGTAGCATATATGAGGTATTTAATTTTTGAATGAGTATATGATAATACATCCACATTTCTAGCTTGAGTGACTGGATTGAGGGTGATGTTATTTGTTTAAATACAGAACAGAAAAGGAGGAAAATATTAAAGGGGAATGTGAGTTCAATTCCTTTATTATTCATGTCTATTTTAAAGAACTATGGTAGGTATAAAACAGACATAGCTCACCTTTTAAAAAATTAAGGCTTGTTTTTGGAGAAGTTTTTGGTTTATAGGAAGATCAATCTGAAAGTGCAGAGAGTTCCCACGTGCCTCCTTCCCTCCTCTCCCTGCCCTTGTTTACATCTTGTGTTAGTAGGGTACATTTGTTAAAATTGATGGGCAAATACTGATACATTATTAGTAACTAAAATCCACAGTTTGTGTTGGGGTTCTCTCTGTATTGTACATTCTATGTGTTTTGGCAAGTGTATAACAATAGCATGGATGCATCATTATGTATCATACAGAATAGTTTCTCTGCCCTAAAAATCCTCTTGTCCCCACCTATTTTTTCCTTCCCTCCCCCACACCCTCGGCAACCACGGGTCTACTATCTTCATAGTTTTGCCTATTCCAGAATGTCATACAGTTAGATACCTACTGTATGTGGACTTTTCAGGTCAGCTTTCTTTATTTAACAATATGCTTTATCCATGTCTTGAGGCTTGACAGCTTATTTATTCTTATTGCTGAATAATATGCACTGTTTGTATGTACCACTGTTTGTTTTGTCCATTCACCTATTGAAGGACATCTAAGTTGCTTCCAGGTTTGGGCAATTATGATAAAGATGCCATAAACATTCATATACAGGGTTTTGTGTGGATATAAATTTTCAACTCATTGAGTAAATATCAAGGAGCACAATTACTGGATTATATGCTAAGAGTATGTTTAGTTTGGTAAGAAACCGACAAACTGTCTCCGAAGTGGCTATACAATTTTGTGTTCCCACCAGCCATGAATGAGTTCTTGTTGCTCCACATTGTCACCACCTTTTCATGTTGTCAGAGTTTTGGATTTTAGCCATTATAATAGGTGTATGTTGGTACTCAGTGTTTTAATTTGAAATTCTCTATTGACATTTTCAAATGCTAATTTGGTCAGGTGTCTGTAATATATTTTGTCCATTTTTAAATTAGGTTATTTTTTTTATTGTTGAGTTTTAAGAGTTCTTCATATATTTTAGATACAAATTCCTCATCAGATGTAAGTTTTGCAGATATGTTTCTCCCAGTCTTTAGCTTATCTTTTCATTTTCTTAACAGTGACTTTTTGCAGAGCTGAAGCTTTTAAGAAACTGCAACTTATCAATCATGCTTTTGGTGTTGTATCTAGAGAGCCATTGCCAAATCCAAGGTCCCCTAGATTTCTCCTGTTATCTTTCAGGGGTTATATAGTTTTGTGTTTCAAATTCATTTTTATAGAGGTATAAGATTTGTATGTAGAGAGTTTTTTCAGTGTATTTTTAGTTGTTCTAGCAACATCTGTTAAAAAGATAATCCTTTCTTAAACTGCTTTTGCTTCTTTCTCAAAGATCAGATTACTGTATTTGTGTGGGTATATTTCTAGACTATTTTGTTTCATTGATCTATTTGTGTTTTCTTTTACTGATAATCACACTGCTATGTTTACTGTAGTATTATAGCAAGTTTTTTGGTCAAGTTTTTTGGTCAGTCCTCTGACTTTGTTCTTCTTTATTATTTTGTTGGTTCTTTTGGGTCTTTTGCCTGTCCATATAAATTTTAGAATCAGTTTGTTGATATCTACAAAATAAGTTACTAAGAATTTGCATCTATAGACCGACTTGGAGAGAACTGCCACCTTGGCAATATTGAGTCTTTCTATCTGTGAACATAGAATCTCTCCATTTATTAACATCTTCTTTGCTTTCAGCAACATTTCATAGTTTTTCTTATATAAATCTTGTTTTTACTATATTCTTATGTATTTCACTTTTTTTGGAGTGCCAATATAAGTATGATGTACTACATTTTTTATTTCAAATTCTAGTTCTTCATTTTTGGTATATAGAAATTCACTTTTGTACATTAGCCCCTGTACCTGCAACTTTTCTATAATTTCTTATTAGTTTTTATAATATTGCTTTATTACTCATTTTTTCCAGCTTTATTTTGATATAATTGACATATAACACTGTGTAAGTTAAGTGTACAATTGATGATTTTATACTCATATATTGTGAAATGATCACCACAGTAAGGTTAGTTAACACATCCATTGCCTCACATAGTTTACTTTGTGTGTGTGTGTGTGTGTGTGTGTGTGTGTGTGTGTGTGTGTGTATGTGTGTGTGTGTGATGAGAACATTTAAGATCTACTCTGTTAGCAACCTCAGAGTATACAATACAGTACTGTTTACTTTAGGCACCATGCTGTACATTATATCCCCAGAACTCATTTTGTTATGACTGGAAGTCTGTGCCCATGACAAACGTGTTCCCATTTCCCTCACCACCCAGCACCTGGCAACTACCAATCTACTCTTTATTTCTATGAGTTAAGCTTTTCTAGATTCCACATGTAAGTGAGATCATATATTATTTTTTTTCTTTCTCTGTATGACTCATTTCACTTACCATAATGCCCTCAGGGCCCATCCATGTTATCACAGATGGTAGGATTTCCTTTTTTGTGGTTAAATAATATTCTGGTGCAGGTATATGTGTGTGTGTATAATATTTTCTTTATCCATTCATCAGTTGACACTTAGGTTATTTCCATGTTTTGGCCTTAGCAAATAATGCTACAGTGAACATTGGGGTGCAGATATCTCTTTGAGATACTGATTTCATTTCCTTTAGATGTATACCCAGAGTGAATTGCAAGATTGTATGGTAGTTCTATTTTTAATTTTTTGAGGAAAATCCATACTATTTTCCATAGTGGCTATACCAATTTCCATTGGCACCAGTGGTACAAAAGGGTTCCCTTTTCCAAACATCCTTGCCAGCACTTTTATCCCTTATCTTTTTGATAATAGCCATTGCAACATATGTGAGATGATACCTCATTATGGTTTTGATTTGTATTTCTCTGATGATCAGTGATGTTGAACACATTTTCATATACCTGTTTTTCTTTTTTTTTTAACTTTCTTTGTATTTCTTCTTTAGATAAATGTCTGCTCAGGTCATTTGCCCATTTTTTAATGAAATTATTTGTTTTGTTTTGTTTTTTGCCATTGAGTTGTATGAGTTTCTTATGTATATTTTTATATGTATGTATCAGATAGATGGTATGTAAATATGTTCTCCCATTCTATAGGTGAAATGCCTTTTAATTTTATTGATTGTTTCTTGTGCTGTACAGAAACTTTTTATATGATGTTGTCCCACTTGTTTACATTGCTTTTATTCTTTGTGATTTTTGTGTCATTTCCAGAAAAGCATTGTCAAGACCCATGTCCAGGAGCTTTTCCATGGGTCTTTTCTAGGAGTTTTATGTTTTCAGACTTATATTAAGTCTTCAATAATTTTCAAGTTAAGTTTTGTGAGTGGTGGAAGATAGGAGTCCAATTTTTTTTCTTCTGCATGTGGATGTCTTTACCCAGCACCACTTACTGAAGGGTCTTCCCTTTAACCAATGAGTATTTTTTGCTCCCTTGCCAAATGTTAGTTGTCAATTCTGTTCCATTCATTTATGTCATTATGTCTGTCTTAATGTCAATACCATACTTTTTTGATTGCTATAGCTTTGTAACAGCATTTGAAGTCAGGACGTGTGATTTGAAGTCAGAAAGTGTGATGCCCAGGCTTTTTTTCTTCTTTATGAAGATTGCTTTGGCTACAGGTCTTCTGTGGTTTCATACAAATTTTAGGATATTTTTTCTAATTCTGTGAAAAGTGCCATTGGAATTTTGATAGGAATTGTATTGAGTCTATTGATGGCTATGTTATAATATGGACATTTTCATAATATTAATTCTTCAAATCCAAGAACATGGGGTATTTTTCCATTTATTTTTGTCATTTTCAGTTTCTTTCATCAATGTCTCCTAGTTTTTAGTGTGCAGGTCTTTCATTTCCTTGGTTAAATTTATATCTGTTTATTTAGTGATCTAATTTATCTATATTTACATAATCTATCTAAATTTATATCTAAGAATACTTATATTGCTTTTAATGCTATTGTAAATGGGATTGTTTTCTTTATTTCTTTTTCAGCTACTCTGTTGGTATATAGAAACACAACTGAATTTTGTATGTTGCTTTTGTATCTTGCATATTCACTTACTTGAATTCATTTATTTGTTCTACCAGTCTTTTGGTGAACTCTAGGATTTTCTATACATAAGATCATGTCATCTGTAAACATAATTTTACTTCTCCCTTTCCAATTTGGGTGCCTTTTATTTCTTTTTCTTGCCCAATTTCTCTGGCTAGGACTTCTAGCTCTATGTGGAATAGGGTGATGAGAATGGGACAGTGACTTATTCCTGATCTTAGCAGTAAAGATTCAACTTTCCATTGTTGAGTATGATGTTAGCTGTTGGCTTGTTACATATGGTCCTTATTATGTTAAGGAATTTTATACCTAATTTATTGAGAATTTTTATCATGAAAGGGTATTGAATTTAGTCAAGTGCTTTTCTGCACCTATTGAGATGATCATATGATTTTATCTTTTATTCTATTAAAGTGTTTTATCACTTATTGATTTGCATATTTTGAACCATCCTTATATCCTAGGAATAAAGCCCATTTGATAATGGTTTATGATCCATTTAATGTATTGTTGAATTCAGTTTGCTAGCATTTTGTTGAGAATATTTACATCTGTTATTATCAGAGATACTGACCTGTAGTTTTCTTTTCTTATAGTTTCCTTTCTGACTTTGGTGTCAGAGTTATGCTGACCTCATGAAATGAGCTCAGGAATGTTTCCTCCTCTTCAATTCTTTGGAAGTGTTTGAGAAGGATTGGTGTTAATTCTTATTCAAGTGTTGGTAGAATTCACCATTGAAGCCCGCTGATCCTGGCATTTTCCTTACTGGGATATTTTGATTACAATTCAGTCTCCTTAATTGCTACTGGTCTATTCAGATTTTCTATTTCTTCATTATTCATTCTTGATGTGTAGTCTGTTTATAGGAATGTATCAATTGTCCAGTGTAATGGCATGTAATTGTACATGGCAGTCTCTTATGATCCTACTTTGTATTTTTGTGGTATCAGTTGTAATGTCTCCTCTTTCAGTTATAATTTATTTAAATTCTCATAAATTCTCTCCCTTTTTTCTGAATTAGTCTACCTACAGGTTTGTCAACTTGGGTTGTCTCTTAGGAAAACAAACTTTTAGTTTCATTGATCTTTTCTAGATTTTTCATACTCTCTTATTTCATGTATTTATGCTCTAATATTTGTTATTTCCTTCTTTCTGCTAACTTTGAACTTGTTTGTTCTTCTTATCTACTTCCTTCATGTATAATGTTTTGTTGTTTATTTGAAATATTTCTTTTTTCTTAACATAAGCATTTTTAACTGTAAACTTTACTTTCTTCGAACTGCTTTTGCTACATTCCATAAGTTTTGGTATTTTATATTTTCATTTGTCTCAAGATATTCTCTGATTTCACCTTTGACTTCTTTGATCCATTGACTGTTGAGGAGTGTGTTGTTTAATTTCTATGCATTTGTGAATTTTCCAGTTTTCTTCTTGTTACTGATGTCTAGTTTCATACCATTGTGTTTGGAAAGGATACTTGATATAATTTCTGTCCTTTTAAATTTGTTGAGACTTGGTATATGGCCTAAATTATGATCTAAGCTGGATACTGTTCCATGTGCACTTAAAAAGAATGTGTATTCTACTCCTGTTGGATAAAATGTTCTGTATATGTCTGTTAGGTCCATTTGGTTGTAGTGTTGTTCAAACCCACTCTTTGCTTATGGATTTTCCATCTGGATGATTTATCCATCATTAAGATTTGGAAATCAGAACTCCATACTCTTACTGTATTACTTTTTATTTCTGCTTTTAGGTCTGTTAGTATTTGCTTTTTTAAAATAAATTGAAATATAGTTAGCATACAACATCATATTAGTTTCAGATATGCAACATAATGATTCAATACTTGTATATATTGCAAAATGATCACCACAGTTAAGTCCAGCCATCATCATATATATTTAAGGACTACTCTCAGCAACTTTCAAGTATGCAAATGTATATACTATTTGTTTATACTATTATGTATATACTACATGTGTATACTATAGTTGCTGTACATTACATCCTGTGACATTTATTTTATAATCAGAAGTTTGTACCTTTTGACTGCCTTCACCCATTTTGCCCTCTGTTCAGCCCCTGCCTTTGGCAACCGCCAATCTTTTCTCTGTATCTATGAGCTTCTGTTTTTGTTTTGGGTTTTTTGTTTGTTTGGTTTGTTTTTGTTTTTAGATTCCAAATATAAGTGAGTTCATATGGCATTTGACTTGCTATGACTTATTTCACTGAGCATAATGCCCTCTAGGTCCATCCATGTAGTCACAAATGACAAGATTTCATTCTTCTTTAGGGTTGAGTAAAGATGGCTAAAAAAATCTGTTGTTCCATATATGGAACAATAAAGTAGATAGATAGATGATAGATAGATAGATAGATAGATAGATAGATAGATAGATAGATAGATACACATACACATGTAAATATAATATACCATAATTTCTTTATCCAGTCATCCATCAGTAGACAAATTTAGTAAAAGAAAACCCTAAAGAACTTTTCTTATAGAAATTGAACGTATTTTTAGACTTTACATACATGCTAATGGGCACATATACATAAAGTTTCTTTATAACAATTAAAACTTTCAAAATTCTTTCTTTATCTTGACTTTTGACAATTTAATTATGTGTCACACTATAACGTTTTTCCAGTTCACCCTCTTTGGAGACCTTTGGGCCTCATGGATCTAGATGTCCATTTCTTTCCCCAAGTTTGGAAATTTTCTACATATTATTTATTAATAGACTTTCTGTCCCTTTCTCTCTTCTTCTAGGACTCTCATAATGTGTGTATAATTTCTTTCAATAGTATTCTGTAAGTCTAGGCTCCACCTTCTCCATTCTGTCATTTCTTTTTGTTTTTGTTCTGACTATAAGTTCAAGTGATATGGCTTCAAGTTTACTGATTCTTTCTTCTGCTTGGATGAGTGTGCTAGTAAAGCTTTGTATTGAATTCTTCATTAAATCATTGTATTCTTCAGTTCTAGGATTTCTGGGTTTTTTATTGTTTCTATTTCTTTGTTGAACTTCTCATTTTGTTCATACATTGTTTTCCAACTTTTGTTTAGTTGTCTGTGTTCCTGTAAGTCACTGGATTTAAGAAGATTATTCTGAAATCTTTGTTAATTCATAGATCTTCATTTCTTTAAGGTCTGCTATTGAAGCTTCATTATTTTTCTTTGATGATGTCATGTTGTTTAACTGATTCTTGGGGATCATTGTGTTGTTGTCTGCACATTTGAGAAGGCTGTCTCCTTTTCCAGACTTTACATGTTCACTTTAGCATGGAAAGAGCTTCATCAGTCAGCTCAACTTGATATTCTGTACAGGTCATTTAATAGCATCTGTGAGCAGACAAGGCTTGATGTTGGGGTCTATAGTTGAGTGAGGCTACTATCCATGCTCTCTGATTTTAGGGAGGAGGGCACTGCTTGAGTTCCATGACTGAGTAGGCCTGTTGGCTTGCTCCACATTCAATTGGAGCTACTATCCGTTCTCACTGGCCAGGTAGAGCTGAGCTGTGTGGTCAGGTGAGGCCAGAGGCTGGACTCTGCAATCATCTGTAGTTGAACAGGGAAGCAGGCTATGGTCCCTGGCAATGCAGCAAAACTAGCTGGACTCTGTGATTGGTCAGTGCTGCAAGCTGTGCTCTGCAATCACTCCTGGTCAGACAGAGCCTCAGGCTATGCTCTCCATCCAGATGGTGCCACTAGTTAGATTCTCTATTCATTCAATGCCACAGCAGTGCTTCACAATAAGGCAATGCTTCAGGCTACACTCCATGATTAGGTTGGCTGCAGGCTGGGTTCTACCATTGGACAGGTTGCTGGCTGTGCTCTGCTCTTGGACAAGGTTGCAGGCTATACCCTCTGGTTAGAAATGACCTCCTGCTTTATTATGCAGTTGGGTGAGGATAGAGGCTATGACCAAATATCAGGCAGTCACTGTCCAGGCTTTCTGGTCAGGTGGGACAGGCTATTCACAATTGGGTGGGGTCACTGGCTGGTCTCCCTGTCTGGGTAAGGCTGTAGGCTGTGCTCAGAAGTTGGGTGGGGCCAGCAGCTGGGCTCCAAACTGTTTAGGCTCCCTGGTCAGGCAGGGCTAGAGTTTTTTCTCTTCAGCTGGGCAAGGTTGCTGGCTTGGCTCTTTCCCCATGTACAACTATAGGATTTGCTCTGTGACTGTCTGGAGTCTTTAGGCAGGCTTCCTGGTCAGGCAGGGCTTGGGCTTTGATCTGAAGTTGAGTGGGACTGTTGACTTGCTGCTTTGAGCAGTTCTGTCAAAGGTTCCACAGCTAGTATGATCCGTTTACTGGGGACCCTAACCAGGCAGAATTGCCAATTGAGCTTTCTGGACAGACAGTACCACTGGTGCATCTATGCATGGCAGAGCCACTGGCTGGGATCTCTGTTGAGTGCTGCTGCTTCCAGCAAGCACACAGTCTGCCAAGATCTATCCACTGGCTTCTTTAAGCTCCACTCTCTTACTCATCTTTGAGCTCCCATGATCCAACCCACTGATTCCCTAAGTGATTCCCCTAAGGCGAGACCCAAGTGGGCTTCCTCAGAATCATCCATTAGTGCTAGGGAAGTTGGATGTCTACCTTGAGCTCTCTTTTTCCCACTGAAGAAACTGAAGGTCCAGGTGGGGTCCCTCTCGGTGCAGCACTGTTCTGGTCTGTAGGAGGAGTGTTGCAGTCAAAGGGAAACTGCTGCTCTTACACCTCTATGCAGTCCTTATTGGTCGCTTTTTCCAAGGGAGCACTTCAGCCTTACCTCTGGTTCTGGGATTTTCACTAAAGGTATCTTCTCTATGGGTAGTTGCCAGTTGGTTTTTGTGTGAGAGTAATTCAAATCTGGACCACCTATTCTGCCTTTTGCTGACCTTTTATTATCCTTTTAATGTCAATGGTATCAATAGTTGTAGAACCACTTCATTCCTGATATTAACAATATGTGTCTTCAGTCTGTCTTTTCAAGGAACCAAGTTTTCATTGATTTTGTTTATTAATTTCCTGTTTTTAATTTTATTGGCTTCTTTTCTAATTTTTATTATTTCTTTTTTATGCTTACTTTAGATTTAATTTGTTCTTGTGTTTCCAGCTTCCACTGGTGGAAGCTTTGATTACTGATTTTAGATCTTTCTTCTTTTCTAATGTAATTAATTCGGTGCTATAAATTTTCCTCTGAGAGCTGCTTTTACTGTATCCCACAAATTTGTGTAAGTTGTATTTTCCCTTAATTCAAACTATTTAATTTCTCTTGAGACTTCTTTGACTCATATGTTATTTAAAAATGTGTTGTTTAATCTCAAGGTATTTGGGAATTTTTCTGCCATCTTTTCTGTTTTTATTATATCATTTTTGATATCTGTGTGGTCTTAGAGCATTCTTCATGTGATTTCTATTCTTTTAAATTTATTAAGATGTCTTTTATGACCCAGAATGTGGTAAATATTAGTGAATGTTCAATATGACCTTGAGAAGATGTGTATTTTGCTCTTGTGGATGAATTTTTCTATAAATACCAATTAGGTCAATTTGATTGGTGGTGTTGGTCAGTTCAGTATTTCCTTACTGATTATCTGACTGCTGATTCTGTCAATTACTGATAGAGATGTGTTGAAGTCTTCAGTTATGATAATAGATTTGTCTATTTCTCCTTATAGTTCTATCAGTTTCTGCCAAAATATTTTTCTGCTCTGTTGTTTAATATATATACATATTAGGGATTGTTATATCTTTTTGGAGAATTAACCCCCTCATCATTATGTAATGCTAATATTTTATCCCTGATAATTTTCCTTGCTCTGAAGTATGCATTCCATCCTGATAATTGGTATCTTTTAATTGGTATTTTGACTATTTATGTTTGAAGCGATTATTGATATAGTTGGGTTAATATCTACCATATTTGTTAATGTTTTCTAATGATTGCCCACATGGAAGGCTGGAACAGTCCAGAGCTGACTGTTCTCCCCAGGTTTGTTAGGCTCTGTGAAAACCCCATTTAGGCTCTTGTAAAATAGTCTTTGTTGAGAGCAAGCTTTGCAAAGAACAGAATGCCCTGTGTGTATTTCAAAATGACTGCTGAAAATAGGTACAGGGTTTCTTTTTGGAGTGATGAAAATGTTCTAAAAATTATTGTGATGCTGGTTGCACAATTCTGTGAACATCCTAAAGAACACTGACTTGTACACTTTAAGAGGATGAATTTTATGGTGAATTGTATCTTAGGTAAAGTGCTCAAAAAAAAAGAACAAATGCTTCCCTAAGTCCAAAAGTGAGAAAAAATTTTGTTTCCTTCTTTCTTTGGCCTTGGCTCTCTCCTGCCTCTTCTCCACCCACACTTCGAGTCAGTAGCCTCCAAGGAGCACTCGGTTTACAGCCCCTGCTGCCACAGTGTCAGACTCCATAGAAATATGTTATACAGAGCAGAAATCAAGAACTCATAGTATGTGAAGTCCGACACAAACTGGCAATTGCACAGAGATTCAGAGGTCAGGTAGGGGGCGAGGGTAAGGAGAAGGACAAAGTTGACTCTGGAACATGTTTAAATTCTCTTCACCCTATAGCTTACTTTACATTGTCAGCTAGAGGCTTTTCATTTATAGTAAGCTTTTTGGTTTTCTTTGTGCTTTATGCATAATCTTTGTGTTTGGGGTTTTGCATATTTTTATTATGTATATCTATTGACTGTTCCTCTGTAGTATTTGCCCTCTATTTCTATCAAACATGTTTGATTTGAAATTTGCATATGTACATCTTCAACTTCCTGATTATATTCTCAGAAAGAAAGGTGTATTTGTCCAATGATAAAAATCACTGATCACAAGTAAAGGAGATAGCATCGCAATTATTAGAAACCTGTCACACAACACATATATTTTCCTAGCTTGGACAAATACCCATCTTAATAATATATTGAACTTTAGGAATTTAACAGTTTGCATTCCTACTGCCTAACATAATGCCTAATCTCTCATAGTTGCTCCATAAATATTTATGCAGGAATCAATCAGTGAATGAACTACCTGGATAGCCTCTCCTAGCATTGGAGCTTCCCCTCTCTTCTCTTCTGCATGAGCCACTATGCCTTTTTCTTTTACAAACCTACCTTTCTGCCTTTAAGTCTCAGGAAGTATTGACTCTAATATTTAGAGTTTATAGCCATGTCATCTTTCTACCTAGAAAGTAGAAAATCATGCAAGAAGAAAAATATGAGTACCACTCTTCTTTGTTTAAATATGGGACTAGTAATCTTCTGTTGATAGTGATTAGAAACAGCATTGACTTTGCCAAAGAGCAGTGGATCACCTGAAATCATGTAAAAGAAATGGAGACTGCCTGTGGTCCTCTGCATTTTGATGTCCCTCCTTGACTGCTTGGACTAGATGTGGCTAAATAATGGTTAAGTCAAAAGTTGCCAGGAAAATAATCACATCTTTCAAGACTTATGCTGAGTCACAGAAATCCCAGTCACTTTGCCTGTGGAATAGCATTTCTAGTTGATTGAGTCATTATGGGCCAAACATGTCAAAACAATTCAGAGACAGGGACAGTATGGATTAGAAGTTTCCAGGGGTTTCTGTACAACCTAAGAGTACTTGAATTTATTTGGTAGCTATGTTGCAGGAATGTATGTTGAAAGTTACATTGTATTTGAAAAACAAATAGTGATTTTAAATCTCTGAGTTCTAGACAGTACTGACAAATCAGTGCCAGGACATGATTACTTCCCATTGCCCTCAGGATAGTGTATCCAAAAAGGTTATTTTCCAAGCTCAGAAAAAAATAGGACTCCAAATATTTCAAGCCATTTAATCTCTTGTGTATATAGTAGCCTAATATTACAGCCCTGTTCTCCAACTGCCGTGAGCCTACAAATAGAAATCAGTACCAAATATGCTAGTAAGCAAGCAATGTTACCAAAGGGGTTGTGTACTTTGATTTGCCAAGAGGCTGCCTGCTCTGGTCAGGAAAGGAGCATTCTTGGTCCATTTTGTTTCAGCTCAAGAATTTAATAAGAGAAATTAACATTTGTAGTCATTAGTTTTCATTTCCATAAAATGTGAGTAGGGATACCTTTCTTCTCAGGAATGGTCAAATTGGTTAATATAGTATGTGTTAGATGTTTTAAGCTCTATCATCAACTGCTATCTGCTAAGCACTTTTGTATGGCCGTGTTAGCTTTGAAGGGTTTACAGTCCTCTTGAAGGGGAAGCAAATACACCTATAAAAACAAAAGCCACAATACACAGTGGTGTACAATAAACACCATTAAGTGGTAGAAGCAGTGGAAAGAATCGGTGATGGCACGGGCTGTAGTGGTGTGGAGAGGCTGCCTGGAGAGACCAAGGGACTTAACAATGGGGAGGGGCAGAGACTGCGCTGCATGACGGAGCACAGCATATCCAGAGCATAGCTGGGAAGGAGGCTAGAGGAAAGGAAGACACCTTCTGAGAGCCTTGTACACACCTGTGTGGTGAGATGATTCTCAAGTTTCACTCAGTTAATATTTCTAAGTAGCACCATTTAGAAGTTATTTTTATGAATTCTACCAAATTTCCTAGTCCCTTTTGTTTAATAAAGAAAATATGGTTCCCAAGGCATACCATCTTTTTATTTTGGTCCTGTTGTAGCTTCTCAAAGGATTTCATAGTATGGTTTCTTTCCCTGATTATAAAAGTAGTACATGTTATTATAGGAAATTTGAAAAATAAGGGAAATATTAATTTATTTACATAGACTTGTGTCTTGCATTTTTCACTTAATATCTTTTTAGCTATTTTTAACTATATAATTTTTTACTACAATTTTTACTTTTTCTGTGGTTAGACATTTATATTGTTTCCAGTTTTAGCCTAGGGTAAGTAAAACTATGATGAATATCCTGTACATATATCTCGTCTAGGTTTTTAGGTTAGTTCCCAGAAGTAGAATTACTAGGTTAAACATTGTGAACCTTTATGGCTCCGGATGTACATTAACAAATTGCTTTCTAGAATAGTTTTACTGATTTATCCCCCTGTATATTATATGAGAAGGCCCATTTCAATCTCATTATGACCAGTATTAAATGTTCTCAGTTTTTAAAAATCTTTACCAATTTGATAGGTGAAAGGTATTGTTTCAATATACATTTCTTTGATTGCTTTTAAAGCTAAACATTCTTTAATCTTTATTAGCCATGTATGTTTCTTTATCTGTAAAGTTATTTAATAATGTTCATTGTCTTTTGCCCATGTTTTATAGGAGCATTCCATTCTTATCAATTATAACTCTTCATATAGTAGTTACTCCTTTGTCGTATTTACCAAAGACATTTTCCCTGGTTTGCCTTTTATTGTATTTTTGACATACTAAAGCTTTAAATTTATATGTAGTCAAATCTATAACTTTCCTATGTAATTTCTCATTGCTTTTATTCTTCAAAAGTCCTTCTACAATCAGAAATAAAATTAGTATCTCCATTTCTTTATTGTTCCATCTTTAAAAGTTAGATTATAGATACATCTAGAATTTAGTTTGGAGGAAGATCTGAAATAAGGATTTAATGTATTTTTGTGTCATGCAATGAATTTTCTTATCACTGTTGTTGATTAATTAATCCATTTCCCCAGATTCAACAATCAGGTCTTTTAAATTTACAGAGCTGTTACTATTTTTTAAAGAGTGTGTGTGTGTGTGTGTGTGTGTGTGATTTTCATAGGAAACAGGAAGTTGGGAATCTTGGGTAAATCTTCCACCATGTTAAATCAAAACTGATTCTATTCTCAGGGAGAACTTCTAAATCAAACATTCGCAATGAGCTTGATTTTATTAAATCAATGTTAACTACCTTGTTCTTTATTTCCAGCTGTTCTCATTTATGGGAGAAGCATCTTAATTGCTCCTTTATTGACTCCTCTTTTTTTTCCCCTCAACCGCTATTCTCTGACACATACCTGTAAGGCCTGTTTCTTCACTCTTAGGAATATGTTATTTTTATTCCTTTTTTCATTCGTATTGTTTTTTGCCTAAAATGCTATCTTTCTAACCATCTCCTACAAGTACTTCAAGAACCAGATCAAATCCTAATTCTTTCAGCTAGCTTTGTTAGGTCCTCTGAATTCCAGTAGGACTGGTAATCTATACAAAGCGATTGAGCACTTAAGTTCCATTTATCCTGTGTGTAAATCTTATTTTACCAGATATTGTAAGTTTCTTTAAGAGACTTTTTGTTCTCTTCCTAAGTACCTAGCACTAACAATTTATTTAAGAATCCCTAGAAACTAATTATCTTAAACATTAGAATGCCGAGGATCCATTCCTATGTATTTATAACCCTCTCTGCCTGAATCTCATGCAACTAGTATTAGGGTCTCTATAAGACAGAGGCGAAATAATTTATTATTCCCATTTGGCAGAAGAAGGAATTGTAATGCAGAAAGATAAAATGGTATGCCTTCAATTATTTCACAAGACATCTCCCAGAAGTGAGACCTCCCAAATTCAGTCTTTTTACTAGTACTCTTTTCAAAGCTATGTTGTTCACAAATATTTTTAAATTTAGCTCATATTTCTCGAAGTATGTTCAACAGAACAGAACCATAGTGCCGCAGCATGCTAATAAGTGTCTTGCAGTGAAAGAGTTCCATAGTAAATCTGGGACATGCTGAGTTAAACAAATTTAAGTGGATTTCTTTACAACAGACTTTCTCAGACTCTTAATATGATACTTACCAAAGTTAATCAAACCTACTGCCTGTAGAAGTTTTTTTTTTTTTTCTCATGGAAGATCTGTGAACATACTTCCCCTCTGCACTCTCCCCTTTCTTCTATGCTTCTTCTATATACATGCTCATTTTTTGGCTTTTATCTGGGGTATGTTGTACAGCAAAGTGATCCTGCCTTTGTAAGATGCTTTGAGATGGGAATGGAATGCCTGTCCGAAAGAATCCCCCGTCTTGATATAATTACATCCAATACCACAAAAATTGTCAGAGCTTCATTGTAAGGAATGTTTTTAGGTAGCATGTGGTATCTATTTCTCTGAACACAGCAGTTTTTCTAACAAATATTTTGAGTTAATGTGCTGTAATTTACCAACCAACTTGAATCTTTTTTTTGAACCTAAGTTTTTCTGTTTCCAGTTTTTATTCATCTGCTTTTACATTCACAGACTTGTATTTTACAAACTTTCCTTGAATGATATGTCTTTTCCCTTAGAGCAATAACTATTTATTACTAAGGAAATAATGACTATCCCAATAATCAAAGAGATGATTTTACATAACTTGGTTTCACATTTATTTCAAACAGGACTGATATACTCTGTGTCTCCTCAGGTGCAAGGAGGCAAGCATCCTACATGTTCTTCACCCTCGCCCCATCCCTGTCCCTGAGCCCACCCAAAATCCTTTTTTTTTCTTTTTGTTATCATTAATCTAAAATTACATGAGCAATATGATGTTTACTAGACTCCCCCAATCATCAAGTCCCCCCCACATACCCCATTACAGTCACTGTCTATCAGCATAGTAAGATGCTATAGAATCACTACTTGTCTTCTCTGTGTTGTACAACCCTCCCCGTGATCCCCCCCCAACATTATGTCTGCTAATAGTAATGCCCCTTTCCCCCCCTTATCCCTCCCTTCCCACCCATCGTCCCCAGTCCCTTTCCCTTTGGTAACTGTTAGTCCATTCTTGGGTTCTGTGATTCTGCTGCTGTTATGTTCCTTCAGTTTTTTCTTTGTTCTTATACTCCACAGATGAGTGAAATCATTTGATACTTGTCTTTTTCTGCCTGGCATATTTCACTGAGCATAATACCCTCTAGCTCCATCCATGTTGTTGCAAATGGTAGGATTTGCTTTCTTCTTATGGCTGAACAATATTCCATTGTGTATATGTACCACATCTTCTTCATTCATTCATCTACTGATGGACATTTAGGTTGTTTCCACTTCTTGGCTATTGTAAATAGTGCTGCAGTAAACATGGGGGGCATCTGTCTTTTTGAATCTGTCATCTTTGTTGGGAATTTAGATGGTTTCTAACTTTTGCTATTAGAACCAACTCCCTAATGCACATATTCGTGCAATGTTAACTGTAGAAGAATGAAAATGGAGAAGAGATTTGAATCTGTGGATTGTCTCCTTCTCCAGTCTCCCTTTTGTGGGATGCTCTACAGCTTCCACTGGGGAGCTCCTGCCTTGTCACCCTCTAAATAATACCTGATTTCTTCCAGATCTGGAATGACAGATCTTGTTTATTGTTATTGTACTAAACTTGTCCTGTTATCATAAAGACTGTGCTTTTGTAGCAAAGGCAGACTGATTCTGGTTGCTAAATTCCTGACAACTTGAATCTTTCTAGAAAGTCTCAAATCTCTCTACCTGCTTCCCCTTTGTGTCGTAATTCTTGCTCCAAACTCTCTCATCGATGTCAGAAGTAGATCTTAAGGATGTCCCACCAATACTTCCAATGCAGCATGCCCTAAATTCAGTCCTTTTTTTTTCTCCACTCCTGCCTGCCACTCCTACCTGCTTTTCCTTTTTTCTCCATTCCTTCTCCCCATTAATGATATCACCACCCAGTTATTCAAACTAAGAAATCTTAGATTTATCTTTGCTTCCTATTTTCCTTCCACTTACTCATTCCCCTGAATATAGGGTAAATTATTAGGTGACGTCAAATCATTGCCCTTACCACATCTCAAAACAATTTGTTGCTCTGTATCTCCGTTGTCTACCTCAGCTGAAGCTCTCTGAACTTATCCCTTCCTCCATTGTTTCTGCAGTGTTTCTCCATGGTTTCCACAGTGCAGTAGAGTGATCAAATTTATCAGCCCCATATGCAGACACCTGACCACTTCCCTTTGCCTAAATGAGGAAATCCCAACTTGCTGACTTCTGGCAACCTTAACAGTCTCTTTTCTGCTTTTTCCTTCTCATCCTATGCTTCAATTATACTTTCCCCCTGAAGGCCTTTCTATCTTTTTACCTTTACAAACACTATTCCTCCACGAGCAATACTGTTCTTCTTGGCCTGATGATTAACATTAGTGAGCGACATTAGTTATGTAGTGCTCAAATAGAGGTATCGCCTCCTTAGCTTTTTTGGCCCACCACATTATTTTTCTAAGCTGAGTAAAGTTATAAGCTTCCTGGAGAAAGACTGTCTTGTTAAAAAAATAAATAAGGAAGAAGAAAGCATGCAGATTTAAGTTATTTATTTGTAATTTTATTGCAGTGATTCAAAGGCTGTGGTATTTTTTGAGGTTTGCTTTATACCACCTTTATAACTAATTTTTATAAATGCTTCACTGTTGTGAAAATAATATGTATTATCTAGTAAATGAATGCAAGGTCCATTGAATCAAACTTAATAATTATGCTACTCAAATCTTCTACATCTTTAATAATTTTTTTAAATCTGCTTTATCAATTACTAAAAGAAGAGTAATAAAATCTCCCTCTACTATTCCGGTATGTCAATTTATCCTTATAATGGTGCCAGTTTTTGCTTTGTTTTGTTGTATATTTTGAGACTATGCTATTGGGTATACGAAAACTTAAAAATTTTATGTCTTGGTGAATTATTCTTTTATCAGCATATAGTGACCCTCTTTATTCCTAATATTGCTTTGTTGTCTTACAGTCTTTACTGTACCTACATGTTTTTAAGTATTTGCTCAATATTTCTTTTTCTGTTGCTTGACTTTTAATTAGATCATCATACCATCACCAAAGCACTGTCATTCTGATAGGAATTGTGAAGGGACTTCATTCATTAAGTCAGTAGGCTGAATACATCAGTGAATTGGTGTTCAAGCTGCATGAACAGCCAAGCGGTGGTAATTATATTAAATCTGACATCTAGGTGAAATAATGGCGAAAGCAAAAATGAATGCTTTGAAATTAGGGACAGTATGTTTTCTTCCCTCTTAACCAGATGCAAACTGTCTGCATATTTATCAGGTAAATAGGAAGCAGTGGAATTGACAACCTCATAGTTATATTATAGATTTATCTCTTATAAGTACCTAAGAACCTCTGTCTTTTAACTGATTTAGACCTTTGCTATCATTTTTATTTCTAACATTTTATTTGTGCTATTTGCCATGCCTTCTCTTTTGCTTCTTTTTGTTTTTATCTTTTCCTGCCTTCTGTTTTTTATATTTTGGTTCTAAAATGTTAGTATTACAAATATGAATGTGTAGAATGCAGATATTTTCTAAAACGACTTTACACCTAAAATTGCTTTCAGTCTTTGACACACATCAAGGATTATATCTTTTTTTGTTTTATATAGTGGTTGTCAATTCCACTGCTTCCTATTTACCTGATAAATATGCAGACAGTTTGCATCTGGTTAAGAGGGAAGAAAACATACTGTCCCTAATTTCAAAGCATTCATTTTTGCTTTCGCCATTATTTCACCTAGATGTCAGATTTAATATAATTACCACCGCTTGGCTGTTCATGCAGCTTGAACACCAATTCACTGATGTATTCAGCCTACTGACTTAATGAATGAAGTCCCTTCACAATTCCTATCAGAATGACAGTGCTTTGGTGATGGTATGATGATCTAATTAAAATTCATGTAATGTATGAGATTTGTTTAAAGATGTTGGAGAAAAGGAATGATTAAGCAACTCGTACTGAGTTGGATGCAACTTTACTTGCCAGCAACACCCAGCTGTGCGTCACCCCTTGCACGGATGGTGCCATTTTTACCCCTGCATGTCTTTAGTTACACTACTCTCCTTCCCTGTTGGGATGGCCTTCTCTTTTTTTAAAAATAAAATTTGAGGGGGGTATAATTTTAGATCTGCAGAAAAGTTACAAAGCTAGTACAGAGTTCCTGGATGCCCTTCATCCAGTTTCCCCTAATGCTAACGTCTTTTACATTACTGCAGGACATCTGTCACAACTAATAAATTCACATTGTTACATTATTATTAAATAAACTATAAGCTTTTAAAATTTCACCAGTTTTTCTACTAACTTCCTTTTTCTATTTCAGGATACTACATTGAATTTAGTCATCATATCTCCCTAGTCTCTCTGCCTTCTATTTGACTGATTTTTCCAAAAATCTCTTCTCTCCTTTTTTCCCTTTAGTTTGGTGGTTTTACATTCTATTTCTATTCTTTTAGAAATTGTCGACGCATTATGTTTCCTAAGACATGGAGAGATTGTCACTTATGCTACTGTGATAGTATGTGTAATACGATACTAATGAAGAAGTTTATATGCTGATATGAAATGATGCCCAATATATTGTTCAATGAGGGTGGGGGAAGCAGAATTCAGAACAGTGTATTTAGAAGGTTCTGATAAATTAATTTTCTTATCCCTACTATACCAAAGGGTATATTGTTTTCTGGTTTGCCCTTTCTCTAGGGTTCAGCCCTTGAAGTGTTTTATTTTTACATTTCAGTTCTAACCTGGCTCCATAGACAGGACCAAGACATTGTCTCCAGTCCCCATGTGGACTTGACAACGCATTTCAGACACTTGCCTACCCTCTAGGAAACCAAATGAATTTTTCATTTACTTCCTGGTTATGATAGTAATTGTTTACAGCAATGTACAATGTTTCAGCTTTCTACCACCTAGTGATATGAAAATTAAATAAAGAATATTGTCTGCAGAGAACTTAGCTTAATACCTGACACATAGAGCACTCAAGAAACATTAACTATTGAGTTGCTTTTCTAATTTTCTGTCTCTTCCTAGACTTGCTATTAATACTTAAATTGAGATTCATCAAACTTTCTTTAAGACTCATGTCTCTTTTTAATGACCATAAAAACATCATATCCTGTTTAGTATTACTTAATATTATAAAATAAAGCAATTTTATGTCTAACAGAAAATAAAAGCAATGGTAAGTATCAATATGCTTTCCAAACTATACATGTATTTGTTTCCTTACTCTTCTCCCATGGGGAGATTCTGATATACTTCCCTCCCCCGTGAAAGGGTACTGGCACCCTAGTTGAGATCCTTTGAGTTAGCTTGTTTCCAATTTTATGTAGTTTGTATTCTTTTCTTTCCTGAGAATTCTGTAATATACATCTTCATACCTGTCCCATTTTTAATCTAGTAAATTATTCCCTCTGGTAAATTTCTAAGAGTAGAGTCATTGTGCCAGAGGGTAGAAATATTTTTGATTCTCAAAATAAAAGGTAATATTTCCTCCTAAATGTGCCATATTATAGTGCTGTTTGCAATACACAAGTGTACTAATTTTATCAAATCAAACCTTGAAAGCATCAAAAGTTGAGATTTTTAATACATTTGCTAATTCTTAGGTGTAAAGTGGTAACTTCTCATTGCTTTAATGTCCATTTCCTTGCTTACTAGTGAGTATAAACTAGGTGTTTGTGTAAGTGCATTTTTGCTGTCTTTTATTACTTTAATGCCCACCACCAGGTTATTAACCTTAAAAATCCTCATTTAGGCTTTTGCATTCTGAAAAGATTTGGAGTTTAAACAAACTGAAAAAAGAAATTAAACTAGGAAGTGGCTGTGTTTATAAACAAGCAGTTTTGAAACACAAGATCGCTGTGGTAATTGGAATGATCTGTATCCCCGAATGTCCTGCTTATTAGACGCCAAGTTCACCAACTAGCTGGAAAGAGGCAGAGAGCAGTGTGCTTATCCCTGAGATGGTCAGATGAGGCAAATCTGAATTCCAAAGTCCACCAGTACTCTCTGCCCAAAAACTTAGCATGGCCCACTCCATCTGAGTGTTTATATTAAGGATTCTGTTTTCCTGGAGTGTTATAGGATTGCTGCTTTAAAAAAAAACATGAAAAACAAAAAACAGGCATCTACTAGGTCTGAGAACATTTTCTCTCATTATAAAGGTATTTATTAATAAAACAGAAACACATGTTCTTTTTCTAAATACCACGTTCATTCAAAAGAGGCCTTTTCATTAGATGATATAAACACAAGGGCTAAAGATTACAAAGGCAAAAAATTAAATTGTAAACTACCCAAGGATGCTTAGCAGAAAACCTTAACAGGGTCATAACCAGAGATGCTATATCCCTTCTACTTGCTCTGTTTGCAGTCTAACATTCATGGGGAATACTGTCTGGGGAGAGCCTGAATTGGTTTCATAATCTGAAACCACAGAGGGATGACTCTGATCTTTATCTTTTATAAACTGCACTCATAACTTGGTGCCTTACTCACTTTCCAAAACACTAAATCTGTTTGGTTTAATGATTTAAAACAAGTTAAAGGAATCTTTGTGTTTTGTTTTGCTCCCACTGCATTTTCTGAATAGTGGCCTCTCAATGGCAATTAGCTATTGAAATCAGTTACCCCTCAACTTTACCTGCCTTTGGGGCTCTTTGTACCTTCTTACCAAATTCGAGTAGAGCCTGGTGACCAAGGAAAAACCAAGTTCTTTGGGTGGGGCTTGGGGGAGGTGTGAAGAGGGGAGGAGATGGACCTCAGACACACTGAACCCAGATGCTGTTGCTGCCACACATTCTCAGTGCGGGTGACTCACATATAAGGCAGCTAGTCTCTGAAGAGAGGGAGTGTACTGCAAGCCCTCACATGGAAGTAAGTGGCTCCTCTCCTCCTCTTAGGGCTTAGCCATCAGCCTCACCTTATTGGCTCAGTTACTAAGGAATGATAAATACAGGTGAGGACCCTTCGCATGAAAGTTCCCTCTCTGCCCATTTAGGTTCAGAATAGCTTGTGATGAGTTACCTGAGGTGCTGGGGATATGGTAAGTGATATATACAGCTCATTGTGCAATAATAGCATTTTCCAGAGTTACTCATCTGGCCAGCCACATGACCTGTCTCCAATGTAGGTCAGTATCAGATATTTCCTGAGAAAAGGTACTAGTGCCTGCATAAAGACCCAATTATGAAACACTTTATCACAAGAAGAAAGACTGTGTGCTCTCCCCAGCTGATAGTCAGCTTAGTTTCTAGCCAGGGCTGTTTGTTTTTCAGATTTTGTAATTAGGTACAATGACACTTAAATATATAATAAAGTTTTTATATTAAAAAATGATTAAGAAGCTTTGAATGAATAGTCCTATGTCTTCAGCCCTGCCTACAAAAAATATGTAATTACTATATTACTTGTTCTTATGTCTATGCAAAAGTATTTCCTTTTGTACTTTAAGGCCTACCTTGCCTGTAGAAAAGTTTCTCAGATAAATTCTGGACACAAAGACATCTTGGTGAACTTTTCTCATACGTGGCATTTCCCTACTGCAATGAGTGGGTGTTAATCAGCTAGTGTAGCGCTTGCCTCTCTTTTTTTTAGATCTGATTCTGTTTTTCAGTGGCAATCAGTATTCCCTATATTTTATGGGACTCATTATTCAAGTGTCTAGAACACACCAGGTAGTGGGGTTCAGCCAACGAAAGGACAGAAGTTGTAAATGTTTGAAAAAACCTCCATCTTCTCTGGCTACTCCATTAGTGAGTCCCCCAGGTTCTGTGAAGCTCTTAATGACTTGTCTTACTGTTGTGAGTCTCTCACTCTTTCTCAGTTATTCTGGACCTCTGCTCAGGCATCCCTTACCTTCCCCTTTATGTCCCTTGCCTTTACCCAGCTTTACCTCCCCAGCTTGGTCCTCTTACCTGATTTCCGGAGATAAGGATTCCCCAAACCAAGAAGACAGATAAAAGAAGGCAGTCACAGAGTATTTATTTTCAGATACATATGTTAGTCTAATAGAAGGTGTTTTTGAATATCTTCTGGGCCCAAACCCCAAGTTGACTATAGTGACTATTCAAAAGACATTAGCCTCTGCTCTCAAGTAATTTAAAAATAAATTATTCTTTGAGGTTCATTCACTCATTTAATACATGTTTGATGAGCCTCTGCTATGTGCCAGGCACTTGAGATACATCAGTGAACAAAACAGACCAAGATTTCTGACCTCTTGGAACTTAGGAAGGAGCTTTAGGAAGAAAAAATGAAAAAAATAGATAAATTATAGGAATAATTAATAAACTGCATAGTTGTAGGTAGGTAATAAGTACTGTGGAAAAAATAAAGTAGAACAGGAAAAAAGGGTTGAGTGTAGGGACTTGTGGGGACAGGGTTACAGTATCAGTGAGACCGGGCAGGCCTTGTGGAGGTGAAGTTTGAGCAGTGCTTCAAGGGAGGTGACATAACTAGTCAAGCATACGTCTGAGAGAAGAACAGCTTTCCAGGTGATGGAGAGCCATGATTTATCATTGAAAATTTGCAGGCTTTGTTAAATTTAATAATTCAATATAGATAGTTTTTTCCTTCCTTTTCGAATGAAGAAACTGGATATACCAGCTGAATATCAGTCCAGGCTTAAAGTGACTTTGAATTGACGCAGATTTTAGACAAAAGCCTTCATCTTTGTTTTACAGAATGGGGAAAGACACAGAAAGGAAAGGGGAACTAACTTCCATAGAGTCATGACACTAAGCAATGGCCACAACTGTGATAGTGTATCATCACACAGCCTGTTTTCTTTGGGCCTTAGAGATTTCTTTTCTTGTAAAAGGCACATTGCATTAAGATACTTTCTTTGATAGGATTTAAATTGTCACCAATTTCCCTGTGCAATATAACGAACTTATTATAAAGCAAGTTCAATGAATTTCAATGAAGAGAGGGAAACTATAAAATGGAGACCCTAGATATAAGTCTGGGTCATTTCTTAGTACATTGTCACAACTGAACATGCTTTGAGTTCCCTGGAAATTATTGGGGATGTTTTCTTTGAGGTCAGAGTACCCCCCTGGAAGGTCTTGGAGGAAGTCTGCTGGTGATCATCTCTGCTGCCCCAAAAGGCATGTGGAGCCAGCCCTCCTCCAGTATTTTCTCACTGCCTTGGCTGGATAGCAAGCAAACCAGCCTCTTGGGTTCAAGTGGAGGAGGGCCAGCGGAGACAGCACTTGGAAGTAGTAGGGCCAGCACCCAGGAGCCGTTTAGAACGAGCTGTTCATATTCTCCAAACCAACTCAATCCAGTTTATATGCTTTGCAGACCTTGAAAAATAGGAGCACTCACAGATAAATTCACCTCATTTCCACCCACAGATACCTAATGGAGCCTTAACATTAAAAGCTTATTAAAACATTTATGTAACATTTGGAATCTCCAAATCCCTTTACAATTGTTTATTGGCTAATTAATCCCTGCAGCTTCCCTGGGAGCAAGTTGGTATACTTTCATCCCCAAGTTAGAGATTAGACACAAATAGGTTAAGTGGTTTACCTGAGGCTGTACCATGAGTCAGTAGCTTCACAGTTCGGAACCAGGGTTCATCCATGGCTGCCCCAGAATGAATCACTTACCTTCTGAGCCTTCGGTTTTCATATATATGAGGTACTAATGTTCGTGGTCCTACCTATTCTGAAGAATGATTGTGAAAATGAACTGAGGCAAACTGTAAATGCTGTACTGCGAGTTATAGTTCAGTGATGGACTAAGGCAGAAAGAATCAGCAGCCTCGTTATTTAATATTTAGGGAGTGCTACTTACTTGGGGCCAGAATGGAAAAAATGAAAAGAGACAACCTGTGGCTGACCCTCTAACCAAGTCCTCTCCCCCATGTGACTCAGCTTAGAGTAAGGTTGGGAAGAGAAGGAGAATAAGAGCAGTAAACTAAAAATTAAGAATGAGTAATGCTAGGAGGAGAAAAATGGAAGAGGTACAACTGTGAGCCTTCAGTATTAGTATAACAATGCCATAAACTGCTCATCTTGGCAAGAGAATCATTGTCTGAGCTCAAGCAGTATTGCAGCATAGAGGGAAAAGCTTAAGATTCAAGAGCAGAGGACGCTTTAGTAGCTGGATTCTGCTGTCCAATCCATTGGTCTGTGTCCCAGATCTGGTAATGGTCTCTCAGTGTCATGTAGCCCCTGCACTGTTTCCCTCTTTGCTCCCTTCTGCCTAAGCAAGGCTTCAGGAAATAAGACCAGTAAAGTGGTTGTCCGTCTCCACACACTGGCTAACCACTTGATGACTGAAGCTGATATTCCCCGCAACTTTCTCTTCTATGGCCTTAGGAACTGCAGACCAACCCTGTCTCTCAGTTTCATCATTGGTGAACACCAGGGCCTCCTGCTTCCTACAGAATGCCGGGAACAAACACTTGGACGACACTCAAGTTGCTAAAACATTGATCCTTCTCTTCATTCTCTCTGGTTTTTTTTCTTCCTCTGATTTTGTTTAGTTGGACATATAAGAGTAGACTTGAAGGCTTAAGGAAACATAAAAACTGGAGTGAGTAGTGAGGGATAGATGTAAAAGAAAAGGTCTTGGGAACAAATGAAAACTCAGCAAGTAAGGACCAGTCAGTGTTGGAGGACAGTGGACAAATGCATCATTACTGATCAGGTTAATTTGGTTAATTAACATGGTTAGGAATTGTTTATAGATATGAACACATGTGAATGTGTACATACACTTACACATCCACGTGCACACGCGCACTCATTCTCACACACCCCTTGCTCTGAGACCCTTCTTGGGTAGTCTCCTTATTCTGTCTAGATTGAGTCCCTAGAAATTAAGACAGGATCAAGTAATTCATGCATATGCATATTTTAAATTGTTAAATGTCTTTATGCTTAGGATTGCAGCTAACTTCTAGGGCAGGAAGCAACCTGAAACATTTACCGTCCTTAGAAGCTGAACACGAAGTAGCCACTCTACAGGTCTTACAGCACACATCCACAAATAGCACATTTGTGAGGTATTCTCTTGGTTGTCAGAAGGTGAGTAATATTTTTCCTCTGAGTACGGTGTTCTTATAAACTGACAAAATCTTCTCCCTTGATCGCTCCTCATAGCTTGCATTCTCCTTTTTCCAGGCCTTCAGTGATTTGGAACAAGTGACTTAAACTTTTTGGTCTTACTCTTTTCATCTGTAAAGTGGGCTTATTAGTAAAGCCTACCTCTTAGGGTTCTTTTGAGCATCAGTAAAATGATGTATAAAAACGCTCAGCACCATTTCTCATACATAGTAACCAGATTAGCCCCTGTTACTTATTGAATACCTGTTGTATGCTAGGTCCTGTTCAAGACAGTCAAGGCACAAAGAAAATAAAGCGTAATCAAAGAACCTTCTAAGATGCTCATCCTCTCTTAAATTCCTGGAAATTCCTAACAAAATGCCAGGTAGCACTCCCTGAAGCAGACCCCGATGTGCCTAAGCACTCAGCCATCCACATTCTTACTGTGATTGTCTTATGTCTTTTTCCCGGACCTCCGCTCTCTCTCTCTGGTCCCTTGAAAGCAAGCTCCCTCTCTCTTACCTTGCACAAGGAATGCCTCGGTGGTGGAACACCATATCTTGACAACTAGCTCAGAAGCTCCCCAGTTAGGGGACTTTTCCCTCCTCCTCTTCTGGTAGGCACTTGATGCATAGTGAGTCTTACAAGAGTTAGTGCTTTGAATGCATCCACTCCTTTTATGCCTGCTGCTTTTTTGCTGCTGAGAGACCATATGAGCAGAGCTGGTCAATACCCTTACTCTATGTCCCTGAGTTTGGAAGTCTGACTTGGGTACCCATGCTGTACCAACTCAGGAAATCCCGCTCCTTGATTCTCTTCTGTGTTTGCTATGTGTGTTCATTCCTTATCCTAATTTAAGTAAAGGGGAGAGAAAGTAGCTAAGAGGAAAAGATTGTGAGATTTAGGTACCAGAATTGCATAATATATTTTAATCCTCAACTTCTCCTGACCTGCAAATATTGGTATTATCCAGGGCGGGTCTGGATGGGAAAATAAGGTGTAACACTGGGAGTTCATGAGAAGCACACAGTGTAAATCTTTAATCCATAAAGCTAGGCCTTTAGGAGAAGAGAGAAACACCTTAGTTCAGGCCACCTTCTTCTCTTACCTTGATCGCTACAATTTTCCTTAATTGGTCTCCCTGCTGCCAGTCTTACTGTCTGCTGAATTATTCTCCAGTTGCTGTCAGGTGGAAGTTGTCTCTCCCTCTCAGAAATCCCATAACCTTAGCTTAGGACAATCAGTACTTTCTACCCCATACACAGAACTGCATGTGCACATCCTGTAGTTGCCAGATTAGATGCAAGGCCTTGTGCTGCAGTATCTCTAGCCTGCTGGTTAGTAGGGTTCATTCTTTTATAACTGCCTGGTCTGTACTAGTCTATGAAATCAGTTGCCTATATTCAAATCATACTAGCTGTCTGATCGTGAGTAAGTTAACCTTTCAGTGCCTCAGTTTCCTCATTTGTAAAAAGAAGATAATAAGAGAATCTCACAGAACTACTGGTTTAAATAAGGAGATAGACAATACTTGCATATGTTAATACTCAGTAAGTATCAGCCACTGCTACCACCATGTCAGATGACAGGTCCTTCCTTCCCTGTGACTCTGAGGGTCTGTGCTTGCTTCAAAGGCAATGACCTTCCTGTAAAGAAGAGACTCGTTCTTTGGTCATGAGTAGCTGCTAAAAGCAGAATCTTACTTAACTTTGTATTCTTTACAGTGCTGTGGAGCAGATGCTAATTAATGTCTTGAAGTTTGTTTTTCCCATTTTACAACTAATGAATTCTCACTAAATAGATTTAGAGAATATAAAAAGGACAGTACAGAAGGAGAAACATATTACCTGTTGTCATACTACCAAAGATAATCTCTGTAAATATTTTTGTCATGGCTGCACTATAAATTACATTAGCATTCTTCTGTTGTTGGATGTTTTAATTTTCAGTTATAGAAATAAATTGGTTCTGATCATTTTCTTTTTTGTAGCATGTCAGATGGTTCAGTATAAATGATCAGGAATAAAATTACTGTGTCAAAGAAAATCAGTGACAGTACATGACATACCTGTTTTATGAATACATAGCATTCATTTTCTTGCCTTTCATGAAAATTAAGACAACACTTGGTCAACTCAAAGCCCCCATCATGCTTTTTATTTTCCAGTAGTCCTCAAGCATTTATGTATTCAAAAATACAAACTAAGGGTGCAGATATATCTCTGCAGAAGAATGGCCCGGCATGGAATGTCAGAGTCTGAGCAGGATGAGGAGGGTGTCTGTGTGTGTGAGGTTGACCGGAGCCCAGCAGGGTGCAAAAGCCGCCCCACAGAGAAGCAGTCTGGCGTGGGCTGTCAGAGCCCACCCAGGTAAGGCTGGCGTGCGTCCGCCCCCGGATGTCAGAGCCCGTGCAGGCGAGGCAAGGGCACTCTCAGAGGGGCAGCGTGGCGTGGGCATCGGCATGGGGCAAGTGTAAGGCTTGCTCATGGGAGAGCTGTCCTGAAAAGGGACTCAGAGCCAGACAGGAAAAGCAGGGCATCCACATGAAGGAGAAGGTAGCACTTGAGATAGGAGACTCATTACATAAAGGAAGATTGATTTAAAAACTTAATATATTAAGGATAATGGAGGCCACTTTCTAACTGTCCGAGAAAGGGTTTACAGGTGTGGACAGGGAAAATATTCAAATGAGCTGTAAGGTGTGAGCTCATTTATTGTCGATAAATATGGAAATACACAAGTAAATATATATATATATATATATTAGTATACACATGGTACATGTATACATAGGAACATATGTAATGCATGTATTCCCTAAGTTTATCTGGGAGCAGTAAATACCCCATTCGCAGTAAACAAGCATGCCTAGTGCTCTATCCTAAGTTCTCAATATAATTTTCCATGAAAAGGAAACCAGGGCACTTTGGACAAATGACTGTTTCCAGGGAAAGTGCAAGATGAGCCTGGAACATCTTTTTCTGCCAGAAATCAAGTGCTCAAAGAATGAGGGGAGCATGTCAAAAGGATATAGAAGCCAGCCAGTGTGAACCGCCTCTTTCACTGGCTAAATTGGAGATAATTTGAGCACCAAAATAAATTATTACAGCAACAAATTATATTGAAAAAATGAGAAACCACAAGTCCACACAGATAAATAACTGAATACATTGAAAGTTTGATGAAGAATGAGATACTTAAAAAATTTTGAAGTACCTCCCTACAAATACTTACTAAGAAATGGAGAAATACACATTTATAGCAGAGAAGCCTGACAGACACCACCTTAGTCAAGGGATCAAAGCGAGTATCATCAGTAACAGGGCAATTTGAAATCACGGCCCATTAGATAGGAGGAAGTGAGGGAAAATGCAGCATCACTCGTATAATACTCTTGTCAAAAATGAATCATCTGAATCTAATCATAGGAGAACATCAGACAAATCCATACCAAGAGGCATTCTATGAAATAGCTGATCTGTAATTTTCAAAAGTGTCAAGGTCATAAAAGTCAAGGAAAGCCAAGGAACTGGTTCAGATTCAGGGGAACTAAAGTAACGACAACTAAATGCAACTCATAATTCTTAACTAGACCCTTTGATTCTAAGACACAGTGAGATAATTGGTGAAACTTGGGTGGGCTTTGAGGGTTAGATGATAGTAATATATCAGTGTTGATCTCCTGACTATAGTTGTATTGTGCTAAGAAGAATATTGCCCACACTAAAGCATTTACTAAAGATAAGCATCAGATTGGTGATATATTCACAAAGTGGTTCAGGAAAATTTTTTTTTTGAATTAATTGTACTGTTCTCCCAACTTTTCTGTAACCTTATGATTATTTCAAAATTTAAATTTTTAACAAAAAGGGGAAAAAAGCAGACTCAATAATTGCATAAAAACAAATTAACCTAATTGTGTATTAAATTGATAACATAGCCATGCAGAACAAATAATAATTTCAAGTTACTTTTGAAAATAGTTGTTTTCTTTCCATGAAAGAACTGCAAAAGAGTTTTAAATTTTATTCATAGGTTCATTATAGTTGGTAATATCTGTGTTATACTTTGAATCAATTTTATGCAATGCATATTGTAGAGAAAATAAGCAGCTAAATATATTAATGTTATTAGGGACAAATATTTTTTTACTGAAAGAGAAAAGCCAATTTAAAATAAGTAGAAGAGGCTTGAGGGCTGAACAGCACTCTGACAAAGGTTTTTTTCTCACATATTTAGTGAATAATATGATTTAATTCGTTACTGTACAATGCTATTTAAATTGTATCAGAACTTCGGGAAAAAATAGAACATTTTTCCAGTTCACTTTATGAAATTAGCCTAATTCTGAAAGTTGCATTTCCAAAACCATAAAATAGTAAACTACAGATCATTTTTAGTTAGTACATGGATTTTAAAATCTTAAATAAAATACTAGTAGATAAGCTCAACAGCATATTAAAAGAATAACGTGTCCAGATAGGGCTTATCTGAGAAATGCAAGGATATTTCACATTATCAGTAGATGAAAAAAGAAAAATCACTCAAGTAAGAAACAAGAATGCCCTCTGTCACCAGTACTATGCCACTATATGTTCTGGTTAATGAATAAGACAAAGCAGAAATAAGAGGCAAGGAAAAGTTTGTCATTTATTATAAATAACTGTCTGCTAGGAAAATATCTAAGAACAAATTGAAAACTAAGTGTGATGAGAATTTATCAGAGTTAAAATACAAGTGACAGACTGGAAGAAAATATGCTCAATATCTTTATTGACAGAAGATTAATATCCAGGATATATAAAAAGTTCTGACTATATATAAAAAGACCATAGAATAGTGGACAACAGATGTGAACAGAAAATTCACAAAATAATCAAGAAAGTAAATCCCCTCATAATCAAGAAAGTAAAAATAAAAACAATGATAAAGTAACATTCCTCTCTGTCAGATTAACAAATATTTTCTTAAAGACAAATACTGAAAAAGGCCTAGAGACAGACTTTCACATTCACTGCTACTTGGAATATAAATTGTCACAACTGTTTTCTTGTTCTTTTTTAAACTATTGAGATACAACTGAGAATACATTAAACTATTGAGAATACATCAAAATTTATTCTATGTACGGTACTGTTCTGACAAGTCCATGGAGTCATATAACCACAATCATAATCAAGATACAGAACAATTCCATCACTCCAAAGAATTCCTTTATCTTCTTTATCATCACACCCTTCCTGTACTTCCAGCCACTAAAAAATCACTGATTTATTTTCTGTGCCTTTTCCAGAGTGTTATCTAAGTGGAATCATACAATATGGAGCTTTTTCAGTTTGGCTTCTTTCACTTTACATATGCATTTGAGATTCATCCATACTGTAGCTTTATCTGTAGTTTATGCCTTTTTACTGCTGGATAATATTCCACTATATGGTTGTACCACTCTTTGTTTATCCATTACCAGTTAAAAGACATCTGAGTAATTTCCATTTTTTCGTAGCTATAAATAAAGCTTTTTTAAGCATTTGTGTATAGGTTTTGCTGTAAACATAAGTTTTCGTTTAGCTTTTATACATACCTAGGAGTGGGTTGCTGAGTTGTTTGTTAAGCTTTAATGAAAAATTCCCAACTACTCTCCAAAATGGATATATAATTTTGTTTTTAATTTAAGTAATTCTAATGGATGTGTAGTAATTTTATTGTGGTTTTAATTTGTATTTCCTAAATGACTAATGATGCTAAGCATCTTTTCATGTGCTTATTTGTTATCTATGTATCTTCTTAGATGAAGTGTCTATATAAATCTTTTCTCCATTTGTACAATTGGGTTGCTTTTCTTATTCATGAGTTTTAAAAGTTGTTCTTATATTGTGGATGCAAGTCCTTTATCATATATGTGATTCGAAAATATTTTCTCCTAGTTGGTGATTTTTTTTTTCATTCTCCTTTAAAGAGCAGAGGTTCTTAATGAAATCTTAATTTCATCAAAATTTGATGAAATCTAATTTTGCCATTTAAAAAATTTTATGCATTGTGTACTTTGTGTTATATCTAAGAAATTGTTGCCTAAACCAAGTTGACAAAATTTTCTTCCATGTTTTCTTCTAGAGTTTTATAGTTTTAGATTTTACTTAAGTATATGATCCATATTTAGTTCATTTTTGTATATGATATAATGTATGGATTGGAATTAGTTTTTTTACGTGGCTGTAGTGAGCTGAATGGTGGCCCCTAAAAAGATACATATCTGTGTTCTAATATCCAGAACTTGTGAATATACTACTTTATGAGACAAAAGCTGTGATTAAGTTAAGAATCTTGAGAGGAGGCATTTATGTGGTATTATCCAAGTGGGCCCTAAATACAATCATGTGGATTTTTATAAGAGAGAGTCAGAGTGATTTTTGGAATACACCGAAGATGGGAAGGCAATATGACCACAGCAGCAGAGATTGGAGTGATATGTCTTCAGAGGGAATGCAGCTCTGCCAACACCCTAATTTTGGACTTCTGGTTTATAGAACTAAGAGAGAATAAATTTCCATTGTTTTGAGCTACCCAGTTTATGGTAATTTTTTACAATAGTCACAGGAAATTAATACAATGGTTATCCAGTTCTTCCAGCACCAGTTGAGAAAACTGTCCTTTCTTGCCTAATTGCATTGCCTGAAATCACCTCTACAATGTTGGGGAGAATGATGAGAGTGGACATCCTTGCTTTAGGTCTTTTCTCTGTGCTTCATCTCAAAATGTCTCTCCTCCAGCAGCTTACTGCTGACATTGGTTATTCGTTGCTGGCCAACGTGGTGGTAGGGGTGGAGGTTTTCATGTTTTCTATCCTCAGTGATCCTTCTCAGCAGTAAGGGATCTCTTACGATCTGAACCCGCTCCTTTTTCTGTCTCCTCCATAGATATGGGGAAAGGGGTGTTCTTATTCCCTTTCCCCAGATGCACTAGATCTTGCCCTGTGCCCTGAATGCTGCCCTTTCTTTCCTAAGTAGCTTAATGAGGTTTTTTTTTTTTTTGTAATGGAGAAAAAGTAGAAGCATCCAGGGCAGGGCTTTGTCCTGTCCTCAAGTGGCTACTGTACATCTCTTCCGGGTCCCCACCATGGAGGAAACGTTCTCTGGTCTCCTGTTCTGTTCCCTGTCTCTCTTGAATAGTGAAGTGTGTGAAGAAAAGTCTCCCAGTGGGTGCAAATTTCCTCTGTATATGTTGCTCCCAGAGATTGTCTACTCTCACACTACTTCACACTCAGCCTTTAGCAATTTGTTAACAATTTTATCTGACTCCTTACCAGCTTGGCTGGCACCCAGCATCTGCCTCAGGTGAACAAGTGCTCATGTCCCGTGCCTGCCTGAAGATGCCTGTCTTTCTTTAGGTGTCAAGCTAGTTGGTCTTGCAGGCTCTCTGACAGGTTCAAGAGCTGTTACTTCCTTCAAGATTTTTACTCCACTTTGATTTCCTTGGTCATTTTTGTGTATAAAAATGGTTTCTTTCTTGAAAGTTAAGTTTAGCTAAGAAGTATTGTGTTAGGTAGGGGAGTGAGATGTGTTTAAGAGGTAACATGAGGCAGAAGATGCATCTGCTTTGGCCTTCTTGGTTACAGGATGATGGTAGGACAGTAAGTCAAAGAGATGTGTCAGAACTGGTGCCTGGCCCATGGCGATCCCAGGACAAAACAAGATTTCTTCTCACTAACATCTTACCTCAGAGGAGAGACATGAAACAGTAAGATTTAATTGGAATGTCCATCTTTCTCTCTATGCTCAGCCTGCCCAGAGAGGTGTTCCTGTAGGCAAGTGGGAAGAAGATGAGATTATTTGGCCCTCTGTCACTATTCAGCAAGAGGAGAGATGTGATGGCCTCATGAATAGCTCTTGCTCCCCATTTCCAATGTAAGCTAGACTCTTATGATTAATGAGATAGGCCATTTGCTAGTGCTTTTGAAAGATAGATCATTGTGAAAAGGCCCAACCCTGTTTGCTGCATTTCCTCCCTAAATGCAGCCTTGACAGAAGCTATGCGAGTCATCCTGTCTCCCATTAACAATGACCTCAACTGTTTGTTTAAAAGAGTTCACAACCCCAAAGCAAAATTTCACATACAAAACATAGTATCAACTAAACCTTTTTGGGAAAGCTTCTCCCAAGCCCTCAGCCTGTACATCTGTTCATTTAATCAAATCCGTCCCTTTATGGTAGACGGGAACCTCCCATTGGTGGCACTGATGTGGTCTTAAAGGAAGAAGTCTGTGTGTGGCCACCTTTCCAGATACCTGATGCATTCTGTCTGCACATAAGCTGATGAGTGGCAAGCAAGGAAGGAAACAGAAGAGAGAATTCCATGGAAGCTGGCTTGATCAGTTGAAGAATCCTAGCCAGGTACAGACACTGCAAACAGGCTTGGATTACCACAGTGGTGTGTGGTAACAAACAGTCATCATGGAGGATATGTTAGAGCACATCCTGTGTCCCAGGCACCAGTAACAATTCTCAATAATAGCAAATGACAATATGAACAGAAATAACTCACTCTTGACTAGTTTTCCACAGCAGGAGGGGCCCCAAGGAGTAGTGGGCAAAAGAGCATCATTGGAGCCCCTTCTAGAGAGAAAATGATGAGTTCCTATTTCAAGAGCTGCCAGCCTAGAGAAAAAAAACAATTTCCCTTTGAAGGCTTTCTATCAGGAAGTCCCAGCAGGAAGTCCTAAAAGAACTCACTATAGAGACTCTAAGAAAATGTGTTCCTCCTCTTTCCCCATGTTCAGTGGATTGCTGAAACCAGACAGGTAAATTTAAGGCCTCACCTCACCTGAATTCCCAAAACAAATGACTATGTAACCCTTTCCTAATTAATGTAGCGGGGAGATTTCCACCTGCTTTGATTCTGTTTGCTCCATTAACAAGCTACCCCAAAATTTAGTGACTTGAATCAACAACCATTTTATTTGTTCTATGGGTTAGGAACAAATGGCCAGGGGTCAGCTGGCAGTTCTTCTGCTTGACGGGCATAAGCTGGCATCTTTCATGAGGCTGCAGTCAGATGGTGGCTGGGGTTGGAGTACCAGGATGGCTTCGCCCACAAGCGTGATACATTGTCAGGTTGGCGAGGAGGCTGGGATCACTCTACTTCACCTGGCTCTCTTGGCCTTTTTTACTCGGCAGCTGGATTCCAAGAATGAGTATTCCAAGTGGTGAAGCTCTCTTAAGGCCCGGTCTCAGAAGATATATAACATCACTTATCATATTCTTTTGATGAAAACAAGTCCTGGGGCTAACCCAGATGCAAAGGGAGAGGAAATAAGCTCCACCTCTTGCTTGGGGAATGGAAAGCTTGCTTTGCAAAAGAGCACATGAGATGGAAATACGGTCGCAACCATCTTTTGGAACACAATCTACTATTCCACCTAAGGATCTCCTCCCAGTGCCTCAAACTCTGCGCTGGTGAGAACTGTTTCGTATTTACCCCAAGCGCTGAGTACTGCAATTAGCATCCATGCCTTTTTGTTCACTTTATAGTGGAACTGGAGAATATGGGAGTCATCACCCTCTGTACACCCCCAGAGGCTGCTGATCCAATGGACTTGAACTCTGCTTCTCTCTTAAGTACTATTATAAGTTGTGAGGAAAAGTTGGAAGGAAACAAGATGCAAATTCTTAGTTCATTTCCCCCAGATTATTATCTGAGTCAAATGCATTTTTATTATTATTAAGTTGAAGGTGTTTTATTATCCACACAGGGATTTTCAGTTCCATTAATATGCTTGATACTGACATTTAATTTTTTTTTATTACTCTATTCTTTTATCCCTTCTCAGTACCAGCAACACCAAGTTCTCTTTTATAGGACTATTATTTTCTAGGGCTATTCTATTCCTGTGTGTGCTGGAAACTTGGGTTTATCTCTATGATATGTTAGTAATTAAAGCAAATCTCTGCAGCAAGCCGTTAAACAGCCTGCCCTGCCCCAAGAAACCAAACTATGGAGAGGACTACGAGCTGAATCAGACAAAGATAAAAAGCTTTGTTGGCAGCTTGATAGTCACTGTTATCCCCTTTGAAATGCTGTTTTTGCTTGCTACATCGAGGCTTGCTTCAGGTCGCCTGAAGGGAAGATGCCACCTTTCTACAAAGGGAGGCACCTGGGCTAGACAACCACCTTTGAAACAGCTCCTCCTGGCACAGCATTCTTGGGCCAGAGGGAGAAGCTCCCTGAGCATATTCCAAAGCAGTGCAGCCTCTTTTTTGTTTTTCCACCTCAACACACCTAAGGGATTCCACACCACCTGAGGGCTCTGTGGTTTGGGAAAAGTCCACCATTAAGAATCGCTGGGATACAACTCTAAACAGCATAAGGTAGTACTGGATGGCAGAGAAAGCCAAGCCAAAGGAACAGGTAAATCACACCGATACACACCTAATCCCTCACACAGCCTCTGAGGTTAACAAAACAAAACACACTTTCATCCAAAAGCACTTTGGCTTCATAGTAATCCCCGAGTATGCTACTGGACCAGACACTAAATTCAGTGAAGACTGGGGAGTCATATGATTAAAAGTCATTCAGAAGTCTGCACATTACCTTCTAGTAACGTCACCATTCCTGGTGTGCCTTGTTAAAATCTCCATAAAACCTGGCCTATGGAGGGTGTCCATCTTAAGCTGGGACAAAGTTTTTGTTTCTACTACAGTTTTGCGCTCTTTAGGGAGTGGTAGGCATTCATTATAGGCCTTCATTAATGAATAGGTGAGAAAACAAAGTCACGTGCATGTAACTGCACCAGCCTTAGTCCTGACCTGGCCTTTCTATGACAGTACAGGTGTAGCAGAAGAGAGCTCGTTTTCCTATCCCAGCCTCTCATTGGAGAATATGGCACATTTCCAGACTACATTTCAAGCTAGAAAAGGGCCCTTAGAAATCAATTAGCCCCAAAACTTCATTTTATAGGTGGGGAAATTGAGTCCAGAAGCCTTATGACTTTTCCCAGCGTCATCTGTCGGTATATCTGTAAGCCAGTCTCCACGAGGGGGCATGTAAACTGGTCCTCTGAGGGATGAATGAGTCTTAGAGGTTGCAGGTGCCCAGGCAGTTAATGCGGGCAGGACGCATTTCAGGCGGAGAGAGGAGAGTGAAATGGCGGGCCCTTGCCTGGATCAGTTCTGGCAGAGAAGGCTGTTGCTGCCTGGGGAAGGTGGGAGGGATATTTCTGCCTTCTGCCGATACCATTTGACCCAGGCTGTGACTTTCTTAATCAGCACCTTCAAAAAAGTGCTAAGTGAAAACACTTTGAGGAAATGCCTCTGTAAACAAGTGCTGCTCTCTTGTAACCCAGCCGTACTATCGAAGATTGCACAGCTGCGTGGCCTCTCCTGAGCAGTAGACTGCCAGTAGAGGTGAGAGCCACAGTGTGTCTGCAGGGGACGTGTGCTGCCTTGCTGAGGAGGCAGGCCTGACTGCCGCACACCTGCATCACCACCTCGCTGCTTCCCACTACCCACCCGAACCCCAGTCTCATTAGAAGTGCAAACCAAGCTCCTGTGGGTACTGTCCCCAGAGAAACAACACACACTGACTTGTTAGATGAGGCATAGCCCCCTCTGGGATGGCTGCCAGAAAACTGCACAACTTTATGGAAATTGTAATGACTCAGGGGCCCTTTGGGGAGGGTAGATGTCCTGGAAAACACCTGGTCCTGTGGCTTTGAAATAGATGGCAGGTGAGGAGAAAGGAGAATTCATTCTATAAATATTTATTAGGTGCCTATTACATGTCAGGCGCTGCTCTAGGAAATGGGTATCCACTATGAACAAAATATCATTGTCCACCTCTCTTTATTTTAAACTTCTATGTGATCCATACTTTACTGCACATGGATGTGCTCATTTTATTGATCACTAGTGGAAAGTTAGCAATATGCCATCAATAAAAATGGCACTTTTATTGACTAAAATATGTTAATCAGGATCCCCAGCTAAATTGCAGACTCCTTGAAGGCAGAGGTGGTATCTTCTCCTTTCTTTGTGGTCCTTATAGCATTTCACATGGTAGTGAATGCAGAGAAAATACTCAATTAAGGGTGATTGATTAGATGCCAAAAAAATAATATCTAAAGGCAAACCAGAGAGTACTAGGGAGGAGGCTGACACCAAGCAAAGGTCTAGGACCCAAAAGAAGAGTACACCCTGGAGATGGTCACTACAGGTACCCACCAAAAGAAAGTCTTACTATTTCAAGTAGATTTTAAAAATTTATGTCTGCGTATGGGTATGCAGATTATAGCATTCATTTAATATAACATTCATTGAAAGCAACAATATAAAAATGTCATCACTGAAGACCAAAATCAAAGACCATATATTTAAAGAAACAAGGACTGCCTTGATTATGGCCATTGGTAATTAGGTAAGAGCAGATTCAGATGCCCACAGTTGTATTTTTGGTGCACTCATCTTGCTTTTAAGACTTCAGAGCACGGGATCTAGCACTCTGATGTAGACATAAGCCAATGCTGTAGTGAAAGGTAACAACAGCCCAGTTTTTTAAGTAAGCCACTTGTTCTTTTCTGCTCTGAGAATGTGTCTGCATTGGGTCTTCGACTGAAACACATAGAGCTTCCAGTGGAGTGGAATTCTCACACCTCCAACATTATCAGCAGGGGAGGGTGCCAATGAGGAGAATTTTAGGGAGGTCCTGAAGACGCCAGGCCGTTTTGCTCCTAAGAATCCTGAAACATTAAAAAAAGGAGGTTTAATTTTGGGGGTTTGGGGTTTTGGTTTTGGTTTGGTTTGGTTTTGTGGAGCAGGGAGCAGCAGACTAGAAACAGCTAAGGACCTTTTTCTAGTAAATGCTCATGGTTGATGAAGTGAAAGACAAGGAAGCTAAAATATTTTAAGCTACTTAAGGTAACAAGATTGTATCTTTAACTCTTTGCCTTTGTGTTCCTTTGCTATACAAAATTTACTAGAGAGCACAGAGAAGTAGCTGTGTTTGCAAGGTTGAAATCCAAAGAGAAGAAGCTTCTGAGTGTTTGGGAGGTGACAGTGGGAGATAAGAGGACCTGAGAGAGCTTTTGATGTGGGAGGGGGGAGGTGAAGGGTACAGGCACCCTGGGCCTATTTCATTCTGAGGTGCAGGGTTGCTGGGTCTTTGGATCTAAAACTGGGTTAAAATGAGACCTGGCATCCTTTTGGTTATTTTGTAACCTAATCATCCCTCACTTGTCCCAGTTGGAAAGTATAGTCAATAAGTTAATACCACTAAATGAGGATATATTTGAAAACATTTTGTAAATTATAAAGCACTATCTAAATGCAGGTTATTACTGTCCTTTCAAAGTGTTCCAGGTATTTTCAGCATGTTTTCTTGATTTCCATTGCATTTGTATGAAGGCAAGGAAGCATGGGATTTTATGGTAGAAAGGGATAGTCAGGATCATAAACTAAACCTTTTTGTTCAGTGAGAGAGCCCCACTAGCAAGCCTGAGAAACATTCATCCAGACTCTAAATTGTCTGATACCTGCTCATGAGAAGATAATTGATGCTGGAAGGCAGTTTTTCAGTGAACATACAAAGCTTTCACCTAGAATTCTGCTTCCAGGAACTTATCGAGCATCATCCGTGTCTTCAGGGCTAACATTTGCTGTGCATTTACTGTGTGAAAGGCACTGTTCTAAGTGCTTTGCATGAATTAACTCATTCAGTACACATGACGACCCTGTGATATATGTACGATTATTATCCCTATTATATAGATGACGAAACTGGATTATAGGGAAGTTAGGTAACTTGCCCAGGGTCACAAAGCGGTAAGTAGAAGAGCTAGGAAGGTAACGTAAGCTGTCTACATCCAGAGTCAACACTTTTAACCACTGTACTATATGAAAACTTGTGTTACTTCCTAAGGAAACAATTGAAAAAAGGCACAAAGATGTACATCAAGTATTTCATCAAGGCATTGGGTAATATAGGAAAAGACACTGGATAATATAGGAAAAGATTGGGAGAAAAAACTCAAAATATCCACCAGTAAGGAATTTCTTCAACTTAGTGTGGTATGTAGCCATTAAAAATAGATACTATTGAGTCTTTAAAAATGGTTAAGTTCATCTATAGATATTTACATGTCAAAGATGTCTGTGCTGTGTTAGTGGAAAAAAAACACCTTTTGAAAATATGTATAATGTGTCCTATTTTGGGTGAGAAAAATATCTTGCAGGCTCAATACCAAATTGTTAACAATTATTTTTCCTAGGAGATGAGATTATGGTTGATACTTTGCCAGTTACTTTTTTAAGTTAAAGATGTTTTTACTAAGATGTTTTTACTTATTTTTCTTTGCAAAGATTATATATTGTTTTTATAAAGGAAATACACAATAAGGCTACATCATTTGGGGAAAAAATATACACAAAAGAAATAGAGCACATTCTACTCTCACATGCATATCCCTTATGCCATCACTGCAGCACATTCCAGTAATGAACAGCTTTCCTCATTATGAAATGTTTCCTTGTTTTGTACATTGAGAACTTTTGTTGGTTGCTGGGGGCTTAGTCACAAATGTTTTGAGGTCACACTGTGGGTCCCTTACCATATTAGTCATTGTGGATCTCAGACCTCAAAGAATTGCCTTCACTACCCTAGGATATACAAACTTAGGTTTCTCTCTGTACAAACATCTGGTTTACTGATATACTCAACTATTTAGTTGTGAGGGACAAACAGAAGAATAGAAAAACCTGTGATACAGTGCTTCCTGTGCACCACAAACAATAAGTGCAAATGGAGTTCAGAGAAGGGATAAGTCTAAGAAGCTGATAGTAGTATTCCAAGCTTCCTCCAGGAGATAAGGATTTAAGCAAGGTCTTGAAGAATAGTAGGCAAACTTCATTCAGTCTGACTGATAGGAACTTTTGTAGATTTCCTTAATTCTATGGTTCTAAGATTCTACTCTCATATCTAAAGAACTGGAGAGGCCTTGGTTCAAATTACGACTTCCTTGCTTATGATTACTAGTATATTTTCAAACAGTGGCTGTATTGCTCTGTGCCTCAATTTCCTTATCTTTACAATGGGCATAGTAACTGAATCTTTTTCTTAGACTAATAGTAATTGTATCTTTTTCTTAGACTAACACTAAATAAGATGGTACCAGTAAAACATTTATGATTGTGCTTGGTGACCTTTTAGCTTTCAAGAGAAGTAACTTCTATTGTGCCCTCCCCCTCCCCAAGTTTCCACCCAAGAGTATAACCTCGTGTTTCCTAGCTGTGGACTCAGATTTGCCTGCCTTCCTCTTGGGTACGCCTTGTTGGTTCTTCAAAGCCCTGTTTAGTCTGCCCCTTTGCCTTTGGCTGGTACCTATGTGTTGGGTGGTTGTTACCTGATTTCAGGCTGTTGGCCTCAGTGCAGACCCCCACCCACCTCTTAGCTTTCCCATGATTCTCATATCCCAGCCTCCCTATGTTCAGACTCCTGACCTCACCACCAAACACAGAACTCACACTGAGAGGCAGGAAGCCATTCTTTCTTCTCCAAGTCCAGCCCAGAGCTTTGAACACAGGCTATCCCTGGGACCAGAGGTTGACTTCAGATCTCCCATGTCAAACTTAAGCATCCCCCAGACGTGCTGGCTCCGGGGTCATTTCACTTCCCGGCTCAGTTCTGTGTGTCAGAGGCAGTGCCTGAGTATTTCCATTTCCAAAGGCCTGTTTTCTGACTCCTGGCTGATTCTTACAAGTGATCTTGCCGAGAGCAGAAGCTAAGCTAAGCCATCAGCTGCTTTCCCTGTGTGATGGGCCCTGGGCTTTGTTGCTTTTATGGACAGAGCCTTGCAACTGTAGGAACAATGAGCTCTTTCGCACCCCTGTCACTGCCACAGGGTAACCAGAGACAGAATGACTCCTTTCCAAAGGTGCCTTTGCTGGCCAGAGCCTATCACTTCAGTCTGGGCTTCCTGACCACTTTTTACAATTCTTTTGGATCAAATAGAACACTCCATGGCCTTTTCTGGTTATAGACATCTCATTGTTTGATGGTCAGCACAGGTCTTTTGAGGGCCTATCTTGGCACTGGAATCCTAGAGGATTTAGCAAACTTTCCTTCAGTAAAATATCCATTTTTTAAAATTTCTTTAAGCATTAAACAGTGAATCATAGCAATAAATGTTTTTAGGTCATCTGGTCAGTCTCCTGGGCACAGCTACAGGGTGTTTCCTTGAGAATATGGTCTAGTCTATGTCCAGTCTCTATTTAAATGTCCCAGATGTTAAGGCATCCTCGTCTCTCATAGCAGCCTAGAGAACAGTATGAACTGTGTTCTCTCGCAGGCTTCTTTCCCCTGCCTGCTGCCCTGTCCGTTTGCCCCACACTGTGTAGCAAACCCCAGCGAGAGCATCTCCCTCTCTCAGGCAGCACTCCTGCAGGCGCACCCTTTCTGACAGGCCAGGAGCAGGGGTAGAACAGGTTGGTGTTGCCTGTGAACTTTCAGATTGCCCGGAAATGGGACCAGGAGCAGCTCAGCTATTCTGTTGAGTTTGGGGCTTGAATTTCTCTCACATGGTCACATTTCTTTCCTCTTCTTTCTGGGACACCTATGCAATGTTTTCTCTTTTGTTCAGAGCTGTGAAAAGGAACTGTTTGTTTGACTACGAGTTTCCCCTTTTTTAACTCCCCCCACCCTGAACCCATTGCTCTCTTCCTCTCCCAAAGAAGAAAGAGGAAAGCAGGCCACAATAATACTTCTGTAAATTTATGGCCACTCTGTAATGTTTAATCACAGCTACGTGACTGGGGGCTTCAGAGCAGGCGTACAAGTTCAGCGCAAGGTGAATCTTGTCTGAGATAATCTGAAAGTTCATTCAGAGGTGAGGGCAGCAGCCTCTTGCAGACGGGTGAGGTTAACAGGAGGTCACCTGTTTTTTTTTTTTCTTCTGGTCTTCTCCCCTTTTTATGTGTAAACAAAGGGAAAATGTAACTTCCAATGAACTTGGCATATGTTGTGCTCACGCTAATCTTGGCCCGGCCAACTGTAAACAGTCCAGTATCCTGTGGCTGAGCCTTTCCACCCATTCTCTGCCTTTTGGAGAGCATGCAGAAGCACCAGCAGAAAGCAGAGGCCAGCATCTTATGCCCCAGAGAAGCACAAGGACTCCAAGGGGATGCATTCAGGCCTCCTGGGGCACTGGCCTCCTGCCTTGCTTTCTCACAACCATCAGTCAGCACGCATTTATTGCGCTCCTTTTCTGCCCCACCACACAGTGCTAAACAGTAAGAAAACAGCTGTGGAAAGGCCTGTGAGGTGCTTATAGACTGAGAAGCAAAAGCACCCGTGATCTGGCCTTACAGGTAGGAGGATGGAGGTGAGGGACTTTGCTGTGAAACAGAAAATGGATTCCAGACAGGAACTGGTCAGAAGTCGTCTCCCCCTCCCCCCAGGCATTGTAGGGCTGTGCTTTGGCTTCCATCCCTCTTGCAGAGACACCTCCAGGCCAGAGAAGTCCAGAAGCTTATAGAGGCAGTGTGTATGTGCAGTAAGGTGCTCCATAGCTAGGGCATCAACAGTTTACAGAAGAGCAGTAGCCACTTGATGATTTTTGACCAACTCTCATTTGCCACAAACCCAATTCCTTGGCAGCCCAGAGCCTCTGGGCCAGTGTGGGCATGTTTGGGGAGCATTGTGCTACTGCACCTCGGCAGCCATCTCGGGAAAGGGAGAGTATAATTAGGACTCCAATATCCAGAGCAGTAATAATTGCTTAGTGAATAACCTGTGTCAAGTGTTAAATCTCAAACCAGCTTACTCATCTGAGGAAGAACCCCTTACTCATTTGAGTATTTGGGGAATGTGGGCTTTCCCCCACTTGAGCCAGCAGGAGACCGTTTTAGTAGTAGGAAGTGGTGAAGAAAGCCCAGCGGTGTTGAGCATCTAGGAAGACCCACCTTCAGCTGTGCGATTCCCTTTGTACTGTGCTTGGTGCCACTCTGGGACCAGAAAGAAACCTCCTTGACAATACGAAGCGTTTCGTAGCTAACATGGGCCCAGACCTGTGCTGGGTAGAAGTAGAGAAAAAGATAGACCCCTCCCCTTAAGGAGTTTATAATTTCCCTGAGAAGGCAACCCAAAAGAAATAATAAGGAGTTTAAGAGAGGCTACAGCACTACCAAAGGAGACAGTGTGCCTGGAGCTGATTGAGGAAGGCTTCTTAAGGGTCTGTTTAGAAGGAAAGAATCTGGATTAAACAAAGAGGAAGGCGGGGAGGGTTCCAAATTGGAGAACAGGGTGTCTGGAGTGGCGAATGCAGGAATGAGTCGGCCAGCTTCCTTGTCAACTTCTCCCCTCCTCCTCCTTCTTATCAACATCATAATCATCACTAATACTTGCTGAGCATCTGCTGTGTGCCAGTCTCTATGCCAAGTACTTTACCAAGGTAGGTGTTATTATTTCCAGGCTAAAGAGGGATGTGTTTCTTGCCCAGGGGCACAGACATCAGAAACAAGGAACTCCTGAACTGACGGTGGCTTCTCAGCAGAAAGACTTGGATTTGCCTCAACACTACTCCCATTTTTAACTTTGAAGATTTCCTAACACTGCCCTCAGTTCAGTGTTGTGTGTTTGACTTTGAGACCCATAAAAGGGACAAGGAAGGTGTTGGGAAAATTTAACTACTAAAGAGGGCACCTTGAAGTCAGGAATGAGGCTTGTCACCAATTGGAGAAGACTAGTCAAGGGATGAAAAGACGATGGTGATGTGCCAGCTCACTGTGGTGTCTGCTTTTGAGTGATTTTCTTGTAGAAATGGGGCAGCCCTCAGGTAAAAGAATAGATTGTTCTTCTCACAGCTTGCTTGTGGTATTTTAACTGTGGGTGGTCCCTTCCAAAAAACCATTGCTTATGATCTGGCCCTTGTTAAGGTCCTTGAAGGAGCTCTGCTCCCAGGGAACAAGCCACATGGACAAATGCTAATCTGGAGAATATCCATCTGCCCCTGGCTCACAGAGTATACAGACTTGATGGCACTGGGGCCAGGAGAAGGGAATTGTAGCTTGGATGAGAGCCAGGGGCTCCAGTCTACATTACATTGAAGCAAAAGTCAGGCAATTTTGGTTGCTTTACAGTTCACAAAGGATAATTTTTAGTTGCTTTTTAAAAATCTCTTTGAGAAATAATGATACCCTGTGACAGTGGTGTTAACTACATTAACAATATGAAGTTTTCAAGTGCTGTCACTTACTATACATCTCTTCATACTCTCATGCAATAAATTAGAGCAGGCAGGTTTTTAAACAAACTCACATAACTGATATTGAGAAACTGAGTCAGAAGACTATAATGATTTGAGACTCACAACAACCCATTCTATAACCCACAGATAATAAACACAAAAACCAGCCAGTGTTGGACAAGGCTCCCATGCCATCAAAGACTGAAGACCTTATTGCCCTCACCCTACAGGAAATGGGAAGATTGAGCTTCTCTGTGCAGAGTAAGAGAAGAAACCTTTCCATCCTTGGGTCTCTGAGAATGATACTGAACTCTTCCACAGGCAGGCTTTCTTCTCCTAATTTCTCCTTTCTACCCAACTCAAACACTAACTAGTGACTATTTAGAAAATTATTGGAAATTTTCAGAGACAATCTATTCAGGTTCAAGGAAATAGAGGGTAATGACTATGGAAGCAGAACTTGCCCTTGTCTGCTCTCCCAGGTCAACTTCAAATACCTTTGAAAATCCTGTGTAGACTTCCTGTGCCATGAGAAGTCTGAGACTTCCCAAAGGCTCAGAAATGGGGACATAACTTCTTGACATTACTGTTCAGCGAAGAAATATTTTGTGTTTATCTTAATTCTGGTCAGAGTAGGCTTAAGGACCTCAGTTTTACTATGCTGCCTTCTTTATTCCTCTGCTGAATTTTCTTTCCCAAGAAGGATGGATTTCCTTTCAGTTGTCTTGTTAAGAGCCTTGCCCTGGACTACTCATCATCTGAGTTTTCTCTATCCACTTACTATGGTATAAAATTCAGGGGTTATTTAATTTGGCCCACTAAGTAATCTGACATTTTCTACATCCTTTCATATATGTGTGGTGGTAAAGATTGATACCTTTTTCTCATCATACTCACCCAGCAGCTGCCTCTTCCTGGATATCGGCAAGCACTCTGGAGATTCCCCTCTCAGCCGGAAACACAGCTGTACAAATTCCCATCACTGAATGAATTGATAAATACATTGTTGTATATTTAAGTATACCTATACGGGAGAATAGTGTTCAGTAGTTAAACTCAGTGAGCTAGGTTTACATGGATCAACATGGGTAGGTCTTGAAAACATGATACTGAATGTAAAAAGCAAGTTGTAGAATGTAGTGTACAATACTACAGTATGTATGTAAATGAAAACACAAAACATTACCATATATTGTTTCTCTAGTAGAAGCACATAGGGATGCATGACATCTTCATGACAGCAGTCTCTTCCAGGAAGGCAAAAGGAACAGACAAAGGGGAGGGGATTTCACCTTTACTTATAATGTTTTATTCCTTTAAAACAAAGGGAGAATCTGAAGTAAATTAGACAAATCATCAATGTTTGTTTGCTAGGAAAGGATGGATTTTATATCCTTTTTTACTTTATCTTCTAATTAAAAAATAAAAATAAAAACCTCTCTGTCCTTCTCCTTCACCTCTCTAGGCATCTAACCTGTATTCTCCTCTCATGGCCGATATTTGGTTCTCCACCAGCTGATTAAATTGCACCATGTAGTAGAAGGAAAAGTGGACTAGAAGTCAAGGGCTTCAGTTTGGCAATTGAATCTGAGTTGCAGTATTATGCAGTCTCCAGCCCCTCAAACCCAGAGCAAAATAGATTTTAACTGCATATCTGACTGGGCTAAGGGTCTTAAGAAGTTGGCGGTCTGGTGCTGCCCTTTGTCCAGCGCCATCTGCAGCAGCTTTGCATATGACCATTATCTTTCCGGACCTCAGCTTCCTCCTCTCGAAGGTGAAGTGGTGCTGTTCTCTGCGATTACTCACGGTCTGCCATGTTAGCAGCCTCATTCCTGCTAAGTGACGAGAACTACTCTGTCCCAAAGGTGTTACCTTCCTAATAAGGAATTCTGTAGAATAGAATCTTAGAGCTGGGAAGGACATCAATGTTACCAGTTGTCAGTAAAAGTGGTTTTTAGAGAAGTCCTGCTTGCTGGTAGGGCTGACTGCTAAGGGCAGACCCAAAGCTGTGATGCCAGTTCTGTCTTCTGTTTCGGGGATCCGAAAACCAAATTCAAAAGCCAAAGGAATACATCCAAAGCTTGCAAAGGAAAGCAGGTATGTTTACTAAGAAACAGATAATATAGAACAAATTGAACAGGTTTGGGATCCAGAGTTTTTTAAATGCCAAGCAGAATTCAAGCAAAAATTGTTCCTCCCTTAGAGGAGAATTCTAAAAAAGTAATACTGTGACATTTTCTGCCATGAGGAAGATTTCAGAAGGAGATTCTGATAGAAAAGGAAGGGTATTTATGGGGATGGGGGTAGGGTTGGAAATGGAGGCAGAGAAGAAGTTCCTAGGGCTTAGGTAATTTCTAAGATTTCACCATTTCCTTGAGCCTTAAGTGACTTTGGTCAGACTGAAACCTGCCACAGGCCCTTGGCCAGCCTTAACTGGGCTTATAAAATTCACAGTGAGCAAAGACAGAGGAAAAAAGCAAGACATATGTATCCCACTCCTCCACAGCTTAAGCAAAGGCAGGTGTGAGAACTCAAGAAGACGTACTGATTCATCGGCTTTGTTTAGAATAAGAACAATTATGGGCAATTCCTGTCTGATTCATGCATTTGTATTATATGCTTGGTCCCTGGGAGAAACTGATTTTGAAAACTCTGCCTTGTGATCACTTTTTTGTCTTCCTGTCCCCCTCCAACATTCAGGCAGCTGTCCGTCCTTCAGCTGGGCCTGAAACAGTGGCAATCCTTCCCTCTGCCGTCCTGGTCCCCATTTTTATTACCTCAGATTTTCCCATCTGGAAATTTTCTCAAGTCCATTTATCTTATTAATAAATTGCTACTGAAATGTTACTGCTCTCCATGGTATATACAATTTTTACAAAATCTCTGAATGGCGGTCAGTACTCTTCCTAGTCAAACTCAACTACTGCTTCCTTGATCTTCCCACTGTTCTTCCTTTATGTGCCACCCCTGCTCATGCAAGGGTATTCCTGGTGTCCCTTGAGAAAGGCCCAAAAGGGAATAGAGGGAAAAGCCCAGTCTTGGGAGTCAGACTCTCCTGGGTCCACGCCTGGACTCTCTCACTTAGTGGATATGTTCCTTCCAGTCCATTCCTGTAACCTTTTTGTGCCTTCATTTCTTCATCTGTAAAATGGAGATAACCTGCCTCATAGGCTGTTGATTTTCCTGAGAATTAAATGAAATAGATGAATAAGATGCCCTAGCTCAGGCTCTACCATGAATGTCTACTTTCTTCTTCCCTTGAACACATCTTAGCTACTCCTATTCCGGTACCTTGGCTTCTGCTAGTCTGTTTGAAATTCCCTCCATTCTCTTCTCTGTTTAACCTCAGTTGTGCCCGTCTTTGTGAAGCACTGGGACTCCAAATCTTTTGGGCCTCTTCCGCCTTCCCTCAGTGAACACATACCCTGCTCACTGCTAGGTCCCTTCATTTGGCTCTCACGGGCAGGGCACATTAGTACTTTTTATCAAATTTGTTTAAGCCCACCTATTTCCAAAATGACCTAGAGGTGACTCACTAAAATGATACATAATATATAATTAAGAAAATAGAATTGGAAGGAAGGAAAATTTAATGAGAAGAGAAACAGCAAACACACCAACCCCATGGGGCTGACACTGGCCTTCCTAGAAACTATCCTTTACTTCACGCAATCTTTGGGAGGCAGAACCCTTTTGAAATTTGGAGTTTACAGTGGGAAAACAAACAGAAAGGATTCCTGGGTAGTTGAGAACCACCTATCATCTAATACCTCTTTAATTGATGTATTGATCAGTTCCAAAATTTGGCCATGGAATCTGAGTTGCAGTTTTATTCAGTCTCCAGCCCCTCAAACCCACAACAAAATAGATTTTAATTGCATATCTGCCTGGTCTTAAGAAGTTAGCTGTCTAGTGCTGAGACCTTTGTCCAGACCCAAGCATGTCTCTCAGGTTAGTGAGATTCTAGAATGTTCTAAAGTTGTCCAGCATCTGACGACATTCAGTGCTACACTATCCTTTAATGTTAGGTATGTTTTCTCATGCGTATCATAAAGCTCCTGGTCTGTAATTTGTAATGACTCATTTAAGTAATTTTCTACAACTCATGTTTCTTAATTTATCTGTTAATAAATGAGAACCCAAACCATTTTCATTATGAATTTGTTACAGCTTTTCTTGAAGGTTATCTAAATAGTTGTCAAAGGTTTTTTTTTGGTTTTTTTTTTGGATTTTTTGTGGTATCTTAATCTACAATTAAATTAAAAACATTGTAGTTACTGGACTCCCCCTATCATCACATACTCCATTGCAGTCACTGTCCATCAGCATAGTAAGATGCTATAGAATCACTACTTGTCTTCTCTGTGTTGTACAGCCCTCCCCGTGTGCACCCCCACATTATGTCTGCTAATCATAATGCCCCTTTTCCCCTTTTGTCCCTCCCTTCCCACCCATCCTCCCCAGTCCCTTTCCCTCTGGTAACTGTTAGTCCATTCTTGGGTTCTGTTAGTCTGCTCCTGTTTTGTTCCTTCAGTTTTTGCTTTGTTCTTATACTCCACAGATGAGTGAAATCATTTGATACTTGTCTTTTTCTGCCTGGCTTATTTCACTAAGCATAATACCCTCTAGCTCCATCCGTGTTGTTGCAAATGGTAGGATTTGTTTTCTTCTTATGGCTGAATAATATTGCATTGTGTATATGTACCATATCTTCTTTATCCATTCATCTATTGATGGACACTTAGGTTGCTTCCATTTCTTGGCTATTGTAAATAGTGCTGTGATAAACATAGAGGTGCATATGTCTTTTTCAAACTGGGCTACTGCATTCTTAGGGTAAATTCCTAGAAGTGGAATTCCTGGGTCAAATGGTATTTCTATGTTCAGTTTTTTGAGGAACCTCCATACTGCTTTCACAATGGTTGACCTAATTTACATTCCCACCAGCAGTGTAGGAGAGTTCCCCTTTCTCCACATCCTCGCCAACATTTGTTGTTGTTTGTCTTTTGGATGGTGGCTATCCTTACTGGTGTTAGATGATATCTCATTGTGGTTTTAATTTGCATTTCTCTGATGACTAGCAATGTGGAGCATCTTTTCATGTGTCTGTTGGCCATCTGAATTTCTTCTTTGGAGAAGTGTCTATTCAGATCCTCTGCCCATTTTTTAATTGGATTATTTGCTTTTTGTTTGTGGAGGTGCATGAGCTCTTTATGTATTTTAGATGTCAATCCTTTATCAGATATGTCATTTATGAATATATTCTCTCATACTGTAGGATGTCTTTTTGTTCTATTGATGATGTCCTTTGCTTTTCAGCTTGATATAGTCCCACTTGTTCATTTTTGCTTTTGTTTCCCTTGCCCAGGGAGATATGTTCATGAAGAAGTTGCTCATGTTTATGTCCAAGGGATTTTTGCCTATGTTTTTTTCTAAGAGTTTTATGGTTTCATGACTCACATTCACGTCTTTGATCCATTTTGAATTTACTTTTGTGTATGGGGTTAGACAATGATCCAGTGTCATTCTCTTACATGTAGCTGTCCAGTTTTGTCAACACCAGCTGTCATTTCCCCATTGTATATCCATGGCTCCTTTATTGTATATTAATTGACCATATATGTTTGGGTTAATATCCGGACTCTCTATTCTGTTCCATTGGTCTGTTGGTCTGTTCTTGTGCCAGTACCAAATTGTCTTGATTACTGTGGCTTTGTAGTAGAGTTTGAAGTTGGGAAGCAAGATCCTTCCTGCTTTATTCTTCCTTCTCAGGATTGCTTTGGCTATTCGGGGTCTTTTGTGGTTCCAGATGAATTTTAGAACTATTTGCTCCAGTTTGTTGAAGAATGCTGTTGGTATTTTGATAGGGATTGCATCGAATCTATAGATTGCTTTAGGCAGGATGGCCATTTTGACAATATTAATTCTTCCTAGCCAAGAGCATGGGAGTTGTCAAAGTTTTCTGATTGACCGCTACTCTTTGCAAAAAATGTCTTAAGTCACTCCTAATATATTGTGTGTATAACAATTTATTAACAAATTCTAATTCATACTAAACAGCTACAAAAGGTAGTCACACACATACTCTCCTCCCCACTGCAGTATAAGAGACAGAACATTTCATTACCTTTGAAAGACTGCTTGTGTGTATGCCCAGGTGAATGTAGACACACACACATTACTAGCATTACTATTTCAAGGCACAGTATGTACTCGGGCTAAGTAAAGTTCATTATTCACAATAGTGGATACAAATTACATCTTAAATAGCATTTTGATAGTTTCAAATTTGAAGGACTGCTTTATCAAATCTGATTAACTCATTATTTTTACTTTATAATGTGTAGGATAAGGAGCTTGCAAATGAGAGAGATTATGATCTCTGCCATTTTCTTGAGATTTGCTTATGCTTTACATTGTTACCATTATCTTCCATGGTATCATTGCAGGGGTGTTTTTAAACCACCTATTCATGTTGGCCAGAAAGAAAGGGTAGTTTAGTTAAAAAGTCAACAGTATGGTCCCTAATCTACCTCGCTAGGATCCCTTAACAGATCACAGTATGTTGAAAGAAAATGAGCACAGCTCGTGGCTCCTACATCTGTGGCAGCAGCTCCATCCAAAACCCACACCTGTCTGCCTTTCCCACCCCAACAAGGGCAACTTGGTCGGCCCACGGTAGGGACCTCCCAGCCTGCCCTTGCACATGTATGTACAGTACGGTTATTATTGCCCAGTGTGATAATCAGTTTTCCTCCTGCTCCCTGCAGCAGGAGAGATGCTGTCATCAATGAGAAATGGCCTTACAGGACAGTCTCTGACAAAGGAGCGCTTGGTGTTGGCATTTTTATTTGGGTGTCTCTGTGCAGGCACCAGCTGATGACAATGGGAGAGCCTTACCATTCCCTGTCTTTCCTTTTCTCTTTACCAAGGTAGTCTCAGGGGTGAAAAGTTTAGATAGCAAACCAATAAACCCACCTTTATGAGGCAAATAAATATTTCTTAGAGTGACGTTCCCTTTCAGGGGAAGCTGCTGATGTGCAATTGGTCTCTAATAAAGAGCTTAATGAAGGCTCCGTCCATCTGGCAGCTGGGCTGGAGGGAAAGCAGGGAACTGCATGGCCACCTTTTGCCCATTCCCTTGCTCTCACTCGACCAGGGAAAAAGAAGGGGAGACCAGACCTTTCTGGGCAGCCCAGGAGCCAGCCTACTGAGTAGCCACCATTGTAAAACTCAGGTATAAGCCAAATCCCTTACGTCTATAGAGATCCAGGGAGACTTGGAACTGTTCCCCACCCCAGTTCCATAGCCTGTGGAAAACCCAGAGGTCTTCTGCAGAGTTCTGTGAATCCCTAGTTATCTCGTGTTTTTGTTTCCTGGGCTCCCATTTCCACAGTGTAGTTCTACAGCTTTCTAGGTGTGAAATTCAGTGTCTCTAAGTTCAAATAATAAATAAATTTTAATTAATTAACTCACCCAAGCAATTGAGAGCAGAGTAGATCTGTCTAAAGACTGGGATTGCAGGGGTAGATTCCTAGGGGAGATTTCTGTCACACACTACACAGCAAGCTTTGAAAAAGTCCCTCACCAGCCATCCCAGGTCTCCAAAGTTATTTGGGGCCATAATACCAATAGGAATTTCCTTCTGAGCCCTTCTCACACATAGTCCTTCTTAAGTCCTCTCTCTTTAAATTAGCTCCCTGCCTCTCAAGAACCAGAGTAACAAAATCTCTTCCCTTTTCTAGGACATGTCTTAGCCCCTTGGGAATCTTAACAAAGCAAATTATTTCTCCCAAACATACTTCTCTGCCCTTAGAAAAGAATTCTGATGCCAAATGTTAAGATAATGAAGTTTTTGCCACTCATCACAATTTATCTGAAGCCACTTTCTTTCTTGTTTTCTTTAGTGGGTGTTACACACCTTAGTCTGAGGGAATTTCAGAACAGACTGCCCTCCCTGGCTTGCATCTAGAGGCAGAGTTTTTTTGTAAAGAACTAGACAGCAAAAGTTTTAGGATTTTCAGGCCATATGGTCTCTGTCACAACCACTTAACTCAGCTGTTATAGCACATGTGCATAGACAGTATGTTAGTCAACGAGCATGGCTGTATTCCAATAAAACTTTATTTACAAAAAATAAGTGGTGGCTGTAGTTTTCATCCCATTATCTAGAAGAAAGCAGATAGCAGCTTTGATGAAAACAAGTCGAGAACCCTCCAGCTACCATTCAGTCTCCTTAGTTTAGCATTTGAGGTCCTTTATCTCTTGCCTCCTTTGTCCTTATTCCTAAGACGACCCCTTATCTATCTGGCTCAGGCTTAGATACCCTTCTTCTGAGCTTCCTTTGCACCCTGTTTGGACTGCTTAGAGTGCTCACATCATTCTCTATCTGTTATTTACCAGACTGAGTTCCTCAAGACTAAAGATGTCTTATTCATCTTCCCTGTGCCTAGAAGATGCCTGATACATTGTTGGTAACTCAATTTATGATTGTTAAAATAATTCCTGTTTTCTGTTTCCTGTGTTTGCCCAGATTTGGGTGTCAGCAATCACTCCTAAGAATATGTGGGAGGCAGGCAGGTGCTCTTCTTTGAAAGATAGTGAACCAACATCAGGGATGAGGAGCTGGGGGAGATCTTGAGCAATAAACACAAATGCATTAGTCAATTCTATGCTTTTTAGGAAAATTTTTGCAATCGTTCTTCTGACCTGCTCTCCGCTGTTGATAGGAGCTGTTATGATTCCATATTTGAATGAGAAAAACAGATTTTGTGGCTTATCCAGGGTCATGCCATCAGTCAGGGGACTCCCCACCCCCAGGCTGAGTATCTTTTGGCTGTGCTAAACTGCTTCCCAAAAGGCACCTGTGCATCAGTGATTATAAAGAATATGTTACAGTGATATGATTGGTTCCATCCTGTCAAAAGTAGAGAGTGGACAAAAGAAACTTCTTCTGGCTTAGTGTCTGTATATTAACTGTTCTCTTGACACTATGTATAGTAGCCATGTTCTGAAGATGTAGCACATTTAGAATTTGCCAGAATATATGTTTAGTATCACAGAGGAGCATATTATTTGAAATTATTTTGTAGTCTATCTTGTTTAACATGAATTACCTGGAATGTATATAAAGTATAAATTCAGGTGTTTGTGCATCAAACTTACTTCAAGGACACACCTACTTTGGGAGCACAGTTCTCTACAGGATTCAGTAAAAGTGTGCCTGTTCAACAGAAAATATGTAGGAAAAATCACCCCACAAAACAGAGGTGTGCCTGTTGTTCATGTGTCTTTGCATCTTTGTCTGTGTGTACCTTCTATGATCCTTTGCTCCCCATGGAATCTTTGCAGGCATTTGGGGAAGTAGAGGCTTTCCCTAACATGCGGCAGGCCCATACTGCCCACTAGGAGCCAGCCTAGATGTCCCCTTGGAGCCAAGCAGCTGCTAAGTTCCACTCACCAGTCATAGTTCCCATTCTTCTGGAGCCTTGGGACCAAATACCCAGGGCTGGGTTCCCACTCGCCTGTCATAGGTATTCTCTCTCCTGTTTGACGTTTTCTTCTTTCTCACACAACTTCCTTCTATTGCTGGTCAGGCGGACCTTAAGTTTGGTCCATTTGGAAACTTTCTTGTGAAAAACAGATTGTAAGCCTGTCCTACCATTTAGTCAATACTATTCCTATAAAATGTCAGTTTACCTATTTTAATTACATTTAATGTGTTGTGCTGCCTACTTGCTAGAAAGCTACCCTTATGCCGTTCCGGGATGTGGGGCAGTCAGGAGAAAACATGACCCCCATCCTTGGGGAGCTCCCAGTCCACAAGGTAGGTGAGGATCATCGCACAGGGATTAGTGATGGAGGCAAGATGCGTAAAACAGTTCTCCTCACCAAGGACAGGCATGGTACAAATTGGTTTGGTAACGCCTGTCCAGTAGTAGGCACAAGCAGGGCATTCTTCAACAGTATCTTCGTTTTTACTTCCTGAGTTTTTTGGTTAATCCTTTCTGCCTAAGATCGTTTGCTTGAGTATTAGCCTATAATTTTTACTTGAAGATTTTCTTCTACTCCTATAACCATGAACAACTCATCTGTTTGGATTACTTCTACATTTTCTGTTGGAGAAGTGTGTATGTTGGTATGCACCAACACAGGTCAACAGAGTCTGACTTTATCTTAATATTATCTCATTTTGAAAGTCTTTCCTGGAAGTTTGTGTCTGTTCTGCTATTATAATGCTGTGTGTACTCTGTCCAGTTAAGTCATTCTATGGCTTTGGACTAGTGTTCGCTTTGACTCATCAATGAGCATTTTAAAAAATAGACAGCTATGGCATCTTGGGGAGTGTAAGCTGTCCAGCCATCTCTACCACTCCTGTATCTTGCAGTTTCAGCAACTTATCCTTTCTGGGTCTTGATTCTCCCCCAACCCCCTCATTCCCATGAAATCAGAATTATAATTTGAGTCCTGTTAATCATTGGGAATGTTATGAAATAACAAAGAAATACAATAGAGATAGCTTTAAAAATTGCCAAAGCTGTCAATTGTGGTTCATTACTAGAGGTGCAAATAAAGTTGTGCCCTTTTATTTAAAAAAAAAAATTGCCAAAGCTCTAGTTAAAGTCGTATAAGTAAAAGTCATAGAGGAAGCAAAAAAAAGAAAAGATTCCATCTTAGTAGCTTGATTCGTGTAAACTTATTCAAATGGCTTCCCTTGTCCTACGCTGTCCCATTCATACATGTTTTTGCATAATAACCAGTAATCAGATAATTTATAATTTTTATTAACCTGTGTAGCTTATAAGGTATCCCACAACTACTATAAAAATTTAGTTTTCCTGTTCTGATAATAAACAAATAATTCTGTGTTTGAGGTCAAAGCACCATTAATCATTGTTCAGGTTTGATTTTGATTCAAGTAGCCATAACATTTATTGGTATGTCCTACTGTGTAAATACCTAACACTCCCCTGTTCCACTGGTTTAATGATAAAATGCCCCTAAAAGTAATGTCTGGTCTGTCCCTTGAAAATGACTTATCTAGTTGTTAAAAATAGCGTTTATATGTCTAAATCAAGAATATGATCATCAATGAGAAATTATTCATTTCTCATTAATAGTTACAGGATATACCATTAAGTGAAAAAAGCAAAGTACAAAATACCATCAATAGTCTGCTATCCTGCAAGTGAGAAAGAAGAGAATATAAGAAAATGTACATGTATCTTTTCATCTGTGCAAAAGAGAAACTGAGAAACTAGGGTGGTCACCTTCGAGGGGTGGAGAGGAACGAGTTGTGGGGAGTGAGACAGGTAAGTTGGGATGAGGAAGGCAAGATGCTTATGAGTATACATTTTATATAGCTCTGGCTCAGTCCCCAAAATAAATAATTAAAACCAACCAGAATGTGGGGGCATCCAAAATGGGACACAAGCAGTGAAAAATAAATCTAACTGAATTATGAAAGAGTAATATAACCATGCTGAAAGGGGTGAGGAAGAAAAGAAGAAACACACCTAAGTTAAAAGCCAGTATTTGACTGGAAGTTGAAAGGCTAGGACAAAAAGAACTGTATACAAATATTATACTCTAATTGGTAAATGTGTTTCTCACAAGGGTGTGCATTAGCAATTCTAAACTATAGTAGAATTGAACAAATGAGAAAAGTTTAGGTAATGAGATTTAGGTCAGAGAAAGAAGTGGTAAATAGAAAAAGAGGGAAGGCAAGAATGAATCCCATGCTGTTGGTTTGGAATCAGAGACATCAAATATGAAGTCATTATTTTAATAGATATATACACAAATAGATACAGAAATAACATAAATGTGTTTGTATGTGCGAGTTAGTAAACAAGCACTGTTTCTTGACTCTGTCCACAAGAAGCAGTAGCGCCCTAGTAGAATGGGCGTGCTAAGTGTCCAGATCTTGGTTTCTAAAACCATTCTCCAATAAGAGAGACCCTTGGAAAAGTGACTGATTCCAGAGCGGGGGCAGGGGAAGTACAAGAAGAGCTTGGAACATCTTATGCTGGGAATATCTTATAGTGCCAAAAAGTAAGGAATTATTGAAAAAAGGGCAGGGGCAGGTCAAAAACACACAGGAGAGCCAACCTGAAGGGGTCCCTAATGCCCAAAGGTGGAACAAGTTGAAAAACAAAATAAAAAATAATTGTGTTATATTATCACCCATGAAATAAAATAAATATCCATGAGGTCATACTGATACAAGTAATTGGACAAATAAATAAATGAGAAGGGACAGAACTTTTCCTCATGGAAAAATTCCAACTAATATCTACAGAAAGAACGAGAGAAATGATGAAACACCATAGTAAATATTATTGCAGGCAGGATCCACCCATGGATGTTAAAGTTCGTGGACAGAAGTTTGAGGAGTAACAGGGTATTTGCATAGTCTCAAAGTATATTTCCACAAGAAATTTATTAAATTAAAAAGGTAAAAACAGTACCTATGCAGTGGAGAAATTCATCAGCCACCACCTTAATCAAGTGATTGAGGCCAGTATCACCAATAATAAGATATGTGGACATCATGCACATCTGATACAATGCACTTAGGACACAATGGCACTTCTGTAGTGTTTTTGCAAAAACAAAAAAATGCATAACCTCAATCCAGAGTTTCTTAACTTAGACATTACTGACATTTTTTGTTGGATAATTCTTTGTTGTGGGGGCTGCTGTGAGCACTGTAGGATGTCCTACAGCATCCCTGGCTTCTACCCACTAGATGCCAGTAGCATCACCACTACCTGCCCCACACCCAGCCTTGTTACAACCAAAAATGTCTCCAAACATGGCCAGGCATCTCCTGAGAGGCAAGATCTACCCTGATTGGCAACTACTGCCTCAGTATAATCATAAGGAATATTAGGCAGGCCCAAATTGAGAGGCATTCTACAAAATCAATGACTAAAATAAACTTCATAAGTATTGAAGGTCTCAATTCTTCCTTGATGTGGAACTATAACTGTAAGATTGGAAGAGACTAAGGAGATATGATGACTGTACAGTGTGGAATCCTGGGTTGAATCAGAAAAAAGAGTACTAGTGAAAAATGTGGTGGAAATTGGAATAGTCATGGTTCAGTAAATAGTTTTGTACTGATGTTAATTTCTTGGTTCTTCTCATTGTACTATGGTAATGCAATATGTGAACATTAGAGAAGCTGGGTGAAGGGTATAGAAGAACTGTCTAAATGATTTTTGCAACTCCTATGCAAGTCTAAAATTGTTTCAAAGTAAAAAATTTTTTTTTAATCTGCCGCTGATGTTAATAAAATGCTGGCATATTTCCATATTGAACTCTCTGACAAAGGTGCAAACATAACTGATATTTGGTATCGCTAACATGATTCCCATCGCCTTGATGGCATTATCTGATAACCAGAATAAACCTAAAGTACACCGTGTGTGTGTGTGTGTGTGTGTAGTCTGCACCACAATTTATATTTGCTGTTTAACTTTTGTTATGTTTTTTGTAAGTGGAAAACTTTGCAAAATGTTCAGTTAATAGTTCAAAAAAGGAGGATAGCCAGTATATCACTAGCATTTCACTTATTTGGCTTGGATTATAGTTATTCATGTTTTTCTTTTATTCTCCCTATAGGAGGGGAAACCACTTATTTAATAGCACTTGAAAGTCCCAGACCTGTTCCTTGCACATATTAAATGCTTTAAAAACATTTGCTGGATTTAGAGGGTCGACATCTTCATTAATAAAATTTGAGACAAGCAAATATGTTTTATTATCATGTTTCAAATCCTGTGAATAAATGTTAGAAGTTACTTCACTTGAATCTTTTAAAGTTCAGAAGGTTATCATTTTTATGCAACTCATAAGAAATATAAATAGACTGAACACAGTGCAGGCCCCAAGTGTGGTTCCTTAATTTCTGTTGGAAGTCATCACATGCAGAATCAGGAATGTTAACAGGGTTCTGATGCAGAAGTAAGAATTAATCAAAAACCAACTACAAAGAAACCTACTAACTAATGAGGATACCTGGTTATGAGAAAAATGAACTCCCCCCCTCTGGCTGTGTTAGCAAGTTGCCCAGCCCAGCCAGGCTCCCCAGGCCTCAGCAGCCAAACCACATCCTTGTCTATGGAGCCTCTTGACCAGCCCAGGGCCCATCTCTACACTGATCGTCTCTCAATGAGACTGATACTTGGCTGAAATTTCTGTTATAAGCACTGCTTTGTACACATGGACCACTTAACTCTATTCCAGGCACACAGTCACCACTCAACTCTTGGCTGAAGTCAGAAACTAATCCCAAAACATAGGGTGGGTGGAATACAGAAGGCCATATAAAGTGGTACTCAAGACACAGATTTAGATAGTGTGCCCAGATGCATGATTAAACACTAAATAATGGTGTAAGAAAGCTTTTTCTTTTTAGTCCTTGTGATGACAAAGAGAACATCATTATGGTGTTAGTATTTGAGTTATCTTCTATTTATAGCAAATAAGAATGGTTTCCCATTTATGACAGTGATATAAAATGTTCTTTTAGATTTTTCTTATGAGCAATAAGAATCTAAGAAATTAAGAAAAATGTTAAGTAAACAATAACACATGTAACATCAATATGGCAGAGGTGATCGAATAATGAAGCCTGCAGCATAGTGACGTTAAGGCCAGTCCCTCGCCTCTGCCGTCCTCATCGTTCTTCTCCATCCACCATCCACTTTAAAGCGTCATGAAGTAAGATGCCTTAAAATGTATATGTAGTAAGCTACTTTCTGTGAAAGAAAGAAAGAGAATAAGAAGGCATATGTTTACCTGCTTATCTCCACAAGGAGAACAGGAAGGACAAATCAAAAAACAATGGAGTTGGTTACTTATAAGGCAAGGAAGGAGTTGGGGTAAAACACATGCAACAAGGGAAGCAGTGACACCTCTCTGGGTTAACTTTTCTGTATAGTTTTGATTTTTGGAAGCATGTAATGTGTAATGTCCTACATATTTAAAAAGTTAAATTATCAAGAGTGGGATGGAGGAGCCTGAAAGCAAATGGAAGCAATGAACCTGATTGCATTTAGATGAATACCATAACTAAACTGAGAAGAAAATAACAAAGAACTAATCCAAGTGACTTAGGGACACACTATCTGCTTATACACACTCAGTCTTTACGTTAGGAGGGAGAACTGCAAACAAATCTTGAACTCTTATTTTAGCAGGGTTTTTTTTGTAGTGGTATATACAAACATTTCTGAACCTATCTTAGACACAGGACTGAGCATATTAGTAAATGAGATGATGTTGTTGAGAGCCAGGATTCTCTCTGTGGAAGAAAACACATGGAATAGAGGAAGGCAAGAAAGAACTCTGTGAGAATGATTCAAATTGGAGTTATTGCTATAAACTCATGATTCCTAAAATCTGTATGGGTACATGATTGTGTAAGTACACATGCATGTATGGATATGCATGCATGTGTATATATATATATGCCTATATTTCCTGCTTTTGTCTGCTGAAAGGGTTTAACTCCTCACATATTTTCCCCCCAGTAGCAGTGGACAAAAACACTCTAGTAGCAGTGAGACCACCTAGTACCCAAATCTTGATCTTTAATAACATTTGCACTAAAAGAAACCAGGGGTCCTCAGAGAAATGGCTAATTTCAGAGCTGCACAGTAGCTGGAAGATAAGCCTGCAACACCTTATTATGATAGAAAGTAAGAAAGCACTCAAAAATTGTGGGGGCATGTCGCAAGGACAAGACTCCAGCTTGAAGGGGCTCCCACTTGCCAAGTCTTGGATGTTTGAGCACCAAAACAATTAGGTATAGTAGTGAATATAAGCCATTGAAAAAAAATGGGAACCCATGAATCCATACCAATAATAAAGATAAATTAATGAGAAGAAGGGAGAGCACTTGCTTTTGGTAGAATGTTGAGTGGCAACTGATAAATGTGGATGGGAGGATGGAATTGGAATGCCATCAGTTGGCAGCCATCATAGTAAAGACTGACAGAGAAGAGCCCTCAATGGATGCTAAATCTAAGGGAAATTCTAATCAGAAGCAGTATATTTGCATGTCTTAAATTGTCCCTTTAGTCTTAAATTGTCTCCTCAATTGCCTGCTAGTTACAAAAGAAAACCTAATACCTAGACAATAAAGAAATTGTACATCTTGACTGGATGATCAAAATGTGTATCACCAGCAAGAGACAAATGAACATTGTATACCTCCAGGTACAATAATCTGGGAAGAATACAGCATCACTTAAGTAATATTCTCGCCAAAAATGCAAGTCTTAAATCTTATTATGAGAAAGCATTAGAAAAACCAAAATGGGGTAGGAGCAGGGGAACCATATTCTTCAAAAATGTCAATATCATATAAGAAAGAGAAAGGCTGTGGAAACAGTCCAGATTAAAGAGGACTATATAGACAACTAAATATAATAGACAACCTAATCTATATGATATGGTAGAACAGGGAAAAAAAGGCTATATAAAACATTATCGGGTCAATTTATAAAGTTAAAATATGGACAGTATATATATTAAATTTACTGTAGTTGAAAACCATTCTGAGGTTATGTAAAAGAAGATCCCTAATTCATAGGAACACTGAAGTATTTGAGAATAAAGGGCCATGGTGTATCCAGTTTACTATGAAGCAGCTTAGAAAAGAAATTCCGTGTGTGCACATGTATGTAAAAAGAGAGAGAGAACCCAAATGGTGAAGCATATGGGGTAAAATGTTTACAGTGAATGGATCTGGGTGGAGGGTATGTGCTATTCTTTATATTATGCTTAATATACAACTTCCTGGTAAGTTTGAAATTATTTCTAAATGAAAAATAAATTAAAAAGAATGTGATCCTTAGTGATGACTGAATGTTCTATATCCTTGGGACAGACTTTATTGAGCTCTAACAGGCCATTGTATGCGGAGAACCAGGCTGGAGGAGCCTGCTTCACCTTTCAGAGTCAGAGTCTGGAAATCAAAGTGCCATATTGATAAGTAAGCCTACTGGTTTTCTTGGCCTCATATTCTAACATTGTTCTATACCATCCAGTAGAAGTGTGCCCCCAGACAGGTAACTCAGTTAAGTACCCCAGGAATCCAGTCTCCATTCATCTTTCTCAGAGGAGGCCATAAGACTAAAGTTTAGGTCCCCTATGGACTGTGGAAAGCAACATGGGCACATAGTGATCTACAGGCTCATACGGTTGAGCTGAGTAGAGTTTTGTAACTTTCATGCCTAGAGTGGGATAAAGTAGGCAGCTTGTCATCCCAGATCTCTTAGGCTCAGCACTGGCACTGAAAGACTTTGGCAGGAAGATAAAAATAGTAAACCTTAGAGCTATAATATAAATATAAAACCCTCCACACGCCAGTGGTGATTTACCCATGTTTCATCAGCCAGAGAGACACAGTGTTCTTTGCAAGAACATCTTTGCAAGAATCAGAAAATACTGATATCACTAATTCTATCACAAAAATTAGAAATTCACTAATCGAGAAGATTGTTTTATTAAGCTCATGTATATATATCCACATGTGAAAAGTAATACCTCAAATAGCTTTAAGAAATTAGGTTTTCACATTTTTTTAATTAAACTTACTTTCTATTCATTCAGATTTCTTTTATTAGCTCCCTGTTGTGCAAACAACAAGTTCCCCAAGGTTTTTAAAATCTTACTGAGAAAAAACTTTAATTAAGAAAATGGGGGATTGCATAATCATATCTGTAAAGCACAGTACTGTAAGAACTTTACAAAGGACACTGTGCACGTCCATCATGCTCCCTAGGAGCACGTGAAGAGGAGCCATCTCACATGGTCTTTGGACGCTGTTGGACAGAAATACCAACATTAGCGTAGGAAGTCAGGAAATTCTCTTCTAAAGAAGAGCTCTGTGAGGCCTTGGGGCATCCAAAGGAAGTGGTAGAAGCCCTCTTTCTTGCCAACTAAAATAGGCATGGCCCGAGAGGGCCCTTTGGGACCATGCTGGCACAGACCAACCAATGTGTCTGTTTGTCTCTCTCTACCTCCGCTCTTCTTAGCATCCCTTTGTTGGCTAAGGGTGTAGGGGCTTTTTCGGATTTAGGCTTGGGACTTCAGCCAATTCCCATCCTGCCTGAGGAAGTTCATAACAGCTATTCTAAAAGAATGGATGGAAGAGGAGGGTTGGCCAAGCAGCGCACAGCCCCACTGCCTGCTTGCCTGGCTGCACAGTGAAGACAGGCAGGGGAGGAAGGTGTGCAAGAGCCTAGGTGCTGGCACTGGATTTGACTCTCGACCTCTCTGCCTTTGCTCTGCACACAGAGACAACTATCTGCTTGTCGCCATCAGCAGTTATCACTTGGAAAAGGAGAGGTAGGGAAATATCTTGAGACAAAAAGCACTATTATGTATCTCACCACTAGAAAAAAGGCTTCAAGGGCTCTCCGTCTATGCAATGGTATGAGTCTGGGACTGTCCCCTCTACAAGCTTGTAGAGAAGAGATCACAGCTTCCCTTTCATCATACATACCTTTGAAATGCACTGATTTTTTTTTTTTAGCTCTACTCAGTTACAATTTTTAGATATTTGTTAGATGATACCTGGGGCTAAAACTGGCTGAGAAGGAAAGCCTTTGACAAAAATCTGTTTAGTTTCACTAAGTCAGAAATCTCCCTCAGGCTCAGAACTCATTTTACCCTCAGAAAGCTCTCATTATCTGCTTATAAATACACATCTAGTTCTTGGCACGCCTCCTTAACACTCCTAACCCCAATTCCAGACTGTGTCCTCCGTCATGGACTGAGCCTGTTGTTCAGACCTGACCTTGCACGGCCCTGGTCTTCATCCTAGAGCCCTGCCTGGCCAGTGTCCTCCTAGGTATAGCACACATAGCCTCATGTAAATGGCATGTGATCCATTTATGCCTTGGTTCAGTGTTGCTGTGTTGTCCCTGTGTCCTGTTTGTATATAAGCATGTGTGTGTATCTGTGTCTGTAAAGGAAAAACTCAGTTTTGTCCTTGCTGTGTAAGGAGAAACCCCGGTCTCCCTATTGTTTATCTCCTGTGAGTCTCCTTTACTCCTTACACAAAACACTTCGCTTCTCACACTTCTGGTCACCAAATGTATGGACATTTTTCCCCACACCAAGCAATTCTTCGCAACACCAACTGGGTGTCCTACAATTTAACTCGATTCTGCCACTGTCTACCCAGAGATAGCATCAGACCCCATAGGTTAAGAGCTCAGTCCCACAAGACTGCTTTCCCCTCTGGTGTCCACTTCAGATGCCAGTCACAAGTCCAGGTTGCCCTCTGGGTTTCTGACCAACTAGCTAGAGATTGGAGGTTCCCTTGGCCCCCTCCTCAGGTTCAATTAGAATGGTGGTTGGCACATGGAAAGCAGTCCATAAGTATTTATTAAATGAATAAGTGGTTGTTTATTATGATAGTCTTGGGTTTTGATTCAATCCAGTGTTAGTTTCTTTACAGACCTGCCACTGAGAGCTAAGTCCTGGCATGTAGTCTTAGCAACATTACAGTACTTAGAGCAGAGATGACTGCCTTCTAATGATTATTCATTTATTTTCTTAGTTGCATTATAGTGTTTAGCCATTCTTTCTCTTAGTGTGCTCATATTTTTATTTTTCAGACCTACTTACTATTAGCTGATAGTGAAGGATGATAGAGTTGCTGAGATCCTGATATGTCTTGTCTAATTAATTCCTGGGGTGGGGGTTTGGATATTTTACAGCTTTTGGATCTCTTCATCCAGTGGGATTGGTCAACCTACCTTGCAGACTATGGTCAACCCAACTGCAAGTACCTCCGAGTAAATCCAGTGACAGCTCTGACCCTGCTTGAGAAGTGAGTACCCAGTCCAGTGATCTGTGTTGGCAAATGGGGAAATGGAGTTGGGAGTTGGTATAGAGGATCAATTTCTCTTTGCCAATACCTTGAACAGACAGCAGAGAGGCCCTGTGCTTGAAGGTGCCATAAGGCTACTAGTAGTCTCCATCACTGGCCAGTCTCCTTGCAGCTTCTTAATTCCTGGGCCCAACAAGCTAGGCCAACTGTGGGTCAGTAAGACTCTAACATTACCTTGGAGCTGGATGGGGCAGCATAGCTTTAACCAGAGATGACAGGAGAAGAAAGGAGGACATCTTAGTTTGGGGCTCAGGCCAGCCCAGTGAACAGTGAGGCTGGCCCCACTCATCTGGGACATGATGATAGATAGAACAGCCCCACAGAACAGACGACTTCTGTGGTTCCTAGCAGAGAAGCTCTTGCAATCACTAAAACCTTCACCAGCCCGCTCCCAGCTCCCTGACAGCTGACTGTCCCAAGAAAGCAGAGATGGGGAGGGTTTCAAGTTCCTGCTTTAGGTAGTCACTAGCCAGCAAAGGTTGCTGCTAGCCCCGGGGTCTCTCATGGCTGCCCGGTATTCAGCCGGGTGCTGGGGTCTGCCGTGTGTTGCAGCCTGGCTCTGACTTTTGCTAGCCTAGCTGGGAGCTGGCAGGCCAGAGAGCAAGACCCATGTGAAAGAGAAGCTTTTTCTTATCATCAAGCCAGCTAGCCCCCAGCTTCTTAGACGAGTGTCCTATATCTAAGTGTGTGGCAAATTTCTGTAGATGCCCAGTCAAACAGGTCTCAAATCCTAGAAAGGCAAGGATCAGAGACTAGGAGGTCTGAGAGGAGCCTTAAGCAGAAGGAGCTGCTGAAATGTAGTGTTCCTACTCTGTGGTTATGGTAGGGGAAGCAGGAGAAGAGATGGAAAGGGGGAAAGAGTGGATGCAGAGGTATGCGTTAGCAGCCAAGAAACTAGAGCCCAGAGTACTGCTTTCTCCAGACCAGGACAGAGACTGATGGTTCCATTTTAACTTTATTTCCCATAATTCTCTCTCCCAATGACCTTCCTCCCTAGGATATCTAGAGAGTAAGTATATTATTCACTTGGGCTTTTTCCATCACTTTGAGGCAAGTCTTCCTGGTTTCCTTATTGATACTAATGACTACACTAAAATTCGTACCCTGTGAGTTGTCCCCACCCTGACATACTAATCTACTAAACCAGCCTGTTGCCAGCTGGCTAGCTGCCTCCTCTGTCCTTGGTCCTTAGAGTGACCCTTGGCTTAACCAATTCCTTTGGGGCTGGGAGTGGTGGCTGGGATTTTCCCCCACCGGTGCCAGGGGTGTTCCCGCTCAGTGTCCTGGCACACTCGGCATTGTGAGTGCAGGGCCTTGAACTTCAGCCCTGATGGAAGGGGAGCCCTCAGCAGTCTCTCCTGCCTCTTGGGTGAGGCCAATGGCTTTAAAGTCTGGAACCTTCATCTCCTATGGAAAACTCTCTATTAGAGGCAAGACCTAAGCCCAACATTCTCAGTGCCCAACTGAAATGGAGCACATTCTTGCCTTCTAGTTGGTGCCAAGCGAGCTCTGGGATTGCCTTAAGCCAGTTCCCTCTCCCAATAGTCCTTTACTCCTCCGTTCCTGAGACTCTTCAGATCTAAGAGGTCCTGGCTCGTCCCCTTCCTGTGCATCAACAGCGGGCTGAAATAACCAACCTCTCTGTAGTGTTCTGGAGGCCTAGCCAGTAACTAAGCCATGTGCTTAGCCCTGGCAAGCAGCAGGGTTTAAAAGCTTCCTTCCAAGCACAGTAGGGCCAAAGGCCATCCAGATCATTAAAATCCAAATTTCCCAGCCTCATAGGAATCAGTCCCTGTACCTGACCCATTCCTGCTTCTCCCACAGCCAGCTATACCACTAATACTTGACACTCTCTCCTTTTCACCCTGGCACTTCTTAGGGTGATGCATGGAAACCCCAAAGGCCTTCTGAGGATGTTCAGGAAAGAGAAGAGGCCCCTGTGTCATTGGGAGATGGCCATAGCCAAAGTAGATCAGGATCTTGGGCTTACAGATGGGATGGGAGGTGAGCAGGGCTCTCCTTTGGTTTTGGAGCATCAGCCCTCCGGGCACTTGAGTTTATCTTTTGAGTAATCCTAACTCCAGGCCCTAAGGGCCAAGAAGTCCTAGAGATTCCTCAAAGAGTACCCTCTCCTTCCCTTTCTCCTGTCTTATTACAGAGCTTCCCGATGAGTGCTGAAAGCCCCCTCTGAATTCCTGTCTCTGGGCTGTGTCAAGGAGTCATGAGACTGATACTCACATAGGATGTCAGATTAAATATCCTATAATGTAGGATGTGTTTTTCTTCTTTCTTCTTGTTGGTTTTGGTTTGTGTTGTACTGTTTAAATTTATAGCGTGTCCAGTAAAAGAAAAGGAGTGCTTCTCTGAGAGAAATAGTCTAAAACCAGGTCAGTTCCACAAACAATTGTGCGATTAATGTGTAAGGGACCAAATAGAGTAGCCATCGTAGCCTCGAGGCCCCACTGTCACCTACCCGTCCCCCTCACTTCCCAGCACAGGCCTCTGCATGGGGGCAGTTGCACTTTATATTCAGGGCTGAGTTTGTTTGGTGAGTAATTGCAGCCTAAAGGCCCACAGCTTAGATCAGAGAGAGAAGTCTCAGTTCGTCAGTGGCTGTCACTGTTGGCCAGAACCCTACAGCTGTGGCACTCATCAGCATCTCCTTACCACATGGATATAAATGCCCTTGTGGGCTCTCTGGCCTTTTGACCCACCAGCCTCTAATCTGCCCCGCTGTACAGGGCCACTCCACAGAAAAAAATGGGCCAGGATTGGCCAAAGGCTCTTGGGAAGTATACCTGGGAGTTAGTACTCCCCAGTGCCGGTTCCTTCCCTGCCCTCTTCTAGCCTGTCTCCGTGCAGCCCAGGAAGCGGTAAAGTCAGAGAGCGGACCCAGCTCCCCCGGGGTAGTGGTGAAGACCTGCTGGGCTCACCCCAGGGAGAACTGAGTCTGGGCAGTGGCCTTAATCTCTAACGCTAGAACTAGCTGGAGGGCCAGTGTGCAGAGGCTGGGGCCAGAGGTAACAGTCACCAGCGGATGTCAAGCCCTCTGCAGGGATTAGCAGATCCTGCGTTCTGTCACAGTGGCCTAGTCAGACTTGGGGTTTCCGTGACCACCTCAGCCTGGCTTTGACTCTTTGTTTGTGCTTCCCAGTTAGGTCTCTCCATCTGACCAGAAGCACTGGCCAGAACTGCCCATGGTTTGTGCTCTAAGAGTATGCCCTCTCTGGAACTTTAGCATGACCCAGTAACAGAAAGTTCTCCAAAGGCTAAAGGTCTGAGGATACAGACAGACCATTGAGAACTCAGGGGCTTCTCTTGCCTAAAGACCTGGTTTATCAAGTGAGAGGATGGCCCAGGCTTGTGTCACCTGCTTTTCTCAGCACCGTGTGCTCTTAGCCGCCTAGTGGCCCCTGGGTCCTTACTCTGAGACAAAGAAAATAGATGAGTCAAGCCCTTAGTTTTGTTAGGGATGGTGTGGAGTAACCAGCTAGAGTGAGGTTTTGAAACACACCATGGCTTTCAGTTATTCATGTCTTCTTGAAATTGCTAGTTAAGAGTGTTTTTCTGTTTTATCTTTCAAACATTCTGTAAAAACCTGTTGACCAATAGGGCTGTAGCATGTCCCAGATACCTAGAACAGTTGCATACCTGGGCATAGAAGGAAAGGAAGTAGGTGGGGTAGGTGTGGGCAATGAGGGGCCTGGCCCCTCCATAGCTGGCTCTTGACTGTTTTCCAAAGGCGACTAAAGTTGGGAAGGCTATAGGGCCAGCAGGACACTTCCTGAATATTAGGTAAGTATCGGCCTGACGAAGGAAATATTCTGGATTCTCTCAGCTCTGGGTGACAGTTTAGATACACTGTGCTATCCCACCTCCTGACCGTTCTCCTTGCACTGTTGTCTCCTCAAACACTTTGTTCTCTTTCTTTTCTCTTCTGTTTAGGATGAAGGACACTAGCCGCAAGAACAACATGTTCGCACAGTTTCGAAAAAATGAGCGAGACAAGCAGAAACTGATTGACACTGTGGCCAAGCAGCTCCGGGCACTCATCAGCAGCCACCACTCATGAAGGCCGGCCTCGGTCTCACAGAAGCTGCTGGCTGCGGTCCACAGTCTGGGACCTGGCCCCAGCTGGCCCTGCATCTGTGCATTCTTCTTCAAAGAGAACAAATGTATTTTTTTAATAACTATGTACAGTATTCACATAACCTTTCCCTATAGTACAAGAGGCACAAGAAGAAGCAAGGACATAAGGTGTTGAGAGGCAGGGACTTGGGGACAGTTACACTGTGCTCTCTGTGTTGTCCTGGAGATGTTGGTGTCAATCCCCGTAAGCTGGGCTGCCTTCCCTCCACGGCTTTGGAGCTTAGGTCCGGGGCTCAGAAACACAACAAAATGGGCACTTGGCACAGGGAGGTAAGATGCGCAGGCAACACAATAATAAGGTATATCCTGTTCACTCCTGGATGCCCCCTCACCACACAGGTGAGGCTGAAGCTTCGTGATGTGAGGGAAGAACTGGGAAAGCCATACTAGTTAGTGTGTGAAAGACGAGCGCCCAGTCCTGGAGGTTCATCTCCTCAGCCCACTGACGTTCGCTGGCTGGTAAGCAGAATGACAGCTCACTCCAGGCCCCCAGGGGTGGCAGTTTCTTTAGCTACATCTGGCCCAGAGCTTTCACTGCTGACTCCTCTGGGACAGGATGGAGCCAAGCGTGCATGGGTAAGACCAGCCTTCGTGACTAACAAGTCTGCCTCCATGCCAGGAGGAACATTGCCGCATCTCAAAAGCCAGTGTGAGTCGAATCAGAACCTCCCTTCCCAGTTCATCTCATTTCCTTCCTTCGGGGTCAGGACGCTTAGCTCAGGGCACAGGTCAACACTTATTTCCTTAGGTCTTCACAGAGAGTCTCAGAACTGGCCCCTGACAGCAGTGTCGTGGCGACAGGCTGGATTCCAAAAGCCTGATAATGGCCCTGATTTTACCCTTAGGTAAAACCTGAAGATTGCGTAGGATGGTTCCTTTGTTTTCAAACCAGCTTTCTCGCCACCATCTTTAAAGGCAGTGTCACCGGCTCTGCACTGTGGGGACAGCCATAGCCGCACGGTTGCCTGTAGGGCCGGAGCCACTGTCACTGTGAGGTAGACAGGGCCCAGGCCCAGGGCCAGTGGCTTGTTGCCTCTGGCACAGCTGTCCCTTGCTACGTTGCATCCTGGGTGTGAAGCTCTTCTTGTTCAGACTGGCTTCTACCCTCTGTTGAAATCCACACAGCAGTTTTCAGGCTTCATCTGAGATAGTTTGTCTATAATCCTATCCCACAAACTCTGGAGTTTGCAAAGTGGATGGATCCTGGACCATCTAGCACAGGGGCTGTGTCTGCTGTCCCAGGTGGGCCCCAGATACCAACTGCAAGGTCAGTCAGAGGAGCCTGAACTTGAAGACACTTGAGGAAGATGCTGCTGTAGCTACTCGCAAGAGTGTAATTGTGCACCACCAAACAATGACAAATAAGCCACACAGGCCTTTCCAGCTTGGATTAGTGGGAGAGGAGGCCCATCAAACAGAATTCCTCACCACCCCTGTCAACCACAGAGCTGCTCGGTGGGGGAGTGCTTCCTTGTTCATTTTCTACCTCCTACCAGCCCCTGCCACCATGACCCATCACAACCTGAAAACCAAGGGGAAGAGATTAGCACACAGACACACAGCTTCCCTCAGAGCTGGAGAGACCAATCCATGCGTGCGCTCCGCGGAACCTCTCTGAGGAGCATCCTCAGGGCCAGGTGGCTGGCCGGGTCTAAGGATGAGTGCTGCCACCTAGAACTGCAGAAGCCAAGGGAAGGCAGGGGGCCTGTGGAGATGACACCCAAGATGCCGTCTCCCAAGCCCTGGACTTCACTGAAAGTGAGCGAGAAATGATTACTTTGACCTCAAGTTCCCTCCACCAGTCCCACATTTGCAGCCTGACCTCGTCAGCTTTGAGCGCTGATACTTTTGAAGTGGATTGCAGAAAACCTTAAGAAAGTCACAGTTTTTTGTCTCTACCAAGAGTGATCCTTGCTGGTTGGGCTGGGAGAACTATGCTGTACAGGAAAAAGTGAGCTGGGTGGGGGAATGGGGGTTACTCTGGACCTTGCATACACCTTTCTTTAGAAGTCCCTTTAAAGAAAAAGCCTATTCAGCCCAAGACTCATGAGGGCAGCCCCTTTGGTGGGTCTCTTCTTCCCACTCAGCCTGCTTTCAGTCTCCCTAGCAAAACCGTGTGCTGTCCTGAGTGGTCTGGGGAGACATGTTCTTGGTGGGTGGAGAAAAATGGACCAGCAACATCCAAGGTGTTTGAACTGGTGAAGTCGGGTTCTGTAGTTTTGTCTATAGGCCTCTGGCTTGAGGAGACTTACACACAGCATATATACCCACCAGAGTTCTAAGATCTGGCCTCAGATGCCCATAGATGTAGAAGTGCCCTAGGGGGCCTCAATAAGAGTATAAGCACATGGGTGGCTTGAAGCCTCTTGGCTCTATTGTTGGTATGAACCCTTGGCCAAGTTCTTGGGGAAACCAGGTCCATATTTCTGAAGGCACAGCCTGGTTTGGGATCCTAGTTAATACATTAATATAGGCAGCTTTCTTAGTTTTCACATTCATAGGAAAATCTTTGAGTAAACTATAAATGAAGCTGTTGGGAGTAGGGAAGAACAGGAGCTGGAAATTGGAACTAGCAGTCTCTGTTGACAAAGGGAATATACAACCTCCAGGAAGTGTTCCCCAGAGTTTTCACTCATATCAGGCCTAACAGTCTCCGGCCTCAAAGCCAGCCTAGCTGCAGTGCACGCTTGACAAGTGCTTGCTCAGCAAGTCCCAGACCCGGGGCCCTTTATCCCCAAGATTGGCACTGGCCATTACCTTCCTCATAAGGCCTGTGAGCCACACTTCCTGGGTTCTGCTGCAGAAATCCCCCTACCTTAGCCTCCCTTCTCCCAGGACTCTTCCTGGCTTCAGTTGCCTCTTTTTCTTTCTTTCTTTCTTCTTCCTTCCTTCCTTCCTTCCTTTCTTCCTTCCTTCCTTCCTTCCTTCCTTCCTTCCTTCCTTCCTTCCTTCCTTCCTTCCTTCCTTCCTTCCTTCCTTCCTTCCTTCCTTCCTTCCTTCCTTTCGTTCTTCTTTCCTTTCTTCCTTCCTTCCTTCCTTCCTTCCTTCCTTCCTTCCTTCCTTCCTTCCTTCCTTCCTTCCTTCCTTCCTTCCTTCCTTCCTTCCTTCCTTCCTTCCTTCCTTCCTTCCTTCCTTCCTTCCTTCCTTTCCTTCCTTTCCTTCCTTCCTTCCTTTCTTTCTTTCTTTCTTTTTTTTTGTTTGCCTGCATTTGCAATTACTTTACACTACTGTGATGGCAATGGCTTTTTTTTTTCACAAATAGTTGCACATTTGTGGAGGAAATTTAGGAGAGTCCATTTTTTTTAACTCTAAAGGGAACTTTTTTCTTTAAAACTCACTAGGAAAGCTACTGATACATAGTCGGGCCTCATGATTAGTGGAAAACCTCTTATGTAGAAAGAGCATGTTTATTCCTCCTGTACATTTCCCTCTTTTAACTGCTATTAAACAAGAGAGCCTATATACCTATTTCAAAAGGCATGGTGTCGTCTCATGGTTTTTTTGTTCTTCCGCCCCTTTTGCGCAGTGCAGCTCTGGTTGGTGAACTGGATGGCAGACATTGCACCCCCTCAACGGGTCTGAGGACTAGAGCAGGCAGAAACCTGGTGGGGAGGAGAAAGCCTGCCTGCCAGACAAGGCAAGGGGCCCTTGGAAACATCTGGAACTCCTGGGTTATTAGCTTCTCTTATCTATACCCTCAACACTGACATCATCATCATCACTTAAGAGGAATAACTTTTGAAATTCCTGAACCATGCTAGACAAATTAGGGCCTAATATGTTTTGAGCACCAGCCCTGCCGTGGAAAGGCCCCCAGGCAAATGAGTGATGTGGGACTGTGCAGAATGAAGCCAGACTAGGGGAAGGGGAGAGATGAACCTACTTTAGACCTCAGTGTGGAAGAGGGACAGGCATCATGACCTAAGACAGGAACGGGTCTGGGCAGGGAAGACAGCACAGAGAACGCAGGATGTTAATCAGCTGGAATTTAATTCAATCTTTGTTAAGCTATAGGAGTATTTTAGGTGCAGACCACACTGGAGTGAAAAGCTGGCATAAGGCTGGTATGTGCTGGCAAGGCAAGTGAAGAACCTGGTAGGCACATCTGAACTGTGGTGAGTAGGCCAGAAACGATGTTAACGGCATCAAGCCTGCTTGCCCCTAGGCTGGCATGGAAGTCATGGTAATAGGATGGAAAGAATTTCTTCAGTAACAAGTCTGACTACTGCAGCTGGGCTTTGATGCCTGAGAAAAATGGCTTCAGTCCCTGCTGTGGCATCTACTAGCTGGATGACCTTGAATAATTACCCCCCTAAACCCCATAGTCCTCATCAGTGAAAGCAGAATAGTGGTCCTGATAGACAGGGTTGCAGTGAAGTGTCCATGAGCAAGGCATGGTCAGAATCCTTAGCCAGGTCCTGGCTTTCCCTTCCCTCCCTCCTCCCCAAGCCCAGTGCAGGGGTGATGGTAGGGAGGTCTTTCCAACATCTGTGCATGAAACAGGAACAAGCCCTTCAAATCAGCCAGCTGTCTTAGAGGGGAGCCAGCCCTTCACGTGGAATCTGCTCCTCAGTCACCACGTGGAACTTTTTCTGCTCCCATTTTAGTGCCAAAACTTACACCTCCTTCCAGAATCAGGAATACTTAACAAGGGGTCCCTGAACCCTTGGAATACACATGTGTGGATGAGTGTACCTGTGGCTAGCAGCCACATGGCTTTCATCAATGTCTAAGACAGATGAATGACTAAAATAGAGAATAATAGCCAAATTCCTTTGGAAATGTAGATCTCCCCCTGAGGGAAGGCCAGCAGCTCTAGGCAGTCACCCCCTCTCCCTGCCTCATGTATAGTTCTAGCAGGAGACTTCTCAAGCCCTGCAGCTCTGCCACCCACTTTGCCAAGAAGCCCTGATGAACCCCAAGTCACACCTAAAAACCCACATAGCTACCATACTTAGCTTCCTCTCTCCATACAGGCTAGGGTCCTGCAGGGGCATGAGGACCCTCCACTTCTGAGAATGCAGACTTCCCACAGGTTGGGAAGATCGCAGCCCAGAGGGTCCAGTGCAGAGGCAGCCTGTCAAAGCCAAACTGAGCACAACTTACCCCAGAACATTTCCCATAGCTTCTGAGCACTGACTGGAGCAAGGTCTCACCTAGGGCCTTACCCAGTGACAGACCACCAGCCCTTGTTGGGGTGCTTTGAGGGGGAAAAATCACGACAAAACCTGCAATGGATGTGAAGCAGTCACCAGCTTGCCCTTTTTCTCCTAACCAGGCTCCTGATCCGCTCACCAGACAGAGGAGGGTGGGAATAGCTAGCGAGAGATAAGGGGAGGGAGGGAGAGAGAGTGCCAGACCCATTCCCCAGCGGCCTCAGTTTTAAATTTAATGGGCAGTGTTTGCCGGGAATGAGAGAGCCTCCAGGCCCAAGAGGCCAGAAGACAAAGGCTTTTGAGGAAGTGCAAGAAGGAGGAGGAAAGCGTGAGGGCCAGCATTGTGTGGGAGAGCTACCCCTCTATCTGTTTCGATCAGCGGGTGGGGTTAGGGTTACCCTGCATTTGGGGCTCCAACTGCCTTGTGGGGTCTGTGACAGCCCTTGTAATGGTAATGGAGGGGCCTCTCACAGGGGCCACCCCTTCGTGGGCCAGCAGAGAGAACTGAAGCTCCCATTCCCTCAGGGTGGGGGCAGGCTGTGGGCCCTGCTAAGGGTACCTTCCAAGCCCAAGCTATGACCTTCCGTCTCTCCAGATTTCCAGAAAAGGAATGGAATCTGAACATTGAGATGCTTTTCTGGCTCTAAACAATCCTTCCATTCTCTAGGCTCAATGATGGGTCTATTTCTTCCTGTAAATGGGTCTCGTAATCTTCAACTTTTACCTTTACTTCTAAGGGTAATTAGTTGTTCTCCCCACACACTCCCCTCTCTGTTACAAGGCTCAGGTTAAGCGGGATGGATGGCTTTTCTTTCTCTCTATTCCACGGAGTGCTTGTTTTAAGCCGCTGGAGCAAGGCCCTGCCCTCTCCCATGAACCTCTTCTTCAGAGAAGCCTGATGGGGATACACCATTTTGGTGGACACAGGAAAGGGGCCTCTGGCTATGCAGCTAAAAGCTTTTCAGATAGCCATTTCTGTGCAACCATTTCCCTTTTTTCCCCCAGGTATGTCTCCACGGTTTGGGGGAAGGTGCCAGGGAAGGAGTTTTCAGGTAACTCCCAGGAGCAAAATGGAGGGCTAGGTGTCAGTGATCTGGACCCTGGAGACAAAGGGAGGCAAAGATGGGCAGGGAAGAAGCAAGAGCACAGAACCAGAGTCTCTTTTATTCCCCCACGGAGTGAGGAGAAACAGTGAGGCCTCAGGCACAGGGCAGCATGAGGTCACTGAGGAAGGAGTGGGAATAGAGCCGGTGGGGGCAGCGGGAGGAGAGGCAGGCTGTGCAGCAGTAAGTTGAGCCCCAGAGAGACTGATGACTTCTAGTACCTGTTACTTGTCTGATGCTTCTTCTTGATAATGAGCTCTTCGACGACAGGGCATCACACACCTGTCTGAAGCCCCTGCAGCACCTGGCCCAGCAAATGGCACATGGGGACTCGTGACCAACTGCATCACCCTTAACAGTGGGGACCGTCTCTCCCAGGGAGGGGCTCTGAGAGGGGCACTCCCTGTCGGCAGGAATATCTTATCACTGACATTGTTTAGAAAGTGTATGGTGATAATAAAAGCAAACCAACTTTTAGTCAGTTCTGTTACGGTTTTAAAGTTCTCTATAAGCATGTACCGCCCCACTCTTGGTTCGCCAGTGGAGCAGGAAATAGGCTAAAAACAGATGGAATGAAATGGGGAACCAGTGAAGCAGTTTAATTCCTGATGGGCAGGATGTGGTCCTGGTCGGCGAGGTAATACTTGAGTACAGTGTATGTGTGTATGTATGTGCATGTGTATGTGGGTATCTAACAGAGTGGGGGCTTCTCCCACTGAGCCCTAATCCCAGTTCCCACTTGAAACCACTGTTAACAGTATAATAAGCTTCTTTCAGGTCATTTTAATATGTATACACTTTTTCACAAAAAAATTATAATCATAGTGTATTATATTACAGGTTTCTTTTCCACTTGTATCTTAAACCTCTTTCATGACAACAAACAGGATTTCTTCATACTTTATGAAGCCCATGAGTATTTCCATTGCATGGATGTACCTTGAGTTTATTTAACTAATTCTGAGTCAGTGTATGGGACATTTCAGACATTTCACTATTATAGACAATATTGCAAGATACTGGTGTACATCTTTGCCTTCTCGCTTAGGTATTTCTATAGCATAAAATTTCAGGAATAGAATTGAATGCTTAAAGGCTATAAATATTATAAATAGAAATTGTGTATAACTGGTTTGAAAATCACCAATTTTCAATAGTATATGAGTCTGTTTCTCTGTATATCCTCAGCTCTAAGCAATACCAATATTTTCATTCTTGCGAATCTTTTAAGTAAAAAATGAGTCCCCTTTATTTTCTCTCCATTTCTTTATAGTGAGCATAAGCATCTGCTTGTATTGTTTGGTGGTCATTTGTATTTCCTCTTAGATGAAGTAGCTATCCATACATTCTGCCTCTTACAAAAATTAGGTTGTTTTCTTTTTCTGTTGATATGTAGCTCTGTGTATTTTTAGGACATTTAATTATTTGGCATTTGCACTGCAAATATCTTTCCCAGTTTGTCTTTGGAGTTTGTTCATAGCCCACAGCATTTAGAACTCCTTATTTTGTAAGTAACAATAACAAAAAAAAAACCAACTTAGAAAAATTGACTGAAAACTTTCATTGAAAATCAAAGGTAGCTCAGGATTGGGTTGATTCAGTGACTAACAAATGTGAAGGTCCTGTTTCTTTCCTTCTCTCTGCTCTGCCTTGCATAGCAGCAAGGCCACCTTGAATGTCACTTCCCTTCTAGTGGCTAAATGGCTGTCGTTTTTCCAAGTTTCACATCTTCACACCATGTTGTGCAGACACTGACTTCCAATAGCCCTCTTCGGAGAGTCTGTAACATAAGCCTTAGGCCCTAACTTGGTTTGTATGTCATTATTTTTAATGAGGACCATGCCGTGGGCTTATTGCTTAGACCAGAGTTGCTTGAACTAATCTCTGTAGCAAGGGCAACAAGATGGCCCTGGCAGGTTAAAACAATCAGTTCTCCTCCCTGGAATTTGGAGGAAAGAGATGAACATACTCCATCCCTCAACAAACCACAGGGCAGCTACACATGGGGAAATGATGGAAGGAATAGTGAAGAAATAGGCCATAGTACTCACTACTTGGTGTTTTTTGCCATATGGAAGGTTTTTCATTGTTGAAACATAAATTTATCAGACTTTTCCTTTATGCTGTTCAGACTTCACATCAGGCTTTTCTCTCTTCAAAATTATAAGAATATTGACCCAGGTTTTCTTCTGATAGTTGATGTTTAATATATTAATCCTTTATCAATTTGAAATTGATTTTGAGGTAGACAATGTGGCAAGAATCTGGCATTTTATTTTTTCCAAAAGGTTAACCAGTTGCCCCACATCACTGATTCATTTTTAAATGTCATCTTTCCATTTATCCTAGGGTCTGTTTCTGGACTTTCTTCACTGTTCCGTGATCATTCTGTTTCTGAGCCATTGCCATATTGTTTTAATAACCAAATCTGTGTAATCTGTTTTAATCACTTCCTACATCTTGCTTTCTCTTTGAGAATGCTCCTGAATATTTGAATATTTATTCTTCTAGGGTAATTTTATAATTGTTTTTCAAGTTTAAAAAGCTTTATTGGAATTTTGATAGAATTGTATTGAATTTTTGTAATTTATAGGTAAATAACTCAAAGCCTGTCTATGCCAAGATAAAAGAAGTCTGTCCATTTATGCATCACATTTATATTCCTCCAACAGTTTTAACATTTTCTGAACCTAGATTCTTCACATTTCTTATTTAACAGTACAATTACGAATGTTCTACATTCTAGTTCTCATTACTATTGTAAGTGAGATCTCTCCTTCCATGTTCTATATTTTCTCTTTTTTTGTTTTAATTACAGAAGTAATATGTAAACACCTATCAGATTGGCAAAAGTCCTGAAATCTGATATTAACAAATATTAATGAGGGTGGTAGGAAGATATATTAGTACAAATACTTTAGAAAGCAGTTGGATGGTACATATCTAAATCTCTTATCTGCAATTCAGAAATCCAGAAAGCTCTGAAAACGGAAAGTTCTGTCTTAACTCATTTGGTGGCAAAGTCTGACCTGATGTCAAGCTATTTCTCATCTTCATTTATCCCACTTAATGTGGATATTTATACTTTTTACCACAGAAAAAATAATATATTTGGTTATGGAATACTTCCTTAAACCCTGCTGAGAGTGTTAAGTATGGCACATACACCATACTGCCTTTCTGAAATGCAAGAAATTCTTGCTCTGAAACACCTGGCCCCAAGGGTTTTGAACAATGTACTGTGTGCTTCTATCTGATAAAGCTAAAGATGTGCATGTCCTAAGAACCAACAATTCCACTTTGAAGAATATTCCCTAGAGAAATCTACCTACATGTGCACAAGCTAACATGTATAACATTGTTCATCCTAGCATTGTTTATAATGATGAAGAACTTAAAATAACCTAAATTTCCATCAATGGGAGAATAGATTAATTGCGATATATTCATCTACTAGAATAATATACAGCAGTGTAGCTGTACTATATATAGTATAGCTACATGTCAACATGAAGAAATCCCTAAAAAGTTTAATTTAAAAAGTTGAAGAATGACAACAGTACAATACAATTTAAAGTTTGGAAACATGTATAAGAGTAGTATACATCAAGTTCAGTATACTAACTCTCTCTGCAGAGGGAGGAAAAAATGAGTTCTCCCTTCCCCCCAAGGTACAGAGTAGATTTTTAAAAATTCATCTATAAAGTCTAAATTTCTTTTTAAAAAATCTGAAATGAATATGGCATAATGTTGAAATGTTTTTACAAGTAGATTTATATTGTACATCATGGGCTCCATCTTTTTAATGGCTGTATAGTATTCCAAATTGTGCCTCTACCTTGATTAAGCCATTTCCTTTATATTTAACTTGCTTTCACTTGCTAATTATTATAAAACTACTAAAGCAAACATATTTTTGATATCTTTTTTTGCACTTGTAAAAACGTTTCTATAAGATTCCTAGTAATTCCTAAGAGCAGAATTACTAGGTAAAGGATATACATTTTACATTTGATAGATAATGTCAATTATCTTTCAAGTGGATATACTACTTTATACCCTTGACAATTACATAGGACAGTGCCCATTTACCCCCACCCTCAATAAGACTGTCAGAATGGAGTGGGGAGAAATGATATATTAAATTGCAACTGCCAGTTTCTGTTAAGCTGAATCATCTTTTTGTATCTCATTAGCCATTTACAGTTATTCTCAAGAAAATGCCTGTTGATGTCTTCATCAGTTAGAAGTGTCCAGCTACTAAATGAAAATGTTCTGTGAGTGCAGTAAAGAATAAGGTAGGAATTTTTTGTTTTTTTGCTTGTTGGACATAAGAATTCTGGAAGTTTAAGCATAAGCAATACAGGACTAGAGCAGCTGAGCCCAGACACCCAGGCCCTTTCTCTTTTATCATGCTTAGCACGCTTATCATCTCATAGGCACAGGACAGCTGCTTCACCTCCAGGCATTATACCTACTTTCCAGGCAGAAGGAAGGAGGAAAGGCAAAGAGATAAAGGCCTGGGCAGGCTGACTCGGTCCCTTTCTTAGAAGCAATGATTACCATCTTTCTTTAGGTTTATAGAATTATTTCCCTAAAATTATGTAGTCTCAAAATTATTTAAATCTAAATTGCTATTTAAAATTAACTTTTTATATTACTTCCTCTTACATCTTATTGGCCAGAACTGAATCACAAGTCCACCTTCAAACCAGTCATGGCCAAGGGAGGAAGATTGTCATGTCTAGTTTCAATCAATTTTGGTTCATTCCCTGTAAACTCCATGAGAGTGGGTATTTTGTCCACAGCTTTATCCTCAGTGCCTAGAAGAGTTTCTGCCACATAAGATATGCTCACTACCTTTTGTTCAGAGTATGCATGAATGAAGAGAGAAACAGAGCTGGAATAGGGCAAAGGATCTGCACCACTGTTTGAGCCAACATGAGTCATATTGACATGTAGCTATACTATATATAATAGAGCTACACTTCCAGAATTCTTCCAGAATTCTTATGTCCAGCAGGGAAATCAGGGGGAAATGAATGTTGTCAGGAGATGGGGTCACAATAGCCTTGGCCCATTGATCCAATTAATGCTAACTACATAATTTATTATGTATGAACAAAGTTCTCTTAGTCTTTTACTTATTTTTTAAATAAACATTTTATTTTCAAATAATTTTAGGTTTACAGGAAAGTTGCAAAGTGGTACTGATTTCTCACATACCCCTCAACCATTTTCCTCTATTGTCAACATCTTGCATTACTATGTACATTTGTGAAAAAACTTAAAAACCAACATGGGCACATTAACACTAACTTAACTCAGACTTCATTAGGAAATAACCAGATTTTCCATTAACAGCCTCTTTGTATTCTGGGATTCAGTCTAGATACCACACTGCATTTTGTTGTGATGGCTTCGTAGTCTTCTTTGGTCTGTGACAGTTTCTCCTTCTTTCCTTTTCATGATCTTAACAGTTTTGAGGAGTATTGGTCAGGTATTTTGTAGAATGTCCTTCAGTTTGCATTTATCTCGTGCTTTTCCCTTGATTAGACTAGGGTTATAGATTTTTTGAAAGAACACCACACAAGTGAAGTGTCCTTCTCATTATATATCTGAGGCTACATGAGCCCATGTGACATCACTCATGATGTGAATATTGAACCAGGATATGGCAGCGTCTGCCAGTTTTCTCCACTGTAAGCCTACTATGCACATTCTGTTTATTAGAAGCAAATCACAAATTGAAGCTCACACTTAAGATGGTGACAAGGGGAGCTACGGAGCTAAGCTATACCTCCAAAAAGGGTATCATAATAAATTATTGAAAATTCTCCTATAAAGAATTTTTGTCTCTTCTTCCTAGCATATCTTTTAAATCATTTATTTGTATCAGTATGAACTCAACTATATGTTTTTGCACCATTTTTGTAGTTTTTTGTTGCAATGTAACTCTACAGCATAAAATCCATCATTTCAAAATGTACAATTCAGTGGATTTTTGTATGTTCATAATGTGCACCCATCACTATCTAACTTCAGAATATTTGCATCACCCCAAAGGGAACTCTGTACTCATTACAATCACTGCAGATTCCTCTCGCTGTCTCCTGAATCTACTTCCTGTCTCCATTTATTCACCTATTCTAGACATTTCATATAAGTGAAATCACATGCGTCATTTTGTGTCTGGCTTCTTTCACTTAGCACATTGTTTTCAAGGTTTATCCGTATTTGTAGCAGATAGACTTCTTTCTTTTTATGGCTGTATAATATTCCATTATTTGGATATGCCATATTTTGTTTATCCATTCAGCTGTTGATGGACCTTTGTGTTGTTTCCACTTTGGGGGTAAATAATGCTGCTATAAACATTGGTGTACAAGATTTTGTTTGAACTTGTGTTTTCAGCTCTCTTAGGTACATAGAAGTGGAATTGCTAGGTCATATTGTAACTCTATGTTTAACCTTTTGAGGAATTGCTAAACTGTTTTTCCAAAGTGACTGCATCGTTTTATATCCCCATCAGCAATGTACAAAGGTTTGTCACATCTTTGACAACACTTGTTTTTTTGTTCTTGACTTTGTTTTTTGTTTTTTAATAATTTGCCATCCTAGTAGGTATGAAGTGATATCTCATTATAGTTTTGATGTGTATTTCCCTAATCACTAATGATACTGAGAATCTTTCCATGTGCTTCGTGGTCATTTGCATATCACCTTTTGAGAAAATTGTTGCTTTTTTAAAAATTGGGTTGTCTTTTTATTGTTGAGTTATAAGAGGTCTTTATATATTCTGGATACTAGATCCTTATCAATTATGATTTGCAAATATTTTCTCCCATTCTGTGAATCTTTTCATTTTCTGACAGTGCCCTTTCATACACAAAAGCTTTAAATTTTGATGCTGTACAAATTTATCTTCTTTTTGTTGTTGCTTTTGCTTTTGGCACAATAGCTAAGTAGGAAACTCTTGCTTAATCCAAAACCATGAAGATTTATACCTTTATTTCCTTCAAAAATTTTTATTGTTTTAGCTCTTATATTAAGTCTTTGATCCATTTTGGGTTGGCTTTTGTATTGGTATGAATTAGGGGTCCAAATTCATTCTTTTACATGTGGAGATCTAATTATCCCAACACCACAAAGAATATTATTTTTTCCCTATTGAATGGTCTTGCTACCTTTGTTGAAATCAATTGACTGTAGATGTATGGGTTTATTTCTGGACCTAAGTTTTATTCCATTGATCTACATGTTTATCCTTTGGACTTACATATTTATCTTACACTTTGGGTTATAATCCAATACCATGTTTTTTCTTTTGTTGCTCAAATCATTCCAGGTTTGGTCATTGTAAGGTCTTTCAGGTTGGCTTTTTGACAAGTCCCCATCCTTTTGTTTATTTCAACATTTTCTTTATTTATGGAACTATAGGATGCTCCAGGTTCATCTTGTACTTTCCCTGTTCCATTCTTAGAATTAACCAATTCTTTGTGGAGCCCTGGTTCCTTTATTAGAGAATGATATTTAGAAACCAAGATCTGGTTGCTTGGTATGCTCATTACTCTAGTGTGTCATTTTTTAAGCTCCTAGCAGACAGAGCTAAACACTTTATTATATATAATAAGCCACATATACACACATATCTGTAATTGTTTGTATCTAAACATCTGTGTATGTTGGTATGAGATATATAAACATGAGTTCATACAAATATCTCAACTCTAACCTAGGACCACAGGGATAATTCTAGCCTTTACTTTTGCTCATCTCTCTCCAACAAAGAGAACCTGGCTCCCACCATCTACCAGCCATGTACTTATTTATTTAAGTCCAGTATATAGTTTCAGAATTGTTAACTCATAACCTTACTTTCATCTACTTTTAATTGTTATTTATAATAACTTTCATCATCAGAATTTTGAAATTTAATGTAGTTTAATTATCAGTCCTTTCATTTAAGCTTCCAAGTTTTGTATCTTGATTAGAAAGGCTTTCCCACCCACCAACCACCCCCAGACTACAAAAGTATTTTAGTTTTGTTTTACATTTAGATATTCAGTCTATCTGGATTTTATTTTGGGGTTATGTAAGATGGGAATCTAACCTTTTTTTATTTTTTATTTTTTTGCAAATGGCTGACTGAGGATCCTAAATACTTAATATTGTTAGTCAATCCTTTCCTCACTGATTTGCAGTTCACAAGTCTGTTTCTAGAATTATTCTACTAGCCTTTTTGTGTATTGCTGTGCCAAAATGAGACTATTTTAATTTTCATTACTTTAAGATATAATCTGATATCTAATAGGGAAAGTCTTTCATCACTGATCTTTTCAATAGTTTCTTGGCTTTTCTTGTATGTTTAGTCTCACAGATGAGCTTTAGCATTAATTTGTATAAGTTTCATTTTAAAAACTCCATGGGGATTTTGATTGGAATAACATTGACTTTATTCAGTTTTGGAGAAACTGACATCCCAACATGGTATATATCTCTATGTAGGTCTTCTTTTATGGCTTTCATAAAGTTTTATGTTTTCTTCCCGTAAGTCTTGCATTATTCATGAATTCACATTATTCACATTACTCACATAAACTCACATGAGTATTCACATTTTAAATTGCAATATCAAATTTATTAATGCTAAACTATAAGCAAGCTATTGATTATATGTTTGTCATGTATCTGCACAACTTACTGCATGCTTCTGTGAAATCTAATAGGTTTTCAGTTGATTCCCTGGGATATTCTTTTGTAGGCAGCCCTAATATCTGTAGCTAATGACAATTTCTTATGCCTTTTTAAGTCAAAGAGCTGTTCACTGGTGGGAACATGAAATAGACATATCACTAAACAAACGTAATCTAGGAAAAACAATGTAAAAAAGTACAAATACTTTTCCTGATTCCTAAACAAAATTAAGATTCAGAAAATGGAAATAACCACAGACTTAAGGAAATTTAAATAAGAATTTAAATGTAAGTCATGTTGAGAATACCTTATGTAATTTTATGAAAATAAGTCTGTAAACCTAAAGAAAGATGGTTCATTCATCTAAAAAATTATATATTCTCAATATTGACGCAGGAAGGGAGAGAAAGCCCAAAGATCAATAATCATTAAAGAAGTGAGAAAATTGTCTAAGGCTATTAATTGTCCAAGGCTAATATTTGTATTCTTATACTTTTGATTTTTCCTTGATTTCTGATTTTTTTTTCTTGTCTAATTAGCTAAGACAAGTGTTGAATAATAGTGGTAATGGTAATAAATTGTCTCTTTCTTCACTGTAATTGAAGTGCTTCTAATGTTTAGTTCTTAATTATGAATTTAAAGGAGTTTTCTTCTACTCCTACCTCACTGTAAGCTTTTTTAAAAAACCAGTGTTGAATTTTTATCAAATGCTTTTTTCAGCATAGACTGGAATGATTAGTGTTATTCCTTTACCTGTTAATATAATAAAATCCTAATGCTGGGACACCTTTTGGCTCATTTATGGGTTCAGCCCCACTTGTTTATGATATCTTATTACCTTTGTGAACTTCTGAAACTTATTAGTAGCATTTGATTTAGGATTTTGTATATTCATAATTAAGATTTGTCTGTACTAACACTATTTTTGTTCTGTCTCAAGAAAAGTTTGTTTTGTTCTGTATTGTACACAGGAAGAATTTTTTGGAGAAATCTTATCTTTCCTCTCTTTGCTTTGGTTTATCAATGGTTATCTGTTCCTTGACATAACTGATAAAATTAGCTTCTTCTGGGGCAGGCTAAGATAGCTAGAGTGCTGGTCATTGATGATTTGTGAATCCTATAAGGCATCAGATAAGTGAAGATGGGGGAGAAAGAGCTAGGATGGAAAATAACCTGAGAAAATAGGTTGTAACAGTGGACTTAATTGTATATATTGTCACTAAAACTCCAAGCAAACCTGAAGTTTCCTCAACTCTGAGACAGTGGAAATGGGGGTGGAGATGAGGGGTAGTTTCAAGAATCAACATGAAAGATGAATCAACTGACTTTTGGTTAACTAAGTAGCCAGGGAGGTGGGAGATATCATTCTAATGTCCCCTTGGTTTATTGGGAAAATAACAGGATTGCTAGAAACAGGGTCACTAGGTTCTAGAGGAAGGCTGGTTTGAGAGAGAATGAAGAGTTCATTTTTAAACATGTGTAGAAGATATCTTTTAGAAGCTTGATGAAGTAAAGGATTGGATACAGACTGCTGCCAAAGGGTGAATACAATACACACAACTAACCTGTGTCCAATGTGCAGATCAGTACACTGTAGGCCCAGAAAGGTTAAGCTCTCCAAGGTCTTTTCATTCTAACAATTTTGCTGTTTCCATTGCATCCTTAATGAGGCTTTAGGGACTGATTAATCCTTAATCAGCCCAGAGTTGACTGGCATTAAGGGAAGTCTTTTCAGGCTAAGAGAGATATTGGCTTGGTTATACACAGAAGGGAAGAAACATTTAGAAATGGCTAGAATAGAGTGGCTTGAGAGAACTGAGTGAGGTTATAGATATATGAGAGAATTTATTCATAAAAAAAACTGAGAACATAAGACACTGGGACTGTAAAGAGAAAGAATGCAATTTCTGTACTTGGTATCATTTTAATCCATCAAGACAAAGGTGCATATAATGGATTGCCTGATTTCCCTGTTCTCACTAACACAATCCACCTCAGCCCTTTGCTCTTCTCCTTCCTCCTCCCACGATTTCCAGAGGCAGGAACCATATCTGCCTTAATCGCCAAGGGAGAGGATAGTGTGTGAATGAGAAAGAGAGAAATAATGTAAGTTCTAGGATGGAATGTACAGAATGTTCTGGAGCACCAAGGAAAGGGGTGACAAACTAAGAAACACAAAAAATATGGTATTTGGACTGGGTTTTGAAAGATACATAGGAGTTTATCAGCCAAAGAAAAAGGGATATTTAAAGCAGAAGGATATTTATTATAAAGGGGAATATAGAAAGGAAGGATAATCAGCGTAGTGGTAACTGGTATGTTTAGAGGCTTAGATCACTTTACAACTATCAGACTGGCAAAATTAGAAAGTGGAATAATACAAGTGCTGACAGGGGAAGCAGGTGCCTCTGTGTGTTGCTGATGAGTGTGGACTACTGCATCCTCTCTGGAGTCACACAGCAGAACTTAAGTTAAAGTATGCACATCTCTTAGGACCCTGTAGGCTCATTCCCAGTTACACACCCAGAGAAATGGATGTTCACTGAATAATGTAACAGTAGGGAGTTAGAGGAAATCTAGGTGTCTATTACTAGGGTAAATTGTGGTAAATACATATTTTGGAATATTTTGCAGCAGTCAGAAGTAAAAAACTAGAAATACATAAACAGCATGAATAGATTTCAAAAACCGTGTTAATTCTTTTCAAAATCTGAAACAAGATCTATAGTGCAAGATCATTTATGTAAGTTGAAAATACACACATACATAAGATAACACTTAAGCTGACTCATGATCAACACAGACCACCCCCTATCATGCAATCAAAAATCTGTGCATAACGTTTGACTTCCCAAAAACTTAAGGACCAATAGCCTACTGTTGACCAGAAGCCATACTGATAGCATAAACTGTCAATTAACACATATTTAATATGTTATGTGTATTATATACTGTATTCTTACACTAAAGCAAGCCAGAGAAAAGAAATGGTTTTTTAATTGTTGCAAATCCTTCCCCCAATTTTTCCAATATATTTATTGAAAAAAATTCTGTGTACAAGTGGGCCCATGCAGTTCAAACCCGAGTTGTTCAAGGATCAACTGTATTTTCAAAGATACATACACATGACCAGGAGCATATGCCAGCACAATGGAGTGTAAGTCTGGGGGATCATGCGTAGGGCTGGGGGTCAAAGGGGAAAAAGAAATGAGAGTGGAGTAACCAGGAACTGAAGAGTGTGATGATGGCTTCTCACCACTGAGGTCTGGTGAAGAGCCCAGAAGTGTGAAAGCGTGTGGCACGGTTTTGCCACACGACAGCCTGGGTGAGCCAGAAGGAGTCCAGTGTTGAGGCTGGGAGAGAGGCTGCAGTCACAGTGCCAGCGTGGGCGCTGACCCTGAGGACGGTGGAGATTAGTTGACCGCTTTTAAGTATGAAAGAACATTTCGTTTTAAAAGATCTCTTCCAGTGACCTTGAGGATAAGAAAAGACAGGAGAGAGTGTTGTGTTCAGGAGACTACTTTACAATGACCAGAGTGAGACACAGAGATCAGAACCAATGTGGATAGGTGGGGGTAGCAGAACTGTGGTGGTGGGAGTGGGGGCTGTGTCGGACCAGCCTAGGACTCTGCAGCAGACCACCTCCTTTTCAAGAGAAGCAGTCATTGGCCTCACACATGTCAGTAGATCTCCTGAGGAGTGTAAAGGCTCCCAGCAACAGAGAGGCCAGAGTGACCTTGTTTCTCCTTTTCCAATGCCATTTCTTCTGTCAGCCCTGCTCACTCTGGCACAGGAAGCAGGGGACTTAAGTGCCAGTTGCAGCTCTTCCTTTGGGTTCCAGCAGTGACCTTGGACAGGTCGCACCTTCTCTCTGGGCCGTACTCCCTCTCTCTTCCCTTTCTAGCTTGCACTTTCTCTGCCTCCATATTATTTCCCTAGTAATAGCCTCCAACAGGGAAATTTTGTCCCCTTCTCAAATCCCCCCAGGTGTTTCCAAAGTCTTGACATCCTCCTTAATCTTCCAACTCCCTGCCCCACCCTGGTGAGGAGGAGCAAAAAATTGGTGTCGTAATGGCCCTGCTGATTGCATTATGGGTGTCTAATGTAATATGCCCTCATGAGGGCCATCCATCAGGGCAGAGCCCCTCCCCAGGTCCCTGCCACCCACATCACATTAGTCAGGCAGCCCATTCATCACTACCACACACCTCCATGGAGACGGGCCTAGACAGATGAGGGGCCAAATCAGATTTATGGGGAAGAATCTTGGAAAAAATCAGCCCCATCCATCTCCCAGACACTGAAGAGGAAGCCCTGTGTCTCCACTCCCTCCAAGGCTCCTTAGGGAAAGGGGTGCTAATGGAGAAGGCAGCCAGGTTGCTTTTGTTTTCCTGAAGGCCCATTCCTGAGCCCCGGTGTCGCCAGCACAGCCCTATAACTGGCTTCTCTCAGAGTTCATAATGTTTGGAACAAAGCCCTTGCTAGGACTGGAACACAGTAGCCAGAGTCAGCCACAACTTCTGGGAATCCAGGAAATTCATTTAACAGCGTCCCCTGGGTCGGACCTGTGACTGGGAGCCGAGGATGGGGAGGAGCAGGCACAGAGCCTAGGTCATGGGGAGGGCAGTCCTTGGGCAGCCTTTTCAGCAAAGGTGACTTCTGTTTCAGATGAAGCCTCGCTCAGGGCCCATTTTCCTTCTGTGCATGGAAGAGACTTTGGGAGAATTGAGCATGGAGTCGAATGGCAAGGGGAAAAACTACCTTTCAGGTCCCAAGGCTTGTGAAACCTGAAACGTGTATAATTCAGGGGATCCTCTTTAAGAAAATAATGTGAAATATGAACTGCTAGGGGCACTCCCAGGGCTTCAGAAGAAGCCTGCACAAATGAGAGACCCCAAAGCTTGAGCTTCCTCAGCTTCACCCAGAATCTGTCCCTGCTATAAGCCTGCCACTGTGTCAAGTTCTTTACATGAATTACTTTTTTAAATCCTTACAACCGCCAATTGCTTGGTAAGACAAATGGATTCTCCCCATTTTAACAAGAATATTGAGCCTCAGAGAGGTGAAGGGACTTGGCCAAGATGCCATAGCTGGTGAGTGCAGAACTGACTTCCAGTTTGTGCCTGAGTTGAGTTGGCTGGTCATGTTGGGCTGGGAGGAACCTCTGGCTCAAATGTCCTCTTTTGAGACAACCTGCAAACTGTGGACAGGACGTCCCCTCTCTCCACAGTTGCTCTATAACCAAGTGCTGCAGCTGTCCTGAGGGGCCTGAGAGGGACACATCAGAGTTACAGGGAAAGGAGAGTGGGAGAAATACTGCTGACATAGAGCCCTGGGGCATTAGTGATGGGGCTGCTCCTGCCCTAAACAGTTAATCTCACTTCCCCCAAACTGACCATGGTCCCACCTGGGTTGGGTCCTGGTGGAAGGAGCTCGGGCTGAGCAGAGCTGGAAGCCCATATCTGGGGCACAGGCAGAGAGCCATGCAGGGTCCCTTTTATGTTAGTGTGGCCTTTGCTGAGAAGCCTGTCCTATCCCTACCCCAACTCTCATCCTGAGCAGGCCATCCTCCACTCATCACACAGCAAGCCAAGCCAGTCACTGCTCGTCTGGGTACTAAGGTGCTGAGTATGTAGGTGGCCCTCCTCCTGCTAGTTCCGGAGGCTCCAGGGCTATGAAATGCAGCACCTCCTCCCTCAAGTAGCTGTGGAGAGTGGGGAGGGGGCTGGGCATGTGTAGTTTGGGCAAAGAGTGTGCGAATCCCCCAAGCATGTGTGAGTGCGATGGGAGCATCTGTGAGGATAAGAATGTGTGCATTCACCCAGGAGAGGAAGCATTGCAAACTTCTCCCCACTCTCTTGCTCTCCATGTGATGGTTATGACAGGTGTCCTCCCCACAGTTGCCACTTGCCCCTGAGGACAATGCCTTGTCTCCCCTCTGATGGCCTGCCCAGCCTGGGGCTGTCTGCCCAGGCACCATGTTAACTAGCATCCTGGTGTCAAAACCTTACCTAAGCACCTCCCCTCCTCCAGCTTCCCTCACCTGTTTCCCTCCCTTCTATCCTGCCTTCCCTAGGGCCCAGGCCCTTCTAGGCCAGCTCTGCCCCACTGCTGGCCCCTCCAGCACATGGGCGCTCCTGTGGTGGGCCAGGGGGGTGCCTGGGAAGGGGTTCCATCCCTCTAGTCAGTGCCTGCCTTTCTTTCCATATTTTCTCCATCCCACTTCCCACAGGGTCTTTGTGTGTGGCCACTACATCTATTAGGTTCTGGTTCTTCTTTCTGATCTCACTGGATCCCCATACCCACTGGGCCCATGGAGGCTGCCTTCTGGCCTCGCCCTGAGCACAGAGCAGAAGACTATGGGATCAGGCTGTATTCTCCAGGAAGCCCCAGTCTGGTGGAGGATGTAGTGCAATAGGGAATCTCTACCCCATTAGAGACAGGCAGCCTAACAGAGTCTTATTCTGGGGGCAAACAAGATGCACACCCATTTAGGAGGAGCCCCTAAGAGAGTTTCATTCACATGTGGTGAACCGCTTCAGTGAGACAAATACTTTCATACACAATTATAAGATGCCAACATTAACTCCTAAAAAAGCATCTGGACAGAGACTCCTACTAAAGGGAAGCTCTGTGTGCACAAGAGTACATGTGCTTGTGTCTCTAGGTTGAGTAGAGGGGAATCGCTGAGCAGAGCTTGTGGATAAGCCTGAGGTTCTAAGTGCTGAGAGGATAATCGGATCTCAAGTGAAGTTAACTAGGACATGAGTTTGGGGCAAAGAAAAAAAATGTCTTTCTTTCCCAGACCCCTTTTCCTCTACTTGGACTTTAAAGTCTGAGTTCCTTGAGTTCCTGGGGCTCTATCCCAGGGCCACTTCTCCTCTTGTAAGCTTCTCTATTCCCACGTCTTCCATCAGCATCCATATGCAGACAATGTTCAGATCTCTCCAGCCCAGATCTCTCTTTTGTGCTCCAGATACTATACTCAGCGTCCCACCAGACAGCTCCACTTGAATAACCTTTAATCACCTGGAAGCTTCCAGAGCAAAACAAAACTCAGCGTCTTGTTCTCCAAGCCTCACCCTTCTCCTGAGCTCCCTAGCTCAGCAGACACCATGACCATGAACCCAGTTCCCCATCTGAGATCCTTCGTCCCCTTTCCTTCATCTTTTCACACCTAACCAGTTGCCTAATCTGTCCACTCTTAGGTGGGAAGTCTAATATGTTTGAAATCCACCCACTCTTCTCCATCCTCGCTGCTGTCAGCTTGGGTTAGTTCGTAGCATGTAATAGCTCAGACTTTAATCCAGTCTCCCTGGGTCTGAATGCTAGAGGAGATTAAATCTAACCCCCAAAGTGCAGCAGGATTCCCTTAGGTAAGTGGTCAAACCACTTGGTACCTCGGATTCTTCCTCTGAAAAGTGGGGATAATAGTATCTACCTCCTGGGGTCACAGTAAGGATTAAATGAAATAATACATGTGAAGCACTTTAAAAGAGGCCAGGCACACAAGAAATGCTAAGGAAGTGTTAGCTATTATTATTGTACTATTATCATCACTATTGTTATGACTGTTATTATCATCTAAGTTACTCCTGGCCTCCTAATTGCTCTCCCTGCCTCAAATCTCATTCCCTTCTTATCCACTGCTACACTGGAGAAGCACCTGAGGCTGGGCAACTACTATACTGAGAAAGTACAGTGCTCTGCTGATGAGTGGCTGCGCAGATTTGGGGCCTAGGTCTAAAGGACTCTGGAGCCCTTGTTCTTAGCTGCTAAGCCACTCTGCCAATTGGCAAGTGTGAAGAATGAGTGGACTGGGAAAGCAGGACAATGAGGAAGGAATGAAACCAATGGAGAGAAAACTAAAAAAGAGGGTCAAAGGCAAGTAGTGACTCTAAAGCATCTTACTACACTGATGGACAGTAACTGTAATGGGGTATGTGGTGGGGACTTGATAATGGGGGGAATCTAGTAACCACAATGTTGCTCATGTAATTGTATATTAATGATACCAAAATAAGATAAATAAATAAAAATCAAATAAAATAACATAAAAATAAAGTAGGAAAAAAAAGAGGGTCAGAGGTGCTCCAGATTTTCCATATAGGAATATTTCAGGGTGGCAATCTAGTTGCAGGGGGTAGGAATGAGGGGCTTTGTATTGAAGCTTGATTTGAAGAGGAAGCATAGAGTTTTGGTGGGGATGCTGATGGACAGAATGCATTAGAGGACCTAGGTCCTCCCGAGAAGCTGATGGTGCCTCCAGAATGGTCAGGTCCAGGCAGTGGAGACCAGGTGAAATCCTGGGGGGATCATAGACGTGTACTAGGATAGCCTTGGCCATCAAAACAATCCAGACCAAAGGGCATCTTGCTGGGAATTGATCCTCTTATCTTCGGCCACCACATCATTGTCAGGGGAGAAAATCTGTTAAGGCTGCAGCATCTGGGAGCCCAGGTCAGCTTGCAGCTGGGGTGAGATGGTGGTGGTGTATGAGATGAGAGGTGGGGGATGTCCCGGTGGGACCCATGTAGCCTCCCTGTCCTGCCTCTCCATATCCTCCTTCTGAGTGAAAGTCAGCTGGAGCCATGGCCTCATGCAAGAGGAAGTGATGTGGGGTTTGGGAGCTCTGCCAACTAGCTCAGGTTAGCTCTGCCCTCTGAGCTCTCTGGGCTAGGCTGCTGGCCAGTCAGACTGCCTGCCTGCTGGGTGCCTTCTGGACGAAAGCTGGCTGGGAATGGGAAGGCTAGGGAGGGGTGGACTTGTTTCAGGTACCGTCTCCAAGCACTCGAGAAGGAGGTATTTTTCCTCCCAGGTTTGTTCTGTATCTGAGGCCTGTGACTTGGTTTGCTGCCCTCAAAGAATGGAAACCTTTGGGACAAGCAAGCCAATGTCCCCATGTACTCTACCTCAGGCCCCAAAGGGCCCTGAGAGTCCATCTTTCTCCATCCAGTGATCCTTGGAGTTCAGGTGCAAGACAGAACTTTGATTGGCAGGGAAAAGCCCACCCTGTCCCTGTCCCAACCAGAATCCTAAAGAGAAGCTGGCCACACAGGCTGAGACAGGGGGATGCAGAGGGCACTGCACCTCTGTGAGCAAACTCTCTGAAAAGGCTCCCCTGGCATGGGACGAGGGGGGGTGGCTGGGAAGGGGAGCCCTGGAGGGAGGAGGCTGCGCTCCAGCTTGTCTGACTCAGCCCATGTGGAAATGAAGTGTTCCTTTTAAAAATCAACAATCTTGCAATTTCTGCGATCCATGGGATTTTTGCAGTTTACGTTGAAGGTGGGGGAAGCAGTTTTTAACACCAAACCACATGAAGGCAAATTCACTGAGAGCCACCCAGCCACATCTCCAGCCTTTCATACCGGTGCTCTACCTTCCACAAAAGCTCTGGGTTCTCTGTCATGCCTTTCTTTTCTCTGCCTGGATCCCAGTTGTCAAGGCTTCAAGAAAATGCACTTCAGTCCTTTGTCACTGAGTGTAATTTGATAAACTGAGCAGAAACACCCTGCTCTCCCCATCCTTTCAAAAACTGTTACTGCCAGAGAAAGAGGCTGAGGGAAAGAGATCTGAGGTCTTTGAATGGACGTTTAAGCACGAACGCACGCGGGCGCGCGCGCATGCACACACACACACGAGTCTCATACACATACCAGGACATAGAGTTGCCTGGAATGGGAGGAGGTCAGATCACAGCTTCTTGTGTGTGGGGGCCTGGCCCTGGGGTCCTGGGGTGGATGCCCTCCCAGCTCCTAGCGACTCCCCTAGTCACAGGCCTCATTGCAAACGCCCAGTGGGCGGTGCCAGGGTAGGTTTCAGGCTATAAAGGGCTCTTGGCTCCCGGGCCTGAGGGAACGGCATTGCCGCGACAGTGTCCCTGCCAGCCACAGCCAGCTTGGGGCACCGCTGGTGTCCCACCGCCACCAGGCAGGCTACTCTTCCCCAGGCCGTGCTGCTTGGGGCACCACTGTCAGCTGCGTTCCTCGCGCCCACTCCATCCTCTCCACTGGCAAGTCCCTTTCTGAGTTGTTTTCATCTGGGTTGGGTGTGGGGTGGGAGGAAAAGGACTTGAGTATGGGGCTTTGACAGGGGAGGATGGGCTTATTTCCATTTCTTTTTAAAAAATTCCTTCCAGGACAAGTTTCTGAGGCTGAGATTCCAGAGATGAGGTTTTGGGTGAGGTTTGTTCCATATTCAGGCAAAGAAGAAAGCAGCGAAGTTCTTTCCTGAGGGCCACCCCCTTCCCAGGGCTGCAAGAGGGTAGATGGGGGGCTCTCTCCCACCCACTGGGCTCCAAGAGGCTGGGAGTGAGGGGCTAACTGTGCCTGCATCTGGCACGGACAGGTAGACAGTTGGACAGTAGTTGTTATCTGTAAAAACTAAAAAAAAACATCTAAATATCCAATGAAGGGAGGATACCTCAGGGTGGGGTGGGAACAAGTCACACAAGGGACAAAGAAAAGAAAGAAGGAAACCCTTGAGAAATAAATAAATAGAATCCAGAATCCAACTACAGCTTCGGCAGCATCACAAATAGCAGGATGGCAGCTCTGAAGAGGTGGGTGAGACTCCAGCCAGCTGTGGTGTTGAAGGGGTCAGTAATTGTTCCACACGACCGCTTCAGAGCTCCTGAAGCTGCATGGATAGGGGGAGGGATGGAGGAGAGTTTAGCTCCTGGGGACTCTAGAAAGGCAACATTCATGGCACTGTGCTGATTGTCAAGCCATGCATGGTTGACCCCCCCACTCCCAGCCAGCCTGGAAAGCAGGGGTCCCAGCCCTCTCAGAATAGCCAGGGCACAGCCAGGGAGTGTCCTCTAAACTGTCCTTGAGGATTGGGCACCAGAGGGCCACTTCCAGCCTTGCAGTACCCATTCTGAAGGAGGACATAGAATGGGACAGGGTGGGTAAACAGGCTTAAGGATATCTGGGGACACAGGCTGGAATCTCGGGGCCAAGGGCAACAGTTTGTCTGCTAGGGTAGCAGTTTCTGCTGCAAGTTCTGAGGAAACCCTGGAGGAACCTGCCTGAGCAGGAGCTGGTGACCCAGGGCAGACCCCCTCTCCTCCACGGTGCCTCAGAAGTTAACAGAATGTCGCTTCCCCACTGCACCTGACATTTTTCAGGCACGGGGCCCTGCCACATTGGCAGGCATGTACTGAGAGTCCTTAGAATGCAATGGGGACCAGCCCACGGCCTAGGGGGTGATGAAGAGCAGCAGAGAGCTGATTTCTAAGGGCCCCCTCAGCGCCAGCAGGACAGGCCAGGGCTAAGAGCATGGAGAACTCACTGAAGTTAAATTCTAAGTTTTCCCTCTTGAGCTAGACTACCACAGTCCAGGGGAGAGGCTGGGAAGGCCCTGCACAAGCTCCTGAATACCCGAATGCCACCCCTGCTTCCTGCCCACTGCCTCCTGGTTTCTGCTGTCTGGCCACCTTTATCCTGGATTTTTCTTCCTTTCCATTTGGATCTGGTTAGAGGAGGCAGAGATGGCTTAAGAAAAAGAAATAAATAGCACACATTTTAAAAATTCAGGGCCAGAACTATGCAAAATTGAGTGTAAAATTGACAGCTCCCTCTGTTGCCAACTTTAGCGATCAGAATGGACATTAAACAAAGAGACAGCTGCCATGTCCCCTTCAAGTCTGATGGGACTGTGTGCTTGCTTGCGGCAGGAGTAGATAGGACAATATAATGGTGAAGGAGAGGGGGGCTCTGGGCCTCAGTTTCTCATCACTGGGAAAGTAATATGTATGTCTAATATTTTTAAATAGTGTTATCACATGGGAGTGTGCAGAGATGGAATAAAGTAGTGCTAGAGCACAGGCCTGTTGGCTCTGCAGGACTAAGGCCCTACACATGTGAGGGACTTGGAAGGTACAGTGTCTCCACCCTTTTGGACATAGCAAGTCCAGGGCACTCCTGAGAATCTTTGTGTCTCAGTGAGGGGCAGGGCCTGAGATAAATCTGCCATTCTGCTTCCCGCCCACCACCTCCTGGTTTCTGCTGCCTGGCTGCCTTTATCCTGGACTTTATTTCCTCTTTTCCATTTGGCTCTGGTTAGAGGAGACAGAGATAGTTTAAGGTAAAGAAAGTAAATGGTATACATTTTTTAAAATTCAGGGCCAGAACTATGCAATATTGGTGTTTTCTGGGCTGAGGAAGGGGTACAGAGGCTGTGCTTAGCCCGCTGTCTGCATATTCCAGTCCCTCTGCCAAATACTGCGAACTTCATCCGCACAGAACTCCATTTGAAACAGCATTCCCATGACTGGTCCCTCCTCAGTCTGTTCTGATTTCAGGGTACCCAAAAGGCTGCAGGGCTGTGGAAGACAAGCTGTGAACCAAGGCAGTGAGTTGAAGGCAAGCTCTAACAGCAATGGCTGAAAGCCTGGGGTGGGGTGGGCACTGGGCCCCACAGAAAGGGTTGTAGGTGGGGGTGTCCAGGAGTTCCTGTGCTATTAGCTGCAGCTGGCCTGGAGGGAGAGAGATGCTCACTGGGGAATGGCCAGATCATTGAAAAATACTCTGTCTTATAGCCCACTCCTACTCTCAGAATCTCTTGGGTTGAGCTATGCTTACCTTTTGGACAGTCCACAAGGGGCCACTCACATTCTATGGCCAAAGGTGGTGGTGGGTGATGCTTGAAAGGACTGAGGTTCAGTCTAGGGTCAGGGGCAGGGTCAATCTGTGACCAGGATTAAAGGTCAATCCGGGATTAGGCTCAGGGTTCTGTTTTAGGTCAGGGTTATGGATTCAGGCTGAGGCCTGGCTCAGGACTCAGTCTGGGGCCAGGGGCAGAAGTCCGTCTGAGGCAGGTGAAAGGATGCCCTCTAATGGAGTTTGACTGGTGAAGATGGCTGCTGACCTTTCTCTATCCTAGCCCCTCCTAGGGAATTCCTCCTAGGCAGCCCCTCCTCGGCAAGTCCTAGGGAATTATACTATTACAGCTTTCTTTCTCTTTTTTCCTACGTGCTTTTTGGGATTTGAGGAGAGAGATGGTTCCAATTAGGAAATCCAGCAGCTATTGCTGTGGGGCTGTGCTGTCCCTGTAGACATTTCCCAGGCCCCCAGTTGGTAGACCGGCAATAAGGACTCAGAATGACTTCCCCAAGCCCCCTCCCACCTCCCACTGTACACCTGAACAGGAGAAGAGGATGAAAGTGCACAAAAGCCATTCCCCAGGAATAAGGGCAGGGGAGGAGAGGGCAGCTAGACTGGGGAGACTTCTGGGCTGTGATCCCCAGAGACACCTCCTATGGACTTTTGAGCTTGGTGGCTGGGATGCTGGTGTTGCACGAATTTATTGACAATGATTCCCTAAGTGTATATGCCTCAGTATGTGTGTGTGTGCACTCAGTATTTGCCTGTGCATTTATTTGCATTTCTATACAGCTGTGTGCCCATCCTTTCAGAGATGGATATCTCCGAGGGTGGGTTCCCCAGGGTCATCTTGCCCATTTCACCACCTCAGGGCCAATGCTGTTCCCAAGGGTCAGGCTAGGTTCTTAAGTCTCTTTAAAACAACAGACTTCAACGATCTTGCCCAGCCCCATTCTTGCCCAGCTTCATCCTGAGATGGGGAGCAAAGTAGTGCAGCCTCACCACTCTCGGGTACCCTATCCAGTTAACTGTTGCCTGAAACTTCCCTACTGTCAAAGTGTGCCCTGACTCTCTGTTTCTGGGCGCCACTCTTGGGGAGCTACAAGCAAGCCCTTAAAGGTTGAACTCCCACTGTGAAAGACTGGGGAAAAGGGGGGCAAGAATTGCTTCCCCGAGTATGTAGTACCCCAACTTCCCACCAGGTGGGGTTCCAAGGCTGAGAGTGAGAGTCGAGATGACAGAGAAGCAGCAAGCCACCAGCTTTTAAATCACCACCCGCCACATCAACCTCCCAAGCGCTCACACAGGGAGGTACAGCACATATGCTCGCACCTTAGACGCTCACACACATTCTCTTCTAGTGAGCTCCAAAACAGAACACGATTGGACTCAGGGGAGGTGTTAAAAGGGGAGGCTAGTTTCGTTTACGCACACCGTCCTTAACTGAAGGTGGGCTATCAAGTCCTCTGCCTTGGGAGTGCGAAAGTGAACGACAGAGACAAGGCCGGGGGAAACAGGACCTACGGGAAAGGGCGAGCCAGGCACTAGCCAGACCAAGTCGGGGTTGGCACGAAGAGCTCCGTATATCGCTGACACGAGGAGGAGAGGCCAGATGACAGAAGGATGCGCAGACCCACATACAGCTCCGGAGAGCACACACAAACCCGCAGACAGACCACACAGCTCCACAGACGTCGGGCCGACCCAGGGACACACACGCTCGCGCACACAGGTGCGGCCCCGGGCCACACGCACATCTCGCACAGGCACGCGCGCCGGGCTCTCTGCCGCCGGCTGGGAGAAGGTGGCCGCGTTCACACGGCATGTTTATTTACTCAATTGTATCAGTGAACGTTTGTACCCAACTCCTCCTGCCTCCGGGTACCAGGGCCGCCGCATTTGTTCTCGGCGAGGGACACTCACCGTGACCATCAACGGGGTTCCTCCGACGCTGCAGGGGACAGAGGGGATTACAAAGTTAGGAGATCTCGAAGTGTCCGAGTGGAGGGGCTGCAGTGTCAGCGGCCCGGGACGCTTACAGGAAGAGGGGAACATGGAGGGCTTGTAGGGTCAGAGACATACGGAGCGGGCACAGAGACCTTGGAATCCGAATTAGGGGATGTATGGATCGGGATGGGGGACGGCGACTAGGAGGCATTGGGAGAGGCATGTGGAAAGGCCGAGAGGTCCCAGTAGATAGTAGCCGGCGGGGTTCGGCGGAATAGGAGCTCGGGACCCTAAGCACAGGTTCAGGGCCTTTTGGTGCCCCTCAATCGCCGCCGGGGCGATAGCTCAGGTGGGACTGCCCGAGGCGAGAGGAGGGGGCCGGGAACCGAAGAGGGAGGGAAGAAGCTCAGCAGCCAAGCGGGCACCGTGCGAGTGTGCACCGTGTGTGTGTGTGTGTGATCTCGTTCATCTGTAGGTGCCGGATTCAGCGAGACGCCAAAGAAGGAAGAAGAGGCGAGAGGTGAACTGAGTTTGATCCTGCGGCGGCCACAAGTGGGTCCCGGGCGGGCGGCGGGCGGCGGGGCGGGGCGGGAGGCCGGCGGGCGCTCACACGCTCCGGCCGTCGGCCTCTCACCACGCCTCCAGCTTTGTAAGCGCTGGGGGGTGGGGGGCCGGGCTGCCTGAGCGCCCACGGCGCAGCCTCCCGCCTCTATATAAACACACGCATCGCCCCGCTTTGGACTCAAATTCAACATTGCGAGAAGCTTTTTAAGCCACCAGCCCTGAAATCCTGCCTCCCGCTTTTCCCCTCTTTCATTCCTTTTACCTTCCTTTCTTTTCCTCCCTTTCTTCCCCCAGCAGCAACTCCAGAGCCGAGAGACCGCGTCCCGGGACGGACTGCCTTTTCCTAATTGACAATAGCCCGGCTCGGGTTTTCACCTCCTCCCCCACCCCCACCGCCTCACCCCTCCCGCCGCCGCCGCCGCCCAGCGCCCGCCCGGGGCTCTGTCGCCGGCCGCGTCCCAGCCCGGCCGCGGTCCGTCGGCTCTGCACCCGCGCGCCCGCCGCCGCGCCCGCCGCGCCGCCTGGCCCGCCGCGCCCGCCTCGGCGGCGCAGCGGAGCTCTGGGCTCGGGTGCGCCGCCTGGGTAGCCCAGGGACCTGGGCTCGGGCCTCTCCGTCGCCTCAGCTGGGGAGCTTTGCCCTTCGTCCCCAAAGTTTTTGGGTTCGTTGGAATTTTTGGATTGAGGACTTTTCTTTTTTTTTCCACCTGGGAATTTGAGGGGGAAACTTGACAAGCGGATCGCACTTTCCTCTCCGCTAGTTCTCTGTCCCCCTTCTTTTTTTTTTTCGAGCAGGGAAAGGGGCTTACGAGAGAGGCTCCTGCTGGCCAAAATTTTTCAAAGTTTTCCGAGTGTGATGGTTGCGGGGAGATCTGATCCACCAGCTTGATTCACGGCTTCATCTAACCACCCCTCGGGAAGCCCCTAAGCCCGCTATAAGAGAACAAACAAACAAACAAACAAACAAAAAGTTACACTCCGAGTCGCCTCGTGTCTCCTCTCTCTCCTCCTTTAGGCAATTTTTTTTCTCCGTCTCTCCGCTCCCCTTGCAGCCTCCACTCCCCTTCCCTCGGCCCCTTCCTCCTCTGTTCGGCTGGAGGTGCCAGGACCCCGGCCTCAGCCTCCCCTCCCCCGCCGCTCGCGTCCCTTCTCGTCCGGCCCTCCCCTCCCCCGCCGCGGCCAGCACAGCCAATCCCCCGAGCGGCCGCCAACATGCTCTTTGAGGGCTTGGAGCTGGTGTCGGCGCTGGCCACCCTCGCCGCGTGCCTAGTGTCGGTGACGCTGCTGCTGGCCGTGTCGCAGCAGCTGTGGCAGCTGCGCTGGGCCGCCACCCGCGACAAGAGCTGCAAACTGCCCATCCCCAAGGGTTCCATGGGCTTCCCGCTCATCGGAGAGACCGGCCACTGGCTGCTACAGGTAAGGGCGCGCTCGCTCCGCTGCTCTCCGGGGTCCGCTATTGGCACGCGCCGGGCCGATGGAGCCGCGAGCAGGCCAGGGGGCGCCGGGAGCCTGGAAGTCCGGATCCCCGCCCCTCCCCTTCCCTCTTCTCTGCCGTCTTTGCCCGGGCTTCCCCTGCCTGCCTGCGGCGTGGTTCGGAGCCCGCTGGCGCCGGGTGCGCAGGTTCGGGGGGTTGATAAGAAAGATCCCCTGAACCCGAGAGGTCCCCAAGACTGACTTTTCTCAGTCTACGGCGACCCAGCAAGGGGGTGCGGACCATCCTGGGAGTTCCCCTTACGGCACCGAAAGGGCGTCGGGTGGTGAGCCACTTTTGCCTCTCCTGCGCGCTCCAGGCCCTAGTCGCCGTAGGCCTCTTGTGCTTTGGCGGTGTCATTGGATCCCGACCACAGAGTTGGGGAGAGTGGAGGGGGCCAGTGCCAGCCAGAATTGCGCCCTTTTAAGACCCGGGCTGTGTTCCCGCCGCGTCGTCGGCTGCTGCCCTAGGTCCGATAAGAGAGAGAGAGAGAGAGAGAGAGAGAGAGAGAGAGAGAGAGAGAGAGAGAGAGAGAGAGTGAGAGAGAGTGTGAGTGTGTGTGTGGTAGGGGAGGAAGGAGGTAACCCAGGGAAAAGGAGAAGCCTACACATGAGGGTCCTCGGCTTTTGGGGAAAAGGGTCTATTTACTTCTTGGATGGGGACAGTTTAGCAGGGGAGATAAATTTGGGATTGGTGTGTGTGTGAGATGCGTGGAGTGGGTATTTGTTAGCCACTGCACAAACCCCACACTGTTGGTGATAATGGGCATGGGCGAGTCAGGGACCAGACCCAGGTAGGTAATGGGGAGATTAACCTGGAATTAACCTCGTCAAGTGCTAGACATCACTTTGCAATTTGATACACACCAGGTTTTTTCCTGGGGCGGGAGAAGGGGGGTGCTTCTTGGCTAACAGCATAAGGTGTGTTGTGTGCGCATGTGAACGCGTGTTTGTCGGGCGGATGCTGATGGTAGTTAGAAGGCTGGATGTTCTCAAAGAACAACCTCCGCACCGGAGAGCTGAGGCTGGAGGTGAACCCAGAGACCTGTGGGATTAGAAGTGCAAAAACTTGGCTTGAAATTAACAGACGCGTGCAACCCTCGCGCACACACGGACTTGCGGCCCAGCCCCGCCCCACGCCAAGTGACCGCCGAGCGGGACTAGGAAGGGGGATGCTAAGGTGGTCTTCCCAAGTCCCGGAATCAGCCCCATCTCTTGTGGGGATTATTCGTGCAGCGGGGTGGAGTTCACTTCAACTAAAGGGATGCCCCCACCCACCCCACGCCGTAAAGAAATCCCCAGAGCCTCTCTCTCCGTGCCGCCACACTTACAGGGTTAACTGCAGCAGTGGTCTCGGCTTTGGGCCGAGGATTTAGGAAATAAAATAACTCACATGGGCTTTGGCTCCTGTCTTGTTAGAGCGAATCTGCGGAATTTGCCGTGCGTGCTCGACTCCATCTCCCCACCCCGCCTTTTCTGACCTTTCTTTGCTCCCCATCCCCACCATGCTCCCCCCATCCCCACTATGCTCCCTTGACCTTTTCTTCGAATCCCACAAGGGCGCCTGGGTCTCTGTGTCAAGTAAGCACAGAAGATGGGGACTGGAAGACAGTTTCCCATCCATACATCCCCTGGAGCCCTAGAATCCACGGTGGGAGAGAAATGGGGAATACGGGTAGAGGAGCGCTGAAGGGGTTAACGGGAGCTTTCTGAATCCCAGCTTTATTTTTTCGGAGTCATTTATCAGATTTTACGGGGAGACCTCCAAGGGCTCTCCGTTTCCACCGTGCGCCATCTAAACAGAGCCCAGGGCTAAAAATACAACATTTTTGTATAAATTGGACTCGCGGCCCGAGCGGCTGCCCCTATGAAAGTCCTCTTTGTGAAGACCGTGGAAACGGCGGACAAATAACTCTTTATTAATGCCACAAAAAACGCACTTTAATTATAGTTAGGCAGATCAGAGGCGGGAGGGGGGCAGCGGGAGAGAGGCGGCAGCGACCTCGGAAAATTCACAGCCCAACTTTTGTGTCGAAAGAAAAGAAAAACAGAGGAAAAGAAGGAGAGGAGAGACTGAGAGTCAGACAGCGAGGGAGACGGGTATAGCAGACGGAGGGAGGGGACCGCGCTCCTCACTCCTCACCCTTTGTCGCACCTCCACCCGCGCCTTGATTTCTCTTAAAGGGGTAGACGCGGTCCAGACCGGCTGCTTGGTTGCGGGGGTGTTCTCCCCGACCAACCAACCTGCAAGTGGGGCGGTGTCCGCCGCGGCCCAGCCCCCCTCCTGGAAGCAAGGGCAATGCGGGCTCGCTCCCTGTTGCGCGCCGGGGCCGGAGGCGCATTTGGGAAAATTATTAGGGCTCTGGGTTCTGTAGTCACTTTTCGGCAGTGCTGGAGTATGTACATACCTAGCTGGAAAATACTTTTCCATAGAAGGAGAGCGAGGAGGAGGACCAACCCGGAAAAAAGGGAAACCGAGTTGTCCTTGGGGGTGCAGGACCCCATTGGTCGGGAGCCCACATCCGCACGTCTGTTGACTAGCAGGCGGGACGGCCAGACAGGTGGTGTCCCTCCTCTTCTCACCCGGGGCCGCCCTGGCAGAAGAAGGGTTAATGTGGGGTGGGGTGGCGAGCGGGGAAGTCAAAGGTGAGCAGGACGCCCCTGCCCCCGCCCCTCGGAGATCCCCCCTATTTCCGGTACCCGTGCGGTTTAGGCTCAGCCCGCAGCTCTGAGCACCCTGCCGGGGCCCGGGCCTAACCGTCCAGGACTCGCACGGCCGCTGCAGCCGCCGGGGATCCGGTTACCTGCGACAGCCGCCCCGCCCTGCCCCGCCCCGCGGGAAGCGCTGTCTTTCGCGCTGGAGTTCCGAACTCCTGGGCGGCGACGAAAGTCCTCAGTTATTTCCAGAGCAAATTGGTTTAGGAAAATCGCGGCTCTCCTCCCGTGCCCTACCCTGCACAGCTCTCAGAGGGCCGCCGGGTCCCTTGGCGGCCCACACCCCCGAGCTCGGCGGAAACCCCAACCCCCCTCTGTAGCGACTGCCTCCGGGCACGAACCACTCACCGCTATAAATAATCTCTGGCCTGCGGCCACCCCGCGGGGTCTCGCCAGCCAGTGGCCCGGAGCCTGGAAATATTTATTCCGAGAGGCTCCGGAGCGCAGGACGTGGGGAGGATGGGCGGGGGAGAGCGGCGGGTAGGCTCCAGTTTAGAGTCCCGCGGTACGGGATACCTAGTCCCTCCCGCAAGTCTTAACAAAAAACGGCCTCCCGCGGGGTGCCCCTGGGCCTCCTGCCTCCTTGTATTATTTATTATTCTCTTAGGCCCTACTTCCCAGTTCTAGTGCACGGTATGAAAAATAAAACCTATGTGTGTGTTTGTGTGCGGAGGAGGTGGGGGCGCGGCGCAGCGCACCGGTGCCCGGGGTTGGTTCCTCCGCCCCTCCCCCATGGGCCCTCGAGGCTGGGCCTCCTGGGTGTCCAATTTGGAGATGTGTATCCTGAGAGAGCTCCTTTCTGTGGCTCCCGCAGGGTTCCGGTTTCCAGTCGTCGCGGAGGGAGAAGTATGGCAACGTGTTCAAGACGCACTTGCTGGGGCGGCCGCTGATCCGCGTAACCGGCGCAGAAAACGTGCGCAAGATCCTCATGGGAGAACACCACCTCGTGAGCACCGAGTGGCCGCGCAGCACACGCATGCTGCTGGGCCCGAACACGGTGGCCAACTCCATAGGAGACATCCACCGCAACAAGCGCAAGGTAAGATCTGGGCCACGAGCACTGTAACTGTGCTTTGACCCTCTTCTTCCGTGCACCTCCCTTGGGGTAAGGAGTTCGCTGAGCCCTGGAGACATCCCCAACGGAATCTGTCATCTCCATTTGCACACATGCTAGAGGATCTCGTAGTTCGACTAGACGGCAGCGATCCCGGATCCAGAGCCTGCACAGGCCTCCTTCCAGTCTGCCCTTTTGTTGACCCACTGTGCTTAATGCGCTACTAGGCCGAACGTGGGGCTGTTTTGGGGGAGTGATGGTTTGGACAGAGCTTGAATGTGCGGGAACTGGGGTGTCCAACGTTTGTCCCTGCAGTGCTTCACAAAACTGGAAAAGAAAGGGCGGACGGTGGTTGGCGCCCCCCTTTTCTCCACGTTTCCCCCAGGAATTCCTATGACTGGGGACGGACAACTCTAAAATCAAATCTAGCATTTCTGCCACAGGCTGCTTAAGGTCGACGTGGGCAGGCGCAGGGGTCCGGGGGGCACCCCAAGGATAGCGGTTGCGGGGCCTTGCCTGGGAGGGGTGCCGTGAAATTCAGGCCACTGCAGACATTCGTCTGTATGATGGGGGGACGGCCAGGGGTGGGAGAGCAGCCAAGGCGCGGCTGGCGATCAAAGTACACCTACCTCTTCCCATAAAGAGGAAGAAAAAGTGGGTGTTTATCCTGTGGATTTCCCGAGCGCCTGGAAGAGGCACGGAGGAGGTGAGCCAGAGCGCACGCAGCGAGCCTCCCCGCCCCCCTCCCAGGGCTGAGCTGCCGCCGGCGCGGCCTGCAGCGCGGGCGGCACGTGCTGTTTGAACTGCAGTAACCCGAAAGCTGAGCCGCCGGCGGGCGGGGCGCCGGCCTGCGGGTTTAAAGCGGCCGGAGCCGGGTCTGCGCGACCTCCCCACCCTCCATTTTTCCGCTGGGTCAGAGGACTCGCCCAGGTTTGAAACCTGCAGGAAAAAGAGAGACCGCCTGTGATCGCCAAAAGTGGCAGAGTACGGGAGAGGGGAGGGGCAACTCTGGGCAACCCCTGTGTGAGGTGGTCTTGGTGAATTTAGCGATTCATCTTACAGTATTTTGATGTCTTCTGAACTGCCTGCGACGAGTAGTTCCCCGCAGCAGACAAAAGGAGGAAAAATCAAATGGAGGAGATTGAATTTACCCTCCCTCCCTCACCCCACCCCCGCCCAATAAAACACGTATTTTGGGAACTGGAAAGGGACTTCTAAAATGGTCTCCGCATCTGTCTCACTAGAGCAGGAAGCAGCTAACACAGCCGGCCAGGGGCAGAGCAGGGGCTTCTAGGGAGTGGCTGTGGGCTGTAGGCTCAGGAATGGGGGCTTTTCAAAAATGTAAAACACTCCTTTCTTGCTTAGTCTTTGTGACCCCACCAAAAACCCATTCCAAAGTGAAGAGACAGCCTGAGACTCAGAAGTCCAGGTCCAAAGGATATGGCTTCTTCCTCATTTTACCTTTATACAGGCTTTGACAAGAAAGCAATTACCATCCGCTCCTCACAGAAGGGGACACTGAAAGCTTAGAGAGTTTGAGAGACAAAGAAAGGGCAGATCAGGGCGTGCAGCACAGGCATCCATAAAGAAAAGTTGTTTCTGGGCCACCAAGCAGAGCCCTACTCACCTGCCCACCCTGGGCTGCCAGCACCTGGGGGTGGGGGCAGGGAAGAAGGCTGGGTCTGGACCAGAGTGAGAGACCCTGGGGGTGCAGAGGGCTGTGGGGCAGGACTGTGGTTCCACCTACCCTCTGCCCTAACTAGGCCTTGGGCCTCCAGATGGGGAGGGGCCTGCCTGGAAAGCCCCAAGGTTTTGGCCTGTGTTGTCCATTGGGAGAGAGAAGGAGACAGCAGGCCCAGAGGAACAGAGGAATGCACAGAGAAGGAGGGAGAGAGAGGGAATGGGCTGGGGCCAGGGTGAGGACCATGGGTAAGGTATCGATGGTCTCCTTTGGGAGACCTCTAGCTCCTTGGGGGTGGGGAGCAGCCAGAAAGCAGCTCATCCTTTCTGGATAGAGGCCTGGGAACCTGATGCAGAGGCCCTCTCTGTATGTATTAACTGTGTGTCTCCTTTGTTGCATGTATATGGGTCTTGTGGTAAATCGGTGGACAAAGGGGTCCTTGCCTGCTTAATGTCCCTAATTGATGTTCCTTAAACTTGGGTTTATCTTAATTAAATAGACCTTGAGTTAGGTATAAACGTAGAAGCAGGAAACTTGGTCCTTGCCTTAAAAAGTGGAGTCTAGCTGAAGGGATGATAAGAGAATATTTAGGTGCACATTCTGGTCCTGAAGAGAATGGCCAGTCTGCTGGACCCAGTGCCCAGTGGACTCGGTGTGGCCAGGGTGGAGGCTGCTGTGTGCCACTCACACCATCCTACCCAGCCAGCACTGCAGTCAGGGACCTGGAGAACAGGCTCCTGGGCCAGGCCTCGGCCTGGTTAGGATGTTCTCTCAGGAAGTGGGGCCCAGGTGTGCTGGGCCTGGCTGGCAGGCAACTGGAAGCGTCACTGTTTCCACTGGGTCTGGAGGGCCACCCTTTCTCTGGGAGGTCTGACCAGATGTGCTGGGAAGGGCTCCCCACAGCCATCGCTACACTCCAGGTGTTTGCCCTCACTGCCCTGGTGGTCTAGGGCCAAGATGAGTGGGGTTGCCAGAGAAAATCCAAAAAGCCTTGCCCAATCTAACAGAATACTCTCTGGAGGCCAGGCTTGTATCCCTATAGCCACCAACTCAGAATCTGTCCCTCCTCCTTTGATACCCCTTACCCACAGGCCCTGGGTGTTTGATCTGTTGTGGTGGGGCAGTGGGGTGGGATGGGGCATGACTTCATCTCTCTTTGTATGCAGAGAGGCCAGGGTACTCCCCTAGAGGGTGGATTGACTCATAGGGAAGATGGGGGCAATGGTTGTCAGGGACATGGAGAAGGAGTTGGGGTAGTTCTAAAAGCTTCCAGTGCCTAGTCCCACACACCAGTATCAGACATATCCTCTTATCCTTTGGAGACAGGTCTGGGCTTCTTTGCACCAAAGGGCCAGAAGATTCAGGGTGCTTTAGCAGAGCCTTCCAAGAACTTGGAGAACATCTCAAGGGATGCACTTAGCCTTAGAGCCCTGGACTGAGGCAACCCCAGGCAGGGCCTTCTTGCCCTTTCACCCCTGACCCCTGGCTACAGGGACTCTGTGTCCAAGGCTGAGGTGGGGAAACAGCTCCCCAGGCTTTGGAGGTAGCAATTAAGGCTGCCTACCTGCCCACCCACTGCCCCTCATTGCCCTGGCCTTTGGGTCCCTTCCTGGATAGGGACTCAGGATCACTGCACTTCTCTCAGAAGTGCTATGCATCCTGGGGCTTATGTCAGATGGAGAGTCCAGGAGGTGCCTCAGAAGGCTGGCAGAGCCCATGGTTGCAGGGAGCTTGGGGGAGGCAATCCTACGTAGCCTTTGGACCAGTGCATGCCCTCTGGCTGCAAAGTGTGCCCAGGCTTAGCTCAGAGCAGAAATTCCCACCAGCATTAGATAGGAAGGTGGGTGTCTCAGCCAGGCAGCCCTGCTACTGGAAGCTCTGCGCCAGCCCCCTGTCATAGGCATAGAGCCTTTGTTCTGCCAGCCAAAGAAGTCCTTCACCAAAAGTTACTGTAGCATCAGCTGGTGGATGCATGGGCCTCTGAGGGGGCTGGTGGCAGGAGCGGATGCCTGTGAAGGTCAGCGGGGGAGGGAGCCCACGGCCAGCGGCCAGGCGCCTGAGAGTGGGCACCTCCCTCCACATACCCTGTGCCCCACAGCAGGGTGGGTGGGCTGGTTGGGCCTAGGGCACCTCCTCCCTTTGCCCTCCTTTCTTTCCTCCTCCCAGGGTGGGGTGGGGTCCAAGACTGTGATGCTGATGTGTTGGCTCACTCTCCCAGCCTTGGGAGACAGTTCTCGCCTTGGTAGGGAGTGGGGAGGCTTGCTCTGGCCCTGAGCCCCCAATGCCAGCCATTGTATCCACTCCACGTTCACCAGGCTGAAGGGCAGGGGTTAGGGGGTGTGCCTCCAGGGGCTGAGAAATGCTGAGAGCAATCCAGAGTAGCCAGAAGAGATGGCCTTCCCCTTAGAATAAACTTGGGCCATAGTGGAGGGAACCCTTCAGGGCTCTGAGATAAATTCAGAGCCCCCCACCCTGGACTGGTAGAAAGCAGCTTGGTGGGGTTTGGAGTGGTGGGAGGCAGGGAGTTCAGGGACCCTGGTAGGTGTGGCTAGTCATGCTTTGGACTGTAACCATGGGAATGCCCTTCCACTTTGGGCCTCTGCTGTTGGGGGGTTTAGCTATGGCTGGAGGAGAGATGAGTGTCTGGGCAAACCTTTTCAGATTCTGAGACTCAAAGGTATCTACCAATTACTGCCCTCCCATTCCCCACCAGCTTTTGTTGTATGTGGAAGTTAGGGGAGAGCACTGGAGTCAAATGGGGGACAGATACTCTGTTCCCACAGATGCTGGGAACCCAGAGAGGACATTCACCATCTGGGTGGGTGTGGGGCGGCCTCTCCCAGTGAGAGGGGCCAAATGGGCACTGGCTCAGGAGGCAGCCAGGGTGAAGTTGAGGCCCAGTGGAAATGCCAGGCAGTGGGAAGATGACGTCCTCTCTTGTCCTCCCCCTTACTTGAGTATAAAACACACACCTTGGCGTCACCCCTGTGCTGTGCGGGCGGCTGCCTGCCCTCTGTTATTCTTTCCACTCCAAAGGCCTCAGCTTTGGTCGCTTGGCGGGGTGGCCTGCCCGGGCCCCCACCCTCCTGGGCGGTCACTTCCATTCCTCCCAGTCTGAGTCACTGGCCCAAAGAGTGGGTTCCTGCTCACTCCTGAGGCTCTTCCCAAGCCCCCGAGGCTGCCTGTCCATCTGTCCTTCCATCCACAGCCACCAGCTGAGAAGGGGGAGGTTATCCGGCTGAGCCGGTCTGCATGCAGGACCATGAGGGTCCAGTGCATGACTCTACTCCCAGGTGCACCAGGTGAGAGGTAGGAGAGGGGAGAGAGGCCTAGAGGAGGAGGGAGAAGCACTTGTAGAAACAATTACGGGGAATTTGAGCCTTGACAAGCCCCTTGGAGTGGCCCCCCCAGACCCTCCCACTCCAGCTCTCACTGTGGGAAGGAAACCAGGGACCTGGGCTGAGCTCACTGCATCACTGGGGAAAACGATGTAGGTGGGAAGGCTTCTAAACACATCTTTCAAGGTGGGGACCCCACTCTGCCTTGCTTCTGTGTCTGGGTGTACCCTGGGTCTCCTGTGACTCCTGCCCTCACTCTGGGCACCAACACTGGTGTGAAGTCCATACCTGCTGCTGCCTCGGCAGGACTTTGCCTGGGCTGGAGATGGTTTCTGATGACCTTTGTCCAACATTCTTGGCTCACTTTTGGGAATTCTAGGGTAGCCCCAGAGGGAAACAAAGCAGGCCTGGGTCCTGTTACAACTGTGATCAGGGCAGTCGGCTCTGGGGGCTAGGAGCCCTTCCCCTCTGCACACAGAGCCGCTCTGCTGGGCACCTGCCCATGTGCCTGAGTCCTGACCCCACCCGCTCCATGTGGCCCAGGCCTCCCCTGCCCTGGCCAGCACCTCCACCTCCTTCTGGCCTTTGTGGTGGGCGGTGGTTTCTGGGCTGCCCCGGCTGTGGGAAGTGCCCACATTGTTAATCCTGGGCATGGACCCAGGGATTAGGCTCTGGAGTTCTCCCAGTGCCTAGGAGGCCCCAGTTCCTATGGAACAGCTGGGCTGAAAGCATGGGCATGGACCGGGTGCCCGCTGAGCTAAGCCCCGAGGGCCCAGAGGGCCTGCAGTCTGCTTTGCATGGCTGCTTATTTGGGTAATTTCTGTACCTCAGTGGGACTCTGAGGAGAATCATGGGATAGTCAGGTGGCAAGGGACCCCAGAACATCCAGTCAGACCCCTCAGGAAAGAAGTAGGCAAACTGATCCCCAGAGGGGGCAGTGACCTGCCGGCTGCCCCTGGCAAGTCCGGAAAAGAATGCTGCGCCTGGGTGTATTGTTTCTCCAAAAGGCACAGCCCAGGGCCAGGAGGCACAGGGTGGCTTGGGCTTCCTGAGATTATCCCAGCTCTTGGCCTTGCTCAGGACCCCTTTCTGTCTAGAGGTGAGGTGGATGTGGATCCCTGCCCTTGGAGTCCCCCTGCTCAGTCCCAGGTTCCCCGACATCCTGCCTGCCCTCCTAGGACCCCAAGGCTTGAGAAGGAGCGATTCGGCTGGCCATCACTAGGGGGCGCAGGGAATGTAACCTTTGGGGCAGGGCAGGACCCGCCTTGCCAGGGCTTGTCTGAGGGTCCCCTCTGGCCATCCCTCAGGATGTAGTGAGGGCCCTAAGAGGTCCCACTCTGGTAACCCAGGGATGGTCTATCCTGGGCTACTGTATCCAGTGTGGGTTGTGTGAGGGGAGGGGAGGGGCTGGCAGGCACTTAGCAGGTGACTTGTGCAATATGATTCTGGGCTTCTTTCCAGGATAACATCTACTTAGGGACTCATACATATTGGCATTTGTAAGCTCTGTACATTGAAAGGAAACACAGGTTCAACCTCACCATTTTTGCAGATGAGGAAACTGAGGCGGAGGGGTCCGGTGAGTGGCCGTGGTGGCACAGTAAGTTGGTAGATGATCCTAAGTTAAAAGTTAGGTCTCCGGGTACCCAGCCTGCCCTTCCCACCACCCTAGTGCATCTTAGAGCCAAGCTGGTGAGGCTGGCAGGTACTGGTCAGCCCTATTTCCCCCTCCATATGCCCACTTTTGGGTCCAGGTCTCCTGTGTTCTGGGGGCCCTGGCCAGTCCCTGCCCCTCTGCCCTTCATGACAGTGTCCTTTATTCTGCTCTGTGGCCTCCCTGTGCCTGCCTGCCTCCATGTCCAGCCCTTCCACTGAGCCTGGTAGCCACAAAGTTATCTTTCTGCCTCCCTGATGAACCTGCTTGGCCCCCATGCACCCCTTTCTTCTCATCCCATGAGCCCTTTACTGTTTGGTAAGGGCCTTACTGGGCTCTGGGGCTAGGACTAATACTCTTTGACTAAGAGCTGATCCTGGAATCCGAAGGACACCACGGTGAGGGCTGAGGCAGAGAGTGCTGTCTTCATCCACGACCCTCTGAAGGAAGGTGGCAGCTGAAGTTCCCCTAGAAATTCCTGGGACCCCTAACCAAGCAAGGTATGAGTGACCCGCCCAGGCTTCGGCTGCCCTTGGCCACCTCCCATTATCCTCCCACCCTTCAGCTGTCCCTTAGTAGCAGAAGCAGCTCCAAACAGTGCTGGCTTCTCTGCCCCTCACTGGCCTCCTTCCCTCCCTCCCTCTGCCCACCGGGAATTTCGGAATGAAAGTGCTATTGTGAATGCCTGGCTGGGCCACTGAAGGGCCAGCACTGTTATTTCTGCAAACCAGCCCTCCCATTAGCCATGCAGGGCTGAGGCCAGGAAAATGTTACCTTTTCCTCCATGAGCTGACTGCAGGGGAAATTCTCACATTTACAGTTTGTGTGGTGGTTGTGTTTGGGGGGCAGGAGGGGAGGCTGGGCACGTGTGTGTGGTTTGTGTGGGGCAGGGTGCGGGGTGTGTTGGGGGAGGCGAGAGGAATATTTTTATCCTTCCTTTGCTCTACCTGTTCTCTGCCTTCCCTGACTGACTTTTCCCTGGTGCCGGTGGGGGTACCCCCTCGTGCCCTAGACTCTGGAGGAGACGGTCACTGGCTGTGATGAGACCCACAAGCCACCGTCGATAAATGAGCAACATCCTGCCATCTGCTACACACCATGAAACTCCCGTACACAGCATGGAAACTCTGTGCAGGGCTGTCTTGGGAGCAGGAGGCAGTTGTTGAGGAATCAGAAGGACAGAAAGCGGGGGAGGTGGAAGCAGGGACTCACTGGTTACTTAAAATGGACCAGAAAGATACAAGGAATAGAAGGGCTTCTTTTAAGCCCTTTGTGATTTTGGTTTTATGATTTTTGGGGGTGGAAAGCCTTGCCCTAAATCCCCTGCCTCCAGACCTGGGCACGCTGAAGACATTTTGATGGCACAGCTGTGAACAAATTCCTTAGCATCTCTACCTGGTAGGTGTTCCCCAGGGAGTGAGAGCAATTTGGGGTCTCCAGAAGTCCTGTGTGCAGTCTAGCCGCAGACTCTTGTTCTCCCATCAGTGGGGAAGAAGAGCTCCCTACTGACTTCCACCTCTTCCTTGTCCATTCCATTCACCTTTGTTCCACTTGTCCAGGGCACTTCTGCCCTGTGGCCTGGATGTTCGGGAATGGGTCCTGCAGTGGAGGGCTGGCTTCCCCTCCAGCCCAACCCAGCCCCCCAGAGTATAGGCCCCACTGCTGGTATGACCACACTGCCCACAGACCAGTTGGCAGGTAGACTGCCCAGTCACCAGGGCTTTGTCATTGTTATAAGTACAAGTACTTATAAACTCTGTCTTCATCCCGTCCCTTTCCTGCCTCCCCACTAAGACACAGACAGTAGGAGGGGGTTCAGACTAGGGGAGTCAGCAAGGGGCTGTGTCTGGATATGGAAAGGGGGAGCTCAGTTGGGGGTGAGGACCTGGAGTCTTCCCTGTCCACAGTCATGGGATCCACTGTTCAGCCAGGCCATGTGGGTGCCATGTGGGCAGGCTTGAGCCCATGTGACCAGCTCACCCGTCTGCCTTCTAGGTCTTCTCCAAGATCTTTAGCCACGAGGCCCTGGAGAGCTACCTGCCCAAGATTCAGCTGGTGATCCAGGACACACTGCGTGCCTGGAGCAGCTACCCCGAGGCCATCAACGTGTACCAGGAGGCACAGAAGCTCACCTTCCGCATGGCCATCCGTGTGCTGCTGGGCTTCAGCATCCCTGAAGAGGACCTCGGGCACCTCTTCGAGGTCTACCAGCAGTTTGTGGAGAATGTCTTCTCCCTGCCTGTCGACCTGCCCTTTAGTGGCTACCGGCGGGTGAGTGCCCAGGGCCTGGGAGGAGAGGAGGTGGGCATCCGTGAGCCCATCCTGTGGGAGGAGGCAGCTGACCTCTAAGAGGATCACTGGCTGCACAGACAGAGGGGAGGTGATAGTGGGAGGGTGGGAGAGCCTTCTTCCAGTGGTCTCTGCAACTCACTTGGGAAGTTCTCAGGAGAGGCCCTCAGTGACCCTGCCCTTCCCCTTGGGTGACCAGGCGGCCCCTTCTCCCCTCAGGGCATTCAGGCACGGCAAATCCTCCAGAAGGGCCTGGAAAAGGCGATCCGGGAGAAGCTGCAGTGCACCCAGGGCAAAGACTACTCGGACGCCCTGGACATCCTCATTGAGAGCAGCAAAGAGCACGGGAAGGAGATGACCATGCAGGAGCTGAAGGTGGGCTGGCCTCCCCAGTGGGCAGCTCAGCGCCCAGCACTCCAGTTCTGCATGCTCTGGTCCCCTTCCGCAGGGGCTTTCCAGGGTGGCTGTCACTGCCTGGGGCTGGGTGCTAAACTAGAAAAATGTCCATGTCCCTGCCTGCCCAGTGTGCAAGACCTGGTGGGAAGGACAGGTAGCCCCGTGATGGTGGGCCTGCCCCTCAGCTTGCTGTGCACCCAGTGCTGGTGTGGAGCAGGTCCCCACAGCAGTTGAGCCCCGCACTTTCCATCCCACTTACAGTCCCATCTACAGTCTTGGAAGAGATGCTGAAAACTGGCCCTTAGAAACCTCTGACCGAGCTCAGTGTCAGTGGCTATGTCGACCCCCTGACCTCCCTGCAGTATTCACTATTCCAGTGCATTTCATGGTCCCAGTAGCCCAGGAAGGTCACCACAGGCCCAGATGGGGAAGCCACTTGCTTGAAGGCAGCCTTAGCCCCTGGGGAAGGATGGGGAGATTCAGACCTCTCTCAAGCCTCCTTCCAGCCCGCCAGCCTTTTAGTGTTGGGGGCACTTGACACTCGCCCAGTCTACCTGGCACTGGCCACACCCCATTGGGCTGCTGACACCAGGACTGTATTCCTCCTGAGGAGGGATTCATTCCCTCTTCCTCGTCTAGACCCTGCCGCCTACACGTCTGCCGGGCGCCCCCGGAGGCTTCCCACTGACTTCTCCAGTCTCTGCTTCCCCCACAGTCTAGCGCCAGCTTTTTCCCTGGCCAGTCAGGAAGGAGCCCAAGTGACTTTCCCATTGCACAGGCATTTTTGCAACTTGTAGGTGGTACCATGGCAAGTAAGGGACCCAGGTTCCTTCACTCCCCACTCTGGGCCCAGCATCCACATTTGTAAAATTCAGGGCTTGGAACGAGATGATCTGCTGGGACCTTTCCATGGCGCGCCTATGGCCCTGTGTCTTGCCAGAGAACACTGGTGGGGTCTTTAAATCTTCAGGGGCCACCCCCCTTCACCCTTCTCACTGCAGTCCCATCTCTTAGGTATGACCACAACTTCCTCCCCAACCCTCTCAACTCTCCTGCCCACCTACCAGATGTCCTGAGATGGAGGAAAGAGTAGGAGGCCCAGGTTTAGACCCCACACTCCCCCAACTCGTACAGTGCCTGCCTTCCAGGGACTTCTGGGCTCGTGCCTCTGTCCTGGGTCACAGCAGTTGTATCTCTGGGCCAGCCAGGGGAAAGGCCCTGGGACCCATGTCCTTCGTGGCTCCAGTGTCCCAGCAATGTGAGGCTCAGAGGACGTGGGCAGGGCCCCTCTAAATGACCCAAGACACTGGCAGAGCATGACTGCTCCTGCCAGGGCTGTACCTGCCCGGCTGAACCTAGATTGCAGCAGTGCCTGTCCTCTGTGTTGTGCAGGACGGGACCCTAGAGCTGATCTTCGCAGCCTACGCCACCACGGCCAGTGCCAGCACCTCGCTCATCATGCAGCTGCTGAAGCACCCCGCCGTGCTGGAGAAGCTGCGGGAGGAGCTGCGGGCCCAGGGCATCCTGCACAGTGGTGGCTGCCCCTGCGAGGGCACCCTGCGCCTCGACACGCTCAGTGGGCTGCACTACCTGGACTGTGTCATCAAGGAGGTCATGCGCCTTTTCACACCCATTTCTGGTGGCTACCGCACAGTGCTGCAGACCTTTGAGCTCGATGTAAGGTTGGGCCCATAGGGCTGGGGCTCCAGGGACCAGTGGACCATTGCCATGGGGACAGGGAGGCTGGCTGATGGGAGTGACCAGCCTCCCTGTCAGGGTACCTCAGTCTGATGGGAGAGACCCCGCCCCAAATGCTGGGCGGGTCAGATGAAGCCAACCTGTGTGTTACAGATGTAGATATCTGTAAATGAAAGAGTGGACTGACATGCCCAGGGGGAAGGCTGGGAGGACCAGTGGGGCGTCCCTAGGAACATCTGCAGGGGCAGCTGGCAGGCAGTCCTGGGCCCTCTCAGATGTCTTCTGGCTCTCACCACACCCTATCCTACCCATCTTGCCTCCAGGGTTTTCAGATCCCCAAAGGCTGGAGTGTCATGTACAGCATCCGGGACACCCACGACACGGCGCCTGTGTTCAAAGATGTAAATGTATTTGACCCTGACCGCTTCAGTCAGGCTCGGAGTGAAGACAAGGACGGCCGCTTCCATTACCTCCCATTTGGCGGCGGTGTCCGGACCTGCCTGGGCAAGCACCTGGCCAAGCTGTTCCTGAAGGTGCTGGCGGTGGAGCTGGCCAGCACAAGCCGCTTTGAGCTGGCCACCCGGACCTTCCCTCGCATCACCCTGGTCCCTGTCCTACACCCCGTGGACGGCCTCAGCGTCAAGTTTTTTGGCCTGGACTCCAACCAGAACAAGATTCTGCCAGAGACGGAGGCCATGCTGAGCGCCACAGTCTAACCATGTCAAGCCCACACCCCCAGCCTCAGCCCAGCCAGGCCCTGGCTGTGGTGGGTGATGGAAGGGTAGAAACCTGTGTGTGCTGGAACCCAGGGAAGGGGGAGCAGCCCCCATACCTTGCCCTCCCCCCTTCCCCTCCCTGGCAAACCCTACCCAAAGCCCAGAGGGCCCCATCCTTCCAAGGAACAGGGGCCCTTCTGGCTCCTGCTTCTTTCCAGTCTCCCCAGCTCCCACAGGCTTAGCCCCTGGGAAAGGGCAGGGCCAGGGGCCCCGCGCTCCCACCACAGGGTTAAACGTCAGCTGGCTTGTGCTCAGCACTGGCTTAGGATCTTCTGACCCTGTCCGTCCCCTCCCTGTTCTTCTGGGCCTTCTTACTTAAAGATCAGGTGGTTGACATGGGGAAAGGAGCACAGAGATGCCCCCTTTGGCACTCTCTCAGTGCTCCCTCCCCTCCTGTCTTGGCTCAGACTGGCCAGTGTCCCTCCTGGTGTGGCCACTGAGGAACAGCATCCTGGGTAACAGAACATAGTCACCCCTGGCAGGGCAGGGGCTGCAGCCAGCCTGAAGGGACCCCACCCCTTTGCCAGTTTGGACATTTAAAATTACCTGTTGCTGCTACTTTTTCTCTTCTGACCTTGGGGCAAAGGAACCCCAGGCTCTGTCCTCCCAGCATCGCCCCTGGTGGCCCTGGGCACAAGCACTGACATCCCCACCTGCCCACCAGGCAGCCTTGAGCCCACCCTGTTCCCCACCACACACACATCCCCAAGGCCCTTGACTCATGGGCTGCCCCCTGCACACCCTGTCCCCCATATTTATTCACTGATATAACTGAATCTTGGCTAAACAGGGGGGGCGGGTTTGAACAAGCATCTCTCTGTTCCCTAGCCCCTGCCTGGGACAGGACTTCTGAGAGTGATGCAGTCCCCAGCCTAGGACTGAGCAGCTTCCCCAGGCTCCAGACCTTTTGTGGTTCAAACTCAGAGCCTCCCTCCTAGGGCGAAATCCAGCACCTCTGCCTTTATACCCTGGTGGAGATGGGGAAATGGCCCACTGCCTGCCTCCCTGCTCTGTCAGAAACCCTGATCACATGGGAATCTGGAGGCTGCCGCGATCTGCTTGGTCCCTGGTCTCCCCTGTGCCCCCTACTCCGGCTAGTGAGTATGGGGAAGGATACGGGTTCTTTCTTCTGATGGGGAGTGAGGGTCTCCGTCATCCCTCCCTTGACCCTCATCTTTTGTTCTTTGCCTTTGGAAAGGTGTCTTTGAAGTCCCTTCCCACCTGTATGCCACTGTCTACTTAGCCCAGCTCAGGGGGGTGGGGACGAGATGGAAGCAAGGGAGGTGAGTGTAGAAGGCAGCCCTTCCTCTGAGCTGGTTCGGGCCCTCCACGGGGCTGTCAGGGGCAGCTGTGGGGGAGGCTGCAGGGAGAGCTGAGGAGGAGGGTATGTGTGATTGGTCAGAAGTGATTTTGTTGAAAACTGGCCGGTCAGGACGACTGGGGGAAAGAGGAGTAGTTCCTGCCACTGGCATTTTGACTGTTGACGATTTGGGATGCCTCTGGGGACGGCTTGGGGTCTTTGGTGAGTCTCTAAGTGATTGTGACTGTTTTCAGATTTTTCTGTGCTTTCCATGGTTCTCTATTGGCTTTTGATGTTGTAAAAGCAATGAATTCCCTTTACAAGAAAATTTAAAACACACAGAAGTAGGACGCAAGATGTCTATCCCCCTAATTGCCTCTCTGTAGCAGCGACCACTGTGAGGTGCTCAGAGGCTCCTCCTGGGGTGTGCAGCAGGGAGAGGGAGAACCCCGCTCTCGCCCGCATCACAATACCTCGTGGTACACTTTACAGGAATGGGCTCATGCCTAATGGATTGTCCTATTTACCCCGTTCTCCAGTGTCTCATTTGGTTCCCATTTTTTCACTATTAAAACAAAAGTGCAGAACAGACATTGTTGGTAAAAGTACACATTTTAAAAAATTAGTAAAATCTCTCAATTGCCCCACATTCCACATTCTGAAAAACAGGCAAAAAACGTGTGAAGACTCATCAAAGCTTGTGAAACAGCTGCATGGTGCACCAGAATTTGTTATCTACAAAAAAAGCCCTGTGTCTAGAAGGTTCATGCTCCTTTAAGCTGACCCAGCTTGCCCTGAACCAATCATTTTTGAGTATCTAGGAATGCAGTCAATGCAGCTCAGACAGGAAGCCCACAGGCCTGGCCCTGCCCTGGGAGGCCTCAGTGGCCTTCCTTTGGGGTGGCCAGCCTGGGAGGGGCAGAGGGAAGGGCTGAGGGAGTCCCTGTGAGGAGGAAAGAAGTGTGGTTTGCCCTGCTGGGTCTCAAAGGCAACACGAAGAGAACTGAAGAAAGCTCCTGACTGGCTGACGGAGGGGTTCCGGTGTCAACACGCATCCGTCCCTGCTCTGTACGTCGTCTGTGTCCGCGTGTGTAGGTTTTATCGTGGTAGCAGTAGATGGGTGACGTTTTCTCACCATTCCTAACGTTGTAACGTGACATAAACACAGAAAGAAGACAAAACCCCACAAAACTCTTCCTGCCATGGGCTTGCAGATTGAAGCACTTTTGATGTCGGGCGCTGGCGTTTGTGTTCTGGGCACCATCCCGACCCTGCCCAGATCGCTATAATATTATTTTATACACAGAACTTTTTTTTCATAAATGGTTTAATTTTGTGTCTGTCTTTATAAACTATTATAAGTACTATTTTTGTTATAATTCAAAATAGATATTTAGTATAAAGTTTTTGCTGTTAAATATTTGTTATTTAGTAAAATATGAATTTTTTTCTCTATTGTAAACATGGTTCAAATAATGTTTTTATCACAGTTGTTTTAATATTGAAAAAGCACTTGTGTGTTCTGTTTCGATATGAAACTGGTGCCGTATGTGTGTTTTTGCTGTCATGTGGTTTTAATCTGTATATAATACTCCATCTTGCATATTAAAAAAATGAATGTTGTGCATTTTGTGATTTTGGAGATACTCGGCATTGCTCTTTCATAGGCTTCCATAATAAACCATGGGGATGCACCCTCGTTTGGCCCTCTAGTCTCTGCCTTCTCAGCCTCAGTGCAGGGATCCTGCTGGCCAGCTGCATTCCCTTCAGCAGTGCCTAGTCCCACCTGTCAGGTGGGAAGTTTTTCCCTGAAATGTTGGTCCTGTGAGGCCAGCTTACCATTCCTGTGGGTAGGCACAGAGACGTCCATGGCAGTCTGCAAGAGGTAGTAGGGTCCGCTGGTGAGGGAAAGCTATAGCCAGACAGCCACTGCCCTAGAGGCCTGTCGGGGGTGCAGCAGCAGGGAGCCAGCTCTCCGGGACCAGGGCGGCTGCCATGGTGGAGACACTTGCCTCAGTCCTGCGCCTGGCCTCAGAATCCATCTTCTTACACTTGAGTGAGGACACTGGTATCCACAGCCACGTGGCAAACTGGAGAGCAGAATTCAGTTCTGTTAGCCTCATGCCCCACAAGGCATTTCTCAAAGCCTGTTTCATGGGTGCTGCAGGAGCAAATAGATGCCTTGATCAAATAAATTTGAGGAAGGGGTTAAACAGCGGGCAGATTCCTTTCCTGCAGGACTTACCAGGACGTTGAGCCTGAGGAAGGAGAACGCTAAGGGGCTGTACAGTGTAGCATGGACACAAGTTGCAAGGCTCACCAACCCATCTGATGACTGACACTGTCCTCTTCATCAGGTATCACACTTTTTTGAGAAAAGCCTTTCCACAGCCTGCCCCAGAGCCTGGAGGTAAGGCTGGCAAAGGGTGTGACGTCCAAGGAATGTCCAGGGCAGGTCCCAGGACAGAGGGGCTGTGCGTGGAGAGGGAGAGGGAGAGGGAAGGAAGCCAGGGCCTTGAGCCCCAGAGTCACACCAGGAACCAGGAAGGGCGCAGCCCCAGCAAGCGCAAGGCCTCAGAGCATCCCAGGTGGTGCGAGCTGCTGCCACCCCCACCCTGCCCTGAGCTGGCCTGAGCAAGGCCTTTCTGTGGCTGTGGTGTTTCTTCCCAATGCAGTCAGACTTGGCTCAGAGGCCCTGAGCCCAGACACACTGGAGGTGGGGCACAGGACCTCCTCACACCTGGGTCATGGAGCCTGGCCACCCAGAAGAGAATCCCCAACACCTTCTGAATGACGCCCCCAGGGCAGGATTCCCAGCAATCCCTGACCACCCTGTCCTTGGCCCCGGCCTCCTTCCTGCTTCACCTGCCCAGCCCTCTGCTGCCAGGGCTGCTCTGCCGGAGGCCTAACCTACGCTTCTGTGACAAGGAGTTCTGTGAGATAAAGCAGAGTCTCAGAGTGGCAGGGACTTTTCCAAGGACACACAGAAGTGCAGGTTAGTCCCCAGACCAGAGCTGTCCCTCCAGCACATGCCCACTGGGAGGGGTTCCTTCAGACAGGCCTCCACGCTGAGGAAGAAACAGTCACCCCCAGCTTCTATGGGGAAACATTCCAGTGGAAGGTAGTAGTTTTTCAGAGTGTAAATTCCGTCTCTCCCGGTGGAATGTCCTCTGTGGGAGCAGAGGTGAAGGAAGCGTGGTCTTTGGGCTGCCCGCAGTCTGACCGCCCTGCCGCGGGGTGGGAGGGCCCAGCTGGGCGGATGGCTGCCTGTCATCACGCAGTCTGTCCTTGCCTCTCCCCTTGGGCCTGGCCGGTCGGTGACATCCCCCACAGGCTGCTTGCCCTTAGGATCTTCTGGCCTGGAAGGAGAACACAGGCTGTTGTGGACAGGCAAACACGGCCGCTGTTTGTCTAGGGATTGGGGCGCCAGTGTGGAGGCAACTCACAGACCACACATTCTACCACCTCCCAGCGCTTTTCCAAAACAGCCTGGCTTTGGCTGGGCCTGGCTGCCTGGGGTGGCCGGGGGCTGGGAGCCAGGAACAGGGCAGGGGCAAGCAGGGCCTTGGGGCCAGCAGGGTGAGGTAACCAGGTGAGGGCTGAGATAGCCCTTTGCCAGAGCCAGCCTGCTCGGCTTTGACGTGCCTTGGAGGGGAAAGAGAGAGAGGGGGAGAATGACTCTGTGCGTCTGTGCTAGGGGCTAAAGGAAAAATAAACTTGACTTGCCTGAGTCTTCAGGCTGAGCCAGCTAGGCCCCATGCCGCGTAGAAGCTCTAGGGCACCAAGTATGGTGCAGATGAACTGATGGTGGAACAGCGGGCAGGGACTTGGGTTCAGGTCTGCATCTCCCACCTGACTTACTTTCACTAGAAGAGATTGGTCTGGGCCAGGGTTTGGCCTCCACTGGCCTTGCCCATCACCCCCTAAGGACTCTGGCTTCCCAGGAGACACTACCCAACCTCTTGAGCCTTGGCCTCCTCCTAATAATGAGAATGCTCACCCTCTAACCCCCAGCCTTATTGCTCTAAGACTCTGGTCTTTCCAACTGATCCCCAATTCTGCCTAGCAGATGAGTGACAGATGACTTCCATGGGAGTGTGGCACTCTGTTACCACCCCTGGAGCCTACTGTGATACAGCTCTGGATGCTGGCTGAGGCATGGCGGAATTCCTTGGCTGCCAGTAGCCATATGCCCCGGTTGCTGGCCCTACCTGAAGGCATCCAGCTCCGTGGAAGGGAAAGTTGGTGGTCTGGGAGGCAGATGTGCCTGGGCAGTACCTACCTGCTTGATTTAGAAGTGCTCCCTCCTCTTCAATTTTTGGGAAAGATTTGAAGAGGATTGGTATTAATATTCTCTAAGTATGTGGAAGGAATGACCAATGAAGTCATCTGGTCATGGGATTTTCTTTGTTGTAAGGTGACTTGCTAATATTTTGTTGATGATTTTTGCATCTATGTTTATGAGAGATAATATTCAGTTGTTTTCTTTTTTTGTACCATCTTTTTCTGGTTTTGGTATCAGAGTAATGGCCTTACAAAATGTATTAGGAGGTATTCTCTCCTTTTCTATTTTTTGGAAGAGGCTCTGTAAAATTGGTGTTCATTCTTCTTTAAATATTTGGTAGAGTTCTCCAGTAAAATCACGTATGGCTGGACATTTCTGTTTTGGGAGCTTTTCAATAATAAATCCAATTTCTTTAATGGTTGTAGGACTACTTTAGATTATTTATTTCATCTTTGTTGAGTTTTAGTAGTTTATGGTTTGGGTGGATTTGGTTCTTAATTGTTGAATTTGTGAGTGTAAAGTTTTAGTGTTCCCTTATCATTTTTATAATGGCTGTAGTATCTGCAGTGATACTCCCTGTTTCATTCCTGATATTAATGATTTATGCCTTCTCTCTTTTTATTTTTGTCAATCTTGTTAGAATTTTATCAATTTTATTGAGTTTTTTGAAGAGGGAGCTTTTTTTTCATTGATTTTATTATCTTCCTGTTTCCAATTTTACTGATTTCTACTTTTATCTTTATTATTTTCTTCTTTTTGCTTGGTTTGGGTTTCTTTTGCTCTTTTTTTTTCTAGTTTCTTGGAGTAGGAATTTAGATTATTGATTTGAGGACTTCTTTTCTAATGTATTCAGTTAGTGGTATGATTTTTTCCTCTCAGTGCTGTTTTAGCAGCATTCTACATATTTTGATAGGTCATATTTTTATTTTCATGCAGTCTTCTGTATTTTTAATTTCCTTGATATTTTCCCTTTGACCCTTGGATTATTTAGAAGTATGTTGTTTGATTGCCCAGTGATTAGAGATTTTTCTGTTATCTTTTCTTAATGTTTGTTAGTTTGATTCCATTATGGCTAGAGAACATATTTTGTATGATTTCAATCCTCTTAAAATTGTTGAGGTTTGTTTTATGGCCAAGGATATCAACTATCTTGGTTAAAAGTATGTGTAGTCTGCTATTTTTGAGTGCAGTATTCTATATATCTCAATTAGAATTTGTTCAGATCTTCTATATCTTCTGTAGACTGTGCCACCTGATGCTTTTAGGTAGGAGAAGGGAGTCTCTGACCTGCAGGGTAAAGAGCTCTTTCAGGGTTGGACCCTTACTGTGGCAGGATAGTCCCCTTCTGTGAGCAAAAGAGAGAGCTTCCCAGGCCAGGTGGCCAGCTGTGGCAAAATCACTCAATCTGGTGCCACTTGGACTCCTGGTGTCTCTGGGTGGGGGAGGGGAATATCAGGCCTGCAGGATGAAGATACTTCCCAGGCTGGGTGCTTGTCTTGATTATTACAAATACATAAGTCTTAAAATTGGGTGGAATTATTCCTTCCACATTATTACTCTTTTTCAACATTGTCTTAGCTAATCTCATTCTTTTGCTTTTTGATATACATTTTAGAATGAGGTTGTCTATATCTACAAAAGCTCTTGCTGGGATTTTGATAGTGCCATATAATGATTTATAAGGAATCTATATTTGGTCATTCAGATGACCAAAACATATTTCTCAGATATATTTGGTCATCTTCCACAATTCCTGAAAATGCCTCAGAGACATAAAGTGAAACAAGTGTCCTGTTTTATCAGTGAGGAGCCTTGGACCCACTCAAGGATGGGCTGGCTGCCGGTGGGCCCAGCTGTGTGATTAGATGGTGGGAGCTTTCAGCCCCCTGCCCCCAGCCCCTTAGTAAGTCATGACCATTCAATGAAGCCTTAACAAAAACCCTTGAGGAAAGCATTTCTCCCTCTCTTGTACCCTGCTCTCCTGCCTGAGAGAGCGCTTCCACACTTGGGAACCAGAACGCTTCTATGTGCTGCTGAGACAAGCCCCCGGGGTCTGAGGCTAGAAGCTCCTTCACTTGGGACCTTGCCCTGTGCATCCCTTCATCTGGCTATTGACCCGCATCCCTTACAGTATCCTTTATTAAATTTATAAATAGTGTTTTCCTGAGTTCTGTGATCTGCTCCAGCAAATTAATCGAGCCTAAGGGGGAAATCGTTGGAACCTCTTATCTGTAGCCAATGGGTCAGAAGCACAAATAATAGCCTGGGTCTTGTGACCAGCAACCGGAGTAGGGGGAGGAAGACAGTCTTGTAGAACAGAGCTCTTCACCTGGGGAATCTGCTGCCATCTCCAGACAGTGTCAAAATTGAGTTGAGTTGAATTCTCAGACATCCTGCTGGTATTTGAAAATTGCTTGGTGTGGTTCGTGGGGACCACCCCCCTACCAAAATGGGTTCTAGGAACTCCAAGAGAGTTGGTGTCAGAGTAGTAAGATTTGCTAGAAGGGCCCTGACTCAGAGAAATATGTGTTTTTTGAAGAAAAAGGATGAAAGGACAGGAATCTCTGATGCTGGGATGGTTACTAATCACCCACAGTGTGAAATAGCAGCTGTGCTGCGATTAGTTACTAAAGGTAAAAGTTACCAGTGGAATTAAAAATGGCAGCGGACCCAATTTCAAAGGAATTGGCTCATCGGATATGTAAGGAAAAGCAAAATAATAAGAATCAGGTTAAATATACCATTCCTGGTTATTATCTGTAATGGCCAAATTGAAAATAAAAGAGAATGCTGGGTCAGGCCTTGATGCTAAACCAGGCTTGGATTCTGGACCATGCTGGGCTTTGGCCATTAGCCCTAAAGCCGCCTAGAAAGGAGAAATTATGCTGCAGCAACAGAAAGTGTCTCTAAGACTTCTGGTCACCAAGAAGGTAGTTAATGTAGGGGAGGTAAAAAACAGGAAATGACTGAAACCAGGGCATACAGTGTGAAGGAACTGGATCGTTTCGTGGATCAGTATCACCAAATTTCAGAAGAACCATCACTAAAGTGGATTGTGAAAGTACCCAGCTTGGGGGCTGTGTCTTTGGTTTTGAATCCTGCAGAGTGAAGGGGCGTGTTTGGGTTGAGGCAGGACCCACAGCCCCCTGCTGAACAATCACAGATGGTGTCTGTGACCCAGACACGAGAGTTTATTCCTAAGGGAACAGCTAGCCTGGTGGACTGGATAAAAGCCATTGTGAGGTCTGTTTATCCTAAGAAGGGGGATTGCCCAACTCCCTCTGTAAATGCCAAATGGAGCACCCCAGATGAAACAGCTGATGTACTTCATGCCCAAGCCATGTGGAATTGGCTTTTGGTGACTGAGATATTTACCTGCTGAATATTCCCTTTACGCAGGTTATGGTGAATGCTGTGCTTACAGGGGCCTTTGTTACGTGGGCACCCTGTGTAACTTTACTCCTACAAAATCCAACAACAGTTCAAGAAAACTTATCAGATTTGCTATCTTAGCTTCCCCTTATGGGTCTTACTGATACCAAGAAGATAAGTAATTAAGAAAATGGGGAGGGACAAGTAGAGTGAAAGTCTTCAGAAGGTCATTGAGAAATAGGATGGGGTAGAAACAAAGGTGTCAATAGTGGGCCAATGGGACCTCCTGTTGTTCCCTCAGCATTAAAGGGGCTCAAACAAGTGAGCTCTATTTACCCCAGTTTTGAGGAATTTAGAAAGCCCAAAGGCAAAGATTACAGTGAGAAACCCAACCAGAAATCCCCTGGGGCTGTGGTCAGGCACGTTCATCAAGTTAAAGACTGAAAAAAGAGCCAGTCTGCTGGCCACACCCCCAGCTGAGGACTGAAGGCCATTTGCACATGTATGGGTAAAATGGCTTGGGGGAGGAGAAATTTTCTGGGACTTCGATGCACCATGATTCCACAACCTGTTGGTGAAATCTTAATGGGGGCTAAAGTTAGATTGGGAGGATATGGAGATGCAGCGGTTGGTAGGATTAAGGTGAAAGTTTGGATGAAAATTGGAATATTTAAGCAGATTTTGTGTGAGGTGGTTGTATCTCCTTTACCTGAATGTATTATTGGGATGGATATTATATCTGACTGGAGATTGCTTCCCCTACCTAATGGTGTAAAGCAGAAGGCAGGAAGCCTGCCCTCAGGTCAGTTTAAAATGGGCATACTGAATGGGAACTGCTACAACTGCCTGAGCCACACAGGTGGTTGATTTGAAGCAATAGAGAATATCTGGTGCACAAAAGGAGATCACCACCCTCATTAGTGACATGTTAGAAGCTGCAGGGTGGGTGCCCAAGAATTCACTGTAGCCTAGTCCTGTGTGGCCTGTGAAAATGGTAGGTGGCTCGTGGAGACCAACAGTAGACTATAGAGGCTTAAATAAAGTTGCACTGCCTGTAGCCTCAGCCCCAGACATGATCTCAACAATACAGAAAATACAGCAGGCTGCAGGAGGCTGGCACTCAGTGATTGACCCTGCAAATGCTTTCTTCTCCATCTTGATCTCTGAGAAGAGCTAACCACAGTTTGCCTTCATCTGGGAAGGACCCCAATTTATTTTTACTGTGTTTCCACAGGGGGATCTGAACTCACCAGCTATTGTCACAACTTGTCAGGTGGAATTTGGACTTGGTGCAGATCTTGAGTGTAGTAATACACTATACTGTGTATAGCATAATATACATGATGTTATGTTAATATCAGAAACAGAAGAGCAGGCTAGGACTGATTTGAACATAGTAGTGACCCATATGACCAACTGGGGCTGGTTAATAAATCCAGCAAAGGTCCAAGGGCCTGCTCCAACAGTGAGATTCTTAGGGATAACGTGGGCAGGAGCCACCCAGGATATTCCACATGTGACTAAGAATAAACTGCTGTCACTACCCAGCCCTAGAGCCAAACAAGAAGCTCAGCATTTGGTTGGTCTGTTTGGATTTTGGGGAATGCATATTCTACATCTGGGAATATTGCCAGCTCCCGTCTATAAGATTACACAAAAGAAAGCTATATTTGAGTGGGGACCTGAACAAACGCAGGCCATGTCTGAATTACAAAAGACAGCTGCACTTGCCACACCTTTGGGCCTTTATGATGCCCACTCAGATATGCTTTTGGAAGTGTCTGCCACTATACTCACCCAGATGGGAGCCTGGGACAAAAGTCCATGAGCGCCTCCCAGCAGTGGCGGCTGGGATGTTGGACCAGAAAACTCCCAGATGCTGCTGCCCGGTACATACCATTTGAGACAAATATTAGCCTGCTATTGGGCATCAATTTAGAGTGCCTTAGTGAATAAAGGATGTAATATAATCTTGAAACCTGAGATGCCCATAATGTCTTGGTTGATGTCAGAGAAGCAGTCTAATAAGGAAGGCAATGTGTGGAAGACTTTCATAATAAAATGGAAATGGTTCATACAGGAGCAGGCTGCTAGGGGAATGCAAGGAGGCCTCAACCATATCCATGAGCTGCCAGAACCGATTGCCATGTGGACAGTACCCTAAGAATAGCGCTCAACTGAACAGCAAAGAGCTGCTTGATTTACAGGTGGAAGTTCCAAGATGAATGGATAATGTCCTGTTTGGAAAGCTTCTGCATTAAGTCCAGTGGATGGCAAGACTCTGGTTGAAGAAGGTGAGAATAAATCAGCTTGGTGGTCTGAACTGCATGCTGTTTTTCTAGAAGTGATGGAAGAATTGAACAATGATAAATGCCACCATGTTTGGATTTTTACTGACCTGTAGGCTGTAGCCAATGGCCTGGCTGTATGGTAGGTAGCAGGACAATGGAAAACAGCTATTAAAGGGATGCCTGTGTGGAGTGCAGCTGTATGGAAATCACTCTGGGAATTTCAGGGGTGCATTGGAGTAGAACATGTCAATGCCCATCAGAAGAACCCCTTCCCAGGATCAGAAGGTGACTGGAACCACGAAGTGGTGTGTTCCCTTGAGGTGGCCACCTGGGTCCATGAAATGAGTGGACATGGTGGGGCTGCAGCAATGCAGAGATGGGCTGAATCTACACATATTCCTCTTGCACCATGTGAGGTGCCCAATGCCAACAAGAACTGTTTTATCTATCAATAAGAGAGACAAAGACTGCAGCTTGCCATGGGGAAAATTACCCCAAGGAAAAGCCCTGCCCACAGCTGGCAAGTGGATTACATTGGACCAATGCCAGAAGCCCCTGGAGCCTGTAAACGGGTCCTAAACAGAATAGACACTTACTCTGGACTGGACTTTGCATACGGTGGCAGATACAAACACTCAAAATATCATTAAAGGATTGGAACAGAAGATATTGTACCAATTTGGACCACCAAGTTACATCTGTTCAGACCAAGGGACACATTTTACAGCCTATAGCATCCAACAGTGGGCTGAGAGACAGCACGTTGTTTGGGCACACCATGTTGCATATCATCCTCAGAACAACGGTTTAATAGAAAATTAGAAAGGACAGTTGAAACATTTGCTGTCTGAAACAAGGGGGAGATAAAGGCATGAGAGGTTGGCTTACACACCTTCAACAGTGTGGGCAGCTCAGTATGAGGGGGCTAGGGGAGGGTCTCCACTGGACAGATTCCTCTGCTTTTCTGGGGGATCTGGGTAAAAAGGGGTGGGGGTGGAGGCTAGTGTGACTATACAGTTCTTCCCCACATCACCGCAACTGTCTTTTTCCCTACTGGATACAGTGGTCCTAGGACCAGGGCTGCAACTATGGGTGCTGGGACCGGGGAAGATTCCTAAGCAAGAAACTGTAATCTTACCCTTAAGTCTTTATGTCAGAATTCCTAAGGGCTGATGGGGTGGACTGTGCCTTCACCCCGTGTGGCCAAGCTGGGACTGACGGAGTGCAGCTGGGCTACCTAGTGGCCTGGACGGCCCACTAGCTCTGCACCTGTGTACCCCTCCCTTCCATGAGGGGAGTGAACAGGGGTAGCCACTTGCCAGACTGGTGTTGCTGCCAGCCACCTAGACCAGCATAGTAGCTGAACCTAATGTCCCTCCAAAGGTGGAAAAGTCTGGGTAAAGATAAATGACAAATGGAGAGAAGGAGAAATTTTGGCTGAGGGTAAAGGGATGAATAAATGGGTTATGCAGGGAGGGAAATCTAACACTTTATCAATACCTTTATCAGAAAGGCTCAGAGCAAGAGAATATCAATACCTCAGAAAGGCTCAGAGCAAGGCCCTAGCAGAGGCAGCCCAGATGCTCAGAAGGGTAAAGCTGTATGTTTGCTGAGACCACCTCTGCTTTGGGAACCTGATAGGTTGAATGGCAGCCTGCAAACCTGAGTGATGTCACTCTGAGAGATGCTCTGGCCATAAGATAGGTTGAGGAACTGGACCAATGTAAGAATGTTTGTAATGGCTTTGAAGGACAAGTCAGTTGTCTCTTTAAATCTGTCCCCACCCCACACTGGCTTCTCCAAAGGTGGGCCTCTTGTGCTGGCACCGTTGATGTGCCTGTTGTATAGATGCTATGCCAGATATAAGTGCTCTGACAGGCATGATCGTTTTGCTGTAAGGGATCTTTGTTTGAAGACCAGGCGGTGGACTGCATTATAATGCACTAAGGAATGTATATTTGGTCATTTAGATGACCGAAACATATTTCTCAGATATATTTGGTCATCATCCACACTTTCAGAAAACACTTTGGAGCCATAAAGGTAAAAAGGGAGTCTTGTTATGATGAGGAGATTTTTGGACCTCACCCAAGGGCAGGGGCTGTTTGCCAGGGGGACTAACCACGTGATCAGGGCACTCTCAGCTGCCAGCCCCCAACCCCTGGCTATGAAATGAAGCCTTCACAAAACCCAGGAGACGAGAATTTTGTTCTCTTTTTATGTCCTGCTTCCCTGTCTGAGAGAGCCTCCACGAGCCTTGGTGCCAGGCCCCAAGTGCCACGAGGACAGAAGCTCCTTCACGCGGAAACTTGTCCTATGTATCTCTTCATCTGACTATTGACTTACATCCTTTACAATACCCTTTGTTAAGCTGATAAACATAAGTGTTTTCCTGAGTTCTGTGAGCCACTCTAGCAAACTAATAGAACCTCCAGGAGAGGCAGTTGGAACCTCCAATCTGCAGCAGCTCTGCAGAAGCACAGGTAACAGCCTGGGATTTGCGCCTGGCGTCTGTAGTTGGAGGCAGAGGGCAGTCTTGTAGGATGGAGTCTTTAATCTGGGAAATCTGCTAAATGCTGTCTCTGGGCAGATAGTGTCAGACTTGAGTTGAGTTGAATTCTCAGACACTGTGCTGGTGTTGGGTGGTGTTGTCAAGTGGGACGGGGATCTGGGAACCTGTAAGAGATAGGAATTGCATTAAATCTGCATATCAACTTGGGGATCATTGACATCTTGACAGCTCTAGGTTCAGATGGAGAGGAATGGGGGAGGGGACAAATGGAAACTAGTATTATCTGGAGGAAGCAGAAAAAGCTCCCAAGAGAGTGAGTTGGGGCTGGGCATGGTAGGAAATGACGTTAAGAGTGGAGAAGCTCTTAAGATGTAGCAGCTGCTGCTCTGTGTGAAGCTGTTTGAATTCTCAAGGTGTTAAATCTTCCTCCAAGAAAATTAAGTCTATCATTTGCCAAGGAGTTTGTGTCACTATGTGTGTATTTAAAAAAAAACAAAGCAGGGCTGAGTTTCACATGTGGGACCTGAATCCAGAGGTGTCAAGATGCACAGAAACAAGAGCCCCGAGACCAGGATCTGAGGTCAGAAGTAGGCGGAAGGCACACCCCCAGGGAACTCAGGGCTTGTCGCTTGTGCAGCCAGTAGAAGTGAGAGATACTGAGACTTTTTAACCTACCTCTTGAGGGCAGAGGAACCTAGTTGACATTCATGGGTTGCTCCTATTCTGCTCGAGAAACAACAGTAATTAGACATTCCCCCAGTGGTTGTCTACCAGTTTGCAAAGTAGGTGGGGGACAGAGGGTGAAATGAAGTCGTGTGTGGTAAAGTGATTTCTGTTAGGGACAGAAAAGGCCTGAGGATGGGTGTGTGACTTGTGTAGAAGCCCTAGTCTTCGCATCTTTTCTCAGAGAGGCAATGTCAACCCATCCTGGAGGGAGGGCAGGGGTTGGTTATAAAAAGGATTACTAACATCTGAGTACAAACATGTAGCCCATGCTCATTTAACTGTCACAAGTCCCCCCAGATCTCCCACCCATCATGTCCCTTTCCTTTTCCTGATCCACCAAGAACCGTCTGCTGGGAAGGAGCCTGGTGCTGGTGGCCCCGCTGTGTCACCAGAGGTGATGCTGTGCCCAGGGGCAGAGAGACCGGCACCGAGTCCTGGTCTGATCCCTGCCACCCAACACTGCAAGATGCCGGGGGCTGCTGGCCTCCCCACTGTGGGCCTCTGCTCTCCTGTCTGAGAAGCTAAGAGTTGGAAGCCGAGCTTCCTCCTTGTTCCCATGTTGGATTAGTTCCGATTCTTCTGATCACAGATAACGAGACTAAGTTGAAGTAACTTCAGTACAAAGGAAGATTTATTGGGAGAACACTGCATTATCTCAGGGACACCAAGGGAGACCTGAACCCCAAGCCTCTGGCAGAGCAAAGAAAGGCTGCCCTGGAGATACCCACCGTGGGAGACTGCGGAGTTACCCTTTCCCCAATGTGACTCAGCTCCAGGAGCTGCCAGTCTAACCTCTCAGCTTCTCCAAAGAGAAAATTTGGTTGGGATGGACTCCTAGCCACGACTTAGTTGCCTGCCTCTGGGCCAGTGAACTAAGTCCAGGGGGGCAGGGTTACCTAGCACAGGCAGCTGCAAAGTAGGGTGGCCCTAGAATCAGACAAGGCCTCAAGAGGTCACTCCAGGTATGAATGGTATTTATAAAACTTGATCTAAATGGTTTTGTAATGAACTGAGTGCTAAGGAAGGGCCTAACCAGAGAAGGAAAAACAGAAAAATTACTGACAGGGAATGGAGTAAATCAGAGATGGCTTCCTGTAAGAAGAGGTTCCATTTTTTTCCCCCAAGGGGTCTGTTGGAAAGAACACCAGCCCTGGCTTCTTCAAGCCACCCCAGTCCTTGCCACTCCTGAGTACTCTGCCAAGGCCTGGCATCTAATGGGTGGTCTCTAGTTCTCTTGTTGCAAGTATGTACTTGGTGTCTGATGTGACCTCAAAGCTCATTTCCTCGACTGAGCAAAGACCTTGGTGTATCTCTGCTTCACTTTTCTTATCTACAGAACATATAGACAGGATCTTATCAGTACTGAAGGCACTAGAGTGGGGTTACACGAGACAGTGTAAGTGACAGTGTGGGCTACCAAGCAGACCTTCATCAGAGAGTGGGTCAGCTCCAGAGGAAGGCTCAAGGAGCTGGCACAGGGCTTTGCCCTCTCTTTCTTGGGATGGACTCCTAGCCACGACGTGTGGGGCTGCAGATTCATCCTTGGCCCTTGGTGAGAATAGCATGGGAATGTAGGAGAGGGCAGAAGTTCAAAGTGTGGCAATATCAAGTGTTGGTGAGAAATGGAGCAACAGGAATTCTCACACAGTGGGGAGGGGAGTGTAAATGGTGAACCACTCTGGAAAATGGGTTGGCAGAAGGTTCTCATCCAGCTACTCCATCCTGGGATTACCTTGGAGCTGCTCTGCATGTGTGCCTTGGGGACAGACGCCAGAGTCTAACAGATTCAGTGGGCTAGAAGCCTAGGCATTGCTCCAGCTGAGTTCCCTGCCAGGGTCCCATTAGGCGGCATTTTCCCTGGGAGCTTGGGGTTTACTTCCAAGCTCACTGGTTGTTGGCAGAATTCAGAATCTAGCAGCTGTAGAATTGAAACCCTCAGCTCCTAATGGCCACCTGCTCTTCCTGCCACATAGCCCCCTGATATCTTGGTGGTTTGCTTGTTCAAGGCTGATGGGCATGCATCTCTGCCACTGCTTCTGACTCTGACCCCTACCCCTGATTAAGTCAGGCCCACCAGGATCACCATTTGCTTAATGTCAATTAATTAGAAGCTTTAATTACATTTGCAAAATCTCTTCTCCTTTGATGTATAATATAGCCCTGTCACTAAGGTGACATTCCATCATAGTTTCGAGTCCCACTTATACTCAAGAAGGGAAATTATCATAGTAGATAGAGCAGGGGCAGGAATCTGGGGACCATCTGAGAACTCTGCCCATACAAGCCTGCAGCACTGCAGATCCACCTACTGCAGGCACAAATGGGATGGAGTCATCTCACCAATAAAAAGCTGGTCAAAATAAGCCATATATATATATATATATTTAAACAGATAGATTTAAGTACATTGTTATGGGTACATATAGAGGTAGGTAAAACTATAATGAAAAGCATGGCAGTGATTAGCATGAGGGCCGGTCCCTCTAGGGCAGAGTGTTCTCTTTCTTGACCCTCATATGGGCAGTAGTTACACTAGTGTTTGCTGTATAAATGTTTCCTATACTGTACATCTATATCTTTCTATGCACTGTTTCCATAGGTCTCTTTTATTTCACATCCTCAGAGCTTAAAAATAAAAATGAACATGAGATGTGTCTTAGGCAAGGATATAAGGCTGCTGAGGTGCATGGCATGGGACCACAACCCTCTGCGGATACCCACAGTGCTGGGAGGCACCTGTGCCAAGGGGCTGCAGGGTGGCAGGTGGCCTGCTGGGAAACCCCAGCCTGAGGGGTGGTGAAAGGGAGCTGCACTCCCACAGGCCTCCTCTGGCATCTCTGGGCCCTGGTTAGATTGGAGACCAAAGCTGCATGGGCCCTCCTTTCTGCCTGGCACAAACCTGACTGTACTGCTCCTGGATAAGCAGGCGGTGGAGCAGACCAAGTGCTTTGTTGCAGTTCCAGAGTGACCACAGATGTGGGCCTCAGACTGAGCCCTGAGCCTGCTTTCAGACTGCATCTCTGGAACAGGTTTGTATCTAGGGATCCATGGAAGGCTGCGGGGGTCTTGACACCGTTAGTCTTGCATTTACACTGTGTGATGTGCCTTCCTGGACGTGAGAGTGCATAGCTTCCAGAGCTTTTCAAAGGGGAGGAGGACCATGGAGAGAGGCTAAGAATCAGTGCTCTACGCTAGATCAGGAAGAGCAAAACAAAGAGAGATCATCTTTGTTCATCTTCTGCCATGTCCGAGGCCCTGCTATCCCTTTTTACAGATGAGGAAACACACTCAGAGTGCTGAGTAATTAATCCAGGTTCCCACAGCTAGAAAGTTGGAATCCTCACAGAGGCTGTTTCTTGGAGTTTTCTCCTGGTTGAGGGCAGGAGCAGGGAAGGCCCCAGTGTGCAGCTTGTAGGGAGGCCTGGGCCTCTCCTGGCTCCTGGCTCAGCTCACGGACAGCAGAGGGTGTGGGTGGGCTGGCTGCCCAGTGGGCTGGGGCGCTGGTGCAGAAGCTGTCAGGTGTGGTCTCCGTGGTTCCTTCCTGCAGGGTGGCGGAGAGGTTGCTGAAAAAGGGACAGGCAGTGCCCTCCTAGGGCTCTGAAGGCTGCTCTGGAAGAGCAGGTCCATGTGCCCCTTCTCTGGCCTTCAGGCGTCCCTGGGGCTGGGAGTGACCCTGGGGGCTCCTGGGCAGCAGCAGGCTGGGATTTGCGCCTGGGAGGCTGGGAGGAGTGACGTGAGCACAGCGAAGAGTCAGGGCATGTGTGGGCTCAAACTGGAGAAGTGAGCATTAGGTGTGTCCTGAAGGGCCAAACCGGCAGCATTAATAGAGGGTGGGAGAAGCACATGAGGCACATACGCTTAAGAAAACGACCTGGGGGTCAGGGCTGGCCCCAACCCGGCAATGAACAGCACTTACAAAAATGGTTGTGGGGTGGGGCCCATGGCAGGGTGTGGAAGGGTTGAGGGCTGGGAAGTGCTCTTTCCTCAGCCTTCGGCCCTCAGCAGCAGCCCCACCCCTACTGGAGTGTCCTGTCCCCTAAAGGGCAGGCTGTTGTCTGTCCTAGAGTTGGGGAACACTGGGAAGGTGGTGTCTTCCATGTGCCTCAGCTTTCACGCATGCTTTCGGCCTGTCAGGTGGAGGAGGGCTGTGAGGAGAGGGGGTGAGATAAGGCCAGCCCTGGAGGCCCCGTAGGGCTGGGCTCTGGAGCGTGCCTCATCGGGCTTTCTGGGGAAGCTGAGAGTGCAGACTGCCCTCAGTGCCGCCCTTTCCCGGCACTTTCACTGCCTCTTGTCTGTCGGTCCCCTGTCTGTCAGTCAGCGGGCTGAGTCAGAAAGGCCCTGGGGCTGGGGGCCTCCTGCCAAAGTCCTGACTCACTGAGAATGGCTGACTGGTTTCCCCAGCCTCTGTCCCTCCCTGTCACAACACGCTGAAGGCGCAAGGGCTGGGGAACCACACGGGCATCTCTCTCCTGGGCAGCTCCTCCCACAAGGGGCATCTGTGCTTCTGGCCTGGACAGGCTGACCCCTGTGACCAGGCCCCAGACCGCCTGCAAGGCCTTCCAGTGTAGGCTTTGCTGTACTCCTGAACCTAACACAAATCATGTCTGTGCTCAGTACACACGTGGTGACTGAATAAATGAATTCCTTCCTCACTGCCGGTTGAAAATTACCCTCCAGCCCTCCTCAGCCATGTAGGACTGTGTAGACCACTAGCTTCCCAGTTCCACAAGGTTGAAAATGCTATGCTAATTTTTGTGCCATGATTCAAAAAGTCATTTTTGTAACACCTCACTTAGCCCATCATTAGCTCTGATTCACATTTTATTTGAATGAGAAGTAACTCACACACCTCCAAGCTAAGGAAGTGAGCCTTTGGGCCTTTGAGCTATGGAGCAGCTCTTCAGAGAGACCTGCATTCCCTAGGTGGGGACCTGGGGCTCCCAGCTGAGGCCAGGCAGCTGTGCTCAAAGCCATCCAGCCCTGGGGGATGGAAGGCGCTGCAACCTGGCATTGCGCCTCTGTTTCTGAGCTGCAGGATGGCCCGTGTAGGATCCAGGTCCTCATGATGGTGAAGGGCCATGTGTGCTGCGTGGTGGACCGAGAGAAGTGAGGCTTTGGGGCGGTCAGGCTGCAGTGACAGCTGTGGGAATGAAGGTCCAGATGGTGCATGGTTTCCTGGGTTTAGGGCTTGTGTCAGTAAAGACTTGTTTACAAGTAACAGGAAACAATCTCCTGGCTCCCAGAGTGGCCAAGTGCCACTGGAGTTTTAGGTACTGCATGTTCCTGGGGTTCATATGGGACCCTCCCGTGTTTTCCAGCTTTATCTCCTGGTCCTTGACTGTCTGTCTGGCTCCATTCTGAGTGGGTAGGAAGTAGAATGGCCATGGGCCACCCCAGTCTATGCAACCCCAGAAGAAAGAGAAAATTCTCTCCAGTGGTTCATACGACAATCCCAGGAAGGTCTGGCTATGGGCAGGGACTGAGTACCTGACTGGCTGGAGACTGTGTACCTGCCCCCACAGGGTGATGGTGGGGCGGTATGCCTGGCAGCCCTACCATGGGGACCTGGAGCAGGAGAGGAACTTCCCGACAACCAGAAAGAGGGCGGGACAGCACGCCACCCCCAGCAGCCTTCTGGGGTGCTCTGCTGGCTGTGCACGTGGGCCTCTGCAGCCCTGCCCCTCCCTAGCTGTGTGACTCAGTCTTGACCTGTTGTGAGGCTAAAGGTTCGGGGAGATAATAGACCTGGGGGGCTTGGATGTGCGATGGCAGCAGAACTGGTGTCTCAATGACAGAGGATCTCCATCCAAGTCGGAGTGGACAGTGGCCTGCAGGAAATTGCTGTTCTCCTTGGGGCCGGCAACCAAAGACACTTGACCAGGTGGCACGTACCTGCTGGGCCTTCTGGGGCAGTTGATTGTGGGAAACTGATAGCCACGGAGCCAGCAGGTTTGTGGATCCCTGCAGCCCATCTCATTCAGGGGCAGCAGTGAGGTACCTGGCAAGGCAATATGTGATCTGGGAGAAGGACGGAGGGCTGTGGGGCTCTTAGGGTGCATGGTTAGGATAGCACCTATCTTCCCCACTGGATACTGCAGCCTGGGCTGAGGTTAGTTTTGAGGGGCCCTAAAAGAGGCCAGTGAACTTTTTGGGAGGTCAGGCTGCAGGGAATCCATTTTGAACAAGTTAACACTTACCTCCCACCACCCTCCCTTGGCCCAGCCACAAACCACCAGTTCTTGCACGATCATCTTCCAAACACCGTGGCAGCTGCCAGGTGCAGAGGGGCAGAAGGCACAGAGCCCTGGTGCTCCCTGCCATGGGCTGTCAGTCACTGGCTGGGGTCAAGCCCAGCATAGCTTCCGGAGGCCTTTTGGGGGTGTCTGATGGGGAACTGACCTCCTGCATCCAGAAAGAGAGCCTCATGCCCACACTGTGGACTTGGCACACCCTCCAGAAAACTGGCATGCTTCATGAGCTCCTGTACCCCACAGCTCCACACATTTCCCCATTCCCCGCTGGACTGATTCAAAAGTCAGCCTGCCCATATTCTTCCAGATCTGAACACATGAGTCTCACCTCTTCCCCAATCCAACATTGCTTCTAATTGAGCTTTCAGACCTGTGCCAGGCACAGCCTGGGGAAATTCTCCTCTGACCCTACAGGGCACTTGGCTCTAGGGCACATCACCTGCTCCCACCTCCTCCCAGGGCAACTTCTCCAGGGCCTGTGTCTGGTGGTCTGTGCTGGAGAACTTGACCCTTGAGGATCTCCATCCAAGTCGTAGAAGGATCTCATCCAAGACATAGAAATACTATTCTGTGTCACTTGCCATTTTGAAAATGTCATTCTTTTATTTGCTTCTTTTGCTCCACATTATGAATTCTGATATTCCAAAAAATTATATTGATGTGTAGAGTTGTAGTTCATTTTTCCCTATGCATAATGACCCATTATATATAATAAACATACTTTTATGTATCTTTCCATTCTGAAGTAGATGAACATTCGGTTATTTTTCGGCCATAAGCAGTGCTGCTATGACCTTCTTGTGTCCTGATGAACAAATTCCAGGGTTTCTTTAGAAGTAGGCGTAGGTCATGTGTGTGAGTGTTCAGCTTTACGAGATGATTGCAGACCATTTCCCAGATTTTGTTCTCCCTGTGTGGTTATTTGCTCCTGATATTGCTCTAATGCTTTAATTGAGAACATCATCTCAACTCAGGGGGATGCAGAGTTGATCTGATGAAGGTTGATGGGTTTCATGGCAGGAAAGTGGACACTTGGCCCTTGAATGCCCTGCGATATGAACTTACTGGGGTCTGCAGCAGTCCCTGGAAAATCTGACACAGGTGCAGGGAGACCTCTGCAATCAAGAAAGAAGACCAGCACTGTGGTCCTGTGGCTGGCAGAGGTGGAGAAAAGGAGGGGGGGATCTTGCTGGCTCTAATGGTTGAGAGCAAGGAGAGGCCCCTGCTACTCCCCATATTCAAATATACCCATATAGAAATCCCTTCCACACAGCAAGAAAACATCTGGCACCAGACTTCCTAAGCCATAGAAACTTCTGTGCTCATCATGAACAAAGGGGCCTCTGGACAGGATAAGAAAAGGTCAGCACAGCTCAGCCTTTCTCTTCTCCTTTCCCTAGGAAGCTCTACATGCTCTCTGGCAGAATGTATCTCAAATTCCAGGAGTGAGTAAACAGAGGGAAAGAAACATTTACTGAAATGACCAAGTAGTTTGAAAGAAGAGCACCAATTACTAATCTATTTCTGCTTAATAAATTATCCCAACATTTAGTGGTCCAAAACAATAATAAACACTTACGATCTGTCACAGTTTCTGTGGCTCAGGAATTTGGGAGCAGCACAGCAAGATGGTTTGGGCCCTAGGACTCGTGAGGGTGGTCCTCCAACATATTGGTCAGGCTGCTATCAGCTGAAGGCTTGCTGGGTTGGGATAATCTGCTTCCAAGGTGGCTCACTCACACAGCTGGAAAACTGAGATTGGCTGTTAGCAAGGCCCTTATTTCCAACCCAGGAGGGCTTTTCCGCAGGGTGGCTTCAGCATCCTCATGACGTGACAGTTGGCCTTCCCCAGAGTGAGACCCCAGAGCACAAGGAGGAAGCCACAACATCTCTTAATGCCTAGCCTCAGAGTCATACACCATTATGTCTGTATGCTGGGAAGACCCCACTCATGGATGGTAGCCCTGGTTCCCTGTGGGAGAGGAACACCGAGGAGCAGGAAGAGTAGGAGGTATGGCTGTTTGGGGGACACTGGGGAGGCTGGCCACAGCAGGGACTGTGCCGAGGAAACTAAACAAACGTTCCCTTGCGGAACAGCGTTGCTGCAAGAAATTAAGAGAAAACAAAACAAAAGGAAGTGAAATGAAATATCTTATCTCTCTTTATAGTTTCTATGATTTTCATTGCACCTATGAGAAAAGATTAATCTCAATTGCAAAAATTCCTTCTACACAAAAACTCACCATTATAAAATGTAAAAAGCATAAGCCATGAATAGCATAAAAACAGATGATATTAGAACACCAGCTTGAAAATTCTGGATATCAGGGGAAAAGGCTAGAGATGAGAGAAAACAGAGAGACAGAGAATCCAGGTGATGCGGCATTTGTACAATAGGACAATGAAGAGAACAAAGAAGGAGAAAAAAAGATTCCTTCCTTTGTTTTTCATTCAACATACACTTACTGAGCCTAGTGTGAGCCAACCACTAATGGAGATTTTATGCACTCATTTAAAGTTTCTAGTCAATACAGAGAAAGACAAATACTGTATGATCTAAGTGGAATCTAAAGAAACAAACAAACAAACTCATGGAAAAAGCCGTCAGATTTGTGGTTACCAGAGGCGGGGAGCGGGGCAGTGGGGGAATTAGACGAAGGCAGTCAAAAGGAACAAGCTTCCCGTTATAAGATATTTAAGTGCTGGGATGTAACATACAACACGGTGACTGTAACAATGTGGTCTATTTGAGAGTTGAGAAGAGAATAGGTCTTAAAAGTTCTCATAAGGAAAAAACCATTTTTTTCTCTTTCTGTTTTTTTTTTTGTTGTTAACTATATGAGGTGATGGATGTTAAGTAAATCTACTATGGTAATCATTTTGCAATATATTTAAACCAAGTCATTATACTATACATTTTAAAATTCTATAGTGCTGCATATCAATTATGTTGCATTAAAACTGAGTAAAAAAGGTTTCAGTTAAAGATTCTGTTTTATTATTTTTCTGTAATTTTACTGTAATTCCCAAAATCAAAGGAATGATAAAAGAATGTCCCTCTGAGGTAAAGGAAGTTGTGATCCATCAGAGTTAAGGGGTAAAATGAATATAAAGGGATCCCATGCATACTCATTTTTATAAAATCTCAAGTTTGAAAGGCAAAGGAAAAATATTTTCAGTATCTGGGTAGGAAAGAAACAAAGAGAAGAAAAGCAAGCTGTCCCAGATTTTACTATTGTAACTGAAATTCTAGCAGACAATGAAACAATGTTTGCCGGATTCTGACAAGCAATAATTATGAAGAGTTCTGTACGTAGTTACAATGTCATTCACATATGGGTCAAGAGAAATACATTCTTAGACATGTAAGGACTCATGTAATCTGCCTGAAAAACAATGCCCCAAAAAGTCCACCAATCAACTAAGAAATGAGTCAAAATAAGGGAGCCAAGAATGGAAGAAGTGGTACAAAAGAAACATCCATGAGTAATTAAGCCTGTAAAGAATAGCTAATGTCTAAATCATTGTTTAGAACATGGTTATGAAACCAAATGCAAATGTCAAAGATAATTCTTGAAGGAAAAGAAATGTAAACTCCAAATATATAATTATTCTAACAAAAGTTTAAGATGAGGGAGGTAAAGAAGAAAATAAGAAAGTGTCTTAAATTTCTCACCTAACATGAGTGCAACTAGAGATATTATTTAATTGTTGAAATTGGTAGGAACTTTTGCTTGAAATGTTTTGTTTTATCCTATAGGCACATACCTTTCACATTTTTACAGGAAAGGGAACCAAGGAAAATTGATCAATTAAGCAAAATTCACAAAAAGAAACCTCTAGGAAGCATAAAAGAGAGCACAAAGTAATATTACAAAAACAATCCAAACATGTAAGTTGCATTCAGATATCAATGTATGAAATTCTATTAATAGGTGAAACTTTAAGATTGTGAAAAAAAAGATCAAAGTATATTCTGTTTACCAGAGCTATACAGTTAGTTGTGAAAGAGTGAAAAATAAACAAATGGGAAAATATTATACTCAGAAAATGCAAACAAAAAGAAAGCAGAAGTAGCAATAGGAAAAGTATATGAGGTGGAATTCAAGGGAAAATGCAAATGAGAGAGTGTTATTTTGTACTGATGAAATTGTCAATCCACAATGAAAATACATCGTTAATTTTTATGAACCAATAACATCTTATTGAAAACAGAAAGCAAAGACTATTATAAAGAAAAGAAGACATTTACAAATTCCATTTTGTTAGTGGAGATTTTAAACATACGAATCCCTGTATTTGACAGATTAAGGAAACTAAAACAGCCATAAAGACATTGAATAACATGGGTATAACAGTTAAGGGGGAAAGTGGAGACCCCCGAGGTTCCATCTGAACAGGGCAGAACCACCCTGTGAGGCTGCCCTCCTCCCTTCAGAGTTTCCAGGGCGAGAAAGGAGCACAGACACTTTATCCTCAGTCCAGTTTAGATTTTTTTCTGGGATTAAATAACACTCTCACCTCAGGGCCTTTGTACCAGCTTTCCCTTAGCTTGGAACAACCTGGCCTCTGCCTTACCCATATTTGCCTGACTCAGCCTCACTTCATTTTCCTGAAAGCTCAAAAGTCACCTCCTCACAGAGGCCTTCCTTGCCTCTTCACGATAGTATTTTCCCTTCTGGCTTGCGCCTGCTCCAGGCCATCACTATTCCCTTATCCTGCTTTATTTATTTACTTACTTGTTTACACATAATTATCACCACTTGATATTATTATAGAATCATTTGATTTGTTCACCTTTGTATTCCTAATACTCATTTGGCACACAATAGTATTGGCTCAATGGTATAATTCACAAATGCATGAGATTTTGAATATAAAAAAATGTAAATGGTGGCAATTTCTTTATGTTGCTATAAATCAGTGGTTCTCGGCTGGTAGCGGGTGTGTGTGGGAGTGGGGGCGTGGGGAGGTGATCTGGGTCCCTTGGGAACATTCAGTAATGTCTAGAGACATTTTTGGTTGCCACAGCTTGGCAGGGGACTGCTACCAGCAGCCAGTGGCATGTACAGGAGAAGCCCACAACAAAGGAATATCTGGCCCCAAATAATAATGCCGAGACCAGGCAACTCTGCTGTAGAACCATTATTTACCTCTTTGTTTAGGAAGACACAGTCTTGGGATTTTAAAAGTTGTAAATATACAATAAGATGTTAAAAATCAAAGTTTTAAATGGTAGTGAGGGGTTGAGGGCTGGGAGGGATGAATAGGTGGAGAACACAGGATTCTCAGGGCAATGAATCTACTCTGTATGATACTGAAATAGTGGGTACACATTACGTTTGTCAAACCCAGAGTGCAAACACTACGAGTGAACTGTAATGTGGACTTTGAGTGATAACATGCCAATGTAGATTCATCAGTTGTGGGGGATGCTGATAATGGGGGGCTTTGCATGTGTGGGGACAGGGGGTATAGAGGAAATATCTGTACTTTCTGTTCAACTTTTCTGTGAACCTAAATCTGCTCTAAAAAAATAAAGCTTATTAAAAAAAAAAGAAGCAGGGTTTTACCAAGGCACATAGATGTTCTAGCTCTCTGAAGCTCAGTGTGGTCCTTGGATCAGACGCATTGACATTACTGGGAGCTTGTTAGAATGGAGACTCGTGTCCCCATGTGAGACCTGCTGAACAAGAACCTGAGGTTTAATAGCATCTTGAGTGCCTCAGAAGCACGTTCAAGTTTAAGAGGCACTGGGCTAGGACAAGGGTTCTCATTCATGGCTGCTTATTGGAATCGCCTGGGAAGTTTTTAAAAATCTTAATGCACAGCCCATATCCTAGGCCAGTTAAATGAGAATCCGGGGAGGCAGCCCCCGTATTTCAGTGTGCACCCAAGTCATGAACCGCTGTTTGAGACCATAGGCAGAAGTTACAAAAAACTTGGTAAAGATGTGCTGTTTTGAGTGTTGGGCCCTTTACCCACACAAAGGACAGACTGTTTTGAGGGGGCCAGGCTGTTGGGGGCAGAGAGGATTGCGAGGAAGGGTCCCTTTGTAGTACGAGTGTGAGCAAGCCTCGGTCTTCCCCTAACTTCACGGCCCTTGAACAGGGCCCTGGGCGAGCCTGGCCTACATGGCCTACATTTGGGGACACAGTAGATGGGGTCCAACACCTGCCTGAGAAGAGGCTGAGGGCAGAGGGAGGCTGTCTGCACGGGGCCCACGGCTGCTGCCATCAAGGGATGGCCTGGGGGCCAAAGTGAGCAGGGGAAGTAAGAACTCATCAACCAGCCTAAAGCTGTTTAAAATCTTGCCTTGAAGAGCTGAAAAGGCTATGGGACCCCAGCAGTGACAGGAAAATGGGAGGGGCCACGGGAGAAAATGCCCCTCCCCCTTCATAGCAAATGCAGCCAGATGTTCCCTGTGAGGCCTCTGAAGTCTCCATGGAAACGCACCCTAAAAAAGTCATCTTTAAGTCACAGAGCATCAGGCTATCTTGTTAACAGTTACCTGTCAGGTTAGAACTCATCTGTCTCCTACTGTTGACTGGGGGAGGCAGAGAAATGCTAGGCAACAAAAGAGAGAAAAAGACTTATGCCAACCTCTCCCCACACCGACCCCCGGGCTTTGGCCTCTACGGCCCCCCTCCCCCCAATGTAGGCAGCTGCCCTTGCTCCAGCAGGGAAGAAATTCAAAACCGGGTTTGAGGCTTTTATTATCACACACACATGGACACTCTCAGTGACTGAATGAGTCAGTATTTGGGACTTGAAGCAATTTTCATTATCTACAAGTGAGACAAAGAAAGCAGTGCTCCAAATTTTGACTCCAGGCGTTGAAGTCCTACAAGGGGACTAAATAACATCTCTCATTAAGTAAAACTTAAAGGGTTGATGATGGGGGACAGAAGCAAAGGAGGCTTCTGGCGCCATCCCAGGAGCCACACCCAAAGCACGGGGTACAGAAGAAAGGCCTGGGCTCAGGCTGGAGCAGGATCTCCAAGGAGAGCCGATCCTTCCGCACATCAAGTGATGGAGAAGAGAGAGGAGGGGGCCTGGGATGAGGGACAGAGGAAGAGAGAATGGGAGAGGGGACTCCGAGTGACAGGACAAGAGTGGGAAGCGGCTCCCAGAGAGGCACAGAGCAGGGACAGGGGGCCCGCGGCAGCGTGAGAGCCATGGCTGGGAATAGGCTGGAGGCGCTGCTCTGAGGTTAACGTGATGATTTGGTACTGGCCACCCAGTTTGGTTTCGGGAACTGTGTCACTGCACTTCGTGGTTCTCAAAGCAAGGCAAAGCGATTGAGCTGTCGGTAACTTGGTTCTCTTTTAGTATTAAATGATGCCCTGCCTTACTGTCCCCCCCAACAATGCTAACGTCACACTTGGGAGAGGAGGAGCAGGCCTGTTTTCCCCTAGTGTGGCTGCTTCAGATGACACTCTGAGATCCCACTTGTGTCCTTTGCCTTTTCCTGTTCAATAAACAGACAACACTGGGACCCCGAGCAGCCAAACGGTGGTGCTCTTGGAGGGGTCTCTGCACCCAACCCAGTGCCTGCCACAAGTGTACCCAGGAGAACTTCCAGGCCACCTTGAGATGTACTTCAACACAGGCAAGAGGACAGGGCAAGCTGGCCTTACCGTTCCCTCGGGGGCCTTCACCATCCACAGAACCTCGCCCTTTGCCTCTTTTTCTCTCTGTGGTGTTAAAAGAGCTAGGTTTGACTGGCCCTTTGGGATGGTTCAAAGTCGCATTGTCTTCCATCCTTCCGGCTTGCTCAGGGGTCATCGGAGGGACTTCAACAACTGAGGATGTGCATTCTCTTTAATCACTCTTGAGAGCATTTTCCAAAGTTATTCTTATGCCGGGTCACAAAGACGTTATCAATAATCTTTAAAATGTACAAATTGTACAGGTCATATTCTCTGGCTGGACTTCAAGAAAACTGGAAATTAAAAACCAAAGCATAAGCAAAGAATGAAAACACTGACACACTTGGGAAATTAAAAATCGCTTGTCTGACTCACTCCTGGGTCTAAGAGGGAGTGTGAACATCAGTAACAGGTGTATAGAACATAATGATAACGATGGCAACACAGGAAGATGGATGAGCCGAGCATTTATTTCCAGATGCCAGAAAAAAAGAAAAGCGAACCACCATCAACACAACCCAAGGAAACAAGGAGGAGCTAATAACGGAAACTCCAGAAATTAATGGATTAGAAAATGGGAAATGTAAATTGACCAGTACATCCAGAATCTGGCTCTTTAAAAAGACCAATGACTTAGAGAAACCACTGGCAAGCCTAATAAGGAGAAAGAAAATGTGAGTGTGCAGACATGAGAAGTGATATGGAGTCTACGAAAAATGTAAAGGAATAGGTTTTATAACTTTAGGCTAATAAACTTGAAAATTTTAATGAAGTGGATAATTTTCTGGGGAACTATAAATTACCAAGTTTGATGGAAGAAGGGGTAGAAAATATGAATAGATTAATAACCCTGAATGAAGCTGAAGAGGTTGTCAGAAAAACGTATTAAGCTCTTAAAACTAATTTGCTCAGGGGCAAAATTCTTTCAGACCTTTAAGGAACAGATCATCCCTGTGCTGTTTAAATAGGGTTTGCACATGGGAAAAGATGGGCAGCTTCCCAGGTCATTTTACTAAGCTAGCATTGCCCCACACAAAAGCCAACCAACCAGATGGGCAAAAGAGAAACTGAAGCCCAATTTCACAAATACGGACACAAAAGATCAGAAAATTGAATGCAGCTGTATGTGTAAAATGACAACACATTATATAAAACAATACACTATATACCAGTACTGATGCCAGTAATGCATCTGTTCAATATCAGGAAATTTCTTAATGCAATCAATTATGTTAATAGGTCAAGGTGAGAAACCACATTACCACAGCCTAAAAAACTTAGGTTTTGAAGTCACAAATCCTGCCTTTTTCTGATTTCCTAACTGTGGGCCGTTGGACATTTTCCCTATCTTCAAATTTGGAAAATAACGTCTAAAGTCAGTCATGTGTGGATTAAATTAAATAATGGATATAAAACTTTTGACAGAGAGCTGGGTATGTAATCAGAGCTCAGTAAATGAGAGTTTTAGAAGAATTCCAAGATATTGCCATACGTCCTGGTGATGTTTTTGTAACTAAAACAAGAACTGAAGAACATTTCAATATTACAAAGATAATCTCTCTTGAACCAAAGCAATCTCATAATTAACTGTGAAAACATTAGTGACATCCCAATTAAGTTTAGGAACAAGATAAGGATGGCTCCATCTCTCCACTATTACTCATTATTGTTTCAAAAGATTGAGCAAAGGAATTAAACAAGAAGATAAAATAAGGGTCATAAATATTTCCAAGGAGGAAATATTATCATCGCCATTTTCAGGGGATATGTTTTTTTTGTAATTTGAACATCTCAAAAAAAAATCAATTGAAAAAGTCACAGAGTTAACAGTAGGATAGCAGTCACAAAATATAGAAACACAGATGTAAAAATGAATTCCTTTCCTGTGAAAATGAACAAGCTGTGAGAACACATCTTGGAAATATATTGCATTTACAACAAAAAAATTCATAGGAATCAACAAGAAATGGGCAAGATTGATGTAAAGAAAGCAAAAAGACTTTACAGAGAAATTCAAAATGAGACCTAAGCAAAAGGAGAGACCAACATGGTTTTCTAAGAAGAATCAACTACATAAATTCTCACTTGTCCCTATTAATCTGCACATGAACACACTCCAATCACAATGTTCATGAGATTATTTTTTCTTAAGGAAATCTTGACAAAATTCCTGTAAATTTCTCTGGAAGACTAATTGTGTGGGGAGGAATATGTTGAATAGTGTGGATAGACTTGCCCTACCAGGTATTAAATATAATTAAAGACTCTAACAATTAAAACAGATTCACTGGTACGTAAGAACAGACAGATGGATTCATGGGACAGACGAGGAAAGCAGGAACAGATCCAAGTGTGTGTGAGAACTTAGTACTGGTTATGGAAGTAATTCATGGAACAGTCAATGAATAATGGAGGATTAGGTTATCAAAATACAATAAAAACAAATCTCAGCTCCTAATTATGCATATTTTTATTTTAAAATGATTTCAAAATTTGAGGAAAGGTATAAGACTTGTACAGTAAATTCCATCATCTCCTTCATAATGATTCTCCAATTGTTAATATTTTACAGCTGCTTTATTTTATATGTATGTATATTTCTTTATTGTATTTTATTTTATATATACTTATTTAATATATTATTTTATAGATACTTATTTTTATTTATATATACTCATGTATATAAAACCCCCAAACCCTGGCTTCTTTTTTCATTTCCTAAATGTGGGGGAAAAAAAAAAAAAATATATATATATATATATATATAGAGAGAGAGAGAGAGAGAGAGAGAGAGAGAGAGAGAGAGAAAGAAACATTATTTCTTCTGTGATAATTAGGAGAAAGTTTCAAGCAATTTGTACCTTTTATCCCTAAATACTTCAATGAAATTCTGCTAAGAACAAGGGTATTCTCTAATGTAACCACAATACAATGATCAAATTCAAAATATTTAACATTGATACAATACTATTATATAATGCTTAGTCCATATTCAAATTTTGCCAAGTGTCCCAATAATGTCCTTTGTAGGCATTCCCCCTCCTCCATCCAGTATCCAAACAAGGATCATTCATTGTAATTAGCTGTCACGTCTTTAGTTTCCTTTAATCTAGAATAATTCCTCAGCCTTCCTTTGTCTTTCAAGTTACTGATTTTTTTTTGAGATATACAAGCGAGTGGTTTTGAAGAATCTCCCTCCATTTGTGTGTATCTGGTATTACTTCTTAATTAGAATCAGGTTATATATTCTTGTAGGAATATTGTACAGGATACGTGTCCTCCTTGGTGCATCACTTTAGGAGGTACATGATATAGGTGTTTTTTATTATTAGTGATGTCCACTTTGATTAATCATTGGATTAAATAACACTTGATGGATTTGTGCACCATATAGTTATTCTATTTCCTTTTGTGATTAATACAGTGTCTATCTGTGGGGGGATACTTTGAGGCAGTGTGAATGAATACCTGTTACCCATCTTTGCCTAAATTAATTATTACTAGGATTGCTATAAGGTGATGATTTTCTAACTCTATCATTCCTTCTATAATTTATTAGTTGACATTTTATTGTAAGGAAGAACTTTCTCTAACTCTTTCTTCCCTCCCTCTCTTCTTCCTTCCTTCTTTTCTTTTCCGTTAGTATAGCCTCATGGATTCTTACATTATTCAGTGGGCCGTCACCCATTACTGCCATTATGCATTTTGATGCTCAAATTGTCCTAGATTTGGCCAGTGAGTCTGTGTCCTTTTGACATGTTCCTGTCTTTTTTTGAGCACCTCTTTGCTTTCTGGCACAAGGTGTTCTGGGCTCATTTCATACTTTCTCTGCTCGAGACTTGGAATAACCCACTTCTCTATGGAATTCTGGTTCTTTTGATTGGGAAATGGTGTTGAGAAATAAAGATCAGGGCATAATTAAATATAAAAAGTTAAATGATGAAAGAATGATAGATAAATAGTTACATAATCTTTGGCTGAGAAAACATCTTAATATAATATCAAGGGCAAACCCATAGATTTAACTATATACAAATTTAGGAACTTCTCTAGGAAATCATAAACAAAAATGTTGAAAAGTCTCAAAGCTCATTGTTTGGATTTCTTCTTTGTCCACCCTCCTTCCTCTGGAGATCTCATTCAATATTACGGCTTTAAAGACTGTCTATGATCTGATGATTAGCAAATTTACATTTCTATCCTGGACCTCTCTTCTGGACCCTAGACTTGTATGCTCAACTGCTCTTTCATCTTCACTTAGACATCCACTATGAATCCCAAATCTCTCTCCCTTCCCAGCTTACTCAGGTTGCATCATTCCTCCATCAGACTCACCCCAGGGCTCTTACGCCTCTTGGAAAAGAAGCCCAAGTCCTAGTAACAGCCTCCATGTCTCAACATCATTAGTTCTTAACTCTCCTTGCACATTAGAATCTGGAAACTTTAAAATAAGTAGAGATTCCTGGAACTGGGCCAAATAAATGAGAATCTCTGGGAGTAGGGGCCTTTATGCTGTTCTTGAGCACACCAGGAATGCTCTTACCTGAGGGCCTTTGCACATGCTGTTCCTCCTGCCTGGAACCTCTTTTATCTGCATGGCTTGGCTCCCTCACTTCCTTCAAGTCCTGCTCTAATGGGCCTTTCTCAGTGATGCTTTTCTTGTTTAGTGTTACAATCCCTATGTCCCTACCAGCACTCTTTCAGTAGTACCTCAATAATCTGACATTGTGTGCATGTATGTATTTGTTATTTATTTTATGTCTCACTCTAGAGCACAGGTTGGCAAACTATAGCACGAGGGTCAGATCCAGCCTGTAGGGTTTGCACTGCAGGCGAAGGTACCCAGCTGGTGTGCCTTCCTGTGTCCCTGTTTTCGCTTTGCTCCCAATGCCTGCCTCCACTGTTCTACCTACCAGCCACCCAGAAACCTGTTGGGTGCCACCTTCATGCTGTTGGCAGCCGCCAGGAACTGGGTGGTGGCATCTCAGTCTAGGAGACAGCAACTTAGTAAGTGCCCCCCTCGAACCAGCTTCTCTAGTTGCAATGGCCAGGCTCTCCTGGAAGAGGAAAGTGTGTTGGATTCTGGTTGTCACTGGGGCAGAGAGAGAAACTGACCGCTGGCTGCACCCTCTCCTGCTTGCCAACCCCTCCTTGGGAAGGTCACTCCTTTTCCCAAGGATGGCTGTAGTGGACACTCACCAGCGCAAGTTGTGCCTACCATCCCGGCAACTGGGGTAGGAAAGAGAGGAGCTGGAGTTTTCTCTCTTGTCACATAAGTACCTATCTCAAGCTTGCCTAAAGCATTTATTATCTGATCCTTTTACAGAAAAAGTTTATGGACTCTTGCTTAAGAGTAAAACTTCACGAGGCCATGTTTCTTTAGCCTTATTATGTTCACTGATGATTTTCTGCATCTGGTAGGGTATCCGGCATATAGGAGGTGCTCAACAATGATTTAATAGCTGAATAAAAGCAAATGATAAACTAGACAAATATTTGCTTCATATATAACAAATGTCCTTAAAATACAGAGCCAGCACACATCATTAAGGAAAATATGAATATACTAACAGAAAAATACTTAAAGACAAGAAGATACCACAAAGTAGAAATACAATGATTAGTAAAATTAGAAAAACATTAATACCAATCAAATAAATCCAAAATCCAAATAAAACCTGCACATTTCACTTAGCAGGTTGGGAAAGATTAAAATGAGAATACCTGGTTTTAGGGGGGCTATCTGAAATGGAGCCTCATAAACTCCTGGTTAGTTTATAAGATTTTAGTGAGATTATGGGTGATGAGCTTTTTTGTCTCATATGAATTACTGAATTTTTCTATACTGAGCACATAATACCTAAGTAATGATTTAGAAAGTTCTTTAAGAATAAGGGGAGGTACTGGAATGACTGGATATCTATATGGAAAGGATAAATCTCAACCCTTACCTCTCATCGCAGATAAAAATTACCTTTAGTGGGTCATGGACTTAAATGTTAGAAGTAAAATGATAAAGCTTCTAGAAAAAAACATAGAAGAAAATCTTTATGACATTGCTTAGGTAAAGATTTCTGAAACAGAACACAATAATGTGAACCATAGAAGAAAAAACTGATAAAATGAACTTTATCAAAATGAAAAGTCTGCTTTTAAGAAAATGAAAAGGCAAGCCACAGAGGAGGCATCTATTTACTAAACATATGTTTGACCAGAACATACATACATACATACATACATATATATATATATATATATACACACACACACACACACACACACACAAGTATACATATATATATGGGCCTCTCATACATACATATATATGTAAACAGCATTTACATACAGAACATTTATGGAATTCTTAAAATTCATTAATAAGACATACATCCCAATTTAAAAATGAACAAAATATTTGAAGAGACACTTCAGTAAAGAAGACACATGAATGGCCACTAAGGCCATGAAAAGGTATTTGACATCACTAATCTTCCCTGAAATGCAACTTAAACCTACAGTGAGATATCCCTACATGCCCACTAGAATTAAATTGAAAAGACTGACAATACTAAGCATTATTGAGGACAATCAACTAGAAAACTGATTCATGATTTGGGAACATAATATAGTTCAACCCACTTTGGAAAGCAGCATGGCTCCCACTTACCATACCACCCAGTGAGTCCACTCCCAGAGAGCTACTCAATGGAAAAAACATTCATCCATTCAAATGCTTGTAGGTAATGTGCATAGCAGGTTTACTCATAAATGGCTCAAACTGGAAACAGCCCAAGTGTTCGTCAACTGGCAAATGAATAAAAAAATTACAGAATTTTATGCAATACTACTCAGCAATGAAAAAGAACAAAATATTGATACACACAATCACATGGACAAATCTCAAAAGCATTGTGCTAAGTGCAAGAAGCAAAGCATAAAAGACTATATACTGTATGATTCCACTTACACAAAGTTGTAGAAAAGGCAAAGTTACAGGGACAGAAAGTAGATCAGTGGCTGCCTGGAGTGGTTGGGCTAGACGAGGGGAGTGATAAAAAGAAACACAGGGAAACTGTTTAGGCTGATGGAAATGCTTTATATCTTGATTGTGATAGTTGGTTATATGACTATACAATTGACCAAACTCATCAAACTGTACACTTAAAATGAGTATTCATGTGTATAAATTTGACCCCAATAACAATGATTTTAAATATGATGGAAAAAAAGTAGAGAAATAATAGGAAGGGCAATTCAAAGAAAAGGAAACTGCCAAAAGATTTCCTGCTCATCCTCAGGGTGAGAGGGGGTCACCAGAATCTGGAGGATGTTGTGGCCCTAGACAGAAAAATTTCTTTTGTCTAAAAAGTGGTCTGGATTAATACCTAAAATGAAGCTGTGAGCTACCTTGGCCCACACCCTGTTTGACCCCAACACAATTCTCAAGGAAAATGTTGGCCAAGACCGAACTTTCCCTGCTTAATGATGAGTGAAAAACAGAAAGAATTCATCAAGAACACTGTTACAAAGTGGAGAAACAAGAATGTTACAAGTAAAAAGCTTTGTCTAAGGCATATCAGGAAAAGAATTACTTCAGGAAACAGGACAATTTTGGAAAAATACTCTGCCCATGATCTTACACAAAATTATTGAGAACATGAACTCTTACAGCGGAAATGGAAGAACTCAGAGAACAGATAAGAGATTGAAGAAGCAACATTAAGACAATGGAGGGAGATAAAAAAACAAGCTAAAGATGAAAAAACAGAAATGTAAGATAATAATAAATGTGTTAGAAAGACAAAAACCTTTTGACAATCACAATAATGGAGAAGATTTTTAAAAGTAGGGTAAGATGCATAGTAGATAAGTCTGGGAAAAATCTCCGAAAATGAAATGGGAGGAGGATAGAAAAAATAGGGAGTGTTCAAGATAGATAAAGAACTCAAGCATATATGGCAGTACAAGCAGACAAAATAAATGGAGGAGAAAAAAAATCAAAAACAGAAAACTGTCTTTAAAGGAAGACCTGAATGTACAGTTTGAAAGAGCATATTGTGTTCCAGAAAGAAAACATCCTAGTAAAGTAATTAAGTATTAAAGCTAAAGAAAGAATCTTAAGGGCATCCAGGCAGAAAAAGCAAGTCACTAACAAGGGAGGAAAGAGTATCATCTGGCCTGAGGCTTATCCCCATCAACATTCAGGAGCAAAAGGTAGTAGAGTATCCTTTACAGAGAGTTCTGAGAGAAGTATGACCAACAGCCAAACTGTCATTCAAGTCTAAGGCAACAGTCACTCACAAAGATGGAAATCTGCTGAGATTGTTGTACCCATAAGTATTTCTTGAAAAACTACCTGGTGATGGAATCTAGTTAATCAAGAAATGAATCTAAATAAAGTACTCTGGAATGGAGAAACCATTATATTAAGTGATAAATCTTGAATAAATTTACATGCAGAACCATGATGTTTATATTATCAATTCAATACTGAAACTATAAAAACCCTTGTTGTTATAAGCCACTGAGATTTTGGGACTGCTTGTTACTACAGGCTGAACTAGCACAAGCTAACAGATACACCAATACAGGTCTGATAAACCACAGTCTATTTGAATGAAGGACTGAGGGGCTTTCTGGGAAAGAATGTGAAAACATCAGAAAGATCTTGGTTGGTGTTGGAGGTGCTAAGGAAGTCTAATATAGAGTGCTTTCTGTTACTTAAATATGTCCTTGGCCATGCTGCACGAACTCACATCTTGTCTGTCAGAGAGAGAGCCGCAATGCAAGTAAAAGCAAAATATCTGGTTCACCAAAACTCTGGAGATACTGTGGCCAGAGCAATGAGCTTTGAGATCCTCTCCCAGAGTATAACGCAGGGGACAGAGAGATTCTATCTCCCTTTGCCCCAGCCCCTCTGATGGCTTTGCACCATGAGGGTTCCAGGACATTGGTAGCAGTGCCCATGGAGAAGAAACACACATAGGAGCCAGCTTTGGATGGAGATGAGAGCCCAGTGGGAAATGGCAGTAGCAACCAGTGACTGTCCAGGGTCCTGGATTAAATTGTGGATCTGGCCTGAGTAGACAATGTAGCAATGATGGTTTCAGTTCCAAGTAAACAGTATAAACAGTAAAAGGAATTTATGGGCTTATTATATGGAAATGTCCAGCAATGCAGTGAGCTGCAGGCAGTCTGATCTGGAGGTCCAAGGATGTCATCAGGACGTGACTTCTTTTCCTCTCTCTATTTTGTTTGCACGAGATCAGCTTCATCCTACCGTGGAATCCCTTATATGCAAGATGGCTGCTTCTGATTCCTAGGTTGACATCAAACAGGTGAGAACTGAACATAGTTCTTGAACTTCATTCTAGTTAGACCAATTTAAGCTGTATATCCAGACCAGTAACCATGGAAAGGAATGACCTTATGTAATTAGACCAGTGGTTCTCAGCTAGGGGGAATTTTGTTCCTCAAGGGGACATATGGTAATGCCTGAAGACATTTTATAACAAGGGGCATGTGTGTGTATGTGTGTGTGTGTGCGTGCGTGTGCACACTTGTGTGTGACTGGCGTCTAGTGGGAAAAGGCCAGAGATGCCGCTAGACATCCTTCCCACCCCAACAAACTATGATCTGGCCTAAAATGTCAAAAGCACTAAAGTTGAGAAACCCTGGCTTGGACCAATCAGGGTTCCCCTCAGAGCTGAGATGGGTTTGGGACCATTCACACTGCTTGGTTGTTACACATGCAGGAAGGGGGAAATGGATGCTGAGAAGGCAGTGTAATAGCTTCTCAAGTGCCCAGGAGACCACTACGTGGCAACTAGACTTGTGTGAGGACATAAGGGAGACACTTTTGGGGACCCTCAGACATATTTGGAGTGGCGACTGTAAGATGCCAAATTCTTGCGTGACATGGACCAGAGAAACTAGGGTTATTACCAAGAAGTGATCTTATTTGTTCCCAGAGGCTAGTGAGCCTTGGCCCAGTGTTATACAGTTGCAGGGTTTGGGGGTAAGACCCAGAGGCTTGGATACTATTACCTGCTTGAGTTGGGGAGGATGGACTAGGATAGAGACCTGGTGAAAGACAGGAGCTGTAGAGGAGGGTAGCTTTAGAATGTGAGGGCTGTGGGCTGGGCCAGGAATGGCATCTCCTCCCAGAGGTGATAAGGATCCCTTAAGAGATGTCAAAAAGAGGATGGCATCATCAAATTTTCATTTTATAAAAGTCATGCCTTGTGAGGAGGATGAGTTGGAGTGAGGGTGAAAGGGAGGTAGGTAGGGGTGGGATGGTCCGCAAGACCAGTGAGGGGATGATGGCAGTGTCCTGGGGAAGATGAGGTGACACCTGGAGGTGGAGAGGAAGACATAGGTCTGGGAGCAACTCAGGAGGAGGTGGCTGATTTGGAGATGGGTTGAGTGAGAGGGGTAAGGGAAAGGGGTGAGTCAAGAGCATCTCCACATTTCTGGCCCAGCCTGCTGATTGGGAAGTGGAGCCACCAACAGAGATGAACTGTGGGGGACGGGGTAGGGTGGTGGGGCTGGGGAGGAGACAACAGGGTGTTGTTGGGTTTGAGGGGTTTGTGGGATTTGGATCTAGAGCTCAGGAGGGTCATCTAATCAGTGGAATTCGTGGGAGGGGATTTGCACGTGAAGGGAAAAGAAAAGGCATTCAGGCAAGAAAGCTGGGGCTTGCCAACATTTCAGAGCAGGCTAGGGAGAGAGCCTGAAGGAGTGTAAGAGGAAAACCAGAGGAGCCTGGGAGAAACAGGGAGTCGCCCAGTATCAGCCAGTACTGAGAAATCATGTACAGTAAGACCTGAAAGTGTCTATTGACTTTACCACCAGGAGGATGCTGGTGACCTTGGGGAACAGTTGTTCTGCAGTGATAGAGGCGGAAGTCAGATTGCAAAGCACCCGGGGAGTGGATGGGTGGTGAGGAGATGAGGCAGTGAGCCCAGGTCCCTCTGTTGAGAAGCTTATCTGGAAAGGGAGCAAAGAAGATGGGGGCAGAGGGAGGGGAAAACTGGACAGACAGCAGGTTCCCTGAAGCTACTTCTACTATATTTAAAAACCAAATAAGCAAAAAGATTAACAGATGGTGCACTAAACAATATCCTTCATAAAAGACTTCCACTGAAGGAAAAGCAAGTGAGCATTAATACTTAAAAACTCAATGCTTTTAAACCACAACTTTCAGCTTTTGTGTAATACTGTGATATTTTCTTAATGTGAAACCAATAGAAGATACTTAAAATTTTAATTTTAATTTTAATACCAGAATAATATTATGTCATCTTACATTAAATATAATTTATAGCTACATTAAATTTCTACTAGTGAAGTTTGTTTTGTTTATTAAGATGGTCAGAACTTTCATGCTGAGGGAAAGCGTTAGTGGAGGGGAGAAGTTGAGGATCAGGAGAGGATGCCCTGGGCCAAGTTCATGGTCCCCCTAGGACCCTGAAGTCTCCTGCTTCCAGCTCAGGGACCCTTTAACTTCCCATATATTTGGAGGAAAAGATGATTAGGGCCAAAGGATGAGCAAACCCTCCAGCTGCAGTCACTAGTCTTCTCCAAGCCCAAGGCCTCCCTCTCGTCTTTCACATTAAATCATTTTCTGGAATCATATCACAGCTGCTTTACATTCATGTTTCACAATGTGCAGTAGCCATACATTGAGAAGCCAGGGCCTATAGTAGAATCATTTCCGCATATGAGACTGAGTTTAGACTTGATCTTGCAAAAAGAGAAACCGGCTCTTAAACTAACCACCCCCTGGTGTGTAAGCAGGCCTCCTCCTATTGCCCATGACCTGAGTTTTCTCTTCCCTTTGGTGAATAATGCAGATGCTCAGTTCCATCACTGCCCTTTTGAACCTGATTACTCAGACAATACCCAACCATTGCCCCAGGTTAATCAATGATGTGCTGATATCCTGTTGGCAAACTGCAGGTCATGACTGCCAGGTCTGGAGACAACTGTGCATTGCACAATTCCAAGTAATCACAGAATGTGGGAGAGGATCAGGAAACCTGGGCAGATGTCACCCTTGGTTTAAAACCTGGAGAGAAGATGGATCATGGCAGAAGGTATGCCCAGGTAGGATGGGTAAAAACACAGTTTGCAAATCAAATCTGAAGACAGGGAAGTGGTCACCAGGGACTTCCCTGGCTCTGCTTGAAAGACTTGTGAAACTCCTTCATGTTCATTTTTGATGAGTTATGAATTAGGAGGAGGTGGGGGGAGAGATGTGTTTATCTCACCCAGTCTCTCAAGTCACTCCTGTGGGGCCAGATGAGGACTTCTCTCACCCCGGCTCTTCCCTCTCTTAGAGAGATCAGGTAGATAGATGTCCAGCTACCTGGAAGGTTGATTCAGGAATAAATCCCAGCCAGGCTTTTGGGAAACGTAAGGTCTGGAATTAGAAAAGACAGCACGATTATCTCATTTTCAACCTTGCTCTGACCTAAAGCTCCAGATCAAGAGATCAGGGCTTGCCTTGAACCCAGTCTAATGTAGGGTCCCTCTTGCCCCTGAGCCTTTTCAGGAACTCCAGACCATCTGTGTGTTGGGTCTACATCTTGTCCTTACCAGTCTGCTGCATGCCCTCTACCTAGAGAACCCGAGCTGTGCGGGCTGGCCTGTCAAAGCTGCCACAGATGTCTGCTGTTCCTGTCTCTGCCCCATCTTGCTGGGCCTCTCCCAGGCTACCCTGCCTTGGCGGCATCCGTTGCCAGTCTGCACTTTTTCTACTGGCCCAACTGCACTTCCCACCCCTGATGACAGCCAGCATGTCCCTAGCAAACAGCTGTTCCGGAGTCATGTCTAGTTCTAGATCCCAGCTCTCCCACAGCCTACAAACCTCCAATTCCTGTTTGCACAGGTTGGGGTCAGAAACACTGGTCTGTGGAATTCCACGTGCCTGCCATCCCCCATGCTCCCTTCTGAGGAAAGTGGCCTTGGACAGCTCCTTGCAAGTAAATGCTGGGTATATGGTCTGGGACCCCACTCTTCTTTGACCCTAGCGGGTTGGCACAGGAATCAGAACTTGAGCTCACTGAGGCCATCTACTGCCTGGATACTGGGACACATAAGCTGCCCACAAACCACCCTGGTGGTAAGATTTTGCCCACAGTTTGCCACAAAATACTGGACAGTGACGAGCTGGCCCAATCAATCAGACCTTCTCTTTTGGGAATTTTAAAAGTGCAGTAACACATACAAGTCAGGCAGTATAAAGGAGAAGCAAAGGCAGAGGAAGACCCAAGGGACACCTGATTCTGAGATGAGGAAGACACAACCCTGCAGCCCTGCTAAGCCTTCCTGGCATCGGGTATCATTCTGGCTCCCTGCCCCTCCCCCAGACCTGGCTGAGCCCCAGCTGGGGCAGGTTTTTCTCATTTCCCCATCTCTCAGAATGTACTGAGCCCGGCTTTGTTCCTACCCAGCCTCTCCAGGGGCCAATGGCCACACCCGAAGGGTGTTGATTGAGGTCAGATGGAGGGAGTTTTCAGCAGAATGTCTTGGCTTGTTTAATGATTCTAGTAGCTAAGGTGTTGAAGACATAGATGACATGCTTATCAAATAAGGGTGTGACCCGAGATTGAGAGGGATAGCAAAAGGGTGCCAGGGTCAAAGGTCAAAGAGACCTAGTGTCAGACTGGAGGAATGAGCCAAATTCAATGTAATGGCACTCAAAGGATGAAGGGAAATGCTCCCTCTACCCAGATTGTAGCACTACAGCTCTTTTTAAAAATACTTGGGTGTCTCATTGGCTGCAGGAAAAAGAGCCCATGGGGTGAGGGAGTTGCCCCAATGGGAAAAAGCCAAAATTCTTGAATCCATAATAATGAGGATATGTTTTTTAGTTCAACCTCCACTAATGGCCAGGGACAGAATGTCATACTCCGTCGCTCCAGCAGTGGGGTAGGGCTGATGGTACCTGGGGCATCATCCTAACCCTTCTTTAGCCTTCTTTCCTTCTTAATCCTTCCTGATTTTTTCTCCCTCCCTCCTTGGATCTCTCCTTTCCTCCTTCCTTCCCTTCTTCGACCTTCCTTTATCACACACCGATTGAACACTCTGGTCTGGCACCACTGTAGGCATTTGGCCCAAGGAGAACAAGGAGAACAAGGAGGCCGGCTAAGTTTCCCAGAGAAGCTGGCGTCGGAGGAATGAGTAGGGTTGGGTTCTGCCGGGCAGAGTTAGGAGGGAGTGGGGAGGGGCGAGGGCATCCCAGTTTCAGAGAGTCATGAGAAATGTGAACCGGCTGGAGGCTGAGGAATGGCAGGGAGAGAAGTCATCACACAGTGGAAGACATCACATATGCCATGCCAAGCAGGGACTGTAGCTTTTAGCCTGAGGTCAATTATTAAATTGTTTTAGCTGGGACAGTGCAACCAGACCTGAGATCCGATAGATCTCTCTGGTGGCACGATGGAGGGTAGACTGAAAAGGAGAAACTCAAAGGCTGGCAATCCAGCTAATCAGAATGGCAGCCTCCCTTCTCCTTGTTGGCAGAAGTCTCCAAGCCACGCTCTGCGTAAAGGGCTGAAATGTCAGACGCTCACTTTCCCAGCCCATTTTGCTGCTTTATAGGGGCGTGTGACCTGCATTGGCCAATGGAACCCAAGCGAATTCCTCTGGGGAAGGGGATTCCAGGAAACAATTCTTCCCTGATAAAAGAGGAAAATGCCTTCTTATTTGCCTCTAGACTTTGGCTTGTGAGAATGTGCTGTTGGGACCCATGGCAGCTGTCCTACATACTCCAGGGAAGGCCAGAGAGTCAAGGTGAGGCTGATCCCCCGCCCCGACGTCATTGGGTGCCTGAGTTAGCCAGCCCTGGGGGTGCCTGCCATGCCGGCTAACTTAATTGAGGGCTGTCCCAAGAATTTTACATGTATTGATTCTTTAACTCTTCCTAATACTCTCATAAAGAAACTAAGAATGAATACATGATTATTATCTACACCTGTAATACACATAGGTTATTACTTATACCTTACAGATGAGGAAATGGATGCACAGAGAATCCAAGTGACTCGGGCACAGAGAATACTCAAGTCCACACAGCTAGTAAATGAGAGAGCCATTATTTAACACCCTACCTGGCTCAGTCCTTAGTGGTTGGGCATCCCATGACTGATGGCTGGAGGCACCCAGGATGATGAGGAAGCTATTGCTGTGGTTCAGGAGATCGCAGATCAGGCCCAGAGCTGGGGCTTTGGCCTTGGAATGGGAAGAAGACATGGATTCGAAAGACATTTGAGGGGCAGCCAGCCAGTCCTGGTACCCTGGTGGGTGTGAGCGGTGAGGGAGGGGAAGGACTAAATGACAGTTCCTGAGTGTGTGATGAAGCTGTGGGGTGACAGGCAAGGAGCAGGTCTCAGGAGGAAGACAAGTTTGGTTTGGGATGGCTGAGTAGGGCATTCTCTTGGAGTTGTTGGGTAGCAGTGGGGGTCCAGTGGGCCCTTGGAAACTCTTGTGTGGGAGAAAGGCTGGTGCTCTGGGGCTGGGGACTGTTGACCCAGAGAGGGAGCTAAAGCTGTGCAATCAGATGACGTGACCCAGTGCCTGGTGAATGGGGAGAGGAAAGGGGACCCCCAAGGGATGCCTGGGAAGCAGCCAACATTCAAGGGGAGCAGGGGACCCAGGAGTAGCCCCAGAATCAAGAGAGAGGACCAGAGGGAGCCAATGGCAGAGGGAGCTCTGAAGGAAGGGCACGCTCACAGGCTACCCTGAGGCCACTGGTGGCTTCCCAGCGGGGGTCGTGAGGCAGCTGGGAAGTGAGCATGAAGGAACAGGACTTAGTGTAGACCATTTTTCTCAAGATGTGTCACAGGAAGCAGAAGAATTTAAGGCAGAAGGAAAGGGTTCGTGAAGAAGGAAAGTTTCAGAAGGAGGAGCTTTGAGTATGTTTGCAGGCTGTGGGGAAGGAGCCAGAAGCAGAGGTGAAGTGGAAGGCGGAGCAGAGGATAACAGAGGTGGCCACACTGTGAGAGGCAGCTGGAAGCACCATGGAGGCTTGCAAGATGCCCACCCCAGGGTGGCAGGAAGCTGGCAGGTCTGGCCCTTTGTCCCCGTTCTCTTTGCATTTGGCAAGGCCAGCTGCTAGGTAAGAGCTGGGTGGGAGTAAGGCTGTGGTCACAGAGGGGCTACAGAACTGAAGGTGTGGAGGTGGCACAGTTCCTGGGGATGACCTGTTCTCGCCTCCTCCCCGGCTCATTACCTTCTCCCCTCTCCTCCTCCTGGCCCTGCCAGGGTGGGTGGCAGACGCATGAAGGGGCCAGCCAGTCCATGGTGTTCTGGAAGTTAGTAGACCCTGGGAATGGACCACTGGGGACACCTAGCAGCACTCAAAAGGTGGCTTCCTCCAGGCAGCCTTCCCAGGGTGGGGGCTGGTGGGTTCCTACACCTAACTGCTTGCCGGGGAGCCTCACTTCCCAGTACGTGGCATGGCTACCTCACACCATCACTGCTATGGATCCTCTCCCTGACCTTGGCATTTCTGGAGCAGGTGTCTGTCCATGATGATGGCTTCCTCCCCCAGTGGTTTGTTGGACCTCCAGTGTAGAGTCCTTATGAGGAGGAAGCAAGAGGGGATTGCAGGCAGGTGAGATGTCCTTCCTGGGCTGTTGGAATCCTGAGTCCTGCCTTCTGCCTCCAACCTGGAGGCCTGACTGAGCTGCACCCCCCTGCCCCCCTCAACTGCTATGGCCTTGGAGAGACAAGGTGATGCCTGGTCAGAACCCTGGCTGTGGCAGCCTCTCAGGCACCTGCCTGGGAGAGCCATCATGGGACGCCCCAGCAAGCCACCGCCAAGTGCCGGGGCTGCCGGCACCTTCTGCCTCTCAGTCCTCATCTCTTTCAAGGCGGGATGAGGCCCTTGGGGCCACATCCCTCTGCAGGTGGCGGTACTTCATGTGGAATGGAGACTATCTGTTCAGGGTAGGTCCTGGAGCTGGACTGCTCAGGTTCCTGGGTTCAAATCCTAGTCCAGCATTTGACAGCAGAGCAACTTACGGGAGTGTTTCTAAACCTCTCTGAACTGCAGTTTCAACTTGTGAAATAGGGCTAAAAATTTTATCTACTGCATGACCTTGCTATAAGGATTTAAAAGAGCCGGGTGTGTTGGGTGCCTCCCTAATGGTGTGGTATTTTATACCTTGATTTTCCTGTGGGGGCAGCTTCTGTCTCCTGCCAGCTCAGGGCGCCCTACAACCTGGGGCTTCGGGGGGAGCAGACAGACGGGAGACAGCACAGTCTGAGGATGGAATGTGCGTGTGTTCAAACGGCGCTGATCCGTGAAGCAGACCCTGGAATTCACTACACTCATCTGCCGAATCCCAAGTGGAAACAAATACAAATGTTTTTTATAAACGAAGACAGTGTCTTAAAAAGAGAACAAACCAATGAGCTGGTCTAAACTGGAACTGAAGCTCTGGGTTTTCTGATGATTCTATCTAAATATAAACTCCCCCAGCCCCAACCCAACTTCCCTCTAGGCTTGGTGGCAGCCTGCATCTCCCTCTCCTGAAGCCCAGCCACGTGCTGGGGGCTCTCCAGCTGTGGGGAGTTCTTCCAGCCGCCAGCAGCTTCTCTTACAGTGCCAACCATTGCCAGAGGAGAGATGTGGCCCTTGCCACTGGGGGGACTGAGGTTAGACGACTGTTCCCCCCAGACCCTGCACACATGTGCAACCTAGTGGTGAAGCTGAGGGTTCCCACAGTCTACCCTCCCCTTGACCCCATTGTCTTGGAGACAGAGGTCATCCTGGAAGAGCAATGTTATCACTTCTGACCTAACTCTGGCTCCTGAATTATCCATCTAGTCCTGGCGTCACCTCTCTCCCACCCTCCCTGAGGCTACTGCCCACCTCTCTCCACTCCAAGGCTCCCACAGCCTGGCTCCCACCTTCGCAACCTGTGTCGCCATGTGTCCCTGCCCTTTTGCTCCTTCCAGCGCAGGCCTGCCCCTCTCACACCAGCAGCTGCAGGAGCCTTCACAGGCAGTGATTCACTAGACCCACAAACATTTATTGGCTGCTGCTGAGGGCCAGGTGCCAAGCAGTACCTGGGAAAACCATGGTCCCTTCTCCCTGTCTCATCCCCAGGCTATCCCCACCTCCCGAACGACTCTTCATGCCTGTCCCCACACCACTCCCCATTTCCAAGGGCTGACAATCAGTGTCCTCAGCACCAATTCAAGCTCTTCACAATCCAGTTTTAACATCTAGTTTCTGCTTCTCCATATGCTACCCACCTTCTGAGTTCAGCACACACCCAACCACCACGTTCCCCTGGCCCTCTCAAGGGACAGCAGGGGACAGGCTGGCCATTTATGTCCAGGCCTCAGCTCACATTTCTCAGAGTGTGGTCTCCTCCAACTGCTGTTATTGGACTCTCCTGGAGACTCAATAGGTTGCAGGTCTCCGGGGCCCCATAGACTCAGCCAGCTGCCCCAGTGGTGGTCCGGCTCTTGCTGACTTTTGAGGAGCCCTGTGGGATACTGGGGAGATGGAAGGGTGGTAGGTGACTGTCTCTCTTGTCTTCGCCCCTCCCACAAAGTCAAGTATAAATGGAGCTCAAGGAAAACCATGTTCTGAGGCCTGACCCAGAGCAGGGTGGGCCTGCCGGCAGACGGGAACACTCACTTCACCAGGGACTGTGGAGTGGCCACACACCGGGGAAATCTCAAAGCACCAATGTCCTTCATCAAAGGGAGGCGAGAAGGTAAACGAGAGACCTCGGGGGAGGCTCCATTCTGGGGACCCATACTCTTGTGCTGTTTCAACCTAAAGAGTACGGGACACAGTCCCCAATTCTGTGGGTGTAAACTGGAGAACATGCCTATGAGAAGGTGACAAATGTGTGGCCTCAGAAGGACCAGACCAGCTGCATAGCAATTGCTGATGATAGCCCATTCATCCTCCAGGCCAGCCATCATTTTGTGTGAGCAGGTGAAACTGCACAGCCTCCTGCACACTGCACAGAGGTGCTGAAGAGAGGCTGCGCCAACAGGTCAGGCCCAGGCAGGCAGAAGGTGGCTTGGCAGATGCCTTCATCTCTCTGCCCATCAGGGCTGATATGAGTGCAACGCTGGCCTCTGGCCTCCGACCAGTTTCTGATGTCCAGTAGCCCCAGCTCGGGAGGCCACCACTCTCCATAGCCCCTCTCCCCTGAGGCCTGGCTCGCTCTAAACCTGTTGAAAACACTCCGTTAGAACCAGAACCGCTGCGGTTACCAGAGGCACTCAGAGCAGCCGAAGAACAATGCATGACTCAGAATTCCGTGCCTCTGTTGTGGGTTCTAATTTTAGTCTATTGTTCCATTCTTCTCTTTGCCTTTCCCAGAATTCTAATGGGTGGGGGCAGGCCAGCTTGCCAAGATGGAGACCAACAGGGGTGGCTGGGAGTGGTGGGTTGGTCCGGCTTTGGTACTCTGAGAAAGATGACCCTTATGACAAGGGTCCCACTGCCCCAGTGGCCTGAGGGTCGGGAAACTATTGCTATGACTCCAACAACTGCTCTAATTACTCAGTTATGCCATTTGAGCCACAGGACGGGAAATCTGGAAACCCCATAGCTCTGAGTCACTGAAGTTTGCAGGCGAGCGAAAAGCCCCACAAACCTCAGAGAGAGAGAAGGCACGTGAGCTGGTGTCTGAGTGCTAGTGTGCCTGTGGTTTCCGCGCTCAGTGGCTGTAGTGAGGGGTGCAGAATGGCTGCATGGCCCCTGGCTTACCCTCACCTCATCCGTAGAGGGACCTGTACCACCCTCCGCCACAAGTGGTCCAGGCATGAGAGGGGACACTGAGGGAGGCTCCTCACTGCAGAAATCCATCCCAGGCCCTACTTCCTTCCTGGATTCTCAGGCACCAGTTCTGATTCTCACAGGTGGAAAGCGAGCTGTGTTTGGAGTCTGACTGCTTGTATCTCCATGCTCCCACGTCTCTGAAAATCTCTTCAGAGCCCACTTTTCTGCAGAGAAGAGTATGGTATGTGACTTGTAGCTCCTTGTAGTCTGTACCTCTGTGTGTGTGTATAAATGCTCATGCATGCTAGTACATTAAATTCCCACCCTGAATTGTGAACAACCATGGACCTTCCTGGAAATCACCTCCATTCACCTTTCCTCCCCTTACTTCCTCTGAAGTGGTTACTCAGGTGGAAAGACAAGGGGGGAGCCCAAGGACCCTGATGTCCAGTTGTGCCCACGGCCTGGTGTGTGGCCCTGGGCAGTTTCTTATTCATTCTGGAGCCTTGCCTGCCTTCCCTGTGCTCTTCAGAGACCTTGGGGGTGCAGAAGAGAGCTGAAGGGGGTCATAGACCCTGCTGCATGTGGCTCTTGCCCTGGGAGGGTTTCCCTGGAAAATGAAGGTGGCACCTCTCTTCTCTTGCTGAGCTAGGTGGAGAAATACAGTAGGCTGGGTGCCCAGAATTCCATGAGGGCTGTGGTGCCCCCTTCCACATCTTTCCCGCTCTCCTTCCTAGGGTACCCTCTTCCCCTGAGCACCCACTTCACTGTCTCATTCAGGGATGCTGGATTGGCCCCTGTGCCTTCTAGACTCCTCCACAACTGCCCCCTCAACCTTTTTCATCAATCTTGGGGCTCATCTCTCAACCCAGTGCCCCCTTTTCCCTTACTTTATTTTTTTTCTTTCAAGATCCAAAACGTTTACTCTGTCTCTTTCCATACAAATGCCCTGTTAACTAATGTTAGCACAAACCATATCGTCATTTGTTTCAGTACACAAAGTCTTTTTGCACTATCCTGGCCCTGCATGGTCTGCATCAGTTATCTATTGCTGTGTAGCAAGCTACCCTCAGATTTTAGGTGTTTAAAACAATGCTTCTGCCCCTCATAATGTTGAATAAAATCACTCAGTGGGCTTCAGCAGGTGAAAGAGCTGGTCTGGACAGTCGAGGATGCTTCACTCACATGTCCCGCATGCCCAGCTGACTTCCACAAAGCACGTGTTCCAAGAGGCCTGACTAGAAGCCGCCAGGCTGAGTCCAGCTAGGGCTGCCAACCAGTGAGCTTACAGGTGACGTCTCCAGCATGGCAGTCTCCAAGGCAGGCATCCTGCGTGATAGCCTCAACTGAGCCAGCCCACGTTCAGGAGAAGGGAATCAGATTCCCCTCTCAGTGCGAGGACTAGCAAGGACTTTCAAGCCACCTTCCATCTATGCACCTTATTTCAAGCAAGATGAGGCCTCTCATTTTTCCCTTGCAGATGAGCTGTTACTTTGTAACTTTCCTAGGTCCTTGATGGCCTTGGCTTTCCCAGCTCCATGTGCCCTCTCCCAGGAAGGGAGGCATGAGAGGTTTTGGTGAGGTACTGCAGGCAGAGGCTATACCTGGCAGATGTTTAATAAAGATAGTAGGAGAGGCCCCCAAAAGCTGGAACAGATGTTGCATAGGTCAAGCAGTATGCTGATGACACATATGATCTATGATCTGTCCTTCAAACACCAGTTATGAGCAAGGGACTGTGAAATCCCTGCTCAGGTTTCAGTTAGAGGCAGCGATGTGGGGCCCCAGGAAGACGAGGTAACAAGCACCTGGTCAAGGTGGGTAAGGTGTGTGCTGTTTTGATAGTGGTCCTCCTCACAGACTCTTGGCTGCTGCTGATTTGAAGCTGGTGGACTAAAGTCAGACTGAAGCTTCTGACGTTTGCCTGCTTCAGTAGCAGGGAGCTGCATGACCTGAAGTGTTAGTGCACAGGCTCTGGGGTCACGAGGTGTACATTCAAAACCCTGATCCACCACCTGCTGTTTTGCAACCTGGATGAAGTTGCTGCATCTCCCGGAACTTCAGGTTCCTTTCCTTAAAGACAGAACAGGAAGCAGCAGCTATGTCATCATGCTGTTGCAAGGTTTAATAAGAGAATGAAGATTAACAGCTGTTATTATTATCAGTATTACCCTCAATCATTAGGCTGTAAGCAGAAGGAGAAGGAAAGAAGAGGAAAAATAAGAACTTCAGGAAAACTAATAATTGTTGAGTGAAACAGCACTAAGTAAAACATAAAGAGAAAATAATTTATGACAATTTATATGGCTGCAGTACAAGTCAATTTACAAACGCCTTCACAAACTTCAGCACCTTACTTAGACGTGTTTTATTTTGACACAGTTTTATATGTACATGGTTAACAAAGCCTAGAAGTTCTATACCTCCCCAGTGGAGTCCCATTTCCCAGAGGCAGCCATTTTTAGCTTCTTCAGGGACATCACTCTCCATGTTTTAAAACATGCCTACGTGTGATTCAGCTTTTGAGTGTGTGTGTAGATTTAAATATTATCTAGGGTTTTTTTACTATAGCAAATGAGATTTGAGCCACCACCACCTCCCCAATATATAGGTATACTTGCCCTTTTTCCAGGCTTCCAGCAGAATTCTATCTTTAAATATCTTTTTAGTTGGACTAATGTTGAGTCTTGACATTATGACCATATAATCCATTCTTCATAGCTGCTCTAGGGAGTATATCATGATCACATTTCTTTGTACAAGTGTTTGTTTTTCCCTGGGGTTTATAGTTTGGTCGCTTAGTTTCCATACCAGTCACTCACGTTAACCCCTTAACCCACCAACAGAATTGAAAAACCTCACCATATTCAGACATAAACACATTGTAATTGACATTGGTGATCACTCAATCCCATTTGACTCTTATCATTGTCAACATCCTTCATCATATGTTGGCAATCCTTGGCTGTCTGCTCATGTTTAGGAGTGGAGTGCTAAAAATCTGCTTGGTAACTATGTGCCTTGGTGAGCTTTTTGACCATAGGTAAGTCAGGGGCAATTTGTCTGGGCTGATTTGTTGGGGGTACCACTGAGTGGCAGTATCTGGAGGTCCTTCCTCCTGGACTAGTTGGTTTAATCAGAGAGGGATATAACCTCTCATGCCTAGGGTGGGAGTGATTCATAAATCCTGCTGCAGGAGTGTAAGAGCTGAACTCGGGGAGTGGACTGAATGCCCCCTTCACTTAATTCCTCCATTTACAGCCTGAAATCCTCCTCACAGTGCTTCTCAATTCAGAGCTTCTCTATTTCAGTCTCTCAAGGAGAACCTCTAGTTTTTGCCAGGATGACAGAGGGCACTGGGGGTCTAATTACCTTCATAAAGACTTTTAATCACACTCTTATTTTCAGCCTTACCTGCATTCTCACTGGCAGGGATACTTGGAACTTCCAATCCTTAGATTTTCAGGGGCCACTGAAGCCCAGTTAACTTATCCCTACTCTTCCCCAATAATTCATTTGTGTTTCACCTTTCCTTGGTCTATCGTCCGTTACCACTTGGCTATCCACTTTCCATCTTCCTATATTTTGTGACTGTTTACTCCTGTTTGTCCTATGGATTTGTACATAAAATAATTATTTTTCTTTTGTTTTAGTGGGACTTCCAGGGAGAGTAGCGCAGTCTATCATGTTTCATTGGAAGCCCCAGGGGCTATTATTTAGTCACTTCATGGTGAACTCATCTCAAGCTCACAAAGGGTGTGAGCTGTGAAAAGACACATAAGTAGTGAAAAGATTTGACCCCAGACCTGGTTCTAAATCTTGTGCTGTTTCTACTACACCATGTTGGTCTGACCCACACTTCAGTCATTCCTCCAAAGATGATTTATCATAAGACAGTTTGTGCCACAGGATTTTCTCAGCACATTTCAAGCGACCTCATTCTCCCTTTTCATTTCTCCCAGCTCATTCTCAAGCTGCCCATGAAAACTCAAAATTTTTATTACAGTTTTCTTCAGATCGATCAAGCTGTTTCTTCTGTATTTAAAAAAGTCAGTTATAAGAATATTTAAACCTTAAGATAGTCAAGGATAAATATAACACTTATGTGAAGGACATGTACACTGAAAATTATAAATTACTGACAAGAAATTAAATAGAACTGAAATTAAAAATGAGAGACCATGTTCATGAATTGGAGGACTCAATATTATTAATATTTCAATTATCCCCCAAATTATCTATAAATTCGAAATAATCAAAATCAAAATCCTAGCAGACTTTTGTTGTTGAGGAGGGTTATAAATTGACAAAGTGATTTTAAAATTTATATGGAAATGCAAAAGATCTGGAATAACCAAAATAGTTTTGTAAAAGAGGACAAAGAGGACTTAATTAAGCTATTTGATTTCATGGTTGTAAAGCCACAGTAATAAGACAGTGTGAGAATAGATACACAGATCAGTGTAACACACGTGGTCAGCTGACTTTCTACAAAGGTGCCAAGGTAATCCAATGGGAATGTTTCTTTCAAAGTATGGGAGTGGAACAATTGGATATCTATACATAAAAAAAAAAATGAACCTTGATCTTTACCTCTAATTAGCCATAAAATAATTAACATGGAATAGATCATAAGCCTAAATGTAAGAGTTAAAAGTAGAAAGCTTCTAAAAGAAAACAGAAGAAAACCTTGTGATGTTGGGTTAGACAGATTTCTTAGGACACAAAAGCACAGAGTAAAAAAGAAAAAAAGTGTTAAATTAGACTTTATCAAATGGGTTATTTGAAAGATATGGTTAATAAACTGCAAATACCTGCTACAAATTGGGAGAATATAATTGCAAATTTATCTGTTATATAAAGAATTCTTACACCTTCTTATTAAAAAGGGAAACAACTAAGTAAAAAGTGGATAAAAGATTAGAATAAATACTTCACCAAATAAGCACATGAAAAGATGTTGAGTCATCAGGAATATATAATTTATAACCACGAGCTATCTCTATGCATATACTAACATTAAAAAGACTGATCATATCAAGAGTTGGCAATGATGTGGAACAACAGGAACTTTCCTACATCGTGGATGGGAACACAAAATGGTAGAGCCACTTTGGAAGACAGTTTCTTATTAATTTAAACATGTATTCCAACCATCCTATTCTATTTACCCAAGAGAAACAATGTGTCCACACATAGACTTATACACAGAGGTTTTACATAGCAGCTTCATTTGTAGACCCTGAACTCGTTTCCTGAGGTTGCCTGTAACAAATTACCACAAACTTGATGGCTTAAAACCACACAATTTTTTTCTTTCACAGCTTTGCAGTCTAGATGTGCAATTTCACTGGGATGAAGTCAAAGTGTGGGCATGGCCACGCCCCTCTGCAGGCTCCAGGGGACACCCATTTCTCACCTCTACCAGCTTCTCGAGGTTCTGGAGTTCCTTGGCTGTGGCTGCATCACTCCCGCATCTTGACACATCTTCCTGCTGGGTCTTCACCTCTCCTTCTCCACCGTGTGTGTCAGATCTTCCTCTGCCTCCCTCTTCTAAGGACGCATGTGTCTTTAGAATCAGTTCATCAATTTCTACCCCTCCTCAGCAACAACACAAACCTGCTAGGATTTTGATTTGGATTATTTTGAATTTATAGATAATTTGGGCATTTAGGGCCCATCCTGACAATCTAGGATAAATCTGCCAATCTCAAGAGCCTTAATTTAATCACATCTGCAAAGATGTTTTTTCCATATAAAACAACACTTACAGGTTCCAGGAATTAGTGTGTGAATACCTTTTGGGAGGTTGAATCTCTTGGGCTGCCATAGCCACAGACTGGAAATAATCCCAATTTTTTATCAACTGATGAGTGAATAAAGACATTTTGGTATATTTATACAATAGAATACTAATCAGGAATAAAAAGGACTGACACATGTCTGTGTGAGTCTCAAAACACTGTGCCGAGCAGAAGTCAGATACAAAACAAATTCTGATTCAATTTCTACAAATGCTAGGAAACTCACAGCTATCGTGATAGAGAGCAGACCAGTAGTTGGCCTGGGCCAGGGTGAGAGGAGGGTATTGATTGCAAAGGGCTAGAAGGGAACTTTTTGCCATATCAGAAATACTCTATTTTTGGTGGAGATTACAAGAATGCATTAAGTTGTTAAAATGCAGTGAGCTGTACTCTTAAAATGGGTGACGTTTTGGTGTCCTCCCACCTGCCCAGGCTGGGCTCTGTGAGGTCAGACCAAGGAACTAAACAGTGTGTGGAGGGGCACTGACATGTTGGAAGGGAAGTGAGAACATATACAATAATGAAGGAGTAACACTGTGTTTAAAGTTTGGGGGAAGAAAAAATACGGAAGAAGACTGGTTCAAAAATGTTAACTGAGGAGAAAAGGACAGGGGAAGCCAACAAAGACCCAGATGATAGTATTTTGGCTAATTCAAAGGCTCTCCAGGAGAAGCTTCAGGGAAGATGGATTTGAGACACTACGAAATCCAGTAAAAGAGTCAAAAGTGATGTTTCAAACCTACAAAAAGAAGGACATGGAGAAGAGAAGCAGAAGCCTTGGTAGCAATCCTTTGAAAGAATTTTGAGATTTTAATTCTTCTGATGGTTTTCTAATTGCCACCAGGAAGTTCCTGTCATTTTCTGTTCAGAGTATGTTGCTTGGAAATAATCAGAATTGCCGTGATGAAATTTCTCAGTCAGGGTTGGGTTACCACTTAGGTTATGTATATCGTTGAAATTACATGATTAAAATGGCTTGAGAACCTTATTTGTGGGTAGCAGACAAAAAATAGATGGTATTTGTCAGGCAAACCATAAGGTATTGAATTTTGACATCACTGAACCAAGTTTACCATTATTTTAAAGGGAATTCTTATACAGAGCACATGCTAACTATCCATCCTGAGGGAGGACTGTTACTCAGTTAAGGACTTACTTTAGCTCAGACTGTAAATATATTTTTGTTTCTAAAACTTGCTAGCAAACTTATTATTCAAAAATGTTCACTGTGAATGCCAAAGTATATTTATTAATTTATTAATTTATTATTTTGGTATCCTTAATATACAATCACATGAGCAACATTGTGGTTACTAGATTCCCCCCATTATCAAGTCTCCACCACATACCCCATTACAGTCACTGTCCATCAGCATAGTAAGATGCTATATAGAGAGTCACTACTTGTCTTCTCTGTGTTGTACTGCCTTCCCTGTGCCCCCCCCTATGTTATGTGTGCTAATTGTAATGTCCCTTATTCCCCTTATAGCCTCCCTTCCCACCCATCCTCCCCAGTCCCTTTCCCTTTGGTAACTGTTAGTCCATTCTTGGATTCTGTGAGTCTGCTGCTGTTTTGTTCCTTCAGTTTTTGCTATGTTCTTATACTCCATAGATGAGTGAAATCATTTGGTATTTATCTTTCTCTTCCTGGCTTATTTCACTGATTATAATACCCTCTAGCTCCATCCATGTTGTTGCAAATGGTAGGATTTGTTTTCTTCTTACGACTGAATAATATTCCATTGTGCATATATACCTCCTCTTTTTTATCCATTCATCTACTGATGGACACTTAGGTTGCTTCCATGTCTTGGCTATTGTAAATAGTGCTGCAATAAACATAGGGGTGCATATGTCTTTTTCAAACTGGGCTGCTGCATTCTTGGGGCAAATTCCTAGGAGTAGAATTCCTGGGTTATATGGTACTTCTATTTTGAGTTTTTTGAGGAACCTCCATACTGCTTTCCACAAAGATTGAACTAATTTACATTCCCACCAGCAGTATAGAAGGGTTCCCCTTTCTCCACATCCTCACCAACATTTGTTGTTGTTTGTCAATTGGATGGTGGCAATCCTAACTGGTGTGAGGTGATAGCTCATTGTGGTTTTAATTTGCATTTCCAAAAGTATATTCTTAACTATTTTATACCTAATTGTGAACTTTTCATCTTGTTTTGTGATTGTTAAACTGAACATAATTTTTGGCTAATGTTTAAACATTACTTTTCATACTTGATATAAATATTTTTTTTAAAAGGGTGAATTTTTTAATGTGAATTATACTTCAGCAGAGCTTATATTGAAAAGGAAAAGGCTATAAAACTCATTTAAATTGGAAAATCTGGATGAAGTGTTTGAGTTTTGAGGAAAATAGAATCAAAATACAGCCAAAAAGAAAAAGAAGTCTGAATAGAACAATAAGCATGGGATAAATCAAGAAGTTTGGTGAAGAACTTTGTCCCTTTTCCCCACCTCCTCCAAACTGTACCACAGGGACAGAAGGTAGTTCTACTTGCAGATGATTTATTTCAAACCTGAGAATTTCTATGCAACTTTAATTGCTATAGTGAATAAAGAAGGAAAGGTTTCCAATTTATTTAATGAAATTTATTTCACCCTAATGTGAAAACTTTATTAAACAGCAACAAACAGAAAGCTACTGAATAATATGCTCATGAATAAAACATCAAGAAAATATTAGCAAATTCAGTGCATTCCTATGTGAAAAGAATAACACATTCTGCTAAAATAGGGCACATTCCAGAAAGGCAAGTTTGAGAAACTAAGAAAAACAGGTAGAAATATGAATTACCTCTGGACTTTTGCTACCCACACGCCCCAACACCCCCCACACCCCCACCTCCAAGGGCAGGTGAGTTATATTTGGGAAGTGGGAGCGTCTCCTCACAGTGCTGCTCTCTTTTGGGATGTAAAGAGGTGAATAAAGCCTAATCACAAAGAATTGTTTCCTGGGATGAGAAATGATTGAGATGGATTTTGGCACCTGTCCCTTCACCGGAGGACTCTTCCACCTTCCCCTTCAGCTCATGGGACTCACACAGACGGGGCTGGCCTCCCTGCTGTTCTAACAGAGAAGGCAGTATCCCCAGCAGAAAGGGATCTCAGGGCCAAACAAAACAGTTTATAATCTTAAATAAGACACAAGAATGTCAACTATAAGGAGAAGATTGCTAGATTTGCCTATTTTAAAATTAAGAAGTTAGTGCTGGAACAAACTGGACATCCTTTTCAAAAATTAATGCAAAGTGAATCACAGATCTAAATGTGAACTATAAAGCTATTGAACACCTAGAAGCCTGTATCACAATTGGATCAGTTCTCCCTAAATTAATCTAGTAATTTGATATGATTCTCATCAAAAGTTGATGTTCTAAAATTTGTGCTAAGACTCAATATGAAAGATGTTCTAAATTTTATGCAAAAATTCAGTATGAAAGAACAGGCAGTAAGGAAAATGAAAAGTAATGAGAAGATACTTTTCCTACAAGGTAGTAAAATATATTTAAAAACTATAGTAAATAAAAGAGTATAACACCAGTATCAGAATAGAGAAGTGTGGAAGTGGAAGTAAATACAAAGTCCAAACCCAGACAAGTATTTGTAAGGATTCAGTATAAGGTAAAGATAAGATTTCTTATCAGTAAGGGAAGTATAGGCTACCTGATAAATGGTATTTGCATAACTGGCTTCTTTTGTAGGAAAAAATATGGTTGGATTCCCTTGTATATCCCTTACATTAAAATAATTCCATATCGATTACATATTCAAATTAAAAAATTAAGAGAGAATATAGGATATTATTGTTACTGTGTCAGGATGAGGAAATTTTTCTACTCCTGACAGCAAAGCAATAAAATAAGATACTGATAGATCTGATTACATACAATTCATGCCATAAAAGTTATTATTATGAAAACCAAAAAGGTAACAACGTGATATGTTTTTGCAATAAAAATATAGGAGTTAATATTTTCCACATAAAGAACTCTTAAAAGCCTAATTGCAGAAATCAACAAAGTACACAAGCAGGCAATTCACAAAAGTAAAAGCCAATAAACACATGAAAAACGTTGATATTCAGTAGTTTTAAAAAATGTGAAATGAGGTATCTTTTTTCCCCCTTAACAGACTGGCAAAGATTAAGAGGAGTAACACTGTGGAATGCGTGTCAGACTATAGAGAAATCGGCATTTTCATACCCCATTGGTTTGAGTATAAATTAGTTCAACTTTCCTGGAGGGCAATATGACCATCTCTACCAAAAGCCTTAAAATGCAAGCAAGCTCTTTAACATGGCTTTAATAAATTTAAAGGGAAGGAATTTACCCTTAAAAAAATAATTGGAGAGCTTCAATCTAAACACAGTGGATTGAATGCATGGATTTATCTCTGTTTCCTCCTGAAGCCCCACTAGACTGACATAAACTTAAAAGAAAAGTGTAAAATAACAAGGAGATGACAGTAGAATATAGTTGTCAACATCGCTTTGGAAGTTGAAAGTGGATAGATGAGCAGAGAATGGCAAATTGAACACATGCATTTAATTTTGCTCTCTTCCAAAACCCACTACAGCTACAGTAAATGGATTGTTTAAAAAGGCTTGAACTGCTAGGGCAGGGAGAATGGGAGAGGAGTGAGGAGGAACACAATTTTGTAAATTAAAAAGTCAGATGCATAATTTATTTGGTGAGCCTGAGAAAGCTGAGAGGACTCACCTGGTTTAAACCACAGAATCTTCAAAAGACCCCAGAATTAGAGGCACCCTTTACCTCTGGAAGGAAGTAAGGGAAAGAATGTATGTGGCTGATGTAGGGCAGATTGTTTGAAAGTTGTTTAAGAGACAATACTATCTCCAGGCCCCTTCTTTTCCAGTGTCACTGAGTGCCTGCCTCTTTCCCACTCCAGTGGAAGACTGGAAGTTTATTCTCTGGTGTAAGTCTGGGGAAAGGAAATCCTGGGGAAAATACCTCTAAAAACCGAAATCAGTCGAAGGGAGAAATACAAACTGCAGTCCAGCCCCATTTCTTTCCCCTGCTCTGGAAGAAAGCAAACAAGCAAGCAAGCCAACCCCTCCCTTTAAACTCTCAGGTTCAGCCATGCCCTCGGTTGCCCAGGTAATTACCCATTAACATGGAGAAGAACTTCTCTCTACCCCTGAGGATATGCAAATGCACTAAAGCCAGGTGAGATATTCTGGAAGTGTTACAATTTTACCTACAGGCCACCCACCCATCCAGAAATCTCACCTTACAATCTACTTGTTCCCTTCTTCCGCAATGGTCTGTGGGCAAGAACTCTGGAGCATTGTGACCAGACTAATAACATAACAATAGCAACAGCAATAAAATTATGACAATCCTCAAGCCAGAGGATTCAGCTAGCTTCAAAGTCTTACTTACATTAACTCCATAGCTCATCCGTTCCATAGGCAGGCAGTAGCCAAGGGTATAGAGCACTCATCACGCGGCAGCTGCAGCCAGGGGGTGCATTAAGGCCACAAGGACTGTAGGAGAAAATAACGTTAAGGGCGATAAGATACATGTTTTAGTGACACCAGCATAAGGCAAATGTTGTCCATCAGGTAGGATACATGCAAGAGAGTGATCTTGTGATAAAACAGTGGCAGGAATGGGATCTCGTCTTAGTCTCGTATACCAGACTTTCACCCCACTCCCTGTGGGAGTTACAGATGGGTCAATATATAGGGCTATGGAGGTACATGCACTGGCCATAAAGATAAAACAAAACTTCCCCACAAGATACTCTTACTTCCTGGACATTTTGGGTACACTACCATGACCTTTAGGGGGCCATTCAGCTGTTATTCCAGGAATACACAGGAGGCCAGCTTCCAGGCCTTTCCCCCAAGGTGCCAGAGGGCCAGCCATCGCTGGTCCATGTGTCAAAATGTCCAGGGCCAGATCCATTCAACAGTGTCTCCAGGGCTTAATGCAGTAGGGACTGGCAGTGGGATGTCGCTCTGATGGCCATATTCTGGCTTCATTAACTCTTCTTTGATTTGGACATACAGTTGTATAGGAGAGGCAGCAAGGTGTGTGAGCGTATCCACAGGGCTCAAAGTTCCTTTACGTGGCTCTCATTCAAATGCCACAGGACTGTCCATAGATGAACTGACCAACCCCATAGACTACTGGTGTCTGACTTCAGGCCAGATTTCAACAAACCATTGTACGTCTCTATCATGCCTGCCCCAGTAGGATTATATGGTACATGAAATTTCTACTTTATTCCTAATTGCTGCACCCATTCTTGTAACGCATGTGTGGGTGCCTTGATCCCTTTCAATCACTGGCAGTGGGCCATAGGCTGCAAAGAGATGCTCCAGGCCCCTCTTAGTGGTTTGCTGATCTGCACGACATGCAGGAAAAGCAACCAATAGACCAGTAGTCATGTCCACACAAGTCATGGCATACTGATATCCTTCTAAAATGGGCAGAGGTCCAATATAGTCTATTTGCCACCTCACAAGGGGTATTGGCCCCCTTACTATTGTTCCATGTTGCTGCGGGACTCGGTGTAAGTCCCTCTTAGAGCACGCAAGGCACTCCTTCCAGGCTCTGCTGACTTCTTCAAAGGTCAATGGCAAGCCCCACTTATGGCCCACATTGTCTTTTGCCCCAAGTGCAACAAAAGCTGATGTAGTCATTGGGCCAGATCAGAGGCAGGCTTCCTTCTGCCAGCGCGCCTGAGCCAGTGTGTCTGCTTCATCATCCCCTGGGGATTCCAAAGGCAAATGGACAGTCACATGATACACAGTAACAGCCTTAGTCTGACCAGAGGCCCATAGGTCTTGCCACAACTCTTGCCCCCAAAGGGGCTGGTGACCAACCATCCAGTTGGCATGATACCATGTCGGTACCCACAGAGATGAAGCCCTGATAGAACGGCCCAGCTGTCAGTGCAGACAACTATGGAGGAAGGCTCCTGGGTGATCACAAGCCATACTGCCTGCAACTCAGCCCATTGGCTGCTCTTCCCCTCTCCATCTTCCATTCACATTGTCTCAGTCTTAGGATGGAAAGCCACAGCCCTCCACTTCAGGGGCTGCCCATGACTGGAGCTGTCTGTGTACCAAGCATCTTCAGGTATAGGGGCTTTTCCCTCCTGATAAGGAGTCTTGGCTACCAATGGCTCAAAAGCAAGTTCTTCCTGCTTTCCATTAGTATAGGTCACTGGCCGCAATAAGCGTTGGAGTTCTCCACTTAAGGGGCTAGTAGAGAGGGCATTGCACTACTGTAAATATGCACCCTATTTGGCCAGTTTAGGTGTCTGTGCCACACCACTCTGTGGCCTTTGAGTCCAGTCTTGCACCCACCCCACGATGGAATAAATGGTTATCACCTTGGTCGGAGGTGTGCTGGTGATGGGCTCTGTAGCCAGTAGGGTGTGGTACACAGCAGCCAGTTGCTTCTCTGTCAAGGTGTACTGGATCTCTGCCCCTTTCCATAGTTGTGACCAGAATCCAATAGGTTGGTGTGTCCATTCAAGCCACTGCCAAAGACCCCATCCACAACCATCTTCAGTTACATGAACATCTAGTTCACAGGGTCTTGATGAGTCCATTATATTCAAGGCCTGTATGGCCTTGACTGCCCACTTGGCAGCAGTAACAGCAGCTGCGCATGTCTCATCCCAGTCTCATGTGATGCCCTTTCATACCAACTGGTATAAGGGCTTCAGAATTTGTGCCAAGGGTGGGATAAACACTCTCCAGTAGCCCAAAAGATCAAAAAACTCTTGTAATACTGCCACAGTGGTAGGGGTGGGAAAAGCCTGGACCTTATCTATAACTGTTTCAGGAACAACATTAATCTTACCCGACCAGACAACCCTCAAGAATTTCACAGACAAACCAGGTGCCTAAATCTTGGTGCTGTTCATAGCCCATCCTTTTTCCTGTAGATGTTGCAATAGTCTAGGAACTGCCCCTTCTAAATCTGAAAGAGAATCAGATGTGAGTACAATATCATCAATGTAGTGATACAACCACACTGTTTGCAGTTTCCTCCATGTGGCCAAGTCCTGGGCTACAAGTCCATGACAGATGGTGGGACTGTGGAGGTATCCCTGTGGAAGGACAGTGAATGTCCACTATTGGCCTTCCCATGTGAAGGCAAAATATTCCTGGCTTTCCTCTGCTATGTCAATAGAGAAGAAAGCATTAGCAAGGCCTACTACATGATACATTCCCAGTTCATGGCTGGGGGTGTCCAGAATGTCTGCTATAGAGGAGACAGCAGCATGCAAAGGGGGTGTGACTTTATTCAATTCTCTGTAGTCTACAGTCATACGCCAGGAGCCATCTGGCTTTCTTACTGGCCACACTGGGGAATTACAAGGACTATGAATGGGTTTTATGATGCTCACCCTCTCCAACTCCTGTAGAGTTTCTCCAATTTCTTTGTGCCCCCCCAGGCAATTTATACTGCTTAGTATTTGTCACCCACCGAGGTACAGGCAGAGCTACAGGTGGGTGCTTAGTATGTCCCCTCAGAACTGCCTTTACCATACATACCCTCAGTCTGACCTCACCTGCAGTGGTCTGTAACCACAGGCCCTGCAGGATATCTACCCCCAGAATATATTTAGGAATGGGAAAAATGTACATGGTATACTCCTTTTGGGGTTAATGCCCTATCCCCAATTGGATTTGGGCTTCCTTCACTTTAATTGCCTTACCCCCATAGCCATCTATCACAGCAGGGATCCTGGGAAAATGCTCTGGGTTGCCATGAATCAAAGAACACTCAGCTTCTGTGTCCACCAGCACCAGGACACATTGTACATTCACAGGGGACCAACGAATTGCTAATTCTACATGTGGCCTCCGGTCCCCACCATGTCCCCCAAGGTGGGGACTTTGAGCACCCTCTCAGTCGAATCGCGATGCCCAATCATCCTCCTGTGGAGGTGAGGGCTCAGGCAAATCCCAAGTAGTGTCTTCCATAAAGTTTTGCAGGGACACAAGCCGGGCATGAGGCCTTGACTCTGGTCTCCATGTCCTGAACCTCAGTGGCTGGAACTGATGCTCTGGCTTTAATTGGTGCCACAGTTCTAACAATAGTCTATTGGACCGCCCATCAATTTTTTCTTTCACTTCCCCAGCCTTTATCAAATTAACCCACATCTGGGTCCTCGAGACCTTCATGGGGCCTTTTGCACCTGTCCTTTCAGTCATGGCCCATACTTCCCTCCATGCCCTTATTGTTTCAACCTCCCCCAGATCTGCTAAAGTACGAGTAGCCTCACTTATGGGTTGCCCCAGGTGGGGGGCAAGAGTATTCACTAGGGACCCAAAGAGAGATGTGGGAGCTGTAGGCAGCACCAGATTTCTCATTACTATAGTGAACACCTCCTCATCAGGGCCCTGGGGGTCCATATTACAGATGATATTTTTCATACCCAATTCCCGCAGTACCTGTTGGAGCTCTGCATATGTTTTCCAACTACTGAGAAAATATGGTAAATCACCCTGATTAGGCCAAACTACCCTGATGGCAGCTGTCAGCCATTCCAGGAGTGTCTGATTACCTGAGCCATCATGGGCATTTTGCAATTGCTGCCGGAGGGAAGGGCGAGTCGTCAGGAAAGCCATTCTACTCATCCCAATACCAAACATAACAATGTGTTACATCCCCATATCCAAGAGATGTAAAAGCCATGTAAGCAGAGTTTCTGATGGCCTCTGCCTATACTGGAGCTACTGGAGCTGCTCGGTGTCCACCAGCTCATCCTGGGTATAGGGGCAGAGCATGGAATGCTCTATAACCTGGGGAGGGGGCTGCTCCTCCCCCTGAGGATCCTGCGGTTGTTCCATTTTTATTTTCTTAATTACAGCTGGGCAGACTTTTAAAACAGGAGAAGATGGTACCTCTGGCAGTGGCCTGGGTAGCAGATCCACCAATGGCCCTGTGTCCTCTTCTTCCTCGGGCTCCTCCACCAACAGCTCCTCCTCCGTCATTTCTGGGGCTGAATTTCCCCCTCCCCCACGGCCTCCTGCAATGGGGCTTCTTTTCCTGCCCTCTCCCCCCTTGCCACTGCTAAGGAGTCTTCTAGGAGCATGACCTGTCCTTTCAGTAACTGTCTCTCTTCTTTAACAGCATCCCATAGGTTATCACCCAGCTCCTCTAAGCAATGCTGAAGTGTGTCTCTCTCCGGCCTAAGAACCTCTCTCTCCTCGCTAACCCTCTCGGTAATCCTCTCGTTCTCCTGTATAACATTTTCCACTATCTTGATGAAAGAGTCCCTACACTGCCAGCTGCTACTCTCCCCCTAAGGTCTCCAAGCAGTCTTCCAACTCACGGAGGGCTAATTCTGCAGCTCCTGGTGTTTCCACCCTTCCCCAGTTAGAGGCCCCACCCCTCTAAGAGTTACTTTACCCTAGTCCAGTTCCCCACTAGGGGTTCCCAAATTGGAAGCCCCACACCTGGGGGCATAACAATAGGTGAAGTAGCACCCTCTGCCGCTGCATCTGCTGGGGCCTCCCCACCATCCACAGGAGCAGCCCTCCCAAAGGTCACACCCATCATGACAGATTTCGGTTTCAGAGGCACCCCGTTGACTGCTGCCAGATGTAAGTCTGGGGAGAGGAAATCCCGGGGCAAATACCTCTAAAAACCAAAATCAGTCGAAGGGAGAAATAAAGTTTAAAACCTGTTTATTGCTTACAAACTGCAGTCCAGCACCATCTCTTTCCCCTGCTCCAGAAGGAAGCAAAGGAGCAAGCCAGCCAGCCCCTCCCTTTAAACTCTCAGGTTTAGGCACACCCTCAGGTAATTACCCATTAACATGGAGATGAACTTCTCTCCACCCCTGAGGATATGCAAATGCACTAAAGCCAGGTGAGATATCTGGAAATGTTACAATTTTAGCCACATAGGGCAAAAGTTGTTGGCATTACTTGGCTTGTGGCCATATCCTGCCAGACTCTGCCTCTGTGGTCACATTGCCTCCTCCTCTTCTGTGTTAATCTCCTTCTGTGAAAGGGCACTTAAGGTGGCATTTGGGGCTGACCCGAATAATCCAGAATTATCACTTCATCTCTAAATCCTTCATTCAAGCTCATCTGCAAAGACCCTTTTTCCAAATAAGGTAAGATCCATAGGTTCTAGGAATTAAGATATGAATATCTTTTGGGGGACCATTTTTCAGCCTGTCAAATATGCTGAATTAAACTGATTGATTTTTGAATGTTAAACCAACCTTACATTCCTGGGATAAATGGCATTTGATTGTGCTGTATTACCCTTTCTGAAAATATATTACTAGATACAATTTACTAAAAATTTAAAAAGATGTTTTCTAGGGCAAATGTCATGAATGCCATGAAAGACATTGGTCTGAAACTTCTTGTGCTCCATCATATTTAGATATCAAGGTTGTGATGTCAGTTTTCACTTCATGTATTTTAAAGAATTAGTTTTTGGTTTCATTGATTTTTCTTTATTGTTCTTATGTTTACTTTTTAAAAATTTATTTTCATCCTTTATTATTTCCTTCCCTTTTCTTACTTTAGGCTTATTTTATTTTTAGTTTCCTAAGGTAGAAGCTTAAACCATTAGTTTGCAACAATTCCCCCACTCCATATATAAGCATTTAATGCTACAAATTTTCCTCAAAGTACTCTTTTATCTGTATTCCATAATTTTTATTGTGTTTTTACTTTTATTTAATTCAAAATATGTTTTTATTTCAATTGTGGATTTTCTGAAGTATAGATTATTTAGAAGTGTGTTGTTTAATTTCCAGATATTTGGTGATTTTCCAGTATTTTTGTCATGGATTTATAATTTACTTCTGTACAGTAAGAGAGTTTGCATTAATTTCAATGCTTTAAATTTATTGAGACTTTATTTTATGGCCCAGGATATAGTCAACTTAGTAAATGCTACAAATGCACTTGACAAGAATTTGTATTTTATTGTAACTGGATGGTGTGATCTGTAAATGTCAATTAAGTTAGTTGATAGTGTTGTTCACCTTCTATATTCTTGATTTTCTGTATACTTGTATCAATTACTGAAAGAGAAGTGTTGAACAAATTAGAATTATTTCTTCTTTCAGAAATATTTTTACCTCATTTATTTTGAATCTCTACTGTTAGGTGCATACACATTTAATATTGTTATGTCCTCTTGATGAATTTACTCTTTTATTTTGTCTTTATCCCTGGTAATATTCCTTGCTCTGAAGTCTACTGTATATGATATTAAGATAGCTGCTCTAGCTTTCTTATGAATAATGTTGCAAGATACATCTTTCTCATTATTTCACTTTTAACCTATCTGTATCTTTATATTTAAAGTGGGTTTCTTGTACAGAATATACAGCTGAGTCTTGCTTTTTAAAAAAAAATCTAATCTGATATTCTCTGCCTTTTAATTTGTCTTGCTTAGTCCATTTATATTTCTTAGTACATTTAAATACTTAGTACATTTAAATACTTTTAAGCTTAAATCTTCTGTCTTCCTATTTGTTTTCTTTTCAGTCCATCTTCTCTTTGTTCCTTTTTTCTTTCCTTCCTTCTTTTTGGATTAATTTAAAAAAAAATAATTACATTTTATGTATACTCTTGGCTTATTAGCTATAGCTCATTAATTTTTAAGTTATTGCTCTATTGTTTGCTACATCTTTTAAGTTATAGTCTAATTTAAAATAATATATAATATCACATGTAGTTGTAATAAAATAGTACATTTCCATATCCTCTTTCATCCTACTGTGCTTTCAGGGATAAAAATTCGAGGTTGACAGACTTTTTGTTGTTCGGTACTTTAATATCTCTCTTTGGTTTTCTGTCTTGCACAGTTTCTGATAAGAAGTCAGTAAGCTGGTGAAATTTTGTTTCCCTTCTCTCAGTTATTAAAGTCCTGTGCTAATTATTGTCCAGTGTCTGAAAACCACTGCTGTATATATCTGTCTGGCTTTTCTTTTTTTGGAGGTTTTTTTTTATTAAGGTATCATTGATATACAATGTTATAAAGGTTTCACATGAGCAACATTGTGGTTATTACATTCACCCATATTATTAAGTCTCCCCCCCCCCCCATACTCCATTGCAGTCACTGTCCATCAGCATAGTAAAATGCTATAGAGTCACTACTTGTCTTCTCTGGGCTATACTGCCTTCCCTGTGCCCCCTGCCTACATTATGTGTGCTAATCATAATGCCCCTTAATCTCCTTTTCCCTCCCTCCCTACCCACCCTCCCAAGGCCCTTCCCTTTAGTAACCTCTAGTCCCTTCTTGGAGTCTGTGAGTCTGCTGTGGTTTTGTTCCTTCAGTTTTGCTTTGTTGTTATACTCCACAAATAAGTTAAATCATTTAGTACTTGTGTTTCTCTGCCTGGCTTATTTCACTGAGCATAATACCCTCTAGCTCCATCCAAGTTGTTGTAAATGGTAGGATTTGTTTTCTTCTTATGGCTGAATAATATTCCATTGTGCATATGTACCACCTCTTCTTTATCCATTCATGTACTGATGGACACTTAGGTTGCTTCCATGTCTTGGCTATTGTAAATAGTGCTGTGATAAACAGGAGTGCATATGTCTTTTTGAATCTGGGATCTTGTTTTCTTTGGGTAAATTTCTAGGAGTGGAATTTCTGGATCAAATAGTATTTCTATTTTTAGTTTTTGAGGAACCTCCATATTGCTTTCCACAATGATTGAGCTAATTTACATTCCCACCAGCAGTGTAGGAGGGTTTCCCTTTCTCCACATCTTCACTAGCATTTGTTGTTGTTTGACTTTTGGATGTTGGCCATCCTAACTGGTATGAGGTGATATCTCATTGTGGTTTTAATTTGCATTTCCATCATAATTAGTGATGAGGAGCATCTTTTCATGTGCCTGTTGGCCATCTGAATTTCTTCTTTGGAGAACTGTCTGTTCAGATCCTCTGCCCATTTTTCAATCAGGTTATTTGCTTTTTGGGTGTTGAGATGTGTGAGTTCTTTATGTATTTTGGATGTTAACTCCTTATCAGATATGTCATTTATGAATATAATCTCTCATACTGTAGGATGCCTTTTTGTTCTGCTGATGGTGTCCTTTGCTGTACAAAAACTTTTTAGTTTGATGTAGTCCCATGAGTTCATTTTTGCTTTTGTTTCCCTTTCTCGAGGAGATGGGTTCAGGAAGAAGTTCCTCATGCTTATATTCAGGAGATGTTCACCTATGTTGTCTTCTAAGAGTTTTATGGTTTCATGACTTACATTCAGGTCTTTGATCCATTTTGAGTTTATTTTTGTGTATGGAGTTAGACAATAATCCAGTTTCATTCTCTTACATGCAGGTGTCCAGTTTTTCCAACACCAGCTGTTGAAGAGGCCATCATTTCCCCATTGTATGTCCATGGCTCCTTTATTGTATATAAATTGGCCACATATGGTTGGGTTTATATCATGGCTCCTAGTCTGTTCCATTGTTCTGTGGCTCTGTTCTTGTGCCAGTACCAAATTGTTTTGACTACTGTGGCTTTGTAGTAGAGCTTGAAGTTGGGGAGTGTAGTCCTGCTGTATTCTTCCTTCTCAGGATTGCTTTGGCTATTCAGGGTCTTCTGTGGTTCCATACAAATTTTAGGACTATTTGTTCTAGTTTGTTGAAGACTGCTGTTGGAATTTTTATAGGGATTGCATTGAATCTGTAGATTGCTTTAGGCAGGATGGCCATTTTGACAATATTAATTCTTCCTGTCCATGAGCACGAGGTGTGTTTCCATTTATTGGTGTCTCCTTTAATTTATGTCAGGAGTGTCTTGTAGTTTTCATGGTATAGGTCTTTGCCCCCCTTGCTTAGGTTTATTCCTAGGTATTTTATTCTTTTTGATGCAACTGTGAATGGAGTTGTTTTCCTGATTTCTCATTCTGCTAGTTCATTATTAGTGTATAGGTATGCAACAGATTTCTGTGTATTAATTCTATATCCTGAAACTTTGCTGAATTCAGTTATTAGTTGTAGGAATTTTTGGGTGGGTTCTTCAGGGTTTTTTATGCACAGTATTATGTCATCTGCAGTGACAGTATAACTTCTTCCTTACAATCTGGATGCCTTTTATTTCTTTGTGTTGCCTGATTGCTGTGTCTAAGACCTCCAGTACTATGTTGAATAAAAGTAGGGAGAGTGGGCATCATTGTCTTGTTCCTGATCTTAGAGGAAAAGCCTTCAGCTTTTCACTGTTAAGTACGGTGTTGGCTGTGGGTTTGTCATATATGTTGAAGTACTTGCCCTCTATACCCATTTTGTTGAGAGATTTTATCATGAGTGGATGTTGAATTTTGTTGAATGCTTTTACAGCATCTATGGAGATGATCATATCATTTTTGTCCTTTTTTTAATGTGGTGTATGATGTTGATGAATTTTCAAATATTGTACCATCCTTTAAAATATTGTACCATAAATCCTACATGATCATGATGGATGATCTTTTTGTTGTATATTTAAATTTAGTTTGCTAATATTTTGGTGAGTATTTTTGCATCTGTCTTCATCAGGGATATTGGTCTATAATTTTCTTTTTTTGTGGTGTTTTTGTCTGGTTTTGGTATTAGAGTGATGCTGGCCTCATAGAATGAGTTTAGAAGTATTCCCTCTTCTTCTACTTGTTGGAAAACGTTAAGGAGTATGTGTATTAGGTCTTTTCTAAATGCTTGCTAAAATTCAGTGAAGCCATCTGGTCCAGAGGTTTTGTTCTTAGGTAGTTTTTTGACCAATTCAATTTGATTGCTGGCAAATGGTCTGTTCAGATTTTCTGTTTCTTCCAAGGTCAGTCTTGGAAGGTTGTATTTTTCTAGAAATGTGTCCATTTATTTCTTCTAGGTTATCCAACTTATTAGCATATAATTTTTCACAGTATTCTTAATAATTCTTTGTATTTCTGTAGTATCCATAGTAATTTTTTTCCTTTCTCATTTCTGATTCTGTTTATGTGTATACACTCTCTTTTTTTCTTGATAAGTCTCACTAAGGATTTATCTATTTTATTTATTTTCTCAAAGAACCATCTCCTGTCTGGCTTTTTGACTGCATTCGGTGAAAGAGCATCTTGTCATTGTTACTAACTGTGGGCTAGAAGCTGAACTTTACTATTCTGAGCATTTTCAAAATTATACTTTGATTTTTAAAAACATTATTTAGAAATGTGTTTCTACAATAATCATTTTTGTTATTAAGTTTTAGTTTTATTGCATTGTGGACAGATTGTAGCTTGAAATGATACAAATTCTTTGAGTTTTAATTTTATTGCATTGTGGTCAGAGATTGTAGTTTGGAATGCTACTAATTCTTTGAAATGTGTTAAAGCTTGCTTTACATACTAGCGTGTAGTCAATTTTTGTAAATTATTCATGTATGCTTAACAAGAATGTATATTTTCTGATTGCAGGTTACTGAGTTCTAAAAATATCCATTAAATCAAGTTGTTCAAATCCTATGTATCTTCATTGATTTTTATTCTCCTTCAGCCATAAATAATTGAGTGAATTGTGTTGAAATTGCTCATTATGATGGTGTATTTGTCCATTTTCACTGGATCTATTACTATTCTTACAAGTATAAACAAGTTTGTAATTATTATATATTCCCAGTAAATTAAACTTTTTCTCATTATATAGTAACTTTTTGTCCTAGATAGTGCTTCTCATTTTAATACTGCCTTTTTTTGATACGAGTGCCTAGCTATTTTTATTTAGTAAATATCTACTCACAATATCTTTTTTCATACTTCTACTTTCAACCCCTCTATCTTAATGTTTTATGTGCATCATTTTAAATAGTACGTCCTCTAATCAGCATGTGAAGCAACTAATAAAGATGTTTTCAGGTTTCACTTACTTTAATGGAAAATTAAAGAACATGGACTCTTTGTTTCCATAGTCTTTTTAAATTACAAAAACAGAAAACAGAAAAACAAGCTCTGCTTGGATTGGAAAACTTAAAATTGTTAAGATGTTACAGCATCTTATGATTTACAGATTCAATAAATCCCTATCAAAATCCCAGTGATGTTTCTTGCAGAAAGAGAAAAACCCATCCTAAAATGTATATAGAATCACAAGAGACCCCGAGTTGCCAACAATTTTGAAAAACAGAATTGGAGGTCTCACACTTTCTGATTTCAAAACTTACTACAAAGCTACAGTATTCAAAACAGCATGAATCTGCTATAAAGACAGATGTATACATCAATGGAATAGAATGGACAGCCCCCAAATAAACCTTTGCTCATATATGGTCAAATCATTTCTGACTAGGCTGCCAAGAACATTCACTTGGGAAAGGACAGTGTTTTCAACAAATCCTATTGAGAAACAAAAGAATGAAGTTGGACTCTTTCCTTACATGTTATACACAAATTAACTTAAAATGGATCAAAGACCTGAATGTAAGGGCTAACCCTATGACATTCTGAGAAGAAAACATAGGGTAAAAGCTAAGACATTAGTTTTTACAATGATTTCTAGAATATGACACCAAAAGCACAGGTAACAAAAGAAAAAATAGATCATTTGGACTTCATAAAAATTAAAAACTTGAAAAATTCAAACTAACTTTAATGAATCAAAGAACACTACAAATAGAGTGAAAAGGCAACCCATGGAATGAGAAAAAATATTTATAAAACATATATATGATAAGGGATTAAAATATAGAATATATAAAGAACTACAATTCAAAAATAAGAAAACAACTTAACTAAAAAACAGGCAAAGGACTTAGCAGATATTTCTCCAAAGAGTATACAAATGGCCAATAAGCACATGAAGAGATGCTTAGATCACTAGTCATTAGCAAAAGGCAAATCAGAACTATGATGAGATGCCATCTCACATTTGTTAGAGTGGCTATTATTAAAAAGGCAAGATACAACAAGTGCTGGCAAAGATGTGGAGAAAGGGGAACCCTTGTGCACTCTTGGTGAGAATGGAAATTGGTGTTTCCACTATAGAAAATGGTAGGGTGGTTCCTCAAAAAATTATACATAGAGTCAGCATATGATCTAGCAATTCTGTTCATGGGTATATAACCAAAATAATTGAAAGCAGGAACTCAAACAGGTATTTGTACACCTACATTCATAGCATCTATTCACAATTGCCCAAAGATAAAGTAACCCAAGTATCCATCAACAGATGAATAGATAAACAAAATGTGTGTATATACATACATGGAATATTATTCTGCCTTGAAGGGGAAGGAGATTCTGACACATGCCACAACATGGATGCACCTGGAAGATATTATGCTAAATGAAATAAGCCAATCACAAAAGGACAATACTGCATGATCTCACTTATATGAGGTACTTAGTGGGGTGAAATTCATATAGACAGAAAGCAGAATGGTGACACCTGGGGACTGGGGGAAGGGAAGGGAGGAATTGGGAGTTGTTTAATAGATACTGAGTTTCAGTTTCAGAAGATGGAAAGAATTCTGGATTGGATGGTGGTGGTGGTTGCACAGCTATGTGAATGTACCTAATGATGCTGAACTATACATTTAAAATAGTTAAGTGGTAAATTTTGTTATGTATATTTTACCACAATAAAAAAAATACAGCATTATTCATCTAACCAGAAGAAACATCTTGGTAAAAAAAAAAAATCTATGCTCATCCCTAATTCAATCATATTCTGCAGTATCAGTAGTTTATTTGAAAGCTGTACTGGTAATTTTAATATAAAGCCAGTGTTGAGAACATCTGACCTAATATAGATCTCAGGAATGGAAAAATAGTTTCCTGACCTTGTTATTTTTATTTATGTCTTTTGAGAATGGCTATTAAATAGAAATTTTGTTTAAGGTAATTTTTCTAGAATCTGGCTGTATTTTAGTGGGGGGGACCTTTAAAATATAAATTTTGCATTTTATACCCAGCCAAATCATCAATCAATCTTAAGGATGGAATAGAAGCATTTCAGATACCTAATTTCTTAAAAAATTTTACCTCTCATTTTTCTCAAGAAATGACATGATGTTGTGTTCCAAGAAAATTAAGGAATAAATGAAGAAAATTAGAACAGGAGAGCCAGGAAATAAGATAGCCAACACAGACAGTAGCAAAGTGAATTTACAAGGTGATAATGAAAGAAGCACTAGAAGAACAGTGGTGGGGAGTGCTAGGAACCATACCAGATGGAACAGCATGAGGAAATTTTCAAAAGAAAAATGGAAGATGACTGGAGGTGTTGACCTTATTTAGAGAGGTTTTATGACGTTGTCAAGAGTTTGAAAAGGACTAGCCATAAGTATTGAGAAAGAGAGGTGAATAAAAAACCAAGGCAGTTATTAACTCCAGGAAGAACTGAAAGTTTTACTGGAAAGAAAATGTAATCAGAATACATTGTATAGCTCAGATTTGGGAATGTTGTAATTTGACTCTTAGGATATCTAGGAAAAGGAAAATATTTGTGTATGGCTGTATAGGAGTGCTTTCTTTTCATTTTCCATGGTAGGAAGCAAAGAGATGATGCTGAAACTTGGTTAATTAAGAAAGCAGAATTTAAACAAATGATTTACATGCTTGCAGTTAAATGTCAGAAAAAGCACTAAAGGAACTGTGTGTGTCTCACGCAAAGGGGAGGAGTGAGACAGGGCACTGTTAGTTTTCATCATGAGTTTTGACTTCTAAAATTATCTTCAGGGTATTACTCTGTTTGAAGATATGTTTTTCAAGTATACAAATGCATAAAGATGTACTGTAAGGATGTTCAACTCAGCATTGTTGGTGATGGTGGAAAATTTACTATCTAGTTGGGGAGATAATTTGTGTATATGCATTCAGTCTGCCAATGATAACAACAGTAGAAGACAATAGAAGGAATGTTTGTGATTAGCAGCCAGATGGATTATTAAGTCACATTCCTGCAGGAATTCAGGGACGGGAGAAGGCTTTCTAGCTGGGATTGGTTTGGGAAAGAAGATGAAGGCTGTGCTTGGCTGCTAAGATGGGACTCAGGGGGCTCTGAAGCTGAAATAGGGCATTGGTAAGGGTCCCAAGGTAGTCGGGAGCCCAGGGTAAAGGAAGAGTGAGTACACTTGCCTGGCAGGCTGGGAGAGAGGGGATGGTGGGGAGGTAAAAGGGATGGTGAAGAAATCAAGTAGTGGAGGGCATTAATGGCTATGCCAGAGCACAAGGGCTTCAATGGCTGGCGTAGTTGATCCCAATGTGTGGCCAAATGCCATTCCCACCAAGCCCTGCAGCCATGTGCTTTGTGGCATTTCTCCAGAAACATGAACATGCCCTTTTCCTGTATGTTTGAGATCTAAAGATGCACTTCAGAGGTGGCCAGTAGCCAAGATTAGGCTCAGTGAAGCTGGAGGTGTTGGAATTAGGGTAAGTGTGAGGACAGGTTTAGCAGTGAGTCTGTCGCCAGGGTTAAAGTTCAGTCTGAGGCCAGGTTTAGGGTTCAGCATGAGAGCAGGGTTAGGGTTTGTCTTCAGATGTGGTTTCTGATTGGATCCCATTTTTCCTGTGTCAATAAATGTTGCTTAAGTGCACAGATGAATTGCAAATTTTCACCAGCTATTCTTCTCAAAATCCTTTAGCATTTGTCTTTCTTGGTCCCTTGTCTTGGCCTCCTGTCTCCCTCTTACTACAACACAAATGGAGGCACCTCTTCCAGACCTCCCTAGGCTCTGCCTTCCTGGGTCTCAGTCCACTGCCTTACCCTGTTCCCATCAGCTGGGGTCCAGGCCCTCAGGCAGTGGGCGCATGGCCTGCCTTGTGAGGAAGGACCTGTGTGGTGGGAAGTGGTGGTGGGATGCCTACCTCATCCTGACCAGCAGCCAGTGCCCCTTTCCCCTCATCCAGGCTGGGATGGCCACCTTACTCAATGCCCAGGAATCCTGGCACGCATAATGTCTGGGTGCTTTTAAGGCAGGTTACTGAAACTTTAATCCCAGCTTTCCTTCCATTCCTGACCCCCGTAACTGCCATGGTCCCAGCTGGGCCACTCCCTTTTCCTGTCCCAGAAAACACCTGAGTCAGGCCTTGGAGGACTCCCTATCCATCCCAGCTCATCTGGCTGTAAGTGGGAGCTGTCCTTTGGCTAGGTCAGGGTGGGGTGGAGGTATGATGGTGGGGGCCACAGGACAGAGCAGTGCCTCCTCGTCCCACCGCCACCCTCCTGCATGTGCTCCTCCCAGCATCTGGTCCTCGGCTGCCTTCCAGTTTGGCTGCCTTTTCCTGGCCTTCATGCTCCAACATGCAGGAGTTTCAGGAGTGGTTTTGAGGATGCAGAGCGCAGCCTGGCACTGAGGCAGCCAGGGAGGGAGGGGCCCATGTTACCACTGCCCTTCTGCCCTCTCAGCTTTCGTTGGCCTACCTCACGCTCTCTGTCTTCTTTGTCTGCTCTCTCTGGGCGCCAGCCCACCCAGTCCCCGGCCCCTTCCTGTCTCCACTTGCCCCTCTCCTCCTCTTTCCCTGACCCCATTTCTGTCTGTCCCTGTCACTGTCTTGCTCCTGCATCATGTTTCTGCCTCTCATCCGGCCTGTCTCCAGCCCATGTCCTATTGCTGTTCCCTTTTTCTGTCTGCATCTGTCTGTGCCTGCAGACTTCTCATTCCATCATCTCAGATTGGAGGGGAAAATTTCATCCCCAGTTACTTGAGAACAGAGACATGGCAAATACCTGCTGGTGAGGCTAATAACTTGGGGCAGGAACCTTTCCCTCAACCCTCTCCCACCCAGTTATCCCTGCAGAGGAACCTTCATCACCAAGTTGTTCTCTGAGATGAGGCAATTCAAAACCATAGAACATTCTCAGAGCTCCTGCCAGGCTGGTGCCAGCACTGTGTTGGGGGCTGAAATGTGTGAGTAAGACCCATCTCCATCCCCCAGAGTTTACAATGGGGTGGAGGTGGTGGTGGGGTAAGAACACACATGCTGAAAAGGGGAATAACAGTATAAGATGAAAGTCACAAAATAGGATGAAAGGCAATAATTGGAAGCTGTAATGGAGTGTTAAGTCCCATCTCCTCTCCTGTTTTGAGGACTAAGGAGTCATTGTGGCTGAAGAAGCTGTACAGATCCTTACAGAGACTGTGAGAGAACAAGCTGCTGAGAGCTGGTTGTAGCTGAAGTATAGCATGGGGGGAGCAGGGCAGCTTTTCCAGGCTGGGGACACATAAACAATGGTGTGGAGGTGGGAATGTGCATAGAGCCAGGGTCTTGGGAGGTCAGCCTGCTGGGACCTCGGTGTTGGTGTTTGTGAACAAAGGGAAAGGTGGAGAGGCCACTTAGTTAGTAGACTTGGACTTGACTCTTTGGGTAATAGGGAGCTGAGATAGCTTCTTGAGCATGGGGATGGTGGCCTGAAGTGACACAGCCGGAAGCAACTCCAGGTTGCAGTGCATCCTTCCTCCTCCTAAAGACCGAAGCACCAGAGGCTCGAACCAGCGACATTGTCCATGTCCATGAAGGCAGTTGTGCAGATCCGGACCCTCACTGAGGCCCAAGCTCAAAGCCACAGCATCTGTCTGCAGCGGGAGGTTTGCAGGGATGAGGGCCACTGGGCATGTTCCCAGGCAGGTGAGCGAAAAGGACTTGTGAAGGCTGTGTCACCCTGTGCTTAAACCCTTCAGTGGCTTCTCACGTGCCAGGGATAAGCTTAGAATCTGCACTGGGGTCTGCAGGCCCTACATGGCTTGGAGCCTGTGTCCAGTTGTGTCTCCCCAAAGTGGGGTCTCCCCACACACTGTCTCTCAGCCTGCTCCTTCCCACTCGGGGGCTTTCCCAGGAGTCTTGCACTGCCCTGTACGGATGAGCTGTGGTCCTGCCTCTGTGTCGTACCAGAGCCCTGGTTCCTCAGGAGGCACCCTTGGGTGGGGCGCTTGGCTGCTAATTGGTGCCTGTAAAGCACTTGGAAGCATAAAGGATGACACCAGCAAGGAACGCAGCTGCTAATCCCAGTGTCTCCTGAGTCAGAGGAGGAACAGGGGAGGGGGCAGACCCAGAGCTCCTGGACTGGTCTCCTTCACATCCCCAGATCTGCTCCTTCAGGGTCTGCACTCCCTGGGAGGGCCCCTGTCTAGCCCCTGTCTAGAAAGCAACCTCTGAGCAGTGCCCTGGTCCTGCTTGCATCTGTGAGCTAGAGGGGACCCAGCGGAAGGCCAGAAGACCCGGGCTTCGATTTCCAGAATGGTTGTGAGGTCGGAAAATATTACTTCTTGTATCTGAACAACCACTGTGACAAGTACCTAAAGGCCCATCTCAAAGCAGCTTGAACAAGAGGGCTTGTCTTCTCACACAGCAGGGAGGCCCTGATGTGCGGTGATGCAGGGCTGTGGAGGCAGCAGGCCAATGATGCCCTGGAGCCTGCGGAACCTCGAGGCCTTCCACCCTTCCCCTGCCTACTGCAGCAGTTGGCAGTAACTCCCTCGGGGTGGCAAGTGTCAAAACGGCATCTGGTGAGCAAGCGGGGAGTTCCTTTCAATAGTGAGAACACTTTCCCTTATGGCCCCTGACCAAGACTGGGAGACACTCAGGCCAGGGGAGCAGGGCCCTGTCATCAGCTTGTGTCACTGGCTCTAAGAGAACTGTGAGCACGTTGCGATTATCCTGGTGATGGGGGTGCTGTGGCATTTGGAAGTGGGGGATAGAGGTGTCCTGCAATGCGTGGAATGGTTTGCATCCTACAGGGATTTTGAAAGTCACACCAGCCATTCATTCATGGAGATGAAAAACCTGCTTTTTATTATCCAAGCTTAGGACCTAACTCTATTTTATAGATATTCTCTTGCCTAAGACCTACTAGGTAAATTGAGGGAAAATTCTCTGTGACTTAGAGCTGCCCACCAGTTCTGAAGGTACCAAAACGTGGGCAGTGTGGCTTCAGTGTGTGCCTTGGGTCACCGTGCATTTGCTCCTGCTGTGGCACATCCTTTGGGGTGGACGCTTGACCTTGTAACATATTGAAACACAATTACCATCATAGAAATGGCTTTTCTTATATTCTTCCTTTACATTAGGTATGGCATTGTGTTGTTTTTTTTTCTTTGAAACTATGGATTTCACTTCAGGATAGAAAAGAGGGTGGCTCAGATTTTATCAAAGAGGGTATTGGGTTTGAGAGGGTCGTTGCCTACTGGTTTAGGCTGATGGACTTCATCTGAGGGGAGAAGGGAGGCATCCTCCTTGAGCTCCTGGGATGATAAACTTCAGGACAAAATTGGGGCTTGTCAGCAACAGAGGAGGGGGTGGGGGTGGAATGTCAGCTGGGAAGCTACCCACGCATCTGCTTGACTTATCCCTTCGGGGACCTCAGTTGCTCTTCTGTGAAATCAGTTGATAGTCTCCTTCCTTGTAAGACCCTAATGCAAGGAACTGGAAAGTGCCTGCACAGAGTTAAGTGCTGCTCAAATGCTGTGCAAGGGTGGGAGCATGGCTGTGCCCCTGGGGCCCTGTATACCTGTAGCTCTCTTTATTGATCCCTGTTCATGCCCTCAGGAGCCCATGTCCTCACAGTTCGGTATTTTAGCCCCAGATTCATTAATGCCATTAAAACCAAATAGAAATGCTGTTACCAAGCTTCCTGCACCGAAGTATGGCGCTTCTTAACCTACTTTTCCAGGAAGCCAGCACCTCCTATTGGGCTACCCTCCCAGGGCCAGCTGCTTGCTGGCAGGCCCTGTGTACAATAGAAAAGAAACAAATGGAGATACTGAAGTTCGTGGTATCCGGGAAAGTGGAGAGGATGTAAACGCTGCCTTAAGTGCACCCTGCTCCAAGGGCCCACCTTTCTCTCCCTGGAATTCCACCCCTAGAGATTTAGTTGTTGGCTTTAAGCTTCTTTCAGGAGGACATGGGATGGGGGGTGGGGAGAGCTTTGGCAATGCTGTAGCTTGTGTGCGTGGAATGGGGTGGGGTCAGACATGGTCTTGATCTTAAATCATACAGTGGTTAAGAATGAGGCCGACCACCTGTGTTTAAAACCAGGTGCCTGGATTTAAATGCAGGAGCCACTTATTTAACCACTCTGTACCTTGGTTTCCTCATCTATACATGGGGTAATAACACATCATTGGATTAAAAGAAACAATGCATATAAAGCTTTAGAACTGTGCCTGGCACAGTATGATATAGCCATTAGCTGACTCTTGGTTGCTGACGCATGCGGTGCTGCGGCTGGGAGCAGTGTGCTGCCGGGGTACCCCCATCCTTTGCTGGACCCACAGCTGTAGTCCTAGGGATCATGACTCACAGGTACTCTGGGGGAGCCGCCTTGGAAGCTCTGCTTCCCCTCCCAGGCCTGGGGTGGCTGGGCCCATGGAATGACTTCAATCAGGAGGAATGAGGGGCGCGGAGTCCATAAGGCTGGGTGTCAGCCCTTGCCTACCCCTGGGGCCCTCCCAGCCCTACCTTGTTCCTGCTCTCTAGCAGGTGGCCCACCTGCTAAGACCCCGGGGGTCACCCCAGTGACTCCATGTGGCTTCTTGATCCAGACCCAGTGCCTGGGTCCCTTCAGCTACTCCCCTATGCAGCCTACTGCCTATAGGCTCATCCCAACCCCAGCTTCAAATGCACCATTGATTCTGACTTCTAGCTGACACCTCAAGCTGGCTTCTGACTGATTCGTGACCCTGACCTTTGACTCTCTGACTCTGGCCATAGACTGACTCACAGACAGAGTCCCAGTTCTGGGCTCTGGCTGAGGTCTGGCCCAGGTTACAGACTGACCCATCCCCGAGACATGGCAGGCAGTCAGGGAGCTTGTGGGGTCTGCCCCCCTCTGCTCTATTTGTCACTGCCCTCTGATCCCTGGGCTCTGAGCAGGGTGCTCCAATTGTCTGGCAGCCTGCTTCCCTGAAGGTGGGGAGTGCCTTCCCGCCCCCCACCATATCCCTTGCTGGCGGTGGTCACCTGGAGAGAGTCTCGGCCTAGGAGGAGAAGATAATGACTTTGTCCCATTAGTCCACTTCTCAGGGATGCCCACTGAGGGACATGCTTGCTTCTGCCCTTCTGATACAGCTCCCAGAAGGGAGGGACTGACCTCCCCATTAGCCCAGGGGCCCCCTAGAGCAGAGACAGAGTTCCTCAACAGGACCAGGGTTCTTAAGGACAGAAATGTGTCTCTTCCATCAGACTGGGAGACCCCCAAGAGCTAGAGTTGTATCTCAATCACTTGAGGGGGTTTCCCGAAGGAGGGGTAAGAGCAACTTCAGTGATGGAGTTGTACAAACTTGGATTCAAAGCTTGACTCCATTGTTTATTAGCTGTGTGTTCTTGGCCAGTCTCTTGACCTCTCTGAGCACAGCTTCCTCAACCAGAAAATGGGGCCAGTGACATCACTTACCTCATAGAGCTGTGAGAATTACGTGGGATGAGCTTTGGGAAGCACTGAGCATAGTGTCTGGCACCTGTTAAGTGCTCAGCAGAGGTCAGAGGCCATGGATATTGTGTCACCTCATGTCAGGGGTTCCACAAGGACAGAGGAACTCAGGGAGGCCAGATCTTCACTACCACCCCAGCACCAGGTTTCTCTCACCGAGTTGGGATCAGAGGGCAGTGTCTAAGGCGGCCTCCTTGCTGCCCTCGCTCCTGGTGCTTTCTTGGGGGCTGTGGGCCTGCAGGGTGTGGTCCAGCCTCTCCACAGAGTTCCTCTCTGCCCTTCATGCTAAGAAGGTCTCTCCTCTCTGGCCTCCCCTCCCTACATCTCCCTGTCTTTCCTGAGTTGCCTGACTCAGCCCACCTGGGCTGACATACGCCAGAAACTGGCTCTGTAAGGCTAAGTCACAAAAGCCAGGGCTGCTCCTCCACGGCTGAGGTCCTTGCCATGATTCCTGGCTGCCTGTTTCTCCAGAGACAGTGAGGATCTGGGGCCCAGCCTGCCCCTCCCACTGAGGACATTAGAATGGGGCTTGGGGAGGGGGTGGGGGAGTCCCCTGAGCCACAGCCACTGGGCTGGGGGGACTTCTCTGTCCCATTTGTGACCCAACAGGTACCAAAACTGCCTTCAGGATGGTTTGGTTTCTTTTTCTCTCTTTTCACTTATATAAATGAAGTAAGTCATCATTTTGAATCACTCCAGTTGGCCACTTGGGGCTGTCTTAGTGAGGCCTGATTCATTAAGACGATGGGCAGATGCCAAGGCCAGCCGTGGCCTCATGTGCTGGGGTGCAGTTCCTGTGGGCAGGCCGGGCGGTGCTGCTCGTGGACCAACAGCAGCAGGCGAGAGGAAGACCAAGTCGGGCCCGTGTGCCGACTCCGGGGTGGGGGAGTGGGATGATCAGAACAGGGGCGTGATGTGCCGTGGGGGCACGTGGCTAAAGCAAGGTGTGTGCTCAGGCTGCCCAGACACGGGGGCATCCATTTTCTTAGTCAGTCACAGACATTTCTCAAGGGTCTTCTAGATGTTGGGGGACAATGAAAAAGATGGTTCTGTGACTCCTGGAGACTCCGTTTTCACTAGGCTGCTGGGGAGCTCAGATGTGAATTTCATCCTTCATCCCAATGATCTGTGTCAACCTCTATGTTTGACACATTTGTGTTTTTCTCATCTTACATTTTTATTTGTAACTTTTTGTTAGTAGCAGCTTTATACATATGATTATTATTTTTTTTTGTAAGCTACCTCATGTCCTCTCTGGAAGTAAGTAGAGTATAAATTTAAAATATCAAATAGTGGGGTCCAGAGGAGCTCACATACCATTAAAGCAGATTCCTGGGAACACCCCGTATCTTTCCTTCCTGGTTGGAGGACACTACAAGCTACAGGGTGTGGAAACAGTGAACTTTCTGGGGTCTAATGACCTCAACATGAATTGCAGCTATAGCATCTGGCTGGGGTAAGGATCTGCAAGGCCTTGGCCTGACCTATGGCTTCTGTGGAAGGAAAGCTGTCTGGGTTTAAGGCTACAATGCCTGACTTTTGGCCCCAGCTCCACCTTTCCCTGGCAGTGGGGTTGTGGGCTGATCCTCTTGCCCCAGTGGGCCTCTGTTTATCTGGGTGCTAATACGTATGATGAGCGGTCTGACCTTGGCTTTCGCAGAACTGCCTGGAGGCTCCCCTAAGCTGATGGGTGGACTTTAATGATTTCTCTGATCAGGGCTGGTTTGTACACTGCTCTTGCTGCTCAAGGAACTAGATAGGCCCCCTATCCCAGCTCCCAGAAGAGGAATTCACATTTTATAGGAATGGCTGCTCCCTGAACCCAGAGAGACCCACTCCCAACCTCGGTGCCCTCTGGCCACTGCCTCTCTCACTGGCCTGGGTTCCTCCAGGTCACACTCCCGTATTCCAGGGTGATCAGCACATGTGTCAGAGCCACCTGATTCCCTTGCGGCAGGAGCCTCCTTCTCAGAGCAGGGGTTCCCTCCCTAGGCTCTGAGCAAGAGGACCCTGCTGAGTGACCTGAAGGGAGTTTCCGGGAGTATTTCCCGACCTGGAAATGGGGTCAGTGAGCCTGACCGACCCATCTACCTCCCAGTTATACTGTGCAGATGGCACATGTCACATGACACCCACTGAGCTAAACACCTAATTTAATCCACACAACAGCCCATGAGTCAGGTACCATTCTTAGCTTACTGTTACAAACAGGGAAACTGAGGCACAAAGAGGTTGTATCACACAGTTAAGAAATGGTGGATTACCAAAGTTCCCTCAACCATTACAATCTATGGACTCTCATTCATTCACTCATTCCACAAGTGTTTATTGAGTGCATACCTTGTGCCAGGTGTTATGAAACAGACTAAAAATTTGTTATGAATGAAATAGACTTAAAGCCCTGCCCACCTGGAACTGACATTCCCGAGGGAGGAGGAAGATCATAAACAGTACACACAGTAGACAAGTAAATTACATAGTGTGTTAGAAGTAACAAGAGGTATGGAGGAAAAATAAAGGAGAGTAAAGGGACGTGGGGAAGGGGAGTGCTGCAGAGTAAGTGGGATGGCCAAGGTCAGGCGAGACTGCAGGGGCACAGGGAGGGGGCTGTGGGCTGCCTGGGAGAGGGGAGCAGCCTGGAGGGTGTAACAACAGCAGGGGGCCAGCGTGGCTGGGAGACTGAAGGGCACCAGAAGGAGAGGGAGTGGGGGTACAGAGTGTGCAGGGCTCTGGAGGCCACTGTAAGGCCTTTGGGGTTCTTTCTAAAACTAAGTTGGTTTTAGAGGACAGCTGTCTCCATGGGGCTTTGGCTCCTGCCAAGACCACCTGGCTGTCCTTTCAGAGTTCTCAGCGCAGAAGGACCTGATCTGACTTTATGTTCACAAAGGACCCTGGGGAGACCGGACGGGGCGGGGGAGCCAGGGGTGGGCTCCTGCAGCACCTTGGGGAGACCATGGAGCCTGCACTAGCCAGGAGGAGAGGGGTGGTGAAAAACAGTGGGACCCTGGGTCTGTTCCACAGGTGCAGCCGAAGGATTTGCTACTAGATTGGATGTGGGAATGGGAGAGGAGAGGAGGCAAAATCTGTGGCCTGAACAACAAGGATGGGTTACCATTTTCTGAGATATCGATGGAAGTGGTTCTTCTTTGGTGTTTGGAAGCTGATCAAAGTTCAGTCTTGGGTGTGTTGAGTGTGAGCTGCCTGCATCCCAGGCAGAGCTGTTAAGCTGGCAGCTGGACCCACGCGTCTGCAGCACAGGGAGAGGTCTTGAGTGGCAGGGCTGGGACTCACTCCTGTGAACTGCATCCACTACCTCCCAGTGACAGCCAGGCCAGGAAGCGGGGGTGGGGGTGCTGGCTGGGTCCACCATGCCCTATACCAGGGAAGGGGACTGGGGCCCATGTGACCTGCCTGGGCTGGTGAGGACAAGTAGCAGAGCTGGAACCCAGGTCTCCATGATGCGGGGTTCAGAGATTTGTGCATGACAAGATAGCACTCGTGCAAGCGCCCTGGCAGGTCTGGAATGTGGGAGTGAGTGCAGTAGGATTATTGCTGTGCCCCATTGGCTGGCCAGGGGCACATTGCGGCAGGATTGCCCTCTTACCCAGTGAGCTCTGTGGACCAGCTCATGCTCTTCCTGCTGGGAGAGGCTTGGGCCCCTGGGTGGGGGCCACGCGCTCAGTCCCTGCCTCCCTGATTCATTCCAGCTCTCCTGGCGGCCTGAGTCACTTTCTTTCCAGGTGAGAGCTGCCTGTTTGGCAAATCCCTGGATCCTGGGGGGAGGAATGGGAACTTGAGTTCTGTGTATAGGTGAGGCAGGTAACCACCCACTTCTGTCCCAGATCCCTGCCCCAGCCTGGAATTCACTCACTTGTCTATCTATCCATCCAGCCAACAATTCCCAAGTAACCACCTCCATTCAGGTGCTCAGTATTATGCAGGTTGCAAACCTTTTTCAAATAGTACTATTTTGTGGATGAGAAGACCAAGGTTCAGAAAAAGAAAACAGCTGACTCAGAGGTGTCCAGCTAATTAATAGGAGAGCCAGGGTATAGACTCTCAGTTTGTGTGATTCCATGTGCTCTTTATAATCACTCCTACCCCTAAGCCTGGCTGCCATTTTCCAATTCTTGGCCTTGATTTTCTGCTCTAGGGAGGCAAGCTGTGACCTTGGGGAAATCTGTCAGTTTGCCTTGTTCTTTGGGTGATGGGAGGAGGAGGAGACAGGGGTCATGGAGGACAACCTAATGGAAGACTACAGCAAGGGCCAAACAGTGGCTGGGGGAGAAGTCTTGCTGGGTGGGTGCTTGGCAGCAGTTCCATGGAAGCAATCAGAAGAAAATCAAATAAGCAAGCTGGATAGAAGGCATTCTGGGTGGGGAAATAGCCAGAGGAATGGAATAAACTTGTATTCAGGGTCCTGGATCATAAGATGCGTATATGGCATGGGCGAGGGTCAGACTGCAGAAGTTTCCAAATGCCTGTGGAATGTTCTGGGAAGAACTGGTGAGGGGCTGAGGTGCCTCTTCCCACAGGAAGCCTTTGGGCTAACTTGCTGGTTCCTCAGCTCCAGCCGGCTCTCCTCCCTTCCCTGCATAGCTTGTAATTCAGAAGGAAAGCACGAGACTTCCTGGGTCATGCCCTCTCTCGCAGGGAACAGGGCACGCAGCAGCTCTTAGGATGTCTACACTACTGATAGAGACTGGGGGAAGTCAGGAACCCAGAGACTCTCCCAAGACAGATCAAAGCAAGGAGGGCTGACTCCACAGACAGGTAGATTGTGTTTTATTAGAGGCATATCCAAAAATATTTTCTCCAAATAGCCCCAAACAAATGCAGTGGTGCCCAGATTTCGACTGTGGAGGTTCAGCCTTTTGGACTAAGGCACATTCCCCTCTCATAGGCAGATTTCCTTGGGAGGGAGAGCATGTTCCCGTCACTATGAAGTCCATAATGTATTACTCTCCTCCCTGGGTGGGTGCTGGGGGTGGGATGCGGGCTCAGAGAAGAGGAGGGCAACCCACAGGAAGAGAGGTAGCGGGGGCATCTCGGGCAACTCTGCACCTGTGTGGTGGGAGGACTGGATCCATTTGGACGCTTCACAACCCCAGGCCCACATTTCACAAATGCCCCCAAAGCTGAGTGGGTGTAGGGCTGCCTTAGGGGGGCTGTTGGGGAAGTCTTGGAGCCCAGTTCCCTTTAGCAAAAGGAGCCTAATACAGGGAAAGGAAAATCTGGGTGTCTGTGAAGTAGCCAATCTGTAGAGACAGAAAAGATTCAAAACGGTCCCCTCTAACTCAGGTTTCCAACTTTGATGCTATCCGTAACTGATGAATTGCAGGTTCACTCGACTGTCACTGAAATAGTGCCCTTCTGTAGAATTAAGAAAACTTTATCCCAACCTATCTGTGTATGTTTTTACAATAAGCATGTTCATGTTGAATGACATAGGGACATGACATGCCTCTCACCTAGGACCCATTCAAAGCTGCAATCAACTGAAATTTTGCAACTCATAATTCATGGTACATTCGACATTATTTATTGGGAAGGAGGGAATTGTTTTAGTATATAAAATTTTAAGTCATTGATACAAAAACACTCCAGTTTAGAAAAAGGAACACTGAGAACTTGAGAATGTGATCAGTGGATGACCATGAACCAGAATAAAAATAGTGCTTAAATATATTGTGAATAAGACTTAGTGATGATATACATATAAAGTAGAGGGTATAGCTAATGGTAGCCAGTTATCAATAAGGGGAAAATTACGAAATAAAGACAATTCCAAGTAAATTAAAATATATTATATTTACTGCAAGTAGTTGATGCCTTGTTATGAACATAAAGAAAAAAGTATGTAACCTATATTAATTGAAAATCTGTTACCTCGTTTCCACTAGAGCTGAACACAAAATTTTAACAGTTTAGTGAGACACTGAATTATTAGCTTTCTTTGGTTGACTGAGTGCCTTGTTCTTCCCTGTTAGGAATGTCTGGTGGCATAGGGGCTGCCTGTGAAAAACTGGAAAGCCATCAGCTGGGAATGAGGCAGCTCCAAATTTATGATATAATAATATATGCACTTCTTATTAGTGCTTTAAATAACAAGATCTGGTGGCAAATCTAATAATTATTGCAATTCTGGGGTAGTGATGAATATTTGTGATATTTCAGCGCATCTTTCCAACTATAATGTGCAGTGAAAATATCTGATTTCTATTGTGGTGTTTTGGGCACTTCTGTGGTTTGTGCCTACCTGTAGAATTGAAAGAGAATTCTGTTAGAGATTAGTGGAAATAAAGGTGTCATTTCTTTCTTCGATCCAATTCCCAAACCTCTATGTTCTATCCACAGACTCCCAAGATGTCTAGGGACTGCAGGGTAAGGATCCTGGTCTCTGAAGCTCCATCTCAAACCCAGTCCATGGGGCAAATGCCTGGAGAATGAGACTCTGGGGCTGCATTCTCGCTGGGCCCGTCCTCAGGGCCGTCTGTCTGCACCTGTGTCCTGCCTCTGCACACACTACCCTGGTGGCTGCCACTCATGGCTTCCAGTTCTGCCCAGTCTGCCTGCCTCCACACACCCTCCTAGTTGGGGCCTCCTGATTGGCCCCCTGCTCCTCTCTGCTGGCCTCCTGTTGGTTCCCCACATGGCAGCCAAGATGCAAAGTTCATCAAGTCACTGCTTAAATTCTTGAGCAGCTTCCGAGTAGACTTAGGATAAGAACAAGAGGCAGACCTCAATACCCAGGATGCAGCCCCACTGGCCCCTCTGTACCCACCCTAGCCGCCTTTCATTTCCTTTCATGCCATGAGCCCACCCGCCTGGACTTGACACTAGCAGTTCCTTCTACTGGGGACACTCCTTGCTTAGCAAAGCACCTTGTGGAGCCCTCAGCTCTGGTTCTTTCTCCAGGATCCTCTCCTGGTCTCTGCGGCAACCCTGCTCCACACTGACTGCTCTGCTCAAGGTTGGTTAGTACAACACGCATTTTACCTCTCTTACGACGGGGGCACTGTGGGCCTCCTGCCATGCGCAGGGACCGAGTGGCACTGGGACAGCTCTGGCTTGAGGCTTGTTCTGACATCAGGGGCTGATAACGCTTGCAGAGAAGTAGGGCCTGGGCAGGCTGCCCTCCTCAGTGGGGCACGATACCCAGGCCGGCTCTCCTGGCACCATGAACCTTTGGTCCAAAGCCCCTTATGCAGTGGTACTTCTGCCTTTCTCTGATCTGCCCACCTACACCTCAAGTCCTGAGGATCAGTGCCCAGCACCTCTCATGTGTCTGGCACTCAGCGGGGGTGATGGGATTGTTGAGTTCCTCAGGAAGAGCCCTGTGTCCCCTCTCGTCACCTCCCCTGGCCCCTTCAGAGTCTGCACACCCTCAGCTGGCCTTTGGCGGATAGTCCCCACTCGCAGCTAAGTCGCGGCCTTACTCGTTTGACAGGAGGGTTGCCAGTGACTCAGACCCGGTGTGGCTGGGCCTGGCTCTGAGGGAGCTCCCTGGAGACTGAGTAGGTGCTCAACAAACATGTGCCGAGTTGAGCATCAGCCAAGCTTGGAGGCAGCAGGTGGACAGGATGACCTGGTTGGAGGAGGGTGGGCCCTTGGAGGAAGGAACAGACAGGCTGGGTGCCTGAGGTCAAGGTTCAATTTGGGGTCAGACGGCGGGGCCCAGGCCCAGGGGAAGGTGCTGGGCAGTCTGGGGAGTTCCACACCCCGTCGTCTGGGCTGGGTGCTCCAGATAGGATCTTGGCACACCCCCGGTGGCCCGCTCCCACCTGCTCCTGGGGCGGGGGTAGCAGGTGGGGCCCACTTATCACCAACCAGGCCAGTGGGCGGAGCTGGCCTGGCTCTGGGGAGATGGCAATCAAGCAGGCACTCCTTAGTGGAAAATCACTTCATTGCACGGCCCCTTCCTGGGAATGGGAACAGAAAGGGCCTCAGAGACATGGGGCCAGAGGGCTGACACCAAGTATCTGGGTCTGTAGGAGATGCTGAGGCTCCCCTCAACCTGGAAGCAGGCAGGCCTTCTTTCTTCAGGACCCCCACGTGGGCAGCACTTAAACTAGGTAGAGGGAGTCAAAGGTCAGTCCTGGGCCATGTAGATCTTGGCTGTCCAGGGTCTTAGGAAGCAGCTGCAGCCTCCTCCTAGGCCCTGGGGGTAGGGTCTCTAAAATCACCTCTAATCAGACCCAGCTGGCCTGGACGAGCTCCAGTCATGGTCCTCTGAGGTTTGCTAGGCCTCCACTTGGGTGTGATAATGTCCATGGCCAGGGCCAGCTCTGGAGCTTAGTGCTCTGGACCCTTTTCTATGGGGGCTGTGACTACTGACTCCTTTGGTCAGGGTGTGCAGGCTGAGGAATACCTGTATCACTTGCTAATTAATTTGCTTAATGCAAAGACTTGTACATAAGACATACATGTACATATATGCTTAGAGCATCCCATAGGATGTGCTTTCCTGGCCACGTCCACAAAGGAAGACACTCTCTCACACGGCCATAGACATAGCCGGGCGCCTGGGCACCCATGCTCAGAGGTCTCCATGCAGGGTAGACGCACATGCCTCAGACACAGAACAGTGTCCAGGGGCGGGCTCAGTTCCCCAGTCCTGTCTGGGAATGTGGGCAGGCCTGCTATTTCCTTCCAGTCTCTTTTCTATGCACTGAAAACCATACTTGGCAATTGAACAGTTTGTACAATTTTGTACTTCATGTCGCAAAACCCTTTCTGTAAACATCATTTTAAATCATTGCATAATCTGCTGTCATATGGGTGGACCATAATTTATTAAACCAATCCCCTATTATTGAACATGTAAGGTGTTTTCGGTTTTCACAAGACTGCATAAATCTTTATCCTCCTAACAGATGATTTCCTTGGGCTAAATTCCCAGGAGTCACAAAAGTGTCAAAGGGTAAGACTCCCCCTACCCCATTTTTATTGAGATATAATTGACATATAAAAAGGAAAAACTTTTTAAAAGGCCTTTGATACATATTGCCAAATTTACCAAGATGATCTGTTCAAATGCCCACCAGTAGTTTCCTTGGAAAACCTAGATAGCCTTATTTTAAAAACTATTAATTAATTTCATGTGCAAAATTTCTTTTTGCCATTCTTTTAATTTATGTGTTTGCTAGCTGTTTATATTTCTATTTTTTCTAATTTAAGTTCTTTTACATTTTATCTATTTTTGCCCTAGCTTTTTTTTCATATTGATTTTTAAGAACTCTTTTATAACATTGGCTCTCCCTGTACTGGCCATATTTGCTTCAAATACTGTTTTCATGTTTCCTACTTGACTTCATATTCTGCTTTTTAAATTTTTTGACATGGAGAAGACTTACATTCTGAACAATTAAAAAAAATTTTTTTCAAAGCAGAGAGAGTTTTATCTGAATTCATTCCAAAAGGAGGAGTGGGCAGCATCAAGGTGGCCAAAGGCACCAAAATTTGCGGGGGGGGGTGGTCTATTTATCATGTCCTAGCTGGGAGGTGCCTCTTTGACAGGGTGAGGTCATTTGACTGATCATTCTAGTTATACACCCATTTCTTTTGGTGAGCTTATCTTTTCCCAAAATGCCCACGGAAAAACCCAGGGAAGATAAATAATCAAATTTAAAATGTTTTCCTTCAAACCTGCTCCATACACTTTTAAGTTAAGAATGCTCTTGCCTATTCCAGATGTTCAATATCACTTCTGTTTTCTTTGTGTGTGTGTGTGTGTGTGTGTGTGTGTGTGTAAGGCTTCATTTTACACTCAGTTCTGCAATCATCTGGAAATAAGGAAAGGAAGACTATCCCTGCCCTCCAGGAGCTTGCCGGGAGCAGAGCAGAGGGAGTACAGCTGTGTGTTATCACTGCTCTCCTTGTGTGCCGGAGATGCACTACGCAGATAGGGGTTCAGTGAAAGGAGGAGGAAGCTGCGAGGAGGAGCTGGACTTCAATGGCACGTTCAAAGTTGCACTGGGCTAGCAGCGGCTTTGTTTATTTATCAAACACATACATAAGCTCATTATATGCCAGGCATTATTTTAGCGCTTTATAAATATTACCTGATTCAATCTTCATAATAACTTACTGAATTATTATCATACTCTTACCATCCCCATTTTACAGACAAGGAAACTGAGGCCCAAAGAGTATAAATAGCCCACCCGAACTGGTATATGGAAGGGCCAGGATTTGAACCCAAGAAGTCTGCTTGTGTTGAGGGGAAGCAGGGGGAGTTATGGCTAAGGCACTTGAATATGCAATGAAAGGATTTAGATTAGCAGTTGGCAAATTTTCCTGTCAAGGGCCCAATAGTAAATATTTTAGACTTTGCAGGTGAAGAGGAAAAATTGAGGATATCGTCAGTACTTATATAACAAGAGGAAAAACAAATATCCACTAATTTTTGTATTGATGAAATTTAAGATGTAGCAATAATGGAATACAATTTTGTTTTAGTAATACAGGTCAAGCAGTGTGAAGAATGGAAAATTTTTGGAGGGTTTAAAGTTAGTGGCCCCTGTCTTCTAACTGATAGGAAATACTCATCTGTAGAAGCTACTCTCAGTTTGTGGGGCCTTGGGGATCAAGTGAGGGGCTGGATTTGGCCAGCTGCCCAGTGTAGTCTCCGACCCCTACTGTTGCGGAGCAGACCTGCCTTGGGGAATGATGCCCTCGAGGAACTTCGCACCAGACAGGCAGAGGTAGAAATCTACTGCTGAGGTCCAAGGAGAGGCGAGGCAGTCCACCTCAGGGCCAGAGCAGTGTAGCTGGAGAGGCAGGACAAATTTGCTAGACTTTTCTGAGTGGGCTCCCAGGGCTGGTGATTAGCTGTGGGGAGAGGTGGAGGGCCCTGCGGACATGTGGGTGGTGGGCATGGCGGGCACGGGGAAGCACAGTCCTGTCACTGGGTCTGCGGCACTCAAGCACCAGCATTCCTCTTAGACAGCTCAGGGGAGCCCATTCCAAAGACTTGGCTAAGAAAAAATAAGCTGCTGCCGCCGTAGTTTGGGGGTGAGCTTGCTGTTATGGGGCACTAGGAAGGCCCCCCAAACAGAAATAGTCTCCTCATTTGCTGGCCACAGGGCCAGCCATCCACCAGCTTTATTGTCCTTTCCCAGGGTGGCAAGACACCCAGACCTTCCCTTTCTGGGTGAACAAAGAGAGGGATGGGCAGTGTGGTGGATGGAGAGAAGATTGCCGAAATGGGGGAATGAGTGGCAATCTGAGAAAATGTCACCACCACGGCCACAGTTTCCACCAGGGCTGATCATACTACTGGGAAAGGCTCCTTGATTTCTCTCCCTGATACCTCCAGTTGGAGCACAAACCTGCCCCTTCCTCTGTCCCATGTGGGGGTGGAAGGTGGACACTGACTGTGGCCGGGCTCTGTAATTAAGTCTGTAGCAATGGGCGGGGGATTGGACGCATCTCATCCCAAAGCTGTTCTTGCTGTCAATGGGCTTAGAGGCAGGCAGGTCGCTTACGAAATGTTCCTGAGAAATTGTCCCAGTTGAGCCCCAGGTGAGCCCCAGGTGCGACAGATGCAAATGGGCCTCAGGGACAAACAGAGGGCACCTATGTTTTAGGTGTGGTCACCCTTCCTGTCTGCAGTTCCAAGGGGACTGGGAAGAGCAGGGCTAGAAGGCTGAGGGCCCGGCCAGCTGGGGGTGACCCTCACCTACAGCAGCTGTGCTGAGCATGTGTCTCTCCTTAGCTCTGACCTCAGAGTGACCCTGTTCTAGCCTCGGACAGAGCTTCAGCTGCCCCTCCCAGCCCCTCACCTTTGAATGCTACCTATCTTATAAGGCAGGCATTTTTCACTCCGAGGGAGGTTAGGCACAGTGGTGTGGGTGCTCACACCCTGAGTCTTAATGCCTGGAGGGGGTGTACCATGGAAGGGCCAGGGAAGGTCACCAAACAGATACGGGCCAGTCTTCTGCCCCAGCTCTCACTCAGCTTGATGACTCTGGATAACTCTCTTAACCAAAGTGAGGTAGGGGTCCTCAGCGAGGTGGACTCATCTGTCCAGTGGGTAAGAGGACAACCCAGGCTCTGCCTTGCCATCCGCTGAAGCAGGTGTGAGGGTTCAATGGGGCGGAGCGGAAGTGATTTGGACCCCATGAAGCCTTACAATACAGACCTGGAGTACTGAGACCAGGCGGATTGCCTGCATCAGTCAGCCTGTGCTCTGCTTCCAAATGCTGCTGCATGCGCTAACTTGGTTGTATTTTCTCCTTCCCTAGAATTTTCTGCTCTCTCGTTCTTTTTTTCTTTTAATATTCATTGAGGAGGGTTTCAAAGACACTCCAAAGCAGAGAGAAGAGTTTAATGAACTTTTAATGTGCCCACCAGGAGAGCACATTTTGCACAGCTCCTGCTGCTGGGGCACCCAAACTGACCTGGGGTCCAACACCAGGGCTTTGAATCTTGTTCTGATGGGGCAGAGGCCAAAACCCCCAGGGCTAGACACCACCAGTGAAGCCCAGGATACTAAGGCAGCCCCATTCTGGGAAGTGTGGGCTCCTCTCCTTGTGACATCCACTCCGGGACTCATCCACGGCTTTGCATGACTGTCCTTAGACTCCAAGATGGCACTGCTGTCTCAGATGCATCTACTCAGCCTTCTCTTCCCCCCTTGTTTCAAGGGTAGACTCTAATTTAGAATGACAGCTCTCCCAGCCTTTCTGGCTCCTTCTCCTTTCTCACAAGCATTTCCTCTAATAAAATAAAGCCTTTAATCCCGTCTTGGTGTCTGCTCCTGGGAGGACCTGGACTGACAGGCCCCATCCCCCGCCGGCCCATCTTCTAGGGTCAGCAGTTATCAATGTATTCCCACATTTGCTTCATTTGTATTCTCCTCACCCTCCACCCTGCAAAGTGATTTAAAACAAATCCTAGACACCATGCCATTTCACTCTTATAACAGTAGTTCCTCATTATTTATGGATTCTGTATTTGTGAATTTGTCTACTGCTGAAATGTATTTATAATGCCAAAATCAACACCAGCGGCGTTTTTCGTGGTCATCCACAGACATGCCCAGAGTAGTGAAAAATTTGAGTCACCAGCTGCTCTCAGCTGAGGTCAAACAAGCCAGTGTTCTCCCTTTTTGTTTATTCCAGCCGTATTGAGGTATAATTGACATATAACATTGTGTAAGTTTAAGGTGTACAAGGTGTTGATTTGATATGCTTCTATATTGCAAAATGATTACCACTGTAGTGTTAGCTAATACGTCTATCACATCACATAATTACTGCATCTTTTTGTGTGGAGAACATTTAGATCTACAGTCTTAACAACTTTGCTCTGCCTTTCTGTTTTGGCTCTCCTACCACAACAAGTGTCCTTACTGTGGTCTATCTGGTGCCACAATTTTTTGCATTTCTATGCTTTTTGTTGGTGGTTTTTCTTTTGAAAATGGCCTCCAAGTGTAATGCAGAATGCTGTCTAGAGTTCCTGAAATCAAGAGGGAAGTGATGTGGCTTGCAGGTAAATATGAACTATCCACTTTCATGAATTACAGTGCTATTGGCCAAATTCAATGCTAATGAATAAACAACTATATTAAACAGTGTGTCTTCAAACAGAAATACACATAGAACCAGGCTATGTTTTGATCAGTTGACAAAAATGTGACCAGAGGCTCACAGGAACCTAACCCTGTATTTCCCCTGGGAGCAGTGGTTCAGTATTTGATAAGTCAGTGTTTTGATGACTATATAATATAACTTCCAAAAATAATGAGAGTCATTATTTCAGTATAATGAACATTTCCATACAGTACTACAAGGCCGTTATCACACCTGACAAAACTAACACTGATTCCCTGTTATCATTCTGTATTTAGCCCCTTATCAAACGACTTTCCTCGACCTCAAAAATATATGTTCAAGGTTGATTTCTTCAACGGAGCAAGATCCAAACAAAAGCCACATTTCATATTTGGTTATTATGATTCTTAAGTTTCTGACTCTAAAGCATTTCTCACTCTCCTTGTTATATTTTTTTCATGCCATTGCCTTGTTGCGGAAACCAGGTCAGCTGTGTCATGAAACGTCCCACATTCTGTATTTTGTCAATATGCCTCCTTCTGGTACCATTTACATTGTTCCTCCATTCCTCGTATTTTTGGACAATGGAACTGATCGCTAGAGGATTCTTTTACTGGTGAGGCAGGGCATAAAGGGTGAATGAGGGGTGAGAGTTTGGGATGGGGTTAGGGTAATATTGGGGGGGGTGACATTAGGGTTGGGTTGGGTGGGGTTCAAATTCAGGGCAAAGCTGTATGTTGCAGGATGATCTAGTAGTTAAGAGCAAAGACTTGGGATCCAGGATTTCTGGGTATAAACTGTGACTCTACCACTTATTAGCTATTGACCTTGAGCAAGTTATGTGACCTCTCTGTGTCTTATTTTCCTCATTTGTAAAGTGAGGATCACAAGAACCTTTACCTCATAGGGTTGTTGTGGTGTTTAAATGAGCTAATATATATGTAAAGCACTTGGACTGTGACGGTTACATGGTTGTGGCTAAGTAGGTGTTTGCTTTTCTGTTGGTATTGGGGTTGGACTAGGGGTGGGGGCTGAGTTTATGGCAGGGTAAGTGCTACTCTAGTTCATTGTTCCACCCATTACCGGAGGTTCTGCCTCCCGGCCTGAGGGGGTGGGGATGGGGATTGCCAGAATCACCCTCCCTTGGGACGGCCTTCCCTCCCTCTCCCTCTCCCTCTGGAGACAAGGTCGGGATTGAATGGGGGCAGGCGGGGCTACATCTCATTTTCCTTTAGCAACCTTCCCATTCCTCAACCAGTTCTGACTCTGACCCTCTCCTTCCCTGCCCTTGTGCCAACAAGACTGGAAGTTCTCTGATACAACCACAATCATGCTTGGAGTTTTAGAAGGTTGGATGGGGAAAATAGGTCTTGGCCTCTAACTCACTTCTGAGAAGGAATTTGCAGGGTGAAGACATCTGTGTGGATGTTGAGATCAGTTGCCTGGAGCAACAATGGAAAAGGGCTGATACAACTTCAACCCAATCATAAAGTAAATCAGACAGTGGCCACGAGGGGTGCTGGCAGATGTGGGTGCAGGATTCATACCATCCATCCATTCATCCATCCATCCATCCATCTGTCCATCTTTACATTCATCTGCTTATTCATTTATATATTCCTCCATCACCACGACAAATACTGGGCACCCACTCTGAGTTAGGTATACCATCCCTGTGCATAGAAGCCCATTGTCTAGTGAAGGAAGTGCATGTGTAATTGCTATATATAGTGCTAGTAGAGGAATGTACAATATGTGGGGAGTGTTCTGGAGAGGGTGGAACAGGGCCTTTATGGCTGGGGTCAGGGTCAAGAAAGGAGGCCTCTTCTTTCCTTCCTTTGGTCAACTCTTCTGCCCCGGTGGCCCCTCTGTCTTATGGCTGGGTCCAGTGGCACGCTAATTTTTCAGTTTCCTGGTTCTCAATCTCTGAGTTCAACTTGAGAAGAGAACTGTTCCTTCTGGGGAGCAATTCTGCAGTTATCAAATCACTGTACCATGCCTGGAGAGGTGTCCTGAGGCCATAGCCAAATTCTCTGGGAGAGGCTCTTCCTCATGAGGACCCTCTTGGGGAAATGTGGATGCAGAGCCCAGGCCACCTCCACCCACCCGAGTGGCAAGACCCTGGATACAGTCCTGCTGTCCCCAGTTTGCTGCTCTCTCCATTACCCTCTCGTACCCTCCTACTCGGCTATCCCACTGCCACCCCATCTCCTGGCCCTGGTTTAGGTCTCTCAGGGATGGATCTTGATCTCAGGTGTCTAATGGGGATTATCTGGCTTCTAACTAATTGCAGGTTCCAAGGGTCAGCGGGCAGGGAGTGTAACTCACCCAGACAAGACCAAGTCCCCCACCACTGCTTCGTGGCTGGGGCTGTCTTTGCCACTGGCCTAAGGGTCAGCTGGCAGGGACTGGGTCTGGCCCATCAGCTGGGGGCAGGGCCAGGGTCTTGCCCTTCATTTCTCCCCAGCTCCAGAGCAGGAACAGGCCCATGGAGCCTTGCAGACTGGCCTGTTTATGGGGAGAACCCAGCCAGGGCCTGAGGTGGTTTCAGCATGCTCTCCCTCCCTCTGTCTGACTGACTAATGTTCCCATCTGCAAGCCCAGGTGAGAGATGGCAGCGTCTCCTGCTGCTGCCCCAAGAGCAGTTTGCGGTGTAACTGCCTGATGGTATCTTGGATGGTGGTTTGGGTGAGCTGTCTCCTGGGAGTGTCTGCTTGTTTTCTGCCTCAGCCCCCACCCGGCCCCCACCCCAGCTTCTGCCTGAGCTCATTGCATTATTCATAGAACCACAGGAGCAGCACCCTGCCCCAAGCACTGAGACACCTGCCTGGCTGATACTGATACGTGTGTGAGAGTGTTTCAGGGAGGGGGTTGTTTCTGTACCTCCTCTGGAACTGGCCCTCAGAATCTCTCCTAAGTAGAAGCTATGGGGACATCATTGCCGTCGGGCTGTTTCTGGAAATAGGAGGCCCAGTTCCATCCCCCAGCTCACAAAGAATCCAAGCTATGGGCCTTGAGGTCTGGCTCTGAGTTCCTGAATGGCCCTTAAATACCCTCTCCTGCACCAATGGGCTCCCAGCTCATTACTCTGGGAGATTTCCTCTCTGCTCCCCTCCACTCCCTCCAGCTGCCTCTTCCTGGCCCCAAATCTCTCCTACAATAGGAGAAGACTAGGAACAAAGCCATCACCAAAACTTGGTGCCCAGCCCGGCTTGACGGCCACGACCAGCTGTGTGGACCACTACCACTGACCCACCCTTGCTGCTGCTCCTTAGTTTCCTAAACTGTGAAACTAGAGTAACAGTGAAGAGTCCCTTTGGGGTGAAATGAGATCACATCTGCAGAAGCACTGGAAGACAGGAGCACAGCGCCCGAATGTCCTCCTCCTGCTGCCTGTCCTCTCAGTCCTGCAGTCCCCAAGGACTGTCTCTGGGACAGCAGCCGTCAGGATGGGAGAGATCCATTCTCTGCCTGGGGAGCTACCAGTGTGTGTGGGGGGTGGCGGGGGGAGCTACCAGTGTGTGTGTGTGTGTGTGTGTAGTAGGGTGCTGGGGGAGTTGCCCAGCAGGGGAAGGGAGCCCAGATATGTGTATCCAAGCTAGCCAGAGAACTACTGTAATGTCTTTTTCACAGGCAAGAGCAATCAACAAATTCATTAAGTTCTTGTTTACACATCTATTGTCAAAGCTAATAATTTGTTTTAACTAAACTGATTGCCTTCATTAAAAACCATTAGTTCCCACAAGCAAATGTTCCTGTGCTTGCATTTTCATAATTATGTTGACATTTCACAACTTGCATTTCAAGAGAGGCCTGTGCCCAGACTCAGCATCATGCACCCCAGCCCTCTGGGCTCTCTGTGTTGACCCCCTCAGCCTGGGTGCTATGCGGGGTGCTGGGGGCAGTGGAGGACAGACAGGCCTGGCCACCCTTTGCCTGCAGCCCATGCTTTACTGCTTCGGGTGTCCCATATGGTTCCTGTCCTTGTGCTTTGGTGGCACTACAAGCTGTCTGTGGGCAGGGCTAAGGCCAGCCTTACAGCCAGTCTCGGGCAGCTCTGGGTACCCAGGTGCCTAACCGATCATCCTGCACATGAGACGGCCCTCAACCCAGCCTTTCAAGGTCACCATTTATTGACACATCCACCTCCCTGGGCAAAGGGAGTTACCCAGGATCCCCCTCAAGGGAAGGGGAAGGAACCAGTGTTTTCTGAGCACCCATAGTTGCCAGGTGCTGGCACTGTGATTCCTTGGTGTCTTTTTAATCCCTCCAGGAATGTCTCAGCATCTCAGTGTTACTGATGATGGAACTGAGACTCAGAGACATTAAATAACTTACAAATTCACCCAGGAAGAGGGTTGGTACCAGGTCTGTACCCCGAGTCTGTGCCATTTCCATGATATCAAACCTTCTTTCCTAAGAGAAAAATAGACAAGGCCCCAAGCCAGGTGCTCCCCGCCGGGTCCATGTGCTGGCTTTCCCTGTCTCCATCAGAGAGGAATGCACCTCGATGAGGGCTATTCTCAAGGACGCCAGCCTTCCTTGACCACCCTGCGTGACCTTCCTTTGTACTCTGGGTCCTGGACTGGCCCCAGGAGGCACTGAGTCCTAACGAGTCTTGTGATATGTGCATTGTGGGGCCTGGGCAGAAAAGCATCCCACCCTCCTTTCTCCCCTGTGGCCTATATTCCTGGAGCCCCTGAAACCTCAGCTGAGGCCCCACAGGCAAACTATGCCTTATCCAGGCAGCAAGGGCCTACTGTCTGCCCTCCCTCCTCTCCCAGGGTGCACCAGGTTTTCCTGGATTCCCATTCCCCTGGAGCAAGGGCCAGGGTCTGAGCCAGGGAAATGTGGAGAAAGCACACCCTGGGAGGGCTTCAAACATGACAGGAGTCTGAGCTCTGTATTAACAACGACCAGAGCTGTCAGTGGTGAAAAGCAGCAGTGTGCCCAGGCCCTTTCTAAGCTCTTGACAGGTGAGAAGACGAGCCTCTTAGAGCCTCAGTCTTCCCATCTATAGAATGGGTAGAAGAATCTGTGCTGGGAAAGGGTGCCTGTGGGATCATGGGGAGGCCCCGCCACAGAGGGCTTTGTCCCTGGGTTTCTGGCACTGGGGACACTCCCTCCCTTCCTCTTGGACTGTGATGGAAGGAAGGCTGTGTCTGCCAGGTTCTCCAGAGCTGCCCGTGGGGATGGAGGGATGCCCCAACCTAGACTGGCGGCAGGCCCTTCACGAAGGTGGCACAAGGAGGTCTCCTGGGCCACAGGGCCTAGATGGGTCCTGACACATTCTCCCCTGCTTGGGCCTTCTTCCCTTCCTCCCATGCCCTGCTGCCTTCCACCCTGTGTCCTGACTTCTGGTGGGGGCCAGCTCCCACCTCTGTCTCTCCTCACTCACTGTCCAGTTAGCTTTTACCAGGACACACTCCAGGTAGCCCAGCTCTGGGTGCTGCTCCAAGGACAACCCTGGGGGCCCCGGGGCACAGGAAGTGAGTCCCACTCCCCGCCTTGCACAGCACTGTTGCCTCCTGGGACCCTGTGGCTCCCCACCCACTGACCCTCCCCTTCCCTCTCTCCCCCTCCGGCCCCATCCGCCTTCCTATCCCATGGGCGGTCTTCCAGACTGTGAATACCTCCCACACCTGTGCTGTCCCCCTCCCCTACCATCTCCTGGTCCTAGCCCTGCCCCCTCCCCTTCCTCCTCTGGCCCTTCGCCCTGTCCTGGACTCCTCTTCACCTCCACCCCCAGACCCAGGGTGGGAGCAGCCTGTACACCAGCAGAAAACAGAAGCTTCTAGCTCCACGTGAGAGGAAGCCATGGGCCTGGACGGAGTAGTCAGCAGCCCCTGGTCTTGGCCCCTCGGAGGAGCCAGGTGAGCCCAGCAGAGGACACAAATGTCGCTCAAAATCTGAGACAGCCTGTGGTGTTTTCTTTCGGTATGAGTTCCTAAGGTGGGCCTCCTGCCCCATTGTGAGGCCAGAATTGACCTTAAAAAGAAAAAGCCTGACGTTCTTATGCCCCTGATGGTGAATGAGATGAGTTAGATAGGAAACCGGGCATGGCCCTACAAGAAGACTGTGCGTTTGCATTCCCTGTCAGCTCTGCTCTGGGAGCATCACCACTGGCAAGAGGCCTTGCCAGGCTCTGGGAAGTCAAGAACCCGGCCAACCCTGGCCAGACTCCAGAGCCTGCTCCCAGCGGACCAGTTCCCGGGGACTATGAAGAGTGCTTCTGGGTGTGAGGGGAGTAATTCAGTTCCCACCAGGGGGAAGGGAGTTCAAGAGGTGGGAAGTCTCGAAAGTGTTGTTTGCTGCTGGGACATGAAGAATTGGGAACTATAGTGTCAGGAGTGAGCCTGGGGTCCATTGGACTTTCTTCCCAGCCCCACCACATTCCAGTTGTGAAACCCTGAACATATGACTCTCTGGAGCTTGGTTTTCTCACCTTTAAACTAGGAATAGTTTTCATACCAATCTCATAGTGTTTGTATGAGGCTAAATGACTGAATCCAAAATGGCTTGATACGTTTTGACTTTAAAAATGGACTTTTGTAAAAACTGACCCATTTCAAAAACATTTTTAAAAGAAGCATGAACAGACTCCTAAGCAATTACACAGGAGTCCAACCATCTTTTGGTGTTACCAGAATGGAAATGCTGGTTTCCACTTTGTCTCTGCCCCTTGCCTACTGTGTGCCCACCTGTAAGCTGAGGACCCTATCATTGGTGTTTCTAAAGTTCCTGCAGGTTTGACATTATTTCCTCAAGGATCCAGTGCCACTGTTTTTTGTCTCTCGTCTGTGAAGTGAGGACCATCAAATGGGGGTGAAGGTGTGGGTGGGGAGAAGACCTCCTTCTCCCAAGAGCTTGGATCCTTGAAAAAGAGTCCCATATAGAACTCTAGTCTTGAGTCAACTTCTAGAAGGAAATAGGTCTGAGCGTGCCCCGCAGCCCCAAACCCAAATAACTGGAGGCTTTTGCATCTGGGGTGCAGTAGAGTTGAGTCACCCAGCGGGGGAAAATTTTTGGGAAAACTTTCCCCTTGTCCTCCTCCCTTCCACCTCCTGGCACTCCTGAGCAGTGACGCTGCCAGGATCAAGGCTGTACACATCTCATGAGACTAGAGGTTGGCATGTTTAGTCACCTGGGTGAGCTGGGGGTCGGGCAGAAGGGGGACTCTGTCCTGGGATGAAACAATGAAAGCATGCACCACACACTCCTTCCCCACCACCTGGCTTTAATGAGCTCCTTACAAATCTAGGCCCTTTACACAGATCACATCCATCCAGGTCAGAAAGAAAGCATTATTAACAAGCTGCCCTGGGCGCCCCGTAATGATTGTGAGCGACTGTGAGCCAGGGTACACGAGGGCACAGCAACTTGAAAGGGAACATTTCCCAAAGGGAGGTGATAGGTCTTGATAATTGTTATAATAACAGCTCAGCGGGCCTGGGTTGGATCCTTTCATCCTGTGAGGTCATAAATGGCTTTCTCCACTGGAGAAAGGACAGGGCCTACGCCCACCACAAACACCCTCTTGCTTGCCCTCACCCAGCTGGGGAAACTTTGGGATTGTTAAAACAAGGTGAGCTAATCGTGCCTGTGTGTGCCATTCTCCCAGGATGGGAGTGGAAATTCCACTTGTCAGTTAGCTTCCTGAGTCCTGCGCCAGGAGGCCTGTTCCATTATATGGACCCACTGTCCCCTCCACCTTTCACACGGACTGTCTGTCGTGTTCAGGACAGCTGATGCTTTGTTGGCTGTGTGAGTGATCACAAATGCATGGTGGCTCTACTTTTCTCTGCTCTTCAAGTCTGTTTGCGCCTGGAAAGTTGACAGTGGTGTCCTGAGGATGAAAGAGACAACACGACTCTGACTTTTCTCTTTGTTGGGCTCAGGCCATTTTTTTAGGGCTCTGACACTGAGCACCTAGCAGGGCCAGCAGCCGAGGGGCAGGCTGGCAATCAGAGTGCTAGTGACCGACTGCATGCAGGTGGCCCAGATCACGTGTAAGTTAAGGCTCCTTGTCTCTTACCTGTCTGCTTTCCTTCATGTTGGTTTGAGATGGTGAGATCACAAAAGTGTGGGCTAGTGTGTGCCAACCTGAGCCCTGGTATCGTGGTCCCTGCCCTCACCCACTAATTGTCCTGCAGAGGTGGTGGCCACACACAGGATCCTTGGGCTTGAAAGATGATGGTGTTCATCTCCATTTGCTCTGCTTCTGCCCGGGTTTAAAGCTGCCTGCCCTACATCTAGCTTCTGGCCAGATGCCCTCGCCTGCCCTCCACAGTGGCCCCTCTGGGGTCTTCAGCCCCAAGATTGCTGCTTGCTGAGCAGCCGTGGCCTTCCCTTTGAACCTAGTGGAAACTCCCCTGCCACACCCCCACTCGCCTGCTTTCCTGTAAATCTCAGTTCAGTGTTCAGCCCTTCATCACATGCTGAACTCACATTTATAATTTGGAAGAATGATCCCTTGATTTTATTCCACACCAAACTTCATCCCACACACAGATGCCCTCAGGTGTTCCCAAGATGGCTATAGACTTGATTTTTTCATGTTAAATTCTATTCTCCTGTCTAGCTACATAGACCTGTGCACACAGAAGACTCCTGGGAAAAGCTGCTAAAACCAAAGGGGAGCATATATGAAGATGGGCAGGTTTGCGGAGAGTTAGGAGCATGTGTTCTAATTCGAACCTTGCCACTTAGGCAAGTTACTTGCTTTTGCTGCTTAGTTTGTTCAACTGCAGAATGGGGGTAACAGCCTGTACCTTGCAGGACTGTGCAGAGAAGAGTTAATGCATGAGCATTTGGAACAGGGGCTGGGATGTGGAATGTCAGCTGCTGTAGTAATTATTATTTTACTATTGTGAAAGCAGTGGAGGGGCTAAGCCCTGACTTTTCCCAGAACAAGGGCTTTGTGGCTCTCAGGTGTGAAGTGGGGGACCAGCAGCTAGTGGACAGGGATTTTGTTAAAAGCCTTCAGGGAAAAGGGTTAGAAGACCATCTTTAACTCTTAGAAGCTTCAAATTTTCCCTGTCAGGAAGTCCCCCCTCAGGCCAGGCTTCTAGCCTATATCCCCCCAACTTGCTTCATGCAGTGCAGCAGAAAGGCTACGAGGTATCCCAGCGAGCAGAGCCCAGAGGATGGGGATGATACCCAGGTAGCGTCTGCACATGCCAGGCTGCTAGCCCTGTACTTGTCCTAGGTCCTTGGGCCCAGCCCTTGGAACAAGAGCAGCCACTCAAAACCCAAATGGAGTCCCCATACAAGTGTACACATCCTTGCTGTCTACCCCCCACCCCAGAGCAGTCTCTTTCTGCAAGGGAGGGCCACACAGATTGGCTTTCATCCAATCGCCTATGGCTGGAGTGGTATGTTCTCCTAACCACCAATTCACAGCCCATGTGGATGCCACTGCAAAGGGTGTCTTCCTTCTGTGCTCTCCACCACCCACTATCCATTCTTCACAGCTCAGCTCATATGACACCTCCACCAGGCAGCCTCTTCTTCAGCCCACACCATGCCCTTCATCTCTGAGTTCCTCTGGTCCTTGGCATTAACAGAAGTAAGCCGGAGGTTTATTACACACTCACCCTGTGTATTATCCCCCTGTGATGGCCAGGGCAAGGTGACAGAGCATGATGAAGTTTCTTCAGAAACCAAGAGATAGACCTGCATTCCTGTTTTGGGGAGCTCAGGGTCCTCCCTTGTACAAGGCTGTGATGGAGCCCCGGCCACAACTGCTTCTGGAGAAAAGGGAAGTCATGGACCTTGCTTTGACCTTGCCATGGGCTGCTTATAGGATTCAAAGTTAAAGGATGGGACAGGAGTAGAAAGGCTGGCTCAGTGTTAGATCTGGAGGCTAAATACCAAGAGAAGCTGTTTGGGAAAGCCTGGTGTCTCAGTAAAGACGCTCTGCAGCTAATGTGCATTCTGCCTGCCTCCCCAAATCTCTGTGGACCTCTCCTTGCCTCTGCTTCTGTCTCCTGGCCTCTGTGCCACTGTTTCTCTGCCTTCCACTTAAGGCAGCTCACAAAGGGGCCTGGAGTGACTTTTCTCCCACATCAGCCAGGTGAGTGGGTAGACCCAGCCTTGGCATAAAGCAGAACAAAGAGCGTTCTGCTACTCTGTGTCGCCAGACCCCTGTCTAAGGCAGCATTAGCACAGGCTGAGGGCAAAAGATAGGCCATCTGACCCCTAGAGCTGTTTTCCAACCTGACCTGACGTGCCAAACTGCTGCTATCCCCCCGCACTCTGGATCATGCTGGGATGAAACACCCCTGGCTGAGATGTTATTTTTTTTATCTGAGATTATCTCCATCACAAATTAAAAAGAGAAAATAACTGCCTTTCAGAAGAGGGAAATCAGGGGGTCCAGACAGCAAGTGACTGTGTCAGCCTCAGGAGTGGCCAAACCCAGCCAGGGGTGCCTGCCCTCTGATCCCTGCTCCTCTGACCAAGGCTCTGGAATGGCAGGCAGTGCAGGGAGCAAAGGAACCAAGGTGGATGGTCAGGGAGAGTGCTGGGGCAGTAGGCAGCTGCTTTGCCCTCTCCCAGGATCCCCCAAGGTCTCAGCCCAAGGTACCCCAAAGGTCAGAGGTCAGGAGAGGTGTGTCCAGGAAGAGATGGCCATGGCTGTGGGAGGACGCTGTTCCCATATCCAGGCATCCCGTCTTTGCTTCCTGGCTGGACACACCTTGCCTCTCTGGGATTGTCCTGCCAGAGGAGCTTTCACACACAATGGTTGGCAGACTTTGGCATTTATTTTCATCACCGGTTTTAAGGTGAATGGCATTTGTCACATTCCTTCCTGGCTGGCTTTGATGTGGGCCGATTTCCCACTGCCTAATGACAGGTGAGGAGCCGGCCAGCTAACACCCAGTCCCCTGGGCGGCAGGGCTATCCCTGCCAGATCTGGTTCCCACAGCAGCTGCTTGTTTTTGGTATCTATTTCGGGGACCTTAATTAAGATCCTCTTTAATGATGGAGAGGAACTTCTCTAGTGATTACCTCCTCACTTTTACAGCTCTCTCAGGCTCTCTCAGTCCCTCCTCCCGCTCCCACACAGGCTCTACTCCACACCCTGATAAAAAAGACTGAGGACACAGCTTCTCTGCAGGGCTTTGGGGGTTCAAGGGGAGCCTTTCCCCCAGATATTCCCATAATGCTTGAGCACACCCGACTAATAACATGCAGTATTGTTTTACTGCCTGTACCCTAAACCACCTGTCAAACTATGCACCAGCACAAAAGGAACTCAATAAATGCTGGCTTGAGGTATGAAATGAAATCAAAGATTACCATATGGGTGAGTTTAGTATTGAACACAAAATATTGATATTTGGGGCAGGACACTTTTGATTTCCTGACTGGAAGCAGTCTGATTGCGAACTTTTTATGAGAGAAGTGTTTGTATCTAGTTCAGCGATGTGGGGATCTGGTCATGAGGTGGTGTGTGTTGGCTCTGCGGGCCACACATGGGGAGAGCACTGGTCCAGGCCCTGCCACCCCTGCTTCTGCCCTGGTTCTGCCCTGACCTCACTTTCCTGGCCACAGTTTTCTTGTCTGCCAACTGGGGTCATCAATCCCAATTGCACAGGTGAGCTGTGAAGCAACGATGAGACCCTGCATATAAAAATGTCTGCAAGAATCATTCCAGGTTAATTCAAGTTAAAGGTGGACCTTGGCTTTTCCATCTGGTGGAAGAAGGGACTGGACATTCTAGGACTTCAGGGTCTTGGGCTGGGCTACAGCCTTGTGGAGCCCTGAATGGGCATGGACCTGCTCTCAGTCTTCCTCCTGGCCTGTGGGGTCCTGCTCTTCTTCCTCCTGGGTGTCTCACCTTCTCCTAAAAGCAGCCCTCCTGTCTCAGCTCTTCCCACAGTCTGACACTCCCCCCTGTCTGTTCTGACTTTCCATGGCATCCCACCTCACTCAGCCCCATTTTACCTCTCCAAGGAGATTACTTCTTTCTTGAAGGAAGTCCTGGAATCCTAGAATTAGCACTGAAGCCAGAAAGACCTGGATCAACTCCTTTGGGGGGAAAGGCTGAGAACAGACTCTCAAAGGTTTAAAGGACAGCCCAAGGCCACCCAGAAGTGCAGCTGCCAACTAGGGCTGGAAAGAAGAGTTGTTGTTGCCCACCTCCATGCTTTTTCCAGAAGACCTCATGAGCAGGACGCATACAGGGTGGCTCAGACCTACAAGAGGTGGAGGGGGAGATGCATGCATAAGTGTGCAATGGTGAACAAGAATCTGACCCCAGCTCTCAAGGCACTCAGCCACCCTCCAGTCCTGACTGAGCCCTGCAGTTTTCCCAGCTCTGATCATGGAGTGGGCACTTTACATCGGAGCTCTGAGCTTGTAACCCCTCCCTCTCTCCAAGCGTCAGTTTCCCCATCTGTGAAGGGTGACAGTGGGGAAACACTTGGGCTGCCTCTGGCTGAGTCATTCCCCGTCCCATTAAGTGAAGCAGGACATCCTTGCCTCTCTCCTGCAGGAGAATGTATTCCAGAGAACCCCCTGCCTCCTGGCCTGCAGCCCCCTCACACACACCTGTCCACCGTGTTCTCTGCTCCTCCTTCAGCAAGGCTGACCTGTCCTGATAAGGTGGCTGCTTCAGAGATGGGTGGGCGTGGTGACTCACAAGCTGGAAACCTGAAGTTTAGGGTTCTGCTCCCTGTGTGACCATTTACCTGCAGCCTGGCTGTGGGAAAACCATAGAATGATCCTGAGCCAGTTCCCTTTTTTGGTAAAATTGCCATAACAGTTAGCCTCTAACCAGCTCCCTCCTTGGGGTTGTGGGGTAGATGTAAGAGATCTCCTGCCCTGCTAATACAAAGGGTTGTTGTAACTAACCCCAAAGAGTCAGTGAGAGAGTGAGAAAGGAGGGAAGAGTGCCGCCCACCGTGGAGGTGGGTGTGCAGCAGGAGGGTGCAGGGCTGAGCCCGCAGGAGGCCGGCTCTGCTGCAGGTCAGTTGGGAGGAGAAACAGCCTCAAGGGGCTGGGGAGGCCACTGGCGGTTGAGACTCTGTTGTATAAAAGCCAGGAGGCTGAGAGGTGGTCATGAGTGACGCTGGGGGCTTCTGAGTGCTTTGCATGCCCTGAACCTCGGTGGTTAAATGTGCTCAATATTTGTGGATATGACAGGATATTTTATTCTGTGTTAAGAAAAATTTAGGAAAAATACCCAGAAGGACCACCAAACCATTTCTTTAACCAGGTTCATGGAACTGTGCACCCAGTTTTCAAGAGCTGGTCATGGAGGGGCTGACAGGCCTGGGGCCCGCCGTGCACTTCAAGTCTTCCCAGCCCTTCGTTCCGGCCTTGGTTTTTATTTGCCTAGCACCTTCCTTCCCAGGAACTCACAGGAGGGGCACTTTGTTATCTCAGAGGCTTTCAACACCAGGAGGTAGGGAGGCACTGGGATCCTTATCAGGGGTGGGGCCCCCCATCTCCGCTGCACCTCCCAGCAGCCTGCAGTCTAGATTTTCTGGGGCAGCTTGATTTCAGCATCTGGGCCCAGGAGACAGCTGGCCCTGCTATCTAATTATTGCCAGAAAGAAAGACTTCAGACCAAATACTCTGTCAGCAAAGCCATTATTTTTGGTAGCTGTCCCTCAGCTTTTAACAGCAGTGAGTCATCCCATGCAGGCCTCCTCACAGCTACCTTAGTTTGCATTTCACAAATGGTTTATCTTGGAAGCTACAGCAGGAAGGAGACCGCTCAAAACTAGGCAACCTGGGAGACTTCACTGACATGTAAAAAAAAATGTGGGTTGCTATTTGGCTGGCTCTGCTTTACAATATTCACAGGCTCAAGTCACTGGCAACATATTCCATTGGGTCCACTGGGTCATTATTTTCCAGGAAGAATCTTGGTCTTGGTTAGTGTAAATCCAGGGAGAGGAAATCCTGGGACAAAATACCTCTGAAAACAAAAATCAGTCAAAGGGAGAAATTAAGTTTAAAACCCCTTAATTGCTCACAAACTGCAGTCCCAGGCTGTCTCTCTTTCCTGCTCCAGCAGAAGCAAAACCAGCCCTCCCCTCACCTCTCCGGTACAGACAAGCCCTCCTTGCCCAGGTAATTATCCATTGATATGGAGATGAACTTCTCTCCACCCCTGAGGAATGATGCAAATGTACTAAAGCTATACTTCTCTCCACCCCTGAACGTCTATTGACATGCAGATGTACTAAAGCCAGGTGAGATATTCTGGAAATGTTATAATTTTACACACAGTTAGGCTCTTGGAGTTTCAAAAGAGGATGTCCTGTCTCTACCCACTCAACATCTTACAAGTCATTGGGTCTCATGAACAGCTTTCTCACCTAGAAGAGTTTCAAGACACCAGTCATAAGAACCTACAGCCCCGCTGCCGTCTGCCTGAAAATGGTGACTGGAGATGCTCTCCTTTGAAAGCATTAATTTATGGGCCTGCAGCCAACACCATCCACCATTTGCTTTAACATCTACTGCCAGACAAATGCAGATAATCAGATGCTCTTGAGCTGCACTGAACCTCACATCTCTAGCCCTACAGCTAACTACATTTCCCATCAGGCCGACTCCCATGTGCCTCACTGTCACTGCAGGAAACAAAGCTCACAACTATGCCTGCTGCATGGCCCCCTCTGAACGCTTAGCTCATTGTCTTAGCGATGTCCTCTCTGGGAGGGGTTAAGAAGCCATTTCTGTCTGTTCTCTGGGACTTGAGGATGCTGGTGTCCCTCCTAGGCAAGTGGTTTGCTTTAATCTTAAGGATCCTGGGAATTGCGTGGCTGATCGTGTTTCATCTTGGCTCTAGCTCTTAGAAGTTTTAGAGCCAAATTTGTGGCCCACCCCTTGCAGATGGATTGAAGTTTATAGTATGTTTATTTTGTGTTAGGCCCATCCTTGGCTCATTTTACGGCTTTACTCTTGCTTTTATATTTCTTCCCTTCTCACCTGCTTCTAATTTGTCATCTTGCTCATGCATCTTTGTAAGCTGCTTTAAATCCTCTTATGAAACAAAGAGGGGTATACACAGACAGACAGACAGACAGACAAATGCACATTCTGTCTCATTACCAGATAACATATTGTAATTTTTGGCATGGGCAGTAGGGTCCATATAGCTCCCGCTGTCCCCAGGCCTGCTGATCTTCCATGAGACCCGCCAAACAGACAAAGTGTGAACAAAGACATGCATCTACCCTCCAAGGGGTGGGGAGACAAAGCAAATAAATAAATGCACAAAAAGTCAGGTGATGTTAAGGGCTGTGATGACAATAAAGCAGGGTAGGCAGATGGGGAGGCAGATGGGGCACAGACATCCCCGTCAGGGGTGATCCACTGAGAGAGGTTATTTGAGCAGAGCCCAAGGAAGAGAGGGACGTAGTCGGGGAAGAGTGGTCCAGGCAGAGGGGCTGGCTGCAGGGCCTGGAGGCAAGCTGGGAATGTTGGGGGAAATGAAGGAGGCTGGTGTGGCTGGGCAGAGGGAGGAGAAGAGTGGTGGCTGATGGGAGCAGGGGCTCCATCCCACAGGGCCTCCTAGGCCTCAGTAAAGACTTGATATTCTGAGATGAGAAGGTTTTGTTGTATCTACAAGGCATGACATGATCTGACTTAAGTTTCAGCACAATTACCATGAACTTCAGGGGTGAGGACGAAGGAAGGAGGTAAGTTAGGAGGATACTGCAGTCATCCAGGCAAAGGCTGGTGAGGGTTTGAACAACAGTGGCACCAGAAGAGGTAAGAAGCAGTCAGATTCTGGAGCTTTCTCCATCCTGTACCCCCAAAATGAAAGTCTGTTTTGTGTGCTCTTCTTGTCTATGTCCTGCCCTTTTCATACCACAAACAGTATGACCTGGCTGCTGCCCCCATTCTCCCACAGGTCATCAGCAACTCTTCTGCATGACCTGGCGCTCCTAGAACCTTGGCTTCCTTCACTTCCATGACCTACTGCTCCTGCATCTCCTCCCACTTTGCACAGAGCTCTGTCATAGCCTCACCATGCTTCTCTCATACCACCCACCCTTTTCAGCTTGGTGCTTCAGAGCAGTTTGTCTTTGTCCTTCTTGACCTCAAAAACTGCTGCATAATTTGCAGGGCCATGTGCAAAATGAAAAGATAGGGTGCCTAGTTTTATAATTATTAAGAAATTCAAGACGGCAACAGTCAAGCATTATTATACTAAGCAGGAAGCCCCTCTGAGCATAGGGCCCTGTGGGGTTACACACCCATGAAGCTGGTCTTGTTCACCCTACATGAACCCAGGACAACCTCGTCCATGTTGGCATTAACTACCACATACATTAAGGACTCTCAGATGCATCTTCTTTTTTGGGCCTCAGACCCAACTGTTGGTCCAACTTATTGAAATCAATACTTTGTCATTTTGCAGGCAACTTAAAAGTAGTAAGTGAAAGTAGCAACTAAACCTGTTTCTCATCCTGTATTCTCTATCTTGATGAATAGCAACATAATCCTGAGCTGCATGAGAAACCTCTGCCATGTTTCTCCTTGATTCTCTGCCTTGATTCTCCCTCTGCCATGTCGCCCATATCCACTAGGTCCCCAGGCCTGAGTGTTTAGAGCTCTCTGTGATCTCTGGGATCCATCTCCTCTTCTCAGTGTCCGAGGCCAGGTACTCAGCAGCTTGTGCTTTCTTCGGGGCAGCTGTCTTTTCCCTGCCTATTGTTTCCTAGCACCCATCCACCCTTCTCCACCCTGTCGCCTCAGGGATATTTCCAAAACACAAAAGTCAATGCCTTCAGTCACATGTCTACAACTCCCAGAGTCTGCAGAACAAAGTTCAAACTCTTTGACGTTGTATGCCAGCTCTTCATGATCTGACCCTGACCCTGGCCACACCCCTCCAACCTGCAAATGATGCCCACCATCCAGCTGTCCATGTTCCTCGCCCCCAGCAGGCCATGCATCTTCATGCCACTTACCTTTGGACATCCTGTCTCCCAGCCCAGGGCCCACTCCCTAGCCCCCCTAGTTACCTTACTACCACCCTTCTTTTGAACCTTCATGATGTAGCTCCAGGATGGCAAATCAAGTCTTCTACCTCCCAAAGATGCACTAAAATGACCAATGAGAATGAGAGTCAGAAAACATCCATAGCCGCACTGACAAACAGAGGAAGCTGCCATGAAATGAGAAGGCATCTGCAGGGATTTCTGAGAAGAGGATGCCCCTGAAAGTGAGGGCAGGGGCCTCCCCCACAAAACTTCAAAGGACCCAATGATTGTATTAACAGGAAAGGGTTAACAGGGGTGTGCAGTGGAGCAGTTGGCAAATTGAAAGGTTATGAACTGGATATCAGCTCACTTCCCTGCAGTGAGGTTCACACTGGATGCATTCCTTACCAAGTCTCAGTGTGGCTGAAGAATGAAGTTGGGTATGGCAGGGCCCCAGCTGACTCTGAGCAGTACCAGCAATATGGAGAATTAAGAGGAATCCGAAGGATGCTAAAATACCCCAAGGCCCTCAGTACCTAGAGCAGCTGCAGCTCCTTCTTCCTATTGACACTGTCCTGTCGGCAGCTGCAGCTTTGCTAGAGAGGCACATATACTGAAGGTCTCCCAGTAGGAGACCAGGAAGCCATCAGCAGCAGTCCTAATGGTTTCCTAAGACTTGGCCTGCACTCCTCGCTCCAGAGGTTGGCTAAAGTGCTCTCCAGCCCCCGGGCTACTGCTAGAAGCAGAACACATAGCACTTGAGGATGCAAACAGGAGCCCTTATAGTCATAAGCCTTTGCTGATCTCTCTGGCCTGCTGCCCTGTGCCCAGAAGGAAGCCCCATCAGTGTGGTCTAAGACTCACTCCCCACCCCTCCAGACCCTGCCTTGGAATTTGGCTACTATCACTCAACTATTTTTCTAGGAGAAATGATGGTGACCTGGAAATCTGTCAAGCCGATATCATGTGTGAGAGACAGAGAAATGTATTTCTGAAGAAGTGGTTGGAGGGGTTGAAGAAGAACAAATTAAAAAATGAATCAGAGAAAATAAAGCAAGGTAAAGGGACAACCCACGATATAAGAAACACTTTAATCGAAATAAGTGTGTTAGTAATGGGATTTGGAAATTTAATGCAAGTATTAAGGAGGGATTATAAAAAGAAGAAAAATGTAAATGTAAAAATATGGAAAGTAGGAAGACCTGGAGGAAGATGATCAGAAAAGCATATTAAAATTTCCATTTTGCTTTTTGACTTAGTATTTATTAATTGATGTGCATATTTTATTCAGATTTATTTGTTAAAATTTAGAGAGAACCAATGGTAGGATAGAAATAGGATGCAGGACTTTGAATCTACTGGAGAATAAAAGGAACCAAAAAATTATCCAGTTAAAACTTAAGAAAGGGTAAATTAATAAATAGAAGCCAGAAGATAAAATATCAGGGATGAGCTCAAACATAAAAGTGACAACACTAAGTGTGGACTAAATTAAATTCTCTATTAAAAAAAAAACTCAGATTGACTATAAAAACCAAATCAAGTATTGTGCTATCTTTAAGAGAAACGCATAAACCAAATAAATACAATTTGTGGAAAATAATGATACGAACAAAGATATATTGGCAAATGCTTGTACAAGAAAGAGAGGTCGGGGGAGAGAGAGAAAAAGGGACAGGGAGAAGGAGAATTAGGGGGAAAGAAGCTGGGATAGCAATATTGACATTAGATTAAGTAAAACTAAAGGCAAAAGTTAGGTTGGAAAATGGAATAATTTATATTTATAAAAGTTATAGTCAATAAAAATACAATATTAACAAATTTCAACTTTATGCATTGAAAGTGAGGTATAAAAAGGTATAAACTGTTAGAAATGCAAGGACTTAATGGAACCAGGATCAGAATGGGAGGCTCTAGCCTACCTCTGTCAGGATGGGACAGACACACAGAAGGATTTAGTTTGAGTTAGTGAATGTTATAGAACTTTATACCCATGCATAGCAAAACATCTCCTTTTCAATTACCTGTGAATCTCCAACAAAAATTAACCATATACAAGTTCATAAACAAATCCCCAATTTCCAAAACTGACCACAGTGCAATGAAACTAGGAATAATAAATTTTAAAAAATGTTTTCTAAAAATTGAATCACTTCAGAAACAATTTAAAAAATTATTTCTTACCTAAAAGTTAATAACAAAGCAGAATATATTAAAACTTAAGAGGTGATGCCAAAACTGTGCTCAGAGTAAAATTGATTCTTTTAATTACTTTATTAAAAATAAAAGATTGAAAGAAACTGGCTGAGAGTTTGGTTTCAGATAATAAAAAGGCAACAAAAGATCAAACCAGGCAGGAAGAAGAAATGCATTGGAAAGAAAAAAAAGAATTGATACAGAAAATCAAAAGCAGGCTCTTGATTTACCCTGTTGGTAAATATTTATTGCACTCTGAGTATGAACCAGGTACTGCACAGAGCCCCTGGGGAATCCTGAGATGAGCATAGCAGACAGGACCACTGTTCTTGGGGCTTCCTTGAAAACAGTTTTTAAAAGAGACAAACCTCTTTCAGGACTGGCAAGAGAAAAGAAAGGAGTGACAAAGGATATAAATGCTGAATTTTATAAATAGGAACATGGATATAATTACAAATATGAAGAGGAGTTTTAAAAAATTAAAATCATCTATAGATTCATGTCCATAAATCTGGAATTCTAGATGAAACGGGCACTTTTCATGACAAATGTAAATAGCAAAATTGGCTCACGAGAAGGCCAAAGACCTAAAAAGATCAATGACTACCGAAGAAAGTGTAAACGTAATAAAATATTTAACACTCAAAAGACCCCAGGCCAGATGTTTTTTCAAGGGAGTTCTATCGGATTGTAAAAGGCAAATCTTCCTTATCTATACCTAGAGATAAAGTTCTTCTGGAATAATTTTTTGAGACTCCCTTAGCCCTGATATTAAAATCTGACAAAAATAGCATCAAAATATGGACTGATTTGTGAAAGTGTAAAAATCCCATATAAACCATTAGAAATTTCAATGTAAGCAATGTAAAGGATAAAAATACTATGATTAAAGGCTGAAATTCAAGGCTGATTAAATAGTAGACAATTCATTAATTTACATTAATAGACTAAAGAAAAAAATTATCAACTCAATGGATACCAGAAAGTTATTTAACAAAATTTAAATTCTGTACTTCGTAAAACTCCTAGTAAGCCAGGAAAATAAGGAAAGTTTATTAACTTGATAAAAATTATTTATAAAAAAATGATTGTAACCATTATCCTTAATGGTGAAACACCAGAAATGCCACTACAATCAAGAAGGAGACAAAGATGCTCAACATTGCTGGTAATATTTATACTTGTTCTGAAGGTTCTAACCAAAATGACGAGATAAGAAAACCAAATAAAGAACTACGTATAGTAAATAGAAAGGGAAAACTTGTCATTATTGTGGCTGATGTGAGTAACCGAAATAGCAAGAGAATCAACGATCAAGTATGTAGACAAGTGAGTTCTGTGTGGCAGCCAGATCAAATCTATATAAAAAACCAAAAATCTATAGACTTCCTAAACACCAACGACAATCTTTTAGAAAATAAAATGCAAAAAAATGTCATTCAATGAGCAAACTACTTTTTGCTTCACTACACAAGTAGTAACAAATAGCTAGTAACAAATTTAACATGCAACGTATAAGATGTATATGAGAAAAACTATATAATTTAAAAAAGGATATAGAAGAGTATTTGAATTAGTAAGTGGAGAGACATGAGTTCTTGGATGGGTAGATTTAATTGTGTAAAAATGTCAATTCTTCCTAGATTGCTGTGTTAATTTAATTTAATTCCAATGAAAAATCCAATGGGATTTTAACATTTGAACATTGCAAGTCAGTTTTAATTTTCTTAAAGAAAATAATAAAAGGCAATTTGTTAGGAGCTATACAAAAGTACTCTAAAGATACAGTATTGAAAATTTTATGACAGATATAAAAAAAGAAAACTTGATAAATGGAAGAGAATAGTATAAAATTAGATGTAATGTACATACACATAGAAAAGAACTGCAATTGGTTGAATGTAATAGGTTGCAGTGATATTAACAAGGGAAGGATTTTTAAAATAAATCAGGCCTGCAGCATATGTGGATATCCATTTGAAAGAAACATGGTGTCTGTAGTTCCTTGACACCATATGTGAAAATAAACTTCACACTAATTAAGTAATTAAATGTAAAACATCTTATGATACAAGTGTTGGAGAATACCTGCATAATATTTTCATTTGAAACACCTTTCTAAGCATAACCTAAAGCCTGAAACCTATAGAATAAAAAAACCTCAGATTTGATTAAATCTGATTTCATTAATAATTTCTGTCCAGCAAAAGACCTAAGTTGACTCAAAAAGACAAACACAAAACTGGAAATATCTGTAATACATATAGCACAATATCCACACTATATAAAGAATTATACAAAATAATGATAATTCACAGAAAAATAGGCAAAGATTATGACGAATAATTCATAGGCATCAATAAACATGAGAAAATATGCTCAACCTTACTAATAGAGAAACTCAAATTAAAACACAAATTTATCAGGTTGACAGAAATGATTAAGAGTGTTATTGGCCTGTACTGGTGTGGGTACAAGTATAAATTGATATAAATCATTAAAAAAGACTAAGTGTGCAGTGTCTCCTTTATTCAGCAATTCCATTCCTTAAAATGGAACTTAGCCTATAAAAACATTTATAAGTGCTCCAAAGTTACATATATGGGTGTTTATTGCAATATGGTATGCAATAATGAAAACTGGGAAACAACTGGAGGGTCTATCAACTGAGGACTGATTGGATTAATTATGGTAAATTCAAGCACCAAATTGTGCAAATGTGTACAAGGAGAGTGAGGAATTGGGAGGAAAAACTTGACAGCCACATAGTGCTATATTTGCATATCACACCGCTAATTTGTAGCCCAGACACCATACAACACTTGGATACTAGGAAAGAACTTGGAGATCTAGACAACTCTTTTGCTTTATACAGGAGGCATCTGAGCCCTGACAAATGTTGGTCCATCTTCTGTTTGAAATCCTTGACTGGGAACTCTGGTTGTAAGATCTTCTTCCTTATGTAAAGCAAATCTGACTCTCTGAACCCCCCTTGTCATCAGAGAGCAGCTGAGGAGACTGGGAATGATGGATGGGAGTCAAAGGTGACAGTGTTCAATGTAATGAAAAAAACCTTTAGGACTGACTGCAGGTGCCCCAGCAGGATGACTACTGGGAAGCCCTGTGGAAGGAATGTAGACCTAGGGGTTGATTAATTGACCATCAAGGTCACTTGCAGCCTTGAAATCTCATGATCCCATTGGATCCCATTTTGCCCTTTGGAGAAACAGAAATTCAGACTGACTGTTTCCCCTTAACACCTTTGGATATTTATAGAGAACTTCCCAGTTCACTACTAGTGTTATCTTCTTCAAGCTCTGTATCTCCCTTTCCTTTTTTTAAAAAAAATTACTTCCCATATTGTGACATCTTGACTTTTCCTCCTCTGATCCAGTTTCCTTTGGTCTCTTTTTTATCTTGCTATGGAACCAAGAATTTACCCAAACATTCCAGCTGTGGCCTAATATAGAATATAGTGAGACTTTTTTACTTTTTCTACTTGGCACCTGCAGTTCCTGTCTGCAAAGTCCTAAGCTACTTCTCTCACCACCGTTTTACATTATGAATCCCATTAGACTCACAGAAGGGTCGTTTTAAACTATTATGAGATTATGTACTGCACAACTCTAGGGGGCTCTCTCTAGTTACAACATAATGTAGATTTATATGTTTCTTATAATAATTTTCCAGTAGATGGCAGTAAAGTGTCTGAGGAAGGGGGTGAATTTTCTAATTCATACAAAGACCTTCTATGGGTAGTAATGAGCCTGGCTCATAGTCAACAAAAGTAATAGATATTTTTAACATGGGTGTGCTGCCTTTATAGTGGACTGTCCAATATTTATTTTTTCTATTCTTCTTTCCTAAAAAACCCCAGTTTTGTTCAGATATCCACCCCTCCCTCATGTGATGTTGAGGTAGGTGATCCCTTCACACACACAAACACACACCCCACTCCTTGGTAGACCTGGATTACTCTGAATCAGGGTTTCTTAGCACTATTGCCATTTGGGGCTGGGCAATTCTTTGCTGTGGAAGCTGCTCTGCACTTTGTAAGGTGTTTCTCAGCTTCCCTGGCTTCTCTGTACTCACTAGATGCCAGTAGCATACCCTCTTTCCCAGCTGTGACAACCCAAACTTTCTCCAGACATTGCCAAATGTCTTCTGGGGCAAATCTGTCCCCCATCCCGGCTGAGAACCATTAGCCTAGAGTGGCTTGGGAGAAGCAACGCTTTCACACCTGAGGCTTCTTTTCCTCTGTTTTTGTTGCTCTTGTTATAGGAGATGATAATTTGTCTTATCCATCTTGAATCAGGCATTTTTGTTACTTGCAGCCAAAAGCATCCCTTTCTAGTACAAGGAATTACTGCTGACTCATGCTTACCTATGCTGTGCTTGTACTATTGCTTTTTTTTGGTACTGAATGAAAAACTTTACACTACCTCCATTCACTTTGTTATTGCTAGCTTTAGGCCAAGTTCTGGTCTATCGAGAGACTTTGGAATCCCAGTTTTGTCATCCAAATTATTAGTTATCCCTTCCAGCTTGGCATTGTTTGCAAATCTGATAATCATGTCATAAATATTCTCTGATCTTCTGGAAAAAATATTTTATCAATGTTCTTTAGGTATAGCTGTCCAGCCCCTCAGAAATTCATCTAATTTATCAATAGTCAACTCAGATTTCTTCATCTTGCCTACTAAAATTTCCAGAGAGACTTTGTCAAATGGTTCACTAAAGCCAGGAGGAGCCGTGCCTGTAGTGATAACTGACCCATGAGTCAGACTACCAAATGGAAACAGAGTAGGGTACTTGGCATGAGATAGTTCTTGGGAACCCTTGTTTATGCATAATGATTGAGTGTGCAGAAACCATCTGCTTACTAGTCCATTCTAGTGTTGTGCCGCTAAGAGGTGTCACACGTATCAGTCTGCAGTTCCCACATGCCACCATCTTGCTGACATGAAAAATATTCAACATTTGTCAGTCTCCTGTTTTGTTGTCTGTCTGTAGTTCTCTATGAATTCTCAAACATTATGAAAATGGTTCAGTAATCATATTTGCAATGATATTTGGTGGTCTGAGACTTAATTCATCCAAAACATGAATTCATTTAAAGTCATCTCTTGTGTAAAAGAATTTAGATAAAGGAGCCTATGTGCACTTATTCAACCAAATACCAGAGATGTAAAAGGAGTGTCTGCTAATCACAGGGTTTGATTAAGAAACATCATGAAGAGTTGCCAGGCTCCATCTATGCAACTAAAACAAATAGCCAGGATATTTGGTAAACTAAGGGAAAAAGAACCCTTGGACATCCCATGGTCATAAGAAGGGATTCTGTTGAGAAAGAAAAATAGAAATGAGTTAAGCTGGTGACTTCCACTGAGTTGGACTGAGTTCCAGTCTCCCCTTCCCAGTGACCAATCCTTTCTCCCAACTTACTCCTGCAGCTTCCCGTCAGAGAAGTTTTATTGAGACGGAATGCAAGGCCCAGGGCACTGTTGGAAGTGAGCATTTGCAGCAGATGCTAGCCCCAGGGGATGAACTAGCACCAGTGGAAATAACATTAGGAAGAGGACGGAAGGGACCACAGTGGTTCTCCTTGATAGCAGGGAGCTGAATAGTACATTACAGAGCTGGATATATGCACCATGGAGGGATATTGATTGACTTGTCAGTCTGCACCAGGAAAATGTCAAGGTAACCTCGTTCTGCTGTGGAGTGGGACAGATCCACAGTGGCTCTCCTCCCCCCAGCTGGCCTCTCATCCCCTGCCTGAAGATTGCAGCCAGAAGGGCTGGAACCAGACTGGGTTCAAAAGATGGCTCTCACATCTTTTTCAACAAGACCTCCTTGAGTTTCACTCTCTGTGTGGAAAATGACAGTGTGCTCAGTGAGGTGCCTGGCACACAGCACACAGGGATGTTAGCTACTGTCATGACACACCCTGGAAACTTCCTCCATGCTGAGGCTGTTGAGGGAAGAGAAAGTCATGACATTCTGAGCTTGATCCTCGATTCAAGAATTGGTCCTGGGGTTTATATAATCCTGGTAGAGAAGGATGGAAATTGGAACAGAACCAAGATTTCAAAGGTTCAGGTGCTTTTCTTTGTTGCTGGAAGGGGGTTCTTTGGGTTCATTCTTGGAGAATGGCCCTTCTGATTAAGCAAAGACAATGGATTCCCAAAGAGCCAAGCCTTTCTGCATAACAATGTTAACAAGTTATCTTGAATGAGGGTGATGGAAATGGAGAGGGGTGGACAGAGTTGCACCTCTACAGAAACACTTCCTTTGAAGAAAAGCCTAATCCAGTAGGCTTTTAATATTGCTTGTTCTCAGGGGGTATTTGTATGTTACTCTTCAAGCATTTGGTCACAGATCTTGGAGGAGACCCTGAAGATGACAGAAAGCCTGTGCAGATCTGGTCTTGACTGTTGCTGGAGGAAGGAGGGGGGGAAAATGATTTTGGCTTAGCTGTTGACAGCTCACAGAAGTTATTTTTCAAGACTAAATAAGCTAGAGTATGGGAAATGTCTTGATTTGTAACTTTGGGTTCATATATATCTTAAGGGCCAAAGGGCAAGACCCTTTTCCTGTGGGTTGGGGTTAGCATTTTCTTGAAGGAAGCTGATTACTCATTGTCATTCATGCTTGCAAAAGGTTAATGATAGGACTGGAAAATTAGAACTTGGAAAATGGGCCCTAGAGTTAAGTGAGGGAAAACTAGCTCCTCTCTCTAGGCCTTTGGATGACTCAGGCAGATCTTAGGCTGGGCTGTCATGCTCAAGTGCACTTCCTAGTAGACTTAGTGACAGATCAGGGTAAGGCAGGAAGGCCCGCCTACTTCCAGTGAGGTGGACCAGAGTTGAGGGAAAGAGGAGGGCAGGAGTGGGTCTCTGTGAAGGATCTGGGGCTGAGAACTCAAGGCAGCCATCACTAATATTCAGTGAAAACCCTTTGTGCAGTAATCCTGCCTGTCATATAGCCTCCCTGTCAGCCAGCTTGTGTTAAGTTCTGTATCAGCAGAGGAATTGCAGGAGAGTGTTATTCTCACACTTGAGGAAGAGTTAGTACAAGGAAAGCTGGAACATCTCAAAAGGAAGCTAATCTTAAGTCCACAAAGGCAGCATGCAGAAGAGTAAGCAGTGTCCAGAGCCAGAGGATACCCTGAGGTAGGAGGAACACACGAGACACTTGGTGAGCACCCCAGTTCTCCCCAGGAAGTCAAGATGGAGCTGGGAAAGGACAGACGCAGACTGCTATGAATCAGGGATTAAGGGGAAACATTGTTTCTGAAATTGGTAAATACTGGGATGTCATCCAGGTATGCAACTGTGTCACCTTCTGGCTGCATGGTTTTGTGCAAGATACTTATCCTTCCAAGTCTCAGTTTCTCCACCTGGAAAATGGGGACAATAATACTGACTATTTCATAGGATTCATAGGAACAAGCCACAGGGATGATCCAATTGGCAGTACTTGGTATTATAATTACTCCCCCAGGAGTGCTGGGAGGGGGATTAGTACACTGAGCAAATAACCATTATAACTAGTTGCCAGGAGAACTCACACCAGGTACAGAGATTGAACTGCTGCATAGAGGAGTTCTTAGCTCATCACTGACTCAGAAATGAGAAAACAGTCTTGATGGAAGTCTGATGCTCCAGTGGGCCCCCAGAAGCTCTCGGGCTGCCTCTTCACACAAACAGGACTGGGTCCTCAGCAGCATCTCAAGGCCTCGAATCTCACCTTCCCTAAGCAGAGTCCCATCGCAGAAATCCACCTGGAGAGGCCCAGAGATGATTCAAAAGAGGGTGCCAGCTCAGCAAACTCCACCAGAAATGGGTTGTTGAGGATTTTGTACAAAACTGCCTCAGTGCATCCTCCTCAATGCTGGCAGAGGCAATAGGACGAGGTGTGTACTTTCCACATCTCTCAGGAGCCAGCTCCATCTAGCCACACTTCCTGTCGTATTCCTCTGGACTCCCTGGCTGCGGTCATGGGGCCCTGCTCACTGCCTCCAGAATGGTTCCTTTCCGAGCTTTGATAACCCCCCTCTTGGGGTTACTGCCTTCTGGGAGCTTCCCCACACCTGCACCCCCCAAATAAGCTGAGTCAGGAGTGCTGGTCCTCAGCACTCCATTAGTGCATAGTGCTTACTTCTGTCACAGTGCCCTGTTTAATCACCAGCTCTCTGGTTTCTTCTCCCTCTGGAATGCGTGCTGTTTGGGAAGAATGGGCCATGCTGTCTTCCTTTGTTTGCTCCTATTTCTAGCTCAGTGTTTGTTCCTTTTTCTGCCGTGTAGGCATTCTTTAAACATGTGCTAAATACATTCACGAGTAAGTGAAATGTTCTCAAGTATCAAAAGTCAAAATAGAAAAGTTACTCATTCATAAATTCATTCAAGCCTTGACTGGGCACCTACTAACTTCCAGACACTCCTTCAGTCCCTGGAGATGCAGCAGTGCCCGCTGGGCCCAGGCCTGCCTCAACATCTGTGTACTCCATGCGGAGGACAGGAGATAGATGAGCAGCTGGGACCCTCTCGGTTGGCAGCGTGTGTTACAATGAAAGTTAAGCAAGTAAAGGTAAGATGAGCCATAATTATTGCATAGAGCATTTTTAAGGCAAAATTTTCAAGTAAAAATGTTATAAATCTTAGATTAAAAACACAAAAGGTGGAAAAATGGCTCAATTACATTTTAGAAGCAAATAATGGGGTTCATAACCCTGGTTTAAATTTTTAAAGTGCCTGAAATGATTAGAAAAATGCAAGACTCAAAGGAACTTATTTATTTACACTTCCATAAAATAACTACAAAGTTATTATTTGGTCTTTGTCTTTTAAAGTTGTTATTTTCTTTATGCACATACACAGGTAATTTTACCTAAAGGCATGAATGTGTTGCTTTTGTCTCCCAATTTTTGGCATCTCTTTTTTCCTCCTCATCTCCCTTCCCTCTATAACAGCACCGCAACCCATGTTGGTGAACTAGTAGATAACTGTCCATATTTTTCTCTATGCTAATGTGCTCATTTATACATGCATGTGCGTGCGCGCACACACACACACACTCATACACAGAATAAGAGGTTTTGTTTCTCTGTCACTTTTTATGAAACTGTAAAGAGGTGATATTATTTGCCCTTTTCCACACTTGCCCAATAAAACTTCATGGAAATCCCTCTAGGGCAAAAAGTATATTTCTAGTCTCTTTTTAAAAACCAGCTCTGTAATATTCCATGTTATGGCCAAGTCGTATTTTCTCAGCCATTCCCTTATTTACAGACATTAATTTTGCTCCCAGTTTTCCCCCCATAATAACAATGCTGCAATAAATATGCTGAATATATGCCCTTATATACTAGTACTCTTAATGTTATGTTAGCTTCCCTGCAGTGAAACCATTAGGTTATAGGTACATACACACATATATATGTAAGTTTTATAGGTACTTGCAGGTTGCTTTTCATAACAGCTGTAACATTTCATGTTGCCATCGATAATATGTTAGAGTTCTTTTTCCTATACCTGTCCTCTAGAAATAGATGTTGAATGAAGTGACATTTCATTATTACATTAATCTGGATTTCTCTGTGTACAAGTGATTTAGATTTTGTATTTGGGTTTTAGTAACTTGGTGAATATAATTTTTAAGTAAGCTTTTCATAGAGGCTTAACATGTATGCAGAAAAGCACACAAATCCTAAGTGTGCAGCTCAATGAACAAACCCCTGTAATCAGATCAAGAAACAGAACATTGTCAACTCCTCAGAATTCCCTTCATGACCCGTACCAATCACTGGCCCGTCTGCCCCCAAGAAAGACCACTATTCTGATTTCTCTTACCATAGGTTAGTTTTGTCTATTTTGGGAGTTTATATAAGTGAATCACACCTTCTGTACTCTTTTCCGTATTATTTTGTGAGAGTCATCCACCCATCCATTACTGTTGATGAAGCAATAATTTTACTTGCTTTGCTATATGGATTTACATTATGAAAGTACACTACCATTTATCTATTCAATTGTTGTGAACATTTGAGTTGTTTCCAGTTTTGACTATTATGAATAGTGCTTCTGTAAGCATTTTGGTACATGTCACTCCTGTTGCATATACATCTAGCAATGGAATTGCTGGACCACAGGATATCCATGTGTTTGCTTGCAGTGAACACTGGCAAAGATCTACTGCCAAAGACCACTGCCAAAAATGATTCTTACCAATTTACACCACCCTAGCAGTGTCTGAGAGCTCTAATTGCTCTATATCATGCAAACATTTTCATCTTTATAATTTCAGCCTGTTGGGTATGTTTTTAATTTGAATTTCCCTGGTGATTAATGATATAGCACAACTTTCCATATGTTTATTGGCCATTTAGATATCTTCTGTCATGGCATGACTATTCAAGTCTTTTGCCCATTTCTCTAGTGGTTGATCTGTCTTTCATGATTTATATGAGTTCTGTATGTGTTCTGGCTACATGCTCTCTGTCACTTTTGTCAGATATATGTATTTCAAATGTCTCCTCCCACTTTGTTGCTTGTCTTGTATTTCTCTTAATGGGCATTTTTTTTTATGAGTAGGAGTTCTTTGTGCTAATGTAGTCTGATTTATCATTTTTCCCCATTGTGCTTAGGGCTTTTTGAGTACTGTTTAGTATATCTTTTCCTACCCCAGATCATGAAGATATTCTCCTGTGTTATCCTCTAGAATAGTGTTTCTCCACATTTCACTCACTATCACTTGGGATGGACAGACCCTAAGGTGTTCCCCATCATCCCCATCTCCTGGTATTCACACCCTTGTGTGATCCTGTCTCCTTGTGCATGGGAGGGACTTGTGACCTGCTTCTAGCCAATGTGATACAGGAAGGGTGATGGAAGTGATGTCATTTCTGCTATTGTGTTACCTAAGACTGTAGCAGCTGTTTTGCTAAGGGATGCTCTCCTTTGCTGGTTTTGAAGAGGTGAACTTCCATATTGTAAGCTTCCCAATGAGGAAAGCCATGTAGCAAGGAACTGAGGATAGCCTCTGGATGACACCCAGGAAGAAAGTGCTGTCTTTAGTCCCAAAGCCTGTGATAAACGGAGTGCTGCCAATAACCATGTAAGCTTGGATGTGGACCCCTCCTCAGGCAAATCTTCAGGTGATTCAGCCCCAGCCAATACCTTGTTTATAGTCTTCTAGGAAATCGGCTAAGCTGGTCCACAAAAGACTGTAGTATATTAGATGTGTTTCTTTAAGCCAGTAAATTTGTGATAATATTGTTATGCAGCACTAGGTCATGAAAATATCACATATCCAAAGGAGACTTCTTTAGAAATTTTTTCCTAATCATTACAACACTCATTGTGAAATATTAACATCCACTGTGAAAAGAGTACATATATACTACCTGTTTGTGTTCTATGTATACCGCTGTGTTTTATACATAAAGAGAATAGGATTTTATTTGCCCCCTCAAGAATGAATTTTCAACCCCTGGAGGCAAATATAGCCTCTTTTGAGAAAGCATAAATAGCACTGGCAAATTAAAGCATATCTCCTGTTTTTGTAAATACACTTTTATTGGAATACAGCCAGACTTATTCATGAACATACTGTTAATGGCTGCTTTTATACTACCACAGTAGAGTTGAGTAGTTGCAAGGGAGACCATATAAGCCTGCAAAGCATTAAGTATTTACCACCTGACCCTTTATAGAAAATATTTGCCAACCACTGTTCTAGAAGTTGTAGAGTCTTACTTTTCACATTTAGATCTACAAACCACCTGTAATAGGTTGGTTTTTGCCTGTGACAGTAGGTGAGGTCAAGACTCTTTATTTTCCTCATGGATTTCTAACTTACCCAACATTATTTGCAGAAAAGGCCATCCTTTCTGCACTGCTTTGTAGTGTCATCTCTGTCTAAATCAATAACTGTGTAGGTGTGGGTCTCTATTGTATGTGGGACATAATTTGAAGACAACTGATATTTTCACAATATTGAGTTTTCTAATTCTTGACATAATATATACTTCCACTTAGTTAAATCTTTCAAAATTCTCTCAGTGCTATTTGGATATAGATGTCGTATACATGTTTTATTAGATTAAATCGTAGCTATATGATTTTAGATAAATCATAAATAAAGCATATAATAGTTTCTATTATTTAATTGTATACTGCTAGTATATAGAGGTTACAATGGATCTTCCTATATTAATTTTGTTCCCAGTGACTTTGTTAAATCGATTATTGATGGCAATAGTTTACTGCTAGATTGTCCTGGATTTTCTATGAGCACAAGTAAGTTGCCTGTAAATGACATTTTCATATTTTTTTAATTTTTATTTTCTTGCCTTAATACACTGACTGAAATCTCTAATAAACATTGAATAAGAGTAATAGCAGATACCTGTATTATTCCTGATCCTAGGGGGAAATTTTCAATATTTCATCATTAAGAATGATGTTTGCTCATACACCACATCAACAAAAAGTAGGACAAAAATCACATGATCATCTCAATAGATGCTGAAAAAGCATTTGACAAAATTCTACATCCATTATAATAAAAACTCTTAACAAAATGGGTACAGAAGGCAAGTATTTCAAGGTAATAAAGGCCATATATGACAAACCCACAGCCAACATAACACTTGACAGTGAAAAGCTGAAAGATTTTCCTCTAAGATCAGGAACAAGACAAGGATGCCCACTCTCCCCACTTCTATTCAACATAGTACTGGAGGTCCTAGCCACAGCAATCAGACAACACAAAGAAATAAAAAGCATCCAGATTGATAAGGAAGAAATTAAACTGTTACTGCAGATGACATGAAACTGTACATAAAAACCCCTAAAGAATCCACCCAAAAACTACTACAGCTAATAACTGAATTCAGCAAAGTTGCAGGATACAAAATTAATACACAGAAATCTATTGCATTCCTATACACTAACAGTGAACTAGCAGAAAGAGAAACCAGGAAAACAATTCCATTCACAACTGCATCAGTAAGAATAAAATACCTAGGAATAAACCTAACCAAGGAAGTGAAAGACCTATATGCTGAAAACTACAAGACGCTCTGAAGAGAAATTAAAGGAGACATCAACAGGTGGAAACACATCCCATGCTCATGGGAAGGAAGAGTTAATATTGTCAAAATGGCCATCCTACCTAAAGCAATCTACAGGTTCAATGCAATCCCTATAAAAATTCCAAAAGCATTCAACAAACTAGAGAAAGTAGTTCTAAAATTCATATGGAAATACAAAAGACCCCAAATAGCCAAAGCAATCCTGAGAAGGAAGAATAAAGTGGGCAGGGGGCAGAAGGGGGGGAAGTGGAATTACACTTCTCAACTTAAGCTCTACTATAAAGCCATAGTAGTCAAAACAATTTGGTACTGGCACAAGAACAGACCAACAGAACAATGGAACAGAATAGAGAGCCCTGATATAAACCCAAACATATGTGGCCAATTTATATACAATAAAGGAGCCATGGATATACAATGGGGGAAATGATGGCCTCTTCAATAGCTGGTATTGGCAAAACTGGACACCTACATGTAAGAGAATGAAACTGGATTATTGTCCAACTCCATACACAAAAGTAAACTCTAAATGGATCAAAGACCTGAATGTTAAGTCATAAAACCATAAAACTCTTAGAAGAAAACATAGACAAAATACTCTTGAAATAAACATGGGCAATTTTTTCCTAAACACATCTCCTCAGGCAAGGGAAACAAAAGCAAAAATGAACAAGTGGGACTACATCAAATTAAAAAGCTTTTGTACAGCAAAGGACACCATCAGCAGAACAAAAAGGCATCCTACAGTACGAGGAAATATATTTGTAAATGACATATCTGGTAAAGAGTTAACATCCAAAATATATAAAGAATTCACACATCTCAACACCCAAAAAGCAAATAACCAAATTAAAAAATGGGCAGAGGATCTGAACAGACACTTCTCCAAAGAAGAAATTCAAATGGCCAACAGGCACATGAAAAGGTGCTCCACATTACTAATTATCAGGGAAATGCAAATTAAAACCACAATGAGATATCACCTCATACCAGTTAGGATGGCGAACGTCCAAAAGACAAGAAACAACAAATGCTGGCAAGGATACGGAGAAAGGAAAAGCCTCCTACACTTTTGGTGGGAATGTAAATTAGTTCAGTCACTGTGGAAAGCAATATGGAGGTTCCTCAAAAGCTAAAAATAGAAATACCATTTGACGCAGAAATTCCACTCCTAGGAATTTACCCGAAGAAAACAAGATCCCAGATTCAAAAAGATATATGCACCCCTGTTTATCACAGCACTATTTATGATAGCTAAGACTTGGAATAACTTAAGTGTCCATCAGTATATGAATGGATAAAGAAGAGGTGGTACATATACACAATGGAATATTATTCAGCCATAAGAAGAAAACAAATCCTACCATTTGCAACAACCTGAATGGAGCTGGAGGGTATTATACTCAGTGAAATAAGCCAGGTGGAGAAACACAAGTACCAAATGATTTCTCTCATTTGTGGAGTATAACAATAAAGCAAAACTGAAGAAACAAAACAGCAGCAGGCTCACAGATTCCAAGAAGGGACTAACAGTTACCAAAGGGAAAGCAGGTGGGGAGGATGGGTGGAAAGGGAGGGACAAGGGGATTAAGGGAAATTATGATAGGCACACATAATGTGGGGAGGCAGGACACAGGGAAGGCAGTACAGCACAGAGAAGACCAGTAGTGACTCCTTAACATCTTACTAAGCTGATGGACAGCGACTGCAATGGGGTATGTGGGGGCGGGGGGGGCTTGAGAATATGGGTGAATGTAGTAACTACAGTGTTGCTCATGTGAAACCTTCGTAAGATTGTGTATCAATGATATCTTAATTTAAAAAAAAGAATGATGTTTACTGTAATATGAGTAGATACTACTCATCAGATTAAGGAAGTTCCCTGTTACTTCTAATTGCTAGCAGTTATTTAGTTTATTATGAACATATATTGAGCTTTATATATGAGTTTTCCTACATCTACAAAGATAGTCATTTGATTCTTCTCAATTTTAATTAGTGTAGTGAATTATATTTCCTGAATTTTTGAATGTTAAACTAACCTTTCATCTTGCATTCTTGGAATAAACCCAGCCTGTTTTTTTAGACACATCACTGGATCACTTTGCTCATTATTTATTTATTTATTTATTTTGCACCTATCTTCATGAACAAGTTGGAAAGTGCTTACTCTTTTTTCAGTCTTTGGAACAGTTTGTATAACATTGATGTTATTTCTTCCTTAAGCATTTGGTGAAAACTTCTGGACTAGAACTTTCTTTGTGGGATGCTTTTAAATTACTGATTCTGTATTTAAAATACATACAGTGTTGGGGAGGTTCAAGATGGCAGTATAAGAGGACCCTGAGCTCACTTCCTCCCACAGACACACCAAATCTACAGCTATACATAGATCAATTTCCTCTGAAAAAGACCTGAAAACTAGTTGAAGAGCTCCTCCACAACAAAAGATAAAAAGATACCTTCCATACTGAAATGGGTAGGAGAGGCAGAGATGTGTTCTTGCCAAAATCCCACCCGTGGTGTGGCAGTCCACAGCCAGGAGGAATCTCACAAATATGAAGTTTCTCCCCAAGAACCAGTGTGCCCCACATCAGGCACTCCAGCCCTTGGGACATACACTGAAGGGCTGAACTCCCAAAATATCCAACTCTAAATCCAACAGGGCTTATATACAGGAGACCCAAAAGGCTGTGGGAAATGGAAAGTCTGCTCTTAAAGAGCCCGCATGCAGACTCACTCGGCCTGGGACACAGGGCAAGAGCAAAAGTTTGAGAAGTGCCTAGACTATACTCAAAGGAGATTCATTAGCTAATCTTCAAGGATTTGTTGGACATGCAGGAGTTTGATAGGACTTTCCTTAGGGAAGGAGGCACTGGTGGGTGCCATTTTGGTGTATCTACTCTACTTTGCCAGCAGCAGCTCTGACAGGTGCCATTTTTGTGCTCACTATGCGTCACCAGCACCAGCAGATTTGTCCTGCTCATGCACTTTCCTGTGACTCCACTGCATCTGGTAGGCTTACCCATCCATAAGCTCTTTTGCAGTCCTGTAGCTGGTGGACCTGTTCCATCCCTGGAAGCCCCCGCAGCCTCAGAGCAGCCAGGCTTAACCCTGTCCATTGCTATTACAAAGCCCTGGACTCTCCTAAGTCTCCACTATTGCCTGTAGGGATAGAAGTGTATAAGCCCACAGAGGAGATGCCCCTTTAGTATCTGGCTCTCATGGCTAGGGTGGAGGCAACATTGTTGTGTTCCATGGAATGGAAACAATCAGAAAGACAGTTCTTGGCAAGCTACTAACCTTAGGGCATGACACAGACACACCTCTAGTCTTCCTGTGAAAAAGGCCTATTTACTTGTCTTGGAACTTCAGCCTGAGAGACAGGCTTCAGGTTTTCCACACATCTGGAGGCTACCGAGGAGGTCTCAGGAAACATAACCTGGGGACTCCAGCTTTGTGCTCTCTCTTGGACTTACTACAGTTTACCAGTACCTCCCAGAAAAGAGCTTATACACTTTTCTGGGGCTCTAATTTGTGCAATTCTTGCCAAAGGGTCACCTCCAAATCTCCTGATCTGGAGTCCAGTAGGGGTTATAACTGCAGTCACACATGATTGTATATATTTGCATATGTATTTATTTGCATACTTTAAAAAGCTGCTTCCTGAGGGTGTGGCTTCAAATCAGCCTGAAACCAGGTGCTAACAGAGATCCCTCCTTTTGGAACACTAAGAGGGTTTGGCACAACCTCAATGACCAAGACCTATCAAGAATAAATCAAGCTGCTTAGACAATCACAAAGGTTTGAGAGACAACCAAGAACTAGGGCAAGAGTGAATGATGAGGTTCATTGCCTATACAAGGCCACTCCTTTGAGACTGTGGGAGGTAGATGGTTTTCCTAATACATAGAAACAAATACAGGGAGAAAATAAAAATGAGGAAACAGAGGAATATGTTCCAAATGAAAGAACAAGCTAAAACCCCAGCAAAAAAGCCTTAATGAAACACAGATAAGTAATTTATCTGATAGAGTTCAAAGTGGTGGTCATAAAGATATTCACCAACTCAGGAGACAACTGGATGAACACAGTAAGAACTTCAAAAAGAAATAGAAAACATAAAAAGTACCAAACAGAAGTCATAAAACTGAAGAATGCAATGACTGAATTGAAAAACACCACAAAGGGGTTCAACAGCACATAGATGAAGTAGAATAATGAATCAGGAACCTAGAAGATGAGGCAGTGGACCTCACTGAAACAGAGCAGAAAAAGAAAAAGGAATTTTAAGAAGTGAAGACAATTTAAGGGACCTTAAGCTATGGAACAACATCAAGTGGAATAACATTCACATTACAGAGGTCTCAGGAGAACAGACAGAGAAAGGGGCAGAAAACTTATTTGAAGAAATAATGGCTGAAAACTTCCTAACTTAGGGAAGAAAACAGACATCCAGATCCTTGAAGCAGACAGTTTCAAATAAGATGAACTCAAAGTAAACCACACCAAGACATATTATAATTAAAATGTCAAAAGCTAAAGATAAGAGAATCTTAAAGTAATAAGAAGAACAACTGGTTATGTACAAGGGAACCCATATGATACTATCAGCTGATTTCTCAGCATAAGCTTTGCAAGTAAAAAAGGAGTGGCATGATATATTCAAAGTGCTGAAGGAAAAAAAAAACAAAAACAAACTTTCAACCAAGAATACTCTACCCAAAAAGATTATCATTCAGAATTGAAGGAGCAATAAGAGTTTCCCAGAAAAACAAAAGTTAAACGAGTTCATCACCACTATAAATAACAGCATTATAAGAAATGTTAAGGGATTTCTTTAAGCTGAAAAGAAAAGGCACTAACTAGTTACAAGAAAACAAGTGAAAGCAAAAATCTCACTAGAAAAGGCAAAATGTAGTAAAGGTAGTGAATTAATCACTTATAAAGCTAGAAGCTATAACATTATAGAAAATTAAAAGACAAATTAGTAAAATTAACCTCTAACTACAATAATTAGTTAAGGGATACAAAAATAAGAAGGCATACAATATGATATCAAAAATGTAAAACATGGAAAGGGAAGAAAATACTGAGTATTTAGAATGTGTTCAAACTTAAGTTATCAATTTAAAATAGACTGCTACATAAATGTATATATATACATATACTGTTATATGTGAATCTTATGGTAACCACAAAGCAAAAACCTGTAGTAGATACACATAAGATAATGAGAAAGGAACTTAAATATAACACTAAAGAAAGTCATCAAACTACAGGGGAAGAGAGCATGAAAAGAATAAAGAGGAACTACATAGGAATCAAGAAAACAATTAAAATGGCAATAAGTATATGTCTATCAATAATTGCTTTAAATATAAATAGATGAAATTTTCCAATCAAAAGCCATAGAGTGACTGAATGGATTTAAAAAAAACAAGATGTATCTATTTGCTGCCTACAAGAGACTCAGTTCAGATCTAAGGATACATACAGACAGAAAATGAAGGGATGGACAAAATACTCTAAACAAACAGAAACAAAAATAGACCTGGTATGACTATATTTATATCAAACAAAATAGACTGTAAAGCAAAGACTACTAAAATATAAAGTAGGGTATTATGTAGTGAAAAAAGTTCAATTCAACAAGAGGATATAACACTTGTAAGTAGATATGCACCCTATATTGGCGTACCTAAATACATAAAGCAAAAATATTAACAGACCTACAGGAAGAAAATTGCCAGCAATACAAAAAAAAAATAATAGTAGGGGACATTAACACCATACTGATGAAAAAAACATGCAGACAGAAAATCAATAAGGAAACATTGGCCTTAAATGACACATTAAGCCAGATGGACTTAATGTGTATACATAGAACATTCCATCCAAAAGCAGCAGAATACACATTCTTCTCAAGTGCACATGGAATATTCTCTAGGATAGATCACATATTAGGCCACAAAGCAAGGCTTAGTAAATTTAAGAAGATTAAAATCATACCAAACATCTTTTCCAACCAGAATGGTATGAAACTAGAAATCAAGTAAAAGAAGAAGACTGGAAAAATCGCAAGTACAGGGGGATTAGAAAACATGTTACTGGACAGTCAATGGACCAATGAAGAAATAAAAGGGGAAATTAAAAAAATACCTCAAGACAAATGAAAATAGGAATACAGCATTCCAAAATCTAAGATGCAGCAAAAGCAGTTCTAAGAGGGATGTTCATAAAGATACAGTCTTATCTCAAGAAACAAAATATCTCAAATAGTCTAACTTTACACCTAAAGGAACTAGAAGAAGAACAAAGCCCAAAGTTAGTAAAAGGAGCAAAATAATAAATATGAGAGGAAATAAATCAAATAGAGATTAAGAAAATAGAAAAGATCAACGAAACTAAGAACTAGTTCTGTGTAAAGCTAAAATAGACAGACCTCTAGCTAGATTTGCCAAGAAAAAAAAGAGTAAGGGCTCAAATAAATTAAATCAGAGATGAAAGAGAAGTCACAACAGAGAAGATGCCACAGAAATACAAAGCATCTTAAGAAACTACTATGAACAATTATTGCCAACAAATTGGATGACCTAGAAGAAATGGATAATTTTCTTGAAACCTACAATGTTCTAAGACTGAATCAAGAAGAAATAAAATCTGAATATATTGATTAAGCAATAAGGAGGTTGAATCAGTAATCAAAAACTCCCGACAAATAAAAGTCGAAGAGCAGATGGCTTTGCTGGTGAATTCTAGCAAACATTCAAAAATTTAATACTTATTCTTCTAAAATTCTTCCAAAAAATTAAAGAGGAGGGAATGCTTCCAAACTTATTTTATGAGATCAGTATCACCCAGATGCCAAAACCAGACGAGGGCAACACACACACAAAAAGAAAATCACAGGCCAATATTCCTGATGAACATAGGTACAAAAATCCTTAACAATATTAGCAAACTGAATTTAACAATGCATTAAAAAGATCATACTCCGTAATGAAATAGGATGTATTTGAGGGATGCAAGGATGTTTCAATATCCACAAATCAATCAACATGATACACCACATTAATAAAAATGAAAGATAAGAATCATATGATCATCTCAATGTATGCAGAAAAATCATTTGACAAAATTCAGCATCCATTTATGATAATAACTCACAAAAAGTGGGTATAGAAGAATGCCTCAACATAATAAAGGCCATGTATGACAAACCCACAGCTAACATCATACTCATGATGAAAAGCTGAAAGTCTCTCCTTTAAGGTCATAAACAAGACAAGGATGCCCACTTTTGCCACTTTTATTCAACATAGTATTTGAAGCCCTAGTCAGAGTAACTATACAAGAAAAGAAATAAAAGGCATCCAATTAGAAAAGAAGTAAAACTCTCAGTATTTTCTGATGACATGATACTTTATTTATAAAGCCCTTAAGATTCCACCAAAAAATTGTTAGAGTAAATGAATTCATTAAAGTAGCAGGATAAAGATCAACATACAGACATCTGTTGCATTTCTATACATTAATAGTCAGAAAGAAATTAAGAAGTCAATCCCATTTAACACTGCATCAAAAAAGAATGAATATCTAGGAATAAATTTAACTAAGTGGGTGAAAGACTTGTGTACTGAAAATTATAAGACATTGATGAAAGAAATTGAAAGAGCACAAGTAAATTCTGTGCTCATGTACTGGAAGAATTATTATTATTAAAATTTCCATACTATCCAAAGCAATCTACATATTCAATGCAATCCCTATCAAAATACCAACAGCATTTTTCACAGACCTAGAACAAATCAATCTAAAATTTCTATGGAATCACAGAAGAACCCAAATAACCAAAGCTGTCTTGAGAAAAAGAAGAAAGTTGGAAATGTCATACTCCTTGATTTCAAATTATACTACAAAGCTGTAGTAATCAAAACAGTATAGTATTGACATAAAAACAGACACATCAATGGAACAGAATAAAGAGCCTAGAAGTAAACCCACACATAAGTGGTCAAGTAATTTACAAGAGAAGAGCTAAGACTATACAATGGGTAGAGGACAGTCTCTTCAATAAATGGTGGTGGGAAAACTGGATAGCCACATGCAAAAGAATGAGACTAGACCATTATCTTATAATATACACAAACATTAACTCAAAGTGGATTAAAGACTTGAATGTAAGACCTGAAAACATAAAATTCCTAAGAAAAAACATAGGTGGTGAGCTCCTTGATATCAGTCTTTGTGTTGAATTTTTGGATATGATTACAAAAGCAAAGGCAATTAAAGCAAAAACAAACAAGTGGGATGACAGCAAACTAAAAAGCTTCTGCAGAGCAAAGGAAACCATCAACAAAATATAAAGCAAACCTATTGAAGGGGACAAAGTATTTTTAAATCATATATATATCTGATAAAGTGTTAATATCTAAAATATGTAAAAATATATTTTAAAATGGGCAAAGGATCCAAATAGACATTTTTCCAAAGAATACCTAGATAGCCAACAGCTATATGAAAAGATGCTCAACATCACTAATCATCAGGGAAACACAAATGAAAACCACAATGAGATTCCATATCACATCTTTTAAAATTATATATAATTTTAATAATTATATTATTATAATTTTTAAATAATATTATAATAAAGAAAAGAAACAACAAGTATTGGAGACAATGTGGAGAAAAAGAGAACCTTCATACACTGTTGGTGGGAATGTAAATTGGTGCAGCAATATGGAAACATTATGGGAGTTGCTGAAAAAGTTAAAAATAGAACTACTGTATGATCTAGCCATTCCATTTTTACCCAAAGAAAATGAAAGTGCTAACGCAAAAAGATAGATGCATACTTATGTTCATTGAAGCATTATTTACAATAGCCAAGACATGGAAACAATGTAAGTGTCCAGTGACGGAAGAATGGATAAAGAAGATGTGGCACACACACACACACACACACACACACACACACACACACACAGTGGAATCTACTAAGACCCCACCTCCACCAAAAAAAAAAAAAAGAAATCTCGCCATTTGTGACAACATGGATGGACCTTGAGGGTGTTATGCTAAGTGAAATAAGTCAGACAGAGAAAGACAAATACCATATGATTTCACTCACATGTGGAATCTAAAAACAAAACAAATGAACAAACAAAACAAAACAGAACTCACCCCGAAAGGAAACACTGCCCCTATTAAGCAGTCATACCCCATTTCCCTCTGCCCCCAGCCCCTGGCAACCACTAATCTGATTTCTGTCTCTATGGATTTGTCTGTTCTGGCTATTTTATATAAATGGAATCATATATGGATTTTTGTGTCTGGATTCATTTACTTAGCATAATGTTTTCAAGGTTTATCCATGTTATAGCATGAATAAGTACTTTATTTGTTTTTATGCCTAAATAATAAAGCATTATATAGATATACCATATTTTGTTTATCCTTTTATCACTTAATGGATATTTGCATTGTTTTCACCTTGTTGCCATGAATCTTTGTGTATAGATTTTTCTTTGAACACCTGTTTTCAATTCTTTTGAGTATACACCTAAAATGGAATTTCTGGGTCATATGGTAATTCTATGTTAATTATTGAGGACCTGCCAAACTGTTTTCCACAGCCTCTGCGCCATCTTACATTCCCATCAGCAATGTACAAAGGTTCCAATTTCTCCACATTCTCTTCAACACTTGGAATTTTCTGTTTTTGTTTTGTTTTATTATGACCATCCTAATGAGTATGAAGTAGTATTTCTTTGTTGTTTTGATTTACCTTTCCCTAATGATTAGTGATGTTGAACACATTTTTATTTGCTTGTTGCCCATGTGTATATCTTCTTCAGAGAAATATCTTTGGAGAAATGTCCTTAGCTTGTTTTTTTAATTGGTTGGTTGTCTTTTTGTTAATTTCTAAGAGCTTTTATATATTCCAGATATTAGACTCTTATCAGATATATGATTTGCAAACTTTTTCTCCTATTCTGTGGCTTGTCTTTTCACTTTTTTGATAGTGTCCTTTGATGGATAAGTTTTTAATTTTGTTGCAGTTCAATTTATCTATTTTTGTAGTTGTTCTATTGTTCATGTGTTTGTTGTCATATCTATAAAACAAAGGTTATAAAGATTTATACCCATCTTCCAAGAAATCTATATTTTAATTGTTACATTCATATTTATATTTAGGTCTTTGGTCCATTTTGAGGTGATTTTTTGTATATAGTGTGAAGTTGATGAATTGATTTTTGACGAAGTTGCAAAAGCACTTTAATGAGGAAAGGATAGTCTTTTCAACTAATGGTCTTGTAACAGTTGGATATTCATATGCAAAAAAATGAACCTCAGCCTATACCTTACACCTAAATCTTAGAAGAGAAGTCCATAAGTTAGTTTAAAGAGAAAGGTGGAGGGAACACCAGCATCCAGAGTTGTTTTAAGCCAGTTGGCAAAGAGATAGAGAAGGTATGATCCTCTTTCTTTTTAGAAACCATAAAATCTTTGTTCTCTCCAAAGACTGGGAACATCAGCAGCACACAGAATATGCATCTTGGCATGGATAATGGGGGCTTGTGTTAGATGGTAGCAGTGACAGCTTGATGTTTTTTAGAGATGAGCTGACTTCACAGTGCACCCCAGAAAGTGCTCCGGCAAAGCAGCCCTCTGAAAGAGAGCCCAGGAGAGTACCAATGTTGAGCCTTCATTAGGTTATAACGACAACCCAGTGATACCCAGGGACTAGACACATTCCCTAAACCCAACTCATTTTCTTACTATTCTTGAGAAGTATAAAAACCATCCAAAGTGTCTGTGATTCTCCTCTCCCTTTGCCTGCCATCGGTATTTAAGTAGGAGAAATGGGAATCCCATTGAGGAGTGTCATTTCCTCTGAATCAAGAGAGTTGCTAGGATGGTTCTAGCAATGGCCTGTGAGTTATGAATGTCTTTGACTGTGCCTGGTGTATCTTAGTCTTCCAAGGCCTCTCTCTTTGACAGCAGGAGGCTGGAGGTCTTACCTTTCTTCTTACTCACAAATCCCTGGAGCTGAGGGCTCCTCACCATTTCTCAGAGCTGAAGAATGAATTCCCGTTGTAAACAACAGTTGCAATGATGATGAGGAGATACAGTTGATCTATTTCCCCAAAGCACACTGGCTCTAGAGGATATGAGGCAATCAAGGCCTGAACCCAAGTTCTCTGTTGGCCCAGTTGGGAGTCTCTTTTCTGTTCTCTCATCTTTAGGAGATCAATACGGAGGGAAGTAGGATTTTAGAATCAGGTAAATATGCCCTGGTTCAAATTCCAGTCTAGGTTTTAGCTGTTGTGACTGTGAGCAAATGTCTTAAGCTAACTGAACCTCAGTCTCCTCGTGAGTAACAATGCTGATAATAGCTCCCATTTTGGGGTTTTTGGGAGGATTAAGTATAATAATATAGGAGAAAGTATATAGTGGGTACCCAGAAAATGTTGACCTCCATTCTCTTTTCTTCTTTAAATGGATGGCTGAAATTCTGCTCCTTGATATCTGTCACAGTTAGGAATGAGGCTTTTCTTAGTGTAATACACAAACAATAGTGACTGAAATGAGAAGTTTGTATTTTTCCCATCCAGTGTCTGGTGATAAGCAATCCAGGGGGTCCAGGGACCCACATCACTCCAGCATCCATATGGTCCAGGGTGACTCTCCACCACATCCACACTCCACACAGTGGGGTGGAGGAAGGGGAAGAAAGGCTTGTGCTCCGTCCTTCAGGGAAATGACCAATATGGCCTACAACCCTTCCCTGCACATCCTATTGGCCAGATCTTAGTCCTACTGCCGTCCCAGATGTAAGAAACGCTGGGAAATGTAGTCTTTGTTCTGAGAAGCCATGTGCCTACATGATAGCTGAGCTGTATTACTATTGAGGAGAGGGAAATGAATATAAGGGGACAGCTTGCATCCTCTTTCCAGGGTCTGCATTTTCCCCTTTCTCTTAGGTCACAGTTAACATTTTCAAGCCTAAGTGCAAATTATGTAGATAATAAATAAAATCACATCAATCTTACACCATTAAAAAATGCATAGGTTAAGTTACATTAGAAAGACATGTAAACAAGGAATCAAAAAAACAGAATTAAAGACTAAGATCACAAAAGGTCAGTTTTTATTGATGAGAGTTAAAATGCATAGGGACTTTTTAATGGTAAGAAGTCTTTGTGCTGGACACCTTCCATGTTCCCCTGGTCCTCCACATCCTGGCTGTTCCGGGACCCAGGAGGCTGGCCTGTAGGGGCCACATCAATAGATCCCTTGCCTTCTGCTTCCTCTTGGGTTTGGCCAATGGAGAGAACCAGCAGGAGATTGAAGGGAGATTGGAGTGTGGGGCTGGGCATTCAGTTCCCCAGCAGCCTTCCCACAAAGGTACCCCAGGTTGGCTCTGTCCCTTCCCTGAGGTCGTAGTACTGGCAGGGGGCACCCTTTCCACATGGCCCTCCTTGTTTCCAAGTTTCCACGTCTGCTCTTACTCTTGCCCTTTGCAGCCTAAGGGAGAAGTTGGTCCTTTGCTCTTTCTAGTCCTCGGGTACTGTACTACCACCGTGGTCTCACTGCTCTAGAACCACAGCTGCATGTAGGGTCCCTTTACTAAGCCCTCCTCAAGTCACCCTCTTAGAGTGGGCTGCCTGTTTCCTTTCAGAGCCTGATCAATGCTTAATGCTCTCCAGACACTCTAGAATCAAAAGGCACAAAGTAAAACCTATTAGAGTTGTAAGAAGAGATTTATAAAAGCAAACTTTCTAAGACACTTCTAACCAACCGTTATTCATCTAAACAGTCTAAGCAGTATTGTGAAATTTGCTTCCTAGATAAAAGGAGTATATACTGTTTTCAAACAGCCATGGACAATGTAAAACATTGAACTCTATCTCCAATATCTCCAGCAAATATGGCAAAAAGATAATGTTCTTAAAGTACAAAGAGCTATGAAATAAAGTTATGAAAGGTTAATAAATACATTAAAAAATTTTAACATGGCTGGTAATCAAAAATGCAAATTAAAGCAATAAGATGTCTTTTTTTAGCCTATCAAATTTACAAAGATTGAAAAATAACAGTGCTAGCAGAGGTGTGATATTACAGTGTTATTCACAGTGGGAGTACGAACTAAAATAAAGATTTCTTAGATAGAAATTTATCATCTATGTGTCAAGAGCCTTATAAAGATTTTTACTCTTTCAACCAGTAATTCCACTTCTAGGAATTTATAGAAAGAAATAATAAATAGTGCACATAGCATTTATGAGAGCAAATTGGGAATAGTCTAGATAATCGATAATAGTTGATGGTCACATTATGTTACAACTATGGAAAGGCAGCCAGACATTAAAATAGGGTTTTCAAAAAAATGAAACAGAACAATAATCCCAAAATAATATTAACTTACCACAGCAGGATTTAAAGCTGTAGAAACAGTTTGAGTCTTAATCAAGTTAAAAATATGCATAGAAAAATATTAACAGCATTCATGCAAGTAGTGACATACAGATGATTTTTATGTTTTTCTCTACTTCCCTGTATGTTCCAGGTGCTGTCCGCTGAGTGTGTAATACTTTTACCACACTATGTATTTTAGAAAGAGTAGCAACCTTCTGAAAGGCCTGAGAAGCAAGAACTTACTGCCTTCAAAGTAAGCCATTTCCCAAAACCATAGAAGATCCTGAGGAGGACATACCCTTCCCACTCCCCACCTCCAGTCCTATGCATCCCCTTGGGAAGGAGCACTCTTTTCCTTGGAAGAGATCTTGAACTATCTCTGCACAGTTGGATGAGGCACATTAGCTGCCCAGGTGATTTGTCAGGGGAAAGCCCCTGGGGGAAGGGAGACAGTAAGAGAGCCCTGAGGGACCACTGTGGTCACTGGCGGTGGGGCTCAGAGCAGTAGGGGGCAGCTTAAGTATCGCTTCCCGCCACCTAGGGCGACGGCAGGAGAACGATCACCAAAGGCCTGGTTCGTTAGGAATCTTTATTATGGGCGTCTGAGCATCCATCTAGCGAAACGCAAAAGCAAAAAACAACCACCACCACCACTTCCTCCAGGGCAGCAGCTTATATAGCATATCCCAACCAATCAGCTGACTGATCACGCGCCAGGTTCAGTCTTATTGGAAACATGTGAAAAGCATGCTATGAGCATGAGCACGGAAATGGGGACAAGCCAATCATGGAGACTTCCTTATGCGCTGAGCTGTAGGGCCAGGAAGGGTGGTGTCTAGGAAGCAGGTGCCATCTTTAGGGTGTTGTCCAGCTAGAGTGGGGCTCAGCCTCAGCCGTAGGCCGGGCCCCCACACTTAAGCAGCATGGTTATTAATTTAAGGAGTTAAAATATTAACAGATAGTGATTTCAAGACTTACTATTAAGTAACAATAATTAAGACAGTGTCCTGTTAGCCTAAGGGTAGCCATGTAGGTCAATGGAACATAACAGAGAGCTCAGGAGGAGACCCACGCATACACGACCAACTGATTTCCAACAAAGCAGCAAGCCAGTTCAATGGGGGAAAGGACAGTGTTTTCAAGGAAAGGTGCTGGATCAAATGGAGATTCACGTGGAAAAAATATATCTCAATCCTTACCTCACAATATACCAAACATCGCTCAACATGGATCAGACACTTAAATGTTAAGTTGAAACTACAAAACTCCTGGAAGAGATCATAGAAGATAATCTTCATGATTTGGGGACAAGCAAATATTTCTTAGTTTGGACAGAGAAAGCATGAACCATAGAAAAACTGAAATATTAAATTTTGCCAAAATGAAACACTGCTGCTATTTTCAAAATATCATTAAGAAAATGAAAATATAAACCACAGACTGGGAAAATATTTGTAAGACACATCTGACAAAGTACTTGTTAAGAATATGTAAAGACCTTTTAGAATCTCCTGATTAGAAGAAAAATAACCCAATAAAAACCTACAAAATATTTTTTTTCTTTATCCCTCATCTGGCTCCCAAATATTTGAACAGGGACCCTTATAATAGACTCTCAATACTAAATAAATGTAATATTTTTACTAGTAGCAGCTGGAAAGTAACAATGCTAGCAAAATAACAAAGAAATCAGCCACTTATTTACCACCAATGAGAATGTAAAGTGCCACAACTTTTGAATGGCAATTTTGGTTTTAGATTATTTTCCAAGAAATTGTATGTCTAGGAATTTGTTCTGAATCCTAAGTTAAAAGATCATGTGCATGAAGATTTAGGTATAGAAAATTATAAGGAATTGGATATTGCCTAAATGGCCCCAGTAGGGAATTAATCAATAAATGATGTATACACACACAAGAGAATTATATGCAGCCTCCCAAATTGTAGAAATATAAGTGTTGACAATGAAAAGATATTTATATCATATTGTTAAGTGAAAAGGCAAGTTTTAAAAGAGTATGTACAGTAAGATTCAATTTTTGCAAAAAAGAGATTTATGGAAAGAAATATATGAAATTCCATAGTATTACCTCTGGGAATTATAATTACAGCTTATTTTTCCTTTTGCACCTCTGGTTTCCACATGCTTCTAAATTGAAGCCTGGTACCCTATCAAAGAGGGATCCATATTTTTATGGGTCATAATAATTACTGCTTATTTTCGAGAGAACATAATCTAGGGGATGTCTCTTCTGGCTCCTTCCCCTGACTCACCTGGCCTTTCTGTCTGCCCATCTAGCCCATCATGGTTCCCTCTCTACATCCTTCTATCCTTGAGGAAAGAGCCCTTTCTGGTTCTTTTTTAGGCACAGCTCCTGGATTTAGTGTGACCTCAATTCCAAGAGGTGCTTGACACACTGTCTGTATTCTCTACTCATCCATCTTACTCTGCTCTCCTAATTCCTTCCTATTTTCCTTCCCTCATACACCCTCCCTTTGCAGACAGATACGTCCTTTGGCTCACAGACACTCAACTCACAAATTGCCTGATTTGTACCCTGAGCCTTCCCTCATTCATCTCTTTTACGTTGCTTCTCCCTTGATGCTTAGGCTTTTGGGTCTGTATCAAAGCTTTTGTTGAATACATTAAAGGGGCTGTTGATTCTATCTTCCCAGCATTCTTTCCCCATCTCACCTCTTCCAATTAGAAACAATTTCCTGCTCATAGTCATGTGATGTCTTGTGGACCACAGCATCTTAGTCAGGTATTAGGATGTGATGTAAGCTTGCCAATCAAAGCCTCTCCCCGGGCAAGACCTTGTCCCTCTCAGGCCAAAGGCTATTAGAAGAGTCTGGAGCATGCTTGTGGCCATGTCCGCCATAATGTGTGAAAGCCAGTCTAAGAGAATCAAGCTCATATACAGAAGAGAGATGCCTGAAAGAAACAGTCCAGGTGGTAGTGGTCCCTTGATCCAGCTGTCCCTGAAATCCAGTTCCATTCCTATTCTCACTATGAGTTAGTTACATGGATTTCCTCTTTCATGCTTTGAGTTGGTTTGAAATGCATTTATGTCACTTCCAACCAAGTATTCTAACATAATCGTTTCAGACCTCTCAGAGTCACCGTGATTTAACATTGCAATAGCCCTTCGTGCTCCTTCCCCAGGAAGCTGTCTTACCCATCTTCCTACTCTCATCACCCATCTCTTTGCAGGTGACAGAAGTTCTGGATTGGGAATAGACAGACTAGGGTTCTACTTCTGGTTCTGCTAGCAAAAGCTATGTGAGCTTGAGGAGAGCTGTTAGCCTGTCTGGGTTATTGGTGGTGAATCTAAAGAAAATCAGATTTCAGAATGAACTCAAGCTTGAAAAAAAATGCAAAATGTTAGTGTTGGCAGATCAGGCTCCTAACTGATTTTTCTCATCCCTCCTCCCTCCTATAGTGAGGATGCTCAGGGTCAAAGACGGGCCCACAGTGCCAGAGGCACAGTCTGCTTTCTCTCCTGGATTCAGGAGTGACTCATTTTCACTGGGCTGTCAAGTAGGGAACCCAGGTGATGTTCCCACTGCTGTGGGGGCCTCCCAGATCACTGCTTCTCTAGGCCCTCTAGGGCTAACACACTCTTCGTCGTGCACCCCCTCTTCTCCTCTGAGCAGGGGTGCTCAGAATTGCCCTTCCCCTAATGATGGCAACTCCAGGATCTGAGGCTGGGCTCGCCTGGAGAGAAGGGGGTCACATGTGGTCGAGGGAGACCTGGCTCAGCTCTGCACTGGGGTTTGGGAAAAAGTCACCTCTAGGTGACTTTATTTCCTAGAGAACATATTCCTCTGCCTTATTCTGTCTTCTGTGCTTATAGTCCTTTGGAGATTCTGGGGGAAGGCTTGTTATTGAAAGCCAGATTTGAGGGCCAACACCTGGGCTGTTTATGTCTCTATAATATCCATTAGTGTGCTGTTCTGATACAACTCAAAACCCCCATGATTACTTTTAGTCATATAAAGCAAGAAGAATCATGAAGGGATGCAACACGTTTCCTGGCAGATGGTATCTGGGAATAGATGACAGAGAGAAGACAGGTCACTCAGCTCCTTCTGAAAGGGAAATTGGGCTTTCTCGGCCCAAGGAAGAGATCTACATTCTTGGAATTATAGAACAAATGTGCTTAGGAAGGAATGTGAATATAAAAATAGAAGTAGGTGGTAAGAGAGCAATTTATTGCTTTGGAGAAATATTTAAAGGTGATTTTTTAAAAAAATACAGAACAGTTTGAAGCTGAAAGAAGAAAAGTCACCATAGCCTCACCACCCAGAGGTAGGCCTTTCTGAAGAATTACATCTTGTTCCTTTCAACCCTTTTTTATTTTAACTACTTATCTTTCTTCTATTTATTCGATTAGCACAAAATTTATGAGAACTGCTTTTTATGAGAACATGGCAGAACCATCGTCTTTATTTTTTGTTGTACAGCTCTTGCAAACCTTTGTTAATTGGACAACTATTTAACGAACATCTATAATGTCCAGACATGGCCTGGTCACAGAGAGGCCTCTCTCATAGTCTGCACAGTCAGGTAGGCATGGAGACAAAGCAAGCTTGCAGGTACCCGGATGTGAAACAGGAATCAAGAGAGGGACAGCCAGGACCAGGGGGGTCATACAGGAAGGACCCAGATATCTGTGGGGCGGGTGTCACAGAAGCTCCATGGCGGAGGTGTGTGCAGGCATGTGAGGGAAAAGTGTCCTGGGGTCTGGAAGACAGTGAGAGTGCAAGAAAATGAAGGAATGAAGGAATGGAGAAAGTTTTTCCCAGTGAGGATCTGGAGAGCTGGGGTGAGCATGTGGGGTGGGCAAGAGGGAGAAGCAAGAGCACGGGCCCAGTGCGGTGGCTCGTCATGATGGGCCCTGTGGGCCAGCCAAGGAGTCTGGCCGCTCTCTGGAAGGGAAGGGGCTCAGGGAGTGACAGGTTAGCATTGCATTTTAGGAAGACTGTTTAGTCCGGGTGAGATAAAAAATAGCACTGGGGAGAGAGATTAGGAATTTTGGCAGTAATCCAGGTGAGAGCTGATGGATCTTTGAACCAGCCTTTCTACTTCCAGCCTTGCTCTCCACCAGGGGTAGAGGAAATAGCCTTCCACAGACTCTTCCACCAGCTTTCCTCAGGGCCCACTCCTGGCTGGGCATGCCTGGCTTCAGGCACTGGTTGGTGACTTTATTCTGCTCTTCCAGCTTCAGAACTTCTGCTTCCCCAGCTTTCCCCACAATGTTGTAATGCCCTATTCCCATAATATATCCACCATCTCTTAATCCTCACCACGTCTCTACCTCCTGACTTAACCCCGATGGGTGCAGGTCCTGGAGCCCAGTCACACTGGCCCATTACTCTGCAAGCTCTGACACCCTGCAAGGAGTGACCTGCTGCCTTGCATACTGTTTGCCTCGACTACACTGGGAACCCCCAGAGGCAACTATTCTTTTTTGTTCCTGAGCACAGTGCCCGGCACATGGCAGGTGCTCAGTCTGTTGAATGAGGGAGGGAGGGAGTGAATAAATGAATGAATATGCAGGTCCACAGCTCAGAGAAAGCTCTGGCTGAAGGTCAAGACTCTAGAATCACTGAAGCCACAAAAGTGGATGAGATCACCCAGGCAGGTGCGTTATGAGAAGGAAAAAATGAGTAGAGCCAAAGACAGAATTCTGGAGGGCCCACACTACAGAACCAGAGGGTGCAGCCAGAGGGTAGGAGTGACACAGGCATGCCCTGGTGAGGAAGACAAGGCAGAGGAGCACTGTAGGGGGGACATACAGGGCCGTGAGCTGCTGAAATTAGATTTAGCAACAAGGGAGCCTCGGGGTGCTTGGACAGAGCAGTTTCAGGAAAGTGAGAGAACGAGCCACACTACTCTGGACTGAGGAGAAACTAAGGGCCAGGAAGGAAAGACAGCAAGAGTGTGTAAGTCCAGAAGTTGGCTGGAGGAAGGAGTTAGAAGCAGCAGGAGCTGTGTGGTTGTAACATGGCAGACATTCGAGTATCATAAATGCTGACGGGAGGGGCAGATATTCATGGAGAGATTAAATCATGGGTTGGGGCAGAGGCTTGGAACAGACAGCTGCCCACATTAATCTGGGGGGAGGGACTGAAGTCAGGATGCGCTGAGCACAGGGAGGCCCCCTTGTCTGGGGACAGGACACCCAGAGACCACCATCCCACTGCATCCCCTCCCTGGGAGGTGGGAGGAAAGGCCATCGGCTCAGAGGGCTGGGGAGTAGAGGGATGAATGGTTTCAGCTTGGCCAATGTCAGTCCCTTTAGTACCCTGAAATTCCTACTAAAGAGAGTGCTGCCCAGGGCTAGAACACCTCTGGTCCCTCAACTAGGCAGGCCCTGGAACGTTAGTTCCCATCTGTAGTCTTTGGCATGAGGAGTTTCCCTCTCTCCAGGAAAATACCATTTCTTAAGCTCTCTGGACCTCCTCTCTGCCCTTCCTCTGGGAGCAGCTGAGGGGCCTGGCGCCCACCCTTCCCTGCCTGGCTCAGTCCCTGAAGAGGGCAGTATTTTCACAGGTGGGCCCTGCACCGAGGAACCCCATTATAAGAAGACTCTGGCTTTTTAAACTGGGGCCAATAATGGAATTTGCCAAGAGGATCTCTGAAGTAATGATCTCTGTAGTTAGTGCCTTGAAACATATTTTTACATCTTGGAGGAGGGATTATGATCTGGAGGGGGCCGAGAGCTGTGCGAGGTGAGAGACCGAGGGTGGCGGAGTCCTGGCTCCTGTCCAGAGGCCCCACCAGGGGAGCCAGGGCTGCTTGCTGCTCCAGGAGGGACCTGGGGTCTGGGGAAATCAGATTCACATAATTCTACATGTCTGAGCCCAGTTCCTGGGTGAACTGAGGCTCTTCTGGATTAGAGCTGTTTATTCGCTACAAGCCCAAGTGCAGCTGGACTCAGTGTGAGGTCCAGGCCAGCTGAAACCATGTGGAGTGGCCCCTTCCCAGTGTCCAGTCAGGATGAGCAGGGTGAGGGCAGAGGGTGTAGATGTGGTTATGGATAATGGGCCTGGAGGGTGGTCAGCCCCGGTGGGACTAAAGATCTTCTGAAGGATTAAAAAACTGTCTCATCTTTCATATCCATATATTCACACATTCATTCATTCCCCAAATCTTTATTTAGCACCTACTATATGCCAGCCCTATTGGTGGGGCTTCAATAGTGAGTGAAATAGGCCTGGTACTGGCCCTGCAGAGATGACATTCTAGTAGGGGAGACAGACATTAAACAAATAGCATTCCAACATGTAATTATAAACTGTGGAAGAGCTACAGAGAGGACCATGAGTCAAGAAAGCATATAAACACAAGCCCCAAATATGGGGGTTGGGGGTTGGGTGCAGTGGTTGGGTTTTGGGGAAGCCGCCTTTGTGCAGGACTTGATGTCTTGATGGGCATTAGCAGGTCGTGTAGCATCCCAGGCTGAGGAAAGAGCATATGCAAGGGCCCTCAGGAGCGAGAGCAGGCCATTCCAGGAAGCAGAAGACTGCCAGGACGGTGGGACTCCGAGAGTGAGGGCGGGGGTGGTGGTGGTGGGGCGTGAGGCTAGGGAGGGCGGCAGGGGACAGGTCACGTGCAGCCTCAGTGGTGCCAGGAAAAGGTTTTTATTCAGGGTGTAAATGGGAAGATCTAGGCGGCCATTGGGTGGACAGCAGAGGTTTGGGTACAGCGGCCCCTCCTGGCAATAACCAGGTGGTGCTTCTAATCAGGAAGTAGAAACAGGTCCATGCCACTCACTTCCAATCCCTGTTCATTTGACTTCTCTCAGCCTAGGAACGCTTCCCAGGCAACAGCTAGAAACAGGAACTCCCCAGCTTCTCCCTGTTGTGGCTCTCAGGCTTCCCTGAGGGGCCCTGCTGCTCGCTACTCTGAGTCCTGCAAGGAGAACATCAGGTGCAGCATCAGGACCACCCTCCCTGGAGGCCCCTCGGAGTCCTCTGAGTTCCACCCTCCCACTTTAGGGATGAGCAGCCCGAGACAGGAGGGAGAAGTGAGCTCTGCAGCTTCCACAGAACATTCCATATGCCAGAAATGCTTCACCTAAGAGGCTTCAACTGCTTCCCATCTGCCGTCCCTGGTAAGTCCTTGCAAACTAGATGCTTCCAGAGGGAAAGAAGGCAAGATGTGTGCATGAAAAGAGGCTCAGAAGTGTAACATGATCCCTCCCATCTGAGTATTGTTTTACGGTTTCCACTGTAGTTTCCCAGACTTTAGCTATTGTGTGAAGTGCGTACTGTCTTCACTTTGCAATTGAGAAGACTGAGGTTCAGAGCTTAAGTGATTTGCCTAAGGTCACACAGCCAGCAAGTAGAGGCCCTCAGACCCTTTATGCCCCTCTGAACCTTTCTACAGTGGCAGTAGGAGAAATGTGAGATGACAGGACAAAAGGACCATCAAGAAGAGCTTCGTGGGGCAGAAGGAGTCTGATGGGAATAGGGGGCAGAGGCAGCAGTGAGGGGATCAGCCTGGCACAGGTGGGGCTGTGGAGGAAGCACTAAGCAGCTGAATGTGTGTTTCACCCAGCAAGTGGCAGGTTTTGAATCCTGGCTAGAGAGGCTTGATTTCTTTGGACAGCTCTGAAGGCTTTTGAGCAGAGGCATGACCCAGCTAAATACGGGGAATCTTGTTTGGTGCTGGAATGCAGGATGGGATGGAGGGAGTGGAGAGACAGGACATAGGGCCAGTAGTGCTGAGGCCGCTGTGGTTGAGAAAACCAGTCAGGTGTGACTATGGGGGAGGCAGAGAGGTTGGGGTAGAGTCGAGGCTGGGGCACTGCTGGCAGAGGCCCCTGCAGGACTTGGTGAGAGATGTGCAGAGTGCTCATGTGCCAGCATGCGTGGTGGTGATGGCAGTGGTGTGAACCCCAGGGGATTCCACGGCCACGACCTGGGCTTGGCTTGCCATGATGTTTGGTGCCAGGCTGGGCTGTGGGGGCTGTGGATCCCTGTGGTCAGGCTGAGGCTGAGGTGTTGAGTGGACACAGCTGGGCAAGCCAAGTAGCACGTTGGAAAATTGAGCCTAGAACTCAGAAGGGAGGATCTCTGGGACTAACTAGCTTCTTGTGTGAATTAATCACCCATTAACAATTATTCCATAAACAAAAGGCTGCCTCTGTGAATTCCTATACTTCCTAGTCAAACTTTACAACCCCAGTTACTGAATTCTGGTCTGTCATTCCTGAGGCCAACCCTTCCTTTGACTATCAATAACTACATGAGTTCATCCTTCATTCCCTACATGCTCTAGCCCCTACTCTTGGCTAACTCCAGGTGGAAACATGCAGAAAACTCACCTCTCAATTCCCATCTGACCTCTTTCCTAAGCTGCTCAGAGCTCTCTTGCAACCTGAGGAAAATCTGCATGGCCCAGGCCTTTTATGTTCTCACTGACATTTGTGCTCATGTGTTTTGCTTATCCCTGTGCCCCCACTGGGATTCCTGCCCTTCTCCTTGTCTATCCAGCTTTCCTTGGTGGGCAGCCAAAAATTCCTGTAGATTAAAAACCACAAGCCTATGTGAACCCTGCCCATTTCCCAAGGCCCATCCCTGTTTCACCTCCTCCAGGTGTTCACCCGTGATTATGCTTCAGCCAGCTCCCTCTAGAAGGCAGCAAGGTGTCGACTTTGTATTTCATGGATTGCTTAGGTTGCATATGGTATTTGCCCAGGAAGCTAGAACTTGGTCTTCTTCTGCCTGTTTTTGCTTCTGTTCATTTCTTGCAGGTAGGCTGGGTGAGTCAGGGTGGGCAGAGCTCTGTGGGAGCAGCAGCTCCACTCTGGAACTTCAGTGGCTTCACATGTGGTTTATTTCTTGCTCATGCTACATGTCCACTGTGGGTTGGTGAGAGTCCCTGCTCCTTTCTTGCTTGAGGACCCAGGCTGATGGTGATGTGACATCTTGTAGCTTCACCTCCTGAAATAGCATTGTCCAGGAGAACTTCCTGCAAGTATAGAGATATCCTATACATGCTGTGTGATGCAATCTCTGCTTGCCACATGTGCCTACCAAGAACTGGAAATGTGATAATGAGACTGAGAAATGGAATTTTAAATTTCATCTAATTTTAACTAATTTATATTGGCATAGTGGCTAATTGCTACCACATTCAGCAGTACAGATCTGTAACATGAGGTCTCTGTGTTCATCTCCCAGGTGTCAGAAGAGAGTATGCAGAGAATCTTGCCTGCTTTTCTATGCTTTATTGGTCAGAGTTTGTGCACCTAATTACAAAGAGGCTGGAGAATGTGGAGGAAGCCTTGAGTATTCAGAGAACAAGAAACACGTTTGCTTTGAAACTCTTCTAAGTGCAGACAAACCTTCCTGAGGCTAAGACCCGTGGGATTTGAGGGCACAGATTGAGATGGTCTGGATGGCAAGGAAGGTCAGGGATGGACTGAGTCACAGAGGAGAGACTGTAGCTTGGAGATGCAGACATGGGTCAGAGAGAGCAAAGAGTGCAGCCACCACCTCACAGCCAGGCGAAGCCCAGGGTCCTGAGGTCCCAGCTCAGACTGGGGAGTAGGGGAAGGCGATATGCTGTCCCTGCCCCGGGGAACACCAGCTCCGGCTGGGACACCGCTAGCCTTTCATCCTGGGTCCCTGGGAAGGGGAGAGCTGAGAGCTGCCAAGGGCCTGTTCTAAGAGCCCTTGGAAGAGAAGGGCCCCAAAGGGCTTTCAGTTTTCAAATGGATCTTGGCTCTCCCCCTTTGAGGTGAGTCACCAAGCTGCCTGCCTGCCGAGGGATGAACAGCAGGGCAAGAACCCAGCATGAGGTCATCTGGGCCGCACTTCCCGCCTGACCCCAGCCCTGGGGCCAAGTTTGGGGAGTTTCCCAAGGCCAGTGAGGAAGGGGGTCATGCCCTGACTACTGCAGAGCTCCAGCTGCTGCGGGGGGGGGGGGGCGGCGGTGGAGGTGGCGGGGGTGCTGTCGGGGTCAGGGCCCAGGAGCTGTGGCAGGAACCTCAGAGTGACCTTGTCAGGGGAGGCCCAGAGGCCCAGGGTGAGGCCCCAAGGCCACGCAGGGAGTCACAGCTGAACGGTGACCAGGGCCCACGGCTCCTGCACAAGGTCCTCTGGACCGCACATGAAGGAGTCCCTGTGGCAGCACTGCCCTGATTTCATCCTCCCCAATCCAGGTTGGTTACTGCTCCAGATGTTTTTATTTTTCCTTGAGACTCACAGGCTCTGTCCACTTCAGATTTAAATCCTTGCTGCTATTGGAACCCATTTCTTTTCCTCTCATCGCCCCAGGATGGACAGTGTCTTTCTCCAGATGGCAGAGGAAGACCAAAATGAGCAAAGGAAAGGTTTTTATCTGAGTCTAGAGCCTGGGAAGGGAGCCTCTGCTTCCTCCAACCAGGCTAACACAAATCTGTATTTTGAAAGAAACTGGAGTGGGAGAAATTCTTCACTTTACAAAGTACTCTTCATTTTAGAGAAGACTTTACCGTAGGATTCCATCAAGGCAAGGCATTTCCTGGTATATTTCACATGGAATCTGATTCACAAAACTTCTAACTTCATCAGCAAAATTTTATTAGCAATTACCATCTGTAAGTCACCAAAGTGACTTACCTGTAGGTACCTCAGGCTTCAGGGAACCTAAAATGGGTTTGGTCTATGCTGGCCTCCAGGCTGCCCAGGCTGGGAGAATGTAAACCCCATTTTACAGAGGGAAAACTAATCCTGCAGTAAGGAATTGGTACCAAGACTTGGGAAACTGTCAGCCCTCACTGATGTGCAGGGGAGAATGTGTTGGAACCTGGTCTATTCCAAAGCTGCTTCGATCCTGGGTCTCCCACCCAGCCCCTAGTATGTTCTTCCAGCTTGGGGCTGCCCAGTTAAGTGATTAGCTCACTAACCACTAGTGGGGGTAGGGGAAGGGTGGCAGAGTGCATTCCAGAACACACTCTTTTCCTCTCTTCCTAATGCTTTTCAGGGATGGACCCCTTACCACAGCCCAAACTGACCTGCCTTCTGCTGGTGTCTGGGGCAGATGGTATTTTCCAGAGATTTCCCAATATCTCCAGTCCATGTGTTCTACAGTATGACCACACCACCTTTGGGTAGGGGGCAGAGTCTAATTCCCCTTCCCTTGTCTTGGGTAGGCATTGATTACTTGAACAATAGAGCACAGTGGAAGTGATACTCATGATTTCTGAGGGTCACTGAAAATAATGCAGCTTCTGCCTGTTCCCCTTAACAGGTGTGGACACCCTGAGGCCGCCGTGCTGTGAGGAAGCCCAGCCACACGGAAAGGCCACATGGAGGTGCCCCGGGTCATTGGTCTTGGCCTAGGTGCCACTGTGTGAATGAGGAACCTTCAGGTGATTCCAGTCCCCAGCTATTGAGCCATTCCCAGCCTTTGTGTCTATCCTGGAGCCACAGACAGTGCAGAGCAGAGACGAGCCATCTCCTCTGTGCTCTTTCCAATTCCCAACCCCCAGATTCTGTGAGCATAACAAATGGTTGTTTTCAGCTACGAAGTTGTGAGGTCAACTGCTACATGGTCATAGTAACTGGAATAACACCCAGCTCTGAGGCCTCGGGGCACCTGGCACCCTCCTCCACAGCATTTGTTGCAATGGTAATTAATGAGCTAACTCTTCAGGCAATTCCTTCTTTAATGACAGTCTTTCCCATTGAACTCTAAGTTCCAGGAAGGCAAGGGATGCTGTCAGGCCCATCACTGTACTCACAGGGAATCAGCCAGGAAGATGCTGAGTGAACATTTAATAAATGGCTGCTCCTAACAGTGTCCTCAGATTGACCCCTAAACTTGACCTTAGGATGACTCTGGCCCTGGATTCAAACTAATTCTAACCCTGGCCACAGACCAACCCCTAGTTCTGGCATCCAAGACTGAACCCTGGCTGCAGCCTGAGCACATCCTCTCATTCTGGTGCTGGAGCACCAAGTCCAGCTTCAGATTGATCCCTAAACTTGACCTCAGAATGACCCCTGGCCCTGACCTCAGGCTGAGTTCTGGCTCCACCATGGCCCCTGCCTACCGCCCCTGCCACACTGCCCAGCTTTCAGCTGCTTGCAGGAGCAAAGCCCTTTTAGGGGGCAGCACCTCAGTACACACTTGCCTCCATCAGGAACACTCTCTACTAACTCCTACTCTTTCAATCTTGCTTAAACATCACTTCCTTAAGGATCACCTAATTTAAATGAGACCCCTTTATAATTGCTACTAGCATTTCACACTGTGTAACTATAACTATGTATGTATTGTCACCAGTTTGATGTCCTTTTCTTCCTAGAGACCAGAAGCTCCTTCTGTGAGTACAGGAACCGCATTTGTTTAATTCACCACTCTATACACAGTATGAACAGCACAGGGCTGGGCACCTACAGGGGGCTAATAAATACCCAAAGACTGGGCAACGGATCCCCCTGGAAGCCTTCTCCAGCCCCTTCCCTGCCACAGTGGAGTTCCCTTCTCCGCCTGTTCTCTCCTCGGGTCCTGCGGACGCCCAGCCATGACCTGGGGAATGTGTGTGCCTCCGTGTGCCTCCCACCAGAGTGGCCTCCTGCAGCCCTGAGCTCAGCCTCTCCCCTCTGCAGCTCTAGCTCTCCAGTTCCTACCCTCCAGCCTCCTCGCTGTCCTCCACGCTCAGCTGATTCATGTGAGGGGCCATCAGGAGCAGCAACTCAAACAGAGAAGAAACAGATGAAGAAGCCGAGAAATCAGCAGTAGGAGTCAGGCGGAGACATCCCTCTCCTCCTGCCCTCTGTCCTCATCGCCAGCCCCGAGTGTTGCAGGCAGTCAAAAGTTCAGGCTCCACGTTTTCTGGAAGAGGGAGGGAAATCTGTGTGGGGGGGATAAAAAAGTCCCCAAACTCAAATCACGCACACAGAACAACAAGCCATAAAACAGAACACCATTGGGAGAAGATGGGGTCACATGGTGGGAATCTGGATTGCAAGGGGAGGAGGCACTTGAGAAAACGCAGCCTCCTCAATGGGAACCAGATGGGCTGCATGCTCTTAAATAGAATCCCAGACTTGCAGCGCAGGGTGGGAGCCGGGATGGGAGCACTCTCCCTTTGGCCCCTGCATGTGCAGAGGGGACGTGGAGGCACAGGGAGGTGGTGGCAGGCCCTGATTCTGCAACAGAGAGGCTTCTAGATCCCAGGCTCCTGGCTCTGGGTCAGTGCTCCACTCACCCTGCCACGCTGTCTCCCAGCCCTTTGCCAGGAGCTCCAAATTAGAAGCATATCCAGAAGCATTGCTGTCATTTCCCCCTTTTCTGTTCTTTCTTCTAATTCCTTTTCTTTGCAGTGTAATTTTAGAGGTGCCAGGAAGTCCTCCTTATTCCAAAATCCCCACTCCTGCCTGCCACCCCATCAAGAGAACACAGAGCAGTACCTGTGATAGGCACTGGGCTCCAGGCCTTCCAGCTATTTGCTTACATAACTGTCCATGCCCTGTGATGGTCCACAGGACGGGTGTAGGATGGGAGGTGAGGCTGTGTGCGCTGGGGAGATGGGGATCAGATATTGTCATTTTGCTTATTAACCCCTTAGACTTAGTATCCTAACTGGAGACCCTTGTAGCAGTAAAAGCATGAAATGAAGCTGACCCTTAGGGAATCAGGGAGATCTCTTGAGATGCTGAAATCCAAGCAGCCTCCACTTTCCCAGCAGTGCCTATCACTCACCCTGCAGAAATGTTGTATGAAACCATGGACACACATTGCTCTCTCTCACTGTAGAGAAGAACATCAAGTAAAGGGACTACTTCAAGGGTCCAGGTGAGTGAAGAAGCTGGCTGGGCCAAGGGCAGTGTCAGTTTGATGAAGAGATGAGGATGCACTTGAGTATATGTTGGAGGAAGACTTGCCCAGACTTCCTGCTGGATTGGATGTCGGAGTGAGGGGAAAGGAAGGTCCCCAGTCTGGGGCCTGGATAAGCAGGGCAGCTGGTGGGGTGAAGTGGGGAGGTTCAGGGGGACAGGAAGGTCAGTCTCCTTCCCTGATTCCTATCCCTGACTGCCTCAGCCTGAGACTTCAGCAAGTGAGTAACATGTGCTGTGGCCTCTCTCTGCTCCCTTTCTTGCAAAGCAGATGGCAGGAGAAGGAAGAGGGCCAAGCCTCCTAGGCTGGGATTGTACTTTCTACTTTTAGCCCAGCAGTTGGGAGCCCATGGCCTTGCCGTTCCTTGCCTCCCACTCCTGGTTCTCTCTGCTCTGCTCGAAATCAAAGTCAGCTCGGTACTATCTACTGAGTACCTGCTGTGGTCCAGCCATATGAAGGCCACTACAGGCCACACAGGAGAAGGAGCACATGCGGTCCAGCCTTTGTGGCCTGGGGAGAGCCAGGGAGCGTGCTAGAGAGAGAGGCCTTCCTCTTGATGTGCTCTGCTCCACAGTGAGGAAAAGGAATGTTTGTCCACCCTCGTGTTTTGTACAAGGTTTCTGCAGGGTGGGTGATGGGCACTGCTGGGGAAAAGTGGAGGCTGCTTGGACTTCAAGGGCTCAAGCAGCCAGGGAGTGTGGTAGAAAGGAAGAGTCCTAGAAAGTTGTGTATACTTATTTGAGGTCAAACAGTGGGAACTGGGGGCAAAGTCAGCAGCTGTGATGAATGCTGGAGTCAATTGCATCTCCCCAGCACCCTCGGGCATGCGCATGCACACACGCCCCTCTGGGAGGCCTCACCTGGCCACTCCTAAGGTCTCATCTCAGCCCATGTCTCCCTCTTCCCTGATGAGGTGGAAAGAAGAAGACGGAGAGATCATTTGTTCACTTCCCTGCCTTACCATCCCTGACTGCCCCCAGAGAGCCAGCTAAGAGGAAGGCAGCCATTTGCTGACCCTCTGGTTCTGAACTTCCCCCCACAGCAGGTCAACTTGCCCAGGCCTCTAGAAATCTCCAGTGGGTCTCAGGATGTGGTCCCAAACCTACAACATCAGCATCACCTGGGAACTTGATAGAAATGCACATTCTGGGCCCCTACCCCAGACCAGCTGAACCAGAAACTCTAAGGTGGGGGGGCTCAGAATCTGTGTTTTCATGTGACTCCTCCACTTCCCTAGGGATTCAGTTGCACACTCAAGTTTGAGAACCTGGGCTGTCCTGGGACAAATCTTCACCACAAAAAGGAGACGTTTCTCTTCTGCTGCTCTTCCTGAGAGGAAGCTCCCGTGGCCCCTCTAGGGCTGAACCCTCCCTCCTCCCCAGGAGTTGTTTCCGCCCATATGGACTCTTTAGCTCTTCAAGTTTATTGCCCACTCCCACCCCACGCAGGGCTGTGGGAGTGAAAGCCAGGTGGCTACATCTGCTGCCTTCTCCCCCTTTCCTCCAAACCCCCCGTCTCCTCCACCCCACTGCCTCCCAGTCTGGCCCACCACATGCATACTGTGTCCTCAGAGGAGCCAGTGTCACCCATGAAGAACATTCTGGACTGTGGGTCAGCTTGTGACCAGGGAACAGGGGTACCCAGTGCACCATCCCGGTTCAGTTCCTGTGGCTCCCATTTCTGCCCCAGAATCCTGTCCCTAGCAGTGCAGGGGGGCTACATGAAGCCATTGGCCTTGTACTCGGCTCCTTTAGGTTGAGATGAAAGGGCTGGTATGCATTGTAGACAAATTCGGTTGTGTGCTGGCTGCCTCCTGGGATGGGACAGCTTCTTTACTCCTAGGGAGCTCATATGACAATGTTACATCCAGAGTCCGTTTTCTTTAAAACTACAAGCAACAGCCACCCACTGAACATCCCCAACTTACAGCAGAGAGCCAGCTAAGAGGTTGTCAAAGGCAGCCTTTTGCTGACCCTCTGGTTCTGAACTCCCCCCGACAGCAGGTCAAGGTACTCCTTGGTGGAACTCTTGCTTCATGGGGCTCTGGGCAGAGTCCTTTGGGAGGCACTGAGAGGGGTGTAGGTTGTTCCTGCCAGTTACGCGCCCTCCTCTCTTGTGAGCATTTGGCTAAATACCAAATTTTTTCATGTCAGGTTTTTCGTTGCTTTTTAGCATTTTGCCTTCATCTCCAGTGAGTGATGAAGTTATGTTTGCTCCAACTGTCCACATTGGGTGGGGGTGGAATGCTCGGGGCTATAGTGGCCGGGGCCAGAGAGAAGGGGGTCACAGTCCAAGCCCTCAGACTAGCAGGCCGAGCAGGCTGTGTGTGAGCATGTGCACGGCTAACTGCCTGCTGCTGGCAAGTTCAGAAAACTGGGGATTCTTGCCCAAGTGCCATCACTGAAAGACCGTGTCTCTGAGGGAGTCAGTTAGTCTCTTTGGGGCTCAGTTTACTTGTCTGACAAATGAGACAATACTAGCTCTGCCTCCCCTCAGGACCAGTGTAGATATCAAAATGAGCTGGAATCTGAAAATATTGATGGTTACATAAAACAAGTTACAAAAGGGTCATTGCCTCGTTCTTGAAGGAGCCAGCTGTGGCTTTCTCATGTTTTGTATTCCCCAAAGCACCTGGCACAGCCCAGGACAGGTGGTCAATCAGTACTTACTGAATGGATGAAATAGAAGACATGGTCCCTGTCTCCAAGGAACTGAAGATCTAGCTGGCGGATGGTGGTAAGGATGAGAAACATGCAATGGAAGAAACTTAAGAAGAGCAGAGAGCCGCCCTTCTTCACTCAGACACCTCTGATTTTGAATTTGTGTGCTTTCACAAGGCCAGAGAGGAATTGGACCCTGCTGATGGGCGCATGTGCTGAGCAAACTCCTGGTGGGAACAAGATAATAATAATAGGTCCTCCCAGCCTCTGAGTGCAGTTGTGTCCCAGCTGGCAGACGGAGCGCTGTACTCTTTGGCAATACCCAATTGCATGGGGGCAGTTTGCGTGCCAATCACAAGTGAACTCTGACCTCATCACTGAAGCAGCCAGTATCTTTCTTTGACCATGCTTTGTTAAGGGATGATGTTCAGGGTGACTTCATGTATTTAAGGAACATAAAGTTTTATTTCATTAAGACGAGACCTCTACTGGCCTCCCTCTGCCTCCTCCCAAGCAGCTCAGAGCCACTCCATTTTCTAATAGACTTGGGGACAAAGAGCATGCAACCAACCCAATCTCATCATGCCCAGAGGAGGGAACTTGGGCTCCCTTGACAGCAATCAGGGGGCCCTTGGGCCTGGCAGAGAGCTGCTCGCTGTTGGGGACCTGGGCTAGCCACTGGCCCTTCCTGGGCCACAGTTGCCCTGACAAGATGAAGGGGTGGGCTAAATGAGCTTCCGAGTAGATGCCTACCACACAACCCTCCTGGCCCTTGGCTGAGGAGGGCCTCAGCCCGGGACAGTGTAAGAGCAGGCTGCTGCCTCCCCTGCCCAGAGCTCTGGCTTGGAGGGGACATGGGCTCCACAGGCTGGAGGCAGAGGTGGTTCGGGTTGTTTTGTCCCTCTCTCCCAGCCTCAGACACTTGGGCCAGACTCCCTGGGGGACTGGCCTCAGGCAGAAGGGGTGTCCAGTTGAGCCCCGCAAGCAGGGGTGGGCAAGAGTGATCTAGACACAGGCAAACGCCGAGCCTTGGTGTGGTGGCTGGGAGGCGAGAGCCCAGGTCCCTGCTGGAGAGAGGATGACAGTGGGCAGTGTGGGGATGCAGTGGAGGGACAGGTGTAAAGGCTTTCAGGTCCAGGGAGAGGGGCTCAGTCTTAACTGGTAGGAGGGAGTCACTGCAGGCTGGCAGCAAAGGCAGGCTGTGATGAAGGTTCTTCCCCCCACTGATCTGCAGCCACTCAGGTGAGGTGGGCTGAGGGTGGCAGAGTCTCCAGGTGGGAGCCCTGCCAGGGCTGACTGCAGTGGCTCAGGGCTGCAGGCAGGAGGGTGGAAGGCCAGAGCTGTGAGTCCCACTAAAAGTCAGAATTGCTAACAGGGTGCAGCAAGAAGGTCCCTGGGGAGACCCCTCTGCCCTGAAATATCCCAGGTAATTGACATTCAAGAGCCCACCCTCCTAGAGTTCCTAAAAGGCCCTGGGGACTGCGTGAGACATCCACATCTAGTTTCCTTACGTATCTTCAGACAGCCCCACAGTGCTGGTCTTGCTGTCCTCATCTCATGGGCGAGGAAACCAGGACTGGAACTGGCAAAGTAGCTGCAGCTTGTATGCTGGGAAGCATTTGAGGCAGGTTCTGAACGCCTACCCGTCTAACTCAAGCCCCCGCCCTTTCCAGGGCCCTGATGCCTGCAGTGACCCACACCCCACCCTGGCCTCCCCCTGTCTCCAGGCCCAGAGGTGGCATGGGCATAGGCTCCCAGGGAGCGTTTGGGCACACACTGGGCAGATGGCCTTGTGCTGGACCCCAGCTCCAGAGGGAAACTGGCCTCGTTAAGGGGGAGGGGTGGGCCTGGGCCTGGCAACGGCCCTGCTGAGTTTCCGGGTCTGGGAGGAAGGGGAGAACGGATATGCTCAGCCCCAAACCCACACGTGCTCCGTCCTCCACACCCTTGCTCAGACTCTGCCTTCCACCAGAGCTGCTGTTTTCTGGCTGAGCTTCTGGGCAAGTCTCCTCACATATCTTCACACCTGTTTCCTCTAGTTCAAAGTGGGGTGAAGAACAACTGAGTGCGGTTGCAAGCAAATAAGATAATACGGGCTAAGTGCGTATCATAGTGGAGTTATTATTATCTGCAGTTCTCACCATTTCCCCTTGTCCACCTGATACACATTCCACACATCATTTAAAGCCCAGGGTAAACACCTTCTCATCCCTCTTGGCAGACTCTGTTTTCTTTGATTTCTGTCCTGCTAGAAGCATGGTAATGGCTTCATGGCATGATTTAAGATGGCCTGGCTGTAGCCAGCAGAGGATATGTCTGTCCTAGACAGTGAGCCCCTGAGGGCGGGGGCCGTACTGGTCTCCCAGGCTTGGGAGGGAACAGTCCCAGATTCAGGCACTCAGGCCAATGTCACCCTGGCTCCTCTTCTCTCTCAAAGGAAAGGCCTCTAGTCTCAGGCTTCCTTTCTTCAAGATCGCCTGCTTCCTCACCTCTGAGATGGGCCACCTGTGGCCCCAGTTACTATTCTTTATTTTGCTGGCTCTCTCTCACTGCCTGATAATGCAGACCACTCCCTTCTCCTAGAGAGTAATTTCTCCTTTTGTGTGTGTCACCACTTTCCCAGTGGGAAATGAGCAGAAGTGATGGGGGTGGGGGGCACTCTAGGCCCGGCCCTGAGAACCTCCCCCATGATCTTCCATCCTGGCTGTGTCTTCAGTCCAGCAGAGAGCTCTGCAATCATGAAGTCGGCAGATTCTAGAACCCTGAATCACGCTAGGAGGAGATGCGCTCATTCGGCAATGCTTGCATTGCACTGCTATAGCAGAGAGAATAAACTCTTATTTCTGTTAAGTCATTTCAACTTGGGGGTAGTTTATTACCACAGTACTCTACCCTGATTACTACAATCCCAAGGGCACTTATGCAGCTTATATAGATATATGTTGCAGGAATATAAATATAAATAGCTAAGGAAATCCAGCAGGGGCAAAACAGATTAGGGAGGCAGGATGAAGTCAGGGGTATAGAAGTCGACAGATCTCACAAATCTTATAGAAGTCAGTGAGAGAAAGCATAATATTCCAATAGAAAAAAAGAGACAACAGCTCTGAACAGGTAGCTTGCAAATGAGTTAACCTCAAGGCTAATATATATATATATATATATATATATATATATGAAAACATGCTCCTGAGGTAATCAGGGAAATGCACTTTAAAGAAACAATGAGATACTGCTTCACACTCTTTGGCTTGGCAAAAACTAAACATTATGATGATATACAGCATTGGTGAGGAGAAGGAGAAACAGGAACCGTGGGGTACCTTATGGTAGTGTAAATAGCTACAACCTCCTTGGACAATAATATGAGAATATCTAGTAAAGTTGAAGACGGACATTCCCTCTATCCAACTATTCTATAGAAACTCTTACACTTATGCATAACTGCTACAGATAGGATGCTAATTTGAGCCTAGGCTCCCTGCAGCCAAAACAAAGAGGAGCAGATGATTAATTAAAGGTTCTCAATGCCTATATAATAAGAAAGTAGACCCACAGCTCTGACTTTTTGGCTGTAAGGTCAGAGAGAAAACTTTGACTCCTGGAAGCAAGGTGTCCTTTAATAGACATGATCTTAGGCAACATCCCCATAATACTAAATTGTATACAACTTTCTAAGTTTCAAAGCATGTATAACAATTATATGGAACTTACTATTGATTATAGGGATGAAATACAAACTGAGACCCAAAAGGCAATTCAGGAACAGCAATTATAGGAGAGCCCAACGTCATGTGATCCGAGTATGTGCTCTCCCAGGGCGTAGGACAGCCTGGCCTGATTCGGGGATGAGATTTTTTAATACCACCAGGACCTCTGTCCCCTTCCCACCCATAATGACTATTTCTCCAAATCAAGCTTTTCAATAGAGTTGAGTAGCAGAGAGTCCAGGTTACAATTTCAAACAAGCAACCAGAGTAAAAATAGCCTCTGCTGTTGACTTGAGACAAAACCATGAACTTTGCTGATGACATAGACAAGAAGATTGCTGTCTTTTTGTGAAAATTAAGGAGTCCTTACCAGGAACACCCCTAATCCAGAGGTGTGTGGAGAGAGTCTAGGTAAACAGAAGAAAATAACGTCAAGAAATGCACGTAAATGCAGCTATGGTTAGTTCCTGATCACAAAATTTTGGCAGGTGCCTTTTTGTAGTCAAAAGGGAAATGGACAATGCCTACAGAGTTCTACTTTATAATGTTTCCCTGTGGGGGCTCCCTGACTTAGTCCTGATAGGTCCAGGCCACTTCCAGGGGCACGGCTTTGGTGGCTCCTGAGGAAAGCTTAGAGCTCCTAGAGAGCACATCCTGTGTCACCAGTCTTTCTGGTGATCGTGACTAAAGCTACGCACCTGACCCAAATTCCTCCTATTCCAGAGGGTGAGGAGGGGCCCGGAAATCAGTCCTCCTTTATCCCATTTCAAAAAGGGGTTCTCTGTCGGATGGCCACGTCTGTTATACCCAGAGTGGTGGGGCAGCCATGGTAGTTCTCAGGACACACCGGAGTCATACCAGCACTACGCGGTCAGCTCCCAAGTAGTTTTTGCCTCAGAGTCAAAGGCCAGGACAGTGATACCCATTCTGGGGAGAGGGAGGAGAGTGTGTAGCTGCTGCTTCTGTTGGGTGGAATGGTGTGACAGGGATCAGTGTGGGGAATTGTCGTCATCCCAGGTATGAAGCTTGTAGAGGAGGAAGCTGCCGCTTCTTGCTTAACTTGGAAACGGCAGGCTGGTGGGTCTGATACTTAGAGCAGAGGAGTTGCCTCTTCAACGGGAACCAGAGACTCCACTTTGGGTTCAACCTGTGGGTACCCACCCAGGAAATGGAATAGACAGTTTGCAGAAATTTGGGCCTACCACTTAGGGTAAGACCTCTGGGTTGCAAAGAGGTCCTCTAGTACCTTTCCTCAGTTCTAGGAGACAATCTTTAATCAGGGGCATCCCCAGGTAGAAAGATGTGTTGGGCTCCACTCAGGGCTCTGTGCCAGTTCTGTGTGCCCATCCCTCAGCTTTCAGGAGTCTCACTCCTTAGAGTTTGCACCTTTGAAGGCTACTCTTGGGTCACTGGTGCCACTTCACCCAGACTCCTAGAGATCTGTAAATGCCGAGTTTCTATCCCCATGGGCAGACTGAAGCTAAAGCCTGACTGGTGGAAAAATATAGAAGCCTGGTTTTCTTTTCTCCAGGAGGATAAGCTCTGTGGTGTAATTTAGGCTCCTGAGCTCCCTGCAGGATCAGGTAGGGCTGGTCCTTCACCTGAAATCGCACCATTCCTTAGCTTCCCCTGTCCCTGTCCCAGTGCCCCAGTACCTTCACTGCTTTCTCCAGGGAGCACTGTCTTGATGAGCTGCTTCCCCAGGAATCCCCTCTCTGGGGCCTGGTGTAGGATGGAGGAGGAGACCTGGGCTTGCACCAACTTTCCCCGACTCCAGTCCTCTCACTGTACTTGGGTCAAGCACAGCAGGATCTGGGGGGTCTTTATTCATCAGCAGCCCTTCATGATGAAGCCACAGACCTCCTCTGAAATCTGGGACAACTGGCTGGGGGTTTGGGCTTTGGAGAACTGAGTAGCTCATAGAGTGACTGAGATGCAATGCATCCTGGCAACGGGGCTTCCTTTGCTGTATTCCTCCAGTGCTGCCGTAGTCGGATTTCCAGGGGAGTTTTGGCTTCCCAGAGAACCTCGTAAAACAAGAATGTTATAGCCAGAGTATCTGCTGCCCAGATAGGAGAAATCAGGCTGAGATCAAGTGGTCCCCATCAGTGGCATGCAGCCACAGGGAAAGCACTCCAGGAGAGGGGCAGCAGTGACAATCTGTTCCCCCCTCAGGCTGTAGGATGGTCCCAGCTCCCTCCAGTGTCTTCACAAGCACCTGACCGTCCTGCCCAGGTCGCCCAGCATGGATGCGAGGTTGCCTATGGGCAGAGGGAATTCATGGATGGAAGGGCCCCCTCTGAACCCTCTGGAAGCCCATGTCACAGATTCAGCGGCTATTGCATCATTGAAGACATCAGCCCTTTGGCTGAACTGCGAGCCAATTTCCCGTCAACATATACCATGGACTGCTGTTGAGCAATCAAGTGTCATTTGGATCGGATGGCCCCCTTCAGTCACAGTGACTTTCCCAGAGGTGTGGCCCATAGGGAAGCAGACTTTGAAGGCAGCTTGCCCACAGATGGGGTCCAGCCAGAGCCTTCCTGAGAAGGCATCAGCATTCCCGGCAGCCAGGTCATTTCCAATTAGTATGGTAAACGGGTGTGCTGGATAGGAGAGCTCAAAGGGGTCTCTAGCTGCGACCCTGCAATGAAGGAACCTCTCTTGAGCAGAAACAAAGGAAAGTAGGCACTTAAACTGGTCCTGTTGGGTTGAGTCAAGTACCCAGCATGCTCCAGTGGCAGGGTGACTTGTCAGTTAGTGACCAGTAAAAGCTGAAAATCCAAGGATCTTACAGAGTGCTGGCTTGGAAAGGAAGAGCTGGACCTGGGGATCCACATGCAGCTCCCCCACATTCTAATCCTGCCCTTTCCCTGCCCTTCTCTGAGCTGGGCACAGCCCTCCCCCTCACATCCAGAACCACTTCCTCCCTCACCTCAGAGGAAAAAGCCCTGCATGCTTCCCAAGGCTACAGTGGCCTTCTGTTCCAAGAACTAGCACCTCAGTGCCTCCATGGAGCCCCCATGCCAGCGCTTGGTCTGTGAGCTCGTGTCAGTTAGTGTTTTAAGCCTGTAAGGGTAATTTTATTCTTGGGGCAACACACAGGTCCTTGCTCCCCACCTCCCCCTGCTGAGGTCTGGCCTCTGCCCTGTCCCCTCACTTCACCAAAAGGGCTCACACTGAGGTCCTCGGTGTCCTCTGCCATCAGTGGTGGAGGCCTCTCAGTCATTAGTGCATTGGCCTATCTCAGCCTTAGATGCTACTGGACATGTCTTCTTCTTGACACTGTCTTCTCTGTGCCCCTCTCCCTCTGGCCATTCCTCCCCCAATCCTTTGCAGGCCCTGTGTCCTCTGCTTTTGGCCTGCGCCCCTCTCTCACTCCTCTCACTCTCCAAGGACAGGTGTGGCTGGGCTGTGGCCTCTCATCCATGACTATCTCTGTGCCATGGACTCCTAGTACTCCCTTCTGAATGCCCAGCTATGTCCCTACTAGACATCTCCTCAGGAATGTGGCAAAGTCTTGGCCAACTCTTTTACCCAAAACTGTACCATCCTATTCCCTTTTCCCCCAAACACGCTGTTCCCCAGGTGAACCCATCATGACCTGGCTCTTTCTCCCCAGCACTCCCAGGGTAGTGGACAGCATCACTGGTCATGAAGGTGCTCACACCAACCAACCTGGCAGCTGCTCCCACCGCTTTGCCCTACACAGAGCCCTGTCAGTTTTTCCTACACCCTACTTGTTTTGTCTGCCCTTTGTTTCTGTAGCCAGGGCCTGGGCTCTGCTCAGACCTCATCATCACCTTCCAGCCCCCTGCCCAGACTTTTGCCTGATTCTCAGAAGTGGGATGGCTGTTCCTTGAGGGAGAACAAGGCAGAGCTGAGATGGGCCCTGAGCCTAACTGCTCATAAGGCTGGGCCTAAGTTAAGGTCCCACAGTCCACCTGGAGCAGCGTGAGGCTCCCCTTGATGGCTGTGTGCATCCAGAAGCCTTTCTCCCAGGCACTCAGTACTAGAGCATCTCAGCCTGGTGGCTACACAGCGCTACATCCTTAGGGACCTGTCTGGAGGCTGCAGGAGGAAAATGGGGGTTTCCCAATTGGAAGATGCATATGGCCCTACACAGAGCTCTAGGCAGCTGCAGTGCCTGCTCGGGGAACGGAAAGCCTCGCCCTGCCTGTCCCCCTCACAGGCTTCCCCCTGCAGGAACACCGACCCCACCAGACCGCTGCTCCAGCCACTCCAGATTCTCCACATTGATGGTTTTAAAATTCCTGAACTGCTGGCCCAACTACCAAATGGCCAACTTCCTGGGAAAAGAGCACATCCTCCCCTGTATCTCGCTCTGAAACAGATGAAGCTGTGGCCTCTGGAGGGAAGTGAGTCAGTCCTCTGGGCATTGAGAGAGGCTGCCTGTGTGGTTTATCTCGGGGAGTGGCCTTGCCCCCAAATACCCCGACTTGGTGCAGAGGCACTAGCACCCCCAGTAATTCTTGATTTCTCTGGGGAAAACACCCCACAGGATAAGAAGCCTCACAGTCTCATTTTCTCCCATGACTAGCTCAGGGGAGAAACGGAGGGTGGCCTGAGGGTAAACAGGAGGGTGGAGAGGCAGGGTAAGCACCCCCAGGGACCTGCAGGCTAAGGGGAACGCAATGTGGACATGCCCTGGACCCCTGGGAAACAGCGCTGGAGAGAAGCCCTGGGGCCTGCAGGCGTGGTGAACCAGCACGGTGGCCTGGGGGAGGGGTGGGAGGCCAGTGGGAGACAGGCTTTCAGACTTTCAGGGAACGTAAATTTTACCCCCGGCTACTTTCTCTGGGATTTATTTCTCGGTGAACTTGAGACTTTGCCTAATTACGTTTGGGTCTCTTTCAAAGCACATAAATTGCATCCAGTTCTTCTGCCTCCTTCTTAGGAATAAATTGTCCTTGTGCATGGAGAGATCTGGGGGAGAGAGTGAGACTTTATTAATTCAACACAGAACTCTGTTCCCCTGCCCTCCCCTCTGCCCCCATTGAATAATAAAATAATGAAGATTTGACTTGGACAAGGATGTGTGGATAAATATATTGGTGACATGAATGGAAATGGATTTATTACATAAACAGGAGACTTCATCAATTTAAACCTGGCCTCCTTTCAATACGCATAAATTACATTTTCTTTTCCTACCAGTTTGCTGTTTTTTAAAAAAAAATTAAAAACCGGATTTATCGGAATTGAGATTTCGCTAATTTATTTCACGGAGCCTCGTGCTTCCTCCTTCTGCCCAACTCATTAAGACAGGTTTCCTTCCAGCTACTTCTCTTGAGTCTCCCCGACCTCAGTCACCCTGAGCTCTGAGGCCTGAGGAAGGTTGGGGGTGTTTGGGTGTTGTGGAGTGTGTGCTGTCTCCTTGGCCCCTGAAAGAACATCAGGCCTCTACTCCATGTAGAAAGATCCCATCTATGCAAGGGACTGTGTCCAGCCAGAAGCAGATGAAGATTCCTCTCCAGGCCTCCAGGAGGACTGAGGAATGATCCAGAGCAGAGTGTGACCTTGGCTGGTTTTAGCAGGCAAGTGGCAGAGAAATTCTGTGAACAGGATTGCTAGAAGAGGTTCAAATATGTGTGGCCAGGAGTCCCAGGTGAGGTGGGGTGGGAAGGGTGCAGGGAGTGCTAGAAAGTCCCATCAAAGACGAATGGCAGAATGCTTGCAGCACAAGAACTGATTTCTTAGGAGTTCAGGGCCCCATTTATATAGGGCCTCTTCCTCCTCCTTCTTACCTTCTCTTGCTGTTTTTTTCTTAGCAAAATGGGGATTTAGATTGGCACCAGCCAAAAAGTTTGATTGGAGCAAGAAAGATGGCTCAAAACTACCTTAGAGGAGAAGATATGCTCTTTGGACTCTGACTTTGCCTTTACTGCATCTTTGCTGGCATGCCAAGGTTGCTTCCAGCCTGGGAATCTATATAGGGAGGCTCCCATCTGCCTCTCCCCGGGTATCCCTGAACTTGGCCAGTGCTGAAATGAATATTCTCATTCATTGACAGTGGTAAGGAACCCAGTATGTCGGCACTCCTGGGGACGTGTGGATGACAAAGAGGAAGCATGGCTGCCATCTGGCTCAGAGAACCTGGAGAGGACAATGATAACACAGAGAGGTCACTAATGGGGGGATTTGGGGTACCACAAGGACCTGCTAATGAGAAATTCCTGTTTACTGAGTCCTCCGAACTGCCCCCAACCCGAGGGTCTCACGCCGCAATAGGGAGGGTGTTGCCTCAGCAATACCGGCCCTAAGGGGGTGCAGGGAGGAGAGGCAAGGGAGGGAAGAGACTGCACCCACCCAAGCCCTCACCTCCACCTCCCTTCCCACGCGGCTCACCAGCCCCAGGACTGGCAGCGGGGCAGTGGCAGCTCTGCAAGCTGTCATTCACCAGGCCTGTCGTCTGGGGCAGGTGTTTCTAATAAGGGCCCCTTCGGGCTTGCTTCATCCAGGAGGATGTTTACAAGAAGGTCTGATGAGAAATTGTCTCCAAATGCTGTCTTGTAAGCAAGACATTAAGAAGGGGGAGTGAGTGCCTTGGGCTGTAAGCAAGCAGGGCTCCTGGAATGGGGCCTGGCCAGTGCTCCCTCCACCCCCCAGTCCTCTTGGCCAGGACTGGCAGGCTGGGGCCTGGGCAGGTCTGGGCCCACTGCCAAGGGTGGTGAGTGCCATGGGTGTTTGGTTTCAATAAACAAAAGCAATAATGCTGGAAGAACCTCCACAATAAACAGAGACACTGGGGCATCCCAAGCCCTAAAGGCCTTTTCTCTGACTGTGATCTTTCTTCAGTCCCTCTTCTGCAGGTTGGGGCCCAACAATCGCACGTTTTATTATCACCTAATGAACAATCCACACATCATAAGGGCCATCTTCCAGGAGAAGCCCATAGAAGGAAGGGAGGTATCCTGTCTCCAGACCTTCACACAGAGTTCTCCAGTGTGATTAAACCCTCTGGGAGGAAGGCAGGGGATGCGCAGTAGAAGTGGCAAACTTTTTCTGTAAGGGCTAAACAGTAAATATTTTTAGTTTTGAGGCGCGCGAAGTCACTGTTGCAACTACTCATGCCTGCCATTGTTGCAGGAAGGCAGCCACAGGCAATAGGCAGACGAGAGGGCATGGGCAGATTGGATCTGCCAGTCATTTGCTGACTCTTTATGAATAGAATCACATGAGTCCCAGAGAGGCGAAGTGACTGACTGAAATCATGCAGCCTGTGGGCAAGTGAGCAGGACCCACGTTCCTGATCCCTCTGCCCAGCAGGTGGCACAGATCAGGGTGACCCAACTCAGTGTAGCTGACCGAGGTGGTTTCCTGGAGACTTGAACTTGGTGCAAGGGAATTGTACCCCATGGAAGAGGTCAGTATGCTCAAAGTTGGAGAGGAATTTGACACTTAGTCAGGTTAGACACACAAATAATAGGAGGAATGTAGCTGGTTGGCATGTCCCTGCTGGGCCAGGACTTCTGGTACCCCCCCTGTGCTGTGGGGCTAGGACATAAAGGAAGTGAGGAGCCAGGTCAAGGCGCTGCTGCAGCCCCAAGATGATCTCTCCTTGACTACTGTCCCTGCGTGTGCCAGCTTGCGCAGGGTCATAGGCGCTGAGGTGGGAGAAAATGAGGGTGCAGTTGAACTTGGGTAGCTTCTGTGTGGATGGGATTGCAGGTCCCTTTGGGTGGAGGTGAGGCTGAAAGAGACAGAGTGAGACTGGGTTGGGAAAGTTTTGTGGTGGGTTGGTGTGAGTTCAGGATTTGAAGACCCAGTATAGCCAGGGGTTCAGTGGGGCTGAGGGAATCAGAGAACATTGGTGGGCTTGGGGCTACCATCAGAGCACCCCTTCTCTGTGAAGGGCAGTATAGGTCGGCATGGGGTGTTGAGCTTGCAGTCAGGTTGGGGTTAGTGGGGTGTTTGGTTTGGGGTCGCTTCTCTTTGGGCTGGGGTGGGGCTTGAGGGTCAGTGTATGCTGAGACAGGGACACTCTGAGGGCAAGTTTGGCGATCACTCTTTGTTGGAGCTGAGGCTGAGGTGAGGTTCTGAGATTAAGAGTATGGCCTTGTTTTGGGGGTCAGAGTGCCTGGTTTGGGGGTAGCTGGGATTGAGGTCATTTGCCAAGGCTCACAAGGTCTGTGAGTGTTCAGCAAGGGGTGTCTATGCCAGTAGCTCCATTTAGGTGGTGGGCACCCATGTGAGGCGTGAGATGGGAGTGATGGACAGCGAGTGGGATTGGGGGTCGGTGCACAGTCGGAAAGCTGGCGGCCTCTGTGCTCTGGTGGATTGGTGTCTTGCTGAGTTGAGAGTGTTAGTATGTGTGCTGTTCCAGGCTGGGGAACAGTACCTATCAGGGGTTGGGCATCACCATATGTGACTGAGTTCAGAGTGAAATGTGTGGCTGGGCTACAAATTCCAGTGTGGTTGTTTCTGTGGATAGGGATGGAATGGAGGCACTGGTGTGTGGTTGGCTTTGGGGTGGTCGGTGTGATTTGGGGTCACCTGTGGTTAAGGCTTCAAGATAGAGCTAGACTTGCAGTGTGTGGGTCCTTAGAGTTGTGGTGTTAGATTGGAGGGCCTGAGGGTCAGTAGGTTTGGGCTGTCACAGTCACCGCCAGGACGGATGAAGCTGGGGAGGAGTGTGAGGAGTCCCAGGGAGGACTCCAGAGAAAGGGAGCCTTGTAATCAGAGACTCCAAGGCCGAATGGGGTTCAGCCTGCAACTTGGGCTGTGGGCTCCATGTGCAGTGGGGTTTACAGGCTAGCAGGCCCGCAGGCCAGCATGTGACTGTGAGGTGACACATGGTCACAGGGGTTGGGGATCAGTACCTTGTTTGGGGTGGATAGTTCTGGGTGTGAGGGGTGAAGTTTACTTGAATATTTGAGCGAAAACACCACCCTAAAAGCTACTGTTGTGCTGCCAGCATCCCTGGGTATGCGCTGTCCTGATACTCCAATAGCTTTCTGCTACAGCCCCTGCGACTCTGCTTAGCAATGTTGTTTGGCTGTGGGACCAGGTTCCATCGTCACCAGACAGGCCAGAAAGGCCTGGTGTCACTGCCCTCAGTGACAGCCCAGCACTGGTGGATAAATACCCCAGCTTTGGGTCCTAGCAGGAATGAGCCCCTTTCTTACGGTAGTTCCATGTCCATTAATACACCCCGTGTGGGCTTCCTTCCCATCCCCCTTCACGCCCCCATTCCTCTACAGTGCTTCTTGGGATCACAGCCCAAGTAAACGACTTGCCCTCAAGTCCTTGTCTCAGGTTTGCTTCTGGGGAAACTGACCTAAGAGAAACATTTTTATAATAAAGCTAACAAAGATACATTATGCAGCACAAATTCCACATGACTTTTCAAGATAAAGCAAAATCCACGATAGAGGGTGCATGCCTCTGGCAGAGAGGGTACCCTCCCTCACCACCAAAAGGGCTGTAATTTTGGAACCTGGCTCAAAGCCCCAGGGCACAGGAGGCAGGAGGCAGCCCCTAGGTCAGCACCCCAGGCCCAGGCAGGGTGGAGCATGGACCTGAGAGATGGGGGAGCGAACAGGAGGTGCTGAGCACAGCTGGGCACTTGAGTCGGGGGTCGGCACGTGGCCAGAGTGGAATAAGTGTGCTGCTGGGATTTGGGCTCCTTATGCTGTGTCTTCAGTTGTAGGGTCAGTGGAGGATTGAGGGGTCTTGGCTTAGGGCTCAGTGATATTAGGGTGGTCCCTATCCTGATGACTTTGTGGGGGCCAATATTCAGCTGCTGTGGGGTGGCCCAGTTTGGGTCATTATGTGATGAGTGGGACAACTGAAGCCTGCTGATTGGGGGGATTGGCAAGTAACTGATCTCCAGAGGCCACAGTCATCATGGATTTCCCTGGCAGGTGGGCTGTGTAATTGATATGGGGGTGCATTGATTCAATGGATTTGGGGGTCAATATTTGAAGCAGTCAGGATCAAAATTTATCCAAGGGGACTGTGAGCATGGCTGCCCATCCATACAGCACCTTCCTGTGGATTTTTTATGCCCATCTCTGGGCAGATGCTGCCCTGCAGGGATACAGGGGGTAGGCATGGTGAACAGAGCACAGGCTGGATCTCAGCCTTCACCTGCCCTCTAGTTGGGGTGCCTTTGGCAGTGACCAACCTGCATAGCTCCATGTAGCAGCCCTGGGTGTGGTTGGGGTCTTTGAGCAGGGGGTTCCCATAACCGAGCCTTGGCAGTGGCCGTCTCCTCCAGCCCCCTCCCCAGCAGTCTCCTCCAGCTGTCCTGCTCTTCCCAGAGGAAGTGGGGTGGGTTTCTGCAGTGTGAGCCCCTGCCCCCTGTGAGGCTTGGGAGCTGGCTTCCTGGAGTGAGGGTCAGGGTCAGGGTTCGAGTCCTGGCCACGTCGTATATGTGTCAGAATGAGCAATGCCTTTTTAGGTCACATATACTTTGGACTTCAACACTGCTTTATGTAGGCCGTAAAATTAATAGGTGGGAACGAGATTTATGGGCCCCACTGGGCTGTTCTTTGCTTGTTAGGTTAAACACACTGATTTCCTGGTACAAAAGTGCTTGTTAAAATAATCTCCCCCAGCATGTTCAGAGGGGATGTATCTGTCTTGTTTGGAGGATGGGGAGAAGGCCATCCCTGCCTCCCTGGCCAGCCCACCTGTCCTAGCTGGCCCCAGCCCCAGCTGTAGACAGGATGGATGAACAATGATGTTTCTGGGTGGGGGACTGTCTGGGGAAGGAATGTGCCTCTGTGCAGATAACGCAGAGCCAGATGCGCACCCCCATCACCCCCACCCGCCCCGAAGGGCCACCAGCCTTTGTTCCTGACATACCGTAAGAAGACAGACTGGGAGCATATCAGGGAATGTATGGGGGAGGCATGGTGTTGTTGGAGCAGAGCAGGGGAATGTCCTCTCAGCCGCTTTTGAAGACTTGAAAGTGAGGAATGGAGGTGAGGGGAGAGGTGGGCCCTGCTGCTGAGGGCCTCTCCACTTCTTCCAGTTCAGTCAGCCTCAGGTGGCCCTGTACTTGCAGGCCTACAGGGCTCCACTCCACATCCCTGCCCACTTTCCCTCACCTCCTACAAGGCCCCAGGGCTCATGCCCTCTCTGAATGACTCAACCACCCCAGGGGATGGAGACTGTCTTGCCACCCCCTGTCCTAGTGGGGTACCCTCTTCTCCTGGGGTGTGATTGATGGGGTCACAGGTGGAGAGGAATAGCAGATGTAGAGAACTTCTGGAGCCAGATTGCTCACAGAGGTGCTGGCCTGGGTAGGGCTTGAGTGGGCTTGATCCAGCAGACAGCAAGACAGTGCTGTGAGCAGCCCAGAGACACAGACAGTGCTGTGAGCAGCCCCAGGATACAGACAGTGCTGTGAGCAGCCCCAGGGACACAGACAGTACTGTGAGCAGCCCCAGGACACAGACAGTGCTGTGAGCAGCCCCAGGGACATGGACAGTGCTGTGAGCAGCCCCAGGGACACGGACTGTGCTGTGAGCAGCCCTGGGACACGGACAGTGCTGTGAACAGCCCCAGGGACACAGACAGTGCTGTGAGCAGCCCCAGGGACACAGACAGTGCTGTGAGCAGCTCCAGGACACAGACAGTGCTGTGAGCAGCCCCAGGACACAGACAGTGCTGTGAGCAGCCCCAGGGGCACAGACAGTGCTGTGAGCAGCCCCAGGGACACAGACAGTGCTGTGAGCAGCCCCAGGACACAGACAGTGCTGTGAGCAGCCCCAGGACACAGACAGTGCTGTGAGCAGCCCCAGGGACACGGACAGTGCTGTGAGCAGCCCCAGGGACACGGACAGTGCTGTGAGCAGCCCCAGGGACACGGACTGTGCTGTGAGCAGCCCCGGGACACATCTACAGGGCAGGAAGAAAGGCTCAGACTAAGCCAACTCCCGACTGGTGCTCAGCCCTTAGTAGGGTCATGAGATGCTTACTGAATGACAGCATGCTCACTGGGGTCTTTCAAGTCCTGTACCTCTACTTCTTTGTTTAAATCTAGCTCATGTTCACCTTCAAAGATTGTATTTACCCTCCTCTAACATACCCCAGGGCCCTGGTTCCATGGAATGTTGGGGTGCTCACTGAGCTCCATTACTCAGCCCTTCCTCATGCCTTCTGTCCATGTCAGTGCTCCTCTCCTGGACTGGAATCCTCACTGTCCTGTCAGCCAACTGCTCAGCTTTGGAAGCTCATTTCAACAGTCCTTCCTCTGAGCTCCCAGTACCTTTTGTGTATGATATTTATGGTCATTTCGGTAAAGCACATGACTGACTCCAGGTCTGCTTCTTTTCTCATTTAATTATCACGTGGTCAAATAAACAAAATATATAAACCCCTAGCCAAACTTATTAAGAAAAAAAAAGAGAATCTACACACATAAACAGAATCAGAAATGAGAAAGGAAAAATCACAACAGATGCCACAGAAATACAAAGAATTATTAGAGAATACTATGAAAATCTATATGCTAACAAACTGGATAACCTAGAAGAAATGGACAACTTTCTAGAAAAATACAACCTTCCAAGACAGACCCAAGAAGAAACAGAAAATCTAAACAGACCAATTACCAGCAACAAAATTGAAGCAGTAATCAAAAAACTACCCAAGAAAAAAAAACTCTGGACCAGATGGATTCACCGCTGAATTTTATCAGACATATAGAGAACACATAATACCCATTCTCCTTAAAGTTTTCCAAAAAATAGAAGAGGAGAGAGTACTTCCAAACTCATTCTATGAGGCCAGCATCACTCTAATACCAAAACCAGGCAAAGACACCACAAAAAAAGAAAACTACAGACCAATATCCCTGATATTCATAGATGCAAAAATACTGAACAAAATATTAGCAAACCACATTCAAAAATACATCAAGAGGATCATACACCATGATCAAGTGGGATTCATCTCAGGGATACAAGGATGGTACAACATTCAAAAATCCATCAGCATCATACACCACATCAACAAAAAGAACAAAAAACACATGATCATCTCTATAGAGGCGGAAAAGCATCCAACAAAATTCAACATCCATTCATGATAAAAACTCTCAATAAAATGGGTACAGAGAGCAAGTACCTCAACATAATAAAGTCCATATATGACAAACTCACAGCCAACATCATACTTAACAGTGAGAAGCTGAAAGCTTTTCCCTTAAGATCTGGAACAAGATAAGGATGCCCACTCACCGCATTTTTATTCAACATAGTACTAGAGGTCCTAGCCATGGCAATCAGACAACACAAAGAAATAAAAGGCATCTAGATTGATAAGGAAAAAGTCAAACTGTCACTGTTTGCAGATGACATGATATTGTACATAAAAAACCCTAAAGAATCCACTCCAAAACTGCTAGAACTGATATCTGAATTCAGCAAAGTTGCAGGATACAAAATTAATACACAGAAATCTGTTGCTTTCCTATACACTAATGATGGACTAGCAGAAAGAGAAATCAGGAAAACAATTCCATTCACAATTGCATCAAAAAGAATAAAATACCTGGGAATAAACCTAACCAAGGAAGTGAAAGCCCTATACCCTGAAAACTACAAGACACTCTTAAGAGAAATTAAAGAGGACACTAATTAATGGAAATTCATCCCTTGCTCTTGGGTAAGAAGAATTAATATTGTCAACATGGCCATCCTGCCTAAAGCAATCTACAGATTCAATGCAATCCCTATCAAAATACCAACAGCATTCTTCAACAAACTACAACAAATAGTTGTAAAATTCATGTGGAAGCACAAAAGACCCCAAAAAGCCAAAACAATCCTGAGAAGGAAGAATAAAGCAGGGGGGATCTCACTTCCCAACTTCAAGCTCTACTACAAAGCCACAGTAATCAAGACAATTTGGTTCTGGCACAAGAACAGACCCATTGACCAGTGGAACAGAATAGAGAGTCCAGATATTAACCCAAACATACATGGTCAATTAATATATGATAAAGGAGCCATGGATATACAATGGGGAAATGACAGCCTCTTCAACAGCTGGTATTGGCAAAACTGGACAGCTACATGTAAGAGAATAAAACTGGCTTACTGTCTAACTCCATACACAAAAGTAAACTCAAAAGGGATCAAAGACCTGAATGTAAGTGAAGAAACCATAAAACTCTTAAAAGGAAACATAGGCAAAACTCTCTTGAATATAAACATGAACAACTTCTTCATGAACATATCTCCATGGGCAAGGGAAACAAAAACAAAAATGAACAAGTGAGACTATATCAAACAAAAAAGTTTCTGTACAGCAAAGAACACCACCAGTAGAACAAAAAGGCATTCTACAGTATGGGAGAATATATTCATAAATGACAGATCCGATAAATGGTTGACATCCAAAATATATAAAGAGCTCATGCACCTCAACAAACAAAAAGCAAATAACCCGATTAAAAAGTGGGCAGAGGATCTGAACAGACACTTCTCCAAAGAGGAAATTCAGATGGTCAACAGACACATGTAAAGATGGGCCACATTACTAATCATCAGAGAAATGCAAATTAAAACCACAATAAGATATCACCTCACACCAGTTAGGATGGCCACCACCCAAAAGACAAACAACAACAAATGTTGGCAAGGATTTGGAGAAAGGGGAACCCTCCTACACTGCTGGTGGGAATGTAAATTAGTTCAACAATTGTGGAAAGCAGTATGGAGGTTCCTCAAAAAACTAAACATAGAAATGCCATTTGACCCAGAAATTCCACTCCTAGGAATTTACCCTAAGAATGCAGGATCCCAGTTTGAAAAAGACAGATGCACCCCTATGTTTATCGCAGCACTATTTACAATAGCCAAGAAATGAAAACAACCTAAGTGTCCATCAGTAGATGAATGAATAAAGAAGATGTGGTACATGTACACAATGGAATATTATTCAGCCATAAGAAGAAAACAAATCCTTCCATTTACAACAACATGGATGGAGCTAGAGCGTATTATGCTCAGTGAAATAAGCCAGGTGGAGAAAGACAAGTATCAAATGATTTCCCTCATCTGTGGAATATAAGAGCAAAGAAAAAACTGAAGGAACAAAACAGCAGCAGAATCACAAAACCCAAGAATGGACTAAGAGTTACCAAAGGGAAAGGGACTGGGGCAGATGTGTGGGAAGGGAGTGATAAGGGGAAAAGGGGGCATTATGATTAGCACACATAATGTAGTGGGGTGGGGCACAGAGAAGGCATTATAACACAGAGAAGACAAGTAGTGATTCTATAGCATCTTACTATGCTGATGGACAGTGACTGTAATGGGGTATGGGTGGGGACTTGATAATGGGGGCAATCTAGTAACCACAATGTTGCTCATGTAATTGTATATTAATGATACTAAAATAAAAAAATTATCACATAGTCAGTATTATATCCAACCATAGACAGATGAAAAACCTGATGCCCTGAGACATCTATGAACATCTCCAAGGCCAGCCAGCAGTGAGTGAAGGAGCCAGGTATGAGCACATAGTCAGCGCCAGCTCCACTCCTGCTGCCTGTGTGAACCTGCCTCCATTGTCTCAGGGCATCAGAACCTTCAGCTGGTGGAACACCTGGAGCAGGGCTGCTGTCTAGATCACCTGGAGTATCTAGCACCCAGCAGAATGCTAAATGCATAGCAGAAACTCAGCATATGCTTGCAGACTGAGGCGTGGTGTTACATCTGTACAGAGTTTAGAAGCTTGAGTTAGGCTGCCTGGGTTAGAATCTTTGTTTCAGTACTTACTGACTCTGTGGCCTTTGAGCAAGTTACTAAGCCCCTCTCATATGTAAAATGAGACTAATAATATATTTACCTCATGGAGTTGTTGTGAAGTTTCAGTGAGATGCTCTAAATTGTTTATGACATCACGTGGCACATACTACAGGCTCAGTAACTCATTTTACCACCATCCCAACTTACTTGACTCACCTTCTTGTTCTGAAATACTGCCACCTGCTGGTAGGTTCCAGGTGCAACCACTACATACCAGTGGTGCCCAGAACAAAACAGCCCCTCTGGCACTCAACTTGTTTCCTCCATTTGGGCCATCCTCCCCTCAGCAATAAGCCATGCTCCTCTCCTTCCAGACTCTGCTCAACAACACCTCCTTCTGGGAGCTTCCTTGATTATCAGCCCTGCAAACCAGGGAGCACAGAGTCATATCTAGCTTTTCCCCTTCGTCCTCCCACCCCCTAAATCATTTCTTGAGTTGCATGGATTTTAGAGCCAGGCAGATGTGGATTTGGACCCTGGTGTCAACAGTTAGTAGCTGTGCAACATGGAACACATAACTGAACCTCTCTGAGCTTCATGATGAAGGATTATGCCCATAAATGGTCACTACTGTCATTACTCATCTTCTGCCCCTTGTCTCAGCCAGCCCCTGGAATCCCCTCTCACACCCAACAGGGTCCTGCTGGCCCTTCTGGTCCCCAGTTGCACATATGCTCATGGCAGGGTCAGAATAATTTTCCCCACTAGCAAGCACAGGCAAGAGGGAGCCACCTGCAGCAGGGAGGGGTGCACCATGAATGTTGAAGCCCACTGTGATGGAGATGCCCAAGAACCCAGCTCCCTGCTCCCTTGGTTCCATTTTTGCTCCCCATGTGTTTCACTGTAGGCCTTGCTTGGGAGTGGACAGTCTTCCTCGTTTCTCCTGACCACACCCCGTGCTCTCCCCAAGCAGCACGCTGGAGGAGCTTGCCTTACTCCAAATCCTCCTGAAGGCGGTCTCATGGGGACTGATCTGGTAACGTGGGGGTTGAACCACAAAGTTCTCTAAGGTCTTTTCTAGCTCTGGCATGCTTTGTGTCTGAGTCAACCAGTTTTGACTTAATGACTTCCAAATGTCTGCTTGGAAGAACTCCCATTTGTGCTACAAGTTGATGCTAAGCACCACCCCACAATGACCCAAGAAAATCTGCTGTGCTCCAAAGATGGTAACTAGGTGCCTTGCTCTTGAAGGAAGACTGGCCCTTTGTTCAAATCCAATCCCAGAAGATCTGAGGCTGAGCATGAGGTTCAGACTCTGGGTGTGAGGAACAAGCCTGGGCAGCAAGTCACATGGCTTGCTCTGAGGTGACGCAGGACCCCACTGTGGTGGGGGGCCTGAGTGGGCCTCTTTGCCCTGAAATGCATTCTCTGGGCCTGAGACCTCACTAGGAGTTTCTTTCCTTTGGGTTTTCTTTTACAGGTTCATCTCAAATCATGCCTTGCCCCAGGAAGGGTGGCACGTTCCGTGCCTCTCTGTGGGGCTGTGTCCCAGGCCCTCAGCAGTCTGGGAGATCCCAAAGAGGCAGTGGGGACGGGCTCCAAGGGGGGTCATGGCTGGGGAGCAGACACGGAGACAGACTTCACCGTGAGGCAGGCCTGCACCCAGGCCTGGTGGATTAGAAGGGGTATTCGGTGAGTCCACGACCAGCCCACAACAGCAGGGAGCTTTGCTCAGACTTTGTAGACCATCCAATGGCCTCTTTCAAAACAGGATTTTGATGAGTTAAGTGTAAATGAATCAGAAACACATGGTTTGGCTTTCCCTCCAAATGCAACGGGGTTTGAATACAGCTCAGGGAGGTAAGGGGGAGTCTGAGGAGGAGAGATGTGGCTTCATCAAACAGGCCATTTCTTCCTTCTGTTGACATTTCCGCCACTGCCCCATGGCTCCCTATCCTTTATCGTCTGCCTGCACCCCACCCCTGGGGCAGGGGGAGACCTGGGTCTTTGCTGCCTGTGCTCAGCTGAGGGGGAGCTGGACGCATCCAGCCTCCCTCCGGCTGCCGGCCAGGATGCCTGGCAGCAGCTGCTGGAAGCCTTTTCTCCGGAGACAGTGTCTAGCTGCTCATCCTAGACTTCTGAGGTGGGGCGACCCAGAGGGGGAGGGCAGAGCCAGGGAGGGTACAGGGCCCTCCGCAGGCACACTTGGATTTATAGGTACTAGACTCCAGTCTCAGAACATAGTGTCTCATGACCACGCAACTTTTCAGACAATACTGTGTCTTCATCATCTATTTAAATCACATGCATTACTTACATTTATTATAAACATCATACTCTTTTTTTTTTAGTATATATCTTAAGAGCACAGTGAAGCAAAATAAAAATAATAAAAGCTACCTATCACCCCCACCCAGAGGTGTGTTTGTTAACATTTTTGACAAAAATACAGATTCAGAGACAATAAAGTACAGTGGTTAGAATTTTGAGTCTAGAGTCGACTACCGGGCTCAAATCCCAGCTGCATCACTTGCTGCATGTTACATGAATTTTTCTAAACTTCAGATCCTACATCTCAGACTGATAACAACAGCAATATGGCATTTGCCAGGCCTGAGTGGGATAACATACATAAAGCACCTAGGGGAGTATATGGTGCACTGTAGCCACCCAACAGTTGTTAGCTATCAGGTTTCGATTTTGTATCCTGTCTTTTCCTCTTATATCTATATGACATCATCTCCCTATGTCATTAATATTCTCCAGAACATGATTAAGTGGCTGCATTATAGGTCATTCATTCAACCTTTTCCTTTAAATAATGTTAGAAATAACACTATAATGAACATCTTTTTTCATTCGAAGAGGGTACAAACCTGAGTCTGAGTTTTTCCCACATAAGCTTTTTTTCTCATAAGCTGATTTGCATGGAGAAAATGATCTTGGAGAATATTTATGCCTATGAACTTTGGGGATATATAAGGGATTTCCATCCCTGTAGTTTGGCCTTTTCCAGGATGTCAAATAAATGGTATCATACAGCATACAGTGTTTCGTGACTGGCTTCTTTCACTTTGCATAATGCTTTTGACAGTCATTCATGTTGCTGCCTGTATCAGCACTGCATTCCTTTTTGTTGTTGTGCAGTATTCCATTATTTGGATATAGCATCATTTTCTCATCTACTTACTAGTTAATAAACTTTTGGATTATTTCCAATTTGGACCTATTATGAATAAAGTTCCTAAAATTAACATACCAATCATTGATGAGCATATGTTTTCATTCTTTTTGGGTAAATTCCTAGGAATAGAATTACTGAGTCATGAATGTATATATATATATATAGTAACTGTCACACTGTTCTCTGAAGAGGCTCTCCTGTGTTGCATTTCCAGCAATGTTTGAGAGTTCCAATTAATTTCATCTCTTGGCACTTGGTATTATCAGTTTTTTAAATTTTAGCCATTCTAAGAGAGGTGTAGTGGTATCACATTGTGGTTTTAATTCACATTTTCCTAATGATTAATGACATTGAGGCTCTTTTCATGTGCTTGTTTGCTATCCATACATCTTCTTTGCTTAAGTGCCTGATATCATTTGCACATCTTTAAATTGGGTTAGTTGTCTTCCTATTATTAAGTTATAAGGATTCCTTATGTATTCTGGATAAAAATTCTTTATTATATAATGTATTTTGTAAATACGCATTTTCTCCGAACCTGTGTCTTATCATTCACTTTAACTGTGTCTTCAGAAAAGCAGAATTTTTTAATTTGATGCAGTCCAGTTTATCAATTTTTTTCTTTCATGGATTGTATTTTTTAGGTCAAAGCTCTTTTTGGAAGTTTTACAGTTTTAGAATTTACATTTAGGCCTAAAGTACATTTTGAATTAATTTTTATATGGCGTGAAGTATGGGTTGAAGTTCACTGTTACGCGTATGAATGTACAATTGTTTCAGTACCATTTGTTCTAAGATTATCCTTTTTCTAATAAATTTTCTTTGGTCCTTTGTCAAAATTCAGTCAACCATATTGTGAAGGGTCTGTTTTGGACTCTGTTCCATTGATCTAAGTGTCTATCTTTTCACCATCTTGATTATTAAAGCTTTATATTATGTCTTGAAATCAGATAGTATGAGTCTTTCAACTTTCTTTTTCAAAATTATTTTGGCTCTTCTATTTCCTTTGCTTTTCCATATAAATCTTAGGGTTAGCTTGTCAAATTCTACCAAAATCCCTACCCCAGGATTTTTACTAGGATTTCACTGAAACTATAAATCAATATAGGGAACATTTTCAATAGTCTGAATAAAATAGGTTTAGATTTTATTTTGTTTCTTTTTTTATATTTTTCATCTTCTGAGTTTCTGTCATTTGCTGTCCTTCAATAATTTTGGAAAAGTTATCAGCCATTATATCTCTCAAATTTCTTCTTCCAAGTTCTTTCTCTCTTTTTCTGGGACTCTAATTTGATATTTTCCTATAGTTTTTGGTTCTTTTTGATTTTTAATTTTTTTTCTTTTTGCTTCAACTTGAAAAATGTCTGTTGAGCTACCTTTAAGTCCAATGATTCTTTCCTCTTCTGCATCTTATCTGCTGATAAACCTGTCAAAGGAATTCTTCCCTATCTCTGATATCCTGCCTCCTCCTCCCTCTAGTACTTATACTTGATTTTTTTATAGTTTCCACCTCAGTGTTGTAATTCCTCATCTGTTTAAGCATATTGGCCACTTTTCCCACTAGGTCTTTTAACATATTAATCACAGGTATTTAAAGGTTCCCATTTGATCATTTCAACATCTAGCTCACCTCTGCGTGTGGTTTTGTTGACTGCCTTATCTCTTGACAATTTTGTATTGCTTTTTTGTGTATCTTGTAATTTTTTTGTTGAATGTTGGACACAGTGTGAAAAAAGCAGAAACTGAGATAAATAGTACTTTTGCCCTAAAGTGGACATAACTCTTTCTGTGACACCATGGATGTGTGTGTGCGTGTGTGTGTGTGTATGTGTGTGTGTGGTGGTGGTGGTGGTGGCAGGGGTCTTGAGTTAATCTAGGGAATATTTGAACTGGGTTTGGGTACGGTTGTTACCACTGTTAACTTCACAATATCACATCTTGCAAATTCGTTCTGTAAGAAATTGGCTACTGCTGCCATGTATGACTACCTGTTTCTTTTGTGCTCTTCCAAAGGGAAATCACATGTTCCATAGTTCCTCAAATGGGCTTTGCACACTTCGAAATCTGGCTCACCTGGCAACTTTGTGACCAACTTTCTGATGGGTTCAGGAAAACTTTTGAGATTGTCTGGCCCTTTAAAAACTTCGTTATGTTAAATAGCAAGTGATGTTTCCTTATGATGTTTCTACATCCTAAGAGGAAGCAGATTCTCCTTGTTTTTTCACATCTGTCTAATGATCATATGTTTTTCTCCTTTGACCTAAAGATGTAGTGAATTATATTAATGACTTTCGTATTAAACCATATTTACATTATTTTAGTAATGCCCATTGTCTCACGTTGTATTATTCTTTTACTTGGGTGCTAAATTTGATTTTCTAACATTGGTTGGTAGTTTTGTTTTGTTACTAAATATGCTTTTGTATCATTAATCTAGGTTTATAAAACCAACTATAATTTTTATATCTTTTTCTGTTCTCTGTCAAAGTTTATGTATCATGGAAATCCTCAATTCCATGAACATTTGAGTGATAAAACTGATCATTGCAACATTTTTGTGGGTAATTCTGTGTCAATGTTCTCAATTTATTCCTCAGTTATTGGTCTTTTAAGGCTTTATATTTTTTAAATTCTTTGTGGCAATTTGTATTTCTCAAGAAAATACTTTATCTTTGTTAGTGCTTTAAAATGTAGTCTTGACTGAGTTTGTAACTCTTGGCATAGCATGAGAAGGAAGGAGAACCAAGGAACAGCCTCTTAGAACACCGATATTCAAGAGCAGAGGAGAAGAACTGTTCCAAAGGAGTGTGAGAAGGAACATACCAAGAAACAGGGAGGACCAGGAGACTGCAAGAGCCTAGAACCAATGAAAGAGATTTTTCAAGATTGAAAGTAATTTAACTGGGCTCATATTTCTTTGTCACCTTAGCTAGTTTAAAAAAAAAACTAGAAATGGAAAAGTTGAGATACAAAAATTCTACATTCAAAGTAAGGTGCCATTTGTGTATGAAGGCAACAGAAAGAAATTCTTCATTGTATACATATTCAGGAAAAATACCACACATCTATCCTTTCTGAAAGCACTTACTTAAAAATATAATCCAACTAAGAAGGAGAAAAACAAAAGAGTTCACAAATGGGGGAGTCATGGTATAGAAAAAACTGTGGTGAGTAATTAAGCAATGTGGACACAGACCTAAGTCTAAATGATTATCATCATTGTTTTGAAGCAGACTGCTTTTGGTTGTATTTATTAAATATGTTGCTGTATTCTACAAATATAGAAATGTAAAAGCAAGAATGATTTGACCATGATAAAACTGGGGTAAAAATATTAAATCATTTTGACAAAAATTGAGAGGAATAACTTAGGAGAAGTATGGAGTAAATATATACCAATTCTTTATCTTACATAAGGGTACCTGAATACATACTCTTTTTAAAGATACATTTTATTGGAGTATAATTTACTACAATAAAATGCACACATTTGAAGTGTATGGGCCAATGATGTTTGACAAATATACACAACCTTGTAATTAGCACAACAGTCAAGCTATGGAATATTTAATTGTGGCACTTGCCAGTTATCTTTGTCCTCCACCCCAACCCCTGACCTCAAGAAACTGTTCTTTTTTTTTCTACCTCTTTAGATGAGTTTTCTTAGAATTTAATATAAATGGAATCATGTAGCACATGGTCTTTTGGGCCTGGCTTCTTTTCTTCAGTACAATATAGCAAGTCTTGAAATCAAGTATTGTAAGTCTCCAACTTCAGTCTTTCCAAAATCACTTAACTATCTTGGTCCTTTGCTTTTCCACATAAATTTTAGACTCAGCTTGTCAACTCTTGTTAAAAAGCCTACAGGAATTTTGACTGAGTTTGCAGCTGATCTGTAGATTAATTTGTGCAGAATATGCATCTTAATGATCCTGAGTCTTCTAATAAAAGAATATGACCTCTTTTTCTCCATTTACTTAAATTTCCTTAATGTTTCTCAACAGTGTTTTATGTAGCTTGATTTTATCCCAAAATGATCCTTTTTTATGTTACTGTAAATGGTATTTTTAAGGGTTTAACTTCTACTTGTTCATTGCTAGTATATAAATATACAATGCATATTTTTATGGATTTTTTTTTGTAACTTTTCTAAATTAATTTATTCCTTCTAGTAGGGTTTTGGTAGATTGATTCCCAATGATGTTTTGTGGACCTGATCATGTCATTGGTAAACAGAGTTTTACTAAACTTATCCAAACTGTATTCCTTTCTTAAAATTTCTCTTGCCTTCAACATGGATGGAGCTAGAGGGTTTTATGCTCAGTGAAATAAGCCAGGCGGAGAAAGACAAGTACCAAATGATTTCCCTCATTTGTGGAGTATAAGAACAAAGCAAAAGCTGAAGGAACAAAACAGCAGCAGACTCACAGAACCCAAGAATGGACTAACAGTTACCAAAGGGAAAGGGACTGGGGAGAATGGGTGGGAAAGGAGGGATAAGGGGAATAAGGGGGTATTACGATTAGCACACATAATGTATTGGGGGGCACGGGGAAGGCAGTATAACACAGAGAATACAAGTAATGATTCTATAGTGTCTTACTACGCTGATGGACAGTGACTATAATGGAGTATGTGGTGGGGACTTGATAATGGGGGGAGTCTAGTAATCATAATGTTGCTCATGTAATTGTACATCAATAATACAAAAAAAAAATTTCTCTTGCTCGACTCTCCAGTAAAATACTGAATAGAAGAGGTAAGAGTGAATATCTTTGTCTATTTCTCATTTCAGAGAAAAGTATTGTTTGTCATCATTAAGTATTACATAAGGTATAGGTTGATTTTAAATAGAGACATATTTTAAATACAGGCATTTAAAAAAATACTAAAAGACTTCAATTTTTTACAGTAGTTTTAGATGCACAAAAAAGTTAAGACGAAGGTAAAGAGATTTCCCATATACCCCTTACCAGACACATGCTTAGACTCCCCCATTTTCAACATCCCACCAAGTGATTCAGATGTTATAATTGATGAACCTACATTAACATAACATAAGCACCCAAAGTCCATAGTTTACATAAGCGTTCATTTGTTGTATTGTACTTAAAAGTTTGGACAAATGTGTACTGACATGTACCCATCATTATACTACCATACAGAATATTTTCTCTCATTCTGTAGGGGCCTTTTCCATGTGTTGATCACTTCCTTTGCTGTGCAGAAGCTCTTTAGTCTGGTGTAGACCCACTTGTCTATTTTAGCTTCTGTTGCCTAAATTTTGGTGTCTTATCCAAGAAATCATTGCCACGACCAATGTCAGGATCTTTTTCTTCATGTTTTCTTCTAAGAGTTTTATTGTTTTGGGTCTTACATTTAAGTCTTTGACCCATTTTAAGTTAACTTTCCTGAGTGGTGTAAGATAGGGATCCAGTTACATTGTTTTGCATGTGGCTGTCCAGTTTCCCCAACACAACTTTCTGAAGAGACTGTCCTTTCCCCACTGTGTGCTCTTGGTGCCTTTGTCAAAAACTTAATTGCTTGTGCATGGGTTTATGACTGGCTCTGTCCACAGGTCTTATGCAGCACCATACTGTCTTAATAACTACAGTTTGTAATATAGCTTGAAATCAGGAAATATAATGACTTCATTGTTGTTCTTTCTCAGGATTGCTTTGGCTATTCATGGTCTTTTGTGGTTCCATACAAATTTTAGATGTTTTTTACTATTTCTGTGATAAATACCCTTGGAATTTTGATAGAGATTGCATTGAATCTGTAGATTGCCTTAGGTAGAATTGACATTTTCACAGTATTAATTCTTCTAATCCACTTAATTCAAATCTTTGTTTTTAATGAAAAAATGTACTTTATCCACATATTTACCCTCTCCAGTGCTCTTCATTCCTTTATATAGATCCTTATTTCCATCTGGTATCATTTTCTTTCCACTTGAGCTTCCTCCTTCAACATTTCCTGTAGAGAAGTTATAAGTGATGAATTATCTCAGCTTTTGTCTGGAAAAGATTTCATTGTATTTACAATTTAAAAATAAATATTTACTGGATTTAAAATTTTAATTTGATGCCTTGTCTCAGCACTTTAAAGATGTCATTTCATTGTTTTCTGGCTTGCATAGTCTTTGATGAGAAGATTGTGACTATATGCTTATCTTTGTTTATCTATATATGATGTATATTTTTCACTGGATGCCTTTAAGATTTTTCTCTTTAACATGGGTTTTCAGAAATTTTATACTGGTTTTCTCTGTGCACTAATCTTTCCTGGAGTTTGTTGACCCCCCTCAGATTTGTGGGTTTATAATTTTCATCAAATTTGGAAATTTTTCAGTCACAATTTCTTCAAAAACTTTTCTGCCCCTTGCTTTTTTCCTTCTGAGGTCCCAGTAACATGTGAGCATGTTTTGCCCTTGATACCTTTTATTACCTCACATATCACCAAGGCTCCGTCCCCCTGGCCCAGTCTTCTTTTGCTCTTTTTCACCCATATAGTTTGCATTGCTTATCCACCTAGGAGTTCTTCCCCTCATAGCTCAGCTGCCTCAGACTCCCTGAGCCCCAGTCTCTGTTTCCTCAACCCAGTGAGAGTGAGACTGCCAGGACATGTTGGCCCAGAAGGTGCCACCAGGCAGACAGCCAATGCAGTCATAGGGGTCTTCACAATCCCCACCCCACCCCAGAGCCGCAGTCCTGAGCTGCCTTTGTCCAATATCTGGAAGAAGTTATTTCATGCATTTTTCTAGTTTCTAGTTGTTTAAGCTCTATCCCTGTTAGCCCATCATCACTGGGAGTGAAAGCATAAATATTCTTTTCCTTCTCATCTTGGATAATTGTAGAAATATAGATTTTTAAAAAGTTGCAGAAAGTAGCTTTGTTGATTTTACTGATGTTTACTGCAAATATTACCAAAATACAGAAATCATGACAAAGAAACTAATCACGGTTAACAGTTCATCATGTCTTCACAACTTTTGTCTATACTTGGTGATGTGCATAGATGAGGGTTTACCTGGTAGTGGATGGTGAAGCTTTGGTAACTAAACAAGCAACAGTAAATAAAATATAAGTAGTATAAGTCTTGGAATAGAATTATTAATGTTATCGTCACTTACAGAAAATAGGATCACCTATTAGGAAGCCCAAGAAAATAAATCCAAAATGCCTGGAAAAAGTATGATTTTTTTTCAAAAAGAAGACTTTTTGTATGCTAATACTAACTAGTTAGAAAACATAATGGGGAAAGATCTTAATTATAAAAGCAACAAATATATGCCTGTCACATATATGTGTAATTGGGTTTAAAGAAATGCATGGAAATAAATTGTATGAAGAAAATTACAAAGCTATGTGAATTTTTAGAAAACCTAGTTCTGATTTGGGAACATTTAATACTGGAAAGTTGTCCATACTATAAATTGTTTGCAATCCTCATCAAAATCTACATGGGATTTTTTTAAGAAGTCAAAATGATTTTTTAAATCACTGAAAAAATGATCCAGAGAATTTTTGGAAGAGCAGAGTAGTGAAATGGGAGTTCCCTACCAGATATTAAAATGTACAATAAAGTTACAATAATCACAATCAGATGGAAGTAGTGCAGGAATAGACAAAACAGATCAGTGGAGCAAAAGACAAAGCCCAAAGAAGTCCAAAAATATTCAAGAATGTATTGCAAGATAAAAATAGCATTTTAAGACAGTGGGGAATGGGGGAATTTATTCATAAATAAATTTGAATTTACTACCTAATATATTTGGGTGCAGGGGACATGTGAGGAGTTGAAACATAATTTGTGTCAGAATAAATCCAGGTAGATTAAAGGCTTAAATGTAAAATCTGAAGCTTACCGAAGGGGTGGGTAATAGGCACTCTCATATATTTTTGGTTCAGGATAATTTGCATAACTCTTTGGAGGACAGTTTGGCAATAGCTATTAAAATAAAGAGATGCTCATATACTTTGGCTCCATGATTTCTCTTTTGTTAATTCATCTGGTAATTCATGTAGATATAGTGGTCCATGTGCACAAATAAATATCCTTAGACAAGGATATTACTGGCAGCATTATTTATGGTAGAATAACAAAATATTAGAACTGAGCTCTTCTTTGCTCAGACACCACAGTGAGTGGGCCATAGACCTCTCTCTCTCTCTCTCTGTAGATTGACAAAGGAATTTGGCCGAGAATCTATCACTGATTCTGGGACTGCTCAGCCACACCAAGGATGACAAGGTTTGAGACTACAAAGGAGAGGGCTTTGGGGAAGGGATTTTTAGAGAGAGCTGTTGCCTTTCTGGGTCCTCACCCAACCTTTGGGTGAGCAACTAGTTGGGGGATGATGTAAGGAAGAGAGGCAGACAGACCAAGGCCCTTCCCTCTGCTGGCTTTCGACTGGTAGCTGGTCAGACTCGGGAAGGGAAAAGATTCAGCAACACCAAGTCAAATTCAGGGGTTTGGTTTATTACTTGGAAATAAAGATTATGATTTCCAAATTAAGGCTACATTTTTTGCTGAAAATGGAAATCCAGAAAAAAGAAGAATGAAATGAAATGAGAACAGCCAGTGTTTTCAAACAAAAGCAGAAAGTAGTATCCTAAAGAAATATTTTTAAAGGCATGAGGGAAGAAAAAAATGAAGTTTTACTTTGATTATGTTATGAGGCATGCTTGTTCAACATACCACTTATAGTAGGAAAACGCTGGGAAAACTTACAGGCCCACCAAAAAAAAGACTGGATATATATGCTGATGTGTCCATATAATAAAATATTATGCTACTGTTAAAAATAACAAGGAAGATATTTATGCAGTGGTAAGGAATGATCTCCAAATAATGTGTTCAGTGGGGACACAAGCAAGGTATGGAGCACTTTATGTAGTATGCTGCTCTATAGGGAAAAAAAGGTGGGGTGTGGGGAATGTGCAGTATGCATATGGTTTATACTGGAATATCTGTGGATCCCTAAGAAATGGTCACATGATCTGCCTCTGAAAAAGACAAGTTGGAGACTGTGGAACAGGTATGGAAGAGGCATCTGCTTTCTACCATGTGCATTTATTACTTATGAAAATAGGTTGTGGAATTATGAAAGTACTAGAAAAAAACAGGTTGTTATTTATTTATTCAAATAAAACCTGAGTAGTTCCATAGTTCAACCAAACATGGAATAATAGTTAAATAGAATTCATAGAGAAAAATAGAATTGGAAGGTGTATAAATTTTTTGTCTCTTGAGTAAACACCACGGGCTATAGTGACAGTGCACACATGTGTGAGAGAAGCACATTTTTTAATGAACCACAAAACTCCCCATTTCTGCCATTCTCTATCCTCCACATGTACAACAGCTGGTAGTTACAAAATTTGGTATTTCTCCCACTCATAAACTCCCAATCAAAGTTCATTCTGAAACTGAGAATGCATGGCTCAATTCCTCCACTCCTTTCCTTCTGTGGCTCTACCTTTTTCTTTTCCTAGAATTATTTCTCTTTCCCAAGTGGAAGTCTCTGGCCCCTCTTCTTGCTTTTTCTCACTCTGCAGCTATTTCTACCAATTACTTAAAAACCTAACAGAAAACATCCGGGGTCTAAGCAAACAAACAGAGTATTCTTCGGCATGGAGGAAGGTGGGGAAGCTATCAAATGCACATTGTCCCTCTGACATTTATGCAATCTTGGCTGGGGCACCTTTCCAAACATGAAATGGTAAAGGGAAAAATTGTTATATTAAACTGCATTTAAAAACAAATTTTAAGAAAAGCTGGTACAGAGACTTTTTTGATTGTGTATCAAGACATTATAAAGGTAAAATTAATATATGTCTTGTTGCTGGAGGGTCTAACAAGGAGACCAGCGGACAGAACAGAGAACACAGAAACATGCTCATAAACAGAAAGTTCATATGACAGGGCAATAACAAAACAGTGGGAAAACAATGAACTATTTAATAAATGGTGCTGGGATTGCAGGTTACCCATATGGAAAAAAAATTAGATCCCTACCTCATGCCATATAAAAAATAAACTCCAGGTAGATTGAAGATCTAAATATAAAAAGCAAATGTTTTTAGCTTTTAGGAGAAAATATAGGGACTATCTTCATGATCTTCAGATAGAGAAAGACATAGTAAAAAACACACACAGAGCCAAACTCTGAAGAAAAAGGTTGATAAGTGAGATTACATTAAAGTTTAAGGTATTTCTCAGTAAAGACACCATACAAATTTACTAAGTCAACCAGAGACTGTAAAACAATCTGCAGCATGTGTAACTACAGAGGAATACTACAATTTGATTAGAAAAATAAAGAATGGGCAAAGGGTGAGGATTAACCAAAGAGGGAATACCAATGGCCAATAAATGGGTGAAGAGACAACCAAACTGACTTGGAGTCAGGAAAATGTAAAAATAAAGCAATGAGATAACACTTGTTACCAATCATATTGACAAAAAGTATAAGTTTGATAATACTATGAGTTGGAGTAGAGAAACAATACTCAGGAGAGAGTAAAATAGTGCCACTGATTGGGTGAGCTATTTGGCACCATCTAGAAAATCTAATAATGTGCGCGCTAGTTACCCAGATAGTCCGCATCTCTGCATGTACCTGGAAAAACTCTTGCACATGCACATAAAGACTCATGTACAATAACATCACTAAATGTTGTCCTTATAATGAAAATTTAGAGGAATAAAAATCCTAAGTGCCCAAAAACAGGAAAATGGGTAAGCTATGGTGGGTTTATAAAATACCACGCCTCTGTTAAAATGAATGAATTACAGCTGTCTATTTCAATATGAATACATTTCCAAAACATAATGTTGATCAAAAACAGATTATAGGACACTTACAATATGTTTCCATTCGTGTAAAGATTCAGGACATAATGTGTAAAATAGTATCATATACATCATTTATGGACTCACACATAGTGTCACTATTAAAACATGCCTGGGAATGATATACAAAAAAAATTCACATACAAATTAGGTTTGGAAAGAGAGGAAGCAGAATGTGCTGTGCAGAGGAGCAGAGGACATCAAGTGTGATGGAAGTGTTTTGTTGCTTTAAAAAGTAGAAAGCAAGTTGACAAGTTGTTGATATTTCACAAGGCCCTGGAAAGAATACTCAGATATTTTACCATATATATCTGTATATCCTAATGCAAACTGTAAAAAATATTTGTAAAATATATGACAAAAAGGGGTTAAATATTGTTTTGATATATAGAATACTTGAAATTCAAAAACAAAATCATACAATGATTCCTCTCAAAATCTAAATCTAGACAAACTATGTAAAAAGGCAGGTCTCAAAGGAATGTTATTTCTAATTGTTTGAGCAATCAAAGAAACATTGAATTGAGATGTTACTGTCTTTTTTTCTTTTCAGATTGATAAAGATGAAAAGGAATGATAAAATCAGCATTGGTGAGAAGACAGAGACACTAATGAAATGAACAGGATGATAAATCCCTTATAACCATTGGTAGGACAAAAGCATAAGTCAAATATTTTTTAAGAACATGCATCATTTGTCTAGGGATTTGTTTCTATTCCATTTCTAGGGATTTATTCTAATGGATAGTGGACAAGAATCAGCCTATCCTAAAAAGGATGCTTACTGAAAGACAATTTAGAACATCAAAAACTGGAGATAAATTAGATATCCTTAAATACAAACTTGAATTAATAAATTATGATACAAAGATATAATGCAATATAAAATTATGATATATTCTTTCCTGAAAATGCTTTCATGATATAGAAAGTTTAAAATTCACATTACAAATAGTGCCTATTTTTACAATATCTATAGATTCATATGTGGTTTTATACATGCACACACATACACATACATTTCCACGGAAAACAGTCTAAAAACACTAAACAATATGGGTGTGTTAAGTAGAAGCTGCATTTCAGATGTTAAATTTTTTTTAAAAATTTGTAACATTTGTACTATGCTTATATACTACTTGTGTGTGAAAAGAAAATAAAGCTAGCGCAAGGCAGGAATGCGTTCTTCCTCTAAACCCTGAGGGTCAGGCTTTCCTCCTTGGGGGTCTAAATATTGGAGATGAAGAGAAAATTATCATTATTTGAAGATAGTACTATTTGCCTAAGAAAACCAAAGCAAATCAATTAGAAAAGTATTAGAAACAGGGAAAGTGGACAGTGGCTTGTTAAAAAATGGATATACAGATCTCAGTGTCTGTCATATACACCAAAAATAGCCAACTAGGAAACACAGTGAAGAAAAAAATATTACCAGGAGCAACAAAAACTGTTCTGTGAATAAGCTTTATAAGACTAGTGAAGCCTGTGGGAACATACACACACACACACAACCTCCTCATATTCATACATACACATACTTCCCCACATATACCCTCTACACACATAGCCATACTCAGAAAGAACTTTGAGATATTTAATAAATAGATGTATTTATTGGGAAGTTTTAATATTGTAAAGATATTTTGGAAGAATGGACATTAACACATTCCAATCAAAATCTCAGTGTGATTGTGGGAGGTGAAGCAATTGTCAAATTTACTGTGAAATTATCCTGAAAAAATTAATTCATGACAATATCAATGAAGAAAGGACAGGACAAATGACTTGTACAGTCAAACATTAGAATCTACTTCAGAAATATAATCATCAAAATAATGTGGCTAGGGAATAGAATAAAACAGAATAGAATAAAATGCTCCGAAACCAATCCATTTACGTGTTAGAATTTAGCACATGGGTAAAGGTGTTATTTCAAATTAGTAGAAATAATGATTCTTTTTTTAATTCGCATTAAGACTATTGAAACATTGGAGGAAAGTGAAAGATCCCTGTCTCACAAGGTATGTTAAAATAAACTCCAATTATGTTAAATAAGAGTTTGAAATCATAGATAACCCAGAACAAAATCTAGGTATTTATCTCATCTCAGGATTAGAGGGTCTTTCTAAAAAAACACACACAAGTGGACTCCACAAAGAGATAGATAGGTTTAACATGTAGGAAAATACTAGTGTATTAACAGAAAAATACGATTCTCACAGGTGGGTTCCCTGGGACTCTGAGATTAAGAGTGTATGGGGTTTATTAGGGGTGTTCTTGGGAATGTCACACATGTGAGTGGGAATTCACAGGGAAAAGCTGGGCTGTGTTACATCTCAGCAAAGGCTGGGCTGACCCAGCCCAGCAAAGGAGCAAGGGAACCTTCAGTGTTGTCCCAAGTTGGGAGAAGGGTCCTGGCCTTTGCATCCTTAGATGTGGGCTCCTCCAGGAATGTGGCATTGTGGTGGTTTAAAAATACATCCATGAATTATTTAACAGACATTCATCCCTTCAAAAGGTGGGGCCTACCTTCCCTCCCTGCAAATGAAGGCTGGACTCAGTGAGATGTTTCTGACCCACAGGATACGGCAGCAGTGATTAAGTCATACCAGGCATCGTGGCCTCTTGGGCTTCTCTCTTGGGAAAAGAAAAGCTACTATATTGTGAGGACACTCAAGCAGCCCCATGGAGAGGCTCACATGTGTGAAACCAAGGCCGCCTGGCCCACAGCCATTCTAGAGTCACGTTTAAAAGCCGATCCTCAAGCCCTAGTCAGGGATTCAGATGACTGCAGCCTTGGCTGACATCTTGACTGCAACCTCATGAGAGACCCCACACCAGGAACCACCCAGCTAAGTGGCCCCCAGTTCCTAACTCACAGATTCAGCAAGATAATGAGTGTTGTTTTAAGCTCCCGTATTTTGGAGCAATCCATTTGTGGATAAAATGAGAGTTCCTGTGACCAGGATTCTCACCTGGCTGTTGTTGACTAGCTCACTGCACACCTGTGGGCACTACATGGCTGCTGACTCCATAAAAAGAGCTTTGCCCAGTGCTCGGGGCACAACTCAGTGGCAGGGCTGCAAGACTGCAGGAGAGCAGAGCAGAGACTGGAGTGGTGGCAGCACCGAGGACAGAGGCCCAGAGGATGGCTGTGTGGGACGACTGTGCAGAGAGGCCCAGAGGACAGCTGTGCAGGCAGAGAGGTCCAAAGAACGTCTGTGTGGGATGGCTGTACAGAGATGCCCAGAGGGACAACTGTGCAGAGAAGGCCAGAAGACAGCTGTGCAGACAGAGGAGCCCAGAGGCAGAGACTGGCTTGCTGCATACAGACTTGCTCTGACTGAATGGGATTCTAGTGACTGACCTGCCACCTGGAAATAAAGTTGGGTATAACCCTTTCACCCCAAAGAGTGTTCTGCTGTCAATTTTCTTTGGTCACATTGAATCCATAGCGAACTTGCCCGTGGCTGAAACCTATTGGCAAGACACCATTCCAGAGCATCAGATAACTATTATACTTCTGGTCTTAGGCAAGGTTGCTCTGAGAGCTGACAGCTGAGGGGTTTTGCTGGCAGCCTTCTCTGCAGCTGGGAGATCAAGCCCTACAGTCCTAAAAAGAGACCGGAATGGGGCATCACACTGTCCATTCCAACCGTAAAGAAGCATATAGCCACATGATAAACTGGGTTTTAAAAGATGCGTGTAATCCAAATATCAACCTTTGGTGCTCCCGGGTATCAGCGGTTTGTGTTTGCCAGTTTGGGGAGCAAGGGGGTCACTGGTGCTGATGTCCCCTGACTTCCTGGCCTAAGACAGCCATTTCATGTCAGCTGGGATGCAGAATCAGACCAAATGAACCACCTTTACACCCAAGCACTACCCTAGTGGACTTCTCTGAGGGTCTGAGGGTCATGGGGAAGGGTCATGTTCTGGAACCCACCACGCTGTTCTTACACCTGCAGTCCATCTTCTCTTATACCCACCTCTCCATCTCACAATATGTCCCAGAATTCCTCCAACTCCAAACTCTCCCTCTGTCCTGCAGAGCAGTTCAGCACTTCTTGCTATGTCTTATCTTAATAAAAAATACCCCAATCCTTACAGAAACTCGGCAAAACTGAGAGCCCACCATCTAACAGGACCCTCCAATCTTAGAAAGTCATTGATTTTTATTAAGTTTGTAACAAGTGGGAGCCAAAGGCTCATTACTTTTAATATTAAAATAATAGTTCTCACTTGAATGTTTATTATGCATCAGACATTATTCTAAACACTTGACATAGATTTTTGCACTTAATCCTCTTAATTACACTGTGAAGGAAGTACTACGATCATCCCATTGTATGTATGCAGAAACTGAGGCACAAAGAGGTTAAATAACTCACCCAAGATTACAAGGCTAATGAATAGTGGAGATGGGATTTGAATCCAAGCAGAGTAACTACAGAGAACATTCTCTTAACTGCTATGCAGCATAATCTCCTAAATATACTTGCTGCTCAGGATTTATACTTAAACTGCAAGAATGAGAATCTTGTACCAAGAGGCAACAATCATGAAAAGTTTGCAAATATGAGAGTACTTTTATCAATCAGTGCCAAACAATGAAATACTTCAAAAGGAAAAAATAAACAGAAAATATAAACAGGTGATTTATAAAAGAAAAATATAATGACACACCTATTCTTTGAGAATAAAGCAGCAAGCAATAGGAGGGGTTCAGGAAAAGGATTCAAGTGTCCGAGAAAGCTTTGCAAGGACCTGCAGATGAGTCAGCCATTCTGTGTTTTAAGAGAAGTGCTGTCAAGGGTCTGAAGTGAAGATTACTGGGCCAGTCAGAAGTAGGGTAGCTCTTAAAATGAGGTCCAGCTCTGTGAGTGCCAGGGGACACCCCAGCTGCCCCTCCTCACCAGCAAGAGGCCATGGAAGTTTTTCTGTCCTTGGGGGCCAGCTGGGTCTGCAGAAACCAGAAGACAGGGCACCGAGGGCTGTCAGGGCTCTGTGAGGTCCTGGTCAGCAGGGTAGCCTGCTCCACTTGAATCCTTGCCCCACCACTTGCCAGCTGTGTGACCTTGGTCAAGCCACTTCCCTCTCTGTGCCTCAGTTTCTACATTGGTAAAGCAGGCTAGTAATAGTAGTGTCTATCTCAGAGAACTATTGTGAGGGTTCAATGTGGTAATTCATATGAAACATTTAAAGTAGTTCTTGGCACACACTAAAGATCCCCAAATGTTAATTATTATTTGAAATTCTACTTTATGCTTCACTCATTTAAAAACTGTTCTGGAAAAAGACACAAAGCATCATTCCTGTCCCCAACAGTCCTTCTCCTGAGCTCAGGTACCAGTTGAGAAGCTGACCAATGTCTAGCCATTCTGGGCCTCTCTGCTATCGTTTCCTTTTCTCAGAGAAGAGGCCGGTTTAATCTGAGACACCTGAGCTGCGCTTTGGCCAGTGACTGGTTGGCCTGAGGTGTCAGTGGAGCCTCTGTTTGCAGGCTGCACGTCCTCCTCCAAGTCCACAGGGCCTGCTACATGCCAGGGGTGTGGAGTGAAGAGACTGGCTCTCCCAGGCACAGAAACAGCTAGGCACAGCTCCTGGTACCAGGGAGGGGGATGGGCTGAGAGGGCTTAGTCCCTAAGGGGAGCAAGGCCTTCTTGGGAGGGCCACACAAAGCAGTTGTCCCAGTGGCCGCTGAATATCTGAATTGGTTATCCCATTCTGCCTGGACTGCCTGGACTCTGTGAGACCTCATTCTACCAGCCCACAGCTCTTTGACCTTGGGCCGTGAATGGGACATCCGAGTTCATTTCCTCACAACTGAAATGAATGTAAATACCTGTATCTCCAAACTGTTCTGAGGATATGATGACATATCACTGAAAATTTGCTACACAGTACCAGCTAGCAGGTCTCAGTGAGCTTTCAGTAGACAGTATCTGTCTCTCTTCTCTTCAGAACTGTCTGAGCTGTGGTCTCATCTCAGAAACACAACTCTGTCCTTCTGTGTCTAGCCCAGGCCAGTTCCCCAGTAGGTTGCCCACCTCACTGTGTCTGGTCTTGCGTTAGCATCTATTTAATGGTCCTCTAGCAGTTTTTCCCCAGCACAGCTTCCTAGAGCAAGATGAGCTTTTTCAACTCCTTCATTTTACAGAAATGTTGAGGACCAGAGAGGAAAAGGGCCAGCACAAGACCATGCTACAGAGCCAAGGTCAGATCCTAGACCTTGGGCCTCCCATGCCACAGCTCCCTCTCCTGGGGGTCTTGGGTACATTCCTGATTGCTTTGCCTTCCATTCTGTGCCCCTTGTCAGCACCGGCTTCAGCAACACCAAGCTTGCTCAGGAGAGGGGATTCTTGAACACAGCCAAAAGGCATAACCACAACGAGCATGACATGGGGAGGGGAGCAGGTAGGGGATCAGTCGGGAGGCCAAGGCCAGGTCGCTGAGCCAGCTGCCAGGGCAGAGAAGTGGGCGGCAGCCAGTCCCAAACCATCAAAGCAAGATAATTATTGTCCGAGGTCAGTGTCCTGGCCAGGAAAGGCTGACATGTGGGCACAGTGCCAAGGTAAGTGTGACCTGGGGCTGTGGGGCATCCTTCCTGGGCCCAGAACCAGATGTGGCTGTGTTCTGCTTCCAAGGGCTGGCTTCATCTGCACTCTAACCCTGACAAAGGGACTTAGAAGATAGAAGTGGAATCAGAATTCAGAATTTAGGGCTTACCTAGATATTTGAAATTTAGATCCAACCTTTCGTAGAGTGCATTCTTTCTTCTTCTCTAGTCCCTCCTCCATTTCCTCTTTTTTGCAAATCCCTCCAAAGGCAGGTCCTACTAGAGGGTATAACTGGCCCATGCATCAGCCCATCAGCGTCTGAAATGCTTTGCCAGCACTGCCTTCCTTGGAGCCACTGCTCCTGGATGGAACTCTGCCCTCCTGGATGCTCTGCCCTCCTGGATGGAACTCTGCCATCTGGGATGGAACCCTGCCCTCCTGGGAGCTCTGCCCTCCTGGGTGCCCTGCCCTCCTGGATGCTCTGCCCTCCTGGATGCTCTGCCCTCCTGGGTGCTCAGCCCTCCTGGATGGAACTGTGCCCTCCTGTGTTCCCTGCCCTCCTGGTTGGAACTCTGCCCTCCGGGGTGCTCTGCCCTCATGGGTGCTCTGCCCTCCTGGATGGAACTGTGCCCTCCTGGGTGCCCTGCCCTCCTGGGTGCTCTGCCCTCCTGGATGGAACTCTACCCTCCTGGATGCTCTGCCCTCCTGGGTGCCCTGCCCTCCTGGATGCTCTGCCCTCCTCTCTGTGGCTCTGGGCCCTCCCTCTATTCCACTGGGCCCTCAAGTCCAGTCCAAGTTCTGCCTCATCAAAGAAACCTCCTCCAGATGCTTCCCTGCTCTTGCCCACCCCTGAGAATGCCTTAACTCACTGCTCCACATGGCGCCGGGCCATTGGGTGCATGCTACCTGATTGAGGGCTTTCATGTGTGCACCAGGCCAGCAGGTGAGCTTCCTGGGGGTACCGGCCACATTCCCCTCTCCCTCACAGCGCCACTGGATGCAGGGCTCAGTGATGAGAGGGATGTGATCGGGGTGACAGGAATTCAGAGTCTTGGGCCCGTCTAGGCCTGCGGAAACAGAATCACTGGGCAGGGGGCCAAGGAATCTGCTTTGACTACAAGCCCTTTTGGCAACGGCCACACCCACTGAGGCTTTAGAACTCCTGTGAAGGGATCACAACGTGTCCCACTCTTCACCTCATGAATCACAGGAGTCAGCCAGAACCCTTATTTCTCTGCATCACAGGTGGGATGAGGAGCAGGGAGTGGGGTGGGCCTGGAGGGAGCAAAGGGAGAAAGAGGTGATGATAGCAGCCCCAAGGCCGGACCACGAGTTCTCCAGAAGGAACAGCGTGCCCTAGGAGGTTGCCAGAAGCCCAGGGAGGAGGGAGCTGTGGCTGCCTCCCCCTTCATAGGCAGCCCTTCAAACCCTCCCTGGGGGGAGGGAGTGGTTCAGGAAGGAGAGTGACTGAAAGGAAACTGAGTCAGGAACAGCTCTGTGAGGAGGGAGACCTGTTTCCCCCTCTCAGGAGAAAGGGGCCTGAGGAAATGCCCCAGGCAGAGAGAACACTTTCCAGATGTAAGCAGGCAAGTGAGGACACAGCTTGGTCAGCCTTGAGAAGAGATGGGCCCGCTCCCATCGGTCCTGAGTGGATTGGAGTTTTGCTCTCAGGAGGCAGGGAACAGAGGAGGCACCTCTCCAAGACCCTCTAAGTACCAGTCTGAGGGTGCCTATTGGGTGGGCAGAGAAAAGGCAAGCTGCAGACTCCAGTGGGCTTCAGCTCTGCCTGGGCTCTGAAGCCGTGACCCCCAACCCAGTCTATGTTTGGGAAGACTGGTGCTGACAAGTGATCCTCGACATAGGACCCCAGCTGTGCTGGGCAGCCAGCTGCTTTCCATCCTTCCCTGGAGCATGTCGCCTCTCTGGGCCCAGGCACAGCCACAGGAACCATCAGAGGGCAGTGTTAGTGCTCAGAGGCGTGTCTACTCCCAGGCCCCAGGCCCACCTTCAGCCTGCCCCATTACACCAGTCAAGCTGCTTACTTACATGTGCGGTTTAGAAGAGCTGCAGAAAGAACCGAAAAACTGGAGGGATTTGGGGCTGGGAAAGTCAGGAAGGGCTTTCTGGAGGAGGGAACCAAACTGGGCCTGGAAGCTCTAGCCTGGTTCAATGTGTGGATGGAGTGGCTCTTTTTTCCCCCCCAGATTCCTATAAAGTAAGCCTCAGAAAAGCCCCCCTTCCTTGTGGCACTGCGTCTTTGTTCCCCATGAGCATTTTTGCCTCTCCCAGAAGTCCTGGCTGTGCTCTGGTGGAAGTACAGTTAGAGGAGGCTGTACTTCTGCTTAGGCGCCAGTATTGCATTTAGGCCCGTGGAGGTCGGGGGCCAAGGCAGGGCTGCCTGGGTCTCTGGGGAAGCCGCTGCACTGCTCAGAGCTGAGGGACAGGGAGGCAAGCCAACATTTCCAGCACAGACCATGGCCTTCTCCCTCCCCATCACCCTGGGAGTCTCCCTCCTGGCAGGCGGGCAGTGGCGCTAGGGTTGGGGTGATGTTCTGTTGTTTTGGGCCCTGTGGCCAGGCAGGAAATGGCAGTGGGCAAAGTGTTTCCCATGGGCCGCAGCACTAGGCCAGGCTGCCCAGCGCCCGTGGCTGTGAGGAGTCAGAAGTGAGGATGACCTGTGGTGAGGGGGCATGGTGGAGACTGTGAGGCAGAGACCGCTTCTGCCCTGCACTCCCCAAGGGCAGGGTTCCCTCAGCACATCCTCCTTTCTCCTGAGGCAACTGGGGGCTATTGGTGGCTTCATGAGAATGTGCTGAGAACGTCTCAGTGGTCCCATACCAGATGCAGCAAAACCACAGCCACATCCTGACCCTGAATTCAGACTGACCCTAACTGACCTCGGATGGACCCTGGCCTGTCTTCAGACGGGTGCCTGAGGCAGGCATGAGGGGAGGGCTGGTTTGTCCTAACGAGTGTTAATACTTTTGCACCCCCTACTACCTGCTGGATGATATTCTAATTATGCACTGTCCATAGATTAATTTCTTTAAATCTCACCACAACTCAGCCAGGCAGCGACTCAGGAGGCGCTGGGAAGTGGAAGCATTTGCCTCAGATCCCACAGGCAGCAAAGCAGGGGCTTGAGCTCAGGTGGTCTGGTTCTTACCCATAGTGGTGGGCCCTACCCTGCCACAGGCAGGGAGCAGGACGCAGAGCTTCTGCTGGCCTGGCAGGTGGGCAGGAGCCCCAGCTTCCCAGCTAGATGACAGCACACTCATGCTTGTCACCGTCGAGATGACAGAAGAGGGGCAGAACAAAACTCGCTGTGATCAGCCCCCCACCCCCACCCCATCCTCATCTCTGGGCCTCATGTGATGCCACAGATAGAAGCTGCTGGTGGCTCGTTTTGACCCCACATGTATCTGCCTCGACTTTCTGCTCATTCAGGCCTTGCCGTTATGCACCCATTCATTCACTTGTTAAGCATTGCTGTGTACCCAGCTCTGTGCTAGCAATGGGGGTGGGAAGTGGTGGACAAGGCTCCATTTGTGCCTGACTGTCTATCTATCTATCTATCATCTATCTATCTATCTATCTATCTATCTATCTATCTATCTATCTATTATCTATAATTATCTATCTGTATCTATCGCCCTATGTATCTACCATCTATGTTTCTATATATCTATATCCCCATGTATCTATGTATCTAGTATCTATGTACGTATGATCTATCTCCCTATGTATCTACAGTGTATCTATCTATCTGTCTGACACAGTGAACAGCAGAGCATCTGGGAGGGCAGGATTGTTGGGGAAAGGTTCCTGGGAGAGAGGGTAACTTAGCTCAGTCTTGTAGGTGACTGGGGAGCTGGCCAGGTGCAGGAGTGGCCACCCCAACAGACTTAGGCCTAAGGCTGCAGAGCAGGGGCTACTCAGAGTTGCCATATGGGGAGCAGGGTATGACAGGAGTAGGAGAGAAGCTACAGAGTTAGGGAGGCTGGCCACTGGGAGGGCCCTTGAGGATGTTCTAGAACACACTCCCCCAGGCGGAGACAACACCCTCTGAAGTGTTGTCTGAGAGCGTCCTCCACCACACGCACCACTCAGGTGCTCAAGGAGGTTTTCCCAGGACACAGGAATGCCACCTGTGAGTCCCAGTGGTGTTGAGCACTCTGGCAAGAAGGTGCCAGGCTGTGGGATGACCCACATGTCTGGTTGAAACAGGACCTTTCAGCAAAAGCCCAGGTTGCAGCACCTATTAGTTGCTGGCTGAAACTTTAGGTTTGATCACAGAATCAGTGGAGCACAATGACAGCATATCACTCAGCCGGTTGGAGTGAGCAGAGCAAGCATCTGTGGAGAAGCCAGTTCCTCTGCTGTAAGGAAGTGCCCATTTCAGCTGAGTATGTTGTCCTTGGGGACAGGTAAGGGACTACAGGAAGATGCAGAGAGCAACCCCTTTGTGTAGCATGTACCACCCTCAAGGAGAGGCCTCAGAATGTTAAGAATCATTGTCTTTATAAAAATTAATATTTTTAGCAGGAGATTCTGTGAATGCTCCCTCAGCACTGCAGAGAAGGAGGTGTTTGAGAAAAAGAAAGAAAAGGCCAGGAGGAGAGGCAGGGAGAGAGGGAAGAAAGGAAAGGAGGGGGGAGGAGAGAGGCCCTCCTGGTACTAGACAGGCTTACTTTTATAGGTCCCACCCCAGAGTATATAAAAGAATTAAAATGCACCCACATCCCACATTAAGTAGAATTATTTTGCTATAAAATACTTGGAAAGAATTTTTATAATTTTGCTTTTGAAATTATTTGGCTGAAGTTTACTCATTTAGCATATGATTGGCTCTGATTCCCAGCCATCATCACACATACTCAGGAACCTGTACAAGGTGAAAAAATTAAAGGTACAAATTGTTTTTAAATGGAAAGACATTTTCATGAGAACCAAATAGAACAATTAATGATGTTTGAGTGTATTTATTAAAAATTTATTATTTCCAATTTTGCTCTTCTGTATTTTGGAGCAAATTCATTTTCCCCAGGTTGCCACATTTGGACAGGAGAGCTCCTGGGTCCCAAATGCTTTACTTTGTAGGGTTTCCTTGATGGTGAAGGGTTTACAGGAAAGCAGTTCTGTGGAGAGCTGAGGAGACAGAGCCGCCCTGCAGAAGGCTCATCCCACCACTCTCTTCAGGGCAGAGCTTCCTCCACTGCCCTGCCTGCTGGGCCAGAGCCCACCCACTGGGCCAGGCTTGAGCTCCGGGGAAGGGACCCCTGCCTGTGATCCTGGGAGAGGCGCCTTGGAAAACCCGGGTCAAGCTGGGTCAACCTGTCACAGCCAATTGTGGGCCTGGGGTTATGAGAACCTCATCCCAGGCAGTGGGGCTTCCGAGGCCACCTGGGGCCGGGCTATGGGGCGCCTGCACTTTGTAACTTGGATTCCTTGTAACTAGCCTGGGGGGACAGAGGAGGGGAACAGAAGGCCACTTGATGGACTCCTGCTTTTAGTCACCACAGAGGTTTTATGATCTGAGAGGTGAACTGGGGAGCAGCCGCAGACTATTTAATCTTGATACTAACATACTGAACGAAAATACAGACACACCGTTCGGGTTTGGAATTTTTTTTTTTTTTTAACGAAAAAGAAAGAAAACTCAGAGCTCACTTCAGGTAATGGCGCTAGGATTTGGCAGCCTTCCAGGCAGAGTGGGCGTGGCCCCTGGCCCCTGGCCCCCGACAGCTTCCTGGAGGCGGCCTTGCGGCCCAGCTGCGGTGACCCCACTACAGTCAGAAGCCCTGGGGATCCTGGCCCTGGGGCCTGGAAACCCTGCTGTGGGTCTGCGGGATGTAGGCCGCTGTCCCCAACTTCACCCACCCAGGGCAGGACAGCGGGGCGCCCTCCTGCGTGGAGTGCGGCTGAGGGAAGTCACATTAGCCAATGAGGTGTTGTGATTGATGGGGTCTCTTCTGGGCGTCAGGATGATGAGCGGGCTGCAGGCGTGGGCCTGACCGCAGGAGGGGAGAGGCTGTGCGGGGACCACACCCAGCAGAGCGCGGTATAGCAGGCACTCTGTGCTCACCTGTGGTAGAGATGCATTACATATTGAACAAACTGTCAGTTGATGGAAATTTCAATGTGAGGTCAGCACCCTGGGGAGGCGAGCAGAGGGCTGGTTGCTGCCCGCTGTTTCCTGGGGCACTAGAATAAGGGGAGTGAGACTTGATTTTTTTCTGCCCCCTGAATTCCTCTGAAATACCTGCCCATTTTCCAGGCTCCCTCCCCAGGTGCCCTTCCTCCTCACGCCTCCCCACCAGTCCTGAATCCAGTCAAGGTAATGCCAGGTGCTGCTGTAAATTAACCCTGAAGTGGTTTTACTCAACTGTGGCTTATGTGGTACTTCTGCCACTCACTTGCGTGGCAGTCCAATGTGGGTGAGTGTTCCTGACTCGCCTGTGACTCTCCTCCAGGTGGTGATTTCCTCCACTTCTTCCACCTTGGGGCTCCATCATCCACAGGGCCTTGAGGTCCCTTTGTGTATCCCCAGCCTTGCTTTCATGCAGATGTACTGTGTACTAGGTGACTAACTCACCGGTGGTAGACGGGAATGGTCACTCTCAGCTAAGGGGCTTCCAAAGGGGGTGTGCCTGCTCCCCACACTGCCTGCCTGCTGGACATCCTCGTCACGCCAACAGCTCACACACACACCCAAATGGTGCTATTTTGCAGTTGCTGCTCTCAGTGCTTTGCATGTTTTAAGTCAAGAGCTTCCCATAGATACTCTGTGAGTAGACACAGACCCATTTCATCAGTTCCAAGACGCACGTTTTCTTTTCACACTTTAGCCTCTCTGAAAGGAGAATTTAGTCAATGACATTTTTCAGTTGCTGTCATTTAGGCAGCAGTCAGGGTGGCTGTGTGTGGAAAACCTTCCTCTGATACTTTCTAGAAAGATCAAGGTATTTCCAGCATCTGTAGGTTTGGAAACTGATGTCCAGAGAACTTTAGTGACTTGCCCAAAGCCTGGCGTTCTCCTCTCCACTTCCAGTGGATTGCGAGACTTGCTCCAGGAAGTCAGCCATGTTTACCCACCTTCTCTCCAGGCCCCTCCTGGGCTGAAAGGATTCTTGGCTCTCTGTGGAGGGGGAAGGGTATGTCTCCAAGTCCAAGATCCAGGTCCCCAAACTGGCAGAAGCCAGGTCCTGGCTGGAGTGATGGGACTCCAGTTACTAGGACATCTGCGGAAGCGAGGACGCCTGCTGCATTCTTGCTTGGCTGACAATTTAATCTCTCAAAAAGCAACAAGCAGAACTGGCAGGATACACCAAATTCTGATCAACTAAGAGGCATGTAGTGGTAAAATGCAAGTGATAGGGACCTGGGAAGAAAGGACATTATCATCCTGACACTCACATGTCACAGGAAGGGAGGGGTGGGCAGAGACAGTTGTGGAGGGTGGACTTTGAGAAAGTAGCTAGTTTTCAAATGAAGAAAATGTAGTGGCTCTAAGAAGATGATTCAGAAGATGAACATGGCCCATGAAAAAATTAAATCCACCCCCCAAAACTGTCACTACCAACAACAAACAAGGAATACAAGGGGGTGGGTCAGCATACAGCCAAGAACCAGAACAATCCCCTCAACACCCCCAAAAATTTTCATCAAATCTGAGGGTAAAAAGTGTGTCAGGAACCCCACACCAGAGGGTGTCAGAGCTTAAAAAGGCCTTTGACAAGAGACATAGCTGAACTCTTGCCTCCTAAAAACACTCCCATCTTCCTTGGGAGGTGGACATCAGAACTATCTGCATGGCAGGGACAGCAACCTGAGTCCAGAGAAGGCTGGAGAGGGAGAGGTGCAGAGGGCTTGGGTGTCAGACAGGCCCTGCTGGGGTGTGTTTCAGCTCTGGGGGAATCGTGAAGGAAGCACCTTGATGAGAGAAGGAAATATGAAAACCAGAGATGGGTAAAGGTCCTCCTGCTCTTCCAGGAGGAGCTTGGAAGCTAGAGGCAGTGAAGTCCCTCTCCAGCCATAGAAGCAGGTGGGCTTTTAGAATCATGAGCTGTTAGCAGAGCCCGATCAGACCCGTTCTGTGCAGCAGGCTGGTGGGCTCCTCAGTCCCACCGGATTCTGCCCACAGGCCTACAGCAGTATCTTGCTGCCTGGCCAGACACGCTCACGTGGACGTCACTGGATGGTGCCTACCTGCCCGCTCCCCACCAGGCTGCACTGGGGGGCTTCTGGGTACCCCTGCATTCAGACTGGAAGTGCAGGAGAGTTAACACCCCAGGGTGAGAAACTGGAGCTGATAATGCTCCCGCTTTCCCCCACAGTCCAGCAGCCCTGGAGCACATTGGCTTCCTAGGCAGCCCCGTGAACCTGCGACAGCCTGTAGTGGAGTCCAGCTCCCTCCCTCCGTCCCCACTACATCCTCTCTCTCCTACTCCCTAGGCACATTCCTCAATAAAATACCATCATTTAACCTTTGTCTCAGAAGCTGCTTTCTGCAGAGTAACTGACAGCTTAGAAAACAGAGAGGATAAATCATGCATAGTCCATCTCCTAACCCCACTTCTACAACATTTTGGGGCCCCTCGTGGGTACATGTTATTTTTACATATTTACCCTCATGGGGTGCATATAATTTCGTAGCTTGCTTTTTTGAGTTCACATTATACCTAAGTTTTTCCTCCTGTGATATCACATATGTTTTCAAAAGATAATTATGGTTTTAATGGTGTCCACACTGTTTCATGGAGATGATATGCCACAACCAAATTTGCACTTCCCTGCACTGGGACTCTTAGATCACAGCAGTTAACATTGCAGTGGGGTTACTAGGTCTAAGAATTTGAACATCTTCATGGTTCTTGATGCATATTGACAAAATAAAGAAATGTTTTGACAGCCTGTAAGAGAAAGTGAAGATGCTTAGGAGCCCATGTCGCTTTATGGAAGAACAAGTAATTCCTGGCTGAAGCCCTTCTCCCTTCTGGTGTGGGTGCCAGAGAGCAGGGGACTTCTGCATACTTTGCTGTTGCAGCTCACCACAGTCGCTGCTCGTGTTTTGTAGATAAAATGGACAGGAGTGCAGACAGGACAGGAGCTAAGTCATCATTCCCCAGTTACCCTGAGTAAAAAGCTGACATCCGCACGTGGGGAGGTCTCCGACAGCCTGCTTTGTTCAGCAATTTTGTCGTGAACACACATGAAAATGCAGATGGCCTCTGCATCACAACCGTGGATGAAGCAATTCTAAGAGGGATGAATAACCTTAGGTTAAAGGACTTAAGACCTGAATAGATCTTGAGAAGTTAGAAGGATGGACTATAACTCAACAGGATGAAATGTTACATAAGGCATGTAGTTCAAAAAATCAGCTGCATATGGACAGGATGGGAAAGCCCTGCCTTACTTAATAGTTGTTCATGTGAAACAGACCCAGAGACTACAGTTGACCTCAAGCTCAATGTGAATCATCTGTGTGGTGTGGCTGCCAAGGAAACTAATATAATCTTGGGCCACGTTAAGAGAAGTATAATATTAAGAACAGGGGAGGGGGCGTTCCCACCAGGCTCTGATTAATCAGACCACACTGGGAACATTGAGTTGAGTTCTCTAAATCAGTTTCTCAGTGGAACATTGACGAATTCATTCCTTCATAAAGCATTTATTGAATGCTTGCTCCATGCCCAACACTGCTAGATGGAAAGGATTCATAGATAAACAAGACATGCTCCCTGCATACGCTGAGCTCACACTCTAGTGACATCCAGGGGTGTTCAGTATTTCACATAACATTAAATAATTTATAAAGCAAACTTAGTAAAGCAAAATATATTCTGTCGGCTGTGCTGGGGATCCTTTATATGTTCTTAGGAGTCACACAGATAACACACCCATGCTTGCACTACACACTAGTCCAGTGGTCTTCATTTGAGGTGGAAAGTTAATAGACTTCCTCTCCTCCACCTGCCCTTCCAAGTCAATCTCATGTGTTTTTGACCTAGATTCCCTTCATCCAGTCCTGTTTGGCCCAAGTCTCAGATTGTAAGATTGTAGATCCTTCTCACTCTGGCTTTGAGCTGGCACACCCTTAGAATTCCAATATGTGTAGGTGATGGTGGTGTGTTAAGTTGGCCCTCAGAGTCAATCTTTTGAGAATACCATCCTGTGTTGTAGAGATTGGAAAACTAAACATTTCCTAGGCTTCCTTAAAACTATAATTCTGGATTTAAATTGGGTTTGCCAACTGGATGAGGGATTTGAAAGATGGATGGCAGCAAAGGCCATCTTCCCACTCCTTGGGCTCTTGCATGGGCAAGCATCGCTAGGCCCAGCAACAGTCCAGTGTCCAGGCATGCATGACGGCAGGCATGATGGGCTGCACTGCGCTCACTAACAATCTCATCACACGTGTGGCTGGGGGTACTGACCCGTCTTTCCCAAGCATTGTGGACCACTGCAACCAGGGAAAGAAAGAATGTGAAAAATTCCAGAATAGCATTTAAAGCTTCCACTAAAAAGTGACGCATATCTCACTGAGTCACATTGTCACTTAACTCCAGTGGGCTGAGAAGACTAATCCTACCATGTGCCTAGGGGAGAGAGAGAAATATTTGGTGAAAACCCTAATGATCACCACAGTAGTCATCAGCTTCCTGAACACTGAGATGCACTTATGGGGTGGTGGTGACTTCCTGGTTCTAGTCCTGCCACAGCCTCTAGACTCCTCACCGTCCTGGTTGTGGCAGATTACAGACTCCCCTGGCCATATCCGGGAAGTATTTCTCAGAAAGTCAGGCTTGATCCTGCTCCTCCCGCCCCTTCTGTGCTTTTGTAAGTGCCTAATTGCCTGTGTTAAATCCCTTCCTGCTTAATATATCTTCAGTGTCTTCCATTTCCTGCAATTGAAACCTGATGGACACAAGCTGCTTGCCTGCCCTGCCCTGCCTTCGAAGACCACCACCCACATTTATCCCTGAGCGCAATCCTCTCAGGTCAGTAGGGCAGGTATCATCAGCTCCTTGTTTACTGGGGTTAAATGGAGAGGCCCATGAAATTCAAATGACTTAAACAAGATCACAGAATCATAGTGCTGCAGAGCTGGGTCACAAACTCAGTTCTCCTAACAGCTTGTAATCTGCTTATGCCACTGAACCACATGCCTAAACCACATTCAGAGAAGCACATCACAAGGAGAGGACCAGGGAGGCCTGGATGCAGGGTCTCACAAGGAAGACTAAAAACAATTTGGGGAGGACTGTAAACAATACTTACAGGGGTCCTGAAGCAGATTGCATTTTCCAAAAAAATGGCCACAGCAATTTCTGATCCCACATTCTCTTCCTGAACTTTTTGCTCCCCTGAAACCGTGGGGTTGAGGGGAAGGGGGTCCACATCCCCTCCTGTTGAAGCTGAGCAGGCCTTTGCAACAGTGCTGGTGGGTAGTGACACTTGCATGACTGTTGAGGTTGGGCCTTAATAGTTGATACAGCTTCTGCTCTCCTAAAAGGCTCTCACTTAGGGCCTGGCCACCATGCTGTGGGATAGCCCAGCAGATGGAGAGGCCTTGTATATGTTTCCTAGCTGAAAGCCTCAGCCAAGGTCCCAACCAACAGCCAGAATCAACCATTAGACATGTGAGTGAATGGGCCTTGGGGTGATACTAGCCTCCAGCCTTTAATCCAACCCAACTAATACCAGGTGGAGCAGAGATGAGCTCTCCCCATGGAGTCTTGCCAAAATTTCAGACTTGTGAGCAAAATAAATGCCATTTTTGTTTTAAGCCACTACGTTTTTTACATAGCAACAGATAGCCAGGACAAGTGCCCATGCTGAGGAGGAAATCAATTTATTCTACGTAGCTGTTCATTCACTGGGTTAAGAATTTCTAAGAAGCTTCTGCCTAGCATTGTTGGATCCTGGAAGTTCAGATGTGACTAAGGCATGATCCCTTATCTCAAGCTACTTGAAGGTTTGTAGGGGAGATACATGGGCAGTGAGGACACTACTGTCTATTAAGGACTAAAACTGAGCTACGGTAGAACACAAAAGCAAGCTCGACTAACTCTGACAGGGTGTGTTAATAACAGGTTCCCAGAAAAAAGAACACCTTGTGCTGATGTTTTAGGCTAAACAGGAGTTCCCTGTACAGGGGGTGAGGAGAGCATTCCAGCGATGGGAGCAGCAAGGGCAAGGGCGTGGTAGCTAGCACATGCCCGGGGAAGACGCAGACCCTCCGTGGACAGTGGAGAATGAACTGGAGGGGAAGAACCTGGAGAGCCAGCAGGACATGAGCATTATCACCCTGGCAGAGGCAAGCGACCAGAAAAAATTGGGGAGGGAAGTCAAAGTGTTTTGTGACAGTCTGAACGAGAAAAATGAAGGAGAAGATGGCAGAGATTCCTCAGATTTCTGGCAAAAGAAACTGTCATTTCCTGAGATGAGGTACTTTGGAGAACAAGTGATTTGGGAAGGAGTTCATCAGTTTGTTTATGGATCTGTTAGTTATGAGGTGTGTATTAGAACAGGGACAGGTAACTGGAAGTGGCTTAGTGTTAAAACACGTGTTATCTTATGTGGCAATAAGCCCAGAGGTCCTAGGGCTATTTCACTGGCTCAATCACATAATCAATGATGCAAGATTTATCTATACTTTTGCTCTGCCATCCTTAGCCTATTGGGCCTGTTCCCTAATGGTCACAAAGTGGTTTGTGAATGTCCAGCCACTCCCTCTAGATAGTAACTTCTGGCCAAAGAAGAGCAGAGTTTCCATTCATGAGCCTAATTTGAATGGAGAGGATAACTTTCCCAGAAGCCCCTAGTTCATTGATCAGGATGAGGTCATACGTCCATGTCCTAGCTACAAGGGAGACTGAGAGGACAGCCACGTGGGCTTCACAACCCCTGTGTGGGACGTGGACTCTGACAGAGAAAAAAGGGCAGTGAGGGAATAACGGGTGTTGGGGAGGCCACACCCAGGCTTACCCGTGAAGCCCTCCAGTAGAGACGTCAAGCCACATAAGCAGGACTCACACTCGGGAGAGCATTCCATCTCAGGGGTTTTAAAGATAATGTTGCTATATATGTTTTTTAAATATTTGTTGAATGCCATGCTAGGCATTTTACATAATTATTCATTACTCTTCCTAATGCCCTAGGGGGATTTGAATCCCAGGCAACTGGAGGCTATTTGAGACCATGATTTGGCTTTGTTCCTGTGCAGAGTAGGTGGAAAAGGCCTTTGAGGTGCCCAGCACTCCTATAGGGTCCCTCCCCCCTTCCCTGAATAGATGAGTACAAACAGCCTCTCTGGTGCCTGTGTCCGTATGGGAGAGCAGAGCTTGATTCAGTGAAATTCAAGGCAGTAAAGAGGAAGCCTCAGAGTTTAGGTGAGGTGCTTAGGGAAACAGCTCAGCCCTGGACTCCTAGTAAGACCTGGAGCCCAGATGTGAAAGACAGAGCTTCTCCAGGAACCTGGGAATCAGACAAGTAGCTATTATGCTGGGCCAAGGGAAAAGCAAAGATTGGACCAGGAGAAATGTAGGAGTGAGTTCCCCTCCTGCCTGGGGACAAGATGAATAGAGACAATGGGCGGGATTTCTCGTCCGGCTGTCTGTCTCTGTGCTGCAGGTCCTCATCCTGGGGAAACTCCGCTGCCCAAGCTATTATAGGAAAGGGATTCGAGGAAACAGTTATGAGAAAGAGCTTTCACCAGGCACTTTGAAAGCAATTCTGGTGGTAGTCAAAGAATGTTACCTAGAGAAGTAGCCTCTCAAGAAGTATGGCTTCAAAATAGACTTGGGTGAGTTGGAATTATATCAACAGTATTCTAGCTGAGCCTCAAGCTCACACCAGCTGAAGGAGCTCAGCCTGGGTAGGGTCTGACGCAGAGCCCAAGGGCCCTGGAGGGCATTCATGGTGGGTGCACTGCCCGGGGGACTCAGGAAACTGTGTGGTGCCCAGTGCTGACTACCAGACCAGACGAGCATCATGCACAGCTCTGCGGAGGCAGTGGTGCCCACCAACACTCCACCTGCCCCTACAGCTCCCAATCCGCTTGCAGGGGAGCAGGACCATGTGGCTAGTTCTGACCAGTGCATTAGGAACTGTCTTACCTCGTGCCTTAAGGTCTTCTGATGAGATGGCACAGCCCCAGATCAAAGGAGCCTGAAAAATGGCAGAAGATAGTTACCCTGGAGAACCCAGCTGCAGACTTTGATTGAGAGAAAAATAAGCCTTGGTTATATCAAAACTGGGGGACTGTTTGTTACTGTAGCATGATTTCACTTATTTTTACCAGTACACAGTATGTGCTCAATATCCATCCATTTAAATTATAGCTATTTACTGGTTATATGACCTTGAGCCTGTCCTTTCCTCTCTGGGTCTCAGTTTCTTCATCTGAAAAATGGGAGCAATTACACTTGCTTTACAGGATTGTTGTAAGGACTGAATATGACACTTTGTGGCTCATTGTGGAACACATGCAAATCTTATTCATTTTACTTCCCTTTCCATGAATGAGACCAAAGAAGTAGGAGGCAAAGACCCTGACCTGGAGTCTGATTCAGGGCACAAAATGAGATGGGGTATGTGACATCCCTCCTGATGGGAAATGACCTTCTCTGAGAATCCACAGAACAAGGAACTGGAGCCTCCATTCCAGTTTTCCAATTGGTAGGTTTCAAAAGTGGGGATGAAGTAGTCTGCCCTTTCTGCTTTGGCAGGACTCCCCAGACCTCTTCTTCTCCCTCTCAAATGTGGATGTAACTCCAGAGGTCTTCCTAGTGGCATCTGCTTTGTTCCTTTGCCTCCCACCTCCCCAGGTGTCCTTCAAGAGGGAAGCCAGCAGTTCATGGCTGTCCCAGCTGTCCATCACTCTGTAAACCCATTCCAAGAGGTGAGGGGAAGGTCAGGAGAACTGTGCCAGCACAGGGCCCTCCTCTCTGCTTGCGATCTGGAAAGCTTTGCTCTGAGGCTGCTGCAATTTCCATGTGTCCAGCTGGATGCAGAGACTTGGGAGGGGCAGATGACAGCTGATCAGTCCTGCAGAAGGGGGGTGCTACTGAGGCCTACTGACGTCTCAGGGGGTCAACTGCGAGTTAGGTTGGAGGTGAGGGGACCTGGGGTTAGGCTGAGGAAGGAGAGGCTGTCCCATGGGGCCAAGGGCAGGGCCGCAGCCCACCTTCATGTGCCCAGTGACATGTAAGTGACTGTGGAAGGAAGACAGACATGGGCTCGAGTTCCTTCCACAGCCCTGACTTTTTGTGTGGTCCTGGACTAATCTCTTATGACTTCTCTCTTTTCACGCCTAGGAAATGGAGAATCCACCTGTCTCACAAGGTCAGGCAATGCCTGGTGAGCATCACATGTTTGGCAGTAGATAAAATCTGTATCCTCTGGGAAAAGCAGCCCCAAACTGGGAACTAGGAGTGGGGATGGCTGACCAACAGGCTGTGCTCTGGGCAAAGACAGTGGGGCTGGGCTCTGCGGCCACAGGGAGGGGCTTGTGGGGGGAGGCAGGAGACAGGGATGGCAGGCGGCTGTGGCACCTGGCATCCCTTCCTCACATGCCCCTTGGCCTTGGAGAGCTGGCCTCACTCCCCAGCTGTTCCTACTGCTCCTGATAAATTGTTTCCGCCTGAGCTGCCTCCTCCTCCCCCAGCCTCTTCCTGTTGCAACACCTCAGCGGGACAGTAAACACGGGCCCTTGTCTGTCTGCACCACATCCCTGGCTCCCTGCCGGCCACAGGCTCACCCTCCTCCAGCCCAGCCCTTGCCAGATGTGCCCGTGGCTTTCCCAGCTGTTCCCTTGACCCTGGAGTCAAACCTCTCTCAAGGGATTGCCCCTAGTCCTCCTACTCCTTCCATTCGAGCCCTCCCCCTTCCTATCAGGGCAGGAACCCAGAGGGTCCTGGGCTTGCCTTTCCACTGCAGTTTTCTCTCAGCCCTAGCTCCTTAGCAGCCTCTCTGGATTCCAGGGTTTGGTAACAATATGAAAGTTACTCAGCAGGTCTTCACTGGGCCCCCACCACGCTGCTTTCCAAATTCATGCGGCTGGTCTCCCTGAGTAGGGTCCCAAGCCTTCAGGTGCTCCGGAATCCTCCTGACTGGAAGAAGACAGTCTGATAAGGCTGCACGTATGAGGAGCTCCAGACTCAACACCTCACCCGTCCCAGGCATCATGTTCCTTTTAGGGTTTCCACAGGCCTCATCTTCTCAAGAAAGGCTTCTTCGATTCCTCCCACCCTGGCCCTGACACCTCTAAGCAACCCACAGCCATTTTCCTAGGAGAGGGGGCAGGTCCTGGTGATGAGTAGGAAAGGAACAGGACCCCTGTCTGGCCTGAGTGAGAGTTTAGGGATGTAGGGATGTCTGTTCAAGCCTTCTGGACCTTTCATGTCCTCCCCTTAGCATCAGGCCCCAGTTCCAGCTTCCCTGGTGGGCAGCAGTGATGCCCTTATCTGTGTGTTCAGTTAACAAATACAGCCTCCCTTGTTCTCTCGCTGTCTCACACAGACACACACAGACACACACACACACACACACACACACACACACACACACCAGTATGCAAGGAGAAAACTAGGGAAGTGTCATACCCCACCTCCTCTAACAACAGCATTTTCAACACACAGTGGACACAACTGTGGTTAAGACCACAATAAAAAGACCACATGTGGAACAGTGTGAAAAGAAAGCTCCGTCTGCAGGAATTGAGTGGAAATCTTAGCATCAGCCTGAAAATGAAGATGAAGGTTCCCCCCAGACACCAGGGGCCTCACGCCTGGGCTCCCTGCCCCTGAGCTTCTCAGTGAGGCTGGGCTTCTGCTCACATGCTCAGCCTTCCTGAAGCTCACCTTCATTTCGCTGCAATCCCTCAGTTGCATCTCAAGTCCCTTCTCTACAGTCCTGGTAATTTTTCCACAACTCACCACTTTTCATTCCTGCAAGTTCCAGAACTAGATTGATTGCCCAGAGTTGTAGCTGATTAGAGAAAAGGACTTAGAAATCATTCTTGTCAGCCTGTCTTTCTATAAAGGTACATAAATGAAGCTCAGGGGTAGTAGCTGGTAATAACAGTAGCTCAGATTCACTGAATATTTCCTGTACAAGAGACCTTGAGCTGAGCATTTCATATGTATCACCTCATTTAATCTTGCAACCATCCACTGAGAAAAGTATTATTATTATCCTCATTTTACAGACAAGAAGACTGAGACTTGGTGAGGCTAAATGACTTACCCCAGGACACCCAGCTACTGAGTGTTAGAACAGAGACTGCAGTCCAAGTTAGTCTTACTTCAAAGGCCAAGGGCTTAAACCCCCAGCTGCACTGCCTCCACTGTAGAACAGGGATTTGGGGAACAGTTTGTCCAAATCACACAACAGATTTGGGGTGCAGCTGGCCCACAACCCTTCACTTGCTGTCCACCCTTAACAGTCAGGTCCTTGGTGAGGAATGGCTGTGGTGAGGGCAGGTCCAGGCCTGGCCGGAAGGCTTCTTGCCCACTCTGGCCTGGTCCCTTCCCTTGCAGGCCCCAGCTCAGGTCTGGTGTGGGAGAATGTCTGAGTCGCAGGACCTGGGAGCTCATCTGGCTGAACTCCTCACCGCGACTTGCTGGGGGTCGCAGGTGAGTTAGGGGCAGAGCCTAACACCTAGGCCAGCCCTTCTCCCTGGCTCCATGCTCTGATCCTGCCCCAGTGGGCCAAGCCTTCCCAGGATGATGTCAGCTCCAAGAATATTTTGGTGGTCAAGACCTGGGGGCAAGTCCCAGCAAGTCCTCTCTGAGGGGTTAAGATTAGCACAGGGACCTCAGCTATGACTCAGAGTTGACCGGGGTCAGGCCAGCCTGGCTCCCATTACCACTCTCCTCTGATTCACCAGTGGAAAAAAATTGGCCCAAAGCCCTTCCCCAGCTGCCAGCTTCCTTCCTCTGCTTCCAACCACCTGGGCTTTGCGGTGTGGACTCCCACTTCCCAGTCTCAAAACCTGGGCTACCTACAGTGACTGGGAAGCTGGTTCAGACTCAGGGATTCCCTTACTGGGGCCACTCTGATGCTCCCCAAACTTTGTCTCTTCTTATCCATCCTCCCCAGTCTCCCAGGGGGCTTAAGTCTACTTTTTCTGCTTCAGAGGGAAACTCCGGGTCAGAAGGTGGCCTGGTACAGCCAGCTGCCTACACCCTGCTGCAGCTTTTCAGATTTCACTGGCGCCTCTGAGGTGTGATGGCTTCAATGCAAGTGTAGGGGATGCACCGTTCATGTGTTTCATGTCACTGTCACACTCTTAAAACCACGGAGGAGTGAGCACCACATACATTAGCTGTGTATGTGTGTGTGCACATGTCTCAGTGTGTGTGAGCACAGTGAAGGGAACTGAAGCATAGGCCTGCATATGCTATACCATACAGATCCCAGGGCCCTGCCTTCAGAAATCCCAGATCAGGGCTGGCAGAATTCCATTTCCCCATCTGTAAAATGGGCCTTTGTACTGGATGGCCTGTTAGTGCTCAGTCTCCACACCACCTTTCCAGAGCCAGCTATTTTTCAAATGCATTATCTCCTAGACCCGACTTGACCTTTTCAAACACAGCCTTGGCTTAGGTCTGAAGTAGATACTTATCTTATTCCTAAACTCCCTTCCTAATCTGCATCCCGGAGAAATCTATGAAGAGGCAGCAAAGGCCATCAGGCACCTCCCCCATCAACACTGTTGAAGGGAGAGGTCAATTCCTGGGGAAGCACAACACCGACCTCTCCAGGGGACAGGAGAGAAGAAGCAGGGGGAAGGGAGAGGTCAATTCCTGGGGAAGCTGTGATTTCTACCCTTGCTCTGTCCCCTTGCTCTGTCCCTGCTGCCCATTGACTTTGGTTCAGATAGGCTATTTCCCCCAAAGCTTCAAAGTCCCTAGAGTGGGGTGACACGGTGATAACCACGATGTTACCTTTTCTTTCTCTCCTCTTCTCCTTTAAGAACATGGTGGAGATGTGGCCCCCATGGAGCCATGAATGGTGAATGCAATAGTTGGAGGGACCAGGGGCCTGGAATACACCATTTAGTGGGCCACCGTGCACAAAGAGTGATGCACCCCTCCCCAGGACTGGAGAGGTGCCCAGGGCCATGGGGGACCAGGCCTTTGAGTACTGCCCCTCCAGTGAGTCAGGGGAACAGGGGAAGCTAAGGGTGGGCCTGGGCAGGGAGAATGTGTACCTGCTCCTGCCCGTGTCTGGTGCCAGGCAAAGGTGGAGGGAGGCCAGCGGGCTGCAAGATCCATCTGTGCAGCTGCAACATCCCAGGCACATTCTGCCCTGGATCCCAAAGGTTAATTAAACAAAACAAAACAACCCTAATGGCTTAGAAAATGACAGTTATAAAGATCAAAACAGAATGTGAACAGATGCTGCAGCTGAGTGAGGGGCTTGATCACACAGGGCCATTGGTGGTAGCCATTGGGCTTGAACTGGGAGGTGACAGGAGCTATGCCACTCCATGGGGCAGGGAGTAGGGTGGGCACAAGAAGACTTTGGGTAATGTCAGGGGTAAGGAGAGAGTGTCATGAAAAAGGAAGGATGGGAACCTTCACTGGAGGGGGCGGGCAACGCACTACGGAGCATCAAGACGAATCCACCCCACTGGGATCTCCTCGTCCATGGGCATGTGGTCTCTGCAGCCCCCAGTCCCTGAGTGCTGAGGACACCAATCCGCCTTGGTGGGTGGCTGCGTCCTGCAAAAGCCAGGCTGAGTTGGGGCAGCAGGCAGGCTGTGTGTTGGGGTCACTGGGGCCACACACAGGGATGGCTGGAGCCAGGCAGGAGGTTGCCTGTCTGGCTTACTCCAGGCTGGCAGGGCAGGTCTGGCTGTGCTGCCCAAGGCCACCCATGTGTGGGGAGCACAGCTGGCCTGACCGGAACAGGCCAGCACAATCTGCATCCTTCTCACTTCACTCCTGTTGCCCCCAGGGATGGCAGGGCCAGCCCAGGTCGTGGCAGCTAACAGCCCCCACCAGCCTGGCTTTGTTTACACTGCTGCCTTCACTCCAGACCTGAAGGTGGCAGCCTGTCGGAGAGAGCCTGGAGGGGGCCTCCCTGCACTGCCTAGGAGGAAACCCGCTCCTCAGCAACTCCCAGAGTCACAGACTCTATCCTCCAGTAAGGGAGACAGCAGCAGGGGCTTGGAGGGTGTCTCCGCCAACCTGTGCATCCTTGTCCCTGCTTCTGATGGGCAAACACCAGGCTTTGCACATGGTACTGGACCAGAGGGACATCTAGAGGGCAAAAGCTTCTCTCATGTCTGAAGGGCACCTCTGGGACACCCTGTCACGTTCCAGTGCCTATCTCTGTACCCACTCCACGGAGGAACTCCCACTGGCTTTGTAGATACAGCAAACTCACCTATCCATCCATCCATCCACCCACGCATCCACTAATAAACTCACCGGATATCCTGCTTCCTCCTTATCCTACTCTGGCTCCTGCCACACTGAGCACCCTTTGTGTCTTCAGTTCTGGGAAGCTCCCAGACCTCGACACATTCTGCCTCCTACGCTCGGGCTGCTCCTCGCCAACCTGAGCCCTCTGCCTGGCAAACCCCTCCTTGCCCGTCCAGCCTCGGCTCAGACATGGCCCCCATCCAGGAGGCCTTCATCACCGAGATGAACAAATGGCCTGCTTAGTGCCTGTTGCATTGTGAGCCCAGTGCAGGGTGCTGGGGACAGAGGTGAAGAAGGCACCATCCCATTCCGCCCCCGAGTCCACAAGGAGAGGCAAGGACCTAAACTACTGTCAGAAAACAGCGGTCTCCTGCACACCCATGGTGCGCCCGCCAGCAGCTTGGGCTCCAGCTTTACCACCACCTGCATGATCATCGTCCCCATGGCGTTACTGAGGTGTGACCGACATGCAGTTAGCATTCCTATGTAGGTGTACAGTTGGATCCTTTCTGACGTCTGCACACACCAGTTTGGAAACCATCACCACGATCAAGATAACGAACATGGCCATCAACTCCAGAAGTTTCCTCCTTCCTCTCATAAATGCACATCCCCAGCCCACTCTCCGTCCCCAGGCAACCCCTGCTCTACTTTCTGTCACTATACATTAGTTTGCATTTTCTAGAGTTTTATATAAATAGAATTACACAGAATGTACTGTTTTCTGGCCTGGCTTCTCATGCTCAGCATAATTATCTTGAGATTTGTCCAAGTTGTTGCACAAATCAGCAACTCCTTCCTCTTTATTGCTGACTAGCATTTCACTGAATGTATATGCCAGCAGCTGTCTTGCCAGGCACCTGTTGGTGGGCATTTGGGTTGGTCCCAGTTTGGGGCTCTGCAGAGAAAGCTGCCCAGCACCTGTGTGTGGGAGGGGGCAGGTTTTCCCCTTTCTGCCTGCCTTTGGGGGCCGACTCCTCTGGCATGGGGCTGGGTGCCTGGTTAGGAGGCCATCCTGAGGGGAAAGGGGGTGAGAAGCAAGGTGGGGCCAACACAAGCCCGGCCAGCTGAGGCCCTGCCACAGGTCCCCAGGGGCAGTGAGAGGGGGGCTGTGGCTGCCAGGGAGGGGCTGTTTCCTTGCCACTGGCACACCCCAGTCAGGCTGCTGGCTGGTCATTACCAGGGTCTCTGCCTCCACGTGCAGCTGTGATGGAAAGTAGTTTTAGAGGCTTCTTTACTCAGGCCCTGTTCAGGATAGAGAAGTAGCTACTGGCATATTCTATTTCCACTGGGGCAGAGGATGGGAAATCTCCGTCCTTCCCACAATTGACACCTTTCTTTCTTTCTTGTACAGATACTCAGAGTCCTCTGAGGCTCATGGGAAAGCAGAGGGGCTAGGAGACGTGGGGCTGAGGGCCTGGAGGGTAAGAGGCCCCTCAGGCCCCAGAGGCAGGCTTCCAGGTGGGGACAGCTCATGCCCTCACCTGGGAGCCACTGCTCTGGCCGGACCTCGAGGGATTGAGGGCCACTGAGGGAGCAGCTGGCATATAAGGAATTTGAAAACCCCATTGGCACACGAGCTGGTTTTAATCGTGTAGCTCTATCTCCTCCCCTTGGACCTCAGCCCAGCAACATTTGGCCCCTAAACCTCCCTCACTGGCCCTCCCTGCATTCTCCCCCAGTTGGGGTCCCATAGACAAGCCCACCTTCAAACTCCTCCCTGCCCCTAGCTCACTCTGCCACAGGACGCCCCTGCCTTCTTCCTCAGGTCCTTTCCACCTTCAAAGTGAACCATTTCTGTCCTTGGGCCCCACTCCCAAGGCCTTTCTCACTTTCTTCTCCTTCAACAAGTTTCCTCTGATCAGCTCAAGTCACTCCCTTAACCTGATTTGCCAACCTTAGTCCTTTTTCACAAAGCCCGTGACCTGAGGTGACCTCCTTGCAGAGCCTCAAGGAGAGAGAACTGAGGCCCAGAGGCTGCCTCGGTTTCCCCTTCTCCACTTACTGTCTGAACTTCTGGGCCTCAGGAGGGGGTATTCACCTTTCAGTTGCTGGCAGGTCCAGGCTGCTGCATCAGAATAAGGGATGCAGAATCACCAGGCCTTGATGAACAGAGAAGCAGGAATAAGCTATCTCTGAGTCTTTCCCATCAGAAGCCAGGAAAGAGGCGGAGTTGGGACCAGAACCCAAGGACCCTGGCTTCTCATTGGGAGCTCACCCCACCTCACATCAAGTCTGCATGTTTTAATAAATGCTCTCCTATACTTACCGTGGGGCTTTGGTGGCTGAGGGCCAGAGAAAAATAAATCAATTAAGGGAAAAGCCAGCTGTGAGGGCACTACAAAAGTCTGTCAGGATGGGTAAAATACAGGAACTAGGCATGTCTGATCCTAAATGAAGGACACATTCTGAGAGCCTAGCAAAGGAAGGGGGCCCTGGGAGGGCTTCATGGACAAGACCAGGTGGGAAATGGCCTGGAACAGCCAGGGCTGGCCTGGCGAGCGGTATGGCGGGCACCGCGAGCCAAAAGCACAACTTCCTCAAAGTGAGGGCAGACTGGGCCGCAGCCCACCCTGGAGAGCTTCCTCCCAGCACTGCCTTGGCCTCAACCCTCTTTCTTCCTTAGGCTTTGATCCTCTGAGGGCTCCTATGTCCTTCTCCCAGCCTCCAATCCCTCCCGCCCAGGTCTCCTGTCTTGGAAATTCTGGGGGTACAGTGTGGAATCACATGTGGGTGCCAACACCCTCCCTTTCCTCTTTGAGGCCAGTGTCAGCCCTTCATTGGGAAATGACCACCCCATGCACCTGCTGCAGCCTGTTCCCACCTCACAGACACTCGTACCCAATCACCTGCAGCCTCCAAGACACTTTGGGCAGAGCAGGTGAAGAGTTGCTGATAGGGAAATATTACTGCCTCCAGTTAAATATACACCCCAGGCCAGTGGCCAGTGGCAGAGGTGGGAGTTGCTGAATATAGCCTCTGGTCATGGATCTTGATGTGCATGCTTGTGTGTGTGTGTGTGTGTGTGTGTGTGTGTGTGTGTGTGTGTGTTTATCAGCATCACCTTGGATGCTTATTAAAAAACATATGCTCAGGCCCACCCTGGAAACTGAGTCAGAATACCTAAAACATGTTGTGAAGAAGAATGTTCATATTTTTAACATTCACCAGCTGATTCTGATGCCCCACCTTCCCCTTGAGTTGGAAACAAAGAGTCTGAGGGACAAGAAAGGTTCCCAGACCTGGCCAGCTGTCCTCCCCCATCCAGCCAGCCCTGGAGTGACCCTCGACTTCGGCCTCCTCTGCACCGTCTGCAGGCATGGTGACCTCTGGGATTCCCTTACCTCACCACTGGCCTCAGGTCCACAGGCCCACCCCGGCAAGGGGCTCGTCAGAGCAGGACTTCTCCCACCGCACGGTTACTGCCTTGGTGTTACAGGCTCTGCCTCTGCTGGCTTCTCAGTCACACCTCAAAAGGAAACCCGCAGCTTCCGACTCTGTAATTGGTGCCCTTATTTCAGATCTAACTGGAACACTTTGGAACACAGCTCTTGTTGCCCTTTCAAAGTATAGAGTAGATTCTCCTCCCAGCTCTTCTAGATCAATATCCTCCTTCTTCCCCCAACTCTCTGCCGCATCTGCTAGGACAGTGGTGATGGGTTTGCAGCCTCCACTGCCTCCACCACCAAGGCCCCCAGCTGCTGTAGCCACTCCCACTGTGCCCACCACCAAGAGTGCCCTCTCTGAGGCCTTCATCACCTCATGTCCCTGCTACTGCCACCATCGTGGTGATTTTGGCACCTTCTACCTACTGCTGCTGACATGGACATAGCAGGACCACCCCCCACCCCGAGGTTCTCAGCACTGCTGCTGCCCTCACACCATCATGCCAGCACCACCAGCTGTCACTGCTCCCTTACCTACCAACAGCACAGGTACTATTCTGTCTGCCATTTTTTCCTGCATACAATCTGCACAGGCATGGGCTGACATTCCACCCTGACCTCCACGTGAGGCTGACCTGGGTTCTTAGCTGGAGCCTCCACCCGCTGTGACTGCTATTGTCCAGGACCTTGCTGATCTGCTGAGGGTGATGGATGCCCCAAGGACTCCAGACTACTGGGGAAGACATACTCCCAAGGACTCCAAACTGGAGAAGATCCTTCATTGATTAACCACAGTGATGGAGAGATTGGGGGAGATAGCCTCTTAGGGAACCCCTAGACTTATGGGAAAGGAGTCTCCAGACTGAGGGTGGAAGAATTTCCTTGGGGATTCCAAGACTGCATGGGGAGGTATTTCCCAGGCAGTCCCCTCCCCATATTGACAGGAGAGCCTTTTCAGAGCCATGCTCTGACCAAGGTGGCTCTCTTCAGGAAAGCCTGTGACTAAAGTGAAGGCCCTCCCCTTGTGGAGGCCAGCAGGGGCAGGAGTACCTGAGGAAGGGGGCAGGAGAGAAGGGAGATGCGTTACTGAGGTTCCTCTTGAGAGAACAGCTAAGATGCATACCAAAACCCATACTAAAAAGTACCAGGTAACAGTGGAATGGACCTTGGGCCTGCTACAGCTGCAGGATTGGGGCAGCCATGGTGATAAGGCCCCTGGAGAAGGTGGCTCTCGGGAGGCAGCCCCTTGCAGCACCCCATCCCAGGATCTGGCTCCCCTAGTGATGACCCAGCCCATCTCCCACCTAGGAGCAGCTGGTAGGTATGTGCCAGACTCACATTGTTTCTACAGCCTCTCCCTGTTTCCAGGTTGTGCCCACCCTGCCTGGTGCCAGCCCCTGCTCTGGAAGCCCCAAGTGCAGACCCAGGGTTCAGGGGCACTCAGGGCAAGGAATGTGTGAAGTGCCCTTGGCCAAAGGCAGTGGAGTCCTTGTCCCCCACAGGGCAAGGGAGGATGACCTGGGAGTTCAGGTATCTGATGACGGCTGGACCCTGAGCAGGAGTCACTACTACTTGCGGACTTTCCCTATCATTCCATTCAGTCACATCCAGCCATTCTTTCCAGTCCCTCAAGGTTTCACTTTGTCTTGCCAGGTTTCTTCTTCAAAGTCTCACTGGAAGCCTACTCCCTCCAGGAAATCATCCCTGATCTCTTACCTTAGCAGGGCTCAAAATGCTGTGGGTTTGGTTCTTATGTGAGCTTGTCAGTCTGTTTTCCAGCTGCAGAGCAACTCTAACTCTGACCTCAACCACGGCCTTCACCTCATATTGATCCCAATGCTGACTGTGGACTGAGTCAGACCCTAACCAAAGATAGACCCTAATCCTGGACTCGAACTCAACCCCCAACTGTATCTGCTGGTTTTCAGAGAAAAGCCATTAGTTGCTAGGGAAAACCAGCAAGAAATCATGGTGGCAGATCTCAGCCCCTCTGCAGTGGCCATGAAGAATTATGTGTGTGTGTTTCCTTTATTCTATTTAACATCACTTTCATGACATTTCCATCCCATCTTCTCCAGGGAACAGAAGAAATAGGAAATGGATCTCAGGTTACATGGGAAGGAATTCTTGGCTAAACCTGAAGTTCAAAGGAGGCCCATGGCCACCTAGCGGGGCCCGGATGAAACTGCATCAGCTGCGTCTCCCTCCTCCCATCCTCAGGGACAAGCTGGGGATTTGAGTGGTGTTGTGGGTATGAGGACAGGGCAGAATTTTGCAGCTTCTTCCTGTCACCTCAGGCTGCGACCTGAAGGAACAAAACCCTCCTCATCTCATCCCCCTACCTCACCAGTCCAGCCCCTCATCCAGCCACCCATCATGTTGCCAGGCCACCTCCTGCCTCCCTCTCATTCTACATCTTGCACACTCGTCATCTCTCTCTCATTCTCCCCTCATCGGTTTCTTACATTCAGTCATTCTTTTCTCATCAGCTCTCTTTCTTGCTCATCCAATTTCTCTGTGTTGCTATTTGGTCCCTTCCCTTTCTTTTCTCAGCTAAAATTAGTGCACATCCTATACTTATTGGCAAAGTTTAGTTTCACCTGACATATTGGGCTTCTCAAGCTGGTACAAGTACAAGTCTTGCCTCTTTCACTAGAAATCTAAGCTACATTTTCTCTTCCACAGCAGAGTACAGCTCACTGCAAAATCCTGAAACACCAGAGTGAAGGAGGGCTTAGAAATTCAATGCTCTCATTTAACAAAGAGGAAGGTTGAGGCCCCATAAAAGGAAGGGTATTTTACTGGGCAGCTCCACCTATTAATAATGGAGCCAAAGGCCTGATAAGTACCCTACCCCCTTCAAGACTGTGGCTTTTCCTCTCTAAAGAAATGTCTCTAGCCCATTTATACCTATTGGTTACAACTGAATTTGGTTTAGTTCCTCTGGGCTAGCCAGTCATGCAGGAATATACCATCAGATAACCCTTAGACACTTGAAAACAAGTCTAGTCTGGAACTATGGGGTCAGATTACCAGAGGAAAGGGAGACCAAGTGAGCAATCAGAAGGAAGTAGCAGGAAGAAGGAAGATGAGACTTGGTCTAAGTTTATTATATCTGACCCTACTGGGCAGCTAACCAGATGGATGGATGGATGGATAGGCCAACTGAGTTCTGAGTAAGATAATGATGTGAGCACAGATGTCTTATCTTCATTACCACCAACTCATATTACCTGATATTCTCACTGAAATTACCAAAATATTAGATACATGGAAATAAGAAGTGTGTAGAATCACTGATAATACAGAGGAGTTGGACTCACATCCAGGAAATCGAGGGGCTCTGTCTAGATGCAAATTGAAGGACAGCAGCAAAACCAGTCTGTAGAGACCCCACCTGAGGAGCAACACCCTTACAGGGAAGTGAGGAGAAGAGAGCCTGCAGACACTCTCACCACTCCCCAAGTCGAAAGATGAGGGTTAGAGAAGGAGGAATGAGAGCCAGGAAGGAACAACCCTCATGAGCTCCCTCCACACTCCAGAGCAGCAGCCTGTGTCAGAGGCGCAGGGAGGTGCCAAGTTTTGAATGGCAGCAACCTCCCACAGAAAGCCTGCAGGGAAATGGAGTTTGCCCCTGGTAGAGCAGGCAATGATCCATGGAAGAGGCTGGGTCCAGCTGTGGTTTATACCTGTATGAAGGCCAGACTCAACAGGAAAACGGAAGTGAAAAACAGCTTCCCCAAACACTGAGCCAGAGTTCCAGACACACAGTCCCCTGCACAGACTGCTTGCTGCTCTGCTTCCTTTCCACTCTGAAATGATTGTGTAAATTGCTACCAGCCACCTCTCCAGCTTAAGATCTGGCAGCAGGATTTGTAGAGAAAACAAAAAGAAGTGATAGAACTAAGAACAATCTACTCATTGGTTGTACAGGCTGGGCAAACACCAGGTCTTGTCTATATGCCCTCAGGAGGAAGCCAAAGAACTCAGCATGGACTAAAGAGTTTCTGCAAACGAAAGAACCACAATCAAGACATAGATGACACATATGCTTCTGTCAAATATCTAGTACAGGAAATAAGTGTTATGATATAGCTGATTTGTGTTCTCAATTCAAGAAAATGTGAATTTTATGAAAAAAGATATGAAATATTAGACTGAGGAATAAAGGAATACATCTGAGAGTTTAGGAGGAAAGGAGTTTGATCATGGGAAAGAGTAATGAAACAGGGAATACCACAGAAGAATTGAAATCTTCATTAGAAATGGAAAGGGGGACTTCACACTGAAGAAAATAATCAATGATGTGAAGGACAGCTGAGAAATTTTCTCAGCATGCCAAGGAAAAGAAGAAGATAGAATGCTTAAAAGAGAACACAGATCTTCATGGAAAGGAAGACTCCATATCATCAAGATGTCAGTTCTTTCCAACTTCACCTATAGATTCAGTGCAATCCCAACCAAATTCAAGTGAGTTGTTTTGCGGATATCAACAAACTAATTCCGAAGTTTATATGGAAAGGCAAAAGACCCAGAACAGCCAACACAATACTGAAGAAGAACAAAGTCGGAGGAGACACTATGTGACATCAGGGCTTACTGTAAAGCTACAGTAATCAAGACAGTGTGGAATTGGTGAAAGAATAGACACATAGATCACTGGAACAGAATAAAGAGCCCAGAAACAGACACCTATCAATACTGTCAACTGATCTTTAATAAAGGAACAAAGGCAATACAAATGGAACAAAACATCTTTTCAATAAATGGTGCTGAACAACTGGACATCCACTTGTAAAAAAAAAAAAGAATCTAAACACGTATCTTCAGCCATCACAAACATGAATGAAATGGATCATAGACCTAAATATTAAAAGCAAAACTGGAAAGATAACAAAGGAGTAAACCTAGATGACTTGAGTTTGATGATGACTTTTTAGGCACAACACCAGAGGCACAATCTACAAAAAATATAATTGATAAGCTGGACTTCACTGAAATTAAAAACTTCTGCACTGTGAAAGACACTGTCAAGAGAATGAAAGGGCAAGCCACAGATGGGGAGAAAATATTTGTAAAAGACGTATTTGATAAAGGACTGCTATTGAAAATATACAAAGTAACCTTAAAACTCAAAATGAAAAAAATGAGCTTGATTAAAGAATGGACAAAAGACCTGACAGACACCTTACCAAAGAGGATATACAGATGGCAAATAAGCATAAGGAAAGATGCTCCATATGTCATTAGGGAAATGCAAATTAAAACAATGAGATACCACTACACACGTAAAAGAATATCAAAATGCAGAATACTAACAACACCAAATGCTGGTTAGGATGTGGAGCAACGGGAACTCTTACTCACTGCTGGCGGGAACGCAATATAGTACAACCACTTTGGAAAACAGTCTAGCAGTTTCTTACAAAACTAAGCATACTCTCACTATATATGACTTAGCAATTTTACTCCTTGGTATTTACCCAAATAAGTTGAAAATTATGTCCACACAAAAACCTGTATACTAATGTTCAGAGCAGCTTTATTCATAATAGTCAAAACTTGGAAGCTGCCAAGATGTCCTTCCATTAGTAAGTGGATAAACAAACTGTGCTACATCCAGACAATGGAATATTACACAGCATTACAAAGAAATGAGCTATTAAGTCATGAAAAGACTTTAAATCATATTACTTTAAATCATATTACTTAATGAAAGTAAATCATATTACTACATGAAAGAAGCCAATCTGAAAAGGCTATATCCTGTATAATTTCAACTACATTACATTCTGGAAAAGGCAAGGCTATGGAGACAGCAGAAAGATCTGAGGTTATGCTGGAGAGAGGGCTGAACAGGCAGAGCTCAGAGGATTTTTAGGGCAGTGAAGCTGCCTATGATGCTATGTAACAGTATCATACTATAATGGTGCATACATGTCATCACACAATTGTCAAAGCTCAGAGAATATGCAATACCAAGAGTGAACCCTAATGTAAACCATGGACTTGCATGATAATGAGATGTCCACATAGGTTCATGTATTATCACAGATGTACCACTTCCGTGTGGATGCTACATTGGAGGAAACTGCAGGGGCAGGGTGGATATGGGGACTGTCTGTACTTTCTGCTCAATTTTCTTGTGTCCCTAAAGCTCCTCTGAAAAGTCAAATCTGTTTAAAAGGGAGAGAAAAAAAGAGAACACATTGTGGACGTAAGGAATGGGGATCCAATGTGCAAACAATTAATATTCTTGAGGAAGAAATCAGAACTAAGGAAACTCACCACCACCACAACAGAAACAAAACTTTCCTGAATTGAAGAAAGATCTGAAAGGGAATCAGCACAGGAAATACACTTCCAAGGAAATTTCCAAACTTCAGAGATGGAAACATCATGATGAAACAGAAAATAGATTACTTCCGAAAGAAGTAGAGTCAACCTCAGATTTCTGTTTAATGTAAAAAATAAGGTGGTAGCGTCTCCTGGAGAGTCTGTGACTGGAAACACAAAGCAGTCAAGTTATCCTCCATGTGCGAAGGCCATTGTCAGATATGAAAATGCTCCTAATATTGCAACCACGTACCTTTCCTAGAAGAAATTCACATGCATATATGTAATTTGTATATTACATATTTATTTCAAGTATATATAAGACATAACCACTTGAAGACATAATCCAGCCGATAAACTCACGAAAGGAGAGGCTGTAGAATAGACTGACAGTGAGCGATGTTAAACATAGACTTGAATCTAAATAGTTGTGGTCAATGTGGTATAAAGAAAAACAACTGCTCCTGTCCAGTATTGGAAAGGAGATAATCTAGGACCCAGGTGGCCATTTCTCTATTTAGAGTTTCTATTTTAGGTTCATTAATTCTTTGACCATAAAGAACTCCTGAAGCCATTAACGTGCTACCTTGATGTAAGCAGTGCTTTCATGGGTCTACCCAAATGTAAAAGTTCTTAAGTATACTTAAGATCCATGCATTTTATCACATATAAGTTATGCTTCAGTTAAAAATAAACACAATGAAAAGAAATACACTTATATCAGAAGAACTGCAATTAGAACTCCCATCACCAGGAAGAAATATCACTAAAAAGGTGCCCATTAAGCTGTCCACATGACATCTTTGTGCAAGTTAGAAAATGGCATCCCTTTTCTCAAGATCCTTTACTTCCATCTCTTAAAATATGTACTAATAAATATATATGTCTTTGATGGATATGATTAAATAATATCCCCTTAGCTGTGGTTCACTTCTGCAGTACACAACCTGCCCAAACTTACAGTCCAGCCTTGACAGCCCTGCCTGCCTCAGCTGCTCCCTGCTCAGTCTCTGCCTCTACCTGAAGTGGGAGCCAACTGCTACTGGGCTATTTCTTGCCTAGTTGGCAGAGTTCATCAACACTGGTCCATTCTTTATTTCCAAACTTAATTTCTGAAGTAGTATGGTACATTTTTCTGCACAGGGAAAGTTCGCCATAGAGTTTGCCATAGGTTTAGCGTTAGATGGCTTAGTTCAGATCCTTTGTATCCTTGCTACAATTGCCAGAAATGAGTGGATGACTTCCACCATATACAACTGCTCAGAAATCCCTTGTCATTTCCTAAATCTATCCTCATGTCTGGGGCCTTCTGGCAGGTAGGGATGATTCTATGGCTGATCACCCCCATCCTGTTTGTGGCAAGGTACCCGAACATAGGAAGACAATAATGAGCATAGTCTCCACAGGACCCCTGGGCTTGTATGGAAAGCCTGCTGAGCTGGAATGGGAATGTTCACTCCTACTGTCCCAGTGCCCAGTTCTTTCTGGGTGCCACCCATCCCCACCTAACTGTTTTGTCTGTCCCCTAAGGGCAGCCAGTGTCTCTATCTTCTCTTTCTTTTTCTAAATGAATGATACTAACTACATGAATTTGAGAACAACTTTACTCTTATGAGCTGTAGGATTTTCTGGTGTTCATTTTGCTTGAGAGGTCTAAAGCCCCATAATTCTTATAACATAATAAATTAATTAATTTCTCTCAAGGAATAAATGGAACAAATTTTAAATACTGTCTATCATAAAGAGGTCAGTGGCACTAGAATTTATGTGCACCATTTCCTATAGGTGAATTTTACAAATGGTGGCAAAACGGGTAGATGGACAAAATTCCTGTGGAAAATTCCTCTGCCCACATTTGTGCCATTTGTTAGATATGGCAATCACAGAACACAGGGAGACTCACCCAGTATCCTCTAGTGAGTTCCCAGAGTTATGATTAATGCTCACCATGGCCAATCGTTTCAGCCCCAAGAGAAGTTACAAAAGGCATCAGAACACTTCCCCACTTCGAAGCAAATGGCCACTATGTGTGGAGTTGTGTGAGCCCATCTTCCCACAGAACGTGCAGAGTTAGAGAGCTCTGCTTAGACTTTATTTGAGAGAGGGGAAGGGAGGAAGGGAGGGAAGCTGCCAGCAGGTGCTGTGAGAATATCTAAATGTTAAGGAGCATTTGGGATAACCAACTAATCTTAGGCTCCTCGGTGTCCTGAAATTTCCTCCTCATTGCTTAAAACAGTGGTTCTCCACTGGGAATGACTTTGCCCCAGGGGACACTTGGCAAGGCCTGGAGACATTTTTGGTTGTCACAGCCTAGGAAAGGGCACTACTACTGGCATCTAGGGAGTGGAGACCAAGGTGCTGCTAACTCCAACTACAATGCACAGGACGGTCTCCTCTCCCCAGGGACTAGCCAGCCCAAAATGTCAGCAGTGTCGAGGTTGAGACTCTGTTTTAAAAGAACCAGAATGAAGCCTAACTCAGAAAGTGGGGTCACCTCTGAAGAAGACCAGCACCAAGGCTTCCCCATGACATGCAACCTGCTCCAGGGGGCCTAACGTGCACTCTGCCCCCAGCACCTGCTTGTGTGGCTTCAACAGAATCTCAGGTGTCCCAACACATGGTGTGGAGGCCTTCTCTCCTTCTTGTTGGCTGTGGGCAGAAACCGTGAGTGCATTCCCGCGCCTTCCCATGTCACCACGTGCCCATGCAAGGGCTGGCAGGCCTTGCACCTGCTGCAGATGGCGAAGCATTTGTGGCTTTGAGACTGTTAATGCCCCTCCTGTCTGATGAGCCTGTCAGACCTTCTGTCAGTCTGAGCTCACTGGCTCTGAAGCGAGCACCTCAGAGTTATAACCACAGCCCAGAGCACTTCCTCTCACTCCTACGGGTTAGCCAATCCCCTGGTTTCTGCAGGGCCCATTTACCCAGGAGGCACAACAGATCCAGTGCCAAGGGCTCATGATAATTCTAGAGGATCATAAAAATATTTTAATTTTATCTACTTTTAAAATCAGAAGAAAAAAGAATATAATTATAATGACATGGAATAATTGAATTAATCTTAATACCAATACCGTTGTAAAATGTACTTTAAAAAATTACATATATATATGTGTGTGTTTGTTTTTTTATGGAGGAAAATCCCCATGAACGCAACAGTACCTGGGGCCCATGAAGGTGATGGTGGGGCCCCAGGTTTCTGGAAGCACACGCCCTCCACCAGATCCCCAGGGTCAGAGAAGCATGTCAGCAGGTGAAGCAGGGGCGTGGAAGCTAAAGGAAATCCAGCAGGGATCTCCTTCCCCCTTCCAGGAAAGGCTCTAATTTTTAAAGAAATTGTTTATCTATCAAGGCCTGCTATTTTCACCAGGGACTCTGTTAGACTTACTTTAGTGAGTTGACATAACCCTGCATGACCTCAGTTCTCTGTCTAAGCCATCCAGTATCAGAGGGAGCCACCCCCACAGGTTGTAAATCAAGCTCAGAGAGCTTCCTGGCTTCCCTACAACTTTGAAGTGGGTTCTAAGGCCCCAGCAGCTCTTAGAGGCTAGTTCCTCCTGCAGGCATCAAGTGTCTGAGAGTTTGGCTTTGTAGTGAGTACACACTCCCGGATAACAATTTAATTTGTGCCACATCTGAGTACTCTGCTTAACGTTAAAAAAGAGGGCAAACCTCCAAAGCGTGCCCCCAAAGATATGAACTGTCTTCCCCAGATAGCCTCTCTTTTCTTCCCACACCAACTTGAAGCCAACTGGGGGAAAAGGCAGGGAAATAGAGAGCATATGACAAATGAAAGCTACAGAGATTATGAAACAGAGCCCCAAATGGAACTGTAAACAACGTGAATAAAGTATGCCTATCTATAACAGAATAGGATAAAAGTACAATTATATGACAATCACAAAAGACACACCTATACCAAGGTAGATCAAAAGACTTCAAAGTACAAGGATGCCAAACAAATGAAGAAAAGGAAAAAGAGAGCAGAAGTCCCAAGACTACCAAACCATACAATTTGATTGGACAAAGGATCATTTGATAAATGCTAGAGGATACATTGGCTTCAGTACGCACAAACCCTTATGCACCTAGTAACACACTATTGAACTTGAAAGCAAAATCTGCTAAACACGGGGGGAGAAATTGACAGGAGCATGGCATTATGGGAGAGTTAACATGCCCATGTCACCATTTAACTAATGAGATAAAGCATGAATATAGAGCATCTGGATGATATAGTTAATAATGCAGGATTAATATACTTACAGGCCTCACATCCGACAAACCAAAAATGCCTCCCTCTCAAGCATTTATAATACATTCAAATTATCATATTCTAGTCCACAAACTCTGCCTCAAAATAAAACCCTCAAAGCAGAGAATGTCCAGACCATATTCTCTAACCGCAGTGCAATAAAACTAGACATGAATAACAAAAGTTGAAACAAAAAATTGCAGCTACTTAGGAATTTACACTCAGTCTTCTAAGTAATCTTGGGATAGAAAGGAAGTCAATTCTGCAATTACAGATTTTTAAGGAAACAATGACAAAGTCAATTATATCCAACTTTGTACATACCATATGATCACTTTATGTTAAGTAATGTCATAGCAAAAGGATAAAAGTAAAATGCATCAAAGTATCAACAATGTTTGTCTCCGGGTCAAACTGACCACCTTTTAGGATCTGGGGACCATCAACTGTTTCCTTATTGTATATTTCCAACACCTGGGGATAAAAATTAATACCTACTTTTACAGATGAGAAAATGAAGCTTGGAGTGTGTAATGCTTTGGAAAACATCACATATTTAATGAATACAGCATTAAGACCAGGTCTGATGCTACACACCCAAATAATCTTCCCTCCACCACACTTCTCTGCAGTGGGGCTCTGGTTTTCTCTGAGAAAATCTGGGAAGCCATCAATGGTTTCTGAGGGACCCTTTCTGCTCAGCTCTTCTGGGAGTCTAAGAAACAGGAGAAGGCAACATGGCCCTCAGTTTGCTTCTGTTCTTATCCCCAGGTGTTGGTAAGGTTTGCAACCTGGGAGAAGACAGCAGTTGGTCCACCTGGAGGGGAACAAGAAACATCTGGGCTGGGATATGAAAGCCTCTGCCTAATCCTACCAGACAAACGTTCATTAGGCATCACTGGTATGTATTGGCACTGAGCATGCAACAGGTGGGCACCAGGGATTTAGAGAACAAGTGGCCACCTGCCCTACAAGAGCCCTTAGAGAGAAGCTGGCACAGCTTCCTAGTAACTTAGTAATACCCGTCACATTGGGAAAGAGCCATATGGAGTCTGAGAGGGTTGGAGGGAAGAGGACAAGAGCTGGACTTCGCAGGGTGGATTGGCACAGAGCAGGAACAGTGCTCCAACTGGAGCAGAGACATGCACAGAGGCTTGGGAGCTGAGATGAGTGCAATGCTGACTATCTACCGCCCTGAGTTGAGCTGAGGTTGACTGCTTTTATCTTGCTGGGCACCTCAGACATGTAGATTCTCTTGTTTCTGAGTACGGCCATGCTCCCACCATCACAGGGCTCTCCGCTCACCTTCTCAGAGACACCTGCACAGAATGGGGTGTCTCTAACACCCCCGAGTTCTGCTTCCCACCACCCTTCACACTGCATAGTACTCTAGCTATTGCCAATGTCTGAGGCATGCTTTTGAAAAAGAAATTTTTGGTGACACACTTGATGGGATTAAAAGATTTAAAACATCTTGTGACCATGTTGGTAGCTGAGGGTGGAGCTGTGTGGGTGCCTCTGGCTCCAAGCCCAGCTCCTTAGGCCACTGTTCAGCCCACACCTCATACTTTAGAGGCAGGGCCTCCCCCAACCTTCATGTCTTCTCAGCTGAAGCCCCTGCCAGTCCCATCAGTGGCAGTGCCCCAGGAGCAAGGACTGTGATTCCGCTGTCTGGGGCTCCTGACGAGGCATGTAGTCGGAATTCTCCCACACTCCTTGGCATGCTTTCACCCCCAGCTCCCTGACATTTTGGTGAAAAGGACTTAGCACGCAGCTTGCTGACCAGGAAAGCTGGAACATTAACTTCATGGAATGTTAGAGAGCCTCTAGCCCAGCGTTTCCCAACCACCAGTCCACCGACAGGCCCAGGGCCAGGGCAGATTTTTACTGGTCTGCACAATTTTTTCTCCCCCACGTTTCTTCCCTCCTAAGCATTATAAATCGAAGCACATCGAGTGGCTCCCAGGCTCCACATAGCAGGGAGTCTGACTGGGACTCCCATGGGGCAAGGGCATTTGTGTGGCATTATTGCCTTGGTGCTGAGCCCAAAGCCTGTCCTCTTCCTGGAGTCTGTGGAGGCCATTCATCCTTCTCTTCTAACTACAGGCCCCTGCAACAGTTAAGGTTCACCTCATGGGCAGGGTTGGCATAAGCTGTCTCCTCTGCCCAACACAGCCTTTCCCTTTGTCCTCTGGGAAAACTGCTACCCACCTAGCACCATCTCTTGGGGGGATCATAATTTGACCAGCCTCCCTTCTTAAGGCTGAACTGGATGGCTCTGTACATGAACTCCCAGTCCACCCCCACCACTCTCACTGTGTACATTTGCACACGTACTTAGCCTCCTTGACTGGGTAGGTCTAGTTCCTCTGCATCATCCCCAGCAAGCTGTGAACTTTGTGAGAGCAGCAGCCTGTGCTTCTCCATCACTGTTCTCACAGCCTGGCCTGGTGCCTGGCAACTGGTAGGTGCCCAATAAGTGTTCACGGAGCAAATGGTGGGTGGACAGTTGGGTGGTCGAAAGGGGGTCTGGGCCTTGAAATTTATGCTTCAATTTGATGGGGGTGGGAGCAAGAGTATCTGGCTAAGACCCACTCAGAGTGATGTGTCCACCACTTTTTCTCTCCTATATGCTAAATTAAAGGTGTATTCTGCATCAAATTTGAAAGATTTGAGAACCACATGCTTGCTAATCTCTCCCCTTGTCCTCCTTGAGAGGGCCAAGAGAAGAATTCAGGATCTGCTTCCTAGTGTGTTGGGGCTAAGAGTGGCTGTGGCCCTCTTGATGACTGTGGTCTCAGTATCCAGAACAGCGTGACTGTGTGTGTGAGTGTGTGCAGAGGGTAAGGTGTATGGGGCATGGAGAAGACCTCAGGCCATCCTTTTCTCCTGGGCTGGCTGCAGGCTGGTGTCAATCATTAATCATCCCTTTTTGCCATCCAGTCAACCTGCTCATTGTCCCTAATGTTGGAGGCTCAGGGTGTAGATACAAACATGAACACACATACACATCCACACATTCATCCACACTCATGCATATACAGGCACATACCCTTACACATGCTCATATATGCTCACGTGCAAATACACACACTCACATATACACACATATACCCTGGGTTTCTAATCAACTGGGAGTCAAGTGGGGATCAAAGCATGGAATCAGAATCCCAGTAACTCCCAAGTGCAGCATTCCCTAGAGTGGCTGAATCAGGAAGAGAGCAGGACATCCTCCCTCCTACCTACAGTGAACTGACCCCTGGCTGAGAGGCCCTGGGGACCCATCAGGCTCTCGCTACAGTCCCCCCTCACCTGCTCCCCCAGTTTCTATAATGCTGGCAAAAATCACCCCAGATTAGCAAGCATCATCTTTTTAGTTTCTTTACAGTTTTATTGAGGTATAATTTATGTGCCATAAAATTCACCTGTTATCAATGATTTCAATAAATTCATAGACTGTGCAATCCTCACCGTGACCCAGGGTGAGAAGATTTCCATCAGTCCATTAAGTTTCTCGGTTGAGGTTTCTCTCTTTTCCTGGTCTATTGAGCACTTTCATCATAAAGGGGAGCACCTTATTTGGGGAGAGTAATAAGGTTATTTATACGTTAAGTGTGGGTTAATTTAATGCATTGTTTTTTATAAATTCATTTAATCATTAGGCAATTGTTTAATACGGTTTCTACCACTGGCAAGGCTGGGGCCTGTCTGATGTCCCCGTGGACCCCTGAGGATTTGGGTCATTCTCCAGTAGCTCTATCTCAGCACAAGTAAGAGGCAGGGCATCCTGCTCTGTTTCCTGATGCAGCTCCAGCAGGGAATCCCACACTTGGGAACAGAGACAGGTATTAAGAGCATACTTCCAAAGAGCTGAGATTTTGTAGAGACTACAGTATTCACACAATCACCATGATGCATTTTGGAAAGCATTTAGTGGGTTCATAAAGGTGGAAAGTGACAGTACACTATGAAATTTAGAGTGTGGGATGTTTTCAGGGCAGGGAGAAGGCAGTGGAGTGTGAAGGGCCCTAAGAGTAGCATGCCGGGAATCAGGGGTTAGAGTGAGGAAGGGGATCCCGGAAGGGGGATGGGGGATGCCAAGCCCTTCAGGACACTGTCCCAGAGCTCCTCCTGTGGGGCCAGCCAGCCCAGCCATTTCCCCCAGCTTCCTTGGGGGCCCCAGGTGGGCCTGGGTACTCTGGCCTGCTCTGAAGGACGGCAGTGCCTACTCAAGAAGAGCCCCAGGCCAAGGTGAGATCCCTCTCCAGACATGATCACAGGGAGCGTGGGCTGGTCTCCCTCTGTGTGACCCGACAGGACCCACTGCCATGGCCCCAGAGCAGCTGCTGGCCAAGCCAGCTAATCCTGCCTCTTTCCTCCTGCAGTTCTCTCTTCCTTCCAGGACTTGGTTCCATCTCATTTTATTTTTTTCCGCTATCCCTTGCCCCCACCCCTGCTCTCATTTCCTCTTTCCCCAGAGCAAGGGAATTTCGGCTGGAACAGCCCATAGTGTGTGGTGGGCCTGGGGGTGCATCCAGAGGTCGCTGGAGCTGGGAGGGCCCCAGGCAGGGACTAAGCAATGTGTCCCTGCCAGGGCTTGGCAGGGGCTTCAGCCCTCGGGGGTTGGGAGAAAGGAAGGCCTGAGAGGTGGGAGGCAGAGGGCAGCTGGGGAGCCCGGAGCCAGCCAGAGTAGAAGACCTGAGGTGGGGGTGGGGAGGCCATTTGAGCTTGGAAGGGAGATCCTTGCCAGCCACTTCCTATCCAATCCACCAGGGTCTTTGGTGGGGTCTCCTTGCTTGGGAGGTGCCACCCTAGCCAAGAATCCTTCTTTTCTATTTTTTTTTCACTAAATTAAATAATAGAGGGACTGTGTCTATCTCTATTTCCATATAGCCAAGTCTGAGCCTCGGCTGATCCTGGAAGCCAACCAGGTATGTGGAAACAGGAAAAAGCAACAGCCAAAGAAAATGAAGTGATGCCTTGAAGGCCAGATGGAGGCCGTGGGCAGGGATTTGCAGGAGGCCCTAGACTAGGTGGCCAGGGGAGGGAGGCCCGTATGGCCTCAGATCAGGGGGTAAAGGCAAGCTGGGGGTGGGTCTCCCATAGTGGATCATCAGTGGGAGATTAGAGCCAGAAAGCAGGCAGCCAGAGCACAGGTGATCCTTCCTGATGGAGCTTCCTAGGGCTCCTCTAGGGAGCAAGAGCTCTCTAGGCTTGGCGGAGGGCAGGAGGGAGAGGGTGGTGGACCGGCCTGGTGGGCTGAGGGCATCATTCAGGACTTGGCCCTGCTCCCCAGGCTCGTGCCCCTGCTCATCCTAGCCTAGCACTCACTTGGACCCACAGCTCCTTTCCCTTACCTCCCCTCACTCGCATCTCTCCAGGCAGAGCTAAGTCTTCCCCTGACATTAGGCCTGGGTCCCAAGAAGGAAAAAAATATGGTAGAGTGTTGGGGGAGGGGCAGTTACGCTGCCCTATTGGTTTTTTTCTGAAAAGGAGGAGAAGGCACACATCTATAGGTTCTCTACCTTTACCTCTTACTCTGATCCATCCCCTTCCCTCCATGCCCACTGCTCTGGCTGGGGTGGGATCCCTGAAATACCACAAGGGCCATGCACCCTGACCAATCCTGCTGTAGGTACTCCAGGCCCCCTCCAAGCCATTCCCCACATCTCAGCCAGAGTCATCTTCCTTTCCTCAGACACCACCCCTGCCTTTCATTAACAGCTGCCAATGCTTTTCCTCAGCTCTCAAGATAGACGTTGTCTTGCCAATGGGTTTCAGCCCCAGGCAAGTTCGCTATGGATTCACTGTGACCAAAGAAATTGACAGCAAAACATTCTTTGGGCTGAAAGGGTTTATTACCCGGCTTGTTCTCGGCGGCAAGTGGAGCACTAACATCTCTGCCCCTGCCCAGAGCACTGGGTCGAGCTCTCTATATAGTGCAATAATAGCTTATTGCCTACAGGTGTGGAAGTGGCAGTCCAGCAACAGGCCACTTACATCATCAGGTGGTTTAAGTTCAGTGAGGATCCTGGCCATAGGAACCCCAACTTCCCCACAGAGGTCAAGTTGCCAAGGGTGTCCCCATAGGTCTTACCTGACCAGGTGCCCTCATACCACTCCAACACCATGTCCTGACACCCCTACCTTTCTCATGTTCTTCACACCACTCATAATTCCCTGGGTGTTCTGCACCCCGTGCCAGTACAGTACCCTTTGCCATGCACCTGTTTAACACCTCTTATCCCAGTACCAAGGACAGCACCTGGTACCAAGAGGTGCCAAAAAATAATGAGGAGCAAATTAGTCTTTCAGATTCTGCCCTCCCTCCCTTCCCCCAGGCCAGGTGAGATATCTTTAGCTGGGTTAGGCAGCTAAGGGCACCCTAGCTTTTACCACATTATATTGAAATAGCCTGACCACTTACGTAGATCATGGGATTATAACATCTTTGTTGTTGTGCTTTTTCACCCCAGTGTTTATTTTCATCCCATGGCTTTTACTCAGTCACTCTAGATTATAAGGATCCACGTTTCCAGGAAGGGCTGTTTCAGGAGAAAGGCAGAAACAGATGTTACAGAGTTCAGAGCATAGAACCTGAGAGGATAGAATAAATGATGGGTCTTGATAAGATGCTCCAGATTAGGGCGAAGGGAGAGAAAAGGAGACATGAGGAGAGGAATGGGGCCTGGACAGGAAGAAAGCACGGCACTCAGAGAAACCATGTACCCAGCAGCAGGGTCAACATTGGGAAATGCCTAGACCCTCCTCAGCAGGCATCATTCATCACCAACACCAGGCAGCCAGGTGGGAGCCATGATGGAAGCACCCCAAACTCCCTGATCTCTACCTGAGTGGACCTGCAAGATGTCCTCCCTGGTATCTGGAGAGCACCTGCTCCAGGCAGCAGTCTGAATGCTGCCTATTACCATCCAGAGATAGAGAAGCCTCTCTCCTGCTTCATGTCCACTCTATCCCCATCCAACTCACCCAGGGTGGACCCCCACCAACACTGCAACATACCAGGGATGTGCACTGAAGGGGAAGCAGGGAAGGGATGTTGGGGAAGGAAAACTCCCCACACCCACTTCACACTTAGCAGGACAAAGCCCGCTTAAGATGCTCCTCAAGGCAGGACAGTCGGGAAGAACACACATCCCAGTTACACTCAGCTCTCTTCCATGCTAGGCCAAGAGCCCTGTGCCAGCTGCTTCTCCAGCTCTTGGCATACTTCCTGGCACATTGTAAGTTCTCGATAAATCTGAGGCAGCTATTCTCTATCTAGTACTAACAGAACCTCAAATCTGTTCAGGGAAGCAATGTGATTCATGGAAAGTATTCCACTTCCCAGAATCCTTTGCAACTAGAATAGCATTAAGACAGTGTTGTGGATAATAAAATATAAGGAGGACAATAAAGTAAAATAAAATAGTGGGGCTTTTGGGAAAGCTTGTTAAGGGAGCAGACTGAGCTGGTCTTTTCCTTTTCAGCTTTTGTTCTTCATCCTTCATTTTTCATCTTTCTTCCTGCTTGGAACATGGACATGATGTTCAGAGGTACAGGAATCAGCTAGCAACAATGATGATAAATTTCATACATTAAGGATAGCAAAGCAGAGGAGGTGAAAACACCTGCCATCCCTGGATTGCCTATCTTTGTGCTTCTCAGTAGTGAGTGTATGTTGATTAATAACTGCCTCAGCAGTGTTGCATAACAAACCATTCCAAAAGTTGATGGTTTAAAACAACAATGGTTGATTCTTATTTATGCATCTGAAGATCAGCTGGTGTTGGCTGGAAACTGTAGGTCAGGTCAGTTCCATGTGTCTCTCATCCTCCTACAACTAGCACCTACCAGGAGCATGTTCTTCCCATAATGGGAACAGAATATCAAGAGGGCAAGCTCAGCTGGGCAAGCACATTTCAAGTGTCTGTATACATCACCTCTGCTAACAGCCCATTAGCCAAAGCAAGTAACATAACGGAATTCACGCAATTGAGAGCTGCCAGAGTACACTCTACCTCCAGGGGGAGGAACCACAGGTCCACATGGCAAAAAGCATGGATATAAGGAGAGTGAAGAACCGGAGCCAATAATTAGAAAATACTTGCTGTTATCTATTATATGCCAGGCACCATCTTTGTTGCTTTGTGTTCATTAATCATCTAATTTAAATTTTGCAACAACTGACAAGAAGTAGGTCTTATTACATTTATTTTGCATATTTTAAAAAACTATTGCTCAAATACGTTAAGTAATATATTACTTGTGAAAGGGTAGGGCAGGGTCTCAGCCCTGGTTTTGGCTGCTCCAAAGCCTATCCTCGTCCATTACATCATGTACCCATATTTTTTTTCCTAGAGTCTTCTGGAAAAGAACAGGTGTCTGACTTGGAAACTAGCACTGGAATGAATGTCAGCTTGGCATCTTTTCACTGGATAGATGACTGCAGACCAAGTAGACTCCAAGGTATGGGTGGAAGGTGGGCAAAGAAGGGCTCTAAGAATCCAGACGGTGTTGGTTATAAGCAACAGAAACTTAGTGTAGCAGGGAAAGGTATTCAGTTTCCCAGCATTGCCCAGAGGATGGAAACAGGCTCAGAAGACATGTGGAAGCAGGGAAAGCTGAAAAGCCAGAGCACAGCCCAAAGCATGCCATAGAAAGGGGTCCTAACATCTGCTGGCCTTGCTGTAGCCATCAACAGAATAATTCCTCCCTGTTCTGAATTTAAAGTCCAGGCCAGGTGCCTCCAATTGGCCCAGCCTGGGTCAGGTGTCCATGTGCCAGCTGCACGGAAGGTAAGCATCTGACTTCAGTATTTGTAGTGATGGGATCTGTCTTCCACCAGGACTTACTCATTAGGGATTCCTCTAAGCACAGGAAAGGGTTCAAAGGGTAGGAAGCAAATAAACAAACAAAAAGGCAAAATGTCTTTCAAAAGTCCCTCAGCTGCAACCAGAAGCTAGTATAGTCAGTAAGTATGTGAAGGAAAGGGAGACCTGCCCCCTGGCTTCCTATACCTCTGGGGATACACAGGGCTGGAGCCCAAGCATCTGGGCCTGAGTGGTCCTCAGCGCTGCCACAGGGTCCTCAGAAAGGCTGATGCTCTTTCTGCCTTCCAGGATTTCCTGGCCAAGGAGAGGAAAGGTCTCACCCCCATGGAATTTCTAGAGAACAGCACAGGGTAAGCGATAGATCTCAGACTTAAAGATTTGGTAAGACTTCAGAGAAGGGATTGGGAATGTCAGGGAGGGTTTTGGCACTGAGCTAACCTTGAGAATAGGTGGATGTTTCAGGACTCAGAGAGGTGGAGGGCATTTTGCTATGAGAAGGGCCGTGGGCAGTATGAGTTCCTTTTCCTTTTCTCCATCTTCTACTGAGATACACCAGTGTGTCACTAGGCTGGCCAGCTTTCTCTAGGGCCAGGGGGCAAGGGGGTGCCAGAGGTGTCTATGCTCATATCCAAGCCCAGCAAACAGTGATGACCATGACTAGAAGCTGTCTGGGCACCAGAAAGAGCTTGGCCTTCAGATCCTGGGCCTGCCTCTTCTCGCTTAGAGCAAGTTACTTCACATGCCCAAGCCTCAATGTCCCCATCTTTAAAGTAAACATAAAAGTGGTACGTCCCTCTTAGATGTGGTGGAGGCTTGCAGTAAAGTGCTAAGGACATTCATTGTCTGCACATACAAGGCTTCGTGGCAGTAGCAGCACTGATGACACAGGAAAGAGCCTAGCACTTTGGGAAGGTGCATAGCAGACACCCAGTGAAATTCTTCCCCTCTTTCCCAGATTCCGGTGCCCTCTCTTCCTCCCCAGGTGCACAGTGGTCTCAGGCCACCCCTCCCCAGGAGCAGGACTGACCATGGTGGTCATGGGCATCCTTCCGACGTCTGAGCGTGTAATTAAGGGCATGTGGAGAGCGTGGAGGAAGGATGTGCATCCTCGGCCTCACCTGCTCTTCCATCCCACAAAGCCCAGCAGAGGACCAGCTTGCCAGCCTCCCCAGGGCTGGGCCAGTGCTCATGTGCCCTGCTGACATCTTATACGTGAGTCTTCCTCACAGGGACTGGGAGCTCCCTGGGGAGGAGGACGTGACTGTTACCTAGCTGGGACTGGGGCGAGGGGTGGAGATCAGTTCTCAGCACAGTGGAGGGCACTGGCCACAGCTTACCAAGCATGAGTCTCACCCTCCACTTGTCTCCCCTCCACCTCCATGAAGCCCCAAGGGAGCAGGCATCAGGGAGCTTGGGGCAGGAAGGGGCATACTGTGTCTCATCCTACCATAGAGGCTGAGAGGCACTTCAGGGTCCTTGGCCTCCAAAAGCACCAGAGATGGGCCGGCTAGACTCCCATGCCCCCAAGCCTCTGGGAAGGCCCCCATGCCCTGACACCCCCAGACAGGCACAGCTTGTAATCTGAGTTCCTGAGGTCAGGGTCTGGATACTTTGCCCCCTCCAGTCCCTCAGATCCAGGCCCTGGGCTGCCCCCTCTCCTTTCCCAACCCTATGACTGAGCAGGCCTGGGACAGCCCCAGCCGCCTCCTGGCGCCCCTCCCCACCTCCCGGTCCCCAGCACAGAAGCCCTGTCAGGGATCACTGCAAAGCACCACGTGGAGATCTAATCTGGGGCGGGGGCACTGAGCTAAAGCGGGGTGGAAGGGGTCGATGAGAGGAGGAAATTAATGATTAAATAATGGGTTCCAAATGTAGCGGCTCCAAGTGAAATCCCCAGCCACAAGCCAGCAGGCTGCACGCTCTCGGCGCAGCTCCAGGAGCCCCAAGGAGGCCGGAGCAGGCAGTGAGGATGCTGGTGGCAGCAGGCTGCTCCCCCAGGCCTGGTCAAATGGTCCCAGCCCTGACATGGGGTCAGCAGGGTGCCTGTGGGGTCCGGGTGATTCCTGGTGATTCCTGATGACAGGTGGGAGCTCTGCCACTTGGAGCTTGGCCGCTGAGCTGACGGGGCCCTTGCAGGGGATGCGGCAGTGGAGGCCAGGCCAGGCAGACAGCAAGTCTTGGCTGGCAGTGTGGCCAGGGCTGCAGACACTCTTGCCTCTATGCCTGGCGCCCCCACCCCCATTTCATGCCATCCCTTCCTTGTCCTGGCTACCCTGACCCTTAGCTCTTCCTAGAGGAAGCCCCTAAAATGAATCTGGATGGAGGGGAAGATATCCACCCTGACCATCACTCCCACCCCAGATATTCCCCTAAGGATGCACCCCTCTTCCTGTGCCCTATTAGGATGCTCACTCCTGGTGGGGGGGAGAGTTTCCACACTGAAACTCTGGTCTTGTCTAGACCAAGTTTCTTTCCACTGTGCCTCAGTTTCCCCATGCACACGGAGGGCTGGGTTTCTTCTATAGCACTCCTCCAGGGACTGGGACACGTTTGTGTATTTTTCTCCCCACTGGTAGGGGAGGTGCATGAGCCAGCACCTCGGGACCCTCTGGTTTCTGCCGGAGGACACTGCCTGCACCCTCTCCACACCTCCTGCCTGTTGGGGGAGGGCCCAGGTCTGGGGAGCCCAGGACAAGCATCTTGGCCCCAGGGTTCCTTCCCCCTCCTCTGGAACCCTGCTTGGAGCCTGAAATTTTCCACACTGAACCTTTGGCTAAAGACGCTGGAACTTTTGCAATTTCCTGACTTGAAAACTGCTCCCCCACCCGTACACCCTCCACCACGGCCCACAAGTCTTGTGGGGTGGTCACCTCAGCAGGGGCTTGGAGCCCAGACTGTTGGGAGCACAAGCCTGGGTCTTCAGCTGTGAACACTGGGAAGTGCACCCTGGCTGGAAACTCCAATGCCCCCGTCTGCTGCATGGAAGGCCTCCCAAGAGAATGACTGGCTTCAAGGCCACGAGAGAGGAGATGAGTGGGGCAAAAAGGTGGATCTCCAGGTAGATGGAGTAGAATGCTGGGCATCGTTTCCATGCTTAATTCCAGCTATGCAGAGCAGGTTTTCCTCTGGAGTTCGGGGCCAGTGCCACCTTCTAAGGCCAGGGGGAGGAGTGCTGCAGAGTGTCAGGGCCCAGGAAGGTGATACACAGAGCCCTGAAGAGCATGGAGCTCAGAGCCTGGAACCAGGCCAGCCCTTGAGAAAAACTGGAAACCCAGAGAGAGACCAGACCTGCTCCCAGCAGGCTTCCATTGCCGGAGGTGCCACAGACAGCCCCTGCCTGCCTCTCAATGCTGCCTGTGGTCCCAGCAGTGCAGCCAAGCCAGTCGTTACCCTGCAGGAGCTTGCAGGTGAGAGCTGAGAGGGCAGTAGCTGGGCCCTCTCCCTTTCCTGCTCCTGAGGCTCCACAGAGTGTTTCCTATGTGGCCTGGGGGCTAGCAGCTCAGAGCCAGGCCCAGGCCTGCCGCAGACCACGTGTCATACCATGTGTCATATCTTGCCACCCTCTGGGGTACCAATCTTGGGTCACTTTTATGGACTTCCATTCCCTACTACTCTGGAAAGGCAAGCCAAATAAACACCAGGCTGAAAAAGCCTAAGGCCTTCCTCTCCCTGGGTCCCCCACACCACCTCATCCAAGATCCACACACCGTCCGGGATTGCGCGTGCAGAAGAATTTTAATAAAAACAAGCAATTCAGAAGGTCTGGCAGGGCAGGCAGGCTGGCTGCGTAGACTAAGTGCTATTCCTGGCCTGGGAGGCCAGGCAGCTCTCCTAAGAACAGGAGCTCCCAAGACAAATATGGAGCAACAAGCAGGCTTTGTCTTCTCCTTTTGAAGATGGAGTGTCCAGGCTGGGGCTTGGCCACACAGGAGGAGAGGGGAGGGCCCAGGAGGGAGGGGGCCAGAGAGCTGGGGGTGGGAAGGTCAGGGCTGGCAGTGGTGATGGGTATCTGGTGTTTGGGAAGCTCTTGAGGATGGGCATTTAGGGTAGGTGTATGTAAGCTTCAGAGGAAGACATTTTGCTTGGCTTGCTCCCTGTCTGGCCTCATGTTGTCACCTCACTCAACCCCCCCCACACACACACGGCTCAGTCAGGTGCCTACTGTCTCCTACATGAAAATCAGTCACTAAGGGCCCCAAGCTATGGCACAGATGGGGTGAAAACAAAAATCAAAAGCAAAACTGAAAACTTTTAATCCCTTGGTTCTGTGGAGATGGATTTTTTCCAAAACGAATTTAATTAAAGACAGAAAAAGACCAATATAAACCAAGAAATCACATACACATGTGAAAAGTGCCATGACGGGCCTGGAGCCCTGGCCAGAGAGCAGGGAAGTCTGAGCCCAGGGCTCCAGGGCCCCCGGAATCTGGGCCTGTGGGGACCAACACTGTCCACAGCAGTTTCAGAAGGTCTGGGGGCTCTCAGCCCTTCTTACGGTGTGAGGTGGGCTGTCTGGCAGCCTCAGTCAGGGAAGATCAGGTCCCAGCAGCTTCCTAATAACCATCCAGACCTGACTGTCAGAGCCTGGAGCTCATGCCTTGGGACCCAGCCTCTCGCTGCCCATTTCCAGAGCGATGATGGTCGATGCTCCCTGGTGCTGAACAAAGCCCATTCTGGAGAAGTAGCTGATCTTTCGCTCAGATTTTTTCTTATTTCCCTTTTTAGCAACAGCAAGTCTATTTTTGTGGCTTTGAAATTCAACAACATTTTCTTTGTCCAAATCAGTCCAGCACACTGTAGTCAACAATTGCCTCTGCCATTTTCTGCAACCAGCACCAGCCACATCAAGGCTCTGGACACTGCTCAGCCTCCCCCATGGAAGTCCCTCAAACCCCCTTTGTTCAACCTTTCAAACCCAACCACAGTCTTTTAGGATTTTGACATTGTGACTTGTCTCCTTCCAAAGCCCTCACCTCGCCCCTCAACCTGTTGTTCACTCTGGCTGGTGTCTTTTTCCTATAACTAGGATGTATGATTCCCATGGCCAGTGCTGCCCCTGCCCTGGGGTGATGCCTGCCCTGCTTCAGCCTGACCCTGGGCTCTTGCATCTGGGCATGGCCCCTCCCGGACAACCACCTTCCAGGTTGCATGGTGAATGGTATTCAGTTTTCTCATACCAAGGCCTCTCCCAAATGCCTAGGCATTCCCCTCAGTCCACATTAACCCCTGCTTCAGAACCCTTAGCACACACTTAGTTCAATACTGCACTATTGGTTAAACCAATATTGCATATTGATTCTGCCCAGGCCTTGTTTACCTTTGCATCCTCCTAATATCTGCAACCATGTCTGGCACATGCAGATGCTCAATAAATGTCTGTGGAATTAGTGATTATGGTAATCTAACTTTGAGTTTTCTCAACCTGGGCTGGGATCCTCTTTCCAACTCAGCATCCACCTGTACCTCTCACATCTAAGCTTAAGTTCTTTCTCTTTCCTTTCCTCATCATGACCATTCAAAATTCTCCTGGTAGCATTTCATCAGGATTCAAGACTGTAAAGGCCAATACTCTGTATGACCTTGTTGAGGGTGCTGGCTTACATTTTTATTTCAGTGTCTCCCATCAGAGCACCAGGCCTGGCATTCACTAAAGAACAGCTGGGAAAATCAAAGGAATGGCTGAATGGACAAGTTAATATTATTCTCAGAGCTTTTAGAAATCTTCCTGGCTATGTCACAGTCACTGATCATCAAGGTTCCATTCACTTTCACTTTCCTGATTAATTTCTTCTTGCTTGAGCAGAACTAAATCCAAAAGGGTATTCCACTTCCCCCTGTTGCTTTATAGACCTTCTGGAAGATGACTCTTTTACCCTCTCTCCTTTTCTCATCCCCCATACAGAAGGCACATTGTGCTCCCCTTGGTATCAGTCAGCACAGGCCAGGTCATAAAACAGTGACAAATACCCCTCAGATATCAGCATCTGAAACAGCAAAGGTCTGGGTGACTCTCTAGGGGAGGGTCTTCCTTCTGTATGTTGTCTTACTGTTGTACCTCCATTTCAGTGGGTGCCTCTGCAGCCCCCACAACAACCAAAAATAAAGAGAGGCATAGAGCTCAGCACAGCCAATTTAATTTTTCCACCTGAAGGTGGGTGCACGTCCCTTCTGCCCATGTTTCATTGGCCAAAACAAGCCACCTGACCACTCTGATTTCTAGAGGGTGGGGATGGATGATTCCTCCCTACCTGGAAGGCAAGGAGACTATATTGGGGCACAGTGTTGATGCCTGCCACACCAGAATTGGGGTCAAACTCTGGCCTGCTGAGGCTGTTAGAGGAACAGTCTGTGCTGAGGAGAGATGAGAAACAGAACAATGAGAATAGCTCCACCCTAGAACTGAACTCAGTCACTCTAATCACCACGCCAGTCACTTCTGTGGTTTCCTCCAGGAGCTTTACCAGGAGCCCGGAATAACCACAGCTTCATAGTCAGCACCAGGGAGAAAAGCATTGTCACACTTCTCCCAGGCCGGTGGTTTTCGACTCAGGTCTGTGGGATTGGGGCCAGGGCCTGCAGCCTGAGCTCCTTCCCTGGGGTCCTCTCACCCATCCTCGTCCCTGCTGAGGGGATGTTCCAGGAAGAGCAACTCGAAGGAGATGGTTTGCCGGGTTGGGTCACCCACCGCAGTCCCACCCCTGCTGCAGCCCTTCCCAGCCTCTGCCTCCTCCTGCCCTCCACTCCCAGGTATACTATTCCACATCCAGTGGTGCCTCTTCCCCTCTGGCTTTCCTGGTCAAACCCTGTGGGCTGACTTCCTGGAATGCAGTCTTGTTGCAGATCCAGAGAGCACAGGTTTGATCTCTGGTTTAAAAACAAGGAGGAGGAAGAGAAATTGAATTAGTAGATAAGCAGTATCATTTCCAGGGGGTGACAAAGGGACAGAGTGGTATTGGGGAGGACACAATTTAGACCCAGGGTTTCCATCAGGAGATGCAGTCCGAGCAGAGACCTAAGGGATGGTAGGGGACCAGAGTGGCCTGGCTGAGGGACACAGAAGGAGAAGTGAGCCTTTACCAGGAGAAGGATCTCCTTGCCTCTGACCTCAGGGATGTGAGGGTTGGGGGAGGGATCTAGGGAGAAGGGTTAGCAGGGGTGGGGGAAGACAGTAATGGTGTCTCCTTCCTGTGGGTAAGGATGTCTTCTTCCCTTGTTTCTGACACAAGTGGGCTAGACCAAGTGGCCAACACTGCCTTGTTAAATTGATTTTCAGTAATGTCCTTTCTTGGTGCCGAGCCTGAATCCATGAAGCCCCTATCCAGTTTAAATCTCTGGGTTTGGTGGATGGAGTGGCCAGGGACAAATTTTCAAAGCCTGGCCACCTTCTTGCTTCCACAGTGCTCCCTGCCTGCCTCCTGCTAGCACTGCTTATCATCATAGAGCTTGAACCTTCCTGCGGAATTCCCAGTCCCTCCCCTGAGCAAGCTGGGTGAAAGCTCCTGGAGGTCCCTGTCTCTGGGACAATAGGAAGGCATCCCAGCCAAATGTTGGCCCCAAGGCCTGGTCCTCTGAACCCTTCTAGCCTTGCTTCCACCTTCTTGGCAAATTCTGACATATCCCAAACCTGGGCCAGGGCCAGGGCCTTAGCAGTTCTGGCTGAGCTGCATGTATCCTACTTAGGGTCTCCTGGAAGCAGACCCTGAGACAAGGATTTGAGTGAAGTAGTTTATTTGAGAGGTGTTTTAAGGAAACACTAGTACTGGAGTGGGTACGTGAGACAGGGAATAGAGGGCAATCAACAGGTGCTATAACATGCCAGATCCTACTGTGGGCAACTAGAATTTAATTCTACTAGGGATTTTCTGGGCAATAAATGAGACCCTCAGTTAGTTTACCCAAGAGTGGGGGAGTTGGGTAGTTATCAGTTGAGAGCTAATTTCAGGGAGTGTTAATACCCCCATACTTCTAGCCTGCTACACAGAGGACCGAGCTACTAGTAACCAGAGAAACCCTGCAGGAAAATAAGCATTAGTAGTGTTGGTTAGAAGTTGAGAGGAATGCACCAAATGGAAAGGGCAAGAGGATATGGGGCAAACCACAGGTGTTGCGATGCACTAAGGAGTTCGTTTAAAGGAAGCACATATCAGGAATGGCTCCCATAGGAATTCAATTTGAGGTGAACTTTGAAGGTTGGGAAAGGAGAGGCATTCAAGGAAAGGGGAACAGCAAGAGTAATGTCATGGAAGTGAGACCACAGAAACTGTGGAATCTTAGGATGAGTCATGAGCTGAGAAATTTTGTAAGGTGATATACAAACCATAGAAGGTATGGGAAGATCATAAATCTAAGGATGAATGGGAACTGATGTGACTTTGTGTTGGTCTGGGACCAAGGCAGTTTTTAGGGGGAAGATGATTAGTACAGGTTTGGGCACATTGAATGTGAGGTCTCTGTGAGGCATCCAGATGGAGATGTCTGGTAGGTGGTTTTGCAAATGGGATGGGAAAGCAGAATGAAAGGCTGGAAATTCAAGAGTCACCTGCTTAGAGGTGGAGGTTAAAGCCACAGGATTGGTGAGACCATCAGGCAGAGAAGGGAGGAAAGGAGTCAAGGGGAATATGAGGGGATGTGGGAAAATACCTACACTTTGGAAGTGGAAAAGATGTATAGCAGAGAAAGAAATGAAGAATCAGCAGAATGTAAAAAGCCAAGAGAGGAAGTCCTCTAACAAGCTGCTGAGGACCTGTAAAAAATTCTGCCAAAGTTAAGATAGACAAGGGTCATAGCCGTAGCAGTAAGGAGGTTCACTGGAGACCAGAGCAGAAGTGGTCTTAGGGTACAATAGGAGAAGAAATCTGATAGTAAAGAGGCCTGATTTGGGATCATGGTCCGCCAATCTTTCAAGAACCTCTGTTTTGTAATTAGGTTGAATATTAAGGCATTAGCTGAGGGAACCACAGAATATGGAAGCCATTTTTTTTAATGGAAGAAAGTAGCATTTTTAATATATATATAAATGTAAATAATAATATAATATATAAAATGAAATAAAGTCTGGGCTGTGACATCTATAAAACTTAGGATTATAAAACTGATTATAAAACTATAAAACTTACTAGCTGTGTGACTTTGAAAAAATCGTTTAACCTCTCTGAGCCTTTGTTTCATCATCTGAAAAAATGAAGATAATGTTACTTGTTTTTAGAGATGCTCTGAGAATTAAATGCAATAGTACTATACAGTATTCAGCAGAAAGCCTAAGTTATCTTCAAAAACACTGTTTTTCTCTATTGACTATTTTTCCATCATGTGAAAGAGGTTGGTTGGGTTTCCTCCAAGGTAAAAGGTTATGTTTTGGATGGTCTCATAATATATAGGGGTTTATAAAACTCAGAAATTAAGAAGCTTGAGTTTTAATGCTCACATGGAAACAGGAGAGTAAACATGGCCCCATGAAAGTTAGGGAGTTGGATTTTATCATCCATAATACCAGGATCTTGGGATATACCCTTAGTGCTAGACTAGATTAGAATAACTACCTACTTTCTCTATGACTAGATGTGGAAAAATATTAACCTGAGAATGTTTAACCATTCACCTGCCCTTGTGAAGGTCTGAGCTTCATGTTTACACTCCTTGAGGATTCTCATGAAAAATAGTTCTATTCCAGTGATATCTCTAGGATGCCTGGTAGAAGCAAACACAAAATCCTTGAAGAACAAATACTCAGATAGCACTGGATTCCCATGAATAAAGAACCTCTGAAGATGAAATGCAGAAGGAAAAAATTCTATAAAAGTTAGTAAAGAAAACAGGTAGTTGAATTAGACTCAAGAATTCAGATAATAGAACTATCAGAAAGATGCTGTAAATAAACATTTTAATTATCAAAATCAAAAAATAAAATAGATGAGAAGATTTAAAAAAATGCTTTCTAAAAATTATCAGATGAATCTGAAAAAGAACCAAGTAGAGTATCTGGAAATGAAAAATAGAATCATCAAAATTAAAAACTCAATGGATGGACACATTAAACACAGCTGAAGAGAGAACTGATAAACTGGAAGACAGCTCAAGAATAATGACCCGAATTGCAGGACAGAAAGAAACACAAATGGAAAATATAAATGAGAGTTAAAGAAATGTGGAGAGAAGAGTGAGAAAATACATGTTTCTAATAGAGGTTTCTGAGAGTAAAATACAAAATGGGGGAGAGGGAATATTTGAAGGTAATGGCTAAGAACTTTACACATTCTTGATGAGACATGACTTACATTCAATAAATAATCATCTCAAACAGAAGATTAAGAAAATTGACATCTAGATGCATCATGGTGACATTGCAAAACTCAAATCATAATGATGAGATATAGAAAGTAGCCAGAAGAAAAGGATTACTCACAAAGAAACAACACAACGTGGCAGTAGACTTTTCATCAGAAACAGAGGTCAGTTGACAACTGGATCACCTTCAAAGTAACAAGGGTAATTTCCAACTACAATTTCATACCCAGCTAATGTATAATTCAAAAGTGAGGATGAAATAATATTTTCATGAAGACAGAGGGAGCACACTACTCACAGGCCCTCACTGAAACAAAAAACAGAAGGTTGCTTTTCAGGAGGAAAGAAATTGAATCCAGAAGTTAGTAATGGGATGTGAGAAACTATAATGAGCAAAGAGATTGATCAATGCATAGGTAAATCTAAAAGAGTATTCGGGTATTACATAGTAGGAATGAAACATGGGAAATAACATGTTAATAAAAGTTAAGGAGTCCTTGGTCCTTGCACTGTTTAGAAAAACAGTATATCAACTAACTTTAGACTTTGATACATAATAATGTAAAAAAAGTAAACCCCATAAAAGCAGAAATAAATGTTTATCTTTCAAATAAAATGTTTCTGCCAACTCTGAGCTACCATCCTTTAGGATTCTCTCATGGAGAAAAGTAAACAGCTTTTTTGTTCAAGGCATTGAAGTTGGATATCCAGTAGGCACTGTCAAGTCTAATATTAACTGGTATAATTATTTAATAATATTACTCTAGCAATATACCATAATATGTAATTTGGAAGGGAAATTTTCTGTTTTGTTCCCCTCTATATTTTGGAATTTGGCCTGTACAAACTGGATTCATGTAAAGAAGGGAAGGAAGTTAGACAAAAAGAAGAACAGGAGGGAAAAAGGAAGGCTGTCTGTAGATTTTACTACCTGGATCATCATAATAAAAAATATTTATTAATGAAACAATGTCATCCTGAAGAAGTATTTTAGTGCTCAATATATACTGGTCTCTGTTCTTCAATATTTGTGTCAATAGTTTGGATGAGAATGATGACTGGATGTTAATCAATTTGACAGATGCTATAACTATTAATAGAAATGACTAATACATTAAGTGATAGAATCAGAACAAGAAAAGTCTTGACTGGCTGTGGTAAGCAGAACAATATCCCTCCCCCACCAAAATGTCCAGGTATTCCCTGGGACCTGTGAATGAGTTCCATTGCATTATCTGAGTGGGTCCCAAGTAATCACAAGAATCCTTTCAAGAGCCAGAGAAAGAGATGTGATGACAGAAAGCGCAGTCAGAGAGAGGCTTGGAGATGCTATACTGCGGACTGTAAAGATGGAGGGAGGGGCCAGGAACCAAGAAACCTCCAGAAGGGAAAGATGCAAGGAAACTGATTTTCTCCTAGGATCTCCAGAGGGAGGCAACCCTGTCTGCTCCATGAATTTAGGCCAGTAAAACTCACTTTGGACTTCAGGCCTCCAGAACTATAGGATAGTAAATTTGTGCTGTTTTAAGCCACTGCACATGTGATCATTTGTCACAGCAGCAAAATGAAACTAATATATTGGCTGAAATTATAAGATGGCCTAACGAAACAAAGAATTGAAAAATATAGACTTAATGCAAAATTTTATGTTGAGGTCAAAATGAAGACCCAATCCAGATGGCAGGTTATAGGAGGCTACTTTAATATGCAAAGAGGCTAAGGATTTTAACTGACTACAACCTCACTAGGAAACACATAAACAAAGAGATGCAAAAAAAAAAATGTGCAGGCTTGGAATGGAGAAACAGAAGTGTTACTTTGTCAAGAAAGGTCCTGCAGGCTCCACATCATCGTTGTTGCCTAGTGTTCAGCAGTGGGTTCAAGTTCAATACTTTAAAAAGGATATTGACAGACAGAAAGGACATCTGGATGGGAAGGGATCTAGAAAGCATGTTTAAGAAGGAAGGAACTAGGTATGAAAATTTAACCAAAATAAGAGAAAAATCTAAGAAGGTATACCACTTCCTTAAAGGATGGGGCTTATTCCCTCTGGTCCCTAAAGGAAGAACTCAAACCACAGAAAGCCAAGGGAATCTATTTCAATTTCACATGAAGGAGAAATCTTTCACCCTCCAAGACGTCCTGAGACAGGATGGATTTCTTTGGGAGTTATGGAATATCCCAGACCCTAGATGTATCTGCACACAGCCTGACCATGTGTTGTAAAGTCCTTCTGGCCCTCAGAGACTGTGCCCCTTGCATGGGAAGTAAGTTAGGTATAGGGTCATAGAAAGAAGAGAGACGACTCAGCTTTCTCACCAAGCTCTCTCACCTCCATCCAAGCCACAGCTGCAGAAAGAAACCTGGACAGTTAAAATTCTGTTTCCACCTTGAAAAGCCTATATTACTGATGATAAAGGACCTTGAGTCCTTGCCAGGCAATTCATCTCCAGGCCCATCTTAAGAGTCGCCTTCACCAAACAGCAACAACACAACAAAAACCTGTACTTACATCAGTAGTGCTTCTCACAATCAATAAAGTCTTAGACTGAGGAAATGTAGTATTTTCTGGGCTCTTGTGCCAGTTCTCAGGAAAAAAAAAATGGAGCACCAAAATGAGCAACAGTGTCCCATTCCTCATAGAGCCTAGATCCCCCTGATGGTGAAGAAGGAAGGCCCCTACAGCATTCTGCACCCATTCCCTCAGGAATCCCAGTCCTGTGGGACAGACACGGGGAACTCCTTTCCCAGTGTGAGACAGGTCTCAGGGTTCTGCCTGCCTTTTGCCGGGTCCTAGCCTTAACACATACATGGGGAAGAGTCGGATGAGGGGCACAGATTGATGAAAGGGTGGACCTGTTTCAGGTTCTAGGGAACAGAGGGCCTTGGGTGCAGAAGGCTTCCAGGCGGGGATGCAGGGTAGGGGTTGGAGAAGAGAACACAGCCTTCCTGGAATGGACTTGAAGCCCGAGATTAGTAGTTTCAGTCTTGCACATGGCATCCCCCACTCACCAACTTTAAGGGAATTTCCATTTCTCCTTTGCCCCTCAGCTCACCCTCAACCCCTGCCCAGTCCCCGGGATGGGTGGGAAGGGAACTATGGAAATTCCCTTTTCAGGAACATGGGGGTGACCTAGCGAGCAGGAGGGAGTGGAAACAAAGGGAATGCTGAAAACTAAGAAGGACCCCTTGGCTTCCTGCCACTCACTTTCATCCTCAGCCAGGGCATCCTCTGAAAGCAGGAGGCACTCACCAGGCCCATCTGCAGGTGCTGAATTTTCCCAAGGCCTCCAGCCCACCCTCCTCCAGTCCCCCAGCCAGCCCATCCCACGGGGGAGCCAGAAGGCCCAGCCGACAGCTGGGTTGTGCAATCAGCAGTCCAGATGTGGCTGGGACTCTGGCTTGCGGCAGCTGTCTCTGTCATCGCCCAGGGCCTCTGGCCTTCATTTCACCCTTGAGCTGTATTCTAGAAACATTCCTGTCCCCATCTCAGACAGGCCCCACCCCAACCACCATCTTCTTCCTGCAGCACCAGAGAACACTTGGCAGCCAAGAATCACAGGCCAGTTCAGCCATACCATGCTGTGCCACCAGTCAGGGGGGCCTTACCCTCCCTGGGCCTCAGTAGATATGTACTAAATCTTGAGACCTAAGTTCAGTACTAAGTCTCTTCCTCATCCTGAGGCCCTTGAGTTTAGTGATGCATTTATTAGCTCCCCACAGGAACTGGATAAAACATTAAACCTCTTTTACTGCCCTTGGGTATTCTAGCCAGGGCAAGGTCACATCCCATTCTGCAGCTACCATGACCCCTGTTTTCATGAAACCTTGGGTGTGGTCACCCATTAGGAAATGGCACTGGTGCTCTGGCTTCAGAATTGGCAGTCAACAAGACAACAGTCTCAGCCTCCTCTCTGCTTCACACAGGACTGCTTGGCTCAGAGCAGATGCACTGTAGTTATTTGCTAAATGGAAAAATCAAATAAAAATTCACAGGGATGGAGAGAGCTACCCGAGGTCATACAGCAAACTGGTGACAAACAGAGGGTTAAAGCCTAGGTGTTAGGTCTTGGAATCAGATTCCATTCCCCCGCTACCATGCTCTCTGGCTCCCTAAGGCTGTGATAGTGGTGATGGTGGTGACGTGATGGTGACGGCGATGATGATGGTAGTGGCTGCAGTGGTGGCAGTGACAGCAGGGAGGGGGGATGGTGGTGCTGGTAGTGATGTGGTTAAGGTGGTGATAGTGGTGATGATGGCAGTAAAGCTGCTGATGTGGTGATGGTGATGACGTGGCAATGACGACGGTGGTAGTGGTGACGGTTAAGGCGGCTGTAGCGGTGATGATGGTGGAGATGGCGGTGATGACGGTGTTAATGACCATGATAATGCCTTGATGTGATAATGAAGACAAATCCCCTTTCTCTCAAGGAATTCTCTTTAGGAATGCGTAGATCATTCCAATAATTTTGGATCTAATCTTCAACTTCGGAATCATTCAGAATCTGAGCCTTGCTCTAATCTTCCCAGCAGCAGAAAGTAAGCCCCATGAGGCAGCTATGAGAATGCACTGCTCGGAACTCCTGCTTTGATGAGCATATGGAAAGACAGCTCCATCTGCTGCCCTTCTGGATCCCCCACAGCGTTTCTGCCGAGGGCATGCTGCCCTGGGGCTACTGGCCAGTGAAGGAGCATGCCAGGGGTACTAATGCTGGCCCATTCCTGGAGCTGCAGGACTCTCCAGCCAGGTGACTAGCTCAGGGACTCCCCATCGAACTCCTCCTCATGGCTGAGACTTTCTTGGAACTGCAGTGCGGCGTTAGCCTCTTCCTCCCACGTCCTCCTTCCTTCCCTCTGTCCTTCACAGGGGGCAGACCTGCCTGGCCCTCTGACGGCTCTCCTCCCCTTCTCTAGCTCCCTTTCTTTTACCCCTCACAGGCATTCCCCTCACTAAATCTCTTTCATGTCTATTCACATCTTGCTCTGTGCTTTACAGAAGACCCAAACTCATAAACCTGAGTGATCAAGCTGAGTAATACCAGTCTGGTGCAAATAAAAATTATAGATAAAGCATTTTAAAATGAGACAGATGTTCTATGACTTGCAAATTGTCTCTGAGGACAATTCCAGGATGGAATGGGAGGTATGCTTTAAGAAATGAAGTGAAGTTTGTCTTTGGAGGACTAAATCCTTGCTTAGGGACTTGAAATAGAATGGAAAGAAGGAGAAAGTTGGGGGAAACCACAGGACAAAGACCTTGAAATAGGAACATTTCAATGTTGATATTTTCCAAGATGAAGAGCAACCCCCAATGACTGGAGTGGAAGAGAAAAGAAGCTAATGAGTAAGGAGGGCTTGCAGGAAAGAAGCGATCCAGCCAAGCATCCATGGGAGCTGGGCTTGAAGTGGGGGATGAAACATCAACAGAAAGACAGGTTAAGACAGAATGATCCATCTTGTTCCACTGGACATGAGCATTAAAGAGGAGGTGAAGGACCAATGGGGGTTCTAGTCCGGTGGTATCTCTGACAGAAACAAGGGAGTTGAAAGGACTTATGTTCTGGAGGGCAGATTAGGAACTGAGTTTGGTCATGTTTTGTTCCACTAGTCATGTCCACCAGGGTCTTGAAAATGTGGGTCTAGAGCTCAGAAAAGAGACTGTGGACTGGGATGTGGGCTGAGAAGGCCAAGAAGCAAGTGTACTCTCCTCCAGGGATGCCTGAGGAGGGGCAACAATGTGGCAGTGGGGAGAACAGATCTTGGGAAATGCCCACAGTGGTGGCAGCGCAGGATGGAGGGGACTGGCGATGGAGAGGGGTCAGCAGGGAAGCAGGGAGGTAAGAAGAGCAGAGACCCCTATAACCAGAACAGTCCTGAAGGCTGGTTATGATACCCATGTCCCTCCATAGCCTCCCAGCCTGAGGGCTGCCCATGTGGGTCATGAAGGAAAGTGGGGACAGGCATCTGGGGCTTTCTCACAACCTCAGAGAAACCCTACTCTAGGGTCCTGCCAGAACACAGGGGTCACTTCCTGGCAGAAGTCAGGACTGCTGAGCCTGCCATGGGGCAGCCTCCCACAGGCTGCTCCTGCAGTCCAGGGGACACGTCACTCTCCTGGGGTCAGCACTGGGGCTGCAGCAGCCTCCGTGTGAGGTGGTGGGGCTGGCATCTGCCTTGCTGGAACAGGACTAGGAAAACAGATGACCTCAGGCTGAAAGCTCTTAGAATCATTGCTCAGAAGAGGACGGAAAAGACAAGGCTAAAAATACATGCAGACCCAAATTCCCTACCTCTCCGGAAAAATTTCAGGCAGAGTGTCCTACAAATGTGTCTGACGCAGGCCCCAGCATTCAGCTGCTCCGTCACCAGCCTCTCCATCACACTCTTTTCTGGCTTGCACACCTGTCCTCCACCCAGGTCTGGCTCCTTTCCATCCCCAGAGCAGGCTTGGCTCAATTCTACCTCCTGCCTTTGCCTACGTTCTCCCCTCCACCTGGTGCACCGCTCGCCTCTTCCTGGCCTGTCTCCAGTTCACCCAGGGCTCATCTCGAGCCTCCTGCAGGGAGTCTTCTAAGCTGCCAATGTCAGGACGGATCCCACTTCTGAGTCCCCTAGACCAGGAAGCTGAACCACACCATCCACCATCAGATGGTCTGTCCTTCACTCAAATCCTGAAGGTTACACTGATCTCTTACAGCCATACATTCTGTAGCACAATTTGGTGTAACTGCAGTGCAATTAGCACAGTGACTCACAAAAACATCAGCTGATCTCAGTTTTAACAAAGTGACTATAGATTATAGTCAAAACAGTGCACATTAAACCTTTGGATGTGCTAGAGAAAGGCATGAGGTCCTGACTCTGATACTGCAGCTTGTCTCAGAGGTGGGGGTGCCCACCCCAACTTCTCTCCTATCTGGGGAATGTTAGAGGGAGTAAACCTCATATCCCTCCTATCTGCCCCTTGCTAGAAGACTTGCCCACCTGGTCAGAGCTGGACACTCCCCTGGCCAGGTTTCACTGTGGAGGAGTTTACTCAGGGGACACCTTCTTCCCTCAAGTCCTGGGACTCAGCCTTTCCAGGCAGGCCCAGCCCACTTCCTGCCTATTCTCACTTCCTACACCAACAGGGCTCCCAGCGATGAGGAAGTGCATCCTTCATGCCTTGCCTGTGGCTGGGTGCACCAGGTGTCCCCAGCCGCCAGAGGGCTGAGGTGACGGGTGTGAAGTCTGCCACACAGGACTGGCACACGGAGACAGTGGGGACTTGGGAGCAGGAAGGTCCCTGTGGGCTTCTGGACAGAGCCTGCTGTCCCACCTAGGGGACCAGAGCTGTCCTGTTTTTAGGAGACGCTGGGCACTAGTCCAGAGATTAGGGAGCCACTACTTTGTTTCCCTTTGGGATTTCATCCTTATATTCAAGATGCCCTCGGCAGGAAATCTAGAAGGAAAGGAGGTGAGCAGTAGGATCCAGGCCTCAAACCTCCCTGGAACTTCCAACACAGACCCAGTGAGTAAGCAACGATGCCAAGAATGCCATCCTAGAGGCCATGCCTTGCCCATGTCCTGTCCATTCCGTAAGTTCTGCCCACAGGGCAATGTGATAAGGTGAAAAGGCTGGGAGATAGGAGACTAGATTTCATCCTGGCTCTGCCTCTGATGGGAATCTTTCCTCCTGCAAGGCCTCGGTTTCCTCCTGTGCAGAATGAGAAGATGGGTCCCAAAGACTGTGGAGGCCCTCACAACCTCTCATGTCAAGCAACTTTGTGATCAGAATTCAGTTTGGTGCCTGTAGCTTTGTGTTCAGGACAGAAGCTGAAGGAACTTAATGGTGGAGTGGTGGAGTTGGGAGAGAAAACTCGCATGTGTGAACCAACGACGGGACAAATGCTAGGCAGAGTTTGATTGAATGCCTGAGTGAGTAGATCAGACCGGCAGTGCCTGGCTTGTGGGCTGGAACTCCTGCAAGGGAGCTGTACATCCATATGCCGTACAAGCATTGACTGAAGGCTGAATAAATAATACAACTTGCATGTATGTGTATGACTATTTTTCAAATCATCAATGCTGCTGTCACGAATGAAACACAGATTTGCTCAAATGTGGCTCTGCACGCAGACTGCCTTTGGGTTACCATGCTTTTTCTCAAACAGCGGACCTTATAAAGACAACTGTTGTTTACAATGACATGAAATTATATGTGGGCTCTCCTTTAAGACACTCAAGGGAAAAAGGGCAGGGGGTAGATGAAACTAAAAGGAGAGAATGTTAATAATTATTGGAGCTGGATGATGAGTACATGCAGGGCTATCATGCTGTTGTCTTTCCTTTAGCATGTTTGAAATTTTCCATAATAAGCCACTTTTTTTAAAGTGTAAATGCTCTTATGTGGTCATTCATGGAATCTTTTGACATTAGAAAAGACTTTGTGGAAGGCTGTTACATTGTTGAGAAAAAAGAGCAGTTAAGAAGCCATATGTAAGTATGACTTCAATTCTTTTTCTTTAAAAAAAAGTTGTGTGTGTGTGTGTCTAAAGTAAGAGCTTCTTTTCAGACCCTCAGGAAGATGTGAATGGTGGCTACCTCTAAGTAGAAGGAATGAGGCAATTTGTTTGTATTTCCTATATTCCATTCATTATCAGCCCCAAGTATTATATTTTAAAACTTAATGATAAGTACTCTTAGATTCAAAAAGGCTGGGTGGTGCTCATGTGAACCCTCATGTTCAGGGCTCAGACTTCAGGGAGACGGTGGGGCGGCTGCCCTTGGGAAGCCTTGATGGTGGACTGCTTGTGCTGCGTCTTAAGGATGGGTAGGATTTAGAAATTCTGGGGTGTGTGGGAGGGTGTTCCAGGCAACATAAAAATTAGTACATCTTGTCTTGAAACAGAGGCCTTCCCAGAGCAGGGGTGAGCCCAGAGGCCAGGGGGCTGCAGGGGGCATGGAGCAGGGATGGAGGGGCTGGGTGGGGCATGGCCTTGAAGGGCCATGGGGTTCTGGGAAAAGAGGAGCCTGAATGTCTGGCTAAAAATTGTCCTGGGTATGTGTGTGAGTGTGCACGCGCGTATTAACTGCGGCATTTAGAACAAGGGATAATTGGAAAAACATGACCAATGCTGAGCCACACGCATTTGGGGACATGTGGCTCTGGTTCTGGGATTGTTTGTCATTCCTTATTTCAAAAAAGCAGGAAGACAAAAGATGACGCGTCGAACGCAGCGAAGACTCAGATGTGACCAAGAAGTCAACATGGGGCTCGGACCACAGTCTATGAGCACCCACTTCCCGGAACTGCCACCCACCCCAACACCAGCCCCACCCCTGGACTGTCCATATACACAGTGCTAGCTGCCAGTCAGGACCCAGGGCCCTCAGCGATCTGAGCTTTCGCACACTGGGAGAGGGAAGGCTGGCACCTTCCCAAGGGTTTGCCGGAAGGGAGCTGGAGGGGCAGCGAGATGGAGAGGAAGAGGCTGTATTACAGGCAAACTGGAGACAATCCGGGAAACTACCAGAAACCCCACCACAAACTGCAGAGAGAGTCTGGGTGATCCACAGAGGCCTACATGACCTCATGAAGGCCCAGAAGTTGCTGGCTTCCAAAAGCCGGGGAAGTTGACGGCAAGCATCTCTGCATCTCTGTGTCCTTACAGGCAGTGGAAGCACAGGCATAGGGATGGGGACAGAGGGCTCAGAGCAGACCTCCAGGGTACCAGGCAGGAGACCATAGAGCATTCAGAGGCTCAGCCAGACAGGTGGACTTCTGCTGGGATGACCTCTAAGGGCATAGCCATTCAAACCCCTTTTAGCAACAGACTTAATAATGCTAGTAGCATCAGGCCTCTCTCAGTTCCCTTCCCTCAGACCTAGGAGACCTTGTGTATAGAACTTGGGCATTTTAGGACCAGATGCAATATTACCCAGCTCTGCTCTGACCTCTGTAAGAACACTGCACACGGTGCCTGGCTCCAAGTATGAGCTCGATGACCATGAAGTCCACTTACTGTCCCTGCCCAGACTTGCATCCCAGGTGGTCTGGGTGTCAGCCTTCACCAGGACTTCAATAGCACCCTTCTTGTTCGTCCAGCTAAGTCTCTTTCCCCCTTCACTCAGCCAAAATAAAGTTGGACTTTTTCAAAATGTTTACTAGGAAACTAAGAAACAAACAAAGGAAAACTGAAGGTAAGTGATGGAAGCTGAGGAACTATTAGAATTCCAGAATTTATCAAAAATCTTGGGTTACAAAATCCAATTCAAATCCCCCAGGAATTTTTTTTTTGGAGATGTGCTTCATATTTCTTATTCTTATTTTATTATTCTAATCCTCATTCTCATTATTGCTCCTTGCTAATATTTTTGAGCATATGCCATGTGCCAAGCACTCTGCACCGTGATCATGTATCATTTAATCTGGCTCGATCAATGTGTATTTATATCATTTTATCAGGGGTTAAATAATTTGCCCACAATAACTCCTGTGTGACAGGGATGGGAATTGAGCCAGGCTGTCTAGCCCCAAAACCTGTATATTGATCACCCTCTACTTTGCCCTCTTTAGCCATGTGTCCATATCCTTCTTTTTAACAGAAAACATCTAAGGTGGGGGCAAGGCCCAGCCAGCGTGCACATATGAACCCATTCTGTTCCAGGCTAACTTGGTGCAGAAGCTCCTGACACTGACTCTGAAGTAGTTTGCAACCTCAAGAAGACACATAAATGGGACACCATGCATTCCCTTAACTTAATTTGCTTATGGACTTCAGGTGCACAAAGTTACAGAAATACCAATCTCACTTCATGGCACATTATCATCACTGGTTCATATGTAGCCCTCCTCTATTTTTTTTATTTTTGTATTTGTTTATTCATAAGAAAGTGAACATTCACCAGCCACCAACCAACATTACAGATAACTCACAACTACCTCTATTCTTCTCCCATCCTGTTTCCTGAATTCATCCCCTCAGAGTAACTGTGCTGAATATCATGTCTACCATTCTCTTATTTTTTTCTAGTGTAGTTTTATCAGATATAAATATGCATGTTTAAATATAAATTTTTTTTTTTAGTTTTACTTGTTTCAAACTTTGGGGGATTATGGCTGAGTACCAGAGCCTTCTGAGACATCTTTTTTTTACTCAGAATTATGCTACCAAGATTCATCCATGTGGTAGTAGGTTCTTTCTTCTTTTCTTTCTTTGGTTCTATCAATGACAACAAACAAATCAATAAATGTACCAAGATTTTTTTATCACCCTTGCACCTAGTATACCTTGCAGTATTGCTTGAATTTAGTTCTCTTCTTCAAATACACTCCAAAGTCTTCAGTGTGGGTCTTTTATGGCTGGTCATCCAAGCCCTTGTATCACTAAGAATATTTTCATTATGCATTGTCACTCAAATGAAAATTTGGTTAAATACATAATTCTTAGTTTCAAGTTTTTCTTTCAATGGTTAAAACATATTATTCCATTGTCTTATTGCATCTGGTGTTGCTATTTGGTAGTTCAGTGTCAGAGCGACTCCTATTCCTCTGCAGCTGTTCACTTCTTTCTCTATGGAAGCTTTTAGAAATGTCCTCTTTGTCTTTGAATTCTTAAAATTTGCTATAGTGTATCTAGGGGTAAGGTTTCCCTTCTCTCTTCTATTTACAGTTTGTCAAGCCTTTTACCTAAAATGATTGTTTTTTTTAATTCTAGGGAATATATCACTATCATTCATCAGATATATTCTCCTTCTTACATATTTTTATCTTTTTCTGGGACTCCTATTATCTGGATATCAGGACTTCTATCCCCATTCTCTGTGTTAACTTTTTTTGGACATTTTCTATGTCTCTGTCTCCCCCACTACCTTCTGGGAGCTTTCCTCAATCTGAACTTCTAATTCACTAATTTGTTCTTCAGCTGTATTTATTTTGTTAACCTGTCATGTTCTTTATTTCAACTATTACATTTTTCTTATCTAATATTTCCATTTGATACTGTTTAAGATTTTTTTGTTGTTTCATATTGCATATTTTATGCCCTATTTCCCTAAATGTATTTAGCTTAAGTTTTTTATCTATCTCTCCAGAATTTGCATTTTCAAGGAAGGTGTAGTCCATTTGTGTGTTCTTCCTCTTGAGGTGGTAGCACTCCCTCAGGAATTTAGTTATTTTGGCACATATTCTCCAGGGGCCTTAGCCACTGTCTCAGAATATGTGGTGGTGGAAGGTGAAGGCCACTTTCTAGTCATAAGACAGAGAGCCCCAGGCACCTGTTCGCCATCATACTGCAAAGCAACTCCTCAGATCAGGGGAGACAGTTTCCCTGGAGGTAAGCCACCAGCCAAGCATGGGAGAAGGGAGATTAGAATACAGAGCTAAGTCAGTCCCGACCTGTTTTCCCCCAACTACCTTCTCCAGAGAGGTCTGTGCACTGCCCTGATACTACCCCCATGGACGCTTACTCAAATTCCTGGGCCACTGTCTCCAAAATCGGTAATAAGGATCACAAAATGCTAATCCCAGTGTAATACAGGGGAAAGGACAGAATGAATCTTAAAGCACTTTTCTTTAATTTAACCTTTCATTTCATCATCAGCCATCTTCCATCTTGGCCTTTGCCACACCTAACACACTAGTTCAAAGCAGCCTTCAGTGTCCGTGGATATTTCTGACTGGGGGTTTGTGAGCATGCAGGGAAGTGGAGTGTTGGTGATAGGTGTGGTTTTATTTCCTGGAGTGTGTATTTCTTTCTACAGGTTGTCTGGAGCTGATCTGGGGGAGGGAGCCATCATCTCTGAATATTTGCATCTTGGCAGGGGTCAGAAACACTTATTTTTACCAATTCTTTGTCTAGGTTCTCACCATTCTTCTCTCTGAGAATTCCTGAAAAACAGGTTTATTTGTTTTTTTCATATACATGTAACTGTGGTAAGAATATGTAACAAGTTCTACCTTCATAATTTTGAAGTATACACACAGTATTAACTATGAGCACAATTTGCACAGAAGATCTCTAGAACTTATTTATATTGAATAATTGAAGTAACTTGTCTAAGTTGGACTACGTCAAACTAAAAAGCTTCTTCACAGGAAGGGAAACATCAACAGAGTAAAAAAGACAATTTAAGGAATGGGAAAAAATATTGCAAGTCATATAGCTCATAAGGGGTTAATATCCAAAACATAAAAGGAACTCAATAGCAAAAGTATTTGAAAATGGGCAAAGAACTTGAATAGACATTTGTCCAAAGAAGACATACAAATAGCCAATAGGTATGTGTAAAGATCATCAACACCACTGATCATCAGGAAAATGCAAATCAAAATCACAATGAAGCATCACTTCACACCTTTTAGAATGGCCACTATTTAAAAAACAGAAGGTAAGTGTTGACCAGATATGGAGAAATCAGAACCCTTGTGCAATGTGGTGAGAATGTAAATGGTGCAGCCACTATGAAAAACAGTATGATGATTCCTCAAAAAATCAAAAATAGAACTATCATATAATCCAGCAATTCCACTTCTCTGTATCAACACAGAATAATTAAAATTAGGATCTTGAAATATTTGCATTCCCATGTTACTGCAGCATCAATCAAAACAGGCAAGATGTGGAAACAACCCAAATGTACCATTGATGGATGAATGGATTTAAAAGTGTGGTATATACATACACTGGAATATTATTTACCCATAAAAAGATGAAAATCCTGCCATATGTGACAACATGGATGAAACTTGAGGATATTATCGCAAGTGAAATAAACCAGTCACAGAAGGACAAATACTGCATGATTCCACATACATAGAAACAGAAAGTAGAATAGTAGTTAATAAGGGCTGCAGGGAAAGGAAAATGGGGGAGGTGTTGTTCAGTGCGCATAAAGTTTCAGTTATGCAAGATCAGTAAGTTCTAGATACCTGCTGTACAAAATTGCCCTTTGTTATTTTAAATAACATTCCTCCATTCCATCTACAAAACTGAAACATACCTAGTGCAGAATGCTCAGAAAGAACACAAAAGCACAAAGCAAAAGTCATCTGCAATCTTACTGCTCTGCGATTTCTCCTCGTAAGAGTTCAATGCAGATAGATCCTGCCATGACCTCCAAGAAGGCTGTAAAGATGTTCATGCCAACTGGGTGTTTGAGACTCCTATTTCCTGAGAGGCACGATTAATGCTGGGTAATGTTGATCTTAGAAAAGGTTTACCAAAACTGATGGTGAAAAGAAATATAATTCCTTGTTGATTTAATTTGTAGTCTCAGAACTGCACAATGGTTGGATATCATTTCATATGTTAATTAGCTATTGACTCTTCTGTAAAATGGTCATTCTAGCCTGTTGCCCAGTTTGCTTTTGAGTTGTTTGATATTTTTGTTTGATTTGTAGAATTTTTTCTTATTAACATATTTTTCTTATTGATTTTTAGAATTTTTTAAAATATTTTTAACCCTTGCTATATGTGCTTCAAATATTTTCTCCTCCAAAGCAGAGGGAAGGTGAGTTTCGTTTCACTATGCTAGTCTTTGAAAATACAAATGTTCAAATTTTTCATGTAGTTCATCTTTCACTATTTTCCTTTAAGACTTCTGAATTTTGTGCATTGCCTTAGGAAGGTCTTCCCCATCTCACAATTAGGAGAAGAAAAAAACTGCAAAGGATCTAAATACATACTTCTCCAGGGTATCTGTACAAATGGCCAAAAAGCACACACAAAAAGGAGGAAAGGGGTATACAATGGAGATATCAAGGGTGAAAAGAAGTCATCTTAGGAAAGAGGGAGAGACTACAACATGGGTGAAGTCATGGCAGTAGGAAAGGGCTTGGCTTGTTCAAGGACCTGGAAGACCAGTGTAGCAGGAACATCATGGCTCGGGAGACTCATGTGAGATGACACTGAAGAAGTATCAGGGTCAAATCAAGCAGGTCCTCTTTGGCTATGTTAAGGAGTATATATTTTATCTAAGTAAAATGTGAAGCCATTGAAAATATTTTAGGTAGGTGAATAAAGTAATTTGATTTTTTAAATTATTCTAACTTCTATGTGTAAAATACATAGAAAAGGGCAGCATAGGAAATAGGAAACTAATTGAAAGAAAATCCGAGATGAGAAATTCTAGAAACATGGGCTAGAATGGTATCAATGGAAATGGAGAGAGGTAAACTAGAGATGTATGTTGGAAGGAGAACCAATAGAACCTGATGAAGATAATGTCAGAAGTAAGGAAGAGTAGAGAATCCATAATTACTCCCAGCTTTCTAGAGGGAGCAACTTGTAGGATGGTGATACCATTTTGAGATGGGAGAGGCTGGGGGAGGAGTGAGTCTAAAAAGATAAATCAAGAGTTCTATTTCAGGCATGTAGAAATTAAGTATCTACTTTTCAAACGCTTTTCTCTTGGTCTACACACTGGGCCTTGCCCCTGGGAGACCCTAGTCTGATAGGGGTGGTGTGGGCTCTACCAGCACAAGGACTTGTGCACAGGAGGGTCCTGGAAGATGTCATCACCCACTCTTTGCCCCAGCTCCACGGTAAGTGCTCTCCAACAGCCCTGTGGGGCCTCAAGTCCCCTGCCCCCATTTTTCCATCTGGACAGGGGGGTGGGGGTTGACCCTAGGAGTGACTCTTGGCCTCTACTGGGAAATTGGCTCCCAGAAACCTCCTCCCCCTGCATCAATCCTCTTCCCCTAAATGCTTCCCAGCTTCCCATATGGTCTCCAGATACCCCGCACCCTCTCCCCCGAGTGCAATCATCATTCCTAGGGTCAGTTCAGCCCCTTGGATCCCTCAATCTAGGGAGAGTCATGAGTCCATCTGTCATCACCTACCTCCCTGGGAACTGAGGAGGGCAGAGAGCCAGGCCAGCAGGCAGAACACATCTGTATCTCCTTGTTCAAGCCCAGCTCTGCTGGTTAATCTATGGAAAAGCCCAGCCAGGAAGTCTGCGAAAAATGCAGCAATCACTAGTTTGAGTCTTCTGCCCACACCCACAGCCCTCCCCATCACCATAAACATCTTCTTCATCATCCCAGACTTAGCTCAAAGGTCGCCTCATCCCAGAAGCCTTCCTAACTCCCAGGTACATCCAGTTCCCCCTCTCTACCTCCTTGACCAGACCACAATGGCAGCCCTGATGGTGCTGTCCTGGAAATGTAACCCCCTGGTTACTTGTCTCTCTTTTCCTTTATATTCATGCTGTCTATAGTTCACACTAGTCACATGAAGCTATTTAAAGTTAAATTCATTAAAACTCAATAAAACAAAAATTCAATGCCTCGGCTGCCTTGGCCACATTTCAGGTGCTCAATGGCCCCATGTGGCCAGTGACTGCCATATGAGACATCTCGATGCAGAACATTTCCATCAGTGCAGAAAGTTCTACTGAACAGCACTGCATCAGACAAAGGTCTCCTCGAGGACCAGACTGAGTCTTCTTCATCTCTGAACCCCTAGCACCCAGCAGTGTCTAGAACATAGAAGGGCTAAATACATGTGGATTGAGTGAGTGAATGACAGAGTATGTCCTGGACACCACATGTCAAGAGGAATATAGATGCCTGTATGAAGCATGTTCCAAAGACAGGGACCAGGAGAAAACATGCTGCAGGAAAAGACAGAGAGGACAACTCCGTGTAGGCAGGGTGGCCTTTCTGTGTGCTGAAACACCAGAATGCTGTTGCCAGTGTCCTTCAACAGCACCATTATGTTGGTGTATAGCTGCGCAGGACTGCTATTCCTACCCACCTCTCCTCTGTGACGCCTCTCTTCACCTCTCTGCCAATCCATGCCCCCCATTGTCCTTGCAAACCCCCGAGAAGGCTCTCCTGAACAACTCCCACTCTCCATGATCTGCCCGGCATCCCTCAAAATAGTTTCAAGGAGCTCCATTTGGCAGCTGTGGTACTGCCCATTTTGGATTCCAAGGCATATGTCTCATGTTCACGACTTGGCTTTCTCCTTCAGAGTGATCAGTCGATCCCCAAGGATGAGGCTCCAAAAGACCTGGGCTCTCCAGGGACAAGAACTCTATTTTACTAATCAGGACAGGTGGGTGCTCCCCAAAGGCCAGCTTCTTTTCTTATCATTGCAAAAGGCTTGTAAGGGAAGGACCATGATATCTTGATCTTATGGGAACAATTCATCAACTCTTGTCCACAGGGCAGACACAAAGCAGATGCTCAAGAGAGTTCACCATGATACTGTTTCTCCTCTGCAACCAAAAGTGGGCTTTGTGCAACAGTTTCTTCCCAGGGCAAGTGGCTGGGTCCTGGGCAAAGTGGGGGACATATGCCTGGACCTTGAGGATCTGAAGAAACTGAATCTCCCCTCCTCCACTGCTCTGTCTTTTCCTATATCAGCTCCTATTTCACCACCTAGAGCCCGCTGTCTTCCTCTGCTCTCCGGAAATCCATGAGAGATGGACTGGGCAGTCCTACAGTTCTGGCTTGGTGCTCTCAGAGTTCCTAATCAGCCCTTGAGCTAGCCTGGCATCACTGCTTCATAGCAACACTCCTGTATTAGGAAGGGCTCTCTGGCCCTAGGCCCCTTTCTCTGTGGCTCCCTGGGTTTGTCTGGAGTTCATGTACAAGGCCGGTGACAGCAAAGTTGTGCTCTGCCCTTGGAGACATTTTGACTTCTTTCCCCACTAGAATCTAGGTCATTCTCAACAATAGGTTCAAGCCCAAGGTGGTGGCCCCATTAATGCCAAGATTATGGAAAGTGATGTCTTCATTATTCACCTTGTCCTTCCACTGGACTTTCAACATCAGCCTTTTTGACTCAAATACTATCTCTTAAAGGGAACAGCAGCTGTTCTGTTTGTCCTGTGAAAGGAAGTCTGGTCCCCAGCAGCTCATCTTTGGAAACTGGAGGGCAGTATGCCTGTGCCGCAAGTACAGTCCCTTCTTACTGGTTCTGTGTGACAGCCCTCCCTTTGAAAGGAAGTCTCTTATAGGCAAAAGGTTCAGCATGGTTCAACTGTACAGGAACCCGCACTGTGGAGTGGGGAGGCCTGTTTGTGCACAGTTTTACATAAGAGGTGTCAGGAGAGCATTCTGATCCTCAAGTCTGGTTTAGTGTTTTTCTGTTAGGTCCATTCCTTTGGGTGGAAGCTTGCCTTCTCTAGACCCTTCTTTTTAAACAAGGGTCTTCCTGCCTCCCCTGAGGAGCTCCTGGGGCTGGGCCCAGAGTGGGAGCTTTGTGGGTGCCCTGTGACTCTGTGACTGCTCCCCAAAAGGGCAGTGGGAGCAAGTAACCACCCTAAGGCTGGCCCCTGGGCTCCTCCTCCTCAGCTGACATGTCTGAGAGTTGGGTCCATCTTTCCCATGTTCAGGGCAAAGAAGGGGAAGAGCTGGAAGTCATCAGGGTGTTGTTTTTGCCAGTGGAGCCCTTGAAGTGGAGACAGGAGGAAAACAAACAAACTCGTGTCATCTCCCCAGAGTCGTGGAAGAGGTCCCTTTCACAGCCAGGAATGTGACAGGGAGTGAAGTCAGCCAGGAGACTGCCTGCAGAGGGAGGGGTGCAGGCGGCCCGGAGGCAGAAAGCCGAGGAAAGGGGCTGGAGCCGGGGGTCCACTGCCACCCCATCTGCAGGGAAGGGCAAAGAGCTGTGCTCCAAGGCTGGGAGAGTCCGCAGCATGAAGAAACAGCACACCTCTGCACAACCACTCACGGTCCTCCAAAGGAGTCCAGCCAGTGTCCTGTGGAGGCCAGCTTTGTGACATAGACGCAGCAATAATCACACAGATCGGCCACTGATCCAGCAAGGGAGATCATAATCAGGAAGAAAAGGGGAGTCAGAAGCAGATACACAGAGAGCAAAGAGGCTCTCATAGAGTAGACCAAGGACCAGGGAGGGGAGCCAGCCCCAGGCCGAGAACCAAGTGGACAGAGTCAGGCTACGCAGAGCTTGTCCCGCCCCGAGCACACCAGGGCCTCTGACAGGCCAGAGCTGCCCGCATGCATCATGGTGCTGTTCTGTCAGTGACCTTGTGCGGGGATCCCATGTGCGGCTCACCCTCACCTCTTGGCCGTATGGTGGGGGCCATGCCCAGGCCCCAGTCTCGGTTCTCAGCTCACCTCAGCCCTGAGGAACCAGGGCAGAGGCTGCAAGAAAAGACTGTGGGATTTCCTCACACATCCTCCTTCCTCCTCCCAACTGTGCGTTTAGGGTCCCCCAAACCACAGCCATAACCTTGAGACCGCAGGGCTTGGGCCCCCGGGGCTCGCCTTTTCTGTCTGCATCTGAGGAGTCCGCAGCCCGGCCCAGTCCACCCCAGCAGCCATGTCTGTGCCACTGTGCTCACTGTAAATGGTCGGAGACTCAGTATGCCCGTTTGCAAACTGGAGACAAGCTCCGACCCCTCACCTCACTCACAGTGGGGCTAACAGGACACCCTAGTTGCCAGAGCACCCAGGAAGCAAACTGAAGCATCTGAAGTATTGCTGGAGCTGAGCCTCTCCTCAGGGACCTTCTGCTGAGCATGCTGAATGTGTCACCAGCCGGAGAGGAGGCTGCCAGAGCTACCTGTGCCAACTTCTCCGTGTGAGGCCCACCTAGATGAAAGTGCAGCCCGGGCTCCAGGCAGAGCCAGGCAGCTCAGCACACACCTGTCTGTCCCCGCCCCCTGGGGGCCGGAGGAAAGAGGAGCCTGGGGAGAGCCAGGCCCATCCTCTGGCAGTCTTGACCTTGGACCTGCAGCCAGATAAATAGGTTCTAGCTTGTACCTGAGACCTGGGATCACCTAAATCCATTCCCCAAGTTTGAATCTCTGCCTTGGGACCTATTAGTACCTTTTGGAAGCCCAGGCCTGGGCCTCGCTCTTGCTTCTCTTCCCAGGGGCTCCAGTTCCTCCCAAGTCCCCAGCCCAAAGGCCAGCACCCCCTCCCTGCTCCTAGACTCCCAATATCTCCCATCCCCCACTCCTGCCAACTGCCTAGGCTCTCACTGGAATGTGAACCCCTTGTGGGCAGGGACCTTGGTGTGTCTTGCTCACTCGTGTGTTCACCCTCAAATTGTGCTAGCATGGTGGAGACACTCAATATTTGTTGAATGAACGTGCAGAGGCCTGAACCCCCTATAAAAGGATTGGTGAGAAAATAGAGCCTAAAACTTGATACAAAAGAAGCCACTGTGGGGTGGGCACCTGCTCACCTTCCTTGCCCTTCACCATAGTTTGCTGCCTGTCCAAAGTGAACCAGACACAGAGGCCCACCTCCTCCACCAGCCCAGGTCCTGAGGCTCTGCGTTGCATTGCCTGGTTAATTCCTGTTCCTCTTTTCTTTCTGATTGCCCAGTGTCATCACAGCCTTAGGGATGGTCCCCTGATCCTTCAGGCTACAGGCTCGCCAGTCACAGGAAACACACCAGGATCCATCTGGTGCGCTCGTCCTCTCCGCCTGGGGTGTGGGTTCTCAGAGCTCAACCCTGTCCTGGGGGGCTGTCAGCGGTGGAGTCCTGGCTGTACCCAGCTCCTAAAACCTAATGACTGTTGCACAGGGAGTGATTTCTCCAGCCCCTCACATATGTGTGCTCCCAGCCCACCACCCTGCTCTATCCACATCCTCAGCAACTGCCCCTACTCCCCCTTTGCTGGCTTCCCAAGGGTCCAGACCCAAGGCCACTTTTTCTGCCAGCACCCAGAGCACAAGGAAGCTGCTATCCCTTATTCCTGGACTGCAGACCTCAGGAAAGGCCAGGACCCTGTGTTCCTCCACTGCATTCCAGGCAGAACTCTAGGGGACCTGACAGGGAGGCCACCAAGGTGGTCTGGGCCCCCAGGAACAGCCTGGTTCTTTCCCTGCACCCCGCTCTGCCCTCACATTACCTCTCAAGCTTTCTGGCTCTAAGTTCCTGCAGGAGTCTTGGCCCAAATCTCTACAAGGCCTCCTCCTCTCCAAGGCCACCTTATCCCCTCCCTCTCTGTCAGGGCCCTGTGTACTTCCACTCACCCAGGAGGCTATTATGTCCCTGTCATTCCCCTTTCCTGTCCCGGAAAAACATCCTCCTGGCCCAGAGATTTGAGAAAAGTTCTAAAGAAGCTGGAGCCCCAAATTGTAACCCCCACCCCCACCACCCCCATTTAGGGGATATCACCTCTACACTGTCCCCTTCACCCCAGCACAGCAGACCCATAAGCTGGTGGGGAGACCACACTCCAGTCACAGACTGACTTCCCTTGGGCTGTCCCCTTAGCCTCAGGCTTCCCGACCCTGAACACAGATCAATCCATAACTCTGGTTCTCATTGGACCCCCAACTGTCCCCTCACAGCGACCCCAGGCCCTTGTAGCCAACCCTCAGGTATGGAAGATGAGGCATATGAGAGAACAGATGTCTGAGGCCTCAGGGGACCCTGCTCAGAGCACACCTTGGATGGATGGGAAGGGGCTGGCCTCACACAGTTCACTGCTCTTTGAAACTCTTCTGCCACCAGGAGGGGTTTCTGGCCCTGAGCCCTTAGAGCGCTCATCCTGGGCGCATTTCTCTGGGTCCCTCTGGCTTATATGAAGTGTGCAGACAAAGCTGGTGATAGCAGTTGCCCTTGGGGACAGTTTAACTTCCTGTCTCACTAGAATCTGGGTCCACTGTCATCGACAGCCCTAAGGCCCAAGATGGCAGCCCCAATAATGCCAAGGTTGTAGAGGGCGAGAGAGTATTTGCCATGCCCTTAATCAGTCACCAGGCTGCCCACGGTTTACTCTGCACCGTCCCTTCTACAGCTGTGCTCTTCTCTTTGGTCTCTCTTAGCACTGTGCTCCCATGCAGGTCTCCTGGGGTCTGCATGGGGCTCCCCCTGGACCCTCACCAGGATCCCCGGCAGGACTCTGGGTCTCTCTTAAGTGTGATGTCACTTTTTTCATATTTATCTTGTCCCTGAGCCCATGTGGCCTTGTGAAACTCAATGTGCTAAGTCATGGCCCATCTGTATATATCCTGGTCTAATGAGACAGGTCCAAAGGGTGGCCGCAAAGGGTTGAAAGAGGAGTCCCAAGTGCATGTTGACTCCAGAATGGCCAGCAATGCCTGAATGACCTCTACCCCCTGCTTCCCCTGTGTATGGTGACCACGGACTCTGGAGAGGAAGGCCTGGAGCTTGTCAGGAGGTGTGGAGGGCACAGAGGGGGATCCTGAGGCTCCTGTGGCACAAATACTGGGCAAGATGACCCCAGAGGTGGCCAGAGTGCCAAACACCTCATTTCTTGCCCCGATCCCTTCCCTTCCCTTTCCCCAACTGCTGGGGGGGAAATGTGCCTATTAGGGATTTTGTTTGAATAATAGTAATTTTCTTAAAAATGCAAGCTCTTCTCCAAACATTAACCCAAACATATATGGTCAATTAATATACGATAAAGGAGCCATGGACATACAATGGGGAAATGACAGTCTCTTCAACAGATGGTGCTGGCAAAACTGGACAGCTACATGTAAGAGAATGAAACTGGATCACTGTCTAACCCCATACACAAAAGTAAATTCGAAATGGATTAAAGACCTGAATGTAAGTCATGAAACCATAAAATTCTTAGAAAAAAACATAGGCAAAAATCTCTTAGACATAAACATGAGTGACTGCTTCATGAACATATCTCCCCGGGAAAGGAAACAAAAGCAAAAATGAATGGGTGGGACTATATCAAGCTGAAAAGCTTCTGTACAGCAAAGGACACCATCAACAGAACAAAAAGGTATCCTACAGTATGGGAGAATATATTCATAAATGACAGATCTGATAAAGGGTTGACATTCAAAATATATAAAGAGCTCACCACCTCAGCAAACAAAAAGCAAATAATCCAATTAAAAAATGGGCAGAGGAGCTGAATAGACAGTTCTCTAAAGAAGAAATTCAGATGGCCAACAGACACATGAAAAGATGCTCCACATCACTTGTCATCAGAGAAATGCAAATTAAAACCACAATGAGATATCACCTCACACCAGTAAGGATGGCCACCATCCAAAAGACAAACAACAAATGTTGGCGAGGGTGTGGAGAAAGGGGAACCCTCCTACACTGTTGGTGGGAATGTAAATTAGTTCAACCATTGTGGAAAGCAGTATGGAGGTTCCTCAGAAGGCTCAAAATAGAAATACCATTTGACCCAGGAATTCCACTTCTAGGAATTTACCCTAAGAATGCAGCAGCCCAGTTTGAAAAAGACAGATGCACCCCTATGTTTATCGCAGCACTATTTACAATAGCCAAGAAATGGAAGCAACCTAAATGTCCATCAGTAGATGAATGAATAAAGAAGATGTGGTACATATACACAATGGAATATTATTCAGCCATAAGAAGAAAACAAATCCTACCATTTGCAACAACATGGATGGCGCTAGAGGGTATTATGCTCAGTGAAATAAGCCAGGTGGAGAAAGACAAGTACCAAATGATTTCACTCATATGTGGAGTATAAGAACAACGAAAAACTGAAGGAATAAAACAGCGGCAGACTCAGACTCCAAGAAGGGATTAGTGGTAACCAAAGGGGAGGGGTGGGGAGGGTGGGTGGGGAGGGAGGGAGAGGGGGATTGAGGGTATTGTGATTAGTACACTTGGTGTGGGGGGTCACGGGGAAGATAGTGTAGCACAGAGAAGACAAGTAGTGACTCTGTGGCATCTTGCTACACTGAAGGACAGCAAATGCAGTAGGGTATGGGGGGACTCGATAATATGGATGAATGTAGTAACCACATTGTTTTTCATGTGAAACCTTCACCAAGAGTGTACATCAATGATACCTTAATAAAATAAATAAATAAATAACCATTTTTTAAAAAAATCGAAGCTCTTCTGCAAAGGCTAGGCCCTTCTTTCCCTTCTCCGTATTGACCTTATATCTCTACCCCCGTGATCTTTTCAGAACTTTATTAAATAGCACAGAGGTGGGGCCTCTCTACTGCTGTTTTTCACCAGCTCCGTCTTGTGTTCCTTCATTTGCTAAATACTGATCAAGACCCTGCAATGTACAAAGTGCTGGGTGCTTTCTGTCTTCTTTCTCCATTTAAAAAGTGATTACTAAGTAAAGCCAGGGATCCCAGCCCAAGATGAGGTCTGATCAAGGATAAAGTGGATCCATTCCAGGTCTGGGTGGGGCCCAGAGTTTGGTGTACAGAGAGGAGACAGTTCCCAGAACCCCCTTTGAGTTAGAATTCTGGTAGACACCTGCCTTTCTACTGCCTCAGCGCACCCAACGAAGCCACCACCAGCCAGCATCCCACCTTCCGGCCGCTAATCCACGTGCACTTGGCAGCCAGGGAGATTTTTCAGAATGCAAATTAAATCAACATCCTGATTTGTGATCAACATCCTTCATGCTGTACACATTTCTGCCCACCCTGCCCCTGAGTATCCTCCCATCTCATCCTCTCACTACAGCCACACTGGCTTTCTTCCGGCCCAGCCATGTGCCAGCTTCCATGTGCCTTCCTCACAACTTTTACACATGTTCTTCCCCTGCCTACCACACTTCTTCCCATCCCCACTCTCACTTCTTACCAAATGTTACCCATCATCCACACTTCAATGTAAGTGTCACGTCTGCAGGAAGGAATATCATACCTGGCCTTCGGGTAAACTAAATGCCCTGTGATATGCTCTCATCACTACCCCTACATCAGGACACTTCAGCCGTTATTTATATAATCATGCTCTCTTCCCCTTGACTATAATAAGCACCTTGAAAGAAGGACCCTGTCTGTGTTGGCTCCAGTTATTGGGCTGACCCAACTAAGTCCAGGCCTTGTGGGAAAGAGCTCAAAGGACAGTGGCCATTCCTCCTTCTAACTGACCAGCTGATGATGCCTGTGTGCCATATCAGAGCAACAGGGATGGAACCGATCTGGGTTGGAGGTGAAACGCCAGGAGCATTTAGACCAGAGCTCCCACAAGCCCGTACAGCATCCTTCGGAGATTAGGAAAAGATGTTCCTTCTTCTGGGAGGGGCAGCCTGATGGCAGGGTGCGAGCCCTGATGAGTGGAAGGCGGCTCAGCAACATTTCAGCTCCAACTCCCTCTGGGCAAGTGCCTTTTTACAGGACATACATTGATTAAGACCCAGGTACAGAAATTAGCTAATTTTCAAGTTAGCCAAAGACCCTGAGCTGTGTTCTGAAACTCTGTAGCTTTCTCAAGATCCAGTTAGAGTTCAAGAAGTTGTGTCTCCTTTTCCCCGACAAGGCCTTTGAAAGCTCTCTCAGAGTCTCTTTCCTAGTCTCGCTCTGGTTCTGTAGATATCTCAGGGCCTTCCACAAGCTCTGGCCACTTCCCCCTCCTTTGGTTCTTCCCAAGTCAGTGATTCACCATCCTCTCCCCCCCACTCCCCTCTCCCCACTTCTGCTGACACCTGTCATGAGCCTTGCTCAGAGTCATGTTTGAGGCCATGTGGACAAGGAACCCCCAGCTTTGTGTGCTCCACTGAATCCCAGCTGTACCTCTGTGTTTCATGACAGTGCTCAGGTAGGGGTTCACTCAGCCAGGAGGAAACATAGGTGTGCATTCCCAGAGCAGGAACCTGGGAAGAAGCAGAGTAGCCAGGACTGCATCGAACCGACCAGCAGGAGGGCCCTCATTGGGCAATAAAACCACCACAGCATTCCCAGTCCTCAGCAAGGTCTGGATGACCGGTCAGTGAGCAGCTGGACTGCAGCTGGGACAGCTCTGGCCCGCCCTGTCCTCCCCGTGTCTGACCTCCACATGGCCCCAAGGATCACACTGCCCCCCAAGCCAGCAGTCTGTCATCAGTGTCTTATTTCACTCTCTCCCCATTCTCCAGCTCACAATGTGCTCCACAGCTCATACTCCCAGAGTGGCAGGGACACAGCAAAGTCACAGTGGGCTCCTCCCAACTCAGGTGGCAGATGATAAGCACTCCAAGCCCCATCAAGACCCTTCAGTCCCTCAAGACCTTCCACACATTGCCACAGTGACCCCATCTGGCCATATGACATTCCCGTGGACATTCTTGCTGTCCCGACATACACCCTATGGACATTCTTGCTGTCCATGTTGCTCTTTATAGCTGCCAGCTCTCTCCCAGACAGAGGGAGCATGCTCTTCAAGCTCCTAGACACCCAGATCTATGGCTTCCAACTTAAGATGGTGTGAAATGTGCTCTCTTGCCCTCCACCAGCTGACAGGCCTTCGTGTGCCCCTGCATGTCTTTTCTCCCATTCTGCCCTCAATGCGGGAGCTGGTGCTGACAGTGGAGGTCTGTCGTTCTTCTTCTACCTCTAACCTGGTTCTAGTTCATCAGTACTTGTCAGAAAAGGAACTGAAGCCAGGGATTCAAATCTTCCCAGTTCACAGAATAGTTTACTCAGAAAATCCCTCTTCTCTTGGGAGCTAGGCTTTGGTGTTGAGTTACAATAGCAAGTAGAAATCCAGGCCCAGGGGGCTTGCTCACCATAAAGATCTGGACACATCAGTAGCCAGTAACATCAACTTATTGCCGTCAAAACATCACCACCACTGTGGTCATCACAACCTGCCACCATTCCTGCCACCCAGTAAACACCAGCACTCATCATCACCCCCATCTTTCTCACCTTCTCCAGTGTTTTCACCACGATTATCCTCATTGACATGAATGATCCCCAACCACCATTACCACCACCACCACAACCACCCATCATCATTACTGTCATTAACATGTCCACCGCAGGCACTGCCATTGTCATAAGCACTTGCACAAAGATCATCACCAACTTCCACATCATCACCCTCACCACTAGTTTTATCAGCAACATTTTATAACAATAATGATTTTATCACAATCACAACACTCACCAACTCCTCCAAAAACATCACCACCACCGTTATCCCCAAGCATCACAACTGTCTCATCACCATTTCCTTCACAAACATCGTTACACACTGCCAACACCATCACCATTGCTGTCACTGACAGTTCCATCAATGCCAACCATCAGTGACATCGCCCATGTCAACACTCGTTACCACCACACAGCATCACTATCCCCGTCACTTACCCTCTTTATTCAGTTGACCTTCTGTGTAGCGCATTCTACGAAATTCAGCTGTAGTCCGAAAATCTTTACGGAACACAGTCTATCACTTCAATACACAATGGATTATTCAAGTTGAATTAGTTGGTTTTTGATGCATGATAAACAACCCACAAAATTAGTAGCTTAAAACCATAACCATTTAATTATTTAGCATATGATGCTTGGTTCAGCTGGGCATTTATTCTGGTATGAGTGGGCTCAGCTGATTGCCACCAGGCTTCCTCACGTGCCTGTAGTAAGCTGATAGGCCAGCTATAAACTGAATGAACAAGGATGGCCTCACCCACATGTGATGAAGCACCTCAGGTTTCCTTCATGCGGCCTCTCATCCTCCAGCAGGCTAGCTCAGGCTCGTTCACACAGTGGGCTCAGGGTAATAAGCTTAGCGAAAGGGCAAGCCCCAATGCACAAGGGTGCTTTCCAAGCCTCTACTTGCATCATGTTTGCTCATGTCCCATTGTCTAAAGTAAGTCACAAGGTCAGCACAGACTCAAGAGGCGGGGAAACAGACTTTGCCTCCTGGTGGGAGGATCTGTAAAGTCACATTGAAAGGGCACAGATTCAGGAGGGGAAGAATTTATGGCTGTTTCACAATTTACCACACAAGTGGGCATAGAAAAAAAGACACCTATTCTTTACGACCAAGAGCAAACAGTGGCTAAAATATCTCTAATTTAATGTACCTTAATATCCAGAGGAATGCCCTTGGAGAAGCTCCCAGAAATGAAGAAACGTCCCAGCCAGTATCACTGAGTCCCTCCACATTGCCCACTTCACTTTCCATGACATCCTCAACTCACCACATTCATCTTTTCTCCCTGGATTTCCTTCTTTGATTTCTCTGATCTCTACGGACCCTGACTCTCTGCTAGGACCCCTTCCCATCCTCCTTTGCCAGGAGCTCTTTCCATGTCTACTGAGCACGTCCTATGAAGCTTCTCAGATTCTCTCAGACTCTCAGCTGCTTTCTCCAACTTAGTAGCCACCAAGGTCAACAGACACCTTACATGCCTGCATGGTCCTGCATCTGAGGTTGGCCAGCTGCCCTGCCAGAGTTTCAGGCTCCTTTTCAGACTTCCTCAAAATGGAATCTGACCTCCTAGATCAGTCCGCTCCTATGAGATGGATTTTGAAAGAAGGAATACGGAAAATAACTTTAGATCAAATTCTCTCTGCTCTGTGCCTCTGATGTACTGTTTTGAGGCACCCTCTTTTCTTCCCAGTCCATCCAGAGAGGTCCTGCCTGGCTGATGGGCTGCATCTACATCTTGCTCATCTGTGTCTCTTTCCAACTTGTCAAGAAACAATGGCCAGCGCAATAATACCCCATCTTGCGTTGCCGCCTCTCCTGTATTGTTTCACTTCCACTTTGCCTTCCTCTTGCTGCCCTGGATTGGCACCTCCCAAATAAAGCATTACCATTTAAGCCTTGCCTCAGGCTCTATTTTCTAGGAAACCCAAACAAAGACATCATCTTAAAGTAGTTCACAGTCAGGATGTCTCAGGAGGAAGCCAAGGACATCAGGGTCTAAGTGGCTATGCTTTTTAGCAAAAGAAGCTCTAGAATTGACAGAGATTTGTTCGTAGTGTTACTGAGAATTGGGATAGAGACGTCCCTTCCCCCAGAAAACCCAGTAACCCATTTCTAGGATGCCAGGGCTTGGAGATGAGGATCCAGGAATTCAAGTCCCTGTTGCTCAAGCTACCTGGGAAAAAGGAACTCTTTGCCCTGCACAAGCGCTCAGACCTAAATCTAAGGATCCTTAGTTGTACTACATTTTGGAATTATTCTCTTACAGTCGTGTCTCTGTTTTACATTTGAGCCAAAGGGCATGAAACTTCCCAAGTCCAGAGACCACCTGGCCACTCCTTGATAACCAGGACTTTGATGACCTCTCCACACAGAGCCCCAGTCGTGGGGCTGAGGTGGACATGATCTGCCTGCCCTTCTCTGACCTTAGAGTCCTACCCTGAGCTGTGTGCTAGCCTCCCTTCTCTTCTCTCCCAGGGTCCAGCTCTCACTGGAGACTCACCACCAGTCCTCTCCTCGGCCTTCCTGCCAGAGATTGAATCACATACCTAGAATTGTAGCCCCTTTCATCCTACATGTGTGTGTTCATGAAACTGCATGACTGAATTGTCAACAAGAATGGGGGATAGAAAAGAGCTAACAAGTACCCCTACCCCACAAAGGAATTTATCCACTAGGAAATGTTTTCATTTGGAGAATGTTAAGTCCCACGCCAGTTACTTTGCATTCAGGTTTCCCAAAAGTCCCAGCCAACCAGAGGCAGGCCATAGGACACTTCAGTCCTTGTGTTTCAGGACTGAGACTGGGGGCATGTGTCCCTCTCCAGGCCCGAAGAGGGGCAGGAGGTCACTTAGCCCTAGTCTCCAAGGACAGCACTGACTCCAAACTGTCTTCTGGGTAGCTCTTCTGCCTTCAAGGATACCTATGCCTAAGACAGAAACAGAGAAAATGTTACTGGTGGCCCATTTCTACTAGTGGCCCAACCACTTTTTTAGGAAATCTTGCAACTCACCGAAACCCTTCTGTCTGTAGTTTGAGCTACCTGTTTGTTTCTACCTGCCAGTTCATTGTGAAACTTGGGCCCTTCTGCCATTCTTCATTCTTTGACTCTGGCTGGCAAGGCCACAGCGGGGGAGCTCTGAGTTATACCGAGTTTTAATTAACACTCAGAAGTCCAAGAGCACTGCACAGGCAAGCCTGGGTTCTGCCCTTCACCCTGCCTGGCATGCTCTCACCAGGCACAGCCAGGCCCTCAGTAGCCAGTATTCTCAAGGGCAACAGCTGGGGCATGGCATGGGCTGCTGAGACCCATCCCTAGCGCAGCATGGCATGGGCTATTGGGACCATCCTCAAGGCATGCAGCACCTCTGCAGGGGCAACCCTTGCATTCCCAGGTTCACTGTGAAATGCAATCCATCTCCCAGTGATATTAAACCATAAAATACAGCAGTCAGGACATGGTGAGGCTCTGTTACATCGCTTCCCTGTTGAAAGCCCCTTGGATCTGATCGGTTGAGGGGACACACCAGGATTCCTCTACTCAAGCCCTAGTTCTCCTTTCTAGATTAATGACTACCTTCAGTGTGCAGCAAGGAAGACACATGCAGACTGTCTCTGCCAGCAAGACAGCAGGGGTCTGGGAAGGGCAGGAGCATGTGACGAGCCATGAGTATGTTCTGTCACCCTAGAGAGTTTTCAGAATGGGCCAGTGAAGCAGGCCTGGCTATCCCCATTCAGTCTCAGAGGTGGTCCTAGGCAGAGCTCAGGTCTCTTCTCTCCTTCTGGAAAGGAGGAGGGAGGGAGAGGGAACAGCTCTGGTGTCACACAGTCCCTGTCCAGCCATAGCAGTGGAGCTTCTCCGGGCACCAACCCAGTTCTCTCCCTCCAGGTGTCTGCTGTTTAGCTATAAATAACATGCCATCCAGTCTCCGAGCAGACTGAAGGATGAGAACAGGTGATTATTGCTCACCCTGAGAAGGTTCACCAGGGCTCCCACTCTGTTTTTCTGTGATGTTCTTGATCTTCCCCCCATGTCTGGGCTTTACCCCCAGATTCTGCAGGAATTCCTGGCATCCCATCTAGGTATGAATATGGCCAGAGGAAGGCATAGGACTTGTCTTCCTGTGATTCTGTCTTAGGCGTGAAGAATCATTTCCTGGCAGCCCCCAACAGACTTCCTCGTACCCTGTTCCTACATCAGCCATAAGCAAGAGAATCGGATTATCATGACAGCTACCGAAAACCTCCAGCTGGGACCCTGGCTCTGTAAGCACTTCAGGCTTTCTGTAAATTGCTGCTCCAAACCCAGAGGCATCTCCTCCCAGCCCCACCCTGCACACAACAGTGTTATGGGAAAACAAAGTAAGCCCCCCATCCTGCCTCTGGGGCTCACCGTATAACAAGAATGTAAGACAAAAGCAATCTAGATGGCACCTGGCTATGCAGAACCCTGACTGGTTCCTTCCCCAGCTTCAGCTGGTACGGGGACAAGGAGGGACCTAGGAAGAAGGTAGGGCCTCAGCTGGGCCTACAAGAAGTCACTTCACTGCAGCCAAAAGGCAGAGGCAGGAATAAGCTGGACACTTGTGGAACAGTGGGGAACTGAGCAAAGTGGGACCAGAGGGGAGCATGAGATTAGGAGGAAAGGGGAGGGCAGAGCTCAAAGGAGGGAAAGCTTGGGTTTGGATCTGAGCTCACAGCTGCAGACGTCCAGTGGTGCTCATTGCAGCCCTTCACCTGGGCAGCGTCTTCCCTCACGCAGACCACATGCATCCCACAAAAGGTTGTCTCCAGGTGAGACCCTGTGAGGACACGGTGGGGAAGCCAAAGGCCCGCGAAGGAGGAGAGACCAGCTGGGAGTCTGGAGATGGTGCTGGCCAGCCTGTGAAGGAGAGGGGCCCCACCCATGCCCCCAGCCCCCTAGAAAGCCCTGGCAAGGGAGAGGCACCAGCACCCCTCACATTCCCACAGGTACAAGCGACAACTACAGTGGAGACAAGAAAACTAGGGAGAGTGTGCCCCCCACTGGTCAGCAAGGACAGGACCAGATGCCAATGCCAGACCCTCGGGTCAGGCCAGAGAGTCCTCAGGCATTAGTCCACCTCCCCCAAGGGTGGCCCAGACTTAGTGAAAGACTGTGGGCCTGCGGGCCATGTGGCTTCCTGGCCCTGGGGAGGGTCTGTGGGGCCTCTCCCTCTCTAGGATGGAGTCTGTGTGCCCCCACTGGCTGCCTAGGCCTTGCCCCTGGGGTCAGAGGATGGCCTCTATGTGCATGCTCAAAAGGGGGCCTCTCCCAAGTCTCTCTCTCGCCCCTGTATTAAGGTCGGCAAAGTTCCCAAGGATGGCAGGGTTAAGAGAGAAGAAGTTGGTCCTTCAGAGGGCAGGAGTTTTGGAAAGTTCTAAATGATCTTCTGAGGAAGGGATCACATCAGGGTTGGAGGGGAGCAGCCTCCCGAAGATTTCCCAGCTCCAAAAATGAGGCTGCAACTCAGGTGTCCTCAGGCTCCTGTGACAACTGCGCTAAGCCTCAGCCAGCCTTCAGGCCTCCGGGTTTCCCTGGCTCAGGTGGCCAGGCTTTTAAGGAACTCAAGGAGTTGAGTGAGTTTATTCCTTTCTCGTTCACAGGAGAAATCACACCTTTTATAAGGTTTCCACAGACCTTCCTAGTCGTATGAGGATCCCCATCACCCTTTTTATCTTCCTCACCTGTAATCCCTCCTGTTCCAGCTTAAATCTCTGGGACTGAGTGCTGTACGGGGCCAGAGGCCGCAGTGGAAGAAAATATGGTTCCCCCCTTTCAGGGTCCACAGTGTGAATGTTTCTGTCCTAAAACGCCCTGCAGCTTCTGGGAGAGACAGGCTAGGCCCCCCTCAAAGGAAAGAGGCCTGCGGCAGACAAATACACAAAGTAGAGCAGAAATCATAAACACATTTTATTCTAAATAATTTTAAAACCACTGGCATTGTAGCAAATTAGAATATATTTCCAGAATTGACTCAAAGAGATTTTTTTTTTACAGCAACATATGAAAAACGTCATTTAAATACCCACCAGCAGCTGCACCACATGTCGGGCTCTTAGGGAAACACTTTCATTCCTTTCATCAAAGTCCCTTGATTAATGTTCCACTTTTCTTTGACACTTTTTCCATAGTTTGAAAAAAATCAAAGGCTGTACTACTATCTGGAAGAAAATTAAACTGATAAGATTTAATGTCTGCTGTATTCTACAGTGGTAGGCCAAAAAAATATCGTTTAGGCCTTGAGCCAAATGCAAATGAACATTAAGCAGAGGGTATATAGCTGCAGGAAGCTTTGGGGAGTTGGGGTGGGAGGGCAGATGGAGGAGCAAAGGGGCCAGGATGAGCAGTGGTGGGGGGTGCTGGTGTGCAGATTTTTGGGCCAGAGGAGGGGAGGCAGGAGCAGGACCAGGTAGAGGTGATGCTCCTGACTGCAGCATCCCAGAGCTAGGGCTGGAGCAGCGAGCAGGAATGACAGCGGTGCCCACCTGCAAGAGGGCCTCCCTTGGTGCTGGGATTTGTGAATGGGGAACAAAGGGAAGCAGCTGCCAGGGCAGTGGAGAAAGGAGTGAGTACGAAGCAGGGAAGGCAAAGCTGGAAGAGGAGAAACTGCTCCAGGAGAAAGCCTAGGCAGATGGAAGAAGGGGAAATCACAACGTGTCTGGCGCGGCAGCACATGCCATAATTTAAAGGTCAACTCAGTGGAAAAGGAAGAGAGAAAAGGGGGAAGGAGTGGTGTTGAAACGACTGCCTCACAGCATGGCGCTTAGCCCCCCTTCCCTTGTGGTCCTGCCTGGCCTTTTCTCTCCACTTGATGTCCTCTAAGTTCTGGGGGGCCCTCTTCTGCACCCCGGCCCCCAGCAGGGACTCTGGTGGCTGCAGACCTAGCCCTGCCTCTGCCCCTTTTTGTGACCTGTCAGGGTGGAAGTGACATAACCTCCCCAAACCTTAGTTTCTTTATCATAAAATGGTTTTGATCACACCTGATCTCCTGGATTGGATTCATCTTACAGGTTAAACACTGCAACAGCCTAAGGGTTGGAAAGACTCACGAAAAGACTGCAGATCTTGCAGGCTTCTCTAAAGGAAGTGGCTTGGACTTGCCTAGGAGGAAAAAAGTGTCCCTTTGTTCTGGGAAAACCACCATTTGAATAAGTAGAAAGAGTAACCATCTTTTTGTCCTAAGGCAGCCTCTGTCTTTGGAGATAACTGGACACCCTTGGGCTGAACTGCCATGAGAAGGACGTGGCTGGCTTCCCGCCTTCCCCATCGTCTTCCCCAGTGCACTTGGTAAATGCGTGGATGTTTCAGCAGTCTCTCCCCCTCCCTCTCTCTGTCTCAGCTGGTGGAGTTGCTTCTGGAAGAGGAATGTTACTTTTCTCTGCATGGATTTGGGCTGCCTTATGCCTATAAATTATAGTAAGTTCTTGGGGAGCTATGGAGGTTTTCGTTGGAATGTTTTTTTGCCGGAAGACTGAAGAGGAAACCCCAAGGGGTGCAGGGAAGACTTCCAGACGGGGGTTTCAGCACAGGCTGGGGAAAGCTGTATAAAGTAACTAGACAGGCCCGCAGACTTCCTACCGTGGTGTTATTAAAGGATGAAAAGCCCAAACTGAATGGACGTGGAGTTCTTCCATGCAACAGCCAAGACACAAGCCCACACTGCTTGTTGTCTATGGTGGGACAGAACACAGGACATGATGGGGGTCTCAAGACTATCCTTGTGCTCCCAAGGCCAAGGGTGCGGAGACAGCTTCAGATGCTGGCTAGAATGCCCTGGTCTCACAGAACTGCCTGAGGGATGAGGGGACTACTGGCCCCTGCTTCCCTTCTGCTCTCCCCCACTGTTCAGTGGTTCCAGTTTAAGGTCACAGCCTAGAATCCACTACATGGTGGAGCCGCCTCCTATAAATCCCACCCAGGTGTGGCTTTGGAAGGCTTCAGTTGAGAGGCCGGCAGACATGGCCACGGTGGTGCAGCTGGTGACAGGGATACGGAGTGTCACCCTTCAGGCCCCTGCATTGGGACTGTAGGTAGGCAGCGATGTTCCAAGCCCAGTTATAACCAGGGGTGTTACACCCTTTCCCCCAGTCTCTCGGTGTGATAAGGACCTTGCCCCCTTTGGGTCAACAGGGATCAGGATATTTCTTCAGCCCAGGGCAGATTTGCTCCTAGCCAGGCTATCTGGTCAGATGGTGGGAGAGACCCCAGCCTGATGACGGGCTAGTACCACATTGCAGCGCTTCCCACTTTCCCCGTCTTTCCCCAGTGGATGGTCTCGTCTCCTTCCCTGCAAACAAGGCTGGGCCTCTGTTAGAATGGAGGAGGCCTTCAGGGCAGGGAATCACAGGTCTCCCTGAGCTCTCTGCAGGCTGCTGGTTCTGTGTGTGCCAGGACTTAGCTGGAATGGCTCAGGAGTTCAGGGGAATGTGCCCCAAAGTAAGTCACCCTGGGGAAAAACCTTAACCTCGACCCTTGACCTTATGCCTGGTGGGCAGCAAGGAAAATCTATCTCTGGGGCCATTGCCAACTACAGACCCAGCACTAGGGGACCCCTGCCAAGGCAAGAAGCTCCTCTGTCCACTTGAGGGCTGCCAGAGAGCCCCTGGGGAGAGGAGCACACCTTCACAGTGACCACCAGGGGGCTCCAGGGGACCCTGAGAGAGCTGCTTCCGGAAGAGAACCCTCAGTGACCCCTGGCCTGGCCTATAGCCCTTGAGCAGATGACAGAGCCTAAAATCAGCTAGCTCCCTGTGTCCACAGGTATGTGATGGAGGCTGAAGGAGTTGTCTTCTAACGGGAATTCCTTTCTCACTTGCAAGGTTGACATGGGTCCACCCTGCTCTAAGATCCATGTTGACATGTTTCAGGCAAACAGACGCTGTGCTCCCATTGACCAGTCTGCACACAAAGCACTCTGCCACCAACCACCCAGGGGACAGTGAAGGCTAAAACCAGCCAAGACTGTGAGAGAGACAAGTTTCATTCATAGTCTCAATTTAGCCCAATGTAGCTGTTGGCAATTCCTTGCAGGTAATTAAAGAGACAGCTCACATTTGCCAAAAGTAACTAAAGGATTGAGGGACTAAAACCATCCCTGGGGGTTATATGTCAACATGTTATAAACCAAAAGGGTCCCTGAGCCAGGGGCAGAGTCTCCCCTGTTGTGACAGAGGCTTCCCCAGGTCAGAGTCTCTGTCCTCCACCTGACCCCACCAACCACACCAGGCCAGGAAACTCTCTGCAGGCCTTTGAGGGAGGTGATGTGCCCACCTCTCAGGAGGCCAGCTGCTAAGGGGGGCTCTTGAAAGGGGCTATGGACTGGAAACATGGTGGCCCAGTAAAAGGCAGCCTGTGGCAGCCCCCAGCTCCCAGAAGCATCTGGTCCCCTCCCAGCAGCCCTGACCCTGAGGTCACGGCAGAAGCTATCCCACCCAGGGTGTCTGGCACCCAGCGCTGCTGCCAGCACTTCTCTGTTCAGCATTTTCAAGAGCCAGGCGGTCCCAGGACACAAGCCTCTTCTCCCTAGGGAAAGCTCCCACTGCCGCCCCCAGCCTGTGCCACCCGCCCAGAGTGAGCAAGTCTCCCCAACTTCTTGGGTTTCCCAATGCCAACTGCGGCCGCTTCTCCATCTGCGTGGCCCAGCCTAAGTCGCACTGTGTGCCAGGCCTGCCCTGGGAACCGGTGATGCAGAAGTGAGCTGCCTCAAGTTGCTTATGGCCTCAAGAATCCTCTTAAGGCTTTGTTTTCCAGAGACCCGTCCCAGGTCACAGACCCTGGCGGCAACCAAAGCCTTTGGCTAAGGGCTGGCCATTGAGGCATGGAGGGACGGTCAGAGCTGGGCTTGTCAGACTATTTGGGAGTGTTGGCCAGGAAGCTGGGAAGCAGGGAGTGAGGGGTGAGGATACACCAGGCTGGGCTCTGGGCTTAATTCTCTCTGAGTCTGGCTGGGTTTAGGGGGCTTATTGACCAAACTCATATTGAATTAAGTGGACCTCACATTTGGGTTCTGGCCTAGACTCCAGGACTCCCTCACTCACTCAGTTTCTTCCTCTGAAAACTGTAAGGAACCCCCACTGCCCTGCCCCCTTATAAGAATGTAGTGAGGATCACATGAGATCTAAAGGCCATTATTAAAGTGAAAGATTTCATTCCCCAGCTCACACTTACATACCTGCAGGACAGGGAGCTCACTACCCCTCAGGTGGGTGCTGAGTGTGTTGAGTTGGTGTCTTCATGGAATAGCACACTGGAAAACCAGAGAAACAAGGAGGCTGACTTGGCTTAAGGCTTCAGCTGGAGACCGTGGCTCCATTAAATCAAGACCACGATTGTGCAGAGGACAGCCCCCAGAAAGCCAGAAGGGGATGCTCTCTGCCTTAGGAGATTTCCCGATGCAACTCCCACAGCCCTCCACCCACACCATCCTGGCCTTGACTTTCTCTGCCCTAGCCTGCTGGCAACTGCATGTATGCTAAAGTCTGGGCCCCTTTCACCCACTCTGACAGCCGTACCTTCAGGAAACTGAATGGATTCTGCTTGGTGAGCAATGGCAGTGTCCTGAGCTTCCCTGGGCAGGCTGAGGGACCTCTCCCCATGCCTCAGGAGAGAAACCCATGAGTGGGGTGGCCTCCCTGTCCACTCCAGGAGGAGCCCTCTGGGAGTGAGGGCATTTGGGGCAGCCCAAAGGGATGAGAAGCAGGAGGCAAAGGGAAGCAGCTGGTTCAGACCCATGGCAGGAAGTCACAACCAAGATTCATCCTGGAAAAATGCAACTAATGCTGCACAGCTGGGGCCCACTAATCAGAAACACAGGCCCAGAGGTGGCAGCAGGGACAGGCCTGGAGGGCAGGCCAATAGCGAGGTGATAAGTGGCAGCAAACTCTAGGTCTGCCTTCCCTCTGTCCTGGCTGCTGTTTGGAGGCAGAGCTTGTCACACTGCAATCTGGAAGGGGCAGCTTATCCACCCCTGTGCTGTCTACCTGGAAGGGAACACATTGCTCATCTGTAACCCTAACATCAGCTCAAATAGCTGAAACCTTGACCCATTCTCCAGAGGATGGAGCTGGGTGCAGTGGCCTTCACCCCTGGAGTCCCCTTCTCAGGTGACAGCCCTCCCCAAACCTTTGGGACCTGTCTCCCTTCCCCAAACACAGCCTGCCATCATGAGCGGTTCTGAGATAAGCCTCTGAACCCTCAGTGGGCTGCTTCTCCATCTGGGCACAGTCTCTGTCCCCTGGAAAAGTCATGAGAGGGAAGGGGTTCTGTGGCTGAAGTTATGGGGAGAAAGGTCAAGGATTGGGCTAGGCCAGAACCCCTTAAAGTGTCATTTCATTGAGTTCATGAAGCATTGATTAAGCTCCTGCTGTTTACCTATACACCAGGCACTGGGTGAAGAGGTAAAGGTGTTCTGCGTCCTCAGGAGGCTCGCAGTCTAGTTGGAGAGAGAAATCAGGAATGATGAGATGTCAACAGAGTTAAGCTCAGTGAGAAGAGATTCTCCTGGAGCTGAGGGCTAGGTGAGGGGCCCTGCCGGGAATGGGAACAGGGGCTGCCCACTGGGGTCCTCCAGGATTCTTACCACCCCCTTCCCAAGCTTCATGTTTGCCTCTAGGTGAGCCTTCAGAGCTATAGAGATGGGCCAGGCCTCCTGGGGAGGGAGGATGGAGAGCCCTTGACAGGGGAGAAGAGGCCAGGCCCTGCAGACCCTCCACCTGGAGGCTGTCACCTCTGAAGGGACCTTGAAGTCCTTAAGACGCCCCCCCAACCCTCAGACCCTCCTCTGTCCCAGACCGTGTCTGACTCCACGTGAAATTGCAGACGCCAGAAGGTGTGAGAGGTTTGCAAGCTGTCTGGCTTAATGGCACCCATGCCAGGAGCCCCCTCTGGGCATTACCAGCTGCTGCTGGAGCTCTTGCATGGGTACAGGCACCTGCTCTGAAGACATCCAGAAGCTGCTCTTTTGACAGCTCTGAAGGAGCATAAGAGCTTTCCTGCCCTGCAGAAGCCAGCATCTGCCTCCCTGAATCTTCAGCCCTAGGTCCCAGTTCTAGGCTCTGGGGCCTCACAGGAAAAATCTTGAAAAGCATGGCTAATACGGCTTCAGCTACCTTGGACTCAGGCTGCAGACCCCTTCCCAGGAGGCTTGCCCCCACCCAGCCCTGCTGCCTTGGGGTCCCCCTGCTTGCCCACTAAGGCTGCCCCTTACCCCCACCCTGACCCCTAAGGCTCCTCACTGCCCTTGACCTAACACTTCACACCTCCCTCACTCTGGCCCAGACAGATCCTCTGCTGCAGCCCCAGGTCAGAGGGTCCCAAGTGCTGGCTCAGGTGGCAGCAGAGTCCCCCATCTTCAGACTAAGCATCAGGTCCTCCAACTTGTCTTAGGTCACCACTGGCTTGAATTCACTAGTGGCGCCTCCTGCTGGTAGGACCCTTTCTTGCGCCACTCAAAGGTTTGTAGAGGCACCCTGGGGGAGCAGAAGTCCTGGGGCTCCTGGGCACACTGCTGAAAGGCACCAGGCTGACACATTCTGCCCTCCTCGGTCTTTCCCTTCCCTGCCCCCAATACTGTGGCTGCAGAATGGACTCTCAAGTGTAAGACCTGGTGTCTGGCCACCCCTCCAAAGTTAAAGGAAGCATGGGGGTGGGAAATGGGGGTGGGGGGATCTGGGATGTTGGTTGGAGAAATGGAGGTTAGAGGGATGGGAGGGACAAGGACAGAGTTCAGGGGGAATGCGATGGGAAGTGGGGGTTGGACACTGCCTCAGGAAGCTCATGGGGAAGAATCCGGGGTCAGAGGTTAGGAGCGGGACAGGAGATGAAGAATCCAATGGCAGTGGCCAGGGCTGGGGGCTGCCGTGTTGGAGGTTTCCTTACTGCCTGAGTGTTTGCCATGGAATTTCCTGGCCTAATGAAGAAGAATTTAAATAGACCACAAGTTGCTTAATGTTGACTGTATAAATAATCGAAATCCCCAGCTCCCTTTGTTCCACAGGCTATTTGTGTCAAGAAAGAAAGGGAGGAGGGAAATCCGACAGAAGCCACCGTCTCATCACAGGATTTGGGGACTCTCTGTTCTCCTCTATCACGGCCCCAGGGAGTAGGGGTTGAGGCCTGGGAAGGGGAGATTTGGGTTTCCCAGCCAAGCCTCCTGTTTGTCTGTGTGCACACACAGGAACGGAATCCCCACACAGACTCACATTCCTGGATGACCACGGACACGCACAGCACATGATCCCCTCGCTCACTCACTCATGCGTGCATATATTACACGCTTGCCCACATAGGCTATGGAAAAACATGCACTGGGGTACCCACTCAGACACATGGAGAAACCCAGCAAGGCTCAGCAGAAAGTGCCAGGCACAAGATCCTGCCACGGGTCAGGTCCCAGCTACTTCCCTGCCCACTCTGCTGCTTAGCCACCCTGGGGCACATGATTCAAGAACAAGGACCCTTCAGAATCCTGCTAGAGGTGTATGGCAGAGGGACCTTGGTCACATTGAGTCACTTCCAAAGAGGGTTTCTGTTGGAGGACCAGCATCAAAACCAAGTTCAGGTCCTTCAAATCCCCCCATTGGCCAATGGCCTAGGTCTCCATCCCCTCTTCACAAGTGCCCAGTCCTGCCATATCCACCTATAGAAGGGCAATTGCAGTAGAACACTGTTACCACCCAACCAGTGGCACCCCAGAAAAAGAAAGAAGGGGAAAGGGGAGGGGAAGGGAGAGCAAAAGAGTGCCCCAGAAGCTGGCTATAACAGCTTCTGCCTGGTGACCATTCTAACTGAGCCACCTCTGTGCCTACCAGAGTTAAATATTTTTAATTCCCTTCCTGAAAGTGCCCCTGAGCACACTCACGCACATCACACAGAGCAGGGGAAAGTGAGGTCTGGGCGGGTGGGGGTGTGCCTGGCCTCACACACATTCCCAGGTGAGAGATCCCTGGCGCAGTCCTAATTCTGCTTGGTCCCCGAGGCACGGACATTTCCTAGCCACCTAAGCCAGGCTCCTCATCCACCTCACTAATCACAGGGGCTCAGGTCAGACTGGAACAATAATTGCCATCTCTGTGCCCAACGCAGAACTCTGCAAAACCCAATCAGCGGCAGGGATTGGCTAAAGCCCAAGCCCAAGACACAGGAACTTCATGGGGGTAAGATTAGAGATCCTACTGCAAGAAGCCACCGTTTAATTCTATGCTGAGAATTTGAGAAAAACCAGTGACTGAGGAGTCACCCACTCAGTATACATCACCAGCTGGGCATAAAGAAGGGAAAAGCCTCAAAAATAAGGCTCTGAGTAAAGAGCAAGAAAAGTCCTAGGAGCTAGAACTATCAAGGATGTCTACTCACTAGTTCATCCATCCATCAAATCTTTACAGAGTACCTACTATATATATGCAAGCACTATGCTAGACGCTGTGTTCATAGAAGTGAGAGAGAGAGTGTGTGTGTTTGTGCACATGCACCTAGGTTTAGGAATTACCACACACACCACACACAAACACAGCCAAGGCAGGATCCCACAGCCACCCTCAATCCCAACCCCAACCCCAATCCCACCCTCTGGGGCCAGTGGGTCCTGTAATCCCTCTGGCCTCTGAACTTCACAGGGAAATCAGGGTGGGAGGGGTCCCTACATCTTTGCAGCCCTGACCAACTTTTCTTAGGTCCATTAGGCCCAATGGCCATTTTACACAATCCCCTCTGCCTTATTTCCCAGCAGCCCCCAGCCCAATGCTCCACTGGTCCCCCTCTCAGGCAGGGGTTCTAGGAAGGAAAAGACAGGCCCTGCCAGCAGCTCCAGCAGAGGGGGTGCACCTCCCAGGCTGCCTGGGAGATGGCTGGGAAGGGCAGTGGGCTGTCCACACGCTCAGAATCTCTGGGCTGTCACCAGGTCCCCTTGATCCTTCTTCCAAAAAGGAAGAGGGAAACAAGTCTTTCCGGGCCCTAATCCTCTCCACATGGGCGGGCACCACGTGGAGCCAGGGCCCCTGCTGCAGGCACGCAGGCCAGCAGAGCACACTGTCACTCTGCCCAAGGACCCCCCTCCCTGACCCCACGACCTGTGGTAGCAGAAGCCTTGACCTCCCCTGCATCCTTTTCAGGGCTACCACACTGCCCACCTCTTATCCTTGGCTTGCCTTCTGCCTGGCACCTCCTTGTATACTTCTGCCAAAGGGAAACTGAGACAGTGCCAGCCGACACATACCTGGGTAGAAGAAACCAGGCAAAAAGTGCTTTGCTCTGAGCTGAGGCAGCCACTTGATCTTGAAGCCCTCCCAAGGGAGTCACATGCAAAAATTCCCTGGGAAAACTTCCCAGGGGAGTGTGGAACCCTCACAAATCTTGATGTAGTGCATCAAGAGGGTTTCACCCACATCCCTGAACACTCAGAACAGGACCCTAGATAGCCCCCTTCTTGGCAGTGAATGACCCCTAGGGCTAGTCCCCCTTGGGTTCAGATCCAGTGGAAACAGGAGTAGGCGAGTGGAATATCCCCCAGGTGGAGCTTTGGTGGTCAGTGGAGAATCTAGGGGGCCCTTTAGAGGAAGGCCTGTGTAGGGCGACCCTCCTCTAAACCAACTCTGAATCCCTCACAGCTGGGATTCCACGAAAGGCCAGTTTGCATAGCCAATGTTAGGTCTCTATTTTGTAACAGCAAGGCAGAGCCTTTGCCATCTGCACAGGCTGTGGGCTCCAAGCCTTGACTCTTGCAGTTCATCTGGGCCACAGGGACTCCACCCCCAAGCCCCCCTGGCTGGTGTTGGTGACCTCTATGCCCAACCCCTGGGTGTCGGGGGCCAATGAGCCAGTGTGCAAGCACAGGCACGCACAAACAGCGGATGTGAGCTGTACCCACAGATGGAGCTCTTGGCAGCCCCAGTGGGAAAGGGCTCCCATCCCAGCCCCTCTAGCTCACTTGGGGCCTACTACGGATACCATGCTGGCTGCCCTCTCCAGGCACATGACCACACAGCCTGGACCCAGTGGGCAGAGAGGAGCTGCCAGAAGGCCAGCAGGCCGAGAGGGCCTGGCCTTGCTTTGATCTCAGGCATCAAAGGCCAGGAAATGCAGTCAAGTCTGAGAAGCACTTACTGTCTGAATGTCCCCAGCAGACACAGGCCCAGACCCCTCCCAGCTCTCCCCAAGCCAGCCTGGGCCCTAACAGGCTGGCCAAGGGGCCTTGGCAGGGGGTTGAACAGACCACCCCCACCCCCAACCATTCAATAGTGACTCTTTGAGTAAGACTTAATTCTGTTGACATGGCACCTTCCCTTTGCACCCCCCACCCTGTTTCTGTCTAAGTTCTCCTCTTGCCCCACCCCACCCCCCAACCCTGTCTGCCCCCCTGACTTTTATTGTCCCAGACATTTGCATGAAAACAGGAACTTTGTGCTCTGGGCTCCATCTGCTCCTGCTTATTTCTCACTTGAGCTGCAATCCCTGTTCACACATGCCCCCTCTCCATACCCGCACCCCCTTGTACTCAGGCCACCCCAGAGTAAGGAAACTGTGGGTCTCTGGTCCCTGGTGCAGGTTGGTGTGGCCCAAGAGTGGCGTCCTATTCGGACCCCCATGGTCATGGAAACAGTGGAATTGGAAGCGGAGACCCAGGCTAGACTCTGGAGTCTTGAACCTAACAGTCCTCTCCACCCAGCTGAGCTCCAGCCCCCACCCTGCCGGTGCCCCTCTCAGCCCCGGAGGCACAGAAGAACTCCCCCCTCACCTGGGAAGAACTCAGGGCATCAGGGAAGGCCTTCCAGACACCAGCAGCATCTGGTGTATGACCAGAGTGTACAAGTCCCAGGATCTCCCTCGGGCCCCGGATCCAGGAGTCACAAGCTTGAGCAAACGCCATCTTGTGTTGCTTATAAGAATGAAAATGGAGAGAACAAAGAAAGCCATGTTGTTTAATAAATGAATAAATAAATAAGCCTCTCATGGGTGCTTACTGTGTGTCAGGCACTAATGTAACAATTTTACAAATATTACCTCCCTTTCACAAATATGGCCTCACCTATCTCAGGTAGATGCTGTTATAATCATCTTTATACAGGTGAGGAACTGAGGCACAGACAGGTTAAGGAACTTGTCCTGGGTCACACAGCTGGTCAGCGTGACAGAGCCTCCCTCCTTACTTGCAAAACCGTCACTGACCACTCAGCCTCTGAATCTTCGCTTGTGCTTAGCTCTAGAGGGCTCTGCTTCCTCTTCCTTCCCATCACTCAGACCCCTTTCCACCTTCCTCATTAAGCCTAGGTGCTCTGTCCCCATTGTAAAGATGAGGAAACTGAGAACCAACAATCACTGTGATTGTGGTGAGTGAGCTTTTACAGGAACTAGAGTGCCATCTAAAACTGAACCCTGGCTATCTACAAGTTAAAAGCCCCTTTTTGTTGGAGATTTCTCATTCCAAGGTGCCCCAAACCAGAAGGCCTCAGATCCAAGTGAGCAAATCAGAAGCCAGATGAGCTGTGAGCAAGCAGGCTCAGCAGCCGGGTGCTCCAAGAATGGAGCAGCATCAGTGGGCCTCAGGCTTTCCACCAGAAACCGCACCTTCCCTGGCCCACAGCAGGTCCTGCTGTGTCCCCACACTCCCTGCCCCCAGTTTCTGCCATCTTCTGCACTCAGGTGGCTCCTCAGCTGGGCCAAACGCCACATCAAGTTAGCATACCAGAGCTCGGGGGCTCTCTTTGGACCTGTGCTGTCAATCTGAGGAGACAGGCACAACCAAACAGACACAGTGGGGAGGTGGGCAACAGATCCTGGGCCTGAGGAGGAGAGCTGCAACAGCCAGAGGAGAGCTACTTCTGGCTCTATGTTGGGGCAAGTCATTTGGCCTCTCTGGCCCACAATTTTCCATTACGTAAAATAGAAAGGGTGCCTCCCCAGCCCCTAAATACTCTTCCAGCCCATACTAGATAAAAGGAGGGAACAATTGCAAATAGACAAATAGACCTGGAACACAATCAAGAGAACACACAAAGGCTAGGTATGCATGTCCACAGAGGAAGTGGAGCAGGTACTGGAAAGCAGAGAGGTGGCTCTGGAGGGCTTCCTGGGGGAGGTGAGCTCCCATATCTTAGAAGGCGATTCTGAACCAACTCTGCAATGTGTAATTGGCATGGGCCTAGCTTCACAGAGCCTGGGGAGCTGGTGAGGGCCGGGTGTGCTGCAACAGAGGCCGGGGAGGGGGCTGCCAGCCCCACAGGAAGCCCCAGCATGTTGTTGGGTAACTTCTCCTCCTGTTTTCTGGGAACAAGCTATTTGGAAAGAGGGGGAGGGAGACCATAAAGGCTTCCAGATGGGGGGCTCTTCTGGCTAGGCCTGCTGACATGCCGCCACAAAGTCTGTGCGGCACTTTCTAAGAATCCCAGCAAATGTTAGCCAGGGTGGCTCTGGAAAGGTCTTCTGAGCCATTCCCCTGCCTCTGTGATCTCTACTACCCCAGAGCTAATAGGAGACCATATCCCATACTTTACTGTTAATCTTTCTCATTAAAAGGCTGCAGAGACAGAAAGTTTTGTCTCATCTTTGCTGCCCTCTTCCTCCCCTGAGATGTTCCCTCAGAGCCTTGACATCCCAGCATCCCTCCTTCTATGCTGTCCTGAAGGCAGGAGGTCAGAGGGAAGGACCTGCTTCTCCTCAAAGTGGGGGAGGCCATGAAAGTTCAAGATAGAAGAGAAAAGAGAACCCTGAGACCTTTGTGGAGAAACGCAGGGGTTGAGCAGAGGGAGAACAGACAGGAGGGAAAGTTAGGGTCAGCTGAGGGCCGCCTGCCACTAGCCCCCCTCCCAGCATCCCCACCTGGCACACAGCCAAGGCTCACCACAGATGGGCCCCCACTCTTCTTCCATCTTTCCCTGGTCTCATTTCTCAGGGAAGGCAGGTGCTGCCCACACTCAGACATTCCCCCTTCCTGCCTCTTACCCTATGACCAACCTGGCTCCAGTTTTCACTGCTGGCCCATCCCCCCACCAGTCACTCCCTGAACTGGGGTGTTGAGGACATGTGCCCCATCGTGGGGCAGCTGGGCTCACCTGGGCTGCCCAGGACAGAGCCCTGAAGGGATCAGAGATGGCTGTGAGCAGAGGTATCAGTGTCAGGCCTCAGCCCTGTAGGGTCCCTACCCTACTCTCTCCTGCTTGGAATTTGTGCACTCGTCTTGGAGTGGTGGGGTGGGGTGGGGTGGGGCAGGGTGCAGAGGGAAACTGATGCAGTGAAAGGAGACTCCAGGAGGGCTCCACACCTGGGCGGGGCCAAGCACAGCTGCCCTCCAGGGCCTCTCCTGGCGGAGGGAGGAAGCAAGCCCCCAAGCCTGGCTGTGATAGTGAGCTGGCCTGGCTCAAGAAAGAGCCCACCCCGATCCTGTCAGAACTCCAGGTCTCAGAAGGAGCAGCAGGTTTCCCCCAAAGCCTGCCCCTCTCCAGACTGTTGCAACACAGGCCTCTGATGAGAAGGCATTTTTTATGAGTCAATAGGAAACACATAAAGTGCACACCACAGGGTGAGGGACAGAGGAGCAGGGACCAAGGAGGGGACAGACATGCAGGGCTGGAGGCAACCTCCGCGGGCCCAGCCGCAGCCTGACCCAGTCTGCAGCCAGCCCTGGACCCAGCTGGGAGCACTGGACCCATGGGGCTTCTACTTGGAAGACTGAGTGGAGTCAACTAGGGCAAAGCTTGCTGGTCCTGTCATGGCCCCTCTGAAAACCTAAAAAGATCTTAGCCTGGGCTCTAGGGTCTGCCCTGCTTGGAAGGAAGATGAGAGAGGGGCTCAGTGGGTACACACCCTTGGAGAGGGCTCATTCAAAGGGGCCCAGAGAAGCCATCCCTGAACCAGTGAGTGACGCTCTCTGGCACAGTAGTGGCAGTACTGGTGCTGCAGGTGTGAGGCAGAGGGCTCATGCAGAGGAGAACCCAGCTGTGCCACAGGCCTTCACCAGGCCTCGGCCCTTCCCAGTAGATCATTCCCATCCAGACAGGGCCCTGGTCAGGGCTGATACCATCTTGAGGCAGAGGAGCCAGAGGGGTCCTGGCTTACATGCCCCCAGCATCTGCCCTCAGGCTACCCATGCAGCCTCCCTGGGTGAGGACAACAGGCAGCCCCTGCCCCCTCAACTGCCCCTCTTCTACAGAGGCCTCCTGCTGACCTCATACTGGCCGGTCCTTCCTTCCAGGGCCAGCCCTTGCTCCCCTTCACTGCTCCCACCTCTGTAGGACCTTCCTGAGAGGTGTCTCCTTGCCTCCTGGTGGCAAACCCCCCCGACCCCCAGGGGTCTCCCACTGTCCTCTCCCCTTGCAGCCCCAAGACTTCTGAGCCAACCCAGAACCGGAAGCTCCAATCTGCTCACTGTCCCTCATTCAACTTCAAATTCCTTAGCCCACTTCTAGCTAAGTCATCCCCGGGCAGAACTCCCATTGTGCCTCTGCCTTCTGCTGTGCCACAGACAGGTCCCTCTCTGGCCTCAGTTTCTCCTCCTGCATCAAGAGTTGGGACAACAGAAACTCCCAGTCCCAGCAGACTCCCAGGAGCTCCAGTACAGGCAATTTGAGGGGCAAATGTATGCAGATGAATATGCAAATGAGCATCTCCAGGATTTATGGGTGGCCTTAATTCCAACGGGAGGAAGAGGACGGGTGGAGGGGGCATTTCAATGAGGCGGCCTCAGCCTGGCTGGCCCACTAAATCCTGGCCGGTGTCAGCGCCGTAAAGCACCGTGATGAAGGGCAGGCGGCTCGCGGGAGGGGACCGTGATTTACAGCCGCCGGAGCCTCCTCCCGGGCGGCCGCGCAGGCAAGCGCCGCGGGACAGGGATGAGGAAGGATTTATGTCCCCGGTTTCCCCACCCCAGCAGCGGGCAGCTGGGAGAGCGGGAGAGCGGCGGAAGGTGACTTTCACCTTCAGAGGCGGCGCGACGCTGGCCGAGCAGCCTGTCTTTCCATGGGCAGAAGAGGGGAGGGCGTAGGGGCCGCTTCCAGCCTGACCTCGGCCCAGCCCTTAGCCACGGTGGTCTCCATCAGGCCACCTTTGTGTACCAGCGCTGCCCCCTTCACCGCACCTCCCTGTCCCTGACTGTCCCCTTCCAGCTGCTTTTAGCCAACTCATAGTCTGGCAAGGTTCAGTGCTGAAAGACTGGAGGGAAGTGGGTTCTACTGCATTTCTTTCTCTGATCAGAGCTCTCCTGAAGTCTAGCCTTGCTCTCTTATGCTGCAAAGAGAAAGAACAGTATATTTTCATCTATTTTTGGTGGCCAAAAAAAAAGGAAGTTGATCTCCCTCATCTTCACCTGGCTGAAAGGGGCTTGCTGTGTCCTCTCCCTTCTAACTCCCTTTCCTGGCCAGCAGAGGAGTGCCCTGGGTGGGGTGGGACACATGCAACTTCTGGGACCCCTCACTCCCCTGCAGAATTTCTGGGGTCACTAGTAAATTAAATTTGGGAAAGGTAACACCACTTTTCCAGTGACTCACCAGAATGTCTCAGAAATGACTCATGTGTCACTCAACCAGGGAGTCCTACTGTGTTCCCAGGACTGAGGCATAAAGGACATGAAGGCTCAGAGGCAGAATTCTCCAGGTAGTTATCAGGACTGCACAGCCCCCAGCTCTGAGCGCCCCTGCCTCCCCATCCACCCCAACCTCTCCGTAAACAAAGTTTACGTGTCCTGTTCTCAAAATTACAGGAACCTGGCCAAAAGTCCTTCAGGTAAAGAAAGGCTCTTTTTGAGAATGTAAACACATAAATCAAAAGGCCTGGTTCAGTTGACTTGTTCATCCATGGAGCTGTATGTTTTGAGTTGCAGCTGCCTCCCTTGAGTTCGTCTCAGGCAAATGTGTCTTGGCGTTCTGTGTATTTGGGTCAGAGAGAGCAGAAGGGCCTTCTGCTTCCCGAAGGATGCTGCCCTGATCAAAGGCTCCGCTTCAGAGACCCAGCAACATTTCAGGGCTAGGGTCCTGTGATTTTTGTCCAGCTGCTACATCTCTCTTCCGTCAACTGCAAACTCTGACCGTATTTCCTGAGGCCCCCAAATATTTTGTGCCTCTCTGCATCCCTCCAAAGACCAAACCCAGTTATCCTAAATGCCATTGTTTGAAGCACATCTCTGTGATATTGAATTATTTCCAAAAACCAAACTAGGAACTTCAGCAGAATTCTCTATGACTCAATACAGATACCAAAATCCAAAGATATTTCCCCCAGTGGGATTTGACCTGGGGGTGGCTGCTCAAGGTCTCTGAGACTCAAGTGAGCTGGTGTAGAGGGTAGGGGAAGTCCCCACAGTGAGGGAGAGGGTTTTGTAGGGGAGATGAACAGCCACAGGACCCACTGGCAAATACATTCGCCTTTTACTTTCAATTTCATTTGTTTACGATGCTTATGCTGAGCATTTGTGAGCTACATAAAATCACTGCAAATAACTGCACAGTTTGTGTGCTGCCCAAGGCTCTTTGTCTAGGGAACGGCAACATCAAGATGCAGCTCTCAGCATCCTGGCCAGAGTTGTACCAACCCAGGAAAAAGGGGGCATCTTTACCTAATTCACACTGGGACACTGTATAGACTAACAGTAGTTCAATGCCAGTCATCTATTATCTCATTTAATCTCAACAAAGGAAGTGTGATGTACCCATTTTACAGGTGAGAAAACAGAAGCATCGCAAGGTTCAAGTACTTGGCCAAGGTCACATGACTGATAACTAATAGAAGTGAGCTTAGTTCATTTCCAAGCCCAGTCTCTTTCTTCTTGGTTTATTCTCTACCTGTACACTCAACTCCATCTCTGTCCTTTACTTTTGCTCTTATAACCTACATGACATCAGTCCTAATCTAAGCATATTAATACCACCGAGTGCTGGCAGATAGGTGGAACAACTAGTACTCTCACATATTGCTGGAGGGAATGTAAAATGGGACAACTATTTTGGAAAACTATTTGTGAGTTTGTTCCAAAGTTAAACAAACACTTGCTATATGATTCAGCCATTCCATTCCTAGATATACATTCAAGAGAAATGAAATAATATGTCTAAAGATTGGGCATAGATGTGGCTGAGCAGAAAGGAAGGAAGGATTTAGTAGGAGCAGAGCAGAGCTGGAGAGATAGGACTACTCCTGGGCTGCCTTATCTCATCCTTCCTCAATCCAAGTCAAAAGCTCTTGGGGCCTCCCTGACAACATCATGGGGGCCAGCCTGGAGGAAGAAGGAAGCCACTGGGCATCTGGGCAGTGTTCTGAGGGCTTGCTGGTGACTGTGTCCCTCTCTGGCCTTTCTACTGGGTGCAAAGCAGGGCCCCTGCTGATGGGAAGGGCAGAGCTAGGGTGAGAGGTAAGGATGGGGAGAGGGAAGAGTGGCCCAGGCCCAAGTAAGGAACAGCACAGCCAAGAACTAGGCAGTTAGTGGAGTGGAGGCCAGCTGAGAACAGAGCTTAGGAATCCACAGAGTGGGCATTAGCCAGAAGGCTGCAGCATAGCAGCTTTGTGTGTGCCCAGAGGGTCAATCCATGCACCTGAGATGCTTATGAAGGGCTCCAGGTGGGTGGAAGGTTCATCCTGGCTGGATTTGCCCCATGGATGGGTGGGTCAAGCTTCTAGGCTGAAAGTTTCAGGAAGCTGCTGCTGGGTGGGGCCAGGCTAGGGCCTGACACCCTACCACCCCAACTTCTGCCCCTAGGCCACACCCCACCACCCCAACTTCTATCGCTACACTGGTCATAGGCAGCAGTACTAACCTGTGAACCTCAGGTTCAGCCCATCCCAGGCCCTGAGCCAGAAGACCCTGGGACCCCCTGGGAGTCCCTGACCTTGCAAACAGTGCTGAGTCTACAAGTCCTAGTCTGTCAGCCAGGGATGGGCAGAGCCAGAGAACCCTCAGAACCTCTGGAGGTGCCCCCCACCCCAACTTCACTGCCTTCTGCCTATGCCTCTGGCCCCCTACTTTCTCTGTTCCCAGGGACTGGGGTGGAAGCCTTCTGCTCCAGGTTGCTACCCCAGCCCCTTCCCTTGTCCCCCAGGACTCCACCCTGGCTGCCCTGAATTCCTCCTTGGCAGCAGCCAAGCCATCCAATGCCCAAAAAGAAAAGACAGTGTCACTTGGGCTAGTTCCATGCATCCTCAAAATGGCATTAGCCCTAAAGAAGAGCTCAGTGCTGGCAGATCCAAAGTGGGGTGGGTACCCTGACTCTCCACTCGGCCCAATATTCATTATCAGTTTGTAGTTACATCCAGGACTTCAGGCACCCCTCTGTCACTTACAATATAAAAATGTATTCCAAAGTCGATCAAGATCGCTCACTTTTTGCTGCCCACCATTCCGGATGACCTAGGCCAGCATGGGGTGTGCACAGGGGTAAGGAAGCACCTACTGGCTTGTCAGGGCAGTTCTTCCAGGGGACCACAGAGGAGCAGGACTTCTTGTCATGTCTGGGAGATGGCCCTGCCCCTACTCTACCCCAACTTGAAGCTATTCTCTGTGATTCTGTCCCAGGACTTCCATGCTGCTCACCACAACCTGCCAGGTGAAAGATGGACCACTCTCAGCAATGCTTACAGGATTTTCCCTCTCTTATTTTAAAAAGTAATTTGTCTCCATGTCCCCCCATTTCCTAATTTCCACTGTCCAGTTCAGGCCTTCACAACTTCTGATCTGGGCTATTACAGTCTTCCTGCTGAGGCCTGCCTGCCTTCCCATATTCTCCAAACCTCCTTCCCCACCAGTGCAGCTGCTCAGAACAGTCATCCATTGACTGTCTACCGACCCTGTGCCAGAACAGGAGACAAGGACAGGTCTCTTTCCTGGCGGAGAAGATGGCTGTAAGCCCCTCAGTAGAGCTGGGTGCCTTGCAGTTCAGAGCATGCCCAGGGTTCTGGCTGGGTCCCAGAGTCGGGAAACACATCTAAGCGGGAGGCGGCATGCTAACGGGGCACTGGAGGAGAAATAGTGCTCTTGCTAGGCAACAAAGGTATTCTCGGTAGCAGGATGGCCTGTGTAAAGGCTCAGAGGCCAGACTTCAGGGTCGGAGCCTGAGCACACTTACTCATTGTACTGGTCAAGACTTTTGTGCCCGTATGTGACAGAAAGTCCACCTTGGGCTGACTTGAACAATAAAAGGAATGTGTTGACTTTCAACCCAAACTTAATGGGTTGATCCAGAGAAACTCCATCCAGCTGCCTAAAGGACGTCACCAGAGACGTGGTTTCTCTCTGTCTTTGCTTTGTTCTCAGCTTCACAAGATGGCCTCCAGCACCTTCCATCTCTCCCTTCTAAGCAGCAGTGCCAGACCTCCTGACGCCCCACTGCCCAGGAGAAGGAATCCTGCCCCAAAACAGGCTCACTTTCACTCCTTCCCTTTCTTGCCGGAGCTCACGCTCTCAGAAACTAACAAATGTTTCCTGGAAGTTCATTGGCTATCACTTAGTCAAATACCATCTCTGAACCAATCACTGAGGCCTGGAGAATATGATCCTCTCATTGGCTCAGGCCGGGTCATGTGCTTCCCCCTTGAGCTTGTCCGTGGAGGATGGGCATTAAGGACCCCGGGGACCAAGAGCGCTGGGGACAGACCCGAGACAGGAGAAGGCGCCTGTCCCACCAGGAGCGTGGGCGAGAGGCTCACCTGGGATCTGCTTCAAACCAAATGACAAGCCTCCTGGAAACGGAAGACTCTGGGAAAAGGACCCACAGCTTCTCCCACGTTTCCTTTCTCCTGATTTATCTATTCCATCTGACCTAAGCTGGAAAGAGGGAGCATTAGCTCTCCCCAGTACAACTTTCATCCCTACAGGGGACAACTGTGTGTGTGTACGTGTGTGTGTGTGTGTAAGAGAGAGGGAAGGTGGGAGACACAGAGAGGCTATCTGTACACAGTCCTCATTATTCGTGCCATCTTCCTTTGGAATATAGGGAAATTTGGGGATTGAAAGCCCTTCCTTCCAAACACCAAAGAGTCATAGCCAAGAAAAAAAAAGACCACACATACTGGCCCTGAACCCAGCGAGCGAATCTTCGGGAGGCTGAGGCCCTCCCCGCAGTCTCAAAGCCAGTGTGCACCTGGGAGAGGCTGGGCCTGCGACTTAGGGCACCTGCTATGCCCAGACAGAGGCCAGCCCCTCTCCCCAAGGAAAAGCTACAGCCCTAGCTTCTGGCACATGCTGGGACAGATTGAGGAGGGTGGGGAAGTCTGGAAGGGTCTCAGGCCTCCAACTCCACAAATCATGCTGTTTTAATGTAAATGGCAATTGCCAGGAGTACCGCGTGTTTCCCTGAATCAGCAGCTCAGTGACTAATGCCCCAAGATAAATGGCTTGGCTTTGCCTTGTTTAGAGTGATTCTGTAACCTCCCCTCCCTTCCCCAGAGGGGACTCCCCAGAACAACCCAAGTGCGCCCTGGAGCTAAGGAAGCCTGGGGTTTAGGTCCTCTGGCATGTGCCAGGGTCAGTCCAAGTGCAATGAAAGGCAGGGCCCAGAAAGAACCAGGGCTGCATGGGTCTGAAGCGATAGGCCATCGTTCATTAGCAAATGAGCCGAGAACAAGTTCTACCCTCCAGCCAGTCGGGAGCTGGGATTGGACGGGGGCTCCAGAGCCCTCAGGACTATTGAGAAACTTAGGGCCTGGAATAGAAAGGGGAGGAGAATGGGCAAGTACATACAACAAGGGAGAGGTTACGCTGCCATCTTGTGCCACCTGGATATTATTAAGCATCTCGGCTTTTTTTTAAAAAAAAAAAAAAGGTGGCTGGGAATCTCACCCCTAGCACTTAATGGCTGCGGCATCTTGGCTTGTATGGCTGCCATTTTATAGATGAGGAAACGGAGACTTAGAGTAATCAAGCAGTTTGCCCAAGGGCACACATGGCAGCATTCAAACTTGAACCAGGACAGTCGAGCTCCAAAGTCAATAGTGTTGCATGAAGTGGCATTTGGGGGAAATAAATCTTCTCAGGTACCTGTTAACTTCTGACCACCCATCTGAAATCTGGCTCCTCACCCTTCCAGAAATGTGCCCTTGCTGAGCCACACTGCAAATCTTATGGATAATATTTACAGCCTTCTACTACTAAACACAGTGTGTCTCTTTGTGGTTGGTGGACCATGTGGTACATGTCACTTCCAGACTGGAGCATTTCACTGTGGGTATGAAGCCCTCCAGAGCTCTTTCCCTCTGTTACAGCAGCCAGCACTGTTCCAAAGAGGCTGTTTCATCAGCCTGGATCCTGCATAAGAATGACATGCACAGGTCCCCAGCCAACCCACAATGGATGATGGAGCATGAGTGAGAAATAAATCTTCATTGCTTTAATGCACTGAGATTTGAGATTAGTTACTACAGTGTAACTTATCCTATCCTGACCAATACTCTTCCCTTTCTGTGAGGAGGAAGCAGGCAAATTCTTCCAGATGTACATAGTAGTGTTCAGCAAAGGGAAAGGATAGGGAGTCCGTGTTCATCAGCCACACCGTTATGTTTCAGGGAAGCCAAGTGGGATAAGGAGAAATGAGCCCTAGAGGAGACAAGGATCCCAAGGGCTCTCAGGAGGCAGGAAGGGATTCTGGCCCATCTGGGGGATGGGTCAGGAAAGTCTTATTACACACAGCAGATCCATGCTGGAGCCTGGAACTGTCCAGGCTTCATGAAAGAGGAGTCAGAACTTGGTCTTGGGAGAAGCTGGGTGGCTCCCAGGCCAAGCATCAGCAGGGCCTTGCACAGTGGAAGGTGGGCAGAGATGCAGACAGGCAAGGACACTGGTGCCCCAGTCACCTGAGTGCAGACTCCCTTCTCCAGATAGACCCATGTACGGTGGACAGGGTCTTCCAGGGAGTGGGCCAGGTATGCACACAGGAGTATCAGGGACCAGGCTGTGGGACACTGGAAGGAGCCTCCTGGAAGTGGTTCTGAGCCTTGTGGAAGAGTGTGGGCCCTACCCCTTCTCTTGGGTTATCTTCTCCCAACTGGCATAAACAGAGTCTCCCACATTTCCAAAAGACAACTAGAAGGAAAGTAGTTAGATTATCAAACAGCCCTTTCTGGGTATGGTGGTTCTGAAGATGGATTTGAACTGGGAGAGATCCTGGAGCCTGGTGTTCAGAGGGGATGCCTGTAGAAGGGGCAGGGGAAGGTGCAGAGAGTTGCCCATAGGGGCAGCTGCCTGACTGGTGTAAGTACAGGGATGCTTCAAGGTGTAAGTGACCCCCCAACATCTTCCCACCACTTTCCCCTTTCCCTTCAGTCAGGGCTAGGCTTCACTCACCTTCACCTGACATCTACCCCCACAGTTCATCAGAACCACTAACCCAAAACCTTCATGAAAGTTCTCATCTCCTTCCTATCTATGGAATGCACTGAGTTTCTTCTAGAAGTCGCCGGCAGGGCTGTGCCATTCCCTGGAGAGGCGCTGAATGGTGGAGCTGCCCGCGCCCTTGCCCTCAGCCAAGACTGGTGATTTGGAGAGAACCTTGGACATTACCTTGAGAGCAAATATTGAGGTCACATCTGACTCCTATGGCATCCATCAGCATAAGAGTATAGAGGAAACAGCCCAGCCTTTGAGATGAGAAGAATCTGGGCTTCATTCCCAATTCTGCCATGTGCCAGGTGTGTGAATTTGGGTATGTAAGCCTCTGTTTCCTCATCTGTAAAATGGTAAGAACATTAGAACCCACATCATGATAGCACTCATGTGGGGGCACAACAGGGTAAAAGACAACCCAGCCCTTAGCACAGGGTCTGTCTGACCTGAAGCACAGCATTAATAAACGTTACTTAGTATGAGCGTGTTCTGCTGAGTGGGTGAGGAGCAGAGGGGCACCTTTGAGCCTCACCAAAGGCAGTGAATTTGCCTGCCTCAAAAAGGCAGAAAGGCAATTGGGGAAGCATGCAAGGAGCCCAAACATACCCCTGAAGCCTGGACAGCAGCAGCACCCAGGTACTGAGCACCCTGATGCCCAAGCCCACAGACAGGGAGGAGGCCTGGGAGTCTTCTTAGACAGCAGGTCTGGAGCCAGCCCAGCACCACCCCTGGTGGACGTTGGAACACATTTGTCCAGTGTCTGCAGCCAATACTGGGAAACCTCTGCCTTAGCTTAACCCCCACCCATCTTTGTCATCATTCTTAGGTTCCTGCCGTTGCACCATTGTGCTGCCTTGTGGGTATTTCAGAAGCTGTCAGGCTTCCTTGTCCAGGGCATGCAGTTGGAAGCAGGGGCAATAAGGACAGCCCCCACCCAAGATCCCAGAGAGAACTGGGAAGGCACAGGAAAACCAAGGAGAAGATGTGGCTTTAGGGCTGCTTGCAGGGATCAGGCCCACCCTTCCTGGAAGAGAGCTGCTCAGAGGGGAATTTTACCCTCAACATGTTCTAACATGTGTCAGTCAATCAGCTCCAGTCTATATATGAATAATTAATATAGGACTTTCAGGTCAAGGTGCCAAACCTCCTGCCTCCATGTTAACCATATAGGAATGACAGATATGTTTGTTAATTTAGAATATATGTACATAACTCTGTTACAGAAAATAAAGGAAGATCTTCACAGACAGATAATGGGGAGGGAAATCAAAATGGTAAACAGGAGCTGCAGTGCAGCTAAGAACAGAGACGAGTCATTGGGGAAAGTGTTGCTATGCCAGGACTGGGCTCCTGTGTGAAGCCAGGGAGTCATGAACACACAGCCTGCCCACTAGGAGAGGCCAGATTGACACCACTCACCCCAGACAGGTGTCTGGAAACACGCTGTTTATCCAAGGCCAGAAAAGAGATGCAGGCCAAGAAAGAGAGTCCTCATCCTGTTCCCTCCATAGTTGTGAGGTTCAGAACTACTCCATTCACGTGGAGAAGCCCTCTAGACAAAGGGCTTCATGTAATACCTGTTCAGAGCTCTGAATCTCACAGAGCTGGGGTGAAGGTAGCCACAAAACCACCTTGTAGGGAAGAGCATTTGAGAGAACACCTCCATGAAAGATGAGAACGCTCAAGTAAGATTATCCAAAAAAAAAAAATAGAGGTGGAATGTGTAATTTGCAAACATGCAGAGAAAAAAAAAACAAAAGAAATTGATTCAACAAATAGTAAGAATGGAGGGGAAATAAAGAAACAAAGACAAAGTATGATAATGATTTGCAGAATTTCAAATACATTGATACTGATCATAAATGAATCTGAATGAGTTAAACCTTTACTAAAAGACAAAATTCCACAATGTTTTCTCCCTTTAATTCATATCTATGCTATTTATGAAAGGAACAACTAAAATTGACATAAGGGGACTGGTAAAATATCAATTAATAAAACAAAACATTAATTTTAGGGAAATGAAAAGAACATTTCCTAGTCTTAAAAAGAATTATCCATGAAAGCGATATAACAATAATGCCTTACATACAGCTAACACACATCCAAAGTATGTAATTGACTGTATTGAAAAGAGAAATTGATGAATCCACAATCAAAATAGGCTACTCTCTCAGAAGGGAATAGGTCATTCATCTATTGGTCAAAAATTGTTAAGATTATAAAAGATTTGAATACAAATATTTGACTAATAAAATTATAGAAGATGTGATATAATAGAGTCATGTAGTACTTTATACCAAATAAGTAGAAAACACACATATCTGTCAAATACACATGGGTCATTTGTGATATTTGATCTGCACTGCATGTCAAAGCTATTCTCATCTAAGTCCAAAGCCTCAACATGATACAGACTATGTGTTCTGACTGCCACAAAACTAAAAAAAAAGAAAAAATTAAAAGAGGGTACCCCCAAAAGCCCACATATTTGAAACAAACAAGCAAAACAATTCCACTGCCAAATAATTTATCAGTTAAAGATTAAACCATAATAAAAACTATGAACTTCTTAGAATATTTAGAAATGAACAATAAGCAAATGGTATGTCAAAATTTGTGAAGCTGTCCCTAGAGAGATATGTCTAAATCTAAGTAGATTTATCAGAAATCAAGAAAGATTTAAAATACTTCAAGAAGTTGAAAATAGAATAAAGGGACTAACCAAAGTAAAGAAAAGAGTAATAAGGATGAAAGAACAAAATAATAAAATAAAAATAACAAAAAATAGAAAGGAACAATGAAATAAAAAGTGGTTGTTCAGAAAACAACCCCAACAAATCTCTAGTAAAGCAGGGAAGAAAACATAATATGTTGTAGTAATTTTCATAATTATTCTATTGTTCCAAATTAGATTATTTATATATTATTACAAACAATCAAACAAACACAACTACAGATAAAATAGACTTATTTTGGAATATTCTGGTACCTACTTCTGTATTATTCATGGCTTTTTATTTTCTTTATTTCCAGATGCTTTGGTATCTGGGGACGTGCTGACCCCAGAGAGACTGCCCCTCCCAGGGCTAGCCTATTCCCAGAGACAGTAAAGGACTCACCTGCAAGCACCTTTCTTATGCAAACCAGCCAGTCCAGAGCCCAGACCCCAAGGACCTCCTTTATCCACCTGCCCTAATCTGCCAGGTGCCAGATAGGGACACCCCTTATGTCCCAGAATCCACAGAAAAAATTTTCAAACTAGCCAGTCCTAAGCCTGATTACTCTGCCTTGCCCATTCCTTCCCACAGAAGCCATATTAAAAACTCTTTCCCAGTATTACAGATGGTGGCATGGGAGGTGAGACAGAAACCTCCTCCCAAAACCACATATAATATGAAAATATAACAAATACATCAAATCCTGAAAGAGCAACAGGAAACAAGGCTGTGGCAGACTGTCTACACCAGGGGAAACCAGCAGACCTCAAGGAAAAGGGTAATGTACCAAAGCCGTGATCTAGAGGACCCAAGCCCTTCCCCAGCCCAGCTCACTGGAGGGAGGAAGAGAAACTGACTTGGGAGGGGGTAGAGGCCTAGGAATGCTGAACACCCAGCCCTGGAGATCTGCTCTGGGAGCATGAACCTACATTACATGGTGCTTTGGAGATTACTGGGGTTGAAAAGCTAAAACAGGCAGCATGGAGAAACTGAGATTCTAGCCACTTGTGGAAAACAGGGATCCACATTCAGCTGCTCTGGGACAAAAGAAAAACAGGCAGTCTGAGAGACTTCCTAACAGCGAGAGCGCTGCTAAAGGGGCAAGGACTGCACAGAACTTCCTGCTCAGGAGAAAGGACACATGGACAAAATTGTCTAGGTGCACTCTGCCCAGCAGGTTGGGAACTTTTAGGAGCTTTAGGAGCTCCATCCCCATGTCTGGCTATGCAGCTCTGAGGCCCCCCCACTGTGATATGCAGCCTGCTGCACTTTCCTCCCGGCCAACACTGGCTGACAAGCCTGCTGCCCCTGCCATTGCACCAGCCAGCCAGAGGGCAGCCCTGCCTATGGCAGCTGCAAGTGCAAAGCATAGAAGTTTTTCCCTGTGTGCTCAGCCTACTGGCCCTAGCAGTGGAGACAGGCACTGCAGCTGAGAAGCAGAAAAGACCTCTTTCCTCCTGAAAGGCACCAGCACTGCTCCCCTGCGACCCCCACCATGACTCTAGGGACTGAGCAGCTCCAGAGAGAGAGCTTCTGGGCACTAGAGGTCGCCACCTACAAATATAAAATGTCAGAGGAACCTGGTTCAAACCCAAATCCCATAAACACCAGATAGAGGGCCAAATGAAACTGAACTCATTGATCTTCCTGAAATAGATTTCAAAATAAGAATCATAACATGCTCATGGAGGTACAGAAAAATATCCAAGAACTCAGGGAGGAATTCAGAAATAAGACACAAATGTTCAAGAATACAGTATCTGAAATGAAACATACAATGGAGGGATTTAAAAGCAGATTAGATGAAGTAGAGTAGACAGGAGGAAATAGAAATTATAGAAAAGGAATACAAAGAAGCTGAGGCACAGAGAGAAAAAAGGATTTCTAGGAATGAAAGAATATTGAGAGAACTGTGTGACCAATCCAAATGAAACAATATTTGCATTTTAGGGGTACCACAAAAAGAAGAGAGAGAAAAAGTGATATAAAGTGTCCTAGAGGAAGTAATTGCTGAAAATTTCCCCAATCTGGGGAAGGAGATAGTCTCTCAGGCCATGGAGGTACAGATCTCCCAACACAAGGGACCCAAGGAAGACAACACCAACACATATAATAATTAAAATGGCAAAGATCAAGAATAAAGAGAGAATATTAAAAGCATGCAGAGAGATTAAGAAATCACATAAAAAGGAAAACCCATAAGGCTATCATCAAACTTCTCAGCAGAAACCTTACAGGCCAGAAGGGAGTGGCATGATATATTTAATGCAATGAAGAAGGGCCTTGAACCAAGAATACTTTACCCAGAAAGATTATCATTTATATTTGAAGGGGGGGGGTTAAACAATTCCAGATAAACAAAAGCTGAGAGAATTTACCTCTTACAAACCATCTCCACAGTGCATTTTAGAGGGACTGCATTAGATGGAAATGTTCCTAAGGTTAAATACCAATCACCAGAAGAAATAAAACCATTATAAAGAAAGTAGAACAATTAGTTACTAAGAAGATGCAAAGTAAAATCGACTACCCCCAAAATCAGTCAAGGGATAGACAAAGAGAACAGAATATGATACCTAATACATAAAGAATTGAGGAAGAAAAAAAAGAACGTTTAGATTGTATCTGTAATAGTATCCTAAGTGAGTTAAATTAGATTGTTAGATAGTAAGAAAGTTACCCTTGAACCTTGGGTAACCATGAATCTGAAGCCTACAATGGCAATGAGTACATACCTGTTGATAATCACCCTAAATTTAAATGGTCTGAATGCACCAATCAAAAGACATAGAGTCGCTGAATGGATAAAAATAAGTCCCTTCTTTATGCTGCCTACAAGAGACTCACCTCAAACCCAAAGACATACACAGACTAAAAATGAAGGGATGGAAAAAGATATTTCATGCAACTAATAGGGAGAGAAAGCAGGAGTTGCAGTACTAATATAAGACAAAATAGACTTCAAAACAAAGAAAGTAACAAGAGGCAAAGAAGGGCATTACATAATGATAAAGGGGTCAGTCCAAAAATAGGATATAACCATTATAAATATCTATGCACCCAACACATGAACACCTACATATGTGAAACAAATACTAAAAGAGTTAAAGGGGGAAACAGAAAGTAATGCATTCATTTTAGGAGACTTCAACACACCACTCATTCCAAAGGACAGACCAACCAGACAAAAAGTAAGTAAGGAGACAGAGGCACTGAACAACACATTAGAACAGATGGACCTAACAGAAATCTACAGAATACTCCACCCAAAAGCAGCAGGATACACAATCTTCTTAAGTGCACATGGACCATTTTCAAGAATAGATCATATACTAGGCCACAAAAAGAGCCTCAGTAAATTCAAAAAGATTGAAATTCCACCAACCAGCTTCTCAGACCACAAAGGTATGAAACTAGAAATAAATTATGCAAAGAAAACAAAAAAAAAAACACAAAAATACATGAGGCTTAACAACATGCTTCTAAATAATCAATGGATCAATGACCAAATAAAAACAGAGGTCAAGCAATATATGGAGACAAATGACAACAATAACTCAACACCACAAAAATCTGTGGGATGCAGTAAAGGCTGTGCTAAGAGAGAAGTATATCGTAATAAAGGCCTACCACAGGAAAGAAGAATGATCCCAAATGAAGAGTCTAAACTCACAAATAATGAAACCAGAAAAAGAAGAACAAATAAGCCCCAAAGTCAGTAGAAGGAGGGACATAATAAAGATGGGAGCAGAAATTAATAAAATCGAGAAGAATAAAACAATAGAAAGAATCAATGAAAGCAGGAGCTGGTTCTTTGAGAAAATAAATAAAATAGATAAACCCCTAGCCAGATTTATCAAGAAAAAAGGAGAGTCTACACACATAAACAGAATCAGAAATGAGAAAGGAGAAATCACTACAGACACCACAGAAATACAAAGAATTATTAGAGAATACTATGAAAAAATTATATACTAACAACTGGATAACCTAGAAGAAATGGACAACTTTCTAGAAAAATACAACCTTCCAAGGCTGACCTGGGAAGAAACAGAAAATCTAAACAGACTAATTACCAGCAATGAAATTGAATTGGTAATCAAAAAACTACCTAAGAACAAAACGCCTGAACCAGATTGCTTCATCACTGACTTTTATCAAACGTTTAATGAAGACCTAATACATATCCTCATTTAAGTTTTCCAAAAAGTAGAAGAAGAGGGAATACTTCCAAACTCATTCTATGAGGCTAGCATCACTCTAATACCAAAACCAAGCAAAGATACCACAAAAAAAGAAAATTACAGACCAATACTCCTCATGAACATTGATGCAAAAATACTCAACAAAATATTAGCAAACCAAATTAAAAAATACATCAAAAAGATGATCCATCATGATTAAGTACGATTTATTCCAGGAAGTCAAGTATGGTACAATATTTGAAAATCCTTCAACATCATACACCACACCAACAAAAAGAAAGACAAAAACCACATAATCCTCTCCATAGATGCTGAAAATACTCGACAAAATTCGACATCCATTCATGATAAAAACTGTCACCAAAATGCATATAGAGAGCAAGCATCTCAACGTAATAAAGGCCATACATGATAAACCCACAGCCAACATCATACTTAACAGTGAGAAGTGAGAAGTTTTCCTTTAAGATCAGAAACAAGACAAGGATGCCCACTCTCCCCACTTTTATTCAACATAATTCTGGAGGTCCTAGATATGGCAATCAGACAACACAAAGAAATAAAAGACATCCAGACTGGTAAGGAAGAAGTTAAACTGTCACTGTTTTCAGATGACATGTACATAGAAAACCCTGAAGAATCTATCCCCAAACTACTAGAACTAATACCTGAATTCAGTAAAGTTGCAGGATACAAAATTAATACACAGAAATCTGTTGCATTCCTATATACTAATGATGAACTAGAGAAAAAGAAATCAAGAAAACAATTCCATTCACAACTGCATCAAAAAGAATAAAATATCTAGGAATAAACCTAACCAAGGAAGTGAAAGACCTTCACCCTGAAAACTACAAGACACTCATGAGAGAAATTAAAGAAGATACCAATAAATGGAAATACATCCCATGCTCATGGATAGGAAGAATTAATATTCTTAAAATGGCCATCCTGCCTAAACCAATCTACAGATTCAGTGCAATCCCTATCAAAATACAAACAGCATTCTTCAATGAAATAGAGCAAATAGTTTTAAAATTCATGTGGAACTACAAAAGACCCCAAATAGCCAAAGCAATCTTGAGAAAGAAGAGTAAAGCTGGGGGGATTATACTCCCCACCTTCAAGCTCTACTACAAAGCCACAGTAATCAAGACAATTTGGTTCTGGTACCAAAACAGACCCATAGATCAATGGAACAGAATAGAGAGCCCAGATATAAACCCAACCATATATGGTGAATTAATAGATGATAAAGGAGCCATGGATATACAATGGGGAAATGACAGCCTCTTCAATAACTGGTGTTGGCAAAACTTGACAGCTACATGTAAGAGAATGAAACTGGATTATTGTCTAACTCCATACACAAAAGTAAACTCAAAATGGATCAAATACCTGAACATAAGTCAGGAAACCATAAAGCTCTTAGAAGAAAACATAGGCCAAAATCTCTTGAATATAAACATGAGTAATTTTTTCCTGAACACATCTCCTCGGGCAAGGGGAACAAAAGCCCAAGTGAACAAATGGGACTACATCAAGCTGAGAAACTTCTGTACAGCAAAGGACACTGTCAGTAGAACAAAAAGGCGTCCTACATTATGGGAGAATATATTTGTAAATGACATATCCAACAAGGGGTTAACATTCAAAGCATATAAAGAACTCACACACCTCAACACACAAAAAAGCAAATAACCCTATTAAAATATGGGCTGAGGATATAAACAGACACTTCTCCAAAGAAGAAATTCAGATGGCCAATAGGCACATGAAAAGATGTTCCACATTGCTAATTATCAGGGAAATGCAAATTAAAACCACAATGAGATACCACCTCACACCAGTTAAGGTGGCCAACATCCAAAAGACTAAGAACAACAAATGCTGGCAAGGATGCACAAAAAGGGGAACCCTCCTACACTGGTGGTGGGAATGTAAGCTAGTTCAACCATTGTGGAAAGCAATATGGAGGTTCCTCAAAAAACTAAAAATAGAAATACCGTTTGACCCAGGAATTCCACTCCTAAGAATTTACACAAAGAAAACAAGTTCTCAGATTCAAAAAAACTTATGTACCCCCATGTTTACTGCAGCACTATTTACGATAACAAAAGCATGGAAGCAACCTAAGTGGCCATCAGTAGATGAATGGATAAAGAACAGGTGGTACATATACACAATGGAATACTATTCATCCATATGAAGAAAACAAATACTATCCTTTGGAACAATGTGGATGGAGCTAGAGGGTATTATGCCCAGTGAAATAAGCCAGGCAGAGAAAGACAAGTACCAAATTATTTCCCTCATTTGTAGAGTGCAACAAGGAAGCAAACCTGAAGGAACAAAACAGCAGCAGACTCACAGACTCCAAGTAGGGACTAGTGGTTACTAAAGGGAAGGGATGGGGGAGGAGTGTGGGGAGGGAGGGAAAAAGGGATTGGAGGGGTATTATGATTGACACACATGGTGTGTGGGGTGTCACCAGGAAGACAGTGTAGCACAGAGAAGACAAGTAGTGACTCTATCATCTTACTACACTGATGGACAGTGACATCAATGACTAAGAGCATGAGTTCTGGGGATGGACAGACCTGAGAAAACATATAACTCCCAATGCCTCAGTGTTCCCATCTATGAAATAGGGATAACTATGCTGCCTGCCTCATTGGGCAATTGTAAGTTGAATGTGCAGATATTAAAGTGTTGGTACTTGGCCATAAGCTGAATGCCTGATAAATGATCATAATTATTATTCTAATTGTAGTCTTTTCAAAAATCCAGTTCTTGAATTTCTCAGATCTACAGTTTTTATTATTTTTCATTTATCATTTTCTAATTCATTATCTTCAACTTCTTCCTCTAGCTTTTTATAGGTTCATTTTTTTACCCTTCTACTTGACTTAAGCTGAACACTCAGTTCATTTAATCTCTCTCTTCTGTTTAATGAGAAAAGCAGAAAACTCTTCTGTCCTTTAGAGCTTTGTGGTTTCTCTTCGCTATAGCTCCCTACTGTTTATTAAACAATCATTAGTTGTAGTTTTGATTCCCTCTTTGATTCTAGGACTATCAAGACAAAAATTTCCCCTCTCTAGAGTGGCTTGATTTTATTCATTTCTTTGTGTTTCCCTTCAAGTTTTGTTGCACTGTGGTTTGAGTTTCTGTATTGTTCTATTTCTGCTTTTGAGATTTTAATGAGATTTTCCTTGTGGCCTAAAATATGATCAAATGTTTCTTGGGCACTTTAAATGAACATGTCTTTTCTGTTTCTAAGGAACACTTTTTGATATAAGTGAAGTCAAAATTTTAATAATAATTCTTATCTTTTCTATACTTGTATTAAATTTCTGTCTCCTTGACCTCTCAGAAATGGTGCAGCATATTAGAGCTCCTATTATGACTGTTGTTTTGTCTGATTTCTCCCTAATTTTTAATCTTTTTGGCCTTGTACATTTGATGCTCCAGTCAGTGCACACAGATTACTGGTTCTTATATTCTCAATATTCTCATTTAGCTTGTACAACTTACCAACTGAGGATAACCTCTTTCCCCTTTAGTGCTTTTTTTGCTGTGAATTCTACATTGTGTGATATGATATTGCTTTCTTTTTGGGTAGTGGACACCCAGTCAAATGTCCACCCTTTTTGTGGAAGGTGGTTTACTTTACAAGGAGTGCAGTTAAGACCCTGCCGCTGGCCATACTTGTTTGCTCCAGAGATGGGCATCTGATGCATGCTGCACCATCAGAAGCTTCCCTGAGTGTTAGAATTGGGACTAAGGATTTTTCACTCATTTTTGCCACTTTCTTGATTTAAGGGGATACATATTTCGTTGCTGCCTGTGCCATGACCATCTTCCTACAGGTAGACTGGAAAAGAGAGGGTATGGATTACTGCAATTGGGGATAAAAGGACACCCAGGGAGAATTCCCAGCATGGAGTTCCCAGTTTCATTTTAATCTTGTGGCTCTGGAGTCAGGATATTTAATCATTTATCTCATTTGATAATAATTCTTCTGCTCTTGCATGCCTCCTTATATCTGCTTTTTTCCTTTTCCCTTATGCTCATTTGCTTTGCAAGTTTTTTTCATATTTAGATATTAGGAAGTCACGCTTTCTTATTTTCAGTCCTGTTATTTGGTATAGCTGTTTTTAGTATTTAGGACGTTTCTTTAGTCCTTTTTCATTTTTGGTTCCTGTTATTACACATACATACACACAAACCACATCTATACTGTTTCTTTACCAACTTCCAAAGAACATAGTATATATTTCTTTCCCCCATGTAAGATGATTTCATGCTTTTTAAATTTCCTCCCTACTGCTACCTCTGATTTTTCTTGACACAGTGACATAATAGATTAGGGTTATTACTATGAATCATTTCTTACATTTATGTATCTTCTCTTTCAGAAATTATTTTGGACATTTCTCAATCATGTTAACATTGAGTTTTTATAAATTAATCCTGAGTTTTACTATTTTTAGCTGGAGAATTATCTGTTGCAAATTTCTCTGGATGGTTGAATGTGTGGTATACATTTGAATGTTTAAATGTTTGAAAAATGGACACATAAATGAATCACAGTTTTTCTATCTTGAATACAGTTTTTTCCCTTTAGAGTTTTATAGATATTATTATATTTATCATTTTTTAATTAAGGTACATTGAGGAGAAGTCTGATTCAAATTCAATCCTCTTTTTTCTGACAATGCAGACATTTTTTCATCAAATACTTACAGGATTTAAAATTTTACCCTGGCATCCTAAAATTTCACCAGGAGATATTTAAGTATGGCTCATCTTTCATTGGTAATGCTTGGCCTGCCATGAAATCTTTTGCTCCAAAGATTGAAAACATTGGTCACTTGTCACATTTCCCACCTGACTCAACTCCTCTTTCTCCTAGAATAGTGATGAGGAAGTGATTTTAAAAGGTAGGGTTTATTATTATTCAGGTATGGTGGGGCCACTAGAAAATTAAATGACTGGCATTGAGAGAATACTTTGTTACTGACAGTTCCTAAGAGGAGGGAGCATGCCACACCACGCAGGGGCACATGAGGTGCCCAGTGCCAGTCTGGAGGCAAAGGAGGTAAGGGGAAAGCATGAGTGAGAGTGTTTTTTGTTTGTTTGTTTGTTTGTTTGTTTTTACAGTGAAATTCTTTCTCTTTCTTTTTGTTTGTTTTTGTTTTCTTTATTTTTCTTGTATGAAGGTATCACTGATATACACTCTTATGAAGGTTTCACATGAAAAACATTCTGGTTACTACATTCACCCATGTATCACCCATATTAGCAGGTCAAATGAAGGAGGAAAGAGTTGGTGGCCACAGACACATAACACATTGAAGGAGAAAGGCATGCAACCACGACAGAAGAGAATTAGAAACCAGGAGAAAATACCACACATAAGTTGATGTCTAGGATAACTGCTTTTTTCTCTGCACTTTTTTTTTTTTTGGACAAGACTGTTATTTCACATAGTTGGAATCACATTCTTAATCTAGTTCAGTATCTTTTCTTTGTCTCCTTTTACGTAGAATAATTTCAAACTTTAAGTTTGAAAGAAGAGTGTAAAGAACTTTCCTTCTAAACCACTTGAGAATAATTTGATAGAACATTCCCTTACCCCCAGTACTTGAGTACATATTTCCATAAAATGAGGACATCTTCCCACATAATCACAATACAACCATTGGAATCAGGTGACTAGTACCTGGACACCACCACCATCCAGTCCACAGACCCCATTCCAGTTTTGCCAGCTCTCCCAGTCATCTCCATGGAGGATTCAATTTAGGATTGCATGTTACATTTAGCTGTCTTTTCTCTTCAGTCTCCTTTAGTCTGAAACAATTTTTCAGTATTTTCTTGACTCTCTTGACCTTGATACTTTTGAAGATACAGGCCGACTATTTTGTTGAATGTCCCCCCACTTAGGTCTGTGCGGTATTTCCTGAACAGAAGGTCACACGCTGTGTCTCCTCATTGCAGCCTCTCAGAGGCCACGTGACTTCAACTGGACCTTGGTCACTGAGTTAAGGGAGTGCCTTCCACTGCCAAGTGACTCCCCTCCCCCTTGTAATTAGTAAGTAGCTTATGGGGAAGTACTCTGAGGCTCTGTAACTATCTAGTTCTTCATCCACCATTATCACATTCACTGTTTCTTGGCTGAATCACTTATTACTATGGTGGGTATCAAATGGCAATTTTCGAATTCCATCATCCCTTCTACATTAGTTGACCATCTACTCTAAGGGAATGTTTTTTCTCCCCTCTCCACTTACAGATTCATTTATTCATTTATATCGGTGAGGACTCCTGGATTCCTATTTTATTCAATGGTAAAAATCTGTTACTATTCTCTTGGAGTTTGTCAAATTTTCTGGGTTTGGCTGGTGGGAGTCCCTTCAATCTGGTTGCTATGTCCTTTAGACTCCTGCCCATCATTCTCTGAGCACATCTTTACTTTCTGGCACACAGGATCAGGCTCATCAAGTACATTTTCTGTCCCAGTCCTGGAATCCACCACTCCTTCAAAAGTCAGTGGTTTCTTTTAGTGGAGAAAGTTACTTAAAAACAAAGATCTGGATACTAGGTGTGTTCATTTCTATTAGGGATTTTTAGGGCATAGAGTTGAGAAATCCATCTATCCCTATCTATCTCTACCTACCCATCTATTTACCATCATCTGTCCATCTACCATCTTTCTAGCACCTGCTTATGTTTTTGGCAAGCAGCCTCAGGATTACTCCCAATGATCCCCCTGCCTGATATTCAAGTTCTTATGTAATGCCCTCCTCTCAAATGTGGACTGGACCTAGTGACTTACTTCTAACAAACAGAATATAGCAACAGCTCAAGTTTAGGTTTATGTCATCTTCAAGCTTAGGTTACAGCAAGTCTGTGACTTCTACCTTGGGCATTCTCTCTTACTCTCCCACTCACTACTGAGGGAAGCCAGCTGCCATGTTTTGAGTGGCCCTATGGAGAGGCCCACTTGGCAAAATACAGAGGGTGCCTCCAGCCGTTAGCCAGTGAGGAAGCGAATCCTGCCAAGAAGCCCAGGAGTGAAACTGGAAGCAGGTCCCCCTCTAATAGAGCCTTCAGATGAGACTGCAACACTGGCCGACAGTTTGATGGCAGCCTTGTGACAGAGGCACTCTGCTAACTCACTCCTAGATTCCCGATGCACAGAAATTACTAGATGAAAAATATATCCTGTTATTTTAAGCCTAAGTTTGGGCATGCTTTATTACACAGCCATGGAAAACTAAATTTATACACACACATTCATACATTTACTTCTATATCTATTCTATGTATTGATATCCATGAGTTCACACTGATATCTCCAATTTCAATTCAATACCACAGAACTAATTCTAGTTTTCTTCCTTTCCATAATTTTAACTCCCTTCTCAGACAGTGAGAATCTGACTCCCATTATACTTAATATACTTAATGGGTTAATCACCTTCCCCCATTTATAACCAATTTCCTTTCACTGCTACCATCACCCCATGCAAGCTTCCTCCTTGTCCTGCTAAGACCCTGATACCCCAGTTTAGAGCCATGGGACATCACCTACCCTATATGGACCCCTACCTTGTCCAGTCACACCCCATGGCTTCTAGAAGAATTATTCAAGAAGGAAAGAAGGATGGGAAAGAGGCAAGGAGAGGGGAGGGGAGGGGAGAGGGGAAGGGAGAGAGGAGGGAGAGGGGAGGGAGGGGAGAGGGGAGGGGAGATGGGAGAGGGGAGGGGAGAATGGAGAGGGAAGAGGGGAGGAGAGGGGAGGGAAGAGGGAAGGGAAGGGGACAGGGGAGGGGAGGGGAGGGGGAGGAGAGGGGAGACCGTGAGAATCTGACTCCCAATATTCTTAATATACTTAATGGGTTAATCACCTTCCTGCATTTATAACCCCAGAATTTACAACCCCAATACAGAATACCAAAACTGACTCTAAAAAGTTAGAAAAGAACAGAGAAATAAGCTGGAAAGAAACTGAGAAACCACTTACTCTCCAAAAGGTGTTAGTCCTGGAATTGTTTCACACTCTCAAGGAATATATCATTCCTGTGCTACATAAACTGTCCCAAGACCAGAGGAAAAAAATAAGTAATCATTTTACAAATCCAGCAAAACTCTAATATCAAAACCTGACTAAAGAAATAAAAACTTCACATAAATAACAAGCTGAATTAAGCAATACATTTCAAGAGTAAATGCACAACCAAGTAGATTTAACTCCAGGATTGCAGAGGGGTGGACTAACATTAGGGAATCTCTTCACTTTAAATTAATAAAAGAGATATATTGAGTTAGCAGTTGACACTAAGTGAATTTTTTTTCAAAATCAGTCTTTTCCAGGACTTTTTTTTTTACTTCTGTTGTAAGTAATGAAAGAATCCAGGTTAAGTTTACACACATATGGCTGTATCATGGAAGTCAATACACCAGACTGAAAAAAAGTGATGTTGCACAGGAAAATGCAAAACTTATTTTCATATTTGCCCATTGAGTATAAATATCCTAAATCAATCGCTTTCCTTTAAAAACCAATAGGGAAAACTTTCACTTACAATATCAACAAAAGACTATAAAACACCTACAGTATCGATGCTAGTGAAGTGCACCCATTGAAAAAATAAAGGTAGGATATTTTTACACGAGGACATATAAAGGAGACTTGAGAGAAATGCACTGTTCCTGGGTAAGAAGATACATATTGTAAAAACGTTCATCTGCCTTAAGTAAACCCAAAAGTTCAATGCAATCCCCATGGAACTGCTTTTAAAATTTGAAAATAATATTCTAAAATTGAGGTGGAAGACTTCATGGAAGTCAGGAAAATCTTGAGATGTTGCATCCCAGTTACTAAAAACTTAACATCTATTGAGCGATTACACTGTTCTTAGCCCTGAGTTAGTATTTCGCATGCATTATGGATTCTGTTTACTCCTCCCCCAAACTCATTGAAGTACAATTATATGCACCTTAGAGATGTCACCAAAGTTTGCCACTTTCACAAAAGTACTAAATTTCAGTTGTCTGCATTTGAAACCTGGACTCATCACTTCAGAGCTTAAAGTTTAACTACTATGTTAATTAAATATATTACAGAGCCAGAGAAAATAAAACAACCTGGTACTGAGGAAGGGCTCAATTAATAGGAAAACATGCATACCTACCTATCTTATTCCTAACATAAAATTTATAAATATGGATGTACTTTTTCTCACATTTTATTTCTTCCATGATTTATAATGATGAACTGTGTAAGGGAGAATTTATTTTATTTTTTCAAAGAGAGCTATTGAATATATTTATCAATAATTTATCAATTTATTTCTTTGGTGGTTTTGCTCTTTTTAAGTTTCTTGAGTTGAACGTTTATTTTTTTAATTAGTAATGAGATGCTTCTTGCCCATTTATTTTTCTAAATGAACTCTGTATTCTCTTTAAGTTGTGAAAAACTACTATGGGGACACTTACCAAATTTTATTAAAGATATGAATTAATTTTTGATGAAGTGATATTTTTACATGTTGGTTCTTCCCAGCAAGGGGTCTGTCCCCTCATTTATTTAAGCCCTCTTTTATGTCTTTCAGTAACAATTTATAGTTTTATTCCTGTGGGTACTGCATTGTTTTTGATATTTCATGGCAGGGAATTTTTTTCTTAACTGGCTATTGCTATTTTAAAAGAAAACTCTTGACTTTGTTAACTGAATTCATCTTTTTTAACTGGTTCCTTTAAAACCTCCATTCTTAGTTTCCCTAGAATTTTCAAGGTAGAAAATTTTATTATAAGTAAATTATGTTAATTTCATTTCCTATCTCTCATTTTCTCCCTTCAGTTTCCTAAATAATTGTATTAGCTAAACTTTCTAGAACAGTATCAATTAATGATGGTTACGGTGGGCATCTTTGTCTTGCTTCTGACTTTAATGTTTCATTTTTATAACTGCATTTTTTATTAAGGTATGATCGATATACACTCTTATGAAGGTTTCACATAAAAAAGCAATGTGGTTACTACATTTACCCATATTATCAAGTCCCCACCCATATCCCAATGCAGTCACTGTCCATCAGTGTAGTAAGATGCCACAGATCCACTATGTGCCTTCTCTGTGCTACAGTGTTCTCCCCGTGATCCCCCACACCATGTGTACTAAACATAATACCCCTTAATCCCCTTCTCCCTCCCTCCCCACCTGCCCTCTCACACCCCTCCCCTTTGGTAAACACTAGTTCATTCTTGGAGTCTCTGAGTCTGCTGCCATTTTCTTCCTTCAGTTTTGCTTCATTGTTATACTCCACAAATGAGGGAAATCATTTGTCATTTGTCTTTCTCTGCCTGGCTCATTTCATTGAGCATGATGTCCTCCAGCTCCATCCATGTTGTTGCAAATGGTAGGATTTGTTTCTTTCTTATGGCTGAATAGTATTCCATTGTGTATATACACCACCTCTTCTTTATCCATTCATCTACTGATGGACACTTAGGTTGCTTCCATATCTTGGCTATTATAAAAAGTGCTGCGATAAACATAGGGGTGCATATGTCTTTTTGAATCTGGGAAGTTGTATACTTTGGGTCAATTCCAAGGAGTGGGATTCCTGGGTCAAATGTATTTCTATTTTCAGTTTTTTGAGGAACCTCCATATTGCTTTCCACAATGGTTGAACTAGCTTACATTCCCACTACCAGTGTAGGAGGGTTTCCCTTTGTCCGCATCCTCACCAGCATTTGTTGTTCTTAGTCTTTTCAAAGCTGGCCATCCTTACTGGTGTGAGGTGATATCTCATTGTGGTTTTAGTTTGCATTTCCCTGATGATTAGTGATGTGGAGCATCTTTTCATGTGTCTATTGGCCATCTGAATATCTTCTTTGGAGAACTGTCTCTTCATATCCTCTGCCCATTTGTTAATCGGGTTATTTGCTTTTTGGGTGTTGAGGTGTGTAAGTTCTTTATATATTTTGGATGTTAACCCCTTGTCGGATATGTCATTTACAAATATATTCTCCCATACTGTAGGATGCCTTTTTGTTTTGTTGATGATTTCCTTTACCATCCAAAAACTTTTCAGTTTGATGTAGTCCCATGAGTTCATTTTTGCTTTTGTTTCCCTTTCTCGAGGAGATGTGTTCAGGAAGAAGTTCCTCATGCTTATATTCAGGAGATGTTCACCTATGTTGTCTTCTAAGAGTTTTATGGTTTCATGACTTACATTCAAGTCTTTAATCCATTTCAAGTTTATTTTTGTGTATGGGGTTAAACAATAATCCAGTTTCATTCTCTTGCATGTAGCTGTCCAGTTTTGCCAACAACAGCTGTTGAAGAGGCTGTCATTTCCCCCATTTTATGTCCATGGCTCCTTTATCATATATTACTTGACCATATATGGTTGGGTTTATATCTGGGCTCTCTAGTCTGTTCCATTGGTCTATGGGTCTGTTCTTCTGCCAGTAACAAATTGTCTTGATTACTGTGGCTTTGTAGTTGGGAAGCATAATTCCCCCTGCTTTATTCTTCCTTCTCATGATTGCTTTGCTATTTGAGGTCTTTTCTGGTTCCATATGAATTTTAGGATGATTTTCTCTAGTTCATCGAAGAATGCTGTTGGTATTTTGATAGGAATTGCATTGAATCTATAAATTGCTTTAGGCAGGATGGTCATTTTGACAATATTAACTCTTCCTGTCCATGAGCATGGGATGTGTTTCCATTTATTGGTATCTTCTTTAATTTCTCTCATGAGTGTCTTGTAGTTTTCAGAGTATAGATCTTTCACTTTCTTAGTTAGGTTTATTCCTAGGTATGTTATTCTTTTTGATGCAATTGTGAATGGAATTGTTTTCCTGATTTCTCTTTCTGCTAGTTCATTGTTAGTGTATAGGAATGCCACAGATTTCTGTGTATTAATTTTGTATCCTGCAACATTGCTGAATTCAGATATTAGATCTCTTAGTTTTGGAATGTATTCTTTAGGGTTTTCTATGTACAATATCATGTCATCTGCAAATAGGGACAGTTTAACTTTTTCCTTGACAATCTGGATGCCTTTTATTTCTTTGTGTTGTCTGATTGCCGTGGCTAGGACCTCCAGAACTATGTTGAATAGAAGGGGGGAGAGTGAGCATCCTTGTCTTTTTCCCAATATTAAAGGAAAAGCTTTCAGCTTCTCGCTGTTAAGTATAATGTTGGTGGTGGGTTTGTCATATATGGCCTTTACTATGTTGAAGTACTTGCCCTCTATATCCATTTTGTTGAGAGTTTTTATCATGAACGGATGTTGAATTTTGTCAAATGCTTTTTCAGCATCTATGGAGATGGTTATGTGGTTTTTGTCCTTTTTTTGTTGATGTGGTGGATGATGTTGATGGATTTTCGAATCTTGTACCATCCTTGCATCCCTGGAATAAATCCTAATTGATCATGATGGATGATTTTTTTATGTATTTTTGAATTTGGTTTGCTAATATTTTGTTGGATATTTTTGCATCTGTGTTCATCAGGGATATTGGTCTGTAATTTTCTTCTTTTGTGGTGTCTTTGCCTGATTTTGGTATTAGGGTGATGCTGGCCTCATAGAATGAGTTTGGAAGTATTCCCTCCTCTTCTATTTTTTGGAAAACTTTAAGGAGAATGGGTATTAGGTCTTCACTAAATGTTTGATAAAATCCAGCGGTGAAGCCATCTGGTCCAGGAGTTTTGTTCTTAGGTAGGTTTTTGATTACCAGTTCGTTTTCATTGCTGGTAATTGGTGTGTTCAGATTTTGTGTTTCTTCCTTGGTCAGCCTTGGAAGGTTGTATTTTTCTAGAAAGTTGTCCATTTCTTCTAGATTATCCAGTTTGTTAGCAGGTAATTTTTCATAGTATTCTCTAATAATTCTTTGTATTTCTGTGGTGTCCATAGTGATTCTTCCTTTCTCATTTCTGATTCTGTTTATGTGTGTAGACTCTCTTTTTTTCTTGATAAGTCTGGCTAGGGGTTTATCTATTTTGTTTATTTTCTCAAAGAACTAGCTCTTGCTTTCATTTATTCTTTCTGTTGTTTTATTCTTCTCAATTTTATTTATTTATGCTCTCATCTTTATTATGTCCCTCCTTCTGCTGACTTTGGGCCTCATTTGTTGTTGTTTTCCTGGTTTCATTAATTGTGAGTTTAGACTGCTCATATGGGATTGCTCTTTCTTGAGGTAGGCCTGTACTGCAATATGCTTTCCTCTTAGCACAGCCTTGGCTGCGTCCCACAGATTTTGTGGTGGTGAATTATTGTTGTCATTTGTCTCCATATATTGCTTGATCTCTATTTTTATTTGTTCATTGATCCATTGGTTATTTAGGAGCATGTTATGAAGCCTCCATGTGTTTGTGGGCTTTTTTGTTTTCTTTGCATAATTTATTTCTAGTTTCATACCTTTGTGGTCTGATAAACTGGTTCGTACAATTTCAATCTTTTTGAATTTACAGAGGCTCTTTTTGTGGCCTAGCATATGATCTATTCCTGAAAATGTTCCATGTGTACTTGAGAAGAGTGTGTATTCTGTTGCTTTTGGGTGTAGAGTTCTGTAGATGTCTGTTAGGTCCATCTGTTCTATTGTGTTGTTCAGTGCCTCTGTCTCCTTACTTATCTTCTGTCTGGTTGACCTGTCCTTCAGAGTGAGTGGAGTGTTGAAGTCTCCTAGAATGAATGCATTGCATCCTATTTCCCCTTTTAATTCTTTTAGTATTTGTTTCACATATGTGGGTGCTTCTGTGTTGTGGACATAGATATTTATAATGGTTATATCTTCTTGTTGGATTGACCCCTTTATCATTATGTAATGTCCTTCTTTGTCTCTTGTGACTTTCTTTGTTTTGAAGTCTACTTTGTCTGATACAAATACTGCAACTTCTGCTTTTTTCTCTCTGTTAGTTGCATGAAATATCTTTTTCCATCCCTTGACTTTTAGTCTGTGTATGTCTTTGGGTTTAAAGTGAGTCTCTTGTAGGCAGCATATAGATGGGTCTTGTTTTTTTATCCATTCAGTGACTCTATGTCTTTTGATTGGTGCATTCAGTCCATTTACATTTAGGGTGATTACCAATAGGTATATACTTATTGCCATTGCAGGCCTTAGATTCGTGGTTACCAAAGGTTCAAGGTTAACTTCCTTACTATCTAAGAGTCTAACTTAACTCACTTAATATGCTTTACAAACACAATCTAAAGGTTCTTTTCTTTTTCTCCTCCTTTATCTTCCTCCTTCATTCTTTATACATTAGGTATCATATTCTATATTCTTTGTCTATCCCTTGATTGACTTTGGGGATAGTTAATTTAATTTTTCATTTGCTTAGTAATCAACTGTTCTACTTTCTTTACTGTGGTTTTATTACCTCTGGTGACAGCTATTAAACCTTAGGAACACTTCCATCTATAGCAGTCCCTCCAAAATAGACTGTAGAGAAGGTTTGTGGGAGGTAAATTCTCTCAGCTTTTGCTTATCTGGAAATTGTTTAATCCCTCCTTCAAATTTAAATGATAATCTTGCTGGATAAAGTAATCTTGGTTCCAGGCCCTTCTGCTTCATTGCATTAAATACATCATGCCACTCCCTTCTGGCCTGTAAGGTTTCTGCTGAGAAGTCTGATGTTTGCCTAATGGGCTTTCCTTTGTATGTGATCTTATTTCTGTCTCTGGCTGCTTTTAATAGTCTGTCCTTATCCTTGATCTTTGCCAATTTTATTACTATATGTCTTGGTGTTGTCTTCCTTGGGTCTCTTGTGTTGGGAGATCTGTGGATCTCCATGGCCTGAGAGACTATCTCCTTCCCCAGATTAGGGAAGTTTTCAGCAATTATTTCTTCAAAGCCACTTTCCATCCCTTTTTTGTCTCTTCTTCTTCTGGTATCCCTATAATGCGAATATTGTTTCATTTTGATTGGTCACACAGTTCTCTCAATATTCTTTCATTCTTAGAGATCCTTTTTTCTCTCTGTGCCTCAGCTTCTTCATATTCCTCTTCTCTGGTTTCTATTTCATTTATCGTCTCCTCTACCATATCCAACCTGCTTTTAATACCCTCCACTGTGCTCTTCAATGATTGGATCTCCAACCAGAATTCATTCCTGAGTTGTTGGATGTCTTTCTGTGCTTCCATTAGCATGTTGATTATTTTTATTTTGAACTCCCTTTCAGGAAGAGTCATAAGGTACATGTAATTTAAATCTTTGTCTGGAGTTACATTAATTTTACTCTGGACCAGGTTCCTTTGGTGTTTCATATTTGTATATGGCGCCTTCTAGTGTCCAGAAGCTCTGCTCTCTGGACCTGCTCAGCCCCTGAAGCAATGTCACAGGTCACAGGGGAGTGGTATTGGTGCCTGGGGGTAGGAAAGAGCTGTTTCCTGCTTTCCAGCTGCTATGCCTGTCTCCACTGCCTGAACCAGTGGGCCGAGCACACAGGTATAAGCTTTTGTCCCAGAGCAGCTGGATATGGATCCCCGCTTTCCACAAGCAGCTGGGATCTCAGTCTCTCCAAGAATTCTGCCTGTATTAGCTTTCCAACCCTTAATCATACGAGTATCATGAAAGCACCATGAAATGTAGGTTTGTGCTCCCAGAACAGATCTCTGGAGCTAGGTATTCAGCAGTCCCAGGATTTTCACTCCCTCCCTACTCTGTTTCTCTTCCTCTCACTGGTGAGCTGGGGTGGGGGAAGGGCTTGGGCCCCGCTGGGCCACAGCTTTGGTACATTACCCTGTTCTGTGAGGTCTGCTCTTTTCTCCAGGTGTATCCAGTCTGGCACAGTTCTCTTTCCTGTTGCTCTCTCAGGATTAGTTGCACCAACTATATTTTCAAATTACATGCTGTTTTAGGAGGAAGCCTCTTCTCACCTCTCATGCCACCACCTTTAATACTCTCTATAACTGCATTTTTTATTTGGAAATATTTGTAGTTTCACATGCAGTTAGATGTCACTCATGTGTCTTCACCTGGTTTCCTGCAAAGTTACCTTGCAAAACTATAGTTACAATCAGAATATCAACATTGATCCAGTCCATCTGTCTTATTGGATTCAATTTATCCATTCAGATTTTCCCAGTTCTACTTATATTTGTGTGTGTGTGTTTGTGTGTGTGTGTATTTTAATTCTGTGGAATTTTCTCAGGCATGCAAGTTCTCATAGCCCCTATCACTAAAGATGCAGAACAATTCCACTGCCAAAAGAATCCTTTGTCTTGCTTTTTTTTTAATTAATTTTTTTATTTTGGTATCATTAATACACAATCACATGAGCAACATTATAGTTACTAGATTCCCCCCATTATCAAGTCCTCACCACATAACCCATTACAGTCACTGTCCATCAGCGTAGTAAGATGCTATAGAGTCACTACTTGTCTTCTCTGTGCTATATTACCTTCTCTGTGCCCCCCCACACACATTATGTGTGCTAATCATAAGTCCTTTATTCCCCTTCTCCCTCCATTCCCACCCACTCTCCCTAGTCCCTTTCCCTTTGGCAACTGTTAGTCCATTCTTGGGTTCTGTGAGTCTGCTGCTGTTTTGTTCCTTCAGTTTTTGTATTGTTCTTATGCTCCATAGATGAGTGAAATCATTTGGTACTTGTCTTTCTCCACCTGGCTTATTTCACTGAGCATAATACCCTCTAGCTTCATCCATGTTGTTGCAAGTGGTAGGATTTGTTTTCTTCTTATGGCTGAATAATATTCCATTGTGTATATGTACCACATATTCTTTATCCATTCACCTACTGATGGACACTTAGGTTGCTTCCATTTCTTGGTTATTGTAAATAGTGCTGTGATAAACATAAAGGTGCATCTATCTTTTTCAAACTGGGCTTCTGCATTCTTTTTTTGGTATCATTAATCTACAATTACAGAAAGAACATTACGTTTACTAGGTTTCCCCCTTCACCAAGTCCCCCCCACATACCCCTTCACAGTCATTGTCCATCTGTGTAGTAAGATGCTGTAAAATCAGTACTTGTCTTCTCTGTGTTGCGCAGCCCTCCCCATGTCCCCCACGCACTATACATGCTAATCATAATGCCCTCTTTCTTTTTCCCCCACCCTTATCCCTCCATTCCCACCCATCATCCCCAGTCCCTTCCCCTTTGGTAACTATTAGTCCATTCTTGGGTTCTGTGATTCTGCTGCTGTTTTGTTCCTTCAGTTTTCCTTTGTTCTTATACTCCACATATGAGTGAAATCATTTGGTACTTGTCCTTCTCCACCTGGCTTATTTCACTGAGCATAATACCCTCTAGCTCCATCCATGTTGTTGCAAATGGTAGGATCTGGTTTTTTTCTTATGGCTGCTTAATATTCCATTGTGTATATGTACCACATCTTCTTTATCCATTCATCTACTGATGGACATTTAGGTTGCTTCCATATCTTGGCTATTGTAAACAGTGCAGTGATAAACATAGGGGTGCATCTGTCTTTTTCCAATTGGAGTGCTGCATTCTTAGGGTAAATTCCTAGAAGTGGAATTCCTGGGTCAAATGGTATTTCTATTTTGAGTTTTTTGAGGAACCTCCATACTGCTTTCCACAATGTTTGGAATTTTACATTCCCACCAGCAGTGTAGGAGGGTTCCCCTTTCTCCACATCCTTGCCACCATCTGTTGTTCCTATTCTTTTCTATGTTGGCCATCCAAACTGGTGTGAGGTGATATCTCATGGTGGTTTTAATTTGTATTTCCCTGATAATTAGTGATGTGGAGCATCTTTTAATGTGCCTGTTGCCCATCTGAATTTCTTTTTTGTAGAAGTGTCTGTTCATATCCTCTGGCCATTTTTTAATAGGGTTGTTTGCTTTTTTGGGTATTGAGGGGTGTGAGTTCTTTATATATTTTGAATGTTAACCCCTTTTTGGATATGTCATTTACAAATATATTCTCCTATACTATAGGATGCCTTTTTTTTCTATGGATGATGTCCTTTGCTGTACAGAAGCTTTTTAGCATGATGTAGTCCCATTTATTCCTTTTTTGCTTTTCCTTCCCTTGCCCGAGGAGATGTTGCTCATGTTTATATTCAAGAGATTCTTGCCTACGTTGTCTTCTAAGAGTTTCATGGTTTCATGACTTACATTCAGGTCTTTGATCCATTTTGAGTTTACTTTTGTGTATGGGGTTAGACAATAATCCAGTTTCATTCTCTTGCATGTAGCTGTCCAGTTTTGCCAACACCAGTTATTGAAGAGGCTGTCATTTCCCCGTTGTATATCCCTGGCTCCTTTATCATATATTACTTGACCATATGTGGTTGGGTTTATATCTGGGCTCTCTAGTCTGTTCCATTGGTCTATGGGTCTGTTTTGGTGCCAGAACCAAATTGTCTTGATTACTCTGGCTTTGTAGTAGAGCTTGAAGTCGGGGAGCATAATCCCCCCCTTTATTCTTCCTTCTCAGGATTGCTTTGGCTATTTGGGGTCTTTTGTGGTTCCATATGAATTTTAAAACTATTTGCTCTATTTCACTGAAGAATTCTATTGGTATTTTGATAGGGGTTGCATTGAATCTATAGATTGCTTTAGGCAGGATGGTCATTTTGACAATATTAATTCTTCCTATCCATGAGCATGGGATGTGTTTCCATTTATTGGTATCTTCTTTAATTTCTCTCATGAGTGTCTTGTAGTTTTCAGAGTATAGGTCTTTCACTTCCTTGGTTAGGTTTATTCCTAGGTATGTTACTCTTTTTGATGCAATTGTGAATGGAATTGTTTTCCTGATTTCTCTTTCTGCTAGTTCATCATTAGTGTATAGGAATGCCACAGATTTCTGTGTATTAATTTTGTATCCTGCAACTTTGCTGAATTCAGATATTAGATCTAGTAGTTTTGGAGTGGATTCTTTAGGGTTTTCTATGTACAATATCATGTCATCTGCAAACCAGGACAGTTTAACTTCTTCCTTGCCAATCTGGATGCCTTTTATTTCTTTACACTGTCTGATTGCTGTGGCTAGGACCTCCAGAACTATATTTAATAAAAGTGGAGAGAGTGGGTTGTCTTGCTTTTTTATACCCTCATCTACCTCCCACCTCCTAACCCCCGAACACATCCCTGACATACCACTGATATGTTCCCCATTCCTATTATTTTCTTTATTTCAAGAAGGTTATATAAACATCTAAGTTGTTGTGTGCGTCAAAAATTGGTTCCTTTTTATTATTGAGTGGCATTCCATGGTACAGATATACTATAGTTGGCTTAAATGTTCACCTGTTGAAGGACATCTGGGATTTTTCCAGTTTGTGGCAATTATGAATTAAAAAACCTAATAATATTGAACATATTTTCATGTGCTTATTTGCTATCTATGTATTATCTTTATGTGAAAGGTCTGTTCATGTTTTTTCCCCATTTTCCAGTTGGTTTTATTTTTGCAGTTGAGTTTTGAGAGATACTAGTATTTGTCAAATATGTGTCTTGCAAATATTTTCTCCTAGTCTGTGGCTTGTCTTATCCCCTTCATCTGAGATCTCATAGAGAAAAAGCTTTTAATTTTGATAGGGTCCAATTTATCTATCTTCCTCATTATTTTCTTTTGTATAGTCATGGTTTGGTTGTAAAGTTTAAGAAATTTTTGCCTAACCTCAGATCCCAATACCTTCTGTTTTTTTCCAAAACTTTTATAATTTTATGTTTTACATTTAAGTCCATGATAAAGCATTTGACAAAATCCAATGCACACTACTGATGAAAACTCTCACCAAATTAGGAATAGAAGAGAATTGCCTCAATTTAATAAAAAGCACCCATAAAAAATCCACATCTAACACTATAATGGTGAAAGACTGAATGCTTTTTTCTTAGATTCAAAATTAGCAAGAATATCCACCCTCACTGTTTTTGTTCAATGTGGTTCTGGAAGTCCTAGCCCCTGCAATAAGGCAAGAAAAAGGAATAAAAAGCATACAGTTTACAAATAAAACTCTTCATTTGCAGATGACAGGATTGTATATGCAGAAAATCACACAGCATGTACAAAAAAAACCCTGTAATATGTGGGCTGAGTAAGGTTACAGGACATAAGATCAACATACAAAAATCAATTGCATGTCTACATACTAAAAACGAACATGGAAACTGAAATTAAAAACATACCATTTACAATTACTCTGAAGAAAATGAAATACTTAGGTATACCACTTACCAAAACATTTACAGGGTCTATATGATAAAAAACAATTTAAAATGCTGATAAAAGAAACCAAATAAAATCTTAATAAATGTAAAGATATACTGTGTTCACAGATTAGACAACCCAATATAATAAAGATGTTGGTTCTATTCAAACTGATTTATAGATTTAATCAAATTCCTATAAAAATCCCAGAAAGACTTTTTGTAGTCATAGACAGCCTTAGTCTAAAGATTGTGTGGAAGTCACAGACCCTAGAATAGCTAAAATAATCTTGAGAAAGAAGAATGAACTGTGAGAATCATCCATTCAGTTCCAAGCTAAACATCTTTAAGTAATTCTTTTTAAGGAAGAATCTTACCCACAAAACTTAAAAATGGAAATATTGCTATGCTTTCTTTTGGCAGTTAGTATTACAGATAGGAAGTCTGAAGTCATACTAACTTGCAGATAATCTTTTTTCTTTTACTTCTTGATTCTCATGTAATATTTTTAATTCAATTTAATCATTGCCATAATATGTCTAGACGAGAACTCTTTTCATTACCTTGCCTAAAATATAGTAAAACACTTCTGGACACATACTTGGATTCCCTTTGGCATCTAAGAAGACAAAAGAAAAATTGGGTTTAACTGATCATTGCTTCTTCCAGTTATCTTGGTTTTCTCCCACAGCAATACCTATTATTCTTTGTTCACACCCTCATACAAGTCAGAGATCTTAAGTCCAAGCAACCCAAACATATTCTGGCTGTCTTAGTAGCAAAAGAATTTATTAAACGGATATTGGAAATCTTACAAAAATATCAGGAAGACTGATATCCAAGTTCAGGAAATGGGTGACAAGGAATGAGGCTCAGCAGCAGCCAGAATGCCAACCAAGGCACACAACTGAATACATCCGGTGGGGATGCCAGGATTCTCCCACAGGACCCCTGGGGGCTGCTCACAGCATTACCACTCCAGCACTGGGCCCTGGACACTGCAGCTTGTACTGTGGCTTCTGCTGTCCTGGACCCAGTGCTGCCACCCTCAAAATGAATTCTCCTCTGTCCCTTCATCTTTTTACTATGAACTTCCTTTTCAAAGTCCCAGATGCATGTGTCTGACTGGCTGTCATGATCACATGCTGGTACTCTAGCAGTTAGCCTAAGAAAATGGAACTTTAGCCTTTTCAGATTCTATGTATGAGGCAGTTCTACCACCAAGACACCTAACATGGGGAATTCCACAAGCATAAAAAGGGAGTTCCACTAGGATCTTGCTTCCCAGTCCTCCATCTCTCACTCATTATTTTCACCTCTATATCCATTCACAATTTCTGGGAGAACAACTCAAGTGTATATTTTACATCACTTTTTTAATTCCAATTTCCCATAGTGCCAATTCAGCTTTTCATCTCCTTTGGTTTTGAAGTTTCTTTCCCACCCTTTCTTTGAACCTACAATTTCTGGATAGGCTGACTGCAAAGATGGCTGTCAATAATACCCTCTGAATGTGTGTGCTCATGTATCCCCTCCCATCAAGAAGTGGAGACTGTTTCCTTTTGCTTCAAGCTGGACTGGTCTTGTGATTTGATTTAACCAATAGAATGCAGCAGAAGTTATACAGGACTTTGAATCCTCAGCCTGAAGAGAGCTAGCAGTTTCCACTTTCTCACTGTGGGGCTCCAACTACCTTGTAAAGGAACTCAGGCTACATGAGAGAGAGGGGCCCCACAATTCTCTAGCCACCAAGTGCCAGATGTGTGAAGTGAAGACGCTGTGACTATTCCAGTTCTAGCCCACTGTCCGACTGAATGCTCTCACCTCACAGGGCAGACCCCGTACCACATGAAATGGAAGAATTGCCCAACTGACTCTGCCCTAACTCCTTCCAACAGCGTTGTGAGCAAGTAAAATGGTGTGATTTAAGTCACCGAGTTTTAGGGCAGTTCATTTCAAAGCAACAGTTAACCTGACATGCTCCCACATCTTACCCAGTTCCTTCTTCACCTCACTTTGTCATCCATTCATCTCATCTCAATTCATCGTGGTCTCCTCTCTCCTAAGAATTTTCTTTAGGTGTTCACAGCAGTCACATTTTCTTTTGCAATTTAGTGAGGGTTACAATTTCCTGAAATTGAGTTCTAATTACTCTCTGCGCTTGTGAGTCATCCAGATGAAGTTTCCTTTCTCCTGTTCTTCAGTCCATCTTTTTTTAATAGATCACGTTGCGTGTTTTCCTTTTTTATTCATTTTCAGAAATAACAGAGACATATTAAGATTCCATCCTGGCAACAAACAAAATGTGTAGATTCCCCCTGGTCCCACCAGTGTTTACTGGGATGAGCTGAATGCCTGTTCTGTATCTATAGCAACAGGGCTTCTGAGGGCTCTTTAGCCTATAGAGAGCTCAGTACTGGTTCTCAGGCTCCTTCTTAATATGGTGCTGTTGTGCTGTGGTGGAGTCTTGTCCCACCCCTACTTGATGGTTTTCTGGAACTTTGAAACCATGATTCCCAGCATGCCTTGCACTAGGTCTGTTGAGTTTCTGTCCCACCCACAAGTGTGAGGCTACACGAGGGTTGTATATCTTCCTGACTGCAAAGTGCCCACCCTCTACTCCCCTGTTGTTTTACAGCAGTTTCAGTCTCCAAATGAATGTAGAACTGTTAGAAAGAAGGCAGAGTAAGCAGCAACCATGTGGTAGTGCATGGCTTCCTAGTTTTTTCATCAGTTTGGTCTCAGGGTATCTTAGGACAGCCAGAGAAGGAGAAAAGTAATGTTTTGCTTTATATTAAAAGGAGCATGACTGTGCCATTTGTTTCTGATTTTGTGATTCAGCTTTATCAGTAGTGTGTTCAGTAAGAATTCTTCTAACAGTCTAATAATACGCTGCTCTTAAGTCTTGGTTTTCAATGATTGACACATTTTCATCTCTTTCTATTCTTTCCTATGACTTTTAGAGGGAAAGTCATAGAGTCCACACTGGGGACTGCAAACCTGCCTCCATTAAAATCACTAGCAGTCAAGAATGAGATTATTATAGAGGTCCATATTACATCTGCTGGTGGAATTGTGTGAATGGGAGTAATTCTAGAAAGACATTATACAGAAAGAATTTTAATTCCATTTTCTCAAAAGATGCAGGTGAACTATGGACAAAAGGATTGGAAAGAAAATGTCCTAGATTAGGGAGAAGGGCAAGCTTGATGAAAAAGTTTTCTAGCTGCAGTCAGGATATTGGATCAAAAAATTATGGATCATCATAGTGCCACATTTTATACTTGACCTATACCATGGTAGAGATCTTGAATGCTACAATTTAAATGTTGAGGTCACTATCAGTAGTTAAATTGGGGCCAATAAATTTCCAAGCCAGATAAACTCCTGAATCAAAGTGCAGAGAGAATAGAGGTAAAGGGCCAATTAATATAGGGCATTCAGTGAAAATCTTCAAATTGAATATGCAAGATAGCTCCCAGCTCTCTTCCCCAGTGTTCTGCTTATGTATTGCTATATAACAATCACCCTACATTTTAGTGGCTTAAGACAATGAGCACTTATGGCATACAATTCTGTCAGTTGACTGTACCCACTAGATAGTTCTTCCATACCACAAATGTTGGCTGAGTGCTAGAGTCATCTGAATGTTCAACAGGGCTCAAACACCCAAAATGGCCAACTAATGTCTGGTGTCTTGGTCGATCACATTAGAAGGGTGGACTAAGCCAGGTGCTGGGATGGGGGGGCCTCTCTCTCCCCATGTAGTCTCAGGGCTGCCTTCTCTGTACCTGTTCCCTCTACTTGACCTCTCTATGTATCTCTCTGTATGGCCTCTCCAGCAAAGTAACTACACTTCTTACATGGCATCTCAAGGCTCCTAAAAGTGCAAAAGTAGAATCTTCTGAGCCTTCACTTAGTCTCAGAATTGTCACAGAATCACTTCCACTATAGCTTACTGATTAAAGCAGACACCAAGCCAACCAGACTTAAGAGTAAGAAAAATAACAGCACCTTTGAGAGGAGAATGACAAAAGGTCAGTGACCATCTTTAATGCACAACACTCACCCAGTTCCAGAACTCTAGCAGCCATTGTGTAATATAAGTCAGGCTCTACCTCACTTTTATTGTAAAGGAAATGGAGAGAAGAGAATGAGGGATTTCTTTTTCCAGTGGAAAAGCTACATTACCTTAAAGAAAAGATCCACAGGTTTGCTGGAGTTTTACAACAAAAGACTATGAACTACTGTTTATCTGTTTATAAGCCCCACCTCCTTTCTGGCTTTTGATATGCTCTTTAACCCTCACCTCTAAATATGAATGGATAATCAAGGATTGGCTGCCGTCTGAGGGGAACTCCATGTGAAAGACAAACAAAGGGAATGGAAAAGAAACAGAGATGACAAGGAAAGCAAAAAATTTATAATTAATATTTTCACAGGTATAAAAAAATACTGCATACATGAAGTAAGAAGAGGACCTATAAAAAAAAGAATACTCAGACAATAAAAAAGAGCTCTTAAAAATCAAATATATGACCCAAAAAAATCAGTAGGAGAGTTGGGGGATAATGTTAAGAAAGACAAGATAGAAGGTGACAAGGACATGGACACTATAACAGATGATTCAAAAATTAAAAAATAAATGCAGGAGACCCAATTTCAAACTTCTGGGGAGTTCCAGGATGAAAAGAAAAGATGGCACAACAATAAGTGTAGAAAGTTAAAGAAAAAAAGGAAAGAAGAAAGGAGAGAGAGAGAGGAAGGGAGAAAGGAGGGAAGGAAGGAAGGAAGGAAGGAAGGAGGGAAGGAAGGAGAGAAAGAAAGAGCACAGGAAATTTTTCCCAGAATCAAAGAGCATGGGTCTCCAGATTAAGTCCAATGTTTTAGAAAACCCATACCAACACCCATCATCATGAAATTTTAGAATACTAAGGATAAAGAAAAGACTGAAAGATTTTTGAGAGAAAAGACAGCCCAAAGAAAGGACTAGGAATAAGAATGCCTCTGGGCTTTTCAACAGCAACACTGGAAGCTGGAAGTTCTGAGGGGAAATTATTTTCAGCCTATAATGTCACCTATATTCAGTCTAGTTTGTGAATGGATTAAAGGCATCTTCAGACATTCAGAATCTCCATTCTACCTCCATTCAGACTACCTCCATTCAGACTACCTCCATTCTACCATTTCTCAGGAAGCTATTGGACGATGTATGTTACCAAAGCAAGGGGGTAAGTCAAGAAAAAGGAAGACATGACATGGGATCGAATCAAGGAATAAAGAGGGGCAAAAGCACTGCTAGGATGTCAGAGAGAGAAAGGGATAGAATGAGGCTGTGCCGCAGCCACAGAGAGAAATGCGTCCAGACAGAGCAGCAGATCTCAGAGTGCAAGGAAGCAGGACTGAAGAGGGGAGAAAACGGAAGTGGTGAATTATCTGGTAGTTTAACCAACAAGAAAACTGTATTGAGAGCTATTTCACAGACCTATTGACTGGTGTGAAATTACTTGGTAAAATGTTCAAAGGAAATGAAACAAATGAAAAACAGGCAATTTTTTAACTCCAAGAAAAACTAAAAGTTGTACCAGAATGGAAATAGAATTAGACTATACCATTTGGGTCACAAGTGAGAAAAATTGATAGCCATAATAATGAAAACTCTGAAAATGATCTTAACTGAGAATGGGGATATGACATTAGGAAAATAGAGGATGTAGAAAGAGTGTATGCGTGAATTTATATTTTCATCTGTCATTATAGAAAATCAATAATGTCTGAAGTTACTAGATAAAAAGAAAGCATTGCATTCATTTGAGTTAGAAATATGGATATAAATACCAAAAGAAACACCGAAAACATTGAAGATGTTTCCTTCTGGGAAGTAGGATGGGAAGAGGATGATAGGTAAGTTTTGAGTGGTCTCAACAGGACTTCCTGCTATAGCATTGAAACAACCTGCACCCTACCCCATACCCACCTCCCTTCCCCATCCAGGCACCATCCACTATAGCCCCTTGCAACCCATTTCCTCTGTGTGACATGTCCCCTTCTTTTAATGCACCATCTTTAGCCCTCCCTGCCAAGCTTAAATCCTGCCCAGACAAGCTTTATCCTTTACTCCCTGCTTGCACTTGCGATTAGTCTTTGAGCATGTTTGTTGTCTGCAAGTCCCAGGAGAAAATGCAAATGAGAAACTATAAAAAAAACTAAAGATCTGGACCAGTTAAGTTAGGGGAAATGTTTTTCAGCCTAAAGTTCAGAAAGAAAGTGGACAGTCCCATTTGTTCTTAAGTTAGGAAAAGATTGTTAATGTAGCATCATAGCCATGTTTACCAGATCCCTCTCCTTCCCAGATTCATTCTTCAAGTCTCATCTCCTGCATGAAAATTTCCTAATCTTCTAATCTGCAGGATTTTCCTTTTTAGGACAGTAGGACCTTCAGACTTGACTGACTCTCAGCCCATCCCATCTTTGGTGTTTCTCCATTCAGCCCTGGAAGAGAAACCATGCAACTATGCCTTCTGCATTTATTTAGATCACAGCAAGGAGCAGTGAGAGCATTTATAGGCCCCGGACAGGGGCTGAACTTGCTGAATCACTTCAACTCTCAGCAAATGCCAGGAGTCTACTCACATGTCCTTCTGTTCCCAGTTGAACCATGAACCAGTGCCGAGGCCAATGGCTGCCTTTTCATATCTGTGATTTCGTTCAATAAATGTTTACTGAGTGAATGAATGAATTTAATGATGGCCTGTTTTACTGATCATTCTTGCCCTCATTAGGTGGTGGTAGCATAGCAAAGCCGCATTAAGTTAGACCAAAGCCGTGGTTCTCAAGGTGTGACCCCTGCATCAGAAGCATCAGCATCCCCTCAGAACTTGTTAGACCTGTGGATTCTCAGACCCCACCTGGGACCTCCCGAATGAGAGACACTGGGGGCAGGCCCAGCAAGCTGTGTTTTAACAACCCCACCAGGTGCATCAGATGCAAGCTCAAATTTGAGTAGCATTGTACTAATGGTTCCTCTCATGCCCGAGCCTGTATCCTGCCCTGCATTTACTCACAGATACTAGTGAGCCAGATAAAGTAACTACAGCCGGAAGGAAGACAGCAGAAGCTCAGTCTGGACTTTGCTGATGGAGCCTCTACTGCCTGATGGCACGACTTCAGGCAGATCATTTGTTCTAAGGAAATGTGTGTGATCTGATATTTGAAAGTCCTGTTTAAAATCACCTCAGGTGGGAACCCTGGGCTTCAGCTACAGTAAAAGCTAGCTAGGTTAGATGAGAGGAAGGTTGCTGGACCAGAGTAACCAAAGTAAGAGAGAATATTACTGTTGAAATGCAAGGGAAGGGACAAGATGCCTTCTGGGGATCATTACACCCCCAGACCTAAGGAGCAGGGGTCAGACTCCTGTTCAGAACTGGCCAGAGCTCTGAGCAGTTTGTCCTTCCTCCCTCACCACCCTTTCCTCTGTCCTCATCCTCCAGGGCAGATCCAAAGGCAGCTCCAGGCGCAGATTTATGGCTCACCACCATGAATTATGCAGGAGCCCAGCTCTCCAAGCAGAAGCTTCTGGGTAGCTCGTAAATCACTGCAGACACTGTGCCAGCCTGCTTAATCAGCTGTCCCCAGGGCACCTCAGCAGAAAGAAGGAGGACACCCTGGCCGAATTCTGTACCCCATTAACAAGGCCCCAGGCTACAGCAGCCAACCCCTCCCTGCTAGCCCCACAGCCCCCACATTGTGGCCCTGTAGAGGACAGACTCCCCTGGAAGGGACAGCAGAAGAACATAGAGAGAAGAGACACTGTCCTTGATCCAGGAAGCTCCCACATGCACACACACGAACACGTCTGCTTCAGGGCTCCAGGCCACAGTGGGAGGTGGTGCAGGTCATGCAAATCCACTGCATAAGGGCCCCAGAAGGAAGGGTACACATGGGGTTGAAATCTCACCCAGCCATCACCCACCGAGGCCTGGACTCTGGCTCAGCACTGTGCTCTGGCACCCCTTTCTAATTCATTCAAATGTGTGGTCTTTGTTCATAGATGGGGTGCTGGTCATATACTGGGTTCCCACTCCTTCCTGGCCCCACCTTCCCTTGCTCATGCCATGGTCCTGCCTCCTTCCTGACCTCTAGTCTCCCTACCTGCATTCCCTCCTCCTTGCCCAGAGGCTGAGACCTTGCCCCCATGCCCCACCATCCTTTGGTACCAATTTTTTCAGTGCTATCTTCCCCCATTCCTGATCTCTAAGCTACTAGGAACAGGAAGCCCACAGCTGACAAGTGCCCACACATTACTGTGGTCCACAGAGCTGCAACCTAACTCCCTTTAGGCAGCCTGAGGCAGGGTCATTCCTGAGTTCCCTGATGGACAGGCAGGGCAGCACAGTGCTGCAAGGAAGCAAACAATAGGTGATACCCAGCCAATAGTGTAGAGGAATGCAGGGAACAGGGCTGAGCCACCCAGTTTTCGTAGAAACTCCGTGAGGCTAACATTCCTGGACCCTGCCGTAAGTTAGATAACTAGAAGTAAACGACCCCCCTGGGGTCGAAACTCCTGATAAGTCACATAGGAATGCTTGTGCAAAGGTCAGGCACCTGGTGTATCCCTGTTCCAATTTTATTGGCCAAAGTATAGAATGTGTTTCAAATTCATTGGTTGGGGTAATGTGCAGGCTCTGGTGCAATGACTGTAGAAATCCCATATAAACCATACCTAAAGTTGCTTGGGGGTCGGCAGCTTGGACTCGGCCTGCTTGTCAGCGGAGGTGCTATCGACCCCAGCTTGCTGGCTGAATAAAGACTTTGCTTGGATTTTCATCCCCGTGTCCGTGTGTCTTGTTCTCTGGGAAACCCCGGAGTCCTGGACCCTAACAATAGCAGAGTGTTTGAGTTTCCTCCAGCATATCTGTATTACAAATACTGCATATTTCCCACCAGGACCCCTAGGCAAGCCTGAACCATAATCTGGTGGAAAAACCTTCTCAAATTAAGGGATGATTCTCAACCCACTGTGACTCTGGTTCATGAATGTACTAGTGACTCTGATTCATGAATGTACTAGTGACTCTTTTTCTCCACTGGAAAGAGGATATTGCTCATAATAAGGGGTATGCTAGGGGATGGGTATGCACAGGGGAGTAGGCATCTGAAAATAGGGTTAGGAATTTTAGAAATGTACGAAGTTCCTGAACCATGTCTTTTATCACATGACCCATTTTGTGTCTCCGGAAATCCCACACAGCAATTGGACCCAAGCAGGGAGACACAGCTTCCCCAGGGAGGTGGGAAGCCTGGAAGTTGGCGAGCCCAGCCTTCCTGGGAATGGTGGTGCCCTTGGACTTGTGGTTTAATGAATGAGCCAGGTCACCAGCTCTGGGAAGAGTCCCTGAGGCCCCATAAGTCAAGAGGCAGCCCACCCTGGCCACAGCATCCTAGTCCTGCCTTGGCCACCTCCTTCCCCAGCTACCAGTGACTCCAAGCCTTACATGACTCAGCACCCAGCACCACTGACCCCTGAGCTCATGGGAAGCCCTGGAGAGGCCTAGGCAACCAGAAGTCCCCAAGTCCCCAATACCAGTAGGTTCCAAGTGACACAATCCCCCTGTCCTGGGGGTGAAAATGCAGCCCCTGCCCTTAGGAAGTGCCTGTCTTGTGGCCTCACTGTTGGTCACCACAGCCAGGCCCTCAACAGATACTCACTGCATGACCACAGCAGACTAGGCCTCAGTGGAGGAGCCAGGCCTGTGGTCCTTTCTCTGGCTATGAGTCAGTAGTCATTCAACAAGGCAGCTGAGGCCTACTGTGGGCCAGACAGCGGTAGGGCATGGTATACAAAGAGAAATAATAAGGACTACCGTCTGGGGAGGGTTGCTCTCCCAGGTGCTCTACAAAGCCCCCGTATGTGTCAGCCCATGTAAGCCTGACAACAACTTTTCATAGCATCCTTATTTTACTGGAAACTGAGGCACAGAGAGATTAAATAATTTTCCCAAGGCCACTTAATGAAGTGATGAAACAGGCTTTAAACCGAGACCACCTGGCTCCAGAGCTTAAGCTCTGGGGAGCAGCCTACCTTACTCCTCTACCAGCAGGTCTCCTCTCTCAAGAGCTCACTGTTCATGAAAGAGCTGGGCAAGGAAGCAAATAACTAGAATACGGAGCCCCCTGAGCTAACTCTACAGGGCCCTGGTATATAAGCTGGGTATCAAAGTAGCATTTTTCCAGGGCAGCAGGGCCTTCCCCCAAAAGGGAATTGTCTGTGGAAAAATCTGAGGAATAAGAGCTTGGCATTTCTGGAAAATGCCAGACACTCTCCGTGGCTGTAGTCTATGAACAGGTGAGCCACAAGGCTGGGGAGGCAGCTTGAGGCCAGAGTGTGAGGGGCATGCGGGCTCTGTCTGGTGGGCAGCGGGGAGCCACTGAAGCTTTCGAGCAGGGTGGCGACATAACCCGCTGTCCAGGGAGAGGCCCTGGCACAGGGGACAGGGGGGCCATCCGTAACCATCCTGCAGCTGAGGACTTAGGGATTTGCTCCCCCAGGGCCTGGCCTCTGCCTGCCCTGGGCCCGGGGCGGGGCTGGGGGAGCCGGCTGCCTGTCTCCAGATGATTAAGGGGCTGGCAGCAGCTTCTTGGTCCAGGGAGGCTCCAGCTAGAAAGCAGTCTTCCCTCTTTCCCTTCTGGCACCGGGTGGGCCTATTGATGTTTATCAGCCCATGTTTATTATTCTTAACGCTGTTCAGGATGTTCCTCCCAGCTGGGGAGGGTGAGGCAAGCCAGTAGGGAGAGCCTGGGGCCAGGACCTTGGCCTTGCTGCCACCCAGGGTGCACGTCAGAGCTGGAAGGTTCACAGCCCAGCCAGCTTAACTGCCTCGTTGACAGATAAAGAAGCTGAGGCCAGAGATGGGGAGATATTTGCCCAGCATCACAAGCAAATTATTTGCATTTAGAAGCAGAAGGTCATTTACAAAGAGAACTGAGCCTGAATTCAGTCCCTACAACCCCTGGAACAACCTTGGTGTTCTGTTCAACACTTGGCACATGTCTGTTAAGTGAATGGCCTCTGGAAGATTAAGTAGGAGTTACCCAGGAAATGAAGGCTGAGATGGGGCTAGGAAGTTAGTAGGAAGGGGGCTCTGAGCAGAGCAAACAGCTTGGGTAACCTGGGCTAGGAAGCAGATTCCAAAGCTGGAAATGCCTGGAACACGGGGTGTGGGTGGGAGAGCAGAAAATGCAGCTGCAGAAACCAATAGCGTGACTCCTCTCCAAGCTCTCCAAGGGTTTCCTGGACTTGGGCAGTGTGACCGGCTGCCTCTATCCCTCCAAACAGCGCTCAAGTACATCTCTGTTGCTGCTATCAGACCCTCATGCCCCCACAAATGCAAAGGATGGTGACCGGGGTAGGGAGGGAGGAAGGTGGGAGTGCAGGGCTACCTGCTCACTGGGTGACTTCATATCTCTCTCCAGAGAATGGGTTTGATGGCACAGGAGCAGCAGCTTGGAATGGGCCTGGCTCACAAGGGTGATGGTGGAGAAGTCTGCCTACAGGAGGTACTATCTGTCCAGACCCTAATGCAGGTGAGGCTGAGGGCTCCAGCCCAGGGCCCCAGCCTGAATGGCCTCTCTAGGCCGCTCACTCCTCCTCCCCACCACTCACCTGAAGGCTGGGGGGAAAAGGCTTGGCATTACTCCAGCCCCAGTGCTAATCGGGGTCCCAGGAGGGACCTCCTCCGGACCTCTGTTCTTCCTCTCCTCCCAGGCCGTCTCTGCCTTGAAACTTCTCAGAGTTTATCCCCCTCCAGAGAGGCTTCCCCAAGGGTCCCCCGCCTCTCAGAACACTTAAGTGATCGAGACTCAAGACTCAAGCCCAGGGGTTGCCCTGTGTTTATTCATACTTGTTCCCCTCGTTTGTGACCTGTGGCTGGGTGCATCTCCTCGATCGGTGAGTGCCCAGGGGCCCCGCTGAGATGATGGGCTTGTGGGAATTCCACACCAGCTCTTCTCAGCCCTTTCTGACCCTGCCAGACACTAGGACAGAATCAGGAAGGCACTTTGATGGCCTTTTGCCTTAAATCAGTCCCAAGAAGTTAACTTTAAGCTATGTTTGAAGACCCAGATCCCTTATCTTCAAAGCTGAGGTTTCATTGTTCCCCCAATAGGCTCTGAGTATCAGATGCTTAATGGGAAGCAGAGAAGAAATGGGCAGAACTGGAAACCAGCAAGATGGCCAAGGAATGTGGCAAGTGCCTAGGAGGCGATGGAGGCACCAGCTGGATGAGAGGGAGTTGGACCAGCCCAGGGCCCCCCACATGTGAGGAGGAGGGCAGTGGCCCTATGAGGCTGCCCAGGGGAGTGAGTTCACCAAGGACCCCTTTCCCACCAGTGCTGGAGACTATGGATCAAACTCTTCTCTCCAAGGACCTGTGCTGTGAAGGAGTCGGTTGGTCCAGAAGATTCCTACAAGGATTCCCAGGTCTGATAATCAGGATTCCATTTTGTTTTTTTCTCTGTGATTGCAGCACATACAAAAACAGCCAGGGAATGCATTTCACCCTCAATAGCTCAAAACCACAGCCCTGGAAACCTACTTCAATAAACACTCATGGCCCACATGCAGTGTATGAACTGCCCAGTGTAGGTCAGAGTAGAGCAGTGAAGGCTCCCTCATAGTCAAGGTAGCAAAGATCAAACAGCCAACCCATGCGTGGAGCTTCTGTTAGTCATCTGTGCTCAAGCACAGTTAGTTAAGGTCATCAGCTTTGGAGGCCAGAAGAAGGCAATGAAAATAGGGCACAGGTCACAGTAGGGAACCGACTCAGCAAGCATTCCTGTGTGCGCCAAGGGCTGCCATAACAGGCAGGACTGATTCATCACTCCATTCATCTCTTCAGCCATTCATTATTCACTCCCTGAGTTCCCTCTGGCTGCAGCTGTATGCCCAAGTCTGTGCAGAGAGAGATGATTAGGTAAGTAAGACAGTCTCTGCCTGAAGGACCGTGTGGCCAGGCTGGGGACACAGAGGGATGACAGCAGTTAAGGGTACCCAAGATTTCAAGGGACTGAGACTGGTGTCTGCCTGGCCCTGAAGCAGCAGTGTGCAGGAGGGGCTGGAGAGGGGCTGGGCCTCGGTGAGTGAGCAGTGAGTGATGACACCTAGGTGGTATCAGTCAGGTGAATGAAAGAGAAGTCAAGAAGCCTCAGTGGCCCAGCACCACCAGGCCTGCATCCCAGGGATGCAGGCTAAAGGGAATGGACTTTAGCCAGAAGATATAGGGTGCCACGGGAGGGTTGGAAGTGCAACTTGCTCAGGCCTGGGCTCTCAGGCAAGAGACGGCAGTGCCCTGAGCAGGTGCAGGGAGAGAGAAGAGATGTTAGAGAGCACACACAGGGCTTGGTCACTGCTGCAAGGAGAGGAAAGTGGGTTATCATCCTGGACACCCAGTTTCTGGTCTGAGCAACTAGGGAGGTGGTGTTGAATACACAGGAGTGGGGCTGGGGGAAGACAACAAGTTCAGCTTTCCCTGAATCACACACACTGTGCTTTCTTGGAGCATGAAAGTTTTATCAGCAGTGTATAAATGATTTATTCTTGCTCCCTGTCTGTATCCATTATCCCATGGATTCCTAAGCCTGAATATCCAAAGACAGAGACAGGGAGAGAGGCCTAGGCAATGTGATGGGAGAGGACTGAACCTTCCCTTCCCTGTCTTGTGCCCCTGGACCGTGCCTCCGATGAGAATGAGTCTGTTGAGGGTGCCTGCCCAGTACCTGCAGCCACCCTCCCACAGCGGCCCTGAAAGGTTTGTGAAATGGAGGCCCCAGGAGGGACCATAACTTGCCAGAGGTTACGCTTCCAGGCAGTAAGTGTTTCCCGACATTCACAGTGTGGTGGCCACCAAGGCACCCTGCTCTGCCTCCCCTCATGGCCATCAGAAGCGTTGGAAGCTGCGGGAGCTGCAGCAGGGCCTGGGTGCAGCAAGGTCTCACCTCCACCCATGGAACTGGGTGGCCAGGGGATGCCCCTGGTGGATAGATCAGGGGTCTCCAGCCCAGATGGAAGGTCAAAAATATGAAAAAATGTCAGGTCTAAATCCCTGTGGAAGGGCCGCCTGATCTTCCCTAACATGATGTGGTTTGAGTTTTCTGGAAACCAAGCCCCCCGACTAATGGTTCTACTCTCTTTCCTAATAAATACGTGGCTCTGGGCCCGGCTCCCTTCTCTGCTTTGTCATGAGGGACCCATTATTTATGACTTGGGGATGAGTCACCGGCCTTGGCAAGGAGCTCACAGCTCTGGGCCCAGTGTATTTTTCCACTCAGTAGCAAGTGAAGGAGGACGCCTGTAAATTCTCCCATTGAAACGACCATGTAGGTACCTTCCCAGGGATGCTCCTCCTGGCTCAGTCATAAATCTTCTCCCTGTTGCACTGTCCTGGTGGTCTTTGGCTGCTGCCCGGGAGGTTGGGTAAGGGCCCTTCTGACTCTGGACTTAACCCCCACCCCAGCTCCCAGGCCATACAGAAAACTATGTGCCTCCCAGAAGTGCTGCATATTCCGTGGGGATATTTCCAAGGTACTCAGGCACAATGAATTGAGGGAAATGAAGGGGTCAGGACAGGGAGTCCCAGAGAAGATAAAGGCAACAGGACGTAGGGCTCCCCAGGACCTGCAAAGCCCAGTCTGAGTTCCTCATCCGGGCACTCCTTTCTTACTGGTACTGACCCTCACCTATCCCAGGACTGCGCTGGACACCTTGCAGTCACTCCCCACCTTCCTGCTTTGCTCCAGCTCTTCTCCCTCCCTCCAACTCCCTACCCTCAAAGCCCCTACTCAAGCACTATGCTATGATCAATCAAACCATGCTGTCGGTGATTTATCTCCTATTCATTTCTCTTATTTGCCCAAATAGATTTTGAACTCTTAAGCAGGAGGTCTCATGTCTCTTTTCATCATTCCATGATGACCAGGCACTCGATTTGGGGGGGAGGTGAGAAAGGTGTCAAGAATTATAGAAGGAGCTGAGATTTTTACCCTCCTCATAAGCTAACAAGTTTGCCTGCCACTGTTTCATGGTTACTGGCAGAAGATATGAAACCCCTAGGTCAGAGGCAAAAGATGGTTTATTACTCAGAGCAATAACAGTATCTGAGCAAAAGCGTTTGAGCCAGTTCCAGGAACCCTAATTCCTACAGGGGGATGAAGAGGGTCAGATGATGCCTGCAAATGCCATGGGTTGCCTTATAGGAGAAGGATCTCTGAGCTTAGGGAGCCTGAGTCTTTCATAGTAAGCAGTAAGTGTGCTTAAATTTTGACCTGGAGGAAGACATTCTGAGTGTGTTGACAGTAAACAAAGTTATCCTATGCTCCACAAGAAAACACCTTTTCTATCTTCCTAGACTTTTAACCAAACACAAAAAAAACTTGTAAAGGTAGTTGGGAACAAAGGGAGCCCATGCCTGTGCTGGTAAAATATGCAGAAACATGAAAGACCCATGGAGCATTGTCTTCCAACAGGGGGCTCAATCAACTTTTCATTCATCTCATAACAATCACCTGTAGCATTGCCCAAAACCCTGCAGTGCATCAGCCCAATAATCGCCAACTCTGAGTTGCACATTAGAGTCCTGGTGAGGTTGAAAGCAAGAATAGGGGATGTACCAGGCTTTCCTGGTTCCCTGCTACAGCCCTCAGCAGTGACCTCTACAGACCAAACACTGCCTGCTGCACACCTGTCTCTGCCTGTGCATAGGACAAGCCAGAGATGATGCACACTTAGTGCTCTGGGAAGCAGACCTCAGCCAAAGAAAGATACCCCAGCTTCCTTCCCCTTGCTTAGGATAGCCCTGTCTCTCAGATTCCCAGTGAGATTGCACTCTGGTTGCCCACACTGATAGCTGCATGTTACTTCCCTTCCCTTCCTCATGTCTGCACATACCCAGTGCTTTCTGAGGTCACATCCCTACTTGTACTCAAATCCTTGTCTCAGGACTACTTCTAAGGAATCCCACCCTTAGACACTTAACTGACATTATAAAATGCTATGGTTGAAAAATGCAATATGTATTGTTCTCACAATACAAAGTATAGAAAGTAAAGCTTACCTACTATACTTAACTCATAGAGATAGACAAAAGAGAGCAGTGATTCCTCCCAAGGGAGGGGCAGATTGATGGAGGGCAGAGAGGGAAATAGGAGATTAAAGAGGCCAAGATATCCTAACCTAAACTCTGTGCTAACTGCTGAGAACACAGCAGCTGAAACTATCTCAGCCAATACAGTGTAAGACCACTGGCCGAGGGGACATTTGCCTATCATCTCTATTTCCATGGAGCTCTCCCCTTATGATTCACTCCAAGTCTACTTGTTAGCCCAGCCTTTCCCTTACAGGAATCTCAATCACACGAGTGAGTATCTGAGGAGGGTTGTGAATGGAATCCCTGGGGCACTGACTTTACAAGCCTCAAAGCCTTGAGCCGAGGAGAGGAATCAATACCCAAAAAGGGAATGGGGTGGACGGCATCAGAACTGCCTGAGGAGCGTGCTCAAACTACACACCTAATGACCTGGAGACATCCCAGAAATGGGCCGAGTGCCTCCAGTTGAGCCACATCACTGCGTAATTTACACTCTGCCCCTGACCGATTCTGCCAGGCCGCCTCCTCAGCGCACACACTGGAAATCCTCCCTTCCAACTCTTCAACAAGCAAATAAAAGCATATTAGGAAACTGCTCGCGCAAACTAGCCCTGATCATTATTGCTCAGTATCATTATTAATCCTGGAATTAGAACAGCCCTGTATACTCTTCAAAGCTTTATCACATTGACCATATGTCATCTGAGTCTCTTTATTTCCCTCCCCTCATAAGATAATTAAGGAAAAAAATATTTTCATTTTACAGATAATGTAGCTTTGACTTTGAAAGGGAAACATGACAGAAATGCTGCCATGTTACAGCTGAAGAAACTGAGGCTCAGGGAGAGTGACAAGGTCACAAAACATTAGTATCACACAGAGAAAGAGGAGCAGCTTGTCATCTAATAACTAGTAGTAGCTGTCACTAGTTGAATGTTTATAGTCTGCAGGTCCTGTATGCTGAGCAATATTCAACTCATGATTTCAATTCATCCTCATGATAACCTTTCCAGATGCTACTATTATTCCCACTTAACATATGAGGACATCAAGACTCAGTGCCCTGTCCCAGGGCGAAGGCAGTGTCTGTGAGTGATCCTGGCTGGGTGGGCATGGATGTGCGTGCATTAGGCTTTTTGGCCTGCCTGGCTCTGTCCAAGCATGAGCTCAATCAGACCTGACAGCCAGATGTCTAGGCTGGTGACATTAGGGCTCAGGGCAAGGGGCTGGGGGCAGCCAAGCTCTGGTTGGCAGCCCCGACCCAGACAGCTCCCCATGTGCTGGGCCACATGGGAGCCAGAGCGAAAGCGTGTGCCTCTTCTTCCCTGCTGGGGACACCCTGCTGGTGGGCCTGGGGCTCATCTTTGCACACCAGAAACAGCCTAGTGTTTCTGGGTTCCTGGCTGGAGAGGCCCTTGGAGAGTGTTGGACTCAGACCCTGCAGTGCCGATTCCAGTGTGGGCAGCACTACCAGAAGGGGCCCCTGTGGCTGCCCATCCCAGCATCTCCCAGATGAGCAGGAAACTGTGTCCCCCTCTCCCTCGCCAAAGCCCCTCTGTTCAGCCACAACCATTTGGCTGTCCTCTTCTATGGATGTGCTCCATGATCTCTTCCCAGAGAGGCATCTTGCTCCCTCCCAGGCTTGGCTGATGGCTCAGAATGTACACCCAAGCTGACCTTAGCACTTCACTTCAAGAGCAGTTTGGTGTGAGTGCCAGGCAATGTCTTGGGTCACTGGCAGTGAAAGTCTGCTGTAGCGTCCCTTTCCCCAGGCCCCGACACTTGCCCTCCAACAGCGGCCCTTGAAGCCTCTCAGGGTCCAGATGTTTGTTGTCCTCCAGCCTGGCAGAGGTCCAGCCACACCGCGGCGGCATTAATGGACCGTGTAGGCATGGAGCTTCTACTGGGGAAAATGGAGGTCAGTTTACTTAACTCAATTATAAACAAAAGCAGTAATTAGCCTGGGTGAGGGAGGGAAGGGAAAAGGAATAAATCAAGCCCAGGCTAAAGAAACACCTGTGGAAGGGACTCCTCATCCCAGGGGAACAGCGGCTGCAGTAAACAAACCATGAGTGACCTTGGCTCACAGACTATTAATTTGCTGATTGTTGATGGGTTTACACAGTCTAAAATGGGAAGAAAGCCCTGGTCAGGCAGCAGCCCAGTCGCCATGTGTGGGAGCATCTTTAGTCATTGAATTAGCAAAGGTGGACCAGCCATGGTCTACAGCCATGGGCCTGGGTGGGGACTCGGTCATAATAAGAGGCACCCAATGGGAGCTGTACCCTTTACAGACTCAGAGACAGATGAGGGGAGGCATCAGATGTGCCCTCAAACAGCTACAGTACTAAGCAGAGCCAAATAGGTATAGGTATGAGTCAGGATTCCTGGTTGCAGCTTGAACCAGCTTAGGAAAAAAGAGGGATATTATTCACGCAGAGAATCCCACGAAGTCATGGCAAAAGCAGGGATGCAATGGGGCTTCAGGAAACCTCCAAGCACCTCCAGGTCTCTCTCTCATGCATGCCTCTCTCTGAGTTAGCTTCCTTCTCTTACTGCACCATGGCTTCCTCTGCACACAAAAGGACATGGCTTGCAACAGCTTCCAAGTTTTACATCATACTACTTGAACTTCATTGTCTTTCTCAGTTTTTGTTTTTAAAAACACATCAGGGAATTAGTCTCGGTGGTCTAGACTGAGTGAGTGGTTGGTCTTGAACCAGTGAACTAGAACCAGAAGGGTAAGGAGCTATGATTGGCCCAGCCTGGGGAAGTGCTACCTGGGACCATAAAGGCAGGGTTGCCAAAGATGAGGACAGTCCTCTCACCATGTGGTGGTAGGCACAGCAGAGACAGAAGGGAACTTCAGATGAAGGAGAGGCGCTGGATGTTGGCACCACTGCCGGACACAGCTCTCTATTGAGAGGAACAGTGAGGAACCATGATGGCAATGGGAGTGCAGAGCAAAGAATACGGGACTGGGTTGGGCAGATCAAAGGAGGTTATACTAAAAGGAGGTTTGAAGGCTGAGGACATGTTAAACAGGTGAAGAAGGGGAAAAGGGCACTGCAAAAGCAAATGACAAAAGATACAGGAGATTTAAGGTATGTGGGTTTGACAAGAAAGGGCATGTTTGAGTGATAAAGTGGGAGTTGAGCCTGTAAAACATGATGGTGCCACCATGCAGGGCCTCCAATGCCTTTGGAAAAGGACTTAAGCTTTATTATGTCGTCCGTGAGGAGCCACCAATGTTTTCTGAGTTAGGGTGACATGATCGTTCATTCTTTCAACAAAGAGGTTCTGGATGCTTTGTTATTTGCCAGGCCTTATGCCTTATGCTTGAGACCCGGCCCTCAGAGAGCTCCTGAGCAGGCGCGAGAGAGAGGTAGAAATGCTTCATCACAGCTCTGGCTCTGGGACAGACAGAGGCTCTGCTTAGAGGCCAGGCACTGGTGTTTTGTCTCAGCTCCCCTCAAAGGCATGGGAGAGGGTGAGAAGAGGCCTCCCAGAGGTGGACCCTTCGGCAGAGTCCTGAGGGCTGAGCAGGCATCTGCCATGATGTTGGGCAGATAGAGAAAATGGGATGGGTGGGTAACGCAGGCTGAGAAACAGGATGTACAGTTTTCAGAGCTCACAAAGCCATTTGGAATGGCAAAGCAGAAACAGGAGGAAGCAAGACATGGGCTGACAAGTGTGCACTAAGGGCAGTACGGAGCCACAGAAGGTGTACAAGTAGGGGATGCACATTTTAAAGGAAGTCTAGCTTCACTGTAGTCTTGGCAAGGCAGGTGCAAACAGGAGGTATGGGGATAGCTGAGGCTGCTGCCAGGCCAGCAGGGGAATGAAAAGAGCTGGCCAGAGGCAGGGTATGGACAAGAAGGGAGGGCTCTGGGGAAGCTTGAGGTATGGATTGCATGGGGACCGACGGAGAGAGAATGGAGAACACAGGAGCAAAGGCCCCATGGGGGAAAGGAGGTTTGGGAAGAAAATGATGAGTTAGGTTCAGGGGAATATTGATTTTGAGGCACTAGTGGGACCCCCAAAAAGAAATACCAATTGTGAGGTGGGAATGTGGGGGTAGCGTCAGGAGGTACTTCTGAGATCAAGATACAGATGGGAGCAACTTACTTTGGGAAGAAGGGGTTCAAATCCACAGCTGTTTAAATCCCTATGGAGACCATGTAGAGAGAAAAGAATATGCCTGAAAGGGAATACCAGCATTTAAGGGCACACAAAGGAAAACAGCCCAAGAAAAGTATCAACAAGGAATCATCAGAGATAGTTCTCCCCGCCTTAGATGGCAGTGGAATTTCTGCAGCAGGGTTAGCCAGGCCAGGGATGGACATGAATGGTCTTTCCAAGGCATACGGACACCCCGGTCCTCAGGCCCACAAAATACCCCAAGATCATGAAGGAGTCTAGGAGAAAGGAAAGAGACCACAGTCCCCAGCTAGGTATGGCCATATGCTATGTTCTGGCCAGCGGACATTGCAGCTACTGAGTCCTACCTCCAAAAGGGAGCTGCACACCTTCCTCTTCCTCACATTCCCTTCCCCACAGAGGACAGCCTTCCAGGACCAAGGAATGGAAGCAGCACATGGAAGGTGGCAGAACAAACAGCAGGAGCTGTGTCCTGACCCCATCAAACCACCACAGCAACCATGTATCTGCCTTTTTCCCTGCAAGGGAAATGAATTCCCATCCATCCTGCATAAGCCACAGTATTTTGGGGTCCCTTGATTCAGAGGGTAGGAGAGAGGCCAAGGTGGGTGGTCACTGTAATCACTGCAAAGTCCAAGGAGGGGGCAGAGAAGGGCCTGGCACTGAGGCCACAGTGAGGTCAGACTCAGCAGGGTGGAAGAGGCTTCAGTCCTTCTCAGTGGAGTAGGCTGAGCTGCGAGGGGCAAGTGGAATAGAGAAGCAGATGCAGACGACCTCCAGCAGGCAGGCTGAGGATGCAGGCAAGAGGAGCTGTAGACCTGATTATCGGCAGTGGGTCAACAGTGACAAGAGGTGCCCCGTGCCAGCAGAGGGAGCATAGTGAGGGAAGGGGCACAGCAAATGCCCAGTTGTGGGAATGCTCTTGAGAAAAGTCGGTCTTGGGCTACAGCATGGCGGCAGGCTTAGCCAGGCCAGGATGGATATGAATGGTCTTGTTAGTGGATATGGACACCCCGGTCCGAAGGCCCACAGAACACCCCGAGATCATGAAGGAGACCAGGAGAAAGGAAAGAATTGTCAAGGTGACGTGGGGAGGGAGAATCAATGGTGGCTTGGCTAGAGAGATGGGAGGTCTGGACAAGGGTTGGAGTGAAGAGCTTCATGCCAGGTTTGGAAAGAAGGACAAGCAACGTCCCCACAGAGCACCATCCCCAGCACGCAGGAGCAGGCCCGAGGCTGCCAGCTGCCTCTCTCAGGCCACAGCTCCCCTAGAGCCATCCACAGCCAGCGCTGGGGACACTGGCTCTGTCTGAGCTGGTATCTGCAGGGTTGAGGGCTCAAGGGCAGATTGGGGGCCCAAAGAAGAAAAAAGGAAGGCAGAAGGGGAAACTAGGACAAGAGGCAGAAGCGGGTCCTGGGCCTTCCATCCCTGAAACAGGAAGAGGGGGACTGGAAAGGTCTGGGTCAGGAGGAGGTGCCGAGAAGACAGCTGGTGACACACTGGGCCTGAGCCTCCCCTGGAGAGTAGCTGGGAGACAGAAGATCGCGGGTTCTGGTTCTCACGTCGCCAGGGCTAAGGGGAGCATGGCTGGAATGCACCACAACCCAGCCTCCATCCCCCGGGACAGCCAGGAGGGAATCTCCAGCCCTGAAGTCATGGCCACCAGAGAGGCCTGGCCCCCGCCATGGAAAAAGGGTCCCGCAGGGGCACCCGGCGCCGACCAGCCAGAATGAACTCATTGCTGCTTGCTGCCTCTTCCCCTCTTTTCCAGGCCTTTCAGATTTCTGGATGTCGGGAGTATCCGACAGACAGGGGCACAGGACAACAAAGGGGCTGGGATGCCTGCCGCAAGTGGGGCACAGGGGCCAGTGGTGCTGCTGCCTCCTGGCTCTGGCTCTGGCTAGATCCAGGGGGATACCTTCCCCCCTCACTTTCCATGAAGGCACCAAAGGAGCTCTAATGACAAGGCCCTGAAGAACACACCTGTATTACCTGGAGGAAAAATGGCCCTTCTGTCCTCACCCATCAGTCCAGACTACTTAGCACATACTCACTTTGGAAATACTGTCCTGAACCCAGAAGGTACAGGAACCAGAGCAGAGGAAGTCAGGGTGCCAGGAGTGTGGTGTGGCTGGGGCCAGCATGGTGAAAGGCAAGGAGCTGCTGTGCACTGACTCAGAGCATATGGCCCCAGCTCCCGCTCCCCCACTTCATAGTTGTATGACCCCAGGGAAGCTGCTTCTTGTCTCAGGACCTCAGTTTCCCCTCTATGAGATGAAAATGCCATCTGACTTTAGAGTGTTTTGAGGATCAACTGAAAGCACAGAAGTGCTTTGAATCCTTACAGCTCTTTGTATTTAAGGAAAACACGTCACTGGTGCAAGCCAAGTGTGCTTTACATTACAGCTGCTACACTGCACAACCCCAGGGGGCACCATTTACACTGTGGCCTGCAAGCATGGCACCCCTGATGACATGAATGGTGCTCTCAGCACTGGTAAAGACCTGCAGTCCTGCCTCTATGGTTGGTTGTTAAGAAGGTTCCCTTCATGGGATATGGGGCTACCTGACCATTGGGTGGCATTCTGGGAGCAAGGTCTAAAGGGGAATGGTCCTGCTTAGGATGTTCTAGTCTAAACAAGGCCATGCTGCTTCCCAAGGTAGTGGGGAGACTGCAGGAGGAAGCTGGCCCATTGCATTTCATAAAGACAGGACAAGGTCAGAACGATGGCAGTTAATGAGATAGTCAAGGAGACTGAAGAAGAGACAGGGACAACCCAGCCAGGTCAGACACCTGGCAGACTGGGTCATACATCTCCAGAGAAGTCCCCAGAACCCCTGTGAGTTTAATAACTATAAAGTTTGCATTTCCTGTCTGCGCTGGGGACACAGACTGTTATTGCCACTGTCAGTCGCCAACACTGTAGGCCAGAAGTGGCCTTGGAGGTTGACCACTGGGGCCTGACTCCTCTCCCGGTGTTGTCTCCACAGTGGGAGCCTGAGAGACAGAGGACCTCCACAGCTGGACAACGCAGCCCCCAGGACGAGAGGCCTGTGTGGAGGTAGGTATTGACGTAAGGGGTAAAAAAATACAAACCTTTGCTCCTTTGCTCCTGTTCGCAGTTCTGTATGAGTTCAGTGGTCCGTACTTCCAGCCTCAGAACTCTGGAAATGGAATCAGCTGCCTCGTACGTGGAGAGCGCTCTGGTACAGGGTTTTCTAAACAGTTCTTAGAAGGGGATTCAAGCCTCAGAGAGGGGTTTGGACCTCCTTGGTCCCTCCCAATCCTGATGGCCCATGATTAGTTAAAATGGTCAAGAAAGTCCTTCCATTCACTGAGCCAACATCTGCCTCCTATCACTTTCTCCCCTTGGAAGCCATACTGAAAAGCTTTGGCCTTCAGCACATTCAAGTCTTTCAGAGATTTGAGGAGAGCTGTCATGAAGAAAACATTAGCTGTCCTCCAAAATTTCATGTCTCCTAATTTGAGCAAACATCTGGACTATACTTGCAGGTCTCCCTTGCAGTTGTGGACAACCATGTGATTAGGTTATGTCCCGTGATACTTGAGCAGAAGCAATGTGTACCAGTTCCTGGCCTGGCCCATAAAAACCTCCCATGCTCCACTCCTTGTTCTTTCCCATCCTGCTGACCAGGATGTTGACATGCAGAGTGCCTGGAAGCCTCGTGTTGAGGATGGCAGAGTTTTCCTCAGTGAGTTTCTTGGTGTGAAGAGTAAACATAAAAGAGGGGATTGGAGTGTGCAGCATTCTCCGAGCTTATGTGACTAGGCAGCATTTTACCTATGGTTTATGGTGCAATATATCTCAGCATGGCATTCAAAGCCCTCCCTGCTCTGGCTGTAGCTGATCTTTCCGTCCTTATCTTCTGCTGCTTCTCTCTAGGAATCTTGTGCTACAGACAAACTTCCCTGGAATCTGTTGGAGTTGGGGGAAGACCGAAATACCAGGGAACTGAGGAGCAATGCAAGCAGGCTTGTGGATTTTGCCATGACTTGTCCTGCTTCTGACTCCTGGTATTTCCTCCCTCTAAATTGTTTTCCCCTCATCCCTGAGTCCTCCTCTGACCAAGTCCTTCCTCACTGACCAGACTGCCTTTCCATGATGCCTCCACTGCCATCACTCCCTCCTGTACTCTGTGAGTAAACAGCTCCTGTCACAGTCATTAAAGAGTTCACAAATATTCCAGTTTTCCTCTTTCTAGGCACCTGAGAAGATTTCACTTACCTGCCTCTTTGGAAACTAGTCTTGCTTTGGCCAATAATATGGCAGGTCAATATGTGTCACTTCTGAGCAGAAGCTTGAAAACCCAGAATTCGCTTCATCATATTCTGTTTTTCCTCTGCCACAAGGCTGAAAGCTGCATTGAGGCCACTCCTTCAGCCTGGATCCCAGAGAGAGAAAATGATGTGGAGCAAAGCCACAGCCAACCTGCAATGTACATACAGTGTGAGTGACAAATACTATTGTCGAAAGCTACAGAAATTTTAGAGTTATTATTACCACCCCACAACCTAGCCCAAGCTGACCAATACAGAAATAATGCATGATCCATTACTGCCACAGTGATTCTAAAAACACATAGAACTGGATCTGCCATCAGGGGGGTCCACGGGTGACTATGAGAGCAAAACCACCTTTTAACATATAGTTATTACGTTTTTGCTATGTAAACTCCCTAAGATGTGGGACTGTTTGTTACTGCAGCGTAACTCAGCCTATCCAGACTATTGTCTTTACATGCCCTACATGTGTGTCTGTCTTATGATCTTGATTAATATTCCCATATTGATAATATTGTGTCCATTTTTAAATGGCCAACATCATTGCCTCCCTTACCAACACCATTGTTCTCACCATTTTGGAATCCACCGTCATGGCCATAATCACTCTAACATCTCCACCACTATGAAATCCATCATCACTGCCAACATTCCCAGTACTGCCACCTCTGACATCAATGTCACTCACTCCCATCATTCCCACCATTCTCACCACTAAGCACCACCACTATCACATCTACCTTCATTTCCATAATTATTAATGACATCCACACTACTGTCACCTCCCCTGTATCACTCCTAGCATGGACATCAACCCCAGTATTATGATGTCTCTCACCATACCATTATCATTGCAAATATCCCCTCCTCTAACATCTCAGTTGCTCTATCAACTCTATCATGACCAATACAATTATCCCACTATAACTATTTTCACCATTACTTCCAATAGCATCATCAATACCACTTTCACAGTCCAGTCACCAGCCCTACCACTGCCTCTACTGTGCTCATTATAAAACTCTTGGTGTCACTACCACTTTCTCTACCTCTATCAACTCTATCATTATACTATCACCTCTGCTATCCCTGTTGGAGTCTAGGAATCATTCACAGCTCTCCTCTCCGTCCTTTATCTACTCTCAAGAGGAGTACTGCAATAGTTACTCAGGTCTAAGAATATCTTGTGGTGCACTGTACTAGTTCAGGAGGTAATGTGCCAGACTGAATGTCTAGCCCACATGGGTACCGTGTGAGGGCTAGGGTCTGCTCTCCCAATCATCTCTCCTTATTTTTGGCTTGAACATTTTCTCCCCATTCCTCTCTCTCTCTTCCATGTGGCAGCCACATGGTCCTGGAGAGGCCTGAGCAATGGCGCTAATGCAAGATGTTTCTGTGATTCTTGAGCTCCCTTTTGTGGCTTTCTGGTAAGTTTGGACACATCCAAGACTTGGGTTTGGACCCAGAGGCAGTAGATGGAGCAGGTCTTTCAGCTGATTTTGGTTCTGAGCCATTTGGACTGACTTATTTGGTCAAGAAGTTCTCCGCATAATCTAGCATGGCTCACTTGAGTTCTCATTTTTTATATTCTATTTAAATCTTTATTTTTTTAATCAAAGTAATACATGTACATATTTTTGAAAGTAAAATGTTCTACAAGGCTTATAATGAAAACCATAAGGCTTCTGCTCCAATCCGGCTCACTTCTGAGTCCTTCTTTCCTGATGCAAGCACTTTGAGTTGTTTTAACTTTCTTCTAACTTCTATTTCCATATTTCTAAATGACATGGTAATACTGTTATTTCTTGCATTTTTTAGTTTTGGTTGTATCTGTTGATCTTCTGCTGTGGAAGATGAAAATTCAGCTCTCTTACTCCACCACTATCGGTATTGACCACAGTCATATTCAGGCTTTGCATTACTATTATTATAGTACTATCATTCACAACTGAGCCATTTTTCCTCTCATCCAACTTTTGGGTCCTCTTAAAATTAACAATTACTTTGTTTTGCCATTTGCTTAATTTTCCATGTATCATTTACTAATTTGTGCCTCAACACTCCAGTAGAACTAAGAATTCCCTTTGAATGTACAATACTGTCAGTTTCATTTTCTTCTTGGAGACCTCCCTCCTGGAGTTCCCCATCTTCATGACCAATATGGACTGACTGTTCTCTACTTGTTTTGCACAGCTGTCATCCTGACACTTCCCTTCACCATTGTTTCTCAAATTTCCCTTTGTCTCTATTTTGCTGCTGGATCTTTTATTTCCTTCCTCTTCTTTGGCTTACATCCTAATTAAGGTGGAAACATTCCCCAATATCCTCCTGGAAAATAGTACTTGGGAAGCAAATTTTTAAGACCATAAATGTCCAGAGGCATCTTTATTTTTATTGCCATACTCAATTGCTAGTTTCCTTGAGTATAGAACTCTAGCATGGAAATCATTTCCTTCAGAATTTAGAAGCATTGTTCACTTTCTTTTGCCTTATATAGTAGTTGTGATCTTTGATACAATTCTGATTCCCCATTATTTATAAATAAATTTTTCCCCCACTCTGGAAATTTTTAAGGTTTTCATTTCCAGTGTTTTGGGATTTCACTGCACTGTGCCTTGGGATGAGTTTTTTTTTTTTTTTAATTCAGTTTGGCATGTACTCACAGAATTTTTCAATCTGTACATTCATGTTCTGCAAGTTTTAGGAGATTTTCTTGTATTGTTTCATTGGCAGTTTCTCCTCCTTTCTTTATTTTATTTATCTCTAGGACTTATATTTTTAGATGCTGCTCCTAGATAAATCATCTAAGTTTTTATGTCCATTTCCATTTCTTTGGTATTTTTATTCTACTTTTTAGGAATTCATCTTGACTTTATCTTCCAACCTTTCTTTTGATTTTTAATCAAATATGGTTGTTATATTTGTATTCCTAAGAATTTTCCTCTTTCTGATCCTCTTCTCATTTAAAGGGGCATCACCTTCTTTATCATTCTAAAAATGTTAATCAAATTTCTGTGCTTTTCTTCTTCATTGTTTCTTTTTTCCTTCATGTTCCTTTTTCCTCTTCATTGCTTTGACCTCTGCCTTTCATACTGAAGAATTTCCTGAAATACCAATTCTTCACTGTCAATTCATATTGAAAGGTGAGGCACCAAACTTCTGATTGACAGTGGTGGAAGGAAAAGAGAGAAAATTGTTGACAACGGTAGGATAATTGAGTGGGACTCACAGTTTCATTGGGAGACCAAAGATCAAAACCTGTAGGTCTTTTCTCTTGGGAAAATCAGTTTCCCTAGGAAAGTCTGCATTATCTTACCTACCTGATATTAACCTGGCTCCCAGTGTTGTGGGGACTGATGGGGAAGACAGCTGAGAGCCTTCCCTTCCAGGAAACAGGCTGTCTTATGTCCCCCTTGTTCACACTGGCTCCTCACCCCTCCCCTAGCTGTGCCTGGTGCCTCGATGTCCACAACCTTTCAGGCCCAGCAGCTCAGAGCATAAAATTTCTGTCTTCTGCCAGCATGGAAGGGGATGATTACTTGGATGCATAGGGTAGAAGAGTAAATCCTGGGCAGGGAGGTTCTTACTGCTTCAAAAAAATAAAATGTAACCAATCTCCTCATTTTTCCCCCTCACTAGAAACCCTTGCCTTCAGAAGTAACTGGTGCCTCCAACTCCCAGGCTTTTCTGGGATTCTGTGGCTAGAAATGTTTTGCCACCTATTTGTTCCTGCCATCCACCCCCACAACCTTTCAGGCTTGGGTTTCAGTTTTCTGTGGTCTGCTAAGTCAGGTACCACGTATCCATCCACTTTTTAATTTCCAAATTCTTGACTTCTTTTGTCTGCTGCTGTTTCCTCTCCCATTCTCTTTTTCCTTCTGGGTTTATGCCTTTTTTAAAAATTCCATTAATGACATTTTAGTGGGGCTTCTAGAAGTAGCCAAGATAAACATGTGTGTTCAATCAGCAATGATTAAGAAGACTAATGTTCTCTATTGGAGCTTAGAGCCAAAGTAACAGTCAATCATAAAGCATTCTCCCACCTTGCTTTGCCTGCCCTCTCTGTGACTCTATCTCCTGCAGTTCCTAACTGGTTGGAGGTTGTCCTGGTCACAAACCACCATATCTCACTGTGACTGCAAACCAAGTATAATATACTCATCCCAAACAACACAAACATCATCACCTCTCTCCTAGCCTCTCTCACCACCATCACCATCATTGTTGTCCTCATCACCATCACTACCCAATCTTCACTTCACTGTAGCCTCCATTACCATCTCCACCACTGCCCTCACCATCACCTCAACCACCTTCTCCATCATCTGCTCCACGGTGCCCATCACCACCACCACTCCCAACAGCACCACCCCTCCGCCCACCATCATTATCTCCTCACCAAGAATATCATCACACCACTGTCTCTACTTCCATGATTTTCTCCAAGACTTCCAGCATTGTTACCTCCAGAAAGGTTTTTTAAACTATATATTGAGTATATTCCTCTTCCATCTGAGTTGTAATAGCAATTTTTGGTAATGTGGAGGAGGAGTGATTTTTACCTTTGAACACACAGCATTCTTCTATTGGAAAAGAAAGGGATAGAAAAGAACCTGATGGTTTTTCCAGCTCCAGCCATATATGTGGAAAGAGGGAGAGAGAAAGGGAATGTTCATTGAGCCATTTCTAGGTAATAGGCATCATACTAGGCACATTAGTTAGATTATTTTCTCTGGTAAGAATCATTGCTCCAGTTTTACAAGAAGGAAACTGAGATTCCCAGATGCTAAATAACATACTCAAGGCCACACAATTAATAAGCAATGGAGCCAAGATTCCAACCCTATGTGACTTCAAAGTCCATATTCTTTCCATTACACTATGCTGGCATGAAATATCAGGAGCTTGGTTTAAGCACAATGGGTTGTGACTCTGTGACTGAGCAAAATATGCATGGTCCCTGATCCTAGGGAGATCTGATCTGATGAGGTAGGAGGAAACCTTTCTCTCAAAATACTGGTATCTGAGAAAGAAGATTCAATCCCAGCCTCACAGTGCCTATGCTCTGCCTGCAGGCCCGGCTCAAGAAATTGCTCACAGTGCCCCAGCCCTGCCACCTCTCCCTGACCTTGGGTTCCCAGGGGGAGAGGGAGGGAGTGTGGACATCTAGTCCTGGGAATGCCTGGGGTTGGGAGAGCGAGTTATTTTGGGATTGTTTACATTTGGAATCTTCCTGATCTTTGGTCCCAGAAAAACACCCACATGTTGGAAACTCTTCTGAGTTATTCACTGTTGGGGTTTTTCTTCATCTTCTTCAGCTTTTTCTTCTTCTTGGATGGAAAAAAAATCTGCTAGTGATTAGTCACAACCTGTGAGGCTCAGCTTTTGACAGCCCCACTGAGAAGAGAGACAAAGAGGCTCAGAGAGGGGCCCATGGGCAGCTGCTGGTGGGAAGGAAATGTGGTTCACAGCACTGACCTCCTGGGGTGAGGGATGGTCCATTTGCCTCTATCTGCCAAGGGGCAATTGCTCCCTGGACCATGGCTGTTCTATTCCAAGCCCTCATCCCAGCTTCACTGGGGAACACAGGCCAGAGCATGCATTAGAAGGAAGACCAAGGGGTCAGGACCTGGGCAAGCAGGCTAAAAAGAGAGAAGAGGAGCAGGTGCCAAGAACAAAGGATGTGCCCTGTGGGGTTCCTCTGACCATGGTGTCCACTGACCACCCAGAGTGCCTCATTTATGGGTTGAAGTAGAGCTGTAATAATCCTGTGCCATATGATTGCTAGTAAGTTTTATTATGTCTTTGGGCTCCTGAAAATCCCAGGGTGTGAGCAGGTCTCCTGCTTTTTTTGTGAGAAGACTAAGGGTTGGGTGGGGCTGCGCACTGTCCACAGAGACCAGGACAAAGGCAGATTGTGTGAGCTGAAGAACTAGGGCCTGCAAGTAAGATCTGGATCTAATTTTTAAAATCTAAGGATTGTGAAACAAGGTGGGGAGGGGGTAATAAAGGGAATTTGGGGAATCTCCCTTGGTGTACATCTTTTGAAAAAGGTTTCAAGGCAACAAAGGGAAAATCAATTAACACAATAAGCAATAATAGAGCAGGATGGCTTAATACCAAGGGAGCAGCAGAGCTGTCCCTAAGGTATGTGGGACTCCAGGAAAATACTTTTTTGCCAGGCTCCTGTCTATATAAACAATTTGAGTCATTTAAAATCAGCATGTCAGCACCATTTTGAAAGCCCTGTCTTGTGTGTTAACCTCCATAAAAAATACTTCACCAGCCAGGGGAGCAATCCATTAGCCAGACTGCTTGCCTGGAACCCCGAGCGTGGCTATGAGGCCTCAGGATGACTGCATAGGCATGAGTCTCATTGCTTCTTGGGGCATCTGGTCAATCCCACACATGAGAAAGCAGGTTGGAAGGTACTTGAAGGAGGAGAAAGAGGGCCTATTCAAGCTAGTCCAAGTTCAGGATGCCCCACTCAGATGACACTGCCAGCCCCCGTAAGTCCTAGCTGCAGGAGGGGACCTAAAAATTTTCAAGGTAAGTACTCCAAGGCATGGTGCCCTTTTTGTCCAGATCTAAGGACAGTACTGTGACTGGAGGTAGTGACCTCTGAGCAGGTCACCACCTACCTGTACAGTGGGAGTGCTGAGGGACAGGCAGCAGTGTCTGCTTTTCAGTCCAAGGTTTTCTTTACTGTGATCTCAGGCTACTTTCTGCTCCTCTCTGGGCCTCAGTTTCCTCATTCATAAACCAGTGATGGTAATGCCAACCCCATAAGGCTGTTGCGAGGGCAATACCCCAGTGCCATGGTCCTGCCTCTGCCTGCAGAGGGTGGAGCTGCCCTTGGGCAGTGTGGCTCAGGCCTAGAATCTTGGCCCTACCTTCCAGAGTCTCCAAGGGTGGGGCTGCCCTGGCCAACACCACTTCTCCTGGTCCCCAGTGCCAGCCCTAGGGCCGGAGCTCTGCCTTCCCTGAGGAGACGGGCCTCTAAGCCAGGCCCGCTGGGGGAGGACAGGAGGCAGAGGCAAAGGCCTACCACCCAAAGCAGGCAGTACAGGCCAGCAGGTTTCAAGCTATAGGCCTGACAGCGTGGGAGGAAGGCCAAGGCTGAGTCACCCAAGTGAGGTTTTCAAGGATGCTATGCTGACAGAAACAGCCTGAAGAGGACACTGAGGATGAAATAAGGGAAGGCTGCGTAACAGTGAGAGCAAAGACTGGAGTGTGGCAGCAGCTCCCAGTCAAGGACTGGGGACAGCATTCATCCTGGAGAATGTGAGGAAACAGGTTCTCCTCTCTGGGGGCCACAGGGCCAGGGACTGAGGAGGCCCTTGGCTGGGAGTCACCCTGGACTTGCAGGAAAAGGAGGTATCATCTGAGCCCTCAGAGAAAACTCAAGCTCCCTCCTAATTCAGTCCTGTGAGTGACTGAATCCTGGCGGTTACCTAGGACAAGTCCATGTTGCCGCCCCCACTGAGGCCCTCTGAGCCAGCTGAGCAGCCAGGGCCTGGGGCCAGGTGGGGAGTGGGGATCAGCACTTGAATAAGCTGAGCATGCCCCCTCTCCCTGACTCCCTCAAGATTCCCTGATTACCCATCCCGCAATACTAAGGGGCTTCTTGTAAAATCCCCTCTGACATCACCTGCTCTCACCTGTGAAATGGACTAAGATCCCCTAGGACCCTCAGCACAGCCACACCAAGCTATAACAGCCCCCAGAGGTAAAGACAAGGAAGCCCTTGGCAGTGACCCATCAAGGGCTTCCCAAGAGATCATCATGAAGCCGCTCCACCTGCTTGCCATCCTCAGAGCTCTATCCGGCCAGGTGGCTAGCCTGGCCACCTACGCACTCTCCTGTCACTGCAGAGCCCTGAGAATCCTCAGCGTGGGTGGCAGCGCCCCGTCCCACCCACACCTCCACTTGGGAGTGCCCCACTCCTGCACCTACGGCTACTTTTCTTTAAAACCAAAACATCATCTGTCAAAGGATTTTGTTTTCTTACTTGCAAATTTAAATGAAAACTCTTGCTGAGATATAAAAATCAATTCTATTTAGCTACAGTGGACATTTAATGCACCCATAAGTATAACGCACATTCTCAAAAAGAAGAGACTGTCCTGTACGTGGATGGTTCCCGCTTGAGGGCAGGAGCTGCCCGCGCAGTGGCAGACCTGGCAGGGCAGCGCCCCCTGGGGACGGAGTGCGGGACGGACCTGGCCCCACCCGCAGAGCGGGAAGAGCTAAGCTTCTGCGTGGCCCATAGATCTGAATGAGGGGAGAAGGGGTCCTCATAATCGGTTTCCAGATGTCCTCCAGGCCTGAGGCTTGCCAAAGTGTGGGGAAGCAGGGAGAGAGCATTAAGAAAGCAGGACAGATAGAAGAACCGCACTAAGGGAGTGGAAGACTCGGGTCCAAAGGGGATTATGGCCACAGGATCAGGAGGCTGGCAACACTCAGGCCAACCAATGCCCTTCTGTTCAGAATATCATTATCATTTATTATAACTAGATCTCATAACGACTAAGTCCAGGGAGGGAGGTTGTACATCATTTCTGCCATTTTACAGGTGGAAAAGCTGAAGTGAAGTGATGATGTTTGTCTCCTCGCCTGCTGACCCCCTGTTCACAGGCAGGAGCCCGGGGAGGAGCCCAGGGAGTAGTACGCCGCCCCTGGGCGCTGGTCCCAGCCCTGCCTGTTGCTGGGGCCCTGTCCTTGTCCCTGCCCCCGCCTGGGCAAGAGGAAGGAAGCCAAGCTGCCCGGCCAGGCCGTGGAGAAAGGCAATCAGCAGAACAGGAGGGGCTGCTGGTCACTAGGAGGCAGCCCGAGCCTCCTGCCAGGCACTCTCACCCACCAGCCAGACTGCCCAGAGCAAGGGCTCTGGCCTGGACCTGCTGCCCAAGAGAACTGGGAACCTTGGAACCCAGCCCTCACTGTCACAGCATGATTTAGCCTGGTCCTGAGTACCTGGCCCAAACACGCCCACTCCATTCTGTTTAGGCCATGTGGTGCTGGAACCTAGCCTGCATCCAGCCTCTGCCATCAGACCAAGAGCTCCCTAAAGGCAAATTCTGGATCTCTCTCCCCTCTACTTTTACAGGTTTACCCCTAAGAATGTTTCTTTCTTACTCTTTTTTTTAACACCCTGCTATCTCTCTACAAAAAAAACTAGCATCCAATAGTTGACACTTTCCCCTTCTGGATACCCATCTGTCTAACTTGGATTTTCCTCCATAGACAAGCAGAGATCCACCATGTTTGCCATTTGACAAATGGGTCTGGTCTCTGCATTTCCCAGATGGGTAAAGCAAGTCTCAGAGAGGTTAGGTGACTTGCCTGTCAGGATGCACTCAGTCACTCCATCCTCTGGCCTCCTAGCCTGGGGTCTTTCTCCCCCAACACAACTTTGCCATCCCCTTTTGGTGCTCACCCCAAGTAAAATCCAGGAGCTGGGACAGGAACTGGGACAAAGAGAAAGAGGACACTGGGGCCCAGGCTTTGACCCCAAGTTTCTATTTATAATCCTTGTTCCGGAGACGGCCACTTAAACACACATTCCTGATAACTGAATAATCTTTGGCACCAAGCAAAAAATAGCCTGTGGCCCAGACCACAATTGCACAGCCAGAGCAGGGTGAGCAGGGGCGAAGTGAGGCCCCAATGGTGCAGGACACCCTGCTGAGGGGGGAGAGGGGTGGCAGGCGGGACTGGGGTTGGGACAAGTGAGTGAAACTGCAAATATAGCCAGCTAAATATAGCCTTGCCGACCTGGACAGAGTGTCAGCCTCCTCTGCAGGAAGAGTTTCCCAAATCGGCTCAGATCTCCTTTTCCCAAAGGAAATGAGAGCCAGAGGCCTAGAGGGGAGGAGCTGGAGGATATAGATGGTGACGTAGCCCAAGGCGCTAGAGAAGTCTGCAGATGAACCGAGGACCAAGAGTGGCAGCTCTGTTTCTAGAAGTGCTAGTCTGATAGAGAGGTGTGGCTGTGCCCTGAGGCAGATAACAGAGGGTGTCATTCCCCAAACCAGCTAGTCAAGATCCCCACACCCTCCTATTCCAGGAAGATTGATGCTGACACCTCTTCTCCAAGAAGGCTCAGCAGGGGCAGAAATGGAAGTGAGAGACATCGAAGTTCTGCAGTTCAGAGCCCAGAGGGATCTTTGAAGCAAGCTGGGGGCCTTACATAGGCAGGGACCTCAGAAAAAGCAGCCATGTCCCTCCATTCCCTCAGGGACCCCCGGAGCAGGAATCTGGGCCAGCAGGATGACGCCAGGTGTCACCTGGGTCCATCCCTGCGGCAAACTACTCTCTGCTCCTAACAGTTTCCTCTCAGGACCTTTAGGTTGTTCCATCAAGGCATGAGCTGAGCTGTGAGTTGTGAATTACGGGCAGTCAGTGTGCCCTCCTTCAGGAGTTTACAGACAGTAGTAAATAAGATGTACAACTCAGGCCTTCCTGCCTGTGTGGAGGCATCCCCTCCCTCCAGGGAGATCCCAGGCAGGGTCTCACTCATGGCTGGAGATAAGCTTCCACGCCTGGCTGCTCAGCATAAGCCACTTCAAGAAGTCACCGTCCCTGAGGACCCCACCATCCACAGGTGTCCCCAAGCTCCCAAGGTCCCCAAACCTGCAGAATGCCAAACCACACTGCTTTCTTTCCAGTCCTCTCTGGACTTGAGTCACTGGATCTCATGGAGAAACAAGGAGAACATCCCTGTCCATCACTGTGCTGGGGGCCCTGAGGCATCTCTGCCTGGGCCCCAAATCTCATGACGTCCAGTGGTCTCTCTCACTACACCCGGCATCTCACTCACTACACCCGGCACACTGGCCTTCCTTCTGTTCCTCAAAGACTGCAAGCTCTTCCTCCATTGAGCCTTTGCATTTTGATTCTCTCCTCTGGAAATGGCTTCACGGAACTCCCCATCTAAGGCAGGCACTTTCTCCAAACCATTTCTTACATTTGCCCTATATTTTATACCTATATATAGAGATAAAAAGGGTATGACCCACATTGAGCATACTTTGCTTGCCCTCCTTTAACAGCCTTCCAGCTTGGGGGAACCCCCTTTGGGCATGGTCTTGTGGGAAGCACTGCCCCACTTCCCACTGCAGAGGGTAAAGCTGCCAAATCCTTCTGTCACCATCCCAGACAGCTGGGGCCTGGCACTCTGCACAGCTCAGCAAGGAGAGGCCGAGAGCAGCCCTCTATCTCCCCTCGCTGCTGCTGTCAGGGGTCTGTGATGCTGTGGGGGAAGCGGCTGGGCTGTGCATGCTGTGTGATGCTGTGGGGTCCCAGTGTAGGGCACTGGCTCTTCATTCCACAAAGGTGCCCTAAGAAGAGCCCACCATCTGCCAGGTGGTATGCTAATCCCTGGAGGTACCAAAGGGAATTATGCTAGTTACAGAGGGTACCTGAGCAGCCCGGCCAGCTGCTCACAGTCAGGTGTGCTGAGCGTGGTGACTGAAGGCAGCAGGAAGCCCAGTCTGTGGGGGCTAGAGATTAGGAAGGCCTCGGGTGGCCAGGGAGCCAGAGGGGGCAAGGGATTGCAGGCATGGAGCCTGTGTGTAAAAGGCCCTGAGTGGGAGGTAGACAGGCTATCTGAGGATGTGTAAGAAGGGCAGCATGGCTGGGGCTCACAGGGAGAAGGGGAGAGAGAAGAGGCAGGATGAGGTCAGAGGAGGGAATGGGGGCTAGATCATGCCCTGGACTCCATGTTAAGGGGACTCCTCCAGGACATAGATTACTGTTGAAAGGTTTGAAGCAATGGGTAACCTGATCAATTTATATGTGAGAGGGATCCTTCACCACAGTGTCAGAGTGGACGGGAGGGGGCCTAGGCAAGATGTGGGCAAACCAGTTAGGAGGCATATGCAGATGTCCAGGTGAGCAATGTTGATAGTCTGAACCTAGGCAATGGAAGGAGGAAGTAAAGAGGTGAGCAGTCGTGAGACATATTTAGGAAATAGAACCATAAGACATGGTGAGTTCTCTATGTAGGGAGGAGGGATAGAAGTAAAACCTTCACTCATTCATTCCTTCAACAGCTATACAATAAGTTTCTAACAGTCTTTTGCCTAACACAGTTCTTTGCCAGGCACTGAGGGCACAGCACTGAGCAAGACAAGGTCTCTGCTCCCAGGGGTTTGCATTCAAGTGCCGTGCAAGTGATGTAAAATAAACATGGAAACAAGTACAAGATCATTGTAGGTCATGATGAATGCTATGAGGATAAAACTACAGGGCAAATGTAAGAAGTGGTTTGGAGAAAGTGCCTGCCTTAGATGGGGAGTTCTGTGAAGCCATTTCCAGAGGAGAGAATCAAAATGCAAAGGCTCAATGGAGGAAGAGCTTGCAGTCTTTGAGGAACAGAAGGAAGGCCAGTGTGCCGGGTGTAGTGAGTGAGAAGCTTGGAGAAAATACAGTCGGAGGATCAGGTACACGCACAGGTATACACACACACACATACATGCGTGTGCCACTCAGGATTACACAGAGAGTTGACTTGATGAAGAACAGGTGAACAGATTTGGGGAGAAAAGAAAGAAAGGAAGGGGGAAGAAGGAAGGGAGAGAAAAAGGAAGGGAAAAGAAAAAGAGGATAACAAAACCTATTGCTGGTTAAACAGACACAGGCCCACCCCTGGAAACACCAGCCAAATTTGTTTCACTGGGTGATTTTAAGGAATCTTAAAATCTTAAAAGCTGTGAAATTTTATGCAATTGGGATTATACTTTCAGTCAATTTTTTCATTATTATATTATTAAAGAAACACTTTGTAATCCAATTAAACATATTAATCTAAGATATCAAAACCCCAAGGACATACGCCATGGATATACTTACCAAAGAAAAGTTCAAGTAGTTGTGTTTATTTAAGACAAAATAGACTTTAAGGAACAGGCATTGCTAAATCCATTCACAATCACAAAAGATTTAGTTCATTAGAAAGATACAGCAAGTTTAAACCGTAAGCCCCTAATGATGTGGCCTCAAAAATATATAATATAAAACTTACCAGGACTTCAAAAAAATTGACAAATCCACAGTCACAGTGGGAGATTTAACACATTCTGTTCATAACTGATACACCAAAAAGAAAAAAAAAATCAGCAAGGATATAGAAATTTTGAAAAACAGAATTAACACATTTTATCTAAGAGACCTATATAGAAAACAGCACTCATCATCGACAGAAGATACATTTTTCCTTCAGGCACACTTGGAAGATTTATATAAACTGACCATTTACTGGGTTCCAAAATGAATCTTAACACATGTAAACGAATGAAATGTTAAAGAACACACTCTCTAATCCCAACGCAATGAAATGAGGAAACTGTAAACCAAAAAAGATAACAGAAAAATCCCATTATGTTTGGAAATTAATAAACACATTTGTATATAACCCAAGTAGCAAAGAATAAACCACATAGAAACTAGAAAATATTTTGAACTGTGCAATAATGAAAATAACATATATAAAATTTGTGATGTGGCCAAAGCAGAAAGAGGGAAATTTGCTGCCGTGATGTATCCAAAAAAGAAAGAGGCTGAAAAATAATGGGCTAAGCATCGATTTCACTAAGTTAGGAGAACACCAAGACAAACCCAAAGAGAATAAAAGGAAATATTAAAAATAAGAGCAGAAATCGATTAAGTAGAAAACAAACTTTATATAACAGAGAAGTTCAACAAAGCCAAATCTGAGTCTTTGAAAGGACTAATAAAATTGACAAACCACTAGAAAGAAGGACCAGGGCAAAGAGAGAAAGAGAAGGAATGAGGAAAGAGGTGAATAACCAGCATCAGGAGGAGAGAGTAGATATCCCTGCAGGTGCTGTAAAGATTTAGAAAGATAAGAGAATGGGATTTTTTTTTATTTTATGCGAACAAAGTTGTATACTACTGAGCAGACAAGTAAAATGAAAACCAAAATGAACTGTAGGGGACCAACTATGCTGCCAGCACCCCCCCAGCTGTCTGCGCCCTGCCACAGGCCCACCGCAGACAAGTTCACAGGGCCTCTGCCTTTCCAGATAGAGGAGGCCTTTTGTCTTTCTAGTCCTAGCTCAGAGACACACACTTGCATCAACTCAGTTCACACAAGCCAGAGTACAAATCAGGTGCCAGTAGGTTCTTTCATAGCAAGGACCATCCGTTCCTGTGTCTAGAATGAGCCCCCCACTCCAGGGCACCTCTCCCAAGGTCAGGGTGGGAAACAGAATACCAGAGTAGTTAAGTACATAGGATCAGAGGCCAGGCTGCTTGGGTTCAAATTCTAGCCCTGTATTTTAATTGAAGCTCTCTGAGCTTCAATTTCCCCACTTATAAGTTTGGGATAAATACAGATTATTGTGAGGATTTAATGAGTTACTACACATAAAGAGCTTAAACCAGTGCCTAGCATACACTAAGCACCCCATAAACGTTAATAATAACAACTGCTATTACCTGAAAAGACAAATTCTTACCCAAAAGATTGCTTAATGAGTGTGGAACTAGAAAAGGGATGTGAAACAGTTTGAAGGGAAGTTTTATTTTGCTCTGGGGAAACCTTATAAAATATCTCAACTCCACAAGAGACCCTCCCCCATTTCCTGAGTCTCTTTTCTTAGAATATGGCTGGAAAGCAACAAACAGCTCTTGTTTCTCTGTCAGTAACTGATTTTTTCTTGGATCTTTTTAATTCTAATCTCACCATTCCAACCCACCCAACCTCTTAGAAACAAGCTAAGCATCAATGAGCTAAGGTCACAGTTACAGTAGCTGTGAACTTAAAGAAGTTTTTTAATGCTCCATACCTCAATTTCATATAAATTTCACAAAATCCTCTACATGGCTGGGTTGTTATCTATGGCTGCGTAACAGACCACTTCAACCTTAATGACTTAAAACAGGGGTCAGCAAACTATGGCCTATTTTGTGGTTTTGCACAGCCCACAAGCTTAGAATGGTTTATGTTTTTAACGAGTTGCAAAAATAGCAAAAGGAGAATTCATGACATGTAAAAATCATATGAAATTCACATTTCAGTGTACATAAAGTTTTATTGGAACACAGCCACCCCATTCATTCCATTCATTTACGTATTACCTGTGGTTCCTTTTGCAGAACAACAGAGTTGATTAGTTTTGACAGAGACCCCCACATTTCCTCTAATTTCCTTTAATGGCCCACAGAATCTAAAATACTTACTAGCTTGGTCCTTTACAGAAGTTTTCCAATCTCTGGCTTAAAACATCAACAGTCATTTATTTTGCTCTCCATCTGCAGTTTGAGCATTGCTTGGTGGAGACAGGTTATCTCTGCTCTTTCCAGTATTACGTGGAGTGGCTTGAGCTGGGCTGGGAGTGACTCACTGAGGGATAGAACCTTCTAGAGTCCTGCTCACTCACCTGTCTGATGGCTGGTACGGGGGGCTGTCTGCTAGGACCTCAGCTGGAACTGTTGGTCAGGTCACCTATGTGTGACCTCCACGTGGCTGCGTGGCTTCCTCCCAACATGATGGCTGGGTTCCAAGAGCAAATGTCCCAAAAGACAGGAAGTGGAAGCTGCCAGTTTCAGATGACCTATCCCAGAAACCAGCACCGTGTCACTTCCACCATATTCTGCTGGCCAAGCTTTACAGAACCCAAATTCAAAAGTAGACATAGACCCCCACCTCCTATTGGAAAGGTTGTCAAAGAATTTGAGGGCCGTGTTTTAAGCTCACCACCATTGTAAGACTCTGAGGCACATAGCAAGGACTCCACAAAGACTTGCTGCTATTATTATTGTTCTTGTTGCTGCTGTTAATCAGCATTACCAGCCTTTCTAAGTATGCTTAAAGGAAGCTTCTGCTCACGAGGACCTACCTAGAAGGCATCCGTCTCCTCCCTAGGTGTTAATTTACCTAGATTCAGATTACACCTGCTCTGGAGTAAAGTGGAGGCATCCCTATGTTTAAGCTCCTTGGGTGATTCTACTGTGCAGCCTAGTTGAGGACCACTAGGTATGGTAACTATTCTAGCATGTGCTATCAGCCCACAAACAGTAAACGGATCCAGTTCTCCAGCCCTCTCTGTGAAGATCTAAGGACAAGAATCTGGCTCACCTCTGAGTTCCCTGCAGATCCTGGCTCCGGGCCTGGAGCATAGCAGGGTCTCAAGTGATGCCAGTGGGACCTGTATATGGGGGTCTCAGGATCCCAGCCTCCAGCTGTGCCACCCCATTCCCTGTCATCTTGTTCTGACTCTAAACTACCCCAGAGCAGAGGTTGCTGGCCTTCACCGAGCCTTCCCAGCCCCTTCTGTTCCCCACTTCTTCTTCTGGAATGGGCAGTTTCTGGGACAGCACATTAAATGAGGCATGAGCTCAGGGCAAAGGAACTGTTTGGTTACCCCTTTCCTTGGGCAGAGAAGCAGCACTGAGTAGGGTCACTGGTTGTTTTAGGGGAGGCAGAATGGATCGAATGGGATGACGGATGTCACCCAGCCTCGCTGAAGGCCCACACACAGCCCATGATCAGCTGCGTCACATCTGAAGGGTCCTTGCCATGGGCCGCATTTTACACCAAAGCCTGGCCTCCAGATGCCAAGCTCTAGAGTCAGGACCACCATCTGCCATGTCCCCCATAGGACCCCCCAGACTGCAGTCATGTATAGTCCTGCCGTGGGGGAGCTGGGGCCTCCCAGTTATGGGGACACACAGTCTGGCAGATCTCCCAGATCTACCCCTGCCCCAGCCTTACCAAGGAGTTCAGAACTCAGAGCTGCTAATATCAAGAGACTGCCTGTGTTTCCATTAGAGGAAAGACTGGGCAACCTCTCATCAGCTGGGACTCTGTGAGGTTATAGGCCTCACTGCAAGTCTCATCCACATCAGTTACATGGAGGATGAACTGTTTCCCAGTCCCGCTCAGCCCTAATTCTGGTCAGATCAATGTGACCTCAGACTGACCACAACCATGGCCACAGACCAACCCTGTCACTGACTCACAGTGATTCCAACCCTGGCCGAGACCAATCTCTGACACTAGTTGCAAAGCTGGCCCTGTTCAAAGACTAACCCCGGCTGTAAAACTGACCCTGAACTTGACTACAGACTGACCTCTGACCTCTGAATAGGGTTAGTGGAATGCACCAGACCATAGCACAGCCTCACGGGCCCACAAGTGCACCAGTCCAGCTACACTTCAATGATAACTATGTGGGCAAGAAAGAGGAAGGTCTGTCCTGTGCAAACCCAGGGCCACCTGTAGCAGGTCCATTCTGGGTAATTATTACCAGGCAAGACAGCTCAGAAGCACCTTCCAGAGCCCCTGAAAGGGCCAAGTAGTTGCCAAGCATACCAGCTTGCTTGGCCTCTGGACCCTTGCCCTGGAGTTCCCCAGCAGGCAAGCCTTCTTCTCCTTTCTGCTTACTCTGTTTCTGCCATATCCATTCTCACCTACCCAAAGAGGTTGGTCCAAATGTTTCACAGGCTTTCAAAGGTCTTTGACCTATCTGATCCTGACAGGAACTTACAGGAGAGGGTTACTGCAGAGCTTTTTTCCCTAGACTTTCAACCCAGAACTAGACACAGGACCTGCTCCTTGTCTCCACCAACCAAATTCAGTGATTACCACACTGGAATTATTCAAGATTTTTCTGTCCTCTTGCATACATTGTTGCTGGGGAGAAGTCTGGTGCCCATCTGACTTGGCTTTCCTTGTGTAGGTGATCTGTTCACCCTTCCAATGAGTCAGGAGGAAAGAGGACATGACCGGGCAAGGAGAAGCTCATCCCTTGGCACACCGGCAGTGTGGACAATGGGATGGGGCCTGTGTGAGGGCACCTTGGTCAGGCTATCTCCTCACCCACCTGCTGCACCTATGCTCTAAGCACCGCCCACTCTTCCCTCTACAGTACTGCTCATCTCCTAGTCTCTGAGAACTAGGGTGTTCTCCATACACACATCCTCTCTTGTCAGAGCTCTGGACTTCCTGTCTCATGACCGGGGCTGTTCCCATTCCTGCTTGGCTGGCTGGGGTGCACTGCACATGTGGGTACTTGCTATGTAGATGTGTACTTATCTACATACATGTGGATGCCCCTACATGTATGTATAAATGTGTGTGATTGTGTGTGTTTGTACACATACACATGTGTACATGTACATGGATATGGATGAGTGAGTACGTGTGAGGTACCCAGATGTGAATGTGTGTGTGGGGGTATAGTATGTGTATGGGTATATGTGGGTTATGTGGGAATTGTGAATGTGCTATATATGAGGTGTGTCTACATGTATGCTTTTGGGCATGCATATGTTTTTGAGAATATGTTGCTCCTCCATCCCTGACCACCAGTGTGCTCCCTGGAAAGGCACCTGCATTACCCCCTCACCTGTGCTTCCTGCACAGTCCTTGGACTGGATGTGGCAGATACCCAGCAAAGCTTCAGGGCCTACATCCAGTGGGACAAGATCCCAGGTCTCCCCAGTCTGCGGTCAGCAACCTTGACAGAGCCAGAAACCTGTCAGCAGATCAATGCCTATGGGTGGCATGGGGGAAGGAGGATACCAGGGACCTTTGGGGGTGGCCTTGTGCCTCAAAGTTGTTATCCAAGTGCCAAGTCCAAATTCTTGGGGAAGTTACTGCCAGCACATACCACCTACAGCTAATGCTGCCCATCTATCCCAAATCCTGAAGAAAGGTGAAGGCAAGGAGAGAGGGTCACAGGCCATCCGTCTGCCTCCCAGCCCCTCCACTCTGTGGCCTCCTGCCCTCTCCCCGCGCTGCTCACCTCTGCATGCCCCGACTCTGGGACTGTACAGCCATGCTGATGCCTTCAGCAGGCACCCAGGTTTACCTCCAGGGAGTGCCAGGTTCAAGGATCAGATACATTTTCGGGCAGGTGAGGGCTGGTGGCTGACAGCCAAAGGCAGGAATGGCCCTGCAGGCATGGGGTCCGCTGGGTTATTTTGACCCTGCGACATGGGGTGAGGAGCCTTGGGAAGGAGTAATCCTCAATGTGGAGGGAGAGAGACTCCCGTCTCTGCTGAACTCTGCCTTCCAGCTTGGAGCAGGGAAGGGAGAAGGGGGAACCGGGGCAAGGAACTGGAAAAGGAAAGCGGAGAAGGAGCCAGGGGAAATAAATCTGTAGAAGAACCTATTTTAAAAGTCACTCTTTTTGGTTCCATCTCTCCTCCACCACACCCCAAAGCCCATGCACTGGGCCACAGGGTGTGGTGACAAGGTGTGTGTGGTCAGTGATCGGAAACCCTTAGGCATCCAGGGCAGTGAGGAGAGGCCAGGTGGGGAGGGGTGGGCGGGGCCAGACAGGGGCACCACAGCCAGTCCCATATCTCACCACCCTTGAGTACCCCTAGAATAGTGTCTACAAACTTTCAATAGTGACACACTTTTTATGCTGCAATGCAGATCACACAGTTTCCAAAAAAAATATTTGCCTTAATTAAGTCACACATCCGTTATTTTCAACTCTACTCTTTTATCTTTTAAATGCAACTCATTGGTTACAACTCATGCTGTTGCTTTTATAATCTACTATGAGTCATAACCTGTAGTTCTAAAAATCACTGGTCCAGACTAGTATGTTTTAACCTTTAATGAGCCTGCTTATAAATCACCTGGCAACTTGCTAAATGCATATTCTGGTTCAATAGGTCTGCAGTGGAACCTGAGACCCTGCATTTCCTTCCAACAAGCTAGCAGGTGATCAAATGCTGTGGGTCCTCAGACTTTGGAGTGAAAGTTCCAGATCACAACTTCCAGGACAACACCAGTTTCAGCAAAGGGGTTGTGTAGAGATCACGCATGCAAGGTGAAAGGGGAAGATGAAGGGTTACCCTGCTGAGGGTTGTTGTGAGTAAAACTGCAGTATTTCCAGAATCTCTCGCCTGGCCTTAGGGCATCTCCATATCGTAGGTATTTCAAAGGGTGGAGAGAAGTAGCCATCTCTATATGAAAAGGAAATTACCAGAGCAAGCTAGGGCTTATCTGGACCTGAGAGGTTGGGTGGGGCCTCTTCCCCTGCAGCTGGTTCACGAGAGACACAGGAGAGCAGAAGCGGATGACTGTTTGTAAGAAATAAATGGGTTTCAAAGGTTTTTTGCCCTGGGCTATTCCCCCAGAGTTACAATTGTCCTTCCTCAGCCTCAAGACAAGGCTGCAACTGAAATGTTGCAAAGGCATGACGGCCTATAATGGCCAAGAGCTGCGCTCCGGGAACCCAGGCTGAACTGCTGTGATCTGGGAGCCAAGCGAGGATCAGCTACCAGCCAGCATTCGCTGGGCCTCACAAAACATCCAAACAAAACAAAAATTGTAGGCTTGGGGGCCTCACTGAGCACTCTAACAGGCAAGGTTGACGATGTCACAGGCTGTGATTACCCATCAGATATCAAGCATTGATCAGGATGCCTGGTTACTCTCCCATTCTCTGGATGGAACAGTGATGCTGACCTTGCCCATAGGTACTTCAGTCAGAAAATGCCATGCAGCAATTGATTAGGGCAGCGGGCTGCCATAGAGAGCTCCAGAAAACACCACCTCTGCAAGACCAGCCAAACAATGAGTTCTAAGGTCACAGATGTTTGGGAAACCCTGCATGTTATTTCCTCCAGTCCCACCTTGGGGCATCCTTGTCAGAGTGGGAGGCTGGGAGAAGACCTGCAGTCAAGAACCCTGTTTGATTTGTTTGAACTCATTCTTTCCCAAACTTAGTCAACTATGGAACTCTTTTTTTTTTAACTTATTGCTGTAGACTGAATTGTGTCCTGAAAAATTCATATATTGAAGCTGTAAGCCCCAGTGTGACTGTATTTGAAACTAGGGCCTTTAAGTAGATAATTAAGGTCACATGAAGTCATAAGGGTGCACCCTAATCATATAGAACTGATGGTCTCACAAGAGGAAGAGAAACCAGAGCTGTCCCCCCATGCCCTCACACAGAGGAAAGGCCATGTGAGGTCACAGTGACAGGGTGGCCATCTGCAAGCCAAGGAGAGAGGTCTCACCAGAAACCTACCCTCACAGCCCCCTGGATCTTGGACTTCTAGCCTCCAGAACTGTGAGAAAGTAATTTCTGTTGTAGCTGACACACTGTATGGCAGCCCCAGCATATTAATCCACCTGTCTCTAAGCATTCCACAGAACTCATTTTAGGAAGGCAGGATTAGGGTTGTGCTTTCCATACCCTTGGTCTTCCAGGAGACTTATAAGTTTGTATAGACAGGAGAGGAACTGTGATCCCCACTTCAGAGGTTAGGAAAAATCTGCAAGCACAAAGTGAGTGGCCCAAAGTCAGGCAGCTGGGCAGAGCTGGGCACATGAAATTCAAATTCAGTTGTGACTGGATCAGCAGACGAGGTCCCCAGAGGCTGCAGCCTACTGTGCATGGCATGATATTCCCACTCATGATGAAAAGGAGGCTCTCTCCCTAAGCACAGATTAGTAGGAAGAAAACTTGGTGTTGATTAAGAAAGGATTCTCAGAGAAGGCTGATTCTAGAAGGGGCCACAGAGTGGTCGCAGGAAGCAATCAGGGATGAAACTGGTGAGGCCCTTTGATAGCAGGAATTTAAGTAGGAGGCTGAGGACCTAATCTGACCCAGCTGGGCAGTTGTGCGTAAAATTGTATTATTTCCAGAATCTATCACCTGGCTTTAGTACATCTGCATATCAACAGGTGTTTCCAAGGAATGGAGAGAATTAGTCCACCTACACATCAATAGGTAATCACAAGGGTGTATGAGTGTTTATTGGTTGGGTGGAGCTCTCTCTTCTGTTGCAGCCTGGTCAAGAGAGAGACAGGATGACTGCTTGTAAGAAATAAACAGGTTTCTTAACTTTATTTCCCCTTTGACTGATTTTGGTTTTAGAGGTATTTTGCCCAGGGATTTTCCCCCTGGAGTTACACCAGTAGAGAGCCAATGTAGGTTCTTGAGCAGCAGGGACATCACATGATCTGAGTTGGTCTAGGTATGTGGGATGGCTGCAGGGGAGCCTGGGGCTGGGAGAAGTTAATCAGGTAAACCAGAGGGCCAGAAAGGACTCACAGAGTTGACACCCTTTGCAGTATGAGTTCATTCCACATGCTCTGAATCTGGGATGACCTTGAGATTTGCTCTAGCTAATGCAAGTGAGATAGGGCAGAGACATGGGACAAGCATCATGATTAGCTTTCTTAAAAAATGCCAAGATATGAGCATAGTAAGAACAGGAGGGACTTATCTTAAGGCTAAGATTCCATTTTAAAAGCAGAGAATTGGGAAGTTAGATTCCTGGCATATTCTTTGGTAATCAACCAACAACCTATCTTAAGGCAGGGCAGGCGGTCTTAACTGATGTGTTCCCAGTGCTTGGGGGTAGCACTATCTTAAAGAACAGGAAGTTTATCCCACATTTATCTAGAGGACAGACTACAGATAACAACATATTGTCTCTCACTGGAGATGAACATCATGAGACTGCATGACAAGCTTATGCTCCCTCTTTATCTCATTTTTGAAAATCCTTGGAAGACAGAATCCCAGCTTTTAAGTGTGTCTCCTCTCTGAGGCTGCCCACACTCCCCTTTCTTAGAGTGTGTATTTTTTAAAGAGTTCTTACTGTTTAACTTACTACATGTTGTCCCTTGCTCTCCCAGGGGTGTCTTTGCCACTTTGCTATTTCGTTCTATGTCCCAGACTTTAAGCCCTAGTCTTCAGTCTCTCTGTGCTACCTCAGATAAGTGGGGAGGAGGACTGCGAGCTCTGATTTGAGCTTGCAAGTTCCTATCAATGAGCTTCAGCTTCCTCTCTGCTTTATGCAAGTAAGCCTGCCTTTGTCTACCTTGACTCTGGCCTATTCCTCCCTTCAAACCAAACTTGTGCTCCCCTAACTACTGCCTCTCTGCCCTTCAGTTCTTTGTTGCGTGGGGACAAGAGCCAAGAACAAACTCACCCCCTCCCACCCCACCCCCGCAACAGATCTACATCTCAAACCCCCCATCATCCCAGCAGCGGAGTTGGGGGTTGGGGAGCAGAAGTGCTGAGCAGCCGCTGATACTTCATCCTGCCAGGCGGGCATCAGAATTGTGATGGGGAAACAACAGGGCTCTGACACTCTCTCTAGGCAGTTCAAAGAGCTAAGGGTGGTTTTCCCGTTTTACATTATGGAAGCTGAGTCTGGAAGACATGAACTAAGCTGCCTGCCTTGGGCCACACTGCCAGAATCTCCCATCTCCCCTGGGGTAGCAGCAATTCCAGCACTTATTGGCTATAGGGGGGAAGCCTTAAATAGGGCCGCCACTGTCTGACTCCAGGGAACACTGCTCACGGTTTGCTCTAGAGAGGCGCGAGCACTGAGAACACAGCAGGGATTAGAATCCTGTGGCCACCACCTCTTAGAAGCTGTTCAATTGCTCTAGTTCCCATCTGTGAACTGGGGATAAATAACAGTATCTAGCTCAGAGGGCTCTTGTGAGATTTAGTTAACATTTGCAAAGCTCTTCCAACAGATCCTGTGTCCTCCTAAGTGCTAGGTAAGGGAATGTTAAATGAAGTCATTCATTTGACTCTATGTGGCTGGTGCCCCCTGGAGTTGGTGCAAATCTGCAGACCAGGAAGAGGAATTACTACCAGGGCCATTCCGAGTTAAAACCTGGGCAATTTTCCTGGACCTTGGCTGTGACCCTCTTTCTGCCACTCATGGGATGATGATTTGGGCTGGCAGATCCTGCAGGAAAGCCTGCTGAGATCAAAGCCCAGCATCCTGCAGCCGCCTTTCTGAGCTCTCTGTCTCCCTCACTACACACACACAGAAAGCAAATACTCTGGGCCCTGAGCAATGGTCTCCAGCGGGGGCCTCAGAAAGGTGAAGTGGAAGAGGGCCACAGACCTGGTTGCCCTGGCCATGGCAGGCAGAGGGCACTGGTCCTCCTGTCCCCTGTGCTGTAGCCACAAGTTACTTCCCAGCCTTCCATGCAGGGGCCCCTCCTGCGGCCCCCTACCCTCCCTCAGCCGAACAGTCTGTTTCTCCTCTCCTGGTCCCAGCTGTTCAAGCCACAGAGAGGGGCTGGAGTTTGGGGCCCTGGCTGGTGGCCTCAATGTCTTCCAGGTGTGGGGGTGGCCCAGCTGGACAGGCAGGTGTGGGGAGGGCCAGGGCAGCTGCAGGGTGTCTGGAAGACATTTGGGCAGCTAATGAGCTAGGGATCTAATTAAAACATTGGAGGAGGAATCTGGGGCCAAGCCATGTGGAGCAGGAAGTGCAGGCCGGGCCTGCCTGGGCCTGGGTTAAGTGGGAGTGCCTGGCTGAGAAGCAGGGGCCAAAGGGGCTCAACTCCAGCCCTTCCCAGACCAACCTCTTCCTCCAGGACCTAAATCGCTTGGATTCCAAAGTGGCTGGTGTGTTAACATCACACCCGGCTCTCTGCAGAGAAAATCAGCCCTGGATGGAGGGCCAGGGCTGAGGAAGAGGGCTGGGGATGAAGGCCGGGACCCAGGCCAGCTAGGTCCAAGGTGCTTCTGAGGACTAGAGATGAGGGAGCAGGGTCCCACTGAAGGGACAGCTTGGGAAGGCCCAGCGACCTGATAACCCACTCAAATCCAAAAAAGTAGACATTGAAGGCGGAGCCAAGCTAAGGACCTCAACCTCCACCATTACTACCTCATCGTCCCCATCACACTGTAAAGGTCACCTTCACCATCAGCCCTCTGAATGCTGGTCATCAACTGCAGTGCTCTTGACAAGCTCCCTCCGTGAAACTCCCACATGGCTCCTCCTCTGCAGGCCACATGTCCGGCCTCCTGCTTCTGGTCTAGCAGACCCCAGATTCCTCGTACACAGTCCAGTCTTTAACACATGCTCCCACCTGTCACCCCATCCCTGCCAGCACCCTGAGGGGCTGAAGGGAGGGGCAAGGTGGGGTGGATCCCCAGTGTCCACACACACGGACTTCTGCTGGGACACACTCGCCAAACAGACATGGCTCTTGGTTCACAGAAGGCCTCTGTGTGCCCCAAATCTGGAATCCCCGTTAGTCTAATCAAAGGACTTCCCTTGGAGGAGATATTTCTAGATCATTGGCTCAGGACCTCGTTGTCTGGGTGAGGGTCTGCCAGCCCCTTCCGTGCATAATTCCACCACTCCCCCGCCCCGACGCTGACCCTCTTCCTCCTCCATCCCCGCCCCTCCTGCCATCCCTTCCCATCTGCTCCCAATAACCCGGGCTCCTGGCTCCCAGCATGCCTTTCACCTCCTGGTCCCCGCGGGAGGACTGAGGAGGCACAACACCCCCATTTTGGTCCCTGACTCAGGGTGTTAACAAGGAACAGGTTTTCACCCCAGCTGTGGGATGGGCCCTCAGACGGGAGTTTCCCCCCTCCTGCCTTCTCCTTTATTCTTCAAATGGCCCAATTTCCCCAACAGATGCTGGAGGTTGAGAGAGGCAGTGGGGAAAGTGAAGGCTTCTTTCTAGAGTGGAGGTGACAGGGAGGAGAGAAGGCTGGGGCCTGGTGAGGAGAGGGGACAATTTGTCTGAAGTGCCAGGGGGAGAGAAGGAGGCAGCTGAGAGGGGCAGCAGTCCAGAGGCGAGAGGGGAGGTCAAGCAGAGGTCAGGCCTACAGCCCAGTGCAAGGTTGGGTGGGGAGGGAGCTAGATGCTGGGGTCCCCCCACCAACCTAAGCCTTCTCGGCCCTCAGCCTGAACTCCCCCATCCTCCCATCCCATTAGCCCTGGCGCAGGAGTCTGTTCCCCCAGAAGCCTCCCCAGGGAGCCCCCACCCTGCAGTAGGGTGACAGCCCTCACCCCTACACCAGGAAGCAGCCCTGCACAGAGAGTCTTGCTCACCCAGGTCTGTCTGTCTGCTTCCCCTAGGGCAGCATCAGCCTAATTCATCTGCCCTCCGTGTACAAGCTTCTGTGCTCAGCACATGCAGTAAATTCTTGTTGACTGAACGCATAAATGAATGAAGTGATGGCACTTGTACAAATCAACAGTCTAGGAGACGGCACGGAGCCCTGTTTTCTGATATCCCCTGCTTAGCAGTGCAGGCTTAGGCATCTCCTTGCTGTCTCTGGCCTCAAGGAGTTGGACTAGACGAGCTGGTGGTGGAGATGCTGCTGTCTCCCGGGTGGTAGGACTGCAGGCTGTGGCTGGCTGAAAGGTACGCATGAAATGGCTTTGCAAAGGCAGAGAAGGAAGACACAGCTGTGAGGGCCACAGAAGTTGGGAGCTTCTGGGAGGGGAGGTTGAGCTGAGACCTGCAGGTGGCAACCTGGATGCAAGAAGGAGATGGGCTACTCCTGCCCCCAAGCAGGCTGGCACTTGATCCTCCCAGCTTCAGGGCAGACCGGGGGTAAGTGCTTGGCCTCGATTTCCAGGAAGGAGAAACTCCTCAAGCAAATGGATTACAGGTGCAGGATGTATAACAGAGCACGAGACCATCCAGTTCTCCTTGGTATCTGACTACATTCCCTCCAGCTGTCTGATCTGCTATAGGTGCAAATTCAAAGGGTCAGACAAGGACAGAGTGTAGGAAGGCTGCCCTGCTGCTCTTTGCTGTTCTCCCCCTGCCCCAGAACCACCCCTGCACACGTCCCACAGCTTGGCCATTGTGCACAGTGTCAGGGCTGAGAGAAGCAGGCATCTTGGTACTCAGCCTCCATTCACTGCATATACACAGAACACCCATCAGAGCCAGGTCTTGAGCATGGCAGAGGCTGTGCCCGGGGCGCTTGATTAAGGGATGCTGTCTGCTGAGAGGGTGGGCCTGGGTGGACCCCACAGCTGAGACCTCCTTCTACCTCACCTGATTGGACTCAGTCATTTTGCAAAGGTAAAAACATCTGTTCCTAGCCCTTCCCCTAGTCCCCCAAGGCCCTTTCCCACCATCTCTCCATCCTCCCTTCCCCTCCTCGTCTGCCCCCTCCCTCCTATATTCCTGGTAGACAGAGCCCACTTGTCACCTCCCTCAGGGGGTCCTCCAGTACCAGGCCCCCCACCAAGCATGTGGACCAACCCTTTCCCCAGAATGCCCCTCACAACCTCACTGGGGAGATGGCTGGCTAGTGAACTGGCTGAGATTGGCTCAGGAAGGCGGCAGCCCGCGGGCCTGTCCCAGGGGCAGGGCAGCATTGTGGACCCAGCCTCTGAACACAATTTAATTTGCTCCTCAGAGGCCATGCATGGGTTCCCAGGGTTCTGTGCGGTGGGAACACAATGAGAAGCTCTCGCAAGGCCTGGCTGCCCTGGCCAGGCCAAAGTAAGATACAAGAGGCAAGCCAGCATCCTACAGCTGGGCTCTCAGTGAGGGGAGGGTGCTCTCCAAAGCACAGCATTCATCCCTCCAGGGAGAACTGCTTCCAGGGCTCACCTTCTCTGCCGTGTGTCTCTGCCCATGAACACTTTAGTTTCTCAGAGGGCAAGAGGAACCAGACAGACCTCTCCTCTGTGGACTCTTCCTGGGGGTCAGTGTAAACTAGGAGCTTAGAATGGGCAATGTAGTCTAGTGGGCAGACAAGGGCATTCTCAGAGCTCCCTAAGTCCACCCCCTCAGGTGGGTTATCTCCTCCAGGAAGCCTCCCCTCATGAGGACCTCCTTCTTGTGTTCTTTGGCCATCTCTTGGCCCTCAAGAGCAAGGGCATAGCTAGTGCCATCTACTTGCTTTCCCTAGGGAGGCAGGCAACCCCATGCCCCATCACCAATCAGTGTTTCTCCTCCCCTCCCACAGGGCCCCAGGGAGCACCCCTCACCCCTATATGCTCCCAGGAAATTCAGTAGGTACCAGGGGCTCCAAAAGGTGTTTCTGGTCCTCTGGGCTCTCCATGCTCTGGGCCTCCACTGTACTCTACCCCCAGACCCAGCATGCCAGGCCTGGGCCACCCTGAGGGGAGAGCACCGCACTCTCCTGGGGCTGCCATCCTCAGAGCATCTGAGCTCTGTCATGCTCCCTGGCATCCTCAGAAAAGGACTTTCAACCCTGCCAGGATCCCCCACCCCCTACCATCCAGCAGCACCACAGGATCAGCATGGCTGCCTTTGTCTCCTTCATCTCCCTTCCTCTCTTGCCCGGCCCAGGCCCAAGCTCTTCCCCTCAGCAGGTCCCACAGGACTCAGTGCCACGCCCTGCTCTGGGTCAGAGGCCCTATGCACCTGAATACCCTTGAGTCTCAGCCAGGACCAACCCTGCTACCCATGTGTGGGTACTCTAGTCTTTGCCATCAACGCCTAGGGTCTCCAAGGGCAGGGGGCTGTGTCACCACCATTTGACTCATTAAAGGCAGGGGCTCTCTCTTCTGCTTTAGAATGTGTGCTAAGGGCAGAGCTATGCGTTCTCCATTAATCTCAGAGCTCTCAAGCTCAGGGCTGGAGACCTGAAGCTCCCTGACAGCAAGGATTATGTCTCCCGCATTGGCCTGGGTCTCACAAGGGCCAAAGACCATGTGTGCCCCTTTGACAGTGTGGATTCTAAGAGCTGCCAAGCCTCTTGCTCCCATCTATGGGCTTCCCAAGGGAAAGGATGTGCTTCTCCCATCAGACCTGGGTCAGACTAGTGGCTCCTACTGGAGCAGGCCTGGCTATGTAATTCACGGGGCCCAGTACAAAATAAAAATGCAGAACTCTTTGTTTGAAAGTTATTAAGAATTTCAAGGTGGTGACAGCACAATATTAAACCAAGTGTGAAGGCCCTTCTCCATGCAGGCCCTGTATACACACATGCATAGAGCTGGCCCTGCAAGGAAGGGACTAAGTACTGCTCATCCACCCAGGTGGAGGGCAAGGGGCTGAGAAGCCAGATGAGCTTGGCAAGCCCAGGGAAATGGGAAGAGGCCCGGGTGAACAGGGCATGCCCCAGGCCTGGAGGAGGGACTCACAGGGTCACCTCCTGGAACAGTGAGCCATTCAGGAGCAGCTGGGCTCCTCAGCAGGGCCCTGACACCAGGCTCAGCTCTGCCGTTCGTGCTTCCCTCACTAAGCAAGCCCTGGCAGGGACTCAAGTAGGAGAAAGTTGAGGCTGTGGAGGTGGCCATGGTGGAAACATCTATTTTTACCCTGGTGGGTGGGAAGGCAGGTCAGCGGTGGCTCTGATGAGCCCCAGAGCAGCCACCACAGGGGCCAGAGAGGGCCTGGGCTGGGACGGCCACAAGGGAAGGTGGGGGGTCAGGGGGTGTCGCAGTCCAGGGCAGCTGAGGGCCACCCACACAGCCCACCCGAGAAGCACCAGGCCAGGCCTACCGCAGGCCAAGACACAAGATAGCCTCCCTGGAAGAGGTCCAGGCGGGTGCTGAGTCCACCCCAGCTCTGCTGTCCTGACCCTCAGGTCCTGCTATGTGACAAGACTGGAGACCTGTGGAACCCAGCCCCTTCCCACTATTTGCTTCTAGTTAAGGACTACCACCCATCTCCCTGCAGGTCCCTGAGGGTGCTCTGGGCCATCAAAGTCAGGATGGGTAGAGGGAGGAAGAGACGGTCTCAACTTACTTACCTAATGGGGAGACCTGCTCAGTTACCCTCAGCTGGGAGTGGAGAGTGGGCTGGCCTTTAAATAAGAAGCCAGGAGACATAGTTGCCTAAGCCAGTGAACGAAGCACTGATGGGGGAATTTCAGACTCCACCAACCTGGCATCCTGCCTGGGTGGCCTCAACCCAGCTCCTGGGTGAGGCTGGCTAGTCCCCATTCCCTGCCTCTAGCAGCCAGCCTATGAGGCCCCCACCTGTCGTCCCTGCAAGGGGGAATCTGTGTGCTGAGGTGTTTACGTTACATAAACCCAACCACACTCATCAAGACAATTTGTGGCTCCCCCTGAGCAATGAAAATTCAAACGCCTTCTTGTACAGGGCCAGGCTGGGCTCCTGGCCACAAACCCTGCATCCACTTCTGACTCCTGGATTCCTCTGGGCTCCTGCCAGCACAGGGAGGCGGAGGGCACACCCTCCCCACTCACTTCTGCCTGCCCTGCTGGGCTGCCCCAAGGAAGGCAGGCAACCAGTCCCGCAGGCAACCTGCTAAGAATGAGCCAGAGGAGGATAGGGGGCCCCTTCCCCAGAGGAGACCCCAAGAGGGCCTTGGGATGCCATGCACTGCCGGCAACGCCAGATACTCCCACTTAGGCAGGCTCCCTCTTCATGTGTGGATTGTTCCCCATCCTCAGGACCTGCAGGGCTGCCTCCCAAAGGCTACGGCCACACTTTCTAATTCATCCATCACCTCCTTGGCATCACAACACACTTCCATAGAGTTCTAAGCACTTAACATTTATTAATTGGTTTAATTCCAGGCCCAATTTTCTCTCCTTCTTCCCTGTCACTGGGAAGATTGAGGGCAGAGGTCCTGGTGGCTAGGGCAAGGATGGAGAGGAGAGAGCTGGAAAGAATGGCCATATATGGCTGCCCTGCTTGTGTCCTACAGCGCTCTCGGGAGGGAGTGTCATTGCCCTGAAGAATCAGGCTCTAAAAGGTATGTGGTGAGCGACCTGTGCAGCCTTCTGAGGCAGGCCTGCCATTTCTGAGGAATGCAGGTCAGATCTGGGCTCCCCCAGGGCCATCTCTCATTCTTTGCTGGTCTTTGAGCAGCCCAGGAGCCATCCCCTAACAAGTCCAGCCTGTTCTAGGGGGCCTAGCAGATTCAGATCTGGCTCATAAACCACAGAGCAGCCCATGGGAGGAAAGCAGGGCTTGGCCCCAGCCCCCATCTGGGGGAGGACAGGGAGAAGGGGGCTGTAGACAAATGGTTTTTACACTTTGAGTTAATGAGGGTCAGGCAGGGGCACCCATTGGCAGGAGAGGATAAATGAGGGGAAAAGTGGTTGGGGGGCCGGGGCATGGGCAGGAGGAGGAGGGAAGAGTGCTCCAAATAAGGGAGGTGAGCAGAATACTTACACAGTCATGAAAACCTCTTACAGGCAGACCCACACTCACATAAAGCACAGGTCAGCCCTATACAAGCTATCTGAGCCCCGCCGCATGCCAGGCCTGGTGCTGGAGGCTCTGGGATAGCAGTCTCCAAACCTTTTGATAGCAAACCTCTATCAGTGAAAAGCCTGAGCATGCATTCCCAGTATATGTCTCCTTATCTCTCCCTGAATTACATCCCTGTGTGACTGCCATGAGTTAATATCTGGAGGCACGCGCTATGTTTAGGACAAGGCTTGCTGGTACATGTAGTGGATGAAATCCTAATTTCAACTAGTCCTCTTGATACCTCAGTTTGTTCCCTGACCTCTTGTCAGATATGATAAAGTCCTTGTTTTTTACTTCCTAATTCAACTTGTCAGGTGAGCCCTTGCTGGTGTAGGAGCTCTGGGGGGCATTTCTGGTTTGCATTGTTAGCTTATCTTCAATCTGCTATTCTCTTCTGTTTGCTTTGTTAGCTTATCTTCAGTCAGAGTGTTTCACAGCAAGAATCTTTCTAAACCATGTATCCATTTTTGTGAGGGTTATTCAGTTAAATCCAGATAATGTAATCTGTAAATCCTCTTAACCAGGCTCACACCAAAAGCTGATAAATAAGGGTAATGCTACTAATACCCCTTCCTCAGGACACCTATCTACTTGACATAAAACTGTACCATCTAACACCTGGCCCAGGAGATGTCCAAGATCAATCCAAGCATTACGTATCAGGAAAGAGTAATAGCTTTGATTTTGTAAATATTTTCTTCCCATGCCCCAGTGAAGTGTTGTGTACCTCCCAAGGTGCACAGAGACCACCAGTGGGGATGGGAAAGCACAGGAATAGAGAAGACATTTTATATCCCCTCAAAGACTTAGACAAAGGTAGGAGAAGAAAATGTAAAAGAAATATTAAAAACTCAAGCATCTACTCTGTACCACATTCTACATTCCTGGCCTCTGGACCTCACAGTGACTCTCTAAAAGAGATAAGATGCTTCCACATTTGAGGTGGGAACAGAACAGCCTCAGGCCTCACAGATGGTGGGGAGAGGAGCCAGAGAGCTGGTAGTCAAGTTCAGGCTGACCCAAATGACTGCTGGGATGGTAAGATGCAGTGGAGGGGCTCTGGGGGACACAAACCATGGAAGCAAGGGCTCCCAGCCTACCCGGGTAAAATCAGAGTGGCTTCACGGAGATGGCAATGAAGGCTTTTCACCATCAGTGAGGCCCAGCCAGCCTCACTGGCCATACTGCATCTGCACTGTCCTGAGGGGCCCCACCTGACACCTCCCCCAGCCCTCCTCCACCACCACCCACAGCTTTCCATTAGTGCCTCCTGAACCGTCAGCAGCCTGCGGCCTCTCAGGACCTTCACCTCAGGGCAGGTGATCCTGAGTCCCCTGTCCCCATCCCCATCCATCCTGGGTCTCCAGTCCCCCTACCGTCCCCTCCTGCCATTCCCAACCCCAGCCCATTGTGGGCAGTCTAGAAGATGAGAGTTTCCTTCTTCCAAAAGCAGCAGGGTTTGTGGACAGCTATGAGAAACATGGTTTTCTTAGTTAAATCCTACCTGCTCCGTGTTCTCAGTGAGTCTGCCTGGGGGAACTGAAAGACACAAAGGGCCCTCTGCCCTAGAGATAGAAGCAGGGACCCACCCACCCAGCCTATACCCCTGTCCTGACCCCTGGCATCGGGAGGCATCTTATCCTGCCTCATATCCCAAGGACTTGCTTAGACACTTCAAAGTAGCCTCCCAAAATGGCCAGGGAAGAGTCCTGGAGAGGAGACTGGAGAGGAGATGCTCCAAAAAGAAGGGAAACTACCTAAAAGTCCATCAACAGGAGCCTGGCTAAATAAACCATGGCTTATCCAAACAATTGGCTGTTCTGGAACCAGAGAGCCACATCGTAGGGGCACATTCAGCAATGCAAATGGACTCTCACAGTATAGTGGTTACAAACCACTATGTACAGTGAGATCATATCCTTTAAAAATACCAACATATATGTCATACCCACATGGAAAATTCTAGAGATACCCAAATGCCAACAGTGGTTCTTTCTGGGTAATGGGATTAGTGGTCCTTTTATAATCTTCCTTTTGCTAGCCATGTTCTCAAATTTCTATAATGAACATATATTACTTTTGCAATAAGACAAAAACCAATTAAAGCTATTTTTAAAAATAAAATAGTCACCCTTACCCATCTGGAAATAGTGTGTTGCCTGAATCCTCAACAGGGGTTAGAGCGGACAGTGAGGAGTGCCAACACTGGGAGCCTTTCCCCAGGCGGCCAGCCATGGGAAAGAGGATGGTCAAGGGGCACTTGTCCATGCCTAGCCTAGCCTAGAGGGGGGAGGACACCCACCTCGCTCCAGACAAGGGCAACACAGGGAGTGATGGGAACGAACTGCAGGGACACTTGCTGAGACACCCCCTCCCCTGGCCCAGAAGGACTTTAAGGTAAGCCATATAGGGGGTGAGGGCCAACTCCCGGCAGGGGCCCACGTGAGACCAGCAAGCCAAGCTCAGTCCTGCTTCGGGGCCTCCGCACTTGCTCTGCCCTCTGCCCAGAGGCCCTCGCCCCGTTTTATAAGGCTCCCTCTCTCATTCCAGCCAGGGTTTGCTCACTTTGGCCGCATTTTCAGAGGACTTCTTCCCCAGTTTTACAGGAAAAGGCCACTCCCCACCCATCTGCATTTCTATCTCCTCCTCCCGCCTTACTCTCCTCCCTGCATTTACCTACTACTGTCTGAGGTTTTACAAGGGCAAGAATTCTGTGCTTAGGGAAGAGCCTGGGCATGACAGGTGCTCAGTACATATTTGTTGAGTGAATGAAAAAACTGAGAACTTTACAGAGCCAATGCTGCCTCCACACACAATTACACCCACCTGCCTCCTGACTCCCAGCTACCTACCCACCAGCCAGGGGCTCTAGGTCCATCCTGAAGTTTACCACTCCTGACACTGGTAGGGGAGGGAGGGGGCTGGACCTGGATAAGGGGAGAGAACGAGCCAGCACTGAGTCAGTATGTCTGGGTTAACCTTTCCGTAACAGCTGTGTGGCCTCCCTGAGTCTCAGTTTTCTGGTCTCTAAAGAGGAGATCAAAATACTACCTCTCATAGGTGAGGATTAAAGGTGATAATACCTGGCATAGCACCTGGTCCATAGTTGGCACTCAGTAGCCAACGGCTCCCTCCTCTGACCAGCCTGGAGGTGGAACCAGCCTCCAACCTCATCCTCACCCCTGAACTGAGCCAACTCTGGAGGCCCGGGAAGAGGCGGCTCTCCCAGGGGCACACTGCCCCCATGCCCCCTCCCTGAGTTCCTCTACCCTACTGGGAACCCGAGGGAGAGCTGTAGGTGGGGACATGCTCATCCTGGGTGCAGCCGTGGCCCGGGAGCCTGGCCTGGTGGGATATGGGTCTCAGCCTTCCAAGACAGTGTGATTGAATATGGAGTGGAGCACCCCCCACCCTCCCCCACCCAGAGACCCTGGGGAGGCAGGACCAGGCTCCTCCAGGACCGGCACTGGCTGACCAGGGCTGACACAGCCCCGACCCCAGTCCCCTGCCCACACACATCCCTGCCTGCCTGGGCTCTTCCCTCCTATTCTGTGGTGCAGGGGTTCCCTCCAGCCCATTTTTCTCATTCTTCTGGCACCTTGAGCCCAACTGTGAAAATCCAGCTCTCCGTGGTCAGGGCTGGGTTATATAAGAGGTCCCAGGGGAGGGCAGACAGAGCCCTACCTCCAGCCTGAGGCCTGCTCCTGTAGGCCCGCGGGCCTGTCCCCATAGGACCTCTTAGCGCCCTGCTTCAAGTCTCTCTATTCAAGATCCCAGGGCATCCTTACCCCACCCCCACCCCTCACCTCACCTCACAGCCCCAAACTCCCTGACTGCCCACTCACAACGCCCCCATTCAAAACTCCATCTCCGCCAATACATCTGTTCTTTCAAAACCAGCCTCACCTGACCTTCTCTCATAGGCTCACCCACATGTCTGTCCCCCATCCCTGCAATGCTCTTAGAGTAATTCAATTCCCCTCCCCGCCAGTTGCTTCTAGAAGAATAAGATGAGGAGTGCTGTCACAGCAGGCCACTCCTTGGCCTGAGAGAGAAGTGCTTCATCCCTGTGTGGCAGACAGGAAGGCCCAAATCTCCCCAGCCCAAGGGAAAGGTGCCACCAAGATGCTGGTCCCATTTCCTCCAGCAGACTTCCCAAGGGGCATTCTTGACCCAGAGGGCTCCCCACACCTCCAGGCATGTTTGCAGGCTAAGACCCTGATTACGTAGGTCTGAGAGAAGTGAGTCCAGCTCCAAGGTGCAGAACTCATTAATGGAGCTCAGAGAGGGGTATATAAACCAAAATGCCAGTGTGTGAGTGTTCAGTGTGCCCCGCAGCTTGCCCCAGCATGACGGCACATGCATTTCCTGTAAGCAGATCTGTGCTAGAAGCCAAAACACCATGAGAAGTGTGCCCGTGAGTGTGAAGAGTGAGGGATAAATTAAATGTTTCGTGGCCCAGGCCCCAGTAGCCATGGGGGATAGAAAGCCTTGCCAAGGGGTCCCCTCACCAAGTTCTCTTCCCTAGACACAGTCAAGGTCAGTGTCTGAGACTCGGGCTTTTCTCCCAGAGGGCTGAACACGTGCACCATTAAGGCTTGCCAGGCCCTGGGACCAGTCACCTCATCAGGGAGCCTTTGCCAGCCAATGCTCTGGCCCCATGTGCGGTCATTTCCTAGTTCAGTTCTCAGAGGGCAGCTCTATTTCTGCCAGTTCCACGTTTTTGGATGGCACCTGGCTGCTGCCCCAAGGCTCAACTGGTGTGGGGAATCCCAGAATGCCTGCAACTCTTTCCTGGATCCTGGACAACAGGGAAGGGGGAAGAGGGTGTGGATCAAGGAGGGTCCCCTGCCCTGCCCCATTTTCCAGGCCCAGCCACGTACTTACTTGTCCCCTCATTTCAGTAGCTGGCAAAGAGTCATAATTGAATTTGCAGTAGGGCGGAGAATGAAAAAAGAAAACCTTTCACATGTCTGGGATTAATTTATCCCTGATGATGGCCACATTCACACACTCCTTTTTGCTTAGGTTTCAAGAGAATATTCTGGCCGACAGTGTGAAACACACATACACACACAGAGAAAGCATGCATGCCCAGGGTGCACACCAGAGTGCATGTTGCTTGTGCAGGCGCCAGGGTGCACACCAGAGTGCATGTTGCTTGTGCAGGCGTCTGGGCCAGTGCCTGCAGTCCAGCGCTCGCACTATGTGAGGCACTGGGCATCATTGCAGCCGGCCCTCAAACGCCCTGGGAGGAACAGCCCACCATCACTCTGTTTCAGATAAGAAAACGGAGGCCTAGAATAAGTGACCCATCCAAGGGTCCACTGCTAAGTGGCAGAGGCAGGGCTAGAACTGCTCGCTGCCTGATTCTAAAGCCATGCTCTAATAAAATCTCTCTGTTGCCCAGAATCTGTCAGGCTGGGAATCCTTTTATAGCCTGAAGAAGCCTTCTGGCCCTTGAAGCTCTGCTCCCAGACTGTCTTCCAGGAGAGTCTGGGTCTCCACGGTGGGAGAGCTCCCAAGGCAAGCTTCTCTGCATTTCCATGTCCACAGAGATCTGAGAGGGGTGCTTTCCGAGTATTTCAGACAGTAGTGTCCTTCAGTCTTCCCTATCATGAGGGGCCTTTGACACCCTCTTCTTCTCCGGGTGGTAAGCCTGGATGGCAAAAGTACTCCAGGAAAAGGAGGGGGAAAAATACATCATAAAGAGGCAAAATACACCAGCAGGTATTTAAAAAATGCATTACCCATTATAAGTGTGTGATTTCTTTGTGCATTTGGGTCTTTTGTTTCACCCTTGGTTCTTGGTCAAACTCCTTTTGAAAAGATACCAGAGCATCTCTGCTGAAGCCAGCAGGAAAGGGAAGAGTTTCCTATGTAGACCTGAGCCAGCAGGGGGATGGAGGGGGCCCAGGAGGCCGTGGTGGGTGGGGCTGCATAAGGGACCCCAAGGAGGGCCCCACTGAGGTCCTGTGAGCCTGCTGGGGGAAGGGATGGTCAGGCTCTGGCCCCAGGCCAATGGTGGAAACACGGAGGACCAGCCGGGCTGGGGCACACACTCAGCCCCTCTGCCCAGGAGCAGAACGGACCATTGCCCCCCAACTCCAGTCCACCCCCAAACACACACAAGCCAGCCCTGCCAGGTAATGGGTGGAGCCTACAGTGACTTACTGGGCTACGCAGGAAACACAACAGGAGGCTTCCCCACCTGGATCTGCAGGCACCTGTGTAGGGTAAGGGATGGGGTTGTCTCTCTCCCTCCCATGCTTTGTTTCTAATAGATTAAGTGGGGTGCCAGTGAGGAGGGCAGAGGGAGCAGCTCCGGCTGCTGGCGGAGGGATGGCCAGCTGGGCAAAGGCACCAGCAGCCTGTGAAGTCCTGCCCTTTCCTGTCCCCACCGGCAGTCCTCAGCTCCCTGTCTCTGTTCCTCTGTCTCCTTCTCCATCTGCCTCATCTGTCCTCTCTCTGTGATACACACACACTATGAAAAAGAAAGACCAAAACAAAGGTAGAGAAATGGTATGAAAGCCACACTTGGCCAAGCCCCAGGGGATAGGAGCGGCAGTTAGTTGTCCCAGAGGAAAGAAAAACAGGGAAAGCGGGAGAGAGACGTTCCCAGAGTCTCAGCTGCCATTTAAGGGCAAGCACATCAGGCTGAACCCTGGCCCTTCCCTTGTTCTCTTCCACCAGCAGCAAACGTTTCCTGGGTTGTCCCCGTGTTACTGTCTGGGGACGCCCACCTGGGCCCCTGGAAATCCCATAATCCTATATTAATGAAACACATGGGGAGAGGATTGAGACAAGTTTGAGTTCCTGGGGGTGGAGGTGAAATGGGGAAGTGAATGCGGGCCCAGGGCCGCGCAGGTCAAAGCTGTCCTCATAGCTCTTTCTGTCTGTCCAGTCTCCCTGTCACCCCATCCTGGGCTGCAGCATAGCCCTGGCAAAGGCACAGGAAATGGTGTGTGTGTGTGCCTGCGTGCAGAACATCTCTCTCCGAAACACCAGTAGAGAAAATAAAGGCGGGGAACTGAATATTCTGGATACAAAAGGCTTATCAAGTTTTACTGAACCATTTTTGAACAGAGATGAGACTTATTCTCCACCGTGCAGCACGACTGGGTCTCAAATGTTGAGAACTAACTGAACTTCAGGACATAAAAATCCCTTTTGAAATCGCTCTGAGGGCCTGGCTATTTAAAGAGAACTTGCAGTGAAACACTTAGTAAAGTCCCTTCAGTGAAGGAAGCAGACATCTCATTAAGGGTTGAGATGTGATTTCAGCCCTGGAGGCACAGAATAAGAGCAGGGGGAGGCAGCGACAGTCAAGTCTGCTGGATTTCAGTGGTGGTGGGGCACCAGAGTGGGTCAGAGGAAATGCCCCAGAGGAAGGGACTGAGCTGAGACTTGAGCGATGGGCACAGGCCAGGTCTGCAAATGGTTCCACTCAGCAGAGCAGAGAAAAAGACAACAGATAAGGCAGGAAAGGCAAGCCAGGGGCGGCCTCTGGAGGAGCCGCATGCTGGTATGGTTGTCCTGCCTCCTGAGGATGGGGGAAATCCATGGCTGGATCTGATGTGACTGCTCGTGGACAGTGAATCAGGGAGTGGACAGGAAGAAGGCTGAGGAGTGGCACAGGGCGCCGTGATGTCAGCCTGACCTAAGGGGAGGTGGTGGTGATGAGAGGCAGCTTGATTCAGGGATCCAAGAGCCAGAATCTGTGGGATTTGGTGATGGTTTAGATGTGAGTTTAGGAGGAGGTAGGACTCAGGAAGCCTCCCACATGCTCAGCTCCAGTGACTGGGTACATGAAGGGAACAGCAGAGCAGGAACTCTTTCATCGGGTAAAAAGATGGCGATGTTGAGCAGGAGGTCTTGCATCTGAGTGCCTGTGCATTGCTCTGGTAGATATGCCCACTGAGAAGCAGCAGGATAATGCAGCTGCGGCACAGGGCAGAAACAGGGCTGGAGGTAGGGATGCTGTGACAGTGGCCTCTGGAGGGCAACTGAAGCCCTAGGAGTGGGGGAGATTGCTGAGGTGTGTGCAGTGTGAGAACAGGGGCCAGGCGAGAGCCTTGGGGAACACTGTAGACCTCAAGAAGGATGTAGAGAAGGCGAGGCTGGAGAGAGGAGAGAGGAGGGAAGTCAGGAGGTATCATGGCCCCCAACTGAAAGTGAGTCAAGCAGAGAGACTGTGCAGCCCTACCAGCTGCTGTCCACAGATTTAACAACCAGTGCTACTTGGGGCCCTGGTGGGGATTAGAAAAAGGTGCCCCTTCCCCAAGGTAGTTCACTTCTATCAGAAAATTACTGTAACACACTGATTTTATTAGAACAAAACACTTTACCGCCATCTGTAGGAAAATTGTTATAATAAATAATAAATGCATGATGTCGCAGATGCGGTGCCTGTACACAGCAGCCCTGGCTATTGACAACTGCAATAAAAACAGTCTTTGGGGCCGGGGGGGTGGGGGTGGTGCAGAATGAAGCTTACCAGCAAGGAGGCCAGGAGCTGTGGGTAGCACAGGATAGCTTAAATAATACAGAATTTATTATCCCATGTAATAAGATGTCTAGAGGTAAGGGCAGTTCCAGAGTTGGTTCTTTCAGTAGCATCATCCAGAATGAGGTCCCTGCCATCCTCTGTGTGGACTGCTTGCACCTCATGATCACAAGATGGCAGCCAGGGCTCCAACCATTACCTCTTTCCACAATGGGATTAGGAGGCAAAAGATGAAGATGTGTCTCCTTGTGTGTCCTTTAGTATTGAGGATAAAACTTTCCTAGAAACTTTCCCAGCTGCATCCCATCCCTATAAGCACCACCATCTTCTTCTCACCGCTCACTGGTTATAAATGAGTCACATGCCTTTTCCTAAACCAATCCCTGGCAGGATAATGGCTTGCTGAGATTGGTCAGATATAATAAGACACCTCCCCTTAGAGTTGGGGTAGGGCTCCCTTCTCAGCTTATGGCCATAGGGAACTTCATGAATGGTACCACCACTCACAATGCCAGACAACCGGGAGTCATTTGGCATCTATCTCCTATCCCACCCCACTGAAACCCCAGCCCCAACTGGTCACTCCCCTAGGCCTATAAAGTCCAATTGCTTAATGTCTCTGGAAGCCACTCTCTCTATGCCAGAGTTTCTCAATAGCCAACAATATCAGCACTTGAGACTGGATAATTCTTGGGCAGGGATGGGGTGCAGGTGGAGTGCTGTCCTCTGCACTGAAGGATGTTCAGCACCTACTGGATGCCAGTAGCACCTGCTCCACCCCACCCTCCAGTCAGGCAATCAAAAATGTCTCTAGACACTGCCAAATGTGCCTCGAGGGGCAAAATCGGCCCTGGTTGAGAACCACTGTTCTCTTTGTGTCCGTATGGATATTCTTAGAGATATTTAACCATTTTCCACTATGACTAGAGTTTGCACACCCTGTTTCCTCTATTGTCTTCTCCACACCCTGCCCTTGACCCTGTAACCCATGCTCATCCATCAGTGCATTGTAATTGCCCATCTATTTGCCTCCCTCTCCTACTCAGTTGTGAGATCTGAAATGACAGGACCCTCTATCTTGCTCAATATTGTATCTCTAGAGCCCAGCACCCTGCCTAGTACACAGAAAGCCATTTTTAATGACTGAATGAAAAGCATGAATGAATGACTCCTGCCCTGCCTTTCAGGTCTTCCGCAGTTGGCTTCTGGACTAATGAAGTAGTCTTCTAGAACAGCTGCCTGCAACTGGCCACACAGCGTCCTGAGCAACTGTTCTTCACCATTTGTGATCACAGTCCTTGTTAAGAATTGGGTGAGATCATTGGACCCTCACCCCCTCAAAAGCCATAAGGCTTTTATAATCTGAAGTCATGTGCCCCCAGGGGACTCCTGTCTCCTAAGAACTGGACTAGAATGATTTTTCAAAACCCATGATTCTGATCAAGGCCAGTTCAGTTTTAAGTCCTTCTGTGCTTCTTCCTTGCCTCCAGATTGAAGTTCAGACTCCTCGGCTGCACACACAAGGGGCTTCAACGCTTGGCCTTGCTCTTACAGTCCTCCCTCCTTCTCAACTCCCAGCCATGCCTTCCTGCAGTGAACTAGCCTGGCTCTCTGACAAATCCCTGCCCACGAGGAGCGGGTGCCCCTTCTCTGCTACTCCTATAAAGGGACAAATAACTGTAGTTTCCTGATACACTTTTCCCCCCATGCTGGGAGCTATGGAAGGTCAGGAGCCGTAGGTAATTCACTGTGGCATCCACAGAATCTGCTCTGGGGCTGCCATGTGGAGTATCTTAATAAATGTTCGGTGGACATGGTGTCTCCTCACCATCCAATCAATCCTCCTGAGTTTTGGTTGGTGGCTTATACAGTCCCAAGGAGCAGATTCAACCCCAGCTCTAGGAATGAAGCCAGCTTTAGACTGAAGCCAACCCAGAAGAGAGCAGAGCAGAGAAAGTATGCAAGGTTTTGGTGACTGTGTTGAGGAGCTGGATGGAACCTGGCCTGAAGCTAGCTAGTCCTTCTGAATGTTTTATTTCTGCAAAGCCATTAAATTCCTTTTACTAGTTTAAGTAAGGTTTTCTATTATCTGCCACTCAAGCGCACCAAGAAAAAACAAATGAATAAATGAAAATATTAATGAGTGGGTGACAATGTCACCCAAAACTGTTTTAACTTCACTGACAGTTATATAGTATACATTTATTTCCTCTTGCCTTCCTATGCCTGGAAAAAAAAAGAGAACTTTCTTTCCAAAGCTAACACCCTGCCCTGCTTCTCTAGGAAATGGTTCCATTAATTACCCCATATTCTCCCTTGTGTCTCCAATCGTTCCTTCCCCAGTTGCTTCCTCCTCTCTGCCTTCACACACCTCAGGCCTCCCACGGCCTCTAATGCTCTCAGTACCTCCTGAAACTGCAGCTGTATCTTTCCTCCTCTCACCTCCCATCTCCTCTGTAGGATAGCTGATCCTCAGTGCCTCCACACAGGCTCGCACAGTGTGCCCCGTGGGCAGTCGGGGAAGGCTCACCACCAGCTAGACCTCCCGGGGAGAGCTTTGGGCCCTGGGCCCTGCTGCACGTTCTGTGTGACTGTGGCCACCTGGCTCCAGGGTTCACATGTCAGGGTTTCAGGACTGACCACTCAGGTGCCCAAGGTTCATGAAGACCTAGACATGGAAGGCCACCTCCAGCCTGAACCTCTGCTCAAGAGAGAATCACTCAAGGTTCAAGATTAGCTCCCTTACCCTCAGGGGTCCAGGACAGCAGCCCCGTGCCAATCCCCTCCATTCTGCCAGCAGGTGGAGTGAGGTAGGGCCTCAGTCCGGGTCCCAGAGGGCAGGGACGAGCCGAGGGGGCGTGGAAGGCTCACTCAGGAGCCTTGGAGCCTGGGCCAGGGAAGCAGGCTCACGGAGGGAAACAGGAGAAGCCCTCCTGGGTAGCAAGAGAGGAGGCAGCCAGCACTGCGCTCCAGATTTCCAGCCCCTCGGGCAAGAGAAGCAAAGGCTCTATTCTGGAAACATGATGTTTTCATGCTCTTCGCTTTTTCTCTAAGTATGTTCCTGGTGCTCCTGTACATTAAGTCTGATTCTTGCAGATGTCAGACCCACAGCTAATGCTAGGCTTCAGGCCACAAGAAAAAAGTGTGTCTGTCCAGACCAGATCTTTAAAGCAGGATGAGGAACAGAGGGAGGGTATCACAAGAAATCCCAAGAACATGGGGGATAAGGTCATAACCAGAGGTCCAGCAGCAAGCCCTGCCTGGATTCCAGCCCAGCCCTTTCTGTGGAGCTCCATGTGTATAAAGCAGAACCTCTTCTGGGGCATGGCCACAGCAACCAGGAGGTACAGGTAACAGGCAGCCTAGGAAAGGAAGAGATGCCCAGGTGAAGAGGGGCAGGGGAGAGGGGAAAGTCCTGCAGAGGCAGAACACGCTGGGTCTTTAGGCAGACCGGACACCGAGCCTCAAACACACCCCGTCCCCAACCCACTTTGCCAAGGATAAGCAGTTCTATTCAAACTCTGAGCCAGAGGCAGCACACACCCAGGCGCATCCCCTGTAGTCACACCCCCCAGGGACTGCGGAGATACAGACACGCCACACTGTGGTTCAAACTGTTTTATACTGAAATACACAGGGGCTGATCCAAAAAGGTTGGGTTGGGGGAGAAAGAAATGATGAAAGGGGGACGATCCCAGGACTCAGTGTCACCGACTCTTGGAGCATGTGTCTCTCTGCCCACCTGGCAGGATGGTAGGGCCTGGAGGAGCCTGGCTAAGTTGGGCAGAGAAGGCAGCCAGTCCTGGGCCAGAGAGTCCTCAGCTGAAGGGCTTCACCAGCTTCATTGCAGCATAGTTCTAGAGAAGGAAGGCGGCAAAGACACGTGGTGACAGCTGCTGGGAGGGGGGGGGGCTGGGACGGGGCTGGGACAGGGGGCCCACCTACTCAACCACCTGCCTGCACCTGGCCCGCAGCACCCTCCCACCCACACTAGGCTCAATACCGCACCCTCCCAGTGCTCTCCCCATTCACACAGCCCCATCCTCCTGAGACTCCACTCATACCCTCCCTCCTGCCTGGGGCCACAGCTGCCTGAACTCCTCTGTCTCCACCCCCATCAATCCAGGGCCCGCTCACAGGTTCAACCAGCTGCCAAAAAGACTCTGATCACGAAGGGCCTGGCAGGGGCAGGCCTGCCCTGGCCTCTTCATCAGACAGGTGGCCAGAAGGCACCACCATGATTCTCCCTGCCCCCCATACTCCCACATGGGAACCCAGGGCTCACTGGCCACCACACTCCTGTCCAGAAGGCAGTAAGAGTTGGGGGCTTGGCTGTATGGGGGTGACCCGTGGTGCAGGCCACAACCAGAGATGGGTCATCCCTGATTAAGCCCTGCCTGCCGCAGGACTGACAGGAACCTCCTCTCCCCACTCCTCCCTGCAAAAAAAACCATGAAAACACATACAACACAACACAGAGCTCCTAATTGGGACAGTATGTTCCCCAGCGCCGCCCGAGAAAGCCAACTCTGGAAACAAAGCCGCCGCTCCTTCCCCGCCAGATCGCCTCCTGCCTCCCCACGCTGGCCCTGCTCCCAGCTGGCTCTGGTGGGGGAGCTGGGAGGAATCAGACAGGCTGCCCTCCTTGTCCCCCTCCCAGGGCAATTTCCAAGAGGGCAGGAGATTAGGCCAACTGGAAGGGAGCTGCCCTGGCCTGGTGCCCCTCTCCACCAGGCCCTCTCCCCTCCAGGCCTAAAAGCCAGGCCAGGGTCTGGGACCCACCAGGTGATTGAATAACTTGGCTGGAGGGAATCAGGGTTTGCCCAGGTTGTAGCAAAGGCCTATAAACAAAAACAGTCTGTAGCCTCGGGCCTGGGCTGCCCATGAGCCCTGGACTGCTCACCTAGATCTAACCCCCACATGCTAGCTCTGGGAGGAGAAAGGCAGAGTTGGTATTTTAAAGAGGACAATTTCTAGAAGAACTCAAGGAGAATGGGGCTGCTGTTGGAGGTCCAGGACACAAGGGGAGGGGCTCAGACCAGGGCTACTGGCCAAAGTGCTCCTCAGCAACTACCCACAAGGCCTGGGGCTAAGGTGGCCTAGAGATAAGAATGTACCATGGGCTGAAAGTAACTGAAAATCTCCCCCCACTCCCAGCCAGGTAGGAGGGCCTTCCTCCCCAGCAACTGAAGGCCTAGTCTGCCCCCCACATGCCTCCCAGGGCAGATCCCCACAAGCCAGGGGCTGGGGCTGGGCAGAGAAATGGCAGTAGTGATACATTTCGGACCTGCCGCTGCCCTCCCCTCGGCTCTTTGCAGGGGGCTGGCTTGACATGCAGTGCACCCAGGGATAAGACCAAAGAGCTCCCCTGACCACAGTGCAGGTCCCACAGGGCAGAGCTAACCTAGTCCAGCCCTTCCTCACACAGGTAAGAGGGCCTTGCTGAGGTCACATAGGAAGTCACTGGCAGGGCCAGAGGCCAGCCCCACCTCCTGACTCCATGCCCAGAATTCCGTCCTGCACATGGGACTCCCTTGAGGAGCACGAGTCTGCACCAGCTCTCCTCTGCCTCAACCCGGGCCCAAGCCCCAGGATGGGGCATCAGATCGAAGCCATGCTCACTGGCTTCACTGTCTCCCCACGGGACGGAGCTTCCCAGTGGCCCCGAGTTCATCACCTCCCTCATCCCCACCACACACCCTTGCCTCCCAGACACACACCCCATGCTTAATAAAGTCTTCACTGGAACTGAGTACTCAAAATGAGAGGTGTGAGCCTGAGGCAGGCCAGACGAGGAGAACCGCTCCCCTCCAATGTGGCCCCTTGCACCTGTCCAACAGGGGAACACCAGGTAGAGTCCGGGGCCTGATCCCAGGTCCCAGGGCACCACGGGCCATGGGGCCCTAGAGCTGCATGCTTGCTCATGCCCTTCCCAATATCTAATCCTGTATTTATCATTTTGTCTTCCTTTGCTCCAAGAAGGCCCCTCAAATTGTACAAGCTTCAATTCCCTGTGATGTGAACCCACCCCTGGAGTGCAGCCATATTTGGCCAATTGGCCATGACTCTTCTTGCTGAGCCTCAGAACACGTTTCAGCCTGGCACTCCAAGCAACCATTGCCAGAGCCCAGAGGGTGGCTAGGGCCTAGGTGTCCACACCAGACAGTCCCCTCTGCTGTTCTTCAAAGTCCCTGATATTAGGGACTGAAGGGGATGGCGTTGAGGTTTTAACCATCTTGCTCACAGAAAGCATGCTCTACTGATACAAGGCCTTACCAGCCACCGTAGGAGAGAGCTCTCTGTCCTCCTGGAGGATTCACAAAGCAAAGAGTGCACAGGTGAGGAATCCCCAGAGCAGACTGTTTGCTGTGGGGACATGCATGGGGCTGGCGGCCTGGTGCTGACCAGGATGGAGCCTAGAAGCCTGGTGAGGCGCCAGACACATACTGCCACTCAGACCTGAACCAGCCCCCTCCCTTCTCTAGGTGTCTATTTCTTTGCTGTTAAAATCAGGATGACATGGAGTTGTTGATCATACCATTCTCTCTACTTGCATATGGTTTCAAATTTTCATACTAAAAAGCTTTTTAAAATTTAAAAAACATCACAAATCAGGTGTCAGCCTAGACACACCATGATCACTTCGAGGTCTGAAGTACTAGTGACTCAGAGTGGGGACTGGAGCATCTTCAAGGTTACCCTCATGAGCTGAGCTGTGAGGACCAGGAAGAACAGGCAGGGAACAGAGATGCAGACCCTCCTCCCTTGGGAGGGGCCCAGTGGAGCTGGGGGTGCAGCCCTCACTAGTGTGACTCAGGCATCATCTGGCTTCTCACCAGGTGAGAGGGACCCCCAGGGTGCACCATGCCAAGTGACAGGCTTCTGGGCCGGCGCCCTGCCCACCCTGCTGCAGGAGCCAGGGCACGCTCTATCCCAGCCCAGCTCCTCCCTTCCTCTGGCCCTCAAAGGAGCCATTCTCAGAAATGAGGGGCCTTCTTCTCTGCTCTGCCACATGCACCTTCCCTTCCCTTCCATGCCCAGCCTCACATGCTCCTTCAACAAGGTTCCCCTGCCTACCCCTATCCAAGAAGCCTCACCTCCCAAGGGCTTGCCAAGCACAGCTGTGTCTCCCATCAAGGGCAAGGACTCAGTTTCTCCCACTGGACTATGAGGACTTTGCCTTGGGACTCTGTTCCAAGGGTAGGACTGTGTCTCCTTCCCAGACTAGGAACCCCCCAGAGTGGAGGCTACGTCTCCCTCATCAAACCAAGGGCTCCTCCAAGACAGGCTCCATGCCTCCCCTCAGGCCCGCTCACCGGGAAGGCGTAGATGAAGATGCCCACGAACAGCAGGAGGATGAAGAGGATGATGAAGAGGACAATGGCACACCGGAACCGCCGCCACAGGATGAACTTCATGGTCTTGTACGGGGACGTGAACCAGAGGAAGGAGGTGTCAGGGCGCCTGTGAGTGAGATCCCAGAGGTCAGCAGGGCACCCCTACTGCAGCAGCCTTCTCTAAACCCTGCTCCCCAATCACCCTGGCCCTCTCCACAAGTGCCCAGGGCCAGCCCAGCCTCAAGGGCCTCAGCCCCTGCCCCTCAAACCAGCCCTCTGTAGCTGCGTTCCCTTCTCCTCCAAGCTTTGGCCACCACATGAGCCCCACCTGTGCTGCCCTCCTTGTCAGGGTGCCACTAAGCCCTCCACACCCTCAAGGGCCCAGATCTTAGACCCCCTGACACCCTCTCTCCTCCTGATCCAGGACTTAATCCCAGAGTAGTGATGTGGGGGCTGAGCAGAGCCTCAAGGGGCTGCCCCATTAGGTGAGCTGTGGCCCACAGTCCCAGACAAGCCCGGCCACCTGCCCAGATGCACATGGCCAGTCCATGGTCAGGGAAGAATGGCAGGAGGTGAACCCCGAAAGCTGATTTTTCTCTCACTGATTTTCTCAACCAAGAACTACAAAACCTTCCCCTAGGTCAGCCTTGCAACTCAATGGACATGCAGGATTTTGTGCCTCAACAAGGGCCATTTTAACATCAGACTGTATGCCACTGGGTCTCCCAGGTCTTTCTTGTCTTTTCACCCAGATCCCAGCGTCCTTTGGTGAGGATGCCTCTCACTGCTCTGCCGGCCCATGGTACTGAGGAGGGAGTGTGACAGGTGGGCCATCTGTGCTAAGTCTGACCTGAGTCACACGGGCCATGGGGAGGGACCCAGCAAATGCAAATACCACCCCCGCCTCCAACCATCTTTCAGTCCCCAATAACTGCCTACAAAGCTTCTCCCTCTGTTGGATTGGTCTATATCCTGTTAGGGTCTGTGAGGTAGGGAAGCCAGGAGCCAGTGGCCCCATTTCACAAATAGGAAAATCAAGGCAGAAAGGTCATTTAAAAACCACATTGATACCACATGAGAGCCACAGAAGGCAGCTTAGTCAGGGAAAAGACCTTGATTGGGCTCCAGAGCCAATCACACCAGGTATGAGAATTCCAGCTTCACCATTTTACCAGAGGGACGACCTTATTAAACTTTGCTGAGATTGTTTCCTCATCTGCAAAATGGGGATGATAATAATAACAACCCCATAGGGAAGGTTCCATACCACAATATATACCTGCCCTATGACAGCAGGCTCAGCATCCCACGAACAGCTACCCAAAAGTGCCTGCTTCTTAAATTAGCTGAGGAGCCCAACATTCCCAGGAGCGATGCCTGTCACCTGCCCCTAACCTTCTGTGTGTCTCTGGAATGAGTCACATCCATCTCAGAGCCATATGGGCTTCATGACTTCTGCGCGGCTAGGCGGTGAGTGCCCTCTGGCCTGTGGCTACACCTCCCAGCCCCCTAGGCATCAGCGGTCTGGGCCAGGTACTAACCTGGGGTCCTCGAGCTTAGGATTCATGTTGGGCTCATCTCGGCCCTGGCCAGCAGGCCGTTCCTCATGCTCACTCTCTGCTACAATCTCCAAGGTCATCTCCAGCTTGCCCTAATGGAACAGAGGGAACTGGTCAGGCACACAAAGGCTCCGTCCCATGGCTTGGGAAAGCACCAGGCCAGGACACATACAAGAACCACTTCATTCTCTTTAAAAAAAAAAAGAAAGAAAGAGAAAGGGAAAGAAAAGAAAAGAAGGGAAAGGAAGTGGGATTGATCTGATCGTAAAAGCAGCACCTGTTCCTTGTAGAACATTTAGCGACTACAGAAACGTACAAAGAAAGGAAAACATACTTCCACTACATGGAAATAAGCACTATATTTTTATGCACCAGAGTTGTTTTTCTCTGCAGCATAGGAAATATCTCAGTGTATATACAGTTCTATAGCTTGGTTCTTTCACTTAGAAATATATCATATTTCACTGTATAATTATATATTCTTTAAAGTTTGCTTTTTAATGGCTGTAAAACATCCTATAGATGGTTGAACATAATTTTCTTAGTAAACTACTTATTTTGGTTCATTTAGGTTATTTCCAACTCTTTGATGTTATAAGTAAGGATGCAACAAACATCCCAGAACCTACATTTTCAATTATATCTGGTTATTTCTTTAGGAGAGATTCTAGAAGTGGGATGACAGAGTTCAAGAGCAAAAATATTGTTCATCTCTGGCTATGTATTACTAAATTGTTACCCCAATGGTAAAACCATTAGCACTCTCCACAGAAGTAAATGAGGTGACCTGTCTCTCTGCATCTTCACCAGCAATGAGCATTTCTTCTTTTTAAATCTAATTTAGTAGGCAAAAGGATGCTTTCACATTTTAAAATACCCCTTTATTTAATCACTGGGGGAATAAGCTCTTCCAGTGTTTAATGGCCACTTGTACTTCTTTGTATGCCCTTTGCTCATTTTTCTTTTGAGGTGTTAGTATTTCTTAATAAATGTTTCAGTTCCTTATACAACAAGAATATTTTGTTTCAAGGGCCACTTCAGGGGCTGGCTGGCTGCCTGCGGCTTCTAAGTAAACTGTCAGGGATTCACTTCCTCTCCAAAGGAAGGGATTCCTCTCTCCATGGTCTGTCCTGTCACACCCCTGGGCAGACCTCTGGGCAGGGACACTAGTACAAGGACAGTCCTTGATAGCTTTGAGTCCTGCTCAAATGGGAGAGGCACTCCTGTGTCCTCCACAGGAAGCCCAGGCCACAGGGGAACCCAGGACACAGATCACTGATGGCCAAAGAGCAGAGTGTGAATTTAACAGGATCCATGGGAGATAAGAGCATCTTTTGGCTTAAATAAGCCCTGCTGGAATTTGAGCCTCAAATAGAGGAAGGCTGTGAACTGGAAGAGAAGGCGGGTGCCTTGGAACGCAGAGAGACTCGGGGTAGGAGAGAGGGAGTGATACGTATGCGCTCAGTGATCCTCACAGAAGCAGCCACGCCTGCACCTCCACTGGGCTGGAGGGAGCAGACTTACCCCCAGGGTCTTCCTCTCAGCCTCTTCTGCCATGCAGGGCCACCAGCCCTTCACTGTTTTCTGTTCAAAAAGGGACACAAACCGCTCTGGGTGGAAAGTGTCATCCAGCTGGTCCAAGGAGCATTTCTCGGCTGTCTTGGCAGGCTTGGGCATGTGGTTGAGATCCAGCTGCAAGGAGCCTGCGGCAGAGAGGGGTCCTTTGGCCGAAGGTTTCTCTATCACTGCCAACCTAGGCTACCCTGGGCCTGGACAGGTTCAAGGAACACTCACTGTACCTCTTCAGCTTCTATCCATGGACTTAGCCATGGGTCGAATCCCCCAAATGCTCCATCTGCCCATCCACTGCCTTATCTCCTCTATGAGCTTCCCACCCATCTATTCATCCATATGCCCATTAACCTGCCTTTACCGAGTCACCTTAACAGTGCTTCCCACATGCACAACTATCCATCTCACTGTGTTATACAAACCTGTTCATTCAACCATTGTCTACATCCATCGATTTTTTAAATTATTTTTATTGTGGTAAAATACATATAACATAAAATATGGCATTTTAACCACTTTTGAACATATAATGCAGTGGCACTAATTATATGTACAATGTCATGCAACCATCACTACCTATTTCCAGAAGCTTGTCATCCCCCCCAAATGGAAACTCTGTACCTATTCAGCAATAAAACCCCATTCCCCTCTCCTCTCAGCCCTTATAACCTTTAACCTATTTTCTGTCTGTATAAATTTGCCTATTGTAGATTTTTCATATAAGTAGAATCATAAAATATTTGTCCTTTTGAGTCTGGCTCACTTCACATGTTTAGCATGTTTTCCAGGTTCATCTATGTTGTAGTATTTATCAGTATGTCATTCCTTTTTATGGCTGAGTAATATTCCATGGCATGGAGAGACTGAGTTTTATTTACCCACTGATGAACACTTGGATTGTTCCCACCCTGTGGCTATTGTGAATAACACTTCAGTGACCATTGCCATACAAGTGTCTCAGTCTCCTTTCTCAATTCTATTGATCATATAACTAAGGGTAGAATTGCTTGGTCATGTGATAATTTCTACGTTTTGCTTTTTGAGGACCTGCCAAGCTGTTTTCCACAGCAGCTGCACCATTTTACATTCACACCATCAATGTCCAAGCCTTCCAATTTCTCCACATCCTCTCCAGGACTTGTTATTTTCTATATTTTGTTTTTACGATTTGATAGCCATCCTAATGGGTGGGACGTGGTATCTCACTGTGGTTCATCCACCAATTTTTTCATCTGCCTACCTAGATATCCAAGCAGTCATCTTTCTATACTGTTTATTCCTCATCCATTTCATCTATTATCTCCCTGTATAGCTTCATCTATTTGATTGAACCATATGAAAATGCTGGTATTTAACTACCTTTGACCTATAAAAGAAGCAATCTCATGTGGTTTCACCTAATCCAATCAAAACAACATGATGAAGTCAATGGGATTGGAGCATGGGTTATTGAACGGATTAAGTGAGAGAGAGAAATCTAAAAAATGTTTTCTGAGGCCAAATTAAAGAAATTCTTGAATACCATGCAAAGGAGATTAGATTTTTTCAGTGTGGAATGCTTGGTTACTTACTGCAAGTATCCACTGATTCTATTTTTCTAGTTTTCTTGCTTTCCACTTATCCATTTGTCCTTCTTTCTACTTTGAATTAACTATCTACATCCCTTTATAGATTCCATTTGTTGAATGCTATATCTATCCATTTGCTCAACTCCATATCAGCATTCACCTATCTACATTCCCACATTTCTCTATCCCTCAAGTGTAATGAATGTTTATTTCCTATTTTAAATATGGTCTCAATATAATTTTAAGAAAAATTAGTATATTAAACCACATGCACACACACACATACACACACAATTACCCCAGCATGAGCTATATAAAAGATTATAAGGAAACAGGATTATCTCCGGATGATGAGATCACAGATTTTAGTTATTACTTTTAAATTAATAAATATTCAAGTGAAGTAAAATGTGTAATGAAGAAATTACACATTATGAAGAAGTAAAAAATCTTGTAGAGTTAAATACAGTAGTTTTAATAGTTTTCGTTTTAAAAACAACAGAGGAACCCATTTAATTTTATTTTGAGCATTGTTTTCTAATTCAGTAAAAATGCAGTTTTCTTTGTTTTTCTCTTTAAAATTAACTTTCTAAAGCTCCACCCCCCAAAGGAAAGATAGGTTGATGCAAAAAAACTTTTTAGTCTATAAACAAAAAAGACTCCATAAAAAATTTAAAAGCTGTTGAAAAAATGGGAGAAATTCTTTGTAATGTGGCCTTACTAGACAAAAGCTCTGAAAATCAATAATATATAAAAGATGAATATCCCAAAACCATGAAAAAGAAAGCCTACTGGTAATATGGATAATAAATATATTTTTAAAGGTCTACCACACAACTAATGAGGAAATACAAATAAAAATAAAAACAAGGGGGGCGGAGCCAAGATGGCGGCGTGAGTAGAGCAGTGGAAATCTCCTCCCAAAAACACATAGAGCTATGAAAATATAACAAAGAAAAATCTTCCTAAAATAGAGACCACAGGACACAGGACAACATCCAGACCACATCCACACCTGCAAGAACCCAGCGCCTTGTGAAGGGGGTAAGATACAAGCCCCGGCCCGGCGGGACCCGAGCGCCCCTCCCCCCGGCTCCCGGCGGGTGGAGAGAAACCGGAGCGGTTTTTTTTTTTTTTTTTTTTTGGCGAGCGCTTTTTGGAAGCCTTAGAGGGACGGGCCCCCGTTGCTGGGGAGGCAGGGTGGCGGGACCAGTGAGCAGGTGCTTGGGAACGGCGCTGGAGGACAAAGAACACCCCGCGTTTCTCCCTGCGAGACCTGGGGGCGGGTGCCTGAGACCAGTGCCTGAGGACGGAGGAGGTCGCGCGTTTTTCCCCTTTTTTTTTCTCTCTCTTTTTGGCGAGCGCTCTTTGGAAGCCTTGAAGGGACGGGGACCCCAGTGCTAGGGAGGCACGGTGGCGGGACTGGTGAGCGGGTGGCTGGGACCGGCGCCTGAGGACAAAGAATATCCCCCGTTTTTCCCTGCGGGACCGGTGGGCGGGTGCCTGAGACCGGCACTTGAGGACAGAGGAAATCGGGCGTTTTTCCCCTTTTTTTTTTTCTCTTTTCTGCGAGTGCTTTTTGGAAGCCTAAAAGGGACAGGGACCCCGGTGCTAGGGAGGCAGGGCGGCGGGACTGGTGAGCGGGTGCCTGGGACCGGCACCTGAGGACAAAGAATATCCCGCATTTTTCCCTGTGGGACCGGTGGGTGGGTGCCTGAGACCAGCACCTGAGGACGGAAGAAATCGCGCGTTTTTCCCCTTTTTTTTCTCTCTTTTTGCCGAGTGCTTTTTGGAAGCCTTGAAGGGACAGGGACCCCGGTGCTAGGGAGGCAGGGCGGCGGGACTGGTGAGCGGGTGCGTGGGACCAGTGCCTGAGGACAAAGAATATTGAGCGTTCCTTCCCTGCGGGACCGGTGGGTGGGTGCTTTTTGGAAGCCTTGAAAGGACAGGGACCCTGGTGCTAGGGAGACAGGGCAGCAGGACCAGTGAGCGGGTGCCTGGTGGCACCTGAGGACAAAAAAAAAAAAAAAAAAAATCACTTGTTTTTTCCTTTTTGTTCCTTTTTTTTTTTCTCTTTCTTTCTGTTCCCTCTCTCATTGTTGCTGCTGTTGTTTTGGTTTGGAGAGTGCTTTTTGGAAATCTTAAAGGGGCAGGACAGGTCACTTAGACCAGAAGCAGGGAATCTGGGGATCTCTGGGCACTCTAACCCCCTGGGCAGCAGGGAGCACAGAGGCCCCTTACAGAGATAAATAGTCTCCTGGCTACTCCCCCTCCAATGGGGCTCCACCATTTTGGAGGAACAGCCCCAGCCAGGCCAAGCCCACAGCAACAGCGGAGATAAACCCCAAAGCAACTGGGCAGGAAGCAGAAGCCCTGTCTGCGCACAGCTGCCCAGCACAAGCCACTAGAGGTCGCTATTCTCCCAGGAAAAGGCTACAAACCAACAAGAAGGGAAGCTCTTCCAGCGGTCACTTGTACCAGCTCTGCAAACTATCTCTATCACCATGAAAAGGCAAAACTACAGGCAGACAAAGATCACAGAGACAACACCTGAGAAGGAGACAGACCTAACTAGTCCTCCTGAAAAAGAATTCAAAATAAAAATCATGAACATGCTGACAGAGATGCAGAAAAAAATGCAAGAGCAATGGGATGAGATGCAGAGAAAAATGCAAGAGCAATGGGATGAGATGCAGAGAAAAATGCAAGAGCAGTGGGATGAAGTCCGGAAGGAGATCACAGATGTCAGGAAAGAGATCACAGAAGTGAAACAATCCCTGGAAGGATTTATAAGCAGAATGGATAAGATGCAAGAGGCCATTGAAGGAATAGAAGCCAGAGAACAGGAACGTATAGAAGCTGACATAGAGAGAGATAAAAGGATCTCCAGGAATGAAACAACACTAAGAGAAATATGTGACCAATACAAAAGGAAAAACATTCGTATTATAGGGATACCAGAAGAGGAAGAAAGAGGAAAAGGGATAGAAAGTGTCTTTGAAGAAATAATTGCTGAAAACTTCCCCAAACTGGGGGAGGAAATAATTGAACAGACCATGGAATTATACAGAACCCCCAACAGAAAGGATCCAAGGAGGACAACACCAAGACACATAATAATTAAAATGGCAAGGATCAAGGACAAGGAAAGAGTTTTAAAGGCAGCTAGAGAGAAAAAGGTCACCTATAAAGGAAAACCAATCAGGCTAACATCAGACTTCTCAACAGAAACCCTACAGGCCAGAAGAGAATGGCATGATATACTTAATGCAATGAAACAGAAGGGCCTTGAACCAAGGATACTGTATCCAGCACGACTATCATTTAAATATGATGGTGGGATCAAACAATTCCCAGACAAGCAAAAGCTGAGGGAATTTGCTTCCCACAAACCACCTCTACAGGGCATCCTACAGGGACTGCTCTAGATGGGAGCACCCCTAAAAAGAGCACAGAACAAAACACACAACATATGAAGAATGGAGGAGGAGGAATAAGAAGGGAGAGAAGAAAAGACTCTCCAGACAGTGTATATAACAGCTCAATAAGCGAGCTAAGTTAGGCAGTAAGATACTAAAGAAGCTAACCTTGAACCTTTGGTAACCACGAATCTAAAGCCTGCAATGGCAATAAGTACATATCTTTCAATAGTCACCCTAAATGTAAATGGACTTAATGCACCAATCAAAAGACATAGAGTAATAGAATGGATAAAAAAGCAAGACCCATCTATATGCTGCTTACAAGAAACTCACCTTAAACCCAAAGATAAGCATAGACTAAAAGTCAAGGGATGGAAAAACATATTTCAGGCAAACAACAGTGAGAAGAAAGCAGGGGTTGCAGTACTAATATCAGACAAAATAGACTTCAAAACAAAGAAAGTAACAAGAGATAAAGAAGGCCACTACATAATGATAAAGGGCTTAGTCCAACAAGAGGATATAACCATTCTAAATATATATGCACCCAATACAGGAGCACCAGCATATGTGAAGCAAATACTAACAGAACTAAAGAGGGAAATAGACTGCAATGCATTCATTGTGGGAGACTTCAACACACCACTCACCCCAAAGGATAGATCCACCGGGCAGAAAATAAGTAAAGACACACAGGCACTGAACAACACACTAGAACAGATGGACCTAATAGACATCTATAGAACTTTACATCCAAAAGCAACAGGATATACATTCTTCTCAAGTGCACATGGAACATTCTCCAGAATAGACCACATACTAGCTCACAAAAAGAGCCTCAGTAAATTCCACAATATTGAAATTCTACCAACCAATTTTTCAGACCACAAAGGTATGAAAGTAGAAATAAATTCTACAAAGAAAACAAAAAGGCTCACAAACACATGGAGGCTTGACAACATGCTACTAAATAATCAATGGATCAATGAACAAATCAAAATAGAGATCAAGGAATATATAGAAACAAATGACAACAACAACACTAAGCCCCAACTTCTGTGGGATGCAGCGAAAGCAGTCTTAAGAGGAAAGTATATAGCAATCCAGGCACACTTGAAGAAGGAAGAACAATCCCAAATGAATAGTCTAACATCACAATTATTAAAACTGGAAAAAGAAGAACAAATGAGGCCTAAAGTCAGCAGAAGGAGGGACATAATAAAGATCAGAGAAGAAATAAACAAAATTGAGAAGAATAAAACAATAGCAAAAATCAACGAAACCAAGAGCTGGTTCTTTGAGAAAATAAACAAAATAGATAAGCCTCTAGCCCAACTTATTAAGAGAAAAAGAGAGTCAACACAAATCAACATAATCAGAAATGAGAATGGAAAAATCACGACAGACTCCACAGAAATACAAAGAATTATTAAAGACTACTATGAAAACCTATATGCCAACAAGCTGGAAAACCTAGAAGAAATGGACAACTTCCTAGAAAAATACAACCTCCCAAGACTGACCAAGGAAGAAACACAAAAGTTAAACAAATCAATTACAAGCAAAGAAATTGAAACAGTAATCAAAAAACTACCCAAGAACAAAACCCCGGGGCCGGACGGATTTACCTCGGAATTTTATCAGACACACAGAGAAGACATAATACCCATTCTCCTTAAAGTGTTCCACAAAATAGAAGAAGAGGGAATACTCCCAAACTCATTCTATGAAGCCAACATCACCCTAATACCAAAACCAGGAAAAGACCCCACCAAAAAAGAAACTTACAGACCAATATCCCTGATGAATGTAGATGCAAAAATACTCAATAAAATATTAGCAAACAGAATTCAACAGTATATCAAAAGGATCATACACCATGACCAAGTGGGGTTCATCCCAGGGATGCAAGGATGGTACAACATTCGAAAATCCATCAACATCATCCACCACATCAACAAAAAGAAAGACAAAAACCACATGATCATCTCCATTGATGCTGAAAAAGCATTTGACAAAATTCAACATCCATTCATGATAAAAACTCTCAGCAAAATGGGAATAGAGGGCAAGTACCTCAACATAATAAAGGCCATATATGATAAACCCACAGCCAGCATTATACTGAACAGCGAGAAGCTGAAAGCATTTCCACTGAGATCGGGAACCAGACAGGGATGCCCACTCTCCCCACTGTTATTCAACATAGTACTGGAGGTCCTAGCCACGGCAATCAGACAAAACAAAGAAATACAAGGAATCCAGATTGGTAAAGAAGAAGTTAAACTGTCACTATTTGCAGATGATATGATACTGTACATAAAAAACCCTAAAGACTCCACTCCAAAACTACTAGAACTGATATCGGAATACAGCAAAGTTGCAGGATACAAAATCAACACACAGAAATCTGTAGCTTTCCTATACACTAACAACGAATCAATAGAAAGAGAAATCAGGAAAACAATTCCATTCACCATTGCATCAAAAAGAATAAAATACCTAGGAATAAACCTAACCAAGGAAGTGAAAGACTTATACTCTGAAAACTACAAGTCACTCTTAAGAGAAATTAAAGGGGACACTAATAAATGGAAACTCATCCCATGCTCATGGCTAGGAAGAATTAATATCGTCAAAATGGCCATCCTGCCGAAAGCAATATACAAATTTGATGCAATCCCTCTCAAATTACCAGCAACATTCTTCAATGAATTGGAACAAATAATTCAAAAATTCATATGGAAACACCAAAGACCCCGAATAGCCAAAGCAATCCTGAAAAAGAAGAATAAAGTAGGGGGGATCTCACTCCCCAACTTCAAGCTCTACTACAAAGCCATAGTAATCAAGACAATTTGGTACTGGCACAAGAACAGAGCCACAGACCAGTGGAACAGATTAGAGACCCCAGAAATTAACCCAAACATATATGGTCAATTAATATTTGATAAAGGAGCCATGGACATACAATGGCAAAATGACAGTCTCTTCAACAGATGGTGCTGGCAAAACTGGACAGCTACATGTAGGAGAATGAAACTGGACCATTGTCTAACCCCATATACAAAGGTAAACTCAAAATGGATCAAAGACCTGAATGTAAGTCACGAAACCATTAAACTCTTGGAAAAAAACATAGGCAAAAACCTCTTAGACATAAACATGAGTGATCTCTTCTTGAACATATCTCCCCGGGCAAGGAAAACAACAGCAAAAATGAGCAAGTGGGACTACATTAAGCTGAAAAGCTTCTGTACAGCGAAAGACACCATCAATAGAACAAAAAGGAACCCTACAGTATGGGAGAATATATTTGAAAATGACAGATCTGATAAAGGCTTGACGTCCAGAATATATAAAGAGCTCACACGCCTCAACAAACAAAAAACAAATAACCCAATTAAAAAATGGGCAGAGGAACTGAACAGACAGTTCTCCAAAAAAGAAATACAGATGGCCAAGAGACACATGAAAAGATGCTCCACATCGCTAATTATCAGAGAAATGCAAATTAAAACTACAATGAGGTATCACCTCACACCAGTAAGGATAGCTGCCATCCAAAAGACAAACAACAACAAATGTTGGCGAGGCTGTGGAGAAAGGGGAACCCTCCTACACTGCTGGTGGGAATGTAAATTAGTTCAACCATTGTGGAAAGCAGTATGGAGGTGCATCAAAATGCTCAAAACAGACCTACCATTTGACCCAGGAATTCCACTCCTAGGAATTTACCCTAAGAACGCAGCAATCAAGTTTGAGAAAGACAGATGCACTCCTATGTTTATCGCAGCACTATTTACAATAGCCAAGAATTGGAAGCAACCTAAATGTCCATCTGTAGATGAATGGATAAAGAAGATGTGGTACATATACACAATGGAATACTACTCAGCCATAAGAAGTGGAAAAATCCAACCATTTGCAGCAACATGGATGGAGCTGGAGAGTATTATGCTCAGTGAAATAAGCCAAGCGGAGAAAGAGAAATACCAAATGATTTCACTCATCTGAGGAGTATAGGAACAAAGGAAAAACTGAAGGAACAAAACAGCAGCAGAATTACAGAACCCAAAAATGGACTAACAGGTACCAAAGGGAAAGGAACTGGGGAGGATGGGTGGGCAGGGAGGGATAAGGGGGGGGAAGAAGAAGGGGGGTATTAAGATTAGCATGCATGGGGGGGAGGGAGAAAGGGGAGGGTGGGCTGCACAACACAGAGAGGACAAGTAGTGACTCTACCACATTTTGCTAAGCTGATGGACAGTAACCGTAATGTGGTTGTTAGGGGGGACCTGATATAGGGGAGAGCATAGTAAACATAGTATTCTTCAGGTAAGTGTAGATTAAAAATTTAAAAAAAAAAAAAAGAAAGAAAGAAAGAAAAGGGGGATTACTCCTTAACAGGATAAAACTATTGGTAAATCAAAGATCAACGCATGCTTTAAATATCCTTAATGTTGATCACTTAAAGGGTGTCAGATGATCAGCTATGGAGGTACTCTTTTCTGATAATATTCCTTTCTCTTAATTAAAAAAAAAAAAAAAGCAGTTACTGTGTGCTGACCTCCAATGAGTTCTGCACAGTGGTATAGAGGGCATGTCAAAGTGTGGGCAAAGGGTCTGTTTGTTTCTACGCAGAAGATCAAGGCCTAGCTTGGATACCCAGAAAATGAACTAAGATACGATATGAGGAGGAGCTTCCGGCATCAGCACTCTCTGGAGGACTCGTGCCGGGGGATGATCATCAAAAAGCCTCCACAGGGATCCGGACGATGCTGCGGTTGTGGCTGCATCCAGCCCACCGTCTCCTGGACTTGCCATAAGAAGGAGGAGGGAGATGTCTAGGCTGGCATGTGCATACAGTGAGACAACGAATTTGACTGGATCTGTACTGTTGGAACTCAACCAGGAGTTGGGAGGGGTGCAAGTTGTAGCACCCCAAAATCTCATGACTATAGACTATCTATGGTTAAAAGAACATATGGGATGTGAACAGATCCCAGAAATGGGCTGCTTTAATTTGTCTGATGGTTCAAGTACAGTTGGAAAATATCCATCATATCATAGATAAATTTTCACAAATGCCTAGGGTGCCTAAATGGTTTTCTTGGCTTCACTGGAGATGGCTGGTAATTATAGATTTGCTTTGTTTATGTCACCATATTCCTATTATGTTAATATGTGTGTGCAAATTAGTTAGTAGTTTAAAACCTATACATACTTAAGGTACTATACAAGAAGATATGTCAAAGAAATAATCAATCCTCCCAAGTTTCCTTCATATGCTACATCTATAGCTTTTCTTCTTCCTTCCTAATTACAAACCTTAAATAGAATTCGTGCCTCATATCGACTTTACCGAGTATCATAATTCCTCCAGGTGGTAAAGATACCTCGAGACAAGTGCTGGGCATAGAAGCCACAGGGCGTAAATCTGCAAAGAAGTAAAAAGCTAACCTTTGCAAACAATATGGCTTCTCTCTCACTTACCAACTTTACATTTCCCTGTATGGCCCCGGAAGATGACTGGTTAGCCAGAGACGGGTAAGATTCCTCAAGGGAGGAACAACCTAAGACAGGCACAGTCGCAGGGGGGCCATCAGGTGAGAATTTGGGGATCAACAGAGGTGAGGCTCAGAACCTCACCCCCCCTGCTTTGAGAGAAATCTTCTGCATCCGTGGATGTCTTGCTGCCCTTGTCTAGCCTGGATTAATACTTAGTCCATAGGCACACACCTGATCATCTGATCATCTACATTTGCCTTCTTACAGCACTAAACTATGTTTTCTACCTTTATCTTGCATCTACCTACCACTTCAGCATTTTATTAAAAATAAAAATAATAATAATAATAGGAGAAATGTGGGATCAACATATAAATCAAGTACAAAAATCAAATGAATATTCATATTTGACCTGATGGTTTATAGGTCATATTGCATGATCAAAACCGAAAGTTTCTGTGATGAATGCCCTTGTACTGTTCACCATGTAAGAATTTATTCACTCTGTAAGAATTCGTTCACCATGTAAGAACTTGTTCGTTATGCTTCAGAAGATTGGAGACTGACGAGAATTAGGCTTGAGATGGATTAATGATTGTACATTGAGCATTGACCCCCCTATACTGAATTTTATTGTTGTTAACAACCATTTGATCAATAAATATGAGAGATGCCCTCTCAAAAAAAAAAATAAATAAATAAATAAAAATAAAAACAAGGTATCATATTGGCAATTTTTTTACAAGGTTAACACTGGTAGCAAAAGTTTAGGGAAAATCTCACCTTTATACAAACAGGGCATAGGTGGGAGTATAAAAATGCAAAACCTTTTTAGAGGACAATTGAACAAAATGTTTCAAAAACCATTAAATGTGTGGAGGCTAAAAATCTGTTTTTAGGGTTCGGGAATGATACACACAAAGGTTTCCAAGATGTGTGCCTAAGGGTGTCACTCAGGCCAGACAACCTGGAGATGACCTGGGTACCCCATCAAGAGATTAGTTAGGCAGAGAAGGGTCCATCTGTATGCCAGAACATCAGGCAGGAATTAAGTACAATGATGCAGATAGAAATGTAGATAGGTAACTACCAACAGAAAGGATGTTTTTGAAATACTGAATTTTCCCAGAAAACTGAGATATAAAACAGTACGTGTACTATAAACCCATTTTGCTACATTTGTCATATATGTACATATGTTTATATATGTATAAAATACACATATGTATGCTTGCTTATATGTGAAATAATACAGAAATTAGTGAAGGTTTATCTCTAGGTAATGAGATTATAATACATAGTAAAGAGAGGCATTGTTTCTATTTTCTAATTTTTTCTAATTTTTCTACAGGAATTTTGTATTCCAGAATAATAAGTAGTAAAAGTCTAATTTAATGCCATGATTTTGACACCCTGAATCTTTGACAGTAAACACCTAGAGCGCCCCCAGCCCCTGGGGTGCAGGTGAGCAGGCGGGCGTGGCAGGGGACCTGCAACCTTTTCCTTACCCCTGCCTGGGCTGCTCCTCAGAACTTCCTGGCAGGCGCCAAGGGCTCAGCAAAGCCCAACTCACTTTTCTGCAATCAAGGACACCCCCAAGGAGGGCGCCAGTGATTCAGCCAAGGCCACGCCCCTCCCAGGTGGCAAAGTGGAACAAAACTCAGCACCCCTGACTTCCCTGGCTGCCTTTCTCACAGATTCCCCTTTTTTATTTCTATTATTTCAGTACAATGCAGCATATTAACCATTTTAAAGTGCACAACTCAGTAGCTTTTAGTATATTCACAGAGCTGTGCAACCACCAGCACTACCTAATTCCAGAACATTTCCATCACCCCCCAAAGGAACACCATTCCCATTAGCAGTCACTCTCCATTCCCACTGTCTCATCCCCTGCCCCCCACAACTACAACCAACTTTGTGTCTCTACGGATTTGCCTACTGTGGACATTTCATACCAATGGGATCATACAGTGCTTGTCCTTCTGTGTTTGGCTTCTTTCACTTAGTATGTTTTCAAGGTTTACCCATGTTGTAGCATGCCTCAGTATTTCATGTCTTTCTATGGCTGAATAATATCCACTTGTATGGCTGGACCACATTTTCCAGGCTAACTGCTATAGTTGTGATGGGGCTATTATCACAGCAGTCTGGCCTTCTGGCCCAGTATGATGCTGTCCTCACCCCATATCTCCCCCTATGAGAGTGCTGTCTTCACAGCATCCTGCTCCCCTGCTCGGGGTTCCAGCACGCTTCTCCCTAACCAGTATCCTGTCTGGGGGGATTGGGGCACAGCAGAGCACATGTGCACTCACTACCTTCAACCTGTGCTTTCCTCTCTTCCTATCTGAGTCCTACCAGCCAACACTGGCCGGTGTGCAATGTCACTGTGCTTCCAGGCCCACCCACTGGCCACTCTGATCGCTCTGCCACTGATCCGTGTCACAGACCTTACTCAGCACCGGCGACCGGCAACTCTGAGCTCCCTGAGGGCAGAAAGCAGGACTGCCAGCCCTCCCAAGAATGGCGCATACACACAGCAGGGGTTCTGCGTCAGCGGGCAGTTTGCTGAACGGTCCTGACTGGAAACAGTGCTTACCCAGAAAGTCATCAAAGGAGAACCTGTCGTTGTCCCAGATCTGGAACACCACTCGGGCTGGGATTTTGCTCTCAGTCTTGTCCAGCCTCCAGAAAGCATCCTGGCCCCGAGGAGGAGCAGAGGAGGAAACAGGGAAGCAAGATTAGAGAAAGGCGGTGGTCCCTTCCGGCCTGGAAGGCTTCCTGTAGGAGGCGGTGGAGTGGGACTTGCCTTAGGGACTTGCCAGAGCCAGGTCTTGGCGGGAAGATTACTAAGACCCACAGAGGACAGTATTCAAGAGCCCAGGAAGTTACAACACAGTCTCGTTTCACATAACGTGGCTTCACTAATCCTTCCAATTTAGTGGGTCAAGGTTCTCACTCCCACTTTACAGATGATGAAACAGGCTTGGAGAAGTTAAGAATTTGCCCAAGATCTGACAGCTAATAGAATAATATTAATATGGTACTTCTTTTGTATCAGCCCTTTACCACTATGAACTCATTTATCCTTCCAACAACCTGTAAGGAAGATACTATCCTTACAGCTGAGGAAACCAGAGCAACTAACTTGTCTGAGTAACACCACTGAGAGATGGCACACAAGGATGTCGCACACAGGCAGTCAGGTCCCAGAGCCCTGATCTCACCACTAAATCCTGTCTGCCCATGTGATCCTGGGAACAGGGGGGGCTGCCTGGGAGCCGGGGGTTACCCCATGCCACCCTGGCTGCTAGGAGAAGGATCCCTCTGACACTGCTGCAAGAGGCTGGCACGGGGAGGCAGCCACCCCAGCTCCTCCCTCACCACGCCAAGCCACCCCACCTTCACCTCCAAGAGCCTGCCCTGGGCAAAATCAAAAGCAAAGTTCACCACCCTGCTGCTCTACCCACCCCACTCCCCTCAGTCAGTCAGCCTGGATCAGTGCCGCCTTGAGCTTCTTCCCGCAGAGGCCTCGTGGGGTGGGGAGAGGACATGCTGAAGCTTGGGCTCGCCCCTGGGTCTGACCACGCTCAACCCAAAGGGCTGTCACTGGGACTGTCACTCCCACTTGTTCTCTATCCTCTCCCTGTAGCTTCTCCTCGGTGAGTGGCAAGGACAGAAAACATTCTGACCATCTCCCAGATGATGGGTGTCAGGCGCTGAATGCCAGGCCACAGCAGAGGCTGGACCAAGTCTCACGGGTGGGGAGACAGATCCATGGGAGCAGGGAACACTGCTGAATGAGCTCTGTACACACAGCCTTGCCCCCAGCCAGGGCTGTGCCTGCTGCATGGCCACCAGACGCACAGAGCTTCTGAACCAAAGAGCATGCATCCTTCAGCAATGGTCCCCTTGCAAAGCACCCGGCCACAGCCTAGACTGCTGCCTGGGTTGGTGAAAGGGCTCAGGTCCCCAGCTGGCCCCCGTCTGGTCCTCCCCCTCTTCCAGACCCCAGCCCTCCTGCAGGTGCCTCCCTCCTCTGGCAGGGCTTTTATGGCCAGCTCCACAGGCCCGCCTGCACAGACCGCCAGCATCCTCCATTCCTCTGGCCAGCCTGGTTTATGGGCTCAGTAATGAGCCAGAGGTTCAAACAGCCCCTGGTGGGAGCAGCTGGGCTGGGGCTCCAGCCTGGGGAATGGCCCCCCAGGTCCTACGCGCTCATTACACTCCTGGTCTGGGCCCTTTTACTAGCTGTTTATTTGCAGGGTGGGTGCCTGACTCACAGGCAGGCCCCAGTGGGTGTGCTGGGCTCCAGGTGGGGAGCCAGGCCGGGGCAACCAGCGGTGGTTCAAAGCTGCCGGATGAAAGGAAACCTTGTACTTTATGACAGTCTTGTCTGGTTAATGGGGTCCCTGGAGGGCCTGCCTGCCAGAGGCCCTGAACCCCTCAGCAGAAGGCTGGCTCTGCAGCAGGACCGGGGCACCCAGAGGCTGTGTAGCGCCCCCCACCCCCAGACTCAGTCCTTTGGCCCGACCAGCTCCCTGGTGCCCCTCTGTGGGCAGAGCTCCCCCTGCATCCCAGAGTCCCGCCACAGAGGACCACTGTCTCTGCCTGAGTCAAGCCAGCTCCTCCCTCACTTTCCTGCTTGGCTTCAGAACCCCCTGGAGGTCAGAACCCCTTCCGACCTCTTCCACTCCTCGCTCCAGCCACTGTCTCCCAGCAGACACAATTTTTACCACACACAGTTCCCATGACTACACCCCTGCCCCCTCCCAGGTGTCTTTTCTGGACTGCTGGACTCGCCCTCCACTCCCCCGACCTTGGGAGGCCAGGGGCTGTACTGTGGGTCAGCCCAATTCTCTCCTTCTTCCTTGCCAGCCTATACTGCAGAAAACTCCATCACTGCCAGAATGGAACCACCTCCAATTCTTAACCAGCAACACCAACTGTGCCATCAGAACTTCCAGGTACCCCTTCTCTGTGCCACCAATTAACTCTCCCTCTCCCTCTCTCCCACTCAGAATAACAGCTACTTCCAGCCTTTTCCATTTATCTCAAATCACCTGCCACAGCGCCAGGAGATTCTCTCTCCTACTTTGCAGAAAAAAACAGAAGCCTCCTTCCTGCACCTCCTCGCCCACATCTCCACCAGATGCCCACTTCCTGTCTGAGTAGTCCAATCACACCTCACGGCCTTCATTTCCCATCCATGCCTAGCCCCTTGTAGGGCTTGGTGAGCCCCCAGATGGCATGCATGACACCTCAGCCCTCCCTTCCTCCTTCCTGGCCCCTACCTCCCTCTGTCCACAGTAAAGTAAGGCAGCATTTCCTCTGTTATGGAAGCAACCTGTGATAGATAAGCACCAAGCACACAGGCACACACCATCAAACCCCCAATGGGGTGAGCTTGCCTTGGCTGCACAAAGCCCGAGGCAGTCACTGGACTCTGCTTCTGGCAAGCACTAGGCAGAAGTTCCTGGGTGAGAGAACTCCTTGAACCTTGTTTAACCCAATTTTCTTTCATTTGGTAGTTTCAAAAGTTCAGGGGAATATTTTGGTTTCCCTAAAGTGCAGATGATCCTGTGTACTGGGCTGGGAAGGGGTCATGTAGGAAGGATGGAATAAGGAGAATTAGGAGGACCTGGGAGCCCCAGTGCATCAGGTAGTTCCCTTCCTGCAGCCACTCAGCCACTCAGGAAAGGAAGGGGAGTAACGGCAGCTCTGCATCCTGAGCCTTGTGCCACCTCTGGAAGGAGATCAGAGCAGCAGAACTTGAACACCAAAGAGGCGTTTACTCTATTAATCCGGAAAGCACCCCAAGGTGGGATGCGGTGGTCAGAAGCTCCCCCCCAATGCGGGGGGGGGCCTGCCCTCAAGCAGCTGTCCCTGCCTATGGCACTCTTGCCTATGCTCTAGGGGCTGCTCCTAGGGGTGGGTGCACTGCCCCCAGGAAGGAGCCCACCTGCCTCGGGATCTACTCTTTCAAGAGAAGAGTTTATCATGAATGGAGCTGGAGGACATTATGCTCAGTGAAATAAGCCAGGCAGAGAAAGACAAGGGCCAAAGGATTTCCCTCATTTGTGGAGTATAACAACGAAGCCAAACTGAAGGAAGGAACAGCAGCAGACTCACAGACTCCAGGAAGGGACTAGTGGTTACCAAAGGGGAGGGGTGTGGGAGGGTGCATGGGAGGGAGAAGGGGATCGTGGGGTATCATGATTGGTGCATGTGGTGTGTGTGTGTCACAGGGAAGACAATGTAGCACAGAGAAGACAAGTAGTGACTCTGTGGCATCTTACCACACTGATGGACAGAGACTGCAATGGGGTACAGGGGGGACTTGGTATCATGGGTGAATGTAGTAACCACACTGTTTTATCATGTGAAACCCTCATAAGAGTGTGTATCAATGATATCTTAATAAAAATTTAAAAAGAAAGAGTTTATGCCCCAGATGAGACCTAGACTAGGAGGTGCTCAAACACGGGGAGCTGGGGTCCCTGAACCCACCTCTCCCTTCGCACCAGGTGCCAGGTCTCTGCAGGTGCCTTCAGCCTAGGTGAGGGGAGGGAGGAGGAGGGAGGGGGACAGTGGCTGCAGGCCTGAAAGGGCAGAGCTTCTCCCAAGGAATGTCCAGCTTGGACACTGACTCCAGATATCAGACACAGAAATGTGGGACACTGGGTAGCAGGAGGGACTTAGCTAAGCCACACTCAATCCTATAAACAAACTGACGGATAGCCCAGGCTTGCCTCTTGGGAAGCTCTCCCTACAGGGCCTGCCCTACTGTCCCTATGATGGCCTTGCTGGGTTTCCCTACAAATGTTCTTTGCTCTGACCCCACGACCCTTCCTGCTGCTTGGTTAGTCTGGGGCAGGGCAAGGCAGGAGTTGGAGGATTTGGGCTCGGCCTCAGACCATGGCTGTGGCACGGGCAGGGGTGGTTATGGGGTGGCGGCAACGCTGATGACAGCGACAAGGGTAAATGTGGAAGGAGAGGACGGGCATGGAGATGGTGGTGGTGGCCTTGGCATTAAGGGGAGCAGTGCTAGAAGCTGTGGTAGTGGCATGGTGATGGGGACAATGGCAGCGATGACAGGGCAGTGGTGGTCATCATGCAGTGATGGCTGTGGTGACCCCAACAGCGCAGGGCAGAGGTGAGGGTATGACAGTGTGGGGGTGACTGGTAGTGTGGTCACACTGGCATTAGAAAGCCCCTGGGGATGGGAAGGACATTCACCTTCTTGGAGACGGTGCAGACTTGCTCAGCTGGCAGGTAATCAAAGGGGAAAATGAACCTCCAGTTAAAGTTGCCCTCTCCTCCCAGGGACCGATAATGCACGTCTGTCTTTTGCTTGTGTTCTTCAAAGCCAACCATCCAACTAGACATAGACATTTTAGATTACATTTTTGGTTAAGGTTTCAATCACAATATGCATCAACTTAGGCAAATGAGGAATTTAGAAATAAGTGAACTAAAGAAATCTCCATGATGTACCAAATGTGCCATAAATTTTAAAACATTGCTACTTCCCTCTTGAGGGATAGCCTCAAACCTTGTAAGTTCAACCCAAAGGTTAACATAGAAGAAACCGGGTGTGGGGACAACTCCCCTGAGGCAGAGACCACCCCCATTAGACCCTTCTTCCTTTCTTGTTCTCCCCCCTCCCTAGACCAGAGCTCCCCCTTCACCCTGGGTACCTCCCTAGAGGGGACAGGGGCAGTGCTATGGGGGTGGGACAGGAGGAAGGAAGGATTACTCCTCACCCTTTCACGTAAATATCGCTCATCTTCTCCCCGGTGATGCTGAGGTCATCCAGGATCACATCCTTGGTGTTCCAGATAATGCAACGCAGGAAAAACCTGCGAAGAAGAATGACTCAAATCCATGTGGATCTCCCACCAAAGGGTGGTCAGTCCTTGACAGAGAAGTCAAGAAGCTGGCTCACCCACAAAGATCTGGTGCTCGGCTGGCTGGACCCTTGGCCAGGCCCACACAGAGGCAGCACCCTGCATCCTGAGTGGCCGAAAGCCTGGCCCAAGGGTGACCTGCTGGTCCCACCCGTACTGGCTGCAACCATCCCACCACCCTGCTCAGCTCCAGCCTGTGGCTGGGGAGGGTCACCTTTTGGCTCTCCGTGGGGTGATGTTGAAGGGAGGTCCAGGTCGCCCCAGGGCCTTTGGAAATAGGTCGATCCACATCTGCAGCTTCCCCTGAGGAGACAAGACCCTGTTCTCACCCCATCCTTTTCATTCAGCCAACACTATGGCCTCCTGCTCTGTGCCATATATCTCGGGCACTGAACAGAGAAAACCCAGGCCCTGCCCTGGAGAGGCTCACCACCCCACAGAGGAGGTGCCAGTAAAGGGACTACAGGGCCCACTGAAGAGGTGAGCCCACTGCCCCACAGGCCAATCACATGGGCCTGTGCCCGGGGGCCAAGGGTCAGGGCAGGCTTCTCAGAGACAGGGAGTCTCGGGGTGCCAGATGGAAAAGGGAGAAGGGTACTACCAGCGAAGAGAATGGTATAGGCAAAACCGTGGAGGGCCAGGCAGCATGCTTTAGTCCCAGGGGTCTCACAGGATCTCCATGACAGGAAACCACTCAACTCGCCACCCTTAGCCTCTTCCCTCTCACAAGCAGGTATTTTTCTGCTCCCATCTTACAGAAGAAGGAGCAGAGACTGAAGTAAGTTATTCAGGGTACATAGCCAGAGAATGAGAGGGCTGATGCATCAGCACCCACTGTTCCACGCGGGAGCTGGTGGCCACATGGCCAAGGGGAGGAGAGCCCAGTTCCAAACAGCAGAAATGATGTCCTCTGCATGTCCGCGCAGGCACCTTCACGGCGGCCTCAGTCCTTCTTTGCCTATAACCTTTTCTCGCCTCCTCCTCCGCCTCCAAAATCTACCCAGCTCACCCACTCGAGGACACCTCCCCAGTCTCAGCCCCGGGCCTGCCATCCCTCTGCATGGGAGGGTGCCCTTGGCCCTCCTGACGACTGCCCTCTCTGGGGCTGCCACTCTGTCGTAGGGTGCCGGTCATCCTGTCTGAACTACCCCCTACAGCCCAGAACAGAGCCGGCCATCAGGGCAATCACTGACCAGTGGTTGAGGAGGTCACCCTGAGGCCAGGCTGGCTTTGGAATGACTCGTGGAAAGCCATGGTCCAGCCCAAACAGGATGAGGAAGCAGCGCAGGCTCATTCCGCTGGCCCTGAGGGCTGCTGGTAGCCAGGGGAGGCCAGGCCCAAGGGTGGCCCTCATGGGCCGGCAATGGTAACCACTCAGACTGTGGAGCAACACCAACAAGGAGGGGCTGGCCAAATCCTGAGGTCCCTGAAGCGGCTCTGGGGTCCCAGTGCTGTTCTGGGGCAGGGCTAGCTGGGGCTCAGGGGCTCTGGGGCCTGAGGCTTGACATCTTACCTGCTCGATGTCTGGCTGCAGGGGGCTGTAGAGGGGCCGGGACTCCACGTGTTCAGGGACCAGGCCCTGCTGCTGGAGGACGTGCAGGGCCAGACGCTCTTCCACTGGGCCCAGGTGTGGGTTCAGGACCCTGCCAGCCTCTGCCCCAGAGAGAAGAAATATTGCTGGGGCTGAGTGGGCAAGAGATGGTAGGGCTGCCTGGGCCTCAGGAAACCCTTATGCCCTGTAGCCTCACCCCAACCCAGACACACTCCCTCGGCTCCTCGCATCACATCTCACTCTGTTGAGGAAATTGCACCATCCACAGGCTAAAGGCTTGAAGTTCAGATTCTCTGTTGCTTTTGCTATCACTTCTTCCAAGCCTCTTCTGTAAAGTGCTTCTTCTTCTTTTCCACCAATACAAATCCTCCCCTGCTGCCAAAGCCCACCCCTTCCAGGAAGCCCTCCCTGACAACCCCCAACTCTGAACCTCAGTAACCTCTACCTCCAGATCAGGCATCTAAGTACTTTTAATATTATTCTCTGGCTCATGCAATCTGTTCTATTAGTAGCAGTAGTAAAAATAATAGTACTAAAGGGAAACACTTATAAACCAGGAGCCAGGCACTGTTGTTCAGATATTAACAAGCTCTGTCCTCATAATAAGTCTGGAAGGTTAGTGCTGTTACTATCCCCATTTTACAGATGACAGATATGAAGCACAGAGCAGTCACACAGCTGGTCTACAGGACAGCTGAGATCGTACACTTGTGTAGGAAAGGTGAGTATGGACACCATCTTTTTCCCCCTCATGCTTCCAGGTACAGCTCCTACCTGCCAGGGGGTGAGCCAAGCACTGGTGCTGTGAATGTGGTGAGGACACAGGGGCTGTTCTGACCCTGACAAGCTGGTCAACCAGCCAGTAACATGAACTTAGAGTCCCATGACAGAGACCTTGACTGGAGGTAGGAGGGTCCCCATGTGTGTACACACACACGACGACTCACACAGGTGTGTGTGCTCAGTATGCCATGTTCACCAGCACAGATTCTCACACACATACACATGGTCCTCCCGCAAACCTGCCCTGCCGACTTTAATAGGTGCCACAAAGGAAGCAGTATGGCATCCCAGAGGACCACCGGGCCAGGAATCTGGTTCTGCTCCTAACCAGCTAGGTGGTTTGGGGCAGGTCATTAACCACTCTCGGCCTCAACAGCCTTATCTGAAAAGATAGGCAGATGCTGGGCCTCACCATCTCTAGCTCTCTGGTTTTCTTTTTCTATGAATTTATAACCATGAGGGGGTCTCTGTGCTAAAGCTAAAGAGACTAGTGGAAGGAAATGAGACCACCCCTAAAACAGATGCACATTCTATAGGAAAAGAGAATGGGGGCGGGCTTAGTGCCTAATAGAGAGGAGCTGGCTCAGCCATGACTTCGGAAAGTCAGAAAAACAGAACGAGGAGGAGGAGGGGGATTGGGAGAGGGGGGAATCAAAGCAAGCATTCCCTTTTTATAACCTCAGCACCAGCTCCAACATCAAACATCTCTGAAACCAGCAGGAGGCAAAGGGCCAGCTGGGCCTGTAAACACCTCTGGGGGGACTGGGCTGCCCAGGGTGGGCAGTGCAGGCCTGTGGGCATCTCAGACACAAGGGACACATGTGGTGAGATTCTCAGGCATAAACATTAGCAGACCCGGGGCCAAGGGCAGGGGCTACAGAGCTTCCTGCCTGCCCTTTCGATGATTTAGAAGCAGGAGCAGTGAGTCGGGGGCTCAGAGGGTACCTTCAGGTAAAGCTGGCAGGTACTATGATTCAAGTAGAGAACTGTTTCCAGAGGTGGGATAAACCCCAAACTCAGATGACAGAGTCTGACCACCTAAAGCCAGCAGCGCACTGATCCTAACCATGTCTTTTACCCTGGCTTCACACTCACCTCTCATCTAGCCCTCAGATGAGACCCACCCTGGCCTTGGCCTGAGTTCTGACCTTGGCCCCACCCCCATCCTTGACCTCTAATTTCCACAATGGAATCACAAGTAAGTACTGGTCCCCAAAGTACCAAGCATAAGTTTAGTCCATCTGTGCTGCCCTGGAGAGACCCACCACCCCTGCTGAGGGGGGTAAGGTCCAGCTGGGCCCTTTATGATGGGAGGGCACCTACTGGGGAGGAGGAGGAAAAGGGGAGCCCGTCATGGTTTCGGGGTCATGTGGCAGCTCACCTATCTCTTCGAGAATGTATTCTTTATCCTGAAACACCACACGGTCTGTCCGGTACACAGGGGTCTTGACTCTGTGCTGCTGGCAGAAGAGGTGGAGGAGCTGAGATGGGCGCAGCTGGTCCCTCCACTGGTTCGGTCCAGAGCTGAGGTCCAAACACAAAGGTGAGACAACTCAGGACACGGACGGGGCAGCCGGTGCGCAGCCCTGGTGCCCCACGCACAGCATTGCCCACCCTTCCCTTGTACAGCAGGCACCCTATGTGATCACTCACCATGATGGGATTCCCATCTGACAGAGAAACAGGCCTGGAGACAACCAACTTGTTTAAATACATTCAGAATTGGAACTTAGATTTTTCCAATTTCCAGATTAAGAGAATCAGACCCAAACAAGACCTAAGTTGGCAGGAAGTGGCAGGGGCTGTCCACACAGAAGTTCACCTGACCTAACCCCCTTTGGGTGCAGCTGGGGCTCATGTGTCCCACTGTCTGTCTCCCTTCTCCTTTCCTTCCTTCCCTCTTTCCCCCTACAGGCCCTCAGTGGTGCTTTAAGGAGAACCGGTTTATAACAACATGATGAACAGCCAGGTTCTTAGGGTCAGTCAAACAGGTTCAAATCCTAATCCCACAACTCACAAGCTGTAACATCTCTCGGCCTCAGTTTCCTTATCTGTAGAGTGGGGAGAAGACCCCAGCTTGGTTGAGTGAGGAAATGCCTGTGAAGTGCTTAGCCCAGGGCTGGCACACATGGAGTGCTCAGTGTTCAGGGGGTGGGATTGTTGTCAGAGAACCAGCCAGCCCCCGAGCACCTACACACAGTAGGTCTGTGGGAGTCCACAGCGAGCCCCAAATTTGGACAGCAGCCTGTCCTCCAGGTCGATGACCGTCTCTCCGATCTTTTCATCCTTGGAGAGGAGGTCATAGTCATAGAGAGTGATCTTCAAGTCCTTCTCCAAAGGCAGAGTGCAGGTCAGCTCGAACATCCTGCGGGAGTCCCAAGACAGATGTCAGGACTCGGGCCAGTCCCCTGATGTTGCTGGGCACAGCAGGAACTCAAGAGAGGGCAGGACAAGAGCAGGGTCTTAAAAGCCACCTTGGCCCTCTCCTCCCCTCCCAGGAGTGGCCCTGGAGTCACCCCCAAGCCCCCACCGGCCTCCTGTAGCTCTTAAAGCACACCACCCACAGTGCTCTATTGGCACTGGGCTTCTCTGAGTGTGTGAGTGAGTGTGTGTGTGTGTGTTCATGTTTGTGTGCACATGCACAAATAATCTAGGCTGGGCATAAAGCAGGTGCCTGCCTGATGGACCACAGGATGAATGAATGGATGAATGAGAACAGAAAATTTAAACTGAAGCTTCTGCCAGGACACCAGAAGACAAGAAACGTGAAGGCGCCAGAGCTCTGGTCTACCAAGGGAATGGCCTAGACTCAATTCCAGGACTCCTGGGGCTTCAGGCCTACTTCTTGAGTAGGATGGAGAGAGGATCTGTGAAGAGATGTCTTTGTAGAGAGCTCCCAGTGCACTCTGAGACCCCCACCCCCCACGGAGGTCAAATATAGACATGTCCCTTTTCCCCTGTAGGTGGGAGACATTGCCTGGCACCCAAGTCACACTCAGGGAAGCACAGCACCGGGGGCAGAGATGGGGAGAGACGGGCAGAGAGAGGCGGCATTTGTCAGGAGCTGCACTGCCCCCATCCTGGCTGGCCATTGCGAGGCCAGACTGGAGCATGCAGCCACTCTGAGTCCTACTCCATGGGACCTGGGGGTCCAACCTGAGAGGCTGCAGAGGCCCACCTGAGAGCCAGGGGGTGGGGGCCACCAGCTAGAGGGACACACCTTGGAGCTACAGTGCGAGGGCTCAGAGAGGCTTTCTGCAAAGCACCCACAAGAAAATAAGTCGGCTTTAAACATCTGCCATGCAGAGGGTGTCCGGACAACAGGGAAAGTGAGCACATGAGGTGGGGCCCCTCCTCTCATAAGGGCTCCCCTAGTCCTGGCCCTGCACCAGTCAGAACCTTGGTGATTGGGGAGGTGGGGGAGGGTGGACACTAGACAGGGAAGGGAGAGAGGCAAAGCCCCCTCCTTCTGTACACAGGCACATCCACATGCTGTACCCAAAGCAGACCCAGCCAGGAGAGGGGGTGACTGCCCTGGGGCCTTCACTCAGGGCTCAGGATTATACATGAATGGCATTCTGGTTACCAATTTGAGACTGTGAGTTTGTGACAAAGTGGGTTGCCTGCCCCACTCTGCGCTTAGGGAATGAGGAGGTAACCCCCAGAGAACACATGGCTGCGGGATACTGACAGACAAGGTCGTGTTTCAGTTACATCCCCTGAGTTGTACTTATTCAACACATGGGTTCTAGAGGAGTTTCTGCTGAGGGAGACCGAAAACCACAGGCAAAACAGCTGGGCCATGACCTGGAGGAGATGGTGAAATGGAGCCAGAGGGATGTGCTTCCACACTCACTTCCCCTCCTGCCCTGGGCGCTGACCAAGCATGTCTATCGTGGAACAGGTCCGATCTGTTGTTTGCTCACCAGTAGCCTGTGGCCCCATGCCAACCACTAGAGCTCACCAAACAGAGCTCCCAGCCACCCTCTTCCCTGCGGCCCTTCCTCCAATTGCAGCTTGCTGGAGGCTCACCACCAGCCAGGAATGTTTCACTTCCAAAAACTGTGGCCCCCCTTGCCCCCCAGCACACTGACTGAGTCCTTGCTGCAGGCTGAGTGACCACAGCTAACCCGATGGATACCAGCTTATGAATCCAATGAGTCACTTAATATCCAAACACCACGTGCCTTCTCATAAAGGTGCTAGAGAAATAGCCACCAACCCCCCTGCGTTTCTCTCTCCAGCCTGACCTGAGTGAGCTCATATCCAAATAGCAAGTGGTTCAGGAGGCCTGGGAACCACTGCCAGGCAATAGGCACTGGTCCTTCCTCTCCTTGTTCTTAGACTTCAAGAAGCATTTTACTGTCTTGAGTCCACACTCCTTCCTTCCTCTATCTACCCGCCAGAGATGAAATGTAACAATAAGAACAATTACAAAATGCAAGGTAGGATCCTGGATTAGGTCCTGGAACAGTAGAAGGACATTAGTGGGAAAGTTGGCAACATCCTAATAAAGTCTAGAGTTTAGTAAACAGCAGTGCACCAATCAATCTCTTAGTTTTGACAAATGTACTGTGGTTAGGTGAGATGTTCATGGTGGGGGAAATGGAGTGAAGGGTATATGGAAACTATCTTTGTAACTTTTCTATAAATCTAAAATCATTCCAAGTAAAAGTTAATCTAAAAAAATAATTAGTAAATTGCATGCTGTGGGTTTCCATTTAGATTTCTGATCTTTTGAGGGAATTGTTTCTGTGTTTAACTAGGAGCTCTTGCCAGGACTCAGGCCTTTAGCACATAATGAAAAACCAGCTGAGGTTAGAGTCCCACAGACATGCAAGATTGAGGGAATACAGCTTTGCTCTAGGAGCTGGGGACATCTCCCCACTGGGCTGGGTGGTCCAGACTGGCAACTCGACCCCAAGACCCAAGTTGCCCCCAACTTACTTTCCAAACACAGGCTCCAGAGTGCAGGGGATGTAGTTGTCCTGGTCACTCACTGATTTCTTCCCTATGGAGACCTTGATGTAAGGATCACACTGGAAGAAAGACAGAAAGACTTAAGTGAAGTCACTTTCCCAACATACCTCTGAGGCTTCATCAGGAGTCTTCTTCCTCCTGATAAGGCTAGGTGACTAGCAAAAAGAAACTTCCATTCTGCCACCCTGCCAGGCCAGGGCCCTGTCCTGAACAGCACACTGTACCAACCGGCCCCAACATGGACTTCTAGCCATGGTCCAGGAATGAAAATGGGGTACCTGAGTCTTCCACACTCCTAATCCACTGCCCCAGTAGCAGAAGGTGGGTAGAAGCATGGTCCAAATCCTCAGAAACATAGTGGTTTGTGTTAAATATGTGACTGGGCCAGGCTGGGGTCCTCTCTGTGACCCCCGCTTCAGCAGATGGAAAGGGAGGGAGACAGCCAGACTTTTGTCAGCCCAGCCCAGCCCAGGCTGACCAGCCCTCAGCGCCACCTGCAAACAACAGCATCCCCTCAACTAGCCTCCCAGAGCCGCTGGACTGGGGGGAGGGCTCAGGGTCAGCCTTGGCATCCAGAAGTCTTGGAGTAAATGAGCTGGCCATCGGCCACATCGTGGAGGCTGTCAGGGGTACCTGTGCTGGGGTGGCTCCCTTCTGTCCTGTGACCTTGCCTTGAAGGGGGGCTCTGACTTCTTCCCTTGCAAAGCAGGGTTCTTGGGGCAGGACACCAGGCCTCCACCCATAGCCTCAAGGCCATATGCCAGGCCTGCACCCATCTAAGGGGACAAGAGAGGACCCCAGCCTGCTATCTCTGAACACCAATCACCCCAGCCCTGCCTCCCTTCTTTCCTCTCTCTCTTCCCAACTTTCCTCTGGCCCTCCCTTCCCACCTTCCCCAACTCCAGACCCCTGCCCCCTCCAAGTTCCAGGCTTCACTCAGGGCCATGACCAGAATGAAGCGAACAAGTATCTGCCTCTGGCACAAAAGTTAAGAGGGAAGGTGCCTCAATGCCCCCCCAAAAAATGAGTACTCAAACAAAATTTTAATGCAATATATTTAAAAAATTAAAATCAATGTCAATAGCCCATGATGAACAAAATACTAAAGTCTTAATAAAGACAGGATCAGTATTACTGGTTTTTCTTTTTGCCCCAGGCTCCACCGTGGCCAGGCACAGCAGGATTACTGATCCTGCCCATCCCCCTTTCTCCCTTCCCCCACCACTGAAAGCCCTAAGCGCCGAGCTCCCGCCCACACCCGCAATGTTGCTTTCCTCAGCCCTTATCAGTGGGCTAAACGTACACTAAACAGTCTTCTTGCAAGCTTTTGCCGAGTTTTCTGACTGCCACCAAAATACTATTTTCTTCTCCCTCCTAGCCCAACCTTAAGAATCCTGTTCCTTCCAGGGAGCCTTCCTCAATACTCGAAAGTCTTGTTCTGACTTTGGCCTTTTGCGACCACCTAGAGAATGGCCCTCAGTAGAGCTCCATCCAGTCACATCTCAGTGTTGTTTGTGTTTTTCTGGTTTCCCCGGCTTACTGTGGGCTCTCTGAGCAGAGTTGTGTCCAGATCCCACAGCCCATTTGTACCCCAGCCTGCTATTCTGGGGGAGGGGAGCACTCCAGGAATTACCTTCCCATTGGGGTCCTTGGGCTGCAGGCCGAATGCCCGGATGATGTAGATGCGGACCAGGCACTCCTGCGGCCCCTGGGCGGCCAGCTGGTGGAACTGTCTTGGGGGCATGGGGATGGCTGGGTCTTCTGGGAGGGGATAAATTTTGAAGAGGCCCTGAGGAGAATGAGGGGCCAAAATTCATTTTTATCATCACTGTCACCAACACAATCACCATTCTGACCACTCCTCTCGTCTCTGCCAGAGCCATCAGAACGGAGACCTCAGCTCTATCCCATCGCCACCACGTTCCCCAACATCAACACTGTGGTCATCAGCTGCCGTTCCTCTGCTCCCACCCCCCTTGTGTATTGCGGCCGCTCCACAGTCTCAGGCTTCCCTGGTTCAGGGCCAGGCCCTCAAGGACGTACCTTAAATTCCCCAGTGACAGATGGGTCCTCCGGCTCCTCCTGAGTCTTGCCCCGGTAGAGCTTGAAGGTGTTACAAAAGTCAGACAGGCCCTCAAAGGCAGCCACATTCTCCAGCTGTGTGTCATAGACCTGTGACATGTGGGGACAGAGAAGGGAACAAGGGAAAGCGATGGAAGAGGAAAATAAGAGTATTTGAGTAAGGAAAGGGAGAGAAGAAAATGAGGAACAAAGGCCATAAGCAAATCAGAGGAAGAGAGGACAACGGGACGGCAGGTGGGGGAGATGAAGGAAAGGGGGCCAAGGAGGAAAAGAAGTGCAGAAGGAAAGAAGAACAGAGGCAGAGATAGAAAGGATACAAAGAGTGGAGATTGAAGTCAGAGGAAAAGGGAAAAAAACAAACAGGAGGAGAAAGTGAGAGGGGAAGACTTTGTTCAGTGCCCTTAGGGAATAGGGTTTTCTGTTTAACCCAACAGTGCAGGTATCTGAGTCATCATACACATGGGTGGTGCATTTTTTAAAAGAATAAGATCACAGTTAAACAAATAAATGATAAGTTAACTGGCTTTTTATATGGAGATCAAGACAGAGCCCTGGAAAATGTAGGCATAAGCATTTTAAGCAAAAATACTCACTGCCAAGAATGTCCAAACAGTGGTATCGAATACCACCAGCCGAGTGTCTTTTGTGCACCACTTAAAATTTGTGGACTCTGTTTTTATGTCACTCCTCTCAAACAGCCAATCACTTCTATTTGTTAGAGCAGTGCTTTGGAACTGCTGAGGTTAAAATGAAGCAGTAGTTTTCTATTACAGATGATAAAATGTACCTAATAAATACTGATATTAAACAACTTAATTTTATTCCAGTATATCTGAAACTGACAGACAAGACATAGCAGGTAAATTCCTCTCTCATATTGCTAAATAGTATTTCTCATGTAAGGACTAGCTCAATTCTGTCTCTTCTAAGGAATAATTAATTAGGCAAGTGATATAGTTTCATTATCAAAAATTAGCATATACAAGAAAATATTATTGCCTTATATTCTGATTCCCAAAAAATACCAGTGAATTATTTCATTAATATTAGGTATTCATCAGTTTGCATGTTTTCTTGCTCTATTTATATAGTTGAATCCTTTCGATCAAAGGACCAGTTCTTTGTCAATTCTACCATTTTCTTGGTTGTGTCTAGTTCCTTATTTCTGCTTTTATTTTTTCTGATTTTCTTCTTCCTACTGCTTTCAAGTTTTTTTCCTGATTCTTTTTAACTTCTTCAGCTGAAGTTTTATCTACTTTGTTCTTTCTAGTCATATAAGGGGAATACTTATTACTATGAAGTTGCCTCTGCTTACAACTGCCTTGGCATTGCCCCATTTGTTTTGATGTATGTTTTCATTTTCATTTTCTTGGCATTCCATAATTACAATTTTATTTGTATTATTTGATCCAAGAGCTAGATGCTTAGTTAGCTTTCATTCTTTTAATTAAAATAAATTTTTAAGGCTATAAACTCTCTCTGCATGCTGCTTTAGCTATAACCATTACACTGTAATATGTAGCATTTTATCATTGTACCACAGGTACTCTGCAATCTTGATTTGTATTTTCTCTTTCACCAAGAATTGTTAAAAAAGAGGGGTTTTCTTTCCAGATAGAAGAGTTTTTCTGGGCTATTGATCTTGTTTTCAAGTTCTCCTTTTATGGCCTGATAATCAAGAAACATTGTCAGCAGTATTGCCACTTTTTTTGAAATTCATTAAGGTTTTCTTCATGGCCTGATATGTGGCCAATATCTGTGCCAATAGGTATAGTCTTGCTTTTCAGGCTACAGGGTTCAATCAGCTTCAATAATTGTATCAGTTTTCTATATCCTCTCATATTTTTGTCCCCATGACCTGACATGAACTGAAAGAAAAGAGTTAAAATCTCCCTCTACCTCCAGTGTGTTTCTCTCTCTTCTTATATCTCCTGTAATTACTGTGTTACAAATATTGACACTGTATTATTTAGCACACAGATACTCTCTTAACTGTCATCCCTTGGAATTGTATCAGTTAGCGTTATAAAGTGCCATTCTTTGTTTCATTTAATTTTGGGGGCCCGAATATACTCATCTAATATTAAGATTATGACTTCTGTTTTCTTTTCATCTGTATTTGCCAGGCACACATTTGCACAATCTTTTATTTTCAACCTTTATGAATCTCTTTATTTTAGTTAGATTTTGCTTGGGGATCTGATTTAAATTTTGTAATTAAGAAGTGATTAATATGACAGATATATTTGGTCTGGTTTTACATTTATATAGTAATCTAACATATTTATATTACATTTTTGAGTTTCATGGATTTTTTTTTTTTTAATCTTTGCTTACATGATCTGTGTCTGTGTGTGTTTGGTTCTTCTGATATCCAGGATGACTTGAGTTTATGTTCTAATATTACTATAAATTTATAAACACTAATAATACTCTCAGTCCTCTGTATCTTTAAGGACAGTATTTATGAATTCCCTACTAGAGCAATGATTAAAATAATCAAATTTTATCTTCCTCCCTCTCCTTCACCCAGTTTTAGACAATATTACCTTCCTTAATATTCACCTCTATACTGTCTGTTTGTGATTTGCTTATACTTCTATAATTGGCCAAGTTTAAATAATATCTATCTACTCTCCTTATTCTATAATAAGGCAACCAGTGTCCTTATTCTGCATCCCATTCTTGCCTCCTTCTCCACCTAATTTTTGCCAATTTCATCACTTCTGCATTTTTAGTGTATATATTTACCTTCTATCTGTTACGCTAACCCTTCCATTTATTTTCATCTTAAGTCTAAGGTAAACTATAACCACAACCAGTCCTTTCATTGTGGTTTTCCCAGTTATCACCTAGCTGGCTAATGTTCATTCCCTAGGAGTTCTTGAAGACAGGCTCACAGGAACCATATTTCCTAGTTCCTGACTAGATGATGCATGCTTGGGTGTCTGTAGCCTTTGTGCTTGAAGGGCAGCTTGACTGAATATAAATCCTTGAGTCATCCTCTCTTTCCTTGATGATCTTACACATGGTGCTTCACTGTCTTTGCGTATTACATTTTGCTGTGCAGGAATTGAAGCCACCTTGATTTATTTCTTATTTTAAATGACCTAGTGCTTCTTTTGCAGTGGTTATGACTGCCTTAAAAATTCTTTCTTTATCTCTGAACTGCGATAACATACACCAGAGTATGTCTTGTGGTTGGCCAACCTGGGTCAACTTTTCCTGACACACAGGGGACCTTGTAATATGTATATTCAATTATTCTTTCATTTCAGTGGTTTTATTGAATGATTAAGTGCTTTTTTGTTTTATTTAATGGTTTTGGTTGTCTTCCTCGAAGACTCCAATTATGCAAATGTTGGATTTCCTTTCTCTGACTTATATATCTATCATTTTCTATTTTTTTATAGCTCTTTATTTCCATATCATTTTGCTTACTTTCATCATTCTGTCCTCTACGGCCCTCACTGTGTTTTCCAATGTGGCCATTCTGCCCTGCACTTCTTCCAATTTCATGTTTTCTTGTCTTTCTTTCCCAAATCCTACCAGCTCATATTTCATCTCTTCATCTCTTGAGTTATTTCATTTCTTCTTTGCATTCTGTCTGCCCCATTCCTAAAAAGTTCATAGCAAAATATTTCATCTGCTCCTTGGCAACCTTTTTCTTGTGGATATATATCCTTTCCTTTTGGTTAAGTTTTGATTTATATTTTCTCTTCTTTTTTACAGTATTTTTAAATTAATACCATGATAGTTCTTTTATTACTACTTATCACTAAATGTGTTAAATTTTCCTAGACTAATAACTTCCTTTGTTCCCACCACAGAGACAGACTGCTTCCTGCAAAATGGCTCATCTGTGTAATTCTTCATGTAGCTCCACCTTCTCTGTTTCCCTGAACCAAACCAGGTCTAAAGGCTTCTGTCACCAGCCTGAACCTGTCTGCAAATTTCCCACATCCATTGTTGTAAACAAGGAATAACTTTAATATTCTATGGTGAAACCACAATTTCAGGAACTATATTTTTTAACTATTTATTATGAAACTTTTCAAGCACACACAAATGTAAAGAAAATAGATAATAAGCCCCTATGTACTATAGCCTGTATTAAATAATGATCAACATTCTTTTATTAGGAAGTTTGGGGTTTTCTGAAATCTGCCACTATGACCTTTCATCATTTTCATACATCTTCTCTTCACTTACCGACAAGTGGCTTCTATTCAATTTTGGTTGCCTTTGGACATCTCTTATATGTATTTTAGAGTCTCCAGATTTTGTTTTCAACTTTTACCGAAAATGGAGTTTGTGGGTTTGAATGATTTCCAGGAGGGGAAAATTGCTGACTTATACAGCCATGTTCATACTGGAAGTCCCAATAAAATACTTCTGAAATTTCCAAGTGGTTGGTCTTTTTGTTTAAACTTTTGTTATTAATTTCTCATTGTATTGAATTTTAATCTGTCTTGAATAATTTCTACTTTTGGTAAATTCTTACTAAACTAATATGTGATCAAATTTTATAAGTATTCTCTAAGCATTAGGGAAAAATGTATTCTCTACTTTTTATTATGTTTATTCTCCATTTTAAAGCTATTTTGATGTAGATTAAAAATATTTACCTTGTTATTCACCTTTTATTTCCTTATTTATTTGTTTATTTAATTTCCTAATTCATCTGTCCAGGAGGTGCATTAAAATCCCCACCACTTTAATTTCTGTGATTTTATGCTTTTATTCATGTGAGGCATTAGTTTATATAGTTCTATTTTTGTTTTAATTATTTTTAAATTTTACTATTCTATGAATAAATTTTTAGGAGTTTTTTCACTCAAATGTGTATCTTATTTATATAATATACTCCATTTGGTTTCCTTCATTTTTATGTTAAATTCTTTCTCTTTTATTTGTACTTACTTTATTTTTTTTGCCAAACTATTTATTTTTTTAGCCATTCTAAGTTGTAGTGCTTTAGACATGTCTTTTAAAGACAGAATAATGAATTTTGACTTTTTATATTGTCTGAGTCCTTATCACTTAATACAGAAGTTTAATCCATTTTTATTTATTAGGAAAACTATATTTATTCTTTTTCTATTGTGCTTTATTATTTGCTTTTGTTTTCTTGTTTTATCTTTTTTTCTATCTTTTGCCATTTAGACTACAAATTGTTTTTTTCCCCTATGTTGGTGATTTCCAAAATGTTTTTTCTCAACCCATTGTGTACTTCAGTCTCTCCATAATGCTACAGGCTATTTTTCAAAGACTCATGTTGTTGGTGCTAGTTTTCTTCTATTTACTTATCCTTAAAGGAACAGTGCTCCTTCCAGGACTGGTTCCCCACCTCCCCCCAGAAACAGGTTGAATGCATTTTGTTTCGTACAGCCCATTTTCACTTGGATTCTGTCAGAGACCTCCTCAAAGAGGTCAAGCTGGAAGGCTGGGTGCCCATTCAGTATCTGGCATCTGAGGGAGCAGAAAGGGGGCCAGAGCCATGGGCCACCGGGGAGGGAACCCTCATTCTTGGTTTTTCTCATTTTTTTGGTAAGACCATGGCACCACATGCCAAACCTAATGTGTCGGGCCTTCTCCTGATACACAAAGAGGTCTGTCTCTGCCCACCTCATGCACCTGCCTTAAGTCAATGAAGAACTTGCTGCCAGAGGAGGCCTATGCTTTTGGAGCCATCGTGCTGCCCGAGACCTCACTCTGCACGTCCAGGTCTGCACACACTATTCACTGGAAGCCTGCGGTGTACCAGAGACAACTCAGGTCACCTTGTGAAGTTACCCTTTGTAGTGTCTCCCAAAGGCCTACTTAAAAGCCCAGGCCACCCACCACTCCAGCCAGCCTCAAACCCCATTCACCCAGTACCTTCAAGGCCCCCTTAGGTCTCCCCTGTGTCTGACAGCCTTTGCCTACCTCTAAGTAGGGTCACCAGACATAGCAAGTCAAAATACAGGATACCCAGTTAAATCTGAATTTCAAATAAAAAACAAGCAGTTGCTACATCAGTATGTCTCATGCAAATAATTGAAGCATCCTTATACTAAAATATTATGGCTTGTTTATCTGTGTAAGTTCAAGTGTGACTAAGCATCCTGAATTTTAGCTCCACAGCACTACACAACTCTTTTGGGGAATAATTTTGAGTCACCTCTGGTTGTCTTTTTTTTTTTAAGCAGCTTACTTCTAAAAAGTATAAGATTGTATTTGTGGAATTTCCTCAAAATACCAGAATTTGACTGAGTCATTCTTGGTTTGGTTTTGGGGGTTTTTCTTTATTTTTTTCTTTCTTTTTTTTTTCACAGAAAAAGAGCTCACCATATTTTTATACTTCCTAGGTAATTTCTTTCCCAAGTGTAGAGGTGGGGGAATCATAGCCACATTCTCAAGCTGAATTTCCTTTGTATTTTGATATAAATTTTTTATTATAGAGAAGTTCAAATAACTTAACAAGAAACAGAGTAGTATAACAAATCCCTTACCCATCTCCAAGTTTTAACAATTTCCAATGTTTTGCAGTTCCCATAATTTAAAAAAAATCTATTGAGGGCCACCCACACATTCTCTCTCACCTCTTACTTTTTTTGAGCATTTTAAACAAATCCCAGGCATCATTCCCCATAAATACTAACGTATTTTTCCATTCTTCCAAAGAAGTCAGCCCAAACTGGCGTCTTGCTCTAAATAGATGAATGACCTTTCACCTCAGTTAGTTCATCAGGATTCACCAGCCCTCAGGAACCAAATGACAGGACAAATACATAGATTCTCTTTCTGTTGTATGTCCTGCTGCCCATCACATGTGCCCAGGGACTGTTAGAACAAAAAGCACATTTTGCAGAGGCCTCACCTTTAGAGTGTCAAAGTCCTTCTCCAAGTACGAGCCACACTTTTCTCTTTCCCCTGTAGAAGCAAAGAATTTGCTCCACCAATCGATGAACTCCTCCTCCTGAGTAGGTAGAAAGAAAGAGACCACTTCAGAAACAGAACTTGGCAAGCAAGGCCCTTCCGGGCTGGACACCTAGCAAGGCCGTTGGGCTGGCCTGGACTTCAGAGCTCTCAGGTTGGGTGAGTTCAGAGAAGCAGAGAGCTGAAACTCCCCGCCTCTCCAGAGGCAGACGGCACAGACAGGAAGAAAGGTTTTAACAACTGCTTGACATTGAGAGGCTGAGGCTCTAGCCCTGGCTCTGCCCACCATTCACTGTGTGATTCTGTTACGCTCTCTGGGCCTCCCTTTTCCTTTCTGTGAAGTAGACACAATCATCGTGGGGCTCCTACATTCTAGGGACATATTGAGGCTAAAATCAGAGGGTGCTGAGGGTAACTCTTTGCATGAAAATGTCAATAATGTGATATTTATGAATAAAATGGAGCAGACTCAGGAAAACTCAGACCCCACATTGCTATCCTGCCCCCTGATCCCAGCAAAGAAAAGAAAGCATCAGAAATCAGAACTCATCCTCCTTGAAGGTCAAATGAAGGCAGACTCCCCGAAAATCAACAAACACTTACCAAGTACCCATTATTCAAAAGACAGTATGCTAAACAGGGGAAATTAGGTGAGAAGGGAAGTTTGCGGCAACATGCTCTCTTCCCTGTCCTTCCTCCACTTACTCATGTTTGTAAGAAACTGTAGAGAGGCCTGTTGAGGCACACACTGGTCTCCCCACCTTTTAGCTCCTTCTGTGCATAGTGTGTCCACATGCCCTCATAGTTATCGTGTCTAAAATGCTCCTGCAGCTATGTCCTGTCTAAGTGTGTGTGTGTGTATCTTGTTGCCCAGGTAATCAGCAAGGTCCCAAAACATGGGATGGTCACTCTTCTCCAGGCCTTCCCCAAACCCTGCCGCAGGCTGAGCACTTAGTCTGTACCTGTTGGTACCATTAAAGCTCACCCAATTCAGTGGGAAGGGCCAAGGACAAGGCAAAAGAGAGCCCATCTGGGACTTGCTTCCCTCCACTGTACGAGGGGGTGTGCTAGGAGACCTGCCAGGAGCCTGCGCTGATCCTATCAAAGGAACTGAAGTCTATTATCAAGTTTCTGGAAATGCTGGTGGCTCTCTGTAAATCAATGCCCAGTCCTTTGAGTTCTGGCTTATTAAGGGTAGCACAAGCTGGAATGATGGCAAGGGTACCTGAACAAGCCCAATGGGGCGAGGGTAAGGATAAGGTTCTCAGAGTCTCCACCCATTCTGGAAGTCTGGCCCTAACACCCTGTGTGTGGCCAGAATGTGGTCCCCAGACACACAGCATGGAGAGCAGATGCCACAGGAAGGCTGAGTCTACAGAGAGTCATTATCTGACCAACTTACCAGGAGGGCCTTCTGCAGCCAGGAGAGAGCAAAAGAGGTTGAGTTGGGTTTAGATGCAGGTTAGCAGAGCTTTCTGACTTATAACCACTCTAGAAAAAGCCAGCATGGGCAGACCCTAGCCCTGATGCTTTAAGTTCAGTATAAGAAAAAGATGCCATGGGTGAAAGAACAGACATAAACACATATCTCAAACTTACATTCACCAACACACAGAAGAATATATATATATATGGACATGCCCAAGAGAGAAGTATAGGCACATATACCCCCCCCACAAAAACACACACACTAACACACAGGCAATTGTGTACATATAGGTGGAAACTGTTAGAATGGAATAAGTTTAGCTGTTTGATTCCTACTAAGTCTCTATTTCCTTCCCCAGACCAGAGACTTTAAGGTTTGAGTTTATGATGCAGGCTTGGAGTCAGACACAAACAGGTAACTGACCAGTGTGTTTTGTACAAAGAAATGACAGGAACACAACAGTTGTGGGAAAATTATTACATTTCCCTCAGTCTTGAAAAACCAATAAAAAGAAAAGAATATGAAGACAGAATCTGTGTCAATTTAATTGTGTCAATTAAATAGACAAACCTTATATAATCTGAAAACAGAAAATATACCTTCTTTTCCAGCACCATTGAAGCACTTAGAAAAAATTAAAAGCCACAAAGCAAATCTCAATGAAATCCAAGAAATATACTGATATCAGTCATATTCTCTAGCCATAATGCAATATAAAAGTAGAAACTAATAAGAAATTTAAGATTTAATTTTTTGAAATTTAAATGCACATTCTTAAAACCTTCCTGGGTAAAAGAGAAAACCAAAGTAAAATCACAAATAGTTAGAAAATACTGACAGTAAGAGGTCTATGCCCCAAAATTTGTGGATTATATAGCTATGCCTATACACAAAATTCAGCCTTAAATGGTATTGCTTTTATACAAAAGGAGTGAAAATAATCTGATAGCTCAAGAAATTAAAAAGAGAAAGGCAGGAAGACCAAAATTTGAAAATGATAAGTAGCTATTAATATATTAGAAAACAGAATATTATAATTGATCATTAAACCCCAGAGCAAACTTTGAAAAGGCCAATAAAACAAACATTTATCAAATCTAATGTTAAATTAGAAATGAAAAAGAATAAAAAGTTACTATTGGAAGAACGAAAATATTAAAAGATTTGCTATACCCAAATCAGTGACAAAACCTTGGAAAATCTAGATGAGATCAAAAATTTTCTAGAAAAATATTAATTGCCAAAATTGATTCAAAATTAATAGAAAACATGAGAGATCCATAACCCTGAAAGAGGAAGAACTCTTAAAGAACTACCTCCAAAAATGACATCAGGCAAGGTGGTTTCTTGGGGAGAAAGTTCTATCAGTCTTTGAAAGAATAAATCATTCTTTGCTCCACAGCACAGAAAAAAGACAAAATTTCCCCATTCATTTTGTGAAGTTTGACAAAGACATACACACAAGGATTAATCCTACACCTGAATAGAGACATAAAGATCCCATATAAAATACTAACAAATAAATTACAGGAGGAAATCTGACACGGTCAGGTTGGATTATTCCAGAACGCAGGAGTGGCTCAATATGAGTGAGTAGAGGGAGAAAATCCACATATCATCTGTAACACAAATTTGCAAACTATGGTGCACTAGCCCACCACCTGGTTTTGTAATTTAAATATTGTCTGTGGCTGCTTTTCAGCTACAAGGCAGAGCTGAGTAGTTGCAACTGGGATCTCATGTCCCATACAACTAAAATATTTACTCTCTGGCCCTATAAGAAAAATAAGTTTGCCAAACCTTGATCTATAACATGCAAAAAAGAAGCTGGGAGAAAGGGGAGAGGAAATTTTTCAGCTATTCCTAAATGAAATTCTCACTAAGTTTAGAATAAAAAGTAGCTTTCTTAGCATTATAAAGAATATCTTAAAGCAGTAGCTAGTATTATGCTTAATACCAAGTGTTTTCCCTTTTGGGCTTTTGTACATAGGGCTGGCTCTGCCAATAATTTTTATGTGATATAGACATTAAAAAGCAGTAAATCAGTATAGCGGGGAGCCAGGATTTGGGAGCCAGACTAGCAAGGTTCAAATTCTGCCACTCCTAGCTGTGTGACCTAGCAACTACTTAACCTCTCTGGGCCTCAATTATCTTACCTGTAAAATGAAAAAAATAATAGTACCAATTTGATAGTTATTGTGAAGAATAAATGAGTCAAAATGCATAAAGAGCTTAAAACAGTGCCTAATACATAAGTGCAATGTGTTTACTGCTATTACTAATAACAGTATTTCTGTTTCTTTTGTGTGAACCAGGTTAGGTTCTTGGCCAAGGGATGGCTCGCTCACAAGTTGCTAACAGGAGCATAGCTGGCCAGCCTTTCCAGAGAGCAATTTGGCTGCACGTTTTCACAGCCTTAAAAGTGTGTATACACTTTGACCCATCAATCCTGTTCCAGAAATCTATCCAAAGAAAGTAATCATAGATACGCATAAAGATTTAACTTCATTTATAATACTTGAAACAGCTTACACATCCAACAATAAGGGACTATTTGGGTAAACCAAACATCCATATGATTAAATGTTATGCAACACAAAAAAAATGATGCTGTTGAAATATATTTATTGATACAGGAAGCATTTGTAACTGGTAAGATTTATAGAAAGTTAAAAAATGAATAATATGATTTCATTTTAGTGAAAGGACCAAATGGCAAGTATTCAGAGCAATTGTCTCTGAATAACATTATAAATGTTTTGTTTATTCCTCTTATTTTTGTGTATCACTCAAAATTCTCTACTTTTTCATTGTGTGCACATGTTTCTTACATGATTTTTTAAATAAAGAACAAGTCAAGAAACACTACTGGCAAAGTGAAAAGATAATTCACAGAACGGGAGAAAAAATATTTTCAAATCATATATCTGATAAAATATTTGTTACCAGAGTATATAGAGGATGTATACAATTCAATAATAAAAACGACACATAAACCAATAAAAAAGTAAGCAACAGACCTGCAGAGACATTCCTCCCAAAGAAGATAAACAAATGGACAAAGGTACATAAAAAGGTGCTCATCATTATGTTAGGCAGAAAGACAGAAATGAGCAGGATGAAAAAGAGAAAGGGCCCCCCCAAAGATGACTCAGGGAGTTGATCAAACAGAACCAGAGAGCCAGAAATGATTCAAAGAGTTAATCAAATAAAGCCACAGGGTCTAAGAGTGACTCGGGAAATGTCCGGGGTTCCCCCAGATAAGAAACATCAGAAGTACAGGCACACCACAGCCCCTGTCCCCATTTCACCAATCAGAACAAGCCTAGAGAACTGACAGCTGTCAATCAAGGACCTCTCTGACCGGCCAAAAACCACATAAAAGAAGACTCAGAATGAGCATCCACACCTACCTGTCTTGTCTCAGGCAAGCCTGCTCTGCTACTCTCTGCAGTGTATTAAAACTTACTTTGCTTCCTTGACTTTAGCCTCTCATCTCACTGTATCTGACTTCCCTGTGACACCAAGCCGAGTCCTTCCCTTCCTAACAGTTAGACATCAAAGAAATTCACATCAAAGCCACAGTGAGAAAACACTTCATACCTAGTAGAATGGATATAGTCAAAAAGTCAGATTGTAACAAGTATTGGTGAGGATGTGGATAAACTAGAACACTGCTGGTGAGAATGTAAAATGGTGCTGTCACTTTGGAAAACAGTCTGGCAGTTCCTCAAAAAGCTACCACATGAGCCAGGAATTCCACTCCTGCGTACAGAGCTGGGAGAAATGAAAACCCGCGCCCACACCAAAACTTGTACATGATGCTCATCATAGCACCTTTCATAATAGCCAAGTAGAAACAATCTGGATGTCCATCGACTGATAAATGGATAAGGAAAAGATTATATATCCATACAATGGCAAATTATTTAATAATAAAAAGCAATGAAGAATTGATGCATGCTACAACATGGATGAGCCTTTAAAACATTACACTAAGTTAAAGAAGTTAATGACAAAAAAGGCCACATATTGCATGATTCCATTTACATGAAAGGTTTCAGAGCAGGCAAATCAATTGATAAAAAAGAGATTAGTGGTCTAGGGCTGGGAGTGGTTAGGAGGAAATGGGGGATGACTGCTCCTGGGTACAGGATTTCTTTTTGGAGTGATGCGAATATTCTAAAGTTGATTATGGAGATGGTTGCACAATTCTGTTAATATGCCAAAAAACACTGAATTGTACACTGAATAGGGACTTGCATTTTATGTGGATTATCTCCATAAAAAAGAGCAAATGATCAAATACAAGCAACATAACCTCTAGACAACAAAAGTTGGAATCTCAAGTACTTTCTAAGGAAATGACAGTTCAATTTTTGTGAAATGAACAATCAACTGATTACCAAAAAGGACCTAAATCTTACTACACCTAGTCTTCCCCAGACCCTCTCTCAGCTGCAATTTCCTCATCCCTCAGAGTTCCAGGTGAGGTTTAGTGGCTGTTTCTTAACAGGTATCATGACATTATGGAAGCTCAACCCAGAATTTAGCTGCCTCCCAGGAGCAAGGACAAGGGGGGAAAGTCCAAAACTGACGAAGCTTAAACCTAAACTGTTGAAGAATACCAGGACTTTATGCCATCAGGAAAAAATGTGAGCTCAAAAGACAGATTAAGTTGAATTAAAGAAAAATAAAGTTATAGTTTTAATACACTTACAGATGTGACTTGAAAACATCATTCCTGATATTTCACTAATCTGGCTTCTTCCTTCTCATCCTCAGGAAGTCCAAAAAAAGTTAGCACACTCATAAGAACGAGCCCCACAGACACAGAAGGGCCCTTCCATGTCCCAAAGCCAGCCAGCCCTCTGATGTTAGTGGGATCCCATACTCCAAAGCTCCGAAACGGAAGTGGCCATATATCTTCTCATTCCAAGTGTGCTCTTGACCTCATTTTGCAGTAGCTAAGCATCCAGTCTTGGAACATGGCAAGGAGGAGAAACAAATGCAAAAGGCTTGGTTGTTAAGTGTCATCTCAGGCTTTAGCAAGAAGTCTGGCCATTGAAAATTTATTTCCCCATGCTGAAGGTTCAAGGCCCCTCATCATTCAGCCAGACAAGCAAGTAAGTCTGATCAAGGCATGGACCAGCAGCCTCTCCAATTTCAGCTAATAGCCAACATTCAGTTACTGAGCAACTAGAGTCATGTAACAAAAATATGCTTCTCCAGCCTTGATCCAGTGTAATGGGCACCCTAATCCCTCCGAAGACCCAAATCAGCACAGCACATTCTGAACATTTAATCTCCCATTTGCAATCAGTGGGCCTAACACATTTCATGAATATGGATAGTAAAATTAACAATAATCCTATGTCTGCTTTTCTATAAAGTGAGGAAATTGGGGGGCGTGGAGGAAACATCACTTGTGTTGTCTCCCCAGGATAAACAGCTGAATCAAAGAGAAAAGTTCTTGGTCAAATTCATTAATCATCAAGGTCAGAATGTTACACCTTGGATCACTACATGAGACTGCACATACCAACCTCTAAAAAAGAGGTCCATTAGTTTTTATAATTTTAAGTAGGCCTTCACTGCCTATGTCAACCAGAGGTAGACATCCTAGACTGTGCTGAATGTAATTTCTCTCATAGCACAAATCATTATCATCAAAATAGTAATAATACAACCCAACACTGGGATCAGTGTGAGGCTAAGCTGATGTCTTCAAAGAAACTTCATAGCCTTTGAGGTTCACCGTGACAAAAGCACTTGTTGATACTGCCAGCATTGTCAGTTTGAACCCCAATGCTGCTGCCCCAAAGCTCAATGTCTGCATAACTGGAATAATGATAGTATGATCCTGTAATTAACTAATGTCCTGAGGTTTAAGAAACTGAAACTATTTTCTGATGCACCATACTAATACAAACACAGATGTAACATACATGTACTTACGCCGATGTGTAGACCAGACAAACCCCAGACATGCAAATACCCCAATTTCAAACCTACCCATGCCATGCATACTAAACCTTTCATGCCCCCCCCAAACCACACAAACATATGCCCACAGCCAGCTACCATGTTGATTCAGCAGAACCCTACACACCCATAACAAAAATCACTTAATTATTTCCACAAGTGTAACAGCAGGCTTCCAACCTCTTGTTGACACTCCCTGCAGTCCTGCCTCCATGGTTGTGGAAGAGGTCATTATTACTCCACTTCCTCTGACTTCAGGATGGGCCAGCAGAGGTGGGAGGGAAGGGAAGACCTTTAACCAAAATGCTGAATTGCTTACAAAAGGCCCAGTGAATAAGTGTGCCTGCAACCTCATAAAGTCAGGCAGATGGTGTGCAGAAAAGGGTCAGGACCTGATAATTTGACTAATGGCCTTTTCCAGATGGGGGACCCAAACAGGGTGGGGTACATCTGGGGAATCCCAGCTTGCTGGCCCTCTCGCAACTCAGGAGACTCAGGTGGACATATGGGCCCATGACTTGGTCCCCCAAGGACAGCATGGCTCCATGTGCCCTGCAGAAAGCCCAGAGGAATGGAATCTATCCAGTGGGGTGAAGGAAAGAACATCCTATCAGTGTCTTCAAACCAATGGAGAAGAAAATGAGATGTCACGAATTCGGCATCTGTGATGATTCCAACAGGGCCCGGGCAATGCTTCCCTTACTTTCATTCTGCTTATGTAGACAGTTTTGCTTAGTAAGAGTTCCAGCAATCTACTTAAGAGAAAAACTATTTTTGAAGGCCTTCCCAGGACTGTGGAGCATTCATCAAACTACAGACACTAATCTTAGCTATCTTAAATTCAATTTTAAAGGTATTTTGGGGGAACCTACTATGTGCCAAAGTCAACCTACTTTCTAGTTACTGTGTGCATTTTCATACACAAAATCGTATTACTTTTCAAATATTTTATATTTGAACATGCTGCTGATTCCATCCGGTCCCCCCATGTCCCAGTTAATGTAAGGAGGTGCTGAAGACAACAGCTTGGTTAACAAGCTCCCGCGAGCTTCCTCCAAGAGCCTGCTGCTCAGAGGAAAGTGCTATGCCAAGGTGCAAGCACTGCTTTCCCCAGGCTAAGGGGCAGGAGGGGACAGGGATGGGGACAGGGCTAAGAGGGTCACACAGGCATTAAATTAGACCCCAGAACTTCTTGTCCTGTACATTTCCAAGGAAGCTGAGGATTTACCTTTGGGAAGAGATTAATCTCCTTCTCTGAATGGGAAAACAGGTCCCTCACAGACTGGGTGGGGGAAAGACCTCTTGGGAAGAAGGGAGTGTCGAGGGGTGGAGGCAGAGACGGAAGCAAGGAGAGCCGGTTGAACGGGGCTGGGGCCTCCTCCTCCCTGATGAGGCCCTGGAGTTTACCAGACAAGCTTCACCCCGGGCTGTCCCCCCTGCAGTGTGCATCGAGGGAGGAGGGGTGCACCCCCGAGGAGACCACAGGAATGCCAAGCAGGGGAAAGGCTCCTGGAGCCAAGGGCTCCGGCAACGAGGATCCAATATCGGCGGGTGACTCCAGCCCCCGTAACAGGAGAGACCGTAAAGTATGTGCTCTGCTTCCCAACCAGCAAACACAGCAAATAACCAATTACTCTAAATAGCTAACAGATTTCGGCTCTGATTTCCCTCCCCTTGCCTCCCTTGGGCCTTCACTTGTCATTTGATGGGCGATTTGTATTTGCTCTGAGAAAATGAGAGAAGGAATGACTCACAAAGGAAGGTCCAGATTACACGCAGTGACAGGCATCAAACCTCCTCATCAGAACTAATGGGTGGAGGGGGGAGGCCAGGCTGTGCTGGCAACACATCTGAACTGAGATCTTCTTAAAGAAGTACAGTTTTTTTACTTTCAAGCACATACAGTAATTCTTGCTAAATCAGTGTCAGCAGATATTAGGAAACCTACTTTAAAGAGGAGATAAGTGTCTTCCTAATTATTCCATCTGATATATACACATGTACAGGTAAAATCATTAATGTCATTAAAGTTAAAATATCCCTTCCTCCTCCACCTCTCAAATTCAGAGGGCTGATGCATCCATCTCCAAAGGTAGAGACAGACAACCATGAAGTTCTGAGACAAACTGCCTTGGACGCCTTCTGGAAATGCTTCCTCACTTGGGAGCCACACCCTTAATTAATTCCTTTGCTCAGAAAACGTTTGCTTCAAAGCCTTTGGATAAATTGTTGTCAGTACTCAAGAGCTGCAATGAGGCATTCCCCCCAAAACTTGGGATAAAAGGAAATAGGGCTGCCCCTGGGGAACTGGATCATGCAATCAACGCATAGTGGTTCAGGGCAAGAAGAGGCAAAATCACCTCAAAGGGAAGAACAGCTCCTAACTAAGCCTTCACCCTGAATGGGTAGATTGTATTCATACATCAAGAGAAAGACTATGTCAGTGAAAAAAAGGAATTGGTCAGTCCTGGAAATACAGGAAAAGAAGGGTAAGGATTGACTATGGACAACTGTTCACACCATCAGGGAAAAGATACTGGGGCTTAGGAACTACAGCTCTCCCTACCTTTGGAGATGGATGCATCAGCCCTTCTTGGTCAGCTGCTACCAAACTTTAAACCACGGAACCATCTCTCCTCATTCTGCTTCCTCACTCAGCTCCTGTCACAACCTGGCTTCACAGTTGTGAGTCAATGGAGAGACAGCAGACTGGACCGCAACCTGAGGTCACGTTCCAGGAGTATTACTCACTGAAAACTCAGAAACTTCGATTTAGGTTTGAATAATATGTGGCCAGCCCTAAGAAAACTGACTCACCAGGTATCTGGAACCACAAAGTTGAGGATCCACCCAGACACAATGGTAGAAACTGCCCTGAAGAACACCCCTGCCTGGTGGACCTGGTGGGAGGGAGGCAGCTCCCCTTTATTTAAGAAACTCCTACCTAGGAGTTGACAGACAAGGACTGTGGGTTACCTAGCTAACCCCTGAGTGCCACAGAAAACACAAAAGACAAATTCTTCACTCCGGTAGAAGAGCCTCTGATCCAGCTTTTCTTATTTCTCCCACCCTGCTGGACTCTTAACTGGCAAAGTAAAAATACAGCAACCTCCAACTATTTCCTCCTTCCTTGAACAGGGGTTTGGGATGGAAGGGAGCCCATGCACAAGTGGACAGAGTCATGTGACCTCCCAGTACTTGACAAGCAAGGACTTCCCTCTGTAAGGACAAACTGGAAGAAAACACTAAAGTTCAAAAGAAAGGGAGCAATATGAGGACTAAGACATGTGTTGTGTTAAGGAGTTCAGTAAAAAACAGAAGAGAACAAATGACTGATTTATCCTTATGGGAAGTCTCAAGGGGATACCACAAGTAAGAAGTTAGGATATGCAGTCCTGAAGGAAATATAATCTGCATGAAGATGAACATCACTGTCAGATTTAAAAGTATAATAAAGACATTGATTTCTAGCAAAATGACAAGTTAGAAGACCAGAGAGACCCTCCAAGTAAGAGCACCTACATTATTAACAGGTAAGATATCTTTAAAATCCTTTTCAAATGCATGACTGAGCTGATGGGAATGGAAAGAAAATCCTTGGGGGCAAATGAGAAAGCAAAAATCCAGAGTACTAAGGAACCAAAATGCAAACTAAATGTGGGGCCCAAAAAGTCCAAGCCAAACATTTAGTTTTCAGTGAATCTGGGTTCACAGTATTTCCAGACATCGGCTAAAAGTAAACACATGTCCTCTCTTAAAGAATGTGACTTTCACCCAGGCCCTAAAGAATTCTCAGATAAAGTTCCAAGGAACGTGAGTTCACAATTGAAAATAGTGAAACACATAAAGAGCAAGGCACCATGAGCAAGAGTCAGCGAGAAACACCAACTGGAAATCTGACCTGTGAGGACAGCAGAAAGCTGACTTGTCAGAAATAGGGCTTTAAGGAAAAAACTTTAAAAATATTAAAGGCACTAATATGACAAAGGAACAAGAGACTTTCAAAAATAAACAAGAGGACTTGGGGGGGGCGGAAACTTTGAGAGTTAAAAATATAATATGACTAAAACCTCAACAAATGAAGTTAAGTAGCCATTGAAAACAAAGACTTGAGAGCTAGAAGGTGTATCTTCAGAAAGTAGCCAGAGTGCAACACAAAGAAATAAGTAATATGAAAGAAAGTTGAACTATATAGCCCAACACAGATATGATCAGAGTCCCAGAAGGAAAGATAGAGAGAATGGTGAATATGTAATATTTGAAGAGATAATGGTCGAGAACTTAAATTAATTAAAACTTAATTAAAAGAAAGAAAGAAAAACAGTCCTCAGATTTAGGAAGACAACAGCACAATGGAAACCAGAAAATAGTGAAATAATGTCTTTAAGTGCTAACAGAAAACAAATGTCATTGAAACTAGTATTTCCAAAATAGGGGTGAAATAAAAATATTTTCAAACAATAATTAAAAAGTGAAAAGTTTGCTATGGACTGATCCTAATTATAGGAATTTCTATAGGCTCTACTGCAGAAAGAAAGATGATCCTAGGAGGAAGAAGATCAATATACAGAATGGAATAAGAACTGTGGGTATAGGTAAAAAATAATTAATTAATTTAAAAAAATAACATGACATTTAAAATGTCATTTATAAAGGTAGAACTAAAATATTGAACAGAAGCTTATAAATTGGAAGGAGATTGGAACTGAAGAATTTTTAAGTTCCCTGTAATGTTCTGGAGGAGGCTATAACTATCAACTAAATTTAGACTTTGCTAAATTGAATATGTATATTGATGTTCCTAATCACTAAAAGAATTAAAATAATGTATAGTTTTGAAATTGAAAAGGAAAGTAGGAATGAAAAGGGATGAGGGTAGGGAGGAATCTTTCGATCCAAAAAAGAAAATATGAGGTACAAAAGAAAAGGGCAGGAATAAATCCAAATTTATCAGTAAGCAAAATTAATATACTGGACTCTACAACTCTCTAGTTAAAGGGAAATATTATCAGAATGCTTTAAAAAATAGAATCCATCTATTTGCTGTTCACTGGGGAAACACCTAACAGTCACAGAAAAATTGAAAGTTAAGAAGATGGAAAAAGATATATCAGGAAAATAGTGACCAAAAGAAAGCTGCTGTAGTTACATTAACATGAGGCAAAGAGACAAAAACATCTCATTAGAAGAGATTGGAAAAGGCAGGGTAGGCAGTTCGCTATATATCATTAAAAGAGTTAATATCTAGGAAGATACAAGCATTCTTAAACTGTCTGTGCCTAATAACACAGTATCAAATACATAAAGGAAAAGTAGGTAGAATCATAAGAAAAACTGGCAAATAGTATTCCAAAACAAGATGTTTTTAATGTACCTTTCTCAGAAATTGATAAATCAAATGCACACACACAAAAAAGAAAAATAGATTTGAATAACACAATTAAGAAGTTAATCTAAATGGACATGTTATATATAACACATTTGAAAAATACATGCTCTTTTTAAGCATACACAGGACAATTACAAAAACTGACCCTGTACTAGGCCATAAAGCAAGCATCAAGAAACATTACACACAGACCACATTCTCTGAACCATAGTACAGGTAAGCTAGAAACCAATAAAAAACAGATAACTTAGAGCACAGGAACTTCTAAAACATAACTTTAAACAATTCAAGTGCCAAAAAAGAAATATAGCAGAAATCAGAAAATATTCAGAACTGGAAAATAACAAAAATACCACTTATCAAAACCTATGGGATATATAAAGCAGTACTTAGAGGGAATTTTATAGCCCTAGAGGAAAGTTTGAAAATTGATCAATTAGGCATAGCACTAAAGAGGTTAAAAATGTAAACCCCGGGGGAGAGAACCAAGATGGCGGCATGAGCAGAGCAGCAGAAATCTCCTCTCAAAACCATATGTATTTTTGAAAATACAACAAATACAACTAATCCTAAAAGAGAGACCAGAAGACACAGGACAACAGCCAGACCACATCTACACCTGCGAGAACCCAGCACCTCGTGAAAGGGGTAAGATACAAGCCGCGGCCCGGCAGGACCTAAGCGCCCCTCACCCCAGCTCCCGGCGGGAGGAGAGGAGTCAGAGCAGGGAAGGAGAGGGAGCCCAAGACTGCTAATCACCCAGCCCTAGCCATCTGCACCAGAGTGCAGACACACAGTGCGTGTGTGGGGTGCTGGAAACTAGGGAAACAGGACAGTAAGACCTGTGAGTGGGTCCCCGCAATTGGCACACCTGGGACAAAGAAAAGCAAGTGCTTTTTGAAAGTCTTAAAGGGACAGGGACCCCACAGCTGGACGGAAGTGCCAGAGGACACTTAGCCCAGCAGCTGCGAAACCCAGGGAACTCTGGGCACCTGAACCCCCACAGCGCAGCCTGGAGGCCCCTCACCGCAATAAACAGCCTTCCGCCTATTCCCCCTCCAACGCAGCTCCGTGATATTGGAGCAGCAGCCTGAGGCAGCTCACGCCCACAGCAACTGCAGAGCTAAATAAACTCCATAGCAGCCGGGCAAGATCAGAAGCCCCCTGTGCATGCAGCTGCCCTGCACAAGCCGCTAGAGGCCGCTGTTCTCCCAGGAGAGGAAGGCCATAAACCGGCAAGAAGGGACTTTCTCCTACCCAACACATGTGCCAGCTCCCCACAAATATATCTATTGCCATGAAAAGGCAGAAGAAATTGATACAGACCAAGATCACAGAGGCAAACCCTGAGAAGGAGATAGACTTAACCAGTCTTCCTGAAAAAGAATTAAAAATAAAGCTCATAACCATGCTGATAGAGCTGCAGAGAAATATGCAAGAGCTAAGGGATGAAGTCTGGAGGGAGATTACAGACGTCCAGAGGGAGATTACAGAAATGAAACAATCTCTGGAAGGATTTATAAACAGAATGGATAAGATGCAAGAGGCCATTGATGGAATAGAAACCAGAGAACAGGAACGCATAGAAGCTGATGCAGAGAGAGATAAAAGGATCTCCAGGAATGAAACAATATTAAGAGAACTGTGTGACCAATCCAAAAGGAACAATATCTGCATTATAGGGGTACCAGAAGGAGAAGAGAAAGAAAAAGGAATAGAAAGAGTATTTGAAGAAATAATTGCTGAAAACTTCCCCAAACTGGGGGAGGAAATAATCGATCAGACCATGGAAGTGTACAGTACTCCCAACAGAAAGGACCCAAGGAGGACAATACCAAGACACATAATAATTAAAATGGCAAAGATCAAGGACAAGGACAGAGTTTTAAAGGCAGCTAGAGAGAGGAAAAAGGTCACCTACAAAGGAAAACCCATCAGGCTATCATCAGACTTCTCAACAGAAACCTTACAGGCCAGAAGAGAATGGCACGATATATTTAATAAAATGAAAGAGAAGGACCTTGAACCAAGAATACTGTATCCAGCATGACTATCATTTAAATATGAAGGAGGGATTAAACAATTTCCAGACAAGCAAAAGTTGAGGGAATTTGCCTCCCACAAACCACCTCTACAGGGTATTTTAGAGGGACTGCTCTAGATGGGAGCACTCCTAAGACTAAATAGATGTCACCAGAGAAAATAAAATCACAGCAAAGAAAGCAGACCAACCAAATACTAACTAAAGGCAAAAAATAAAATCAACTACCCACAAAAGCAGTTAAACGAAGCACAAAAGAGCACAGAATTAAACAACCAACATATAAAGAATGGAGGAGGAGGAATAAGAAGGGAGAAAAATAAAGAATGACCAGACAGTGTTTAAAATAGCTCAATAAGTGAGTTAAGTTAGACAGTAAGATACTAAAGAAGCTAACCTTGAATCTTTGGCAACCACGAATCTAAAGCCTGCAATGGCAATTAGTACATATCTTTCAATAATCACCCTAAATGTAAATGAACTAAATGCATCAATCAAAAGACAGAATAATAGAATGGATAAAAAAGCAAGATCCATCTCTATGCTGCTTACAAGAGACTCACCTCAAACCCAAAGACTATAGGAACAAAGAAAGACTGAAGGAACAAAACAGCAGCAGAATCATAAAACCTAAGAATGGACTAACAGTTACCAAAGGGAAAGGGACTGGGGAGAAAGGGAGGGAAGGGAGGGATAAGGGTGGGGAAAAAGAAAGGGGGCATTACGATTAGCATGTATAATGTGAGGGGGGCATGGGGAGGGCTGTACAACACAGAGAAGACAACTAGTGATTCTACAGCGTCTTACTGTGCTGATGGACAGTATGGTAATGGGGTTTGTGGGGGGGGATTTGGTGAAGGGGGAACCCTAGTAGACATAATATTCTTCATGTAATTATAGATTAATGACAACAAAATTAATTAATTAATTTAAAAAATGTAAACCCCTCAAAAATGGAAGGAAGAAAATAATAAAAAAAAGAAATTAATAAACTAGAAAACAAGGAAATAATAAAAGATTAACAGTGTTTAAAAAAATGGTTCTTTGAACAGACTAAAAAAATCTGACAAATCCTGACAAGAATAATACAATATATATATATATATATATATATATATATATATAACCTTAGGAATGAAAGGGGACATAAATAAGGGAAGACAAATTTTTGAAAATATAAGAAGTTATAAAAAATGCTATATCAATAATTTTTAGGAAGAAATTGATAAATTCCTATAAAATATGAATCACAAAAGTGACTCACATACAAACAGAAACTCTCAGAAGTCCTATAAATATTTTTAAATTGTATCAGCAGTTTAAAATATTCCCAAGAAGAATACTAAGTCTAGACAGTTTTACAAATGAATTTACCAAACATTCAGGCAACAGATAGTGTCAATCTTTGGTTATTAATTTAGAAATTAGAAAAAGAGCAAATATGCCCCATGTCATTTTACAAGATTAGTATTATCTAGATACCAAAACATGAAAAGAACAGCATCATAATAACTGATGCAAAATAAAAAAGTCCTAAACTAAGTATTTGCAAACTGAATCCAGCAATGCACAGAAAAGATAATGTTTCATGGGCAGAATAGATTGTTTCAGAATGCAAAGTTGTGTCAGCATTTTAAAAATCTATTAGTGTAATTTACCACATTAACAAATTAAAGGAAGAAAGTCATATGATTATGCTACATAAAGAACATTCAATAAAATTTATCATTCATTAAAGAAACTTAGTAATCATTCATCAGACAAAGTTCATATTCAGTGTTGAAAGATAAAAATATTCACCTTTAAATTAGAGCAGATAAGAATGCTCTCTATTTTCAGCTACATAGAATATTAGACTGAGGTTTCTAGCCAGTGCAATAAGAGAAGAAAAGGAAGTAATAAACATGAAAAAGAAAAAGTACACAGAAAAATCAATACTGTGATTAATCACAAATTAAATGACTGACAACACAGAAAACCCAGAATAATCCTCAAATCAGTAGAATCAATAAAGTTTGGCAAAGTTTCTGAGTATAAGAACAGCATATGAGAAAAAAATTCATTTATATATGAGCAAAAAATTATTAGAAAATATGCCTTTAAAAATACAAGTAAAAAGTGGCAATAAAGCATATAACAGCCAGAACTAAACCTAATAAAAGTTGTACCAGACTTTTTTGGATAGAATTAGAAAATTTTATTGAAAGACATCTAAGAGTATTTAGATGGAAATAAAGAATGGAAATAAAGAATATCTAAATAAATAAACATCACATTCATGGCTAAAAGACATTATAATAGAAATGTCAGTTCTCCCCAAATTGATCCAAAATTACTGTAATTCAGTCACAAAGCACAACAGTTTTGTTAAAGACATTGGCAAGCTGATTCTAAAATTGAATTGGAAAAGCAAAGGACAATAGCAATAACACTCCTGAAAATGAACAAGGTGAAATACTTCCTTCACCCGAAATCAGCACTTATTATAAAACTAGAGCAGGCAAGACAGTGGAGTCTTAGCACAGGGAAGGCCAATGGAACAGAATGCGGCATACTAACAAATCCACACTTACATAGAAACCTGATATATGACACAATTGCCATTATAGATCAATGAGAAAGGATACATCATTCTATGATGCTATGAATTCATTCATTAGCTGTATAGGAAAAAATTTAAAGGAATCTAATCTCTGCTTCATACTTTACACCCAAATACACAGTCAATTCCAGATGCAACAGGACTGAAGCATGAAAAAGTAAAACTTTAGAATTTTTAAAGAAACTATAGACAAATATATATTTAAAAAAATTTTTAAACAACAGAGAGAGAGATGAAATGATATCCCAAGATATCCAAAGTATATATAACAGGAATTTCAGAAGAAGAGAGCTTAAAAATGACTTGAACCTAGAAATTAAAGAAAATAATCTGATAGAATTTTTAAAGAGCTGGCTCTTAAGATGCAAAACAGCCATCAGATAGATGAAATGCTATATTAAGTCAAAAAAAGAACACAAATTACAAAATTAGAGATGAGGTAGAAAACAAAACAGATACAGAACCATTTTCTTTTATTGTAGTAATATGTAAAAAATCCATACTGATGTAATAAGCCACCAAATTGACAGAAGTAGAAAGTAATCAAAGAATCCCCTCTCAAAGAAGGTCCTGAGCCCAGTTTTACAAAGAAGTACAGGGTAGATGTGCTCTATACAATTATACAAGATAAGTGTTCCTGAAAATCTTCTGTACTTCAAACTCACATAATATAACACCATTTTCAAGAAGAGATGATGTGCTCAACAGCTAAACCATAAACAATTCACTTGGCCACCACCTTTTAGATTATATAACCATTAATCTTTTTTTTTATTTAGGTTAAGTGATATTATTACCTACTTTGCACAAAAAGCAAGACTGTGAAAATGTTTATATCATGTAATTTCCAACTTGTATAATTCAAATTCCCAGAGTGAATTCAAATACACAGAGTGGCTCTAATGTATTTTCGAACCTGTAATAAACAATCATTCTATGCCAAAGAGACTGTTCAAGAACATAGAAAATGAGAGTAGATCTCAAAAACTATTTTATGAAACTATTACAATCTTGATATCAAAACCTACCAAAGACAACCTAAAAGGAATACTTATATTAGAAATGCAAAAATCCTAAATAAGTAATAGCAAATATAAATAATATACACTGGAAGCTTTCCTTACAAACTTGCCCTGAACGAGGATGAACAAGCACTCTCTACTCTCTCTGCTAACAGACTAAGGTCCAGAGACAGCTGAAAGTCCTCAGCTCATCTAATATGCCCACCGCAGCTCCCACCAGAGCAGCTGATGTTTACTAAGAGTCAATTGTGTTTGTTTGCAAACCTGCTCATGCCAGTTGTACTAATATGGTCATGAGGTCCATAAGTAAATATAAAAATATATAAAATTTGGGTTTAAAAAGAAAGGGCATATTATCTAGAAAATGAATTCAATGCTGATTCTTTTTTAATGATGGAAATTGAGGTAACAAAAAAGACAGAGGTGGGCGGTCTTAAAGTTTTAGGACTCCACATTCAGATTTTTTCACAGGGATCATTAAGATCTCATCAAACTTTCGTAAACCTAAAGGAAAAGGCACAGATAATGCATTTGGGATGTGGTTTATACCAGAAGGATGACATGACACTCAAACAGCAGATCCAAATTTAAAGAGGCCTTGGCACACATCAAATGATTGGCAAATGAGGATACATGGTTATGGTTAGAAATAAAATGTTTGTGATAGGTATGTATGACATTAATTTTAATCAGTCCCTACTTAATCAACTTTTTCAATTAACCAATAAACTACTTGTCTTGATTGCACTGGATAAGAGGACTTCAACTGTAGTAAGCTATAATACCATGACCAACTGACCAATTTGGAATTACCCCAGGAATGGGTATATTGACAGTGTGAAAACAAAATGATCATTCTGATAAATGCCAAATGGCACTGGATAAAATTAAACTCCCATACCGAGTGTTTAAGCTATTAATTACTAAGCTGATCGCAAAGGACACAACCTTGACAAAATCAAGAATATCTACCTGAAACTACCAATCATTACCATAATAATGGAAAAATGGTAGAGTCCTTTCATTAGAATGAGTAACTAAATAAGTTTGCTCGCTAGCATCTCAATTATCAAATGTCATTCTGGGGGAAAAAAAGGATAAGGCATAACTATTAGAAAGAATGTGACATATTTATTGTTTGAAGAAAAAAATCTTACCTAGCTGGAAAACCCAACAGAATCAGTTAACTGTTAGGGCTAATAAGGGAGCTTAATAAAGAGTCTGTTTCAAAGGAAATATACAAAAGTATTATTTACTTATATTCTAGCAGTAACCATTTAAATAAAGTCAGAAGGAGAAAAGATATTTCATTTAGATAATAACAAAGGCTATAAAATGCCTAGGAATAAACAAGAAGAAATGGGTTGGACCTATCTAAAGTAGCTAAAACAAACTCCTCTAAGGGACATAATATAAGATAGTGGAAATTAAGAAATTAAATGTCCAATTACAGGGGAGTAGTTAAAACTCTATGGATGTCCATATAATAGAGTGCTATGCAGGAATATTTTTGAAGAATATAAAGATATGAGAAAACATTCACAATATACTTTTACGTAAAGGAAAATGCAAATTATTAGAAAGTACAGGATTCCAATTGTGTTTTCCAAAAAAACATACATGTGCATAAAACATATCTAAAAATGTAGGCACAGCAAAATCTTAGCCGTGTTTATCTCCAACTGGTAGGAATACAGGTGGTTTTAACTGTCTGCCTTACACTGTCTCATATTTTCTATATTTTCTACCATGGATAAATCAGAAAAAACTTTAAAACATATATATTGCCTTCTCCTAGAAACCCTTAAGACACCCAATACAGCAGTGCCTCCCCTTTGCATCAGGAACAGAACTAACTTCGGGTAGATCCTATTCTTACGCCTCCCCCAGCAGGTCAGGGGCTCCCAGCATGGGGCTTCATGAGCGCATGTGGAAGGCTGGACACCAAGTCATCTTTGGACAAACGAGGACCCAAGATCCAAAAAGATGACCCCTAGGAAATCAGTCCAGGCAGACAAAGTAGCCCTGCTGGGAACTGCAGTTTTGGACTTTGGGCCCCAGAACCTCTCAGAATCTTCTAGGGATGTCCAGGGTCACATACACCCTCCGTGCCCCTGGGAGGGGCAGAGAAAGGCAATCTGCTATCGCCCATGGAGGCCTCTGGTGTCCCATGCCCCAGCAGTCAGGATCCACTCTAAGGACTTCCCGGTCTCCACTGGCCGGTGCGGCCCTACCCAACTCCCCAGCCCTCATGCAGGGGAACATGATGAAGGCAAACCCTGGGGCGCACCAAGGCATAACTCAGATGGCTGTTTCTGGATTTCTCCCCACCCCTCCATCTTTGTGCGGGGCAGGTAACTTCTGCTGGGGCTCAGGAAATACTTTCTTTCTTTCCGCCCCCATCCCCTTTACCCTTCCTCAGTTTCCTTCCTAACTCCTTACCCCACCCCCAGCCCCCCAGGGAAATCAAGGAGCCCCAAAATAGGAAAACAATACATACATGAGGACTGGATGGAGAAGATGCCATGTTAGTGGGGGCCGAGCCCAAAAGACCATCTGCAAGCTACAAATTAAACACGCTGGTTAGCAATAGGATTAGAGGAACCAGTTCAGGGAAGACCGAACAACACCAGGAGATGGAGCAGTCGGACCACACACCCTCTGCTCTCCCACCAGGGAGGCTGCAAAAGTTGTAGGAACAGGTGCTTTGGAGTTGGACATGCCTGGCTCCATTGCTTTACCAGCTGTGTGACCTTGGGTAAGCCCCCTGACATCTCTGAGTCAGCATCCCAATCTGGAGAATGGGCACAAAGCACTGGGCAGCAGTGAGTGTGGATGGGGTGAAAGCCATGCCTGCCTAGCCATGCGAGGTGCTTGAAAAGGGCTCAGCCAAGGCCTGTCTCCTGCAGCTCTTTTTCCCCCTGGCACCACTGGCTTAATGCCACCCTCACATGCCTCCCCACCTTCCAAACCTCCCCATCTCACACCCACTTCAAGCTCCCCATCATCCCTAGGGCTTCCTTCTAACAGCTGAGCCACACCAACCCCTGCTTGGGCAGTTTCTAAGCTAATCCAGGTTCTGAGTCTTCTCTCTTCACGGACAAGAACCAGGACATTATATAACTTCCCCAAAAGCTTGTATTGGTTGGGGGAGGGAGGGCTGTAAGAGTCTTCTAGTTCAACAGGCCATCTCTATATATAGAAAACCTTCTGCACCCTTTTCTGCATCAGGTCGTTGCCTACAATCTTCCAGTACTGTGAACTGATACTTCCTAGGATGAATCCCTGGGCTGCAGAGTACAGAGGGACTCGGGCATCAGGCCTGAAGGCAGGTGACTTTTGCAAAGGCCACAACAATAGTCCCAGAGAAGATGACAGGGCTCTGGGTGGATGAGTGCCAGTGTAGGTGGACAAGGCCAGGAGGTGCCTTCTAGGCAGAAGGGACAGCAAGTGCAGAAGCCGAGCAATAAAGAAGCACATTGAAAAGAGTGAAGAGTTCAGGGTGGCAGGGGCCAAGGAGATGAGGCTGGAGGGGTGAGGAGACCAGCTGGGACCAAGGGTTAGACCCTCTCTTCCTGTGTGCCCTAGAGCAGGGGGCTCTGGGAGGTGCCACAGGAGGCCAAGCCCCATGTGGGCCTCCCTTCTTCGGCAGAAAGAACTAGGGAGACACATTCACCTGGGGTCAGGAAGGGTTCGAGAAGCACGCGGAGGTTGATGCCTGCTGGGTTCCAGAGGGGAGTTTGGGAACTCACAGACCCATCCCTGTGTGAAGGGGCATCACTGTGGGGGCGCAGCCTCCCCTAGACTAACCCTCATGGCTGTTCAGAGCCAGAAGCACCAGCAGGAGGGCAGAATGGCCAGTGGGCACCCAGCCAGGCCACTGGAGGCTTCTGGGGCCCAGCCACATGCTGGTGGATGCAGTGTGACCCCTGGAACCCCAGCCCAGCAGCAGCTCTGCCCTTCCTGTTCTCATCCTGAACCTCACAGAAGACTTATTTTTATTTTTCATATAGTTCATTTTTAGAAAGGTGAGAGGGAAACCAGCAGTTCATGGAGCAAAAGAAAGAAAAAATAAAGCTAAACATAGTGGTCCAAAGATGTGGTCCTGCTTCCGAAATTACACATTCCCCTTTGGGACTCGGGCATAATTTGGCCCTCCAGTTCTGGGAGCAAGTTCCCACCTTCACGGCGTCCCAGACACTATAACAAGAGCAGCAGGCTCAAAATTAGCCCAAGCCAGGGAGTGGCCAGCCCAGCACCCCCGCCCACCAATGCCTGCTCCACACCCCCAGCCCAGCTCACACCCCGTCCCACTGCCAAGCCTCTGCTCCCACTCCCTTGTCTGCCCTCTCTCCCCATCACTGTTCTAACCCCACACGGCCCTCGAGGTCCTTCTCTCACCCCACCCACTCAGAGAAGCTTTCCTGGGCACCCATGCTGACCCACAGGCCAAGAGAGTCCAAGCTGCTGGTGGCCTTGCTAATAAAGCAACCTCAACATCCCTCTGAACATCTCATTTGAGATCTGCCATACATCCCTCATCTCTCTCTCCACCAGAGCAGAAACATCCCAACTTTCTCCTCTCTATCCTCCTCAACACACACATATTTCCTGCCCCCAGAAATTCTCCTCTGGAGACTTAAAGAGGGGACCCCCTATGCTAGGTGGTCTCTCAGAATGACAGGCAAGAGTCACACTTGACCAGGTGACTCCAGGGGCATCTCAGTGTCTGGAATGGGTGCTGTGGGGGGTGGGCAGAGGGCCACCTCGACTTTGAGTTTCAAGATTCTCTGTAGGAAGTGGAGGAGGATGCTCTGTGTGTGTCCCTGCCCGTCCTCAAAATCAGAACAAGAACTAGCCCTCTGAAAAAGCAGATTAGTACACAAAGACCCTAATGCTGTTTTAAAGACAGAAGTGGAATGCAATTCAGAGTCGACACAGAATCAGAGACAGAAAAGGGAGCTTAGGGGCCAAGGAGAGAACAGAGAAGGCTACATTAGCAGCTGTTCATTCAGATTGTGTTCTTGGTTGGAGGCAAAGTCTCTTTGGCCATTATTATTCTATAATTTCCAAATTTTGTAAAATGAACATGTATTTACAATCAGGAGAAAAATAAACATATCCTTTTTTGAAAGCAGAGCACTAAATGGGATGAAATACCCTCTGTGTCCCGTCTTTGAAGGAGTACCAGGCCTCCCCTCAGAAAGTTAAAAGTCAAGGCTGTGATTCCTACACCACCACCATGGAGCCTAAACATGCCCTCACCTGCATGTGCACGCACACCTGCGCCACACACCTCCCCTGCCTCTCACACATACTGATGTGCAAACACCATATGCACACACACACTCATCCTAGCCCCAGCCTCAGGCTACAGGTGCAAATCACCCTCACCTGCATGTGCATGCACACCTGCGCCAGCCTCCCCTGCCTCTCACATACACTGATGTGCAAACACCATATGCACACACACTCTCACACTATCCCCAGCCTCAGGCTACAGGCTCAAATCTATACAAAGGACAGCTGCCCAAACTAAGAATAAGCCATGGAGTTAAATATTTGTGAGCCTGTCTCATCCTAGCCCTTAACACCACAGAGAAGATTCAAGAGGCCGGGCACCCACCCATGCAGAACCCTGCTCACCCCCACAGATGGGTGTACCCCCCAGAAGCCCTGTTAGGTCAAGGAGACAGATCTGCTTTACCCATACATACATTTTGGATAATCTCTAGAATTGGCCACTCTCAAAAACCAAACCGCTTTTTTCCAGAAACTGAGAAACCCTCTGCTTTAAGCATCAGTCCAATGACCTGTGTATCAGGAGAGAAACTGAGGTGACATTATCATGTGCAGCAGGCCTGTCCCAGGAACTGGGCAAATGATGGTGAGAAGGCTCATCAGCAGAGAGAAGGTGCAACCGAGGAAGGAGACGGGAGACACCAAGACAGAAGCTGGACCCGGCAACAGCATGTTTGCCTGTGGGGAGGAGTCCACAGCTGGACCCACAGCCAGGACCTGGTGAACACAGCAGTGGGGGCTGTGAGAATGAAACAGGATGCCGAGAACTGCAGGTGGGATAAACAGGAGCCGAGAGACATCCAAATTCTGCCAGACCTCTTATCCCCCCAGCCCCCAAGGCCAGGACAGTCCCTCCTATGTGCCCTGGGGGAGTGGACAGGGAATGGAGCCCTGCTAGAGTTATCTGACAAGCTGTTTGGGACTGGAATCCACTGTCTCCTGGATTTGCCTAGGATGCCCCATCCTTCCACGTGCCAGGAGAGGCAGAGTGAGTGACAGATTCCCTGGACCAGCCAGATCAGATCAGGAGATCACAGAGAAAAACACATTACAAAATCAGTTTTCCCCAAAACCCCCATCAGACCCCATTAGGCCAGGGCTTCCTAAAGGCCAGGACTGGTCTCCGTGTTGGCCCCTTGGGACTCCTTGAGAACAGGGCTATGTCTCCTCCATCAGACAGGGAGCTGGACAGGGGGCAGGGTCCAAGCCTCCTTCATCAGATTAAGCAGATTTCACTTCCTTCTTCTCCTTGCCCACCTCTGAGTCCTTGGAAGCCCAGCCTCTCCCCATGTGGGCATGCCTCCAGGAGCCCAGATCCCAGCTCCCCATCCTCTGCCTGGCCAGCAGCTCTAGCCAGAGTGGCCACGTGCTCCCATGAAGAGCACAGACCCTGCTCTGGCTCAGACCCCAGCCCGGGTTCACTCGTGTCAACACCAGGAGGATGTCCAGACTGGGCCTCCTCATCGTCTGCCTCTGGCTGTGCTCCTAGCCAGCAGGATCCAAAATAGTCCCTCTCCATCTGAGTCTGTAGACATTTTGAGGACAGCACACACAGAATGGAAATCCTGCCGGGCAAGCCCTGCACTTTCCTGCATAGACTCAGATGGCCCAGTGAAGGGGTGGAAAACAGGAGCCAGGATTGGGCAGCCTGGGGTGCAGGGCTAATTATCTGCCCGATTCAGCTCCCACACCTACCCAGGCCAGAAGGCACGAGTACTGAGTGTAGCTGAACCCTGTGTAGGGGGCCATCTGAAATTTCCATTCGGGCTTCACTGGTCAAGAGAAGCTCTTCCTTAGACCCATACTGAGAGTAGACAGGTCATCCATGCATCCACCCACCCACCCATCATCCAGGCAGGCTCATTCAATGCCTCCTTTAACAAGCCCTGTGCTGGGCATTGAGGATACAGAGACACCCCAGTCACTGCCCTAAGCCCTGTCTGGGGAAGCTGCTGACATTGACAGAGATGAACAGGACCGATGGCAAATACAGTGACTAAGATAGATAGGACTTGCTGGAGCAGAGGCGGAGCCAGGGAAGAATCCTGAAAGGTGGTGGCCACACCTAAGTGGAACCTAAAGAATGACCGGGAGTAAGCCAGAAGGTGTCCCCAGCAGAAAGGATGGTGGGGCAGAGCCACAAGGTGGCAGAAGTAGAGAGCTGGGGACTTCTGAGGACTCTCAGCATTAGTGAGGCTGCAGAGCAAAACCCCTTGTCTCAGCAGCAGCGAGGTCCAGGGCTGGGCACCAGAGAGGTTCCCTTCAAGTGGCAGAAAGAGGAATGACATGAGCGAGTGAGAAAGCGGCAGAAATCAGCTGTAAATGTCACAGGGAAGCCCCCATAAACACATGTCCAGGGGCAGCTTTTAGCATCCTGAGCCCAACCCAGCACCCCAGTTTGTTTTCTTGCTCTCAAGGCCAGTATGTAGTTGATGGTTTAAAGATAGTTGATGGTTTAAAGAAAACAGAAACTTCCTGAAGTGCCACACTATCCCTGGGTGAATAAACAGGCTGTGGGCCTGAGGACATAAGTATTGTTTACACAGGCTGGGAGGCTCTGCCTCCAGGCAGCCCAGAAGCACTGGAAGCCCCAGGTGCCAGGGGTGTGACCAGCGTCATGCAAAGCTGAGAGGATGGTGACAACCCGGAACAGGCACAAGTTCAAAGCTGGTGAGGCCTCACAGTGAGGCCCTTTTCCATCCCCACTGTGGGAAGGACTGGGTGATCTCAGCCCTACAACACCCAGAACCACCCTAGGGCCCAAGGTGGGGAGGGTACCCTACCTCAATGAGAAATGCCTCACACCTCCTGCCATGCCATTTGGCATGGCATCTGGGTCACCAGCTGACCCTAGGTTGCTGAGCACATAGCAAAGAGATGCCTCTTAGCTGCCCACAGGGTTGGATACCCTTGGAATAAGGCCCCTCTCTTGCCCCTGCCCTTCCTTTCCCTGGAGGTGGGGGGCAAGGGAAAGAGGCACTACAGGCTTGGACACACCCCTCCTTTTGAGGGGCCTCCAACATGCCACCAAGCAAAAGCCCATAGAAGACTCGACTCCAGAGATGGTCCTGGCTGGGGTCAGTAAGGCGATGGGGCTGGAGCACCCCTGAACCTGCCCAGTCACCCCCTCCCGTCTTCCTTCTCTCCCCTTTTCTCCATGCACCCTGATTTCCCAGGTGATCGCCAGGGAGAGCCCTCAAAATAGCCCTCAAGGTAGAGGAGCTACTATTCCACACACTTTGGGAAAAATGATTGAGTCTTACCCAGAAGATTACAGAGCCTCACTGGAACGCCCCTCCACCCTGCTTCCGACCAGACTGAAAACTCCCTCCTGGGCCCCTCTGTACAGTGCGCAGCCACCAGGGTGCAGAGGGAGATGTGTTCGGAGGAGGGGACGAGGAGTGGGAGGGTCGGGGTAGGCGAGGGACAGTAAAGGCACGGTCCCTCTTGGCAGGACCCAGTGCCCATCCTACCTGGATGGGGATGAGGGGCTCCTTGTCGTCAATGTCGACGAGCACGTCCTCCCCAGGACTGAGTAAGCTCACATCATCTGGAGGGGAGAGGGGAGTCCAGGCCTGAGCGGGGCTCCCTCAGGGCGCTCGCCCCCCTCAGCCACAAGGCTCAGGGAGGGAACCATGAGACAAAAGGCCCTCGGTCTCCTCACCCCTCTCAATCTCGGTCTTCCTCTTCCTCCCACCCAGTCCTTGCCCTCCTGTCTGTCTCCCATCTTCCTTCACACTCCCTGTCTCTCCAAGTCCCTCTCCCCCTCGTCCCATTGAATCCCTGCCTCCCTCCCTCCCTCACGGCCCCCCGCCACTGCCCACTGCAGCCCTCGCCTCTCAGCTCCACTGGCAGTGCCATGTGCTCCTGGCATGCCCAGCTTAGAGTAAGGCAACAATGCACTGAGGAAGACAAGCCCCCAGCCTTCTGGGCCGCCAAGCAGAAACCACTGCTCATCCAGGTCCTGGTAAGAGGAGGGCTTCAGGACGCCTCTCCTGGGAGGTAGTGTCTGCCCTGATACCCCCCATCAACTGCCCCTCCCCTACCTGGGCCGCCCTGCGGGGACGGACTCTCCTCTGAGTAGGGGTCACACAGGAAGCTCTCCAGGGAGCGGATGGTACACTGGCCCACCACAGGCCTGCGGCCAAACTGGCGGTTATCAATGACCTTGACCACGATGGGGGGACAGTAGAGTTCCTCCCTGGGCAGCATCTGGGCAGAGGGAGAAGGAAGCTCTTGGCAGTGGCCTGAACCCATCTCTGGGAGGTCTCAGGGGAGAAGGGGGTACACTTCTTCACAGGACAAGTCCAGGGAGCATGGAATGATGAGAACCCCACACATAACCCCAACAGCCATAAATCCAAACGGTGGTTGGCTGAGCCCAGGAGCTGGCCAGGGAAGCAGAAGCCACACACCTCTTCTGTCTGCCTTCAGACACTGACTCTCCCCCATGGTTTTACCTTTCAAACACCCTGAACAGCCTGAAGCTAAAACAAGTCTTCTCTTCCTGAACCCTCACTGGCCAGGAAGGGGAAGAAGGAAGAAGTTGGCCGAGGACTCAACGTTTCTTGCAGACAGTCCCCCCTAAGTGGATACTCAAGAGTTGGCTTACAGACCCAGATTCTTCTCCCCCAGCCCCAGCCCCAGCCCCAAAAGCATTTTGAACGCTACTTGAAATAATTTATATGCTCTCCTTCGGTGGTGGCTTTGGCCCAGCCAAGAGGAGGCTCCTGTTGACAGCCACGAGGCCTGGAATTCCTACAGTGCTTTCATCCTGCAAACCGTTTTCCTTTCCTCAGACGTGCCTTACTCAGGCCACTAGGCTCAGGGCGCTGGAGAGGGCCGGGATGGGGGGAGGCCCGGGGCAGGGAAGGTTTGGAGGACTTGCAGAAGGTCAGAGCCCCGGTGTGCCCCTTAGGGGAGCTGCAGAGAACAGACCTTCCCTGAAAGGAAGATAGCCACAGATGGGCCCTTGGGACTTCTGTGGGTGCAGGATCTGCGTAGGAGGGAGCAGGCTGGCCCCATTTTTTTTCTATGCTGCTCACAGGCTTCAGCTATTCCAGTGAGGAAAATGAGCATTTCCTCCCCATTTTTAAGGTGAGAGGTGAGAGAGATACTGTGACCTAGCCAGGATCCCTCAAGGAGGCAGAGCAAATGCCCAGGCTGCGTGGCATCCTGAGGAAATACTAGGCCCCATGACTGAGGAGGGGACAGCAGAGATGCCGGGCTCACCACTTCCATGAAGAGGGTGCAGACATCGAAGTTGGGGTTCTTCCGCAGGTTCCTGATGACACAGGACTGCACCGTCTGGCCCCCGCACTCCACCACAAGGCTTGGGGAGGAGACACTAGCCAGCTGGTAACTCTTCATGTTCCGCAGTCCCCATGCCAGAATCTGGGGACACAGAGTGACACAAGAAGCTAGAAAGGCCCCAGACCCTGAGAAAAGCTGGAGCTAAGAAGGGGAAGTGCGGCTGCCCCAAATACCTGCCTACCCTGCCCCAGGCCGGCTCACCTCGATGGCGGTACGCTGGAGAACTGGCTGGATGTTGCGGGGAACCATGTAGATGTTGGCCTCCCTCTGCGGTGGTGGGTAGGGCAGGTCTGTGTCCTCTGACTGCAGGGCATGGCAGGCACAATGGGGACAGCGGTGGCAGGAAGGCCAAGGCAGAGAGGCAAAAAATGGAAAAGGAAAGATGGGACCAAAAGGACATGCACGGAGGGACACACAGAGAAGCAGATGGGCAGATGGGCAGGCAGAAACAAGAGGGGTGAAGAACTGGGTCGGTTGGGGCTACGCAGTCACAATTTGAACCCCTTGGACCAGGGTTCGGGTCACCCTGTTTCATATGAACCCCAGGTTGTCCTCCTCCATAACGCAGGCTCTGAGCTGCTCAGGGTCTCCCCACCCCTAAAACACACACACTGCCCACTTTATTCTGGGGTGGCTGCTTCAGCCTCTCTTGGTCACGGAGGGGACCGTGCACCCTCCCACTAGCCTGGTTCTCCTGCCTCCTGGATCAGAGCCTCCCGAATTACCATCCCCTGGCAGTGCCCCCTCTCCATCCCCCACACACCCACTAGCCTCAAACCCCCACCTCTCACACCTGCCCCCAGGAGAACAGAACACTTGTACTGTGGGCCAGAGAGAGTATGGGCAAATGAGAGAGGAGGCGTAAATGTCCATCATCCCAGGCACCAAAGGGTGTTGCCAGGGAGGCTCCTTTACCACCACAGGCCAGGGAGGAGTGTCCTGTGTCAGTTCTGCCTGCTCAGGATCTGCCAAAAAGACTTGGGCAGGAATCCCCAGGGACTACAGAGAAATACACAGGGAAGCAGATGGGGCAAGGGAGGTGGACACTGCAGGGGATGAGGCAACTACCGATGCTCACAGTGCTGAGAAACACAGGCTCTGATCCACCCGTTACTGAGTTAAATAAGTTATTTCACCTCCTTACGGCTCAATTATGGTTATTAAAAATGATCAACCCTTAAAGGTTAGTGTGAGGCTCGAAGAAGCTAATACAACACTTAGAAGAATGCTTGGTTCATATAAACTCTCAAAAGGACTACTAGCCAATGTGGCACCTTTGTGACAGTTAGAGAAAGATGTCCCTTTCTTAAGACTCTTTACTTCCACATCAGAAAACCATGTTTTACTGGTTTATTAGAACAGGACACTTTACTGCCACCTACTGGAAAATTGTTATAATAAATACAAATATATGATGTCTGTATGGGACATTGTATCCCCTTAGACACAGTGCCCTTGTGCAGTGCACAACCTGCACGTCCACACACATAGATTCTGACACTCAGGAACTGTTAACCATCATTAAAAGGGCTGTGCTGGATACTTACAGAGCATCCCTATATAATCTCATTTAATGAACAATGGAGTCATGGATTCATTCCCCAAGTGACTTGTTCTGGGCTCCTCCCCAAAGGATGGTGCATCCACCTACAGGTGCTCTGACAAAGACGGTGGGAGCAGCTGGGGCACTGAAGTATAACAGCTTCCTCCTGTCTCCATGAATCACTTCACAACCAACCCCAGCTGTCACTCCTGCCCAACGACGTACTGACAACACTACACTTCGCTGACCTGTAGCGATGAGACGGTCATTTCCAGAATCAGGCAGACCTCAGTGCTAGTCTAGTTCCAGCTCTGCTGCTTCCAAGCAGTTTGACCTTGGGCAAATTACTTGGCCTCTGTGACTCAGTACCCTCATATGGAGATCCAGGATAACAATAGCCTTACGAAGCTGCACTGAGAATTCAATGAGACAACAAATATAAAGAATACCTGGCACCTAATCGGTGCTTAAGAACAGTAGTGACCACAAGGATCCATCTGTTGTTGGCAGTGCCACTATCTATACCATCAGTGTTACTGTTGGCCTCCCAGGGTGACTTGAGGAAAACTGAGCCCTCAGGAGCATCTCTCAGAACAACACTGTCTTAATAATTCCCCCTACATCACCAGGGCACAAAGTGAAGGAATTCGTCATCTTCTGCTGGATCCACAAAGCAGGTGACATGATGTAGGAAGCACCACCATCTTTAGACTGGCTGAATGACAAATCCCATCAGGAGGAGGGTGGTGTGCAGAGCTGCCAGGGGGCACAACTCCAGGGGGTGCTGTGCACAGCTCAGGCCACATGGGTGGTGCTCTGGAGGGTGGTGGCAGGGCCTGTGCTGTGCCTGAGACTGAGGCCAGCCCACTGTGGGCCGAGGGTCAAAAACCCAAGGTAGAAAAAGAGAAAAAGAAGGGCTCAGGGAAGGAACAGCCCCAAGCTCCCCGGGTGGGGAGGCAGAAAGACCAAGCCTTTCTCACATGGTTGCATGAGAAATCACCCAGGAAAACTCATTAATATATTCCTCGCCAGAACATTCCTCTCCAGGCCCCAAACTCTGAGCAGCAACCCTGTGATCCCTGTTTATTCCTCATTTCCATGCTCTGTCTTCCCTTCCAGGCTCCCTTGAGCTCCGTGGTGATGACATCTCTGTATGCTGAGGTTCCTAATTTTTGGGAACCTGTTTCCAGAGGAGAACAGGGAACAAGAACCTTGAGGAGGACAGGCTCCAGTACCATTTGGAGGAGGCCCTGGAGGAAGAAGGCAGGTGCACACAGCTGCAGAGTGCCAGGCCCAGCCGAGGCAGGAGGGAGAGACAAGCAGAGACAGTGGTTAGAGGTCTGGCTGCAGGCAGCTTTCTCGGGACCATTCTCATCCCAAAGCCACCACTGTCCACCTCGCTGTCCCCAGGGACCCCAGGACATCCTGGCTCTCTACCATTTGTTACCACTCCCCAGGTTCTCTGCCTCTGTAGGGCCCTGCCTGCCTGGCCACAAGCTGCCACCCCAGTCCTCCAGCCCCTCCCGGTTGTGCGCACTGCACTGCCGTCAGTCACTGTGGCATTATGGCTGCACATCTGTACCTAGTCTCTCTTGTTCACAAGCCCAGTCTTATTTAGTCCTTCTCAATTCTTCACACTCTCTGGTGGGTCTTCCTTTCCCACGCAAACACAGTCTCTCAGCTCCATCACCAACCTGCTGCGTCCTGCAGAGGCTCTCCTCCCTCTCCTGTCTCTCCTGAAAAGGACTGCCTCCATCCACTGCCTCCCCTCCCTTCCAAGCGCCCTTCTGCCCAGCACCCTCAGCTCTGCCCCCTGAGCCACATCCCAGAAACTTCCCTGTCCAGAGTCATCAACAACCTGCTTGTAGCTCAACCCAAAGGTGGCTCGTGGGCTGCCATCTCCCTCACTCCCTCGGCAGCATCCAGCCGGCTGACCTCGGTCTCCTTCCTCAGACCACCTCTCTGGCTCCACATGGCTAGCCTCTCCACCTTCTCTCTCCTCTGCTTGCTGCCCAGCCCTCTCCTAGGCTTTCTGCTCCCAAACATCACTACTGAGTCCCATAGCCACATTCCCAACCTCTTAATGTTTAATCCATGTGTCATACTGGCTTCTCGCACTGAGCTTGTCGGAAACCAGATTCTTTAACTTCTTCCCTCATCTCTCTTTAAATGTCATCTCAGAAACTGGCCTCACCATCCACCTTGATGGCCAAGCCAAAAAGCCCCAGAGCCCGCAGGGCTCCTTCCCGCCTCACCATGGCTGAGCGATCACCCAGTGTTGGCGACTCTGTCTCCTAAATCTCTCACATGACCTTCCACCTGTCTTGTTTCCTTGGTGGGGGCCAGCGCCCTCACTTGCTGGATTTACCAGCACTCCTAAGTGGTCTCCTTGCACCTGGCTTTGTACATCTCCTCCCAACAACCAATGCAGGCTGTACTCTGCAGCCGGGAGGAGCTTTCTAAGAATGTCACTCTTTAAAAACCCTTCAAAGTTTCTCCACCCATGCAGGATGAGATCTATACTCCTTGAGGTGGCCTCCAAGACTCCTTATCTTCTAACTCCTTCTGACTCCTCTGGTCTCATGAATCACCAGGGAACTTTCCCTTCCTGGACCCCAGATATTGATATTGATGAGCCACCACACCCAGCTCTGGACATGTTCAACGCCGGGCCTTCTACCCACACAGGTTGGAGACCCCACACCCTCCTTGCCTTTGAGGCATGGAGCTCGCCAGTTCCCCTTTCTGAGCACTCTTCTGTGCACTATATCCACCTACCTCCTAGTTAGACTCTAGGTCTGCCTTTAAATCTTGCCCGGGGTCCTGAGCTTAAGTCAAGCACCCCCATGGCCCCTCTCATGGAAAGACACATCACTCTGTGCCATTTCTATGTGTCCATTCGTCAATGTCCAGGTTAAACCAGCAATTCTGTACACAGGGACCACAGGTCAGTCCCCTGTCCAAGAAATAAAGGATTAAGAATGCATGATTGAAGTGGGGGGAATAATCCCCACAGCAGGGGGAGGTTAGGCCTGCCACCAGTAGTCCCCACCTAACCCAGTGGGGTACAGTCAGGGGACCCTCTGGACAGTCAGATCCTGGTTCCTCAGGGAGCTCCAGGTCAGGCAGCCAGGCGGGTTGGAAGGGCTCCATCGTCTGCCTGCCCCACCCAGCTCGTTAGGAACGACATGTTGCTCTAATTACACTTCCCAGGAAAAACAGTGTTTTAAATTAAGGCCTTGGGGGAGGGAATGGGGGATGGGGGACCACTGAGTTTATTTTCCTGATTGCACAACACCAAATTTTTCCTTCTAGTGGATTTGGGGGTACAGGAAAGTATCCTATGTACACCCCAAACTAAAAGCCAAACCCTGTCACTTGGATTTGGAAGGCAATGGAGTGACATCTGGTTGGCCCCCTGAGCCTGTAGCAAAAACAGCCATGGAGAAGGCCGGACCTTCTACCAGGGCATTGCCTGCCTGGGAGCAGGACAGAAGAGGCAGAGAAGGGTACTATTCCGAGGCACGCCCCCTTCAGTGGTCAGGACCGCCAGCCTGAAGGGTCCCCAGGTAGAGTCTCCCTCTGCACATGCTCCACATGCCAGGGCCCCTGGTTATGAAGGACACCGCCATGTCCTCTGCTGCCACGTGTGCACGCGTGTGTTCTTGCGAGTGCACACCCTCACACGTGCATGTGCACTCTCCAGCTCTCAGGAAATCTAAAATTGGAGTTTCTTTGAACTCATTCCCCTTGGCAGCACAGACCGCCTTTGTTCTCCAGACAAAAAGGAAAAGAAACGAGACAGAGGGCTCGGAAGAGGTGGGGAGAAGGAGGGAGAGAGGGAGCCCAGGCCATGGAGCCAACAGAGGAAGCGGGAAACAGGAAGGGAAAGCAGGAAGAGGGGAAGGCGAGAAGGCTCAGGATGGGAAACTGCAGGGACACAGCAGGACATAAAGACAGGCTGGGAAGCTGGGGAAGGAAGGTCCCTCCACCAAGCCCTCTGAGAGGACCCAGGTCTCCCAAACATCAGTCATTAAAGCTTCCAAGACCCATTGCAAGCGACCCCGGTCCCCCTCCCCCAAGCCAGGGGTTCTCCAGCTGGGCATAAGCCTAGGGGAAGGGAAATCCTGCCCAACAAACTAGCCCTGAGTGGTACACCCCAAGCCCAGGACACTGCCACCTGGACCCCCTCCCTCACCCCTTCTGCCAATCTCTGCTTCAGAAGCCAGCTCAGTGTCACCTCTTCCAGGAAGCCATCCCCACTGTGCTCCATCTGCTCTGGGAGCCCTCCGCATGGACAGATGGCGGTTCATCTCATCTCTGTCTCCCACACAGGCATGGGCCGCACTGGCTGGAAGGCACTCCCCACTACAGAGGCCATCCTTAAACCATCCTTCAGTCACAAAAGCCTCCTCACTGGGCTCTCTTCCTGCCCCTCGCTCCCCAACCCACACCCCCTGCAGCCCGACAGCTTCCTAACGCATCCCTCTGCCCTCTCTGCTCCCAGGCATTCAAGGGCTCCTGGGGCCAGTGGCCCAGAATCTAAGCTCCCAGTGTAGCTTCTCACAGCCCTCTGCGAAAGCTGGAGCCTTCTTCATAGGGATCAGGCTGGGAGCCTGGAGGGTGCTGAATGGGGGATATAAGGCAGAAGCTTGGCCACCGCAAAGACAGAGAAATCCTGCTGAGGCGTCCAACTTCCTGCAGGACCTGAAGCAGCAGCAGGACTAACCTGCGTCCACCCTATCCCTGGGGGTTCTTAAAGCCAAACAGAATCCAGGCCCTTGGCATGAGGCTTAGCCTTCAAGTACGAGGGAAGTGGCTGAGTTATGGGCTGCAGGGTTGGGGAAGGAGCCCTGGGGATGAGAGTGGGGTCACAAGATCATCTTCTGGGGTTGTTCCTGGACCAGCTGATACTCTGTTGATCTTGCTGAGCCTCAGACCCTTTGAACATGCTGGCTCTGTGCAGCTCCGTGCCTAGCAAAGTCCCAAGACTTGCTCTTCTCTGGCCCTGCTGGCCCCCACCCTGCCTCAGCCTGTGGCCTGGCCGGCCCTGCAGCAGGACACTTGGCCCTCTTAGGGGTCTGGTCCAAAAGCTGCAAATTTTGATCTGCTTCCTGACAAGACCACAGTGAGATCCCTGCTCTCGGAATCTGAGCCTTCACTGTTACATATTACAAATCCAGTTATTAAGGACTTCAGCTTTTTTTTAATAACTCATCCTGAGCTGGGCCTTCTTCAGAACAGGCTGTGGGTTTTGGCCACAAAGTGCTCTCAATCAAGGGAGAGGGCTCCGTGCCGCTTCCCTGGACAGGACTCCACTTCCCTTTCCAAATCGGCAGTCTTTCGCAACTACAGCCAGAAGCAGGAGGCTGCCTGTCAGGCGCAATTACAGCCAGCTCACTTGGCGGACCCCACCTCAGTCTGGGAGCAAAAGGAAGTGAGGTAAGGGGCGCGGGGCCCGCGGATCCCACATCCTGACCCTGCTCTTCAAGTACAAATTACACTGAAAATGTCAAACAGTGTCCACTCCCAGCCTGGGGATTCCCTGATGGAAGGAAGTGGTTGCCCTTTTCCCAACTCCCCCATCTCACCAGGGCTCTCCTCCCTGTCTCTGCCCAGGCCTCTGCCCCACTCACTCACAAGGACCCACTCACCGATGTGCAGGAGGCCATAAAGGAACGTGTTCCATATCCCTCATGGCAAGGATGTAGCCTTACTTCATCAAGAAGCAAACCCAAACTTCTTCTAGAACCTAGGAATCCACAGCTCACCCCAGCCCCTAAACCAGCAAGACCCTAAACTGGAGCTTGGCCCCTTGGGCCAAAGACATGTTCCCCACTTTCTTCCCACAGCAATGTCTGGTTGATGCTACCTCCACCAGAAAGGCTTCCTTGACTACTGTGGCTCCTTATAAACATGTTATTCTTAAAAACATGCCATCTGGCATTGAACCAGATGAGACTGTATTTCTGTCCATGAGGTCTGGATGAATCTGGCCTTCAACAGGGCAACAAGCCTTCTGAGGCCAGAATCACACCAGGACACACCCCAAGCAGCCCTGGGTCCACACAGATTGTGGGCAATGAGATCCAAACTGGTCTCTACGTGGCAAACGCCCCTTGGGGTATCAGTAACCCAGAAGGTTCCAGGGCACATGCCTAAAGGCTGGCCCTTACTTTCCCTCTGTCTCTGCCCACATGCCCCCATCCATGGGCCATAGCTGTGAGGGTTCAGCTCACCTCTTCCAGTATCCCTGATGTATCCTGCACCTGGGCCACACCATGGAGTGTTCCACATCCAGGAAATGGTGAAGGGAAGAGAAATGAGAGGGTAAAAATTTACCATTAGTGACAAGGAACACTAGGCTAGGGCAGAGATCAGCACACAGATGGCACCCTAAGGAGAGCTAATAGAAACCACCTCCTACCCAGGGTGAGGGGTGTTATACTTCCAGCCATGTCCTCCACGTAGTCCTTGAGAAAGAAGGTATAATGGACATTGATGCCGAGGGACCAGTAGGAGAGGCTGAAGCATAAACCAAGAGCCCAAGTATCTCTGGAAGTGACAGGAGAACAGAAAATGATAGACAGGCCTGGGACCCTGGAGCTTTGCTGGAGTATGTGGACTTGGAGAGGTGAGGAGAAGCAACCTGGATCCCCAGGGTCTGGTGGGCCTGAGAAGCAGGAGCTCCGAGTAGGCAGGAGAGGGAAAGGGTGAGAACTAGAGGGGTAAGGAAGAAGCCCAGGGTGAAACTGGGGGCAGGGGGCAAAGGAGAGCATGCATGGTGAGAACTGTCTGCAAACTGCCTGAGTTGATTTATGAGTGGAGAGACATCCTAACAGAGCCCAAATGGCCAACTGTCAAAGCTGCAGCTAAGCCTGGCCAAGATAGTATTTCCTGATTCAGATTAGCTGGGGTACCTGTAAAGGATCTGCACTTTCTGCTCTGACCCCTAGGAGAAGGAAGGGTTGCAGAGAGAAGGGAATGAAGTCCCCATCACTAGCAGAAGGAAGAAAACCATGTCACAGTGGAAACAAGTTGGGGAAGATGGTCTAAATTAGAGCTTCTGAAACTCAAGCATGTATCAAGAACCCCCTGAAGGGCTCATTAATACCCAGGCTGCTGCACACCTTCCATTTACTTCAGTGAGTTTGAAGGGGGACCCACTTCTAACAATATCCCGGGTGAGGCTGCACTGAGAACTATGGCTAAGTCAATGTTTTTCAGCCCTGGCTGCATAATAAAATCCCCTGAGCAGCATTGAAAGACACCAACACATGAGCCACACCCTAATAGATACTGTTTTGTTTGGTCTGGGGTGAGCATTTGTGATTTTTAAGGCTGCCCAAAGAATGCTAATCTGCAGCCTGGCTGAGAGACACTGGGCTTTGCCACTCGAGCTTTGTCACAAGGGACCATCATGGAAGATTGAAGGTACATAGATTGTGAGGCAAGAATCTGGGAGGGGTGGAGTGTAGGGAAAATGGAAGTTTCTGTGGCCAGGATCCTCACCTGACCCTAATATACTTGATGATGTAATTGACCTACTGAGTAGGCTAATGCTTCCACACCCATTGGCAATAAGCCAATATTGTCCCTGTTGCTATAGAAAGAGTGAAACAAGCCCAAACCCCATTGGGAACAGGGCATCTACCCCCAAAGGAGTCTACTGTGTATATCTCTCACATCCCTGAACATATTTTGGGGATAGATATCCTGCAGGGCCTATGGTTGCAGACCACTGCAGGTGAGGTCAGACTGAGGATACATGTGGTGAAGGCAGTTCTGAGGGGATGTGCTACAAGAGACCATAAGGTCTCTTCAGTCTGAGAGTCTGTGATTCTCAGGCTTCCAGGGCTCCACCCAAGCCCTCCTCTGCTTGAAGGTAGGGCAGAGGGGCTGCGAACACCTGACTGCCCTTCACAGCCCCAAGGGAGCCACAAACACAGGGAGGCTGACAATCAGTCTGAAGAGAAGGTAAAAGCAAGACTTACCTCAAATCCAGGAATATGGTGAATGGCTGGCTGTGGTGAAGGAAAAGAGAGCTTGGGTCAGGCACTGCCATCCAAGGCCCCCATCACCCTCCTTTCTGCTCTGGCCAAGCAAACACATCTCCAAACACAAAATGACACTCATGGAATACGTCAGTAGTCAGACAGTCCAGGGATTTGCAGACCCTATTCCTCGGAATGCCTAGGGACTCCTCAGGGGTGCCTAGGGGTGGTCAGGGGCACCATGTCCTGTATATGCTGTGTCCCCCCTCCATACTCTTTACCTGCAGTAGGCCTACTTCTATCTGGCTTACATTTTGGGATTCATATCACACTAAGAGCAGATTTGAAGATACGGCTTTTACTCAAACCCTATTTCACAGCAGGTGGTTGGCCCAGGGTCATGCAGCTAGGTCATGGCAGAGTCAGGACGAGAACAGAGGGTCTTCCCTTACCTGTCCCAGGAGATGCCCCCCCATCACAAGGAAGGCTCTCCCCACCCAGAAACCATTTCAGGATAGAGCTCATGGCAAAGTACACCCAATGGCCAGAGAACTCAGACATTTCAGCACTGTCCTGATTCCAAAATTCTACACCGATGTTATATCACATCCTGATTTGGGGTTCCGAAAAGATGGGCAAAACCAATTCTTGCAGGAAGCCTGACTTTCAGAGGTGGCTGTTCAGTGCTGTCCGTGGGCCCCTGATAGGGGAAGAAGGATGTATCGCAGGCTCCACCCCTCCATCAGGGAATACTCTGTCTGTGTCCCCCACTGTCCCCAGCTGGTACTCCCTGCCCGAGCCTCCTGGATCCAAACGTGAACCAGCCTCACCTTCTCTCTCTGGATGAGCTCAAAAGAGGCCAGCAGCTCACCCGCTGGCTGGCTGCCCCTGGTCAGCGGGAACCAGGCCAGCCGGGGCATCCGTTCTAGACTCGGCTCACAGATGCAGCGTCCCATAAACTCATCTGCCCCCTGGACCAGGCATGGAGAAAGAAGAGTCAGCAGTCCCCAGGCCAGGGCTCTGGGTGGTCTCAGAGCAATCGCCAGGCCTATGTTCAGCCTCCTGAACTTGAAAAGGCCTTAGGAGTCAGGGAAGCCCCAGTGAAAAACAGTGAGCTGGCCCCCCTTAGAAAGATGTGAGGACAAGTGAGTAGCCTCCTCCCGCTGCTGCTAGATGTATGCTCTCATCATGGCTGACAGTCCCTCTCTATGTCCAACCAGCATTCACCTTGCTTTAATTTACTCCAGCTCTGAGCCCACCAGGGACCAGAATGATAATCTCCTAGCATTTCTCTAATGCCCTCAGCAGTACAGGTATTTGACATTTCCAAGGACTTTTGCATCTTCTGTGCATTTCACCTCTAAATTTCCCCACTTTTCCAGATGGGGCATCTGTGATTTTTTTAAAAAATTGAGTCTCATTAAATTAAATGAGTCTTGTTAAAATGATACTTTCATCTTATCATTCCTTTGTGCAGGTACCTTCCTGAGGATAGAGTCCTCCACTGCCTAGAGGATAGAGTCCAAATATCCTCCCCACAGGGAAGGCCCTCTCACTGGAACCTGCTCACCTCTCCCACCCTGCCTCATTCTCCCAAGTCCTCTACTCTAGCCTGCTGGGTCCCCTGGCTTTTGCATGGGCCATTTCCCCCATCATACTGCCCTCTACCCTTCTCAGCCCTCACTCACAGCCTTGCCCAAGCTCAGCCCTCTGACCTGGGCCTCTGTGGCCTTCCTGGCCTTGTGGTTAGCTTTCCCGAGGGCAGGGGCAGCGGGCAGGGCCTAGGTCTCAGCCCAACAATGCCACAGCCCTCACAAGCCCTGGTGCCTTGCCCAAGGCCCTCATCTGGAGAGACCTGGAGCAGGACTGGGAAGCCTCCCCACCTGCAGTCACATCATTCTTGGGGACACCCCCATGAGCTGTGCTGGAGCAGCCAGCAGCTCTTGCCTGACTGCCCATATCAGCAGGTGACAGCCCAGCACTGACCACTCCGGGTGGACACCAGCCACAGCACTGGGAGGGGTCCTGGAGGCTCCTCTGGGCCAGGCATGGTCCCTTTAGTTTCTGGGTTGTGGAGAGCTTGTGGGGAGAGGAGTCCTTGCAGAGCCTGGGCAGCCAGGACAGCAGGAGCTCAGGACAGTGGGTATTTGCCACCAGGGACAGACTAGTTCGACTACATTAACAATGAGCACAGCTCTGATCTCCCCCAGGACCTTGAAGCCCACCCACCGATAAGGGGTCCTGGCTCTTCTCTCCCTGGCATCCCCCTAGGCATGGCCTGCAGGGGAGAGACAGGGTCAGAGCCACATCTTAAAAGGAGAGGTGGGATGCTATTGGAAGAGAGGGAATGTGTCCTGTTGGCCTCTCAGCCCTCCCTGCAGCAACATTTGCACCTGCTCCTCCTGCTTAGCTCCCTGGCCCAGCATCCTCCTGGTCCTGCCCCAAAGGTGCCAGGTTCTGTGCTCTTCCCCAAATGGCCCCAAAGAGACTCTCCCTCAAGTTGCTCATTGGAGCCAGCTTTTCCTTCCAAGGGAATTGCTCACATTTGACCCAGCCCAGGCCTGTGTTGCACACTGCTAGCTGGTCCCCACCACCTGGTAGGGTGCCCTAAACAGCATCACCTTCCCCTATCCACTGGTCACCACACTCTCCCAGAGCACCTGACATTCAGTCATGGCAACTCTTTCTGGAAGCATCTTCCAAACTCTGACCCCCCTTTTATCCACTGCCACACCCAAAGAGGCTAGGCCTCTTCACCACATGCACCATCGGCCAACAGTCCCTCTCTTCTCTCCTCTTCCTAAAATGTTGCTCTGTCCCTGTCACTCCCCTGCTCCCCTGGTCTCACACTCCTTTTTACCCCCTTCCTAGCCTGACCCCTCCCTTCTCTGCCCTCCGCCCACCCCCATACTGTCTCTCTGCCTTGCCCCCACACCCCAATATCACACTGGTTCCCCAACTGCTCAGTCGAATATGCTGGCAGCTCCCATTTTGAACAGCACAACCACAGAGCATTTCCATCGCCTCCCATCACCATCTCCCTGGAGGGTTCTCCACTCTCTCTGGGGGACTCCCAACCCCCACTAGACTGGGAACCCCAAGTGAGGAGCCACTCAGCCCAGGACACAAGTGTTTGATAAATGTTTTGAGAGTCAGTGCAGCTCTCTCAGATGGGAAGATGGGTCTGGCCTGGGATCTTATGAGCAAGTTACAGGCAGCAAAAAACCCAGGCTCCTGACCCACAGCCAAACACCCATTCCAGATCTGTCCCCTCGCTCTGCTTCAGGCACAGCACATGTGCTAGCAATCTGTTTTTAATTACTCTAAAATACTTTTCACCACTCTGTAGCCTGTGAGGTCAGGTGAGAGGCCATCAGTCCCAGACTGGGGAGTACCCATCTGGTTGGGGACTAGTCCCTCACAGCACCATTTCCCCCTGGGCCCCTGGGGCTGGGGGGCAGTGAGGGGACAAGGGAGGGAGGGAGGCAGGCAGACTCACGTAGGTGTCATGGTCATACAGCTCCACCACGATGCTGGGTGGCTGCTCAGCAATGCTGGCTGGCTCGCCAAAGATCTCAATCTCATAGAAGATGAGTGTCTGGTCCCAGGTGGGGTTCAGGGTATTCTTTGCCACCACTGTCTTCTGGCTCTGATGCAGGAAGGAGACGATTGCGTAGGGGTCTGTGCAGGCCAGATACAGAGAAGAGAGACAGGGCACAGCAGAGACCATGGGAGCTATGTGCTCAGGAGTCACACGGGCCACAATGCTGAGCAGAACTATGGCTGCCACTCTGGAACAACCAACATTCAGGCTGGAGCCCAATTCCCCAGGGACCCTCCCCGCCCTCAGTGAGGCCACCTGGTGGGCCACAGAGGGTAATGGAGCCGAGGTCAGGAGAATGGGCACAAAGGTCCACAGGACTTCCCCTTCTGGGCTCCTTCCTGGGCTGGCTGCTGGGGTCAAGGTCCAGCTGGAAGAAATGAGTGCCTGCACGGTGCATTCATTCATTCACTCATTCATTCATCCAACAAACATTTATTGAGTGTCTCTGCATGCCAGGCTAGGGGCTAGGTACTAGGAACTAGAAAGCAATTGGAGCAAAATCATAATCCATACAAGCAAACCTGAAATTGCAATTCTGATAAGTGATTTGAAGAATGGAAATAAGGTGCAGTGGAGGGACCTAGCTTCCTTAAGGAAGAGAGAGTAGAGTCATCAGACTGGTGCCTAGGTCTGCATTTCAGCTAGCTCACCCTAGCTGCCACATGGAGAACAGACTGGAGGGGGCAGAAGTGGGTGCAGGGAGACTAGTTATTAGGCTACTGCAAGGGTTCAGGTAGAGATGGTGGTGGTCTGGATGGCCAGGCTGCTAGAGAAAAGCACATGGACCCTAAAGCTAGTGTAAGAGGAAGCCTAAGGTCCTTGCAGGGATGGGATTTTCCCACAGGTTGCTACGGGGATTTTAGGTTCCCCATGCCCCAAACTCCTTCCCAGCTGCCATGTTGACATGGGACCCACCCACTGGTCACTCCCTCTGCCCAGTCCCAAATGGAAGTTGGTGTGTATCACTAGAGAAGATTCTAGAGCAGTATCTCAAACGTGAGCATGCAACAGAATCTCCTGGAAGGCTTACACAGACTGTGGGGCTCTACCCACAGAGACTCATCCATCAGGTCCAGGGTGGGGTGTGAGAACTCTGTTTTACATTTGCATTTGCATTTCTAACAAGTTCCCAGGTGGTGCTCAGGCTGCCTTCTGGGGCCACACTTTGGACACCAATGCAGAAGGTCCTATGGGACTGTGTGCATAGAATCTGGGACAGAAGCAAAGGGCTTGGAGGAGGGACATCCTCCAATTTCTCTCATTAGAATGTCAGACTGGGCACGGGGTCATTTGCCGCTATTTTGTAAGACTCAAAGTGCCAGATCACAGAGGGTAATGGACAGGGACGTCTGGGGATGCAGGAGGCTGGCATCTGGATGCTAGATATCTGGGAAGGCTGAGCCTAAATGCCCTGTACCCTTGGCACTTGCTATATCCTGCAGTGCCTTGCATCCTCTGAGCCCCATAGTCTGGCCCTGGCACTGCTCCTAACTCCCTGTGTGATCTTAAGAGGGTCTCAGCACTAGAAATTTAGTACTGGGGCTGAGATGGGGAGACAGAGTTTCCCCCCAAAGGGCAGGAAAGCAAGACAGGCTCCCCCGCCATAAGGAGACCAAATATCATGCCAGGGCCACTGCGCAGGAGGTGGCAGTATGACCATAAAAGATGTGAGAAGGCTGGGGTGGGCAATAGGAAGGTTTCAACAGGGAATGGGGAGAGCAGGGTCCAAGATTCTGGCTGTTGCCCAAGAGGCTAGTTTGAAGGGTATGGATATTTAAGTTAGGAGGCAGAAGCTACGGGCACCACTGAACAATGTTAGGTTTGGCTAACAGGAGGCAGCCACCACCCTGGGACCAGCTCATAAGCCTTCAGGTACAAAAGCACAATGGGGTCAGTCCTCGAGGACTTCCTGCAGGAAATTTTTTTGAACCTGATTCTGGGGGTAGAAGAGAGCAACGAGAGGCCCTTGGCAAGGGAAGGGGCAGGGGAGCCATGCCCACCATGTCTCTCCATCCCCATCTGATGGGAGCCTCTCTGGCATGGGGCTCCCCTTCCATGCACCAGCCCTGGCAGGGCTGGCCCCAGGCCCTTCCCGTTCTGCCCTGGCAGGGCCCAGCGGCGTCTGTGCATTTAATGAAACCGTCTGGCTGTGATACCATCAGCTCCAAGCACGGCAGAGAACCTCTCCCTGGTTCCAGTAAGGGAAAGAGGGCGCGTTCCGATAAACAAAACCATATTAGAGAGCAGGCAAAAAAGCCCCTTTTGTTCCCACCTCTCTTGTGCTTCCCAATGCTTTATTTTTATAAGCGCTCGGGCCCCAGACCGACCACGTTTACACAAAGATCACAATTGCACATTGTGGCAGCTGTACACACTGTATTGGTGCTGGCAGCACCCCCCACGTTGCCCCAGCCCCTCCAAAGGCCAACTCCTTCCAGCAGCCCCATCAGCACAAGCAATGAGCTCAGCACTGGGGGAATGGGGAGGGGGTGGCTTTCAAACAAAAAATCACCCAGACCCACATATACGCCCCACCGCCCATGGGAGGAAAACACACACAACAAAGGCATTGTAAAGAGCAGGTCTGGAGGCCCAGGGCCTCAGACACTGGGCTACTGTGTGCTGGGGCCTGGCTTCTCCCCTGACAGGGCCCAGCCCCTCCAAGAAAAAGAAACAAGGCTGGTGAGGTGTTGCTGAAGCGAGGTGGTCAGATGAAGGAAAGCCAGACAGATGCACGGACACATCTCTCTTCCAGGGGTGCCGAGAGGAGAGAGAAGCAGATCTTAAGAAAGGTGAGAGGCTGACTCGCCCCTGTCCACCCCAGCGTAAGCAGGCCCCCCAGGGCTGCTCCTACAGGACAGGGGTAGCATCAGCCCTCTGGCCTCACCCACCAAGCTGTACAGAGCACCCCCAGAACTGTGGCAGAATGTGGCTGGATCGAAGCCCTGTAAAGAACCCCCAGCTGCCCTGGGAAGCTCCAGCTAGGAACACACAAGGTTCTACTGGACTCTGTCATAAGAGGCCCCAGGCAGGTGATCTTTTGCTGGATATGGAGCCCTGCTCAGGAGCACTGTTGCTCAGACCTTCCTGGAGCTCCAGGGAGGTCACTTCTGCACTCAAAATACACTAAGCTTTCTTCAGGGGCCTTCCCACCAACCAATTCAGACCACCGGGATGGGGGACAGGGCAAGCAGTTTCACTGACTTGTCAGAAGAGGGAGCTTCCCCGAGGAAGACCAAGTCGCTTGCGGATGCTCAAACACGGTGGGGGTGGACAGGCTAGCTCCCCTGACTCCTAGCCTAGTGCCCCTTCTACCATGCTACTCACAGGCAAAGGCCCTTTAGAAAGAGTGAAGAAGATCACCACCAGTAAGGCAGTACAAATGAAAGCTACAATAGAGTAATACTTTTCCTGTAAAATCAAGAAAAACTCTTTGGAATTGTAAGACCCAGTGTTGACAAATATTTGATGAAATAGGTACTCTCCTTTATTGCCGGAAACAATTTAGCAACTCTTAAGGAAAGCAACTGGGCAGAATGCCCTGAAAAACATAAAACTGTGTATACCCTGCTTCCCATATTCCTGGGGATCATCCAAATTAACCAAAAAGCTATATGTGCAAAGATGTTTGCTCCTGAGTTATTTGTAATCCATTATTCATTCAATATACAGTCACTGACTGGCAAGCATGTGGTAGGTAAGCATGGTGCTAGGAATATAAAAGTAAATGAAATACAATGTAGGCTCATAGGATCACGACTACTAGTTGGAGATGGTGACTAAACAGCAACAATAATACAAGGTGACATGCAACTTAACAACAGAGAGTATAAGGTACTGGGGGGTGGGGAAGGACCCCAGTGTAGCCTAGTGGCATCAAGTCAGTCTCCCCAAAGGCAGTCTCCTACCCTGAGTCTCAAAAGCAAAGAGGTTAACCAAGGCAGATCAAGGAAAAGGGTACCTTCTAGCCAAAGGCACCCAGGAGCACAGGCACCTGGGAAAAGCAAACTGCGAGGCAGGCTGAGGTGGGCGGTGGCGGGGACAGAGGAGGAGGAGGCAGGGCCAGTCACAATGGTCCTGGACTCATGCTGAGCAATTTGGACTGGATCCTGTAGATCAGTGTCTCCCAAAATGTGTTCTTCGAAATATGAGTTCTCTGGGGAGCTAATGAGCACTTAAATAGGTCCAACAGCCTCTTTCCTTCAGCCCCCTCAGAGCCTTTCCACGCCACTGTGCGCTGTAAATCTCTAAGTGTGCCATGTTTCCCAGTCTCTCCTGCTCAGGAACCCTTTTGAAGTGGAGCATTTCACAAGCATCCAATGCACTTTGGAAAATAGCTCCTTAAGCTCAGCAGGAGAATTCCCCCAACCAGAGCCAACCTTAACAGAAAGCATGCTTCTAGAGAGAGGCAGGGCCGTGACTGAAGGCCAGACATGTGAAATCCCAAAGCTAGAACTTCCCAGCCCTGTCTGGATCTGGGGGAAACTAAGGCACTGGTGCCCATAAGGGGACCTGGGCTGTGGGGCCACTGCAGTTCTTCAGCCTCACTGTGGCCAGGCCTGGCAGCAAACCCTCAGGGCCACCCAGCTGGCACACAGCTTTGACCTCCTAGGAACCACAGGGCCAACAAGTAGGGCACAGGACTTCCTGCTTTCTTGACAGATACCCCACCCTGTAAATGAATAACCTGGCATCTGGTCCGCTTATCATCTCTCAGCTGCTTGATTAGCCCCAGCAAGTCAGGCCCCTGAGCCCGCTGACCTGTGAGACTCTCAAAGAGGAGCTTCTGGGTCCCTCACCCACACCATCTGCAGCGTGATGACCTCACAACAGAGCTGCCCAAGGGTTGTTGGTCCTGGTGGCAGCTCTGCAAGCAGAGCTTATGGCTCCTTCAGCGGCAGCAGAGGTTCCCAGCTGGGGGAGGGGCAGAGCGGAATTCCCTGGGGGACCATTGGCAAAGTAGACCACTTCCTCCTTGATTCCCTCTGAGAATTATCAGTCCACAATGAAGAGCAACTCAGCTCAGGCTGCTGCTCAGGGAAGGAATGCTGCCCACTAGGTATGGCGTTGAGGATGTGATTTCTAAGCCTTTGCGTCAGATCTCTTCCATTCAAAGTAAACCCAGCACAAACTCCAGACGTCCACCAAGCAGTGGCAACCCCAGAAGAGAATTATCAAAGAGAGGTCATTTGACTCAAGCATCATTTTACATTTTTTATGCCTAATCACTACACAGGCCACACACACTCATAACCACACCCCACACACGCCCTCCCAGTGGTCCAAATTGATGCTGTCTGTGTACTCGAACCTCACCCAAGGCAAAATCCTCAGGCAGCCTGGACAGTAGGATCTCCACAAGTCTCCCTTTCCTGACTGAGTTTAATATTATTTGGCAAGTAGTTCCTGAGCAATTCCTGTGTGGGACCCAAACCCTCGCCAGGGAGAACCAAGTAGACACAGCTCTGGCCACTGTACAGCCCAAAGCCCATGACACAGGGGACAGGCAGCCCACTCAGCCATGGGAAGCCACCACTGTGGGGAAAGGCCCAGAACACCACAGGTCAGAGTCAATGGAGTCCTTCCTGAGAAGGGCTTCTCCACCCAGACACTGGGCAGCAGGCTGGAAGATGATACCAGGGACAGACTCTATGCTGGACCCTCCCCTGGCCCCAGACATTCTGGATTCACACATGGGTTTCCTCTGAGAAATGCCAGCCGGCGGCCATGCACAGTCTCCGGCCGCCAGCCGCCCCAGGGTCAGTTCCAGGGGAGAAATTGCTTTGGTTTAGGGTTTGCGAGTGAAAATAAACACTGGGTTTTATAGGTTCACCCGTGTTGGCTGCTGTTTTCCTTTCCAGCAGCTGCTCAATCAAGCCTTTCATTCAGCAGCCAGTGGCCTCTGAGGAAGCCCTGAGCAGTGCCCTCAAAGCTCAAGGGATGTTTATCTGGGGGAGGAGGTAGGGCTGGGATGGAAAGTGTGACGTCTCCCAGAGGCCAGTACCAGCCTGACCGTGTGCTGGCAGGAGCAGAGTGCGCGCTGGCTGCTAGCAAGGGTTCCTTGGAGGAGTTCCCTCCCTGCAGGTCCTTGGCCAGCATGACCCACAGAGGATAAGGGACCTTCCACTCGGGCCCCACCTCGCCCCTGACTACCTACAGGAACCCAACAACAACAACCCCACCTCCCACATCCTCCCCCAGAGGAAAAGCTGGCAAGGCTGTGGATTAGCCGCTTCTTTTTTCTCAAGGTACATATGTTCTAATTGTCAGAAAGCATCCTGGCAAAGTCTCCCAGGAATTTTCAGCTGCAGATAGCTGCCCACGGCCTGCCAGTCCCTGCATACTGATTTTGTGTATACTTTGCAGAGGGCACTCTCGGGACCTGGGACCCGAAGCTCAGAAGAGTAATGGCTCCATCCGCCCCATGCCTGGCTGCACCGGGCTGGAGAACAGGTGACTGAGAGGAGAGGAATGTGGGGAGGCATAGCTGCTGGGGAGGAGGAACCAGAGCAGTCCCCCACTTGGGGCAGGAGAGAGGCCAGAGAGGAGGTCAGGCAGATGGCTATAAGCTGCAAAGCCATTCTGTAAACAGAAGGTCATCCTCATTGAAGGGTGATATGTCACTTATCACTATTTTAATACAAGCAATTTAGTTAAGTTACCTAAGTTACAGTTTTTTTATCTGAAAAATGGGGATATTAAATACTCACTCCATAGGAGAGCTGTAAAGGTTACATGAAATAATGTCAATAAAGTGCTGGGGCTCACAGTGAGCACTTAATAGGTGTGATATTAAGTGCTACAGGTTCAAAGATAAGTCAGTGCCCCTTCCTGGAGGAGCTCACAGTCAGAGTGAGAAGGACGTGACAGAGACAGACGGCAACGCATCTGTGCAGTGGGCCAGGGCTCTGTGAGAAGCATCAGCGAGGCACTGGCCCAGCACTAAGGAAGCAACGACCAGCTCCGAGTGGGGAAGAGTTGGAGGGCGTCTGGGCTGGGTGTTGACAGATGAGTAGGTGTTTGCTGGGTTAAAAATAGGGAGGGAATGCATTCTAGGCAGAATGAACACAGAGTACAAAGGCCAGGAATATGGAAGAGCTGGACACACACTGACAGAAGTCGGTGAGGCCAGAGCTGGTGAACAGAGGGGAATTCCAGAAAGATGAGAGTGGCAAGTCGCAGCAGGCAGGTGACAAAGGCGTCTTCCAGGCTGAAGAGTTGGGGATTTATTTGTCAGTGTCAATGTTTGAAATCAGGGGAATGATGTGACCAGATCTGTCTGAGGCAGCGTGGAAGGTAGCAGGAGGCCAGGACATGACCAGGGTATCCAGATGGGAAGCTGCCAGTTCTCAGGAGCATCTCCAAGAGAGACTCAGGAGCCAGAATCAACAGGACTGGGTGACTGATGGTTGCCAACACGATGGGTAAGAGACGCACACTGGTGGGACACCACCATCAGAGGGAGAAACATGGAGGAGGCCTGGAGCCGGGTTGGAGTGGAGAGTGTGGGTCACAAGGAGTCCAATTTGGACAGGATGAACTGAGGTACCTTTGAAGCATCTAGGGGGAGAGACCTGACATGTGGCTGGACATAAGGGGCTCCTAGAAACTAAAGACCCAGGAGCTTCCCTGGCATGAGTGGTCACTGGAGGCCAGGATGGGTGGGGGGCAGTGCCCAAAGAAGAGGACATAGAAAGACTCAGGAGTATCAGCCTTTAAGGGCAATGAAGCACCTGAGCAGGAGACCCAGGAGAGAAAGGGGTCCCAGGGGCCAAGGCCAGAAGGGCTTTCAGGAGGAAGGCACAGCCAACAAAGCCAAAGCCTGCAGAGGGATCAGACAGGCTACCGGACCCTGGCAACAGCAGTCACCTCCACAAACCCAACAAGCACAGTCCCCACCCGCAGGAGCAGCTCTGGGCTGTCTCCCCCATGGCCCGAGGCCTGCTGGCATGGTTCCCAGCTCTCAGCCACTGCTCCCGGGCTCTCCTCTTTTCTCCCACCTACCAGAAAAAGAGTCCTTGTCCATGGCAGGCAGGTCCCGGGCCTGGTACATGTAGCAGCGTAGATGGTAGCGGTTCCCGTCTGCACCAAGGAAGAAACAGATACCCGGTGAGGGGCTGTAGGTGGCCACGAGCTGGGACAGGAGGGGAAAGTGGAAGGGCAGCTGACAGAGGGGCTGAGAAATAGAAATGACACAAGTCACACAGTACAGCAGTGAGCCACTCACAGGATCAGAACAGACCACAGCTCAGATAGAGGCCTGAGTGACATGCCCTGGGACCTGGCAGAGCTGGGAAGAGGGGACAGAGGAGGAGGAGGAGAGCCAAACAGATAGATGACAGAGGCAGCAGAATGCACGGGCCTTGCATGCCCCATTTCAAGCTCCAAGTAGATGCACACACCTCACTGAGACAGGTGTGTGGGCACACGGGTACACACACACACGCCAAAAGACACTGACCCCCCAAACAAAGCCACAGGCTCAGTTCTTCACACCCCCACATACACAAGCAAACACACCATGGGACCTCATATAGACGTGAGTGGAAGGTCACACACCCACTCACAGAACCCTCTGGGTACCTCCAAGCAGCACTTACAGTCGAAAATGCAGGAAATTGTGGGTCTGTTCACCCCAAAGCTCAAGGTAGACACAGACATGGCATCTTCACTCTTGTCATCCACCACGCCGCCCTGCAAACAGAGCTAGTCATGGCAGATTCTGACCCCAGAGCCCAGGGGGTGGCCGGGATACTAGTCCAGAGAGTTGGGTCTCCTGGGCGGGAGACCTCTAGATGAACCCCTTGGCTGCCCAAGAGGTGGGCCATCAGCCTCTAATTCTGCTCTAGGGCAGTGTGTCCTCTCCTACAGCATCCCCAAACTCTGAAGTCAAGTCCACAGGGAAATCCTTCTCCTTCTCTAGTGGAGGCCAGGCAAGCCAGAATGGAATTTTGAGTTGTTCCAGCTCAAGAGGTTAGACTTTGCTAGAAGGAAGGACCCTGAGGTTCTCTGGGAGAACCCAGTGGGAGTCTGCCCACTGGGCTGAGTTAAGAGAAGCCAAAGTCTGGAGGGCCCAGGTTAGCCTCTCTGCCCCCACCCCAGCCCCGCAGATCTGGAGATAGTGCTGGTGCCAGGTGCACACAGGCACAGAGCTGGGCCCCAGTTCCAGCAGGGGCTCCCTGCCTCCTCTCCACCTCTCACCAGCTTCCCCTGCACTGAGGGTGAAAGAGGGCCCGGGATGAGCTGGGAAGGGGACAGGGGCACGAGGCACAGTAGGCTCACTACAAGGCTCGGAAGCCAGTCTGTCGGGGTACTGTGCACAAAGCCAGATGGCCATTCCCCTCACATAGTCTCATTGGTCCTGGGCTGTAACCACTTGATAATAAACCATCTCCCTGGGGCAGTTTTCCCCACCACCTCTGCCACACTGCAGCCCCTCATCAGGACCCTGCAGAGTTTGGAGGGCTTGGAGACCTAGCAAGGATCAAGGTCCCCACAAGCACAGGAAAGACACCAGTCCTACCCCAGTCCAGCCCCTCAGACATGGCTTTCTATGCATCAGCCCACCAGCCCATAGCCCGGAGCCCAGCAGAAGGGCTGAGGGGAGCTGAATGTTCCAGTGCTGCTCACTCCCCCTGCAGTTATGTGGGTTTCTCCAAGCCACACCCCTCTCTCCCCACACTGTCACCTGCCCCACTTCCTAGCCTAGTCCCTCTTCCTAATATATAAGCACATACACCCCTGAGAGAAAACCTGGCCTCCCCTCTGACGGCTGCCTACCCCACCCAGGCCCATCCAGAGTGACCACTTCCCAGGGCCTTTCTGCTGGGCCACCCTGACTTTCATTTGGCTATACACATTTCCCAGGTATCTCCACCTCTCCTCTGGCCCAGGGCCTCCAAATGCAAGATCCACAGCCACTTGTGTGCCCCATCTCTCCACAATATGCCCACTCTTAAGGCCTCCCCAGACACCTTGTCCAAGAAGCCTCCCTGGACACCTGCCCTCCCACTTCTCATCTGTCCACACCCAGAGCCAGAACCAGCAGCATTACCCACAGTCACTACTTGGCTCCCCAGCCCAAACCTTTTGGGGACTTCCACTACCTAAAGGTCATGATCAGACCTCTGGTGATCTGCCCCACCTTCCCCATCCAACAACAGGACTTACTTCCCCAAGCCCTGCCCTCAGATTCAGGGAGGACCCACTCCTCAAAGCGGCCCAGACTCACACCTGCTCCCATCGCAAGCTCATGCTGTTCCCTAGCCAGAAGAGTCACCAACCACCCCATCTTCCCCATCCTCAGGTGACCTTAGCTCACCCAGAGGAAGGACTAAGGCCACTAAGGGTCAACAAAGAAATGCATCCTAAAGGTAGGCGGGGTGTTCTTCTACTCCATCCCTGCAGAAGGATCCATAATACACACATGCAGGAAATACACATCCATCCGCTCTCCCAGGGGACTCACCAAGGTCCTGCTACAACTGGGCAGTCTCTGGCTCCCACCACCCTAATAAGAAGATACAGTGACCCCATCTTTTGGCCACAACTTCAGTACAAGCCCTAGAACCAGATTCTCCTGGGCTCCAATTCTGGCCCTGCCATTTACTGGCTGTGTGAGCTGCTTTGGGCAAGCTGCTTAACCTCTCTGAACCAGTCTCTCTGTAAACTGGGATAATTCTATAGTATCTATCTCAGAGAGTTGCTGTGATTGTTAAGGAGATAATTTCATGTTCTTAGGCACACCACCAGGCACATAATAAATGGTCAACAATGTTTGCTGTAATGATCTTATGAGAGAAATAATACACAAGCAAAATAGGGCAAAATTGGACATAAACTATGAAGTCACCAGTTGTGTCAGGAGTGGTATTCATATATCCCGTATTTATTCAGAATTATTCCAGGAGCTGGAAGAGTGGATATTTCAGGAGCCACAGTCCTGGGCACAAGTCAAAATCAATCAAGAAAACAGTCTCAACACACACATATCCCAACATAGAACACCCCACACAGAAAAACAGAATAACAGGGAAGGTGTCCCAGGACAGTCAGAAGGACACAAAGGCCACCACATAGGAAATCCTCCTTCCTGGGCAGGCACGGACCCCAGGCATTCTGAGTTCCCAGCAGGAGAGGCGTCTGGCCTGGCCGAGCTGCGCTGGTATCCCAGGGTTAATGGCTCCCAGTTTCAGGGTCTGTGAGGCCGTACACAGGGCTGGACCCAGGGGCGCCCAGTAGGCTACCCTTAACGTCAGCTGCTGGGACACCAAGGAAAGCAGATCAGGACACTGGAAGCACAGCTTGGCCAGTCCCCGGGAGCAATAGCCCAGAGCTCACACAGTTTAGTTGTGCTTGGGTGGGAGGTTCAGCTGGCGGAATGATGGAAGCCCAGGAGGTGGCAGCCCCTCAGCTCAGGGCCCTCCCTGCTGGCAGACTGCTGCCAGTACACATCCCCACTCACCTCGCACCTCCACTAGCAGCCTCCCCCTAGCTACCTCCCGTCAGCACCACTCCCACCAGAAGGGTCTGTCTGGGGTTTGGCAGCACTTTCTGGGTCTCTGTCCAAGGGCAGGCTGCCCGCCTGCAATCAGAAAAGGTGTCCCCCTGCATGGGATTCCCACAAAGGCCAGTGCCAGGTATCTCAGGCCCAGCTCAGTGCCTGGCCCACAGCAGGCCCCCGCACTGTGAATGACTGTCCTGCAACATACTGCCTACAGGAATGCCCCCCACACTGCCTGGGTTCCTCCACCTGTCCTGCCTCCAGAGGAAGGGCCACAGCCACCTCACCCCTGCTCCTCAGGACCCCCTGCCATTCCCACTCCCATCTGTAGCCAAGTGTGAACACACCTCCCCCTTCCCTTCCCCCTGCAACTCAAGGAGACAGACAGAGATACCTGGGAAGGAACAGGGAGAACCAGCAGCTGGGCTGGGGGCACCCACTCAATTCAGGCTCTCCCAGCAAAGCCCTGGCCCTACAGCCACACTGGCTCCATGTGCACAGCCTCTGGTCCCCTGGCCCTCCCAGGAGGACCTGAGCTCCCCTAGCCCAGCTGTGGCCTCTGAACTGAGTCCCCAGCAATCAGGACACTCCTAAAAGCCCACACCCCTGCTGGCTCCCATGCTTAAACCAGCTGGGACCCTCTTGCTTCCCAGCTCTTACCCCCATGCCTTCTGCACGTAGGTCTCTCTGCCCCATTCTTTCCCTGGCTTTTTCTTCAGGTGTCCAGTCTCACTTTCAAGAGCACCCCACAAGTGCTTAACACCCTTCCTGCATGCTCCCATGGTGCCCTGAATTCCCTTACTGCATTTACCACCTCCACTGTAAATTCCTCTTTCCCTGTCTGTCTCTCCCTGAGAGCTCTGAGGCTCCCATCATGTGCTCAGAACACCTCACACGCAGTAGGTGCTCAATAAATAATTGGAGAACAAGTGAATGAATGAACAAATGAGCACACGCCTTGGGAGAGCACAACTGCATAAGCCTCAGGGAGAGCTCATGGCAAAGGCCTGCACATCGCCCAGGCTGGGATCAGTCTGTGCATTAACACAGAAATCCACGTCATGCCTCCTTTGCTTGGAAGCATATTTGGGTTTTCACATGTGGACATGCACTGCTCCTACTCAAGGAATTTCCCTCAAAGCCAACCATGAAGCCTCAGGAAAACCTGATCTGGGAGCTTCCAGAAAGCACCTCCCTCAGGTCACTCCTTTCCTCCAACATTTTTCCTGTGTTTATCGAGCACCTACTTTGTGCCAGGCTTTTCCCACATTCAAGTAGGAAGATGTGTATTATTGCTCATGGAAATATGAAATGTCCCTTCCCCAGAAAGGCCATCCCTGACCAAACTGTTAAAAGCCACACTTACATGCACCCTCACATGCACACTTCCACCCTCCCTCCCAACACTCCCCACAGACTCAACCCTGCACATCAGTGCACACACCCCAGGCTCACATGCACCCACCTGACCCTGTCTACCCTCTTCTGCAGCTTTGTTTTCCTATAGCACTCGCTACTCCAGACATTTGATACATGAGTATTTTCATTCACTGTCTACCTTGCCCCTGAAACACGGGCTCCAAGGGCACTACTGTGCCCTCACACCTACACGGGGCCTGGTACAGAGGGGCCCTTGGTAAATATTTGCTGGATCAATGACAAAACCCCAGCTGAGTCCCCATCTTGGTAAGTGTCTCTCTCAGCACACAATCACCCTTCCTCTGGAGGGACTTGTTTGGGGATAAAGGAACATTTTTATCCTTTAAATGAGCTGAGCCTGACCGGAGAGAAGGACCCCCAAGAAAGCAATGCTGTAGGCAGAGGGGAGGAGAGATGTAAGCAGGGCCGGCAGTGGGGGACCCAGGAGGCTGCGTTCACAGCCACCCCCAGCTCCATGGTCCTCACATGCCCAGGAGCTACGCTGGAGCTGAGAACACACAGCTGAGGGCTGACTGACAGGGGCTTTTACTGCCTTCATTTCAGAGGTGGGAAAACACACGGGCAAAGCAGCTCCCTTCTGGTGCAGCAGAAGAGGGGCCTGCAGACCCTTAAAACTTGGAATGGGTAGCGGCAGTTCAGATCGCACACAGAGTGGAAATGCACTCATTCACTTCACAGACCCTGACGCTCTGATGTGGCTAATAACCAGCTTGTCATTCCCGGGCAAAGGACCCCATGTTGGGCACCAGGAAGGGGAGGGGGACAGAATGTGCTCAGAACTCACAGTGTGGGTCAAGGAAGGGCAGCTGGGCATACCACAGGGAAGCCTAGTCCCTGAAACTCAGGGTCCTCACCGTGAAGTGGCAATCATGGTAACACCCACCACTCAGGGCTGCTGAGGAAAAGGCCGAGCTCTTCAACCTCAGTGCCGTTGACATCTGGGGCCAGTGAAGGGCTGCCCTGTGCACCGTTAGAGTTCAGCAGTCTCTACGGCCTCTGCCTGTTAGATGCCCACAGCATCCTACCCCCAGTTGTGACCACCAAAAATATCTCCAGACATTTTCACAAGCCCCCTCAGGGATGCAGGTGGGGGGAAGAAGTTGTCCCCAGTTGAAAAATAACTGGTGAAAATTAAATACAGTGATGCACCCACAGCCCTTAGCAGGTACCTGGCACATCAACAGTGCTTCGTAAATGGGACTGGCGGTGTCAGTCTAACTCTCATCTCTCCAGTCTCATACTAAACAATGCCTCCCCCAACCCCTTAATCTCTGCCCTCGGGCTTCCTTTAAATTTGGAATCCATCACCTTCTCTCTGCCACAGGACCTTTGCACAACTGTTCTCTTCACTTCAATGCCCTCCCAAATGAGCTAACTTGAGCTCTTCTTGAAGCTCAGTCATCACTGAGCGGGGACACCTCCAAGACTGCCCTGTCTTCATCAGCAGCCCCAACCCCACCTTTCGTAGCCTCTCTCTTGCACCCATTTCTCCATGTATATACACAAGATATGTACACTCCTTTATCCCCCACACTCAGCCCAGCACCAGGCACTTAGTAGGTATCCAATGAAGATTTATCACATGAAATGAATCCCCAGTGTTGCCTGACCTAAGCCATTTCCTCAGCACTCAGGCCTAAGGTCCCAGGGGAAGACAAAGGGAAGTACATCAGACAGAACCCTCCCACCTTCAGAGCACTCAAGGTCAGTTGAGAAGAGCAGTGATGCGGATTCATCTGCATCCCAGGATGGGGCCATCTCTGGGGTGGAATGGAACAGAGGTGGACCTTAGAAGGTCCTGTTCAGGAAGGCTTCCGGGAGGAGGAGAGGCCCAGAGAGAGCAGCAGCATGTTGGAGGCCTGCCCCCCAGAGCTAAGGGGAAGGCCCTGCTAGAAGGGCAAGGTTGCAGCAGCAGGAGGCTGGGAGAGGGAGAATGGGCTTCCTTCTGCCCTCCTTCGGAGCCCTGGGCAGAGGCAGGCTGACACTCTGGTTTCCACCAACCAGCCATCACCCCCCACTCCAGGCTCACACTCTTCCCCAGCCCCAGAGCCGGGCCCAGGGCACCGGGTTTCCCACAGTCACATTCCTACCTCCATAGCTCATGCCAGTGTGACTCCCAGGCTGGGGCTGGCAGCCATGTGGTATGCAGCCACGCACTCTGCCTTAGGTCTGGCTGTGTAAGGGGTCCTGCTGCTCACCCAGGAAACTGGGCAGCTTCTGACCCTCTGCTGCCCAGCTGGCAGCCACAGCTCCCTAAAGGAAACTGAGCTCAGGAGTGTGAGGAACTCTCTCCCCACCAGATGTTGCAGTGGGAAGAGGTGGGCAGGTTCTGGGGAAATAAGCAGCCTATGAAGGGGACTCCTAGACCTGCCTAAATTGGCTCCAAGATCAAGTACCAGCCCACGAGCATGTCCGAGATTCCTTCTATGCTACAGGTTGTCTGTCAAACACATACATCCTCCATTTGGCAACAGCACGTTGCCCCACACATGGCCTAGAGATCAGTTTTAGGATCTACAAAGTGGAGGCAGAAGAGAGACAGAATGGGCAAGAGCTGAGGGGGATGTAGCCAAAAAAGTCTGGGTGGTGGGGCTTCCCAGGACTGAGCCGGTGGAGGACAGAGCCACAGCAGCTGCACCCACAGCCATCAGGAAGGAACAACAGAGCCTCAGAGGTATTTCGGGGACCACCAGGATACATACCCTCTGTCCCAGGAGTCAAGTAGGTGGGCTTCAGGGCCAGTGGCCCTGCTTGCTTTACAGGAAGGACTCAGTTCCTAAGCATGATGGACCCAAAGAGCACAGGTGACAGAGCTGTGAGGAAGGATGCTACTATTGGAGGCCCCCATCCCTTCCCTTCCTTATGTGCAAAGAGGATCAGGGGGCCTCTGAGAGCAGCAGATCCCTGAGCTGACGTGCACGGCTCATAAGAGCATATTATGACATTTTCAGGCATTTTGCAAACTGATTGTTCAACATAGCCATTTTTAAATCATATAGTTGAGCCACAGAGAAGATAGTAATTATTCTGGTGGTGTTTCCTCCCATGAGGGTTATGAGAAATCCTATGGATAACGGTGGGGTTGTGCAGAGTTTATAGCACACTGCCCCACACTGGTGTTATTGGGATGTCCCAGCAAAGCTGATAATGAAGAGATCCTGGCAGGTCACCTGAAGGCATGACATGTGCCTCACAGCCAAAAGTAAATCATATAAATTCATAACTGCAGAAATGATTTTAAAAACAATAGCAATAAATACTCAGACTCACCACTTCCTAATTATCTTATTGCCCTTTACTGTTATCCTGCTCCTGAGGTTATTTACCTCGAGAGGAAATCCTACACAATGGTCTGCTCCTTCCCATCTCTTCACATCTCCACATTCATTGATGTCACACTGCTAGCTTGAAAGTGGCCATGGAAGAGAATTTACACATGGATATCAACAAATGCTACCAACCAGGCTGGATTTGTTTTGAGGCTTTTTTCTGGAGAGCTGGTACCTAAAAACTGATCAATACAGCCTGCCAGGATCTCTTCTTCAATACCAGCTTTGCTGGGACATTCAAATAACAAACACCAGTGTAGGGCAGCGTGCTATAAACTTTGCACAACCCCACCATTATCCATAGGATTTGTCACAATGCTCAAGGGAGGAAACACCACCAGAATGATCACTGTCCTCTCTGTGCCTCAGTTTGCTTATCTGTAAAATGGGAGTACTAATAAAATCTATCTCTTAGGATTGCCGGGAGGGTTCAAGGAGATAATAGCAATGCCTGACATTATCATATGTGCTTGAGAACAGTTGGCAAACTTTGTCCATAAAGGGACAGGGGATATTTTCACTTTTGTGGGCCACATGGTCTCTGTTACAACTACTCAGCAGCCACAGACAATGCACACGGAGCGTACCTATATGCCAAGAAAGCCCTATTTACACAAACAGTCAGAGGCCTGACTTGGCCCGTGAGTCACAGTTTGCTGACCCCTGCTCTACAAGGGGAGGTTATTACTTTTGCTGTGTTGTTATCACCCAATCTAATGAGTGAAAAACTGGGACCCAGAGAAGTTAATATCTTCCCTAGGGTTGCCTGGAAAATTAGCTGGCAGAGCCAGGGCTCTCCCAACACCCTCTCAGGGCTCTTCCCAGCTCCTGCTGCCCCACCAGAACTCAGCATCTGAGCAGGGCTCTGGGGCAGGACACGGCTGAGTGCCAAGTCAGGGCCTTGGGGGGCCCAGGGCCCATGACATGCCCTGGCTGTCCAGCCTCAGCTTCCAGGGAAACCCCACACTGGCCAGCGGCCAGACCAAAGGAGGAGAACCCTTCAACAGAGGGAACTCGGGAACACAGACCTCCCTTCTTAATCAGGGCTGATTACAACTCTAAGTGGAATAGCAGACAAGGGTGCAACCCCATTTAATTTACAGCTGTAGCCAGGATTTGGAAGCAGCTGCGAAACTCCTTGCTAAACTACTGGCCAGTCCCTAGGGAGCAGACTCAGGAAACCTGGAGAATCCACGATACCACGTGTGTGCGTGTGTGTGTGCGTGCGTGCGTGCGTGCGTGCGTGTGTGTGTGTGTGTGTGTGTGTGTGTCCATCCCTCCAGGCTTTCCACATCTCCAAATGTGGAGGCTGCAGAGAATGCTCAAGCAGGTTTTATCCCATGCCAGCATGTCTCCACAATTAGGACAACTGTATGCCCCAGTTTGAATGGAATGTCCCAAGCTTATGCCTGTTTTTCAGCATGATTATGAATGTGTCCCAGACCAGACAATAAATTATGAGGTCACCCTAGCAATTGTGGATGTAGACCCACATACATATGCAGACACACAGAGGGGGCACCCAGCACATCCACCCCACTGTGTCACACACTCGTCAGTACCCACGTGTGCCTGTGTGGTAGCATTTTGCCTCAGGTACACCAACATGCAATCAGACCCACCAGATTTCAGCATCCAGATCTTGAGAGAGACAGTCACAGAGTCCATCCATTTAGAGGAATCACCCAGTGGTCCTTCTACGTGGGGAAGCAAGGGAGGCAGGGAGGCCCCTGCCAAGAGGGGACCTTGCCCTCAAGCCGCCCCTGCTAGGTGCTCAATTGGTATATTCAAGGAACAGATCTATGGACACACAGGGCTGGAGCCACTTGCCAATGGCCTGGTGCAGACCCAGCAGTGGGCCTTGGCTACTTCAGGAGGCAAACCCCTGTTACCTCCCAGATGCTGTCCTTGCTCAGAGTGCCTGCTCTGGAATCATGCCTGGATGCCCTGCACACAGCAGGATTTCATCCAGGCCCAGAGATGGCCCCGCCCCTACTCATTTACATCTGATCCCCTTTTCAGCCAGCTCAAATCCCAAATTACTCCTCTCTGGCACCAACCTCTCTCTGACCCACCTCCCAGCACTTCCAGCTCCGTTGCCCTTCCCTGCCCCCTGGCAGGAGCTTGGAATGCCTGTCTCTGCAGGTCTCTCCACTGCAGGTCAGGACTCCAGCCTCTGCAAAACAAGAGGAGGCTCCCCAGGATGGGGGCAGTGGTGCCAGCATCTCTCTAGCTGCCCAACTGCACAAAGCTCAGGCACCCGCTACCACATGAGGAGAGTGAGGGCCGCAGCCAAGAGCTCTAGTCAGCAGCCCAAGACCCTCCCTAGGACTCCCCTCAGAGCCCTCTTTGCGGGGAGGACATTATGCCCTAATAGGAATGGGGAGCTGAACCTAGGGAGAGGACAGAAGGTGCACACTGTGCTGCTGGCAAACCCCTATGAGGCCTCAGTTTCTCCTGGAGTAATAGGAGGGGCTAGAGTTGTTCTAGAGCAGCAAGAGCAGCAGAGTCCAACAGAACTTTCTCCAATGCTGGAAGTGTTATATAGCTGCCCTGTCCATCATGGCAGCCACCAGCCCGGTGTGGCTACTGAGCACTTGAAATGTGGCTGATGTGCCTGGGAAACTGAATTTTCTTATTTTCATTACTTTAAAAGTAAATTTAAATTGCCACATGTGGCCCGTGGCTACCATATTAGATAGTGCAGTTCTGGGACCTCAGGCTCCCACTGTAAAGCGGGTATAATGAAAGAATCCAGCCTCCTGGGGTCACTCTGAGGATAAAACGCGACAACGCATATAAAGCTCTCAGCCTGGTTTCTGGCCCACGGTAAACAGATTTTAGTAATTCTTATTTCCTTGGGGTCCTGAATTCCCTGGAGAACTGGAGAAAACAATGGACCTTGCACCAGAATTTACCCATCACAGACACACATGTGCACACACACATGCATCACACATGTGCACACATCATACACATTCATACACACTTGCACATACAGGTTGCACTTGCACATCACACATGAATTGTGTGTGCATGCACACAGTACATGCTCACACATCAGAGACACATGCACGCGCACATCTCATATGCACATCCACAATTTCACATCTAATTTCAAGCAGCTCCAAAGCCAGGTGGAGAACACCTTTCAAACATGAAAATTCCCTCCAGCTCTAAAAATCTCCAAGGCTGTGAGCACATATTGCTGAGTCTCTGTCTCCTCCCCTCCTGCCCAGGCTCAGGCAGCTCAGAAAATCCTTCCTGACACTAAAGCCAAGTACACAGACAGGGCTCTGGAAAAATCCTCGTGCACTGAGGGCAGGACCAAGGCAAGGGCGACAGGATGGATTCTGTGAGCTCACCCCAGCAGCCGTCCCCAGAGTTCCCAGAGAGGCCGGTGGCGTCGGGAGGGGGTGGCTGGGCGGGAGCCTGCGGCCGCAGCAAGGCGTGTGTGGCGAGGAGAGGGAGGCTGGATGGAACACGCTATAATAGCAGCTTTGTGCTCCACTTCCCAGCTCCCTGGGAACGCCAGGACGATTATGAAACCCGGTGTCTTTGGGAATGCCAGGATATTAGCTGGAAAAAGAATAATATGAAAATAAAATAATGCTCGGGATGGAGACAGCAGACGATTAGCAGACAGAGCCAGGGCCTCCCGCTCCAAGGAGGGAGCCAGCCTTGGCCCAGCAGAAGGTTTCAGGGAAAGGCTGCCCATACTAATGAGCAGATGGAGCCTGCCTTCCAGCGAGACGTCTTCAGGAGGGGCGCTGGCAAGCGAGGCCCAGCCTGCCGGTGGACGCGGTGTGCGACAGGGGAGGGTGGGAGGAGGCAAGGGGGCGCCACCGGCCTGGTCCTTGGACCCAGACATCCAGAAATGCCAGATTACCTGGAAGGCTCCCTGGCCACCACCCACAATCCTTCCCTGCACTCCAGGTCTGCCTCCCAATGTCCTCTTCCAGGAAACTCCCTCGTTAGGCACCATCAGTCTGGAGTGACTCCTCCTCTTTCTTCCAACACTTCGAAGATGCCATTTAAGCACTATTGGATCTATTTACACTCACATGTAACATCTCTCTTCCTAATCAGACAGTGGTTCATCATGAGCCAGGCCTCCACCATCACCTCAAGGGCTCCTTGGATAACTCTCTCTCACCAAGGAACAAGAAGAACATGACATACTCCCCTGCCTCCCTCTTCAGGACTCTGGCCTCACACCTTCGGCCAAAAATGGACACACCCTGCCTCTCTCAGGGAGGCAGCCAAGTGGGGCACCACCTCCTTCATCTTCATGATGTACGTGTAACTTCACATCCTCACTATCCAGAGATGGTCCTTGAGCGAGGCCCATCGGCATCACCTGGAGTCTTGTTAGAAATATAGACTCTCAGCACCACCCAGACATCAGCTCAGGAGGGTGTACTTTAACAAGGCCCCCGGGGGGGCTCCTGTGTACATTCAAGCTGAGAAGCACTTCTTTAGATGAGTGCTGTAATTAATCCTTACAATGACCCTAGGATGCAGCGACATTCATGGGTGAGGTAACAAGAGGGGCTAAAGGGAGAAGCCACCTGTCCTCAGCTAGGAAACAGAGGGAGCAGAGTTCAAACCAAACCAAACCCCTCAGAAGCCTGCACATACACCTCACTCCCACCATGTGAATGAGCAGGAGTCAGCAGCCAGTGAGCAAAGATCAGTCCCGGGACAGTAAACGGGTCCTGGCACCCAGAAAACCCATCCGTCTGCCCCCAGGATGCAGGGTGGGCTTTAGTGAGGCATCAGTACATCCCAGGATGAAGGACAGTGGGTTCAGGGAAGGAGCCCAGGTTGTCCTTAGGAAGGAGAGAGAAAGAGAGCTCGTGTGTGTGTGTGTGTGTGTGTGTATATGAGTGCATGTGTGTGTGAGTGTGTGTGTGTGTGTGTGTGTGTGTGTGTGTATTGGTGTCAATGGAGGTCCGATTCACTACAGTACAGAGTGGTCCAGACGGTTCCTGTCAAATGGGCCCGTGGCCCTGTCCAAATGCCAGCCACACCTAAAGGCTTTCCAAAACTCTGTGTTCTCTAACTCCAGGTCTGCGGGATGCAGCCTCTCCAACCACTGCCCTGGTTCTGGAGTGCTCTGCCTCTGTTTCTCAGCAAAGCCCCACCAGGAGCCAGAGGGCTGCACTGTGCTGCTTTCTTCCATATATATATCACCAGCAAGTCACATCAGCATCGCAATCAATCACCTTCCTGTGCCTGTTGAGTTGAGATTTTATTTCAATGCTCCCTCATGACATTTTTCTCCCACATAAAGAATAAATGGATTGGTTTCTGTTTCTGGGAAATGCCCCACTTCGTTCTCCCAGTCACCGAGCCATGAAAGCTTGGCAGTGGGTCCCCCAGGCTTGCTCATCTTCTTCCTCCAGATCCTGGCCAGCCCAGAGCTCATCCACACTGCTGTCCACGTGTCTCTGGGCACCTCTGATCTCTCCTGGCCCCCTCACCTTACAGCTGACACATAGCCCCCAGGTCCCCTGCCTCCCTGCCCTGGGCCACCTGGCAGGCAGCTGCTAGATCTGCGTTCCTCACACAGCACTTCACCGTGTGTCAGACCTGCCAGGGCCAACCGTGAGCTCATCGCAGCCCAGACCTACCCCACCCCACAGCCTGGCAATGGGAGAGGGCCTTCCATCCATCCAGTGGAGCATCCCAGGCCCATCTGACCCTTCCCTCCCCTGGTCCTGCCACTGCACCTCCCTCCACTCTGGTCTCCCACACAGATGACCACCCCACCCCAGGGCTCTGACTAACACTCCTGGTGGTCTCCTGATGGGGGGATCTCCGTCCTCAATCATCCTCCAGGGCGACTTGACTAACAGCCATGAAGCCCAACTCTGCCCAGAGTACCCTCTGCTCAACAGCACATACTGGCTCCTGCTGCTCATTGACCAGTCCTGTGGTCATGAGCAGCAGCTTTCTGCCCAGCACTGTTCGGGTTTATTTTTTTTCCTTTCCAGATGCTCTTTTCTCAACCTGGTGATGCTGTCAACTATAGAAAAGGGGTGTGACCAGGATGGTCAACCAGAACATTCCATTCCTCGCCCTCAGGCTCAAGGGCCAGTGTGGGCACGTGACCAAGCAGAACCAGTCCATCACACACAAATCTGCTCCTGGCATTATGGGGGAAGTGGCACGCTCCTCCTCTCCGGGGTCCTCAGCTGTGAGGAAAGCAGAGCACACGGGGAGGGTCATGCTGTTTTATGCACCAGGGCTGTGCTGGCAGTAAAGTTGGTGTCAGTCTTTTGTCACGGGCACCACTGCCACCACACAGAATAAGCCAGTGTGAGAACAAAGCCAAGAGAGGAGCAAGTCAGAACCATAGAGACCCGGAGGCACTGTGTGAACCCCTATTTCCTGCCAGGCCTCACGCCTGATTCACTTCTTGGGTTTTTCCCAGCAGTCTGAGCTCGTAAACTCCTTTTCTCTTCAGCTCATTGGAGTTGAGTTTCTGTCTGATGAAAACTAGTCCTGGTTCCTCAGAGTGGGCCTGCCTGGCCTGCTCAGACCCAGACCTGACTGAGTTCTGCCAAGGCCTTCATCCCCCTACCCCTCAGCTGGAGCCACACAGCCACCCCCAGGCCTTGCCCTGGGCCCAAGCCAAGCCCTGTCTGTCAAGACAAAGGGAGTCACCACCACCAGCCCTGTGCCATGAGGACCCCTGGCTGGGCGGCAGCTCCACCCCACCCAACCTGAGCACCAGCTTGGTGGCCGGAGAGCCCGGAGCTTGGCAGTCTCCTTTAAGACACCATGTAATTTGATCCCAAAACTAGAAAGCATTCCCTCCACAGCCTCTGATGCCATCCAGCCCCCAGAGGGTTTCTTCTCCCATACTGACACCCTGGACCCAGCCCATCAAGCCTGAGAGTGAGGGAACCTTTGGGCCCTGCCCACTCCCCCTCAGGGCCACTGACACCCTCAACTCCCTTCCCTGTATCCACCCCACCAGATCCTGAGCCTGCCCCACTTAGCTCTAGGGCTAAGACCCATTGCTCCTCACCCAGACCCTGTGTGTGCATACACACACACACACACACACACACACACACACACACACACACAACTGGTTGCAAGTGAATACATTCAGATCCCATCAGCCAGCAAAGCTGGTAGGATCTGTGCCCCTGGGGCACAGCCCAAATCCCCCCACCCCAGACAGTGGGCATTCCTGGCTGGTTTCAGAGGAGAAGTCTCACACCCTGGACCTCTCCCCACTACCTCTGGGAATCACAGCTGTTCAGGAAGGGCCTGATCATCTACTTGGGAATACCTCATCCAGACCCTGGATAACCTGAAGCTGACCTCAGTTCCACTGGCTCCAGAAGGTGGACTCTGAGGCAACACCGCCAGCCTGGGGTTCCATTTCTGAGGTATGCCCTTCCCCAAAAGTCCCTGGGGATGCCATGAGATGGCTTCTGTCCAACCAAGGGGGACTCATGACCAACAAAGGACATTCCAGGGGTCACTAGACCTCTCCAGCTTCTCCCATGTGCTAGGCCCACCCCATGCCAACTAGCCTCTTCAAGAAGAGCCAGGTCTCCTGGCTCCAGTCACAGGTTGGACCATCAGAGGGCTGAGGCCCTCTGCCCTGCTCCCATCTGGACTACACAGAAGCAGTGGGTCTTCCAGTGCTATGAAAGGACTGTTTTACTGTAGAAGAACACCCAGACGTATCCATTTCCCCCACATACAAGCCCAGAGAGGACCCGAAGCCACGATGACCAGCCTACGTTCCACCTGAAGTCCTACCTTCGGGGCCCCTACACCTTCCCTGAGTCAGCCCTGTGCAGCCCTGAGTAGCTCGGGAAATTGAGCTGCACCCCACCCACCCAGGACACACACAGCAACATACCAGGGCCCCCTCGAGGGCAAACACAGCTGCAGGCCCCGTCTTCTCCAGGGGCTCCATGCGGCGGCGCCAGCGGCGACGGCGGAAGGCATCTGTCTTGCGGTACTCCAGGTGGAACTTCCATCCAAAGAGCGAGGCGTACTCCCAGCCCTCACCCTCTGCCTCGGCCTGCCGGTGCTGCACAGGGAGAACAGGGCAGCCTCAGGGACGGCTGGTCGAGTTTGCGGGAGGCCTGGGCTGGGCTCCAGCTTTGCCTTCCACGATTCTCCACCCACTCCAAACTAGCGTCCTCCAAGTAGAAAAACCCGGGTGGGCCACCTGGAGGAAGGGGGCTCAGAGCAACTTCTGCAGCAGCAAGACACACGGGTAAGAAAATGAGTAGGGGAAGAGGCTCTCTGGGCTATGGGGAGATCCAAGGAGCCATAGAGGGAAGGCAGACTGAAGCAGGGATGAAACACTGGGCTTTGGGTATGTTTGTTTATTTGGATTATGGGTGGATTTCATGAACCCAAAGTTTTCTCCTTCACATCCCAGCTTATGAAAATAGAAGCCGGTAAATGAAGATCCTGTTTCCAGCCCCAGGCTATTTTTCCTGAGGCTAGGGCTAGGTCAGCCGTGGAGGGACCCCAGGCACTTCCTCCAAGGGGACTTCTTCCCAGGCCTGGAAGCCCTGGAAGGCCCTTCCTGTGTAGCTTGTGGCCTGATACTGTCCTCAGGTCTGCCCCAGGCTCAGGCATGAGTACCAGCCCTGGAAGCCGGTGCATCCCCCTGCAGGAGGGATGCTGGTGGTGAGAGAGCAGGCAGGGCACATGGCAGGCAAGGTTTTCCTCTGTCTCCCGGATGCCCCTACAGCAAAAGCAGAGTATGATTCGTGACACCATAAAAGGCTTATTGCCCAAAGACCTTGCTTCTCCCTGGATCCAGAGACATCCCTCTCTAGATTCTCTGAGCCCAAAGAAAGAAGGGACTTGGATCATGCCCCAAAGGCTACTCCTGGACTGGAAGAGGCCTGGCTCTTAGGCCAAAAATCCAAACTTGTCCTTGGGAAGGAAGAACACAGCCCAAGAGGGTCCAGGGGAGGTAGGCACTGAGGCTGGGGCCTCTATGCCACTCTGAGAGCAGGTGCTGAACTGCATATGCTCATACGTGCCCACTCTGTGCCTGCCTGTGTCCCGTGGGTACCTGGGTACCTCTGTGTAGGTGTGTCCCTGCACTGTGTACACATGCCCTGGTAAATGCTGACAGAGCCCACCCAGGCCCTTCTCTGGCCAGCATACTCACACGGTGCACACATCCCCAGCTACCAGCTCCAGCAGCCCACTTCTCCTGAGAATTGCCCAGGCTGAAGGGAGTTGGGGAAGGTACATGCCCCAACCCACCCCCAGTAGCCCCCAGCCAGTGACTGATGGCTAAGCAGACACAAATGGCAGCCCCCTTGCCTCCAGGTGAGGATGATTCTGTGGTGGTCCCGGGTGTAGCCTTCCCCAAGCCACAGCCCAGGCCAAAGCTGACTTTGCCTGAGACCACATCCTTTCTCCTGGCACTCCAGAGAGCGCAGTCTCAATAAACTACACACAGCCAAATCCCTGTCTCAGACTCTGCCTCCAGGACGCCCAGACATAGACACATTCCAGGTATGTCTTTGATCTTGCAGATCTATGTGTGCATTGAGTACAGCCGCTCACACAGTCATGGGTATCTGGGTGTTTTCTGTCTGTGAGCACCTGTGCATGTGTAGGGTATGATCTGTGTATGTGCTAGATGTCATCTGCGTGCATGCCGGGTATGAGCTGCATGTGTTTGGTGACCTGTGAGTCTCTCGAGGGAGTCTGAGTGCCTTGTGCATGTCCTGTGCACACCTGCATGTGTTTGAGCACACAAGTGTGCACCTGTGCCTTGCTAGCCTTCCCCATCAGGGCCTCATCCCCCACCCACCACCCTCCAGGCTCACCCTCTTCAGCGCCTCCATCTGGCTGAGGTCTCTCCTGCGCAGGCGGACCCAGCGCCGCCTGCGGTGTGTGTAGTACATCTTCTCAGCCGGCACCCAGTGTCTCGGCTTCCGCTCCGGTGGGATGGTGATACCGTACTCCCAACCTGGGGGGGAGCTCCTGTCACTCACTGCCTCACCAGTCCCCATCCCTCCAGAGGCTCGCTCTCCCTCTGGGGCACATTCACAGACTTTGGGGTGGCACTGACTCTCAGGTAGTCTGGTAGCCTGAAGGGAGGGCTAATCCAGGAAGTTCCCCAGATGAAGTAGCTGAGTGAAGCCAGTGCCCAGGGCAAGAAGCCCAGCACCCAGCTGTCCCCGCCAGCATGGGGCTGAGTGGGGCTCACTGGGCACCAGGTGCTGCCTACCTTGCTCATCAACAGCTCGATTGAGGTCTGTTGACCACTCTTCATCTTCCCACTTCCAGCCCAGTGGGCACTCGATGTCATCCTTGGGAAGCACCTTCTCCCCGTTCTAGAGCAACGCAGGATAGGGAAGTGTGAGAGCAGACAGACATTACCAGGGAGGCAGAGAAGATGCAACTTGACAGCATCCTTGAGTTCTCAGGTGTGACTCAGGGTCTGAGTCCTACCCGTACCGGATGTCACACTGTCTCTCTGGAAGCGTTGTGGCTGCTTCTCTGAGTCACAGGCCCCTCCTGGGCTCCAGTGGCCAAGACTCCAGGAAAGCAGAGCCCACCTGCCCTCAGAGTGCCCCCTTACCACATCCGTGTAGTTGTCACTCATGTAGATCCACTGGCCTCCTGGGAGCCGGGTCTGGTTCTCAAACACCTCCTCCACAAAGCTCAGGTGGCCCGCATCGGTGTCATGGAGCAAGCTGTGGGCAGGGGCAGGTCAGAGCTTCTGCCGAAGAGATCCCCACCCATTCACTGCGTCCAACAGAGCATGCTGGGGCCTTAGCCAGCCTTCCTACACCAGCCTCACCCAATGGGCAACAAGGGAGATGGAGGAGAGAGGGAAATGAGGGGGCAGAGAGTCAGGTGAGAGAGCAAAAGGAACCCCAGGGAGACCTAGAGACACCTGCAGGCAGAGGACTATTTTCCCCCCAAGATGCAGAGAGAGACTGATGAAGCCACAAGCCTGGTGGTGATGGTGCCTAACAGATAGTTGTAGCAATGTGAGATGCTATCAAGCTGTAGACTTAAGATTTGAGCACTTGACTGCAATATATAAATTATACTTGAATTTTTAAAAGATAAAAAAAATGAGAGAAGAAAACCAGTTGTGAAGAGGAAAAGAGAGAGGAGAATGAAGTAAAGACGGCAATGCAGATGAGAGAAGGGGTGCACACAGAGGAAGAAGTGTGTTTTCCAGGGCATCTTCAACAGGAAGCCACAGCCAGTGGGTGCAAAGTCAAACAGGGACTAATTTTAGTTTAATAAAGGACTTTCTGACTATTAGAGCCCTTCCAGGAAGGAATGCTGCCTAGTGAGACCTGGGTCCTAAAAGAGTTCAAGAGGAAGTCCCTATGACCAGCACAGGGACAGTAGGAGCAGGCAGAGGGATTAACAGGGCCAAGTCCTTTCAGAGAATGGGCCTGAGAAGAGGGGGTCCCCAAACCCCCCTGTCCCACACTCACGTCTTCTCTGGACACACAAACCAGTCTCCAGCCCAGGCCCAGCCAGCCGAGGGGCGGAAGCTGTCCTTGGGTAGCTTGATCTTGCCTGTGACATCAGAAAACTTGGGGTAGGTGAGGCCTGTTGTGCCCCAGTTCCCAACCAGGGCCAGCTTGGTCTGGTTCTCATACTGGAGAGAGAGCAATAGAGAAAAGTGAGTGGGGGCAGGAGCAGTGGAGGGGCAGGGGGATGAGCATAGGCTGGCAGGCACTTACCGTTTCAGCAAAGACGGAGAGCTTGCCCTCAGCAAACTGGTTGAAATCCTTCTCATTCACAGAGAGCCCAAACCAGAGCTTCACCCGTATCTGCACCGGCATCCGGGCTCCAGGCACCACCTCCATTGGATACTGGGTACCAAAGAAGGACAGAGAACTGCAATCCCGTTCAGGATCAGAATGACCCAACTGAGTTGGGGAGAGGGGTCCTCCAGGACTTGAGCATACCAGCCTGACACCTCAACAGAGGTGTGCCCTGTGGGAGGACTTAGAATTTCATGGAAGGGGAGTGTATAATTAGGAGGGCTTTCCCCACATGCAGAGATTCCTACCCAGCCAAGGAGAAGACTGTGCCATCCCACCTAGGCTCTCTCTGCTAAGAAAAGCCTTATCTAGACCCAGATCCCCATTCTGCCCTCTCCCACCACCTCCTCATTTCTGGTCTCTTCTAGAATAGCACCATCCAATAAACTTTGTGCTACAATGGAAGTGGTTTCTCCTGGCACAGTCCAATATGGTAGCCACTAGCCCCATGTGGCAGCTGAGCACTTAAAATGAAGCTAGTGTGACTAAGGAACATTTTTAGCTTTATTTCATTTTAATTAATTTAAATTTAAATAGCACCATATGACTACTATATTGGACAGTACAGTTCTAGAATATGTTTCTAAAGGAGATAAAATGATCCAAGTCTGCAAGGGAAAGAGGTTAAAAACTCCCCCTTCACTTTCTTTTGTGTTTGTTTGGGGTTTTTTGGGGTGGGGGTGTGGTGGCTGGATGTTAGTATATCATCTGATATCCTTATCCTTTCAAGTGTTTATCAGCATGTTAACCACTATTCACTGGTCTTCAGCTGCTTTTTATCCTGAAACTTTCAGAAGCTCTGCCAAAGTGGAAGAGCCACAACATCCCAAAACAAAACATTTATTTTCCACAACTACTTCACCATTTCATTGAAATCAAGGGTCAGACATGGTGTGAGGAGAAGTTTCTCACTCCTAGAATAACAGTGTCCCTTAGAGGAAGTAACACAGCAAGTACCTAGATTTTGTGTGCATGAGCTTGGAGGAGTGTCTGCCCTGGGACAGGGAGCTGAATAACAGGAGAAAGGAGTTGTGGTAGGTTCAGAAGGGGAAAGGGAAGATGAGTTAAGGAGTCTCCAACTGGTAGAGGGGGCCTGGGTCCCTGAAGAGGAGCTCAGGCCGGGTAAGAGGATCAGAATGGGGTGCAGGACAGGCAAAGACAATACTGATCTCACCCTTCACGCACCTCTCTGCTTTTAGTTCATCCTTACCAAAGTCTGGAGAAGCCCCTGACCCCACATGTCAAACCCCAAAACCTCCCATGACTGTTCATTTCATCTGGCCTCTCCCCAGGGTGGTTAGTGGCCTTTTTCCCTCCAAACCACCAGCCCCAGGGAGATGGCAGGAATGCCTAACCCCCCATTTCCCCTCCACCCCTAGTCTCTCCCCTGCCCTCCCCCAGACAGGGCCAGCCTGCTGGACCCAAAATAGCAACAGCAAATAAAGAAATGTCTAGTTTGGGGCTCCTCTCCCTCTCTGCTGGTGCTCATTTTTTCCAACTTTGGTTTAAGTTAAGAAACACCAATGTTTTCTTGGTCTCTGCTTGCTGCCAACATTTTTGTAAAGCTTGCTCAGGAGCTACTGGCAGGGTTCATAAACTCAGTGGGGAAGACTTCGAGAAACAATTCTATATCTTTTTTTTATTCTCTTGGAATCAGGGAAATTTTTCAGTTTGCATTTCCCTGAGGCTACAGGGCAGGAGGTCAGAGCCTGGAGCTCATCTTGTTCAAGTACGTCCCCACCTGCTCTCTGGCCAGCCAGTCTCCCCTGGTTAACCCCACTCAGATGGGGCAGCTCACTGATATCCTATCCCTTCTGTCCTACTAAGTAAGGAGCCAGCTTAGGAGGAGAAGAGCAGGATGCAACAAGATCAGGATCACAGGGGGACCGTGCCCCAGGGGGCACATAGGCAGGTGAGAGGGGCAGTCCACTGCCTGACACTCCCACCCTCTTTCTAGGCAAAGTTGGCCTCTCCTCTGAAGTATCAGTGAGATACCTGTGAGATACCCACATGCAGATACCTGCTCATCCTGGCTCTGGGTTGGCCTCTAATCATGGTACTGGTGGGGCCTCCTCTCCCCACGGAGCAAAAGAGCCCCCAGAAGGAAAAGGGGAGAAGAGGGAGAGAAATTAAGACTCACCCATCACTCACTGCTGTGGTTCCAGCAAGACCCATGACCTGTGTTACCTAATTCAATCCTGAAAACATGAAAATAGGTGGCCTGATCCTCATTTTACAGGTGAGCAGACAGCCAGCACAGAGGTTAGGCAACCTGCCCTCAGCTACACAGGGTTCAGCCAGCCCTGCAACCTGTCCACAGCCCTGCAACCTACTGAATCCTGTCCTTGCTATCCACCCCAGAGGGCAACAAGAACAACTGGCCAATATATGCATGGGTTGACCAACAGCCACTCAGAGATCTGAGGCTAAGGTTCTTCCTAGAAGAGATGAGGCAGGCGCTGGTCCTGGTATGGATGGGAGGGCAGGTGGGGAGCAAGGGCTGGGGGAGATAGGCCTGCCTGGGATGAAGTCCAAGCAGCTTCTAATGCCAACAGAGCCATTTGGAGTGAGCAGTGAGTGGTGAGGGGCAGACCTGCCTCCCAGGGCTACTCCTCTGCTAGTGGGGCAACCTCAAGGTCAGCCCTCCAAGCAGGGACCCTCCCCTTGGGCCAGAGCAGCCAGAGCACAGGGAGGGATTTCCCCAGATTGTATCCTGACCACCACGCCACAGCACCCCAGCCAAAACAGTCTTGGCTCTATGTCCCCACATTAACCCAGAGAAGGGGATGGGGGTCCCCAGACACCTGCTCACTTCTCTGTCTCCCCACCCCAAGACTGGCCAGTCCCCTGAGAGTAGAGAGAGAGCAGGGCAGGGTGTTGGAGGAGAGGAAAGGGGGGAGAGTGAGAGCACAGATCACTGCTCCCAGCTCTCCCATAGGACAGAGCCACAGGCACACCTGGTGCCCACACACCAGCCTGCCCACAGGGAAGAACCCAAACCCCAGTGTTCCTCCCGCTAGGAGCGAGGCGTCGGGCAGCATGGGCAAGTAGGTCTGTGCCAGGGTTCCTAGAGGCTGGGCTGGGCACTGAGGGCTGAGGCCCCTGGCAAGGACCAGCTGGAAGGCAAGCACGGCCTCAGGGGCAGCTCCTCCCACGTGGCCGAGGGGCCACAGACCTGCCTCAGGCTTTCCAGTACCCCACGAGTCCAGCTCTCACCCGTTCACTTTCCTGACGAGGTCCCTGGGGCCTAGGGACTACGCTGGGTTGAGAGGAGAAGGGAAGCAGTCAGAGAAAGGAGTGGAAACTGGAGGGGAGGGGACAGACCTGGATTGAGAAAATACCACCGTGACCTGGGGAAAAAGCACCCACTTTCAGAAATATCGTCTGCAGCTTCCCACAGTTCCTGCCGCAGAAGCTGGCACCACGCCTGGAGAAGAGGACCTTGTGGGCGGGCACACGCTGGTATGCCACGCGTTTGTCTCCCTGCAGCATCCAGATGACGATGTCAGGCAAGCTGTTCTGGGGCTGAGAGAGGGGGCGACAGTCAGGGGGAGAACGGTGACGAGCCTGGGTCCACGGCCCACGGCCCACTGCAAGCTGACCTGCCCTGGCTCAGCGGCCACATGGGCCTCTCCTCCAAGCTTCCATCCCTCGTGTTGCTCACATCCTGCCCTCTGGCTGTCCCCCTGACCTCCCAGGGCTGGCTAGGCACCTCTGTCTTCAGCAGCTATGTGCCCCCAAGGACAGGGTGTGAGGCTGCCTCCAGCTCCTCCATCTCACATGGGGAGCCTGCCAAACACTCACTGAGCTGAGTTCACATTTTCTGGGAAGAGACACTCCTGCCTGGAGCCCAGAGCTCAAGTTCTTAGATCCCCTCCACTGTGTAGACAGATGCTCCCAGGGGAGCAGACAGGGGAGGATTTGATTTTACCCGACAGATGACTTTACACTACAGATGCCACCTCTCCCTCATCCCAGAGAGCAGCAGCAAATCCACAGAAGGCATGCCCCCTCCCAGAGGACACTCCCTTCCCACTCTGACAGTGGGATCCTTGGGGCTGACCGTCTTCTGGGCCTGGTGGCACTGGGCTGTGAAAATGGCGACTAGCCCAGAACAAAACTGCGAGGCCCGTGAGCTCCTCAGCTGGATGTGAGAACTGCTCCCGGCTTCCACGCTCAGGGCAGATGGCTTGTTGGGTCCATCTGCTTCCAGGGCTGGTGCGCAAAGCGTGCTCAGCAGGGTAGGGCTGGGTCTCTACCCAGGGCAGCTCCAGGGAGCCAGTGCTGCCGATCACCCACTCAGCAGCTCACAGGCCACGTTCCAGTTAATCACGGCGGCAGCCCCAGAGACAGGGACAGGCAGCCCCATCTGACAGGTGAGGAAATTCAGGCACGAAGGGGGAAGGAGCCAGCCAGGTTTTCCTGACTACCATGTGTTCCAAACCACCACTCCAGGTGTTTGCAAAGTGTGGTCCCAGGAGCAACAGCAGCCAGCAGCACCTGGGAACTTACTAGAAATGCAGATCCTCAGGCTCCACCCCAGACACATAGGATCAATGGAGGCTCTAACCAGTGTTAAGAAGCCCTTCAGGGATATTAATGCACAAATCTTTTGAGAGAAACTCCCTCCGGGTTCCCTTCCTATCAGCAGCACCTGTTTGACCTTGACCCCTCCCAGCTCTATCACCATCTGTGCTGAGAGTTCCAGGGTCAGTCTGGGCCAAGATTATGGAATGTAGCCTGTGACCAGCCTTGGGGACCATCCACAGTCCCTGTGGGTGAGCAACACAGTGTTTCCCCCAGGTAGCGACCACATGCCCAAGGTCCTGCATGGGGTCAAGTCCAAGGCTGACTCTCAGGGACCAACATTTCAGACTACCTTCCCCTCCTGAGCAACCCTCCCACCTCCTGGACCTCCCTCTCCCCTTCAACAACTTGCTTCTCCAGAAGCCCCTCTCAAGCCTTGCCCTTCTCTGTGCACACGCTTTCTGGGGACCGCCTTTCTCCCCATCCTCTCCCTGGCCTGGTCAGAGTGGGGAGCAGCTGGTCTGCCCAGGACATATGAGCAGACCTTTGTCCTCGTTCTGGACAAATCTGTGGCCTGCCTGCTTCCTCACTGGGTGGGTGCATCTGACCTGGAATGGGGATGGTGTGCAGGTGGGGAAAGGGTGCCCCTAAAGACAAACTGTAGTCACTCTGATTAGATATGAAAAAGCTGAGAGTTACTGCAAATGCAGCCTCCTCAGGCCTGGGGCTCAGAGGCTTTCAGGAGAGCAGGAAACACGGGGCCCCATGAGAGGCAAGTCTGAGGCCAGGAGCAGACAGGCACTGGTTGGCAGGGAGAAGGAGTTGGGTCTCTAAGGAACCATGCTCGAGCATTGGACCTAAAGCCAGCCCTAGGCTCTGGTCCCAGCTGTCTCTGACAGACTTTGATGGCAATTATGGAGCACATCTATTGTGCACATTTGGGGGCATTTACTGAATACCTACTACATGCCAAGCTTTCACCCACAACACCCAGCAACCAGTTACATACTCTCTCCTCCTCATGAATGGAGACACTGAGGCTCAGAGAGACTGAGTCACCTGTCCAAGTTACCCAGCAATGGAGGCAGGGTTAGATCATAGTCCAGACAGTTCCCATGTCCCCCCAGTTCTGATGTTCCAGGCAGGAAGGAAGACACCTCCCAGGGTCAGCTACCTCTTCCGCCAGGGCACGGAGCTGAAGGAGCCAGTCCTCAGCCTGCTCCAGGGTGGCAGGGAGCTCTCTGCGACTGAGCTTCAGGGCCAGGGCTGCTTCAGTGATCTGGCTCAGGTGACCCATGCGCTGCTGGTACAGGTACTGGTCCAAGTGGGTGGCAGAGGGCATCTCTTGGACATCACTCAGGGGCTGCCTGTGAGGGACAGACAGACAGGATGTGCCTGATGCCCTCACCAAGGTCCACATGCACACGTGCACACATGCATGTACTCATGCCTGAGTGCACAGACCCCTACAACAGGTTCCACACCTCAGCCTGCCTGCCGGGTGCTCCATGTGCCCTGTGTGCTTTCTGCAACCTAACCCACATGTACAGTCATCTCCAAGTGACCTACCCCATCCTCACCTCCCAGGGAAGACTTCCCCAACAACACTGGCCTACCGGCCTCCTGCTCTGAAGTCCCCCAGCCCTTTATACTGGGACTGCCTGCTTGGAATTTATCCTAACCCCTAGGCATGTGAGTTCTTTTGCATATGTTGTCCCCTCTGCTCAACTGACTGCAAGCCCTCAGAGGGCCCAGCAGGTCCCTCCCTGTCCCTTGCAACTTCCTAGAGCTAAGGCCCCAGTGTGAAATTGCCCTTGGCTGAAAAGAATCCACTCTGTTGTATGCACACTTTCCTCAAGAAGGAAATTTATGGACTCCTGACAAGCCACTGCAGACACTGTGGGGAGGCTGGCAGCCAGCAACACAGATGTGTCGACCTAGGGCAACCCCACAACCCTGTCCCAGAACCCTCTGTTTGGGAAGCCTCTGGAGAGAAGGTGGGGAGTACATGCAGTCCCAGAAACAGCCCTAGACCCCAAATGGGGGGTGGGGTTTGAACCAAATCTTGTTTAGAGGCAAAGAACTCTGACCCCCCCATCCCCCTGGGCTCCCTGAAGGTCCTTCATATAGCTCCTCTTCACCATACTGGGCATCTGTGGCCAGTCAATACGCACACAAGGGTCGTGCAGGGTTGGGGCAGGTGGGGTAGGGCAGCTGTGTTCTCCTGCGCCAAGTAGGACCCCTCTGCTTCAGAGTATGGGGGGCTGCCCCACCCCCACCCGACATCCACTGAGCCCTTGACTCCCAAACAGGACATCAGTCAAACCCCCTCCACCAGTTCTGCTCCCACCACTTGCAGCCACCCCCCACGCCCCCCACCTCATACTCTCCTCCCCTCAGTGTCTCGACTCCCGGCTCCCGGCTGATTTATTTTTCTGCCAATTTCCCCGAGCTATGCAGAACCAATTACCGCCGGAGCGCAGCGGCACCACGGCCGCCAGATACACCACTCTGGCAGGCCCTCAGTGCACTACATTTTTCCTGTTATTTTTTTTAATTGAATTTTTAGGGTGGGGGGAGCCGTATGCAAACTCCATCTCAGGAAACTTAAGCCCCGGGGCCTGTCTCAGGTCACGTACTGCACACCCTGTAGTAATATAATATTTACTGCCCTGAGGGTGCCGCGGATGGGCTGCCCCAGTCCAGGAGAGGGGCGGCCTCCATCCCCAGCCCACTTGAACGTGGTGGAGGGACATGCTCGGTGGGTAAAGGGGGGCCTGGGCCAGAGTCCTGGGCTGGGGCCTGCCTGGGAAGGAGGCCTGAATGGGCCTGAGAGTGGGGGCAGGTAGGTCTGGTGCGGGATATGGAGAGCTGCGCCAACCAGGGTGATTTATGCTCCCAGCCCAGGTCAGGAGCTGGGAGGGGCTGCCATACAGACCACCAAAGGGAGATTTTCATGGAGGTCACCACCCCAGCCAAGACTCCCAAAGCAGCAGCCAGGACCTATGACTGCCACTAACAAGATATCTCAGCCCTTTGCCACCCCAGGAACACCCAAGGCAGGAGCTACTGAAAGAAAGGGAGACCTGGAAGAGGAGGGGGGAGGATACTATACTCCCAACCCCAAACAGGGGCAGTCACTCTGCCAGCTCTGGCTGACTTGGAAACGGCAGACAGGCCCCGGGCCGGGCTCAGGGCAGGCTGAGAGCAGAGATGAGCTGCCTGCCCTGTGGTGAGTGGGTGTCTTTATCAGAGACAGCACCCAGGAGGGGCCAGTGTCCAGCCTGAAAGATGAACTGGCTGAAGGGCCATTCATTTCATACCTCAAGAACACCAGCACTGCTGGTCCTGTCTGGGGGCTCGGTCCCAAGAGACCAGACCCAGCCCTGCCCTTGGGGGCCCCCTGGAACAGGGAAGCAAACAGGCTAGAACCCCAGTGAGCAAACTCAAGAGTCAGGAGTACTTCCTGGAGAAAGCGCCCCCCTAGCTGCATCTGTCAGGACCAGCAGGAGCTGGGCAGGCCAAGAAGAGCAGGAAGGGCATTCTGGTCAAAGGAGCAGTATGTGCACAAGATAAAGGCTCAGAGGCAGAAGGGAGCATGTATTGGGTGGTGAGGGCCAGACAAGCCAGCAGAGAGGCCCTGAAGGGCTGGAGGGTAGGACTGCTGGGGTCCATGAGGCAGGGAGTGGGGACAGAGAGCCCTATTCCCTGGATAAGAGCTGAGACTTTTCCTGAAGGTAACAGGAGCCACTGCAGGCTGGAGTGGAGGCAGCATGGCACAGATTCAGGAAGATCACAGAGAACGAACTAGATGTGCCGGCAGGACATCCAGGTAGAGACAAGCGGCAGGCATGTCTGTGGGTCTAGAGAAGAGAGGAGAGGGCTGGGCTGGAAGAACAGTGTAGGGGAGGAGCCCCCATGGCCATGAGCCAGGGAAAGGCCTGATGGAACGAAGGACACTGAAGTTGGAGACATGGGCAGGGGCCTGGTGGAGTAGGTGAGCCGCCGGGCGTCAGCGGGGGTGAACTGGCATGGGGCCCTCGGCCCAGCTGCCCTGCTTGTCAGCTGTGAGGATGCTCAGCACAGAGTCAGAGGTGGTGGCAGCCCTCATGGTGGCACTTCTGTGCCAGGTGCTGTTGGTGGCCTCACGCGGCACCTGAAGGAATCGGTCCTAATGCCTGGCATCCCTCTCTGGAGAGCCATTTGTGCATTCCAAGAACGAGAATCTTTTCCTGAGTTCCTAAGCTGGGAGAGGAGCCCCCCAGGAAGGCCTCGCTACCTTCTCTTCCCAGGAGAGTGGCTCAAGCGGACCAGCCATTGGCAGAAGTCTTTTTAGCCAAATCCTCCAAGAAAAGAGTCCTGAGAGGGGCGGTAAGGACAGCCCAGGACTTGGGTCCCACCCACTTCACACATTTCAGGCACCTTAGACCTGCCAGAGTCCACACAGCACATGAGTCATAAGCAGAGCTCCTGTAGAACTGAAGCCCCGGCCCACCCTCCATACCCACGGTTGTCGGCCTGACCAGGGGTGCTCAGCCAGGCACTCTGATGCCCTCTGTGTTGACCGTGCCCCCAGGTGCTCCTCCAGCCCCACTCTGTCCTCCGACCTCAAGGCCACAGATGCCCACAGGTACCTCCCACTCAAAATGGCCAGTCCTGAACTCATTGTCCCCCAAAACTGCCCTTCTCCCACTGCCTCTGAGAATGGCCCTACTGTCCACCCAGCTGCTCTGCCAGAGCTGGGGAATCATTCGGATATTCTTTGGACCCCCACATCCAATCCACCATCAAGTCCTGTCTATCTGAGAGCAAGGTGGCTCGGCCACTGACTAGGGACATGAATCTGGCAAGTTAATTAACCTCTCGGTGCCTCAGCTTTCTCATCTGTAAAATGTGAGCAGGGAGTAGGAAATTCTATTTCCTACCACGTAAGACTTTGATGACTAGTTAAGCTATGTAAAAGTCTTAGACCAGCACCTGGCACAGGAAATGCTCATTATGAGCCTGTCGCCATCATGATGCCTCCCCAAGAGTCAACACTGCCCTCTGCTTCTCTTGGCTTCCAGCCCTTCCTGTGTCCCTGTCTTAGGCAACACCTTTGCCCCGTCTCCCCTCACTACCACCACAAGCCATCTCTCAGACTGCAGCCAGAGTGAGCGCCCGAGCCACAGGGCTCCTGTGCCCTCAACGACTCCCAGGGCTGATCTCAGCTCGGAGGACCCCTGGGGCCTATCCCATTTGGACTTCCCCTTCCCATGCCAAGCCCTGGAGGCAGCAGGCATTTCTGGCTTCTGCACCTTTGCCTGGGCAGCCCATCTACAAAAGCTGACTCCTACTTCTCCTTTGGAGTTCGCACCAGCACCTTTCCTCCTCCAGGAAGCTTTCCTGAATTAGAGTTGAGTTAGATGCACCTGCCCTGAGCTCCTGCAGCACATGCCTCTTAACTCCCTAGCATACTTTACTTCAGTTGCTCACTTTGCATCCATCACCCCCTAGAGGGCTGAAGCTGCACCCTTGTCAATATGCTTTGGGCACCTGGAGCAGAGCCTGCCAGGCCTCAGGAATGTTTGTGGAACGAAGGAATGACCTGTCTGGATTCCACCACTTGGGGGTGAGGGCATTTCCTTGGGGTAATGTTTTGTCTAATAAAGATACACTTCCCAACTGGGGCGTGAAGGACCAGAGAGGGCACTGCCTCAGGCAGACATGGTCACCCACTTCTCAACCTGCAGGCATTTCTCATACATTCAGCAGGGGTGGGGTGCTAAGATTTAGAGGAGGGATGAATATATTTGCGTATATTCACACTTAACCCCATCAAAAGTAGAAAGACAGCTATTTATTAAGTCTATTTACCAGCTGAGAAAACTGAAGTCCAAAGAAGCAGCTGCCCAAAGCCGCAAAGCCAGTGAAGGGCCAGAGTCCGAGTCTCCTGACTTCTCCCCTTTGTAATAATGACAGCTGCCACTCATTAAACACTTCTTAAGGGTCGGGTACTTTGCTTATGTGATATTGTAAAGTAGTTATTCTTAACGTCAGCTTGAAGATGAGGAAACCAAGGTTCAGAGCAGGTGGGTGGGGAGCCCCACATCACCCAGCCGTGGGGAGGACGCCAAGATGCTCCCCTTGCTGCAGGGCCTCCCAGCCCTCCTCCTCCATCACCCTCAGGACCCCATTTTCCTGAAGCTGACAATCAGCCATGTGAGCAGAAGGCCAAATGGAGATCGAGGTCCCCGACATGGCCGTCGGGGGAAGGAGGGGCACCATCACCCCCACCAGCCAGCTCCTCCTGGAGATTCCATCAGGGAAATAAGAGGTTGGGGATCAGAGACACAATGCTCCCCATTCAGGTGAGCCTGGCTGCCCCAGGCCCACAGCTGCCACTGCTGCAAGGAGATTTATGACCTGCTCTAAATGTCACCTTTTCAACTCCCCACGCTGGCTCCGCCACCTTTGGACTCAGCATGGGCTGGACTGCTGGCCAAGTGTGGCTGGGGAGACGTGCTGCCGCTCACCGCCACACACGAACACTCCCAGGGAAAGGGCCTCGCTGAGCCAGGAGGGGAGGGTGCTTGGGTGCCAAGCACCCCTACCTGCAGTCTGCAGTGAGCTCATCCATCAGCTGAGCCAGCATGGAGTTCACATCCTCGGAGGAGCGCTGTGCCTTCAGCGCCAGGTGGACTCGCTCCAGGCTGGCCTCCTGCGGGATAGGCGGGCAAAGGTCAGGACCATGAGCAGGGGGCAGAGGGTACACACCAGACCCCCAGCCAAGGCCCTGTCACCACAGACCCAAACTGAAAAGGAAGAAACAGTTAGAGCAAAGAAAGTAGAGATAGACTGGACACACCAGGGTCTGTCCCGGCTCAAGAACCCTGCAGGCCTCCCCATCAAATAGACCCTAATCCCCAAGCCCTGGAGTCCAGCCCCAGTATGGTCACGAGGACGTCAGGTGCTGCGTGCGGGCTTCAACAGAACTTGACTGCATCCTGTTTCTCACCAGCCCCCTTCAAGCCAGACCTGACATCCCACAGGTAAGTGGCCCTCTCAGCCTGCTCCAGTTCCCCACCTGGAATGCTCTACACTTTCCAAATCCTACCACCCAGCAGGCTCGGGTCACGTCCTCCTCCTTCAGAAGCACAGACCACCTCCAGTAAGAGGGCACTGCCTGCCCTCTCTCCTCGGGTGGCATCAGCCTCCTCCATGGAGCTGTCCTCCCGCCGTCTCCATGGCTCAGCCCTGAGCTGGGCTGTGGGGATCTCCCACAGCATCACCATCAGGTCAAAGACTTGTCCCCGAGCCTCCCTGAACATGGGCCACGTGCTCCTAGGACCACCATTCTGGGGACGGGCCCTGGGAAGAACACAGTCCCCACCCTCAGGAGGGTCCTGCGAGAGAAGAGCTGACCACAGGATGCTGTTCACGTACCCAGCACTGACTCCAAGTTCTCCGGGACCTGAGTGCTGGCTGCTCTCCTCCCTCCCCCAGAGCTGCAGAGTCAGAGGAGGGGCGGGTCCCATGGCCCGCACCTGGGCCTCCAGCCCCTCCCCGCCCCTCCAGGACCCCAATCGCCCCCCTTCCCTTTCCCCTTCCGCCTTTCCTCCTCACCCACAGACATGCCTGAGCCTCTCTGACCCCTTCCCTCTGCCCCCCTCCTCCTTGCTTGCTCCAACAATGTGGCCCCTGCCTCCTCCATGTCCCCACGTGCCACCCTCCTCCTGGGGGAGCCTCCACCCACACACTCACAGCAACGGCCTGGGGCCACCACCAGGATCATCAGCTCTGCGCCCTTGGCCGCTTCACCTCCACCCACTTGGATTCTCCTGCTCCCCGGCCAGGCCTGCCACTCCCAGCACCCACCATCCCAGTAACTCCCAGAGGGCCCCTGGGTCATGTCCAAACAGGATTCACCACTTGGCCACATACATTCTGCTCTTCTCCCCAACTTCCCAGAGTCCCTCCTCATGGCCTTTCCTCCTCTCCCAGTCCAATAGACCACCAAGTCCTTCCAGCCCAAGGCCTGCCATTTCCTCCCCGAGGTCCCCTCCCTCCCAGCACCTCATCACCATCACCTGCCCCACTGCAGTGGCACCCTGACTGCGCCCCCACCCCCTGCCTCCTTGCTGCCTCTGCAGTGCCCCCAGACCCTGCTTGGCACTCTCCCTCTTCTGAGAACCCATCTCTCCCTTGGTACTCCTGGGTGTCACCTGAACTTAAGTTTGGGATCTCGTATGGGAGTTTCCCTCACTAGACTGTACTGTCCGTTACTAAACTGACTCCCTGAAGGCAGGACAACTCCTTGTTCATGTCTGCCTTCTGGCCAGAAGTTTACAGCACAAGCCCTTACGTGTGGTTAGAGTCAAAGGCACATGATGAATGAATGAATGAATGAATGAACCAGTGCAAGGCTCTAACCTGCTGCTTCTAGCTCATTTTCTCTCAGCTCTTTCTCTGTGCTGTCGCCCACATCAGACTGTGCGGGTCCCCCAGGATGGTTCTCATGCCCCTCCTCTTCCCAGTATACAGGACAGGATGACAGACCTCGCATTAGCAGGACACAGGGGATCCCAGGCACCATGAAGGTCTGCAGGCTTAGCTGTGTGTACACGTGTGCACCCACGTAGGCCCTCTGAAAACACCCGCTGGGGAGGGAGGGTGTGCACAAAGTACATGTGGGTGTGGAGCAGCTCCCACTCACCAGCCGGTCGGCAATCCTGAGCAGCTGGTTCTGAGCCTCAACTCTGTGGCTGATGTCCTCCCAGTAGGACGAGAGCACCACCACGGGCTTCACGTTGCCCCAGGGTAAGTAGTAGTAGTGACACCCTGGAAGGACACCAGGGTAGTGAGGCAGGAGCAGAGGGGTGGGTGGGAAGGGGACCGAGGGTGGGGCAGACTCAGGCACTGGCTCCCCCTCCCACTAAGAGCCTCTTCAGACATGCACAGTACGACCAGTATTCCCCAAGGACCAAACAAAGTGCCCGAGCTCCCTTTTTGTGTTGAACAAACAGTGCTGCACTCATTAGGGCTCCTTAGCACATCAAAGCAGAGGGGTTATTAGAAAGACCCTGGGAAACCCGTACTCTCCAAAATCTCTACGCCAAGCCCAACAGCCACCATGTAATAAATGATCACCATAGCTCAGGATCAAAGCCAACCACAGCTGGTTTCAGGAACCCGGTCTGTGGTCCTGGCAGCAGGGACCCACCTGGAGGTGAGCAGGGGGAGGCAGCACAGGAGGATCAGAGTGGGGGTTCCCCCAGACAGGTTTGCCTGGGATAGGCCTTTGTGTGGGCCTCTGGCAGCTTTCCATGGAGGCAGGATTTAGGGTTCAGCCCCCTGTCTGGTGTCTGGTGTCTGGTCCCAGCCAGGCACGCAGCCTCTGGCCTCACCGTCAAAAACTGCCCGGCTGAACTGGGTGGTGGAGGCCAGCGGTAGGCAGGTCGTGTCGAATTTGTTACCATAGTTCCCAATGCTGACCTCGAACTGAATGGCATCATCGACATCCTGCAGCATGGAGGCCGAGTAGAAGGCGGCAAAGAGGGAATACTTGCGCCTTCGGAGGTACTTCTGGGAGCAGAAAGGGCAGCCAGAGGGTCATCAGGAGAAGGAAGGAAGACACCAGCGTGGGAAGGGGTCATATGGCTGGCAGGCCCTGCCTGTGACTGGCGCCCAATAAATCCTGGCTGGACAGATAGGTGGTGAATGGTCCAGCTAAGCAACAGTGCCCAGATTTGGTTACTAACTGAGCAAACTCAGTCCAGGCCTGTGTGTTTGGCCATGTTCCTCTAATAAGGTCTGCTCCTCCAAGGTCATGCTGCTCCTTAATCCAAACCAGCAGCAGTGGCACCGCCACCCCAGGGAAGCCTGGTCTCCTCCATCTGCTGTTCAGAAGGGGCCAAAGGCTCCAGTCATCATACCCCTACTTAGGGCTCCCACCCCAGGCCATCAGGGGCCTCTGCCACACCAGCCAGCTCTGTATGTACAGGCTGCCAAGTGCTTATGATAAATGACTCTTATTGTCCCCTCTAGCCGTCAGACACAGGGCTGAGCTACATGGCAGCCACTCAATCACACGTCCCAGTTTGAACCAAGTCTGCTTTACAGAAGGCAGGAGTGAGGAGAGGTTACACAACTGGGTTTTTAGATGATATAAATAGTAATAACAGCTAACATTTATTGAGTGCTTACTGCATATAGGCATGAATAATTTAATTCCCATAACAATTTTATGTTTTAAGTATAATTACCCCCACTTTACAGATAGGGAAACTGACATGGGGTACGTGGTCAAGCCAGGACTCAAACCAACACTGTCTGACTACAGAGTCTGAAAGCTTAAGCCACCTTGTGGATTCGAGTGAACTGCCCCCTGGACACACGGCCCAGCTCTACCTCTTGCCAGTATGATATAGTTGAACCTCAGTTTCCTCATCTGTAAAATGGAGATACTAACAGTAGCCACCTCCCACCTCACAGGTGCTGGGAGGACTCAGTGACAGTGAAGGTGACCAGCACAGTCTCTAACACAAAATGATTAAAAAGTATTAGCTATTCTAACATTATTGTTATAAAATAGACCTCTCATTCTGCATCAAGCTCTACACTTTTTAAATACTCTCCTTTATCTTCTTTGAGCCTCTGAACATTGCTCAGGGAGGCAAGGTTGGTGCTGGGTCACCCCCACTTCACAGCCCAGGGGAATGAAGGCACATGCATGTGGACAGAGCTGAGCCGTGATTCCTTGAAGCCAGCCCCACTTGGCTGCCATATTCCTCATCTCCCCTGCCAGGGCCACGCCCCTCACCTCTACCCGAAGGATGTCATCAGCAGGGAGATCCTCCACCTTCTGCTCACAGTGCTCCACTAGCTTTGTCTCCAGGGAGAGCAGCAGCCGGCCCCGATAGGCCACACCTTCCCCCTGAGAGGGGAGGCTGGGTCAGCAGGAGCAGGGGGCATAGAGGAGAGGAGGGGAGGGAAAGGGGCCTGATCTGGCCCTGAAGGCACTTGTCTCCCAGGAGGGCCCTGAGCTACCCCTGCCACTCTGCAGATGGTGGGGGGGTATGGCCCAGAGAGTTCAGGGGGCATGCTGATTCCCCCAGATGGTTAGTACCAGACCCCGACCCTGCGAGAAGAAAGGTGAAGCCTAAGACTGGGATGGGGCCTGGGGCCTTTAAGGGCCAGGAAAATGGGGCAAGGGGGTGTTGATGGGGTGTTCAGGCAGGCCCTGAAGGGGCAGAAAGGAGGGGAGTGGGAGGAAAGAAGGGGCAGGAGGTAGCCAGGTGGAAGGAGGGTTCTCTGAGCAGGCGGCTGCCTGGTCCTGGGCCCACTCAAGCTCCACCAGGCCCTTGGAGCTCAGGCCAAATTAGAGACTTCCCAGGCCAGACTAGAAGACCCCCACATGCAGACCTGGGGATATGGGAGCTGTGGGGGCTCTGGCTGACTCACCTTGCCCATGTTGAGCTCTGCATAAGGGTCCAGGAAGCCAGTGAACTCTCTGGGGCTGCCGTAGAGGTTTACATAGCAGGGCCCGAAGGTGGGAAGGAAGCCCAGGTGATCGTCCACTGGAAGACAGAGGTGGGGATCAGAGGGGTTGGCCCAGTGGGGCTTTTAGTGCTCGACTCAGCCACCTTGAGGCCTGAGCCCAGCCCTGGGCCTCCATTCCCCACATGCATGGGATGCAGCTCCCATAAATGTATAGAGAAGCGACACTGATGAGGGCTCCCACTAGCTCCCATAAATCTGTTTAATCCTCACCACTATGGATATTTTTATTATTTTTATGATCCCTTCTTACAGATGAGGAAACTGAGGCTCAGAGATACAAAGGAACACATGACTACAAAGTGGCATGACCCAAAAGGGTCTAACCTCAAAACCCATGCACTAAGCCCGCACAGAAAGCTAGGGCTCAGGGCCCCTCCACTGCCCGCCCCTCTCAGACCGCACCCCATCCTACACTCCCTCTCCATTCTGCACAAAGGAGGCCCAGGTGCCAGAGAAGCCATCTCCCAAGGCACCAGAGAGGGCACTCAGGTAGACGTCCTGCTCCCTGAGGCAGGCCCTGGCCATATGTCCCCCACTCCCATATCCTTATGAAATCAAGACCACCTAACATCCTTGACTCATGCCAGCATTCTGTCCCACTCCCCACATTAGCACAGAACAGTCTTTCAGGGGAGCAGGTTGAAGGAGAGTTAAAACAAGAATTACACTAATGATGAGGGAAAATCTTTTCTCTACATCATTTTCCTCCTTTTTGGAGCATCTTTTTGTTAAAGTCCTAATTTTCCAGCTGGCAGTCAAGTTTCCCAGGACAGGACTTCAGTGGCCTTACTCCAAGAACCCTGAAAAGCCAGGATGTCCCTTCTAGAGGAAGGAGGAAGAGGCAGTTTCCATAATGCCAAAGGTGGGAAGTGGGCCAGGAGTGGGAACCATCTGGGATGATCTAATCCATTTGAGCATGGATGGGGCAAGGTAGGCACAAAATAAATGGCCTCAGCAAGGAAGTACTCGAGCCCAACCTGGGGACGGGAGCTGTGAGCCTTGAGTCCCACCGAGCCCCTGGTGGTGAGGAGGAGCAGGGATGGGCTAGACTTGAGAAATAAATATAACCCACCAGGGCTGCCTGCAACCATCATCACTCTCACCTGGGCCCCGAGAGCAGCCAGGGCTCTGGCATTTGGGACAGAAGTGGGAGGCCAGGTCGCTGGAACTAACATGAGAATTATTGTTTGTACTAATCATTTCATTTATGATTCACTTTGTGAACTTCAACTTCAGGAGTTTTCAAGTCACCCTGGCTCCCTCCTGGTCCCCAAAATGCCTTACATGGGCTCTTTTGAACATCATCTGGAACCCAGCAGACTCAGGAAAGGGTTTGGGGGTGGGAGGGAATTGCCAAGAGATTTATATATTCAATGTTGAGGGTTGAGAGGTAACAGCCAAAGGTAAAGCCCAAGGACCACGGTGGTGAAACTCAGTCCCACCTCCGGCAAGTCAAAACATTCCTGGCAACCAGCAGCCTCTCCCCTCCAGCAAAAAGACCAAGGCCCGCCCTCTCTTTGTCCCCACGCCAAAAGCACATACGGTCTGTGGCTGGAGGATGCTTGACCACACCTGCAGGCTCCTCTGAAGCATGTAAAGAAATGGAAAAGGGGTTAGGATGGGCATGACTGGGAGGAGGACCTTTCATGTGAAGGAGCATGTAGATGGAGAGTTGGCAGACACATAGTAAGATAGCTCTGGCAGGACACAGATGTGGCCCAGGCCCCACCCCTAGCCCAGCTGTGAATTTATCACAAACTCTGTCACCACTGCGCTCCCACCACCAGACACAGCCCCCAGCTCCATGGTAAGCCCACAGGTGCCTCCCCACCGGTGTCTGTCTACACACCTGTGTGTTCTGTTTGCCAATTGGAAATGGGACTCAAAACTTTGACTATATACATTCAAGAAATCACGCGAAAGAAAATGGGCCTTTCCATATTATAGGCAGATAGGTGAGGGAGACAAAATACTGACACAAAGAAAGGGTGGGAGGGGACACAAAAGGGCCAGAGCTAGGCAGCAAGGCACACCCAGGGCTCCACCTAACAGGCAGATGGGCCCTTGGGACCGACGGTATATCAAGGCACAACATTGTCATCTAGTGGCCATTTTCAGTATTGCACCTGAGGGTCCCAGTTGCATTTTCACAGCAGCAGGCACTGGGACCCGGCTTTTGGCACCTGTTGCTTCAAATGAAGTACAGTGCCAGACACTGTCCATTAGCTGAAGGTTCTACATCCTTGGGCATGTCCCTAAATGCTAATAAGGGATGCCTATAAATGAGAAGCAAGGAGGTTGATGACACACTTCTGGGCTCTTGAAATCCATCCCTGACTTCCACGCAGGTACAAAATTCCCCCAAGGGAGTGGGCACCCCTCAGTTTCCTTCCACAGTCCCCTCTGATTTCTGCCCCCTCCTGCACTCTGACATTTCCTGTCTCCTCCTCCAACCAGCTAAATGTAACCAAGTCTGGGGGTGTGACCAAGCCTATAGATATGATTGGTGAAATCCCTGATTATTCTCATTCATTGGTCACCTTTACCTATTGGTCTCCTTAAAAAAGAAAAAACACCTATGACTATTTTCCCACTGTATTTTCCATGGTTGCAATTAAGAGCCAAGAGTAAACCAAAACATTGTGAAGGAAGAATGAGCAGAGACACAGAGAAGGAGAGAGAAGGCAACATGAAGTCTGGCTATGAAGACAGGACTGACCGATGGGAGCAGAAGCGAGGAAGGTGAGACCCAGCTTCAGGGGGCCTGAGGCCCTGGGACCCAGCCCTTCAGCTCTCCTCAGCCAGGCCTCAGCTTGGAATACCAGCTGGCAGAAGTTGGGGCTGAAGAAACCATAATTGATGGCTACTTTCACATCCACAGAAACAGGTTTTCATTGGCGGGGGAGCCAGTCCTCTGGCCATAGGGGAGCTCTCAGCAGCAGCCAGAGGCTCAGCATGGCACAGCTGCAGCCCGAGGAGAGCACGGTCAGGGCCCACCGGAAGGAAACAGAGTCCATTTCAAGCTCATTCCAAATGATTACAAACAGGCTTGGCCAGTTAACTCGAGCTAATGAGGCCAAGGTCAGAGTTCCGAAGCCCCCACACCCAATGCTTCTTGCAGAGACAAACTCAGCTTCCCACCCACAGACCAACTCTGAATCCTGGCTGCATACTGGTACCCAGCCCAGACCCAGATGCCCCCCGAATCCCAACAGCCATTAACTGACACACACCTCTGGTGGCTACGGGGGCCAACTGGGGGCTGCAGAGTAGCCTATTTCCCAATTGCACCTTTCATTAATTCTTCCCTTCATTCCTTCATTTGTTTAGCAAACCTAACCAGGGACAACGCTAGGCACCTCGTAAGACATGGCTATGCGGACAACTTAGGCTAATGATTCCTGATTCGGGGGCAGGGTCACAGGTCTCCACATGCTGAGGAGCACCCAGGTTCTCTCCCTTATGCCTGCAGACAGCTCATAAAGTCAAGGGCAAAGTGACCAGTGAAGCCACCCAAGCCTCTGTTGAGTCCTCGTCACCTTCTGCCAAAACACAAGTGTTTCAGTGTGTTTTCCCTAAGCTCAGGGAACTGGGGCTGTGAAAGCCCCCAAAACACAGGTGAATGTTCCCAGTTCTGAGGCCTGGGCAGCCAAGTCCAGCTCCCTCACCTGGGGGAACTGGAGGAGACCGTAAGCAGGGCCGAAGCCCAGTGAGCCACTCGTCACAGCCCCGCAGGCCGTCCTCGGGGACACCCGTGTCTGCTCCTGGAGGAGCTGAGGCCATTACCTGCAGCCAGCCCTGCTGGCTCCTCTGCCTCTCAGCACACCTCCTACACCTGCTGTTTGGGTGCCTGACACCAGCCCATGCCAGGAGGCAAAAACCGGGAACTGCTGGGAGGTCATTGCCATTGATGTTCCAAAGATTTCATTTTCAAACATATAAAGTTCTAAAAGAATCTGCGTGAGTTTCAGGGTCTCTGGTGCCTGTCACCTTTTGAAAGAACTGTGGCTTCTAAGCAAAGCACTCCTTTTCAGAACACAAAATTTTTACTAAATGCTTTGGAACGCAGGGTCCAAGGAACACTTAGGTGTGCCCAGGAAAACTTGTGGGCAGAAGTGCTTAAGAGGCTAGTGTTAGGGCCTGTCCTCACTGGAAATAAAAACAGAAATATGAAAACAAAAACTCCTGGTCGGACCAAAAAATCTGGTGAACCCAGGAGGCAGGGAAATATAAAGAAAGCCCGTTTTTATGGTTCAGTTTAGTTTGGGTCTTGAAAGTGGTGAGGAAATAGAGTGTTGTGCTTTGCCCAGGTGTGCTAGACCCCTCCAATGTGAAGAAGAAATAACAAACAGCTGAAAGTAGAGTCAGAGGGCAAGTTCTGGGGTGGCCTCGGGACAAGTGGGAGAAGTGTGGCAGGGCACGGGACAAGTGCTAACCTAACCCTCAGGGCCTCAGAGAGGGACGCACCTCTGAGGGAAGGGACATCATTTGAACAGTAAGTGTAACTCTTTAATTGTTACAGAGATCAAGCTTTCACAACACACTGAAAACTGGTTAGCTGGTTGCAAGATTCTCCCATATTTGCACAACAATCTACGGAGACAGTGAGCAGACCTTTCCGCGTTTCCCTGAACCATACCCTGTTACCCATGACCTGAGCGCCATCTAGTGGCCGAGGAAACGCCTCTCTCACTTTGCCATTAGAATATTCATAATGACCCTGAAAAAGATCAAGGCCAACTTCACCACCAGAAATTCAGGCTGATGGGGACAGGGATACGAACTCTCCCTTTGACTGCTGATGGCGGGCATAGCTGTGTTCTCATGAAACAGAGGCTACTGGAAAACAGAAGGTCGCTCGGTTTCTACCAGGGTCTGTCATTGGATTCAGAGACGGGACAGCACCAGTCAGAAAACTGCAGGAGAGTCCTTGCATCCCAAGAGCTCCCATCTACGAGAGAGCCAGCATACCCTCTCTCCCACCCCACCCTCATGATTCACTGCCCCCCATATCACATGTTTCATCTACATCCAAGACAGCCATTCTCAGAAATTACCTGAACATCATTAGAGAAGGCAGACTGCACCTGTTAGGAGGCGGAAGGGCTGAGGCTGAAGGAGCCCCAGTAACAGTGCCTTCTGGAAGGCAGATTTTGTGTATTCCATCAATTAAAAGTATCATTGATGAAATCAGAATGGCAGAGGGCAGCTAGATGCTAAAGCTGAGTGAGAGCACCTGAGGGTTCACTGTACAATTCTTTATTTTGATGTGTTTAAATTTTCTATATTAAAAGTTTCTTTTCTAATGTTTCAGAGAACTCAGAAGGGAGTAGTCCATTTCAAGAGCACTAGGTGGAGTCTTACAGAAACCGGGCACATTAACCTGCCTTCCAGGTAAACATCTGACAATATGGATAGACAGAAACCCACACATTCTGTCTGTAGAAAGACATCAACACTGAACAAATCTTGTTGAAAGTGAATAAAAGAGGGAGGAATGACAGAGTGCCCACCGAATAGGGAAATAGCATCTGTAAGGCGCAGGAGGGCATTCGTCTGAAATGCTCGGGAAATGATAAGGTATCCTCAATAGAGTGTCAGAAGACATAGCTTCCATGGAACAAAGCAAAACCTCTGCCAGAGAACAAAAAGGAAAAGAAAAAATGTAAAAGAACTGACAGTCAAAAGAAGGTGTGACAAGAAACTAAAAATGCAATAGCCAATTTTAAACCACACGGGAGGCAGTAAAAAGAGAGAATTCATACAGAAAAAAAACAATCAGATTAGTGATGCAGAAAGTCAATAATAGTGATACCAAACAGCCAATGTTACTTTAGGGTTTATTGTGTACCAGACACTCTAAGAATTTACATGTATAATCTCACTAGATCCTTACCACAATCTTATGAGGTTGAGGCTGGTAGGAGGAGACTGGAGCAATTCCCTCAGCTACAAAGAAGTAGGGCTCCTGCTTTTATTGCCATGCCACCCTGCCTGCAGCTGGTCATGCTACAGTGTGAGAATGAAAGAAACGTTCTCTCAAGTCAGATTTAAGAATTCAATGTGTCTTAAGACAAAATTCAACAAACTGAGTCCTGCACCTCAATATATCAAAGTAATTTTTAAACTATAAGAAAAAAGAAACATGCCTACAAGCAGCATCTAGTCAGAAGAAATAAGACTACCTACAAATGAATCAAATCAGACTGCTCTCAGAAAGTACACCAAAATAAATTCAAAATAGACTTAATATTTAAGTGTAAAAAAACCTTTTAAAATAGAATTAAATATGACCTTGTGGTTTGCTGAAAGCCATAAGCATGACATATAGGGCAAGAAACCATATCATTATTTAAATGAGAAATTTTGAAAAAAGGCACAAAAAGTTAATTAGAAAATTCAAAAAGAAATCTAAAAGAGTTAAAGATGAGAGAATAAAAAGTTAGGAAAGAAAAAATATTAGAATTGATAAATAACTCCAAAGGCTGATCCTTTGAAAATTCCAATAAAATAGGGGGAAAAAAATCAAACTTCTAACAAGGCTAACCAAGGAAAAAAGCAAGTAAACTCAAACAGATAATATTAGAAATAGAAAAGGGGGAAATATCACAGGTAGACAGAATTGTTTAAATTATAAAAGATTGCTCTGTACAACACTATGTAAATAAATTAGAACACCTCAATGTAATGAATGCTTTACTAGGAAAACATAAAGTATCAAAATTGACTATAATAAAAGTAACAAACAAAAAATAACAATGATCACAGAAGAAACTGAAAGTTTTTAAAGAGCTAGTACTATAACCACTCAAAAGGGCACCCAGCCCATATGGTTTTATGGGTGAATTCTTTCAAACCCTCAAAAGACTATATTCTTATATTATATAAACTGCTCCAGATGTTAGAAGACTTTAAACTTTTTCAATTGATTTTACAGAGCCAGCATAATCCAGATACCAAAACCTAAGTAGTAACAAGCAGACATACCAATTAAAGATAATGGAAAAATCAAGAAAAAGACCCAAGAACACATTTAGGAATTTAGTGGGGGATAAAGGTGACATTTCAAGACATAGGGAAATGATTATTCAACATATAGTGTTGGTGTCACCAAAGAATAATTTTGAAAAAAAGTACTGTTAGATCCTTGCCTTATTCACTAAGGAAAGATTAACAGATTTGACTACATAAAAATTTTAAATTTCTATATATCAAAAATTACTAAATGATAACATAAAACTGACAAAATTTACCACATGTATAACAGGGGAAAGTTAACACCATATACATACAGAACTCTCACAAAACAATGAGAAAAAGACAAACATGCTATCAGTAATATGGACCAAGACAATGAATTGGCAATTTGCAACATAATAAATTATGCAAATATATGTAATATGTAAATATAAAATAATTATTAAAATATTTTTTAACTTGCATTGGTCAACTTCACCAGCTATTAGTGAAATGAAAATTAAGGCAACAGTGAAATTCACTCATCAGACTCACAAAATTCTTTTTTAATATTATTATTTCAGCCTCTGCCAGGGAGGGTACAGCAAGATAAGCTTATGTGAGTAATCAGACAGTAAATCAGCCCAGGCTTTTTGAAAAGCAATTTTGATATACACCAAAAGTTTCAAGTTTTTCAAATTCTTTGACACAACAATTCCACATCTAGGTATTTAACCAGAAGGAAATTCATAAATTATGTAAAGTTTCAGCTACAAAAATATTCAATATAAAACTAATTGTTTATAATGTAGAAAAATTAGGAAACACCTAAAAATTCAACACTAACTAGTTAATGTGGATTATAGCACATTCATATAGCAGAATATGTGTATTTGTTTAAAATTGATTATAGAAGAATATTTAATAACATGAATAGACAAATACGTTGTATGAACAAGTGACAAAAAGCAGTTTTCAAAACATTTGCTTTGAAACAGTTTTTAATGTGTGTACATATATATAAATATATATATATATATATACATATGCATGCATGTACACGGATATACATATGCACAGAAAAGTCCCAGGGTATTCATAGTTTGGAGTGTGGGGTGGTGTATGGGTAATTTTGTAGGTGAATTTTATATTCTTTACTATTTACTATCTTTTTTAAATCTTCCAAAATGATCATGGCTTACTTTTTACTAGATCAATGAAAGCTACTTCAAAATAGAAACTGCAAGAGCATCATCATCAGGGAACACAGCACCCAGTGGACGGCATGGTGGTAGCCCCCAGTGTTACCTGCAGGAGTGGATTTTCCCCTGAACCATTCAGTGGTGTATCCCACCATCCAAGGTGGGGATAATCCTAATGTTCGCAAGCCTGTCTGTCTCATTGGCCAGAGCCCTTCTCCACAGAAAATGGACAGTAAAGACATTATAATCTTCCCTTTTCCACAAAATCTCAACACTGAAGTTGTAAACAAGTAGGAGTGGGACAAGGGAGAGTGTCAGGGACCAGAGGGCAGAACAAAGGGAGAACTTACCTTCTATTTGTCCTCCAGGGGCAGAGATCTTGGACATACTCAGGTAGGTGGTGGCCACAATGTCATTGTGGGTGAGGCGGTCCCTAGAGCAAGGGGGTGGAGAGGGTCTGCGCACGGGAGGTGGATCCCCAGCCCCAGCCCATGCAGGAAGGAAAAATGGCTTCAGTTATATGTATCATTAGAAGTCTAAGTCTTCAGTCCGGGTGGGTTACTGAGGCCTGGTATTCCTAGGGAAGAAGAGACTGGAAAGAAAATATTGCTCAAGACTCCTCTGGAGTGAACTAGTCCATCTCGCCAGCACCCGACTTCCCATCAGCAGCCAATGCAGGGCTGCCAGCCTGGATGTCTGCGATCACATTGGCAGGTTGAGAGGGAGGAGGCCAGAGGCAGGAGGCAAAGCTGGGGAGCCGGAGGCCACTCAGGGAGTCAGGCCCCGGACCCAAGGAGAGCAAGGTTTCAGGAGCTTAAGAAATATTCAGACTAAGGCGAAAACTAGTTGACCAGAAAGAAACTATCACCAGGACCATGATTTTAATCAACTTATAGTAGCTAATGCATATTTTTTTTGTATCTGACTTTATATGTGACAAAGCACTCTTAATCTTCTTAATCTCAAAGGATCCTCTCAACAGCCTTGAGGAACAGGTGCTCTTATTATCATCTTCACTGCACAGGTGAGGATACTGAGGCTCAGAGCTGGCGGACCCTTGCCCACAGTCAGACTGGAAAGGAGGGGCAGAGCCAGAACTGAAGCCCTGGTGTCCTGACCCCTGGTCCAGTGCCCATCTGTGCCAGGAGGAATGCTTCTCCCCTCGCTAACTAGCGTAGGGGACTGCGGGGAGGAATTCCAGGAGACTAACTGCTTTCCGAGCCCATTAGCCAACCATGTCCTGTGCAGACTCTCCCTCCATGCCTTACACCTATGAGGCAGGCATGGCAGTGAGCACCAATTTCAGATAAGGAAGCTGAGGTTGCCAAGATGGTAAAGCTGGAATCTGAACCAGATATGCCTGACATGGAAGCCAGAGCTTTGACTGCAACAACCTACTGCTTCCTAATTAGGCTAGACCAGGAGTTTTCAATCCAGGGATTTTGGTTCCCAAGGACATTTGGCAATGTCTGGACACATTTTCGATATGGAGGGGCATGGGAGAGAACGGCATGGCTGCTGCTGAACTTCCTACACCACTCAGGACGGTCTCCCACAGCAACGAATTTTCTGGTCCAGACTGTCATAGTGCTGAGGTTGAGAAACACTGGATGGGGCAAGACCTATCTCCTTCCAGAAGCTTCCTAGCATGCATTTTCCCTCTTCTGTAGCCCCTCTCACCCTGCTGTGCCCACTTGGACTACAGGCAGCTTCAGGCAATGATACACCGGGGCCCCATTGTGAAAGGCACACCTGGGCATGGTGAGTGTTTTTTCCTTTAAATTCCAAACCCATAAGATATCCAATAACTGCTGCTCCCTTCAACCTTTCTGTATTTGCCAGGAAGGTGATTAAACTTCTATTTTATTTTCCATCATTAGGAAGGGTGAATTGTCAGCACAGATCTTTATTTTCCCTGGTGAATGACATTAATAAAAACTGGAAAGTAAAAATTTCCTTAAATGTTTTACAGTGACATTTCTACACCAGATAACTGACAGTTGATGGCATTTTTTAACTGTCTTCATGTCCAACCCATTGAAAAAATGAGCACTTGGAGAGGAATGGGATTTCGGACCTCTCGTCTTAATGGAATCAGGTGAGGAAGGAAAGAAAATGGAAGGAGAGAAGTTTTGGCTTTTATGGGGGAGGGAGGAGGGTATTCTTCCAAGGTTTTCATTTTTAATGAAAAAGAAATTTTTAAAGAATTTAATGGACGACTAAGTTACAGAGAAAAGGCCATATGGACTGTATTATATTTCCAGGATTCATGTAATAATAAAAGTTTATCTGAGTTTTCTGGGAAGAAAGCACTTTTTTCAATAGGACCTCGCAGTAACAGAATGCTTTCTGGTCAGAGTTTGGTTTTAGGGCTTGGGGTTACTTTTGGAAAATACAGCAAGTCTGAAAATAGACTCACAATAAAAATGCCAATTCAACCCAAACCAGAGAGGCAGCTACCAGATTCCGTCATGTGTTTGGATTGTACAGTATGCTGATGCCTTTTGACACAGCTCACATGGACTCAGGCAAGGCCCACCCACAATACACGGGACAACCACACCTGTAAACACACAAGTCCACATGTGCAGACACACAGAAACGCACAATCATCCCCAGTCAACGCAGTGAGTCTGTGCACACCACGCCCTGCAAGCTGAGATGAGGAGATGGTTCCGGGGACTGAAGGCACATCTCTCCCGGAGACCGCTTCCCCGAGAAACAAACCATGGTCAGGGCCCTGGATGCCTCTCCCTCCTGGCCTCCCTGCTCCCGTCCTCACCTCTAATTCTCACAAGCTGTTCTCGTTCAGCCTGAGGCATTGGCACACACTTTAATGGCTCTGTGGCCTGGGGGTTTTCCCTAGTCTTTCATTATCCTCCTGGCTAGGGGGTGCCATGGGCCTGAGACCAAAGGAGAACACACTGGGAACCACACAGCCAAGACTTTCTGGGGCACAGAAAGGCCAACTTTCTCTTTTTGGAAAACCTGGTGTATGGAAGGTCCAGGAGATACCGTGTGTGGACCCAGAACAGTCCCTCAGGGGTGAGATAGACCATGTCAATATAGCAGGAGGCAGACAGCCCAGTGGTTAAGATCACGGGCTTTGGGAAGCAGCAGGCTTGGGGTGCAGCCTGGCCTCTGCTGCTTCCCGGCCGTCCCCGCAGACACTAGTCACTCAGTCTTTGCAGACCTACCCTCACCTGTAACACAGGAGTGTGCCGGGAGTCCCTGTGGGGGCCAGGGGAGATGGGGCATGTGCATACTTGCTGGTCACGGGGCCTGGCACACAACAGGCATTCAGTAAGTATTAGACTACTTTTCTAAGATGTCCGTGTGGCTGTTGCCCTCTCTTGTTCAAAGCCTGCAGTGGCATCCTCTGCTCGGGCAGCCTGACCCACTTCCCCAGCCCGGGCGCCCTTCCTTCCTGTTCTACCAATCCACAGGACATGACAGCCCATCCTCCCAGAAGCTCTGCCCCTTCCAGCCTCCTTGCCTTTGCTTCTTTCTTCTCCTCATAGGAATATCCCCACCCTGGCCTTATCAAAACCCCACCTCCTCCAGGAAGCCTGCCTGGACTTTTGCCCTAGGGTACTCGGGTTCCTGGAGCCCTCCCACACCTGGTGCCCTCCTGTCTATCTCAGACAGGGCTGAGCAAGCTTCCTGAGAACAGCCCACACCCTCTCCTTCTCTGGCCTCCTCCACAGTTGACCACTTGCCTGGAGCAGACTCTCCCACCATGTGCAGACTGAACTGAAGGAAACCAAAGGACCCAGTGACCCTTAGGACAGCTACTTCTAAAGACCCCAAGACTCAGAACTCACCAGTCTATGACGCGAATCCTCATTTTTTCACACATGGATGGGAACTAAGGAGGGAAGAGAGACAAGCTGTCCAAGGTGACAGCTGGGAAGCAGCAGAGGCCAGGCTGCACCCCAAGCCTGCTGCTTCCCAAAGCCTGTATTCTCAGAAGCAGAAGTCCAGGATACGGGCAGGATATGGGGGTTGAGGCTCACCATGGCAGGCAGTGTGATGCTCTGGTTCCACTGAGGGTTGGCTGTCTTCTCCAGGATCTTGCTGCAGAGCTAGAAGACAAAGGGTAGGTACCTGGAACTCCATAGAGACTCCGGGCTCCCTTGGGGACCACCACAACAGCAGCAGCTGTTCTCTGCTATGCTGGCCAGACTTTGGTCTGGGCAGAAGACCCTGGGGCCTTGGGGTGTGTGGACAGACACAGGAATCTTTGCAGAGAAAAAGCTCAGTGGTAGGGGGTTCAATTCAGATTACCTGCATGTCACAGCCCTTCTACCCTTCTCTCTTACCCTGGGGGGAATGCCCCTCCCCCCCATTATGGCCATGACCCTAAATGTGGGGACCCTGAGTCCAGACTGGCTTCTCCAAGAGCCCTACAGCCTGAGGCACTCCCCAGATCACCTGCCCTTTGACAGACTGTGAGCCCTGGGAGATCAGAGATAAGTTGGGGAAGGGAGGAGACAGCTGTGGGGCCAGGGCTGGGGGCTGCACACCTGGTATGTGAGAAGGAGAGGAAGATTCCATGAAGGTACAAACCCCATAATCTATAGTCTACTTCAGATCAGCCCTTTCTGAAGACTGGACTTTCCACAAACAAGAAACATAGCAGAGGTGGAAACCAGATTGGTTCCAGAGGCTTCTGTGCTCTACTCTGCCCTTGGAGTCCCTTGGAAGGCAGCAGACCCTAGCCAGCCCCAGGGTACAGGAAGTCCTATACATGGGACAGCAGGTAGACTCCAGTTCAGACACAGATCCTGGTAGGTTTGCATTTGCACAGCCATTTTCAGAGCCTTTACTCTGTGCCCTACATTGTCCTCAACATTTTATGTGCACTATCTCATTTACTGAGCTTTGGGCCAGGGGCTTCAGTTCCTCCATCAAATGAAGGTGCGGCCTTCACGGAGGCCAGGACTTTGTCTCCATTCCTCGTCCACCCAGTGCCAGCCCCTGACCCACCATAACCCCCTCCCTTTGAAAAGAGCCCAGGCAAAGGCTGGGGCAGGGGTGGGTGCTAGGACTTACCCCTTGTGTTAGCATAAAAAGGGGTAAGGAGAGGCTGACAATCAGATGGAACAGTGGGGCAGTGGGTGGAACAGACACACACAAAGGATTATAACACATGTAAAAAGATGTTCAACATTCCTCCTAACTAAATAAATACAAATAAAACTGAGATACTACTTCTCATCCAGTAGATTCATAAAAATCTCTAAAGTCTGACAGCCCTCTGCTGGCAAGACCTAGGGAAATTGCACTCATATTTTGCTGGTAGAAAAACAAAATAGCTCTATTCCTCTAGAGGGTAATTGGCTACTACCTGTCAAAATTACAAATGCAAATACTATTTGGCCTACCACTTCTACCACTCAACATTTATCCTACAGAAGCACTTTCATGTGTGCAGAATGACACACATTTGAGGTTATTCACTGCAGCATGAACAGGCAAGGATTTGGAACAACCTCGATGTTCAACCTAACAGAGGACAAGCTGAATAAATTAGACTCCAACACACAATGGGGTGCTATGCAGCCCTAAAAAGAATAAGGACTGCTCTATGACATGAAACAATCTCCAAGTTACATGGCTAACTGAAGTAGCAAAGTCCTGGGGATGGAATATATAGCATGGCAACTGTAGCTAACACTACTGGACAGTGTTTGAAAGCTGTTAAGAGAGTAGAAAAATCCATTTTTTTCTTTCTTTTTATTTTTGGCCGTTATATGAGATGATGGATATTAACTAAATTTATGATGCAATCATTTCACAATAAATGTTCGTCAAGTCATTAAGCTGAATGCCTTGCATTTATACAGTGCTAGGTGTCAATTATATCTCAATAAAACTAGGAATAAAGGGGGAAAAAACAGCAAGGTGCAGAGCAGTGAGTATAATCTACAACAATCAGTGTTCAGAGGGTAAGTGATAAGAATGGTGAGCTAAGGTAAGACTTGCTTTGCACATGCATAATAGAACTGAATGATACAAAACAAACTGTAGTAGTTACCTGTGCACAGGAGTAAATGAGTGGATGGGCTGTCGAATGGGTACAGGGCAAGAGGGAGAGTTTTTGTAACAGATAATAGATGATAGACAGGCAGATAGGTAGATGACAGACAGATGCATAATAGATAGATGCATATGGTGTATATAATAAATGTATTACCTAATTCAAAAATTGGATGAACAAAATTTTAAAATAAAAGGAAAAGAAAGGACTCTTTAACTAGACACAGCAAGAGGTCCTGCCAACATTGTGCCTCAGCTCCCTGGAACCAGAGGCACAGGTTGTCCCCACACTCCAAGGAGCAAGGCACAGAGAGCCTGCTTCAGCCCTGGTCTCAGGGAGCCAAAGGCCTCCTCCACGGCAAGCACTTCCGCCTGCCCACCCTCCAAAAGAGCCCTGGGACATGGGTCTGGGAGCCTGAACACAGAGGCCCCCTGCCAAACCCCAGGCCAGCACTGCCCCTCACCCTAGAAGTCCCCACCTTCCCACACACCATTCCACTCCCCACTCCCCAAAAGCCAGCACCCAGCTGCTGTCGACCCTTCCTCCTCCTCCTCCTCCTCTTCGCTATGCCTTTTTTTGTTTCTTAACCTTCCTTCACTTCTGATGGAGTGTAATTAGTACAAGTTTTCCGGAGGGTTATCTGGCCATCTCTATCAAATACTTGACAATAAGCATGCCCTCTACCCAGTTCTAGAAACTTCCCTGTGGAAACGCAGAGTGTGGACAAAGATCCTTGTACACTGAGCTCTCAGTTGTTTATAATAGAAGAAATTTGCAACAAAAACAAAAATTATCCAAAAATAGCTTAAATGTTGTATCATATTCATTTAATGGAATATTATGCAGTCATCAAAAAATTGATGTCAAAGGCTCTTTACTAACCCAAGGAAATATTAGATAATAAAAGCCATTTGCCAGACTGCATAGTTACAATTGATTGCCATTATTGCTGGCAGTTACATGTTGTGAAAATCACCAAGAACACTGAAATAGGGATACAGAACCATTATTCTTAGAGGAACTACAGGGTTAGATTCCTGCCAGCCCCTGTCACATTTTCATCACCTGATCAATAAGCAACCTGTGTCATGTGTGTTTCTGTTTAAAGACATCTTGTTTAATATATATGATACATTAACACCAAACTCAAGGCCAGCAGCACTGTAACACAGGCTCCCATGATGTCCATCTAACATGTATTTTCTCCCTACAGCACATCACAGTATGTTTGCAGTTAGGAGCACTAGACCACACTTGACACTACACTCAGGGGCCATATCAAACAGGGAAGTCACCAATAAAAGCAAAAAAATGCAAAAGACATGACATTAAGTAGACCGAGAAAAGGGAAACTTTTTCAGAATGAGAATGGAAGCAAAAAGAACATTGTCACATTGTCCCAACCCAGCTGGGACCAGTGCATGGTAGGCCAGCTCAAATTTTTCACCACTCTGCATAGTAAATAAATTATCACAGAACTACCATGAGTACTAATTTGGGGGTTACAAATAAATTTGAATGAGTAGGTGGATTTGCAAATATGGAATCCACAAATAATGAAGACCAACTATACTCTAAACTCAATTATTTTTCTGGGGAGTGGGGAGCAGAGAGAGGGCTGGGAGAGAGAGCAGAAGGAAACACACTCAAATGTCAGCCGCATGGGGTACAGAAATATGCTTCATTGCTTTCACTTTTCTCAGTTTTCTCTGATTTTTTTCAAGTTTTGTTTTACAGTTATTAGCTTTTATTCTGGCATTCAGAAAACAAAGTTGTTTCAAAGTGTCCCACCCTGCCTGCCCTCTAAGTTTCCCCTTCCCCTCTCCTATATCACCTCACCAAGAGGTGACACACAGTCGCACATGCACGCTCTCTCTCTCTCTCTCTCTCTCTCTCTCTCTCTCTCTCTCTATCCTCTTAGCAGCTTGGCCAGATCAGGTATGCTGCAGGCCTTAGACAGTAGTGCCACCAAGTGTCCACTGACAAAATGCAGAGGGCCAGACAGGCAGGGGGCACACAGAGGACAAAAACCAGGGCCCTTCAGATTAGGATGGAGGGAGAAATAGTGACACAGGCTGAGAGAGACTGGCCACAGGGAGAATGGGGGGAGGCCACAACAGGTGGCTAGGGGAGAGAGAAGGGAACACAGACAAATGAAGACCCCCGGAGGAGGCCAGCCAGGCAGAGGCTTTCAAAAGAGAGGGTCTCAACTGCCTCTTACATGAAAAGCCCCTTCCTTCTAGAGGGAAAGGCAGGAGCCCACTCACCTTTATAGAATCCCTTGCTTTGGCCAGGCCTCCTACCTCTATCACCTGCCACAGACATTTGCACCTACCGAGGGGAAAAGGCAAGAGCCAGCCAAGGGCACCTGAGAACAGGAGACCAAAGGAGATCCAGGTACTGGCCAGGACCCAGGAGCAGCCAGGAGCCCCAGAGCTCTGTGACTGAGCTCCAGGGAGGCCGTGCAATTTGAAGGTAGGTCCGCCTTGGTTCTTGTGGCCATCCAAGCACCATACATGTTTGGGAATGTGGAAAAACACAATCTCAAGACACGACCTTCCCTATCTGTCAGATTGGGGAAACTGATCCCAGTCACTGGAGTAGGTATCCTGCAAGACTGTCTGACCACACCTTCCCACTTCCTTCCTGCCTTCGTTCATCCTGGGACAGTCCCTCCCAAGGCCAGGCACAGTCAGGAGACCCTGATCCAAGCCTGAACCAGCACTGCATATGAGTAAGGATCCGCAGGAAACACGCATGCCTCTGTGCGAAAGAGGTTAAAAGCTGAGTTACCTCTCCCACATGCATTTTCAGGGAGACCCTGAGTCTCAGGGATGGAGAAGCCAACTTGAAGAGGTTCCAACTTCATGACAGTTCACATGTCCCACACAGTAATGACTGATGTTAACACATGGAATTAATAAAAAGTATTGAGGACTATAGAAATGCTCAAAGGGGCAGCAGAGGAGGAAAGCTCCTCTTCCCAGAAAAACACCCGCTAATAAAGAGAGAAGGAATGACGATAAGAAAATCACCACTTTGCAAACCCAGTATATGCCTTGTTCGGGCAAGGAGGTCAAGGCTGCACAGGCCAGTAGGTAAGAGGAAGAGGTTGCTAGAAAACAGGATATCCACTCCACGTCCAGATTCGGCCCCCAGATGACTTACAAACGACAAAGGGGAGCATGGAGTCTGACAAGAGGGAGATCTGGAGCCACCATCCTAACCAAATGCTCAGACAATCCGTACCAATGACAGGACAACCTGCCATTATACTGCTTCCTGGTCTGATGCAATATGATATACAGAACACTGCCTGTGATGGGTACTTGCCTAAATACTTCTTCTGAATCTAATCTGGTCTAAAGACTTAACTTCCAATTTATAGGAAATATAGGGGCTAGAGAAGCAAGTTAAACAACACTATAAGGAAACAATTGGACAAACCCAGAGCATGAACAAATGACCTGGGCTTTTCAAAAATTCAGTCCTGTGATAAAAAACCGAGGCGCGCGCGCGCGCGCGTGTGTGTGTGTGTGTGTGTGTGTGTGTGTGTACGCCAAATGCAGAGCATGAATTCCTATTGGGCTTAGAACAAAACTAAGCCAGAGCTAAAAGACATTTGGGGGATAATTAGAGAAAATGTATATGAGCCAGCATCTGACATTAGGGAATAATTGTTCATCTAGCTGGGATCATGTTAATGTGGTCACAAACAATTTTCTTTTCCCCGGGAGATGCATCCTGAAGTCTTTAGGGGTAAAGTCTGCAAGTAGGTTTCAAATAATTCATCCAGAAACAAAAGAAAATAAATATATATGTAGAGAGAGAGAAAGTCAATGTAGCAAATGTTAGCAATTGTGTAATCTAAATGGAGGCCACAACAATGGGTAGGTAGTCACTGAATTGCTCTTTAACCTTTTCTTTGTTCTAAAATATTCAAAATAAAGAGTTGGGAAAAAATATCTATTATCTATACATAGAAAAAAAACTGGGAAACTAGGCACCAAAAATGAACTTTGTATGGTGTGTTAAGGGTAATTTTATTTAGTTTTTACTGCATTTTTCAAAATTTCTAAGTAAATACATGCATCAATAATTATAGAAGAAAAGAAACACTAAAGAGGGGGAAGAAAGGAAGTCTGGGCACTGGGCAGGACCTCCCTTGGCCACCAGGCTCCTTCCCCCAACCTCAGGGCATCGCTTTGTTGGTGGGATGCACTGGAGACCCTGCTTCTTTTCAAAATGAGTCTAAGAAGCGATCAAGTGAAAAGAAAACCGCAAAACGTTATGTGAATGGGAACCCACACCGCTTCCACCGCTGCTGTTGCCTGTGTTCACAGTTCCTTTTTGAAGCTCCTCTCCAGCTGTGCTGTATGCCTGCCGCTTGTTTTCCCCCCTCCTCACCTCTGCCTCCAGAGGAAAGTGGGAGCCAGCTGCAGGGTGCCCACCCTCTGCTCACCCAACTCAGATTCTCAGTGCTCCTCTGCTCCAGTTTTCCTGTTCACATTCAACTCTTCTGACACCTCACCCAAGCCCAGTTCAGCAGCAGGTGGGACTCCCCACAAGGCTGGCAGGACCTAACAGGGCCCCAACCCCACCCTGCCAGCTCCCTGGGGTCTAAACAAAGCCCAAAGGCTCCCCGCCAGGGTCCTGGGAGCCAGGGTAGAGTTTGTACCCACCAAATATGTCATTTTTCCACCATGTCCACTGCAGTCTTTGCTCTGAGGTTATGGAGTAAGGACTGGGTTCTTGACCACAAGTCGGAAAAGCAGATGCTGACAAATACTGGAATGCAGTGGAAAATAGGCTAAAAGAGAGCTGTACATTCATGCAGGCTGTGAAGTCCTGAGGACTGAACTATATACATCAGGCCTGTGGGAATTACCAGAAGCTGGACACTGAAAGATACAACACAGTTTGTTGAGGGCAAGGCCAGGAAGAGCATGGGAGTGCACAGGCACTGGCAAAGGCTGGAGGTATGGCCACGGAAAGAAAGGAGGGGCAGGACCGATGACAAGAGGACACAGGCCTCCATGTGAGCAGTGCAGTTTGCACCCACACAGGGCACCTGGGGGGAGCACCAGTGTCTGAAACCCCAGACAACCCACACCCCAAGAGGGGCTGCAAAGCTGCATCCACACAGTAAGGGTGCTATATTCTCACACAAAGACTATAGGGCTAATCCTGGACCTGGAGATGAGGGAGAAAGTTCGGCTGGACAGGACCTGGATAGCCAGGTCATGTGAGAACTTAATTGTACAGCCAGGCCTGTGTCTTAGACCAATTAGAGTAATTATTCTATAGGGAGAAGTCGGACAAGAGGACAGACCCAAGGCTGTTGTATGGACCTGGGAAGAGACGGCAGTGGCTGTCGAGGCAGGGAAGGGATGGGCCTCTGGTCATTTGTGCGGTTGAGAACTAGGGGTGTTTGGTGTAAGGAGGTTAAAAAAGAGGGAGGAATCAAGGCAGGCCCACACTTTCAGGCTTTGAGGGTGGCACTTGGTTGGGATGGAGGTTCCCAGAAGTGGGGCAAGTTGGGGCAGAAGGTGACTCCTTTTGAAAGCTTGAGGGGCATCAGATAGAGATGTGCAGAGACATGGGAAGGTTGGTGGTTCAAGGGAGGGGTCAGAGTTAAATCGAGCCATGGGAGTCCTCCGTAGAGGGGTGATGGCTGAAGCCTGGGAGTGGCGGAGGCTGCCAGGGAAAGTGGGTAAGGGGGCCAGACACTGGGGAGCACCAGCCTGCACCTGGTAAGATGGAGCAAGGAACCCAGGCAGTCAGCAGGGACTAGAGCAACAGCCCCACCTGTGGGCAGGAAGGAGAGCTGCAAGGAGGAGACATATGAGTGACCCCAAGGGCCCCCACCACAGTGGGCTTTCTCTGCCCAACTCCTGACACAACTCTTTAAAAAATCATTATTTTTTTTACATATTTTTAAAATATCTCTTTATACCTTCACGTATGGTTCCTATGTTATTGCTTAATTTTCTCCCAAATATCCTTCTGTCTATCCACTGTCTGTCGGTCCTCTCCATACCTACCCACACCTATGTGTATGTCTCAGACCCCTGGAGCAGATGCGTTCACATGTGTGGGTACAGTAGTCCCAGAGTTGAGCCTGAGTGTCTCAGGCATCCTGCGATCAGCCCCATCCTTGGGCACCTTCTGATGGGGGCACACCAAGGGCAGTGTGTATACACCCCACCCAGCACCCATCCACAGGCCCAGTAGTCACCCTCCCATGAGAATCCTCCCACTTCCTTGCTCCTACCATTTTCCCTGCAAAACTGACTTCCACGAAGGGATCCACCAAGTTCTTCTTGTTACTGTCAAAGCCAAAGATCTGCTTCACGTTGTCCATTACAGCATCATCCACTAGAAAGAAGGATACACTGGTCACTACCTGCTTGCTGTCTTGCCTCCAAAACTCTGACTTCCTGCCTGTCTGTCTCCAGGCTGCTGTGGGACTGAAAACTCCTGAAAGGAGCTCCTGGACCCCTCAACCAGGGACCCCCAGGAGGGAGGACCAACTCAGAACAGCAGCTCCCTAGGGCACCTCACTGCTTCCCCAGCCCAGACAACTTGCTCCCTGACCCCCTTGCTCTCAAAACCTTTCTGAACAGGTCCACTCATTGATTCATTGATTGATTAGAAATCTACATCCTTAAGGGCAATAAACAAAATAAATAAAAAGGGACTGGAGGTTGTTTAATAATATCCCATTGTTGGTGTCTATTTGACATTTTCCTTTATATCCATTAACGGAGTGATTTACTTGAGGTTAACCAATAAATCAATTCTGTTTTTCAAAAAAATAATTTTTAGTCTATGCTGCGCCAAACCACTGTTTTATTGAAATGGCCATCTTATTTACTTATGTATTTACAGACAGACAAATATGTGAGTATGTATGTATATGTATGTATACATATATGGGTTATATATAAAAGCACATGTACATATGAATGAAAATGAGAGGAGGGGACAATTAAAGATCATATCCTAGCTGATGTCCACATGAATACAACAGTTAACACTTAGTTAATATTTATGTTCTATTTACCCATCTATTTTGTTTTATTTATATTTAAAGAACATTGCAGAGAATTAAACATAATGTGCCTTCACCTTAAGCAAAGCAAACATGTCTATTTCCTCAGCCCACTTTGGGAGCTCACCAGCCTCACCTCTGCATAGTTTCAACCAGTAAATGCAGAATGTTTTAAGTATGTATTTTAATGCCTATTTAATAGCCAATCCTTACTTAAAGCCTTTCCCCATGATTTGGATTCAATTAAGCTTGTACAGAAGTAACCCAGCTCATTTACTGATGTCAATAGTTAAAGCAGAAACCCGCAATTCTCTTTATGCAAAACGTGTCAACAAGGAGCCAAGCTGCAAATGTTCTTACTGATCCACTAAGGACAGAGACTGGCTTGTTTATGCTAATGCCGTTCCAAAACGGAGATTCATGGCAGACAGCACATCCAGCCACCTGGGGAGCCTTTAAAAGCCACCAATGTGTGAGCCCTACCCCAGAACAAGTCCATCTGAAACACTGGAGGGGTTACCCAGGCTTCTGTACTCCTTCAAACCCTCCCAGGTGACTCTGACATGTATGCAACCTGGATTGACATCCATGACTCCAGAATATTCAATATAGCGCCCCCAGCATTTATAGAGCATTTACAGAGCAGGCAGAATGGGGCCAGGATGGGGTCAGCCACTGTAAGAAGCCAAGCACTGACCACACTGGCCTTTCTGGGGGTGGGTAAGGACATGGTCACAGTTAGGGTGATCCACTGTGCCAGTTTTCCAGCAACTGACTGAAACTGTCAGTGCTAAAACCAGGAGAATCCCAGGCAAATTGGCACAGTGGGTCACCTGGCAGATGAGTGTTCTTCATCTGTGGACACAGTGAGCCCTTCCAACATTTCAGGAACTGCTTCCCCGACCCAGGATCTGCCAACTTGCAGTCTGGGGCTTCCTCACTGCAGGAAGGAGAATCAATGAGATCCAGTGCTGAGGGGAGAATGGAGGGGGTCCACATGATGCTGACTCCCCAGTGAGAGCCAAAAAAATGGGATTATGGAGTCACTAAAGAGCCAGACCAGGCCTAGGACCACTGAAATGGAGTCCAGGGGCAATGATTACTCCCCAGATTTCTTGCATCTTTGTAACTCCACCAGCATTTATATTACTTTTTTCACTAATTCTATTTGCTTTTCTGTTAAGAACTGTTTTCCTTTGGAAAACCTAAGAAGGGTTTTAGCCTACCTCAGTGGACAGAGTGGCAGAGTTGGGCTGGGCATTGATCTAGGAGACCCTTGGAATGAGAAATCAGGCCCAAGAGAGGCAGGGAGGGAGCAGAGAGCCCGCCCTCCATCCCCATTCCCCCAGGGAGCTGACATGGTCCAGCCCAGGATCCCCGCTCATGATAGAGGTCTCTGACCTAAGGAGGACTCTAGACTCACTCTGTGGTAAGTCCTCGGCTCTGAAGACCTTCAGGCAGAAGTGTGCTCCTCGAAGAGCCACGCCAGTCGGCCTGAGCAGGTTGCCTTCGATGTCCTCCTTGTCTTCAGAGGGATCCTTTCTCTCCAGCTACAATGCAAACAAATATGATTTCTGAAAGTGATCTCTCCCCTTCCTCATTCAACACCACTTAGATGGTACATTTTGAAGACAGGCAGATCTGGCCCTGCCACTTACTATTGTGTGACCCTGGGCAGGTTCCTTACCCAGAGACTGCTTCCTCATCTGGAGAGTGAAGACAATACTAACCTCATGGACTTTTGGGAGAATCAACTTCAATAACATGTAAATGCACATGGTGGCACATAGTGGGCATCTTAGTTTCCTTCCCACTCCTCCCAGTAAGAAAGTGCTGAAGTGATTGAGGTCTAGGTGGGTCATCAACTCAACAAGCTTTCACTGAGTACTACTGTCAGCGTCATGCTCAAGGGCAAGGATGCAGCAGTGAGCAGACGGAAGCCCTGCCCCACGGAGCTCACCATTTGGCAGGGAAAGCAAACCCTTAAGCAAGGTTATTTTCTTCCATTCCACTGGCTGGAATACAGACGTGATGATGGTAACTGGAGCCAACATCTCAACTCATGAAATAGAAGCTGCGAGATGAAGCTGCGAGATGAAGCTGCGAGCAAAGACCAGGAACCCAGGTCTCCAATCATTGTGAAAGCATTGTGCCAATTCCGGACTGCCTACCCCAGCATTTATGAGAGCAATGAACTCCTATCTCCCCGAGTGCCTGTCACATGGGTTACTGCAGCTGAACAGAGAATCTTAGTTCACACAGAGGCCCAGGTGAAACAGATGGGAGCCTGACCTCAGACTCTGGTCTTGGAATGGGAAGGAGGAAGCCTGCACTGGGATTGTCATTGCCAGCGAGACTGGCCAATTGCTTGCATGTGGACTAATGGATGTGGACCCCAGGGATGAAGGAAGAAATTCAGGCCTATGGCCTGGGGGACTAGGTGGAAGAGGGCAAAGTGGCCTGTGAAGACACATTCAAAGGAGGAGGCAGCGCTGCAGCTGGGAAGGGCTGCTGTGTCCAGGAAAGTGCAGTGAGAAGCCAAAGGACAGCTGCTCGTCCCCTCCCAGAGCCCCACAGGGAGTAGGAGCAGAAAACAGGGGCTTCCCTTTGAGGTGGTTCCAAGAGAAGTGACGTCATCAGGGAAAAACAAGGTTCTAACTGAGAAGAAGAGGAGGAAGCAGCATTTTAGAATGGGATAATAAATTCAGAGATGTCACAGAGAAGGAGCTAGAAGGTGCAGTGTCTGGAGAGATGGGCTACAGTGGGGCAGGGCTGGACTGCATGGGATGAGAGAGCAGGGACAGATGCCCTTGGGGTGGGCTTGTCCACCTAAATGCCATTGGCCCAGGACACAGCACCCTCGGTGTTCCCTGTTCTAACCCTTTCCACTGTGGCTTCCTGACCTCTCATCATCAGCCAACTCATCCTTAGCATTGTCAGGGAGCTTACCCTCGGCCTGCACGATGACGCACAGCGCTCCCTGGATAACTCCACCTCCCCGCCTCCCTTTCCCTTGGAGATCTGCTTTCCCCACCTCCTCTCCCGCTTCTCCTGGCCATTCCAGGCTGGAAGAGGGCCACACCTTGCAGCGGCCCCCACTGCCACCCCTCCTTTCTGGGAGTCCACACCACACACATGGACAGCTCTCACTCTGGTTCTCATCACTAACATCCACCAAGCTGATGACACATGCTCACCTTTCCCCTGATGATTTCAGTACCTGCCTCACAGTGTGGCTGTTTGATTTCCATTCTCTTGTAAGACAATCAACATCCACCAACACAGATCACTTCCTCCACCAACAGCACCTTAATCTTAAACAACACCCCTCCCATCCAGCTGCTAGAGGCATGGCCTTATCTCGGAGCTCCAGCCATTCAGAACCATTCCTTCAGCAAAACTTGACATTGAAACCCTTCTCTGAAGACAGCTTACAACCCATCTGCCTCCTCCAACCCCCCCACACACAGAGGGAGGCACCTGACACAGACCTGGCACACAGCAGGCGCTCAGTCACTGGTTCCCTGGCTCTGTGCTGGCCTTTGTCCCCTCATTAGCTCTAGGCCCCGCATTCCTGCAGCCTCCCTGTCAAGCGCCCTCAGCCAGGTCGATGGCCTGGCTACTCTGTCCTTGTGCACCCGCCACTCCTGCCTCGCCATGACCCACACCACCATCCACCTACCCCACTTCTGTGAGGCCACTGAGCATTAATTATGAGGCTCCACCACAAAGCTGCCAGTCACAAGTCCTCCTATTTATATCTAATGAACCCCTCATTCCTCTTCCACAACTATTCCAAACCTTTTCTCTTCTTCCCAAATATGCAAAGATGCTGATACCTCCCCATTCTAAAAACCTTTCTCACTCTTACCTCCTCCAGCTTATCACTGTACTTACCTGTAGAGATGATAATGTTAAATTCTTAGGCAATAAAATCCAGGCTACAGTACAATAGAGAGAATGAACTCACTTATACAAAAAAAGAAAAACATGCAACAGATTGGTATTGGTGGTTACCATGGTTACCAGAGGCAGTGGGGGAGGAGGTGCAATGGGTTAAGGAGGTCAGAAGGTACAAACTTCCAGCTATAATATAATTAAGTCCTGGGATGTAATGTACAACACAGTGACTATAGTTAATACTGTATTGCATATTTGAAAGTTGCTAAGAGAGTAGATCTTAAATGTCCTCATCACAAGAAAAAAAGCTTTTTGTAACTAAGCATGGTGACAAATGTCCACAATACTTATTGTGGTGGTCATTTTGCAATGTATACAAATATTGAATCATGTGGTATACCTGAAACTAATATAATGCTATATGTCAATTATACCACAATTTAAGAAATAATAAAAAAGGAAAAAATACGCAGGTATATCCTTCTGGGAGGCTATGAAACAAGATATTAACAGCTCTCTCTGAGTGGTAGAATTATGAGAGATTCATCTTTTATTTCTACTTTCCCACCTGTTCCACATATCTCATAATTACCAGGTATTCTTTTACACCAGAAAAACTAAAGTTGTTCTTGTTTCTTTGTTTGGTTCCTCTACAACCAGGTGGAAGTGCCACGAGGAGGACCCAGAGAAAGGTACTCACTGGTGACTCATCTCCAGGCCCCAGCACACAAAGGCTGGCTTTCAGGTAGCCTCTGGCCCCAGCAGAGAAATCATCAGGATCCGAGAGTAGCAGCCACTTCCTGAGATAGGCATGTCCTAAGAGAGACAACAGGCACTGGTGATGACAGAACCAGAAGGGCCCAAGTCTGCCACCACATCCAGGGGTCCAGGGCGGACTACACTTAAGGGACGTGAAGGACTCACCCACTGGGACATGGGAGCAGGGCTCAAATTCTAGCATTTAAGTTCATGTGGGCCCGAGTCAGCAATGTTAATAGAAACCCCTTTGAGAGGCTGCCAAAGCCAGACCAGAGATCATTCACCTCCCTCTCAGGAGGGACCAGAGCAGGGCAGAAACAGGTGTGGAGAAAACCTAGACTTGTCATCCAAACGACCTGCTCCTGTGTGAGGTGGCCCAATCTCCAGCAACCCTTGCAAGGGGCCTCCGTAGCTCCCCTGACTGGACAGACCGAGCCCCAGGTGAGGGGCTGACCTTCCTGAGGGCCTGTTTTCCCTGGAAGAGGAGAGCCTGCCTTCTCTTCATTCCTGTAGCTCTCATCTCCAAAATTGAACTCCACCTCTAAATATGAAAACCCTCAAGGAGGAAACATGAGTCTCCCAAATGGATGTCCCCAAGCGCCTCCTGAACCAAAACCAAGGATATTGCCAAGGTGATGAGAAAATGACTCACGGGGCTCTCTGTAGATGGTACCCACGTCCATCTGCAATCAAACAAAGGAAAGAAATATCAGCTCTTACCCTCAGACAGTTAAATGAAATATGGTGCATTATACCATGCCATCAAAAATCAAAAAATTTTGAAGAACAGCTGAAGATGTGGGAAGACATTCATCATTTAATATTACATGGAAAGAAAATACTACACATCTTAATCAAAGTTTGGGGAAGTGTATCCATGCACAAAAAAGACAGAGCAAAGGCAACACACAAAAGCGTAACTGTGCTATGTCTGGGTGGTACATTTGGGTGGTTTTTATTTTATTTTTATTCTTTCCTGTATTTTATAATTTCCTGTAAAGTTCCTAGATGAGTGGGATGTTGACTGTGGGGGAGGCTGTGTGTGTTGGGGCCTGGGGATATAAGGGAACTCTACTATCTACTCAATTTTGCTATGAACCTAAAACTGCTCTTAAAGATCTTTTTTTAATTATGGATTACTTTTATAATTAAAAAAAAGAGAAAAGAATTTTCTACCTTAAGAGATTGGAGACTCAAACCATAAAGACCCCATTTGCTTGAGAATGACTCAGGTTCAATCCATTCCTTTCAAAACTGCTTCTCCAGGAAAATAGACTTAGTCTCCAGTCTTGTGACTCTTTCCCAGAGAGAAGCATGTTTTATTTGGATAATAGGGGAGGTTAAAATAAGCCTGTACCCTTTTTTTCCATTTGATAAATGCCTGAAGATTTGAAAATGAGAAAATCAGTAATGACATTGAAACGCCATTCATGAGGGCCTCCCTTGCTGGCTGACTTTGCTTTCTGTAACCTGTTAAAGCCTTCCTATGAGCTGAATCATACAGTCAGCTCTTGGGTCTCCATGTTGCACTGTTCACTTATGCACTGTCTGGGACAAATGAGGGGGGAAGGCGCCCCTCTCGCCACTGCCCCTCACCCTCCTGAACTCTACATCTGGACCCCACTACCAGCCCAGAGTCAGGGTGAGCTCAGGGGCAGAGTGCTGGTCATGCAGTCCAAGATGGGCTACCTAAACCCAAGTCCCACCTGCCTCCCCGGATGTCAGGACAAATGTGAATTAAAAAACAAGAAGCTAAAGTTCTCCTCCTGGAAATAAGGGAAGAGATTTCCCTCCCCTCCCTTTTGGTCAGAATGTTTACCTTAGAAAATTTGTAAATACAAGTACTTTCTCTGTTCGCTCTGGGGAAGGGAGGGCCTACCTGCAGTGTGTGTGCCTAGCTCCAAGTTGTAAAACAACTTCCCATCATAAAAATGCTAGTTTGTTTCCCATTTTTCCCTCTGGACAAAACTGATTGGCTAACACAGATGGTCAACCCAGTTAGGATGAACTATGTAAGACCAAGGGTGTTGTCCAGTCCTCTGACTTGGGGACTAGTTGTCTTAAAAACATGTATGCAATGGGTTGTATCTGCTTAGTTGAATGAGATTTCTTTCTGTCTTTACAATCTTGTGGTGGATTGCTTGTGATAGGCATCACATTCTGGTTTGGATGGTTATTTGATAATAAACATCTTTTCTTTTTCCACCACCTTTGTGGAGAAGATTTCCGGGTTAGGAGATCTGTTTTGTTTTTTTAACTGTATTTCCCCAACAGATCAAGACAAACAGGATCTCTGGAGCTCACCCTCTGCACAGTATTTGAGTAGCCTTCGCTAACTCGAATAAGCAAGAACTAAAGGCTTTCAAAGGAAATAAGCAATTACCCGGAACTCCCCAAGGAGAGCATCTGTCCTGAGGGAACGGGAATCAACCACCTGGAGGGAAAGAGAAATTAACACTCTCATTTACAAGTAAGCATTACAGTTCTTCCCTCCCAAATAATAACAGCCAACACTTAGATACACTTGCTCTATTCCAGAGATTATTCTAAGCAAAGTTCAACCCTCACAGGAACGCTATGAGTAGGTACTTTTACAATTCCCATTCTGTGGATGAAGAAACACAGAGGCACAGAGAGATTACAGGACTTGTACAGAATCACACAACCCCCAAATAGCATAGGCAGGACTAGAATGCACGCAGTTTGGCCCAAAGCCCATACGTTTGACCACTATACTGCCTTTCAGTGGACAGAGAGAGAGAGAAAAGAGAGCTGAGGCCCAGAGGAAGAAACTCTTGGCCAGAAGTAGGCACGCAGACAAACAAAATAAGATGAAAATCAAAGTGTCTGCTCCAAGAATGGTTTCAGAACCATGACCTGAGGTGCCTGAGGGTCTCCCTGCTCGGCTGCTGCCCCCATCTGAGCTGCTGAAGGCATTTCTGTGACAGGCAGAGCTGGGCAGTGAGCTGCCCCACATGGCCAGGCCTCTCACACACACCCATGCACATGCTGGCATGCATCACACAGAGCCCACAGAGAGTGCTTTGATGGCTCAGACGTACCGTGATGAAGATGGGCTCGTCAAACAGCTCCGAGGGAGAGTCAAACACATTGAAGAAAAGAGTCTGTGGGTTCAGGGTGAAAGCAAGACAAATGAGGACCTGCTGACCCCCCAGGCCGGACAGAGGGCTGGCCACCACCCACAGCCTTCAGGTGTGGTCTACCCAGAGTGTGCACTGAACTGGGAATTCAACTGGTTCTCAGGTATTCCACCCGACTTCACAGAGGTTGTCACCTCACAGACGGAGCGGGTGGCTGGTCCTGCAGGATGACAGGGATGTGGCACAGTGGGAGCCCAAGGCAGGAATAAGGACTAGAACCCTCTCTCCAATTCCTCAGATAACCTACTCAGGCCCGGGCACATCTCTCAACCCAAGTTAGCCTTTACGTAAACACTGAATGAACTGCCAAGTGTCTGCTGTACAGTCCCAGCACAGTGTCTGCTTGGAAGATCCCCAAGGTCCTAGCCCTGACACTCAGTGCCTCCCACCTCATTGAAAAATGGACTGTTTCCCTTGTGGATCCGCGTCCGCTTGGTCTGCCCAGCAGCTGTGACCTTGACCACAGGCTTGATGTTCACCCCTGGCAGCTGGCGCCCCTCGATCACCTGGACCCTGATCTGAAAGCCAGGAGGGAGCATAAGCAGGAGGAAGGGGGAAGTCATCAGGCAGCCCACTCCCAGCTTCAAGAGAGTCAGAAATCTCAGGAACCATCCTCACTCCTGGCTTCTTGGGAAGGATATTAAAAAGGAATTAGGAAGAGCAATTATAACAATCATATTTTCCCAACACAGTCCCTTGCATCTGTAAAATCCCATAGTTGCACAAAAGAGCTGCCAAGCTGCCCCAAGTAAGCTACCAGCACTAAATCGCAGGGATGGGCCAAGGATCCGGCCCTGCTTCATTTCATGCAGCCATTGGCACAAGCTTGACCTCCTGATGCTGATTTTTTTACATAACTTGAACTTTCCTCACTGACAATTCCCTCAGAGGTCAAATCTATATAGGGATGCAACAATTTGTCATATTCTGAGAAATACAAGTTTGCTCCACTAAACTTTAAGTAAATGAAGGTTGCAGAATATCTGTGCTTCCAATTTAGGCAAAATATTTAAAAATATGAAATTTTGAAAGAGTAAAACAAGTTTCATGCAAAAATAGGATGTTTACTAGTTATACTTTTAATCAGCAGTTATTTATTATTGTTATAATATTAACAGTATATTATATATTATATACTTTTCTACATATTTCTATATCTCAGTTATATATTATTATTTTCTAATCAGCAGTTATTTATTATTTACTAACCAACTTTTTTAAATGCCATACTATAGAAGAACATACTATTAATAACAATGGGAAGGTGGATGCATGATTCTTATTCTCTTAATTTTGCCATATTTTCCAAATTTTCTATAATAAACATATATATTAATTTTCTAAGGAGAAAAAAGGCAATAAGAACACATCTTGAGAATAATAATAATAATTGTTAGAATTTTGTCTCTCAAGCAAACACAGTGATCATAGCTAGGACTTTTGCTTTAATTACCATGATTTAGAACTAAAATATATTTTTACATTTTGTTGCACTTAATAAAGACTGAAGTTTCCTGTTTTTTTAACTTTAAAAGTAGTTCTAAAGAGTTAAATATCACTAAGTTCAACTACATCAAAATGGAAAATTTTGTAGAAAAGAAAATGAATACCCAAAGAAACAAAATTTAAAGGCAAAGAAAATGGGATGAATTTTTGGATAAAAATGTCAAAGAGTGAGGGTTGGACAAATTCAAATTCCACATGGTTTTCAAAAAAATCCACAGCTATAAGGAAGGGAATGGGTATATAGAGAAAAAAGACAGCTAAAGAGTTTAGATTTGGCGATTTCGGTTAAAATGCATATTCTGATTCAGCAGGTCTGGGGCTCTGCATTCCTAACAAACCTCCAGGTGCTGCTCACACTGGTCCACAGTGGGAACAGCAGGAGCTGCCCGGCCAGATGAACTCTGGTCGGAAAACAGGTGACAAATGTAAAAATATGCACAATCTCTGCAGGGACCTTTATCTTTCTTTAAGAGCAAAATCAGGCACTAGGCAGAGGCTTGTTCCAAGGCCCCAAGGTGTGAACCGTCCATTGAGCATCTGCCCAGGACCCAGGGAAACCAGAGACTCCCACCTCCGAGAGCCCTTAGGCCCCTCCCGAGGCTGGGCAGACAGGCAGGCACCGGGCATCTGCAGCTGCTGATCCGGAAAGGAGAAGACCATGGTCAGGGAGTGGCCCATCACCTGGAAATCCTGCGGTTTGTCCGACAGCAGCTTTCTGGACATGGGTGCGCTTCTCTTTCTTTTGCCCCCAGGGTGGTAGTGGGGAGGATGGGAGGGTGGCTTCTTTGGGGTGCTGGGACCCTCCGGACCTGGGGCCCCACCCTGATCCAGGAATGGCTCTGCCTCATCTCCTGTGAGCCCCTGGTCCTCAGTGTCCTCCTCTCCTCCTGTGTCTGGAAGGAGAGGGTGCTAATGAGGACCAGGTCCCTCTGGCCCTGCCCTGGGACCCCACCCAGCTGACGGAGGACCCAAAGAGCATGGGTGCTGAGACCCACCACCCGTGCCCCTGCCCCTCCCCTTCCCTGTTGATGAGCCAGGACAGATGAAGAAGAAGGAAAAGGAGCTTCTGAAGGCTGAAACTTGAGGGCAGTCAGTCCAATTAGTCACCAGGGAGGACACAGGATGGCCCTAGCCCTCCCCACCATGTCTGCAGCAAGAGTCCCTCCAGACACCTTGTCCCACTCCCCGCTGAGCTGATGGTCGTGGCAAGTGAGACAGTTACAGGGGGTAGGACTGAGATAGGAACAGCTGGCTGTGTCTCACCCGTGGGGGCCAGCCACTTCTTTCCAGAGTATCTCGTGTCCACGGTGCTGTCACTGAGCAGGGACCATGTCTCGGCCCGGCTCTGTCCCCCACCTGGCATGTGGGCAGGGCACAGCCCCAGGAGGGGAGAGGTGCTGGGTGAGGGAAGCCAGCCTGACGTACCCCACCCCAACCCTGCTCCCCGTGCCTGCCCCGGCCTGGCACAAAGCGCAGAAATGGTTACCCTGTCCGTCGGGGACTGTCCATTCTCACCACCTTTCTGACAGGACTGGGAACAAACAGACACCTCTAGGAGCCTTCCCTGTATGGCCTAAACCTCACTCTATCACATCCTCCTCCAGGTTTCCAGAATAGTCAAAGCCCTTTTGTCTCCCCACCCTCTGTCATCAGGCTGACCCCTTCTTCCCCAACCCCAGCCTGTGCTCCAGTCCCAGCTGACCTCCCATCTCTAAGCTCAGACAGTGCCAAGCCCCAACAAGACAGGCCCTGCTTTACCTCCCCCTCCACAGGCCCCATGCAGGGCTGGGCTGCACAGACTTAGGGCACAGCCCAGGTGGCAGCTGCTGGGATTTAAGTCTGAGTTTGCCTCTCGCTCCCTTCACCATGAGAGAAACTACAGACTCTCATGGGCAAGTCCCCACCCAGCCCATCTGTGTAGCTTCCTGCTCACCCTAGCAGGTGGACCACCTCCCCTGTCACCCAGCTAAATCCAAGCCAGCCACCATGGAGTGGGCCCTGCCTTGACAAGGCTGACAGAGGCAAGGGAAGAGAGCTGAAGCAACCTTGGGACTTAGCTCATTCAGTCTGCTCACTTCACAAATGATAAGCTAGGCCCAGAGGAGGAGAGTGGCTGATCTAATACACAGCTACTTGATGCCAAAGGCAAGACAGGAACTCATGCCCCCTGACTTCAGCTCAGGGCTCTTTCAAGGAAAATCCAGCTTTTGTCACATGCCACCAGCAAAGGTCTGCTGAGTGCTAGGGCAGGAAAGCACTGGCCTCCAGAGAGAGTGGGACCTCAGGCATGATCTGGGACAGACCCCACCCCAGAACAGGCATGCCCTCAGAAGCTCCCAGCCATCTCAGAGCCGCCCAGGCAGAGCACCCCGCCCAGGCACAGCTCCCGCCCTGGACAGCCAGGGTGCATGGGGCAGCATCCTCACATCATCCTTGCAGCACCCAGGGGAGCAGGTCTCCTGTCCCTTTTTACCACATGGCAGAGGCAGCTCTCACAACTCCCACCCACTGGGAAGCCCGAGTTTGGGGAAGGCAGCAGAGGCTGGCTGAGGCCTCACTGTGACCCCACCCCCAGGCTCAGGTGCCACTGCCTCTTCCCCAGGGACCCTGCCCAGGGGCTCCTCACCAGCCACCATATCCAGGTCAGGCAGAGTCGGGGAGGGGTCCAGAGGCCCAGAGGGTGGAAACGTGGGCACGGCTCCCGGGAGTGGCGTGTAGGACACCTGAAGGACCAGAGAGGCCTGGAAGAGATGGGGGCAGGGGGGCAGGGGGGCAGCGGGTCAGGGCCCTGGCCCCAGATCACCGCCATTCAGCCTCCTGCCTGCTCCTGTCACCCCTCCACCAAGGAGGATGGCTCTGACAGGGCTCAGCTCTGCAGCAGACGGGCACTGCCACCCCAGAGCCCCATCAGCACAGCCAGGTGGTCAAGAGCACAGACTCCGGAGTCAGGTTCCACCACTCAGGAGCTGTGTAACTGCGGGCAAGATCTGTAACCTCACTGTGCCTCAGTTTCCACATCTGTAAAATGGGGGTGGTAACAGCAGTAGTACCTTCTCATGAGTCAGATGAGGATGAAATTAGCTAACAGAGCACTTCATAAACTTTCATAAATGAATCAGCAATCCATCCTCTCATGCAGGGTTTTTTTTTTACAATTTTTTTATTAAGGTATTATTGATATACATTCTTTTCTTTTTTTAGGAGAGCAAGGTACAGGCTTTTATTTAGAGATAAAGTGAAAGGACAGAGCTCCCAGCTCATGCCAGGAGGGGACAAGAGAGTCCTCACCAGGAGGGGACAAGAGAGTCCTGATATACATTCTTATGAAGGTTTTACATGGAAAATAATGTGGTTATTACATTCACCCATATTATCGAGTCCCTCCCCACTCCCACCCCATTGCAGTCACTGTCCATCGGTGTAGTAAGATGCCACAGTCACTACTTGTCTTCTCTATGCTACACTATCTTCCCCATGATCCCCCACACACCATGTGTGCCAATCATACCCCTCAATCCCCTTCTCCTTCCCTCCCCACACGCCCTCCCCCACCCTTCCCCTTTTGTAACCCGTAGTCCCTTCTTGGAGTCTGTGAGTCTGCTGCTGTTTTGTTCCTTCAGTTTTCCTGCAGGATTTTTAAACTCGCAGGCCCATCTTCAGGTAAAAGCCCCTTTGGCCATTCTGCTCAGCCAAGGATCCACCCTATTTCTCCACAGACAGCAGCTCATCCTTGCTTTGCTCAGGCCCCAGCTAGCTCTGAGAAAGTCTTGGGGTCCTGCTCACCTTTCTGAGCCCTCTTCCCTTCCAGAAGCACCTGTCCCCAGCCTCAACCTCAGCTGCTCCAGCTTTGACCAGCTGAGAGGAGAGTGGCTGGTCCCACCATTCATGTGGACCAGGGAAGGCTGCCTTGTGCCCTCATCCCCCAGGCCCCCACCACAAGACCTGGCCAGCCGTGCAGCTCCTAGGCCAGTGGGGGCCTGGCTGAGCCTCCCCTGGCACCACAAATCAGTCAGTGCTCCTGGGGCAGCCTTTGTTATTGATCAAAACAATAAGTGCTCTATTTAAGAAACTTTGCAAAGTACCTTAAAGAAAAAAAAATTCAAAAGTAAACAAATTGCCATAATTCCACCACTGTTCACAGTTTGGTACAATTCTTTCCAATATTTTAAAATAAATATTGTACAGCTCTGCTTTATATAAAATGCTTTTATCTTAATGTTAGATAGTAAGCATTTCCCCAGATTTTGACAAACCCCTCATAAACTTAATTGTTAATGATACATTATAACTTCTGAGCCACTCTGCATAACTCACTAGACATGTCTGTTGAGTAGTACATATTAGGGATGTCCAGAAACTCCTGGAATGAATCCTGGTCCTGAGACAGAAGGGGTTGAAGACCCTGGATGTCAGATCTGAGGCTTGAATCCTCCAAATTGGAGCCTGGGCAGGGGCAGCTACACTAAGGTCAGGGCTGGTGGGAGGGTGGGGCTCAAAACAAGAAGAAGGAGGCTTGAGCCAGCTCAGCATCACAGGAGACCAGGGAGGAGGACCAGGAAGGCAATGAGACCCTTTAAGTCCAGGATTCAAGGCACGGCCCTAACTGCCCTGCAGGTTCCTGAACTACCACAAGGTGTCGCCATTGAAGCAGCACGGTGCCCCCGCACACCAAGCTCCTGCCGCCCAAAGGGAAACAAGCAGCCTCTCCGGCTGCCCCAGATACTCATGCCCGCTCACAGCCACGCTGGACTCCTGCAGATTCCAATCAATAGGTCTGGGGTGGGCCTAGGCATCTGCATTTTTAACAGCCCTCCTCATCATCATCAAAAGGCAAGTTGGGCTCTTTGGAGAAATAATTCTAGGTCTCAGCCAGGAAGGTAGATGACCCTGGACATCTTCCTTTGTGCCACAAAACAAGGAAATACTCAAAAAGTGATAGAAACATGTCAGAAGGAGCCTACTTTCAGAGACTCCCACTGGCCAAATCTGGGACAATGTAAACATGAAAATAAATAATGATGTAACAGATTTAAACCACTGAATAAAATAGGAAAACATGAATCCCTAAATAAATAAACAGGGAGAGAGAAAGCTTCTCCTTACAGTGAAACACCAACTGCTTAATGCAGGAAAGTAAAAAAAAAACTGATTTAGAATTTTGTCATTTTAGCAGCCATCAAAATACTAATAAACCAGCCAGGAAGCGACAATGGCTGTGAAAAATTCCGGGAAAAAGCTGGATGAAGAACAGGGTATTTATCATCACAAAGCACCCCCCCTAAAATCCTTATTCGAAATGGGAATGGATCAGTGGAGAGACCCAGCACACATACATTAACCATATGATCCAGTTTAATGGCATGGTGAGGAACCAAAGAACTCGGTCACCTACAATCCAATGTGGTCAGCACAGCGTCTCTGCTCTGTTGCTGCCAAAGACACACAACCTGAATCTTACCACAGGGGAATGTTGGACAAACCCCAACTGAGGGACATTCCACAAAGTAACTGGCCTGTAGTCTCCAAAATGTCCAGGTCACAAGTGTACAAAAGTCAAAGAAAGACTGAGTAATTCTCCCAGACGAGAGGCGACTAAAGAGACAAAACAACTACCACAATGCATGATCCATGACTGGGTGCTTTTGCTATAAATGACACTGTTGAAAAAACTGATGAAACTTGGATAGGGGTCTGTGGGTTAAATGACAGTGCTTATTAACATCAATTTCCTCAATTCTTGCAGGTTGTATGGTGGTTCTGTAGGAGCAAGTCCTTAGTCGGAGAAAATGCACAGTAAATTCAGGGTGATGGGCCAGGAGTTTGGTGACTTGGTTGCAAATGGTTTAGGACAAAGTACTTTTTGTACTATTCTTGCAACCTTTCTTTAAATCTTAAACTGTTTTAAAATGAAAGGTTTAAAAAGCTGAGAAATCTGTGTCTGCTATGACCACAGAAATCTCACTCCACAAAGACAAATAAAGCCCCTCACACACTCATTGCTGATTCCACTCTCCAGAAGTAGTGTGAGGTCAGGACCAGCCACATGGCTAGCAAGCCAAGAGCAAAATTAACATTAAGATTTCAAGATGGTAACAGCAGAGAATTAAAGCAAGTGCAGGGTCCGACTGTCCATGAGGCTGGCCCTGTGAGGGGTGTTTGCTCGACCTAGCCTGAGATGGGTGTGCATCTGAAAGATGGGGAGCCCCCACCAGATATTTCTTGCCTGACCCATTTATTCATTCATTCATTCATTTGCTTATTCTTTCCCTGCACAAATATATATCGAGCACCTGCTAGGGACCAAGCACTTCGAGATATTAGGATGCTTCCAAGAACAAAGCAAAAGCTCTTGCCCCCAGGGAGCTGACATCTTGGCAGAGGAGACAGACAAATAATAAACATGCATATGAAATAGGTACATAGAATATAGAGTATGTTAGAAATAAATGAAAAAGTAAATCATGGCAAGAGGGATCAGGGGAGCAGGAAGGGGTACAGCTTGCAGTGTTAAATCAAGTGGTCTGGCAGTGAGGTGAGGAGAATTTGAGCAATACTTTGAAGGGGGCACTGCTTGGCTGTCCTTCAGCCCTGGGTTCTTCTAACACTTGATGACTGAGGTCTTCTGACCCTGGGACCAGATCCCCTTGAAGAACACCTCTTCCTATTTCTTGGGGCTTTCCCCTCCTACCCACCCTCTCCACACCACCTGGGGGCTTCTAGTGTACCACCTCTGTGCTCTGTGCAGAGGTAGAGCCACAGCTCCACACTATGGCCCAGGTACCAGCACCTAGGTACCAGCATGGGGTTCAGGAGCAGCGCTCCAGGAGAAGCAGGAAAGGGCAGCAGCCAGAATCCAGCAGCCCTTCCTGGGATTTCCTGAGCCTCAGGTACCTCCACACTGAGCACCCCACACCAACCTCCTGAAGAACTGGCAACATCCCGTGGCTCCAAGCACCTGTATGAGATTTCCAGCACTGAGCCAGTTCCATCTTTCAGATACCTATCAAGGAGCCACAGGTACTTCCCGGCAGCTCCAGAGGATCTAGAGCCCAGGATCTAGAACAGGCTCCAGAGACCATGCTTCAGGCCTGCAGGTGGTTAACACTGGAGGCTTCTAGCTCTAGCGGGAATCTGAAGGAAAGGGGACATGTTGCCCCATCCAGGGTAAAGACCTCCAGCTCACTGTAACATCATACCTCATAGCCTGTCCCCCTCTCTATACATAACCAAAGCTGAGATTTTCTTCCTGTGGAACATATGTGAGCTCCATGCCCTCCCAGACCACTGACCTTGGCCTAGAGTCCCCAGCAGGAGCCTCCTTGAGGCCGTCCACGTCAAGGTACCCCACCTACAGCCCTGCTTCTCAGGTCTCCAGCCCCAGCACCACCTTGCAGTCAGTCATCCTATCACATGACCATTATCGGTCAATCATGTGTCCACCAAAGCACAGTGCCCTGGAGGAGGTCACCTCAGTCATGCATACCTGCCATCTTGGGATCCACAGTAGACAATATCACAGAAGTCTGGAGGGCCCTGTTTGGCCCTCCAGAAACCAGAGGCAAAGGCAGGGGACAACCTCATCAGATCCTCCAGCAGGTTCCGCGGCCAGCCTGTGAGATCCTCTGCCTACCCTACAGGCTCAGGCCCTTGCTTGCTGCCTACCTCCTGGGCCACAGCTCTCTGACACTCAGCTCAGCAAGACCAGCCCATGCCCACCTCTCCCAACATACACTCTTCATAGACCGGAAAGCCCGTAGTGCCTGGGCCTTATTTACCTTTCCCTCAGACAATGTCCAGAAGGGTAAGATGTGGCCCTGAGCTGAAGCAGGGGTTGGTACTGTATCTTCAGAAAACTTGAAGGAAACTCAGAGATTCACCAGAGCTCTGTGCTACCCACCTCCAGTCCCCACTCCCAACATGCAGCCTGACCCGGCTCACTCACTCACCAGGCCACTATTCTTGTCAGCCCACGGGTTTCCCTTTCTAGTCTGACTTCAGCTTTTAAGGCCGAGGCAACAGTGATACTGTTCTTGTGGTCCATCCACAACCTCACTAGCAAGCTGCTCTCAAAATACATTGTGAGAATGTTGCTCTTTTCCCCCATACCCAATTCTCCCTGGACCTGGAGGCTCCCTCAGGACAGGGGTAGCATTTTCCCCTTCAGTCTAGAAGCTATCTGAAGATAGATTTGGCATCTTCTCATGGCACAAAGCCCAGTGTGCCATGTCAGATGGGATTTGGCTGAGAATACTGCAACACAGGGCAACGAGTCCATGGCCCAGCCTGCAGGAGGGCCTCATGGTCTCCAGTGGCCCACCTCCTCTCAGTCCTCCCAATGTTTCCTAAGGATCCCACAGGCCCTGTCTCATGCCCATCCCTCCATCAGCAAATTCCTTTGGAAACTGAGCTATGCCCAACCAGAGACACCTGGCATGCTCTGCCTGTGGGGCCCAGCCCTGAGGTGGCCAGTGAGAATCTTCAGCTTCTGGCACAGCTCCCTGTCCCTTCTGAGCATGTCTTAACTTTTCTGTGCCTCCTGCTGCTTTGCAACCAGCCCCAGGTTCCACATGGGAAGCCCCAGCTCAGAGGGCCTTGGGTGATGCCTAGGGCTTCTCTGCAACCTAGTGCTATCACTAGGGACTACAAGATGGACCCAGACCCTCCCCACAGGCCAGAGCTGTCTCCTGGGCATAAGGGGGGAGCCTGACTCTCCTAGCCCATGCTCAGCTGGGGGCCAAATGAAGCAGGGCCCAGCCCACTCCCCCATCCATCGCCTCTGGCTCTCACACTCTCTTCTTGGAGACATGGTTTGTGAAGGGTTGGCAAGTTCAGCAGAGAACCAGGGGTCCCAGCCCAGGGAAGAAAACCGTTGGTTCCCAGCTGGTGAGCACCAGGCATAGACAGAGTGTGGGAACAACAAGGGAGCAGATGAGTGACCCAGGGATGGTCACCAGCCTGGCTCAGCCCCATGGACGGGGGTGAAAAGCTCCATCTCCAGGGCTGGATGGGCCTTTGAACTTGGAGGGGAGCAAGTGCAGAACATGAAGGAAACTATTGGGTCATGGATGCATATAGGGCTAAAGAAGAGAGATGTGTGAGCTGCTCGGCCAGAAGGTGGGAAACCCTGGCTGGAGGCACTGGGGGGCATACACAGCAATGCAGGCAGCTCCATCCTGAGATGTGCTGGAGAAGCACTGAGCAGATCCCCTCACTCAAAGTACCTCTCCCACCAGCCGCCCATGCTTCCTCCATCGGTGCTCTGCACCTTTAAAGAGAGCTCTGGCCCTCTTCGAGATCCCCTGGAGGGGTAGCTCCAGAAGTCCTTAGAATCCTTTTCAACAATAGGTATGTGTGTGATATTGTGATCTATAATAAGAAATATATATATTTGGTCTTCGTCCCTGTTTATGGCACAGAGATCCTAAAACCCTAGAAATTTCCTAGGAGATGAGAATGCTAAAGGTGTCTTTTGTTATGTTAATGAGGTGACTTTTGGTGAGACCCTAAGGATGGGAGGTGGTTGCTAGTGAAGCCGGCTTGTGATGAGAGAGTTGGAACTTTCAGCCCCCCTCCCCACCCCCAGTGCCGTCCTCCACCACCTCCAGGGAGGGGAGAGGGGCTGCAGATGGAGTTCAGTCACGAAGGTCCAATGGTTTAATCACTCCTGCCTATGTAATGAAGCCACTATAAAAACCCAAAGGACAGGGTTCAAAGAGCTTCCAGGTTGGTGAATACATGGAGATTTGGGGACAGTGGCCCATGCAGAGAAGGCATGGAAATTTCACACCCTTCTCTAAACCTTACCCTATGTGTCTCCTCCATCTGGCTGTCCTATACCATTTTATAATAAACCTGTAATCTAGTAAGTAAAGTGTTTCTCCAGGTTCTGAGACACTCTAGCAAATCAATCAAACCCAAGAGGATCTCAGAAACTCTGATATATAGCTGGTCAGTCAGAAGCACAGGTGACAACCTGGACTTGAGACTAGCATCTGAGGTATTGCTGGGAGTAGGGATGGATAGTGCTGTGGACTGAGCCCTAACCTGTGGTAGCCTGTGGGATCTGACACTGTCTTCTGTCTTTGCTAGAAGTTGTCAGAATTGACTTAAATCATAGAACAAACAGCCTGTGTTGGAGAGTTGCTTGGTGATGTGGAAAAACCCATACACTCAAATTGGAAATTGGTACTAGAACACTTAGGGAGCATTAGGAGACTGGAGAGTTCAAAGGGGGAACCAGGAGGACTCAGGAGGTGATGGAGACAGGCTCACCGATTATGCACTGAGCCAGAATGTTCTACCAGTGAGCACTGTCTGGGAAAGAGACGGATGCTCCTGGGAAGTGGCATTCCTTCATCAAGGAAGCACCCCACCCATTACTGGCCTGAGATGCCTCAGGAGAAATTCCAGCATTAGAAGGGCAGTGAACCAGGAGTCCATTTAAATCCGCTCCATGCCTGAGTGTTAGGAGATGCGCCCCCTGATTTATGTCTCCATTTGTACATCAATTCACGGCATGACTTCAGTCAGTCACTCTCTCTCTCTAGTGCTCAGTACCCACTAGTGGTTCTATTCAATGCTCTGCCCAATATTTTTTGGTTCTATTCAGCCAAGGAAATCTTGGCTGATTTCCCGAGCCAGGCAAGAGCCCCAGTTTCAGTTTCACACACACACACACACACACTCTCTCTCTCTCTCTCTCTCTCTCTCTCTCTCTCTCTCTCTCTCTCTCTCTCTCGCGCGCGCGCGCACGCGGGGCAAGGCATCCCTGCTTGCCCAAAAGAACTCAGCCCAGAATCCGTGGGGCCTCACTGGGAGAAAGTATTTCCAAATTGATAGTGCCCCAGTGCATCCTGGGAGGTAAGGCTGACCCAGAAGGAAGGTCAGGAATTCTACTGAGCAGGAAGAAAGAACCCTGCAGGGTATATTTAGCTCACTAAAAATAACGGGAGGCAGGAGATGAGGGCTGGGAATTGTCTGCTAGGACTGGGAGAGCACTGGGAAGGCTGGGGGAAGGGCAGGGAGGGCAATGGAGGAAAGGAAGAGAGTCTGACAGGTCCCAGTGGGCAGGGGACAGGGATGTCTGTCTCTCTTCCCTTTTGACCTGTGACCCAGATGACTCAGATATTCCAGATCTGGAGAAAAAGGGCTGGGGGGTGAGGAGGGCTTCCGGGAAGACTGGTAAGACATAGGGATTCCAGTGAAAAAACCAATCCCAGGAGGCAACTATGCCTGCCTCCAGGACAGGAGGTGATCCAGGCGCAGGCCAAGCTGGTGTGAAGCCAGGCTAACTTGAGCCCTGCAGGTGGAGCCAGGGTCCCCTCCCATCCCCTCCCATCTCTGTCACCCCAGGGCCCCTCCCGGGCACCCCAAGCTCTGGCCAGGGTAAGGCCTGGATGCTGGGAGCTAGACTATGACACACCACTGGAGTCAGAAACTGGCCAGCCCAATGGGCACTTACCCCTGTGGGCTGCTTCTTGGTGTCCAGCAGGGGGGCATTGAAGCTGGCAGATAGACTGGGAGTGGCAAGGACCTTCCGGAGTGGGATCTTGGCTTCCCCCAGGAACCTTAGAAGAGAGAAAAGTGGCATGTAGAAAACTAGCCTAATTGCCTGGCTTGTCTCCCACCATGCCCTTCACCATCACCACCACACAAACACCCCACAAAGCTGATCTGCCGAGAACCCATAGCCACCTAGGGTCCCTTGAGGCTCCCCCTAAACCCTGTCCCAGGAAGGCTAGCCCCCTTTCCCTGCATAAGAGGAATAAGACTCACCTTCCCTTCCCCCAAGGTCAACTTTGACCCCTTTGTACCCCTCCCCAGAGGCCCAGGCACCCAACTCCTGTCCACCTGGGTTCTTCCTCATAAGGGCTGTCTTGCCCATGGGATCTCAGCACCAGCAGATCAGTGTCTCCTGAAAGCATGGGCTGCTTCTCCATCATTATTCTGCATTGCTCTCAGGCCCCAGTAGCTCCTCTGACTCAAGTCTACACAGGCCATCTATACTGTTTTCTTAACACTCAGCCAGCAGTGATGATAACTGAAAAACAACAGTCCTTCCATTCCTCAGGGACTGGAAGAAAAGAAAATTGAGGAAGGAGAGACATGCCCTGCCCCCATGAGAGGTCTAGGACCCACAGCACACCCCTGAAGCCACATCTCTGATTGAGGGGAAGGGGCTTGTGAATAGATGGGCTCTTAGGAAAGAGTGGGGAGGTCACCACATGATGGTCAGTGATGGGAACCTTGAAAAAGTGCCAAGGAGAACATTAATGAAAGAGATTGAAGATGACATAAATAAATGGAAAAAAAAACCCTGGATCAGATGGTTTCACTGCTGAATTTTATCAAACATTTAGTGAAGACCTAATACCCATCCTCCTTAAAGTTTGTCAAAAAGTAAAGGAGGAGGGAATACTCCCAAACTCATTCTATGAGGCCAACATCACTCTAATACCAAAACCAGGCAAAGACACCACAAAAAAAGAAAATTACAGACCAATATCCCTGATGAACATGGATGCAAAAATACTCAACAAAATATTAGCAAAGCAAATTCAAAAATACATCAAAAAGACCATCCATCATGATCAAGTAGGATTCATCCCAGGGATGCAAGGATGGTGCAACATTCGAAAATCCATCAACATCATCCACCACATCAACAAAAAGATGGACAAAAACCACATGATCATCTCCATAGATGCTGAAAAAGCATTCAACAAAATTCAACATCCATTCATGATAAAAACTCTCAACAAAATGGGTATAGAGGGCCAGTACCTCAACATAATAAAGGCCATATATGATAAACCCACAGCTAACATCATACTGAACAGTGAGAGACTGAAAGCTTTTCCTCTGAGATTGGGAACAAGAAAAGGATGCCCACTCTCCTCACTGTTATTTAACATAGTACTAGAGGTCCTAGTCATGGTAATTAGACAAAACAAAGAAATACAAGGAATCCAGATTAGTAAAGAAGAAGTTAAACTGTCACTATTTGCAGATGACATGATATTGTACATAAAAAACCCTAAAGACTCCACTCCAAAACTACTATAACTGATATCGGAATACAACAAAGTTGCAGGATACAAAATCAACATACAGAAATCTGTGACTTTCTTATACACTAACAATGAACCAATAGAAAGAGAAATCAGGAAAACAATTCCATTCACAACTGCATCAAAAAGAATAAAATACCTAGAAATAAACCTAACCAAAGAAGTGAAAGACCTATACCCTGAAAACTATAATTTCTCTTAAGAGAAATTAAAGAGGACACTAACAAATGGAAACTCATCCCATGGTCTTGGCTAGGAAGAATTAATATAATCAAAATGGCCATCTGGCCAAAAGCAATATACAGATTTGATAAATCCTTATCAAATTACCAACAGCATTCTTCAATGAACTGGAACAAACAGTTCAAAAATTCATATGGAAATACCAAAGACCTCGAATAGCCAAAGCAATCCTGAGAAGGAAAAATAAATTGGGGGGGATCTCACTCCCCAACTTCAAGCTCCACTACAAAGCCACAGTAATCAAGACAATTTGGTACTGGCACAAGAACAGAGCCCCAGACCAGTGGGACAGAATAGAGACTCCAAACATTAACCCAAACATATATGGTCAATTAATATATGATAAAGGAGCCATGGACATACAATGGTGAAATGACAGTCTTTTCAACAGATGGTGCTGGCAAAACTGGACAGCTACATGTAAGAGAATGAAACTGGATCACTGTCTAACCCCATACACAAAAGTAAATTCAAAATGGATCAAAGACCTGAATGTAAGTCATGAAACCATAAAACTCTTAGAAAAAAACATAGGCAAAAATCTCTTGGACATAAACATTAGTGACTTCTTCATGAACATATCTCCCTGGGCAAGGAAAACAAAAGCAAAAATGAACAAGTGGGACTATATCAAGCTGAAAAGCTTCTGTACAGCAAAGGACACCATCAATAGAACAAAAAGGCATCCTGCAGTATGGGAGAATATATTCACAAATGACAGATCCGATAAAGGCTTGACATCCAAAATATATAAAGAGCTCACGCACCTCAACAAACAAAAAGCAAATAATCCAATTAAAAAATGGGCAGAGGAGCTGAACAGACATTTCTCCAAAGAAGAAATTCAGATGGCCAACAGACACATGAAAAGATGCCCCACATTGCTAGTTACCAGAGACATACAAATTAAAACCACAATGAGATATCACCTCACACCAGTAAGGATGGCTACCATCCAAAAGACAGACAACAACAAATGTTGGCGAGGTTGTGGAGAAAGGGAAACCCTCCTACACTGCTGGTGGGAATGTAAATTAGTTCAACCATTGTGGAAAGCAGTATGGAGGTTCCTCAAAATGCTCAAAATAGACTTACCATTTGACCCAGGAATTCCACTTCTAGGAATTTACCCTAAGAATGTAGCACTCCAGTTTGAAAGAGATAGATGCACCCCTACAAGCAACCTAAGTGTCCATCAGTAGATGAATGGATAAAGAAGATGTGGTACATGTACTCAATGGAATATTATTCAGCCATAAGAAGAAAACAAATCCTACCATTTGCAACAACATGGATGGCTCAGTGAAATAAGCCAGGTGGCGAAAGACAAGTACCAAATGATTTCACTCATATGTGGAGTATAAGAACAAAGAAAAACTGAAGGAACAAAACAGCAGCAGGATCACAGAACCCAAGAATGAACTAACAGTTACCAAAGGGAAAGGGACAGGGAGGATAGGTGGGAAGGGAGGGATAAGGGTGGGGAAAAAGAAAGGGGGCATTACGATTAGCATGTATAATGTGGGGGGTGCACAGGAGGGCTGTGCAACACAGGGAAGACAAGTAGTGATTCTATAGCATCTTACTAGGCTGATGGACAGTGACTGTGATGGGGTTTGTGGGGGGACTTGGTGAAGGGGGTACCCTAGTAAACATAATGTTCTTCATGTAACTGTAGATTAATGATAACAAAATTTTAAAAATGGGTATAGAGGCAAGTACCTCAACATAATAAAGGCCATATATGACAAACCCACAGCCAACATCATACTTAACAGCAAGAAGCTGAGAGCTTTTTCTGTAAGATCAGGAACAAGACAAGGATGCCCACTCTCCCCTCTTTTATTCAACATAGCTCTGGAGGTCCTAGCCATGGCAATCAGACAATACAAAGAAATTAAAGGCATCCAGGTTGGCAAGGAAGAGGTTAAACTGTCCCTGTTTGCAAATGATATGATATTGTACATAAAAAACCCTAAAGAATCTACTCCAAAACTACTACTAGATCTAATGTCTGAATTCAGCAAAGTTGCCAGATACAAAATTAATACACAGAAAACTGTTGCATTCATATCACTAACGATCAACTAGCAGAAAGAGAAATCAGGAAAACAATTCCATTCACAATTGCATCAAAAAGAATAAAATACCTAGGAATAAACCTAACCAAGGAAGTGAAAGACCTGTACTCTGAAAACTACAAGACACTCATGAGAGAAATCAAAGAAGATACCAATAAATGGAAACACATCCCATGCTCATGGATAGGAAGAATTAATAGTGTTAAAATGGCCATACTGCCCAAAGCAATCTATACATTCCATGCCATCTCTATCAAAATACCAATGGCATTTCTCACTGAGCTAGAGCAGTAATCCTAAAATTTGTATGAAACTACAAAAGACCCTGAACAGCCAAAGCAATCTTAAGAAAGAACAAGGCTGGAGGTATAACACTCCCTGATTTCAAAACATACTACAAAGCTATGGTAATGCAGACAGTATGATAGTGGCACAAGAACAGATACATTGACCAATGGAACTGAATAGAGAGCCCAGAAATAAACCCAACCTATATGATCAACTCATATATGACAAAGGAGGCAAGTATACACAATGGGGAAAAAACAGCAGTCTCTTCAATAAATGGTGTTGGGAAAACTGGATAGCTACATGCAAAAGAATGGAACTGCATCACTGTCCTACACCATACACAAAAATAAACCCAAAATGGATTATAGACCTAAGTAAAAGACCTGAAACCATAAAACTATTAGAAGAAAACATAGGCAGTAAACTCTTGAACTTCAACATTAGAAATTATTTCTGGATATTTCTTTCCAGGTAAGGGAACAAAAACAAAAATAAACAAGTGAGACTACATCAAACTAAAAAGCTTCTGCACAGCAAAGGACATCATCAATAAAATGTAAAGACAACGAGAGATTAAAGATGGCTGCATGAGAGGAGAGACAGAGGCTTCCTACTAAAACTGGATACAATTAGAAAATTTAATTGGTGAACCTAATCCTGAGAGAGCAACAGGAAAGAGGACTTCAGACTGCACACACCTGGAGAAAAGAGCAGACCTCACCCAACTGGGTAACATATAGGAGCTGTAAGCCCCTTCCCCACCCCAGCTCTCCGGCGGGAGGAAGAGAAACGGAGCAGGGAGGGAGTGGAAGGCATGGGACCGCTGAATATCTTGCTCCGGAGATCTGCGCTGGGAGCACAAACCTACATTTCATGGTGCTTTCATGAGACTGGCATGACTACCAGGTTGGAAAGTTAATACTGGCAGAGTTCCTGGGGAGACTGGGATTCCGGCTGCTTGTGGAAAGCAGGGATCCATATCTGGCTGCTCTGGGACAAAAACCTATACTTGTGTACCTGGCCCACTGGCTCAGGCAGTGGAGACAGGCACAGGAGCCAGGAGGCGGGGAACAGCTCTTTCCTACCTCCAGTACTGCTCCCCTGCGACCCCCGACATTGCTTCAGGGGCTGAGCAGCTCCAGAATAGAGCTTCTGGACACTAGAGGGCGCCATATATAAACATGAACTGCCAAAGGAACCTTGTCCAGAGTAAAATTGTTAATACAACTCTGGAGAAAGATTTAAATGATATGGACCTCGTGACTCTTCCTGAAAGGGAGTTCAAAATAAAAATAATCAACATCCTAATGGAGGTATGGAAAAACATCCAAGAACTCAGGATAGAATTCAGGTCAGAGAGCCAATCGTTAAAGAACACGATGGAGGGTATTAAAAGCAGGTTAGATACTGTGGAGGAGACAATAAATGAAATAGAAACTAGAGAAGAGGAATACAAAGAAGCTGAGGCACACAGAGAAAAAAAATGTAAAGATAACATAGTGTAGGTAGAATGTACTTGCAACAATATATCTGATAAGGGGCTAATATCCAAAGTACATAAAGAACTCACATGACTCAACACCAAAAAACAAATAATCTGATTTAAAAATGGGCATTGGACCTGAATAGACGTTTTTCCAAGGAAGACATACAGATGGTCAACAGACACATGAAAAGATGCTCAACATTATTAATCACCAGGGAGATACAAATCAAAACCATGATGAGATATCACCTGATACCAATCAGAATGGCTAGTATTAACCAGATAAGAAATAACAATTGTTGGCGAGAATGTGGAGAAAAGGGAACCCTTGTACCCTGCTGAAATTAGCACAGCCACTATGGAAAGAAGTATGGAGGTTCTTCAAAGAGCAAAAAATCAAAATACTGTTGATCCAGCAATTCCATTTCTGGGAATCTACCAGAAGAAAATGAAATCATCCATTTGAAAAGATATATGCACCCCTAATTTTATTGCAGCATTATTTACAATAACAAAGATATGGAAGCAGCCAAAGTGTCCATTGATAGATGAATGAATAAAGAAGATGTGATACATAAATATAATGGAACATTATTCGGCCACACAAAGAAAGAAAGAAAGATATTTTGCTTTTTGTGACAACATGGATGGACCTAGAGGGTATTATGTTAAGTGAAATAAATCAGAGAAAGATGAATACCATATGGCTTCACTTATATATGGAATCTGAAAAACAAACAAATAAACAAAACAGAAATAGACTCATAAACACAGAGAATGGACAGTTGGTTACCATGAAAGAGGTGGAGGGAGACAAGTAAAATAGGTGAAGGGCATAAGGAGGTACAAACTTCAAATTATAAAATAAATAATGCAGTCACAGGGATGGAAGTATAGCATAGGAAATACAGCTTATAATATTGTAATATCTTTGTATGGTGACAGATGATAACTACAGTTATCACGGTGAGCATTTAGCAATGTATATAATTGATGAATCAGTATATAAACTGTATTTCAATAAAAGAGAAAAGAAAATGGCTTATTGGCTCTGACCTTCTTGCCACTGTATCAAAATCTCTTTAAAAGAAAATGTGTAAATAAATAACTGTGAAAGAAAAAAAAAAAGAATGCCAAGAAAGAGCTAAGAAGTGTGTTCCCTAAGCTAAGAAATGAGCAAACTGCATGTTGCACTTCTGCAGCAGCGACAGGAAATCCAGGGCAGTGAGTGGCCCATGTCAATCAGAATTCTCCCGGGTCTGCATGCTTCCTGCATATTATTGTCAGGGCATGAACAGTGAACAGCCACTCCTCTACTCCCACCAATTGTTTCTTAATTTTTTTTCCCGATGGAAAAAATTATTTTAATACAAATGTGCTTAGTGAAATGTGAATGTACTTAGCGCCACTAAACTGTACACTTAAAATGGTTAAAATGGTAAGTTTTGTTCTGTGTAGTTTATCATAATAAATAAATAAATAGTCACTTCTCTGAGCTTCTGGACAATGAAATCCCTTGATCCATTCCCGTTGCTATTATCTGGCACCTTCCTTTCCCTGCACTCTGTACAACTGATTTGAATATGGGTTTTCATGACCTTGTGAAATAAAACTTCATGAACTTTCCAAGCTGATTTTTAAAACTGGCTGCTCACCATTAGGTACCACCTCATAACCATGAGGATGGTTACTATTTAAAAAAAAACAGACAACAACAAATGTTGGTGAGGATGTGGAGAAATTAGAACCCTTTGTGCCCTGTTGGTGGAACTGGGAAAAGGTGTAATCTCTGTGGAAAACAGTATGGTGGTTCCTCAAAACATTAAACATTTTATTATCATATGATCCTACAATTCTACTTCTGGGTATATATCCAAAAAAAATTGAAAGCAGGGACTTAAAGAATATTTATACACCCATATTCATAACAGCATTGTTCACAACAGTCAAAAGGTAGATGCAACCCAACTATCTAACAACAAATTAATGGATAAATAAAATGTGGTATATGCATACAGCAGAATATTATTTGGCCTTAAAAAAGAAATTTTGATACCTCTTACAGCACGGATGAACCTTGAGGACACTACACTAAGCAAAAAAAGCCAGACACAAAAGGGAAAATATTATGTGATTCCACTTTTCCTAGAAAAGGTAAATTCATAGAGAAAGAAAGTAAAATAAAGGTTACCAGGGGCTGAGGGTAAGAGAAGTGAGACGTTATTATTTAGTGGGTACAGAGTTTCAGTTTGGGATGATGAAAAAGTTCTGAAGATGGATAGTGGTGATGGTTACACAATAATGTATATGTGCTTAAGGCGACTGAATTATATACTTAAAACGGTTAAAATGGTAAGTTTGGTCATACATAGTATAACATGATTAAAAATAAATTAAACAAACTAGCCACTTATCTAAACTTCTGGACAATAAAATTCCTTGATTTCCATTCCTCTTGGAGCTAGCAGATTCTCGGTCACCTTACAAGTTTTCTTGTTAGCAAAGCAATAACTTGATATATGCTTAACATCAATTTTTCTAACATTTCTTCAGAGAAAGGGCTAGTGGTCAGTAATACTCCTTTCTCCTGATGCCGAATCACATTTGTTTTATATTCCTTAACAGCATGTAGCAGGCTTGTACCATAGCTTACTAAATTGGGGTTCCTGGAGTGTCTCCATTCCAGGTCCAGTGTAGGGGAGGCACCTGTCATCAGTGTGCTGACCTAAGTGTTCACAGGACCCAGACATCAAAAAGACCAGACCGTAGGTGTAAAGGACCGGTGATTCCACTGGACATTGGCGTTCAGAGTCGTCCTGTGTCCTTCAAGGGAAGGCTAGGGCAGCAGGGCCGAGGGACCTGCTCCTGCAGGTAGATGGCAGAGCCTGCTCTAGAACTCGGGTTCCCAGTGCCCGGGGCTCAGCCTGGCGGAGCGGGAGGCAGTGCCGAGGGGTGAGGGCGGTTGGTGGGGGGGCGCGCCTGGAGGTGCAGACAGCGGTGCAGGCGGCGCAGAGCCAGCTCGGGGCCCTCCGGGCTGCAGCCTGAGGCCGGCTGGCCCGGGTACGCAGAGCACGGCCGGGGCCACCCACCCCGCCTCCCTTTCTGGCACCCAGCCGCCCAGCCCTCCGCCCAGAATTCCCGGAAGTGGGGCGGGGAACAATGGGAGGAAACTCGGGAGGAAACGCAGAAGGAAGCGCCTCTGAGCCGCTGCCAGCCCGGGCGCCTCCGGGTGGCCGGAGACCTCGGCCGGCAGGGACCGCTTGTTTTTTCCTCCCTTCAGCACCTTTCTGGTTTAGGAAATGCCCCTGCCTCCCACGCACAGCACTGGGGCCTGTGCCGCAGGAGCTGGACGGCCCTCCCAGCCCCTACGTCCCTAGGAAGGGAGGCTGGAGGCAACACAGCAGGCTGTTCTGCCCCAGGGCCTATGGAGCAGGCTGGCCCTAAGGGTGCAGCACAGAATTGCTCTGGGACAAGGGGTACGAGAGGGGAGGACTCTCTGGGGAGGTGGGACGGGGCACAGGAAACCCTGATGGCCACTCTTCATTTACTAATTTCAGAGGATGGAGAAGATGCAGCTTTATTCAGGGGCCTCAGGTTTGGGAAGGCCCAGACCCTGAGCAGACCCACCCCGTCTGGAAATCAAAACTGAGACACAGACCCTAAGGCCCAACCCCACAGGGCATCCAACCAGCAGCAGCTTGTGGCAGACAGGAGGCAGTGGGGGGCAAATGAGGCAAGGACGGGCCTGGGGGTCCTGCACAGGCTATCTGGGAGCCAGCTCTGTGTGCAGAGCATGGTGAGTTGCAAGAAACCCCACCCCATGGGCGTGGGCCCCATCCCCTGCAGCCCACAGACAGAAAAATGCCCTGCCTCTCCCAACCTCCCCAGACCTTGCCATCCCTCTGGCTGTGCTATGTTCTGGAGCCACTGGAATGTGGGGGCAGGCAAACTGTGGGGGCTGAAGAGCTGCTGCCATCCCAAAGACTGAAAGAGAAGTCAGGAATTGGCATGGGGGAGGGAGGGAGAGGTCAACGGAGCTCACATGTTGACAAGGGACGCATTTTTCCTCCATGTAAAAAGAATGCATTCCCAAGTTCATCATGCAGTAGGGCTACTGTCCTGTCGGAGCTGTGCAAAGAGCTATGCAGTGTTAGCTATGCAGATCTGAGCCTTAAATGGGGGGCTATGAATTAAGGAGTCCAAGTAAGTTTATGTTAATGAAGTATGAAAAAATCTAAATAATTCTATTTAAAAACATTAGATCATTTTTCCATTATTATTTATAAGAACAAAACACAAAAGACTGTGTATAATATGCTACCTATTACTTAGAATGACAGACAGAAAGCAGAAGATAGTGGTTGCCAGAGACTTTTGGGGGAAGGGAGAGTGGGGAGTTTTTGCTGAATGGGTACAGAGTTTGTTTTACAAATGAAACAAGTTATGCAGATGGATGGTGGAGATGGCTGGACAACAATGTGCATGTATTGAACATCACCAAACTACACTAAAAAATGGTTTAAATGGCCATTGTTATGTGTACTTTACCATAGTACAAAAGAAATCTATTTAAATAAATATACTACCTATTGTGTGAAAAAGAGGAAAGTCAGAATCTCTACTGGTAATTAAGCAATAATAAAAGAACTCTGGAATGATATCAAAGAAACCAAGAACAGTGGTTACCTTTGTGGGAAGGGTCAGAGCCAGGCAGATAGGGGACAAAGATGACAGAGAGAACTTCTGCATTTTTTTCTTACACTTTTGTTAAAAATAAAAACATAGACCCAAAATAAAAGGCACACATATTGGCAAGGAAGAAGTTAAACTGTTACTGTTTGCAGATGACACAATATTGTACATAAAAAACCCTAAAGAATCCATTCCAAAACTACTAGAACTAATATCTGAATTAAGCAAGGTTGCAGGATACAAAATTAATACACAGAAATCTGTTGCATTTCTATACACTAACAATAAACTAGCAGAAAGAGAAATCAGGAAAGCAATTCCATTCACAATTGCATCAAAAAGAATAAAATACCTAGGAATAAACCTAATCAAGGAAGTGAAAGACCTATACTCTGAAAACTACAAGACATTCTTAAGAGAAATTAAACAAGATGCCAATAAATGGAAATACATCCCGAGCTCATGGATAGAAGAATTAAAATTGTCAAAATAGCCATCCTGAAAGGGGAACCCTCCTATACTGCTGGTGGGAATGTAAATTAGTTCAACCATTGTGGAAAGCAATATGGAGGTTCATCAAAGAGCTCAAAATAGACTTACCATTTGACCCAGGAATTCCACTTCTAGGAATTTACCCTAAGAATACAGCAGCCCAGTTTGAAAAAGACAGATGCACCCCTATGTCTATCACAGCACTATTTACAATAGCCAAGAAATGGAAGCAACCTAAGTGTCCATCAGTAGATGAATGGATAAAGAAGATATGGTACATATACACAATGGAATATTATTCAGCCATAAGAAGAAAACAAATCCTACCATTTGCAACAACATGGATGGCGCTAGAGGGTATTATGCTCAGTGAAATAAGCCAGGTGGAGAAAGACAAGTACCAAATGATTTCACTCATATGTGGAGTATAAGAACAAAGAAAAACTGAAGGAACAAAACAGCAGCAGGATCACAGAACCCAAGAATGAACTAACAGTTACCAAAGGGAAAGGGACTGGGGAGGATGGGTGGGAAGGGAGGGATAAGGGTGGGGAAAAAGAAAGGGGGCATTACGATTAGCATGTATAATGTGGGGGGGGGGACACGGGGAGGGCTGTGCAACACAGAGAAGACAAGTAGTGATTCTATAACATCTTACTATGCTGATGGACAGTGACTGTAATGGGATTTGTTGGGGGGACTTGGTGATGGGGGGAGTCTAGTAAACATAATGTTCTTCATGTAGTTGTAGATTAATGATACCAAAAAATAATAATAATAATAATAATACAATTAAAAAATAAATAAATAGCCATCCTGCCTAAAGAAATCTACAGATTCAATGCAATCCCTATCAAAATACCAAAAGCATTCTTCAACGAACTACAGCAAATAGTTCTAAAATTCATATAGAACCATAAAAGACCCTGAATAGCCAAAGCAATCCTGAGAAGGAAGAATAAAATTGGAGGCATTATGCTCCCTGACTTCAATCTCTACAGCAAAGCCACAGTAATCAAGACAATTTGGTACTGGCACAAGAACAGATCCATGTATCAATGGAATAGAATAGAGAGCCCAGATAGAAACCCAAGCATATATGGTCAATTAACACATGATAAAAGAGCCATGGACATACAATGGGGAAATGACTGCCTCTTCAACAGCTGGTGTTGGCAAAACTGGACAGCTACAGGTAAGAGAATGAAACTGGATTACTGTCTAACTCCATACACAAAAGTAAACTCGAAATGGATCAAAGACCTGTTGTAAGTCATGAAACCATAAAACTCTCGGAAGAAAACATAGGCAAAAATCTCTTGAATATAAACATGAGCTACTTTTTCCTGAATGCATCTCCTTGGGAAAGGGAAACAAAAGCAAAAATGAACAAATGGGACTACATCAAACTAAAAAGCTTCTGTACAGCAAAGGACACTTTCAGCAGAACAAAAAGGCATCCTACAGTATGGGAGAATATATTTGTAAATAACATCTGACAAGGGGTTAACATCCAAAATATATAAAGAACTCACATATCTCAACACCCAAAAAGCAAATAACCCTATTAAAAAATGGGCAGAGGATATGAACAGACAATTCTCCAAAAAAGAAATTCAGATGGTCAACAGGAACATGAAAAGATGTTCCACATCGCTAATTATCAGAGAAATGCAAATTAAAACCACAGTGAGATATTGTGGTGTGAGATATCTAACCTCACACCAGTTAGAATGGCCACCATCGAAACGACTTGGAACAACAAATGCTGGCAAGGATGTGGAGAAAGGGGAACCCTCCTACACTGCTTGTGGGAATGTAAATTAGTTCAATCATTGTAGAAAGCAATATGGAAGTGCCTCAAACAACTAAAAATAGAAATACCATTTGACCCGGGAATTCCACTCCTAGAAATTTACCCAAAGAAAACAATTTCTCGATTAAAAAAGACATATGCACCCCTATGTTTATTGCAGCACTATTTACAATAGCCAAGATATGGAAGTAACCTAAGTGTCCATCAGTAGATGAATGGATAAAGAAGATGTGGTACGCATACACAGTGGGATACTATTCAGCCATAGGAAAGAAACAAATCCTGCCATTTGCAACAACATGGATGGAGCTAGAAGGTATTATGTTTAGTGAAATAAGCCAGGCAGAGAAAGACAAGTACCAAATGTGGAGTATAACAACGAAGCAAAACTGAAGGAACAAAACAGCAGCAGACTCACAGACTCCAAGAAGGGACTCGCAGTTACCAAAGGGAAGGGGTGGGGAAGGATGGGTGGGGAGGGAAGGAGAAGAGGATTGAGCGGTATGTTTATTAGTACCATGGTGTGAGCAGGGTCATGGGGCAGACAGTGTACACAGAGAAGACAAGTAGTGACTTTGTGGCATCTTACTACACTAATGGACAGTGACTGCAATGGTGTGGGGGGGGAATGAATGTAGTAACCACATTATTTTTCATGTGAAACCTTCATAAGAGTGTATATCAATGATACCTTAATAAAATAATAATAATAATAGTACAGGTAAAAAAAAAAAAAAAGAAAAACATAGACCTAACATGGTATCACTGGTCAAGTCACCAAACTGGGGCTTAATACCAAACCTAATTGCAGTTTCAAACTCCCCCAGAAATGTAGTCAGTCAGGCATTTCCTGGTCAGCCTTGATTAGATAATATCACATATGCCCTCTCCATCCCCAAAGAAAGTGAGGTAACCCACCTAAGGAGACCCTTATCCTTGTCCTCTCTCATACCCAGAGATAGCATCGGAATGTCTCTTACACGATCCCTTAGGACACTAACTAGATGTATCCATGCCACACTGCTGATGTACTGATAAATGTAACCTCCTTTCTGCACATTTTCTCTGCTGTAGAGAAAGTATTTAAGATGTCTCCAAACAAGCAGGCTTCAGGGCAGTTTCAGGTCACAGTAATGGGCTGCTCTCACACCATGGTCCTCAGTAAGACTGAATAAACTCTCTTAAATATAACAGTTATGTTGGTTTCAGTCAACAGTTTCTGGCTTTGAAACCCCTTAAATTTTCTACCAACTCAAACATTAAATTTAGAATGGAATATAAAACTCTTAAAAATCTTATAATTTATTCACTGCAACAAATACTTCTTAGCACGTCCAAAGAAACACTGTCCTGCCTTCAGGGAACTTACTTCTAATAGCTACCCTCCTATGGTACCAAGCACTTTATGCATATGACCCTGTTTCAACTGACACTAGCCTTACAGGGCAGGTGCTGTTACTAGTTCCACCTACCTTATGGACAAGGAAATTGGAGCTTAGAAAGGCATTTGACTTGCTTGATTTTACACAAAATAACAAGGCAAGCAAGAGCCAGACACCTAAGGCTTTGCTTTGAGCCCCATACGTGCCTAATGAAAGAAACACACATGTCCTTGGTTAGGTTCATTGGCGAAAAAGGGAGTCCAGCCTCTAAATTTGATATGGTTCAATCTTTTTTAAAAAATCTAATTCCATGCTGTATTAATCATGCCTTTATGATGCTTTGACATCTGGGGTCTTGCTTGCTCAGGAGGGACTGCTGGTCCCAGGGCTGGCCTGTTCCTAGAGATGGTACAGGACGCACCGCAAGTGTGCTTCCCAAGCATAAACAAGACAATCCAGGGCATGCAGCTCATGGCCAATATTCCCCTGGCCCTACATCCCAGAGCCTGCTGCATTTATTCAAGCTAGCCAATCCAAAACCCATGCACCCGGACTCCTGGTTCTTTTCTGATGAAACCACAGTGACGCCTCTTGCCCATGCTTTGCCCTTGCCCCTCTGCATCCTGACTGACCCCAGTCCTTCTCCATGTGGCCCCCTGTGGGGTGGCATGTCCCTTCTCTTGGGAACTGTGAATAACAAACTATCTTTTCAATGTCAATCGTCTCCTGATTTGTTGGCCTCACCATACCTCAGTAATAATAAATTTTTTTAAATCCCTGCTTTTTTAAAGCACAAGTCTGCTAGCTCTTTACTGGGGATGTGAGGAATGAGCCATCATTTTAAAAACCTCAGTAATTGTGCTCTGTAGATGGGCTAACTCTCTAATGAAGAGGGGGTTAGGAGCTCTAGTAGTCTACACTATGCATTTGCAGTTTTCAGGGGGTGGCCTGAAGGCTGGGCCAGGAGGAGAGGTGGAAGAGAAGAGTCCAACTTTGGGTAGAGGTCTGGTAACACGGCAGCTGGCTGAGACCCCCAGGAGAAAAGGGCCAGCCCATCACCGAGGAAGACTCTCCCTGGCCAACCCCTAGGCCCTCCTTAGCTCCCAGTTTCACAGTCAAGGGTGCCTAGCTCATCAGGAGGCCCAGCCAGTCAAGGACACCTAGATTGTCAAGAGGCCCAGGATCACAAGCACTTCCCTGATTATAGGGCATGCTCAAGGTCTGCAGGCATTGTCCAAAAGTAACCCCACCTCATTAAAATAACATCTATATCTAATTAGCATTGCAGTTTTGCCCCTGCTGTAGTCTTTGCTTAGGCACTTATGGGTAAGCTGCCTGAACACTGAGAAAAACATTATATAAGCTAGAGGTGTCAATCATATGACATAAGAGGCAGGGCATCTTAAGAAAAAATCAAAACCAATGTAACCTTAATAGCGGGGCTGTTTCTGGTTTCCCCAACAGTCCTTCTCCTGTTCTCTTGAGCTTCCTTTTTGCTTTAACCCAACAAATTCCTTGCTGCTTTTTCTTACTATCTGGTCTCTCAATTGAATTCTTTTCTTCAAGAAGACAAGAATTGGGGAAACACAGCATGATCCATGAGTAACCCACATGCCTGCAGTGGGTGGCAGGCCCTCCGTGATCACCCCAGGCCTTCTCCTCTGCCATGGTGCTGTGAGTTGGAGGACAAAGGGGTGCCGCCACCCCAAACGGACAACAGCCAGAGGTGCTGGGAGCCACAGTAGGAACAGGGTGCAGCTCGCACTAAAACATTGATGAAGAAGTGGGTGGAAGACAAGCCCCCTCTCCCAAATACACCAAAGGAAGGTGAGCCAAGACAACTAGCAGGACACATAGCTTCTGCTCCCTTCAGTTCATGGGAAGCCCCAGGCGGCTGACTCTAGGGTCACATCAACCAGCATCTTCCCATGTCGGGTGGCTCCCACAATCTTCAAATAGTTCCTTTCTACCTGTAGTAACACCTGTCAGCTGTCTCCCCAGAACAAATACTTATCATCAAGTGGTTAAGAATAAGAGCTCTCAAGTCATCTTACCAGGGTTGGAAACCCAGCCCTGTCATGTGACAGCTGTGTGGCTGGGCACAAGTTACTTAACCTTTCTGAGCATCTTTCCTCATCTGTAAAAGGCATTTATTCATTTGGCAAATATGTGGTGGGGATACTAGTTGAGCAAAATGGACAACCACCCTGCACTGCTGGAGCTTCAAGGGAATAGCTCTCACTGAAGAGGGTTCTTGTGAAATGGGACTTCACATCCCTAATACCCCTGCAAGTGCCTGGAGCCCAGACAGGGCTTGGTAAATATCAGCTTCTTTCTCCCCACCCCACTCACCACCTTCCTGTCCTTCTCTGCATTTACCTATCCCACCAAATCACAGGGCAGGCCACATGAGATCATGGCTAGAAGTGTTGTTGTATCTAAGATGTTAGATTAGAGTTTCTTTTGGTCATTCCTGAGAGCAGGATGGAAATGAAACCCTCAAATCTCAGGGAGAGAGACTGTGGCTCAGCAGAAGGAAGGACTTCCTCACGGAATAATCCAGACTGGAAATGGGCTTCTTCCTGACTCCAGCCTTGTCCTTCAAGGACAGAGGGGATGAGATGACCAAGCCTGATGACTCATAGGTCTTTCAACTCTGGATGACATACCTGAGTGAGAGGAGTTGGAGGGAAGGGAGTGGGGGACCTCCAGGGAAAGTGTGGGTGTCCAGTGCACAGTGCTGGGCACAGGGTAGAACAATACATGACAGCAGTGGGGTCAGATGAGTGCCACCATGACCAGCAGAGTCTCCCACAGAAAAGGCTTACACAGCCCGGACTGGTAAATGTGGAGAGAGTGCTGGAGATGGGAAACCAATTTGCAACCATTACAGTGAAGGTCGAATCTGGCAAAAGCATCTGTGGATGTTAAATCTAGGGGCACATTTTGATGAGAAGCAGGATATTTGCAGGGTCTTACAGTCTCCAAGGGGAGAAAAAAGAACAGAAAATATGCAGTGGGAAAATCAGACAATACCTTGACAGGTGATGGAAATGAATTTCACCAACAAGGGACATCATGTGCCTCAGATCCTGAGACGGACACAAAACACTTACAAAGTACTCTGGCCACGAAGTACTACCTAAATCTGATCATGAGGAAAACATCAGACAAACCCCAAGTGAAGAACATTCTCTTTTTAAAAATCGGGGTATTATATTACTAAAAAGTGTGGATTGTCGTAAAAGACAAAGGCTGTTGAAATGCTCCAGAGTAAAGGAGGTGACGGAAATATGATAACGAAATTCAGTATGGGAGCCCAACTGAGTCCTATATTGGGGGAGGGGAGTTGCTATAAAAGACATTATTTGGTCAATTGACAGGATCGGAATACAGTGGATTAGATCAAAGTGTGGCAACCATATTAAATCTACTGAAGTTGGTCATTGTACTGTGATTATGTAGAAGAAATCCCTATTCTTAGGAAATAAACACTGAAGTATTTAAAGATAAGGGCCAGGATGAATATAACTTACCCTCAAATGGAAAAGAAAGAAGAGGGGAGAAAGAAGGAGGGAGAGGTGAGAGAGAGAGACAGAGAGAGAGAGAGAGAGAGAGAGAGAGAGAATATTATAAAGCAAATGGAATATAGGATGTTAGCAGTAGGTGAATCTGAGTAACAAGTATATGAATGTTCTTTGTTCGATTTTTGCAACTTTTCTATGCATTTGAAATTATTCCAAAAAAAAGCTTCAGAAATGCTCCCATGTGACAGTTTCTCATTCTTTATCTTTTAAACTAAGAAAAGAATATGTCAACTAAAAATACAGATGTTACAACTCAAAGCCATTCATCACTGACCCAGCTGCACCTTCCTCTCATTAGATTCATGAGTCAGTCATAACAGGAAAGTCAGGGAGCCCTTGTTCTAGCTGGACACACACACACACACACACACACACACACACACACACACTCCCTTGTTCTAGCTGGACACACACACACACACACACACACACACACACACACAGGCAGGGGAGGTTTAAGGACCCCAACAAGGAGATGGCCTGAGCTGCACCCACTCCGGCCCTCAGGGGTGCCTGGCAGTCAGGGGCAGGAAAACAAGTTTGAGTGTTGTGGGGACATTTCTACCTCCTGGGCTGGCCTGGCCTCTGTCAGTCTTCCTGCCAGTATCTGATTCCGGGGGGCTTCCCAAGGGTAACTCTAAATAGTTTTCCACTTCAGTCCAGAGAAAGACAAAAGAAAACTATTCTGAAACCCAGGGATGTCCTGGATGTAATTACAAAAATCCTTGGAAAATGAGGATATGGTCAATGCTTCCGAGCATGCTGACAACAATGGGATGGTGAACTGTAAATATTTCTGCCCCAAAGAGCCTCCCGAATATTCCAGAAAGAGGGGCCTGCAAACCAGTTTGCTGAAACCCAAAGGCTAAACTTAGACCTACTTTCCCAAACTTCAAGCAACAGCAAACTGCTGCTTTGCCTTTTTAAAGTCCAGTGCACACACACATCTGCATGTGCCCCATTCCTATGTGGGGATGACAGCTGTCAGGGAGAAAACACCTTCTGTACATAAAGCAGACTGAGAGTTAATACTCCTAATAAGATCCCAAATATACGAACTACTCTGAATTAGTAAAAAAAAAGGGACAAGCAACTCAAAATGCAAAGATAGGAAATTGACAGAAGAAATGCAAATGGACAATAAACAGGAAATGATGCTCAACTTCACAAATAGTCAAGAAAACACATATTACAAGATACCTTTTTTTTGCATGACACTACCAAATATTAAAAATTGACAGGCATTTTTTTTACACTGTTGGCAGACATAAATTAGGACATTTTTTAAAAGTAATTTGGCAGAATCCATGAACATATTATATGCTCACATCCTTTGATCCAGTAATCCCACTTGTAACGACCTATCCTAAAGAAAAAATAGTATAAGAGCATAAAAACATCTAGATAAAGATGTTCTCTGAAGAAGCAAAAAAGGAACTGGAAAGAAATCAAATACCAGCCAGTAAGGGATAAATTATGATGCCCCCACCCTGTGCAATACACACAACCATTTAAAGTGCGATTGATGGATACACACTGACCTGGGCAAGAGTCCTTAAGAACAGGATGGAAAGCAAGGTGTAGACAAATACGTTCGGCATGAGCCCATTTTTATGTAAGTAAATGTGTGTAACCAGGTGCTTAGGAAGCATCAAGGAACATAGGCACCAAACTGTCAACAGTGGGTGCCACTGGAGGGAAGGGAAGCAGTGGATGGGGGTTGGGGGGGAGAACTTGCAGTTTTTACTTTATAGCTTTTTAAGAATGAAGCTTATGCTTGTAAAAATGCCCCATGTGGACACATGGCTGTCCCTGAGTGTGTGCCAACATACTGCATACCCAGAAGCACACATTCTTTTATTTAAAAAATGTAAAGAAAACCCCAGGAGAGTATATGTGTTTTTTATAAGCACAGGTTTTTTATGCTTAGTACCTGCACCTGGCTTTCCCTCACTTCATCCTAGGCCCTTTCTCAGGTCAGTGTGTTGGCCAACCCCATTTAGTATAAGCTTATGCTTATAAAAAAACTAAGGTGTGTAAGAAATACAGTTTTTATACTCTTGTGGGGTTCTTTTTTAGATTTTTTAAATAGAAGAATGCATGCACATATGTGTATGCTGTAGGTTGGCGGCCATGCAGGGGCAGCCCAGTGTCACACGGGGCATGCACGCAGTGTAATGCTCACAGCGGTGCAGTTTAGGTATGTGCATCGGTGCGGATGCACATACTGAACACCTTCAATGTGCTGAGCACCGAGCAGGCACTTGACAACTACACGTTATCTCATTTAAGCTTCACAACAACCTTGCAATGTTGGTACTGTTACTGTCCTTGTCCTGATGAGGAAACAATTCCAGAGAAACACAGGTCACAGACAGGGCCAAGAAGGGGCTCACCACTCAGAGTAGATCCCTGAGAGAAGGCTCTGGCCCTCATTCCCATGCTGCAGCCCCTGCCCTGCTCAGCTCTGTGGACAGCCTAGGGCCCTGAGGCCGCCTGCTCCTGCCTGGATGGAACCCCTCAACCACATCAACACATTTCAAGTGGGTACCAGGCACCAACTGCCCAGGCCCTGCTCCATCTCTGCTGTCTCCCACGCATTCATGCACTGGGGGTCCTCTTGCTAAGAGGACTAAAACTCATGCTCAGCTCCTTCCTGGAAACCCCAACATTCCCCTTTAAATTTTAGGTCCACTGACCCAGAAGATACCAGGACACCCCCACCTTGACCTTGAGGGCACCAAGGCCTACTCCAAGCTCAGCTTGACAGGAGATAGTCACCTGTGTAGGAAGACCCACCATTTCCAGAAATGCCTCCTCATAGCCTACTGTGATGCCTGATGCTCACCATTAGCCTCTCCTCGTTGGTCTAAGCAGAGTGCCTAAGAAGGAGTTCCTAAGAAGGAACTCAAGTTCCTAAGAAGGAGCAAAACATTAAGCCATAGGTTGCCACCAACACTTGAGTATGAATTAGTCCTTTTTTAAACCACAGAACTGAGAGCAGCCTTTGCTGGGAAAGAGCTAAGTCAGTGAGACTTGATGCAACTTGGGCAGCAGGAGGGCAGCACAAGGGATAAGGGAAGGGGATGTGCCAAGGGAACCACCATTCATGCAGTAGGTCCCTCAGATGCACTTTTGCACTTGACCTAATAGTCCCTATGGAGGAAGAAACAGAGCTCAGGGAGCTTAGATGACCTGCCCAAGGCCACACTAGACCCTAGCTCTTCCCAAAGTCCACACTCATTCCACTGGACCAGGTCCTCAAGCCCAGTGCAGGGATGGGAGGAAAAGAGGGTGCAGCAAGAGTTCAGGAGGGATCCCGACCTACCTCTGGGGCTCCAGCCAATTATAGGCACTGTGAGTAATGACCCAACTCATGGGGAAGATGAAGGCAGGCAAGGCTGTGTGTGGGGGTGAGACCCCTCAATGCCCCACTTTATAGAGTCACTAGGTCACTAAAATGTTGTGAGTGGATCACACTATTCCAAAGAAAACCCTATAGTGAGTATCTAAAGGCAGGCTTCTTTAAAGGCAAGAAGTGCCTTCTGATTTGTGGTATAAATTTAGGTGGCTTTCTATCCTGCTTGATTAAAGGGAGGCTGGGTGCAACCCTAGGGAAGGGTTGTCAGGTCAAATACAGGATTTTCTGTGAAGTTTTCATATCAGATAAACAATGAATAATCTCTTAATAAAACTATGTCCCATACAATATTTGGGACATTAAAACTGAACTGGGTGTCCTCAGTGTTTCTCTGTTGTATCTGGCTGCCCTACCCTGGGGTCTGCCTAGGCCTGGGCCAGTGTTTACTGCACTCAAGATGAGCATCCTTTTGACCCTGGTATTTTTTTTTTTGTATCATTAATCTACAATTACATGAGGAACATTACGTTTACTAGGCTCCCCCCTTCACCAAGTCCCCCCAACATACCCCATTACAGTCACTGTCCATCAGCGTAGTAAGATGCTGTAGGTCACTACTTATCTTCTCTGTGTTGCACAGCCTTCCCCGTGCCTCCCCCATTTTACTGACCCTGGTATTTTGACAGGTGGATGCTTTGACCCCATGGAGACTTTTGCTTCTGTGTTTACATTTACCAAACATATAAATAAAAAAATACATCTATATGAATTAATTTCCACTGGAAAGGCATTTTCCAGAGCAAATTACATGGGTTTAATTTAATTTGTTGATATATTTTGTATACATTGCAATTAAACTATTTCCTTTTTTTTACATTCATTTTTATTTTACCAAAATTATTGTCATTGGTAACAGTTATTTTCTGTTTAAATTTCCCAACACAGATATGACTCAAAAAAAATTTTTATTGTTCATATCAAATTTTATCAAATATATAGCTCCTTCCCATTTTGAATTTTCTTTTCTGGAACTGTTTTCCCAGATTGGTGTTCACAGGTACCAGTAGGACTCTTCAGGCAGTTTTTCATTTCCTTAACAATTTCATTTCCTCAACAATTTTACCATGTGCAGTTCCAACCATGATTATTTTATGGTGATTATTTCCATCAATAATTACATACATAAACTATTACAAGAGTGACAGTTTATACTTATTTCTCAGCTAATCCATGAAAATATTGAGAGCAATTCCTTGCAGAAGTGCCAGCACTACTGTAACACAGTGGGCACTCAAGCCTGAATGCACACTGGCCTCCCCTGGGCTGTTTCAAGAAGTGCTGATGCCTACACCCAACTCCACTTGGGGTTTAATCAATCCACTGCAGAGCCCAAACACTGATTATCTTAAAGTTCCCAGTTCATTCTCACATGTGGCCAGGGCTGGAACACTGTTCTAGAAATCTAGACGACACTGTCCAACACAGTAGCCATTATGCACATTAGCAATTTAAATTTAAATTAAATTAAGTTAAATTTAAACTTCAGTTCTTCAGCTACATTAGCCAACACAGAACAGTGCCACCATCTCAGAAAGTTCCACTGGGCAACACTGGTCCGGAATAGAGATGACTGGCTCTCACCCAGGGCTGCACAGACAAATGGCTAATACCTGAGCATGTGTAATGAAGCCCAAGCTCTGCCCCAGCCCGTTACACCCCAGGCAGGGCCCAGCACTGGTTGTGTGCCATGATGCTACTATGTGGCCTAGATTAGGAGCTTCTGGGCTGAACATCCCAGGGATTAGAACGGCTGGTCAGAGATCAGGGTCATCACCCCTCCAGAAGCCCAGAGTAAACAGGAAGTTGTTGAGTGCAGCCTGGGCCTGCAGTTCAGCACCTACCGCTGTGCTCGTCGGTGTGTCTCCCATCCTTAGGAGTGGGGTTTCCTTTTATGTGCATTTCAAACCTGATTTTATGAACCCAAAGTTGGTCCACTCCTGCCACTGGATCAGGGCTCCCTTGGGCTCAGGTTGGGTGGGGACCTGGGCAGTCTGAGGCAGTTTCCAGCTATGGGTTCCCCTCCTGATGCACCAAGACCCCACCCCGGGCCAGCAGACCCATCTGGGGTAACGAGGACAGCCAGGTAGCCACAGGTCATCAGGGGAAGCTGAGAAACGTCAAATGCCCCAGAAGCCAGAAAGAAGCGAGTGGAGGTGGCCAAATGGGAGAGAAAGAATAAAAGGAGAGGAGGGAGGAGGGAAAAGAATTAAAGCAAGAGACTGGAGGCAGGGATGCTGAGTGAGAGGCCGTACCGAATGAGGGAGGTGCCGAGGGGACTCCAGAAGCGGGTGGGGGCAGACGAGGCAGGTCAGCAGGAGGCAGAGGGGTGAGAGTTGACGCCCAGGAGGGCCTGACCCATCTGCCTGCCGAAGACCCAAGGGGGAAATATTCCCGGACCGCCAGCAACAAAGGGGTGGCTGCATGAGGACCCAGTGGGACTCACCGACGCCCCGAGGGCAGTCAGATGACAACAGACACTGCCCTGTTCAACTGTTATTTCCCTGTTTGCTTCCTGACCAGTGACAACTTGAGGGCAATAATTAGGTGTCCAATTTAAAATGCTCAGGAAATTGAATTTACTGAATTTTTTCCCTTTCTCTCTCAAAATGAAAAATGTCACATGGTTGGTCCCACCACTTCCTGGTATGTTTCTTACTTTTGCAGCTTTAGAATTGTTAATACTTTTAATCTCAGATTTTTTCCACACATTTCCTGTGTGGAGTTATGGTACTGTGACACCTAACCCAGGGGGCATCACAGAATGACCTTGCCTGTCCCCTCCCTTTGCTCTGAGGCTCCCCCTCTGTACCATAGATCCAAGCAAACTACTGTGGAGGCTGCATGGCCCAGGGACATAGAATTCAATTTTTAATTGCTAGACATGCAAAATTGAGATAAATGTTTGGAAAACTCACAAAGTATATTCAACTAGTTATTAGAAAGAAGTTTCTGATGAATTGGGAAGTTCTGAGCGTTAGCTCTTCTGCAAGTTGATGTTTGAGGAACTGCAGTGAACTGGTCATGTAGGGAACTGGTTTTCAAGGAGCTGACTTCCTCCTGGGAGCTAGAGGACACCCACAGGCACCAACAAGAGGGCACCAACATGCGAGGCAGCCTGCTGCCTGGTGTGGCCTCTGACCCACAGGTCAGAACAGCCCATGTGTGGCACTGGTCTGTCACCCTGAAGGCCAACCTGGCTCCTGAATTGATCAAAATTATGGTCACAGCCCCTGTTCTCATGCCACCTTCATGGTCTTACAAATTGCCCCACAGGGCCTGTAATACCAAATGTGATCATGAAAATGAAACACGCATTTCCTCTGCATGACTTGCAGTAAATAGGCTGTCCCACCTTTGTCTAGCTAACTCTCTCAACTCCAGCATCATCACGAAGAACTCTCCAGAAGAGCCCAGCACCCACCTAGAGCTCCAAGGAGCCTCTGGGAGGTGCAGGAGGCTCAGTGGTTATGAACTGTGCAGACCTGCCTGTCAATCACAGCTCTGCCAGCCATCACTAGCCTTTGAGAAAATTACCCAATCTCTCAGAGCCTCAGTTCCTCCATCGGTAATGATGATGACTATAACTGCACTACCTAACTGATTAAAAATATATTGTACTATAAACAGTCAACACAAGGCCAGACATTCAGCTAAGCTCTTGGTAAACATCAACTGCTGTGGTTCGGCTACTAATATCCTGAGCCTGGTATTAGAGGTCCCCTCGCGATCTGGCCCCACTGCTGTATTCTCTCCAGGCTGCTCATGTCGTGTGCTGAGCCCCACCCTGCATGGCCTCAGCCCACCTGTCCTCCGTACCTGAACACGGAATGCCCTCCCTTCTTCAATCTCTCTGAAGACTCCCCCAGCCTTTGAGTCAGTCTGTGTGACCCTCGTCCAGACAGTCTTGTGGGACAGCCAGTGTCGCTTCATCCCTCGCCTATAGATCCACCAGTCATGCCTGTCAGAGACTGTGTTTTTTCCACAAAATGTCTGTGTCAGGGTGCTGGTATGAACTGATTCCAGCCCCAGCCCTGTGTGCAGGCAGGGGCTGCTGAGGTCCAGGCTGGACAAGATGGGTCACAGGCCCCTGGGCCCCCACCCCTTGCAGCCCCACCTTTGGATGGCCCAGTGAAAGTGCCCCCACCATCCCCATACACACCATGTCTTGCCCCTACGGCCAGTAGAGCCACAGGGAGACTGAATTAGTTGGGTTTTTCCTCCATGCTTTTTAAGAGTTCAAGCTTTCCAGGTGTTTTGCAGCGTGAGTCTCTGGTTGGCCTTCCCCAGCACTCTGAGTCCTGGCTCCTTCCATCTCTCTCCTCTCCCACCCCAGAGTAAGACAACCAGGCTTCCCAGACCTCAGACACAGGCTGACCCAGTTCCCCAACAAAGGTTCCCTGTGAACAGGTCACAGACAGCAAGCCCATGCCTGGTCCTTGGGCTTAGGCCTCAGTAAATGATAGCTGGAGCATGAACCAACCCCCGCTAGCACCCAACACACCCTGGCATGCCCAGCAAGGATGCTGAACCCCCATCCTGATGTTCAAGGCTGTGCAACCTCACAGGCTGCATCCCCCAGACCAGCCATCCCCACAGTCAGCCATCCTGTCTGCAAGCTGGCTTGGCCCCGCCCACCCCCCAGTCCCTGCCACCAGCACAGGCAGGGCCCAGGGGCAAAAGAACCCACTGCCTGCCTAGGGAGAGGTTCCTTTTGCCACCACAGCTTTGCTCCTTTACTCCCCCTGCCTGGAAAGCGTCTCACTATCAACACAAAGTAATAACAGAAACGTGGGCAAGGATGGGTGTAGTCAGCGTGAACCATTCCTACTGTTCTGACTTCTAACCTACAGACCGCACCTCTTCTAGGAAGCCTTCCTCGGGAGCTCCCTGCCAGTGCAGCCTGGATTTGCCTGCTGCCTCCTGGAATCTGCGCTGCCCTCACCAGCCTGGCCTGGGCGGGGAGAGAGGGCCGTGCCCAGGCACCCCAGGGCTGGAGCAGGACACAGGAAGCCTTTTCCTCCCTGCTCCCCGGGGCACGAGCTTTCTCTGCAAACATGTGCGTACCTGTTTCCTGCCCATCTTACTTCCCCGCAGCCTGGATAGCTCTCAGAAATACCCATGGATGAGTTCCTAGGGCTGCAGCCAGGCCTCTCCCCGGCATCTTCCACTGGGCCTGGCCCACAAGACTCAGGTCTTCAAGAAATGCAGCTCTCTGGGGTCAGCTCTGGGAGTCTGCATCCACCAGGACCCTACCTGCACCTTCAGGCCATGGAGTTCCCCTTACCCGCCTCACCTGTTCCTCCCCATCGTCTCATGGTCTTTGACCACCACATGAAGCTCGGAGCTCTGGTCCAGGGGGATGCCCTTGAGGTCCCACTCAAAGCCCTGGAAGAAAAGGAGAAAAGATGTTTTAGCCTGTGGCCCCCTAGGAGAAAGAACTGTGTCTGGTTCACCCTGGTCCCCCAGGCACTGAGCAGACATCCATGGCGACGTTGGTGGAGGGATGGGCAAATAAGTGAATGGGTACATAAAGAACAGGACCCCAGAACATCAGAAGTGAGAGTGAGAGCCAAGGGTGGCAGAAGAGAGGAGGAGGCAGACTCCCATGCCGCCCGGCCTCACCCAGCTCAGTCCCACCAATCACCAGGAAGCTTGGCCAGGAGCACAGCTGGGGAAAATGCCAGGTGACCCCCTGCATCCCCAGGGACCAAGCTCAGTGTGCTCAGAGCTAGGCCTCTGCTGGGCAGCATGGGTAGGACCATCCGCAGGCCCCGGGCCCTCCTCAGAGCAAAGGCTCCTTTACGCGTCCCGACCCCCTCCACACAAGCACCCAGGGCTCCCGGAGGACCACCAGGGAGCTAATGCAGGCTGCCGGTTGAGGGGGCAGAGGCCAGGAGGAGCCAGAGGAGGGCATGGCTAGTCAGGGAGGGCTGTGTGGTGAGGAGGTGGGCTTTGGGCAGGGAGAACAGCCAATGTGAGGGAGATAAAGCAGACAAGAGAGCCCCTGAACACCCTCCGCCTGGCTGGCCAGAGCTGGAGGGGAAAGAGGCAGAAGACATCTCGCTCCTCCCCACGCCACATCCCCACCACAGGCGAGATGCCTCTTTACCTGGCAGGCCAGGCCAGCCAGCCTCCTTCCAGGGTCCCAGCACCAGGAGGATTTACTGGGCCCTCTGACCACCAGCCCCTCCCTTCCTTGACAGGACAGCCAAGAAAGCCATGTCCTGGAGGAGGCCCCTGACCGGCGGTGTGGGGACAGGGCAGCAGACAGAGAAGGAAGGAGGTGAAAGCTCACATACCTCATTCCACACGGGGTTCACACAGTTCTTGATGACTCTGGTTCTCTTCTTCACCCCTAGGAGAGATGCAAAGGGAAATTGGAGAGATGTGTCCCATCACTATACCTTCCACCAAGTTAGGGTCACTTCTAAGACCTGCAGTGCAGAGCACCCACCAAAGACAACCTTACCAAGCCAGAGTAGCCCTGAGACTCCACCGGGCTGCAGCCGACCACATGGCTTCACCCTCAGCTCTGGGGTGGAGAAACAGCAGCCCCATCAGATAGATATTTTTAAAGGAACCCAGGCTGACCTTTCTTAATGAGTTTGTTACTGTTATTACTGACTTTCCAAATAAAGTTTTTTCATTGTCAATTTTCTGACTCTAAGAATGAATGATCATCATAGAAAATATACCATCTTTCTTTTTAAAAACATCCACCTCCACACCTCATATGATTCCATTTATATAAACTATCCAGAATGGGCAAATCCACAGAGAGAGGAAATAGATTAATAGGTTCTAGGGAGTATAAGGAGATGGAAATGGCAAAGTGAATGCCTAATAGAAGTTTCTTTTTGGAGTGATGAAATGTTCTGGAATTAGTTAATGATGACGGTTGAACAACATTGTGAATATACTAAAACCTATCTAACCTATACACTTTAAATGGTTAAAATGGTGAATTTTAGGGTATATAAATTGTACCTCAATTTTTAAAAAAAATTCCCTTTACCCTCGCCTTCAAGGGGTCTATCTGAAGCAGGCTGTCCCGAGGCAGTTCTATCTGCTCCTGCGGACTGGGTCAAGGGAATATAGAACGGCTTTGGTAGACAACAAGAAAACTAACACTGCAATGGCTGAGATGGGAGCCACAGGGCCCCAGACCACAGGAAGCCGGCCAGGGTGCTTGCTCTGGAGCCTCAAGTTTGAAGAGTAGCTGAGGAAGGGCTAAACCTGTCCAACTCTTCCACTAAGCGTCAGAACAGAAATGATTGTGTGCTCAGTGGATGATAAAATGTACAGCTAGACACAGAACTTATATTTGGGTTGCATCTCATGTGGTTCAACCTGCCACCCCCACCCCCACCCCCGTGCAAGGCTCTCCAGTGAGAAGCCTTTGGTCTCCACCTGGACTGCTCAGCTTTCACATAGTCTGGCCTCTGAAAGCCCACAAGCCTCTGGAAACATCTCCCAGAACCACCAGGTCCTCCTCTGAAGCTGAGCATTGCCAGTGACCACCTCTGAGCTGAGTCCCCTCTGGCCTGTTTCAGAACAGGACAAAGAGGAAAGCAGAGAGGAGTCATGGGCATGAGCAAGGTCTGGGGAAGAATCTGGAGAGAAACACAGAATGAGCAAAGAAAAATCGTGGAGAAACATCTAAGGGGGAGAAGCAGAGCAGGGCTTGGTAGAATTTAAGACTATCTTTTTTTGTTATCATTAATCTACAATTACATGAAGAACATTATGTTTACTAGGCTCTCCCCTACCCCACGTCCCCCCAAAACCCCATTACAGTCACTGTCCATCAGCATAGTAAGATTTTGTAGAATCACTACTTGTCTTCTCTGTGTTGCACAGCCCTCCCTTTTCCCCCAACCCCCAGATTATACATGCTAATCATAGTACCCCCTTTCTTCTTCCCCGCCCTTATCCCTCCCTACCCTCCCATTCTCCCCAGTCTCTTTCCTTTTGGTAACTGTTAGTCCATTCTTGGGTTCTGTGATTCTGCTGCTGTTTTGTTCCTTCAGTTTTTTCTTTGTTCTTATACTCCATATATGAGTGAAATCATTTGGTACTTGTCTTTCTCTACCTGGCTTATTTCACTGAGCATAATACCCTCTAGCGCCATCCATGTTGTTGCAAATGGTAGGATTTGTTTTCTTCTTATGGCTGAATAATATTCCATTGAGTACATGTACCACATCTTCTTTATCCATTCATCTACTGATGGACACTTAGGTTGCTTGTAGGGGTGCATCTATCTCTTTCAAACTGGAGTGCTACATTCTTAGGGTAAATTCCTAGAAGTGGAATTCCTGGGTCAAATGGTAAGTCTATTTTGAGCATTTTGAGGAACCTCCATACTGCTTTCCACAATGGTTGAACTAATTTACATTCCCACCAGCAGTGTAGGAGGGTTTCCCTTTCTCCACAACCTCGCCAACATTTGTTGTTGTTTGTCTTTTGGATGGTAGCCATCCTTACTGGTGTGAGGTGATATCTCATTGTGGTTTTAATTTGTATGTCTCTGGTAACTAGCAATGTGGGGCATCTTTTCATGTGTCTGTTGGCCATCTGAATTTCTTCTTTGGAGAAATGTCTGTTCAGCTCCTCTGCCCATTTTTTAATTGGATTATTTGCTTTTTGTTTGTTGAGGTGCGTGAGCTCTTTATATATTTTGGATGTCAAGCCTTTATCGGATCTGTCATTTGTGAATATATTCTCCCATACTGCAGGATGCCTTTTTGTTCTATTGATGGTGTCCTTTGCTGTACAGAAGCTTTTCAGCTTGATATAGTCCCACTTGTTCATTTTTGCTTTTGTTTTCCTTGCCCGGGGAGATATGTTCATGAAGAAGTCACTAATGTTTATGTCCAAGAGATTTTTGCCTATGTTTTTTTCTAAGAGTTTTATGGTTTCATGACTTACATTCAGGTCTTTGATCCATTTTGAATTTACTTTTGTGTATGGGGTTAGACAGTGATCCAGTTTCATTCTCTTACATGTAGCTGTCCAGTTTTGCCAGCACCATCTGTTGAAGAGACTGTCATTTCCCCATTGTATGTCCATGGCTCCTTTGAATCTAAGACTATTATGCTGAAAATGGTTGCTCAGCCTTCAGAAGTTTCCTCAAGATTCTGATACACATGCCCCAGTGGGAGAGGGTGAGTTCCCAACCCCCTCTCCACCTATTGCAAAATCACTGATGTAGGAAATGCAAGGACACAGACCACCACAGAACATTTATGACCTTAGGGAAGCAGTTCTCAAACTCTTTGGTCACAGGATGTAAGTCTTAAAAATTACTGAGAACTCCAAAGAGCTTTAATCTAGGCGGCTTATATCTACCAACTTTTACTGTATTTGATATCAAAACTCAGGCATTTAAAAATATTTATTCAGTAATTAATTTTAAATGATAAGAATAAACCCAGTGAATGTTAACATAAGTGACATATTTTATTTAAAAAAACTAATTTCCAAAACAAAGGGAAATAAAAGTAAAACTTTACATTTTGCAACTCTCTTTCATGCTGGCTGGATTCTCATAAATATTTCTACATTCAGTCTATTGAGATGTCTTGCTTTGGTCGATATCTATGAAGAAAATCCATCCAGATATATAGTTGGAAAGAGAGACATATTTTAACAAATTTTCAGATAATTATGGATATCCTTCCGTGATACTACACCAAAACTCAGCAAATAGTATTCCTTAAAAGTTAGTTGCAGTGTGAAATCTGAAACCAGCTCTATGAACACTTTATACCGTTACATTAAATTCTACTGTTCTGTCTTGTATTTTGAATGAACACTTCACCCATGCATGATTCTGTACTGGCTTCCATTCATCATTTGGAAAATTTTTGTTCATTAAGTTTTCCAGACCTTGCAAATACTGACACATTTCATTATATAATACCGAAAAATCACATTCATTAATATCGCCATCAATCTTATCAGAAGAGTCATTAAATACTAGGAATTTGGAAGATAGAAGTTTTCTAAAATTCCAATTTTTGTCTGAAAGCTCAGATTTTATGATTGGCGACAAATACCAAGTGTCAGCTTTAAATAACGTCTCCACTCATTCATTTTCAAGAAACTGTCTATTAAATGCCCAAGACTGAATAATCACAGCTTGTCATTCATCTTTACTTTCAAGTAAAGACAGTATTCCACAAAAAATTAATGGCTAGTTCAGCTCGCAACTCAAGCATTCATACAAGTGCTTTTTTTCTTGCAACAATCATCATTTTTCAATGTGCACAAGTCCTCTATGTATACTTCCCATTTCAACACACAACACATTACAACAATGTGTTCTTGGGGATCAAGATTAATAAAATTAATAATTGTGCTGCTTTGTCAAGGACATTCTTCAGTGAAACTGGCTTTTTTTCTTTTTAACTGAAAATACCTGAGGGTGAAGAATACAAGGACGAGTACAGTTTGGCACCAAGGCCTTCATTGGTATTAGGGCACCAGCAGTTTTATCTTTTATCACTGCTGTACCATCAATGCACATGTCAATACAATGAAAAAGGCAAATAAAAACCTAGTGTTGTTGTGAAAATAGTTTTAACCTTACTGACCTGCTCATTGTCTTGGGGATTCCCCCAGGGGTCCATATACCACCCCTGTAGAACCTCTTAGGAAATTCATTGAACATTTCAGCCTCTATTTCCTCATCTGTAAGGTCATAATAAAATCTCCCTATAAGGTTATGAAAAGTAAACAAGATAGGATGAGTAAGGGGCCTGGCACACAGCATACTCTTTAAATGTGAGTTCACATCTCCTCCCCTCCTCAGATACATCTAGCAAACTCTACTGATTCATCAATACCCACCTCAGTTGTGTCTCCTCTGAAAAATGTCCCCTCACTCTCCCAGACTGAGATGGTTACAAGCTGTGAGCACATGCATCAGACATCAGGATAACTGTGTGCTTCTATGTCTGCCTCCCCATCTGGTCTGTGAGCTTCAGAGGGTAAACACCATGCCTTACTCACATTAGTAATCTTAGTATATAGAGAGGTTCTCAGTAATTGGGCGCTGAATGAGTGGATCCTTTTCTTTCTGAAGTTGGTGGCAAGTTGACTTCCTCAACAGAGGACAGGACCACTCTTCTCAGGGAACACCACCAGACTGCATTAACAGTACAGCTGTGTGTCAGCTGACAGAGGGGGACGAAAGGAGGCACGATGATGGGGGAGGCGACCTAGGTGGGGTGCCATCACCTTCACGAAGTTGGTCCATGCCTGTGCTGGCTGAATCGCTCTGAATCTCCTTGTGGACCATGTTGGTGTGGCTCCAGGAGGGGTTAAAGGCTTTGGAGTCATTCCAACAGCCAATGCTGTGTGACCTTAGACCAGTTTATAATCTTTCTAGGCCTCAGTTCCCTTGGCAGTGTCTACTTTACAGGGTTTTGATGGGATATGAGATGCTATTTAGGTGTTCACTTCCCCTCCCCTATCAACTTCTGATGACCTACAGGAGTAACCTGGAAAATTCCATCTGTAGCCTCTCTTGAGTTGTCCACTTGGGAATATTTCCTGGTGCTCCTGGCTAGTATCAGTTGAGCAGTGTCTGTGTGCAGAGCCCTGTGCAAAGTGTCTTTTAAACATTGTCTGCTTCCTGCCTTCCCTGAAGATGAGAACAAAGGCCCTCAGCGAGATTTCATTAAGTCCTTGTTGGAAGGGCAAACTCTGAGACCCTCTGGATGACAATGGAGGGAGGGTCACAGAAAGGAGCTTTGGCCCTAAGGAGGAGCAAAGAAGAAATGAAACTTTAACCCAGCACAGTCACATGACTTACAGACACCAAGGGAAGGGAGGGCATGCTACGAATTAGGAAATAGTTAAGTAAATAGTTGCTTCCTCACTATGGATTTAGACCTGTCCTGACCTTGATAATTAAATTTGGCCTTGAGAGATATGCCTTTATGTATGTTACTTAAGAGACTCAATAGTTAAAGACACAGGAGAGCTCACAGCTCATGCTGGGGGTTGCAGGGATGGTCATATACCCTCTCCCCAGATTGCTCTGCAGAATTGAGGGCCAGCAGATATCCATACAAATCATGCTGTAGCTCTAGGGTGTTCCTCCAGAGTCAATGACTCAGTGAAGAAGAATAAGCCTACCATGGAAGGACTCTACTATCCCCATGGAAATTCTTCACTTGTTTCCCCAGGCCTACCACTTCAACTGTACCCCAGAGTACTAGACCAGAATCCCCCATTGCTGCAGGGTAGTGTTTTTCAAACTGCTCATTGGGACCCAATAGTAGGCTATGACAACAATTGAGTGAGTTGACCAGTATGTCTTTTTAATGACAGAATAGATTAGATAAGAAAACATCAGAGTACATCTTTCATCATAAAAGTACTATTACTGGAAACTTCTGGTTATATTTTCACATACACATTTATGTGTATGTACTATGTCTTAATGTGAAATAGATTTCTTGTTGTGGATGACAGTCCAAAAAGTTTGAAAATATTGCTTTAAAGGAAGATTGTCAGAGGAGAACGGGAGAACAAAGAAATCACCATCTTGGTCCTGAGCCAAGAGCCAAGGTGTGTTAGACAGGAATGATGAGGCTCATTGTCCTGTCCCCACTGGAGTCAACTCCACTAAAGACCACAGGCTGTGGGAGGGGAGCGGGGGCCTGAGAGACAGAAGCAGAGCGGAGGTAAAGAAGACAGCCCATCCTGCCCTGCCAGCACTGGGGCCACCTGGCTGAGCAGTCTCCACTGGCAGGAGCCCCCTGCATCTCCTGACACCTGAGCATCAGACATGGCCACAGCCTCACTCAAGGAGGCACATCAATACCCTCTCTCTCCTGTTAGGTGAGGTCTCTCACTGTTAGGTGAGGTCTACCTAACAGTGGCCAAGGTGTTTTCTCCCCAGCAGTCTGGGTACCTGGCCCCACTCATGCCTTCAGGCCCACGTTGTGTAGACAGATCCCTTTCAGTGGCCCAAGATGCCATTTGGCCCCAGGGCCAGGATACCCACGTGGGTTACAGTGTGGAGGGAGCACCCTGGCTTCTGGCACAGCCAGCTAACCATCTCTTAGTAGCTGAGAAGGACAGAACCCCCCCTTCTCCCAACACAATGATAAAGTCAGGGTTCATTTGGGAAGCAGACAAAATGCTTATGCTTGTCAGACTGATGACAGTGGAGAAGACAAACTCTAACTCAGATTTTTACTGAGGATGCTAAGTATAATATGTAATGTGAGAGGTTTTCATGCCTGTCAAAAGAAGGTTTAAAGAAAAGCTAATAAATACAGGTCCATTTTCCAATGCATCTCAATGTCCAAATATCCACAGATAGATGAATGGATAAACAGAATGTGGGATATACAAGCAAGGGAATATTATTCAGCTTTAAAGGAAGGAAATTCTGATACATGCTACAACATGGATGAACCTTGAGAACACTTTGCTGAGTGAAAGAAGCTAATTACCAGGGGCTTGGGTAGGAGGCAATGGGGGGTTATTATTCAGTGAGTGTAACTTCAGTTGGAGAAGATGAAAGCATCTGGAGGTGGATGGTGGCAATGGCTGCACAATAAGAATGTACTTAATACCACAGAACTGTACATTTAAAAATGGTTAATTTTGTAAATTTTATGTTAAGTGTATTTTACCACATTTTTTTTTAAGTCCAGGTAGTAGATGGTGAGGACACAGTGGGCTTGGGGTCTATGACCAGGGTCTGGGTGGGGAAAGAGGAAGGGGGAGGAGAGCGCGTCTCAGGTTCTGACAGGGATGCATGGTGGCGGTTGGTGCCCTTCACCCTGGGAGGGAGCACAGAGGAGAGGGGATGGCGTGTTTGGGTCTCCCAGAGAGAGAGGCATGGGCTGTTTGTGCTCCTGAGTCAGGTGACAGGACTTACTGTCAGAGGCTGCAGGGTGCCTTCAGATCCTGCAGGCAGCCTAGATGCAGCTTCTCATACAATCCACAGATACTTACTGAGGAGTTGCTCTGTTTGACACTCTCTTGACACATCATTAGACTGCCCATCAGACAAAGAAAGCAATAGAAATTCAAAGTATCTGCAGACAACCTAAAGGCAGTGGCAACTGATAGGAGAAGTTAGCCCTGGCTTCTGCTGAAGGAAGGTCTGCTTTGCCTCTGGGCACAGATAGCCCCTAACAAAAGGGCAGGTAGACGCTGATGATTCTGACACTTGCCCCACCATCTGTGCCCTGACTAAAGCCTGCACACCCCAAAAACTGGGCAGCTGTCTCCTTTCTCCCCAGCAGAGCCCTGGGCTTCTCACCCTCAAGAACTCCCACCCCATCTCCATCTTCCTAGATTCTAGCTGAAACCACACTTTCCAGGAAACAAGTAGCCAGGAAGGGGTCATTAGTGAGTGGATACACTGCCTGTGACAGAATGCACTGAGAGAGGTCCCCAAAAGGTCAATTGGAACTAGGGAATTAACCCCAAAAGGTCAATTGGAACTAGGGAAGATATGTGAGACATTTATGACAAATTGTTAATATCCTTAATATGAAAGACCACTTACAACTAAGAAAAAGGCAAATGCCCCTTCTTCCCAAAACTGGGCTAATTAAAAAGCCAATCAGGAAGAAATAAATAAATGCAAATAAGTAGTAACACTGAAATGCTACGAGTACCCTTTGAACCTAAGAAATTGCTAAAGATTTGCATGATTGCAGGATTATAAGAAAATAAGCCCTCCTACTCTGCTAACAGGAGATTAAAGTTTGTGCAGATTTGCAGGAGAGAAATTTGGGGAAAGCAGCAAAGCCTTAAATACATCTGTAAACTGACACAGCAATACCACTTCCAGTATTTACCGAAAGGAAAAAATTAAGTATGTGGGCAAAGAGTTAGTCACGAGAATATTTCTCACAGTATAATTTAAGCACTGGATATAAATATGAAAAATTTGATACAACCCAAATATTCATCAGTAGGGGATTGATTCATTGAATTATGGTGCATCCATATAATAGAATACTATGCAGACATTAAAAGGTATGTAGAATAATATTTACTGACATAGAAAACTGCCTCTGGTTTACTGTTGAGTGAAAATGTAAACATGTAAACATTTGAAAAAAAGATATCTGGGATGGGATTATCTCTAGAGAGGAAGACAGGGGTGGGTCTGGGGACTTCTGGTGGGAAGTTGGGTCCAGTAAGGTTCTATACTGGGTGGTATACATGGATGTTCCCATCATAATTTATTCATTACAACAGGGCTTCTCAGCCTTGGCACTATTAACATTAGGGGCTGGACAGCTACTCATGTGGGTCTTGTGGGGCTGTCCTGTGCACTGTGGGAGGCTTAGCAGCATCCCTGGCCTCTACCCACCAGATGACAGTAGCACCCCATTCCCCCACCCAGTGGTGACAACCCCAAATGTTTCCAGACATGGCCAAATGTGCCCTGAGGAACAAAATTGCCCCCAGATGAAACACGGTGTGAAAGCATACGTCTACATTTTATGTACTTTACTTGGATGTTAAATTTCACAACTAAAATTGCTTTTTAAAATAAGTGTGTGTGGGGTGGGAGGGGGAGAATCTTGGAGGAACTATGTCAAATTGTTAACAGATTAATTCAAAGTATCAGGATTTAGTACCATTTTTACTTTGCCTCATGCCTTTCTGTAAAATATCCTTTTCTATAAGGACTACATATTATGTTCACACACACACACACACACAAAAACAGAAGGCATTTTCAATGCTTTACAGTCACTTTTAATGTTTAAAAAGCCAGATTAAGAGGGTCCAGAGCCCCTGCAGCCCATCTTCCCTGTACAGGTGAGTCACATGTACCCCTCAGGAGTGTTCCCACCTTCAGAGGCTTCTGGAAGATCCCCCAGGCTTCTGCACAGAGTCAAGAGATCCCCCCACCCCACCAGAAGACAGAAAGGAGGAGGCAAAGAGAGGAGGCATTGACTGGAAAGACATGGGGAGGAAGAGAGAGCAGGAAGGTACTATAATGACTCTTGAGTTCCTGGCTGGCAAGCCTGGGTGAAGCAGGGTAGAAACTCACCAAGCAGGCACATAGGAGGTCCAAGCTTCAGGGAAGTAAGGGGTCTGAGCTCCAGGAACACAGGGATCTGTTTTGTTCTTAGATGCATCCCCAGCACCTTCAACAGCACCAGGCACATAGTGGGTGCTCAATAAATATTTGTTCAATGAACTAAGTCAGTGAATGGAAGGACATTAATAATCATGAAAGGCTGGAAAATGGTGGAAGAGAGGTACAGATGAGTAAAAGCTATAGAAAATGAAGCATTCATTCACACAGATGCTCAAAAATCTACCCAGCGCAGAAACTCATGGTCATGTTAACTGATTACTTAATCAGTACAAGTACAAAAGAATAATAAGTATTCATTAATAGCCTTCACCCTGACACCCTGAAAGAGGGAAACCAAAAAGACACTCTCATAGTCCAGCCATCCAGGGCTCATAGTCTATTTCGGGAGGCATGTCCTGAAATTACACCCGAGCCTGGAATGGCTGGGGAACAACTGCAAGGCAAGTGGGGCCAGCCAGGCCCAGGCACTTCAGCTGCTGTGGAAGCCAAGCACACAGCGGTAGGCTGGCTTCTCTGCAAGCAGGCCACAGTCCCCTCTGTGCCATGAGGGGATGCAGCTCAAGGCTTCTACCCCTGACTGCATAGCTGAAACATCTGGAGATTCTTAAGAAACATCTCTATCTGGGACCCTCTATCAGAGATGTAGCTTCAAGAGAGGAGGGAAGGTGCAGATTGGCAGTGCTTGTTTTTAAAGCCTCCCCCATGTGATTCTGATGTGCAGCCAGGGTTGAGCACTCAGGCCTAGATGATCTGTAAATTCTGGGGTCTGATTCTAACAGCCTGTCTCTCTAACCATCAGCTGGGTCCTCAACTCCAGCATGAATACTTCCTGGGAGGGTAGAAAAGGCACATTAATTTCACCTTTTACTACATCTCACATCAGTCTCTCTCAAGCATGGTTCCAAAATGCTCTGTATCAGGTGGATGTTGAGTGCTGATTTCTTGGTTACTTAGCCCTGCTGGATCAGACCTCAGGAATCTGTCTTTCAAACACACTCTCCAGAGGATTTCTGGCATGGGAAAGCATGAGAACCACTGCCCCAGACTGCCTGAGGCTCCCAGGCACATCTTGAGGATGGCCAGAAAGCACACAAACACTACATAGTGCCTATTTGCACTCAGCACTGGGCATCCTGAAAAACAGCACAGGCCACTGCTCTCAAGGCATTACAGTGTCCTCAGTATGGAGCTGAGTACCACACACAGGCTGGCTAGGGGGAGAGCTAGCAAACCTGACAAGGTGTTGTGCATCCAGAGAGGAGAGACTAGTGAAGCCAGGGGAATCCTGGGTGCCTTCCTGGAGGAGGTAGCATTGCAGCAGGGCTTTGAAAGATGAACAGACTTTGAACACTTGGAGATGATACATTCTATTATATTTCTTTATTATATAACTTTACTAGGGACTTGTCAGTGCAAATAAATAGTGAGGTATCATAAAGGGCAGGGAATGCAGAGATTGGGAGAAGACAGCCTCTGCATATGCTTGAGGTACCTGCACCAGGGCACCGGCCAAGAGGGACCTCAACACATTTGGTCACCCACCTCACTCAAGGGCAACTGTCCACTCTAAGTGCTCCCTGCCATGTCCACTGATGTGGACACATCATTTAACTTCCTCAGGTTTCCATTTCCTCATCTGCAGAATGGGGAGATTAGTAGCTGCCACAAGACTATTCCAGAAACAGGGAAAAAGAGCTGTGAACAGACCCAAAAGAATACCAAAGCATCCAAGAGACCTAGGCTACTAAGGCCCCCAGGATCCTCAGGGATCCCCTTTTCAGCTAGTCATGGCTCTGCAATTTCTATACAGTAATGGCTTATGAGGAATCTGATGGGTGGGGAGGGTCAGAGAAGTTGAATTTCATAGTGGGAAGCCAGGAATGTTTCCAATTAATGAAAATAGTCAAGTTTTCTAAAATGTTTGATTCACACTTTTAAGAGTAATAAAATGTAAATTATCCCATAATGAAGAATAAAAGCTTCATGGAGTTCTCACTTTGCCAAACTGTGCCTTCAATCTATGGTTCTTAGTATTTTGGGGTGTTTGGAGATCATGTGTCAGACCTAAAGAGCCCCTTTAGTGCCCCACTGGTTTCAAACCCCATGAAAACACTAGCCACTTTTTCCTCTACATTTGACCATCTTTTGTGATGTCCGTACTTTTTAATTCCACAAAACCAGAGGATATGCCTCCTAGTAAGAGGGAAACCCTCTCTCCTTTCCTTATTTATCTTTCTTTGCAGAACTGGGGGCCTGACTCACAGCCATTGTTCCTTCTCTTAATTTGACAGATCCTTCCTCTTCCCTTTCCCCCTCCTGAGACACCTCCTCCAGTGGGAATGTCTGCCTTAAAGTTGGGGGTTAAGGATGCCTGATGAAAGGGGCAGTTTGAGTCCTCTGTTATCCAGAGAGAGAGAGATTCTCTCTTGTCTAAGCACCTCAATGTGCTTAGGCTGTTTGAATTTGGAAGAACATCCTTGTACCCCTAAACACTTCTTGTACCAAGGCTATATCCGTCCTCTTCTGTTCCTTTTCCTCCCCACCTAGACAAGGCAGATTCAAAATGGTCAGTGTTCCATAAAGACGGAGAATGAATGAATGAATGAATGAAAAAAACGACACAACTTTCAGAGTACACTGTCTACAAGCCCAATTTTTAAGTGATTCTGATTCCTTTCATTCTGCACCCACCTTGCAACCCACACTTTTACTCCCTCTGGGTGTCGGTCTTAGAAGAGGGATAACTGTTGACATGCTATGGCACTTAGTTTTCCAAAATTTCAGAACACTGTGGCATTTACTGCGCTGTTTCACCCTCCTCGCCCCTCTGGCAGAAGACATGGCTGAGATTTCTGTCCCGGCTGACAGGGAGAAACGGTGGCCTGGTCTAGGGTTAGTGCCAGAGCCGGGGCGTAGACCCGGCCTGCCGCACGGGGAGGCTGGCGGTGCCCGCAGGCGGACGCGGCGACCACGGGGTTCTCACCTCGGAAAGTCAGGCTGGCGACCGGGTCGCTGCGCCGGTCCTTCTTCACACTGGGGAGGTTGCTGGCCCTCACCAGCAGGCAGCACAACATGGTTCGGCCGCCGTGGGCGCGCAGAGGGGCGCAGGCAGGACGCGAGCGGGAGCCGAAGGGGAGTACCGGGCTCAGGCACCCACCGAGGAAGCGCCCCTGGCTCCGCAGCAGCCGTGCCAAAGGGAACTGTCGCCCTCCCTGTGCCTCCGCGGAGAAGTCCCTACGCCGGGGAGAGGCTGCAGGGAGGGCATCGGACACCCGCTGGGCGGACCCTGGGTTCTGGCCCCTGCTTGGATCCGCCCTGCCTGTGGAGGGTGGGGCGGGGCAGGGGTCAGACGCGCGCCTGTGGGGGCGCTGGGCCCCCGTCCGCGGAATGGAAGAGCCGCCGACGCGGGATGCCCGGCTCGGCCAGGCAGCTGGGACACTGCACTCCGGCCCTGCTCGCGGGAGCCCCCGGTGCGCTCCAGCGCCGACCTCCCGCTCCGTTTTTTCGCTGCGCCCGGCCGGGCCGGCACGCCGGGGGCGCTGGGCGAGCGAACCGACGCGGAGGAGAAATGCCGGAGGCGGTGGAGCTGGAGGGCCGCGGCAGGAACGAGAGTGCGACCGCGGGAAGCTGCACCAGCGAGCGAGAGCTGGAGGCGGGGAGAGCGGAGCGGCGTGGTGAGCGCTGAGCCCTGAGCCCCCCGCCTCCGCGCCGCTCGCCTCGCGGCGGCCCGCCTGCCCGCAAGCCGCCCTCGGTGCCCAGGCAGCCGTTCTGACGTGCTGGGAGCCCAGCGCCCGGAGAGATTTCGCGGCTCGAACCCTCGCGAACCCGCCTCTGAGCCTTCTCTAGCGCAGTCCGGGGCGGCTGACTCTGGAGGCGGAGGTGTCTTCCCAAATCACACTAAGTTCGCTGGAGCACAGGGATCCACCCGCTGTCCATTCGGTCCTCTGCAGCATTCCCGACGGCGTCTCTAGGCCCCCTCGCCCTCACCGTGGGGGAACTTGCTTATAGGATGAAACTTGAACCGTGACAGCCTTTAGCACGCTTTCCCGTGTCATGTCTGGTTCCTTCCCAGCTGATGACCTTCTTGACCTCAGGAGCCCTAGCCTCTCACCTCTATACCCCTACACTCCAGCACCTAGCAGCGGACAGGGCTCTGTCCCTCCTCCCACCTCTCAAGTCCTCACTTACCTCCTACCTCACCTAAATTGGGTGACTGGTTATCATCATTCTGCTGCATAAAATCTCAGCTCCCTTTCCCCTCTCTTATTTTGAGGATCCAGCATTTTCATGTAAGCCATGACCTGGTGAAATCCCACTCTGCCTACTCCACCTCTGTACCGTAAGCACTAAAGGTGTTGGAGAATAACACAGCTGACCTGCCCACTGTCACTAACAATTCATGACCGCTAACTCAGGTGGACCCTGCTGCCGGGCAACCAGTCTTTTCAATCTCCCTCTCTCCTAGATGACCAAATCCCATGTTTCTCTCCCCAAACCTACAATACTGCACTGCCATTCTCACTCTCAGCTTCCTATTTACCAAGTAGAGAACTTACTGAGCCTCCTAGCCTCCTTAGCCCCATCAGCATCTGTGCCCAAATCCTTTGCCTTCTTTGCTGTTATGAATGAATCACCCATACTCCTACCTAAGACCAGCTGGGTACCTGGGCACGAAATTCACCCTATCTCACCCACTCAGTGACAAGTCTGGTGCTGTCCTCTCCCCAGCCTTTAAAGTTGCATTTTTTCTAGCTGGCTCGGGCCCTCTTCTTCCTGACTCCACCACTCTGCCCTGGTGGTAATGATAATGACCCCACCCACCCTCTCAGTGCAGTGGACTGCTGCCTCTCCAACACCCAGAACTCCTTCCTTCTTCATGGCAGAAGCTGACTGTTCAGGTATGACCCCTGCTCTGGCTCTGGGAGGATCCTGATTTATCTGAGCCTATCTCCTGACAATAACTCTTGGTCTAGCAATGAGCCAATGTCCCAAGTTGTTCTCCTGGAGGGATGGATTTACACCCTGTGAATACACAAGCCCAACTCCCTCTCCTGCTTCATGAGAATATGGACGCATGTAGATTTAATTGGCAGCCAGCTCTAGGATGTAGCAGACATCAAGAAGAGAGGAAAATTGAGGTCTCCTTGGGTTCGGGTTCCCTGGAGCTGTACACTGTATATGCCCAGAGCCCACCATGTCCCTGGATCAAAGTCTCTGAATCATACTGGGGCTTAGTACTCAAAACAGGTTCTCCCCAAAAGGGCTTGTACCAGGAATGAAGATCACTTTAGGGCTGTTTATTATTAAAGCCTATTCGAGGCAGGATTCCACTTACTTGCAGCCTAAATCATCCTCACTGGCACCCACTGACTTTGGCACCCACACATCCATAAGCCTCTACAGAGGCATTTCCACCATACTACCTCCTATCTGGTCACCTCTGGGCCACCGTCCACACTGGGGCCAGGCAATCTTAAAACAAATATGATCAGGGCTCTCCTCTGGTGAAAGCCCCTCAAAGGCCTCTGTGCTTTTGGGATGAAGTCCAGATCCCTTACTCCCCACCACAGGGAAAGGCTGCTCAGCCCCTCACTCTGAGTTCCAGCTCCAGTGGCTTCTCAGCTTCTGGAACATGCTGAGCTCCCTCCCATCTTGCAGCTCTGCTGTCCCTTCTGCCTGCACATGCCTTTGCAAGGCCACCTCCATTCTCCCCTCAGGCCTCAGCTGACACATCATTCCCTCCAAAAGCAGTTTCTGACCTCCCCATCTAGGCTGGGTATTTCTGGCAAACTACACAGAGGCATTTTTCCTTTCTAGCACTCACCACAGTTGTAAGGATTAACTATCTGTGCCATTTCTTGTTTGATGTTTACCTAGACTGTGGAGTCAGTCAACATGGGAGAGACCAAGGCTGTCTCAGTCAGCCAGGTGTTCCCAGTACATAGAAAGGGCTGGCCTGTGGCTGGTGTGGTGGACACTGTAATTGGCTCCCCAGTATCCCTTCCACCCTGCAGTGAGGCTGTCAGTAGTTCTCAAAGAGGACAGTACTGCCCCCTAGGGGTAATTTTGGATATGATGATTTTTTTTCTCTTATCACAATGATTCCTGGCTTTACTCCTTTCCCCCAGCACACCTCACCCCACCACCTACTCCTGCTCTAATCCATTTGAGACAGCACAGAAAATCTGTAGGGGGCATATGTAATACTTCCAGAGGAATATTCCAAGACACCTTTATAAACACTTGACTTGTGTCCAAGAAACAGGAGCTCCACAGACCTGTTCTATAAACCAGAAAAGCAGCAGCTGTGGCCTAAGCCCTGGAAACTCCTGAGGCCCCTTTCCCACCCTGACCTCCAGCTCCGCAGCCCAGCTGCTGCTCACTGCCCAGGACTTCTCCCTGATCAGATAGCTGACCATTCCCTTGGAGGCATCATACTGGGACCTAGTATTCAAAGGGACTTCCTCCCAAGGGGTCTTGTATCAGGAATGCAGCTGTCATGGAGAGTGTGCTGAGACTTCAGCCTGTCCCCTTCCTGTATGTCCTCCCCTTCTTCTGTAGAAATTTTCCATAGTTTTACCTGGACATATGGCCACCCAAATAGAAAGACTATATTTCCAGCTTCCTTTGCAGCTAGCTGTGGCCATGAAAATAAGAGATGCCCAACAGGATGTGAGCAGAAGGGATGTATGTAACTGTGTGGCTGTGTCTGTCAAGAGAGAGGCAGGCTGTCCCATGCTGCTGGGATGGAGAGTGTTGATCATCCATATTGTCGTGGGACTCCAGGGATAGCAGAGCAACAAGACAGAAGGATCTGGGGTCCCAGACAGCCTTGTGGGTCATAATTTTACCAGCCAGGGCTCACACATCAACTATTGTGTGAATGTGGAAAACTATCATGTTCATATCTCCATTACTTAGGGCTCACTTACAACCAGGTCTGCATCTCACTTGAAACCACAGGTAAGGGGAGCTTCTCGGCACTACCAACTACTCCAGTCCCACTATGAAGGTGACAAGACCTGCTTAGCAGTCACTGCTGGGTAGCAATAGGGTGAGGGGACCTGTTTTGAAGCTGAGTTTGGATAGCAAGCCCAGTTTTTACTTAAGATGTCATGTTTACCATGATGGCATCTCAGGGCTGACCAAGGTAAGGGGATGATACTAAGCTCTCTCCCTTTTCCCAATGGCCCCATCAGTGTAGTCATGGTAAGTATTGGCTGATAATCCCAAGGGAGAGGGGAATGATCTGTTCTCTGGGAAGCCCAAGACCAAGGTCCCCAAGATTAAATGAAATACCACATCAGATGCTGTCACTGGTGTCCCCCAGGGACACAACCAGCCTATTTTTCCTGTTTTCTTTGACCAACACAATGTTCGTAAGAAAATTATATGCTAATTAAATATTAAATGATTTCCCATACAAATCTGGATTTACAGCTTCTCTTGAAAAATCAGAGACCCAGATTCTCTACCTAACACTGATTATCTGACACCATGGGCGGGGGTGTGCACCCCAGGCTCATCCTACTCACCACCACTCACCCCATATGCATGTGCTTTTCCTTCTGGCCACATCTTAGTTATACCACCCACCAGGCTCCTACACGCAACTGAGTTGGTGACCCCAGTCCTCTTCTGTCACCTATTTGGGTTCTTACCTCCCTGCCAGTCAAGGAAGTGATGCTTCTAATGGGGCCTCTTCTTGCTGTTGGAGTTGGGCTTGCTGGCTGCCTCTGGCTCAGCACTCTGAATTTTTTTCCCAAAGCCTGACATGGGGTGTCCAGGAAGCAAACAAACCTTGCCCCACTACTTAATGACATCATCTTTGGGAAGAACACCCTGCATGGGAGTTTACAGAATTTCTTCCAGGCACATTTGCCAAAGTCCAAAATCTTCAAGAGTAGGGACAGTCCAATGCATCCCTCTGGCCTCTCCCTTCACAGTCACTCAAACATGTGCATCCCATGGGTATCCCAACCAACCAGCTGGGATTGAGGGGCACCTGTGTGTCTACCAAGGATGCAGAAGCACAGACAGTAGGGACTCTGGCTACAGCCATCGTTACATAACTGCCCGGGAAGAACCGTCCTGTAGTGAGAACAACCAGACGGTCCCAGGCTTCCATCCCAGTCCACACTTCTCTAGCTCTGGGACTTGAAACATGTGAGTTGACCTTTCAGAGTCTGTTTCCGCTTCTGTGAAATCAAGAGAATGATATTTCACGAGGTGCTGGAAGTGTGAAACACAGTGGGTGTTAGAGAGATGTTAGCGCTCTTCCTGCTAATATTTCATTCTGATGAACCACTTTGCATAGAGGTAGTAGAGAAAGACAGTGAGTGTGGCCTGGGGAAAGGGACTAAGGAGATTTGTGGGGTCCAGGAGTCACCGGGGATATTTGTTCCAAGAAAGATCCAGCACCATGAGGCCATGGTCAGCCATCAAGCACATAGACAAATGCCTTCAGCTCAGAAGGGGCTGATGCAGGAAGAACAGCCAGAGGAGACAGAACCAGGGTCCCCTGGGACAGAGGGAACAGCTTGGACATATGACCACCCAAATAGCCATATGTGGTGACTTGACCAGTCAGCCCATTGTGTCCAGTCTGGCAGGTCAGTAGATGAATAAACAGAGCTAAAAATAGGAAAGGTAGTGAGAGACTTCTTGGATGTGTACAGTGATTTCTTAGTATGTATGCAATACATGTTAACAATAACTGTAATATATGCATAATCATGTATAATAACAGTAAGAATTGTTAACATGTCTTGAGTACCAGCACTATTCAAAGTGCTTTGTATGGATTTTTAACACATAAATTCTTCAACTCTGTCGCTACAAAGCAGGCATAATTATTATCAATACTTTACAGATGAGGAAAATAAGACAGAGTGGTTAAGTAACTTGCCCAAAGACACACAGCTGAAAAGTGGCAGAGTTGGGATTCTAAAACCAAGATCCCAAGCAGTCTGGGTCCAAAGCCAAAGCTCTCAGCTACCACCCTTTTCTCTCTCTTGTTTGACGCTCTTATTCCACTGGAATGTGAAAAGGCTGCCAATGCTGAGCCCTTCCACCCAACTTACTGGACTGGCTAAGCCCGGGGCCCACGGTTACAATGACCCCTTCTCAGAGGCGCCTGGGTACCTCCACACCCACTGCAGGCTGTCCACCTCAGGCCCATGCCTATGACCTGGCCCCGGCTTACCCGATCCAGAGCAGCCACCAGGGGTCTGCCAGATGCCTGTGAGATAGCCTGGCAAAGGGTAATGTCAGAGGGAGCATTCTGGGCCAGCTGGAGACAGGCTGGTCCTGTGAGACCCAAAGAGGGTGATGCAGAAGGGCAGAGACCCCTCTGAGTTCAGAAAGCACCCTCAGACCAGACAGTGAGGGAGGATATCTGTGCTGGGTGAGAGGGGGCGTGTGGCAGTAGGGACAATGAGTAAGATGTGAGGGGACAACATGCAGACTGAGACTGGGCTCTGGGGTGTGAGCCAGACCTGGGTCCAAATCCTGCCCCTCCGCTGTGTATATTACTTGTGTCCTATACATCAGAGCTAAGACCAGAGGGAGATGGAGCAGCTAAAGATGGGGCTCTGGAGCCAGATTGCATGGGCTAGACTCCCACCCAACTCCAGTACTTAGTGTTCCTCACTCAACCTCTTTGTGCTGCAGTTTTCTCATCTGTAAAGTGGTACCAATAGTAGTTGCTACCATGTATGGTTGCTAGGTGGATTAAGCATCTACATATAGCACCTGGTGCAAATTATAACTGGACATGATACAATTCATCGTAAATGAGTTCTGTTTTGAAGAGTGCCTAGCACCTTATAAACATGGTATCAGTCAAATATATCTCTTCATAGGATTGTTGTGGGGTTCTAAAGAAACAGCCTCTAAAATGGTACATTGTTTGTGCTTAATGAATGCCCATTCTCTCTCCTTGTGATGAACACACATTTCCAAAATCATAACCCTCCATCCTTTGGTCACTTGTCCTATGCTGTGGCCCTGCAGCCTTGCACTCCCCTCCCTTCTGGCTCAGCCCAGAGGAGTACCCCAACAGCCCTCCCCTGTGCTGACTCAGGCCCGGGTGCTCACGGTTTGCCTTCCAAAGCGCTTTCTTATTCATGAGTCATGGATGCAGAGAACAACAGAGGGCACTGATGAATGGGGGAGGGCATGCTTTGTCCACTGTGTGACCTTGGCCAGGCCCCTGTTCTCTGTGCCTATTAGCTCGTCTGTAAAAGGAGATGATATCCCCACCTTTTGGCCTTAAAAAGCTCCTATGAGTATGAAATGAATTTATGCATGCATGGAGGAGCCAGGAGGTGTCATTAAGGGATATTATAATCAGGTAGCCAAAGGAGGGTTTTTTGGGAACCCAAACCTAAAGGGTCTGGGAAGGCCAGGTGCAGGCCAGCTGGTGAGGGAGGCTTCCCAGGGGATGTTTTGCTTTGAGTAGGATGTCCCTGAGACCAGAGCCTTCTGTGCAATCATTCACTGATCTGGCCCTGGTGAAAGAAGGAGAGCGAGCAGGCCTGCATGCCGCAAGGAAGCCAAATTTGGACATGGGGTAAGAGCTTGACCAAGGCAGGAGGTGTAATGTGGCCAGGGCTGGGGAGGGAGGGACTGCATTCCTCATGACTGCCTGGCAGTGACTGTGATGACTGGGAGTGGGGTTCCAGCCAGCCCCCTCCACAAGCTGGGGGCACTCGCAGTCAGCACAAACAACATACTTCTTGCTCCACAGAGAGGAGGGAGCTCTGCAGAGGTTCCAGGCAGCAGGCAAAGGGCAAGACTGCAGTCTGACATCAGGCAGGTGGGGGAGGGGCTCAGTTAGGGAACCTGGTGGATGGAGGATGGAGGATTCAGGAGATTGCTCCACAGAAGGCCCTTGGGGCTGAAGTAACCACAGGAGAGGAACCAGAGCAACAGTACTGCCTGTGTGCAAAGCACTTCTGGGGTTGGAAAGTACTTCCCTACTCATTATTCATTCTTTCCTTTCCCCTGGTAGGGTTCAGAGCCTGGCCTGGGTGGGAGAACCATGGAGTATGAAGCAGGTGTGTGTGTATTAAGGTTGTGAGGTAGGGGGTGTGGTCAGGGAAGGTAGAGGAAAATCTGGTTCAGCCCGAGTGGACCCCAGAGGAGACAACACCCCTGAGAAAAGAGGCAGGGGCACCAAAGTGGCCCCTCTTGGCGTTCACTGGACAGTTCCAGAGGGTGCCATTCACAAAGCCTGCTCAGCTCTCAGACTGGGGCACTACAATGGGTGCTGGAGCAGGAGGCAGCTGCTTAATGGAAAGGGTCCCCCTCTCCCTTTGAGGGGATAGTATCATCCATCCCCTCAGCCAAAGGGATATTTAGGTACCAGTGGTGCACCCTGGAGTTGTACAATACAGTGCGTGGGCCCTCAGCCAGGCTGTTAGCCCAGGCTGTGCAAGTGAACCACTGGCCTGGCCTCCCCAGAGCTAAGCATGCAGAGGAAGTGTGGACGCCCCCTGTTTGTGCCCTGTCTTCCCCCTGCAAACACCTTGATAAAGCTAATTTCTGGAGGCAACTGTGGAAAAATGGTCAAGAAAGGTCAATGCAACATGTTGGGAAAAAAGCACGGCTAGAATGTCACCTCCCACTCCTCCTCTGTCCCTCCTTTTGGTGCCTGCTGCTTTACATGGGTGTCTGGGAACAAGCAGATATAGGAGTTCATGACATTGAAAGGAAAGGTCTGATGGATGGCCAGAGACAAGCCAACACTATGATTTCTGCAGGCCTGGATGTAGTCATATCTCTGGGGAAAAGGGGAGTAACAGGTGGGTGGGGAGACAGGCTCTCACACTCTTGCCCCCTGTCTTTCTTTCCTGGGATGGCTCCAAACCCAAAGGCCCAGCTGTGTAGACCAAAGCCCTGGCTTGGCTCTGAGCAGGTCCCAGGGAAGCAGACAGGGCCCAGCCCTCACCTCCTGGAGGAAAAGACCACTCATAACCAGGCGAAGACCTTCCTGAGGAAGTCCTAATCTAATAGGGGAGCAGGCTGCCCCGCTCAAAGAAACCCCATCTGATAGAGACAGCACTCCTCACATGCTCCAGGCTGGTTGGGGATGGGGGGAGAAAGTTCCCAGAGGTTGGTGCTGGTGACAGCTGTGCCAGACACTAAATTTCCCCCATTCTGTGCCCAAACAAGAGTAGGATCCCTGGGCAAGAGGGCGGTGTCTCTGCCCCCAGCAGCCCCCGGCCCACCAGCCAGCCTAGCCCGTGATAAAGAACAAAGGCCTTAGAAGAGCCTCCAGGCCCAGGGAAGAGAGCTGGTTATAAACAGGCCTGGGACTCAGCCTTCCTGGGAGAGGACAGCCCTGCGGAACGGCGCTTTACCGCCCACAGCTCAGAAAGACCTCTTTGAAGAGATCCAGAAAAGAGTCTGGCCTCACTTTCCAGGCCCACCTTAGCCCCTCACCGGGTAGGGCAACCTCTCCCTCACTGCCTGTTCCCCTCTGAGTCGCCCCTCCCCGAGGATCTGTGTCTTTGTAACAACACTCAGAGTCTCGCCGGGGCGTAGAGCCTTGTCTTTCACATGCTAAGCGCTCTCCTCTCCCGAAGGAGACCCGAGGCCTCCGCTCAGAGACTCCCAACCGCCCGGCCTGGCGGGGGTCGCAGGCCCCTCCTACCTGCAAACACAGCGGAGCAGTAGGCATCGCTGATGTCAGTGTCCGGGGTGCGGACGTTCTCGGCATAGAGGATGAAGACCCTCAACATGATTGGCGCGCGTTAGATCCCCGTGCGCCCAGGGCGCGGAGAGCTGGCCGGTCTTGGAGAACTGAGGCGCCGCTCGTGGGACCCAGCACCCGAGGGGGCTGGCAGAGAGAGGCCGCTCAGGATCACTGGCTCCCGGCTCAGAACTGCTGCTCTCAAAGAGGAACAGGCCAGCTGCTCTGGTAGGCACACTCGGGCCCCGCCCCGGCTGCGCCGGCCCGGCTTCTCAGGGGTCGCTCGGAAAGCAGGGGCTTCTGCTCATCTTCCACCCCCGCCGCCCTAGCCGGACTTGGCTGTGCTGTAATTCAATGCTCCGGCCGCAGACTCTCCCAATGACACGGCATTTTGCACCTGGCGGTGAAACAGCGGCCTGGGCGGCGGCCGCGATGACCCGGGGGCTGGACGGGGCTCCCGACGCCCGGAGCTGTCCGGATGGCGCTCCCAGCAGGAGAGAGGCTCAGCCCCTCCCTGACCTTCCACCTCCTACCGAGCGGCGCCCCGCCTGTCCCTCCCCCCGCCGCGGGGACTCGAGCACTCTCTGGGAGCCAGGCGGACCGCGCTGCGGACCGGTTGCGGAGCAGATGCAGACACCGCACTTTCCCCAGGAGCAGCCCTTGGCTTGAGGAATTTCACTGACACGCAGCGCCGGCTGCCTTAGTCACTTTGCCCCCTTTTCTGGTTGTAAAAGCAACACATACTACTTTTAACACAAAACCATAGAAGAAATCTCTGAGTCTGGAAAAAAAAATTAACATTTGGCTATTTACCAATCCAAGCTTTTTTCTCTGAATGTACACATACATGCCTGTAAACTGCAGTATTTATTATACACCCGAGATCGGTGTATATGACGTTCCGTGTGCTTTTCCATGTTACATTTTCTTGCATCATTAAAAATTCTTCAGAAACATTTTTTTCAATACCAACATAATTTTCTATCATATGGATGTACTATATTCACAAAGCTTTCTCCTATTGTTACACATCTAGACTTTTCCAGTTGCTATCTTAATACTGACAAGTTTTTAAATATAAAAATTGGGATATAAACCCATCTTGAGCCTTTTTGCTAGTTCCTCACATTGGATTTCTAGCCTTGGAATGATAAGGTTGCAGGACATGCCTTTTTTGGCCCTAGTGCCTATTGCTACACTGCTTCCCGCGAGCTGTGTAGGTCCACATCCCAGCAGTTGGGTGACTCACCTTCTAAAGAAGGTCACTTGGACGGGTGTGCAGCTATCAGCAAAACTTCTCCCCAGCAGCCCATGGGGTAGCACACACACCCAGGGCAGGAAGGGTCAGCTGCTGACAGGGGACTGGTTTTGCTCCATAAGAAGGTTCAAGGAGGGAGCAACACTCCCTCAAACGTCTACAATTTTTAAGATCAGGGTACCGAACATTTCCTGTAAGCACTTACGGTCCTTCTGCAGTCACCTGGGCCTCCTCTAGCACACCATGTGGTTAGCGGGAAGAGGAAAAAGGGGTTAAAATTCATTCATTTAACAGGTATGTATCAAGTCCTACTACATAACAAGCACTGTTCTGGTTGATGACACAATAGTAAACAAAAGTGACACAATCCCTATTATGATCCCTGAATTGTGTCCCTCTCAAAGGCCATATATTGAAACCCTAATCCCCAGTTAGTAAAGTTATAGTATTTGAAGATTGGGCCTTTAAAGAGATGACTATGTTAAAATGAGGCTGTTAGGGTGGGCTCTAATCCAATCTGACAGGTGTTCTTATAAAAAGAGGAAATTTGGACCCAGAGACACCAGGGATGGATGCATGCACATAGAGGGGAGACCATGTGAGGGCACGTGGAGAGGGAGGCCATCTGGAAGCCAAGGAGAGGGGTCTTAGAAGAATCCAAACCTGGCCACGGACAACTTGATCTTGGATTCCTAGCCTCCAGAACTGTGAGAAATGTATTTCTAATAGGTCACCCTGTCTGTGGTATTTTGTTATGGCAGTTTAAGAAAATTAATACAGTCCTTGACTTCAAGGCGTTTCCACTTCAGTGAAGAAAACTGACACTTAAGAAACAGTGGAGCCAATTGCATACCACTACAAACCTGGAAGTGCAATAAAGGACAGAAAATGGGGGTGCGTGAAAGCAGGTAGCAGAGACCCCCTCATCTAGTTCTCAGGGACACAGACACTATTGAGATGAGATCTTAAGGCCATCTGGGGCACAGGGCAAGGTGAGGCTGAGGAGCACCACACGGCCTGTGGAAGCTGCCCACAGACTAAGTCCAGAGGAATGACAGGAATGACAGGACCTGATTCACCTTCCAAAAACTCCTTCTGGCTGCTTTTTGGAGAATGAAGTGCAAGGGGCAAGAGTGAGGCAAGGATCAGTTAGAAGCCACAGCAGGTCAGGATGGGAGAAGATGCTGACGTGGCCCAAGGTGGGGAGAGTAGGGTTGGAGAGAAGTAAAGCCAAGCTGGGAGGGCGTGGGTGGGACAATGAGCAGAGCAGGTGAAGTAGGTGGTTTCTTGCTGCTGGGCTTGGCCATTATGTGTTGTTGGAGGGAAAAATCTTTAGCTTGTGTGAAGTTATTGGCTCATTCATTCACTCATTCATTTAATCAACATTGAGAGGGTGCCTAGTAATGTAGCAGGAATTTGCCAGATTCAGGTTTTAGAGAAGGCTATCAAGTAGGAAGTAAATTTAATTTCATTGGAAAGAAGGGCAAGAGGCCCTTTTAATCTAGGAAAAACCCAGATTATGGTCTATTTTTAAAGAAGTAGTTTGGCTCTATTCAGATCATAAAGTAACATGAACCTGGTGTAAGGCAGAGCTAGAATTGGATCTAAGAACCACCTAGCTGCCTGCAAATATAGTGTGATCAAAGTGATTTGACAAGAACCAGTTTCTTTATAGATTAAAACTTCCTCCTTGCAACTTCTCTACATTGATTATTCATGCAGCAAGTTCTTTTCAAACTGTGGAAGCTGCCCACAGTTAATGCATGGAACTGCCTGTATGGAAAGGAACTCCTAGGGAGAATGCACCCAAACTTTTTCCACAATGTGTAGGACATGACTGGGGTGTCTTCTGTATTTAATAGAACCACATTCTCCAAGACCAGTCCCTGGCAACAAGGAGAGACACATGATTCAAACTGAACCAACCTGATGCTCTCTCCCAAGTATTTGGAATTGGATCAGAGATGCTGTCCTCTGTGCAGCTGGAGCTGAGATGAATAAAATTGGAAGCTTAGGAGGAGCCAGATGCATAGAAAAGTAGAGAAAAAGAAAGGAAGAGGCCCTTCTGGTTGTTCCTGGATTCCATTCCTCAGGAGTGTTTCTGCCCCTAAGTTCTGAGAGATGGCCTTGGAGGTAGGTATTTGCCATTTTTAGCTCCCAGCTTTTGATCTCTCCTTCCTTCAACACCCTTTCACCACTCCTCATGAGTAGCAGGGAGCTGACGGGCCTGCCTCTTACTGGAAGCTTCAGAGCCAGGGCCTTCCCCTCCTTGTCACTGTGCAGTATGGTCCAGGCTCAGTCAGTGAGACACTCTCCCAAGACTTGAAGTTAAGTCCTTAAAGAGCTTCAAGAAATCAGACATGGCCCTTTCAGTGACAATAAATGACCAGCCTTTTCCTGATGCAGGGTGGAGTGTTGCACTGTGGCTCCTGTTGCCTGAGACCTGTCCATTTCCCAAGTCATTGCCACCAGCTTCCTGTGAGCCCCCAAAGCTCTCCTGTAATCTTTTTACCTCAGAAGCCCAGGTTTAGTTGCTATTGACTAAAGCCAAGAATCCAACTGACATACCCAGCAGTTTTATTGTTAATCCCTCCACATTTTACTTAAGAGGAAAAACTGTTGGCTTGATGAAGTAACTAATTGATTGATTGATTCATTCATTCATTTAAGCAACATTTATAAGGTACCTCCCCCAAAGCCTTTGGAGGGAGCATGACCCAACTTCAAGCATCGTTCTGTTTCCTGCTACAAAAAAGCCTCAGCTATAACATTCAAGGTGTATTAAGCATCACTAGTGTCGTATATTTCTTGCCTTCCTTCTCTATGTTGGGATTATGGTTGGGATCAGACTGGGAGAAAAAGAGGAGTGGGGAATATGAAGAGTTAGAGCCTGAAGAGAACTGCTTGGAGGACAAGGTAAGGTCTATGGTGTATGTCCATGTGTTACTGTCAGGGGGGATTTTTGTGGGTTGGGGTATATCCCTTACACGGGGCACCAAGAAAGTATAACCATCAGGGTTGCCATGTACAGCTGAACAGGTAGTGCACTGAACAATGATACATGTGAATGATAGTCCTAGACCATAGCCATGTTAAAATTATGATCTCTAGCTGCAGGTACTAAATAGGCAGCCAGTCAGCTTCAGCTCATGAAGTCCCTAAAGATGAATTCTACTTTGTACATAGCCTGGGTGATGTGTAGAAGTTACCAATCTTCATGTAGTTAAATGTATTGGTCCTTTCCCTTATGGCTTCTATTTTTGTGTCTTGATGATTGATCCCTGCTTCATCCCAAGGTTATATAAGGATTTACCTATATTTACCTAGATATGCTTAGATTTATTTATATTTATCAGTTGAGTTTGTTCAATTCTTAAGATTCTCTCTGGAGTTACAATTTGGTTTCTCCTTTGGGAAAGAAAATAAATGGAGCCCTTCTCAACTTGGGCATTTTAAGGAAAAATTATTTGAATCATCAAGGTCAATCCATTTTTGCTTTTAGAGCTCAGGTCTTCTCAGACCACATGTTCAATGTTCTGGGAAGAGGAATCTAGTGGGACAGGGTGTATGGAGGGCAGGAAGTTAGCATGGTAACTGTTAAATTCCAGTAACCCTATGACCAGACAGATTTAACATCTCTGAGCCTTACTTTCCCCTTTTGTAAGATGAGTATAATCAGTTTATGGTGAGGATAAAATGAGAATAAAATGCATGCAAAGAACTATTTTAGGATCTTCCGAAATCAAGGGGGCCTCTCTTTTCTGGCCTAGAAAGCATTTATTTTTTTGATCATAGCATGTAAGAAATTACAGCACATCAAGATACAAAGGTTAGTCAGAAGATTTCAGTTATCATTTATTTCCCATTAAATGCAGAGATATCCATCCCATTCCTAGCCTCTACTGAAGGTGAGGTTCTTTAGCTGTCTGGATTGTCCAGGGCTACAGGGTTGGCTCTCCTTACTTGAATTTAGGGGATAATAGATGGTACCTTGCTTCCCACATCTAAGTGTGGTAGGCAGAAAAAACTGCTTCCACACAGATATTCACTTCCTAATCCCCAGAATTTAAGAATATTACTTTATGAGGAAAATATGAAATAAGTTAAGGATCTTGAGAGGAGATTATTGTGGATTACCTCAGGGAGCCCTAAATGCAATCACACATACCCTTAAAGAGAGGCAGAGGGATGTTAGGCAGGTATACCCAGAAGTAGAGTGAAGATGGAGTGACAGGGCTTTAAGTCTGAATGTCCGGTGGCCACCAGAAGCTAGGAGAGGCAAGGAACCAATTCTCCCTCAAAGCCTCAGGAGCATGGCCCTGTTGACACTGTGATATTGAATTTACAATCTCAGTAACTGTGAAAGAATAAATTTGTTGTTTAAATCACCACAGTTCCGACCACTGGTTAGAGGAACTATGGGAAACTGAGACTAAGCCTCTGACAATGTAACCAGGCCATTGTTGCAAAGGGCAGGCTTTCAGACCACTTTCACCACTAGCTGTTTCAGGGCAGAAAATGGGAGCCATTCTCCAACCTCACTGAGAAACCAAGAAACAAGTTTGATACTGTTTTCCAGTAATACTAGAAAGAAAAAAAACAGCAGCATATTTTAACGAAAGAGGTAACTTGGAAATAGTATGTGATTTCTGTGTTCTCTGCCATATAGATGTTTGTGAAGTTTGCTGAGAACCATAGACCCTGGTCACACTCTGCTCATCCCTCTGCTTCCCCTGAGAAGAAAAATTCATGGTAGTGTCAGAGGGTTTCAATTTCTCATAAAAGGGCCCTTTCTAAGAATCTACCATAACAAACATTTAGCAAACACTAAATAAAATAGAAGCTATTATTATCCATTCAGGCATGGCTGCTGACACAGCAGTGAGGAGCGCATTCAGAATGTGTGGTTGGGGTGCCTGAAAACCTCACTGAAAGCCCACCCTGAGCAGGGAGTGGAGAGCAGCCCATCTGCTGAAGTGCAGGGATCAGTGCACGTGGGCCCATCTACAGAGGGCGGGACACACACACACACACTCACTCACTCACTCACTGAAGGGAAAGTGAGTGCTTCAGAAGCAGCAGAAGCAGATCCAAAATGAGGTGACAGAGTGTGGAACAAGGGGTTGACGGTTTCCAAAGTGAGGTTACCTCATCTTCTGGAAGAGGCCAGCCACATCATCCCCAGATGCACAGGTCTTAGTAAGTATGAGGAAACCTGTTTCAGGCCCCAGCAGGGAAAGTAAGTTCCTGGAGAACGATGGTTCCCTGCTAAGGTGCAGAAAGATGGCATGGTCAAGGCTGATGCAGGGCAGGTAGGGGTCCCTGCTGTGTGTCTTGGTGCAGAGCTGAGCCAGAGCTTACTGAAACTCACCTATCAAAGGACTCCTGTTGATTCATGGGAAGATGCCACCAAAAAGGGCCTAAACATTTCCAGGAGTTAACATTTCCAAACTGGTGGCATTCTCAGTTTCTTCGTTGGCGAAGGCTGGGACTTGGGGAAAAAAAGGATATCAAGAGAAATATTTGACTTATCAGTATTTCTTCAGGTGTGGTCAATCTGAAGTCTCCCACATCGGAATCTTTTAAAAATGGAGGCACCTGGGTCCCTCTGAGAATGGTCTGTGAATGTGGCTTTTAAAAGATCCCAGTTATTCATATGCAGACCAACGACCAGGAACCACTGATCTGGACAAAGAACAGGCTTTGGCTCTTTGAAACATTAACTAAAATGCCAGATGAATGAGCCCTTGAACCTAGCAGGACACTGCAAAGAGAAGGCTGTTTGTCTGGTGATTGGCTTTAAGTGGAAAAAGAGCATGTAAGGAAAGGAAAGAAGGTGAGGGAGGTAATATTCAGCTAGAAACTGTAAAACCAGTAGGACGAGAAAAGCACAATGGCAAGTGTTAACAGGATGCCTCCAGAGCCAGACTGCCTAGATTCAAACCTTACCTCTACCTACTGGTTATGCGGTCTTGGGCAAGTTGCCTCACCTTCCTGAGCCTCAGTTTCCTTATCTGTAAAATGGGGACTATAGGACTATCTGCCGCATAGGGTAAGTGCTTGTGATGGTTAAATTTGTGTCAACTTGACTAGATTAAGGGATATCCAGATAGCTGTAGAACATTATTTCTGGAAGAGATTAGCATTTGAATCAGTAAACTGAGTAAAGACAGCCCTCATCAAAGTGGGTGGGCATCATCCAATCTGTTGAGAGCTGAATAGAATAAGAATTTGGAGGAAGGGTGAATTTGCTCTCTGCTTGAGCTGGGACTTCCATCTTCACCTGTCCTTGGACATCAGTGCTCCCAGTTCTCCAGCCTATGGACTTGGTCTGGGATTTATACCATTAGCTCTCCTAATTTTCAGGCCTTCAGGTTGGGACAGGAACCACACCACTAGTTTTTTCAGCCTCCAGTCCACACACAGCAGACTGTGGGTACTTCTCAGCCTCCACAATTGCAAGAGCCAACCATCATAATAAATTTCTTTCTTTCTATGAATTTATGTATATCCTATTGGTTTGCTTCTCCAGAGAATTCTAATACAGTACTTCACATACATTATATGTGCCTGGGGTATAATGAGTATTCAATAATTAGCTGTTGTTATTATATTTTTGGAATGTGTAACTAGTTTTTCATAGTATTAAAACTTTAGAAATGAAGTTACAAATTATATATATGGTCTCTGACATGTATAAAAATATTGTAAGCTTAGTCCATTTAGGCTGCTATAACAAAACACCGCAGACTGGGTGGCTTATAAATAACAGGAATTTTTCTCACAGTCCTGGAGGTTGAAAGTCTGAGATCAGTGTGGCAATAGGATCAGGTTGCAGACTTCTCACTGTATCTTCACAAGGCAGAAGGGATGCTAAGACTCTCTCTGGAGTCTCTCTCATAAGGCACTAATCCCATTCATGAGGACTCCACCCTTATGACTTAAGTACCTTCCAAAGGACTCACCTACTAATCCCCATCACCTTTAGGGGTTAGGATTTCAACCTATGAATTTTGGGGAACACAAACATTCAGACCATAGCAGAAGCATTTCAAGTTTTAATAGTAGGAGTATTTACATAAGCTTAACAATTGGTAAAAGATGCTCTTTGTTAAAAGCATAACTACCAGGAAGTGGGAGAGTCCTGCAGATCAAACTCTACCGTTGCATGGAAATCTTCACCAAGAAAGGCTCTAGGTGAGGATAAAGGGGCAGGGAAACTGAAGAAGATGATTAATGGGAGATGATTCTAGTGCAAGGGCAAGCACAAGCTAAGGTGATAAGGAGAGAATTCCGCTCTCTGGACTTCTGGGAGTTACATTAGCTCAAAGATATGCATCTAGTAATCTTAGGGACAATTCCATCTCTCAGAAGAGGAAGTGAGAAAGAAAGGACCTGCTACATGCAACCTAATCCTGACCAACAAGAAAAAACTGGTTGTAGAAGCAGTCGCTGGAGGGATGCCTGGGAGAACCATCTTCAGGTGGATGCTGACCAGGGCGATGGCTGGTTTTCAAAGCCCAAACCCTTTGATTTCTGTAGGGTTCTTTCCACAACAAGTTTTATTGACCCAGTCCCCCAAAACCCAGGGAACCCACTTAATGCCTTGACCCTAGCAAATCCCTGCCCTTCCCAAGTGCTGTCTTTTTATACAGTTAACGGAGGAAGACCTCTTAAGGTTCTTCACGTATGTGGCTTGAGAAAAATAGGAATGAGGCAAAGATCCTGCTGAGACAACAGGATAAAGCATGCAACAGTGCTTCCTATGCAGAGCCACAGCATTTCACATGTGCTCTTCTCTCTTATCCAATCACTGCCCAATGTCTGATCCAGAAATTAGAACCTATTGACACCCCTAAATCTTTATTTATTAATGTATCATTAATATACTCTTATAAAGGTTTCACAAGAAAAATAATGTGGTTATTACATTCACCCTTACTATTGAGTCCGTCCCCATACCCCATTGCAGTCACTGTCCATCAGTGTAAAATGCCACAGAGTCCCTATTTGTCTTCTCTGAGTTACGCTCTTACCCATGACCCCACACGCACCATGTGCACCAATCATGATACTCCACAATCCCCTTCTCCCTCCCCACCAACCCTCCCACACCCCTCCCCTTTGATAACCACTAGTCCCTTCCTGGAGTCTGTGAGTCTGCTGCTATTCTGTTCCTTCAGTTTTGCTTCATTGTTATACTCCACAAATGAGGGAAATCGTTTGCTTTTTGTCTCTCTCCCTGACTTATTTCACTGAGCATAATACCCTCTAGCTCCATCCATGCTGTTGCAAATGGTAGGGTTTGTTTGTTTCTTACGGCTGAATAGTATTCCTTTGTGTATATGTACCACCTCTTCTTTAGCCATTCATCTACTGATGGACACTTAGGTTGCTTCCAGATCGTGGCTACTGTAAATAGTGCTGCAATAAACACAGGGGTGCATATGTCTTTTTGAATCTGAGGACTTGTTTTCTTGGGGTAAATTCCTAGGAGTGGAATTCCTGAGTCAAATGGTATTTTTATTTTTATATTTTTGAGGAGCCTTCATATTGCTTTCCACAATGGTTGAACTAGTTTACATTCCCACCAGCAGTGTAGGAGGGTTCCCCTTTCTCCATCTCCTTACCAGCATTTGTTGTTCCTAGTCTTTTCTATGTTGGCCATCCTAATTGGTTTGAGGTGGTATTTCATTGTTTTTTTTTTTTACTTTTATTTTGGTATCATTAATGTACAGTTACATGGGCAACATTATGGTTACGAGACTCCCCTCATTATCAAGTCCACATACACACCCCATTCATTGTGTTTTTAGTTTGCATTTCCCTGATAATTAGTGATGTGGAGCATCTTTTCATGTGCCTGTTGGCCATCTGAATTTCTTCTTTGGAGAATTGTCTGTTCATATCCTCCATTTTTTAATAGGGTTATTTGCTTTTTGGGTGTTGAGCATGTGAGTTCTTTATATATGTCATTTACAAATTTATTCTCCCATACTGTAGGATGCCTTTTTGTTTTGCTGATGATGTCCTTTGCTGTACAGAAGGTTTTTAGCATGATGTAGTCCCATTTGTTCATTTTTTATTTTGTTTCCCTTGCCCGAGGAGATGCATTCAGGAAAAAGTTGCTCATGCTTATATTCAGGTTTTTGCCTATGTTTTCTTCTAAGAGTTTTATGGTTTCATGACTTACAAATCTTTGATCCATTTTGAGTTTACTTTTGTGTATGTAGCTAGTAATCCAGTTTCATTCTCTTCCATCCAACTGTCCAGGTTTGCCAACTCCAGTTCTTGAAGAGGCTGTCATTTTCCCATGATATATCTGTGGCTCCTTTATTGTATATTAATTGGCCTTGTGTGCCTGGGTTTCTATCTGGGATCTCTATTCTGTTCCATTGGCATACGGGTCTGTTCTTGTTCCTGTAACAAACTGTTTTGATTACTGAGGCTTTGTAGTAAAGCCTGAAGTTAGGGAGCTTAATCCCCCCAGCTTTGTTCTTCTTTCTCAGGTTTGCCTTAGCTATTCGGGGTCTTTTGTGGTTCCATGTGAATTTTAGAAGTATTTGTTTCAATTCATTGAAGAATGTTGTTGCTATTTTGATAGAGATTTCATTGCATCTTAGATTGCTTTAGGCAGGATGTCCATTTTGCCAATATTAATTCTTCCTATCCATGAGCATAGGATCTGTTTCCATTTATTGGTGTCTTCTTCAGTTTCTCTCATGAGTGTCTTGTAGTTTTCAGGGTATACATCTTTCACCTACTTGGCTAGGTTCATTCCTAGGTATTTTATTCTTTTTGATGCAATTGTAAATGGAGTTGTTTTCCTTATTTCTCTGCTAGTTCATTGTTATTAATAGGAATGCAACAGATTTCTGTGTATTACTTTTGTATCCCACAACTCTGCTAAAATCTAAAAATGAGGTGGTGTTGAATGCTATCTTTTCTTACTTTGGTAACTGAATTCAGTTATTAGTTCTAGTCATTTTTGGTGAATTCTTCAGGGTTCTTTATATACAGTATCATGTCACCTGCAAACAGTTAGTGTAACTTCTTCCTTGTCAAACGATACCTTTTATTTCTTCGTGTTGTCTGACTGCCGTGGCTAGGACCTCCAGTACTATGTTGAATAAAAGTGGGGAGAGTGGGCATCCTTGTTTTTAAGATTGGGACCAAGAGTCTTGTTCCCAATCTTAAAGGAAAAGCTTTCAGCTTTTAACTGTTAAGTATGACGTTGGCTGTGGGTTTGTCATACGGCCTTTACTCTGTTGAGGTACCTGCTCTCTATACCCATTTTGTTGAGAGTTTTTCTCATGAATGGATGTTGAATTTTGTCAAATTCCTTACAGCATCTACAGAGATGATCATGTGATTTTTGTCCTTTTTGCAGATGTGGTGTATGATGTTGATGGATTTTTAAGTATTGTAGCATCCTTGCATCACTGGAATAAATTCTACTTGGTCATGATGATCTCTTTGATGTATTTTTTATTTCAGTTTGCTAATATTCCGTGAAGGATTTTGGCATCTATGTTGATCAGGGATATTGGTCTGTAATTTTCTTTTGTGGGAAACAGTAAAAAATCTTAACTGGATTTTACATAAGGAGTATTTAAAAATATTATTGGTCATGTTAAAAAATACTTCATCCTTTAGAAAAACCCAATGAAATATTTATGGGTAAAATGACATAATTAGATTTACTTTAATACAAAAGGGAGTGAAATTATATATATTTAGCCTTGAGGTAACTGCTAAAACTATGTAATTACTATAGATGGGTAAATTATCCTATTCTTTTCAGTATGCTTGGTATTTTCCACACAGAAATACAATATTAAAATCAAATTTAAAAATTTTAAACTTAACTCTCATAAAAACTATTTTTAAGGAATTCAAAAGGCAGTATTTTTTGTAACTTGGTATGGTGACAGATGTTAGCTACACTTACCATGGTGAGCATTTTGTAATCTATATATATGTCAAATCAGTATGCTATATATAGTTGTACAACTATTATATCCATTATACCTCAGTAATTTCAAAAAAAATTGAAAAACAGCAGTTTTGGAGAGGCAAATTTCCACAGTATTTTCTGCCAGGAAAGGTAATAAAATCTAAAAATGAGGTGGTGTTGAATGGTATCTTTTCTTACTTTGGTAACTAAATCATGAAGTGATAGAAACTTACAAGTAGGCTGCAATTTAGTTATATCCCTCAACCAACTAGTAAGCAGAAGTAACTCTGTATATAACATTCCATATGTATAGTGTGAATAAAGGAGGTAAGTATTTCAAGGTTTTCTGGGAGAGTATAGTACAATTCTAAATTATGTGTAAAGACTATACGCTAACTTTTTCAAAAAACAAAAATATTCCTGTGCTTATAGACAGGAAGAATTAATATTGTCAAAATGGCATCCTGCCTAAAGCAATCTACAGATTCAATACAATCTCTATCTCAAAATACCAACAGCAACTCATGTGTGGAGTTTAACAACAAAGAAAAAACCGAAGGAACAAAACAGCAGCAGACTCACAGAACCAAAGAATGGATTAACAGTTACCAAAGGGAAAGGGACTGGGGAGGATGGGTGGGAAGGGAGGGACAAGGGGGGAAAAGGGGCACCACGATTAGCACACATAATATGGGGGCAGGGAGGAACAGGGAAGGCAGCATAACACAGAAAAGAGAAGTAGTGATTCTATAGCATCTTACTACGTTGATGGACACAGAATATAATGGGGTATGTGGTGGGGACTTGATAATGGGGGGAGTCTAGTAACCACAATGTTGCTCATGTAATTGTACATTAATGATAGCAAAAAAAAATATATCAACAGCATTCTTCAACCAACTAGAGCAAATAATTCTAAAATTCATATGGAACCACAAAAGACCCTGAATAGCCAAATCAATCCTGAGAAGGAAGAATAAAGCAGGAAGGATTACACTCGACTTCAAGCTCTACTACAAAGCCACAGTAAACAAGGCAATTTGGTACTGGCACAAGAACAGACTCATAGACCAATGGAACAGACTAGAGAGCCCAGATAGAAACCCAAGCATATATGATCAATCAATATACAATAAAGAAGCCATGGATAAACAATGTGGAAATGACAGCCTCTTCAACAACTGGTGTTGGCAAAACTAGACAGCTACATGCAAGAGAATGAAACTGGATTATTATTTAACCACATACACAAATGTAAACTCAAAATAGATCAAAGATCTGAATGTAAGCCATGAAACCATAAAACTCAGAAGAAAACATAGGCAAAAATCTGAATATAAACATGAGAAACTTTTTCTTCATTGTATCTCCTCAGGCAAGGGAAACAAAATTAAAAATGAACAAATGGGACTACATCATGCTAAAAACCTTCTGTACAGCAAAGGACACCATCAGCAAAACAAAAAGGCTTCTTACAGTACGGGAGAATATATTTGTAAATGACATATCCGACAAGGGGTTAACATCCAAAATATATAAAGAACTCAGACGCCTCAACACCCAAAAAGCAAATAACCCTATTAAAAAATGGGCAGAGGATATGAACAGACAACTCTCCAAAGAAGAAATTTAGATGCCAACAGGCATATGAAGAGATGCTGCTCCACATCGGTAAATATCAGAGAAATGTAAATTAAAATGACAATGAAGTAGAACTTCACACCAGTTAGGATGGCCAACATAGAAAAGACTAGGAACAACAAATGCTGGTGAGGATACAAAGAAAGGGGAACCCTCCTACACTGCTGGTGGGAACGTAAACTAGTTCAACCATTGTGGAAAGCAATATGAAGGCTCCTCAAAAATATAAAAATAAAAATACCATTTGACTCAGAAATTCCACTCCTAGGAATTTACCCCAAGAAAACAAGTCCTCAGATTCAAAAAGACATATGCACCCCTGTGTTTATTGCAGCACTATTTACAGTAGCCACGATCTGGAAGCAACCTAAGTGTCCATCAGTAGATGAATGGCTAAAGAAGAGGTGGTACATATACACAAAGGAATACTATTCAGCCGTAAGAAACAAACAAACCCTACCATTTGCAACAGCATGGATGGAGCTAGAGGGTATTATGCTCAGTGAAATAAGTCAGGGAGAGAAAGACAAAAAGCAAACGATTTCCCTCATTTGTGGAGCATAACAATGAAGCAAAACTGAAGGAACAGAATAGCAGCAGACTCACAGACTCCAGGAAGGGACTAGTGGTTACCAAAGGGGAGGAGTGTGGGAGGGTGGGTGGGGAGGGAGAAGGGGATTGTGGAGTATCATGATTGGTGCACATGGTGCATGTGGGGTCACGGGTAAGGCAACGGAACTCAGAGAAGACAAATAGGGACTCTGTGGCATTTTACACTGATGGACAGTGACTGCAATGGGGTATGGGGACGGACTCAATAGTAAGGGTGAATGTAATAACCACATTATTTTTCTTGTGAAACCTTTGAAGAGTTTATATCAATGATGCCTTAATAAAAATAAATACATTTTTGTATTTGGAGCCCAATGATAAAAATTCCCAGTCTTAAGTGTAAAAAGCAGTGGAAAAGAACATTATTCACAATATACAACTAACCATCAACACCACCTGTCACTAGGATAAAACACAAAAATCACTTTAGCAGTGATTTATACTTAACCAGTTCCTCTTATTCTAATTTAGACTCTAAAATTCTAGACAACTAATTTGAAGGAAATAAGTTTCACACTTAAATTCTCAAGATTAAAACTCCAAGGCTTATCTGTACAAGATTAAAGAAGCTAACCATTAACTTCTTTGTTTTTTCTTTAAAGGTAAGATTATTTACTCTGACTGATGTTTTAGTTTGCTGGCACCTTATTCTCCAACTTTTAATAAGTCTTCTCCCTCTTATTACCTCATTCACACATATGGTTTTAAATAATTACAACTCACTCTTGCCATTCGTAAACCACCTCCCTTCCAAGGACATTCCTTAGTCTGTGGCATGTAGTATTTTGTCACTTTGCTTGTGCTGTGACTAAGTCTCAACTGAGTGTATAGTGAGTTTGATGAATAATAAAAAACTGCTAGTTTTTCTTCACTCCATTCTTGATGACTCTGAGGTTAACTCTTGTGCTGTAAATGGGATTTAAGAGATCTAAAAAATAGTTGTTTTTTGTTTCCTCCATGCACCCTCTATTATCAATTGGTTCACTCTCATGTAGTACAGTAAGGAATCAGATACTAAAACAATTCAAAGTCAGCAGGCTATGTCCGAACAGTGACCTAATCTAAAAATTTACAGTACAGGGTTGTGTCCAACACCCAAGGATCCACTGAATTTTTTTTATACCTTTATAACTTTTTATAAGCACATTAAATAATAAGCCAAATGGTTTAAAAAGTAAGTCTATGGCTTACAGGAAGGCTGCTTTTCCTTTGTAGTTTCCAACTAATACTAAATGACTTGCTAGAACCTACCTTAATGGGTCCTGGCAGAAACAGATGTTAACCAGAAACAGAAAAATACAATCTTTCCAACACATTAAAAAAATCAAGCAAACTTATACTCAGAGCTACCTGGGTCAAACATGCTGCAATCTTATCTTATGCAGAAAAATTGAGAGTTTTAAGAAATCTTTGACCTGTCCATCAATGGATGAAACAAAGCAAAAACACTGTCATAGTATGACTTCTAGTATTACATGAAGAACCCCCAAATAATAGCAGTTGTACAGAAGAACCCCACCTGCAATCAGAGGCAAGCAAGTCTTTAATAAGTCAGCCACAAACACAAAATTGTATTTTAAATATACAGTAGGAACATTTATTTTAACACTTCTAAAAGGTATTTCTCCATGCCTGCTGATTTGATATAAAAATCAAACTCATCATACTTTCCCCATCAGTCACTCTACATCAAGTGCAATCAGAAATTTGTACAACATGAGTATTTGCTTCTGAAACAAAAATTACAAATTAAGTGATAACAAAAATACACAAATCAACTGGACCCTAAATGAATTACTAATGAATTCTCTCCCCTTCCCCCCAATCACCTAGAGCTTCTTTCTTCAGCCTCATTCTGTTCCTTTTCTTTTCTTTGCTTGGCCATGAACTTCTGTTAAAAGCAATTGCAATATGAAATATTTATTAGATGTTGTTTTGCTGTGTATACAAAAATATCTACTGTATTTCACTGTATTTACAATTTAAAAGAACCTGATCCTACAGATTAGAAACTAGTGCCTTTCATTAACATTCCTTCCTTCCATTCATCAGTCATCTGATATTTATGATATACCAGGCACTCTGCTTGGGGATTCAGTGGTCAATTAAGATAGGTAAGGCCCTTTACCTCAGGGAACTTACATTCTAGTGGGGGAAGAGAAACAATAAAATAAGTAAATATTTTTGGGTGGTGTTAAGCACTATAAAGGGAAGAAAATACAATAAGGTAACTGACAGAAGTTGACCCTTTTTGGGAGTGGGAGTGAGTATTCCAGTCTTTCTTAGGCAAAGGCCTTTGTGGGAAGCTGATACTTGATCAAGACATGAAAATGAGAAAACCAGTGGGACTGGGAGAGGCAAAGTAACAGCAACATAAAGATGCAAAGGCAGCAAAGGGACTTTTCATGTATGAAAAGTAAAACAAAAACAGCTAGAAAAGCTGTGAGATCAGAGAAGCAGAACAGAATCAGATCATGTAGGACCTTACAGATCCACAAGAAGTTACGATATAATTCCAAGTATAATGTGGAATTTTTACTTTTAGTAGAAGATTTTAAATGGAAAATGACATGATAAATTAAGAGCACAGGCAGCATAGCAAAATGTTAAGGCCTAGAAAAAAAGAGCTTGTTTAAAATCCTAGATCTGACAATAAACAGGTATGTGACCTTGGGATTAGGTACTTGGATTTAGATAATCCCTGTATGATAGCATCTACCTCCATAAGGTTTATGGGGGAATTAAATAAACTCAGCAAATAACAGCTCAATAAAATGTTAGATGAGTATCTGTGCCACACATTCAATATAGAAAATGTACGTAATAACTCTCATTCAGAAACAATCAGCCCCATTTCTTCAACTATGGGTAATGATGACTTTCTAGAGTAGCATTTCTCAAAGACATATACAACTTAAAAAGGAGAAAGGGATATGACTACACCAGTTTAGGAAATTGGTTAAATAAAGTTGAGTGAATTCTTTCTGACTAAATCATTCAGAAACTTTAATATGCTATATATGTTCATGACTCTTTAGGAGGGCATCAGAGTATCGCTTCCCACCACACTTTAATGGAGTATCACATGGGACTACTGATCTGTAGAATCCACTGGATAAAAGCTACCAGAAGAAAAGGAATAAAGACTTGAAGTTCCTGGCAGGGTACAGTAGAGGAGAGGAATAGGTTTTGGACTTATTAGAATAAACTGGCATAAACCCTCAAAAGTTCTCCCGAAGGGAAAGAATGTACATTTTGGGTGGACACTTAAGTACTTTATTATACCACCACCACCTGTAGAGTTTATGAGGAATTAAGAATCAAAAAAATTTACCTCTGTATTTTGCTTATGACGTGTACTCTTGCAGTGATTTGTCATTGCTTTTTCACCTGAATAGAAAAGGGAACAAATTGGACAAAAGAATCCAGCCTTCGGTACAAGAAAGTCTAAACCTAGAGGACAGGAAGAGCGGAGGGAGAAAAGAAGGGAGGAAAATTAATGATAATGTATCTGTTACTATGTTTATACAAATGTAATAGACATTGCTACATATCTAGGGATCAAGAGCAATTAGCTTTTAATTCATAAAAACGAGGTCTTTATTTTTTAACAAATTGTGTAATATTTGTTACAGGGCCTCCAGGAATGCCAGGGAATTCCTTCAGAACAGCAATTCACTGGAAAATAATCTGCTGGAGTATATGAAATAAACCTATTTACAAGAATCCCCTGTTAAAATAGGAAGAAGAGGCAGAACAATGGCAAACTGCTTGAGGAATATAAAGGGTAAACAAATAAGGTGTTCTTCAGCTCATCTCAGCCCTCCCGAACAAAAGTTTGCTAGCTAAGCTTTTCACCATGTTCTACCTAACTAGAATTTCTGCCTATCAAGTGTAACTCAATTCTTACCAGAGCAGCAAATAAAGTACCAGTAATAAAAGGAAAGATATGTCCCAGACCTCAAGAACGCAATAAAAATATCCTTGCCAGGTAAAAACACAGCATAAATAAACTCGTCAGAATTGCCAATGGTGCAAAACTTGCTAATTTCCACTCTAAAATGATCAAAGCAAGGTTACTCCATTACTCATCTTAACAACAGAACACTTATTTTGGTACTGAATTTTAATTTATATGTATAAGGAAACAATGTCATTTTTACTTCACCTTCAGGGACATCAGGTGCCACTGATTTCCCTAAAGAAGAATCCTCAATTTTCTTTCGTTTTCGTTCAGGTTCTGACTCCTTTAATCCAGACTCTTCATCAACTAAAGTCATTAAATTTTTCAAGAGAAAGTTATTCAAAATACATTTATAGACTTTGTGAGGCTAACATCAGATAATCCCTGCCTCCAAAGATTAATTTACGGTTCACCTAAGTAAACCTTCCTTAGTAAACCCAACTGACCACTCTTAAGATTCTTTGATATAAGAAACAAACGGGTACATCTGTTCAATCTTATTAAATGGATTTAAGGATATAGAACTAAAGCCAACAGACTATTTTATACATCGTCCAGAAAGAATTTATAGGCGAATGGAAGAAGTTTAATTTCTTTAATTACTGGCAAGAGTTGGCTTGTGTATGCAAAGTGCTGGGCTTGTGGGAAGAGTTGGATTACAGGGTAAAGAAAATTCTGATGCTCTCTACTGAAACCTTTCCAACCAAGAAAAACTGAGCCTAAACTGATGGACCAAGGCCCTTTTTAGACAGAAAAACAAGTGAAATTACAAACATTAAAAAGCCCAGCAAAGTTAATAACATATAAGAAACATTCAATGTTAGCAGACTCTCTGTAATATAATCCTGGAGGAAGAGAAAAATGGAAACTGTTTCTAAGAAATCTGGTTGCCTGCCTCAATGCTGTAAATACCTTGCAGTGGTATATATAGTACTTGACAAATCCCTTTCAGGTATGCATTACTCATTTAGCCTTTATCCCTTGTGAGGTAGGCAAGTCAAACCACCCACCCCCATTTCTTCACAGAGAAAGCAACATGGAGAGAGGTAGGAAACTGGTATGGCTAAGGCTGCACAGCTGTGACAAGAGGCTAGAACCAAGACTTCAAGTTCATTGCTTTCTCCATGCAACTACTTTCTGCCAAATCTGAGGGGATGGACAGAAACCGTGAAATTTACATTTTACAAGTCATCAGAGGTCCATTTAAAAAGGCTGTCTCCCTTTTCTTGACAGTTAAAACAGCCTCTAATCTCTTCCTACAAAAGTCTATTCTCTCACCAAACTAATAAATTTTCTCAAACACATATGCTCCCATTACTCCAAAGGCACATTTATCTTATAATATAAATTATATAATAATTTTAATATATTAAAATAAATATTTTAAGTTCAGAATTATATTTGTGACTATTTCTTCAGCCTGTTCTTTTTGTTGAGCCATACTGCCTCTATTCTTCACTTGAGATGAGGCAGCTCTCAGCAAGCTGGTAGCTGGTTGTCATATCACAAAAGAAATCCTGGGGGGGAGACCTTATGAAATCACTCTAGGGGCCATTTGTCAGTCAGCTAACCCACTATGGCTTGGTATCAAGGAGAGATTATAAAGAATACAGAGAAAAAAGACTACTCACTAGGCCACAGGAAGGCCACTGTCTTCAAGAAAGTAGGCATGATCAATAGCAAATGATGGAAAAAAGTCAAATAACACTATCTTAAAAAGGAAAATGAACTTAAAAAAACAAGCTTGACAACAATCCAATTGGGGGTTCTGTTATCAAACCAAAGAATCTTTTCAGGAAGGTGTTTTAGCAAGAAGCTGAAATATATCCAGTTCAATGGCAGATGAAGAAGTGAAAATGGGTGGTTCTTTCTAGATGTTTTGCTCTGGAAGGAAGGAGATGGGACCTAGAAGGACTCCAATGTTAAAGGCATGGTGTTTTAAATGGGAAAGAGTTGGCTGTCTTTTATGGGTGAGGAGCCCTGGTAGGTAAAATACAACACAAGGCAGAGGAGATCCTATATTTGCCCTTGTAAATAGAAATGAAAGGTTACCTAGTGAGGAATAGGCTAGGTGATGCAGAACGGGGAAGAGGGCTTATGCTACTCCTGGTTAGAAGAAGAAAAGGAAGGATGCCTATAATATACTGTGAAGCCAGTACTGAGGGTCCAACTAAGATCAGATTCAATGAACTTGAGTGAACCACAGCTGGTAGTTTTTACCTTAGAAAAGAGAGGACAGAAAAGCAAGAGAGCAATTGTGGAAGGTGCTACAAAGAGAATGGAACAGAGACACTCTTACAGTGCTTTTTAAGCCATACTGGCAGTTGATTTTTTTGCATTACCTCTCTGAATCAATAAACTTGAGATCTGGAACTGTGTGCTTTTATTTTCCTACCCTTTTTAGAATTTTGCTGTGACTATAACAGACAGAATGACAAATATTTGTTGAGTGATTCAAGTACTCTCCCTTACTAGACACTGTTTCCTATTTGTTTCAACATAAATTTATTAACATTATTAAAACATCGTTTAATTCACTGGTCAACTGCTTCACAGCACCCACAAAACAAGGGATCTGGTCCACAAATAAGAGCTAGTTAGTTCTACTTGATGCTACAACATGATCACAATAACCTTTCATGGATCATTTCCACAAATTTGTCACATTCTATTTTAACAGGATAACTTACTGTTCTAGTATCCCATTCTGTTATGTTCCATTATCTCTCTAACTACAAAGATAAAAATCTTTATCCAGACCTAGTCATTATAAGCTGCTTTCCCCATCCACCCCTACTCTATTTCACTGTTTTTGTACTTTTCTTCTTAGATGGTAGATATTGGAACTTCAATTACCACCTTGGGCTGTGTTACTCTCCTCCCCTCTTCCATCAATACTGCTTTACCTTCAGTAATTTCAAAGGCCTCTTCTCCTTTCGCCAGTTCTGTCACAACAGCTTTTTCCGATGGTAGCATTTTCCCAATTCTTATTCTCTTGGTTGGCATTTTAACTTTAAAGAAAATGCCTAATTTATTGCTACAGTAACAGTATTTAAATTGCTTTTAACTCTGAATAACAACTTTAACACCTTTTTGTAAACAATACTCAAAATCAGGAAGGAAACTCATTTCTAATACAAAGAGAATTCTATTTTAAAAATACAGCATTAGTCTAAACATTCTCCTTGTATTTTCCCATATCTTGTTCCAAACTACAACTTCCTACTGCTTTTCCCAAGGAGACTATAAGTATTTTTCTGTTTTGTTCTATAAAACTGTAGGACCTTCCTAATATTTTTTGTTCTTAGTTTGGTTAAATCTTCCAAGTTTTTCTTATTAGAAATTATTTTCATCTTCCAATCTTCCTCAAGGACTGGAAGTGAGCTGACCTATTATCCTATACCATCAAAATATTACTTAAAAGTGAAATGGAACCTTCATGTATTTTTCTAAGTGCTAAGTCTAGGCAAAAACTGGGAGGTTTTTGGTATAAAACATCCTTCTACTTATCAAAAACTGTGTTTTCCCAATAATACAAATATACATTTTCATTCCAGTTCTAATGTGGACGCTCTAGCTTCTTTTCTCGTTTTGTTATCCTTTCTTGGGGTGTAATATATTGGGACAAAGTCTGTTCTGTTACAAAGAGAAGTGTGAAACTTGTACACATTCTTTGGAAAATATCACTGGCCATATCCGTTAGCTGCTTGCATCAATACAAGATGAAATTATTAGTACTACTGCAATATATATTTTTAACATTTAAAATGCAATCCCCTCTTAAAAACAGGAAAACTACCACTTCTAAGTATCTACCTGCTAAATGTCTTTCAATCATGGTTTTCAGATCTTCTTCCATAACATTCTCATCTACTAGACCAGAGTAGGAAAAGGCTTCAAGTTTCATCTTCTTTGTGTCCACAGCTCTCTTTTTTCTATCCCCTCTTTTATCTGAGGGATGGTCACTTTTGCTTTGTGCTAACTCAACTTTAAAATCATTGTCTCCATCTTCCTCCTCTCCAACTTCATCAACAGTAACAAAATTAAGCTCTTCTTTAAGGTTGTTGAAATCTGCCAGAGAGTCTTCATCCTCTTCAGTTACTTCATCCAAAGTCACTAAATGTAAATCACTGTTGTCATCTTGTATTTCATCTACAGTAACTAAAGTAGAAGGGTCTTCAGGCATCTGAGAAGAAATGAATCCAATGGAATCTCTTCCATTATTTCCCTCATCTCCTTTAGTATGTAAAGTAGCAAAACTTATGTCTGCTGAGTCATTTAAAGGTAGCTCTTCTACTTCTCCAATTTCATCCACAGTTACCAAGCGTTCCTGTTTAAGAAGATCTTGTTCTTCAGCCACGGACAGTACTGTTACATCTTCAGGTTCACTGTGGGAAATGTAATCATCTTGCTCAATTAACTCATCTAATGTAAGGAGTGAATTTGAATTTTTTACCATTTCTTCCATATTTATTTCTTCTTCATCAATTACTTCATCCACAGTGACTAGAGTTTGTGCTAGATGAGCAGCTGTATCTTCCTCTTCCCCAATCTCATCCAATGTTACAAAAGACAATTCCCCCTCAACAACATGAGGGGCAGAAGTTTTCCCCTTCTTCTTCTTTAAGTTAAATTCAGAAGAAGGGGTGTTTTTGAAAGCGTCTTTCCTTTTACCCTTTAGCGGGTTCTGCTTGGCTTGAAAAGGATTCACTTCTTCTATAACCTCATCCACAGTAACAAATTCATCCAAATCAAATGGAAATAATGGTTCCTGTCGGAAAGGTAAAAAAAAATCGGGAAATTGTGAAAAACTACTGAAATAACTGGCTACGTTCCAAACAGTCCCACTAAGTGCACATGCATGAAGTATTATTTTTGAGAATTTCAGTGCAGAGAAGATTCCCAAAGGCTAAATTTAGTTATTTTTTAAGCCCCACAATGAATTACTGTAATTCACAAAGTAAACTATTGCAAAGGTAAAATCCTAACTATCAGTTTCCACCTTTACTTATTAAATAAGATTACAATTATTTCCTACATGATGAATGAATTTTGGAATATGAAACAAAGAAATACTATACCTTTAAACCATTTATCAAATAAATTTACTGTCCCATGTTAAATAATATCTAACAAGCTATCTAGGAAACTTAATGGACTACTAAAAGCAGCTCAAATGCAGGTAGAAAATAAACAGCCAACAGCTAACTATCCAATTATTCCATTGAATAATTTATGTGCATACTACATATTTAAAAATACTCAACACTATAATTGCAATATAGTCTGTATTTTGATCGTTATATGGAAAAACTGTTACTAAGACTTAGCGCCAAATATAAGTGCATCGAAAAATGTCAAATATAATTGCACTTGAAAAAAACTATTATCTGTAACTTGAAAAATGGTGCCAATACTAAAGAAAATAAATTTCATCAGGGCCCCCATACATTTAGTTTGCTAGCTATGATCATTACTAGTACATGTAATAATGACATTAGAATATATACCCAGTAATCTTGGAATTTTAGGGGGTGGGGGGTAATCTGCAAGCAATTGTATTATCAACTTATTAAATCAATGGAACTGACCATAATCTTTATTTCTACTTCTTAAAACTCATAACATTTTTCCTTGCCCCAATAAAATAGGATCAAATTCATCCTCTGCCAGGGGTAAAAAGCAAAATGACTGAAAAAATATTCTATGAATGGTGGAAACCTAAAATACCAAACAACCAAATACAATAGAAGACATTTACTTGGCAGAATTCAGTATCAGGGAAGTAAATCTTAGAGCCCATCCAGCTAGGTTAAATTAGGCCATACCAAAAGGATCACCTATTTGCAAGTTCCACAAAATGAGGAGGGCTCTTGTCAAATGCCAGCCTCCTTTACAGACAGGATTTTATTCTGCCTTTATAACCTATTCCTGTTAATATGAGATTGGAGGTATTTTCCTACTCTAATTCTCTTTCCATCCCTATGTAGCTTTCTGTCTGGCACCAAGAACACAAACTATTTAGCGTAGCTCAAGGTCAAAAGATAACTGGTGGTAGGATCAAAAAAGTAAAACATCTCATTCCTGTCCCTTGCTCTCTATCAAACTAGTTATTATAGAAGAGACACAAGTTAAGGTAGATGAGCTCTTCCATGGAGGGATGGAATGGAAAGCTTAGTGTTAGTGGATTGTTTCTTACCTCTTTAGATTTAAAACTTCTACCAGTAGTGCTTTTAGGATTCTTAGTGTTTTGCCCAGTCAAAGTCTGAAACATTAAGTAAGAAATACAGAAAAACAGACTTTACAGCTAGGTCACTAACGTACTTTAAAAAAACAACAACAAAAAAGAAAGAACTCAAACAGCAAACATCATCCAAACATATTCAATTATGTTCATATGTAACAGGTACAAACTAAGTAAACAATTATTTAAAAGCATAGGCAGCATCTCTGTAAGTTGTAGTTAAATTAAGTTTTACTGGTCTTTTTTCCATATAGCCGCAATAAGTTGGGCAATCAGGAAGTAGATATAGGAAGTTTCAATTTAAGAGAAAACAGTTTCCCACTCAGAAGCAGAGGGCTATATCACCTCAGGAGATTCACTGTAGACTATTTCTTAAGCCAGTTATATTTCTGACCACATTTTACCCAAATAATGCTCTTCAAACCTGTTAATAAATTATAAACTTGAGCTTATCATCCTAAATATCTACTGGCTTAAATCAATGGAATTAAGAAAGAAATGGGTGGTTGGGGAGGAGACGAAAAGTTTAAAACAAGACTACATCTCCTCCATATCTACAATAGCAGAGCTAATCACTTCAAAGATACACTGAGCCATTCTTCCTACCCTCCTCACCTTATTGCTGCTGTCATCCCGTTTCATGATGGAAGGTCTAGCCACTGTTTCCTGAGATTGTTTTGTAATATCCCTGTAATCCAGTTTAGAATCCTTGCCTTGCAGGGCTGAGATCCTTCCACTGCCTCCTCTGGTAACACCGCTCTGAGTAGGTTTGAATTTACTGCTGCTTTCAGCAAAGACGGACCTGGTACTTGTAGGTTTAGGTAGACCCAATTCCTTAGCTGAAAGTTTCCTTTCAGCATTTATTTGATCTCTGAGTACAGATTTTAGGAACCTTTTCTGATTTTCAGATTTTGAAGCTGTAGCTTTTGCCTTTGGAGAAGACACCATACCAGTCTTGGTGCTTGATTTACTGCTGCATGCATTTGATGCGGCCAGCATACCAGTTCTACCAGTTTCATCAGACTTACTGGCCTGACCCACTCCTTTACTTGGGTATGCCTTGGCCACAGCATTTTCGGCAGGCTTTTCTCTCATTGCTGCCACGATCTTTTCTAACTTCTCTGCAACCATCCTAGCATCACTTCTTTCACCCTTCTCTGTTCCTATTTGCAGATGCATTCTGGTTTCCTTAGTATTAAATTCATTCTCCTTCTTTTCATCCATGTTACTTTTTTCAGAAATTCCTTTTTTGCTCACTGCCTTCTCATCCCCAGGGGAAATTCCTGGCACTAAGGCCACAACACAAGTAGATGATACTATTTCTGAAACAGTTTCATGTCTGTCGACTTCAGCTACAGCTTCTATCATAGACTGTGTAATCCCAGAAAAGAAATCTTCTGCTTCAGATGGAGATCCTTCTAAAATGTCTTTGATGTTCCTTTCTTCTAAAAATACACTATCAGAAGTTGATAATTCTGTTTCAGGGATAATAATTTCTGCCTCTTCCTTCTCAAAATCAATGGTATATACCTGCTGATTTAAAACAGACTCCTCTACATTTTCCGTGACTAATTCAATACTGGCTGGAGTGGATGCTACCAGAGGAATTTCCACTTTGACCTCCTCCCCTTCAGTTTCCACTTCCAATGTTTCAATAGCAAACTCAGAGTCACACAGTGCTTTTTCAGGTTCTTCCTCACAAGGCTCTTCTTGCTTTACATAAGTTTCTGTTTGAATGTTGGGAATAGTTTCTTCTTCAACCTCACTAGGTTTAACAGAGGAACTATCAGCTGTTGTTTGCACCTCACTTTCATCAACTGGACTGTTTTTCAAGTCAGGGCTGAAAGTATTTGGAAACAAACAAAAAAGAACAGAAACAAAAACACAAACAAAAATCAAACTATGATGAGAATTCAACCATTATAAGTAATCCTGTTGATGCCAATTGTTAAGACTTCCTGATGCATTGGTAGTTAAGCATTGGTAAATCCAGTCAATCAGCATTAAAATGGTTACGATGTTTTGACAGAAATATGTAAATAATATAAAACTGAAGATGTCTTTTTAGTTCAAAGTAAATAATGGTAAAATTATGACCTCTGATATGATCCTTTTACTCATGCAAGTTATAACCAGCCTTTTTCCTTCTGTTGTTTCCACATGACATTACAAAATTGAATGTAAATTTGAGACATCTCAAATTACTACTAGTTCCTGTCTTCACAACCGTGGTAACTGAAATAAAGTAAGTGTACAGTTCTACGACAAAACTAATGATCCATGCACTGAAACTTAAATTTTTACAAGTGAACCTTACCTAAAAGGAACAGGAACAGGAACTGGAAGGGAGAAAAGGCCATACTCTTAACCACATCACCTCTCTTTTTAAAAACGTGAGACAGATTTGCTTTTCATTTCCCAAGAACTGTATTTATTAATAAAACTTAAAAGAAACTTTTCTTTAGAAATATCTTTTAAATACTCTTGGAGATTTAAACTTAGAGATGAAACTACTCTTATCACCTTAACATAAACATAAATGTAACATAAACAGTGTTATTATAAAGTATGTGCCTTGAGCTACACTATGAGAAGGAAAAGAAATCTTCCCAGTTACAGATATTAATTTAAAATCTAAATACATAACTTAAAATTTTAAGTAAAATTATTCAGAAGAAATGAAGAAGATAACATGGCAGGTATATGCAACTGATCTTCCCAAATCCAAAGTAAACAAAACTATGCGATTCTATAATTCAACTACTTTCACTGAGACAGAGACAGAATAAACTGTTTTTATATTAATGCTCCATAGATCAGAGGTTATCTTGAAGAGTAACAGGGAAAACATTAGCTTCTAAAAATATCCAATGTCCAGCAGGCTATCAACACAAATTAAAATCTAACCAGTACATTCACTTAATCACATTAGAAGCAGCAGGTTGGAGGGTGACCAAGTGATGGCACCATATCAACACTTCATAGTAAGCAGCACTGATTTTTCTCTCTTACTTTTCAATGAAGAAGAGGATGGGACATCCCCTTTGGTATGTTTTCAAAGGGTGGCCATATATCCTTTAATTCATGCAAGATGGTGTGTATCTGGGTCCTGAGATGTTGGTATTTCAGAAGTATGGGAAAACTAAGTGTTACCACATCAGGGTCTCATCATTTGAGCCAATAAACTGATCAATCCCCTAAAATGGTTATCTTTAAACTTCCAAAAACTTTTCTAAGAGATCAGAGCAACACCTCTTGATGTGAACTTGTAAAGACAGAGTTTGAGGAATTTTATTTAAGATAAATAAGCCAGTAACCACAGAACTTAATCAATATTTATTCTCTTCCTTTATGTAAGCTTCCTTTTGCATGCAGAGAGGGTTTAAAGGTTTTTATTTTAAATAATTCACATCCCTTACATTAAAAAAATAACAATGCCTGGTTTTAAGTGTTCCAAATTCTTAGGGCTAGTCAAAATAAAACTTGTAGTCAAGCACAAATATGACAAAAAAAAGAAAAAGTTGTGACATTCAGTTTACAGCAGTCATGTAAATATTACTTCTCAAAATATAAACTTTTGTTTTTAAATTACCAGACTCATTTTCAATAATGAAGATTAAATTTCTGCCTTACTACAGAATTGCACATTAACCCTTAAAGGCTTTATGAATTAGGCCTATAAAAAAATACCAATCTATTGGGCTAGAAGGATAATAACAGAGATTTTGATCCCTGGCTCTAAGATGTAGCAGGTCCTTCTCCTTTACCATATTCAAAGTTTGTACAAAAAAAGCTATTATCTCATATGCAAAATGAATCACTATGAAGCTCCACAGTTCAAACCGAGATCATGGGCCTACTTGAAAAAATGGCTTAATTGTGTATTTGTTCTTATGTGTTGGTCTTTTTAAAATTAGAGTGCTTTTTCATAAAACAAATTTACCAGAAATTAATATCTAGTCCTCTGGTTCATTTTACAAGGCTGCCCACTATCTCCACTTTTATTCAACACAGTACTGGAGGTCCTAGCCAAGACAATCAGACAACACAAAGAAATAAAAGGCATCCAGTTACGCAAGGAAGAAGTTAAATTGTCACTGTAGATGACATGATCATCATACATAAAAAACCCTAAAGAATCTACCCCAAAACTACTAGGATTAATAACTGAATTCAACAAAGTTGCAGGATACAAAATCAATACACAGAAATCTGTTGCATTCCTATATAATAACAATGAACTAGCAGAAAGAAATCAGGAAAACAATTCCATTTACAATTGCATCAAAAAGAATAAAATACCTAGGAATAAACCTGGCCAAGGAGGTGAAAGACTTATACCCTGAAAACTGCAAGACACTCATGAGAGAAATTATAGAAGACACCAATAAATGAAAATATGTCCCATGCCAATGGATAGGAAGAATTAACATTGTCAAAATGTCCATCCTGCCTAAAGCAATCTACAGATTCAATGCAATCCCTATCAAAATACCGACAGCACTTTTCAACAAACTAGAACAAATAGTTCTAAAATTCATATGGAACCACAAAAGACCCCGAACAGCCAAAGCAATCCTGAGAAGGAAGAACAAAGCTGGGGGGATTATGCTCCCCAACTTCAAGCTTTACTACAAAGCCACAGTAATCAAGACAATTTGGTACTGGAACAAGAACAGACACGTAGATCAATGGGAAAGAACAGAGAGCCCAGTTATGAATCCACACATACATGGCCAATTAATATACAATAAAGGAGCTACAAAAAAACAATGGGAAAATGACAGCCTCTTCAACAACTGGAGTTGGCAAAACTGGACAGCAACATGTAAGAGAATGAAACTGGATTACTAAATTCATACACAAAAGTAAACTCGAAATGGATCAAAGACCTGAATGTAAGTCATGAAACCACTAAACTCTTAGAAGAAAACATTGGCAAAAATCTATTGAACATAATAATGTGGGGGCAGGGGGTACTGGGAGGGCTGTGCAACACAGAGAAGACAAGTAGTGATTTTACAGTATCTTACTATTCTGATGGAGTGACTGACTAATGGGGTATGTGGGGGGGACTTAGTGAAGGGGGGAGTCTAGTAAACATAATGTTCCTCATGTAATTGTAGATTAATGATACCAAAAAAAAAATCTATTGAACATAAACATGAGCAACTTTTTCCTGAACACATCTCCTTGGACAAGGGAAAAAAGAATGAACAAATGGGACTACATCAAACTAAAAAGCTTCTGTACAGCAAAGGAAACCATCAGCAGAAAAAAAGGCATTCTACAGTATGGGAGAATATATTCATAAATGACATATCCAATAATGCTGGCAAGTATGCAGAGAAAGGGGAACCCTCCTACACTGCTTGTGTGAATGCAAATTAGTTCAACCATTGTGGAAAGCAACACGGAGGTGCCTCAAAAAACTAAAAATAGAAATACCATTTGACCCAGGAATTCCACTCCTAGGAATTTACCCAAGAAAACAAGACCCCAGATTCAAAAAGACATATGCACCCCTATGTTTACTGCAGCACTATTTACAATAGCCAAGACATGAAAGCAACCTAAGTGTCCATTAATAGATGAATAGATAAAGAGGTGATCGATATACACAATGGAATATTATTTAGTCATAGGAAGAAAACAAATTCTACCATTTGCAAATACATGAATGCAGCTAGAGGGTATTGTGCTCAGTGAAATAAGTCAGGGAGAGGAAGACAAGTACCAAATTTCACTCATTTGTGGAATATAACAATAAAGTAAAACTAAAGGAAGAAAACAGCAGCAGACCCACAGACTCCAAGAGACTTGCAGTTACCAAAGGCAAGGGCTTGGGGAGGTTAGGTGGGGAGGGAGGGAGAAGGGAATTAAAGGGCCTTATGATTAACACACATAATGTAGGGGGTCACGGGGAAGGCAGTGTAGTACAAAGACAAGTAGTGACTCTATAGCATCTTACTAAACTGATGGACAGTGACTGCAATGGGGTGTGTGTGGGAGACTTGATAATATGGATCAATGTAGTAACTACAATGTTGCTCATGTGAAGCCTTCATAAGACTGTATTTCAATGATACCTTAATAAAAAAAAAAATAAGTCCAGAGTACAGGTAATTTCCCACACCCTGTCCCGCTCTCATCCTCCCCCCACCATAACAACAAGGTTCCAGTACCTTCAGAAGAGGCATACAATAAAAGCTGGACATGAGAAAAAAGGTTAATACTATACCATACACTTTCTGAGAAATTTTATACTGCAACTTAACAATACTGAAGATTAGTATGTATTCCACAGAGGGTCACTGGGATACTTCCAAACATTACTAATGAACTGGCGGAAGTTTCAACTTGCAGCCTTATTTGGAGCCTTAATAACATGATAAATAAATACATGTTTACATGGTGAGGGTGGGATGAGAACAGGCAAAATATAGATTATAATCAAGTTATTAGTATATCCACATGAAATTTCCTTTAAATAGGAAATATATTTTAATACTTTACACATCAATTATAAATAAAAGGGTCATATTCACAATGAGTTAGCACCCTCAAGTGTTAAAAAAAACACACACCAAGCACCTGTATTTTCTTAGCATCAGTTTACTCCAATAAAGAAATGTGAAATATTCAGACCACATTTTACATCTCTTCTCTAATGTCATGTAAATCAGGAAAAACTGATAGGAAAATGGAAATTAAGAGGTTAGCAATGCTCAAATTTTGGAAATTAATTTTATAAGATTAGACAACTATCTATAAATTTATTAAGAAATATTTTTTATTTTAAAAGTCAAAAAAATGTGAGAAAAAATGACCAAAACATAAACAGCTATTCTTGCGGACCTGAAATAAACTTTATCAAATGAGATATATAAAACAGATTTTTGGAAAAGCCTAGTTACTGACCAGCCAGAGTTACTGTGGCCAAACTGTAGGTCTATCTATACCACAGCATGTGGCACTGTCACTTATTAAGCCCTTTCTGGGCTTTTATATCAAACACTGCTGTTGGTATTCCTTCTTAGGCATATGAATGTAATTGGTATGATGATGTACAACTTAAAATTAAGTTTGTGCTAACACAGCAAACCTACTGCTCAAAGTTACAATATACCTTAATGTACTCTCATCTTTCAAGAATTACTAAGAAAAATCCAGACATCCTGTTTTTTAGCCATCTAAAATTAGCCATTACATCAAATAAGTAAACTTTCCATATTTAAAGATTTCTAAACTGTTCTTTCAAACTAATAAGCTCTTACTACATTAATTCTAACAAATAAGGGTAAATCACTTAGTATAAAAAAGGGAGGAGAATCATAAATTAATGATTCCTGATGAAGAGCAGTAAAAGGGAAGCTATTAATTGTTGAGGCAAAGGTGGTGATTAGAGTAGTGTTGATCTGGATGAGAATGTTATTAAGAAGAGGGTGTACTATATGTGGTCAAAACAAGGTTGTGAATCACTACTTTAAGTAGACTCTGAAAAACAAGTCTTCCTCTAAAAAAAAAAGGGCACATACTATTTTGTTCTATAAATTTCCTTCTCCTACTTCAGTTGTTTTCAAAAGTATCAAAATACACAGTGGGTATTATTTTTTTGGTGTTAAGTCAATGAAATTTTAAAATACTATAAAAAAGTTTAAAATTTTACTACTGTGTATTACTATTTTGGAATAGAAAAATCTAATAATAAGTGATAACGGGGATGAGTTGTTCAAGAGTCTTAGCAAAACATTTCAGAGAAGTCATATTTATATATTTAATTCAAACTGTTTACACTTTGTTTTTCTAAAATAAAAAAGTGATTAGTAAGTACCTGAAAGAGACCAACTAACCAACCAACCCAACTTCAAGAAGAGCCAGAAAAACAAGAAACAACCATAAGACTCATATGTACATAAAATGAACATGAAAGATATGAACTTCTTGCAACAACTGAACAAAATTCTAAAATACAGAAACAAAATTCAGTAATTAAAGACTACACAGAAATGCAGCAAACTCAAAGCAACATACCTTTCTTTTCCTAGGTCTGGGTCTTTCTCAGCATCAGCCTGTAACACAATTGCACATTTTGTTAGAGGCTACTCTACTAGATTTTAAATATTTAACCCTTCAATGCAGTATTTTCACTTTTTAAAATCTAAGCTGAAAAAAACCACACCTTAAAAGTCCACATAACTATCAGGCTCTAGAATTTTTTTCTCATTTAAAGAGCCCTAAATCAGGTTACATAGGCTGAGACACAGGAATTGAGAAAAACAAGTTTCCTTAATGCTGATACATATAAAAACAACTTTAAAAACCTAGAAATACCTTTTGGTAGGAATAAAAGCAATCAACCTGAAATAACATCTTTCTTGTACAATGGTTATTTAAAAAGACTTCTGTTTATAAAATAGACTAATTGACTTAAATGTGCTGGACAAAATTTAACAATAATCCTTTTAAACACAATCCTTTTAAACACCAAGAAAGCAATGTCCTGGGGCCCAAAACAGAAGGAATTAAAATTCAGTGACAATTTACCAAGCACTGGCCCAGGAACTTAGGAAACATCAGTAAACAAAGCAGCAAAAAATCTTTGCCCTTTTGAGCTTACATATACTAGCTGAAGGCTTTTTTTGTAAGAATCATGTGTGCTTCAAGTTGAGAATTATGTTTCTCTAAATTTTGTCAAATTACAAACCAAGAACTGTACTTTAAAGAAATTGAATTAATATGTCTACAGAGGATTCCTTGTGTGTGTGATGGAGTTCCAGAGTAAAGACCTTCTTTACTAGGGCATCTGATGGGGTATCCAGTCTACAATGTAATGGTATACAACTGAAATTAAAGAGCAGTTGATAAGCCCTATTCACAATGTGTGTAAGCAGCCTTCCATTCGTAGGAGAAGCTTATTAGTGGAAAAACAAAAACTCAAACAATAAAAGATATCTATACCAGACACCTGTATTAGTTAACTTTTCTTTATTTACAAATGAATTAAGAGAAAAATGTACAAGAGAGAACAAGAATACAAAACTGGCTTAAGATACTTCAGAGACCTCAAGAGCTTTAAAAACAACTCTAAATATCCTCTTAAGAATTCTTCTAGAGAAGTTCATGAGGATATAGCATCTACAAAATTAGTACAGGTGTTATTTCTAGGAAGATAAAACATTAAAATTTAAAGAGAAGAAATACTCCAAGAATTAAGTAATAAGAGGACAACTTTTCTCGGGTAAAGGAGCACACTAATCTTTACATTTTATAAATTCACTGGGTGTGCTAAGCAGGATATAAGAGGTAAGTCCCAAACCAAAATAAACCTGTGTTTACTGCACTAACCATAGTGATCTTTCTTGGAGTTCGTGAATCATCAAATATATCCTAAAGGCCTTAACTCTTGCTCCTCAGTCTAAAAACCTGTTCTCCTTTGACGTATTTGTAAAACTTGTTCTCTTTCTTCCTTCAGGCCTCCCAAATAACTCTTCTGCAGAGGGGCTAGTCCTGACCACTCTAAAATAGACATCCTCACCCAGGACTCTACCTTTTTATCTTGATTTGTCTCCACAGCACTTCGTGGCACTTTCTACCACTTGACATTATATATACATATTTAATATCTATTTGTGTCCATCTCCCCCACTAAAATATAAACTCCTTGAGGACTGGGACACTGACTCCTCTATTTATCAATGTATTCCAATATTTGAAACAGTGCTGGTATAGATAATTAGATGAATATTTGTTTAATGAATTAATGAATAAATACTAAAAGCTTTCAGAGAGAAAAATATGGAGTACATAAAGGTATGACAGGAATCAGCCTTTCCCTTAACAATACTGATTAAGAAAAGCAATGAATGGAAACACAATTTGAGCACAGAATTCTCCACTTAGACCAACTACCAATGAAATATGTGAGAGCAAAGTAAGTCATTTTCAAATGTGCAGGGATTTTGAAAGTTTACTGCCCAAACATACTTTCAGGGGAAATTATCTGATGATATATTCCAGCAAACAGAAAAGTAATCAATCTGAGAGACTGGGAGATACAGAATCCAAGAAATAAAGGAAGTAACTCTGAAAAGCAATAAAAAAGAAAATCAAAGAGTTGTTTCACAAAGCACATGGCCATAAATTTAGAACAGGCAGAAGAATAGCTCTAAAGTTTTGTGAGATGAGTGACATGAAGACAGCCTTGTTTTCTCCTCTCAACACCACCACCACCAGCTCCTGAACCACCCAGAAAAGCCGCCATCCAAACGTGGACAGAAACAAACACAACACCATCCTGAGAAATGGTGGGAATGTAACAAAGTCTAAGGTATAGACACACACTGTATTTCCTTCTTTATATTATAAGCCCATTCTCATTACTACTTAATTCTGTAGTAAACATTTCCATAATCAAGATAACAAAAATGCAAATAGTTTTCACTACTTAGAATTAAGCCTTCAAGTTTCACATGTAGGGTAACTATAGTTACAGAACTAAAAGTTATAATGGTACTATCTCTGGAAGTAACATTACAGTTAACAAAAATGTTAACTGTAGAATTTGAAGAGAGGGTAATATAAGGATACTAATTAACTCACAAACATGGTAAATTAAAAACTGTTATTTAAAAAATCTGGGGGCAGGATTTATTTCCATTTAATAATCTAGTCTAGGCTTTTATTACTTCTCATTTGGACGATTATAATACCTTCAAATTAGTCTACCATCCAAGTTATCATTCCTTGAACAGATAAAATGCACAGTATGTGACATGCTCAAGATTACAAGGATAGTTTATCAATGATGAAGCTAAGTCTTTTATAATAAGCCAAATGTGCCTGCTCTCCAATTTAATAAGCTGGAAGAGTAAGGTTCGAGTAAGAGCTTGGGAAGTAAAGTATCAGTTCAGGCAGCAGTTTTTTATGATTTTCATTTGTATCATTGTAAGCCTTGGAATCTGGGACTGTAAAGTAATAACTTGAAAAATATAAAAAACAATTTAAAAAATACGATGCACTGTTGAGAAAAAACACTGGAAACTTTGAAAAATTTTTTCTGAAATTATCAGATTGAACTCAAATTTGTACCTAAATCAGTACCTATGATGATATATTTACTTACAGGTGCTCTATTGAATTTGCTTTTAAATGGCAGCATTTCATTTTCTTTTTCCTGAGCTAGTACAAGATTCTGGCAGATAAACAAAAAACATGCAGACAACAAACAGAAGGCCCTATTATTTACCTCCTGCTATTGAGATGCAATGAAACTATTAGAAAAGGGAACATCTGAGTTTGAATTTAATTCTTTCCAAGAGAGACTATTCAGTTTTCGTATTTGTAAGCTGATCCTGCAAAATCTTATTTCTTATACAAGAGTTTATAATAAATTTAAATAAATAAAAGAATAAACAAGCTTCTTTCTTTAAGAAACCAAAATGGGCTCCAAGAAGACTCCACATTCTGGTGATGAATCATGTTACATATATGGAGTAGTCACTCTACATATATGTCCATAATAAGTATCAGAATGAATACATTTTTCAAAATTACCTCAATTTATTCTCATTTAGGCAAAATTAAGCCAAGGAAATTGAAATAATGATTGCAAAACAAATTTTTAGAAGGAATACCTAAACTCAGAACTGGTTTGACTATTGCCCAAGAATAATTCTCAAAATTACCTTCAGAGTATGTCTTCTAGCTGTGGAAGAAGGACATTTACATTTTCTTCATTTTCTAAGAGCACAAAAGTTGATACAAAATAATCTTACCTCTAATGAGTCCATCTTTGGAGATAATGTGCAGGTCAATACATGGTCACCTATGTTCTGCGGATTTTGTTTCAGAAAGCTGTACATTGACTGAGCAGATTCAGGACTATCCAACTGAAGAATTGCCTTTGGAAAAAAAAAGTATGAATAGTTAGTTCTTCAAAGAATTGAAATTAAAATTACCATGATCCAGCAATTCCACTTTTTGGTATATGCCCCAAAAAACTGAAAGCAGGACTCAGATATTTTTAGACCCATGTTCATATCAGTATTGTTCACAACAGCCTAAAGGTGGAAGCAACCCAAGTTCTGACCAGCAGATGAATAGATAAACAAAATGTGGTATATGCATACAGTTCAGCCTTAAAAAATTCTGACATATGCCACAACACATTCTGGAAGCCATTATGCTAAGTAAGTAAGCCAATCACAAAAGGACAGACATTGTATGTCATCTTATATGAGGTACTTAACAGAAGTCAGATTCATATAGATAGCAAGTAGAGGTAAAATGGTGGGTGCCAGGGGCTAGGAAGAGGGGGGATGGGGAATTATTATTTAATGAACAGGGAGTTTCAGTTTGGGAAATGCATAAAGTTTGGAGATGGATAGTGCTGATCATGGCACAGTAATGTGAATGTACCTAATGCTATTTAAATATGATTAAAATGGTATGCTTTGTTACATGTATTTTACCACAATAAAATGTTTAATATTTTTAAAGTATGAATATACTTTTCTTCTAGATTTCAAATATGAGATTATAACGGTAAGGTTAATCCTCATTTCAAAGTAAACAAGAGAAAACAATCCTTAAAATGCTGCAAAGTCAATGCAAAACTGAAAAGGATGGTAAGTATTTTAAAAAGAATTAAAGGGGTTTGAAGTAAAGATTCAAAATTCCTTATGCTATCCTGTCATCTCCCATTCTATGTCACACTACTTCTAAAATATCAACCATGCTCTATGTATCAGTTAGAAGCATGTCAAAGAAATTAATATCGACTTGTTGGTCAATTAGGTACTTTTTATAAAGCAAATATCAACTTTGATCTGAAACCTACCTTTTTAGGTAATAATGGCTAATTATATCTAATTTTAATAGACATGTATGTGAATTAAATACTAAACTCAGAAGGCACAGCAAATGTAGAGGTTAACAGTTTCTTTCTAGGAAAGAAGCTGTATCATGGAAGGAAGGAATGATCACTTTATACTTCTTTCCAAGTAACTAAAGAGACCTAACTCTCTATGTGTTTTATGGCTAGGAAGGACTTTAGAAAATATCTGTAACACCCTTTCATTTTACAAATAAGAACTAGAAGTGCAAACCAATTTAGCCAAGGTCACAAAGGTAATTAAGGTTAGATGAACTTGAGTCTAAATGTCCCCATAAGATAATATTTTTTTGCACGTATTACCTTTTTCCTTTGTGCAAGTTTTATTCCCCCTTAAAACTAGGAGTTGTTAAGAGAGATTCTCTCTTCCTTGTATCACAGCACAGGAGAAAATACTGTGGTGTATCATAATTCTGCTAAGAGGCTGAAAAATGTTTATAAGTGCTTTGGTTCAGATGTTGAATTAAAAGTTACATACCATAAGAACATAGGGTTGAGTTAAGTATTCTCTACAGAACATACAACTAAAACAGGAGGGACCTTGTTACCTTGTGTTTATTACTCATGAATAGATGATGATCCACTTTTCCAAACTGAAGTCCAACACAAAGGACACACTGAAATCCATCTTCTGGTAAGTTATCAAGATGTACAAATCGATCATAAATTTTATCTATATCTGCCTGTAGTTTTATTTTAAGAAAGCAGCATAGAAAAAGAGAAACACAGCTGAAGTATAAAACTGAAAAACACAGATAGCAGTAATTTAATTTTTCTGAGGTCAGATGATACCCTCCCCCAAGAATAAGAAAACGACTGTAGGTGAAGACAGTGAGTTCTTAGTTTTAGATATGAGTAATCAGTGAAACAATATACTAAAACAGGAAATATAATCTTTTATCAATATTTTATTTACCCAAAATAGTTAATATACCCAAGCCATTTAATATGGATCTAGTATCTGAAAAATATTTCACATCAGGGATACCATGACTCTTTCTTATTTTTAACCAAGAGAAAACCCACCTGACATCTCCATCACCCTCAATATTTTAAAATTACTATTAACAGTTTTTTTCAGGTGACAAATAAAGCAACCAATGTTTCTATCAATTAAACAAGTGTATAGAAGCATTTAAATGCAAACTCACCTCTGGGTCATTTTCTTTAATCAACGCTATAAATACAGCTTCCTAGAAAGGCAAAATAGACAAAGGTTGAAGGTGTAAGCTTTTGCTCATTCATGTATTTATTCAGTCAAGATTTATAATAACTTACAAGAATAAGCAGTAAGCACTATTTCATAAAATGGGGAGTCAGGAAAAGTTTTGTTCCTTCCAAAATCTTTCCCTCTTCCTATAAACAAGCTATCTAAGTCCCACCCTGCCCATACAACTTAATTCTTCCTACTTCTTTGAGTACATAAAAGATTAATAAGGTAGCGCCATTCAGGGGAGGACACTCAAATTCCCATACAAGGAATAAAAGACTTAATTTCGCAGACATAAGAGAATTCAAATTATAAAACAAAAAGTTAACTAAGCAAAGAAGGGTCTGAGGAAGAACAGAGACTTAAGTAGTGAAAAAAACAGCATAGGGTATTGAATATATGGCAGTTTGGTACTGCTGAATTATAAAGAGACCAAGAGGAGCATGAAATAAGAATGTCAAAGCAGGGAAAAGCTAGCTAGTGGAAGACTTCCATATACAGGAGAGGAACCTTATCTTATGAGACTGTGGTTCTTAAATTTTTTTCTCTTTGACACTACTGACATATATAGAACAATCCTCGCAGTTATATCACATTAGAATGATTCTCAGTGGAAAGCTTTTTCAAATTACATGCATTTCCACCTTCCTCTAGAGATTCTAGTATTTCTTAGCAGGTAACAGTAAATGTTTGTAGGCTATACTAAAACAGTGAAGGGCTTATAAATCAGTTGAATTTGAATTGATTCTAATTTTATGTCAGTCACATGATTTTGTGGAGAAAGGTTTTGAGGGAGACAAAACTGATGGTAGAAGGTATAAATAAGTACTTTAGTAGTTTTTAAGAGGTGAAGCAATGGTATACAGAATGAAGAGGGAACAAACTACAGAAATACTTAGGAGTTAAAACAGATGAGACCTACTGACAGACTGGTTGTGAGAAATGAGAGAGAAAAAAGTAAAGATAACCTCTGGGATTCTAGTTTGGATGACAGTGAGATAAGAACAGAGTTCCCTATAGACAGTAGTTTTCAAATTTTTGTCCATTCAAATACATGAGGGATTGAATTCCCTCAATATGGAAGTAACTCTCAAACAGTCCGATGGGAGACTGGAAAGACAGAAACTTTCTCAGGGGCAGAGAAAACATGCAACCCAAAGAAGAAAACTACAAAACATAATAGACTACTATAAATCTGTTTAAAAAAATTTAGTAATATTCTAGTAAAAATGATGATAGTCTATTATTTACCTCATCTTTTATATTCATGTTTTCAGGAGCCATACTTATTGACAGTTGATTTCCATCCACTGACATTGGGAAGCAGGTATAAAATTTTACCATGGAATCTGCAGATTTTCTATTTATTTCTATAAATGCCTTTTAAAATAAAAATTACAAGAATGAAAAAATAAATGTATTATTTTACTTTTTGTTCAAAAGATTTAAGTGAACTGAGTAACTTAGTAAAAGAAATAACAAATGACTTAACTCATAAGGCAATAGTAAAGAGATAAATATGAGAATTATAATTCTAGTAAATTACATTTATCTTACTCATCACTGTATCCTTAGTACCTAGAGCAGTATCTAGCAGGTAGCAGACATTCAATGAATATTTAAGTAAATAAATTTAATGATTATAAAATATGAGAAATATGAGAAATGAAAGAACCACAGAAATGTATAATGGTCACCAAGTTTCTTCTTCTTTTCCTAGGTGTAAAACTGTAGTGCCATACCATTTTGGTTTTAATTTTCAGAACTGGATAAGTAAAGAGGCTGAACATTCTTCCATATGTTTGATAGTTAATGAGGTAGAAATCTTCTACATATTTGTTCATAATTGTAATTCTTTCTTAAAATCTCTAATGCCTATTTACTGAACTTTTAATATTTTAATATTTTATAGCATAATGGGAATGAATCTTGTTTCCTACTTCATACAAATATTTTAAATTTTTTATTTCCATTTTGCTTCAATTTTAATTTCATAAATGTTTTAAATGTTTATGATTAAATCTGGTATTTTTCAATATGATATATAAAAAGTGTTAAATCTTCAAATAGTTAATAATTCTATTCAACTCTAATTAGAACTGGGCAGAAAATAATATACTTTCTGAGTATGAATCTTCTATTTGTGTATTTTATACACCTACTTCAGCATTTCACATGAAGTACAAATTTGAATTATTCATTCCCAGATTTCCACAGTTTTCCCCTATTTCAATATATTGTCATATTAAAAAGATTCTTATATTAAAATATGCATTCCATTTTATTGTCTGCCTCTAAACATTACAAATAATCTGCTTTTTTAAAACAGCTTTGCTGAACTATATATATCACACAGTTCACCTCTATTTCAGTGTACAATTCTATGGTTTTTAGTATACTTACAGAGTTGTACAACCATTCAAATAATTTTCTGTTAACATAATGTGAAACTGCAGATAACTCACTTGTACTCATTCACCTCTCCTACTGTTTTCTTAAGCATAATGCCTCCAGTTACCATCAAACATATATATCCTACTCTACTTCCAAAGATCTCTAGTGATCACCAACTCCTTTCTATTTTAAGAACACTACTTCCCACCACTCTTATGGTGTTGTTTCCATTAAATTTTCCTCACCTATAAAATATCTTCCACAAGTTGCTCATTAACAATATATTGTTTAATTTTAAAATTACAAAAGCCAATACTTACTAAAGAAAATTACAAACATAGTGATAAACCTAGGTTGTTGTAAGTACTGATGACATCGTTTGTCTGTATAAAAATGCTTACTTCCCACTTGACTGTAATAGGTAAAACAGCAGAAATCTTAGTAAAAGTGCACAAAATTTTTTAAGTCGCTATAAAACTCTGTATTAACATATTAAAGATGTAAAACATTTTCTACTACACTAAGATTTTGAGCAAACTTTGATACAATAGTAAGCCATCCTCTCCATCATTAGAATTATATCTGGTAAGAATACTACTAAAATAAGGGACATCTGTGTTTTAAAAGTCCCTTACCTTGAGACAGCTTAATAAATTTGAGGTGTCACTTCTAAAACTTTCTAGTTTTGTAAACTTAATGTTTCTCGAAACTGTGCTGATAGACAACATGAACAGCTATTATCAACTCTTACCTTTTTATGAGATGATAAAATCAAAATATCCTTTAAACCACCAAATGGTTTTACTAGGTTGTAAACTTCTTCTATAGAATATCCTTTATGAGGCAAATTAGAAATAAGAACCACACACATTTCCTCTGTTTCCTTCAAAACAAATTTAAGAGTTAATTTCTTTAACTGCTTTTATATTTATTTGAGTTTATACTGCAGATCGTACATTAGTATAAAACTGCATTTAATACTATATCTGATCAATTTAGAAGGACTGGTCTGAATCTCAAATTAACAACAAAACAACATGCTAATTTCCGCTCTTCAAATACATACAATAATTTCAGTCATATCATCTGTCATCTAGTCGAGGTCTTTAGTTCTTTCTCAACCACTGTTAAAAAATACAAGTTCAAAAACACAAGTATGTCTGTCTCTAACTGGAACTTCCTTTCAAGTACTGTTGCCATTCCTGTCCCTTGTGATTCTAATTTCCTCAAGCTCCAAATCAGCACATATCCTTCTACATTACTGAATAAAATAATCCCTTGTAGGCAATATTAAAAACTTTACTTGTAATCTCTTAGAATCCCTACCCCATAACCCAAACCCCACTACAAAATAAATACTTTCACTTCTGCTTTCTCTACTCTAAGATCTATTCTTTAAGATGATTCTCTCATCAATGCTAGTTTTTCCTTTATTAAATGTTGGGAAAATCTCCAAAGGTATTTTGTAATTGAAATACCTACAGTAAATTGAAAACTTGTGACATTTCTTTTGAAAAACAAAAGCAGGAAATTATCATTTTCATAAACCAGTTGAGAATGATTTTTAACTAGCACCACAATTACGTTCTTAAATGTTTCCTCTGAAGTGCTTTTAGTGAATCTCTATTCATGCTTTAAAAGGCTCTTCCTAAAACAAAATATTAAGACATACTACTTAGTAATTACTTGAAGAATGGCTCTGTCAGTCAAAAATAAACTTATGCTTAGCAACTGAATGACCTCAAGATTTTAACCAGTAAGATCCAAATTAATGAGATCTTCATACATTCATAATGACAGATGTAACCACAAGGAAACAAAGTAAATTTATGCCCTTCAAATAAAACTGCAAATGCTACTTGGTCCTCTAAACACCAAAGAACTGGTATCCTGAATATTAACCTATCTCTTATTTGCCTCCAAGAAAAAAGAAAAAAGTTTTCACACATTCTATTGGTTCTAATTTGACAACTGCTGTCTACTCAAATACCTATTTCTTTTTCCTCAGTGAAAAGTAACCCTCAAAAACATATACATTAATTGATAATCTGCACCTAAATTTTTGTGATTTATCTCTACAAGTCAGGGTTTTTAAATTCAAACCATACTTGTAAATGCTGGGATTTTTCACCAGGCCAAATCTTGTACATTTCTTACCTAGGTTTATAGTAAGAAAAATGAGTTGTGTCGAAATTTAAGCTTTTAAAAAATAAACACAAAAACTGACCTTGTTAACTGATTCATTTTCTGTGGTCTCCAAAGCAGCTTCTTAAGATACAAAATAAAGACTTCATGCAGATATATTTTATGTCAAGTATATATTTTATATACTATTTTATATCACTTTATTCCATGATGGATTAAATAGTAGCTACATGAAAATGTATGCAACTGACAAAAGACTAGAGAATTTAAGAAACAGCTATAGAAGTAACACTGGCTTTTCAATGTTTGGTTTTTATTCCTTCTGACAGAAACATTTCAGAATAATCAAGAGAAAGGGTAAAGATCTGAATCATAATATTCTTACTTTCACTTAAGTATGATGCTGATACTGAAAAACATATGTGACACAAAATTAAAAACTTTTCTTAAAATTTAATTTTCTACCTCTAAACATAAGAAGACAAAATAAAATTTCTATTGACTTACCTGAAATAGTTTCTTTAGCACTATTTTCACTGGGTTTGACTTCCATACTGGCCTTTCTTTCAGGGTTTTCTGCATGAAACAGTTTGTTTTAATAGTCTAGAAAAACACACTAATATAACTGAACTAATGAATCTAAACAGGAGCTTAAGCTAGTTTATTTTATCTGACCTGATTTTAGCAACTGAATGGCCTCAAGATTTTAACCAGTAAGATCCAAATTAATGAGATCTTAATACATTCATGACAGATGTAACCACAAGGAAACAAAGTTTATGCCCTTCAAATAAAACTGCAAATGTCACTTGCTCCTCTAAAAACCAATGAAAGTTTCTCTTTAAAACACAAAATAATCCTTTTGAAGATTTTTTAGCAATAATTTCAAAATACACCTCAAATGTACACCAAGAAGATCTAATGAAAAGGAAGTATTGAATGACAGCATTTCAAACTTACCTGATACAATCACATGTTTACTGGAGTCTCTGTTTTTGACAACACCAGCCTTTTTGACTTCTAGAGACTTCTTCCCACTAGATTTTGCTTTTACAAGTATAATGAACAATTATTCTAAGGGTCTGTCTGATCATTTAACATGTTTTATACTAATACATTAGTAAATAAGTAGTTCAACTTCATTATAAAAGTAGTTCTTTTACATGCATTTATTATTCCATTTATTTTCAGTATCTGTTTACCAATAAATTTAAAATGAGATATAATTTTTGTTGATGGCCATTAATGAGCCACAAATTTACTCCTCAACGTGTGAGAAGCACATTATCACACAAAATTGTTTTATAATTTTTAAAGGTTTTTAAAAATTACATCAGTCTACTGGAAAAATATATTAATAAACAGATCGTTTGAGTTTTAACATGTTACACTCATTTAAAAGAGTGTTCTACTTCTTAATGGAGGAAATACACTCTCATGATATGGAAGTAAAATATTTAAAGTAACAAATAGAGGACTGTACAAGCTGGGGAAGGTAGTATGAAGGGATACTTCTAAAAAATTGAGGAAAACAAAGGTAAAACAACTGATGGGGGAAATGGCAAAGCAGCCTGTGAGTACAGCTCTCAACTGTGTTTCCTACACAAAAATGTTATATACAATGGCAGATACTGTCAAAATCCAAAGTACCAAAGAATCAAAGTCCCATGTGTGTCAGGTTTTAAAAATCAAAGAAGTAAGTAGTCAACTTTTCAAGATGTCATTATATACTACGAATTATACAAATTCAATATTGCTTTTGTAATATATTTACTATATTAAGCCAGAATTAAGAATAAATTTAATAAGACCTCCCCTTCCTTCCCAACAGTCTTACCTGTTTTGATTGAAGCTTTATTACCTTTAGCAGCTACTGTTACCACAGATTTTACAGAACCCACCGATTTCCCTAAATCACAAAAGCTGTCATCAAAACTGGTTTATTTAACTAGTACCAGCAATCTCCAAAGACTTTCACAAAGAATATAAGAGCAAAAGACTATATTTTATTCAAACATAAAATGCTATCAACTTTGGGGGCACAGGTCATTTTCTAAAACTAGCAATGATACTTTTTTCAGGAAGAAAAATATCACTGAAGAATTCACCTCCCCATTGGGGTTCTTAGAAATAGCATTCAGGGAAGTTGAATAAAACTCTGAACATGTGGATCAACTAGAAGCAAAATTACTAACTGCAGGGATATAAAAACAATACCATGATGCTTTTAATGGTTCCAAAAGTAGTTATATTTAGGGCCCCCCAGACCGTACTACTTTGGCTCACAGTTGACTGAGAAGCATTCAACAACACCTACATGATGGTCAGGACACACACAGATTGCTCTCATACCTAGTGGGCTGTATCTGAACAGGACTATTTAAACTGCTCTGACTCTTGTTTGTAGATACCCATCTATTACTGTTGCTTATTTTTCAAGATGATACTGTTTTATAAAGATTGTGATCATCAAAGTGTCATTGACAAGATCTCCAAAGAGCGAAAATCCTTTCCATTCAGAGAGCAAGAGGAGGTTTAGCTGACACTTAGGATTCATACTAGCAAGGCAGTATAAGCAAAAAAACCAGGGTAAGAAGTCAGCAGATCCAAGATGAATTCCAAATTAAGTTGTGATATCTTGGGATGCATTAACTGATTTCTATGCACATTTCCCCATTTATAAGTAAGGGTGGTAACTGCCACAATTACCTAGCAGGACCCCTGTAAGGCTATGATCATGCTTTTGAAAAACTATCAGACAAATAAAAAGTATTGACATGCAAAAAAAATCAATTAAAAGTTTAATTTTCCACCCTTTATATCCAAAGAAAGACCCTAATCTTTGTTCAAAAGGAGCAATACCAACCCTTATAGAGTGTCACCTAACCAATCATTTCTTAGTCATTCCCATGTTTTGTCACACTGCAGTAATCTGAGCCTTAATGAGCCCTTAAGGTTTTTCTTTCACTATCCCACTATTATTACCACAAGTCATTTCACTTTACTACTATTAGCCGGTACCAGAACTTAAGGAAAAAATTACTAGAATTAATTCCCAACTGTTACTGGGTACCTAGCAGTGAGAGCACCTACTCCCCCAATCTCCATCAGTGGCTCCCACAGTAATATCCAATTGTTGGTTAAATAAATACATCTTCAAAACAAGTGTTCAAGGTGTCTCTGGAGTCCCTCATATTATTGCTTTAGAAACTATATCAAAATTTGGGATCTGCCACTAACAATGTCATTTGCTAATTAGTTCAAGGCTACTTCCTTTCCTTTCTACCATTATAAGCAAGATAATTTAATACAATGATCTTTAGCCACTCATAAAGATGACTCTGAATTAACCAGCATTTAGCAAAAATGGGAGGGAAAGTATAAACAAGGATAGTGCTAGGGGATTGAGGGAAAAAAAATTACTTTAAAACCAACTGTAGCCTATAAAAAATGTAAAAAATCTAATTTCCTATAAGTTTGTCTGCACTATTTTGTAAAAGAAAAGTTAACAGAGAGAAGACCTCAAGAGGAAAAAGGAAAATATCTCTGATACTCATCATGAGAAACAGTTTCCCAGTTAAAATATCTTATTTTGATAATTACTATAAGGAAAGAAGCATTAGCTACTAAATCTCATTTCTCAAAATTCCTAAGTGGCTATAAATTTCTAAGATTAGTAGACATTCAGCACATATTATGTCATGTGAAATCCAAGACTACTGCTATATAAATTTAAAATAAGTATGTCTAGAATCCTAACAAAAACATACCTGAAGATTTATTCATTTTGGCTGCAGATGCCTTGGTTTGTCCAGTTTTTACTAAAATAATGAGAAAAATAATCAGTAGCACATTACAAATGCTATCATTTAGATTTAGGAAAAAGCTAACCTGGCAATGATCTTTTAAAAACACTGCAATAAACATTCTTATTCTTACCTTTGTATGAACTTAGGTAAATTCTTAGACATGTACTTGCTGAGACAGACATAGACTTAGATTTCAACATTATTCTCCAGAAAGGTTGTACACCAATTAATGTTCCCATTGATAGTGTTATGTTTCCATACACAATATGTAGGATGTTATTAATCACTCCAATCTGAGATGGAAACTGGTATGATTTAGTTATTTCCTTAATTATGAGTTAAGTACTGATTTTAAATGTCTGATTAATTGCTATTTCTTCCTCTGTGATCTGCCTACTTTTAGTATTTGCCAATTCATCTTTCATGTTGAGGTTTTTCTTATTATATATTAGAGCTTTTTAGATAAAGAACATAAATCTGTATCACACAGGTAATAATTTTCAAAACAATTATGGAAAAATATTTTATGCAGTCAACATGTCTTTCTGATAGGAAGACTTACCTCACTTTGAAATTAAAAACAAAAAACCCTCCACATTTTCTTTCAATCTATGTACAACATTAAATCTTTGATTCATCTGTAATTTATTTTGATGTTTTAAGTGCTTTACTCTTACAAAGTGGCTAGTCAATTCAATGAATAATAGATCTTTTCCTTGCTAATGTGAAATATTATCATAATGACTTACTGATGTTCATACTTCTGGGGAATATCTCTGGAATCTCTTCTGTCCTATTGATCTTTTGCCTGTTTATGCATCTATATTAAACTATTATCTTTAATTTTATAATGTATTTCAGTATCTGTTAATGCTAGTCCTAATTACTCTTAACACTGCAGAATTTTCCTCTCTGTTCTGTTAACTTTTTTATGTATAAACTTCATAATAAGCTTTTGTAGTTTAAAAAATTCTTATTGGTATTTTTATTAGGTTCATAATACTTATGTTTTAATATAAAAAAAAGATACATTATAATGGTGAGAGGCTTTCTAGCCAAGAATGAGCTATCTTATCATTTAAACCTAACTCTGCCTCTTAGTAGTATTTTAAAGTTTTCTTTTTATTAGAATACGTAAAGTAGCTATTCTTTTTATATAATAAAGCAACTGAAGCGTTACATTAATTTAGAAAATTAAGAACATAGCTATTATATTTAATAGCATTTCAGCTGATTCTCTTGGGTTTTCCATCATATATACATATTTGCAAATATTAAGCATCATACTTTCCAATTTTTATACTGATTTGTAATATACTAATAGTTATTAGTTTAAGAATATTTATGTTAACTCATATAAGTGATAATGAGTAGCCCTTGTTTTGTTAATTACCTTAATGAGAACACTTCCAGTTATACATGCTGGCTTTTGAGTTGATACATGTGTGTGCTTGTATGTATAGAAATAAAAGCATATATACACAAATACTATCACATTAAGGAAGTAGTTGTCTACAATCTTTTTTGAATAGTAGAAATGGATGTTTAACTTTATCAAACATCCCTTTCAGCATTTGGCACTTATCTTTCTCTAATATGGTAAACTGAGTTAACAGATTTCTTTATTTTCTAATTAATCTCTGTACTTCTGACATGACTCACCTCTTGAACACAGTATATTACTCATTTAACAGGCCCCAAGACACTATATGCTAAAATTTTACTTAAAAATTTTACATCAATATACATAAATGAAATTGTTCTGCAGTTTAAACTTAGTGTAATGCCTTTATCAGCACTTAAAACATTTCTCTCATTTTGAGATAGTTGTAAATTCACACATAGTCGTAAGAAATAATAGGGTGAGATCCTATATATCCTTGACCCAGTTTCCCCACTGGCAATATTTTGCATAAATATGCACTGTATAAAACTGACATAACACAATCTCCCAAATTCAAAGTTCCCCAGTTTCATGTGCACTTAACACATGTTTAGTTCTACGAAATTTTATCATATGTGTAGATTGCTGTGATCGCTAGTTAAGAGGTAGAACAATTCCAGCACAAGGATCTTTCCTACTACCCATTTATGGCAACAGCCACCTCCCTCCTATTCCCACAACCCCTGATAACCACTAATCTGTTCTCTATCTCTATAATTTTATTATTTCAAGAATGGTATATAAATGGAGCTTATATGATTTTCTTGGGACATTTTTTTTCACTCAGCTTAATTCCTTGGCAATCCATCCAAAATACTGCATGTACCAGTATTTTATTCCTTTTTACTGCTGGGTAGTATTCCATGCTATAGACACATTAGTTTGGTTAACCATTCACCTGCTGAAGGACATCTGGGTTGTTCCCACTTTTTGGCTATTATGAATAAAGAGGTTATATATATTCATGTACAGGTATTTGTGTGAATGTAATTAATTTGCCTGAGATAAATATTCAAGAATGTAACTGCTGGGTCCTACAGTAAGCACCTTTAATTTTATTTTTAAAAAACCACAATACTCTTTTCCGAATCGCTGTACCATTTTACATTGCCACTAGCAACATACAGGATTCTCCTCATTCTCAACAGTATTTGGTATTATTATTTTCTTATTTTATCCATTCTGATAGGTGTATAGTGTCTTAGTCAGCATCTCATGTCAGTATTAGCCTTTTTCTTGTTTCCCTTTTCTCCAATCCCTCTAAAGAAAGGTTTCTTTTACTCTGAATGCTAAAGAACAGTTGAAATAGAACTAGAACTGGAGTTATCACTTCCTTAAAGGTTTGATGTCACTCACATGTGGAAACTATTTCGGTGGTACTTTTATTGGGGAAATAACTGCCTTAAAGGTCATTTTCATCTAGGAATTGAAAAGATTAAAAATAAAAAGATACATATATTTAAAGAGGAAACATAAAATCTTATAGAAAATAATACTTAAATCATGCATGACAAACCAGAAGATTCTGGTTCACAATATGGTTTTCATAAACTTATTTATAATACAAATCTGATTTAATTATCTCCATACTCTTCCTCCTGCAAATATTCGTTAACCCTTACACTAGATATTAAGGGGGTGGAAAAATAAAACTACAAATACTCTGTCACCCAGCCAAATGAAAGAGATACACTGTGGGGAAATGGAAGTTCCTATGGTCAGGATCCTCATCTAACCCTAAATTACTTAATGATGTAATTGGCCTACTGCTAGGCTAATGCTCCCAAACCCACTGGCAATGAGCCATCATTGACTGAGTCACTCTTATAAAGATCTCTGCCCAGTCCTCTGGACAGACACAGAGATGGAGGTGCATTATGGACCTGCAGACTACTGGATGCAGATGGGATTAGTGATCAACCTACTGCCAGGAGAATAAAACAGGGTATAAACTCTTTTATCCGAAGAACGTTCCACTGTCATTTCTCGGTCTCACTGAATCCATAGTGACCTTGTCAGGGACTGAAACCCTCAGGCAAAACAATGAGCCATAAAGATAAATTAGGGTTTGCCCCACCTCCACCCCAAAAAAAGGTGTCTTTTCTGACTTTGTATTTTTAGTACCTTACACAAGCCTTGGGACCTACTATGTAAGTACTTAGTGTTTACTAAGTAAGGTTAACCAGAGTTCAAACGAATGCCAAACAAATGAACAGCATAAATAAAGAAATGAGAAATGAAATAACATGGAATAGCTAGAAAATAAACTGTTCTAAGTAGCTGGAACATAAAATACAGTTGAGTAACTAGAGACTGAAAAAAGCAATCTGGGGTCAAAGGATAAAGGGTAATTTATGCAATACTGAAGAATGTGGGCTTTCTCCTTCCTGTAGGCCACTGGAGTGGAATGATCAGATCTGCTTTAAAAAGACCTCAGGGAAACAATGTGAAAAATGGAGCAGAGAGTAGAACTAGAAGAAACACCAGTCAGGAGGCTATCTTCAAAAATTCAAATGTGGGTCTGAATTAAAACAGTTATAGGAGTGAGAGAGTGTGGGAAAAATGGAAGTTCCTATGGTCAGGATCTTCACCTGACCCTAAACTACTTGATGATGTAATTGGACTACTGCTAGGCTAATGCTTCCACACCCACAGGCAATGAACTGTTACTGACTGAGTCACTATATAAAGGGCTCCACCCAGTGCTCTGGGCAAAGGCAGAGACAGAGGTGGATTACAGACCTGCAGACTGCTGGATGCAGATGTGATTCTAGTGCTCGACCTACCACTGTAAGAATAAAGCCAAGTATAAACTCTTTTATCCCAAAACATTGTTGTCATTTCTCAATCTCACTGAATCCATATGCACTTGCCCAGGGCTGAAACCCTCAAGTAAGACAATCGACATAATCAGCAGGACTCACTGCAAACCAAAGAACAGAACAGGCTGCCCTCATGGGAGGGATGCTTCAGTGGGCTGCCCCTATGGATAGGGTGACATTCTAGTGACCCCATTGGGCATGTGGTCTGAGGTGACTTGCCTCCTAGAGTACTAGGCCCCTCTCCAGGACTGGGGGGAGGTGGAGGTGACACCTGAGGCAGTAGAGGTGGCCCTCGGCATAATATGGAGGTCCTTTGAGAAACAGAGTGCCCATGAGGTGGCGGGAACCATGGGTGGGCTGTTTCTCATAGTACTGAAAAAGGCTACAGATGAGAAGAACGTCCTCTTCCAAGAAACACAAAAAATGGCAGCATGAGAATGTGAGTTGCAAGGTGCTGCAGAATTGTTGAAGAACGGAATGGCACTAATATGAGAGGAGGCAGCACAAGAACACAAGCTGGGAGGTGCTGTGGAGGAAGTAAAGATTTGTTGAAAAATGAAAAGGCACTGCTGCAAGAACTACGGAATAGGTAAAGACCTTGGAGGAGAAGGATGTACCTGAGAAAAGCATAAGAGCCAGAGCGAGAATGTGAGCTGCAAACTGTTGTGGAGGAGGTAAAAGATTCTTTTCAGAATGAGACAGCAGCACTGCAAGGTGCTGTGCAAGAGGCAAAGGACATGAAGAAGGACTTACTCCTGCGAGAAGCACCAAGAGGAGTCAGGACAAGAACACCAGCTGCAAGGTACTGAGGTTTAAGGTAACAAAGCTGTTGAAGACTGAGCTAGTGTTCTGCAAGGTACTGAGGTTTAAGGTAACAAAGCTGTTGAAGACTGAGCTAGTGTTTAGAAAAGGTAAAAGGTACAGCAGAGGAGGAACTTGGGTTGGTGGTGAGAAAGGTGCCATCAGCCCTGGAAATGAAGGAAGACCTGGGAAAGGACAAAGGTGTGTTACCAGAGGCACCACCCCTCCTCTATTGACAGCCAGCCTGGGCATAGTCAAGGAAATAAAGATGCAGCAACCACGGGTTCCTCTAGGAGAGGTGCAGACCCCTCTCCAGGTCATATAGCACTATGCTTCACCCCCTATACTCAGGGTGAGCTGGTGGATTTAGGCTGCCAGTTTTGGCAAAAGCCCTCAGAGTTGATACCAGCTTGGCTCCAGCATCACTGGGATACAGCAGGTGATGGAATTTTTCTGTCTGGATCAGAGATGGGAAAGCTGGCTTCCCACACAGTTCATTCTGCCTTGAGGCAACAATTACAAAATGCACATCAGACTCCAGAAAATCACTCTCTCCTCAATTGGCTTATGTCTGCACCTTACACTGTATGACCCATCAGGGTGATTTACCATTCTCCCCAAGTAGATGGGAGACAGATGCTGAGCTCCAACAGGTGTTATGGGATTAGGCATTAAAAATGCCACTTATAGTTCAGAGAATTATGGCCCAGATGAGGAGCCTTTTACTGCAGGGATGAGAAATGTGGTGCTTTAAATGGCTCCCCTGTCCTTCTTTGGGCCCCTAGTTGCCATTATTGCCCCTCACATTAGGCAGCCCTTGAGTGAGGTTACCCATATGGTTTAACAGACTTAGGAGAGGCTGAAACAATAAGAGCACAGAAAGAAAAGTCTGCTACTCAGAGGAAGAATTTAAAGGGCCTCACTGAAGGTCACAAGGACCCAGATGTGAGCTGATTTAATAGGGGCAGAAGTAGACAGAGAAATTTGGATGAGAAGTCAGATAGAATCTTACTGGAGCTATGGCAACAATTGAAACAAGAGCAGCAGTTCAGGCCACTGAACACCAAGAAGTAGAGGCCAGAGACAGAGCCCCAAGTCTGGTTTGTGTGTCTACAAGACTTTCTGCTGGAGAGTGAGCTGACCTTGCCTGAACCAGCACAGGAGATGATTAGGGGATACAGTTTGGCTGAGGGGAGGGTCAAGGTACCCACCCTGAGGGACTGACCAGAGGCCAACATGAAGAAATAACAATTCACTGGTCTCCAGTGAATGTTCATGTCCTGGCTTTGGTAGACATAGGAGCTGAATGTTTACTCATTTATGGTAACCCTGAGCAGTTTCCCAGGACCCCTGCTGTTATAGATGGATATAGAGGTAAGGCTATCAGAGTGAAACAAGTCTAAATCCCACTGGGAACAGAGCATCTATCCATAAAGGGGTATACTGTGTATATCTCTCCTATTCCTGAATTTATCTTGGAAATAGGTATCTTGCAGGGCCTATGATCACAGACCTGCAGGTGAGGTCAGCCTCAGGGTATGTGTGATGAAGGCAGTTTCTGAGGGGACATGCTAAGCCCCCACCCATAGCTTTGCCTGTACCTCAGTTAATACTAAATAATACAAATTGCCAGGAGGGAATAAAGAATTTGGAGAAACCCTCCAGGAACTGGAAATGGTTGAGTATTATAAAGCCCACCAATAGTCCTTGCAATTCCCTGGTGTGGCCAGTAAAAAAGCCAGATGGCAAGGATGCGGAGAAAGGGGAACCCTCCTACACTGCTGGTGGAAATGTAAACTAGTTTAACCATTGTGGAAAGCAATATGGAGGTGCCTCAAAAAACTAAAAATAGAAGTACCATTTGACCCAGGAATTCCACTCCTAGGAATTTACCCAAAGAAAAAAACTTCTTAGATTCGAAAAGACATATGCACCCCTATGTTTATCACAGCACTATTTACAATAGCCAAGCTGTGGAAGCAACCTAAGTGTCCATCAGTAGATGAATGGATAAAGAAGATGTGGTATGGTACATATACACAATGGAATACTATTCAGCCTTAAGAAAGAAACAAATCTTACCATTTGCAAGAACATGGATGGAGCTAGAAGGTATTATGCTCAGTGAAATAAGCTAGGCAGAGAAAAATACCAAATCATTTCCCTCATTTGTGGAGTATAACAATGAAGCAAAACTGAGGGAACAAAAGAGCAGCAGACTCACAGACTCCAAGAAGGAACTAGCGGTTACCAAAGGGGAGGGGTGAGGGAGAAGAGGATTGTGGGGTATCATGATTAGAGCACATGGTGTGTGTGGGGTCATGGGGAAGACAGTGTTGAACAGAGAAGACAAGTAGGGATTTTGTGGCATCTTAATACACTGTTTGTGGCATCTTAATACACTGATAGACAGTGACTACAATGGGGGGGGACTCAATAATAAGGGTGCATGTAGTAACCACATTGTTTTTCTTGTGAAACCTTCTTAAGAGTGTATATCAATGATACCTTAATAAAAAAAAAAGCCAGATGGCTCCTAGCATATGACTGGATTACAGAGAATTACATAAAGTCATACCCCTCTGTATGCTGTCACCCCCTCTATTGCAGACCTGATGGATACCCTCAGACACGAACTAGGGATATATCATATGCTGTGGATCTCACTGACTTCCTTTCCATTGACACTGAACAGGAAAGTCAGAAACAGTTTGCCTTCACATGGGAAGGATGGCAATGGACTTTCACTGTCCTTCCACAGTGGTACCTCCACAGTCCCACCATGTCACAGATTTGTAGCCCAGACTTGGCAGCATGGGAAGAAACCATCAAACAATGCAACTGTACCATTATATTAATGATATCATGCTCACGTCTGATTCTCTTTCAGACCTAGAAGGTACAACTGCAACATCTATAGGAAAAAAGGATGGGCTGTGAACAGCACCAAGGTTTAGGGCCTAGTTTGTCAAACTTCTTGGGCATCATCTAGTTGGGTAAGACAAAAGTGGTCCCAGAAGTGATCATAGATAAAGTCCAGGCCTTCCTATCCCTACAACTATGGCACTGTTACAGGAGTTTTGGGGTCTTTTAGGCTACTGGAGAGTATTCATTCCACACTTGGCAAAAATTCTGAAGCCCTTATACCATTTGGTACAAAACGGTCAGATGGGACTGGGGTGAAACGTGCGTACACACGTTTAGTATAGCAAAACGGGCAGTTAAGGCCATGTAGGCCTTGAGTGTGAGAGACTCATCAAGGCCCTGTGAGCTAGATGGTCATATAACTGAAGACAGTCATGGCTAGGGTCTCTGGCAGCAGCTTAAAGAAACTAGCCAACTTACTGGATTTTGGTTCCAACTTTGGAAAGCAGCAGAGGTACAGTACACCTTAATAGAGAAACAACTATCTGCTGTGGATCTCACCTTGCTGGCTACAAAGCCCACCATCGGAACAGCCCCGATAAAGGTAACAACTATCCCATCATGGGGTGGGTTTGAGACTGGACCCAACACACAGACACCTACACTGGCCAAGTGGGGCACATACCTACAGCAGTGTAGCGCCTTGTCTACTAGCCACTTGAGTGAAGAACTCCAACACTTACCAGTGAAAGGTAGGAAGAATTTGCTTTAGAACCATTAGTAGCAAAGAGCCCGTATCAGGAAGGAAGAAGAGTCCTGATACCCAAAAGTGTATGGCACACAGATGGCTCCAGCTGCAGCAGCTCCCAAAATGGAGGGCCACAGCTTCTATCCTAAGACTGAGACAATATGGATAGAAGACGGTGAGGGAAAAGAGTAGTCAATGCACAGAGCTGTAGGTAAGATGGCTCGTAAGCACCCAGGAGCCTTCCCCAATAGTTGTCTGCACTGACAGCTGGGCCGTCCATCGAGGCTTCACTCTATGGCTACCAACATGGTACCATGCCAACTGGTTGGTTGGTCACTGACATCTCTGGGGGCAAGAGTTGTGGCAAGACTTACAGGCCTCTGGTCAGACTTAAATAATTATACTATATCATGGCACAGGCCATTTCACACTGGCATCCGCAGGAAATGATGAAGCAGATGAACTGGTCCAGGTACATTGGCTAGAGGGAAACCTGCCTCTGGTGTGGCCCAATGGTTACATCAATGTTTGTTGCATGTGGGGCAGAAGACAATGTGGGCTGTAGCCCATTGGTGGGCCTGCCTTTGACCTTTGCAGAAGTCAGCAGAACCTGGCAGGAGTGCACTGTATGCTCTAAAAGGGACTTACACCAAGTCCCACAGCAACATGGGACAAATAGCAAAGGGGCCAATACCACTTGTCAAGTGGCAGATAAGACTATATTGGGCCTCCACTCATGTCAGAAGGGCACTAATATGCCAATATGTGGACACAGGTACTGGACTTCTGGTTGCTTTTCCTGCACATTGTGTAGACCAGCGGACAGCCAAAAGAGGCCCGGAGCATCTCTTTGCAACCTATGGCTGACCACAGGTAATCGAGAGTAATCAAGGCACCCACTTTACCATACACACACTACAATAATGGGTGAAACAGTTAGGCATCAAATGGAAGTTTCATGTACCATATAATCCTATGGGGGTAGGCATGATAAGAGAGTACAATGGTTTGTTAAAACCTGGCCTGAAGTCAGACACCAAGAGTCTATGTGGATGGTCAACCCACTTATGGATATTGCTATGGTGTTTGAATGAGAATTCCCAGAAGGGGGCATTGAGTTCCACAGACATGCTAACACACATTGCTGCCTCTCCTATACAGCTGTTAAGTACAAACCAAGGAAGAATTTTTGAAACTGAGGTTTTACAACCAAAATACTATATTGTTGCCAGCACCAACTACAATAGGCCCTGGAGACTCCATTCAGTGGGTGTGGCTTTGGACATTTCAACACACAGACCAGCGATAGCTTGCCCTACTGGCACCTTGGGGACAAAGCCTGAAAGTTGGCCTCCTGTATATTTCTGGATTAAAAGCAGAGTGGCCCCCAAAGATCACAGGAGTATATCCTAAACAGCCAGAAGGTACGAGCATCTAATTGGGAGTTTTATCATTACAGTCAGTGCATATACCCCCACTAGCACTATATATAGACCCCTCAGTAACCCCCACAGGGAGAGGGATAATGGTATAGTAAATGGGATCCACCTCCTGCCACAGTCTTATCACATAGGACCACTCTCTTGTATGTATCCTACCTGATGGACAAGATTTGCCTATGCTGTCATTATAACATGTGTCTTATCACCAGTAAAGTAAATCTCCTCTAATGTCTTTGTGGACTAGGCACACACCCTAGCAAAAAACTGCTACTTGCTGGGGTGCATAGAGTTCCCTATTAGTACCGCTACTGGCTTCACGTGGAAATCATGAACTGGGACTGGTTTGAATACAGCTGGGATGACCACTTGGTAGCAATCGATCTCCTTGGGCTTGAGGATGAATATTATTATAATTTTTGTTGTTATAAGGTTCCAGCTTTCTTACACAGGGACCACTGCAGATTGATTTCTCTTGTAGAAAGTGCGAGTCATGAACTTATCTGAACACAACTGGTTTGAGTAAAGCTGGAATGACCACTTGGTGGCAACTGATCTCCTCAGGTTTGAGGATTACTGTTAATTTTTATTACCTGTATTGTAATTTTTGTTGTTATCTGTATGTTGTTGTTATCCTCTGTTGCTGTTTTGGAATCTGGTTACAATGCTCCAACTTTCTCGCATAGGGACCACCGGGGAAGACTGAGGGCATGTAGACTGTGAGGTGAGAATCCTGGAGGGGTGGAGTGTGGCAAAAATTAAGTTCCTAAGGCCAGGATCCTCACCTGACCCTAAACTACTTGATGATGTAATAGGCCTATTGCTAGGCTAGTATTTCCACACCAGTAGGCAATGAGCTATTATTGACTACATCACTATATGAAAGGCTCCACCCAGTGCTGGGTGGAGGCAGAGACAGAGGTGGTTTAAGGATACGCAGACTGCTAGATGAAGATGTGATTCTAGTACTCAACCTGCCACTGTGAGTATAAAGCTAGGTATAAACCCTTTTACCCCAAGAACTTCCATTGTCATTTCTTGGTCTCACTGAATCCACAGTGAACTTGCCTGGGGCTGAAACCCTCAGGCATAACAGAGCAAATGAGAAAGGGACTAACTGTCTGAGAGATTCAAGACAGAACTAATATGGATCAGCCACTGGATGAAAAGAGGAAGGATGTTATTTAAATTTGACCTGGGTAAGACAGAAGAGAGGCTAAAATGATTACTAATGGATTTCTAAATTGAGAGGAGTAATCTTGAAGGGGTTGAGAGATTTATGTATGTGTGGGATATGTCATCGGTCCTTAAAGATATGGGAAAGAAAGAAACCAACCAGGAAGAAAAGAATGACAGGAGAAGAGGAAAAAATATTTAGGGAAACCACTACGGGAATAGAAAGAAAAGCAAACAAAGGAGATTAAAAACAAGTTTTCATTCTCAGAAGGGTAGTTTAGTACAGGTGGCAAGCTTTGGAATCACATAATTTTGTATCAGTACTCTTCCATGTGACCTATAGTAAATCACTCAACCCCTCTGAATCTGTTTCCTCATCTATAAAATACTATCCTCACAGGGTGGTGTGAAAGATTAAGATAACAAATTGCCTAGTATAAATAGTATAACCAATGGCTGGTTTCTTTCTCTTTTCTGTCTTCTAGTACACATTATGTCCCCTAGTAGGCCCTTCTACTTAACAAATCATTATCTAATTACACACATTAAACTCTTTTAACTCTAATTCTAAATCAAACTAACCCTGGATCACCTTTACCCTGTCACAGCACTTCTCACTTTCTAAAACATATATTACTTAATGTGTATTATTGTCACCTCAAGTTAATATGTAAGCTACTTGGAAATAGAGATCTTGCCTATTAGGTTCACTGATGCATCCTAACACTTTAAAAGTGCCTCCAACTATGGGCACAGAGTAGGTGCTCAGTAAGTTTTGTTTTCTTTAAATTAATGGTGGGCAACATTTCTAAATTTTCCCTTTTGATCAAATTATGCTTTCCCTTTCTCCCTGTACTTCTTTTCACTCTTTTTGATTTGTGCTTATAACTCAAGTTCTCTTTAAAACAATCTTAATTATCTTTCTATCACCTTTCAGTCTTGACACTGATCTCAAAAAGATAGCAGGCACCTGCATTTTCTTTACCTGACACTTTCTCAGTCTTCTTTTCAAGCTACTCTCTTTCTACACATATATTGGAAGGGAGGAAGTACTTGGCTTGAAGCTCTTCTCCCCTTACTCATTACTTTTACTGTTAGGACCATTCTCAAAATTTAGCCCTTAAACTTAACAAAGAAGTTTCAAAGTATCCCACTTTCAACACCATGTGATTGGCTGACTAAAGGATTATCTCCAAAAGATATTTTTTGACAGCTAAAATTTATCAATTTTCCCCAGATTCAAGAAATCACTGTGTCTAGTTTTTCTACTAAAAACATTATCATGAAATCCTTCTAGCAAATAAAATCCATCCAGCCTGAAACCTTGAAAATTTTTGTTTTAATTTTTATATTTTATCCACTAAAAAATTTTATGTAATAAAAAATTCAGATTCTGTCATCCCACACCATTTTAACTAAACTTTTTATATCAGGTCCTAATTCCTCTTAAAGTGAATCCCAATTATGTTTTCTCAATAGAATTTTTCAACCTCTCCATTTATCCAATCTGTATGAGAACCCTAAACAACTAGTGGCTTTTTATTCTCTATTTCAACTTCCCAATTATCACTAGGTCTTACACAGAAAAAATGGAGTATGCGCTAATCAAGTGTTGCAAGAAGTGGGTTAAACAAAGCAGGACTCCATAAAGTAAGTGTGTTTGGTGCATTTTTTTTAAAGCTATAATACATATCCCAAACTTTATCTGATCCAAAAAATCTTTCAGGAACTCATCTTTCACACAACACATGTTGAGAAATGCTATAAATGGGGTCAAATTCAAAAACTTCCTAGCATGATTCTTGAAGGTCTTCTATAAAGTGATTCTTCAACTGTTACCTTTGTTATGCCATCTCCCTACCTGAAGTAATCTTCTGCCTTTATACATTGTTTACATGTTCACATTTAAAACTTTAGTCAAAATTTACTGCCTTACAGAGGCTATCCAGTCACTGCCAATTTCCAGTAACTTTAGTACACTAATCAAGTAAACATTTTGGAAAAATGAGGTACTCTGTATAATCCAATTTTTCAGTCACTTGAATATTATAGTTTAAGGACCAAAAACTTTTGAACAGAAATCCAGAACACATTACTTACCTTTCCATACAAAACACAATTTAACTTTCTGAATATATTTATGTCTACTTTATTTTAGCATATCTGTCTTGTCCTTCACTATTAAGCCCTTTATTCTTAAAGGATTCAAGTATATGTTTTGAGTTAACTTCTTTCTCTCCACCTTTCCAACCCCAAGTGGACTGAAAAAAGATAACCTAGTTTAGTAAAATTACATGCAAAGTTCATTTAGCTAAATTTATAATAAAGACCTCAAGTGTTTTCCTGAGTGTAAAGGAACAATATTAAGCACAGGAGTACATTTATTTCCGCTTAGTAATTTTGTTTACTTTTTGGCTCAGCAGACTCTTAAAATCAAAGAGGACCAGACAAGCAACCCTGAATCTTTCTTTATGTTTTGTCTTTTGGGTTATTGGGAAGATATGCAGAGATATATTACAAAATTAACTTAAACAGCTATTACTATGGAACTATGGCAGGAATTTTACATACATTATTTCACTGAGACCTTGTATTTATTCCAAAAGAAAGATCATAATTACACTAAATATTAAACAGTAGCTTAATTCCCTTCTACTAAAGCACAATAAGTAATATCTTCCTAGCATTGCAAGAAATTTTAGTAAACTGACAACACATAATCATTTGGAGAAAATATAAAAAGTAGCAACATACCAGCAGAAGCTGAAGTCACAGTTTCAACAGCTTTGGAAGCATCTGAATCTTTTCTATTTCAGAGAAGAAAAAATTTAGCAAAGACTGAAATTCTAAGATCTAAAACTTGTAAAGATGCAAAGCTTAAACCTAAAAATAATTAAGAATAATTCCATTTCAATGATGTCCTATTTAAACTGGAATCAGGGTGATAAAATATATTAAAGATATAGTTGTAAAAATTAAATATTTCTAATCCATATGCACATTGGTTGTCACATATGAAACCACATATTTACTTACTTTAAAGTAGATGCAGACATTTTCTTTGAATCTGATGTCTTTTTCTTTACCTCTTTGTTCTATGAAGGAAAAATATTTTGAAGAATTTAGTTTCTTCCCAATTATAAAAAGGTAATTTAGAAAATACACAAAAGCATAAGAAATAGAAAAAAAATAATCTAACGTCTTCCTACCTTAAAGTATAAATGTTTATTACTTTTCTATTTATAGATAGAATAAAAACATTTTCTTCAATTTGTGATTATACAACATAAATTTGCCACCTTTTACCACTCATTTACATTTTCTTATCACTATCTTTCAATGACATTACTTCAAATAGCAATATGGAATTTCAGATGTCTAACTGCTACCACTCTGGTCCAATCTACCATCATCCTTTCCTTTGATTACTTCAACAGCCTCCTAAATGGTCTCTCTGCTTTCTGTCTTTGCCTTTTCAACCATCCCCACTCTATTCTTAACATAGAACCAGGTTCATCTTGCCATTCCTAGACTCAAAACCTTTCATCACTCATAAAAAAGCCAATACTTACAATAGCCTGTAAGAGCTTATACCACACATTCCACCTACTCTCTACCCCAAAACCACTATATATCTGTTCCTATCCTTCTCTACTTCCAACCCCAAGATATACTCCTCTAACAAACTTTAGGATCTTGATAAAAGGCATGTATTTCAAAGATTTTTGCAGTTACTGTTTCTTCTGTCTGGAATGCTCTAACGCTGGTAATGGCTTGCTCTCTGGTCTCTTACAGAGAGAAAGGACAGGTAGACAAAATTGTCCAAGCACACTGTGCCCAGCAGGTTGGGACCTCTCAGGAGCTTCAGGTGCTCATCCCTCAGGCTGGCAACACAGCTATGAGGCCCCCCACTGCGATATGCAGCCTCCTGCACCTTCATCCCAGTTGGCACCAGCTCACAAACCAGCTGCCCCTGCCTACAGCAGCTGAAAATACAGAGCACAGAGGCTTCTCTCTGCACACTAAGCCCACTGACCCTGGCAGGGGAAACAGGCCCTGCAGCCGGGAAGCAGGAAAGATCTCTTTCCTCCCAACAGGCACCAGCGCTGCTTGCCTGCAACCCCTGCCATCTCTCCAGGGGCTGAGCAGCTCCAGAGAGTAGAGCTTCTGGGCACTAGAGGGCACCACCTACAAACATGAAATGTCAAAGGAACCTGGTTCAAACTAAAATCCCACAAACACCAGAAAGAGGGCCAAGTGAAACTGAACCTGTCAATTTTCCTTACAGGAGATTTCAAAGTAAAAATAATAAACATGCTCATGGAGCTACTGAAAAATATTCAAGAACTCAGGAAGGAATTCAGGAATGAGATACAAACGTTGAAGAATACAGTATCTGAAATGAAATATACAATGGAGGGATTAAAAAGCAGATTAGATGAAGTAGAGGAGAAAGTAAATGAAATAGAAATTAGAGAAGAGGAATACAAAGAAGCTGAAGCACAGAGAAAAAAGGGTCTCTAAGAATGAAAGAATATTGAGAGAACTGCATGACCAATCCGAATGGAACAATATTAACATTATAGGGGTACCAGAAGAAGAGGGAGACCTCCCACACAGACCTCCCAACACAAGGAGCCCAAGGAAGACAATACCAAGACATATAATAATTAAAATGGCAAAGATCAAGGATAAGGAGAGATTATTAAAAGCAGCCAGAGAGAGAAAATCACATACAAAGGAAAACCCATCAGGCTATCATCAGACTTCTCAGCAGAAACCTTACAAACCAGAAGGGAGTGGCATGATATATTTAATGCAAAGAGGCAGAAGGGCCTCAAACCAAGAATACTCTACCTGGCAAGATTATCATTTACATTTGAAGGAGGGATTAAATTTCTAGATAAGCAAAAGCTGAGATAATTTACCTCCCACAAACTGTCTCTACAGTGTATTTTGGAGGACTGCTATAGATGGAAGTATTCCTAAGGCTAAACAGCTGTCACCAGAGGAAATAAAACCACAGTAAACAATTAATTACTAAGCAGAAGCAAAATAAAATCAACTACCCCCAAAGTCGGTCAAGGGATAGACAAAGAGTACAGAATATGATACTTAATACATAAAGAATGGAGGAGGAAGAAAGAGGAGGAAAAATAAAAGAATCTTCAAATAGTTTGTAATAGCATACTAAGTGAGTTAAATTATACTGTTAGATAGTAAGGAAGTTACCCTTGAACCTTTGGTAACCATGAATCTAAAGCCTGCAGTGGCAGTAAGTACACACCTATTGATAATCACCCTAAATGTAAATGGTCTGAATCCACTAGTCAAAAGACAAAGAGTCACTGAATGGATAAAAAAACAAGACCCGTCTATATGCTGCCTACAAGAGACTTCAAACCCAACGACATACACACACTGAAAGTGAAGGGATAGAAAAAGATATTTCATGCAACTAATAGGGAGAAAAAGCAGGAGTTTCAGTACTTGTATCAAACCACTGTTCACTGCTTCTCAGCATTTTTTCATTTCCATGCAATCTTCTTGGATCACAGCCAATGTTTGCTCTAGGTTTTAGATGTAATGTCCCCAAGAATCTTGCTGAAAACACTAAATTAAAATTTTATAAGTCTTATTTTTTTTGTAGAGGGTTGAGCTATAGTACTTTTTCATAGTTATAAGGGTTTTGTTTTCTGATCATACTTTTTTCTAAATGAAGTAGAGAAAAACTATGTGAGTATGGACCTGTGCCCATTTCTCCAGAAAAAAAGGAATGCTTGCTTTCACCAGATTACTGTTAGTGGTGGTTGGAAGAGTAGCTAAAAAAAAGGTTCAGCATCGTAAGGATTGCAGTCTGTGCTAGCTTGTAATTGAACATAAGGTAATTGACTTTGTTAGAGCTGTGTAGACCTTTATTTTAATCCTTCATGTTTTAATACAGGGATGTGAAAATTTTTTACCTTTTCTGTAACATCTCTTTATTGATACCAAAGAGCAGCAAAATGGAGAATGTTCTGTGAATCACTGCTAAAGTCAAAGCCGGTACTAACATGAAACATGAAATATGGCAAAAGGTTTTGCCTTGGTTTTGCCTATTAAAGTCAAAATTAAGATCTGGACTAAGGAAGCTATAGTGCTGCCCTTCTTTCTCATAGTTTGGGCTTGCAGGTTATTTTGGGCTTAATCTGGAAGGAAATCTTACTGTCTTCACCTGTGGCAACAGGCCAAAAAAAAAGACTATCCAGATATTTCCAATCTGGAGAAGCCATAACCAGAGTTCTATAGGTAATCTCTTCCAGTCAATTCCTAGGAATTGCTCTATTGTAACAGAGAAGTCATGAATTAGCCTTGTAAGACTCCTTTATTCAGCACTACCCAATCCAAATTTAGTTGAAGAACATCAATGTTTTTGACAGGTAGATGACATGTTTTCCAGTTTCCAATGATGATATTTTCCCCTATTCATTACTAAGAAAATAAGGATAGCAAATATGGTGAGCTCTTGGACTTATGCTGCTTGTACTTTACCAACCTTATCAAAAATTCACCCCAGAGAATCATTTTAATCTGTGTGAAATACTCTAAATATATCCTAACTTGCCTATTTTTCCACATTAAACATTTCAGAGCCAAAGACTGACCTCTGCAGTTCTCCAAATTTAATGACCATCCAAGTCTTGCTTAAGAGTCAATGGCATAAGCTTTCTCCTTGTATTCACAGGGTTACTAATGTATCCAAGACCACTTAGGTATTACAATAGGCTGGTTGTTTACATGATCTAAGTGGACTAGAGATTTTTTCTCTTCCTCCCTTTAATCAACCTGCTAAGCTTTCTTTGCTTCTCATCATTTGCCTAACTCATCCTGCAAATCACTTCTAGACAAATATTTCTAATCCATCCATTTCATTATGTCAAGGCCCTGCTTAAATCCTTGAATAACACTGAAGTGTGTAGGTATCACTTTTAAAAAAACATTCAGAAACATCTTAGAAAGGCCTATTAAAGCCATATGCAAGGATGTTAACTGAAGTCCTAGTTCTACTAGTGAAAAATTAGGAATAATTTAAATATCAATCCATAAAAAATTGGTAAAATAACTGTGGTATATGCATACAAATACAACCAGAAAGAAGTTAAAAAGAATGAGGAAAATCTATATGAACTAACATGGTTATAACTCCAAATCAAATTACTGATTGAAAAATATGCTACAAAGCCCCTATAAAATACACATTCTTCGGCAAAAAAAACCCCCACATATACAGAGCAAAACTTACTGGATATTTTTAAGTACTTCCATAGACACTATCTATGTATATATAAACAAAGGAAAGAAAATGATCTAGACAAGACTAAACTCATAAACACTGATAATTCTAAGGAAGCAAAAGGCCCAAAAGAATAAAGTTCAAAACAGGTAAAACTCAATGGTTATTGGAAATCAAGTAAGGGGTTACTTCTGGTAGAAAGGAGGATGTAAGGAGATTTGGAAGAAGTATGCATAGGGCTTCCAGGATGTTGTCAATGTTACAGTTTGTGACTTAGGTAGGGGGTTCACAGGTGTTTGATAATTTTGTTAAGTATTTTCCCCTAGTCTATTGCTCATCACTTAATAGTGTTTATACTGATATATAATATATGTGTATGTATATAGTTGTTAATTTCATATATCTGTTGAGTATACATTTATGCTTTACGTATTTTTCTATATGTGCCACACTTAAACGAAAAAAGCAAACCTAATCAACAAAACATGCAAGATCTAAATCCAGTTTACCTGTGATTTTTTCTTTCCTGGAACACAAACTTTCACACTTTTCCCTTTTATCAGAAGAGGTGTTGTTTCAATGTACTTCATGACTGCAGTAAGTGCTTCTTTAAACTCCATTTCCAAGTAAGCCTAAAAGGAAATGTGCTACCTTTTAGTTAAAAAAAAAATCTACCTTAAAATTCTCTGCATGATTTAATGCTTAATGCTTCTCTGTTGAACATAAAACCATGAAATTAAATTACCTCAAGTCCTGGTTGCTTTTCTTTTTGTTTTGCTTAAGTCCAATTTGATCTTTAGGATGTTTTCACATATGAAATGGGCATTTAACCTTATGGAATTTCCATACCATCACCAAGATAGTAAGACAGAAACAGGGGTCCATGGCAGGCTCATGGAACAATAAGAAATGGAGGGCAGGGCTCACTGAACAATCAGAAGACAGGACCTGGTCTAGCTGCTGTAATTTTTAAGGCTTCTTAAACAAAGAAAACACTACCGGTGATATTCCTTCCCCTGTCTTATTTCACAATTTTTTATGTTCTGCTTAGTTTAGGGTTGTTCATTATTTTGGTGAACTCCATTATGTAAGGTAAAAGTGTATGAATACAACCCAAATACAAATGTAAAAAATACTGTACAAATGAAGTGTTTTTTTTTTTTTTAGTATGACCTTCCTAGTGTGCTAAAGCCGTGGATAACAAACTATGGCCTGTTACCTGTTTTTGTAAATAGTTTTTTTTAACACAGCTATGCTCATTCATTTTATTTATAGCTATTTTTTCTACTAAAATAGCAGAGTTGAGTTGCTATAATCCTATGGCATGAAAAACCTAACATTAATTATCTGGCCCTTTACAGAAAAAGTGTGCCACTCTGTTCTAAAGCACCTAAAACTGTATTTTGGGACCTTGTTCATTCAAATACAAACATTTACATAACTCTCAATTAACAATTATATATGTAATAGAAGCAGCAAAAAAATCCAACAACTGTCTATAATAATGACTTTGTATGGTTTTTAGAACAGACTGAATTAACTCACCTCCTTTCTATATGGAACAATCAGGACATCATTAACTTTGCCAAATGGTTGAAATATTTTTCTAATATCTTCTTCAGTACAGCCATCCTCTGGTAACTCAGATATAAGGAGAACTGAACAACAATGAGAAGACTGGTCTTTCCAAAGCTATTTTGGGAATGAAAATTTGAAACAAACCAAATTAAACCATGAAGTACTGTAATAATAATCCCTAATAGAATTTCTTATACCATTAATCTCAGTCTTTTAAACAATCTTGTCTAAAGATTTTAGCACAATAAAAAATATTTTTTTTAATACTAAAGAAAAGTGTTAAGAAATATGTTTTATATTTTACTACTCAAATCTTAAAAGTGGTCAGAATTTATAGATCACCAATCACAGAGGCTCTTTTCTGTTTGGAAGAATTTATAAAAAAACAGACCTATGTATGGAACGGTCCAAAACTATTAAAGCTTTTTATAGGAATGTGCATAGCCTATCACACTAGTGAAGCTGAATTACAGTTTTGTTCACTGTGTTCTAATAACTGAAAATGGTATCTAGATAGGTATACTATATTAAAAAGATTCATATGTGACACATGTAATTTGAAGACACTGTAATATCAAATTTACACCAAATGTTAAAACTGAATTTAAAAAAACTTTCAAAATGTTCCACTGCCACCATCTAGAAATCTTGAAACAAAATGAAAGAATGATACAGATTAATTTGGCCTCTTCAAAATATTCCCTGTACTCAACATTTCTTCCCATTGCTCTTCAAAAGTCTGTAATTACATGTTATTTTAAGTTTATCCTTCTAGCTGTAAGCTCTTTGGGTCAGGGGATCGTAGCTGTTGAAAGTATTTAGACAATGATAAGAGCAATGTATTCTAAATACTTGAAGACTTGCTAATATTACAATGCACTAAACACTTGACAATCTGGCCTATTAGGAGTTACTGATAGTCTAAAGATGAGTAAATACATTATTTATTATAGTAGTAATTTAATTGATACGTACCATAAAACAATGCCTCAGTATTGTGACTAGCAATACTGTAATTTGCAGTATTATAACTTTAAATGTACACCAATAAATTCATACCCAGAAAACAGACTATGCTACACTGGATAACAGAGTATTTGAATTCTGAACTGTACTGCAAAAGTATCACACAGATTAGAAATGATTCATTTTCAGTAGAGACTCACTCTTGTGGCTTACTAAAAAAGATCACAAAAAATCATTAATGTTGCTGGTGATTACATTCACTTCTCCAATCAGACAGCAAAACCCATCACAAAAATCTTGCTTGTATAGCTAGCCAAAAACACACCATCAAATGTTCACACTTCTGATAATCTAATGTCAAACCTCTAGGACTTGTGAGCTAAAAGATTTTCAATTATTATTGGACTTTCTTATAGGAGAAAAAAATAGAATACTCCATATCAACATAATCTAATAAGTCACAAACTTTTGGAAATATGAAAACAGTTCAGACAACTTTATTTTCTCTTTGTCATAACCAATGTATGCACACACTTGCAGTAATGAGTTAAAGAACTACTGACCTTATGCTGAAGAGAAACAGCTTTATCAGACACCAGTTTACATTCTATTAAGGTATCATCTTCAAGATTCTTTGATTTGTAACGAGTAGAATGTCCTCCTAAATTTGAATCACTCTTTGTCAAGGTTGTAGGTTTAACTGATGGTTTTGATCCACTGGCAGTTTTAGGCTTTTGTGCTGGTGAGTGTCCTGTATCAATTGCTTCAAGATGCTTCTGTTTATTGAATTCTGACCCATGCCCAGAACGTTGTATTACATCTTCAAATGCTTTTTTTCTGTCTAGTAAAAAAGAAAACAAATAGAACTTCAGTTGAAAAGAACCTAGAGTAGGACTATCTCGTCACATCATTAAAAAAAGAATAATCCTTTAACTGCCCAGATAGTTATCACACAGAGTTGATGTGAGTTCAAACAGGGAGCAAATACACACAAAAAAAATTCTTAGTCTTTAATTCTTCATTCAAAAGACTTTTACACGAAGGTCCTTTAATTCAGTGAGCTTCTCTTACATTACTGGTCTTCCAACTTTTGGTTTCAGTATCTCTTTCTTAAAAATTGAAAACTCCAAAGGGCTTTTGTTTGTGTTAAATTTATCATTATTTATATGAGAAATTAAAATAGAATTTTAAAAATATTAACTCATAAACTATGTTCACATAAATTATATGTTTTTATGAAGAACTTTAATTCACAAAACAGAGTAGTTCAATGAGTAGTACTGTTGTACACTTCCCTACTTTAATGTTAAGCTTAAAACAAGACACCTGAATAGTCATATCTGCTTCTGCATTGAAAATGCATTATTTGACACAAAATATTTACATATTTTGGTTGAAATATACAAAGAAAATTCATCTTCACAAAGACATGTAGCTGGAAAGAGGAAGGCATCATAGACCACTGAGAATATCTTAAGAGAAAAAACATGCAAAAGCTATTTCTAGAAAGGTCACTGAACCAATATTAAGGTATAGGTTGAAAATACGAAAATTTCAGAAATGTTTTACATTCATGGAAGACAAATCTTATATAATGATAATCAATTATAAAGGCAAACTATGTATATCCTTGGTATGTCCTGTGTATGTCCTTGTTTTTTTAATTTTTGGTTGGACAGATGGGTTACATGAAGTTCTGACACATTCCTCTGACAGTTAAGAAAGGGAAAAAGAATGGACTACACTAAGACATGGGTCAGATTTCATATAGAATTCTAAAATTCAATAAAGTACTTCATTTCTTCAAAAACGGCTGAGGCAAATAGCTCAAAATGTCAACTTTTGTTAATCTTAACAGTAGTACCTAAGTCATCATTTCAAACTTATTAGAAATACAAAAATAACAAAATTCAAATAAAATTAGTCAAAATAAGTAGACTTATCATTCATGACCATAACAGTACCTGATGATCTCACTGATCTCTTCATTGTCCTTTCAGGGCTAACTGATCGATAGCATTTTGGACTACCCCTAAATGGATTTCTCATTCGATATGGTGAACGGGACCTGGATCTGAATCTAGAAGTCGAACGATGGCAAATTCTTGGACTTCTACTTCTTGGCCTATGTATGTAACGCACTGGGCTTCGAGATCGATGGAATCTGTGACTGGAGCTTGACCTCCTAGAACGTCTAGGACTGAAGGAATGAGAACGTCTTCGTGGAGTTTCATTTTCTTTTCTATTGCCCTCATTTCTATAAAGTATGGGGGGAAAAAATCAGGATTCAGCAATTTAATGTAAATTTATCTTAAACTGTTCTTAAAACCAGACCTCATTAACTAATACCAAACTCTGATCCCATGTGCTTACTTAAAACGAAAACCTGTTTTGTTATGATGCAACCTAGCCTTGTAGATAAATAAGAAACAATCAGAACAAATGATCATCTCTCTAACTGCTTGGATCTCTGTTTTGTTAATTTACCAAAGAATACCATAATCAATTTCCTGGGCTTTTCCTGGACCATTATTACATTCAATTATGTTTAGAAAGTATTAAGTTATATAAAGAATCTAGGAAACATTTATATAAATGAATGTTTTCAACAACTTTTTCCAAAAGATCATGCATCTACAAATATTTGATTGCTGTACTTGTATATATACACAGTGAATAGGGACCCCACAGAGGATAAAAAGCTTAATAATACCATTCCCAGCTTTCAAGGCATTTACAATCTATAATCCCACAAACATAAGACAATAAAAAGTATAAAATATTTTAGAAAAAAAAGTTCAGAGGGGAGCTTTCACATTTAAACTGGGTAATTAAAAATGATTCACAGAGGTTGTTTACATTTGTCTGCTGTTTAAAAGTAAAAATGGTCAAATCAAAACTCAATTCAACACAATACCTTTAAAAAGTTACTTATTTACTTTTCAAAGAAAATAAACTTTCAGTAATACCCCTATTAAAAAAAATAATTACCTTCTTGATGGGAGGATCTCAGGATTCCAATCAGGATACCTGTTTTAAGAATAAACAATATTAATGAACAGTTAAAACAAGACTCTAAGGCTCAACCGATCTTTCCCTACAATATAGCAGAAGGACTATTCAAAACTTAAGTTTACACAGTTATTCATTAGCATACTAAATTATGAAAATTTTCTTGAAAGTAAAATATTTTCAGTGTCTAAGTCAAAAAATAATCAAAGTATTATGGTAGTAAGCAATTCATGGAAAAGATAAAAAATACCCCATACTCTAAAGGCCTTAAAATTTATTTAAGTAAAAAAGCAATACACATATAAGTGTTAAGAGGTATAAGACACAAGATTAGGTAGGGGTTGAAAGAGGGAAGATAGTTCACACACTTTGCAGAACTCCAGGGGAGACCAACCTACAGAATATGACACGAACAGTGCCCCTTACATCATATCAAGTGGTCATCGGAGAGATATCTACTGGGAGGAAGTGAGGGAGCATTCACAAAAAGGTTGCTTTTCAGGTAGCCCTTAAAAAAAAGGCTATCAACAGACATGGATCAGGTTAGGTTTCATGTAGTGGCAGACATAAAAGAAGGATCTGAGGCAAAACATGTGTTCTGTTCCAGAAACCAGTCTCGCTACAGCATGGAAATGATAGGAATTATCAGAGGGGTAAGCCTGGAAAAGTAGCTCAGAGACTAATCATGAAGGCCCCTGAATCAGGTAAAGGAGGCTGTACATAAGTAAAAGCAATGGGGAATCAGTAAACACTTCCGTAGTGAAGAGAACATTGGAATGTTTCAGCGGAACTGGAAATAAAGATCTGGAATTAAGGGAAATGACAAGGGCTGAGATCTTTAGAAATCAGGCATGCAGGAGCCATAGCTATAGTTCTAAGAATGAGTGAGACTAACACAGAATGAAGTTTTTAGAAAACTGAGGGCTGAGGACAGAATCTTATATACACCCACTCTTAAAGAGTAAAGCAGAAAACTATAAACCAATGGAAGAGATAAAGGGTAATCACATAAAGTAAAAGTAGGAGGAAGAGTAACATCATAGAAGCCTAAGAAAAAGACATCTTCATTCTCAACTTTTCTAGAGAATCTGGACTCTAAAGGTTAATTGAAATAGTGATTAAATTAAAACATCAAATTACTAATATTCAGGAATACAGTTTCAATAACTGAGAGAGGAGCCAGGTTAGGAAATGTAGGCAGCAGACTCTTGTCAACAAGTCACCTGGCAGGCAAATAAAATCAGGTCAAAACCTTAGTAAAGGTAAAATGGTTTTTATTTGCTGCTCTTCATTTCAAGACACTTGGAGCAGATTAACTCAATAGCAATAGTTAATTCCCTTTTCCTTGCCTGCCTCTACTACAAAGGCTAAAAAGAAATACATATTTGTTTTCCCACCCTCCTTAGAAGACAGTCAGTGATAGGTTCTAACCAATAAGACAGAGGCACAAAACCAATGGCAGACTTCTTCCTGCTTCTTGTCCCCACCTTCCTGCTTTGAGAGCAGGTATGATGCCTGGAACACCTTATAAACTGTAAGGTGACAAACCATGAAGACAAAAAAAGTTATCTTTAATCCAATGATCCATCACCTAGAAACAAGTGTCAAAACATGGGTGATTTTGTTTCATTTACTCCTACATTTTAAAAAAATCTTGTTACTCTGTACCATCTAAGATAAATTTCTCCTGTTCTGGTATAGTGTTTAAGAACAAAATCTTTGGAATCAAACAAAGCAGGATCTTTGTAGGTACTGCTACTTAATGGCCATTGTTCTGAAAGCCAGTCACTTAATATGAGTAAATCTTAGTTTTCTCATATGTACTATGCTGGAAATACAGATTGACAACATGTACAAATTATTAAATTTTCAAGGTTCTCCAGTTTATGGATTCACAAAAGCTTGAGGATTATTATTCAAGAATGGTAGTAATGTTTTAGATGTCCATTAGGTTGACTGTTAGAATAAATATTCTTGTCTCTGATGTCAAGGGCAGAAAAGTAAAGCAAGTAGAGTTTGGACTGCCTAGTTAGTTTAAAATGTGTTTCAGAAGCATGATACTCCTTACATGGGCAGTATAATATAATGGCTAAGAACAAGAACCTAAGTAATTGACATTATCTGTGTCTCAAAATGATGCAGTAAGTACATACATCGCCTTTAGTTCTGTGACAAAAATGTTCAACCTCAATTTAGTAATGAGGAAACAAAAAGAGAAGTATAGAATGTGGTACATTCTACAAGACAATTTTCCTGGATATTTTAAAAGAAGTCAACATCATTAAAACATCTTCCTCCAAAAACAAGAAAGTGTGGAGTGGGGCTGTTCTAAATTCAGAGACTGTAATGCATAAATCTTGACTGAATCCTGGGTTGAGGTGCAGGTCTGGGTAGGCAGGGTTAGTTATAAAAGGCATTTTAGAAACAAGTGGGAAAACCTGAACTTGGCTTATGTATTAGAAGGTATTATGAAATTGTTGTTAATCTTAAATGTGTTATATTGTGGTTATAATATTCCAAATAACCATTCCAAAATAATTCCCTTATTCTTCAGAGATAGATGTTGAAATGAGAAGTGATATGTCACAATGTTTGTAAGTTATTTCCAAATAGTTCAAAAGAGTGTATGCATAAAGATAAAATAGATGTGGCAACTGTTAGTAAATGGTGAATAAACATGAAGAATAGATGAATGTCTACTATCCCTTCAACTTTTTGGCAGCTTAGCAATTTTTCAAAACAAAATGTTGAGTGGGAAAAAAGGAGCAAAGATTCTATGAGCTAACAGACTAGTTCTGCCAATTATTTGCTCTACAATAGTAGGAGAGTTGTCTATGCCTTAGTTTCCTCACTGGTAAAATCAAGAATAATCATTATACATATGTCTCACAGGGTTGCTTTGAAGATTACGTAAGTAATGTAAAGCACTTAAATAATGCCCTGAACACAATAACCATATGGCTATTATTATTATTATTATTTTATTAAGGTATCATTGATATACACTCTTATGAAGGTTTCACAAGAAAAACAATCTGGTTACTACATTCACCCATATTACTGAGTCCCCCCACCTTACCCCATTGCAGTCACTGTCCATCAGTGTAGTTAGATGTCAGAGAGTCATTACTTGTCTTTGTGCTACACTGCCTTGCCCATGATTCCCCCCACACCATGTGTACCCTCCCTCCCCATCCACCCTCCTCCACTCTTCTCCTTTAGTAACCACTAGTCCCTTCTTGGAGTCTGTGACTCTGCTGCAGTTTTGTTCCTTCAGTTTTGCTTTGTTGTTATACTCCACAAATGAGGGAAATGATTTGGTATTTGTCTTTCTCTGCCTGACTTATTTCACTGAGCATAATACCCTCTATTTCCATCCATGTTGTTGCAAATGGTAGGATTTCTTTCTTTCTTATGGCAGTATAGTATTCCACTGTGTATATGTACCACATCTTTATCCATTCATCTACTGATGGATACTTAGGTTGCTTCCATATCTTAGCTATTGTAAATAGTGCTGCGATAAACATAGGGGTGCATCATATGTCTTTTTGAATCTGAAAATTTGTTTTCTTTGGGTAAATTCCTAGGAGTGGAATTCCTAGGCCAAATGGTATTTCTATTTTTAGTTTTTTGAGGAACCTCCATATTGCTTTCTACAATGATTGAACTAGTTTACATTCCTACCAGCAGAAGGAGGGTTCCCCTTTCTCTGCATCCTCGCCAACATTTGTTGTTCCTAGTCTTTTTGATGTTGGCCATCCTATGACTATTATTATTTTTAATACTAAATCTCTGAAGCACTGTGTCTTTCCTTAAATAAACCAACTACTCTTTTATCATAATCTAGGAAGATCTAACAAAGACAAAGGGAAAGAAGAGATAATAAGCCTTAAGAAAAGGATTAGGCACCTAAATATACATCAGTAGAGGAATAACTAAATAGGCTAAGGTACAAAAAACAAAATGGAACAGAATGCAGCTTAAAAAAACAAAGAATGGAGTAGCATGTATTTTATCATGTAAGGATCCCAAGCACCTAAGCAAATCTAATTAACTGTTAAATTTTTTTTTGTAGTGGAGAGAAAGCCCTTAAGGAATTAATGAAAAGCACACAACTTGAAAATGGTAAAAATGTAGGATACAGTAATAAAGTGGCAGACATGGAAAACAAATACCTTAAAACCAGGGTCCTATGCATGAAAAAATAGGCTTATATACACAGAAGGCTTTAATAGGTATACCTGCTATTTGCTCTAGTAAATTAATGGCAATGCATGTAGCTAGATAATGCCTACCTATAACTCACTCCCACCTAAATCCTTCACCTTCATAAGAAGTAGACATCCCACTGGGTATCTGGAGGAAAATTGGTGGCTTAGGAGAGATTTTCCATTTATAGTGGCAATAAGGCCTATCCTATTCAGGTAACAAATTATCTCTGCATGATTACCTATGTTTGTCTGTACAGTACTTATATAGGGAAGCAACTCCAATCTCTAGTCTTACCCTAAGATTCAGGTAGGGCTTACGTCATCACAGCACCAAGAGTAGCCACATGACACCAACCGAGGTACAGTACCCTATTCCCACAACCATTACAATTGGCTTATAGATAAACAACCAAAAGTGGACCAAAAGAGTCAAACCATGGACTTCAGCGGGAGTTATGAGTTATGGGTTTTTTTTCATGTTTGTTTTTAAACTCCCGGAGTGCTAGCTATGCAGACCACTTAAGTCCAAAACACTGGGAGTCATTCTGCTTTGTGGAGAAAGTATGCCTAGGATTTTAGGAGGCCAAAGCAGAGGGAACAGCCAAGAAATGAAAATATTTCTTAAACTTTGATTTTTATTCAAGCATCCAATTCAGCTGTTCCTGAAACTAGAACCACTCCCTAAATGTCCCAGTTAAATGACCTAATAAATTCCCTTAGTTTAAAAACTACTTTGAGTTAGGTTCATCACTTACAACCAGAAGAGTACTAAATAATCTCACAAAACGTTGATCATGTTTTCATAAAGAACAAAATGAAAAACCAAAACAGATGCCACAAAACCATTTGCCCAACATGTAACTATCACCAGTCTGGTGACGAGGAACTTGACACACAAGATCAGCATTTTTAATGCTGCTGAGGGAATGCAATTTAATCTCTTCTTACTACAAGGGATATAAAAGAATACTGTTAAAATCACACTTTTCACCTTCACAGGTGCCCTATGTTAAAGAAGCACAAGATGGAAGAACTGAAGAACCAATGTTGTGGAACCAATACAGCTAGCTTGCTAATCTCCTACTAAGGGTTTTCTCTGAAAGTAGGGTCTAAACCAGAGGAAAGCTTTAGACCTGAAACTAAACACTGATGTTTGGTTTGGATGACTTTTAGTTATTTATCCTTTGGGAAAGGTAGAGGGAGATAGGAGAAGGAAAGACTATCTGAACTGATATAGATAAACTGTCCCAAAGTAGGTGCCAGCAAGGAATGAACCAATGGTTTAAAAGTCTACCACCTACCGGGATTAAATTAGGAAAAGAGACAGAAGAAAGAATCATACTGAATTTTCTCCTTCTGGAAAAACATTAAATATATTTCTACAGAATTAGTATTATACAAATAGCCTTTATAAAATATTTTTTCTCACTGGAAAGGAAGTACAGCAGAGAGACAAGTAGTGATTCCATAGCATCTTATAATACTGATGGACAGTGACTGTAATGGGCTATGTGGTGGGGACTTAATAGGTAGTAACCACAATATTGCTCATGTGAAACCTGAATATAAGATTGTATATCAATGAAAACTTAATTTAAAAAAAAGAAAAAAATTTTCTCTGAAGTAGCACACTAAAGGTATTAAATACTCATACATGAACATTAACTATTTTATAACTTTGCTACCTATAAAAAAGAAATTGTTCTTACTGTTGACGTAACTGTCGGCAGCTATCAATATGAGTAGATGTATTTTGATGCTGAATCCAATCCTATTGTAAAAAGAGAAAAGTGCTGAAATTAGAATATTATTCCTCATGTTGACCAATGAAACTAGGCTTTTAAAAGTGACACAGCATACTTTGTTTTTTCAAAAGTTAAACAAATCTAGTTATAAATAGCATTTGGCTATTCAATAAAATTTTCACAAACATAAACAAAAGACCTCCAAACAAAGGTACTTAATACCATACCTCACTGATGCCATTTTAAAACATTTTAGCATAGAAAACACTTAAAAAATTATACCCATGGATACTCATTTTGAAATATATATTTAACCTTGGAAAAAAAAACATGGATCAAAAATAACTCATCTCAAAAAAACACTCAAGAGAACACCAAAATCTCCATAAATAAAATGGTATGTGAAATGGCATCCTCAAAATACAGTCTCAATGACTTATACCTCTAAAATTCAAGCTAACAAACACTACCAAAAAATCCTCTTAGGCCAGTACCATTCCAAACAAGGTACTCACTACATTGACAAAGGATCAGATTAGTAAAAATATGAAATCTGCTGCTGATCAAATCTAACTTATTTTCAGGATTTAAGGGAAAGTAACACCATTTCAAAGACACAATATCCCTTACATATACAGAGCTTTACAATGAACAAAATGCTTTCTTATACATTCATTTACAAATCTGCCCTAAAATTACATTCTATACCCATAGATAGCTCCTGGAAGATACATCTGCTATTTTTTTAAAAAAGGCAATACAGTTTTCAAAGATACAGCCCCCCACGTGAAATAATCAGTTAAAAGCAACGTGTATATTACTCAATGTTTTATTGTTTCTCTAGCATTTGGACAGGCATAAAAACTTACTGAACAGTTCTGTTTTTCAAAACATTCTTTGAGGAAAATGTTATTCATTTCCATTTCAAAAACATTTAGTTATTCAAAATGAACTAGAAATTTCCAGTTAAAACCACAGTTGACACTAATTTTGGTATCTGCCTTATCAAGAATCATCTGAAATTTAAGTGCATTTTACTTGAAATACTCAGCAACAAGTTATGACAAACCCTAAACTATCATTAAGCCATGGAACTGACTGTGGATTATAAAAAATGTTTGCATATCCTGCTCAGTGATACAAATAGAAGGCTAGAAGAGACTGTTAGAGTCTCTTGTACTGCTAAACCCATGTCTTTAGACAATTACCCAGACATTGCTTACATTCAAACAGACATACTGGCAAGTAGTGTGTTGGGCATGATTTATTTGGACCATAAAGTTTTATTTGAATGAGTTGCCAACATTTAAAAATCCAGAGATTTTACCCCCAAATCCAGATTTCCAGCTTATCTTGAAAAAATAAGATGTTAATACTAGACATATATTTTATACAGCAACCATTAGCTGATGCTTATGCCTGCCCTCTTTAAGGCATACTCTCTCCAGTTCTACACACATGTACATATACACACCCATTATCTATTGTCATTTAACAGGTCCACTTCACTCACTGACATTACTTGCCTTAAGCTCAGTAAATATACCTATGTCACCCCAATTCTAGACTCTATAGTAACTAAGTAAGGGTCCAAAAACAGTACTGCCTCTCCTGAAAATAAGAAATAATTACCTATTAAGCAGGAGATGGTACAAGGACTGTAAACTTAAAGTGAGGCCAGAATCAAACTGAAAATACCTACCCATGTCAGAGTTTATCCTCCAACTACCTCAAAAATCTCTTATGTTTGTCAGTACTTTCTTGGATAATTTTAGTCAAAGACATAGCTTCTAGACCAAGGACAACTTCTCTTAATGTCTGAATCCCAATTCAGAAAAGAAATACATTTCATATTCTGTTGTTGTCTTATGCAGGCTATAGTTTAAAAGATTCAGAGGTGGGGAACATACTGTCAGATATTACCTAAAAAAATTCTGCAACTGGTAAATTACATTTATTGGGTACATATTTATAATGTCATATATATGTACACACATACAAGGCAGCAAGCCATATCATGGAAACAAGACAGGTAGTTTGTACCACCTTAGCCCATGTCCACAAATCCCTTGAGATGGCGAATGATCACTAAGTGATTTCTGTTGTGCTGGTCTGATTGTTAAAAGTGTGTGTGTGTGTGTGTGTCTGAGATGGCAATCAATCTCTGTGAATGCTAATGATCACTAAGTGATTTCTTACCATATTAACTCACTTTCACCATCTTGCACTTGAGTAACTAGTTAAAAGGGTGTGTGTGTGTGTGTGTGTGTGTGTGTGTGTGTGTGTTTGAGATGGCAATCAATCTCTGTGAATGCTAATGATCACTAAGTGATTTCTTACCATATTAACTCAGACTTTCACCATCTTTCACTTGAGTAACTAGGGAAGCTATATTAAATTCCTATCCTCTCTCTTCTTATTTTTATTCACCCCACACGTCAGCCAGATTTCTCTCCCGAAAATACACTTTCAACATGTCACTTCATGTTATCCAGAACCTTAATTAGCTTCCTCATGCCTCTCACCTCAAGTCTAAACTCTTCAGGCTAGCTGTTGCAGGTCCTTGTACTTGTTCCTATCTGAAATGTCATCACTCCTCCCCCATGTATATTCAAAGCTTACTCATCATTCAAGACCCATCTCCAACCTACCCCATCATGTCTTCCCTCCCAGGTCATTCTAGTCCAGGTTAATAGAGTTTGTCACTGATATCCAATTAGTCTTATCAAACTATGTAAGTCTTTTGATGTCAGAAAGTATATTTATACTTCTTTTTAATTACATACTGCTAAATGCTCAATAGGTGTTGATGAACTGGTAAGGCTGGCATGAATTAAGCCTGAAGTCAAAATAGAAATACTAAATATCTCTCACCTATAGCATAGCCCAACAAGTTAAATACAGGTCACCAAACCATGTGCTACCTTCTGGTTTTTTCAATTTCTTAGTTGCATAATTTTTCTCTTCAATGAAGACTAAACTGTTTAAGAACATATAAATTTTATATAGCTTTTCATTTCTACCCTAGCACCTACTATAGTCCTGTACAAAACTGGTAGTCAGTAAATGCCTACTGAATAAATGGATACCTTTTCTATTCTACAGAATAAAAATTTAAACTTTAAGTTAAGATATTTTTCTTGGATTCATCATAACTAACTGAAGTTCAAAATAAATGAAATACAGAGAGGATTAACACTCAATTTATTTTATTATTTATGCCAGTACTACTTCCAGATTACAACTAAGTGCTATGAATTATTCTGAGATTTTTGAAGACTCATCTATTCCCTTTGATAGGGTTAAGACTAAATCTGGCCAAAATGAGAAAGGAATGTTGCTTTCCTTTGCTGGAGTTAAAAAAAACATCAGCTCTAGGTATTGGATTTTGTTGGCTAAAACCTGGTGGGTGGGTAATAGACAATAAAAGGGCAGCACTGAAAGGAGAAAAAACAAGAGACTAGAATAAACATCTATAGATTTTTAAGCCTATTCAAAGGATGCAACCAGTGATATGGCCTTGAATCAAAACAAACCTTGTTCCTATGGAAGTACATTCCTTCCTAATCATTTATAATATAAATCTATAAATCACATTAGTAAAGAGAAGGAGTGGTTTCCAACAACATGTAATAAAACATTCTGGGAAATTCCTACTCAAATCTACCAATGATTACTACCAAGCACTATATTCTACATTACTCTTCAGTACCTCTATAAAATACTTCCTTCTAACAACACTAACTATCCAAGTACCTAAGACTTCTTTATTTTTTTAAAAATTTTTCTTCTAAATTTCTATGATTTTACCCTTTATTCTCTGAGCCCATAGTTGGTCCCAAAATAATTCATCTTCACTCAATTTTGCTATGGATTAAGTTATTTTATAAACTCCTCAAAAAAACACTAAAAATCCTAGTCCAGATAGTCAGAAAATATTTAAATTGACATTAGCTGTCTTTCAGTGTAAGATAGGTAAATATATGCAAGGCTACAATATGCAATATATGCAGGGCTACTGTCCCTTAAAAGCGTGTAGTACAAATGTTTTATTCCAACTTTTTATATTTTTATACTAACAGGTTCTCTTATTTAAAGGCGACTGATGTGACAATTGTCTTATAATTTACATAGTTTGTTGTATAAATTTGATGTTGCATAAATTTTCTGGGATAATAAATCAAAAGTTCAAATCAAATGGACAAACCACACGGTGTGCCCAGTCCCCAGAATACAGAAAGTCTAACACTCAACTCAGTACTTAGGCCAGCGCTACTTAGATTACAACTAAGTGTTGATGTTGCAATCAAAATTAATTTCTGCATTTCTTTATTGCCTAGTTAACACCATCTGAGAATTTAAAGGGAAACTTGAGCGCTGAGTATCATTATACAGTGATCTTTAAAAACACTCACCTTCAAATGACTACATTCTACGTTACATAGAGAACACAAATGTGGAAATATTCTTGGAGAAGCTGCATAATAATCATTCATCATAGAAGGAGTTGGAAGTCTCTTCATCTTTTGAGCATCAGCATGTGAAAACTTTGGTAGCCATGATGCTTTCACAATTCCAAAGGGAGACTGAATGGGAATATCAGCCTCTGACTGGTAATTCTTTTTACTTCCTCCTGATCCATGTACATTGGAAGAATTCACCACAGGTTCACGTGGGATCCGCTCTTGCTGGCTTACAGACGAAATTAATTCCGATGAAAAAGGTTGCTGACTCATAGACGGAGGAATGAGAGACTGATTCATTGTCTGGTTAACAGTTTGGCTAATGGCCTGGCTGACAGATTTTACAGGTTCAAGGACTGACTGTCCTCCTGAAATGTGTAAGCCTGACATCTTGGTTCCACTCTCAACTGGAAAAAAGGACTGATTATTGGAGGACTCACTGGGGAAGTCCATCGGTCGAAACACATCTTCAACAGGAAACATAGAATTACATATCACATTTGGAGTGGGAACAGATCCAGAAATGCTCTGGTGTGACCGAAATTCATTCTTAACCTCATCAGTTGGAATTTCAGGATCATATATGCGTACTTCAAGTGGATCTTCTGTGTAACCGTATTTGCTTGCATGCCCATAATCAATCACATTACTTGAAACTGCCTCACTACCAAGCATTTCTTTATTTCTGCTCTGAGAAGGTAAAATAGGTAATCGGCGCCCCATTTTTCGCATTCTTATATCCCTTAAAATTAATGGCATATTTTCAGGAGTTAGCTGTTCATCAGGATAGCGACTGAGTTCTTCTAAATCTTCATTAGATAATCCAAAACTTGCTAAGATACTTGAGGCACTCTCTTTTGTATAGCGGCTCTGCACTTTAGGATTCTGCACTGTAACCTGTGTTACAGAACTCTGTTTTACTCCAACTGATGCAGACATATGAGGCTCATCATCCCACCGGCTACCATGAAGCTTCCCCTTCTTTTGTTGTGCTTCATGAAAATCCAATTTTTCTTTGGTCAATCTTGGGTCAGTTCGGTGTTGAGTTACCTGAACATTCATTCTCTGTGGTCCCATGTTCTGATAAGACTCATGGCCAGCAAATCTGTATGGAATTCCACGGGCTCTCCCTGCTGGGTAAAATCTTGGAAGACCCATAGATCCAGGCCTCATAAATGGTCCTGGAGGCCTCATCCCAGAAGGGTTAGGTGCTCGTGGCCTCTGAAGTGGAAAGTTTCCTCGAGGATTAAACCTGGGTCTCGACATGGCTATTTTCAAGAAAGCCTGATTTAATAAAGTATAAGGTGGTGTTGAACTATGTGAGGCAACGGCATTCAGCTGCTGAAGCGCCAACTGAGTCTTAATCTGAGCAAAGTGCAAAGGAGATGGGCCCAACAGAAGTGGGTTTGCAATGCCCAGGTTCAAGGAATTCACAAGTGGTGCGAAATTTTCCAAGAATAACACAAAGCTGAAAGTTAAAACACAAATATTAGATCATTTTAACTCAAACTACTTCATGAAGTGGGTTCTACAGCCAGTGTAAAACATTCTGAAACAAAGCCACGAAAGCATTCTGCATTTCATATACTTTTAGAAGTAGTGTTTATGAGAATTTTAAACTTTCCCCAAAACTTTCTCTTCTTCTTTCCCAAATTCAGAACACAAACCCCAAACCGCAAGCCAGTTTATGTAATACTGCAGTGCACTGAGTGCTGTCCTAGGTGCTGAGTGGTAATTACCATTTCTTTTAAATAATCTTGGAAAACACTGGGGATTTAACTTTAATACTGGGAAAAAAAGATGGAAGGCATTAAAATATTTAGAAATGCACATACACCTAATATATACGTTATTAGATGTAAAAACAACAAAAATTGGAAGTGCAGGCATAAAACATTACAAGACCCATTTCTCTAAGATAGTCTTCCTTGGAATCACATCCAGTAAATTCCATATGGCAATTAGACTATGCTTACATTTATTGTTAAACAGTTGTTTCCTTTAAGATGAACCCTTGTTACCAGTAACTTTGGACTACAGAGTCTGGCAAAAGAGTGTGCAGTGGCATAGAATTGATTATAAAAACACAATAGAACAAAGCCAAATATAAAACAAAATCTCTTAGATTCCCTTCATAGTGAGAGTATAGACAAATACATATGGGTAATAAAAATGAATAACTATATTGTCATGTGCCAGTGACTGTTCTAAGTGTTTTACATGGATTGACTCAATTCTCACAACCTCAAGATGTGTATAGTTTTAAAGAGAACAAACACTAAAGGACAGAGAAGTAACTTAGATAATAAGTGGCCAGGCCAAGATTTGGCAAGACAATTTGGCCTCATCCTTGCTCTTAACCACTAGATATGAGCAAGAATACCTTGCAGTTCCTAGGCTTTGTATTAGTTAAAACTGGTTGTGGGGACTCTCTTGTCCCCTCCTGGTGTGAGTCAGGAGCTCTGTCCTCTCACTGTATCTCTAAAGAAAAGCCTCTCACTTGTTCTCCTATTAAAAAACAAAAAAAAAAACAAAACAAAAAACTGGTTGCTACCTAGGCCATCATTGTACAGTGTAACTCATTCTAACCCAATTCTGAGAGAAATAGTACTTTAGCCATCTTTCAGGACCAAGGTCAGCAGCCACAGAACTTGCCTTCCCTCGCCCAGTTTACAACAAAGGAACAGACTATGCACATCCATTTTACCAGGTCTCTACGTTTTTATAGCCTGATAGAAATGCAGGGTGGGAAACAAAGTCTTGAGGCATCTACGCCTCATATGGAAATCCACACTATGGATACTGTTTGATTATCACTACTTTCAGGTTCAAGCTACCATTTCATCCATAATTCTATGATATACTTTCTTCTTTATTTGCATATATTTAGTGAAATGTTAATTTGGCTGAGAAATGGGCTTTATCTGGTTAACATTCTCCCAACCACCTTGCATGATGCCACCACATTTAACCTTTACAAAAGGACACTTTTGCCACATGACTCCTCTGTTAAAAAAATCCAAGAGTATTCTCATCCTCTTACTTGGCCTTATGTTTAAGGTCCAAGCAATCTAGCCAATCTCTACCTTTCTAATTTTATCAGACACTCATTCCAGATAGGCTTCTGCTCCTATTCTTCTCTACCTCCTCCCATTCCTTCCAACCAAAACAAATGAACAAAACAACCTTGCCCTGGACCTGACTTACTTGATTTTACTCATCCTTCAAGGTCAGCTTCCATTATACCTTTCATAACCACCAAAGCCTAGAGAGTCTTACAACACTTTCTTACTGTTTTTACCATTTTGGGAGTCATACCTTTTACTATCTTGTTTTTGTGTTCATATGTGTTGTCTTTTTCAACAATCTAGTATCAATTAAAAGTATATGTTCACTGTATTATCCTGTAAGTGTATACCTCTCCACTCATGCTCAAAATACCCTCAAACATTTGTTAAGCTATCTGAATGCTCACATCCAAAGACCTATTAACATACATAGATTATTTTCAAATTAGAATGAAATACAAAATACAACAAAAATTACATAGGCTTCTGATTCACTGGATACAAGCAGCAGACATAAGTTTACTGAACAATGATATCCAAATTCTCTGTAAATAATGTCCACTTCCAACAAACCCCAGGTCTTTTTAAGCAATCTTAGTATATGAAACTATGTCCACCTTCTATAAAATGAAAATACTTTCAAAAACAACTTTGTCTTTACCCAGTCATTAAGAACAATCACTGCTTATGCAAGCAGTATGTCTTCTATTGTTTTGCATCATTTTCCTTAATTTGTAAAGATTCCTCTCACAACTTCAAAAGTACAAACTCCTCCAAAAAATTGTTTCTCCCCCATTATAAAACCGAAAGAAATAGCTCTCAATCAGTCACTAATTGCCACATGGAATTATCAACAAATATCAATTGGAGGTATACAGATTTTAAGTTCTTTAAAGGCAAAAACCTATCTGTGTATTTCCTAATGTGCCTAGCACTGCCTTTTAAGTATACATTTACAGAATGCAAGAGAGTAGCCCTTCAAAAACTGTATTCTACAGAAACTGGTGTCCTGTAAAATTGTAGGTCTTCTATATAGGAATTCCCTGGTCAAGAAAGTCTGAAACACATGCATTAGCTAACCTTCTTAGAGGGACACAAGCCTATTGCATTATTAAAGGCTCTGAGATGCCTTGCTGTTTATAACAAACCTTTTTTCATTTTGTACTTTCCAAACTTGAGTTTTTCTTCATGCATATACCTGGGGTAGCATTTGAAATATTTAGAAATTGGTAAACCAAAAGCAATGAACAATCAGAACAGTAATGTGCCTTGTAATGTGCAGGCAAGATCCTGTGAGCCCCTTCTTCCACCCCCTCTTAAGCTTTTAGTTCCTGTAGCACAGTGACGAGGGGCAGTCCTCAGGGAGGGACTAGAAGAGTCAGGGAAGTGGACATCACCCTTGGGGCAACAGTTACTAATCAGGGAAGAATTATTTCCATATTTTAACAATTGGCCTATTTGTACCACTGTGTAGTCAATGAATATCAGTCCTGAAAAGACATCAGTCTTTCACAGGACAGTCTGGAATATATATGAAGTGAAGAACTAAAAGGCCTTTTCCTAATTAAGGAATTTCAACTTTCAATAAGCAGAGGTTGAGCATTTTCACATTGTTTTTAGGAGCCTGGGAAAAAATAAAACAAAAAAATGGGACCTCTATGGTTAGTCCCATTGTGAAATCTAATGTAATGAAGTCAAGAGCCAAACAGATCTCTCTCCCTTCTCTCTTCCTAAGATAAGTTAGAGGCCTATTCAGTTACAGTTATTTATTAAGCATTCTGACTCCATGACTTGCTAGCTTGAGGTAAGAAAGCTTCTCTTGACATGCATACCCTGGAAAATCCATCATAATCAAGTATCACTCTTTCCGTAGGTCTCTTCCATAAACCTTTCTGAGAACAAGTTCCTTTAATCCTTGTGAACTTTAACACTTCTCCTAACTTTTATCCCAAGACTCCTTCTGAATTTCAGGCTTTTAAGTCTAGCATGTTTTATTTATTTTAGTTTGTATTTAATAACATTTCCAGATAGTAATCTACTAATTTAAAATCATCAGACACATTTGTATGCTACCAATATAATTTCTAATCCTGGCAGAGAAACTTCTGCAAAAGTAATTCATCAAAACATCACCATTAAATTCATTTACTTTACACGTGTTCAGCTGTCTCAAGTTCTATTCCCACTACAATGGTGTGAATTTTAAATCAGAAGCATAAAACACAATGTTAGACATCGCTAACATTGTGACAAACACATTTTTAAAAACATAATGAAAAGTCTGCCTACAATCCATATGCCAAGTAACATATCTTCAATGGTTTACAAATTTTTTTCAAATGTTATTTTCTTTGTGAATGAAATTTAAGTATATTCATATTTCATTTACACAATTTCATTTTTATTTTAAAAGTATAAGCACATTTTTAATCATTTAGGAAAGTTACTGTTTAATCTTCTTAGAACTATCATTCATATTTTCACTCCAAATAAAATGGTTAAACTAAAAAGATGCTGGTGATTATATTTCAGGCTTTCTTTTTATAAGGTATTATAAACTTCCCTTTTGCAATTATGTAAGTTTCAAGCCTTATTTCTTTGAACCTAACTTAAGGACAGGCAAGACCCACCACCATCAACATCCTTTTCTTTGTCTCTTAAATTTTCTTTCTCTTGCTTAAACAGCAGCCCTATCAATGATGCCACAGGGTAAAACTACTTAATGCAAATGCTAACAACCTAACAGAAGCACAGGAATTTTTGGTCTTCCCAATAGACTCATAGGAATATTCCAAAATCAAGTATCAGGTCATTCAGGGTATCTAAAAAAAAACGGAGAAACTATCTTCTCAGCAATAAATATGTCAGAGAGTAACCTCAAATCTAGCTAATGTTCTTTCATTTAATTGACAAATACTTGACATTTCTGTTCTAGGTAACGAAGCAGTAAGGTTATTAAGCCAGAACTGATCCCTTCTTTCACAGAGCTAACATTCTAGCTTTTAAAATAGAGCTAACATCTCATAGAAGACAAAATAATAAAATATAGCTGGAAATCTCCTGGAAGTTTCCATTTTCATGCCTCTATAATTAAGAGGGTTTGCAGAGACTGGAAACTGGCTGAATAAACTATGATATATTCATTAATTCACAGCTTTAAAAAGGAATGGTATTATATATCTACATCCCTGGTAGAATATCACCAAAGGATAAGAACTAGTGGATTAAAAAAAACCCTTGAGGTTGTTTTCATTTTTTAAATTAGCATATGGACCAAAAAATAAAGTGCTGATTGAAGATGAAATGCCCATACAATAGTATTACACATGTAAATATGTAAACAGTGTTACCATCACATATGTCCCAAGTCATGGTTTTAACCCAAAAATAGGAAATGTAAAAGTGTCCTGGGTACTACAAATCTGCTATTAGAAGAAAACCAAGGGGTTACCACCAAAGGCATTCACTGACTCAAGAATAATTTTTAAATCTGTTAATATCACATAATTTTTAATCAAAGTAACAAATGATAGCCACAACTCAAAACAAATGCTTGATACAGTATACATAATCTTTATGATCCATAACCATTAAACAATATACCATTTTTTGGATAACTAAGCTCTGGCCATAAAGGAGGTTTGTTCACTTGGAGGAATTTATGGATAATCAACTTATGAATCATTAAATTAACCTAGAAAAATCTGAGTTATTATTAACTCCTTTGAAAACAACTGCAATTAAATATTAACCCTCTAAGATAATTTATTCCTGATTGTGTAACACATGCTTGTTATAGAAAACAATTAAAAGTAGTAAATTCTTACCAATAAAACCATCACTTAGACTGAATATTTGGATATAATTTCTTCTGTTTTCTTTATGTGCATGCATGCAATGATGGAAAGGGGAGGAGGATACACCAACCTTTATTGTATTAAATTAGAACTATACTACTTTAACATTTTCCTATGTTTAATACTCTTTGAAAACAGGATATATAATTGTCATAAAACATTCTGAATCTCGAAATTATTTTGACAAGTAACAGTTAAAAACTCTTTTCTATGTCCTTTTAAGAACTGATAAAACATGCCACTCTGAAACAAAGAAATATTCAATGAAATGTCAACCATAAAATCTATTATAGAAGCATCGAGAAGAAACTCAGTTCTTAAAGCAGTCATGAAGAAATGGCTTGAAGGATTAACAAGATATTGCCTTTACATCCCATGAGTTATTTCTGAGATGTCCACTATCATGGGCAATCAAAAACTGCCTGTCATTTTGATGCAGTCTTTCAGAAAGGAGGAAATCATTAATTTCCTTCACAGATACTGATTAAGAAATATGAAATCTAAAAACCTAAAAGCACCATCAAAAATTAGCCAGAGCACAATGGCTCCATTAAATTCGTAGTAAGATTTTGATATAATATATATATACATATATAAAACCCCACACTTGAACTCTATAGCACTTCATGGTTTATAAAGCACTCTAATGTTCATGATCTTATTTGAGCTTCAAATTAAGGGGAATCCTGTGGGCAAGGGAATCCCAGTTTACAGATTAAGCCTTAGAACTAAATAGCAAGATCACACCTAGAACCTTTCAGTCCTCAGTGTTCTATCCATGCTGTATTCTAGATATCACAGAATTCAAACTTATTTTACAGCCTTTTATTCTAATTATAAAAATAAGTAATTCATGTTCACCACCACCACCCTCCAAAAGAAAGTCACCCTCAAGTCATGGAGAAAAAAAAAGTTTTCTACACTCATACCACAAAGGGAAACTACCATTAACATTAGTTTTCTAGGAATATACCCCCAAACCTCATCTGGTACTGCTTTGTTAGAGTTACTTATTTGTCTCAAGATATATAAATCCACTTTTCACACCTAAGAATGTAGATATTACGCTGGCCAGTTAGTACAAGAGTATATGTCATTTTATGCTTTCCTCTGTTTAACTAGCACCCAATCTGCTAATCTCTTCTAGTATATACACAGCACCTCTCAGCCAACTCTTCTAACATTAGTTTTGTCCCCTCATGTCTCACAAAAGATACGAAAATCATAATTCTGAAGATGCCACAAGTATGACTAGAGAGTTATAACTGGATATTAAAATGTCAAAATGTGGTATAGGTATCTCAAGGCAATTATCAACAGAAAGAAAAAATGAACATTAGAAACATTTAGTATCATGAAGGTCACCACGAACTTCACTGCTACCTGAAAAGATTGGTAAACATAATTTCAGATTTGAAAAATAATAAAAGATCAACTTGCTAAATGCATATGCCAGGAACAGTTAGTGATGAGAACCATGAATTAACAACCCCATGTAACTATGATTTAACAGTTATTATTCCCAGGAAAACAACTCGTTAATAAATGGCATGTTAGTATAACTAGATATACTTTTTTTTAGGATCACATGTACTGCATACATAAATAAACCTCTAGAGACAACACTGTATTCATAGTAAATGATGTCTCCCTGAGATGTGCATCAGTGGGCCGGCCACCTTGCCCTCAACAAATATAACGCAAGTCCAAGAGGAACTACTTTATCCAAGTTGGAATAAAGAAATCTGTCCTAGAATTTTTTTTAAAACTAGAAATGAGAGAAGTGGTAGATACTGAGAAAACTCAAATGTGGTTGACAGTGTATTTATTGGCTTAGTGAGAAAGCACTGAAACAAAATAAAGCCAGTTTGACAGAGGTAGTAAGCAAAACCAAGAGGTAAATGCAAAACTCAACATATTCACTACCCAGTTCCACTTGCTCCTGAGACCTAATTGCATCCTTGTCCTCCCTGCCATTTGACTGTTCACTTCTTTCATGAACTGTATGAGCCAGAAAATGTTCCTACCTGCCTAAAATACATTTTCAAAATCTTCAATCAAGCATCCCTAAACTATCTGGCCAAATGTCTTAAAATGGCAAACACCTTAAAGTCTTTACAAAGTACAAAAGAACAAATGTACTGTAACTTTTTACATAAATAAGGGAAATAAGAAAACACATTAACTCGGGCAAGGGAAACAAAAATAAAAAATGAACAAATGGGACTACATCATGCTAAAATGCTTCTGTTCAGCAAAGGACACCATCAGCAGAACAAAAAGGCATCCTACAGTATGAGAAAATATATTTGTAAATGACATATCCAACAAGGGGTTAACAACCAAAATATATAAATAATTCACATGCCTCAACACCCAAAAAGCAAATAACCCTATTAAAAAATGGGTGGAGGATATGAACAGACACTTCTCCAAAGAAGAAATTCAGATGGCCAACAGGCCCATGAAAAGATGCTCCACATTGCTAATTATCAGGGAAATGCAAATTAAAACCACAATGAGATATCACCTCATACCAACCAGTTCAGATGGCCAACATCCAAAAGACTAGGAATAACAAATGCTGGCAAGGATGTTGAGAAAGGGGAACCCTCCTATACTGCTGGTGGGAATGTAAACTAGTTCAACCATTGTGGAAAGCAGTATGGAGGTTCCTCAAAAAACTCAAATTAGAAATACTATTTGACCCAGGAATTCCACTCCTAGGAATTTACCCAAATAATACAAGTTCTCAGTTTGAAAAAGACATATGCACACCTACGTTTATTGCAGCACTATTTACAATAGCCAAGAAATGGAAGCAACCTAAGTGTCCATCAGTAGATGAATGGATAAAGAAGATGTGGTACATATACACCATGGAATAGTATTCAGCCAAAGAAGAAAACAAATCCTACCATTTGCAACAACATGGATGGAGCTAGAGGATATTATGCTCAGTGAAATAAGCCAGGCGAAGAAGGACAAGTATCAAATGATTTCACTCACCTGTGGAGTATAAGAAAAAGCAAAAACTGAAGGAACAAAACAGCAGCAGACTCACAGAACCCAAGAATGGACTAACTGTTACCAAAGGGAAAGGGACTGGGGAGGATGGGTGGGAAGGGAGGGAGAAGGGGAATAAGGGGCATTACGATTAGCACACATAACGTAGAGTGGGCACGGGGAAGGCAGTACAGCACAGAGAAGACAAGTAGTGACTCTATAGCATCTTACTACCCTAATAGACAGTGACTGTAATGGGATATGTGGTGGGGACTTGATAATGGGGGGAATCTAGTAACCACAATGTTGCTCATGTAATTGTATATTAATGATACCAAAATTAAAAAAAATAAAAATAGAAAATAATTATCTGCTTTAGGGTTACAAAAAGAAACAGATGAAGGGTAACAAAGAAAACACTGAAGTTGAGCACATATAAGGGGTAATGGATAGAAAAGAATGAAAGAAAATGGGACTCAAATTCAGACTACATCTTATTACATAGTTTTAACTTTTAGAAGCATGTTAACAATCTTAATTAAAACAAGGTTCGGAAGGAGAGAAACAATTAAAACTGAAAAAAAACTAATTCAATCATATTTCAAATATAATCCACTGATAGGGAAAAAGAAAACCAATACAAGTAATTTATGAACCATTGTTTGGTTTATATACTCCAGCTTTGGTAGAGCTAGGAAGAAAGGGGAGAATTACAACCAATTCTCACTCTTTTAGTAGTTAATTGTTTGGGGGTTTTTTTTTGTCATGGTATGGGTGTAGCAATTCTTGAATTACTTTAGGTATTATTACAGGATTGAGCAAATAAGCAAATGTTTTGATTGTGCTGGGAACCAGAGCTCTCACTGTGGAAGACAAGACATATAAATATAAAATGGGAGAAATCAAGAAAGAACTGGACAGTAATAAATCATAAACCACTGAAGAAATCAGGAGTCCACAACTGCAAACCAATCAACAAATGTAAATGCAGAGGTTCTGCTGCATTTACTGGAAGATCATTTTGTAACCATTGTAATAAAGATTACTTCAGAAAAGGCATCATCTGTGTGTTAAATCCAGAAGGAAATTCTGGTAAGTAGGATATTTGCAGAGTCTTACAGTATTCTCTCCACATATCAAATAGTTGAAGAGAGTTAAAAAAAATTTGTCCAAATGTGACCAAAAGTAATTATAATCCATGAGAGAAAGATGAACAATAAGCACCTCTAGATCTGATATCATAGAGATACAGCATCACTTATGTGATTTTTCTCACCTGGGGTGCATAATCTCAATCTAATAAGGAAGAAACATGATAAATCCAAAATAAGAAATATATATATATAAAAAAAAGACAGATTGCCTTCTTCCGAAATGTCCATTTCACCCAAGATAACGCTATGGAAAGTGTTCCAGAGTTAGGAGACAAGAAAACTAAATGCAGTTATCTGATCCTAGACTGATCCTGTACAGGAGGAGAAAAGAAAAATACTGTTATAACTAGCATTACTGGGTAAACTAACAAAATCAGAATATGGTAGATTGAAGAATTTTATCCATGTTAAATTTACTGAGGTTGGTTAACTGTACTATCACTCTTAAGAAATCCTATTCTTAGGAAATAAACTAGGTAAGGTAGCACAATATATACAACTTTCAAACAGTTCAGGGGGAAAAAAACTGTGTGTGTGTGTGAGTATGTATGTGTGTAGAAGGACAGAGGAAGAAAAGGGAAGAGACAGGGAATTCCTCTGTCAGCCAGAGGTTTAATTTGCTTAAAAATGGCTAATGGGAAGATTCTCAAGATGGCAGTGTGAGTACGGTGACAGAAATCTCCTCCCAAAACCATATATATTTTGAAAACACAGCAAATCCAACTATTCCTAAGAAAGTGACCAGAAGATACAGTACACGAGCCAGGCTACATCTGCGAGAACCCAACATCTCATGGAAAAGGCCAGGGAGCAGCCTTGCCTACAGCAACCACATAGCTTAACACAGAGGCTTCTCCCTGCATGTGGCTAACTGGCCCAGACCCAGAGGCTGCTCCCTGTGCGCCATTGACAGGCACAGAGTCCGGAAGGCACAAAGGGGCTTTGTTCTCGTGGCAGAACACACACTGCTTGCCTGCAAACCCCGCTAGTGCCCTAGGCCATCCCAAGGGCCCATGGCAGCTCAGGGGAATAATCCAGATGCTGCTCCCTGCACGTGGTTGACCAGCACAGACAGTGGAGAAGGGTACAGAATCAGGGAAGCACAAAGGGGCTCTTTTCTCACAGCAGAATACACACCACTCACCGGCGACCCCTACCAGTGCCCTAGGCCATCCTGAGGGCCACCCTGCCCACGGCAGCTCAGGAGATTAACCCAGAGGCTGCTCCCTGTGTGTGGTTAACTGGCACAGACAGCGGAGACAGGCAAGGCGACTGGCAAGCAGGAAGGGAGTTTGTTCTCCCAACTGACATATGCACCACTCGCTGGCGACCACTCCCATTGCCATGAAAAGGCAGAAGAACCTTCTTCAGTCCAAAACCCCTCAAACACCAGGGAGGGTGCTTGATGAGACTTAAATCACCAATCTTCCTGAAAAAGAATTCAAAATAAAAGTCATAAGCATGATGATGGAGCTACAGAGAAATATCCGAGAGGTAAGGGATGAATTCAGGAGGGAGATAACAGAAATGAAAGAAACAATGGAAGGATTTAAGAGCAGATTGGATGAGGTGGAAGACACTGTTCATGGAATAGAAATCAGAGAACAGGAATACAGAGAAGCTGAGGCAGAGAGAGATAAAAGGATCTCCAGGAATGAAAGAATATTAAGAGAACTGTGTGACCAATCAAAATGGAACAATATTCGCATTACAGGGGTACCAAAGAAGAGACAGAAAAAGCGACAGAAAGTGGCTTTGAAGAAATAATTGCTGAAAAATTTTCCCAATCTGGGGAAGAAAATAGTCTGTCAGACCATGGAAGTCCACAAATCTCCCAACATGAGGGACCCAAGGAGGACAACACAAAGACATATAATAATAAAAATGGTAAAGAGCAAAGACAAGGACAGAGTAGTAAAAGCAGCCAGAGAGAGAAAAAAGATCACCTACAAAGGAAAACCCATCAGGCTATCATCAGACTTCTCAGCAAAAACCTTACACGTAAGAAGGGAATGGCACAATATATCCAATGCAATGAAAAGTAAGGGCCTCCAACCAAGAATACTGTATCCAGCAAGATTATCATCTAAATTTGAAGGAGGGATTAAACAATTCCCAGATAAGCAAAGGTTGAGGAAATTTACCTCCCACAAACCATCCTACAGTGTATTTTAAAGGGACTGCTCTAGATGGAAGTACTCCTACAGCCAAATAGCTGTCACCAGAGCAAATAAAACCACAGCAAAGAAAGCAGACCAACCAAATACTAAATAAATGCAAAATAAAATCAGATATCCATGAAATCAGTCAAGGGAAACATAAACGGTACAGAATAAAACATCTAACATATAAAGAGTGGAGGAGGGAAAAAAACAGTAAGACAGCAGCATGAGAGGTGAGACAGAAGCTTCCTCCTAAAACCACATATAATACAGATATATAATTAATACAACTAATCCTGAAAAAGCAACAGGAAAGAGGGCTGCGCCAGACTGCATATGCCTGGAGAAAAGAATAAACCTCACAGAACAGGGTAATGAACATACCAAGGCCATGACCCAGGGGAAACAAAGCCCTTCCCCCATCCCAGTCACTGGCAGAAGGAAGAGAAATGGAGCGGGGAGGGAGTGGAGGCGTGGGACTGCTGCACACCTAGTTTTGGAGATCTGCTCTGGAAGCACAACCTGCATTTCACAGTGCTCTCATGATTAGAGGTGTTGGAAGGCTAAGACAGGCAGAATACCTGAAGAGACTGAGATTCCAGCTGCTTGCGGAAAGCAGGGATCCATATCTGGCTCTTCTGGGACAAAAGAAAGGCTGGCAGTCTGAGAGACTTCCCTAATAGCAAGAGGGCTGCTAAAGGATCAAGGATTGCACAGAGCTTACTGTTCAGAAGAAAGGACAGGTAGACAAAATTGTCCAGGTGCACTGTGCCCAGCAGTTTGGGAACTTTCACAATCTTCAGGCACTCCAGCCCCCTGGTGGGCTACACAGGTCCAAGGCCACCCTCCACTGATACACAGCCTGCTGCGCCTTCCTCCCGGCCAACCCCACCTAACTCGCAAACCGGCAAACCCTGCACTGGTGTTAGAACAGGCAGAGAGAAGCCCCGCCTACAGCAGCTACAAACAAAAAGCATAGAGGCTTCTACCTGTGTGCCCGGCCCACTCATTCTGGCAGAACTATGAAAAACTGTATGCTAACAAACTGGATAACCTAGAAGAAATGGACAACTTTCTAGAAAAATACAACCTTCCAAGGCTGACCCAGAAAGAAACAGAAAATCTGAACAGACCAATTAGCAGCAACGAAATTGAATTGGTAATCAAAAAAGCACCTAAGAACAAAACTCCTGGACCAGATGGCTTCACTGCTGAATTTTATCAAATATTTAGCAAAGATCCAATAATACCCATGCTCCTTAAAGTTTTCCAAAAAGCAGAAGAAAAGGGAATACTCCCAAACTCATTCTATGACGCCACCATCACTCTAATACCAAAACCAGACAAAGACACCACAAAAAAAAATTACAGAACAATATCCCTTATGAACATAGATGCAGAAATACTCAATAAAACATTAGCAAACCATATTCAAAAATACTTCAAAAAGATCATCCATTATGATCAAGTAGGATTTATTCTAGGGATGCAGGGATGGTGCAACATTCAAAAATCCATCAACATCATCCACCGCATCAACAAAAAGGACAAAAACCACATGATCATCACCATAGATGCTGAAAAAGCGTTCGACAAAATTCAACATCCATTCATGATAAAAACTCTCAACAAAATGGGTATACAGCACAAGTACCTCAACATAACAAAGGCCATATGACAAACCCACAGCCAACATTATACTTAACAGCGTGAAGCTGAAAGCTTTTCCTTAAGATTGGGAACAAGACAAGGATGCTTTTATTCAACATAGTTCAGCTGGAGGTCCTAGCCATGGCACTCAGAAAACACAAAGAAATAAAAAGACATCCAGACTGGCAAGGAAGAAGTTAAACTGTCCCTGTTTGCAGATGACATATTGTCCATAAAAAACCCTAAAAAACCACTCCTAAACTACTAGATCTAATATCTGAATTCAGCAAAGTTGCGGGATACGAAATTAATACACAGAAATCTGTTGCATTCCTATACACTAACAATCAACTAGCAGAAAGAGAAATCAGGAGAACAATTCCATTCACAATTGCATCAAAAAGAATAAAATACCTAAGAATAAACCTAACCAAGGAAGTGAAAAACCTATATTCCAAAACTACATGACAGTCATGAAAGAAATTAAAGAAGATACCAATAAATGGAAACAAATCTGTTGCTCACGGATAGGAAGAATATTGTCAAAATGGCCATCCTGCCTAAAGCAATACAGATTTAATGCAATTCCTATCAAAATACAAACAGCATTCTTCAATGAAGTAGAGCAAATTATTCTAAAATTCATATGGAACCACAAAAGACCCCGAATAGCCAAAGCAATTCTGAGAAGGAAGAATAAAGCAGGGGAGATTATGCTCCCCAACTTCAAGCTCTACTACAAAGCCACAGTAATCAAGACAATTTGGTACTGGCACAAGAACAGAACCATAGACCACTGGAACAGACTAGAGAGCCCAGATATAAACCCAACCATATATGGTCAATTAATATACGATAAAGGAGCCATGGACTTACAGTGGGGAAATGACAGCCTCTTCAAAACTGGTATTGGCAAAACTGTACAGCTACATGCAAGAGAATGCAACTGGTTATTGTTTAACCCCATACACAAAAGCAAACTCAAAATGAATCAAAGACGTGAATGTAAGTTGTGAAACCATTAAACTCTTAGAAGACAACACAGGCTAAAATCTCCTGCATATAAACATGAGCAACTTCTTCCTGAACACATCTCCTCGAGCAAAGGAAACAAAAGCAAAAATGAACTCACGGGACTACATCAAACTAAAAACCTTCTGTAGAGCAAAGAACACATCAACAGAACAAAAAGGCATCCTACAATATGGGAGAGTATATTTGTAAATGACATATCCGACAAGAGGTTAACATCCAAAATATATAAAGAACTCACAGGCCTCAACACCCAAAAAAGCAAATAACCTAGTGAATAAATGGGAAGAGGATATGAAGAGGCAATTCTCCAAAGAAGAAATTCAGATGGCCAACAGGCAAATGAAAAGATGCTCCACACATCACTAATCTTCAGGGAAATGCAAATTGAAACTACAATGAGGTTTCACTTCACACCAGTAAGAATGGCCAGCATGAAAAAGACTAAGAACAACAAATGCTGGCAAGGATGCGGAGAAAGGGGAACCCCCCTACCCTGCTGGTGGGAATGTAAGCTAGTTCAACCACTGTGGAAAGCAGTATGGAGGTTCCTCAAAAAACTAAAAATAGAAATACCATTTGACCCAGGAATCCCACTCCTAGCAATCTACCCAAAGATTACAAGTTCTCAGCTTGAAAAAGAAATATGCACAACTATGTTTATCACAGCACTATTTACAATAACCAAGAAACAAGCAACCTAAGTGTCCATCAGTAGATGAATGGATAAAGAAAAGGTGGTACATATACACAATGGAATACTATTCAGCCATAAGAAACTAATCCTACCATTTGCAACAACATGGATGGAGCTGGAGGATATTATGCTCAGTGAAATAAGCCAGGCACAGAAAGACAAGTTATGGAATGATTTCACTGATCTGTGGAGTATAAGAACAAAGAAAAAACTGAAGGAACAAAACAGCAGCACACTCACAGAACCCAAGAATGAACTAACAGTTACCAAAGGGAAAGGGACTGGGGAGGATGGGTGGGAAGGGAGGGAGAAGGGGACAAAGAGGCATTACGATTAGCACACATAATGTAGGGGGTGGTCATGGGGAAGGCAGTATAGCACAGAGAAGACAAGTAGTGATTCTATAGCATCTTACTATGCTGAAAGACAGTGACTGTAATGGGGTATGTGGTGGAGACTTGATAATGAGGGGAATCTAGTAACTACAATGTTGCTCATGTAATTGTATATTAATGATACCAAAAATATATAAATAAATAAATAAAACATTAGAGAGTATACAGAGTCTAAAAAAAAAAAAGGCTAACGACCCAACCTTTTAAGTCCAACATCAGACTTCACTTCTTAACTACATACTGAAGTTAAAAAAGGACTACAAGCATGGCAACAGGCAAAAAACCTGCAACATTATAAAGGACATTAGCCCTAAACACAAGTTTGGATTTGGCCCTTCTTTTACTGCATCATGTTCACTTCCTAACTATTGAGTGCTAGTCAACTCATTATGCAACCCACAATAATTTGTCTGATCTTTAGGGAAATTTCCACTCATCTGAAGATACCCACCCTGCTAAGAGGAGTGCCAGTGAATGACTTCATACAAAACTGGTTAACTCCCATTATCACTAATGGGAGTTAACACTTACATAGCTAGTGTTTTTTTCAGAACTGAGACCCCAGATTCAGTGTTCTATTTCTGTTCCTGCGGCTTGCTAAAAATGTGACACTGGGCAAACTGGTTAACCCAAACCTCAGTTTCCTCAATGTGAAAAATGTGAATAAAAAGAGTATCAACATTCAGAATGTTGATATGAGGATTACAATTATATTGTAATTGTCAGGATTATACCTCCTGACTCACAAGATGTGCTCAAAAAATGTTAGTAAACAAAATGTGTAAGTAGGTAGGAAAAAATAAAAGTAGGTAGGTATTTGTTACTTTTTTAAGATGGGTAATTTCTGAAAACTTCAAATGGTAGTAGAAATCGAAATCAAACTCACGTACACACATGTGTACAACACATTTGGGGAAATTTGAATACTATCTTACATTAAGGAATTAATTATCAGTATTGTAGTTGTGAAAAGCATTTATTTTTCTATAAATATTTTAGAGAAAAATTCTGAATTATAAACTGATGAATGATATGTACAGGATTTGCTTAAAAATAATACGGTGGAGAACAGAAACAAGATTGACCATTAGTTTGTAATAGTTGAAGAAGGGTGACAGGTTCATGGGTGAATCCTACAATGACTCATTATATACTATAAAATCAGTATGTAATAAATCTGTGCTTTTGTATATGTTTAAAATTTCCATAATAAAAATTTTTTTGAAGAAATCCCAAAGAAAAGAAAGTTGGCAACATTTACTCATTAGCAGGACAACAGGGAAATTAGGTGACAGTTTAAAAAAATGAAGGCTGTAAATAAAGCAGGAAAAAAGTCTAAAAGCTTAAAACTAGAATACATACATTTTGGTATTGAAGGGGTTCAAAAAAGTTTTTAAAAAATCCAAAATATACATACCCCAAGTTTACCAGTAAGAAAATATCAATATACGTCTACCTTAAACTTGTTTCTCCTATACTTCCTTCTTTCCAATACAAAACCCTTTTCTTGACCCTCACTGGTTATTATAGCTATGTTTTTTATTTCTATACCTCACCTTTTCCTCACCCTTCTTCCTTTCCATTATTACCTTATCTTTCATATACCTATTTTCCTTCCAATTTCATTTTCAACCACAAATTTCATAAAACAGTAAATAAAGCTGAAGCAATGAAAAAGTAAAGCTGGATGCAAACAGGGGCGTATTGGCTTTACCCACAAATACAATTACTTTCTGTTCAGAGGATCTCTAAACCATATTTCAATAGTAACTCCTGTTTCCTTGCAAAACAACCTCAACTACGTTACCGGGTACCCATACTGGAAGCACTGATTCTTACTATGTAACGTATTTTATTAAGAATTTGGACACATTATTCGAACCTTCACCAGTACATATTAAGTTATAGTAGAACAAGCATGATTTGGACCTCTGCTCTTATCCAGTTTCTGGAAACTACTAGCTGAATTCATTCACTCAACATATGATCATCAAATACATACCAGGCACTGGGACCGATATAAAGATGAATAATCATATAAATAAATGGTTATAGTTTGGTAATCACTACAAAGAGGCATATATAAAGTTTAGAGAGGCGCAAAATATTTTAGACTAGATGATCTTTCGGCTCCAAAATCCTATCAATTTAATCTAAATTCCTTTCCAAGCCTCTTGTATTTTATCCACAGGTGGCAATTTTTAATATTTTTTTAATGCCGTACTGTCTAAGCACTTAAAAATTAACAGCTAACAATTACTAAGTACCTACTACGTGCCATGGTTTAGGAACTTCCCAAGCTAGTAGTATTGTTACCATTTTATAGGAAAAGAAACAAAAGTTCATAAAGACTGAAGTAATTTACTCATAATCTCACATACAGTAAAAGGAAAATAGGGACTCGAATCCATATTTTCTGATTCCAAAGTCTATTCCCTTTGCCCTAACCTAAGCCTCCCATTTCCTTTCACTATATAAAAACAAAATTTCCAGAGATCACCTTAAGAGCAACGAAGAGAAAAAGTACAAAATGATCACCGATTTTAAGGAGCGTTTTTGGAGTATCTGCTATACACATGCTCCATAACAAAATACAAGAAATTACAAAACTAAAATATAACCAATATTCAAGGTTATAGACCTGTATGACATGAACAAATACAATCTGAAAACTAGTTAATAAAAACGAATGAGATTTTGTGATTTCTTCCAACTATTTTATCTTTTCTCTCACTTGGTTCCAACACAACCAACCAAGGAGGGAATCGCCCAGCATATCTTAGCGTTATTAACACGTTGGATTCCAGATTATTATCTATAAGTGCAGATTAGAGTATGGGGATACATAAAAAGTGCATAAAATGCTGTCACGTTTAAAAAAAGAATGCAATATAACCTAAGTCTACAATGCCTTATCGTCAAATTTTAAAGCTGCTCAAATAATGTAAATTATGCATTTTCTACATAATACCCATGAAATTCACTTCTATAAATTTTTTTTCGTTCATCAATTTTATTTCCAAATCTGAATTAGCAAACTCCTGAAAAATGAAGTTACCTCTTCGCAAAAAAATTAAAAAATCAGAAGAAAATTTCTGTGCACAATTCTAAAGCTCATTAGAGAAAGAATTCCAACCAACCTAAGCTGCTGGATCTTCGTAACTATCTTCAGAACTCCTTCAAATTAAAAGTTGTTTTTTTTTTTTTAAATTTCGCCCAAAACCACATCTCTGGATTCAGAAAAATTAGCTTAAGGCAGCCTTCACTGTCTGGTTCAATTAAAGACTTTGTACTGTCTCCCTCATTTGCAATTACTTCAAACAACAAAAGATTTGTTTCAAACGTCCTCAAGGATTCATCCATGTGGTGGTATACATTCTTCACCCCCTTTAACAGAACGGGGCCCAAGAATCACACAAAAATATATTAATGACGAACCGTATTCGCGATTTCTGAGAAACTGTAAATAAGTATCAGAACTACTTATGAGCCCTCTGTATCACGCACAGAGGTGACATTTTCTCTGCTTTCATACTCGCTCAATGCAGGCAGAAGAAACATCACCAGAAAAGCCGCTGCATCACATCTCCCCTTCATCCCAACTCCCCCTTACTCAGCCCCAAACACAAACATGCTCTTCTCTCCACACTTCTTGCACAACATCGTTTGCCAAAGGGCTCAGCTCAAGCTCTACCGCCTCTCTTCCAAGCCCGATGGGAACGGTTACTCCCTCCTCGGTGCTCCCTCACCACCGCTTCCTCTGGCTGTGAGGGCTGACGCGACTCGGCAGGCCCTGCGCCGGTGGGGAAGGGGCCGCCACGGCCTTGTCAAAGGGCTGTTCTCGTTCCTCGGCCGAGAGCAACGGCGTCGAGCGGCTCTTCATGAAGCAAGGTCCTACCACGGGCGCCAGCCCCGGCCCTCCGGGGCAGTGAGGTGAACCGACGCGGTAGCGGAGCAGCCAAGCTTCCCTTCCCTTCGCTTCCCGAGGGTCCCCCAACCTCCTCCCGCCCCCGCCGTCTGCCCGCCGCCATTTTGTGCGCAGCCTCTGCGACACAGATACAATAGTCGGCCCGCATCTCACAGGAAAGTCTCGGGATTCCCACGCTATGGGCTCCCGCCTTCCAGACCTCTACTCCCCGCAGGGCAGCGGTCCTACCTATGCCTACCCGACTAAAAGCCGGATCCCATTTGCGCCCCACACAGTTTAGCACGCAGCCTCCACTCTGGACGCCGAAGAAGATACCGCCTCCAAAGAGCTGCACGCATGCGCGCCTGTCGAGCCTCTGCGAGCCCTCATCGGCTCTTGGCGCCTGCGTACCGCCGGCACCGCACTGCCCGGAGGGGCCGGAGGAGCGCGGATCCGGAAGGGGTCTTGCCGAGCGTTTACTGCAAAACTCAAGGCGCCTGCCTGTTCGGAAGCCTTTGCACATGCTTGAACACCTGTGTTGCCTCACCTCCTCCATGAAGTCTTCCCTATTTTTGCCTTCAGGTATACATTAAAATAGCTAATATTTTTCTGGTACTAGATGTCTTGCTTTGTATAGATGCACATATATGCTCTGTATAGATACACATATATGCTCTGTATAAAATACATACAATGTTTTGCATTTTAAGATTTTTGCCTACCTTTATCCTCACACCTTATATATCTTAATGTTTGCATCCCTATAGCAATGATGTGATGTATATCATAGCTAATGAAAATATCAGGAAATCAGAATTCAATTAATGTTTATTGAGCTGAAAGCTGACTACAGAAAATCCTTCCATATGTCATTTCACAGTAAAAATATTTCCCTGTGTAGTAGATACTTTGTTATTATTATTATTATTAAGGTATGATTTATATACACTTTTATGAAGGTTTCACATGAAAAAACAATGTGGTTACCACATTTATCCATATTAGAAAGTCCCCACCCATACCCCAATGCAGTCACTGTCCTTCAGGGCAGCAAGATGCCACAGATCCACTATGTGCCTTCTCTGTGCTACACTGTTCTCCCCGTGATCCCCCACACCATGTGTATTGAACATAATACCCCTCAATCCCCTTCTCCCTCCCTCCCCACCAGCCCTCCCATACCCTTCCCCTTTGGTAACCACTAGTTCATTCTTGGAGTCTCTGAGTCTGCTGCTATTTTGTTCCTTCAGTTTTGCTTCATTGTTATACTCTACAAATGAGGGAAATCACTTGGTATTTGTCTTTCTCCACCTGGCTTATTTCACTGAGCATAATGTCCTCCAGCTCCATCCATGCTGTTGCAAAAGGTAGGATTTGTTTCTTTCTTGTGGCTGAATAGTATTCCATTGTGTACATGTACCGCATCTTCTTTATCCATTCATCGACTGATGGACACTTAGGTTGCTTCCATATCTTGGCTGTTGTAAAAAATGCTGCGATAAACATAGGGGTGCATATGTCTTTTTGAATCTGAGAAGTTGTATTCTTTGGGTAAATTCCAAGGAGTGGGATTCCCGGGTCATGTGGTAGATACTTTTAACGTTAATGTCAATGATGAAAACCTTGGGCTGAGAGAACTTGAGCAACTTCTCAAGGCCACACTACTACACCAACATGAAAAAAAATCACTAGGCAAAATCTGGAAACCACAGTGCCTGCCATATGGATATCACACCACCATCCTTGACTCTCATACATCAGTTTTACCTAGCACCCAAGTAGATGTATTTCTTTTATTCACATTAAAATAAGCATAGAAAAGGCTGAAAGAAGTCTTTTATAAAATGTATCTTACTGAATTTTCACTTAAAACTAAAAATCCTGCACAAAGCAACAAGCCAAAAACAACAGAGAACAGCCAAAAAGTTCTCCCAAACTCCAAATAACCAATGTTGAACTTGATGTGTTTTCATCCATACATTTCTTTACATTCATGCAAACATACACAAATGTGTATTTCCATGTAATGGGAAATGGTTTTTATTCTTTTTTTCCAAAAACTCACACATTAGCCTACTCTTTCCTTTTATGATTACTGACATTTCCTCAAGTACACTCTCTTTTTTAATGATTGTATCATATTCATAGGATGGCTCCACAATCAATTATTCACCCTGTTGTGGAACACTGAAGTTATTTTCAGTGTTTTTGATACTACAAAGGCTGCATAAAGCTCAAAGAACTGATATTCTTATTTCTAGAGTCTAGAATCCCAATAGTGAGACTGCTAGATTAAAGGATTAAAGGATAGGTGGGTTCAGTGTTACTTGGTACAATCAAAATATTTTCCAAAAAGCTTATAGAAATTTCCTGTTCTGAAAATAGATGGTGGTGTGAAAGGTGAGACAGAGGCTTCCTCCTAAAACTTCATATAATATGAAAGTATAATTAATATGACTAATCCTGAAAGAGCAACAGGAAAGAGGGCTGTGCCAAACTGCATACACCTAGAGAAAAGAATAAACCTCCTGGAACTGGGTAATAGACCAAAGCCCTGGCCTGGCAGGACCCAAGCCCTTCCCCCACCCCAGCTCACTGGTGGGAGGAAGAGAAATGGAGCAGGGAGGGAGTAGAGGCATGGAACAGCTGAACACCTAACTCTGGAGATCTGCTCTGGGAGCAAAAACCTACATTTCATGGCGCTTTCATGATACTCTCGTGATTAGGGGGTTGGAAAGCTAAGACAGGCAGAATACCTGGAGAGACTGAGATTCCAGCCACTTGTGTAAAGCAAGGATCCATATACAGCTGCTCTGGCACCAAAGAAAGGCGGGCAGTCTGAGAGACTTCCTAACAGCAAGAGGGCTGCTAAAGGGGCAAGGATTTCACAGAGCTTATTGCTCAGGAGAAAGGACAGGTAGACAAAATTGTCCAGGTGCCCTCTGCCCAGCAGGTTGGGAACTTTCTTGGTCTTCAGGTACTCCAGCTCCCTGGCTGGCTATGCAGCTCCAAGGACCACCTCCGTGATACGCAGCCTACTGCACCTTTCTCCCAGCCAGCCCCATCTGGCCCGCAAACTGGCAAAACCTACCCTGGTGTTAGGCCAGCTACAGGAAAGCCCCATCTACAGCAACTACAAATGCAAAGCATAGAGTCTTATACCTGTATCCGTGGCCCACTGGTTCTGGCAGTGGAGTCAGGCATAACCACTCCCTTGCAACTGCCGACATAGCCCCAGGGGCTGAGAAGCTCCAAGGAGTAGAGCTTCTGGGCACTAGAGGGCGCCACATACAAATATGAAATGCCAAAGAAACCTGGTTCAGTGTAAAATTATGAATACAACACCTGTGAATGATTCAAATGAACTCAACCTCATGAATCTTCCTGAAAGGGATTTCAAAATAAAAATCATTAATATGCTCATGGAGGTACAGAAAAATATTCAAGAACTCAGGAATGAATCCAGTCAGAGATCCAATTATTGAAGAGTACAATGGAAGGTATTAAAAGCAGCTTAGATATGGTGGAGGAGATGATAAATGAAATGGAAATTAGAGAAGAGGAATACAAAGAAGCTGAGGCACAGAGAGAAAAAAGGATCTCAAAGAATGAAAGAATTTTCAGAGAACTGTGTGATCAATCAAAATGGAACAATATTCGCATAACAGCAGTACCAGAAGAAGAAGAGAGAGAAAAAGGGATAGAAAGTGTCTTTGTGGAGATAACTGCTGAAAACTCCCCTAATCTGGGGAAGGAGATAGTCTCTCAGGCAATGGAGGTGCACAGATCTCCCAACACAAGGGACCCAAGAAAGACAACACCAAAACATATAGTAATTAAAATGGCAAAAATCAAGGATAAGGACAGACTACTAAAAGCAGCCAGAAAGAGAAGTAAGATCACATACAAAGGAAAGTCCATCAGGCTATCATCAGACTTCTCAGCAGAAACCTTACAGGCCAGAAGGAAGTGGCATGATATATCTAATGCAATGAAGAAGAAGGGCCTCAAACCAAGAATACTTTATCTGGAGAGATTATCATGTAAATTTGAAGGAGGGATTAAATAATTTCCAGATAAGCAAAAGCTGAGAGAATTTACCTCCAATAAACCATTTTTACAGTGTATTTTGGAGGGACTGCTGTAGATGGAAGTGTTCCTAAGGTTTACTAGCTGTCACCAGAGGTAATAAAACTGCAGTAAAGAAAGTAGAACACTTACTTACTAATCAAATGCAAAATTAAATCAACTATCCCCAAAGTCAGTTAAGGGATACACAGTTAAGAGTACAGAATATAATACCTAATATATAAAGAATGGAGGAGGAAGAAAAGAGAAAAAAAGAACCTTTAAATGGTGTTTGTAATACCATATTACATGAGTTAAATTAGACTCTTAGATAGTAAGGAAGTTAACCTTGAACCTTTGGTAACCACGAATCTAAAGCCTGCAATGGCAATAGGTACATACCAATCGATAATCACCCTAAATGTAAATGGACTGAATGTACCAATCAAAAGACATAGAGTCACTGAATGGATAAAAAAACAAGACCTATCTATATGTGCATACAAGAGACTCACTTTAAACCCAAAGACATATACAGACTGAAAGTGAAGGGATGGAAAAAGATGCAACTAATAGGGAGAAAAAAGAAGGAGTTACAGTACTTGTATCAGACAAAATAGACTTCAAAACAAAGAAAGTCACAAGAGACAAAGAACCACATTACATAATGATAAAGGGGTCAATCAAACAAGAAGATATAACCATTATAAATATCTATGCACCCAACACAGAAGCACCTACATATGTGAAACAAATACTAACTCAATTAAAAGGGGAAATAGAATGCAGTGCATTCAATCTAGGAGACTTCAACACTCCACTCACACTGAAGGACAGACAAACCAGACACAAAATGAGTAAGAAGACAGAGGCACTGAGCAACACATTAGAACATATGGACCTAATAGACATCTACTGAACTCTACACCCAAAAGCAGCAGAATACACATTCTTCTCAAGTGCACATAGAACATTTACAAGCATAGATCATATATGAGGCCAGAAAAGAGCCTCAGTAAAATCAAACAGATTGAAATTGTACCAACCAGTTTCTCAGACCATAAAGGTATGAAACTAGAAATAAATTATGAAAAGAAAATAAAAAATCCCACAAACATATGGAGGCTTCACAACATGCTCCTAAATAATCAATGGATCAATGACCAAATAAAAACAGAGATCAAGCAGTATACGGAGACAAATGACAACAATAATTCAACAGCACAAAAATCTGTGGGACACAGTGAAGTCCGTGCTAAGAGGAAAGTATATTGCAATACAGGCCTACCTCTGAAAAGAACAATTCCATATGAACACCTAAACTCACAATTAATGAAACTAGGAAAAGAAGAACAAATGGGGACCAAAGTCAGTAGAAGGAGGGACATAATAAAGATTAGAGCATAAATAAATAAAATCAAGAAGAATAAAACAATAGAAAATATCAATGAACACAAGAGCTCATTCTTCAAGAAAATAAACAAAATAGATAAACCCCTAGCCAGACTTATCAAGAAAAAAAGAGTCTACACACAGAAACAGAAACAGAAACGAGAAAAGAAAAATCACTGTGGGCACCACAGAAATACAAAGAATTATTAGAGAATACTATGGAAAATGATATGCTAACAAACTGGATAACCTAGAAGAAGTGGACAACTTTCTAGAAAAATACAACCTTCCAAGGCTGACCCAGAAAGAAACAGAAAATCTGAACAGACCAATTACCAGCAACGAAATTGAACTGGTAATCAGAAAAGTACCTAAGAACCAAACTCCTGGACCAAATGGCTTCACTGTTGAATTTTATCAAACATTTACTGAAGACTTAATACCCATCCTCCTTAAAGTTTTCCAAAGAGTAGAAAAAGAGGGAATACTTCCAAACTCATTCTATGAAGCTAGCACCACCCGAATACCAAAACCAGACAAAGACATCACAAAAAAAGAAAATTACAGAACAATATCACTGATGAACAAAGATGTAAAAATACTCAACAAAATATTAGCAAACTGAATTCAAAAATACATTAAAAAATCATCCATCATGATCAAGTAGGATTTATTCCAGGGATGCAAGAATGGTACAACATTCAAAAATCCACCAACATCATCCACCACATCAACAAAAAGAAGGACAAAAACCACATGATAATCTCCATAGATGCTGAAAAAGCATTTGACAAAATTCAACATCCATTCATTATAAAAACTCTCCACAAAATGGGTATAGAGGGCAAGTATCTCAACATAATAAAGGCCAGATATGACAAACCTACTGCCAACATCACACTTAAAAGTAAGAAGCTGAAAGCTTTTCCTTTAACATCAGGAACATGACAAGGATGCCCACTCTCCCCACTTCTATTCAGCCTAGTACTGGAGGTCCTAGCCATGGCAATCAGAAAACACAAAGAAATAAAATGCATCCAGACTGGCAAGGAAGAAGTTAAAAAGTCCCTGTTTGCAGATGACATGATATTGTACATAAAAAACCCTAAAGAATCCACTCCAAAACTACTAGATCTAATAACTGAATTCAGCAAAGTTTCAGGATACAAAATTAATACACAGAAATCTGTTGCATTCCTATACACTAATGATCAACTAGCAGAAAGAAAAATCAGGAAAACAATTCCATTCACAGTTGCATCAAAAATAATAAAATACCTAGCAATAAATCTAACCAAGGAAGTGATAGACCTATACTCTGAAAACTACAAGACACTCATGAGAGAAATTAAAGAAGATACCAATAAATGGAAACACATCCCATGCTCATGGATAGGAAGAATTAATATTGTCACAATGGCCATCCTGCCTAAAGCAATCTACAGATTCAATGCAATTCCTATCAAAATACAAACAGCATTTTCAATGAACTAGAGCAAATCACTCTAAAATTCATATGGAACTACAAAAGACCCTGAATAGCCAAAGCAGTTCTGAGAAGAAAGAATAAAGCAGAGGGGATTATGCTCCCCAACTTCAAGCCCTACTACAAAGCCACAGTAATCAAGACAATTTGGTACTGGCACAAGAACAGAACCATAGACCAATGGAACAGACTAAAGAGCCCAGATGTAAACCCAACCATATATGGTAAATTAATATATGATAAAGGAGCCATGGACATACAATAGGGTAATGACAGCCTCTTCAAAACTGATGTTGGCAAAACTGGACAGCTACATGCAAGAGAATGAAACTGGTTATTGTTTAACTCCATACAGAAAAGTAAACTTGAAATGCATCAAAAACCCGAATGTAAGTCATGAAACTATAAAACTCTTAGAAGACAACATAGGCAAAAATCTCCTGAATATAAGCATGAGAAAATTCTTCCTGAATGCATCTCCTCGAGAAAGGGAAACAAAAGCAAAAATGAACTTACGGGACTACATCAAACTAAAAAGTTTCTATACGGCAAAGAACACCATCAACAGAACAAAAAGGCATCCTACAGTATGGGAGAATATATTTGTAAATGACATTCCGACAAGGGGTTAACATCCAAAACATATAAAGAACTTACATGCCTCAACAGCCAAAAAGCAAATAACCCAATTAACAAATGGGCAGAGGATATGAAGAGACACTTCTCCAAAGAAGAAATTCAGATGGCCAACAGACACATGAAAAGATGCTCCACATCACTAATCATCAGGGAAATGCAAATTAAAACCACAATAAGATATCACCTCACATCAGTAAGGATGACCAGCATGGAAAAGACTAAGAACAACAAATGCTGGCGAGGATGCGGACAAACGGGAACCCTTCTACACTGCTGGTGGGAATGTAAGCTAGTTTAACCATTGTGGAAAGCAATATGGAGGTTCCTCAAATAACTAAAAATAGAAATACCATTTGACCCAGGAATCCCACTCCTTGGGATTTACCCCAAGAGTACAACTTCTTAGATTCAAAAAGATATAAGCACCCCTATGTTTACTGCAGCACTATTTACAATAGCCAAGATATGGAAGCAACCTAAGTGTCCATCAGTAGATGAGTGGATAAAGAAGAGGTGGTACATATACACAATGGAATACTATTCAGCCATAAGAAAGAAACAAATCCTACCATTTGCAACAACATGAATGGAGCAGGAGGATATTATGCTCAGTGAAATAAGCCAGACGGAGAAAGCCAAGTGCCAAATGATTTCCCTCATTTTTGGAGTATAAAAACAAAAACTGAAGGAACAAAATAACAGCAGACTCACAGACTCCAAAAATGAACTACTGGTTACCAAAGGGGAGGAGTGTGGGAGGGTGGGTCGGGAGAGAGGGAGATGGTGATTGAGGGCTATTATGTTCAGTACACATGGTGTGGGGGTCACAGGGAAAATAGTGTAGCACAGAGAAGGCAAACAGTGAATCTGTGGCATCTTACTACACTGATGGACTGCATTGGGGTATGGGTGGGGACTTGATAATATTGGTAAATGTAGTAACCACATTGCTTTTTCATGTGAAACCTTCATAAGTGTATATCAATAATATCTTTAAAAAATTTTTTTAAGAATTCCCTCTTCCACTGAATACACATGTCCATTTTTCCACTACATCACATTTTTCCCTAAACTGAAATAACTTAAATATTACTAGACTTGTCTATTCTTTAAAAGTTTAGTAGAGTTCACCTTTGAAATATCTTGCCTAGTGCTTATTCTAAAAGCTGCTTTTGAACAATTTTCACTAGCTACTTCATGATATATAACACAATTAGATTTTCTCTCTTTCCTCCACAATCGCTTTTATTATTTATATTCTCCTAGAAATGCATTTATTTTGTCTAGGTTTTCAAATTCATTTCCCTGGAGTTGGGAAAACTAACCTCTTAAAGTCCTTGTATTTCTTTTTTGCCCCCTTACATGGCCTTATTTCTTTCTATAGCACTTATCACCTTCTAACACACCGAATAATTAATTTTTTTTTTCTTATTGTTTCTTAGCTATCTCTCTTCACTGAACATGAGATCCATGATGTCAGATTGGTCTGTTTTCTTCACTACTTTCTCTCTAATGCCTAGAATCACACTTGTTACACAGTGGAAAAATCAGTGTGTATTTGATAAAAGAATGAATGATCCTGATGGGTAAAAAATTGTATGTGTGTATGTATGAATTGTTGAGTCCTTTTGTATCTACTGGCCCATGTGCATTTCTTCTGTTAAAAGAGCTGTTTCAATATTCTTTGCTCATATTTTTAATGAGCTGGTTGTCTCTTTTTTATCAGGAGATAGTTATTAGGATATAAGGAATATCAAGCATTTGTCAAATATGTTGCAAGTGGTTTCCCCCCACTGATAATTTTGTTTTGGAGTGTCTTTTGCCATTATAAATATTAAATGTAGTCAAATTTGACAATCTTTTCCCTTTTGACTTCTGAATGTTCTTTTTGTCTAAGAAGCCTCACACCAACCCCCCCAGAAGCATACACATTCAGAAATGATACAAAAATTCTCCTAAAGTTTAAAATAAATTTTTACAATTTTATTTTTTACAGTGGATATTTAATGAATCTAAAACTTTTTCTTTTTTGTGGCATGAAGTAGAAATCCAGCTTTGTCTCCTTCCAAATGTATTAAATCACTTGTAAACTTTCCACATATTTAGTAAACCTTTCCCCCTTCACCAAAGTGTCTCTTTCCTTTTGAAAAAGAAACAAACAACAACAAATCACTTAGGTCCCATATATAAAAATGGATTTATGGACCTTCTAGTCTGTCTTGCCCATCTATTTGTCTACCCATGGGCCAGTACCATTTGTTCATTCATTAACTGATCCTCTAAAAATAATTTGAAGGCGTACTCAGTTCCAGAACTCTTCTAGTCACTAGTCAGGGGAAAACTAGAAGTCAGCTAACTCCTGCCCTCATAAATGTATAACCTTGATGGAGGGGACAGACAGTAAACACGTATGTACATATGGGAATGTGTATATCAGATAGTGATAAGTGATATGCGCAAAAATGAAGCAAGATCAGGATATGGGGAATAAGCAGGTGACAGAGGCTGTAATTTAAAGAAGATGGTCAAGAAAGGCATCACTAAGAAGGCAGCATGTGAGCAGAAACCCGACTGAAGTATGTGAATGAACAGTAGAGAGATCTGGGAAAAAGAGTATTTCAGGCAGAGTAAACAAAAGTGCAAAAGCTATGAGATGAAAGCCAGCTTGGCATACTTTGAGAAAGAGCAAGATGGCCAAAGAGGCTACAACAGCCTGAGTAAGACGCAACAGAGGAGATGAGATGGAGGAGAATGGGGAATACTCACAGGCTGTATTAGTCTGCTAGTGCTACCATAACGAAATGTCACTGGCTAGGTGCCTTAAACAACAGCAATTTATCCACAGTTTCGGAGTCTAGAAGTCTAAGACCAAGGTGTGAACAAGTTTGGTTTCTCCTCAGGCCTCTCCCCTTGGCTTGCAGTTGGCCACCTTCTTGCTGTGTCCTTGCATAGGCTTTTCTCTATGTGCATATGCATCCCTGGTATCTCTCCCTCTTCTTATAAGGACACCAGTCTTAGTGGATTAGGGCCCATCCATATGACCTCATTTAACCATAATCACATCTTTAAAGGCCTTATTTCCAAATACACACTGAGATACACTTGGGGGTAAGACTTCAACATGCAAATTGGGGTAACACATGCAGTCCATAACATAGGCCATTTTAAGGATGTCTTGGTTTTTATTGTGAGATGGGAAGATTTTAAGCGAAGGAGTGACATAAATTGACCTACATTACAGTGAATACTCTGTGCCACTATTCTAAGCACTGGAAGATACTTGAAAAATTCAAATACCCACTTTCATAGAATTTACGTCTTAGCAGAAAGAAATAATAAATAGATTATGTGGTAATATAAAATAAGGAAAACAAGTAAGGGAAAAATGATGAAGCAGGGGCTGGGTAATGCTTTAGATAGGGTAATCAGGAAAGTCTTCTCTGATGAGGTGATAGCTGAGCAGAGATATAAAGGAAGAGAGGGGGAAAGTTGCACAGATATCTGAAAAAAGAACTTTCCAATAAAGGACACATTAAGTGCAAACGACCTGGGACAGGAACACACGGGTGTGTCTGAGGAATAACAAGAAGGCCAGCTCAGTTGAGATGGAGTGATACAGAGGTAGGACAAGATATAGATGGAGAAATAGCAAGGGACCAGATCATGCAAAGCCTTATAAGCTACTTAAGACTTTATAGAACATTGAATAAAATACTGGACTGGGAATCACAGGAGTTACCTTTCTAGACCTTGCTTAGACACTAATCTCAATGGATTTCAGTTTTCTTGGAAGTAAAAAGGGGGAAGAGAGGGCACTAGATTAGCTTGTCTACAAGAAAAGAGTCTGGAAATCTCCTATAAACTAAAAGGTGTTCATCAATATTTGTGGCATTCCTAATAAAAACGTCTTTTTATCTTAGAATCTACTATATCCATGCTGCTCCAAGCTATTATGCCTTCTAATCACTATGAAACACTTGCACAAATTCTCATTTAAATTTGTCAATATTCTGCACAGAAAAAAAGCCATCCTACCCCACATCTTCTTCTGACCATCGTCCCAATTTCCCATCCTCTTATTTTACCCACTCTGCTTTCTGAGGGGCCAGACGAGTACTGAGCAGCTCTATCCAGGTCTCAGCTTCTGCCTGCTCAGCACCATCATAGCTCAATGACTGAAAGGATTAGAAAAAGGAATAGACAGCCCAAACTTTTTCCTGTGATTTGTTAACATCCAGAAGGCTTTGTCTCAGTGACATAAAGAATTCCATCACCATTTCATCTCAACTATATGTGTCCTAAAAAATAGGATTTGGGGCAATTATTACCCTCCCTTTGCCTTTAGAATCCAAATCTAACTATTGAGATAGACACAGGGCCATAATGAAAGTTTGAGAAATTACAGAGCCATTTCATGTCCTGCAAAAGAACATAAACATCAAGAAAACTTGGTTCTTACTGATACTTGAATTTTGAAGCACTTGCTCCAGACTATAAGGTATACCCAGTGTATATATAGAGAAGTTCAGAAACTGATTCAAAAGAACAAGCAGTTATTTTTCCGAGCTTTTATCAAAACTAGTGTAATGGGGACCAGAAATTAGTTTGCCTCTTCTTGTTAAGATGGTTTCCAAATATGTCCACAAATTCTTTGATGCATTTCACTTCAAGAGGTGGGGCCTGATTCCACTCCTCTTGAATATATGTCAGACTTAGCAAATTGTTTCTTATGAATAGAATGTGATGGAAATGATGCTATGTGACTTGCACGCCTAGGTCATAAAAATGATAGCTTCTGTCTGGCTCTTCTTTCTCTCTTTTTGGGTTATTCACACTAGCAAAAGCCAGCTGCCTTGTTATGAGGCCATCCAAACACCCTTTTGATAAACCCCATAAGGGGAGGGAAAAAAGCCTCTTCCCAATAACTACCCAAAATTGGCAGCTGTTTCAGTGAGCCATTTGGCAGACAGAACCTCCAGCCCCAGGTGAGCCTTCAGATGACTGCAGTTTGAGTCAATGTCCTAAAAGCAATCTCAGGAGGGACTCTGAGCAAGGACCACATACCTAGCCAGTGTTGAACTTCTAAGCCATAGAAATGGTAAGGATAAAAAAAAATTACTGTTGTTTTAAGCCATTAAGTTTGGGGGTAACTTTTCATGCAGCAGTGCATATGTTGATATCCAAAGATTATGGTCTCTTCATTAAAAATACAAATCAAAAGTATGTTATATCAATCAGTGAACAATAACCTGGGATTTAGAAACAAGATAATTTGACTTGAAATCCAATATAAGCAATATTAATAAACTGTTTCCTCAAACATAAAATGAAAATAATCCTTTACCTTCAGGATTTTCATCTTATGAACTCTTTACCCCTATAGCATTGTATATAGAGTCTATATCCCAGCTGCAAAAGCAATTCAAGAAAAAGATCCACTTTGAGAATGGAAGCATAGGAATTTTATAGACACATTCCCCAGTGAACCAACCATACTGGTAAAATTATTGTTAAAAAATATTTAAAGTCTTTGCAAATTGTCCTAAGAGCATATAAATGAAGAAACATTTATACAAAAAAAAATCTACTAAATCTTGGCAAGACCATGAGAATTTGTGTCATTTGAGCTATGACCTGCTCACTCACTACTCCCATCAAGCTCAGTGTGATGGAAACTCTACACTAGTTGGTAATGATGAGAAGATGGGCTTCCTCTTCCCCTGGCTCCTAAGGGAAATGGTATCCCTCCAGAAGGACAAGCCACAAACATTTCTTTTCACTCCCAGCTCTGTGTTACAGAGGGAAATTTCAAGCACATGTAGCAGAGAGGTTTAGGGCTCCTTTTTTATAACGCATTCATTCTTATAAGGTGAAGGCTGAACCCCAGATATAGCAGTGCAAAAATACTGTGGCCCTAACTGTCTTTGTCCTGACAGACTGTCTTCTTCTGTAGGGCAGAAGTCCCCTCCAGGAGAAGCAATCTGAGAAGACCAGAGGCAAGCTGCCTCCACCCAGAGACCTGCTGATAAGCCAGGGCTGTCATTCTAAAAGAAGTGGACCACTCTTCCCAATACCTGCTCTGGAGCAGTGACTCAATGGTTTTTCCCAGGGGGAGAGGCACACCATACCAGTAAAGGGCTCTTAAGCTCTCCTCAGAGGGAATGACTTTATTTAAAACAGAGTGTAGAAGAATTCAAGCTGAAAGGCAATCTCAGACATAGTAGAGAAGTTGTATATGAAATTAAGATGTTAAATCCAGTTTAGTTTAGTAAACTAAATAATCTAGCTGATAGTTCAGCAAGTTTATGAGAGAACCATGGAAAAACAAAGCTAAAAGAGCCACATGGGGACAGAAAGAATGTCATAGGCTGGTCTCAAAAAGTACCTCAGCAAAGAAACCCAAATTTAATTGGATCAGACTGTGTAAAAATTTATGCTTCAACACATAGTCAGAAACAACAGAGTAATCAGCCTAAAATCTAGTTATGATACTAACAAAGGCAGAGAGCTTAACAAACCAGGGAAAGAAACAAAAATGGCCCTGCTAAAATACTGTCATCCCAGAGTAACTTGTGCACATCCAAGGCTGCTACCTCTGAGAAGCAAGAACTGAGGCTGTGGAGGGGCAATAGACTTCACAAAATAGTTAAGTCACTAAACAAATAAACAAGAAAAAAAAAACAACAAAAACAAGTCCCAGGAGAGAGGGATAATCAGTATCTAGATTTGTTACAACATATTTTATTACCTAAAATGTCCAGTTTTTAACAACAAAAAAATAGAAGACATACAAAAAAACAAAAAACAAAACCATGACTCATACATAGGAAAGAAGATAGGTAACAGAAACTGCCTATGAGAGGGCCCAGATATTGGTTTTAACAGGCAAAGACTTCACAATAACCATTATAAATATATTGAAAGGACTAAAGGAAACTATGTTAAAAGAAGTAAATGAAAATATGACAATATTGCAGCAAATAGATAATTCAATGAAGAGAGAGAAATAAGTTTTAAAAAGAAACACATGGACATTGTGGTGGTAAAAAGTACAATGGCTGAAATGACAAGTTCACGAGAGGAGCTGGCAGAAGAAAGAATCAGCTGTCTTGAAGACAGACCAGTGGAGATCATACAACCCCCAAAAAGGAGAGTGAAAAGAATGGAGAAAAGTTAACAGAGTCTCAGAGAAATGTTGGACAACATTAAGTGCACCAACATAAGCATAATGGGATGACCAGAAGGAGAGGAGAAAATACATAGAGAAAGGAATAGAAAAAGTTTTTGAAGAAATAATGGCTAAATATTTCCCAAATTTGATTAAAAAGAAAATTAATCCACACATCTAAGAAGCTCAACCAAGTGATAGAAACATAAAGGGATCCACAAACGTACAGTAAAAATGTTAAAAGACAAAGAGAAATTTGAAAGCAGCAAGACACAAACAACTCATCTTACATTGATCTCTCATCAGGAACAATGGGGACCAGAAGACATAGGAATGACATATTCAAAATGCTGAAAGAAAAAAATTGTCAACCAAGAATCTTATACCCATCAAATCGATCTTTCAAACTGAAATCTTTTGAAAAGATTCTCAACTTCACTCACAAGCAAATGTAAGTTGAAACTTTATGGAGATACCATATCTCCCCTATCATATTAGCATAGATCAAAAAGTATAACTATAGTAGTTGGAGTATGGGTGATCAGCACTGATATATTCCTATTTGGAGTGTAAATTGTGATCTCTATGGAAGGCAAATTGGCAATATTTATTAAAATTACAAAAGCACATGCTCTTTGAAAAAGCAATTCCACTACTAGGGATTTATCCTGCAGAGGTATTCATATAACTGTACAAACATTCAAGATTATTCCCTGAGCACTATTTGTAATGGCAAAAAATTTACAATGTCCTAAATACCCATCAACAAGTGATTAAACAGACTATAGTACATCCAACCAATAAAAATACTAGAAAGTTGTAGAAATGAGCAATGAATATGTTTCTATAATGATCAGGAATGATCACTGTACTATACTCAGTGAAAACAAAAAAATGAGGCAGAACACTGAAAATAATGGGTGGCTACAGTATACCCTCTTATACCTTTTAAATATACCTTTTAAATGTGAATACATTGCCTATTTTAAATAAGTTCTTAAAAGAATGTAACAAAAAAATACCACTCTCCCAAATTTAAAGCATGCACATGTGCACGCACACACACACACACACACAGTTGATATTAAATAAATAAACAAGGCAGTAATGTCAGAAAAAAGATAAAGATATACATTGTTTTAGGTTCCTAGGGCTGCAATAACAAACCACAAACCTGGCTTAAAACAACAGAAATTTATTATTACATTTCAAGAGTCAAAATGTCCAAAAGCAAGGCATTAGAAAGGTTTCTTCCTTATAAAAGTTCAGAGGGAGAAACTGTGACATGTCTCTCTCCTAGCTTCCAGTGGTTGCTTGCAATCTTTGGAATTCCTTAACTTACAGATAGATACATCACTACAGTCTCTGCCTCTTTCATCACCTTTTTCTATTTGTGTCTGTGTATGCCCTTTCCTGCTCTTATCAGGGGCACTTTCACTGGATTTAGAGTCCACCCTAATTCAGTATGATCTCCTCTGGCTCCTTAGTTACTGCAAAGACCCAATTTCCAAATAAGGTCAAATTCTAAGTTTACAAATGGACACACTATTCAACCCATTATCCCCATTATCCCTGCTTTTTTTAGCATTACATTGTAAGTCCCAGCTAATGAGCTAAGACAAGAAAAAAATGTTGTAAAAATTAAAAAGAAATAGGATTATCACTCTTTGAAGATAATATGACTGTATATAGAAAACTCCAAAGAATCTACAGAAAAATAACTAGAATTAATAATAATAAAGTTTAATGGCATAAGATCAAATTACAAAATAAACTGTATCTATCTATACGTCAACAAAAAAGTCAGAAAATGTAATTTAAAAATAACTATTTATGGGAGCAATAAAAATTAGGTACCAATAGGAAATCTTTAAAATGATATACAAGATTCTAGGTGGAGAAAATCAGAAAACTTTACTGAAAGATATTAAAGATCTAAATAAATATGAACTCTATACTATGCTTATAGATAGTAACATTCATATAGCAATTCTCCCTATATGTGTGTACAAATTCAATTGAATTTCAACCAAAACCTCAACTGTACATTTTTTGGAATTTGATAAGCTAATTCTAAAATCTATATGGAAGAATGATGGGCCAAGAATAGCTAAGATTCTCCTATGGAAGAAGAATAAAAAAGGGAGAATGTCCCACCAGATTTTAAGATACATTAAAAGTTTTAGAATATAAGAAAGAGTGGCATTATGCAGAAATAAACAAAAACTAGTGGAAAAAAGAGAGCTCAAAAAAGAAGCATTCATGGAAACTATATGTATATGTTTATATAATATAAAATATATATGTATATGTCATATATGTAATATATATGTGATATATATATCTCAAAGGTGGCATGCAGATGAGTGAGGGGAAGGATGGCTCGCCATATGAAAAAAAAAAGGACTCTCATCTTACAGCATACATTCCAGGTAGATTAGATACTTGAAAGTGAAAGGCTAATCTAAAACTTTAACAAAAAGATATAGGTAGCTTCAGAATCTGACAAGGAATTCTAAAGAATGAAAATGGGGCTCCAGAAGATTAAGAGAATTTTGAAGAAGCTATCAAAAATGTGAACACAGCACTAAATACAATGCAGATATCAAGCAGTACTGAAGATATATTTAATGATGATTGCTGCATAAATATCACCAAACAGATTCCATCATTCTAGATTTTAGCTCATGCCTTAAAGGAATTTGTGACCAAAGATGGTCAAAGAAATTTACCTGTTCGAGGCACAATTCCTGATATGATTGCAGATTCAAGCAAATACATAAAACTGCAAAATGTTTACCATGAGAAAGCAAAGAAAGATGCTGCTGTTGTGGGTGATCATGTTGCCAAATTGCTGCAGTCTGTAGGCCAGGCACCAGAGTCCATTTCAGAGAAAGAATTAAAATTACTCTACAGCAATTCTGCATTTCTTTGAGTGGTAAGATGTCGACCCTTAGCTGAAGAATATGCTTTAGATACAATTAACAAGGATGAAATTATTTCCAGCATGGACAACCCAGATAATGAGATAGTATTATACTTAATGTTACAGGCTGTTGATAGATTTTATAAACAACACAGTAGGTATACAGGAGTATCTAACTATCAAGTTGAAGAAGATATAGGAAAACTGAAGTTTTTGTCTCACTGGCTTCCTTCAGGAACATGGATTATCTGTAATGGTGAAAGATGATTATGTCCATGAATTTTGCTGATTTGAAGCTGCTGAGCCACACACCACTGCTGCTTTCATAGGGGGAGCTGTTGCTCAAGAGGTTATCAAAGTAATTGCCAAACAATTTGTAATTTTTAATAATGCATACATTTATAGTGGCATGTCACAAACTTCAGCAACTTTCCAGTTGTAAAATAAGCATCCTATGTAGTGTGTTGATGACTGAAACTGTAATCATTACCCTCAGGTTGTGCTCTAGTCTGTAAAATTCTGCTACAGGAGAACTGTTAAAATGTTTCCTTAATAAACATTTTTTCTCATTTGTAAAAAAACAGAAAGATATAGGTAAATATCTTCATGACCTTGGGACAGGAAAAAATTGCTTACACAACATTCAAACAACATAAAATATAAAGGCAAATACAGCTGACCTTTGAACAACATGGATTTGAACTGTGTGGGTCCACTTGTACATGGACTTTTTCAATAAATATATTGGAAAATATTTTGGAAATTTGCAACAATTTGAAAAAACATTTTATTCTCTCTAGTTTACTTTATTACAAGAATATTATATATAATACATGTAATGTACAAAGTATGTGTTAATTGACAGTTTATGTTAGCAGTAAGGCTTCTAGTCAACAATAGGCTATTAGAAATTAAGTTTTGGGGAAGTCAAAAGTTATATGCAGATTTTTGACTGCACAGGGGTTTGGCACCCTAACCCCCCACATTGTTCAAGGGTCAGTTGCATTAATGAACTTTGCAACTTAGAATTTAAACTGTTTATCAAAAGATACCGATATTTAAAGAAAGAAAATTAAAAATTAAAGTGACTTAAAGTGGAATAATATCATACCCATAATTAATGAAGATTTAGAATCTGAATTTATAGAGAACTCCCAAAAATTAATAAAGTATTAACACAATAGAAAATTGAGCAAAATATTTGATGAGGTATTTCACAGATGGGGAAATATAGTTGATAGAAATCTGCTCAATCTCATTAATAATCAAGAAAATGAAAATGAAACCTCAATGAGATTCATTCCATTGAGTCAACAAATATTTATTAAAGTCTACTATATGCAAGCACTGCTGTGCACTCCAGGGATGCAACAGTGCACAAGACATACAAAATCCCTGCCCTTATGGAGTTTAGGCTCCAGTAGGAAAAGGCAATGGTAACAAGGGCTCTGGAGAGAAATGAAGCAATGAAGGGGGATAGGGAATGGGGGAGAGGCATGTCATATTTTTAAAGAGATGGCTAGGGAAGGCCTCACAGAGATCTGACAATCGAATAAAGGCCTACAGGAGGTGAAAGAGTAAACCATGGGAATGTCAGAGGGGAGAACATTCCAGGCAGAGGAAAGAATAAGTTCAAAGGTCCCGAGTAACACTAAGGAGGCCAGAGTGACTAGAGCAGAGACCATTTTGTACACACCAGGAAAAAACCTCAAAAGCCAAAAGTTGGTAGGGATATAAAGTAACATTAACTCTTATATACTGCAGATGGGAAGGCACATGGATAAAAATCACCTTGGAAAACTGTTTGTGTAGCTTTCCAGCATTACCCTACTAAGTATGTAACCCAGAAAACACTGGAGCATGTGTACAAAGAAATAGGTACAAAATATTCTTAACGACACTGATTTTTTAAGAACAAAATGAAGTCTTCTTGATTTTAATACCATTTTCACTGATAGAAGGTAAAAATAAAATGTATAGTCAAATTATAGAATACTATGCAGGAGTTAAAATGAATGAACTCTAGCTAAATGTATTTACATGGATGAATGGGATATAATGTTGACTTTAAAAAAAGCAAATTGCAGAAGAACGATACCTATGATTCTGTTCGTGTAAGGTTTTCAAATTTGCAAATCTAAGCAATATGTTGACTATGAATGTGTCTATAAATGGTAAAGTACTTTCTGATATGAGATTAATAAATTTAAAAAGTCAGTATGGGAGAAGTACAGGGAGTGGAATGGATCAGTAAGGGTATATGGGGCTTCGAAAGTATTAATGTTCTATTTCTACAACTGAATGGTAAGTACATGGCATTAACTTTATATTTATGATTTTATCTTGTAATCTACAAATATATATTTATCATACAAATCATGCAATATCTGTTGGTTACCTGAAGTATTTTATTTAAAAGTTTTGTTTTCTAAAGAGTGAATGTACAAGTTTCAATTTCAATAGCAGATAGTTTTAATGCAAAATGGTTAAATAAGTAAAGAATCATCTCCTTCAAAAAAAATTCTGGGTTACTGAAAAGGTATTTCTTTATACAGAACAAAAGTCTATAAAATATAAATCTATCCTGCTTTGATCTGTCTTTTTCTTTCTTGTTTCATTTTCGGGAACATAACAACCCTATTCCTTTTTAAAAAAGTCCTCCATATAAGTAAACAAAATCCATGTCATCTTCTCTTAAGATGACTAATCTAAGGGTGAGAAATAGGGAAATTTGACTGATGGGGAAAAAAGCTATTAAATACCACCAAAAACAATTGAATTTGATTTCAAAGTTTTTTTAACAAGAGAAAATAGTTCATTCATCTCCTTAATAAATTAAAAAAAGTTACAGCACAAATAAATAGAAAAAAGTTGAAAATTTAACTACACAAACAATTTAACATTTTTATATGCCAGGCATCATTCTAAGTGCTTTTATATTTATCAATTCCTTTAATCCAGAGAATAATCCAATAAAGTGGAAACTATTATTTTCCCCATTTTACAGAAAAAAGAGTCAAGACCAGAGTTAAGTTATTTGCTGAATGTCACACACCTAATAACTGGTGTTCTGTATTTGAACTCAAGTAGTAGGGCTCCATAATCCATGCCCTTAACCACTGCATTATATTGCTTTCCTCATATTATACTGTCTCAATGGAAGGAGACAGAGGGACAGAGGTCAGAAAAGAGAGAAAAGGAGGTCAGAAAGCTAAGGGGGCAAGATGATATCTGTTTAAGTCTGAGAAACAAATATCTAACTCATTTACCAATACTGCTCTTTTTTTTTCAGCTTTATTGAGGTATGTGATTAACAAAATTGCAAGATATTAAAGTAAATATTGTGATGACTTGATACACGTAAATTGTGAAAAGATTCCTCCTATCTAGCTTACTAATATATCCATCACCTCACAGATATATATATATATGTATATATTTTTATACAGGTTCATTTTTTGCTTGTGCTACAAGTCCAATGCAGTTTAATAAAGGTAGTCAGTCACACAGTATTCCTGGCTGAGAGTGGCTCCATCATCTTGTAACACTGCCATCTCAACATGTGGCTTCATATGTACATACATATACATAAACTGGTGGATGTGTTAATTAACTATATATAGCTATATATATACAAACTAGATATATATACACACACACATAGGTGTATGTTTAAAATTTTGGTAAGAACATTTAAGTTCTACTCTTACAACAAACTTTAATTATATAATACAGTATTATTAACTATATTCACCATGTTTGACATTAGAGATTCAGACCTTATTCATGTTATAGCTGAGTTTGTACCCTTTTACCAACATTTCTCTGTTTTCCTCACCACCACCTCCAGTCCCTGGCAATCACTTTTCTATTTTCAATTTCTATGAGTTTGATGGGGGTTTTTTTAGATTCCATACATAAGTCCACAATATTGCTTTTTAACATGTTTAAAAGGCTTCACTTCAACAATAAGCAAGCTTTGCAAAAATTTGCCAGAGAAAGTATGTTTATTATTCCATAAGTTTTGAAATATAGATATTCTTAAACTCTTTTTCTGTTTTCATCAAAAAATATCTGATCATTGTCTCTCCAATCAATTTTGTTTTTTACTAGTATTTTAGAGTTCCTTTGCCATCTTGTGGTCTTTTTTAGTATTGCTACTGAAAACCAAGCACCCTCTGAGTTGGGCTCCAGAAAAACTTTCATTGCCAATCTTAGGGACTGGCAGATATTTCGCCTACTTGTGATCAATCTGATCACCTCCTATGGACTCCTGAATTCATCTTCATCTTTTTTTTTGTACCATTAATGTACAATTACATGAGCAATGTTATGCTTACTAGACTCCCCCTGTTATCAAGTCCCCACCACATACCCATTACATTCACTGTCCATCAGCGCAGTAAGATGCTTTAGAGCCACTACTTGTCTTCTCTGTGTTTTATTGCCTTCCCCGTGCCCATTATGTGCGCTAATTGTAATGCCCCTTTTTCCCCCCTTATCCCTCCCTTCCCACCCATCCTCCCCAGTCCCTTTCCCTTTGGTAACTGTTAGTCCATTCTTGGGTTCTGTGAGTCTGCTGATGTTTTGTTCCTTCAGTATTTTTCTTTGTTCTTATACTCCACATATGAGTGAAAACATTTGATACTTGTCTTTTTCTGCCTGGATTATTTCACTGAGCATAATACCCTCTAGCTCCATCCATGTTGTTGCAAATAGTAGAATCTGTTTTCTTCTTATGGCTGAATAATATTCTATTGTGTATATGTACCACCTCTTCCTTATCCATTCATCTACTGATGGACACTTAGGTTGCTTCCATTTCTTGGCTATCATGAATAGTGCTGCGATAAACACAGTGTGCATTATGTCTTTCTCAAAACGGGCTGTGGCATTCTTAGGGTAAATTCCCAGGAGTAGAATTACTGGGTCAAATGGTATTTCTATTTTTAGTTTCTGGAGGAACCTCCATACTGCTTTCCACAATGGTTGAACTGATTGACATTCCACCAGCAGTGTAGGAGGGTTCCCTTTCTCCACATTCTTGCCAACATTGGTTGTTGTCTGTCTTTTGGATGGTGGTCAACCTGACTGGTGTCAGGTGATCTCATTGTGGTTTTAATTTGCATTTCTGTGATGATTAACGATGTGGAGCATCTTGTCATGTGTCTGTTGGCCATCAGAATTTCTTCTTTGGAGAAGTGTCTGTTCAGCTCCTCTGCCCATTTTTTAATTGGATTATTTGCTCTGTGTTTGTTGAGGTGCATGAATTTTTTATATATTTTGGATATCAACCCTTTATCAGATCTGTCATTTATTAATATATTCTTCCATACTGTAGGATGCCTTTTTGTTCTATTGATGGTGTCCTTTGCTGTACAGAAGCTTTCTAGTTTGCTAACTCCCACTTGTTCATTTTTGCTTTTGTTTCCCTTGCCCAGCAAGATATGTTCATGAAGAAGTTGCTCACTGTTTATGTCCAAGAGATTTTTGCCTATGTTTTTTTCTAAGAGTTTTATGGTTGCATGACTTATATTCACATCTTTGATCTATTTCAAGTTTACTTTTGTGTATGGGGTTAGACAATGATCCAGTTTTATTCTGTTACACGTAGCTGTCCAGTTTTGCCAACACCAGCTGTTGAAGAGGCTGTCATGTCCCCATTGTATATCCATGGCTCCTTTATCGTATATTAATTGACTGTATATGTTTGGGTTAATATCTGAACTCTCTATTCTGTTCAACTGGTCTGCAGGTCTGTTCTTGTGCCAGTACCAAATTGTCTTGATTACTGTGGCTTTGTAGTAGAGCTTGAAGGTGGGAAGCAAGATCCCTCCTGCTTTATTCTTCCTTCTCAGGATTGCTTTGGCTCTTTGGGATCTTTTGTGGTTCCATATGAATTTTAGAACTATTTGTTCCAGTTCGATGAAGAATGCTGTTTGTATTTTGATAGGGATTGCACTGAATCTGTACATTGCTTTAGGCAGGATGGCCATTTTCACAATATTAATTCTTCCTACTCAAGAGCATGGGATGAGTTTCTATTTGTTAGTGTCCTCTTTAATTCTCTTAAGAGTGCCTTGTAGTTTTCACACTATAGGTCTTTCACTTCCTTGGTTAGGTTTATTCCTAGGTATTTTATTCTTTTTGATGCAATTGTGAATGGAATTGTTTTCCTGATTTCTCTTTCTGCTAGTTCATTGTTAGTGTATAGGAAAGCAACAGATTTCTGTGTATTAATTTTGTATCCTGCAACTTTGCTGAATTCAGATATTAGTTGTAGTAGTTTTGGAGTGGAGTCTTTGGGGTTTTTTATGTACAATATCATGTCATCTGCAAATAGTGAGTTTGACTTCTTCTTTACCATCTGGATGCCTTGTTTTTCTTTGTTTTGTCTGATTGCTATGGCTAGGACCTCCAGGACTATGTTGAATGAAAGTGGTGAGAGTGTACATCCTTGTCTTGTTCCTGATACTAGAGGAAAAGCTTTCAGCTTTTCACCATTGAGTATGATGTTAGCTGTGAATTTGTGACATATGGCCTTTATTATGTTGAGGTACTTGCCCTCTGTACACATTTTGTTGAGAGTTTTTATCATGAATGGATGTTGAATTTCATCAAGTGCTTTTTCAGCATCTATTGAGATCATCATATGACTGTTATCCTTCTTTTGTTAATGTGGTGTATCACATTGATTTATTTGCAAATATTTTACCATCCTTGCATCCCTGTAATATCCCACTTTGTCATGATGGGTGATCCTTTTGATGTATTTTTTAATTTGTTTTACTAATATTTTGTTGAGGACTTTGCATCTATGTTCAGGGGTATTTTTGTATAATTTTCTTTTTTTGTATTGGAGTGATGCTGGACTCAGAGTGAGTTTGGAAGTATTCCCTCCTCTTTGACTTTCTGCAATACTTTAAGGAGGATGGGTATTAGCTCTTCTTTAAATGTTTGGTAGAATTCAGCTGTGAAGTCATCTGTTCCCTTGGACTTTGGTTTGTTGGGAGCCCTCTACCCACTTCTAAACATGCTATTCTGCACCTTGCTTTTGACTTAGTGTTAATTCTTTGAGATTATTCTATATTAGTGCAAAGAGCTTTACCTCATTCTTTTTAATGACTGCAGAATGTTTTATTTTATGGAGCTATCCTAAAGTTTGCTTAACCAGTCTTCATAGAAGCATTTTAAGCCAAAGAGTATCATAATCAGGATGTATATTTTGAAGTGGTCTTTCTGGCTGATAATTGCCAGATATCATTCCTTGTGGAGAATGGCCTGAAGGTTTCTAAACAAAGTAAACATCAAAGTAAAAAGGTAACCTGTTGGGAGCAAATCTGTGGGCCTTTAGGCAGATTCGGTCACAAAAGCCTTAAGACAACAGCAACGTTTGAGTAAAGTCTTTCCTGTAAAGTCAGCAACAATGAATCCATCCACGCGTTAGAAACAAGTTTTCCCCTATTACCAAGAAGCGCATTTAGTGAACTCCAAGGTTAGAGCTAGTGGTTAGGTTACCTAGCAACATATGCATTTCTAAGTTAGAGCTAGTGGTTAGGCTACCTCGCAGCATGTGCCTTTTCTGTCCTTTGTTAATCAAGAAGCACCCTCTGCCCCAGGGGAAAGCCCCTCCCTTAAAACCTCCCTCCCAAGGGCCCCCACCCCCAAAATGGCAAACTCCCCGCTTCTCTTCCGGGTCCTCCATTCCTGCCGGCGCCAACCAAGACCCAATCACCCCTCTACACCTCCCCGCCGGCGCCACCTAAGGTCCAATTATCTCCTGACCCACCCCTTACTTGCTAACCTGTATAAATTGAGCCTGCAAACAATAAACTGTGCCAGCTTGATCAGACACCCTGTCTTGCTGGTCGTTCTTTGTGTCCCTTGCCCCATTCTTTTTTTTTTTCAATTCTCTCCTCCAGGTCGTCGACCCCCATTGATAGTCCTGCAGGTCGGGACAGTAACCCATAGAATGGGAGAAAATATTTGCACATTATACATCTTATAAGGCCTGTGATGGGGTCCAAAATTTTGCATTTCTGACAAGTTCCTAGATGATGCTGGGAACTTCTGGTTCAAGGACCACACTGGAGAACCACTGAAGAGTCTACTCACAAACATAACTCCTCATACCTATCTGCCCCAAAGAAGGGTCAAAAGGGAACAAGGAGGAATGTGAAGAGTGGAGCTGCCATTTTACCTTCTTGATATTGTCATTTCATGAATAAATAAGTACAGTTTTTCTAATCATTCAGAAAAATTTAAATTTAAACACCCAAATGACACTGAATTTTAAGGAGGAAAAAAAGATATATTAACAGGGACAATTCAGTAGCTACAAACTATTTAACATTTAGAAAAACATTTTCTACTGTCCAATTTTTCTCTGTCTTCCTTGAGCTAGTTTGAGAACATTAGAAAAAATTTTTTTTTCATGGTCAAAGCTTTCCTAAAGAGTCTTTAAAGTCCGTAATTCTATGAAAAGGCAACACACAGCAAGCAATTGAGAAGGCAGAGCCATAGCTGCAGCTGAGCCAAGGTGAGAATAGCACTGCCAGGGAGTGGGGAGTACCAGCAGCTTCTCACAGAGAGCAGACATCTGTTCCCAAACCAAAGAATTTCAATGAGGCAACAATAGAAACCCAGGAATTATTACAAAACACAGATGGGCTCTGATTTCTCACTTCTATAGCATTACATGTCTGAACAGAATCTGGGTGGACCCTCTGATCCTATCAAAGCTTATAGGTATTATTATTTAATGGTTTGTCCTGAAGCTTTCACATGAAATTCTCATGGAAGATTCTACAAGTGGTGAGAAAAAGCTGAAGGAAAAATCTTGTTCCATGATACTGGACTGTCTAATATATATTTACAAGGTTGAAATAAATAAGCAAGAACTTTCTATTTTCATTTCCTAAAACTGCCACCTTTAAAGAAACCACCATGAAAATATGTTCAGTGCCTAAGTTAAGAAAAAGTAACAATAGTGTAAAAATAATTAGAATGATGTAATTACCATATTATTATAGGCATCTTCCCCAAGGACATATCAGTTAAGATTTTACCTTTAACCTATGGCAAAGGTCACAGACTCAAATACCTATAGGGGACAAACCAAGTAATAAATAATTGAACTCTTCAAGATAAAAGAAAATTCAAATGCCAGAAATATGAATCAAACATTGTAAATAAACTATGATTTAGGCAGAGTTGCATGCAGTGTGTAAGGTAGCCCTGAATCCTTGAACTAAGAGCAGTATTTTTAATTGAATTTGATAAGGGAAATCAACTCTTCTTAAACAAACATGAAATTTTTGCACAGTGAGTTTGAATTTAGAGTAATTCAAAGGTATTTGTGGAATTCAGGTGCTCTGATGTTATAATATTTAGGTATGTTTTTATTAAGGTATTATTGATATACAATCTTACAAAGGATTCACAAGACCAACATTATGGTTACTACATTCATCCATATTATCAAGTCCCACAAACACACCCCACTGCAGTCACTTTTCATCACCGTATTAAAATGCTATAGAGTCTTCTCTGTGCTATATTGCCTTCCCTGTGATCCCCCTACAGTATGTGTGTTCATCATAAGGCGCTTTAATTCCCTTCTCCCTTCCTCCCCACCTAACATCCCCACCTCCTTCCCTTTGTTAACTGCGAGTCTCTTCTTGGAATCTGTCGGTCTGCTGCTGTTTTGTTCCTTCAGTTTTGCTTTGTTGTTATACTCCACAAGTGCATGAAATTCGGTACTTGTCTTTCTCTGTCTGATTTATTTCACTGAGCATAATATCCTCTAGCTCCATCCATGTTGTTGCAAATGGTAGGATTTATTTTCTTCTTATGGCTGAATAATATTCCATTGTGTATATGTACCACTTCTTCTTTATCCATTCATGTACTCATGGACACTTAGGTTACTTCCATTTCTTGGCTATTGTAAATAGTGCAGCGATAAACATAGGGGTGCATATGTCTTTTTCAAACTGGGCTGCTGCATTCTTAGGGAAAATTCCTAAGCGTGGAATTCCTGGGTCAAATGGTATTTCTATTTTTAGTTTTTGGAGGCACCTCCATATTGCTTTCCACAATGGTTGAACTGATTTACATTCCTGCAAGCAGTGTAGGAGGGTTCCCCTTTCTCTGCACATTCACCAGCATTTGTTGTTTCATGTCTTTTGAATGTTGGCCATCCTAACTGGTGTGAGGTGATATCTCACTGAGGTTTTAATTTGCATTTTACTGATAATTAGTCATGTGGAGAATCTTTTCATGTGCCTGTTGGCCATCTGAATTTCTTCTTTGGAGAAGTGTCTGGTAAGATCCTTTGGCCATTTTTAAATCAGGTTATTTGTTTTTTTGGGTGTTGAGGCATGTGAATTCTTTATATATTTTGAATGTTAACCCCTTATCGGGTATGTTGTTTACAAATATATTCTCCCATACTATAGGATGCCTTTTTGTTCTGTTGACAGTGTCCTTTGCTGTACAGAATCTTTTTAGTTTGATGTAGTCCCATTTGTTCATTTTTGCTTTTGTTTCTCTTGCTCGAGGAGATCCATTCAGGAAAAAGTTGCTCATGTTTATATTCAAGAGATTTTTGCCTATGTTTCCTTCTAAGAGTTTTATGGTTCCATGACTTACATTCTCATCTTTGATCCATTTCGAGTTTAATTTTGTGTATGGACTTAGACAATAATTCAGTTTCTCTTGCATGTAACTGTCCAGTTTTGCCAACACCAGTTGTTGAAAAGGCTTTGATTTTCCCATTGTATATCCATGGCTCCTTTATTGTATATTAATTTATCATATATGGTTGGGTTTATATCTGGGCTCTCTATCCTGTTGCACTGATCTGTGTGTCTGTTCTTGTGCCAGTACCAAACTATCTTGATTACTGTAGCTTGTAGGAGAGCTTGAAATCAGGGAGCCTTATCCTCCCAGTTTATTCTTCCATCCCAGGATTGCTTTGGCTATTCGGGGTCTTTTGTGGTTCCGTATGAATTTTAGAACTATTTGTTCCAGTTTGATGAAGAATGCTGTCTTTATTTTGATAGGGATTGCATTGAATCTGTAGACTGCTTTAGGCAGGATGGTCATTTTCACAATATTAATTCTTTGTGGGGAGCGGGCTATGCCCTTCCCCCACTTGCCGATGTGGCGGGAATGGAGAACAAAGAACATTCTGTTTACGCATTCCATGAGCAACTAACTGGAACCCTGCTGTAGCTCAGTTGGTAGAGCATGGGACTCTTAACCTCAGAGTCATGAGTTCGAGCCAAACTGAAACAGCTGAGGCAAGCAAGAGGGCTAGGGGCTGGTGACGTGAAGGAGCATCAGCCCTCCCCATCTGCCCAGCTAGCTCAGTCGGTAAAGCATGAGACCAGCCCTTCCAGTTCTCTCTGTCTTTCTTCCTTTTCTTCGCCCCCCTTCCGCACTTCAGGACCTGCTCGACTAGGCGAGGCTGGACCGCGACAATTCTTCCTATCCATGAGCACAGGATATATTTCCGTTTATTGGTGTCTTCTTTGATTTCTCTTAAAAGTGTCTTGTAGTTTTCAGAGTATAGGTCTTTCACTTCCTTGGTTAGGGTTATTACTAGGTATTTTTTAATTTTTTTATGCAATTGTGAATGGAATTGTTTTCCTGATTTCTCTTTCTGCTAGTTCATTGTTAGTATATAGGAATGCAACAGATTTCTGTGTTTAATTTTGTATCCTGCAACTTTGTTGAATTCAGATAGTAGATGTAGTAGTTTTGGGGTGGATTCTTTAGGGTTTTTTATGTACAATATCTTGTCATCTGGCCAACAGTGACAATTTAACTTCTTCCTTACCAATCTGGATGCCTTTTATTTCTTTGTGTTGTCTGATTGCTTTGGCTAGGACCTCCAGTACTATGTTGAATAAAGATGGGGAGAATGGGCATCCTTGTCTTGTTCCCAATCATAGAGGAAAAGCTCTCAGCTTCTCACTGTTAAATGTGATGTTGGTTGTGGGTTTGTCATATATGGCTTTTATTATGTTGAGGTACTTGCCCTCTATACCCATTTTGTTGAGAGTTTTTATAAAGAATGGATGTTGAATTTTGTCAAATGCTTTTCCAGCATCTACGGAGATGATCACGTGGTTTTTTCCTTCTTTTTGTTGATGTGGTGGATGATGTTGATGGATTTTTCGAATATAGTACCATCCTTGCATCCCTGGAATAAATCCTACTTGATCATGATAGATGATCTTTTTGATGTATTTTTTAATTCGATTTGCTAATATTTTGTTGAGTACTTTTGCATCTATGTTCATCAGGGATATTGGTCTGTAATTTTCTCTTTTTTTGGTGCCTTTGTCTGGTTTGGTATTAGAGTGATGCTGGCCTCATAGAATGAGTTTGGAAGTGTTTTTTGGAAAACTTTAAGGAAGATGGTATTAGGTCTCCACTAAATGTTTGATAAAATTCAGCAGTGAAGCCATCTGGTCCAGGTTTTTTGTTTTAGGTAGTTAATTCAATTTCATTGCTGGTAATCGGTCTGTACAGATTTTCTCTTTCTTCCAGGGTCAGCACTGGAAGGTTGTATTTTTCTAGAAAGTTGTCCATTTCTTCTAGGTTATCCAGTTTGTTAGTATATAATTTTTCATAGTATTCTCTAATAATCCTTTGTATTTCTGTGGTGTCTGTATAGATTTTTCCTTTCTCATTTCTTATTCTCTCCTTTTTTCTTGATAATTCTGTCTAGGGGTTTATCTATTTAGTTTATTTACTCAAAGGACCAGATCCTCCTTTCACTGATTCTTCTCATTGTTTTATTCTATTTTTCTTGATTTTATTTATTTCTGTACTAATCTTTATTATGTCCCTCCTTCAACAGACTTTGGGCCTCATTGTTCTTCTTTCTCCATTTTCATTAATTATGAGTTTAGACAGTTCATATGGGATTGTTCTTCTTTCCTGAGGTAAACCTGTATTGCAATATACTTCCCTCTTAGCATGGCCTTTGCACTGTCCCACAGATTTTGCAGTGTTGAGTTATTGTCATTTGTCTCCATGTTACTTGATCTCTGTTTTTATTTGGTCATTGATCCATTGTTTATTTAGGAGCATGTTGTTAAGCTTCCATGTGGTTGTGGGCTTTTTTGCTTTCTTTGCATAATTTATTTCTAGTTTCATACCTTGGTGGTCTGAGAAACTGGTTGGTACAATTTCCATCTGTTTGAATTTACTGAGGCTCTTTTTGTGGCCTAGTATGTGATCTATTCTGAAAAACATTCCATGTACACTTGAGAAGAATATGTATCCTGATGCTTTTGGGTGGTGTTCTGTAGATGTCTGTTAGGTCCATCTGTTCTAATACGTTGTTCAATGCCTCTGTCCCCTTACTTATTTTCTGTCTGCTGGATCTGTCCTTTGGAGTGAATGGTGTGTTGAAGTCTCCTAAAATGAATGCATTGCACTCTATTTCCTCCTTCAATTCTGTTAGTATTTGTTTCACATACATAGGTGCTCCTGTGTTGGGTACATAGATATTTATAGTGTTTATATCCTCTTGTTGGACTGACCCCTTAATCATTATGTAATGTCCTTCTTTGTCTTTTGTTACCTTCTTTGTTTTGAAGTCTCTTTTGTCTGATACAAGTTCTGCAACTCCTGCTTTTTTCTCCCTATTAGTTGCATGAAATATCTTTTTCTATCCCTTTACTTTTAGTCTGAGAATGTCTCTGGGTTTGAGGTGAGTCTCTTGTAGGCAGCATATAAACAGGTCTTGCTTTTTCATCCATTTAGTGACTCTATATCTACTGATTGGTGCATTCAGTCCATTTACATTTAGGGTGATTATTGATAGGTATGTACTTATTGCCATTGCAGGCTTTATATTCGTGGTTACCAAAGGTTCAAGATTAACTTCCTTCTATCTAACAGTTTAATGTAACTCACTTAGTATGCTATTACAACACAATCTAAAGGTTCTCTTTTTTTTCCTCCTCCATTCTTTATATATTAGGTATCATATTCTGTACTCTTTGTGTATCCCTTGACTGACTTTGGTGGTAGTTGATTTTATTTTGCATCTGCTTAGTAATTAATTGGCCTACTTCCTTTACTGTGGTTTTATTTTCTCTGGTGACAGCTATTTAGACTTAGGAATACTTCCATCTATAACAGTCCCTCCAAAATACACTGTAGAGACAGTATGTGGGAGGTAAATTCTCTCAGCTTTTGCTTATCTGGAAATTGTTTAATTTCTCCTTTAAATTTAATGACTATCTTGGGGGATAGCGTATTCTTGCTTCAAGGCCTTTCTGCTTCATTGCATTGAATATATCATGCCACTCCCTTCTGGCCTATAAGGTTTCCATTGAGAAGTCTGATGATGGCTTGATGGGTTTTCTTTTATATGAGATCTTTTTTCTCTCTCTGAGTGCTTTTAATATTCTGTCTTTATCTTTGATCTTTGCCATTTTATTGTTATATGTCTTGGTGTTGTCTTCCTTGGGTCCCTTGTGTTGGGAGGTCTGTGTACCTACATGACCTGAGAAACTATCTACTTCCCCAGATTGGGGAAGTTTTCAGCAATTACCTCCTCAAAGACACTTTCTATCCCTTTTTCTCTCTCTTCTTCTGGTACCCCTATAATGCAAATATTGTTCCATTTGGATTGGTCATGCATTTCTCTCAATATTCTTCCATTCCTAGAGATCCTTTTTTCTCTCTGTGCCTCAGCTTCTTTCTATTCCTCTTCTCTAATTTCTATTTCATTTACTGTCTCCTCTACATCTAATCTGTTTTTAAATCCTCCCATTGTATGTTTCATTTCAGATACTGCATTATCCAATGTTTGTGGCTATTTCTGAATTCTTCCCTGAGTTCATGAATATTTTTCTCTAACTCCATGACCATGTTTATGGTTTTTATTTTGAAATCTCTTTCAGGAAGATTGATGAGTTCAGTTTTACTTGGCCCTCTTTCTCATGTTTGTGGGATTTTGGTTTGAACCAGATTCCTTTGACATTGCATGTTTGTAGGTGGCTCCCTCTAGTGCCCAGAAGCTCTCTCTCTCTGGAGCTGTTCAGCACCTGGAGCAATAGTGGGGGTTTGCAGGCGAGCTGCGTTGGTGCCTGTCAGGAGGAAAGAGCTCTTTCCTGCTTCCCAGCAGTAGTGCCTGTCTCCACTGCCAGGGCCAGTCGGCTAAGCACGCAGGGAGAAACCTCTATGCTTTGCACTTGTAGATGCCATAGGCAGGGCTACCCTCTGGCTGACCTGACACAATGGCAGGGGCAGCCAGTTTATGTGCTGGTGCTGGCCGGGAGGAAGGTGCAGCAGGCTGTGTATCATGCTGGGGGCATTGTAGCTGTGTTGCCAGCCAGGGGGAAAAAGCATCTGAAGCTCCTGAAAGTTCTCATCCTGCTGGGCTGATTGTGCCAGGACAATTTTGTCTACATGTCCTTTCTCCTGAGCAGCAAGCTCTGTGCAATCCTTGCTGCTTTAGCAGCCCTCTCACTGTTAAGAAGTTTCTCAGACTGCCTGCCTTTCTTTTGTCCTAGAGCAGCCAGTGTGGATCCCTGTTTTCCACAAGTGCCTGAAATCTCAGTCTGTCCAAGTGTTCCTCCTGTCTTAGCTTTCCAACTCCTCTAATCTCCAGAGCACCATGTAATGTAGGTTCTTGCACCCAGAGCAGATCTCCAGGGTTGGGTGTTCAGCAGTCCTAGGCCTCCACCCTCTCCCCACTCTGTTTCTCTTCCTCTCTCCAATGTACTCGGGTTGGGGAAGGGCTTGGGTGCCTTTGGATCATGGCTTTGGTACTTTACCTTCTTCCTTGAGGTCTGCTGGTTTCCCCAGGTGTAGACAGTCTACCGCAGCCTTCTTTCCTGTTGTTCTTTTAGGATTTGATGTTTTTGCTTTTTCTCATATTATATGTGGTTTTGTGAGGTGGTTTCTGTCTCACCTCTCACACTGTCATCTTTAATCCTCCTCTCCTTGCAAACAAATTAAAAGCCAAAAGAAATAAGTGACTTCTTAGCAAAACATAAAATTATAAATATACACTCAAGGAGTAATAGAGAATTTGACTAAGTGAATTACTATAAAAGAGAAAAACTCATGTGTGTTATATGTATATGATATGTATATATAAGCATGAAGAAAAATATAGCAATATATATTGCTATTTATATATTAATATTTATACTTTGCTAAGATATATATACATATACATATTACATTGCTAATATAAGATTATATTGTTAGATGTGGAACATAAGAAGGGAAAGATAAAAAAGTAACTATCAATAAGTGTCAATGTGATCTCATATGTGTAAAATTAAGCATAAGCATGTCTGTATCATAAAGAGATGCATGACAGGCTAGTAACCATATGTTAATCCCAAGAGAAAGGGATACCCCTAATTTCAGAAGCATGTCTCATTCCTACACTGCTTGGCCTGGTGCCAGCAAATACTGAGCACAGAGGATAAAGGGAGGCCAGTATTGGTGACTGATTGACTTTTCAAGGGAATCTCCATTGTTTTAAGGAAGTGCTGCTCAAACTTAAACACACATCAGAATCACCTGGAAAGCTTGTTAAAAGAGATTACTGGGCCCCACCGTTAGGGTTTCTGATTTTGTAAGTCTGAGGTGAGGCCCAGGATACAGTGGTCTATATTTTGGGAATTACTGTCCTAAGACAACTTCCATTATTCTAAAAGTTCGTTGAAATCTCTGTGGTCTCCTATTCCATCTTTTGCCTTCTTTACTCCTTTTTATTATCATTTTATTCAAGTTTTAAGAATCAAATTCTTAAATATTATCTTTTCAAGTTTGTGAAATCTACCTTAAAAGGTTTATTGTAATAACAGTGTAATTACCATTTATTGACACCTAGTACAAATTAGGCAATATGTTCTAGCATTATATCATAAAACCCTGTGAGGTAGGTACTATTATTAGACTAATGCAGATGAGGGAACTGAACTTAGAGAAGATCCTATATGTGCTCGTCATTAGTGTATTCTACTGCTTCAGAACTAATGGTCAAAACCCAACAAAACAAAACAACAGCAAACTAGCAACATATGCAGGGAGATAAATCATGGTAACACTTTCATTCAATGATTATGAGATACCTAGAGGTGCCCAAATTTTAGCTCAAATAATGTTAATATTTATATAGTTCACAGTGCTTATAATCATACGGTGTTTTCACATAGAAGACGAGTAAATAATATTTCTATACTCCTGAGCAAACAGACCTGGGTGACATGGAACTAACAAAAGAGAAATTTTTTAAACTTCTAAGCAGTTTTGAAGAAATGGTATGCATATTTGTTAGGATACAGACTATGTGGCTGCAACAGTAAGATAAGATGGTTCAAATGAGATCAGAGAATGCTTCTTTCTCAATTAACTGTCTAGACATAAGCTAGTAGCTTTGTTCTGTGATGCAAAGCCTCCAGGTCCCTTCTTCCTTCTATCTTCTTGCTCATGTGCTCTTTGTCTACATGGTTGAGGTTAGCTCGACACACAAGTCTGCCTTCCATACTTCTTCCTTTCTTTGAAGGAAGAGAGGAAAGCAAACTCATCCTTTTAAACAGGGGCAATATTACTCCCAGGGGGACAAAAGCTGGTTCTTGGGGGTAGAGGTGCAAAAATCTTTCAGTCTTTTTTTATGTATAAAGCACAAATATTCATATAAGTGCATAAATAGATATACAATTACGGGGAAAATGGAAGATCCTATGGCAAGGATCCTCACCTGATCCTAAACTATTTGATGATGTAATTGGCTTACTGCTAGGCTAATGCCTCCACACCCACAGACAATAAACTATTATTAACTGAATCACTACATAAAGAGCTCTGCCCAGTGCTCTGGGCAAAGGCAGAGATGGAAATGGATTATAGACCTGTAGACTGTTGGGTGCAGATGTGATTCTAGTGCTCAACCTACCACTGAGAAAACAAAGCCAGGTGTAAACCTTTTACCCCAAGAACATCAAGAACATTCCACTGTCATGTCTTAGTCTCACTGAATCCATAGTGAAGTTGCCCAGATCTGAAACCCTCAGGCAAGACAATATATTCATGGTAGTAAAATTTCACAGGGGCAATTAGGGGAAAAAAATGTCTAAAAAGTCTCCTTATGGGAGTGATAATGAAAACAAAATTGAGAAACTCAATTTTAAACATAAGTACCACAAGTTCCACACATCTCTTTGCTCCCAAGGACTTGGTCACCAAGAAAAACACAGCTGCTGCCAGGGAAGCTAGGAAATAGATGGGTGACCATTGGCCCAGAGTAAACTCACTTTCTTCCCACATGAGTCTCTTCATAAGGCTGCTTGAGCCTTCCCATGACATGACAGTTGGTTTCAATCAGCAAACAAACCAAGAGACCATGGGTGGAACAGCAATGTCTTTTATGACCAAGCCTTGGGTTCCACACGCTGTTCCTTCTACCACGTATACATAAGTATACAGACCAAACTTGATACAATGTGGGAGGAACCTTCACAAGGGTATGAATATCAGGAGGCTAGCCTGGGGATCATTTATGAGATTAACTTTTTATTTTGAAGTTTAATCCGAAGTTCCCATATTTGTATAATTGGAAAAAATTATTCTGGTTAAATTCGAGTTGTCCTTCAAGGACCTCATGAAATGTTGACTTCTCAGCCAGATTTCATTGCTTGCTCCTTTGTGATTCTACATCACACTATTCTCACAACTGGGACAGTACTTATCACTCTGTATAATGGTTCACTGTGTACAAGGCTGCCTCTCCAGTGTGAAAACAGGATTGAGGCTTACTTATTTTGAAGCCCTCCAAGTACAAGGCAGTGCTGAATTTTTTTTAATTGCCAGCTACTCTCTGTTATTGCTAAGGAAACCAGTATGGGTCCAAAGTGAAAATCCTTCTGAATTATCTATTTAGCTCATCATTGACTTGCCTTACAAACCTAAATAACTTGCTTAAAACAAGTAAGTAAACTTGGCAGAAAAAACAAACCCAGAACACAAGCTTACTCATTTCAATGATAGATGTAACTGAAAACCAGAATTTTCATATAGATGAGCTGGCAAATTAAAATCTGAACTCTTTGCTAGATGATTTTTGCAGGAGAAAATGGGTGCTTTAACAGAAAATAATGCTTTGTTTAGGTCACAACCTTCCAGATTATCTGATCCTAGCCTTTCATTACTGTTGAACTGTTTTACCCTATTAATTTGTACTGAAGAAAACTGATAGTGGTACAAAATAACTCTTGATTCTAGGCTTGTAAATTCTGTCTAGTGGAGGTTTAATTGACTCTTCTCTACTGTAAAAGAAGCCAGTTTGCCTTCCGTTTGCACGATCATTTCAATATTCCTGATTTACAACTATGTCTGTTCTTTGGATACTCCTGTTGAACTAGCTGTAACATCTTATTGGTTCCCTCATTTTATTGAGTTAAATAAAATCTTTAACACTTGTTCATTTTATATCTGTATGTGAATCATGCTTTTCACTTGTTTTTGAAAATCATCCTTCAACAGCACAGATATATGGGACAAGAGAGGTTGGCTGAGTGATCTTAACCAAAGTTACAAAAGGCACAGAACTAGAATTATACAAACGTAGATTTAAATCCTGACTTCTTAAAGCACTCAGGACTACTGCACTATGCACCTCCAGAGGGTGCCATTCACACTGCAGCTTTTGTCAATGGTGTTTTCCTGAATAGTCCTTTGCACAGGTCTGCACTGCATATACGTCAATGCCACCTCCACTTCAAAAGCAATCTGTGTGAGTCAGGGTATGCACTGGCAGAAAGCATGTCCGGTCCCTTTGCCTTGGTGATGATGAGATGTTTTATGAACAAATGATGCATGTATTAAGTGCTTAGCTATCATAATGTAAGCAAAAAGCATAGGGGTAGAAATGAGTAAGGGAAAGAGGTAAGAATGGCTTCTAAATGTTAAGAGCTTTGATCAGCACTGTCTAATAGAACTGTTTAAAATGATGAAGATTTTCATCATTGTGCTATCCAACACAGTAGCCACTACCCACATGTGGTTACTGAGCACTTGAAATGTCATTAGTGTGAATGAAGAACTGAATTTTTTATTTTATTTCATTTTAATTAATTTAGATTTAAACAGTTAATGTGGTTTATGGCAACCATATTGGACATGTATCAATAAATAACTAATAAAAGGACAAATTTTTAGACTCAGAAAAGCAGGAGATGTAAGCATATTAAATTTTTGGTCCAAGGCCTACATATTTAAAAAACATTGATACCCAAAGAATACAACTTCTCAGATTCAAAAGGACATATGCACCCCTATGTTTATCACAGCACTTTTTACAATAGCCAAGATATGGAAGCAACCTAAGTGTCCATCAGTAGATGAATGGATAAAGAAGAGGTGGTACATATACACAATGGAATATTATTCAGCCATAAGAAAGAAACAAATCCTACCATTGCAACAACATGGATGGAGCTGGAGGACATTATGCTCAGTGAAATAAGTCAGGTGGAGAAAGACAAGTGTCAAATTATTTCCCTCATTTGTGGAGTATAACAATGAAGCAAAACTGAAGGAATAAAATAGCAACAGACCCACTGACTCCAAGAAGGGACTAGTGGTTACCACAGGGCAGGGGTGTGGGAGGGCAGGTGGGGAGGGAGGGAGAAGGGGATTGAGGGGTATTATGTTTAGTACACATGGTGTAGGGGGGTCACGGGGAAAACAGTGTAGCACAGAGAAGGCAAACAGTGAATCTGCGGCATCTTACTACACTGATGGATGGTGACTGCATTGGGGTATGGGTGGGGGACTTGATAATATGGGTAAATGTAGTAACCACATTGTTTTTTCATGTGAAACCTTCATAAGAGTGTATATCAAGAATACCTTTTTAAAAAAATGGGCAGAGGAGCTGAACAGACACTTCTCCAAAGAAGAAATTCTGATGGCCAACAGGCACATGAAAAGATGCTCCACATCGCTAATCATCAGAGAAATGCAAATTAAAAGCACAATGAGATATCACCTCATACCAGTTACGATGGCCAACATCCAAAAGACAAACCACAACTGTTGGCGAGGATGTGGAGAAAGTGGAACCCTCCTACCCTGCTGGTGGGAATGTAAATTAGTTCAACCATTGTGGAAAGCAGTATGGAGGTTCCTCAAAAAACTAAAAATAGAAATACCATTTGACCCAAGAATCCCACTCCTAGGGAATTTACCCTAAGAATGCAGGAGCCCAGTTTGAAAAAGACATATGCACCCCTATGTTTATCACAGCACTATTTACAATAGCCAAGAAATGGAAGTAACCTAAGTGTCCATCAGTAGATGAATGGATAAAGAAGATGTGGTACATATACACAATGGAATATTATTCAGCCATAAGAAAACAAATCCTACCATTTGCAACAACATGGATGGAGCTAGAGGGTATTATGCTCAGTGATATTAAGAGGGTATTAAGCCAGGTGGAGAAAGACAAGTATCAAATGATTTCACTTATATGTGAATTATAAGAACAAAGAAAAACTGAAGGAACAAAACAGCAGCAGACTCACAGAACCCAAGAATGGACTAACAGTTACCAAAGGGAAAGGGACCAGGGAGGATGGGGGGGAAGGGAGGGAAAAGGGGAATAAGGGGCATTACAATTAGCACACATAATGTCGTGGGGGTCACGGGGAAGGCAGTATAACACAGAGAAGACAAGTAATGGTTCTATAGCATCTTACTACTCTGATGGATAGTGACTGTAATGGGGTATGTGATGGGGGCTTTATAATGGGGGAAATCTAGTAACCACAATGTTGCTCATGTAATTGTATATTAATGATACCAAAATAAGATAAAAGAAACAACAACAAAAGAAAAAACACTGAGACTCCAAAGAACTGTTTATTTGGGTTATAGCTATCAATATTTATTGTCTTAAGAAAAACAGAAATTTTAAAATATTTATTAATTCATTTAGAAATAATAATGAACCTATTGTTTTATGGGAAAATAACTGTTTTTTTCCAAAACAAAGTAGACTAGTGAGAAGAGTGGCATTGCTTCAGATTTCTGCATTCAGTCTATTGGCATATCATACAGCCTCTGGAAGACTCTCCACTCTATGCTTATAAGAAAAAGGCATATACAGAGGATCAAAGCCTAATTTGGTTACACAGAAAATGAACTAAGATACAGTATGAAGAAGAACTTCCAACTTTAGCACTCTCTGGAAGAGACATACCAGAAAATGATCATCAAAAAACCTCAACAAAGATCCAGGCGATGCTGCAGTTGTAGCTGTATTCATCCCACTGGTTCCTGGACTTGCCATTGGAATGAAGGAGATATCTAAGCTGTCCTGTGCATACAGTAAAACAACAAATTTGACTGGCTCTATACTGTTGGAACTCAACCAAGAATTAGGAGAAGTGCAAGTTGTAGCGCTCCAAAATCTTACAACTACAGACTATCTACTGTTAAAAGAACATATGGGATGTGAACAGTTCCCAGGAATGGGTTGTTTTAATTTGTCTGATTTCTCTCAGACTGTTCAAGTACAGTTGGACAATATCCATCATATCATAGACAAATTTTCACAAATGCCTAGGGTGCCTAACTGGTTTTCTTGGCTTCACTGGAGATAGCTGATAATTATAGATCTGCTTTAGTTATGTAACTGTATTCCTATTATGTTAATGTGTGTGTGCAATTTAATTAGTAGTTTAAAACCTATACATGCTTAAGTTACTCCACAAGAAGATATGTCAAAGAAATAATCAATCTTCCCATGTTTTCTTCCATCTGCTACCTCTATAGTTTTTCTTCTTCCTTCCTAATTACAACCCTTAAATAGAATTCGTGCCTCATATCGAATTCACCGAGTATCATAACTCCTCCAAATGGTAAAGATACCTCAAGACAAATGCTGGACATAGAAGCCACAGGGCATAAATCTGCAAAGAAGTAAAAAGCTAAGCTTGTCAAACAATATGGCTTCTCTCTCACTTACCAACTTTACATTTCCCTGTATGGCCCCGGAAGATGACTGGTTAGCCAGAGACGGGTAAGATTCCTCAAGGGAGGAACAACCTAAGACAGGCACAGTCGCAGGGGGGCTATCAGGTGAGAAATTGGGGATCAACAGAGGTGAGGCTTAGAACCTTACCCCCCCTGTTTTGAGAGAAATCTTCTGCATCCGTGGATGTATTATTGCCCTTGTCTAGCTTGGATTAACACATAGTCTACAGGCACACACCTGATCATCTCTACATTTGCTCTCTTACAACACTAAACTATGTTTTCTACCTTTATCTTGCATCTACCTACCACTTCAGCATTTTATTTAAAAATATTAATAATAATAATAGTAATAATAATAAAGGGAGAAATGTGGGATTCACATATAAATCAAGTATAAAAATCAAACAAATATTCATATTTGACCTGACTGTTTATAGTTCATGAGTGATCAAAACTGAAAGTTTTTGTGATGACTGCCCTTGTACTGTTCACCATGTAAGAACTTATTCACTGTGTAAGAATTTGTTCACCATGTAAGAACTTGTTCATTATGCTTCAGAAGATTGGAGACTGACGAGAATTAGGCTGGGGATGGATTAATGATTGTGCATTGAGCATTGAGTCCCGTATACAGAATTTTATTGTTGTTAACAACCATTTGATCAATAAATATGAGAGATGACCTCTCAAAAAAAAAAAAAAGAAATAAAAAGGCAAATGTCATAAAATTACTATTGTGAAAAAAGGTCCCAAGAGCCCCCTGAGATTGCACTTCGAGAAACACTCATCTAGCAATGGTTTACTGACACAAAATATTTGGATACCCCTTTCTTCATGGCCACTGTCCCCACCATATTGCAAATAGGTAGCTTTGTTGGTCCCACAACAGGTGAGAGGCTCTAGCCTCCAGGTTACCATTAGAGGTGATGGATAAGGCATGAGGCAGAAGATAAAGAGGGTACATAAAAGCCTGTGTATTAAATTGTGGGATACTCAGTACCTGTGCAGAAAAGAATTCACAGAGCAGGCCTGAAATTACTATCCTTTTTTTTTTTTTGTTATCATTAATTTATAATTACATGAAGAACATTATGTTTACTAGGCTCCACCCTTCACCAAGTCCCCCCCCACAAACCCCATTACAGTCACTGTCCATCAGCATAGTAAGATGCTGTAGAATCACTACTTGTCTTCTCTGTGTTGTACAGCCCTCCCCATGCCCCCCCCAACATTATACATGCTAATCATAATGCCCCCTTTCTTTTCCCCCCGCCCTTATCACTCCCTTCCCACCCATCCTCCCCAGTCCCTTTCCCTTTGGTAACTGTCAGTCCATTCTTGAGTTCTGTGAGTCTGCTGATGTTTTGTTCCTTCAGTTTTTCTTTGTTCTTATACTTCACATATGAGTGAAATCATTTGATACTTGTCTCTCTCCGCCTGGTTTATTTCACTGAGCATAATACCCTCTAGCTCCATCCATGTTGTTGCAAATGGTAGGATTTGTTTTCTTCTTATGGCTGAACAATATTCCATTGTGTATATGTACCACATCTTCTTTATCCATTCATCTACTGATGGACACTTAGATTGCTGCCATTTCTTGGCTATCGTGAATAGTACTGCGATAAACACAGTGGTGTATTATCTCTTTCTCAAAATAGGCTGCAGCATTCTTAGGGTAAATTCCTAGGAGTGGAATTCCTGGGTGAGATTACTATCCTTTGAAAAGCCTCCTTGGAACCTTAGCCCTTGGTTGGTATCTGAGAACTTTGATTTCAGGAAGGTTCCTCCAAGAATGCTTTAATGTGCCTAAACGTAGTGTGCACAGGTAATATGGTTCATGCCGAGCACCTGTTTTCCTTCTGGGAGTCTGGAGTTTTGGTACATGTTAGGCAGAGGGTGCCTATGGGAGCAGTCCCCAGCGAAACCTTGGTCACTGTATCTCTACTGAGCTCCATTAGTAGTAACACTTCACACAAGTCTCTATTCAATGACGGAGGAATTAAACACATCCTGTGTGACTCCACTAGGACAGGACTCTTGGAAGCTTGTGCCTGGTTTCCTCTGTATACCTTCACTTTGTTCCAGGTACCTTTTCCTTTTGATGATTTTGCTTTTATACCTTTCACTGTAATAAATCATAGCTGTGAGAATAACTAGACACTGAGTCCTATGAGTCCTCCTAGAGAACCAGTGAATCAATAGGTGATCTTAGGGACTCTTGACATTCCCTTTCAATGGCCCTGCTCCCCGAATGATGACACCTATGATTATATCTCATGCTGCAGAGGACTGGAGGCTTCTCCCTGAAGAAACTGAAAAGACAAATGAAGAGAAAAACAGACCAAGAAAGAGCAGAAACAATGAAAAAAACAAAAGGAAAGCCTAAAGATAAAACTACAATTAATTTCATTAAAAGGTAAGAAAATATATGGCATTCATAACATAAGAGTAGGATGCTATGAAAAGAAGCAATCCAAGAACAAGAAAAAGCTCTATAAAATTAAAAAATATGATCATCAAAATGAAATTCTGAATAGAGGGGCTAGAAGATAGAGTTGAAAAACTTGCCCAGAGAAGCTGGAAAAAAAAAAGAGAGAAAGAAATGGAAAACAGAAGAGGGAAGATAAGAAAATTAAAGGATCAAGCCAGGAAGCCCAAAATCCAGCTAAATAAAAGAGAGAACACAATAAATGGAAAGGAAGAAATTATTAAAGTAAATTTTACCAGACTAGAGAAAAAAATGAGGCCTCAGGTTGAAAGGGCTCACCAAGTGCAAAGCACAGAGAATGAAGAAAAAGAATTACATCAAGGTCACGTTATTATAAAATTTTAGGATACCAGAGAGAAGATTCTAAAAAGCCTTCAGAAAGGAAAAACAACCCAGAAATAAAGAGATATGAGACTTAATGATATCTGATTAACAGCAATACTGACAGACACACTAAAATTAAATCTTAAAATTCTGGGAAAAAACCTAGACTTCCATATTCAAACAACCATTCAACACCACAACACATTTTTGAGACATGCAAGGACTTGGCAAATTTATCATTTCTTAGAATGTAACTAGATGAAGTGCTGCAGCAAAATGATATGAGCAAACCACACCAGGATCTAGGTAACAGGATTCAAAACAGGAGAAAGGTGAAAGAAAGCCTCAGGACTACAGCTATGCACCAAATGTAGAGTACTTTATCTTCTAGTCCTACTCAGAATTTCATTTGGATTATCATATTTTTAATTTCATAGAGCATTCTGTTTTGTCTTGCTTTAATTTGTGATTTTTAAAAAACCACATTATTTGCCATCTTAGTGATTTTTAAGCATACAGTTCAGTAGTATTAGGTGTATTTACATTATTGTGCAACAGAGCTCCAGTTTTTTATCTTGCAAATTGAAACTCTCTACCCATTAAACAACAACTCCCTGCTTCCCTCTCCTCACTGCAAGCCCCTGGAAATTACCATTCTACTTCCTGTTTCTTAAATTTGACTACTTTTAGATACTTCATATAAGTGGAATCATACAAGATTTATCTTTCTGTGACTGGCTTATCTCACTTAATATAATGTCCTCAAGGTTCATCCATGTTGTAGCATGTGACAGGATTTCCTTCCTTTTTAGAGCTGAATAATATTCCATTGTGTATATATGCCACATTTTGTTTATCTATTCCTCTGTCAATGGCCATTTGGGTTGCTTCTACCTCTTGGCTACTGTGAATAATGCTGTTATGAATATATGTGTGAAATATCTCTTCAATGTCCTGCTTTCAATTCTTTTGGATGTATAAACAGAAGTCAAATTACTGGATTATATGGTAATTCTATTTTTAATTTTTTGAGGAATCACCATATTGTTTTTGATACAGCTGTACCAATTTACATTCCCACCAACAGTACACAGTTCCAATTTCTCCACATTTTCTCCAACATTTGTTCTTTTCTGGTTTTTTTTTTTATAGTAGACATCCTAGTGAATGTGGGGTGACATGTCCTTGTGCATTTGATTTGCATTTCTCTAGTGATTAGCAAAACCACCTGGTTTTGTAAGGTAGACCTGAAGGGTTTATTGGAGTGGCTCAGCTGTTGAATCCAGAATCAAGAGGAATGTGGCTGGAGTCAGAACCTCAGTTTGCATCACATGTTTCTTAGAGTCCTGTTGATATGTATGTGTTTGTATGATTCAAAGGGAATGAATTTGTTTGTAGTTTCTGTTGTTCAGATTAATCAGGGTGGCTGATGGAATGGCATGGTCTTGGGGAAAATCACTTAGAAGCCAACATGGTGTAGAAAGAAGGGGTCAGTTTCGTTGAGGAACAATTCTCCATAGGTCTCTCACATTTCTGGACATCTTGCAAGGTAGGGCACAAACTGCCTTTGTTCTGAAATATCTTTCTGGACTATCTGGATGTTTGTATAGTGAACAGACTTGGAAGGCTCTTGGAACAGATCTTGGAAGATATAATATTTCCTTTTGGAGCTTCAAAAGACAATCAAGCTTACAGGCATTATAAAAGTTTCAGTTTTCTAAGTTTATGGTTTCTCTCCTATCATTCACCTATGTATACAGATGTCACAGGCCCTCTTCATATTGTCCTAGGGGAAGTGAGGCTCAGGGAACTGGAATAAGTCGCTAATTGTTGGGCTAATATTCTTATTGCTATGAGTAGTAAATGGCCCTTTGTCATTGACCCTGGAATCTTGTCTTCTGCCAGCATTCATGAAACTGGCAGGAAATCTTATTACCTGGCAAATAGCATAAAATCTCACCATTCTTGAAAACCATCATAGAGCATTTTTTCCTGAAAGATAGAGACTTGTCTTTTTTTATTACAACTAATACAATTTCCACAACTACATTTTTAAAAATTTCCTTAATGTTATGAAATATCCAGTGTCCAGATTTTCAATTGTCTCACAATATTCTAATTTAGTTTCAATTTATTTTAATTAGGATTCAAATAAGATCCATACATTGTGATTGCTTAGCATGTATTTTAAGATTCTTTTAATCTCTTATTTTCCTTCTAAAATATTTGTTGAGGAAATTAGGTTATGCTTTGGTAGAGGTTTCTCTAGTCTGAATTTTGCTGGTTGTATCCCCATGGGATAGTTTAACAAGTCCCTCTGTCCTCTGGTTTTCTTGTAAATCAGTGGTTGTTTCTAGAAATCTGATCTGACTCTGGCTAAGATGTTTTGGCAAGAGTATTGCATGGGTGGTGGTATGTTCTCCTGTCAGAAGGGCCCAGCAACTGGCTGTCTTTCTTCTTGATGTTGGCTTTTGAGGTTCAATGCCAGGATCCACTGGTTCACTAGGGCTGAAAAATGGTTCCTGCCTTTTAGCAGAGCATTGGTTCTTTTTTTTCAACAAAACCTTTTATTGAGGGTACTTTATATACTGGTAGAAAAACACCCCAGTGATACACTGTCAAGTGGAAAAAGCAAAGGAAGAAAGCAGCAAATATATTCAAAGAAGGGAAAGATGTAAATCTGTTTTGGCTTGAATATGTGTAAAATATCTCTGGAAGGACAAGCAATAAATTAGTAATAATCACTACCCAGGGTGGATAATTGGAGGAACAGGAATTGGAGAGGAGGTAAAAGGGAAAGAGAGAGACTTTTCATTATATATATATATATTTTTTTACTTTTTGATCTCCACCCCATGAAAGCATTCTACTCAAAAACATTACTTTTAAACTTTAATTCATATCTCTGTCTGTTGGTACAAAACTGCAATCATATCACATCTATTGAACTTGCACACTTACATGCCAACTTGAGAAGTGCCAGTCTTTTAATTCTCACAACAATAACTCTATGAACCTGTATTAAGATTATAAAGACAAATAAAGTGTAACAGGATAAGCCTTGTGAATAAGCAGACACTTGAAAACTCCCCATTCATCTCTAGGGATATAGTGATTATCTCAAAGACAGAATGGTCTCAATACCTAAATATGTGAACATAACCTTTCCTTTTTTCCTTCTTTCAATCTAGCTCAAGGGTTTTCAAACTTTACTATACAGAAATTCTCTCAAAGTGGCAAGCCTGAATATTAGATCAGGTATAATCTTTACTACATTTAGAATATTTTTATACTTCTTTTAACCAAAATGGGAAAATATTCATACTTGCTAAGGACTTATTCTTTTTTTACCTTGATATTATATTATGATCATCTTTTGATTTTGTCTTCTACATAATCTGTAATGGCTGTATAAGTTTACATTATACTAATATATGACTATAGTAGGAGATGAATTATTACATTACATATATTCTATGATTTAAATTATTTTACCATTTCCCTATTTAGAGAGAGACATTGAGTATTTTCAGTTTTGCCATCATAAACAACATTGCAACAAACATCCAGTAACTAGCCCTGTGAACATATCCATTATTATTCCTTCAGAATAAATTCCTAGAAGTAGAATCGTGGAGTGAAAATGTATCAAAAAATTCAAGCTTTTTAATAAGTATGGGGAAAATGGCCTCCAAAAACCTAATTAATGGTTAATGGGAAAGTAAATATAAGGTATTTAAGGGAAATGACAGAGGATGATATACTGACATCATCTGTTATTCTTCAGGTATTTCAGGAAATCCCAAGTCTCAAACTGAAACATTTTATCCATGTAACATGTCAAAAAGTCAAAAAAGAGAGTGATGAACCCTGATATCAAAATCACAACTCTTAAATGAATGCTGCAAGGAAAATGAAGCTACAGGAAAAAATGGGAAATAGAACTCTTTTAGCAATGACTCATCACTAAATGATGACAGACTCAAGTTCTCAAAGCCTTCCTATGTAATGCCATTTAAAAAATCAAAATATTTAACATTAGTAGTTATAATATTCAAAATTATTAAAGCATTTTATCACCACATTCCCTTTGAAGGAGAAAGTGCCATAATAGTCTCTGCTGGTGCTGACATTTCAATAGAGAAAAATAATATTTTTAATGCAACCTATAAGCCCCCCACTCCCCGAAATTGCATATTCAACACTACAAACACCATTCCAAATTTGGAATCCCCTAGGTATATAGTTGTGGGTGAAGGCAGGCCTAAGTAAATTGGGAGAAAAAAAATCTTTCAAAATTGAGGACTCAAAACACTATGAATGATTTTTCTTTTATTTTTCTGTATTGTGCAAATTTTCCCTAATAAAAGTGTATTACCATAAAATAAGAAAGTTCAAGACTTATAATTTGGGAAACAAAAGTTTCAGTGTTGCATTCAAATGATTACTCTGACATCAAAAACTATTTTTTGGATGAGATACAGCATACTATACAATTCTAGAAATCATGATGAACACAATGTAATTTTTTTAAAAAAGAACAATCCAGCAAATTCTTTAAACCATTCTTCTCGGAGAGATCAGTACTAAACAAGTTTCCCTTGTCACCACGAGACGTCCCCAGAGGCAAAATTAAAGAATTACTACATTTTGTAACTCCCTCCCCTCAACTCCCTAAAATACAGTTAAAACTCAAGCAAGAAGTCATTAAGAACCCTGACATCTAGGGACAGCAAAACACTACCCAAGTCCTTTAACCATATGCAAAAAAAAGATTTACAGAAAAGATAAATTAAGGGTGCTTTTTGATTTCCAAGACAATTTACAGCAGCATTCACAATTTAAAAGGGTGCATTTAAAGTACTTGCACTTTACTTAATTACAATAAAATAGAGCAGCATTTCTAATTTCCAACCCCTTAATAAAGCAATAATTACAGTGTTCTACAAACTCCAATATGTCCTCATTTTTAAAAATCTATAAATTGATCCGCAGAAGGCAGCAGGCTAAATTCAGCACCTTATTCTCAACCCAGCAATTCCATTTCCTAGTCCTTATGGGAAAAGAGATGAAAACTGCTCTTTGACTCAAACGATCCTCCCAGACTTGGGAAAGGGCAAAGCAGGCTGAAAAAATGTCACCAGAACTTGGCCCAAGAAACCAGAGCCAAGAAGCATGACAGAACACTGGACGTCCCGATCTACACAATGTCTGTCATTCTCTCTACTCCCGGCTCGCATCAGCTCGCAAACATTGGGAGAGGGCCATGCAGTACTGCTATTGGGTTGTCACAGCAATTACTCTAAGGGTCCGCAGCGAGAGGACCTGAGGCCAACACAGGCCACCAGGGTGGAATGAGCTGATGCTGCTACAAAGTGTCCTCAGGCTGGGACGTGAGCAGTGTTCTAACAGGTATGCAGCTCGCCTTTTGGGGACTCTTGGAACAATACAAAGAGCTGCAATGAATAGCTGGGCCGGGTGGGCGTCCTCCTGCGCTCCCAGGCAGGCGCCACGGTCTCTCCAGAGCTGGGACCGCTGGCGAGCCCGCAGACGGATCAGGGCTCCCGGGTGTGGCGGATTTTCCCCTTCAGTCAAGGGGCATGGGGGCGGGGCCGCACGCTCTATTTACATCAATCCAAAATCTGGAACCTGTGTGTGTAGTTGTGGGTGAAAGCAAACCTAAGCAAACCAAGGGGGAAAAAAATCCCTTAAACTAAGACTCAAAAAGAAAAAAAATTGACTCAAAACACTATGCATGGTTTCTTTTATTTTTCTGCACTTTGAGAAATTCCTTTCATTAAAAAATCTATTACTCTATAATAACGCTCAAAACTTATTATTTAGGAAACAAAAGTATCAATTTGCATTCAAATGACTACCTTGAGATCAAAAACCATTTTTGGATGAGATACAACATATTACACAATTCTACAATGTGATTTTTTTTTAAAGAGCAACCTTTGAAAAGCGCTCGAACTCGCCGGAGCTATTTCACTGACTTAAAAACGAACACCATGCTATGTGAAAACTCCTCATCACCGCCGCCGCGTGCCGCGCAGTGTAAATGACCGTTTCCTTATCGTGGGTCTCCCCAGACCCGCTGGCCCAGCGCCGCGACCAGTGCGCCTCTCCAGACCCGAAGGCAGAGTTGCTTGGGACAAGCGCCCTTGAGTCGTTCCAAGGCTATTCACTAACCGGCTGGCGCCTCCGCACGCGCAGCTTGCTTAAGCCCGAAGACCGGCCTCCTGGGGAGTGTCAATCACCGCGGGGGCAAGGGGAGCGGAATCTGAACCTGAACCGCGCGACGAGAGAATGCCTTGACACGGACCTCGCCCCTGCCGGCCTATCCCCCACCCACTGTCAGCGGCCTTGAGTACTGGAGAGGGCAGGCAGCCCAGGGGGCAAAGGAAGCTCTCACCGCTTCAGAGGGTCCGAAGCCCCCCGCGCTGCGGTAGTCGCTGAGACGAAGCTCGGCGACGCGATCCTGGCTGCCGCCTGGGGTGTAGCCCGGGCAGGAACGCTGTCCCCTGGCATCGCCCGCAGCCCGCGCAACACCAGCGCAGCTCTTGCTTCTCCGCGTTCGCCGCCCCTCCGGCCGCAGGGAGTGAAGCACAGTGCGTGGGGCCCGCCCACTCCCGAGACGGCCAATGGGCGCGGAGCGCGGGAATCCGGGGGCGGGGCGGGAGCGGCCCTGCCGCCCAGCAAAGCGTGGAACCGTGTGCAGCAGGTGAGTGCGAAGTGGGTAGGGGAAGCATGTTCCGCAAATGAAAGATTCGTGAGAGTCTGAGACGGTTGGGATACTTCTCATTTTTCGGAGTCGCTCTCCCTTTTTGGACAAGAATTTCTTCATCTGCTATTTAGAGAACACCTATTTCACGCCTGTCACAGTGTTTGGGGACACATGGGAATGAGCAACAGCCTCTACTTTCAAGAATCTCCCGATGGGTCGGGTGGAGAAGAAGATGAGAAAATAGGTAACTAGGGGAGCCCACATAAAGCACATTCCAATATCAAAAGTCATGCTTTGCGATGGGAGGGAGGTGGGGTGTGTGGTGTGGGGGTAAGAGCTAAAAGGCCAAGCAAGAACTAAAAGGCTTGTTATGCTGGGATTCTGGTGACTGTGATTCACAGTGGGCAACAATCCACACATCTTTTTTTTTCCCTTAAAGGTTTCCAGACAATATGTGTGACATAGTTAAAAATTTCAGTAGCATCAAAAATACATGATATGCAATGAAAACAAAGTTGCTGTCATCCACTGCCCTATTTTCTTTTAGGCTACCACTGTTAACTAATTTCTTACATATCTTTCGAACATTCTGTATATTATATTTGTGTATATATATGTATATACATGTATAAAATACATATAAAAATATGTATGTATATACTCTTCCCCTAATCTCCCCCTTCTCTCTCTCAGTCACACACAAACACACACACACACACAGTACTCTACAGTTTTGCTACCTTACTTTTCTTCATTTACCACTATATTTTGGACAACTTTCATTATTTTTAATGATTTAGTATTCCACCATATTGTTTTGGGCTTTTTCCTATTATTTTGTTATTACAAACAATGCTGCAGACAGTATCTATATTCTTTTTTATAGCCACTTGGAATGTGAGCAAATGTATATCCAAACTAAATACTTAGATGATGAATGCTGTATCCTAAGGTAAGGACATTAAAAATTCTGATAAATGTTGCCAAATTGCTCTCCATATAGTCTGTTTCAGTTTATGCTCCCATAGTAATTTATTGGGGTGCCTGTTTCACCACTGTATATCTCTATACATTATCTTATCAAACATAGTATTTTGAAATTTCCTTTCTCTGAACTGTTCATATTCTTTGCCCATTTTACTATTCAATTGCCACTCTTTTTTTCTTCTTAATTGTTGGAGATCATATGTATATATAAATGAAATTAGTTCATTGTGAATAAATTGTTTATCTTTTACCCACCTTGTCTTTTGACTTTGTTTATTGTATTTTTAAAATGAATTTGTCTTTATTTTCATATAGTCACATTAATTGATTTTTATTTGTTTCTAGGGTTTTTTTAAATCTTAGGCTGTCACTACCCCCCCAAACTTAGATTCCCCTGTGTTTGCTTCTAGTATGTTTGATATCTATATGATTAATCCCATGATGCATATAATCTACAATAAAATATGCTGTAACAAAGAAATAAATCAGGGCAAAAGATATGAATAGACAGTTCTCCAAAGAAGATATACAATTGACCAATAAGCACATAAAAATATGTTTTGTGACCACAGAAAATAAGCCATGGGGGAGAGAAATGGGGGAATGGATGAAATAGGTGAAGGGGATAAAGATGGACAAACTTCCAGTTATAAAATAAGTAAATCACAGGAATGAAAAGTTACGGCATAGGGAATATACTCAATAGTGTTGTAATATCTTAGTATGGTGACAGATGGTAACTACACTTATGATGAGCTTTTTGCAATGCATATAATTGTTGAATCACTATGCTGTACACTTGAAACTAATGTTATATTGTATATCAACTATGCTCAATACAAAAGAAATATGACCTAAAAAGAAAAGGAAAGATGTTCAGTGCCAGTAGTCATCAAGACCAAAACATGATACCACTTCATACCCACTAGGAATGGCTATCATCAAAATGATGGATAACAAGTATTGGTATCTTAGTCTGTTTGAGTTGCTGTAACAAAAATTCCATAGCCTGGTTGGCTGGAACAATGAACATTTATTACAGCTCTGGAGACTGGGAAGGCAAGATCAAGGCAGTGGGCTGAAGCAGTGTCTGGTGAGGACCTGCTTCCTTGTTGAAAAACGGCTGTCTTCTCACCACATGGCAGAAGGGGTAAGGGAGTACTCTCTGGGATCTCTTTTAAAGGGCACTAATCCCATTCATGAAGGTTCCATCTTTATGACCTAATCACCACCCAAGTAAATTTTGAGGAAATGATTAGCTCTGCTGCAAGGCTAATTGAAAATTACAAAGGAGAATATTGGGAGAGCTGAAAAAAAAATGGCTAAACTCATAAGTCTATAAAATTATTTATTAGAACAACTGCTTTTGAAAATACTGAGGCAAAACATAAGATCTGTGAGATTATTCATGTTTGTCCCATAATCCACATTTGGGAATATATCCCTCCAAATAATCCAAGTGGGAAAAATCAATTTTCAATAAACATTTATAGCAGCACTATTCACAATGCAAAGCAAAATAAAACTGGAAATAACTCAAATGCCAGATAATTTCAAGGGTGTTTATTAAAGTAGCAAACATGGACAGCATTAGTGAATGGGAAAGTACATGGAAAATAATGGGAAAAGTAGAATTCACATTGGTTTGTAAATGCTGATGAGTAGACATAAATAAATGTACATTCTTGAGTATAATGAAGGAGGAAACTTAGTATTAAATGGTACCGGGATTCCTCTTAGGGATAAACACTGTCTTTGTTTGGAAAAATAGCCTGATAAGCTGTTTCATACTAACGTAAGACTCTGAAGACATGGGTATGAGCAAAAGCCCTAGCAACAAAAGAAAAGCTGCTCTACATGAAAATATTGGAGGAGTTTATGTTTGCTCCTGAGAGAGAGGGAGAGAGTGGTGAGAAGAGATGGGCCAAGCCAGGAAGGGACGGCACAGGAAGTCAAGAGAAGCCTGATTGCTGCATAGAATGAAGGACTAGTGGGAAATCTCTGGTGAGAGGGTAGGAAATGGACTTTTTAAAGGACCGGAGCATCTAAAATATAAATTTTAAGTTGTTTTCTCAAATCTTAAAATCTCACTAAAGCTTTGTGTGAATGGGGCTTTGTAGAAACTGAGAAGAGGCTGGAGTTGAGGCAGCTGGAACAGTGAAAAGACAGTAACTGTCAACATAGGGACACAGGGTCAAAGCAAACAGAAGAAAATGAGCTCCTCAGAAATTACTGGTAATCTTGGAAAGGGCTCTGAACATCCAAACTGGAGGTTTGGGATGACCTTGTTTAGATTACAAAGGGGAGGGAGGTTTTAGCTGCCATTTACCTTACATGAGGATAAGAAGATAACATGAAGTAAATGTAGGTGTTTTAAGTTCATGAGAGGCTTAAATGTACGAATATTTTTTTTTATTCTCATTGGTTCTAACAATATTGATCGCCAATGACCAAAACAGAATTAATGGATTCTGGCTAAGCCCCTGCCAAGGCAAAAATTCAGTGGAAGAGAGATGTTCAGGTGCACCTTGGTTATGGCTGGGCAGAGCAAAATGAATATGTAAGGTGGAAAAATGTACACCAGTTCTGTCTTAGCAGTAGGGCTGGGAGGAATGTAGTTAGGCCATCCAAATTTAGAAATATTGTTCTATGTGTTCTATTTTGAAGTGTTATTGGAGCAAAAATATAATCAAATAATCAAGAAAGCTGATCTATGAGGAAAATTCAAAAGAATTACTATGTAAATAATTCTCAGTGAGTGCAATGAAGTTCTTAATTGCCCAACTCCAGAATTCATGACTTCCACTACTTAGCCAGAGAAGGATACTAATCAGCCCTAATTTACAGATGGCAGGTCTGTGGCAAAAGGCCTAGAAGTGATTTTCCCAAGGTTACAGTGCAAGCCAGAGGGTGAGCTGAAAATAGAATTGTACCTCACACTCCCATGCAGGCTATATGATAACTTGTGTACTGTCAGCAGAGTTTAGGAATGAATGTCCGGGAGAGGTTAGAATAGTTTTACGGCTCAAGGTCTTGCTCAACAATTGCAAATGCTACTTTACAACAGCAAATAACCTACCTAATCCCATAAACAGTAAAACCTGGGCACTTACAGCAAAAGTTACAGAAAAAACTTTTCTCTTTGGCAACTGCAAAATTTTTTTAAAAGCACAGCTTCACTGTCATAAAGCCACTATTTGTGTAATGCTTAAGTTACAGAAATGATTGCTTTTGACCCTCCAAAGTCTAAACTTCAAATAATGACTCTCAACACTGTAATACTAGCAAGCTTATAGGATCTCATGGAAGTGTCTAAATGTTTCCATAAGTGTAGAATTTTCTGGAGGCCTAGGACCTTTGTGATAACTTTTGGTAAGTTTAAGTTTCCTTACTGAATTAGCATAACTAGAAAGTAGAATGGGATAATCAAATAGATAGGCTAAGACTTAGCCACTAAATTTATGTCTCTAGGTGCCCAGGCCATGGAGGGATTCCTCAGCAAGATGTTCTGCTCTACCTGAGATGCTATGCCCATGCTTTTAGGAAAACAACAAAAGGCAAATGACTGTTCTCTGGGGTAGATTCTTACATTCCTCTGATCTAGTCAACGGAAAGCTTTAAAAATATATGTTTTCAGAAGTGTTATTAATCCCATTCCCACTTTTCAGAAAGGGTTCTTTGTGATAACAGCTGTATAAAGCAGGTTGATACTTTCGGTCCAGCTCTAAGAGGGAATATTACAATCACAGACTATGGACTTCTTGACTGCTAGTTCCCCCACCCCCTCATATGAGAGGCTGCTCTATTACTGCTTCTGCTCAGTTATGCTTCCACAAGACCCTGACCAGAAACATAAAATCTAAATGTACAGTAGAAGATAGAAAGTTCTAGGTCCAACAACTATTTCTCAGAGAGCTCTCACTTAACTGGTAAGAGTGGTGGAAGCCAATCCCCTTTCCATAGCATAACATCATATGTGAAAGCGTCTCACAGAGGCTCCATTAAAGGCAGGAATAATGGAACTAACTAGACAAAATGTGTATCAAAAGTATCCAGAGTTACTCAAAAGTATTAAAAAATCAGCGTTCTTAGAACTGTTACCTTTTGCAGGCAATGTTTTATTAATAAATTAGCAACCCAATTATTGTGAGGTGAAGGGATACTTCAAACATCCAAATTTGCATGCGTGCCTGAGAATTTTTTGCTCCTTCAGTCTCTTTCAGCATGAATACTTTGGCTGTTACCATTGGTTTTCCTTTTAAGCAGCACAGTAACATAGGACTTTCTGGCTTAAATACACATAAATACATAGGTTAAACACATTTGGGATGGGAAGTGGCTAGTTCAGAATGCCTTTTGAGCATTGTCAACTATTTCACTGTCTGAATTCTGGCAATGCACAGGATTTGCCTCTGATTACCAAAACCGATGGGCTGTGTTTCACACAGAGGAAAATTAAATTTGAAAAACTCAGTGGGGTCAGCAGTGTACCTGGGTTGCCCCTTTCCTTGCCTCCATTCCCTTCTTGGTTTGACCATGCTCTGTTTTACAGTACTGTTTTAGTCTGAAGCCTGGTTTAGCAATTTCTGTATGCACAGTTCCAACATATGGGCTATTTTAATGATTCGTGTATTCACCCATCCATCTATTTAGCAGTATTTTTGTCACTGTAGGGGATCTAACTATCCCCTCACTTAATAAGGCTGCAGTTGAGGGAAGGCCATAGCCACAGGGACAAATACCATGTAAGAATATATGACATAAGAGCTAGAGGTAAGCTTTGGGGTCAGAAAGACTTAGGTTAAAATCCAGTTCTGCCATTTACTGAGTGACTGTGATATAATGATTTATAAGAAATATATATTTGGTCAAATGACCAAAATATATTCTAGATATATTTGGTCATCATTCACAGTTCCTGAAAATGCTTCAGAGCCATAAAGGTGAAAAGGGTGTCTCATTGTGTTAATGGAGAGACTTTTGGACCCCATCCAAGGGCAGGGGCTGGGTTGCCAGGGGAACTAACCACATGTTAGAAGGTGGGAACTACCAGCCCTCATTGAACCTCACTGAGTTACAGCTTCACTACCTAGGAAAATAAGTATGGCAGTTATCTTTCAAGACAGCCTTCAGTGAGCTTGGTATTTATTCATGCCCTTGTGTGATCCTCTTGCCTTGAATGTGGGCTGGACCTAGGGATTTGCTTCTAACAAACAGAATACTGCAAAAGTGAAGGGATGCCACTTCCATGATGAGGATTCAAAAGACTGACTCCCATCTTATTGGATTTTCTCTATTACCTTACATGCTTTAATGAAGCAAGCTGCCATATTAGAGGGCTTCACATTGCAAAGAACCAAGGGAGGTCTCCAGCCAACAACCATGTGAGTAAACCTTGAATCAAATCTTTTCCTAGTCGAAGCTTGTGATGACCAGAGCCCCATCTGATGCTTTAATTGTAGCCTGTGAAGCAGGGCACCCAGCTAAACCAGTCCAGATTCCCGATCCACAGAAATTGTGAGATAATAAGTGTTGTTTAAAGCCACTCAGTTGTGGGGGTAATTTGTTACACTGCAGTAGATAACTAATACAGTGGGATAACCTGTTCCTTGCAGAATTACTATATCAGATGTATTTGAAGATTAGAATAATGATGATGACAATGATGATGACAACAGTGACTGGGGATCCCAGCTTAACTTAAAGTAAGATGGCAAACCTGGCAGAAATGCTAATGTTTATGAAGAAAACAATTTTTAGTGCTTGAACTCCTGAGGAGTACAAGATATGCAGGTATGGGGAACAGGATGTCGCATTTCTCATACATGGTCCAGACTGTGTCTAACCCTGACAGAAAAGGGCTTGCGAGCAAAACTCAAGTAGCAGATTTCTGAGAGTCAGCAAACAAGAAATGGTGCTTGGGGACCCAGCTGACAAAGTTGAGCAAAAAAATGGGGAAAGGGTCATTCTCCCTCTCCTGCTCAGATTGGAGCATGGCTACAGATACAAAGTGAGACATGAAGGGACAAGTGCTGTTGTTGAAGTCAAGGATGTTCTGGCTTGGGGGCATGGAGGGCAGCAGCCTTGGCAGGGATGAAAGGTTCTCACTGTACATCCTGGCCACAGTAGCAGCGACAAAGCCCTCTCGCTTCTGTTGGGATTGACGCATAGCTATTTCTGTGTTGTGACTGGTGAACAATAAGAGACTAGGTGGAAGTAGCATAAGCACTCTTGATTCTGGGCATCTTCAAAGGAGAGAAACTGAGGACCTTCATCACCATAAGCCGGTGATATTTGGGTTACAGGCATCCTAAAGGATGTGCCAATGTCTGACAGGCAAAGAAAGGTAAACACATTTCAAACTGAAGGGACAGCATAAGCAAAGATTCAAAGCTGTGAGCATAAATCGTTTCCTTAGGGAAAAGCAAGTAGTTGTGTGTGACCAGGGAAAGGAGTCCTAGTTAACATTTCCTTTTCTGATTCCAATTTACTCCTTAGAGCAGTGATGCTCAGACTTTTTGGTGTCAGTTTCCCTTCACACTCTTAAAAATGGTTGGCGACTTCAAAGAGCTTTTGTTTATGTGAATAATATCATCTGAATGTTTACTGTATAAGAAATTAAAAAAGATAAAATTGTTAAATATTTATTTTGAAATTATCTACAATAACAATAATAAACATGTTCATATAAATAGCCCATTTTTATGAAAATTTACTCAATTTTCCAAAACACAACAAAAATAAGTGAGAAGAGCGACATTCCTTTACATTTTTTAAGAACCTTTTTTATGTCTAGCTTAACAGAAGACAGTTGGATTTTCATGTCTGTTTCTGCTTCAATCTGTTGCAATATCACACATCATGTTGCCTCTGGAAAAGCCACACTAGACACTTGTGAGAGAAAGAGAGTAGAAAAGGCCAATCATGTTTCATGTTATGAAAATAGTTTCAATCTCCCAGACCCCCTGAAAGAGTTTCAGGGACCCACAGAGGACCCTGGACCTCACTTTGAAAAGCACTGCTCTAGAGCAAGAGCAGTAGATATGACTGAGAGAAACAGCCAGAACTTCCAAATGTAGTGATGATAATGATAACAATCATAATGCTATTGATGGCTAAGGTTTATTGGGTGCTTACTATGTGTTATTCTGAGCACTCACAAAAACCAAGGAAGTGGTTACAAGTATACTTTCCAGATGAGGAAACTAAGGACAAATAAGTTAAGTAACTTGCCGAAGTTTACATAGCTGGTGAGTGGTGTTGAAGTGGGGGTACAAACACAGGCAGCCTGGCTCCGAAGCCTGTACTGACCACTGCACTTTCCTGCCTATCTATGGGACAAAGGCCTGCAGTATAAATGACAAAGGATTGAGTCATCCCACTCGTCTCCTCCTCCTCCCCCCCTCCCTGCCATTTTAGATTTCAATGCTCTTTTCTCTCTCCGTGCCGCCCACTTAGGGAACTCATGTTTCTTTTCACTCTGCAGTAAGTCCTTGTCCATTCATTGCCCGTTGTTCATTATTCACACTACTCCACAGAAACTGCTCTCTCTCCAAAGGCACTAACGACCTTATAATTACCAGATTCAGTGGCTACTGTTCAGACCTCATCTTCTTTGCTCTTCGAGATATAGGATATTATTGACCATTTTCTTTTTACTAAAATTCTCTCCTCTATTGGCTAGTCTGACACCAGATGTTTCTATTTCTTTTACCACTTACTCAATAACTTCTTCCCAGAAAATCCCTTAAGAGGTCCTCTTCCTTGGCCTGGCCCTTAAACCTCTGCATTCCACAGTATATGTTCCAAGGCTCTTCTTTCTTCTCATTCTGTAACTTCTCCAACTGCCACATCATTCACTTCCATGGCTTGAATTTCCCAATATATGCTACGGACACCCAAATACTTTATTTACAGCCCAGCCCTCTGTCATATGTCCAAATGATGCCTAGACATTCTCCAGGCACCTCAGACTTAACACATCCAAATCCTAACCATCATCCCTCCCTTCAAATTGGTCGTTCCATCTGAAGTCTCCATCCTGGGGGATGACACCACCACCCTCCATGAGCCAGGCATTTGGGAGTCATTCCAGACTTCTCCCACCTCACCTCCAGGATCTGCCTCATGGTTCTGCTCTACATACCTCTGAAACACCTCTGAAATGTTCCTCACCCTAGCGCAGGCCATCCTTTTCTCCCACTGACATGATTATACTAACCTCATTGGTAGTTTGCTTTCTCCTAGTTTGAGCTGCTGACAGTTCACCCGCAGCAGCCAGAGTTGCCACTCTGCACCACTCTGGACACCATCATTACGTTGTGCCTTATGTTCTCGGCGCACCCTGCAATTGTGCAGCTTTGAGACTGTATACACCACTGCTGAAAGATGCCTTCCAAATCCCATGTGTGACTAGGTTGTTCCACTGCCTGAAACCTCTTCCGTGATTCCCTATTGTCTTCAGGATAAAGCCCAAACCCCAACACAGTGTTCTAGTTCTGATGGCTGTGTAACAAACTACTCTAACTTAGCAGTGTAAAGCCATAACTATGTTATTAGGCTTGTGGATTTTGTGGGTCAGATTTGCAAGTGTTCCAGAGAACAATGTGGAAGCTACATAACCATTTATGACAGGCTCTGGATTCACATGGTGTCACTTTTATTACATTCTATTGGTTATAAGCAAATTTGTCCAGATTCAAGAGGAGGGTACATAGACCTCATCTCTCAGTTGAAAGAGTATCAGGTCACATTGCAGATGAGCACGTGAGTTGGGAAATACTGACGCCATCTATGGAAACTACAATCTGCCACACAAAGTATAAACCCTGCCAGAGAGCCCAGTCTTCCCACCTGCCATTGCTCCTTGACCTCTGTGCTCCACTCGTACAAACTTCTGACTGCTCCCTTCTGCACCTAATTCTTCCTCTACCTGTACACTCCTACACCTCCTTTAACACTTAGCTCAAGGATCACTTACTGAAGGCAAACTTAGACAAGGATAAATAAAAAAGAAAGAATCCTATAAGCTTTCAAACAGGAAGAAAAAAAAAACACTAACAGATGGCTTTGAAGAGTTAAGTCACATTTCAGAAATGGCAAAAGAATAGAGAGAAGGATCACTTAAACAGAATAGAACTCAGAAATAGACACAAGGATATAGCAGAATTTAATATCTGACATATGGGTGGCTTTTCAAATTGGGGAGGGGAAAAAGATGTATGTTCAAGCACTCATCTAAGAATTAGCTTCATCTGGTGGCTATTGGAAAAGTAGAAGTCTGTTCAAACACCTCTCTCATAACCCTGAGTTATCTTCTCTGCTTGTGCCCCTCCCAGCTGCCCCTTGCCTGCTGCCTCCTTCTCTGCCTGGGGCTCCTGGACTCATCCCTCACACAGTTCTGTGCCTTCAGTGTTCACACCACCACCATAAGGCTGCCCAGGTATATTCCACTCTACTGAAGGATTGGGAAAATGAAGGAAACTACAGTATAGAAAAGGAGAATTTAAGAGCTGAGTGCAAAATATGATTTTTTTCTTGGAAAATACCTATGATATTTCAGAGGTCATTTAATATGTATTTACTGAATATCCATTATATATCAGGCATGGTTCTGGGTGCAGAAGATCAAATGATGCAGCAGATGGGGTTGTAGCCCCACCCTGACACCCATGGGCCTTACAGAGCATATCATCTCACTTTCAGTTATCAGGACCCATCTCTTTGCCTGTTGATTCTCTTGAGCAGCCAGAACATGGTATGGGGCCAAGGGCAAATGGGCCCATCAGGCCAAAGAATTAAAACACCTAAACACAACCCTTCTTCGGTAACTAACAGGAGTTGGGATATTAATATCTCAGCAACCACACCCCTCAGGGTATATTCTTTGAAGCCCAGAGTCCCCTTCAGGATTAAGCTCCAGTTACCCACAGTGGTAACTTTCTTGAAATGTATCCTGCCTTGCTGGCTTTCTCACCTCTGCCTCACTTCTCCACACTCCTACTGGTATTTCCTGGGATCACATCTTCTATAAACAACGGCTCTCAAAATCTGGTTGCTGTTCTTCTCCCGGGGAAACCCAAAAGAAGAAAAATGGTTAAAAAAAAAATACTTAAGGAAAGGCAAAGTCCTGACCTCCTGAAGAAAATAAATAATAAATAAGTAAGCAAATGAATATATGATTTAGGAAATGACAAGTGTTTTGAAGAAAAAGCAGGGTAAGGGATAGAGAGTGATTGGTGGGTATAAGGGGAAGGGATTCTTATTGAGACAGGGTGATCAAGGAAAGTGCCTCGGAGAAGGTAATAGTCAGGAGAGGCTTAAATGAAGTGAGGAAGGGAGCCTTGCAAATAGCTAGTGGAAGAACATCCTTGGCAAAGTACCTGAGACAAAAACAAACTTCATGTGTTCCAAGTAGAGCAAGAAGACGGGTGGGGTTCCCTTTCCTCTTCTCCATCTCTGCTCACTCCTTTGATGATGTCATCCAGTCCCAGGGGTTTAAATACCATCTATATACTTTCAACTCCTATAATCATATCTTTACCTGGACCTCTTTCTTGGAATCCAGACTCCTAAGTCTAACTACATCAATCTCCATTTGGATATCTAACAGGCTTCAAATTTAACAGGTCCAAAAACCAAAACCCTGATCCTCTCCCCAAACTTTCTCCTCCTGCTGGGATGTCTTCCTCCTTCTCAGTCAATGAGCAACTCCATCCTTCCAGTCTCCCAGGCCAACATTATTGCAGTCTTCTTTGACTCTCTCATTCACCTCTCGTATCCAATCCAATAGCAAATCCTGCCCATTCTGCCTTGAAAATATATCTAAAATCCAGTTACTTCTCACCACCTTCACAGCCACAACCTCGGTCCAGGCGCCCATCAACCCTTGCCTCACTACTGGTCTCCTGGGCATGCCTCTTGCTCCTTCTACAATTTATTCCCACCCAGAAATGCAAGAAGTCCTTTTAAAATGAAGCCAAATCACCTCACTCAGAGTAAACGCCAAAGTTCTTACAATGGCTTACAAGATGCTACCCCTTCTACACGCTCACTTGCCATTCTTACCTCATTGCTTACCACTCTGCCTCTTGCTTACTTCATTCCAGCCATGTGGGCCATTTTGCTTTTCTTCAGATATGCCGGGCATATTTCCATCTCAGGACCTCTGCACTTGCTATTGTCTCTACTTAGAATGGTCTTCCCCCAATATCCTTCCTCTCCTTTGGTTATTTGCTCAAGCATCACCTTGCAAGTGATATCTTCTCTACCCAGGGCTACAGCATATAGTGGGGCACCTAGCCCAGGGGACAAATGGGGCCTGAAATCTGGCCTCAGTTCATGACACACTGTAGGCGCACAATAAATATTTGTTGAGTAAGTGCATGAGTGAACAAAAGAACGAGCTACTAAATCAGACACACATGACTCACGATTCAGTAAAAGTCCTTAAAGAGGAAAGGACATTTTGTAGCTTCTTCATCAGGAACGCTTTCACACTGGTGTCAGAGACTCGCATTATTATGTTGAAGACTGTTAGCTCTTTCTCCTTTCCTTGGCTTACATATTGTGTCCATTTTGGCTTGCTGAAGAAAAGAAGCCCAGTGGCTCTTCATGGTCCTTCCTCAATTGTACAAAGACTTGGCTAAAGCTATGGAGATACTGTAATATCCTTAATAATTGGATTACATTCTTAGCCCAGAACCATATCTTCCATAGTTTCTATAAGAGAGCAGGAAAAGGGGTTTATCATCCTTCCTAAGAAACAGATTATTCTAACCCATGCTATTGAGACAACTGGTTAGCCATTTGAAGGAAAAAATTAGTTTGATACCCTACTTCAATTCCTTAATCAAATAGGTAAATTCCAGATGATTTCTGCACTTAAGTGTAAGAAATGAAACTGGTACTAAAAAATATATAGTGAATATATAGATGAGAGAGACATTTCTAAGCAAAAACAAAAATCATAAATTATAAAGGAGAATAGATAGGTTTGACCTACATAATAATTTTAAAAGCTGCTGTTTTAGGAATTTGGAGCATTTAGGAATAAACACAGATGGGTAGATTATAAAGAAAAACAAGAGAATGATTAGCATAAAATTCTATATAATGGTTACCTTTGGGGAGAAAGTTACTCAGCAATCATTACATTCAATTCAAAATGTGTACTAAGTGGCTATTATATAATTAGCATTATGCTTGCTATTATGTGAAAATACAAGATACTCCCACAATTAAGTAAGGGATCTCAGGGGGACTAGATTTACATACATGGAACACCTAAATAGCTGTCACAATCTCAACACATTTTATGGACCAAAATAAAATGTGGAAAGAACATTTATCATAAAAATTTGAGGAATTTCAGGATTTCCTGGTCAGATGATGGAAAACCCTAAAGCAGAAGACTGGAAAGTATAAGTATCCTGAAATGGCTAGGAAATTCGGCTCTTTAGGATAAAGAGGCAAGTGGAAACTGTGGGAACCCGTGGTTCATTCCATTCCTATTTGTATGTCCTCTCTATGCCCTGTAAGGTCTGAAATCCATTTTTGCTCTTGTTTATATTTTGGTCTTTTCCACTCACTGTGTGTCTCTCAAAGACAAGAACCATGTCTCATTCACTGGCAAGTCCCTGGCACCAAGCTCAGCAACTGGTACCAGATGGTTAGTAGGTGGGTGTTGAATGGAGGGATGAATGGGTGGGGCAGCATCACCCAGTTTACAACCCATAGACCATTCCTGTTCTTACATCCTTCCTACTCTTCTGTTTAACTTTCCTCTCTACCATGTAGGCCTGACATATTTCATTTGCCAAGATGCAAGATACAAAGAAGAGAGTGCTGGGGAAGTAACAAATTAAGAGTCATTGTCCTACCTATTTCCCTAGGCCTTGAAGTCCTGGCTCTGCCAAGGGCTCCCTGCCAAGGGACAGAAGCTGCTCTCTCTCTTGCCAGCTTGCTGTGCTGACAGCTCTAATTGCTAAATGAACAGCCTGTGTTTCTAGTGAGAAGAGACATTTTCAAAAGAGTGTTTGGACTCTTGCAGCCCTGGGACGAGAACACAGTATTGTGCAATCAGAAACTACCACCTCAGCAGGAGAAATCAGTACTGGATTTTCCATTACAGGAGGGATAAATTTGGAAGTTGGAGGCATTCTTGGAATTTTGGTTCCCAGAGTATAGTGAGAACCTTCTGATTTGTAAAGAGGGCTGAGACATCCAAAGTTCCTTTGCGGATGAGCTTTGCTTTCAAGATGCAAGCTACTATATGAAAATAATGGTTTGCAAAATATGAATTGGTTAGTGGTGGTGATGGTGCCTAGGCTCTGCAACTGTATTCACAATATGAATCCTTAAAGTCCATCCATAAATAAGAATTTGTTGGATATGAGCATATGGAGTAGAGAAATCAAGAATTCTAAAATACAACCCTTAAAGAGGTAGGAGTTTTTTTGAAGAAAAAATCAAGCCAACCTGATGAAATAGTTAAAAATTCTGGACAAAAGATGCTAAGGATCACGTAACAGATAAAAGCACTCAGAAGAAGAAAAATACCAGTATTCCCAATGCCCTTAAACTAGATGAATTTGCAAGTGAATATTTAGATTATTGAAATCAAGAGAGACCTAAGAAACTGCTAGAGAAATTTGGAGGCTGTTTTATCAGCCAGCTCTCATCTCAGATATACTCTGCAAAGTCTCTTTATGGTAAAGACCTTCAGCCAAGTGTTTCTAGTTAACATTGATAATTGATATTATATTTTCACCCACATAGTCTTGATTTCTCATTAGTGTAATTAATTATTACATAGCAATATTTTAGTTTTCAACTGATCCATTTACAAAAGCTAATGTTTTAGCTTTCTTATTTTTAAGTTTCATTAAGAGAATATTTAAACAAACAGGAAAGGAAAGAATAGTCACAATAATGACCATGTAGTCATTACTTGAATTCAAAACTAGTTAGCATGTTGTCATGCTGACTTTATATGTATGTGTGTGTGTGTGTGTTGTTAGACCATATCAAAATTAATTTCAGTTATCATGACAGTTTATTTGTTAAAGATTTTATCTTGTAGCTCTAAAAATTTAAGAATATTGCCCCAATTAACCACAATACAACCATTACAACAAAAAGAGCAATAATTCCCTGATGCTAACATCCAGTACAGAATGTATTTTCTGAAGTATTCCAAATGCATTTTACAGCCATTTTAGGTTGTTATTTAAATGGTCATTGAAATCACCATTTCCATTGAATAACTACTGTTAGTATTATTTATATTCTTAATTATATGATGTCCCCACCTGTCCTGTGTTAGACTGAAGCCTAACACTGTGGGTGTCTCAGCCCTCTTTACAAATTCTGGCTAGACCCTTTTCCCCATTTTTTTGCCTTTGTTCCTCACCTTCCTTTCACTCAGCTCTCAACTTTCTAGCTTTCCTTGCTTCTTGTCATCCCTCAGACCTGACACCCCTGCCCTGTCCTGTCTTGGAGAGCTTTGGCTCTCTGCCACACAGTTTCTGGACCCACCCTCCGGAGCTTGTTCCCTCAGCTGTTCTGTCCTACTTGACCAAACTAGTACCATCATCAGGCAAACTAGGCCTTTGAGATCTACTGGGGTCCCCAGCTGGGGGTATGGGCCTTTTTTCATTTAGCCCATGGTAGGTAGGGTGGAGAGGGATTTTAAGGACCATGGAAGATCAAACTATCATAGTTCAACTGTGTCAGTCTTTTTGTATCATTGCTGTGGCTGACCACTGCCTCATTCCTGCTCCCACCTCTCCTTCTGGCATCTTCAGATTGACACTATACTGAACTATATGTTTGGTGCTGTGCTCCAGGCCTCAACTACAAGAAGGGATTTTCTGCATTCCAGTTGGACTAGGGCAGAACCTTCTTAGGGTAGGTAGAGAAAGGCCAGATCAGGGCACACAGGCATCTGAGAAAGCTAATGATTTGATGCTTCATTAAGTCAATGCTTAAAGAATATTTGCTTAAACTTCCTTTAAAGGAAGAGTCATGCACTGTATGACAGACATGGAGAGAGACTATAGGTGGTCGCATACCACTTGCACACTGGACTCAACTAAACAAAGGCTTGAAATTAACTGAACCCACTCTTCCTTAAAAATAGTTGAGAAGTAGAGAGGAAGCAATATTGCCGAGGTCAAAATGTAGGAAGGGGCTGTGAGAGAGGGTAGTGACCCAAAAGACTGCTTAATTCCAGCTGTCCTTAGAGGCAATGTGTCCAAGCCAACTCCTTGACCTCTTCAGACTGAAGGCCAACGACCAGATCATCTCCTAAAGGACCAATGCCTGCCACCTACCAGCATTGCTTGGGCCCCTGGAGCCTTAGCTCCCCTGACACTTCATGCCAGAGATTCCAGATGTACACCACCTTCAGGGAGGCTGAGGAGCTACCCTGTTATCACCCCATTGTCCAAGTACAAGTGTCCAGTTGAACATTTGCCCAACCTGAGTTCTAGCCAAGCAGCTGCATTCCCTCTTCCAGCTTGAAGCTGAAGTTCTTCTCACAAACCATAGCACTAGTTCCCCAGTGAGAGCCCAGTGACCTTTGTAAAGTACTCCTACCAGGACTACCAAGGCCTCAACAGAGCCCATCACCATCTCCAGCAGCACAGGATGTCACTAATGCCCAGTCACTCCTTTCCTACTCAGAAAGCACTACAATAGACCCATTCAGAAACCAAGGTGATAAGTTAGGTCCCTGGAAGTTGCTCTATAATCCAGAGGCTGTAGGCTTTGTTTATCTCTGCTCTAGCCTTATGGGAACCAGGCTAGCATTTTGCAATCTCTAGATACTTCACTTATAACAAAGCTATGGGGGCAACTATCCCAGAGGGATGTCATGTCTGACAACTTGACCCTGTGTCCATTTCTCATGGAAGATGACCTCAGTGGGGGCCAAATATTACCCCATTAGGGTATGGGAATTCCAGCCTAAAATCAGCCATTAGGCATTGTTTCCTAAAGTCCAGGCCAGGACACGCATACCATCACAGCCTGCAGCAGCTGCCACGTGCAGGAAGTTCTCTTCACACCAGGCAGGCTGCCTCTTTGAATGTTCTGGGTTTTCAATCTCATACACTCTAGACAGTCAGAACTGCCAGGCCGACACTCTTTCTCTCAAGCTCATGGAACATGTTCTCAGACCGATGCTCTGTCATGATGCCTCTGGATTAGTTTTAACTAGCCCTGAATATGGTCTGAAAAGTAGAGTAAAAAATGATATCCCACTCATTACTGCTACATGGAACTTCCACCCTGAAGTCAAGAAATTCCTGGGAAGCCTGAGGATTTAATGGATCCTCTCCATTAATTCTTTCCTGGTGCTTCTTTGCATGTTTGTGACCCAGCCTCTTATGGATATTTTCCATGTTAGCCCCTATATGCACCTCCATAGCTAATCTGTTCATCAGTGAGGTTGTCTTCTTCCACAGTCACTTGACTTCTGGCCTAGCCCTGCCTTTGCCTCCCAGTTTAGAAGGGCATATGCTTGTCCACCTGGACACTGTCCAGCATACACATTGCTGACCAGATGGGGTATCTCCTCCAAAGGCTCAAAGGGAACCTCTCATCGGTATCATCATGCCTCTGCAGAGCTCATCATTTCAGGATTTGTGCTGAATAGTTTGTTGCCTCTCTAATCAGAATACCCCATCATGATCATGTTCCCACATCCCCCCTGTACTACCAGCCTGAAGCTTTGCAAGCTCACCGTAATGATGCTTCAATCTCTGTCATGTCTATTTGACCTTGAGCCTTCAAACCCACCAGCCCAGCCTATGGATCAGAATTAAGAATGATAAAGACAAGTTTTACTCACTTTAATTCAGTTCTTTCCCTAGGAATTAACTAACATCCTCTGAATTTTACTTCCAATCTGTTCTCACCCCCATTCAGCTCTTCTCAGTTCTTGACTCTTAACTTTGCCATCATCTGAAGCTTTGTTTCCACCCTTTCAGTTCCCTGAATGAACTTGGTTTTCTGGGCTTGACCCATTGAGTTCTTAAAGACTCTGTCTTGTATGTACTGCTTTGGTACCTCAGTCATGATGTGTTAGATCAGGCTGTGGCACTAATCCCAAGATCTCAGTTTGTCACTCATTCTGCATGTCCACTCTGAGTCAGCAGGGAGTTCTGCTCATTGTAGTTACTTAAGAGACCCAAGCTGATGGAGACTCTATCTTACCACATGCTACATGATCACTGCGATAGGAAGATATAGCTGATAATGTTCTGATTCTTAAGATACCTGTTCAGAAATAACCCACATAGCTTTTACTCACATTTCACTGGCCAAAACAAATCACCTGTGCATGCCTAACTTTAAACGGGGAAGAAAATTGCAATCTACCATGAGTCTAGAAAAAATACTGGGCTGTTTCTTAATGAATGACAGGCCCAGAACCTACTTGTGATGGTCCATTTGTCTGTCACCCTTAGTCAAGGCCCACCCCAGTGCCCCAGTCCCCTCTGTCACTCCTTGTTCTTGGAAAAAACTTCCATTTCTTCACCCATGTTCATTCTTCCTACATTGGCACTACAGCCTGGCTCCTGCTCCCTACATTGCCCCTAAGATGAACCCTCAGGTATATCCTCTCTACTTTGGCTGCTGATTGTGGTCTCTGCCTTCTAGTTTGAGGCCATATAAACATGGGAAAGAGGTACTCTGCCCACATACTTTGCCTGGAATGCAACCAAAGCCAGAGTAGTCCTTGTCTGGCCCCCCTCTGACAGGCGAGGTTTAGAGACCCAGAGTCCCAGACTTGCAGCTGGAGGACACATACCAAAACTGTGTCCAAGGAAGTATGCCAAAGGCTAAGGAACTCAGCCAAATTTAGTCATCATGCAAGGAGCCAGGCACCCGTAACAAGATCCTGAGACAAGGTCAGGAAGTTGGGAAACATGAGAGTAAAGACCCGTAGGGAGGATGCTGCAAATAGAAACTCCATAAACAGGATCCCATATTCACATTTTAGGGTTTTCTAATTAAATGTCTTTAATCAAAGTAATGTCTACACATGTTTTACAAAATCAGTTTGTTTTATCAGGCTTTTTAAAATTGTAAACCAGGCTTTTATAAAAATCACCAGTCCTCTTCTCTGCCCTTAAGGCAACATTTTTCAACTTTTTTACCTATTTCCTTTGAGATGTGTGTGTATGTGTGTGTGTGTATACACACCCCAAAAAACCCCAAAAATGTTATTATATCCATATATTAATAACTTTGTTATATGGTATTGATGGGATTAATACATAAATCAAGCAATATAGAAATCAAATGTACAAATGCATATGACCTGATTGTTTCTCCTACAACTCCTGATGCATGATCAATAGCAAAATGAATAAAACAAAACAGTTCCTACAACTCCGTGACTGCCCTCACATGGTTTTGGTGTCCTTGAGGAGCATCACGCCCTAGGGCTGGACTCAAGGTCAGATAATGATTGTGTGTTGATCATGTGTTGAACCCCCTACTCAAAATTCTTTGGATGTTTGGGTTCATTTGCTCAATAAATATGAGGAGTGCCTTTTTGGCATTACTCTTGCACTGTTAGACCTTGAGTCCCCTGGGTGGTCCTTTCAGATCTTTGGTAACTCATCAGGTCTCCTCCCTTATCTGCGGGTCAGAGGCAGGGAGGGACCAACATTGTTATATATTTATTCTTGGAATTTTTTTTTAGTTTTAGACTATCTCTTTAGTCTATCATCTTTCTGCTGTGAAATATGGGTAACTAGCTCTCTTATGCCACTCACAACATATTTTCCTTCTCCCTATCCTCCCAGTGTGGTTACATCCCAAATTTTGTTGAAACCATATTCAGTATTGACATGAGCATGATGATGTAAATATTGTCATAGAGGTAGCTGAGCATAATGGTTAAGAGTGAAAACTCTGAAGCTAGGTCACCTGGATTTGAGTCCTGCCTCTATCCCTGACTGTGTGTCATAGGCTAAATAATGTCTCCTCAAAGATGTCCACACCCTAATCCCCAGAATGTATGAATATGTTACCTTATATGGTGAAGAGGGCTTTGTAGATGTAATTAAGTTGAAGATTTTGAGATGGAGAGATTAACCTGGATTACCAATGTGGGTTCAATGTAATCAGCAGGGTTCTATTAAGAGGAAGGCCGAAGAGTTAGAGTCAAAGAGAGATGTAAGGATGGGAGCAGAAATCAGAGGGAGAGAAGACGCTATGCTGCTGACTCTGAAGATGGAGGAAGGAGCCCAGAAATATATGTAGGCAGCCTCTGGAAGTTAGAAAATGCAAGGAAGTGAAATATACCCTAAAGCTTCTAGATGTAATGCAGGCCTGCAAACACCTTCATTTTAGCTCATCAAAACTTATTTTGTACTCTGGCCTTCAGAACCATATGATAATAAATTTGTGTTATTTCAAACAATTAGATTTGTGGTAATTTGTTATAGCAGCAAGAGGAAACTAATACAGTGTGTGATCTTCAACAGGTATTTGGCCTTTTTACCAAAGATTTCTTGTCTACAAAATGAGTTGTTATGCAGATTAAATGAGTTAATAAATGTAAAAAATTTACAACAGTGCCTAGCACATAGTAAGTGCTGTATATATATTTGTAATTATTGTTTGTAGCTAAGCCACTAAGGGTAGTATGATTATGTGCCTTTTCTTTTGTCTTTGCCTGCTGTCTATAATTCCTTCTTAGTCATCTATGAATTTATCACCAGCTCATTCCCAGCTATATACAATTGCCCGTCAATATGGCCATACATAAAAGGTGACATATCCATTCCATTTTTTCCTGGGAGACATCACTCCTGGAACCCTAAGTGCTCCTCTCCACTGCAAGCAGATTGCTCTCTGGACCTGCTGCACTGCTATTGCCCTTGTTGTTATTCTGGGGATCCACTTCATTCTTCTCTTGTCAGGTCTATTGTGTCTTCCTCCTTTCTTTCTTCCTTCCTTCCTCCCTCCCTCCTTGCCTTCCTCCCTTCCTTTTACTTTTTCCCCAGCTTTACTGAGATACAATTGTGTGTTGCTCTTTCTTAATTACCATGCTATACTATCTAATTTTGATGGCATGCATCCTCCAATAGCTCCTGATAAAGGGTACCTGAGAGGCAAACTTGTTGATAACTTAATTGTGTGAAAATGTTTTCAATCCACCTTCCAAGTTAATTGATAGTATGTCAAAGTCTAGTTTCTAGGGCCATAGACTGAATATTTGTGCCCCCACCAAAAGTCATATGTTGAAACTTAATCCCCAGTGTGATAGCATTTGGAAGTGGGGCCTTTAGGGGGGTCATGAGGGTTGTGAGGGTCATGAATGAAATTAGTACTTCTTTGAAAGAGGCCCCAGAGAGCTGCCTCACCGCTTCACCATGTGAAATTATAGAGAAAAGATGGCTATGACCCAGGAAGCTGGCATTCACCACACATCAGACCTTCTAGCATCTTGATCTTGGACTTCCCAGTGAGAAATCGATTTGTGTTGTTTTTAAGTCATACAGCCTCTCTTGTTATAGCAGCCAAACAGACTGGTGTCTAAAACATTTAGGTTAGAAATAACTTCCCTTATAATTTTCAAAGTACTGTGCCGTTGACTCTGTCCTCCTGTGTTGTCTATGAAAAATCTGACTTTCTTGATTCCTGATTTTTTGTGTGTGATCTGTTTCTCTCTGGAAACTTTTAGGATCTTCTCCCTATCCCTACTGCTTTGCAAATGCTTTGACTTGAAGTCCAGCTTATATAATAAATAATCTGATTCTACTTTCTATATTTGACTGCTGACAGCTTTCAACCCCCACTCCTCCCTCGTCTCCTCTTGCCCCACATGCAGGCAAAGCAATGGACCCAGTGCTACCTCCTGTGGGAAGTTCAAACCATATAGTCCCAGCCTGTACATGAAATCCCTTACCACAGCCCTACTCACCGACCACAATTAAAACCACAGCCAGTTGCCCCTCCTGCCTCTCTCAAGACATTTTCAGCCCTGCCTTGGAATCTGAGGCATGGAAGACCTCATTAGGTGCATAATAAATCTCTTCATTCCATCTTGGTACATGTGTGGTATCATCAGTATGGACATCCAAATGTACTCCTCATCTGCAGAGTGCCCACAACACAGCTCCACTACTTACACACTGAACGATCTTGGGTAAATTATATAATCTTTCCCCCCCTCAATTTATCTCTTTGTAAAATTGGGATAATAACAGTACTCATATTATTGTTTTGAAGATTAAATAGTTAAAAATATTAAAGAAGATTAAATTAAAAGATTAAAAGAGATATATATTTAGTGCTTAGAGCTAGCACATAATAAAATCTCAGTGAGTGTTGGTTGTTACTGGTACAAACACTTAACTCACTCTTGGGTACTTGTTGAGTTCTTTCAATTAAAGAACTCAGGTTCAGTTATGTGAGTTATATCCTTCTCTCTATTCTCTATTTCTAGAACATCTCTCATACTTTGTCTCCTATATTCCATTGAATTTTCTTTTAATTTTGCTTAATGGGAGATTTCCTCAACCTTATCTTCCAGCTCTTCTGCGACCTTTATATCCACTCTCTTCTTTTTAGCTTATGGTAGACTCCCTGTTTTTTAATTAGCTACTTGGTTATCCAGACTTTGCACAATCAGGAATACTCTTCAAGCATCAAAGGACACTAACATCAGGAAAAAAAAGGCAACCCACAGAATGGAAGAAAATATTTGCAAATTATATATCTAATAAAAGATTAATATCCAGAATATATACAGAACTCCTAAATCTAAAAACCAAAAAAACAAACAACCCTATTAAAATATGTGCAAAGGACTTATATAGACATTTCTCCAAAGAAGATATACAAATCAACAGCACTAACAATTAGGACAATGCAGACCAAAACCCCAATGAGATACCACTTCACACCCATTAGAATAGCTGTTATCAAAAACAAAACAACAAAAAACAACAAAAAACAGAAAATAACAAGTATTGGTTGAAAGGGTATCTCGCCGCGACCCTCCTTACCTCAGAAGGACTCAGGAGACACGGGCTCACGCAAAAGATTTTATTATCTGAAAGAAAAAATGGCTGCCCCTGGAGAGAGGGAGCAGCAGCTCATGGGTGAGGAAGCGTGTTTTTAAGGAGTAGGTGTAGAATGCATTCTGCGCTGGTGATTGGATCTTAAGGGGCTGGGGTCTTAGCACACCAGAATTTGCCTTCATTCCCATCTTTGTCTTTTCTTAATTGGGCCTCTGAGAAACTGGGTACAGAATCTCATTCTCTAGCTACTTCCTGCTGGAAGGGGGCATAGATTCTGGGGTTAGCAAGGCCATTGCTGTAGAGTTGGGGAAGGGCAGGCATCCTGAGAGGATTTGTGATGCCATCTAGCTGGTTTCGTTATTCTTTGTGAGAAGGCCTTGATAGCTCTGGAGAACTGGTTGACAGTATGGTTAGAAATTTTCAAAATTTTATTTTGAATGAATTTTTGGAATAGGTTAATGAAGCAGGGCAGGAAAAGGAGAAGAATAATAATAAAGGTAATAGGGGCTAGGAGGGGCAGGAGCCAATTGAAGAGGTAAGGGAACAAATTGTTAGGGGAGTTTTCTAAGAGTTTGGAGGCTTGTTCATGGAGGTGTTTTGCACCATCCCAGACAAGACTGGATTTGTTGGTGTAGAAGCAACATTGTTCTTGGAATAGGGCACTTATGCCACCTTATGCAGCTGTAAGGAGGTCCTGTTTGGGTTGTAGAGTAGATTACTGGAGGATTTGTAATCTGTGGAATTGAAGGTGTAAGTGGTCCCATTGGGATGGAGGAGAATCGTGAAGAATACATTTTAGAGGTTAAAGATGGAGAAGTAAGTAGCAGAGGTGGGGATAGTGGATAATAGGAGTTAGGGACTACTGGATGGATTGGAATAACAGCTGCACTGATAATTCTTAAATCTTGAACTAGCCTATAAGAGCCATTAGGTTTTTTGATAGCCAGTATCAGGGTGTTGTAAGGGGAACTGGCTGGTCGTAGTAGCCGCTTGTATATAAGTTCCTGGATAATTGGCTGCAGGCCCAGTAAACTCTTGAGGGGCAGTGGGTACTGAGGTTGAGAAGGAAAAGAGGTAGGGTCTTTAAGTCTGATAATTACTCGGGGGCAGGTGGCGATAGAGGGGGTGAGGGTATCCCAGACTACAGGGTTGACCAGATGGGGTGGCAGAGGAAAAGGAGAGGGATGTCGGTTTGCAGCGGGTTGGAGGGTGAGTAAAAGTGGGATTGAAGGCGAGTCAGGGTTGAGGTGCGGTCTAGGAGTGAAAGTAATGGAAGCTCCAACCTTGTGTAATAGGTCTTTTCCCATAAGGGGGATGGGACAATGGGGAATCACCAAAAAGGAGTGAGAGAGGGCGATGCCTCTAAGGATGCAGTGAAACATGGGAGTTTGTAAAGGTTGATAAGGTCCTCTACCCCAACTATAGAGGACTGTGAGAGGGAGGTAGGTCCCCAAAACTCCTTCAGGACTGAGTAGGTGGCCCCGATGTCCAAAAGGAAAGAGATGGGCCTACCCGCTACCACAATGGTTACCCTGGGCTCCTGTACAGTGATGGTAGTGTTCAAGTGGAGGAGTCCCAGGCCCCCTCAATTATCAGTTGCCAGACCCAGAAGGTCTATGTGTGGAGTGTTAGAGCTGGATGGCCTGGCACCTCTCGGTGTGCGAGGACAGTCAACAGCCCAGTGTCCCTCCTGATGGCACTTAGGGCATGGACCTGGGGGCTTCCGGAGATTTGGGCAGGCTCTAGCCCAATGACCCATTTGACCACATTTGAAACATGGACCAGGAGGTCCTCCTGGCTGCTTCTTAGGAAGCGAGGATACCCGAGCACCAGTGGTTGGAGTAGGTTGAAAGGCCTTAGCCAGAAGTTGATATTTTTGTTTACGGGCCTTTTCATCTCTTCCATTATATACTTTGAAGGCCACTGCCAGGACTTCTGCCTGAGGAGTTAAGGGTCCCTTCTCCAGACATTTAAGTTTAGCCTTAATGTCAGGGAAACTCTGGGTGAAGAAGTAGGTCACTAATAATTGTCTCTCATCTGGGATCTCAGAGTCTAAGTTTGTATATTGTAGAAGAGCTTTGGTGAGGTGGTCTAGGAACATAGAGGGACTCTCAATTTTATCCTGAATAACCTCTTGGAGTTTTTCATAGTTAATGGCTTTATTGGCTGACTTCCTGAGACCCGCCACAAGGCAGGGAATGAATTGATCTCTACTGGTGATTCCCCCTGCTGTATTATAGTCCCAGTTAGGGTCTCGGTCAGAAACTGCCTCAGCACCAATTGGATGAGCTGGAGTAGTTTGGTGAACCTCATCGGCATCAGTTCTAGCCTGTTCCCAGACTCGCCTACACTCCTCTGGCAAAAGTGTGTTGGATAGGATCATGTGAATATCATGAAAGGTAAGATCATATGACTGAGTTAGGTACTGGAACTCTTTTATGTAAGTAGCTGGGTTGGAGGTGAAAGAGTCTAATCTTTTCTCAATTTGAGATAGGTCAGAGAGAGAGAGAGAGAAAGGGATATGGACCCAGCCAACGCCCTCTGTACCGGCTACTTCCCAGAGGGCTAGGATCTGGGTTCGAGAGCGAGTGACTGGAGGACTTGGTGCAGGACTGGGTGAGGGAAGGGGAACTGGTTGTGGAGGAGGAGGAGGTGCTGCAGCTCCTGCAACGGCACTAGGGGAGCTGGGAGGGTTGGGATTTTGGTCTTGTGGAGAAGGAGGTTGGGGCGGGAGAGGAACTGGTGGTTGCAGGGGAGCTGTAGGGGTTTGAGATCGGTAGGGAGGAGATTCATCAGCAGGGTTAAAGTCAGAGGATGTGGTAGGAATTGGTGGGTGATGGGGTGAAGTTTTTTAGAGCGAGGAGAAGATGTTTAGGATTGCAAGGGAGACAGAGAGCAGGCTTGGTTCAGAGGTAGGAGAAAGCCTGGATATATGGGATCTCTTTCCATTTGCCCATGCACTCACAGAAGTTGTATAAGTAGCGGAGAATTTTAGGATCTAAAGAGCCATTGGGAGGTCATTTAAATTGATTGTCCAAGAAATATTGTGGCCAGATCTCATTACAGTAGAAGTTCATCAGCAGGGTTATGAGGTCTGGAGTGAGGTGGAAGGGTTTAAGGACCTGAGTGGTGAATCTGCAGGAATGGAGGAGCTAGATCCCATGGTGAGAATGAGACCATTCACAAGTCGCTGAGGCATCCTGGAGTGATTGAGAAGGTCATGGAGAAGACCAGACACAGTAAGGTGATCGTCACCACCTCTAACCAAGCGGTCGAGGCAAAAAATGCCAAGGAGGCTCGGTACCTGGTACCAGGAGTTTACGAGTAGATAAAGGGAGACCGGGCCTCAGTGAATGAGGATTCTCACCATGGGGAGGCAGAGAAGGGTGGACTATGGGGATCAACCGTGACTCTGAGAGTCGTGGTTGGGAGTGCCCCTGCCCTGGAGGAGCCCTTGGGGGTGCCGGATACTCAACGGTCACTTCCCAGGTTTCAAAGGGACATTTAAGTCGACCATGAATGGAAGATTTACCAAATTGAAGGCTGGTGTTGGGTGAGAAGACAAGCAACAGGGGAAATGGGCGGTGAGCCCATGAAGGAGGATCGGGCAGTGAGGGTTCCCAAAGCAGCTCAAATTCCCAGAGGAACAGCAAAGTCAATGGCAGAAGCTCATCTGAGTCACGGCACCAATGAAAGGGTATCTCCAGCAACCCCCCTTACCCCAGAATGACTCAGGAGACATGGGCTCACGCAAGAGATTTTATTATCTGAAAGACAAAATGGCTGCCCCCAGAGACAGGGAGCAGCAGCTCGTGGGTGACGAAGCGTGTTTTTAAGGAGTAGGGGTAGGGTGTGTTCTGTGTTGGTAATTGGATCTTAAGGGGTGGGGGTCTTAGGGCGCCAGAATTTGCCTTCATTGGTGACGATGTGGAAAAATTGGAATCTTTGTAACTGTGGTGGTAACGTAAAGATGGGGTAGCTGCTATGGAAAACAATAGGCAGGTCCTCAAAAAATTAAGCATAGAATTACCACATGATCTAGCAATTCTGCTTCTGGGCATATATGCAAAAGAACTGAAAGCAGGGACTTGAACAGATATTTGTAAGCTAATGTTCATAGCAGCATTATTCACAATAGTCAAATTCTATTGGCAGATGAATGGATAAACAAAAGCTAGTGTATACATGCAATCTAATACTATTCAGCTTTAATAAAGAATGAAATTCTGACACCTGCTACAATATGATGAATCTTGAAGACATTAAACCTAGTGAAATGATATACCCAGATCCTGGGTCAGAGCCTAAAACATCATGGCATAAACTCAACAATATTTGTTGAATGAATTTTATTATTTATGTAGTTATTTATATTAAGTACGTATTTAACTATTATGTTATTTAATCTGGCTTTAACTGTCCTTTTCATTTTTATCATTTATCCACTCACTGTGCAATCACTAAACTTCTTTGTGTTATGTACATAGTTAGCATGACAGGTGGGGAGAGACAAAGACGTACAAAGTAAGACTTCCGTAAAGAAATCCCCAATTCCTGAAGGATAAAATTCGAAGTCCTTAGCAAGCTAAGATTTAAACCCTTAAATCCAAGAGAAAATAGAGTTGTTTTTTTAAAGCACTCAAGTTAAGTTTGTTTCTAAAAACGTTAAAGACTCCTCCGCTTCCTTCCAGCCACTCCAAGATGTCCAACTCCACTATATTGCAGCGTGGAGCCCAACTCCAATTCCTAGCCAGGCTTGTTCACAGACCCTGCTTTGGTAATTGAGAACTGGGGAAATCCCGCTGAGGCCTGTCCCACGCCCCTCATTACTGAGTGGCGTAATCTGGTGGGAGGGGCTATTGGTTCAGCCAATGGAAGGAAGGGAGAGCAAGAACCAGTGTAAACAAACTCCGAGGGACTGCGCATTGGGCTCCTCCCCCACGTGGGGGCCGGAGGCATCCTTGGCCCAATGCCTACCCGGGGTTCGCGTAGTTTCCTTTCAGCCAATCAGAGCCAGAAGAAGGCGCCCCAGCGGGAGGGAAAGAACTAGGGGAGCGAAAAGACTGACATTAGTACCAATCAGAAGCTGGAACTTCTGAGGGAGTGGGCGGGAATGGCTTCACATTTGGACCAATAAGCATCACACGTGCCCTTCTAGGTGACTGAGCGGCGGCGTCTTCGGCCCAATAGACGAATGGGGCGGTGCCCAGCAACCAATGGCTCGGGTTCGGGGGCGGAGTGAGGAGCCAGTGTGCTGTAAAAGGTAACCTGGCGAGTGGTACCGGCGCTTCTCCTGTGCTGTGGCTCACGCTTTGGGTACTAGAGGCCGACACTGTTCAGGCAATACCGACCTCGGTGGCGACGGCGGAGGCTCTCAGAGGAGTGACGGAGTACGGTCTGGAGGCGGAGCTTCCGGCCAGCCCAGGTGGGCTTGGGCACCCGGGCTGGCGGGGAGGGGACCTGCGTGAGGCGCCGCTCTCCAGGATTTGGGGGCACCCTGCGCCTCCCTTTCCGCCGCCGTCAGCGCCCGAGCTCCGGAGGGGAGGGTAAGCTGGTGGGTCCCATGTCGCGGCGGTCGGCAAGAAGGGGCGGCCACCGGGGTTATCCTCTGCCGCTCTGGAGTACTAGGGGGTCTTAGTCCGTTTCTCCCCGCTCGGGCGCGTTATGCCTCCCCCGACCCCCAACTTCCCTGAATCCTCTCAGCCCCTTCTCACACTCAGACTGCGAGTCCTCTTACTACCGCAGTAGAACCCTGCTGGGCAAAGTGACCGGCGCTGCGTCCCCGGCGGGAGGAGGGGGGGAGTTGCGCTGTTTCGCCCCTCCCCCATTCTTGGCCCCCGCTGCGTTGTGTGCGCTTGTTCCATTCCCCCCGCCTCCCCCTTTACCCCAGCCCTCATTCTTGATTCCTAATTTGAATCAGGGACTTTGATCATTTCTCTTCTGCCTTCCTTTGTGCGAGTGAGTCCTTTACCCCTCCCGCCGCACAAATTTCATCCTCATCTCTTTTGGAAACTAATATTTTCCACTTGTTCCTTGCAGGCAGCTGGAAGGTGAATGTAAGAGAGGCAGAATACACTGTACAGGGAGCTGTACAACGTTGGGAACTTGAATCGTTTTGTTAATGTTAAACCATTCTTGCCTTCCTTAAAATGGCATTTTATCATTATAGCGTCTCTAGAATATTTCACCCAATACAGTTGCTTTAGTGATAATTTCAGGAAATGCAGATGTGAAGTTTACTGGCCGCAAGAAATTTAAAGTATTGTTACTATTTTAAGTCTATAGAATTACATTATGCTTTAACGGCTTAACTGGGGTGGTAGAGAGTTTGCACTGTAAGGGCCTGATCACCTTAGTCTGTCGTAAAATACAGGACATACTTTAATTGTATAGCACAACGTGATGTGATCACACTCAGACTGTGGGTAATACAGCATTGAATCTGTTAAAAAATATTCTCTTTTCCCTAGAATATTTCACAGAATTTGTATACACCTTCATCGTTCATTAGTTTGGTTTTCAATGGCATGGGTTCTAGCCATATGTTTCCAGATAATAGTACAAAGTATGTTGTACCTAAATAAAATTATGCCAAGAATTTTCTAGGAAAAGTAACTCACCACACTTTGATTGAGACTTTAGAGGTTTGAAAATAATTAATTTAGATTGGACAAAGAGGGTTTTATTTTGGAGAATGGAAGAAATTGAAGTATTGTGGTAACACTGACGGGTCCCTTAGGCTGTGTGTGTATGAAAGAGTGAGCTTAAGAGAGAAAAGACAAATGTAAAAACTGCATAGATTCCAACAGTGCTTGGTTTTATGGCTTTACATAAATTGGAATTATTTTTCCAACTGATGAAATGTAAGCAATGAGTTTATCATGTCCACACTGTTTTGGCCAGAATTTTGCAGGTTTTCCTTGTCCTACTGTAACATGTATGTCGATATATTTCTTTGTATTTTACTATAGTAAGACTAAATCTTGTATAGAGAGAAGTAAGTCTAGTAGCTTGAATTAAAAGAAGTCTTTATTCTGAGGAGGCAGCATTCTCTGATGGACCATATGTTTGAGCCCTGTTAATAAGTCACACTAAAAAGAGAATGATCTGAAAGCTATTCTAATAAATGCCAGGTGCCTAGAACAATAAAAAGAATTTATTACAGAATTATTAGCATTCATCAAAGAAAAGTCCCAGACAAATTGTAAATCCATGAGTTGGTCACTGTTTGAGTCATTATAAGGCTACAGTTGAAAACCAAAGTTATTTTTGTACAGTTTTTTCAGATGTATTTGTGTTCAGTAATTACTTGTTTACAAATTTAAAAGATTATAGCTATGATTTCTTCCTATAGAAGGAAGGAGCCTACAGTTTAATAGAATAGAGACCTATAAACCAAGAAATCAATTCATAGGAGAGGTTTTATAGTGTATGGTATATACAGTGCACAGAGAATCACGATGGCCCCGTGTTCTGGCCTCATCTCCTGCTCTAGACTTACCGGTTTATTTCACACACCTGGGTCTCTGTAGATTCCTGTTCTCTCTCCTTGAAAGCCTTTTTCTAAACCTTATGTGCCTGGATGTCCTATTTTAAAATCTTCTTGAAGCCTGATACTGGCCTCCACCCATCCAAATAATTGTTCTCTATATCTTAGTGTTATCTCATTATAAATAATTACAGTTGATTCTCACCATTTGCAGTAATTATGGTCTATTAGGTTACCCAGAATGCTGAATTACTGAATACTGAGCCATTGCTCCTAGAGAAAATATGTACATGTATACACATCTCACACAGATTATAATCTTAAATTCTAAATACAATTCATTCTGTTGAGGTTTAAAAGTATTATGTGACTTGCCTGAGGCCATCCCATAACAAACAGGTGCCAGAGTTGGGGTTAACAGTGGCCTACTGGCCCCGGAGCCAGAGCTGCTTTCATGTCACTGCATTGCCCCCTGCCATCTGTGTCCTTTAGCCATCTCTGTCTGAGCTGAAACAAGAAGACAGCACCACCTTGTTCAGTTAAGTTAGCTGGGAATGTGTTGGAGGGGTGACTTTGCCACTCTGTGCATGTTGTGAATGACTGAGAAAGTGCCACAAGCATTGATATTGGAGTTACAAATAAATTTCAGCAACTAGGAGTTTGCAACTACAGGATCCACAGATAATGAGAATCAACTGTACTTGTAAATGACTTCTGGAGTCTCTCTCATGGTAACTTTGCCCAAAATCCACTGTAAAATGTTCCTTTAGCTTCTTTGAGAATTCATTCACCTATTCAACAAATATTTATTAAGTACCTACTATAAGCTAGGCACTGCTTTAGATTCTGGTGAACAAATGTCAGATTAAACTTCTGCCCTTAATAGATGTTCTATTCAAGTGAGAGGGACAGACAACAAATAGTCTGGAGCTCAGGGGAGAGATCCAGGTTGGAATTATAAATTAACTTAACCAAGGTGAAACTTGGTGTGCCCCCTTCCCTTTCACATCATCTAGCATACTGACTTCCAGAATATTTGTTCTATTCTGTGCATAAATTCTTCCTCTTTTGAGTCCCTCCCATAGACCTGTGCCAACTTCTGCTTAGTATTAGTTGATTTTAAGGCCGTATGCCCTTGTAACTGGCAAGATATTCTAAAAGGATCAGGCTGACCTAGTTTTTGATTTCTGGCTTTGCCACCTACTTTGGTCAAGCTTTTGCACTTAAGTCTGTTTTCTAATTTCCAGAGTGCTGATGTGATGTCTTGGGCTCTTATGGGTTGCAGGGAAGAAGCACACACATAGTGCCTTTCATGATGAAAGTTTAGTGTAAACTTAATGGAAAATCATCTCACAGCCATATTGTCCCTTGGCCCTACCGCTTTCAGTATTCTATAGAACAATAACTTAGCAGTGTTTAGAATAGGATGTGAACTCTGGAGACCTGCTTTCTTTTGCTTTGTTCACCAAGTATTTGTATTTCTAAAGACAGAGTGAGTATCTGATTAGATTGGCTTATCACCTAAATTGGAGAACCCTTGTTGGGCAGAATTTTGAGCCAAGCCATGTCCTGGATAATCTCTCAAGTTCAACTGGTAGGTTGTCCCCAGTTAGGGCTCTGAATCCTAGTCCAGTTGCTTGTGGCAAAAGAAGTAGGGCAGTTTTCTACATTATCTGTCACACCAGCTGTAGCATATACAAAAAGAACCTCTTGGAGACAATTTCTTCAGAAGACCATTCAGAGTATAGCAGTCAGTAGACTTCATGGACTGCTGTGTCAAATTCAAACGCCTATCTAATGTGATCACAGATGATATGTAATAGAGCACCTAACAAAGTAATTGACACATGTCAAATATTCCATAAATCTTCCTTTTGGTGTTGCATTTAATACTATTTCTTAAAAGTAATTTTCAGCCTGAATTTTGCTAGCGGCATATTTTTTTTCTTTTTTTTTGTATCATTAATGTACAATTACATGAGCAACATTATGGTTACTAGTCTCCCCCATTATCAAGTCCCCACCACATACCCCATTACAGTCTTTGTCCATCAGCGTAGTAAGATGCTATAGAATCATTACTTGTCTTCTCTGTATATACTGCCTTTCCCGTGTACCCTTGCCACACACTACATTATGTGTGCTAATCGTAATGCCCCTTATTCCCCCTTCTCCCTCCCTTCCCACCCATCCTCCCCAGTCCCTTTCCCTTTTGTAACTGTTAGTCCATTCTTGGGTTCTGTGAGTCTGCTGCTGTTTTGTTCCTTCAGTTTTTCCTTTGTTCACAGATGAGTGAAATCATTTGATATTTGTCTTTCTCCACCTGTCTTATTTCACTGAGCATAATGTCCTCCAGCTCCATCCATGTTGTTGCAAATGGTAGGATTTGTTTTCTTCTTATGGCTGAATAATATTCCATTGAGTATAAGTACCACTTCTTCTTTATCCATCATACACTGATGGACATTTAGGTTGCTTCCATTTCTTGGCTATTGAAAATAGTGCTGAGATAAGCATAGGGTGCATATGTTTTTTTCAACCTGGGCTCCTGCTTAGGGTAAATTCCTAGGAGTGGGATTCCTGAGTCAAATGGTATTTCTATTTTGAGTTTTTTGTGGAACCTCCATACTGCTTTCCACAATGGTTGAACTAGTTCACATTCCCACCAGCAGTGTAGGAGGGTTTCCCTTTCTCCACATCCTCGCCAACATTTGTTGTTGTTTGTCTTTTGGATGTTAGCCATCCTAACTGGTGTGAAGTGACATCTCATTGTGCATTTAATTTGCATTTCTCTGATGATTAGTGATGTGGAGCATCTTTTCATGTGTCTGTTGGCCATCTGAATTTCTTCTTTGGAGAAGTGTCTGTTGAGCTCTTCTGCCCATTTTTTAATTGGCTTATTTGCTTTTTGTTTGTTGAGGTACGTGAGCTCTTTATATAATTTGGATGTCAGCCCCTTATCGGCTATGTCATTTATGAATATATTCTCCCATACTGTAGGATGTCTTTTTGTTCTGCTGATGCTGTCCTTTGCTGTACAGAAGATTTTTAGTTTGATATAATCCCACTTGATCATTTTTGCTTTTGTTTCCTTTGCCTAGGGAGATATGATCATTAAGAAGTTGCTCATGTTTATGTCCAAGAGATTTTTGCCTCTGTTTTTTCTAAGAGTTTTATGGCTTCATGATTTTGATCCATTTTGAGTTCACATTTGTGTGTGGGGTTAGACAATAGTCCAGTTTCGTTCTCTTACATGGAGCTCTCCAGTTTTGCCAACACCAGCTGTTAAAGAGGCTGTCATTTCCCCATTGTATATCCATGGCTCCTTTCTCATTGCATTTAATACTGTTACAGTGTGGTTATTTGTTCATTGGCTGTTGTCCTTACTACACCTTGAGCTCCCTGAATGCAGGATCCAAATCTTCATTTTCCATCCTTGGCAGTTAGTTCAATGCCTGATAAATAGTAACAGATTTATCACAAACATCTGACTTGAAGAGTTCCTAACTCTTGTGGAAGGATGGGAGGATATGAAGTCTTCCCAGAGAAGTATTGTTTAATTTCTTAAAGGATGAGTAGGAATGTTTTTCAGGTTAATACAACCTTGAAACAGCATTCCAAGCAGGGGCCAGCAGTTGCAAAGGTACAGAGATATAAAAAGTTAATGAAGTTTACTAAACACTCCTAGTAGATAAAAAAAATAAAAAACAAAAATCACCTGAGGAAAAACCTGTAAGTGGGCTTGCTCAGAGGGCATGTCACAGCCAACTGACCACCACCGTTCAATAATGGATGCAAATGTCAGGGAAAGCACAACATTCTTAAGTTGTTGGCAGGGTATCAAGTATGGAATTCTGGAAACTATTTGTATTGCAATGACTTTATTTACTTATGTGTCCCACATTGTTCAACGTCCTGAAAATATGATCAGACTTACTCTTAAGGAGCTCAGAAGCTAGCAAGAAGATAGATGGATGAACTGATTTATGTGATAAGTGAGATAATAGTGATATGAATAAAATGTTATCTAAACCAGGAAAAAGGAATAGTTTAATATACAGAGCACTGGTAGAACGTTTCTCAAATGAGGTGATATTTGAACTAGGCTTTGGTGGGTAAAGAGGAAGGAGTTCACTAGACTGAAAGTAGGGATTTTTTAAAGAATTAAAATTTTTGTGGTGGAAAGGATTTAAGAAATATCCATTTTTGCCATATCTGTTGTGGATGTTCAGTTAATATTTAGGTTTATTTAAGCAGTTTCCCTGAACACAAGATTCAGATATATATGCCATAATAGAAGAATTATCTGTCAAAATAAATTGGTTTAAACAAAGGTTTCTATAATGTAGGACTTCTCTGAGCCCTTATTATATTAATGTCCATTGTGAATTGTGAATCTCCAAAAGGGGTGAACTGTATTTAACCATGGTTTCTTTTCCCCACTGCTACAACATACCTACACATCTTTAAGAACAGAATTATATGGGACATAGTTTGAGGAATAATGAATACCAAACCAAGATTTGTCAGTGATCTCCACTGCATTGTAAAATAGCCTGTATAATCTTATAGGAAAGAAGGGGAGACATTTGGAGAGAAAGAATACATTCTAGCCAAGTTATTATCAACTTGGTCAGTAAGTCACAAACACTAACAAAAAATTATTTTAACAAAAATATAATCACCCCCATGGAAAAGTATGGCATAGTCATATTTTGAAATTCCATAAGGTAATTGGAGATACCCTGGGGTGTTGCAAAACCAGAACAGGAATCAGTGCTGGTAGCAGAGGCAAAGGTCATCTTGAGAGCCTTCCAACTTGAGAGTGCGCCGCTTCTATTATGCATTCATGTTGAGCCACATTAGACACATAATTTGCTCATTTTATATATTTTCTTTAGGAGCATACTGAAAATCACTCTCTTCTGATGCTGGAGTTTTGGGGGTTGTATGCCAATATCCTCCTTTCAACAAAATATGATTATGTTGACATTAGAAACTGAGGCCTTTTACTATGTAATTTTAATTCATCTGTCAAATTCTGATTATGTGCTTAACTCCTGAAGTATTGGTAAAGTGAAGGAAGCAATGCTCATGTTTTTCATAATGCCCTGAATTTGAAGTCAGATGATCTAGGTTTGAAATTTGTCCCTGCCAGCCTTCAATTTGAATGACCTTGAGCATAACTGCCTAAACATCTGTTGCCTCCTTTTCCATTTTGATAAAATGAAACTACATATCGTTAGTGTTAAGATTAAATGATGCATGTAAACATATGTCAGGAACTCTGAAGCACTATACAAATGTAAGACAGACTTGAATCTATTCAGCTTAATTTAAGATTTTTAGGTTCCAATTTTTATTATAGAAATAGTACATATTTACTGTTGTAAAAATGAGAGCACTAATAGGCAAATAGGGGAAAGAAAAACTAAAAAGCACTTCATAGACACACCATACTGAGAAAATGGTTAACATATGTATTTATACTTTTTACTTTTATGCATATTCATCTGTGTGCATATCATCTATATACATTCTTTATAGAAATGGATTTATCTTGGGTATTTTGTTTAGTCAATTTATTTTTATGAGCTAAATCCCCTAAGAGTACAGATGCTTGGTTCAAGGAATTGTTAAGTCTGCTGCCACATACTGCTATATGTAATGAGAACTGAAAAAGGGCTGAAATCTCAGTCTGGTGAACATGTGACCTTGTGTGTAGTAACCCAAGATTCTGAACCACTTCAGAAGCTTAATCAGAGTCACATTCAGAAATGAACTTGATATATGTTTGTGCTTATGCTTGGCATTGTAATAGCCTCATAGGATGACTCCAGTGTTTGTCAACAGGGAACTGGTTAAATAAACTTTGGTACATCCAAACCATGGAATATTAGATAGTTGTAAAAAAGAATGAGGAAGATCTGTACTGATGTAAAAGCTCTAGGTATAGTGTAATCTTTAAAAAGGGGACAAGGTATGGAACTGTGTTTAGTATGCTACTTTTTGTGTTGAGAGAAGAAGGGTAGATAAGAATATACATTCATATTTGCTTATAATTGCAAAAAGAAATTCTGAAATGACATATAACAAACCAGTAAAAGAAATAGAAGTGGGAATGGGATTTCACTATATGCCTTTATATATATTAACCTACTTTAAAAAATTTACTGGCTTATGTGTTTGTATAACCCTTTCAAAAATGAATGAATGAGTGAATGAAATGGGGTTATGAGGAAGGAAGGAAGGAAGGGAGGGAGGGAGGGAGGGACGATGGATCTGAGGGGCTGCCCAACTTTTTGGTACCAGGTGAAAACATAGCAACAGTAGCAAAGATGGGAAGAGTAGCCTCAGGAAGGGGTTGGCAGCCTTATTTTCTTCTTTCACTCAATTTTGTATATTTAAAAAATATTTTGAGAGCAATAAAATAATTTAAAACAACATTGTTTTCAGATGGCAGTCCCTATTGCTTCAATAACTGCTCTCATTTTCATACTCATTTGTGGTATGGTATTTTTCATATGCATCCATAAAATTTTCAGTTGTAATCACACTTCACATTTTTAAACTTACCTAATTATATTTTTTTCTGTGTTGCTACAGGAAGACCTTTAAAGAGGATGAAGGTAGGGAAGCTTTGCCTAGTGCACATCCCCAAAGTGGGCTGATTGACCTCAAGAGGCAGGAATTCAAACCCCCATAGTCTATGGGTAACATACATACATGAGAAAATATAAGAGAAGGCAGAGATTTAAATAGATGTAAATGGAAATAACACTCATCCCTGATAGTAAAAGAAACCACAATTCAGAAAACAAAATATAAAGAAAAATGATCTTTAATTTTGTTACTTAAAACATTCTGGTACTTTGCTTTTTAGACCTTTTTTTCTGCATATAAACATTTTAAAGAGTAGAATCAGGATGTATATATTTCTGGCAACTATTGAGATGCTCATGAATATTTTTTTTCCCTTTGCCTGCTAATATGATAAAATAGATTTTTTTTTTGAGAGGGCATCTCTCATATTTATTGATCAAATGGTTGTTAACAACAATAAAATTCAGTATAGGGGGGTCAGTGCTCAATGTACAATCATTAATCCTTCTCAAGCCTAATTCTCATCAGTCTCCAATCTTCTGAAGCATAAAGAACAAGTTCTTACATGGTGAACGAATTCTTACATAGTGAATGAATTCTTACATGGTGAACAGTACAAGGGCATTCATCACAGAAACTTTCGGTTTTGATCATGCATTATGAACTATAAACAATCAGGTCAAATATGAATATTCGTTTGATTTTTATACTTAATTTATATGTGGATCCCACATTTCTCCCTTTATTATTATTATTATTTTTATTTTTATTTTTTATTTATTTATTTTTTTTTTGAGAGGGCATCTCTCATATTTATTGATCAAATGGTTGTTAACAACAATAAAATTCAGTATAGGGGGGTCAACGCTCAATGTACAATCATTAATCCATCTCAAGCCTAATTCTCGTCAGTCTCCAATCTTCTGAAGCATAACGAACAAGTTCTTACATGGTGAACGAATTCTTACATAGTGAATAAATTCTTACATGGTGAACAGTACAAGGGCATTCATCACAGAAACTTTCGGTTTTGATCATGCAATATGACCTATAAACAATCAGGTCAAATATGAATATTCGTTTGATTTTTGTACTTGATTTATATGTTGATCCCACATTTCTCCCTTTATTATTATTATTTTTATTTTTAATAAAATGCTGAAGTGGTAGGTAGATGCAAGATAAAGGTAGAAAACATAGTTTAGTGCTGTAAGAGGGCAAATGTAGATGATCAGGTGTGTGCCTATGGACTAAGTATTAATCCAAGCTAGACAAGGGCAGCAAAACATCCACGGATACAGAAGATTTCTCTCAAAGCAGGGGGGGTGAGGTTCTGAGCCTCACCTCTGTTGATCCCCAATTTCTCACCTGATGGCCCCCCTGCGACTGTGCCTGTCTTAGGTTGTTCCTCCCTTGAGGAATCTTACCCGTCTCTGGTTAACCAGTCATCTTCCGGGGCCATACAGGGAAATGTAAAGTTGGTAAGTGAGAGAGAAGCCATATTGTTTGTAAAGGTTAGCTTTTTACTTCTTTGCAGATTTATGCCCTGTGGCTTCTATGCCCAGCACTTGTCTCGAGGTATCTTTACCACCTGGAGGAATTATGATACTCGGTAAATTTGATATGAGGCACGAATTCTATTTAAGGGTTGTAATTAGGAAGGAAGAAGAAAAGCTATAGAGGTAGCATATGGAAGAAAACATGCGAGGATTGATTATTTCTTTGACATATCTTCTTGTAGAGTACCTTAAGTTATGTATATGTTTTAAACTACTAACTAATTTGCACACACATATTAACATAATAGAAATACGGTGACATAAACAAAGCAAATTTATAATTACCATCCATCTCCAGTGAAGCCAAGAAAACCATTTAGGCACCCTAGGCATTTGTGAAAATTTGTCTATGATATGATGGATATTGTCCAACTGTACTTGAACAGTCTGAGAGAAATCAGACAAATTAAAGCAGCCCATTTCTGGGATCTGTTCACATCCCATATGTTCTTTTAACCGTAGATAGTCTATAGTCATAAGATTTTGGAGTGCTACACCTTGCACCCCTCCCAACTCCTGGTTGAGTTCCAACAGTACAGATCCGGTCAAATTCGTTGTCTCACTGTATGCACATGCCAGCTAGACATCTCCCTCCTCATTCCAATGGCAAGTCCAGGAAATGGTGGGGTGGATGCAGCCACAACCACAGCATCGCCCAGATCCCTGTGGAGGCTTTTTGATGATCATCCCCCTGGCACAAGTCCTCCAGAGAGTGCTGATGCCGGAAGCTCCTCCTCATACCGTATCTTAGTTCATTTTCTGGGTATCCAAGCTAGGCCTTGATCTTCTGCATAGAAACAAACAGACCCTTTGCCCACACTTTGACATGCCCTCTATACCACTGTGCAGAACTCATTGGAGGTCAGCACACAGGAACTGCTTTTTTTTTTTTTTTTTAAGAGAAAGGAATATTATCAGAAAAGAGTACCTCCATAGCTGATCATCTGACACCCTTTAAGTGATCAACATTAAGGATATTTAAAGCATGCCTTGATCTTTGATTTACCAATAGTTTTATCCTATCAAGGAGTAATCCCCCTTTTCTTTCTTTCTTTCTTTCTTTTTTTTTTTTAATCTTTAATCTACACTTACCTGAAGAACACTATGTTTACTATGCTCTCCCCTATATCAGGTCCCCCCTAACAACCACATTACGGTTACTGTCCATCAGCTTAGCAAAACGTTGTAGAATCACTACTTGTCCTCTCTGTGTTGTGCAGCCCACCCTCCCCTTTCTCCCTTCCCCCCCATGCATGCTAATCTTAATACCCCCCTTCTTCTTCCCCCCCCCTTATCCCTCCCTGCCCACCCATCCTCCCCAGTTCCTTTCCCTTTGGTACCTGTTAGTCCATTTTTGGGTTCTGTAATTCCGCTGCTGTTTTGTTCCTTCAGTTTTTCCTTTGTTCTTATATTCCTCAGATGAGTGAAATCATTTGGTATTTCACTTTCTCCGCTTGGCTTATTTCACTGAGCATAATACTCTCCAGCTCCATCCATGTTGCTGCAAATGGTTGGATTTTTCCACTTCTTATGGCTGAGTAGTATTCCATTGTGTATATGTACCACATCTTCTTTATCCATTCATCTACCAATGGACATTTAGGTTGCTTCCAATTCTTGGCTATTGTAAATAGTGCTGTGATAAACATAGGGGTGCATCTGTCTTTCTCAAACTTGATTGCTGCGTTCTTAGGGTAAATTCCTAGGAGTGGAATTCCTGGGTCAAATGGTAGGTCTGTTTTGAGCGTTTTGATGAACCTCCATACTGCTTTCCACAATGGTTGAACTAATTTACATTCCCACCAGCAGTGTAGGAGGGTTCCCCTTTCTCCACAGCCTCGCCAACATTTGTTGTTGTTTGTCTTTTGGATGGCAGCTATCCTTACTGGTGTGAGGTGATACCTCATTGTAGTTTTAATTTGCATTTCTCTGGTAATTAGCGATGTGGAGCATCTTTTCATGTGTCTCTTGGCCATCTGTATTTCTTTTTTAGAGAACTGTTCAGTTCCTCTTCCCATTTTTTAATTGGGTTATTTGTTTTTTGTTTGTTGAGGCGTGTGAGCTCTTTATATATTCTGGACGTCAAGCCTTATCGGATCTGTCATTTTCAAATATATTCTCCCATACTGTAGGGTTCCTTTTTGTTCTATTGATGATGTCTTTCGCTGTACAGAAGCTTTTCAGCTTAATGTAGTCCCACTTGCTCATTTTTGCTGTTGTTTTCCTTGCCCGGGGAGATATGTTCAAGAAGAGGTCACTCATGTTTATGTCTAAGAGGTTTTTGCCTATATTTTTTTCCAAGAGTTTAATGGTTTCATGACTTACATTCAGGTCTTTGATCCATTTTGAGTTTACCTTTGTATATGGGTTTAGACAATGGTCCAGTTTCATTCTCCTACATGTAGCTGTCCAGTTTTGCCAACACCATCTGTTGAAGAGACTGTCATTTCCCCATTGTATGTCCATGGCTCCTTTATCAAACATTAATTGACTATATTTGTTTGGGTTAATTTCTGGGGTCTCTAATCTGTTCCACTGGTCTGTGGCTCTGTTCTTGTGCCAGTACCAAATTGTCTTGATTACTATGGCTTTGTAGTAGAGCTTGAAGTTGGGGAGTGAGATCCCCCCTACTTTATTCTTCTTTTTCAGGATTGCTTTGGCTATTCGGGGTCTTTGGTGTTTCCATATGAATTTTTGAATTATTTGTTCCAATTCATTGAAGAATGTTGCTGGTAATTTGATAGGGATTGCATCAAATCTGTATATTGCTTTGGACAGGATGGCCATTTTGATGATATTAATTCTTCCTAGCCATGAGCATGGGATGAGTTTCCATTTATTAGTGTCCCCTTTAATTTCTCTTAAGAGTGACTTGTAGTTTTCAGAGTATAAGTCTTTCACTTCTTTGGTTAGGTTTATTCCTAGGTATTTTATTCTTTTTGATGCAATGGTGAATGGAATTGTTTTCCTGATTTCTCTTTCTATTGATTCATTGTTAGTGTATAGGAAAGCTACAGATTTCTGTGTGTTAATTTTGTATCCTGCAACTTTGCTGTATTCCGATATCAGTTCTAGTAGCTTTGGAGTGGAGTCTTTAGGGTTTTTTATGTACAGTATCATATCATCTGCAAATAGTGACAGTTTAACTTCTTCTTTACCAATCTGGATTCCTTGTATTTCTTTGTTTTGTCTGATTGCCGTGGCTTGGACCTCCAGTACTATGTTGAATAACAGTGGGAAGAGTGGGCATCCCTGTCTTGTTCCCGATCTCAGAGGAAATGCTTTCAGCTTCTCGCTGTTCAGTATAATGCTGGCTGTGGGTTTATCATATATGGCCTTTATTATGTTGAGGTACTTGCCCTCTATTCCCATTTTGCTGAGAGTTTTTATCATGAATGGATGTTGAATTTTGTCAAATGCTTTTTCAGCATCTATGGAGATGATCATGTGGTTTTTGTCTTTCTTTTTGTTGATGTGGTGGATGATGTTGATGGATTTTCGAATGTTGTACCATCCTTGCATCCCTGGGATGAATCCCACTTGGTCATGGTGTATGATCCTTTTGATATACTGTTGAATTCTGTTTGCTAATATTTTATTGAGTATTTTTGCATCTACATTCATCAGGGATATTGGTCTGTAATTTTCTTTTTTGGTGGGGTCTTTGCCTGGTTTTGGTATTAGGGTGATGTTGGCTTCATAGAATGAGTTTGGGAGTATTCCCTCTTCTTCTATTTTTTGGAACACTTTAAGGAGAATGGGTATTATGTCTTCTCTGTGTATCTGATAAAATTACGAGGTAAATCCATCCGGCCCCGGGGTTTTGTTCTTGGGTAGTTTCTTGATTACCATTTCAATTTCTTTGCTCGTAATTGGTTTGTTTAACTTTTGTGTTTCTTCCTTGGTCAGTCTTGGGAGGTTGTATTTTTCTAGGAAGTTGTCCATTTCTTCTAGGTTTTCCAGCTTGTTGGCATATAGGTTTTCATAGTAGTCTTTAATAATTCTTTGTATTTCTGTGGAGTCTGTTGTGATTTTTCCATTCTCACTTCTGATTATGTTGATTTGTGTTGATTCTCTTTTTCTCTTAATAAGTTTGGCTAGAGGCTTATCTATTTTGTTTATTTTCTCAAAGAACCAGCTCTTGGTTTCGTTGATTTTTGCTATTGTTTTATTCTTCTCAATTTTGTTTATTTCTTCTCTGATCTTTATTATGTCCCTCCTTCTGCTGACTTTAGGCCTCATTTGTTCCTCTTTTTCCAGTTTCGATAATTGTGATGTTAGACTATTCATTTGGGATTGTTCTTCCTTCTTCACATGTGCCTGGATTGCTATATACTTTCCTTTTAAGACTGCTTTCGCTGTGTCCCACAGAAGTTGGGGCTTACTGTTGTTGTTGTCATTTGTTTCTATATATTCCTTGATCTCTATTTTGATTTGTTCATTGATCCATTGATTATTTAGAAGCATGTTGTTAAGCCTCCATGTGTTTGTGAGCCTTTTTGTTTTCTTTGTAGAATTTATTTCTACTTTTATACTTTTGTGGTCTGAAAAATTGGTTGGTAGAATTTCAATATTTTGGAATTTACTGAGGCTCTTTTTGTGAGCTAGTATGTGGTCTATTCTGGAGAATGTTCCATGTGCACTTGAGAAGAATGTATATCCTGTTGCTTTTGGATGTAGAGTTCTATAGATGTCTATTAGGTCCATCTGTTCTAGTGTGTTGTTCAGTGCCTGTGTGTCCTTACTTATTTTCTGCCCAGTGGATCTATCCTTCGGGGTGAGTGGTGTGTTGAAGTCTCCTAAAATGAATGCATTGCAGTCTATTTCCCTCTTTAGTTCTGTTAGTATTTGTTTCACATATGCTGGTGCTCTTGTATTGGGTACATATATATTTAGAATGGTTATATCCTCTTGTTGGACTGAGCCCTTTATCATTATGTAGTATCCTTTATCTCTTGTTACTTCCTTTGTTTTGAAGTCTATTTTGTCTGATATTAGTACTGCAACCCCTTCTTTCTTCTCACTGTTGTTTGCCTGAAATGTGTTTTTCCATCCCTTGACTTTTAGTCTATGCTTGTCTTTGGGTTTAAGGTGAGTTTCTTGTAAGCAGCATATAGATGGGTCTTGCTTTTTTATCCATTCTATTACTCTGTGTCTTTTGATTGGTGCATTAAGTCCATTTACATTTAGGGTGACTATTGAGAGATATGTACTTATTGCCATTGCAGGCTTTAGATTCGTGGTTACCAAAGGTTCAAGGTTAGCTTCTTTAGTATCTTACTGCCTAACTTAGCTCGCTTATTGAGCTGTTATATACACTGTCTGGAGATTCTTTTCTTCTCTCCCTTCTTATTCCTCCTCCTCCATTCTTCATATGTTGTGTGTTTTGTTCTGTGCTCTTTTTAGGAGTGCTCCCATCTAGAGCAGTCCCTGTAGGATGCCCTGTAGAGGTGGTTTATGGGAAGCAAATTCCCTCAGCTTTTGCTTGTCTGGGAATTGTTTAATCCCACCATCATATTTAAATGATAGTCATGCTGGATACAGTATCCTTGGTTCAAGGCCCTTCTGTTTCATTGCATTAAGTATATCATGCCATTCTCTTCTGGCCTGTAGGGTTTCTGTCGAGAAGTTTGATGTTAGCCTGATGGGTTTTCCTTTATAGGTGACCTTTTTCTCTCTAGCTGCCTTTAAAACTCTTTCCTTGTCCTTGATCCTTGCCATTTTAATTACTATGTGTCTTGGTGATATCCTCCTTGGATCCTTTCTGTTGGGGGTTCTGTGTAATTCCATGGTCTGTTCGATTATTTCCTCCCTCAGTTTGGGGAAGTTTTCAGCAATTATTTCTTCAAAGAGACTTTCTATCCCTTTTCCTCTTTCTTCTTCTTCTGGTACCCCTATAATACGAATATTGTTCCTTTTGGATTGGTCACATAGTTCTCTTAGTGTTGTTTCATTCCTGGAGATCCTTTTATCTCTCTCTATGTCAGCTTCTATATGTTCCTGTTCTCTGGCTTCTATTCCTTCAATGGCCTCTTGCATCTTATCCATTCTGCTTATAAATCCTTCCAGGGATTGTTTCACTTCTGTGATCTCCTTCCTGACATCTGTGATCTCCCTCCGGACTTCATCCCATTGCTCTGCATTTTCCTCTGCATCTCATCCCATTGCTCTTGCATTTTTCTCTGCATCTCTGTCAGCATGTTCATGATTTTTATTTTGAATTCTTTTTCAGGAGGACTGGTTAGGTCTGTCTCCTTCTCAGGTGTTGTCTCTGTGATCTTTGTCTGCCTGCAGTTTTGCCTTTTCATGGTGATAGAGATAGTTTGCAGAGCTGGTACAAGTGACCACTGGAAGAGCTTCCCTTCTTGTTGGTTTGTGGCCTTCCTCTCCTGGGAGAATAGCGACCGCTAGTGGCTTATGCTTGTCAGCTGTGCGCAGACAGGGCTTCTGCTACCTGCCTGTTTGCTATGGAGTTTATCTCTGCTGTTGCTGTGGGCGTGGCCTGGCTGGAGCTGCTCCTCCAAAGTGGTGGAGCCCCGTTGGAGGGGGAGCAGCCGGGAGGCTATTTATCTCCATAAGGGGCCTCTGTGCTCCCTGTTGCCCAGGGGGTTAGAGTGCCCAGAGATCCCCAGATTCCCTGCCTCTGCCTCTGGTCTAAGTGTCCTGTCCTGCGCCTTTAAGACTTCCAAAAAGCACTCTCCAAACCAGAACAACAACAGCAACAATGAGAGAGGTAACAGGGAAAAAAAAAAAAAAAAAAAAAACGGAAAAAACACGTGATTTTTTTTGTCCTCAGGTGCCAGTCCCAGGCATCCGCTCACTGGTCCTGCTGCCCTGCCTCCCTAGCACCGGGGTCCCTGTCCCTTCAAGGCTTCCAAAAAGCACCCGCCCACCGGTCCCGCAGGGAAAAACACACGATATTCTTTGTCCTCAGGCGCCGGTCCCAGGCACTCGCTCACCGGTCCTACTGCTCTGCCTCCCTAGCACCGGGGTCCCTGTCCCTTTAAGGCTTCCAAAAAGCACTCGCCAAAAAGAGAAAAAAAAAAAAGGGAAAAACGCGCGATTTCCTCCGTCCTCAGGCACCGGTCTCAGGCACCCGCCCACTGGTCCCGTAGGGAAAAACGCGCAATATTCTTTGTCCTCAGGCGCCGGTCCCAGGCACCTGCTCACCGGTCCTGCTGCTCTGCCTCCCTAGCACCAGGGTCCCTGTCCCTTTGAGGCTTCCAAAAAGCACTCGCCAAAAAGAGAAAAAAAAAGGGGAAAAACGCACGATTTCCTCCGTCCTCAGGCGCCGGTCTCAGGCACCCGCCCTCTGGTCCCGCAGGGAAAAATGCGGGATATTCTTTGTCCTCAGGCACCCGTCCCAGGCACCCGCTCACCGGTCCCAACGCCCTGCCTCCCTAGCACCAGGGTCCCTGTCCCTTTAAGGCTTCCAAAAAGCACTCGCCATAAAGAGAAAAAAAAAAGGGGGGGAAAACACGCGATTTCCTCCGTCCTCAGGCGCTGGTCTCAGGCACCCACCCACCGGTCCTGCAGGGAAAAACGTGCGATATTCTTTGTCCTCAGGTGCTGGTCCCAGGCACTCGCTCACCAGTCCTGCTGCTCTGCCTCCCCAGCACCGGGGTCCCGGTCCCTTTAAGGCTTCCAAAAAGCACTTGCCAAAAAGAGGGAAAAAAAGGGGAAAAACGTGCGATTTCCTCCATCCTCAGGCGCCGGTCTCAGGCACCCGCCCACCAGTCCCGTAGGGAGAAACGCGTGATATCCTTTGTCCTCAGGCGCCGGTTCCTGGCACCCGCTCACCGGTCCCACCACCCTGCCTCCCTAGCAATGGGGTCCCTGTCCCTTTAAGGCTTCCAAAAAGCACTTGCCAAAAAAAAAAAACCGCTCCAGTTTCTTTCCACCCGCCGGGAGCCAGGGGGAGGGGCGCTCGGGTCCTGCTGGGCCGGGGCTTGTATCTTACTCCCTTTGCAAGGCGCTGGGTTCTTGCAGGTGTGGATGTGGTCTGGATGTTGTCCTGTGTCCTCTGGTCTCTATTTTAGGAAGAGTTTTCTTTGTTATATTTTCATAGCTCTATGTGTTTTTGGGAGGAGATTTCCACTGCTCTACTCACGCCACCATCCTGGCTCGATAAAAATAGATTTTTATATATCTTGATTTTAGACCAGTCTTGCATTTCTTGGCTGAACCCTGTTTGATCAAAGTGTTTTGTTTTATTTTTCAATAAATTGCTTGGTTTTATTTGCTCATGTTTTATTTGAAATTGTATGTTTGTAGCATGGTAATTGGTCTGTGGCTTTCTTTGTGCCATTTTTATTCTCTTTAATATGTTGAGCTACCTGTATTCTAATCATTAGGAGGCTATCTTCACTTGTTTGTGCTCTGAAACAGTTGCATGAGAATTACCTGATTTTTGAAAGTAGATGCTTTGTGGACTATAGACTGGTCTTGCGCCTACTTTAAGATGCCGTAATCTTAGGGGAAGTGAAGTTTTAATGTAGTGATTTTAGGATAAAACCAGAGCAAAACAATGTAATTACCTAGTGAGAGTTTGTTTTTGTTTGTTAGTGGCAGTCTTAGTGTCTTTATTATTATAGGCCAGTGCTGAGGTATAACACTTGCCATTTGTGGGTTCAGTAGTCCTTTGTTTTAATATTGAACAGATACACAAAATGTGCCTACCAGGGCTCTGCTTTATCCCTACTGAAAGCAAGAAGTAATGTAGTAAAATTCTGTCTAGCTAGAAGCTTCTGAAGAATGGAGTATTCTGGTTTAATTCTATTAACTTGGAAATATAAAGGTTAAAAAAATCTGAACTTTAATTTCCTGTTGAATCCAGTTCTAAGATGTAGCAAATAATTCCCCTTTTCTCTTCCAGTAAGTCTGATATATTCAGACCTAGTTGATGTTTTATTACAGAATTGTAAAGTGTTGGAGGCTTATGTTATGAAGATTCTTTTTTAGAACTTTAGATAGATGTAAGAGGTTGTAAATGTTATTGGATGAAATCAGGCTGCATGGGAACTGATGCCTGTTGAGTATATATATTTCAGACAAAAATCTCTGATTGCAGCTTGTTTTCTTAATAAATCATAAGAATAAAGCACATCAGATTGAGGGTAGTAGTTGTGAGATTATATCTTTTCATTGGATGTCTTTATTTCATATTGATAGAACATACAGTACCCCTGGCCTTAGACCAAGAAAAAGAAACCCTCCTGCGTACCAGTGGTTCTCAAACTTGAGCACGTTGCAAAATCACCTAAAGGGCTTATTACAACACAGATCACTGGACCTCATCCAGAGTTTCTGATTCAGCAATTCTGGGGTGGGGCCTGAGAATTTGCATTTCTAACAAGTTTCCCAGATGATACTGATGCTGCCGGGCCAGGGACTATATTTTGAGAATCACTGCTGTATACTAACTAATACTGGAAATCTGGTTCTAGAAGAAAGCTGAGTTTGGTCTGGCAGTATAAGTATACAGGTTATGGAGCAAATCATGAAAGATGCACCCCTCTGCTGTCAGCATACTGTTGGCGTTCAGGTAGTTCATAATACACAGTGACATAACACAATTCTTGTTTCATGATTGTAAGACCTAGACAAATACCAAGTGAGAAATTCCGTTTCATTTACAGGGCTTAAAGACAAAGGGATTCTGGTTAAATAGGATTTAGTGATTAACACCATAAGAATAAGGGTTATTTATATGTCCCTTTTGTCTCCCCCATCACTTACCTTTTAGCCTTACTTTAGAAGGGTCCAGTAATTTTTTTAAGTGGGTGAGAACTTTGAGTGCCTATTAAATTTGAAGTTTTTTGTGTTTTTAAAGACATTAGCTATGCTTCATTAAGATTTTTTTAAACAGTAGCTTTAGAGAGAAGTGAAACTTTTTGACAAAAAAGAAGAAGAAATCACTGGAATTATTTTACCTTATTGGAATGTTGGAGAATATAGTCTGCCTCATAAACATCAAGCATGCTACAAATTTTCAGTTGTTTTAGTGACTTGTCATTGCATTGTTCAAAGGAATACTAGTAATTCTTGTAATCCCTCTGAAGATGAAAAATGAAGTTCAAAGCCATAGACATGGCATAGAAGCTGGCCACAGGACAAAGCTATGAAGAAATAGGTAGGTAGGTAGGTAGGTAGGTAGGTACATACATAGATAGATAGATAGATAGATAGATAGATAGATAGATAGATAGATAGATAGATGGCAGACAGACATACATATATATATGCATACACACATACATAACACGCATATGTTTTTAAAATTATTATTCAGCTGAAAACAAATATACCTGTGCAAAAACTTAGGCACCATGTAGAATCTTTGAGTTGAAGAGAAGAGAAACACACTTTTTCATAGAGGAGTTTTGCTTCAACAGGTTTTTCTTGCTTGTCCACTACCTAATTTCTGTTGTTCTACACTAACACCCTCAGTTTTCAAGTTGACCAGCTGGTCCAGCATTAACTGTTAGAGGAATAACTGGTATTACACACAGTGGATTGGGCCCTGCTTGGAAACATTCCTGTTTTGCTCCCTTACCCCCTCAGAGAAGAATGTGAGTGAGGAAAAGAAGAGTAGAACTAGATCCTGCAGGTAAGACCCCTGTGGTTCTGAAGCTTAGCTGTTTATCACAAACAAAGCCCCAAGCTTTCTAAAACAATCTATATTTGGGGCCCCACCCCTAGACCCTCCCAATAATCTTCTAGGATGGAGCCTGGGGGACTGCATTTTCAACAACTTCCTGAAGCCAGCTAGGTTCTAAATCTCTGACCAGACCAGTGCTGATCCCGAGTGAATTTTCACAAGCCTGTAGTAGAATAAGAAAAATTAGGAGCACATAGTGTTTCTCATAAAGTTAAATTTATTCAATTTAAAGAATTGTCTTTTGTATTGAATTAGGGCCTTCCTATGACTTTGGTGTTGAAATATCCTTTTATAAAATGATGTTAATAAGGGTTTTTACAACTTCCTCTAAAAATGTGATAATATGTTGTCCTCATACTTTTTTTTTGTTTAGTGAAGCAAAGTAAAAGTTTTATTTACTTTTTTTTTGTTTAGTGAAGCAAAGTAAAAGTTTTATTTAAAGTAACTTAAAGAGAGAAAAAGTGCAGGCAACCTCAAGGAGGAAAGGCACCCTGAAAAGTTGGAGAAACTGTTTAAGGTTAAAAGATTACGCACTTAGAAAAGGCGGGCAACCCCAGAGGTGTGCTGTCCTCAGATACTTTTGAAAATTACTGTTCTGTGAAATCCTAAAGATTGAGTACCTCTGATCTAATCATTCTTGGAAATTGTTTTTAAAATATTTTGAGGTACAAATCTATAAAACCTTTGGCTGGATGAGTTAAGAATTTTTCTAGTTTTGTAGAACTGCTTTTTCTTTGTTATGCAATTGCACAGTTGTCTGGTGCTGCACCCTCAGTCACACACAGTGATATTTCTGAGCAGAACAGGAGTATTCACACTAACTGGGATAAATGAAGGCTATCTATAGCTCCATATCAGGGGAGGCCAAGTTTTAGTGTCAACTGAGCTTCAACATGAAGCATACAGAAAATGGTTAGTTTTTAGAGTTTTTGGATTTTGGCATTGTGCCTAAGGGGTTATAGACCTGTTTGGCGGTTTGCCATCAGATCAGTCTTAGACATTTAGAGGACTTTGTTTTGTTATTGAGAAAAATTACATGTATCTCATATGTAATAATTTGCCCATGGGAATGTTTTTGACTAATGTAATCTACTAAAGATTTCAGTTCACAATGTTTCCTGTGTTAATAGCATATAATATCTTTCTGGAGCTGAATATGCAAAAGTCAAGATCCCTGTGATGACCACCATTTCATATTCTTGAGGACAATTGATGGCCTCAATCTGGAGAAATGGAACCTGAGGACAGGTCTGGGGTACGGAAGCTTGTCACCAATGGCAAGTTTTACTTCTACCTTTGGAAGTGCCTTTAAATGCTTTATGGAGTGCACTTCATGTCTGTTCTGTACATTTCCAATAGGATAATAGTAATATCACAGAACATCCTTGAGGGGTGTTTCTAAAAGTTTGTGGGTTGCCAATAGTTGTTACATTAAAAATGTAATAAATCATAAATAATAAAGGCATTAATTAATTAGGGAAATTCTTGGTAGTAAATAAGACACCTCAGATCAATGTATTTATTTGGCCATGGAGTTTTGTTTTTTTTTTTTTGCAAAGAGCATTCACCAATTTGGCAGTTGCTGTTGTAGGAATTCAGGTAATTGGGATTTGGACTATTCCATGTAGAGTTTGCCACTGTATTAGAGGAATTGTTCTTAGTCTTTCTATAATCAGAGTCACCTGGAGCAGTTAACTAACAGAAGTACAAAGACAAATACCATATGATTTTATTTATATGTGGAATCTAAGAAACAAAACAAATGAACAAATAAACTGAAGTAGACTCATAAATGCACAGAACAGACTGGTGGTTGCCAGAGGGGAGGGGTGAAAAGGTAAAGGGAGAAAAAATTAGAATGCTTGATATTGTGGTCTGGGTAATGAGTATATACACATGCCAGAATTCATCAAGTTGTATACTAGGATTTGTGCATTTCATTGTATTGTAGAGTGTAGGCATTAAGTAAGAATAGAAATAAGTTGGCGTCCTTGGGGCCTAGAAGCCATTTTCTGGCGTCTTCCAAGAAAAACTGGAACTAGGTAAGGCCTAGAAAAACAAGTTAATCAATCATGGCCCGGTGGTGGTGACCTTTAGTCAGCTAACCTCAGTCAGTTAATCATACATACCAAGCTTATCTTGCTGAACCACCCTAATAATTGAAGAGTGATTTTATCTTGCTCTTGCTAACCCCCAGGATGAGGGGATGTGGCGCCAGCCGAAAAGTTATGTGCTTGTGGAAAAATACTGTCTCTTTGAATATGCTATATAAACCCCTGGCTTTGAGTGCTCGGGGTCCTTGTTGAAACCCGCTGTGTCGGGCTGACACTTGGACCCCAGCTAGCTGGCTCCTGAATAAAGTCCTCTTGCTTGTTCATCAAGAGACGTCTTCCGTGAGTGAATTGGGGTGGCGTCCTCCTTTGGGGAATCCAACATTTGGGGGCTCGTCCGGGATCGAGCGTTCACCCCGCTTCACTCTTGAAGTCACCCTTGGAGGAAGAGGTAAGGTTGGTGGCACCTTGGGTTGTCTGTGTTTCGTTTTCTGTCTTTCAGTGCAACCGGTCGTAATTCTGAAGGGGGTACCCTCCGTCTGGCAGCCGTCTTGATCCCGTAAAGGGTTCGAGACCACGGTCGGTAGACGTACTCCGAGCACCGCAGGCTGCAACCCTGGGGAATGCCTCAGGGAGATTAGAGGGCCAGGGACGCCTGGTGACCTCTCATCTGTTTTTCTGGCAAGGTGAATCTGATGAGATAGGGTTGATTTTTGGGCGCCAAGAATATCAACCCTCTGATTCCTTTCGGTTTCTGGTCAAAAATCTGAGGAAAACAAGGAGTGGCCGCCATGTGTCTAATCTGTGTGTGTCTCTGTTTTTTGTGTCTTTCACGTGCCTAATAATTGTTATACTGACAATGGGACAGACAGTGACGACCCTCCTCAGTCTGACGTTAGATCATTGGACAGAAGTAAGGACGAGGGCACATAATCTGTCAGTAGAAGTTAAGAAAGGACCATGGCAGACTTTCTGCACCTCCGAGTGGCCCACCTTTGATGTTGGGTGGCCCCCAGAGGGGACCTTTGATCTCTCCATTTTACTAGCAGTAAAAGCTGTTGTTTTCCAGGATTCACCTCAGGGACACCCGGATCAGCAACCCTACATTGCAGTCTGGCAGGAGTTGGTGGAGAATCCACCGCCCTGGGTAAAGGCCTGGGTGCAAAAGAAAATGAGCCCTCGGGTCTTAGTTGCCCAGACCCAATCTCAGAGCAAGAAAAAAGAGACCACCAAAGTTCACCCGGACACTCAAGATTTACTCATGGTTGATGATCCCCCTCCCTACCCTCCTGCCCCTATGGCCCGCCCCAGCCCCGGCACCCCTGACACCTCCAGTCCCTGGTGCTGAGGCAGTGGGGCCGGCTCTGGGACCTGCCCAGGGAACTCGGCGCCGCCAAGGGGCTACTTGGAACCCCCGGGTATTTTTCCTCTCCAGTCTTATGGGGCTCCCATCCTCGGAGAAGAAGGGGACCCACCCTTCCAACCTCTGCAGTATTGGTCGTTTTCCTCCGCCGATTTATATAACTGGAAAGCTAACCACCCTCCTTTTTCAGAAGAACCACAGAGACTAACTGGGCTGATAGAGTCCCTGATGTTTTCTCACCAGCCCACTTGGGATGACTGTCAACAGCTTTTGCAGGTGCTCTTCACCACGGAGGAGAGAGAAAGGATCCTCCTGGAGGCACGAAAGAACGTGCCTGGAGCCGACGGACGACCATCACAACTTCCTCATGATATAGAGAGGGGGTTCCCGCTGACCAGACCCAACTGGGACTTTAATTCTCCAGAAGGTAGGGAGCGACTAACCATCTATCGCCAGGCTCTGGTGGCGGGTCTCTGTGGGGCCGCAAGGCGCCCCACCAATTTGGCTAAGGTAAGAGAGGTCAGTCAGGGAGCCACTGAGGCACCCGCAGTGTTCTTAGAATGCCTGATGGAAGCCTTTAGGTGGTACACTCCCTTTGATCCTACTTCTGAAGAGCATAGCGCCTCAGTGGCCCTTGCTTTTATCAGACAATCAGCACCCGATATTAGGAAGAAGCTTCAGAGATTAGAGGGTCTCCAAGATTTGTCACTGAAAGATTTAGTAAAAGAGGCTGAAAAAGTTTATCACAAGAGGGAGACTGAGGAAGAAAAGGAGTTGAGGAAGGAGAAGGAAAGAGAAGGTAAAGAGGAAAAGAGGGACAGGAAGCATGAGAAAAATTTAACAAGGATCTTGGCCGCAGTAGTAGAAGGTAGGGGACGCCCACCCTCTAGTGGCAGAGCTAGCAAGACAGGGTACCTGGGCAACCGGACCCCTTTAGAGAAGGACCAATGTGCATATTGCAAGGAAAAGGGGCATTGGGCGAAGGAATGCCCTAAGAAGCCACCGAGGGGACCTCCGAAGAAGGTGTTGTCTCTGCTAGAGGATGAAGATTAAGGAAGACGGGGCTCGGAGCCCCTCCCCGAGCCCAGGGTAACCCTGAAGGTGGAGGGGCGAGTTCTTGGTAGACACCGGTGCTCAACATTCTGTACTGACCCAAGCTAGGGGCCCCCTCTCTGGCAAAAAGTCTTGGGTGATCAGGGCTACGGGCCAGAAACAATATGCGTGGACTACCCGAAGAACAGTAGACTTAGGAGTGGGACGAGTAAACCACTCATTCCTTGTCATACCGGAATGCCCTACACCCCTGTTAGGAAGAGACATATTGACCAAAGTAGGAGCCCAAATATCCTTTCAAGCTGAAGAAACTCAAGTGACTAATCGAGAAAAGAAACCTTTGAGCCTAAGTATCCTGACCATAAGTTTAGAGGATGAATACCGCCTTTTTAAGGAACCAGAACCCTCCCGAATTGGTCAGGAGTGGCTTGACCAGTTTCCAGGGGCCTGGGCGGAGACGGCGGGTATGGGGCTTGCTGTAAACCAGCCCCCTGTGGTCATAGAACTGAAAGCTTCAGCCTTACCAGTAACTGTGAGACAATATCCAATGAGTAAGGAAGCTAAATGTGGAATTAGGCTCCATATCCAGAGGCTCATGGAGCAGGGGATATTAGTAAAATGTAAATCCCCATGGAACACTCCCTTGCTGCCCGTAAAGAAAGCGGGAACAGGAGATTATCGACCAGTGAAAGATTTGAGAGAAGTTAATAAGAGGGTACAGGACATTAATCCCACTGTGTCGAACCCTTATAATCTGCTAAGCTCCCTGGCCCCGAAAAACACCTGGTATACAGTCCTAGATTTAAAAGACACTTTCTTTTGTCTGCACCTGCACCAGAATAGCCAACTGCTGTTTGCTTTTGAGTGGAAAGATCCCTCCACAGGAATTACTGGGCGATTGACTTGGACTCGTCTGCCACAAGGATTTAAGAATTCACCCACCCTCTTCAACGAGGCTCTACACCGGGACCTGGCCTTTTACCGAACCTCTAACCCACAGGTAACCTTGTTGCAGTATGTTGATGACCTATTAATAGCAGCCCCTACCTGGGAAGCCTGCCAAGAGGCCACTGGAGCCCTTCTGACTGAACTTGCTAAACTCTAGAGTATAGGGCATCTGCCAAAAAGGCACAGATCTGCCAACAACAAGTGACTTATTTGGGATATCCCTGAGAGAAGGGAAAAGATGGCTCACTGAAGCCCGAAAGCAGACTGTGACACAGATCCCGGTTCCCACTACTCCACGCCAAGTTCGTGAGTTTCTGGGGACGGCAGGATTTTGTAGACTGTGGATACCCGGGTATGCTACCTTAGCCACCCCCCTGTATCCCCTAACAAAAGGGGCAGCCCCGTTTGTTTGGGGATCTGAACAACAGCAGGCCTTTGATGATATTAAGAAGGCCCTCCTGTCGGCACCCGCTCTGGCGTTGCCGGACTTAACAAAGCCATTTGTCCTCTTCGTGGATGAACGGAGCGGGGTAGCTCGAGGAGTGCTGACCCAACAATGGGGACCTTGGAAGAGACCTGTCGCCTACTTGTCAAAGAAATTGGACCCAGTAAGTAGCGGATGGCCTGCCTGTTTGAGAGTAGTGGCAGCCATGGCCCTCTTAGTTAAAGATTCTGACAAACTTACACTGGGACAAAAACTCACTGTGGTTGCTCCCCATGCGCTGGAGAGTATAATTTGGCAACCACCTGAAAGATGGATGTCGAACGCCAGAATGACTCACTACCAAACCTTGCTCCTGAATCACGATCGTGTGGAATTCGCCCCGCCCGCCATCCTAAACCCGGCTACTCTGCTCCCTGACTCGGGGAAAGAAGTGCTTCACACCTGCCAGGAGATCCTGGCTGAAGAGACAGGGACCCGCCAGGACCTACGAGATCAGCCCCTAGAGGGACCGGGACTCCTGACCTGGTACACAGACGGAAGCAGTTACATCATGGGAGGTAAGAGGATGGCGGGGGCTGCAGTAGTAGACGATGACCGGATCGTGTGGGCCAGCGGACTTCCAACGGGCACTTCCGCACAGCGAGCAGAACTCGTTGCCCTGACCCAGGCTCTAAGGATGGCTGAAGGTAAGAGACTCAATGTCTACACTGACAGCCGATACGCTTTCTCCACCGCTCATATACATGGGGCTATCTACAGACAGAGAGGGCTGTTGACTTCTGCTGGGAAAGATATCAAAAACAAACAGGAAATTTTAGATTTATTAGAAGCCGTCCATAGACCCAGGGAGGTAGCAATAATACATTGCCCTGGACATCAGAGAGATGAATCTCTAATAGCTCGAGGGAACCGGAGAGCGGACCAAGCCGCAAAACAAGCAGCCCAGGGAATGAACATTTTACCCCTCTGGGTATACCCGGAAGACACATGTGCTAAAAGCTTCCAGTATACACCCGAGGACCTCGCTCGGATGGACAAGCTGGGGTTCAAAAAATCCTCGCCCCTTAGAACATACAAGTCAGGAAGTGGGAAGAATATTCTGCCCCAGAAAGAGGCAGGAAAATATTTAAGGCAACTACATCAGTTGACACATTTGGGAGCCAAGAACCTAAAAACCCTGGTTCGAAACTCCCCTTATCACATCATTGGCTTGGGAGAAACGGCAGACGAGGTGGTGAGAAATTGCGTTCCTTGCCAATTGGTAAATGTGAAGAAACATCAAGTAATACACGGAAAAAGGCTCCGCGGGGATCAACCAGGAGCTTATTGGGAAGTTGACTTCACTGAAATTAAGCCTGCTAAGTATGGACATAAGTACCTCCTAGTCTTTTTAGATACCTTTTCAGGATGGACAGAAGCTTTCCCTACCAAGACCGAGACAGCTCAGATGGTATTGAAGAAATATTTCCAAGGTTCGGAATCCCAAAGGTAATCAGCTCCGATAATGGTCCTGCCTTCGTTGCCCAGGTGAGTCAGGGATTGGCCAAGATCCTGGGGACAGATTGAAAATTGCATTGTGCATATAGGCCCCAGAGCTCAGGACAGGTAGAAAGGATGAACAGAACTTTAAAAGAGACCTTGACTAAATTATCTATAGAGACTGGTTTATGTGATTGGTTAGTCCTCCTTCCCTTCACCTTATTTAGGGTCAGGAACACCCCCGGCCGCTTTGGACTAATGCCCTTTGAGATAATGTTTGGGGCCCCGGCTCCACTCCAATCGGCTCATCTTCATACATTCCCCAAATGTGCAACTAATAAGTTTCTACTTGAAAGGTTACGGGCCTTGGAAGTCGTGCAGAAAGAAGTGTGGGCCTCCATCAGGGAAGCCTATCGGCCAGAAGACTTCTCAGTACCTCATCAGTTCCAGGTGGGAGACCCTGTCTACGTGAGACGACACAGAACGGGAAACCTTGAGCCACGGTGGAAAGGCCCCTTCATTGTCCTCTTGACTACTCCCACAGCTGTGAAAGTGGATGGCATCTCCTCCTGAGTACACGCTTCACATCTGAAGAAAGCACCCCCGCCGGACCCAGACTGGCGAGTAACTCGGACTGATAACCCATTAAGCTTCGTTTGTGTAGAAAGAACCATGTTATTAGTGATTCTGATGCTCCTGCTACTTCCAACCCTCCAGAACCCCAACCCCCATGAACGCAGGTTGCTGACATGGCAAGTTTACTCTCAGACAGGAGAGGCAGTGTGGTCTGTTTCTAAGGCCGCCCCCCTTAAGACCTGGTGGCCGTCCCTGCACCCTGATGTTTGCGCCCTAGTTGCCGGGTTAGATACCTGGGACATACCCAATATACCCTGGAAACAGGCCCACCTAACTCTCAATCACCCCCTAGTGAGCGGCTGGTGGCCCGCTGGTTTTGGATGCAGTACACCTGAAGCTCGAAATAAGACAAAAACCACTACTTTCTATGTCTGCCCCCGTGACGGACGAACCCACCAACAAGCCCGACAGTGTGGGGGCTTAGAATCTTTTTATTGTAGCTCTTGGGGCTGTGAGACCACGGGTAATACTTATTGGAACCCCGTGTCTAGCTGGGACCTCCTTAAAGTAGTCCAGAACCACACTTCCCCCAACTGTGAACAGACAGGGCTATGCAACCCCTTAAATATCACGTTCAGTGATAAGGGACGCCAGTATGATGGATGGGTCACTGGACGACAGTGGGGACTTAGATACTATAGATCTGGAGATGACAAAGGCCTCATATTTACTATCAGACTCAAAGTTGAGACCCTTCCGGCTGCCCCTGTGGGACCCAACACTGTCCTGCGAAATCAGCTGCATCTCCCAACCCCAGCCCCTGCAATCCCAGCCCTGAAGCAGGCCCTAGTTCCACCAGTGGGCTCTGCCACTACTTTCTCCGTCCCCACTCCTGACCAAGTAACCCCTTCTGGCACTGGACAACGCCTCCTCAACCTCCTTGAGGGAGCTTTCCAGGTTCTAAATACCACCAACCCCAATACCACCAAATCCTGTTGGTTATGTTTTTCCTCTGGACCCCCTTATTATGAAGGACTGGGGCTGTCGGGCAGCTTTAACAATACGACTAGCCACGAAATCTGTAGCTGGGGCAGCCACAAGAAGCTGACCCTGACTGAGGTGACCGGGAAAGGGAAGTGCCTAGGAACGGTCCCCTTGACTCATAAGAATCTGTGTAATGAAACCATATCCATAGCCCCCTCAGGTGAAAACAGGTATCTAGTCCCTCCTCCCCAGGGGTGGTGGGCTTGTAATACTGGACTGACCCCGTGTGTCTCCACCTCAGCCTTCAATTCCTCCCACGATTTCTGTATTATGGTCCAACTAGTGCCTAGGCTGATGTATCATGATGATCTCTCATTTGTAACGGAATTTGAACCCAGATATAGATATAGAAGAGAACCAGTCTCGTTGACTCTAGCCGTATTATTAGGTATAAGAGTTGCAGCTGGAGTAGGAATGGGGACAGCCGCCATTATCCAAGGGAACCAAAATTACGAGGGACTGAGAGTAGCTATTGATGAAGACTTAAAGACTATAGAACAATCCATCACTAAACTTGAAGAGTCCCTAACTTCCCTTTCTGAAGTAGTGCTACAGAATAGGCAAGGACTAGACATACTGTTCTTAAAAGAAGGAGGATTGTGTGCAGCCCTGAAAGAAGAATGCTGCTTTTATGCAGACCATTCCGGAATAGTAAGAGATTCAATGTCTAAACTTAGAGAGAGATTAGATCAACGGAAGGGAGAGCGGGAGGCCAACCAAAGTCTATTTGAATCCTGGTTTACTCAGTCCCCGTGGCTTACAACCCTGATATCCACCCTGACAGGGCCCTTGCTTATTTTCATATTACTCCTCACCTTAGGCCCCTGCATTTTAAACCGGCTAATAACCTTCGTTAGAGAAAGAGTAAGTGCTGTTCAGATACTAATGCTGAGGCAACAATATCATTCTCTCACACAGCAAGAAGAAACGAACATTCCATGATTGGAATGTCCAAAAAGAAAGTGGGGAAATGTAGAGTCTAGGCATTAAGTAAGAGTAGAAATAAGTTGGCATCCTTGGGGCCTAGAAGCCATTTTCTGGAGTCTTCCAAGAAAAACTGGAACTAGGTAAGGCCTAGAAAAACAAGTTAATCAATCATGGCCCGGTGGTGGTGACCTTTAGTCAGCTAACCTCAGTCAGTTAATCATACATACCAAGCTTATCTTGCTGAACCACCCTAATAATTGAAGAGTGATTTTATCTTGCTCTTGCTAACCCCCAGGATGAGGGGATGTGGCGCCAGCCGAAAAGTTATGTGCTTGTGGAAAAATACTGTCTCTTTGAAAATGCTATATAAACCCCTGGCTTTGAGTGCTCGGGGTCCTTGTTGAAACCCGCTGCGTCGGGCTGACACTTGGACCCCAGCTAGCTGGCTCCTGAATAAAGTCCTCTTGCTTGTTGCATCAAGAGACATCTTCCGTGAGTGAATTGGGGTGGCGTCCTCCTTTGGGGAATCCAACAGTATGTACCTCAGTATAAAAAATTTTTAAATAAAATTTATTTTTAAAATCTCTTAAATACAAATGTTGGGCCTTGGCTGAAACCTAATAAATCATATCTGAAAGGTATGATTGTGAAAGAGTTTCCAGGTGATCCTGATGTACTCTAAAGACTGAGAACCACTGAATAGGAACATGCTTTCTCAACACTTGCCAAATGCATTCCTAATCCTATTTGAGTATGCTTCTATTTTGTATTCTTGGCTCTGGTCCAAGGACTAGAATATTGTAGTAATTACATTCAAGGTTGACTTTCTTCCCAGAGTGTGTCTATCCAGATTTTTAGATTCCATTTCATCAGTAGAGCAAATTGATAGGTCAGTATAGAACATATTTTAAACAATAGTAGAACAGAGATTGTGTTCTATTTATATTGTCTTCTAATCTGGCATCCTTGAGTGTAATGTAGATGATGCTTCTATTTGTAGTTTACTTTTTTTTTTTAAATGTATTTTTCTCTTAGGGAACCCAAATGATTTTCCTCTTGATTTGTCAACTAATATGCTTTTGAAAGCTTGTCAACTTCTAGTTGCAGGTAAATTCAGTTTTCTGTGTGCTTAGCAAGTACATTGACATTCTATTTGCATTCCCTTTTCTTGAATCAAATGGTAGGTAAGTAATGGAGCATTTGTGTATTGAGGTCAACATGGGAAAGCTTAGCAGTGTGTTTACTTCCTTGTTTTCTGTTAAAGTATGTGCAACTTCTCCAAGAACAAATGAAATGGAAAAAGGGAGGACAAGATCATTCTAACTAGAGACTAACCTGGAATCTGTGTTTTAAATCTCTGCATACATATTCTACGTGTCCTTCTCACCACACCTCCCCGCCCCACCAACCCTCTGTCAAAAAAAGCTGAACTACTCATCCTGTCTCCTTTCTACCTTGATTTTTCACCATATTATGGAGAAAAGCTGATGGGTTTATTTCCTCAGTAAAAGAAGATTTTGTAGAACAAGGAAACAAATTGTTTTAGTACAAAGTATAATAGTATATCAAATATGTTCTACTTGAATTTAAAAGGTTTTATAAATTCTTGTATTGCTTATATAACTTGAAAATATTCATTTTATGTGTGTGTATGTATATATGTATGTGTATTTACACATACATACACATACATATAATTGACCCTGTGTAAAATTAGAAGAAACAAAAAGAAAATCACAAAGTTGAAGTTTGGGAGGTTTATCCAGCAACTGTCCAGGTAGAGAGACTTGCACTTGGGAACATAAGCATTCCTGCCACCAGGAAGTGAAATATCCTGCCATGGAGTAAGGATGCTTCATGTGGCTTTGTAATGGATAAAATCTCTCTCCTGATGCTGTTCTTCCCTTAGCTCTGACTTCATGCTCACCATGCAATCTATTACTAATTAAGAATCCAAGGCATTTGGATTTCAAACCATGGGAATACATTAGCTATTCAAAAAATAACTAAGTATCCCTTTGTAGCCTCTCCCTCTCCACTCCTTGAAAAAACTAATACTCCCTTCATCTGCAACTAATACCTCCTCCATTTGGCTTTCATACTAATTTCTGTTCATGGAAACTGCTCTTATTAGAGACCTCCATGGTTCTAAATGCTGCGGGGACTCCCCAGCCTTACTTTGACCTTTCAGCAGCCTTCAACGCACCCACCTTAAGTGGTTGTATTAGTTTCCTGTGACTGCTATAACAAATTACCACTAACTGGTGGCTTAAAACAACATAAATTTATTCCCTTGCATTTATGGAGGCCAGAAGTAAAAAATCAAGGGGTCACCCACTGCCCTCCCTCTGGAGGCTCCAACAAAGGGAGAATCTGTTCGCAGGTATCTGTAGGCATTCCTTGTTTGTGGCTACATGACTTCTGTCTCTGCTTCCATGGTCCCAAGGCTGCCTCCTCTGTCTCAAATTTCCCTGTTTTCTTATAAAAGACAGCATTGGATTTAGGTCTACTGATATAATCCAGGATGACCTACTTACCTCAAGGTCCTTAATTTAGTTACATCTGCAAAGACCCCTATTCCAAATAAAGTAGCCTTCACAGTGCTAGGAATTAGGATGTAGACAGGTTTTTTGGGACTGCCATTCAGCTGTGTTGGAGTTCTGCCATCCCTTGATTTCTGTGATGCCCCCCTCTTCTAGGTTCTTTCTCAACTGTCTAGCTGCTGCTACTCAGTCTCCTTTTTTATATTATGTTCTTCCTCTGACTTTTTTTTGAATGTTCATATGCATCAGGACTGGGTCTTGGGCTGTTGTCTCATCTCACTTTGCCCTTTCTCCCCCGGCAGTATCTTCTAGTCCCATAACTTCCATTACCATTTATGTAAGTGACTATTCCAAATTTCTGTATTTAGGCAAACCTACCTCACCATTTGATTGTTTCAGGGACATTACAAATTTAACGTGTCCAAGATAGAACTCATCCCCCTTTTATCCCCACTCCCTATCACCATTTAAGAAAAGTTTGCCCCTCCCCAATATAGGTAGGTCACGGGGAAGGCAGTACAACATGGAGAAGACAATGACTCTGTAACATCTTACTATGTTGATAGAAAGTGAATGCAATTAAGGGTGTGAGGACTTGATAATATGGGTGAATATTGAAATCATTGTGTTGTTCATGTGAAACCATCATAAGATTATATATCAGTGATACTTTAATAAAAAAAAAAAAAAGGAAAGAAATGCATGCTTTTGTCCTGACACAAAAAGAGAATATATAAACATACTAAATTGTGCTGTGGTGGTAAGGGATGATTGTTAGTGATTTTTATTTCTTTCTTTAAAATTTCCATTTTTGCAGAAGGAACAGAGCAGCAGTAGACTCACAGACACAGAGAAGGGGGACTAGTGGTTACCAAGGGGAAAGGGTTGGGGAGAGTGGTGGGGAAGGGGATTAAGAGGCACAATAATTCACAATTACAGTAGTACAACACGGAGAATAGTTAGTGATTCTGTAACATCTTACTATGTTGATGGACAGTGACTGCACTGGAGGGGGTGAGGACTTGAAATATGGGTAAATGTTGAACCAGAATGTTGTGTATTTGAAACCAACATAAGATTGTATATCAATGATACTTTAATAAGAAAACTTTAAAAATTTTTCCATTTTTAGCTCTTAACATTGTTAAAAATACATTATAGCTGTAAAAATAATGGAACAGAATACAAACAGTTAACAAAGAACTAACACTATACCAGTCAAAATTACATACACACTTCACAGCTTTGTATTACATTAGCTGAGAGATTTAGGTCATTTTAGGTGCTGAGAAGTACCTAAATTAAAATTCAAGAGTATTCAAATTCAAATTTAAAACTCAAGTATAAAAAAACCTGTTTTGACGCACATGCTATGATGGACAGCAACTACAGTGACATTGACCACACATGGAGAACTTCACCAAAACTCTTAGTTTTACAACATTAAAACAGTTTCATCTCCATTATCTTCTCAATATTAATTTACTTCCAATTTTGATGTAGCACAAATTTCACTACAAAAAGTGACTGAACTCAAATAAAATAAATTATCAATGAGAATTACCATAATCCCTTAGGTTATGTCAAAGGGATTCCATTAACTATAGCAGCTTGAGAGCTGTTAATTCCTTCAACAGTTACCCCTGCCTTACCTCTGACTTGTTTTCCTTACCCGAGGCTTTTGGGTTGTTTTTTGTTTGTTTGGAAAAAAGAAAGAAAGTTTGCCCCTCCCAGATCTTCTTAGCTCAGTGAATGACATTACCATCCACCCAGTTGCTTGTGACAAAATTTTTCTTGATTATTTCCCTCTGTCTCCCCACATCCAATACATCACCAAAAACAACCTAAAATAGCTTTGGAATTCACCTGTTTCTTTTTACTGCCATTATCTTATTCGAAGCAGCCACCATTTTTTCATTTGGATTAATGTATTAGCTGCCTTACTGATCTCCCATTATCTACTCTTGGTTTCTCCAATCCATTTTCCATATGGCAGCCTGAGTGATTTCAGTATGTAAATTGAATCATGTCACTGTGCTGCTGAGAACCCTTTTTAATGGCTTTCATTGCTTTCAGGATGAAATTCGAAATCCTTCATGTAGCTTCTAATGTCCTGCATGATCTAGCGTCATCTGCCTCTGCAGCCTCATTTCTATCCTGTGCCATTCTCCCACTGGTTCTCCATTGAACCTCCAACTATATGCATACCTACCTTCTTTTAAGTTCCTGAAAGTTCCTGCCTGCCTTTAAGTCTCTGCACACACGTTTCCCTCTTCTCTCTATTGCTAGCTCATTTGTATTCTTCAGGTATCAATAGAATGTTGCTTGCTCAGGGAAACCTTTCTGAACTGTCCCCCCATTCTTGGACTTGATTGGATCCTCCTGTTGTTTCCTAGTAGTCCCTTGTACTTCTCTTATTATAACATGGATCATAATTATTCTTAATTATTTGCTTGTCTCTTTCCTGAGAGAATGTAACTACTAGCAGGGCAAGGACTGTGCACCCTATTAAAGCACCAGTCCAGCACAGTGCCTAGGGTAAACAGGCACTTGCGTGTGAATGAGTGAGTGGATCTAATGACCTGAGGAAAATGGACAAAACCTGAATCTACTGGCAGCATGTTTGAAGTAAAATAAAATTTAAAACTGTTATCTACAGTATTTAAAAAATGGCATTAACCAGACTGAACAAAATTAACAAAGCTATAGGAAATAGAATAGTAGACACAATTTTTGTATCAACTGTTCAATAAACTTTTTACAGGTAATTCAAGTCAAAAGTCCCAACTGTTACTCATAGTCAAAATGTTATCACAGGCACAATCTAGGTTAATAGCTTCTGAAAACTTTCATTTAGGTTCAAAGTATAGCTAGTTTCTGGTTTGACCATGTTGGATCTGAAAGTGGGTATTCAAAGCATTGAACTGATGAGTCATCTATTCTAGAAATATCCTAGATACATTAAGAGTCCTGAGGTTCTTTATGACTGGGAACTGAGGCCCCTATTTCAAGCCAGATATTTTAGCCTTGAAAACTTGACTATGGTAAAGTACTAAATTAAATGCTTGGCAGGCCTTAGCACATCTATTTTGACCATGAACAGAGCTACATGCTTTCCTATCTTCAGCCAAAATGACAACTGTTATTTTTTATTTTCAATTTGTCATATATATAAGAGGGAAGTGAGGAGGGGAGTGTCAAAGATTTCTTAGATTTCATAATGCCATGTGGATAGCGACCAGACATTAACTCCTTTATTGTTTAGGTCTAATTCTTAAACTTCTCAAGCAATGACCTACTTCAAACTACTCATTTGTCCTCTTGATAAGAAGAAAGATGTGGCAACTGGTGGTTTGTGTAGAAGAGCTAGTTGTCATTTTTTATTGAGCCTACTTATGTAACTAAGCAGGAGCTTTTGGGGGTATATGTTCTTTGTCCCCACTACACTAGAATTTCACAGTGATGTGCCTTGATGTGGGTGAGGATCAAGTGAAATATGAATGTGAAAGGTCAAAATCGCATGGTTAGAGAAACATTGTGCTCTTAGAGGGCCAGCTTGGTGGATTGTGAGCTGGAGAGTAGCTGGAAACAAAACAGTGTTACATGAAAGTCAGCGAAGTTTACAGTCAAGAGTCCAATCTTACCTGGTGTCTCCAGGGCCAAGTTGGAAGGCAGTCCCCAAATGCCTTACCTAGGTGAAAGGAAAGGAGCGACACATAGCAGCAATTCACCGGAGAGTTCCGCTTTATTAGGGAAAGGTGCTGGGTTATATAGGAGGGGGCATGAATTGATTGAGGTGTCACTTCTACGGGGCTGGTGGCTGTTGGCTAGGTGCTGGGATTGGGAGGGGGGCGAGAGGTGATTGGGCTTCAGGTGGCGCCGGCGGGAACTGAGGACCCCGAAGAGAAGCCAGAAGTTTGCCATCTTACTGGTGGGGACCCTTCATTCCCCCCTTTCTCCTCTATGGGTTTGTGGACGTTGCTTTCTCTCTGGCTGCTTCCTGCTGAACAGGGGCGGAGAAGGGAGTGAGGGCTTGAGGATTGGGAGGAAAGGGTTGATAGGACTCCCCACAGTAAGGACGAGTAGATGTGGACTTCTTCAGGTTTGGAAATCAATGAAGGTTCCCTGTAACTATAGGTTGGCCAAGAGGATATGGGTGTCAGGAGCCAGGCGTCTGCGGCTATTGTTTCCAGGAACAGTTTCCAGTGGAGAGAGGGGTCCATCTCAGCGTGTGGTGAGGAGGTCACGTGAGGGTGAGGGATCTTCTGTGGCCAGAAGCTGGTAGTTCCTGAGTAAAAGCTGGTTGAAAGCTTGATTAGAGATTTTTCCGACTTGGGATTTGATGAACTTTATTATACAGGGTAAGAAGAGACAGGCGAGAAGAATGATTATTATGGGGCCTGCAATGGGCCAGAGCCAGGTGAGGAGGGGGTTTGTTAGTATTGACGAGAATGGGTTGGAATTGGAAGCAGAGTGGAGACTGGAGGCAAGGTCGGTGAGTTTGGTAATGTCAGTTTCTACAATGCCAGATTCGTTGATGTAATAGCAGCACTCTTCCCAGAGGAAGACGCAGGTGCCGCCCTTCTCAGCTGTAAGCAGATCTAGGGCCCGCCGGTTTTGAAGGGTGACCTTAGCTAGTGAGGTGACTTGTCTTTGGAGAGAGGCTAGGGAATCGGCAGTGGATGTCAGGGCTCTCTCAAGTTTGGCATTGAGATCTCTAACTGCCCATAGAGAGTGACCCAAGGCTTCTCCCGAAAACCCTGCCCCAATGGCTGAGGTGATCAAAGAGCTACTGACCATGATGGGAAGGAAAGCAGCTCTTTTTGTGTGCGAGGGCAAGGGAGGTTGGAGCTCAAGGAATTCTGCCATGCTGTAAAGTGTTAACTGTGGGATTAGGGTGACGAGAATGCAGGGTGTATCGGAGTTGAGAGGCAGTGAGTTGAAGACTGCTATTACACTAAAAGAAGTGTCCCGGTTGCGTAAAAGTCTTAGAGCCGGAGGTAGGGGTGTAGATAGAGAGGCAGTGAAGTGCGCTGGAGGGGGGTGGAGTTGGGCTTACACAGTGGTGGATGGTGAGATTATCTGTGTATTCTGGTTCCCATAGGGGTATGTCTGCCAGGGGGCAGAGGGGTTGTCTTTCTGCATGGAAGGAGTAGTTGGAAATATTAAGGGGCACGGCGGCCAGCAGTGGGCGCTGTAGTGATGCACACAAGAGACAATTGGCGGTGTTAAGGGTGTGGTTGAGAAAGATGGTGGTGTCCTGAATGAGCTGTAATGAAGAGTAGGAGAAATGGGAAGAGGGGCGGGGATAAGAAGATGAAGAGGCACTATCAAGAGTTTGGATAATGACTTTTTCGGAATGTCTGCTATCTGATGCAACTTGAGAGATCTGGGAATGAGAGGGAACATACTTTCGAGAGATATGAAGGGTACTGTGGGGGGTCGAGGACCCCCCGTAGTAAACTGAGGCTGTGACCTTGGCAGCCCATCGAGAGTCCCAGGGATCTGGGATTGATAAGGAGAATGAGCCATTGGGATATTTCATGAAACGGTTGGAGGAGTAATACTGTGGGTACTGGAAGTTACCTATGTAGTGAATGGTGCAAGACTAGTAGGGACATCTCCCGTAGGTATCTGGCCGTCGCCTGCAATAGGCTTGTTTTTGGTCATAGAGGAAGCAGAGGTAGGGAGAATAAGGGTAGCTGCTAGTGAACACTTCGGTGGAGGGAGGAAAGTGGAGGTATAAAGGCTTAGAGCAGCTTTTCAGAGGGCAGTCTGGTGTGGCAATGAGGGCAGTAACTTTTGTTTGATGCTGGGTGTAAGTCTGTCTGACTTTGAATCGCCATACAAAGGAGGCTGGGGTGGTGGGGAAGACAATAGGAATGAGGAAAAAAAGCGAGAGAGCAATAAAGGAGGAAAAAGTCATGATTCGGGTATGGATGGCAAAGGGGGTGAACGGGATTTTGGAGGAAAGAGGACAGTAAGGTCAGGAGTCTGGAGGGAGGGATAGTCTGTAAACTTTTGTAGGTTAAGAGATCTTTTAGGTGATGTGGGGACAGAATGGTAAGGGGCGCTCTGAATGTCAGTTTATGAGCTTCTTTCTGCAAGAGCTGTCTAGCGGCTAATGCTCGTAGGCAGGGGGCCCATCCCTGAACTGTGGGGTCTAATTGCTTGGAGATATAAGCTACTGGGGCAAAGCATATTGGCCTAGGACTCCTAGAGCTTGACTGGACCTCTCATGAATGTATAATGAGAAGGGCTTCGACAAATCAGGAAGATGGAGAGCTGGCGCTTCTACAAGGGCTTGACGGAGCTTAATGAAGGAGTGTTGGGGTGAGGAGGATAATGGTTTTTTAGGGGGGCTCTTGCTGAGGTTGTATAGGGGTCTTGCCAACAGGGTGCAGGGAGAAGTTAGGGATCTATGTTCTAAAATATCTAGCTAGGCTTAGAAAGGGCCTAGAAAGGAAAGGATTTTTGTCTTGGTTTTGGGAATGGGCAGGTCAGAGAGGAGCCATTTTCTGTCTAAGGTAATGGACTTTCTTTGTTGAGATAGAAGGAATCTGAGGTAAGTGATAGGAGGGGAAGAGATTTGAGCTTTGACGGGGGATACTCGGTAACTTCTGGAAGCTAGAAGGTTAAGTAGGGCGGCAGTGTCAAGTTGAGACTGTTCCCACGAGAGACTGCAGAGTAGAAGATTGTCTATGTATTATAAGGTGGACTTGGAGTGATCATGATGAAACTGTTTGAGGTCCTGAGCTAGGACCTGTCTAAAAATATGGGGACTATCTCGGAAGCTTTGTGGCAAAACTGACCAAGTGAGTTGTTTAGAATGTCTTGTGTATGGGTCCGTCCAGGTGAGATGAAAAAATCTTGGGAGCAGGGGTCTAGAGGGATAGAAAAATGGGTCCTTGAGATCTAGGACTGAGAAGTGGGATGCTGAGGCTGTATGGATTTGGAACTAAGGGATGGATAGGGACAATGGCTATGTTGATGAGGCGAAGGTCTTGGACAAGGCAGCAAGATCCGTTGGTTTTTTTAACAGCTAATATGGGGGTATTAAATGGGGAGTGAGTGGGTCTGCTTGAATGATGGGTTGGAGGCCTATGAGGGCTGAAGTGGTTAGGGGGTATTGGGCCTGACAGATATACTGAGAGGGGTCACATAATTTGATAGAGGCAGGGGGACATAGGGCCACGGAGGGGCTTGTAATGTCCCAAACTTTGGGATTTACAGGGTGTATGAGGGCAGAACCGGAGCTTTTATTGGGTAGAGCGGGGTCGTCGGCTATGAGGGCCATCAGAAAGGGAGTACTGGGGGCTGTGGGAGTGGATATAGTTATGGAAACGTGGAGGAGGGAAAGGATGTCTCGTCCTAGTAAAGGGATGGGACACTGGGGCATAACCAAGAAGGAGTGGGAGAAAGATATGGGATTGCCTTGGTTTGTGCATAAAAGGGTGGGTGGGGGGTTTAATGGGAAAATCTGTTTACTTCCTACTCTGACTATAGGAGTAATGGCTGGCGTGGTAGGGCCCCGGTATTCTCACAAGACTGAGAAGGTGGCTCCTGTATCTAGGAGGAAGGAGATGGGGTGACCGTCTACTGTTAAAAGTAACCCTGGGCTCCTGTTTGGTAATGGAAATGGTCAGGCGAGAAGCCCTCGGGCCCCATCAATCTTCTTCTGCCAGCCCCACTACGGCGGGCTTAGGATGGGGGTTGTTCGTCCAGCCTCCCCTTCGGGTGGTTGGGCAATCAGACCCCCAGTGGCCCTTTTTGTGGCATCTGGGGCATGGGGTTGTAGGAGATCTGGGGGAGGGGCACGCCCTTGACCAATGTCCCTCTTTTCTGCACTTGAAACAAGCTCTTGGGGGGGCTTGTTTGTGGAGGGGCGCCCAGGTTGTGGTTTTATCAGCTGGGCCAACATCTGGAAATTGGCCTGATCAGCCTTTTGTTTACAGCATTCTTTCTCCTCCTCCCGCTTATGGAAGACTTTAAAGGCCACTGTTAGGATCTCAGTCTGTGGGGTAGCGGGGCCCTGTTCCAACTTTTTGAGTTTAGTTTTAATGTCGGGGTAGCCTTGAGCTAGGAAGTATGTCATAAGGACATGTCTTCCTTCAGGTGTTTCTGGGTCCAGGCTGGTATACTGTAATAGGGCTTGAGTGAGTCTGTCTAAGAACTCGGAGGGGATTTCATCTCTCTTTTGAATTATGTCTTGGAGCTTTTGAAAATTGACTACTTTACAAGCTGCCCTTTTTGAGACCTTCTATTAAGCAGGAGGCAAAAATATCTCGAGAGTGGAGACTCATGGCGGTGTTATAATTTCAGTGTGGGTCTTGTTCAGGGATAGCAGTGGGGCCAGGGGGATAGGTGGGGTCAGTCCTGTGGGTTTCAGTAGCCTGCATTTGGGCGAAGTCCTAAACTCATCTACGCTCTTCAGGGAGGAGAGTATTGGCCAGGAGCATGAAAATGTCATGATGTGTGAGGCTGTAAGACTGGAGGGTCTATTGAAACTCCCTGATGTATGTCATGGGATCAGTGGAAAAGGAACTTAGGCATTTCTCTAGTTAGGCTAAATCTCTTAAGGAGAAAGGGACGTGAACGCGCACGATGCCTTCGGATCCTGCTACCTCCCGGAGGGGGGGCGATAATTTTGGGAGGCTCTCGGGACTGAGTCTGAGGGGGACTGAAGGGTTCTGGCTCAGTCTGTGGGGGAGTGATGCGGTCTAGCCGTGCCTAGTCGAGCAGGTCCTGAAGTGCAGAAGTGGGGCAAAGAAAATAAAGAAAGATAGAATCGGCCCCACATGTCGCCAGCTAGCAGCCCAGATGCTTGCCTCTGCTGCTTTAGTTGGGCTTGAACTCATGACTCTGAGGTTAAGAGTCCCATGCTCTACTGAGCTACAGCAGGGCTCCAGTTAATTGCTTATGGAATGCGTTGTTTTCTATTCCTGCCACATTGGCAAGTGGGGGAAGGGCATAGCTAGAAGCAGGGGCGGTGTTTCTACACATCTTCAAGGTCTCCCTATTTTCAGAGTGAGGAGTCTTGGCAAGATATGTTTTTGTGGACAGATAACTTCTAAGGACTGCACCGGTTGTTCTCTAGCTTGTGCTTTCCCATGCTGCCTTCAGACATGGGGGGAGGTGCTTTCCCATTCTCTCTACAAACATGTGAGAAGACAAAGGCGGTCCCTAACAGGGGAGAAACAGGTGATGAGGGCAAAGACGGAGGAGGCCCCTGGGACTTAGTTAAAGGGGGGCTGAAAGGCTCAGGCTTAATCTGCAGGGAATGAAGGTGGAGGAGGTGAGATGGGGAGGAGATGGTGGGGGAGGAAGGGAGAAGGGCTGCTGTAGGAGAAGAAGGGGAAGGGAGTGAACGGGAGGCTTCTGCGGGGGCGGTGGCTTGCAGGCTAGGAGAACTTGGGAGGGGGCGGGGAGAGGAGGAGGCGGAAAGCTTCGATATAGGGAATCTCCTTCCATTGTTTCAGGCGCTGACAGTAGTTAAAAAGATTGCGAGTGATGTTAGGATCAAGAGTTCCCCCTGCAGGCCATTGGTTGTTATTGTCTAGGGGGTATGTCGGCCAATCTTGGGAGCAATATTTACGGAGAAGTTTTGGTTTTATATCAGGCATCAGGGAGAGGGTAGCCATATGCTTAAGCAGGCATTCAAGAGGTGAACTTTCAGGGAGGGATGAGGAGGCTCCCATGGCTAAAGGACAGAGAAGGAGACAAACAGGGGAACACGAACAGAGATCCTTGGACTGGAAGCAGACCACAAGGAGACAAAGGGCGTCCCCGATGATCCTTGGTGGTCTGCGGAAACTCGTATACGAGTCGGAATTTCTTGGGAAGTGTGGGTCGTCACCCAGACTTCCCTAAGAAGGCAGAGTGCCGGAGTCACGAGGTACCTAGCGCTAGGCGTTTTCGGCAGACGGAGCAGAAGGAGGAGGGGGGGAAAAGGGAGCATTCTCATCCACAAAGGAGTCACCTCGTTTATGGCTGTTGGAGGGGGGTGCCTGAGAGTCAGCCGCAGCCGTGAAGGCCTGAGGCGGGGATTTATGACTGTCGGAGGAGGGGCTTGAGCGTCCGCCGCAGCCGTAAAAGGCTTGAGGCAGGGATTTATGGCTGTTTGGGGAGGGGCCTGAGGGTCCGCCGCAGCCGTGAAGGCCTGAGGCGGGGAGAGTTCCCTCCTCATCCCCGAGCGTCAGGGCCTTGCCAGACGATCACGGTCAATGGCACTGCGATAGCTGGGGGAAGAGTGGCCCACCCCGGGGAAATTTTGCTTAAAAACTTTCAGCACTGATGGAAGGGATGGTGAATGCGTTTGACTGTCGGAGGAGGGGCCTGAGCGTCCGCCGCAGCCATAAAGGCTTGAGGCGGGGATTTATGGCTTTTGGAGGAGGGGCCTGAGGGTCCGCCGCAGCTGTGAAGGCCTGAGGCGGGGAGCGTTCCCTCCTCATCCCCGAGCGTCAGGGCCTTGCCGGACGATCACGGTCAATGGCACTGCGATAGCTCGGGGAAGAGTAGCCCACTCCGGGGGGAAAACTTACCTAAAGGCCAGAGAGGGGTGGTGAGTGTAAGGAGCCAGCTCCGGAAAAAGAGGACAAGGGCAAGCTGCTGCTGGTGTCGGGGGAAGACGGGGCCCAGTTGGGGTGTCCCGTCTCCCGGGTTTCGGCACCAATGAAAGGAAAGGAGCGACACATAGCAGCAATTCACCGGAGAGTTCCGCTTTATTAGGGAAAGGTGCTGGGTTATATAGGAGGGGGCATGAATTGATAGAGGTGTCACTTCTACGGGGCTGGTGGCTGTTGGCTAGGTGCTGGGATTGGGAGGGGGGCGAGAGGTGATTGGGCTTCAGGTGGCGCCGGCAGGAACTGAGGACCCCCGAAGAGAAGCCGGAAGTTTGCCATCTTACTGGTGGGGACCCTTCACTAGGAGTTACCAGTCTCCCACAAAATCTCCCCATTCCCACCCTGCTACTAAAGTTGAGGGGCACATTAAGCACCAAGTTTACTGTCACCCAGTAGGCCCACAAACCCATGTTCTTGAACTCACCCAGCAACTCAGGTTGCTTAACCCCCAAATCTGGTACCTTCTTTGGTTTTACTATAGCACTACCGAGATTTTTTTTTTTAAGTGAAGTTGGACAGATTATGTGCCTTAAGGCAGAGCATAGTACTTTGTAAATTGAAATGAAGGTACTTTATAAATTGTTAAACACTATACAAATTAAGTTGTTGGGTGGCTGCTGTTCAGAGAAACCAAACTTTACAATTGTATGGAAAATACTGGTGTAATGGTGTAAAACACTAATCAACACTGGATAGACTAAAGTGAGAGAACCACTTTCTTAGTATTAACAGTTTCATATATCAGTGTTTTCACCTTTTCTAAAGTATTTGCATTAAATTGGGGTATCCCCATGTTTAGATTATGGTAATTTCCATTCCTTTTGTCATGAATGAATACACCCTGCAATTTGTTCTCTGCTCCACCGTGCTCTTGAATTAAAAGGGTTTTCTGTTCTTCCTCTGCCTTCCCTTTTTCCCTATGGTCAGGGGCACTTAGGATTTATTTTTGGGGGCAAAGGCAGATGTTTTGGAAAACTGAACTCTGATTCCCTCTAGGTGATTTCCATATTGATGGGGGGAAATCCCTGTGTTTTAAAATGCTGCCAAAGGAGTCTTTGGAAATAAAAGGCTCTAACCTGCCACCCAGCAAGGGTCAGCACCATTAAGTGTCTGTGCTGAGGAATAATACCCTGCTAACTTACACAGTTTCCCTTGCATTCGAGCAGACTTGCTTCTGTCATGGTTCTGGTGCAAACAGAAGTGGTAAAAAATAAAGAACTGGCTTCTTCCCATCTATGGCCTTATGGAATTACTATGGAGAAGAATTTGGAATAATTATTTATTTCTTTTGTCTATCAAAAATATGTTAAACTGATCTATTTCATTCTAAATGCTCTATTTAAAAGAACAGTGAATTAAATATGTTCTGTCTTAAATTCTTTTGAACTATCAATGAGTTGCTTTTCTATCTATCCTTGACTCTTCACAATTCTACCTTGACTTTTAAGATTAGATTTTCTAATGTCCCTAACAGGTTAGAAAGATACAAGAACTTTAAAGGGGAGTGAGCAATAACTTTTTAGTTATTAACTCAGAAGAAGAGGACTGTTTCATGAATGTTGCCAGGATGGAAATGAATGAGGAAATAATTCATTAAAGAAACCTTCAAACCCAACCATGTATGGTCAATTAATATATGATAAAGGAGCCATGAACATACAATGGGGAAATAACAGCCTCTTCAACAGCTGGTGTTGGCAAAACTGGACAGCTACATGCAAGAGAATGAACCTGGATTATTGTTTAACCCCCATACACAAAAGTAAACTCCAAATGGATCAGAGACCTGAATGTAAGTCATGAAACCATAAAACTCTTAGAAGACAACATAGGCAAAAATCTCCTGAATATAAGTATAAGCAACTTCTTCCTGAATGCATCTCCTCGAGCAAGGGAAACAAAAGCAAAAATGAACTTACGGGACTACATCAAACTAAAAAGTTTCTATACGGCAAAGAACACCATCAACAGAACAAAAAGGCATCTTACAGTATGGGAGAATATATTTGTAAATGACATTCCGACAAGGGGTTAACATCCAAAATATATAAAGAACTTACACGCCTCAACAGCCAAAAAGCAAATAACCCAATTAACAAATGGGCAGAGGATATGAAGAGACACTTCTCCAAAGAAGAAATTCAGATGGCCAACAGACACATGAAAAGATGCTCCACATCACTAATCATCAGGGAAATGCAAATTAAAACCACAATAAGATATCACCTCACATCAGTAAGGATGACCAGCATGGAAAAGACTAAGAACAACAAATGCTGGCGAGGATGCGGACAAACGGGAACCCTTCTACACTGCTGGTGGGAATGTAAGCTAGTTTAACCATTGTGGAAAGCAATATGGAGGTTCCTCAAATAACTAAAAATAGAAATACCATTTGACCCAGGAATCCCACTCCTTGGAATTTACCCAAAGAATACAACTTCTCAGGTTTGAAAAGACATACGCACCCCTATGTTTATCATAGCACTTTTTACAATAGCCAAGATATGGAAGCAACCTAAGTGTCCATCAGTAGATGAATGTATAAAGAAGAGGTGGTACATATACACAATGGAATACTATTCAGCCATAAGAAAGAAACAAATCCTACCATTTGCAACAACATGAATGGAGCAGGAGGATATTATGCTCAGTGAAATAAGCCAGACGGAGAAAGCCAAGTGCCAAATGATTTCCCTCATTTTTGGAGTATAAAAACAAAAACTGAAGGAACAAAATAACAGCAGACTCACAGACTCCAAAAATGAACTACTGGTTACCAAAGGGGAGGAGTGTGGGAGGGTGGGTCGGGAGAGAGGGAGATGGTGATTGAGGGCTATTATGTTCGGTACACATGGTGTGGGGGTCACAGGGAAAATAGTGTAGCACAGAGAAGGCAAACAGTGAATCTGTGGCATCTTACTACACTGATGGACTGCATTGGGGTATGGGTGGGGACTTGATAATATTGGTAAATGTAGTAACCACATTGCTTTTTCATGTGAAACCTTCATAAGTGTATATCAATAATATCTTTAAAAAAATTTTTTAAGAATTCCCTCTTCCACTGAATACACATGTCCATTTTTCCACTACATCACATTTTTCCCTAAACTGAAATAACTTAAATATTACTAGACTTGTCTATTCTTTAAAAGTTTAGTAGAGTTCACCTTTGAAATATCTTGCCTAGTGCTTATTCTAAAAGCTGCTTTTGAACAATTTTCACTAGCTACTTCATGATATATAACACAATTAGATTTTCTCTCTTTCCTCCACGATCGCTTTTATTATTTATATTCTCCTAGAAATGCATTTATTTTGTCTAGGTTTTCAAATTCATTTCCCTGGAGTTGGGAAAACTAACCTCTTAAAGTCCTTGTATTTCTTTTTTGCCCCCTTACATGGCCTTATTTCTTTCTATAGCACTTATCACCTTCTAACACACCGAATAATTAATTTTTTTTTTCTTATTGTTTCTTAGCTATCTCTCTTCACTAAACATGAGATCCATGATATCAGATTGGTCTGTTTTCTTCACTGCTTTCTCTAATGCCTAGAATCACACTTGTTACACAGTGGAAAAATCAGTGTGTATTTGATAAAAGAATGAATGATCCTGATGGGTAAAAAATTGTATGTGTGTATGTATGAATTGTTGAGTCCTTTTGTATCTACTGGCCCATGTGCATTTCTTCTGTTAAAAAAGCTGTTTCAATATTCTTTGCTCATATTTTTAATGAGCTGGTTGTCTCTTTTTTATCAGGAGATAGTTATTAGGATATAAGGAATATCAAGCATTTGTCAAATATGTTGTCAAAATTTATTTGTCAAATATGTTGTCAAAATATATTTGTCAAATATGTCAAAATTGATAATTTTGTTTTGGAGTGTCTTTTGCCATTATAAATATTAAATGTAGTCAAATTTGACAATCTTTTCCCTTTTGACTTCTGAATGTTCTTTTTGTCTAAGAAGCCTCACACCAACCCCCCCAGAAGCATACACATTCAGAAATGATACAAAAATTCTCCTAAAGTTTAAAATAAATTTTTACAATTTTATTTTTTACAGTGGATATTTAATGAATCTAAAACTTTTTCTTTTTTGTGGCATGAAGTAGAAATCCAGCTTTGTCTCCTTCCAAATGTATTAAATCACTTGTAAACTTTCCACATATTTAGTAAACCTTTCCCCCTTCACCAAAGTGTCTCTTTCCTTTTGAAAAAGAAACAAACAACAACAAATCACTTAGGTCCCATATATAAAAATGGATTTATGGACCTTCTAGTCTGTCTTGCCCATCTATTTGTCTACCCATGGGCCAGTACCATTTGTTCATTCATTAACTGATCCTCTAAAAATAATTTGAAGGCGTACTCAGTTCCAGAACTCTTCTAGTCACTAGTCAGGGGAAAACTAGAAGTCAGCTAACTCCTGCCCTCATAAATGTATAACCTTGATGGAGGGGACAGACAGTAAACACGTATGTACATATGGGAATGTGTATATCAGATAGTGATAAGTGATATGCGCAAAAATGAAGCAAGATCAGGATATGGGGAATAAGCAGGTGACAGAGGCTGTAATTTAAAGAAGATGGTCAAGAAAGGCATCACTAAGAAGGCAGCATGTGAGCAGAAACCCGACTGAAGTATGTGAATGAACAGTAGAGAGATCTGGGAAAAAGAGTATTTCAGGCAGAGTAAACAAAAGTGCAAAAGCTATGAGGTGAAAGCCAGCTTGGCATACTTTGAGAAAGAGCAAGATGGCCAAAGAGGCTACAACAGCCTGAGTAAGAGGCAACAGAGGAGATGAGATGGAGGAGAATGGGGAGTAGTATTCCATTGTGTATATGTACCACCTCTTCTTTATCCATTCATCTACTGATGGACACTTAGGCTGCTTCCATATCTTGGCTATTGTAAAAAGTGCTATGATAAACATAGGGGTGCGTATGTCTTTTCAAACCTGAGAAGTTTTATTCTTTGAGTAAATTCCAAGGAGTGGGATTCCTGGGTCAAATGGTATTTCTATTTTTAGTTATGCACACCTACGTTTATTGCAACACTATTTACAATAGCCAAGAAATGGAAGCAACCTAAGTGTCCATCAGAAGATGAATGGATAAAGAAGATGTGGTACATATACACAATGGAATACTATTCAGCCATAAGAAGAAAACAAATCCTACCATTTGCAACAACATGGATGGAGCTGGAGGACATTATGCTCAGTGAAATAAGCCAGGCAGAGAAGGACAAGTGCCAAATGATTTCCTTCATTCGTGGAGTATAACAATGAAGCAAAACTGAAGGAACAAAACAGCAGCAGACTCAGAGACTCCAAGAAGGGACTAGTGGTTACTGAAGGGGAGGGGTGGGGAGGGAGGGAGAAGGGGTATTATGTTTAGTACACATGGTGTGCGGGATAATGGGGAGAATAGTGTAGCACAGAGAAGGGACATAGTGAATCTGTGGCATCATACTACACTGATGGACAGTGACTGCATTGGGGTATGGGTGAGGACTTGATAATTTGGGTAAATGTAGTAACCACATTGTTTTTTCATGTGAAACCTTCATAAGAGTATATATCAATATTACCTTAATAAAAAATTAAATTACAATAAAATAAAATAAATAAACCTTCAAGATGCTCCAAGGAGGATGGGGGAAGGGATGGAGTTGAGACTGAAGGGAGGGAGATGGAATAGAAAGGGGAAGTTTGTAAGCGCAATGATCTGTAGGTATTTATGGAGTTCCTGATATTAAGATGAGTTGCAAAATGTATAAACCTCCATCTTGCTTTTCAGGCATCAAGAATCTAATTGGAAAGAGAAAAACTAAGCATATGAAGCAGAACAATTAAGCAGTATTAACACTGCGTTCACTAGGTACAAGAGTGTAGAGGGAGAAGGGATGGGTAAAGACTGCAGTGGTTTTCAAAGAATGGCTAAGGTTGAAAGAACAGAAAAAGACACATTACAGATTATAGCAAACTCATCAAAATGGATTTGAAAGCCAAAGTTTAAACAATTAAAAAAAGATGTGCCTATTTTAAAAAGCCACCAACAGATAGACATACAAGCTGTAGACAAAAATTAAGGCCAGCAATAACTACCACAGAAAGTTAAGAAAATACAGTAAATAAAATTTTTTATTTATAAATTATTTTATGAAAAATAAAAATAATCACATATAAAAGTTCTTACAAAAAGTAAGGAAAAAATACTACCCTGATAGAAAAATGGGCAAAGTACTTTAGCAAAAAATTACAAAATAAAAAATATAAATGGCCAGTTTGTCCCAGAATATTCAGCTTCAGTAAAAATCAAAGAAATGTAAAACAGTAAGTTGCTGGTTTTCTTTTATGAGGTTGGCAATGGGTTAAGAATAGTAATACTTGTAAATGCAGAGGAACAAACACATACTTACATATTATTGGCACGCATTTGAATCCTTATGGCCATGTGACAATAAGTCAAGGACCTTAAATAAACACACTCTCTAAGACAGCAGTTCTGTTTCTAGGAGTTACCCTAAGGAAATCATTAAGAAGATGAACACAAAGTCCATCCAGCCTTTATAATAATAAAACATTGGAAACACCCCAAAAGACAGTATGGCTGTGTTAACACAGAAATGAGAAAAAGCAAATGATGGAAAATCATGCTATTACTATAAGAATGGATTACTGGAGAGGACAAGAATGAGTGCTCGTGTGTGTGTCTGCATACACAAGGGGCAGTCAGGAAGGTTATATGCACCACATTGTTAATTGTTTATAACTTTGGATGGTTGGACAACTGATGACCTTAATTTTTTCCTCTTTGTTTATCAATACAATAAACACATTATTTTTTTAAATATTTTTTAAAGAAAAATAGACCCTGATAATCAGAATAAGGGGCAGTTCCTTAAATGTTCATGGAGAATGCATTTTCTCTATTTAAATGTTAAGGAAGCCATGTGATCTTGATTAGGTTCTAGACCCTACAGAAATTTGATGAAAGATTCACTCATCCACTCACCCAGTTGCCTAAGAAGGCTAACTGAACCTAGACATTTTTTTTCTCTTAACTTATAATTGTACATCTGTATAGTTGACAACTACAGGATTTGGTTTTATAACAGTTACAGAATAACAGTTTGTTTATATTATAGTTAATAACTTTGACTTAGAACTTAAGCTTCTGGAAGACTCTGGGTATTATGGATTTTTATTTCCTTGATCTTGTATCTTTTTATCCTTTTTTTGCTCCTGTTTAGATTCTGTCATAATGAACGGATCCAGTGTGGCAAATACATCACCCAGTGTAAAATCCAAAGAGGACCAGGGGTTAAATGGCCATGATGAGAAGGAAAACCCATTTGCAGAGTACATGTGGATGGAAAATGAGGAAGATTTCAACAGACAGGTAAAGAAAGAAGTTGGAAGACTAATGATGCATGTACCTCGACAGCTTTAATATTTTACTGTGAGATTGTTACAAAAGAAACAGGTTCGTTGGCTTTAGAATAACTTAAAAATGGAGGCCTGGTCTGGGCTGACCAAGAAGGATTTTCAGCTGGTTAAAGACCAGAGTGACCTTTGGAGAGAAACTGGTATTTTCTCTACCAGATTGATTAGAAGAGAATCTAATGCTCTGGGGATCTGGTGTAGACTTGTGGGAAACAGCAGCTTTGTGCAGACAGGACAGCCTCGCATGCTCCTGATAGGAACTGAGAGGCTGGCAGAATATATGAGTCTGGGGTAGCAAAGTGTGTTGGGTAGGGGAAAACGAGACTGCTTCCACAAAGATTCAGCAGTAATTCATTGTTTTATATCTCTGATTTCAGCAGCCCATGGCAAGCATTCCAGGTAAACAGGTGATTTTGTGACCCATGGTGTTGCTCTATCACCCCTAGGGCATTTATTAGCTAAGTAGCTGTAGTGATAACTGGAAGTCTAGCCACTGGGAAAGGAAGAGAGCCAAAAGCCAGGGCAAGGGATCTCCTTTTAACTAAGTGATGCCATCTCCCTCGTGGGGATATGAACAGTTAAATGGCCATATCCATCATGGGAAATGTGGCTTTAACTGAACAGCCTGGTTCTCTGGGAAGAAAGAAACAAGTTCTGGGGGAGCTCAGCAGTTTCCACCCCAAGTGGCTCCCTATATCATAATTTGTGTAAATATCACATAGACCATGCTTCTTGACACACCCCTGTGCCCAGGTAACCAGTTTAGTGGGTTGTCCCTATGAATAAGTATAGACTTAATAAGGGGAAGCATGCTCTTAGGCTCGTGGGGAGAGTCAGGGCAGATTCTGAGCAGTCATGTTAACTGTTGTGGCTTGGAAAAATTTTTTGGTGGTGGTTAAGTACTTCATAACTGTCTAACTTACTTGAGATGAGAGAAAGTGTGGCTAATTGTAATGTTGAAATACTGTTTTGAAGTCTTGCTGCCAGTGACCTTTGCTTTGAATTCATGAGAGAATTTTGTGGGCTGTTTTTGCTCCACCTCCCCTCTGGTGCTGCTGGTGAGCTGTGAGTCTGTCAGCAGGTCTCCTGCAGGAAGCCTGTTAAAATCATCCTAATCAACACAGTGAACCAGTATTCTTTCCTTAACTATGAGTTAACAGTCTGCAAAGAGGTATAAAATACCTAGATAGATATGCTTTAGGGCAATCTTTAAAAAATATGGAGTTGTTTAAATATTCACATTTCTTGTTTTGAAAGAATGCTACATTGATGACATAATTTTCTATTGGTATGCCAAAAAGTGTTCTTTATATCTTTCTAAGGTTCTGAAAGTATTTTTCTCCCTTAGGGGCCTCATTACCAGAAAAGTGGGCCAGAAGCTGAGAATTGGTTTTGATTTAATCTCCACTATCCAGGTAGTGGTCTAGTTACACAGTTCCTGTACTTTTCTCATACTTGTAAAATGAGGAATTTTAGAAGAGTTGCTTCTTAACAAGATTGAACAAAGAATTTCAAGCTTTAAAATGATTTCCTGTAAGTGCCATGCAAATGGAAAATATCTGTGTCACATATTAAAGATCTTAGAAGATCTATGCATACCTGGAGTTTCTGCTATTTTGAATAACTATTTCCTCAGTCTTATTATTGATAGAATTTGGTTGAAAAAATTAAAGATTATATTTTCTCTAGCTAGTCACTTGAAGTGTCTTAATTCTTAGTAGATCTTATGCAAGATCATTAATTGCAGAGTAAGACCCTCTAAAGGAAAGAGGTGGAGAAAAGCCTGGAAGGGGTGAGTCCCACTGGACAGTAAGTCTGAGCTGCTCACCTTTGTTTGTTAGGTGGAGGAGGAGCTGCAGGAGCAAGACTTCCTGGACCGTTGCTTCCAGGAGATGCTGGATGAAGAAGACCAAGACTGGTTTATTCCATCACGAGACCTGCCTCAGGCCATGGGACAGTTGCAACAACAGTTAAATGGACTGTCAGTCAGCGATGGGCATGATTCTGAAGACATTTTGGTAAGAGCCATCTGTAGTTCCACAGGTGACACAGTGAAAAGGATATAGGATTAGGAGTCACAAACTTCCTTTCTGGCCCTACAACCTTGGGGAAGTCTCTGGAGCCCTCTGGGCTGGTGTTTCTTCACTCATCATATGGACATTAATAATAAGGTGCATTGAAGGTGCATCGTACCTCAGAAAGCACTGTGACAGCGTTACTGTTGCAGCACCACCAATTTCATTTTCCCCACTGGGCTTTCCAAAGTAGAATTGGGATTAAGGATAAAAATTTGAACACAGAAGAAATTTGGTTTCAAATTATCATTTGCTACTATCCTTCCCTTTTATTTTTCCTCAAATCTGTATTTATAGTTTTGAATAATGCTGTTATAAAAACTGCCTGTTCATTTTGGAAGGAACATACTCCCAAGAGACCATTTTTCACTTATAATTAGAAGACAGGATAAATGAATTCCCTGCCTTCCATGTTTACTTAATGTCGAATTCTCTAAGTGATTTAGTTCTCATACAGCTCATGTTAATGACTGTACTGCAGTTTTGGATATTCGGATATACAAGGTTTGGATGTTCACAAGAGAGTAGATAACAGTAAGATGAAAAAAAAAGAGGATTGTGGTAACCACACTGGTGTGATGGAATATGCTGATTTTCATCAAAGTTAAGGTAGTCAGTAAATGGAAAAATTATTTTTAGAGTCAAACTTACAAGTCTCTGATGAAAGCATCATGAAGGGAACAGGGTTTAAAGCAGGGAGGAGAAAGTCAGGCTGGTCAGGGCTCAGTCTGCCAGGAGCCATGAGAAGAGTACAGCAATAATGCCATGGGTTGCAGGGAATTCTGATTCTTTCCTTGAGGCTGAGAGGAAGGTACTGATAATCATGGAAGCAGGAGGTAGTAGTTTTAAAGTGCAGCTTGCCTTGGGATTTATTATCTCCTGGTTCTTATTTCAGAGCAAAAGTAACCTGAACCCGGATGCCAAGGAATTTATTCCAGGAGTGAAGTACTGAGCTGACAAAGCTTTGAGGAGGACTTACATGTCCCCACATCTGGGGACAGCGATGCACAAAATGTCAGAGCTGAAGATGGGGGTGGGGCGGGTAAAGGGTGCACAGAGGGGATGGGGGGGCAATGGTTTAACTTGACGCTGTGACTGGAGTAACTAATGTGCTCGGTCTTACTCTACAAACCTCGGAGTATTTATCTTTTGTTCTACTGACTTTGGTTTGGAGCAGTTTCCTGTCGTCATTATTATTATTATGATGATGATAATTAGCTTTTTGAGTTAAGGGAATTGCAATCCTTTTCCCCTTTCATCAGGAAATGCTGTGTATGTTTAAACAAAATAAGCTGGCCAAGAGAATCTGGTGTTTAAGAATGCCCTGCTCACCCTGCTGTGTACTCACAAAGAGCAGTGAACACCTGGAGAATTACTTACCGAGTCTGTTAAGCTGGATGAGAAAGAGGGACAAGAGGAGGAGGAATCATGTGTTGGAAACCGTAGGGCAGAGCCCAGCCCTACCCTGACCCCTGGAGGTTTCTTGATGAACTGGGATTACTGATGGTTTGCCAGCCCATGTCTCCCTGCCCTGACGTATTCAAGAAAACACAGACTTAAAAGTGCTGACTTACAGTAGCTCTTTTGATAGCTAATGAAAACTAAACCAGAAGGGGAGGAGTGTCATGATGATTGTCACTTGAGTCATTCATTTACTGTTGGTTGACTCTTAAGCCTGTGTTTACAACTACCATCAGACTTACCATTTACAAGGTACAAGAGCACTAGGATGGCTTTGCCACTTCATCCCTTATGGTATCTAGACCCCTCTCTCCTTTCCATCCCCGCCCTGTTCTTGCTTTTAAGAAAAAATATTGTTACCAAAGATATAGGAGACACATGCTGTGCTGGCCTTCACCTTCAGCCTGCAGAAGTCACCCTCGAATCCAGGTAGTTGTGTCTTAAGTTTATTTTGACAACTGTTTTCCAGCCCCATGAAGACTCAGTCCTCCTGGTATCTTACTTCTCATAGAAAGGTTTATGCATGTACTTTTAAAACTAAATATGTTTTTCAGGACACTAGCAAGAAGCACAATCCACAATCTAATGCTTTTCCCCACCTTACAGAATTGTGTAGAACAACTCAAAAAAAGCCTGGAAGAGTAAAGTCCCAATGGACTCGTGACTGTGACCCAGTGGGATAGTTTCAGCCATGATAAAATTTTACATGTACCTGGCTTTGTGTATTTTTGAGGTTGGGCTCTCTGGGTACATTCCTCTTGTTTTTCCTGCCTGTAAATCACAGGGAATTTTTGTTGATATTCATAAGAAACTAGGCACCAGCTACTTCTTTGTGACAGAGATGTAGATGGTAGTCGGGTATAAAAGACAATGTGTCCAGTCCTGGCCACTCTCCCAGGACAAGGACTTGCAGAGGCCTGAGGAGGGCAGTGGCATCTGTATGACTGGTACTATTATGTGATAGGCCTGTCAGGAAAAGATATGTAACTTCAAAGTCCGTAAATTCAGTATGTGGATGTGGAACAGAGGTTGGAAGGAAAGGACTAGGGTCTGGAAAGCTTAAGAAATTTTTTATGAGCTCCCTTGTTGACTTTTTGAACAGCCACAGACTAATGTCAGATTGACATTAGGAACCCACATCTTTTCCTCATTTGCATCTCTAGGATGGCATCATTTGAAAAATGTCATAGAGTAGCTTAGAGAGCTTGTATTGTCTGGCGTAGACATAATTCCCAAAGCCTCTACCTCGAGAGAATGGAGCTCTTGACTCATTTTTAGGAAAGCTACTAATAAAGAACTTCTTTATTCCAGCTTCAATTTTTAGCTGGGATTGTTGCCTCTAATAAGGAGAGGGCCCTGGAAGTGCAGAAGTAGAGGCATCACTTCAGGGGCTTCTTGCCCTTCTTCAGTCTCCATTAACTTGTTCCCACTCAGAACTCTGTAGGCTGTCAAAAATAAGTTGGGATTGCAGAAAGGGCCATTTCCTAGACTTGTGGGTGTGTCCATCACAAGAGTACAGTGGGTTTTTGTGTGGCTCCCTGTCTGAGAAGTCCTACATCCTGAAGAAGGCTTGCTCTTCTGACCCCAGGATAAGCTGAGCTGTTTGATGCAGTCCATAGACTTGTCTTGGAATCTGTTTTGGGGTTCCATTTTGGATGTCAGCCTTTAGCACCATTTCACAAGGCATATTTGGTCAGGACTAAGAAAGCGTCCTTCTGGATGAGCAGTGGAACCTGAGAGCTGGACCTCCCAGTCCCATTCGGACACAGTGTGCTGACTCCAGGATCAGGAAGCAGCTACAGTGTGACACCTTTTCCAGTGTGTAGGCTTATACTTGACAATGGATCCTCTTCTAGCCCAACCTTCTATTGTATGTTGTAAGGTGGAAACACATTGTCACCCAGATTACAGGCTCAGCTGCAGTGGGAGTCTGCCTGTTCCTTAGCAGGAAGTGCATGCAGGGCTGGTTGGAACTTCACTGGGGAAAGGCTGGGAGCATCCATCTCAGACTTTTCCTCATTGGAGAGGTTCTGGGTGCAAGTCAGGCTGAACACTGTTACCCAGTAAGGGTGAGACTCGTATTTATAAGTGATCATTTTGATGTCGAGTTTAAGATGCTGTTCTGTTTAAATTTCTTTTATTGGCTACTGGAAGTTTGAGAATTTGTATAAACAGAATATATGTTTTAACCAACTGCCAATTCTGGCTGGTCCCAGTGTTAGTTTATTAGTGATTGATTTTTTATTTTTGTGATTATTGAATTCTAAGTCTCCAAGATGAAAATTATTTTCTCTTGCTCTTCAAGGGGGAAAAAAAAGGAAACGCCTTTTCAGTTCTCCAGGCTTTGAACTGCAGCAGAAAACTTGATAGAGCCGAGGCCTGAGCACTGCAGCTGTGGGTTTTTGGAATGGCTTCTGACTGCAGCAGTTAACTTTTGGGCATCAAATAAGGTCAACCACCTAACAAAGATAGTAAGGAAAAGGCTGGACCTTTGCAGCACCTTTAGTTTTGAAAGTCAAAACAGTTGGAGTCTCTTTAACTAAGGTTATGCTAACTATAGCTTAAAAAATGTTTTTAGTGACATACTAAGCAGCATTTTTCAAATTATGTATCATAATGTCAAAGTGTTGTCTTAATTTGGGAGAGGCTGACAGGTAAGGGGAGGTCAAACACTCTGGCAATTAATATATGTCAAAGAGGAAAGTCATGTGAAGACATAGCCACAGGAAACAGCTTGGCTGAATCTGCTTGTATTGGTGCTGCTGTAAAACAAAGCCCACTTAGAAATGTCATGAGCCATGTAGAAACCACCCTACTGTGACTGGGGGGCAGGTGTTCCATAAGGGTCTCAGCATCCCAGATAAATAACATTTCTAGGTTTAGGTGATGTTAATGTGTGGGAACAGGCAGAGAGCTGACGGATTTGACCAAGATTTGGAGACGTCCACTTACTGGGAAGACTGTATCTCCAGCCATTCTTGACACAGACCTCACTTGTTTGGGAAGTGGGTGGAGAGAACAGGCAGACTGATGGGCTTCAGGCCCTGATCTGCTCTGCCCTCTGTTCCCAGCAGCGTCATTTCCCCCACCACCCACAGGATCATTTCTCCCAGTCCTGCTGCCCTGTGTGGTGTGTAGAGTATGTTCTGCAGCCACTGATCTATTGCCTGGCGAATTTCTTGCACAGACTTGGTTAGTCACAATTATGAAGGGTTTTCTTTTCCCCTTCATTTTCAATCTTCTATCTTTATTTCTCCCATCTTGAAGCTGCAGTTGGTGAGAAAGTACAAGGGAGTAAGGAAGCTAACCCAAGGAGACACTCGAATTTTCCTTGACGGACCTGTTCCTATTGGACCATCTGCCCTCACCACCCAGCCCCTGTGGCTGTCCGCACTGTAGTTGTTAGGAGGGCCGTATGAATAGGACAGCCGAGCATACTGATCTCCACTAGCAGGTAGCCCAGAGACCCAGCACCCTAAGCCCTGGGGCCGCAAAGTCTGCAAAGGAACAGATGCTCCATTTTTACTCTGACCGAAAAAGTCCCTTTAGGTTTTGTAGTTACCAGGAGTCTCATTTGCAAGATTTGCTTAGCTGTCTTCCCCAGTCCTACAGTCTTACTAGCAACCTTTTATTTAAAATAAAGATAAAACATTCTGGGCTATTTGCTATAAAATAGTACAGTGTTTTTACTCCGTAACTAAACACTAAGTGATAATCCTATCCTGTTGATGTGAACCTTCAGAAATGTTTAGTGTTTGATGAGTGTCCTGGGAGGCACGGACTTTAAAGCAACTTTATTGAGGCATATTTTACGTATCATAAAAGTCACTCATTTCGAGTGTACAGTTGGGTGATTTTAGTAACTATCCCAAGTTGCACAGCCATAGCCATCTCAGTTTTAGAACATTGCATCCCACCACTAAAATCCTTCATGCCCATTGACATGCTAATAATCTGTTTCCAGCTGTGCAACCACTAATCTTTCTATGTCTGTAAATTTGCCTTTTCTGAACAGTATTATCAGTGGAATCATACAGTGTGATCTCTGGTATCTGGCTTTTTTCACTTAGCATATTTTTGAGGTTCATCCATGACATGTAACTTGTGTTGAGTTTTATTGCTGAATAGTACTCAATTGACGGATATACCACATTTTGTCAGCAGGGAGTCTATTTTAAACTTGGATTTCAATCTTCTATGGTCTGAATAAAACGTAAGACTCAGGGGAGCTGCTGTGCATGTCAACAGAACTGCTTACCAGAACCAGCTGTCATCAGAAGCTTCACATAGGAGCCTGAACTGCTGCTGAAATTTTTATAATTTTGCAACTTTTTTATTAGGAACTTTTGTGCTACCTACCCATCAGGACTTTTGAAGCAGCTGGTAATTTCATAAATATGAGCATGCTTTGAGTGGACAAGAAAGTTAAACTATTGCTAATGCTGTGTTGGATATTTTTTTCTTCCCTGACTAGATGGGGAAATCTCTGAACTTTCTACAGTATCATCTTCATTACAAAACTGAACATGTATTAAAGATTGTGCTGCTTGGAGGGCAGGAGGATAGTTGGCAGGTGGTGGTGGGAAAGGAATAGAGCTTGTGGAACAAGCAGCCTGCAGAGGGTCTGTCTGTGCATGGCTCACCTATCTGTCAGTGTGGAGAAAGTGCTGAGGGTGGCCTGCCACAGCAGCTTTGCACCTCCAGCAGCCCAGGTCTTGATTTTGAACCTTTATTTCACAAGTGCTTAAAAGCTGGTTTTGTTCCTTTTTTCCCCTAAATAAACATTACATGGTAGTTTTATCAATACTTCTTCACATGATGGGCAGGGCTTTAAAATTGACAGTAATTTTCATAAAAATATCAAAAATGAAAAAATATTGTTTTTAAAAATTTGCTATACAAACCAAATGGCAGCTGTTGAAAATCTCAATAAAATGAGAATAAAATGCATTTGCTGGCAGTGGTAACCTTTTTCCTAAGGTTGGGTCACTGTATCATCGTACAGGGGGTTTACATGTGATGTGTTTTCAGAGATTTTTGTCTCAGGATGGGTCACATTTTTAGTTGCATAATTATCCATTCTCAGTAGTGTTAGGAAGTAGTAAAAGCATTGGCTTGAAGTCAGACCTGAGTGAATCCCACCCCCACTACTTTCTTTGTGTCTTTGGCCTGCACCTCAGTTTACTTGTAAAGATGCAATACTTGTCCTGGGGCTATTGTGGAAATCAGACCAAATTTGACTTCAAAATACTGCCTGACACATAATAGGCACTTACTTAATACATGGCAGCAAGAGTGGCAATAATGCGTACAACTTTGAACAAAGAGCTGGTAACAGGAAATCCTTGGGCTTGAAGGGAAATTGGATAGCTGTTATTTTCCTGTTTCTGGGCAAAACTGACTTCTATCAAGAAAAGGCTTTCAGCTACAAACAGGTTTGAGAGCCTGTTAGGCACCAAGCACTGTCCTAGGTACTAGGGCTACTGGGTTAACAAGCATATGTCACCCCTGCATTGTAATTTAGTTTGCTATTGTACTTAGCTCAGTTTAAACCTAGCCTGAAGAACCCATTGACTCCCTACCATATGGTAAAAAGATCATGGGGTCGGACTATGGCCATGGGTTTTGCTTTGAGTGCTGTCATTTCTTTGCCACCTTCCTAAAACCAGAGGGACAAAATTCGAGCTGATTTGTCTATTTATAGCTTTTTGAGGTCCTATAGTTATGTATACACAGGGCCTGAACTATTCACATCCTTTAAGATGGTCTATTCATTCACTTTAGAAATTTAATTAAACTAACTAAAGTATAATGTTCAAAAAAAGCACAGTATTGTAAACGTGGAGTTCTGGGTTTTGCCAACTTTCAATTACTGTAAGAGTTGTAATCATTTTTAATCCTTAGAGCACCCATCACAGCTGGAAGGCAGCATTTGCTGAATGAATAGCACAGAAGAGGCTGTGCTGTGCGCACAATCGCACAGGTAGATTAAGGCAGTGTTGGCCTCATTTGAGTGCAGTTTGTTTTCTTGCCTCATCACAGGCTTTTGTAAGCTCTGATGAGATGAATGTGTACATCTCCAATGCCTTGGTAGTATGGATTCCCATTAATTGCTCCTGATATCTTATTAGGGAAGATTATAAATTTAAAATTGAAGGGAGAGAAACTCATCAAAATCACTTACGACTTTCTACACTGCAATTTCTGTGTAACAGACCCTTAACTGGAAGGTAAGCCACTTTATCAACTCTTTGGCTAAAGGAACTAGGAACACATCTGACTTTGTTCACTTTAATACTGCCTTCATTTCAACTAAGATTCACTCAACACTTATGTGCTTGGACTAAAAATTCAATGAAGGATGTGCCCCTTGCTCTGCTCTAAAACCTGCCACCAAATTGGAACCGTAGAGCCTAGGCACCAGTAAGGAAGAACAATGGCTTATCCTGAAGAACATAAGTAGGTCTGTATAAACCCTTCAGTAAAATTTGATTCTAAATCCAAAATACTGCTTGACCCTGGTCCTGAGACCATGTATAAAACTTCTTCAAAGCTCATCACTTATTAATGGGATTAGGACTATGAGATACAGCAAAGGCACCTCTGCTGTGTCCCTGTTCTCTTTGCAAGCTTTTTACCAGATGACGTATTCGAGACTTGCTGAGAACTGAGCCCAGTAGCTGGACCACAGCTCAATGTGAAGGTGGCCAGCTGTCTTTAGGATTTGGTTTGAGCTCTTCCTGCTCAAAGCTTCAGCTTGCCACGTTCGGCCAGAGCTAATGGGATGAGAGCTGTTGCCATCCTGCGATCCATTGTGAAATCCAGCGTCATCTGACTTGGGAAGCAAGTAGGGTAGAGCTCCAAGAGCTCCTGGACCTCCGCAGCAGCAATTATCCAGGGTATTTAGAAGAAAATTCCCCAGCTCATCCTTGACCTGTTGAATCAAATACCCTATGAACAGGAGAGAAATAAGTTCGAAACAAGCTCTAGAATAACTGATGCACGTAAGTTTGAGAACTGATGTTAGGACATGATGCGTGCCTTCCTAACAGCTTACACTCTAAACACCTGTAGAGGCAGCCACTGTGGGTCAACACCATCTTCGCCAAACTGCATAAGCTTCAGGCTTTTCTTTACCAATTAAACTACAGTATCCAGAACACAGGAATCATGTCTTCTTTGTTGGTATCATTCCAGATGCCACAACAGTGTCATACTAGTATAACGAGGGCCAGGCTAGTTAGTAGGCACCAGAAATAGGTGGGCCACCTAGTGTCTAGTTTGCCTTCTTGGATTTTAGACATCCTGATAACATCTCAAGAACTCATTCATGTGGAAAAACTGCAAAATGTGCTGTTTTACCTGTGAGTACCAAATCCGGTGAGGTAAAAATTCTTCCAGACTAGAACCCTGTCCCCTAAATCCTAGAGGGACGATCATGAGCACATGTGGTATGTCTGTGTCCCAGTGATGTTCTGCATGGTGAACTTAGTCCAGTGAAAATGGTCAGCAGGTATCATTGCCCACTTTGGCGGGAAAACTGTGATCACAGGTTAATAGTCCACCTCACAGCATGTAAGTGTGCTTATGTGTATGGGAGGGGTGGCACACAGTCAATTACCTACCAACAGCATGGCAAGCAGACTGGAGACTACAGGCCAAGCACGAGGTGGGGCTTTAAGCCCAGGCTAACACCATTCCAGAGCTCTCTGGGACACCTGCAGGCGGGCGTGCTGAGGATGTACACAGCAACTGTGCTTGATAACACAATCCAACTGGGGAGTGGGTAAAGTGCGTTTATTTTCTTTTATATGTGTTTTTCTATTTTAAAAAAAGGAAAAGGAGAAAAGCCTCCTCCCCACATCCAATGTCCTCTGGGCTTGGAGTGGGCAGAGCAGGGCCAGCCCCCTAGGAGAAGGTATAGGAGTAGAAGGCAATGGCACTAGCGTTGTAGTCCATGGGGAGGAGGTGCCCGATGTGCCTGGCCCCCAGGCTGGCACTGCCCAGGGCAGAGGAGTGCCGCAGTTTCAGCAGGGTGAAGCTGGAGAAGGAGCTCTGAGCCTGGATCTCTCTGCCCTGGGTCAGTGCCAAAAGGAAACCTGGAGGAAAAGAACACAGAAAACAGAGATGACTGGAGACCAGCAGCCTGTGGCAGAGACCAGGGAGAAGGTGGAAATGAACAGGGAGGGAGAGCAGAGGCCCCGGCCCGGAGGCACTCCCGTGGAGGTCCTAGAAGCACCCAGATGCCAAGTCCCTAAGAGCACAGCAGGGTACAGGAGCCCAGTAACAGTCACGGGGGACTAGAGCCAACAGCCTCTGAGCACTCAGCCTACCTTGGGGACTCCGAGGGAGCAGTGGGGGTCCCTGAGCTACTTCAGAATGTCTAACAGAAACCACAGAGCTGCCAGGGTGAAGAAGGCACATTTCTTTCCTTCTGGATTGTGTTCATTAGGGATATCACCACATCGGATCAGAAGCTCCGATTTTAAGTTAGGTTTGTCTTCAATTTTTTAAAAAATGGTACTTATTTAATAAATCCTTTGGAAAAGAATATCCTTTTAAGAGTTCAAGGAAACTGGATGGGACATTGTAAAAGGGCTCCCTGGCAGGGTAAAGGTTGAAGGCCCTGGCCTAAGGCATCCGTGGCCTGTCAAGGTTCCCAGCCCAAGTCCTCCCTCGGACAGGCAGCTTTCCGGGGCCACCTCCATCCCACCACCTCCCTTGCCTTTGCCCGTCCCACCTGCTCCCTACCACCTGCTCACCTTCCCTCAGCAGCTCCCAGCTCTTCCACACTGAGCCCACACACAGGATGGGGAGGCCCATCTCCCCCTGGAACAATACCTGGGTGGAGAGCAGAAATGGACATTAGGGGTGACAAAGCCTCTCCAGGGCTGCAGGGAGTATGGCCCTAAGATCAGCCCACCCAATCCCAAACACCCTCTAGCCAAGAACCAGAGGGCGGACTCAAGAAAAGAAAAAAGGGAGTAAAGGGAAATTTGTAAAGGCAAGGGAGGGAAGGGGAAGGGGAAAGCGTTAAGGAACATACAGAAGAAAGAAGAAAAGGGGAAGTGGACAAAAATATGACTGAAAGAAGGTACAGCACATGTGCCACACTAAACCGATGCACTAAATACAGCTTACAGAGCAGCCAGAGCCTCTCCTGGACCAAAAAACTTACTTGTGTTACAGTTTCTACAGAATTTTTCTCATACCCTAAGTTCATTTAACAACATATCCAATTTCAAGAGTCTGATTACACAGTCGAATCCCTAACAGCAAAGGACCAAATGTGGCCTAGCCACCCCCAGCTTCATTCCCCACCTCAACTCACCGGGTCAATCTCAGGCAGGACGGCTACAACATGCCTGCCCAGCATCTCCCCAGCCTTCCTGAAGATAAACCGGGAGAGGGGATCTCCCTGCTGAGCACCTGGGGAGGGAAGGGACGGAGTGGTGACTACCAGGGGGCTGCAGTCCTGTTACTCTCTCTCTCTGCTGAAGGACAGCAACAGGCCAAGTATGGAGAGCTAGCAGAGGCCTAATCAGGAATGGATGCACACACCATGGCATGTGGGCGAGCAAGCCTCCAAACTGCCTCCATCCTTCCTCCTTTGACCCTTCCAGAACTTGCCCCCAAGGAGGGGTGCCCTGTACAGCAGTGGCTCCTTCCAGATGCTTAAGGACAGCACCCACTAGAGGAGCACACTGGCCCCCAGTTCACACTCCCAGATTACACTGGATTACTGTGTCTGTTCCTGAAGGTCTCTTAGCTCAGGGGACCCAGGACCCTACTTTAGCAGCTATCAGAGTCCCCTACCACCTCCAACAGTCTGCTGTTGATCAGCCCCTTCCTAGCTCTGTTCTGAAAGGGCCTCAGTCCAGCAGCACCTAAGAGGGCCCTACAATGCCCTGAGGCAGCAGGAATCCAAATTAAGAAAGTATGGATCATAAAGCAGAGAAAGAACAATATGCAGAAAAGCCCTATGGATCAGCTTCTCAACAACCAACCAAAAACACCTAACCTCTCCATGATTCCCTAGTTTTTGAGGTACCATTGGTTTAAAAAGAATTATACATTTGCCCAAAGGACAACTGCTTCATAAATTTCTGAGAAACAGACATACAGCCTGCACAGGGCATGATAGCTGTCAAAATTAACACAGATAATATAAAACAGTTGTCAACACAAGCCAGGTGTCCTGCCTCCACCCCAAGGCTCACACCAGTTCCAAGGACCATCGTAGCAGAGAACTGAGGTCACTTGTTCAAAGGGATATTGGCTTCCAGCCCCCATATGAGCCCTATTCCACCCCTCAATTAGGGAGGTCTTGGGGAAAAAGCCCAATAAAACCCTGCCCCACCTCCAGTACCTTCTGCAACTTTCCGGCAAAACCCGGCAAACCTGCATTTATCAAAGTCCCTATACAGGTGGGTGAGGATTCCTAGACGATCTGGCACCTGAAGTACAGAGAAATGACACAAGAGCACCATCAGAAGCAGAGAAGAATTCCCAATCTGCCCATTCAAGTTGGCTCTCCTGATGTCTCCACTGTTTGAGAGCTGGCATAGCATTTGTTTTTTGAAGCTCTAGAAAATCTAAGGACTTGAGATTTCTCATTTGAAAGAAGTTCTTTGTTTTTCCCAGCATGGACCCCACGCTCCTTACGGATTAGTCTGGATGCAGCACAGAGCAGAGATCTGTGCTCCTCAAAGTGTCACTGGGGTGCTTTTGAAAATATTTCTTTGGTCAAAGGCATCTAAGGACTAATGCACACTGCAACTCTCCCTTTGAGAGTCACAATGCACATTAGCAAATTAAAGGCTCTCAGAAGTCCTTCCCAAACTTATTTGACCACAGAAGGTCCTTCTTCCACCCCCAAAAATGTACACACCTATAAGGCCTCTGAAGGTCCTGAGGAACCAGATCCCCTAGAATACATTACTAAATTAAAGGAGGGGAGCTAAAATTTGAATACTTACAGCAATGTATTAAGCATGTTATATACAATATTTCATTTAATCTTTGTAATGACTGTAAGAACGACTGAAAGATAAGAGGGCGTGGCAGAACATTAGTGGAGTTTAGAACCAATCTGCTGGGTCAGGAAAGTGTAACTGCATTTCCTACAAAGAAAGTGATTTCTCTCTCTAGTTCCTCCCTCTTCCTCATCTTGGTCCAGGACAGCTTCTCTTTAAGTATCAATCCCTGAGCCTTGAGAATATAGGTCCTACTTCCCGGCATCTCTGGTCTCCTTCCTTGGCCTTGGCCCCAGCTCACTTAAGTGGCCCTCACTCAGAGGAATGCTGAGTGAGATCTATCAAATCAATTTATCTTCCTGCTCCTCTCCCACCTTTTGCCTCTGGTTCAGCTAGTCAGCCATTTCCTAACCCACTACAAATGAGCACAGCCCAGAAAAGAAGTCAATTCCCAGTGCCCTGGGTGAAGGCTGTACCTCCCCAAGAACTCTCCCAACCCACTTCTTCACTGGCTCTCCTCCCTGATCCCCAATTTCTCCACCCACCAGCTCTGACCCACCACTCACCCTGACTTCCCTTTGGCTCACCCAGTCCCTCTCCTGCATTTGGTCCTCTTCAGTGGAAGTGCACGCCTATGTCAGGTGTGCACGTTTCCCGGGGCAGGGGTAGTACCTGGAAATAGTTGAACATGGCCTGCTTGATGTAGCCAATGTCATGAGGAGCCGCTTCTAGGTTGTCGATAGAATCAAACACTATTTTCACTGCTTGGTGTGCAATCCAGTAGGCTGCGGAGAGCAGAGAGGACTAAGAGGGGCAATCTCCCCTAACTCACAGAGGAGGAAATGCAGACCTACACAATGTTCGTGATGGGCTTGGGTATTTCAGTAAATTAGGTGTCCTGATTCCCAGCCTGGGGGCCTCTAATCAGTGCCTGACTGATCCACAGAAGGGAAGCTGGCGGGGAGACAGAAGAGGCGAGGTTGGGTCACACCAGCTCCTACCCAAAAATTAAGACAAGGACAGTCAGCTGTCACACAAACCACTGTAGTCACTGCCAGAAGCTTGACCCCAAGGGTTCCTATGAAAATGTACACGTGCTACCTACAAAGGGTGATGGCAGGAGGAATTCCTATAACCCTTTCCCACTAGCACACTGGTGAGTAATCTTCTGGCATCTATGGCCTTAACCTTCATAGTATCAATTCCTCCCTAAGCATTCCAAAAGTTAACACAGGTAGGCAATAGCTGTTATGCTGAGGCATGAATCTCAATCTTGGTTGAATACCTGCTGAAGAGGAAGGCCAGCCGTTAGTCCAACATATGCCATCTCTATGATCTCTTAGTCACTACCCTATGCTCAGAAAGAGCAGTTCCAGGAACTATCCCCAGAGAGCCCCAGAGGGTCAGCATGCCAAAGGTCGGGGAGGTGGGGTGCTGCAGGAAGGAAAGAGCCTAGGACCATGAACCAGGCCTAGTTGGCATGAGCTCACCTGAGCCCTCGTCCCCCATCATGTGGCCCCATCCGCCGCAGCCACTCTCAGAGCCATCAGGGTTGATGAGTCTGCAGTTGGAGCCTGTCCCAGAGATGAGCACGATCCCACCTGGGAACAGGGCACGAGCAGCTCAGTGTGGCCAAGGCCCTGCACAGAGCACACAGCTTTCAACTGAGAAAACAGGACAGAAACCAGCCCCCAGCAGAGGGATCACCACCTAGTCTTGTAGAGCAAATGCAGCCCAGCTAGTTTCCTGCCAGAGGCAGAGGGCCTGGGTCTCAGAGAACCTCTAATTCACAAAGCCCTTCTCTGGGGGACAGAAAGGATCATGAGTCTGTCTCCTTGCCCAGCCAGCCATCAAGTGACCACCTGCTTCCCGATTATCTAGCGCCAGGGATTGTGCAAGACCCTATTTACTGATACCCAAAACCCTAAATTACCTTTATGGATACAATTACCCCCATGTGATAGATGAGGAAGTTGGAACTCAAGAGAGTTCCTCAAGTTCTCCAAGGTGGTACAGCTGGCAAAAACAGGAGTGGATTCAAATGCCAATCTCATGACACCAGGGCTTTGTACACACCACCACAGAGCTCCTCCCACCTTCTCGGCACTCACTGCTTTCCCCAGCCAGCCTCATCACCACACTGCCCCAGGGGCTCCATCCTCGGGCCCAAATGGAGGCCTCTGTCTGACTCCACTCCTTCTTTCCATCAAGATACCCAAGAGTCCAGACCTTGCTTAGGCAGGAACTCCAACTAATGAAAAGAACACGGGGCAGGGTGGGGTATGCCAGGGGCTGCCTTTGAGGTATTTCAAGCTAAGTTCTGCCACAAGGGGCTTTCCCAAGAAAACCAATTCTCAATCTCACCCCACCCTCCACTTCCTCACCATCCTGCGTAGCTGTGGCGATGGACCCCGCAGCGTCAGTGGTGATTAAGTAGCTTTCACTCAGGTAGGGAAATCGGTCCCTCAGCTCCTCCATCAGGATCCTCACTGCATCCTCCTGTTCCCCACCACTCAGGGATAGGCCCTAGGCCACATGAGAGGTGAGCCAGCGAGTGAGCAGGGCCTGGCCAGCTCCTTTCTCAACCCCTTCCCTCCTCACATCTGTGCCTGCCCTCTACACCTGTGCACACCCTGCTGATCCAGCCCCAGTCCTTCTTCTACCCTATACAAGGACTCATCAGAAGGCTGTGGCTGCAAGAATCTGAACTGGGAATGGACGCAGAAATGGAGTTCAACAATGCCAGGTTTGGAGCTTGGGAGGACAATAGTGTCCTTAACAGAATAATCAGGCAGAGGAGCAAACTGAGGAAAGAGAAGCTTGGTTTGGAATACATAGGGTTTGTGCCTATAGAACATCACTGAGGTTGTATCTAGGGAGTATTGAGAGCAAGTTGGGAGGAAGGTCTGAACTAGGAATAATAGCTAACATTTCATGAGTGCTTATGGATCAAGCTCTATGATAACCACTTCGGGATGTATCGAGTCATTGTACTTTCCCAACACAACTCTGGGATAGCTACTGCTATATGCATTTTCCAAATGAAGAAACTGAGGCTTAGAGATGTGTTACCTACTTAGGATCATACAGATGTTCAGTGACAATGCTAGAACTATAACCAATGTCTCAGAGGCTTTCCAAAACACTGTGCTCTTCTAATCCATGTGGCTTATAGGTGACAACTGAATCCACAAGAATGGATGAGATCATATGAGCTTCTAGACCAGAGAATAAGGCCTCAAGGTCTTTCACTCTGTAGTCATTGGACTCATCTAATTCAAACTTGCTGTCTCTTAATTCCCAGGCTCTACCACCAGACTCACCAAGCTTCGTAGAGGTACCAGGGGATCCACCCCTGCTTTCCGTTTGGCCCTGTTCACCATCTCGTTGATTCTCTCCACACACTTGTCTGTCCCGATCAGCTGGCCCCAATCAAGAAAGAGAGTTACAAAGGCTTGCATGACCTGTGTTGCACCTACAGGCTGCTACCTTAGCCCCAAGCCACCACCTCACCAGGAGTTACAGAAAACAAAACCACAACCAAGCCAACCAGTCCCCTCAGTGTAGCCTTTACCCAGTGGTTTGTGTTGAGCCCATCCGCTTCGGCCAGGATCTGCCCATCCTCTGAGAGCAAAAGGACCTTGGACCGTGTGCCTCCCCTATAGAACACAAGGGGGCGCTCAGTCTTACTCAGAAAAACCTGCAGATAGGGCTACGCTTGTCACACGCAGAGCCTAGAATGATAGAATTGGCTTCCGCAAACCCAATGCCATTCCCAAACCTACTTCCTGGTTTGGTGTTTGCTGTCCTTTTGGAATGAACAGTTCCTGCTCAGCTTCCCTTGGGGATGTCTTACTTATACTGCAAGACCCTACTTACATATCACCTAGTCTTTGAAACCTCTGAGATGTGGGTCACCCCCACATTTCCTTTAGTTAAGCTGTGCCAGTGCCACCATAACTCTGAAGGATTTCTCTGTATTAAGAGTGTGTTTAGTTGTTTTCCTGTCTGCCTCTCACGATTACAAGCTCCACTAGGTGAAGCTCTAGATCATTTATCTATCCACATGTCCAGCAGAGGGCCTAAAGGAGGCAAAACTCAGTAAATGGCATTAAAGAGAATGGCACATCTCCCTGCTTCTCTTGCAATAGCTAAAGGCTGCTTTTCAAGATCCAGCTCAAGATGCCAATGTCTCAAGACTTGTGAGAAACACTGACCAGATGGCAGGGAGAGTTTATACCTACTTACGCAAGTAAAGGTCAAATGCTTATTACTGGGAGAAATTAGTTTGGAGAGAAGTCTGTGGTGGTGTGATGTATGCTTCTTTATTGATCAGTACATTTAGGAATATCAGAAGAGGACACTTAAGACTTCCCATCAAACTTAAAGATGACAAGAAATTTTAAGGGGTAGTTAATGCATGAGGTGGCATACTCAACATCCAAAAGATTCTCTTGACAAACTAGAAAAACAGATCTTTTCTTGTACATGAACATAACAGTGCAAACTCCTGTACTTAGGTCTCTTTTTTTTTTTAAGTGCAATAGATACAGGATAGGGGAGATCAACCTTAACAGTTCATGTGAAAAAAACTTTGGGGTCCACGAGTTTACAGTGAAATGTGGCTGTCACAGAAGTAATCAAATCTCAGATTCCAAAGTTCCCTGGCTGAGACAACAGACACCCGGTATTACGCCCTGATTCGGCACACCCAGATTCCCAGAATACCATTGGCAGTGAGTTGCAGATCCTTCTCGTTCGTCCCTTTTTGAACTTTACATATGTAATAAACGAAGCACAGACAAGGCAAAACTCTTGCCCATAGTCATACTGAGGGGAAGAACTAGTACAAAAAGTCCAGTAGACAAGCTTCTGAGCAGGAAAATGTCAAGAACAACAGAGGGTTCGATCTAGTGCGAGGAGCCTGGATTGCCGACAATGGAGGAGTTTCAGGCACCGGGACGGGCTAGCACTCTGGCTCGCGGCGTTCCAGCATCCAGACATTCTCCGGCCAAGATCTGCAAAGATCTTGTCCTAGCTTCCACCACACTGCCACTCCCCACCCTCAGTCCAGCAACTTCACACCTGACACTTCTTCTGTTAAATTCTCTCCGGGCTCTGGAATGGGGAAAAGGAGTATCTCCAGCAGAAGACTGTGGAGTGGGTGGTTTGGGGGTGAAAGGGGCGTGGTTCCGCCCTGAAACACAAAGGACCCCCCCGGGGCGTGGTCGTGGCACACGCAGTCCCTGCAAAGCACATGCCAGTGCGCGCAAGGGCATCGCCGCGCGTGCAAAGACCCCCTCTTCGCAAGGCGCCGCAGTCCACAAGCCCTAAAGCGGTCAGACCCTGGTATGAGAGGCCATCAGCCTGCTGGCCGGGCCACGGCCTTCCTGCCGCCCCTCCCTCCGGCCAGGGGTGGGGGGATGGAGTGGCCCAGGCTGCTTCCAAGCCGTCCCTCCCGGACTCCCTCCGGCGGGCTGCACTCACCCCTCCACACCCCCGTAGAGCGCGGCCATGCTGCTGCTACCGCCGCCGCAGATGCCGTCGTTTGCTTCCCTCCCGCCGGCCCTTCACGCCCTCCCACCCGCTCGGCACCGCCCCGCTTCACGTGAATGGTCGCGCGGTCCACCGACTCCGAGTGCGCGTGCGCGAGCCGTGACACCAGGAGCCGCTCCACAACCCAGGCCGGCCCTGCCCCAGCGACTTCTCGGAGCAGGGCGAGTGCTGTCCTCAGCGGTTGCTCCGGACCCGTGCAAACCTCCTCCCCACCTCCTGGACCTTGTTTCCGGAGATGGATACCGGAACCCCAGCAGGGAGCCAGAAAGGGGCGTCCCGCACCGACCCGCGGGATACGTCATTGCTCTGCCCACCCCTCAGCTCCCGGAAGTCGGTGGCAGCCCCGCCTTGCGCGTGCGCGTTGCTTATAAGCCACGTAGACTGTGTGAGTGACGCACGCACAAGCACAAACAGCAGGACAGTTCTGCGGGTATGGGGTCTGGGAGCTAGGTGCGCAAGCTGTGGGGACCCCTGGGCCTCAAACCATTTTTATAATGTTCAACCCAACACCTGCTGGCGGTGGCAAAAGTCATAGGTGAACACAAACACCCACGCAGAGGTTACGCTGCACTCGTGTGAATACGCTTGACCAGGAGTAACTAGAGGCGTGCTGGCAAGGGAGAAATGCCCTCGAGGCTGCAGCCCTGAGAAACGAGTGTTCGACTTTCACTTCCCGCCCAATTCAGTTCTTGGTGGAGGGTGTATGCGGGGACATCGACTACCGGGCAAACTAGCAAGTACAGTTTTTGTTGCCCTCCTGCCACCACTCCATTCCCTTTCTTTTCATGGGGTCGGTAAAGGAAAAGGGAGCGCAAGGTATGGGAGTCAAACCGGGGCTCCTCCGGGCGGTTCTGGGCCCTTGAGGGGTAGCTTCGCAGGCCAGGAGGCGGTCAGCTGCCCTTAGCACTTCAGGAGCATCTCACTAGGAAGGGGTCAGAGCAGTTCTCAAGCTGGCCTGTCTCCCATTCTCCCGACGTTCTTGCCGTGTCAAAGAGAAAACCATGCACCAGGGCTGCTTCCCTGACAGCCAGCTGCGTGTCTGGTTATGCTTTGGTGTGAACCTTTGGCAGATATGTGCTTATTAAACTGGAAGAGTCTTTGCTTTATTTCTTAACCTATTTGGGATGCAGAAACACTACATGCAACCCTCAGGAGCAATTATAAATCATAGAGAATATTACACGGAGGGGCAGGATTTTTTTAATGCTCGCCTACATCAATTAAATCCGTAGCGCATCAGAGCTGGAAGTTGCCTACCCAAAACATATTTTTAGAGTAACGGAACTACTAGATTCTGATGGAACTAAACCGGGTGGGATTTTTTGGAAGAGAGGAGATTTAGGCAAATTTTGAAAGGGCTGTGCCTTTTCTTCATGCATGAGCCTTAGGGCCTATATGTATATATGATAACATTAAGGTTTCCCTTTGTATTGCTTGTTTAGTAAAAGGAAACAAAAGAAAAAGTGCCCAGGTTTGAAGACCAGGATTGAGTTCACTGTTTACTAGGGGATGACCTTGGCTGAATAACACATAATTGCTGCTGCCACTTCTCATCTACAAAATGGAGATGATAAAGATCTATCTACCCAGGCTAACACGGGATTTACAGGCCAAAAGAGTTTTGGAAACTGCAAAATACTATGCCGATCTTAAGAAACTTTTACTTACATTCCTAATTAGCATGTGCTGTCCAACACGGTTTCCACAAGTGACTACTGAAATGTGGCTAGTCCAAAATGCGATGTAAGTGTAAAACACAGGATTGCAAAATAAGGTTAACAAATGGAGTCCAGCATTGAAAATTCCCTGAGTGGACAAAACTAGTCTAGTCATAAAAACAAAACTTAATTTAGTTTATTTCATAAGACAACTTGACCTGGACCATTTCTGGCTTATGCCTGTGGAAATCCTAAGCAAAACATGAGGTGTTTCCCAAGGTTGGTGTGAAGTAACCACTAACCAATTCCTTATCTTTTTAAGAAAATTCTACAACCAATCACTGTAAAGAATAAACAGTCACTGCCTTCTTACTGTATAAGCTGCTCTATAACAATATACCCCTGAGCCCCATTTCTTGTTTTGAGTGCACCCAGTTTGCAAACTATCTTTTTGGTGTGTGCACAATAAATTTTTACTAATAGTACTTAGGTGATTCATTGGCTTTACTTCTGTTATTTCTGAATTTTTGACAGTGTCGCATATTCTGGTTCTATAAAGCTCTTTTGTGCACCTTTATCTCATTTGATCATCTGACAGCCTCATGAAATATCAGAGATTTCTAACCACATATTGCAAGTGAGGAAACTGAAGCTCTGAAACCAAAGTAATTAGGTTCACACAAATAAGAGATGTTGCTTATGATGGGTGTGGGTGGTTACTGCAATGGGAAGGAAATAAAAATGTTGCCATGCACACAGACATTAACCTCTATTTGTAAAACTTTAATGCATTTTTGTACTGGTTTGCAACATACCAGTAGCTGTTCCTGTGATAGTCATTAGGTTGGTCAAGTCCTTTTCTGCAATCTTCTGTCTTCTGTCATCTCTACTTTGTCCCATGACTCCAGGAATGCTCTATTTCCTTTGCAGGAAAAAATGGAGCAGCTAAGAGGAATGAGGAGGGGGGGTCCAGAATGATATGTGTTTTGGGGGCAGAAAACTTTGAGGCCCAATGTCCTCAACAGATAATGTTGACTTGGTTCACGAAAGCACAACCACATCAACTTTTACTCACCCCTGTATTTTCAGGGGTAACCTCAGTGTCGGGCATGTGATAAGAGGTCCATAGTTTTGAGGGTGCTTATAAACTGTAAAGCGCTGTACCGCAAGCATGAGAGGTAGTAAATGGCTCCACTGTGAACTAAAGAAGTAAGAAGATTCTACGGCAGAGACCATTTGCAGAAAAGATCGGGGAGAGAGACATTTGGAGAAAACAGAAATGAAACTGAACTGGGGAAGCAGGAGTTGGACAAGTGGTCAGGTGGCTTAAAAGGATCTAGCCCTAATCTGTGCTGCATTGGAAAGTTGCCAGTACAGGTGTGACCTCAGCACTGCTTTAGGATCATTAATCTGTCAGGGTCCTTATAGGGGTAAAAATGGGAGGGAAGAGCCTGGAACAGGGAGACACTGAGAAGGTTGGGGCAATGACCCAGGTGAGAGATGAACAGGGAAGTGATAAGGGACAGGGCAGAGCAGAATTCTCAGGGCGGGTTCAAGGTGGGGGTTAATTCTGACCTCTCCCTCTGTTATCTGGGATGATGGCAGAAACAGAGGCTGGAGTTGCCTTTCCCACAGTGAAAGAGAGGAGTGAAGAGCTGCTTTACTGCAGGTGGAATGCTGAGGCTGATAGCTGTAAGGCAAGTGAAGGGCTCTTCCAGAACTGCAGGACCTTGAGAAATACCAGGAGGGGCAGGAGGGGTGCGGGTACCACAGAATGCAGAAACAGGTATAGACCACTGACGGTAAGCAGCCTGCCCTTCAAGTCTCCTTTGCCTTGATCTGAAGTGATTTTGAAAGTCATGGTGCCTTAGGCCAGTGCAGCAACCCAAAAAAAATCAGGTTGGTTTATTCCCTCTTCCTAAGTGTGTGTGTTTATGTGTGCATTTATATGTAAGTTTTGTCTTGTGTTGATCTATATGTAGATGTGTATGTATTTATATATTTGAACTTGTCTTTGTGTATGTTTCTAAGTGACTAATGTGTCTACAGGGTCATGTATTTGACATAATATCTTTATGCACTGTTCAGTACACTTGCATGTACAGAATTAGGATTTCAGTTCTTAAAGGAACCTAACCAATCCTGCAAATCTGGGCACCTTTGAGCAGATGCATAGATGCATAAATATAACTCTTCAGTGTTGGGCTGGAGCTGGCTCCCATTAACTCACAAAGAACTAATTGTGTACATCTTTCTAACTTCTATTCAGTGATACCACATTGGTAGCTCCTGTGCTGGGAGAATTTACAACATAGAAATCAGCAACTACTGTAAGCCAGGTTCTTACTGTTTTCCAGAAAGCTGGCTATTAAACATTTACCAGCATATACCACACATACGTGTTTTATGTATGTAAGAACATCCATGGTCTGTGTATTAAGTATAAAGTACATATAGGAAAGCATGTATCTATGTAATGGGTCCAGTTTTTTATAGACCGTGAACTCGGGTGCAGAAATGCAACTATTTTCCTACAGCTAAACTTATTTCTGTCTCAATCGTCCACTCGTAATCTAATCACTTGTAGGTAAATTCAGTCCCTCCAGGTTTCAGCTTAGATGGAAACTTGTCCTCCTCTGGGCTCCCCAGGTTGGCATCCAGGAGCCAGAGGCAAGCAGCACTGCAGCTACCATAGGGGTTGGGGGTGGCCCCCTATCTGCCTGTTAGGGCCTGTGGCCATTGGCGTCCAGTCTCCTAATGTCTTCTGAGATTCTCCAGGCCTGATGAAGCCTTTAGCTGTTCAGTCCACATTGCTGTTTTTGGAAACTGTCCCCTTCTCAGGTGTCAGAGGGGTTTATGTTTCCTTCCTCTGGAACTCCTGGACTCTCCCTTCCAGGCTGCTGCCTCCAGGAATCCGAAAAAAGAGAAGGAACATAATGTCACCTAACTACACAACACCCTATAAGATAAACTGTATGCCTATCTTACAGAGACCGAAATCCCAGAGATCAGGGGCCTCACAGAGGGTCAAGCTGGGGTTTGACCCTAGTTCTCTCTGATTCTAAAGCTTTTTCCACTCAGCTCGACTGTCCCAATTCTCCATCGATTAGGGGCACTTGGTACCTGCTTTTGGCCATGATGGGTTAAGCTACTGTGCTCAACTAATCATCAAATTCCCAATTCCATCATCTGACCCTGCGCCAACTGTTTCCTGCCCTGACATTGTGGCACCACTGAAAACCCGGAAATAAGTGTGTGTGGAGGGAGGGCTTTGAGGCTGACCTCCTCTAGGGAGCATGTGACATGTAAAGCCAGCAGGATAAATTTCACCGATTTCTATCTGCTAGCCTGCCCCATTCCTTTATCATGACTTGTTCTTTGCTGCCCTGGACACAGAACTTTCCAAGTAAAGCCAGCAGGATAAATTTCACCGATTTCTATCTGCTAGCCTGCCCCATTCCTTTATCATGACTTGTTCTTTGCTGCCCTGGACACAGAACTTTCCAAGTTACCAACATTCTATGTTCCAGGAGGGAGGGGCAAAGGACTGGCAGGGGTGGGTTATGCAGACCAGCATGAGGTCAGAAGCTCCTTTGGAAGAGGTCCAGGGAAGTCCTGCTTCGAGGGAGGTGTGGACAGAGGGGTAGAGGGGAGCCTCATCTCCCCAGGCTCCTGCCATGCCCATTAGCAAATGTGGGGACCCCAGAGACCTTCTTTCTATAAAAGTATATTTCTTTTTTTAAAATAAATAATTTTAGTTTTTATTGAGACAACCATAGGTTTGCATGCAGTTGTAAGAAATACTACAGAGAGATCCCAGTTTCCCCCAATGGTAACATCTTGCACAACTATAGCACAAATATCACAGCTTGGGTATTGACAGATGCAGTCCATCAATCTCTCAGATTTCCCCAGTTCTACCTGTACCAGCTTCCACAAATGAGTGTGTGTATATACACATGTTAATTCTCTACAGTTTTATCACGTGTAGGTTTGTGTGGCTGCCACCACAGTCATAATACAGAATGGTTCCATCTCCACAAAGATCCCTCAAGTTGTGCTTTTATTCCCATACTCCATCCCTCCTCCCATCCCCAGTCTGAGCCCTGGCAGACACTATGCTTTCCTTTTCCAAAATTTTGACATTTCAAGTGTGCAACCTGTTTTCACACAGTATTATTCCCTGGAGGCTCATCTCCCAGACATGTTGCATGTCTCAATAGTATTCCATGACATGAATGTAGTGTATTTCTTTTTATTGAAGTACTTCACACATGCAAATATCTATATAATGTACATAAAGATTATGAAGTTGTGGTAAACCTTTGAGCCTCACAGAGGAACCTGGGAAATGAGAAACTCCCATGTTTTGGCACCAATCCTCAGCCCTTGTGGATGAGTGTCTCCTCCAGGCCTGGAGGGACTGCCTGCTGAAAAAGGGGCTGATGAGAGCCCAGCCTCCTGGGCTTGGGTAGGGTGGGGACCTCCAGATGGAAACAGGAGGTAAACCAGACCTGAGGCCAGACTAGTGCCTCCTTTATGCTCACACCTCTGGTGGGGAGAGACTGGAGCAGACAGCTGCTAGCAGGCGCCAGGCAGAGATCCCTGCTCAGAGCAAGTCACCAACAGTTCCAGCACCAGCTGCTACCCAGGGACAGGATGGATGCAAGGGAAGTCCCATGATCAGACAGGCCTTAGCCAGCAGGCCTCCCCAGACGAGGTGGGAATTCAGGACAGCTACCTCTGGAGCTTTGTCTCCTGGAGCTAAGCCTGGTTAGAACCCCCTTGACAGGCACTAAGTGTCTGCCTGTGAGCATCTGGTAAACAGCTTAAGCTTGGACTGGATCAGGGCCTCCAGGAGAACCCCTGCTGAGGGAAGAGACAGTCCCCGGAGCCTGGGGGAAGGAGGGAAGTGAGGAAAGCAGAGACTGGGAAACTTGCTGCAGGGTTTCTGAGAGCCAGCAGACACTGGCTCTGCCATTCCCTACCAGGAGCCCAAAGACCCACTTCCAGCCTGAGCTCCCTCCTCCCAGATCCTGAGGGTTTGCAACCCTCTCCTCAACCTGTCCATTCCATTGGCCATAGTCCCAACTTTGTGAGAGAAGAAGCCTGCTTCCATCTCACCTGGCTTTCTCAGGACCCTCCTCAGGATGGGCCACTCACTGAAATACCAGTGTGAAAGGTCAGAGAGAGGGGCTGGGATTGGCAACCACAAACCAGCTTCTGAGCATCTCTGCATGCCTAGCCAGGTCTTGGCCAGGTCGGGGGTGGGCAGACATGGGTCTCACAAAGTGGCAGGGGAGGCAAGGTGTCAACTATGAGAAAGTTCAGTAAGAAGCCTAGAAGTCAGGAGGAGGTATAAATGAGTCTGGTGAGGACTGTGGTCTCCAGATGCAAACAGGAGGCCAGAGAAGAAAGGGGTTAGAATGGTTTGGGGCACTCAGGAAGGCTTCCTGGAGGAGGGATGTTAACTGGGTCTTGAAAGCTTGGTTGGACTGGATCTGATAGGACTCTGCTGACTAGATCAGCAGAGAGAAGGGGCAGGAAGAGCACTGTGAGTGAAGCAAGGGTTGGGGGAAGAGGGTCTGTGCAGGGCAGGGGGCAGGATGAGCAGGATTCCTTAGGGTTTCAGAGTCATGGCTCAGAGAGTCTAGCATAGGATGGGGGGGTAGGGCCAGGCAGCTTTCCTTCCCTTCTTCACCTACCCAGGAGATCTGCCAGTGTGATCTTCAGTGGGGAGATTGAACAGGAGGAAGAGGAAAGGCTGCCCAGTAGCTGAATTAGTTAAAACTGTCCCCTTGCAGGGTGCCCTGAGGTCTCAGGGGGCACCCTGAGGTCTCAGGGGGCTCCTTGAGCTACTGGGAGCCAATCCCTGCTGTTTCAATACCTGCTAAGAAACAGCAAGATCAATGGTCTGTTTTGCTTGGACTGAAGGCACTCTTGAGACATGGGACTTTCAGTTTTCAAAAATGGGATGAGTTATTCACCCTCTAAAAAAAATGACTTCCGGAGAGGAATCCTAGAGCAAGTCTGAGAGACTCACCCCAGAAATCCAGGACGAATTATACGACTCAAGTGTTTTCAGAAGGGGACATGTTCACTTTTCAGTTCTGTAGAATTGTCTTCCAGTAATTTAGTAAAGCAAAACATATGTGTGATGGTAAGTAGCAGAAAGAGGTATTATTCCACAGATCAATTCAGCAGTATTTCCCGAATGGTGTTTCCTCAGCAGATGTTAATCTGGGAACAAAGGGTTCCTAGATCCTTGGGAACACTGAATCCTCTACCATCTACCCTGCTACCCTCACCTTGGGGACTCCCACTGCCTATCAGTACATTAAGGCTCAGAACAGCCCCCAAGGGAGAGAGAAACCTGTTTCATCTTGTTCAATGACTCAGTAACCAAGGTTATTTGCACAGAAGTAGTCTTGTCTCTACCAGCCTGCCTGACTCCCTCACCCTACCCCCCCACCCCAACTCACGCACACAACAAATTTTCTCATAATTCCTTGGAAAACTATCATTTCTCTCTGTCTTTTTTCTTTAGTAATCTATTGCCCTTTAAATGCTGGACTTTTCAGCTCTCCAACAGGCCTCAGCCTAAGGCCTTAGGCCTGGGGTTTGTTTCCTTCTGGGTGGGAACCACCAGCAGCTTCGGATCATTCTCTGGGTCCAGACCATCTTGGCTGGAGGCCCCAGGCCAGGGGAAGATGGACAAAGCTGGGCCCTAGCAGAGTGGGAGGGTGAAACTGGCACTTCTCCACTCCTCCCCACCTTCCCTCACTCCCTAAGGCCCCCCAGAATCCTCCTCCAGAGTCTGGGTCAGTAAGACCTTGGCCTGCCCCACCCTTTTGTGGCCCCTAAGGGAGGCACGTTGGCTCTCACCTCTCCAGATCCAGAACAGGGCCAGCCCCCGCCCAGGAGGTGTTCCCCAGAGCCTTTTGTGGGCCCTTGCCAGCAGCCTGCCTCTCTCTGAGGGGTGACAGACATCAAAGGAGGCCCCTGGATTTGTTAAACAGATGGGTTTTTTGCAGTCATGAACTCCCAGCTAGGGCTTTGGGGAAGAAAGGCAGGAGAGACAACATGCTACAGCCCAAATCTTCCCTGAGCTTTGCAGTCCCCTGAATGGAGCAGATGGGGCAAGGATGCAGCCACAGGTTGTGACACCAAGCTAGAGCAGCAGCAGGGCAGCCTTCCTGGAGGAGGCAGGATTTGAGGATTTCTTGGAGAGTGAAAAGTAGTCTAGTCCCAAACTGGGAGGAGGCTGAGGCCCTGGCAAAACTGTGAAGAGGTACAAGTTAGGCTCTGGAAGCATAAAAAGTGGGGGCAAGGTGGGCAGCCCCACATAGGAAGCTGGGTCTTGAGCTTTCTCATGGCCCAGCATGGCCCCACTCTGCACACTCAAGCCCCACTGGGAGGAAAGTGAAATACACCAGCACCCACCAAGAATCCCAGCTTTGTCTGAGGAAAAGCCACTTCACCTACCCCAGAACCCTAATATCTCAGAGATGGGGTGTGATGGTGATAAGCTGGGGTTGCCGTTTCTACTTTATATAATCCATTGAAAATCCCTGGAAATGGGGTGTTGAGGGCATAATAATATCAAGCTTAGAGCACTGGATATAAGCAAGGATTGATGGTAATATTCCAGTTCATGGTTTTCCCTCTTCCCACCTTCACTAGCCCTCTCCCCTCATTAGGGGATGTGCACTTTAAGAGAAACCCTGAGGAAGAGCAAGAATCGACCTAGTGGACTGTCCTAATGGTGGCCTCAGACACTGTCACAGATTATGCATAGATATCTTGGCTTGGGGCCTTTGTCATACCCTTGCTATTACACTGTATCCCTTGGGCAAATGCCCACCCCAAGGCCAATCCTGTTTGCTGAGCTATCTCTGCTCTCTCCCGAGTGTGTGGGGTGGGGGCTGCCATCAGAGGGACTCGCTGGCCTAGCCAGTCCCACGTGGCCAGCTATGTGTGGTTCAGTGGCTGGCTGAGGCCTAAGCAGAGGGGACAGCTGTGCCTTTTCTGAGACAAGTGGGAAGAAGGTATCAGCCATGGCTGACCGAGCAGTGACCCAGCGCCCAACACAGAGCCAATTAGCAGCCACTACAATGATGGTGGGCTTGCAGCTTCCACGTGCAACCAGCATGTCAGGCCAAGTTAGCACTGGGAGGGCTGAGTGGAGCCCTGTTGGAGGCTGCCTGGATGGGGGAACATGGGTGATAATGCTTCCCCTGGTCTCTAGGGAGTTAGGCCAAGTGAGACACATGAGCATGCCTGCCTCTCCCTGCCAGCTCGTATGTACATGTACACATGTGCAGTATGTGTGCTCGTGCACATGCTCATCATTTAGGGCAGGTGTGTCAGCATGCACTTGCATATCTGCTCACGTTCATTCAGCGTGTTTTGTGCATATTTTGTGTGTCTATTTCATGCCAACTTTGTGTGTGGTGAGAATTCTGGGACTAAACAGACCGAAGTCCCTGCCCTCATGGGGCTTGCATTCTAGTGGGAGAGATAGAAAAGAAATAAACATCTACCATAAAGACATGTAGGAGAAAGTGCCAGGAGGAAAGAAAAGCAAAACAGGAAACGGGATGGTGGGTGTAACTTAGAGTGTGGTCAGGGAGGGCCCTCTGAGGAGGCCACGCTGACCTAAGGGTGAGGCGGCCTGCTGAATATCAGGAGGAGGAAGGCTGCAGACAGAGGGCAAGGAATGCGGCCAAAGCAAGAGAGGCTGGGATTCTGCCGTCCTACCGCTATGTGTGCTGTGGATAGGGGAAAGAAGATCCCGCAGCTGGGTGATATCTGAGGTCCGGTGGGGGGGGGTCGGGGGGGCAGGGGCGCACGTGGCAGCCCTCAGTAAGAACCTACTTGCCCAGCTCAGCTCTGAGGGGCAGCTCTGACTCCTCCTCACCTCCAGCCCCATGGTCCAGCGTGCGGACGCCTCCCTGTTTGTGCAGAGCGGAGGCTGCCCCCAGTGGGCACCCTCACCGCTGCACAGTCAACTGTGTCCGCATGGTGACCAGCAACAAGACAGGCCGCTGCAGAGGGAGAGAGAACAGGACTCTCGCAGCTAGGCTCGACCAGGGAGCCAGAGCTCAGAACTGGCCTTGAAGCTGCGTCCTACCCATGGCTGACCTGACCCATGGGACGTGCTGGCAGATGGTGTGACAGGACTGCTGAGAGGCAGTGAGGGACACTGGAGATCCTGACCAGACTCCCTCAGCCCAGACTTGCCCTTGGGAGGCCTGGTGGTGCAGCAACCAGGACTGGGCCTGGGGCAAGATGGAGGCCCCGCCTACCCTTGCTGCCTAACCCACCTCCTCTCCTCGGAAGGGGCAGGCTCCAGGCACCAGCAAAGGTGCCAAAAGGACTTTAGATTTTGCCTTCTGTTTGCCAAACCCCGCAGCCTGGGGATAGAGCCTCATAGGCCCAGGAAGGGAAGCTGGCTCTCTGCCTCACTAGGCCTCCAGGAGAGGTCAGGCAGGTGAAAGACAAGGGAAGCAGATGGCTGGGAAAAACTGTTGTCACCACACCAAAACAGCCACAGGCTTCCATCAACTGGGGAGGATTGATTCAGGTGCCTCAGGATGACGTCAGGTGTGAAAGCTGTGTTTGTGCGTCTCACTGGGAGCCTGTGGCTATGGCCGTCTTGTACTCGTGTGTATTTGGTGTCTAGGTCAGTCTGGTGCCTTCCTGATTGTTTACATGTCTGTGAGTGAGTCCCATGTGCCTCTGCACCTGCATATCTGCCTGTGGACCACTCCATAACTGGACCCCACACGCCAGCTGTACGGGGTCCTCTCTGTGTACGTGCATTTCGGGACGTGAGTGTGCAAGGTGTCTTGAGGTTTGTCACCTGTCATCCTCTGAAGTCTGCACCACCCTTGTCACTAGCCAGACCCGGAGGCTCTCTGGGGAGAGGCTGCTGGCTCCGCTCTCAGCAGGGCTGCAGATGGGATGGTAGGGAGGCTCAAGCAGCCCCCAGGAGATGCAGCTCAGCTGCCTTTGGCCAGAAGATTGCACTTCACTCTTGCTTTGCTGTCTCTACCCATCCACAGTCCAGCTTGCCACGCCAGCTGCCATCAAACCAGCCACACACTGATGCCAGTGAGAGGCCCTCATGGAGGGTGGTGGTGAGGAAAGGCAGGCAGGTTGGCTGGGACAGGCACTGTGGCTGGCTGGGTGTTGAGCTCAGAGGCTTCAGATTGGGGAGGAAATTAGAGGTCATCTAGTTCTTCTTCTCAACTTGTCCATTCCATTGGCCACAGTCCTATCTTCAAGAGAGAGAGAGTCTGCTTCCATCTTACCTGGCTTTCTCAGGACCCTCCTCAGGATGGGCCACTCACTGAAATACCAGTGTGAAAGGTCAGAGAGAGGGGCTGGGATTGGCAACCACAAACCAGCTTCTGAGCATCTCTGCGTGCCTAGCCCGGGTCTTGACCAGGTCGGGGGTGGGCAGACATGGGTCTCACAAAGTGGCAGGGGAGGCAAGGTGTCAACTCCGAGAAAGTTCAGTAAGAAGCCCAGAAGTCAGGAGGAGGCATATATGAGTCTGGTGAGGACTGTGGTCTCCAGATGCAAACAGGAGGCCAGAAAAGAAAGAGGTTAGAATGGTTTGGGGCACTCAGGAAGGCTTCCTGGAGGAGGAATGTTAACTGGGTTTTGAAAGCTTAGTTGGACTGGATCTGATAGGACTCTGCTGACTAGATCAGCAGAGAGAAGGGGCAGGAAGAGCACTGTGAGTGAAGCAAGGGTTGGGGGAGGAGGGTCTGTGCAGGGCAGGGGGCAGGATGAGCAGGATTCCTTAGGGTTTCAGAGCCATGGCTCAGAGAGTCTAGCATAGGATGGGGGGTAGGGCCTGGAAAGCTCCATGGGGTTGCCCATTGCTGGGTAGGGGCTAGAAGGAAGGGGAGAAAGAAGGACAGGTGGGGCAGGGCTGGCCACACATGCAGGCCCCTTGACTGACATTTCTGCAGCTCTACCTGAGAGCAGGAGGTGGTTGTGTGGACTCAGGACTCCAGTGACCCCATGCTCTCCTGGCTCTTCTTTCATTAGGGCAGTGGTTCCCAGCCTGGCTGGCCTGTGGAATGCCTGTGCAAAAGCAGGTTGTCTGTGCAAATGGGGGACTTAAAAAACTGCTGCTGCCTGGGTCCCAGCCCAGGCAGGCAGCCAGGATGAGTGGACAATGAGGTGGCAGTTGCAGCCATCAGTGGGATCGGTAGGTCCCAAACTTTGGGTCAGCACTATTGAGCTCTGGGAACCTCCTCCCCTGGGGCAGTTAGGACTCTTTGGTGCCTTGGAGAACCAAGGGTAGGAAGACAGCTGGGACAGCAGGGCCTGGAGCTGAGACCTGGAAAGCCTAGGCCACACCTAATGCCCACACCCTACTCACACATCAGCCTGGGGCTTTCTCCACACAGCCTGGATCCCTGTGTTGTCATCCACATGTAAGCTTACAAGTTGACATCTTAGTGGCTAAGTGCCACACACAGGCTGATTCAGCTTTCTCTCAGGCCCCCTTTCCAGTTCTGGGAAAGAGAATCTGTTTGCTAGCTTGGGTCAAGGATCTACCTCAACAAGCGGTGTAGAGTGCCCTGAAAGAAATATGGCTACAGGGGCCAGGCCTATAGGCTGGGTGGCTCTAGCCCACAATCAGCACCTCTTCGTGCCAGGCCCTTTGCTGGGCACTGGAGATGTGGAAATGAGCACACTCTAACAGCCTTCTCAGAAAATATTTGAACTGGGTCTTGAAGAACGAGTAGGAGTTTGCCAAGCTGTGGCATGGGGTTGGGGGGTAGGGTGTAATGGGCAAGGCTGGGGAGTCTGTGTCTGAGGCTAGAACTCTACAGAAAGAGCCAGAACCCTACAGAAAGAGAAGGAACCTCTGACTCTCTCATTTTTGTGTGAACAGAGAGGGAGATTGCCAAGGCACGGGTGGGCACTGAGCTACAGTGTTGTCTGGATTTGATGGGTATCACTCTTCCTCATCTTGCTACTGCCACCCACTTCTCCCGTGGTTGGGCCGCAGCTGACAGCAGAGAGTTTTGTTTTGTTTTGTTGAAAAGCAGGGAACATTGCTGCCCTACACACAGCAGAGGTTCTGTTAGGAGGGGAAAAGGAAGAGGGGCGATCAGGCAGCAGCCCCTCAGCCTATACACGCCTACCTGCCTCTCCTGTAAGTGCCTGACGGGCCAGCACAGGAGCAAGAGGAACATGGGATATGACTACCATGAATAGTTTATAAAAGCAGGGGGACTCGCGAATGTTCCACATGACAACGGCTGGAGAGGACTTGTGGGGCACATGGTTGTGAAATACCTGCAGAGTAGGTATTCTGAGGACGTGTGTCTGTGGGGAGATCTTTTCATGAGCAGCTGAGAAGGGCCTTGTACCTGGAACACTTCCGTACAAGAGATAAAGAGCCCACACAGCCCTGCCAGGCTTATTGGCTCCGTGGGAATATCTTCCCCTGTTCCAGGCTCCTTGGGTGCTCCTTTGTTCTGCTTAGTCTGTGCATCAGTTGCTCTTTCTCAGGCAACATCGTTCTTTCTCTGTGGAGGTGGGGCTGGGTTCCTCCTGCTGGGGCACAAGAGGGGTGTACCTAGGCGTGCCCTGGGGCAGCTGTAGCCATGCTCAGGGGCACCCACTGCTGTGTGGGACCAATGCCCACAGCTGAACCTGATCTTGCTGTGCCTCTCTCTATGTGGGTAAAGCGGTGTTCCATTCAGTATTTGACTGTATCACTGTCCTTGGCGATGCCAGCACCACGTTGTAGTGGGCAGAGGCATTCATACTTCTGTTCTTGGTGGGTGGCGTTGTGGGGATCTTTGCAATCCTCCATGTAGTTGGAGTCATCCCCTGGCATATTGGTTACTGGTGTGTGGTGTTCTGCTCAGCAGTCATTCAGTTAAGCATGTGGGTGCTAGTGCCAGGAAGACCAGGGACTGGAGTACCACTCATTCCAGTCTGCCTGTGACTTTCCTGGCTCACACCTAAATCCCGTGCCCTGGGCATACCAGTGGGGTTGGTCATCTAGCCCTCAGCTCACTAGCAGTGTGAACCTGATCAAGTTACCTAACCTCTCTGTGCCTCAGGTTCCTCCTCTGTAAAATGGGTAGAAAAATAATCCCTACTTTATAGAGTTTTTGTGAGGATTAAATGAGAAAGTTCATATAAAGGGTATAGCTCAGTGACTGGCACAGAGATATGTTCAACAAGCCTTAACCATTAATAACAGTATTATGTTAGATATATATATCAGTATTACATACAGTGTTTTTCTGTATAGTCCCAAGGGGTGACACTGGACCGATTTGCTCAGCAGAAGGAAAAGTTACCTCACAGATCAGGGGACAGTATGTTTTCAAGGTGTTCAGATACAGGCTGATGGTGGGCCTACTTTGTGAAGTGGAAAACAGAACCAGCTTCCTCCTGGGCCTGAAATTTCTTAGCCCTCTGATATATTCATCTCACTCTCTCCTGTTCTTCTCTAAGGAGGGGAGCTAGCTTGTCAGAGACAGCTGTCCCTTTTCTTCTAGTCAGAAATTCCTGTCATGGGAGACCACTTAGAGCTACTTGAATAAAGACAGGGAGAAACTCCACTGTCTCCAATGATCCACATTATGCTAAAGACAGAAGCAAACAGGAATGGCTAATGGGGCTGCCTCCTCTCCTTGGAGAGGAGCTCCCACCTCTGGCTGGACCTCTGTTAGCAACTGGCTGCTTCCTTACAACCCTGCCTGGGGGCTCTGCTGTGTGTCTGTGTGTATGTGTGTGTGTGTGAGAGAGAAAGAGAGAGAGAGAGAGAGAGAGAGAAAGAGAGAGTGAGGAAGGGAGGGAGGGAGATATCTGCAAGGGTCTCATGTGATGTGTGCAAAGTCCCAGACATTTTCCCTCCCCCACATTGTTCTTTTCTGTCATTGCCCAGTCTCACACCCTCACACACACCCGCAGCCCCCACCCAAGTCCTCTCAGGCTTAGTAGCTTAGTGAAGACAATGCTGAAGCATATAATAGGGCCCTTTGAGGACTTGTCACTAGAAAGCTCTTTAACTCAGTCACCTGAGTTGGGGCCCCAGGCATGTGACAGAGATGGGGAGGGGTGCCAGGGACCCTGGGGCAGCTGCTTGGGTGGGGAGCAGAGGCATACAGAGTAATAGGGTCAGGAGGCCTAGAATACAAGGGCATTTAGATCAAGTGAACCTAGCAGTGGTCATTGTTTTTCATTGTTTGTGGTTTATCTCTTAGTAGAATTTTGCTGTGGCTAACCTGCCGCAGAAACAAGACCTGAGAGGTGAGATGCCAAACAATAAAATTGCTGGCTATAGGGACCATCACGGGAAAACCTCCCCCCGAGGATGTGCGCCCCTTAGAGAGGGAACATCATGTGGTGACACTGTATGTACTGGGATAGAATGGAGTGGATAGCCTGTGTTCCTAAATCTTGCTACCCTGGCACTGGACTTCTGTTGGGGCTGAGGAGCTGGCAGGGAAAGAGGCAAGAGCTACACAGGGGGAGGAGAGGATGAGGAGGGAAGAGGGGCTGGGTCTCCAGGCTTGTCTCTGCCTGACTCCATTTCACCTCCCACACAACAACCATTGTTTGTAGCCAGGCCAGGCAGGGGCCACAGAGGCCCAGATGCTGATGTGGATCCTGTCTCCAACTGTGTGTAGTGTGTGTGTGTGTGTGTGTGTGTGTGTGCACACGCGCATGCTTGGTCCCCTGCTGCATGGGCCACTGGACACACAGAACCAACTAAATGCCAGTCCCTGGCCTCGGGTACAGTGAAGGTGTAAGTCTGTGAGAGTGTGAGAAGATGGGTTAGTGAAGACATTGTAGGGGACTAGAGGTGAGCAGAGGTGGCCAAAACCAGAACCCTGGGATGGATTCATTAGCTCCTGTAAGGATAAAGGTAGAGGGAGACAAGGAAGAGCCAGTGCTCAGGCAGCCTGCAGGGAGATGAAGCCCTCTGGCCAGATGACAGTGATGACTAAGCTGGCAGAATTACCCTGGCAGCAAAGGCATGTGACTAAGAGACCAGAGAAAACATGTGGCTCTGGAGTCAGACTGCCCAGAATCAGACCCTGGTTCCTCCCAGTAGTAGCTGTGTGACCTTAGACAAGATATGAAACCTCTGTGGGCCTCAGCTGTGATATCTCTCTCATGCTAGATGTGAGTGTTAAATGGGTTAACATACACAAATCACTTAGAACACAGACTGTTCTGGCACAGAATAAGTGTCTGACATAGAGTAAGAACACTATAAGTGCTAGCAGTTAGTGTTTTCTGAGGAAGAGAGCCACATGATGTTGAAAGAACTGGTTTCTCCTAGAATATCCCCATGAGATATGTGGGAATTGGTCCCCACAATGCAGGCATCAAATGGTACCATATGAATGTGTGAATTAGTTAAAGTTAAGAGAGTATGTATAACACTGGCATAAGTGTATGTAGTTGCTGAGGTCCGTCAATATGTAAATTAACAAACCATTGAATCAACAGATCCTTTCACTCTTGAGTCCTTTAAATTAAAATCCTGCTCTCTCATTTTCATCCTTCAAAGGAAGCTGGGTTTGCCCATCCCCTGTCCTGCCCTGCCCTGCTGGGGCAGGGGGAGCAGATGGGAGCCAACACCTCTGGCTGGCGTCTCACTGCTTTCAGGAAACCATGGCTTCTCCCTTCCTGCTGTGAGAGGACCTTCCAGTCTTCAGCCTTGGTTCTCAAGGCCAGTTTTGGCTCTAAGACTGTGGGGAAGTGGAAGTGCCCAGCCCTGGAATAACAATCCTGGACCAGCCATCTGAATGCACTTAACCTCTGTGGGCCTAGTTTCCCTAATCTACAATCTGGGGAGGACTGAGAGAATACTTTTATATGTTTCTCTCTTCCTGGGAGGATACTGTTTAGGAAAAAAGTAAGACCAATTAAGGTTTTACTGTGCCTCTGCTCACTGATGCATCTATGTCCCAAATTCAAACTTCCTGCTATAAAAGACCTGGGCATGAAGCTCCCCTATTGGGCCAATCAGGGTTAAAGGTCATGTGATCCAAACTTTGCCAACTTAACCTATGAGGCACCACATAGACTCTGGTGATGAAGGGAAATTTGAGGCAACCAGCAGGTCCAGCATATTATGAACATTCTTAACTTAATTTTATGAATAGGTAATCTGTTTACATACATTTACATTGCTCCATGTTTTAAGGATATAGTGGAAGTGCTCTCTTTACTCTTGAACGCCACCCTTTCTCCTCCTAGGAAGCAAGCAATGTTACCATTCTCTGATGTACCCTGCCAGAAATACTCTATATGAAGAAATACCTATGTGGATTCTTTCTCCCCATCCTTTACTTTTTTCAAAAGGAATCTTCCCATATGGGCACCTAAAGAACACCCTTATTTGTTTTTATGGCTCTGCTTTATGATGTACCAAACGTACTTGCCCATTTTGGCATTACCGAGCATTTGTTTTCAGTCTCTCCCAGAGCTGCAATGAGGAGCCTTGTAAGTAAGCACACAGTTACTGAAGTTCCCCCTGCTCCTTGTACATATCCCTCAGGAATTCTTAACCAGGGGTCTGGGACCCCTTAGAAGTCAGCAGATAAAGAATTCAGGGAGACAAACTCAAGGGCCCTGGTAAGTTGGAAGGGGAAAGAAATTCCATCTTATTTGTACTAGCCTGTAATGAACTCTAACATTTCCTTCCATTATGGATGCAGGCAGCAAACTCACAGTAGTTAGTAGTAATTCTCTCATATGATTGAAATATTTTGAAATACATTTTCATTTACATTCGAATTCATTTACATTCACCACTACTTTGTCATCATGGTAGTAAAGGAAAACTGTTTCTCTACTCACCACACTTCTGACATCAAATGTGTGGATTTCCACCCCACATCATCTGATTTTCTAACTTTCTGGACAGCAACTGGGAGTCCTATCATTGAATTCAAGTCAGACTCTAACTACCCAGAGCAGTTAGCATCAGACTTCCCAACTCTGAGGGCTCAGCTGCAGAAGGCTGCCCTCACTTCAAGGTCCCCAGGGTCCCTGCACTTCTGTCCAACTTGGCCACAGAGTTGGAGATTCCCACACCCACCTCTGTTTTGATAGTTTGTTAGACAAAACTTGGAAATAAAAACTCAAAAATTATTGGCTGACCAAACTTGGAAACATTTACTTATGTTCAGCAGTTCATTATAAAGAATATTATAAAGAACAGCCAGATGAAAAATCACACTGGGCAAGGTCTGGCAGGTTCTGTCCCTGTGGAGTTGGGGTATCATCTCCCACCCCAGCATGTGGATGCATTCCTCAGCCTGAGAATTCTCCAAACCACATAGTTTAGGGGTTTTTATGGAGGCTTCATTGCATAGTTGTAATCAACCATCAACTCTTTCTCCAGTCCCTCTCCCCTCTTTGGAGGATGGGGTGGACTGAAAGTTCCAAGCTTCTAATCATGGCTTGGGGTGACCAGCTCCCATCCTGGAGCCCACCAAGAGTTGCCTCATTAGAATAAAAGGAGCTCCAGTCACCCAGGAAATTCTGAGGAATTTAGGAGCTCTGTTTAAGAGGTTCCTATCATCTCCATCCCTCAGGAAATTACAAGGGTTTTAGGGGCTCCATGTCAGAAACTGGAGGCAGAAACAAAATACATGTTTTTTATTATGTCACAGATAAGTAGTTCTTAGATTTTTCTATTGAATCTGGTTATGTTATACATTATAAAGCAGCATCATTATATCACACGTTTGGCTTTCTAAAAAATATTTTGGTATTTGTATTTCCATATAATTGCTTTGTAAATTTATATTATTTTATCATGGCAAACTATACATAACATAAAATTTACCACTTTAACCATTTTAAATGCACAGTTCGGTGGCATTAAGTACATTCACAATGCTGTGCACCCATCACCACAGTCTCCAGAGCTTTTTCATCACCCCAAACTGAAACTCTGTACCCACTAATCAATAACTCCCCATTACTCTCTCTCATCACCCTGCTACTTTCTGTCATTATGAATTTGACTACTCTAGATACCTCAGATAAGGAGATTTATACAATATTTGCCCTTTTGTGTCTGGCTTATTTCACGTAGCATGATATCTTAAAGGTTCATCCATGATGTTGTATGTATCAGAATTTCATGTCTTCTTAAGGTTGAATAACAATCCATTATATGTACATACATATCACATTTTGTTTATCATTTATCTGCTGATGGACATTTGAGCTGTTTCCACGTTTTGACTATTATGAATAAAGCTATTAACATGGGTGTACAAATATCTATTTGAGTCCCTTTTATTCGTTTTGGGCATATGCTCAGGAGTGAAAATGTTGGATCACAAGGTAATTCTATGTTTACTTTTTTGAGGAATATGTGTTCATTTTTGTGAAATAAAACATTTTTCTGAGATGAGAGGCATACCAGACTCCCCTTACACATACTTTATTTTGCATGCCTGTCTTGGCCACTAGATGGGGGACTTCTCGACAAGAGCTGCCCGGCTCCTTGGGTCCCTTCAGAGACTCCCAGAGGTGTACTAAAAACATTCAGCTCCAAGTGGGTGCCATGCGTGTCCTGCACTGGGTGAGATGCAGGCAATACAAAGGTGCAGAACGCACCCCAGCTGAACTCAGCCTAGCGGGAGAGTTAGGCCTGAGGATGACTGATCAAAGACGCCCCAACTCCTGTCTGTGCCGCTTCCTAGATGTATGACCTGGGGCAAGGAAACCCTTCCTGGCCCCAGCTTCCTCATCCATAAAATGATCTACATCATCGGATCAATTCCATCACGAACATATGGCTTGGCCTTTAGTACAGTGCCTGGCACATGGTAGGTACTCAACAATTTTGTCCTTGTTACCTGCGGTGAGCAACTCTGGCCGGTTTCTGGGGAGCAGTTGGGCGGCCCTCCCTTGCCCGGGAGTCCATTCCAGGTTGCCGCGAGAATGCACAGGGAGAGCCCGGAGCCTGCCCCTCTGGCAGGCGCCGCGTGCCCGCCTGTCGGGACTATCCTGCCTCTCCGACCGCGAGTCCGCTCTGTGCAGCCCGGGGAAGCCGGGAGGTCCGGGAGCACCGCGCGGTACGAGGCAGCAGCGGTTGGCCCTCCGAGCCGGCTGGGGGCGCTAGTCCTGATCTGGCCAGGAGGGCGCTCCGGCCGGGCTCCTCTCGGCTGCAGCGCACGGCCATCCGGCAGTCCGCGGGGTGGGGACGCGGGGACAGTGGCCGTGGCTGCGTATCGCCGGAGCCAAAGCGCGCAGGCCCGTCCCGGCGGTCGGGGGGCGGGCGGGGCGAGGACGCCATGTGGTTTATGTACGTGCTGAGTTGGCTATCGCTCTTCATCCAGGTGGCCTTCATCACGCTGGCCGTCGGTGAGAGTTTGGACCCCGGTCCGCGCGGACTCCCGTCCCGGCTCTGTGCCGGCCGGTGGTCGCGTCACGAGGGCGTCTCCCCACTGCTCCTGGCCTTCGCATCCCCCTGCCCTACCCTCCTGCTGACCCCAGCAGCCTAGCCTGACCGGGTCCCTCCAGGTGTCACAACATCCAGCCCGGCAATGCCCAGCAGAGGTTAACTCAAGTGCCTCTTGCCCGTGCTCCCATAACCGCTGCCGCACCCACCCTCGCGGGCAGACCGCACCGAACTTTTCCCCACCTTCCGCAGCCCTTTGGCCTTCAGCCCTTTGTACTTCCTACTCTTTTAGACACTCTTCTGCCTAGTTCCTACTATTGATCTCAGCTGAGAGCTCACCTCCTCAGGGAAGCCCTCCTTTTGGGGTTTGATGGTCCAGCAGTGTCCTGTACTTCCCCTTAGGCAACACGTGTCACAGTGGGATCGTCCCACTCCCCTTCCTACTGCTCCCATCCTCCCACTCCCAACCCCAGCTGGGTCAGGAAAGGAACCTGGTCTGCGTTGTACCGTATTCTCAGCACTCAGCTTAGCATCTGCATACTAAGGGCCCGACAGATACTGAATGAGTGAAAGAAATTCCCTTTTGTGCAGCAGAGGTTAGCATTGTGCAGAGAGGCATCAAGTACAGATTCAGTTCACTTCGATGAAGTCGCTCCTCATTTGCCCTGAGTTTATTTCTTCAGACTTGGAAGGGCAACACATGAGTTGTTTGGTTTGTTCCTTACCTTCTGGGGTCCAGGAAGGGTTGATGGGGACTCAGTTGCCAAGAGAGGGATGACCAGGATGACAGAGGTAATCCTGGCTAATGTTCTCCCTGCTTGTCCTCTTTCCCATTCCCACAGCGGCCGGACTCTATTACCTGGCAGAACTGATAGAAGAATACACAGTGGCTACCAGCAGGATTATAAAATATATGATCTGGGTAAGTGGCAGCTCTCCCCAGAATTCCCCCGCACTCTTTTGTCCTGCCTTAAAAAGAGGAGGTGGGGCAAGTTTGGCATGGGTGATGAGACCCTTGACCCCACAGTTTCCTGAGGGTGCCAGTACCTACTCCCCACGCTATACCATGTTTCCTGGGTCTGCTTTCCTGGGCCAGGTCTTCCCTGGCCCTCCCCAAGTGGCATTGTTTCTCTGCAGATACCCTTCTCAGTGCCTCAGGGTGAGAGTCAAGTGCACTTTCTCTGTTGACGGGACCATGGTTTTGCCTTTGCTTAGCGGTTTTCCACTGTTTCTAGTCCCTTACTCTTTCTCCAGCATTTAGAACTCAGGGGAACGTTATGGAAAATTTTGACAGCTTGTTCATTGCCCTCTTTCCAATTGGATTAAGGGACTTGTCCTAAGAGGGAAATTCCCTGGCCCAGGTCCTGCCTTCCCCAGGACTCATGGAAAGCTTCTCTTCCTGGAGACACAATCCTTTACATTGATGTCAAAGGCACAGGAGTGACTGCTGGTGGATAGATTTCTGCCAGATGCAGGAAAGGCTGGGGGTTGGGCTGGACATTTGGACAAGAGGAACCCAGATTCCCTCAAGTCACCTGATGTCAGCCACCACAACCATGCTGTGCATGGCCTGGGGTAGGAAGTTAGTGGTAGAGACAAGACTATAACTCTCAATTCTGGGTTCAGAGGCCTGGCTTATAGGTGTTGGCACAGGAATTAGACCTACATTCAACCAACTGCCATTTGTAAAGCGCTAACACTTCAAAACAGTGTTTTCAGACTGCAGATATGATTCATTATTGGGTTGTCTAATCGATTCAGTAGGTCATGGTCAGCATTTAAAAACTAGGAACTAGAAAAGATTAGAATTGAAATTTGAACTTTGATCATATGTATGTATGTGTTTGTCCTTAGTGGGTTGCTGTCAAAAAAACTTTGAGAATGGCATTAAAAGATGCTTCCCTCTGGGAGATGAGAGCTGAGCTCTCAGGGTTGTCAGATGCATGACTGTAAAACAAGGAGAGATTGAAGCATGAATCTAGTTCATGGTGGGCTGGGGGTTAGGGAATCCAGGAAAGCTGACTGGAAGAGGCTCCCAGCACTGTGCCTCTGGTTATTTCAGTTCTCCACAGCTGTGCTGATTGGCCTCTACATTTTTGAGCACTTCCCCTCCTTCATGATTGGCGTGGGCCTCTTCACCAACCTCGTCTACTTTGGCCTCCTCCAGACCTTCCCTTTCATCATGCTGACCTCGCCTAACTTCATCTTGTCATGCGGTGAGAGGGGGCAGAGTTGGGGAGGCAGCTGAGGCAGGTTAGATGTGCTCAGCTCAGTCTGCAGCACCGAAGGGAATGTAGAGAAAAAAGACAAACCACTGAGGTCCTCCAGGAGGCTGATAGGGAAGATGGAGTTCTCACATGTGAGGAGTCTACAGCCCACTTTGGCTTTAGTGACTAGAATCTGGGGGTGGGGGGTGGGGGTGGGGGGCATGGGACACTCAGAAGGGGAGGGCTTTGCCAGGGAGGTAAGTTTGTGGACAGGTTTGAAAGGGAGAAGAGGTGTGTTGGCTGAGTAGTTAAAACCCCCGGGAAATCACTTGGCCAGGAAAAGCCTGAAGCCCTACCCTGGCAGGCAGGCAGCACCCCATCCAGTCCTCCAGCCCATAGTTATGATTAAGATGTGCCTCTGGCGCTCTGGGTCCCCCTGCAGACAGCTGCCTTGAGAGCCCTGGCCTTCCTGCCTTGGCCCTGCCACTACTATCTCCCCCCTGAGGAGTCATTTTCCCCCTCTGACCTTAGCTGCTTTATCTGTTCAGAGGTGATGTTTGGGAGACTCAGTGGGGGGTGGTATGGGGAGTTCTCCCCTGGAGACTGGGCCCCTTCTGATCTTCTGGGGAGGCTTCCCCCACTGCAAAGTAGCAGTCTCTCCTTGCTTCCCTTTCTCACTCCAGTGACATGCCCTTTAGATGCCTGAGAGTCTTTCTGAAGATCTGTGGGCCTCAGGCACCATCTGTCTTCTGGAATCCCCTAGTCCTAGTGTGGGGCTGGGCATGGCAGAGCTGCAGTTTCTGCCTCAGAAGGGGAGAGATGAGAGAGGAGAAAAGGTGGCTAAGACGCAGCAGTTGGCTGAGAGGTGTATGTGAGGGGTGTGCCATTTGAGGGGGTGTTTTGTCGTGGGCCTACCCATCAGCTCACCAGGGGAACAGGCAGAGATGTCTGTCTCTGAACAGCTTCTCCCCAGGAGCTGCACTCTTTCTCCTGTGAATTTGGCTGCACACTAAGGAGGTGTGTATGGGTCCAGAACATACCAGTTCAGACCAGTGAGCCCTATGCCAGAGTGGATGAGGAAGGATCCCCCACCCAGAATTTTGCAGAAACCTAAGATTGCACCCCAAAGCAGCTAGCAAACCATGTTCTTTTATTCTTGAGTGAGAGCCTTGTTATTTGAAGAGGGCTTCTCCTTGCTGCCCCATTTGGAGAGAAATCTCTTGGGCATCTGTGATGTACACACCCAGCGCCAAGGGGAGAGCTTTTTGCAGGATTCACATCCACTAAAAACCAGGTTAATTGGCATGGTGCTTGGATTATGTAACACTGAACTCTCATTTTTAATAACATTCAAAGAGCTTTTTACCTGCCTTCTAATTTTATGCATGAGTGCCCTCTGCAGCAGGCAGGTGGGAGTTTTTTCTCCCAGTTTAACAGGTGGAAAGCTGAGCTCTAGAGAGTAGTGTACTTGGCCCAAAGCTGCACTCTGAGCTGGGTATAGTCAGGACAAAGACCAAGAGTCCCCAGCTCCCAGGGGCCCTTTGAATGTTAAAAGTCCAGCTTTATGTTATTCCTCCAAACTGACTCTTCGTTCCTTCAACAGGGCTAGTGGTGGTGAATCATTACCTAGCATTTCAGTTTTTTGCAGAGGAATATTATCCTTTCTCAGAGGTAAGAAGCATTCAGTACCTCAAACTACTGATAGGGACAGAGGAAGTAAAGGGGACTTGCATGACTTACTTTGTGAACTGAGCTAATATTTGAAACTGAGTCTATTCAGGGATAACACATTTTTTAAGAAAACATAGTGTAGATGATTTTAGAAAGCAGTGTAGGTGAACAGGGATCCCTTTGGCTGAGGCGAGGAGGGCCCTGCTCTCCCCTGATGGGTCCTTTGGGTCTCCCAGGATCCTAGCCTAACACCCCGAGGTCGGGAAGGGGCAGGGGGCCTTATCTGACACAGACCTCATGCAGCCCTGAGCCCCAGCTCCCCTCAATGGCCTGCCAAGGCTTTTTCCTCTCAATATTTCTCCACACACTGCTGCCCTAGTTTGGACCTCCCAGAAAGAGCAAGGCACTTCTTTGGGGAACATGAGTCAGTCACAGTTTTGCCCTTCAGTTCAGAGGAGTTGCTTGTCCTCGGGACCAAGATTTGAGGATTTGGCCACACTTGGTCAGCTTCAGCCTCCACCTTTCCTCAATGAAGTAGCTCCATACTTGGGATGTCCTGTCTCTGCTTCCCAGGCCCTGATCTCCTTCAGAGATTGGGTGTGGGGCCTTCTGCACACTCTTGACTACCTCTCTTAATATACCTGGTGACCATGCCTGGGCACCCTCTTCTCAGTGTCTCTTGTTGCCAGGTCCTGGCCTACTTCACTTTCTGTCTGTGGATAATCCCATTTGCATTCTTTGTGTCACTGTCGGCTGGGGAGAATGTCCTGCCCTCCACCATGCAGCCAGGAGGTGAGGAGGGGTTTATAAAGGGTCAAGGTGGGAGGACTCCAGGAAAGCCTGAGTCGGCTGGGGGAGCTGGAGCACAGCCCTGTTATGGAGACCCTTGGGCTCTGGGTGGGGAGAGCTGTGTTCCCATTCAGATACACACCAATCTCCCTGCCTATGTCTCCACAGATGACGTGGTCTCCAATTACTTCACCAAAGGCAAGCGGGGCAAACGCTTAGGGATCCTGGTTGTCTTCTCCTTCATCAAAGAGGCCATACTACCCAGTCGTCAGAAGATATACTGACCCCCCTTGGGAGGGCATGTGGGGGCAAGATTGGGAAAGTCAGGCCCCTGGGCCTCTGCACTGGGTGGGGGCCATGAGCCCGGAAGTACCTTCCCCAGCCGAGGCCCTCCTTCTGTTGATTCTCCCTGAAGCCGCCATCCCCACCCTCCTCAGGGGGCTCAGCTTGGCTCAGATCTGACATTGCTAGAGGCTGTGACTCCAGAGGGAACCAGGCATGGTGGCAGAGCCTGCTTAGCCAGTAGGCCATGGTCTGCCTGATTGGGTGGAAGCTGAGCTCCCTATGGCACTTCCACACCCTTCCATGGTGGGTCAGGAGGTTCTGGCTCAGCCGTGGCGGGCAGGGCAGTGGGGCAGCAGGGCAGGGGCCGTGAAGCTGGAGAACAGACGGTGATAAATTCTCTGGGCAGATGGCCTTGGGGAGGGACCATGGCTTGGCACTTCCAAGAGAAACAGTTTTTGCTGTTGAGCTGTGATTTCTGTCCAAGTGCTGATTCCCATTTGAATAAAGATTCTAGGTGGCACTGTTTGCCTTAATACCCTGAAAGTTCATCTTCCTTTCTTCCTGCTGACCTTCTGCTCTGGACTGTCTTTTCTGCTCTAGGGGCTCCTTTTCTGGTTTTGGGTCTTGGCCATTGGGAAAGGCCATTCTTAGGGCCCTTAGTGGGAAGTGGGTAGAGATGAGCAGGGCTGGCCAGGGAATAGGGAGCTGAGGGTGGAAGCAGCCTGCCTTAGGCCTGTCCCTTTTCTTCTATGTCTTCTTTCCCCACGGCTTCATGATTGTCAAGCTGGAGGCAGAGAGGGGACAGTTTTTCAGAAAAACATCTACAGTATCTATTCATAAGTCTTTCCTGTTGCAGTCGGGGACCACGAAAATGAGAAACCAAGTCAGAATGACATTTTAAGCAGAGGGCTTAGACTTTCTCAGGAGACTAAGTGCCAAGTCAGCATTCCCCTGCACTTTTACTAAGTTACAGCAAGCAAAAAGACAGGCATCGATTAACGATTATAGGATGAGTTTCTTCATCAAGCTAAACAATTGCAAGCTAATTATTTCTTAAAGTTTCTCTTATGTCTCCTCAAGTCACCTGGCCATGTGAGTCTCACGGTGTGTTCCTTATCTGGGTTTGCCTCTGGAAGGATCATGAGAACTGTTTGCAGTCCTTGTCACACTGCTCATGACTAGCACCATATTCCAAGACACAGCACCTATTATTCTTTTCTCTAAGATCAGTTTCAGCTACAAATCATATTGTTCTTTCTCTTAAATTAGTTTTGGCTGTAGATTAAGCTTAAGCAGGAACTAAATTATAGCACTTTCTCTGGGAAAAAGGAGTTGTTTCTGGCTGAATTCTATCTCAGGCTCAAGGAGAAACAAAATAAAAACTGACTTCCAGGCATCCTGGGCTACAGCCTGTTTTGTAAGAAATGGGACTGATGGGAGAACGTTGTGTCACTCTCAGAGCACACAAGGGCTGGCCCTTTCTTCTGGGTGCTCTTGACCCCTGGGGAGATGACCTCGGTCTTCTAAGAAGGTAGGCTGGATCCCAGGCACAGACCAGCATTTGTTGACCTTGCACTCCAACTATAGTGCCTTGCAAGTACTCAACAGTACATTTTAGAATGAAGTCCCCACAAGAGCTGTACTTGCCATGTCCTATACCTCAGCGAGGCTGGCAGATGCAAGGATGGACTGCACACATGGTATCTTTAAGTCACTAGGAGGGCCCTATGCTTGAAAATCATTCCTCTACATCTGCCTCAAGCCCTACCATAGCACTTTGTTTCCTTGGCTTTAGCATTTCCTGTTCTCTTAAAAATACCAGCCTTCCCCTTTCCCAGGCGTAGCAGTGCATTTTAGTCCTCTCTTTGCGGGAATGAGATTGCCTTTTTATCCTAGGCAGACAACAGCAGGCAGGGGAGAGGACACAGGAGGCCGACGTCATCCTCACGGGCCAGCACTGGCCCTGCCTCCCTTGCTATCCACCTCTTTGTTCCTCCCCCGGTGATGTGGCTTCTCTCCTGGGTGTTCCCAGTGGCCTTGTTATGCTCATTCATTCTGCGGGACCCTCTTCATACCTAACCATCCTGGATCTCTGCAGTATGTGTTAGGGCTGACCACCCCCAGCTTGTGGAATTGTGCTCCCGGGCACTTTGGTTGCTGGGCTTCCTCCTACCTCTCTGGCTGCTCCTTTCAGTTTCCTGTGCAGGCTTCTCCATTGGCCCCATACACAGTGGGGTTTCTCAGGGTTCCATCGTGGTCAAGTTGAGCCTTGACCTCCAGCCCCAGCATCCCTTCTGGTCTTTTGAACCACACAGTTCTGCTGCCTTTTGGCACACAGACAACTTGAGGCCTACTTGTTGCTGTCCTCTGCAAACCTGCCTTTTTTGGGTTCCTCCTATGGCCCCAAGATCACTCAGGAGCCAGACCAGAAACCTGCTTTCTAGCCCTTCATTCTCTTTCTGTCCCCCGACAACCAAGCTCTAAAAACTGTTAAATTTACCTTCTTAACATCTCTTGATTTGAGCCACTCCCACTGTCATCAGCTAGCACCTGGATTATTGTGACAGCCTCCTTCTGTTTCTCTACCCCACAGCCAGAGTTGTCCTTCTAAAATGCATAGTTGACCAAGTCCTTCCCTGGCCTGCAACCAACCTCCCATGGCTCCTCACTGCCTCCAGGATAAAGTCCAGCCCCCTTAGCATGGCTAAGGTGAGACTCACGGGCCTGGTTCCTGCTCACCTCTCTGGCTCATCACTTGCTACCTTACACTCTGGGTCCCAGCCGCCTGTATCCAGAGATGCCACTTTGATTTTCTTTTCTTTTGCTCACCTGGGTACCTTTGTCAGTTCTCAACACAGATTCACTTCATCCAAGTAGCTCTGTCCCCTCTCTCCCCAGCACACCACACAGGTTGCTCTGGGCTTACTTGCCTGCTTACTGGTCTATCTCCCCACTAGACTGTAAGCTCCTTGAGGGCAGGGACTGTCCTTCAGTTTTTATATCAACAGTGCCTGGCTTGGTGCCTGGCAGATAGAAAGCACTTAATAAATATTTGTTGAATGAATGATTTGTAGTGCTGTGTACAGGGGATAGCAGGGCATCCAGAAAAGCTTCCGGGAGGAAGTACAGGTGCTCTCTGAGTCTCAAATGGAAGTCACAGGTCCTCCCTCCCTCTCCCCAGATATGCCATCACCGCCTCTGCCTCCTTGAGCTGCAGAAACCATAGTGGCAGGGAAGTGCATGCTGTCTTCTACCCCACTCTGGGTCTGGAGAGGAAAAGTGAGGCTTATGGCCAGCAGCAGGAAGGAGTTGATCTGAACAAGAGGCAGAATTTCCCAGTAGCTCCCTCATCCTGGAAGCCTTGTCCCTGCTGGGCTGGGGATTTTTGAGGACGGGGTGGGACACTAGAGTGTCATTTTGAAAATGCTATGGCCAAGGACAGAGACTGACTGCCACTCTGAACTTTGGGCCTCTGCCCTAACTTGGATCCCCTGGAGTGTCCTAAAAGATTTCTTTGTGGAGAGAAGGGATCTGGGTTTTTGCTGGGGAGAGGGGCCTCCAACCTCGAGCTTGGGAATGGCAAGCCAGTGGGCACGTCTCCCCCTCCCTCTCTATCTGCAGCATGAATCACCACACTTTAGCCTTCACGTGCTGCCTCAGGTTGAGAGGCTACCAAAATTTATGGGGAGGGCTTGGGGGAGGGCAGAGTAGGGGACCCTTGATGGGCTCTCACAGCTGCCAGGAAGGCATCGTCAAATGTTTCACGCAGGTTCATGGCCAGGGTGTCCGTCCAGGAGCTGTCATCACCCAAGCGCCGTTTCCGAGGCACATTACTCAGGCTGACAGAGCAAAAGCCCTGGGGCACCTTCATCCTGTAGGGCCGCACTGAAGGGTACAGCTCACGGACTATCACCTCGAAAGGCAGCTGGGGCACAGGGGCCACCTGGTTGCCAGCCACCGTGCGCAGCTGTGTCCCACCATGTCCATCAGAACTCACGTCCAGGAAGCTGCGGAAGTCGTGCTCCGAGCTGAGGTCTGGATGCACAGCCAGGCGGCTGCCCTGTGGGTAGCCAATCTGGGTGGTGGGGGATCTGGCAGGGTTGTTACTGATATTCCACAACTTGGGCTGCCTGACCGTGGACTTTGTATAAATGGGCTTGGGTATCACCAAGGGCTGCATCCTAGGCCGTGGTGTCTGTCGCAGGTGTGCCTCCAGGGAAGGGTGGAAGCTTTTGGGAGGCCCCAATCCCTGGTGGTTGGGGGTCTCGGAGAAGGCAATAGACCGGCATGGGGCACTGGGCTCTTGCTTGGTGCTTTGGAGCGGCAGCTTGCAATGGAGCCATTTCTTGAAATCAGCCTCTTTTAGAATTTGGTGCTCTTTCTGCAACATCAGAGGGCTCAAGATAGTCGTGGAGGGCTGCCTGCCCTGTGCTTCTCCAGGAGGAGGCCGTGTGATTTTAACCCTTGGAAACTTCAGGTCCCATTGACCAGATACAGTTGCCCCCAGGGGAGCTCTGAGCCTGATGGGATATACCTCTGTCTTACGGGAGCCCTTGTTCTGAAGGGAGCCCCTGGGGCAGACAGAGCCTCTCCCCTAGGGAAGACCTTCCATCTGATGGAGATACAGCCTTCCCCGAGGTAAGGTCTCAAACTTGAGTGGGGAGACACAGTCCCTACCCTAGAGGAAACCTTTGATCTTGGGGTGGAGGAGGGAAGCCTCCACTCTGACAGTGGAGACATGTCCTGCCCTGAGAGAGTCTCCAATTTGATGAGGGAGAAAGGCAAATGAGAAGGACAGACTGCCTCCTTGACCATGAAAGGAGAAAGCAGAAAGGTTTGGAAGGCCTGGAACTGGGTGGAGCTGATCTGGGCAGGCTTCCTGGAAGCACTAGGCCTTGAGCAGCCAGGTAGCAGGGATGCAGTTGGCTGACTCTGGGTGGTAATGACTTGGTCTAGCTTTCTGTCCTTGCCTCCATTAGAGTTAAATCTTCAACTTGTCCTTAACCATAATTGTCCCACCCCCTTGCCTCAGTGTCTCACTACCCAGACTTGCTTGGCAATCAGGTGGTTTGGAGATTGACCTAGCTCTGGAGGTTGACTCTGATTAGGCTTAGCCAATCTTAATTCTCATCAGCCTTGCCTGACCCAGGTCAGTCAGCACATGGCTTTCCTTTAGCCCTAGGAATTGGAACAAGAATGAGCTATGATCCATTGAGGCCAATAAGAGATAAGGGGAGATGTGCAAAGGGTTTCTGGGAAAGTTGATAACCACGGGAAAAGATGGGCTTTGCCTCCTCTGGACACATGTGACTGTGAGGACTGGGTGACACCCACATCAGAGGCTTGTAGTGCTGAGAGAACTGGAGAGAAACGCCGCTGGTACAGAGCTGGAATACTGGATTTTGCCAGCCCCAAAGCCCTCCCTACTTCTGGATCCACTTTGGATTCCCAGCATCCTTTTCCTGGGTTTTCTGGTTCTTGCATCCTATATAATTACACCTGCTTAAAATCCTTTAGCCACACCCCTTTTCATCCCCAACCAAGGTCTGTCATTGATCTGGGCCCCTGCCAAATCTCTGGCTTGGCAGTCTCCAGCTCATGTCTGACCACGCTGCCCACTTCCAACCACCTTCTTCCCTCTGCATCCCAACATTCCGGGTGTCTTGCCAATGGGTTTCAGCTCTGGCAAGTTCACTATGGATTCAATGTGACCAAAGAAATGACAGTAGAACGTTCTTGGGGTGAAAGGGTTATACCCAACTTTATTTCCACGGTGGTAGGTCAGTCACTGAAATCCCATCCACTCAGAGCAAGTCTGCACGCAGCAAGCCAGTCTCTGCCTCTGGGCCTCTCTACCCACACAGCCATCCTCTGGGCCCTTTGTCCTTGGTGCTGTCACCACTCCAGCCTCTGCTCTGCTCTCCTGCAGCCTTGCAGCTGTACCACTGTGTTGAGCAGAGCACTGGGCAGGGCTCTTTAAATAGAATCAATAATTATGTATTGCCCACACATGCGTAGTGAGCTAGCCAACCAGGGCTAGTGAGAATCCTGGCCACAGGAGCCTTCATTCTATCCACACCAGGTATTTTCCCTGTGGAAATCTAAGATGGAAGGGGAGGGTCTCTTAAGACTTCAGTGACCTGCAAGAAGGGACAAAAATTCAGATTGTTCACCCAAAAGCATCTTTCCCCCTTCCCAGGAAAACCTCCTCTGGTAACCCACTTGTCTCCCAACCCCAGTGGGCAGGAGTCAACCCCCTTCCCAAGCCTTGGCAACTGGCTTCAAATTAAGGTACAGTCACAGTGTTTTGCAGGGACAAAGTTTGAGAATTTCCTGGCATCTAGGGGATTCTATGGGGTGTTGCTTGTGGGGTATTAGGATCCTAACAATAACAAGGCCCTATGTGTGTATTGGGGCTAGGGGGTGTGTCTCAGGACCTCTTCAAGTTCACGCTCATTATCTTCACCTGGGGTATCTTGCAGTCTCTATGCCAGTGGTTGCAGCACTGGCTGTGCTTTAGAATCACCTGGGGAAAAAAAAAATGTAGGGACTTAGGGCTCCATCTTCAGATTAGTTGATCTGGTTTGGAGCCTGTGGATAAAGTGAAGGTTCCTAAGGCCAGGATCCTCACCTGAACCTAAATTACTTGATGATATAACTGGCCTGCTGCTAAGCTACTGCTTCCACACCCACAGGCAATAAGCTATTATTGACTGAGTCACTATATAAAGAGCTCTGCCCAGTGCTCTGGGTGGAGGCAGGGACAAAGGAGGATTACAGACCTGCAGACTGTTGGATGCAGATGTAGTTCTAGTGCTCCACCAACCAGAGAACAAGCCAGGAAATAAACCCTTTCACCCCAGGAACATTCCATTGTCATTCCTCAGTCTCACTGAATGCATAGCGAATTTGCCAGGGCTGAAACCTATTGGCAAGACAGAGCCCAAGCACTGGTATTTTGTGAAGTTCTATAAATGATTCTCCTGTGCAGCCAGGGTTGAGAACTACCCAACAGATTGAGGCATTCCTGCCTCAGTCCTCTTCCCAGGCAGGCATGAGGCTCTTGGTGATTCTGAAGAAGGAAGATCACTAGAGCGAGGCAGGAGGAGACGGGGACAGACAGAGTCCTTGCAAGGAGAGGATGCCCCCAACTTCTTGGCCAGAGCCAGAGCTGGGCAGCTGGGCAGGCAGACAGTGCCTGATGTAACAAGAGCCAGACCAAGAGAAAGAATTGATTTTCTCTCTGGAAGGGGATAAGGGTATGGCTCCCAGACAACCGGTTTCTATAGCCCCAGGTAAGGGAGATGGAAGGCTGAGAAAGAAGGTGCACCGGAGAGAGGCGGAGGCAGGACCTCAGAGCCTGCTGCCCTCCCGCTCCCACTCCTCCTCCCTGTCTAACCACTTCAGGATCCTTTTGAAGTTAAGCTATTTTAGGTTGTGTTTCTGTCACTTTCAACTGGGGTCTGAATATTAAAAATCTCCCTCCATAGGAGCAAACAGTTGAGACCAGTGGGGTGGTCTCTGAAAAGAGTTGTGTGTGCCAAGCCCTGGGAAGCTCGAGAGGACTTTGGTACCTGTCCCTGAGCTGTCCTCCCAGGGGTGGTGGGTGTGCGCCCCTCGGAAATGGCCAGGAAGCAAAACTAAAGAATCATGCTTCAAGGGCTTAATTTGTTTGACCAGTTTGTTTGAGTAGGGGCCCACCCTTTGGTGGACTAGGGCCTGGGGGGGTGGTGAGACTGACATTTGCACTGTGGTCTGGCAGAGTGCTGTGGTACCAGGACAGAGGATCTTGGCTGCAAGCAGCCGAAGTCCTCTAATGGCAGGTCAGGGTCCTGGCTATGGAGTTTTAGAGTAGGAAGCTTGACTGCTTAAGTCAGCACTCTGGGGTATCCATTTGGAGTCAGTGGCAGTGGGGAGAAGAATAATGCTACCGTAACAGGATAGACACTCCCACCCGTGGGAAGAGAGAAGCTTGAAAGATAGGTCCTGACAGGAGGGAGAGGGAATGCCTGTCTCTGGGGACCAGATTTGTTGAAGGACAGGTATCTGGGTGCCTGTGGGGAAAATGGAAGTTCCTATGGCCAGGATCCTCACCTGACCCTAAACTATTTGATGATGTAACTGGCCTACTGCTAGGCTAATGCTTCCATACCCATTGGCAATGAGCTATTATCCCCGAGTCACTATATAAAGACTCCCCACAGTGCTCTGGGAGGAGGCAGAGACCGAGGTAAAATACTGACCTGCAGACTGCTGGATGCAGACGTGATTCTAGTGCTTGACCTACTGCCGGGAGAAAACCCAGGTATAAACCCTTTAACCCCAAGAACATTCCATAGTCATTTCTCGGTCTCAGCAACTCCATAGTGAACTTGCCCTGGAATGAAACCCTCAGGCAAGACAGTGCCTATTACATTGTTGGGGTGGGGATGGAGTCTGCTAGGAGAGGAACCCCAGAGAACAAGTCATATTTCTTACACCAGGTTTCCAAGTTGTATGCCCATTTTCCCATATTTCTCCCCACTACTCCCAGTGAATGTGCCAAGACTGAATGAGTCCCTTTCTTCAAACTCAGAGCAGCTCCAAAGGATCAGCAGAACCCTAGCTGGGCTGGAATCTTCTCCCTCTGCCATGTGTCTCACAGTTTGGCAGCACCATGAGGCTCTCAGTTCCAGGGAGATGATCTATCAGATGAGCATCTGAGTATCATGCTTAATTCAGATGATCCCAGAATGGATGAAAAATGAATTCCCGTGTCTGTTGCGCTGCTGAGATCTACAGTAAGTTTGTCTTACATTCCCATTCCCAACTTCCACTTCTGGAATGGTAGCATGAGGAGCTTTGTGGACCCACTCTCCAGGGAACAACCATAACTGGTAAAAATTATTTACAAACCAACTGTTAGAGTCTCTGAAGATTTCCCTATGGGTATACAGGAAGTAAACATTTATTCAAGAAAATCTTCTAAATCTCAGTAAGGATAGTGAGTCTATGGCACTTAAGCCACAACCTGCTCCCTCTCTCCCTTGGCCCCATCTCAGAGCAATGACTGAATTCTGATCCAGGTGGGTGTGGCCAAGAAAATGGGGTTGCCTTTCCTTTCTTCCCCAGTGGAGAGAGATGGTATCTCACTCAGAGGGGCAGGTTCAAGCACCTTTCACCATTGCTTCCCCCTCAGAACAAGTTATAGATGCTAAATTCCTGGTGAGTACAGCCAAGGGATTGGCACTTACTTCATCCACCCAGCCCCACCGTCAGTCTGAGGCTTGACTCGAGGCATGGCAGGCTGAGAGTGTTGGGGCCCTGGTCACCCTGTCCCAGCTTATTTGTTCATGGGGCAGAGGTTGCATATTAGAGGCAAACTGAGGACCAGAGGCTCCCAACCCTGCTCAGACCCTGCTCATCTGGCAGGATGTCACTTGGAGAGATGTGAGCAACTGTCCCTACGCTCAGTTCCGCATCGGAGACTTAGAGAATATGCCCTGTCATCCATAAGAGCAGAGGACTCCAAAACTCTCCCCAAAGGAACTGACTTTATTTGAAACCATGTAGGGACATTCAAGTTTAAAAGTACTCTGCAAACAATGGTGATTTTGGTGGTAAGCAATTAAAACCAGCAAGCTAAACTGTAGGCTGGCTGATTTACCTGGAAGGACCAGGGGACAGCTGGTTATAAAGGCCCTCCTAGGTCAGAACAAACCTCAAAGATTGGTTTCAAAAACTACCTTCACATAGTAGTCCAAGTTTAATTGGAGAGACCCTGGAGTGATTTATGCTCTAGAGCACTGTTGAAAACAGAACAGTAAACTTTTAGGCAATTAATGAAGCCTAAAAGCTGGATAAGATACCAGCAGAGGCAGACAGTTGAACAGATCAGGGAAAGAGAGTCCAAGAGTGTCCTGCTAAAACTACTGTCATCCCAGAGTGGCTGTGCACAGGTCCAGGGCTGCATCCTCTAAGCAATTATATCAGAGGCTTCACATTGAGGGGAAAAATATTTCACTAAAATGGCCCATCCAAGTCACTACACAAGTAAACAAGCAAACAAACCCTGGAGAAGGGGGTGGGGAAATCAGTATCCACAGTTGTTACAGTGTTTTACTTAAAACGTCCAGTTTCCAGCAACAACAAATATGAGATGTACAACCATCTTATATTCAGCAAAGCTGTCTTGAAAAATGAAGATGCAGACATTGCCTGACAAACAAAAAATGAATTTGTAGCTCTGCCTTATAAGAATTACTAATTGAGATTCTTCAGGCTAAAAGCCAGTGATCCTATGCCATAATCTGAATCCTTGCAAAACAAAAACACAACAAAACCCAAAGAGCACTGGCAAAAGGTAATTACACAACTATAAAAGACAATGAATGTCTATTCTTTCTTAACTAATTTTAAAAGAAATTGTATAAAACAACAGGCATGTCATTGTATCATTGGGCCTATAACATAGAAAAGTATATTTGACAATAACAACACAAAGAAAGGAGGTAGGTGGGAGAAAGCTGTATTAGAATAAGGAAATAACACCAGATGGTAACTTGAATCCACAAGAACAATTGAAGAGAGTCAGAAATGGTAAATTAAAAGATTAATATGACAAAATCTATAAATATGTACTTGTTCTCCTCAGCTTCTTTAAAGGACATATATAAAATAATGTAATTATTGAAAATTTTACAGTGCATTGTTGCATATGTAACATACACAGCTGTAATATGTATAATGTGGAAGAGAGTAGAGAGAATATAGGAATGTTTCAGTATCTCCCTGGGATTAAGCTAGTATAAATCTGAAATAGATTCTGCTCAGGTAAAATGTATATGATAAGCCCCAGAGGAACCACTACGAAAAAATAACTCAAAAAATGAGTGAAAAACATCATTTAAGGAACTACAATGTTACACTACAACAGATTCACTTAATGCAAAAGACAGCATTAAAGGAGGAAGAGCAGAACAAAGACATGACACATACAGAACATTACAAGTAGAATGGCAGATATAACACCCCTACTGTGTTAATGATAACCTTCAACGTGAATGAATTTGACAATCCAATCCAAAAAGCAGAGCTGGTAAAACTGGTTTAAGATTAAATTCCAACTACATATTGTCTTCAGGAGATATAATTTAGATTCAAAGATACAAATAGATTGAAAGTAAAAGGATAGGAAAAGATATATTTTGCAAACAGCAACTGTAAGAAAGCGAGGTGGTTATACTAATATCAGGCAAAATAGGCTGTTACTAGGGCTAAAAAGGGACATTTTGTAATGATAACAGGGTCAATTCATCTGAAAGACATAGTAATTATAAACAGATATGCATGACCACATGTCCATACACTGATGAATGGATAAATGAAAGGTGGTATATCCATGCTGTGGAATATTATTTGGCAATAAAAAGAACTGAAGTACTGATCTATGCTACAGCATGGATGAACCTTGAAAACATTATGCTAAGTGAGAGAAGCCCATCACAAAAGACCACATGTCATATGATTCCATTTATACGAAATGTCCAGAACAGACAAAGCTCTAGAAATGAAAGTAGCTTAATGCTTGCCTGGGGAATGCTGGCTGGGGAAGGCGCAGAAGAGGAGGTTGAGGGGTCATGGCTAGTGATGCAAGGTTTCTTTTCGAGGTAATGAAAATGTTCTAAAATTGACTCTTGTGATGGTTGTACAATTCAAGAATATACTAAAAGTTGAATTGTATAAATAGGTAAATTGTATGGTATGTGAATTCTATCTCAATAAAGCTGTTATTAAATAAAAAACCACCCTATACCCTGTGGAGACCCAAAAGCTTTCCCCCAGATATATTTTAATTGTCCTGGGGATGGGAATTTTATTCTCGGGGCCCCTTTGGCATCAGCTCTTGATCCAAAACCTCCTGACCCAGAAGTGGATCTCAGCCCTTTGCTGAAGATCCATCCTCCCGACCTCCTCCCTCTTAGGAAATAGTCATCCCTTCACTGTAGACGGGGCACAGAGGACAGCAGGGGCTGACATTACAGAAGAGAAGGCAGCTCTCAAAGCAATTTCAGGGATCCTGGTTTTTAGGATGCTCTCCACTCACTTCTTAGCTGGGGGACCTTTTCCCAGCCTCCTGCATCCGCTACATGCCTCAAGCTAGCTCCCCAGCAACTTCCCTCCCTCCCTCTCAGAAGCAACCAAAATTCCTCCCTAACATCTCTAGGCAGAGCTGTTTAGAGTCAGACAGATCTTTTGTGGCTTTTATTGTCCTTTCCATAATCACTGAGCTCATGTTCCAACCAAGAAATTTACCAAGATATTTCTTAACAAAGATAAATCTCCTTAGGAGGAATTCTGTTTTCGCCGCTAAGACACTAATGTGCCTTTCTTACTTTTTAAGTAGATAGTTTAATGAACCTCATTTACCTATCATGATCAGCTCCAACGATTATCCATGTTTTGCCAATCTCGTTTTCATGTAAGATAAATTCATCTCAGTTACTTCTTATTTTGGGGGCTTTAAAAAATGAAACACACTGTTTTTCCCCAGTGTGGGGCATCCAGGGAAAGGGGTGGCGCGTGAGAGCCCCGCATAGCCGGCAGGGAGCTGGGGGTGGGCATGGGAGCAGCAGGCTCAGGTGCGTGGGACCAGGGCGAATGCGGAGCGGTGCGTCGACCCGGGCGCCCAGGGCAGCGGTCCCAAGACCGGCTTCCGGCCAGGCTGCGGGCGGCTAGAGCTCGGTGCCGGGTTCGGGGTCCTGCGGCGCCCCCTCGCGGGAGTAGAACTCATCGATCACGCTCTGCGGGATGCGCTTCAGCATCTCCTTGGGGAAGATACGCAACAGCTTCCAGCCTAGGTCCAAGGACTCAAACACGGAGCGGTTCTCGTAGGGGCCTAGGGACAGAACAGGAGTGTTAGAGGTGTGCGTGCGTGTGTGTGCGTGCGTGTCGGCGTAGGGGAGTTACGGGCCTCACCCTGGCTGACGAAGTTCTTCTCGAACTTCTGCAGGAATTCCAGGTACAGCAGGTCCTCAGAAGTGAGGGCCTCCTCCCCCACTACTGCCTTCATGGCCTGCACGTCCTTTCCGATGGCGTAGCAGGCGTACTGGGTGGAGAGGGTCGGGGGTTGGCAGTCAGGCCGGCTTATCATGGAGCCCAGTGGCCCCCAATCTGCTGTGCGAGGGGGAGGGATTTTGCCAGGAAAAAAGCTCGTGGTCCTCTTAGGGCTCAGACTTCCAGCTTGTGAAATTAGCCTCCCCCGGCACCCCCTGGGCGCTCCTTCTCACCAGCTGGCTGGAGACATCTCCGTGGTCCTTTCTTGTCATGCCCGCCCCAATGGCCGATTTCATCAACCGAGACAGGGAGGGGAGCACATTGATGGGGGGGTAGATCTGGGGAGCAGAAGAAGGGAGTGGCGGGGAAAGTCCAGCTTTCCTTCCCTCCCCTACTTGTCTCCCCTTCCCCTTGGGATCCTCATTCATCCTATGGGTGGGCTGGTCACACCCTGCCCTCTTTTTTTCTTTCTTGTTTTTATTTTCCCGAAGCAGATGCCTGTGCAATTAAAGGCAACACAACAAGGCCAGACCCCCTGCCCTCCTTTGTCTCCCAAATCTTAGGACTTGGCTATGCAGTATTCTGTGTCTGTGCTCCTAGACAGGAGAGGGCAAGCGGGAGAGGACATGACCTTAGTGAAAGGCTCACTGTTCTAAAACTTTTGATTATTTGGACAAAAACCAGGTTGACATTTCATAGTTACAGGCTGCACATCTTTCTACGATGATGGACAGAGACTGCAATGGGGTGTTGGGGGGCGCTTGATAATATGGATGAATGTTGAAACCACATGTTGCTCATGTGAAACCTTCATAAGATTGTATATCAATGATACCTTAATTTAAAAAAATAGTTACACTCCCGTTTTGAGAGAACTCTTCTGCATCCGTGGATGTTTTGTTGCCCTTGTCTAGCTTGGATTAATACTTAGTCTATAGGCACACACCTGATCATCTACATTTGCCCTCTTACAGCACTAAACTATGTTTTCTACCTTTATCTTGCATCTCCCTACCACTTCAGCATTTTATTAAAAATAATAATAATAATAAGTGAGAAATGTGGGATTCACATAAAAATCAAGTATAAAAATCAAACAAATATTCATATTTGACCTGATTGTTTATAGTTCATAATGCGTGATCAAAACCAAAAGTTTCTGTGATGACTGCCCTTGCACTGTTCACCATGTAAGAACTTATTCACTATGTAAGAATTTGTTCACCATGTAAGAACTTGTTTGTTATGCTTCAGAAGACTGGAAACTGTTGAGAACTAGGCTTGGGGTTGATTAATGATTGTGCATTGAGTCCCCTATACAGAATTTTATTGTTGTTAACAACAATTTGATCAATAAATATGAGAGATGCACTCTCAAAAAAAAAAAAAAAAAGTTACAGAAAGGACCTGCCAAGCAAAGAGGAAAAAGTCATAGGAGCTGCCTTTAACCTCAGAGGGACAAACACATTTTCTAACTCGTTGGCACATTATTCACCATCTGCTGTGTCTGTAACCCATTGTTTTTGTTCACCAAAGCAAATTACTGGAAAGGAAAGAGAAATGGTATTTATTTGGTATCTACTGTCTGCTTGATGTTTCTTTATGCCAACTTATTTGATCTTTCACAATGCACTTATATAAGTATTATTGTTCCCATTTTATACATGAAGAACCCTAGGATCAGAGAGAGGAAGTTATTTTCTCAAGGTCCCACAGCCAGGTAGGCTGGATTCTACCCAGACCTATCTTCTGTCTGTGAACAGTCTTCCTGGGGCATTATCTTCTGTTTGGGGTCAGCCTTGCGTGGCCCTAACTCAGGGAGAGATGAAGTCCAGGGGGTGGTGGGACGTTTGTTAGTCAGGGCCTGTGGGGTGCTGGGGAGAGCAGGAAGTGGGTAGGGAGGGGAGAGTACCTGTCTGTTATGCAGTTGTCTGTCCACGTAGATCTGTCCTTCTGTGATGAAACCTGTCAGGTCTGGGATCGGGTGGGTGATATCTACAAGGAAATTTGCTAGTCTCAGTGTAGACTGGGCCCAGGTCCCCACCCACCCAGGGCTTTGTGGGTTCCCTCCCCTCGTGGGAGTGATGGGGGTGTGTGATGGCAAGGAAAGGACAATGTTTGCCCTGATTGAAGAGCACAGCTACCACCCATCTATGCAGAGAAGGCATGGGCCCTTTAGTGTCTGGGTGGGAAGGTGGCAGGGGGCTTCCGGTGTAGTGCGCAGTGAGGGGGCTCACCATCATTGGGCATAGTGAGGATTGGGATCTGGGTGATGGATCCACCCCGGCCCTCCACGCGGCCTGCCCGCTCGTAGATGGTGGCCAGGTCTGTGTACATGTACCCAGGGAAGCCGCGGCGCCCAGGCACCTCCTCTCTGGCAGCTGAGACCTGCAATGCCCGTGGGCATTGGGATAAGGATCTGATTCAGGGAGAGTGGGAGGTTCAGTGACCTTAAGAAATGGAATGGGGGCAGACCTGGGTGGGTGAGCTTGGGGTGCAGGGACTAGGGAGAGGTAAGAGGAACCCCTTGCCAGCCACCTCACCTCCCGCAAGGCCTCTGCATAGGAGCTCATGTCAGTCAGTATGACCAGCACGTGCTTCTCACACTGGTAGGCAAGAAATTCAGCAGTGGTCAGTGCCAGACGAGGGGTGATGATCCGCTCAATCCTAGAGGTATGGGCAATGTTTAGAGAACCTAGAGGCCTAGATCTGTGCTCCATTTAGCCCCAGTGCTGATTGGAAAGTGAACTAGGAGGCTGTTACTGTGCACAGCAGCAGAGCAGTGGGTGAGATGAGCCCCAGCCCCCAGCCCCCAGGTTGGGGCTCTGGTTCCTGGAGTGAGGACTCAGCCAAGCCCCAAGCTCCCCCATTCCTGCTGTGCATGGTAGGAAAGGGCACAGACACTGGGCAGCTGGCAGGGGTGTCGGGTGAGGATGACAATGGCCTTGAGCCCATGCCCAGAGTGCCCCAGCACTTGGGTCTGCTGGAGCACCTGCTCCATGTCCTCACCGTCCCTCTCACCGCTGCAGAGTGCGTTGAGTGCACACATTCTGGAATGCTTGCCTGCCCTGGCAGCCCCTTTCCACTCTGAGCTCTCCTGAGTCTATTTCTTGGGCTCAGGCACTCTTAATCCTTGGGCTCTGTGCCTATGGGTCTCCAGTGATGTCATCTTGGCCTCCAGAAATCTGTCACTTAGTTTTTGGAGCACTTCAGTACCCAGGACAGTTTAGTAGAATCTTTCTCATCCACTTGACCCACAGATTTAAACTCACATTTTCTGAATGTTTAAAATAGCAGTTTTTTAAACAAATGGTTTAGGAAAACACCTCTTTAGTGATGACTTTATGGAAGTGACTCAGGATGAGGAGCCCTGACTTGGGACAATGGCTGGACACAGGCTGTGGGAAGAGTGGAGGGGCTGCAGGCAGCAGTGGGGTCTGGCTCCCTGTCTCTCTGGGGCTATCCCTGCCCGTCACCTAGCCTGTTTCCCCAATTCCACATCAAGGGGCTGCTCGCCCAGCTCAGGCACACAGCTGTAGTTCTGGGATGCCTCTGAGTCCTGTCTAGGAAGGGGATGGCACCTGCTGGCTGAGGGCAGTGTGGGCACCAGGGGAGGCTCACGTCGGGTCGTTGGCCAAGTTCAGGAAGAGGCAGACATTCCCCATGGTGCCATTCTGCTCAAAGTCAGACTTGAAGAATCTGGCTGTCTCCATGTTCACCTGGACACACAGCAGGGAGGGTTGGAGGCAGGGCCCTGTGGTCTGAAGGCAGGGGCCCTGGCCCCTCCCATCTCTTCTCAATAGAGGTGTTGACTGGCTTGCTAGCAGTCACTGGGGGTGAAGGCACCACGGTCGGTGGGCTGACCGGGGCTTGAGGGGGCAGGGGTTGGGTTTGCTGCCCAGTCCTGGGCAGGGCTCATCAGACCCCCAAAGACGGGTTCAGACTTCTTCAGGTTGAGCTCTGCTCAGTGGCATCACCACCCCTCACTCGGCCAGCTGCTTTCTTCTAAACTCACTGTCCCTCCTTGGCCCCTCTAGGGCCCTTGGTATCTGCTTCCCAGACCTGTCTTGTCTTCGCAGTTTCTGGGTTTCCCTGTCCTCCAGGCCCTGGGCTCATCTTAGAGCTGCCATGGCCTTTGGGGTGCCTGGGGAGACACAGTCCCCTAGTCACTGAGCCCACTGCCTCCAGTCATGCTCTTGCCCCTTCCACCAGACAGGCCTGGACTCTGAGAGCTTCCTGAGAAGTATTATACCTCCCCCATCAGATCAGGCAGTGCCAGGGGCCGAGGGAGGCAAGGCTGCCTGCCCACAGCTTCCAGAACTTGCCAGCTGCCTCGCCCCTCTTACCCCCATGGCTGCAAAGACAATGGCGAAGTTGTCATCGTGGTAATCCAGCACCGCCTTGGACTTCCTCACCAGCCCAGCCTGACGGCAGATCTGGGCAGCAATCTGGGGTGGAGCAGGTTGAAAGAAGAATGTCAGAACCAGAGTCCATAACCCACCCCACTGAGTACCATTGAGGATGGATGGGACGATTTCCTGGCCATCCTCCTGCCGAGGCCTTTGGTGGGAGGGATCCAAGCCCTCAAAGGTGACAGGGCTGCCCCAGGTCCCACAAGTGTTCTCAGGGGAGGTGCTTCCCTATTCTGTGGCTCCGAAGGACTGAGGGTGCCTGTCAGGGGCAGGGTAGAGTCACAGTTCCAAAGAGCAACTGCCTTGGCAAGGGTTTGGAGCATCTTGGCCCTTTAGAACTGCCTGAGCCTGCTGCTGCTCGGCACAGGAGGCCCTCCTCGCTGGTCCGCCAGCCCTGGCCTCTGCTCTGTCCCTTCCCCTTGGTTGTGCCTGCAGGACCCGCAGTTCTCACCTCGTTGTGGGGGAGCCCAGCCGCTGAGAAGATGGGGATCTTCTGACCACGGGCAATGCTGTTCATGACATCAATGGGAGAGAGGCCAGTCTGAATCATCTCCTCAGGGTAGATGCGCGTGTGTGGGTTGATGGGCTGGCCTGGGAGAGAGCAATCATGGACCCACAATCAAGGGGCCAAATCCTTCCCTGCCCTCCCCCAGCTCAGCCCCAGACCCCAAAGCAGAAGTGTTTACAGAATTTTCTGCTATGATGGAAATGTACTGTAACCACCAAGAAGGTAGCCCCAGCCACATGAAGCTATTAAGTATGTTAAGTGTGGTTTTGAAATGAAGTTTTATTCCATTTAAATCAATCTGTATTTAAACAGCCACCAGCCTGGGGCCCCTTGGACTCTGCTGCTGTGGTGCATTCGAAGCAGCAGGCAGGTGGGGGCTCGGGCTGAGGCCCTCCTTGAGACCTCCAAGTGCTGTGTAGGGCTCAGAGCACCTCAGGATGACTCGAAACCTTCTGTCTGAGGGGCTGAGTGTCCCCGACTTGCTGTGAGGCCTTGGGCCTGGAACCTCTGCAAGCTGCTGTCACAGTCTCAGAACTGATGTGATACGGTTGGAGGGCTCAGGACAGCTTCCTTCCTGAGAGGGCCTGTCCTGGGTCTGCTCCCGCAAGCCACTCCAGCCAGCTCTTGGTGGGGGACGGGGAACTGGCCGGCAGGAGGGTGATGGTCCTGGGGCACACATGGAACTTGCACATCGATGATGGCATTTTACAGGAGCTGGAACTGAAGTGCTGGTGGCAGTATTTCAGGCTCTGGGGTGGATTTGGGGACAGGAGGCCTTTGCAGCTCTGATCTGCCTGTTAGTCTGACCGTCCCTGGGGCTGAGCCCTGGGCGATTGCCTCTGTCCTCTGCCCGTAGCAGAACGTCCAAGGCGGCAGAGGCCGTGACTAGGGGAGGGGAAGGTGGTTGGGGGTGGGGTCCCCAAAGCTGTCAGGAGCCTCTGGTCACTCACCGTTGATATCCAGGAAGTCCTCCGCCATGACCACTGGCCCCTTGTCGATGGGTTTGCCGGAGCCATTGAAAACCCGCCCTGGAGTGGGTAAGGAGTGTTGCGGGTGCTCAGGGCCACCCTGGGTCTCTCTGCTGCTCACCCGCCACACCGTCACCCGTTCCCACCCGGCCCTCACATCCCAACTGCCCCATGCCCTCCTCCCTTCAGCCCTCAGTTACTCCAAGAGCTGGCTACAGTGACTGTCCCCTTGGGGGTCTTCCCTACTCTCCTGGAAGCCTTTATGGCAAGGCCTCCACCCAGGACAGTGACTCTAATGGGGTTTTTAGGGCTGGAAAAAGGAGAGAGCCAGGTATGGCAGATCTTGGGAGAAAATTAGGGATGTGCAGTCTGTTTCAGCCTGACCCCAAAGAGATGGCTACCTCTCATGCCTCTAGTTCATGGGGCCTGCCTTCCTTACACCTGCTGTATGTCAGACCCTGAGCTGGGGTTGGGGGCCAAAGAGAAAAGCCACAACCTCTGACCTCAAAGAGCTCCCAGGGGAGGCAGACCTGTAAAGAGGCAATGACAGCACAGCAAGCTAAGCACTTGGTCAGGGAGGCTGGGTTGGGAGGACAGACAAGCACCCCACCCCTCACCCAGCATGTCCTCTGACACTGGAGTCCGTAGGATGTCCCCTGTGAATTCACAGGTGGTCTTCTGGGCATCAATCCCAGAGGTCCCTTCAAACACCTGTGGGACAAGAGTTTAGTTACTCTAGTAAGGGGCTTGCTGGGGAGAATGGGGCCTCCCATTCTAGGTTCCTTTCATGCCCAGCTCTGGGCAATGTGCTCTGGGGAAAAGTGGACATGGCTGCCTTCAGAGCTTTTAATGTGGGAACTTTGTGGGTTCATTCAGTTATTCAACTAGCCAGCGCCTCATCGACACCACTTACCTGGACAACTGCCTTGGTCCCAGCCACCTCGAGCACCTGGCCACTCCTCTGAGTCCCGTCGGGGAGGGTGAAGTTAACGATCTCAGCATACTGGGCGAACTGACAGGAGGAGAGCAGTCCAGGGCGACAGTGAGACCAGGGGCAAAGCCCCTGTCTCCTCCCATCCTTCCCGGACCAGTCTCAAGCTTCTTTCTTCCTTCTTGGGCCCAGACACTCTTGGAAATGAGCTTGAGGGGTTGGTACATGGGAAGTTTGAATTGTTTGGGAGGCAGTATACCTGGATTCGTGGGAGTGCCAATTTTATTGCTGGAAGACCAGGGTTAGAATTGAAGTTACTTAACGTCTCTGAGCCTTACTTTGCTCCTCTTTAAAATGGGAATAGTAATGCCTACTTCACAGTGCTGCTGTGACGAGAAAACGACACTCATAAAGTCATTGGCTGGTACCTGGGACCTTGTGACAGCTCAGTGAAATAGAGTAGCTGTTATGGGTGTTTAGGTTTCTTGGATGGCACAGTTGTTTCTATCTCTATGAATTAATAGTAAGCACAATGGCAAAGAGCTCTCCTTGGCTCCCAGATGTCCCCTTGTACCAGTGGTAGTCTTTTGCTAGCCACAGGGCTGGGGTTGATTCGCATGTAGTCCTCACAGTCTTCAGGAATAAAAAGAATTGAATCAGGCAATCACTTCTTTTTTGACTCAGAGTGTAGTACCTATTCTTATCAGTTTAAAAAGAATGAGGCTAGTATCTGGAATATATAAAGGACTCTTGTAATTCAACAGTAAGAAGACAAATAACCTAATTTTTAAAATGGGCGAAGGACCTAAACAGGCATTTCTTTAAAAAAGACACACAAATGGCCCATAAGCACATAAGATGGTCAACACAATTAGTCATTAAAGAAATGCAAATCCAAACCACAATGAGATACCATTCACACTCCCTAATATGGCCATAATCAATAGACAGATAATAACAAGTGTTGTTGAAAGTGTAGATAAATTGGAGCCCTCATATTTTGAAGCCAGACAAAATTTTAGTCACTGTCAGCAGGAATGTAAAATGTGCACCATTTCAGAAGACAGTCTGGCAGTTCCTCAAAAGGTTAAACGCAGAGTTACCATATGACCCAGCAATTCCACTGCCAGGTATACATCCAAAAGAAAAGAAAACATACGTCCCCCTAAAAACTTGTATATGAACGTTCATAGCAGCATTATTCGTAATAGCCAGAAAGTGGGAACAACCCAAACATCCACAAACTGATGAAAAGATAAATAAAAGGTGGTGTACTCATGCAAAGGAATATTATTCAGCCTTAAAGAAGAATGAAGTTCTGATACACAGTACAATATGGATGAACCTTGAAGACATATACTAAGTTAAAAAAGCCAGACACAACCAGTCACATATTATGTGATTTCATTGATAAATGTCCAGAATAGTAAAATTCATAAGGACAGAAAGACTAGTGGCTGCTGGGAGGTGGAGGGAGGAAAGATTGAAAGTAACAACTAACAGGCACAGGGTTTCTTTTTGAGTTGTTGAAAATGTTCTGGAATCAAATAGTAGTGATGGTTGCACAACACAAGTCTGTGTATATACTAGGAACCACTGAATTGCACACTTAAAAAGAGTGAAATTTATGGCATGTGAATTATAACTCAATTTAAAAAAAACAATTAAGCTATCCCTCCAGGACCGCAGGCAGCAGGGGGACAGGTGGAAATCTGCCCCAACAGAATCCCCAAAGTAGGTGTCTGTGCTCCAGGAACCAGATTCCCGGTCTTTACCCACATCTAGAGGAGGCTATGTGCTGGGCCAGAGAAGCTAGGCTGGGAGAACTGACCCTCCCACTGGCACTTGTCCTCATTTCTCGCCACTACCAAGAGAGCTACATCATGTACCTGCACCTTCTTCCCAGCAGAGGTACTAGAGACAATGCATAACATCCCCCAGGCTTCCTAACCTTGCTTTCCAGGTGGTTGATTTACATCAGTAATAATCATAATCCAATAAAAATAAATGTAAAAGAGACAACAGCTTTCTCTCCAATGTTCCTAATATTCAGGGAAATTAAAGTACTCCTCTAAGTCACTCCTTGGACACTAGAGGAAATCGAAGCTGAAATAACAGGCAAAATAGAAAAGAATAAAAGGGGTATGACTTCCTGCCATGACCTACAGAACACACCCAGCTGTAGCATGTTTTATGACCATAATCAAAGGAAACAAAAATGCAAAAATCCTAAACAAATATTAGCAAACCTAATCCAGTAAGATATGAAAAAGATCAAGCTACATACAAACCAATTAATAAAAGAAAAAATTGGAAAACAAAAATGATGAAAACACATACAAATAAATATAAAGAAGATCAAGCTGGGATTATTTGGGGAATTCAATGTTAGTCTAATAGTAGAAAACCTATTAGTGTAATATATCTTACTAATGGATTCAAGGATAAAAGGAAGAAGTGATCATGTGATTGTCTCAAGAATTTTTAGAAAAAGCTAAAAAAAACTATCCATGATTAAAAACACAAAAATGAACAAAACTACTCTTTGAAAATACAGAACAGAAGGGAAATTCCTTAACCCCAAAAAGTATCCAAAAAAAACTACAGAAAATATCATATTCAATGAATGGTATAAGGTATAAAAAAATTCTCTTTAAAATTAGGACCAGAACATCAGTGCCTGCTAGCATCGTTCTCCTCAGCACTGCACTGGAGGAACCAGCCAAAGTCATAAAAAGAATAGAAGAACAAAACTGCGAAATGGAAAACTCCCCAAACTCCAATCCAATAATGATAGTAACCCCCACCAGAAAAAAACAACTACAGATCGATTTTTCACGTAAATATAGATGCGGCAATTAGAAATAAACTATTAGCCAGTAAATCTGTGTTATTAAATGTAAAGCTAAAACAGACAAAATACTAGAAAATTTCTTCTTTCCTTTTATGGAATAATCCATTTAAAGACTGGATAAGAGATGTCTTTAAGCAAAGTAAGGAATCTAGGAGTCATAAATGAAAAAATTGAAATATTTAATTACGTGAACATTTGAAATTTCTGTATGGCAAAGATACCATACGCAAATGTGAACACTAAACAAAGAACTCCCACAACTCAAAACATACAACAGGAAGATTTCACAGAGGAAGAAGTGAAATCTAAACTGATAAAAAGATACTCGATGCCCCCCGAGGGTGGGGCTCTTCCCCAAGAGGCAGGCCCTGAGGTCGGCAAGCAGCAAATGCCCAGCCGCCTCTGTCTTCCACCACAAGAGGGAGCCCAAGAGCAAGGACTAGGAGGCATTGGAAAACAAGCTAAAGCCCTCGCTGGGATTCCTCATTCACTGTGTGCGCCTGTGTCTCTCCATCCAAAACAGCCACTAGCTCTATTGTTCGTCTGCGCAGCTGATGGTGGCCTGCCAACCTCAGGAGGAAAATTTCTGGAAAGTGCACAGGCCACAGTGGACTCCAAAGAAATCAGGCAATGGGCCTAATAAAAACTAGGCAGTAGGGTGATAAAAGGTGATCATTTTAATGTGGGTTTATGTGGGTGAGGGAGGATGGGAGGAAAGGAGAGTGGAGAGAAGGTGGCGCACTGTGTCCCCTAAAGATGGAATCAGAGAAAGTGAACTTTAAATAGCAGAGAGATCACAGTCAGACACAGGAAGAACTGTCTTCACACCCCGGCATGGAAGGTGTAGTCTGGAATCCTTTAGAGAGAGAATAACAAGCTCTGTGTGTGCTTGCATTGGTTATTTATTTGAGAGGAGAGGTGGTCATAGTCAGTCAGAGCAGCAAGTGCAGGGGCAGATTTCCAGCACACAGTAATGAGCTTATACTCAGAGGCACCCCATTTCCCAGACACAACTAGGAAGACTGATTCCCTCAACTCCCACTATTCGCTACTAAGAAGACTGCAGGGTATACGGATGGTTCAGCGTAACCCATCTCCTCTGCTTGAGATTCAACCGAATTCTCAACCAGCGAGGGGTGAGGCAGAAGGGAGCTTGTGTATACACGCACAGAATGGGAAGTTCTCAGCAAGCCTGGGAGGACTTGTACAAGGAGGTGCTGGCCTCTAAGGCCTTTCCTGACAATGTCCAGGGCAGTTTGGAAATTGCTCTTTGGAAACTGTCTTCAGAGCTTATACATACAATTTTGAAAGCTTTTTCCTTTGAATTTGGGGGCAGCCACAGGCACCTGGAACTAACTCTGGTGGATAAGGTGAGTGCTTACTCCAAGCCTCAAATAAGGGTCCGTGTAAGTCAGAGCATTCAAGAGGAGTTGGAAGACCCTCCAGATAGTGGTTCTCCAAGTGTGGTCCCCTTCCCAGCAGGAGCAGCTCCTGGGAACCTATCAGAAATACAAGACTCAGACTGCCAAATCAGAACTTTGGGTTGGGGCCCAAGAATCCCTCCAGGGGATTCTGATGTATATTTAAGTTTTAAAACCACTGCTGTAGTGAAATCTCTCTAGAACATCCCAGGCAGGGGGGATGTCAGATATCCGGACTCCTCTTTAATGTTTGTACAACCTGTGTGTGAGAGTATGATTGTGAGTGTGTGTGTGCTTCTGTGACATCGGGGCTGGGGGAGTGACTGTTTACAGATGTAGGAAGGTCATTTTTACATTCTACACTCAGTGGTTTAATCTCTTCTGGGTCACAGACCTCATTTAATCAGATGAAACAGTGGAAACTACCCTCAGAAAATGCACAGGCACATGAATAAACATCTTCGAAGTTTTGCATAAATTTCAAGGTCCGTATTCCCTGGGCTAAGAACGTCTGATCTACACAAAATATTCCCCCAAATTATTTTCCCATTTGAGGATGGAAGCGGGAAGCTTAATTGCCTGTGTGACTCAATGTGGGCAGAAAGTGGCGCTGTAGAGAAGGAATTGAGGTGTTCATCCAAGCAAAGCTGGAATAGGGAAGATGGTGTGGGACCATGGAGCGGGGTGCATAAAGGTGCCTTTTCCATCTCCTGAACTTATGAGACTATAAACTGCTGATCCCTTTCCTTCCCTCTGCAGGCCCAGGGTTCTCTGGGTGTTTCTCCTACCCAGTTATTCCCTTCTGCAGGAGTTACAGATGCATCCAACAATCACAGAACCATAGATCTGGAGATCTATCTCTAGTTTCCTCATCCAGCCCCATTTTATAGTTGAGAAAATGGATGTCTGTATAGGCTCTGACTCCCCATACCACACTGGGCTCTATACAGACTGACAGGGATGGGAGTGAGTGTGGTTGAGGGGGACAAGGGGGCAGGAGGTGGCACCAGCTGTTTAATCAGCTAGCATTTCTGCCTTACTAGCTGTTCTCGAGAAGGAGTAATAACAATACATTCATCTGACTAGCCTCACAACAACCCTATTATCATTTTATAGATGAAGAAACAGGCAACTATGGCCCTAGATAAATGGGTGCCAAACTTCAGGGAGCATCCAGTCACCTGAAGGGCTTTTAAAAACATACTTCTGGGCCCCACTCCCAGGGTTTATTATCCTGTCCGGCAGTCTGGGGTGGAGTTCCAGAATCTGTCTTTCTAACAAGTTCCCAGGTGGGGCTGGTGCTGCTGATTTAGGATTGACTGGTAGCTGGTAGAAGGGGTGGGATGGAGGTGGGATTGACACTCAAGTCTGAGTCAGACTGCCTGACCCCAGCTTTTCACACGTCCTCCCAGGGTGTCTCCAGCACTAGTGGGTCAAACAGTAATGTCCATATGATCTTGAAATCTGGTTTCCAGAAATGAGTGGTCTGATTTATTTAATATTATTGGCTCAGGTTTTGACAGGTCCATATTTAGTCATGCCAACACTCACTCATTCCTCTCATTCATTTACTTACCACCCTTCCTTTGAACAAACTGAGCATCTGCCATGGGCTGGGTGTTCAGTAACAGGGCAGTGTGGGGCTCTGGGGTAATAAAATGCCATCCATGGCCAATTGGAAGGCACAGTGTGTGGGGTGAAGGGGGCAGGGAGATGACATGTGACTATGTGACAACCACATGCCTTAGTGGATGCTGCCAGCAAGACAGTGCACAGTATGGAGGACAGGCAGAATAGTCTTACCTTGACCTCATCCAGCACCACCAGGGGCCCATTGACGCTGCACACAGTCCTGTAGGCTGGAGGAGTGGAGGTAGGTGAGGGTCTCATACCCAGACACACACACACACACACACACACACACACACAAGCATCCCCTGTCTTCCCTCCCTCTCTGTACCACCCCACCCCCTCCCCAGCCTGGGCCATCAGGGTCATTAGCTGTGACAGGGCCAGCCACCATTGCTGTAAGGGTCATGCCCCTGCCTGCAGGGCCCCCGCAGCCTCAGACACCTGCAAGAGGCTGGGGGAGGGCCAAAGCAAGGGCAGAGGCCCCTTGGAGTCCTGCCCTCCCCTCCCCAGCCATGCAGAGGCCATTCTCATCCTTGAAGCTGCTTCCTCTCCAGCCTCTTTCCCACACCTTCCTCTTTCACCCACATTTTCCAGAAGCTCCTGGCCCCCAGCTAGAGATGAGATGAGAACTGCCCTCTCCTGCTTCTCACCAGGACTACATTTCTCTGTCACCCACACCGACTGAGCATGGGGCAGGGAGAAGTGCAGACATCGGTGAGAAAAACCAGCCAGGGCCCCTGCTCTGCCACAAGCCCCCCCCAGGGAGGTTCCCAGACTCCCTGAGAGCTGGAAGGGGGTGGGGGGAGATCAACAAGGAAGGAGGGAAAAGCCAAATGTCCCAGTTCTAGTGGCAGGAGAGACTCACAAATGCGGAAATGAACTCAGCTTACAGGGAGGGATTGGGTTAGACAACAGGAAATACTTCCTAACTGTAGTGTTGGGGACCCCAAAAGGAGAAGCCATGGGCTGGCAGACAGGGAGCTATTTTGGTTCTGCTCAGGGCTAGCTGAGGGACCCTGCCTCGCCCATAACCCTGGGATACTGTAACTCTTCCCCACGTCCAATAAGACAGCTGAGGTGAAGGGCCTTGTCACGGAGGGATGGCCAGGGGTGTCTGAGGTTGCTGGGAGGACCTCAGAGGGAGAGTTGTCCAACTCCCCTTTCAACAGGCTAGGAGAAGAGGGCTCAGAAGGGTCAAATGCCTGGCCCAAAGTCACCTTGCATGCTTGTGGCAGAGCTGGGGCTGGACCCCACCTTGTCTGCCCATCAGACCACACTGGCTCCCAGCCACTTGCCCTCACGCTTCCAGGCACCTGGCACATAGTCACCCAGACCAAGGGAAAGTAAGTGCCCTAGCTCATGCCCTCCCTGGACTAGGGGTCAGTGGTCAACCCCTGTATTTGTCTGATCTAAGTTCCTTTCACCAGCACTTGGGCCTGGAAGACCACCTGGGAAGGTGATCCTGCGTGGACATTTTCAAGGCTCTCCTGCGTTTAGGCACTGCAGGAAGACAAGAAGAGAGGAACTGCTCGCTCTCAGAGGAAACACCTTGCAAGGACGAGGGCCAATTGAGCTGAGGCTTCAACGTCAAGTGGAGTCATCCAGCCAGCTCCCAGGGGGCTGAACAAAGGGCACAACTGGCAGAGGTGAGGCAGTGCAGAGGAGAGAAGGAACTCAGTGTCTTTGGAGGACGAAGAAGGGCAGCGTGGCTGGTGCACACAGGCTGGCTTCTGCGGTGCCAGAAGTCACCACTTCCACGAGACATGAGAGCGGGGGTGTTCGGAGTGCTCACTGCTGAGTCCCCACCTCTCGGAAGAGTGCCGGGCATACAGTAGACACTCAGCGAATATTTGCTGGGTGAATTATGGAAGGCATTACCTGGCCCCACTTTCCCAGCCTTAAATCAGATGAGAGCCCTGTCACCAGCCCAAGGGCTTGCTCCCTGGCCCCTGCCATCCTGTGAAGAAAGAGGGTGGGGGGCTGAGAAAGAGGAGGCACAGGGCTAAGTGGGGTGGCAGGCATAGGAAGACCCCTGTGCGGAAGGATCAGGCAGAGGCTGGAGCATCGCCCTCCACATCAAGGAGAACAAGAGCCAAGCAGCCACACACTCCCCTCCCACCCGCAGGGCCTGCTGACCAAATTCTCTAGATTGCTAGAACCGTGCAGAGCAGGTGAGCCCCGCAGAGGGAGGGTGGAGAACAGGAGAAAAGGATTGTGAGAACAAGGAATGAAGGGTAGGGGGGCAGAGTGCCTCATTTTAATAAGCCCCCAGAAGAGCTGGCATCTTACTAGCCATGAGAGAACACACCAGACTACTCAAAAGGGCTGAGATGGCAGAGAAAGGCAGGGCTGGGCAGGGAGGTGGGAGTGTGGGAGGTTCAGAAGGCCCCAGGGAATCATTTCCAACTCTAGTGGGAAACATCTTTCAAATTCCTCTCTTCCTTCATAGCTGCCCCCTCCCCCCTCATCTGTCAGCTTCTGTCCAGAGAAATCCCATAAATCTACCTTGGAGGAATACAGGAGTGGCGGTGGTCTAGAGGAGCCTAGGGGTCAGGGTAAAGGGCTTGCCTGAGGCAGAGCCCACTGGGCTGCCAGCTTCCGCAAGTCCAGGCTCCCCGAGCCCAGGCCACATGGGTGACTAATGAGGCCTAAGTCCCTCATCAGTGCACCAGCTTCCTCTGTAAGCCACCCTCCCAAGTTCCCAGCAGGCAGGGCGCCTGGCTCTAGGTGGGCTTCATAAATGGTTACTGGATGAATACATTGCTCCATAGCCAAGACCTTTCACTGTAGATAATCCACTTAGTGGTCATTTCGGTTCAGCACTGGGCTATTCGCATCCTTCAAGCTCTGCCTTTGACCCCAGCAGCCCACCGGGTCCGCTCCTCTCTGGAGCACTGCCGGCTGCCAGGACCAGGTGTCCTGCTCTCCTTACTGAGACACACTGAGTCTCTCCCCTCAGCCTGGGCTCTGAGTCTCCCCTGTCATACTACACCATATCTTTTCTTAGAGGCTGTCTGATTTGTACCTAACCAAGGTGGTGGCTGAGCAACAAAGATGTCCTTGACTGGCAGCCAGGCCTTTTGTGTGTACCTAGCCCAGTCTCTGATTGTGCTGATTGCGTGGAAGGCAAACGGAGGCCCAGAAAGTCAGCTGCTCTCTCCTGCGGTACACACAGATCAGGAGAGTATCGGGGCACTCAAGGAATATGGCCATAACCCAGCCTTCGGAGAGGTGAAAGTTGGGGCGGGGTGGGGGAGGGGCAGGTCGTGCTGGAGACAGGGGCCTGGACCAGCAGACCTCTAGGGGCACTCCTTCAGTGGGCCTTCCTGTGACTTTGCAGACACTCCCTCCAGCCGCTCTGCCCACCCCCCTCCATTGTCCCTGCTGACACTTTGGGTTGCACTTTGTGCTTTGGGGCTGTGGAGCCCCTCCTGCCCCCATCTCCCTACCGCCTTCTCTGTCAAAGGCTCAGCGGGGCTCCCCGCAGCCCACTAATTAGGCCGGCAGTGCAGCCACACCTGCGGCTTGGGAGAGGCTGAGGCCAGCGCCCAAGTGAGAGGCCAGGGTGGGGGCAAGACCGGGGCAGCAGGTCCGCACCTCCTCCCTGGGCCCCTCTGGAGTGATTAGGGGAGGGCGGACAGGGGCTGGAAGGCAGGGTCCTTTAGAATCAGCCCCAGACCCCCAGGAAGTCTGTCAGTATAACCTCCTGGCTTTTCTCTTGAGGAAACTGAGGCAGGCATCAAAGTGTGCAGTTTGCAGCTCAAGCCCTTGGTTGATCCAACCTGGTTCAATCCTTCCCGCCAGGCTGTCAGTCTGTCTTTCCTGACCCCACCTACATCCCAGCCCCAGCCTAGCATCTTCTGAAGAGATCAGATAAAGCTCTATACCACCTCCTCCCCTTGCAGAGCAACTCCAGTTCTGAGCAAAGCAAAGGGGCCTTCCTTTCCCAGGGTGGCTACTGCAGGGATTCACTCCCTATCCGGTTCTACCTGCACTCTCCTCTCGGGCCCATTTCCTCCTCAGCTTCTGCAGTGAAATCACCCTCAGGCCTGGTTAGCCCACCTCCTCCTCCAGGAAGCCTTGTCCTGGACTCACCCCACGCATGGCTGAGGGAGCCCTGGGGCTGGGGCCAGCTGCCACATCCCTCTGGACCACCAAATCTCTTTCTAGGCTCTTTTTGTCTCTTATACAAAGGTGCCCTGCCCAGGAATGGGTAGAGTTCTGGGGTGAGAGCCAGGCTGGAGCAGAGTAGGGGGGTCGGGGGCAGAGAGGGCCGCAGTCTCCCGCTGCAGCTCTGGGTTCTGGGCCTGCAGGGGCCCCTCAGGGAGAAAGGCCCTCAGGCACCTGGAGAAAGCCCTCTGTGAGGGAGAGGGAAGGCCTCCAGCCTGCCCCTGGGGGTTGGGGGGGGTGTCCGGGATGGGCGGGGCTGGCCCTGAATGTACCCCTAGGGATACTGGTATGCAGCCACAGCCCTGGTCATTGCAGTGACAGCTTCAGCCAGGCGGTGAACACAGCTGCAGGGGCTTTCCCAGCACTGACACTTGTGTCTGAGCCAGTCTTTGAGTTTGAACACTTCTGCTGAGGTGAGGGCCACACACAGTGACGCCCATGCAGGCACAGAGTGCTGCCAGCTGCCACCCCTGGGTTCCAGCCTGGACCAAACCTCCTGGGGGTTTCCCTTGTGCCAGGGCTTCTTGACTATAAATAAGGGCTGGCAGGGAGGGGAGTGGCTGGAGAAGGCCTTGCAGAGTCCCTAGGAGAGCACATTCAGGGGAGAAGGGAAGCTGAGCTCATAGGTCCAGCCCTCAGACCCCACCCAGCCCCCAGATAGCCCTCCTGTTCCCCCAGAGAAGAGGGGTGATGGGGAAGGTGCCTGCAGGGGAAAGCCATCACACGTGACTTAGCTTAGGTCTCCAGGCCTGGGCTCTGGACCCAAGGGGGATGCCAGTCACTGCTCTTGGTGCCCCCAGCTTTGCCCTAGGGGTGAATCTGGACCTCCACCCCTCCAGTACTTCCACAAGGCAGGGCCTGCAGGGCCTCCTGAATTCAGTTTCTCCCAGCTGGAATGTACTCCCCCCCTCAGTGCCTGCCTCAGGCCTCAGGAGGCACCCCGCACCCTGCTCTGTCCACCTGTGCCCCTGGGCCTGCCCACTCTGCACTAGCTCTGGTCTCTGTGGGTGTTGGCCCCACTGCCCTAGCTCTCAGCAGCCCTTTCAGGTCACCCCTGCCCCTACTGGACCGGGTAACTGTAGGGGAGAGAGGCTGTACTGGGCCAGCCTCTTTCCCTACACACTCTGTTAGAAGCCTCTGGCTCTGCTTGGCTGCTGCTGGCCAGGCCAGTTTACTCCAGTGAGCTAGGCTGTCTGAGAATTCAAGAATTTGCCAGGCTAGGGCAAATGACCTTGGACAGGGAGAGATTGGAGAGGGGGAATTCCCTTTGGTCCTGGGTGCCTTCTGGGCCCTCTGCCCCAGACACCTGGACTTGGCACCCCCTGGCAGGACGGGCAATCAAGTCACACCCAGGGATTCACCCTCTGGAACCTTACAAGGTGTACTCCAGCACTTGTGACCACACACACCCCTACACCCGATGCCAGGCACTCCCCCTCCACCAACCCTACACTGGCAGACATGTGACATCACTTGACCACGCATTCGCTGTGTTCTTCCCATGAGCATACATGCTGTGCACATGTACACATGCACACTCACCCTCGCCCTGAGTATACCAGGATGCATATACAGCCACCTGTTTCCTCTTCCTGATTGCACACACACTCAAGCTGTCACACACATACGTGCACACATCCTCACCCAAATGAAGGTAGGAGCATACACACATCAGGCCCATGCCATCCCCCAGGTTACACACACAGACAGCCTCTCCTAGAACGCACACACGACATACACCCATTGACATGACACGTAACACGTCATGTCCCCACTCTGAGAGTGCACACCTACTCTGCAGTGCCGCACACAGCCCCCGAGACGCTGAATCATACATTTCCTTGTGCTGAGTGTTCTGGCTCACACATGCACATACCCCAAACACACACACATTTACACAGGAGCATGTACACACAAACACTCACACTCAGGGGGAGGGGGGAGCTCTCTCTGGACTTGAGGTATCAGGGCAGGATCAGGGTGATGACCCGAAGGTGCTTGCAGAGACTCCTCTGCCCTCTCCCATGGGGCAGCCTGGACTGGGGATCTCCATCCCTCCACCTGCAGAGGTGGCCCTTGTCCAAGCATCCACCTGCGTTACTCCACTGGACCCTGAACTCCCTAGGTCTTCCTGGGCCTCAGATCTTCCTCTTTCTCCGAGGCTGAGAAGCAGGACAGAGGGACCCCGCAGCCACCCCAACCTCATCCACGGCGGGGTCATACTCACTGACTCTGGGGTGGGTGATGTAGTTTCGGGTGACTGCTTGCATGTGTTCTCTGGCTGTGCCCAGGTTGTAGCCGCCTCTGGGGAGCCCCCCAGGCCTACTGTCTACCTTCGTGGCCATGGTGAGGCAGCAGGCTGGGAGCTGAGTAGCTGAGACTGCTGGTGGCAAGCCGACACTCAGGACCCAGCTGGAGCTGGAGAGAGCTAACCAGACTGCGCCTGCGGCCACCCCTCCCCTCGCCCTCCCCTGGCTGACTGTGAACAGTGTTGACTGTCAACAGGGAAACCAGGGGCTCTGGCTCTGGAGCCCTTCCCCATCTGAGCAGTGCCCTGGGCCACCTGGAGGAGGAGGCTGGGAGAGGGGAAGGCTGGCCCTCTAACCTCTGTCCTTAGCTCTTCCTCCACCCCAGCCTGCAGCCAGTGTGAACTCAGTTCCCCCCACAGAACTTGAGGTGCTCTCACAGTGCCAAGCCCCTCACTATTATCACTTCCTGGTCTCCCCACTACATCCCTTTTCTGGCAGGCTGCCCCCTCCTTTGTCTCCTCACTGTCTCAACCTGCCTTCCTTCATGTTGCCCCCTTGCCCCGACCATACCTGGGGACTTCTTCCCCTGCACAATTTCATTACCTTTTTTGAACATCTATAGAGGCTCATTCTTGCTAGCTTCAGTGCCACCTCCTACAGGAAGCCTTCCCTGGATTCTCCAGCACTCTGGATTCACCACACATCTGGTCCCTTTCCTTTGTCATACCCTTTTGGAGAGTTCTCTCTTGTCACCACCAATTGGCTATGAGCCCCCAAGAGCTGAGCTTGTATCTCCTCCAACGGACTGCAGTTTCCTCAAGCCTTCCTGTCTCATAAGATTGAGTGCTCCCTGGGAAGCAGGGCAGGGCTCTCTCTGTCTATCATAGGGCCCTGTCTTACCTGTGTGTGTGTCCCCTGCAGGGTCCCATGCAGCAGGTCTGCCCTGCCATTTTCAGCCCAGGGCAGCAAGTACAAACGGAGGAGCCCTCTTAGCACTGGGTAGCTAGAGCTGTGCTCTCCCCTGGGCCCACGGAGTACAGCACAGGTCTGCTGGGCAAGGCAGTGAGGATGCTGGCTGGGGAGGGGGGCCCGCCCAGCCATGTGCTCAGGTCACCCTCATGTCTCATTCCAGACTCAGGATTTCTTGGCATCTCTAAGGCCCTCCCCAGACTACACCTCTGAGCAGAGAGAAGGGAGGAAGCACAGTTGCTTGAGGAAACCCAGTCTGCGTGACTCAGGGCAGCCAATCTGAAACCAGGTATGCTTCCCAGCACAGACCGCAGTGGACTGTGTTTGTCTAGTTCCCCCACCAGTTGAAATCTTACCCGCATCCTCTGGCCTGAGGCCCTGGTTCAGATCTCTGGTCTCTCTCTCTCTCACAGTTCCCATCCTTTCAAAGAACTCTCTTGCAGGGGAGGGAGGTAGAGGGTGTGGTTATGAAGGGGTAGCACAGGGAGATGCTTGTGTCAATCAGCAGGTCTCCATCTCGTTTGCAGCAGTGGTTCTGAGGATCTTACACAGGTGATAAAACAGCACAGAACTGCACACACGTGGTACTAAGGTCTGTTTCCTGGCTTGATATTTCACTGTAGTTACTCAGCCATTGGGGGAAACTGGGTGAAGGAATTCTCTGGACTGTCTTTTCAACTTGCTATAAGTCTATGATTACTGCAAACAAAAAGTTAATTACCGTGTCTTACTTGAACAAAAAAAATCATTTTTAAGTGCTTCCTGTTGTGGTGGTTATAATGGGTGGGCCTGCTAGCATGTGGGGTTTTGCCTAGGTTTGCCTTTGATGCCCTCTCTCTGGCTGTCTGGATCCCGGTCTTGTCTTTCACTGTCCATCCTCTCAAAGGATTTAATGTTTCCCCCTCTCGGGTATTTTTCTGTTTGAAAGCGGAGCTTGCCAAAGGGCAATGCTTAGCCAGGGGCTTGGTAATGCCTGGGTGGAAGCTCTAACGGAGAGTGGGGGTTAGGGGCCTATTGACCCACATGTGTGGGGACCCCAATCTCCCATGGCCATGAACTTGGCGCCAGTGTTTGCCTCCCACCCCCACTAAAGGTCCCTTGACTCAGCCCATTTTCCTTCCCAGTGCGGAGAGGCAGAGGGGATTGAGGAGCAGTGGTGGTGCTGTGGGGATTCTTTCCCTTCTAGTCATTGTTTTCCTTTTATTTCAGTGAAAGGCACACCCACACACACTTGACTCACACACACAAGCTGCAGGACCACAACTATCTGGTCAAGAGTCTCTGTGCTGGGGTCTGGGTGGGACCACCTGGCCACCCCCCTCACCTGGGGGCCTGCTCAGGACAGTCCACTGGGGCTCAGAAGGCAGGGGTAATGCTGTGTTTGGGGACTCCGTGCCACACGGGGGTGGAGGCTTAAGCGTTAGTTTTCTTGCTGCTGCCCAGGCCGCCTGGGTTCCATTCTAGCCGGCTGTAGGGCTCGAAGGCCGAGGAGCCCAGCTTGTAGCGGACAGGCAGGTCCCGGAGCGACGCAGTGGAAAAGCAGAGCACTGGCAGAGGGGGCGGCAGTTGGGGGGACACTGAAGCCGAGGTCAGAGGGTTGAGGCATGGGGAGGAGTCCCTGGGGTCACCCAAGGAGGTGCCCCTGTGGCCAGCAGGTAGGCCCGTGGGGTTGGGCATCAGTGCCAGGAGGCTGGGGGCCTGGGGCACAGGCAGCAGCCAGCCCTGCTCCAGAAGCCGCAGGATGCTGGATGTGGCAAGGGCCTCAGAGGCCGAGGAGGACGCTCGCTTCTCCAGGTCTCTGCTGTGGTCTTTCTTCTGCTTCGTGCGGCGGTTCTGGAACCAGACCTTCACCTTGGGGCAGAGGTGGGGAGGGGTGTCAAGAAAGAGAGGGGAGGGACCAAGCAAAGTGGGGGCAGATGGGAGGAGGAAAGGGGGCAGGGGATGGGGAGTGGGGGAGCAGGGGTGGAGTAGAAGGGAGATAAGAAGGTTGGGGATTGTCATTAAGGGCTTCCCACAGCCAGCCTGTTCTTAGTGAACTGATAAGGGATCTGGCACCCAAATCATGACAGGGGCTATGGTCTAGAAGGATGTGGCCAGAGAAGGGCCAAAGTGGGGCCCTCTAGAGCGTGGGGACTAGAGCAGAGCTGCTGCCCAGTGACGACTGTCCCATAGCTCAACATGGCCTCTGAAGTCAGCTTTCTAAGCAGCCCTGGCCACTGCCGTTTGAAGCTGTCAGCAGCCCCCTCCCACCTCATCACCTACACAGGCCGGGCTCCTCAACGAGATGCCAAGTGTGGCAGGATGTGGCAGGGTGTTGAGGGGCCGCATACTCAAACCTGGGGACAAAGAGGTGCCAAGTGCCCCGCACCCTATATGGAGCTGCCCACAAAAGGACAGAGAGGGGTCCTTTTCCCAGGTTATGAGAGGAGGCAGACCTCGCCCTCTACAGCCCCCAGGGCCTGGTCCTCCAGCCCCCATCCTCTTCTACAGAAGAAACCAGAGGCTGGGAGGGAAGCTCAGTGGTCAGCCCTCTGACCAGGCATTTCCTCCCCTCTAAGGAAGAAAGAGTTACCCCACCACCACCCACAGCAGGCAAACAGTGGGGTGCTGAAAGAATCACACGCAGGAAGGAAGCATCTGAGAGGAGGAGAGACTGGCATTCGCTGCCTGGACGGAAACTTGTTGAGCATCTGTAGGCCCATGTCACCGGTGCCGTCACTGAAGCACTCAGACTTGGGTCCCCAAGAGGCTGGCTCTGTTTCTGTCGGGAGGTGTCAGGCAGCCAGCAGCTGGCTGGGGCAGTGTGCCAGCAGCACAAGAAGGGACCATGGGGTGGAGGGCCCGGGAAGAGAAAGACAGGGAGGCCTCGCTGGTTCCCCACAGCTTTCAGGGGACACAAGAGAGGCCAGCATCTCCTGTGGCTCTGGCAGTGGAGCCCAGGGGTCAGGAGGAGGAGGCAGGAGCGGGAGGCCACCCAGTGGGGACGAGGCCAGAGCTAAGCCTGCCTGGGGTGATGCTAAACAACACCTCCTTCTAGGCGCAACCACTCCACCAGCAGAGGCCTCACCTCCTCTCAGAACAGTGAGTGAGGCCTGTTCTGAGTGGGGGAGGGAGGAATAAAAGATTGGAAACAGATGCAAGTTTGGTGTTCTGGACTCAATAATGGAAAGTAACCAGAAAGTTATGGGGTCTACTTGAGACTGATTGCTTGATTCGTCCACTCACTCATTCATTCAACAGGTATGTGTGGAGTGCCCGCTACTCCCCAGGCGTTACTCTAGGCTCGGGAGTGGACAGAGTGATGGGGAGACAGAGAATGAATAACAAATGCCAGCAAACAGGCATAAAATGCCCAGGTGGCAGTAAGTGCTTTGAGCAGTGTCTCAAATTGTTTGTGGTGAGGAACCACTTTTTAAAGCTTCCAATCTGTCACAGTCCAATAGTTTTGTAAAATACAATTACAGTGAATTATAATTACTCTCCATTTCTGCAGTTGACTTGTCATGGACAGCTAATAGCTTGTGGGGGCCAGCCCAAGGACACACTGGGGGAGGCACTGCTTTAGGGAACTGAGGCAGGATAAGGCACGGAGGAGACTGTCTTCTTAATGCGGTTGCAAACAGCCTCTCTGAAGAGGTGACGTTTGAAGGAAATACCAGGAAGAGAAGGCCAAGGGAGATACTACCAAGTCTGGCTGAAGGAAGTGACTGGAAAGAAGAATCCTTCTATGCTTGTCACTCCAGGAACCCCATTGCTCCAGACAACGATCCCCTGGATCCCTGGGGGCTGTGGCTCTGCATGCCACTGCACACCTTCCCCTGCTGGGAAGCCTCTTGGCCAAGCACCTACACTCCCAGGACCTAGGCAACACCCTCAAGAGCCCCTGAGCCTCAGTTTCTCATCTCTAAAATGGATACAAAAATGCCTGAGCGATTGCAGGGATCAAATAAGGAAATCATGCAGAGGGCTTTCCTGGTGCCTGGCGCACACCTAGTGTGAGTTATTACTTATTGCTTTCCTCTCTGTTCCAAGCTCTGAACTAGGGGGAGGGGACAGGCCCAGAAGTCATGATTTCTGTTCTCAGGAAGCTGAGGGGTCTTGTGGGAGCAGCACTAACCCACTGCCAACAAAGGAGAGCAATTAGGGACAAAGGGAGTGGCAGAACAGGGGTGTGACTGATAAGGAATGACAAAACTCTTACAAGGTGTCCTGTCCTCCTGCAGCTCCGGGTGTAGCAGGGAGAGGTGGGCGTAGGCCCGCAGCTGCATGTGGGAGTGTCCTGGGAAGGGGGCCTGGAAGGGGAGGAGAGGAGAAGGCAGAGGGCCCCTGGGGCAGGGGCTGGGGTCTGGCATGCCCATTTTGGGGGCACTTATGGGCTTGGCCAGAGGTTCTTACCCTCCCTGCACTTTGGAATTACCTGGGGTCAGTTTGTTCTAAATTCTGATGCTCTTGCGCCATCCCAACCCATTAAACCAGAATCTCCAGGGGTTGGGGACTAGGCGCTGGTGCTTGTTGAAAAGCCCCGAGGGTGACTAATGTTGCAAACCCTGGTGGTAGGTAGGTGCTGGAACTACAGAGGCGGTGGTGACATGCTCTGGCCATCTACTTCCCAGCACTGATCCCATGGCCCCTAAGGGATTGATCCCTGAGATTCAGCCAGCAAGGAACAAACCAAGAGACAGCCTTAGTGCCTCTGAACGAGCCCCTCCTTTCCTCCAGGAAGCCTTCAGTTCCATCTCAGGACTCATGCTCTCAGGGTTAAATCCAAAGTCACTGATCCTTTAAGGCTCAATTCAGCTGCACTCTGCATAGGCCAGGTCCCATCCTGAAGGGCACTTCCTGGGGCACCGCCCGCCCCTTGTCCTCTTAGTGCCCTGCTGTGGCTCCCTGTGGGCCGCCGCCTCCCTTCTCCCTCTTCTGGTTCCCCTGGAACCCAGTAATGCTCGGCGGCTTGTGAGGCCAGACAGTGAGCCCTGGTTGCACACGGCAGGGGCATAGTTTCCCGCTGGCTACCAGGACTGGGAGATCACCCGTGACCTTTACTGGTCTCATGGTCATTGTTAAATTCCAAGCTTCACTGTTGATTTGGAAATGACATTAATCTTTAAGAGACTACTTTCTGTGACAGTGGGCACACACTGTGCACCCGGATGGGCCTGGTTGTATAACCTGGACCCAGAAGGCGCCACCTAGTCCGCTGTTCTGGAAGAAGCCATCTGGGCGAGGTGATGGGCAGAGGACAACTGCTGAAGGGCTGGAGCTGTTCTTACCTGAGCTAAGTGTGAGCCTGTCCGCACTGGGACTTGGAAGTTTGTCCTCAGCCCGGCGCCTTTGCCCCTGGCCCCGGAGAAGTCCCCCAGGCCAGCCGAGTGAGGGACGTCTTGGAGCCAGCCCCCCACACTTCCTTGCCCGGCAGCCACATCTTCTCCTCTCATTTCCCACTCTGAGCCTGCTGCTCTGGGCATTCATTTGCATGACACGTAGGTAGCATCCAATACATGCCAGCATTGCCAAGAGCTGAGAAAACAAAAATAAAAACTCCAACTCTATCTATTTGGTTCTCAGACACCAGCAGCAGGGGAAATGGACAGATCAGTTTGTTCTGGGAGAAGCAGCAAACTATATAGTCAAGAAGACCCTGAGGTTGGACGGCCCTGGATTCAATTCTGATTTTTCTCTAATTAGTTGGATGATGTGGATCAAGTTATGTAACTTCTCTATGTCTCAGTTTTCCCATGTGTGAAATGGAGGTTTATGCCTTCTGATAAGTTTGTTATGATGATGCAATAAGCTAATAATCATGGACTTAGGAAAGTTTCTGGCAGATACTGAAGTCTTTTAAGCAGTGTGGTAACCACATGAGCTGAACAATGTGTAGATTGTTAGATCTTCTCTAAAAATTCCAACTTGGAACCTGTGGGCTGAGCATGGAATCTGAGCCAGGAATCTCTATTTCAACAAGATTCCCAGGGGTTCTACAATGTAGGCGGTGTGCAAGCCATACCTAGAAACACTGCTTTAATCAAACCCTGAACATTCTCTTTGAGACAAGGCACAGTGACAAAGTGTATCAGTAGGTTTCTACAACCAAGGAGAATTGGATTGAGTTGGGTGGCCCTCTCCCCTGACATGGAGAAGAGCTTTCAGCACATGCCACCCTAGGAGGAGGTAGGTAGATGGAGGGTTCCTCTGATGGTTCCAAGAGATAGAGCCCTCTGAGACCCGCCCTGCTCTCTGGGGACTTCCTTCCATGCAGAGTCATGGGGTCTGGCCAAGCCAAGGCCAGAGGTCAGCCGTACTCTGTCTTGTTCACTGTTCCTACATTCATCCGAAGGACCCTTCGTCCTGTAGAACTCTGGAGGTGGTGGGGAGCAAGGGCTCACTGTTCTGCTCACTGGGCCCTGTAAGTGCCATTCTCATTTAAATGTGCAGACACTTAATTGGGCACCTAGAGGTTAAAGGAGAGACTAGGAATGAGAAGGGGCCCTGAGGAAGCCCCACATCTTCTCTGCCTGAATTAGGGCCCTCCTGACTTGCAGGATAGAGAGTAAAGATGCTGGCTGGCAGCAGGAAGAGAAGAGCAGCAGACACCAGTGAGCAGCTGGGTGGCATCCCCAGAGGAAGACAGAGGGGAGATCTGTGAGTCCTGGCGCTGAAGCCCTTGGGTCCAAAGCAGCCTTTGGTTTTCAGTCTCCGCCAGGCCTGTTTATACCATGGTTCCTGTCCTTGGATTTCCAGAAGACTGTGCCTTTTTATTCCTTAGGAGTCCATCCATTATCTGAGCACACTTGAAAGAATCATGTATCCTTTTCCCCAAAAGAACCTTGACCAAGACCCTCAGATAAATCAGAGAGAAACTAGCTCCCAAAGAAATGTCTGACATACCTTCTTGACATGTCTGCTGGGATTGCAAACTGAACTGATACAGAGCAATTCTCTAGACTCCTCTCCTGTATCCTGCTCCTCCCCAACCTTCCCAAGTTGTTAAGTGGCCTCGCTGACCATTCTCACTGCCCACCCAGTTCAAGCTTGAACCACTTCTCTTTCCCTTGCCCTGTGCAGGTACTACAAGGGCAAGTCCTAACAGGTTCTATCTCCCAATCTGAGTATATCTCAGATCGGGTCACTTCTACTTCCCACCCGCCAACTCTGTTCAAGACCCCACATCACTAGCCCCTAACTGGCCCACTCTTGTGCCCATATTCCATTTTGGCAGCTGGTGAGACCTCTGTAAAATGCCAGTCCTTTCATATCAGTCTTCCTTTAACATCTTACTATGGCCTCTAAACACTTCATGATCTGTCCCACCACTGACACCGTTACCCTGTTTTACCCTCCAACTCAGACACACTGACCTTCTGACACGTAGAATATTCCATGCCAGTTTCTATTCCCAGGTCTTTATAGTTACCCTGTATCTCAACTTCTCTTCTGGCTTCTCATCTGGCTGTCTCTTCCCTATTACTCACACCTCAACTCAGTGTCACCTCTTTGAGAAGCTTTCCTTGGCCACCCCAATAAAAGTTTCTCTCCTATTGCCTGTCATCTCATGCTTTACCTCCCTCACAGCACACCTCCCACTTTCAAATGCTGCTTGTCTTTCCCAGGCATAAGTTAAGCCTCCTGAGGGCAGGTGCCTGGTCTCTTTCATTCCCTGCTGTATCCCCAGTGCCTAGAACAGAACCTGGTACATAGTAGACATTTATTAATATACTGAGAATTCTAGCTATATAACCTTGGGCAAGTTAATTAACCTTTCTGAGTTTTCTGAAATGGGGCTAATACTACCCATAAAGCCATCTTTTTGTAAAGATTAGATGAGCTAATAAATATATCTGCTTTAAATTATGAGTGTTACTTAAATTTCGTTGCACTGTTTCCTTCTCTTTAAAGAAGAAATAATACAGACCTATTCTGGTATAACAAAAAACATATGCAGTCTTTGTCCTTGGTTATTGACAGAGCATTCCTGAAACCTTTGAAATTTCCTGAGTGATTGGAGTATCTTCTGTTACTCATAACAAGCCCCTTTTGAGCTCCGAGTTTATGCTAATGAGGTGCCTCAGACTGGGCCCTTAGATAGTTTCAGGATGGGCTTTGGTCCCAGAAAGACCAGACAAGCAATTCAATTAGAGATTTGAACTTTTAGCCCCACCCCTGACCTCCAGAGAGGGGAGGTGGGCTGGGGGTTAGCTTGTAAAAACTCTTTAACAATGAGATTCAGAGAGGTCCTGTGTCCATGAACGCAATGAACTGCTGAGAGGGTGGCGCACCCAAAAGGTATGGAAGCTCCTCAAACACCCCACCCCACCTTGCCCTATGCATGTCTTTCATTTGGCTACGTGATGTGTATCCTTTAAAATAAACCTGTAAATGTAAGTAAACTGATTTTTGAGTTCGATGAGTCATTCTAGCAAATTTATCAAACCTGAGGAGGGGGTGAGGAACCCCCAAATTTAGAGCCTGTCAGTCAGAAACCATGTGGTCCCTGTGATTTGCAGCTGGCATCTGATGAGGGACTGAGTCCCTAACCTATAGGGTCTGTGCTCACCCAGGGAGTTAGCATCAGAATTGCACTGAATTGAACTGAATGGTTGGATGTCCAGTTGGTGCTGGAGGACTGGAGCATTGGTTGCGTTGGTGTTGGGAATGGCCACAAATTTGGTGTCAAAAGAAATGCATCACTCCTGTCCCTGAAGGCTGTGGGGAGAACTGAAGGCGCAGAACATGCCAAGCATTTAGAACAGAGCCTGGTATGTCGGAAACTCTTGGTAAAAATGTCAGTTAGACCTCACACTACCTGCAAAACCCCAGGATTGGGGAAAGAAAGGAGGGTAGTAAGCAGCGATTAGTAAGCTGAGGACTCACTGAGCTTGCTCTGTGCCCAGCCGTGTGCTGGGCTCTCCCAGGTGGCCTGAAAAGGAGATGTGGCCTTCAGACACATTCTTGTCCTAGGGAAGTGCACACTGGCTGGAGCCCACCACACCACACACACTTGATCAAGCCACACGGCAAAGGTCTCCTGGAACAAGGTCAAGAAGTCTTAGGGAAGGCTTCCTGGAAGAGGAATGGCTCAGCTTTGACCTTCAAGGACTGGTAGATGTAGAGAGTGTGGAGGCAGGGAAGGGAAGGATGAGGACCACACGGGTTGCTAGCCTGGGCATCGAGATGCCTTGGAGAGAAAAGTTTCAGGTGAGAGTCTGGGGGCCAAACTAGGCGAGGCAGAGGGTGGTCAGGACAAAGAGGAGGGGCAGGTATTGCTGGGTGATTCTATGCCTAGACTTCCAGAGCAGAGCCTGGCTTTCCAGCGCCCCCCGCCCCCGCCCTTAGCTGGAGAGAGGGCCCAGCTGCCCTGGCCATCTGCTGGGTTGCTTGGAGCTCTGCAGCGCCAGCTGGAGGAAAATGGGTCCAGGTGGAGATGACCCGTGCCTGTGGGACAGCAGCCACTTCTGCCTTAACTGCTGTGGGGGAGCCAAGAGGGGGACAGCAGCGGGCAGTGCAGAAGCCTCACGGTCTCCATTGCCTTCCCAGGAAGCTTTGCAATGTATCTATTAACTGATTTCCCTTCATATGTGAGATTAAGCTAGAGTTGTAGCTAAATAAGGGCCTGAGTCATTCTTTGACAATCTCCAAGATGGTTGCAGGAAGAATGCCAGGCTGCTTGTCCAAATCCTAGCTCTAGAATTTATTAGTCATGTGACCTGGGGCATCACCTCACCTCGGCTGTAAAATGAGATAATACTGGCTGTTACATCATAGGGCTGTGGGCAGCGATCAGTGAACTGGCATAATCAAAGCACTTGGAACAGTGCCTTGGCACAGTAAGTACTAAGTTACTATTATTACTATCACTATGCAGCTTTATTACCAGCTTAAAATGCTTCCATTCACACAGAGTAGATGCTCAGTTTGCAGAAGTTTTTCCTTTAGGTTAAGGATAGTATTGTTAAAATGCTAAGCTTTTCTGAGGCACCCCCTCCCCTTCCTGCAGGATCTCTCAGCACTGACACTCCTCTGTGCCACTCCCTGTATCTAGAGTGCCCCTCCCTCTGACTTTTCTGGCCTTTTTCCTTATTCCACCCAAATGCCTGATACATCCAGAAGCTCCCGCATCCCCCAACCCAGATGGTATAACCCACTCTCTCCTGTCAGCACTGTTATTTGCTCTAGTTTACCTGTAACTTTAAGTCTTTCCCTAAGGTATGTCTGAACTCCTCCAAAGCTGGCTCTCCCCTAGCAGCCCACAGGCCTCACACCTAAGGAGTTCCCAGGCTGCCAGGGTGGGGGTGGAGTGGCCTGGCCCACACTTTTACCTGGGTCTCTGAGAGGTTCAGCTGGCGGGCCAGCTCAGTGCGCTCACGGCCCACCACGTACTGGCAGCGCTGGAACTCCATCTCCAGGCGGTACAGCTGCTCAGCCGTGAAGGACGTGCGGGTTCGCTTGGGCCGGTCCAGGTCCAGGCCCTTGGGCAGAACAATTTCCCGGATGGTCCCTTTGGCATCTGCAGGGGCCATGAAAGGAGGTAGGTTAGTTCACTAGTTGAGACATTAGGCCACTGGCAAGCATCTCAGTAAGAGGCAGTGTGATCTAACAAGGAGCTCCTGGGCCTGGGCCTGGCAGTGTGACTTCTGACAAGTTGCTTACCCTCTCTGGGCCTAGCTTTCTCAATCACCAAAGCAGTGTGTTGTAACTAAAGGGTGTATGTATGGGAATGGCCTCAGAACATCAAGTCTAGCATCACAGGATGGGCAGAAAGCACTAACTGACCCAGCCAGGACTCTGTTCCCTTAGCAGAGTAAAGAACAAATGGAAAGAGATATACCAGTTCCAAATACAGAGGAAAAGATAGGTTAGAACTGGATATGATCATTTAGGTAAGGCTTACTAGAGATGTCCAGAGCCAGGTCCTAAGCCCTGTGTGTGTGCATGGCTGTGCACTCTGTCCACAGAACCTCCTGGGGTCCATAAAGAGATTAGTTGGTGTAGGGGAGAAGAGAGCCTGGGGAACTCAAGGACCATTGCTACTGGGGTGCAAGCTGCTGGGTGCCTTCCAGAGAGGGGACTTCTGCCACTCCTTCTATGTACCTAGTCCCAAACAGCAGGGCCACCCTCCTGGGCTCTGGAACAAAGCCCTTCATGCACAGGGTCTCCAATATTCAGAACTTACTTAACAGAGGTGTAAAACCCTACAGCTACATTCACCAGATATTACCACTTAAAGAACTCAGTAAAAGCAGCAAATCGTTCAGCAAAAGTAAAATTTGGAAGCAGGGGGTATTTTATATATATGGATACATCAGCTTTAATCATAGGGGTGAAAATGATCCATGTTTGAGCTACACACATTGATGACTTGAAATTTAGTTATTTGAAAAATTTATGTCAAAAATTAGAGAGTGGAAATATACAGCACTGTCTTCTCTAGGACTTACCAAACCACGCCCAACACATGATGCTGATCATAATGAAGCTAAACTAAGTTATTTATGGTTACATAGGAAGCTTAGTGTCAGTGGAAACCTTAGCAATTGAAGGCAGCCCTGGCTCAGTGCAGGGAAGAATGTCCCCCTCCACAGGTGCAGGAATTCCAAGTCTCTAGGGTGCATGCACAGCTGGAGTTTGCAATGTGGCCCAAGTGTTAGTGGCCCCAGCTGCTCATGTTTTAGTCATAGTAATAGCCAACTCCTCTGAGTGCTTGCTCTGAACCGGGCACTATTTTAAGCACTTTAAGTCTCCCAATGTCTCAATGAATTTGGAACTTTTTTTTTTGTTTTTTTTTTTAGATAATTATTTTTTATTGAAGCGTAGTTGACACACACTATTACATTAGTTTCAGGTGTACAACACAGTGATTGAACATTTATATACATGATAATTCTAGGTACCAGCTATCACCATACCAAGTTGTTACAATATTTTGACTATATTCCTTATGCCATACATTACATCCTGGTTACTTATTTATTTTACAATTGGAAGTGTGTGTATATATATACATATATATATGTGTGTGTGTATATATATATATATATTTTTTGTGAGGGCATCTCTCATATTTATTGATCAAATGATTGTTAACAACAATAAAATTCTGTACAGGGGGGTCAGTGCTCAATGCACAATCCTTAATCCACCCCAAGCCTAATTTTCATCAGTCTCCAATCTTCTGAAGCATAACGAACAACTTCTTACATGGAGTACAAATTCTTACATAGTGAATAAGTTACATGGTGAACATTACAAGGGCAGTCATCACAGAAGCTTTCGGTTTTGCTCATGCATTATGAACTATAAACAGTCAGTTCAAATATGAATATTCATTTGATTTTTATACTTGATTTACATGTGGATACCACATTTCTCTATTATTATTATTTTTAATAAAATGCTGAAGTGGTAGGTAGATACAAGATAAAGGTAGAAAACATAGTTTAGTGTTGTAAGAGGGCAAATGTAGGAATTTGGAACTTTTATTATCCTCATTTTACAGACAGGGAAATGGAGGAACACATTCTAAATAACTTATCTGAGGTCACACTGACAATGTTAATAAGTGCTAAAGACAGCCTCATTTTATTTTATGAATATTTGTTTTAGTAATCTAATGATTCAGCTGATAGGTTAGAATGAAGAGGACTTTGGTCATGGGTAAAAAATGAAATCTTCTGGATGGGTTCAAACTGCCCTGGAAGGCATTGGGAAGGACTCCCTTTGGGATGTGCTATCCTTCAGGAGGTTTCCTGTGAGCCACAGGACTACAGATCCTACTTTTAGAATCCCTGCTATAGAGGGTGAACCTGAGGCCTCATGATTACTGAGACTGGTTCTTCTGGCTCCTGCTCATGTTCCCTTCTGAGGGCACCCTTTGGCTCATGGTGGGCTCCTGGCTGGCAGGTCTTGCCTCTGACCTCACAGGCTCTCACGCACCTTCCTGCTCACAGTCAGCCCTCTTGGAGAAGGTGAGTTTGGGTGGGGAGATGCAGTTGCTGCTCAGAAGTGCCCCCTCACACACACACAAGGCAGGTCTTGCCAGGGCACTGTCAGAGCACATCGAATAGATGTGGGCTTTGTTCTCAGAGTGCTGGTGTAAGCCATAGGCCTTTGGGACAGCTCAGGCTTCTCCCCAACTCCGGTACTTTCTACATTCCAAAAGGGTAAGTAATGTTTGTGACCCCGTTGTGACTGGGTCCCCTCTGCTCAGGTCCTACTGTTTCTAATTGTGAGACCAATCTCAGAACTTCCTCATGGCACCCAAGTGACTCCAACTCCAAAGGCACTGATTTCCTTAAAAGTGTCTTGAGGAATGTGGACTGGAGGAAGGGTGAGGGGTGTCATCCATGGTGGTGGCAGGTTTACATTCTCTCCCCAAGAAGCCTCCTGAAGCTCACCTAAAGCTCTGAGCCTGTGCTCCTAGCCACCAAGTCAAACCATGGGTGTCCCCACCCCTTTTCTTTTTCCTAGAAGAGCTAAGAGAGGCACACCTGCCTCAGGGAGCGGCCAAGGTCAGCTCAGGGACTGGGGAGGTAGGGACCACATAAGAAAGGCAACCTCAGACTTGCCTGTCGGTTATCAAAAAATGCCATACAAACAAGCACATGAAAAGGTGTTCAGCATTGTTAGCCATTAGGGAAACGCAAATTGCAACACAAGAAACACATACTGGAATAGCTAAAATAAAAAATACTGAGAGTGTAGAAGGCTGGTGAGGATGTGGAGAAACTAGATCTCTCATACACTGCTGGTGGGAATGTAAAAGGGCAGCCACTTTGTAAATGGGTCTGACAGTTTCTTTAAAGACTTAAACATATACTTACCATAGAACCCAGTGACCACACTCCTGGGCATTTATCCTAGAGACACAAAATCTTAGGTTCACATCAAAACCTGCATGTGAATGTTCATAGCAGCTTGATTTGTAAGAGCCCGCAAAGGGGAACAATCTAGGCGTTCTTCTGTAGGTGACCGGTTAAACAAACTGTGCTCCCACTAAACAGTGGGGCAGCACTCAGCAGTAAAAAGGAATGACTGCTGATAGACACAGCAATTTGGATGAATCGCCAGGAAATACACTGAGTGAATAAAAACAAAGTCAGTCCCCAAGGATACATGCTGTATGATTCCATTTACATAATGCTATCAAATGACAAAGTTATAGATGTAGAGAACGGACCCAGGATTGATGGGTTAGGTAAGGAAGGATGTGGCTGTAATGGGGTAGCAGGAGAAAGTTCCTGGTAGATCATGATAGGACAGGTCTATATCTTGATGGTGGTGGTAGTTGTATGAATCTAAAAATGTGATAAATGTCATAGAGTTATATATAAAAAGAAAAAAATACTAGTGTATGTAAAAATGTGTGAGAAAGGTCTATAGTCTAGTGGATTATTGTGTCAATGTCAATTTCCTGATTTTGGTAATGTAATATAGATATAAGATGTCACTATTGGGAGAAGCTGGGTGATGGATAAATGGACCTCTCTGTCGGAACTTCTCTGTACTACTTTTACAACTTCTTCTGAGTCTAAAATTATTTCAGAATAAGGCATTAACAACAGCAACAACAAAAAAATGCCATGAAGCTAAAATGGTGTTTTGTCACAGAAGCAGACAAATCCATTGGCAGAATAAATACAACAGTATTTCCCCAAAAAACTCTGCATTCCACTTGTGGTTTGTAAGATGACTTTAAATGGTACATAAGTAAACAGCAATCATTTCAAAATGCATGAATTTATTTTAATGTTACTATAAAAAAATTAAGACCTAAGATTTTGTGTGCATAGGACAAGGCTCAAGTAGGTATTTCATTTAAAAATGTATTATGCTAAAATACTAAGTAAATGAATGGAACATGACTATAACAGAAATGCTAAAGATGATATTTGAATGACTGAATATTGGGAAACAATGAAATCAAGAGTACACAATCAGATCCACATATTTATAGTGATAGAGTTTATGATAAAGGGAGTGTTCTAAATGGAGAAAGGTGGTCTAGTCAATAAATGGAGTTAAGTGACTTAGTGACTATAAAACATATACATATATATATATATATGTTTCAAATAAGCAACAATAAGTTTCAAATGGATTAGAGAGCAAATCATAGACTATAAAATTATAAAGGCACTTGAAGGATATTTTTATAATCCTGAACTCGGGGACAGCTATCTAAGATGTAAAATGAAAGCAAAGGATGTATTTAACTCTATTAAAGTTAAAAACTATTGTATGACAAAAGCACCTAAACCATGGTAAAAATACTAAAAACAGAATTTAAGAGAATACTTTTTAAAAAAGTCAATGAAATAATATCCAGAATATGTAAATGCAATTATAAGTAAATGATGTTTTTAAAATGAGAAGTAGTCTAGCAGAAAAAATGGCCATTCACAGAAAAATATACCAAATGGCCAATAAACATATGAAAAGATGAGCAGTTTCACAGAAATCAGGATTATGCACATTCAGACAAGAGAAAATCATTTATCTTCCATAGGATTGGAAAGACATGAACAGATGCTCTATAAAGCTCTGATGTGCCACAGGAGAATCCATACTCCCCTTCTCTGTTGGTAGAACCATGAAGCATCACAACCTTTTAAACCTGCTGCATTTGTCAAGATTAAAGATGCATGTAGATTTGGCCCTAGCAATTTTAGTAGATATTTATCCAGGAAAACACAAACTCATATGCTCCAAGGCATATATAAGGATATTTGCTGCAGTATTGTTCAGAATATTGAAAATATGAAAGCATCCTCAGTTTCCTACAAAGGAAATGGTTGAGCAAATTGTGATAATCCATACTACAGTATATCATGTAGAGTGAAAAAGAATGAGGTTATATCCATATGAACTGACAGTTAAGTAAAAGAAAGTTACAGAATAGTATGTGTAGTACTATCCCACTTACGTGAATCAAGTGATATATATTCAACTATTCAACAGATAAGTGCCTACTAGATAGCAAATACTATATGGAAATGAGCAAAATAAACAAGGTCTCTTTCCCATGGACCTTGTGTTGAGGGGAGAGACAGATAATGAATTTAAAAACTAATATGTGAGCTAATGATAAATGCTGGGAAGACAATAAAACAAGATAAAGGGATATTATTACCAATCCTCCCCAGATAACCAAAACCCAAAGACCATAGTGTGTGTCTGTGGGCAGGCGGGGAGGTTGCTATTTTAGCAAGGATGGTCAGAGAAGGCTGTTCATCAAAGTCAAATAGTAGATAAATCATGAATGTTTTTCATGAATGTTTCCAATTCCTTTCAGGCAGATGGTAAGGTTGCACTAATTTTCTGCCCTTTGAAACTAGATATGATCACATCACTTCTTTTAGCCAAGAGGAAAGGTGAACACTTTAAGAGGGCTCATAATCTGCCACATCCCTTCCCCCTGCTGTGATGTCCTGGAAGCAGAAGCTAAAATGTAGCTTCATCAGCTTAGGTTTCTGGGTATGAAAATGGACCCTAGCCCCCTTGTGAGGGACCTATCAGGTGAGTGAGAAATACACGGTTTATTAAACCTCTGAGGTGTGGGGTTGTCTCTGCAGCAAAATCTAGCTCACCTTTATTGACACAGCCCTCTTCCCTGAATTGTTCCTTTCCTGAGTGTAGTCTGGGGGAAGCACCAGGCAAGGAAGGAGCTTTATACCAGGGCCTCTTTGTGGGTAGGTGTTTGTCAGGGTGAAAATGCATTAGTCTAAATGGAATGTGTCCTGAGCCTCATGGTCCTCAGGTCTCCTCAAAGATGGGTGAGTCCTAAGGTACAGGACGTGGTGGATCGGGCCAAGGAGCCTTTGCCTTGGGAGAGGTGATGATCCCTGCCTGATAATAGTTATCTAATGCTCCTGACCTCCAGGACTACATATGATCCCTCCCAGTAGGCCCCCTAACTGACTTCATCTCCTGGTACCCCGGTAATTCCTTTGCACAACAAGCTGTAAATGTGCTAATTTTTAAGTGTGATAAGGTCTTCCTGCCTTCATCTACAAATATAATGTGATGACTGTAAAAATTCCTTAGGGAAAATTCATGCTAAAGTTTGTTGGAAAAAACTGAAAGTGGAAGAATAATTAAGAAAAAAACATTAAATTATGAAGAGAGAATACTTGCACTGCCACACAGCAAAATGTATTGCAAAGCTATAGCAACTAAAATGGTATGATGCTGGCACAAGAGTTCTGAAGCAAATCCATGCATAAATGAGGAGTTGACACATCATAAAGATGGCATTTTAAAGCAGGTGGAGGGAAGACAGGATTATTAAAGACAGCTTTTGGACAATTAGCTCATTATTTGGAATGAAAGTAATTTATCTTGCTACTGCATGCAAAAATAAACACAAGGTAGATCAAAATTTTAAATGTAAAAAATAAAGCCCCAAAAATGGAAGAAAAAACATAGAATTTTTTTATATCATTAATGTATAATTACTTGAACAACATTATGGTTACTAGACTCACCCTATTATCAAGTCCCCCCCACAGACCCCATTACAGTCGGAGAATTTTTTAAAAGAAAAATAAGTGACAGATGTGAGTACCTAGAAATTAAAGCTTTTGCAGGATGAGAGACAGTTAAAAGACAAATAACAGAGTGGGAGGAAATATTTATAACACATGCATAGCAGAGTCCTTATGTCTAGTACACACACACATCCCCTGTAGCCCAATGAGTAAAGCCAAGCAGTCCAGTGAGAAACTGAGCAAATTACATGAAAGGGTTATTCAGAGAAGAAGAAAGAAAAGTGGTTTAATAAGTAGGAAAACATCCTCAAGCTCCGAGGACACCAGAGAAAATGAAAGTTAGAGCAGCAACGAGATACAATTTTTTTTCAGATGCCATATTTTATCTATCAAACTGGGAAAACTGTGCAGGTAAAAGTGAGGGATAATACATGTTCTCCTGAATTTTGTTAGTAAGAATAAAAATTAAAACAGAGTAAGAATCTTCTTTTGGGAGGGGGTGGTCAATTTCATAATACCTAGCTAAATTAAAAAATGCATAATTCCTTTTGTCCTAAAAATGTTATAAAGGTTTCTACCCCAGAGAAACAGCATATACTTTGATAAAAACAGATCCACTATTCGTGGCATAGTGTATAAGAGGAAAAAGCTGAACATTTATCAGTGGGAATATTGTTGATAAAGTTGCAGTACAGTCATGCCTTCAGCTATTATGTAGACATTAACAAGAATAAGATACTTCCTCATATGCTGACTTGAACAGGTGTCCATCATATACTGCTACATGAAAATAACATCTATAATCCTAATTTTGTAAAGAACAAGAAGTAGAGCTGAATTGTGTGCATATGTGTTTGTGTGTGTGCTTGTACCTAGATAAGATCAAGTCTGGAAGGATGTACACCTCTCTCTTTTGTTTGCTGCTCAAGAGTGGAAGCTGGCCAGGGAGGGAAATTTTCTCACTGTGCATTTATTAAGTATTCGGTTTGTTGCAAAGAGTATATAACAAACATTTTAATATATATGTGCATATATAATAAAAATAAAAATATTATATATATTATATATATTGGTTGGAGAAGAACTTTCTAATTGAGAACTAAAATCTAGAAGTCCCAAAAGAAATGACCATTAGATGTGAATACAGTTTAAATTTAAGCTCAGAAGAAAACAACTCACAGCAAAGTTTAAAAAAAGGAAAAGATCTGGGGATATTTGCAACACATGCCACAGAAAAAGGGGTCATTTTCTTAGTATAAAGTTAGTGTTTACAACTACATGAAAACAATGAGCAAACTAACAGAGAAATGGCTAAGTACATGAATAAAAAAATTCACAGAAGAGGAAATCAAAAAGAATATGAATATATGCGTAACTTCACTAGTAACTGAAAATGCTAAAAATAAGGTTTTTTTTTCATTTGAAAAGACTTTATTCTAAAAGACTGAGTATATTCTGGGTTCAGAGGATGTGGAGAAATGGCACTTTCATATGCAATTCCTGAGAGTACAAATTAGAACATTTTTGGCCTAAAGTTTGGAAATATCTATCACAATTTAAGTGTATATACTTAGATTTCAAAATTTCACTTATAGGAATTTATCCTGTAATTATGCTCACACCAGATATATGTGAAATTATGCTTATTATATTAAACATTTTCTTATGAAAAATTTCAAACATACAAAGTTAGAATAATGCAATGAGCCCTAATCCAACTTCAACAATCACAAACTCTACAACAATCCTATTTCTTCTGTATCCCCATTGCTTCAAGCAAATCTCAGACATCATATCATTTCATCCAAAAGTATTTCCAGATGTATCTCTACAAAGATAGAGACTCCCTTAAAAACAACTACAATTCTATTGTCACAATCGAAAACTTTAACAATCATTTCTTAATATAATAAAATGCCCCACCTGCTTATACAGTTTTCAGACTGCATCATAAGTAAGACTTTAAAAAAACCATCTGTTCAAATCAGGATACAAAGGTGTCCACTGAAGCATTGTTAGTAGTAGTGAAAAAGTAGGACTAACCTAAAAATCCACCAATAGGGGAATGGTTAATTAAGTTACATTATATCAGCATTTTCTGTGCAGCTTTAAAAGGAACAAGACAGTTCTAGATAGAACTAGAATGTTTGTTTCCACATTCTACAATTCAAACAATAAAAATTTCTTTCCACAAATGTTTATTAAATGCAAAAAAGCAATTGCAAAAAGAATTCCACTTTTGTAATATATAACCTACATATTTATGTTTTTCAATTATGAGAGAAAGTTTGGGAGGCATCATCTTGGAAGTGGAAGTGTAATGGAAAACTTTGAACTCACACATGATACAACAAAACTGCACAGCTTGGTTTTTTGTTAATTACAAAGTTGTTTTATACTTCAGAAAACAATACATTACAAACAAAATTAAAAGCAGATTATAAACACATATTGAGAACAATTAGCTACTATCCATAATAAAGACTTTCTATGAATCAAGAAGGAAAATGGTATTTGAAAATAAAACTGGTCAAGGGAAATGAATTAACAGATTACAGCAGAAGAAACACAACAAGTAGATAAACATGAAAAGATGCTCAACTTCATGAATAATCAAAAAAATAAAAAATTAAAGTGCCAGTGAGGTACTACCTATCACCTATAACACCGACCAAGGTTAAAAAAGATATATAACGTCCAAAGTGGGGAGAGAGCAAAGATGGGGATATAAATTGCTAAACTTTTTTTCTTTCATTTTTGAAGAACAACTTGGCAATATCTAGCAAGATATAAAGTGACAAGATGACAAGATTCAGAGATAGAAGCATTTTCAGGCGTTGCTGGGGGTGGGGTTGGATGTGACCATCTATCTAATGGAGGGCAATATGGATTCTCTTCAAAATTGCAAACATAGACAGTTTTTGACCCAGTAACCTACTTTTAGGAATTTCTCTGACAGATATAACTATACATGTGGAGATGGCTAAAACAAGTTTGTTTATCACATCATTGTATATAATAGCAATAGATAAGAAAAAAGTTTAATGTCTACCAATAAAGCATGGGTTATATAACATAACATTTTGGTTCATCCAGAACATACTGGAATGTTCTGTCCATTCAGAACAAATGGAATACTGTGCATCTGTAAAAGAAAAAGAATCAGAAGTTCTTTACATTCCAAGACATATTGATAAGAGAAAATAACCAGGTGCAGGAAAATTTTGAGAGATGCTACCACATGAGTAAAAAATAAAAGCAAATATATATATATATATATATATGGCCGTGCTGAGTTGCATAAGCCTAAAAATTATTTGGAAGGACATATTGAAAAGCAGTAAAAAATGGCTGCCTTTGAGCTGAGTGGGACCTGGAGGATGGGTGACAAGGATGGGAGAGAATTTTCACTGTGTACTTAAAATAACAACTTTTTGGTGTTTGAATCATATGAATACTTGCTATTTTTAAATTAAAGGAAATAGGTTTAATTGTGTGTATGTGTGAGTGTGTGTGTGTGTGTGTGTGTGAATCTTTTGAAGCAGCAATTCCACTGCTAGGAATTTATCTCTTGGAAATACTCAAACAAATGCGCAAAGGCTCGTCCCTTGGGAGTTCATTTCGTAGTGTTTATATTAGGGATAAACAACTGGAACCTCTTCCAGAGATTAGGAGAATTTGGCTTTCCTCATCCAAGGACTACTTCTCAGTCACGGAACTGGGCGACATGGTTAAGCCGAAAAAATGACCCTGCGGATTTTAATTTCACTTTAAGATAAATTGCAAAACAGCTTATGTAATACGATTTCTCGTTTACTGTTTTTGTATAAGAGAGTAGGAAAATCTCCTGGAAGGACGCATTTTAGAAACTCAGAATGCTGGCTGTTCTGGCAGCCTTCTGCCACTTTGGGTTTTGTTTTCACGTTAAGCGTGTATTACTTTTTGAATTTAAATCCTCCATTTACGTGTCTACTTTGTGATTGTGTTCCTGCGGGAGGCTGGGTCTTCGGGGTGCCCTCCACCCGCTGCGCCCTGGATTCCCGCAGCTCCACGGTGAACGCAGTGGTCGGCGGGAGGAGCAAAACAGAGCAGACTCCGGCTATACTTACCCGGTCATTTCAAGCTCCTGCAGAGGGCTGGAGGCATGTGATTTCGGAGGGAGGAGAGACGCGGGTTCATCTGGTTATTTCTCTCACCCCGCTGGCTGCCTTTGCGGGACCTCACGCTAAGCATAGCGGACAGCCGGGAGACTCACTAGGGACCTTGCGGCCCTGCGCTACCGTTGACCTCTCCCGGCAGCACACCCGGCTTCTCGGACCCTCGGCGGCCTCCCAGGCCCTGGGGATCTGGCTACATTAAACAACCATATTTGAAGTGTGTCAGGTTTTACATTTTAGTGGTTCTCACTGAAAGTTGGCGATAGCAGAAAATTCAAAAATACGGCGTTGTCAATTTTATATTTTAAGAATTATTCTGCATTCCGGTATCATTACATTTTCATACAAGGAACGACACTGAAAAGTCAAAAAATATAGCCATTTCAGAACAGACTTTCTCCCCCGGGAAGGGCGCGGGGCCCCCCACCAAGCGAAATGCTAGATGTTGACTGCTCTGTCTCCTTTCATTCATTCTACAAACATTAACTGGGCGCCTACTTTGTGCCAGGAACACATATCTGGGGAGATCGTGAACTTGGCGGGCGCGGTGACAACCTCCTCCGTGGTTCCGGCGCTGCCTCAAGGGAGCCTCGGATACACGCCTCCCTTGAACTCAGAGCAGACCTTGCTCCGCTGCCTCCCGGACCTGGCCGCCGGCGCGGGTCTGGAGCCCCGAACGTCCCTGGAGGCAAGACAATCTCAAGATTGGGAAGCTGAGCGCCAGCAGCCCCAGCCGGGTCTGTCTGGCACATAGTAGGTATTCATTAATGTTTGTGCACTGAATAGTCGAGCAAGTGGAGACAAGGCCCTGGGAGGACGCGGGAGAGATGGTTTGAGCGGCCTTTGCAGGCTGCATCTAGCGCCTGCAGCGGGCGCCACCCGCCCGCCGCGCTCGCTGCCCGGGCTTTTCCGGGCCCGCCCACTCCTCGCCCCTTCAGGCCAGATCCGGTCCTGGCGCTACCACGTCTTTCTGCAGTGTCCGAAGCCACCCTGGCGTCTCCAGCTGAGACTTTCCAATCTCCCTCCCGGAGCAGGGGCGGGGGCGGGGCGGGGGAGGCCGGGCGAGCCAGGCTCCTCCGCCACCCGGGTCCCGGGATTCCTGGGCAGACCCATTCCGCCTCCGTTGTCCTGTATCATTGTTTCTCAAACTGGGTACGACCTCGGCGGGGCCCGCTGGTGGGGGACCCGCTACTGGGTTTCCAAAGAGACTCAGGCCAAATCCTTATTTAATGGTAAACAAACAGAAAATGTAAAGAAAATTCATAAATTTCGTATGCCCGCGCCCTCCCCTCCCCCACACTGCCGCGCACATAAAATGTGCAAATCAAAGAAATTTAGCCAAGGGAGAGGAGCTTGGGGCTTCTAGTACCCCAGACTCAAGTCGGTAGTAGTTGAGGAAAAGGCATAGAGCTAGCAGGACTCATAGACGCCCTGTCTCCCTACAGATTATAAGAAATGAGCAGACTCGAATCTAGTGCCAGCGTACATCGCCCAGAGACACACGCCGTCTCGTCCCCTCCGTCCCCTCGAGGCCTGAGTACCCACTCACTGTCCCAGCCTGACAAAGACTGGGCCTCCCTGCCCTCTGATTACCCAGGGGCCACCTGGTTGCTCCCACCCTGCAGGTGCGGGCCCGCGGGATGCAGCAGCTGGTCCACCCACCGAGTCCAGGCGACCACCCCTGGCAGCAGAAATGGTGTGAGAACACAAGGAGCCGCCAAACCCTTCACAGTTCCCTGAAAATGAAAACGGGGAACACGAGATACAACAAGATGACACATTTGGTTGCTGGACTGTGTCCCTGAGTTGGGGGAAAGGACGCTGGGGAGGGAAAATGTATATAAAGGGCTAAATAAAAATCAAACGGATAGGGTCCGGCACAGACCTCAGATAAGAAAGTAGGTCCTTCTGTCAAAAAATAAACAAAGAAAAAGAAAAACATAACAAAGGAATTCCAAGGAAATACAAAAGAAACCTAATAACCCCACAAACTCTGAAATTAAAAATTTAAGTAAAAAGAAAAAATCCCATAGTGCAGCCTCCTGCATGAACCATTTAATCCTTTCATCCACTGCCTGGGGGGCGACTGGTCCTGGGATTATTTATTCTATTAACAGACTCATACTGAGGCTAAAGTCCTGCGTTCTGCTCGTCTGCCTAGGGCCAAGTGCCTGGACTTTAAATCCAGTGTTTGTTCCTAAGCAGCATTCTGCCTCGACTTCTCCATTGCCCAAACATCCACAGGGAGGGGGACAGGTGTGCCCTCAGGCAGCTACTGCGCTCTCTGATCTCGGGGTAGGCCTCTAAGGTCCCACCAAGTGTCTCATGTCCAGTGGCCGCTGTAAATCTAAGTAGAAAGCTAGTGTACACTGGATAACGCTGAGCCTGGCTGATAGAGGGGGGTGCTTATTCCTGCAAGTCACCCCCAGATCAAGCCCTGGAAGCTGTGGCCCCTTGCCAGGCATCTTCAGTCAAGTCTAGCAGCCAGGGCCCTGCCTGATATGTGTATACCATTGTGCTCTGTTTGGATGTGCTGTTTCTGGAGTGTGGGTCCACCACTGCCCCCGAGTTCTCAGGGGAGCAGAACTCCACTAAATTCAATACTTCCCTTCCCCGCACCCACATCCACAGTAGGAATTGCCCAGCAGCTAGTGGGTGGTTGTGTTGGGGGGTGGGGAGCAGCCATTTGCAGCCTGAGTCATGCCTAGCTTGTGCCCAGGTGGCAGCACAGAATTGGAGGGCAGAGGGACGTGGCCCAAATGGGGTTTTGAGACCCACAGGCCCAAAGAACTGCTTCAAATGAGCAGGAACCGATGACACGCATTGATCATAAAAACTGCTGGTTCGGGTGACATTCGCAGACCGCCACCATTCCTAGCTCTACCCAGACAGGTTGTTGGATTCCCGTCCGGATTAATTTGAGAATCATGTAGGGCACGTGCGAGGGTGCGAGTGTGAGCATAGATTGTGAGGTTGCAGGGAGTTTGGGATGAGAAGTTTTCCCACCTCTTCGGATTGCTGGGATCCCGGCTCCACCAAAAAGGCCTCAGCCTGAGCCAGGGCTAGGAGGTGGCCAGTTCATTCAGGCTGCCTCCTGCTGGAGGTTGGCGCCCTTTCCAAATGTAAAACAATGGGATCCCCATGACTATTCCTCACTGGCCAGTGGGCTGTGCACACAGAAGTGTGTGGCTGCACCTATGTGACTGTATGGCCCCCCTGCAAGCCTAGCTGTCTCCACAGTGGGGTTCCTGTTATGCTCATACGCCTGTCATCCTGGTGGCCTTGTTTGTGCCTGTCTGTGGCAAGAAGCAGCCTCTACTTTGAGGTGGGGGGATGCAGTGAGGTCCACCTCCCTGGCTCCCCAACTGGCATTTGGCAAAGGCAGATGGAAACACAAGCCAGCGTTCCTGCAAGGGGATTGGGGAAGGCTGGGTTTTTCACCCTTTGGCTATTAACCTCCCAACACACTGGCAGCCTGTGGGTCTCAGGGGAAGGAGACCATGTCCCCTACAATGTGGTGAGCTGGGGGAGGTCTCTGAGGAAGGAGGACCACTCCAGAAGTGGCTTGGGGGTTACCTCAGAGCTCCCTTCTCTCATTCAGTGGAATATTTAAGGAGATCTTACAGGGTTTGTAGTTCTATAGCTACCACCTCTGACCCTTAGCAAGGTCATTCAAAGTAAGAGCTACAGATTTCTTTGTATAGATGAAGAAACAGGCAGAGAGATGAAGAAACTGGTTCAATTTCAAAGGGCTGTAAGGCTGGTATTTCAAACTACTTTCATCTAATTCCAGTACCCAAGTTTTCCTTTTACTCCCCATGCCTTGGGACTTACAGATGTGCTACCCTGGGGAGGGTGCTCAGGGGAGAAGTGGGGAATAGAAAAGACCCAGAGAGAGTGGATATCTTAGAATCCTCACCTACCAGCAACTTGATGGCTGAATTGGCAAATGTTTCTCCTCCACCTTTTTATGGTTTCCTCCAAAGGTACTTTGGGAGGATGTGTCCTAGTAGGTCAAGGGCAAAGAGTATTCTCCACATCCTGGGGCCACGGCGCCGAGGGCTTCACTTCCCCAGGGTTTTTTAGCTGTCAGAACCCCCGCCCTGGGCCTGGGGGAAGCTGAGTGTGACGCAGATGACCCTGGCTAGGAAGGATTAGTGCTAACTGATGCTGGGTATCTACAGCCTATAATAACCTCCTTGTCATTAAATGGGAAAGAGCAGAGGGACTTATGAGGGCCCTGTTTACTTTTCATTTCTTTTAGGTGTGTAAGTACACGATCTGTGCTATATTTATATTTTCCAAAGGTCATGGCATCACTGTATGTGTGTATATGCATTTATAAAAGTACACTATGGACAGCACACACAAGCTACACCACATACAATAGGGGTTCATCTCTGCCCGGCTGTGGATTTTTCTTAGAGTGGGTTGCCCTCACCCCAGAAAGTAGAGGGTCACTTTTGACTCCTTTCTTCTGAAGCCACACCTGGGAGTTATTAAACTGACATCTATACACGAAATTTATTTGTTCTCCATTCAGTTAGTAGAATGGAAAGGATGGTAGGTGGGCACAGAACACAATTGTTCAGGCAGAAGGAAATGTCCACCCATGATGGCGTGTGAGGTGATGAGTATTACAGGCAGGGACTTGAGGGTCTTAAACTGGGAGTGTGGGCTGAGGGGAGTGATTTCTCAATTTCTGGAAACCCTGTTGACTTCTTTCATGGAACTGCATGCTGGCTGCTAATGGCCCTGTACCCAGGACACCTCAAATTTATGGAATGGGATCTAATTTAATCCCAGGTGCCCAACAGGTCCACACATCTTCTGGAATCCCTACTGGGTGCGGATCACCTCCCATGCCTTGTCCTTTAACTGCCTTGGCCCAAGTCTACCCTCAGTATGGTGCTGGCACCCCAGCTCAAGGTGACCACACCTAACACCAGGAGTTGTTTCCCAACAACCAGATTCCTCCGTGTCCAAGACAGTCATCAGTTGATTTCACATTGGACTGCCTTCATGCTGTCTTCTAGCTCTATCTCCATTTCCAGAGCCACTCAAACCTAGCAGCTGTGGTGGACGGCCTGGCCAAGGTGTCCCAGTTTGTGCAATAGTCTAGCTCACACCAGACAAACTCGGGGATCCTGGCGCTCCAGTAACCTAGAGCAAGCATAAGGTTGGTTCTCCTTCCCCAGCAGTAGCAGAGGAAATAGGCTCTGGCCAGTCAGCCCCGCATTTCCCAGAGCTGGCGCTCAGAAAGCAGCAGGAAGAAGGCAGCTGGAGGAAGCCCAGAAAGTTGGAGAAGGAGACCGGTGGAGCTGTTACCCGCGAGTGGCCTCTTCTGGGCGCTGCGTCTCCCGATCTTGGGGCTCAAGGAGGGCGGGGTGACAGGCCTCAGGCTCTGGTGGAGGCCTAGAGACAGGCAGAGGGCAAGACCCTGGAGTCCCCTTTCTCCCGTCTCACTGAGCGAGGCCCGGATCCAGCGAAAGGCGAGCCTAGAGCTTCGCGTGAGGCTGGCTTTGGGGTTCGGGGAAGCCTTAGCCTCGCGGTGAGGAGGCCAGACGAGCTGGGTATTCGGGCGCAGTACAGGGGCTCTTGCAGGAGGAGAGTGCTGAGAAGGCGAGTTGGGCAGAGAGAAGTGGCCAGGAAAGAATAGAGCAGGGCGATGCCCGAGAGAAACAGAGAGACGCGAAAGGCCAGGCCGGGAGAAGGCCGCACGGGAGCCGGCTGGGCCCGGGCGCCGCGAGGAAGTGTAAACATAGAGAACGAAGCCCGGGCGGCCGAACCGCGGGCACCCTCGGCGTCCCGGTGCGCTCTTCCGCGAGCCACCGGTGCGCTCTGCACCGCTGGGGAAACGCCGAGCAGGCGGAGGGGAAGCACCTCAGCCGCTGGGCTTAGCCCGGGCCTCTTCCTCCCGCGATTCCCGACGCTGGTCCCTTTTTGTCCTGTCTCCTCGGAGCACTCGTGACGCTTTTCTAGACACCCGCCTTGAGGGACGCGGGGCGAGGAGCCGGCTCTCCACACTGCACTCCCATCTCTACCCCCCCTACACAGCACCCGGCTGGGATGCCTGGGGTGAAAGGCCGGCGCGAGAGCCTGAGAATTTGAAGGCAGTGACGTGGGGATATTGTTGGTCCCATTCGCCGCTTTGTCCCCTGCACTAGGCTCAATGTCTGGCACACAATAGATGCTCAAAATAATATTTGCTGAGTGAATGTCTGAATGATGACCTAATGAATGGATTTATGAATTGGGAGGTGGAGGCTGCAGGAAACTAGGAGGCCCCAGTGGGGATCGGGTGGGAGTCCAGTGGGCCAGGGCGGTGAGCAGTTCTCTTACCTCGCACCAGGATGCGGCGGCAGTGGTCTGTCTCTCCGAGTCCGGGCAGCCCGTCGCTGTCCGCGCCGCTCTCCCTAGAGCCCGCGGGGCTGGAGGCAGAGGTTCCCGCAATTTCCTTTGGGCTGCGGCCTCCGGCATCAACGCTCGAGTCCTCCGCTCCACTGCGATCCCCGCCGCGCCCACCGCACGACTCCCGGCGTGCGGGGCCACGGTCGCGCTCGGCACCCCCGTCGCCCATGCCGGCTGCCACCGCCGCCTTAGCCACCGCCTGGCCAGCCTGGGTACTCAAAGCCGAAGGCTCCCCGCCCCTCGAGCTCCTCGTCCGACTCCTCCTCCTCCGGCACCGCCCCCGCCCGGGTGCTCCACCCCTCCCTGCTGATTGGGCCCGAGTCGGGGTTCTGCAACTCGCCGCAGCTCACCAGAGAGCGGCGCCAGTGGGTGGGGGGACGGTGGCCCCACTCCTCTACTCCTAGTCTAACCCCACTCCGCGCCCGGTTTGGGGAGGCTGGGGTAGCCCTGAGGTTCGAGCAAGGCCCTAAAATCCTCTTCTAAAGTTTATCAACTCCCTTCCCCACTCCCGCCGTCCCCAAGGAAGCACAGCCTCCGTGCTCCGGCTCTTCCAGCCAAATCCAAAACCAAAGTTCTCCAGGAAGGCGACCCCGGCGAGATCCCGGAGAAAACAAGAGGTTGGCCTTGCTCGGGCGCCCGGCGGGGTAGGAAACTGGGGGCGGGGGCTCAGGCCTGGGATTCAGTGCTCCATCCCGCGCTCAGACACAGACTTCCACCCACACTGTTAAACACAGACTTCAGGCCCCTCCCGGCGCTCCTGGGAGAGCAGGGCCAGGAATAATAAATGAATCCGAGAGGGTGAGGTGAGGGGACTGACGGAGTAACCCTCATTGGCTCGGGGAGAGAAAACAGACGAGCAGACAGCCGGGTCCTGGAGCTGAGAGGGTCGAATGAGGCCGCGACTCTGGTAGGCAGCAAATGCCCGATTCCCCAGCAGCTCACAGGCCCTCACACAGGGACTGCACCTCGACGCAGGGATAGAAAGTGGGCATTTCCTTGTGCATCCCCTCCCGGTGGAGCTCCCCCAATTCAGTTCCAGATCCCCGGTCCCGTCCTCGTTGAGCTGGGGAGGCGGAAGCGCAGGCGGAGGTAAGCGAGGCTGGAAATCGGCGCTGTGGAGCTGAGCAGTGGGGGTCCCTGGGCAGAGCCCTAGGCCTTCAGAGGAGTCAGGGTCCCCAGCGCTTTCTGAGGAGCCCGTGCTCACCCTAGTTTAGCTTCTCCTTCGACAGCGCCAGGAGAGGCCAGCCAGGATTTCCCTTCCTTTGACTTAGGAAGGGGCTTGGAGGAAAAGATTGAGAGACTCCAGCGAAAGGGTGTGTGCACACGTGTGCGCGCGCTCTGGAGGACCAGTGACCCTCCCCTAAAGCGCTGTAACAGTCTTTGCTTCCCTTCCCTGGCCCTCACGCTAGGGTGACCGAGTGCTTCGGTTTGTCCGAGGGTCTGATTGAGGGCGTCTGTGGGAGCAGGGTCGGTGGCTGTCGATCTCAGGTGTCTGTGGCATGGCTCAGTGAATTGCTGGTGAGTGGGGCAAAGAGTGTACATGTGTCATTGCCTTAGTGTGTGTTCAGTGTGCCTGTGAGAAAGGAAGGATAGAAGGAAGGGAGGGCGGGAGAGAAAGATCCTGGGCCACAAGGCAGTTTGGGCGGGGGAGGGGAGCGGCGGGATTACTCCCAGGGTGTGGGGCAGGATGTGCAAAGAGAGAGCCGCCTGGGCCAGCTGCGAGCGCTGAGGGTTCGTGGCTCTTGGGGCTCCGGAAGGAAAGACGTTTATAGTCCCTGGAGGGCCTTGGGGAGTGTGACCCAGCCGGACCGAGCTTGGCTGGAAGCACCCGGGCCGTGTGTGCGTCGTGAGCCCTGCACTTTGTACCTCAGAGCCTGGCCCCTGGAGGGGCGGCCTTCAGCGACCTCCACAAGGGCCAGGGTGCCCTCCACCCCCGCCTACTAGGACGCTGGTCGCCTGATCCAGCGCGTCATCTTCTCTCGGGACTTAAGTCTTTCTCCTCTTTGGCTCCCTCAAGCTTATTTTTATTATTCAAACAAGACGCACCTGGTATAGAAAAATTCTAAGCAGAAAGCAAACACTTGGCTCGAATCTCCTGGCTCTTCCCAAACCCTCGCTTTCTGCCTGCCACATGCGAGGTCAGGGTTTCTGTTTAAAGAAAAATGGAACAGCACCCGCTGAACCCTGCCGGGTTTTATTTATTACCCTTCAAATTTTTCTTTTCACAAATGACGTCTTTCCGTGCCAGTAACTCAGGTCTCCATCCAGAACTCTTCTGGGGTGCGTGGATGGGCTTCCGGGCGTGCACACACTCACTGGTGAGCGGGCAGCTCCGCCGCAAAAGGCCGGAGGCTTCGCAGAATACCGCGGAGCCAGAACTCGGGACGTTGGGGCCCCTTTCTCTTTTCCGGCTTGTGGGAGCCCCGCAGGGAGCGCGGGAGCGGTTGACTCTTGGAAGTTCTGTCTTTACCTTTCTCCTACGCCCTTTATTCTTTCCCCAGTTTCTCTTCGCGGCGGGGAATGTGTAGCCCAGCAGGAGTACCGGCTTTTCTCCGAGGGCCTGGAAAGTGGGGACCCAGCGCCCGAGATTGTGCATGCGGGGATCGAGTGAGGAACTTAAGGGCTTCTGCGCGCTGACGCAGAGAGTGTGTGTAGTGTTTGTGGGTATGGCGGGGGATGCTGGATCTAGTCAAGCCCGGGCTCTGGTCCAGGCCAGATCCTTGTCAGGCCGATCCGGGCGCCTGGACGGCGGCTTGAATCCAGGTTCTCCAATACCAGGCCGCCTCGCACCCCGCAGTTCCTTCCGGGGCACACTCCCAGCGCTGCTCAGTTCCCCGCCCAGGAGACGAGTTGTTCAGGAACCACAGGGCTCTCGCCCACGTGCTTCCCTCTCTGGAGACCGAGTCCTGCCGGGCTACCTCCTGTGCCTGCTGGGTGGGGAAAGCTGGGCGCTCCCCTTCTGGTACAGACTCATGGCAGAGTTGGCTTTGCTGAGTTTGTGTGCGCCCCCGCCTATGCGCACACGTGTTGGGACGCTGGCTCTGGAGGACCCTCCGGTGCAGGGTAAGCTGGAGGCAGCGCTGCGCGGGAGGAGTCCGCCTGGCACGAATTCACTAAGATCCGGGATTCCGCAGGACTGGTTGGCCAGTGTTCTGTGCCTGTTGTGCCTACTCCCAATGACATCGCCCAGTCTTACTGTTATCTCAACCCAGCCACGATCCTAGGGACCTGGAGAAGGTCCTTTGCCTCTCTACCTGCTCCCTCTCTCCCCATACCCCTTTGTAAAGCTATTTGGGAACTTAAGCTAGAGGGATCTGTGTGTGTTGGGAGCAGGGAGATCCCAGCCAACGGGGACAGGGTGATGGCCTAAACTACTTCCCCAGTGACTCTGACATCACCTGGCAGCCTGATGCCCAGCTGGATACCCACTATAAGTCTCTGTCCCTGCCTCTCCGGTTCCAGGGAATTAGTGGACTCTGGCTTTGCAGTGTGAGCTGGTCTGGGCACAAGGAGCTGCTGCATCCTGGGCTGGAGTCAGTGGTTGCTCTGCCACAGAGAGTTCCCTGGCAACATGGTGGTCCAAGTCGTCTACTCACACCAGAAGGGATGGGGGAAGGGCTGGTAAGGAAGGGTACCCAACTGACCCAAGTCCCTTCAGCTGCTCCTTAGGACTAGGTCTCCAAAGGGTTTCTCCAAGTATCTGAACTAGGGAAAGATGTCATCCTCCCTCTGGCCTCAGCTCACTCAGTGTAGGCTGTTACCCTTCAATTCTTGCTGCTTTTTGGGGGTGTGGGCCCGATCCGGTCTTTCTCCAGGGACCTTTCAATCCCTCTCCACCTTCTCCATGCCTTTTGGCGACTCACTGGGTGGGACTGACTTCCTGAACTTCTGTCTTCTGGAAGGTGCACCCTGCCAGTAGGTGCCCCCACCCCCACAGTGGGCCCTGTAGGACTGAAAATGTGGTGCCTCTCCTGGATTCTAGGAAATCCAAGGTGTGTGTATGGTTGGGTGAGAGTTGGAGCCTGGGTTCCCCCAGATGCTACCTGTACCTCACAAATAAGCCCTCCAGCCCTCCGCTGCCAGTGGCCCTGCAGCTCTGGTAGAAGCCTTTAGCACCTCCTTCCTGTGCTTAGAACCTGGAACTTTAGAGGCTCACTCCTGGGACTAGCTGTTCTTCCTTCTTCTGCATTCCTAGGGTACTCTGGCAGGTACATCAAGCCAGCTCTCCAGGCCTGGATCCTTGGCCCCAGCTTAGCCCGGCTCCTTCTGATGCCTTTTCCCTCTGCTGAGGCTGGGCCAGTCCACTGTCTCAGGGCTGTCGGCAGCCCTGCGTTGCTTGCAGAACTTTGGGTGCCTTGCCCTTTTCCTTCCTGTCTTCCCCCTTGGCCTCCCATCGGTCTCATCACCCCACTCCCTTCTCTCAGCTTGTGCATCTCAGACCCTTCCCTGGGACTAGCAGCTCAGAAGGTCTGGGTTCCTTTGCTCTGCCTCACCCCTTTTCTGTCTGGGTCTCCTTTCCACTTTTCTTCTTGGTTTTGGGCCCCCACACTGAAAGGTCCCTGGGACATTCTGTGTGGCTCTCAGCCGACGGCCAGCCACCACTGCTGAGATGGAGTTTCCCTGCAGTGGAAGGGCCTGGGGTGGTGGATGGGCATTTGGAGTCAACAGGGAAAGACAGTCCTCAGAGACTCAGCTGGGGAGCCCAGGACCCAGCTGGCAAAAACAATCTGCGCACCACTGCCTTTCCCTCTGCACCTGTGCCTGGAGCCAGACCTGTGGGCTAGCATGTTAGGGAGGGACCACTGCCCCACCCTTGGTACAAGAACATTGACATTTTTTGAGAAGATAGGATATGCTGGAGTTTTTGTAGAATGAGCATTACTATTTTTGTGAAACACAGTAAAATATATTTCTTTCTGAGAAGAGTGACAGTGCTGAAACCATAGGAGGGCAGCTCTAACAGTGAGACGGGATTCTCTGGGACAACAGGAGAGGTGCTGGGGCAGGCTCCTCAAATTCCAGTTGTTAGCCCCCTTCTAGATAGTTAGCCACCTGAAGGCTCAGTCACCACAGCTAGTCATGGACTCGGTCCAGGCAACACAAGATGACTGTGGCCTGTCTGCGCTGGTGCCAGTGCTTCACTCTGAGAATTCTGTAGGGAGCAGGACCCTTGGGGAGAGTAGGGAATCCAAGTCAGCAGGGCTAGGGCAGCCTGGCACAGGGGGAGATGGTGAGGCTCCAGCCACTGCACCACCTCCCTGGCTGCCTCTTGTACTACCTTGCATTTACTTTTTCTGGCCTTGGCTTACTGGTACCAGGTGGCCTCTAGTTCTCCTTGTACACTCTGGCTGCAGGACAGGAGCCTCAGCCAATGCTGAATCCTTTCTACTACCCTGTTTTGTCCATTTCAGGGTTCCAGGGTGTGAGCCTGGCCTTCCAAAGTGGCCTCCTCCCAAAGGCAACACTCTCCTGCTTTGCTCTGTCCCCTCCTCTGCTTGGTCTGGGATTCCAGCTAGTTGTTGGAGCTCTAGGGCCCTCAAGATTGGTGACCAGTGCCAGGTCTGGTACAGCCCCTTGGTGCCTTCCTGAGACTGAGAGTCCTGGGACCTATCAGGGAGGGCTGCCCAGGGGAGGCTCTGGGCACAGGCCAGTCTGTAAAGAGGACCACACTGAAGTGACTATTGCACACGGGCCAGGTCTGATAAGATTCTTCAGGTACCTACCACCCAGTGGGTACCAGCAGGCAACTCCTGCCTTGACTTTGGTCTTGGACCAGGGCCAGGAAGGCTTAAAAAGGAGGCAAAGGAGCTGTCAACACCTGCCATATAGTAAATCATCTGGAGCACTTAGAAAATATTTCTAGTGCTGGGCCATAGATCAAATCAGTTTCCCAGCAGGCCCCTGATTACTTTAAAGGCTTATAGGGGAAGCCTAGTCAGGAACCTGTGAATTGGACAAGTTAGGAAAGCAGGCATTGTGGGATGAAAGGCAGGAGCAAAGATCTGGAGGTGGCCAGTAAGTGGTGATTTGGGAAATGAGAAAAAGGATCATCCTGGCCAGGACTCTGGGGGGATTTTGGAAGGTGGAGGAAGTTTGGGGGTAGGGGGTTAGAGACAGTGGACAGATCTGGCCAGGACAGAACTGGACCCAACTCACAGGTGTCCAACCTGACCCAAAAAGCTTCCCCATCCCAGAGGACTCAGGATTGTCCTGAGAAGAGGTCACCCTTGGGTGAGGCAGGAGGCAGCTGCCTAGGCAGGCTGGAGGTGGAGTCAGCAGCCAGCCAGGGAATGGGTGCCCCCAGGTTCTAAGACAGGGGCTTGGGGACTCGCAGTTTGGTGATCTTCTACTCCCATGTGCTTTCCCCAGATACCCCAGTGCTTTTCCAGATTCCCGCTGCTCGTCCCTGGTAGTTATCTGTAAATATTCCTTCCTCCCCCTCCCCTAACAATTAGCCCCTCCTCCTTCTCTGCTGGTCCCCTTTCTCCTTCCAGTTCTCCAGCCTGCCTTCCTCCTCCCGCCCAGGCCTCCCAGTGCTGGCCTCCCCACTGGACCCTCCAACCTCCCGGGCAGTTTCCCTCCATCCTCTCTCCCCATCTTCTTTCCCCTCTCTTCCTCTCACTCACTCCCTAGCTCCCCTTCTCCTCACAGCCCTCTCCCCTTTTACTTGTCATTCTTCAGAAATTACCATTCATCTAGGTGTGGAGTTTAAACCAATGAAGAGATGCCAGTGGCTAGAGAGAGTCTTCTAAAACATTTTCCTTCTTTCTTAAAATCCGTTCACTCCTACCACATTCTGATTTAATCTGGATCATCCCCTGAATCATCCATCTTTCATTTGTTTTCTGGCAAGGGACACATGGCTAAGTGCTAGACACATACCATCAGGAAATAGGCACAACAAACCTTAGTGGGGGACTTGATTTGTCCCCATTCTGCAGAGGAGGAAACTGAGCCAAAGTCACACGGCTGGTTTGTGTGGATTCAAACCCAGGTGTCCGATACCAAGGGCCTGACAAGGTGAAAATCTCTTCCCTTCCCTCTCACATCATTCTGAGAACCAGGGTTCTTTCTCAGACTCACGTGATGGACCCTGCCAGCATGGCACTGCGTGGTGGCCCCTAGCACAGCAGCTGGGGCCGGGGCTGTGGGCTCTGGGAGGCTGTAAGAAACCTGGATTTCGACTCTGGAAGAATAGAACCTATGTTTACTCTGGCTGGGTGATGGCCTCACCTCCTAGAACCACATAAGTTTTGTTTTGGTAACAGCTTTATTGAGATATAATTTACGTATCATACAATTCACACGTTTATAGTGTACAATTCAATGGTTTTTAGTATTCTCAAAGATATATTAAAATACATAGTATATGCACAGATACACAATGCAGCCAGCCACCACAGTAAATTTTAGAACATTTTCATCACCTCAGAAAGAAACCTGTGCCCTTTAGTTATCACCCTCAACTTGCCATCTCCCCTCAGGCCTAAGCAGCCACTAATCTGGGCTTTCTGTTTCTGTGGATTTGCCTGCTCTGGGTATTTCATATAAATGGAATCATATAATATGTGGCTTGCAGGCTTCTTTCACTTAGCCTGATGTTTCAAGGTTCATTCACGTTATAGCACATATCAGTCCTTTATTCCTTTGTATGGATAAATAACAGTCTTTGTATGGTTATACCACATTTGTTTATCTGTTCATTACTGACAGACATTTGGGTTATTTCCACCTTACCGTGTGAGAATATGGGTCCACCCCTGGCTTGGGGTGTCTGGCTGGCAGCTGAGTCAGAAGATCAGGGCACTTTTCTGGGAGAAGACAGAGGAGCCTAGTGAGTCTAAGGGAAGGGCAATCCACTGGCTGTGTGTTCCCAGTGAATCAGTCATCTTTTGGAAGCATCCTTTTCACTTCTGTCTGGTGAGGAGGGGATGGCTGGACTGGGAGGCTTGTAGGAAGTACAGGCTCTGGAGTAAAGATTGAGAGGCCTCCACTCACAGCTAGGTTGGGTTAAAATCCTGGCTGTACCCTAACTAGTTGTTCATTGGTTGCTTAACCTCTCTGTGCCTCAGCCACCTTGGCGAGTAACATGGGGCTGCAGGAGAAACAGAACTCACTGCCAGAGCCTCATGTCTTACCTAACCTTGCATTTCTCCAAAGTGGACATGAAGGTCAGAGAAGACAGTGAGCCATGATGCCTGGAGTTGAACCCTGCCTTCAGCCACCCAACTCCAGGGCCTGGTGCAGACACTACCAAGCTTGTCAGCTTGTCAGTTTATAGTGCCACTCATGCCTCCACTCCCAAGCCAGATTCTCCTCTTCCCACTCGGGCACCCCCAGCCCACCCAGAAGCCTTTCCCCAGGTCCAGGGAAGAATGGCTTACGGATGCCATGAAGAAGGAATAGCAAAGGAACAGAGATGGATCTCAGTCCAGCAGCCTGGAGGCAGGGCAATTGCATTGGGCAATATCCCGGCCCTCACCCTTTTCTAGGCATTTCCCAAGGAGAGAATAGAAGTGACTCCCTGGGGTGCCTTTGGGGAGTGGCCTGGAGGCCAGAGATGCTGGCTTGTATTTTTGATACCTTTGAATTTGTGGGATGTTCCAATTCAAATGCATTCAGTAAAACAACTTTTTAAATGTTGTCTGAGTGGGTTTGAAGAGGCATTTTCAATGCTTTCATCAAGGGCAACTGCTCCTCTTTCCTTCCAAATTTGTGCCTCTGAGAGTTTATGCACAGCTTCCTACCTTGTAGATATGCTTTTTTTTTTTTTTTTATCTTTGCTGCACCTGCAGCAATATTGTACATTCAGGGTTGCCAGCAATCCCTGTCCCAAGTTTCCAGCTCTGGGGTATCATGAGTCTTGCTCCCTGTTGCCCCAAGAAGTGATTACTTGTAATCAAGTTCCAGGCTGAGCTGAGTAAGGGAAGCCAGGGAAATGCAGGATCTGATGTCCCCTCCTTCCCCACCCCCTGCCCCAATGGTCATCCTGGCTGTGTGCCCCAGGCTTCTTGCCTCTCTCCACCGCATGGCCTGGCCCCTGCAGTGAAGGTGAGGAGGTTACCCGGGGTGTCTGGAGGAATTCTTCCATCTCTTGACCCTAGGAAAGGACTTCCAACGTGAAGGGCAAGGAGCTGCATGGCTGCCTAAGTCAGAATGCTGAGCAGGCCCTGCCCACTAGCCAAGGCCCCCTCGAGATGTTGCTTAGGAATCGTGTCCCCTTACTCCAAAATGTCACCAGGAATTTATATCCACTGGGAATGATTCTCTAGGAACTGCTGCACCCTCTTTGGAATATTACTTATCCAACATAAATTTATTGAACTACTACTGTATGCTGTACACAATGCCAGACACTGGGGACAGCTGTGAACCAAATAGACCTAAATCTCCGTGGTGGTGGAGCCTACATCACTGGGAATGGCTAACCTCCCCTTGGACAGTCAAACCTGATGTAGGCTGAAGGTAGAGGACCTCTCAGGTTGATCTTGCGGGGCCATTCCACCCTGTGGTTCACAGAGGTGCACATGCCAGCTGATGACTAAACCCAGATTTGTTTTTCAGTCTAGAAAACTGCCTCTGAAAATAACTCCTAAAAGAGGTGCTTCTGTGTAGCCTCAGCGGCCCAACAGTCAAGAGTCACGGGAAAAGGTTGCCTTGTGTTCAGTTGGCTGATAAAACAAAGCAAAACAAACAAAAACTACACAAGTAAACATGGAGACCCATGCTTTGGGGGTGTGGGAGGGGGGCTTAGTTTGTAAGTGCACTTGAACGTGCCAAAATTTTATTAACTTTTTAAAGTTTTAATGTTTAAAAAAAATTATTATCCGAGGAAAAAATTCTAATCAGCACATGGGTTTCTAAAATGACAAGTTAGGTGTCTCTCCAGACCCTCCGCCCTATCCCTAGAAGCCCTAAGTTCTGGCCCCATCAGGAAAGAGGAAAGAAGTCACATTCTCCCTGTTCTCCGTCTAGCCGTCTCCGCCTTCGCCCGCCCTGGCGCGGGCTCCGACAGCCGGCTTTCGGCTTACCCTGTCTGCACCCTCATTCCTGCCAGCACCGCGTGAAAGTGCCGGCGTTCGCACAGCCTCGCCAGTTTAGTCTGTTGCCTAAGATTTTGATCTTTATGGGTTTGATAGGTTCCTGGCAGAAACGAATTATACTAAGGGGAAGCAAGAAAAGGAACGAATGTTTGCAACCTGGGGCTCTGTTTGGGTCCGAGGTCGTGTGAGCGTGGATTGGGGCGCCGCGGGACCGTGCTTGCCCGCGCGCCACATCGCACCGCACTCGGAGGCCCAAAGTCCTCGTCGTTCTTCAAAGCCCGGCGAGCGCAGAGGCGGCGGGGCGGCGGGGTCAATAGGAATTAGCGCGCTGCGGGGCGAGAGTTCGGGACCGGATTAGTGGGTTCAAAAGCAGGTCAGGGTGCGCTAAAGGAGGCGACGAGGTGCGCACAAGGTCAAGGTCCTTGACAGAGGCGGGCCCGCGCGGGAACCGCACAGTCGTGATTGAGGTCGCGGGGAGGCTGGGCGGGGAAGCCCGAGTATTGAGCACGCAGCGGGGCTCAGCAGCGCCGGAGGGAAGGCCGTGTGGACTGGGACAGGGCCGCTTCTGGGCCTTGGCCACGCGAAATGAGGAGGCCGCGAGGTGAGCCAGAGATGAGTCCCGGATAATTTCAAAGAATAACACTTCCGGAGTGCGCGCGCCTCTTTCGAACTGGGTTTCCCTAATTTTCTTTCAGGTTTTAATCCGATTTCCTTTGTTTAATTTCTTAATAAACATTTACCCCTCTTTCTGGCAAGGAAGAACACCTCTTAGGCAAACAAGTAGTTCGACAAACAGCACCGAAGAGTGCAAAGTAATTTCTTGCCGAGCTGGTCCCTCCCTTCCCGCAGTAGACCTCGGCGGCCTCTGCTGCGGAACATTCGCCGAGGGTCACACCATTAGTGTGAAAATAATCACGATCCACATTCCACACTTCTCTGAGTCCAGTACGTGTACAGAGGGTGGCTGGACGGACAGCTGAGCGAGACGGCTCTTCCCCGAAAGAAGGGAGTGTTGGGACTGCGTGTGTCATTCCGTAAGCCCTTGACTTGATGTTTTTTACGAAAATAACAATGTATTTACAAATTACTTGAGTTCGTTCGTTGTTCTCTCTCTTTTCCTCCCTCCCACCTAGATACTCCTGGAGAATAAACTTGGTCCTGCGCCATGCGAAGTGGGCGCACCACTCCGAAAGCCTGGCCTTGGTAGATGATTCCCCCAAACTCCAGCTAACAAACGGATAGAGGACAGAGGGCGCTCAGCGTCACTGGGTGGAGGCGGCCCCGCCCCGGTCGCCATCTCCAGGGTCCCCGTGCTCGGACGTTTCTTCTCCAGGGACCTGCCTCTCCCTTCCCCAACCTCGTCCTTTCGCCTTCCCTTCCCCACAGGCGAGGCAGGATCCGCTTGGAGAAATGGAGCCGGAGGCTCAGGCGTGCGTCCTGATCTTCGGGAAAGCCGTTCCCTCTGGATTGGGGCTTGCAGATTTTTTGAGGAGAACCCTTCGGAGAAGTCCGCTCCTCGGGGGCAAAGTTTGCAGACCGTTGGGGTGATGGTGGCAGCCGGGTTTGAGGTCGTAGTGATGGGGGGAGGTGTGCGCGTGAAGACGGCACAAAGTGAAAGGGAGGGAGGAGGTCTGCGAGACTGGAGAGGAACGGCGGAAGGCCGATCCGCGAGCAGGGGAGAGAGAGCCCGGGGTAGGGGGAAGGTGGAGGAGGGGGAAGGGAGGGGCGGGGCCGGAAATGGAGAAGCCGCGCGCGACCTTAACAAAGCGTTGCGGCGTCGCCGCCGAGACTGATCAGCTTTATCCCCAACTTCTCTCTAATCTTTAGATTTGGTCAGCAGCGGGCAAAGTGCAGGTTGTTAATGGGGAAGCCAGTGTTAAGGGACCGATCGCTGGAGAATTCCCACTCATCAAACCAACCGGCATTCGGCTCCACCCGACCGGACTCCCGTCGCGGGCACGGAGTCGCTGGGGAGTGGGTTAGGGGCCCTTTGCCTACCGATTCCTCCAGGTGCGCTGGATGGCTGTCTGTGTGGCTTTGTTCTGAAAAACCCTGGGAATCTTATTGCCAGCCCCCAGCCCCCACGGGCGGTCAAGGTGCCGGAATCTATCAAAAATGCATTCCTCTGACTGAAAATATTTCGTTCTCTGTTTTTAAATCGTATACAGAATATTGAGACACTTCTTAACGCCTCTTCCAACCTCTGCACACTTAATACGATCAGAACAATAATCGAATTGAAAGATGGAAAAATATCCCAGTACCGAAACCGAAATTCATTGTCCTCTTTCCTAAAACAAAATAGAATAGAACAACGGAGTCTTTACACTGCATACTTAATTTGCGTCATTTTGGTCCTGGTGAACATGCAGTTTTGTATTTATTTAGGCTTTTTTACTTGAGGTCCTACCCACAGCCCAGCCTGTGCGCGCAAAGGTCCCTAACGTACCTCTGTCAATTTCTCCTGACAAACTTCTGCGGAGGCTGCGGAGGAAGTCACCTCCACTGGGAAATCTCTAGGAAAGTCCCCAGCTTCCCCAACTTTACTCCACGACTCCATCCCGCCCTTCTCCCCAGTGCCGCCTGGGATATTTGCCGTGTGCTATTGTCTTCATGAAAACTTTTAAATGGCCAGGTTTGTTACTGCGTCATTTGTTTCACCACTCAATTGTTAGGTATTCCCGCGTGTACAGTTTTTCACCATTAAAATACTGCCAAAACCAAAAAATTCAAATATACAGTTTTCTCCTTTGGGAAGGATTGTTTCTTAAGGATTCTTACTGGTCAGCAGGATAGGAACGTTTTCATTGCTCTTAACATATTGCCAACCTGTGTTCCAAGGAAATTTGTACAGGCATTTATTTTCCGGTCCTTATGGCTGGGCGTGGTGCTAGCGGTCTGGCCTTCCAGCATTTCCTCCGCGTCCTGAAGCCTTTCCCCGCACCCTAACACTTAACTGCGCAAAATGGTGAGCCTTCTAAGGAGAGGGAAGGCGGTACTGAAAGAAGGGCGGGATGGAGTCGTGGAGTAAGGGTTGGGGAAGCTGGGGACTTTCCTAGAGATTTGCCAGTGGAGGTGACTCCCCCGACAGCCTCTGCAGAGGTTTGTCAGGAGAAATTGAGGGAGGTACGTAGGGACCTTCGCGCGCACAGGCTAGGCTGTGGGGAGATCTTCCAGGCTTTGGAGAGGCGCAGAGTAGCTTTATACTTAGGGGGAATGTCGAGCATGAGTGGGAAAGTTCGGGAACAAGAGATTCTCACCATCCCCTCCAACTGAAACTGGAAACAGACAACCTCACTACTGGGCATTTGCACTTTTTGAAACAGCTGTACTATTAATACTGCATAATTACATAGTCATTATTGTTTTAAATTGTGTTTTGTTGGAAAGGAGCTTACATTTATTTCCTCACTTAAAAATACCACTTGTCTTTTAAGAGACAATTCCTTCTCTTAGCCACAATAATATGTATCTTTAAAGCATAGTTTTTTTTCCATAATGAGAATATGTTCATGAACTATATGGTTAATAAAAAATTGTAAGTGAACACAAACTTATTGTAAAATAATGAAACGTGTATACAGGTCCCTCTACTTAATCCTCCCTCTGGAAGTAGCAGCCGTGGCTGATTGTTACAGTGTTACAGACACAAACTATGTTTTTACAACAAAGATTCATACTCTCCCTGCCGCTCTGCAAATAGCCATTAAAACACACAAACAATAATAGGCCATGGAGTTCTTACTTGGCAGTGGGTGTAGCTCTATCTCATTTTTAACAGCTGTCTAGATAACATTATATGGATGCTCCACTATTTTCCCTCTATTTTAAAAATTACATAAATAATATGTGAATACATTTTATATCACAAAACAATTCAAACAATGCCAAAATATAAAGATAAAATATGAAACATCTTGAAGTTTCCCCTCATTGTGCTTGCCTCCACTCCTATCCCACCCCATTCCTTGGAAGTGTGAAGTGAGAAATTTGGTGATGGTGCCTCCAGTCTTTAAAAAATGTGTTTTATTTATTCTTAGTCTACACACTCCATTCTCCTCCCCTGGCCCCACAAGGAACCACTGGGCTGTTTACTGTGTATGTCTCACAAAATATGCATTGTTTTGTGTGCATATGTCTTTCATTCACATACAGTAGGTTATATCTCATTGTTTTTTTAAACATTATTTTAGAAAGCTTTATTTTTAAATAATTTCACATGTGTTGAAAAGTTGCAAGAATAGTGCAAAGAACTCCAGTATACCCACTTCTTAGTCACTTCTGCTTTATCAGCTTTTTCTTTGCCTACGTATTTATAAAATTATTGTATGGAAGCATTTGAGAATAAGTGTCAGGCATCGTGCCCCCTTACTCTTAAAAAACTTCAGTGAGTATTTCCTGAGAAGGAAGACCTTAACCTCCATGACCATAGTGCAATGAGCAAAATCAGGAAATTTAACATTGATACAAAGCTATTATATAATCTTCAGCTCTTATTCAAAATTTTCCAGCTGTCCAAATTATGTCCTTTATACATATATTTTTTTCTGGTCAGGGATCTAATCCACTGTCACTCATTGCATTTAGTTTTCAAGTTCTTGTTAGTCTCCTTTACTGGAAACAATTAATCAACTTTCCTTTGTTTGGTTGTAACATCAACATTTTTTTGAAGAACATGGGCCAGTTATTTTATATATATTATGGCTTCTTGTTTTCCTTTAAACAATCTAAAGCTTACAGGAAAGTTGTCAAGTATAAAGAACTCACCCTGCCACTGACCATTTTGAGCATAAATTGCTGACAGATGCTTTATTTTCTATTTCCAGCAAACAGGACATTCTCCCTCATAATCACAATACAATCATCAGAATCAAAATTAACATTATCAACATCAACTATTCAGACCTTGTTAAGTTTTGCCGACTGTCTTGTCATTATCCCTATAGCAAAAGGATACAGTAGAGATTACGTGTGGCGTATAATTGGCATTGTCTCTTCAGGCTCCTGCAATCTATAACAATTCGTCTTTTTTTTATTTTCATGGCCAGTTACTACCTAGAATGCAATGCCCATTCGTGTGATTTTGTCTTGTTTCCTCATCATTCAGATCAAATTATGCAATCCTTTGCATAAATGTCACTGAAGTGATGCTGAATTCTTCTCATTGTATCCTATCAAGTGGAGCATGATTTTGATTTATCCCATTACTGGTGATGTTGACTGATCATTTGTGTGAGGTGGTGTCTGCTAAGTTTCTCCTTGTGAAGTTATTATTTTCCCCTTTGTAATTAATAAGTATTTTTTCCATTAGAAACTTTGAGATTATGTATATATCCAGCTATTCATCAAATTCTCTATGCATTTTTAATATCAGTAAATACAATGGATTCCTATTGTATTCAATGAGTTATAACTTGTCACCATTACTATTTGCTTATTTGTAAATTGTCCCAAATGTAGTCAATGGGAGTTGCTGGCTTCTGTGTCCTTTTTTTTTTTGTAACAGCTTTGTTGAGCTATAATTCACATACCATACAGTTTGCCTATTTAAAGTGTACAATTTAATGGTTTTTAGTATATTTGCAGTTGTGCAACCAGCCCTTTAATCCATTTTAGAACATCTCCATCACCCCAAAAAGAAACCTTGTACCCTTTAGCTCTTCTACTCCCAATCCTCTCATGCCTCCAGGCTCTAAGCAACTATAGCTTTGCCTATTCTAGGCATTTCATTTAAATGAAATTGTACAATATGTGGTCTCTTGTGACTGGCTTCTTTCATTTAGCATAACGTTTTCAAGGTTCATCCACATTGTAGCACTTAGCTGACTGTACTTCACTCCTTTTTAATGCTGAATAGTACTCCATTGTATGGATGATCCACGTTTTATTTTTCTATTCATCAGGTGATGGACATTTGGCTGGTTTCCACTGTTCGACTATTATGAATAATGCTGCCATGAATGTTCTTGTAAGGGTTTTTGTGTGGTCATTTGTCTTCATTTCTCTTGGATATCTACCTAAGAGTGGGATTTCTGGGTCAAACAGCTAACTTATATGTTTAAGTTTCTGAGGAACTGCAGCACTGTTTTCCAAAGTGGCTGTACTCTCAGGTGGACCAAACACCTGCAGTGGACTAGTGGAGGAAACAGCCCGTCTTTTCATACAGCAGGGAGGGCAGGCTGCTGAGCTAGAGCAAAGCCGGTGGGCTCCTTGGGGCTGGAGTCTGAAGGTCTGACTGGCCCCATGTGGAAGGGCCACGAAGTCATCCCAACTCAGCTGCTTGCTTTCTCACTAGTAATCGGGGTGGTTACCTTTATCAGGGCTGACGCTGCACACTGGTACTGCTAAGATGACTGATTTGCCTTACTTATGCAGGGGAGCTCACAGTATGAATCACTGTGGTGGGCTGGGGGAGGGGTGGAGGAAGAGACATGCACACACACGGAATTATGATGCAATAAGAGAAGTGCTGATCAGGGTTAACATTTACTAAGGACTCACTTGTGTGTTTATCACCTCCATAATGACCCAATAAGGTTGGCCCCACCTCCCCCATTTAATTGATGGGGAGGCCAAGCTCAGACAGGTTAGGTGACTTGCCAAAAGTCACAAAGTAAGCTCTGAGACTGAAATTTTTTTCAGCTTTAGGGCAAAAACCTGTTTCCTCGACCACTGCACCACAACACCCCTTACCACGGAGTACTGACCCCTTACCATACTGCACTGACGGCGGGGCGAGCATGTAACTACTCTGCAATGTCAGGGACGGCTGGAGGTGCACCAGGCATGCGCACTAATGCCACCTCGCCGTCTTTGCGCTGATTTAATCCCAAAGGGCCCCTTTCTCTCCTGCAGCTGTCCCCAGTTGGTGCCAGCCGGTGCTCCAGCAGCGAAACCGCCTGCTCGCCGGCCACTTCCAGGGAAGCGGCATCGTGCTGCCCCCTGCTGGCCGCGAACTTACAGCGACAAAGGGTTTCCTCCCAGCAGAATGCCCTGCGCAAGCGCCCTAGACGATGTGCCCTGGCCCTCTATGTCCCGCAGGCCTCCCCTCCACGACCCGGGTCCGGGGTACAGGTGAGGCTGGGAATAGTGTTTCGAGCAGAGGCCAGGCCCAGGAACCCCCTTGCGTGTCTCATTTCTCTGGTTTACTTGTCTGCGCCCGGTGCAGGAAACCGCTTCCTGACCCTGGTGTCTCAGGAGTGGGTGGGAAGGGCGGGACTGAGGGCCCGCTTAGGACCCGGAGCCCAGGGAGCTGTGGCCGGGGCCCCTGGGGCGTCCTGTATCCGTTCTTGAAGTAGTTCCTGAGGGCTGAGGGAACGAGGATGATGAAAACAGCCCCCCGCCGTAGTGAACACTGGCAGCCCCCACCCTCAAGGCTGCTCCGTGGCCCGACGGCACCTTCCTCCTCTTCTGAGTGACTAGAGGCCGTTTTCAGCGTCTGGTAGGGGAGACGGACAAAAGGCCAAATGACGCAGGGTGATAAATAAGGATAACTGTGGGTATAAAGCACAAACCGGTGCCAGAAGGGTCAGGGGTCACCAAGAGATGTACCTGAGCAAGTATGGTAGAATAGAAGAGCCCACCAGGTGGATCTTCCCTGTGCAGAAGCGCAGTTCTGATGTGCATTTGTGTCTGCTCTGTTCCAGACCATACCTGTCTTCTTCCTGAGCTAGTGCCTTACATCTTGGTAGGCTGCAGATTAGGTCTAGGAGACCATGTGGGTGATAGTTATTTACTGTGTTTGCCAACTTAAATAAGAGGACAATCGTTACCTTTAACTGAACAAGCAAAACATAACAACAAGAACACCAAATATGTTAGGGAAGGCAGGTCCTCCTGGTGATTGGAAGAACAGGCCTTTTCCAGCCTCCTTTTCTGTCCATGGGAAGGACTTCCCTGACTGAGGATGGTTCTCCAGGAGAACAGTCAGAGGAGAGTCAGGGGCTGCTGCTCTCATCCCTTAATCTGGCTCCCTTGGACTGTTGGTTTCTGTGGCTCAGTTTTGGCATATATGCAAAATTGGAGGAAATGGCCCCCGGGCCATGAATTCATTGATCTGTCTGATTGGGGGATCCTGGTGCTCCTGTGGTCATTGGCCGGGACCCCTGACTGGGACAGTGGCCACCAGGGGACATTCATAATAAGGACAGATGTGTGGCTTGTATGAATGAGAATCATCTAAAATGGGCCTGCAGGATGCCACTGGGAATTTGTGGAGTTTGGATACTGAGCCCATTTCAGCACAAGGTAGCATTCCTCAAGGCCAAATGGATAACCAAGCAGTGGAGAAATGACAGATATATGAAAATAACAGAATTATGTGTAGACAGCCATCAGGACCTTAAAATAGCTGTCCCCAACATGGGCTGAGAGTTCAGAGGAGGGAGAACCTCCTTGCTGTGGTGTTCAGAGAAGGCTTAATGAAGGAAGTGGCATTTCTGATGAGCTGTGAAAAATGGGGAGGATTTCAACAGGCTGAGATGACATGGCCATGTCGCACCCATGGAGACCTCATGGTCCCAGCCTGGAAGAGGCCCCTGGACCATGAAGGTAAGGCATTTGGCACATCGATCCAGTATTATTAGTATGAATATGTAAATATTATTCACAGCTGAGTCACAAAGTATATTTTCCTTTCCTGTACTACTTTAAAACAATAATTTATTTTTCATTTGTTTAGTTTTCTGTGTCATTTAAAATAATTCAACATTAAACTTTGCCAGCTCTCTAAGACTCCTCTTCATAACTTCAGAAAAATCTATCAGTTTTTTTCTTCAGAGGAATCTCTTTCTTCTGGGCCAGTCCCATTTCCCAGAGAAGTTTCTCCCAGTCTCCTGTTAGAGGGAAAGGCCAGGTTGCCAGCAGATTGGGTCCAGTAGGAGGAGAAGGCTGGGCATGGGAGTGGAGGTCTCAACATTTGGTAAACAAACCCAACGTTCCGTTGTTCCTCTAATTACATCTGAAGGAGGTTGGAATTTTCATAAGAGAATTTTACTAAAGGTTAAGGGGGAGCATAATGACAAGGAAGGAAGAAAAGGAGAAAGAGAGAGAGAAAAAGAGGAAGAGAGAAAAAGATGCAGTCTGTAAACATAGCCAGGTTCTAAGGGTCAGGCTTCTCACCCAGCCAGAGCCGCCCCAGGCACAGCCTCCTTCCCAGGATCGCTGCCCTCCAGCCCAGAGCTGAGTGGAGAAGTCTGATCCATGATCTCAACCCTGATTGGCTGACAGTGGCTCCCTGGTGTACTGTGCTGGGGACTCTTTTCTTTTTCACACACTTTATTATTCACTTTAAAGCAAATAAAAAGAACAGAGAGTAGTTTAATGATCCCCCTTTGCCCCTTGCCCAGCTTCAAAAGTTGACCAGTATTATGTGATCTATATTCCAATTGTTCTTCCTCAAGTTATTTTAAAGCAAATCCCAGATATTATATCATTCCTACTGTAAATACTTCAATATGTATTTCTAAGAAGAACTCTTTAGAAAAATCATAATAATTATATATACAAATTAGTACTGATTCTCAATGTCACCAAATAGCTAATCATTGTTCAATTTTCCGTATCAACTCATGTGTGTCTTTTTACAGGTAGCTTGTTTCAGTCAGCATCCAAACAAACTCTGTATACTGTGCCCTCTTGACACATCTTCAGGGCTTATAAAATCTGTAACCTGTTCACTCCTCTGTGCGTGCATGCGTGTGTTTGTGTGTGTGTGTGTGTGTATATAAGTGTGAAAACTAGATTATATGTCCTTAGAATCTTCCACTCTGGATTTTGCTGGTCCCTCTGGTGTCTTTCACCACATTGCTCTATCCTCTGGCAATTAGATTTAAAGGCCTGAAAAGATTCAGGTTTGACTCTTTTGGACAATACAACCTCACAAGTGGTTCTGGGTACTTCCTCCTGCAGCTCACCAGCAGACTCCTACTGTTTGGTGTCTTTTTTTTGAGATGGAGGACTTTTTCTCTGAACATAATGAGAACTTCTGGTCAGGGTGGCAAGGGAAGATGCCCCCTTTTTCTTGGGCATCTCCTGGGAATCCTGCACTGGCAGCATGTCCCTGGCCCCTGGCCCTTTTCCAGTAGGTTCATAACAACCCCAGGTCTAGAAGTCAGGGCATAAGTCAAAGTTCTGACTTCATCAGCTGACCTTGGGGAAAATTAGCTAACTACTCTAGGTCTTGGTGGCTCATTTTACAGGATCTAACTAACAGAATCACTCATTAATTGTTTCAATAAATATTTGAGTATAGCATAATGGTTAAGAGTTGACTGGAATTAGGTCATCTATATTGGAATGTCTATATTGGATTTAATGCTTAATAGCTTTGTGACTTTGAATAAATTACTTAATCTCTCTGTTTCCATATCGAAAACATAGCATTGATATTAGGTAACCATTTCACAGGGCTGTTGGGAAGAGTAGAGAGTCAATGCAGGTAAAATGCTTGAGGACAGTGCCTGACTTTTACTGAGCTCTCACTATGTGTCATTTGTTGTAGTTAGATGCTGGTCTGAGCTGGTGCAGAGGCCACATGGAGAACATGACCCAGTGCTGCTCTGGAGGAAGACAGTCCAGTATGCCCAGTGCTGTGCTGGGGGTGGTCTGGGGAGCTGGAGAGTCCAAGGGGAATCTGACCTGATTTGGGAGACAGGGATGTGTGAGCAGAGGAAATTGTATCTAATCTGAGACTTGGAGTCAGTGAGGGGGCAAAGGGCAGCAGCGAGGTCAGGCTGGCATGGGGTAAGAGGCGTTTCAGGCAGAGGGAACAGCATCTCCAGAGATGGGCATGGGCAATGTGAGCACTTTTGGTCCAGTGAGGCTTGGAGCATGAGGAAGGGAGGTACAGAGGGGTGGGGAGCTGTTAGAGGTTAGGCCAGAGAGGAAGGCAGGAGCAGTTTACAAAGGGACTGGTGTCCTGGCTAAGGAGTTTGAGCTTTTCTCAAGGACTATAAGTGCTGTGTGTGTGTGTGTGTGTGCAAGTGTGGTGTGTGAAAATGGTGTATGTGAGAGTGTGTGTGTGTGTGTGAGATGGTTGTGAGGTGAGGAGCTGAGTTCAATTTGTTCTGAAACAGCTATTCTGATGGCTTTGTGGGAGTGGATAAAAGGCAAGACTAGAGTCCTGGAGACCCGGACAAGGTGCTGTGACCCAGGAAATGGTGGTCTGACCACATGAGTGAAGAGGTGTGAGTGGATGCAATGTGTTAAGCAGGTAGAATTGGTTAGGTTAGCTTGTGGAGGAAGTGAAAGGGTTGTGGATTGAAGAGTGTCCCCTCCAGATGCATGTACATTCTGGCTAGGTCCCCAAGACCATGGCCGTGTCTGCTCTTTGGGGACAAGGCCCAAAGTTGTCTGTCTTCCATGAAGTCATACTCTGTCTCTGTTGAAAGAATCTGGCAACTTTATACATATACTGGTCTCACGGTCCTGACCTAGGGAGTGAGGGATAGGGATGGGATTACCAGGACTACTGCGACATTAGGGAGGGGTCTGAAATCCCCAGAGGGCCGGGATTCCCTTATAACTATCATTCAGTCCTCCAAAATTTCAAGGACCAGATCGCCACCCAAAAAATCATCATAAGCATTAGCAGGGCCTTCTTGGCGCCATCTATGGGTCGCTGAAGGAGAAATCATGGGTATAGGGACACACAGGGAGGAGCCAAAGCGGAAGGGCATTCAGCAGTAGGATTCCACGCTCTTCCTGTTGATTAATGGGTGAACTCTGCATTGACAAGAGCTTTGTTTAATGACCAGAGGCTTGGCAGCAACACAAGAGATGCATGGATCCATATGTGAGCCTGGGTGTGAATTAGGGAGAAAGTTCAAGCTGTGGATATCTGTGTCCTACAAGAGCAGGGCTGAAGGCTTCCTTTCAGAAATGTGACAGAAGAGCAGTGATGGTGAGGTGTGCGTTCATGCTGGAGAGGCTGTGGACCCCAGGTTGGCGACAGGGTCGGGTCTGGACTCAGTCCAATGCAGCCTGGAGAGCTGGGTCTGTGTGCCTTAGTTATTTAATAATCCCAACACTGGTTTACCAAGTGCCGAACGTTCTCCTAGCTTTCCAAGACAAGCTCATTAAGCTGCACAACAATCCTGTGAGTTAAATGCAATCTTAGCCCCATTTTACATATAAGAGAACCAAGGCACAGGGAGGTTAGGGGATTTTCCCAAGGCCACACAGCATGTAGAAACTAAGACTGCAACTCAGGCAGTCTGGCTCCAGAGCCTAGGTCTTAATCACTGCACTCTCCTGCTTCTCTGATATCTGACACAAACAGCTGCTCCATGTCCTTCTAAAATCTCTTACATGTTCCCTGACTTTTAAAATGGGGCTTTTATTTTGTATTGAAGTATGGTTGCTATACACTCTTTATTTATTTATTTGATATTGTTAATGTACAATTACTTGAACAACATTATGGTTACTAGACTCCCCCCACCATCAAGTCCCCCCCACATACCCCACCACAGTCACCATCAATCAGCATAGCAAGACGCTACAGAATCACTACTTGTCTTCTCTGTATGTACTGCCTTTCCCGTGTTCCCCACCGCTACATTATGTGTGCTAATCATAATGCCCCTTTTCCCCCCTTATCCCTCCCTTCCCACCCATCCTCCACAGTCCTTTCCCTCTGGTAACTGTTAGTTCATTCTTGGGTTCTGTGAGTCTGCTGCTGTTTTGTTCCTTCAGTTTTTGCTTTGTTCTTATACTCCACATATGAGTGAAATCATTTGGTACTTGTCTTTCTCCGCTTGGCTTATTTCACTGAGCATAATACCCTCTAGCTCCATCCATGTTGTTGCAAATGGTAAGATTTGTTTTCTTTTTATGGCTGAATAATATTCCATTGTGTATATGTACCACCTCTTCTTTATCCATTCATCTACTGATGGTCACTTAGGTTGTTTCCATTTCTTGGCTATTGTAAATAGTGCTGCAATAAACATAGGGGTGCATCTGTCTTTTTCAAACGGGGCTCCTGCATTTTTAGGGTAAATTCCTAGGAGTGGAATTCCTGGGTCAAATGGTATTTCTATTTTTAGTTTTTTGGGATACTGCTTTCCACAATGGTTGAACTAGTTTACATTCCCACCAGCAGTGTAGGAGGGTTCCCCTTTCTCCAACTTCACCAACATTTGTTGTTGTTTGTCTTTTGGATGTGGGCCATCCTAACTGATGTGAGGTGATATCTCATTGTGGTTTTAATTTGCATTTCTCTGATGACTAGTGATGTGGAGCATCTTTTCATGTGTCTGTTGGCCATCTGAATTTCTTCTTTGGAGAAGTGTCTGTTCAGCTCCTCTGCCCATTTTTTAATTGGATTATTTGCTTTTTGTTTGTTGAGGTGTGTGAGCTCTTTATATAATTTGGATGTCAACCCCTTATCAGATATGTCATTTGTGAATATATTCTCCCATACTGTAGGATGTCTTTTTGTTCTACTGATGGTGTCCTTTGCTGTACAGAAGCTTATTAGTTTGATGTAGTCCCACTTGTTCAGTTTTGCTTTTGTTGCCCTTGCCCAGGGAGATATGTTCATGAAGAAGTTGCTTATGTTTATGTCCAAGAGATTTTTGCCTATATTTTTTTCTAAGAGTTTTATGGTTTCATGACTTACATTCAGGTCTTTGATCCATTTCAAATTTACTTTTGTGTATGGGGTTAGACAGTGATCCAGTTCATTCTCTTACATGTAGCTGTCCAGTTTTGCCAACACCAGCTGTTGAAGAGGCTGTCATTTCCCCATCGTATATCCATGGCTCCTTTATCATATATTAATTGACCATACATGCTTGGGTTTATATCTGGACTCTCTATTCTGTTCTAGTGGTCTGTGGGTCTGTTCTTGTGCCAGTACCAAATTGTCTTGATTACTGTGGCTTTGTAGTAGAGCTTGAAGTTGGGGAGCTTGATTTCCCCTGCTTTATTCTCATAGGTTTCTCAGGATTGCTTTGGCTATTCGGGGTCTTTTGTCATACCATATGAATTTTAGAACTATTTACTCTAGTTCATTGAAGAATGCTGTAGGTATTTTGATAGGGATTGCATTGAATCTGTAGATTGCTTTAGGCAGGATGGCCATTTTCAAAATATTAATTCTTCCTAGCCAAGAGCATGGGATGAATTTCCATTTAATAGTGTCCTCTTTAATTTCTCTTAAGAGTGACTTGTAGTTTTCAGGGTATAGGTCTTTCACTTCCTTGGTTAGGTTTATTCCTAGGTATTTTATTCTTTTTGATGCAATTGTGAATAGAATTATTTTCCTGATTTCTCTTTCTGCTAGTTCATTAGTGTATAGGAATGCAACAGATTTCTGTGTATTAATTATGTATCCTACAACTTTGCTGAATTCAGATATTAGATCTACTAGTTTGGAGTGGATTCTTTAGGGTTTTTATGTACAATATCATGTCATCTGCAAATAGTGACAGTTTGACTTCTTCCTTGCCAATCTGGATGCTTTTTATTTCTTTGTGTTGTCTGATTGCTGTGGCTAGGACCTCCTGAACTATGTTGAATAAAAGTGGGGAGAGTGGGCATCCCTGTCTTGTTCCCGATCTTAGGGGAAAAGCTTTCAGCTTCTCGCTGTTAAGTATAATGTTGGCTGTGGGTTTGTCATATATGGCCTTCATTATGTTGAGGTACTTGCCCTCTTATTGGTTGCTATACAATCTTATATTAGTTTCAAGTGTACAACCCAGTGGTCTCCCAGTTACCCACATCATTAAATCTTCACCCCAACTAGTGCAGTTACTATCTGTCAACATGGAAGGATGTTGTAGAAAAAAGTGGGCCGTTTTAAAAAGACATTTATATACAGCTTGGATATTGTAACCATGTGAAGTTCCTTGGGCATGGTAACAGTATTGTGATTATGGAGGAGATATCCTTGTTTTTAGGCAATAAAGACTAAAATATCAAATAATGTTGTAGTGCTGCAGTCTACTTTCAGATGGTTCAGTAGGAAAAAATATGAATGTGTCCATTCATCCATCCATCCACGCATATGTATACATATCCACACTTGCAAGTGCAGAGGGCCTGAGGAAGAAACTGTTTGGCACATTTCCCAACATACAGCCTGTGAGGGGAGCCATGAAGGATGGGAATGTGGAGACAGATGAGCAGTAGGTCCTGAAGGATTTTGTCAAAGATGATAGATTTCTTATTTTCTTTTAAGGGTAATGAGAATCCTTTGAAGCAAGGAACTGACAAGATCAGGTTCACATTTTAAAATCTTGTTCTTCATCTCATTTCTTCCCATATACCCATGAAATGTCCCCAGGTCCCTGGAGCTGCCATAGCCACCCATGGAAAGGGTTTTGTTCTTTGTAGACACCTAGCTGTTCCCCCACCCATCTCTCTGGCAGACAAATACAGGGTGGTTTTGCTTCAGGGGAAGCAACCAGGAACCCGGGAGATGCCCTGTCAGCTCACCCACTCCCAAGAAGGTGACCATAGATCACGCCCAGGAAAGACAGCCGTGCCTGCATCAGGGAGATGTGGTCATGGGAGTTAGCCAGGCCTCTTGTGGACAGGGAAGAACAGTTCTTTCTGGAATTTATAGAGAGAGCTTAATGCAAGCAACAGCAAGTTCCTGGTAGAAACTGGTAGAAACGGACAAGTTCTCAGAATGGAGAATTCCCCCAGAGAAGTAGGGGTTTGTTCCTTCCATTTTCCCCTGGGTCTTTGCATCTTTTCGCTGCTCTGTGTTTGCCTGATGGCATTTATCAGGGCCCTACTCTAGTACCCTTTCCTTCCTTCCCAAACTTACAGCCAAATCCCCTTTCTGTCCTTCTGGAGTGCAAAGCTGGAGAGAAACACAACTGGATAGATTGGCGCTATAGGAGGGAAACATGACTTGTCCCTTAGTGGCGTGCTGGAACTGGCCTTTACAGGCTCTTAAAGCCTATTGTGAGTGTCTCTTCTCAACTCTTCATTCAATGACATCATGTGGGTAAGTGGAAATTTGCCATGATGGGAATTATACATAACAGTAATCAGCAAATACTACAACTCAGGGTTTCCCCTCTAGAACCAGAGGGCTGATTGTTCAACCTCTTTGAGAATACTACTGTATATTCTATCTGGTCAAAACTCTTTTGCCTGCCCCTCTTTTTTCCTCCCATATTGAAGTTTCTCAGGACTTTTCTCCTGGGCTAATGGATTTAACCTTGTGAACAGGCTTAACCTGGAGCATGGTGATCATAAAAATGACCTTAGAAACTCAAGAAAATATTCCCTCTCACAAAACTATAGGAAATTAGGCCTATTTAAAATGAATTCTGATAGAGTTGTATTGAGAATATTCACAAAGAGCATCAATTTTACTCTACTGCCCAGTGGAAAGACTTATTAAAAGTATATAATCCTGTTTTGTTTTCAGATAACAAGGAATCTTAAGATTCCTGGAGTTCAGAGATTGTTGTTATGTATTATGAGGTGCAATCTTTGGGACTTAAAAGTCCATAATTCTGATTGGTTGTCACTTAATAGTTTGATGCCCTGATAGATTTTTCCTAAATTCTCACTTTCCTGTGCTGTTCCCCTAGGCAGCTCTGGCAGATGATCTTTCCTCCTAGTTCATCAACCAACCAGGAAAGAATGAGGGGAAATGGTCAGATAGAGATCTGTACAGACAGATGTCTGGGAAATGGTGAGGTAAGAGCTGACTAGCTTAAAACCAAACACACTTCCACCCAACTGAAATGAGAACAATAAAACAAACAAACATAGCAAAGATCTCACCAGCAGTGCTGAAGCTAGGAATACCAAGAATTTTGATAAGTGTCATCGAGATGCAAAAATCTGGACTCTAAAACTGAGATGAGATTGTGTAATACAATGGGGTTCTTCTCGTGGAGTGTGGTAGTGGGTCAAAAGGGGGTCCCACAAAATTCTGACAAATTTGCTTGATCCTGCCTCCCAATGTACTCCACACCAAACCCATTACCAAGTCCTATGAATTCTGTTTCTACATATACCTGGAATCCTCCCAATCTCTGCATATCCATATTTTTAGTGTTTTTTTATATATATATAGGAAAGCTTATTTATGTGGATTATTTTTTGTTCATATGATAATTGAGCTCTTTCCAATTTAAATAACTCTTCCAGATTTCATAAGTTAAAAAAAATCATAGCATCTACAAATAATAATTTTGTCTTTTTCCCTTCAAAAAAAAAAGGGGGACAGACAAGAAGAAAACTAAAAAATGTTGACTCATAGCTATAAAGGAAATGAACATCATGTGCATCTATCTATATGTAAAGACTATTTTAAGGACATCAGAAGTTCCTAAATTATTTTACAGCTTTAGTAGAGTTACTAAATTTACTGATATTAAGCTTTATGTAAAATCTCAACAAGACTTTGTTTTTGTAACTTGCCAAAAGGTAATTAGAAAGAGCAAGTTGAGAAGAGCTAAGAAAATTTTAATTAAAAAACAGTTAAATGGGGGCCTAGAAGATTTTAAGATGTTTTGCAAAGCAATTATTCATTTGGCAATTTTAAAAGAATTCAAAGATCAGTGAAACAGAACAGAAAGGCCCTTAACAGACCCAGAATAAAACACTTTATTAATGTCAAAGGAGGTGTCCAAAATTGATGGGGAAGGTACAGATTACTCATCAGAACGGCATGGAATTCTGTGGGTAGCATGGCCTCTCTGGAAGAGGGTGACAATTCTTTGTGTGATTCACCTGGGGAAGTGGCAGGGCCTTATAGAGCAAACTGAACTTGAAATCTGAGGAACTTCACTCTCTCTCTGCATCTTCCTTTCTTGGCTTCAGGCCAGTCTTTGTCAGCATAAGAAGTGTCATCCTTTAAGGAAGTATAAAAGAAAAATGGTAATGGAAACATTGTTATAAACAATGCTAAACTGATTTTCTTAATACAGGACTTCTCAGAACTTTTAATATGCCCACAGTCACCATACATCTTCAAATAAGTCATATAGCATGGAATAGTCACCAAATTTATTTCGCCTTCAAACCCATTTTGTACATATTTCTGGACTAGTTTTTTATGCAGCATACTTTGGGAAAGCTAGATCACTCTTAATAGGAAAGGAGATTTCTTCATGGGTATATCACTCAAGGTTCATGATTGGAAATAACAAGCCCATGTCTGTATATTTTAAGCATACAAGGAATTTATTGGGAAGGCAATCACTTGTTCTCAGACAGTGTGAAGGCTTACAAATGGGGCAGGACCAAAAAAGGGTGGGCATGAGGGAAGACTCCCAGGATGTCTCCTGAAGAATCTCAGATATCTCCAAGACAGTGCATGATTGTCTCGATCACACAGCTGGTAACATCCGATAGTCTGAATCTGGGTAATATGTCTGAGATTCAGCTGTGAGGGAGTTGTGAAGAAGAAATGTCTGACCTCCTTTGACTTTTGTTTTGACTAGGAGTTAGTGTCCTGTCTACCAGAGAATTTGAGATTTCTCTGACTAAGAAGGTATTAATATCCTGGATAGGCAAGAAAAACGCAACTATTTCTACAGCCCAACACCCTTGTCCTCATACTGACACTTCCCAAAGCTGCTGTCACTTGGCCTAGTGCAGCTGTATCTTACCCACCTGAAACACACCCTCTTTCCAAGAGCAGACAACCCATTGTCCTTAAATTATTGCATCCGCTTCAAGTACAGGGTCACTCAGCAGTGGATCTTCCTTTTTAGTTCTGTCATGATTCCATCTGAATCATCTGAACAGTTATATCCAGTGATAAGTGAGAGGAAAAAGAAAGAAAAATGAACTTAAATAAAAAAATATAAGAATATATATGACACAGCAAGAAAGAAATACAAGTAGTAGCTTTAATTCTTGTTTCTGTTATGTTTCTGAGGCATATGATCTCCCTCCATAACTTGTATTGTTTTCCTTTTCCCTTTCGTCAGTACATCAACTGCCTAGTTCTTTACTTGGTGGGATAAATCAGACTTTCATTTCAAAGCTATCTGAGTCTGTTGGTCATTCTGTTTGTCAAGAATTCCAGAAGAATTCCAAACTTTACAAGTTCAACTAGAAGATTCTTCAGTGTGTCTGTTGTTGGGTTCCAGTCATAATCCCCCAGCTCCCTGTATTAGTCATCCATTGCTGCATAACAAATTGTACCCCAAAACTTAGTGACTTTAAACAACAAATATTTATTATCTCAGTTTTTAGGAGTCAGTAATCCAGTGTAGCTTAGTTAGGCACCTTTGACTCAAGGTCTCTCATGAGGTTGCATTCAAGCTGTTGGCTGGGGATGTGGTCTTATCTGAAGACTCAACTGGTTGGGGAGGGTCATGCTTCCAAGTTCACAAAGGCATGAACACTAGAGGCAGAGATCATTGGGGCCATGTGTTTCCATTCTCACTAATAGCCATTCTCCTGCCCCTGTCTCTAGTTTGTTGTCCACTCTGATTTCCTCTGGGCTTTGACTAGTGAGACTAGAGGGATTGGGATTACTGCTCCATGGAGAGGACTCTGGGCACTGCTGGGCATTTTAAAAGACCTGGTCTCTTTTCCACCCCATTGATTACACATCCATGGTTCACCTCCAGGCATAGGAGAGTCTTAACCAGAGAAGGGGGGAAAGTGACCAAACTGGTTTTTGCCCTCCACCCTTACCTAGTGAAGGTCCCAGAAACCCAGGAGCATAGTGACTGGGGAAACAGGACAATGAGCACGGACTTCCCTTCTTCTCGCCACTGCAGTGATTTGTGGTTTCTCAAGGTTGGCGCAAAGTTCCTGCTCTGTTTGGAAGAACTGGGATCTCATGAGTGTTTGGAGAACTGGCTGCTTTCCTGGCTGGAAGGCCTGCCTGGGGCATCTACCTTCTGCACTGACTTTTCTCTGCCCAGGTTGCCAGGGCAGGGGCCAGAAAGGACGCTTGGAGGAATGCGTGGGAGCGCTGCTCAGTCCGTACCTGCAGGTAAGTGGGGCCATAGTGAAACTGGCCTGTGACTCACTTGGGCCCTGCAAAGTGGGAAATGAAACTCCTCATGGCTGGGATTTGTGCAGCCACTGTCCGTGAAACCCCAGAGTGTCAACAGCCCAGGATTCTGGGTGCTCTTGCTCAGCTTCCTCATGCTGGAGCAGCCTTTTGCCCAGCTACTGGCAGAATATCTACTTGAGGCCCCCATCTCCCTCACTTGGAGTAAATGCCCACCCAGGCCTAGCCCCCTCTTACTCAGCGGGCCCCAGCTTGGGGTGGCTTCCGGATCCTTTCCTGGGCATGTGGGCATTCCATCAGTAACTCATGCTACAAACAAGCAGATATTGGGGAAGTAATTTTGGACAGAAAGGGAAGGAAACTGACAGAAGTCCATTTTTGACACTCCCAAGTTGTGTTGTGTGGCAGCTTCTTTCCCTCCAAGGCCCCGGGAGGAGAACAGGACCCCCAAAGGCCTCTTCTACCAGGGTCTTGAGTAACTTTTCCTCCACCCCCAGGCCCTGGACTATGATAGGTTGTAGATGTAGGGCCAAGAGCAGAAAGTAACTCTGGGGTTAGAGTGGGTATCAAGTGGCAGAGCCAGAAGCAGAATGCTGTAACTCCTCTGAACCCTGGTGGAACCAAGGCTCTGCAACTATACGCTGGTATAGTCCTAAGTGTCCAGGGACAGGCCGTGAGTTAGAGTGAGGCCTTCAGTTCGTGGAATTAGCTAATGTCAAAGCTTAGAACAGATAGCAGTCCTGAGAGTTACAGGTGGAATGTGGGTAGGGAGGAAATGAGGTAGGATGAATGGGGGACCATCCTTGTGACCCTGCATTTTCCCAGCACTTGGGCAGTATGGCGTGGGGTCCCCTCTAGGTTTTCTCATCCAGTCAGAGAAGTGGCTCCAGTCTTGGGCCTAGTCTGCCTAGAGGGAGCAGTAGGGGGCCTATAAGTAGCATGGACTGAGCAGGGAGGTAGGATCCTCTGAAATATCAAAGGCAGCAAGAGCCCCTGCAAGTATAGGCAGCTTTCTCACTGGCCCTGCTCATTTAGTTTCCATCCCTTGTCCCTGACACTACCCTGTCACCCAGATCCACTGGTTTAGACTCAGCAAGACTGGGCCAGCTTTCTGGTCCTGTGGCCAAGTTTTTATACATTGCTGGTACCATATAAATCACTTCTCTCATGCCTTTGCTATGGAAATGAATGAGAACTGCTGGAAAGAAGCAGTAGCTTCTAGAAGACAGATCCTAATCTACAGACTGTAGGCTTCAGAGTTGAAAAATGATCAGCCATCAACTGATCATTCATTTATCTTTCATCCATCCATCTATCGATCTTCCCTCCCTCCCTCTCTCCCTCCCTCCATCCATCCCATCCCATCCATCCATCCATCCATCCATCCATCCATCCAGTTATCTGGACCAACTTCCTTTTCTGTTTCCCTCATTCTCTCCTTTCCTCTCATCCCTACCTTCCAAGAAGTATTTGTTTGGAATCTGTTAATGTACAAGGTTTCTCAGAGTTGGTGGATTTCAAGCTTTCATGAGCAGCTTCCCAAGAGAAAACAGTCCTTTACAGAGGCCCACACCAACCCCTCTCTGCCCTGAGCATCACACACATATGAAAGAACAGTTCCTGGTCGGATGTTGCTGAAACTGCCCCGGCCCTGCCCCCACCACCACTTTGAGAAGCTCACAAGTGCAGGAAGCTGGGAGGAGAACCCAAGTTTTACATTTACATTTTAACCCTGCAAGCCCCATTTTTATAGAGGGATGCTGTATCATTTAAGATGCCTTAGTAACAGAAAGTAGACTATTTGATTGCAGATTTCCTTACTGGTCTCGTTGCTTCCATGATTTCCACATCCTAATCTATGCTCCTTACCATGATTAGAGGGCTCTTTCCACAGTGTCCCTGTCTTTGTCTCTCTCTTGCCTGAAGTTCTTCACTGGCTCCATGTCACCCATATGCCTTTTGGATCTTCTTGATCTCATCATATTCTTCCTCTTTGGCCCCAAGCCCCACTGCCCCTCTGTCATATACTTTATGTCCCAATACCACCAAGCTAGTGACAGTTTGCCAGGGACTCTATGCTGTCTTATGCCTCCATCCTTTTGAGCATGCTAACATCTCTACCTGGAACTTTTTACTGTTACTCTTTTCTCTGTACTTCCTTTGAGCTATGCATATGCTTTTATTATGCTCCTTACCCTGTACTACAATTTATTTGCTCAGGTCTGTCTTTCCTACCAGACTATGAGTTGCTTCAGTGCCAGGACTGTGAGTTATTCATCTTTGTGGCCCAGTCCTCGTATAGTGCCTGGTACCTAAAAGGCACTCAATATGTATTTGTGGGATGAATGAGTGGGTGGGTGGATGATGGGTGAGCAGAGACTTATAGTCTTGGGAATCAATGGTTAAAATGCCCATGTAACAGACCCCCAGAGAAGACTACAGATGGCCTCTTCCTGAATGAAGAGAGGACTGAGCTGTGGCCTAGGCCTCCCAAGTTGTCTAAGCCAGGAATGGGGACCTTTGGGATGACATGACGACCTCCTACAGAACTCACTTCCCGTTTCCTCTAGATTAGAGGTCCCTGGGGAGACAGCCAGCTGAAAGCACCTGGGCCGCAGGGGGAGCATGCAGGACGAAGGCTACAGAGCGAGGCCCCTGATGTGCACTTCTCTGTAGATAGCAGAACATCTCCCTCTGGCCCCGAGGCAAATGCTGGTCACTGCTTGGGACCCACCCAGGGCTCTGTGCTCAGGATCCACTCAGTGCTCTGTACTCAGCTGTTTGCTAGCCCTTCAACATTGTCTTCTCTTCCAGCAGAGCCTCCTGCCAACACAGGTCCATCTCTGGTTCTGAGGGAACCATCCACGGTCCGTGCTGCAGGAATCTTCCTGATACTGGTCCTGGTCGCCTCCATCTTGCTGCAGGCCATTCTCTGTAGGTCTTCAGGTTTTATTGCCTGCTTGGTCCTTCTCCAAGGCCAGTCACCTCCCTCAACATCCAGACCCTCTCTTTACCACTCTCCAGGGGTCTCCTGCCTGTAGCGTTTGCATTTGCTTCATTTCTCCTCTTTCCACCAGGAGTCACAGGGTTTCCCATTCCCAGTAAGATGAGCTGCCACTCTTTGCCTCCCCATTCCAAGCAGATTTTCCTGACTGGGATGAGCACTCACATGCTTGTGCTAAAGGGTATTCTCTTCTGTTCCCAGGTAACGTCCACTCATTTCTGCATGCTGTGTCACTTTCTCCCCCCTCTCAGCTCCGTGTCCCTTTGATTCAGATCCTTGTGGGCAGCCCCCAACAGTGAGCAAAGAGCTGGAGTCCCAACTTATCCTTAGCCCCAATTAGATGGAGAACCTGGCTGGTAGGCAACAAATCTCCATGGTTCATCTCATCACCAGGACCCCTTCCTGTTCTTTCCATCCTCCTGCTCCCGAGGAGACCGTAACAAGGGAGCCGTCCTGCTGGCTCACTGGATATGTGACTTATCTTTCCTCCTTTCCTTGCTTTGTCCAGCCTCATGGCCTGTGCTGCTAGCAGAGCCTTATCCCTACCAGCAGGTCTCCAGAAAGCAGACAGAACATCTGCCTTTATCCAAGGCCCAGGACATATTCAGGCTCAGACTTGGAGCCTCTGCTGTGAGCCCTCTTGGTTTATTTTTGGTCTCCTATATGGCACCCAAGCCTGTAACTTAAACAAAGTGTGACAGTGGTTTGGAAAAGTGGAGGGGAAAGTGGATTCGTAATTCTCCATTTCAGTATTCTCTGGGAAAGAAGTCACTTCCAGATTAGAAATCTGCCTGGCTAGCCCCTCCCATGGCCATGGTGAGGGGCATGCGGGCAGATGTGGGAGGACGTTGCCTTAGCTGATGGCCATTGGAGGAGTCTCTTAAAGGACTGGGTCCTAATCCCTGATTCTGCTTCCTGTGAGGTCCTTTAACAGAGAGCCTGTATTTTATTTATCTTTGCATCATCTGCATCTACAAGGGTTCCTGGCACATGTGAAGTGCCGAAGAGCCCATGTTTGTTGAATGAATAGCACTATGAGTGAATGGAGCAGAGGGTCCTTGAGAAGCTTGAGCCTATCCCTGCCCTTCCTTCATCATTGGGACAACACCCTGACTCCTGACCTGGGGATCCCTTTGACTGACCTTTTGACTTTTTCTGATCCAGATCCCTGGTTTATGGGCACAATATCAGATGTAAAGACCAGTGCCCAGCTGCTGAAAGGTTGTGTGGACAACATCAGCACCCTGGGTTCTGAAATTAAGAGGAATACAGGTGGTGTGGAGGTGTACCTGGCATTCAGGTCCAGATGGTGAATACCAGCCTGAATCATGTGCATTCTTAGATCCGGAGGTTGGAAACTGGCATGCAGGAAGCCAGTGCCCAGATCCAGATGTTAACAAGAAGTTGGGAGGAATTCAGTGATTTAAACACCCAAATCTCCAAGTTAAAAAGAGATGTGGATAAAGCCAGTGCTTTAAATGCAAAGGTCCGGGGGCTCCAGAGCAGCCTGGAGAATATCAGCAAGCTGCTCACACAGCAAAGTAAGTGATTCAGGAAAGAATGTTGCCAGCCAGTGGCCCATGGGGCCATTGGGCTGATGTATGTGGTGGGAAGGGGTAGAGGAGCAGGGCAGGCATGGCTGGAAAGTTAAGAACAGAGTACTCAGCACTGGGCTGGGGATGTGCTTAGGGGCTGTTCAGGAGAGAAGGGACCAGGGACCAGCCTGGGCTCCCACACCATGGCACAGAGTGGGAAGGTGTCAGGCACTCTCTCTGCCCTGGCCCAAACTTGGCCATTTTCATTAAGTTCCTTCCCTAGAGCCCAGGGACTCAGCCACTTGTGATGATCAATGGAGACTTGCTTCTTCCTCATGGGAGAGATGGATTCGTAATCCATCCTCTCATTCTCCTCTCTCTGAACCCAGAGACCCTACCATTGTCAGTCAGGCTCTCAGGATCTGAGAGAATGTCCCCAAGTTCCAAGGACCCCAGGACCCAACCCCAGTCTCCACTGTCTCTGAGAACCCCCTCAAACACCCTCTTCGGTCAGCACCCAGAGCACACAGGAGCGACAAGCTTCCTGCTCATCCTTGTTTTCCAGATGACATTCTACAAATGGTTTCTCAAGGCTCAAAGTACTTCAATGGGAACTTCTATTACTTTTTTCAAATACCAAAGACCTGGTACAGTGCGCAGCAGTTCTGCATGTCCAGAGATTCACACCTGACTTCAGTGACCTCAGAGAGTGACAGGTGAGTGCTGTCCCTGTGGGCTCTAAGAAGGGCTGTCTTAGTAGCTCTATCAGGTAGGATGGGCAAAGATACCCCAAGTTCCCAAATATCAGTGGCCTTACAGTGAAGGATTGCATCCGTTTACACTGCACGTTCAATAAGGGCTGGCAAAGAGTTTTCTGCTTACCGTGGTTATGCAAGGACCTCACCAAAGGGGACTTCATCTCAGCATGTTCTCCCAGTTATTGAGGCAGTGAAAGGGAACTTGGCAAATTGTGTGTTGGCTCTTAAAGCTTATACCTAGAAACAATAGACGTCACTTCTGCTCACATTTTTCATTGGCCAAAGCAAATGCCGCAGAACTCCTGGCTTCAAAGAGGGCAAGGAGGGACAGTCTCTTCATGTGCCCAGAAAACAGATGTGTTTGTGAGTAGCATTAGTGACACTACATAATCCAAGTAGGCTTCTACCTGGTGAGGCAGAATATTGAATAATCCCCTTCCTCTGGGATGTGGCTAGCAGAACAGGTGAGAGCATGGGCTGGGGAGTCAGAGACCAGAGTCCCAGCCATGCCTGTAACTACTCTTGGAGCCCTGGGAGTTTATTTAAGTTCACCAGGCCTCAGCCTATTAGTCCATAGGTAATAGCTCTTACCTCAGAGAATAAGTAAGTGAATGCACATAAATGCAGAGTGCCTCACACATATTAAGCGCTCACTAAGTTTAGCTTTTATTATCTGGGCCATTCTCCCGGGGTCTTTGTTCTGGGGGTTAGCTGAGCCTTTCTTGTACCCCAGCAGCTGCTTCCTGAGGGGCAGAAAGGCCTGGGTGTTGAGTCTGTTAGTTGTAGGCCAAAGACACATCAGAATTTGGAAGGGGGACTCTAGGCTCTGGACAGGGACAAGAGGCTTGGGAGAGGTCAGAGTGTGTGGTGTGTCTGTGGGGCTGTCACTGAGGACAGGTGAGGAACACCCAGAGAGCTGTGGCAACTCCAAGTTGTGGCAGTGTCCCTGTTCACCCTCCTTTCCTACAGGAGTATCTGTACAAGACAGCTGGTGGGCTTTCCCACTGGATCAGCCTGACCAAAGCAGGGCATGAGGGGGACAGTATTCTAAAATCCATCAATATCATCCACCACATCAACAAAAAGAAGGACAAAAACCACATGATCATCTCCATAGACGCTGAAAAAGCATTCTACAAAATTCAACATCCATTCATGATAAAAACTCTCAAAAAAATGGGTATTGAGGGCAAGTAACTCAACATAATAAAGGCCATATATGACAAACCCACAGCCAACATCATACTGAACAGCGAGAAGCTGAAAGCTTTTCCTCAAAGATCTAGAACAAGACAGGGATGCCCACTCTCCCCACTGTTATTCAACATAGTACTGGAGGTCCTAGCCACAGCAATCAGACAAAACAAAGAAATACAAGGCATCCAGATTGGTAAAGAAGAAGTCAAACTGTCACTATTTGCAGATGACATGATATTGTACATAAAAAACCCTAAAGACTCCACTCCAAAACTACTAGAACAAGTATCTGAATTCAGCAAAGTTGCAGGATACAAAATTAATACACAAATCTGTTGCTTTCCTATATACTAACAATGAACTAGCAGAAAGAGAAATCAGGAAAACAATTCCATTCATAATTGCATCAAAAAGAATAAAATACCTAGGAATAAATCTAACCAAGGAAGTGAAAGACCTATACCCTGAAAACTACAAGACACTCCTAAGAGAAATTAAAGAGGACATTAACAAATAGAAACTCATCCCATGCTCTTGGCTAGGAAGAATTAATATTGTCAAAATGGCCATCCTGCCTAAAGCAATCTACAGATTCAATGCAATCCCCATCAAAATACCAACAGCATTCTTCAGTGAACTGGAACAGATAGTTTTAAAATTCATATGGAACCACAAAAGACTCCGAATAGCCAAAGCAATCCTGAGAAGGAAGAATAAAGCAGGGGGATTGCTTCCCAACTTCAAGCTCTACTACAAAGCCACAGTAATTAAGACAATTTGGTACTGGCACAAGAACAGACCCACAGACCACTGGAACAGAATAGAGAGTCCAGATATTAACTCAAACATATATGATCAATTAATATATGACAAAGGAGCCATGGACATACAATGGGGAAATTACAGCCTCTTCAACAACTGGTTTTGGCAAAACTGGACAGCTACATGTAAGAGAATGAAACTGGATCACTGTCTAACCCCATACACAAAAGTAAATTTGAAATGGATCAAAGACCTGAATGTAAGTCATGAAACCATAAAACTCTTAGAAAACAACATAGGCAAAAATCTCTTGGACATAAACATGAGCAACTTCTTCATGAACATATCTCCCTGGGCAAGGGAAACAAAAGCAAAAATGAACAAGTGGAACTATATCAAGCTGAAAAGCTTCTGTACAGCAAAGGACACCACCAATAGAACAAAAAAGCATCCTACAGTATGGAAGAATATATTCATAAATGACATATCCGATAAAGGGTTGACATCCAAAATATATAAAGAGCTCACACACCTCAACAGAAAGCAAATAATCCAATTAAAAAATGGGCAGAGGAGCTGAACAGACACTTCTCCAAAGAAGAAATTCAGATGGCCAACAGACACATGAAAGGATGCTCCACATCACTAGTCATCAGAGAAATGCAAATTAAAACCACAATGAGATATCACCTCACACCAGTAAGGACTGCCACCATCCAAAAGACAAACAACAACAAATGTTGGCGAGGTTGTGGAGAAAGGGGAACCCTCCTACACTGCTGGTGGAAATGTAAATTAGTTCAAACATTGTGGAAAGCAGTATGGAGGTTCCTCAAAAAACTAAAAATAGAAATACCATTTGACCCAGGAATTCCACTCATAGGAATTTACCCTAAGAACGCAGCAGCCCAGTTTGAAAAAGACATATGCACCCCTATGTTTATCACAGCACTGTTTACAATAGTCAAGAAATGCAAACAGTGTAAGTGTCCATCTGTAGATGAATGGATAAACAACATGGATGGAGCTAGAGGGTATTATGCTCAGTGAAATAAGCTAGGCGGAGAAAGACCAGTATCAAATGATTTCACTCATCTATGGAGTATAAGAACAAAGAAAAAAACTGAAGGAGCAAAACAGCAGCAGACTCACAGACCCAAGAATGGACTAACAGTTACCAAAGGTAAAGGGACTGGGGAGGATGGGTGGGAAGGGAGGGATAATGGGGGGGAAAGAAAGGGGGCATTATGATTAGCATGTATAATATGGGGGGTGGGGGCATGGGGAGGGCTGTACAACACAGAGAAGACAAGTAGTGATTCTACAGCATCTTGCTGCACTGATGGGCAGTGACTGTAGTGGGGTATGTGGGACTGACTTACTGATGGGGGTGTCTAGTAGATATAATGTTCCTCATGTAATTGTAGATTAATGATACAAAAAAAAAGTAAGACTTACTTAGTATGATGGCATATTTATCAGGAACCAACAAACACCAAAAGACAAACTGGGAAAAATATTAACATTGAATCTAAAAAGCACTATCTAATCATCTATATGGGCTAGAAACTTGGAAGTCACCATCACTATCAGCCATTTCTTCCTTATCCCCCTGCTCAACCCACCACCAAGTTGTAACAAGGGTATTACCTAAGTATCTCTAGAGTATGTTCACAGCTTTACACAAAAATGACCATGCCACACCCAAGCCACCATTATGCCTCTTGTACAAAAATCTCCTAACTTATCTCATTGCTTCCACTTTTTCCCCTATAATGTATTCTCCACTTGGTGGCAAAATGATAGGTTGAAAATGGAAATTTGATCATGCTCCACACACTCACCTTCAACCCTGTTGAACAAAAAAGTTCAACAGTTCTCTGCTACTCATAAGACAAAGTCTAAAACCTTAAAGAGAGGCCTGCATGACCTAGCTCCATACTTCCAGCTCCATTTAACACCTTACTCCCTCCAGGCCCAGACCCCAGGCCAGTCCCTCCAACACAGCACATGCTTTCCTGTTGTCAGTATTTGCTATTCCTTTGACCTAGAATTCTCCCCCCAATGTCCCTACCTGGTTAATACCTATTTATCCTTCAGGTATCAACTCAATCATCTGTATGGAAACCTCTAATCTCTGTGATGAGGCCAAATCCTCCCTAGTAACGTGCTCTCACAGTACCATGTCCTGTCCATCCTGGCACTTGTTCGGGTTGTAATTCTACAGGCAACTATGTGATTCTAGAGTATCTAGTCCCTCTCTAGACTGGTAGGATTCAGAGAAGGCTGGTCAAGTCTCTCTGCCCACAAAGTCTCACAAGTCTTTTTGCCAGCACCCAGCACAGTGCTTACACATAGAAGGTGCCTAATAAATATTTTCTGAATGAACATAAATTGGCACAGTGCAGCAACATCCACAAAAACACAAGGGTTGCTCTGATTCAGAAATTCCATTCTGAGTGAAATTGTCTCTGAGAAGATAGTATATATGTATTCAAAGATGTTCATACAGGAATATTCATTACTTCAATATTTTATAATATCAACAACTTATGACTTTCTTATGGTCATCAGTAAGCGAAGGAGCAATGCAACCTTAAAAAAGAATGAGGTCTCCAAAGACTTTTATATGAAGACATCTGCCATACACTAAATTATAAAACAGGATGTCTAAATATTATACCATTAACCTGAAATTAGTATGTCAACTATACTTCAATGAAAAATTTTTAAATAAAAATAAAAAATAAAATCCCTTCTCAAAATAAATAAGTAAATAAATATAATACCATTAAAATACATGTATATGCTTATGTCTGCATTTTTCAAGTGTGAAAAAACAGGTTAAACGATGGCCGGTGGTATCTCTGGGTGGGGGTAGGACTGCTTTCTCCTTCATAAGCTTCTATGCTGATTTTCTGCAACCAGCCTCCATTACGATTGTAAACCAAACAACTGGAACAGGGTCTGCCTCTCGAGGTTGGCAACTCACCTGCAGATGAGGTAGCCAGGCCTGTTTACACCATGGGTACAGTGGACGCCAATAAGTTTGTCTGTAAAACGGAATAGAGTTAAAGTCATGTTGACACACTACCAACAAGTGATGCGCCTTTCTGGAGAGTGACATTTCTTAGTCACACAACACTACCACTACCCTGAAAAGGAGTAACTCTGAAGAGGAATGTGGTTTTGTGTTTAGGAACATACTATAAAGAATTATCTAATACCAAGTCAAAATTCACTGTCTCTGGGAAACTGTGAAGAGCCCCCAGTTAGACATAGGGTATAGACAGGAGAAGGCCTGGTCAGGTCTGAACAGCTAAACCATATTGAGATAAACCCATCTGTCTTCCTAGAGAGTACCCCTCAGTCATTGATTTAAGTACAGGAAAAGGGAGTGGAAACAAAATCAAAACAGGCTAGAAGAAGAATAAAATTTGGTTTGGAGTGACACAAATGGGAGGATCACTTTTGATGCTGAGTTATTAAAAAGAACAGCTCCCATGGCACTCCCTTCAAGGCCCCAAGGTGCTTCTGCTCCTCCTCTCACTGTCAGATCCCCGCACACCACAGGCCCCTGCACCCCGTCAAGTACCCAGATGAACAGCTCTGCTCCTGTTTTATGATGAAAAAGCAAGACTTGGAAATATGTAAGTCTAAGCTACCCAGCAGGCAAACAGAACAAAGTCTAGACTCAAGTCTAAGATTTCTCCAAGTATGCCACGGTATTTCTTAGTCCAACATTTAAAAACATTATATAGAAATTAAATTTTAAAACTGTAGTTTTTTATTTACACCTGCAAAGTGTAGGTCTGTGACTAGCTGGTGTATCGTAAGAAAGGACTTGTTTTTTCCTGTCTGGATTACTACCTCCCTATTTCTAATCGCTACTATTTCAATTGCTCCTCCATATGGAAGACGGTCTCTTTCCTAAATGTAAACTTGGTTGGGTTACTCCATTGCTTAAAAATCTTCATTTAGCATACAGTAATGCCCACACTCTGAGCACAGCATTTAGAACTCTTTATAAAGATATCAATCTGTGTCTCCAACTGACCTGTAATTCCACAATGATCCAAACTATGGCTTACAAGGACCCGCATGACCCACCTCCCTCCTGCCCCCTGCCAGCCTCTCTGATCCCATTTACTACTGCTCTAAACTCAGTGCTCCCTCCCTACTCCAGCCACACCGACTTCCTTACTAGTCCTCAAACATGCTGAGCATAGTTGTGCTTGTACTTTAGGACACTTTTCCACCACCCCTCTAATACCCAGTGGCTTGGTTCCTCATTACCTTTTAGGCTGGGCTCAAACAACATCTTCATACGCCTTCCCTGACCACCCAGCACACTCCCTCCCCTCTCCATCCTGTTTGGTGCTCTCCAAAGCACTTATCGTCATGACATTCCATGTACTCTCTTCATTCTCTCTCCCCGGCTAGAATGCAGAGGATGGAGGAGCAAGAACTGTCCTCTGCTCCTACTTCCCAGAACAGTGCCTTCAACTTAGCAGGTATCACATAAATATTTGTTGGAAGTGAACATACGAATTCCTCACCCTTTCACACTACCCCCTCACCCAGCGGAGGCTGCCTCTCCATGGCACATGTCCAAGCTCTGTGCCTTTTGTACATTTCCTGATACCTGGGCTGTCCTTTCCTCATTTTAGTGAAATCCTCTCACCACCTAGCCCAGATGCTGTCTCCTCGTGAGGCCTTCCTCAATCTCTCCTCTATCTCTCCCGTTGCACTTAATTCTTTTATTATAATTAACCCACTGTCTTACAGTTGCTACATGTTTAATGTCCTAGATAACTATACATTTCTACTGAACAAAATCTTATTCACACCGTATTCCCATATCCTAACAATAAAACTAAGAGACACTCAGCATTTACTGAATCGATTTATTTTCTGAGTCTCTACCAGTTCTAGGAGGTGGAAAATGCCTTGTCCTCTTCATCTGGGAGCTGGTGTCTGTGGAGGGGCCTATCACAGAGGTGGCCAGAATGGATGATAAGCAAGGCCCCGAGACCGCTACGGCAGAGCCCCGTCAAGTTAGCACCATGGGGGCAGATGACCAACACGGGGCCAGCCTGTGCAACGACTACACCTGAGAGGGACAGAGATTTACCAATGTGCCCTCGGGCACTCTCAAGGACCTTTAGCCCTCATGGAACAGACGGGATGCCGTATGGTAGATCTAGGGAAAGGAGCCTGAAGGAGCGAGCAAGCTGGCAGTGGCTCCCTAACATCTTAAGAGGTGATGTTTCTGTAACTACAATTTACACAAATTAGAAAATTTACCTCCTCTATAGAAGCCCTGCTCAAGGCTCAGCCTCCCAAGTTCTAAAGTCAAAGTGGAGGGAAGATATGTGAATGGGGCTTATGATATTTAAGAGCCAGTGCCCGCATTAAACGACAAGGTTGTAGTTTAAAAGTTAATCTTAAAACTCTTGCCTCTCTCTCTCATCCCCTAACTTCCCACTGCCTTCTCCCTGTTGATATGTGTGTGTGTGTGTGTGTGTGTATACACACACACACACACACACATATGCAATATTACTGTCTGTCCAGCTCAACAGTGTATATTTCTCAAGCTATATTTAGAAAGATGGCAAAATGAACACTTCACACTGTGGGCCAGTCACTTTCCAAAGACAAGAGACCTCAGTTTCAAAATATGACAAATATAATATTCTTGCTGATAGTGAGATGCCAGAAAAAGGCATATGGATCCTTAAAATTCAGAAGCTATTAAGATCTATTTTCAACAGAGTAAGGTAGACTTTAAAGCAGGAACAAGAAAACACTGGCCTTTTTAAGTTCTTTCTGTCTGCAGAATGACAGTAAGAGGTGGCAGTGCCCTTCCCCACTTGAACTCAAAGTGGAAAAATAGCAGGAATATCTTAAATACATATGATGAGGAAGCCACTCCACTGGTCCATTTTTTTCACTTCTAGGGCTCTGTCTCACTCCAAACCTTTGCCTTTTGTTGTCTCTTTTATATACTCTAAGACCCTGAGATTCTTTATCTTTTCCTTTATGTCCCACCTCTTAACCAATATATAAAAGAACGTTTTTATATTTCCCATTCAAATTTTTAAAAAATAGGTGAATAAGCTAGTTCAGTTCATATCTCTCACTAAAATCAGTTTCCAAACTAACTTTGTGGCCATAAGAAGAAGTAACACCTCACTCTATTAGCATCTGACCTCTGACATTTCCACTTTAATAATATTAAACACAATAGGCCCAATGGCAAAACTATTAAAAATATTAAAAACTCCCAACCCCATTCAAAATGCATACTGAAGTTCAGGTAAGAAAAAAAAAAACCCTCACCATTATCTTTATTTTCTTTCAAAAACCCATTAACACCATATTTGAATTTAAAAATAGTGTCATCATCAGGTACCTGATGCCCAATCGTATACATTTTTAAGTAAGGAACAGTTTCTGGTAAGCCCTGTAATGCAAAATAATGAAAATGTGTATTATTTCATTTGTCAGGAAAGAATTAAAAATGAATTAGACGAGCCAGAATAAAACCAAGAGAGTATAATAAACTTGGCATGTCAGTAATTCTGCTAAAAGAGCCAGTTTTCCCCCTAAAGCTGCTTCAATCTGGAAGTATCACTTGCTTTTCATTAAAACTGCAGGATGGATAGTCAATAGGCATCTGCAAGCAAAGTTCATGTGAATGAATGTATATGTAACTAAAAATTACATAAATAGTTCTATCTAATATTTTACATTTTAGGGGCCACAAAGCAGCTGTGATTTAAGTAGAACAGAGTCGGAGAAGAACTTGGATTTGAATTGTGAGACAAAGTGAATTTCAGACACTGTTCAGAGAAATGGTATTCTTGGCTTGGGAGAAAGTAGGTACTGATAAAAGACAGAAGAGCTTAACTGAAAATCCTGTTGTTCTGAACTTAAATGGAAAGTATCAATGTGAACTTTTGATGTATTTTATTTTTAAAGCAAACATAGAAACACATTTCCTAGCTCTGACCCAGCTCTGATAAAAAAGGACTCAGGAGCCAAACTGAGAAGCTCCAACTGGCCAAAGACGGGGCCTCAGTTAAGAATAGTAACTACAATGGAGTCCACAGTGATACAAATAAATAAACAAAATAAAATCTCATTGGTCACCACTAGAGGATACTAGTGAATCAACTCATTATTTTGAAAACTGTTAAATAAAAGGAAAGAATCATGACACTACATCTGGGCAACCAAATAGATAATGAGGGGCAACTTCTCTTGATAGAAATATACCCAGCTAATAAATGAAGAAAACAACAACAGAATTCACCATTTCTCGAAGCCCCGAACAAATTTATGGATGTAGCTATCAATCATCCATGACTGCTAATATCAGAGAAAGACAATCACTAGGAGATATTAGTACTACTACCTCATCAGCAAAGGACTGTTACGAGGATCTACTAAATCAGTGTTTTTGCAAGTAGTTTTTACATGGCAAACTGCTACGCAAATACTAACAAACGTTAGGTGTCATTGTCTCCCAAGGCCATGCAACTGTCAGAAGGAAAATTCTTTCCCACTGATATGCTACATGGGCCAACAGATCATATGGGTTTCTTTATCAGTAGCAAAAGGTATTAGGAACAGAGAGCATGCAGCTGAGAGAACTGTCTTTTCCTCTGATGCTCACACATGCTCAGGCAACTGCTTAACGTAAGTGCTAGGGACATACAAGGTATTCCTTTCTATTAGACTACTACTATTCTTACTACAAGTTTACTTCATTTTCAAAACATAGAACACGAAAGCTTACAGCATTTCTTAAGCACATACAAAGCTTACTGCCAAATATGTAATTAAGGAAACCATTTGGTTACTTTTTTGAACTACTACCCATGAAAGAAGGCCTGGATTCACTTTAATGTAAGATGATAACTACTGAATGACTATGAACTAATACAGTATCTGAAAGGTTCTTTTCAATTAAGGGTTTCACTTACCTCTGGCTTATAATAGCGGTGAGTATATGTTAAATCAATAATCAGTCCAAGTTCTTCATTCTGTTCTTGGACTTTGTTAAAAAGATCCAAGGGAGAAAAGCATTCTTCTGGAGCAAGATTGTCTTCAAAACTCTGGCAGAGAGAATGAGGTAAGAAAGAGCAGATGGGTGCTTAATATCCTTTATTTTATTACCCATTTATTCAAGCCCCGTGATGCTAACAATGAGATGCAAAGGAAAATTTTCACTCTTCTGGAAGTTACAAACTATTGTATAATGCTTTCTTTCAGAAAGATGAGAGGAAGAAAATAAGCTCACTTCTATAATTTATTTCTGTGTTTATTTGTTTCATGTTGGTCTCCCAGCCAGACAGTAAACTCCCGAAGGACCACATCAGTTTTGTCCCACACTGCATCTCCAGCTCCAAGGGGAGTGCCTATAAATATGCACTTACAAATACTTCTAGAGTATTTATATATGTGAAGGGTGGATTTTATTGCTAAACAATTTTTTATGTATTTGGCTTACTTATGTACTCTTTTCCATACTGATATGTTTGGTTATTCAAGTGACAGCAACATACTTTTTTATCAATTAACAGACTAGTTTTTAGAGCAGTTTCAGGTTCACAGAAAAACTGAGTGGAAAGCACAGAGAACTCCCAATTATACCCTCTCTCCTTCACCCGACAAAGACTTACCATCAATATTCCAGAACAGTGTGGTCTGTTTGTTAGAATCAATGAACCAGCACTGATCTATCATTATCAACTGAAGTCCCTAGTTTATGTTATGAGTCACTCAACATACTGTACATTCTATGGGTTTTGACCAATGTATAATGACAAGTATTTACCTTACAGTGACATACAGAATAGTTTCACTGCCCTAAAAAGTACCTATGGTCCAGCAACACTTTAATATAGATTAATATCTGTTACGGCTAGATGCCCCCCTTCCACCATTATTCTTCTCTTTCAAAAATTTCCTGGCTACTTAAGTCTATTCTTCAATATGAATTTTAGAATCAGCCTATTTGAGATGATGATAAATTTACAATTAACGCAAGAAGATTTGACAGATTTATGGTGTTGAGTCTTCTTCATAATATTGTAAAAGTTTTGAAGAGTATATTACATAAAGGCATATACTCTCTCCAGTTTCTCGCAAAGTTGGAGCTGATGGATCAAATACCACCTTCAGCTATCTGAACAATGACTAATTTCAGATAACTAATTTATGTTAACCCTTTAGGAAGCCTTCCTTGATTAACCCTACTATGGTTTTCCCCTCCTTTGAATTCCCAGGTATTTCTCGCCATGGCAAATATTTGACATTTAACATATTCTCCTTTGTATTCCAGTGTGCTTGAGGAGAGACTGGCAAGTACTGAGGCTGCTTTTCTTAGGTGACTTCCATAAATCACACAGGAGACCAATGTTACATTTCCCTGCCACACAGAGATATTTCATCTTCCTAACTCTACTGTATGAACAGGTGGTACACTGGGAGTGGTTCTACAGCCCTGTTATCCCCTTTACCGTACCTTAATCCAAACATTGAATAAAACTACTTGAGTACACAGAGCCAGAAGCTTTTTATAATGAGTGTGCAAGAGACCTGGGGCCACGCGGAGGAAAGGAAACGGAAGAGTCTCCCTGTGCTTCTCTTGCTGGTGGACTTCCAGACAGGCACTGAGCAGGGACCCTCGTGGAATCTCAGGAATCCACTTTTAGAGGCCAGGGAATAGGCAATTGAGGCGTTGGGACGATCACACAGAAAGGAGGAATACAGGAGCAACCTCTCAGGAACTGCAAATACGGGTGGGGAGTCCATTCATTCAACAAAAATTGTTAAGTATTTATTATATGTCAAAAAACACTATGCTTGGGGTTGGTGGATGTAAATAAGAACCACGTGTTTATCTTTATGAAGCGACTAAGATTTTAAGTACAGAGATGCAAAAGAACTGACATAGCAAGTAAAAAAGGAACCCTGACCTATGAGTCACAAATTACATCAATTCCCCATACATTAAAAGTTGAGTTCTTCCACAGACAAATCCACGCTATGCTGGGCAGTTTCATTAGAGACATGAACCTCTTCTCACCTTTTTTATGTCAGTCAAATGCTTTCCCCACCTATTCCTTTCTGAGTTCAATTTTCAGAGTTTCCATGCTGAAATCATGACCATACTGATCCACGTTATTTTTTGGGTTGTGACAGTGGTTAACAAAGGTGTCTCAGTGGCATTTAGTGCGTAGGGTCATAGACGCCAGGCATCTGGCAAAATTCAGAACAGTCCCACAAATGTGTCTTACCCCCTAATGACTTCTGAATGTTCTAGTCAACATTCATGTAGGTGAAAAAACTGTTCGTAAGTTAAGCCTTAGAATCAAACCTCACGAATAAACACGAAGGCTTTTTTTGCAGTTTTAATGTATAATCCATTTTCCAGGACAGTCATCACCTTATCGACCAAGTGAAGGCTTTGCTTTATTTGGAAATCTGCTAAGCAAGAGCTGTTCATGATTATGGAAACTCCGGCCACTTAGGCAAAGTAACTCACCTACATCAGTCCTCATTTAGTTTTTGGATTTCACGGAACAAGTAACTATTTCTTTATGTCTAGCATAGTTATGGCCATTTACTATTGAAATGTAAATACATATTAATTATTATGAATTCCTTTATCTTACTTATTCTTTATGTTATAGTTAGAGCATTACATTGTTTTTCTTTCTTTAAAATTAAGTATGGAAATAGGTTGTACTTATATGAATTTCATTTCAGGATATGAAAGGGTATTACAAAGTATTTGCTACAAAAAAGGGAAAACGAGGTGTGACACAGTTGAGAACCAGTGTTCTACACGGTGAATTTGGATTTCTTAAAGACTACTGCTTACTTTTTTCAAAGGAACTTTGAAAGCAATGAAACGGGTCCCTGGCATCCGCTGTCCAACTGGGCTGTAGTCTTTCCACCTATTAATACATTTTCTTAATAGCCAAATTTTAGGTCAGCCAGTCTCTCTGCATAAATGAAATCTCCTTGAAAATGAAAAACGGAACCCAAAAGTAGGTCCTCTCCTCTCTACTCTGCATTTCACTGTTCCACCTATTCAACCCCACCTAGTATCAACCTATATTCCCCTTCTTTCTGCTTCCCCATCTCGAAAACAGACAAGGCAACAGAACAGTGCAAAGGGCTCAACAAATAAGACACATCTAAAACCAGAGGCGGCCAGAACTTGTGCATCCCCAATAAAATCTAGCCCAATCTTGAACACTAAGGTGCCATTAATACACACATGCTGACTGAAACAGTTTAACTCTTTCACTTTACACTTTATTTTTAGTCCTAATACAACCAATGCCATCAAATGCAACTGTAGTGAACTTCAAGTTCATATTTTAAAAGAAAATTTGATAGACAAGGGGGCCGTGAACTTCACTTAATAAGGCTAGGGGTAACAGTAAAAGGTAGTATTTGAGCTGCCTTCAGTAGGATTTTATATAGAATTAACTAAGGTTAATTCAGCATATCTTAAGCATAGAAAGTTGGGGCAAAAGTGACACAAGATGGGTCTGAGGAAAGAGAGGGGATTCTAGACCACGCAGAGTCTTACGGGCCATTGGAAAAGAGTTTGTTTTTATTCTTAAAGCAATGCTTTTGTACGATATTTACGAGAACTTTCCAAGCTGTCTATTAAAAAGATGTCTTATGTGAAGAACGGAGTGAACGGAAACAAGAATCAATAAATATATACACTAATTAGGACCTAAAAGCAATACATCAGGCAAGTTCTGTATTAGGATGCTGATGGAGGAGAGAGGGCAGATTGAAAAAGATCTTCAGGACATAAAACGAAGGGGACTTAATGAGCTATGAGATGGCGGAAAGCAAGGTCTCAAGGAATAGAGTTCACTGAAAGCAAAGCCTCAAAATTAATCATTTGAATATACAGAGGGCGAGTTCTCAAATGAGACCTGTTAGAAAGCAACAGCATGCCCTTTGTGATTCCTGGAAACAACACACATTTTTTCAGTGAAAAGTTTGGTTGTACTGGTGGGTTTTTCATTCAACCTTTGCTCTTAGTAATATTTTCTGTGCCAAATAGCGCAGCTTGAGGAATGCTGGGGCCTCCATTTTGGTAAGTAAGGGGTGTCCCCAACACTGACAGTCCCATCTTAAAGGGCAGTCCCTCTCTATTTCACCCGGGGAGCCATGGCCCGCGCCTCGCTTTTATAAGGCCCGCGGAGAAATAAAAAAATCATACCGTCCACGTCAGCTACTGTGAGCAGAGCAGCGAAAGCGTCACAGCCTCCCAGGAAGAGGCGCGCGGGCCACGCGCGGAAGCAGCGCTCAGGCAGCTACCGTGGCCCGGGAGCTGCGAGCGGGACGGGCCCGCACCGGGCCGAGGCGGCTCACCTTTCGGGGGCGTGGCTTCCACCCTTCCTTTCGCCGGAGGGCCGTCCGGAAAAGATGCCTCTCTGGCCCCAGCCGTAGCGGGCAGGATGCCATTGGTTCATCTGAGCCCCAAGACGCCGTCCACCAAGCACCAAGAGCCCCAAAGCCGCCAGTCCGGCTCCCTCTCGGCCAGAACAAGACTTCGGTCCGGAAGAGTTTAGGCAGCAGCACCCACACCACCTCGGCTCCTTCTACTGCGCATGCGGCACCGCCCGTGGTGATGTCGTCCCCGCGCCGGCCGACGGGATGCTGGAGGCCACAGCGCCCTCCTTAGCCGGCGGTGGGTAGCGCAGGTCGATGAGCTTTCATACCCACCAGAATTCAAGTAGTACAGGACATGGGATCAAAGTCAAGTCCCACTCCTCCGTTTCCTTGTGCGGTTCTTCGGACATTTTCCAAGGGCTTAGATTCACATTTGCTGTATATGTATTTAAGTATATAAGTACCTGTTTTTACAGACATGGGTATCCTCTATTTTACATAAAAGCACCATACTATATGAAAGGGTATCTCGCCGCGACCCTCCTTACCCCACAACGACTCAGGAGACACAGAGAGAGGGAGCAGCAGCTCGTGGGTGAGGAAGCGTGTTTTTAAGGAGTAGCGATAAGGGTCCGTTCTGCGATGGTGACTGGATCTTAAGGGGTGGGCGACCATCCCGGTCGGTGGTGATTGGATCTTAAGGAGTGGGGAGTCTTAGCGTGCCAGAATTTGCCTTCACTATATGTATTTCCTAAAATCTATATTAGATGCTGATTTTCCTGGTCAATTTATGCAAACATCCTTTCTATTCTTTCTAAAGGCTGCAAAGTACTCCTGTGATTATAAGTACCACAATTTGCATAACCTGTCCAATATTGATTAACTTTCAATTGTTTTCAATTTTCTGTCCTCCTTAAAGACAGGCTGCAATGTGAGCATCGTTATACATGTGTTCGGGGAGCCTTGTGTGCTTTCCTCGGTTCTTCTCGCCACGACAAAGAATTGAAGGGCAGAGACACAGTAGTGAAGCAGAGTAAAAGTTTTATTTAAAATTACTTAGAGAAAAAAAAATACAGGCGACCTCAGAGAGAGAGAGGAGCACCGTGAAAGGTTGAAAAGAGAGACTTTAAAATTAAAAGGTTATGCACTTAGAAAGTGCGGGCGACCTCAGAGAGAGGAGTGCCTAGTTAGGGGTTTTAGTTGCTTGCTGTCTGTTGCCTAACACATGTATACAACTGTATCTAAATTCCTAGTAGAATTGCTGGAATGAAGAATATGCAAACTTAAAATTTTGCAAGATACTGCTTAACTACTCTCCAAAAATATTGTATCAAAGTACATACCCACTCTTAGTGAAACTTCTTTTGGGTTCCTGTCATGTGCCAGGTATCATGCTAGAGGTGGATAAACATGTGTTTACATTTTTAGAAAATACCAAGAAATAACCAAGAGGTAAGAATGAAGCTTGAGTCTGAAATGTGCACACAGTATCAGGCATAGGTATCTGTACTTGTTAGAAAAATTCTGAATTTTGCCACAGCGAGACAGCAAAGGCAGCATGTCCCACAGTACGTCTGAAGGCAGAGTACTAAATCCTAGATTAAACTGTAGAAAATTATAATAGTGAACTTTTTTACTAATTTCTGAAAGTACCTTTCATACACTGTTAGTATTCTTCACAACCATTTAGAGCTGGGAAAACAAGAGTCAGAAAAGCCAGGGTTACTGAATGAATGAATGAATGAATGAATCGGTAAAAAGATCACTAGCTTTAACATCGGTGGGACAGTCATATTCTGACCACGCTAAAATACACAAGCATTTACAATTTTAATTATAATAATTAAAAGTCAGTCAATATTAGTAAATTGCTATTTGGAAAAAGAAAAGACATAAATTATTAGCACAGCATAGTTTGCAAAGTTACAATTAGGCAATTCAAATTTGGTGCTAAGTATTCTTTCAGAATTCATGAAAAAATACCTTTTTAGAATAAAATCATAAAAAATTAGAATTCATGAAAAAAATCACCAATAGGCATGTAGAGGCCAAAAAGTACAAATGGTACAAATATCTACAGACATGACAATATACAATCTGTGACATAAATCTATCAGAAACTAGAAAAACTGTATTGATCCTGCACTTCCAGTTTGCTAAAAGATAAGTGGAAACAAACTCAGTTATAGCTGACACAAGAAAATCCAGACTGAGGCATAACAGGGTTTCCAGAAAGCATGTGAACTAACAAAGATTGGGTCTTTAGATGGGACTGCATTGAACATGAGGTATAAGAATGCCTTGATAGGTATGTAGTGGAATGGAAAATATAGGAATGAGGGATATCTGGAGCACTGAACCACCAAAAAATTGACACTAACAAAATCTACTGCTATCTGGTAGGGCCCCCAGGTACCAAACCCCAGGGGTTTAAGGGATTTCAGTCTTTAATCAAATCAAAAAGTGACAATGGAGAGAGTAAGGAAGAGCCTCAGGGGTGGATCAGCTTGTTATGTTATACCAAGACAGTCCCAGTTATCCCGAAGAGTACAAAATACAGGAGGTGGGTATGCGGGACAAGACAATATCTAACCATAAAAACAAGTCTTTAGGTCAGGGTAGGGCTTAATGCTAAGTTCCAGAGTGTTAGACCAAAGCTCTTTAGGTTCTGAAGAAACAGATTCAGATTACCCAGAAATAGGCTAGACAGCTTGCTCATGCCAAAATTGTCACTCTTCATTGCCTACGGCACCTCTTGGTATCAGACTTTGAGACCTGGTTCCAAATCAAATCTCGCAAATGGATATTATGCACATACCATCCTTTAAAAATACACCTGTTGATGACAAATAGTGATTTTACAGCATCTTACTATGTTGATGGACAGTGACTGTGAACAGGGATGTGGGGGGGACTTGGTGAAGGGGGGAGTCTAGTAAACATAATGTCCTTCATGTAATTGTAGATTAATGATACCAAAATAAAAAAAATTTTTTTTAAATACACCTGTTGAAAAGGATTAAAGGTGGTGGTGTCAGAGGTGAGACAGAGGCTTCCTCCTAAAACCGCATATAATATGAAAATATAATTAACACAACTAATTCTGAAAGAGCAACAGGAAAGAGGACTGCACCAGACTGTATACTCCTGGAAAAAAGAGCAGATCTCACAGAACAGGGTAATGTAACAAAGCTGTGGCCTGGTGGGACCCAACCTTCCCCTACCCCAGCTCACCAGCAGGAAGAAGAGAATCAGAAGGAGTGGGGAGGGAGTGGAAGCCTGGGACTGATGAGTTCCTAACTCTGGCGATCTGCCCTGGAAGCACAAACCTACATTTCATGGTGCTTGCATGATACTCTTGTGATTATGGGGTTGGAAAGGTAGGACAGGCAGAATTCCTGGAGAGACAGAGATTCCAGCTACTTGTGGAAAGCAGGGATCCATATCCCGATGCTCTTGGACAAAAGAAAGTTGGACAGTCTGAGAAACATCCTAACAAGGAAGCCCTTAGCAAGAGGGCTGCTAAAGGGGCAAGGGTTGCACAGAGCTTACTGCTCATGAGAAAGGACAGGTAGACAAAATTATCTGGGTGCACTCTTCCCAGCAGGTTGGGAGCTTTCAAGATCTTCAGATACTCCACCTCCCTGGCTGCCTACACACCTCAAAGGACCCCCCTCCGTGATACGCAGCCTACTGCGCCTTTTTCCTGGCCAGCCCCAGCTGGCTTGCAAACCAGCAAACCCTACCCTGGCATTAGGCCAGCCAGAGGGAAGATCTGTCTACAGAAACTGCAAATGCAAAGCATAGAGGCTTATACCTGCATGCTCAGCCCACTGGTTCAGGCAGTGGAGATAGGCATAGTGGCCAGGAAGCACGAAACAGCTCTTTCCTCCCCCCAGTCACCAATACCACTCCCCTGCGACCCCTGACATTGCTTCAGTGGCTGAGCAGCTCCAGAGAGTAGAGCTTCTGGGCACTAGAAGGTGCCATATACAAATATGAAACACCAAAGGAACCTGGTTCAGAGTAAAACTATTAATACGACTCCTGAGAAAGATTTAAATGACATCAACCTCATGAATCTTCCTGAAAGGGACTTCAAAATAAAAATCATTAACATGCTCATGGAGGTATGGAAAGATACTCAAGAACTCAGGAATGAATCCTGGTCAGTGATCCAATCGTTGAAGAGCACAATGGAGGGTATTAAAAGCAGATTGGATACAATGGAGGAGATGATAAATGAAATAGAAACTAGAGAAGAGGAATACAAAGAAGTTGAGGCACAGAGAGAAAAAAGGATCTCTAAGGATGAAAGAATATTGAGAGAACTGTGTGATCAATCCAAATGGAACAATATTCACATTATAGGGGTACCAGAAGAAGAAGAAGAGAGAAAAATGGATAGAAAGTGTCTTTGAGGAGGTAATTGCTGAAAACTTCCCCACTATGGGGAAGGAGATAGTCTCTCAGGCCATGGAGGTACACAGATCTCCCAACACAAGGGACAGAAGGAAGACAATATATAGTAATTAAAATGGCAAAGATCAAGGATAGGGACAGACTATTAAAAGCTGCCGGAGAAAGAAATAAGATTACATACAAAGGAAAGCCCATCAAGCTATCATCAGACTTCTCAACAGAAACCTTACAGGCCAGAAGGGAGTGGCATGATGTATTTACTACAAAGAAGCAGAAGGGCCTTGAATCAAGATTACTTTATCCGGCAAGATTATCATTTAAATTTGAAAGAGGGATTAAACAATTTCCAGATAAGCAAAAGCTGAGATAATTTACCTCCCACAAACCATCTCTACAGTCTATTTTGGAAGGACTGCTATAGATGGAAGTGTTCCTAAGGTTTAATAGCTGTCACCAGAGGTAATAAAACCACAGTAAAGAAAGTGGAACAGCTAATTACCAAGCAAATGCAGAATTAAATTAACTACCCCCAAAGTCACTAGTCAATCAAGGGATAGACAAACACTACAGAATATGATACCTAATATGTAAAGAATGGAGGAGGAAGAAAAAGGAGGAGAAAAAAAAAGAACCTTTAGATTGTGTTTATAATAGCATATTAAGTGAGTTGAGTTAGAGTCTTAGATAGTAAGGAAGTTAACCTTGAACCTTTGGTAACCATGAATCTAAAGCCTGCTGTGGCAATAAGTACATACCTATCTATAATCACCCTGAATGTAAATGGACTGAATGCACCAATCAAAAGACATAGAGTCACTGAATGGATAAAAACACAAGACACATCTATATGCTGCCTACAAGAGACTCACTTTAAACCCAAAGACATACACAGACTAAAAGGGAAGGGATGGAAAAAGATATTTCATGCAACTAATAGGGAGAAAAAAGCAGGTGTTGCAGTACTTGTACCAGACAAAATAGACTTCAAAACAACAAAAGTCACAAGAGACAAAGAAGGACATTACATAATGATAAAGGGGTCAATCCAACAAGAAGACATAACCATTATAAATATCTATGCACCCAACACAAGAGCACCTACATAAGTGAAACAAATACTAACAGAATTAAAAGGGGAAATAGAATGCAATGCATTCATTCTAGGAGACTTCAACATTCCACTGACTCTGAAGGACAGATCAACCAGACAGAAAATAAGTAAAGAGACAGAAGCACTGAACAACACATTAGAACAGATGGACCTAACAGACATCTACAGAACTCTACACCCAAAAGCAGCAGAATACACATTCTTCTCAAGTGGACATGGAACATTTTCAAGAATAGATCATATACTAGGCCACAAAAAGCGCCTTGGTAAATTCAAAAAGATTGAAATTGTACCAACCAGTTTCTCAGACCACAAAGGTATGAAACTAGAAATAAATTATGCAAAGAAAATGAAAAATCCCCCAAACACATGGAGGCTTCACAACATGCTCCTAAATAACAAATGGATCAATGACCAAATAAAAACAGAGATCAAGCAATATATGGAGACAAATGACAAAAATAATTCAACACCACAAAATCTGTGGGATGCAGCCAAGGCCATGCTAAGAGGAAAGTATATTGCAATACAGGCCTACCTCAGGAAAGAAGAACAATTCCCACATGAGCAGTCTAAACTCACAATTAATGAAACTAGAAAAAGAATCAGAAATGAGGGCCAAAGTCAGTAGAAGGAGGGACATAATAAAGACTAGAGCATAAATAAATAAAATCGAGAATAAAACAATAGAAATAATCAATGAAAGTAATAGCTGGTTCTTTGAGAAAATAAACAAAATAGATAAATCCCTAGCCAGACTCATCAAGAAAAAAAGTGTGTCTACACACATAAACAGAATCAGAAATGAGAAAGGAAAAATCACTATGGATACCACAGAAATACAAACAATTATTAGAGAATACTATGAAAAATTATATGCTAACAAATTGGATAACCTAGAAGAAATGGACAACTTCCTAGAAAAATACAACCTTCCAAGGCTGATCCAGAAAGAAACAGAAAATCTGAACAGACAAATTACAAGCAATGAAATTGAACTGGTAATCAAAAACCTGCCTAAGAACAAAACACCTGGACCAGATTACTTCACTGATGAATTTTATTAAACATTTAGTGAAGACCTAATACCCATCCTCCTTAAAGTTTTCCAAAGAGTAGAAGAAGAGGGAATACTTCCAAACTCATTCTATGAGTCCAGCATCACTCTAATACCAAAACCAGGCAAAGACACCACAAAAAAAGAAAATTACAGCCCAATATCCCTGATGAATATCGGTGCAAAAATACTCAAAAAAATATTAGCAAACTGAATTCAAACAAAAATACATCAAAACAGTAGGATTTATTCCAGGGATACAAGGATGGTACAACATTTGAAAATCCATCAACATCATCCACCACATCAACAAAAAGGACAAAAACCACATGATCATCTCCAGAGATGCTGAAAAAGCATTTGACAAAATTCAACATCCATTCATAATAAAAACTCTCAACAAAATGGGTATAGAGGGCAAGTACCTCAACATAATAAAGGCCATATATGACAAACCCATAGCCAAGATCATACTTAACAGTGAGAAGCTGAAAGCTTTTCCTTTAAGATTGGGAACAAGACAAGGATGCCCAGTTTCCCCACTTCTATTCACCATAGTACTGGAGGTCCTAGCTCCAGCAATCAGACAACACAAAGAAATGAAAGGCATCCAGACTGGCAAGGAAGAAGTTAAATCATCCCTGTTTGCAGATGACATGATATTGTACATAAAACACCCTAAATAATCCACTCCAAAACTACTAGATCTAATATCTGAATTCAGCAAAGTTGCAGGATACAAAATTAATATGCAGGAAGCTGTGGCATTCCTATACACTAACAATGAACTAGCAGAGAGAGAAATCAGGAAAATAATTCCATTCACAGTTGCATCAAAAAGAATAAAATACCTAGGAATAAACCCAACCAAGGAAGTTAAAGACCTATACTCTGAAAACTATAAGACACTCATGAGAGAAATGAAAGAAGATACCAATAAATGGAAACACATCCCATGCTAGTGTGTAGGAAGAATTAATACTGTCAAAATGGCCATCCTGCCTTAAACAATCTACAGATTCAATGCAATTCCTATAAAAATACCAACAGAATTCTTCAACAAACTAGAGAAAATCATTCTAAAATTCATATGGAACCACAAAAGACCCCACATAGCCAAAGTAACCCTGAGAAGGAAGAATAAAGTGGGTGGGATTATGCTCGCCAACTTCAAGCTCTACTACAAAGCCACAGTAATCAACAATTTGGTACTGGCACAAGAACAGACCCATATACCAATGGAACAGACTAGAGAGCCCTGATATAAACCCAACCATATATGGTCAATTAATACATGATAAAGGAGCCATGGACATACAATGGGGAAATGACAGCCTCTTCACCAGCTGACGTTGGCAAAACTGGACAGCTACATGCAAGAAAATGAAACTGGTTATTGTTTAACCCCATACACAAAAGTAAACTTGAAATAGATCAAAGACCTGAATGTAAGTCATGAAACCATAAAACTATTAGAAGACAGCATAGGCAAAAATCTCCTGAATATAAGCACCAGCAACTTCTTCCTGAACACATCTCCTTGAGCAAGGGAAACAAAAGCCAAAATGAACTCATGGGACTACATCAAACTAAAAAGTTTCTGTACAGCAAAGGACACTATCAACAGAACAAAAAGGCATCCTACAGTATGGGAGAATATATTTGTAAATGACATATCTGACCAGGGGTTAACATCCAAAATATATAAAGAACTTACATGCCTCAACACCCAAAAAGCAAATAACCAGATTAAAAAATGGGCAGAGGATATGAAGAGACAGTTCTCCAAAGAATAAATTCAGATGGCCAATATACATGAAAAGATGCTCCACATCACTAATCATCAGGGAAATGCAAATTAAAACCACAATGACATATCACTTCACATCAGTAAGGATGACCAGCATGGAAAAGACTAAGAACAACAAATGCTGGCGAGGATGCTGAGAAAGGGGAATCCTCCTAACTGCTGATGGGAATGTAAGCTAGTTCAACCATTGTGGAAAGCAATATGGAGGTTCCTCAACAAACTAAAAATAGAAATATCATTTGATCCGGGAATCCCACTCCTTGGAATTTACCCAAAGAATACAACTTCTCAGATTCAAAAAGACATAAGCACCCTATGTTTATTGCAGCACTTTTTACAATAGCCAAGATATGGAAGCAGCCTAAGTGTCCATCAGCAGATGAATGGATAAAGAAGAGGTGGTACATATACACAATGGAATACTATTCAGCCATAAGAAAGAAACAAATCCTACCATTTGCAACAACATGTATGGAGCTGGAGGACATTATGCTCAGTGAAATAAGCCAGGTGGAGAAAGACAAGTGCCAAATGATTTCCCTCATTTGTGGAGTATAACAACGAAGCAAAACTGAAGGAACAAAATAACAGCAGACTCAGAGACTCTAAGAAGGAACTAGTGGTTACCAAAGGGGAGGGGTGTGGGAGGCTGGGTGGGGAGGGAGGGAGAAGGGGATTGAGGGGTATTATGTTTAGTACACATGGTGTGCAGGATCAGGGGGAAACCAGTGTAGCACAGAGAAGGCAAGTAGTGGATCTGTGGCATCTCACTACACTGTTGCACAGTGACTGCATTGGGCTTTGGGTGAGGACTTGATTATATGGGTTAATGTAGTAACCACATTGTTTTTTCATGTGAAACCTTCTTAAGAGTGTATATCAATAATACCTTAATAAAAAATATTTAAATAAGATAATTTTATATATGCAATTTATAACATACCTTATTACCATTTATAAAATCTGTTTTCTATTTTTGCTGATTGTAAAAATGCAATTAATGTTTGTATGTTGATCTTGCAGTCCTTGTGTTATACTAACCTATTAATTCCTATAATTTGTCTATGGATTACATTGTTTTATTCAAATAGAAAAAAAAATACACCTTTTATTCATGTTTCCCTTGACACTTATTCTATTCTGGCTTTATATATGCTTTCCCTCATATGGGAGATGCCAGTAAGCATGTTATTTCTCATTATCTATACACTTTCTCCATCATAGGTATTCCTAAAATTAAAAACTGATAAGAAGCCTGGATACACAGGTCAAGCCTTCCAGCATCTCTGTTCCACTTTTCAAATTCAACACATAACAGGAATTCCTTACAACCCTCAAGGCCAAGATACGGTGGAAAGAGCCCACCTCACACTTAAAAATCAATTATTTAAACAGGAGGGGGGAAAATATGGGACCTCCCCCCGCAAACCAACTAAACGTTGCTTTATTTACATTTAATTTTCTCTCAGTGGGTGAGCAAGGCCTCACAGCAGCAGACAGATTTTAAACATCTTGTAACAACAAATTTGCATTAGGCAAATGGAAAGACCCCCTAATGGGTCTTTGGCAAGGACCTGTCCTGGGACTTATCTGGTGGAGAGGCCATGATCGTGTTTCCCTAAGTCTGTTGCAGGTCCTCGTTGCCTCCTTGAGTGACTGGTCCAGCATCATCATATAGCGGTCGATTCTCAAGATGAGGATGAGGACCTCCCCAGAATTCTGATGCCTGACATCACAACAAACGTGCAGAGCCCATCCTCTGATGTGGGGGCTGCTCCACAGGCTGACTCAGGAGAGAAAGGCGATGATCAGACAAGATCTGACTCTGACTCCAGATAAGCTGCTTCTGGCGATGCTCGCCATCATCACCATCCAGGTGGGATTAGTACAAGAAGAGACCTACTGGACCTTTTATCTGAATCCCCCAGTGTTACACCCAGTTACCTGGGGTGATGAATCGGTCCCAGTATCTGTTAATGACTCCCAGGTCCCAGGAGGGCACCCAGGACAAGATGGGCCATGCTGGCAGCACTCAGCACTATTTAATTATTCTGGACAGACGGTGGATCCTCCTTTATGTGGCATCCACTAACCCATGGATGGATGCTTATTGCTAGGGCATGTAACTAAAACTGCTGCAGGAGGTGCCCAGGTAGCTACCATTTCTGGGCCCTGGGACCTTGAGAAACACCTATCCATGATCTTTTTTATAGGGCTACCTGCTACCACCATTGTTGTGGCCCCAACTCATCCTCCTTTACCTTACTGAGCAAACACCACCAACGTAGAATTGGAAAATTAGTCCATTGGGTAGACTGTGCTCACCTTCTGGCTTCCCAACACAAACTTAGTCATTCCTCGGAATTAGTGTTCGACTAGTCCCATCGCTTAACTGGACCTGTCTGAGATGGGATGACACCTGGAGGATATATATCACCCATTTTTACCACCTCACGGCATAAGATGCAATGCAAGTTGTGGCATATTTAGGCTGCCACAGAATATGTTAACTTTTCCTCCCCCTCCTCGACTGCCTCACATCTTATGCATCCTTATGGGGCACAAACCTGCATACGACCCCTGTATGTGCTGCTTGTAGGACCTTTTACTGTCTCTTTCCAGGGAAATTGGTATAACATTACCTGAATAAACTGCAATCTAACCACATGTCTACATGGAATAAAGAGAAGAATGTCCTAGTCCTTTGCCAACCACCATATATTATGTTGCCCTCTAATCTACCTGAACCATGGTATGATGACCCGGGGGCACAAGCCCTTGTGGAGATGAAGAATGACCCCTTCAGAAGGTGGAGAGCTTTTGCACTCATAATTGCTGGATTAGTGGCTGCTATTTCTATTCTCATCACTGTTGTTACTACAGCTGTGGCTCTCTCACAATCCATACACACTGTCCAATATGTTAATCAGCTGGCTCATAACACTCTCAAGCTCTAAAAACTCAGGAAGACATTGATATAAACATAGAGAGCCAACTTGCCGCCTTGGAAAGTACAGTGACAGCCATAGGTGATGAGGTGGAAACCCTCCAATGGCAGTTACGGCTTCAATGCTGTGCTGCGTACAGGAGTGTCAGTGTTACCAATGCACCTTGTAATAGTTCACATTGGGAATGGAACAAAATTCTTAGCTATCTCCTAGGAGTATGGCACCATACAAACCTTAGCCTTGATCTACATAACTTGCATCATGAGATATTAGACATTCAAAAAGCTCGATTAGATATAATAAACCCCCAAGACCTGGCAAAGCAGGTTGTGGAACATCTTAAAGTCTTCAATCCTTTCAGTATGCTGAAACATATTCTCTGGTACCTGCTTGCTTTAGTGTTTGCCTATTATTTTATTTAGCCTATTATTAGTTGGTTGGCGAGCCCTCAAGAAAATAATTCATGCAGACTGATTGAACCTACATCATCTACAGCTTCAACTAAAGAAACAGGAAAGAGAGCTCCAGGAGGGAAGAGAGCTCCCAGCTTTGCCTTGAGATGGAGATTTTTCCAGTCTTTTCACTGCCTTTTCAATTTTCTGGTTCCGTTATCTCTCTCTTTCTTTCTCCAACAAAGCCCTTTTTAAATCTCCCTGCTGCATACAACAGGGAGGCCATTTTCTATTGTCTACTGTAGTCCAAAAGTCAGGATTCTGCTGGCTGGCGAGGGAACCCCAGCAGGTGCTGGGCATGAAGGCCATGGGGGCATAAACCACCAAGGAGACAGAGAACTGATGCTTTTAAAGCATGCTGCTTCTCTCTCACTCGCATGCCTCACATTACCCTTCTTGGTCCCAGAGGATGACTGGTTAGCCAGAGATGGATAAGATTCCTCAAGGGAGGAACAACCTAAGACAAGCACAATCGCAGAAGGGCCATCAGGAGAGAACTTGGGGGCCAACAGAGGTGGGGCACAGACCCTCACCCCCTCAACCTTGCAGAGGCCTGAACCTTCACCATCTCCTCCTCCCACAGCTGTTTTGCTGCCCACACTCAACTCAGATCAAAATCCAGGCTATGGACCCTCATTGAACTGAAAACTATTTTTTTTTTAGTATTATTAGTGTACAATTAGATGAGCAATGTTATGGTTACTAGACTCCCCCCATTATCAAGTCCCCACCACATAACCCATTACAGTCACTGTCCATCAGTGTAGTTAAGATGCCACAGTCACTATTCATCTTGTTGTGCTACACTGTCTTCCCTGTGACACCCCCCCCACAAATACCACATGATTCAACAGGCTAACAATGCATGGCATTCCCTCTCCCAGTGTGGTGATAAAATGTTCTTTAAAAAGTCTGTATTTTTGTATTTGAATGTAAAAGAAGAATAGAAAAATATTTGACTTGCTCTTACTGATTGACTAATCCTAGCTCTGGTGAACTGGAATTTACTATAATATTTTATTTTTGTTTTATGCTTAATCTATCTACATCGATCTATCTATCATCTATATCTATCTATCAACTATCTATCCATCTATATCTATTATCTGTCTACCTCCCTACCTCCCTACCTTCCTTCCTCTCCTTCTTTCATTCAATTTTTTCATTCTCTTTCTTCCTTCCTACTTTTTCTTTCCTTCTCTTTTCTCTATTTCTCTTTATTCTTATTTTTCCCAAGATTTCTCATGCTTTTGTGATTCTTCTTTCACACTGAGCAGCCTCTTGTTTTAGGTAATTTCAAGTCCCACCTTCTCAAGCAGAAGCAGCATTTGAAGCTTTCCTTGCAGAAAAGTGCAAGTGAGCGATCCAAGCCCCAGCAATCAGAGTCAACCAGAGAGACCTATGATTATTGAGGGTCCAGACAGGGATAGTATTGCTGTTCCTAGAAGGATCTCAGTGTTTCTCAGAGCATGCTTCCTATCAGCATAGGCCCCAAAGACTGCCTTTCTGCTCTTCTGAGATTCCATAAACTATATAATATCTTTTCTTAAACAATTTTTTATTTTATAATAGCTTTAGCTTCACAGAAAAATCGTGAAGATATACCAAGAGCTTCCAAATACTCCCACCCATTTCCCCTGTTATTAACATCTTACATTAATATGGTACATTCGTCCTAATTAATGAACCAATATCAATATATTATTAATAGCTAAAGCGCATACTTTATTCAGATATCCTTCATTTCCCATAATGTCCTTTTTCCATCCTAGGGTTTCCTTTAAGATCCTACATCACGTTTAGTCACCATGTTTCTTAGGCTCCTCTTGGCTGTGACAGTTTCTCAGATGTTTCTTGTTTTTGAGGAACTTGACAATTTTGAGGAGCTGTGGTCAGGTATTTTGTAGAATGTCCCTCTATTTGGGCTTGACTGATGCTTTTCATCAGACTGGTGTAATGTGTTTTGGGAGGAAGACTTCAGAGGTAAACTGCTACTTTCATGATGAGTACATGCTGTCAATACGACACAGAACTCTTGTCGTTGACTCTGATCTCCAGGCTGATGTCATGTTTGTTAGGGCCCATTCACTGTGAAGTTCCTCTTTTCCCCCCACTCCCCATGTTGTGCTCTTTGGAAGGAAGTCTCTGTCTTAGTCCATTTGGGCTTTTATGACAAAATACCACACATTGAGTAGTTTATAAAGCACAGAGATTTATTTCTTGTAGTCCTGGAAGCTGGAAGCCTGAGATCAGGGTGCTAACGTGGTTGAGTGTGGGATCTCTTCCAGCTCACAGACTTTTGGTTGTGTCTTCACATGGCGGAAGAGGCAAGCAAGTTTTCTAGGGCCTCTTTTATTAGGGCGCTAATACCATTCCTGAAAACTGTACCCTCAAGACCTTATAACTTCCTAAAGCCTCCCACCCCAATATTATCAGGTAAGGAATTTCAACATATGAATTTTGGGGGCTTATAAACATACAGACCATAGCAGTCACTGTGTGCAGCCCCCACTTAATGGGGAGTTTTGTTCTACTTTTTTGAGGATGGAATATCTACATAAATTATTTGCAATTTTTATAAATGGGAGATGTATTATTTATTTACTTATTCAAAATTTATTTATATTAGTATGGATCCATGGATTTTATACTATAAAAAAGCAGGATTGGATTTTATTGCTCAAAGTGTCCCAGTTTTGGCCGTCAGGAGCTCTTTCAGTTGGCTCCTAAGTCCTTTTGACATACCTTCATCATTTTTTTAAAACATTTCCTACCTTTTTTTCTGACAACATCTGATTTATTTGTAAATCAGAAAGAAGGAAAGAGGAAGTGTGGTTACCCAGCATTTCCTGTCTGCCACTACACGATACTCCAGGTTCATTCTGTGTATTTCCTGCCCCAATCCTTGAATCAGCCTTTTCTCCAAAGAGCCCTGGTTCCTCTTTTGGAGAGTGGCATTAGGAGCCAAGATCTGGGGGCTGTGGGTGCTGCCGCTGTTGGGTGTCCTCACTCATTCTTGGCTGAGAGACCAAAGTGATGTGTGTATATACATCCAGTTGTTTTTTCCAAAGATCATCATGCCTGCAATATGGTCACAGGACTGGAGGGGGAAGACTAGAGACAGGGAGGATAGTTAGAATGAATTGAGGTAAAGCTGGGTGACACTGGCTAGCAAGGAGGCCTGCGAGGTGGGGATTGGAGTTGCTGCTGTTGGATTTGACATGGGGTGTGAATTCAGAACACATTGTACAGCCGGGTGTAGGTGCTCCACCATCCCACAACAGCTGCCTCTCTCCAGCCCTGCCTCTGGCTGCCTCTGATTTCGCGTTAGTTCCAGAGAGTGGTGATCTGGTAGCTCCAAGCCTACAACCTCATGGCTCTGAAGTTTCAGAGGCAAGAACTTTTCTCTTTCAACAATTTCAACAAAAATCGAGCATTGGGTCATATGTTCATTTCTGAAGCAATAACATAGCTCAGGGAGATGGGTTATGTTAATCAAGCCACAACCTCATTCCTGGGACTGGGAATTGGGCCTGGGTTTAGCCTCACGCCTACCAGACAGAGGGAAGTGTGAGGGAAGAGTGGTTCTCAAGCAAATCCCAGAGAGATGCCTGAAGAAGAAAGACTGTCGTCTCTCAGCTGCTTAGAGCTCCAGCTTCAGGCTCTAGATCTCTCCTTTCTGTCAAAACTGCTGGATCTAGCCAGTCCCTGAGGGACAGATGATTACCTGGTGTTGTTTGGGGTTGATATGGATGACTGAAAAACTTCTGGGCTGTCTGAAGCTTCAGGTCTGCCTCCTAAACGCATGACTCTATATCCTTCAGTAGGGACAGGAAAAACCAGTGTGTGAGAGGTCCTGGCCAATGAATGGTTCTGGTATTAATGTATACAATGCCCATTTGATTTTTTCTGTCCAAAGAACAGAGAACCTTCTCATCAAGGATGTGGCCACCTCCAGGTGTTTCTTTCTTGCTGGCAGATGGTCCTCTGGGGCATAGATGGGGCCAAGTAAGAGGCAGTGAGGGGAGAAGTCCAGCTGGCCATGCCTGAGGCCACTGCAGCTAGAGGACAATGCCCCTCTCCTGGCCCAGCTCTGCTTTGGAGGTTCACTCAGCTTCTCAGGTGCTAGGAGGAATCATCAACCGAGTGGGCCGGGCCTGGGCCCTTTCTATGTGTGGGGAAATAGAAACCAAGGAGGCCATTTCTTTTCTGTCACCACCCCAGGCCTCTTACAGGCCTGTGGGGAGGTACCTGTAGCAACACCCCTCCCACACGAGGGAAGGGGCTTGGTGGACACTCCTGGGGTCTCAGATAGGGCTGTTGACTGCTCCAAAATTGGGTACCTTCACTCTCCTCCTGTGCCCCTTCCTCTCAGGTCAGCTTTCCATGGACAGAAGGAAAAAGGCTGATGGATGGTGGCTCTGCACTGTATACACACATGCATGCACACACACACAATGCCTTAGCGTTGTGAACTGGGAGTCAGCAACCACCCTTTCCTCTCCCTGCAGATCAGCTGTGTACTCCACTAGCTGCTGGCTGAGTTGACAGGGGCCATCCATGACACAGCCCCTCCCAGACCCAAGCTGCCCCCAGGCCCAGCCTCAGGAGGAGGCACTTCCAGTATGGCCTAACTGAATTAGTGCTCAGGAGCCTATCAGAGGCTGGCTCCAGGATTTGGCAAAAAGCTGTGGGAACAGGACATGGAGACACTGAGGATGAAAACAGGAAAGAGCATCACAGTATGGATGGAACAAGCCATTTGCAAGGTTGTAACTCACATCTTGTAAATGCGTTATCAGTGAGATAGGGCACAAATATGTAATTAGAGTTTAATGAGTTAAAGAAAATGTGATCCATTCTGATAAGATTCTAACCACCCGAAGTAATGGGGGACCAAGGAATAAGAATCGGCCATCATCCCTAGAGGATGACTTAGGGAGGGGTTCCTTGACCATCCAGTGGGAATATCAATCCTGTTCAGCTGGTCGCTGCAACAGGGGTGGGGACTGATGGCTTGCACAGCTCCACTGGGACCCCTTACTTCTTTGCCTTCTGAGCCCAGGCCCACAAGCAGCATGAGGCCCCTGAAGCAGTATTTGCTCCTCCTGGAAGTTACAGTCTCACTGAAATGCTTTTCACATTGGCTTACCTGTCAGATTTTACATTAGTTCCAAACTTTATCAACCCTGGAGCATGGATCCCATCAGCTAGAGGTGAGGTCTTGGATCAAGTTGGGTCCTATCTGGTGTTTTCTAACATTATTTCTGACACCAAATGTGTGGTATGTTCTGACACCAACCAGTTCTCTAGCATCAGCTGGGTTCCTACAATTCAGTTCTGACACAAACTCCGGGAGCCAACACAGATCCCACTGGTGAAAGGCTCAGTCCCACAAGACCACCTCTAAGTGGGATGTCTAGGTAACTCACACTTCTGCCTGTAAGACCGCAAAGCTAGGGGCTCCTACTGTCCCTCTCATGTTCAGTAATTCAGTAGTAGGACTCACAGAACTCAGAAAAACACTATAGTTATTCTTACAGCTTATAATAAAGGATACAAATGAACAATCAGATGGCGAGGTACACAGGGCAAGGTCCAGACAGGTCCAGAGCCCAGGAGACTCTCTTTGTGGAGTAAGGATGCAATACCCTCCTAGCACATATACATGGATGTATTCATCAACCAGGAAAATCCTTGAAAGTTCTTGAATTTCTCTTGATGAGCTTTTGTAATCTAATCTCCAGGCCCTCTCCCATACCCGGAAGTCAGGGATGAGGGTTGAAGGCAAATTCTGGAGCCCTAAGACACTCCACCCCTTAAGATCCAAGCACCAACAGTCAGATGGTTACACCACCCCTTAAGATCCAATCACCAACACAGACACACCCTACCCCTACTCCTTAAAAACACGCTTCCTCACCCACGAGCTCTCTCTCCACCTAGAGACAGCCATTCAATCTCTTGTGTGGGTCCGTGCCTCCCTGAGTTATCTCAGGGTAGGGAGGGTCTCAGTGAGATACCCTTTCAATGGTGCCATGACTCGGATTGAGGCTCTCCCATTGATCTTGCTCTTCCTCCAGGAATTTGAGCTGCCTTGGGAGCCCTCACTCCCTGATCCTCCTCCATGAACCCACTTTCCATCTCCCTGGTCACTCAATTTCCCACCCAACATAGGCCTTCAATTTGGCAAATGCCCCTGTGGAACCCGGGAAGTGACCACTGAGCGTTTGGGAGGTTGGGGGCAGGAGAACCTCCAGCCACAGCCTTCACAGCCACGGTTGATCCCCATAGTCTACCCTTCTCTGCCTCCCCATGGTGAGAATACTCATTCACTGAGGCCCAGTCTCCCTTTATCTACTCGTAAAATCCTGGTACCAGGTACCAAGCCTCCTCGGCGTTTTTCGCCTCGACCATCTGGTTAGAGGTGGTGATGACCCCATAGCCATGTCTGGTCTTCTCCTCAACCTTTCCCTATTGCTCTGGGATGCCTTTGCGATCTGTCAACAGTCTCATTCTCACCATGGGACCTGGCCCTTACATCCCCATGGACTCGCCGCTGGGATGTTACTCTATAATCTCAAATCCCTCCGCCTTACTCCCGACCTCAAACCTTTCAAGCTTATTCATTACTGTAATGAGGTCTGGTCACAATATTCTCTAGATAATCAGTCCAAGTGGCCACCCAATGGCTCTTTAGATCCTAATATTCTCTGAGATTTATATAACTTCTGTGAGCATATGGGCAAGTGGAAAGAGATTCCTTATATCCAGCCTTCCTCCTACCTCTGAACCAAGTCCTCTGTCTTCCTTGCAATCCTAAACACCTACTGCTCTCCTTAAAGTCCTCATCCTCCAACAAAACAGATCCCACTACATCCTCTGACTTTGACCCCACTGACGAACCCCCACCCTACCAACCCCAAATCCCTATGGCACCTCCTCCTCCTCCTCCTCAACCACCCAGTCCATCCCGTGCCGCTGCAGAAACTGCCTAGCCTCCTCCCCCTCAACCCCCCCAGGCATTCCACCACAAGCTCCCATTATGCCGCCTCCTCAATTACATCCAGTTCCCCTCCCATCCCGAGATTCCCTACCAAGTCCCCAGCTACTTGCTCTTGTACCCAAGTCATAGCCCCACTATGAGAGGTAATGGGCACAGAAGGAGTTGTTCAAGTCCATGTCCCTTTCTCCCTCTCTGACCTGTCCCAAATAGAAAAGAGATTGGGCTCCTTCACCTCCAACCCAGCCACTTACATAAAGGAGTTCAGTACCTGACCCAATTGTATGATCTAACCTTTCATGACGTACACCTGATTCTCTCCAATACCCTCCTACCCGAGAAGCGCAGGCTAGTCTGGGAACAGGCTAAAACATGCTGATGAAATCCACCAAACCACACCCACTCACCCTATTGGTGCTGAGGCAGTTCCCAATTGAGACCCCCCACTGGGATTACAACACCCCCAGGGGAGTCATTAGCCAAGATCAATTTATCACTTGTCTCATGGCAGGTCTCAAGAAGTCAGCCAATAAAGCTATCAATTATGAGAAACTCCAAGAAATTATCCAAGATAAAATGAAAATCCTTCTATGTTCCTAGACCATCTTACTAAAGCCTTTCTACAAGTATACCAATTTAGACCCTGAAACCCCAGATGGGAGACAACTACTTATGACTTACTTTTTCTCCCAGAGCTTCCCCGACATAAAGGCTAAGTTTAAATGCCTGGAGAAGGGACCCTTGACTCCTCAGGCAGAAGTCCTGGCAGTAGCCTTCAGGGTATACAATGGAAGAGATGATAAAGCCTATAAACAAAAATACCAAATAATGGCTGAGGCCTTCCAGCCTGCCTCAACCACTGGTATCCAGGTAACCCCACTTCTCAAGAAACAACCAGGTCCATGTTTTAAATGTGGCCTATTGGGACACTGGGCTAGAGCTTGCACAAATCCCCGGAAGCCCTCCAGTCCATGCCCAAAATGCCATCAGGAGGGACATTGGGCTGTTGACTGTCCTCACACACCGAGAGGTGCCAGGCCATCCACCTCGGACAACCCACCTATGGACCTTCTAGGTCTGGCCACCAATGACTGAGGGGGCCTGGGACTCCCACATCCAGCTACTAACATCACTTTGAGGGAGCCTAGGGTGGTCATTGTGGTAGCAGGCAAGCCCATCTCCTTCCTATTAGACACTGGAGCTACTTACTCAGTCCTGAAGGAGTTCTGGGGGCCCACCTCCCTCTCACAGTCCTCTATAGTCAGGGTAGAGGGCACAGCTTATCAACCTTTACAAACTCCCATGCTTCACTGCATCTTTAAGGGCATTGCTCTCTTTCACTCCTTTCTGGTAATTCCCCATTGCCCAGTTCCCCTTATGGGAAGGGACCTATTGTCTAAGCTAGGGGCCTCCATCACCTTTAACCTTAGCCCACACCTCAACCCCGACTCACCTTCGATCCCTTTTCTACTTGCTCTCCAAACCATTCCAGACCCACCTCCCTCCCCTTTCCCCTTACCCCCTTGTCAAGTTAACCCCATACTGGGATACCTCTACCTCCTCCATTGCCACCTGCCCACCCATAACCATCAAACTCAAAGACCCTACCTCCTTCCCCTCACAATCTCAATGCCCCTTACCTCTCAAAAGCCTATTGGGTTTACAACCCATCATCCAAGAGCTCCTACAAAAAGGCCTTTTGAGACCAGCCAATTCTCCTTATAACACCCCGATACTGGCTATCAAAAAACTTAATGGCTCTTATAGGCTAGTTCAAGATTTAAGGATTATCAATGCAGCTGTTATTCCAATCCATTCAGTAGTCCCTAATCCCTATACTTTATTATCCACTATCCCCACCTCTTCTACTCAGTTCTCTGTCCTCAACCTCAAAGATGCATTCTTCATGATCCCCCTCCATCCCAACTCTTGAGACCTTTTTGCTTTGACATGGATGGATCCCATCACCCAAACCTCTATCAGTTAACCTGGACAGTCCTTCCTCAAGGCTTCAGGGATAGTTCCCACCTCTTTGGACAAGCCTTGGCACAAGACCTCAAATCCCTCACTCTCTCAGGCTCTACTCTTCTTCAATATGTTGATGATCTTCTCTTATGCAGTCCCTCCTTACAAACCTCTCAGCAAAATACTATTGTCCTTCTCAACTTTCTCTCAAAACACAGGTATTAGGTCTCGCCTTCCAAACTCCAACTTTCCACCTCTGACATAACTTACTTAGGGGTTCTACTTACCCCTGGCCATAAAGCCACTACCTTAGACAGAAAGAAACTCATTCAAAACATACCCATTGCCCATACAAAAGATGAAGTCCTCTCCTTTCTAGGACTCACTGGGTTTCTCCACTCATGGAGTCCCAATTTCTCCCTCCTAGCCACTCCCCTCCATGCAGCATCCCGAGGATCCACTTTGGAACCTCTCCTAACACCCATAAAGAAGCCCTCTCATGCACTTCAAGCAGCTCTTTTCCAAGCCCCTGCTCTCCATCTCCCTGATCTCATGCGCCCCTTCTTCCTGTTCATCTCAGAAAATCAAGGGTTTGCTCTGGGAATCCTAGGCCACAGGCTATGGCCCTTCCTTGCCCCTGTTGCTTATTTTTCAAAATGGCTGGACCCCACCATTCAGGGATGGGCCCTCTGTCTGTGGACTCTGGCTGCAGCCGCCATCTTCATACAAGAATCAAAGCAGCTCACTTTTGGATCATCCACCACTGTCCTTTCTCCTCACCGTCTTTCTGAACTCCACACCTACAGGGGCTTACAGACTCTTCCCCCTTGTAGGATTCTGTCACTTCAAGTAGCTCTGATCGAGATACTTCCATCAAATTTGAAGTCTGCCCTCCCCTCAGTCCTTCTACTCTTCTCCCACTTCCTACCAAATCACGGGAAAAAATAGAATCTTCCCCTGACTCTCATAGCTGCCTACAAATCCTAGATGAGTTACTACCCTGTCCTTCTCATATCCAGGAGGGAGCTCTCCCTCAGGCCACACATACTTGGTTCATCAACAGTAGTTCTTTTATCCATGAGGGTGTCCATCGAGCCAGATATGCCATTATCTCCCTTGATCAAACTATTGAGGTAAAGCCCCTTCCCCCTAACACCACAAACCAACAGGCGGAATTAATTGCCCTCACCTGTGCTTATACCTTAGCAGAGGGAAGTTCACTTACCATCTACACTGATTCCAAGTATGCCTTCCATATCTTACTCTCCCATGCAGCAATCTCGAAAGAAAGGGGACTCGTCAATATCAAGGGCCGCTCCATTACCAATGCTAACTACATCATACAACTATTAGAAGCTTCATACCTACCACCTGCCATAGGCCTAGTAGTACACTGCCGCTCTTATCAATCAGATCAATCTTTCATCCCTCAGGGAAATAACAGAGCTGATGAAGCAGCCAGACGGGCAGCAATGATTTCTATAATAGGTGCTCTCACTTCTATGCCTAATGATCCCTCTTCTGCTGACTAAATCACCTTCTACTAAAGCCATACTCTCCTATCTACACAACCTATTTCATCCTAATCTCCAATCTTGACAACACTTTCTAAAAACCCACCTACCTCTCTCCTCTTCAGACATTACCTTTCTAAAAACACTTACCGCTTCATGTGAAATCTGCCAAAAGGCCAATCCTAATTCACCTTCTCAACCTCCTTCTTTTCCCACTCATCAAGCACAGGGACTCATTCCTGGGACCAACTGGCCGTTTGACTTCACTCATATGCCCTCAGTAAAGCGCTACCGATACCTTCTAGTACTGGTAGACACATTTTCAAGTTGGGTTGAAGCCTTTCCTACAACCAACAAATGAGCTCAGACAGTGCCCACCATTTTGTTATCAGAGATCATCCCCCGTTTTGGAGTACCTACTTCCTTACAATCAGACAATGGCCCTGAATTTATCTCCCAAGTTTCCCAGACAACTGCTAAAGCTCTTAATATCCCCTGGCATTTCCATATCCCATACCATCCGTAATCCTCAGGTAAGGTGGAGAGAACCAACCGAACTCTGAAATCCATCCTTACCAAACTATCCATAGAACTCCATCTCAACTGGACAAAGCTTCTCCCTTTAGCTCTGCTCCGACTCCGGGCTCTACCTAAAAAGCCGCCTCACTTTCTCCTTTCCAGCTCATGTATGACTGCCCTATGCTTCCTCCAGGTCTTAACTCTGAAACCCCCACTCTTCCTTCTCATCTTATATCTCCACTACTCCAACATATCTGCTCTCTACTATGGTCCCATGCTGACCTCTACATGCCAAAGCCTCATGACCCTCCCTCTTCTACTTTTTATCAACCCAGAGATTCAGTCCTCCTCTCTTCTAACCAGGACCATCACCCCTAACTCCCAAATGGCAGGGACCCTATCAAGTGGTCCTATCCACTCCTACTATAGTCGAACTTACAAAATTTCCTCACTGGATCCACAACTCCCATATAAAACCCTTTATCTCATCCTCTCCCCTTCCTCTGAACCTCCCGCAGATTCCTACTCCTCCATCCCAGTGGGACCACTTACCCCTTCAACTCCACAGACTACAAATCCTCCAGGAACTACTCTACAACCCAAACAGGACCTCTCTGAATCCAGTTTTCATCTTGGCCTACATCTCTTCCAGCCATCCCTGAACACCACACCCCCGAAGATACAAAAGGATAAGTACAACACCTACATAATTTTACTCATTTCCTATGAGCCCGAACTTATATTACTTTGCTCATTTCCTAGCCATCTTATTAGAAGAACTTCCCCAATACTCACCCTCTACCCCCTTACATGTAATAATTCAAGATTTATGGCTGCAGGGAACCCTTCCAGACTTCTCCTCAAACGAAATCACTACCTTTTCCTCATGTATTCTCTTACTTCAAGCATTATTCTCTTAATAACACATACTCACTCAACCTCTAACCCTATGGTTCAAACCCTTGCCACATACCTCAATCAAACAATCTCTCACACAGTCCGAATCATCCAAACCTTTAACAGAACTATCTAACCCCCTTGCTGGGTCTGTCTTCACCTTTCTCAGTTAGCAGACTCAGCAACCCCTGCTCCCTTAACAGCCTGGATCAATACCTCAGCAGGACTTCACTTCATCGAAACAGCAAACCCCAGGGGCACAGCCCTAGCTGAGGGATCAGACATCAGACTACCCGGAGCACTAAAAAGCATTAGACAAACCTTGAAAACCCACCAACTTCCCCAATGAGCCGTTATCGGCCCATCCCAAATTAACTGCATATGACCCATCCTGCCCCCTTGTGCATTTCTCGAGCCCAACAAGACCACTATATTCCAGTAGGCTCTCTAGATCCTTCCCTCTGCAAACACACCCTTCAACTCCTTCCACCACCAAACCACCATAATACTAACCAACTAGGAGCTCTCTTAAGAGTCCCTGGATATCACTCTTTCCAAGGCAGTCTAAATGCCACCACATCCCAATATTGCCAAGACAGAGGAAAAGACCCCCTAAAGGACACTCCCCTAGCTCATAGGGGAAACCAAGAATGCAAACAACTCAACATACCCGAAGGTAGAATCTTCTTAAACCAAAAATATGCAACTCTCAGCCAAGAAAGTCTAGCCAAGATACAACCAGCCTCACCTCTATCCTCTCTAACAGTTGCAGCATTAAGCTCCTCTTTTCAAATATGGCATAAATTTCAGGCAGTCCAACATTTACTCCCCAAATCACCCCCAGATCTCCTCCTCTTGTCCTGCTTTGACCTCATAGGATGTCTACCCTTGGAAACAGGCATCTTTTGGGTATGTGGAGATAGAGCATATGCCTGCTTGCCAACCAATTGGACCGGGACTTGTACTCTAAGTCTCCTTACTCCCACCCTTTCCTTAAGCCACACCTGACCTACCCATTCCTGTCTCCCCTATAACCCACATCAGAGTGCGCTGTGTTGTACACTTAGTTCCCCTAATCGCTACCCTAGGAATAATCATGGGTACGGTATAGGAATTGGAGCTCTAGGAATATCCCTTTCATAATTCTCTAAACTATCAAGGGAACTCACAAAAGGGCTAAAAGAAGACTCTAACCAATTAGAACACCTGCAAGATCAAGTAGACTCTCTAGCCTCAGTTGTTCTCCAGAACCGCAGAGGTCTAGACCTCCTTACAGCTGCGCAAGATGGCACATGTGCCCTACTCCAAGAACAATGCTGCTTCTACACCAACAAATCCGGTCTCGTCCCGGATGGCGCAAAACGCCTCTGTGAACAAGCCTCCAAACTTCTAGAAAACTCCCTAACAATTCGTTCCCTTACCCCTTCAATTGGCTCCTGCCCCTCCTAGCCCCTATTACCTTTATTATTATTATTCTCTTTTTCCTTCTCTGCTTCATTAACCTATTCCAAAAATTCATTCAAAATCAAATTTCAAAAAACTTCTAACCATACTGTCAACCACTGGCTCCTCCCGGACTATCAAAGCCTTCTCACGAAGAATAATGAAACAAGCCATGATGACATCACGAATCATCTCAAGATGCCCGCCCTTCCCCAACTCTACAGCAATGGCCTTGCTAATCCCAAAATCTGTGCCCCCTTCCAGCAGGAAGTAGCTAGAGAATTAGACTCTATGCCCAGTTCCCCAGAGGCCCCTATTAAGAAAAGAAAAAGATGGGAATGAAGGCAAATTCTGGCGCGCTAAAATGCCCCACCCCTTAAGATCCAATCACCACTGCAGAACACACCCTACCCCTACTCCTTAAAAACATGCTTCCTCTACCTCTACCTCTACCTCTTTCAGCCATTAAAATCTCTTGGGTGGGTCCGTGCCTCTCTGAAGGGTAGGGAGGGTCGTGGCAAGATACCCTTTCAAGGGTGGGGTTTGAACAGTGGGAGTTGGGACCAGCTCTTATTCCCAAAACTATAAACTCAGGCATGCTCAAAAGGCGCTTGTTGTAAGTAACAAAAGACAGTTCTATTACTCAGGAAATTCCAAAGGTTTTAGGAGTCCTGTGTCAAGAACCAGGACCAAACATATATTTTTATTCTACCACAGACTCCTGTCGTGCCAGTTGTGAGGTCCTGAATGGGCAGCAAGTCACCCCAGCCCTTCCTACCTGATTTCCTGTTACTTAGGGGGTCTGGAGCTAGGATTAAGAGTCAGCCATGCATCGCAAGGGTTTTTTTCTGCAAAGCTGAGAAGGAACTCCAAACCCTTCCTAAGCGGCCCAGTGAAAAGGTGTTTGTGACTTTGGGACAGAGGCAGGCGTTTGAGGGCTATGCTGGAGAGCGGGGGTTGGCATTTCGGTCCTCAGGCGGGAGCAAGGGCTGGAGCTGATGGGGAGTGGAAGGGGCTAGGCTCCGAGTGACGCCTGAGAGCCCCAGGGTAGGGCCCCAGGGGTACTTCCTCAGAGTCAGGAGGGGAGGGAGGCGGAGCCTCGCAGTGCTCAGGACCTGGGGGAGCATATAAGTCCCGATATGTCAACTTCACTTCCCATCCCTGACGCTCTAGGACAGCACCTTAGGGGCCCTGGCAGGGAGCAGAAGGAAGCAGAGATGAACTGTGAGACGGTCCACTTCCGCACAAACAGCCAGAGCGTCTCCCTGCACCCTTCAGGTGAGGAAATAGGGGTGGCAGCTCACCCTCCATCAGGAACTGGCCTGCTTGGCTCCCAGCTCTCGGCCGTTTTTCTCAGCCTTTCCTTGACAGGCCAGAACTCAGCTCATTGCTGTCTCAGCTTCTAGAATAAACATGCAATGGCTGAAGGGGTGAGGGTCAGAGAGGTGAGGACAGAGAGCCTGGGGTACACCCCATCTCTGCAGTAGATCTCCTCAGATTCTTTTCCTTAGGGATGGCAACCTGGCAAGAGGAAGAGAATGAACTTTGAATTCCGAGGGACCTGGTTTTGAAGCCCATCTCTGCACAGTGGGCTGGCCCCATGAGGCCTCAGGGACTCCAGGCCAGTGTTTCTCCACCTCTGAGTGGATTTCCCTGCTCACTCTATCCCTAAACAGCCCCCAGACAACCAGGCACAGCCCTTTCTAGGACACCCACGGGAGTGGGGAGAGGACGCCCTGTCCCCAGCAGAGGGAACTCCAGGACTGGCCATGTCAGTTTTGGGGGGAGGCAGCAGTCCCAAAGGGTAGCGAGCCACACTCTGGTCGGTCAGGAGTCCTGAGCAAAGACTGGCTCTGGGACTCCGAGGTCAGGGCTGCTTCTCTGTTCCTCCTTCTCCCCCTCCTTTCATTCAAACCACACTTCCATCATACTCGTCCGCAGCGCCAGGTTCTGGGCCCAGTGCCCTTCCTCTGGGTTCTGGGCTGTGGTCTTCTCTGAGCCTTTGTGTGGCTACCACACCCCAGTTAGTTCCAGGAGCATTTTGTTCTCTATGGTAAGGTGGCAGGTGTACTCACCCTCAGTCAGGCCGACCAACTGGACCCAAGGGGCTGACTGTGTCCAGCCCACACAGCACTCCTGGACTCTTGCTTTTCCTCTGCAGGGCTGGACTCTGAGGCAGTAGCTCCCGCAATCCTCAAGATGCCAAGGCTTGTTCGGGCCACGGTGGCTCTTATGGCCATAACCCTGATCTCCTCTCTTGTGGCTCTCTGTGTTGTCGGTAAGCTCCTAGGTGACCCACACCCCACTGACTTGCTCTCCTTCCTGCATAAAGGCCCCAAAGGGACCCAGACACATACCTTTTGCTCCCAGGAGGTGAGTCCACCTCCAGCCCCTAAACCAGAACTTTCCTGGAATCCAAGCAAGGCCGCTATCCAAGGAGAGCCTCCTAAGGGCTGAGGCCCATGAGAGAAACTCTGAAGGGTTCCTGGTACCCTCTCCCTCCTTCTGGCATCCTAACTGGGGGTGGGCCACTCTGTTCCCTGAGGCTCAGTGCTGAGGGACTATGCTGACCCTGGAATGGGGTGTCTCAGTTCTACAGAACTCAAGACCTGCCCTGGAAGCATATTCCTCCTTCCAAGAGTTTCAAGGCATGGTTCTGGGAGACAACACTACCGAGCAGTTACCTGTGGACCCCAACAGTGAGTAGCTAGCAGAGGAGGGAGACTGGGTAGCAGAGAGCTGGGCTTTCAGGTGCCCAGACCCTAGGATGAGCCTCTCCCCTGACACTCCAGGCCCCTGAATGGATTCTGCTCTCCTCCTAGACAGGCATGATTTTTTTTACAAAATTGCTTTATTGAGGTACAGTTGACATATGAAGTACACGTTTAAAGTATATATCTAGTGAGTCTTGACATATGTATATATCTGTGAAACCATCACCACAATCAAGATAATGAACATATTCATCATCCTTCCCCCAAATTTTACTTGTACCCTTTGTCATCTCTCCCTCCCCACTTTTCTCATCACCCCCAGTCAACCACTGGTTTACCCACTATAGTATAGGTTATTTGGCATTTTTTAGAGTTTTATGTAAAAATATGTATTATTTTTTTAGTCCTTTAATAGTCACGTGATCTGCAAATATTTTCTATAAGTGTAGCTTTTCATTTTTTTAACAAGATTTAAATTTTGATAAAGTCTAATTCATCAATCTTTTTTCTTTTATGAATTGTGCTTTTGGTCTTAGATCTGAAATATGTTTGTTTATCCCAGGGTTATCAAGACATTTTTCTATGTTTTCTTCTAGAAATCTTATAGTTTTTAATGGTTTTATATTTATGTCTGTGATTGATTTTGAGTTAATTTTTTGTATAATTGTGTGAGGTATGGATTGAGGTTCTTTTTAAAAAATATTTTTTGCGTATGGATATACAAATTGTTCCAGCACCATTAGTTGAAAGGGTTATCCTTTCTCCATGAATTGCCTTTGTATTTTAAAACTTTTTTTATTAAGGTATCATTGATATACACTCTTATGAAGGTTTCACATCAAAAACATTGTGGTTACTACATTCATCCCTATTATCAAATCCCATTCATCCCTATTATCAATATCTCATTGACGTCACTGTCCATCAGTGTAGTAAGATGTCACAGAGTCACTACTTGTCTCCTCTGTGCTACACTGCCTTCCCTGTGCCCCCCACACACACCATGTGTACTAATCATAATACTCCTCAATCCCCTTCTCCTTCCCTCCCCACCCACCCTCCCCTTTGGCTACCGCTAGTCTCTTCTTGGGTTCTGTGAGTCTGCTGCTGTTTTGTTCCTTCAGTTTTGCTTCGTTGTTACACTCCACAGATGAGTGAAATCATTTGGTACTTGTCTTTCTCCGCCTGGCTTATTTCACTGAGCATAATACCCTTGAGCTCCATGCCTTTGTATTTTTTTTGCAAATCAATTGTCCCTACTTCTGGATTTCTGTTCTATTTCTGGAGTTTTGTTCCATTGATCTATTTGTCTATCTTTACAAGGCAGAATATTTGACTGGATTTCCCACACAGTTCAAGGCCATCTGACCCAGCATAGTGGCTGAGGCCTCATACACCTACCTAGGCAGGACTCGAGGAAAAGGGTGGGTAGACTCCTCCAGAAAGGGCCCCTTCCTACTTGGGTCCTTCTTGCTATTCCTGAGGGGAGGCTGGCATCAGGAGCCTTAGGCCGTAAGTGTCTGAGATTAGCTCTTGTGGTGAGCAAAGGGTGCTAGTAGGAAGAGGCAGCTCAGGTGGGTTTGTGGGGAAAGGCCATGCAGGTGGAAGGGGCAACAGTGTCCTTGAATGACCCCAACAGCCAAATTCCTTCACTCAGGTCTCGCATATCCTCAAACTGTTCTGTAGGCACCCTTGCTCTATGTAACATTGGGGGTGCCAGACCTTTAAAAGGCCATTTCAGCTCCAGGGGCCAGGGTCACTGGAAGGCCACCGATGCCCTGTGGATTACAGAGTGTTTCTGCCACCTATTTTGTTTTGTTTCTTTTTTTTTGCAGGGAATTTGTGATTAGAAAATTTCTGTGTTTGTGGTCTACATAGTTCTCAGGAGGTAACAAAGATTAATCAAGAGGTGTCATGCTTGGTGTACGAATAGAGGCAGGACTAAACATGAGCTTTATTCATACCTAGCTTCTTTTTCATAATGACCCATCTAATGTTCCAACATTATAATTTCAGTGAAATTAAATCCCAACAGCTCTAAATAATATGTTACTTTCAAGTTCAGTAACAATGGCAAAATAATCTAAACCTTGCTACCATGATTCTTGGTTGCAGCTAGCTTACAGTAAGTAGGCAAGTATTTTCATCCTTCTGCTTCTCTGTTGATGTGGGGTAGCCAAGTAGACCTTTATGTCAGTTTGTGGCCCACACTCTCAGGTGGTCCATCTGCCTTGACTGGGTGGTCACAGTGAGCACGAGGCTGCTTGAGGAGCATTCAGGGCTGTGCTGGAGACATTTCCCTTGGTCATTTTAAGTCCACTTTGGTTGGCCCATATAATGAATGCTTCTGTATGAAATGGGCCTTTTTAGCTGCCTTTTCCATTTCTTCCCTCCAGATTCCTATCACCTTTGCAGGGTGGCAGAGTTGCAAAAAGCAATCCAGACGTTTAAAGGCCTTGTGAAGAATTCCAGCACCTGGAGTGTGGAAATCCAGATGCTGACGGGCAGAGTGGACACTGTCAATTCTCAGATCCGGATGCTGGGTGCTCATCTGGAAAACACCAGTGCTGACATCCAGATGGTAAAAGGCATTGTGAAGGATGCCAGTACCTTGGGTTTCCAGAACCAGATGTTAAAGAGCTCCTTGGAGGGACCCAGTGCTGAGATCCAGAAGCTAAAGGGAGATCTGGAAAAGGCAAATTCCTTAAATTCCCAGGCTCAGACTTTCTTCAAAAGCAGTTTAGGAAACACCAGTGGTGAGCTCCTAATAGTAAGCACAGGCTTAGAAAATGCCAATGCTGAAATCCAGATGTTGAAGGCAGGGTTGGACATGGCAAACGCTCAGGCCCAGTTGGTAAACCGTAGTTTAAAGAATGCTCATGTGCAGATCCATGCTTTGAGAGGAGATCTGGATACCGTCAATGATTTAAGAGCCCAGAATCAGATTTTAAGAAGTAGTGTGGAGGGAGCCAATGCTGAGATCCAGAGGCTAAAGGGAAGTCTACAAAATGCAAATGCTTTTAACTCCCATATTCAGACCTTTATAAGAGAAGGTTTAGATAACACCAGTGCTGAGATCCGGTCATTGAGAGGTCATCTGGAAAGAGCTAGCAATGAGACTCACCTGTTAGAAAGAAATTTGGAAACACTCACTGCCCAGACCCAAATAGCGAATGGCCACTTGGAGCAGACAGATGCTCAGATCCAAGCATTCAAAGCAGAGCTGGAATCTGCCAGTACCTTAAATTCCAAGATGCAGGTGTTAAATGGCAAGTTGAAAAATGCCAGCAAAGAGATCCAGACCCTAAAACAAGGAATGAAGGATGCTGCGGCCTTAAATTCCAAGACCCAGATGTTAGAGAGCAATCTGCAGACGGCCAATGCTGAAATCCAGAGGTTAAAGGGGGAATCGGAGAACACCAGAACACTAACTACAAAAATGCAAGAGCAGCAGAGTAGCCTGCAGACGCTACAAGAGGCCTTTGCTTCCCAGGAGCAGCTACATAGGACCCAGAGTAAGTGGGTGGAGGGCGTGGGTATGGAGGGTACAGTCTCTTGGGAGGAGAGTCCCCTATCCTTTCAGCCTTGTGTGTACTTCAGCATTCATCTCCCTGGGAAGGAGTGTGGGTGCTAGAGAGGGGTTGAGCTCAACCAAATAGGTTCCATGTTCCCAGGCAGTAGGGAAGGTGGCATAAGAGTAGTCCCTGCTCTCAAGTTGCTTAGCATTTGGCCAGAGTGTCAAAATGAAGCCCTGGGAAACAAACTCTGCATGGTAAGGGTGTGAAATGAGGACAATTGTATTAGGAGAGCCAGACAGCCTTATTTCTGACTTCCTGCTGTCACAAATGGGTGATTTTGGTCAAGTTGCTCACCTTCTCTGAGCTTTGCTGTTCTCATCTGCAAAGTGGGGACAATAATATTTGCTTCACAGTGAGGATGCAATGAGTTCACACATGTGAAGCATTCAACAATGGACCCAGCATTCATGGATTCATCTGACAGAATTTTTGAGCTACTATTATGTGTTAGGGGCATAAAGCTGCCTCAGATGAGATGCCTGCCCTGGAAGCATACAGGCTGGTGGAGCAGCCTCACATGAAAGACATGTGGGGGGGCATAAGGGGTGTCACATTAGCAGCAGGTCTAGGAACTGGGGATGAGGGGGAGCAAAAAGAAGGGAAAGAAAGGATCTTTGGGGGGGAGCAGGGAAGAAATCTTTTGGGGAGAAAAGATCAAAAGATGCTTTGGTGAGAAGATGGCCCTTGAACTGGGTCATAAAGGATTAGTAGGTGTTTACCAAACAACTGGGGTAAGAGAGCGGCCAGTTTGCAGGCATGGAGATGTGAAGCGGTGAGGTTCAGGAACCTTCAGGCACTTCTGTCTGACTGGACATGGCCAAGAGGCCAGTTGAGGTGCAGCCTGAAAGGACAGCAGGTGGGGCCAGAGTGTGGCTTTCAAACTGTTTTGAATGTGACCACAGCATGAAACTCATTTTACATTGTGATTCAGAAGGATTACTTGTGTTACAGTCACACACACACATTGCATTTAAAAAAGCAAAACTTCTACCCCATGAATGCACTCTGGTATTTTATAATCTTTTCTTAAAAAAAAAACCCTCACCCAACCTAACGGGTTGATGATTGATTACACTTTGAACAACACTATGCTAGGAAGGTAGGCAGACCTGGAGAGATACCGGCTATATGTGGAAGGCCTGTGACCTTGGGCTTCATCCTTCAGGAAATGAGGATCTATTGGAGGGCTTCCAGGAGGCTGAGCAGGTGGGTCTCCTGACTGAGACAGGGAATAGAAGGGGAAGAAGAGCAGTGAGATTTGTGCATGCTGAGGCTGAGATGCTTTGGGGATATTCACATGGACATTTGCAGTTGTGCCCTATTTGGTGTCTCTGGCCCAATTAGAACTGCCTTTTTCCAGTGCAGTCTCCATACTGTCGCTAGTGGACATTTTTACAGTACAAATCTGAGCATATTACCAGGCTTCCTAAAACTTTCCAGGGCTTCCATTGCTCACAGGGTAGAAAACTCAAACTCCCTCACACGGGATGTATGATTTAGTGCTGGTGAACTTGCCCAGGTTTATTTCCCATCCCTTTGCACTGGCCATACCAAGTGCTTGAACAAATTAGGCTGTGCCACTCTGTTTCACGTCTTCATGCTTCTGTGTCCATTCCTCCCCCTGCCTAGAATGCTCTTCTTGGCATGACTGTCTGGCAAAGTCTTCCTCATTCTTTCAAGATTCAGCTCAGATGACTTCTCACCTAGGGTGTCCTTCCCGAGCCCCATTTCCAGCCCAGGTTAAAACCACACCTCCTTTCATACCCCTATTCTACGATGCATGTAGTTTTCAAATCAGTCCAACTTCGACATCTGTTTTATATCTGCCTTATTTACTATAGTAAGCTACCTGGAGGCATGACTCATAGTCTATTGATCTTTGTGTAACAGTCCCTGATTTGTAGAATTTAAGGAATGTTGAACCAGGAGTGCTGAGCAAAAGAATAAGTGGATGAATAAGTGAGTCTGCTGTGGTATCATTTCAGACAGCTGTGGTATAGATGGTATGAAAGAGCAGAGTGTCATGGCAGGGAGGGATGACATTGCTGAGACTAGACTCGGGCCTTGTGCTAATGGTAGGAGCTATTAGACTTTGAAGTTGTGAGGTTGGGTAGACCAAGTCCAAAGGATGGTTCTGGGTGTGACAGCTGAAGTGGATGGAGATGAATTCAAGGAAATGAGTGACACTGTGGGATGGCTGTATAATCTCCCAGGGAGATGACAGGAATTGAGGGGCAGGGCACTGTCAGGGCACAGCAATGAGTTGGGAAAGAAGACAGTGCCAGAAATCAGAGATCTGGACAGACAGTATTGCCTGGGTAGCAAAGCTGTGTGAGGATCCCTGGGGTGATGGAGCCAGGTGTCCTGAGCTTCTGCTTCCTGGCACAATGGGTAGTGGGCTGGGGGTGCGCTTCCCAGGCCTTGTCCCCAGAGCACTGGGATCAGGCATTACATTGGCCTGAGACCCTCAGTGTCGGTCTCTGGAGAGGTCAGGAGGGCCAGCTCCCGGACATCCATAGCCAGCCCCTGGTTCTCTCTCCTCCCCAACCTTTGCTCCAGATCAACTTCTCCAGCTGATCCTGCAAGGCTGGAAGGTCTACAGCAAGAGCTTGTATTACTTTTCTCGTGTCAAGAAGTCTTGGCATGAGGCTGAGCAGTTCTGCGTGTTCCAGGGAGCTCACCTGGCCTCGGTGACCTCTGAGGAGGAGCAGGTGAAAGCTGTGGGCCTGGGGTGGGTGTGGGGAAGGGACTTCGGAGTTTAGCTTGCTTTCTCTTGGAGCGGGTGGGGCAGAGATCTTCATGTCTCCTCTGCTGGCCAGGGAGCAAATATTTAATGAGTTCCCATGAGCATCTTGTACCAGGGGCAAAAGCACTGACAGCAAACCCCAGTGTCCTGAATGAATGAGGGACACATCTAGAGGCCCATGGATGTCAGCAGGGAGGAAGGTAGCACCAGGTGGCTGCCCTCAGAGTAATGGGGGCGGGCATACTTCCCTCTCCATCCCCTCATTTGTACCTCCTCCTTTCTAGTTGAAAGTCTTGGTTTTAAAGTCAACTAATCCAGTGGCCGTGGAAGGCCCATGCGCAGGGGATCCAGACTTCTTGGGAAGGCCAGACACATACTAGGAGTTTGAGTTCCACCAAAGGCAAAATAATAGTCCCTGGGTAGCCCATTGCAGAAGGTCATTATTAGAGTTTATTAGGGTTATTATAGAGGGCCACAATAGGTTTGGTCCAGTCCAGCCCATAGAACTGCCCATCTCTTGTGGTTCTCCTGAGACTGTTCTTGTGTGTCTGTCAAAGGACATGCTATTTTGTAAAACACATCTTAGTAAACTGTGGCAGGTCTAGCTCTGTCCCAGTAAAGCCACACTCCTCATCAAGTCAAGATGGGAAGACCTAGACTTCCTCTGTGGGGACCTGGCTGTTGCCCTTGGTCTTGGATAAACCATGGACAAACAGGAAGAGGCCAGCTCCTACAGAGTGGGCTTCATGCCCCCAGGCCCAGGGAGGGGATGAGCTGGACTCTTCCTCCATGAGACCAGGAGAACAGCTCCTCACGCAGGGTCAAACAACACCACCTTTTCTCTACAGGCATTTCTGACAGAGACCACAGGCACCTCTTACCACTGGATTGGCCTCACTGACAGGGGCACAGAGGGCTCCTGGCGCTGGGTGGATGGAACACCATTCAGTAATGCCCAGATCAGAGCGTGAGTCCAGCCACCGTCTGGTGCTGTCCTGGGCACTGTCTTGGGCAGGCCTGGCTCCTGTGTGTCCCTATCTTGTGTGTATCCCTGCCCAGCCAGTGTTAGTGTTGTGTGCATTTGCATGTGTGCTATAATTGTGTATGATGGTTGTGTGTGCTGTGTGTATGGGTTGTGTATGTGATGTGTATGATGTGTGTGGTCTGTGTGTGTACACCCAGGCATAGTTGTAATCCTCACCTGGACCTCTCCACAGAGGGGCATTGAGCAGGACAGGTCCTGGGGCTGGCATGAGTGAGTCTCAATGAGTAGGTCTTCCTATTTGTTTTGTTTTGTGTATCGTATCCCTTCCATAGGCACTTGGTATGGCCAGTGCAAAGGAATGGGAGATACCTGCCTCATCAGAAGGTATCTGAATGTGAATTCTGGGGTGGGGGTTTGAAGCTTCAGATACTCTTACTCTCCCTTGATTCTCAGTAATTAAGGACAACCTCAGCAAAGCTTCCCTCAAAGGCTCCCCTAGCCCCAGCTCTGTCCCTATCCTGAGGCCACCAGGTGATTAGGGACCCATGTCACTTCAGCTCCCTATGCACCAGTGGGGGAAAGGGACAGCACCTTCCTGCAGCAGAATAAAGCCCTCTTGTTTCCAGGTTTTGGGATAGGAATCAGCCAGATAACTGGCAGCACAAGAACGGGCAGACTGAAGACTGTGTCCATGTTCAGCAGAAGTGGAATGACATGGCCTGTGACACCCCATATCACTGGGTCTGCAAGAAGCCCATTGACCAGGGGGTGGCCTGAGGTGAGCCAGGGTGAGGGGCCTGTGCTGCTGCCAGCTGTGGGCCCTCTCCTTCAGGAAGCCTTGTGAGCCTCTGAGCCCAACTCATTCTCTGGGGCCTTCCATTTGGCCTTTCTTATCTGCTCTGTCCTTTTTTTTAACTCTTTGAACACATGTACCTCATATGACCCAGTAGGATCGAGGACTCAGTGCAAGAGTATTCCCATGCCTCTCAGCAAATAAATAAATACTTAGTTGGATGAATGGAAGCTTTGTGCTTATCTCTTTGACAGCCATGTACTCTTCTTCCTGGATTGGTTCTCCTTCTTTATTGCTCCTTCTGCCCTGCAACAAGCACATCTTTCTTTAAGGGCTTTACATCTAGGAACATTTAGTTAGTTCATTCACAAAACAGCAGAGGTTTAACACAAACTACAGGGACATGGCAGGGGGTGCAATTCCCAGGAAGTTAGAACCCATCCCAGGTATTCCTCTGTTACAGATGGGGCTGGAGCTGGATTTTTCCAGGCCTTTGAACTACTCCAAAAACTTTTATTCTCCTGTGGCTGGCACCATCTCATCTTTAGACTGTTAACTCTCAGAACCTTACCTCTGGTTTCAGCCTCTTCTTGTGGTCCTGTCACCCTTCCAGGGACTCAGCTTTCTGCCAGCTCAATTTGGAATGAGAATTCTAGAGCAGTTGTTTGCTTTGCCTTGCAGAGTCCCATCCTATGCATGCACAGGGAATCCTGTGCAGATTTCTGAACTCTTTCTTTGCCCTTCATATCCTCTGCAAACTCCAGCATGCTTAAGTTTCCCCAAACTCCCATCTTTCTCTCTCCAGCTTAGTGTGAAGGTGTGGACCCTCCTCCCTGCACTGTGGTCTGCAAGAGACCCATGGGGCTAAGGGCTCTACCAGTTGGCTTCCCTACCCAGGAACTCTGATCACAGTTTTGCTCTGCCTGTTGTCCAATGTGTGAAAACAATTATTTCATGTATTTTGCCCAGTTTCCTAGTTGCTTACAGCGAAAGGGCTGGTCCAGTTACTCCATTATAACCAGAAATAATATTTTCTGTTATCTCTGGTTGACCAGGACTTTAATCTGTTTGTATTCATATTTTCCTTTTGGCTGTTTCTTTTATGGCTTCTTAGCTTTTTATCAGTCTTAGACATTCATTCTCCCAGAACTGAAATACCATTTTGCTACATTTCTTGTAGTACCTCCATAGTTTTATTTTTTAGATTTACTTTTGTTGCTGGGTTTGATTTCCTGTTAGTTTATTCCTTGATATTCCTTGTATCCATGGCAATATAGATATATAGAGAAGGGTTTATTGTTTTCTTTGTATGTGTTTCTATTCTTTGTTTTAGGATTTTCCTAGCTTATACTAAAAAGAAGTAGGAGCCAGTGTTTAGATGTTCTACTTTTTTGGAATTTTCTGAGATTTTCTTTGTGGCCTAGCATATGCTCACTTTTTATAGTTGTTTCATAGGCTTATCTATTACATAAGCTTGTAATTTTCATTATTCAGATATTTCATATCATCATTCAAGTTTTATCTACTTAACCTATCAATTTCTCTAAGAGGATTTAAAAAATTCTCTCCTATTTAATATTTCTCTATGTTATCACTTTGCCACACTTTTTCTAATAGCTTTTGATTTATGTCAATGGTACTTTGTTTAATGTCTAAAGATTCATCACCATTAAATATACTTAAAGAATTTTAATTTTTATCAATATTCATTCAAAGAATATTGATTATACCTCTACTATGTGTACCAAACACTCTTCTACGTTTTCGGGATTCAACAGTGAACCAAACAGATAAAAATCCCAGCCCTCATGAAGCCCATGCTCTATCTAGTAGGGAGGCGAGGTAGTTAGGACATCCAGCCCCTTCTCACAGCCACAGGAGGGAGGCCTGCGGAGCCTGAAAGATGGGGTGGTGACACCCTGGGGCAGCAGGCTTTTCATCCTCACCAGCCCACCAGGGCCTGTGGTCTAGAGCTAGCAGAACAGCAACAGGTGAGCATGCAGGACCCTCTCCTGTTCACACTCCGGGGTCAATTCCCATGCCTGGGCTGGCCCTCCCTCTCCTCCAGAGGAGGTTCTGAAAGCTGCAATTTCCCCCAGAGTCAGAAAGGCAGAGGAATCAAGTTCTCCACAGACTGAGCGGAGCCATCTGGGGAGAGAGAGTGAAATCCCAGCTGTCCTGGGAGGAAGTGGTCAACTTGTCACCCTGGAGTGCCTGCCCCACCCTGCAAAGCGCCACTTTCGGTGACCCTGGCTTGCGTGGGTGGCAACAACAGGCTGTGAGAGACAATCACCACCACATGGGGGTGCCATTGGCAGCCTGGTGCCCACAGCCTTTTCTCCCAGAGCTGCTGTTTCCAGTCTTTCTGGGTATAACGACCCAACCTGATAGAGGCTGGGGTCTAGACATTATGATTTAGGGGAGAGCCTGACTCTAGCATAGGAAGAAGGTGGCATAGACTTTTTGGTTAATTAAATGAGCTCCCAGACCTGGTTTTCTAGGGGCAGGGAACAATTTCTTAGTCAGGACAGTGAACACATTCTGGAAGACGGCACAGCATTTTGAGGATGACAGAAGTCACTAGTTTAGAGGAAAATGTATCTGTGTGTCTAGGCAGCAACTCTGAGTATCTTCTGCCAGCTAATGCCCTAGCCCTCTATGCTCCAGAATTCTTGTAACACTTGCTCCCGCACATCCAGAACTGGGTCAGGGCCTTGGCCCAATCCCCCCCTGTATGTCTACACCAGGCCTAGGGGAAAGACCCTCTCCCTTTGTATTGCTTTTACAAAGGCCACCTGTAAGTACCTCTACCTCTGTCTGCTGCTAGCAAGTCCTGTGGCTCAAAGCCCACCAACCTCAGGGCCCCCCTCCACCAATGAAAGTCCCAGACTCCAGTGAGGGTCATGGAAAAGTGAGGAGATCTGCCCTGGTTTTGGGAGGGGAGACTTAGGATAGAAGTGGGGCTGGCCAGCTGAGCATCAAGAAGGCTTCCGCCTGCAGGACAAGGCCCCACAGAGCACAGTATCCATGGCACAGCTCTGCCACTGAGCTCCCTCCATCCTGCCCACTCCTGCAGCCTGCACCCTGCTTCCTCTTTCCCCTCAAAGCCATGCTTTTGTGGCTACCTTACCCTCCTTGGATCTCACAGCACTTCCCACTCCCAGCTGTGTCTGTCCCAGGACCGGGATGCCAGGCCCTCTTCAAGGTGGCTCTGACGAGTCTTTCCTGACATCTCTGCTGCTGGGTCACTGGAACCGAGCCCGGTGGCTGAGTGTCCCCTTAACTAGCTCTGATTACAGCTTCTGTACTGTTGCTCAAAACACCCTCTGCCTGGGTCATTCAGGCATTTTTCTGTACAACAGCTGAGTTTCTGGACATTCTATAGGTTCATAAATCATCATTGTTATTGCAACCATCGTTCACAATGTAATGGGAATTATGTGAGGTAGGAGATATTGGTGGTTATAGACCCGGGCTCTGGGACCAGACTGGGTCCAATCATAGCTTTGCCCTTTTCTAGCTGGGAAGGCCAACTCTTTGACTTTTGTGTCTCAATTTTCCTTTGTGAAAAAATTGGAGTACATGAGCCTGTTGTGTGAATCAGGAAATTAATGCCTAGGATGAGCTTGTGACAGTGCACAGCTGTGGACTCCCCACTGCACAGCACTGGCTGTTCACATCACCCCAAAGGCCTGACTCCTCAGTATGAGGAATGTTCTATTATAACCTCTGCTTCACAGACAGCAAGATGACGCCTACAGAGTTTGAATGACTTGCCCAGCCATCCTATGACCCCTGCGCTGCAGAAGCTCTTCCCCTCTCACCCGTGACTAACCCTCCAGCCCTGCTCAAGTCTTAGCTCTTCTGTGAGGCCACCCCAGCCTCCAGGTCCAGGCTTCCACCTCCCCCTCCAAGAGGCTGACAGGCATCTTTCTGTATCTTGCTGGAGCTTGAGGCTACTGGCTGCTGCTGAAGCACAGCAGCAGAAATGACAGGCCCTCTGGCTGAAGGTCCTTGTGAGGAAATGACCTTTTGTTAGCTTCCTGGGGACAAAGCCTGTGAGTCTGTTCCTCTTCTCCATTCTTGGTGGAGAAGCACTTCTAACCCACATTAACCCTGCTGGTGATGTGGCCAAGATATTAACCCCAGGTCATTCTACTGTGGGTAGAGGAGGAGGGGCTTCCAGGTATGTGAAGTGTGGGGCATGGCAAGCAGGGCCTCGAGAGAGGAGTAGGGTCTGTGTGCCGGTGGGCCAGGTCAGTCTGGGCCCTATGACCTCGGTAATAGAGGCCATCAGATCAGTGGGGCTGGAAATCTGAGTTCTAGGCTCAGCTTGGCCACTGACCAGCAGCATGACTCCACTTTTCTGGCATTGATTTTCTCATCTGTACAATGGGAATAAAGTCTAGTTCCCAGGAATGTGGTGAGATAAAAATAATATGTACTATGTAATAAATAGTATGCAAAAATCATAATATGAATTTATGTGAATATGAATAATAGTGTGCAATTTCCAAGTTGATTTGGATAGGAATTCTGGACATTTATTATAAAATGTCATTCTTTGCCTCCCCTTATCAAACTTTTTTAGCAGCTCTTTCATGTCTTGACTGAGCTAAGGAGCTCAAGGCCGCTGTGTCTTATCCATGATCTGGTCTGTGTGACGAGGGGCTGCCAAGGGCACATGTAGATGAGGCAGAGTAAGGAACAGGAAAGACTGAAGAGGGGAATCTGCTGGGGCACAGGATGAAGCAAGAGGCCATTTTTCTGCATCTTGAGTTGGAAGATAAAATGTGAATCGGCACCCTCAACCCCCATCCTCCCTCTTCCCGGTGTCTTTTTGCACAGCAGAGGCAGGAAGGCCAAAGCTCCATTTTTCCAGAACCCCGTGTTTCCTGGGTTCTGGATGCCAATTAAGATGATTTCATTAGGAACAGTTTTGTGAGACTGAGAGCGTGTACCAGAGGCAGAGCTCACTCTCTGTCCTTTTGTCTTCTTCCTGCGGATAAGCCAGGGGGCGGTGTTTCTCTGCAGCTGTGTTCGGGCCCCTTCCTCAGCCCTGGGGGCCAGGTGGCAGTTGTAGGGACAGGGGTGTCCTGCTCCCGGGACTGCAGCTTTGGTGTGTGTTCTGAACTCAGAGCTCCTCATGCTCCTCGAGCCCTCCCAGAGATTGTGTAAGCACCTACCCCCTGAAGGAAGTCCCTTGGCATCTGCTTGGAATTCCCAGAAGAGGTTATGACCCTGCTCTGAACCTCGTCTTGGATGAATGTTCTGAGGACATTGCTGCTGGGAGGCCTGATCCCTGCCTGGCCCTGGTGATGGCAGAAGCTGGTAACAGGACAGCTGTGTTTCCGGAAATGACACCCAGGAGCAGTGACCGGAAGGAGCCCAGGTTCCTCAGCGATGAGGAGCAGAGAAGCACTGCTGACCTACACCTTTCATGCTGCCAGGGCAGGGAGAAATAACCTTTTTTGTTCATTAGGCTGTCACAGTATTGGGTGGTGGCAAGACAGCAGCATGAAGTCACTATCAGGTGTAACGCTTTAGCTCAAATAAGTTCCCGTGATTGCTCTCCTCAGAACAGATGGCTCAAGGTAGGACTTTAACTGTCAAGAGGCCAGAAAGTTATAGCTGGAGTTGATGGAGAGTGCACATATAAAGGAATTGTCTGGTGTTCTCACACCACTATGCACACCAGCTTGTCCACTCAAGGGACTGGCAATAAAATAGAATAATGTCAATAGTGTCCTTTTTGATGCTCAAAGAAACAAAATGGGTAAACTCCATTTGAAGCTTTATCTCCACACAGTTGGCACTTGTTGCCTTCTACGTGCCTGCTAGCAGACAATACCAAATGAACTTAGAGCAAACAAAATTTTCCTCTAGAAAAATAAAATTTTTAAATCATAGATATGACACATGCTTATTGTGAAAAATGCCAGCAATATGCTCATTCTCATTCTCAGGTCCACTGCTCAGGGACCCCAGTTAAGCATTTGGGGGTGTCCTCTTCCCCTGTCCTTCCCTTGGAGCAGTGCCATGTCAGGAACTGAGGAGATGGGGCCAAGGAGCTGGCTTCTGTGGCTAGGAAATGGCATATATGTGGAACTGAGCAAATAAATATACTGAGGATATTAGGAGTGTCTTGCCAATGGGTTTCAGCCCCAGGCAAGTTTGCTATGGATTCAATGTGACCAAAGAAAATGACAGCAAAATGTTCTTGGGGTGAAAGGGTTATACCCAACTTTATTCTCACAGTGGCAGGTCAGTCACTAAAATTCCATTCACTCAGAGTGAGTCTGTATGCAGCAGGCCGATCTCTGTCCCTGGGCCCCTCTGTCTGCACAGCCATCCTCCAGGCCTCTCTGCACAGTCGTCCCGCACAGTCTTCCTCTGGGCCTCTGTTCTCGGCGCTGCCACCACTCCAGCCTCTGCTCTGCTCTCCTGCAGCCCTGCCACTGTGTCATGCCCAGACCATTGGGTGGAGCTCTTTATATAGAGTCAACAGCCATGTATTGCCCACAGGTGTGCAGTGAGCTAGTCAACCATGGCCCGGTGAGAATCCTGGCCACAGAAACTCTCATTTTACCACAGGGAGTCAAGTTTCTCACTGTTGGAGAAGGGAGTTCTAAGCATGGAAAGGGGTAACTTGAGAGGAATCTGAGGTGTTGGATTGGAATTGGAGGGGAACTCATGCTTCTTAAATCCATTATATACCCACAGCTATGCATATAGCTATATAAGTGTGTGCACTTGTGTCTGTACATATGTGTATTTCCTGTCTGCAAAAAGGGCTTAAAAGCAAAGACATTCCAAAGGAATGAAGCATCCAGATCTTGGTTTCTAAATCCCATTTTCCACTAAAAGAGTTGACTGATTCCAGGGTTGGGGCAGAGAAAATTCAAGATGACACTGGAACATGTGCTTTTTTGGCACAAGTCAGAAAGCACTCAAAGGATGATGCGGGATCAGAACAAAAGGATAGAGGAGCCGACTTGCAAGGGCTCCCACATGCCAGATCTGGGATAATCTGAGCACCAAATAAATAATGATGTGAATGAATTACATCTTGTTGAATAAAATAGAAATTCGTGAACTCATTCTGAGATAAATACAAAATGAATAAATAAATGTAAAAGGGAAAGCTCTTCCCCTTACTAGGATGTCAACCATTTGGCTAGAAGAGTAGTGGTTAATTTAGGCAGGAGTCAGCAAGGAGGCTAAGGATATCGCCTCACAAAATATTTGTCAATTAAAAGGAAAAATTTGTTAACTTATGGTGAAGGAACCTGGCAGACAACACCTTGACCCAGTGATCAAGGTTAACATCGCCAGCGGTGGGACAGGTCAACATCATGTTTCTCCTGATACTACAAAGTGAGAAAAGCTGAGCACCATTTCACGGAGCCTCTGAGGGGAAGGCGCAACCTGGGACTGGGCAAGAAGAAACACTGGACAGACCCAGGTTGAGGGACAGCCTTCAGAATGAAAGATTTCTACTCTTTGAAATCATCAAAGTCATGGAGACAGGGCAAGACTGAAGAAATGCTTTAGAAAAAGAAAAATGGGGATATTTATAGAGGGTGATGCAGCAAATGTAAAAAAAAGTTAACAAGTAGAGACTCTAAGCAAAGGGGATAGAGGACCTCTATGTTACTGCTCTTTTAAATTTTATTTGAAAATGAATTTTCAAAAAGTTTTGTGTGTATCCATCAAATTTTTCTGGTAAATGTATATATGTACATAAATATGTTTGCATACATGGGTATATACATATATCCTGAAGCTCAGGCCCCAACCCAGATGGATCGAATCAGAATTTTGGTGATTGGTACCCATATCTGTGGATTAAAACTAAAACTTCCTAGGTGATTTCAGTGTGCAGCCAAATTTGAGAACCAGTGCCTTCCGTAATTAGTGTTCACCTGAATCACCTATACGGCGCGTGTGAAACTGATTCCTGGACGGACTTCCGGAGACAGGGACCCGGTTCGCGATGCGCCCGGCGGACGCCCTCCACGCTCCTCACGCCCCTCACGCCCCCGCGGGCCCCGTGCGGCCCCAGGTGCGGGCGATGAAAGGCCCGGCGGCCGGCGGGCCTGCAGGCCGCCATGGACCCTGCGCCCGCCCTCCTGCGTGCCCCGCAGGCCGAGGTGCTGGAGGACGTGCTGCGGGAGCAGTTCGGGCCGCTGCCTCAGCTGGCCGCCATCTGCCGCCTCAAGCGGCTGCCCTCGGGCGGCTACTCTTCCACCGAGGACCTCCAGCTGGTGCTGGAGCGGCGGCGCGTGGCCAACGCCAAGGAGCGCGAGCGGGTAAGCGCCGGGCCCCGCGAGGGCCGCCCAGGCCACCCGGGCTTGGCGACCCCCGGCCCTGCCCCGGGCAGGCTGACTTCTCCTCTTCCCGCGCCCATACCCGCTACCCACCGCCAAACCCCGGGCAGGACCCAGTGCAACCACTCACCGCTCACCGGCGGCTCCCGAGGGCAACTTGGACCACTGAGGCCCCTCGAGCCCCACCTTGGGAAAGTGACGGTGGCCGTGTTACCCTGCACCCCCGTCCAGCTGCTTGCTCGCTGACGCTGGGATGGCCCTCTCCCTGCGAACCCTCGGGCACTTGTGCAGGGACCAGGTCTGAGGGTGGGAGTGGAGACGGAGGAGGCCCCCAACTTCACAAATGTCTCCCAGTGGCAGGTGCTTTTAAAAAGCTTGGCGCCCGCCCGGGAGTTGCGCTTCAGTCTCCCAACAGAAACTGCTGGGTGGGTGCTTGGGGTGCAAAGGGCTCCCACCACCCGTTTTCGTTAACCTCTGAATCTCTGCCTGAAAGCGAGACTAGGGTGAAGGGACCCCTTGGAAGTTACTCTTTTCTTTTTTAAAGTAAGGAGACGCAATGCCTCGGGGAGCGCCCAGTCCCTCACTCCACTCCCTGTGAGGAGCAAGTGACTTTCGCGGACAGGCGGGGTACGCGGTAAATCGCAAACGGAATGGCCCTGTGGGACGGAGTCGGAGCGGCATCTGCTGGTAGCTTTCAGTATTTCTAACTAGGCTCGGGCCCCGAACTTGTCGGATCTGGGCTCCGTTCTGCCTGTCGCAGTCTTTGGGTTCGGTCGCAGCAGAGGCGGTCCTACAGAGGGAAGAATGGGGGTTGGAAGAGACAGGGGAGACTCCTCAGGCCTGAGACCTGAGGCTGTTCTGCCGGGCGCTGTGCCTCCACAGCCGGGGCCTTTTGGAAGTGTAGCCCCAGTGAATCAGTCAGGAGCTGTGTTTGGGAAAGGGTGTGAAGAGGAGGGTCCAAGAGCAGAAGACTTAAGGGAAACAAGTTGGGATAACCGCGGGGGTGGAGAGGCAGGGTTTTACCAGGCGCTAACCTGGTATTTATGAAAATAACCCGGAATCTGATGTCAAGATGTGGTCTCAAACAAGATTCTGATCCAGTTGCTTGAATTTTAAGTAGGCCTTCTCACCAGAAAATAATTACTTTCTGCGGAGAATTGATCCTGGTTTTATCAACTATTTTAAAACTAACAACCTTTATGATAAAACTGATGTATCTGGAAAACATAGAAATGACTGGGAAACAAAACATCCATAACAGATACAACTACCATGAAGTATTATTCTTGTGTATATCCTCCCAGAGTTTTTTCTAGTTATGTATGTCCCTTTATATACTTTTATAAAATTGTGATCTAGAGTAACTTTGTAATGTTTTTCACTTATTATTATCAAAAGCATTTGCTCATTCTGAAGCATTCTTTCAAAGAACAAGCTTTTGACTACATGGTCTGCCTGTAAGTGGACCATAACTTATCCAGTCTCCTATTGTTGGGCATGAATGAGTTTTCCAGCTTTTTCCTGATACATAAATCTGTGTGTTTGTCTGATAATTGCTTTAGCATAAAATTTATGCTAGAAGTGGAATTACTGGGACATAAGACATATACACTCTCATGACTTGCTACAAGTTGCCCTAATGCTTTGAAGAAATTTTTATCCCTTATAGGATATAGGAACTGTTCTGTTTGTCCATCCCCAGTGCTGGGTATGATTAACAAAACAAAATGAAACCAGCTTGGTACATGAAAAATCGTATCTAATTTCTGTTTTAATGTGTAGCTCTTTTATTAAAGTTCAGTATTTTTATCTGTTTATTGGTCATTGTATTCTGCTGTAATGGGCTATGTCCATTGTCCACTGTGATCTGGGATAGGAGGGGGCTTTCAATTAATATAAGTGAGTATACTGGCTTTATGATGTAGTGGGAGCCAGTTTTTTCAGGGCTTGTGTCCCCCAGGGTGGTAATCATCAGAATTCCAGGTTTTCTGAGGGATTAGGCCCTAGAGAATTAAAAAAAAAATGACGAGCCTTTTTCCACTTTTCAAATTTCACCAACATGCAGACTACTTGGACTCTACCACTTGACTCTCAGTTCATTTGGGAAAGAGGTTGAAGGCTTGATGGCACAAATGCTTGAGCAGACAAGTGTTTGTACATTTTATTAATTATCATCAGTACCACTTATTGGGGGCTTTCCACATGCCAGGTCAGGAAGAAGTGTTTTATTGTAATTATGTCTCCTAATCGCTGCAAAAGAGCCATGAGGAGGGTATTTTCCACTTCGCAGATAAACCAAGGCTTGGCAGTATGAAGTATCCTACGTACTATTGTAAAGCTAGTAAATGGTGGATCTGGGTTTTAAATTGTGGTGTATCGACTTAGAGCTTTTGGCCACTACCCACTGCCTCGACGTTACAGTGCAGTGGGTATGCTCTTGGAGGAAGAGGAGGGAGGTCAGCGTGGACTCAGGTGCCCCTTGCAGCCCACCCACCTGCAGTGCTGAGTTTGTGCCAGGAGCTGCACTGCCTGTGGAGCGGGGACTGTGGCCGGTGCCTGCTTATGTTCGCCACCAGGACAAGAGAGCTGTGGAAACGAGCCCTTACAAACCCTTCTGTGGTTTGGGGGTTGTCTGTACAAATTAGCTTCTCTGTGTGTCACTGTGCTTTTTTGCTTTCCAGATAAAAAATCTCAACCGTGGTTTTGCCAAACTGAAGGCACTTGTGCCATTTCTCCCCCAAAGCAGGAAGCCTAGCAAAGTTGATATTCTGAAAGGTGCAACTGAGTACATACAAGTTCTCAGTGATGTTTTGGAAGGAGCCAAAGACTCTGAGGTAAAGGCTTAAAAGTTTAGAACAATGATACTCACTGTTTATTGAACCCCTTTTATGTGCCAGTTTGAATAGACCTTCCAGTTAGTTTATAACAATCCTCTGAGCTATTTATGAGACTTGTTTTACAGAAGAGAAAACCAAAATACAGGTAAAGGCCATGTAGCTAAAAAATGTCAGGACTGGGGTTTGAATCCGGGTTTGTGAGAGCTTTGGAGCCAAGGTCTCAGCCATCCATGCACTTGCCTCCTGTCACTGTCGAGAGCACCTAGCTCCTAATCTTTAATAAGACTTTGACAGCGGCACATGAGAGGAGGCTTCCTAAAGCCACTCTGTGGTGGTGGTTTCCCTTCAGCAGGGTGCACATTAGGGCACAGAAGGTCTTCCCCTGGGAGAGGCCCTCCCTGAGGGCCAACCCTACTGGAGAGCTCAGCAGTGGTCTGGTTGTGTGAGTCTCATGGGTTTTTGTGACCATTCAGTGGGAGGACACGAATGAAGCTGCTTTGCAAATAAGCCCCGTGGTGTCACCACCATTATCAGGATGCATTGCTCAGAGATGTCCATTAGCAGTGGAAGGTGTGAGCTGGTGTTATGGGTCATTGAATGGAGAGGCAGACCCTGGAGGTCTGAAAGCAGATGAGTCATCAGAGGAGGAGGTAAGATATGAAGACAGAAATGAGCCCTAAGTGACACTTGACAAAAAGGAAGAGCCATCAGAGAGGAGAAGGTAGAGAAGCAAGATGGGGTCCTAGGTCAGGCAGGGTAGAACTGTGGGATGCTGAGGATGGGCAGCAGTAGTGTGAAAGGCTACTGAGAGGCCAGGGAAGAACACCTGGCCCAGCATTTGAGATGTGGAATAGGAGTGGGCTCGAAGTCAGCTCAAAGGGTGTTGAGATGTAGTTCTGGGGTTCAAGTAGAGAGAAATGGCCAATTTCAAGTCCATTCAACCTGGAAGCCTGAGACTGGAAAGAAGATTCAAAAGAATGGAAGAAAAGCTGTTAGGTCTGTAAAGGTCTTTTCTAACTAACAATGTGATCATGTTCAGGGACCAAAGAGAAGGGCAGATACTAAAGACTAAAGAAACCTGATCCTAAAAACTTAGGGAGAAATAGCTGGGTGTGTCATGGTCCTTTTAGGGTTTTCCCCTTATTTGCTAGTCCTACTTAGGTGACTACTGGGAGGTCACCTTCTGCAATGGTGCGAGTGGGTTTTCCTGTCATCAGATTGGATGGCCGGGTAGGGGCCTGGTCAGAGTGTTTGCACACGTGCGGGTGGCTGTCTTAGTTTTTCTTTGCAGCTTAATTATGTAATAACAGGAGTGCTTTGTTTGGTGCTACATTCATTATAAAATAGAGGATCTGTTCCAGGCTATAATCTTTTTGATGCAGTTGCCAATGCATAACAATTGAGCAATGGTTTCCTCTCCATGATAATGTAAGCATTGCCCTTATCACTTAAATGAAACGTCGTCTGTCAGAACTTTGAAATATATTGATTTAAATGTTCAAAGTCTGACTGTCATATAACACTGTTTGACCACTAAATATGGTTTCCAGAAACAAGATCCAGATCACCAGAACTATAGCAGCAATATTTCTGAACCACATATATCCTTGGCCAGAGAGCTATCGAGACACATCACCCAACATGCCAGCTGTGCTGTGGGCTTGAAGAATGAGGAAGAAGGGCCCTGGGCAGATGGTAGCAGTGGTGAGTTAGCCTACACTTGTCGTCAGTGTCATGTCTGCAACTGGAGTTATCTCCCCAACCAGGAGTCTGGTAAAAGAGTTTCTTCTTTTTTGTAGATGTCAAAAATTCAGAATATCTTCCTTGAGGTGTGTGATATTTTCCATTGCTAACAGATGACTGAAACAACATCATTTTGTGAAAGCACCTAGGTGGGGAGATAGAGTTTGCCTGTTTGGAAAATCTATTATGTTTCCAAATTAATTGGTAAGCAGTTCCAGGGAAAAGCAGGCCTTACAGAATCACCTAAATACAGAGCTGAGCATATTTTTTATTAATAACTAGACACCATAATTATATGATGTAAGTAAAATATTGATACTTTTAATAACAATTAGTGCATCAAAAGTTTTCCTGATTCTGAGGTCTCCAGAAAAAGACAGCAGCGTGTTATACATACCGATGCATGGTGATACCATATATGCCTGCACACATTTGTTTTTTTATTGAGTTGGCCTTGTAGGAGGCAGTATTTTCTAAATAATAGCAAAGGAGTTTATTTAACAGCTCTTATTACTTTTCCAAGCTGAGGAAGCTGCTGAAATTAGCAGCCTGTTTCTCCAAGTCTAGCAAGTGGACTTTTTTCCCCTTGCTGTGTCTCAGTGCTACACAAGTGAGACGCCTTTGCTGCATCCTGCAGCATGGCTGCTACTGAAGCAAGAAAGGCTTGTAGGAGTCTGGAACCAGGCATACTGTAACACGCAAGCTGCTTACTGTGACAGAAGGGACAGTAGGGCCATGGAGTAACAAACAGTGGTTGGTGGGCAGCAGTTTAGAATAGTAGTTGAGTGCAGGACTCTAGAGACAGAATTTTAAGGTTCAAATCCTGGTTTTACCACTCGCTAGCTGTGTGACTTTGGGTGGGCTCTTGAATCTCTAATCCTTAGTTTATGTGTCTATAGAATGAAAATGATAATTGTGCCTACCTTGTACATAAGGTAACTGTGAGGTTCAAATGACATCGTTTTGGTCAAGTGTCTAGCACAGTATCTAGCTTGTCAGTGTTTCCTTGGGCATACATTGTTAAACCTGTTTGACTCACCATGAAGCGTCAGTGTTGACTGGTGAGCAATCAGCAGTACACTACAGGCATTGCAGCTCTGTTCTTAAAAGGTGTTCTGGCTTTTCTTGCTTGGTTCTCACCCATGCACCACTCTGCTTTGAGTTCCGACAGGCTTCTTACTGAGTGGCTAGCCTTGGCTCCCATTTCTGACTTGATTGCTGTCTTCTAAGAATTCCACTTGTGCACATGCTCAATCTCGATTTCACATTCTGGCTACTTGAAATAGAAACCTTCCCTTGCCCGTCAACCATTAGGGGACAGAATTCCTGTTGCTACTATATGAGCGGACTGGGGGTGACTGAGAACAACAGAAAAAAATGAAGCTGAACCTTCGCCTTGGCTATTTAAGTTAGTAATGCTTCCATAAATGTTAGTTTTAATATGTACTAGGTATTAAGGCAAGAATCTTACTTGCCTTTAATATCACTGATCCTTATCAGGTAGGTATCACCATGCCAGTCACCAGAAGGTGACTCCACCTTCTGGCCAATACTGTTAGACCTCGGCTGGTAGAAGAGCAGGCTTACACTTTGCAAAAGCCGCAGCAACAGTGTGTGTACAGAAGGTCCTTGTTTTCCCGGGATAGTTGATCCTGGAAATAGGCCATTTACAGTAAGTAGATTTAAAGTGGGCAGACCAACATTTTCTAGTAAGAAACAGAAAAGTTCTGACTGGAACTTTACTTTTAAAAAGGAACAAGACACTAAATTTTAAGTCTTTTAACTAACCAAGGTTAAGTTGTTAATTGGAAGAGTGTGCTAATTCTTAGAATGAACAAAGAATGAATCACATATTTGAGATGTTTATCTCAATGTAACTTCTTTTAGCAGGTAACTCCTGGCAAGTGTGATTTTCCAGGCTTGAAGGTAAAGAGTGCCATTTTTGCACAAGTATTCTAGATTTCCATCAGTTTTGTCAATGGTTTCTCATTGGCATTCGAACAATTCATTTTTAAAGTAAACAACATTTATTCTGAAACAATAATCAGCTTATAGAAAGGCTGCAAGTACAGTACAAAGAACTTTTTCTCCTGACCCATTTGAGAGTCAGTTGCCCACAAGATGCTCCATGGCCTCTAATTACTTTCGTGTGAATTCCTTCCAGTGGGACAATCTCCTGCACGACTGCGGTGCAGCCATCCAAACCAGGAAGTTCATGGCATCACTGCCACATATCCTCAGGCTCTGCTCAGGTTTCACCAACAGTCTTAATAATGCCCTTTCTAGTAAAGGGACCAGCTGAGAATCATGAGTTGCATTTAGTTGTCATGTCTCTTTAGTTTCCTTCCATCTGGTATAATTCCTTGGTCCTTGATGATTATTTCTTTAACAACCTTGACACATTCGAACATTACAGGCTAGCTGTTTTGGAGAACATTTCTTGATTCAAGTCTGTCTGTTTCCTCCTGGTTGGATTCAGAATGCATCTTTGGCAGGAATATCACAGAAGTGGTGCAGTTTCCTATGCGTTGCATCCTTGGAGATGGGACAGATTTTGATTCGTCCTATTGCTAAGGATATTCGCATACTCAGTGTGGTGAACACCAGGCCTCTCTAATTTAGAGTTAGCCTTTTTCTTTTGTGTTTTGTGCAGAGATTTTTGAAACTATCTAGATATCTTACTACTCATTAAGCATTCTACATTTATTAACCTTTCTATTTTGAAATAATGATAGATTCATAAGAAGTATAAAGATAATGCAGAGAAGTCCCATGTACTCTTAACTTGGTTTCCCCCAAGGGCTGTAGCTTATGTAACTATAGTACAGTACTGACCAGAAAATCAATATCAGTACTACATGTATATGGTTTCATGTCATTTTATCACATGTGTAAATCTGTGGAAAACCAACCACTGCAATCAGGATCCAGTGCTGTTTCATCACCAGAAAGCTCTCCTGCATGCTACCCTTTCATAGTCACATCCATGTATCCCTGACAGCCACTAAGCTGTTCTCCATCTCTTTGATTTACCATCTTGAGAACAGCATATACTACATGGAATCCTTAGAGACTGGCTTCTGTCACTTAGCACAGAGCCCCTGAAATCATCCCAGCTATTCTATCAATGGTCTGTTCCTCTTACTGCTAAACATTAACCATGGGATGGATGTGCTGCAGCTGAGCCATTTACTTATTATAGAACACTTTGTTTCTGTATTCATTTTTTATAATATAGACACATGGTTTTCTGTTTAATTCAGTAGATTATTATATTGTCATATAATATATATATATTTCATGATTTATTTTGTCACTCAAATTGTCCTATTGGCCCCTTCAAGTGGGGCTTTGTGCTTGACATGTCTCCATCATTTTTTGATCACTTCCTTTCTAGTAAAAAGATGTTCTGAGCTCAAGCATCTTGTACTCGCCCACCCCCAGGCCTGAAATGAGCCTTTCATCAAGGCGACCCTGTGTGTGACTGATCTCCCATCTTGTGCCATCTCTCCATGACTCTTCGCCTCACCCTTTTTGGGCTTTAGCACCTGTATTAGCTTACAAGTGCTGCTGTAACAACATACACAGACTGAGTGGCTTAAACCATAGAAACTTATTTCTCATAGTTCTAGAGGCTGGCAGTCTAAGAGGCTGTCAGCAAGTCTGATTTATTCTGAGGCCTCTATCCTTTGCAGATGGCTTTTCCTCCGTGTGTGTGGCCCTGGTGTCTGTGTGTCCAGACTTCCTATTCTTGTAAGGACACCAGGCATATTAGTGCCCACTCTAATGGCCTCATATTCACTTAATCACCCCTTTCTATTCCCTTTCTCCAAGCAGTCACTTTCTGAGGTGCTGGGGGTTAAGGCTTCAATCACTTAATTTTGGGGGGACACAATTCTGCCCCCCAGTACCTATGACAAGCTGCCTCTCCATAAGAACCCTCTCTCTGGCTCTGACATTCACCCTCACCCCCCACACAGGTGCTCCTCACCTGCTTGGGGTCCCCATGTTGGGTGGCCTGCACACATGGATGCCTGTCATACTCGGCTTGGGCTTCTCTTCCCAGTGCTGTGCCGCCCATCTGCCTGGACACCCTCCTCATGCCCTCCTTACCTTGTTTGGAGCTGACTTCCCATGCCAGGCTACCCTTCACCCTAACTGGGCTTGGGCTTTACTAATTTGCACAGGGCCTCCTTCCCCCCTGGTGTGACCTCTTTCGTCCTCTAGGTCTGTGCTGGGCTGCCAACGTGTTTGAATGCAGTCCTCACCCTCAGCCTGCAACGCTGCACTCCAGGCTCCCCATCTCACTGTTCACTACGCCATCAGGACTGAATTGTTCAGGGAGGGGAAATCTTTTTTCTTTCAAGTGCCTACTGTGTGACTGTCATTCTGGCTGATTTTCTTTTTGTTAATAGATTTAATTCTGAGATCCTTATTTGCATATGGCTTGAGCAGTTATTTAGTATCACTTTTAATAATTTTATAGAAGCTTGCATCTTAGTCAGGAACCAGGATGGAGCAAGATAAAGGGACCAAAGACACAAAGCTCAGGCTGGCCTTTATTTGCCACATGATCTTCATAAGGGTTCAGCCCAGTTTACCTGAAAGGGTGACTACATAGGTTTTCAGGATCCTGGCCAGATACCCTAACTGGAGAGCTGGGGACAGCTATTAACAGGCTCGTTGGTCTGAAATGCCTATGTACAAAGGGGTTTAGGATTTGAGAGGCATATGCTGTACCCCGCCTTCCCCCACCAGCTTCAGTATGTGGGAGTGGTTAGCCTTCTTCCTGCTTGGAGAGGATCTGAGGCTTGCTGGCAGAGACTGCATTTTGGGGGATTTTGGGATGGGGTCAGAACAGGCTGTGCAAGATCAACAACATTCCTGAATGGCAAAATCCCAAATGAGGTTCATAAGAATCTGCTGATGGCAGGGATGGAGATTAACTGCTCAGGCCAGAGCAGGTTCACTTGGGGACTGACTCAGCAAGTATATGTGTGGATGGAGAAGGCCCTGAGCCATGTGAACCTCTGGCTTTGGGGGGACAGGGATTCGTGTCAAGGTCCAGGTAAGGCTTGTTTAGAAATAGACTTTCAAAGTGTAGGGTTTTTCTACTTGGGGCCTGGATGTTGCTGGGTGACAAGATGCTCACTAACCTACCATTGTTTATTCCTTCTATTTGTCACCCATGCTATGGCATTTGACATCGTGTAAGGATTTGAATTTTGTTCAGTTGCCTGTGATCCTCTAGAGTCTGTGTCCCTGGACAAAGACCACCCTCAGTGTTGGAGTGAGATGCCACTTGTGCTGGGGTCAGAGGGGTTCTGGAAAGGGATATATGGATGAACATAAGTGTCTATTGTGGAGCCCGGATATGCCAGCCTCATACACTTCTGAATTTTGGCCTGTCTTGGGAGTGTTCCTTGGAGAGTTTCTGAGAGAATGAGGAGTTTGTGGGTAGTAGGTTTCCACTATGCCCCCCTGCAGGTTGTGGTAATCTGTGCATTTAATTAATCACTGGAGACATTTCTTCTAATCATATTTTAAGCTCTGGACTGAGATGGTCCAGCTAGTGGGGATGAATTACCACCCTTGAACTCCCTGAACCATCTGTTGTCTTGCCTTCCATCTCATGCGACCCCAAGTAGTGGCCAAATGTGACTGCAGGTCTTGCACTGCAGTGGCGTGGCAGGTCTAGGCTTTCCTCTGGGAAGCACATTTGTCTGTTCAGTGGTGGCTTCGGGGGCATGTGCTGATGAGTTTAGCCAGCTAAGTGTTTGAAAAACTTGAACTTCCCTGTTGATGGGTCCGTGCTCTCTAGTTTGTCATTTTCCACCACCCCTTGTTATATCACCAGTTTAGGCATTTAACTTTGCAGCCCTGAACCAAGGGCACTGGTGCTGGAGGGAAGACTCTGCAGTGGTTGCATCTGGCTTGGGAAGTTACGGCATCTTTCTAAGCTTTGGGGCTTTAGGGTTTGGTGCTCTGAAGCCATGAACGCTGGTGGTTCCCTGGGACCTTTGGCAGGTGAGATCTGGGGCATGCAGGACAGGGTCCATCTGACCTTGGACTGACGCCACTCCTGGTGGAGGGTTCTCCAGGCTGCAGCTACTCAGGAGGAGATCCAAGCAGCACCCAAGGACAGCCCAATCTGATCAAGATAAGAAAATGTTAGCGGGAGGATAAACTTCTATTTCTTTCTGAAAATGAAAGGGAGATTTCTTTTGTTGGTACCCTAATTTTTCTGTGGAGACAAAAGATTGACTCCATCAAGGAAGTGGGTTTAACATATGTGTGAGAGTGTGTCAGTGTGTGCCTGCCCACGGAGTTTGGTGCGTTTGACAAGGTCTCTACCTGGTTTGTGCCCTTAACAGTCAGTGAGCTGAGCATAATCTGAGAAAGCCAATAGTTCCTTCTCTCTTTCTCTGACGTACAGTGGGTCTGGTGGTTAGATGAATTGAAGTAAGTCCTCATCTGTTCTAGTGGATTTCTTGAGGGACTACTTACGAGTTTTATAAAAGGCTTATCTCACTGGTCCCACATGGATAGAGGAAAATGGCACACATCGGATGGAAGGTTCTTTCTAAGGGAGAGGCAGGACTTCTGTGCTGCTGATCTCCCCTGGGACAGATGGCTCTCTGGGTTAGCAGAAAACTGCCAGATGCTAGGACCCCATAAGCTAGCCCCTGAGGAGGTCAGTGTGTCTTCCTACCTTCCATCCTCTCCCTTTATTTTAATCCCTGGATTTTCTAAAACATCAGGGATAAAATGGACTTTAAAGACACAATGTTAAAAGTAGATCTTCTACTGGGAGGGTAAGGGATGATAAGTACAACTCGATTGCTTTTAGGAATTCTCTTTGGATCACTCACCTCCTTTTAGAAGACATTTACCTCTGGGAATGTGTCCTTCTAGCAACTCCAGTGTGGAGGATGGGCCTGGGGCACTTGCCTCATCAGGGTGCTCTGAGGTGAGAGGAACTGAGGGAAGAGTCCTTCTTCTTGCATTATGTGATTTCAGCCAGGTCCCCAAGGAAAGTGACAGACCACATGGAGCTTGGTAGGCAAAGCTCTGGTTCTTTTGAAGGAGCTTCATTTGCTGGAAGATCATGTGTGCGGATCTCCCTCTAGACATGAGACAGTGAGGCTGTGGCCAGCACACTAGGTTCTGATCTCTGTGTTCTGGTTGGACTTTCATGCCCTGAAGCAGGACTGACAATTATGAGCACAATTTAGATGGGAAGATATATAACTTTCCACACTGTACTTGTTGATAACCCAGTGAGACCCTTATGATTCAGATGGTGGGAAAGGTCTTAATCTTGCCCTATTAAGATCTTTCTTTGAGTAAATACTGAACTGCTTCAGTGTTCATAATCCCTATGGGGGCTCTTTGCTTCTTAAGTGATCTCCCCATTCCTCGTCCTCCTTCAGGTGCAGTGAGAGGTGTATGCACTGTTGAGGCTGAAACAGGAGCTCTTCTGTGTGTTGTCCCATCTCTGACCCCAGCTAGTCCTCTGGCCTCCAGTCTTGGGCATTGTTGAGCTGACATCTGCTGTGGATGTCCATGGCCCCACTGTGGCTTCTCCTCTCTAGGTCAGGCTTGATAGGCCTTCTAATTCCAAACCCAGGCTGCTTCTTGTCTTCCTGGATATGTGGCTGCCCTTGGGCTCATATACCTGATGATGTCCCCCAGCCATGTAAGCACCAAACTTCCGCGAGAGACTATGTCCCAAGAAGTGGATGCAAATCCTTGCTTTCTTGAGATATTTATTACTTTATCTTGGGTTCTATTCCTTATATAACTCTTTCTTATCCCTCGGATGGGCCCAGGGTGGCATGGTATAAGGGCCCTTCCCAGGGGTCAGGCAGCTTTTATATACTAGTTCCATCCCTTCTGAGTAACTCTTTCCTACTGTGTCAACCTTCTTCTCCATTTTTGGTTGTAGGAAATCTTTCACACAATATGTCTTGCCTCCTCCCTGCCCTCTGACCATGTGATGTGCGGCCATCTGAGCCCCGGCCCACCAGAACCTACATGTTTGTTATTTTCCCTTTCATCTAAGTCGTCTTCTTTCAAGGGACTGGCTTGCTTTGTTCAGCTAGGAAATGAGATCTAAAGCCGAGAGTGAGGACTTCTTGTCCATATCTATCTGCCCCTGTTCCCCACACCCCGACCAAGCCTTGGCTCAGTGGGTGGAGGGAAATGCACTGGATAATGTGTCAAGCTGTCCATCTCCACAACCCATAACAGGAGCATGCCCGCCTTGTTAGAGGGGCTGAGCAGCTCACTGGGTTTCTGTTCCTCAGATACCTTCTTCTTGGACCTTCAATTCCTTGACTTAGAAGAGGCAAGGCTAATGGGCATTTTTAAATGAATTGTGAGAATGAGACATTGATAAACTTCAGCAAGTTTTCATATTCTGATTCTAAGGCAATGATCTAAAATAGACTATGGGCTGATAGGATTAAATTATCCTTAAATCCTTCAGGTAAATGCAGCAATACATGAGTTTTTCTCTCAGGTGTAAAACATTTTGGATATGTAAAAGGTTAAAAAAATTCTTAAATAAAACTTCTAAAGTTAATTTGAATTCAAAGAAAACTTGATCACATGTATAGTAGATAGACTTGACCAAGATCAGAAAAACATAGTTATTGATACTTATTTTGTGCCAGGTACTATTCCTAGTGGCTTATACATATTAACCTACTTCATATTCATAACCACCCGGTGATGTAGAAACAATTATGTCTATTTTATGTATCAGGAAACTAAGGATGAGAAGTTAAGTAACTTGTCCAATATCGAGTGCATCAATGAAAGGTGGAGTTGGGCATATGGGTAGTAGCTACCTTTCATCTAACAAATTCACCCTTGAGAGTAAATGAGAGTGGACTAGCATATAGAGAAATGTGTTTTTTAAGCTAAATTAAAGCATTTGATTGCAGTATTTTATTGCCCACAATGATTATACACCTGGGTTCTAATATCTGAACTGCCTGACCATGATTTGAGTGACTTTGTTTTGTAGTTACGGATTTGTTTTTTCTTCAAGTTGAGATTTCAGAAAAATGAGAAGACCCCAAATGATCTTCACCATCTTTGTAAAACCACTAATGCAAATATGCTAAAATCCTTTTAAAATGTTTCCTGTACAACTGAATTATGAATTATCATAGGGTAGATAGCGTTGTGTGTCCTGTTCTTTTTCTAACATGTTCTGAGGTCAGTATATAGTGTTTATAACAAATTTTAATGGTTCATTAAATGGGGCAATTTTCTAATTGTTGGATATTTAAATTGGGAGTTTTTTGTTCTTATAAACATGGCAAATAACCAGATGTGTTTAGCTCTTTCTGCAGCATTTATTTATTTATTTTATTAAGGTATTACTGATATACACTCTTCCTTCTCCCTCCCTCCCCAACCCTCCCTTTTGTCCCCCGCTAGTCCCTTCTTGGAGTCTATGAGTCGGCTGCTGTTTTGTTCCCTCAGTTTTGCTTCATTGTTGTACTCCACAGATGAGTGAAATCCTTTGGCACTTGTCTTTCTCCACCTGGCTTATTTCACTGAGCATAATACCCTCTAGCTCCATCCATGTTGTTGCAAATTGTAGAATTTGTTTCTTTCTTATGGCTGAGTTTCTGCATTTTTTTTAGGATAGATTCTCAGAAGTAGAACTCCTGAGCCACAGGTGGGTATAATCTATGACTTGATGTGTGGTGTCAATTTATACTGCATTCAGCTATGTAAGAGTGCTGATTTCATCATATCCGTGGAAACCAACAATGGGATACATTAATAATGACACTTTTTTTTGCCCATTAGAATTTTATCTTTAAATTTAAATATCTTGATTACTAATGAAATGATTTTTTTTTTTTACATATTTCTTTCACGAACTGTTCCTATTCTTTAGACATTTACAAAGGACTCTCTTCTCTATTTTAGGTGCCAAGTATGAAAAGTGACAAGGCTGGCCCAGGGCTACTTTGTAGAGACCAATAAATGCAGTTCTTGAAAATTTTGGAGTCTCATTTTTTAGCAACATTGTGTGATAATTCAGTTTATCAGTTACCCTTTAAATGGCCTTGCCTGTCACAAATTTACTCAATTCTACTTTCTCCTTAATTTCATGCTTTGAAGAAGCAGGCTTCAGGGCCTTCAGCCTTCACTCTTATCTCTCAATCCCAAAGAGGTTTCCATCCTCCTCTCAAGACTACACCTAATATATTTCATTCCATCTGTTTTCATCACTTGAAGAAGAAGTGCCTGTTACCCTTCCTGAGGAAATTAGTGCCTAATAGGAATACAGATTGAAGCTAAAAGAGCATAGTGGTAAGCATTGGCCATGGGGCGTGAGGATTTTCAAGGCTATCCAAGTGCCCTGCTAAGGCCATCTGACACCTTTGCCAGCTAGACACCCAAGCACTTGGAGCACAGAGGCAGTCTCCATCTTTCTAACAATTGCTCACAAAGACACAGCACTTAATATATTTTGGGTCTGTTCCCCATACTATGTCAACTTGTTCTCATACCAGTCCTATGAGACAGGCATGATAAACCCTGCTTGACAGATGTGGAACCCAAGGCACGGAGCATGTATTGTCCACTTAGGCTGCCAAAACACAAACCGCAGACTGGGTGGCTTAAAGAACAAATTTTTTTCTTGAAGTTCTGGAGGCTGGGAAGTGCAAGACCAAGGACTGAAGGTTTGATTTCTGGTGAGACTGCTTTATGTAGCTTGCAGAAAGCTGCCTTCTCTCTCTCTGGCTTCGCATGATGGAGAGAGAGAGCCTGTGTGTGAGCGAGCAAACTCTGGTCTCTCTTTCTCGTCTTACTAAGGACACTGGCAGATTAAGGCCCCACACTTATGACCTCATTTAACCTTGATACTTCCTACCTGTCTCTTAGTAAATAGTTATACAGGGTGGTAAGGCTTCAATGTAGAATTTTGGGGGGACAATTCAGGCCATAGCATTCTGCCCAAATATCCCAAATTCATGTCCTTACACAAAATTCACTCCATTCCAAGTCTTGTTCCAGTATCATTTCTAAAATCTGAAATCCAAAGTCTCATTAAATATCATCTAAATACATTTGGGTGACACTCAAGATATGATTCATCCTAAGGCAAAAATTCCTCTCTATAAACTGTGATCCTGTGAAATCAGAAGTTATGCACTTCCAAAATAGAGTGGTGAATAGGCATAGGATAGACATTCCCATTCCAAAAGGGAGAAACTGGAAAGAGGGAAGGAGGTGATGGGTCCAAAGTGAGCCCCAAACCTAGCTAGGCAAATTCTGCTTTATCTTAAGGCTTCAAAAGAATCGCCTGGCTCAGTGTCCTATGTTGCAGGCCCACTGGAATGGCCACATCATGGCCCACAGCTCTCTTTGGTGGCCCTGCCCTCTGAAACCAGCAAGAAACTAACTTCCCTCTGGGCCTGTGGCTGGAGGAGTGGCACCCCAATCTCGGAATCACCTTTGGGGTCATTCTTCCCTTTTCTGGAGAATAGAGCACGTTTGCCCCTAAATAGCTCTCTGGGCTAGTCCTGTAGAATCTGAGAAGTTTGACGACCTGCCTTTATTCTGTCCTGCTTTCTTGGTCCCCCTTAGTTCAAACAGGCAGTGGTTTTGATGGTGTAATCCTACCTATTCCTGGCCTCTGCTGAGATGGCTGACTAAATCCGTGAGGTGCACCCCTGGGCTCTTTATCAACATGGTTGCTCACCTAGGGCCTCTGTGCCCTCTTCAGAACGAACTTAGTTCTTACAATATAGAAAGGCTAAGAATTTCCCAAATCTCCTAGTTCTGCTTCCTTTTAGTTTAACATTTCTTCCTTTAATTCCTCTCTCTCCTCTTGGAACTTATTATAAGCAGTAAAGAGGATTCTAGTAGCATTTTCAATATTTTGCTTAGAAATCTCCTCTGCTAAATATCTAATTTCATCACTTGCAATTTCTACCTTCTACAAAACACCAGAACATAATTTTGCCAAGTTCTTTGCTACTTTATAACAAGGGTTCTCTTACCTCTGTACCAGCTGGATGTGGTGCCTCACTGCCCTGCATGGTTCTCTCCTCATGTGGCTAAGCTTGCCGTTGCTGCATGTCTCGTTTTAATCAGCAATGACAAGAGTGTAAGCCCTTTCACTGGGTGTCCCTTTTTGTCTACATGAGAACCCTGGGTGGTAGGAGACTCTTAGTTTTCTAGGGCTGCCATAACAAAATACCACCGACTAGGTGGCTTGAACAACAGAAATTTCTCTGAGATCAAGAGTCCAAGGCGTCAGCAGAATTGGTTTCCTCTGACGCCTCTCTCCTTGCCTGGGGATGGCTGTTTTCTCACTGTGTCTTCACAGGCTCTTCCCTCTATGCGGGTCTCTATCCACATTTCCTCCTCTTGTAAGGACACCCATCCTATTTAGAGGGCCCACCCACATGACCTAATTTTTCAATCTCGTAATGGTCTCACTTTGCCTCAGTATCTCTTTGTACACCCTCTTGGCAAATACAGTCATATTCTGGAGTACTGGGGGTTAGAACTCCAACATAGGAATTTGCAGGGGTGGGGAGTATGTAATTCAGCCAGTAACAGAGGGCAGGGGCTGCTACCCTCACTTTACAGCTCATAAGTGAGACCCTGGGGTCAGAGTCTTTCCTGAGGTCACATAGTCCCTGGGACCAATACTGCAGCCCCAGGCCTTAAACTCTAAGGTCAGTTCTCTGCACAGCTAGCTGCAGCTACAAGGTTGGCCGAACTTCCTTCCATCCTTCCTGGGAGAGTGGTATCTTCAGGAGGTCTAGACTTAGAGTTTATCATTGGCCTGGCTTTGAGAGCACTGTCTTTAACCCCATCTCCTGTCTTAAATTTGATTCCATTGAAATTAGGCCATGATTTCTGGTTTGTTTGGGAGGCAAGCCCAGGAAACACCAATGGGGGATTGGGAAAGTGATATAGGGAAGAGAAGCCAGGATACTGAGCAGGTTGGGGCCCCTGGGCATCTGGGGCCCAGTCCTGCTGTGGCACTTGGGAAGCTATGTAATCAGAGGTTAGGACTCCAACATAGGAATTTGGGGGCAGTGGGAGGGGTGGACATATTTCAGCCAAAAACAGAGGGCAGGTGCTGCTACCCTGGAGTCCTAGCATCAGAGATGTCCTCCATACATTTAGGGATGAGGGAGTTGGGCTGTTTATCCACTAACTCCTGATGGCCATTGGTTAGGAGCTGATTCCCTGGCTTGTGGATTCCTCTAGCACCACTGGCATGCCCTGGGGAAGACTTGTTAAGTATGTCCAAGCCTGGAGAGTGCTAAGGCACTGCATGAGTTGTCTATTGCTGTGTAACAAATTACTGTACTTGCCAACTTAATACACTTATTATTTCAATAGCTGTGGATCAGATTGTGCCTGGGCATGGATTAGCTGGGTCCTCTGCTTCAAGGTCTCTCTCAAAGCAGAAAGCACAGTGTGGCTTTAGGCTGGGGTCTCAGCTGAAGGCTAGGACGGGGAAAAATTTGCTTCCAGGCTTACATGGTAGAAGGTAGAATTCATTTTCTCTAGGGCTTTCGGACTGATGTTCTCAGTTTCTAGCTGGCCTTTGGCCAGATGTCACCATCAGTTTCTTGTCATGTATGTCTCCCCCAAATGACTGTTTGCTTAATCAAAGCATCTAAGCCATGAAGTCAACTAGTCATGCCTGCCAGTTGTCTTAGAGTTGTTGTGTTGGCCATTTTCTCTTTTTCTACATTAGTAGTAGCTTACATAGAGTGGCATTTAGGTTTGTGTGCAGAAGAATCATTAGAGATGCTTGTTTAAAATATGGATTCCTGGGTCCAATTCCAGAGATTCTGATTCTGCAGCAGCACTGTGATGGGGCCTGGTGATATTTTTAGGGGACTTCCCAAGACCTGGGGTGCCCCAGAATCAGAAGGAACAGGGGCCATGATCAGGTTGGAGGCAGTGACCAGGGGGTTTTTCTGGAAGCTGTACTTGCTCTGAAATCACATTTTAAAAAACAGAGTGAGTGTTGATTTAGGGGAGTGTTTTGTGTTCTTTCATATATGACAACAATAATAGTATTACACACAACAGTAATAGTATTGTAACTCCTTTTGGGTTCCCAGACCCGATTCCAATGTGTGTGGGAGGGGGTCTTCCCACACATAACACAAAGCAATTCTCCAAGCCAATTTCAACCTCCAGCCCTGGCCCTTGGTAGGGTCCAAAGGTCTCTTGTTAACATGACAAGACACCCATTTCACCTTTAAGACTCTGCAGTGTTTTCCAGAACTGTGGATGGAGACCAAATATACCTGGGAAATATTTATTTGGTCCTCTGAATGACCAAATATGTATTTCTTATGACTCATTATATCGCAGTTTTGGGGAGCTGGTGGAGATTATGGGGGTCTAAAGTCCCAAGCTACCACTTGACATCTTTACTCTCTGAGGACCACATATTGAGACACACACTCAGAAAGTAGAAGTGGAAGATGCCTTAGGTACACTGTCATTTTACAGAACAAGCCAGTAAAGCCCAGGAAGATTAAGTGACTTGGTCAAGGTAGCACAGCTCATTAACGGCGGGTCTGAGACTGTAACCAAGTATTGTGGTTCTCTGTTGAGTTCCCAGCTCACTACACGCATATTCTCTCTAGGAGACTGGGGGAGGCAGAGGGGTGAAAGGAGGAGAACTGGAGGGAGCTGGGGCCACACAGCCCAGAGGGTAGGGCAACAACAAAAATTTCACTCTAATTAAAAATGGAGTTAGAATTAGGGATAATCTTCGCTCGGAATTCAAATGGTCAATCAATTGCTATTAAAATCACTAACAGAGTTAATCTTCTAAAGTACGATGTCCTTCCCAAACCATATCCCAAGTGTGAGACTTTTTGCTTTTTGAATCCCAGGAAGGTTACATCTTCTAACGGAGCTCACCTTTCAGCCTTTCTTCCTAGTCACAAAATTTTCATCTTAGCTCTTGGCTGTTCCGGGCAGTTGCGGGGCCGGAGTGGCCGTGCGCCGAGGGCCTTGCGCGGGACTGCGGCAGCGCGGGCGGGCGGGCGGGCGGGCGGGGGCACTGCAGCTCCGGGCCTAGGGGCTGACGGCCGCGCCCGCTGGAGGGGGCGCTGTGGGCCCCGCCGGCGTCCTTTTGTCAGCGCGCGCGGCCAGGAGAGCTCGCATTTCCTCCCAGCCTCGTGCGGGAAATGGATTTAATTCTGACGGCCGGGCTGTGAGGCACGCGCGGCAACGAAAGCCTTTTGTCAAGGAGTAGCCGCCCCTGTTGTCCGTAATTACCACTGACGCGGAGGAGCTGCACTGCTGGCGGATTTGCAAGCAGCTCTGACAAGTGCTGGGCTGCAGGATGGGTAGAAAACACTGCTCTGCAGATTAGCTGGGTGCATTCATTAAGCAGATCCCCCAAAGAGAAAACAGCAAAACGAACAAAACAACCACCCACACTGGAAGACCAGAGATGGATAAGATGCCGAGGAGGTAAGCCCGGCTGGGGAGTGGGCACCGTGGGCTTGCCTTGGTTTTGTTTATTTTAAAGGAACGTGAGACACCGCCCCCCTCCCCCACCCCCGCGCCCGCTACAGCCCCTTCCTCTGTGCAGCAGCGGGTTGGTTGCTCGGTGAGCGTCTGTCGGCGAGAGCGTCTGCGATGCAGCCCTTGCTAGCAGCTGTGTTTTTTGCCTAAAGATTTCTTTGACCATGTGACATTGGAGGTTCTTTGGAAAGCGGGGCTCCCAAGCGCTGGCCTTTGCGTGGCCACTGTCTGACCTCCTCGCCGTGAGCTTAACGCCCGGCAGGTGGGGCTTTCTTCTCGGTCCGGGCGGGTCGCCCCTCCCTTCCCTTCCCTTCCCGCTCGGCCGCCGCCCTCCGGGGAACCGCGCGGGGCGAGCTCCCCCGGGCTTCGCCGCTGCTGGTAGCGCTGCGCTCTGTCGCAGCTGCGGGGCCGGCAGGTGTGTCGTCGGCAGCCGCCAGGCTTTGGACCAGGGGTGCTGGCACGTGAGCGGGCCCGGGTGGGTTTGGATTTGTCTGCGCCTCCACCACTTTAGAGGGGAAAAAAGGCCACTGTCCCCGAGGAGGTCTTGCCAGTCTGCTCATCTCTTAGCTTCCGTCTAACCTTCCCGATCTGCTGCCGGCTCCCCTCGCCTCCTGCACCCGGGGAGGAGCCCACCCTCAGTCCGTAGGCAGGGGCCAGCGTCAGCTTGTTTTGAAATCGCGACCGCAGGCTACCTGGTGTTGGGGGAAGGGTGGGAGGGGCAGACTGCTTTAGGATGCTCGTCAGGCGCTCGGGTCTAGCCTATTGTCTTGCCTTTTCTCCCCCTTTCTTTTCTTCTGTAATCTCCACCCCCTGCCAAAGGGAGAGAGAGGAAGAGGAGAGAGAGAAAGGAGGAAAGAAAGAGTGACAAAAACAAAAGCCCCGGCCCACACCCTACCAATCTTTAAAAAATTGTCATTTATCTGTGACACACGATTATTTCCCATCTGTTTCTCTACACCCACTCTTCCCTCCTCTAGCAGTCTGTTGTGTAAGATTGTATTGCAAAAGAGCCTTGTAAATAATAGAAATCAAATCTCAGTTTCCTAAATGGATATTTTGTGCTTTCTGACGAAGCCCAAAAGGTGGGTTGGTCTGATGTCCTGGCGGTTGCAAACGGTTGGAGAGGGTGGACTCAGCTCTCACATCTAGTGTGTGGGTCTAGTTGAGGTAACAGATGTTTAACTTGTGTAATGAGGGGTGTCCTCATTAATGTGATGTGAACATTAGGTTTCATTTTAACGAAAAAATAGTTGGTCAACATTTGAAGTGAAAGTGCTTTAAATAAATAAGACCAGAGAAGATAGCTGAAGTTTCAGACTTGCAAGTCACTTCTCCCACTAGCGTATGAATAATATATGTTAGAGATTTTTAAAAAGGGGTTTAGGCTGTTTAAAATTTGATCTAATTTAATACTTTTACTTTGTAATGTTCTACCTACATTCTGTAAACTGATGAGATTTTTCTCAATGCCTGTGGATCAGGATTTTGCCTAACCCTCCTCCCCCACTCTTCATCCCTTCCCCCCAATAAGGCACTGTAAAAACAAATCTTTCATAATTAGTATGATGTCAATACATTTTTGAGACCCACTAAAGATAAGTCATTCTTTGATCCAATATCTATAACATTTTTGTAGCAAGTCTCATGTTCTTTCTTGTCTACCCAGTTGCCCAGCCCTGTTAGAAATGTGCCTGTTAACGTACAAAATGCGCAACACTGCCTAAAATGATATGCCACATGCCGTTTCTACCTTTGGGTTGAAATTGCTTTAAATATTAGTATGGTGCTAGAATTAGCAAATATGTTTCTTGAGAGAGTTTAGTGTTAAGATTTTTAAAAGGCTGACATTTATCAGCTACCTTGTCTAGAGCTCGTCCCAGCTGTAAACTCTCTAGCAGCTCATGCAAAAAGGGAAATTGACCAGTCCATGGCTCATACACATTTTATTTATTCATTGCCTCATTCACTCACTCGTTCACTCAACATTCACTGAGAACCTACTCCACTCCAGGTTCTGTGAGAGGTGTGGGAACAAAGGCATGAGACAGACAGACATGGTCTCTGCCTTGGTGGCACTTACAGATGAATGCAAGTAACTGACATTAATGAAGAAATGCTTCAAATGAATATATAATTACTAACTGTACTAAGAGCTGTACAGGAAAAGCATGAAACACAAATGTCACATGTCCAGAATATAAAAACAAAAAATAAAAACTTCTTAAGAGAAGCACATTTCTTGATCCTAAGAGCAGAAAAGAACTTTGTTCAAATATGGTACAGTATTTGGAACGATGTCTTCAATCATGTCCTTGGCAGACACAAGGATAGTCTCATACAGCTGTTTTTTAGTGTCCTTCAGTGTGAGCTCATGAATCCCTGGGGTTCTGAGGATGTAGAATTTTGAGGATCTGTGTTTTCTCTAAATTTAGTGGTTTTATTTCAGTGATAATCTTAAATAATTAGTAATAAAAGTGTGTTCTGTATCATCTTGATGGCAACCTGAAAACTGATGCTGGGGTCTGCATTTGGCTCTGTATCTACCTGCATGAGCTAAGGGCAGGCCTGGTAACTTGGGACACTAAGGAGAGGAGTTTATTACAGAGAAGTACGTAGAGGCAAAGAGGTGAATCTCAGGGCACAGGCTTGCCAAACTCATTAAGAACAGTTCCTAGCCACCACTGCTATATTGGCAAGGAATGATGCTCTCATGCTAGTTCCGCCTTCGTATGGACCAAGTTGCATCAATTTCTTAGCAGCAAGTATTGTGGTAAAAACGCAAGGACAAAGGTGCTGTTGCTGGTTTCAGCAATAATTGGATTAGATCTCCATTTAATGCAGATTTAGTAACCCCCTGATAACTAACTACCTTATGTCCAAAGCAATGAGGTTATTTGGTATAATGGTTAAGTAAAGCCAGGCTGCCTGACTTCAAATTTATTTTTACTGGCTGTGAGACTTTGGGCAAGTTACTCAACCTCTCTGTTCCTCAGTTTCTTCTAAAAGAAGAATGTAAAAATACAGGATAAATAGGTGGTATTGGTTTCATAGTGATATTGCAAGAATTAGAGTTATTACATGTGAAAGACGGAGCATATAGTAAGATTCAATGAGTGTTAACTATTATTACTATTTTTTAGTATGGAATGGTACCTCATTTATGTAGACATTTGGGGTGGTTTGATAACAGGATTTTTTAATTATATCTAGTTATCTGCAAAGAGTAAACATGTTTTTGAAGTTATTTAGTTTTCAGAAATCTAAAAAACTTTTTAAAATTGAAGTATAGTTGATATTAATATATTGATTTCAAGTGTACAACAGTGATTTGATGATTGTATACATTTTCGAGTTTATGAAATTGTTTTGCACACATGCTTTATGAGTTGTCTGCATTAGTATTGTTGAAGTAAAAATTCATACAATGATAACATGTAGTAACTAAACCTGAGGCTATCTCTATCATTAAACTCAAAATGGTGTTTTAAGTTCAGCAAAACAGTATTATCTGTTACAGTAAATTAATTTTATTAATTTGCCATTTTAAAGTTTGATCATTGTATTTATGGTGCATTTGTTTTGGTATTTTAGTTTATATATTTATATAAATGCTATAATGCATAGGTGTTTAGAATTGGTCTTTATGAGAGTATGAAATGTAAGTTACATTTTAATAAAAGTGACTTAGGTCAGCCCTGGGTCCATGAACATTTTTTTTCTTCAAAAGGGATTTCTGTATACTTTTGCATTTTGAATTGTGTACAAGGACACATCCAAGATTCTTGATACAGAATTTTGAATCTCTGAAACAGAGATTGCAGCCCCAATATTTGACTCAATATACTTTTACTGCCATAGTCTTAGCCTGAAAAAGTTTTAAGGCAGTAGTACTGAAACCTGCCTCTGTCTTCAACAACAGCAAAGTCCCCCAGACTCAAAGAGCACCTGTGGAATGGCAAGCTTCTGGCCAAGATTCCTCTTTGCCTATCTTCCAAGGTAAAGTACATAGGAAAGGTTTGCCGATGTTATTGAATGAGGTGAAAAGAAAATCTATTCTCTGTAGAGTGTGATGTTTGATGTATGGATTGAAACAAGTTTATTGTGTTTATTGTTCAAATCTGTTTTTAAATTTCCTTTGTAATAAGTGATCTGTCAAAGATTATAGAAAATATGTTAGTCTCCCACTAGAATCCCAAAAGTATTTTTGATAGCTTTCATTTTAATATATACATATCACAGACATATGCATATATATAATGCCCAAATACACACACACACACACACACACACACACACACACACACACACACACACACACACACACACACACACACACACACACACACACACACACACAGAGTTATATTTGATGCTGTGTTATTTAGGGCCCAGGTTGCCCAGGTCTTATAGGTTTCCTGGGATGGGAGACTTTCCATGACAAAACCAAGACAGCGCCAGGCAAGGGAAGATAGATGTTTTTAGTTGTAGAGAACAGGGAGAGAACAGTGTGCCCAGATTCTTTAAGGACTCTCTGGAAGATGCGGTACAGATTGTGCCAGCCAACATCAGCCAGCCCGTGATTCAAAAGGGGCCCTCCTGGGAAGAAGCAGGAGTGTTCTCCTAGCTGAGTCCTAGAGTAATTCTCAGGCTTAGTGCCTCTGGATGTCTGTGGCATAGTCTGGGAAGTCTGGGGGTATAAATCAAAGGGCTCTGGGAACTCTTTCAGCACCTTCCACCTTGAGTGACTGGACCCGCAATCTTGACATGTGCTGAGGGACCAGCAGTAAAGTGGAACTTTAACAATCTGCTTCAAACCAGGGCAGTTTTGATCCCCACAATAGCTGCAGCTAGAAGTATGGATATATAAGTACATACATAAATGCACCTTGGCTACTTTGATCTGACACAGGACCTTACTTCACAAGCAACCTAGGCAGGGCCTGGAGGCCAGGGAATTTAGGATGTGGTTTCCAGAAAACAAATTTCAGTGTGCTTCAGTTGATACCTGGAATGGTCTTCCCTGGGCCCAGACTTGAAATGGATAGAAAAAATTTACTGAGCCAAGTAGCAAATACCCCTGGCTTCTATGAGAGGCAGTTCTAAGGACCATTTGGCACCCTGTATGCCATCCTCCCACACATGCACTGACAGCTAATTGTACCAGTCATGGACCTGTGAGGACTTGGAATCTCAGGGTTGGTGGCTGTATTAGGCCAAGATTGCGGGTCCAGTCACTCAAGGTGGAAGGTGCTGAAAGAGTTCCCAGAGCCCTTTGATTTATACCCCCAGACTTCCCAAACGAGAGTGGGGTCAGGGTGAGGTGACCAAAAAGTAAAAAATTGAAAAATACAGGCATGAGGGAAATCATGGGTCATGCCCCTACTCTCCTTGCCAATTTAGAGAAGAAGCTGCTTGGCTTCCTGGAGGTGGCAATAGTGATTCCAATTCTGGTAGCTTCCATGAGGCCCATCTAGACTTTTGGTCCCTGTGTTGATGAGATTACTCTCCATCCTCCCTGGGCTAGTGTGCTCGGGTTTCTGTTTCATGCAGCCACACTGCTCTGGGCTAGAACTCCAGATTACTCCAGAGCCTCCCACTTTTCTTCCTTCCATCAAACCTGACCTCCCTCCATCCATCCACAGCAATCTTTGCAAAACAAAAATCGAACCTTGTCATCCCTCCATCCTCAAGATAAAATCACCTACTTTGAATGCTTTACATCTTCTTCCTTCACACTCTACCCCTAGGTGGGCCAAACCACCATCTTTCTGGACAAGTCCCCTGTCCCCATCTCTCTGAGGCATCAACATCTTCCTCAGACTCTTTCCTCCACTTTATATACCCCACCCCTACTTTTTATTTGGCGGGTTGGGTCTTTTGGAAAGCCCAGCAAATTGACAAACTTCTAGCTGCCTAAATAAGGTAAAAAAGAAAAAAATTAACAATACTAGAAATAACATATCAAACAGAAGGGAGAAGAGATTTGAAATCATAACATTATGCATTATTGTATCCTAACATATGTAAAAATCTTGATGAAATGAACAATTGCATAGAAAATAAGAACTTCCAATACTTATTCCAGAAATTGAATGTCATGTTCCTGGATGGGTAGAATCAATGTCTCAAAGACTTCGATTGATGGCAGCCTTCCTGGTAACCAGAAGTGATGCAGATTTATTCCTATTTTTATATTCTGGTAATTTTCTATGGATTTTTGAAATGGGTAGCTCAATGGCAAATCACTTTATTGAAGGAAAAATAAATGCATATGCATTTGAATGTCATTTATAAATTGTTTTCTCCAAGAACAAATGAAGTTATTAAACTTTGGAATGCATGACGACTTGATGAAGACAGAATTTCATCTAACAACAGACATAATTTTCCACCTGTATTACTTTATTGAGTATGTTCATCATGTTTGCTTTCTTTACTCTGACTGGAGCCCATATAATAATCTCTTGGCTTTTGCTTCTAAAGATCTATGGTGGAAAATAAAAAATCTATGGTGAAAAGACACCAGAGAAGGGAGAGTGGATTCAGTTCTTTCTGCTTTTACTTGTGTCAGATGGCAGAGCATCCATACTGATTATCTCAGCATTCCTTTATTTAGAATTTATTCTCCTTCCCTCTTAGCACCACATTTCTCTTAGATCCTTCCAGCACCCTCATCTGTGTCCTGAATTAGCTACATCTGTTACCATAGTTATGCGGTATCCAGCTTAACCCATTCCATGCCTCTTCCCTCCGAATGCACATGAGACTTCCTTTCTCCTATTTCATAAAACGTGCCATTGCTTTTCTTTCTCCTTTGCCTGTCCCTCAATTTTTATCGTTTTTAAAGCAATGCATGTGCATAGTTACTAAATCAAATAGGATTGAAGGGCATCTAACAGAAAGCAGCAATCCTTGCCCCACCCCCTCCCCTCATCCTTTATCCATAGGCAAACCACTTTTAGCTGTGTTTTCTGTTCTCCTATAGTAACTTCTGTATCTCAAAATAATATGCATATTCTGCTGTTTCTGAATTTGCCAACTTCGATCATCATCTGGTGACTTTCTGCTGTGAAAGTCAAGAATGTAGTTTGCAAACTACTTCCTTGCCTGCTTCCTCCTTCCCTGTTGCTGTCCATTTACTTTTGCATTATCAAAGTTGATAAAATATTCACTGTTCCATAGCCATGTTGGTTTCTATGATTCGTCTATAATTATGGTAATTCCAGAAGCTGAAAACAGTGTTTAATATCTGCCTGGGTTGATACTGTTCACTGCACAATAAGTAACATGCAAGGATTTCCTATCCTTCTCAGGGCTCCATATCTCAAACTTTGAGCTCTTAAGTGGAAAATGCTCTCAGGGTAAAGTTCAAATGGATTCTGTTACGCTGGGGGCACCAGCGTTGTCCTAGCTGCTCTTGTTGGCTCCCTGTAGTGTGTGCAGTTTCCCTAAGAAGTCCCATCCAATGATTAAGTTCAGAAAGAACAATACAGTGCAGGCACACTGTTTTGAGATACAGAGGTAACTGCTGCTCAGTGCCTGGCTGGAGACCACTGTACGTGGGACAGGAGATGGGGAGCTCCTTACAGAGACCTGCCAGCTGTGCCCGGGTGTTCAGACTCCTTTTTTCTCCCTGCCCTCCCTAACACCTGCCATCTCAGAGTCCAGGACATCTCTAGGGCTCTGCCAGACAGATCATCTGCCTCCTTGACTCCAGCATCCTCTGCCTAAAATCTAGGCTGAGGTTTCTTCTGCCTTCAAACATTAGTCACTGGTTCCCCACCTGCCTTTTGTCCTCCAGAAATCTTTGAACTCTCTCCTCTGGTAAAGATGTGCTTCCACTTTGTCATTATGGTATTATTTACTTTTATTCCCTTGTGATCAACTTAATGGAATCTAAAGAGAAGAGAAACATAGGTATAGGTGGGCTTAGGCCTGACATCTTAAATTAGAAGCCAAGGACATTAATTTTCAATCAAGCCATGCACAGTAGTGATAAAACAAACTACCACTGACCCTCAAACAACATGGGTTTTTACTATGTGGGACTACTTATACATGGATTATTTTCAATAAATACATTGGAAGAATTTTTGGAGATTTGCAACCATTATAAAAACATTTTCTTTAGCTTCCTTTATTGTAAGAATACAGTATATAATAACATACAATATATGTGTTAATTGACTGTTTATGTTATCTGTAAGGCTTCCTGTTAAACTGTAGGCTATGAGTAGTTAAGAGGGGTCAAAAGTTATGCAGACTTTTTTGATGGGTTGGGGCTTCTCAACCCCTCCGTTGTTCAAGGGTCAGTTGTATTGGCATGGCCATGCTTTAAATTCAAAGCAAAGCAGTTTGTTTTTCTTTGTTATGAAAATACTTTCAAAGAGGTGCAATACCTATCAACGCAATTCCAGTATCTTTTGCCACTTAGAATAGTCCAGAAGCATTGACACATTCTTCTACCTCACTCAAAGGTGATTGACTTCTAGCTTACATTAAATTCTAACAAGCTCAGTTGTTTCTCTTCAGACTCCAGAGAAGTAGAAGTGGCAAATTTAAAAGAAGAATTTAGCTAATAGTCTAAAAGAGATTCGGATAAAAATGAGGATTCAGAGAAGATGAAAACTTCTAGGACTGTGGGTTACAGTAATTGCCAGGCGCTACAGAAGATCATTTGTCAGAGTGCCAATACTTGATTTAGATCCAGAAAGTAAGGAACTAAGAGAAAATGCTCAAAGGGGGAGGGGCTGCTGGCTTTTATCACCTGGATGAGAAGCAGGAATTTGTGGGTGCCAAAGTTCAGAAAGTAAATCTTGGTTCAGGAAGTGACTCTGGAGTTATGATGTATAAGAAATTTCAGTTGCCTCTACGTTTCCATCAAATTTGGAGATGATTGCTTCCTTTGGCAGCCTTAGCAATGATCATTAAGACTGAGAACTGTTTTGGGGAACCTGCTTTATATGTCTAATTCTGTTAAAGTTACAAACAAAACTGTTCTGCCAACTTTGAAGCCTGTACTTGTTATATTTAGTTCTGAATTCAAGATATATCCAGATTAAGAATGTCAAAGAATTAAAATCTCCTTTCCAAAGTCTATTATATTTATGGATGAAATGATACAATGTCCAGGGCTTGTCTCAAAATAATCTCTTTTTTATCGGAGGATAAAGGGGGGTGGAGGTGAATTAAAATAGACCATGAGTTGATCATTGTTGAGGTTGGATATAATCTGTCATCTAACCTGGCAGTTTTTAGAGTTGAAAGGAGGCGCTATTAATAATTACATTGAAACAAGAGACATAAGCTGGACTCTCAGGCAAACTGCAATCTACACTGAGGCTAGGTGAGTGGGACTTAGGGTTTATTAGAGCATGCTTTCTAATTTTGTATATTTTCAAAATTTTCCATAATTAAGTAATGTCTACTGTTTTGTACTGTTTGCAGTCTTATTAAAATGGGAGCCCTCATCTTAACCATGATATTAAATGTCAGTCTACTTCCAACATGAAAACAGAGAATATTGTTCAAGGACAAATCTATTAAGTTGATTTATAGTAATGGACAAAAATCCATAGATTCTGCAACTGGGACACCAAGGAAGCAATACTAAATTAAGTAGACAGTGTTATAAAGCAGATCTATAGCTTTAGTTATGCAAAGGAGTCTTGTTTTCATTGCTGTGAATTGGGTTCATCAGGACTTCACAGATGGGTGGAGGAATCCTCAGAAAGATCAAGCCTGTTGGAAAATGAGGAGCTGGGCCAAGAAAGCAGGGTTTCTATTTGCAGAGCAAGGCCCACATGCTGATCTGCAACTATCTTGGTGTCTCTCCATTATCTTTTGTCTGCTAAAATATTCTTTCAGTGAGCCAGATTTTGAAAAATAAAGTCTTCATTCCTGCTTTCTAATTCCCATGGTATGTCCCACCTGCTTTAGTGATGTTTCTGCGGCTGCGCTTGTAAGACGGTCTGGTTCAGGCGCTTGGACAAAGCAGCGAGGGTGGCTCTGCCTTTCAGGATGTCAGTCATTTTGTTTCTGCAGATCAGACGGTCCAAGTGGCTGTGGGTTTGGAGGGAGTTCCTTTGTGCCCTGTTCAAGGAGGGCTGAGATAGATGATCGCCCAGCTTCCAGATGACCTGAAAAGGATCCTGGGAGTGCAGGGCAAGGTACCATATCCTTATGCTTGTTCTTCCAAGGCTACGGTGCTGCTACTGTGGGATTAGAAACCAGTTCTTTAAAAATGATTTGTTCTGGTTCATTTGTGTCACTGGCATTATTTACTATTGTGTCCCCCAGTATTACATAGAAGGCCACTGTTTTCAAGTCAAGCTTAGTGAAATACACAGTGTAAGATCCACCTTCCTTAGATGTATAGTTCTCTGAATTTTGACAAATATGTAGTCATGTAAACACCACCACATTCAAGGTAGAAAGTTCCTTCATGCCCCTTTGTAGTGAATGTCTGTTCGCCCACAGCCAGTTGCCCATCTGGTTTTGGTTACGCCTTTCCCAGAATGTCATAGAAATGGGGTCATACCGTGTAGCCTTTTTTGTGTCTGACTTCATTCACTTTACATACTGTTTTTGAGATTTTTTCCATGTTATGAGTACTAGTAGTTCCCTTGGATGGCTGTGCCACAGTTTATTTAGCTCTTCACCCATTAAAGGACGTTTGGGTTCCGGTTTTTAGAGATTATGAATAAAGCCACTGTATATATTGACATATGGGTTTTGTGTGAACACAAGATTTTAGTTCTCTTGGGTAAATACCTAGGAGTGGGATTGCAGCATGGTGTGGGAAAAGTATGCTTTATAAGAAACTGCTAAACTGTCTCCAAAATGACTGCACCATTTTGCATTCAGCAATTTAAGGGAGTTCTAGTTGCTTTGGACTTGGTATTGTTTGTTTTTGTTTTTTTTTCAATCTTAGCCATCCTGTTTGGTGTGGGGTAGTATCTCATTGTGGTTTTAAAATGAGACTGAGCAACTTTGCGTGAGTTTGAATGCCACTGTACCTCTTCTGTGGTTGTCTCTCGTCTTTTAAATGTTAGCAATCCCCTGCCATCCTGCAGCCAACAGGGGAGAGGTGTTTCCTTAGTCTCAAAGGAGGAGCTGAAGCATAAGGCGGGGAGCCTCTGGGTGGGCTGTGGGGAGAGTGGCCTAGGGGGAAGGTGATGTCAGGGGGGTGAAGGCAGGAGCTGGGGTATCTGTCCCCTCCGTCCTGCACAGGCCGCTTTGGGAGCTCCTCTCTGGAGTGTTCTGTGGTTTGTATTAAGAGGGGCTGCCCCCTCAGGAAAGGGAGGAGGGAGGGGAGGTGGAAGACAGCTGTAATATTGATACCATTTTTTCATTTGCTTATTCCAAGTTCTCGTCTTTATATACTTTTTAGTTCAGTAAATATCTCTAAAATAGGCAGGTTTGGCCCAGACAACCAGTACTGTTTAATTCTTAAGGAAAGAGGAAGGGAAGGTTACATAAAAGATATTCAAGAAAATGTGTATTTCAATTTGATTGATGTGGGGACTCAGATATTTGTACGCCCATGTTTGTAGCAGCATTATTCACAATAGCTAAAATGTGGAAGCAACTAAAAAATGGGGTGTATCCATATAGTAGAATAACATTCAGCTTTAAATAGGAAGGAAATTCTGACAGATACTGTAACATGGATGCACCTTGAGGATATGCAGTGTAGGAGACAGGTACAGAGGAGTTGAGAGGTGTTTTGCAAGGGAGTTGTTACCCAGCTGTACTAGTTCACTTAGGATACATAAGGAGGGGATGGGGAGAGTGGGATTTGGGGATAGATAGTGAAAAAGTGAGTAGAAGTTCTCAGAGACGTTGAAGAATTGCTAGAGGGGGAATATCTGAGTAGGTGGGCTGGATGGTCAAGGAGTAGGATATGAAATCCAGAGGTTGGTGGTGGTGATCTTTTTGGTGATGGTAAGATATCTAGATTATATGACTATGGGAGTGGGTGGCTGAAACTGGGGTGGAAGGGCAGATGAGTGACATTAGAGACTGAGGAAATGTGAGGCTGGGTTGTGGGTGAATCGCTGCCTGGAGTGAATATTGAAGTCACCGGGAACGAGAAAGGATGAGAGTGATGGAGGGGAGGGAAGGTGGTTAGGTCATCAGTACATGAGGGTGGGCGATGGAGGACAGCGACAAGGAGGGGTTGAGGGCACGTGGATCTAGTTGGGAGACTCCCAAGGCAGTGGGATTGACGCAGCGTTGGAAATAGATGGTGGCTGCAGGGTAGAAGGAGGCTCTCCCCACTGTGCCTGGGCTCTGGGCATGTGCAGTGGGTGCTGGGAGAGAGCGGCGAACTCCAGGGGAGAGTCAAGACTTTAGACTTGCTTTTTGGATTACAGAAATGGGCTTCATGTAGCTGGATTAGGGAGTGCTGTAAAGAACTCTGCGATTGTTCAGTGAGATTGGTTTTCAGGCAAGAAGGAAGGTAGCCAAGGAGGCATTATTGACTTTGGGTTTGTTCAAAACTCAATTAAAGGCAATTAACAGTATCTGGTGTTGTTTACCAAGGCAGTGGTCTCGTGAGAGATCTCCTAGCAGTTCTTGTGAATTATGAGAAGAGAAGGAAAGACTTCCTTTCTTGAGGCATCTTGTGTTTTCATGTCATTAATTCCTGTGTCCCCAGCCATAAATCTCATGCAGGGGGACAGAGGCTCTGTCCTTTAGTATCACCATCTTGCTGTGGCTCTGCGATGACTCCCTTGTCTAGCCTTGCTCTGCTGATGGTGACCTTTAATGTAATTACTGCTAACAGGAATAATGAGGATTGATGGAGAAGATGTGCTTTCTCATGGCTCATGCAGTAGAACAAGCCCACTGGGAGGAATGAAGCATATTACAAGAAAGGGTGGGTTTCTTAAATGCATGGCCACAAATCTCAAAAATGCACCCCACACTACCTGGCAATATGGAGGTGTTTACTTCCCCACTCTGCAAAATATCTTATCACTCCTCCTCTCTTTAAATCTCTTTCCATTCCCATCCTCACCCACTTTGCTGGGTGTCCCTAGCTTTACTGAGGAACAGAAGCAATGAGCAGAGTGGCCCTGCTTCTCTCAGGGGCTGTCCTTTCTCTGGACTCTGGGCCCTTCCTTCCCTCTCACCTTCTCAAAACTATCTCTCCAGTAATCCATCTTGGTCTTTTCTGCATCGTCACACTTTGTCTCTGTCTCTTCTCCCTTTCTCTCCTTTCTCTCTTGCTCTCCCTGACTTTCAGGTGCGGCCTCACCCCTGGGGGTCAGGCATACCCTAGTGTCTTCTGCCAAAGCATCTCAGCTACCACCCCCCTTCTCTCTGTTCTCAACACCTCTCTGTTAAGAGTTGCCTTGCTCACTGTCTCCCTTCCTCTTCCCCACTGCCTGCACTTGGCCTTCTGTCCTCTCTCTGCTACAGAGACTACTTTTGTGATGGTCATTCATGACCTCTTTCTCTGCAAGGTTCTCTTCATGTCCAGCAGGCCTCTAAATGTGCAAGAGCCCCATGGCTTCCCTGGGCCACCTAGACTTCCCTACATGCTCTCATGTAGGGAGCTCATTCAGGCCTTAGCTTTAGACTCATTATATATGCTGATGAGTCCAAAATCTCTGTCTCCCCAGAAGTTAGCATTTCTGAAACTATACTGTGCATAAGGACCCCATTAAAATGCAGATTCTAATTCTGTTTGTCTGAGGAGGGGCCTAAGATTCTGCATTTCCAGTAAGCTCCCAGCTGATACTGATGCTGCTGGTCCGAGGAGCTTGTTTTGAGCATCGCTGAGTGGTAAGACTACAGACTTGTACACCCAGCTGCCTCCTTGACATTTGCATAGGGACATCTTACAGCATCACTGACCAGACCTAACATGACTCTATTAGAATTCTTGATTCCTTTGCTCTAACCTACTTTTATCTGTTACATCATCCTCATAGTTGCTCATGCCAAAAATCTTGGAATTGTCCTTGGTTTCCCTCTCTTCTTTATTTTCCCATCCAATCCATCACCAAACCCTACTGGCTCAATCCTCCAAAACGTATCTTAGATCTTTCTACTTGGCTCCATAATAATAGTGGCTGCCATTTATTGGGTACTCTATGCCAAGCTGTGTTAATGATTGCTATAGACTGAATGTGTCCCTCCAAAATTCCTGTATTGAAGCCTAATCCCTAATGTGATGGATTTGGAGGTGGGGCCTTTGGGGGGCAATTAGGTCATGAGAGTGGAGCCCTCAAAATGGGATTCATGCTCTTCTGAGAAGGACCTCAGAGAGCTCCCTCACTCCTCTGTTCTGTGAGACCAGAGAGAAAAGATGGCTGTCTGGGAACCAGGATATAGGCCCTCACCAGACACTGAATATGCTGGTACCTTCAACTTGGACCTCTTAGCCTGCAGAACTGTAAGAAATTAATTTCCATTGTTTATAAGCCATCCAGGCTGTGGGATTGTAAAAATAGCCCAAGCTGACTAAGACAAGTGCTGTGTTTTTGTTTTTATATTTATAGGTATTTACACTCTGATCATGATAACCCTATAAGGTAGATGGTGTTACTAATCTAATTTTTGAATGAGAAAAACTTACAATTAGATAACCCTATGTAGGCCTGCCGTTGATGATTTTAAAAACCTATTCATTGTTTTGGTTTATTTTTCTCTTTGTTTGTAAATATAATAGTCAATAGTGCTATTGATAGACTTAGAGAATTAGGGAAACAGTATCTTACTTTAAGACTTTTGTGTCCTTGCTAAGCACAAACTAAATTGCAAATGTGCACAGACAAATATCTAAAGGGTATGCATGTTCAGAATTTATAGCCTCTTTGGCTTTCTCAAACCATTTTTGGCAAAGGTTATGTGCATTTAAAACATTAAAAGTATTTATGCCTGATAATTACAATATCATGATACGCCTTACAGAGACATTGTGTCTCGTGTCCTTGCAAAGAGCAGGTATGCCTTTATTTCCATTCCTGTGTTTGTTATAACCTGTGGTGTACATTGAGAAAATGACCTTCAAGAGCCAAGATGTATTCCTTTCCTAAATTTCCTTTGTGCTGACCAGTTTTGAGAGTATTGCGCTCTGGGTTGGTCATTCACACTTAGAAAGTATGAGAAGTGGCTAGGGTCCAAGCAACCTCCATGTTCTAGTAGGTGGAAAGTAGTTCATATGAGGAAAGTCAAAAGGATCCGGGGTTGTTTACATCAGAGAAGAGCAGGGTAATCCAATACTTTGCTGTGCTCTTTATTTTGAAGGAAATCTTTAGGAAACTTGTTCATAAAATAAAGACAGCTTTTATAATGTGAATAATTTACTTGGTTTTATAAGTGTTGAGTTTCTCTTAAGGGTGGAAGCAGGAGACACGCATTCACCCTTGTCCTACTGAGACAGGGACCTTGGGTTTAGACAGAGTAGGGTGAGAGCCTCTGGATAAAGACCCCTACCAAAACCCCCTGTTAAACAATTAAGCAAAGCCAGAGTCACATTAATACTCTAAAGTAAAAATATCAAACTAGGAATTAAACACTTTTAGTGAGATTAGTTAAAACTAAAAAAAAGCCAGGAGCAATTTGGCCTAGAACTTTGAACACTCCCCAAATGAAAGTATTTCAGCATAGCCTATGTTTTCACTGTGTCAATTAAAACATACCATTGTAAGATTTACTTTAGCCTGCTCAAAGGCCCAGCTTATTTAGGAAAAATTATATCTTAAAGCTAAGATTGCATTTTAATCAAACAAACAGTAACTCAGCCCATCTTGCAAACAAGGCAGGCAGTCTTAATTGATAATCTCTCAGATCAAAAAGTGGCTATCCTAAAAAAGAATCAGAGCAGCAAATTTCTTGTGTTAAGCTAACTTTGCAAAATAACCCACCGATAAGAAACTTAGTATCTTTTCAAAAATAAACATTTTGGGACCATCTGTCAGGTGTGCATCCCTATCCCTTTGTCTCTCAACCCTGTATAAATCCTCTAGTCAAGGCACCACCCTGGACTCTTGTTCACTCCTGGCACAAGCCAGGAGCTCTTTCTTCTTACTTTATTTATCTCTAAATAAAAGCCTCTCACTTGCTTTCCTACTTCAAGTGTTTGTAAAATTCATTCTTCAACTCTGTGAACAAGAACCCCAGCATCACTAGTAATTTCCATTACACCTTTCTCTAAAGAATCAGTTTTCTCTTTTAGAACTTTAAATATGGCAAGCAGACAGGGCACCAAGTGTAACACTGCATCCCTTTCTCTAAGTCAGTTCAAAGAAATATCCTATGAAGATTCTTATGAATAAATGAATTCAGAAAAGCTCAAAATGAGCCCTAACCATTAGCAAGGGCCTGTCTTTATTTTTCTGAGTAACATGTGTCCCATGTCCCATGGGTAAATAATTCCCACTGGAGTTCCAGCATGTCAAGTGGAAGGGACCAGAGAGATCTCCACTCCCTGAGGTACAGGGACCAGGCACATGGAGCCAAGGGAAGACAAGGTGCCGGACCCACGGCGAGGCCATAATCACTGGCCAATCTGGGTTCCTGAAGAGCTGTTCTTCCAGGCATTTCTTTCCAAATGTCAATGTCTCCTTTTTTTTTTTTTTTCAACTTGACGTAATTCCCATTTATTGAATACTATTTTTTTTTTGAGAGGGCATCTCTCATATTTATTGATCAAATGGTTGTTAACAACAATAAAATTCAGTATAGGGGGGTCAATGCTCAATGTACAATCATTAATCCATCTCAAGCCTAACTCTCGTCAGTCTCCAATCTTCTGAAGCATAACGAACAAGTTCTTACATGGTGAACGAATTCTTACATAGTGAATAAATTCTTACATGGTGAACAGTACAAGGGCATTCATCACAGAAACTTTCGGTTTTGATCACACATTATGAACTATAAACAATCAGGTCAAATATGAATATTCATTTGATTTTTATACTTGATTTATATGTTGATCCCACATTTCTCCCTTTATTATTATTATTATTTTTATTTTTAATAAAATGCTGAAGTGGTAGGTAGATGCAAGATAAAGGTAGAAAACATAGTTTAGTGTTGTAGGAGAGCAATTGTAGATGATCAGGTGTGTGCCTGTAGACTATGTATTAATCCAAGCTAGACAAGGGCAATAAACCATCCACGGATGCAGAAGATTTCTCTCAAAGCAGGGGGGATGAGGTTCTGAGCCTCACCTCTGTTGATCCCCAATTTCTCACCTGATTGCCCCCCTGCGACTGTGCCTGTCTTAGGCTGTTCCTCCCTTGAGGAATCTTACCCGTCTCTGGCTAACCAGTCATCTTCCGGGGCCATACAGGGAAATGTAAAGTTGGTAAGTGAGAGAGAAGCCATATTGTTTGAAAAGGTTAGCTTTTTACTTCTTTGCAGATTTATGCCCTGTGGCTTCTATGCCCAGCACTTGTCTCGAGGTATCTTTACCACCTGGAGGAATTATGATACTTGGTAACTTTGATATGAGGCACGAATTCTATTTAAGGGTTGTAATTAGGAAGGAAGAAGAAAAGCTATAGAGGTAGCATATGGAAGAAAACATGGGAGGATTGATTATTTCTTTGACATATCTTCTTGTAGAGTACCTTAAGTATGTATAGGTTTTAAACTACTAACTAATTTGTACACACATATTAACATAATAGGAATACGGTGACATAAACAAAGCAAATCTATAATTACCATCCATCTCCAGTGAAGCCAAGAAAACCATTTAGGCACCCTAGGCATTTGTGAAAATTTGTCTATGATATGATGGATATTGTCCAACTGTACTTGAACAGTCTGAGAGAAATCAGACAAATTAAAGCAGCCCATGTCTGGGATCTGTTCACCTCCCATATGTCCTTTTAACCGTAGATAGTCTATAGTCATAAGATTTTGGAGTGCTACACCTTGCACCCCTCCCAACTCCTGGTTGAGTTTCAACAGTACAGATCCGGTCAAATTCGTTGTCTCACTGTATGCACATGCCAGCCTAGACATCTCCCTCCTTATTCCGATGGCAAGTCCAGGAAACGGTGGGGTGGACGCAGCCACGACCGCAGCATCGCCCGGATCCCTGTGGAGGCTTTTTGATGATCATCCCCCGGCACGAGTCCTCCAGAGAGTGCTGATGCCGGAAGCTCCTCCTCATATCGTATCTTAGTTCATTTTCTGGGTATCCAAGCTAGGCCTTGATCTTCTGAATGTCTCCTTTTTTTAATGTTGGAGTTTTCAGGATGCTATTTGATTTCAAGGAAAAGAGACAGGAAGACTCTTAAGTTCCCTAGAAGGGGAGCTGGGTGGGGTTGCTGCCAGCTGCCTACATGGCCAGGCCTCCATGTTGACCTTTCATTCTCATCCCTGGACATTGAGAAAAACACCCACACAATTTAAATGAGCATATTAGTTTCCCAGGGTGCCTTAGCAAAGTACTACAAACTGGGTGACTTCAAACAACAGGTTTATTTTCCCATAGTTCTGGAGGGTAGATGTCTGGAATCAAGGTGTTAGCCGGGCTGTACTCCCTCCAAAGGTCCTGAGAAGAAGCCTTCCTTGCCCCGCTTCCTCTCGGCGGTGGCCATCAGTTCGTGGTGTCCCCGGCGTGCAGCTTCGTTGCTCCAGTCTCTGCCCCTACTGTCATGTAGCCTTCTCCTCTGTGTGTCCTCTGTCCTCCATATGTCCAAATCTCCATCTCCTTGTAAAGACCCCACCACTGGATTTAGGGTCCATCCTAATCCACGATGACTTCACCTGAACTTTCCGCAAAGACCTTATTTCTAAATAAGGTCACACTCACAGGTTCTACTTGGACACAAAGTTTTGGGAGATAGTCTTCAGTGCAGTATGCCAAGTTACAATGATTTTATGTTTTAACTTTTCTAAGAATTTATACTTGCATGCCCTAGAAAGGCATGTCGTTTCCTCAGTCCAGCAGGTGGTGTGGTGAGTGAGTGGCAGTGGGGGGTGGGGTGGCAGTACCTGGAGGACCATTCCCCAAAGTATATCTGGTAGAACTCTATTCTCAAGAAATGTAACATGAAACAAAAGTTTCCATGGTCTAGAGGATTTGGGAGGTATTGTATTCTCCCCTCCTCTCAAAGCATCATCAGGCATCTAGGACATAAATAGTTGGGAAAGATCCTGTACCCAGGACTGTTTACCCTACCAGTTCCAAAGTGTCTTGGACAGGGAGCTCTTTTGTCTGTTAACTCACTCTATTGGTTGACTGTTGCCTCCAGCTTCATGAAATGGAGACTCAGCCACAGCAACTTAGTCAACAGGAGTTCATCTCCTCACCTAGAAAATTCAGAGGTCAGCAGTTCAGGGTTGGCACAACGGCTCAAGATGGCACCAGCATGCCAGGCTCCTTCTGTCTCTCTCCTCTGCTGTGGTTGTGTTCTTTCTCTTGGAAGTTTGCAAACCAGCTATTCCATTTCCAGTTTCCCAACTACCTTCTCAACATAGAAAAGGAGAGGAAGTGAGAAGAGAGGAGGGATAGCATTTCTCTCAGGAAATTAGACTCTCCCAGAAATTCCCAGCCGATTTCTGCTTATACGTTATTGACCAGGACTGTATCAAATGGTTACTACTAGCTTCCAGGAAGGATGAGAAAATTCCATATTTTGTTGGGCATATCGTAGCTTGGACAAAGTTGAAGTTCTATTAGGAAGGAAGAGGGGGAGGTGAATATTGCCTGGGCAGCTGGCAGTGCCAGCCACACACATAATTTCCCATGGCATCAGTGACCAGAATATTACCCTTGTTAAAATTTGTTCCCATTGTCCTTCACAAGAGAGTGCTTCCTATAGAATTACACGTTTTTAGGATGAGCCTCCAAGTTTAATCTTGCCAAACATTTTAGCTCAGTACAATCCAAGCAGCTTAAGAGTGCCTATACTTGAATAGCTCCATGCTATACTAAGTGCTTTTTAAATTATTTAATGGCTTGATGTGTGTTTGCAATCCTAAGGTAATTTCATTTTCTTTAATGTGCTCTAGTGGAATTTGGGGCTTCCTTCTTTACAACCCCAAATCCCTTAAATGTATAGCTGCCATGTTTAATATATTTGGAATGCATTGTAGAAGCATTGTTGTTTTGGGGGGCCAGCATTTAAAGCAGTGAAAAGACAGAGGCTTCCTCCTTCTCAGAGACAATGGATGCTGCCTTGAGGCTCAGGAAACCTAGCGCGTGGCTGGGGTCTTCAAGATCACTGCTGAGGCCTCACATCCTAGTCACCGGGGAGCCAGAGTGCGTGCCACCATTCCCAGGTGGGGCCCGCAACGAGGAGCCTATGGTAAAGAAGGGGACAAACAACTCTACTTCTCCTTTCAGCCCTCTGTTGCGGTCAGGTAGGGCCCACTGATCCGGGGAAGGAAGACTAGTTAGTACAGCATAACTTGGCTCAGCCTGGTCAATACAGCAGGCAGTCATGTCAGCGAGAAAGATGTAGAGACATAGAATAGATCCAAAAAAAAAGGTTTCCTTTCAATCTTTACTTGAATATGTGCCATTTCTGGCCTTACCTTTGGATCCTGGTGAGAGGAAGGAAAGGACGCAAAGGATAAGGCATTGAGGTCTTCGAGCCGGAGAGCAGGAATGTCCTTTGAGTGGGGGTCCCAGTGGCCTGAGGGAGGAACAGGCATGTAGATTGTGCCGTTCTCCATTCTCTGCTGTGGATACACCCTCTTTCCTTTGTTCTGGGTGGTGGTAACCAATCTGGGGCATCAGAATTACGGCAGTTTCCTGTCAGCAAAAGCCTGTCAAGATTTTTCTTCTAAATAATTACGATTGTATGTCACTATAAGTTCTTAAGAAAACACAGGTTGCACTGGCCTCATATCCAAAGGCAGCAGCTGAGAGGAACAAACACCCTGGTTCCATTTGGCGGTTGGCCTACTGTACCAAAAAAATTGAATTTCAAATTGTAATTCCTCTGCGTGCACAGGACATGATTAGTTTGTCACTGAATAATGTTACAGAAAGGTCAGTCTGAAAATTGTAAGATGTCCCCAAGCCACTGACCCATAAAGAGAGATGGTCCCTGGGACACAAAATGCGTGTAGAAGGTGTAAGGAAAAGGGCAATGGACGGGAAACCAGGAGGAGCTGCTCCTGTCTGGGTGACTGTGCTGGAGCAGGATGGGAGAGTGCGTGCCGCAGGCCTCTGGGCTGTTACCTGGAGACCTGGTATTCTTGTTTGAAACCATCCTAGGACTCTTGGTTCCTGGCCTGCAGGAACTGTTTGCTAATCTTTGCTATCTCCCAACACTTAACCCAGTGCCTGCATAGGTCTTTGAGAGCTACTTTAATCCATCTGTGAGATGAGTAAAGACACTCAGAAAGCCATGATGCCCCAGGAAATCCATCCAGCATCATCTTTTGCATCAAAAACCTTTGGCTCAAGTGCTGATCCTGCAGCTGCAGGCTGCGCTCAGTGTTGGGACGCCCTGCCAGGGGGCATTGCTGTTCTGCCCTCAGTGTGGGTGAGACCTTGCCCTTGGGGATTGCCAGGAAATCCCAAAGGCCAGGGGTGGGGGGCAATGCAGCTATAAAGCACCAAATAAAGGCTTGAGCAGGGATTTTGACTCTGGCCATCTCACCCCAGTCTGGGAGGTGGCAGAGTCAGATTGCCTGTATTAGAATCCTGATTGTCCCCACTTACTAGCAGTGTGACACGGACACATCTCTTCGCCTCTCTCGTTGTATCCTCACCTTCTGGAACCTACTTCCTTAAGGTTATTGAGAGGATTAAAGAAATGATTGCCCGGGCTTTGTGCCTAGACCTGCTGCACCGAAGCTGCCTTCTTTACTGTTTTTTCTAATTTCCATCTTCTTTAAAGGCTCAGAATGAGAAGGAAGCTGAGCTGTACTGAAATTGAGAATCGTCAGAGAGACGTACCATGATAAATTATTCCACTATTCACTGATGAGTGCTGGAGGGCTTGGAGGAGAAATCGCTGATGCAGCTGGAGAGATCAGAAAAAACCCTCACAAAGGGGTTGACATTACATTGGAATACTGCTGCTTGACTTGATTCCTTCTTGGAAGACTCCTTTTAAGCACAAAAGCTATTTTGCATTTATTGGGTGTGGTTTTATGAGTGATGATCACAGTTCCAAGCTCCTAGCTCATTATTAGAGTTCTGTCAAGGGGATATTTATTATTTACAACTTTGACCCTCCATTTCCATGACCTGTAGATTTTAAATATAGATTTGTTTCACAGGGAATTTAGATTAAATTAGCCCTTGTTTAAATATCACAGAGACGTATTTATGTTATATATACAGTTAACCTGTTTCTGTATTGGTTATGGAGGCTGGACACAAGCTCTCCTCTCCACAGGGTCTTCTGTTGTCTTTGATAACCCCCCCACATATGCACCTGGGTGGATACAACTGATTAATCATAGAAATGATGACTTGGAATAACTGGACATGATATAGAAAGTGTCTGCTGTGCTTTCTCAAGAGCGAGGGGCAGGCAAGCTCCTGTCAGCGCAGACAGCTGCCCTCCCTGGAGGAATGGCTTCTGAGGCTGCCATCTGGCTGAGCCTGGGGACCTGGCCCTCGGCACATGGCATTTCCTAGCTCTACGCTGGGATGTTAGAGGTGCTGTGGTAACCTCAGAGATGTTGCCTGTGTGTGCCAGGAGGAGACCAGCTCCCTCTTTGTCCATGTATCATTTCCACACTCCTAAGGCCTCCTCCCTTGCTCTGTCTCTGGTTCTATACTTTGTGGCACTGTCTGGAAGAGGGGGCTAGGAATAAGAAACAAAACAGAAACCCCCCAAAACTAAAGCCAGGATGTGGTAGAGGCACTTTAAATTTTGCCTTGAAATCTTAGCTTCAGTTCCACTGACTGGTCCAAAGCTTGAAAAAGAGAGCCTAAGGGCACATCCAGGTCACCCCCCTGTTTGATTTTCTTTTTATCTTCTAACCATCCTCTAAGTCGTGCACTTTTCTCCGCCCACCCGCGCCTTGCCCTGGGTCCGGGCTCTGACATCTGCATCAGCCCCATGTGGACAGCCGCAGTGGCCTCTAGCTTATCTCCCCACCCACTTGTGCCCCATGCTGCCCTGCTCTGTTGTTCACATTGCAGCCACTATGGGCTTTCAATATGCAAATCGAACATCGCTCTCTCCCCTGTGAAACCATTAGTGTTTCCTGTTAGTCTTTAAAAGAGGCAAAACTTCTCTCTGCTTGCATCTCTTAGCACCCACCCCCTTGCCCACTTAGCTTCAGCCACACTGGACTTCTTTCTGCTCCTTATACTCCCTAGGTGCCTCCCAGCCACAGGGCCTTTACACTAGCCATTCCCACTGGTCGAACAGCCCTTTCTTGTCATTTGCAGCTCAACTTAAGTATCTTCTCTTCAGAATTCTCCATACATTTACATACATAATAAACATTCAAACATATACATCTATACACACACACATATATGATTTTTTCTAAACTATTCGAGAGTCAAGTGCAGACATAATACTGCCCATTTACCCCTAAATACTGCAGTGTGTGTTTCCTAAAAACAAAGATGTTCTCTTACATAACCAAATCCAATTATCAAAACCAGATAGTTATCATTGGCACAGTCCTATTGTCTAATCTACAGACTTCATTTAAATTTTGCCAGTTGTTCCACTAACATTCTCTGTAGCAAAATAAAACAATTTTTTTCTCTGGCCTGGTATTCCATCCAGGCTGAAATCTCTTTGGGCTCCTTCAGTCTGGAGCAGTTCCTCAGTCTTCTGTATCTTTCATAACCTTGACATGTTTAAAGGGTGCAGGCCAGTTATTTTGCTGTATGTTCTTCATTTTGGATTTTGGATTTGTCGGATATATTCTTATGATTAGGCTGAAATTATGAATTCTTGGCAAGACTACCCGAGAGGTGATACTGTGTTCTTTTTTTTAAATCTAAAGTCTAGCTGACATTCCACATTATATTGGTTTCAAGTGTACAACATAGTGACTCAGTTATATATGTTGTGAAATGCTCACCAGGGTCAGTGTAGTCACCATCTGTCACTGTACTGAGTTCTTAAAATATTATTGACTGTATTTCCTGTGCCATACTTTTCATCATTGTCATTTATTTATTTTATAACTGGAAGTTTGTGCCTCTTTATCCCCTTCACCTATTTCACGAATCCCCCCTTACCCCCCCCCCCCACGCCTCCTCTCTGGTAACCACCAGTTTTCCGTGTTTATGAGTCTGTTTCTGTCTTCTGTTGTTATTTGTTTGTTCGTTTGTTAATTTGTTCATTTGTTTTGCTTCTTGGATTCCAGATAGAGTGGGGTCATATGGTATTTGTCTTTTGACTTATTTCACTTAGGTGGTGCCTTGTTCTTCACACATCCTTCTAGGTGGCGTGCAGCAACTTGACTTGAGTATGGTGGTGTCTGGCAGCCGTCCTGCTGTAAAGATACTGTTTCTCTCTTGTAATCACTAAGTCCTGTGGGGATAGACTCTGAGATGGTGTAGTAAACATCCTGTTTCTCATAGTAGCTTTGCCCAATAGTTTTAGCATCCAGTGATGTTTCTTGGTTGCCAATACTCAGGTTATTTTTCTTTTCTATTTGTTTGTGTAAAGTCTGTTTTCTTATTTCTTTCAAAATTTTTATTGTGATAAAATACACAAAACATCTTCCTCATTTTTAAGTGTACAGTTTAGTGATTGCCTTCTTTTAATTCTCTTCATAGATCTTATCACTCTAAGTTTAAAAAAGTGTGTTATTTATTATCCATTTAGGATATAAACTCCAGGAAAACAGGATCCTTACTTGCCCTATTCATTGCTGTATCTTCCCTGGTGCCTGGTACACTGACGCATAGAAGGCTCTCAGTGAATGATGATGAACGAGTGAGTGAGTAAATGGCTGAATGGATGAATGTGACCAGCACCATTTGGCTCCCACATGCCTCCCATTGACTTCTCTAGGTTCCTTAACTGTGCTTCTACCACCCTACTCTTCCTTTGAGTCATGCCTGCCATCCTGGTCCATCACAGGGCCTTTGTATGTGCTAGTGCCCTGATCTTGAATGAATTTCCCTTCCTGCTTTATTGTTGACTCTTATTCTTCCTTAATGTCACCCAGATGTCACTTCCTCAGGGAAGCTATCTCTGACCTGTTTCATTAGGAGCTCCAGTTCTCCAGCTTGGGGTACTCCTGGCCCAGGTGTGCCCCTCCAGAGCAGCTACCCCGAGTGCAGTACAGCTATTTCTGTGATTACTGGTCCGGGCCTGTTTCCTGCACCAAACTGGACTTCCACGCTTGCCGGGAAGCACCATTCTACCTGGTTTTGCTCACCATTCTACGTGGCGTTTGCTGAATGCTTTTTTCCTAAATTGAATCACTGGCAACGACTAACAACAGCATTCATTTCTTTTCTCCAAGTCTTCAGTTTGGATGGAATTGATTGAAATGAGCAATGCAGCCCAATTAAATCTTCAGTGTTTGCTAGAAAATTCTTCTCAGTGTGCTTTTTTTTTAATACAGAATGTCCAACAATGCTATTAAAGTTTTCTTCAGCCTTTACTTCTGTCAGATATTCACTTAGAGTTTTAAAATACTCAAATACCTTTTGTTTGGCATGTTAAGTCCAAATGACTTTATTTTCAAAGCTGAATGATTTGTAAGCAGGTAATATTGTGGCTGTGAATTGCCAAATTAAGCTCATTTGATTTATTAAAAATATCAACAAGATATGCAAGCTGGGGTTTTCTCATCAGGTTTAGAGGTTTCTAGTAAGTTTCTTATCAGAAAAATCAACTCAGAATAATTTCTTGCTTCATTTAAACTATTTATACCATCACCTTGCCTTGGAACAGCCAATACATTTTGTAAGGAAAAACTAATATTCTGGAATTCACTCCACAAAAGTATTACAGGGAATTCTGAGAAGTGAGTATTTAGAGACTTAATTTGCTTGGCTCATTTCAAATTCTGATTTGAAGGGCATTGCCACCTTCCTGATATTTGTGCTTGTCTTCCATGCACAGAGATGACTTTAAATAAGCTACAGTCACAGCTTCTGGAGTCCTTTACTTGTGGGTTTTAATTTAAAAAAAAGTTTTTTTAAGCCAGGTTTATACATAAACCTGACAAATCTTTCCAAATTTCACCAGCTTATTTGAGATTTTACACTTTTGTTGAGAAGAAATGACGTTTTCTTCTCTTCCGGAGTCAGTGTTGGGTGTTTTGGAGCAGGTCTTCTCCCTTATAAATGACCTGGGCGATCGTAATGCACAAAGAAGTAGCATAAACCAGAGATACTGCTTTATTGTCCATACAGTTCTGAGCATTTCTTGAAGAGCAGAGGTGCTTAGGCTTGCATGTAGCTCATGGAGATCCAGCTCCCAGAGATAGCAAAAATATGACCTGATTATATTTTGCACACACCCTCTTATGAATTGTACATTACTATGTGTATATTATACAGTTGCACATGCACATTACTGTGTAGGGCAATCCATACACCATTCTCTGTTCTTCATGGCCGCTGAGATGTTTAAGGATAATTTTGACTCTAACTAATTTTGGCCTTACTGATGTACCTTGGAAGCTAACCCATAATAAGACATAATTTTGCAGTGATAATTTTCCAAATTTAATTTTGACCTACTTAACTAATTCATTAAATACAGAGTCTTGGATTCTTGGGAGCACTGTGCCATCTGACTACAGTACTATGGTTGAAGCAGACTTCTCATCTGACACGTATAACAAGGTCTACAGTGTAGGACTGAATAAGCTTTTCGCAGAGAGCCATATGCTTTTCCCTCATGGGCAGTGTTTAATGTTCATTGTCAAACTTAAATATTACGTAACTTTAAAAAATAGCATTAAGATGTTTGTTCTGTGATGATTTTAGCCAAGAACCTTATTAGGCTCACAAGATAGATGTTCTCTGGCGGGGCCCTAGAGCTGTTTTGCCTCGTCAAAGACTTGAGTGGGTTTTTTTTGCCCTAAAACCTGAGCCCCACAGACCGGTAATAACTACTGTATTTTCGTGTCTTTGAGTTTGTATTGGCCTTCCTCATGTTTCACTCATTGTTGTTCCGCAGCCAAGCAGGGTTGAAGGATCAGTAGGTACTAGCTGACTTGATGTTTCACCTTGAACTTGATCACTGGTCATAAGCATCATCATATTTTCTTTTAAAACTCCCTCTCTTCCCAACCAGCAGTCCATTTGCCTATTTATGGGCAGTTATTTCACTTCACCTAAAAGACACAATATGTATAAATATTAAACATTAGATAAGAACACCCAAAACTTAGTTTTGCCACGCCAGGAGCTGGCTCTAAGCAGATGTAGCTGAGCAGCTCCTATTGTTTCACTGGGCCCAGGGCACGTGTTCTCTGGTGACGCACTGGTGGTACATTTTCATGTGTGTAGACATGAACTGGTTTTGTTCTTCAAGAAATTAACACTCAGGAACAGAACTTCCCTATTCAAGGACATGTTTTAGGCTGTTTTCAAATCTGCAGGAGGAAAAGAAGTCAAGGAAAAGAATTAGCACAAGGTATTGACAGTCTCAGACAAATACCAATTAGGAATATTAAAGGGGTGGCTTACTATAGTCTTTCAGATAGTTAGAACAGATGGAATCAAATGCTTGTAGAACTCCTGCTGCATTTCTTTAGAACCTTTGGGGTTCTCAAAACACAGTCTTCTTATCCAGACCAACATCCTCATTTATTGCTGATTAGAGAGATGTCAAAATTGATTAATTGATTTGCCTGCAAGTCCACGGCTGGGTGGGGTGTGTGGTGAAGGAACTGAGATTATGATCCTCTCCTCCTGACTCCAGAGGGTGAGGACTGGTCTGAAGTGAGAGGAGAAGAAGGAGAGACAAGAGAGAAAAGGAGAGAGAGAGAGAGAGAGAGAGAGAGAGAGAGAGAGAGAGACACACACACTCCCTCCCACCTCTCCAATAACTAGTGGTACTAAGCCAGTCCTAGAGTGAGGCAACCATTCTGATCCAAGGCAATGTGATGCCCAAAGAACTAGCCATGGAAATGGATCTAGTCTTTTCTTCCACAACAACTGGAAAACTGGAACTGGATTGTTCTGTATCTTTAGAATTGTGCTCCTTGTAGGCTCATGCATGAGGCTTATTATTGAATGATGACTCTCCCTAGAAGTTTCCAGGTTAAATGTTAAACTAGCATCCAGTGCAAATTAGCAGCCATTTTCCAAAAACGAGGCCATTACTAAGTAACATCCCACATTCTTCCTTCCCTTTTATTGCCTCCCCTGACCTGACAGCTGGGCTGGCTTTGCTGGCAGGTGGTCCTCCTCCTGCCCCTTTTTTCTTGCCTCCTCCAGCCCTCCTAGATTTTTGTTTTTTGTACTTATACTTATTTATTCTCATTCCCAATTTTATGAATTTGCTACTTCTCTTCTGTATTGAGCTAAGAATGTGTCTATTGATATATAACCAGCTCTTAGATTAATTCAGTCTTGTTTCAATAATTTTTATTATCTTAATTCCTTTCCTCTTTCCTTTAGTTTATTCTGTTTTGCTAACTTTTAAAGTTGAATGCTTAGATATTTTTTCTTTGTTCTTGTTAATAAAACTATCAAAGGATGTAAGTTTGTTTCTAAATGTGACTCTGGCTGTAGCTCCCAATTGTCAATATTTTGTGTCCTCCTTGTCATTTTCTAAGTAACATGCGACTGCAGGTTAGATTTCCTTTCTGAATGAATGTTATTTAGGGGAGAGTTTCAAAGATTTCTAGATAGCAGGTTTTTGTTGTTAGAACTTATTACCTAGTTTTAATGTTTTGTGGTTAGAGAATATGTCTTTCTCAATTTTTAGGGTTTTTTGGAGTTTCCTTTGTATCTTAATTTGTAATAAGTTCTTATAAATGTTCCATTAATGTATAATCCATATGTGGCTAAGACCTTGAAGCTGTTTTTAATATGCAATTTACCTTTCTTTTAATATGCAATTGAAATGACTCAAGTCCCTATTCCACAAACTGTGAGAAGGCCATGTCTTTCACTGACCCCCAAGACTTTTTGGGTAGAGGGGCATGAACTTCTTGGTCTGCCTCTTACTCTGTGTTATTGGTGCTTCTGCCCTTGACCTTACTCAGGCTGTTGGTCATGAAAGGCTAGTTACCCTGCATATCAAGCCTTCCCATGATCTCAGTGGCTGAACAGAGCAGAGATTTCTCTCGTGCTCCTGCAGCATGTCTGTTAAGTTTTGGTGGGGGACCTGCCCCATGTCCTCCTTACTGAGAGACAGGCTGATGGAATTGTCACCATCTGGAAATTACTGGTGGCTGCAGCAGGAGGATAGCTTCCAAAATACTTATTTTCAGTGGAACTCCTGTTCATATTTCATTGACCACAAAAAGACAACTGGCAATGATGAACTGGAAGAGGATGGGAAACACTCATTCTCTTTTATACCAGAAAGTAGGGAGGCAACATATACTGGTGAGCAATAGCGTCCATCATACTTGAGAGCTTGCCTCCCGGAGGAGCTGCCCTCTTTGTTAATACATTTGCCCTCACTAAACACTGTCCTTGTTCTCCCAAGGCTCTTCTGCGTGTCAGACTTTTAATCAAAGAATTAGGCATACAGGAGGTGTTTATAGGATAGGGCCGAACTGACTTTTACATTCAATGTCAGACATTAGTGAGTATCAACATTTACTGGCCATTGTCCATTGCAGGGAATTTCTCAGTCTGTTTCTATAGAACTCTGTTCTTTGTCCTGTTCTTGTCCCAGCCCCCCCACCTGTCCTTGTGTCTTCCATCTTTTCCAATTGCTTTTGGTGCACCACTTCTTATTTTTTGTTACTTCCCCTGCAGAGCAATTTATTCCTTTGTTTTACCCTTGTTCTATCCACATCAAGGCTGCCACATCAAGGGTTAGCAAGTAAAAGAAAATACTTATGTCCCTTACAGTACTTCTGACAACAGTGTGGGTGTTCCCCACACTGACCAATTCTCCGACACCAGCTGGGTGTCCTGTAATTCAATTCAATGCTGACACTGTCTACCTGCGGTTAGCATCAGATCCTACAAGGTAAGGGCTCAGTCCCACAAGACTCCCCCCACTTCAGACACTAATTGCAAGTCTGGGCCTCTGCATACTTCTGACAGACTGGCTGTAAGATGAGGGTTCCACAACCCTCTCCTTGGATTCAATAATTTGCTAGAACAGCTCACAGAACTCAGTGAATCACTTACATCCACCACTTCATTACATAATAAAGGGCACCATCAAGGATGCAGATGAACAGCCAGTTAAAGGACCTCACTCTATATACGCCGAGTGAGGTCCAGGAGGGTCTTAAGCACAGTAACTGCTGTCCCTGTGGAGTTGGGGTGTGCCACTATCCAAGCATGTGGATGCATTTATCAGCTTGGAAACTCTCCAGACCCTGTACTTAGAGGATTTTTTTATGTTAGCTTCATCACGTAGGCATGATCAATTATTAATTCAATCTCCAGCTCCTCTTCCTGCTACCCAGAGAATGGGGGTTGGAAATTTCAAGCTTCTAATCACAGCTTGTTCTTTCTGGCGGCCAGCCCCCATTTAGGTTCCCACCAGCAGTCACCTCATTAGAACAAAAGATGCTCCTATAACCCGAGAAATTCCAAAGGATTTATGAACTCTGTGTGAGATGTCCCTATCATCCTCATCACTTAGGAAAGAAATTACAAGGGTTTTAGGAGCTCTGTGTTGGGAACCTGGGTCAAAGACCAAATATTAGAATTAGAGATGCTGCTAGCACCCTTATTACTTGGAGATTATAAGGGTTTTTAAGAACTGTTTCAGAATCTGAGGCAGAGAACTAGTATATATATTTCTTATTGTTTCACAGAAAAGGAGGTAAGAGCTCACTTTTCATATTTTAAAGGCCCATAAAAATTTCTTAGACCAGAAAATAGAATAAAACAAAACCCCCCACTATTTCCTCAAGATAAATGATGCTGAGAATGAAAAAACGCTTTGTTGAAGTGTTCATTTTATCTGGCATTTTACCCTCCTCTAGATGCTTGGAATAATGAAATCCTTTCCATGATGTTAATGTTAAGTGCATATCATGTTGCTCAAATCTATTAGGTTCCTAAGTTTGTGTTGTGAGAATGTAGACAATGAGGGATACCTTTAAATCTAATTAAGCAGTGTATTCAGGTTCCTTATCCACCCGCTCTCCACTTTTACCCTTTTAAATTTGTAGTGGACTGAAAATCATATTAATGTCATTCATTATTATTGGACTTTTGTTATTTTCTCACTAATTTTCAATAGTTTTTACTCTCCATATACTGTCCAATACTATGTTATTTGATGCATAGTAGTTCAATATGGCATTTTCATTGTTGGAATTCTCTTTTCAAATATAAAAATAATTTTGTGTCATCTAGAGGTTTTTTACCTTGATGTTATTGTCTTTGATGTAAATATTGCAACCCACAGTTTGCAGTTTGTTTACACTTATTTTTTTCCTGGTGCAATTTATCTGGCTAATTATTTATTATGTTGCATGACTTCATTATGTATATATATTTTAGGAATATCTCTTCATGTCCAAAATAAGGAAAATATTAATAAAATTTTATGAATTAGGCATATGAAAAGTTCCAGAAGTTATATAATAAGTAAAAGACTTGTTTCAGTCCATAGCACTCAATCATGCCTTACTTGGTTATGAAATGTCCACTGAATGTGGTGACAGACTTCACAAGACTGTCATACTTATACCTTATCAGCCCAGTCCAGGAGCTGTCATACATTTTCTGTCTACTCAATGGGAGCAGAACCAGTTTAAATTTCACAATAATGTGAGGAGTCATGTAGAGAAGCTTGAGTTAACTCATGCTGTTTTTATGAAAACCTGGCTAACTGACACTGTATTTCTACATAAACTTGATTTAACTTGTGCAAGTGACATTGCACTGCTGCTTGGTGACTGGGGCTCCTGGCATCTGCCCAGCTGGCCCATCCTTTAATCCAGCTCTGATCCAGTTACTGCCCCTGTGACTCTTAGGCCTTCATGCCTGCCCAATCCTTCTTCCTTCTGACATGATCTTTCTTTGGGTGATGGGACAAAAGCCATTACCCTCTATCTGGTTGTTCTCAGCTTTTCTGCTCCCCTGACAGTTGAAGCAGACTCCGCTTTTTTGCCCACAGCTCCTCCCCTTACCAGGTTGGACCCTCCTGTTGGGGAGTGGGGTGGTGGAGCATGAGAGCCTGAGGCCTGTTAGGCTTCTGTTAAAGTGGGGGATAGAGCCAGGGCTTGGAGGAGAGGTGGGCAGGGTGAGATGAAGGAAGGACTAACTGAAGGAGGTTGTAAATTTGCATGATCAAGTTGTGGCTGGTGTGTGAGAAGAGGCAGAGCTGGTTCTGGCAGAGGAAGATTTTTTAGGGGTGGGGAGGCTGAGCCTTGACGAAAATGCGTGTGATATGTGTGTGTGTGACTGCAGTGAATCAGTGGAAGAGGGGGGGTTTTAAAAAGTAATGCTGGAGACTCTCTGTTCTTCATGGTGTTTGAGAAATTCAAGCGAAGGATTTGAGATATTTTAAATGTTGTGTTTCATGAGCTGTGTCCCCTGGAATATGACACCCCTCAGGACTGGCCCAGGTGTATTGTGTGATGAAGTGTCCTTGTGCTATTACACTGTCAGATTAAAGTCTAGTTCTACTGGCCAAGGACTCATTTCCTCTTTCAGTTAATCATTATGTAAGTCTCTGCCCTACAGCACTGCATGTACTCTTCGGGTTTAATTCAGAGGGACGCTCCCCCACTTCTCTGTTCAGGTGTCTCCCTACACCTAGCCTGTGCTGACAAGAATCATCACCATCATTTGTATTATTAACAATAATAAGGCAATTGTAATAATTGGGACCATCAGATAAAGCACTGCTTGAAGTAAAAACCCAATTAAATACTCTAGAGCTAGAAATCTTAAAATTCTTTCTCATAATCACTTCAAAATTGTGAGCACTTTCTGTAGGCTATTTGCAGTGTCTAGAATAAGAATTCATTCATTCACTTCATTCGGCAGACCGCCAGCAGCCCTACTGTGCACAGGCTGTCCTTCGAGGGCTCTGCAAGATAGAGAGAGGAGTCAGAAATGGGTCCCTCGGGGCTCATAGTCTAAAGGACACATGAAATATGTACCCAAATAGGTATAGTGCAAGGTAGAGGGTGCTTATTTGCGGTGGGGGTACTGACCATGTTGGCTTGAGGATCAAGCACATGGGTTGCTTTTGGGCAAGACTGGTCATAGCAGGTGTCACCTAAGGGCTCCTTTAATTTCTTCCCCACGCTTGTTTTTCACAGCACTAACCCTTCTCCTGCCAGCAGCCTGTTCACACCCATCTCTTTTTTTCTTCCATCTCAGTGGTACCAACATTGAGGCTCTCCTCTCTTGTCCTCCCAGATCTTTGTCCTACCCTGACTCACCCAGTGTCCCCACCCGCCAGGGAGCATTTTACCCAGGCCCCTTCCCCCAGAAGGTGTCCCTGGGCTGTACTCCCTGTCTCAGGTGTAGCACAAGGTCTGAACAGTCGCTGGATGCCAGGAGGCTGACTGTTCCATGGGGGGTATGCTTTGGAGAGGAAGTGCTTGCTGGGCCAGCCCTGGGTGGCCCACCCTGTTTCCCTAAGGCACTCCTGTTAACGTGGCTCAGTCATTTGTGTCCCAGGCCCTTGCTAGTTGTCTTCTCCCTTTCTGTGTGGATAAACTCATTTTTTCCCCATGGATTTGTCTGTGTGGACTGTGCCCCCATCCACTACTTGGTTCACACCATTGATGGAGCTCGCACCGTGCTGGCTGATGCTAGCCATTTTGTGAAAGGGTCCTAGTATTCCCGGTGGGGAAGAGATGGCTGGCCCTGTCAGAAGTGGGCAGAAGGCACTGCTGAGGCCAGGCCTGGGCTTTCTAATTTAGAGCTAAGAACAGACTGGTCTCCTTGACAACAGAGGTGATGTCTGCTCATCCGCTCCTGTGGGTGGGCTTTGTGTGTCTGTGGAAAGCACTGGGACTTGAGGACCAGAAAGAAGACCCTTTATCAGTGCAGCAACCTGTTTCTGAAAATTCACCAATGGTTCCTGTATTCTTAACAGTATTAAAAACTTCCCAGGTAGCACAGTGACATCAGTTATGTAATCTGCACATTGGGAGCCCAGATATAGAGCCTCCCCTTCCTCTCCTCTGCATTGCCTCTGATCCTTGATGTATTTTATCAGACCTGCAACGCCTTTTTGATAACATGTTTCAAAATGTCAGTCAAATACATTTTCACCCCTACCACTCTTGAAAGCTAAATGAAAAGCATTTCCTCCTTCCTTAGCTAGCAATGATTTGTATGGTCTGGCTGCTGGGAGGAGATTTAAAAAAATCAGCAATTGACAAGCTGATGTCGGCTCAACCCTGCACTTGTCAGATGGCATGCTCAGAAAAGGCTTTGGGATTTGAACCCTCATTCTGGATGGAAACCGGAAGACTCAGGCTAAAAGCTGCACACGAGGCGTGATCTCAAGGCAGCTCGTCTTGGTAACAGTTGGGTGTTTAATTCCTGTACCGCCCTTCCCTTCTATGCATTATTAAAGCCTCCTTAAAAAGTAGCCTCAGGATCACAGGGGAGGAGCTGTGCCAGCAGCAATTTCATGTCTCCCTCTGCTGAAAGAAGCGGCATCTGCTGCCGAAAACCTCAGGAACAAGGCCCTGCAAAACTGTAGCCTGTGGCAGATCTAATAAAGATGGCCCTTGGACCCTGGGCTTATAAAAGCAGCTAATTTGTTCAAACATGCCTTACTTTTTGTGTGTCTGTCAGTACACAGAATTCTTGAATGCTAGGGAATAGAGGTGGGAAACTGTGAGCAGGACCTACATGCCAAGAGTGTCTGCGATGCAATTAATTAGCCCAGGAAGGCAGTTCAGACAAACTATGAACAGACGGATGGGGGCCAGAATTTGGTGACTTTCCTCTTGTGAGGTTCACAGCACTGTGGCTCAAATTTGGTTCGTGAGTGTCCCCCAGGAGCCAGGAGATGGGCAGTGGCTTTTTAACGCCCTCCATGTGTTCCTTTGTTTCCTTCATGGCTCCAAAGGAAAGACACCGACTCCCCCAGGCAAACAGCTCTGCTTAGAGGAGGCCTGTAGGCTGAGTTCTTTGTTGAGAGGCAACCTCCCTCCCTCCTGAGATCTTGCTGCTCTGAGTCTAGGTGACATAGGATCCTCCTTTCCATCCCTACCTCCCACAGTCCTGAGCACTGTCTGAGGTTGGTTGGGGAGGTGAGCCCAGGAGCAGTGTTGCCTACCTCAGCCCTTCCCCCACATGGACCAGAGACACCTCTGAAGATGTTCAGATCACAGACTCATAGTATGAGAGCACCTTTGCATTGGAAGGAACTTCAGGAGCTGCCTTGTCCCACACTTCATTTTACAGATCAGGAAATGAAGGCCCAGAGATGTTGAGTGGCTTGCTGTCCACCATAGACCAAGTTAGTTGGAGATCCAGGACTGGACCGCCAGTCTCTTGAATCTGTCTGGTGCTCTTTCCCCAGGACACAGCCCCCGAATGCCCACTGAGTGCCCTGCTCTCTCTGTATGGGGCACGGTTCAAGTGTCTCTCCAGGGATCGAGAAAAGCTTTTCATTTCATATATGTATGATCTCAGTTGGTCCAGATACACATCACACTCAAATGTTTCTTGATCGGACAAAACTTAACCCAGGATTCGCTGAGCCTGGCATTGAGCAAGGTGCTTGTGTGTAGATTTAGATTTTTTGTAGATGGGCATTTGTAGGAGTGTCACTGGCTAAATCCAGTGCTGTTCTGATTGGCTGACAAAATGGTTCTCCAAACTATAAAGATCTGTAGGCCTCATGAGATTATGTTTTTGTACTGCTTTATGGTTTGGTTACAAATCACTTTGTCCTGCCTTTCTGCAGAATCATGGCTAGGTTCTTGCGGGCAGCCTGTGGCACTTAATCCTCTGAACCTAATGAGAGGGGAGGGGAAGACTGGAAATAGAGCCACAGACATCACCTTGGGATTTTGCCTGTGGTGCCTGAAAAAATGAAAGGTGGAAAACACCCCGAGGAATTTCCCTTCAATGTCCTCAGGTGCAGAGCCTGCTGCCGGTCAAATGGCAGAAAGGTTTGATTCAGGGACACTTAAGGCTGGTTGGTGCAGAGTCTGCCTCCCAACCTGGGCGTCAGCAGGGCGGGTGCTCATGCCGCCTGGTGTGGCATGGGCTGGCCATATGGCAGGTGCAGCCTAATGAGGGCAGTGACCTGACGGAACAGCAGTGCCAGCGGGGCTCAGCACATGTCTCTGCAAGGGTCAGCTGAGGGCTTTTCCTTTTCTCCAGAGGCCCATCCATAACTCCACAAGAGGTTGGGCAGCCACGAATGGTCAGTGGTTCTGCAGAAATGTGACCGAAGGGCCTAGCGAAGTTCTCATTGCACACTCGTCTGTACCATCTCATTCATTTAACTAATTCCTATAGAGCATCCTCCTATCTTTCAGGCATTATTCTAGGTGCTGGGGATACAGTGATGAGCAAAACTAGACAACACCCTTCCCTCTTAGAACTTCAGTGACAGATGAATGCCTGTCTAGTTCTTTGTTTTTGCAGAATTTTCAGGAAGAAGGCCCCACACAATGAGCTTCTCCCGATCAGACTCAAGTCTTCCCTGCCTGTGCCAGCCTTTTGTTCATGTCTCCTCACTCCCCTCAGTGAAGAAGCCATCCTGAGGCTGTGGTGGCTGTGGAGGGTGGGAGCCTGTTCAGGTGAGGGCAGCCCAGGCAGAACCCTAGAGAAGTCAACACACCTTCCTCCTCCATCTCTGGTGCCCATCAGCCTCTAATATACCTGCCTTGACTCCTGAATGCCCAGGGTCCCTGTTAGAATAAAACCAGGCAGCCTGTATCCTCCCAGCACCCCAAGTACCCCATGCCGTCCTTGCTCCGTGGCCTATCCTCCCTGATGCCTGCAAAGCTCTGGGAAGAAGGCTGTCTCATCAGGTCACACTGATGTGGGAGGATCAACAAATAGCAGGTCAGCTCTCTCAGGGGTGCTGGCCTTTACAAAGAGATGTCAGTCAGCCAGGTTAACCTCTAAATGATTGACCATCAGGCACAGAGGTGTGGGGTGGGAATGTGTGGTCAGCCTGGTGAGATCAGGGGGCACAGCACCACTAGACCCCACACTGCACGGGTGGCTCTGTTTGTCTTGCCTCCCAGGCTCACACAGACGGGGGTCATTTTGCCCTACTGACTGGCTGTTTCTTACCGGTACCACATATGCACGTGTGTGTGCACGCATGGCCATGCCTCCTTGTTAGGTAGCTCTTAACTTGTGTGCATCTGTGCAACTCCCCTTGGCCCATCTGTTGTTTTGAAGAACATTGGGTTCAAAGTGCCCGAGGTGGGGCTATACTCACATGTCCCCATCATCCAACCCCAGGGGAGTCACAGTTCATCTCCCACTGCTCCATTCACATGAAGTAGAAGAGATGATACTTGACATAGACCATCCCAGGGCTGCAATTCCGGAAGGAAATAGGATTCATTTTCTTGACACAATCTTTCACCAGTGACAAATGGTAACAATTGCCTGTGGGACTCCTGAGAAATTATGAAGTGTTAATTAGCAGAAGTACTGTGTATTTAAAATGTACGGCATATTTAGGGAACTATTAAATTAAATATACTTTGCAGAGTTGAGAAACCATCTGGTCAGAAAATCTGAGGAGTTGAATTTTGCTGCATATATTAAATGTTAAATGGTAATTTTGTGTCACTTGTTTCTTTAGCTAAGGAAACTGAGGCACAGAATCAGACCGTGACTTAGCTGTGGCCACAGCCTGGACTAGCTACTCTGGCTGATGTGCCTCCATCTTCCAGAATGAAGGTTTAAAACACTCCTGACATTCAGAGAATGCATTTAGAATGTGAACGGACAGTGGTGAAAATCAACTGTGTTTGTTCCTTAGAAGTCACATATTTCAAACTGGTTGATTGCAATGACTTGTGACTCTTTTGGCTTAAAAGGGAAAAGCAAACATTCTCTGCCGTATTTTGCAGAGATGAGGAGGACAGAGCCAGGAAACCCAGGCCAGTCACTGGCCGTTGAGGGCCAATTATCTCTCTTGTCACACACTCTCGGCTTCAGTTTCCTCATGGGTTTAATGGAGAAGAGGGGACAGTTGCGCTAACAAGTCAGGATCTAACAAGGAAAATAGGAACTTCTTGAACTATCTCAACAAAAGGAATTTAATGTAGGACATTTACACAAGTGATGGAGGAGCTGAAACAGGGGGGTCAGTGAGATGAGACTGAGATATAACCATGTGTGTGGACTGGATTGGAGACGGGGACTGTGGAGAAGAGATGAGTGGGAAATTGAATGTGGTGAGAAGCTGTCCAAGAAATGTCTGTATTTTCTCTTGCCCCTTCCTACATGGGACTTGGTGGGCCAGCCTCTTTTGTTTTTAAAAACTAGACTCTTTTAGTGGGTAAAGCCACCCCAGCCCCACCCTCATCCTGGAGTATGTACACCAGTGACCTCACTGTCTTGTTGGCCAATCTGAGCTTCTCAGCACCAGTCACATAAGAGCCCTGACTATGTTTGAGGCAAATTCGCATCTCCTTTTTGAAACCAGTGTTTTCCCCTCCATGCAAGCATTAGAGCCAAAGATTACAGAAATTCGGAGACTAGGATTCTGTCACCAAAGTTTTCATCCTCCCAGAAATCGTTCTGGGCTCTCTAAGCCAGGAATGAGGGAATCTTATTTTTTTTTTTTCATCAGAAAAGGTGAGACCACTTCTTGACTGACCCTGTTAGAGAGTGATGAACTGGAGCAGTCAGAAGCCATTAGTATTGCCTAGTGAGCTGCTGCTCAATTCGGAAGTATCGATGAAGCCCAGGGAGACATGCCATCAGAGGTCAATGACTTGGCATCTACTCTATCCTGCAGCTGAACGCTGGGCTCCTCCACTGTCACAGTGGCCCAGCGAGGTGGCTGAGTGGATCTGCAACCTCTGTGTCTTTGTGCCAGGGATCCCCTTTGTCATCACGGCATTGCCGGTGACAATATGCTCCTGAACTCTGGCTCCTCAAGGCTGGTCTGTGAACCAGCAGCATTAGCATCACCCAGGAACTTTGAGAAATGCAGAATCTCAGGCCTCGCCCCAGACCTGCTGAATCAGAACCAGAGGTTAGCAAGATCCTCCAGCTGTTTGTATGCACAGTAAGGTTGTAGAAGCCCTGTGGCAGTTCTGGCAGCCAGAAGTGTGAAATCAAGGTGCTGGCAGGGTTGCTCCCTCCACAGACTCTAGGTGAGGGGCCTTCCCCCTCTTCAGCATTGGGGTCGAGGGGGGCTCCCGGTGCTCCCTGGCTCATGGCTGTGTCCCTCCCATCTCTGCATCTATCTTCACGGGGCCATCTCGTCTGTGTCTGTATTTAAGAAGGACACCTGTGAAGTAAGTTAGGGCCCATCTGAATAATCTAATCTTGAGATTCTTAATTTCATCAGTCAAGATCCATTTTCCAAATAAGGTTACATTCTCAGGTTCTGAGAGTTAGGACATGGACATATTTTTTATGGGGCCACCATTCAACCCACTGCAGACCCCCTTGGCACATTCCCAGGGAGCACACTCCCAAGCCACCTGGCAGTGCCCACCCTCCTTAGCTGGTCCAGCACAGTGTTCTGATTTACTCATGCTGCTGGAAACTAATACCAGCGTTATTGAATACCTCTTTTGTCACAGGTATTGTCTTATGTGCTTTACATGGATGAATCCACTTGATTGCAACAACCTTTTGGGGTTGCTATCATAATAAGTGTTCCTACTTTATAGATTAGGAAACTGAGGCATGGGATGGTTCAGTACCTTGCCTAAGGGCTCAAAGCTGGTGGAGGTGAACCTGAGATACAAGCCAGGCAGTCTGCACCAGAATCTGTACTCTTCACCATATATAATAATGCTTCTGAAATTATGGAGGGTTCAGAAGGAAGAGGGGAGAGATGACCTCAGATCCCAATTCCCAGGGAGGTTGGGCACGAAGAAGACCTTTTTCCTTTAACACCGTATAGGTACACTTTTCTGTGAGATAGCTTGTCATGGAAAATGCCTTTTGGGCATTTATTATCAAAGGAGATCTTCGGATGGATATTTAGTATGGCTCCCTACACTTTCAGTCTGAATCATGCCTTGGTCTAACATACTCCATTTGTTTACTAACCAATATGTGAAACCTTGTTTAACTTGCTTTAAATGCCTTTACTTGGAGGGCTAATAACTGAGATCTCCCCTGGCGTTCATCTTCTTACACACCCTTTATGATCTTTTACCTTGGTATGTAGTCCTTTGCCACCTTTATTTTTCCCAGACTGAAAATCTCACTCCTTTCTCCTGAGTTCTAAGCCTGACTGCTGAGAAGGGCCATTAGCCCTTCCCAAGGCACAAGGGTGTCAAATGGCTGGGCACAGCCTCTTGTGCCTATAGTAAATGGCCAGGTCAGGGGGGAGGTTAGGGAATTAACTGGGAAAACCTGTAACCCAGTCCAGGCATTCTCATCAGTGATATAAGCAGCCTTAAAATCAGCACCAGAAACTCTAGATTACCAGCTCAGCTGGAAAAGTGGAGCCCACCATTTAAAACTGTTTAGCAGCCAAAAGTCTACCTCTCTCTTTAGTACAGAAATTCAACTGCAAACGTAACCTGCCTCATTTTATTAAGCTCAGCTTCAGAGATTCATTGACATTCCCTTGAGAACATTTGATGAGACAGTCAGCTCAGATGTGTGCTTGCTGGCAAGATGGAATCCAGACTGTGATTTTTAGAAATTCAGTTGTTACAATGTCAATAGACCACAGGAAAATTCTTTAATAGTCACACCTAACATTTATTGAGCCTTTATTCTTTATCAGGCCCTGTGTTCTCATGTATTATTCCATGTAGTCCACTGAGGGGGTTTTGTTCCTCTCTCCATTGTACAGATGAAGAAACTGGAGTTTAGAGAAACTTTGTGACTTGCCCAAGGTCACACAGCTAGAGAGATACTGAGCTGGGATTGATCCTGGGCCCTTAATGCTCACCAGAGCCTGAGTTCTTAGCTGCGATGCTCTATGGGAGAGCCAATTCCTTAGGCCCTTAATTTCGTGAGATAGCTTTGGACTCCCACTGAGTTATTTTCCACCTCTCCCCATCCCAAACCATCTTCACCCTTACCCCCACTGCAGTAGTTCTTAATTTTCCCTCTCCTTGTCTTGAATCTTCCTAATCCCAACACTGGGAAAGGCAGGGCAGACCTGAATGACAGTTCTGGGCGGTTTCTTGGAGGGAGGATATAGGGGATGGGAACCAGCATTGGTTGAGCACCTCCTATGTGCCAGTTCCCTTTGGAAAACACTTCCATCCAGCAAGGGTGGTTTTCATTGGCTCAGCAAGTCAGAAACCCAGGTAGTGGGTCCATCTCCATTTTCCTCTCATCTTGTTGTCTTTTAAGCTTTGACCTTCTCATCCTCATCTGGTTCTGCCTTATGACAGGAGGCTCCTGTTTCACAGAGGAGGAAGGTGCCTCCTCAGCAGTGCCCTGAGTGGACCCTGTTTGAGAGCCGCACATCAGTCTCACTGTTGTAGATCTCAGGACGCTGTTCCTGGCAGAAGCACATAAACTGACAGCCCGTAATCCTGTGCCAATAAACCCTGAGTTGGATTTGAGAGGTTCTCCTAAAGCCCCATACTTGTTATTCCTGTCTCATCCCTTGGCTGCCTGACCCAGTGAATGATCTGCCACCCCCATGTGAAGGGCAGTCTCAAAGTTGGTGGCACTAACTTCTAAGCTGGGTTCCCACACGTCATCAGTTCTAAGGCACACATTTTCCTCCATACGTCAACACAAACTGGGATGAGTCCTCCAATTACTGATGACTTATAATCGGCAGTGGTTTTTCTTTTTTTAGTAATATATAAAATAACGGCATGTCAATAAAAAATGTCTTAGCTTTGAAGAAATACAGTGATGCCAATGTTTAATTTTACCCCTAACAATCAAGGCAATAGTTGGGCTTGTATCTCTCTGCCTTCACTTCTGGCCCCTATCAAAGGTCTTCCTTGCACTTGCTTATATGACTAACCCCCCATGTCATTCCTTCATGTGGAAGATGTCCAGGAAGTGAGGCTGTGTCTTCAGTATCTGACAGCCCTCAAATTGCTACTACGTTTATCTTTCATCCCTTCCTTCTTAAATCTTAGTAGTAGTTTTATAGAATCTTAGGAAGTTATGAAGCAGAGGGTAAGATTTGTGGATTCACCTAAATACTTATTTCCTCAAGTCTAACATCAATAGACCAATCACCTTTCCACCTAGAAATGAGTTTGACTGAACTTTATTAAGTTTTCTATAAAAGGAATACCCACTTTATAATGTGGATGGTTTCCCGAATAGCTTTCCTTTTATTTATCTGATCTTAAATGAACTGATTATTAAGGCAATTGCTATGGTAAACTTACTGCAGAAATTGCCTGGAGGTATTAAAAGTCACATCAATGGTGTGTCACCACATTTGATTTCCAGCAAATGTGGTTTCCTGGTCACCTTTGGCTAGAAGCCATTTTCCCTGTAGAATGCATCTTAGGGGACTTGATTTCACCTTATTGAGAATAAAGGAAAACAGAAGTGTCTTGAGAAAAGACACTTTAGAAGAAAATAAGTGATCTGGATGACTCAAAAGAAGAACTTACCTCCTGTAATAATCTGCTATAGGAATCAGAAGAAAAACATCAGAAAACTATTTGATATCCTTAATATAATTCAGAAAGACACAGCCTCTAAGAAAAAGGAGAGGGCAGTCTTAGGAGAGGACAGATTAAGATAAAAAGATCTGAGGTGAAAATGGAGATAAAGTAAGGAGAAGTTTGCCAAAGATAAAATGTTCAATATTATACTGTAAATCCACATTAAGTTTGCTAAATTAAAATCAGTGAAGTTGGAAATGGCCATGACAAACTGTCAGAGTGCAAGGAAAATGTCAATAATAAAACTGAGAGGAAAAATGAAAAAATTTAAAGGACAGAGATTCAACATATGGATAATTGGTGATCCCGAAGGAGACACTGGAGGAAGTGGAGTGGAAGCAATAACCATGGAGTTAATAGAAGACTATCTTGCGCTAAAGAAAAGGTGTGGATATGCTTTTTCAGTGTAGGCTACTTGCTCTAACAACCTCAGACTCTCCCATCAGAAGCCCAGTGGGCTGCCATCAGCAACCCCCCTGCTCCTTCCATTTGGTGGCTGCATCCACCCAAGGGCCCCAGAGTTTCCACTACATCCTCTGCACCCAGGAGAGAGGCAAGGAGAAAGAAAAGGTGTGGAAAAGGCACCTCTGCTCTTAAATGCCCCAGCTATAGCAGATGCATGTCCCTTGTGCTTATATTCCATTGACTCACATTCCACATACAGACGGCCTTATCTAGATGGAAGGGGGACCCGGAAATTGGGTGCCCAGGAAGAAGAGGAAGTGGGGTTTGGTGAACACATGGCATTGTCTCTGGCACATGAATATGCAAATATACAAATATATGGAGAAGTTAAATAGGTCTTTCCTTAATATCTTTAAGATAAAATCCAAACCTTATGGGATCATAGAGAGGATCAGAGAGAGGGGTTGAAAGTCAAACAACATACCTCCTATTTTTCCATCTTGTTCCTGACACTCTAACCTGAGCCTCACGTCTCAGTCTTTTGGGATGTCTTCACACTGATGTTTCAGGGGTCAGCAGCTTTCCCCATGTGAGCCTTCAGACACTCCTTTCCCTTAACATATCCTCCAGTTCCCACCATCCTTTCTCCCTGGGCCTACTAATTCTCCTCTCCTTTCCCCACCTCAGCAAGTCCCAAGTCTCATTGAAGTTGTGAATTTTTACACTTCCTCAGTCTTGAGAGGGGAGGGACAGTGTCAGATCAGATCCCCCTCCAGTCTTAGATGAAAGGTGTTTTTATAATTTTCTTTTATGCCCAGTTAGTGAGAAAACAAAAACACCAACAAAATGACTTTGACCTTAATGTGCTAAAAGAATATTTATTTCCACCCCCATGGCCTAGGATGTGCTTTATTCTATTAGACATAGAAGGACATGTCATCCAATAACTGTTTCCTGGGTTTCCTGGCTGGAGGTGGGGCTGAGGGGCAAGGGGAGTCCTGCCACATGATTCAACAGGTCACACTTCACTTTCCCATTGAAGGACAAATGCTGTCAGATTAGGCCAAAAAACAGAATAACTGTTTTATGTTTGAACTTGTCAGAGGTGAAACTTTTCCAAACATAGGTCCATTGGTTTTAAGTACAGTCTTACCTGAAGGCACAAGGTAGACAAAATGACTGCTTGTAAGTGTCTGTGACTGGATTCTAGGACAGCCTGAGGTGTGGAACAGTGAGTCAGAGGACGTCAGTTCAGTTAGGCGGCCTTTTTGATGAGCTGTTGTCCATATAGTATGCAGGTTTAGCTGGCCTGTTCACAGAAGGGACAGAGTATTTGAAGGCTGAGCCCATCTGTCTTGCTAGTTCAGCATTGCCTCTGTATCACCAAGGCTTCCTGAACCCCCTTTTTTCCCCCTTCATTGAAGGCATGAAATCTGCATGGTTTGAGATTGGTAGCAGAGGTACCTAACAAGTGGGTTAAAGTTCAGTACTGAAGCCTCAGGGTTGGTATAATCCGGGAGCCCCATGGTCCATGAGTCTCTATTGGAGTACTGTCCCTAGTATTGTAATGATGTATTTATGGGCTGCCCCTGCCCCAACTCTATCGTGGGCCTCTTAAGAGCAGGGATTGTGAATTCCCTCCTTTGGTGTACCATGCCAGAAATAGGAACCAGAATTATTTCTCAAGATACTGGCTGAATCCTTGGGGCTTCTTACAGGAATATGGATCCTGTGCCTTGAGCTTTGGCCATTTGCTGATTTCCATTCCCCACCTTCCTACCAGGCCCTCTGCATCTGCATAGCTTCATTTGGAGGAGGGGAGGAAAATATGGTGAAGTGAAAGGAGAGAACAGGTTTTGGAACAAGATGGGTTCAAATCCAGGCTCTGCCCTTAGGTAGCTCTGTGACCCTGATCAAGTCACTCCATTCCATGGAGCTTCAATCTCCTCACCTGAAGACCAGGGTGACAGGCCCTTCAGGGCCACGTGGATGTGAGGGGCCTGGCATGGCACCAGCCCCTCTTTGGGTTTAGCAGCCTAAATTTTGTTGATTGAATAATGTCTTCCTTCAAGGTCTAACTAAGGACCTCTTAAATGTGGACCCAGTTTCCAGTCTCCTGGAACATTTGAACACATTCATTTATTTTCAGTAGCCTATATTGTGATGAACTTAACAGTTGACTACTATATATATATATAATGTAGATATATATATATATGACTATGAAATGAATGTCAGAGATAGCCTGAAATGAATGAATGTGTTCAGTGCTTGTTGGAAATATATATATATATATATACATTTGCTTATATATAAACACATATAGTCTTATTTGATTCGTATTTTTCACCTTAACATGACTGTGGGCCTCGAGTAGGCAGAGACCAATCTCGTTTCTTTTGGGAATCTTCTCTCTTGCCCAATTCCAGTTCTTGCTCACTCCTGGGCAATAAATATTCAACAATAAATATTCAGTGAATAAATATTGATCCTGGGCATCAATAAATAACTGCTTATCCAGTGAGAGGGAATAGAATGATTCCAAGTGGTAAGAAAGAATGCTGGGTCCATTCATTTCACAGCAGTGCAATTCCTGGATAATAGAAGAATGGAGGAAAAATGCCCACCAACCAGTAGGTTTGGCGCTCTTTGCTTAGAAGGCTTTTAAAATTCACTGGACTCCACTTGGGAAGTATGCATCAGGGATGCTGGGACGTGAGCCCTTCTTAGGCCTGCAGTCAGAGGGTCAAAGGATTCTTCTAGTCAAGGGGGTTTCCAGAGATGGACAGAGGGGGACTTTATCATCTCTTTCCTTCTTCCTTCTTGTTTTCTTTTTTTAAACTATTTTTGTCCTAAATGGTCACAGCAGTTACTACTTAATGTAGAACTTTGGAAATCCAGAAACATGTGAAGAAGCTGATGACATGTGTCACCCGAATCCCCCCATACAGAGGCATGAGCTTTCTCTTTATCTGAGCAGACCAGGCAGGGTGTGTCCAGGCCCTTACTCAACCGTCTCCATTTACTCTACCGAGTAACAGCAGCAAGGCCACGGCCGTCTCTGCCCTCACTTTTGGAGGTTCATTCAGGATCGGTGAGTTTGGCCTCTGAGTTCAATTCTAAGACGTGGATCGAATGGTGTGCTGTGGGGCTGGGGGCCTGCGGTTTTCAGAGGCTGGCATCACCCCAGGGGCAGCTGTGCCCATAGCAGTGGTGCGAGTAGCTGGAAAATGACAACTTGCAGTGTCTTTCCACTTTGGGCTTGGGGTGCTCAGACTGTTTGTTCCCGTCCAGACATGTTCCATTGAAGTGGCAGGAGACAGACACCCACCTCTCCTCAGTGCGCACAGAGCTTCAACAGATTTTAGCAGGAAGTCAGACAACTTGGCATCTGTTACTCCTCTCTTTAGCCCTTATGTTCTTTTTATAGCTACAAGGAACAACCCATAGTAATGTGATTTTATACTCCAGTGATTACATATACCTGGTCTTCAGTGGGACAGGGAAGAAAATGACCTGTGACAGAGAGCGTCTTTCATGATTTGCAATCTCCAGCTCTCCCAGGAGGGTGAATCCCAATGCAGACGCTTGGCTGTGTAGGGGTCCAGCATGTGCAGATGCAAACTGGATGTGCTGGGGGAGCTCCAGGGCTCCCTTGAGCAAAGAGAGAGGGTCCTGGGGTGGGGGCAGGGGAAGGGCTGTGGGAGGGAAGAAGTGAGAGAGACAGATAAGGGGAAAGGGCTGAGCGTGAGAGGGCGAAGGGGGTTGTGGCTCATGCAGTGTGGTTTATATTAACTTCTCCCTATAATCAGTGTTATTTGGTAGAGCTGGATTTGTTCGTTTGAGAGTTGCAAAAAGTTTTTGGAAGTCTACTTCAAAATGGGCAAAAAGAATGGTTGTCAGAAGGAGCTTGCCTTTTGGGTTATATAACAAGAGACCATTTTATTTTAGACAAAGTGATATTAACTATGAAACCTTCCATCTACACCTCCATTAACACTCAGTACCTTACCCTGAAATGGGCTGCTTAGGGGTCTGTCTCCCCACATTGTCCCGTGAGGTTCCCAGGGCCTCACTCTCCTCTGAGACGCAGGGCTGCTTTGCTGAGAGGCCTAACAGTTCACTGTTAGTTGGATTTTGGTTCAGCTAACACTAAATCAGCATCAACCTGGTACCAGGCCCCATGGCAACACAGGAAATAGAGAAACGCTGAAGACAGGCCTTGTCTGCTAGCAGCTCATGGGCATAGATTGTTGCTGTTGGACTGTAAGTGGAATGAAAGAGGTGAGTAAAGGTGACGTGAGAGCCTAAGGGACAGGGGCAGAAGACAACCTGAACTGAAGGGAGAAAACAGTTCTCCAGGCAGGAATGAGTGCTCCAGGCAGAGACCAGGTCGGTGCCTTCCAGGTCCTGGGAACAGCCCCAGAGCACCAGAGACTGGCAGGAAGGGTGGGGGTGGAGAGGCTCAGGAGGCTCTGTGCCAGCTCCGACCTCCAACCTCCGACCTCATTCTACAGGGTGGTCATCTTCAAGAGGAAGAAGGTGGCAGAGAGAAAGACACAGACCTCTGGTCCCTGGTTGGTGATCGGTGGGTTTGAGTTTCCAACATGAACATGTGTTTTCTTTGAAAAAGTGAATTCAGAATGAAAAGTTTGTATTTAATGTAAAAAAGAATACCTGTCACTTTTGTAATACAATCTAAATTTGACTACATTTTAGAGGAGCATGTGCTTTTAGCAGGGCAGTGACAGGTGTGGGTCAGATCTGCATTTTAGAGCAGTGACTCTGGTGGGTCAGTGACTGGACGGTAGGTGTGAGAGGAGAGACAGGGCAGAGACCATGAAAGGGTTGGAGAAGACGGCAGCATGGGTCAGGGTGCGGTGCTGTGGATGGGGAGATATTTAGGACAGAAAACCAGAGAGCTTGGTGATAGAGAAAGCACACAGATGAGAAGAGGGACGAGCCAAGTGCTCCTGGGCCTCTTGCTGGGTTGTGTCTGTGAGGTAGGGATGGGGGGAGGGGCTGGCTGTGCAGGGTTGGCCCGAGTGGTAGTTTCAGCACCACAGGAAAATGTTTTACAAATAATGCATTTGCCTCCAATACCTCTCAGGGCATTTTTCATTTTAATCAGAAGATAACATTATAACCCAAAGGAATGGAGCTCTAATAGTGGAAATTCGACACCAAAAGAGATTGGGATGGGGATTACTGTGTTTGGTGTCTACTTATTTGGGGAACAGATGTCTATCTTTTTACATGAATGGCATAGGTCACCTGTGGGGTCAAAGGATTCATTCTGTCAGTGACACAAGAAATAGCTCAGGCTCTCAAAATCCCAATCTTAGGTTGTAGCCGTAGGACATCCTCACACCTCCCTGGCAGGGACTGCTGGGAAGGAAACGAAGCTGCGTTTCAGGTAAGACAATTTACGTGGCTGCACAATTGGTCCTTGTGGGTGGCTGGCATGTCAGTGTCACCCACCCAAAGAATAGCATTCAGAGGTATGTCAGCAAGCTCTGCCCAGGAGCCAGCGGCTCTGGAAGGGAGGGCTCCCGTGCTGGTGGGCATTGGACAGAGGCAGCATCAAGTGGTGGCTGTAACCCTGTTCCAGCTAAAAATAAGGTCAGCGGAAGGAGAGCCCCGCTGGCAGCTGGACATGCAGAGAACAGAGAATAGTGTGTAGGAGCAACTTCCAGGCCCCTAACTAGAGTGTGAGCATCAGGACTGGGCTCAGGGGGTCATCCTGGCACCGAAACACTGTGTGCCCTGGCTAGGCTGGGAAGGAAGCTGTGCCTCAGTGGGCAAGCAGTGTCCTGGGCTCCTCAGCCGCACCATACCTGCCAAGAGGATTCTCCTTTTCCCTCATTGGTGAGAGAATCTTCCCGGATGGAGCTGAGCTGGCCGATGAGGCAGGACAGGCAGGGCCTGGCCCAGAGCCACAGTGGGGGTAGGAGTGGGCTTGGCCCTGCGTGAGGCAAGTGTCCTTGCGTCTGAACAAGAGAGCCCATGAGAAAATGGAAAACTCACTTTTCTTTAACGTTTTGATGATTAACCCTTTGAAGACCTTGATCCCCAGGATTGGAGTAGTGACTTGCCCTTGTTTATAAGATACTAACTTTACATTCCACCTTCAGTAGCACTTTATGACCTGTTACCCAGGTATAGCTGGGGACTTTTCTTCCTCTTGAACTCTAGGTGGAATTGTCTTGAAACCGCCAGTGTACGGCTGGTGCAACCCTAAAACCCTCCCACTTCCTGGGGTGTGATATTCTTCAACCTTCTGCCTTTTGGGCTGCATCCAAAAATCACTCACATCAGCTTCTGTGAGTTTAGTAGCTGTTAGTAAGGTATTCACATGGCAGGAGGTCAGGAAGGGGTCATATGCCTTCCTTCCCAGCAGCTTGTGACCCCTCTGGTCTCACGCAGGGGTTCCAGTTCTGCTCCCTCCCAAGACCTCGCAGGCCAGCACTCTACAAACGCAAGGGGATTTTCCAATTCCTCTCTGAAAGGAGTTTTGATCCCAATTACAAAGATAATGACAGTTTCTTTAACTTTTTAAAGATACAGTTTGCTTTTAAAATAAAAATTCATTGGAAGTCCATTTTTAAGAAATCCCCAGCAGTCCCTAAAACAAATCAGTATCTAATGGTGCTGCAAGAACAGGGTGAGGAGGAGTCATGGCAGACAAGCCCCTGATATTTGTTGTTTGTGTTTTCCAGTTTTCAGCCACGTGTTTGAAATCCTGTAGATGTGGTCAGCGTCCCTGAGAGCAGAGTGGGGTGCACAGGCCAAGTGCTGAGAAGAGGCAGCCTGGGACAAGGCTGAGCCAGCCTCTTGGTAAGTAGTTAGCAGTTTTGGGTGGTGGCGGGCATGAGGCACTTTCTGGTTGTGTCCATTTCATCAGGATAACCTTGCAGACACTCAGGTCATCTCTCTGGGGAAAGCTCACCACCTGACAGGGTGGCCTGTCCTGTCTTCCTGTGACTGAGCAGCTCCCTCTGGTGGGAAGTTCTCTCTGGCACCCTCAGCTAAGATCTGCCTGCTTAGTTCTGGCCTTTGAGGCCCTAAGGGTTCAGCCTAATCCCTCTTCCATGGCAGCCCAACAGGTATTTGAGGACAACTGGAAAGGAAGAGAGCAGACTCTGAAGCCAGAGCTAGTCCTGGTTGAAGTCCTGGCTGAAGTCCTGGCTCTACTGTTATCTTTGTGATCTCAGGCAAGTTGGTTAACCTCTGTGATTCAGTTTCTTTATCTGTAAAACTGGGACAATAATGTCTGCCTTAGGGCGTGGTCCTGGGAATGAAAATAAAGTATGAGGAGAAGTGGCCTGGTGCTGTTCTGTCACCAATTCTCTGACACCAACTAGGTGTCCTACAGTTCAACTCAATTCCAAGTTAAAGGGCACACAAGTTAACTACCACAAGTTGAAGGGCAAGGTCACCAACAAGACTGCCCCCACTTCAGATGCCAGCTGCTAGTTGGGGCCCTAGGCAACCTGTGCTTCTGATCAAGTTAGCTATAAATTTGGGGGTTCCCTTGCCCCCCCCTTTAGTTCCTGTAATTCACTATAACAACTCACAGACCTCACGGAAGGCATTGTGTGTTACAGTTTTAATATAAAGGATCCAATTCAGGAACCGCCAGATGGAAATAGCGCATGGGGCAGGGTTGGGGGATTGGTGCAGAGCTGCTGTGTCCCCTCATTGTGGAATCCAGGGGTGTCACCTGTAAGAAACGTGCTCACTGGCCCAAACTCAGTAAGTGGACACAGAGACAAAGAGAACAGTAGAGCAAGGCTTTAAGGGGGTCTTGAAAGATCAGGTGTCTGGTGAACAGGCACACCTGGGGCAGTTGGCACAAGTAATTTGCTCCCTAGCATGTAGGTCCCTCCCCTGGTTCCTCAATGGCTAAATACTACAGGGTTCGCATTCTTTCCTGGACATCACCTAAGCAAGTTATATCCATGTTAGGATTTCCCTTACATTTGCCTTAATTTTATTGGAAGGTTTAAAATTTCTTTCTTTTCCCAAATAGGTACAGCCCGTTCCTTACAATCCCCCCCACCCCCTTCCCGGCCTGAGCAACTTCCTGGCATATTTTTCACCACGTGGCCTTTTGTCAATACCTTACTGTTAAAATGTTTAAATCTCCTGGTGGGAATAAATCACATTTAGTTTTTATGCTTTTTCTAACACACCCAGCACAGCAATGTGCTCACCAACCAGGAATCTCCCCCAAGCCTTAGTGTCCAGAGATTTTTAATCTCTGGGGAGCATCGCTGGGGAGGGGGGCTGTATTACTTGGCATAATTGTTCAAGTCATCTGCCACTTGACTCAATCTCAGGTGCTCCCCCTCTTGTCCTCCATGGCTGGGGGTGGGGCTGAAGTTGCAGCCCTCTAATCATGCCCGTGGTCTTTCTTGGTGGCCAGTCCCTTCCTTGAGAAACTAACTCCATCTTGAGCTATATTAACAAAAAGAACATCCAGAAAGGAATGGCGATGATGCGTAGTTCTCTGACCAGATAGTGGAAACATGTCAACCTGGAGGTCACAAAAAAGAACCTACCATAAGTCACCTCATTAGCATCAACTCAGATTTGTGAAAGGGGCTATGATGAGTAACAAAGACACCCCTAAAGTGTTCTGGACATTTTAGAAATCCCACAGGTTTTTGAAGCTCTGTGCCAGGAACCTGGGACAAAGGCCCCCATGTTCTACATGTCACACCTGGCCCAGTAAGCTCTGGCCTCCTCTGATCTTCAGCATCCTGCTTACCCTCTTTTTTGTGATCTCCAGGTTGATGTGCTCCCATTATCTGGTCAGAGAGCTAGGTGTTCTTGTCAGTCTTTTTCTGGATGTTCTTTTTGTTAATAGTGCTCAAGATTGAATTAGTTTTTTGGACTAAAACATATAATTATAGTTATTTAGTGTGCACCTGTTTACAGTTGAATCATAAGCCTCTCATTGCTTGACTTCCTAATGCTATGATGATTCTAGGTGCTAAATGACACATAATAAGAGCAAATGCTTAATAGTACTTGTTATGCACCAGGCACTATTTTAAGTACTTTATATACATTAACTCATCTAATCCACATAACAACCTAAAGAGGTAGTTAAATAGTTGCTGTGCCCATTTTATATATGGGGAAACTGGAGCACAGAGGGGTTAGGTAACTTGCCCAAGGCCACACAGCTAACAAGTGTGATAACTGAGATTCTAACTCATTGTCTTATTTCAGAGTCCATACTTTTAGCCACTAAGCTACACTGCACACACTTTGGTCATCTACAGGACATTTGGGGAATGGAAGGAACAAGCACAAAATGATACTTCTGATTCACAAAGCCAAAGGGTTTGCCCAGGCCCGTTACCGTGAGGGAGTCAGGGCTTCCATTTCCAACCCCACCCTCATCGGAGCACCTCTGGAGCAGCTCTCAGGGGCTGAGCTCTAAGAAGTAAAGGCAGGCCTGGGAGGCAAGGACTCCTCTCCATTAGCCCAGAACATCTTCATTCCTTGTGCTTTGGGGAGAGAGGAGCTACTTTAGAGCCTTCACAGACCTGTTCCTGTAAAATGCAGCCTCTCCAAGGGGAGGAGGGGAGATGCAGCTTTTTCCTGCCGGAATGGAAAGGATTAAGGCTAGGAAGGCTCAGTACTAGGCTGTGCAGGCGAAAATGATCCCAGTCCCAGAGAAGCTGGGAGTTCAAGTGGTTTTGGAACTGGAGGGACCTGAGTCAGAAGGAATGCAGGGGGCTCAGTCCCATGCTTATCTCTAGTGCACCCATTGTGAGGTTGCTTGTTGCTGTTTTAAAAACAACATCAAAGATTTAGGTCTGTGAATGTTCCAAAGAGAGTTAAAAGCGATGGGGTGCAGTGGTGCAGTGCCTCTAGAATTTTCGTTTTCAGTGCTGTCTGGCCAGCAGAATCTGGGTGGTGACCACACGTCTGCATGGCTTTGATGTATTCCCATTGTGTTTGACCTCACAATCCCTGTTGCCCAAGTTCCAGGGATGAGGCTGTCTGGGAACATGATGAAGTTAACTCTCCCCATGCACACGGGGTTGATTTGCACCCTTAAGGCAACTATTAGGAGGTCATATGTGTTCTCTGCAGATGTTTTTCTCTTGCCGTTTGGCTTGAGGGAGAGGAAGAAGTGCAGGAAAAAGGTTTTTTTCTCCAAGAAACCTAGATCTTCCATCCTTCTGCCTTGTTGAGATGAATCAGTCTCTCTCCATAGAATATCAGAGCTGGAAGGGGGCCCAGAGGTCATTCAATCGCTCCCTCATTTAGAAATGGACAAAGCGAGATGCAGGCACAAATTACTTATCAAAGTCTGTGCAGCTAGAGAATGATAGAATTGGAGCAACATTGCAGGCTGACTTCTAGTCCAGAGCTAATTCCACCGGAAACATCCTTGACACTCAGTCACTCTTCTTCACTTAGATGAAGAACCTGGCGTAAGTGTTACTAAGTACAACTTCAGCCATTCAAACAACCTGCCAAATCTGTTTCAAAATTGTTCTTTAGAGAATTTTTGTGTCAGCTGCCACTCCCAGAATACCCCTTCTTCCATACCCCATTTTTTGAAACCAAATATGTCATCTGTAGGACTGGTAGGCTGGTGCTGGTTGGGGAGATGTGGTGAGGGGATTCATATGGAGATGACGAGTCAGTGAAAGAGTTAAGGTCAGAGGTCATGCTTTTGCAACTTTGCAAAAGCAGGCTGTAGTGGCATTTGGAGCACTCTTGCTGTCCCATGTCAAGTGTATGGTGGCAGGTGGTTTGGAGTGGGAGGGACATTCTCCCAGGTATAAGGTAATGAGTTCATTCTTATACTATATATATATGTAAATTCTAATTGTGTAATATTTTTAACACACTTTAAAAAAAATTTAAAAGCAAATTAACTCTTTAAAAAGGTCACGTTTCATTATCTTTACAATTGGGATCAAAATTCCTTTCAAAATCTCTTATATCCATGGGAAGTGGTGCCTGGCACCAGCATTAGAAACATGAGGCTTTGTGCCACCTTGCAGACTTGCTAGAGATGGCCAATACCTGGAGTGGATGCCTTCCATAACATTTTACAACCACTAACATCTAGCCAGTGGTATTTCAACTCTGGCTGCCTGTCAGAATCACCTAGGGAACTTTTAAAAATCCTGATGTCCAGGTCACACCCGAGACTAGTACCATTAAGATCTCTGATGTCAGCCTTTTTTAAAGTTCCCCAGGTGATTCCAGTGTGCCCCCAAGGTTGAGAAACACTGCTCAAGGCCAGGGGTTTAGGTTATCAGCTGGCCCTTCTGTACCTGTGCCCTCCCTTGAACTTGTTATTTGCTTATCCCCAAAAGGGGGATAAAAGGAAGGAGGGACCTTGGGAGGAAAAACAAATTGCTTGCATGTGCTGGGCTGATAGGGTAGATGTCCACTCTTCCTCTACCCTAGCGCATCACCCCACCCACCCCACTCAGAGGAACTGTACGGTGTAGGCAGTGTCCTGACAAAGATGGAAGAGGTCACAGACAGCTCACAGACAAGAATAGGCTTTCCGGGCTTTCATAATGAGCAGCTAGCTGGAATAAAAGTTAAGGCTTGACAGGATCCATGGAGAGGGAAGAGCAGGACCAGAGAGACCAGGAACTCTGAGAGAAATAGAAAGCACTCCGCCTTGTGGGTTGGGAACCTGGGGAGGTAAAGTGACCGAGGGGCAGGTTAAGGATGAAAGCCAGGTGTCTGGGCCCTTATGATACTTTTGTTAGTATTCCTTACTCCTGTTCAAAAGCTAATCATCCTTCAGTCAAGGCACTTCCTGTCTGTTGCGGAGAAGGGAGGGGATCAGCCAAGACGGATGAGGCCGAAGCTCTGTATGGCTGCCCTGTGTTGAAGGGCATGTAGTACAGATCTGAGGGCCTCCCATGCTGACACGCAAAGGGAGACAGGTGTGGCCAAAGCCGCAGAGCTGGGCAGTGGAGGCTGGAGCTACAGCCTGCTTCTTCAGAAGGGCTCCAACACAGCAAGAGAAGACATTCCTTCATTCTCTGTCAGGCATTTCAAAAAGCAAGCTTGAGTAGAAAAAACCTGTTGCTTTTCCCCCTCCCAACTCTCCAAAGACTGTCCTGGTGCTCATTCCAGGATCGGGTTAAGATATGTGGGACTCTGGACAAAGTGGTGCCCTTCAAACAGTGGTTAATTCTCTTACCATTTCTAAATACATATTTAGTGGGCTTTGGGAGAAACTAATTTCCCATTAATAAAAAGTGCACACCTCTTTTAAACTTGGACTAAGAATCTGATTCTGCATTAAGACACGTTTATGCAGATTCACCAATAATTCTTTTCCAGAGGCCAGAACAAAGTCCACCTTGTTTGGAAAAGCATTGCCCAAAGCGTCTCCCACCTTTCAGTAGTTCCTGTTCTCCTTCCAGCTTTCTCTGTGAATTTCCTGCCACATTTTTTTTAGGGGACTTCTTAGACGGTTTGCATTTTAGATGAAGTACTAATTCCCAGCAAATAGCTTCACACTCTGTAGGTCTGCATCACGGAAACGCTCAAAAAAGTCTGCAGGTCCCGCTTGCCCCTGAGGAACTGTCTGCTCCGTCCGGAGCGCGGCGGTCTAATCTGGTGGGTCTGTCAGGGAGGGCGGAGGCCCTGGCGCCTTTGCCGTATTTGTCACTCAGTCCGGTGGTGCATAAGCGCCCCCTGTAGCTCGGCGGCTGCCTGCGCCCTGCCCTCTAACCCCGGGGCTCGGCGGGCGCGGGGAAGAGCTGCATGCCACCGTGACTGCGACCGAATCCGGCCCCTCGGCCTCGGGAAATGGGTACCCTGCCTGGGAGCACCGACCTGTCCACTTCCCTTCCCCCTTCTCCGCAGGGCTCCGGGAGTGGATCGTAAACCCACCAGGACGATGAGTGAGGAGACTGTCCCCGAGGCTGCTTCCCCGCCGCCCCCGCAGGAGCAGCAGTACTTCGACCGCTTCTCCGAGGACGACCCTGAGTACCTGCGCCTTCGCAGCCGTGCGGCGGACCTGCGGCAGGACTTCAACCTGATGGAGCAGAAGAAGCGGGTCACCATGATCCTGCGGAGCCCAGTGAGCCGGCTGCTGGCTGGGCGCCCGGGGGAGGAGTAGGGGCGGGGAGGCGGATGGCGCTGATTCCTCTGGACAAACCTAAAGATAAAGAACCTCCCTTCCCCTTGCTCAGGGTCGTAGCAATTTTAAGGCCATTGAGCAAGATGGGGTCTGGTCGTGTGGGTGTTTGATTCTCTTCCTAGTCACTGGTGGATGGCAAAACCTTGGCTTGGTGGCAGGAGGAGGTGGGTCTGGGAGACAGGAGCCCCAGCTCCTCTTCCTATGCCCCTTGTGAGCCTCAGCTTCTAGTCTTACTTTCCCTTCTCACCAAAAGCTGTAATGGTGAAGAGGCATATACCTGGAAACCAGAGGCCAGCAGGTGGTGCCACGTGGGAGGATAGGGGCTCCCTGTCTGAACACTGAAAGAACTCACTGCCAGGCAGTAAGGCTGACATCCACAGGATGGAGGTGAAGAGGGCCTGGAAGCCCCGAGAAGTGGGGAGAGTGGAGTGTACAGAGGCTGTGGGACAGGGGCTGGGGAAGGCAAGTCGTGCTCACCCCACCGTGGTCCCAGACTTGAGTCCACAGCTCATCATTGAGGCAGGTGGAGGATACTGAGAAGGACAGAGCACAGGCCTAATGGATCACTGAAGGAGGAGGCGATGTAGGCTGTGGTTGGGGAGGAAGAGCAGTGTGGAAGGAGGCAATGGAAGTCAGGGTGGTAATGCTGGGGAGTCCTCAGGAAACTGTGTGACCTAAGTGCTGGGAAGCTCAGGTTGGAGCTGGCATCTCCAGGAACATGCCAGGGCAGGCTCTGCCTCAGCCCTCACTGGGCTTCAGCGAGCCAGGGCATGTAGGGCTGTGCGTGGCCCTGGTTGAGAGCAGAGTAGATGCTCAGGCCTCTCAGAGGAGCACAGTCAGAGGGGATGGGCCTGAGGTCTTGGTGACAGGTGACATTGTTGTGGAGGAATATGGCAGGTGCTAAAGGCTTTGGGATTGATGGAAAAACCTGAGTGTGCCTAGGAGAGTGGCTGGTGTGGTAGGAGAAGTGGCAGAGTTAATACCAACCCATGTTTTGGGCCCTGAAGGATGGGACTGTATTCTCAGGCCAGAGATGGGGACAGGAGTTCATGCTTCTGTCCTTTTGTAGATTCACCAACACTAAATGGCTGTGTTTTTCCTCCTGAGTGTCCCAGCTGGTGGCGTGTGTGATCTGATGAGACTGAAAAGCCTGCCTTAGAGTAGTGGGATTCAGAAGTAGAAGTGACCTGAGAGATCAAATCCTTCTGAATGTGGGGAAACTGAGGTCCAGAAGAGGCCATAGGCATGGGTAATGGACAGGGAAGATGGTTCTGCCTTATAAAATGTCTCTTAATCATTAAAGTGAAGTCCTGCTGTGTCTGAGAATGTGGAGCAGTCTTGACTATCACTTAGAAACAGTAAGTAGTCCTCCCTGGAATCTGGAGGACTACCCCCCAGGGCAAGGGGGACTGGATCCATTCCCAGCATCTCCTGGTCATGCCACCGAACCAGTTTAGGGAGGCTCCTGAGGTCCCAGTGCAATTCCTGATGTCCTCTGAGGCCCAGGGATCCCAAGTGTGGCCCTGACCTCACTGACCCTGGGCTAGGAAGGGGGCCCTTAGTCTCCTGCGTGAGACCCACTGGGGGACCAACAGCTGGGGGTCTGCTTCAGTCTTTCAGGGAGGAGCTGGAGGGCCTCATCCAGGAACAGATGAAGAAGGGGAACAACTCCTCCAACATCTGGGCTCTGCGGCAGATCGCGGACTTTATGGCCAGCACCTCCCACGCTGTCTTCCCAACATCCTCCATGAGTACGTGGGGAGCTGGGGAGCTGCCAGGAGCAGAGGTGGAGGAAGTCAGGAGGAGAAGGGAGGAAGGAGCAGCAAGAAGCCTGTGGTTGCCAGGCTACAGAGTGAGGAATGAGCTGTGCACTTAAATTAGCAGGCCTGGGGTAGCTGAGCAGCAGCCAGAAAGGTACCTGGCTCGGCTTCTGATGCTGCTGTGACTTAAAGACCCACAGGGGAGTTCTCCCTGATGCCCAGAAATAGGAGGGCATGGTGGTGGTGACTTAGGGAAGAACCAAGTTCTGATCCTGGGGAGAAGGGGGCAGGATAACAGGGCATCACTGCTCTGAGAGGCAGGGTAGCATACACATGACCCCCACTCCAACCCCTCATAAGTGTATCAGCATGAAGGTTGCAACTCAAGGTCTCGTACCTGGCCTTTGCTGATAACCCCAGGAGTGGAGAGTGAGGATTTTGCTCCTGTCACTCTAGCTATGGGTACAGGACCCAAGAAGATTATTTGTGTATCAGCAGCTAGCAGCATTCCCTGACTCAGGCTGCCCTGTCCTCAGTCTGCTGGAGCCACACTCCCTTGGAGATGAAGTGGTGGGGATGGGAGCAGGCCACTGAAGCCAGTGTCTCCACTAGACAGGCCCCACCAGACAGGCCTACCTGACTCCATAGGTCAGGGCCAGGAGCAGCCAGGGCTAACCATGAGCCCATCTTCCTGGGAGCTGAAGCTTTGTCCCCAACTTTTAAGAAACAGCAAAAAATACTTCCTCCTCAACATGATGAATACAGGATTATGGTGACATAATTTAGGGAAATCAAGAAAATGAAATAAAAATCACTGTACTGTATTTTTACAACCAAGAAATTACTCTTGTCAATATTTTGGTGTATATTGTTCCAGCCTTTTTCTCTGAATATATATAGGATATTCAAACAAAGATGGAATCACATTATTCATACAAGTTTGATAGCTTTAATATATCTTGACTGATTTTTCACATAACAAAACTGGTTCTGTAATATTATTTTTGGCAGGCATATGTTAATCTATGACATGGCTGAATGTGGCAGTTCATTTAATCAATTTCCCACATTTGGACTTTTAGGTCATTTCCAGCTTTTCCTTTTATTAACAATGCAGTATATATCCTTGTAAATAAGTCTGTGATCATATTTGTGATTATATTAAGACAAATTATGAGAAGTGAATTGCTAGACTGAATTCTACACATGTTTTAAAGACTTTAATGCGTAATGCCAGATTACCCGGAGAGAGATGGAGCTAATTTACATTCCCACCAGAGTGCCCATTTTCTCCACTCTCATCTGTCTATCTTATATTTGTTTCATCCTCATGATTTCATAGGTGATATAAAGGTACTTTATTTGTGTTTTAATGTGCATCTATTTGATTACTAATGATAAAATTACTACATAATTTTCATTTAGTAGTAAATTGCCTGTCACATCTTTTGCCAGTTTTCCTACTTGCTTATTCTTTTCTTACAAATTTTTAAATCTTTACAAAGTAAGGCAATTTCCCTACTGTCTGTCATATAGATTGCAGTTTTTTTTCCAGTGGCTCCTTTGCCTTTTAATGTTCTTTATGGTGTTCTTGTGGTACATAATTCTTTCATTTCCATTTAGTTGAATCCATTGCTCTTTTCCTTGAACTCTGTTCTGCCCTTGATCTCATGCTTAGAAACACCTTCCCCATGTTTTATCATCTGATGGGACAAATACCCTTCATCATTCATTTGCTGGTTTTTCCCAACTCTTTGTACAACTTGATTCTTTAAAATAACTGCAAGTATTTTATCAAGTCTCCCCATCCATCTCAAAAAACTCCTTTTGGTATTTTAATTGGGATTACATTAAGTGAATACATTAATCTGGTGGAGACTTTATAAATTTAAATTACCATATTAGAATGTAAGCTCCTTGAGGGAAAGGATATGTGTATGTTTATATCCTAGAGTAGTGTCCCGGACTTAGAAAAGTAGCTGACACATAGTAGGTGCATAAAAAGTACTTTCATGAATGAACTTTAAATCTTTCCAGAAATGATGTGTCTTCTATTTATTTTTAGTCCATCAGAAAAGTTATTTTCATATACTCCCTACTAATTTCTTGTGTTTATCCTGGAAATTTTATGTAATTTGTTATTTTGAAAGATGCTCCATTCAGTTTTCTTTGTGGTTACAGCCATCATCTAGGGAAGCTAATGAATATATGTATTTAAGCCAGCCCCTGATCGCACTTCTAAATTCTCTTATCTTCTCAGTTAATTATTTTGGGTTTTATATATAGAAAAATCACATCATCTGCAAATCATGGTCATTTTGTATCTTTCATTCCAACATTTACTGTTTTGTTTATTTTCCCAGGTTTCTTATTGCAATTATTAGACCTCTTAGAATAATGTTTAATAATAGATCAGAGAGTAATCATCCTTGTCTTGTTTCTGACTTTAATGGAAATCTTTTTTTCCACAAGAGTTGAAATAGTTATTCTTCATTATGTTGAGGAAATATCTTTTTAGTTCAATATAGGTTTTTCTCAGAAATGGATGTTGAATTTTATAAAATGCGTTTGGGGTGTTTATTGATTTTTCTTTCCCTGAACTGTTGATGTGATGAATTTTATTAATAGATTTCTGAATATTGAACTCTTTTTTTACATTCCTGAAATAAATCATCCCTGGTTTTGATATATTCTTTTAAAACTACTCTTCTGGATTTGATTTGTTAAAATTTTATTAAGGACTTTTGCCTCCATATTCACACATGAGGTTGGTCAGCATTTTACTTTTGGGCCAGTCTTCTTTTGTGTTGGCATTCAGGCTATGATTTCCTAAGTTGAATCAGGGTGATCCCACCCTTTTCTTTGCTTTGATGGAGTCTCTGTTCCTTGAAGATGTATTATCACTTGTAAGGACCTCCAGCTCTAGCACATTTTAAACCATCTATCTTTCTCAGTTTCACCCAGGTTCTTTAAAAATTTACTCTGCTGCTTCTTAAGTAAATTTTGGTCATCTATTTTTCATAAAATAATCCATTTCATAGAACTTTTCAAAATTACTAGTTGTGATTGGCAATACTGTTTTTGTCACTTAAACTTTCATTGTGGCTGAGGTGACATCCCATTCTCATTCCTGGTGCTGTGTATTCCCACTTTGTATTTACTGGCCAATCCAGATGTTAGTTTGTTTATAGATCTCACATAAACCAACTCATGAATTTACATGTTGGTTCTTCTAAGTTTTCATTTCCCAATTCATTGATTATGTTTTTATGTTCATTAATTCTTTTACATCACTGTTGTTTGGTTTATTTAGTTCTTTGTATTTTTATTGAATAGAATAAAATGGATTTGATTTATTTTCTTATTTAATTGAGTAACAAAAACATTTAAGGCTATGAGTATTTTTTTCTCTGTGTATAGTTTGGTCTTACCCCATGAATTTCGACATATAGTTTTTCCTTTACTGTTAATTTTCAGGTAGTTGTCAGGTGCTGTTTTGATTTTATTTTTGTTCTGAGAACTCTCTGAAAGTGTGTTTTCTCATTTCCAAGTGGTTGAACTTATATTCTTTGAAAGATTTATTGGTAATGTTTACTTCTATTGTATTATGTTTTAATGTCTATGTTGGGGATTTGTTGAGATTTTCTTTGTAGCCTAATATTTTCAAATGAAGTATGGGTATAGACTCTATTTTTAGGTTTTTATTTAAAAATCTCTATCTTTAGTATTTCTGGTTTTATAAAAAAATGATAGCTGTATTATGTCTCCCACTATATTTGATTTCTGTTCATTTCTCTGTATATTTCTGATAACTTCTGCTTTGTACATCTTGATGAAGTGCTATTCAAACATCAGAGTTCTTTATAGCTATAGCTATGTAGATATTCCTTTAATCTGTATAAATGCCCTACAAAAATGCCGTTTTGTCCAAAAAGAGATTGCATTCCTTGACTTCTACTTTGATAATATTATGACTTATGTTTATTTTTCTTTATATTTACTTAGCATACTTTTGGTGATCTGTTTATTTTTACCTGTTTCATGTCACTTCACCTTAGTGTTTGTTCTGTGTAAGCCTTGGCACTGTCTTTTGGCATCTGTTGCTACAGCAGAGAAATCTGAAACAGCCTATATTTTGTTCCTTTGTAAGTAATGAATTTTTTTCTAGATGCTTGTGGATTTTCCCCCTTATCCTTGTATTTCAGAAATGTTGTCAGGAAGCATGTAATTGTAGGTTTTTTCTTTTTATGGACTTTTCCCTGGATAGCAGTTATATCCTTGCAGTTTTTAACATGGATCTGAAAAAAGATTATCTAATTATCTATATGCTGGCTCTCTGGTCTTTGTCTCGCATTATCTATCATATTCTTTCTCATCATTTTCATGTCTCTGACTTTATACTCTTCCTTTTGAGAAATAGGGCTGACCAGCATTCCCACTGCCTCAATGAGAATGAGCAGCATCTGTCAGGAAGATGTTAGATGCCTGAAAATGCGGTTGGTGCACATCCGGAGCATCCGAGTCAGGGAATGTTGGGGGTCGGGGGAGTTCCAAGTGTTATGAGTTCAAGCCCAGCTAGGTTTCTCTTTCTCCAGCTCCTTGGTCCTTAGAATGTGTTTTGTTTTTTGGGTTTTGGTTCCTTTTCAGTAGGGTGTCCTTCAGTCTTAGCTTTCAGGGAGTTTGGTGAGTTGTCATCTTTTTTCTGTGCTTTCCTAGGTACTTTGAATAAATGACTCATATCTGAGTCATAAATCTGATGTTCAGCTACCCTAACTTTTGTGAGACTGGTCAGACTAAGCATTGTTTCTATTAAGACCCTGAGAGCAGAGGATGGGACTCCTGTAGAGCGGGTCTCCTCCGCCTAGGGCCTGTGGGTGGGGCAACCCTCATGGCAAGCGTGGCGGGGTGGGGGAGGGGGGCTCTGGTACAGGACACGAGGTCGTGATGGAGAGGGTGTTTACAGACCTATGCTGGCCTCCTATCGCTGGGACTCCTTATTATTGGTAAGAAAAGGAGGAAAAGAACTCCGGTCTGAAGACTCTCCCTATAATAGACCACCCTGCCTGGCTTGCCTGGGGCCTTATGCTTTTGATATGCCTCCCTGTTGTTGCCAGGGATGAAGCAGAGAGGTAATTTCTTGCCTGGGGAATGCAGAGAGGCAGAAGGGATCCCAGACTGGCCAATATGAGTTAGAAATCCTTGATTTTGGAATTTTGTTGTTAGTTTTCTTGCCAGTTCAGCTGAGCCTTTGGACTACTTCTGTCCCTGTCAACTGTGTTTGCTGGCACAGGCCCTGGAGGTGTCCCACCTCTGGTGGGACAGGCCCTTTGGGTGTGTTCTCCTGACGCAGTGTCTGAGACTTGCTTTCCTCGCTCTGCTTGCTTAGGCCCAGCAGCACCCAGTCCACCCGCACATTCCCAGACCACCTCGTCATGTCCACTAGTGGCAAACCGGATGCAGGACATGCACCACATTGTACAGCAGTGAGGTTTATAGAAATGGTAGAAGCTTCCAAGGGGCATTTTAATCCATTAAAGTTTTTAGTGGGACTCTGGGAAAGGCAGCATCAGAAGGCTCCCAGCCAGACATTTTAAGCAGGAACCCTTTCCTATTGATTCTTTTATTAGTTCCTGGACACTGATTGATCAGAGAGCTGGGGCTCAGATGCCCTCTCCTGCCTTCCTGAGGCATTCAGGTAGCAGTCATCATGGTTAATGGGACAGAATGGAGGTCATCTCCTAGATGTAAGGACAGGACTGTCAAACTGTCTAGGCCCATTTGCAAATCCCTTCTACACCACCCCACACCAGATTCCCAGAAAGAACCAAAAATAACCATCAAGGAACTGCATATCCGGAGGGAAGGGAGCAGATGTGGCCTGCCTGAGTCCTTGAGTCCTCCATCCAGCCACAGCCACACTAACTTCTGGAAGTTTATGACTTGTCAGAAAAAGTTGAGGCATTTACTTCCTGGCTGACGTGGCTTTCTGTCTGCCCTATTTCCAAGGCAGAGAAAAAGTTGCATTACATGGTATAGTTAAAACAGTATGATAAGAGCAGGCCTGATGATTATTAACAACTTCATTAAAACTAACTAATGAAATGTACACATATTTCTGCTCAGAAATGTATTCTTGCTTTCATCCCATATATTTTTGTGTCAGTTTTTGAATTTATGGTAAGTTTAGCATTCCAAGAACCCAAACATGAAGTCTTGCCATGATTTTTGTCCAAAAGCAATGCCATCTTTACCCAAATAAGCAGAGGACTTTGTTGAGCACAGCTCTCCATTCTGTGGACTTTCTCCCCTAGTAAGGGTCAAAGAATGTTTAATTCCCTGCCTGCAGAATCTCTTGTGCAGTTGTAGAACCAGTGAGAATTTGGAAAAGACCAGGGCCAAGGAGGGTGGGGTCGGGAGGTGGTGGATGGAAGCCCCTGGCCTGAGGGCTACTCTGTGCAATTGCAGACTTCTCTGTGGTGACGCCCATCAACGACCTCCACACAGCTGACTCCTTGAACCTGGCCAAGGGGGAGCGGCTCATGCGGTGCAAGATCAGCAGTGTCTACCGGCTCCTGGACCTCTATGGCTGGGCTCAGCTGAGTGACACCTATGTCACGGTGAGGAGGGCATCTTGGAGTGGGGGAAGCCCTGTGTGTGGTCCCCACAAAACCCGAAGGGAGAGTTCCTGATGTTTGGCATGGCCGTGGCACCACTGGGGGCCTTTGGTCAAAATTGAGTGAGCCCCTTCAAGGTTCCTAACCAGTGTGATTACCTGAAATAGATAACCCACCCTGTGGTTGAGGAGCCATGGGCTCCTGGACCCTGTTTCTAGGGCTGCCCTTGACCATTGGGAGCTTCCTATTGTAGTTCCATTTTCCCAGTGCCAAATAAAGGCTGAGTCCTCTTCATCTCTGAGGGGTCAGAAGGGAGATAAGGGTTCTTGAGAGGGAGGTTCGAGTGCAGTGGATTCAGGGTAAGAAAGGGTTTAAGAAGAGTATCCTTGGAAATGACCCCTCTCCCTCCTTGCCACTGAGAATGTGTGTCTCCACCAGCTGAGAGTCAGCAAGGAGCAGGACCACTTCCTGATGAGCCCGAAGGGAGTTTCCTGCAGCGAGGTCACAGCTTCCAGCCTGGTGAGTACAGCCTGGTGTCCCACTGCCCATTCCTTACTGAAATGACAGCTCCCGCTCTGCTCCTTCAGAGAAGGTCATCTCCACATTGGCCCCTGCAGTCCTGTCCCTCATGGAGCTTGCAGTCTGGTGGGGAAGAGAAGACACACGTACACCAAAGCAACTGAGTGCCCAGAGCATGATGTGGCCATGAGACCACACGTGAGGTGCAGTCAGAAAGTGCGGTAGGAGGGAGGAGGGACGAGAGATGGGCCTGGAGTCCCCAGACCCAGAGATTGGACCACAAAGGCTAGGAGTGGGGAGGCCTTCCTGGATTGGGGGTACGTTAGAGCCACAGCCCATGCTTTGTCCCAAAACCATGCAAAACTCGTCTAGTACTGAGCCTTTAGGGATTGCTCCTGGGACCCCTTCCCATTCTCCTGCTCCTTTTAGATGTGGTAGGAAGAAATTTCCAGAAGTTGGTTTCAATCAAGAAAGATCTCACGGTGGGAGGAGGAAAGCAGTAGAAAGGACTGTCTCAGAAGCAGTTGACGCCCAATGGTGTTTAGATGCATGGGCCGCTCTGTGGCTGTGTGCCTGGGAGAGGAGGGTGCCACCTCGGGGCCTCTGCCAGGCCTGAGACACACTCACATGTTGAGTCCAGGTGCTCCGTTAAAAGAGCAGGCTGAGAAATCCTGGCATATCTGGGCAGGACAGGACCTCAAGGACTGCAAAGTCCCCTTTACAAGGAGGAAAGGATGGTAAGTGACTTGCACAGGGCCTCCCATGGAGGTCATGGCCAAGGACTAGGACCACAACACAAGGACAGCACAGGCTCTGTCTTTAAGGAGTTCTTGGTCTGGTTGGGGGAGCAGGTGAGGCAATTGGGGATGAAACTCTAGAGTGAGAGTGTTCTGAGACGAAGGAAGCATGGCCTGGGGAGAGGGCACAGGCCCAGTGGGTGCTGTAGGAGGTTGGTGGGGCCTCTCGGGTGACAGAGCGGAGACCTCAGGGGCCCACAGCAGACTTAGGCCAGGAGGCAGGGACAGGTTGGGCAGCAGGGATTTGGCAAGAGTGCGTTGCTCACGAAGGCTAGATGCATGCCTGACCTGGTGCGCTTGGGAGGACAGGTAGTGGCCAAGTGTGGCTCACATATTCACTGGCTGGGGGTGAGGCTGGGAAGGGGATGAGGAGCAGATGATGAGTGGCACTGAGGCTCTGTTTTGGTGCTCTGGCTTTATTCTGCCGGACATGTAGAACCTCTGAAGCATTGTAAGTGGGTGAGTGGTATGATCAAGTTTCTGTTCACTTGGGAACTTGTTAGAAATGCAGAATCACAGGCCCCATTCTTGGCCTACTGCATCAGTTTGCATTTTGACAGGACTTTTATGCACAGTGAAGACTGAGAAAGATGAGCATTTTTTGTGTTGAATTATAGTCCCCTGTGTCTGCTGTCAGCCAGTGCACTCCCCAAGGGCCTGCTCTGGGCTTTTTCTCCCAACACCAAGCCCAGTCTTGCTCAGGGTGTGGTGGAATGAATGAAGTCTGGTGGGTAGGCATGTGCAGCCTACTGGAGGGGCCTCTGCCTTCCCTATAGCCATAAGTCTCTCTTCTGTGGCCCAGATCAAGGTGAACATTCTGGGCGAGGTGGTGGAGAAGGGCAGCAGCTGCTTCCCAGTGGACACCTCTGGCTTCTGTCTGCACTCGGCCATCTATGCAGCCAGACCCGACGTGCGGTGCGTCATTCACCTGCACACGCCAGCCACGGCGGCGGTGAGTGCCTGCTCCTCAGCCACGTTCCCTCTCCGAAGCTGGCTACTCAGAGAGTCTCTTAGAGGAAAGACATGACCCCCCTCTCCCTAGGCTAGTAGAGAGTTTGAAACAGTTCTGGAAAGATTTCCTGGAACTCAGGCCAAGGTGAGGTAAGGACACCACCCCAAGAGGGGACCGTAATCCTCTCCATTCTTTCAGCTACGGAAGTCTTGGTTGAGGGGATCAGGTAAAGGTGTATAATGTCTGCCCCACTGCATCCCCCGCCCCACTACATAGATAAACTGGTGCCACTTTCCCAGGCGGTGGCACCTCCTGAGTTTCAGCTCAGAGCAGTCCTGTTGGACCCGGTGAGGGCTGGTGCCTGCCGCCCATGGCTCAGGCTCTAGAGGAGAGATCTTGATAGAAGATCAGATGGTGGGAACCTGGACTTGCCCACTTTTCATAGCCCAGAGTGGGCTGAGAGGAGGGGACAGGAGCAAGAAAAACCAGGAGAGACTAGGAGGAGTACCCTTGAGGAGCAGGTGTGCCCTTGAGTTGTTTCTCCACATGTTCCTACGGCCCTAAGTTCTTGGTGTTCCCTCAACCTGCACCCCACCTTACTGACCCCCAGCCACACACCTCCAGGGACAGAGCAGATTTGTTACTGGCCTCTGGTTTTCTCAGCACACACCCATGACAAGCACTCAGACCTTCCAGAATTTGGAACAAGAATGGATGATGTGTTTGTGCTCAGTGTCCATTTCTGCAGAGCCCCGGCTTAGCTGTGGGATGAAGTGAGTGAAGGAGGGCGGGAGTCTCCACATTCCTTGCTTTTAATAAAGAGCTGGGCATGGGGGTTACAGCGGGGATTTAACGCTGGCATCCATTGCCATGTTGTCAGTGAAGTGGGGCTTCTCACAGGGACTCTACGTTAATGAAGTCATGGCTGTGTCTGCACTGACCTCAAGGCTCTTGGTCTCCACCAGCCACCCCAGGGAACCCTGAGTCCTGCTTGGCCCCAGCCTGGTGCCAGTGCTGCTGCCCAGAGTCCTAGGACGCAAGCAAGGCAGGGGTGGCAATAGCAGCTCTCTGGAGTGCATTCTCTGGAGCAACTGTGGAAGCTGATATACTGACATGGTTGCTGTGAAAACTGAAGGAAAGACAGGAGGGGAAGCAGCCAGAAAGCAAGACCCCGGCCAGGTGGAAGACAGTCAAAGGGAGGTGCTTTTCTTGTGTGCTGGCTCCTTCCCCACGTGGGCCCCAGAGTAGAACATGGCTGTGCCACTCAGAGGAAAGGGCGAACGAGACAGACTAGTGGGGGAGCCCGCAGGGGCTAACTTCAGTCATCTCACTAAAGGTGTCGGCCATGAAGAGTGGCCTCCTGCCCGTCTCCCACAATGCGCTGCTGGTGGGGGACATGGCCTATTATGACTTCAATGGCGAAATGGAGCAGGAAGCTGATCGGATCAACCTGCAGAAGTGCCTTGGACCCACCTGCAAGGTTTGGCTCAGCTGTTCTGGGAAGATGCTTGGGGGTGGGATTGTCACAAACCAACATCACAAGTGATACATGTTCATTGGGCAATGTTTAGAAGTTTCCCAGAAACCAAAAAAGTAAATAAAATTCTCTCACTGTGCCCTTAAGTTTTGGTACACACCCAAAATATACTCCTATGTACTTAACTAGGATCATAAAGTATAGTCTCCTTTGTTCCCCTTAGCAATGTATAGTAAACACCTTTGTGTGTTATTATTTTCTCCATCACTATTTTACATTATTAAATTATACTTCAGAATATGAATGGCTATGCTACCATTTACCTGAACAGTCCTCTGTGATGGGATATTGGAAGATTTTTTTTTTTCCTGAATTTTCTCTTGATGTAAACAGCACAGCAGTGAAAATGTTTTCAGCTAAGTCTTTGTGTATTGCTTGAGATGATTTCCTTAGGATACATTTCTAGAGATGCATATCATAAAACTCTAAATTCGTATTGCCAAGCTGCCCTCTCCCCCACCCAGTGGCTAGAACATGAGAGTGCTCTTTCTCTGCTGTCTCCCCAGACTTCAGTGTTTTTTTTTTCTTGATAATTTGATAGAGAAGAACGTGATCTCACTATTGTCTGGTTTAAATCTGAAGACATATTTTATAATAGCATGTCATTAGGGGTGGTCAGATCAGTAGAAGTTTCAGAGCCAAGCCCAGGTTGATAGACACTTGCTTCTGTCCTCGAAAGGCACTCGCTGCCTGGGTCATTTCCCACCTGAGAGTCCCTGCTTTCCCATCTCTAACTCCGAGGAGATGGCCTGCTCTCACCTGGCATTCTCTAGAACTCTTTAGTAGTTCCTGGAGAAGGATGGGGTGTTCACATTTGTGAAATACTACAGGAATTTGAGAGGTGGGCATTTGTTATCTGCAAAACCTTCTGTGGGCCAGAGTCAACATCTCTTTGTGTTTCTCTGGTACTTGAGAGGAAGAAACTCCAGCTGTTTTCAGCAGGAGAGAATGTAACGATTAGACCACCAGGCCTCAGCCCAGGTCTGCAAGGACAGAGCAACACATAAGTTTGCGTTCCAGCTCCCAGGTGTGAAGCAACTGGTGTCATAGAGTTCTTAGGGATCAAAGCAACCAAGAAGAGTTTCTGGTGCTTGGGGAGTTAGGCTCTTGGTAGAAATTCATTTTTGGCCCCCCGCCACCACCACCTTTTACCTGCCTGCCCCTGGCTGAGTCAGAAACATGGCACCAACAGTGAGAACTCCTGGGTTCTAGTTTCAATTCTGCCCCTAATCAGCTGAGAGACTTTCAGTTTCTTTAGGCTTCTATTTCCTCTAGAGTACAACCAGTGAATTAAGAGTAGAAGGTTACCCAAGCTCTGTCATAGAACTGTGGGGCCACAGAGCTGCCAGGGCCTCCCTGAGTCCATGGAGAGGAAACCCCAGGTCCAGAGAGGTGACGCGACTCGCCCGTTTCTGCAGAGCATCCCTCAGAGAGCCACGCCCTAAGCTTTGACTCCCAAGTCAACTGGACCTTCATATTGGACATCAAGTAATTTCATTCACTTTAACAGCAAAAAACACCAGTTTTTCAGACTTCTAAATTCTCTTAATACCTAATAATCCAGGCTGTCCAAAGAAATCCACCAAGCTATTTAGTCTCAATGTTATAAAACATCTTCTGTTTCTTAGGATGGATTCTTAGGGTTAAAATCTTGTGTGGGGTAGTGGTGGGGTGTTTGTACAGAGAGAATTAACAAGCAGTGGGAGAGCTCTGGGATCAGATATGGACATTGATCTGAATAAAATGCAGAATCTCTCACTCTTAACTACAATTTAAAAGGCTTAAAGTTTAACTGTTCATTTGCTCCCCTGCAGATCCTGGTGCTAAGAAACCATGGAGTGATTGCCCTCGGTGACACTGTGGAGGAGGCGTTTTATAAGATCTTCCACCTGCAGGCTGCATGTGAGATACAGGTAAGCAAGTTCCTCCAGCAACTGGGCCGAGGAGTGATCCTGACCAGGGGCCTGTGGGCACAGGGAGGGCCTGCTCAGTGGCTGTGATTGAGGGAGTCCTGCGAGCCTCACCATCTGAAAGCCTTACCCTATTTCCCTATTTCTCTGCCTCAGCACTGCCGTATACTATTAAAGTTTCACACTTAGCATCGGTTTTATAGCTTTAAAGAATTTGTCACCATTGTCTAAAAATCAACACCCAAATCTTGGGGTCCATGTCCAGGACAGGTTGCTGCCTGGGCCCATCAGTTAGCGGGAGTAACTGTAATAGGCCAGGCTCATATCTTACCTGGGGGGTACCCATTCCAACCAACTGTGCACAGTCACTGCACACCACACAGGAGGTCTTTTTTCCTTTTTTGTTTGGAGGGGTTAGTTTGCAAACCATGGTCAAGTCCAGAAAGAGAAGTGGAAATCAGGCCATGGTGGGGTGTTGACGTGGCTGGCCTGAACTCAGGGAAACCGCACTGTGATGTCCAGGCAGCTGATCATGAAGTTCTCCTAACCAGTAAGGGGTTGGCCGGAGGGTGGGTGGAGCATCAGGGCCATGCGACCCCTAAAGGAGTTGGTGAAGGAGAATTAGGAAATCACAGCCCCTATAGCTTTATCAGATAACAAGGTGATGTTGGATAACCACCATTATCCGAAGGAGCATATGGTCCTTTCGTAGTGGCAAGCCCTCAGGTGAGCAAGGGGCCTCACCCAGCTGACTGGGCTCCATCCTTCCCAGTTCGGGGCTGTGGGCTTGGATCAAGGTTTCCTCAATTGCAGATGTGGGGCCTATAGTGTCTTTGCTAGGACAGGGCCTTTCAGACAAGAAGAGGTGTTGCTGGTCTTATTTTTAGGACTCAGCTGACGGAGGGGGAGGCTGGGTGCTGAGGCTGAACCAGCTCTCTCCAGGCTCCTTTTGGTGGACCATCTGTTCTTCCCTGGCCGGTCTGGGCAGAGCAGCACCCAGGAGAAGGCCGCCCTTCTCCTGGGTGAGTGGGGAGGATGGGATAATAAGCATGGCTAGTGGAGGCTCTATAAGTGGTGTGTTTCCCAGTCGATTTTAAAGGCATATGTTGATAAGACAATTGTGAGGACAATGTTGAAAAGATGTTAGAGGAAATGGGTGAGTGACCCCTCCTCCTGCCCCAAACATCAGTGGTCAGAATAGGAGAACGTGGTGAAGGTAGAACAGGACCAAGGTGGTACTGCTGTGGGCCTCCCTGCCCCAGCTAGTGACGCCGGCCCTGGCCCTGGCCCTGGCCCTCGTGAAGTTGGAGCCTGGTAGAGCCTCTGAGAAGCCCACCTGCACTTCCCCACATCTGAGCTCTTAGAGCTCCCCATCTTCCTTCTGAAGAAGAGGCTTCTGTGAGAAAATAGTTCTTATTTCTTTGCAAAGATAGCAAATCCTAACAGTGAATGGAGGGCAATGTCCATGTGTCCCCCACATGGTGAAGCACACCTCTCCCAGGCGCCAGACCCTCAGAATGGCCACTGTAAAGTCTCACCAAAGGCAGGATGGCCGTCTAGCCCCAGGGGGATGGAAGGGCGGGGCTGCCAGCCACTGGCTCAGACAGCCCTCCAGCTGCCTCTCTTGGCCCTGTTGCTGTCAGTTTCTTTTCAGTCACTGGTTTGATGTGACCTTGTTAAAGTGCACAGGCGGTAGAGGCGGATAACCCCCATGTTAGAGTGCACAGGAGAGAGGCAGGAATCCCCAGAACAGCTCCAGTGGCTTTTTTCCAGCTAGTGCAGCAGGGAGGCTTCTAGAGGGAGAAATGAAGCTGGAAGGTATGGAAGAAAAGCAGGCACGATTAGACCAGAGGTGTGGGCGGTTAAGGCATGGAAGGCCCTGGTTACCAGCAACCTGCAGATGTTTTAGGATTGCAGCCACTGGCCAGGTTGTTGCTGGGTGAATGGCTAGCAGGGCCCTCCATTGCGGGCCTGCTACTCCCCTTGGTGACCTTGGCAAACAGGTTAACATGGCTGTGATTGTTTTAGTGGTTCGAGGTGAAGAACCTATTGTGTTCTTCTGGGGACCATGTTCTCTTTGCTTCCCATCAGTTTGGGGTTGCAGGAAACTGGGTCATCCCCAGCTGGGAGAGGCAGCTTCCAGGCTGATGGAAAGAAGCTCAGGCTTTCTTCATTTGCTACTCATCACCATGGAAACTGGCAGGGGAAGAGGAAGGTGGGAGGAGGCAGTTCTTACAAGGATGTCAGCAGCTCTTTCCTCCTCCAGGAATGACCAGTTCCCAGGGGATAATGCTTCTCAGCCTTTCATGGCAAGACCTCAGAATGCATGTATCATGAACATTTATATGGCACTCCCTATGCACTATTCTAAGTGCTTCACAAATATTGCCTTAAATAATTCTAGGAGGTAGATACTACTGTTTCATTATACAGATGAAAGAACTGAGGCACACAGTAAATAGCTGCCCAAAGTCACGCAGTGAGTAAGTGGCAGAGCCAGGACTCAGACCAGACAGTCTGATGCCTAAGACCTTATCTTTAAACACCATACATTACGCTGCCTTTGGGACAGTAAGGGTTGGTGGGAAAGGTCAGTTCACAGGCTGGGACCTCTCCTCAGGGCGCTGGCCCTTCAAGTTGGGACCTCTAAGCTCTCTGTTTTTGCCAGGGTGAGGAGTTACCTTTTTAAGGTAAAAATGGAAGCTTCACTTGGACACAGGTCTTCGATGAGTAGGGTGTGGAAAATGAGTGTTCTTGCTTCCTCCTCTTCACAGGGTGATGGAGTCCCCTTGGGAAAGGGCCTGGCTGACCTCCAAGAAATCTCACAGGAGCAATTTGTAATGCTGGTGAATTTAACACATTCTGGTGTGTCTAGGATCCTCATGGGTTCCTGGACCTGTGTTTGTCAGCAAACTAAATTGCATCCTTTCATTTTCAGTAAAAACTGGAACACTGAAAGTTTATTTATCGAAGCCATTCCACTGTAATAAGCAGACTTACATGGGATGTCAATATTAATCAGAACGCTAGGGTATTGATGTATAACACAGTACACCTGGCTCACTAGAATACTCTGAAACCACCATCTCTCTCTGTAGCTGGACTTACCCAGGAAGCCAGCAGTAACCTGTTATATCTGAGTGGTGGATACAGGGAGTAAATGGACTGTACCTCTAGGTGAGTGAGCATGGCATTAGGAAATAAGGAGATCAGTTAGATTAAGGAATGTTTTCTAGTATGATTGTAAAATTCCCTGCTGTATACACATACGTCTTGCCCTAATACGCGCCCCTGAGGAAAGCTGCCTAACCCCCACACAGTGCCTGGCTGTGCACAGTCAGTACTGCTCCTGTCTCCTTTCTCTGTTTCCTTGACTGACTCACCCCATCGTGGATGATGCATTCTTCCTTTAGACCTGCCAGTCAGCCCATCAGGCTATACTCACTAGTCATTGGCCCAGAAGCCAGCCTGTTTCTTTCAAGTTTCATTTTTTTTTAAATAGAGATTTCAAATACACAGAGAATAATATATACTCACAATAGTGAGTATATTTTATCACTCAGATTAATACATATTAATAGCCTTTTCATTTCAGATATTTTTGTCTTAAAAAATGAAAATATTACAGATAAGAACTGAAGTCTCTTTGGAGCCCTTTCTGATCTCATCCTCCAGAAATATCAATCTGAAGTTGGTCTCTGTCCCGGGTCACTTTCCACTATTATACTCTTAAGATTTAACACTTCTGTTTCTTCCTTCTCTATAGTCTCCAAGAACTGAAATTAAGAAACAGCTAAAACCTTTCCCCAGAAGTAGTGCACACCCAAATTTGGAGTGGCTTTCCCTCTGGGAGGAGGAAGCCAAATACTCCTCAGTTTTCTAGACATTTCTGTTTCTAACCTTCCCTGATCCCCACTCTCTTTCCACACATGAGCACAGGTAAGTGCATGGGTAAGTGTGCATACATGCACACACGCACGCACGCGAGCTGAGGGCTCTCTGTTGTTTGCCGCAGGTGTCTGCCCTGTCCAGTGCCGGGGGAGCAGAGAACCTCATCCTCCTGGAGCAGAAGCACCGACCCCATGAGGTGGGCTCTGTGCAGTGGGCAGGGAGTACCTTTGGGCCCTTGCAGAAGAGCCGGCTGGGGGAGCATGAGTTCGAGGCCCTCATGAGGATGTTAGACAACCTGGTGAGTCTCCTGCCTTTGCCCTTTCAGGCCACTCCGTTAAGGCTTAGCCCCTGAGAACCAGCCAGGACAAGGCATTAGATGGGCCTGAGAACCACCATCATCAGAGTTCAGTTGTTAAAGCCCCGTTGATTGGCAATTTGACCTAGAATTTATGGTCATTCTAGTAGTTTTTGAGTTTTTGAGTTTTCTTAAATGAGGGCCTTTGCCACCCCCCTTCCAAGGGTTGTGGATGTCAGCATACCTGTGGAGTGCTCTTTGGAGAAGGGTAAGAAGATAAGAAGATACTGGTTATTCACAAAAGAGTTCACCTTTTTGTAGTTAGTTCTGCCTTTGTTGTCTCATGACTTTAATGCAGAAAACACAGTAAACCACCAATTTCCTCATTCCTGGTGAGCAACATTATAACAATATCCTATTGTGATGATTGAGTGAATCCATCATGTAAGGAATTAACTGGTATCTCCCTCAGAGTGGGCTTTAAAGAATACAAAAGAATTTTAAGATCCTTCTTTGTTCTTCTAGGGACTAATAATTTAGTTGTGACATATAAGCAGTAGATTATTCAGGAACAAGAGGAAAGTATGTACAATGAGGAGCTAATTGCAGGAAGAGATTGTAACTTCTTAGATTGCCCAGAAAAGTGAAAGATAAAAGCTATCTTTGTAACATTTCTGTATCTGACTCATTTCCCCCTCCTCACTGCTGCTTCCTTGGACCTTCCTTGTTGTTTCCTGGGTCACTGCAGTAATTTATCCTTATCCCCCAGTTACTCCAGATCACCAGGCTGACCATGAGGGCCACTTTATAATGATGAAGGTACAGTCCACGATGAAAATACAACTCCCATTAACATTTGTTTCCTGAAGATCTATGCCCAAATAAAGCATCAGGGCCAGATAGTTTCATACAGGAATTCTTTCTGTCTTTAAGAAACAGACAATTAGTTTTCAGGGAGTTTTTTTAAAATCGAGGTACCGTTGATATACCACCTTCTATTGGTTTCAAGTGTACAACACAGTGGTTCAACAGTTACCCATATTGTTAAATCCTCACCCCCCTAATGCGGTTACTATCCATCAATGTAGAAAAATGTTACAGAGTCATTGACTGTATTCTCCATGCTGTACTACCATCCCTGTGACCAACTTATATTGTGATTGTGAATAATTTTTCCCCTTTATCCCCCTCAACGTCTTCCCACACCCTCCCCAACCCCTACCCCTTGGTAACCTCTAGTCACTTCTCAGTGTCTGTTAGTCTACTGCAAGAAACAGACAATTCTTATGTTTATTTAAATTGTTTCAGAGAAGAGTGAAAGGACATCAAACCATGCAATTCAGATGAACACAACACATTCAGACCAATCTTACTTTGAGTTGATGAAAGGTGCTGCATAAAAATTAGCAAATAATATCCAGCATACTATTAGAATAATAATACCCAACAACCAAGTGAAGGCTCATTGCTAGTATTCAAGGATAGTTTAATATTATAAATCTTTTAATTATAGTTCATGATATTAATGAGTCAAAGGATAAAAACCTTTTAATCATTTTAATATTAAAAGGTATTTGATAAGAATTTAGTGTCAATTTATGAAAATAATAGCTGTTAAGTAGGACAGGACACTTATTGAACATAATTTAAGTGATTTTTTCTTAACATAAGAGCCAGTATCATGGTAAAACCTTTCAAGTATTTCCATTAAACTTTGAAACAAAACAATGATTCCTGCTCTCAGCACTATTGTTAAATAATGTTCAGGTAAAATACTGGAATTCAGTCTAAGGCAGTGAGACATAAAAATATTACAAAGGAAACAATTACTATTCTTTATAGAAAGTATTATATATGCCTATAAGTCCAAAAGAGTCAACTGAAAAAATAATTAGAAATGAGTGTATTTTTGAAGTGGTCTATTATAAAAATATATACAAAATTAGTAGCTTCTTTTTGCATCTTAACATGTACATAATAATATATTCAAAAATATAATAGTGGGAGGACATAATCCTATTTGCAAATGTGGTAAATCATAAAACATTAATCAGAACCCATTTAAAGAAAATCATAAAACTTTACCAGTAGATATCAGAGAAAACCTGAAATCAGTGAAGAGCTATAATTTATTCTCAGAATGTTCCATAGGGTAAAGAGGTCAGTTTTCTGAATTAGTCAATAAATCAGAAATTCAGAATGGCAGAAAATCCTGTAAAAAGAGTCATTAGGAATCTGTGTCCCACAACTATGGTAAAGCGTGATAAAGCTGTAGTTACTAAACGGAGTGGCACCAGGGCAGGCAAATCAGTGCCATAGTTTATAGAGTCCAGAAGTAGATCCCAAATATATGAGAAGTTAACACAGGGCAAACAGGAATCTTACAAAGCAGTGGGGAAAAGATAGACTACTAGCCATTGGGGAAATGAAACTAAGGTGGTTTGCTGTTTGATTCCTTTCCACAAGGCAAGTTGCTGATTTATCCAAAATTTAAACATACAAAGTAAACTCATACAGGTATTAAAAAACATAGATTGACAGTTTTGATGTTCCTGGGTTGGGGGAGACTTTGTCAAGCATTGCAGGAAAGTCTGAAGTCACGATGACAAATACTGACAGACGTGGTTACATTGAAATTAAAAATGTGCATTCTTATAAGCCATTCCCCCCACCATAAACAAAGCAAAAAGACAAACTATGGGGGGAAATATTTGCAACATCTGTGGTAGTCAAAATATCCTAATGTAAGAAGAGAGACTACAAATCAATGTGGAAAAGGTAAACATCTTGGTAGAAAAATGAACCAAGAACACAATTTACAAAGGAAGAGATTTAAGTAGCTATTAAATTTAAAGTATCCAACTTTATTCATAATCAAAAAGCAAAAAAAAAAAGTGCGGGTTTTACTTTTAATCCATCTGATTGACAAAGATTTCTTTTATAAACTTCAGCAATATTCAGCAGGGGGGAAGGGAGATAAGAACTGGGAACTCAAGCACAATTGGTGGAAATATAAATTGGCTCAATATTTTGAGAAGATGGATATGATACATATCAAAAAACTTTGAATGTACCCTTTAACCCAGAAAATTTCACTCTAGGAATTTATCTTAAGGAGAGAATCGTTTAATTGCCTAAAGAGAAATATGTAAAGATACTCATTTCAGAGTTGTTTATAATATTTTGAAAATGGCAAAGTGTCCGCCAGTATTGGTTAGATCAATTCTATGTCCATTCCTAGGCATACTATACAGCTGTTTAAAGTTTTGTATATTTATAGGTTCAATAACATGAAGAAATCTCCAAACCACACTGATAAGCTAGAAAAGCAGCTTGTAAAACTGCTTGTGTAGTATGGTCCCACCTACATAGTTTTATATATATACATAATGCATAGTTATATATATAGTAATATGTAATTATAAAACATGAATTATATATTATAAATATATATTATATATAATTAACATATATTCTGTAATTATATGATTTACATATACATATATGCATGCTTCGAGATGATTGGAAAGATTTTTAATGGTTGTCTCTGAGGATGAGATTTTGCATAAAACCCATGCTTTATGTTTCTCCATAGTGCTTAATTTTCCTACATGCGGCTTACATTTTCTTTATAACCAGGAAAATGTTAATACCATTTTAATGTAAAAAAATAAAAGACAGGGAGAGCCAAGAATTGCTCCAGCATCTGCCAAGATTCCTGAATAAGTGTTCTGTGTAGCAATCATTTCCACCTTGGTGGGACATGGGCTTCCTTGCTTAAGAGACAGAGACGTTCTTGAATCAGATTTCAGGGTTCCCAAAAGGAAATAATCAGAGGCTTCGGCATCTTAATTAAGGGAGGGCTGATGGTTAGAATCAGCTGCAAAGCTGAAAATCCTGCAGCCCTGACTTTGCCAATGTCTGGTGAAGTCGGCAGTGCTGAGGTGGGCCCAGGCTTCAGCATTTGTAAAGCTGCCAGGTGATGCCAGTGAGCAGCCAGGGTTGAGAACTACAGGGGCAGATGAGAAGTTGGCGCTCTGTTTGGGTAGGGAGCTTGGTCCGTCTGGTCCACAAGAACCTGAGGTTCTAGGGATTTTCTCAGCCCTGGTCAGAGGGCTTGTTGGGGGACCAGGACGAGGGAACAGCTCTGAAATACGCCAGAGGAGCAGCAGGGCCTGGGTTGTCCTGGAGATTCTGGCTGAAACTGAATCCTTCAGGAAAACAGGGCAGATCGTACATGGGGCATGCGGGTGTGTATGCAGACCATTTTCCCCACAAAAAGTGGTTCTGTTATTACAATTTTTAGGGTTATAGAACGGGTTACACGTACCGCTATCCCTTCGTTCAAGAGAAAACCAAACACAAAAGTGAGGTGGAGATCCCAGCCACGGTCACAGCCTTTGTGTTGGAGGAGGACGGTGCCCCAGTGCCCATGCTACGGCAGCACGCCCAGAAGCAGCAGAAGGAGAAGACGCGCTGGCTCAACACCCCCAACACCTACCTGCGGGTCAGCGTGGCTGACGAGGTCCAGAGGAGCATGGGCAGCCCCCGACCCAAGACCACAGTAAGGGCAGCCGGGGGAGCTCCTGCGTGGCTACATGTGTGGGTTCAGCAGCTTTAAAAGGGGGAGCAGATTAAGTCTCCTCTGGGCCTGGGCTCGTACAGTTTCCCCTTGGGCTTCCTATTGGGCATCTGGGAGTAGTTGCGCACACCTCTGATCACCTGTTTTTTGCCCCTTTGCACTGAGTTTTTGGGTCTGAGGAGCAGATTTCTCCAGAGGGTGGCTAGACAAGGTCACCCCCAGAAGCACAAAACCCAGGAGAAATTGGTTTTGCTTCTTGTTCCTGCATCCAGAAGGGGGCTTCTGGGGAGTTGAGGGGATGGGTACCCAATATTTGAACTGCACATCTGATGCAAACCCAGGGGCTAGGTGGGGATTTGTTTCTATTAAGTTGTCCTCTTCCTGCCCACCCCCTCTACTCATACCCTGACTCTTATTTTGGCTTTTCATTAACATTAGAGTAGTTAATAAAGTAGTGAGTAAGGCAGCCAGGTAGAATGGCTCTCCATTATAAAAAGCAAAGAGCCCTGCAAATTAAAATCAGTGAGTCATCTAATCCCCAAGCTCAAGTGGCCAGCTGTCACCGCTGGTTACCAAGATTCTGATCCCTGCTCTCCAGGGTGCTTTATGGATGACTGTTGATTGCCTGGGGGCCTTCTTGGGCAGCTGGGTCTTTAGATGTCCATCTGTCCTGGGAGAACAGACAACAGAGAGACTCAGTAGGGGAGAACATCTATGTGCAGGCTGGCTGACCTCTCCCTGAAGGCCGCTTGGCCCTGATCTCGAGGGGTGGGTCCCTGGGATGCCGCACAGGCCTCACTCCTGTGCCTTACCCACCTGGCCTTGTGTGTGTCCAGTGGATGAAGGCTGACGAGGTGGAGAAATCCAGCAGTGGCATGCCAATACGGATCGAAAATCCAAACCAATTTGTGCCTCTCTATACCGACCCCCAGGAAGTGTTGGACATGCGGAACAAGGTAGGTGGTAGCTGCTTATCTTGCCAACTCTTCTCCCTCAAGGGAAGTCCCCCAAAAATGAGCTGAGTTCCTGGGATGTGCCTGTCTTACCAATATCCCGGGTGCCCCTTATGGGAAAGAAACTACCATTTATTGGCCGTATTCCAGGCACTGTGCTAAGTGCTGTCCTGACTTCGTCCTATACAGCCTTCTTACTTGGAGAGCTGCTTGCTGTAGATATTACATGTGTCTGTGAATCCTGCCCACAAATTGAGTTTTTATAAATGTTATGCTATTTTCTCTTTGGCTCATTTTCAAGATTTGAAAATCCTTTATATTTATTTCTCAACATTGCTTTACAGTTCACTCACTTATATTTCAAATGTTACTTTAAAAACTTAAGTCTTAAAGGACCACCTCCCAGGGGCCGCAGGACTTGCAGATCCCCAGCCCAACCCCCCTCCCACCCCACAAAAGATGCATATTCAGTAGGTGTGGGTTGGACCCAGGAATCAATTTTTTAAACACATTTCAGAGGTACTTCTTAGGAATATGCAAATTTGAGGGCCCCCCTCAAGGATGTACTATGCCTCATTTCACTCTGTACCTCTCACCTTCTCAGAGTTAATGAGAACCTGGTGTTTTATGTAAACTACATATTCACTCTGAAACAGACTTAGAGACTGCTCCTTGGAGGACATACTATGTGAGAAATATAGGGGACAGACTCCTACACCACCAGAGGACCTTTTGAGACTCAAGTTGCAGACCCTATTGGATGCCAGGATGCCCTGGGATGCCCTCCCAAACTCCACATCCTAACACTGAGCAGCTGACTCACTCTCCCGCTCCCTTTGCATACAGATTCGAGAACAAAACCGACAAGATGTGAAGTCAGCAGGGCCTCAGTCCCAGCTCCTGGCAAGCGTCATTGCTGAGAAGAGCCGAAGCCCGGTACAGCAGAAGCTGCCCCTGTCTGGAGGGGACACATGTTTGCCCTCTGGGTCTTCAGTGCCCGGGGCTGGGCAGCAGGACCCCTGAGTCCTCATGCGAATCTTGGGCGCTGGTGCTCTTGCTGCAAAACAGTTGCTGTGAGGATGGGGGACAGTGTCTAATTGCCCCCTGTGGGTACTGGGCTGGGAAGCAGCAGCCCTGCCTGGCCGCAGGAGTGACGGCGACTTCCATGCTTTCCCCATGGAACTCCACTCTGCCACCTGTTAGTGTTCTGCAAACTGGGATCACAGGAGCATGGCTGGTGGCTCCCAGCTTCCCTAGGCCTGTCTGCCCTGAGCATTTCTGGCCCCTGTACGTGGATAGGGCATCGTCAAGCCATAGCTCTGGGAAGATGCTCATGTGTTCACAGCGTAGGCATGTAAATAGGAACTGGGCCCTTACAGGGGCAGTTAGCTGCCCACATAAACCCACAGAGTTAGAAAGTATAAAATCGTTTCTGTGTGTGAGATAGAACAGTGTTCATCTAGTGCCTAGCAAAAGGAGTGAAGGTCAGAATTCCAGCTTCTGCTGGAATCATTGCTGCTCGCTGCCAAGTAGCAGTGGGCACAGCATCTTCCTTAGCAGTCGGGAGGGTGAAATCCAGGAACGGTTCCTCTCTGCCCAGCAAAGCGAGATGACTTAGATCAGGTTGCAGCCCCCATGGTGGGCGCCCTTGGGCATGGGGAGTGTGGAGGGTCTACCGTTGTTCCCACTTCTCCACCACCTCAGTGCAGATGAGGAACATCAAATGTGCCACAGGGTCAAGGATTAGAACTGCCCCATGATACTGTGTTGGCAATGAGGGGGAGTTCAATACAGTAAGCATATTGTCAAAAACTCTGCCGTGTACCCCAACTACTCTCCTTGGAGCCCCTTTTCTTGGCATCCTGGTCTTGGATTCTCTTTTGAACTCCATGATTTCTAAAAGTAGGCCCAGTGCTGCCCCTTTTTGGAAGTTGTCCAAGGACCCATCATCAGAAGGCCTGGTAGGCCAGGGAAGGCGGCCTGGGGTGCATGCCGTAGGCCAGCTGCTCTAGGCTGACTCCCAGGTTCATTCTTCTTGGCTCCTCAGCTTCGGAGCACCTCAAAGGCCGTGATGAGGAAGGTGAATTAGGAGAAAAAGCTGCAGGGTATGAACTTCATCTTAGGCTAGAAGGGTCAGGGGATTGTGCAAGGTCCCAGAGCCAGGGGGTTCCACAGAAGTGGTAAAAAACTAACTTTGCCAGTATCCTCCAGGGACCTGCAGTACTGGCAGGCTGAAGATCCGAGACTCAGTACCTTGGCCTGCTGTAATTTATGATTGTGCGAAACAGGACTAAGAGTCCGAACTGAGAACACTGAAGCCACTGTGTGTGTTGCATATGACTTCCTGCTGTGTGCTGTGGCCTGTGCTGCTGTTGGGGGTGGGGAGGGGCATGGTGGGGAATGGCTGGAATGAAGCTGGCTTGAGCCAACGCTTTGCTTGCTGGCTTTTGGCTAAAAGACTTTGGACTGCTGACTGTATTTGTGTAGTGATGGCTTGCACGCATCCATAGGAGGGACTGCAATAAAGGTGTGTCTTCCTTCTGCTTGGGAGCATCCTTTGATTTTATTTCCGGGGCAGAGGGTGGCTCCCCTGCATCCCTCTAGGTAGTTGCAAAGAACCTGGGTCTGTGGAGTGAGGTAGCTGTGGGGAGGAGTGAACAACCCTTACCCTGAGGCCCTGAGCTGTTTCCAAGGAGCTGCATGCCACGCTATCCCTAGCAAGACCACTAGCAGCCACAAGAGTCTGAAAGGAAGCTTGGGCCTGGGCCCCAAGTGCAGCATTCAGAGAGCAACACACACTCTGTGGTTAACTTTCAGTCCACAGAGAGCCAGCTGATGTCCAAGGGTGACGTGGATACCGAAGATGATTCAGAGGAGACGGTGCCCAACCCCTTCAGCCAACTCACTGACCAGGAGCTTGAGGAGTACAAGAAAGAGGTGGAGAGGAAGAATCTAGAACTTGATGGTAAATAACCCCGGGTCATCAGTCCTTCAGGAATCTCCCAGGGTGGACGGGGAACTGGGGGTACCCAAAGAGGGAGCAGAGCAACCAGCAATGCTCGTTCCTGCCAGTGGCCCTGGGACCCCTGCCTTCCCACCTGGTGGGGCCCTGGGGTTCCATCCAGTCTCATTTGCTTTCATTTTAACCTTCACTTGCTTTTCTCTCTCTCCTCTGTCATACCCTCAATCTGACCTTCCTGCCCCGTCACCAAGTAATAATTCTTATTAGTGTAATGCTGCTCATCATGTGATGCCCCCTACTGTTCAGTGGCTGGCAGTTACCTGGTGCCCTTGTGACCTCATCTGACCTCTCAGCTGGGTATAAAGGAGTTAAGCCTTGTAGAGTGTTAGAACAGCCTGTAAATATGGCTTAGGTCAGTAAAGTCCAGATAAATGTTTATGATAAGATAATTATAATAGTGATAATTATTATTGATTATCTAACAGACCCAATATAGACCTTTTAGCCTGGCCATCAAAACACTCCAGCAGCTGATTCCTTCACATCTTTTTCTTACTCCTTCATTTCAGAATCTTCAGACGAGTCCATCTCTCCATGTTGATTCCAAAATATTCATACTTGTGATGGCTTGGATGCCCTTGTTCATACCTTTATCCCTTCCTGGCAGCTTTCCCTTCTCCGCTAGCCTGGTCCAGAATTGCCTGTACCACATTCAGGCTCCATCTCAAGCCCCCTTCTGGCTAAAAAGCCCCCTCTGTCCCTCCCTACCCAACACTCCATGTTGTACTGTTCCTGCTCTTTGTTTTAAGCGCATTTGGTGAGACACAGAATCCAGCTCTTGGTTTTGTCCACCGTGCTAAGCCCTCCCTCCCTCAGGGCAGGGCCCCCCCAACCCAACCCCAGGCCCCACCCAGAGTCAGCCATCTTCCCAGGCACAAAGCAGGCTTGCTTGGAGTTCTATGTCACAAATGAGAAAGTAGATAGAAAACTATGGTGCTTTTTATCCCCAAGAATTATTTGGACTGTAAATGTAAATTAGATCAGTTAAATAATAAAGGAGCACCATCAAATCCCAGGTGGTAAGTCTCCTGCAGCCTTGCTGTCCACATCAGGGGTGACACGTTCCGCTTGTGGATGTGTTTGGAGGAAACAGACCGTGACTCTGACTCCTGCCCTTGCCTCCCCCAGAACATACCAGAAATCTAAAGGTTGGGGAAGCAGCTAGCTTCAGCCCAGGAAATGACGACCAAGCAGAAGAAAGCAGTTTTTAAAAAAGTACTCTCTCTGCCCGTCTCTCCTCTGCATGACCTCTATCCTGAAGTGATTTTCTGTGTTTTCAGGAGAGAAAGAAACCACCACAGAGGAGCCTGGCTCACCTGTAAGGTCGGCACCTATTTCTCCGGTACAGAGTCCAGCAAAGTCAGAGACGAAGAGCCCTGTGCTCTCTCCTGCCAAGTCTTTAGATGGTGAGTGGAGCTGAGCAGCTGGGAGGGAGGCAAGTGCCCCCACATTCCAGGGACTGCATGGAAGTCAGGGCAGGTGTGCCTGTTATAGGGAGCCTGCATTTCAGCAGGTGTTAACCCAACCCAAAAAGCTTTCCCCTCTGCCATTTCTAGGAAATTTGAAATAGAGGTTCCCAAACTCCAACTTGTTTCCTTCATGAAATGTAATGATATACCTTGCAATTTCAACAAGTCTTAAATTTTAAGACTTTAAGTCCCAGTCTAAGCAATGATGATTTCAGTTAATGATTGACCCAGAGCCTTCTCACCTCTGACTCAGCCTAGGTTGGCTGATGGGCCTTTCTGATTTCACTAGCCCAGTTCTCAGACTTTAGCATGCATATGGGTCACCTAGGGATCTTGTTAAAATGAAGATTATGATGCTCTAGGCCTGGGATGGGACCTGAGACCCTGCATTTCCAGCGTGCTCCAGATGAGGCTGATGATGTCATTCTCAACCTTGACTCCACATTGGAATAACCTGAGGAGCTTCAGCAATCCTGATGCCTGCCTGGGCCCCACTCCCACCAGTTCTGAGTTAAATGGTCTGAGTGAGGATGGGGTGGAGTTTTAAGACCCCTCCAGGTGCATCTAATGTGTAGCCCAGGTCAGAACCACTTCATCAGATACTACTTAGAGAACTGAGGTCTTGGCCCAACTTAACTGCTAATTTTAGAAAATCAGAGAATCTCTAAGTCTCTAAGTCTCAATTCCCTTGTCTGTCAAATGGGGCTACTAATATTTTCCCTTTTTAAGTTTCTTACATATGCAAGGGAAGTTTCAGATGAAAACATACTTTCAAAGAGTACAAGCATAATTTAAGATCTAATTATGATAACAATTAATAACACACCTGTGGTGGATAACAATACTGTTATAGTCCGTGCCACCTAGATGACACAGGTGTCTTCACTGAGCTCCTGGAATCCCTCTGGGGCACGAACACTCCTCCCTGGGGCTGTGGCCAGGAAGGGCTGTACTGCCACACAGGGAGCATCAGCTTGGCGGCCTGGTGGGACTCTGTCCCTTCTGGGTGGAATGGCCACATATGTGGATGCTGATAGAGTCCCGCACCCACTGAGCTCCCTGCGTGGGCAAATTGCTGCCTTGAACGCAGGCCCAGCATTGCCAGAAGAAACCCATCTGCTTGAGGCCAGAGCCCCAAGTGGATATCCCCTGACTGTTTGTGTTCATTGTGTCTCATCGTGGTGTTGTCAACCTGTCTCCACAACGTCTTCCTTTCTCTTCCCATTTGTGCCTTCATCAAAGGAGTTTCCTCCGATTCTGAATACTTGTCTCTGTAGTAAGTATAGAGAGGCTGTTTACTCACTCCAAAACTCTCAATGGGGGAGGGAGGACTTTTTCAAAAGAAATATGTTTCTCCCCAGTATTTTCTTATGCATCTCACAATCCCATGTTTGAGAGGTTTCCTGGCTCTAAAGTTCATGACCAAGTCCTCATGTGCTGTGTATGACAAGGCTTCCCCCTAGGATGCCACACACAGAACACATACCTGCACAAACGCACACCAATATTCATCCAGAAGCCACAAGCCCCCACAGTGCGTGGGCAGTGGGACCAGCTCCTGGACGCTCCTGTGGTGGAGTGCTTAGGGCCTTCAGGAGCATGGCTGCATCCCTGTGCCTGATGCAGAAGCACTGAAGGATCCCATGACCTCTTCTAGAGCCGTGGGACACAGCCTGAACAGCCTTGAGGAACAACTGCCTTATAGGGACGCAGAGAGCACCTGGCATCCTTCAGGGCATGTGCACCAGCTGCAGGAGGGAATTCTGGACTGGAGGGGAGGCCCATGGAGGGAGTGGGACAGGGAGTGGTGATTCTATTTCAGCCCCTGGCAAGGGAACCCCTTGGAGTGACCTCTGCTACTCAGCAGGACAGGAGGCAGGAAGGGTGTGTGTGATGGGTCGGGGGACTGCTTGCCCACCACCTGACATTGTTCCTACTGCACAGGATTCCTGCTGCTCTCTGGTCTCATTCCGTGCCCCTATGGGGAGGCACGCCCTGACTGGGTTGTTAGAGAAGTGCAGGTCTTCCCTGAAGACCCTTCTCACAATGCAGACAGAGTGGGGAAGCATCACCTCCTAGAGCCGGCCCCACAGAGTGAGGCACGAGTTGTAGCTGCCTGGGGTGACTGGGGTGGAGTGGGCTTCGGGGCTTTGTCTTTGTCTGATGGCCTGCCCAGCTCCTCAGGGCAGACCGGGCTGACCCTCCGGGCAGCACCTGCACGTTCACAGTTAGCTCACCCATGGGACCAGGGATGGCCTTTTCACTGTTTCTTACTGTGCTTTCAAATCCTCTTTCTCTGAGTCACCTCAGCCTCACTCCTCATCTGTCTCCTGCCCCATCAGCTTCTCTGAAGGAGGGCCTTCCAGATCTTCCTTCATATCTGGCCATCTCTGTCATCACCTCCTCTTTGACTAGCTCCTGGCTGCCCCTGCCCCCTGACCCCATCTTCCCAGGCCGCCTCAGGAGCACCAGCTCTGCCTGCAAAGGAAGAGCTGTGACTTCAGCATCAGAAGATCAGCTCTGGCATTTACTAATTTATCCTTCTCAAATAAGTCGCTGAAAAACACTGCCGAGTGGGGGAATTACATGAATCCATGCCCTTCCTAACTCACAGCATTAACGGGACGAAATGAGCTAATGAATGTGAAAGGACCTTGTAGTGTGCTTGCGTGAATTAGTTCTTACTGTACTGAGTTCTGTGACTATGAGAGACAATACACGCCTTGCAATTTTAAGCCACTTCATTTTGGGGTGGCCAGTTCAAATCATGGTGCATAATAAGAACTGGTCTTAGAGAAATTAGTTATTTGAAAGTTGACTAGGCCCAGCTGGATGGTTCTTCTCTGATGTCAGCTGGGACTGCGGTCATCTGGCAGCTTGACTGAACTGGAACTCCCCAGGTGGCCTCGCATGTCAGGTATCTTGGCAGGGGCCGCTGGAACACTGGGAATGGCTGGGCCTCTCTGTCTGGGCTTCTCTGTGTCTCTCCATGTGGTTGTAGGGCTCTCTGTGTGTGCTTCCGTCAGGCGGTCAGACTTTATACATGCCAGGTCAGGGATCCCCAGACTGTACAGGAAGAAGCTGCTAGGCCATCTGCAGCCTTTGGCCTGAAGGCTCCGTGGCACTTTCTTTGTATTCTTTTGGTTCCTGGAAGCCACTGGGCCAGCCCAAGTTCAGGCGGGAGGGGACCGCACCCAAGTGTGGGCTCTTAAAAATAAAAGATAAATGACACATACAAATGTAAAATGAGTATATTGGCAGTAGGTTTAAAGAAGGGCAAGATCATTGTCAAATGTCTAGTGAGGCTTGAGCCAGACCTTGGGGAGATAAATACTTGGACTGGCAGACAGGAGTAGAGTGGGCTGCCCAGGGGCAGTGGCCAGGAGCTGAGGGGGTGGGCATTGGAGGACTGAGAGACAAGTGTTTGGAGGCTGAGGGATAGTGAGAAGTCAAGTCTGACCGGTTAGTGTCCAAACAAGCTTAGCATCTCCCCACAGAAGCACCTCCCTTTCTCCAGCCTCTGCAAACCTTTCAGCCCTTTGTCTCCCCACCCGCAGGGGTCTGGATGAGGATCCTGCCAAGTCCAGTCTTGCTTCAGATCACCTGCTCTCCTGATTTCCTCTTCCCCTCCCCCTGCTTCCTGGCCATCCTTCTTGGACACCCGTATTTTCCAGGCTCTGCCCCACTCCACCTACCCGTTCACCTGTCCCCTACTCCCAGAGCCCAAAGTGTCCCATCCAGGAGAAAAAGCTAGTGGTTCTTCTTCAGGGATACTAGAAGGTGAGTTCCTGTCTACCCCTGGCCCCTGGGGCCCCTCCCAGCCGGGTCAAAGAGCTGAAGATGGGTTGAGAGCTCTGTGTAGTTCCAACCTTAAATATCCTGAGCTGTTAACAAAGGAGGAGTCTGGGCTCTCAGAGCTGATCCTTGATACTTTCTAGAAGCCCAGTGCGTGCTTATTTCTGGAGCCTTTTCCTACTGCCCCTTCTCTCAGCCAAGCGAAGCCTCCAGTGGTCTCTGTCCTCTATAGCTGAGGGAGTGGTGACCTCAGTTTAGACCATGTTTCTTCCAAGGCCCATTGCGCCTTCCCTCACCCCACTTTCCACTTGCTGCTACTCCCTAAACAATTCATAGTGTGAGAGCTGTCTGAGAACCTGGGCACACTCACATGGCTTTGTTTTCTGGATGGTGAGAAGAACCCTGGGTGCCTCTCTCCTAAACCAAGACATGGACCAGGGGCTGACAGCAGGGAAGGTGGGGGTGAAGGGCATGAATGAAGGGCCCTGGAGTGGAAGTACCTGTCACCACCAGGGCAGACATCTGGGCAGAAAGTGGGAGCCCCTCTTATCCATAGTTGTGTTCATGGAGCTAGAAGGCAAGTACGAAAGCCATCCGAGAGGGTCAGACTAGAGAAGCATGTCCTGATGGCTCATCCAGATGAAGGGCCTGCAGTGAGGGTCTGGACTGAAGTGCAGAACTGTGGAAGGTACAACAGCCTAGGAGGATGAGAATGGGGACGGGGGAACCGGAGACTCAAGGCCACTGTTTGTTTACACAACTGGGTCTAGTTCAGCATAGAAGGCTGAGGCTGGGACAGACAAGAAAGAAGGTGAGGGGTGGTGGTGGCTTGCTTAGAATAAAACCATTCACACATCCATTTGTTTGCTCAGGCAGTCGGGCATTCATGGATTCCATAAACATATCTTGAGTATCTCCTATTGTTACTGAGTCCAGGTTCATGCCAGTCACTGCACAATAGGCCAGTAAGTCGAAAGATGAGGCGTTGGAGCAAGGAAAGCGATTTTATTCAGAAAGCCAGCAGGCCAAGAGATGGTGGCTGAGAACCATCTTAATTCAGGGTCTGTTTCAAGCTTCTTTTATGCTAGGGAAAGGGAAGCAGGAGGGGACTGAAGTTAGGAGGTGACAGGCAACTGCGACATCTGGGTGCTGGCGAGGGTCCAGGGAGAGCTGTGAAATTCTTTGTCCTCGGTTAGTTAACTCTTGTTTACCTAGGTCCTGATCGTGATGGTCCTATAAATCTTTGACAGGACAATCATTATTTTGATACATACTTCCCTATCTCCTTTAAGGCAAGACAAGTTTTGGATAAGAGGATTATTTGTAAAACTGAGCTGTAAGCAAAATTCCTCTAATGATTAAAATGTCTGCATGCAGGGCTGAGTAGAAACTATTTAACCCAGAGGTAAGGGCAGCGAAGGAGAGAGATACACTATGGAGGCAGAACTGCCAAGATGCTCACATGATCTTTCACCCTGTTACACTACAAGCTACTTACATAGATTATCAGACACAGTCTTGTCAAATGTATTTCAATTTCAAGTGGGGAGATAGGCATAAACAAGGAAGTGTGATTGTTTTAGTTACTGTGATGGAAATGTGTATAGTGGGGACAGAAAGGAAGGAGTGATAAACTCTCCCTGGAAGCAGGGATGGTTTGGGACAGACTTTAAGGGAGAGGTAACACTTCATTGTATGGGGTGAAGGGTGGGGACACAGGGAAGAGAGAGACGGGCCCTCTAGACAGAGGGGATAGGTCATAAGGGTGGGAAGAGGTCCAGGAGTGGAGGGTTGACGAGGCCAAGTAGCAGCAAAACAAGGAGAGTGGACAGAGACAAGGTCATGTCCAGACTGGATACCTCATGCAGGAGCACCACCAGGTGAGGACAGAGGGACTAGGTGGTGCAGGGCTTGGGAGGCTCTAGGAGTCAAGGGTGTCAGAGAACTTGGTAGCTGGATGATGGCAGGACGTGGGCTGGACAGCAGAAAGAATGGGAGCTGGGGGTCAAGGTCATTGGTACTGAGAGAGAGACAGCCCTCAGAGGTTGTCTGGAAGGGCACTTGGGCTTGCCCACAGAATCTCAGAAGTAAGGAAAGACCTCATTGTAAGAGTTTTCCCAGAGAGTTAAGCCAGCCCATTCTGACTGTCCACTGATTTCCTCCCCTCTCTCCCATCTTATATTGCTCCATCTTTACTCCTGTCACAACCCCGTTTGCTAAAATTTACATCTCTACCCCCTCCTTGTGTTAAGTTATACCAGCTAGACCTTCCCCATTACCTATATTCCTATGGAGCAGAGCGTGCCGGGGTCCCTACCTGTGATGTGGTAGCTCACATGCCTACACACACACATGCTCACACCCACACCCACATGCTCACATTCTCACGCTCACACACATGCTCATGCTCACATGATCACACACTCACTGCTCACACTCACACATGCTTCCACACGCTCACACTTACTCCTTTCATTTTCACTGAGTGAAAAGAACATTATTAAACTGGGTGTAGGAGACTGTCAGCCCACCATTACTGCTTCACTGTTTTCATGCCTGTGAAATGGGAGGAGGTGAGCTAGGTCTTTACATTCCTTTCTACTTTTCAATGTCTGTGCTTTTGTAAGTTCTCCTCCTCCCTCTGCATCCAGGCATCTCAAAGCTTGAGTGGAAGCTGGGTGGCGTGAGTAGAAATGGGGAGGAAGGGTGGCAAGGGGGTTCAGATGCTGGGTCTGGGCAGTTCTGACCTTGAACATGGTGGCAATCCAAACAGGCCTGACCTTGAACGTGGTGGCAGACACAGGTTCCCTCCAGGTGGCTGCTGAACAGGCCACCCAGGCACCTCCCCTTTGGGTTCATCCTTCCTTACCTTGGGAACACAGCGGCCACATCACTCAGGGAATTCCGTCCTCCCTCTGCATTCCCCTAGGTTCCCCACTGCTGTCAGAAATGAAATGGATGTGAAAACAAGTCATTTCCTTATTTTCACTGATGGAATGGAACCAGTTACAATGCTTAGATGCCCTGCTGAACTGTACACGACCCTGCTCTCCCCTCCCACACCTCTCTCCTCGCCTGCGTCTGTCCCTCATTCCATGCCTAGAAAAGCTCTCACCTGGGCCTTAGCTGGCCTCCTGACATGTTTGAACATCATTACCCATTTACATTATAGACAAAAGCCCAGAGTTACTGATCTGCCAGGGGTTGGAGGAGAACCCCCCTCCACTGTCAGCCTGCCCCCTGGTTGCTCTAGGCTGACTTTACAGAATTGCCTAGAAATGGTTCTCTTAACCCCACATTGAAGTTATCACTTCTCTGGGGGTGAGATCTTATGGGTCATGTCTCTTGATCTGTTTCTAGAAGGTGCTAAGAAGACAGAAACAAACAGAGCCACCACAGAGCCTGAACCAGCACAGCCAGAAGGAGTGGTGGTCAACGGGAGGGAGGAGGAGCAGACCGCGGAGGAAACGCTCAGCAGAGGCCTCAGCCAGATGACCACCAATGCCGACACGGATGTCGACACCTCTAAGGACAAAACCGAGTCGGTCACCAGTGGCCCCATGTCCCCAGAGGGCTCACCTTCCAAGTCTCCTTCCAAGAAGAAAAAGAAATTCCGAACCCCATCCTTCCTGAAAAAGAGCAAAAAGAAGGAGAAAGTGGAGTCCTGATTCGTACACCCTTGGGCTCCCACCTGTATCTGCTCTCTCCTCCCTTCCCTTCTCCCATCTCTGTCCCTGGAAGCACAGGGCCAAGGAAGGATAGAATAGGACCCTGGACCACTCTCCAAGGGGGAACTTAGATCACCTGACCAAACCCTCATTTTACAGCTGCCCCAGAGAAATCAGGTGACTTTCCCAAGGTCACACAGCTAGTTAGTGGCAGAGCCTGCACCAGAATTCAAGGCTCCTGGCTCCCAGTTCAGTGCTCTTCCCACTACAAAACACTGCCTAGTTGTGGACTGCCTTTGTGAGGATGCTGCCCAAGTGGGCTGCAAACTCTTCCGGGCTCAGACTGAATCAGACAGGTTGGGGCTTCCCCCAAGCACGTTCCTTCGCACAGAAACCCAGTCTCTTGCTGATGGAGTTGTCTCCATGTTTAGAAATCTGTCTTTTCTGTAGGGTCCCTGCCCTGCTGCTCACAGTAACCAGACAAACTGCCCCATCCCCTCCACCAGAAGTTAATCCTTGTTTCCAAGGGCTGATGGCTTAGCTTGTGCTTCTGCAACCACTAACCCTGAGCTTTCTTCATGGAACCTCCTGAATGACAGATGGAAGAGTTGTAAGAGTTGGCAGACATAAAGACAAGCCAGGTCAGCCATAGTTGGGGGATAGTTTAATCGACAAAAGGAGCCAGAAATTCGACCCATCTGAATTGTGCATCTCAGGCGCTTCAAAAGTAAAACCAAATTCAGCTTAGAGAAAAGTTGTCTCATGCTCAGGGCAGAAATATGGGGAAATTTAGATCCTCTGTTGGCTTTGGGTTGTCAAAGGGGGATCAAAACAGCACAGGAAATGCTATGTCTCTCCAGTTTTGCATGACAGGTGCCATGGTGTGGCTCTACCTGTCCCACTCCCGTTCAGAGTCAGGTATCCCCTGACCTTCCCGCAGGCCTGGATGCATTGGCGCACAGACTGGAATGGGCATCTTACCCGTGATACCTTAACTTTGGCTCCTTTGGGTTCTGACTCAGTCACTCTGGGTCCAGCAGAGGAGGGTGTGACGAGCCCTTTGGGAATAATCCTCTTGGACCAGCTGTCAGAGAAATTCTTGGGTGTCCCGGCTCTGTCATCGTCTGTCCATCCTGGGGCTTTGTATTAACCACAGCCATTGTTGCGAATTCCGACACTGTCTTTTCATATCCTTCCATGGGGCACTGATTAATCAACATTGTTGGCTCCTCAAAAACAGACAATCTATTCTCTTTAAAGCACAGTGTCTTTAAAGAATATTTTCCCCTTTTGTCCTGATAATTGTAAAACTATTTCTGAAAGTTCTTAATCATAGTGTTTCATTTTTGAGCACTTATTATATATAGAGACACTGTGTTCAGGCTTTACATACATCATACCCTTTGACCGTCACAATAATCCTGTGATGTGGACAAGATTATTCTGATTTTATGGTTAAGGAAACTGAGCTCCAGAAGGACAACTGACTTGTTCCAGGTGACTTATCTAGAAAAATCGGGAGCCTGGGTTTGATGCCAGGTCAGTCTGAATCCAGAGCTTTTGCTTTTAACAACTGTGGTGATCCTTTAATCCTTTAATCTCCAGTAGTGGTGGTTTTAGCCCAAGACCCGCTTCTAGGACTATCTCCTCTGCATAGTGTCAGCACTGGAAATGAAGGTAGGAAACAACCTGCGTTTTCCCTCATCACATTAAATCCCTGATTAATGTGGACTGCGGTAAGGCCAGTGTGGTCCTGTGACAGGAGTGGCAATAGCCTTGCCATTAGGGCAGGAGGTCCCATACATAGTTGGGCTATTTCTCTAGAAGGCAGGAAACTTGATATATGACTAAGGAAAACCTGAGGCTGTGTTTCTCTAGTGCAGTTACCTAATTGCTAGCCCAGGCCCCCAGACCCCCACCCTACTTTCTGATTGGGTTTTGTGATGGGCAACCCAATGGTCAGGGGCACCAAAGCCCCAGAAAAAAATCTGTGATACAGGAAATGCTTTTCAAAGCCAATCCTTTGATGCCTTCTTTAAGAAAGAGATCTCACATCCATTCATCCATCTCTTCACAATATTTGTTCAGCACCCACTAGGCGTCAGGCATTACGCTGTCATTAAAAGAGGACAGATTTTTTTACTAGAATCAGCGGCAGGCAGTGTTCAGAGAATGGTGGAGTGGCCACAACCACAGATGCGGGTCTTCCTGTTTGAGTAGCTGTAGCTCAGAGATTATGTTAATTGATTCTTGGCATTCAAATTCTCTTTATTCCCTTTAAAACCACGAGACCAGCCCTGCTGGAGCACTGCCCTTGGAATTAAGTATGGGTCCACCTCATACTTAGCCATTTGTTCATTCCAAGTGCACTCAAAACAAAAGTATGTGAGTTTCAGTCACAGGTCAGGCCTGGGGGCAGGACATGGTTCCTGCCCGTGGGAAATTCACAAGTACAGGACGCATGTAGACAAGTTACAAAATGGGCAAGAGCTCAGCGGTGGCATGAGGAAGCTGTGATTTACTATCTTCTGGGCCAGAGAAACCTTCCTGAAAGGAGTAATGATTGAGTTATGTTTTCAAAACAGAGGAATTTTCCAGGAGAACAAAAGGCTTGGCAGGACATTGGTCATGAGGGAAGAGCTTGTGCAAAGCTAGAAGAATGGAACTCCATGACAGGCCCGTGGAGTGATTTGGTACAGCCGGCGATGAGCCATGAGGAGGGGGTTTGGTTGCACATGGGCAGGGCGGGGTCATAAAGAAATTTGGAGAAAAGGTGGAGGAGCTAGACCTCACTGTGTACGGGGTTTGGAGCTGCTGCGGGCTTATTATCAGGGTGTCATGATCATCTTGCATTTTAGAAACAAGCCCTTTAGTGGCTGAGTGGAGAGGGCCTGGAGGAGAGAAGCATAGGAGATCTCACATGAGGCCCTCCCGAAAGGTCAGCACCAAAGCACGTTTGGTGGCCTGCTTTCAGGCCACCAAAAGAAACTATAGTTTCTTTTATAGCAAATAGTGAGCTTCCAGCACAGAATTCATTTGAAATTCTTTGGATCAGGCATCCTAAGAGAGATTTTCAACAAGAAGAGGGAAATACTCAAAGAGCAAATGCTTAGTGCAGTTTCCGGGGCAGTCCTGTCTTGGTGGAGGATTGCTGGGAGCGCTGTTGAGTTACTCCAATTCCTTCTTCCTTTGCATGCCTCGGCTGTGCCTGCTTAGCTCCAGCCTTGAGGCCATGCACTGAATGCTGTTGAAGCACACATGCAGTCCAAACCAACCGGGTTTTAGGGTGAGAGGAAGGGGCATTTTCTTTGGCTTGGATAAAAGCCGTATCTGTCTGGGAAAGTGTATATATGGAGAGCTTAGAATTGGTAGGCAATAGGTGCATTTTTAGTAAAGCTACTGTGCTTGGATATGCTGCAGAAGAGGGAGGAGAGAATTTGAACCAATCTGCTGTGTTATGGATGCTGAGCTGGGAAGTGGAGAGGTTTCTGAGCCTCTCTCTGTGGGAAGACGGACAGGGTTAGGCATGAAGAGGTAGGGGAAATGGGTACAGAGAGAAGCATGGCTCCAGTGACTAACTGTGCGCTGGTGGCTGGCACCAGCAGTGATGTGGGAGAAGAGTCCACACTATGTGATCTTAAACTTTGTAAAGAAAACACTGCCAAGAGACAGCCCCGTAGCCTGGACCTGGGCTCCATTAGAGCCTCCTGGCCTACCAATGACCCAAGGAACTGCCTGACTTCAGCTAGGTTATACCCAGATAAAAATAACCTCCCTCACACTCTGGTAATGAAAATGCTGCTCTTCCTCTGCAGACAGATTAGGTCTTTTTAAAGGACTTGTGGGGACCTCGGATGAGAAGCCCGGTCTAGTTAGATTCCCCACCAGAAGGCATTGCCCTTCTACTCCCAGTTCGTGTGTGTGATCCTTGAATCCTGCTCCCTTAGTCCAATGCTGTGTCACTCCTGAGAGTGGCAGGAAAGCCACACAGATGTCGTTTGGCACTGTCCTAACAGGGCCACCACTCTTGCCAGCACGAGGAGGGCTAGAAAGCCACTTCTCGGGTTGCCGTGGGTTTGAGAGGGCCATTCACCCTGCAGCACAGTGCACTTCTGAAAGTGTAAAAGGTTAAGAAGAAGTTCGGATTTTTCCATGGAGGGATGTGTAGGGGTAAACATAAACATAGCCTACTGCCGACCTGTATGTTATCCTTTGCACAAGTGCAAATTTTATGTTCTAGTTCCAGGCTAAGAGTACTCAGCTTTTGATGATTGAACAAATGAGAAAACACGTGGCCCTTCCTCCCTGTACTCCTGCAGCCTTCCGAAGGCCTGAAACTGGTTGGCACAACTGCAGGTGACTATGAGCATAGGGGCGATAGACCTTTGCACCTCTTGGGCCTGAGCAGCTCTCTAAGGCAGTGACATTCAAAGAGCCTGGAAAAGAGGGAACAAATCTATGCTCTCCACTTTCTCAGGAAGGACAGGGCACCTCACAGTTTAAAATGCAGTGGCACTGATCCACATCTATTCCAGAAGGACTAATGTAATACGGGAAGTCAGAGGCCGGCCCTGATGGATGAAATGTGCTCACTGGTTATCTTCTGTCTCGGTTCCGTTGGTGCCCCAGGATGCCAGCACAGAGACAGCAGAGTGATCACTCCCAGGGGCATACTTTCTGCAGAAATAGCATACACACACAGAGGTGTCACCGAGGCACACCCAACTCTCCTGGGCCCCTCATGGTGAGAAGCCACCCTCACCCAGGAACCAATATGGGGGCTTCAAGAGGAATGTCCCTAATGGACAAAGCTTTTATTGTTTTTATAGAGACAGGTTTCTCTTTTCAGGAGCAATTAGAATCTCCAGCTAGAGGATTTCTGAAAATCCAGAAGTGATGGTTTGCACTTAGTTTTAGGGACTAGGTTTTGCCAAACTGATTTGCCTTTGAGATTTCCCCAGAAGTTGCATCATCACTATGAGAAATGGGGGCCTGAAGAAGAAAGAGAAGGGGTAACTGTTACTGACACAGGGGGAGGTGGGGAACCCTCCGGCATGGCTGGCCAGGGCTGCATGTGAGAGGGTCCTGGGGGCTGTGGCAGTGCGGTCCACGCGGTCGGCTCCTGGATGTTCTCATGCGCTGTTTCCCAAGCAGCGGAATGTGGCCAGCCGTGATGGCAAACCCCTCAGTGGTGTAAAGAAAACATGGCAAGAGTGTAGGGGGCGGTGGGAGAATCACTGCAAAAACACCCTAACCGCTTCTCCCCTCCCTCAAATCATCTTGTATAAAGTTTAGAAGCTCAAAGTTCAGATTAAAATGTGGGTGCCCATCGTGACCTCAAGACACTTAAACTAAGTACAGGGGTCACATTTAAATACATCAAGCCCTTATCAAATGGGAACATACTGTGGGGACCCTCACCCCCACATTTCAACTCCACCTCATGCCTATTGAACCTGCTTTTATGAGCAATTGTTTGATCTCTGTCATCCACTCTGCCTTTAAATCCTTGCAATCTATGCTACTGCCAAGTCCCAGGGTTTGTCCTCCCCAGGAGGAGGTGGGGTGGGCAGAAGAAAGGGCCCAGACCCGGGGCTTGCCTGGCTGGGGGGTGGGGGCCTAGATAGTGCCATGTGCTCTAGGCCCTGGGTGGTTTCAGTGAAATGTCTGTGTCTGACAATCGTCTTCCTTGTACATACATTGTCTGTGTTTAGCTTTTCCTAGTATTGTGAAGTTTGGAATAGGGGTTCCATGTAAATACTCTTTCTGCTACTGAAATGCCAGCCCCCTGGACCCTGCATCGTCCCCACAGACGGCCTTTCTCTGCGCTACACTTTTTGAGCCACTGATGTGCAGATTGATGATTTATTTCTTGGGCTTTTATTTTGCAATTTTATATATATATACACATATATATAATATATATATATATATATATATATATATTTATGGGTTGGTTTTGTATAGTTTTCTGTTTGAATCTCTGAGCACCAAAGCTGCCCTTGGATTTTCAAGAGAACTTTCCAAAGCCACTTCCTGAGCCCTCCCTGTGCGTTGGTGTTTGTGCTGCCGGAGGCACCTGTGCCCATGGATTTCTGTATGTATGTGCTGTTATCTCACCGGCAGGCGTTACCCTAGTAAAGCTACTGCACTTGGCTGCCCTGTGTGTGACCCATCTCTGTCCACCACACAGGAAACATTTATCCTTGAAACCTTTCCTCAGACATGGAAAGCTGATCACATGAATAATTGAGCTCTGGTCAGGAAGGGAGGTAATAAAATGCTATAGTCCTGAGAGGGGGAAGGTGGAGGATCAGTTTAGTTGGGTTGGGTTAGGGGAGAGGGTTGCCAAAATGAGCGGGTGACTGGTCCCCTCGGCGAAGCAGCCAGGGTGGATTCATGGGCTGGAGTGGAAAGGGGCATCGGTCCAGAAGCAGAGGGCTGGGGAGAGCCAAGATGTCACCCCAAATGGTGGGAGCACCGTGGTGACACTAGAGGAGAGAAGAGGAAGGAGCCCATTTTGTCCCTCATCTTTACTCAGATGAGGAGCCCAGTATCTGTTGAGCATCCCCCCCCCACAGGTGAGGCATCAAGTGTTCCATGCACAGTACCTTGTTTCATTCCCCCAAAACCTTGAGGGTGGTCCTGGCATTACCAGCTCTACAGATGAGGTAACAGGCTCTGAAATTAGATTTCCATGGGCCACCGTCTATTATGTGGTGAAGCCCAAACTCAAGCCGAGGTCTCCCAGGTAAGCAAGCCCTGCTCTTTCCACTGCTTCCCACACCCAGGCGTCTGGAGCAAAGCCCCACGGAGGCAGTCTCCACCATCACACCCAGGCCCGTTCCCCGAGGTTATCTCCTGTACCCCAGCACTGAAGCTCCATGGGCTCCTGCGGCCCTAGATACAAGGAGTCCAGGCCCTCCCCTGCTCCAGGGCCATCAGTTTGGCCTCCCCTGAAGTCACCAAGGGAGCTGCCTTCTCTGTGGCTTCAGAGCTGTGTTGTGTGGATCAGGCCAAGGACCGCAGTTGGGGCGACGAGCCCGCTTTATACTGCTCACTGCAGTTGACATTGGTGATGCAAACCCTCAAGTTGAATTCCTCCTCCTCCTAAACACACGGCAGACTAAAGAGATGCAAATACGGGAGCAGAACTCTACCTGCCAAAGGCGCTAAGGCATTTCTTCTGAGTAGACAGCGCAGGAGAGAAGCGCCTGGGCCAAAGTCCGCTGGGGAGGAAGCGGGAAGGGCCCGGAGGGGAAGCCAGCTCCCACTTGGAGCTAGCTGGAGGCAGTGAGGAAGGCAGCGGAAGCGGGAAATGTGGGTGCCCATCGTGACCTCAAGAGCAGCGAGCGCGGTGCCAGGGTCACACTGCTGGAAGCCTGTTTGCAAGGTCTGAGGGGGCGGGGAGGGAATGCTTCAGCACCGCGATCCTCAGGAGGGTCTCATGACCCCAGCCTACCCCGGCTACCTTAATGACTGTGGAAGAGGAATCTCTCAGCCAAGTTACATTGGATTCCACTGCTGCCACAGGTAACTAGATTTCTAAACTGACAAAAGGTAACCATCAGACAGAGCATCTTTCCTTCTCTCTTCTGTCTCTTTGGACAAGGAGACGCACATCTTTGATGGGAACCATCTTTAATCTGATAAAGATCTTACTCCAAGAATAAACACAGGGAAAAATAATGTGGTAATGATTTGGCAATTCAAAAGCAGGGGTCTTTTCTGAAAAATTGGAAGACATGTACCTCAATGAAGCCAAGTTACTGCAAGAAGCAGGAGAAGGGTTAAGAAGATTTCTAATTATAACCATTTATCAAAAAAGACCAGCCAGTCATGAAAGGGGGTGCTTTAAATCAAGAAAACATTTTCAGTGATGAAAAACAATGCCATGTTTAAAAGTGGAGCATAGACAGTGAACAGCAAGTAGAATATTGCTGATAAATAATATATTTAGACATGTAAAGATCCCAAGTTCACCACTTGAAAAAAGTAGCAATTACACGTCTAGTTGACTGCAAAATCAATATAAGTAAACCTTTACTCAAGAATGGGAAAGAAATGGGATTAAAAAATGGTAGTCAGCAAACAAATACATTTAGTTGTTAATTATTTGTTGAATAAACTTAAAGCGATTGTTCAAAAAGTAGGTGTTGAAATGCACACAAAAATTTGGAGCAGCAAAGGGATAAAATATGCTAAATTTATCATTGGTAAGAATCTAAGGATTATTTCATTTTTCAAATTGTAACTATAGAAATACTGGTTCCATTACATATAAAGTTGTGAATTTAGAGATGACTTACAAAAATTAAAAGAAGCTTCATTAAAGGGCACTACTGCTTACAAATCTTTGAAGAGAGAACAATTAAATGAATTGAGAGGAATCCAGTTAAGATGGAGTAACGGAGATTATATTTACCATCCTAAAATAACCAAATACTGGATAAAATACACGAAACAATGAATTTTTAAGATACTTAGGTCGATAATCCACCAGGACACAACTAAATTTCCTAATCTTCCCAGCTCGCCCATACCAGACGGCTAGGCCTCCTGATGCCACTACCAATGTGCCCACCAGGTAGCGACATTTCCTTTCTCTCCTTCAGAAACAGCCCCTAGCACTACTCTGCCTGTTTTTTGGCAAGCAGCCCCCAGTGCTGCTGTCAGGGTTCTTGGTCTCTTTTTGTCACCAGCAGAGATTAGGGATGATCAGTGAACCTCCTTATTCATCCAAGGCCTAAGAACTTATGCGCTTTCTGGGCAGCCCTAACACTTAACCTAAAATGCACTACTCTGCTCAGCTTCCTGAGCCCCCATCTGGGCAGACTCCCTGATGGCCTTAAGCTCCCTGCGATCTGTCCTGGCCAAGAGGCCATGCACCATAATGAGCAGGGTTCCAGCGCTCTGAAGCCACACCGTTTCGGCTGAATCCTGGCCTTGGGCTCGTGAGCTCTGTGCCTTTTGGTAAGTCACTTAACATCTCTAAACTTCAGTTTCCTCATCTGTACAATGAGGATATAATTAATTTGGGGAAAAATTCAGAATTTGTGGGTGACTAATTTTTGATGATTTAAGATTACTTTAACTTTGAATTATACAGTGAGGAACACCATAAAATTTTCATTACTTCATATTTCTAAGGTTCACACACATTTACACAAACACATGCAGACACACCCATACCCCATATACATACACACAATCACACACATTGCCAAACATATACATGCAGTCACACTTATGGACTGCACCCCACACCCACAAGTACACACATCCACAGACACACATACACAGTCATACACACTCTTGGCATTATCTCTGTTTCCATAATTGTTTCTGTTTAAAATATCCTGACTTCAGAGCAATAGCAGGAGTCCCTCCTTAGAGGTGAGTCTCTGCTTTGAGCCATCTCAGCATGCAGCAAGGTTTGCCTCTGACCTGCATAACTGCTCTGAACCTTTGGGAGTCCAGGCCAGAGTATACTTGGAAGCTCACATACTTTATATTGAACGTTTTAAATTAAGCCAAACATTTTAAGTTAAATATGTTCTATCTTCCTGTTTTATGAATGTGCATTCATAATGAGGTAGAAGTCCAGGTTCAAATTCAGAATGCTCAGACTTGTTGGGGTTTCACAGGAAAATGGCAGTCTCTCACCACTAGCTTGAGGCCTGTTACTCTTCTCTTCCCAATGCTGGGTTCATCCTGTGCCGCAAGTGACCTAGTGTACACAGGGTAGACACCCATACCTCATGTTCAGGCTCTGTCCGTACCTGCCATGTGAACAGCTGCCTTTGGCCCCTCTCAGTCCTTGGGAATATGAACTCTGTAAAGAGCTGTGTAGACACTAGAAGTGAACTAGGGTTGGGCTGGGCAGGGCATTCTGGGGTCCTGGATGGCCAGAGCATGCAGCAGCACCAGGTGGGCATGTCCCCTTTGTTGCTGGACAGCTGCATCTGGGGAGGTCTCTCCCTCTGCACTAGGTGAAATGTCAACCTGGACAGGGGAGGGTTCTTGACTCTGACTGAGAAAGAATTTTGACCAGTTCAGACAAGTGTAGGTAAGGAAGGAATTCGTTAAAGCGAGAATAGCTGCAAGTGCATGCAGGCAGTGGACAGCAAGGAAGAGCAAAGGGAGGAAAGGGAAGCTCATTGAACTCCTGCTTGGCATATGGCAAATTCCTTGCCTACTCCTAAATCCAGGGTCACCTGGCATCCAGTGTCCACTTGAATCTGCACAGCATGGGAACCAAGCCCCAGGATTTGGGAGAGCCGTGGAACACTGGGTGGAATGAGTTTATGTTCTGAGAACTTCCACCTTCCTACTGGTCTGAAATAAAATAAGGAGACAGAAAAGATTGCATTAAGACTAGAAAGCTGAATGAAATAGCAAAGTGATAAAGACATTTACTACCAGAGGTGGAAGCTGGTGAGTTCTTGTCTTTATCATGGAAAAGAGTTCAGAGACAAGTGCAATTGGCTTATGCAACAATAAAGTTTATTTGGTATAAGACAGTACACATTCAGACAGGAGTGTGGGTCACCTCAGAGAGGAGGTGTGCTTAAAGATTTAGAGTTTGATTAAAAAATGGGCAGAGAATCTGAACAGATACTTCTCCAATGAAGAAATTCAGATGGCCAACAGGCACCTGAAAAGATGCTCCACATCACTAATCATCAGGGAAATGCAAATTAAAACCACAATGAGATATCACCTCACACCAGTTAGGATGGCCAACATCCAAAAGACAAGGAACAACAAATGCTGGTGAGGGTGCAGAGAAAGGGGAACCCTCCTACACTCTTGGTGAGAATGTAAATTATTTCAAGCATTGTGGAAAGCAATATGGAGGTTCCTCAAAAAACTCAAAATAGAAATACCATTTGACCCAGGAATTCCACTGCTAGGAATTTACCCAAAGAACACAAGATCCCAGATTCAAAAAGACATGTGCACCCCTATGTTTAACACAGCATTATTTACAATAGCCAAGAAATGGAAGCAACCTAAATGTCCATTAGTAGATGAATGGATAAAGAAGATGTGGTACATATACACAATTCAGCCATATGATTCGTATCAGGAATATTATTCAGCCATAAGAAGAAAACAAATCCTACCTACCATTTGCAACAACATGGATGGAGTTAGAGGGTATCATGCTCAGTGGAATAAGCCAGGCAGAGAGAGACAAGTACCAAATGATTTCCCTCATTTGTGGACTATAGTAACAAAGCAAAAACTGAAGGCACAAAACAGCAGCAGACTCAGACCCCAAGAAGGGACTAGCAGTTAGCAAAGGGAAAGGGGGTGGGGAGGGCGGGCAGGAAGGGAGGGAAAAGGGGATTAAGGGGTATTATGATTAGCACACATAATGTAGGGGGGCATGGGGAAGGCAGTATAGAACAGAGAAGACAAGTAGTGACTCTATAGCATCCTTCTGTGCTGATGGACAGTAACTGTAATGGGGTATGTGGGGGGTACTTAATAATATAGGTGAATGTAGTAACCACAGTGTTGCTCATGTGAAACCTTTGTGAGATTGTATATCAATGATACCTTAATAATAAATAAATAAATAGATTTCGGGTTTGGGTAGGGGTCAGCATAAGGTATGATGTATATAGCTGATTCATAATTCCTTTAAAATTTCATTTTAGGAGTAGGGTTATTTAGGTGACTGTGCTGATCCAGATGTTAGCATTCTTTATCCACATAGGTTCATTTACACTTTGGAGGTCTATCTCTTGTCCTGGTTACAAAGTTGTTTAATTGATTAAGGAGCTGGAAGAAGAGGAAGGACAGCATATAGATGAAGTTAAAGAATAAACTGGGCCTTCTTTGCAGCTAAATAGATTTTATAATGGCATGACCCTTGTTCCATGTCCCTGCCCTGTCTCACCTTGGCACTACTGACTCGCCCCCATTAGGAGTGTGGCCAGAGAGCCTCAGTGCAGGACCCTCTGTACTGCAGGACCCAGGGCAGGGGCCTCTCTCGCCGGACTCTAAGGGCAGTGTTGCAGCCTGAAGTTCTAGGGAGAGGCCCGGAAGCAGTTGGCTACCCTCTGTGAAGTCAGAGAGGGCAATATAATAGCCTCATTCCCATTAATTAAAAAGCAAAAACTCACCATGGGCTTGGGTGGGAACAGCTCTGTTACAACAAGGGAAGACAAACACTGGGATCTGGTCTGAGAAGGCTGGGTGATTTGCCAGGTGAATGAGGATGGAAAGAAACCAACCAGCCTTTTGCCTTCAATTGGTTCTAAACACTGCTGTCTTTCCGGGACACTGAAATGCAGCGAGACAGTGACCTCCTCACAGTGTTAAAAGGGTCATGGTGAGCATCCCACTCTCCTCCATGTATTTCTCAGCTACTGAAGCATGATAAATACAGGCCAGAAATACTGCTGGCCTGTTGGTTAGTTCACTACCCATCTGACACACCTCCTTGTAGGGCCAGAAAACTGACTTTATCAGATCACCCGGGGGTGATCCTGCTCAGGATTACAGCTTATGTTCCACAGATAGCAGAGTGGGGTGGCTACTTCCTGGTGACATGTAGGGAGGCACCCTCATCTTATCTTTTAGACATTTCCCCAACACTGGGGCTCCTTCTGGGACGACAGTGTGGGCCCCTGCATCTCAGTGCTCATTAGTGCCCCTATTGACAGTGGTGTGTGCTGACCTGGACTCTAGCCACCTCCCAGTATTGTCTAAAAATATGACCCATGGCCCACAACTGAGCTTGGGGCACAGATGTGATTGTGTCTCTTATTTGCCTCCTACTGATTGATCGCTTGGTCCACACAGGACCGTGTGGCAGGAAGGCCAGCCGGTGTTGAGACTTCCACTGGTTGCCTCTAGAACTGTCACAGCACCCAGGGGAGGCGCAGAGAGAGGACTGGGTCTGAAGCCCAGCTCCCAAGCACTAGGAAGACAGCTGGAGAGTAGATGAACCCACTTCTGCCTTCTTGACTTTCACGAAGGTGCAGGATGGATGTGAAAATAGGTCCCACATGGTATGAGGGACCTTGTCTACAGCTGCCGGGTGCTTGGAAGTGGCCCAGTCCCCACAGAGATCAAGGGCTTCCCGAGGCAGCCACTTTGGGGGGCCTTATCCAGTGGGGTGTCCAGCTTCAGCCCCCACTGGCCCCTGGGGCCTTTGCTGAGCCTGGGACACCAGCCACACTGCCTTAGGGTCCTGCTTGTCCCCTCCAGCCTACAGACCCAGGTCACAAGTACTTTAGTCCACCCTATCAATAAAATCACAGGGGACCTTGTAAAGTCTTGGCTTCTTTATTCTCCCAGTGGGCCTTCTGCAAACAGCCCCAGCCCTCCCCACAGCTCTGCATTTCAGAGGGTGCAGCCCCTGCTAGGTGTTGTATTCTTTTCTCAGGGGAAGAATGCACACTCACCCCCATTTAAATGGCTAGCAGGACCACCAGAAAGGGAGAGGCCCCAGATAACAAACAGCTGTCCCCCTGTGACTTGCCTCTATATCACACAGTTAATGCCATGCTCTTCTTTGCCCAGGGCTGGCTGCTGTGTGGCAGACACACCGGAGTGGGAGAGAGTGACTGGGGTGGCTCAAGGTGGCTGGCTCAGGGGTCTTGGTGAGAGACGATGGTGCCCCAGGCTGGACAGACATGGGTGGATGTGGGTGGTGTAGGTGTCCAGGGCCTGATGCGCAGCTCTTGTGATAGGTTGGGGGAAGGGCTATCGTAGTCACAACTTGTTCAGTTGCTGGTGACTGAAACTTAACTAAAACTAGCTTAAGTCAAAAGGAGCGATTACTGGATGGAGATGAAGGTGCTCAACAAACCCAAAGAAGCAATACAGGAATAGGGGCAGGGAGCTCAAAGACTGGAACCAGCTCTTGAAGCCCCAGGACTCTCAACTTCTCCTGGACTTACCATTTTCTTTGTGGTAAACAGGCTTTCTCCAGGACCCTCCATCTAATACACCTTCAGCTTTCTTAAGCCAAGAGGCAAGAGGGTTGCTCCATTAGAAAAATCCCAGGGAAGGGCTCTGACTGGCCTGGCTGAGGGCCCATGCCCACTCTGGGGCACTTCCTGAAGCTGACCTAGCTGGGTCATTTGCCCATCCTGAGACTGGGAGCCCTGGAGAAGGATCAGGCCAGAGAAGATCATGAGTTTAGTTTTGACATGCTTGGTTTGAAGAGCTTTTGAGACGTGCATGTCAATTAGTCAGATACGTGAATCTAGAGCTCCATCTCTGTCACCAGCTTAGCATACAGATGAGGACAGGAAATGGATGAAGGATGAGAATAAGAAAAGAACCTTAGATGAGGTTTTTGAGGAGCCTCGAAGCCACGTGGAGGAGGATGACCTGGCAAAGGAGACTGAGCAGGAGCAGCCAGAGCGGTCGGAGGGACACAGGAGGGTGGCCCAGGGGACTAGAGGAAGCGGGGTCCTTCATGGTGGTGGCAGCTGCTGATGGGCAGGGGAGCCGAGGCCGAACAATGCCACTGAGTTCAGTGGCACAGAGGCCACAGGTGACCTTGGTAAGGTCTGCTTCAGAGGGATGATGGGGCAGAAGGCAGTCTGGGAGGAAGGTTCAGGACAGGGAAAGGAAGGCAAGGGGGATGGACAACATTGTGACCAACTTGGACGTGAGAGAGAAGAAAAGGAACAGTGAGAGCTGGGGCACTGTGGGGTAAGTGTGGGTGTTTAGATCATTAACTGTGTTTGACTTTAGCTTACTGGTTAATTTTTATTAATTTTAAATTATTTAGTGTTAATTATAATTACATAAAATATATTTTTCATTTTATTAAAGATTATCTTATGAAATAAGAGTATGTTGTTTATTGTATAATACTAATGTATATATACTAATATATTTTATTAGTACATAATACTTGTGTATGTATTTATATACATAATATGTAATACATATACATCCATAACACATAACTTGTAACACGTAGGGATTATGATCAATATACTTCATGACAAGATTATGTAACAATAATGTAATATTATTCATTGTATATCATATTTCATGACATTTCTCATCTTAGGTGCATGTCAGAGATATTCATTTATTAATTAATATTATAAGATGCAGTTGGGAGCCTATCATCCAAAAAAAAAAGCCAGCCTGTTGACAGTAACTTACCACATCCCCCTTCCCTATCCTGCCCTTGGCCGCCCCGCACTGGCAGTGACCCCCGCCCTGCAGCTCGTTTTATCATTCCACTGTGGTATATACACCCACAAAACACTTAAGAGTAGTTAAAACAAGTGAACTGCAGGTACTGCAACAAAATGGATCAATCTTAGCAATGTATAATAAGCGAGAAAAGTAAGCCCCAGAAGGTAGCCTATGTCATGCTAGCCTTTTAAGTTATATGTATGTAAAATAAATGCATGAAGTTCAGAACAATCATAACTGGAGCTCAGGCGGGGGAGGGGCAGACAAAGGGTGAGGCATAGGTGGGTGGGCATCGTGGCCACAGAGGTGAGTGAGTTCCTTTGCCATGACTTGTCAGTTCCCTCTGAAGTAGGAGGCAAGGTCATCTGCTGGGATGCAGGGAAGAGACAGAGGGGAGCTCAGAGGTAGCAGGGAGAATGTTTGTCACCATTAGTGATAAGTGAAAAACGTACTCATAGAGAAACTCTGTGCCACTGCCTGGCAGGGGCAGCATTTCTCATGTGGCTGGTGGGCATTGATTTGTAGCTTCTAAGTCTGGCCTGTGGTGTACCCTTTTAGTTTTTAGCTGCCTGCCGGCAGGCGCAAAACAAACAACTCTAAGTGAACTGCAGTGGGAGTTTGCCTGGCAGGAATTAAAAAGATAAGAGGGTCAAGGGAGTTTGGGAGTTTCCTTTATAGTCAAGAGAGCACTTCTCTGAAGGACTGGGCTCCAGGCTGGAAAGGGGGAGTGACTGTCAAAGGGAACGGGGCAGGGAGGAAAGCAGGGGGCATCAGCTGGCTGATGGCCCTGAGAGGGCCCAGACAGGCCGGTGCAGGCTGGTGGACAGGCGGCTGGATGGCTGGAGGTGGCCACTTGGAGAGCAGAGTCTGGACCTGGGGTCATGACAACCCTGGGCGACCCTAGGGGGTGGGTGGCTGTGGATAAAATGAGAGTTCCTGTGGCCAGGATTCTCACGTGGCCCTGGTAGACTGCATACGTGTGGGCAATACATTTGGGGTGGCTGTACTCTGCATGCAATATGATGGCACGGCTGCAAGGCTGCAGGAGAGCAGAGCAGAGCAGAGGCTGGGGTGGTGGCAGCGCCAAGACAGAGACCTGGAGGACGTCTGTGTGGGACAACTGTGCAGAGAGGTCCAGCAGATGGCTGTGTGGGATGGCTGTGTGGACAGAGAGGCCTGAGAGGCAGAGACGGGCTTGCTGCGTGCGTGCAGACTCGCTCTGAGTGAATGGGGTTTTAGTGATTGACCTGCCACCATGGAAATAAAGTTGGGTATAACCCTTTCACCCCAAGAACATTCTACTGTCATTTTCTTTGGTTACACTGAGTCCATAGCGAACTTGCTAGGGGCTGAAACCCATTGGCAAGACAGTGGCTTATGCCGATGGATGAGGAGATCCAAAAACAGCAGCACTGGATTTTGGAGAGGGAACTAATGCCGAAGCCCTGACAGCAGGAAGTGAGGCAGTGTGGAGCCTGTGGTCAGGCGTTCCTGGGCAGAGGGGGCCACGGGGGCCTGGCCCTGGTGTCAGCAGGGAGGGCAGCAGGCAGGCACCACCAGGAAGGAGCTTGGGTTTCTGTGTTTTCACCAGAGAGACAAGAGGGCATGTGGAGGACGTCAACCCAGGCTTCTGACCCTGATGAACATGGGCATGCGGGGGCAGAGAGTCCACACAGAGAGGCCTGTGGGAAGCTGGCCTCAGGTGAGGAGCAGGGAGCCCTCAGGAGAGAGGGGGCAGGAGGAGCTTCCTGGCTGTAGAAGGGAAGAGAGGCCCTGGGACAGAGGAGCGCAGAGCCCAGCTATGAGGCTGGACAGGGCCCCATGGTCTGCCCCACTAGGCTCAGCAGGATGGCTGAATCTTCATCCTCCGTGTGGGTTGGGAGCCGCCTGCCCACACAGAACAGGACTCTGCTTGCAGCAGCCAGGGGCATTGGGTCTCCAGCACTTCCAGGCCTCGTGGCCACATAGTTCCAAGGGGGCTCTGTCCCAGCAGACTTTCCTCTCCAGCCCGTCAGCCAGGGAGACTGGCCCTCGCGGCTGTTTCCCGTGGGGAGCGCACGCTCCTTGGAGGCACTTTTCCTTGGAGCCCAGGGCTTGCAAAGCGCCGGTCCTGTGCCTGGTAGGGGCTCAGATATTTATCCAACTAGCTCAGAGTAGCGGCATACCAAGCATGGGGGGAAGTCACTGAGATCACTTAGTTTGCTGCCCTCCTCTCATTCTGTGGATAAGGAAACTGAGGCACAGAAACTGAGGCACGAAAGTGAGGCAAGGCCACACTGCTTCTCAGTAACAGAGATCAACAAGGTGCCCAGAGTAAAGACTCTCCCTCCTGAGGACCTGGCTTATATGCTCCCAGGTGAAGAACCCCACTGTATATTCATGTGCAGTGCCACTAAATACTGGCCTGTCGCAGTTTGGGCGTGTCAGGTGATGAGGCGGCAGGGAAGTGGCTGACAGGGGCATTTGGAGCCAGACTGCTTGGTTTCAGGTCCCAGCTTGGGCATTTAGAATCTGTATCACTGTTTAAGTCCTCGCTGGTAGTCTGGAGTTAACAGTGAAGCTCAGCTCAGTGGGTGGTGAACACAAAACACTCTGATCTGGTGCAAGTGCCCAGAACACAGCAGGACATGTAATAAGTGCTCTGTAAGTGTTTGTTCTTGTCATTTTTATCACCAAGTGAATCTCAAAGTGACCCCTACGACCTGCCACTCAGCTTTGGGGAAGTGGACGATCCCTTTGGGCTCTCTGCATTGCCCTGCAGCCTCCAGGAGGCGCCCTCCTGCACGTGAATTGTTTTCATGTCTTGCTTCAAGGATCTGAAGAGGCACATTGTGGGGCATTCTCCATGGGGTGCATTGCTTGTTTCACATAACTTACCAGGAAGCCTTTTGGGCCTAGCCTGTAGTGTGCCACTTACCTCACTTGTTGGAATGTGGGACACCATCCCATGTCTCAGCCACCCTGTGTTCCTCTGCCCTCCTCTTCACCTTGTCCTTCCATCCTCGGTACAAGTGTGGGCTCCTGCGGCTTGCCACTAGACAGGGGCATCTCCATCCTCCACCCCACGTGTGTGCAGACCCAGCACAGTGCCTAGAGATCCTGTGTGGAGGGAGGAAGAACTGAGAACAAGAGGCACTTGGAGGGGTTGCCCTTCCTGTGCAGGGTATGAGGGGCCCTGAAGAGCTTTCTCCTGGCTGGCAATTCACATGCACTCAGGTGAGAGTCAGGGCCTGGTTGCTGTGGAATCTTGATGCCACCCATTTAAAGCACACCATGATTACAAAAGCAACATCTTTTCAATAGATAAGGAGAAAAGACACTTTGCATCCTGCCCCCAGTTTTTTTCACCATCAGATAATGCTTCTCAACCCCCAGGAAGGAGTAGAAAGCAACACATAGGATAATATTTTTCATTAATCTTCTTCCCACTTTGACAATTGCTTTCCCCAAACTGATTAAGGCTATAATGGTTTGGCTTTCCTAGACTGAGGGATTCATTCCTAGACTCGAGGCCGAACAGGGGTTTTGAAAGGAACAAAACATTTTAATCTAGGACATTCCATGCTGTTTCTGCTATATAATCAGGCCACTGGCAATCTGACTAAATCTTGCCCAAGCACTAGCAGCAGGGAAGTTGGACCCAGAGATACATCAGCCTGGGGCCTGGGGAGGACGGCAGGATGGCAGGCTTTGCCATCAGCAGACCTGCATCCACATACCAGCATCTCAACTTACCTGCAAAGTCCGTCATTCTCTCCAGGCCTTGGTTTTCTCATCTACAAAATGGACTTCGCTGGAGAGCCGACTTCCTGAGGCATTCGGCTGGCCTCCCAGGATAAGGCAGGTGCAGCCACACACAATACCCGGCGCCAGCAAGTGCCAGCAAGTAAATAAAGGTTGTTATTTACTGTTATTATTAAATTTCTCCCACTTTTAACAAAATGAAACCAAGACGCCAGTTAAGGAATTTGCCTAAGAACCTCTGCGTTGCCAGGGCCGAGGCTGGAACCCCATCTCCTGGATCCAGTCCAGTGCTCTTTCCCCGTGTGCTGAGATGTCCTGCCATGGTGACAACCACATGGAAGATAGGGGTTCCTTCTCCATCTAAAGGGAGGAAGCCATAATTAATGTTTTCAAGAGATTCCAGATGCTTAGATGAAAGGAAATCCAGGTGTGTCATTACCCAGCGTGTCGCCTTATCACTGCCTTTGAAGTTTGTTTTGGGGGAAGAACATGGTGGTCTCCCTAGGTCTCACCCACGTGGCCAGCCCCCTGGGCCCTGTGCACACCATAGCTCTTGCCAGCCCCTGGGCCTCACCCTCTGGACCCTCGTCCAGCTAGCAGATGGGGCTCCTAACATGAAAGCCATGGACACATCAGTTCTGAAAAGGATTAGTGATGGGCTACCGGGAACCCCTTGCACCCTCCCAAATCACCTTCCTACAAAGTCTTCATCCTTCTGTATCCCTCTCCCTGTTTTGCTCCTTAACTGTGCAAAGCCTCCTGGAGTGGGTGGTGGGGAACGACAGGGGTTATTAACTCAAAGATGAGGGCTATTGCTTTCAGGACAGGTGCAACTTACGACAAATAAGGAGGTGGGAGTGGGCAGGGGGAAGTGGAGGCCTCCAGACAAACTTCTCCTCCCTAACAATTATGGGGAAGGCTGAATCATTAAAGACATGAATCAGATTTATTCTCATGGCTTTTAAAATAAACATCACAGGGCCAGCATGACCTGACAACTTGTTCTTATCCACAGAGACCTGCGGTCTCAATTTAAAAAAGAAAAGACAACACGTTTCAGTACAAAAGAATGTGTCATCCCGAATGGGTGAGACCGTCATTCTTGCTCTTCCATGGCAAGAAAGAGGCCTGTGACCTGGGCTCCTGTTTCCATGACACTGTGGGTCCAGTTAGGTTGTCGTGCAGCTGGAAGGAGACAGGCCGTACGATGCATGCAACAGAGGCCCAGGCCCCGCACTGCAGGAGGAAGGTGAGCATTGTGGGAGAACTCTGTTGCCACCTGCTTTCTCCAACCTCCCAGCCATAGCTGGAGCCCCGAGATATGGGGGTGCTGAGGTATGGGAAGCAGAAGAGAAGATCTATCCTCTTAAACAAGTGTTTCTACCCCTGATGCCCACCTGCACAGCCAAGCTCATGAGTAGAGGGTGAAAACACTAATGGTGTAAGAAAGGGGTTCCAAGAAGGACACTTCCTCAGCATCTCCCACTGCCTTTCACTGAGTTTGAAATTCCATCTCTCATTTATCACTTATGCTATTTATTTAGCTCTCAAAGGAATCTTTGATTTTTTTTTTTTAGATAATTATTTTTTATTGAAGGGTAGTTGACACACAGTATTACATTAGTTTCAGGTGTACAACACAGTGATTGAACATTTATATACATGATAATTCTAGGTACCAGCTATCACCATACCAAGTTGTTACAATATTTTGACTATATTCCTTATGCTATACATTACATCCCAGTTACTTATTTATTTTACAATTGGAAGTGTGTGTGTATATATATATATATATATGTTTTTTTTTTTTTTTGTGAGGGCATCTCTCATATTTATTGATCAAATGGTTGTTAACAACAATAAAATTCTGTATAGGGGAGTCAATGTTCAATGCACAATTCTTAATCCACCCCAGGCCTAATTTTCATCAGTCTCCAATCTTCTGAAGCATAACGAACAAGTTCTTACATGGAGTACAAATTCTTACATAGTGAATAAGTTACATGGTGAACAGTACAAGGGCAGTCATCACAGAAGCTTTCGGTTTTGCTCATGCATTATGAACTATAAACAGTCAGTTCAAATATGAATATTCATTTGATTTTTTTTTTTTTTTTTTTTTTTTGAGAGGGCATCTCTCATATTTATTGATCAAATGGTTGTTAACAACAATAAAATTCAGTATAGGGGGGTCAATGCTCAATGTACAATCATTAATCCATCTCAAGCCTAATTCTCGTCAGTCTCCAATCTTCTGAAGCATAACGAACAAGTTCTTACATGGTGAACGAATTCTTACAGAGTGAATAAATTCTTACATGGTGAACAGTACAAGGGCATTCATCACAGAAACTTTCGGTTTTGATCATGCAATATGACCTATAAACCATCAGGTCAAATATGAATATTCATTTGATTTTTGTACTTGATTTATATGTTGATCCCACATTTCTCCTATTATTATTATTATTTTTATTTTTAATAAAATGCTGAAGTGGTAGGTAGATGCAAGATAAAGGTAGAAAACATAGTTTAGTGCTGTAAGAAGGCAAATGTAGATGATCAGATGATCAGGTGTGTGCCTATGGACTAAGTATTAATCCAGGCTAGACAAGGGCAGCAAGACATCCACGGATGCAGAAGATTTCTCTCAAAGCAGGGGGGGTGAGGTTCTGAGCCTCACCTCTGTTGATCCCCAAATTCTCACCTGATGGCCCCCCTGCGACTGTGCCTGTCTTAGGTTGTTCCTCCCTTGAGGAATCTTACCCGTCTCTGGCTAACCAGTCATCTTCCGGGGCCATACAGGGAAATGTAAAGTTGGTAAGTGAGAGAGAAGCCATATTGTTTGCAAAGGTTAGCTTTTTACTTCTTTGCAGATTTATGCCCTGTGGCTTCTATGCCCAGCACTTGTCTCGAGGTATCTTTACCACCTGGAGGAATTATGATACTCGGTAAATTCGATATGAGGCACGAATTCTATTTAAGGTTTGTAATTAGGAAGGAAGAAGAAAAGCTATAGATGTAGCATATGAAGGAAACTTGGGAGGATTGATTATTTCTTTGACATATCTTCTTGTATAGTACCTTAAGTATGTATAGGTTTTAGGAATCTTTGATTTTTAAGAGTCTGTTTTAAAATACAAACTCACCTTTAAGGGGTAACATTAAAGTATTCCTATCTGCAAGCTGGAAGAGTTGTCTTTAGGGTTGGGAGCTGGGTGGTACGAGGCTGTCCAGTCCTGACAGAGGGGCAGCCATGCAACCTAGTGGTAAATCTGCTAGGCCAGGGATAGAAAATCTGTTTTCCATGCAGTTATGGGTTGAATTACGTCCCTCACAAAGAAATGTTCAAGTCATATCCCTGCTACCTCAAAATATGACCTCATTTGGAAATGAGGTCATTGTAGATGTATTTGATTAAGATGAAGTCATAGTGGAGTAGAGTGGCCCTCTAATCCTATGTGATGGGTATCCTCAAGAAAAGAAGATGTGATGATATGGGGATATGGGGGAATGCCATGTGAAGACAGGAAGACACCCAGACATAGAGAGAAGACGGCCATGTGAAAGTAGAGGCAGAGATTGGAGCGAGGCTGTTGCAATCAAGGAACTGGGGCCACCAGAAGCTGGAAGAGCTAAGGAAGGACCCTCCCCTAGAGCCTCTGAAGGGAGCATGGCCCTGCCCTCACTTTGAGTTTGTACTTCTAGCCTCCAGAACCAGGAAAGAATAAATTTCTGTTATTTAATCCCACTCAGTTTGTGGAACTTTGTTACAGCAGCCCTAGGAAACTCATGCACACACCTGCTTCAGTATCTAACTCACCACATGACCTGGACAGACGCTGGCACCCAGCAGGGCTATGCAAAAGGAGATTGTGCACCAGATAAACAAGGATCCCTCCAGCTTTAACAATGGGCTAAGGACTGCTCTCAAGTTAGGAGGGTAGTTTATTCACTTAACTAATTATCTTGGTGTATATTCTGTGCCAAGCTAGGGGTGGTGGGCAGGACACTGCTCTCAGGCAGGGTGTGTTTCTGACTCTCAAAGGGAAGATGAACCAGTTAGGAAAAGCGGAAAGGGGCTAAAACCAGGAAGAGCCTGAGCCCCTCAAAGTTCCCCAGAGCAGGTCCTGAGGAGTTAGGAGGCCATCGACAGACTGAGAGAGAGACCCCTGTCCAGGAAACATGATGAGGGAGAAACTAAAGACAGGTCAAAAAGGAAATTACCTATAGGATAAATTAAGATGATTGCTATCTAGGAAGGTGTTTAACTTGCATTTAAGTGTTTTCTGCGAACACTTAGAATTTTCTTATCTGTGATCACTTTCTTCATTCTCCGAGATATTTTATATAGAGCATAGTTCTTTGAATAATAACACACTTTAAGTAACATACACCTCTAGAAAAATAAGAGGTGGTTTTGGGGGGTTGGAGGGAAGGTAGGTAGTTGTTATTTTCTAAGCCTTACCATTGAGCCAGGGCAGCCAGAAAAAGGTACCATTGCAGAGGCAGCCATGAGACTTGCAAGCAAAGGTGCTAGGAGAAATTAATCCATTTTTTCCAATTAATTTTGTTTTTACAGTGCACATAGTTTCAAGTTGCAGTGTAACAAAATATGATTCCCTGTTCCACCTCTCCCCAACACCACATGTCTCCCATTAAATTGAAGTACACACAATAAAATGCACAAGTCTTAATGAACAGCTCAATGAATTTTGACATGTGCATACATTCATTGCACCATCACCCAGATCAAGATATCAAACATTCTCACTAATTATTTTTTTCTCCAAGAAGCCCAGTGACATTTGAATTTGTTTTATGTGACCAATTTTTTCTCTCTAGAAGTTTGTAGGATCTTCTCTTTGTCATCAGAGTTCTAAAATTTCACAATGATGGGCATTCACATGGATTTACTTTTAATCAATCCACTTGGTTCTCACTGGGCCCTTTGAATCTGGAAAGTCATGTTCTTCAGTTCTGGGAAATGTTCTTAAACTACCACTGATGATCCCTTCCCCTCAGTCTTTGCTGTCTTCTTTTGGAATTCCTTTTGGTCAGATTTTGGATCTGCTCTTCCTAGCCTTCAGTGCTCTTATGTGGTCTCTCTTAATTTGCATTTCTTTGTCTTTTCGCTCCATTTTCCAAGAAATGTCTTCCCATTTAGCTGCCAGTTCTTCTATTGAGTTTCTCATTTCTACCACCATATTCTTATTTATTTGCAAGAGTTTTTTGTTGTTATCATTCTTCAAATTTATTTTAATAACACACTGTTCTTGCTTCAGTGATACAATCTCTCCTATTCTCCAGGAGAATTAACGACAGCTTTTAAAAAAAGTTTTCTTCTGACCTGCATTCACTTAGTTTCCTTTAGATTGCTTTTCACTATTTATTTGTTTGGGTCTCTTTATTCCACATTAGAGAATGCGGAATGTCTTAATGTCTAACAAGTCTTGGCTGTTTGTTCTTGACTAAGACTAAGGATTAATAAATTGACTAGAAGTTCTGAGTGTGTGAAGGCCTTGACAAAGTTGAGCTTCTTCTGGGAGTGTTCTGAAGGGTGTGTGTGCTGGGAACCTCCAACTCAGGCTCTTTCTTCTGAGGTCGGTCAGATTTCCCAAGAAAGATTCTTCTGTCCTGCCTGAAGGGAAATGTTCTAGATGCCAATATTTGTGGAGAAAAGGGGATGTGAGGGTCTCAGCCTTCAGTTGTATATGCCCACTCAATATCCCTGTTTTCTAGGCAACACTAAATCTTTTGTTTTCCTTCTTTACAGAAAAACCCCCAGTCTTGTACCAGGGTGGGAAAAGAGCCGTCACCAACAGTGTGAAGTAAAGAAGGAATCTAATCACTTCTCACTCCATTGTTTATTCAGCCCCTCTTAACCCTCTGTTGGGGAGGTGCCCAATGCATCACATTTCTGAGCCCTGGAGGACCCTGTGGAGCAAATCAAGTTGGTTTTTCACTTTCTCTACAAATGACTGTAGATTCAGCTTTATCAGGTCTGCTAATTCAGTTGCCACTCACCTTTCTGACTTCCAGCTTCAAAAATTTTGCAACTGTTGTCTTCTCTTGTTCTCCCTATCATTGTGAGTTTATGTTTTTGTTTTGTTTGAAAATTTCTTTACCGGTGAGGAATGTTAGAAACATATATTCAATCAAGCATCTTAACCCAGAGGCTCTTGAAGCTAATTTCCAAACCCAATGATGACCAACATTTATTAATTATTGATTATTTATTGATTCAAGCAGTCATCTAACTATATATATTAACACATTCAATTCTCATAACAACCTCAGAGATAAGTATTGTCATTATCAAATAGGGAAACCAAGGCACATAGAGGTTACATAAAGCTTTCTAATCAGTAAGTGATAGAGCTGGGATTCAAGCCCGGAGACCTGGCTCCACACTGCCCACTGTCTTGCCTAAGGAATGGTACTATTCTCCTCTTTTACTCTAAGACCTGGTTACCAAAAGACAAAGTGGCATCTGGGTGGGATTTCCTTCAATAGCTCTTTTCTAGTTAAATGATATCTTCATTCACTCTGCATGCTATGTGACAGGTACTGTACACAATTCTCATTTATCCTCATAGCATTCTTATGTGGTAGGTATTAATGGGCACTTTATGCAAATGAGAACACCAGGGCACAGATGTTAAGTAACTTGCTGAAGTCTCTTGCAGTAGCTGGAAGAGCCAAATTCAAGTCCATATAGTTCCAAAGCCACGGAGGGATCTGGGATGTGCTCAGAATTTTGGAAGGTGTCTCTCAAAAATGAGAGAACTGAGCATACGTCATTATTCTTCTCTTAATGTCCAGATATTTAACAAAGTAAATATGGTTCATTATTTTAGTTTTCTTCTTCAGGGACTCCAATTATATGCATGTTGGGTCTTTTCTGTCTACATCTCATTTTTTCCAATTTTCTCTCTAGTCCTTTTTCACATTTTAATATTTTATTTAATATTGCTTGATTTTCTCATTTCAATCTTCTATACCTCTCTTATTTGCTTTCCACAGTGCTTATTTTCCCTATTCAATCATGGTTTCACTTATTTCTTGACTTCTGCCTATTCCATGTCCATCTCTTATTGTTTTATCATCTTTTCCCCAAGTTCTTGCATCTCCCTGTCCTCTTATATTCATGTTTTTGAAATTCACAGTGAAATATTTGTGTCAAAATTTTTATCTCTGTGATATCACTTACAGGTTCTCCACCTGTTGTTTGTTTTTCCTGTTTCCTTCTTTTCTACTAGCATTTCTGATTATATTCTGTGCTGCTTTTTTTCATTTACTCATCATTGAGGGAGGGGAGTGTTTCCTAGAGCAGCTATTTGATGAGAATCACGTGTTAGTAGGACCTGGGCTTTATCCAAGGTTAACTGGAATTTGTGTGTGCTTGCTGAGCATTCATTTCTTCTCAGCTAATAAAAGAGGGCCACTGTGCAATATTTTTTGTTTGTTTTAAAGTAAACCATTTTTTTCCATCACTGCCAAAGAGATAAACCACTTTCTGTAAAAATGTTTACAAGTGTAATTTCTTGTTCCATCTTCTTTGCAGTTCAGAACCAAACTGGATTAAAGGAAGCCTCTTCTGACTGAAGCACTCCTTGAACATGTTTAGAAAAAAGAAATTATGATTTTGCCTCTCAAGCTTGCCTCTCATCTTTAAGAAGGGTGCTTTTGCTGGCTTTTCCTGAGAGCTGTGGCCAGGGCACCTTCTCTTTGAAGCATTGTTTCTCTATACAAACACACTTCTCACACTCTGTTTCTGACAACCCTTTCACCTGTCATATGGAGTGGTGTTTTAGCTGTCTCTAAGTTTTTCTTGAAATGGAATTTTCATTTTTTTATCATTCTTATTGCTATTGGATAAATTCCAGGGGATGGGGGGAAGGTAACTTGGACAACCATCTTCAAACCAGACACCCACTCTAATTGCTTTTTTAGGTCTGTTGCATAATTTCGTGTTTACTGAAGTCTGATTAGGCCATTTATATCTCATGTGCTGCTCATTCTGATTTTTTTCTTTTCCTTTTTACACTAGTTGTTGGTTTATCCTCAGGAAGTGTGCATAGGAAGTAGATTTTCTACTAGTTTGGGTCCACTGAGCAGTTAGATTCCAAGATGGGATTAAATGTACCTACATGAGGAAAAACAGGGAAGGGGTTGGGTAAGGCCTGAACAGCTATCAGGCCATGATGCAGGTCGGATGCCCAGTGATGGAGATGGGAGAGAGGGTTGGATAGAAGTGTGTAGACTGCCATTAGTCAAAGGAAAGGTTTGAGAGGGACATTGGAGTCTCCTGTCTCCCAGAAACAGGTCTGCTTTAATGTCTCTGCTATATTCAGTCTTATGTCAATGGATTTAAGGCAGAAAAGCAGGACCCACATCAATTATACTGCCCATAACCAGAGATCCACAAGGTGCATTCTCATGGCAGCCAGTTTATTTGATTTGCATTTGTGAAAACATTTCATTTCAGCCTGACATTTGACTGATAGTCTAACACTCTATAGAATTCTATATTCCAAATAAATTTCTCTTCGAACTTTGAAGGAATTGGATCCATTATCTTCTAGAATCCAGCTGTTGATGAAAAGTCTGATGTCAAACTGACTTCTGATTTTTAAAAAGTGTCTCTGCCTCCCTCTCCCCAACTCCCTCTCCCTCTTCCTCACTCCCCTCCCCGCCCCCTCTCCATTTCCCTTTCCCTCTCCTTCCCTCTGCTTTAAGATACACCCTATCCTTAGTATGTAGAAATTTTTTTAAAATGTATGTGGCTGTCAGTACTATGTAAACTTTTAAATCTAAAAACTACACTTCTTTTGAGCTCTGGGAAAGCTTTATATAATTATTTGCTTGATCTACTTTCTTCATTTTTTTCCTCTGGATAGAACTTCCACTAGGTAATTGACTTTCTGGATTAATACTTTAAGGCCTTTTATCTTTTTTCTCAAGTTTCCAGCTCTTTGCCTTATGTTCTGGGAAATTTCTTTGACTTTATCTTTCAACTATTCCATTAATTTTTTTCTAATTAATTTTATGATTGTTCCTTTTTTAATAGCATCCTGCTATTGCTTTCATTTATATCTATACAACACCTCAGAAACTCTGAGGATGTTAATTAGAGGGTTGTTTGTGTTCATGTTTTCTTCTCTTCACTGAGTTACCTGTTTCTTTTGGAGTGATTTGTTCTGTTTGCATATCTGAGTCTTCTCACGCTCAGGTGTTTGACTTCTATCTGATGATTGTTGATTCCTACTTAATAATGGGGAATGTGTTGATTTTTCTCCAGAGCTGCTATGGGTTTCCTTGCTTATGCAGGGTGAGGCTGTTTTTCTCTTAGGCCTCTCCTCGAAGTGAGTTTGCTGATTGGAGGCTCTGCACGGTTGGCAGACTCAGCGGCAGGCACTCTCTTCTTTTGGATTGGCATGTAGGCAGCCAGATTTACACTGGGGGCTCCCAGATGCATAAGGGGAGGTCTTTACTCACTGGTGCTGGGCCCACCCTGGGAGCCCTATTTGGCCCCTAGGAGTAAGTTCAGTATCTTTAGGGAAAAGGCCTGTAGTTTGGGGCATGAAGGAAAATGCTGGACTTCCTACAGTCTATCATTTGGCAATAGAGCTGAAAAGAGGGAGTAAAGAGGGGCCCACTTTGAATTAAATCCTTCAGTTGGGGACCCTCTTTCTCACCTCTGCCTTCCATCATACTTGCCAACTGTACCCTGTCCCTGGAGTCTCACTGGATTTTCCTGGGGCCAGTGGCCTTAGCCTGTGCTGCTGTTTCCTCCCACACATTCTGGGATGCTTCATTTCACCCTGCTTATTCATGAAGTATCTTTTCATCTCCAAGAATTTTGTGGAACCCCTCACCTACTGATGGTCCCCTTCCCACTTTCTTCTATAATGTGAGTTTACTCCTTCACTATCATTTTATGGGTTCTTAGGTAGATAGGAAAAGCATTCTTTGCTCAACCTGCCAATTTGAACTTTAAAATTGCCATGCTACTTTGCCTGTTCCACAGTAAGGAAAGAATCAGAATGACTCCTAATTTGCTCTCTGAATGTTGCACTCTGCTAAGGACATTTTGCCTCTGTTGCTTCATTTTGAGCATTTCTGGAGCCCTTTGTTTCTTTTTGTGGATCCGAGTTTCTGTCTGGTATTATATGCCTTCTGCCTGAATAACCCCTAACATTTCTACAGGTCTGTTGGCATTGATTTCTGTCAGCTGTTGTTTTCTGGAAAACATTTTTATTTTGCCTTCATTTTTTGAAAGACATTTTTATTGGGTATAGAATTCTGGATCAATAGCTTTTTTCTTTCAGCATTTTATAAATGTTACTCTGTTGTCTTCTGCTTGCATAGTTTCTGATGAGCTTCAACTGTAACTCTTCCCTTTGTTTCTTTGAATATAATGTGCTTTTCTCCTCCCTTCCCCTCCAGCAGCTGCCCTCAAGATTCCCTCTTTAATACTGTTTTTCAGCAATCAGACTACGATGTGTTCAGGGGCTTTCGTTTTTGTTTGGTGTATATCCTTCTTCATTCTCTGAGTTTTTTTGATCTTTAGTTTGATGTGTTTCATTATTTTTATGGAATTCTTGATAGTATCTCTTGAATAGTTCATCACTTTTCCTCTCTTGTTCAAAAGAGGGGTCTGCAGACCTGTCCCCACATGGCCACTAGTTACCTTCTGCACTCCGGTGCCACAGGAAGGCTTTCCCCAGTCTCCTGCCTTTCCTTTCCTCTTCCTCTGGAGTGCCCAGTGGAAGCCTGTGGAGAAGCTTGTAAGAGTGCAAGCTCCCCTTGTGTCTGGAATACCCAGCTCTTTTGGAATGACCCACGAGCTCCATCTGGCCTTTGGCAGTTGTTTGAAACTTAAACTTACTTCTTTTTCCCCACTTGGACCTGCTGGCACCCTCCTCCCAGGCTCCACCTCAGGTGGCACCATGAGTCCCAGCTCTCCTCCTGAGACCCCACCTCTCAGGAATTCCAGTAGTGCTGCCTTGGGCACTCAGCTCTCTGATGGTTTCAGGAGAAATTGTGATTGTGCGGCAGGTCAGACAGCCGTGACATCTGTGGCTTTTTATGTCCTACATGAAAGTGACGTCTCCACTGATTGCACTTCAAATCAAGACCTCATACCCTTTACGGCTGCTGGGCAGCCCTACTTGTCTCCCTGGTGTAATCATTCGTTCATTCTCCTCAATGAGTATTTCATACTTTACCCTTGCTCCTGTAAATTCACTCTTGGATGACGAATTTGCTTCCCATTTCACTGACAAAATTGACAAAGCAACTACGACACCGACCTCCCTGCCTGTGTCTGCACTCTGCCTTCCCTCCCGTTACAGGATGAACAGCTCCTGATCCTAGCAGAGAACACACCCTATTTGTCCATCGGATCCAGTCCTCCGTCATCTGCTCGAGGATGCCACTCCAGTATTTCTTCTTTTATCATTTCTGATTCCTTTTTTTTTTCATCATCAACTTTCCTTCTCTGCTTCAGCCACCTCTGCTCCCTTCTAAACTTTCCCAGGTATAAGATATAATGGAGGTCTATATTTTTGTATTTCACTTTCTCATAATGATTTATAAACCATTTATAAAATGGAGGTGGGTCTAATAAGCTTCCTTTGAATTTTTCTAATTCTCTCAAATTTTATTCTTGGACTCCAGCAACTCTACAAGCAAATCGCTGAAATCACTCGTTTATGCCAGCAGAGGGCGCCCTCACTGTGTCCACGCACCCAGGAAGTGCAATCTGGAGTCCAGAGGAGCTTTGGTTTGGGAAACATTTGCCAGGGTTTCTAGTTATCATATTTCCCCGACAGGCACCTGTTTGACTGGCATTTCCTGGCATGCACCCATCTCAGCATATTTCTTTGTAGGTTGTGTTTGGCTTGAAAAGAGGTTTCAGTAATTCATTATTTTGTATCACCATTTCAGTTCAGATTTCCTTAGCTTAGAAACCAACCGAAGCCAAATGATGAAAATAAACATGATCTTGAGTAACTCTACATGGATATTGCTGTTATACTAATAGGGTGTTAATTAGTAAGGAGCGCTTAACATTTTTACTGCCAACCTAAACAGGCTGGCTTTGTTTTTGGCTGTGGGCCCTACAACTGCATCACAATATGATTTGCAAACATTAATTAAATACTCCAGTGCACATCAAGTAGTAGGTATCACCATGCCCTTTTCCAAGATGTGGAAAACAGATACTCCAAGTCTATCTTTGATTTACTCAAGGTTACCACCAAGCTGGGGCTGAATTTAGAATTCTGCAAATGGTTTCCATTTCCACAGACCTCTCTAGCAAGTCACCATCTTTTAGTGGACATGGACACCTTTCCCTCCTCCAGCAACTACAGCATTAGAAAGTTCCAGGATGGTGCTGATGGCTTGAGCCCTGCCTGCATGTCCCTGTTGATACATTATAACCTGTCCTAATTTCTGTTTCAGAAAATACAATCTTCAAGAGAGCAATTCACAACATTTGATGCACGGACAGCCAGGATATTTGCAGTAACTACTACACTCTAAGCACATGCTCCAGTCAATTAATGTCCTCTCTGAAAGGGAGGCTTTGTCTTCCTATCATGATTGGACTCAGGTTTGAGACCACAGGGCTCTACATGCTCCAACATGGTTAATTCTCAAGTTCTGCGAGGAGTAGAGGGCTCTTTACCAAGTCTTCTATTCTCAGAGAAAAAATAGCACAGAGGGGCCCAAGAAAGGAGGCCCCACGTGCATTCCATGAGAGTGTGCCCAAGGCAAACTGTCTATACTTCACCCTGTTTGGGGGGCAGTGGATCACAGGCAGGCTGGGTCAGTTTCACAGAGAAGGGTAGAATTCCCTCCAATGCCCAGAGGCCAGCCCAGCTGTCAGGAGTGAGTCCTTCAGAGTATCAGGCTCAGCCCTTCCATTCTGTCTACACCAGACACCTGCTATAGTTAAAACCCAGAAGCTAAAACATGCCCTGGGCTTTACTGCCTGGCTTCCAGATGTGATGTCAGGCTGACCTGTCTGGCCATGACAGGCATCTGAGAGCAGGCTAATCACTCTATTCTGCTGAGTAGAATATTCTCCAAAGAAGTTTCATAGCAGATGAGTAGCCTGACCTCAGGATGTGGCTAGCCAAGTATGGTTCACACCTGTCTCCTCCCTCAGGAGAATGCTCCATAAGGATCCCTCTACCTGTAGGTAACCAAGGAAGAAGGACATTCAAGAGAATACCGACCTCCAGCAGGATGCTCTGCACAGGCTGCCAAACTGGGATAAGAGATTTCCCCCAACACAGAGAGCCACGAATATGCTGTCACCTTCCTTTCACCTGCTCTCATTGCTTTCCTTACTTTCCTGAGGCAGAGCAGAGCTCCATAAATAATTAACCCTTCACAAATGGAGTCAGTGGACTTTGGCTATACAGGAGTAGAGCATTTATTTACTGAAGCAGCTCATGCATAGAAATGTAGTGCTTTATGGGTGGGTTTCTGTAGTCTCTGGCAATACCCTGCATGGATTTCCTGAATCATCAACAGAACATGCAGGTAGGTGAGAGACCCTCTGGAAGCCCGAGCCTTGCTAGAGATGTGAGGTAGTCAGCACACACTATTAATGTCCGTATGGACAAGGGCTGGGCTAGAGTTTATAGTATGAATGAATGAATGAATGAATGGGACTCATTTGTGGAAGTCACTAACAGCAGCTCAATGGCCAGATGCCTTCCTTCTGTACAAATTAGTAGCAGGTTTTGGTGACATTGTGCCACTTAATTGTTCCCAGTAACTGCTTCTAGAGTCAAGGGTTCAAAGTATTACCTAGAGGGTTGGAATGTGTTTCATTCATTCTAATAATGTGCATTGGGCCAAAAGGAGAAAGGGGGGAAGAGAAAAAGAAGTAGGAGAGGAAAAGAGGCTCCTAGAATCTGGTAAATCAGCATGTTGAAATCCTGAAATTGCCAGTCTCACGATGGCAACAGATGGTGATAATGGCCAGTCGAGGGGCAGTCCTAGGATATATACAGATGTATGGAGAGTGGGAATTAATTTATAGTCAAACCTACTGTATAACACAATGCACAATACAAATCACCACTAATTGTTGGATTAAAAATATTTTCAAATACATGCTGTCGAGAAAGTCAGGAAAGCCTGTGAAGGCACAGAACAGGAGCAGGAATCCAGAGAGGTAAGGAATGGTCAGTGGTCGTCCTGGGGGCTTATGACAACTTCCCATGACCTGGAACTTCGTTTGTGTAGCCACACATAGGACAGAATGTTCCCGAATTGCAGCATCATATTGGAGACCCAAATAAAGTAGTGACTTCCAAGGGTTATAACATCAGATACAGGAAGAATCAGAGAAAATTTTGATGCCACAAAAAAGAAAGCAACAAGAACACATATCTGTCAGCCTTGGCTCTAGGTAGAGGGAAAAGATAAAGAAGTTCTCTCTCCCCTAAGAATTTATAAACCAAAGCTGGCCTGCATACAACTGGGGTCTGAAATCATACTATCTGTGTGGTTTAAAGATCCTCAAGTCTCCCTAATTATGATGTGCAGAAGTGTTTAGGGGGAAATATTCTGATAACTGCAACTTACTCTGTAATGCATCTGAAAGGTAAGATGGATTGACAAGTGGATAGAGAGATGTATAGATGCACAGACATGCATAGATGTAAGTGGATACATAGAGAGATCCGTGATAAAGCAGGCAAACTAAATGTCAATAGCATCTAGATGCTAGGTGTATGGCATCTTTATGATTTTGAGTTTTCTTCCACAAATATGCCTTAAGTTCCCATTTATTTAGGTCTTCTTTAATGTCTTTCTGTAAAAAACATAAGAAAGTTTAATAAACTTTGCCACAAATATCTTACATAACTTTTGTTGGATTTATTTATAGAGAATTAATACTTTTAAATATTATTATACATGTACCATTAGAATTTTTTAAGACATCTAGTTTCCAACATTACCAGAAATTTTTTGGATTAAAAAAAAGTTTCATTTAATTTTTAAAATTTTGATATCATTAATTTACAATTACATGAGCAACATTGTGGTTACTAGATTCCCCCCATTATCAAGTCCCCACCACATACCCCATTATAGTCACTGTCCATCAGCACAGTAAGATGCTATAGAGTCACTATTGTCTTCTCTGTGCTACACTGCCTTCCCGTGCCCCACCCCTACATTATGTGTGCTAATCATGATGCCTCTTATTACCCTTATCCCTCCCTTCCTACCCACCCTCCCCAGTCCCTTTCCCTTTGGCAACTGTTAGTCCATTCTTGGGTTCTATGAGTCTGCTGCTGTTTTGTTCCTTCAGTTTTTGCTTTGTTCTTATGCTCCACAGATGAGTGAAATCATTTGGTACTTGTCTTTCTCCATCTGGCTTATTTCACTCAGCATAATACCCTCTAACTCCATCCATGTTGTTGCAAATCGTAGGATTTGTTTTCTTCTTATGGCTGAATAATATTCCATTGTGTATAAGTACCACATCTTCTTTATCCATTCATCTACTGATGGACACTTAGGTTGCTTCCATTTCTTGGCTATTGTAGATAGTGCTGCGATAAACATAGGGGTGCATATGTCTTTTTCAAACTGGGCTCCTGCATTCTTAGGGTAAATTCCTAGGAGTGGAATTCCTGGGTCAAATGGCATTTCTATTTTTAGTTTTTTGAGGAACCTCCATATTGCTTTCCACAATGGTTGAACTAGCTTACATTCCCACCAGCAGTGTGGGAGGGTTCCCCTTTCTCTACATCCTCACCAACATTTGTTGTTCTTTGTCTTTTGGATGTTGGCCATCTTTCCTGGTGTGAGGTGATATCTCATTGTGGTTTTAATTTGCATTTCTCTGATGATAGGGATGTGGAGCATCTTTTCATGTACCTGTTGGCCATCTGAATTTCTTCTTTGGAGAAGTGTCTGTTCAGATCCTGTGCCCATTCTTTAATTGGATTATTTGCTTTTTGTTTGTTGAGGTATGTGAGCTCTTTTATATTTTAGATGTCAACCCCTTATAGGATATGTCATTTGTGAATATATTCTCCCATACTGTAGGATGCCTTTTTATTCTACTGATGGTGTCCTTTGCTGTACAGAAGTTTTTAATTTGATATAGTCTCACTTGTACATTTTTGCTTTTGTTTCCCTTGCCTGTGGAGATATGTTCATGAAGAAGTTGTTCATGTGTATATCCAAGAGAGTTTTGCTTATGTTTTCTTCTTAGAGTTTTAGGTTTTATGACTTACATTCAGGTCTTTGATCCATTTCAAATTTACTTTTGTGTATGAGGTTAGACAGTGATCCAGTTTCATTCTCTTACATGTAGCTGTCCAGTTTTACCAACACCAGCTGTTGAAGAGGTTGTCATTTCCCCATTGTATATCAAGTTTTTGGATTTTTGAACTTTTTTTGCATAGATCTGGCTGCAAGCATATTTTGTTTGTGTTTGAATATGCCACTTTTAAAATCCATTTTCTAACTAATTATCCGTTTATAATTGTCACTGGTATATCCCAGACCTCCTCAGCCTATGTGATTATATTTCTCGTGATGCCCCAAACTAAAATGGTCTCCATCCCCATGATGCTTTATGTAGGAAGTCCACTGTTTATCTAATTGTCTCCTTCCCCCCACAGGACTTCCGAGTCTCAAGCAGAGATGATTATATGTTCCACAGATCTCTATAGGCTGCTGCTTGATGCGGGCCTGTCATGCTGGTCAGCTGACCCACAGGCAGCCTTCACCAACAGGATGCTGCTCGCTGTGCTAGTCATTTCCCCAAGGCCATTCCTGCTCTTATCTGAACCACCTCTTGCCTATAGTGAGCATACAGCCATCACTCAGTTCCTTGGAGGAATGGCTAAGCCAGGAACTAAAGGTTCTGAGATGGTGAGTGCTGGACAACAGCCCAGGCCCAGGATCGTGCCTCTGTGTGACAGAGGCAGCTTCCCTCTGTCATCGTTCTGCCCGTGAGCCTCCAAGTCCAAACCAACTCTCACAAGACCCAGGGAGAGGTACGAGTTTTAGGACCTCTTCCCTCCGAGGTCTGCCTCCCAGTTCCTCACTTCCTATCCCAAGATGGCTCACAATGGGAAATTCTGCTCCTGTTAGTGGGAAACCACATCTCATGCCAAACTGTGTGGCCTTGTGCAGCAGCCCCTAATGAGACGATCACATCTAAATACCAGGCTCCAAAGTGGGTATATTCTGAGTTATTCTGTCTTAAATAATTCTACATTGAGAAGGTAGATATTGGAGATGCTGAAAACTTGCTCACTCGACCCAATTCCAAACCCATCACTTAGCCTTTGCCAAGAGGCCAGGGGGAGTGGCTGTGGACACAAGTACATCCAGAGGGAAGATCAGAGCCCAGGGAGGAAGGAGCTTGTTATGGCAGAGCTGGGGGGTATGGACTGTAGCAATGCCAGGTGTGCTTGGGTTATCTGCAAGGGGAGGGCCCTGAGCACTGGGGCTGATGGGCTGATCTCTCATGTGGCCAGACCACCCAGGGCAGCCCTCCAGGACCACTGCACAGCCATAGCCTGAAACGAAGGGCCACAGAACCAGCCCTCAGAGAGAGAGCATCCGGACTGCCCTCTGATCAGGCTGGGGCTTCTCGTGGTCAGGGTGCACATGCAGGCAGGGGGGGATATGGAGACAAGATCCCTAACGGCAGCTCGTGGGGGTGATGTCAGAACTGAGAGCCTGAGGCAGCCCAAGAGATACTGCATTTCCAGAGGCTGGGAAGGGGCGGCCATCGTAACTGCCCCAGAACCCAACACGGCTGACAAGCCCAGGGCCCTGCTCAGTGCTTCCCAGCTGTTTCCACTCTCTGCAGTCCTGTGGCTGGCCCAGATTACTCCTGGTTCAGAGTAAAGATGAGTGAGGGCGGAAGGGTAGCAGCCAGGCCCTGGGCCCGCTCTATCCCTGAAGCCCTTGCTCTTAGTCCCTATTCTGTTCACTTGTTCAGATGAAAAGAAATTGTTTTCTAATTGTCAGTCTTTTCTTAATTATCAGTCTTTAATTGCTAGACTAATCTTACAGGATAAATAAGAAAGCAAGGTTATGGTATACTTAAAACACAGCAGCTCTCCTTTAGCTATCATATTTAGGAAAGTTTTTTAAAATAACAGTTACAGTAAAAGGGGCAGCGCCACATAATTATGAGCCCAAACCCTCTGGAAATCCTTGCGTCTCACACTTTGAGTCAGCAGTTATGTTCTTATGATAGAAACATTCGAAGCCTCTGAAATTTAGTGTAAGGAAACAACTGAAATGTAGATAAAGTATGACTACTTCATAGCATAGCTTCCCAGTTAATTCTCTTGGATAGTCTAGCCACAAATAGGAACAATCTTTTCCTCCATTCCCTTTGAATATACGTGCCCCTCATCTGGTTGATGTTTACGGCTTTGTTTCAGAACTTCGTGATTATCATTATCTGCTATCTGCCCACTGTTCTGCTAACCTACATGCCCGGTCCTAATTACTCCAGAAAGGAGAAGTTGCTAATTTGATTGATCAAAACCAAGGAAGATGACTGGGCCTTGTGTGTGAGTGGGCAGGCTCACAGCCTGCTAAGCCCAGGCAGCCGCACTGTGTCTCCTCTTACAGCTGCAGGATGTTAGGTGTCCCGAGCCCTGCCCCCACTGAGGACCAGCCTCAGCAGGCTGCTTATTGTGATTTCCTGTGCCACAGGACCCACCACAAGGGGACAATACCCTAAGACTAAGTCTCAGGTTTGGGGAGCACCTCGGCTGCCTGCTCCAGCCAAGCTTTGCCCAGAAAGGTCTTCCTGGAGGTCACCAGGCTCTGGGCCGCTCTCGGATGACGCTCAGGTGCCCTCTTGCTCTTTCTCCTTGTTTGAACAGCTCTTGGGAGCCTCACGGGGGGTGAAGTGATTGGTGAGATGGAAGTCAGGCTTCCCTTGGATCTTCTGGCCAAAGACCACGACTTTCCACTAGAACTCCTTCACTCTGCTCATTTTGGTTCAGCCAGCAGGATTTCACTTTCACCCCACAAGGCAGGACCAGAGCTGAGTCAGGGCCCCCTCTGGCCCTGGCTATCCCTTCTCAGCCTTCATCTTCCATGGGTACCACATGGCAAGGGGTCTGGGCTCCTGGAGGATCCTGTCCACTCTCCAGAGCCTCGCTGGGCTCTCCTCTCTCAGCCGATGCTGCAATGATCACTGATGCATAAAGTTCTCGGCCTGAGGGTGGTGCCTGGTAGTGAGGGCAAACCAGACCCTTTGGGCTCCCACCCACCTCCCTCCTTCCTGTCCTGGCAGGAATGGACCACCTTTCCCTCCTTAGTTTCATGGGAGAAGCAGATGGCTCCAGGTTGTCACAGAAAATCAACCATACCACCAGTCACCCCAACTCTCAGATGGCTGGAAGCAGCTGCAGATGGTGATGCCCCTCTGCCCATAAGCCAGGCAGAGGGGGTGGAGGGGACCTGGGCTGAAGCAAGTCCTGCTCATCCCATTCCCTGGGCTGTCCCCAGGGGTACAGCCACAGGGATGCCCTGGGTAGTGTTCCAGGAGCATCTTCTAGGCGTTAGAGGCGGTTGTGGATGTCTGCTCTGAGCATCATCCTCACACAACCCCACCTCAAAGGAAACAGGAGGCAGAAAGCAAGGAGAAAAACTAAAATGTACGGGGAAATCCTTAAATGCTATTTAGACAGTTTCATGGGGCATGAATCAGTATAAACTTGTCTTTGGTAGAAAAAGGCGTCAGGGAATCACAATAGCCCTGGCGCAGCAGGAGGAGCAGCCCATGGCCTGCTTATGCCTGGCCCACCCGAAGGCAAATGGCTTGGGAGAAGCAGAAGCAACACTTAACACATCCAAACCTGTGAGTAATTGGTCATTAGGCAAATCAATACTTTGGTCAATTTGGTCTGCTTTGGGAAGCAGATAAAGCCTCTAAAGATCTTACCAGAAAAACACCTTGTTTTGTCCTGATGTTAGCAGAACTGTCTCATAAGTGTTTCTCTTGATTATTACAGTAGTTGTTGGTATTGTATTTCTATTATTTTTACTCTTCTATATCCAGATTGGTAATTTGATTTTTCACAATATTTGTAGTTAAAGTTATTTCTCCAAATCTGTGAAAGGATATTACTGTAGCGTAACTTTAGGTTTTTTGCCCCCTACCATCAGAGTTTTATGAGTGAGTCTCTTAGAAGATAAGGCATTTTGTAATGCACACACCAATTGTTTGCTGGGGAATGGCATGACCCAAGACAGTTTTATTTCTGTTGTCTTTAGTGTATTTGTCACGAACAGGAAATCCTAATAAAGGTAAGTCTTTTTTTTTTAATCTCAGATCTAAATCTTAGCTCTAATTTTTGCAAGGGCACCTTTTTAATGTATTATTTTCTGATTACCTGGGAAAATCAGATAATGCTGTCATATCTGGAAGCTGTCTACTTAGCAAATTATCATTCTAACAAATAACTAATTGAAATTCACCATGAAGGAAAATTTAATGGCAAGTTTTCCTTTCATCAGATTATGACACAGAGTTCAGAAATCCATTTTAATTGCTCATAGCAACAAAAGCAAACCAAAATTGCTCAAAAATTCTAGAAGGAAGAGTTTTACAATATTGGCTTGTCCCCTTTTCCTTTTTTCTTCTATGCTCCCCATCTAGAAAATACTTCAGAATTTCTTTGTTCTCCATGATAGATTATATTCTCTTTCCCCAGCTTACATGTGTGCCATCATCCTGTGTTGTATCCTTGAAAACAATAATGACCTGCTCTTTCCTATGGTCCATTCCGAAGTGGTCCACACGCCCACTGCTGGGACCCTCCCTCCTTCCATGAAGCCCAACAGACCCTGGGAATGCTGGAGTCTTCAAACCAGAATTAGATATCCTTGAGTAGCATTATGTTTGAGCAAAGTATGTGGGCACCATGGAGCCATAAGGTCTGATAATCCACCATTGTGTTTTATTTCTTTGGGGTAAGATTTGTTTTCTTCCCTTGGTCCTCTCTTCAAGATGCATAGGCATCTGTGTACAATATATTAGGCTTGAAGGCTTAATATGATTTCAAAGCTCAACTTCGTATTCCTTGAATCTGATTGTTTCCTCTATGTTCTATTCTCCGAGATTTGTTAACATTCCAGGAATCCCAGTTCTCTCAAGACTTTGTGATCAGAAGGTCCTGTCTATCTTGTCCAAAAGTTAGGCTGTCAGAACACACCTTCACCCTGCATGCCACCTCCTTGAGCAGCTGCTACTTACCAGTGGACTCTCTCTTCCCCTTCTGCATGGATTATATTTACACTCACTGATGTAATTCATAATTGAAATTCGCTTGATGCTTTGAAAAGAATTGGTGCTGTTGGAGTCAGAAACAAAGGATCTTTTTCAAGATAAACTAGCATTGAGAGATCACCTAATACCACACACCACAGACTATAAAACCTGTGACCAACTCACCTCACTTAACCTTAAAACAAGTGTGCAAGATGTTCGGTTTTTACAGAAGAATAAAATAATGTCCTCAGCCTGCCCAAGATCACTTGGATAATCAGGAGCAACGATTTGAGCTCCAAAGCCCAGGTTCTTCCTCTCACCAACCTGGAAAAAGTCAGGCAAGGGGAAACAAGTGGAAAGCCCTGGAGCACTCTCCAGGATGGGCCATCTGCCAGGCTACCAACAAGGCTCCATAAATGTAAAAGGATTGGAATCATAGAAAGTATGTTATTTGACCACAGAGGAGGTGATTTAGAAATCAGCAGCAGAAGGAAACTTGGAAATTTCACAGTATGGGGAAATTAAATAATAACCAATGGGTCAAAGAAGAAATCACAAGAGAAATTCAAACATACTTTGAGATGAACAAAAACAAAAATGCCACATTACCAAAACTTTAGGATACTGTGAAAACTCTTCTCAGAAAACTATTTATAGCTGCAAACACCCACTCTAAAAAAGAAGAAAGATCTCAAATTGAAAACCCAAACCTGCACCTTAAGAAACTAGACAAAATACCAAACCAAGCCCAAAGCAAGCAAAAGGAAGGAATAATAAAAATTAGAATGGAAATAAACAAAATAGAGAATAGAAAAACAATACAGAAAATCAATGAAGTAAAAAGTTGCTTCTTTGAAAAGAGCAGCAAAATTGACAAAACTTTAGCTAGCCTGCCCAAGTTAAAAGAGAGAATATTCAAATTACTAAAATCAGGAAAGAAAGAGAAGACATTATTACCAACCTTACAGAAATAAAAAGAATTATAAGAGATTATAAACAACTGTATGCCAACCATCTAGAAAATCTAGATGACCTGGACAAATTCATACAAAGACACAAACTACCAAAAATTACTCAAGAATAGATAGAAAATCTGAATATACCTATAACAAGAAAGAGATTGAACCAGCAATCAAAAAATTTCCTGCAAAGAAAATAACAACCAGATGACTTCACTGGTAAATTCTACCAAATGTTTAAAGAATTAATACCAACCCATCATAAGTTCTTCTTCTAAAAAAAAAAAAGAAGGGGAGAGAATACCACCAAATTCATTCTATGACATCAGTCTTACCCTTACACCAAAACCAGACAAAGACGACCCAAGAAAAGGAAACTACAAAGACCAATATCTCTTATGAGTATAGACACAAAAGTCCTCAACCAAATACAGGCAAAACAAATCCAGCAGACAAAACTGGATTTATTCCAGGAATGAAAGGTTGGTTCAGCATACAAAAATCTATCAGTGTAATAAGCAAGATTAATAGACTAAAGTGGGGGGAACCCATGTGGTCATCTCAATAGATGTAGACAAACCCGACACCCTTCATGATAAAAACACTCAGTAAACTAGGAATAGATGGCAACTTCCTCAACCTGATAAAGAACATCTATGAGAATTCCACAGGTAACAACATACCTAATGGAGAAAGACTAAAAGCTTTCCTGCTAAGACCAGGCACAAGACAAGAATATCTGCTCCTACCATTCCTATTCAACATGGTACTGGAAGCTCCAGCAAGGGCAATTAGATGAGAAAAATAAATAAAATGCATTGATATTGGAAAGGAAGAAAGACTGTCTCAATTGCAGATGACATGATTATGACTTTGAAAGGGAGGTACTGGAATGGTCCTTGACTCTCTTTTAGCCTCACTGGCTTCTGCAGAAGGGCCGTTTGTCCTTGAGGTCTTGACATGTTCTTGCTCCCTTGCATCTGCTACTGAAGTGAGACTACCAGTTATCAGGCTCACACTATCTTTATCCTCCTTGGACCAAGGACAGAGCCTCTCTGGGTCTGTTGACCCTCTTGCCCACCTCCGTGCATCACATGCCTCTGTGAAACTGTCCTCAGGTGCACCTAGTAAGATGCCTCACTCAGCCATGCATACGGCACCTCCAGGCTGCCATGTTGGAGGCTACACTGGGGGGTGCCAGGCCCTCAGAAAGAGAACAGTTCAAGGCAGGGGTTAGAAAGAAGGGTCTGTGAAGAGCCTGAAGACATGAGGATATGGAGCAGTGATTTATAATGGATTTTATATTCTCAGGGATTATTCCCATTATTGCACAGTGTTGAGAGGGATGTTATTCACGGAGGAAAGAATCAGGGAACAAATCACAGTGGTGTGAAAGGGACAGGTGTAAAAGTTTCCTCTGACAGAGGGGGCTGGACTACGACAGGGAGGAGGCTGGCAGACGGGCATCAGAGGCTTGACAAGGCACATGGGCTGTGGGCCCAGTCAGCAGCATGAAGTCTTTGCCCAGAGTTACAAATAGATTGCAGGGCATGGCCCTCTGGTGTCCCCAAAAGATGTATCTGGAGACCATGTGCTAAGAGAACCAGGGGCTGGGGATTAGGGGAGGGGGTTCAAAAGCTTCAAAGAGACTCACTTTCTGAGCAAATGAGCATCATTTCTGAAGAACAACTTCTAAAATATCACTCATGGTTATTAATAGAAACTGGCTTTAGACCACCATCTCTCAGTTGCAGCAGCACGTCCATGGGGAAAGCCCGCAAGGTCATTCCTGGTCTCCAGGCAGGTGTGCAGCTCAGTCCACATCAGTTCCACTCAGCATGGGAGCCTGGTACTCCTTATCCTCAGCACAGGGCCATCACTGTAGATTCATCCAGAATGTCTCATAACTGGGACCCCTTCCATAAAAATCACTGATTAGATGTGCAAATAAGTGGGTTTAACTGTTACTCCTTTTATTCATACATGTTTGTAAGCTAGAAAAAGGCCTTTGTCAGGGCACATGTCCTAAATTTTGATTCAGAAAAGACCAACATTTCACCTCCCTGCTGTATTAAGTGGCATAGTGACTGAGGCTCTGTTTCTCAGGTCTCTCCTGAATCAGGACAGGAACAAGTGTAAAAATGGGTACTGCAGGCTGCAAGCACTGTAAGTTCAAAGTCTATGAGCTGCACCTAGTTCAGAACCTATAAAAGTGAAAAATGTCCCTCCCACCCCCTAGGCCACTGGGCAAATACCCACTTGTCCTCTGAGGTCATTTTGTCTCAAGCTGCAAACTTTACCAATGCCTAAATAGGTTCTCTGAGCAGAAGGAACACAAAACACATTATTTTATGACCTTCTTTGTATACAACAGTAAGAGCACTAATAGGCTTCCATGTCATTTGGCCCAAGTGCTAATCCCAGCCCCACCACTGACTTGTGTGGCCGTAGGTAATCTCTTTAACCCACTTGACTTCCACTCTCCCCTTTTATAAAAAGGATATGCTCAGATCTGCTTCACAGGTGTTGTGAAGAGTAGGGAAGGCCGAGTCAAGAATGTGTCCACAGCAGGTGTTAAATAAATGCCTGTTCTTGTACCTTATTTAGTGGAAGCAAGAGATGCCACAAGCCAGTTTGGGACCAGTAGAGGACTGAAAGCCGGGGACAGATGAATCACCCTGGGCTCCTCTTACTCCTGGATTTGTTTGGATGACTAGTCTCAGGGCTTTACCTACTAGACTGTGGTTGCACAGTGTAGCCTTCTGCTTGAAAATATACAATCTGTTTCCCTCTCCCTCTGCCATCTCAGCTTTTCTCAGCAACTTCCTGAATAGTGAATGAATTCCCCAAAAGGCTTATCTGCATTGCCCCTCCAGCTTCAGACGCACCACAGTAGAAAGAGGGCCACACATCTTTTCTCCGTAGAAACTGTCATGACCCAGAACACAGCCTGCCTTCTCTGGGTCCGGGCCTTTCACCTCACAGGATGACATCAGTCCTATTCTCCTTGGGGCTCTGCATGCGCCGAACAGGGGATCTGCATTGAGCCCCACTCTGGGGTTTTCAATGGCCATCATGTGGGGAGCAAGACAGAGGATGTGTCAATGGCACCCGCTGTCTCTGATGATGTAGCCTGAGAACTCTCGGGTCACCAAGCCAAGTACTGCGTTGGTGGGAATTCCTACAATCACACAGTCCAGGCCTCTACGTGGCACAAAGAAGAACATTGTCTTGGCAGCATAAGAGATGATTAGATGAATAAGGCTGGTCTCAGGACTGCTTATTATTACCTGACCTCAACTGATTCTGTGCCCAAACAGTGCAATATAGGCAATTCATGGAATTCCTTTCTTTCTTTCACAATAATTACACAACACAAGCTATACAAGCTTGCTACCAGTGGTATTTGCAAATGGATGTCTTACAGACCAAATTTCATATTAACATTTGTTTTCTGTGTTAAAAGACCATCGCTAAAATATCTTGTTCATCTCTTTACTTTTTCAAAAGCTTATATCTGCCCTGGCCCACACATCACAAATTTAAATATAGCTGACCCTCTTCAGTTCCAACAGTCCCACCAGAGTGGCCCCTGTGCAGTGTCCCAGGATCCCCCAGCCTGTGCCCACTCAGGCTCCAGCCGTACTGAGAGAGCACTCCCTGTGTGATATGACATGGTACTCTATACAGAAAACCCTAAAGACTTCACCAAATAGCCATTCGAACTAGTAAATGAGTTCAGTAAAGCCATAGGATACAAAATCAATATACAGAAATCTGTTGCATTTCTACCTACTAATAACAACCTAGCAGAAAGAGAAATTAAGAAAATAATCCCATTGACAGTTGCAGCAAGAAGAATAAAATGCCTAGGAATAAATGTACCCAAGGAAGTAAAAGACCTGTCCTCTAAAAACTATAAAACACTGATGAAAGAAATTGAAGAAGACACAAATATATGGAGAGATATTCTGTGCTTATAGATAGGAAGAATTAATATTGTTAAAATGGCCATACTGCCCAAAGCAATCTTCAGATTCAATGCAATCCCTATCAAAATACCAATGGCATTTTTTGGTACATCATCCTAAAATTTGTATGGCACAAAAGACCCCAAACAGCCAAAGCAATCTTGAGAAAGAAAAACAAAGCTGGAGGTATCACAATCCCAGATTTCAAACTATACTACAAAGCAATAGTAATCAAAACAGTATGGTTCTGGCACAACAGTAGATATGTAGATCAATGGAACAGAATAGAGAGCTCAGAAATAAACCCATTCTAATATGATCAGTCAATATATGACAAAGGAGGCAACAATGGAGAAAAGGAGTTTCTTTAATAAATAGTGTTTGGAAAACTGGACAACTACATGAAAAAAAAAAAATGAAACTGTACCACTGTCTTACACCATATACAAATAAACCCAAAATGGTTTAAAGACCTAAACATAAGACCTGAAACCATTAAACTTCTAAAATAAAACATTGGCAGTAAACTCCTGGACATCAGCCTTAGCAATTTTTTCTGGATATGTTTCCCCAGGCCAGAGAAACACAACAAAAATAAACAAGTGGGACTACACCAAACTGAAAAGGGTCTGCACAGCAAAGGAAACCATCAACAAAACAAAAACTGAATGGGAGAATATATTTGTAAATGATATCTCTAATAAAGAGTTAATATCCAAACATATAAAGAACTCATACAGCTCAACACCAAAAAACCAGTCTGATTTAAAAATGGGCATAGGTCCCAAATAGATATTTCTCCAAAGAAGACATAGAGATGGCCAACATGAAGAGATGCTCAACACCGCTAATCATTAGGAAAAGCAAATCAAAACCACAATGAAATATCACCTCACACCTGTTAGAATGGCCAATATCAAAATGAGAAGAAATAACAAGTGTTGAAGAGGATATGGAGAAAAGGAAACCCTCTTGCACTGTTGGTGGGAATGTAAGTTGGTGTAGCTACTATGGAAAACCATATGGAGGTTCCTCAAAAAGTTAAAAATAGAAATACCATACTACCTGTTATTATACTTCTGGGTATTTATCTGGAAAAAAAAAACACTAACTTGAAAAGTTACATGGGCCCTGTGTTTACTGTAGCATTAATTACAATAGCCAAGATAGGGAGGGAAGCAACACACTGTCCATCAATAGATGAATGGGTAAAGATATGGTACATACATACAATGGAATATTATTCACCATAAAAAAGAATGAGGGGCGGGAGCCAAGATGGCGGCGTGAGTAGAGCAGTGGAAATCTCCTCCCAAAAACACATAGAGCTATGAAAATATAACAAAGAAAAATCTTCCTAAAATAGAGACCACAGGACACAGGACAACATCCAGACCACATCCACACCTGCAAGAACCCAGCGCCTTGTGAAGGGGGTAAGATACAAGCCCCAGCCCGGCAGGACCCGAGCGCCCCTCCCCCCGGCTCCCGGCGGGTGGAGAGAAACCGGAGCAGTTTTTTTTTTTTGGCGAGCGCTTTTTGGAAGCCTTAGAGGGACGGGCCCCCGTTGCTGGGGAGGCAGGGTGGCGGGACCGGTGAGGAGGTGCCTGGGAACGGCGCCGGAGGACAAAGAATATCCCGCGTTTCTCCCTGCGAGACCTGGGGGCGGGTGCCTGAGACCGGTGCCTGAGGACGGAGGAGGTCGCGCGTTTTTCCCCTTTTTTTTTTTTTTTCTCTTTTTGGCAAGCGCTTTTTGGAAGCCTTGAAGGGACGGGGACCCCAGTGCTAGGGAGGCACGGTGGCGGGACTGGTGAGCGGGTGGCTGGGACCGGCGCCTGAGGACAAAGAATATCCCCCGTTTTTCCCTGCGGGACCGGTGGGCGGGTGCCTGAGACCGGCACTTGAGGACAGAGGAAATCGCGCGTTTTTCCCCTTTTTTTTTTCTCTTTTCTGCGAGTGCTTTTTGGAAGCCTAAAAGGGACAGGGACCCCGGTGCTAGGGAGGCAGGGCGGCGGGACTGGTGAGCGGGTGCCTGGGACCGGCACCTGAGGACAAAGAATATCCCGCATTTTTCCCTGTGGGACCGGTGGGTGGGTGCCTGAGACCAGCACCTGAGGACGGAAGAAATCGCGCGTTTTTCCCCTTTTTTTTCTCTCTTTTTGCCAAGTGCTTTTTGGAAGCCTTGAAGGGACAGGGACCCCGGTGCTAGGGAGGCAGGGCGGCAGGACTGGTGAGCGGGTGCGTGGGACCAGTGCCTGAGGACAAAGAATATTGAGCGTTCCTTCCCTGCGGGACCGGTGGGTGGGTGCTTTTTGGAAGCCTTGAAAGGACAGGGACCCTGGTGCTAGGGAGACAGGGCAGCAGGACCAGTGCGCGGGTGCCTGGGACCGGCACCTGAGGAAAAAAAAAAAAAATCGCGTGTTTTTTCTTTTTTTTTTCCTTTCTGTTCCCTCTCTCATTGTTGCTGTTGTTGTGTTGGTTTGGAGAGTGCTTTTTGGAAATCTTAAAGGGGCAGGACAGGTCACTTAGACCAGAAGCAGGGAATCTGGGGATCTCTGGGCACTCTAACCCCCTGGGCAGCAGGGAGCACAGAGGCCCCTTACGGAGATAAATAGTCTCCTGGCTGCTCCCCCTCCAACGGGGCTCCACCATTTTGGAGGAACAGCCCCAGCCAGGCCAAGCCCACAGCAACAGTGGAGATAAACCCCAAAGCAACTGGGCAGGAAGCAGAAGCCCTGTCTGCGCACAGCTGCCCAGCACAAGCCACTAGAGGTCGCTATTCTCCCAGGAAAAGGCTACAAACCAACAAGAAGGGAAGCTCTTCCAGCGGTCACTTGTACCAGCTCTGCAGACTATCTCTATCACCATGAAAAGGCAAAACTACAGGCAGACAAAGATCACAGAGACAACACCTGAGAAGGAGACAGACCTAACTAGTCCTCCTGAAAAAGAATTCAAAATAAAAATCATGAACATGCTGACAGAGATGCAGAGAAAAATGCAAGAGCAATGGGATGAGATGCAGAGAAAAATGCAAGAGCAGTGGGATGAGATGCAGAGAAAAATGCAAGAGCAGTGGGATGAAGTCCGGAAGGAGATCACAGATGTCAGGAAAGAGATCACAGAAGTGACACAATCCCTGGAAGGATTTATAAGCAGAATGGATAAGATGCAAGAGGCCATTGAAGGAATAGAAGCCAGAGAACAGGAACGTATAGAAGCTGACATAGAGAGAGATAAAAGGATCTCCAGGAATGAAACAACACTAAGAGAAATATGTGACCAATACAAAAGGAAAAACATTCGTATTATAGGGATACCAGAAGAGGAAGAAAGAGGAAAAGGGATAGAAAGTGTCTTTGAAGAAATAATTGCTGAAAACTTCCCCAAACTGGGGGAGGAAATAATCGAACAGACCATGGAATTATACAGAACCCCCAACAGAAAGGATCCAAGGAGGACAACACCAAGACACATAATAATTAAAATGGCAAGGATCAAGGACAAGGAAAGAGTTTTAAAGGCAGCTAGAGAGAAAAAGGTCACCTATAAAGGAAAACCAATCAGGCTAACATCAGACTTCTCAACAGAAACCCTACAGGCCAGAAGAGAATGGCATGATATACTTAATGCAATGAAACAGAAGGGCCTTGAACCAAGGATACTGTATCCAGCACGACTATCATTTAAATATGATGGTGGGATCAAACAATTCCCAGACAAGCAAAAGCTGAGGGAATTTGCTTCCCACAAACCACCTCTACAGGGCATCCTACAGGGACTGCTCTAGATGGGAGCACCCCTAAAAAGAGCACAGAACAAAACACACAACATATGAAGAATGGAGGAGGAGGAATAAGAAGGGAGAGAAGAAAAGACTCTCCAGACAGTGTATATAACAGCTCAATAAGCGAGCTAAGTTAGGCAGTAAGATACTAAAGAAGCTAACCTTGAACCTTTGGTAACCACGAATCTAAAGCCTGCAATGGCAATAAGTACATATCTTTCAATAGTCACCCTAAATGTAAATGGACTTAATGCACCAATCAAAAGACATAGAGTAATAGAATGGATAAAAAAGCAAGACCCATCTATATGCTGCTTACAAGAAACTCACCTTAAACCCAAAGATAAGCATAGACTAAAAGTCAAGGGATGGAAAAACATATTTCAGGCAAACAACAGTGAGAAGAAAGCAGGGGTTGCAGTACTAATATCAGACAAAATAGACTTCAAAACAAAGAAAGTAACAAGAGATAAAGAAGGCCACTACATAATGATAAAGGGCTTAGTCCAACAAGAGGATATAACCATTCTAAATATATATGCACCCAATACAGGAGCACCAGCATATGTGAAGCAAATACTAACAGAACTAAAGAGGGAAATAGACTGCAATGCATTCATTGTAGGAGACTTCAACACACCACTCACCCCAAAGGATAGATCCACCGGGCAGAAAATAAGTAAAGACACACAGGCACTGAACAACACACTAGAACAGATGGACCTAATAGACATCTATAGAACTTTACATCCAAAAGCAACAGGATATACATTCTTCTCAAGTGCACATGGAACATTCTCTAGAATAGACCACATACTAGCTCACAAAAAGAGCCTCAGTAAATTCCACAATATTGAAATTCTACCAACCAATTTTTCAGACCACAAAGGTATGAAAGTAGAAATAAATTCTACAAAGAAAACAAAAAGGCTCACAAACACATGGAGGCTTAACAACATGCTACTAAATAATCAATGGATCAATGAACAAATCAAAATAGAGATCAAGGAATATATAGAAACAAATGACAACAACAACACTAAGCCCCAACTTCTGTGGGATGCAGCGAAAGCAGTCTTAAGAGGAAAGTATATAGCAATCCAGGCACACTTGAAGAAGGAAGAACAATCCCAAATGAATAGTCTAACATCACAATTATTAAAACTGGAAAAAGAAGAACAAATGAGGCCTAAAGTCAGCAGAAGGAGGGACATAATAAAGATCAGAGAAGAAATAAACAAAATTGAGAAGAATAAAACAATAGCAAAAATCAACGAAACCAAGAGCTGGTTCTTTGAGAAAATAAACAAAATAGATAAGCCTCTAGCCCAACTTATTAAGAGAAAAAGAGAGTCAACACAAATCAACATAATCAGAAATGAGAATGGAAAAATCACGACAGACTCCACAGAAATACAAAGAATTATTAAAGACTACTATGAAAACCTATATGCCAACAAGCTGGAAAACCTAGAAGAAATGGACAACTTCCTAGAAAAATACAACCTCCCAAGACTGACCAAGGAAGAAACACAAAAGTTAAACAAACCAATTACAAGCAAAGAAATTGAAACAGTAATCAAAAAACTACCCAAGAACAAAACCCCGGGGCCGGACGGATTTACCTCGGAATTTTATCAGACACACAGAGAAGACATAATACCCATTCTCCTTAAAGTGTTCCACAAAATAGAAGAAGAGGGAATACTCCCAAACTCATTCTATGAAGCCAACATCACCCTAATACCAAAACCAGGGAAAGACCCCACCAAAAAAGAAAATTACAGACCAATATCCCTGATGAACGTAGATGCAAAAATACTCAATAAAATATTAGCAAACAGAATTCAACAGTATATCAAAAGGATCATACACCATGACCAAGTGGGGTTCATCCCAGGGATGCAAGGATGGTACAACATTCGAAAATCCATCAACATCATCCACCACATCAACAAAAAGAAAGACAAAAACCACATGATCATCTCCATAGATGCTGAAAAAGCATTTGACAAAATTCAACATCCATTCATGATAAAAACTCTCAGCAAAATGGGAATAGAGGGCAAGTACCTCAACATAATAAAGGCCATATATGATAAACCCACAGCCAGCATTATACTGAACAGCGAGAAGCTGAAAGCATTTCCACTGAGATCGGGAACCAGACAGGGATGCCCACTCTCCCCACTGTTATTTAACATAGTACTGGAGGTCCTAGCCACGGCAATCAGACAAAACAAAGAAATACAAGGAATCCAGATTGGTAAAGAAGAAGTTAAACTGTCACTATTTGCAGATGATATGATACTGTACATAAAAAACCCTAAAGACTCCACTCCAAAACTACTAGAACTGATATCGGAATACAGCAAAGTTGCAGGATACAAAATCAACACACAGAAATCTGTAGCTTTCCTATACACTAACAACGAATCAATAGAAAGAGAAATCAGGAAAACAATTCCATTCACCATTGCATCAAAAAGAATAAAATACCTAGGAATAAACCTAACCAAGGAAGTGAAAGACTTATACTCTGAAAACTACAAGTCACTCTTAAGAGAAATTAAAGGGGACACTAATAAATGGAAACTCATCCCATGCTCATGGCTAGGAAGAATTAATATCGTCAAAATGGCCATCCTGCCGAAAGCAATATACAAATTTGATGCAATCCCTCTCAAATTACCAGCAACATTCTTCAATGAATTGGAACAAATAATTCAAAAATTCATATGGAAACACCAAAGACCCCGAATAGCCAAAGCAATCCTGAAAAAGAAGAATAAAGTAGGGGGGATCTCACTCCCCAACTTCAAGCTCTACTACAAAGCCATAGTAATCAAGACAATTTGGTACTGGCACAAGAACAGAGCCACAGACCAGTGGAACAGATTAGAGACCCCAGAAATTAACCCAAACATATATGGTCAATTAATATTTGATAAAGGAGCCATGGACATACAATGGCAAAATGACAGTCTCTTCAACAGATGGTGCTGGCAAAACTGGACAGCTACATGTAGGAGAATGAAACTGGACCATTGTCTAACCCCATATACAAAGGTAAACTCAAAATGGATCAAAGACCTGAATGTAAGTCACGAAACCATTAAACTCTTGGAAAAAAACATAGGCAAAAACCTCTTAGACATAAACATGAGTGATCTCTTCTTGAACATATCTCCCCGGGCAAGGAAAACAACAGCAAAAATGAGCAAGTGGGACTACATTAAGCTGAAAAGCTTCTGTACAGCAAAAGACACCATCAATAGAACAAAAAGGAACCCTACAGTATGGGAGAATATATTTGAAAATGACAGATCTGATAAAGGCTTGACGTCCAGAATATATAAAGAGCTCACACGCCTCAACAAACAAAAAACAAATAACCCAATTAAAAAATGGGCAGAGGAACTGAACAGACAGTTCTCCAAAAAAGAAATACAGATGGCCAAGAGACACATGAAAAGATGCTCCACATCGCTAATTATCAGAGAAATGCAAATTAAAACTACAATGAGGTATCACCTCACACCAGTAAGGATAGCTGCCATCCAAAAGACAAACAACAACAAATGTTGGCGAGGCTGTGGAGAAAGGGGAACCCTCCTACACTGCTGGTGGGAATGTAAATTAGTTCAACCATTGTGGAAAGCAGTATGGAGGTGCATCAAAATGCTCAAAACAGACCTACCATTTGACCCAGGAATTCCACTCCTAGGAATTTACCCTAAGAACGCAGCAATCAAGTTTGAGAAAGACAGATGCACTCCTATGTTTATCGCAGCACTATTTACAATAGCCAAGAATTGGAAGCAACCTAAATGTCCATCTGTAGATGAATGGATAAAGAAGATGTGGTACATATACACAATGGAATACTACTCAGCCATAAGAAGTGGAAAAATCCAACCATTTGCAGCAACATGGATGGAGCTGGAGAGTATTATGCTCAGTGAAATAAGCCAAGCGGAGAAAGAGAAATACCAAATGATTTCACTCATCTGAGGAGTATAGGAACAAAGGAAAAACTGAAGGAACAAAACAGCAGCAGAATTACAGAACCCAAAAATGGACTAACAGGTACCAAAGGGAAAGGAACTGGGGAGGATGGGTGGGCAGGGAGGGATAAGGGGGGGGAAGAAGAAGGGGGGTATTAAGATTAGCATGCATGGGGGGGAGGGAGAAAGGGGAGGGTGGGCTGCACAACACAGAGAGGACAAGTAGTGACTCTACAACATTTTGCTAAGCTGATGGACAGTAACCGTAATGTGGTTGTTAGGGGGGACCTGATATAGGGGAGAGCATAGTAAACATAGTATTCTTCAGGTAAGTGTAGATTAAAAATTAAAAAAAAAAAAAAAGAAAGAAAGAAAGAAAAGGGGGATTACTCCTTAACAGGATAAAACTATTGGTAAATCAAAGATCAACGCATGCTTTAAATATCCTTAATGTTGATCACTTAAAGGGTGTCAGATGATCAGCTATGGAGGTACTCTTTTCTGATAATATTCCTTTCTCTTAATTAAAAAAAAAAAAAAAAAGCAGTTACTGTGTGCTGACCTCCAATGAGTTCTGCACAGTGGTATAGAGGGCATGTCAAAGTGTGGGCAAAGGGTCTGTTTGTTTCTACGCAGAAGATCAAGGCCTAGCTTGGATACCCAGAAAATGAACTAAGATACGATATGAGGAGGAGCTTCCGGCATCAGCACTCTCTGGAGGACTCGTGCCGGGGGATGATCATCAAAAAGCCTCCACAGGGATCCGGACGATGCTGCGGTTGTGGCTGCATCCAGCCCACCATCTCCTGGACTTTCCATGAGAAGGAGGAGGGAGATGTCTAGGCTGGCATGTGCATACAGTGAGACAACGAATTTGACTGGATCTGTACTGTTGGAACTCAACCAGGAGTTGGGAGGGGTGCAAGTTGTAGCACCCCAAAATCTCATGACTATAGACTATCTATGGTTAAAAGAACATATGGGATGTGAACAGATCCCAGAAATGGGCTGCTTTAATTTGTCTGATGGTTCAAGTACAGTTGGAAAATATCCATCATATCATAGATAAATTTTCACAAATGCCTAGGGTGCCTAAATGGTTTTCTTGGCTTCACTGGAGATGGCTGGTAATTATAGATTTGCTTTGTTTATGTCACCGTATTCCTATTATGTCAATATGTGTGTGCAAATTAGTTAGTAGTTTAAAACCTATACATACTTAAGGTACTATACAAGAAGATATGTCAAAGAAATAATCAATCCTCCCAAGTTTCCTTCATATGCTACATCTATAGCTTTTCTTCTTCCTTCCTAATTACAAACTTTAAATAGAATTCGTGCCTCATATCGAATTTACCAAGTATCATAATTCCTCCAGGTGGTAAAGATACCTCGAGACAAGTGCTGGGCATAGAAGCCACAGGGCATAAATCTGCAAAGAAGTAAAAAGCTAACCTTTGCAAACAATATGGCTTCTCTCTCACTTACCAACTTTACATTTCCCTGTATGGCCCCGGAAGATGACTGGTTAGCCAGAGACGGGTAAGATTCCTCAAGGGAGGAACAACCTAAGACAGGCACAGTCGCAGGGGGGCCATCAGGTGAGAATTTGGGGATCAACAGAGGTGAGGCTCAGAACCTCACCCCCCCTGCTTTGAGAGAAATCTTCTGCATCCGTGGATGTCTTGCTGCCCTTGTCTAGCCTGGATTAATACTTAGTCCATAGGCACACACCTGATCATCTGATCATCTACATTTGCCTTCTTACAGCACTAAACTATGTTTTCTACCTTTATCTTGCATCTACCTACCACTTCAGCATTTTATTAAAAATAAAAATAATAATAATAATAGGAGAAATGTGGGATCAACATATAAATCAAGTACAAAAATCAAATGAATATTCATATTTGACCTGATGGTTTATAGGTCATATTGCATGATCAAAACCGAAAGTTTCTGTGATGACTGCCCTTGTACTGTTCACCATGTAAGAATTTATTCACTCTGTAAGAATTCGTTCACCATGTAAGAACTTGTTCGTTATGCTTCAGAAGATTGGAGACTGACGAGAATTAGGCTTGAGATGGATTAATGATTGTACAATGAGCATTGACCCCCCTATACTGAATTTTATTGTTGTTAACAACCATTTGATCAATAAATATGAGAGATGCCCTCTCAAAAAAAAAAAAAAAAAAAAAAAAAAAAAAAAAAAAGAATGAAATCTTGCCATTCACAACAACATGGATGGACCTAAAGTGTATTATGCTAAGTGAAATAAGTCTGACAGAGAAAGACAAATATGATTTCACATATATTTGGAATCTGAAAAAAAGAAAAATGAGCAAAAAAAAGAAATAGGTTCCTAAGTATAGAAAACAAGCTAGTGGTTGCTGGAAGGGAGGGGATGAGGGGATGGGTAAAATAGGTGAGGAGGATAAAGAGAAATGAAACTCCAATTATAAAATAAATAAGTGAGAGGGATGGAAGTACAGCATAGGGAATATAGTCAATAATATTATAATAACTTTGTATGGTGACAGATGGTAACCACAGTGTGTTGAGCATTTCATAATGTATGTAATTGTTGGATCACTATGTTGTACACTGGAAGCTAATATAATATTGTATGTCAACTTACAATATTCTCCTTGTAAATACATATATGTATCTTATAATACATATTCAAAAAAAAATTCTTCTTTAAAAGATGTCACCACTGGGAAACTGGATAAAATTACAGGGGATCTTTTTGCACTATTTCTTACAACTCCATGTGACTCTATACTTATCTCAAAATAAAAAGATTAATAAAAAAATCATTGCAGTGGGAAAAGAATTGTCCCTTCTGAGCCTTTTAAGGCATCTAGGGGAAGATGGTTTTGTTTTGTTGACCAGAGAAGTGTTTGTGATGATATGCTAAGGAAATGTAATAACAGAACAGAAGGAGAGGCAGAAAGACAGAGAGGCTGAAAGAAAGATAGGAAGGGATGGAGAGGAAGGAAAAAGACGGAAAACTGGAGATATTTAGATTTACAACACTTGCTATAAGAAACTGATGAGAAATCAAAGTTTGAGCGTAAGATTTCTTTAAAGAGGATTTCAGGAGATATTTTTGTATGATGTGTTATGTAACTTCTGGGTCTAGAAGAAAACTTCAGTAAAGATCTGCATTACTTATCAATCTTTTTTTTTTTTTAGGTGGGATTTGTGTTTATTTGGATGTGACACCATGACAATGGTCTGCAAGGTAGCCTGGAATGTTCAGGACATATTGGGTGGTTTGTCTGGGTTTTCAACCTTTAGGTAAATTATCACCTTAGAACTGAGTTAAGAATGAGCTTTCAGATGACTATCCAAGTTGCTTATGCTCATGATGCAAGGGAGCCAGAGCTTGGCCCATCAGGAAACATGCGGTCCTTGGAATGGCTCCTCCAAAAAGGTGGGGCTGGACTGAAATCAGAATTAGAACCATGGGGGCAGCATGGGGGTGTAGGCCCAGATGTGTGAAATGGAGAATCATACTTTTATGTGGCTGTAAGTAAGCAAGGCAGAGTCTAAGAAAGTCTTTCAGAGGGTAATAGGCTGGGAATTAGTATGTAACTATTCAATTTCTGCTAATATTGAGATCTTTCATGGACGAGGAGGTCAGGCGCAGACATGACTGGGCATGTCCCAAACCCCTGTCTGGCCACTGGTGAGCAGAAGGTCATGGAGGGACCTGCAGTCAGGCCAACCACCTGCTATACCTCACACGTTCAGTGTGGTTAGACGTGCTCCCCCAAGCACTACAGGGGTCATGGACCCTGCGGCTGGAAGCAGAGAAGGTTCAGAGGTGTGCAAGGCCCAGCCTAATAATTACATGTGGGCACAAAGCCACAGACACCAGCTCTGTGGCAGTTGCCTGCCAGCCCTAGAAAGCCTCTACCACAGAGTGGAATTCAGGCAGAGCTCACCACTGCATACCATGGGGAAGGGAAGTTGGGGACAGAGTATGCAGTGACCTCAGGACTTCTGCAGCAGTTCATTCAAGGGCACAGCTGAGTGCTGTTTGGAAAGGCAGGAACAGGTGGCTCAGATAACTGAGGAACAATTAATGGTCAAGTTCATGAACAAATTTAGATTTCCCCAAGAAACCCGGTTTCTTGCTGTTGGGAATCTAACTCAGAAGGCAGAAGAAAAAGCAGCTCTCTTCAGGAAACCTGAAGGAGCTACCCAATGGACTGAGATGCAAGTGGGCTGCAGCCCTGGGCCCCAGCGATCCTGTGGGTGTGACTCAGCCTGCTGAGGTCAGGCCCCGACTAGTCAGGTTTGGTAGGTGGGGAGGAGCCCGTGGCCACAGGAGATTGCTTTACATAAGAAAACACAGGGAGGACAAAGACTTAGGGGGAGCAAGAGGATGTGGAGTTTGAGCAGCTGCTGGGAAGAGAAAGCTGTTCTGAGGGGGGTTTTAGGAAGTTCTGCAGTGTTCCCTGCCACGTAGCTGGCTCCCTCCTCAGCATCCTCAGTTAGCCACCCGCAAATGCTGACCCAGCTAATTTACAGAGAAGACTCTGCTCACTGGGGTAGACACATGAAGTGGTTTCATTTTTTCCCATAACTGTTCTTACTCTGTAATTGTGTGCTATGCCACACTCCCCTTTCCCACTGGGCAGCAGCTCCACTGTCAACAGCTTGTCAAGACTCCAGAACTTTAACACTTCTAATTATTGAAACAGGTTCACTCCAGCATGGAAAACTCCAAAGCAGGCTAAAGTTGTCGGCCCAGCAGCTTTGAGTTAGGGGGCAGACTGGGTGGTGTGTAGGGATTGGAGCCCTCCTCTTGAGTACCTCCCAGCCCTTCCCATCCTGAGTCCAAGCTGTGAGGGCAGACAAGGAAGAGGTCTCTTTTATGGTACCTCTGTGGGTGTTGCTCCTTTTCTAGGCAACATGGGACCCTAGTAGATACCCAAATGCTGTCCTCTCTGGGGACAGCTAGGCCTCCCCAGCTCAACTTCCCAGACTCAAATGGTCTTCCCCTCAGAAAATAACCCCGGGTTCCCCTCACCCAAGAGACTGCTCAAGTTCAGCCACCGTCTCTGGTGTCTTCTGAACTGTGAAAATGCTCATGTTTGCTGAGCCCAATGGCCCAGGTACAGCTTTCCTGAGACCGCACGTCTAGCAGCTCTGCCATCTCCCTGCCACTCCTTTCCCCAGGCTCTGGCAGCGCCAGAAGCTCTGTGGGCCCAAAGACTCAGCACAGCTCAGAGAGAAAGAGTCGCCAGGCCCCAGCTTGGTGGAGGTGGAGAGGACCTGCGTTCTCCTGGGTCACCCTCTCCTAGCGGGTGGTGCTCTGCCAACCCTCCAGCCTCAGCTGTGCTGAGCCACCTTGCACTTCATGCCCTGGTAACAGCAAAGTGTTTCTACTTCCTGTGCACTGCGGGGTTCCACATTTTCAGGTCCTTTGTCTTTGGAGGCACTGGACACCTGGAACGTGCTCCTCTTTTGAAGTCAGGTCGGACTCTAGTCCTCTCCCACTGAGACTGGCTCAGCACCCTCCTTCCTCTGCTCCAACGCCACCCTGTGAACATTCAAGTTTCAAGCATGTGCACCATGATGTTAACACCTTTCAGTGAGGAACCCTCCCACACTGGACATTCCTTGAAGACGAAAACTAGCTTCTTGATTTCCATATGTTATGCTGACAACAGCTTCTGATTCATAGAAGATAACCCGTAAGTGCCTGGTGATTAGACTAAAGAGGAGAAATAAGGGGAACCAACTAAACCTCTCATCTTTCACAAGGAGGGGCGTGTGCAGTAATGCGTCAATGTGGGGGATGCCAGCCCCTGACATCTTCCTAATTTCTGGGATGTGAGGTCAGCCTATCTTAACTGAAACTTTCAAAGGCCAAATACTGTCCTTGCAGACCCCTGGTAACTAGAGCCCAGGTGGGTGGCCTCAGGGCAGCTCATAGGAAGCCCCACCCAGGATTTAACTGAGAGGAAGGGAAGTCCAGACAGAGGCCTGTGCCTTGGGACTGGGGCTGAGGCGGGGGTGGGGGGGGTGGGGGGGGGGGGGGGTGGGGGGGTGAGGGGGGTGGGGGGGTGGGGGGAGGGGTGCTGCTGCAGCAGGACGCTAAACAGGCTGGTCCTGGCAGTGACCTGGGCCTAGGGTGCTGGCCTCCTGCCCCTTTCCCCAGCCTCCCACCAGTCTATAACCCACCAAATATCCTTCTACTAAAATCCTAAAAATTAGCAGAGGGCCTCCCTTATTTGCCGTAAGAGCCCTGACTAGCACACATGTCAATAGATGTTAATTTATATTATAATGTATATTATATGAATACACATGTATATGTACATAAATACAGATATATAATCTAAATACAGATTACTTTAGGTATATTTAATCTAAACATAATCAGTAGTAGAATAAAAAATCAGATATAAAACTTGAAAATAACTAAACAAAAAAAAGAGCAAATGATAGTTGATTAACATAGGACAACATAGGAAAAGAAGAAGAGTAGAAATGCAATGAGCCTAAGAATAAAAGGTTAAGTCAGCATATCATTTATCCTAATAAATGTGCCTGGGCTGCCCTCCCCATGTGACCCAGAAGGGCTCCCGGAATTCAGACGGGCGCATGCTGCACGGTTCTTGCGTGGCAAGTCCTTGGATTGGCTCTCCTCACTTCCATGCCATCTTCCTTCTGTTTGGAGAGGTTGTAAAACTAAAAGCTACCTTTTTTAAAGGCCTTCAAAAATGAAGGTGCTGGGTGTAATTCAGATTGGGCCGGTAAAATGCCCTCGAGGAAGACCACTGCTGTAATGGAGGTGAGGTGGAAGCCACTTTCTGCTGCCAGTTGATGGGAAACAAGCTTTTTTTTAACTGAAGTGTAGCTGATATACAATATTGGTTTCAGGTACACAACATAGTGATTCAACAGTTATCTACATTATTTAATGCTCACCGCAGTAAGTGTAGTTACCATCTGTTGACACAGAAAGACATTTCAGTATTTTTGATAATATCCTCTATGCTGTACTTTCATCCCTGTGACTAATTTGTATTGTAATTGAGATTTTGACAGGAAACAAGTTTGAGCAAAGAGCAGATGGGTGGTGGACCAGACCTCTATTCCCCTGTCTGGTCCCTAACATGGAGGGATGAGAGGTGGTGTGCTGGTGACAGTGATAGCTTCCTAACCCCTGAACAGTAACTTGGAATCAATAATCCAGTGGAGGTCCCCAACCTCCATTCCTCCAACCTCCCTTAACACTTTAATAAAAACCTAATTCCCTGCATTAAATCCCTTTCCACTTGAAACACCTATGGTGGTTTCTATTTCCTCCACAGAAATCTGAGTATTGTATATTGTTTACAAAAGGCAGGCCTAAAATAAATTAACGTTTAAAAATAGAAATACATAAAGCGACCCATAAAACTCTTCTGTAAAAGGATGAGCTAGTCCATTAATGAAAAGAAAACAGGGTTTAATATCAAAAACAGAAGAATTCAAGGAAAAAACATAATACAGCATATTAAATCAACACAAGATGCAAATCACAGAAGATGATATATAAGGACCACGAATATGTTTATGTTCTGCATAAAACAGCACCTAAATATTAAAAATAAAAACCTTAGAAATCAGGAAGAAAATGGTAAGACTATAATCTTAATGGTAACCTTTTATGCACTTTGATGAATCAAGTGGAATTAAATAATATAATCAATAAGCTTTCAACATTGTAGCCCACAAACACCTAATTCATATTCCTTTAAAATGGCCATTAGACATTCACACAAACCAATGTTATATATTAGGTCATAAGAGAAATTTCAAAAAGTTCTTAGATGTAAACCCATTTGACCATAATCCAGCAAAACGGAGAATTAATAAGAAAAATATTGAATAATAGAATCCAAATACCAGGAAGTTAAGCAATAGTATTCTAAATAACTCTTGGGTAAGAAAGGAAGTAAAACATGTCATTAAATAGGGTTTTGAAAATAACAAGAGTAATAACACCAGGTTTCGAAACTTCTTGCATATGACAAGGCTATACGCAGAAAAAAACTCACCTCCTAAAATCCTTTTAATTTAAAAAAGGAATAATGAAAATAAATTAATTAAATATTCATCTCAGAAGGAAAGTTTGTTGTATGGGTTTTGTTTGTTTACTGTGATTGGAGAGGGCAGTTTCATCTCTGTATTCACCTGCCTTGCCTCTCTATCCAACAGCCTTCATTTTTTGTATATTCCTTTTTTTCCAGCTTCATTGAAGTATAAGTGACAAATAAAAATTGCATATATTTAAGATATACAACCTGATGTTTTGATATATGTGTACATTGTGCAATGATCATCACCACGATCATCTAATTAACACACTTATTACCTCACATAGTTACTATTGCGTGTGTGTGTGGTGGGAACAAGTGAGATCTACCCTCTTAGCAAATGTCAAGTACACAACACGCTATCGTTCAGGACAGTCACGGTGTTGCGTGTCAGCCCCTGAAAGCTTACTCATCTTGCATAATGGAAACTTGGTATCATTTAACCATCACCTCTCCATTTTCCTCTCCCCACAACCCCCATTTTACTCTCTGCTTCTATGAGTTTGACTATTTCAGACTAAAAACAAACTTATTTTAATGTAAAATAAACGTAAAGCTTGAAAAGGTATTGCTATAATGAAAGCAGAGATTAATTCACTGAAAAACAGGCTCTGCTTTTAGGGGAGCCCAAGCTAAGACTGTTGGTATGGGAAGTGGTCCTAGAAAGTGGGCTCTCAGGCTGGGACTTTATAAGTGGGTCATTCACGGGTCATATAGCCTTCAGGTCCCCATAGCTGGTGGGGGTGAGGTGATAATAACTCTTAACATACATTGACATCACAGTTACTATGACTCTGACCCGTAGTTGACTGGGATGAGGTACAGATGGAAGATGGAATGTTGCGTTAGCAAGAGGGGTGGTATTTGAACTATTGGAGTCAATCATAATTAAAAGTGTTTTGAAGTTGTCCAGGTTTTAATTGCATTGAAAAATTGATGGAATCAGGACAGCCAATTCTGAACAGATTACTTCTACAGAAGTGGTTAGTGAACCTCTCATTTCCAGAACGTATAGGGCACACTGTCAAAAATCAGGCCCAGACTTAGAACCTCACACCCCCTGTTTTGAGAGAAATCTGCATCCGTGGATGTTTTGTTGCCCTTGTCTAGCTTGGATTAATACTTAGTCTATAGGCACAGACCTGATCATCTACATTTGCCCTCTTACAGCACTAAATTATGTTTTCTACCTTTATCTTGCATCTACCTACCACTTCAGCATTTTATTTAAAAAATAATAATAATAATAAGGGAGAAATGTGGGATTCACATATAAATCAAGCATAAAAATCAAATGAATAATCATATCTGACTTGATTGTTTATAGTTCATGATGTGTGATCAAAACCGAAAGTTTCTGTGATATGACTGCCCTTGCACTGTTCACCATGTAAGAACTTATTCACTATGTAAGAACTTGTTCACCATGTAAGAACTTGTTTGTTATGCTTCAGAAGATTAGAGACTGTTGAGAATTAGGCTTGGGGTTGATTAATGATTGTGCATTGAGTCCCCTATACAGAATTTTATTGTTGTTAACAGCCATTTGATCAATAAATATGAGAGATGCCCTCTCAAAAAAAAAAAAAGGTATATGTGAGGTGACTACCTGAATGAAGTATAAGTAATCAAAAAAAAAAATCAGACCCAGAATCTAATGATAATGGTAGAAAATAGAAAAGGAGACAGGTATCCACAATAGGTGTCACATGTTCGAGTCAGGGTCCTCATATGAAAGGAACAAATCTGTGAGACATAGGATGGGGACATTTGGGTGTATGACTCTGATAATTCTAAATCCCTAGATTCCCCTGAATTTTCTGCACTAGGAGAAGAGCCACCACCCCCTCATTAGAGAGAGCAGTCTCATCTTGCCTAGAGACCTGAGATAAGTATATCGACCCTTATCATTCATAGTTATTGATGGGCTGACATGTCTCAGTCCAGCCTGAGGATAAGAATATGGTTCTTGCTCCAAGAGGAATTGCAGGACCTGACTCATAGTTACTGGCAGGAACCAGGTAGCACATCCAAGGGTGGACCTTGGAGGCATTAGCCCTGGGGATGCAAAATATAAGGATTGGTAGGGAGAATACATTGATGAGGGGCCCTCATCAGAGACTGCAGATGTAATACGCTGAAAGGACAGATGCAAACAATTTATCAGAGAGTTATTTCAAGCCTTTAAAAAAAGATAGTTAAGGAAAAAGTTTTTAAAAATTGCCCCAGAGGATACAAAATTATAAAAGGTTTTCTGATTTATAAAATAAAGGTAACATATCCCGGAAGGCAAAAATGACAATAAAAATTACAGACCAATTTCTTTTTTCAACAGAAGGGGAAAATTTCTAAACAAAATATTAGCAAATCTTTTGAACAGTGTATTTTAAAAATATATAACACACAGAGTCTAAATAAGGGTTTATTCCAGACTCCAGTAGACAATCAGAAAGAGAATATGTTTACAGAGAAGATCTGTCCCTATGTGAAAGAATTATAGCAAACTGTCTTCAGGATTGATCTGTCATCTTTTGGAATAATTTTTCTGCTTTCTATGGGAGAATATTTGAACTTAGAGTACTTAACTGTGATGTTCTAAAATACATGTTAAAAAGTAAAGGGTTTTTATAAATTTCACTTTCTGTTATTTGTAGTTAGCATATAGAGATACAATTACTTTGTATATATTAAGTTTGTATCTATCTACCTTACTAAATTCAGTTAATTTTTGTAGATTTTCTATATACATAATCATTAAATCTGCAAATAATGCAACTTTTACTTCATTTCCAATCTTCATACATTAAAATATATTTTTTCTTATTGCACTCGCTAGACCTCTAGTATAATACTGAATATATATATAGTGAGGAAATCCTTTCTAAGAATGATACCACAGACAGATATCATGAGAACTAAATCACTGACTTTCACAATGTAAAAAAAAATCTGTATATCAAAAAATTCTTAAATAAGATTAATAAGCAAATAACAATTCAGAGGGAAAACAATTGCACCTTTTTAAGGAAGCGAAGATTTGATATCTATAATAAATGTAATGCAAATGTATCCATAAATTGTTCTTATAAATCAGTAGGAAAAAGACAAATGGCCAAATAGAAAAATGAACAAGGAAGATGAACATGAAACTCAAAAAGAAGAAATACAAACAAATGCTGATGTTTAAAAAAATGGCCAAAGTCAATAATCAGGAAGATGCAAATTTTAAAAAATGAAATGCCATTGTATACCAACTAATTTGACAAATATCTAATAATGATAATAATAACTAGAATTGAAGATATGGGGAAATGGGTACCCTCATGCCCTGCTTGCTTGAGCATAATAGGCACAAACTCTTTCAAGGACAATTTGAAAATAAATAGCAAACACCTGAATAACGTTTATATATATTTTTGAACCAAAATTCTACATCTAGGGTCTCTACCCAAAAATATGCACTTTGACTTCAGAAAAGGGCTTTGACTTCAAAATATTCATTGCCAATAGCAAAAACAATTAGAAGAAATCTAAATCTGTAGCAATAGGGAATGTATTAAGTGTCAGATATACATTTATATGCCATTAATATGTATTGCCTATACATTAAAATGTTTCAGAAGCATCCTTAGTGACTTGGAAACACTGCACTATATTCTTAAATTAGAAATCAGTTTACCGAACACATGTATCACATTTCTATTTTTGTAAAACAATATGTAAGAAGATATATGTCAGTAGTGATTATCACTGGCTTGTGGGATTCTCATTTAATTTGTATTATCTTTCATTGCTTTCTGCCTTTTCCAAATTTTTACAGGCAACATACACTTCTATAATTTTTTATAAAAGCTTAAATGCTAGAACAAGCAAACAAAAACAGTACTTTAAGGTCTCACCCCACAAAGTGGCTACAATTCCTTCTGTTGGGTTTGTGAGCTGCCCAGGACGAAAGTGGCAGCAGGAAATAAAAAATGAAGTTACTATTTTTGCATTAATTACTATTATTGTAGAGGCACAGCTGCAGTCTGTCGGTTGCAGAGTTCCTGTTAGTGAGCCTTAAGTCTTCAGGGAGTCTCTGTGCCCCTCTAGCAAATCTCTGAGCGGCACGCAGACATCCCCTTCCGGCTGAATTAGAAACGCAGCAAAGACCATCCCGGCTTCTGGATGGACAAACAGCGCCTCAGGGTGGAAAGGGGATTTGCCCATCCCGACAGGGGAAGGGCCAGGCTCAGAGCAAGAAGCCACCTTGGGAGGCGTTGGGCCCCCAGCACACTGCCGAGGCTCTGGTGCCCTCCGTTGGTAGAGCCCAGGGCTTGAGCCCGCAGCCAGGGGAGCGCTACCTCACAAAAATCACTGTCTCTCATGGGGCCTTGCAAACCGTCAGAAGGCCCTTCCCGATACCAAGGCAAAACCTGCCTCTCTGGAATTCCCTCTCACTGGCCTTCATCAGAGAAATGGAATTTCTGGAGTTGTTCTGATGTGCCTCTAGGTCCTGCTGGGACACCAGTCATTGCCCATCCCACAGACAAAATAACTCTTTGCATATATAATAACTTTCTGTGATCTGCCCCCCTTTGTTTAATTAACAGTTTTATTGCCTTAAAATTCATGTACCATAAATATACAATTCAATGATTTTTAGTAAATGTATAAAGTTGTGCAATCATTACAACAATTTAATTTTAGAACACTCCAATCACCCCAAAAAGAAATTCTGTACCCTTTGGTAGTCACCTCCTCCTGCTCCTTTCCTACCTGTTCCCAAGGTTTCTGTTTTATTCCAGAGTTTACAGCTTGGATGAGTCTCTCTGAGGCTAGTATTGCCTCCATACCTTTTTTTCTTTCCTTTTCTTTTCTTCTTTAAACTGTGTACAGTTCCTTTGGGCTCAGTTTTAAAGAATCCGGGCTAACCCAGATTTAGAGACTGCAGAGGGGTGAAGGTCAATGATTAGATCATGGACTGTGCCAGTCTCCACCTCCACGCTTTGCAAGCATGTTATGAATAAGGTGGCCACTGTGCTCCGGACTGAGCATTTGGTGTGATTTAGTTCCATTTACCAGGGACGATCAAAGCCCAGGCAGGGATGGCACCCATGATGCACCTCTGAACACAGCAGATGGATTGTTTTGAAAAAAAGAAGCTCTTGCTTCTCGCTCACCTTGCTGAGATCAACAATGATGATTCGAGAACAGTGTCAACTTGACATTGCACTGAGGGGTACACCGTGAGGAGTGCTGGCAGAAGACCTCCGTGCAGCAATTGCAGGCCAACAAAAGCCTTCCCAAGTCCTGGTCCAGGGCATTTGGGGATGTGGCTGGAGGCAGGCAACAATTTGGATGGGTCCTGAAACGGGGTGAGGGGCGTGGCCAAGGCTCGCTTTCCCCCCATAGCCTTTCGGGGAAGGAGGCTGTGTCCTGCATCTGAATGTATCAGGTGAAACAAGGGACCACAGAAGGAGCGTGCTCTGCCCTGAAGAGTCATTCTGGCGTTAACTCTCTAACCAGGAACAGAAGTCTTCCACTCTGAAAACACCTCTATAGCACACTATGCTGGCCACATGTTTCTAGTTAATCTGTTATGCCCCCCACCCAACTTTTATGTTAATATCATCAAACTAACCCCTTAATCAGCTTCCACTTCAGCCCAACTCCACAAACATGGTTTTGGTTATGGTTTTTAACCTTCATTCCACAAATAAGTCTACAACCATTATGTTTAAACCATACCAATATTTCCAAGGCTTCTTTCTATCCTAAGTTGTAAGATTTTCCCAAAACTACCATTTCCCAACCTATTTCTCAGAAATTGCTTCACCCCCACTGAAGTCTGAAATTGCTATTTCTGGTAGTGAAGCTAAGTGATGAGGAAACCCTCTGAAAAGTAGAAATAAAGGCCAAGAAAAGGTTTAAAATTCCAGTGGGTTTTACAACTGAATCTAAAGTTTCCCCAGCATCAAACCACCTTCCCTTCCTGTTTCTCTCTCTGTCTTAGCTATTTGATATTTTCTTTTTTAAAGAAATAGTAGAGGCTTGAAAAATAGGAAATGATAGACCCAAATGCTCAGAAAAATGTGTAACACCAAACCTGAAGCTGATTTCCAAACAAAGTGTAAACCCTTGGACTCTACACCCCTTCCCACCCTGCAGCAGCCCCTGCTCATGCGCGCCTCTCAGGTGCCCCTCTTTCAAAAACAGATGAGAAAAAAAACACTCCTACTCCTAAAGTGAAACCACAGATTCTGACATTTTTTTAAATGCTCAGAAAAGTAGAAATAGAGACAGTTTTACTAGTCCCTTCAGGTATTTTTACATCATTACACTCTTACCACAGGGTCATCACTGAGCCATCTCTGGCAGGCGCCTCAGGATGCACACACAGCATCTACCCCCCACACACTCCCAAAACATCAGTGTGTTTTTCCTGCTGGGGCTTCCTCATCAAGCAAGTTTAAAGAGTGTGCTCTGGTTAACTCTGCCTCCAAGATTGGAGAGACAGGTGATTCAGGGGTTCTTGGCTTCCCAGAGCAGAGACTCAGGAGTGGAAACTGTCGGGTAAGAAAACCAGAACTATAATTGCTGAATTGCTGGAGGCTGACTGTGGGCAACTAAGAGTTAAAAACTCCAAGGGGCATCCAATCATAGAGAGGCCTCCACAAGTTTGGAGATTTAACTCTAGGAGAATGACCAGGTTCCCAGAGTAAATATTGGGAAAAAATACCCTTTTGCTTCCAGAAGGGGAGGGGAAAAGTGACCACTTTGAGACACCCAGAGCTATTCTTAACAAGGCTTGCCCTCAAGGGAAATTAGTTAACCAGAGTCTAACTAAGCTGGTGGGAGGGAAATCCCCAACTCCAGCCCACTCTAGCCACCCTCTCTCACCTAAAAGGAGAGAAAAATTTTAAAGACTTGTGAAGTTCACAGCCCAGAGGCACTGATGCACTGAAAGACTGAGACCTACTCACAAGACTGTAGCATACTTCCTTCCCACCACCACCACATTATAAAAGGCCTGTTTATAAAAGTTCCTTTTACCTGATACATCATGTCAGGCTATCAAGAAAAAATAATGAGGTGTACCAAAGGGGGAAAAAAATAAACCGCACAATTTGAAGAGATAGAGCAAGCATCAGAACCAGACATGGCAGGAGTGGTGGAATGATCAGACTGGGAATTTAAAACAATTATGATGAATATGCTAAGGGCTCTACTGGATGAAGCGATAGCATGCAGGAATAGACAGGTGGTGTCAGCAGAGACATAGAAAGCCCAAGAAAGAACCAAAAAAGAATGCTAAAAATAAAAAACCCTGAACACAAATGAAGAATGCCTCTGATAGGCTTACTGGTAGCCTGGATACAGCTGAGGGAAGACTCTCTGAGCTTGAGGATATCACAACAGAAACTTCCAAAACTGAAAAGCAGAGAAGATAAAGACTGAAAAAACATTACTGCATATCCAAGGACTGTGGGACAACTACAAAAGGTGTAATATACATACAATAAGAATACCAGAAGGAGAAGAAAGAAAGGAATAGGAGAAATATTTGACACAATGAGACTGAGAATTTCCCCCAAATTAATGTCTGACACCAAACAACAGATCCAGGAAGCTTAAAGAACACCGTGTAAGATAAATGTTAAGAAAAAAAAATTACACCTAAGTAAATCACCTTCAAATTGTAGAAAATCAAAGGAAAAAATCATGAAAGAATCCAGAGTTTAAGGTTTAAGGGCCTTATCTATAGAGGAACAAAGAATTACATCCAACTTCTCTTCAAAACTAAGCAAGCAAAGACACATGAGTGAAATATTTAAAGTGTTGATAGGAAAATGCCAACAACCAGGAATTCTGTACCTGTGATATTATCCTTCAAAAGTGAAGGATAAATAAAGATTTTCTCAGACAAAACTCAAAGCAATTTGTTGCCAATAGACCTGTTTTGCAATAAATGTTAAAAGTGGTTCTTGAGAAACAGTGAAAAGCTAAAAGCTTTTCCTCTAAGATCAGGAACAAGATAAGGATGCCCACTCTTCCTACTTTTATTCAACATAGTACTGGAGATCCTAGCCACAGCAATCAGACAACACAAAGAAATAAAAGGTACCCAGATTAGTAAGGAAGAATTTAAATTGTCAGTTTGCAGATGACATGATGTTGTACATAAAAACCCTAAAGAAGTCACCCCAAAGCTACTAGAACTAATAACTGAATTCATCAGTTACAGGATACAAAATTAATACATAGAAATCTGTTGCATTCCTATATACTGAAGATGATAGCAGAAAGAGAAATCAGGAAAACAATTCCACTTACAATTGCAAAATACCTAGGAATAAACCCAACCAAGAAGTGAAAGACCTATACCCTGAAAACTACAAGACATTCATGAGAGAAATTAAAGAAGACACCAATAAATGGAAACACATCCAGTGCTCATGGATAGGAAGAATTAATATTGTCAAAATGGCCTACCTGCCTAAAGCAATCTACAGATTCAATGCAATCCTTATCAAAATACCAATAGTATTCCTCAATGAACTAGAACAAATAGTTCTAAAATTCATATGGAACCACAAAAGATCCCAAATAGCCAAAGCAATTCTGAGAAGGAAGAATAAAGCACAGGGGATTATGCTCACTGACTTCAAGCTCTACTACAAAGCCACAGTAATCAAGACAATTTGGTACTGGCACAAGAACAGACCCATAGATCAATGGAATAGAATAGAGAGGCCAGATATAAGCCCACTCACATATGGTCAACTAATATACAGTAAAGGAGCCATGGATATACAATGGGGAAACGACCGCCTCTTCAAAAGCTGGCAAAACTGGACAGCTACATGTAAGAGAATGAAACTGGATTACTGTCTAACTCCATACACAAAACTAAACTCAAAATGGATCAAAGACCTGAATGTAAGTCATGAAACCATAAAACTCTTAGAAGAAATCATAGGCAAAACTCTCTTGAATATAAACATAGTCAATTTTTTCCTGAAGACATCTCCTGGGGCAAGGGAAACAAAAGCAAAAATGAACAAATGGGACTACATTAAACTAAAACACTTCTGTACAGCAAAGGACACCATCATCAGAACAAAAAGGTATCCTACAGTATGAGGAAATACATTTGTAAATGACATATCTGATAAAGGGTTAACATCCAAAATATATAAAGAATTCACACATCTCAACACCCAAAAAGCAAATAACCCTATTAAAAAATGGGCAGAGGATCTGAACAGACACTTCTCCAAAGAAATTCAGATAGCCAACAGGCACCTGAAAAGATGCTCCACATCACTAATCATCAGGAAAATGCAAATTAAAACCACAATGAGATAGCACCTCACACCAGTTAGGATGGCCAATATCCAAAAGACAAGGAACAACAAATGCTGGCGAGGATGTGGAGACAGGGGAATCCCCTTATACTGCTGGTGGGAATGTAAGCTAGTTCAACCATTATGGAAAGCAATATGGAGGTTCCTCAAAAAACTAAAAATAGAAATACCATCTGACCCAGGAATTCCACTCCTAGGAATGTACTTGAAGAATACAAGACCCCAGATTCAAAAAGACATACGCACCCCTATGTTTATTGCAGCACTATTTACAATAGTCAACATATGGAAGCAACCTAAGTATGCATCAGTAGATGAATGGATAAAGAAGAGGTGGTATATATACACAAGGGAATATTATTCAGCCATAAGAAGAAAACAAATCCTACCATTTGCAACAACATGGATGGAGCTGGAGGGTATTATGTTCAGTGAAATAAGCCAGGCAGAGATAGACAAATACCAAATGGTTTCCCTCATCTGTGGAGCATAACAACAAAGCAAACTGAACAAAACAGCAGCAGACTCACAGACTCCAAGAAGGAACTAGCACTTACCAAAAGGAAGGGGTTGGGGAGGGCAGATGGGGAAGGAAGAAGGGTGTTAAGGGGTATTATGATTAGCACACATAATGTAGGAGGGCTTGGGGAAGACAGTATAGCACAGAGAAGACAAGTAGAGACTCTATAGCATCTTACTACGCCGACAGTGACTGTAATGGGGTATGTGGGGGAGGCTTGATAATATGGGTGAATGTAGTAACCACAATGTTACTCATGTGAAACCTTCATAAGATTGTATATCAATGATACCTTAATAAAAAAAAAAGAAGTTCTTGAGAGAGAAAGAAAGTAATACAGCCATAAGAAGAAAGTGTCTGAATTCAGACACTCAGATCCACAAAAAAGAAAGGAAGAGCATAGAGAAGGATTAAGGTAAAAATAATGATGCTCAAAAAAGAGCTTAAGGAAGATGAGTGTGTCAGGCTGGCACCTTGAATTTGCAGAAGACACACTGCGTGTGGTTTGCATTCCAAGAGGGGTCAACTGATGGAAAACCGATTAACTGCAGAGTTCAACAGTTGGGAAATGTGAATGAGGAAGAAAGAAAGAAAGAGAAGGCAGAAAAGTGACCCCCTGCTTGGTGAAAGCAGTTAGGAAAGCCCCTCAGGCACCCAAGTAAATCCTTATTATTATTCATAAACTTGTCACATTCTCTAAGCGACACCATAGCCCACTTAAAAAAGTCAAACATCTTAAGACTTCTGAGGGTTTCCAATATCAGACTAGTGGCTGCTCATCCCAAAGACATATCCAAAGATGCACATAAATTCAGGAATTTTTTAAGAAGCTCCAGCTCTGTCTTCAGATTTGGAGTTTTCAGATTTTGCTCTTCACTGAGAACTCTACAACCAGCATTTTGAATCAGCTTCTATCATAGGAAGGGGAAATTATGAGTTTTATGCTTCCCACTGGACACCTATGCTTGGGTGATAAACTATCCTGCAGATTTTAAACATTTGGCAAGTTGGGCAGAAAACTTATTTTTATTATTCTAAGAGGAAAATACAAAATTTTACAAGCATATATATAAGCATATATATGTTTGCAAAAAATATATGTACATATACACACACACATACACACACACACACACACTTTCTTTTGTTGGCATAGATTCAGAGATGGGTAGAGGGAGAATGTTTTCAAGCTGCACACAAGGATGAAGATCAACTTAATGCCATTGAATGAAGTGGCTTTAAGCAGCAGAATGGGGAATACCAGGAGAGACCTCACTGTGGGACTCACTGAACTGGGGAGGTTCCCTGGGCCCCATTGATGTCCTATGAGGGCATTTCTAAGCTTCAGCTCCCAAACTGAAAAGTGACTTCATGAATCTAAAGTGTCAACCACTTTTTTTCCTCTAGTTTAGCAACAGACAGTCAGTGACAATTTAATGCGGAACTATTCTCAGTTGAGATTCTACTACTCCTTTCTACTGTGGTGATCAAAGGTGGATTTTACTCAGTTGCTCTCAGCAAAGAATCAACAGCATCCTAAGAGCTTATAAAGAATACTACATTTATATATTAATCCATTTATGTCATTACCTAAATTGTGGCATTGCGGTACCTGCGGCTGGAATAGTTTTGTTTCAGCAGTCACCAGGGTGACAGCAGCTATAACCCCAGCAAGACTGTGGAGCTGAGACGAGACAGTGCAGAACCGCCTAGGCTCTGTATGATGGTGGAGGCAGATTATTTTTACAACTCTCCCAGCTGAACAAAGATAGCCACAACTCCAGATGAGTTTGTAGGGCTTGTGATAGTTTGCTATTAGCTATTTGGGAAATACCTAAATGAGGGTGACAGCAAGGGTGTGACTGGTCTGCTTAAAACAGCTTTTATTTCCCCCAGAAATCCTGAATTTGGGAGCATTTATAACCTCCAGGGGCCCTAGCAGTCACTTCCTTATCATCTAGCCCCTCATTCACCCACCAAGTCCAATGTGTCTCTTAGGAAAATATCAGAAGGTGTCCAGAGAGTGAGATGGGTGTTTTGGTTTCAGGCATTCACTTTTGAATACTGCATATTCCAAATGCAAAAGCTAAAATGTAAATAGTTTTGTGCAGATATATCATGTCCTGAGGCCATACAGAGAAGGCTATGACCACGGATATCTTGGTTGAGTCACACAATCCCCACAAATGGAGTGAATGCATCAATACTGGAGAATACTAGAATGAAGCTTTCTTCATTGACTACTGTTGGCAATTCCTAGTGAGGAGGTCAACAAATTAGCTTGCTTAAAACATTTTAGGACATACGTAAAGGCTGCTACTATCAGAAGTGAAATATAATAGAGTACTAAGGGTGTATTCAGAGACCACTTAGGATAGGACAGAACAAATGGAAGCTCTTCCACAGTAGGGAAATGTAATTCATGCTCTGCTAGAAGTAAAACCAATAGACTACACATACCAAAAATTTCCATTGAAAGTGACAGGGCATAAAGAAGAAATAAGAACAGCCAATGAATAATATATTGAGAAAATGATCAGCTTCACTAGTATCCAAAGGAATGTAAATTAAAAGTTGGCCAAAGTGAAAAAGATAATGGAAAAGTTGTTTCCTGAGTGCTGGTAGGAATATGGAAAATGATTATTCCTAAGTTTGAGGAGGCAGCGTGACTGCCACAGCTGTCAAACTGTCATTTGTGTCAGCTTTCATTTCAAGCTACAGTTGTATTCAGGAAACCCTAGTATTACCCTTGGTACCCAAACCAAGCTTTAGAAGCCAGAGATAGCAAGGCTGAGACTGGAGACCCCACAAGCCTACCCATCACAACCACCACAGACTGCCAGAGGTCCTCTGACCTTGACCTTGACCTTTATGTTTTTTCTTAAAAGGGAAAAAAGTCTGAAAAAGGCACAGAAACAATTTTAAAATAAATGAATAATATTATAATTTCTTCTCAGTTTATTTTCTTGATGAGATCCTATAACAAAGGCCTACAGCATCTATGAGTGGCTTCCTAAGATACATGGATCTTGAGGGTATCTTTCAGCTTCAGCTGCATCTTCTGACTTACTACTGATATCACATCAGTTAAAAACTGGATACTGCTGTATTTCTAGATCACATTTTAGTGTGCTACAGAGCAGTAGAGCAATTCCTCTGGATGTTGAATTGAACACAATTGCAGTCTGAAGCCTGGGTAGAGCCCCAGATGGATGCAATCTGTTATTTACAATTGGGTGATCAAAACCAAACCATCTAATCCTAAAAGCTAATTGTGGAAATGTATAATTTGTTTTTCCCTGCTGGTTTTAGTATAAGTAGGACAAAATCCCAGCTAATGAAGCAGACCCTCTTGCTTCATGAAGATTTGAAATTCATACCTCCAGCCTAGACTAGTATATTTGGCTGTTTACTTGACATCGTTACTCCTTTAGTTAGATATCTACTCTTCCAAAACTCATGCAAAACTGATCTTTCCCCCCAAAATTTGTTCTAGCTCCCAAGCCACTGGAACAATGCCTGGTACGCAACTGTCGTTGTCTTCCCCACGGCAGCAAATGGCATTTCCAGCCTACCAGTTACTCAGGCCAAATATCTTTCACTCATATATCCATCCGTTCATCCTACCATTCCTATCATCGATATTTTTCCAAAATTCAAGCCCTTCTCACCAACTCCACAGGTTATCAAGCAACCTTTTTCTTCTGCCTGATCTCCCTTTGTCTAATCTTGCACCCTACATTCTGTTTTCAACCCGGCAGCCAGTAATCCTTTTCAAATATAAATCATGTTACTCCTGTGCCTAAAACCTCCAGTGGCTCCCACCATTCATTCAAATAATAGGCAAAGTCCTTCACTCAAAAAAAAAAGACGGCCAAAAGACAGATTGCCCTACACAGGTTATCCCCCAAATCAATTACCTCCCTTCCCTGCCACTGCTTCCCTTTGCTCTCCTGCCGAGACCCTGGGCCCAAAGCTTTGCTCCTCAGGGAGAAGGTGGGAGTTGTGAGTTCCTTCTCCCTTGTATGTTGCTGCGCTAGGAGGGAGGTTTATGGTGAGAGTGCATATCAGCCATTCCTACCCATTTCAATGTGGGTATTTTCTCATTTGCCCAATGTGTAGGGGTCACTTAGCTAGTTCTAGATTTCCTTCAGAGTGAACTGATCCCCATGTAGCTATAGATTCAGTGTGTCTGTCAGAGAAAGTGAATTCAGGAGCCTCCTATGCCACCATCTTGGACTAGAACTCCAGAAAAAAGCTCCTTGACACATATCTTGGCAATGAATTTTTGGATATGACACCAAAACCACAGGCAATAAAAGCAAAAACAAACAAGTGGGACTACATGAAACTAAAAAGCTTCTGCACAACAAAGGAAGCCATCAACAAAATGAAAAGGTAACCTACAGAATGGGAGAAAATATTTGCAACTATATATCTAATAAGGGGTTAACATCCAAAGTATATAAGGGACTCCTAAACTCAATAGCAAAAAGTAAAAACAAAAAACAAAAACAAATGATCAGATTAAAAAATGGGCAAAGGACCTGAACAAAGATCCAAAGAAGACATACAAATAGTCAACAGCTGTATAAAAATGTGTTCAACATCACTAATCATCAGAGAAATGCAAATCAAGACAGTAATAAGATATCACCTCACTTCTGCTAGGATGGCTTTTATTTAAAAAAAGATAACAAGTGCTGATGATGATATGGAGAAAAGGGAACCTTGTACACTGACAGTGGGAATTTAAATTGGTACAGTCATTACAGAAAACAATATGGAGGTCCTTCAAGAAATTAAAAATAGAAATACCATATGATCCAGCAATCCCATTTCTGGATATTTATCCATAAGAATTGAAATCAGAATCTCAAAGAGATACCTGCACTGCCATGTCACTGCAGCATCATTCACAATAGCCAGGATATGGAAACAACCTAAATGTCTATTGACAGATAAATAGGGAAAGAATGTGGTATATGCATACTGTTTTAGATTGAATGTTGCTGTCCCCCCACACCCTAAATTATTATGTTAGAATCCTAATCCCCAAGATGATTAGATGTCATGAGGGTGGAGCCCTCATAGATGGGATTAGTGCCCTTATTTTTAAAAAAACCTAAGAAAGCTCCCTTTCCCCTGCACTATATGACAATATAACAAAAATATGTCAACTCTGAACCAGGAAGTGGATCCTCCCAGACACTGGATCTGCCAGCACCTTGATCATGGACTTCCAGCATTCACAGTGTTTGAAATAAATTTCCATTTTTTTATAAGCTACCCAGTTTCTGGCATTTTGTTTTAGCAGTCTGAATAGACTAAGACACATACCATGGAATATTATTTGGCCTTAAAAAAGAAGGAAACCTAGCTATATGTGACAATGTGGATGGACCTAAAGGACATTGTGCTAAGTGAAATAAGCCAGACACAGAAAGACAAATACTCTATGAACTCATTTATATGTGGAATAGTCAAACTCATAGAAGAAGAGAGTAGAATGGTGGTTTCCAAGGGCTGGAGGAGGAAGGAATGGGGAGATGATAGTCAAAGGGTACAAAGCTTCAGTACAAGATGAGTTCTGGGGATTTATTATAAAACATCATGGCTATAATTAATAATACTATATTGTTATAATTAAAATCTACTAAGAGAGTAGATCTTAGGTCAAGTGTTACCATATGTGCACAGACACACAAAATCATAATAAAGGTCAGGGAGGAAACTTGGGGAGGTGTGGATATGTATGCAGTCTTGATGGTGATAATGGTTTCCTGGTGTATGCTTATCCCCAAATTTGAGTTGTATACATTAAACATATATAGCTTTCTACATGTCCATGACACCTCAATAAAATGATTTTTTAAAAAATAGAGTGGTGACTTGAAACACTAACAATCATTTTATTATCTCCCTTGGTTGTGTGGATCAGAATTAGCTCTGTGCTTCCAGGGTCTCACACAATTGGAGTTGGATAATGGCTGGAGCTGGAACACTGGGGAAATTGAGCAGGTGGGTGCTGGCCAGCCATTCATATAGTCTTCTCTTCATATAGTTTTATGGCCTCTTTATGTGATCTCTCCACATCTAGTTTGGGTTTCCTTACTGCATAGCATCTCAGTTCAGCTAGACTGCTTGCATGACCAATGAAGCATGAAGGAGTTTTCCAGGTTGAGGCTGCACTGCCATGTATGACCTGCCCAGGAAGTCATGCACCATACAAGCCCATCTAGATAAAAAAAAAAAGAAAATTAGATTCCATGTATTGATGAGGCAATGGTGAGGTCACACTGTAGAAGAGCATGTGGGATATGGAATGGAATTGCAATCCAATCTGGAGAGAACTGATACCTAAACAATATTATGTTTTGATCCACAAGCATGTATATTTCTCCATAAATTTTAGTTTCTTAAAAAATTCCTCTTCAATATTCTGTAGTTTTTAATGAAGAGATCTTAAATATCTTCTGTTACATTTATTTCTAAGTATTTGATGGTGTTGCTGGTGCTGTAATCATCTTTTTACTTCATTTTAAATTATTTATTGCTAGTAAGTAGAAATTAACTGATTTTTATATTGACCTTGTATTCTGCATCCTTGCTAAAATCATTTATTTAATTCTAATCCTGTGTACATTCTATTGAATTTTATACATATGCAATCATGTTGTCTACAAATAATGAAAGTTTTACCTCTTTCTTTGCAAGTTTTATATTCCACCCTTCCACCCCCGCCCAAGACTTTAAGTACTATCTTGAACAGAAATGGTGACAGTGGACATCTTTGCCTTGTTCTCAGTTCAGAGGGAAGGCATTCATTATTCATTATTTCACCATTAATTATAATATAAGATGTAGGTTTTCTGAGATACACTTTAATCAGATTAAGAAAGTTACCATCTATTCCTAGTTTGCTGAGAGTTCTAACACAAATCCATGTGCAATTTTTACCAAATTCTTTTTCATCTATTGAATTTTTTTCTTTATTCTGTTAATACATGAATTACATGGATTTTTGCAACATTAAACCAAACTTATATTCCTTGAATAAGTCTTATTTAGTCATGATGTATTTTCTTTTAAAAAATATATTCTGAGTTCTGTATGCCTAAATTTTATTTAGAAGTTTTTACCTTTTTTTATGAGAGCTATTGACTGTTAAGGGGCATAATTAATAATGAACAACCCCATTTGCTCTAAGTAGGATAAGTTAAATTGTCACCCTTATAGATATTACATCTTCTTGCATTTTATTGAAGTTGTAACCCTTCTGAGTTTTTCTTCTGGCTCTACAATAGATTGTTTCAAGAGTTTCCAGAATTGTATTTCCTTTTCCTTGTTCTGTAGGATTTTTTTTACACTTGCCATCTTTGAGGCCTGAACAGTAGGATTTGTTTTTTCTCACTTCCAACTAAGATCCAGACCTTTCAGACTAGATGGTGGTCATCAGTGAGCATAAGTGTGTCACTCTTGGCCACCCTGTCAATCCACTGTGTGATGAGCACCTCCTTTGCAGACCTGGAGTACAAGTTGACACACATAGTGTCCAGACCAATTTCTACTTTCTAGCAGGTGTACCCCTAACATGGCTCCATTCTTCTGAGGTAGCACATTCCCCTGCCTAATTCTCGTTCCTCTAACCCATGGAGTCACCTGCAAAACTGCAATTGACAGTGTGTACTGCTATTAGGGATCTTCCTGTCCCTACCCCTGCCTGAAGTGTTTAACTTGTGAATACTGCACCTCCCAGGATATAGTACAAAATTGCTGGTTCTCCTTCCTCCCACCCCTCCCCTCACGTATACACACACTTCCAGAACCAGTTATTTCTTGGGAGGTGCTACTTCCAGATAGATGTAGTATTAGCATCCCCAAAAAGCAACACTGCTGTAGCATGGGGACCCACCTCATGTTCTACTCGTTACAGACCTGGGATCTCTGTGACCACAAGAAAAAGTAGAGCAACAAACTTTCCACTGATCTCTCCTACATGAGATATTACCCGAATAGGTTTATGCCAGTCCAGTGTGACCCACTTTGCAATTCATGAAAATGCCTCCAAGAATCTGGTTGTCATTGATTGGATCAAAGTTTCAAGCACCTTTTAGTTTTTGTCTTTTTCTTTAGTTTCATAAATATAATAAGGGAAGTTGGGAGAGGCTTTTTTATACATTTCTAGCTAAATTTAAAGCCAGAAGTCATTTCTTTGTGGCTACCTGTTTTGATGCATGAATTTAGATCTGTCATTAGGCAGAAAGGCAAATTGCCAGAAATCTGTGAAATAGGACTGTTTGACTTTGGTTGGGCATCAATTAAATAAAAAACAGAGCTCAAACCTCAGAGAATGCTATTATCTTGTCACTGGTGATGAGCTATTTACACAGGACCTGATTTGCCCAATACACAACAGATGTCACTGCACTGATTTTAGCACGAAAGACCCCCTTTCCTGTCTCTGCTCCATCAGCCTCCTCTTGATAAGTCACATTTTCCAACGTTGGGCCCGTCTTTGCCATCAGTGGAAACCTCCTGCAAGGTAGAACTCTGTCCTCAGTGAAGGGAAAACTCCAGTCTTGACTACTTGTTTTTCAAGTCTCCTTCCTGGGCTTATTCTTTTAAAACTATTTAATCAAGCAGTCAAAGCTGGAAAACTACAAGAGAAAAGGGTGGTCTGGTAGGACCCAGCAGAGGGAGAGGGTGAGCACTTATTAAGGTGCTTAACCCATAGGAGCTGATGAGGCTCACTCCTTCCTGGTAAAGGTGCCTTAATTCTCATACTAAAAAAAAAAATCCTGTTTTTCAAAAATTGTGATTTCAGACTTGCAGGGCTGACATAGATTTCTCAAAAACATGTTGAGTGGTGGTTGTTTTAGGATTTTGTTTTAGTAAAAGTTTTCAACAAGAAGGTTTCATATTACTGGAAGATTTAAGGAATTTTGTAAAAATTTAAATCACTCATCCATTGAATGAATATTTATTGAGAATCAGCTACATCCTAGACTGTGGTAGGTCTCTAACTTTTCAACTGGAAAGGTAGGCATGAAACCAACAATTTTGCAAGTCCTCATGTAATTATAGTGGTGGTATGGGTATAATAGTTACAAATTTAGATGAGAGAAGAGACCCTTTGCTTTTCTTAAGTTAAATTAAATATTGCTTGAGTATCCACTTGCCCAGGTTAATGAAGTTCACCCTGGTGGTCCCTGCTATCCTTGAGCTGATGTCATCCAGGGAAATAGGGTAAGGCCCCATTCCTCAGGCTGGATGGCTCCCACTTTGGCTGACCTTTATCCTGGCCCCTGTTGCCTTGTAGTGGCAGCCCATTCTTCTGGAGGGTCCACTCTCTCCATCCAAACCTGATGATGAGTGCCCCCACCAAAGGGACCTAGTTTGCAGACTTAGTGCCTGGACCCCACGAGCACCTCAGCAGGTGTCTACCAGATGCCTCACCGCTCCAGAGAAGGTGGTGGTGCATGGTCAGGCTCAGAGTATCAGCAACCTTCTTCTCCAGCCCTGATCCCTCATAATTCCAATGCCCATGCTGGCTCCCACTCCCCCTGCCGCCTAGGAGGCCCACAGCCTCTGGGGAATCCTTCCACTTAACAGCCCAAGAGAGAGTAGAGGGGCATCCATATCTGCCTTTTGGAGCCTGACAAAACACTCTGAGATGCGGACAAAGGAAATGCTACGAGTGCCCTTGAGAAGCCTGCAGGGTCCTATCAAAGCTTATGGGTGGCGCTGGACATGCTGAGGAATCAGAGGAGGCTTCCCAGAGGAAGTGGTATTTAGGCTGCGCTGTGAAGGGAAGTACGGGTTAACCAGGAAAGTTTTAGACTTGGTGGCATGGAATTTTACGTGTATGAGTGTATGTTTTCTGAGAATGTAGTAAGGGTGGGAAATTTATTAATGGAACTAGAAGGATGACATTTTGATTGTGAGCATAGCCAGGTGAGTACGACCACTTCAACGCAATCTCACAGTTAGAGATTTCCTACCTCCTTGAGACTTTTGGAGACATTCTAAGGAAACAGCTATTGGTTCTTACTTCCCAGCTAAATTCTGCAAGATCCAGGGACTTCAGAGATGTCTTCCAAATTTTACGTTGTTGAGAATGATCTATAGAGGTAAATCATTAAATAAACTCCAGATTCTTCTTTGTTCTGACTTTGATTTTTTTCAGATCACTCACCACAACCATACATGTGAAAACATGTTTAGTGTTAAGATTCCTGTGTGTAAAAATCTGCCCAGGTAGCACCCTTCCCAAAGGAAGGCATACTCATCACTCCTCCTGCTCTTAGTCACTGGATTCTCTAGCTCCTGTGCAGCTTCTTCTGGCTGTAATGTTTTCAAATAGTTTTTAAAAAATGTTCCTTTCTGTCTTTTTTTCTAAGCAAGAGTTTAAAAATGAGAATGAGCAAAGAGCTTTCAGAATCAAAATGCAGAGCAAACTGAAAAATTATGGTGACTTTTCCAAGTTTGAGCCTCCAGAAATAATGCAATCAAATTCTACACTTTCAACAGTCCTTCTACAGGTACTCCATCTTCTCTAACTTGGTTCCAAGTTTTATCATCATTCCCAGTTATGCCAATTCCATTGTTATGTCAAAAGAAACAGTCTTCTCCATCACCAGCAAACTGCAGAGAGGTGACATGGAATATGAGCCGCACAGTCATGCAATTCATGAGGACCACTTAGTCATTTGTGAATCTGGGTGCTAGTATTTCTATTATGTTGTGACCATAACTCCTGGCTGTTATTTTCTGTAAGATATGGAGGGGATTCCTTTCTTTTCCATGTAGGTAATACATAGAACAGCAGTCTCATCAGCTGAGCCAGCAGGGAAACTCCAAAGAGGTAAGGAGAGCTCTGAGATCTAAATAATATCACAACAAGCTGTGTCTTTAATGCCTCTTTGCAGAGGATCCTAGTGGTGGCAACATCCTTTCCTGGAGGGCTGGCCCTGCAAGAAAGATGGAATAATTTTTGTTTGGCTAGTGGCAGAGTTAGTGAAAGGAACAAATGTATACTGAGCCCACTCTGTGCCAGGCCCTGGATTTGGAGTTAGAAGTCCAGCCTTTAGATTCTTGCTTTGATACTTCCTGACTGTGTGATCCCAGACAAATCACTTAGTCTGTCTGAATCTCAGTTTACAATACAAATCTGTAAAATGGGGATATATTAGCAGCTTCACCACACAATGGAAGCATCAAGTGAGATAATTATTCAGAAGCTCTTTATGAGTGGTACTGTGAGAGGGAAATGTTGGTTATATTAATCAGTGTGATCTAACAGAAATACTATAGAACCTGACTTACCTAGGAGGTCCTATCCAGGGGAGTTCCAAGGTCTGGCCTAATTGGAGAAGCAGGTCATGTGGCAGATTCCTGTCTGGCATCAGGAGGCCTGTGAGAACTGGCAGACCACATCCTAGTGACACTTAAGTCAAGGGCCAGACAAGAGATTCTGTAAGCAGGCACGTTTGCTTTAGATGAGGGGCTGTGGTTTCTGGATATAGGTAAAGATAGGGCACCAACAGGAACCAGATTAATCTGAGCTGTTTACTGGTATGTTTACAAGCATGTGCCATCAAGTTTGTATAGCTCTCACACAAAAAAATATTAAAACCCAGAGGTCCAGTTATGATTTTCTTTGTTCTTAGTTGAGAATGACATACACACTAAAGGGGAAAAAAGTTAAGTGAATCACATATGAACAAGAGCCAATTAAATTTTGATTTTTTTAAAATGAGCAATAGATGTTAAGCATTTTTTAATTTTATAATCATTTTATTTTTTATATTGAAGTACATACAGTAAAATACACATATCTTAGTGTACAGCTTGATGAATTTTGACATGTGTAAACACTCATGTGGCTGTTGCCCAGATCAAGATATCAAGCATTCCCAGTCATTTTCCTCCTTCACCTATTTCATTTTGTCATTTAAAAAATAAAATAACATATTAACATGCTCTCTGGAAACTAAGGACAACACATAAAATACCACTCATTAAAATTAAGTGAAAAATCATTTGAATGCTTAGTTTCTCACATTGATGATAAGCAGAGGGAGGAAGTGAAAGATGGGCAGAGCGTAAAGTAAAGAGGAGAAGGGAAGGCGGGCAGGCAAGCGAGGCAGGGGAGGGAGCCGACAGGGCAAAGGCAGAGCGGAGGCCGGGGGCCTTGGACTGAGTGTGGAGTCAGAGGCACTGCTCTTGTCACGGGAAGCACGGCCTCCAAATAAGTTTCTGCTGCCTTTGGTTTGCTGCTCTAGAAATAAGAGTGACCACTTCTGCTCTAGAAATAAGCCCATCCACCCATTTTAAGAATGAATGCTTGTTTCCCTTGGAACTCCGAAGAGTTTGTGGTGACAGAAGGCAGGGCTTAAGTTTGAGGAATGTTTTTCGTGTGATCTTAGTCATAGCTTAAAATTGGCTAGCTCACTTTTTCCCATGCTCCTGCTGGTGGCCTTAAAGAAGGAGGAATGGTCCCCCTCCCTGGGCGCCTAGCCCACTGCTTTGTATCAGACCCGCAGAGATTCAGATCTGAATTGCCTCCAGAGGAGAGCTGACTGGGGAACCCTACGGATCTGGAACATGACGGGCATCACCTCAGAAACGGCCTCTGATGATGTTAGTGACAGGCGAGGTCTGACAGGGCAGAGGATGAGAACGTTGATCAGACTCATGGTCTTCCCTTCCCCCTTCAATGCCATTTCCTACGCACACCCCAGCCCTGCTGGGGATCTCCCTCATCACAGGGGACTATTCTCAACTTCACGGGAAGAATACATCAAACTCTGAGCACAGGGTCAGATGTGGAGTGCAAAAGCCCCTCCCACAGTTTCTATGTCACCTCCTCTGGTAGTTATTGATATTAGGGTAGTTACTCAAGAACAAGCCAGCATCAGACAGAAAATCCCCATCCTTGGCAGCTGTGTCTTGCCGGTCCTACACATGTACCAGTTTAGTCCCCACTTCCTGAATCAGGCAAACCTTCAACTGCCTATTCCCCTTGAGGCGATGAGAGTCACAAGTCACAACAGTAGCAGAACCATGCATGGCACCATCTCCATGCATCAGGCCCTGACTACGCCCTTAAGACACAGCCTCTCGTCGAATCCTCATTAATAACTCTATGTGCTGAGTGTATGCTTATCCATTTTACAGGGAAGAAAATTGTCCTTGTGTCATTAGTGCCAGAGCTGGAATTTGAATCCAGAAACTACAAACATCCATACAATTTCCAACATGCCACTGTGGACTCCACGAGCCCATTGCCTAGTCTCCAACATAATCTTCCAATGTAGACCCACCTTAACTTTTGTGATTTAAAATCTCCTTTGATAAAACCTCTACCCCTTTGTAGGTCTCCTTTTCTAAGAGGTGGGGATTTGAGTGACTATCTGCAAGGAAAAGAGAATTTCTATGTGTGTGTGGGAGGTTGGGCTGGAGGGAGGAGGAGGAAGCATGGCCGAGAAATAGGTGGGTGCTGCCAGCCTAGAATGAGCTTATTGCAAAAGGTCAAAGGTCACTTGCCCCCTGACCAAGGTACTGGGAATGCCCCCTTTCCTGGGAAATGAATGGACAATTCAGGGGCCTGGTCAGTCACTGCTACTTCTTAGCCTTAAGCCATAAATCTAAGAAAATAATAATAAACAAGGGAAGCTCTTTAAAACTCCCTCAGCAATCTAATCTCATTGATTTTTATTCAGGGAAGATGCCAAAAATCTCCGACTTGCTACAATTTGTTTTTTTGTGAGAAACTGAAAAGAGGGAAAACTTAAATGTTTTTGCTGTCCCTCATTTGAACGTTTCTAATCCAAAGTAAACAGGGGCCCTCTGTCCTTTGTGCTGGATGGTGTCAGACACAGGGGCCTTGTCTGAGGAGCACGGTATCGGTCGGTCACAGGCCCCAGGGCACACTGAGCCCAGTGTCAGGGCGAGTGAGATGGGCCCCGACGCCTGCCGTGCCTGCAGCGGGGCAAACAGCTGATGCTCAGACTCATCTCTCCCGACCCCCAGAATCATCTCTACCTCAGCAGAAACCAGAAACCCTCCCAGCTCTCATTCTCGGCAGCTCTGAAAGCCACCAAACTGCTCACTGCCTTTCTTCCCCATAGACACAAGTTTGTCTCTTCCTACAAAAGCGAAATGAATATGTGGTATATTCATACCTGGAGAAGTAGAGAGGAGAACAGAGACTCACTCAATTTAACCACCCAGACATAAGTGTGAAACATTATGGTGTATCTCTGTTTCTCTGTTCATATATTATTAAAAATGTATATTAATATATTTATAGGGGAAGGACATTTGGATCACACTATACTATTCTCAAGGCTGTATTGTAAATAATCATCTCCCAAAATGTCAATTGGATTAAAACAATGAGGTTGTAAAAGGTGGTGGAATATAGATTAATACTTATTTGTTGTTGTTAACCTGAGGGTAAACGCATAAGCTTTAGAGAGTCTATAAATGCATATAATAATATGTACAATTTGGTACATATATAGATATGGCTATAGATACAAACATAACTCTATGGAGGGAGCAAAGAAGATAGTTCATAGTTTTCATCAGATTCTCCAAGGTATATGGCCACCAAAAACCAGGAATTTATATTAACTTGGCTTGGAGGAACATACCTAATGTAGGAAACTGCCTATAGCTGACAGGAAAGTTAATAGGTCTAACTATTCTGTAGGGCAGTGTGGGTACTCTGTGTGTATGCGGTGTGTGTGTGTGTGCTTTAAAATATGCATAAGAGCATATTTTGAAGTTAAAATAATGCAAGACCCTGTAAACTGGAGGCAGAGATAGACAAACAAATTATTACTAGAGAATATAAAGCCTGAGTGTGGGCAGGACCAAGAATATAACAGATTTGTGGCATGATAAGGTATTATTTCAAATCAGTGGGGCAAGAATGAATAAAGGTAATGAATAACAAAACCCTTAAGATTCTTCCCCACCAAATCAAATTGTATGGAGAAGGTCACGGAGCATCCTTGTTCAGTTCCTGCCTCTCATGCGAACACCTCTAACATTTTCACATGAAAGATTTTATTCTCGCCTATTTGGTATTCCTTATGTTCATGAAGTACCTATTTCTAGTTAACTAAGACCTTTTCCTACAACTATAGTGATAATTATGTTTTCTCTTTGATTTTAAAATGCAAACAAAATATAACTATGTATAGATGGATGTTAACTAGACTTATTGTGGTGATCATTTCACCATACATAAAAATATACCTAATTATGTTGTATACCTGAAACTAATATGCTATATGTCAGTTACATCTCAATTTTTAAAATGTAATTATTTATGTTATTAAAATATTACCTGAATTACCAGAAAAAACTCTACTTGGTCATAGCATATTGTTTTTAATAACATTTTGAATTTCATTTGCCTTTTTTCATCTGTGCTCTTAAGTCAGATGGGTCTTTAGTTTGTTTTTTTTTCCTTTTTGTTTGTTTTTGCTACTTTTGTTAGGTTGGGAAAGCAGAGTTACATTAGTTTGAAAATTGAATTGGGATGCTTTCCATCCTCTTTTATGTTCTGGAACATTTTAAAACAGCAAGGACATTAAATTCCTTGAGGGCTAAAGGAAATATACTTTAGAACTCTATGGAATAAGCACCTGATATGGAATAATTTAACATATTTTCTATTTCTTTTCTAATTATTGATGGGAGCCACACAAAGACAACAAGATGGCCACAGTTCATGAGGTTCCTGCTTCACTTCTTGGAGATTAGCTACGAGCCCGCGCGCGCCAACAAGGAAGCCCGCGCGCGCCAAGAGATACTCTTCTCCCCCTCCTTCCCCATTATCGTATACCAATCAGAATGTAACTCGCTGCGCCACCCCTGCTATGCAGCCAATCCCCTGCCTACAAGTATCCTATGGCCCACTCTGCCCCTGAACACTGGTGTATATCTACCCCCGTCTTACAATAAAATTCGAAGGCTTGATCAGAATACTGTCTTGCCTTCGCTCTTCTCTCGCCCCCATTTTCTTTCAGGTCGGATCCCCCTCGTCCCCACAAATAACTAAGTCCCGCTGGACGGGACAAGTGGCGCCCAACGTGGGGCCAGAGGCGCGGATCCTTCGCAGGCGGACCCCCGAGTAAGATATCGTCTGGCCAGACCCCTTCTTGATGAAACAATAGGAGACGCCTTTCGCCGCTCACGGAGGTCGTCGTCCCTGGTGAGTACCGGCCGCCTTATAAGAAAATGGGAACTAGATTAAGTAAAGAAGCGGTCTTCATAAGAGACCTAAAAAGTTCGCTTAGGGAGAGAGGAGTTCGAGTTAAAAAGAAAGACTTGGTAAAGTTTTTTATTTTTGTTGATGAAGTCTGTCCGTGGTTTATTGTTAATGGCCCCGAAATTCATCCTAAAAAATGGCAGAAAGTAGGTAGAGATTTAAATGATTATCTTATCAAAAACGGCCCTGACTCTGTTCCTGTTTCAGTATTTTCCTATTGGAGTCTTATCAGAGATATTGTTGAAAATACTGACCCTGATAAACGTCAACTCTTGTCAGTGGCAGAATATTGCCTCCGCCCCCTATCTCGGGCGGCCTCAAAATCGTCTCTTTCGAGTGATCCCCCTGCTCCAAAATCAGCTAAATCCCCCTCCCCTAGCCTAACACCATCTTTGCTCGGTGCCCTCCACGATACCCCTCCCAAATGTTGCATTTATCCGCCTCTCCCTCGAGATTCGGACTTTGTCGATACACAAAAGGTTTTTCCGGTCGTGACTAAGAGCCAAAATAGCGAACCTTTAGATCCGGGAGACGCGGCCGAACTAGAAGACGAGGCGGCCAGGTATCACAACCCAGATTGGCCCCTTGCCGCCCCGTCGCTTAACCCCCCTTCTTACACTCCCCCTATTCAGCCTCCCAATGTTTGCGCCTCGGCCTTTTTGCCCCCGTCGGCCCCTCCGCTACCCCCTCCGGCTCCCGGTCCTGTTAGCCCCCCTACCAGCACTGAAGACCTAATAGCACAGATAGTGGAACAAAGAATAACTTGCCATCTCCAAAAATTGGTTGTCTCCCAACCAGTTCGTCCCTCATTATCTTCGCAAAGGAGCCTCTCTAAGAAACCGCTTACAGCCACAAAACCTAAAAAACTGCTCTTTCCTGTTCTTACCCGGGCCTCCGCCCGCTCTGGCCCCACCTCCACAACACGTAGCCCGGAAGAGGGCGATCTTGAAAGCGATGGTGAAGACGCCCCTGCTGCTCAGGAATTAGAAAGTGAGGGAGAAGAGCAGGCTGAGCCAGAGCCGGCCGAGCCTGCCGATGGCCCTAGAGAATTTCACAAAATCCATTTCAAAAGCTTAAAAGAGCTGAACGCGGCCGTTAAAGCTTATGGCCCCAATGCCCCTTTTACCCTTTCTGTTCTTGATTCGCTGTCTCGAGGAGGACATTTACTCCCAGGTGAATGGCTGCGTATAGTCCAGGCTGTGCTTACCCGTGGTCAGTTTCTAACTTGGAAGGCAGATTTTGCTGACCGCTGTCAGACCATCGCTGCTGCCAATGTAAAAGACCCTCATTCCCCAACAGCGTCCTGGACGTTTGATAAGCTTACGGGACAGGGCAGATATATCTCTGAAACCAGGCAGCAGCGCCTTCCCCTTGGTCTTTTATCTCAAGTGAAAGATGCCGCTTTGGGCGCTTGGATATCACTCCCTGCTTCCGGGACTGCTAACACTCCTCTAACTAAGATCACTCAAAGCTCGCAAGAAGACTATAGCGAATTTGTTAGCAGACTGTTAGAGGCCGCCGAAAGGACCCTTGGTTCCGCGGCTGCCAATGATAAGATTGTAAAACAGCTAGCCTATGAAAACGCCAATTCGGCATGTCGAGCCGTCCTCCGCGGTAAGACTCGAGACAAAACTCTTGATGAAATGCTGAGAATGTGTAGAGATGTCGATCCTTTTACATCCAAAGTCCAAGCCCTTTTAGCTGTAGGTGCCGCTGTTCAGACTCCCCCGGCTTCTTATCCTCCTTCCTTCCCCAGGGGCGCACCGCCTATGCGTAACTGCTTTAAATGTGGACAGCCAGGCCATTTCGCTCGCCAATGCCCTACCACAGCTCCTCCTCCTAGAGTTGGGACAGTCCCCGGTATTTGCCCTCGCTGCCATAAGGGGCGGCACTGGGCCAAAGAGTGCCGTAACAATCCAACAAATCCTTTTTACAGTACCACAAATCCTTTCACCCCCCCTTTTCAGGGAAACGGGCTGAGGGGCCAGCCCCGGGCCCCCCAGCCAATTCCATTTCAGCCGGCCTCGGGGAACAGCCTAGCTGTAGCACTCCCGCCCTCTATCGGGCCACACCCGGGAGTGCAGGACTTGACCTCTGTGCCTCCTCCTCAACAATATTAACGCCTGAAGAGGGAGTTACAATTATTTCCACAGGAATTTATGGCCCACCTCCCAAAGATACTTATTTTCTAATTTTAGGGCGAGCTTCCACCACAATAAACGGCCTTATTGTCCACCCTTCCTTAGTTGACAATGACTATACTGGAGAAATAAAAATTCTTGCTAGTGCTCCCCGGTGCCCTGTCAGCATTATGAAAGGTCAGCGCCTTGCGCAGGCACTCCCCCTCCCTTTAAGTACATCTCACCCTGCTATTCATAAGAAGCGAGGCTCCTCTACCCCAGGTTCCTCAGACTTATATTGGATCCAAGCCATTACTAAAGAACGCCCCACTCTTAAGCTTAAGATCCAAGGAAAAGTATTTGAAGGAATTTTAGATTCGGGGGCCGACTCTACGGTCATATCTCAGGCTTCATGGCCCTCCAGCTGGCCCTTACACGCTTCCTTGACCCATCTACAAGGAATTGGACAGTCAAGAAACACCTTACAGAGCTCACAGTTACTAAACTGGGAAGACGAAGAAGGAAATACCGGATTCATTCAACCCTTCGTAGTTCCTGGGTTGCCAGTAAATCTTTGGGGAAGAGATATCCTTTCTCAAATGAAAGTCATCATGTGTAGCCCTAATGAAGTTGTAACACAGCAGATGCTTTCACAGGGTTACCTCCCTGGTCAGGGGTTGGGCAAACTAAAACAGGGAGATCCCAACCCGATACTGGCCACGCCTAAGATAGACCGCTCAGGTTTAGGGTTTGAAAAACATTTTTCGTAAGGGCCGTTGCTCCTCCTGCACTCCAGGCAGACAAGATTACTTGGAAAAGTGATGTTCCTGTCTGGATCGATCAATGGCCCCTTACCACTACAAAATTAAATGCAGCCATAGAGTTAGTGCAGGAACAGCTGGCTGCTGGACATATTGAACCTTCTACATCCCCTTGGAACACCCCAATCTTTGTAATCCAAAAGAAATCAGGCAAGTGGAGGCTCCTACAAGACCTCAGGGCGGTTAATAAGACCATGGTCCCTATGGGCGCATTACAACCGGGAATTCCCTCTCCAATAGCCATTCCTAAAGGGTATGTCAAATTAGTAATTGATCTAAAAGATTGCTTTTTCTCCATACCTTTGCATCCTGATGATTGCAAACGTTTTGCCTTTAGTATACCCATTACCAATTGTGTAGGGCCTTCTCCCCGGTTTCAGTGGAGAGTTCTCCCACAAGGAATGGCCAACAGCCCCACTCTCTGCCAAAAGTTTGTAGCCCAGACTATAGACCCCTTTAGGTTGCTCTTCCCCACTTTGTATATTATCCATTATATGGACGATATTCTTCTTGCCGGTCCTGACCAGCAACAGCTCTATGCGGCCAGTCAACAGCTAGTCATTGCCCTCCGAGATCGAGGACTACAAATTTCCCCAGAAAAGGTCCAGGTCCACCCCCCCCAACTATTTTTAGGCTTTGAATTATTTTCTAATAAAATCCTCACTCAAAAAATTCAGTTAAAGAGAAGCTCCTTAAACACTCTTAATGATTTTCAGCGTCTGCTAGGAGACATCAACTGGCTCAGGCCTTATTTAAAGCTGACCACCGGAGAGTTAAAGCCTTTGTTTGATGTCCTACGTGGAGACCCTGATCCTTCCTCCCCCCGCTCGCTTTCATCAGAAGCACAAAGGGCATTAACCATTGTAGAGCGGGCTATTTCTGAACAGACCATTAGCTACTTCTCTCCACATCTAAGTTTGTGGCTGCTCATTTTCCCTACCCCCTTCTCCCCTACAGGAGTCCTTTGGCAGAACCATCCACTATTTTGGGTTCATTTACCAGCCTCCCCCCCTAGGGTCTTAGCTACCTATCCTCAATTAGTTGCTGCCCTCTTACGTTTAGGCCGAGAGGCAGCTCTCAAGTTGTTTGGGAGAGACCCTGAAGTTATAACCCTCCCATACAATACATCTCAATTACAATGGCTTATTCAACATGATGATGATTGGGCGATTAGCTGCACCTCCTTCCAGGGGACAATAGACAATCATTACCCTGCAGACAGATTAGTCCAGTTCCTTCAAAAGACCCCGGTTGTCTTTCCCAAAAGGACTAAAACCACGCCAATTGCTGGGGCTGTAATGGTGTTCTCTGATGGGTCCTCCTCCGGTATAGCCGCTTTCAGTATTAATGGGCAAGTTACTCGAATACAGACAGACCTCTCTTCTGCACAACTTGTTGAACTAACTGCAATAATCAAGGTTTTTGAGCTTTTAATAGATGCCCCCTTTAACCTTTACACTGATAGTGCCTATGTAGCAACCTCTGTTCCCCTATTAGAGACAGTGCCTTACATACGTCCCTCTACAAATGCTTCCCCCCTATTCGCAAAACTGCAAAAATTAATTTTAAGCCGCGATGCCCCTTTTTTCATCGGGCACATACGCGCTCACACTGGCCTTCCAGGGCCGCTTGCCAAAGGCAATGACAGGGTTGATCTAGCGACTCAATTAGTAGCCTCTGTCACGCCAGACTCACCCTTGGCTGCAGCCCAACGGGCTCATGAACTACATCATCTCAATGCTCACACTCTTAGACTCAAATTTTCAATCACCCGAGAACAGGCCCGCCAAATAGTTCGACAATGTCAAGGATGTCTAACTCTCCTCCCAGAGCCTCATAACGGAATCAACCCCCGGGGGTTAGTTCCAGGAGAGATATGGCAAATGGATGTCACTCATTACCCTCCCTTTGGTAAATTAAAATATATCCATGTGTCTATTGACACATGTAGTGGTTTCCTATGTGCATCCTTGCAAACGGGAGAGGCAACTAAAAATGTTATTACCCATGTTCTCTCATGCCTGGCGTATCTACCACAACCTAAAATCTTAAAAACTGACAATGGGCCTGGATACGCCAGCTCTAGCTTTAAACAGTTCTGTGCGCAGTTAGATATTAAGCACGTAACAGGAATTCCCTATAATCCCCAAGGCCAAGGCATTGTTGAAAGAGCCCACTTAACCCTTAAAAACATGTTATTCAAACTTCAGTCGGGGGGAGAAGTATTCTATCCGAGAACAGGTAATGCAAAGACACTCCTAAATCATGCACTGTTTGTTCTCAATTTCCTTACTTATGACTCCGCGGGTAAAACCGCTGCTGATCGCCTTTGGCATCCCTCCACGGCAGATAATTATGCACAAGCTATGTGGAGAGATCCGATGACCAATACATGGCACGGGCCTGACCCTGTGCTCATATGGGGGAAAGGACATGCTTGTATATATGATGCCAAGGCACAAAATGCCCGATGGCTCCCAGATAGGCTCATTAAACTCCTAGACACAAATAGAGGCAGAAACAATAATAATTCCAGTCCAGGGCATATTAACCCCTGAGAAGCCTTCCCTTTCTGTTTATTTTCAGGAGGCAAAAATGAAGATATGTACACTATTGACCCTCGTCATGACCTTTCGCCCCGTTTGGACCCATCAGATTTCCAATTTCACCTGGACAGTCACCAATGAAGCAGGAGACGTCGTTTTCAGTTCTTCCACCTTAGCAAGTACCCCCCCATGGCCTGTTCTTGCCCCTGATCTCTGTGACTTGGCCGCTGGAGCTTCTGCGGCCTGGGGGACCCCAGACATTTACTTTCCTTTTTCCACCTCCCCTGAGACCTACCCTGAGGGACAATCTACCACCTCTCCTGGGTGTAACAACACCCCTAGGAGAACCTACCTCAGAGAAACAGAATTTTATGTCTGCCCGGGAGCTCATAGAGATCGAGCCCTTAACTATAAATGTGGATATAGAGACTCCTATTTCTGTGACTCCTGGGGGTGTGAGACTACGGGAGATGCTAGTTGGAAGCCTAGCTCCACCTGGGATTATATAACTGTAAGTAGGGCTTGGAATCCCAAGCCTAACTCAACTGTTACCCCAGAATGTCAAAGCACCCAATCTACAAGGGGGCGATGTACACCGCTCTCCATTACCTTTACTGACAAGGGAAAAAGGGCCCCTATTGATGGATGGCTCAGGGGACATGAATGGGGGCTAAGGCTTTATGTTTCAGGAAAAGACCCTGGGCTCACTTTTAAAATCAAATTAATTCGATCCATTCCAAACGCCAACAAGCACGTTGTCCTTGGCCCTATTGCCCCTAAGGCAAGAGACCCAAGACCTTCTAACCCTTCTCCCCTGTCTACTAGTACTGTTTTCCAGGCCTTGCTCCCCCCGGTTTTACCCTCCACAGGCGAAATCCTTAAAGGCCTGGCTAATGTGACTGCAAAATCCCTTAACCCCACTGGATATAGCGAGTGCTGGTTATGTTTCTCCCCCGTTCCCCCGTTTTACGAAGGGATAGCAGTTTTAGTAAACACCTCGGCAGACCTCATACTTACCAATGACTCCAGCAAGACTCGCTGGTCAGACCCCTCCCGTTTTTCAGAGACCTCTCCGGGTCTCACATTGACGCAGCTTTCGGGAATAGGTCTCTGTATACATAGCCCCCTCTTGCGTCTACCCCCTCAGCTAGTACCCATTTGTAACAGCTCCTTCTCACCCCCGCTGTCCTATGAATTCCTTGTCGCGCCCAACGGTACTTATTTTGCTTGCTCCTTTGGCATAACGCCCTCCGTTAACCCGCGCTTATTAATATCTAACAATGAATATTGTGTTTTAGTCATGCTCATGCCCAAGATTTCCATACATCCCACCGAAGACCTCCTTCCATATTACTCGGGCTCTACTCGCACTAAGCGTGAGCCAGTAACCGCCATTACCTTATCTGTATTATTAGGATTAGGAGCAGCTGGGGCTGGAACAGGCATTGCCTCCATAATTACTTCTAAACAACAATATTATGCTCTTAGTCAGGCTATTGATAAAGACATACAAAATCTGCAAGAGGGTTTAGACAGCCTGAAAGAATCTGTTGTCTCTCTCTCTGAGGTAGTGCTCCAAAATCGCCGAGGGTTAGACCTCCTTTTCCTGAAAGAAGGAGGTCTCTGCGCTGCTCTTAAAGAAGAATGTTGCTTCTATAAAGACAAAACAGGGTTAGTGCAAGATAGCATTGATAAAGTTAAGAAAAACCTAGAAGCCAGGCAAAAACAAAGAGAAAAGGATGAGGCCTGGTATAAAAACTGGACCTCTGCCACCCCTTGGTTAACTACTCTGATCCCCACCATCCTTGGACCCTTGGCAGGATTCTTCCTTTTAGTGTCTCTTGGCCCTTGGGCCTTAAGAAAACTGACAGTTTTTATTCAAGAGCAAGTTGACCAGCTCGTCAAGCCAGCGGTTGCTGTTCATTATCACAGACTTACAGCCTGTGATGAAGAGTCTTACACCGAGCCAACCAATGCTCCCGGTCTCCGGTTTTCAACTTTACAGGCGCCTCAACCATGGTACCATCGATTCTGGCACCGTACTTAATGTGGCCTATATGCTGGTCAGCCAGAGCCAGACATACCCCTAACTATGAGGGTATGGGCATCGAGATGAGTGCGAGACGAAGTACCGCAAGGGAGGGTTCTTCCTAGAACCTCTCTGGTCCTCCCTGAGAATACGCCTGGCTTGCATAGAGGTTGGTATCCATATGTACATAAAGCCTTGATATATTAAAGTCAATTTGGCTTTCAGCTCTGCCTCTCCTCCCTAAAAGATACCGAGAGCATTTGCAGGATGTTACCCTGCTGGAGGAGCCAGGCCTCTATTCCCTCACTCGATTAAGGCCCACCTTTCTAAAATAAATAGAAAGAGAGGAGATGATGGGAGCCACACAAAGACAACAAGATGGCCACAGTTCATGAGGTTCCTGCTTCACTTCTTGGAGATTAGCTACGAGCCCGCGCGCGCCAACAAGGAAGCCCGCGCGCGCCAAGAGATACTCTTCTCCCCCTCCTTCCCCATTATCGTATACCAATCAGAATGTAACTCGCTGCGCCACCCCTGCTATGCAGCCAATCCCCTGCCTACAAGTATCCTATGGCCCACTCTGCCCCTGAACACTGGTGTATATCTACCCCCGTCTTACAATAAAATTCGAAGGCTTGATCAGAATACTGTCTTGCCTTCGCTCTTCTCTCGCCCCCATTTTCTTTCAGGTCGGATCCCCCTCGTCCCCACAAATAACTAAGTCCCGCTGGACGGGACAAATTATTAGTCTTTTCAAGTTTCTACTTCTTGAGTCAACTTGGCAATTATGTATTCCTAGAAAATTCATTTTAATGAGATTTTTCAAATTCATTAACATTGAGTTATATATACTATTTTCTTATAGTTAAAAAATATTTTCCATATATGCTCTATCCCACTTCTCATTTCCAATACTGTAAATTTGCTGTTTTCACTTCACTCTTCATGATTAGTCTTGCCATGCTTGTATTATCTTTTCAAAGATGCGCTTGCATTTATTTTCTGATTTTTGCTTTTTCTAATTGATTTTTGCTTTGTAACCTAATATTTGTGCTTTCCTTAGGTTTTTAAAATTTCTATTTCAGTTAAATCATTTCTTCATTTAGTTTTATTATTTCTTAATAAAAATACAAAATTTGTGGCTGCAAATTTTTTTGCATGGCTTTGGCTGAATCCCAAACATTTTCATTTTGTTCTCATCACTATTTTGCAGCAAAATTTTAATTTTCTGCACATCCAGGAATAATTTTGGAAAAAAAATTTATTTTCAAGTGATTGTATATAAGTTGTCCTTTTGTTGTTAAGTTCTAATCTAATTGTAATATAGCTAATGACTTTAGCCTAAAAAGATTTTTCTTCTTGGAATTTATTAAAGATTTTTTCAGCATATGATTGTTTCTTAAATATCTTCTAAGATATTTGAAAGGAATGTCTTTATATTTGTAAAATAGAAATTCTTTATTTGTACATATAAAATTTATTACTAGGTAAGTATAAAATTATTATGTAAATTATTCAAAGTCATCATAACTTCACTTAATTTTTATACTTTTGAATGTCACAGACACAAAGAAGTGCTCAGGTTTCATGAAGTGTATCCTTTATCTGTTGCTGCATACCAAGGCACCCCAAAAGTTAATGGTTTAAAACAACTTTTTATTATTTTTCATGATTCTGTGAATCAGCTAAGTTCTTTCTTAAAGCCAAATTCAAATGGTGGATTGGATGGAGGCTGGGTTCGGGAATTGTGGCTTGTCTCTGCTCCATGTGGCTTCTCATCCTCTTGCGCGCTAGACTGGGCTCCTGCCCATCGTGGTAGAAACCAAGAGGCAAGCCCGAATGCACCAGAGTTTAAGTCTCTGCTTATGTCATTCTGGTTATGGTTTACTGAAGTCCCACTGAACTAAGCCAAACATGGCCAAACCCAGACTCCATGTGGGAGGGGACTCTGCAGGAGCATGGTTAATAAATAAATAAATACGCTTCTTCACTGGGGGCCTTCACATGACAGTGTACCACACAAAGGGACTGTAATTTGTCCCTGCAGGTCTCCTTATATTTCTAATAGTTTTGACCACAAGAATCCTGTTAATTTACTAATTCCTTTTTGCTACAAATTTTAGTTTTCTCATAATTATAGGACCCTGTCAGATTTCTTTTGGTTTGCATTTATAGGGTAAATGTTTTTGATTTTTGTATGACTTAAAATCAAATCTTTAATCAAATATATAATTTTTATATTCTTAAAAGCCCTACTTGGATTTTATATTTTAAAAGGGGAGTTAAAATTATTCATGTTTAATGGGAACACAGATACATTTATGCTGATTTCTACCATGTGATCATATGCATGTTTCTGGTTTTTATGCTTCTTGGACTTTTACAGACTCCCTCTTCTTACTAACTCAATATATCTCTCTGCTCCCTTTTATCATCTATAAATTTAGATGCTTTATATTTTATTTTTATTCAATTCCTAGTTATCTTTAGATTATGTTAATGAATTTATGTGTACATCAAAGAAAAGAATTTTACAGTAGCTATTATCTTCAGTGAAAGATGACAAAATAAGCACATTTTTACTTTTCCTTCTCCTGTGCCACCCTGTGCTCCTGGTTTCTATAACAATAATCTGGGCCTTTAGATGAAGAATATTATTATTTAATCCCAACTACAAATCCATGTATATACATTTCTTTCAAAAATTATCTTCAATCATTCTATTAAATTTTCAACCATACCTTCAGTTTCACATATCAGACTACCTAACAGTGGCTCAGACATTAAGGACATTTAATTATGCCGTATAGAAAGAAGAGTGAAGGGAGGCAGGTCTAGAGCTGGTTCAGCAGCTCTTAAATGTCAAGGTGCTATGTGGACATCTCTGACTCTCTTGGCCTTCTCCTCATGGTCACAAGATGGATGCCACATGCCAGATATTTCATCCTTAGACAATCATCTTCAAGGCAGGAAGAAAAGTCAGGCCACCTCACTGCCTGTTTTTATCCAGAAGCAAATTCCTCCCCAAGAAACCTAACAGGAGACTTTCCCTGACACTTCATTGGCCAGAACTTAGTCACATCCCCAACTCTAGACAAATCATTGATAATGGGCAAAAAGTTGTTTTGCTTCATCTTCTGCAGGGATTCTATTAGTAGGAAGGAAAGGAAAATGTTCATCCTATTGGCTTCTAACAATAAAAATCAGGAGTTAGTCTCAACATTAAGTTGTACTGCTTTCATCTTTCAATACCATTTCTTTTATATCAGGTCTTTCACACTATTGAGTTTATTTGCTTGGCAGGGATATTTTCTGTGGAGTCTTTTATACAGTTGGGCTGGTACATGAATGGTTTCCTTTTTTATAGCTGCTTGTCTGAAGTATCTTGGTAAGAAGCAGAGTTTTGTGTCACAATCATTTCCCCTCAAAATTCCATGCACACTGCTTTGTTGTCTTTGGCATTTATGTTGCAAAAATCGAGATTTTTATTTCTTTAAGAGGTAACCTGATTCTTCTGCCTGAGTGGCTTCACGAAGAAGAGAACACATTTTGTCCATTGTTGAATCCCTAGTGCCTAACCCATTGCCTGGAACGTTGACAGGCTTGCCAGGGAATGAATGGATGAAAGAAAACAATTAAGAATCAAGTGCTTGTGGACACTCCCGGCAGAGCATTTTGCCTTCATATTGAAGAGCTTCTTTCGCCTGCATGCTGTAAGTACATAAAGCGAGCTGGGAGCTGGTGTGGCTACCCTCACCACTGTCCCCTTGGCAACGTACTCCCTGTGCCAGCCATCAGATGTGAGCCCCTGTGGGTTGCCCAGTGTGCACCCCAGTGCCTGTGCCCTTTCTGGATGTTTCACAAGGAAGGAGATTCTCCCCTTCCAACTTTCTAGGATTAATTTTTGCTTGTAGCCCTTGTCACAACCAACCTTGGGAGCGTTATTGGGTTCCAGTGGGGGTCGTCCCAAGAGAGGCTTTCTTTTCTGTGAGGTGAATTGAAGGTTGTCAAACCCTTCTCTCAAACCAGTGTCATCTGCATTAAGTCTTAACAGAAATTCCTTGAAATCTCTGGTACGTGGGTGGAATCCTTTTTCAGTTTATAACAATGACAGATTTTCCCCTATCATTATTTTCCTTTGGCTGTTTCAGTGAGAGTTTGAAAGAGAGGCAGGATGGCAAGTTCAATGTGAGGGCTTAAATGTCTGTCACAGAATGGAAGTCTGTCCTTACATTTTTCATAGTCCCTTTAGACAAGAGTTGCCCCCACCTTATAGACCTATGGACTGTATGATGCTCTCCTCTCATCATTAATCCTTCCTGTTTGGGGAGTAAAAGAACAGGTTCTCCTCTATCAGCTCTAGGCTCCCTTTTTGGACCCCTTATTAAAAATATTTTGAATATCCTGACTTTGTCTTTCTCTGTCTCATATCTTAACTTTCATCATTTTTTTCCTTTTCCTCTGAGCTTGGGAAGAATTTCTTGAATTGATCAGGCAGATTGACCCATCACTCAAAAATAAATAATTAAGGCCCCTTTGCTGCTCTCCATCTCTCTTTAATTTCTTCTTCCTCAACTCTTTTATATGTCTTTCTTGTCTCTCCTTTGCTTCTCTTGATCATCACTACCTTCTTTCCAACAACATTGTTACTTTTACCTGCCTAAGGATTTCCAGGCATTCGATGTAGGACTTTCCCCTCTGCACTCCTGAGAAGTCTGACAGCAATCTTCCAGTCTTCAGAATGCTGGCGGACAGCAGCAACGACAGAACTGAATGCATAGCTCTTCTGTCTCCAAGCCTGCCCGACGGAATGATCTGACATTAGCCATACAGAGTGTTCTGGGTACCTCTACTGCATCCTGGTCATCCAGGAAGCCATCCGAGAAGATAATATTAGTTGTAGCAGCCAGCTGGTAACTCTTGAGTCTTAGAGACTCCAACCAGTGCCTTGCTGCCTTGGAGCTACTTGCACCATCCATGGAACCATCAACCTGCAGATTTCAACACTGAGCTTTGGAGCCACCCTGGGATATCCCTTGGAAGGAAGGATTCAAGCTTAACATACAATTGCATTATTCTTTCCCAAGACAGACGTGAGAGCTAGTAGATGGGAGATGTTAAGCAGAAGGTCAGACTAGTCTTTGGACAACACTGGCCGGGAAAATCATGCAAGTAGCTGAGGACAAAGAAGCACACCTTACGGCTTCCTGCCCCACCCACTCAGCCAGTGATGCAAACCATGCAAATGCATCTAGCATAAGGTTTCCTATTTGGTTGGAGATAAAGAATACACTAATAGCTGAGACTTCAGAGGGGGCAGATATGGGACAATACCTTACTTTGGATTAGATTTCTTTTCGCAACACACTAAAATTTCCTCATTCTGCCTAAATGCGTTCTCCAGAGTCCTTTATAAAGCCTCTACTCTCTCTCTCATACACAGATAACAGCTCACCTGTGCCATCCTACTGTGCCAGGCACATCCCGTTTTCCCTTTGAGCAACCCCCCCACTGACCCCACCCATCTGCTACTGCCCCTGAGGAAGGCCCTGCAGCCCCCTGAAGCCAGCTCTTGTCATTGCTCTCTGAGGCTTGTCTACAGGAACTGTAATTCCAAAGGCAGAATGTTAACATTTAAGGATATTGGGTTTCCTCCTACTTCTATAAATAAACCTGAAAAAATTATTTAAATAAAAAAAACCCTGATTATCAGTTTGACTTGAATGAGTTGGAAGGTTTATAAAATTATAGATATGAACTGGCTTTTGAAAATGTTGGGGGAGAATTAGTGATTTCTAGGCATTAGAACATATTTTGATTTTAGTACTCTTTATAAGATATCAAATTATCTCTTCATTAAGAAGATTTTACAATCCTGAAGGGGGCAAGTGCATGGCTTGATTTTGCTATTTACCCCCACCCACAACTCTGTGCACAGACAGGGGCCAGAGAAGGGGAAATAGCCAACCGCCTCTCACCAGCTTGGACAGCTGGCCCTGAGCCACAGTGAACTTGAAGGGTGGGTCCAGCACAAACAAGGTGATAAGTCCACTCTCCAGTCCTAGTTGGGAGTCCTGGAGAATAGGAGAAGGATGTGGAGGACTCCTGATTTCTTCTCTCCTGTACTCAAGGCAAGCTAGTCTATTAAGGAGACAGAAGAACCACAAGGGAAGGCCAATCTGAAGGTTGCAGACACAGATCTGAAGGAGGTCAGGGACCACTTGCTGAACAAGAGCATGTGCCCTTTGGTGCATGGGTGTGGACACAGGAGTAAATATCCCCTCCAGGACTTACCACGCAGCCCTCAGCACAGATTGTTAAGGGCTGAAAGAGCAGCAAAGTGTTCTCTGACAAATGTGTTTCTCAATGTAAATTTACACCAGTTCCAAAATCCCTTTCTACACTGGGGTTTCCTGCTTAAACCTTGAGGCCCATATTGTGGTGCTTCCTTTTTGAAATTAGGCCCCTCAGCTCATATAAAATAAATTCAACAAAAGTCAGCCCTGGAAGTCTGAGCCTTGGGCCAAGAAAACATCAAGAGATCCCTCCCCTGCTACCCCCACCCCCACCCCACCCACTTCTGGGAGAGTAGGTGCACCCAGAGCAGCTGACCTGGAGGGGTTGGAGGAGAGAGTCCCCGAGTGCAAGGTATCTATCTGGGGAATCACCCCGGCCACCGCCACCCAGGGGTTTAAAATGTCCCCTATGGGGGGTTCCCAGGGAACCTGTGGATGGTCTCCAAGGAACCTATGATTCTTCTCTGCCCAGAATGTCTTCCTCCTGGCCCCTCCATTTCCCCAATTTCAGCATCAGGGGTCAGCTCTAAGGCCACAAATCCTGAAAGGGCTAACCCACCCAAATCCAGAGATGGCTCCATGCCCCAACCACCTCTCTCGGGGCACCCTTGGCTCCATGCCACCTGTGCTGTTCCTGGCCTCAGCTGCCTGTGGTGGGGTGGGTTGGGATGGGCTGTGGGTCGGTGGAGGATAACCAAGTGCCCCATAGACAGAGACCCATCTCTACTAGCAGTCCCAGGCCAGATGTACAAAGGCTTGCTGACCTGAACAGTTTGCCCACCTGGGAAGGTGGGGTGGCTGTGCTCGGGTGGCAGGCGTCCCTAGAATAGTGTTCTCTGGGATAATAAGGGCGCAGGTGGGAACATCTTTTCTAGATTCTGGGAGACACTTTGCATGGGCCAAGTCTTAGCAGACGGCCAGCGAAACTTGCAGGTTCCATTCTGGGCCGCGTCGCAGCCCCTCGTCCGGGACAGCAGCTGCCGTGGGCACCGGCGACGAACGGCCGTGCAGCTCCACTCCGCCGCCCAGAGCCTGGAAGCGGCCACTGCGCAGGACGCCCCGGCTCCGCAGCGGTGCCAGACGCTTCCTGCCTTTTCCTGGGCCTGGGTGCTGGGCTCTAGAGGCTGGGCTCGGAGGTTCCCCGGTCGCTCCGCCCCGCCGCCCGCGCTCTGCACAGTGCGCGCCGCGTGCCCGCCTCCCGCCACAACCCCCCACCCGCTGTGCCCTTAGGGGGGCACCCCCACTGGGGCGGGAGGATGGTCCGCCGTGCCCCGGTCGCCGAGTGACGGAGAGGTGACGGTAGCCGCCTTCCCATTTCCGCCCGGCCCGCAGCGCGGCAGGGTGAGTGCCAGCGGAGGCGCTCGGTCCTGCCTCCGCCCTCCCGCGCCGGGGGCTGGCCTTGCCTCGCCGGCGCCTTTTTCCCCCCGCACCGCGGCGCCGCTTCGCCACTCGGGCACCGCAGGTAGGGCAGGAGGCTGGAGTTCCTGCTGCCCGCCGCCCGTAAAATGGTCACCTCGGCTGGACAGCTCGCCGCGTTCGCTCTGGGTATGTACTGCGGCGCGCCCTGAGCCACCTGCCTTCTGCGGCACCCCGCTTTCTCCTGTCCCTTCCATTTCTCTTTCCCGGGGATTGTCTGCGCCTGCTGAAGAGAGTGGAGGGAGGCTATTGCTTTTCCAGGGTTGAAGGCTGGGAGGCAAGGGGAGTCGATAGGGCTTACCAGGGATTTGGGGAACCCGTTGCAAAGTGGGGGACCGTCGAGCGCCCAGGCACTCCTCGGGAAGTGGCCACCTGGGCCGTGCGTGAGAACGCCCGCCCGGGAAGGGGAAGCAGAGTACGAGCTTGAACTTTAATCCGCCGCGGCTCTGTGCTCGTACGCTTGCCCGCACCTACCTGCTTAGCTGGCCGCCTCCAACCAAGCCCGTCTTCACCCGCGTCGGTAGCGTGTAGAGTTGGAGAGGGTGGTGGGCGTTTGACCCTCCGCAGGACCTTGCCTGTTCCCCTTTCGAACCTCCTGTCCACCCCTGAACCCCAGCGACCGGCAGATGTTCACGATCAGCAGGGGCGCCTTCAACTTCTAACTTTAAGAGCTCTAGAGCTTTGGGGTAGGTTTTGGATTTTTGTGCGGATTAATTGTTCTTTTAATTAACTTCCCTGGGAGAAGCGGTTTAAGTGTCAGCCGAGGACAGGAGTGAAATCCTAGACCGAGCGTTACCAATTTCCTTTGAGTTTGTTCTTGGTGGGGAATGACGGACGGGGCAAGGGAGGGGAAGGTAAACCCAGCAAACCTGGGTCGGGTCAGCCGGCCAGTCTTTTTCAGCGGTGAAGTTCGCTGGTCTGTCTGTAAGCGGTAGGGTGCAGCGCTGCGCTGCCTGGCGGGCGCGCACCGCTCGCGGTGCCGGGTCTCTGTGATGTTGAGATAGCAGATTAACAGCCCAGGTGTCCTAGTTATTGCAGTAGCTTCCGTGAAATGAACTGTTCAGTCGACAGTTTTCCCGAGTTTTCCCCCGCACCGCGGCGCCTGTTGCTTGCTACAGGATCATTTATTAGACCTTTGGAAAAGCCATGGAAACCTCCCCCCAACGATGCCCAGAGCCACAGCGTCACCCAATTCGGTGTACGGTTTCAGGGGGTTCATGGGCCCGCCTGTAATCTGCCTATGAAACACTGATTAAAAACGGCCGCAGAAGGAGAGCATCATCTAAGGGGAAATACAGAGCAGTAGTGGAACCGGATGCTCGGAGCTGTACCCCCACCAGAAACTTACCAACAGGTGGCATAATTACAGACGACTTTTTTCCCCCTTTTCCAAGATCTTTTTATTTTTTTTTGGATAGACAATTGTTCTGATTTTAGATCTTTTGTAAACAATAGAATACAGTAGAAGCATCCTGTTTGTGGGTTCCTATTGTAATGCTTTTGCAAATACTAGTAGTAATAATAATAGCTAACGCTATTTGAACACTTTCCCTGTGCCAGGCGCTGTTCTGAGCACTTTACATGTATTAACTCGTTTAATTTTCCTGATGAGGAGGTATTATCATCACCATTTTATAGAGGAGGAAAGTGAAACACCCAGGGCCCACAGTTATTAAGTAGTTGAGCCAGGATTATTATAGTGTGGAAGGAATGTGGGTATGAAAAGTCACCTGTGGTCACTACAGTCCCATCTCCCAGATTTGGGACTTCCTCTTGAGAGAAGATTATGTGTAATTCCTAGGAACTTGCTGCTAAATTAGGTTTTCTGTCAGATTCCTAGTGTCTCCAGGTGGTCTTAGGTTATTCAGTGAAAGTCAGAGGGAGGAAAGCCTTTGGAAGTTGCCCCCACTGTAAGTTGGTCCACAGTATGCTTCCCATGAAGACTGCATTCATTCATCATGTAATTTTTCTCTATTGACTAAGAGTTCAACTTTATCTTTGTTTCCTTCCTTAAGAAAAAGATGTATAAACTTTAAAAGATTGATCAGTATGTAAAACCTGGCTCATACAATTCCAAAATAGAGCAGTTGAGAAAAAAGTAGAGGAGAAGGAGGGCATGAGTAATTTACACCAGTAACGATTCCTTTTTATTTATTTCTTTTTTTAAAAAAAAATATTAGTTATGAGATGGTAAGTATGGGAGCAACTTATGAACTATAAACTATATGACTATCATGTCTGCCTCCCCCCTCACTTTCTGCTGGATTATTAAATATTACTCATCAGTGCCACATGTATCTTTAATTTGTACAGTTCCTCTACAGCTGCTTTTCTCTCTAGTTTTTCTTAAATTAGTTGAAGGCAATTCCAGGCAAATCAGCCAGTGTTCCATCATTCACCAAGATCTAGAAAACTGGGATCTCTTCCCTTCTTCCTGGGGGCAGTCTGAGAAGGAACTGGCTGTTAGGAGGCTCTGTTGATGCTTCTGATTACTTGGAAGCAGAGAGTTGATTGATGTTTTGGCCGAGAGAGAGTGTGGAGACTGTTACAACATTGGAAACATAATCCAGGTTCCTGTGGTGGCTGCCCTCCCATGTCAGGTTTCCGCAGTTGGCTTGACACCTCCAGTCCTACATCCTCCTCTGTGTCCAGGGAGCAAGATGTGTAATCTGGGCAAGTTATTGAGCTTCTCTGTGCCTTGTTTTTCTCATCTGTAAAATAGTGACATTAATAAGATTGTTGAACATATTTAATGAATATAGCATGATGCTTGCATGTAGCAAGAGTTTAATTCATCTTAGTGCCATCATCATCATCATCATTGCTGTTGTTACTTTGAACCCCATAGAATTCCAGATATCACTGCAAGTTATGTCAGTTCTCTTAACTGGAAGAGTTTGTCTGTCTTATTTATCTCATCTCCCAGCTTCTAAGTATTTTCCTAAATCAGAAAATACCACCCAGCTTAAAAACCTACTTAATGATTTTAGTGAATATCGTTTGGCAGATGACAAGTTCAAGCAAGTTTGGGGGTTCTCTTGGACATTGTGAATTCTTTCATTTTTGATACATTTGTATTTCCTCAACATTCAATGGTTGGTTGTTTACTGAAGTCAGCACTAAATCTGTTTTCTCATCTGTAAAGTGGGAATAATAAAACTGTGCCCATCTTACAGGTTGTTTAAGAATCAAATGAGATGCCCCCTGTTTTGAGAGGAATCTTCTGCATCCGTGGATGTTTTGTTGCACTTGTCTAGCTTGGATTAGTACTTAGTCTATAGGCACACACCTGATCATCTACATTTGCCCTCTTACAGTACTAAATTATGTTTTCTACCTTTATCTTGCATCTACCTACCACTTCAGCATTTTATTTAAAAAATAATAATAATAATAAGGGAGAAACTGGGATTCACATATGAATCAAGTATAAAAATCAAACAAATAATCATGTCTGACTTGATTGTTTATAATTCATGATGCATGATCAAAACCGAAAGTTTCTGTGATATGACTGCCCTTGCACTGTTCACCATGTAAGAACTTATTCACTATGTAAGAACTTGTTCACCATGTAAGAACTTGTTCGTTATGCTTCAGAAGATTGGAGACTGTTGAGAATTAGGCGTGGGGTTGATTAATGATTGTGCATTGAGTCCCCTGTACAGAATTTTATTGTTGTTAGCAACCATTTGATCAATAAATATGAGAGATGCCCTCCCAAAAAAAAAAGAATCAAATGAGATGGTAAATGTGGAAGCAATTTATAGACTATAAGAATAAAGGGACACATACACAATGAAATTGATTTTATAATACAGAACTGGGTTTTATAATCCAGAAATAAACATTGTTATTTTTATGGCAACTTTGAGATGTAGGACTGAATTGAGACCTAAAGAAGGACAATCTAGGACATAAAGTGTCATTAAGGATGGGTGGGGATGAAACAGGTCAGCTTCCCTGTGGATTCTGGACTGAGGAACCAGTAAGGGGCATGACGTAAGCTGGTTCTCTTCTCCATTACATGGATGATGTCTTCCAGAGTAGACAGTGGAGGTTTACCCAGGACACATGTTTGCCTTCTTGGGCAGCCATAATTAGGGAAAGTTCACTTAGAATATGGGCTGTAAAGGTGTATATGTAAGCCTTAGAGTCTGTGTTTCCCATATTTGCTTTTCTAAATTTTGGTTTCCTAGGATAAAATGATATTTCTGTAAATACTCAGTGTCCTCTGCAAAGGGAACCTTTCTTATAGGAGTAAACGATGCTTTGTGTTGCCATGGTAACATACAAAAAAATAGCTGCCTTTTCCATTAGACCTATCTCTAAAGGCCTTTTCAAAATGTGTTTGAACAAGGTCCCACTCTTTGGGCCACCCGCTAAAAGGGAAAGGCAATGGCAAGCAGAGGTTAGGTCAACTAAAATGGGATTAGCCTGACACTGAATTAGACATCTCGTGCTTGGTTTCACACACAAAACCCCTCGAGTATCTTCTACAGCAATGCCTTCAAATCACAACCTCCCACCCCCCGGAGAGTTTGGTTAAACCAGATTGCCTGGCAGGAGGTGGGAGAGTTTGTGCATCTAACAAGTTCCCAGGTGTGGCTTATGCTGCTGGTCGGGGAGGGGTGGAAGGGAACATGGGGAAGCACTGTCCTTCAGTCAGTTGCTGTTAGGGAAGCTTCTGGCTTAAGCAATTGCATATTATTTAAAGTACATTCTGACATTTATAAATGCCTCTGTGAATTTATGACCAATTATTATAGGCACTTCTACAGCCTGTCTTGCTGACCAGGGCAGAGTTGGAACTCTTGCTGAGATCCTTAATTGTTTTAAGTGTTCTTGTAGTTTATACATGGAAATTTAATGATCCCATGTTATTAGATGTAAGCTGACCAATTCTAATCATGTCACACTTTCTTTTTTCGGATTGCCATTGCAAATATTTTTAATCACTTCATTTTTAAATACGAGGTTTACTCTATGCAAAAGGCTAATATATTTCAGATTGCATATAGACAGAGGACTAGGGTACTTTTATGGTAACATTTGTTTTCATTTTGCCTTTTTTTTAATTCCTGTGACATGTCAAGTATAAAAACATTTCATAGAATCAGGAAAGCCTGAAAGAATCTGCACTATCAGAACTATCCCTAAGGAGCTCTTCAAGTACATGGATATTCCCTTTAGACCAACTCTAAAGCTCCGGGTAAATTCTTTGGAAGCATTATGAATTGGTTGTATTGAATATGATTTAGATAAGTAGTTGTTACCCAGGCTTAGAAAACATTGGAAGCTTCTTGAAATGGAATTGTATGTACTTGCTAGAGCATTCTATTTTTTTTCTTAAGTCAGAGGGCGTCTCTCCCCTAGTCAAACTAACTCTGTGCTTAATATCTCTGTCTTTAGTTTTTTGTTGTCCCCTTATGTTGAAAATGTTCCAGTTTTTCCAACCTTAGTGTTTACACTTCTCAAGTTCTCGTAAGTGGCTAGGGCTTCTTCAGGAAGGGGTGTGCACATAACTCCTTTGTGTAACAAGTTTGTATAACTTGGTGGGACTCTGACCTGCTATTGCGTTAACTTTTTGGGTTTTAAACTTTGAATATGTGAACTTCTTAGGGTGGGAGCCTCAGCAGCAGAGTCCCGGCCCCTCCTTGTCCTACCTTGAATTAACACTGCTTGGCACTTGCCCTCTCTTCTTCACTCATTTGAAGGCTCCTTGAGGGCAGAGACCCTTGGTCTTCATATTTCACCTTGGTCCCTCTGAGCGCAGGCCAAACCTCAGAGGAGGCTGCTAAGCACTTGATGACTCCTTAAGTGCCAGCGCTGATACTCCAAGTGTAGACTCAGTTGACAAACACTTAGCCACACAGTTACCAATAATCCTGAAAAACTCTTTATTATGATAATTAAGGGAGGTTACATATAAATTCTTAAAAGGCCGATGCTAGTCTTCAGAATATGTCTTAGTATTATTTTTAAATAGATTATGATTTAATGTTTTTAATGGTTGCAGAAACATTTTTCTTTAGACTTTTTAGAAATTCTGGAGGGCATAAGATAAAAAGTGTTTCAATGGCCTGTAATTCTACCACCCAAAGGTAGCCACGATTAACATTTTGTTATATAGTATATGAATGAATGTATAGGTAGATACTCTTTAAAAGCATATATGAATTCCAATAGGATCACACTGTTGAACTTACATTTGTAACTTAGCAGCCTTTCATAATAAACATTTTTATGTCATTAGGCATACATCTATAACATCCTTCTTAGTGGCTGGGAAAAATCCCTTGACTATATTTACTATAATTTAGCCAATTTTGAAGGCCTTTTGACTGTATAGATTTTTCCTATTTCTCACTGTTATGAATAATCCACACACTGTTGCTGTAAATATAAGTTAATACAACTTTTTCAGAAGTCAATATGGCAAGCTATCAGTTTAAAGTGTGTATAACTTAGGTTATCAGTTCCACTTTTTGATGTTTATCCTACATAAATACTTGTCTAATTCTGAAAAAAAAACATATAAGGCATGGTGATTGTTGACTTGTTTATAATACTAACAAGTTGCCAGTATCATGCCCTTATAATTATTTAAGGAGTTTCTGAAAGCTATTTTTATGTATCAATACAATGACTTACTATGTATATATTTAAAAGAATAAAGATATTCATGATAATATTAAATTTAAAAAGGCATAGAACCATATGTATAAGTACTGTACTTTGGTTTGAATTGTTAATTTTTTATAATGAAGATATATTAAATTTATGATGTCTAAAGTAAAAGAAGATTAATGATACAACAGGCATTCTTTTTTTCTTTTTGGGAGTGGGGGGAAAAGGTTATACCCAACTTTATTTCCACAGTGGCAGGTCAATCACTAGAACCTCGTTCACTCAGAGCAAGTCTGCATGCAGCAAGCCGGTCTCTGCCTCTGGGCCTCTCTGCCTGCACAGCCATCTTCTGGCCTTCTGGCCTCGGCGCTGCCACTACTTCAGCCTCTGCTCTCCACAACAGGCATTCTTATACATAAATGTTTGGGACATCTTTGATTGTTTAGGATAAATTCCTAGAAATTAGCCTTTTCTTCTACCAGCCGCGTACAAATGCCCATTTTCTTGAATCTTCCACAGCACTAGACAGCAGTTTTAACATTTGCCAAGCTGATTGGAGAAAAAAGATCTCAGCCCAGTTTTCATATTTAGTGTTTGTTAAGGTGAATACATTTGTTTCTTGGCCATCTGTCATCTTGTTACTTGCACCATAACCTTTTCAAATTTCTTTTTGATTGATCATCCTTTTCTTAGAGTTTTATAACAATAGTACATATAAAAAGGATATTACACTTATTGTGTGTCTTTTACTCTTTTGTTTAAGGTATTTTTCACATACCTAAGGTTTTTATTTTTATGTAGCGGAAACTATATATCTTTTCCCTTAAGCTTTCAACCTTTGCTTATATACTTAGGAAAACCTTCCCTATCCTAAGATAAAGCAAATATTTTATTATTTTTTTCTTCTAATTCTTAGTGGTCTCATATATTATGTTGCACTCTTCTATCTTTAGTTTATTCTAGTGTATGGTGTGAGGCACAACTAATTTCATTTTCTTACAATAGCCCAGTTAATAGTCTCAACTGCTCCTTGTGGAATGATCTGTCCTTTCTACTGTGGTTTGAAATTTCATTTTCATTATATGCTAAATTATTAAAAATCCTTGAATCAGTTTGTGTAATTTTAGTTTGGTTCCATTATTTTGTATTTTTTATCCTTATTGTGAATTTGTTTATTCATGTATTCTACAAATATTTATTGAGCACCTGTTTTATGCTGGGACTGCTTCTAGATACTAGAGAATCTACCAAGAATGACACAAAGTTCTGTTCTCATGGAGCTTGAGTTCTAGCGGGTGAGACCTTTCCCCTGCTTTCTGTTCTAATTAGTTATTGCTGGCATTTGAAAGTTTCTTAAAGAAATATTTATTTTATAATGGTTTTTGTTAATTCTAATATCTTTCAATTGATTCTCTTAGGTTTCACAGGTACATGGCCACATAATCTTAAATACTGATAACTTTGCCTCCTTCCTTTTAATATTTATATCTCTTTAAGTTTTTCTTATAATACTGGTTAGAACTTAAAGAACATTTTTTAAAAGACAGTAGATACCCTTGTATTTTTTTGACTTAGTGATAATGTTTACAGCACTTAACAGTTCAGCATGAGGACAATTTTGTGGTTATATATATGTGAATAAATATATATAGTGTGTGTGTGTGGATATGTATATATGTATACATAAACATATGAGCTTTATCATGTTAATAAAATGTACCTCTCTTCATAACTTACTAAGAGATTTGGCATTTTGCTGCTTGATTTTTAACAGAAGAGATAATACAAGTTTTCTTTTTTTATCCTCCAAATGTTTTGAGAACTTTTATTGAATCAGTTATGTTAAAGCCATTCTTAAATTCCTGGAATGAATCCTTCTTAGCTATATGGGATTATTCTCTGTATATACTGCTAGATTTGATCCATTCTGAAGTATGTGGGGCATTGTTTACTTTTCACATTTTGATATCAGCATTATGTCAGCTTTATAAAATAGATGTTAAGCCAGACCATCTGCTCTAAGCTCTGAAATAGTTGAAATATCATGATAATCAGTGGTTCTGTGAGGCCTGAAAGAAATTGTAGATGAAGCTTTTGAGCCTCATCCCTGTTTAGCAGTCAGTTCAAGTTTTCAACCTCTTGAGTCATTTTTGGTAATTTCTTGTTTTCCTCACAATCTATTCAAATCAGATTTCTAAATTTTTATCACAGATTTATAAATGATCTCCTTTTAACTTGAAGTATATTTTTTTGTACCTGTGGTCCCAGTTAATATAACTTTACCAAATATGAAACAATATAAGTACCCAGGTCCCCAAAATAAAATACATTTTTAAGTTTGTTTTCCTTGGTAATAATATCTTGAGGGGGAAAAAAAACCCTTCTTTTTAATCAAATTTAAGTGAACCAAATTCACATGAAACCTTCATATTTAATAGTGTTCCCAGCAGCCCAGGTAAATAACTAATGTATTTGCATAACTGCATGTTCCCAAGTTGTCATAGTAATGCCATTTCTGATTTGGGTGCTAAGTGGCATGGTAATTTCTAGCAGAGTCTGCTAATCAGCTTCCTATTGATTCCTCCAGCTTTAAAAAATTTAAAAACCTCCAAATACACTACTGCATCCTTTAGATGCAACTATAGCATTTGGAGCAAGGAGACCAAGGCTTGTGTGGGAGACTTTTGTCCCTCTTTGCTCATTTGCTTTTTGTTTTTGTGTTGTTTTTAAGATCAGTACTTCTAGGTAAAAATTTTGGATGCTTACAAAAAGACCATATTTTTAGCCTGAGTTATTCAGGGCCTTTGATTTGAGTTTAAATGAGTTCAGTAAACAATTCTCCTGGGCACTTAGAGGATAGATGCACCTTTACTGCTCTTTTTGTCATCTCTTGCCAGGTCTGAGGCATTCTCTGTGTAATTACTGTACTTCCAAGAGGTTCAGGAGATTAACTGGCTAAATGGTACAGGTAATGCGGTGGCACAAAAGCGACCAAAGCTGATAAATGAGAGGTTTGCAATTACACACTCTGCTCCCCTCCCTCCGCCGGGCCTTGGCAACCAACAGGGAAAACACAAACTTAGGCTGCTTTTCTTGGTTGAAAGAAACCTAAGACCTTTAACTTTTACCATGGCAGTGACTCTGAGGAATTGGTGTCACTATGGAGGGACATAACCTGTTCCCCCTATCTGTCACTGAGCTCAGCTAGAAACTCTGGGCTTGAGCGCTTCTCACCTGGGGACAGTTTCTGGGTTACTGTCTTTGTATTGGAGGAGCACATCATCAAGCCAGTCTGCATGCTGTACACATGCCCAGCCAGCAGATTTAAACAATGACAGATGTTTTTTGCACATAGCAGACCTTGGGTGTTACAATTAGGGTTTCAGGGGATGAATCATGGGTCCCTGAACTGGAATGAAAGCAAGCCTGGGGCCTGAGCATTTTTTAGGGAGGTGAGGTAAACTTGTAGATAACACAATGGAGAACCTTCTGGATCTAGACTGTCTCTAAACGTCATCAACCATTCCCGTGAGGGCACTGTGAATAATACCCTCTGGTTACAACCTCCCTCTGTAGGCCATTCAGGATATACTCCTTCTCTGCCAATCTCAAAATCCTGCTCATTCTTCTCCCAGAATGAAATAGAAATCAGAGTCTACAAACAAAAGAATTTTAAAAAACCCAAATTTGACTCATTAGAGACATCCTCTTGCTGGGTTTAATTAGCAGTTGTCTTACCAGATTGCTCTGTGTGTTTGTATATTCACTTCTTTCCTTCGAAAATGGAATTTGCTATTTTAAAATCTGCTTTTCACTTACAGTATACAGGAAAAACGTTTTTGTGGCAAAAATACAAATATATCTATCAACCTATTCTCTTATTAATGATTGTAACACTTTTCAATATGCAACTCTATCATTGTTTATTTATTCACCCCTTACTGATAGAGATGTAGGTAATTTCAGACTTAAATACCGAAAACTGAAATGAAAATTCTGCACCTAATCATTCCAGCATCTTTTAATTATCTTCTATAGATAAATCTCCACAAATGGATTACTAGGTCAGAAAGCACATACTTTTTTTACTTCTTATGTTTCTACAATCTTCCCTCTAGAAAAGCTGTACAGATTTATACTTCTACCACCTATGTGTAAATGCCTATTTATTGGCAAACTTGCCTATGATGAATACTGTAATTTTCTAGACTCTTCTAATTGTGTTGGTGAAATGGCATCTCATTGTTTTGTATCTCTTTGGTTAAAACCAAAGTTTGTTACAATTGAATATTTTTTCATGTTTGAGTATTTGAATTTATTTTCTTCTGAATTACTCTTTCTGGTTTTAGACTATGTTTTGAGTAGGTTAGTTATTTTCTTATTAATTTGTAAGCAATTTTTAAACAGATATGTTGAAAATATTTTCTTCATTTTGCCTTTTAAATTTATGTGTGCTTGGGTTTTTGTTTTTAACCTTTAAGGACTTAAAATCTGTTCATTATTGCCTCATGGTTTCTACTTGGGGTGGGAAGGGATTTGTTATAACTCTTTGATCTCTCATTTCCCCTGTATTTTAATGTTGTTACTTTTTGGATTTGGATTTGGATTTCAATTCTTTGAGAAGTATTTTGGTTAACAGGAGAAATGAGAATCTACATTACCTTTTTGTCAAATAATGATCCAATTACTCTAATACCATTGGTTGAATAATTTGTTCTCTAGTCAAAGATTTAAATCCCACTTTTGTCACTTGATACATTCCTAGGAGTACTTGGGTGTGTTTGTGGAGTCTCTGTTCTGTTCCATGAATCTGAGGGTCATCCTGTCAATCTCTGGGGTTGGGAACACATCACTGCCCCAGGAACTTGGGGTAGAGAATACTGAGAACCAGGAAAGTAGACAGTATGTAATAGGGGTATCCCTTCACTACTCTCATTTGTGGCAAGACTTCTACTTCCCTCCCACCTAGGGTGTATTGGAGAAAGAAGTATTTGAGGTGGCGGGGGGAGGATTCTTACAGTGTTTTGATACCTGGGGAGAAAGGATGATTAACCTCACTGCTAGGCTTGGTTGAAGACTGATATGCACTGGGTCTGACTATACTGGAAAGGCATGTTGATCCTGTCTATGTGCCCCTATTCTTGCTGGAACCTTGTTTTTGCAGGAATTGGGGTCAGGAGGCAGGCCTGTAATCCTCCATGTGACATTTTGGTTAACTGAGACTATACTTTCACATCCCCTTCTTGAAGGAGAGCAATGCTATGGTCCACCTGGAGCAACAGACCAAATCTGGCACATCTCCTTGGAACAGGGACTAATTAAGGAATCCAAAAAGAACTTAACTGAAAATTGCAACATTCTTTTCTGTATTAAGACAATCTCAGATATAGTAGCCAAAAGAATGCAAGATCAAATTATGAAAATTAATTTTTAGGTAAGACTTCAGATAACTTGTAATTTCCCTTCCCTTGGATTGTTCCAGGATGTGCCCCCAGACTCTAGAGAAATGCGTATGAGTTCCTTGTCTGCCATTTTGGGGGTTTTAGGAAAGTTTGAGAAGTCCTTTCTCATGTGGGTGACTGATTTTCAGATCCTTAAAACGGAGCAAAACATTAACTAAAACAAATAACTTCACCATTCTGCTCGCTTTAGATTTAACTTGCTTTTCTTTTTCTAGGTTTTCCTAAGGTGAAAATTTAGATTAGGTCTTTCTGCTTTCCTAATATATTCATTCAATGATACAGATTTCCCTCTAAGCAGTGCTTGTGCTACATCCCATAAATTTTGATGAATTATATTTTCATTTTTGTTTATTTCAAAAATATTTTTCAACTTCTCTTGAGATTTCTTCTTTGACCCATGTGCTCTTTAGAAGTGTGTTGTTTAATCTCCAGTATTTGGAGGATTTTCCAGCTGTATTTCTGTTTATAGTTTCTAGTTTAACTCCATGTGTCAAGGTGTGTTTGATAGTGCGGAATATGGTCTGTCTTAATGAATTTCATGTGAGCTTAGGAATGCTTACTCTGCCGTTGTTAAGGAGGCTCTGGACGCCAATTATATCCAGTTGGTCAATGGTGGTGTTGAGTTCAACTGTGTCCTTACTGATTTTCCGCCCATGCATCTGCCGGATTCTGATAGGGGGTGGTGTTATCTCTGACTAGTAGTGAATTCGTCTATTTCTCCTTGTGGTTCTATGAATTTTTGCCTCATGTATTCTGAAATTCTATCGTTAGGTGCATACACATTAAGGATTGTTATGTAACTTAATCATTCTTTGATGATTCAGAGGCTATGTCAGGGTCCCTTAGTACTGAAGGTCATCAGTAGTAACTCTTTATCCCCATGTGGTACCTGAAGTTGATGCAAACTGTCCTTATTACCTGTTAATGAGAAGTTCCAGTGAGTAGGGCTTTCTTCCTGACTTCCTTAACAGACCTCTGCTCTATTTTAACTTTCTTTGTGAAGAGAAAAAAATATAAAAAGCATCCCTCCAGGCTCCTGGGCCAGTGCTCTATTAGGATCAAGATAGTGGAATCTTTTTAGATTGAGGCCATCATTTCAGGTAAGTTCTTATTTTGAACCCTCTGTGGGTTGTAGAAGGTTTCGGTGGATGGACTGTTTATGCCCCAGTGAACCACTTGCAAATTAGAGATTTACACCTTACTATGTAAGGTGAGCTTATTTTCTTGTGAAGTGCCTCTTTCCACTACTGTGAAAGAGAGAAACATAAAATAGTCCTTTCTACTAAATTGGATTTTGGGTGTTTCAGATAAAAGGCAGACCATGTTTCTTTTAACAGTAATAAATAACAGAGGCATTTGGAGTCTTAGCTGTCATCCCATGCAGTGTATCTCCAAGTGATCAAACAGTAGTTGTGATTTTTGTGGACCAGACCTAATGTAACATTTGGTTCTAAACTCACCCAGCATAGCTACTTATTCACTTAATGCTCTATTACAGAATCAAAGGGATGAATAATAAAAATAAGATCTATCAGCTCAAAATGAAGGATAGTACTTATTGGTTTTTAAGCTTATCTTATACATGGATTATTCACCTGAGCAACATTTAGCTGTGTATCTGATCCTCTGCTGGGTTTGGTGATACTGATGCAAACACTGCCCTGCCCTAGCCCTTGCCCCTAGCCCCTGAACTCTTTGTAGATTGTAGCAGACGCAGGCAGTTTTTCACATGACATGAGACACACAGTATACACCTAAGGCTCAAGAGGAGGTCTTAGTATGACAGGGCAAGGCACTTTTTGAGGAGATAATGGCCCTCAATTAGAACAGTGCCTGGCACATGAGAATTCCTTTAAGTGCCTCATGTGTTGCACAAACTCCTTTAGCCCATCTAGCAATCCTAGGAAATATAGTAGATTATGCCCATTTTGCAGATGAAGAAATGGGGGCACAAAACTGTTAGGTGCCTTGACCAGTCTGCCACAGCCAGCAAGTGGCAGAACAAGGATTTAAACCCAGGACAAAGGATTTTTAAAAAGGCCTGCTGACTTGCCACCCTGCTTCTCTGTGTGTCATGGAAGGCTGTGGGCACCCATGAGTGGAGTGCCATTTTGTGCAGACAGGCTAAATGTAATCAGACTTCCAGACATCTGCTCCCCTCAAGTATTTACCACATTGAGAGTAATTGCCATGCAGGCAGTTGTCATGCTGGCTAGAAAGAAATACTGCTACTTCCCAAATGCTGTGAAATATCATAAACAAGTATGGTAGAGTTCTTTTTTCCCTCCTTCTGTCAAGAGTTAGCTATTCAGAAAACAGATAATCACATGAAGTATGCTACTTGACATATTTTGTTGTGACTAGGAACCTCTAATTCATTAATGGAGACCTGTATGCATTTCTGCCATACATTTTTTAAAGTATTTGTTCTGAAGGGTGTTCTCTTCCATTTGTGCAGACAGCCTGGACCCCGATGGGTGACGTGCCTAGAAGTCACCATGCATGTGAACTGTAGCCTCTAAGGCCCTCTGTTAGGGTGCTGTCTTCACCTCCCCCTCACCTCACTTCTATGCCTCCCCAGTTGATGCTCCTCCCAAATTACAGCAGAAGATTGTAGAGCGTTTAACGCTGTTCCTTTAACACTGAGTTTTTCACAGTCCCACTAAAGATAGAATCTGTGTTAACACATTTGCTAATAGCTGGCTTTCTTTCAGACTCCTCACCCCAGCTTCAGCAATGACCTGTACCCACAAAAAACACAGGCATTTCCATTGACTTGTTAGAATAGCAGATTGAAACAAAAATAGCATAGCATTTACTGTTTCAGTTGTGTATAGGAACCTCCTTCATTCGGCTGACAGCATTTTTTGATGGCCTTTCTCCTCTGGATAGTTTAATATCTGGATCCTCAAGTATGAGAGCAGTTTCATAGTGTGGATATTCTACAAATGTTTATTAAAGGTGATGTTTTTCCTTTTAGGTAAATGTAAAGGATTTATAGCATTGGTAAAAAGTGTGTTCTGTATAACTAACAGAACAGCCAGTGGGACAGACCTCTTTTCAATAAGTGAGAACCTGAAAAAAATATGTGGCTTTAAAAATTGGTGTCTTCCATGTAAGAACTTGTTTGTTATGCTTTAGAAGATTGGAGACTGTTGAGAATTAGGCTTAGGGTTGATTAATGATTGTGCATTGAGTCCCCTATACAGAATTTTATTGTTGTTAACAACCATCTGATCAATAAATATGAGAGATGTCCTCTCAAAAAAAAATAATTAAAAAAAAATTGGTGTCTTATTTAAAGAACCACATTTGATCATCTTTTTCTAGAACAATTTCTCCTTCATTTGTTTCCAAATCATTCACATCTCTGATTTGTTTAAAGTAGTTGCCCCCCAAAAGTTGACCAGTTGATGATTATGTAAAAGCCCATCCTGCTGCCCCAGAAGGAGGAAAAGTTGATGTTTTAGGGCACCAGAAAACTAAATTATTGCTTGAGATTTAAAAACACACAGATACCGTTTTTCCCTGCGGGAAAATAATTAAAAAAAAACCCACTATCTATTGGTGTCTTCACAGAGCTGGTGAGTGCTAACAAGGCAAAGACTTTGGGGAGCTAGGCCTCACTGTTTTCTAAAAGTAAAGAAATATGCTTAATCATTCATAGATGTGCTTCATCTACTAATTGGGGAACAACACTTCCGACTGGTTTCTCTTCTCCTGTGGAGGAACCACCTGAAGCAGAGAGAGGGTTCTGGTCCAGTGGGCGACTGTTCACAGGCCAAGGATGGAGACGGGCTGTCTGAGACTGGCAGCTCCCACTGCAGCGAGCCCCACAGGCCCGCCCTGCGGATGGACAGTTTATCTGAGCTCCCAGCCTGGAGAAGTGAGCTGCAGGGTGTGTGGATATACTTTTATCCAGAAAAGAGGGTAATGGTATGTGTCTTCCCTTGATGGCTTTTTTAAGCAAGGCAGGTACTGGCTGCCCTTATGAAGGAGAGGGTCCAGCTGCAAGGTGACACGCCCTCCTGTGTGCCTGGGCTTCATCCCTGAGGGAGGCGTGGCCAGGAGGCTGGTCCTGGCTCAGCCAAGAAGGCCCATTGGGTGCTGTGATGTCATTGGACTCCACAGGGAGCAGAGCAGAAGTGGGCAAATGGCCCCACTGTTTGGCCTTAAAGATTAAGTCATTGACTTTTGTGGCGTTAACTATTGGAGTAGGCACCCAATAAAGTAATTAGAAAACATTAAAGAAATCCTGCTAGTTCCGAACTACCTGCCTATGTGCTGTCCTTAGTTTCTCCACATTGGCCTCCTTTATAAATGTTCCATCATTGTTTTTACCTGGGATGTTTATCACCTCATGAGCTGTTTTCAGAGGCTTCACAGGATGAAATTTTCTGAAAATATAGGGCTTTGTTTATATAAAACCTTTTGCTTTGAGGAGATGGGTATATCAGTATGAATAGCTGTTGATTGATATTCTTAGGTACTGTCTCCCTTAAACTGGGGGAAAATCATTTTTTAGTCCTATCCACGGCTGTCTCTGAATGACCTCTTGCTCTGCTGACAGTAACCGTGTGAGTTTCATCCAGAGGTTTCATTTCCTGCTTCACGGGCTCTTCCTTTCACCTTTCCTCTTGCCCCTGTTCTCAACTTCTGCAGTGCCTTGCACAATACCTAACATTGAATGGTTGATCAATCCATTTTTATTGAAGGCAGTTTACCCTCAAAGCCTCTCTTCACTTCTCTTTTTCCTTCCCCTTGCTCCCAAAATACCATTGACATAGCAGCAGATATTTTTTTAGCACAAATGGGAAATAGTTCCATCTTTCAGATCACCTGGGAAAGTCTGTTTAGGATTTAGAGGCTACATCTGAGTTCAGTGAGAAATAGTGCTGTGATCAATTAGTCATGTCTGCTTTGGGCTCAGTATAGAGATGGTGATACATGTGTAGTGTATTTGTATTCCAGCTTGAGAGGGTGGGACATTTTTCTTAAGAATGAGAAAAAGACAAGTGTCTAGGGACTTAGTTAAAGATGTTCCCACTTATGTTGCTTACATTTCATGTCTTTAAAAAATATATATAGTACTCTAATTTTGGAAAGGTGTTCCATAAACCTAATCCCATAGCCATGTAGAAGTGCTACAGAGTCCTGTTAGGCAGGATTAGCATCCCAGCAAGGCAAGGAGCCTATGAGTGCGTGAACTGGTAGGTCCTGTCATCATTCAGGACACTAGGGTATTTGCCTCCCTTCAAGGTAAGAAGCAGAAAACTGCAGCTAATGCTGGATGACCAAGCTCAGTGCTGACGTTCAACTCCACCAATCTTGGACCCTTGTTGAATTATTAGCAGGAGTTTTCTGGCCACCTTCTGCTCAGAAGAACACTGACTTCATTTCCTAGAGGGAAGGACTCTTTTCCCAAGAGGACATGTGGCCTGTCATCATGCTTCAGCCCCAGCAGCCACATTGGTATATCATCACATCCCATCAGTGGGGGGGCTGTCTGTTTCATTCTCTCTCTGCAGGCACCGTGGGGGGATATGAAGGAAGGTAGAGAATTATGCCCACAGAAGGCATAAGAAGTTCTACAGAGGCAGGACCTTTAGGGCAGAGAAAAGTCTCTGGGTCTCTGCATTTGCTCCTTGCTTGTGCTTAGGTCACAGGTCATCACCAAGCCTATTCACTCTGCTCCTTGCAAGCCCTTCCCTTCTGAAGCTGGGCTGCTTTGGTCTGGTCCACAGGCAGTAGTGGAGGGGTACATGGTGAGTGGGATTAGATCCTGGATGAGATCCAGAAAGCCTTGGGCACAGCCATCATCAGCTGGAGGCTAATTTATCATGGATGTGGAACATGTGTCTCACAGATAAGCCTGGGGTTATCTTAGACTGGGATTTCCTAAAACCTACCTAGGGGTGAGCAGGGGCAGAACCTTCATTCCAGTTTGTAGCAACTTGGAGGACCTCAGAGATAAGTGGCAAGACCCTGGAAGGGACTTGTTAATGAAAGCTCTTTAGAGGAGTTTGAGAATGTTAAGACAAATATAAGACTGAGTTGTGTGGCTTTGACTCCTGTAGGTGTTAAGCCTGCTAATGGATTTCTCTAGGCCTATGTTCTTGTTTGTTTATTCATTGATTTGATCTTTAATTTTTTTTTTTTTTTTGAGAGGGCATCTCTCATATTTATTGATCAAATGGTTGTTAACAACAATAAAATTCAGTATAGGGGGGTCAACGCTCAATGTACAATCATTAATCCATCTCAAGCCTAATTCTCGTCAGTCTCCAATCTTCCGAAGCATAACGAACAAGTTCTTACATGGTGAGCGAATTCTTACATAGTGAATAAATTCTTACATGGTGAACAGTACAAGGGCATTCATCACAGAAATTTTCGGTTTTGATCATGCAATATGACCTATAAACAATCAGGTCAAATATGAATATTCGTTTGATTTTTGTACTTGATTTATATGTTGATCCCACATTTCTCCTATTGTTATTATTATTTTTATTTTTAATAAAATGCTGAAGTGGTAGGTAGATGCAAGATAAAGGTAGAAAACATAGTTTAGTGCTGTAAGAAGGCAAATGTAGATGATCAGATGATCAGGTGTGTGCCTATGGACTAAGTATTAATCCAGGCTAGACAAGGGCAGCAAGACATCCACGGATGCAGAAGATTTCTCTCAAAGCAGTGGGGGTGAGGTTCTGAGCCTCACCTCTGTTGATCCCCAAATTCTCACCTGATGGCCCCCCTGCGACTGTGCCTGTCTTAGGTTGTTCCTCCCTTGAGGAATCTTACCCGTCTCTGGCTAACCAGTCATCTTCCGGGGCCATACAGGGAAATGTAAAGTTGGTAAGTGAGAGAGAAGCCATATTGTTTGCAAAGGTTAGCTTTTTACTTCTTTGCAGATTTATGCCCTGTGGCTTCTATGCCCAGCACTTGTCTCGAGGTATCTTTACCACCTGGAGGAATTATGATACTCGGTAAATTCGATATGAGGCACGAATTCTATTTAAGGGTTGTAATTAGGAAGGAAGAAGAAAAGCTATAGATGTAGTGTATGAAGGAAACATGGGAGGATTGATTATTTCTTTGACATATCTTCTTGTATAGTACCTTAAGTATGTATAGGTTTTAAACTACTAACTAATTTGCACACACATATTAACATAATAGGAATACGGTGACATAAACAAAGCAAATCTATAATTACCATCCATCTCCAGTGAAGCCAAGAAAACCATTTAGGCACCCTAGGCATTTGTGAAAATTTATCTATGATATGATGGATATTGTCCAACTGTACTTGAACCATCAGACAAATTAAAGCAGCCCATTTCTGGGATCTGTTCACATCCCATATGTTCTTTTAACCATAGATAGTCTATAGTCATGAGATTTTGGAGTGCTACAACTTGCACCCCTCCCAACTCCTGGTTGAGTTCCAACAGTACAGATCCGGTCAAATTCGTTGTCTCACTGTATGCACATGCCAGCCTAGACATCTCCCTCCTCATTCCTATGGCAAGTCCAGGAGACGGTGGGCTGGATGCAGCCACAACCGCAGCATCGTCCGGATCCCTGTAGAGGCTTTTTGATGATCATCCCCCGGCACAAGTCCTCCAGAGAGTGCTGATGCCGGAAGCTCCTCCTCATATCGTATCTTAGTTCATTTTCTGGGTATCCAAGCTAGGCCTTGATCTTCTGCATAGAAACAAACAGACTTTGCCCACACTTTGACATGCCCTCTATACCACTGTGCAGAACTCATTGGAGGTCAGCACACAGTAACTGCTTTTTTTTTTTTTTTTTTTTTTAATTAAGAGAAAGGAATATTATCAGAAAAGAGTACCTCCATAGCTGATAATCTGACACCCTTTAAGTGATCAACATTAAGGATATTTAAAGCATGCGTTGATCTTTGATTTACCAATAGTTTTATCCTGTTAAGGAGTAATTCCCCTTTTCTTTCTTTCTTTCTTTTTTTTTTTTTTTTTTTTTTTAATTTTTAATCTACACTTACATGAAGAATACTATGTTTACTATGCTCTCCCCTATATCAGGTCCCCCCTAACAACCACATTACAGTTACTGTCCATCAGCTTAGCAAAATGTTGTAGAGTCACTACTTGTCCTCTCTGTGTTGTGCAGCCCACCCTCCCCTTTCTCCCTCCCCCCATGCATGCTAATCTTAATACCCCCCTTCTTCTTTCCCCCCACTTATCCCTCCCTGCCCACCCATCCTCCCCAGTTCCTTTCCCTTTGGTACCTGTTAGTCCATTTTTGGGTTCTGTAATTCTGCTGCTGTTTTGTTCCTTCAGTTTTTCCTTTGTTCCTATACTCCTCAGATGAGTGAAATCATTTGGTATTTCTCTTTCTCCGCTTGGCTTATTTCACTGAGCATAATACTCTCCAGCTCCATCCATGTTGCTGCAAATGGTTGGATTTTTCCACTTCTTATGGCTTAGTAGTATTCCATTGTGTATATGTACCACATCTTCTTTATCCATTCATCTACCGATGGACATTTAGGTTGCTTCCAATTCTTGGCTATTGTAAATAGTGCTGCGATAAACATAGGAGTGCATCTGTCTTTCTCAAACTTGATTGCTGCGTTCTTAGGGTAAATTCCTAGGAGTGGAATTCCTGGGTCAAATGGTAGGTCTGTTTTGAGCATTTTGATGCACCTCCATACTGCTTTCCACAATGGTTGAACTAATTTACATTCCCACCAGCAGTGTAGGAGGGTTCCCCTTTCTCCACAGCCTCGCCAACATTTGTTGTTGTTTGTCTTTTGGATGGCAGCTATCCTTACTGGTGTGAGGTGATACCTCATTGTAGTTTTAATTTGCATTTCTCTGATAATTAGCGATGTGGAGCATCTTTTCATGTGTCTCTTGGCCATCTGTATTTCTTTTTTGGAGAACTGTCTGTTCAGTTCCTCCGCCCATTTTTTAATTGGGTTATTTGTTTTTTGTTTGTTGAGGCGTGTGAGCTCTTTATATATTCTGGACGTCAAGCCTTTATCGGATCTGTCATTTTCAAATATATTCTCCCATACTGTAGGGTTCCTTTTTGTTCTATTGATGGTGTCTTTCGCTGTACAGAAGCTTTTCAGCTTAATGTAGTCCCACTTGCTCATTTTTGCTGTTGTTTTCCTTGCCCGGGGAGATATGTTCAAGAAGAGATCACTCATGTTTATGTCTAAGAGGTTTTTGCCTATGTTTTTTTCCAAGAGTTTAATGGTTTCATGACTTACATTCAGGTCTTTGATCCATTTTGAGTTTACCTTTGTATATGGGGTTAGACAATGGTCCAGTTTCATTCTCCTACATGTAGCTGTCCAGTTTTGCCAGCACCATCTGTTGAAGAGACTGTCATTTTGCCATTGTATGTCCATGGCTCCTTTATCAAATATTAATTGACCATATATGTTTGGGTTAATTTCTGGGGTCTCTAATCTGTTCCACTGGTCTGTGGCTCTGTTCTTGTGCCAGTACCAAATTGTCTTGATTACTATGGCTTTGTAGTAGAGCTTGAAGTTGGGGAGTGAGATCCCCCCTACTTTATTCTTCTTTTTCAGGATTGCTTTGGCTATTCGGGGTCTTTGGTGTTTCCATATGAATTTTTGAATTATTTGTTCCAATTCATTGAAGAATGTTGCTGGTAATTTGAGAGGGATTGCATCAAATCTGTATATTGCTTTGGGCAGGATGGCCATTTTGACGATATTAATTCTTCCTAGCCATGAGCATGGGATGAGTTTCCATTTATTAGTGTCCCCTTTAATTTCTCTTAAGAGTGACTTGTAGTTTTCAGAGTATAAGTCTTTCACTTCTTTGGTTAGGTTTATTCCTAGGTATTTTATTCTTTTTGATGCAATGGTGAATGGAATTGTTTTCCTGATTTCTCTTTCTATTGATTCGTTGTTAGTGTATAGGAAAGCTACAGATTTCTGTGTGTTAATTTTGTATCCTGCAACTTTGCTGTATTCCGATATCAGTTCTAGTAGTTTTGGAGTGGAGTCTTTAGGGTTTTTTATGTACAGTATCATATCATCTGCAAATAGTGACAGTTTAACTTCTTCTTTACCAATCTGGATTCCTTGTATTTCTTTGTTTTGTCTGATTGCCGTGGCTAGGACCTCCAGTACTATGTTAAATAACAGTGGGGAGAGCGGGCATCCCTGTCTGGTTCCCGATCTCAGAGGAAATGCTTTCAGCTTCTCGCTGTTCAGTATAATGCTGGCTGTGGGTTTATCATATATGGCCTTTATTATGTTGAGGTACTTGCCCTCTATTCCCATTTTGCTGAGAGTTTTTATCATGAATGGATGTTGAATTTTGTCAAATGCTTTTTCAGCATCTATGGAGATGATCATGTGGTTTTTGTCTTTCTTTTTGTTGATGTGGTAGATGATGTTGATGGATTTTCGAATGTTGTACCATCCTTGCATCCCTGGGATGAACCCCACTTGGTCATGGTGTATGATCCTTTTGATATACTGTTGAATTCTGTTTGCTAATATTTTGTTGAGTATTTTTGCATCTACATTCATCAGGGATATTGGTCTGTAATTTTCTTTTTTGGTGGGGTCTTTGCCTGGTTTTGGTATTAGGGTGATGTTGGCCTCATAGAATGAGTTTGGGAGTATTCCCTCTTCTTCTATTTTGTGGAACACTTTAAGGAGAATGGGTATTATGTCTTCTCTGTGTGTCTGATAAAATTCCGAGGTAAATCCGTCCGGCCCCGGGGTTTTGTTCTTGGGTAGTTTTTTGATTACTGTTTCAATTTCTTTGCTTGTAATTGGTTTGTTTAACTTTTGTGTTTCTTCCTTGGTCAGTCTTGGGAGGTTGTATTTTTCTAGGAAGTTGTCCATTTCTTCTAGGTTTTCCAGCTTGTTGGCATATAGGTTTTCATAGTAGTCTTTAATAATTCTTTGTATTTCTGTGGAGTCTGTCGTGATTTTTCCATTTTCATTTCTGATTATGTTGATTTGTGTTGACTCTCTTTTTCTCTTAATAAGTTGGGCTAGAGGCTTATCTATTTTGTTTATTTTCTCAAAGAACCAGCTCTTGGTTTCATTGATTTTTGCTATTGTTTTATTCTTCTCAATTTTGTTTATTTCTTCTCTGATCTTTATTATGTCCCTCCTGCTGACTTTAGGCCTCCTTTGTTCTTCTTTTTCCAGTTTTAATAATTGTGATGTTAGACTATTCATTTGGGATTGTTCTTCCTTCTTCAAGTGTGCCTGGATTGCTATATACTTTCCTCTTAAGACTGCTTTCGCTGCATCCCACAGAAGTTGGGGCTTAGTGTTGTTGTTGTCATTTGTTTCTATATATTCCTTGATCTCTATTTTGATTTGTTCATTGATCCATTGATTATTTAGTAGCATGTTGTTAAGCCTCCATGTGTTTGTGAGCCTTTTTGTTTTCTTTGTAGAATTTATTTCTACTTTCATACCTTTGTGGTCTGAAAAATTGGTTGGTAGAATTTCAATATTTTGGAATTTACTGAGGCTCTTTTTGTGAGCTAGTATGTGGTCTATTCTGGAGAATGTTCCATGTGCACTTGAGAAGAATGTATATCCTGTTGCTTTTGGATGTAGAGTTCTATAGATGTCTATTAGGTCCATCTGTTCTAGTGTGTTGTTCAGTGCCTGCGTGTCTTTACTTATTTTCTGCCCGGTGGATCTATCCTTTGGGGTGAGTGGTGTGTTGAAGTCTCCTACAATGAATGCATTGCAGTCTATTTCCCTCTTTAGTTCTGTTAGTATTTGCTTCACATATGCTGGTGCTCCTGTATTGGGTGCATATATATTTAGAATGGTTATATCCTCTTGTTGGACTGAGCGCTTTATCATTATGTAGTGGCCTTCTTTATCTCTTGTTACTTTCTTTGTTTTGAAGTCTATTTTGTCTGATATTAGTACTGCAACCCCTGCTTTCTTCTCACTGTTGTTTGCCTGAAATATGTTTTTCCATCCCTTGACTTTTAGTCTATGCTTATCTTTGGGTTTAAGGTGAGTTTCTTGTAAGCAGCATATAGATGGGTCTTGCTTTTTTATCCATTCTATTACTCTGTGTCTTTTGATTGGTGCATTAAGTCCATTTACATTTAGGGTGACTATTGAGAGATATGTACTTATTGCCATTGCAGGCTGTAGATTCGTGGTTACCAAAGGTTCAAGGTTAGCCTCTTTAGTATCTTACTGCCTAACTTAGCTCGCTTATTGAGCTGTTCTATACACTGTCTAGAGATTCTTTTCTTCTCTCCCTTCTTATTCCTTCTCCTCCACTCTTCATATGTTGGGTGTTTTGTTCTGTGCTCTTTTTAGGGGTGCTCCCATCTAGAGCAGTCCCTGTAGGATGCCCTGTAGAGGTGGTTTGTGGGAGGCAAATTCCCTCAGCTTTTGCTTGTCTGGGAATTGTTTAATCCCACCATCATATTTAAATGATAGTCGTGCTGGATACAGTATCCTTGGTTCAAGGCCCTTCTGTTTCATTGCATTAAGTATATCATGCCATTCTCTTCTGGCCTGTAGGGTTTCTGTTGAGAAGTCTGATGTTAGCCTGATTGGTTTTCCTTTATAGGTGACCTTTTTCTCTCTAGCTGCCTTTAAAACTCTTTCCTTGTCCTTGATCCTTGCCATTTTAATTACTATGTGTCTTGGTGTTGTCCTCCTTGGATCCTTTCTGTTGGGGGTTCTGTATAATTCCATGGTCTGTTCGATTATTTCCTCCCCCAGTTTGGGGAAGTTTTCAGCAATTATTTCTTCAAAGACACTTTCTATCCCTTTTCCTCTTTCTTCCTCTTCTGGTATCCCTATAATACGAATGTTATTCCTTTTGTATTGGTCACATATTTCTCTTAGTGTTGTTTCATTCCTGGAGATCCTTTTATCTCTCTCTATGTCAGCTTCTATACGTTCCTGTTCTCTGGCTTCTATTCCTTCAATGGCCTCTTGCATCTTATCCATTCTGCTTATAAATCCTTCCAGGGATTGTTTCACTTCTGTGATCTCTTTCCTGACATCTGTGATCTCCTTCCGGACTTCATCCCACTGCTCTTGCATTTTTCTCTGCATCTCATCCCACTGCTCTTGCATTTTTCTCTGCATCTCATCCCACTGCTCTTGCATTTTTCTCTGCATCTCTGTCAGCATGTTCATGATTTTTATTTTGAATTCTTTTTCAGGAGGACTAGTTAGATCTGTCTCCTTCTCAGGTGTTGTCTCTGTGATCTTTGTCTGCCTGTAGTTTTGCCTTTTCTTGGTGATAGATATAGTTTGCAGAGCTGGTACAAGTGACCGCTGGAAGAGCTTCCCTTCTTGTTGGTTTGTAGCCTTTTCCTGGGAGAATAGCGACCTCTAGTTGCTTGTGCTGGGCAGCTGTGCGCAGACAGGGCTTCTGCTTCCTGCCCAGTTGCTTTGGGGTTTATCTCCGCTGTTGCTGTGGGCTTGGCCTGGCTGGGGCTGTTCCTCCAAAATGGTGGAGCCCCGTTGGAGGGGGAGCGGCCAGGAGGCTATTTATCTCCGTAAGGGGTCTCTGTGCTCCCTGCTGCCCAGGGGGTTAGAGTGCCCAGAGATCCCCAGATTCCCTGCCTCTGGTCTAAGTGACCTGTCCTGCCCCTTTAAGACTTCCAAAAAGCACTCTCCAAACCAAAACAACAACAGCAACAATGAGAGAGGGAACAGAAAGAAAGAAAAAAAAAAAAAGGAAAAAACAAGCGATTTTTTTTTTCTTTTTTTTTTGTCCTCAGGTGCCGGTCCCAGGCACCCGCTCACTGGTCCTGCTGCCCTGTCTCCCTAGCACCAGGGTCCCTGTCCTTTCAAGGCTTCCAAAAAGCACCCACCCATCGGTCCCGCAGGGAAGGAACGCTCGATATTCTTTGTCCTCAGGCACTAGTCCCAGGCACCCGCTCACCAGTCCCGCCGCCCTGCCTCCCTAGCACCGGGGTCCCTGTCCCTTTTAGGCTTCCAAAAAGCACTCGCAGAAAAGAGAAAAAAAAAAGGGGGAAAACGCGCGATTTCCTCTGTCCTCAAGTGCCGGTCTCAGGCACCTGCCCACTGGTCCCGCAGGGAAAAACGTGGGATATTCTTTGTCCTCAGGTGCCGGTCCCAGGCACCTGCTCACCAGTCCTGCCACCCTGCCTCCCTAGCACTGGGGTCCCTGTCCCTTTAAGGCTTCCAAAAAGCGCTCGCCAAAAAGAGAAAAAAAAAGGGGAAAAACGCGCTATTTCCTCTGTCCTCAGGCACTGGTCTCAGGCACCCGCCCGCCGGTCCCGCAGGGAGAAATGCGGGATATTCTTTGTCCTCGGGCGCTGGTCCCAGGCACCTGCTCACCGGTCCCGCCACCCTGCCTCCCTAGCAACGGGGGCCCGTCCCTTTAAGGCTTCCAAAAAGCGCTCGCCAAAAAAAAAAACCGCTCCGGTTTCTTTCCACCCGCCGGGAGCCAGGGGGAGGGGCGCTCGGGTCCCGCCGGGCCGGGGCTTGTATCTTACCCCCTTCGCAAGGCGCTGGATTCTTGCAGGTGTGGATGTGGTCTGGATGTTGTCCTGTGTCCTGTGGTCTCTATTTTAGGAAGATTTTTCTTTGTTATATTTTCATAGCTCTATGTGTTTTTGGGAGGAGATTTCCACTGCTCTACTCACGCCGCCATCCTGGCTCCGCCCCAGATCTTTAATTTTTTGAGGGAGACAGGGTGTTCCATCTGAGGTAGTCAGGAAAGGTTTTTAAAACACTGATGTTTGACCTGGCTTTGAAGCTTGAATGTGGCCTAGGAAGGTAAAGAGAAAGCAGAGGGGTAGCAGAGTGAGAGACAGGCGAGGAGAGGAGGTCCCTGAGGGAACAAGGCCAAAGCCTACCTTCCATGTCTGTAAGTCCTGCGGGTCTGTTTCTACTACATTCTAATCCGAACTCTTCACACAGCCTCCCCTGCTCCCCTTCTCAGCTTGTGCCTGGACTTTGCAGTAGTCCCAACTTCACTCTTCCAGTTCCCATTTTGCCTCCATAAGGCCTCTTCTGTTCTCAGTACCCCAAGCAATCCTTCTAACACATATATCAGATGCTGTCAGTCCTCTGCTTGAACCCTTCTAGTGGCTTCCCAGCTTGGAATAAAATTCAGACTCCTAGCGCTCCCCATGAGAGATGTCTGCCTGACATCTCTCCAGCCTTGTTTGCCGCCACCGCCCTACTCTAGCCACAGCAGTTGTCTTGCTCTTTCTTGAGCAGGCTGAGTTCACTCCCACTCAAGACCTTTGCACGTGCTACCCCTTTAGCTTTGGGTGCTCTTCCCCCAGATATTTGCAAGACTGGTTCCCTCTTTCTATTCAGGTCTCTGTTAGATGTCACCAGCTCAGAAAGGACATCCATGATGACTCTGTCTGTATGCACACACATCCTCCCATCATGAAGAAAATGCTTTAGTTGTTTGCATTATTTCTTGGAGAACTGCCATTGTGGAGAAATTCTAATGGTACCTTCTCATTCCAGAATGGAAGAACCTGGATTCCACAAAGTCCTTATAAATGTGCTCCATCACAAAAGATAGGTGTTCAAGTCTTGTGTTTTTTTGGTTCACACTACCTGAACTTCTCTGTGGAACTCTCTGGAAGGTTTGGCTTGAAAGGGAATGGAATTCATTCAAGTATTATGAGAGCTCTCTGTGTGTCAAGCACTGTTCAGGGCACTGAGAACCAAAAAGTACCATCTCCTCTACCCCCACTTTGTCCCAAGGAGACAAAATGAACACAGTTAAGACTGTGCTGGGAATGGGCTGTGAGCTGCTTGCTTTATTACCTGGTTCATAGGTCTTCACAGAAGAATGATGTTGGACAATTAAAAGGCCCTGAGGGCTCTTTGTTCCTTTTGTGCCCGAAGTGTAAGGAAGGACAGGAAGAGGAGGAGGGAAGAGTTCTCTGTAACTGTAGCTTCATTTTGTTATGATAAAGGCTTTGCTTGACACCCACTTGGGGATCTACTCTTAGACGTAGCTGGAGGGTCAAGAAGTTGGATCAAACCATCCTTCTAGTGAATCTTGTATTCAGATCCCTCCATCTCACAGCTGGAGCTGGCTGACAACAGATTGAAAAGTATCTCCCTAACTTGTCCTCAGTTGAGAGACAGCACATCTACACTGCATCATCTGTTTCACATCAGAAACCACAGAGGCAAGGCCAGTTGTCCTGAAACCAGGATACTGGGTTTCCTTGGTGGTTTCAAAGGCTGCGAGATTTCTGATTGTGTCTAGCATCCTCTCTATTGGAAGACTTCTCTGGGAAACGCCTCACTTTTCCTCCCCTCTAGTCCCCTCCTCTGCCTTATCCATGGCCTAAATCCACAGGGAACATGATTCTCCTCTGCTTCCTCTCCTCTGATGCTCTCCCAGTTGGAGAGTGAGACTTGGGGTACATTAGCCCAGGCCAGTGAGATCAGTCACTGACCAAAGCTGCTCCCTGGGAGCCACTGTCAGTAAAGGGGTAAGGAGCACGGCCCTGCAGCACATTTCATGACAGATGAGAGCTTACTGTGTTCCTCACCTGTCTGAGTTTTCGGGTGGCTGGGATTCATAGTGATGGCAAAGGCTGGCTGGGAAGCGAGCTTTCATCTGGCTTACCGTGCAGCCAAGCTGATGGGGCAGTGTGATGCCAAGAGCTGAGGAATCTGTGGTAGGCTGAGCTGCGTCTCCTCTGCATTTGTAGAAAAGTCCATCCAAGCTGCTTATGCCATGGCCTTCCTAAGACAAGGATATTTTACTTAAACTTTGGGAAACAGTATGAGTGGACAACTCAGAATTGGAGTAAAATAATTCAGCTTCATACTGTTGTAATTGTCACCAGCTGCTTTTCTAAAAAAAAAAATAGACTATATATTATATATATAATACATAATTTTTTAGAACACTTTCAGGTTTATAGACAGAGTGGAAAGTGCAGAGTTCCCATATATTCCCTTACCCAACCCTGCATAATTTCCCCTATTACTAACATCTTGCTTAAGGTGTGGTACATTTGCTGCATTTGATAAGCCAATATTGATACATTTTTATTGACTAAAGTTAATATTTTTTTTAACTAATGTTAAATGTCAATTAAACTCCCTAGTTTACATTAAGGTTTATTCTGTGTGTTATGTATTCTATGACTTTTGACAAACGTATAAGGACATGTATCCCTCACTGTAATCGCATACAGAATACTTTAATGGCCCTAAAATCCTCTGTGCTTCCCCTCCCTTCCTCTCCCAAACCCCTGGCACCCACTCATCTTTTTATTGTCTCTATAATTTTGCCTTTTCCAGAACGTACTATAGTTGGAATCACACAATCACAGTAGATAGCCTTTTCTGACTGGCTCCTTTCACTTAGTAATATGCATTTAAGATTCCTTCATGTCTTTTCATGGCTTGATAGCTCATTTCTTTATGTTGCTGAGTAATATTCCATTGTCTGGATGTTCTACAATTTATCCATTCTCCCACTGAAAGACATATTGCTTTCTTCCAAGTTTGGGTAGTTATGAATGCAGATGCTGTGGGCATTTGTATGCAAGTATGTCTGGGGGCATAAGTTTTCGATCATTTGGGTATATATGAAGGAGCTCGATTGCTGAACCATATAGTAAGATTATATTTACTCCCAAACTTCTGTACCATTTCATCAGCTGGTTTTAGTTCCTACACCACTTTCATTTAGATGAGTCTGATTTTTCTAGCCAATGCTTCAGAAATACACCGAATACTAATAATCCAAGATCCTTTTCTCACTGAGCTTCCATCTGGGACTGAAACATGGAAGGCTGCCACCCACATTCTTCTTTTTGTCATCCTCCTATTCTTGTTAGAACAGAAACCATCCCAGCAGAAAGCTTCCCCTTTTCCTTGCTCCCTCTTTCTTCTTCTTATCTCTACCCTTTCCCCAGAAAAAGTAAAAGAGGTAAATAGGGAAAGGGGCAGGAGGAGTGTTGGAGAATTCCCATTTTTCCATAGAAGAGCTACTATATCATCCCCAGGTGTTTGTCTTTCATGACTGTGGGGATGAGTACATGATGCTCCCTACCCCTGACTGTGGGGACAGGCATGCCTTGCTCCTTACCGGCTTGTCTCCAGACAGCAAATGTCTTTCTGTACAAATGTCCTGTGCTTTCAGGACATTTGCTAAGCAGCCTTCCTACTTGTGGCCAGAAGAACAGACACTGGCCCAAGGGAAATACATTAGGGGCCCTAAAAGGGGCAGTAGACCAATGTCCTATCACCACTCCTGGTGTTCTATCCCTCTTGTGGCTCCTGGGAGTCTCTTCGGAACCCTGCGACTATATAATACTGGGAGTGGGTTTGTTTGTGGCTTGTCAGTCATGTTACTTTATAAGTAGGCTTCATATTGTGCAACCCAAATGCTCCAGGTTAATACAGAGAGACAGACAGATGAATGTAAGAGTAGAGGGAATTACTGATTGGGAAGGGAGCAGCCCAGTTAAATGAAGGGAGGCTTCCCGGAGACCATTTGCAAGGCTCTAAGGGCTGGCCCTGTCCATACCTGTGATTGCCAGCTTTCTCCATTTCCTGAGTTTTGGGTGTTTGCCCATGTGCAGCTGGGGGCTGAGTGACCTGTGATTGGAGGGACTTTCCCAGTTGGGGTCCAGAATTTCTCAACAGGATGCACCGGTAGCATCTTAGGTGGGATGTGGTCCTGTGCATTACAGCAAGTTAGCATTCCTGCTCTCACTCCTAATTCCAGGAGTGCCCCCAGTCATTGTGACGGTCAGAAACCCCCCAGTGGTGAACCCCTGGGCCAGTGGTGGTCTGGTCCAGGTCTCCCAATGGAAGGGGGGCCCTCTCAGCACCCCTGCCCACCTCTCGTTCGGGTTCTTTTCAGCACCTGGGACTGCACTGGTCACCCAGGCCTTTTCTCACTTCTCGTCGTCCTCCTGCCCCTCACATCCAGGGCCCAGTCTGCAGTGGGAGGTGGGTCAGGAAACATGAGGTTGAGAGAACTTCAGGGTGGCTCCCTCTTAGCTCTTAAAAATCTATAGTGCTGGGGATTTGTGTCCTGTGTTTGAACCCTGCTTCTCAATCAAATCCCTTCTCTGGCCCAGTGAGTTCTCCCAAGGGCTGCTCTGTGGGCAGCCTGAGAGAGCACAGAGCGCAAGGGAGGCCTGGCCGCCGTGTCGGGCCTCAGTGCAATGCTGGCCCCTCCGCCCACCGCCCTCTCCCAGGCTGATGCTGCATTGGTTTGAAATTCTGCCAAGTCCCACTGGTATTTATCTTGGCCTAAATCCCATACCTCACAACGCCTTCTGCAGGGTGGTTCTGGGGGTGTCCTGAGTGGAGTGGGGGAAAGGGATGGGTTTGTCATCACCCTGCTATTCGCATAGAGGAAGTGGGGCAGAGTTCAAAGCTCACTTATTTTTTACCTCCTCCCTGCCTGGAGCCTACTTCCTCACCGCTCACTGGGAGTGATGTGTGCATACAGCCTTGACAGAGCCCAGGGATGGGCCTGGCTGTGCTGGGGCTGCTGAGAGGCTAGCCCTGCTGGTGTGAGATCTGGGCAGAGCCACTGCTGACGGTGGGCCTGGAGGATGCCAATTCTGGGGTCCCCACAAGGCCGAGAGAAGCTGAGACAGGGCTAGTTGGCCTCCGTGGACCTGGAGGAGGACTTGTAACATCCCAGTGGACACTTCTAGAGCTAACATTTGATTCCTGAATTTCCTGGCAACCAGGTCTCTGCTCAGCTGGTCCTCGGTGCTGAGCCACTGCACCTGCTGCTTTATCCTGGCCTTGTCTCTAGTCCACTCCCTGCCCCTCTTTCCTCTGGGACTATGGGAAAGTCAAGCATAGCCCTTTCCACAAACACCTTGATGCCTCATATCAGTGTCAGTCAGCCGGAACCGGGTTTCAGAGCAGCTTAATTTGGCACAGTTTCTTGGGACCTCAGAGCTCAGCCCGGTAGAGCCTGTTGGTGATTCAGCAGCCAGCCAGCCCCAGAGGGCTTGGTGATACCCGCCCTGGTAGCCCAGGAAGGGGGCTGCCAGCCAGCCAGCCAGCCAGCGTGGGAGCAGGCCCTGTGGAAGAGGAAGTTTGACTCAGTCCTCAGCCCTTGGTCCAGGTCTTTGATGAGGCTTTAACTCTGCTGAGGAAAAGACTGCATCCTCCTAACAAGGAAGGGTGGAGCACAGGTGTGCATGGATGGGAGCGGCATCAGGCCTTCCTGGCCCAGAGGGGATGCTCAGCACATCCTGGTTACCTGGATAAAGATATTTTGCCCCTGTTTGATATTTGCTTTATAGGAGGGGTGTCTTCTCAGACCACCCAGTCAGTGAGCAGCGTTGCTCTATAAGGTTTTGAAGTGGGTGTGGGCATTGGGGAAAGAGAGGGGAGGATGTTTGTGTAGCAGGGAGAGGTGTTGCCTTGCCAGCTGTCCTTAGAAATAAAGGTATCTCAGCTGGCAGCACCCACCTCCTCCTGTGGGGTCTTTGCCACTTTCTTATTTAGTCATTTGTTTTCTGATGCTTTCCTGGAAGTCAGGAAGAGCATGTGTTACCTGTACAGTGGCACCACTTCTCTGATGCCTGTGCATGTGGCCTCAGTCCTGAGCAATAATTAGGACCTCAACTCCAAGGAGTTCAAAGCACTTTGCAAATATTCCCATTTGTCACTTGAAGTTGACACAGGATGATAATAATCAGTTCTCCTAAATCAGAGATGGTGGGAAATGTGGTCTGGGCTGAGAGAGGACGGGGCAGCAGAGATGGGCCCGTGTAAGTGACTGCAGTGGGCTCTGACCCAGCCCAGGGGCTGACGGGTGTCAGGAGGGGACTGGAGAGAGCATACCCACGGGAGTGGTCAGGAGGGCATTGGGGAGGATGTAGGGGTCAAGTGGGCCTGGAAGGCTGGGTAGAATTGAGGTGGGGGCAGCAGGAGGGCTTTCTAGGCAGGGGATCAAGTGAGTATATGTAGGAGACCTGGACCCGGGAGGCACATCTGAATAAGGGGCTTGACTGTTGAGCATGGGAGATACTCATGGAATAGGTGAGCGCGTTTGCTTCCACTGAGGCTCCTCCTCTAGATTGCAAACTCCTTGTGGCAAGTCCTGCCTGTGCCTGGAGAGCCCCTGGACATGTAATGCTCGGTACCCACTCGTTGGGCTGGCTCTGAGCCACCCCGTGAGCTCTGTGGCCCTTTGTGCTCCCTCTGCCTCCTCCTTGGTTCACCAGGGGCAGGTCCTCCTCTTTTCTCCTAAAAGTTTCAGGAAAAACCTACAATACAAGGATGTAAAAATTGAGTGTTTCAAGGGTCATCTCGTTGGGTGAGCAGACAGCTCAGGATCATCTTTGCATGCAGACTTACCCCAGGCTCAGAAGGATGACCCTGCCCACTCCCCCAGTGTCTTCTCCATATTCTAGTGAGACTAGTTAGCATCATTATGGACACAGAAGATGTATTTTAACTCACCACCCACCTGAATGACAGTGCAGCCAGACATTTATAATAGACTTCAACGTAAATGGTTTCCAAGAGCTGGAAGGATTGTTTCTCACAGGAGTTTGGTGCAGATGTGGGAGTGTCTGCTCCATTGCTGCAGGGCTGGAAGAGTAGCTGCCACCCATCTAGCAGGCACTCAGTGAGTGCTCACCCAGTGGATGGATGCCAGGGTTCAAGTTTTCTTCATCCCCACTGAAATCAGCAAGAACCAGAATGTAGAGCTGTAGCTGGGGCTCTAAGATAGAAGTGAGGGAGGAATTCCTATTGGCTGGTTTTCCCATTCTCCATCTACACACGCTCAATGCTCACCCCCTCCCGCTGTGATCTCAGAAATTTATGCAACATACACGTATCAAATCCTAAGTAGGTACTTAGCATTATGGCAGGTGTGAGGATGGAGGTGAACAAGGTGTGGTTCCCGATTGCACTGGAGGGGGAGATGGAGAAGATGTGAATACAAAGCAGAATCAAATAAGGACTGCCCTGAAGAAGAAATGATTATTTCTGACACGTGATGAGCCTTTGAGAGGCAAATTTGATTTCTATGGGTAGAGGAAAGGGCATGCGAATGTGAGAGATCAACGTAATATTAACGGTAACTTTCAATAAGAGCAGCTACCAGTTGTTGCACGTTTATTATGTGTTACTCAGTAAACTACACGTTTCTTGTGTGTCCCCTCCTTTAATCTTTGCAGAAATCCTGTGCAGGACGTGGATAGCTTTATCTCTTTTTTTTTTTTTCAGTGAAGGAAAGCAAGGCGCTGGCAATGAAGCAGAGGGTCACCCAGCCACAGGACTTGAGTGAGGACCCTAGCAGTATAAGCCCAAGGCACCAAGTAGCATGAGGGCAGGTCACATGCAGGGGAAGGGGGACAGTGCCAAGCAGCTGGGGTCAGAGTACTTGACTGGAGTGGTAGTGGTTGGGAGGAGCCAGGTGGGAATGGGGCTTGGAATGGGGTTCTGCACCTTAAATCTCTACTCCGGACTTTGGACTAGCGTCTGTGAGCAGGAATGTATGGGGAGCTGAGAGGAAAGGAATGCCGTGGTCCAGCAAGCGCTTGAGGAAGTTCACGCTGGCAGCAGGAGCAAAGGTAGAAAAGCTGTTGGCAGGAAAACCAGTTAGGCAACTATTGTGATAGCCCAGGAGAGATAATGGGGCCGAACTGGGCAGCAGGCAGGAGGGATGCAGGGGGATGGATGAGATGGACAATGTGGGGGCAGGGCATGTGGGAGGCTTTGGCTCTGTATGGGGTGAAGGGTGGGTGACAATGGTGGGGAGGACGAGGAGGTAGAACAGGTCCGGGGATGGAGACAGATTTATTTTCGAGCACATGGTTTGAGGTCTGGGCCTCTGGATGGTGAGCTGGTTTGGTATGGTGGTTGGGGGTGGAAGCAGGGCAAATGTCTCTGGGGTCTGTGTGATGCCTTAACCCATCTGCCTTTGCCATTGTATAGAAGATTCCATTTTCCTCTGACTTTGGGACTCCATTTCATTTCATGTCACCCTTGCAATAGCCATATGAGGTATCATCCTCATTTATGGATGAGGACACCAAGGCTCAGCGAGCTTGGGTACTGTAACCAAAGTCACACAGACAAGGAGTGGCAGAGCTAGGATTTGAACCCAGGTCTGATGGCAAGGCTCCTTCCTGCTCTGCTGTAACAAACCCTGAGTCAAAATTAGAAAATGGTAGAGGGTTGCAGTGTCGGCACCCACCTGGCCGTCTTTAGGCCTGCTGTTAGCCTGCATTCCTCATCTCACAGAACATACCTGGCTCATATCCAGGAGAGAAGAGGAGGAGGTGGTTGGCGTGTCTGTGTTCTTGGGCTGTACTTCACAGGGTAAGCAGAAGCAGACCAGGGCCAACTGGGCCCTGGACAAGAGCGTGCAGTGTCTGCCACTCACAAGCTGGGTGATCTTGGGCAACTTACCTAATCTCCTGTACTTCCACTTCCTTACCTCCCAAATGGGAGCATAATGGTGCCTATTTCCTAGGACCTGCTTTGAGTATTGAATGAGATGGTGCCGAGCACGTAGTAAGTGCTCAAGCAAATGGTGCTGCAGTTTTTATTAACAACGCTCTCAGCCCCAGTGATAGTCCTGTGACTGAACCATGTGAGGAGAGAGCTTGGGAGGCCAGTGCCCTCTACCACATGCCCCTGGCATAGAAATGTCTTCCTTGTTAACTTGTCCCATGTCATGGCTATGTTTGGGCACAGGGTCAGGAACTCAACTCCTGTGGCTCTGCGACTATAACCTGCCCCCTCCCCGCACAGCTGGTCTCCTTGCTCTGCATCAGGACCTGCCACCTGAAACGCAACACTGACCTGGTTACATCATTTCTCCATTAGACTTTCTCCCAGGGTAGCAGGGTCCAACCTGTGTTTTGAAAGCAGTGTTCCAGGTGCTAGGATGACGAAAGAAAGAGCCCTCAGTCCCACGGGCCCATCTGCCCTGGGTGATTCATCCCTGTGTCACATATTTCTAAACTCTCCTTGCCATCCCCAGAGTTTCCCTGATCCTGTCTGGCCAGTTATTCTACAAATTCCTCTGCAGTTTGCCTGGCATCTTCTGAAGCCAGTGTCGCTGGTGTGTCTGTAAGGAAGGGCAAATGTGACTATCACCTCTTGCCTGGAAAGAAAACATGGCCTCGCTGAGGACCCTCCTTCTCCACTGGGACAATGGGGATGCCACGGACTGCTTTCTGCCATGGCACTTAGGGATGTTACAGCTGGGCTCAGGCTCATGGTGCCCTGGCCCTGCCAGCTTCCCTCCATGCCCCGCCTGCAGGGTGTTCCTTTTTCTTTCTTCATCAGTTCTTACTCTGAAACCAACACCTTCACTAGGCTATCAAAACCTCTTGCATTTAAGAGTACTGATAAAGTCATGCAGTACTGCAGATTTTGTTATGCAGTTCAAATCCTGCCCTGTTTGCAGAGAAAATTTAAGGGAAGGAGCGCTAGTACCCGTAGCAGCAGGGTCTGGATTCTCTGTGACCCATTTGCACATGTTTGCACTCACATGGCTGCCCCATGAGTGTCCCCTGTTGACCTCACGCTGAGCTGCAGGCTTGTCATGTCCAGGTACCCCCACCACTTCCTGAGCTCCTGGCTCTGTCCCTCATGACTCCCAGCCCTGAGCATGAGAGGAGGCAGGAGAGGAAGGAGGTACCCTGGCGACCCCCGACACACACATACCTTTCTGCCTCTCTCGCCACCTCCTCCAGTCCAGGACGTCCTTCATCCAGGGACCTGCTGTACCCTCACTCCACCTTCCCACATCTCCCTGACACCAAAACCTCCCCACCAGCCCTCCACCCCTTCACTCAGGCAGCCTGGCATAGGAGATCCCAAAATGGGTGAGATGTGGTTTTTATCTTCTTGGTCTTGGTTTCTAGGAGGAACAACTGATCCAAACAATGGTGTCAGTAGGAGCCTAGAAAGAAATACTGGCTGTTGCAGAGGCCACAGCAGGACAGATCACTCTGCTGGGTTGACTGGGGCCTGCGGATGCTTCTCCCAGATCTGGGCACTAGACTAAGCAGCTGCAGAGGGCTGATCATAGGTGGAAGATGATGTAGGGTATCCTATGCTGAAGGCCCAACCTGGATCCCAATCCTGTGCCTGAGTGAAGGGCTGGCAGAAGGCAGAGGGTGCCCTGCAATGTGGCCCAGGGGCAGGTGGGGGCCCAGCACCTCTCTGCATTTCACATCAGCACCTCAGCTGTTGGGTTTCATGACGGCTGCATTCAGCACACTCACAAGATAAATAGCCAGCCCCTCTTTTGACATTCTTTCTGCTGGAGACTATTACATAGCTCCAAACAGCTCAGCTACAAGCTCAGCAGCCCTGTCCTTCCCTGAGGGCAGGCCTGGGTCCCCCATTCTCCTTTGAGGGTGCTGCCTTTCACAAGATGTCCTTCCATTATATGTGATTTTCCACCAAAACCTTTTCAAAACCTCACCGCCTCCTTTTCTTCTCTTTTCTTTTTGAAGTGCACGATCCAGGGATTCCCCTGCATACAGCATTTAAACAGAAATGAGATGCTGGCCAGAACAGCCTGAAAGGTATTCCTGCCCCAGAGAGAGGTGGCTGGCCCTGTGGCTGGCAAGGTCCGGCTTCGGAACTCAGGCGAGAGTTGCCTGTGGCCGCGGCCACCAAGCCTCCATCTGAACTGTGTGTGGTCTCCCTGATGCCCCTATGGTCAGTGGTTGTCCCTGTGGCTGTGCTGTCCCCACACAGGTGCTCTAGCAAAGGATTTTGTGTGTTTCTGATGAGCCTCGGAGCCTGCCAAGGCCACATTTCTGAGGTCTTCACACAGCCTGGCTTTTCCAAGCACAGCCGTGGGGCTGGCAGCCTGGGCACCTGGGCTTACACAGACCAGGCAGGCGGGGGTCTGGATGTTCACACCCTTGGCCCTCAGCAGACCTTACTCGTAGTAGCAGGAATTGGAGGCAGTGGGAAAATCCCAAGAGGCAACGGATGTGGCCTAGAAGAGAGGGATCAAGCCTCACTGCTGGGCCTGCTGACTGCGTTTGGGCTCACTGGGGTCTGTAGCTGGTGAGTGCATGCCTCCCAGTGGTTCGTGATGTGCTGTGGCCAGAAGGACTGCCGTGTGGCATGGGGATTAAACATGGTCTTGGGCATAGGAGTTGGACAGACTTGAGCTTGAATGTGGCTGCAGGAGCTTGGGAAAATTCCTAACTTATCTAAGCCTCAGTTTCCTCATCTATAAAACCACACATTTCAACAGGCTGAACCAGAAGGCAGGGAGGCTGGGAAGCACCTATATCATGGGTGATGAGAAGACAAAATAATATAACACATGTAAAGCCCAAGTGCTGGCCTAGAACTATACCTGCCCACCTGCCTGAGAAATGAGAGGCCTGCCTCCCGCCTGTGGTCTGGGACCCTCTTAGCAGGTCACTACATGCAGAGAAAGCAGAGGCCTCACCTCTCATCACAGCGCCTCAGCTGAACGTATGCCTGAATGGAGACTGCAGAGAGAAACCCAGGGCATTCAGAAGTTTTCTGCATGAGGATGTGAGGGTGCAGGAAGGACTTCTTCTTGTATTGCTCAAATTGTGAATAAAAACCCAGTGTCTTTCATCTGTGGAACACAGTAGTTTTGCAAACTCTGATTAGTCCCCAAAACACCTTTGAGTTTGGCAGCTGATGGCTTGCAGGTAAGGAACAGGGGGTGAAGTAAGTTGCCCCAAGGCTGAGGAGCAGCGCCTCCACACGCCCTGAGAGTTGGTGGCCGTATCTGCCTGTCCTGGCTGCATCTGCACAGTATGGGTTTGCTTTCTTGGTTTTGCTTAAGCAGAGGTTGACCTGGAGCCCAGGAGCTGTACTGACTATACGTTTGCTGACTGACAGGATATGGAGCAGATGGCAAGGTGATTCATTTGTCATTCAGGGACAGTTTGTGACAGGCCAGTGGCACTTCCTCTCTAGAGGTGTGCAAAGCATCCTGTGTCAGTCTTTATGTTACTACAGGTCCCTGGCTGACTTTGGCCCAGAGTGGTTTGTGGTAGTGCCAGCAAAGTGAAATTGTGATGGGTCTCCAGCTGACAATGTGGAACCACTAAGACTGTTCCTGGCCATGACAGGAATGTGTCACCTCTCTGAGCCTGTGTGGCTTACAAATGCAGCCATTTAGCTACATCTAAGGGAACCCAAAGAACCATGCTTCCAACATTCATGACTGTCAAGTAGCAAGAAAGAATTGCACAGAGAAGATGTGTGATTTTACTAACTTCCTCTCCTTGCTCCCCAGTTTTGCCCAAATACCTGATTCAGGACTCTGCAGGGGCATTTGGGAAATCCATGCCCACGTCCAGAAAAAGGGGTCTGAAGTTTATGTGACTTTTCTTATTGCAAAGGACTTAAGGAAAGTCATGACCATCATTGCTTTATCTGCCCCAAATGTGTTTCTCCCCTAAGACTCAAGGGCTTCTGCGTCTGTACCTGAGTGAAGAGGGGAAAGGAGCCCTCACAACCTGCACGGCGGGGCTTGCACTGGGCCTGTGCAGTGGCGGGGTAACAGAGCAGAGCTCTGCATGCTTTCTGTGCTGACTTGATTCATCTGCTTCCTGGGCTAACCCATAGGTGGCCCAGCCCTGCACAGCCACCATGGCATCTTGTTGCATTTCGGTTTTAGGAAGTCATTCTAACTTAGTTCATGCTGATTGCATAACTCATAAAAAGTTCCTTCTTCATTGGAATTTTGTGGCCATTTCCAGAAATCTCTAGTACTGTAATGTGAGGGCACATAAGGTCATCTGCTGGCAGAGGCAGCTCCATGGGTATGTAACCTGGGTAGTCTCATAGAGTCTCACTCTGATGTACCCTAAGCTTGGGGTTTAATGCTGTGTGGTTACAGTCTTGACATTCTTAATAGTTTTACCTTTAAATTTGTATCTTGTAAGTGAAGTCCAGTGGGACAATGCGGGGTACACTGTGGAGCTTGAGGCCTCAGCAACCATGACCACACCTACTGCCACCGTTCTGCCTCCCTTGGGGAGGTTCTTGTCCCTGCCACACTCTGCCCTTGGCAGGGCCTGGACACAAGAAAGGTTGGGGTCCTGGGCTGGCACCGTCCTGGGCTGGCAGCTCCATGGCATGTTCAGTAGGTGACTAGACAGGGGCGAGCCTCTCTTCTACCCACTCTCCAGGGACCTTGTGCATCCCTGAGCAGATGTAACAGTCTTCGGGGTCAGCTGTGCTCCTTGGGTTGGGGCAGCTGGTTCCTGGAAAGAAGAGTACCTGGTTGGATTTCCCTGTCCCCAGCGGGGTGATGGCGTATCCGTCCAGTTGGCAGCTGGAGGGGAGACCCAGCAGTCAGTGGCCACATGTGAACTTGCAGACTTTGTTGCTGGGGCCCCTGTGCATCTATGAGGCACTGTGCTCACTCTGAAGATATCCTCATACCTCAGAGTGAAAGGACATGAACAGCACATAAAAAGACGTCATGATATATGTAATTATTGAGTCACTATGTTGTACATCTGAAACCAATGTAATATTGCATAGCCACTATATTCCAATAATAAAAAATAAATAAAAATTACATAGGACATCATGACATGCACAACAATGTGAATGTGCTTAATGCCACTAAACTGTACACGCAAAAGTGGTTAAAACAGTAAATTGTATGTAGATTCCACTGCAATAAAAAAATTTATAAGGTATTTAAAAACAAAATGAGAAACACCATGACAGGTGGAGAGACCATGGAAAAAAAGGAAAAATATTTCTATTTAGCATGTTTAATGACACCTTTTTCCCACTTTTCTGAACAAGAGGTCCATTTTCATTTTGTATTGAGCCCCCCCAAATGATGGGGCCAGGCCTGCCTATGGGCCATTTTGTAGAACTGCTCAGTCTTTACCTTTCAAGGGGCCTGCCTGTGAACCCTGGAGGTTGTTTGCTGAGCAGACTCTTACCATTCCTCTCTTGTCCCCTCAACAGGTCTTTTGTTGGCTGTGTGCCAGGCCCTGGAGAACACCACGTCTGCCCTGAGTGGTGAGTCCTGTCCCCTCGGTGTGGGATGGTGCGTGGAGCATGGGAGGGGAGCAGACCCTAGCTGGTATGTGGAGCCTGGGCTCTAGGCTTCCTCAGGGACTCCTGCATGCAGAGCTGTGCAAGGCCATCCCCGAGCCCTCTCTGCCCTCTGTCCTAGGGCCATGGTCATGCTCAGGAGGTCTTACCTGCAGTGTGAGGAGGGCTGTCCCACAGTCCCTCAGGGCTCGCCCCCTTCCATCTCTCTGTTCAGACAATCAATGTGGTCTTGCATTCTGCAAAGTACAGCCTGCAGGACCCAAGAGCTCAGATCCAACCCTGTTGTTCTAGTGTATGTAGCAATCCATCTGAAAAAGGACTTGGATTTCTGAGCCTTCTTATCTGCGTCTGCCTGGTGATCTTTGTTCAGTTATTTTCTGTTTTCTCTTTTGACATTGTAGTAATGTTTTCCTTATTTCATTCGAAAGATCATAGACCAATATATTAGAAAGTCTGGAAAATGGAGGCAGCAAGCTTCTTGTGATCTGAGTACTCCCGACACGCCCACTGTTCCTTGCACATTGCTTGGCCTTTGTGCATGGGCACTGGTACTTTTATACAGCTAGTCGTGGTGAGGAAGCTACTTATTCCTGCTTTTTAAACTCAAGGTTTGGAGTTGTGTGTTTTTCCATGTTGCTAGAAATTCTTAAAATTTTTTCTTATAAAATGTCATGACATTCCATTAAAATGGACATGTGTAATTAAGCACTCCCCATTAGGTATTTATGTTGCCTCCAGTTTAAATTTTTATGCCACATCTTTGTACATGGCAGCTTCTTCTTTTGCATTCTTTCCTTAGGACATATCTCCAGAAGAAGAATAAATATCTTTAAGGCCCTTGTAACAAATAGCCAAATAGCTTTCCAAGTGAATTGAGCTGACTTTTGCCCCAGCAATGCATGAGACCGTATCTCCCTAGTTATTTCTGGGAGATGTCAGGGCACAGTTTCCTTATGTATTCATAAGCTCTCTACCCACGCTTACAGTGGCCCCGCTACTTTGTCAGGTCCTCTCTTCTTCTAGACCATTCCTCCAAATACTGAAGGTGACGCTGTCACGTCTACCAGGTACCACTGCTTCTGCAGCCCTACAGTCTCCCCTTGGAGGTGTTAGCCTTGATGCTCTTGAACCCTTAAGGTGTCCATGGTGGTACCTCAGAGAATACTTCCCTTTCGCTGTGTTATGCTTTGCTCGGGCTGGGGGTGAAAGTGGAGCAGTGCTTCTGGGGTCCAGGTTCTACTAGAATTTCCCTGAAGCAGTTCTTTCACTTTTTAATTACCTCCCATATCACAAAGGGCTCCAATGTGAATATATTGGTGGGGAGGGCGGTGTGGGTTAGTGACCCCATCCTGCTGTTCTCAGAATTGTCCCGACTTCCTGGGATGCATTTGTGCCCAGGTATATCCTTAGCCCCTCCTGGTCCTCACTGTTGACCTCAGGTGTGGCTCCTGCCGAGTCCCTTTGGGGTTTCCCAGTGTCCCCTGGGCAGACATGGGAAGCCCCGTTACATTTACACAGAAATGACTGTCCTTGCTACATCCGTGACCAATTCGTTCTACCTTTCTGCACTTGCTCCCGTGAGAATGTGTCTGACATGAGTGCCTGAGGTTTCCTCTCCCTCAGTGTGATGTATGTTCAGAAAACAGTTGTCCAGCCCTACTGTGTGACACGTTACCCTGTAACTGGCTGAGTGCCACTCTGTGGCCCAGTGTGGTGGGCCAGAGCAGGGGCAGAGTCACAGCTTCTAGTGCCCTTGAGACCCTTGGGTTGGTTGGTGGTCTGTGGAGAAGGGAGGTGAGCTGCCTGTCTGGCTTCTGCCTTGCTCTCTGTTGGATGGGTCACTTAGCTATGGGACTTGTGCCCAGAGAGGCTGGTGGAATAGCTCTTGCTGTTTTTACTTACTCTTCACCCTGCCCCACTGCCCTAGACATGAGTCCAGAGAGGGCTGGGCCAGGTGACAAGTCCAAATAGTGATGACCTTGTCATACCACCCCTCCAAGGTCTCAGGCTTTGCAACTGAATTGGGCCTGTTTGCTTAACTTTTCCTTCCTTTAGGACCTTCCTGTCTCCTGGAAGAAACCTCAGGCCCTGGTTGGCCTTGACCACCCACACTCTGTCCTTACCAGACATGGCTGAAATTCTGTCATGGGTACAGCTCAAACTGGGGACCACCCCACCTGCCACATTTACCACCCCATACCATCATCAGTGAATGTTTCTCAGACATTTACTTTGGGGGGACACTGGAGGGTTGCGTGCCAGAGGCCAAAGGTCAGGGATCCTGGGTGTTAGGTTTAGCTGGTCTCAGTGTTGCCAAGTCCCTGGACAAGTTACCCATCTGGTTCCTGTTTGGATCTTAGTTTCCTCATCTGTTGGATTTGAATCAAGAAAAGCCTGTAAGATTTTTTTATATGACCACCCTGATGGGACAGTAAAGGCTATTTGGAAACCTTTGTTGAGAAGGATTATAAGACTGCCTTATAAAATTTTAATGCTACACCTTTCCAAAATGATCAACTGGTGATGCCTGCTATGGACCCAAGGTTGGGAAGTGGTAGTGTGACTGACTGCCATGTATTTAATTCTCTTGGAACCAGATGCTTATTTTACATTCCAGTTGTAACATTCTAGTTAGTGGGACTACACAGAGGAGCAGTCCTTCTCTGTCCTTGTCCTCACAGCACAGGAACCCATAATGAGAGCCTCAGAATGACATAAGGCAACCTCGGCTGACTTAGTGCACAATTTAGAAAACAGTTGTTACAGGAGTAAATAGTCTCGGGGTTAGGACAGAAATTTTGTATCTGGTTGGTTGTCAATTTGTAAAGCATGTGGAGAAACATTAGCTGGAGGCCAGGCGAGGTGGCAACACACAATTTAGAACACCTGTCACACCCTCCCAAGGAAGGAATTATGACCTATCTTCAAAAGCCACCTTTTAATGTCCCTTCAAGTGCACCAGGACAGAATGCACCAGGTTAAGTTGCTGGGTAGCTGCTTGCTTAACCCTCTGAAATGTTGCACAGTTACCAGGCTGGTTCTCATATTTTCATGAGACTCACCGTAATGACGGAGGGGTGTGGTGCGGGCCTTGCTCGGGCACCTGGGAGCCAGGCTCCCTCTACTATCTGCCTTCACAATCTGATTACTCAGGGTGGCTCTTCAAACCTCTGAACTTCTGCTTCTTCCTCTCACCTGTGTTTGAAGACACCCTCCTGGAATTGGGGAATGTTTGAAGGCTTGCTTAATTTGATGTCTAGGAAACTTTTCAGAAGTGATAGAAAGAATTGGAAAATTCATGCCAGTATTATTCATGGGGAAGATCACCACTATTATCTGGCTTAGAGAGATGGTGGCTAGATTTTGGTGGGGACACTGGGCTTACCCTTGCTGAGAGGGCAAGTTTGGGCCGGGGGTGCCTAGAGGGAGGGCAAGTCAGGTTAGAGGGAAAAGTCTTTGAAGGTGTTGCTTGTTTGGAAAACAGGCAGAACATGGGTCAGCCGGCAAACAAGGGAACAGTTTATTGCTCATCTCACCTAACAAAAGCTCTTCAGAACTGCAAACTGCTTCCCCATTCCATTGTCTGGAGTTTTCCCATGTGGAGCTGAAGTCATTCTAAAATTAGAAGGCTCACGTGTTCCACCCAAGCACTTGGTTCACTGTTCCAAATATGTGTCTAAGCACAAGAGCCTTGGTATGTCTTAGCTCAGGGATAAGACGCATGTATCTGCATGTGCTAACACGCTTAGACATGCTGGGAGCCTGTCCCCATTCTGCACCATCTAAGCAGAATGCTTAGACGAACATGGAACCTCAGGAGAGAATGAGGGATTCTTTCCTTTCTTTTCTAGCATTTATCCTTGTCATTCAATTCCTCATTTCACCTTCTACTTTTTGCAAATGAAACTGTGCTGCATCAGAGGGAAGTTTACTCAGGGAAGCAAACAGGCCCATGGGATATGGAATCAAGGATCAGAATTCTGACTCACCAGCTATGTGATCTTAGTGGATCTCCTCAGTCTCCCTGAGCCTCCATCAGTAAAATCGAGGAGTGGAATTAGAGCAGCATCCTTTCAAACTGTGAGTCACAAAATCACTTTAGTGGGTCACAACCAACATTTTTTTTTAATGAAATTAAACTGCTTAGAATAGAGAATTTCAGAGTGCTTTATGTGAAGGAAAGACAGGTGATGTTTCAATGGACTCTTGCTTTCATTATAAATGGACTCATTTATTGGAATTCTGCATCATTTTACTTGTATAAGCTGCACGTATATTGCATCCTCTATAATTTCCAGATTTGATTTCTTTAATGCAAGAGCTTAGACCCTGGCAGAGTAGGTACCATAAATCATTCTAGATCTGTACAGTTCCCCCACACAGCCCTAGTCTTTTGTTGTTGTCTTTTCACCCCTAATTTGACAGCAGTTCCTTTAATCTACTCACCTTAATTAGGTGTTCCCAAAGCACTCATAATAGAAACAACAGCTTATGCACAGATATTTTGTTAGTTTACGTAATATACAATTAAATTACGTAAATACAATAATGAGTACAACTGACGTAAAAGGTTTGGGAACAAACACAAATGTCTCTTGGTAAATATTCAGCATAACTGGTAAAAAAAAAAAAAGAGGAAATGGGCTAGTAAACTAGAATAGCCAAGTAACTGAGCTTTTGCAAGCTGAGGGCATTAGATCTAGGTGTTGTAGCAAAGGAATGCAGAGGATGGGATTGGGTAAATTGGGGGCTTGGTTCAGTTGAGCTCAGTTAAGAGGACATCTGCATCTTTGAAAAAAACAAGGCAAGAGAAACAACTCAAGAATTTTTAAAAATCAAGACCTATAAAACCCTTACTGTTCTCCCACTTTTTAGTTTTTGACATTTATTTAGCATATTTATTAAGTTCTGTGTCCTACCAGGCATGTGCCAGGCCCTGGAGATACATGTGAGAATTAAACAAGCCCAGCCTTCAGGCAGCATAGGGTCAGGTAGGTAATATTGATGGTTTTACAGATCAAAGTTAGTCATAAACATAGACAAAGCCATGATCTACCAAGATGAATTTCTTTTAAGAAAACACCTGCTTCTACTATCTCCAGACTTCTCATTTTTAATCAAAGTGCCAAACCATAAACTTTGTATTCTCTTTGTTAAACTGCATCTTGCTCAGTTGGCGCATGGTGCTGGGCTGGCTTTTCATCTGACTAGTCACTCTTCTGGGCTGTGGTTTTCATCTGTGAAGTTGGCAAAGAGGGTTTCTGATTCTCTGAATCTCTCTTCTTGGCTTCCTGTCTTGACAGTTATGGCCCTACTTCCTTATCAGAATGTGTAATGAAAGGTGATTTCACACATCTGACCATTTTATCACTAGGTTGCATTGACTGAAATGTTTCTTAAATACCAAAACATGCTAGGGCTAAACAAGGGGAAAAGCAGATAAAAGGAAATAGGCCTGAGGGCTTCTGTTCTTCCCACACGTGCCAGGTAGCCTGGAGTTCCGAAGAATACTTTTCTTCCCAGTTGTCACTTAGCAGCCTGGTGAGGATTCTCTTTTCCTGGGCCTTTTTTTCATTCTGACTTTAAGGGGCTTGGGATATAATGAACATCTCTCCCTGCCTTGCATGGTAGGTCTGGAAGGCATTGTGGAAATCTTGAAACCAGAAAGTGTTAGATCTTACTGCAAAATCTGCAACAAATGAATCTTCCTGGTGCTCTGAGGCATGACCAGTGGAAATTTAATCATGAGTTACGTAACAATCCATGGGAGCCTCTTAAAATTCTGGGTCTAGTGGGCCTTCCGCCTGATAGATACCCTGTTAAATATACACAGCCTAGCACAGCAAAAGGCTCTAGAAACCTATACGAACATCTAACTGAGTTGGAAGCCGAGATGGAGGGAGGAGTCAGACTTTGCGGGGAGAAGAGAAGCTTGTTGGGGTGAGGAGGTGAGGCTGGAAGAAAGCAGTAGTCAGCTGAGGAAGGCTGTGCCTGAACATTGTTCTGAGGCGTATAGGTCATTATTGTGAATGTTCTAGGTCACTATTGTGAATTGTGCATTGATCTAGTCACAGACAGGTGTTTCCTAAAAAACTCTTCACAGATTTATCTAAAATGGCTGTGTTAGTTGGCTTATGAAACACAGGGGATGAAACCGATAGGACACGGAGGTCACAGATCCATGTGGATAAAAACACAGTCCTCCCACTCTTTGTGTGCAGTGCTCCTGGTTGCCAGCTGCTGTGGGTGTTTATGCAGTGGGGGTGGTTTCTAGGTAAGAAATTCTCACATCATGCTCAGAGCTTATGCCTGACTTGATTTCAGCCTTTCATTAGCAGGTGAGGAAATTTTGCGGTGTTCATCTATTTAAACTGGGCTCAATGGAAAGGTGCCTTAAAAGAAAAAAATCATAAAAATTTGATAACACAGTGGTTGCAGTAGAGTCTACAGCCAGATGCCCAAGGTTCAAGTCTTAACTGCGCCCCCCTTGGTGACTGTGACCTTGGAAGAGTTACTGAACCACTCTGTGCCTCAGGTTCCCCATCCATAAAGTGAGGATAACACCAGAGGCTACCTTATGGGATCATTATGAAGATTAAACGAGATGACATATCTAAAGCCCTTGACCAGGTGTATAGTAAGATCTATGTAAGTATTTGTTATGTAAATCATTTCATTTGGATTTACAAAGAGAGTGGGAAAGCAATAACATACATGTAAGAAATGGTATCTGATGTGCCACAATGCCTGAGCCAGTTGGTGGCAGGATGAGATTAGAGCGTAAAGTTGCAAAGGGCCATAACAGGGTAATCCGTGTAACTCAATGCTCAGGAGTCTGCCCTTGAACCAAAAGAGTCAGTGAGACAAAGCCCCACTCAGCCTTGTGGGAAGTGCTATTATGGAACCTGCCAACTCCAGTAGATGCCAAAAAAGTAAGCTTCCTTTTAGAAGTACAGCATCCAAAGCAGAGGAAGCACCGTTTGCCCCTTCAGTGACAGGTAGGGAAGGATGTGGGATGTTGTGCTCTGTTCTAAGCAGCAAGATTTAGGAGGAACAGAAAGAACCAACATGGAAAGATGTAAGGCCAGCTGAGGCACCAGAAGGCAGACAAGGAAGATGTAGGTCCTGGCTCCCAACGCCCGGTGCCTGGCACGTGTCACAGGAGCACAGCGGTGAAAACAGGCACGTGCTACATGGAAGCTCTTTGACACTGTCATTTAGAATAAAGTACAAATGCCTTGCTCTCATTTCATGTGAGGGGTTCAGGGGAGGTTGATGATCACATGTGGGGACTATTTATAGGAATTTATAATAGAAGAGTACACTTCAAATTCCCCTTTTGATTGTAATGATTTAAGAATCTAAGCGAGAGCATGTTAAAAATGTATAAAGAGAGAGAAATAATTAGACAATTAAACTGAGAATATACCTAATTGAGGAACTAGAGCTACTGGGATTAAATGGCTCTTAGGATTAACCATCCGAGTGACAACATGGAAGAGAAGCATATCTTTCCAAAAAAAAAGGAAAAAAGGGGTTCTTTGGTACCCTTGAGAAAGAGGATATTATACTAAAGGGATTTTTGGCCCAATTTGAGTTAACTTTTTTTTTTAATATTCTTATGATTGAATGTGAGGCTTTTACTGCAAAGTACCATGGTGGGCATCAGAAATGGACAAGGGACAGTCCCTCCCTGAAGCGATGGACGTGAGGAATAGAACAGCAAACCATTACTTGAATGACTGCCCACCAGTTATAAGTAAACCTGGGTCGGGAATGACCAGGTGCAGGCCGTCCCCTGCCTGAGGGCCCTGAGGAAGGTGCCCTGGAGGAGTGTATTTTTATTCTGTGCTCCACCACCGTGGAAGGCCTTCCCAGCTTGGGAATCAGCTTCAGCAACAACAGGAGGCTTAAAAGTGCGTGTTTGGAGGATCCTCAGTAGTTCAGAACCAGGACCTCTTGTCTGTGGCCCATGGAAAAGGATATGGCCTCCGGATCACTTTTCCATGGATGAAGTTTAATATTTGTTGAGGATTCTGATGCCATTCCATGTGTATGCCTTGGTGTGACTGTCGGTTATGCCCAGAGTTGGCTTCTCGAAAAGGACGATGGGCACCTTTGATCAGGGCCCAGTGGAGGAGGCTCCAGACAGCCTGTTGTTACTGTGCTTGAAAGGAGGAGCGGAGCCAAGCAGGCCTGGCTCCTCACTGGTCACATTTCAAGTTAAAATTATCAACCTTGGTAAAGAGCGTTGGTACTGTGGAGCTATTCAGATACTCTGATAAAAAGTTGCGCTGGCCAGTTAAGCCAAAGGAATTCTTCAAAGGTATCCTTTTGCCATTAATACTGCAGGTTGACCTACTTTTTTAAACTTGGCTTAAGTAGTATGACTTCATGAGTAAATATGATCCCCTGACCCAGGATGCTGTTTGGGAAGAGGGCTTTGATAATGTCAGTATTTTTAAATATAAGTGCATTTTCACTGGTGTTCAAAGGCTTGTATAATTAAAAATCTGGCACATGGAGGGTCCTCAGTTCTTGGTTTGTTTTTAAGTGACTGAGTGCCCAGTGTAACCTCCTTGAAACCAGTGTGTCTTTAGAAGCTCTGACAGCTGTCTAGAGCTGTGCCGTTCACAACAGCAGCCACGACGGGCTATGGAGCTCCTGCCACGTGGCAGGTCCAAATTGAGAAGTGTTTAATTTATAACACAGGTAACAAATACATATATTTATATTATCTAAAATATAATATGTAACATATAACACAAATATTTTTTTAAATATTAAAAAAAATTTTTAATATTTTAAAAATACCAGATTTTGAAGACTTGTCATTCTTTTTATGCATTACCTTATTAATATATGTTTATATTGGTTGTTTATTGACATGACACTGTACTTACTATATGGGGTTAAATAAAATATTTAAATCAATTTCCCTTTTTTCCCCCAAAGGTAGCATCTAGAAAATATAAAATCACCTCTGCGGCTCACATTTATTCCTCCCCGACAGCACAGCTCTAGAACCTTGCAACACATGTGTCCCCACTCACCTCACTTCCCTCCATCCTGGGTCTTTCCCAAATGCCAGATTCTTGGGTCATTGCTCCACAGCCTCAGCCCAGTATTTTGCGGCAGCCCAGTTGTCTAATGCTTTCTTGTGGAGCTGTACCTGTGGAAATGTTGACTTGTCCTTTAAGGTCTAGGTCATATATCTCCTCCTTCAGAAAGCTTCTCTGACCATCTATGAGCAAAATGAATGTATCCCTCTTCTGTCCCATCTCCTTGTTTTTGAAATATGTGTTTTCCCCTGCTACTATCTCCTCTCTCATATTAAGCTACTTAAGTAAAGGGGACTTTGTCTAGTTTATGTCTATATAAGATGAATATTTCTCAGTGCCTGACACAGTAGGTGTCAAGGTTGAGTGACTAGATGAATACTGGCTCCCTATAGCTTACCAGCTATGGTGAGCCACTCTGGTTATCTCACCCCCTCTTCATATTATCTTGTTTGCTAAGGTTTAATATTCTGATTTGGGTTAGATTCTGAGATCTAAGCAGCTGATTTTTCAGACAACCTCTCGGGCTGCCATTCTGTAACCTGGAAATCGCCTCAGAAGTTGATTTGCTTATAAAAATACCACATTGGCTTTCTTCTACTGACAGAGCTAAGAGTTAATGCTGGAATAAGCTGCTTTTAATTATTTTTCCTCTTGTGTATAACAAGTTTCAAGGCAGAATAATACAAGACTACCTCACAGGAAATAAATGCAATAACACTTGAGAAAATACAGATTGTGCATTTGATATGAATTGTTCACTTTATAAAAGGATAGGAAAGTCCCTCAGCCTAGACAGCTATGATATAAATCCTTTGAAGTGATTCTTACTGGTACAGCCAATACTGCTGAGGTCCTTGGCAGCGAAGGTTTTATGCCAAGCATCAGATTACAGGCTATGCCAGCCTTTCCAAAAGCTGGAGCCCCTTCCTTCCTACCCATCAGCCGGGGCCTCCTCTCCCCCACTGGTTCTTAGTCAGAGGTTGGCAGGGCTGGAAGGCCATACACCCAAGAGAAAAGATGCTCGGGGAGCTCAGCTCTAGTGGGTAGGGACCACTGGGGTAGCCTTTGCACCTCCCACATACGAGGTGCAGTTGTGATTTGTGCATTGGTGTTAGGTCTAGTACAGGCATTGCAGAGTCACTGAATTAAACAGAAATGCTTAGCACTCTTAAAATGAGCCTCCTTAGGTAAGAGCTCTGTAGTATACTTTCTTAGAAATGAGATAGTTGAACATGAGTATTTGAGCTTCTGGTTTAAAGTGCCACCCAATGCAGCATCTCCCACGACACCCTCAGTGCAGCGGCAGCAGTAACAACGTACTAGCAGAGTAGGACCCAAGTGCACTCCTGCCCCACGAGGCCCTGCTCGTGTAGCCCTTCCTCCCTCTCCAGCTGCAACTCACATTTCTTTCTTCTTCACTCTCTGCTGTCACTCTCCGGCCTCCTTTCTTTTTCTCAGATGTGCTGGACGCTGCTCTATCTCTAGCCTTTGCACGTGCTGTTCCTTCTGCCTGGGAACTCTTCCCCCGTTTTCCACATGACTGGCTCATTGGTGTCCTTTGGCTCTCAGATCCCCTTCTCAGAGTGATTGTCCCTAAATGGTGACCTCTTACCACAGCTCTCCCTCACACTCTCTTGGTGTCCTGCATAGCTCTCCCTGCTATCTGTAATGATTTCATGTGTTTATTTCCTTATCACTTGCCTGCCTCCCCCAGGAGACCTAAGTTCCTTGAGGGCAGGGATCTTGTCTGTCTAGTTCATTCATGTATCCCCACTGCCCAGCACCATGCTTGGCCCAGAGAAGGCACTTGGTATTTGAGTGAAGAAGGAAAGAAGGGAAGGAGGGAGGGAGGACTAAGCACCACCCAGGTGCTTTACACGGTCATCACATCTTTACAACATTCGCCGTTGATACATACAGAAACTGAGGCCCAGAGGGTTTCAGTGACTTGCCCAAGGTCAGAATTAGTAACAAAGAGCTAAAATTTGATCTCAGTGTACCTGCCTGTCAGTTTGTGCCACAGTCAGGTCTGAGGTTATGGTTCATTCTTAAGCTTTATCTTATTCTGTACTTTCATAGATTTATTAGTAGGAAGTATTTTGTTTATTCCTGTGGCTCAAAACTTTTTTTACCAATGGCTTTTTAATTAGGTCATTCCCACAGTTTTGTGCAAAAGAACTTGGTGGTAACAAGGATGTGCTCTGGCAGAAGCACGTTTTGAAGGGAATTGTAGACATCTGCTTGAGCATGAGGATCATGGATGATTCTATTTGAGAAGTAAGGCACATCTTAAAGTCTAGTTTTTGGAAAGCAAAACAATAAAAATAATTACGGCTGCAAGTGGAAAGCAGGGCCAACCTCCAGACAGCATCGATGATGCTCTGGTAGCTACACTCTTCCCCCAGCAGCAAAAGCTTCAGAAGTTCACATGTGTGGGTGTAGCGGCAGCTGTGCAGTGTTGCTGGGATATGTGCAGCAGCCAGATTCCTACTAGAAGGGACAAAGGGTGCTCAGTAAGCTCTGGCTGGAAAGTACATAAATTACTGCTTTTATAGTATATATCTGGAAAACACATACAAACCACCAGAATGCCTATTAGAAATATTGAGAGTATCTTAGTAGGCTGCAAGTAAGCAAATTAACAATCAGTGGGTTTTTTTTATAAACCGTCAACCAATTGAAAATATCCTGGGGATGATCACCTTCAAAATAGTTATAAATTATAAACATAGACCACATAGGAATAAACTTTAAAAAATGTGTTCAAAATCTGTTTGAAGACTGCAATAAGCCTTTCCTTTTATGGTAATGTATTTGACTAACGAGACCTCTGCCTTCATAGGAAATGGAGTGTTAGAAAAGTGTTAGTTCTTCCCTCCCACTGTTAATTTAAAAGGTGGAGGGATTTGTGCTAATATTAATAAATAATATATAAAGCTGCACTATTTAAGATATTGTGACACTGGCACAAGCATAGATACATTCATGAGCCAGCATGGAAAGCTCCAGAAGAGAGCCAATTACACATAACAGGTTGATGCAATAAAAAGTGGCATTTCACATCACTAGGGAAAGAAGGGATGATCTCACAAATGATTCTGGAGGGTCATAGGCTAAGCAATGAAAAAGAGATAATGTTTAGATATGAAAACCTAATGGCATAAGAAAATAAGTTCTAGCTGATTGGAATATTTTTTAAATGAAAGTATAAAATTTCTGTGAGAAAATGTAGGTGAGTATTTATATAACTTACAAAAAAGGAGAACTAATCAGAACATTGAAGACAGAAACCGTAAAGGAAAATAAGTACATAAAAACTATAATTTTTCGAGCATCACCCAAAAAAACACTATAAAGAAAATCCATAGGTGATGTTTGCCATTACTGAAATCCTGAACAGAATGTATCTTTAATATATAAAGTACCCTAACAAATAACAAAAAATGTAACACACTAGTAAGAGAATGAGCAAATTTTTGAATAGCTAAGTCACAAAAACAGCCATGACCAATAAACAGAAAAGGATGTCCAGCCTTGTTAGTCATCAAAGACATGCAAATTAATGAAAGATATCATTTTCATTGATCAACTTATTTGCGTACAAAGTGGACAAGATTGGAGACTTGTATTGTTGGGTGTGTAAGTTGTTACACCTTTTATGAGAGCCATTTGGTAATACTCACCATAAGGCTTTAAAATGCACTGCTTACCTGTTGACCCAGAAATATTATCCTAAGGAAATAAGCATGGGTATATTTTTGTCAAGTCTTAGCTACAATGATGTTCCTTACAACAAGATATTAATCAGGAAAACGCTAAGCATTGAGATGGTGAGAGGTGCAGGGGAGGATTTAGAATTGCTTTGAAATGGATGGGCAGAGCCTGTGTCCATATTCCTGGACCACACAGAACATTTAGTGCTCAAGTCACTGGCCAAGGGTCAGGTGAGGTGGGCATGTAAATGGCAGTGATGCATTTGATGGTCTGTTGTTTGGGTTTGTTTGGTTTGTGTTTTTTTTCCATTTTGATGGAAGTTTTTCAGGGTTGTATCTTTCAAATTTTTGTGAATTGGGGGCCAAATTTACAGTTTAGCCATTGAACATCTGCTTAGGTTTGGATAGTACTAGTGGACATAGTCACCTGCTTGTATTTCTAACTTGTGTTGGCCTTCGGATTATAATTGTACAAACAAGGAGTGTAGGCTTCCTCTTCCTACTGCTCCACCCAGTTTTACATTTTAGAAGGGCCGTCAGACTTACATATATTTTTCTGCAGACAACAGATGATGAAACAATTCCTTTTCTTTGGTGTGGGAGGGTGCATAACGGCCCCCCTCAAAGATGTCCACATCCTAAGTCCCAAAATTTGTGAATATGTTGCCTTACACAACCAAAGGTACTTTTTGAATTAATTAGATTAAGGACCTTGAAATGGGGAGATTTCCTGGATTATCTGAGTAGACCCATTGTGATCAAAAGGGCCCTTGTAAGAGGGAGGCAGGAGAGTCAGTCAGAGGGGGAGGGGAGGGGAGGGAAGCAGAGACTGGGGTACTGCTGCTACGAAGCAAGAATTCTGGCAGACTCTAGAAGCTGGAAAGGGCAAGGAAATGGATTCTCCCTAGAATCTGTAGAAAGAACCAGCTGGTAACACCTTAATTTTAGCCCCATAAGACTCATTTCAGATTTCAACCTCCAGAACTATAGAATGATAAAGTTGTGTTATTTTAAGACATTAAGTTTGTGGTAATTTGTTATCACAGCAATAGAAACCAATACATTTGAAAACGATGGAAAAAATTAATATGTTGGGAAAAGATGGAAAAATCAAACTTATACTTGAGCCACAGTTACACGTTACTTGGTTCTGGGTGAGAAGTTGGGAGACCTGGATTCTGGTCACAGCTTTGGGAGATCACCTCTCTAGATCTCATTTTCTTCATGCCTAAGGTTTGTTTCTTGCTCTCAAGTTCAGCTCCTCCTTAAGCATGTGTTTACCACCATTAGATATGTCATTGTTATGACCCTGATAAGTATGGGTGAGGCTGGTGAGTAGATTTTAGTGTATTTGTTTTGGATGCTGGCTACACTGTTGTTAGCATTTTCCTCTCTGGTGTGTGTGCCTGCCTACGTGGCGTGTTCTCATATGGAGGATCATGGAATACTGAAGTAAGTGCTATGAAAGCAAGTGAAAATGCACAGCCAGGTTAGAAGCCAATAGAGCTACGACAAATGGATGGCCAAGTGCAGCCGAGATAGGGCTTGCAAGTCTCACAGAGCCTCCCATGGTGATCCGATACCTTTCTACAAGGATTTTCCCTCCTCTTCAGGCCTTTTCTCCAAATCACTGCAGTTTTGCACATCTGGAATGAGAAGTTTGAGGTTCTACTGGTCCAGTAAGTCCCTGTAGTGAAATGGCCCATGTGTCTGCCATGACTTGTCCTGCGGACCCACAGGATCTGCCCTGAAAGGAAGGGGCCTGCGTCAGTCTTCTCCTCTCACATGCTGTCGGTTCTCTGGTCCACAGTCAATGTTGCTAAAGAAAAATGGTTCGAAACATTAACAATGAGAATTACCATGACACCACAGAGTGTGTCCATGTTTAATACCCTGCTACATGGGCATTTGGGGATTTTATCATGTATATTCTTTCCTCTACATGTGACTACAAGAACCCTAATCAATATCCATGACTGTTTGAGTCTGAATGTACTCAAGACAAATATATGCTTGTCATTTTCAAATTAGTGTTTGCACCTATAAGAGATCAGGGTTACATTTAAAAATGAGAATGAATTAGTCTTATAGCCATTGGGAACAAACTACTGTAGAATTTTGTATTCATACTAGAAGTACAGCTGTTTTTATCAGGGAATGACATGAAAGACACCTTTGTTTTTCAGACCACGTTTGAAGCACAATTGGTGATTGAGAAATATGTGAGGGGGTCATGGTTATAGCTTCTTATCCCAAAATGTGGAAAACTTGTGAAATGGAGCTGGGGTTTTGAAGTTAAACATGAGAATATGGAAAACCCCATTACATAGTGTGTGAAAAAGTTGTGAAATAGAGCTGGGGTTTTGAAATTAAACAGGGGATATGGAAAACCCCTTTATAGAGACTCAGTTCAATAATTGAAAGGGATGTGAAGGAACATCAAGGTGAGCAAAGCAAAAAGAGAGAATCCCAGGCTTAATCAGTCTTGGGTCCCTGCCATGGATTTGATGTCCAACCAGCAGTGACCTTGGGCAAGTCAGTTAACCTCTTGAGCCTGTTTCCTTGCCTATTAAAGGGAGAAAATAATACCTGCTTGTAGTCTTGTGGTGGTGAGAAATAGGGGTGATGGCTGACACATGCAGCCACACAGCTGTCCAAGCCTGACCTCCAGGGATGCACCATGCAGGTGAGAAGGTGCCAGAGCCATGCTCACCTGACCACAGTCCAAGACAGAGCTCACTCATTCCTCCTCTAGGAACCTCTCCTGAGCCCCACATTGACCAGCTGTGGAGGAGGAAGTGCCACACTCAGGGAGCTGCCGAGGCCCGCGGTAAGCTGAGGCAGACTCCAGTCAGGAGCAGTACAAACTCTGTGGCTCTTTTCCTTCTTAAGCCCTTCCTGTGTTGAGCCCCAGCACATTGTCTAGGGTCTTGCCTCGTTTCCTCTCATCCTTCGTAATACCTTTTCTGTCCTTTGTATTTGTCACCATAAACTGGAGTGTGGGTACTAATGTGCCCCAGGTGTAAGACCCTGTGAAGGTAGGGCATGACTTGCTCATGGTTTTTCTCTTCTGTAGTAAGTTTGCCTGCATAGGTAAAGAGCTCGGTCAATATTTGGTGGGAAAAAAAGAAAACTAGACTTGAAGGTCTCAGCTACAAGACGCTGGAGGTGTACCTCGGTGCAACCCGTTTCCTGAGCTTGGTGAATTCTGAATCCATGCCATGCAGACAGGTGCCCTGGCAATTCCCAAGAGATGAGGGTAGGGACCCAGCAGAGTCCTGGTGTCTTCCACACAGCAGGGAAGACGTATGGGGGCCTTTTCCTGGGGGTTGGAGGAAAGAAAGAACACCTTTCACTCATCAGAAAAGAGCCCTTCTGTGGAGGAAGGTGGTGCCAATAGTCATATGCATGAGACCCTGTCATGCCATTGTCTCCAGGAAGGGGGTCTGGCTGGAGGGATAGGGTAAGCGGGAGACTTTCACCAAGTACACTTCTGTTCCTTTGGAATTTTCAGGAAGATAGAGAATGGATATTTTTAAAAGCCAGGTTTCCTGTAGGCCAGTTCACAATTCAAGGAGACTTCTGGAAGCACAGGTGGGCTAGGTGGCACCCGCTGGAGGACAGCAGGTCTGCCTTGCACATGTGTGGTGAAGGGACTTCCGGATTGTGACAAGCTGAAAGTTTGGTTTGGGTCTGGAGGGGTGCTGGTCCTCTGCACACTGCAGAACTGAAAGCCCTGTCCTGGCCAGCCTTCTGACACCTCAGTGTCATCCTCCTGCATGGGTTTGTCCTAGGGGGCTGCATTCCAGCACCATTCCTGACACTGTGTACCTGGGGGCCAAATAGCCTGAGAGAAGCCCCATCCAGCAGCTCAGTCCTTGTCCTTAGTGGTTTTCTGATGGGGCCTTGGGAGCTAACAGTGCCTTCTTTAGGAGTTAAATTAAAGGTAGGTGGGTAGGTGTGTGAACTCTGTGCTGCCCCTGGGCTTAGAAATCTGACTACTGACCGTTTTTTCCGCTGTCAGTTCCCACTGAATATGGTCATGTTTTATGTGAAAGCTGATATGATTGGGGAAACCTGAGCCAGGAGTCGCTTGCTATTTTCCTGAGTCACTTTTATGAATGGCATGAATTGAAAGGAAGTGCGCTAACTGATAGCAGACATGTCTACATGTTGTTGTGTTGCTTGCTCTAGGACCAGATAAATGTGCAAAGCACGGGAAGCACCCTAAGCCTAGACCCAGCTTTGGGGCTGATGTCCTGCCTAGGTGGCTGGAACGTTAAGGCAGATGTCTCTTCATAGCTCACCTATGAATTTAAAGCAAAATAAGGCAGGAAGTCAGAGAGAGACCAATTCATACCCCCTTGATTATTTACTTAGCATGATGCTGAAAGACATTTGTGTTTTTTGGAAGTTCTGTTCCCTGGCAGTGAAATAAAACCTCCTTTCTTGGCTAGAAAGATTGATGTCCAACTACATTAAAGGAGTGTGTGAGTAAAAGGAAACTCTGTATTCTGCAAGGGCACACAAGAACATCCACTGTACTTACTTAACCGTAGTGCAAAGGGCATTCTCAGACCTGAAATTTGCAATGCAAAAATAAAATTGTTCTAATAAGACTGGAAGCACAAAAATATTCCTGCTTGCCATGGTTTGAAAATTGTTATGTGAGAGGTTCTTTTATTAGTCACAAGGTGGGAAGAAGATGCAAAAGAGGGAGTGTTATCTTTTGACTTCACTGAAGAGTATGCTTCAACCTTGTTTTTATTTTTCTTTTCTTTAAGTACATCATTTATTGACACTACATGGTAACGGCACATCAAATTGATGGTTATGTGTTCAGTTTCTTCTCCATGTACTTGACCTAGTTGTTTGCAAAGCTTTCTGCCATTCTGTTTACAGTTCAGGAAGGAATTTCTTAATATTTTTCTTATAATCTATTTATATGTATACTAGCCCAGTGGTTCTCAAACTTTGCTGCATGTTAGAATCACCTGGGGGTGTCTTTAAAAATCCCATTGTCCCAGCTGCACCCCAGAGCAGTGAAATCGCAATCTCTGGAAACGGACCCAGGCATGGCTACTTTTCCAAGGTGATTCCAACATGCAGCGAGATTGAAAGTGCGGTACCAGAGCTGTGCGGCCCCATGTATGCAACCCTTGGGTGGCGGCGCGGGGGGGAGGTTCTGTTTAAGATGCAGATTCTGGTTCAGCAGCTCTGGGGTGGGGCCCAACCTTCTGTATTTCTAACAAGCTCGTGGGCAGTGCCAATACTGCTGGTCTGTGGAACAGCAAGGTCCTAGACAACAGAAGAGAACCTAGCACTAGACGCCAGATTATTGAGACGGTGATTATAAAATGCTGCTCGTGTTCTCACTTGTCCCTCGACTGCTGTCCCCTGCTATGTATACAAACAGCAAAGCCACCAGTTCTTTTTATCTTCCTTTTCCTGCAAGGTTTTTTCTTTTTCAATTATTATTATTTGTAAACCCCAAAGGAAAAGCCTCCTTTTCCCAGACATTGCCTGATGGTTTTCTTGTCCCGGAGAATACCAGTCACCGCGAGGTGGATACTGGGGTCCTTCACCCTTGAGTGGGTGGCCGGGTGCCACAGTCTACAGGGTGGCACCCAGAGTTCCCTGCTCTGGCAGCTTTCCCAGTTGTGGGAACATTCCCCAGGCAGCCCAGGAAACCCTGGTCTCGTGCTTCGTCTGGTGCGGAGGAGAGATTTTAGTAAACACGGCGTGAGAAGAGGAATGAAATGGTCAGAGAATGAGGTTAAGGACTGGGTGTGTGAAACGCCAGGTTGAGCTAGGCCAGGGTGCCTGGGAGCAGCATTCCAACGCCCACCTCTCGGACTGTGACTGGGGACCGCGCTCACCTGCCCAGGAGGCGGACAAGTAGCACAGTGCCAGCAGCTCACCAGCCCTGGCCTCTAGGTGTGGCTCCAGGGACAAGGCCTGTCGGAGCCTCATTCTGCGCCTGGGTGTGGAGGGGCAGCTCCTGCCTGTGCCTCCCATTCCCAGCACTCTGCAAAAGGTCTCCTTGCCTCATCCTGTCTCCTGGGCCAGGAGAGATCATCTGCTCCGTGGCCCCCATAACCCTCCCAACTTCTAGAAAAGTGATTCAAGGCCAAGGCCTCCACGTTAATTTACCTGGATTATTTGACCATCTTTGGGCCCAGGAAATCTTAGGACTGAGCTGGGCTTTCTGGTCTAAGTCCTCTCTGTGCAGAGTGGGTAGATTCTGCAGAACTGCTGCCCAAGACTGAACTAAAAGAAACAGACATATAAAATCTGTCTTAAATTCTGTCTCCCTGCATTGCCGCTCTCTAGTAAAAAATGTACCCTGGCTCCTGCACTAGGGTTGCATCAGATCTTATCTGCCTCTCCCTGTTTGCACCCCAGCCACCTGCACCTCTGTACCTTTCTTTGCACATACATGCTGCATTGGAGGACTGATTCCACATATTTGCTCTGCCTTTCAAAGTCCCACATTCAAGCTCACCTCCTCCAACAAGCTTTTCCAGATTAAACTAGCTGCATTTAAACAATCATGCCTGTATTCTTTACTTCTTCAGTGTCTAAGCATACCATTAATAATAGACATTATGTTTCAATTTCTAGGAGACTCTATCCTCCTCAAAGGCCCATCCCATCTACCATCTCACTTTTGGGAGAATCAGAATCTTAATATGAAAGGATTCTTGGCTATATAAAGGACTCCCATTTTATAGAGAAGTAAACTGAGACCCAGGGAAGGGAGTGACTTGTCCAAAGTCATCAAAAGTGGTGTCCTAGCCACCACTACTAGGACTCAGGCTGCCACCTTAGAGTGTTTTATGTTGCCGTCTTTCCAGTCCTGGCACACCCCTGCAGCCTCCAGTGCACACTGTTGCAGGAGGCCAGGGTGTCTAGAGGCCTTGTAGATCCTATCAGGGATAGTTAAGATTAAACCAAGGATATTATACATAGAAACAATAAATCCAGCGACAGTTGTTGTGTGCAAGAGTTCCATGGAACTTTACTGCAGGCTGCACAAAGCAGAACTGAATAAATGGGAAAGCATAGCATGTTTGTGAGTAGGAAAACTTCATACTTATATGAGCCAGTTATCAGTAAGCTAATTTATTATGTCAGTCTCCAAAAGATTTAGGTATGGGGGAAGGAATTAGTGAATGATTCTAAAGTTCATCTGAGAAAAATAAACAGATGAGACAGTCTTACTGTTTTTGTAAAATGAGGGGTGGGGGAAAGGAAGGATGACAGATCTGTACTGCCAAATATTAAATCTTATTGCGAGGTTACAGTAAATAAAATGGTTTGATACTGGTGCAGAAATAGACAGAATCTCAATCGAACTAAATAAAAAGACCACAAAACAAGTACTCTGTGTATGACGAAGGTAGCATTTCAAATCAATAGGGAAATAATGTACTGTTTAATAAGTGGTGCTGGGAAAATTGGTTGTCTGTTTAGAAAATAATAAAGTACACACTATATACTGAAGTGAATTATAGATGGTTTAAAATTCAATATAAACAATGGAATAGTAGAAGGAAACATAGGTAAACATTTATATAATCTTAAGGAAGGGAAGGCCTCTAATCATAATGCCAAGGTGACTTTTACATAAACAAAATGAAGACACAAATCACAAATTATTATTTATACATTTATGTTTGTGTGTGTGTGTGTGTGTGTGTATTACAGGATACTGAGTTGTTATTCTTAGTATTTTAAAGAGCTCTTAAAAATAAACAGGAAAGAATGTATCAGTAGAAAAATGGCAAAAGATACAAAGAGATAATTAACCAAAGTTGAAATATAAATGCTAATAATCATAAGAAAAAATATTTGACACCATAAGTAATTAAGAAAATGCAAATCAATATGAGATTCCCATATACCTCCATTAAACTGGCAAGGAGGGAAATGAAAGATAATATCCAGCGTTGGGAAGGATATGAAAAACATTTGTCTCTTCCTTAGGGTAGTGTAAGTTGTTAGAAATGTCCTGAAATGTAGCTTGATCTTCTCAGAAGTCTTAGAAAGAGCATTCCTTTGTCACACAAATTCTGCTTCCAGGAAAATAATCATAAATGTGCATGAATAAAGATCTAAGTAAAAGGACATTTAGTTCTGCTTTATTTATAAGAATGAGATATTGAGAAGCTATGACAACGTCCAACAAGAGACTGGCTAAAGAAAATGTATCGGTGGAAAACTCCAGCCATTGAAGATTAGCTTGTACAACAGTCCTTACTGAGCCGGGCAGTGCTCATGGTAGTACACAACAGGGCATCAAATGTGGCAGAGTAAAGGCACAGAATAAAGACAAAGGTTATACTCCAAAGTGCTCAAAGCGGGGCCTGTTCTGAGCGATGAGCTTATGACCTTGGCTGTAGTTTGCTTTTGCTTTTCTGTTCTCTCAGGTTTTCTGCCTTGAGCATATGTTGCTTCTGCCATTTCAAAAATTATTAAAATAAGGAAAAAAAAAAAGACAGGAGATACAGTTGTAAGAATCTGGGTGCCATTTACTCAGATGTTTTTGAGAGACCACTTAGGCACTTGTGGTACCGCCGGGAGGAGTGCTCCTGGGGATACCCGAACAGGGATTGGAGAAGGAGCAGCCTGCCCCACCCCTGGGTCCTCCTTCCCTCGCGGGCTGGTGTGCAATAGATTGGAACACTCATTCTTTCACCATCCACGTCTACAGAGGACATTTTTGCTAGGTTTTCTGGAGGCAAAATAGAGACTTTCTCCATTTTAGGAAGTATCTCCGTTTTAAGGAAGTAGGTACAAGCAGAAAAGATCCAGGAGGCAGCAGAAGGCAATGACTTCCTGGCTTGGCACAAAAGGAAAAGTATATTCAGGACACATCAGTTAGAAGACTTGCTGTGTGAGCTTTTGCCTTTCGAATACCCATCATTTGACACCTGGGAGAGCAGAAAACCCGAAGGGTCCTCAATTCAAGGAGGAGGCAGTGTGGCTGTGAATTGTAGCTTCTTGTTTAAGGGATGGTGGTGACCCTGATGCAGCTAATTAGTAAGTATCTGGTTTTTCTTAACCTTCCAAGGCATAATGGAGAATGGCCGACACAGCCAGCCACCAAAATGGGGTTGTTGCCTATATAAACATTATACATGTATATGACCATGGCCTATAAAGATTCCAGCAAGAAATGGACAACAGCATGTAACAGGGAAGTAAGTACATGTTTGGCCAAAGAGCCACCTAGCTATTCAGTACATCCTTAAACAGAAATGTGAGGAGAGAAAGGTAAAGACTCAAATAAAACTATTTAGCTGGGTGCTTTGGAGAGCATGGCAGGTGTAGTTTGAAAACTAAGCAGCACTCGGCCCTTTAAATTGATTCTTAGTTCTTGGTTACAATACTGAATTTATTTTAAAATTTCACAAAGCATGAAAGGGTACCATGAAGTTAAATGTATCAGTTTAGGAAGGGAGACCTTGAGTTAAGGAAGAACAGTGATGATGTAAAACACAGCATTACTGAAGCCATACTTAGGACTTAGCACTCACTTTGGGGGCAGCAAATAGATTAAACTTAAATTTTTAATCCTGTTTATGCCCTGTGGGCTTTTTAGGGAAATGTTTTTGAAAAACTGAAATAAATGATGAGTCCAGTGAGCTGAGTAAGTGATTCCAAGATGCTGTGGGCTTTGGAGCCTTGGTGGGAAGGAACATTACTGAAATAAGCCACTGGGAGAACATGCCTTGTAATGAGCCACATCAACAAGGATTGTTTGGTTGTAGCAATCAACTCTGGTTGACATAAATAAAAGCAACCTCAGTTGGGAGCCCACATAATCAGCAATGAGGTTGGAGAATCATATTTGGAAATGAACAGTAAACAAGGTGGCTCCAGGGAGCCAGGAGTTGGGAATTACAGAGCCCACCTCAAAATGGGAACTGGGGTCAACCTGCCTCAGTTATAATGCATAAACTCCACCTGCATTATCTCTTTGTTGTCTCAAGATTCAAATTCTAAGGAAAGAGGATATAAGGGAGAATAGGGCGTCTGATTGGGGCCATAAAACAGTGTCAACCCATGGTGGAAAAGGCAGTTCCCCAAGAGAAGAACTAGGTGCTCTTAGAAAGTAGAGAAATGTTTGCCCGGCAGCCCCAAATGGTTACACACAAGCTCAACAGAGACATGGGTGTTTGATTCGAGAGAAAAAGGAGGAAAATCAAAAGTTATGTCATCATTGATCAAGTCTGTGGGTAGATGGTTTATCCACATAATTAATGCTGTCTGGAGGCTGATTACAAAGCAGTCATAAGAATAGAATGTGGTTTGACAGCACACTTCAGATTGGTACATTTTCTAGGAATCTCTGCATGCTGCAGATTGAACATCTAAAAAATTCTTTACATACCTGTTGACTGTAGTATTACTCAGAAGACAGAGAGGGCAACAAGGACACCTGCTTCTTTGAATGCAGTCTTGATCAGAAAGGACAGCAGGTTGATATCTATGCGTGTTTACAGTTTATAACAGTGAAAGAAGGAAATGCTGGACACAGTTCAACTTCAGGAAAGCAGAATCTACAAAAACTCAGAGAAACATCGGATGGGATCCCATGAGGAGGACTCTAAAAAGGAATAAGGCCTGGGGAGGTTTGAAGGCTTATAGTGGTTCCAAGCTTATAGCCAGAGGGTGCATGGAAAGACACTGAGTACACATTTAATGAAGAGCCAAGTGCATCTGCAGAGGCAGTTCTCTGCTGTATGTTCCAGAAGCTGTGCAGAGAAGATCAAAAGAAAGACGTGTCCCAAAGGATCTGACAAAGGATGGTACTGAGTGACACTTTGTTCAGTGAACAAGCATGTTGGTGCTCCTGGGTGGCAGTTGTTTACGAGAATGTCAGGAAAACTGAAGGTTAGAAGAAACTGAGGATTGTCCACGTGGCTATTGTCCACACGCAAAAAGGGGCTTTTTAAAGCTGTATTTGAGAACAGATATGTAAAAAAGGAAGGAATAAATCCATTCATAGGGTTAGGTGGAATAAGATTAGTGCAGAACCAAGAAAACACAACTACTGACTATAATTCTGTTTTCATACTTTGTGTCAAAGAGAAGGATATTCAAACTACAGAAGATAAAACAAACATAGTAAATAAGAAAGAGAAGAGTGAGCAAGGATCCTAGTAAAAACGACCAAATGCTATAGATGAATTTCTTTTCAAGGGTATGGATGAGTTATACATCAGTATACTGAGGAAAGTTGTCGCAAAAATCATCCCATGCATGTTGGTAATTTTTAAGAAATAGTAGCAATGGAAAAATTGCTCAGAGAATAGAAAAAGACAAATAGGCTTCTTATTCTAAGTAAGTAAAAACACCTAAAGACTCTGTAGACTACAGAGGATAAAACCTGCTGATTCTCTCCCAGGAAAAATTCTAGACCAATTATTACAGATAGGGAATGAATACTTGGGCCTCTGAATGAATCCATCAAAAATGAGTCCCAGTAGACTAACTTTATTTCATGTGTTAGCACTTCAGGACTGATGAGGGAAATGCTGCCAGTGTAATGCTATCAAGAAAATACAGTTTGATTTCACTAAGGTACATGCAAAATCAAATAATTCAGAAGGACAAAATGGAGCAATGTAAGTTAAAAGGGTGGCTGGTCAGTGAGATGGAACAAAGACCTTCTTAAATGAATGCATCCCCAGGCATACCCTATGTGGATTACCTTGAGCTTTTGGGAAGGGCAGGAAGTTTTTAACCAGAGCATCCCCAGAAAATGTTCACTGATGTATTCATATTGACCAGGGAGGGGGCATCTAGGGTGTACCAGCAGGGTTTGTCCTCCTTTTCTGTTGAGAGTTTTATGATCAAATTGAAAATAGGCATATAAGGTAAATTTATCAAATTCAGAAGTGATAACAAAGCCCAGAATGATAGCTTGAAGTGTTGGAAGAGTGAAGGGAAAGGAATGAACTACAGCTGTGGATCAAAGCCAGTCAACCAAGTTAAACTGAACAGTAACACACTTAATGTTGTTTATGTCAAGAATAATGATTTAATTAGGAAAGATATGAGGCCAGAAGGATATGAAACCAAGTTTGACAGCAGTTTAGGTGGAGAAAAGCTAGAGGCCTTAGTTCACCACAAGCTTATATAATCCAACAGCATTCCAGGTCTGCTAGCAAAATTGATGGAGAATTAAGTTTTACTAGTGTAGAAATCAATCATGAAAGATGGTATTCCTACTGTTTTCTCTTCCCATAGACCAGAGCTTTAGAGTATGGACTTTGGGGTCACACTGCCTGTTTTTTAATTTTCCCCATTTCCTTCTAGCTCTGTGCCTTCCAGCAAGGCCCAAGGCTCTCTAAACCTTATTCCTCATCTATAAAATGAGCAGGATAATAGAACTATGTCACAGGGCTTTTATAAGAAGTAGTCTAGAAAGTACTCGTAAAACTCAGCCCAGAGTCTAATATCTAAAACGTTTGGTAGAAGTTTTTGTTACTGTTTCTGTTATTGTTACTCTGTGGGGGACTATTTTAAAGGCACTAAAAACAGAATCTATCCTGAGGAAAAAAGTTTACAGACTTAATCAAAGAACATTTATAGAAACTTGGAGTGTGTATTCATTATTTATTGCACATAAAAAATCACTCCAAAAATTACCAACTTAAATCAATAAACATTTATCTCACACAGGTTCTGAGAGTCAGGAATTTAGAGGCCTCTTGGGCAGGAGGGTCTCCTGAGTGTCTCTATAAAGGTTGCTGTCAAGATGTCAGTTGGGGTTTCACAGTCATCTGAAGGCTTGACTGGGGACCTAATAATGGCTCACTCATATCACCAGAAGCCTCAGTTTCTTGCCGCACAGACCACTCTGTTGGGTATCCTGGTGACCTGGCAGCTAGCTTCCCCCAGAAGAAGCGATCCAAGTGAGGGAGAGCAAGGCTGATGCGACAGGCCTTTGTGACCTAAGCTCCCAGGTCACATACCTCCCATGCCCTACCTGCCACGCAGACCTACACGGAGACGGTGTGGGAGGGGTCTCCACAGGGCCATGGATACCAGGAGGTGGGGGTCACTGGGAGCCATCTTGGAGGCTGGCTGTTACGGGGAGTTGGTCACCACAGAGACTCAGAGATTTGCTGGCTGACTGCAGGTACTTGAGAGGACGGTCATGCAGATGAGAGCGACTTCCTTTGTGTGGCTTCCAATTCAAACCAGTTGGCAGAGGTTTCTTTAGAGCTTCATCTATATTATTGTATTTTGATGGAAAAGAAATGTTTCATCAAAATATAAGGTTCCTGAACCGTTATGGCTTAGAGAAACTGTTAAGGGGTAAAATGACCTTGGTATTTCTGGAATCCTTTAACATTTCTTCTTTTAAGAACAAAGAACCAACATGGTTGGTTTATACCTAGCTAGTGGAGTTTAAACCAAGACCTCCCAACTTTGTACAAGGTAAAGGCTCACCTCATGGAAAGGGCAGGAACAATGAAATGGCCTTGGCGGCCATCTGGTAGACCTTGAAGAGAGGAATGAAGTGAAGCTCTAGGAGACAGTGGCCAGTGGCCAGGTAATGCTCAGACATCCACCAGGGGAACCCTGTCTACTCTCTGAAAATGCAGAAGAGCTTGCTTACAGTTTACTGGGGATTCCCACAGAGAGTACTGAGAACGCACTCATTTGTTAAATGGCCTCCAGGAGAAACGTTCTAAATACTTGGTGGGGGTCATGAGGTACTATTAAATTGGCCACCCTGTGTGCACAAAATGTAGAAAATGTCTGTAGGAAAATTAAGGGAGACTTGAACATACCACTTTTATTCTTCCTTTCTCTCATCTTCCCTTGGTTGCTCATTGAAATAAGTGATCTGCAGAATATGAAACTATTTCCAATCTTGTATCAGGAACTAGGAGCCCTCAAGAATTTCTGCCACTGAAGGTACAGATGGAGTGCATTCAGCCTCCGTGCAGCAACCACTCCTCCAGGAGGTGAGGGGATTGTCACGAGCAGATTCACACCAACAGCCCAATCTTCGGAGGCCAGGGGGTAAGGGTAAGGGCAGCCTGGGGCCGTGGGGCTGGGGGAGGTCCATCTGGATCCTATCAGTGCCTCAAGAACGGTCACCAGCAGGGCCTCACTGAGTGATGAACTCAGCTCTTATCCCTGGCATGGCGCACAGATGCCTAGCAAACAGGGAAGAAAAAAAAACCTTCTTGCTCAAAGATAAACCCCCTGCTGTACTGGCTCTGTCTCCTGCTCTGCCAGATTCCTCAGATATCTAAAGCCAGTACATTTCAACGTGTGCTTTTATATCTTTATCTGGGCCCAAAATATTGAACAGGGCCACACAGTCTCTGACAGAACCTATCTTAACTCCCTCATACTCAACAAAGTAGATCTTTGTAAAGATGATGGTGAAAGAAATTACTGGCCATATGAAAAGATTCATTATATGAGAAGAACATTCTTAAGGAATTTTGATGACTATCTATACTCTTAAGAAATGAGAGAAGATATTTGGATAATCTCTAATTTGTGTCTCCAAGACTGAAGCTGACATTGCCCCTGTGAAACCACAGCAGGGAGCTGTGAGAAACAGCTGCATGCACCCCCATGTTCATGTATATTTACAATAGTCAAGACATGGAAGCAACCAAAGTGTCCATCAATAGATGAATAGATAGTATATAGACATGTACAATGGAATATCATTCAGCCATAAAAAAGAATGAAATCTTGCCATTTGTAATAACATGGATGGACCATAGGGGATTATGCCAAGTGAAATAAGTCAGAGAAAACTAAATACCAGATGATCTTACTTATATGTGGACTCTAGAAAGTTTTTTTAATTAAAAAAATGTTCACAGATACAGAGAACAGATTGGTGGTTGCCAGAGGAAGGGTTAGGAAGGTGGGCAAAATAGGTGAAGAGGGTCAAAAGGTACAAACTTTCAGTTATATGTAAGTCCTGAGGGTGTAATGTGCATCATGGCCACTATAACTAATAATACAGTGTATCTGAGAGTTGCTAAGAGAGTAAATCTTAAAAGTTCTCATCACAAGAAAATAATTTGGAACTATGCATGGTGATGAATGTTAACTAGACATATTATGATCATTTCACAGTATGTACAAATATCAAATCATGTTATACAGCTGAAACTATGTCAATTACACCTCAATTTTTTTAAAAAAATAAAAAGAAAATAGTGTTCCCGTAGTCAAATTATACTATGTATGAAAGCTAAGAGAAGTTGGCATAGAAATCTGAAATATATTCAAACTGTCAAGTATCAAAAAAAAGAACTACTGGCAAGGAAATGAAAAAGTATGACAACCAATTTTGAATTCACAGTGGACCAATGAGCAACAGATTGGATATTACAGTTAATAAAATCAGTGAAAAATTTTTTAATGACCTGGGAAACTTCTCCCAGAACACAAAACAAAATGAAGAGGAAAGTGAATTCTGATCAACAGAACTAGATGATTCAACTAGCAGAATAATAATTCCATAGGAAGAAAAGAAAGCCAACTAAGGTTGACATAATCTTCAAAAAAATAACTAAAGAGAACTTTCTTAAACTGAAAGAGACAATAAATTTGCATTACAAAGTGAATGAAAAGAAATGGTAGGAGGCCTTGTGGGATCAATAGACCGTGACTGAAGTTGTCATTGATACACAAGGCCATGAGCTCCGATGGGAACACAGAAGGATGGTATTTCATTACCTCGACACACCCCCTCACATGCCTACCCTGGAAAAAATGTTCAAAGACCCTCTTCAGCTAGATAACTATCTCAAGATAAGCCCCAAACCAGTGATCAGGTGTGTCCAAGTGGCTGTTGTCAATTTAGTTATACTAGTACAGATGTCAAAATCAATTATTAAAATAGAAGTTACATATAAAATAATGTAATAGGGACATGAAATCAGAACACAGTAATAACCAACTGGGGATGAGGAGGAGGAAATAAAAGTATGCTATATTTCTTATCTAACAACATCAGATTTCATTCTTCAGGTTGATAACAAGAGTAAATAAGTCAGTTTTTTTTTATTTTAAAGACAACCATCAATAGATCAAAAAGAGTATGCATATTCTAAATCAGTACAAGGAAAAGAGGTCAAAGAACCATAGTCATTTATGCAAAGGACAAAAAAAGGAAAATCCTGGAAATAATAAGCATTTGTAATATGCTCTGTAAAAACAGTGTGTATTCCTCAGTGAGAGATGGCAAGTAATTTTCTTAGGATTTTTGTATTGTCTGAAATTTCTACAATGAGCATGTATTACCTTTTAAATGACAAGCTAGAAAACTCTTTGTGGGACTGTTGTGAAAGTTGTTTCATATGGAACACACTGTGCATAACACTAATGGGTAGATGAAAAGCCTCCAGTGACAATGATGAGATATTATCAAGACATTCTGGGTCAGGCGTTCATGTATTTTTTCCAGTCATATTGATTTGTGATTTTGCAACTGATGAAATAGGAGATATGGAGAAATTAGAGGGCACTCTCCTGTATCAGGCAGACTGAAATCAGAGTAGCTACAGTGCCGTCTTGGTGATGTTTGCCTGCAAGGTCTTGTTACCCAGTAAGTTCACCTCACCTGGGCCCTGCCAGCTGTCAATTGTAGCAGCATGCTTTAAATTTTGTTCTGTTCCCAAGTCCCTTTCCCTCCTGGGCGCGCGCACACACACACACACACACACACACACACTTACCTCCTAACACTTGTAGAAGCAACCTTTGCTCCACCCTTACTTTGCTCAGTTACAAGTGCTGATTTCATAAACATTCAGAGCAAGGACAGGTCATTCCTGGCCCCCAAAAGACTGTTACCACCCCTGCAGAGGTTGGCAAGGGATGGCCTGACTCCTCTAAGCTAGAGAATGGACAGGGCATACCTTAAGCTGAAGAGCAAGAGTTTCAAAGTAGAGGCCTTCAGTCAGGGCCAGACTGACCTCAGATTCTAACTGTAAGACATGTTGTTGGTGTTTGGATGAGGTTCCCAGAATGGGTGATGGGAGAAGGGGAGAAAAGGATGTGATTTATTATGAGGATTTCTTCCTCATCATAAATTCAGTAACCAGCCCCCAAACATTGTTCAGACATCAGGCTTGGCATTAGAGTAACACTCGATGCTGCAACAGATAAGCCTGAATGCTGTTTATTTCCTGCTCAGGTGAAAGTCTGTGCAGGTGTTCCTGGTCTTACAGACTTTGTTCCATGCAATTATTCAAGGACCCAGGCTCTCTTCATTCTGAGGATTCTCCCTCCTCCATGCCCTTGGAGGAGTTCTCTCCACTGAGCCATAGCTAAGGAAAGTAAAAGGGAGATCTCACCAGGAAGGTCTTTTATGGACCAAACCTGGGAGTGTCCCATTTGACTTCTGTTCACATCCATTGGCCATAATGTCATCACATGGTCACACATATCTGCAAGAGAACCTGGGAAATGTAGTGTGTGTGCCCAGGAGGGAGAGGAACTAGGGTATGGGGAAACTTGTAAGAGTCTCTGCCTCAGACTTCTTCTCATTCCCTGCCTCCTTCATAGATTGGTTTCCCTGCCTGGCCTCTATCAATTAAAAAAAACAACATGAGTATAATGGTTGGAAATGGAGTAGATCACATAGGCCATGTTCTTTCTGTATTTTATTGTTCATAGTGGGACCGTGTGGGGTTTCTGTGCCTAGAGGCCAAGCCTGAGGTCAACTCTTACTAAACATCTTTCATCTGAGCATTCTGTCTTCCCTAAATATTTATTTTGTGTCTCCCTCCTCTTTATCCCCCTTTTAGTGATAAAACACAAGACAATAACATGATTTATCTTATGCAGATTCAAATCTAGTTTCCTAAAGGCCAGTCTAATATAAAACTACACTTTTTTTATTCAAGTGAAGTTGATATGTAATATTATATTGGCTTCAAGTGTACAACACAGTGTTTCAACAGTTACACACATTATTAAATTCTCACCCCAACTAGTGCAGTTACTATCAACATAGAATAATGTTGCAGAATCATTGGCTGCATTTTCCATGCTGCCCTACCATTCCCATGACCAACTTATATTATGATTGAGATTTTTGTGCCCCTTTATCCCCTTTACCTTCCCCACCCACACACCCCAACCCCTTGTCTTAACCACCAGTCACCTCTCAGTGTCTTTGGGTCTACTGCTGTTTTGTTCATTTTGTTTTGTTTTTAGATTCCACAAATAAGTGAAATCATATGGTATTTGTCTTTCTCCGCCTGGCTTATTTCACTGAACATAATACCCTCTAGGTCCATCAATGTTGTCACAAATGGCAGGTTATCTTTATTTCTTATGGCTGAATAATATTCTATTGTGTATATGTATCACATCTTCTTTATCTATTCATCTATTGATGGATACTTTAGTTGCTTCCATATCTTTGCTAGTAAATAATGCAGCAATAAACATAGGGGTGCATATATCTTTTCAAATCATGGGTTTTTGTTTTCTTTTAGTAAATTCCTAGAAATGGAATTACTGAGTCATGTGGTATTTCTATTTTTAGTAAACTGGAGTTTTATCTGTGATAAAATCAATAAAAATTAAAAATTAAACTTTAATTTTCTTCATAATGTAGGGTTTTAAATAATGCTTATTTTCAAATTCTAAAATGTTTGTTTATAAAACTTGGAAAATTATAAGAGAGAAAATCATTGCCCACATCTCATTACTCTCTTAACATCTCAGTGTCTTCCTTCAGGAACATAATCTTGATTGAAGGGCCTTTATCTAAGCGCCACCCAAAATCATCACTACAACACCGAGATGGAAAAGGAAGAGTCATGTTTTTGTCATGGACAAAGTCCCAGCCACAAATTCATCTATGCTTAAGGCTGTTAAGCTTTGCCTTCATTTTATCTCTGTATGCCTCAGTTTCCTCACTTAAAATAAGGAGTAGCCTTCATCCACTCAGACTGCATCTGCAAACTGTAAATGAAAAAGGCATCTATCAAAAGTTAAGAGGGCATAGAATGTTCTAGTAAAACGATCTTCCTGGTGCTTACGTGTACTGAGTGTGGAGGGTTAGAAGGGATTATAGTTCAAAGACTCAACAAGAGGAAACATTTTTTCCTAAGGGTGGATTGAGGGTTTCCTGCCAACCACTTTGTCTAACAATTTTGATATTAGGAAAGAGGAGAACAGAGCCGCACAGAGACTGTGAAGCCAGGCAGCCCTGGGCTCCAACAGGGCTGTTGCCCCAACAGAGCCCAGACAAAATTCCCTGTCCGGCAGGGCTCACCTCTAGTACCCAGGGCTGTTCACATTTTGGCTCAAAGCTGGCTGGTGAGATCCAAGCACAGATATCCTCACTGACTATGTAAATGGAAATTTGAAGTATTTTCAAAATGCTGGTTGCCACCTAAGAGGATGTAATTAGGATAGAGGGCTTTCTGGTTTGAAGATATGAAATAAATGATCTGTCTCTTTGAAATCAAATTATTAAGTAATAAGAGAGAAGGGAGGTTTGGCTCTCAGTCTTCAAAGCAAAATCATGACCTGCAATTTTCTTAATTGGCTTTCTGCATAACATTGCTGGGGCAAGGTAGGACAAGAAGGAGCACCCTGGGGGCCGGGGACCAGGGTGAGGAGGAGGAGGAGCCCAGTGGGCAGAGAGTTGTCTGTGTCTAGTGCATTGCCCTTCCACTTCAACCTCATTTTCAGAAGGGTTCTGGAATGCAGTTCGGGGCTGCTGAGGGCATCTCACACAGGCCTCTTCTCTGCCCATGCCCTATGGGAAGGGGCTCACGCTCCTGGTGGGGACTGGGTGCTGGTAAAGGGCCAAACTGAAATGTGTGTGCTGTGCATCTTTAGATGAGTATGCGCAGACTCTGGTTTTAGCCCCTACTTCACATGATTTCACTGAGATTTTATTTTAGATTCCTAAAGCCTCATTGCTAATTAAAGCCATTTTGCCTTGGAACTTTTAGCTCTTTTAATTCTAAAAAAAGCCCTGAGACGCTCATGGTAATACTTGATTTGTTTACTCTTCAAATGACTTAGCTACAGAAGGTGCCCATAAGGATTTCTTATCCCTCAACTCATTCCCTCCCTCCTCTCGCTCCCTCTCTCTCTCTCTCTCTCTCTCTCTCTCTCTCTCTCTCTCACACACACACACACACACACACACACACACACGCGTGCACGCACAAACCCTCTGAAGTGACAGTATGTTACATTAGAAAGAGCAAGAGCTTTAGAGACAGCCAACCATGAGTTCCTATTTTGTCTCTGCCATTGACTAACTTAGCAACATGGAACAATGTTAACCTTCCTCAGCCTCCCTTTCTTCTATAAGACCAGGATAATAATGACTATCTCACAGGATTTTTGTGAGGATTAAATGGAATTCTCTGTATAAAATGCTGGGCAGAGTGCTTGCAGTTAGTAGACAATTTATAATTAGTAGCTGTACTACTACTAATAATAGTCATCCTCAAAGTCCAACCTCAGAAAATCCCCATTGGATTAAAAACTCTAAGCCTAGGTACTTTAGATGGGATAGGAACCTAGCAAGGTATGTCTATGTCTATGTTTATGTTATCTGATTCTCTTCTCCCTGTTGGACTAAAAAGGTACCAAAAGTGATATGAATTCTGCCTTTGCCTTCAAAATAAGGACAAGCAGGATGAATCTCATGGGGTCAAATACAACCAGTGACTTTCTCTGATGGTGTATCTGTTTTCCCATCACACACACACACACACACACACACACACACACACACACACACACACACAGGTATTGTGTTATTAACAACCAGTCCTGGTGGGGAAGTGTATTTCTTTACCAGTACTTTCTTTGAATTTGGTTCCACCATATCCAATGCCCCTTGGGTTTTACCCAGAGAGAAATGATCGGAAGAAATTAAATTAGCTCAGATGTTCCCTTAGGTTCCCCCCAGCATCTTGTTTAAAGCTGCAGAAGCTATTCAGGAGCCCATGTTAGCCCCGCTCTAAGCCAAAGGCTCCCAGTCTCTCCGGCATGGGCATCCCCTAGCCTAGAGGTGGGGGCACTGGTGGGGATGTACTTTGTGACGTGGCCTTGTACCGTTCTATGAACCAGCCCCACCCTACTAGCTATCCCTCAGTTAACCACTGTCCGTGGACATGCAGAAATCTCTTTTGCACCTGTTTTTTAGGCACTGCTCCCTAATTGAAATAAGTTCCATATGCATAGTTCCCTACTCCCTCACCAAATAAAGTAATACTTCCTCTTGTTCTTCCCTATGCCCCTTTCTGATTACTAGAAGCTGCCTAGCAAGTTAAGTGTTCCCCTTCCTCATGGCCACACGATTTGTAGATTTTGAGTATGTGTCTTCCCAGCATTTGTCTTCCTGGACTTGAATAGTATCCTAATTTCTACAGCTCTTAATTCTCTCATAACCAGAGAGAACTGGGATAAAATTCCAATCCTAGTACTTTCTAACTACGTGTCAGTTGGCAAGGTCATCCAAGCCTTAGTTTTATTTCCTTATCTGAAAACGAGACTTGTAATGCTTGCCCCATAGGGTTATTTGACTTAGAATGAGATAATAAGGTATCTGTGCCATTAAGTGGAGGTGGAGGGGTGAGTAGGGTCTAAAGCCAGTTAAGATCAGGGAAAGGGACAGATCAAAATTGCTAAATATTGTATATCTGCATTCAAGGATCATGATCTAGGAAAAATATGTATCATTTATGTATAGGAGTTACTCTCAGGAGACTGAGGATCTAGGGGTGGGTGGTGGTAGTGACAGAAACAGCACCACCCTCCCACAGCCCTCTACCTCATCAGGTGGAAAGGCAGAAGGACTTGCATACCACCTACTTGTCTTTTGCTGCTTCACTGAAATGAATGTCCTTTCTCCCTAAATGATGGTACTGTGAAGCCAAACTGTTTTCAAACTGCTTCATAGCTATTATTTTTAAAGTATCCCCTGCTCTTCGTTTTAAGAGTGCATCAGTTGAGTGATTATATTTATCTCATCCCACCACCCACACACACCTCCAAACAGCAAAACCGAGTTCCCCTCTGGTCAGCAGCCCTTGAGAATAAGATGCATCTTCCTACTCCTGTAAATGTACCAGGCGTTACTTCTCTGCACTCTGCTAAGTTCCACTGCTCACTTGAAACCCTCCCTTGTTCTGCCCATTCACATGGCCTCAGGAAATGTCCCTGTAGATTATCTTCCTTGAGGGGCAGTCCTGTCTGTGGTCAAGGTCAGGAGCATTGCCACACTCCATACTGACAATGCTCTTCCTCTTCAGAATCACTTATAAAACTTCTAAGGTTCTTTACTCTCCCCCAAATGCCCAGGCACCAGGGTCCCTGCTCATTGCCCTCTGTCTGGAGAGGCGCTCATGTCCTGTTCCACTGATGTCCCTGCGCCCTGGCACAGCACCTCTGCTACCCTGGTGTGAGCCTCTGTATCCCTGCCTTTCCTGCACACACTGGCTCATCAGCAGGTTTGTGCGTTTCCTCACATGAACTTGGAGTTCCATCCCTGTAAATGGGCCCGCCAGTAGGCTGAAGTGAGCCTTCCCAATCCCTGAATGGCCCCTGGAACCACGTGTGACTAGCCTGGCCCTGGGGTAGAATACAGGCCTGGGCACCTGGAGCTTCAGAGGGCAGCCCCAGATGTTTACCCTCAGCCCCACCAGGAGCTGCTTGCTGATTTCCATCTTCATTAAATTACTTCATTAAATCTACTACTGCCTTTTCTCCTAGACGTTCCAAGAGCATTAGTCGGCTTAGCCATTGCAGTATCTGAAGAGGAAATACTCAGTCCCAGGTCAAAAACCTTGGCTGAAAGTTCGTGCTAAAGAGCCAGGCGTCATTATTAAATGGTCAGAAAGTTAGCCATGATATCTGAGGAAGTAATGAAATGTCTATAAATGATGTAAGCTTTGCAACAGGCAGACATGTTTGCAATCTCAGACATCTAGACAAAAGAGTGAGGCGCCTCAGCCTCAGCTGTCTCCCACTGACCAGCCCAGCAGAAAGTCCAATTAGGGCTGCTTTTCAAGGGGGCGGTGATTGTACTCAGTGGTGTGGATGCCGCTCCCCAGGGAGCTGTCCAGATGGCTGCCTCCCCAGTCCTGCTGAAGAGACCCCTCCTGTGAATTGAATCCGTGGTTTCCATGCCCCTTGATTGCTATTCCAGACCCTCTTCCCATGAGTGGGGCTGGGCTCTGAGCCCTATTAGTGAGTCTGTGGTCTCTGGGCAAAACTCTCAGCCTCCCCAGAGAACTGCGATGTCTGCAAGAAGTGCAGCTTGCTTAACATGTCCAAGAGGCCTCTTATAAACTTCAGAGCAACAGGAACTGAGCAGCTTTAGAAACTCCTTCTCCCTTGGAGGTCTTCTGAAAACTGAAACATTTGATTCCCCATCAGCCCCGGTGCTAATCAGGCCGGATGCCAGACCAGGGGAATGAGGCCAGCCTCATCCCTTGTCCCTCCACCCAGTATCCACCGGGCCCTCCTTGGGGTTTCCCAGAGGCCCTTACCTGCCTTCTTTTTCTAACTGAGGTTTTTCTTCCGTTTTAAGTGTCTAGGCCTTTCCTTCCTTCACTTGATAGTTCCTTGAGTTATCAGAAAGAAGAGAAAGAAAAATTAAGAGGGTGAGACAGAGAGAATGGAGGAAGGTAGAGAAAGAATAGGGAGAGAGAAGGGAAAAAGAGTGAGGCTCAGAGACTCATTCTCTGGGATGGTGCTGGGAATTTGGGGGTTTCCTTGTAAAGCTCATTTCTATCTAAGTTAATGTGCAAATTGCCACCTATTGTGGCCACCTGCCCTGCCTGGCTCTGTGAGGTGGCACAGGGAGAGCACATAGCACACACTCAGAAAGCGTCACCCTTCTTCTCCCCTCCCCAGCCTTCCCCTGGGTCTATTTTCTCCCAAACCTTGGTGAAGCTCCTGGGACCATGCGTGGGAACAGTCATGTGTGTCTGGGCTGCCCACACTGTGGTGTTGAGATTTTCTTTGCTGACTCTAGTGGCATTTGAGGCAAACACCTTTAAAAGCCCCAAAGCAATGACCTTCCCTCCCTGTGGCATGCTGTGTGCTTGCACTGAGCTCTTGAGTGCATCAGCCCTCGGGGCCTGCCCAGCACCTCTCAGGGCAGGGTGGATGAACAATGCCCCCCGACTCCCCCGCTCCCCCCTGCTCTGGGGCTGGCTCACCCTGAACTTGCTTGGTGAGAGGAGAGGTCCAGGATGCGGTGTACCTTTGGGACTGTTTGGTCCCCTCCTCCCTGTCCACTTCTCAAGTACAAATTCCCCAAATCTGCCAAGGGCACCATGGGAAACAAGACCATCCCTCACATTACCAGCACTGAACTTCTCAGAGTCGGGGCTGTACCTGTTCAAGAGGCTTAAACTAAAAGTTCACTTTTAAGATGTTTGTAATTCTATCAGGGGAAAATGCATATAACAGAGTAAAAACAGCGTACATGAGTGTATGTGTGTCTGCACGCATCGTGGACTTTCAAGGTTCTCTCTAAGTGGTAGATTTGAGAGAGGTTTTATTCTCTAAGATGTTTTTCATTCTACATTGGCATTTACAAAAGGTGTCTACAATGAAATTTTTATAACCAGGAAAAAGGTTTTAAAAATAAACAATCTTTTAAGGATCATGATACTCAAGTAGCATTGAGCTTCTCTGGCTCCCCAGTGCCTTGGGTTGAGTCAGACAAGGGATTGTGGAGCAGGGGCCCACCTTCCTACCATCAGACTTCCTGTTCTAAATCTGGTCTCTGCAGAGAGCAAAACTAGCACACAGTTAGCTGCTGGCACTGTGGCCATGGCATGGAGTTTCCTGGAAACCTGGGCCCGTTGGTTTCTTAGTGAGCTGTGTGCAGGGACAGACTCTTTACACAAGAGGATGCTTCTGCATTGTCTTCCAGAGATCATGCAGGATGCTGTCCACATAACACAAGTAATCCCCTTCAAATCAGCTGACTACAGCCTGGGGCAAAGTTGAACCTCTCCTGCATATGCAAAATGAACTAATGAAATGTGTACATCCTTGCTTATACTGCTAGGAAGCAGAGAGCTAGCTTCACAGCAGAGAGAACTTGCACAGCTTCAGCACATACGTGTGACTTTCTGATGTGTGTCTTCAAATATTAACCTAATACCCATCTTCTTTGCTCTTACCTACCCTTATCTTCCTTTGCCCTGACCTTCCCTTTCTCACTGCCTGTCTTTGTCTGTTTCTGCCTCTCTCCCCTTCCCTCCCCTTTGCAGTCTCTCTCACCATCTTTTATCTCTGTCTGTCTCTGTCTCTCTTCCTCCTTCCCTCTTTCCTTTGTGCTGTGTGCATGTCCCCTCTCCCTCCCTACTCCCCACCCATATGTCTGTCTCTGTCTCTCCTTCACACACACACTACACCACACACACACACACACACACATGTCTTTCCCATTTGCATCCCCTTTTTATGGCACCTATTTTTATAAAGCCACCTCAGGTCATTTATAAGCTGAGGCAAAATATCTGTGAACACAGGGGAACTGAGCTGTGGCCTTGAGTGCACTCCTCCCCCGTCAGTCAGGGAGAAGAGCATTCCCTAAAGACAGACCCAGAGTTTTTCTTTTACTGTATATCTACTGACCTGATGTTTTACCACAAAGAATGTCTGCAGACTGCAGGCTTTAGTATCACACAGGATTTTGAAGAGTGGAAAATGATCAGCTCCAGAAAAGACCCCTTTCGGGACCCCTGTCATTTTAATTTTTCTAACAGGCATTTTGTCTCTATCCTTTGTTTCCTGTGTAATACAGCCTGTGTTTCAAGTGTCAGTGTGCATCAGAATGCCTGGAGGGCAAATGGTACCATCTAGCCATTCTATTTCAATAAATCTGACTTTTAAAAAGTCACCTGGAGAGCTTGTCATGCACATTCCTGGGCCACACCCCAGAGATCCTAATTCAGTAGGTCTGGGGTGAGACCCACAAACTTAGCTTTCTGACACGCCTGCAGGGAGGTGAAGCTGCTGGTGCAGAGCACACTTTGCAGAACCGGCTCTAAGCCCTGAGACTTCCACTAGCCTCTCGGAGGTGGCTGTCTAAATGGCCTTTTGTGGAGCGTATCAAAAGCCTTCTCAATGTCTAAATCAAATTAGACCCACTAATCTCCAGCCCCTTCATCTCTCCATATTTGCTCCTTGATGAGTTTAGTGAGCACAGAGAAGCCAGTTATCTGAAGTATGCAGATCCTTCCAGTCTCAACTTAACATCCAGTGTCGGTGAGTGGCCAAGCCCATTCGCCAACCAGCCAGGCCTGGGACTCGCAGGGCAGCCTGGGCAGTTGGACCCCACATCCCAGAGGCTGCTGCTGGACAGGGACATGCCGCAGCCAGGAGCAAGGCCAGCATCCTGGGTCCACATCTCCACTTGGCTTTGGGCTTCTGTGCTGCCCTCTCATGTGAAAGTAACTATCATTAGGAACTGAAGGGGACACTTGGACTTTGAGTCACATCACTCTGAATTTAAGGGGTGGGGGGAGAGTGCATACTACAGTGGTCCTATCACATGTGGGGATTCATTGGCATCTTGGGAGTGTTAGTGATAACAGGAGAAGAGCTCGTAGCTGAGGGCTATGTGCCAGGACACTTGGAGTATGACACTTAAGACGCTTTGCCTCATCCAGCCTCAGAGCCACGCATGAGGCAGGTGGACTCCCATCTTACAGAGACCAAAGCAGGCTAGAAGGCTGCAACTACTCCATCCGGGTGGGACAGACAGGATTCACATCCATGGCTCTCTGCCTCCTAAGCCCATGCTTTTACCCCTAAGTGCTCTCTCACCTTCAACATCAAGGATTCTGTTATAATTTTAGCTTCTAGAATTATGAGATTTCCAAAATCCTGATACTTCTAGAAGCAATTCATGAATAGAGGGGCAGTGATGTGAGTTTAATATTTAGTGGTGGTCCAAAATCCCACAGTATGAAATGGTCTGATGTTCCTCAAAGAGCGCCAAGGAATTTTTTTTCCAGAAAATAAGTAGGAAATACTTATCCCCAAATACTGAAACACAAACCTAGGAGGACCTTTTGAAAGAAGCCATAGGAACTTCAGGCCATCTTGAAATAGCTTCCCACTGTGTCTCAAGTGTTATTTGGACAAAACAAGTCTGCTGGTCTGTAATAAAATAAAAACGATGCCCTTTGGGCTGGTCAGCAGGTCTGTACATGTGTTGTTCCTACAATGCTACTAGCTGCTATTTTTTTCCTGTCTGAAGCCAAGGAAGAAAAACCCTGAGAGGTTTGGTGATGTCCCACGCTCTTGAGAGTCACTGGTGCCTGGGCAATGAGTAGCACCCGCCTGTGTGCCCTGCCCTGCTGCCTGCCCCTCATGGCTATCCCAGAATCTCCTGTGCTGCTCTCGGACGGACTCTGTGCTCAAAGTCATCTTCATGGCGTGATCACTCCTAACCCAGTCACCCCAGAGAAGCCCTGCTACCTTTTTCATTCTATCCTTCTGAGACATCTTCATGTCTAAATTTTGTCTGTTTATTTGCTTATGGAGAATCTTATTCTACAGAACATACTGGAAAGTCACCTGTTTCACTGACAATACTATATTGCGGACACCTTTTGGCATCATTAACTATTCTTCCTTGGCATCAGTTTAATAGTTACAAAGTACTCTTTTGTACCTTTCCTCTGGTCTCTTGCCTTTAAAATGGATTTTTATGAAGGCTGTCTTTACAAAATGATCACCATCAATTTGCAAAAGTAAAATTAGGTCATTCTTGAGCAATAGGCTTAAATAGTAAGATTGTTATGATAAACTCTGAATTATCACATCTTTTGGAGAGATTGTTTTGTTTTCTACAAATGTAAATAACTAAAGCCCAGCTGGAAAGTGCACAATGCAGGCATCTCCAGTCCTGGACCGGCACTTAGGAAATGAATGAGAGCTGAGGAGGAGATGCTCTAGGGACCAGAGATCTCGCCATCAGGGCTCCACCCCTCCTTGACTGGTGGGGTGGGGGTCTGTGGGCATGTCTCACTATCCCGTGGATCTGACCAAATGTCTTTTCTCTCTCCAGCCGACCCGCCTGTGGCCGCCGCTGTGGTGTTCCATTTTAATGAATGCCCAGATTCCCACAGTCAGTTCTGCTTCCATGGAACCTGCAGGTTTTTGGTGCAGGAGGACAAGCCAGCATGTGTGTAAGTTACCCCAGTGTCCTGTGGCCCTGTGGCTGGGGGACATCCCAACAGCCAATTAAAAGAGCATTTACCTCCACAGGCCGTGCCAGAGGCCCTCAAGAACTCAGGAGTCAGATGTGTTAGATAGAACAACAGGCTGAGGGGTGCCTGCTTTAAACCAAGCTGGTTAGAAATTCAGATTCCAGGGCCCTGGGAGTTGGACCCTGGGGATCTGCATTTTAAACAAGCACCTCAGGCAACTTCTGGGTTCAGCAAATTCTGCAAATTCCTGAATTTGAGTTTAATTCATTACTTAGAATTTTTGGAAGGCAAGACAGTGGATTGGATCCCTCTGAGTAGCCAGTGTCTCTAATATGAAGTCTCTGTCCTCCAGCGATTTACAGTACAGCTAATAAAAAAACCTGAAAGTGCGTGCAAAGGGTTGGTATATGTAAGTGGGAAGTGAAGAAAGAACAACTTGGAAATAAAGATGCATTCCAGGGCACAGTGGTTTCCACACCGGCCTAGAGGAGCCCCTTGGACCTTCTTAAGGTGTAGTTGAGCCCTACCCCAGCTACTCCATCTGAATCTCCAGGAATGGGACCCAGGAGTCATAGTAGTTAAGAGCCACCAGTGATTGCCACAGTTGGCCAGACTGGAGGAGAAAGGCACGTGAGGAAAGCTTCCCCACACAAGTGTTAGGGTTTGGCCAGTGGGGAGAGCAGAGAGGTCACTCCAGGCCTGGGGTGGCAGGAGTCCCCCCCATGACAGGTCAGTGCTGCACAGCAGGGAGGAGACGAGATGGAGACAAATCAGAGGCCAGAGCCTGTTGGAAGCGAGGCTGTATTCTCTAAGCAGTGGGAGCCATGTTGATTTTGGAAAGGATGTTTTAAGAAAATTAATCTGTCCACAGTAGAGTACTGTTAGATGGCCATAGACTCAACCCTGGCACCAGTGACATTTAGGGCTGGATAATCCTTTGTTGTGGGACTCTTCTGTGCATTGAAGGACATTAGCAGCATCCCTGGCTCCTACCCACCAGATGCCAATAGCATTACCACCCCACGGTCATAACAATCAAAAATGTCTCCAAACATTACCCAAGATCCCCTAGTGGGGGGGAGCTGAAATTGTCTCCTACCCCTGTTAAAAACCACCTGTCTATGTGAAGTTGCATTTTTACAGGTCAAAATGATTGGAAGTCAGCAATTTCATATGGCACAACCTAATACATAAATAATACTAAATAAAGGCTGGCACTTACTGAGCCTTTGCTTCATGCTCATACTATTGCAAGCACAAGCCATGTGTTAACTATGTAAACCCCAAAATGACCCCATGAGGTAAGCACAGAGAGATTGTGCCCCCATCACACAGCAGAGCTTACATTCAAACCCAGACTGTCTGGCTCCTGAAGCTAAGTTCTTAATCATGATGCTTACTCGTAGCAGATGCATTTGCCCAAGACAAATTGGGGACCAGGAGAGTCTGCCACAGTAAATGGTGGTGAGTAGGGCTTTCCTCTTCCTGAACAGCTGGGGGAGCCTGAGGGCGCCTCTGAGTCTCACCTGGAGAGGTGCACTCCACCCTCCTCTGGGAGGCCCCCGGTCAGGTCTGCAAAATAAGAGCTCTCCCCACCCAGGTAACACAAAGCCCAAGGACAGTAGTCACTGCCATTATTCATGATTATCATTCTTAATAAAACATACATGGGGGCCCCTGGAGGACTGCTGGGATTGTTTTTGTTAGTAGCCATCACTGTGGAAAAACACCACCCTAAAGGAAGTGTGGCCTCTTGGCCCAGATATCGGACCATCTCCCCTGGATGCCTCCCAGTACAGCAGGCAGGAGGCTTCTCCACCACCCACCCCTTAGCAGTGCCGGTGCCGGGCCAGGGCCTCAGCTGTACCCAGCTGTGTGGGGAGGATCCCCTTAGGAGAGAGAGGACAAGTCTTTGCTGAGTTTCGAGTGAAATTTCTTCCTCAGCTGCCTTCCCTTCCAGATCAGGAGCCAGTGTAAACCATCTGAGAGCTGGCAGCCCCAAGCTCAGGTCATCAGCTGAGCCAAAGCAATAACCTTAGCTGCGGCTGAGACCCTCATCAACTAGTGGAAGCCTCCGCAAAGTCTCCTCAGTCCAGATCCCAAGCCCTGCTCTTGGCTCAGGGAGATAAGTGTCCATTACATTTACACAGCGTTACATTTTGGTAATCGGGATGACTGGCTATCTCTCCCCCATTCACATTAAAACATTACTATTAATAATAATAGTAAGCTCTCAATAAAAGTTGTAGCAATGTGCCAGGCACAGCTCTCAGCACTCCACATATGGTGACCCATGGGGTTCTCATAGCTCCCCCCTCAAGTAGGGATTCTTGCCCTTATTGTATAAATGAGAAAACAACTGGCTCAGAGAAGTTAAGTAATTTGCACAGAGTCCCAGAGCTAATCAATGGCAGAGCTGGCATTCAGTTCAATCAGTTTCAACCTCAAAACCCGTGTTCTCCACTCTGCCCCCAAGGGCATGCTACCTTAGCCCGGAATAGTGCAGCTCTGTTAAAAAAGAAACAACAGGCCCAAAATGGAGTCACTTTTGCTAAGCTTATGTCACCAAACTGCAACTTAATTCCTAACCTAATTGCAGTTTCAACCTCTCCCAGTAAAGTAATATTTTCTGGTCAGTCAGGAATTTCCTGATCAGCAGGCATAATATAATCCTCCTGATAGACCCCTTCCATCCCCCAAAGAAAGATGAGGTAATATGCTTTCCCTGTCCCTGCCGTCTTCTGCCTATAAGTCTCCTTTTTGTTCAATTCTTCAAAACTCCTTTCTGTTTGCTAGGTGGGATGCTGCCTGATGCGTAAATCATTGAATAAAGCCAATTTGATCTTTTGATTTACTCAGGTGAATTTTATTTCTTAACACCCCAAATCAGTAAGCTCTTTTATTTCTGGAAAAGGTGTTTGCATGTTCCCCCTGCAGGTAAACTTTCCTCCAGAGAAAGGTCAGGGTCATTCCCAAGCCCACAGTCCTGACCACAGACTCTTGGAGTCCTTCCTGTGGGCCAAGTGCAGGATCTACAGAAACAGCCGTGACACCCTTGTGGTTTGGACAAGCTGGCCATCTGTGGGAATGCATGGCTATGCAAACAATCACCAGGTCTTTACCTCAGTTTCCCCAGTGGATCTTGGCAGCCCAGGGGTGGTAGTCAGCCCACAGACATGTTTTGTGTGGTGGTAGCTGATAGTCCACATTTTCTTTGGTGGTTTAGTTAGTTAGCATTTTAGAAAGCAGGTTTCACAACTCTGTGGAGATGCCAGTTTCTCTTGAATAAGCTCAGAAGAGCAGCAGCACTGGGCCTGAACTCCTGATCGCACCATTCAGCCAGAACCTGGATGCACCTGCCCCACCCCCAGACAGGGCCAGCCCTCACCAACCCTCCGGTTTCCACCTCTCCTCACTGCTCCCCGACACTGAGGCCAGCATCAGTCCCTGATCACCCCCATGCCATCTCTGCTTGCACTAGCCCACTTTGCTCACTTCTCCCACCACATGAGCTTACAAGCATGGTGAGGACAGGACCATGCCTTACACCTTTTGTATTTACGGCACCTAGAAGAATGTTCTAATTAATTAATTCTCACTAGACCAGAAACTCAGTCTGCGCAGAGAAAGCAGAACATTCTGCTCTGGCTCTTAAGAACTGCGCCGGCTTTGGGTTGCTGACACACACTTTCTGGTCAGTAAAACTGACATACCTTGAATAAGGCCATGTCGGTCATGTGACCTAAGATTATAGTCTAAAAAGAGAGAGCTCTCTCTAAAATACTGTCATTCTTAAGATTTTTTCCCATAAGAACAATAGCCTTTAGGTTTCTGGAGATCTTATCATGATATATCACACTAAAATATGAAGTAAAGGAAAAAGCTAGTCAAAGGTCGTTTATCCTTAAACATTTATGCTTCAGATGAACCCCAGAATGTACTTTGGTCTCCCTTTTAAAAATCCCCTCTAGTACTCAACTACCTCAGAAAACAAACAGGAAAAGAATTTCCCAAGACAGTAAAGCTATAGAAATGTAAGGTTAGGACTTGTACATCCTTTTTGCCCTGGGGCAGATTCTGCAAACTGTTGGTCTGCTGCCTGCACAAACCTTCAAACACAGGAAAACAGTTGAAGGAAGCCACCCAGGTGACAAGTTTTAAGGGTTCCAGCTTCGGCAGCCAGTGGCAACTAGTTTGAAGTTTCTCACCTGTCCAGAACGGCCCTCAGTGACTGAACTCCCTGACTTAACTTTCCCACAGCAAAGTGTGAAAACAAATTGCTATCAGCCAAGGAAAACATTCCACATGGCCCTGGCCACAGTACATTCCAGCAGGATCGGAAAGAGTCAAACACCCAGAGAGAAGTGACTGCCATCAGTTCACCACCAGGCTGCCCAAGTGGCCAAGAATGTGCCTCCCAGGAGACCAGGCTTGGGGGCAGTTGTCTTGCGGGTGCTTGAACCACGTCATGGTTCTGTCACCTCAACAACCAGCGTGGGGGGTGGGGGGTTGTGAGGAAGGAGTTATGATGTCACTCCAACCACACGTTTGGAGAAAGTGTCTGTCCTCATTCTCTCTCTCAGAAACAGATACAGAGGGTCACACTCAGGGGAGGATAAAGCAGCAGTTGAAGGCATGGGTTTGGAGGTCAAACAGACCTGAGTAAATATCCAGGCAGACCTGAGTCTCTCATACAAGTACCTTTGCCTCATTAATGCTCAGTTTCTTTGGCATAAAATGGGGATTTCGGCACCTCACAGGATTGTAATGAGGACCTAGTGATCCTACCACCTGTAAAGGTGTTGCTGTCCAAGACAAGATCTGTTAGTGGCATAAATTAATTAAGTGCTACTTAAATTAGTTCACTTAATTAAAGTTTCATTTCTCAGGCTCACTGGCCACATCTCAAGTACTCAATACCTCTAGGTCATTGGTTGCTGCTGTGTTAGCACAAATAGACTATTTCCATCATCACAGCAAGTTCTAGCAGACAGTGCTGGAGAATATTGTAGTTTGGTTCTCAACAGAGCATAAGAGCTCAAGCTGGGGCGGCCATCAGCACAGTTGCCAGTGTGATCAGCCCATTGTTACCATGACCACAGCTGAAGGGTGGTAAGGTCCTGGCGAAAGGAGGAGTACAAGTTGGGTCGAACAGAGAACTGTAGCTCTCCCACACAGACCTTCAGGCAGCGCTGCAGAGGAAGCCTGTACTCCACACAGCCCAGAGCACAGGGGTTATAAGAGTTCACAAGACTGGTTCTTAAGAGGCCAAGCATGGGTAAGCCCAATAGAGGTGTCCCTGGGCTCAGTGCCCCCACTCCCACCCAGCCCAACAGAATTTCTCCATGTTAAAGGCAAATTGATATAAACATTTCTACAAGCACGGTCCTTGGTCAACCTGGTCCTTGACCCCCATTTTAAAGACCATATCATAGGACTTTGCCAAAAGCTTTGGCAAAATACCAGAGCACTAGCTCCTACCAGAGATTACATCATTGTTTATGAAGACAACGTCTCTCAAGGGCCTTGTAAATGCTCCCACCCTTTTATTTAAATGTTTAGCACCTATACAGCCCCTGTGTCACTTCACAAGATATTAACTCAAGGTCACACAGGCATTAAGCAGGATATAACATTTGAACCGATGACAGTTTGGCTCCAAAGTCTATGCCATGTTGTGCCCCCTTGAGGGACCCTATCCTGAGGAAATAATCTCAAATGCAAAAAAAGGTGTGTACACAAAGATAATCACCTGGCATTACTTAAGTTATCAAAATTAGATACAGCCTAAATAGTAAGGGTTCAGTGAAGCAAACTGTACATACATTACTGGACAATCATTTAAAATGACTTTCACAGAATTTTCTAATGACATAGTGAAATGGCAGAGATGTTAAATAAGAAATTGATACAAAATTGTAAAAACATAAAACAAATCTTAACTATGGTAAAAACTACATAGAAATAATCCAGAAGGAAATATGTCAGTTGGACTCCGGTGAGGGCAGGGGGCACTGTAACAATGTGGGCTTTCTTTTCTTTCTTTCTCTTTCTACTTTATTATAATCTATGTACTTTCCAATTTGCTTAGAAGTATGCCTTTTCTAGTTGGGGAAATTTTTCCTTAAGAAAAAAAACGTTTTTAAAAGCACAGCCCTACCTACATTATTGTATTTCTTCAAAATGTTAAAAGGGCACCATGAGCCAGGTGAAATAGGGCCTTGGGGGTCAACTGAGCAACCAGAAGAAAGACCTGAAAGCCCTCCATAGAGGGGAAAGAAAGGCAGATCATAGATCATTTTATTCTTCTAGTTAAAAGGGAGAGGCCTATAGCCACAAAGTTTGCTCCTAAGAAAAGAACCAGAGCAACCTCCAGACTAAATCAGTAACAAAAATGAGAAGGCCTCAGGGCCCTACCTGGCTGGAGCGCATTGCCTTTTATTTTCCAGCCACCGTGGCTCCTTGTGCAGTTCAGACAATCTCTTTGTCCCTCCTCTGCAACACTGTCTCCTTATCCTCGTGTACTTCTTTCTTTCTGGTTTTTATTTTAGGGAAACAGACTGAGTATGATTCCACAGCCTCATTTTCATAATCATGAAGACAAAACAACATTCCAGAACCTTCTGTTTGTCAAAACCCACTCTAGACAGATGAAATTGAATGGTCGAGTGATATAAGACAATGTTCAGTCTTACACATTTCTCATACCCCTTTGTGATTAAATGACTCCTGTTTTGTTTAGGTTCCTTTCTTAAGCAGGGGAGCAACATCTCCCATTTCTCCTTCACCTGATGTGAGGGGGCCCACTTTACAGCCACCACCCAGGGGAAATGCCCAGAGAGAAAGAGAGACAAGGAGGGAGGAAGGGAAGGGGAAGTGGCAAATTTTGAATTGCTGGCTCTTGGTTCTGTGTACTTGAAAGATAGTTTTATCTCGGTGGTCCTCAGGCCTGGCTGCACACTAGAACCACCTTGGTGTTCAGACCAGTTGGATGAACATCTCTAGGGGTGTGACCTTGGCATTTTCCAAGCTTCCCTGGTGATTCTAATGTGCAGCCAGGTGGGAACGAGGGTCTGAGGTAAAGGAGAAGACTGCAACTGAGTCAAGTGAGATTTATTTGCAACCAGGTGAGGTGACCCTTCTCCTCCCTGTGTGACTTGTACCTACAATAATCGGTGCAGTTAAATCTAATATTAGTAGATGTTTGGGAAGTTAAAAAAAAAAAGTTTGTCACCAGACCTTTTCTTTCTCCCCCCTCATCAAAAGCAGCTGGGAAGCATCCCCATTATTACAAACAACTGGGGAGGAGACAGGACCTCTCTCCATCCCAAGGCAGAAAGTCTGAATTGTAGTTCTCAACTTCAGTGGCCTAGTAGAATCATCTGAGAGCTTTAAAAATACTAGTTCTCAGGCATTTCTCCCAGGGATTCTGATTTAGTTGGTCTGGGGTGCAGCCTGGACATCAGGATTTTTTTCAAGCTCCCCAGGCAATTCCAACAGGCAGCCAGAGGTGACGTTGCTGATGACACTCTCACAGTGGTTCTCAATTTTAGCTTCAGCAGAATTATCTTTTGCCTTTTCTCAGAACACTCAAACACTTAGGGCCCATTTTCAGAGAGATTTTGATCTGGGAGGTCCTGGGGGAAGCCCAAACATTTGAACCACAGGTCCTTCTGCCTCCCAGCAGCAGTTTGGCTGTGTGGAGCTAAGACTCACTGTTCTTGGAGCTCACCCAGGCCTCAACCTGGAGTCTCATCTACTAGGCAGCAACCCACATTCCTCCTCTGCCTCACTGGGGAAATTCTCATGCAGAAACATGTTGGGCTCCCTAAATCAATGAGACTGTGGTTTGAGTATTTGCAGCTGTAATAGTAAAGTGACAGTGGCATTCCTGTTGGCATTCTGCCAGTGGCAGCTTTTTAGCAGGGCTAGTTGTAAAGGGCCATCACACAAATGGGGAATATTCCTCTGAACGGCAGAACATGGAAAGTCAGCAGAATGTGACCTGGCCCAGGTGGCCCTCCTTCTTAATGAGTTAAGAAGGCACTGGGGACATCTTCGCAACCTGGCATACCTACAGCAAGGAGCCCTTTTCAGAGGGCAGTCAGCAGCCCGTCTTTCTTTTGGCTGTGTTTGTGAGTTTGTCGTTAGGTCACTCTTCCGGATTATCTTCCAAACCAATTTGCATGAAGGGTAGCCTCCATAGATGAGGTCATTCATTTTTAAACTCTAGAAGCCCCCATTTCCTCATCTGTAAACCAACATAGAGAGCAGCCTTGACCTCACATGCAGTTGTGATTGCTGGGATTAAATGAGACTGATTCATGTTCATGTAAGAGTGTAGCACAGGGCCTGTAATAAATGGTATTTATTGTAATTAGCATTTGGCGGCCACTCTTATTTCAATGGGATTTCTTGGAGCCCCTAGCATTGATTTGTTAACTCATAAGGTTTTCAGAACCAAGTGGCTGGGGAGGTGTTAGAACCCTTCTCTCCCAGGACCTGCAGGTTAGCGTAGCAAACATTTCACACCATGCAAGTTTGCCTGGTGGGGTGCTCACCCTCCTCTAGCCTGGACCTTTTACAAGTAGGTCCTTGTGAATTCACAGGCAAATCCTCCTCACACTACTCTTTCCTAGGAGGGAAGCACCACCCTCTGTCTACAGAGAAATTCCATTGGCTTGACTGCAGCTCTTGGAGAGGAATCTGCCAGTCACCCCAAAGCCCAAGCTCCCCAGCCCCTGTGGTTGGTGGTTTGCTGGAGTTTGTGTAGAGCTGGGTCTTGCTCGCAGGAGCATGGAGGCTGGCCGGAAGGGCCATCAGAGAGGTGGGCTAGTCCTGAGGAGGAGGAGAGGTCAGACCCACAGAATGAGCTATGGAAAAGGGATGAATGGGTGAGTGGGAGAAAGAATAAATTAATCTCTAAACTACATCTTTGCCAAAAATGTAATCTTTGAGATAGAGTTTGAGGAGGAGAGTGAGGAATAAGATTCCAGGCAGAGAAGGGAGCAGGAGTTGAGGGGGCAAGGGGCAGGTAGTTTACTTGACCCTGCACTAGTTTACTTGACCCTGGGCTATTGTAGTGGGGGACATCTTGGGTCAACTGGAACCTAGGAGGTGGGACCTAAAGTAGAGGGGGGAATAGAGTGAGTATCAGATACCAAACAGAGGAAGCCCACACCCAGTGGGAGCCACCCGGGTGCAGGGTGAAAACCTGCAGATGTGCCGGAGGAGGGACCCATTGCAGGGCTCTCTAGACACAGGCGTCCCCTACGCCTGCTGCTTACCAGCTGGAGCCTCCATTCCAGGCCACTGTCAGCTTCCCCCCAGAAAGGGCCAGTGCCTTTGTTTCCTCCACAACCTCCAGCGTGAGCTGTTTCTTGACTTTTGCCTTCATGTAATTTATTAAAACCAAACAAAACAAAAGACAAAACCTGTCCCTGTCCCAGAGCTCTCAGCCTTCTCCCTCCCAGCCCCAGTCTGTGAGCATCTGTTTTCTTATTCAGAGTTCTGTAATCTAGATCTTTTCTGAAGAAAAGTCTTCTTGCTAGAGCTGCCCCCTCTTCTGCTTTGTTCCTCTTCTTTCCAGAGTCTGGCTGGCCTCCTTCAGCTTCCTTATTTACCAAAGATCGCAAACGCTTTGCACCCTTCTTGAACATAAAACCTCAAATCTCTTTTACCCTTTAAAGACTGGAAGCTAAACCAAAACTCAGATTTGATCAAGAACTCAATCTATGGCATTCCTATCCCAAGCCCTGTTTAGTGTGCAGGGGAAGCGGCCCTGGTGCATGAGGAGAACCCGGACTCTGAGGTCAGCAGACCTGGGTGTGAATTTCTCTCCCTTCCCTTAGCAGGGGGGGTGGGGGGGGGGCACAGGCGAATGACTTATCTGTGCAGGAAGCAAATGAGAAAATGTATGTGAAATGTAAAGTAACCCTTAACAGGAAAACAAGTGCCTGAATTCAAACCTTTAAATAAGGTATATAAAAACTGGGTTTAGGGATAGAGGACTAATGAAAGACTTTTCCATTAAGCAGCGTTAAAGACAGAGGCTTGTATGCTCTGGAAACCCAGGTCATAGCCTGAAATAGCAACTTTTGCAGCATCTCCTGTTTGCCAATTAAATATTAAACCCATACATTCGTAATATAAATATTATAGATGTATAGTATATATAAATATACATAATACAGTATAAATGTTTATTTCATATAAATATTCAAATGTAAATATAATACATAATAAATAGATATAAATATTAAACCTGTTCCTTTAACATTAAAATGATTAAATTTTTGTTAACATTGAGCAAAACTTATGCTCCAGCAGCTGCACTGTATTTATCCTGTGGCTCCAAGTACCCTTCTGGCAGCTGGGGTCTGGAATACCCAGGAGCCCGGATTTAGGGGAATCACAAATGCGATGCTCCTGGGGCTAGCCCTGGCAGAATAGCAGGCATGCCAGGACCCTTAGTCCCCTTTCATCTTTCTTGTTCTTCAAAGGCCTTTTAGCCTAAAACTGAAGGTGATGGTCTGACCATTTCATCAAAAGGTAGACTCTTAAAAAAAAAAAAAAAAGTTTAGCTGTCATTGCCATGCCTGAGGGACAAAATCAAAACAAAACTTTAACTCCAGTGTGCAATGTTTGGTGTGAGGCTGCTCCCTGGGGAAGTCCCCTGTGGGAAGGAAGCTTCCCCACCTAAGAAGGCAGCAGTGATCATTTTCATTACAAGAAGAAAGTCACCTCAGACAAAGGGACCTGTGTGTAAGCTAAGTATCTTCTAGGGAGAAGAATTATGTGCTTGGGGGAGAAAAATGCCTGCATCAGAATATGACCATCATTTCCTTAAGGTAGAACCTATCCTAAGGAGTCATCCTGTGAGAACCACTTGTGGCTGCCCCAGAATCCGAGCAGAGGGTGAGGATGGGGGCGCCGCTTAGCATAGGCTGAGTTCAGTGGAAAGTGGCATCAGCCTTCAGCACACAGGAGGAGCTGCTGCTGAAATGACTGCTGCCAAAGAGTCTCTAAATAGTAGCAACACCAGTGATAATATCACCTTGAGTTGGTATCGGCCCTTACAGGCTATATGCAAGTTCAGGAACATGACCTCTTTCGTGCCCTTACTACTCCTGTACCGGAGGCAGGCTGGGTAGTGTTGGAAATGAGGACCAAGGGTCACAGGAGATAGTGGCTTCTCAAGTCCTACAGGTACCAGATAGAGACACTGGCCTCTCGGGCTGGGCCACTCAGCAAATGCTTGTAGAACCAACTAAACAAAGATGAAAAAGCAAATTACAGCCTATGTCTCCTGACAGTTTAGCATGTCTTCTCCCTTTTATCATCAGAATTCCTGAGAACACACATCTAGTTTAAAAATAACCTGGATTTTTATGAACTGCCAAAATGCACTTCATGTCATACACATGTCTGCTGCCTTCTCTGTTGCCCCAGAATTTGGCAGAGTAACAGTAATAATGAAGCACTCAGTAGCACCTCTCACCCACCCGTGAGAAAGCTGATAGTTACCCCTTGTTCTCCAAGCAGGAGGTGTCTGTGCCAGGAAGTGGGAGCGATTTTGCTGACACCTTTGCCTCCAATAACAAAGGCTGGAGGAGCCCCTTGGGGCTTTTCCTAGGGCTTCAGGTCCCTCTGGCCCAGCCTTCCCTGGGAGATGGGGAAACAAGTACTTCTGTCAGAGAGCGTGCTGATGTTTCCCTCTTCCCCAGCTGCCATTCTGGGTACGTCGGTGCACGCTGTGAGCATGCAGACCTCCTGGCAGTGGTGGCCGCCAGCCAGAAGAAACAGGCTATCACCGCCTTGGTGGTGGTCTCCATCGTGGCCCTGGCTGTCCTCATCATTGTGTGTGTGCTGATACAGTGAGTATTTGCTGCCCCTAGGGTCAGCTCTCCCTCCTGCCTGCCCTCCCAGGGACATCTGCAGCATGCCCAGTAGGGCCACCTCGGCATAGTATACCACCATGGTGTTTGAGTGGTGCCAGCAAAGTCAAGAGGACCTTTGGTAACAGCCAGGCTGTGTCAGCAGATACATCCTGGGAGAGTGCCCCCAGTGAGTCTGTGCACTGAGGGAAGCCAGTGCAGACTGCAGTGCACTCTCTCTCTCTCCCCGCTGCTGGGTTTGGAGCCTTCAGAATTGTGATAGGGACGTGCAGTATTCCACAGTGAACTAGAAGTGGCTCCACCTCCTTTGGCAAATTGCGGAGGTGCTTCCTCTCTGCAGAGGTACTTTGCAAATCCTAAAGTCATGTCAAAGGTTACTATTGCCATTATGACAGGCTAATGACAGCCCTCCTCCTTTCTCTGCTTCTCTGCCCCTTCTCATCCTTTAAAGCTCAGTTTCGCGTTGCATCTTCCAGAAGCCTGCCTGACCAACAGAGACCTGTTTCTGGTCTTAGCCCTGTTTGCTTGCCCGTATCTCCTGACTGGACTGCTCTGCAAAAGGAGAGGCCCTAACACTATATTCACAGCATGTGGCCAGATTTATCCCCTGGAAATATCTAAGTCACAGAGCAAGCCCTCACATAATTTATACCTAATTGGACATGCACAAAGAATTCACAGAACAGCTAAAGGCTGCCAGTCAGCTCAGTGTAGATTAACTCAAGGTGGACACAGATAGTTGATGGGCCATCCTGGCAAAGACTGGCATAAGCAGCTGCGTATTAATGCAGGAAGCCAGACGTTAGCCCTCTCAGGTTGTCTAGGATTTAGACAGATAAATAAGAGTGTCTGTCCTGTTTGTTGCTATTGGGGCATCTAACGCCCTTGCTTCTGGTCTGGGCAGTGAATGGAGAGTCCCTTAGAGCTCACCCTTGTTGACAGTAGCCACAGCCTACTCACACCCTTCTCTTCATCCGAGCCAGCTTTAAGTAGTGAGGGACAAGGTCTGAACTAGGCTGGCCTTTCCTTCCTCTTCAAGCAGTCTACTCCCACCTGTCTCAGAAAAGGTGGTAGACAAGCTTCCTGGTTTAGGCGGGGCATAGTCCAGGCTCTGCTGCTCACAAGGACCTCCCTGGGGGAGCAGGAGCAACCTAATGGACCACTGGCCTCAGTTCTCATGGCTGGCTGGCTGTGTGGGCTCCCCCATCATGTCCATAGTCCTATTCTGTGGCCACAAGGGCCCCAGAGCCTTAGGAACAAGACTGGGGGCCCATGTCAGCCTCTCCAGAGGGACTTGAAAGCTAATTTTGCCAGATTCTCTGGAGACAGGATATCTCTCTCGTATGCCTGTATGAATTCTCTCAGTCCCATCTTTCCCAGCTGGGAATGTCTTTTCCCAGACCATTCTTGACAGAGACCAAGTTCAGAATCCCTGAGCCAGAGACTAAGCCCTCACCCACCCCCATCCCCTCACTGGTTTTTTAGCATGAGGCCCTTCTGAGTTGCAGAGTTGGTTAGGACCAGCCAGCTCCTCCCATGCCAGAAGGATCTAGAGGCCTTGATCCCACTGCCCTGGGTCACTCCTGACTGGTAAATGACTGGGGTAAGCCCACCTCCTAGCTGCAAGACAGCAGTCTCTGGTGGAACTGGAATCAAGGCCTCCAGATCCTTCCAGGATGCCCTGCAAGCCCAGAGGCATGTCAGCAGAGCTGGTCCTTTGGGGCAGCCCACAGGTGCTTTTGTTCTTAGCCAGCATCTGCCCCAAACCTACCTACCATTTTGCAAAGCCCTCAGCCCCTGCTGTGTCCATCCTTCTGGAGCCCCTGCAGGAAGGCTCCTGCCAGCCTCCTGCCCAGCCCATGTTCTCTCTGTCTGCAGCTGCTGCCAGGTCCGAAAACACTGTGAGTGGTGCCAGGCCCTCATCTGCCGACATGAGAAGCCCAGTGCCCTCCTGAAGGGAAGGACTTCTTGCTGCCACTCAGAAACGGGTAAGGGCCTGCATTAAGAAGGGACCTTATTCCCTCAGGGGATGCTATTGGGTGGAGAAAACGACTGCCTTGTCCAGGGCAGAAATTCTTGGAGGATGAAACAGGAGGAAGGGAGAGCAAGAAGAGAATGTTTGTCCTACCAAGTCAGATTTAGTTTATTCTAACATGTGTTTTTCTCAGACGGAAACTCTTTCACCCTTACTGGGGACTGTGTGACCTTTAACAAGTTACTTCACCTCTCTGAGCTTGTTTTCCTATTAAAAAGATGTTATGCAAATTGAAAGAGAACTGATATAAAGTACCTTGTATAATGTATCACAAATTATAGGCATGCAACAGATGTTCATTCTCTTTTCCTTGAGAAAGTCACCTCCCCTTTCCCATTGGTGAAATGAGGCATTTGGCCCCTGGGAGGTCACTACGGACTCTCTAAGCTCTTAGATCCTGTGCTCTTTGTTAAGTTTACCACTGTTTCATGAATATTTTCCCCAACATCCACGAAGACTATTGGCCATTTGGATGTGGGGCCAAACCCCCACCCTGGGAGACCTGCTCAGCACATTTCTGGCTCAACACTCATGAAGTCAAATAGCCCCATTATCTAGACAGGCTCTGGGAAGCCTCCCATCAACAGGCTTTTCCAGGATGCCATTTTGACCAAAAGAGCCCTTGATAAACGTAAAGTTCCTTTTCAGGAAGTAGTGGGTCAGGAGATAATCTCCACAGACTAATCCACCCACTGGCATCCTCTGGTAAACCATTGGCATTCCAGAAGCCTAAGGTTGCATGGAGAAAGTAGGAAGCTGGACACTGCCGTATTCACTAAACCTCGTGGTAATCTGACCTAGAGGGAACTGAAGACCCAGGAGCACATTTATTTGTTCTTATTTCAAGAACTGTAGTAATTGTGACTTCAGAGGATGCTAGCTTTTGAGGATGCTAATCCATTAATCCTCATAATGGCCTTAAGAGGAGGAGGGTTTGTGAGTGATGTGGGTAAACTGAGTCTGCCAAAGACTGCTTGGAGGCCCCTATAAGTCCACAGGGAAGCTAGGATGAGAACCAGGGCATCTGAAGCCTCTGCTCACATCTCTGTCCCACTACCTGGGGACCACCATTGGGCTAATGAAAATAAGTATTTTCGTATTGTTTTTAGCATCCATACAAAAGTTATGTAAGTCTTTTAAGAATATTTGCAGTAGATTTTGTACCAATTTGTCTGCATCTCAGCAGAGTCATTCAGGGTAGAATAAGTTTCTTGTTAGTATTACTTCTGTACCCACTTTCGAAGGATGTTAGCTTTGAGCTTGGCATAGGTCTAGCCTTCCAGAGACGACCACTGAGGCTGAAGCCCCTCTCCCTGAGATGACACATACCTTTCCACCTCCAAATGAACCGGGGGGGTGGGGATCAGAGCAGGAAGATGTCCAGGCAGAGCTGAACTCGGGAGGTGCTGGGAACTGGGTCCATGGTGACAGCCACAGAGCCCCACCCATTGAGAAGCAAAGCAAATGGGTCCATTCTTGTGTGGCCTGAGGGGAAGCTGTTCTGCCACCAGAACCCTGGCCCAGCTCATGAGCTGCCCATTAAGCCGCCACTTAGTGGGAAACTGGCCACAGGCTGGGTTGACTCACCTCCTGTTGAATGAAAGCCCTCACAACAGGACGGGTCCCTGTTCTCTTCTGCCACGACTCATTTCACTTTCAGTCAGCCCTTCCTTTGGCTGACTGCCCAGTTTCAGAAGCTGCTGCCCCTGAGATTGAACCAGAAGAGTTTGGACACGGGCCTTACTGCCTGAGAGAACCTGGCAGCATTGCTGATGCATCTCCAGTTTCTTTCCAGAACTTGCTTTCCCTAGCACGGCTGGGGTCTGGCCTGCAGAACTGAACTTGTTCTCCTTCCTTCCAGTGGTCTGAAGAGCCCAGAGGAGGAGTCCGGCCAGGTAGAGTGCAGCAGCCTGATGAAGAAAGGACTTCTTCAGATGGCACGACGAGGGATGCCTGGGACGTGCCGCCAGACCTTCCTGCTCTGTCTGCAAACACCTGTGCAGCCTTTCTGTCTTTCGTGGGCCTTCCTTCAAAACTGTCAAGAACTCTGTCTGCTTGGGGTTGTTCGGTGTGACCTAGAGAAGAAATCAGTGGACCACTATTTAAAGACTTGGTCAAAAAAGAAATGCAAAGGGGTGGACTTCCTGTTTACCTGGCTAAGGTGTGTGCCCCATCAGCACTGGGGCCCAGGTGTGTGTAGCTGTCTTCTGCCAGTCACCAATGCTGGGCTGTGTTACTTTCTAGAGGGCCCATCTCTCCACAACAGAATCCATCCTGCCCAACACTAGAGATTCCTATAGTTGTTACAGTTTTTTCTCATCAGCTTGTTGGGCAAGAAGGTGGAGAATGAATAACTGCTTATTGTGACAGGAAGATGCTAAGGATAAGAGGAGCCATGTCTGCCCTCTGTCTGCCAGACCCTCAACCAGCCTGGTGTTTTCCACAGATATGCGATGCTGAGGACCTTCCCAAGCCCTCACCACCCTCGGAGATAATTTCTTATTTATTAGAGTGATGATGGTTTTATTTTTCATCTCTTTAGTCAATGTAAAAAGCATAAAACCCTTAGACTGCTACAATCATGATGTCTGCATTGCTGGCTGAAAAGCTGTACTGATTAGGAATATCATGCCTCTTTGGGACAGCTAAGGCTTGGGAAAAGCCCCCCAGGGAATACAGCAATGGAAGCAGAGGATGAGGTGCTGATAGGAGCAAAGACTGGGGTTCAGAGGTTGTGCCATTTCAGCAGGTAGATGCCCCTGAGACATTCCAGTAGAAAAGTCAGCACATCCTGCAGCAGAGATTTGTCCCCTCTGCTAGGAGAGTGAGGCAGAGAATGCCTGTGTGTGCATCTCTACAGGGTAAATGCAGTGGGCACCACACCGCTCTGTAATTAAACATGACCACTTCCCAGGCAGCTCCCCAAAGGTCTGTAAAGAAATGGAGCATTAGCAGAGAGCCACACACATTTAGGGTCGCAGCCATTATAGGGGGACGGTGGGGGTGTGGGGGCAGTCATTCATTTTCCGTGTTACCTGGTTTGTTGCTCTATTTATAAAAGGAGAAATTTAATTTTCCTCCTTATTTGCAGGCATTAGGAGAAATACTCCAGTTCTTTTCTCCCTTTTCCATTCAAGATGCTGGTTTTTTAAACAAAAACTCTCACAAGCCACTTCCACCATATGAGTCCCACTTTCCCCTCTGAGGAGCAGCTGTTCTGGGCATCTGGCTGGGTTCTGACCCATTGGGCCTCCCTGTGGGAAGCGCTGGTTCCCTGCAAGTAAACCGGGAGCTCCTCCCTAGGGATTTCCATTAAAATGTGGAAGCAGAATAACAGTGAAATAATACGTAAACTCCTTATGTGGGGACCTCTTTATTCACTAATATTTGAAAAAGGAAAGCTTTCTACCTATGAAGCACATCCAGCTCCTCACACAAGAAAAGGACCTTTAAAATAAGTCAGGTTGGCTTGAAACTTCCATCAGGTGATGTCCTCCCTGACTCTCCTTGCCCATCTGTCCATCCTGATGCACTCTCTGTTTCTTACCATTGAGACAATTAAATGACCCATGTCCTAAAGTCGACACTTGCGTGGAATGATGCTGTTGCCCCGGAAGCACTAAGAGCAGAAATGGATCTGTTCGCCAGCTGGCCACCCAACAATTTGTTGACACAACTCTCAGGTTTTAATTACAAAAGGAAATAGGCTTAAGTTTGCTTTCCTCCGACCAGTCCTCCGGCAGCCGGTATGTGGGCTGAGGCTTAACTGGAGCATCTTGCTCTGAGACCAGTCCAGGTGACACTTGTTTGTAGACCCCACTTTGTGCTCACCTTTCTCATCAGACTCTCCTGAGAGTCTCGTTAGATAGACTTATTAATAAAAGTAGAGTAATATCAAGTCTTTTTAACTTGAAATCACATTTTTACTTTAGGACAATCTTTCCTCAGTCTTTTAGAGATGATTTGAGGTCTGGCTGCCTTTAAAGAATATGAACTGATGTGCAAATGTTTTGTGGGTTATTTCATCTAAGGGAGGGCAGGATCAGTGTCCCATCTGTAGGTATCTGAGAGCCTTTGCAGAGGTGTGAGAAGGAAGGAAGCAGGGGAGAGCTTCATAGTCCTCCAGGGACTTGAGATTCAGTATGTGGTTGCTGTGGTCTGGCGTCCAGCAAGTCACAGCTGCTGGTGCCCCCCTCCTCGGACCTGTAAAAGTATGCAGGGAACAGGCTCACTGTGTGCCCTCAGAGGCAGTCCTCTGTAAACCAGCAGGTCTGAAACGAATTGCAAGCCGAGGCTGAGGTCAAAGCAGGCCTGGTCGGACCTTTGGCCAAGCCCTGGGTTGTGAGAGCTTTGCTCCTTGGGTGATTTCTCCTTTGGAAATCAAATGGCCAACAAGCATTGGATTCCTGTGCCATTTCATGGCACTGGTACTTCCTTGGTTAACTGTAAAAACGCCTCCTTTTCAGGTTAAAAATCCATCTTCTAATCCATCTCTGAAGGTTCCTTCCCTGTGTTTCCTTGCCTGTTAGAAAGCCAAGTATTGGTTATGGTTAGGGAATCATTCCCGAGGCCTGATCTGGGAAGCAGCCACACATCTGAGAGAGGGGAACATAGCTGTTTCCAGTGTCTGCCTCCAGAGAAAGGAAAAGCCCCCACTGAAAAATAAAACAGGAGGAGGTGCTTCCAATCTTTTATGGAGCCTAGATTCTCCCACTTCTCTGCAGGCTGTGACTTCTTTAAGCATCCTGGCAGGAAACATTTTCTTCTCGATGGAAAGATATACAGCATCCAACCCTGACCTGGAAGACACATCTGGACACACATGGGCCCAAACAAGATAGGAGTTTGCCATTGTGATCCAGCAGAGGAGGTGGAACGGACACTCCCCCACCAACATCCTGGTGAGGGAGGAGCAGGCGTGGTTCTAGAGCTTTGCGGGAGACTGTTGTCTTCAGGTAGAGAAGAGTATCTGGCATCTTCAACTAGGTGTTCCGGGGCCAACTTGTCTCAGTGCATATGAGCCACAGTTGCTCTTCCAGGCAATTTTAGCAGGAGTGAATCAACGAGGCTCCAACACTACTCAGGAGACCCCAACCCCTTAGTAGGCTATGGACTTTGATTTCTCCCAACTGCTAAGCAAAGGAGGGGAGATGATTCAAAAGTCCAGGACCAAAGGGGACATCACAGAAACAAGATGAATACATATATTTGTTCTTAATGTTCTAACATAAGATCTGTTCTCTCTGGAAACTGGTTTTACTAGGCTTTCTGAAAGATCTAGTGGTAAACACACACACAGTACTGAAAAGCAACCCCTGTTCCTAGTGTAGTAACTTACTGAAGTGTTCAAGTTTCCATTATCTTTATTATAACAAACCTGATGCTTTTTTTTTTAGAACTTGTTACTCTGACTTCTGTATATGTTGCACTGAAAGGTTAATATTTAATGTTTTAATTTATTTTTGTGTGATAAGTTAATTTTGATTTCTGTAATGTGTTAATGTGATTAGCAATCCTTTCCCTTAATATCTGGATTATACTTATTTAAAGAGTAGTGAGCAATGTAAAATGCAGTTGTTTTTCAATAATGTGCATTGTTATTCAGTTGTACTGTACCTTGTTTGGAAGGATGAAGGAATGAACTTTTTTTTCCTAAATCAAGACTAGAGCTTTTATTTCATGAGATTGGGATATTGCTGAAGCAAATTAAGATTTTTCTCTGCAAATGTGAATGATGAGAAAAACTTAGATGCTCTTTTCTTAAAGGTGGGACTCCTAAAATTAACCATAGTGGAGCCTAATCTGCTTGAAACTGAATTCCTTCAAGTTCTTCTCAAGTATTTCATCTACTGGGTCCGACGATATGCTAACTTATGTGGAGGAAAGTATAAAACCCACAGTCCCAGCCCCAAAAGAATTGAGATCTGGCTAAGAAGACAGACAGACCCGCAGAAAATAATTCCAGGTGAATTCCAGGCAAAATACAAGGAAAGCCTGGAATTGTGAGGTAGAGAATATGCATTAATAGCCATGGTTTTTCAAGTGTGGCCCCCAAACTGGCAGCATCAGGGTCACCTGGAGATGTCTTAGGAATGCAAATTTTCAGGCCCCATCCCAGACCTATTAAACTCTAGAGGCTCCCCACGTCCTCTCCACCTTCCAGGTGATTCTGATATATGCTCAAGTTTGAGAACCAATGTGCTATAGGACTCTGTGAAGGGCAAATTAGTGTGGGGGCTACAGGATTTAGGAAAAGCTTTATAGAGGCTTTGCAGAGGAAGTGAAAGTTAACTCGGTTTACCCTTAGTGTTTGAAGTGAATAGCCATCAGAATGTATGGTCTTGAATTAAGGCCTGCCTTTATTTGAATCTTCCCTGCTAGGCCTAGTTGAAAGGAAAACAAGCTTGTCTATCTCCCACCATACCTCCACTCCCCCACCCCTATGCCCCACTATGCCCCAATTTCTAACTGTAAGGAATTGGTCTAAAACTGTCAACCCACTTAAAAGTCTTGCTGCACTTGAATTCTCCTGGCTAAGCCTCTGCACTTCTAACCCATGTGTGGACCTCAAACGTGCAATTCACGAGGAGTTTGTGGAGAAGCAGCAAAGAGTGAAATAGTTGCTGAATGGTGTGAGATATGGGTCCCAAGGAAGATTCAGCTCTTTGCGATGAGAGATGAGGGCATAGAGCCTGTTTTCCAGGCCCCAGAGGACTTGGGATCCACCTAATGTGCAGGCAGATGGAAATGCAGGCAACTCTGCACTGGTGCCCTGGCCTGGTCTGCCTCTCTTGTGGAGCCTTTACGCACCTCTTAGGAGAGAGAGGGAGGGACCTGCTGCCCACACTTGGTGTTTCCCCGCACAGCCCTATTCAGCCTTCAGGGACATCTCCAGGCTTTATTTCTAACCCAAGGGATTTCCCACTTGTCCTGTTCCTTCTGCTTCCCTGATTTCCAAGCCCTCCTTCTGCCAAGACTGCCTCTACCAGACCCTGGTGGCTGGCCCTGGTTCCAGTCAGGTGCACAGTCTGGAGCGCTCAGAGGAGGATCCCTCCCAGGAATAAGCACGTATGAACTTTGAGCCAAGCCAGACCTTCCCTCCCTTACCCGGCTGACTTGCAGCTACCAGCGTAAACCCATGATCCAAGCTGTTTTGGCGTTGTCTTTTTGGATGCTGTTGGCCCAAATGTCAGACCCCCATTTTGCCTGGTTTCCATGTGCCCCGATTCCTGCCAGCCCGTTTGGGGGCATTTGAGTGTGACCCGGCCCTGCCTCCTCTCTCTCTTGGAACCCTTGGCCCAGCAGCCACCACGAATTTTAGCACCAGCCCTCTTTCCCCTGCCTCCTGAAACGCCCTCTTCCACATTTGCTCTCTACAGGACTTGCTACTTCTGACAGACCCTGAGGTTTCTGCCATAGCCTTTCACATCCCAAAACGGCGTGATGTGCCCATGGTCATACAACCTGGGTCTAGTAATGCCTGGTCACCCCAGATCAATCAAATTATAAAATCTGGGCGATGGAGTTTGGTACTTTTTTAAATGCCTCATGGTGATTCTAATCCAAACCCTATTGCCCTCTGGAATACACCAAGCCCCAGGGAGCAGATGGCACATGAGAAGTTTGATGCCTGGAGCTGAGGTGCCTGGACTCCAACCAGGGCATCCACCCTGGTCACAGCTTAAGCATCCCTCAGTGCCTAGGAGCTGTGAGCCCCTGGGGAACCACAGACCTCTTTCCAGTGGGACCATCTGAAGCACAGAAGTGAGAAAACTATAGGAACATAAGCCTGTGAAGAGGACCATGTGACTAGCAGTTGAGGTCACGCACAAATGGGTGATGGGTTTTTAGGAGCCAAATTTTGCAACTGGGAATAAAATTAAGGTGACATTTATGCTCAAAGGGAAACAGTAGACAGAGAAAGAAGGAAAAAAGCCTCCTTCTAGAGACATTTACTCCAGTGGAAGTTGCAGGTCCAGTGTGCGAAGCGTGGTACCGAGGGCGGGAGGCGCCCCTGCGGCAGTGAAGTCCCCAGGGCGAATCCAAGTGCTGTAGGGGAGCCCCTCTCCGGAAGCCTGGGGAGCGGGGCTGAGATCTGGGCCAGGGAGCAGCTGCACTCCCTGGGCGGTTCCCTGCGTGTTCCAGGGAGGAGTCCTTGGGCCTGGCAACGTGACATCCGAGGACTGTGCTGTGAGGAGCAGGCGTCGCCTGCACCCTGTCCCAGCAGGTCAGAGGAAGCAGCAGTGCCCCACCCCCGCAGCAGGACTCTCCCTCCTGCCTTTGTCAGAAAGCCCCCAAATCAGCGCACAGGGGTCCTGGGCCCCAGAGGAGGAGACCCGGTGCAGGTTGAGCCCTGCTTTTTGCTGACAGGTTACCCTGGGGCATTATTGGTTCTTCCTGACCTTCAGGGCCTTAGTCTATTTAGCTCCTGCCCATTTAGCTCAGGAAGCTCTTGAGGTAGTTTATAAACTGCCACTTGCAGAGCCTGATCCTTGAAATAAAAAAATCCAGTACGATCCTAAATGCCCGTAATGTTTTGTCTAACTCAAGGCAGGCCCTTCTCACCCAAACTCCAGTAACCTTCTATTCAAGGTAAAAGAAGGCATGGGGAGGGGAGGTCATGAGGAATATTTCGAGAGATCCAGTGGCAAATAGGGCCACATCCAGAGGGTTCTGGTCCCAGATGCCACCTTTAAAAGTGTTAAGGACCCAGAGGAGTGAGGAAAACTGTCCTTGGCCATAGGAAGGTGTTGAATGTCACGTGACCTCAAGGAGCACGGCCAGGGACAAAGAGGTTGACTTTAGTTCCATAGAGGGTCTTTTTCATTGTCAGAGCCACCTCTTGGGCTAGTGTGTTCCCTAACACCAGTCAGCCAGCAGATACTGGGTGATTGGAGGACACCAGGGATCCCCTAGTTAACTAGAGTACAAACCTGAAGACCCTAGGGGTGGTCCTCCTCCAGTGTTCTGACCATTGCCTCCTGCCCATGAGTCCATGTGTTACTCCAGCACTTTAAGCCTCCACTTCACACAGCACCCTTCTGGAATAGTCTCTGTGAGCCCAGACTTGAGCCTCTGTCTTCTACTTGTCCTGCTGTGGGTACTGTAGCCTCCCAGGGCTTCCTGATGGAGGGGGCATCTCAGGCCCTACCCAGCCCCTTTCCCTCCCACTTGCTGGCATTAGAGCCTATGGCTACCATCCCCAGGAATGTCCCCATACAGGGACCACAGTCCAAATGACTCTCAGAGAAGGCCTTTGCTGGCTCTCTCCATCCCCAAGTACCTGCGTGTGCAGTGATTGGCCCTCCCGGATCCACTGTCCACCCTCCTCTGCTCTGTTCCTTCTGTGGACAGCCTCCCTAGGGCTCTCTTGCCCTCTGACTTCTGGTTCAGCCAGTGGGAGGCCCTAAGAGAGAGGTTGAGGGATTTTCTGCCCACCCCTTCCCCACACCAGTGCCGTGCACCACAGGAGGTTCCCAGGACCAGGCTCCAGCACTCACCACCCTTCATTCACACCACTTCTCCTCCTCATCCCATCTGCCCTGGGGTGCTGATAGCTCCCCACAGTTGTTAGTAGACTAGACATTCAAATGCTTCTAAGAGTGAAGCTATAAGATGAATTTTCTCAAGTGCCTGAAGGAATAGTGAATGCCCATGGATGTGTCTGGATCCAGAGTGGGAGGCGGGCACTGTGAGGCACTGGAGGGCTCAGACCTTTCTGAAGGGGCAGTCACTTCTCGTTCCAGCTGGTGGTGGATATCCAGAAGAGCAGTCAGATTCTCCACTTTTTTCAAGAGCAGGAAATCTGGACTTTCTCATAAAATATTTCTATTTCTAAATATGGCTAAAATTTATAACCCACTCTGTCGCCCCACCAAAATCTGTCTGCAGGTCACCATGGGTTTGCAGCCTCTGCTCTCAAGCTGTTTGCTTGCCTGCAGCTCTGCCAGGCTCTTTCACACCCCCACTGCTTTCACAGTTCTCTTTGCTGAGAATGCCTTTTTCTGCTTCTTTGCCTGAGCAAACTTCTTTTCTTCCAAGAACAAGCTCACACCTCACTTTCTCTCTGAAGCCTTCCTGGAGCCACCAGGCTGAACCTTCCCAACTCACCCAACACCAAAGCACTTTACCCATCCTTCTGTTAAGACACTCATCTCATTGCACTGCTACTGTTGGTTGACACCCATCCACAGTTGTCCTGTGCCCCAGGTCATGAGCTTCTCAAGGTCAAGAACCTTATCCTATGCACCTTCGTAGCCCCCATGCCTGATGCCTGAGGCAGGGCAGGTAATGCAATAACATTGTGTTGAGCAAAATCATCAGATATATTGGGCTTTCATTGGACAGAGTTAAGTCCCTAGAGTCAGGAATCAAGGTCGTATGAGATCACTGGGTCCTGTGGGGCTGCATTACTAGGATTTGGTGTTATTGCTGCAGTCAGACCCCTCTCAGGTCAAAAAGGTCTTTGTAACCCTCCCTGGATCCCTATCTACCATGAGAAGCTCTGTTGGTAGGCAAAAATACATCACACATTCTGACCAATGACTGATCGAAAACTTTGTCACAGCCTAGGAATTTTTTTCCCTCTCTTTTTTTTCAGCTTTATTGCAATATAATTTGTGGTGTACAATGTGATTATTTGATACAAATATCGATTGCAAGATGATTACCACAACAGAGTTAGTTAACACCTCCATTCCTTCTAATTACCATTTTTGTGTGTGTAGGGAGAATATTTATGATCTAATCTCTTAACTTTCAACTATATAATACAGTATTATTAACTTTAGTCATAATGCTATACATTAGATCCCCAGAACTTATTCATCTTATACTGGAAGTTTGTACCCTTTGACCAACATCTTCCAATATTTTTCCCAACTTCCAGTTTCTGGCAACTACCATTCTATTCTCTGTTTCTCTGAGTTCAGCTTTTTTAGATTCTACCTACAAGTGAGATCATGTAGTATTTGTCTTTATACAACTTTTTCACTTAGCATAATGCCTTCAAGTCCTATCCATGTTGCCACAGATGGCAAGAGTTCCTTCTTTCTCAAAGCTGAGTAATATTCCATTTTATGTGTATATATACACACCACAGCCTTTCATTTGTAGGTCACTTGTTTCCATATTTTGGCTATTGTGAATAATACTACAGTGCACATGGGAGTGCAGACATCTCTTTGAGAACCTGACTTCATTTCCTTGGATACATATCTGGAAGTGAAACTGATGGACCACCTGGTAGTCCTGTTTTTAATTTTTGAGAAACCTTCATATTGTTTTCCACAGTGGCTGCATCAAGTTAGATTTGCATCAACAGTGCACAAAGATACCCTTTACTCCACATCTTTGCCACCACTTACTTGTCTCTTTATTTTTTTTGCAATAGCTATTCTAACAGGTATGAGGTGATAATCTCATTGTGGTTTTGATTTGCATTTCCCTGATTAGTGATGCTGAGTATCTTTTCACGTACCTATTAGCCATCTGTATGTCTTCTTTGCAAAAAATGTCTATTCAAGTCCTCAGTTTTCAATCAGATTGGTGATTTTTTTATTTTTTTGCTATTGAGTTGTTTGAGTTCCTTATATCTTTTTTTGGAAATATTAACCTTTTGTCACATACATGGTTTGCAAATATTTTCTTCCATTCCATAGGTTGCATTTTCATTTTCTTGATTGTTTCTTTTGTTGTGCAGAAGCTTTTTAGTTTGATATAGCCCCACTCATTTTTTTTAGCTTTTGTTGCTTGTACTTTTGGCGTCCTTTCCAAAAAATCATTGCCATGACGAATATCAAGGAGCTTTTCCTGTTTTCTTCTAGGAGTTTTACAGTTTCAGCCTTTAATACATTTCAAGTTAATTTTTGTGAGTATTATAAGATAGTCCAATTTCATTCTTCTGCATATTGTTATCCAGTTTACCCAGCACCATTTATTGAAGAGACTGTCCTCTCCCCTTTGAGTGTTATTGGCTCCCTTGTCAAATTTAGTTAACTGTATATGTGAGGGTTTATTTCTGGGATCTTGATTCTGTTACATTGGTTTATGTGTCTATTTTTATGCAACAGGAATTTTTAATCCCCTTACCATTCTACCCTCTGGGTTAGTCCCGTACAGGAGAGTAGATTCTTTGGAAAATGTTCATTGTTTTCATAGCTCTGTTTACTTGCTTACTGATAGTCCACACCCCAGTCACCTTCCTTCAGGAAACTACTAGGCCCTGTGCCTGTGAGCCGCTTCTGACAGGAGATGAGCAAGCTGTATGTGGAGACAGATGGGAGGAGAAAGATGGGAGGGGTTTTCTCCTAAGCCTTTAGCCTACATGATTTCCTTTTCAACATTGGTTCCTATGAATTCTAGTATCTTCTCTTCAGAAGCCTCAGATCAAAACAAGTAATGATGTGATTTTTAATCCTATTTCAGTTGAAACAGGACATTTTTTAGTGTTGGAAATAGGCAATACAGCAAGTAAAGAAGCAATCAAGCAATTGAATTTGCTACAAAATAATGCCAAACTTTAAAATTTGTCTAGACTAAAATAATGGGTTCCCCCAAAAGCAGGATTTGAAGATAGATCACTTAGTTTGGAGGTAATCCCAGGAAGCAGGAGTATGGGACCAGGAAGGGTGAGACAAAGATAAGGAAACACCAGTGACAGGTGTCTTATTGAGCTGGTTACTGCTGTATAAAATTGGGGCTCAATCCTACTGGGCACCCTCTGAGGACTCATGTAGAATGTCACCTCCAGAATAAGTCTCTAAATATCAGAGGCTGTGGCATTTGTCCATTGATTCCCATTACATTACCCACTGGTCAGGAGTTGCTATAAGGTCATTAATTTCCACCCTCCAACGGTCCTGCCTCACACACACACACACACACACACACACACACACACACACACACACACTGATCTTAAGGGCCTATGTGTGATACTGATATTGAGCTGAGTAATGATCTTACAACTGCAGCTGAAATTAGATGGTTCAAAGGCATATGATGTGCAGCATATAAGATTAATATTTTAAAAACTAATTGTATTTCTGTATGTACATTGCATTGAGTAATCCAAAAATGAAATTCAGAAAACAATTCCACTCACAATAGCACCAAAAAGAATAAAGTACTTAGGAATAAATTTAACAAGAGAAGTAGAAGGTTTCTACTTGGAAAACTACAAAACACTGTTGAAAGAAATTAAAGATCTATAAATGGAAAAACATCCCATGTCTGTGGATTAGAAGACTTGACATTGTTAATATGACAATATTCCCCAAATTGATCTATGGACTCAAAACAATTCCTATCTGAATCTCAGCTGACTTCTTTGTAGAAACTAATGAGCTGATTTTAAAATTTATATGGAATTCCAAGGGCCCTAGAAGAGCCAAAATAAGGAGAACAAAGTAGGAAGACTCATAGTTCCTAAATTTCAAAACTTAGTGCAAATCAATGGTAATCAAGGCAGTGTGGCACTGGCACAACGATGTACAAAGTTGACTAAAAAGTAGATTAATTGAATAAAACTGAAAATCCAGGGGAAAAAAGCCATGCATTTATAGCTAAAAGGTCTTAGGTAAGGGTGCCAAGACAATGCAATGTAGAAAGAATCGTCTTTTCAACAAATGGCCCTGGGACAACTGGATGTCCTCCAGCAAATGAATGAGGTTGGGTTTGATTCATACTGTGTATAACCATTAACCTGAATTAGATCATGGACCTAATATAAGAACTAAAACTATAAAATTCTTATAAGAAAACATGGGAGTGAATCTTATGACCTTTGGTTAGACATTGGTTCTTATTAAAAAAACACCAAAAACACAAGCACCAAAAGAAAAAATGATAAATTGGATTCCATCATAATTAAAATCTTTTGCACTTAAAAGAACACCATTAAGAAAGTGAAAAGATAAATCCACAGAATTGGAGAAAATATTTTCAAATCATATATCCAATAAAAGTCAAGTATCTGGAATATATGAAGAACTCACAACTCAACAATAAAAAGACAAATAGCCCAACTGAAAAATGGGTGAAGAATGTGAGTAGACATCTTTCCAAAGGTATACAAATGGCCAACATACACATGAAAAGATGTTCAACATCATTAATCATCAGAGAAATGCAAATCAAAACCACAGTGAGATACCACAATGCTGTTCATAACAGCTTTACTCATAATAACTAAAAAGTAGAAAAATCCAATGTCCATTAACTGATGAATGGATTTTTTAATGTGTTATATGTCTTATATCCGTACCATGGAATATTATTTGGCAAAAAAAAAAAAAGTGGGGATGAAGTACTGACATATGCTAAGACATGAACAAATCTTAAAAACACTATGTTAAGTGAAAGAAGCCGATCACAATAGACCACATATTGTATAATTCTATTTACATAAAATATATAATATCTCAGATAGGCAAATCTATAGATTAGTGGCTCAGATAGGCAAATCTATAGATTAGTGGTTATCAGGGGCTAGGGAGGGGAGGGGAAAGTGTCTGCTAACAAGTATGGGGTTTTGCAACATAATGAGTCATAAGAAATACACATTTGGTCATTCAGATGACTAAATATATATTTCCCAAGTATATTTGGTCTTCATTCACAGTTCCTGAAAACACTGTTGAGTCTTAAAGGTGAAATGGGTGTCTTGTCATGTCAATGAGACTTTTAGACCCCCACCCAAGGGCAGGGGCTGGAGGCTGAATCAGCCAATGGCCAATAATTTAGTCAGTCATGACTAAGCAGTGAAGCCCTCAGGCTCTGCGTGGTTGGTTTCTACTTCTCAGTCAGTGAGAGCTTCTATGCATGGAGAATCAGAAGACCTCCCCTTGCCTCTGACCCAGGACCCAAGCTCCACAAGGATAGAAGCTCCTTTATTTGGGATCTTGCTCTGTGTATCTCTTAATCTGGCTGTTAACTCATAAGGTATCCTTTATTAAACTGGTAACATAAGTGTTTTCCTGAGTTTTGTGAGCTGCTCTAGCAAACTAATCAAACCCAAGGGGAAGGTAATGGGAACCTCCAATCTGTAGCCCGTAGATCAGAAGCACAGTTAACTGCCTGGGGCTTGCAATTAGTGTCTGGAGTCAGGGATAGAGGGCAGTCTTGTAGGAAGAGCCCTTAACCTGGGGAATCTGGTGCTTTCTCCAGGCAGATAGCATCAGGATAGAGCTGAGTTCTCAGACACCCTACTGGTGTTCAAGAACTGCTTGGTGTTATATGTGGGAAGACCCCCTCCCACATACTTATGTTAGGCAGGAAAATAGAATGAGCAGGGTAGAAAGAGAATAAGGCCAGTAAGCCCACTAGAAGGGACTCAAAGAGTTAACCAGTTAAAAATAAAAAGCTCAAAACTTGGCCTAGAAGTTTGAATACTCCCCAGATAAAGAAAAGTTTCTCAGCAAGGCATATGTTTTCACTGTGTCAATTAGAATATACCATTGTAAGATTTACTTTAGTCTGCTCAAAGGCCCAGCTTATTTAGGAAGAATTCGATCTTAAAGCTAAGATTGCATTTTAATCAAACAGACAGAGTGGCTCAGCCCACCTTGGAGGCAGGGCAGAGAGTCATGATTGGTATGCTTCCAGACAGAAGCTGATATCCTGGAAAGGAATCAAAGCAGTATATTTCTTGTGTTAAGTTAAAAAAAGAAGAAACTTAATGTCTTATCAAAGATGAACATTCTGGGACAATTTGGTTGGTCTGCACCTGGCCCTTTGTTACTTTCCTGAAAATCCTCAAACACCTATAAAACCCCAGACCCTAAACTTTTCAGTGTGCTCCTCTCTCTGAGGTCGCCTGCACTTTCTAAGTGCATAGCCTTAAAAATTTATCTCAACCTTTCAGCATGCCTCTTCTATGAGGTAGCTCACACTCCCCTTTCTCCAAGTGTGCACTTGCTCTCTTTAAATAAAGCTTAAACCTTTCAGGGCGCCTCTCCTCCCTGAGGTCCTCCGTACATTTAAGTAACTTTAAATAAAACTTTTACTCTGCTTCATTACTGTGTCTCTGCCCTTCGATTCTTTGTTGTGGCAGGGACAAGAACCGAGGAAAATACACAACGCCTCTCCCCCAACACTTATGCACATCGGAATTGAGTCTGGGAACCCGAATGGAGTTATGCTGCTATTACTGCTGTGTATAGTACTATTGTTGTATGTATATGTAGGAAAACACATCATTGCAGGTTTCTTTTGGGGATGTTGAAAATGTTGTAAAAATTACTGATGATGGTTGCACATCTTGGTGAGTATACTAAAATCAGATGAATTGTATGCTTAAAACAGAGCAGATTTTACGGTATAGCAAATATATCTCTATAAAGCTACTACTAAAACAAAAAAAAAGATGATTAAATATCCCATTATGTAGAAAAGGGAAAACAGTAAGTCAGAGATGAAAAAAATCATTGAACTAAAGAAAACTGAGATCTCAGTTGTTTTTGTCTCAACACAAATACACATTTGCTGGAAATACTGTTGCTCAACATGATGAAGATAGAGTTCAAAACACTCAGGACAAGTCAGATAGAAACAATTAAATTACTTTGTAATTTTTTTTATTTATAACTGGTAAAAAATAGGTATAATAATGTCATACAGTTAACTAGACTTACTCATGGAATCCAAAAGGTGTTGTTGGTTCGGGCTCTTTAGGGGTTTTTTAATATGAGCAAAGAATTTTTGGACATGTGCCTCTGTCAGGGACAATATCAGGGAATAAATTACTTGGTGTTGAGAACATTCTTGAAAAGTTTAATGTGTACAGGTCAAAATTAGCCAGCATAACTACAAACAGTGCTGGTGTGACGGCAATGTTAACCCGGGACTTCTTAGGAAACTTAATCCCATGGTGACATCATTCAGCAAGGAAACAGAATTTGAGTCCATTGAGTCATTCACCAGGAATCTCTTTGTTGCTAAAGCAGTAAAAAGAGAACACGTGATGAATGTAGTAATTAACTGTATACTAGATTCCCATCCTGGCTTGACCCAGACAGCTCAATGCACGATGAATGGGCTGCACAATAGTGGGCTGCTGTACTACACAGAAGTTATGTGGCTAACTGGTGTCTTGCTGTAATGCAATTTTTGTTAACTGTGGGGGAAATAATTGCATTGTTCCTATCATCTGAGGAAGTCTACGGGTCAGCTCATCAGTTAAAATTGGATCGATTCTTGGTATTTTTCTTTGTCAAGACAATACCTCTAAAAGGCTTTGAAGGACATTCACAAGTAGTTCCTCAAACATATAATCTGATTTGTTCATTCCAGAGGAATTGTGTCTTTAGGAAACTTACTTAACAAGAAATAACCTAGCTCACTCCCCTATACAAAAACAGTTTCCTAATAATCAAAGCAATGACCTGAAGTTCATCTCAGTTTGAAGAGATGAAGATTGAATTCTATAAATGAGCCCTTAAATTTAAAGTTATGAAAATGAATTAACATTACTCTGTTGTCTTTCTCAATTAATATTGATGGTGTAGATAAAGAACTACAAAGAGTTTTTAAAATCTGACACTGAAAACTAAATAAGAAGACATTAATGTACCAGAATTCTACAATGTGTTGGTTACCCTAATTTTTTTTTTTAAGTACAAACACTGTATCTGTTTAGGAGTACCACACTTTTAAAAAGATATTTTTCATTCTGAAAACTGTATCACTCCCAGGTAAAGGATCCAAGACTGAATTTGGCCTTTGCATCATTAAAATGAAAATAAGACCTATCTTTAAATTCTTGGTACAGGAGGAAATAAAACTGGAATTCATGTTCTCTGAAGAGGAATAAGAAATTATGAGAAAGCAAACACATGTCATTTTAAAATTTTATTCTGTTCTGCTCCATATTTAATACATAATTGCCAGTATCATGTTATTTATATCACATTAGATACCTCTTCCTAGTCAATAAAATTTAATAATAAAGGCTGTTTCCTATCAAACTTGTGTCACTCAATTTTTGTACCCCTTCCTACCTGTAGACCTTTATAACCCTTTTTTCTCTGCTTGTGTAGACATATACAAATATTTATACACAAGTATAGATTTTTTTTAACAGACAATGGATTGCATTATAAATGTCAACTATTCTATTTGCTGTTTTTCACATATAATGAATCAAGAAGATCCTTCAAGGTCAAGAGACATCAGTCTAAATTCTTTTTAGTAATTATATAACACTTTATTGTAAGGATATACTACATTTTATTTAGCCATATGGCTATTGATGGACATTCAGTTTGTTCTCAGTTCTTTGCTTCCAAAAACATTGTTATATATAAATTCTACATAATTTCTGTATACTGATACTTTCATTTCTTTAAGATGGAGCCACAGATAGGAATGGCTGGGTCAAAAGTATGTATATGTCTGGATAACCTAGAAGAAATGAACAGCTTTCTAGAAAAATAGAACCTTCCAAGACATGATATTGTACATACAAAACCCTAAAGAATCCACTCCAAAACTACTAGAACTAATATCTGAATTCAGCAAAGTTGCAGGATAGAAAATCAATACACAGAAATCTGTTGCTTTCCTATACACTAATGATGAACTAGCAGAAAGAGAAATCAGGAAAACAATTCCATTCACAACTGCATCAAAAAGAATAAAATACCTAGGAATAAACCTAACCAAGGAAGTGAAAGACCCTGAAAACCACAAGACACTCTTAAGAGAAATTAAAGAGGACACTAATAAATGGAAATTCATCCCATGCTCTTGGCTAGGAAGAATTAATATTGTCAAAATGACCACCCTGCCTAAAGCAATCTACAGATTCAATGCAATCCCTATCAAAATATCGACAACATTCTTCAACAAATTGAAACAAATAGTTCTAAAATTCATATGGAACCACAAAAGACTCCAAATAGCCAAAGTAATCCTGAAAAGGAAGAATCAAGTAGGGGGTATCTCACTTCCCAACTTCAAGCTCTACTACAAAGCCACAGTAATCAAGAAAATTTGTAACTGGCACAAGAACAGACCCACAGAGCAGTGGAGTCTAGATATTAACCCAAGCATATATGGACAGTTAATATACAATAAAAGAGCAATGGATATACAATGAGGAAAAGACAGCCTCCTTAACAACTGTTGCTGTCAAAACTGGACAGTTACTTGCAAGAGAATGAAACTGGATTATTGTCTGGCTCCATACACAAAAGTAAACTTGAAATGGATCAAAGACCTGAATTAAGTCATGAAACCATAAAACTCTTAGAAGAAAATGTAGGCAAAAATCTCTTGAATATAAACATGAGCAACTTCTTCATGAACATATCTCCAAGGGCAAGGGAAACAAAAGCAAAAAAGAACAAGTGGGACTACATCAAACTAAAAAGCTTCTGTACAGCAAAGGACACCAGCAGTAGAACAAAAAGGCATCCTACAGTATGGGAGAATATTTTTTTCAATGACATATCCAATAAAGGGGTTGACATCCAAAATATACAAAGAGCTCACACACCTCAACAAACAAAAAGCAAATAATCCAATTAAAAAATGGGCAAAGGATCTGAACAGACACTTCTCCAAAGAAGAAATTCAGATGGCCAACAGGCACATGAAAAGATGCCCCACATCACTAATCATCAGAGAAATGCAAATTAAAACCACAATGAGATATCACCTCATACCAGTTAGGATGGCCAACATCCAAAAGACAAACAACAACAAATGTTGGTGAAGATATACAGTAAGAAAGGGGAACCCTCCTACACTGCTGGTGGGAATGTAAACTAGTTCAACCATTGTGGAAAGCAGTATGGAGGTTCCTCAAAAAACTCAAAATAGAAATACTATTTGACCCAGGAATTCCACTTGTAGGGATTTACCCTAAGAATGCAGCAACCCAGTTTGAAAAAGACATATGCACCCCTATGTTTATCACAGCATTATTTACAATAGCCAAGAAATGGAAGCAACCTAAGTGTCAATCAGTAGATGAATGGATAAAGAAGATGCGGTACATATATACAATGGAATATTACTAAGTCATAAGTGTCAGTCCCTCCCTACTTCTGACTGCATCTTGCAGACACGATGAGATATCGAAGACCTGAAAGGACCAGCCAGGGGACTCGAGGCTTAACAGCACAAGAGTGGTGCTGAGAGGGCACCCTTCATATTTATTGAGCAAATAAATGTTAACAACAATAGAATTCTGTGGGGGGGACTTAATACACAATCATTAATTAACTCTAAACTTTATCCTCAGCAGTCTCCAGTCTCCTGGGGCGCCACATCTTACACGGTATTAAAACAATAGCAAGGGCAATTAGGTCACAGAAACTGTTTTGGTCTTGTTTGTTCTGTTCTTGATCACGTATCAGGAATTACAGGAAAAATAATCAAGTCATATATGATTATACATTTGATTTCTATACTTAATTTATATATTAATCCCACACATAAGAATAAAACAAATCCTACCATTTGCAACAACATGGATGGAGCTAGAGGGTATTATGCTCAGTAAAATAAGCCAGGCAGAGAAAGACAAATACCAAATGATTTTGCTCATCTGTGGAGTATAAGAACAAAGAAAACACTGAAGGAACAAAACAGCAGCAGATTCACAGAACCCAAGAATGGACTAACAGTTACCAAAGGGAAAGGGACCAGGGAGGATGGGTGGGAAGGGGGGGAGAAGGGGAAAAAGGGGCATTACAATTAGCAGACATAATGTGGAAGGGGGGTGGCACGGGGAAGGCAGTACAGCACAGAGAAGACAAGTAGTGATTCTATAGCATCTTACTACACTGACAGACAGTGACTGTAATGCGGTATGTGGTGGGGACTTGATAATGGGGGGAATCTAGTAACCACAATGTTGCTCATGTAATTGTACCAAAAAAAAAGTATGTATGTGTCTGATTAGAGGTATGTTTGGCTACCAGTAACAGAAACCCTACTAACAGAAGCTTAAACAAATGAGCATTTGGTTTTCTCACATAACAAGGGTCTGGAGGTAAACAGTAGTGGGTATTGGTTGAGGAAACCCAAGCTCTTATGTTTTTCTGTTTTGCTATGCTTTGTATGTCGGCACTTTGTTGTCATGCTTGCCTCCTAATGGTTCCAAGATGGCTGCCACAGCTCCAGGCATCAGTCATGTTCATAGTCAAGATAAAGGGGAAAAGGTGGTAACACCCACATTTGTATCTTACATCAGCAAAGCAATGGCATTCCCAGAGATCCTTACCCAGTCTTTACTTAAAATTTTGTTAACCACAACTGGGTTATATGACCACTGCTAGTTGCAAGGGAGACTGGGAAATTGAGTAACTGGGAAAGAACAGGATTGTCATGATGGCTTAAATCAATTACAATTTATTATCTTGCTTCCATGAACAAAATCAGGATTCTATTGGCAAGGAAGAAAAAAGCTGTGAATATTGGATAAGCAGCTAACAGTGTCTACCATAGTGTATATTTTATCTTAGCAGATATTGCCAGGGCTGTTTCCAAATGAATGATAATAATTCTTACATAGGAAGAGTGCCCATTTTCTGCATCCTTACCAACCCTATATATATAAATCTTTTTTGTTTTTACTGGTCTGGTAGTGAAAAGGTGTATCATTGATATTTTAATTTGCATTTTCCTGACAATGATATTGAGCATCTTGTCATATAATAATTGGTCATTTAGATTGCCTTTTCTCTGAATTATTATTCAGATCCCTAATTATTTTTAATTGGCTTGTTTTTCTTTTCCTTATAACCTGTAGAATCCTTTTGTGTGATATTAACTGTTTTTCTGTCATTTGTATTACAAATACCTTCCTAAAGTATCTGGTGTCTTTTGACTTTATTTATGATGTCTTTTGCCATGTTAAAACATGTTGTGTATGTAGTCAGTTTTGTCTATTTTTTTCTTAATTGACTCTGTGTTTCCTGTCCTGGTTAGGAAAGTTCCTTTTCTCCTTCAGTGAGTTGGAATCGCTCTAGAGCTCAGAAAACTAATTCTGTCGAATTTAAAAAACGACGAGGTAGGCGAGTATAGCTTAGTATCATTTATAAATAGATATTTTAAAATTCTAAGTAAAAATTTAGATTTTTTTAACTTGAAGAACATTTTAAGAAAAAGTACCACAGACAATAGGGCATAACCCAGAACTACAGAGATGAGAGGCAGCTAAAAACACATTATAATAAGTCAAGTGGGAAAAACTTTGTTTGAGTCAACGGTGTCTTAGAATATTAGACAAAATCCAAATCTCCATTTCCAGTACAAAATATAAAATCAGGAGGACTATCTGATTGCTTAACTTGATTATCTTTCAAACTAGTAGCCACCACCATTCTTAAAGTGACACACCAAATTACTCATTTTAAAATCATGAACTTTTCACCATGGTCATGGTCACTTAGCATTATTTAGGAAGATCTGGCCAGTATAATAGATATGAAACAGAAACTAGAAATTTAAATACAAGAAAAAGAGGAAACATTATGGTGATTTAATTGCAGTCTTAGAAAATCCTAACAAGGCAACTGAAAAATCTATTGCAATTAATTTAAAGAGTTCCGTTCATTGACTAAATATAAACTTTTTAAAAATTGGTAACATTCCAGCTCGCAGTTAGTGTCATTTCCTCAGGAAGCTCACCTCCACCCCTCCTGGCCAATCTGGAGGTATCTGTTTTGTTTGTTTGCAATACACTCTCATGCTATCTCACTCCATTCCTTTGATGCTCTTCCTCCAGTCTTGGCTATGCATCCATCGGTGTGACTATCTGATTGTCAGACTCCCCACAATGTTACAAGATCCATGAGAGTAGGATGTACCTGTCTTTGCACACCTTTAAAATCCCAAAGCCTAGCATAGAACCCAGCACATTATAAGTATTCAATCAAGACTTGCTGAATGAGATCCTATGGAGAACTTATCAACAATAGAAACAGATAAATAAAATATCTGGAAATGATCTTAGTGAGAAATATGCAGAATGTATATGAAGAAATGATTAAACCTTAGTTAAATATATATATCTTAAATGGAGAGGCATATCATGTTCCTGATTTGAAAAAAATTAATATTGTAAAGTTTTCCTTTCTTCTCTGAGTATAACATATGTGATGCAATTCCAATCAAAATCCCAATGAGAATTTTTGATAAGAGAAACTTACTAAATTTATATGGAAAATATGGCCCAAAAAAAACTTAGAAAAAAAAGAGTAATGATAGAAGTAAAACTCTAATAAACCTTGAAACTTATTATAAAACTATGATAAATAAAACAGTACAAGTGAAAAATAGAAGCACTGTAACAGTATACATTTTATGTGTGTGTGTGATGTATATATATATTAATTTAACAATTTAATAGTGGTAAAAAGTATAAAATGATAAACAAGTATAAATTGGTAAAGATGTACAAAAACCTATTGAGACACAAAGGATTATTCAATAAATAGAGTTTAAAAATTGGCTATTATTTAGAGAAGAAAGCCATTTTAGATCCTTACCCTATATGCCAGAAACCATTATAAATGAGATAAATTAAAAAGTAAAATATAAAAAAATTCAAATCACGGAGGGAAAAAAAGAAAATAAAGGTGAGATTTACCAAACCTTGTGGAGGGAAGACTCTCCCAGCTTGGAAATGACTGAAAATATCACAGAAAAAAAGATGATTTTACAATATACAAAACTTAATTACTTACATGTAAAAATGAAAAAGCAAAGAACAGAAACATAATTGCTGAAAGTTTGGAAAAAAGGGTATCTTTCTTATACAGAATTCCTAAAAATTAATTGAAAAGTGTGAAGACCAGAAGAGATAAAGGCGCAAAGACCAAGACCACTCAATTAGTAAAAGAAATTACTATTAATAAACAAATATATGAGAAAAGTTAAGCTTTACTGATAATCAAAGAAATACATGTGAAAACTAGATTCTATTTTCTAACCACAAATTCACAAAGATTAAAAGTAATGATAAAGGCCAGGGCTGGTGAAGGGTGATGAAAATGGCCTTTCTCATACATCACAGTTGGACAATAAATGGGTAAAATTCTTTTGGAAATCAATTGTTATCTATATCAGGAACATCAAATATGATTTTTTTAATTTCATAATTCCACACAGTCCAAAGCTAATTCCCAAAGATTTTAAAAAACCTTTTCTTCAGAAAGTTATTCACCATATGGTTATTTTTAAGTTGCATAAAAATAAAAAATAACCTCAAAATCCGATAACTGTACATCTAAGTAAATCCCTTATCACTCAATGGATTATAATGCAACCATTTAAAATAATATTTATAAAGACTGTTTAATGACATGAAAAATAGTTATGGTTTGATGTAAGGGAAAAGCTAACGTACAAAATTGCATGCACAGTACTACACTTATGAAAAAATAAATTCTGTAATTTAAAGAAAAACAAATAATGATGTGTAGACTCTAGATGATAAGTAATAAAGTTTGCTCCCATATTCTGTATTTTGTTAACATTTATAATGGAAATATAAACACTTAAAAACATAACTGCTATTTGAAAGACCATATGTGGGTAAAATTGCAATATTTCCAGAATCTCTCACCTGACCTTAGTCCATCTCCATACCAATAGGTGATTACATGGGGGAACAAGGGCATATCTGGACTAGGGAAGTTGGGTGGGATCCCTTTTTGCAGCCAGGTCATGTGAGACACAGGTGAGCAGAACTGGATGACTGCTTGTAAGCAATAAACTATTTCTCCCACTTTATTTCTCCCTTTGACTGATTTTGGTTTCAAACCAGGTAATTTGCTCTGGGCTGGGAAAATATTTTCCCCCTGGAGTTACACCATGCTTAAAAATTGGTCCAATATTTTCTTTATTTTAAAGTTAATTCCTATGAACATGTTTTCATGGTCAAATGCATGGGCTTATGATTAAGTCCTGGCTCCATCCCTGTGGACTTTGGGCAGGTTATTTAACTCCTCTGGGCCTCTGTTTCCTATCATTAAAATGAGGATATTAGGGTGGGGAAAAAGAAAGGGGGCATTACGATTAGCATGTATAGTGTGTGGGGGGCACAGGGAGGGCTGTGCAACACAGAGAAGACAAGTAGTGATTTTACAGCATCTTACTACGTTGATGGACAGTGACTGTGAAGGGGTATGTGGGGGGGACTTGGTGAAGAGGGGAGCCTAGTAAACTTAATGTTCTTCAAAAAAAAAAAACAAAAAATAAAATAAAATAAAATAAAATGAGGATATTAATTGTACCCAACTCAGGGAGGTTTTGTGAGACTTAATGAGTTAATGCATAAAAGGTCTTAGCCTGAAGACTAGCACATAGCAAATGCTCAAGAAACAGCTATTGTATTAATTAATGTTAGCAACACAATCTGCATTGCACACCTGTTTGTTTCCTGGTTTTACCCTCATTGATCCCTGGGAATCATGTTACATACACACAAAGCAAGGCAGGTGGATGTGAATGATCTCGGAAGCCAGTTCCCACTACCATGTCAGGTGCCTGTAAAGGGAACACTGTACAGATGAGGGGAGCCAAATATTTGCAGGGGAGCTGGGCCAGCCAGATTTAATCATGCCAGCTGCCTGGGAAATGCATTCAGACCTGTGCCCAGCGACTCAGCAGGCATTGCACAAGGCAGAGGGAACAGCCTCGGGGAGATACACGTAGTCATAAAGCAGGTATAGTGTGTCTGCCAAGGCCACCCACCCCTAACGCAGAGGGCAATGAGAGGTGACAGACACAAAGATGAGCCTCAGAGGCCACTGAACAAACTCATTCCTGAGGGACTCTGGCAGGCCCTCCTCACCCACAGCCCTTCCAGCTGGCCCCAGGGGACCTGCCCAGGGGCGACAGCTGGAGTGTTCTGCAGCACAACAGACTGATCCGAGGAAACCTCTGCTCAGTGTCCTTCCAAGACGGGGCATGGATTAGCTGTGTCTTTTCTATCCCTCCTCACCCCACCATCTGAGGGTAACATTATCACAAAACCTTCCTACCCTTTCCCAGAGCCCTTGAGGGGCCCAGCAGCTGTGTGGCTTACACCCAGGAAGTTTATTTAATTAAACTTTCCTTAACAGAATCACACCCAGGGAATACTTTAAGTTTTATTTTAATTCCACTTGAAGATCTGTGATAATTGACATAGCCTTGGTGCTCTCCCCAGATTTCTCTGCCTGCCCCTGAGCATGGGGAGCAGCCATCCTACCTCAGTTGCATGACAGGTGACAGTTTAGCCTAGCATACGGAGAGTGAAGAGAGTGACAAGGAGTTTTATTCTGACAGAATTAGAATCTTTAAGGTTACCTGAGGCATGGCCCTGGCACTGGACTTAGACGTCACCACTCAAATACAATTTTGCAGAGAACTTCGAATGATGAGGGAGAAATGTTCACAATCTAACATCAGGAAAGAACTATAAAAGATAAAAAACTTCAAGGAAAATATTAAAAATTAGTGCTTTTTCTCTATAACAGGATTGTAGTTTTCATTTCCTTCTTTGCGCTTTTCTGCATTTTCTACAGTGTGCTTTTTAATCTCATTCTCATGTTTCTCACCTAGACCAGAATTCAGCAGCTGTCCCTCAAAAGCCTGTCTCCATCGCCCTGCGTGTCCACCCACCTTCTCTGTACTCCTAACCCTCAACGCCTCTGTCCCCAGGTTCGGCTTCCAGATGTGTGTCTCTATAATGCATGTGCTCAGCAAGGACAGGGATATATTTTTTTAATTTTTTAATTGGATTTCAGGTTTCTACTGAGAAATCAGAAGACTTATCACTTTGCTCCAGGGTTCCCATATGGCAACAGCCCCTTGGCACCATCTCTGGCCATCCCTTTTACACAGGTACACTTTCCAGTTCACCACATTCCCCAGTACAGCCTACTAGCTCTCCACCCTGGAGGCTCAGTATTGGGTGGTTTATGTTTCAGGAGAGAACTATTTTTCCATTCCATAAGAAAGAAGATAAGCCATTCCATGTTTACTATGTAAATACAGGCCTGTTCATTCATTTACATCACCTGCCTGACCTCTGACCTAGAGGATGGCCACAATACCTTTCCAGCTTGGATGTTCATGATTTCTGGATGTGCTGGGCACTCTCTGGTGTAAGATGAGAGGGGGAGAGTCTCCTTGACCCACGTTTTAGCCCCTGATACCCTACTTCTCTCTCAGGCCAGGCAGCAGATTTGGTGTTCAGTAATACACCCTGCAGTCTGCAGGCTTGACCTTGGGGAAATCAGAGAAACGAATGGTGCTTACTATGGCCCTATTAGTACAAGCCAGAAAATAGCCATTCCACCTGCATTAGGCTGCATCCCACTGCATAATACTTCTGGCTGCTGGTCACTGGAGACCCAACTGAAAGTGACCTAAATGAAGTCATAGCAGCTTCCCCGAGCGTCAGGGGGGGTGAACAAATAGCACCACTGAGGCATGTAAGAACGGGGAATGACTCCTGGATGACTCACAGCATTTTCCACATCATCTACACACACTTCAAGACCCACCTTAGTATCACATGCCTTTGGAACCCAAACACAGGGAGCCCCCCAACTCCTTTGAACCAAGAGGGCTGAGTGCCTGGATGTCTTCTCTGTAGAAAAGAACTCACAGCTTGTGGCTGGTATGGCACAAAACCAAGTCAATTATCACAGAACAGCAGGTGAATGAGTGGAAGAATGAATGAATGAATGAATGATTACATGATTAAATGGTTGGCAAGGGGATGTGACTGAAGGGATCCAGTAGGCCAGTGCATTTATTCAGGGAATGGAGGAGTTCGACTACACCAGAGATAATAGGATGAAAAAAATGGATTCTATTTTAGAGATACATGGATCTAGTCACTGGCAGAACGTGGGGTGGGGAGGGGATGGAAGTTATTGGCAATGCCTCCATTTTCCAGCATAGACTCTGTAATTCTATTCATAGGCGAGGGAAGGCAGGGGAACAGGACAAGGAGCCCAGTAATGAGATTGGAGTCAGAATTGTTGCAATGGGGCAGAAACAGGGAGCATGCATGCAAGGAGGGCTGATATTTGGGTTGTATCCAATCATTGGAAACTGCCTGGACGAAAAACACTTGCTCAGGAGAGGAGGGACCTCTCATCTGCTGGGCTGGGCTGCAGTCACATTAACTGGTGCCAGAGCCAACATCCAGGCAGAGGACATAGCTCTACAAAGAAGCCCTGCAAAGCCCCGAGGTCATATGCTGCTGGAGAGGAAGAAGGGGCAGTTCCAAACACTGCAGCAGAAAATGGGTTGAAAAGATCCCAAACTTGTAATTAAATGGAACAGGATCAACCTGACCACTGTATTTTAAATTTCTCCAGCTGAAAAAAAGGAACACAGATATTTGGAAGATCATCATCCACTATTTGAAGTGTAGGAGGAACTGCACTAAAATTATCTCCCATTGAGGTGAAATGTCCCTAAGAATGGAAATGTAGACTAGAACTGGCACTTATAATCAAAAAGGCCATCTATAGGAACAGAAGTTGGTCTGCTTCTCTGGCAAAAAGGTACAGATTAGCCACCCTTCAGAAATTTAAGGCTTTCTCTTTTCCACTGTCCCTTCAGTCCTATTCTCTGACCTAAACAATTCTTACTCATTTTGCTTTTCTGAACTCCTCCTTTAATCATGTTTGCTTATTTCTGTGGCTTGTTTCCTGTTTCTCTGCCATGGCTTCTCCAAGGTGCTCCAGTAAGGTGTCAGGAGCCCAAGCCATGCCCAGTGAGTGAGGAAACTGCTATGCATTTTTCTGCATTCTGGGTTCCTCTTTTCTGAAAAACAGGCAAAAGATATAAGTAGGGCATACTACAGAAGAGGAAATATAGTTGGCCAGTAACATACGCTCAGGTTTACTTAGAGACATGCAAGTTAACTGCAATTCTACAATAGCTGGCCCCAAGGTAAATGTTTCTCAGAGCCTGATAGGGCCCCACAGAAAGGAACTATAATAGAACATCTTGAAACAGCTGCCACCCAGGAAGCCTCTCTGGAGTGATGAGAGAGACTATGTGTAGGGTGTGTTGCCAGAATGCACAAGCTGAGAGGTCACGTGCGGTCAGCCAGAGGACTGTCTACTGCAGGGAGCTGTGAGGAGACAATCCTCAGTGATGTGTGTCAGGATGCCTGTAGCATAAAAGATCCCACAAGAGAGTTAATGTTTGGATGGCTACCAAGCCTGAGTACTTCAACAGCCGGGAGGACACTAACGGTGGCACTTAGCTGCATAAGCCCTTCTACAGCCGGAAAACCCCTCCTTTTACGCCCAGCACCCAAGAGGAGCTTGGAGATGGCAAGTGAATGGGCAATGTGTGTGGGACCCAGATAAAGGGGACCCAGAACAAGCATGAAGACCAAACACACTGCCTTCCTGCCTTCTCAGTTCCAAGCCCGGGTCAGACAGCAGCTTGGAGAAAGAAGCCAGAGGTTTATATTTGACGGAGCTTTAATATTTATTAATATTTGAATGAAAATGGAAAAATAATCTGATCTTATTGTATCTGAATGAGATTTCATGGAGGTGGAGGCGGGGACAGAAAAACCTTTTTACGTGAGGGTGTGGATAAAGTGAAGGTTCCTGTGGCCAGGATTCTCACCAGGCCCTGGTTGGCTAGCTCACTACACACGTGTGGGCAATACGTCGTTATTGACTCGAGCTCCACCGAGTGCTCTGGGCGACATTGTGGCACAGTTACAAGGCTGCAGGAGAGCAGAGATGAGACTGGAGGGGTGGCAGTGCCAACGACAGAGACTAGAACGGCTGCAGGGGCAGAGAGGCCCAGAGGCAGAGACTGGCTTGCTGCATGCAGCCTCGCTCTGAGTGGACGGGATTCTAGTGACTGACCTGCCACCTTGGGAATAAAGTTGGGTATAAAACCTTTCACCCCAAGAACCCCATTTCTTCATTCTCATTGAATCCATTGTGAACTTGCCCAGGGCTGAAATCCATTGGCAAGACAATAGGCTTAAAGGTGCAATAAGAAGAATAAATACAATTGCTTCTGCTTATTCCCAACCCCCCCCAAAAAAACGTACAAGTTAAAACAGTATTTTTCACCTATCAGATAAGCAAAGATAAAAATTGTTTTTAATACTCAGTGTTGATGAGGGATTTTTCAATTTCTATTGATGGGAATCTAATTTGAAATAAACATTACAGGAGGAAGGAAAAACTTGGCAGTTACTGTATTTTTAAGATACGAATCTCTGCCACCCATCTACTCCACTTTTATGAATTTATCCTCCAGAAATGTTAGCACAAATGTGTAAAGATATATGAAAAGAGCTATAATATTTTTTGTAGTAGGAAAAAAATGGACACAATCTAAACATCCAATAATAGACACCTGTTAAATAATGACACAGACATGGAGTAGAATTCTATGAAACCATTAAAAAGAATGATGTAGATCTTAATCTACACTATTGGACTATCTAGGCTTTTTATTAAATGAAAACAAGCAAATTTCAAAATTATAAGTAAAGCATGGGTCCATTTTTAATAATCTGTTTGTGTATGCATGCAGAGTTATAGAGCTAAACATGTTTGTGTACACATAGAAAAGAACACTCTAAAACAGTGGTTCTTAAAGTGAGGTCCCCACACCAGCAACATCAGGTCATTAGGGAATTGATTAGGAATGCAAATTCTCAGGCCCTAACCCAGAGCAGCTGAATCAGAATCTCTAGGGGTGAGGCCCAGTAATCTCATTTACAAGCCCTCCAGGTGATTCCAATGATCCCTAAAATTTGAGAATCACTCATCTAGAAACAGCATTTAGCTGGAGGTGGAAAGAGAAGCAACAGAGCTTAGGGGAAATTTTCTATTTGTTTGTTTCTGTACTGTTGGAAAAATTTAATTATGTTAATAAGGAATGCTTCTCAAAGTCATGTGCATATCTTACTAGGTTGCTCAAATTTACCAGTTGAATCAACTTCTGTGCTCTGCTTGAAGAAAATCCAGTATGTACAAATTCAGATTTGTGAAGCCAATAACTTAGGGAAGTATATTACTACATGGTTTCTGAGTAAAGTAGAAGGAACACACACATCCGGAATTGAACTTAACTGCGTGTGAGCTAAGCAAAGTGAGCTCCGACTCCGACCTCAGTGCCTCATCTACAACTGAGGATGACAGCAGCCATTTTGTCTCCTCACTGGTTACAGGGAAAGGAAGATAATACACGGAAAGTGTGCTACTAATTGTGTCATTATTAGTACCAAGATTTCCCCAAACACCGGTCCCCTCAAGACCTTGATCAGCTCACTGTCTTTCAGAAACATCATCATTGCATAAAACCATCCCAGAATGATCCTCCTTGTAGAAACGGCTCCACCAGAGTCTTGACACATGTCTGCCTGGATCACTTTTACTACTGAGACATGTGAAACTTTGATGAGCCAGTCAATGTGTGCAAATGATTTATTTCCTCCCTTTCCCAAGCCCTCCCTCCCATCTACCTCAAGCCTGCTTTGTGTTTCCTTTACAGTCTGTGAAAGGCCTTCTTCTTGTCTTTCTCACCTCCCTGTCCTCAGACAACAAAGCAGGCTTTTCTGTTTGCACAGACTGCTTGTTGCTTTCTTGATCCATGAGAAAACGTGGAGCAGAAGAACAATAATGTGCTACTTCTTTCTGCTCCAATAAAGAAGAGTTATGAAACAGAAGCCTGAGGCCAACGCAGGCTTGCTGTTGTGTATTTTAACAAAGAAATCATTTCTATAAGCACAGTCCCCGGGCAGATGGTAGTGAACGAGTCTGTGCAGCACAGATCCTCTAATTGGGAGGTTCCTTGCTCTCTGGACCCCAGCTAGATGCTCCACGTAGCAGGCAGAACCTTGGCCTTCCATTCAGAAGGTCCAAAACCCACCCCAGGGAAGAGGGCTGTCTGCAGCTGTGGGACTGGAGGTCCCTGGGGCTGGCCACAACTCCCAGTTGTGTCCTGTCATCTGGCTACAGGCAGCTGTTCAGACAAATACAGGTGATTCTCAGTATTCCCACTGAGACACTGACTTGATAGATCTGACTTGTCAGGTCTGATTGCTTGTCATTGTTTTGCTCTGTAACATGACTGGCTGATACATTCTGGGAATAGAAGTGTCCTCCTACCATTTTTTTTGTCATTTACTTGTATTTGAATTTCAGTATTATTTTCAACCCATGGCCTATTTTTAAGCTACTTGTCCACTTTGTGAGGATAATTTTAGGTCCCTATACCCATTTATGTTCACTGTAATTTGTCTCAATATGTTAAAAATGAATAAATGAAAACTTGAGGATGCCACTGTCAACCTCCTGAGGTTGTAACCCCCATTCAACCCTCAAAGTGCCTCATGTGGCAAGAATGAATATGCTAGTTTCTGTTAAATAGACTTAATTGCTTTCTTACTTCCTGGATTACAAAACAAATAGAAATAGAAGCCCTAGTATGTTCTTCCTATTCCCCAGTAGGTCATCCTTGGGATGTCACAAGGAGAGCATTAGAGTAAAACACATATGGGTGCCTCACACACAGTGGGTGCTTCATTAATGCAAATTCTCTTCCCTGGGAGGAAGATGTTGGGGAAAAGACACCTGGGATGTCATCTGGTCCTCAGCTCTCCGGTGAATCTTGGAGGTTTATCTCTACAAGCAGGGAACTCAGGGAAGTACAAGGGGCCCAAGTGAGGGGGGCAATTATGGACTTCAGGCTGAACAAGGCTTGCATGAGACAGAGCCCGAGGGCAACGATGAGAGTCACAGAGTCACTGCACTGGGGTCCTCACTGAGGCCAGAAGCTTGGAGGTGGCCATGAGTAGAGACGGTTCACCCAGAAGGTCTCGAAGGGAAACTCTCTAGAAAAGAAGAAAGACTCTGGTGAGAGAGCCCAGGCTCCCACCAGGCAACCTGGCTCAGCTGAGCAGAGCCATGCAGATCCCTTAGGACAGGAGCCTCCATCAGATTTCCAGCAACATGCAATGCCCCTGATTCAAAAATGGAGCACTCCACTTTCCAAGTGTTCTCTTAAAAATGAAGTAGATGGAGACACTGCAGACGAAGCCACCAGCCTGGGGCTTCTGCATCCCTAGATGTGACTTTGAATATTGTTTGTCTTGCCTGCTGCTTCTGGGATCTGCACAGACCTTTATAAGTCTCCTTCTTCCCCTTAATCCTCCTCCCTACAGAGGGAATGGAAACCGGCCCTGTGCTCCTCCCAGGGGCAGCCTGACAAGGAGTCTCTGTGCCCTCACAGGAGCTGGCGGCCTGTGGCCTTTGATAAAGCCACATGGGGAAAAACCTCTTTCAGGCAACAAGCCTGGCTAGTGGAACGTTGACTGGCCCATGGCAGTCCTGAAATGGCAGGTCACTGCCTCCAACCTCCAATCCACTTCAGAAACACAGCTTAAATAACAGCTTTCATGTTAAGCTCTGAAGTGAGCCAAGGTTTGGGAAGTCCCTGGCTTTTAATGTGGCTTTCCTCCTGTCTTGAATAGTCTCCTTTGACTAACCCTATGCCAAGCTATCAACTGACAAAAATTTATTGAGCACTTAATGTATTTCATTTCACTATAACAAACATTTTTTTAAACATGCTCATTTATAACCAGCTATAAGCAAATCTTCAAATAGAGACAGGTAGAAAATAGAGGATATAATGTACAAGGATATAATGTATGGCATGGTGACTGTAGACATTGTATATTTGAAAGTTGCTTAAAGAAGATCTTCAAAGTTCTCATCACAAGAAAAAAATTGTAACTAATTGTTGATGGATATTAACCAAACTTATTGGGGTAATCGTTTCACAATGCGGCAGGCCTTCTGGGCAGCAAACCCTCAGAGATTTCTTGAGCTTTGTGGTCATACATGTAAAGCAAGAACTGTCAGCATGGTTGTGGATTTTCCTTCAGCATATCTGCTGCTTGGGAGTGGAGTAGGTGGAAAGATGAGTTTATCTAGGCTTGGTTTTGGCCTGGAGAATACTAGAGAGTGACTGAAGGGCAAAGGAGTCATGTTCGCAAGAGACTGACTGTGATGAAGGACCTTGGCACATATGTCAGATAAGGAAGTAAATGAGACTACGAGCAGGGAGGCAGGCAGTGTACAGGTCAGATCAGTGGATTTGAAGAGTTGTTGGAGTTAGGGTAATCAGGTAAAAGATTTGGAAAGATAGGGGGCAGTGATAGCCAGAAAGTAGGATGCCAAGGTCTAGATTTTAGGAGACAGTCCAGTTCTTGGTGATGATGAGGTTTCAGGTCGGGCTGTGGATAGAGATGGCTAACATGGAGCTGCGAGAACATTGTAAGGTTGAGAGATCAATAGGCCGGCGGAGAGATGAACTATCTCTGTAGATGCTGAAATCACCAAGAATGCTAATGGGAGAGTACTGGAGAGACAGGCAATGAACCAGCTGCTAAGATCCTAGTGTAGACAAGGGAACGACTGCTGGTGTGTAGGCAACTTTCCTAAGGGGGAGAGTAGCTCTGCAAAAGAAGAAAGAAGGAGGAGAAGCTCTGTGAATAGAGCCTTGTACATGTGCGTCACAGAAACTGGGCTTTTTAGGAAGGAAGAGGGAGAAACTGCTTGCAAGTGGTCTGAGGAGCAAGGATACCTACCAGCCTCTGGGCCCTGTGTGTCTGCCTTGAGGAAGGTGCGTAAAGAACTCTGTCCTCAGAGACAACCAGGTTTTCATTAAGCAAGGCTGGGTTCCACTCAAAGCAGAGGCTGAACCCAGGCAGTTTTTCTGGTGGCAAACCAAGAGTTCCAGAAGTCACAGCAGGAGGACGGCGGGTGGAGGCGGGTGGGCGAGTGGTCAGACTGGGAATATCCAGAGCCGCCCTGTGGAGGGAGGTTGTCGGGTGGTCACACCCCGAGAGTCATGGACTTCCAGTGGGGCCTGCCATACACAGGCACGCAGGCTGATGGGATAGGTCCCAATATCTTTGAGGAAAAGGCGAGCCTCCATCTTGGGAGACTTTATAGTACAATGCAGTGGGGAATGGTGGTCTTTCCACTTACCAAAAACACACCACCCTGCTGGCTCCCTCAAATCTCCTTATTCAATAATGTCTTTACCCCAAGCTCCACTTGGTCTCCTAGTGAGCCGAACTGGACTGCATGCAGCTATAAGCACAAGGCCCAGTTTTAAAACCAAATGGCACTGCCTCCTGGCCCCTTTTTCCCAAGGCATGCATCTTAAACTCAGTCCTGCCCAGAGAGAAAGAGAGGGAAAGATAAGGCTTTCTCTGAAGGTTAAAGTAGAACTGACCTACCTTAGGCTTTCTTTCCCAGCTTCTCAGGCTGGAAGCAGCTGCCAGAGCATCTAGACCCCACAGGAGAGCTAGCCTCACCCAGAGAGGCCAGGGCCTTTGCAGGAAGGCCAGGTAGGTGTCCTTGACCTTGCTCCACAGTCTGGGAGTGGGGGATGCCTGAGGTTAGGGAGGGACTTTTGAGCATGCCCTAGAGAGCCAAGGCATTCCTGTTTGCTCGCATACTTAAAGACCCTAGAACAAAATACAGTGTCCCAGCACAGGGGCGACAGGTCACGTCATAGCTGCTCCTGGCTGTCAGTTCAGCCCAAGATTATGAGCTGTAGGTAATCTCCATTGCCAGACTCAAATGTGCAGGAAATATCCCTTTCTTCATTTTTAACAGCTCAGTCTCTGATCCCGTGTCCCCCTCCCAACTGGATGGAGGAAAGTTTCACTTGGTTATCCCTGGTGCTCCCTTCCCCAGGGTTACCTCAGAGTTTCGGGATTTTGTGCAGGGAATGCCAGGCTGTCCCTGGGCTGGAAGTGGAGGGACCTATTGGTCCTTACAGATCTCCCCTGAGAGGCTTACTGCCCCTGCTTCCATGGCCCTTTGGAACCAGACACTCCATGCTAAGACTGTGCCACACACAGGGCAAGGGACCCTTTATTTGAGGCTACTTAAAGGCCCATGTGCCTGGGATCTCCACACAGCCATTCTCTGGGGTGTGACATTTCCTGGTTAAATGCCATGAAGCAAGGGGCCCCACATCCAAATGCTCTCTCCCTCTTCTGCCCCCTGTTAATTTGCAAAAGTCTCTGGCCTGGGAGAGAATATCAACCTCCCCTGACTCTGCCCTGAATCGCCCCTCTCCATTGAGCTCCTTAGACTGGGTTCTCCTAGAAGACTAGGCTTTCAGAAAGTACTTGCCTAAATGTAGGGGAGGGAAAGGGGATATACATAGGATGAAAAAAATTAATATCTGAAAATTTTATCAGCTACTGTCTACTACATTATTCAGCCCATATTGACCTTAATGCCATTAAAATCTCTCAAATCTTTTTCAAGTGTACTGCTAAGGCTTATCTCCCACATCATACTGATTTTTTTTAATGACTTAACATTTCACCCTATTAAAATTGCATCCTGTTAGTTTCAGTCAATTACTATGGATGGATTTTAAGCTCCATTCTGTGATCCATTATGGTATGCAAACCACTATTCTTATCTGCCTTCTGTTTTAAGATGTAGGGCTTTTAATGTTGTGGAAATCAAGATATATCTGATTATCAGTGTCAAAAGAAACTAAGCCAGTCACCAGGCAAAGAAAGAAATTAAAATACTATTGTTCTTAGCCATGCATATGGGAAATTATCCATGCATAGAAGTATTTATTCTTTGGACTCTTATTTCAGTTGAATATTTATATTTTTAGTGCCAGTCACTTTTCACTTAAATTTGTATTCCTAATTACTGTTAAAATATCTTTGAAAAAAGATTCATTATGATGAAGCACTGAAGCAAAAAGTTGTTCACACAGAACTTTTCCAGTCACATACAGAGCAGTTCAGTTAAATAGTCCCTCAGAATAAATTCTAGGATGTTCAAAGCTGAAAGAGATTGGTCTGACCAGTTTGTGCTTATTGTGGAGAATTATCCATGAGGTGTTGAACATCCGTCTGTCAAAAGCTCCCAACTGACTTTCAAAAGATATTTTTAATTTCCAATAATACTAACTCAGTAAAACAGAGAGTTTAACTAAATTAGGCAATTCAACTAATAGGCAGGTATTCTTCATGGCCTCTTACATTTATCTTCTTAGTCCCCAAGGTCCAAGATCTTCAATTATGAACAATAACCCCCACTAGTACGTGCTGGTTGGCCTTAAACAATTATGGTGTTTGCCACCCCCCCCAACAGAGGTTGGTTTCAGAGTGGGCTAGTGACCCCATTCTTGCAATATGAAAGAAAAAAAGTCATAGGGCTCCTAGGAAGATTCCTCCTTCCTGAGAAAAAAAAACCCAAAAAGTTCCTTTCTATCTCTGGATAATGCTTTGTCTGGATCCAATGCTAGAACTACTCTATCCTCCTGCCAACAACCTGAAAGGGAAGCCAATACAGTCAGGGCAACAGAGCAGAACATGAACGCAAGCCGGGACCTCAATAACACTTGAGTAGCTGAATGAACCAGCTCTGAAGGCTCTTTGACCTCCGAATTTGCAAATATGCAAGATAATATTTTTTCTGATTGCCTAAGCTGGGGAGTGGGGACAGAAACGGAGCATGTCACTGTGATGACTGTCAATGGATAAAAGTGATTTAGAAGAATCATTAAATTCTGAATGTAGCATAATGTTTTGTTTCTGGCTGTTAAAATTCTACTATCAAGTTAATGATGTGGTTCATACTTAGTAGTATTTTAAAAATCAAGGAAATACAGCACTCTAGAAGTGCTGCTCAGAATGAGAAGGTGAATTTTGGGGAGATGTCAGTTCCTTCAAAATAATTTGTAAGTTTGTTTTGATACCAACTGAAATACAAATGGAATCTTCTTGAAAATTAACATCTTAATTTGGAATATCAGCAGAAAATAACAGAGATAAAATAGCAAAGAAATATTTGAAAAGGAGATTAATTTAGTCCTCACCTTATCATACATTAAAATAGGCTACAAAACCTAACCAAGGAGGTGAAGGACCTATACCCTGAAAACTACAAGACACTCATGAGAGAAATTAAAGAAGACACAAATAAATGGAAATATATCCCATGCTCATGGATATCTTCAATGAACTGGAACAAATAGTTCTAAAATTCATATGGAACCACAAAAGACCCCAAATAGCCAACAATCCTGAGAAGGAAGAATAAAGCTGGGGGGATTACACTCCCCAATTTCAAGCTCTACTACAAAGCCACAATAATGAAGACAATTTGGTACTGGCACAAGAACAGATCCTTAGAACAATGGAACAGAATAGAGAGCCCAGATATAAGCCTGCACATATATGGTGAATTAATATACAATAAAGGAGCCATGAATTAACAGTAGGGAAATGACAGCCTCTTCAAAAGCTAGTGTTGGCAAAACTAGACAGCTACATGTAAGAAAATGAAACTGGATTATTGTCTAACTCTATGCACAAAAGTAAACTCAAAAAGGATCAAAGACCTGAATGTAAGTCATGAAACCATAAAACTCTTAGAAGAAAGCATAGACAAAAATCTCTTAAATATAAGCATGAGCAACTTTTTCCTGAACACGTCTCCTCAGGCCAGGGAAACAAAAAGCAAAAATGAATAAATGGGACTACATCAAACTGAAAAGCTTCTGTACAGCAAAGGACACCATCAGTAGAACAAAAAGGCATCCTACAGTATGGGAGAATATATTCATAAATAACATATCCGATAAGAGGTAACATACAAAATATATAAAGAACTCACACACCTCAACACCCAAAAAGCAAATAACCCAATTAAAAAATGGGCAGAAGATCTGAACATGATTTCTCCAAAGAAGAAATTCAGATGGCCAACAGGCACATGAAAAGGTGCTCCACATCACTAATCATCAGGGAAATGCAAATTAAAACCACAACAAGTTATCACTTCACACCAGTTAGGATGGCCAACATCCAAAAGACAGGGAACAACAAATGCCAGTGAGGATGTGAAGAAAAGGAAACCCTCCTATACTGTTGGTGGGAATGTAAGCTAGTTCAGCCATTGTGGAAAGTAATATGGAGGTTTCTCAAAACACTAAAAATAGAAATACCATTTGACCCAGGAATTCCATTCCTAGGAATTTACCCAAAGAAAACAAGATCCCAGATTCAAAAAGACATGTGGACCCCTATGTTTACTGCAGCACTATTTACAAGAGCCAAGATATGGAAGCAACCTAGGTGTCAGTCAATAGATGAATGGATAAAGAGGATGTGGTACATGTACACATTGGAATATTATTCAGCCATAAGAAGAAAACAAATTCTACCATTTACAACAACATGGATGGAGCTGGAGGGTATTGTGCTCAGTGAAATAAACTAGGTGGAGGAAGACAAGTACCAAATGATTTCACTCATTTGTGGAGTATAACAACAAAGCAAAACTGAAGGAACAAAATAGCAGCAGACTCGCAGACTCCAAGAAGGGACTATGGTTACCAAAGGGAGGAAGGGGTTGGGGAGAGCGGATGGGGAGGGAGGGAGAAGGGTGTTAAGGGGTATTATGATTAGTGCACATAACATGGGGGGGGGGGGGCCATGGGGAAGACAGTATAGCACCAAGAAGACAAGTAGTGACTCTACAGCATCTTATTGCACTGATGGACAGAGACTGCAATGTGGCGTGTGGAGCGGACTTGATAATATGAGTGAATGTAATAACCTCAATGTTGCTCATGTGAAACCTTCATATGATTGTATATCAATGATACCTTAATAAAAAAAATAGGCTACAAAACCAAAAGATCAAAAACAATGTGGCATGGTAGATAAACAGACCAACATATCAGCAAAACAGAATAGGAAGTTCACAGACCCAAGTAGGTGATAATTAATCATCTCAAGTAAATGGTGTGAGACACCTGGATAAACCAGTGGAGGAAAGGGGAACTATGCCCACATCTTTCACCATATATCCAACATAAGTCACAAATAAAGATTTAAATGTACAAAATGAACTTACAAAGTAAAAAGTAAATACACATTTATGTAACCTTAGTGAAGAAAAAAGCTTTATTAACATGATACTAAAGGCAGAGGAGATCATAAAGGAACAAAGACTGATAAATATGTCTACATTAACATTTAAAATATATACAATCTCTTCATGGGGAAAAAAACCACCTTAACCAAAGTTGGAAGTTCCATAATAAATCAGGGAAATGACTTTCGTATATGGCAGTCAAGACAAAAATGTCTATACCAATCAGTAAGAAAAAAACGGAAAAAGGGCAAAGAAAATTAACATGTAACTAATGAAAGAAAAACATGCAAATGACCAATAATCATATTCAACCTCATAAATAATGGAAGAGATGCACTTTAAAGCCATGACCAGGATTGATATGCGGCAGCTATTGCTGGGGAAGCCATGCCCCCTATTCAAGTAACACCTCCAGACGACCTACTAAAGAGCTGCTGCCCAGAGCCCCTGCATCCCCCACCCATGCAGCTGCTCCGGCACCCTGCTTCACACCCCCATGATCCAGCAGCGAAAGGGTTGATAGTATGACCAGTAGACGACCTTCAGGCCCCTGCACCCTGTTATGGCTGTCATCTGTTCCCTGATATTCCCACCTCTGGTTATGATACAGTGAATGACTGTATTTGTAAATATATAATAACAACCACAATCCCAGATGTTGGCTAGGGTGTGGGGAAATGAGTATTCCCCTACTCCATGGGAGAGAGTGTGATTTGGCACCTCCTTTCTGGAGGGCAATTTAGCAACATAATAAAAGCCATAAAAACAGATATTTCCTTTGACTCAACAATTTCACTTATAGAAATTGATTCTAAGGAAACTGTATAGGACATACATGAAAATGTAAGTACAAAGTGAAGATCAACCTAAGTAAAGATAAACCTCTCCAAAAACTGAAAAGGAGTATGTTAGTGTGACAGGAAGACACTAATTTTCCACCATCAAATTGATGCTTTTAGGCAGGCCATTCACTGTGCAAGGACACAGAGTGCTAGGACCTCTCCTGAACTACCAGCACAAATATAAACGGTATATTTTGCCTGAAAAGCATGAGACATTGTTTTAAAATGTGTGTTCAGCTATTCCACTTCTAGAAGGTTATCCTAAGGAAATCATTGTGAATGTGGAAGAAATTTTAGCTGTAAGGTTGTTGGTCAACAAACTTACAACAGATGAAAGCTGGAAACTATGTATATGTCCAGGAAAAGGGCACTGGTTGAACAATATTATGATCAACATCAATATTATGGCATTCTGTGAAGTCATTAAAATTATGAGATAAGAATATTAATGACACACAGCTAAAGAGTCCCAGTTGTTTATTAAATGCAAAAGCAGATTACTAAAGAGTATGCACTGTGCAATTTTACTTCCATAAAATAAACCTTTATTTATACACACACATATTCAGATTTTTGAGAAGGGATTGCTCAATCATGTAAAAGACTTAGCATAATAACCGGCATGTGGAAAAAATTCATAAACTCAATTCATGGTAACCATTAGTTTTCAATCCTCACACCCACCCTATAAGGAAGATGCTATTACTACCCTCACTTTATAGATGTGGAAACAGAGGCACAAGGAGATGACATAACTTGCTCAGGGTCACACAGCTTGTAAATGGTGGACAGTTAACATATGAGATGCACTGAAAAAAAAAAAAACTGGAATATATTACTTTTGTAATATGCACTCCATTACTTTACAAATATTGCTGGGATCCTGTTTTCAACAAATTACAGATGTAACTGGGTATTACTTTTTTGTGAGAATTTATGAAAAAAAATTTTTTTTAAGTTCACCTCTACACTTGACCGTGGAGTAACCTACTAATAACTCCTGTTTATTCCTGAGCCCTATATCCTCTCTCTAAGCTCTGCCCAGTGCCAAGGTGACCTTTATTATTCACAGCCTTCAGGACAGAACCTCACAAGAATCATCTGTGAAGGCTAAGAACCAGGCACTGGCCGACTCCAGTGGACGGGACATCTTCTCGCCCTGTCCCTGGAGTCTGGCCCAGAGCCCAGGCTCTTTCCGCCGGACAGTTAACTTTTCCCTCCAGATCCAAGCTAAATGGAAACCCACCCACTGTCGTGTCTTCACCCTCGCTGCTGCCTTCTATGGAGCACTGTATGAGAATAGGCTCTTAGAAGTTTCTCAGCCATCAAAATCCTCCTTCACGTTTAAAGAGCAAATGTGATGGTTTAAACAGAAAGGCAATTAGAATCATTCAGATTAATAAGCCAAATTAAAATATTTAAGAGAGAAGACTTGTTCAAAACTAGCCCGTGTGTAATTTTTATAGTAGAGGTCTTAAAAACTGAAGATAGGGAAGAGATCCTTGGAAACCTTGGATTTGTCACATCCATACTGAGTTCCTTCAGGCAAGACCTTAAAGAGCAAACACTTGAAACCTTCTCAAAGACAGTTCCGGATGAAGGCCAGGGCGCACACAGGACTCCTCCCACCCTCTCACTCCCTGCCGCTGAAGCACAGGGTGTTGTTGGCTTGTCGTTGCCAGGGCCTTCCTGGCCCTCAGAAAAAAACTGCATGCAATTAATGCAAATCAGTAGCTCTATGTGTGCTTATATAAATCAAGGAATACTATATCCACATAACTCAGTTCATGTTTTTCAAGCATCCCAGCTTGAGATCACAGTAATGGAGATGAACCACCCCCACCTAGACAATCACTTAACCCTCCTTAGCTCCCTTTGTGGTTTGAGGCAACCCCCTTCTTCTCCTGCAGAGCAAGCAGTGGTCACTTACCTCCCAGGGACCCTCACTCTTCCTGAAGGGGCATCACTCCTGTGCTACTGAGTTCCTTGGTGTCAGCCACCCTGACTGAAGAGGATTGTTGTCACATTTTGATGACACCAAAGCGTGTGAGGGCCTGCCCCCCAACCTGTTGGAGCAATCAGAGTGCCAAAATCTAGGGAAACACCCACCTATCCTCGGGGTCACCTTGGGCTCTAGTCTAGGGCTGCTCTGGCTGGAATATTCTCAAGCTCTTGCTCTTCCTGCTCAGGGCTCTATTCCCAGGGGTCTAGCCTCAGACTCTGCCTTTAGGTGATGTCCATCAGTCCATCAAACCCTTACAGTAGACTAGCTTTGCCAGTCTTGAAACTATACATACCTTCAAATTCTCTGAGCATATTAGGTCTATACATCCTAATTTAGGGAGTCTTCCTACCCAACACATCCTGAATAATGCCCAGCACTTTGGGTCCAGAAACTGGTTTCCCGAACCTCCTGAATATGGCTTATTCGCCCATGTAACTGGACCCAAGTATCAATACCTTTTGAAACTAATTAGGTCTTCCAGATCAAGTTGACTTATTTACAGTTTTATTTCTAGGAATTCATTCTCCATCTATACTGTCTGCTTCTTCTTTCCGATCTCTTAAAATCCAAGTGACTTGGAAAGCTTTGTCACCAACCAATACCTGATTTTTTGGTGGTGCTGGTTCCCCTGCAGCAATGCTTAATCTGTAGGAAAAGGGTTGGGTTCATTGCATTTAAAGGGATGCCGATGAAAGGAACATTCCCTTTCTCTTCCTTTTCATTCAAGACACACAGCTTTTTCCCTCCAGCATCTCTCTCTTGATTTGGGTATAATCTGTTTGCATCCATGCTCTCTGTTCCCTGAGGGAAGCAAGGTCAGGTTCCACACCTGCCTCCGAAGACCTGCAGGGACAGCTCCTTGCCCTCAGCTATCTTCACCCCTCCCCTGATCCAGCCGCACCCTCACTCCTGGGCTCCCGCCACCTCACAGCTTCCTCTACTTGGCAGCTCTCTCTGCCTCTCATCTCTGTGTTTCTAGTAGTGGATTGTTTGCTTATTGAGCTACAATGTACTTCAAATGCTTATTTAAAATGATCTGTCAATAAATCATGTAGCTTAAAGTGCTTCATAAACTCTAAAAATTCATGCATGGGCAGCATCAGCCTGTTGATTCTTTTTTTTTTTTTCCGGCCTCTTAACCACCACTCAAATCCATGGCAGCAGCTCAAGTAGAAAATCCATTACCAAAAGCACCAGGGCTTCCTCTGGATCTGACTCCAGGCTGAGCTCCCTTGAGCCACATGGATCTGCATCCCTTTCTCTTACACAGGAACAGGAAGAAACCTTCCCAGTTAAAAGAACCAATCCAAGATCATCAGGAACAAACCAGTCCAAGTGGATGCACGATCATTACCCACCATGGGGCCAGCTGGCCAAGGTCTTAGCTGCAGAGCATCCAACTTTATAGCCTTTCACCTTCACATCCTGGTATCCCTACAGGCCATAGAGATGCTGAAAGCTCAGGCTGGAGCAGGAACCAGTTCATATGCCAGCCCACATATTCTTCATACAACATAATGTGATGTTGACACTCCTTCATCAAGAAATGGAATCTACATTCCCTCCTGTGGATAAAATGAGTTCCTGTGGCCAGGATTCTCACCTGGCCCTGGTTGACTAGCTCACTGCACACCTGTGGGCAATACATGACTGTTGAATCTATATAAAGAGCTCCTCCCAGTGCTCTGCAGGTGACACGGTGGCAGGGCTGCAAGGCTGCAGGAGGGCAGAGCAGAGGCTGGAGTGGTGGCAGTGCCGGGGACAGAGGCCCAGAGGACGGCTGTGGGGGATGGCTGTGCAGAGAAGCCCAGAGGACAGCAGTGCAGACAGAGGGGCCCAGAGGCAGAGACCAGCTTGCTGCATGCAGACTCGCTCTGAGTGAATGGGATTCTAGTGACTGACCTGCCACCTGGAAATAAAGTTGGGTATAACCCTTTCACCCCAAGAACATTTTGATGTCAATTTCTTTGGTCACATTGAATCCATAGCGAACTTGCCCAGGGCTGAAACCCACTGGCAAGACACCTCCCCTTGCACTTCGTAGGATCTTTGTACTCCTTAAACAATAGAATAATGAGGAGGGGGTGATGCTGCATAACTTTGTGTTAGGGTCACATAACTGGCTGTGAGGCTGGATGGGACTCATTAAAGTAAGTTTTCCACACGGCTCTCTCTCCAGACCTATTCTTTGGGAGTCCCAATCTGACTTGATGTAAGAAGTCCAGCTACCCTGAAGCTGCCCTACTGGAGAGACCAGCTGGAGAAAGTGTTGGGCAGGAAAATAGATATGAGCAAGGCAGAAAAAGAACAAGGTCAGTAAAGCCCCCTAGAAAGGACTCAGTTAACCAGTTAAAACTAGAAAGCCAGAAAAGACTCAGAGTTAATGTGTTAATCAGTTAAAGCTCAAAAGGTCAGGAGCAACTTGGCCTTGTTGAATATTCCTCAGATAAAGAGAAGTATCTGAGCACAGCCCATGTATTCATTGTGTCAATTAGATCATTGTAAGATTTACACTAGCCTGCTAAGAGGCCCACCTATAAACAGCATAATAAAGACAGGGAGATCCCACCTTTAAGCCAAAATTGCATTTTGAAAAAACCCAGGAAGTTAAAAAGAAAAATTCTTTACATACTCTTTAGCAAACAACAAGTAACTGCCCACCTTGGAGGAAGGGCAGATAGTCTTGACTGATATGCTCCCAGCCCAAGAAGCTGGTATCCTGGGAGGGGACCAGAGCAGTAAATTTCTTGTGTTAAGCTAATTTTGCAGAATTACCTAGAGGACTGAAAAGAAACTTCATGCCTCATCAAAGATACTTGAGACCACTTAACAAGTCCACACCCAGAACCCTTTGTCACATTCCTGAAAAATCCTGAAAAGGTGGAACCCACAAGCTTTCAGTGCACTCCTCTCTCTGAGGTCGCCCGCACTTAGAGTGCGTAACTTTAACTTTTCCCAACCTTTCAGGGTGCTCCTCTCTCTCTAAGGTCGCCTGCACTTTCTCTCTAAGTAACTTTAAATAAAATATTTACTCTGTTTCACTACTGTGTCTCTCTGCCCTTCAATTCTTTGTTGTGGCAGGGACAAGAACTGAGGAAAATACACAACGCCTCTCCCCCAGCAAAAGCATATGCAGACGGAGGTTAGAGGAGCCCTCGGACCTTTCAATCTTCCCAGCATCAACCTCTAGATCTGTGAAGAAGTGAGGTTTCAAATGATTCCAGCCCCAGGCTTCAAGCTGCCCTGCAGAGGTGAATCTTCCCCACTGTGCCCTGTCTGAATTCTTGACCCATAGAATCCGTGAGCATAATAAATGGTTATTTTATATCACTAGGTTTTGGGATACTTTGTTAAGTAGTCAAAGTAATTGGAACAGGAGAGGAGGTTGTTATTTGCATCTCAAACTATAAAGTAGAACCCACTGTTACAACGGCAACTTTGCAAATATCTGATTGATTCATTGTGTTCATTTTAGCAGTCCTCTCAGAATTACAGGATTCTCGGAAGGTGCGGTTCACCAGCAAAGCCTAGGTTTCCAAGCCTAGCTGGGGCAGGATCCATTCATTACTACATGCTCTTCAGCTGAAAAGGGCATTGGGCCTCCAAATTATTGTCATATGTTGCTGAGACTTCAGGTAGGATAAACTGGAGATGGCAAGCCTGCCAGAGATGCTGGAGGAAGGCAACCTTTTTACAAAGGGACTTCTTTATAAAAAGTCTCTGCTAGAAGCTGGATGCTGCCGAGGATGTATCTTTCTGGACCTCTTGTGTGAGTTTGTGTTTTCAGCTGTAAGAAACAGAAAACCCAATTTAAAATGACTTTAAACAATAGGGAAATTTAGCTTACATAATAAGAAATCCAGACTAGGACAGGTCCAGAGTTTATTCATTCAGTGGCTCAACAATGTCATCAAGGATCCAGGTTGCTTCCACCTTTCTGCTCTACCATCCTCAGTGTATCCTGCCAGATGCCAGACTAACTCCCTCATAGTCCCAGTATGGCTGCCTCAGTTCCAGTCATCAGCAGGCACACAGGAAAATAACCAGAAGGAGAAAAGGGTCTATTTCTTCTGTATCCATTTATTGACTTAGACTATTCACGGGGCCCCTCTGAAGACATGGAAAGTAGACAGCAGGAAGTAGGACATAGATGTCACCCAAAGGTGTCTGCTCCAAACTCTAAATCTGGTTACAGAAGACAGAACTAACTGAAGGAGACAACTGCTGTCTCTCACAGCACTTGAAGTTTCTCTCTCTTGCTGCTTCCTCCTTTCTCACTCTGAGGGCACCATAAGCAATAGTCTCTGTTTACAGTTTTTGCTAGTGTCCTCAGCTCCTTGGAGAAAATTCATGACTCAAAGAGCTAAAACCCTACCGCTCATTTTTTTTTACAATCACAATCACCTGCCCCTGTATACTTGAGCACCTTTTATTCAGGATGAAGTACACAGATAAATAAAGTAGCATTCATATCTTGATTGATACTCCCTGACCATCACCAATGGAGAAATGGAAGGGGCAGGGAGGTGGTTGCCATTTATCAAGCTATGGAGGGTAGCGGCCACTCCGCTCTTGGAGCAGGGAGCTGGCAGGCCAAATCTAGTCCACCACTTTTTCATGTATGGTGTACAAGCTAAGAATGGTTTTTACATTTTTTAATGACTAGAAAAAAACAAAAGGAGACTATTTCATGACATGTGAAAATTGTATGAATTTCAAATTTCAGTGTCCATAAATGAAGTTTTTGGAACACAGCTGTGCTCATTCATTTGCAAATTGTCTATGGCTGCCTTCCTACTACAACAGTAGAATTAAGCACCTATGACACAGACCAAATGGCCTGTGAAACCTAACATATTTACTATCTGGCCCTTTGCAGTAGAAGTGTGCCCACCCTGTCTTGGAGTGAAAGTCCCAATGGGCCCTCCAGGCATTTTGTGGGGTGGTGCCTGGGGCCTCCAGGGCAGCCAGCTCTCCACCCCTTTGCAAACAAGGTTCTTCTTTGCCTTCTAAGCGAGAAAAGAATGTTCTGCTTAATCCACTTAGAACAGAGTTCTCAGACCTGCTTCACATTTGAATCACCTGGGGAGCTTTTAAAAAATACCCATGTTGGTCCCCACCTAGAACAATTAAAGCAAAGTCTCTGGGGTTGGGCCCAGACATCCAAGTCTTTCAAATCTCCCGTGTGACTGCAAAGTGTAGTCAAGTTTGAGAACCACTGCCAGAAGCATGTTTGCCAAATTCAGGCCTGGTTTCTGGAGCTTTTTCTAAGCAAACACCGTCACCCACCTTCGGGCAGGTGTTTTGGGAACAGCACCTGAGCATCATGTGAGGGTGGAGCAGGGCAAGAAGACATGGAGAAGCAAGTGTTAAGGGGTGGTTAACCCCATTTTTACAGGTGCATAGCAAAATGACCTCACCTGTGTAGAGGTGACCACCTGAGGTTTTCCAAGCTGAGGAGCTGTGCCTGTACCTCATGGAAACTCCAGGCAGAGAGAATGCAGTTCCTCACTCTGCCACTCATTGGTTTATTTTCCTTCACCTAAGAGGGGGGAAAACAAGAGCTTGGTTTCTACCTCACCTAGAGATAGTGTGGATGAATATCTTTCCCCATGGCACCAGATTCCTCCATCCTTGGCATGTAGTTGGAGAATATGAACCTCTTGCCTTCTCCCCTTCATTCATTCACTCAATAGATATTTACTGAACACCAACACTTACCATGTGCTGTGGATTTTAAGAATACAGTGCTAAATAAGTACCCCAAAAGCATTCGTAAAACAGGGAAGAGACCTCCCAATTAACCCCCTGCCCCACAGGGCTGAGGGGAGGACCTGAGGATCACCTGCAGGAGACCTCCAGGACTCAGCATGGATATGACCCTCTCTCAAAGGGGAAAACATGCTGGGACCAGTTTTGTAGAATTCCTTCTTGACTGAAGGCAAGTATTTCATGCTGAGGATGGAGTGGTTACAAAGATATGGTGGCTGGAAACAAATGGGCTGGACATGATCAAAGCAGGGGTAAAGGGCTTCAGGACGTGAGGTTTGAGAAGGATGCTGGACCACTGGGGAATGGTGCCCTCCAGGACCAAAAGAAACCATCAGAGCTTTTCAGAAGTGTGAGCTTCAGAGGGAAGCCCTGACTGGGTGGGATGCTGGATCTGGGAGGCCCCAGGAACAAAGGGCGTGCATTGCTCAGAATGAGATGTGACAAACTCCTAACCACTGCTGTGGGAGGGGGGTACATACAGGAGGAGCCAGATTCAAGAAATAGCTCAGAAATGTAGCCAATAGGGCTTAGAGGTCAATGTTCTGGGGATCCAGAGAGAGACCCTGGATCCCCACACCCACCCAGCTCCCACCCTAGCTGCCCGAGATTCCGCCTGCCCTGACCTCCCCTACAGCTCGGCCCCTGTCCCCGGCCAGGCCAGCAGGAGCAAACCAGGAAGGGAACTAATGGGTGTGGTTGGAGGGATTCTTAATTTCTGGAGGTTTTTTGTGGTCTTTTTTAACAGCTGATTTTGTTGTGAAGCACCCCCAGAAGTTTCCCTTGCTACCCTTCAAAATGGATTTTCTGGAAATGGCTCTATGTGTTTCCCCCATAGGCCATGATTTCAGTGCTACAGCTCAGTGGCGCTGTTGAGAGGCAGTGTTGCCCTCTGGTAGTGCCCATGAGCTCTGGTGTCAGTTCTGAATTTGAATCCTAGCCCCACCACTTAGCAGCTGCAACACCTGGTCAATTCACATAATCCCTCCAAATCAGTGTCGTCACCTGCCAGGCGTGCATGAGAGCAGCGCCTGCCTCCGAGGGTGTGTTGAGGATCAGATGAGATGGTAAGCGGAAAACGTTCAACCCAGAGCTTTGCAGGAGAGATTGATAGATCTGATATCATGCTTATCTGCCTTTGAAGACCCAGTGCATGTTTATTCACTCATTCAAATGAGTCTTAATGAATATTTATTGAGAGCCTTCCATGTTCCAGTCCATAGTTCTGGACGTTGGGAATACAGAAGTGAGCAAGAAAGAAAAGGTGTCTGCCCACTGGAGCATCTATATTTAAGGCAGAGAAATAAGCTATAAATAAGATAATTACAGATGGAGAAAGGTGGAAAGAAGTAAATGAGAAAGCATCCACAATGTGATGAGCCAAAGACAGAGATCCTGAGGTGGTAACGGGTGAAATGAAATGTTCATGAAACTCAGAGAAGAAAGGATGGATGTGGCGGCAGCATGAGGGATGGCATGAGATGGGGTAACTTGACAGACAGGCTCAAGTCATATCAGGCCTCACTGACCCCACTGGACTTCAGACTTTATTCTAAGTCAATGGGAAACCATTAAAATATTTCAGGCAGTGAAATGATATGATGATTTCCCTTTTCTTAAAAAAAAATCATTTGATGTCTGTAAAAAGATTGAAGGAAATTAAGGGTAGAACTGGAAAATCCTGGTAGAAATTCATCGCAGTTGGCTGGGCAAGGATGACACAGTGGAGACGGAGCTCAGTGCCACATCCAAACGAGGCCATGGAGATAATACCAACAGAGTTTACCGACAGATTGGTGATAAGGGGATGAGGGAAGAGGGAGGAGTCAAGAACGACGCCTAGATTTTCAGCTGGAGCAGCTATGTGGGATAGTAGAAAATGGTGGAGAAGAACCGATCTGGGGAGGAGTCCTTCGTTTTGTTTTGGAAAGTTAACATTTCAGATGGTTTTGTGTTTTGGTATTTGAATCTGGAGTTGAATGATGAACTCAAAACTGAAGATATGTTAGGAAACCATCAGCGCATTGGTGACCTGGGGTAATGTATAGATGAGTCCAAGGGGTCGGGGAGGCAGTTGAAAGCAAACCAGGAGATGAGCAGATCAGGGAAACTAAAAGAGGTGACTGTTGGCAGCAGGAGAAGGCAGGGTAAACTTGCTGGACACTAGTGAGAAGTCCAGTAAGAGGAGAACAGAGAAGCGGCCATTGTATTGGCAGCTTGGAGGTTATGGGTGACCCTGGCAGAGCTGCTTCAGCAGAGCCATAGAGGCAGAACCCAACAGGAACAAGCTGAAGAGCGAAGCATTTATTTTGCTCACAAAGCTGCAACTTGGGCAGAGTTCTGCAGGGACAGTTCTATGCTCCACTCAGTGCCAGCTGAGAAGGTTCAAAGGCTGGAGGCTGGAATAATCTGAAGGCCCCTACATTCACATATGGAGCAGTTGTTGCCAGCCAGGACTTCAGCTGTGATGGACCAGGATACCTCGTGGCCTCTTCCTGTGGCAGCTTGGCTTCCATACAACATGGTGGCTGGGTTCCAAGGGTGAATGTCCCACAAAAAACAGATAGAAGCTATACCAGCTTTTATTACTTAGCCTTGATAATCACATAATCTCACTTCCACTATAGTCATAAGTGCACCCAGGCTCAAGGGGATGCAGCAGAGACCGCATTATTCAGTGGAGGAGAGTGTCAAGTTCATTATAACAAGAACTTACAATATAAGGTAGAATATACTGGTGTGGCCTTTGCAAAATACAATGTCATAGTGACTTTTTTCCTCTTCTTTCACCTTGTAATGGGATGGTATGCAATGAATCCGAACTTTACCTTATTTAATATGTTTTAACTTATCTAATATGCTTCTCCCATCTTGCTCCCCATCGAGAGCACAAGCCTCAATTTGTTTATCATCTCTTTCTTTGTATTTATATAATTTATCATATAGCTATTTAAGCCAAAACAATACATTGTTTTGCTTACTTTTTGCCTTTAGAAAAAAATATGTTATATATAAGTCTTCTAGGACTTAACATTATTTTCCTAATATTTATCCGTGTTGATGCATGTAGCCCATCCATTTTCACCACTGTGTGACATTCCATCACAGGAACACAACACGATTTATCTTTCCATTTCTCCTTGATGGTTGCCCAGATTGCTTCCAGTCTTTCCCTACTGCACCTAGTGCTGCTTTGAGCATTCTTGTATCTCCTGGAGCCCATGTAAGAGAGTTTCTCTCAGATACACATCTGGAAGCAGAATTGGTGGACATGCAAATATTTAGCTGTGTAAGAGAATGCTATGTAATTAGCAATACTGAGTATTGTCAGACTTCCTAATGTTTGCCCATCTAGGGGATGTACAAATCCAAACGTACACAGAGGATTTGCATTTCCCCACTGCTACTGAGGTTGAGCATCTTTCATGTACTTACTAGTTATGTGTATTTCCTCTTCCGTGAAGTAGCTGTTCATGTCCCCAGATATTGTGCTTCCACATTGCTTTTTTTAAATGAACTTTATTTTTTAGAATAGTCTTGAGTTTACAGAAAAATTACAAGATAGTTCAAAGAGTTCTCCTATACCCCCACCCAGTTTCCCCTATAATTAACTTCTTATATTATCATGTTACAATTGAAGAACCAATATAGATATATTATTCATTAAAGCCCATATTTTATTGAAATTTCCTGAGTTTTTACCACAGGTCCTTCTTCTGTTCCAGGATCCCATCCAGGATACCACATTACATTTATTAGTCATGTCTCCTTAGGCTACTCTTGGCCACCACAGTTTCTCAGACTATCCTGGTGTTTGGTGACCTTGACAGTTTGAGGAGTGCTGGTCAGGTATTTTGTAAAAGGTACCTTGATTAGATTTGTCTGATGTTCATAGTAAGGCTGGGGGTGCGTAGTTTGGGGAGGAAGATGACGAAGTTGAAGTGCCTTTTTCATCACCTCACATCAAGAGTACATACTATCAACATGACTTAACACTGTGGATGTTGAACTTGATCAACTGGCAAGTACAGTTTGTCAGGTTTCTCCAGTGTAAAGTTACTCTTTTTCTCCCTTTTCATAATGTAGAAGTCCCTATGCACAACTCACACTGAAGACTGAATAATGGCCCCCAAATATATCCACATCCTAATTCCCAGAATTTGTGAATGTTACCTAACATTGCAAAAGTGATTCTGCAATTGTGAGTAAATTGAAGATCTTGGCACGGAGAGATTATCTTGGATTATCTGAATGGACCCTAATCACAGTCATTAGTGTCCTTATAAAAGGGAAGCAGAGGAGATTGACACAGAAGAGTAGAAAGCAACGTAACCATGGAAGCAGATTAGAGAGTTGCGGTCAGCAGTTACCTACAGCTGGAAGGAATGGACTGTTCCCTAGGGCTCTCAGGGCAAGCAAAGATCTGTAGGCACTTTGATCTCAGTTCAGTGCTACCAGTTTTAGATTTCTAGCCTCCATAACTGAAGCAGAATAGATTGCTGTTGTTTAAGTCATCAAGTTTGTGTTAACTTTTTTTTATTACCACCCAGGAAACTAATACAGAGAGTTATGTTCCACCTCCTTGAGGGTGGAGTATCTACTTACCTTATTTGGAATTCTGCACAGGAGTTCTGTCTTTGTCCCCATTACTTATTTAGTCATTTATTTATATTAGTATGGACTCAGAGCTAATTTATTTTATACTTTGTGTTATAATCCAATGCTAGTTTACTTTGTTATTCCACATTCTTTTCAAAGGGAGAAAGTCTTCATGCAGGTATCCCACCACATCTACAGGTGCCTCTGGCAGACTACCTGAGAAGGTTCTAAGGACCAGATGGATATTTAGAAGGTGATTTTGCCTTACCTTCTGACTGTGGTCTTAGGGCTGGCCATGCAAACTTCAAATGGGATATAGGGTAATAAACTTGCCATTTAAACAATAACACAAAAGACAGTGTTACTCCCGTGCATGTAAAAAGGTTTTGCATGCAAATGAATAAATCAATAGAGACTGTCAAACATTTGCTCAGTTCTTGCCAATAATATAAGTACTCAAGGAATTATATTTAAAAAGAAAAAGTTAACTGAAGTCTTGGTTGATGTCACTGATGGATTCCAGTCACCTGGACTATGCAAGCACAGCAGCTGTGGTCTATTCTCTCCTCAAATATCTCAAGAGAAAGTCACTGCACACCCTTATTTAGTCCTCATTCAAAGAATGTTATGCTCCTTACAGGCAATATTTTCCTTGTTTCCAGCAGAAATCTCCTCTGCTTTTATTTCAATTTGCAGCCTCTAAGAGAGCAAGAAGAGATATGTGATACAGTTGTCAGTGCCCAAATTGGGTTGGGGGCAAGGAGCGTTGCCAAGGTGGTGGTGCTTGAGGGGAGGGTGCGAGGTAAAGGGTCCTTGTCTGAATGCTTGCTACACAGGCCTTGAATTTCCTTCCAGAGCCGTAAGTGTGCTGTGAGCAAGCTTTTCAGGTCAAGAACACATTTCTCAGGGAAGGAGGAGAGGAGATCCCAGGCTGGCCTCCAGGGGTTAAGAAAGCAAGCAGCCTTTGGCACAGGAAAGGCCTGGGTTTTAGTTTTGGCTGTAAAGTTTACCAGCTATAAAGCTGTGTGACTTTGTACAAGTTACCTTCCTCCATCTGCTTTCTCTCATCTGCAAAATTAAGACTGGACCTATGTCACAGGTTGTGTGAGGAGAAGGTGCAATCAATGATGACACAATAAAAAGTAGATACTTATTTTATACTTTGGGTTATAACCCAATACTACTTTATTTAGTTGTTCAACATTCTTTTTAAAGAGAGAATTTAAATTACACATGGCAGAGCTACGAGCATTACAACCACCACAACTATTACTATTGTGGTGGTTTTGCTGTTATTTGTTATTGTTATTTAGTAAAATCGTAATAATAGCACAGGTGCAGGAGTTAGAGAAAGTTGGTCTCCTGTCCCACTTCCACCACTATAACCCTGGAGCGAGTCATTTAACCTCTCTGGGCCTCAATTTCTCCTCTGTAAAATGGAGTCTATATCACAGGATTATTAGGAAGATTAAAATTAAATGACACAAAGTTAGATGATGCATGTAAGGCCCTTAGCACAGTGCCCAGCACGTTGAATGAACTCAATAATGTGAACTATTACCATCATAGTATTATGTACTCCACGGCATACCTACCAACATGCACTGGTCCCACACTGGCCACAGTGCCTGAGGTCCTGCAAGCTCAGTCCTAGATCCTGAGCTGACCTGAACCAAACCTGGAGTATATTAGGGGCCCAATCCCCTCCTCCTCCCCTCTTCCCCTGCCACCCAGGTAGGTGCCCAAATCGTTCTTGCTGCCTTAAATTTTTATAGCTCCAGACTGCAATCTGCAAGCTTCCCTCTGACACTGAACAGGAGTCTGCAGGCAAATAACCCACCTTCTACCCTGGGTTTCTAAGTATACCCCCACTGAGGCTAAAACCAAGCCCCAAACCACCTCATGTAGGTCCTGGCTCCTTGCCCAGCATGCACTGGCCCCCTCCCTGGAGTCTGACACATTCTATCTGTACCCCCACCAGCTGGCTAAAGCCCTGCTTTACCTCCCACACTAGAACCAGGGCCTGTTCAGAACCCCCACTGCCTCACCTCAGCCACCCCCACACATACTGGCACAAGATGGCTCTTTCTAAAGGTCACTGTACCTGCCAAGATTCTGACATTCCAAATGCCACCAACCTCTCAATCCTTCTAGCCCTAGCCCACACCTCTATCTGACCCCTTCTCAGCTGAAAGCCTGCTTGCCTCACAGCTCATTTTACCCCCACAACAACTCTTGAATTGTCCCATTTACAGATAAGGAAACTGAGCCACAGAGATATTCAGCAACTTCCCAGTGTCATGTGACTAATAATTTCCAGAGAACCTGGGTGCCCCTGACCTAAGGTCAGGGCCTACTCAGCTTCCTGTGTCACAGATCCAAAGTTCAGGAGAGCCCGCTCCCTAATTTTCACTTTGGATTCCAACTTTAAAAGCTTGGCAGATATCGCTCTTCCTGACTCCCAGGCATTTGGCACACTGGTTGTGTATGTTTCCAGAGATACTTTTCTACATGGAAGAGAAAAAGAGGGAACATATTTCTGTTTGACTAATAAATATGTAATCCCAAGGACTCTACACCTTTTTTAAGCCCTCTTTTAAGCCTTCAAACAGCACAGAGACCTGCGCAAGTGGGAGAGACAGGAAAAGTATTGAGTTGGTTGGAAACATACTGATGTTATTGCAAAGAGTCCCTTTAGAATATATGTGCTGTTAACATGATCACAGGAGGAGGAAAAAAAGATTTTCCAAGGCTCTCCCAAACTCAGCAGCATCTGTATTTCGGAGGACCTGGGGTCCCTTGTGTCTCACAAGTCAGAAGCTTTGCCATGGAGTCCTGTGTGTCCATAGGTAGACACAATAAAATCAGCCCTGGTGGCCTTGAAAGCCGTATTTGACTTTAGGAGTCTTTGCTATGCAAAGCCTCCAACATACAAGTCTAGAGGAAAAGAAGATGTCTCCCTAGTCCTCATCACTATCAGAAATGAGCTTGTTAATTTAATTGTTTACATGTTGAGTACTTCCATGTGTGTTCCACAGGGTCAAGGACACTGTTCACTGCTGGATCCCCAGCTCCTACAGGTGTCTAGCATACAGCAGGCAATCAGTAAATGATTTTTGAGTGTATATATTAAAGTTTCCAATTTGAAGCTACTGTGTCAACCACCAGCAAGAAAAAGGGTACCATGTTCTCACTGGTCATGGGATTGGGAAAGCCAGGTAGCCAGTCTCAGTCAGCCACCCAGTGCTCAGAAGTTACTGCCAGGTATGCTCAGCACAAGGTAGGTCAAGGACATCTACCCTACTCATATCTCTACCCTGTGTTTTTGACATCTGTTTGTTTTTAATAACAAGTATTACAATGAATTTCTTTGCCAAGTGGCCTACCTCATTAAATCCACCAAATATCTTCCATATCCAGATCTTAGATAAAAGTAATAATTATTACTACGGGTTCTCTACCGATTGACCACTGTGTGCTGTGTGTTTATTATCTCCTCAAGTTCTTGAAGCAACTCTTAGATTTAGATTATTATCCCTATTTTACTAATGAAGAAACCAAGGCTTAGAGAAGCTGAGAAACTTGGCCTAGGGCATACAGCTCTTAAGCAAGGGTCGTAAGATATGAATCAAATAAATCCAAAGCCCCAGCTCTCAACCACCACGCCTTTCATGAGGTCACAAAATTAGTGAACTGCCTTTTTATTTTCTCTTATGTCTGGTGAGAAGATATTGCTCACCAAAGTGTTGAATGAGAGGTTAATGGTGGACTCCTCGAGTGTCTGTTAAAGCTGGGAGGAAAGACATCCAGCCCAAATTTTCCTGTTAGACCTGGATTCCTCAGTTGTTTGTTGGTAAGCAGCAAAACTGCCTTTTTGAGTTGCCTGGGCCACTAAGATCACCCCTCCGTAGTGTACTGTTACAGTCAGATCAGCATGAAAAGTGGTGCCCAGCCAAGGCAACTCTTAACTGCCCAAGAACAGTGCAAATGGAAGAAGCACAGGGAAAGGAAGTCCATCCACTGGGGTTCTTCCCTCTGTGGTACACCCTCCTCTTCTCCCATCTACCTTGAGAAGAGATGGGCTTGGGTCAATGAATTTATGGGAGGGTTCCAGAGCTCTAGGAAGGTACCATTTCCAAGGCCCCTGAGACAATCATCCTAAACTCTTAATGAAACCCTCATTTGGTCATGTGTCCATTCCTCCACCCAGCAAAGACCAAGGCCCACCCAGAATTTTTCTTGATGATAACAAAGGTTATCTATTACCGTGGGCTTCTGACATTCTCCAAGGAAGTGGTTCTCCTGTCAGGGTGAAAAAGAAAATCTGTTCTCTCCTGTTAGACTTGTGGTTTCCTGTAATAGTTGACAGGGACTGTTGCCCCATCCAGCATCCCCTTCTTCCCATGAGGGGGTGGGAAGAAGATGTGTCCTCATCAGGTCAGTCATCATATAAACTCCCAACACAATGCCATCCCTGTCCCACTGGAAGGCTAAGAGCCCTGGGACTCAATCTAAAGGAGGTCATGGTCCTGCCTGATCCGAAAGGATGGAGGTCTACCAGTGTCTGTTTTCTGGAGAAGGGTTTTGTAGGTAACCAAATTCCATCCTCTCAGAAGATGGATGCCAGCCCATGCCATCTTCTAGTGGCTGCCTCAGGGAAGGCCATGCACTAGCCTTCAGCTTTCCATCAGGACCAGCAGTCCAAAGTCAATCTCTCCTCTGCCGCATTGGCAGTACAAACCATTTTGATGCCAAGAAAGTGGTACTTTAGCTGAGGGGGTTCAAGCAGAAAGGAAATGATGTATAACTGCAGCTGCACTGAGTCATGGCGTCAGGGTCTGGGAACTGGGAAGGTATGGGATAGGAGAGGGGAGGAATGTTTATTTGGAAACTACCTCACACAGTCCAAATTAAGCAGGCTATTTTTTCAAACCCACTTTCCATCTCAGCCCCTTCTCTCTGCTAACTCTTACCTCTCCTAAGAGCTCTCTTCCTCAACCCAATATCACGCTTCTGTCAGTCTAGAGAATTTTTCCTGATCCTCTAGAATCTGAAATGCCCACACAAACTTAGCATCATCCACCTCATTTTAAAATGCCATGAGTAGATCAAGGCCCACACCTTCTCTTTGAAGTCTTTCCTGAAAATGACAGCCATCTCTGATTTCTGTCCTTCCTCACCAGTCTTGAAACTTACTGACTGAATTATCCATTGAGCACTTGAGTCTCTATCCAGCTCAACAGAGATCATAGCTCTTTCATCTTGACTATTTTCAGATTGTTTAAGTATCTTATCTTCCTGGAAAAACTGTAAGCTCTCTTGAGTCTCGGACTGGGTCATGTAGTCCTTTTGTATGTGATACTAGGCATCCTCATGGTGCTGAATACCTAGGAGGTATTTAGATTTATGAAGCTGCATTGAACTAAACAGAATTAAAGAGGAGCACACAGCAAAACATGAGACCACAGGACACTCATCAGGAAAATGTTTAGTGGCCTCCAATTTCAGGTGAGTAATGCCTAGTAATGGGCCCAAGGTGTGTGCCAGAACAACACTGGGCCAGTCTCTGTTACAGTTAGCTGACAAAGTGCTTCCAGGCTGGACTTGGCTGCCTGCACTTGAAACAGGAAAAAGAAGGAAGACCCCTATTTCTTTTGGACTAACATGATGCCAAGACATGGGCCATGCCAGGCTGTCAAAATGGCTAAGTTTCCCTAGAATAGGTGCTAGTTTGCAGGACTTGCTGCTCGTTGGTCCATGTTTGCACTATTTTACATCTCCATGATCATCCGGTCATCAAGGAACATCTGATTTTACTGCAACTACTGTCTATGTTGAAATAAAAAGTAATTCATCAACTTACCTAATCAGACAAAGTAAGTCAGAAGCGGCACTGGGAATTTAACTGATAGCTGTAGAATTTAGGATTGGAGCTATGCTTTCTTGTTCTTTCACTGTCACATGTAAATTTGAAGGGACCTCTTTCCTGATGGCCGCCGTTGCAGACACTAGCAAAATGAGTTTTCCAGCTACTTTATGAATGGGAGAAATTAGCAACTTGAGAGAAGATATTGCTCACCAGACGGTCAAATGAGAGGTTAATGGTGGACTCCTGGAGTGTCTGTCAAAGCTGGGAGGGACTTCAGAGAGTACCTGCTCAACTTGCTGGTTTTACAGGCCAGGAGTCTGAGGGATTGGGAGATTTGTGACCTCCGCAAGGTCACACAGCTTGCTAACAGTGTTCCTGGCTTCAGCCTCTTTTAAGTCCCTGTCCCAAGTTTCCTCAGTACACCAGTAGGAAAAGAATGCAAAGGATAAAAAAGGTACAGACTCTGTGGGAAAACTAGATGGGTGAGAAGGACAATGTCCTTTGAGAGCTCACTAAGCACTACAAAAAAAAGTCCCACAGAGCATCTGGAGTTGGTGGAGAGGCTCATAGTTGCCAGAAAAATAAGATGCAGCGCACTCAGCATATTAGTTTGCTAGGGCTGCTATTACAACGTCACAGACCGGGCGGTTTCAACAACAGACATTCATTTCCTTGTGTTCTGGAGGCCAGAAGTCTGGGATGGAGGTGTCAGCAGAGTTGGTATCTTCTGAAGCCTGTCTTCTTGGCCCATCGATGGCCATCTTCTCCCTGGGTCTTCACATGGTCTTCCCTCTGTGTCCTAATCTCCCCTTCTTAAAGGCCACCAGTCATATTGACCTCATTTAAACTGAGTTACTTTTTTAAAGATCCTACCTCCAAATACAGTCACATTCCAAGGAATGAGGGGTAAGGACTTCAGTATATGAATTGGCGGCAGTGGGGGCACAATTCAGCCCATCACACCCACTAACGTTTTCTTCTGAATATAATAGTGGGGAGTTGTCAAAATTCTCCTCCTCCCATAGACAGGATTTGCACTAAACTGGTGGAACACTAGTCCAGTAACCAGAGCAGGCCCGCAGTACTCCCCGGAGAGCCATCATGCGAAACTTTCAGGAGTTACTGCTTTGAATTACTCCACGCAGTCTTGTCGGAGTCTCCTCACCAATCTCATTGGTTCTCCACATGCAAATACAAAAGACTTTCTAAAAGAAATGGGGTTCTGCTTTAGTCCATCCATGTGGAACAGAAAGAACTCTGGGTTAAAGAGTAAGAGGCAAATGCCCATGAGATGAAGGTTCTGCAGGAGCCCTGGCAGGGGCTGGAACAAGCAGTGCCCTCAGGCCCTGAAGGCGGCCAGGCTGCTGCCAACTCAGCTAGCCTACACGGGGTGAGCCAGGGTGGGGCAGCACCTTCCTCTGCTGGCTTCACACTTCCTTCATATTCTTCCCACATCTGCAGCAGCTTCCTGCAGACAAAGCTGTTCGTGCCTGCCTATGTTTGGAAAACCACCAACGCAAAGAGCAAAACAGCATCTAGATTGGTGCTGTTTTAGGTCTTAAAAATGATGACTCTCTGAATTCTCTAAGAAACTGGCCATAAAGGTAGCACAGAAATTACATCACTCAGGGCAAAGTGTAAGCTGAATACAAAAACAAAAAACAAAACAGGTTGTGGGAGCTGTTAGGAGCTGGGGCACTGGGACGACAAAGTTCAAAGGAACATCAGAAATGTTCCTCCAACCTTGCCTGAACTCACTTGACCTTTTGCAAGTGAGCCTTGTCTACCTACAAATGCACGGGTCTCTGTGAATGGGATGGAACTTTGGCCCCTTGCTGTACCTAAGATCAAATAGTCCCCTGGCCCATGTTTGTCACAGGAACTAGATAATATTGGACACAAAGCAAAATGCCAAAACCCACCCACACCCACTGCAGTCACGGTGCTTTCTTTGACAAAGTCAGAGGGGCAGGCCAGTCACACAAGATACCCTCACATTAGTTAAGGTGACTTCCCACCTAAGAGCTTGATGACCCTTTGCTTCCGCTGATGATTCAGCATTAACCAGTCCCCAGGGCTATTTATGAGCCTGGCATGAAGCACTGCCTTCATGAGAAGCATGACATGTTCAGGGAATAGCAAATGGTTCCCCGTGCCTGGTACCTCAGATGTGTTTTGCTTTGCAGAAGGTGTAATTTTGAACTCCAAAGAGAGGTGGTTAACCAGGTGTGTGCTATATAGGAAATAAAAAATTAGAAAGCCCATGTGTAGAAAAGAAAGCAGAAGGGGAATATATAGACAAAAGATGGCATGTTATTTGCAAGGACTTAGCAGCTGCATAGTAAAATGTGAGTGAATGAATGATACTGACTAGTTTGTCCCACATTGGTCCACTTCCCCAGTGGGAAGGAGAAATGTCCATGGGGCCTTCATCCCCTTGTAGCTGGGCTCCCAGAAGCAATTCCATGGGTTGCCCCATTGAGTGCAAGAGGTGAACACCCTATTTCTTCAATATGAGTTTTTTCTGGTAGACCATCAATGTTAATAATTAATATTCATGTTGCTTTAAAAAACAAAAGGTTAGTTTCCCCCCATAATCAAAATAAAATTTGGCACCAGAATAAAGAGAATCAAAAGAGCTTTAGTATGTAAAAGTAATTAGACATCCTCATGACACCGATGGCTTTCATAACAACAGAATGCTAATTGTTCTGCAAGGAAAACAAGGTAGATAAGAACTTGTTTGGGTGAAGTTACAGTTTGGTTTTCATTCATTAAGGGAAGGCTGCTCACCAGCCAAATTCTGTTATTATCCTAATCAGGGAAAAGGGCCAGTCCTGACACACAACAGCCTTAAGGAATGAGTAGAGCAGCATGAATCAACCTAACTTGCTAGGATAACAAATCAAAGAAGAGATCCTAGTGTGGGAGAGTCTTAGATGTACCTCCATAGCCTGGTTGAAGACAGGAAGTCCCAGCCCTGTACAGGAACTGGCTGGAGGCAGATGAGGAGAACATTCTAGCAGGACCCCACTTCCTGCTGCACCCAGCACCACCCCAAGCTCCCAGGGTGTGCAGATGAGGTAGACTGCACAGCCCTGCCCTGCCCTGCCCTTGAGGAAATGACAGTCCTTCTGAGAAAAGGAGACTAATGCCTTGGAATTATCAGAAAACAATCCAAACCACGTGCAGTGGGAGGAAGTGCTGGCTAGAGGCTCCAACAACACAGGAAAGAGAGGATGGGGTGGCCTGGGTTAGCCAGAGGGGCTTCTCAGAGAGGGAGGACTTAAATTGAGTGCTTAAGGTGACAGGTTAGAAAGAGCATCCAGAATGGGGGAAAGGAAAGAAAATGGGAGAAAGATTTCTTCATAAAGTGGAGTCACATCTAAGGAGCTAGTGAGAGTTTTTTATGTGATGGGTTATTACCTATGGAAACTTCATGAGGGCCTGGTTCCCTCTCCCTGTGTGTGTGTGTGTGTGTGTGTGTGTGCGCGCGCGCACGTCCTCCTCCTCTTTCTTCTTCTTCCCTCTCTCTCCTTCTCTCTCTCTCTCTCTCTCTCTCTCCCCACCCCACCCCGGGGATGTGCATTTTGTCCAATTATGAAACCAGAGGGCATCATACTGTGTAATCAGCACTTTCAGGAGAGTAGAGGCAGACCTCTGAGGTGGCTCAGAGTCATTTTAAATCTATCATTAGCAAATAAGGGTGACTCTCCACAACCCCTCACAGGGGCAAGTAGATCAGGTAAGAGAGGGTCATGATTCATTGTTCCTCACACCAGAAACCTACCACCTGCTGGGGTAGGACACAGCCCCTGACTTCTCCAGAGCCATTGACCAAGACTTTCTGTTGGGTTTGATGAGCCTGCTCAGCCTGCCCTCTCCTGAAGGCTGCTGGGACTGTAAAGGGTGCAGCTCCGGAAGGGAGCACCTTGTCAAACCTGGGGAATTTGAAAATGAGGTGAGCAACCATTCCAGTTTGCCTGGGACTGAGGGTCCCAGGATGCAGGCCTTTCCATGCTAAAACTGGGATAGTCTCTGGCAAATCAGGACGATTGGCCACCATACAATCAGACATTTTGATAGTACATTTGGGTCAAGTAGACATCTATGGCTACCTAAGACAGGATTTGAATTGAGGTCCCTTGCCATGAGGAGAGCAAAGCCCCAGAGAACAAAGTCACATGTCAGAAAGAGGGTTACCAGGAAGAGGAGGATGACAAGGATGAGTAATTGCTCTCCCCAGTCCACGAGGAAGTCATATTTATGCTTCCTGGTTGGCCCAGCCATTCTTTGCCTCTGTTACTCCTCTCTTAGTCTCACTCAGTTCTATAGATCCTCTGAGGACTTCTGCTGAGGGTCTACAAACTTATTTATACATCATCCAAAAACAGAAGGAGAAATCACTGCAGAATTGGCCTTGGTGGATGGCCAGTTGGGGCTTTGGCATGTGCCTGAAACACACTGGGCCCCCTTCCTACTTTCCAAGATGTCCCAATCCCATCAGCTTCCTCTCGGAACGTTTTTCCCCCTTTTCCTTCCCCAGTTCCCTCTCTCTTATGCCTGCATGTCACTTTGTACATCCCTCTCATAGACTGTGCTGTTCTCATGAGTGTACAATTATCAGTTTGACTTGTCTATCTCCCTGTTAGACCCTGAGCTCAGCACTGGTCACCCCTGTTCAGCACCATATCCCTGGTGCCTAGGAAAGGGTACATCAAAAAGGAGTTCTCAATAATTTTCCATTGAAAAAGAAATGTGTTAGTCCAGGAAGAGAAGAGGGGCAATCCCATGAGATTTTTATGATAGAGTGAATGCTCCATGTATGTTTTGCTTTGTTTTGTTTTTTGATAAATAGATGCACGCATGATCACCAAGTAGGATGCTGAGCACACAGTGGGTGCACTTTTTAGCTTCTCTCCAGAGGTTGGTCCAATATGTTTTTGGTCTTTCCAGACTCCTAAGACACCATTCCTCAGGATAATTGGATAAGCAAAAGAAATAAAAGGCATCCAAATTTGAAATCTCTATTCATAGATGACATGATCTTATATAGAGAAAATCCTTTAAAATCCACTGAAAAGCTATTAGTACTAATAAATTAGTACAGCAAGATTGCAGAATGTGAGGTCAATATACAAAAGTCAATATTTCTATACACTTGCAATGAATAATCTGAAAATTAAATTAAGGAAATAGTGCCATTCATGATAGCATCAAAGAAATTAAAATATTTAGGAAAAATTTAACAAAAGAAATATAGAACATGTACACTATTTGGAAAACTTTAACACGGTGTTGGAAGAAATTAAATAATCTAAACATATTGACCCATGTTCAGTTAACATTGGTAAGATAGCCAAACTCCCCAAACTGATCTACAAATTTGACAAAAAACCTATCAGAATCCCAACTAGTTTCCTTATATAAATTAACCAGAGAATTGTAAAATTCACATAAAGTTTCAAGGGACCAGAATAGTCAAAAAACAATCCTGGGAAAGAGCAAAGTGGGAAGACTCATAGGTCCCAATTTTAAAATTTACTGCAAAACAATTGTAATCAAGACAGTGTGATACTGGTACAAGCATAGACCTAATGACCAATGGCATAAAATTAAGAGAGTCCAGAAATAAACCCATACATTTGTGGTCAACTGAGTTTCAACACAGAAGCCAGGAACAGGTGCCAATGGAGAAAGGATAGTCTTTTCAACCAATGGTGCTGGATAGGTATATGCAAAAGAATGAAGTGGGACCCTTAATCCAAACCGTATGCAAAAATCAACTCAATTGGTCATTAAGGAAATGCATATCAAAATTATAATGAGCTACCACTTAATAACAACGATGGCTATAATTTTTTTAAAAAGAAAATAACAAGTATTGGTGAGGATGTGGAGAAATTGGAATTCTTGTGCATTACTGGTGAGAATGTAAAATGATGCAGCCACTGGATCATATGGAAATGGCTTGGAAGTTCCTCAAAAAGATAAAAATAGAATTACCATATGACCCAGCAATTCTACTCCTGGATATATACTCATGAGAGATGAAAACATAAGTCCACACAGAAACCTGTACATAAATGTTTGTAGCAGCATTCTTTATAATAGCTAAAATGTAGAAACAATCCAAATGTCCATAAGCTGATGAAGGGGTAAACAAAAAACAGTATACGCATAAATGGAATATTGCTCAGCCATAAAAAGGAATGACACACTAATACCTGGTACAATATGGATGAGCCTTGAAAACATCATGCTAACTGAAAGAAGTCAATCACAAAAGAACATTTATTATGTGATTCCATTCATATTGAAATCCAAAATAGGTAAATCTATAGAGGCAGAGAGTGCATGGTTGTTAAGGCTAGGGTTGGGTAGGAAGAGCAGGGAATTGCTAAAGGGCACAGGGTCTCTTTTTGAGGTAATAAAATGTTCTAAATTGACTGTGATGATGGTTGCCCAGCTCCGTGTGTATATACTAAAGACCAGTGAATTATATACTTTTAATGGACAGAGTATGGTATATAAATTATATCTCAATAAAGCTATTTAAAAAAATTAAAAGACTCCATTCCTCCCCACACTTCCATGCACCCACACAAAGCCATGCTGTCTCCAGGTCTATGGCTGGAACTTTTTAAAATTGGGTCAGGTCATTCCCTGACTTTGGGGAACTGATCCTTATTTGAGACTTCTGGGCCCTTTTGACAGTTTGAGGTAACTGGCCATTTATGTACAAGGGTAAAGTAGTACTTGGATAATTATTAAAGTCACAGTCTTGAGTCACAGGAGTTTAGAGTTAAGAAAAATACATCAACCAACCCAACAGCCAGATTTCCATGAAAGGAGGCCTCAGCTCCTGATAATTCTCAAGTGCATTACTAGTGCACTCCACCCTTCTCCAGCTCCTTCTTTCCCATTTTGGCAAATTTCCCCTCCTCGCCCCCTTCCCCATCTCAACAAACTCTTAAGTCTGAGGAAAAGCACATTCCCTCTATCCCCTTTCCAACTGGACTCAACTGCCTCCAGCCCAGGCTCATGCATCAAGGCCAGCTGAACTCTGATCTGAGTTAAAAGCTTTGTGTTGTGTGCTAATAGGTTGCAATTTTTCTTTTCTTTTCTTTTCTTTTTTTTTTTTGCCTCTTTCCTACAGCTCAGATTACCTGGTTTGCAAGTGGGCCAACTCTGGGAGAAACCCTCCCAATCAATGCCTTCAGTGAGGTCTGTATGCCCATGCCTCTTACTCCAGAGGAGTAAGAAACAAACCAGAGGAGAAACACACTGCAACACAGTTACTGCAGCATTTCTTTATAACCCAGGTCTGGGAAGGGGTGGGGGAGTTAGGGGGAAGGGATGGGAAGGGGGGTGGATGAAAGGCTTTCATACTTAATGAATAAATGCCTTGTAGTCCTCTTTGGCTTTTCTTTAAAGAACTCCGAACACATTGCAAATGTTCCCTTGGTCCTCCATATACCACCCCTTCCTCAAGGAGAGAGTTGAAGACCTATTTTGCAGATGCAGAAATGAAGGCTGCAGGTAACATAATAACTTTCCTGATCCCCAAACAAGTTATTGGGCTACAACTTTCACCATCAAATTTATTTTCCATTTCTCTTCAAATGTTCCTCCTTGATTCCCTCCCTTGCTTTTCCCCTACTTCCACTCAAACCCTCTTCTCTCATGATGGGACTACCAAAACCCAGTCCATGCTGATCCTTGCTTTTCTGGAACACACAAGATCAAGTCACTTGTATCATACTTGTGTATGATACACCTATTGTATCATACACTCTGGTTGTTTTCATGTGGATGGAGTGTCCCAGTCACAGTGGTGCTCTGCCTGAGATTAGATTTGTGAGGGGTTGGCTGGTTGGTTTGTTTTTCTGTAACAGATCTGTGGTATCTCCTAGCAACTTCTCACCCTGTAAAGAAAGGAGCTCCTCCTACTGCACCTGAAGCTTCATGCGGGAAATTGTACAGGCTCTTGCCTTTCTCTCCAAATTACAAATACCTATGTACTCTAATGTACATGTAAGGTGATGTGATGTAAGATGGCGGGAATGACCCAGAGTGACTGCTCAGGTTGGGGCAGATCGAATGAGCCACTTGAGAGCCTTCAGTGGCTGCGTCAGGAGCATTGGTAACAGCCCCAAGGGACCGATTGCCCACCCCATTGATTGTATGAATCCACAGAAGCAGTTCCATAGATGAAAGTGGCCCCATAAAGGATGGAGGGAAGGACCTTTGGGTGTCTGGTTGACTGTGGACCTCACTAGTAAGCCTTTGAATTCAGTGAGACGAAAAGAGCAGACAGTAAGCGGCAGGCTCCAGTCACTAAGGGACTCAATATTCCATCACTAATATTGCCTCCCTTGGTCTGTTTTTACAATTCAGAATTCCTAAATGTTTCAATAAATATTACGTTGGGGGAGGATATTTATTTATTTTATTGTGATAAAATACACATGACATAAAATTTTCCATTTTAACTATTTCACATCATACAACTCAGTGGCATTTCGTACATTCACAGTGCTATGCAACCATCACCATATCAAATTCTCATCATCCCAAAAGGAAACCTCATACTTACTAAGCAGTCATTTCTCATTCATCCCTCCTACCAGCGCTTGGCAATCACTAATCTGTTTTCTGTCTCCATAAATTTGCCTATTCTGGATTTAAGTCTAGCATCAATAGAATCATATGATATTTTTTGAGTCTGGCTTCTTTCACTTAGCATGTTCTCTAGGTTCATCCATGTTGCAGCATATATCAGTAGTCCATTCCTTTTTATGGCTGAATAATACTCCATCTATGAGTATATCTCCTCTTGCTTACCTATTCATCAGCTGATGGATTTGGGGGCTGCTTCCATCAAGTATTACTTTTGCAATCAGGAAAAAAAAATAAGTCTTTGGATTATTGTTTGTTTTGTTTTATTTGGGTTACAAATCTCTTCTATCCATGAGGTAGAAGGAGGTTCATGCAAAGGCAAGTATCATATTTTCTCAATTCAAAGCCTCTTGGGTTGTGTTTGTTTGCTTCTTGGTTTAGAATTTTTTAATGTTTCTGAAATGTGGATGCATCTTGTAATCTGCTTACTATCACAGTGGTGTTTCTTTTTCCTTTTTGTAAAGCTATTACTATATTTCATCAATTTGAAAACACTATCAATGGAAAAAGCACTGCTATTTTAAAAATGAAAAAACAAAATAATGGCAATAAAAAAGAAAGCAAAATAATGGCAATAAAAAAGAAAGTAGAAATAATAGCAATTAAACTATGACACAATGCTTTTCTCCTCTTACAGTTTATTTAAACTATTGTAAAAGGTTTTTTTTGAAGATTAATTTAAACACCGATTGTTAAATTATTTCCCTCTTGGGCTTACATTCGAAAGGACACTTAACTGAAATAAATTGGTTAAGATTTTCCTAAACTTTCTTCACATTCAGTGTCCAACCCTTCCAAATCACTTTTCAACTCAGAGTCATCACTGTCCATATCGTTACACATATATTCTCTTCTGTGGCCTCAAGAGTGTTGGTGACACACACTTCTTAAAAGAAAACTTCATTATTTTCCAAGTCACAGTCACCCATTCTGCAAGGTTTAAATGCAAGGTTTAAAACTGACCTTTCCAGACATTCACAGTAGGTTTCAGACAACAACCAAAAATTCATATTCCATCATTAAATCATTTGCTGGCTGAGAAATCAAAGGGAAGAAGGTGTCCAATCACATCACCAAGAATGACAGTGAAGTGTACATGTGTGCGTGTGCGCGTGCCATGATCACTACATCATGACTATCAACTGCTCAACAGCCTTTATAAGGCATTACCGTTGGTAAAAAAAACCTCCCAATCTCAGAGCTGATAAAATATTTTTTTAAATCTTCGAATCAATGAAGTGTGATCTTAATCTATGAGGATTTAGAATTAAATATCCTACCTGTATGATCTTCCTAAAAGGAATAAGAGTAGAGATAGACAAACACACAGCTACGTGTCCCATGTACACCTTTGTCTCAAGGTAATTAGGGGAGTTGTGGACATCAGAGCTTCCAGAAAGACTTTCAGAAACCATTCGAGCTGTCCTCATTCTACAGAGATTATGGGCCCTGGAGGAATCAGCAATTTGCTGTGTCTTTCTCAGACAGGAAGAAAACCAGTCCCTCCCTCACACCCGTTCATGTAGGCACACTACACACATAGTCTAGCAGCTAAGTAAAATCGTCTTGCCAGGAAAAATTATAAAAGACTTCCAAATAGCCAAAAAAAATTCCAAGATTACTGAGTTATAAATTCCATTGTCTTTTGTGAATTGTGGAAACTGTAAAATGCAAATTCCTTGTTTCCATAGAAATGTAAATAAATTGCATCCCGTGGAAATGCAACTGATTATTGCCCTCTGAATAGTCCATTTTAGTATCTATTTGTAAGTTCATTTCAGCATTCCCAATTATCCGTATATGTGTAGTTCTTTAAATTCCCCTTTGAACGAAGTGCAGCAACATACTAGTTCCCTCATTCATTAATATGTCCTTGACATATGCTCATTTTATATTTGTATGAGAGTCCTAATTTCAGCTTTGAAAAATTGTCCATTAACTTCTCAACTATTAAAAGTCATGTTTACAGAAATCTTTGCTCAAATGACAATAAAACTGCTTAAGAAGTAATGTCAGGTAAAGAAAACAAGACACAATATTGAAAAATACTGTCAAAACTAAAAAGAATATCAAACATTAAGAACTAAGACAAAAGGTGAATAGGAATTGGCAATACCTAGTACTTCTATCCTAAGAGTATGAATGGGGCTTTTTTGTTCCTGCTTCTTTATATCATTCTGCACTTTTTTACAGTGAACATGAATTGCTTTTATAATCACACACACAGAAAAAAGAATTAGACATATTCTATACTCAGAGCAAGACCTACAACACTAAGAAACAGGTAGAGCAGGGATTAGGAAACAAACAGCACCTGCAAGACCATAAAGGACCAAATGGTTTCACAGGGCAGGTGGAACTGGCGCTTCGCCAGAAAACTGAAGGGCCTCTTGCATTTCATGGGTATTGTATTTTTCCTTTTTATAATGGAAATTGCACGACTCAGTGTTTGCTCCTAAGAAAACAGTTGCTAGACTAATCAACGTAAAATAAATAAAGACGTAAATTTAAATTATATGTATAGCCTAGAAAAACACCTACCCAGCCTTTAATCTCCTCCAAGATGCTCATTAGACAGTTTAGTGAACACTTATTACCTGTCCCTGTCAGAGATAGTACCAGAGCCTTTTTTTAATTGAGAACCCTACTAGAAACACATTCTAGAACCTTCCAGAATTACACAGGCCAGAACAACATTCCAAAACCTTGTATTTAACAGATGTCAGTCACTGGTACAAAAAGACACATGCCACATAAAGATGAAGTTTTATGTTCAAATAAGGGAATAAGATGAGTTTGTTTATACCATGTTTATATCTTCCTTTATAATAAAAGTATATTTGGATATTTGTCAAATTTTTTTGTAAGCCAAAGCTCAGCTCCCTCTCACTTCACCACTTTCCCTGGGTCTGGTTCTCTCACAGCTGTCACCACAACATCAAGAGAGAAGGAGAGAAAGCAGCGATAAAGGTGACTGTAAGGATTCAACGGGAGCCCCAACCCTCCATTTGCCCCAAGTCCCCCTGCGTCTGAGCAGGGAGAGGAGCTCCATCGGCTGTGATCCCTCTCTGGACTATTAGCATGACTCCTTCCTTACTCTTGCCTAAGTAAAAATTCATTCACACAGAGAGTGGGAGAGGACTCACGGTGGGGAGTGCGGTAATAAGGTTTGGGGAGGAAGGTATTTGGGAGAATCGGCAGCACTGAACAAGCGCCCAGGCTGCTGAGAGAAAGGATTCATCCTGACCTCTTCTCACTGGGGCTCTACCTAGGATATTCATGGTTATGATTTGTACCACCTGCTATGATTTAAATTGTGTCCCTCCGAAACTCTATACTGAAGCCTCGATGATGTGACTATACAGCCTTTAGGATGTAGTTAAGGTTGAATAAGGTCAAAAGTGTGGAGCCCTCACCCTACAGGATTACTGTCCTTATAAGAAAAGACACCAGAGAACTAGCTTTCTCTCTCCTTATGTGCGCCCAGAGGAAAGACCTTGTGAAGACAAAGCAGCCATCAACAATCCAGGAAGAGAGGCCTCCTCAGAAACTGACCATGCCAAACCTTGATCTTGGACTTTCCAGCCTCCAGATCTATGAGAAAATAAATTTTTGTCATTTGGGTCACACAATCTGTGGTACTTTGTTAAGGCAGCCTAAGCAGACTAAAACACCACTCCTTATGGTCTTAAAGAACCTGTAAACTTCCCCCTGTATATCTATCCTTACTTCATATAAGAACATACATATGTGTCCTTTAAAGAGTTTTGAATTATTTGACTATAAAACCAAATATGTTAAGATGTTATATTCACACTATATTAAGCACTTACTTTGTGCCAGATACACTGTGCTCAGCTCTGGAGATGCAAAAATAAGGTACAGCCTCTGGCTCAAGGAGCTCAGTCTTCTCAAATAGGGGCTAAGGCCCCAGTGAGATACCAGGCTGACGCAGCCAGAGTCTGGGAAGCTAGGGCTCAGCAAACTGAGCTTAGTTTAGAACAGTCCGGGAATTCCACTCCGACAGTTCTGCTTCTAGAAAGGTCTGGGCAGTCCTTGAGCCTCCATTGGCAGGCTTGGGGGATGTGGAGCCCAAGAGCAGAGGGAAATGGCAGTCAGTGGCCATCAAAGGTTTAGAAAATCTTTCTGCTTCATATGCAGCCATTCACCCTGGAAGCCCAGGAGCAGGCCCACCCACACCAAACCCACATGCTTCTCACCCACCCAGCATCTTGCATTCAGTCCATCTCAAGAAACTGGCTGTGCCTAGAAGCACATGCCCCTAGGATTTTTAAACCTAGTTTGTACCTCAAGAGAAAGTAAAATTGCATTCCTTGATTAACTTTATATTTACCTCTCCCACCCGCTGGTGCAGCTGTTAGAGCCCTCTCCATAATAAAACTCTTTTCTTTGAAACAGGAAGTGCCATTCAGCCCAGCCTTAAAGGAGTGGTCCTTGCAGCCCCCTGGATGAGCGCCACCAGGGAATGGCTCTGGGGCTTCCTTCTGCCCCCCCATTTGGGCTGAGGGAGCTGCAGGCTGGGATCAGGCAGTCCTCGGAGAAAGCGAGAGATGGGGCCTGGGAGTAACCCTTACTTAAATCTTCCCTGTAGCCAAAACTGGTGGAACTGGATCATGTTTGCTGGGGGAAGACCAGGGTGCTCATCTCTATCATGATTGGTCTAAACTAGATTAAATATCCTCTGCAAGGCCACCCAGTGAGTGGCCATGGGCTTCTGTGACTACTGTTAGGGTGGGAAGAGCAGAGTTCAAGGGGGAGGAACAGGAGGGACACATGTGTCCCTGGCCTTGGAGACAGATGGTGTTTACAGGTCCATATCAGAGACAGCTGGCTGGGACTCTTCCCTCACCCCTCGGTCCCCACAGGCGCAGTCACTGCCCAGTTGCCAAACCTACAACCGACTGGAGAAGGCTCTGCCCAGTTTCCCCTCCAGGTAGTGTGAGGGCAGGCCAAGGGCAACATGGGAAATCCTCATGTCCCCAGTTGGACTCTCCCTTCCTCTAACTCCACCAGACTGGAATTCTCTGCTAAGGGACAGAAAGTTCAGACCCCATCCCCAACAATGGTGGACTTTCTGGTGGGAAGAAGAGATAGCACTGAGGGGCAGCAGGGCCTCCCCTCCATCCTTCCAGGCCCTCATGGCAACAGCTGCCTCCTGCTGAGGGGATACACCTTATCTGGAGCCTGGACTGCTACAGGGGCAAAGCTCACCTGTAGAGCAGCTCTGTGTGGGAGGGGCCCCTCAAGGCTGGACTGCAGAGGTTAGCCTGCCATCCTGGGGACTGGCAGGCAGGCAGCACGGGCTGGGGGAAAACATCAGTCCTCTCATTCTGTTCATCTCCATCTCACCTCCTCAGGGACAAAGTCAAGGTGGGGAATTTGGATTTGAAGCAGGCAGTCTCAGACCGCTATGGCTTCAAGTCCACAGAGATTAAACAGGGGTTAGTCCCCAGCCCAGATACTCCATTTTCTGACCACAGAGTTCCTATGCACCCTTGGATCTCCATGGTAAATCTTTTTACCAAGCTCTCTTTGCAATACGATATTACCTTTCCTCCCATGAAGAGATGGAATCTATGTCTCCATCCCTTGATTCCGGGTGGTCCTTGCGAAAAGCTTGTGACAAACAAAATGTGGGGGAAGTGACACTATGTGAGTTTCGGAGCTTAGCCTTAAGCGACCTGCAGCCTCACCTCCACTCTCCTGGGTGATGCCCTCCAGCCAGTCTAGTTTACTCCCAGGTGAGAGGCTATACAAAAACCGAGGCACACTACCTGGCAGCTAGCACCCTCTGCCAGCTGTGTGGATGAAACTGGCTTGTCCCTTCCACTGTTCCAGCTGCCCTCTGACTATTCACAGCATCGGTGAGCCCAGCAAGATGACAGAACTGTCTGGCAACTCACAAAATCATCAGAAATAACAGAATAATGGACTGTTGTCTTAGGATACTCAGTCTTGTGGGGGTTTATCAACCATCTGGAGCCAGGATGCGAGGCCCAAATGCCCACCCCTAGACTCCTACCTTGCCCCAGTGTGCCCCACTCCTCAAGCCTGGCCTGCTCTTCCCATTCTCGTGACTCTACCTTGGCCTCACGGACCCCTCCTCAGGGCCTGAAGCCAGACTCACTAACCCACCCCTCGATAAGCCCACCACCATTCATTAGTCACCAGGAAGGGCATAACCACCCATCCCAGATTCCCTGCTGTAGACTCTACCTCCCTCCTGCCCTGGGAAAATCAACCTGGATTTGAATCATTCCAATTGGGGAAAATCAACCTGGAAGCCAACTTCTGTCTGAACCACCTTGGAGCCCATCAGCCAGTTCAGGCGAGAAGCCTAACCTCATGTCCATCTTTGTACATCAACCTCGTGATTGGCCTCCAGTGCCTGTGCCATTCAAAGCCCTTCTCAGGCCACAATGCCAACTCCCTTCAGTGCCATCCCTGCCTGACTAGGTGGTTTTGGGCTGGAGGCTGAAGATAAAATAACTGTAATGTAATTCTAAACTGTCTTCCAAGCTGTGAGGTTTTCAAGAACAGGAACCAGGTCTTATTCTATTTTTGAACCTCCAAGTTCTTCTAAGTGCCTGGGAGAATGAATGTAGGAAAGCGGGAAGGAAGGAACACAACTACAGGTACAGCTGTGAGTCATATCTTCATTATTAAAATCTTCTCCGTCACTTTAAGTCTCAGAGTCATTGTATCTTCACTGAGAAGGCTCTTTCTTCAGACTTCCACATGGCAGCTCTCTTATTCCTTTACATCTTTACTTAAAAGTTACCTTTTTAACATGCCTTTCCCCACCCACCATACTGAAGATGGCAGGACCCCACCTTCACATGCACATAAATGCTTTCAATCCTTTTTCTTCTTAGCGCCTATCCCTTTCTAACATTCTGTACATTTCACTTACATCTATTAGTTAGTCTGTCTTCCCTATTTTAAGCTCCACGACGATAGGGATTTTTGTCTGTTTTGTTCACTGTTAAATCTCAGTGCCTGGTACATAACAGGTCTCAGTAAGTGTTGCTACTATCACTCCCATTCATCCTCTTGTCTCTGTCTCACTGCCTCCCCACTCCTCCAGTGTGCCAGACGTGGAGATGCGCCATGCAGGCCTCCCTTCAGGAAAGGACTTGCTGCTCTCCTATCCACTCCTTGTCTCAGGTGTGGAGAGCCACTGGCCTAGGGCGGCCCGAATCCAGGGACTGATCAAAGTCGGGGAGTAAATGCCTGGCCATTCTGTGCTAATGAAGGACATGGCTCAAGCTAATACCCTCCCAAGCTTCCGGTGGGGTTGGCCATGGCTTTGTCGTGCCTGTGTAGGGGAGGAAAACTCTCCCCTTCTTCCCTTTTAGGTTCTTTGGTCTAATAATTAAGTGACATTAGACAGATTAACAGAAAAAACCACATTTAATTCTGCACATATGGGAACCTCAAAGAAATGGGGCTCAAAGACAGTCAGGTAACTGAGGCTCATGTGCCATCCAGAGCTAAGGAGAAGGGGCTGGGAGTCTGGGACTTCACAGGGGAAGAAGAGACAGTTCACAGGAAGAAAAGAAGAGCAAATGTTTGGTAAACAAATGTTTTCTATGCCATGCAGGTAAGTTTTTCTGATATAAAAAGTTATCTCTGGGATCAAATCTCCTTTTGGTGCAAGCCCTCTGTCTAAATTCTTTTAAGCAGTTAAGAGAGAGGTTAAAAAAAAAAAACTTCCTGAGTGCTAGGCCTTGACTGCCTTCAGCTCAAAACAACCCACTCGCCACAGGAGCATCTCCTGGGGCCCTGCATTCTGTGTCCCCTCACCCACATTGCAACCTGGCTCTCCTGCCCCACCCTGTTAACGGCCTTTCCTCCCCTCCACGGAAGGGTTAAATACCCTGCCCATCAAGCTCCATCCCTGCCTCTGCCCCTGGGAACCCAAACTGCAAAGAGCCACTATCATCTCCTGTCAGCTTAGTCTGTTAATTTCTAACTGGTCACCCTGCTGTCAATCTTCCCCTCCAACCTATTCCCCCACTACAGCCAAAGAGATACTTTCAAAACCAGACTCAATGCCATGCGTGAAACCTTCAGAAGTTTCCTGTTGCTCTTGGCATAAAACCCAAAACCTTTAAAGTAAACTAGGAGGCCTTCATGATCCAGCCCCTGCCTACCTCACAGGCCTCAAGTCCTACCACTGTGCTTCCAGCACTTGTCTATCCCCTCAAAGAAGCCATTTTCTGATGTATCATGGCCCTTCTCACTTCTGGGGTTTACTCATGCTGTTAGCCCTACCTACATCTAGGATTCTCAACCCTGGCTGTACCTTAAAATACCCTGAGGAGTTTTATTTTTAATCCCAATGTCCAACCCACATCAAAGACCAAGCAAATCAGAATCTCTGGAGGTTGCACCCTGGCACTGCAGTCTGCAAACCTCCCCGGTGATTTCAATATTCAGGCAAGGTTGAGAACCACTGTGGTAGAACCTTGCTACTAAAAAGGAGGATCCCAGACCAGGGGCACTGATGTCACATAGCAGCTTGTGAGAAATTAGGAATCTTGGGCCCCATTCCAAAGCAAAGTGCCCAAGAGACTGGAATGCACGTTGGAGCACTGGCCTGAACTATGGCCCGGTGCCCCCACCTCGCTTCCCCTAGTTAACTCATCTTCATGCTCTGGCTCTTACTTTCTCAGTGACACCTTCCCTAACCGCCCCACCCCAACTCAGTGGAGTCCCAGGTGCTTTCATGACACCCTGTACTCCTTCACAGCTTTTACCGCCACTGAGCTTAAACCATTATGTATTGATTCTACTGATGTCTGAATCTCCTGGTAGAAGAGAAGTTCCATTAAGGCAGGGATCAGTTCTGCCTTGTCCCATTACTATACCACCAAGAAAAGTGCCTGACACAGAGTAAGTCTTTAAGAAACATTTGCTAGATCCTGGAGTGACTTCTGGGTGGCCTGGAGCTCTCCAGGGACATCTGTGACACAGGAGGAGAAGCTAAAGAAGTAACAGGAATGAAAGCTTACTTGCTGTGAATAGAGGTGTTCTGGGAGTGTGTGAGAAGTCCCAGGGCAGCCCCTGGTGATTGAGATAAACAGGTTGGTGCCAGAGCCTGAAGGACACAGGAGCTGGAAGGGGTATAATGTGCTGTCCCAGTGAGGGTAGCCACCACCAGTAAGATAGAATTGGGCAAAGGAGGAAAGAGATGGAATTTAGAATGGTGGAGACTCAAGGGTGTTCACAGACCAAGAAGCAGCAGCACAGACAGGTACTAGTACATGTGAGATACATTGGACACTCCCTGGTAGTGTTGGATTCTCCCAGAGGAGGACGCCGCCCCAAATCACTCACGAAAGGCGTCTCTTGATGCAATAAGCAAGAGGAATTTATTCAGGAACCAGCTAGCTGGGGTCCAAGTTAGCCCGACGCAGCGGGTCTCAACAAGGACCCTGAGCACACAAAGCCAGAAGGTTTTATAGCATTTTCAAAGGGGGCAACATTTTCCACAATCACAATACAGTGTTTTTCCATAGACACATAAATCTTTGGCTGGGGCCACATCCTGGGATCTGGTTAGATAAGATTACCTTCGGAATGTTTAGGGTGGTTCTAGCAAGATAAGCTTGGTGTGTATGATTAACTGATTTGAGGTCAGCTAACTAAAGGTCACTACATTTAACACTGGCTGACTAACTTATTTTTCAAGATTCTAATAATTTTCCTCCTTCTAGGTTAGGGGGTGGTATTTAAGCCTTTAAGATGGCTGTACTTATGCTAACTTTTGATTCTTCAGATCCTACAGTAGATTACTAATCTCAGAATTTTAATTGCACACATACACATACAGACACACACACACTCCCTGCTACACTGATAGAGTCTGGCTTCCTCAGCTCTCTCAGAATAGAAAGCTCTGGTTTTAGCAAGAACTCAGTCCGACTTCAGAAACACAGCACCCTGAGACAGGCGGGACATTTTTTATAGTGAAGGGGAATGGGCATACTGCTGGTCTCAGGCATGGAGGATTGAGCTGCGCAGGCTGGATTCCCCAGTTCCTTGTGTGTCAGCTAAGTGGTGGGTGCAGGGAGTGAGCCAAAAGGGTCTCCTACCTATCTGATATGAGTAGACTACCAGTGGTGGCCCTCACAAGGTGATAAAGGGACTCCAGATAAACTTCTCCTCTTCCGTTAAGGACTATTTGGGAAAGCTGGAGGTTTGCACTGTTCAGGACATCAAGTAGTGCTTCCCAAAGCTATGGCCACTGATCAGTTCATTCCACTCAAACTTCTAGGCAAGAGACTAGAATTCCATGGCACAGTAGCCACTAACCACATCTCCCCATTCCAGCCACCCCAGCTTAAAGATTCATTCATTATTCATTCTCTTACTCAACAAGTATTTTCTCAGCATCTGCTATGTGCTCAGGCACTGCGCTAAACTCTGGTGACGCAGTGGTAAAATAAAGAATATTCCCCATTGTCCCACAACTCAGAGTCTAGTGGAGATAGTTTTTAGACAATACTGAGAAGAGCCATCAGTCCATGGTTGACGGCTTAAGGGGCTGTAAATCTGGGGAGAGAAAATCCCTGGACAAAATACCTCTAAAAACCAAAATCAGTCAAAGGGAGAAATAAAGTTCAAAACCCATTTATTGCTTACAAACTGCAGTCAGCCCATGTCTCGCTCCTGCTCCAGCAGCAGCAAAAACTGGCAAGCAGGCCAGCCCCCTCCCCTTAACCTCTTAGGTTCAGACACACCCTCAGTTGCCCTGGTAATTGCCCATTGATATGGAGATGAACTTCTCTCCACCCCTGAGGAATAATGCAAATGCCCCAAAGCCATACTTCTCTCCACCTTTGCACGCATATTGATATGCAGATTACTAAAGCCAGGCAAGATATTCTGGAAATATTACAATTTTACCCACAGAGGCCCAAGCAGTCTTTTCCCAGTAGTTTATTAGGTTATTCCCTTTACAGAAGCAATGTGTATTTACTTCATTTCAGAATAGTAGAGGAGAGAATGAAGTTCCATAGTCAAATAAGCAGACTGTTACATTTATGTGTATATGTGTGTGAGCATGTGTGTATGTATATATAATTTGGCTTCTTTTTATTATATAGCTGTGATCATACCATATGTATGAATACAGTCTGTTTTTACATGTTCTACTATTATATATTATAATATGCATTTCTCTTGTTATTTTAAACTTTTATGAACATCACTTTTATGACACACAATCTGCCATAGAATAGACATATTTTATTTAGCCATCCTTTGAGTACAAGATATTTTGTCCATTTGAATTTATGATTATATATAGTAAGTATAGAACATCTTTGTGCATAGAACTTAACTTAGGACTCCAGAATTTGGGTTTGGGGGTCAAAGAGGAGGAGGGAAAAGGGAACATTTTGGAGGAGTTCCTTTTATTCTTACTCATACTGACATAATTTAGAACACAGTGCAATTCCTCAGATTTTAGAAGACCACACCTTTGCAGAAGGCACATTCCATTGCTTGACCTGCCCATGGAGTTTCTAAAGGAAATGCCACACCCAGAGACGCTGAAAGGAGCAGGTCTGTCCTCCACGTCTGGCAGACAAGTTGACGGGATCAGGTTGGGAACACATGACCCAAAATCAGCCAGTCCATTGGCTGGCTAGGAACCAATCATATTTTTATCCTCTCAAAAATTGAACTAGAAGACCCAGAGATGATAGGAAATACGTGGAGGGTGCTTACAGAGAAAAGACATTAAATCAAAGTTAAGACGGGCAGCCTTTGTCATACACACAACATGTGAGCAGCTGGTCAGTATGAAAAGGGAGAAAAGGAGATGTGCCTGGAAAAGCAGAGAAGAAGAGAGAGTGGCCTTTGTTTCTGCCAGCATTCCAGTTCCTACCCCAGCCCAGCATTTTTTCCTGCCCTGTGTTCTGGAAGATGCTCCCTGCTTCGCTCCTACCCCCAGATAAATCCTGTTTATCACTTGATCTAGCTTGTGTAGTTCTCTGATCTTTCCAACCAAAAGGTCATTGATTAAACAAGCAGAATGTCAGTACTTCTCACTGTTAGAGAATACCAGAACAGGAAGGGGTCACGGCTCAATAAACAAACCCCTCCTCCACCCAGGAGCAGCCATGAGGTCTGTGGGACTGACCCAGACCCCAGCTTCTCCTACCCACAGTGATAGGTTCTATCTCCTACCAGTGGCAAGTTCAAGAAGGGCATTAGACCATAGATGGTCTAATCAAAGCAAACAGTCCTTCTCTACATGCTGGTGTCTGTTTCAACAACGAGAAAGAAGAGGGGGAGTGAGAGGAGAAGAACACTCTCTTCAAAAGTAGCATGTGTTTCCTGAGGAACATTTTGAATGCAGGAAAAGATGAAGAAATAAATAAAAATAGCTTCAGGGTAATCAGAGAAATGCCAAAGAAAACCAATGAGACATCACTTTTCATTCATCAGACTGGCAATTTTTTTCCTTACGATCAAGTTTTGACAGAGTTGTAGGAAGTGGATACTTAAATACTGCAATGTAAATATCAATTTTTACAGCTCCTGTGGTCGGCAAGTTGTCCATATCTATGAAAATTTAAAATCTTAGGACCTGTTGTTCTTCTCTACCTGCCTTGTGGAGACCCTTTTACCTGTGCCCAAGGAGTTGTGTTCAAGGATGTTGACTAAAGCATTCTTTGCAATAATGAAAAATTGGAAACCAACTAAGTGCCCATGAAAAGGAAAATAGCTAAGCCAATATAATGAAGCCATGCTGTGGACTAACAGATTGTAATTAAGGCAGTAAAGCAGACCAATGTGTCACAACACCCAATGGGACATGCTGTGTGTGAAAAAATACAAGTTGACAAAAGAAATCTACAGTCCAATGTCACTTGTTTTCAAAAAAGCTATTCCACACAAAACAATCTGATTTTCACTTGTGCATTTCTCTATCTATGTGTGTGAATGCATAGAATAATCCCCAAAAGGAGCAATGGACAAAGGGGACTTCATTTAATCTTACCATAAAATAGTAATGTTGCTCAAGAAAAGTGCAATAACGTATTAATTGCATAATTTTACATTAATAAAATTTAGGTCTTGGGAATATATATGCATATACACATACACAAAGTAAAACTTGGGTAATCACAGTGAACAAAGAAATAAATAAGAGCAATCCAACCCAACTTCTAACCCTCCAGAGCCCTTTTGGAAAGGGTCAGAAGTCCACACAAGGATGCCCATCAGCCCATCAGCTGCTCTTCTGCCCACAAGGGAGTCTGCTACCATTCAATCCAGGAGACCTCCTAATCCAAATAGCACCCTGAACTCTGCAGGTCATGGTGCCCACCCACCACTTGTGATTCAAAATATGTAACACTAAACTAAGTTCTGAATTTTCCTACCATGACTTCAATGCTTTTTTAAGCAATAAACATCAAAATATTTCCAAACCAATGTTCCCCACCCCCACGTGTTGTTTTGCTTCGTACTGTTGGGATTTTTTCTGTCCCTTCTCCTTGGTGCCCTAAACACACACAGTCTGCCTGTTGAAGAATCCTGCGCACTCCTCTTCATACCCTGAGAAGGCTGTGTTTGCAAAGACACACCCAGGTTGCCTGCCCCCACCCCACCCCACATCTATCCCTCCGGTGTCAGTCTGGCTATTGTGTCCCCAGCAAGCTGCAGACCAATGAATTCTTAGCCGATGATGGGGTTGCCCTGTCTCCTTATTCTGAGCCAACCCCAGTTATGCCTGGCATCCAAGAGTCAGCATTTTGTAGGCTTCTGTGACATTTGAGAGCCCACATCCCACTTCTTCCAGCATTTAGAGCAGAGAAGGAAGGACAGAAGGCTGCTCTTGTTGCCATCAATGAGCTCATCCCTCTCAGGGAGGCAGTAAGAAAGCTAAATCTCACCCCATGAATCAGGAAGCCTGAACTCATGAAAAAGCACACATTCCCCAGCTGCCTGACCCACCCGCTGACCTTTCTATAAGAAGAACTAGACTGAGGCCTCCTCCCAAGAATGAGATAACTGATTAAACAAAGACCAACATTTTTTAGTGAAACAACCCTTCCCACCATGTACCTGAATCCTTTGATTTCTGTGTACCCTCCAATGTCAATTTTTTAGGCCTCTTCTGGCTGAAGTCACACATTTCTGGGATCCCTTCCCAACTTCATCGCTAGAGGCAGTGTAGCCTTGAGCAAGTTGCTTAACTGCTCAGGGTTTCCCCTCTTCTATATGCAAACTGGGAATGCCACACTGGGAACGAATCCTCTCATTTTGCACTGTTGAAAGGGTTCACTCTGTGATCCTAGGACAAAATGCCTTTGGGTATTCCTCACTGTCTCAGAAGAGTAACTCTAGGTGAAGGGTGCCATGAGGTTCAGTTTGACTCCTCCTGGATATTCCACTCCAGATGAGCCATCGAGTTGTCATCCCCATGTCACAAGATAGTGGCCTGGCGATCCTGAGACAGTGACCATGGGCTTAGACAGAGTAGGGTGAGGGCCTGCAGAAAAAGCAAGGCAAGATATTTACAGTCAAAGCAATATAACAATGTAAAGTCCCTATCGAAACTCTGTGTCACACTAATTCTCTAGGGTAAAGATACCAGACTAGAAATATAGACATCTTCAGTGAGATCAGTTAAAGGTCAAAAGGCCAGGAGCAACTTGGCCTGGAATGTTTGAGTGTTCCGCAAGGGTATCTCAGCATAGCCCGTGACTTCACTGTAAACAGCCCTAGCAAACAGACAACAGCCCAGACCACCTTGAGGGCAGGGCAGGTGGTACAAGTCCACACCCTGAGCCCTCAGTTCACAAAAATCCTCAACTGCCTATAAATCCCCTACACAAACGCACCACCCTGGGCTCTCTTGTCCCCTCCTGGCATGAGCCAGGAGCTTTTTCCTCTCACTTTATTTCTAAATAAAAGCCTCTGCCCTGTCTCTCCTATCTTGGGTGTTTGCGAAGTTCATTCTTCGACTCCACAAACAAGAACCCCGGCATCAATCCTGCCACACTCTCCTCAGGATGGAGAAGTCTCGGTGTTGTCAGCCATCTGGTCTTCTTTCAAACTCAGTTGACCCTAACAACCTGCCTGTCAGCTTTAGTCTAGATCCTTTAACAATGGGGCTGGTCTGCCTCTGTTCTCTTTCTAAATTATTGCTTCATATTTATTTTCAAGTATATCTCTGATTTTTGTCTTTCCTTAGTGGGAATTTGGAAGACTTTGGCATCAGTGTCTATAAGTCTTTCTCCCATGGCCAGCAACTATGGTTCCCTCCTCTTCGCAAGGTGTCTGATTCATCTTTTTCTACCCAGTCTTCTGTGAGCTGGCCTTGAAGATTATGCACTGACTCAGGTTCTGGGTATGGTCCAGGCTTAGAATTTGCACCCCTGAGTGCAATAGCCTCTTTGCAGCTTTGTAATAAACAATCTCTGATGTTATAAATCATGGTAGTGGTACACATTAGTTCTTAATTATCTTTCAGTCCTTCTACAGACTGGTGGCCCTTATTCTAGATCTCTTCTTTTATGGTACTAAAATTAGTATGTCTAATAATTTTAGAGTAGTCAGGAGTCACAGGAAATGAAAAAAAAACATTCTTGGATTCTTTCAATTAAATTAACTTAATTTATATTGATATTTTCATATAAATGAAATATTCAATTAATTTCACTTGCAATTAATCCTGATACAAAACTTTTGTAAGGAAAGGCAAAACTGTGGAGACAATAAAAAGATCAGTGGTTGCCAGGGTAGAATGGGGAGGAATGAATAGGCAGAGCACAGAAGATTTTTAGGGCAGTGAAAATACTCCATGTGCTACTATAATGATGGATGGATGTCATTATGTATTTGTCCCAACCCATAAAATGTACAACACCAAGAGAACCCTAAAGTAAACTGCGGACTTTGGGTGATTATGATGTGTCAATGTAGGTACATCCTTGGTAAAAAACATACCACTCTAGTGAGTGATGTTGATCATGGGGGAATCTACGCGTGAGTGGGAACATGTATGAGAAATATATGATGGGAAGGGAGGGATAAGGGGAATAAGAGGCATTAGGATTAGCACACATAATGTTGGGGGGGCACGGGGAAGGCAGTATAGCACAGAGAAGACAAGTAGTGATTCTGTAGCATCTTGCTGCACTGATGGACAGTGACTGTAATGGGGTATGTGGTGGGGACTTGATAATGGGGGGAATCTAGTAACCACAGTGTTGTTTATGTGACTGTATATTAATGATACCAAAATAAATAAATAAATAATAGAACAGGAAAAAAAAAGAAATATATGAGAAATCTCTATGCCTTCCTCTCAATTGTACTGTAAACCTAATACTTCTCTTTTAAAAATTACATCCTTAAAAAAACACATGTGGAAGGGATGTCTGTTGTCCTCCTTGCCTAACTAAAAAGTTTCAGGAGGCTGCTCAGAGGTAGAAATTCCAAACTTCTAGGATCCTGACCCCAGAGGCATTGGTCTTTGTCCTCCATAAGGTCTTCATCTTGTTTCTTTTCATCCTCTCCTCTTCTTTGCTTCCCCCTCCCTTTTACATCATCTGGGATCAGCTCTTCTCTTTTCTCTTTTTCCTTTTCTGTCCTTGCTTTGTCATAAACAATCTCTGATGTTATAAATCATGGTAGTGGTACACATTAGTTCTAAATTATCTTTCAGTCCTTCTACAGACTGGTGGCCCTTATTCTAGATCTCTTCTTTTATGGTACTAAAATTAGACACTTTTGTCCTCACATGGGCGTAAGTTGTGTCCTGACCTGCATATTAGAGCGGATCCTAAATCCAATGACTGGTGTCCTTGTGAGAAGAGGAGAGAGCATACAGAGACACCCAGAGAAGGCCATGTGAAGATGGAGGCAGAGACCGGAGTGAGGCAGCCACAAGCCAAGGAATGCCAAGGATTGGCAGCAGTCAGCAGAAGCTAGGAGAGACGTGTGGCCCAGATCCTTCCTCAGGGTTTCCAGGGGGGACCAACACTGTCGTCACCTTGATTTCTGACTTCCAGCCTCTCTGTAACAGAATAAATTTCTGTTGTTTTAAGCCAAAAAATAAATAAAATAAAATAAAGGCAACAATGGTTGATTATTGTAATTGTCACACAACTCTGTGAATATACTAAAGAAAATAGAATTGTATACTTCAAGTGAGTGAGTTATGTGGTATGTGAATGTATCTTAATAAAGCAGTTATCTTAAAAAACTGTGCCCTGAACTGCCAGTGGCCCCTTTTTCTCCCATTTTTAGGACCAGATTCAGAGGCTCTGGACACATTCCTCATAGAGGTGTTTGCTCCTCTTGTGATTCTTGGGCATTTGGCCTACATTGATCCCAGTCCTGGGGCCTGCTTACCACACCCACCACGCCACCAGATTCAGGCAGAGAATGAGAAAGAGAGAGAGAAAGAGAAACTGTTTGAAGAGAAAGTATAGGAAATAATACAGCATGTACCTACTGAAGGACATTTAGGTCGCATCTACTTTTCCCCTCTACAGATAAAAAAGGCAGTGGCCAATCTTATGTTTACTTCCACACTAGTATGAGTTTCTCTGGGAAATAGACTAGAGTGTAGTTGTTGGGCCATAATCGTTGGGCATATATTCAACTCCCCTAGACATTGATAAATTATTCTTCAAAACAGTTGAAATAATTTACATTATACCAGCAATATATAAGAGTTCCCAATATGTAAGATTCTCACCAGCCCTTGGTATATCAGACTTGACCTTTTTCTTAGGTACAACTTTTATAAAACAGTATCTTCTTCTTTTAAAGGGCATTTCTCTGATTACCAGTGAAATTGAGCATCTGTTCATAAGTTTATGGATATTCAGGTTCTTTCTCTATGAATCACCCATTCACATTCATTGCCAGTTTTCTACTGGGTTGTATGCCTTTTAATTATTGACTTGTAAATCTCCATATATCCTGGGTACTAATCATTTACCAGCTATATGCATTGCAGACATCTTCACTCAGAGTATAGTTTGTCTTTTCACTTTGGTTATGATGTGTTTTCATATTTTCCAGGTTTTAATTTTAATATTGCCAAATTCCTATAAAAATATTCTTCTGTACAGTTTCTTTTTAAAGTTTAACACATTTCTTCCATATTTAGTCTTTAATCCATATGGGATTTACCTACTATGAGGTAGGAATTTTATTTTATTTTTCACCATAGAAAGCCACTGGTCCCAGCACATTTTTGTTTTGTTTTGTTTTGTTATTAAGGTATTATTGTTATACACCCTTATAAAGGTTTCACATGAAAAACAATGTGGTTAATACATTCACCCATATTATCGAGTCCCCCCTCATACCCCATTGCAGTCACTGTCCCTCAGTGTAGTAAGACCAGCATATTTATTGAATAGCCCATTATTCCCTATAACTCATAGTGTCTCCCTATTAAATTCAAGTTCCATATACAAATGGAGATCTGGAAATTCACCCCCTGCAAAACTTAGTTTTAAATGCTATAGTTTTATGATATGTATTAATTACTTAAGGAGATACAACCTCACCATAGTTTTCTTCAAAATGATTAGTTCTTCCTGAACCTTTAACTCTTAAATATCAATTTTGTTGAATTCCATGGAAATCCTACTCAAAGTTTGACTTGAATTATATTAAATTTATAATTTAATATTTGGGAAGGAACTGTACTCATTCTTTAGTTAGTATGTCTTTCTGTGTTATTCTAGGTTCTCCAAAGAAACAGCACCAATAGGGAGTATGTGTATATGTGTGTGTGTATATAGAAAGAGAGAAAGAGATTTATTCTAAGGAATTGGCTCATATGATTGTGAGGGCTGACAAGTCCCAAATCAGCAGGACAGGCCAGCAAGCTGGAAATTCCAGCAGAAGTTGACATTGCAGTCTTGAGTCCAAAGGCAGCCTAAGGATAGAATTCCTTCTCTTCTGGGGAATCTCAGTCTCTTCTTTTGAGGCCTTCAACTGACTGGTTGAGGCCTACCCATATTATGGAGAAGAATCTGCTTTACTCAAAGTCTGCTGATAACATGTTAATATCATCTAAAAAATAACTTCATACAACATCTAGACTGGTGTTTGACCAAACAACTGGGTACCAAATTGACCCATAAAATTAACTTGCACACTCTTTGTGTTTTTAAGCCTCCTTTTATGCTCTTCATAAAAGTTTTGCATATCTGCTTATTAGACTTATTCCTGGGCTTACAGTTTTTGTTACTGTTGGAAATACCATAAATATTTTTTGAATTTTGAAGTGTAGCATTCATCTGGTAAAGTGAACAAATCATAAATGTACAACTTGATGAATTTTCACAAACATAGTACATACATAAAGTTAGCAAACAGAAAGCCCAGAGACTTATCAGCATCCTAGAGAGCCCCCTTGTGTCCTCTTCCAGGAGCCAAGAGTAGCCACGGTCCTGACTTCTAACACCATAGCTGGTTTTAGCTGGTTTGGGATTTTATAAAAATCATAGAAAGTGTGCTTTTTTAACAGATATCTTTATCTTACCATCATGTTCTATCCTGATTCTTGTTCTAATGGGTTTGGGGGCACAAAACAGACTGGAAAAAACCTTTTCTTTCCAGAGCATATCCCAGGGCTTCTTGAGGAAGCCCCTTCAGTGGCAGGGTTTTAGGGCCTTTGGTGGGGAAAGGAGAGAAAGGAGAATGAAGAGACTGCATTGTTGCTTACAAAATCTTATTCTTCCACTCTCATGTCCCCAAGAACCACCAGAGAAGGGCCTCAGAGAAGGAATTATTAGAGAACCCAGCAACATTATAGCCCAGAGCCCCAAGAATCTACAGAAACTTTAGGGAGACCTCTGGATTTCCCAGATATGAAAAGATGGAATCTTATCTAGTTTTTAAAGAGTTAGGTGGCCCTGGCTGACACTTAGGCAACACTTCAACAGGCTGAGGCAATGTTATCACATTCATTTTATTCTGTTATTCAATTATTATTCAGTCCTTCATTGCTCAAGCATGCAGGCAATCAATAATCACATGTATTAGAGATTGGCCAGGTGGAAGACACTGGGTAATAAGCAGTGGGGATTCAGCAGTGAACAGAAACAACTTACCTGTGCCAACCCTCATGTAGCTCCTGACTGATACAGGTGAGGTGAGCACAGAGGACCATGTACTCACCCGTATCACCTGATCAGGGTAAATGCAGGAGGGACAGAGAAATACAGGTCCCACCATCCAGGCCATCAACCAGCCTCTAGGCAGTGCAAGTGCAAGTGGAGGGAAGTGGCAAGAAAGCCTCCCATTTGGATATGACATGACTGTGGCCGGCATCACCTGGATCTCCTCGGAGGCCTTCCTTTCAGCTGGGCCCTAAGGCCTCTCCTGGAAGCTCACAGCCCCCTTTCCTCCCTCACAGCTGCAGCCACCCTGGCCTCTGGTTCTCCTCCCCGTCTCTCCCCAGTTCAAGTAATGGAGCAAAATACAGTTCCCTTTTTGAATTACCCCCTAGAGATGAAGGACCCAGAAGTCTTGGTTTTGAGAACTTAACGGGGTGATCACCAAGGGATAAAAGAGGATATAAAAAATGATAAAATGAGTGTATATTATAAATATTCCAAAATTTTACCTCGTTCTTGTAATCATGGTCTTGAGTCAGGAGTTCCTGACTTTCTCTGAAATAGTAAATGAAATGAGGAGGAAGAGGAGGATGACAGTGCAGCTATGGGGTGTCTAGGATTTCCAAGTATGTTGCACAGCTGTGCAGGTTCAGAATAATTACCCTCTTTGCCCAGATAAGAAACAGAGGCCAATATTAAGCGCCTTCTCTAAGAGTGCCAAATCAGGAAGAACCATTCAAAGACCGTGCTATCTGCACTGCACTGCCCTGCCTCAGTGGACTGCACCCCCGACATTTGTTCCTGAAGATAGACTTCACCATCTCCTCCTCCTCCCTGTGTCTAGACGGTGGGTAAAAGTCATGAGGACCTTTCCTCCTCACTGCCCCTCTTCCCAGACTGAAAACACTTCATGGTTGTTCTCCCTTGCCTCAAGTAGGCAGTTTGCCTCCCCACAGGCCTCTGGGCTAGATGATACCTGTTCTCTGAGCTCCAGGACTGACCTGGAATAAGCACTCACCTCTTTTCCTCACAGTCATACTTTTTTCATGTGTAGGTGGAGAAAGGAAGTCATTGAGGAAGAAGTTAGAGCCTGCAAATAGGGACGCGTTCTGTTTCACATATTGTAGGAAGGATAAAGGAGTTTCTGTGAAAACACTTAACAAAGAGTACATCCTAAATGTGTGTGAGTTGAAGATAAACAGATTTTTCACTCATCTCTGACTGAAATTTCTTCTCACACCATCTACCCCCTCCTGGCTGCTCACTCAGGAAACAGGCCGCTTAAGCTGGCTGAGCCAACCATCCTTTCTCCCTAAATCTTGACCTTTTCCTTGTTTTATCTATTCCCCATTCTCAGAAGGAACAGCCACTTTACCCTTCCAAGTCTTCTCCTCCATCTGGACCTTGAACCCCACTCCCCTGTGGGCCAGGCCCTATCGCCTATTCTTTTCAGTCTGCTCTCTCCAGCCGGCTCCCTTCCCCTGTCCGCGCATGCGCTTGGTCTTGCCCAAGATTAAAACAAAAAAAAATGAACCTCTTGACCCTGTCTCCCTCTCAACTTTCTACCTTTCCCTCCTCCCTCCCTCCCTCCCACTCTCCAGCCCACCCGGCTTCCTGCAAATGTCATCATAGAAAACACCAATGACTCCCTGTTGCCAAATCTGATGGTCTCTTTTTGGTCTTACCTTGCTGCCACACTTGACCTCAGGACCTCCTCCAGGAAACCCCTTCCCACAGGGTTCTCCTCCTGCATCTCTGACCAGCTGTCACCTTCTCAGTCTCCTTTGCCACCTCTTCTACTTTTTAAATGCTGAAGGCCCCCAGCTTTCTCTCCTTGGCTCATTTCTCTGCTCACTTTGCACACTCTCCCTGGACAAGCTAATCCACTGATACAATATTCTTCCCAATCATCATTTCTAATCCCCAAGTACTAGAGGCATGGAGCCCACCATGCTTTTTTGGGAACTGTGGGTTCCACAAAGGTGCTAGGGGTGGCACTATCCTGCCCATAGCTTGGACTTTTGCCTGTTGACCCACAAGCACTTTATACTTGGCTGTCAAAACAGATCCATGTGCAGGGCTTTCTGCAAGGTACTGGGGGAAATTCAGAGACTTGAAGCCCTGCAAGTTGGTCAACAGCCCTCCTCCTCCTTTGCTGGGTTTCTTTCCCCTGGGATGAACACACACACCCACTGCTGCTATCACATGTTCTGTGCAACAGAAAGAATGACCAGTTCAAAAAGGATGAGCCGCTCCACCTTTGCCAGCACCCAAATCCCTTTTACTCTCTCCCAAGAACCCTACCCATCCCTCCACCGCTTTCCCCAGTGAAGTGGATCCAATGTCGCATGAGAGCAGTGCCCTCTAGAGGAGTATTTTTAAAATTGCAATGGTGCCATCTAAGTGGGTGTGGCAGATTGCATTTTCCAGAAGGCAGCTTGAGTATCTCCCATCCCACCTGCTCTTCTTAATGTGACTTTGTATCTCTACCCATCGAGAGGTGGAGCTTATGTTCTCTCTTCAGTTGGGGTGGGCCTGTCATTATGTAGGAAGTGATGCTATGCTGCCTGGTTCTCAGCTTTGGAGCCCAGAGCCACCTGTAGACAGTTCATTTGCCCTACGGCTGTCAGGCTGTGAGGAAGCCCAGCTAGCCCACGCAGAGTGACACATGAGAAACAACAGACTCAGCCCCTCACTAGGAAACTACAGCCACTTAGAGACCTAAATCAGAAGAACCCTGCTGGGCCACCGAAATTCCTGCACCACCAAAAACATAGATGTAGTGAAATGACTGGAGTCTTTTTAAGATACTAGGTTTGGGGGTGATTTGTTATGCAGTTATACATAACCAGAATAGTGAGTCATGAATTCATGTAGTGTTTAAAAGACCAACTAAAACAAAACAGAATAGAATAGAAAGTGTAATAATAAAGACTTAAGCATTATTAGGAAACTTTTTTCAGTAAATGGGTGTTTTTCTACACGGCATCAAAAATATGTATATGATCAAGAAGTAACATGTATTTGTTCCAGTGGGTCATTAAAGAACTTTAAGTTTTGAGAGGTTTGCAAACCTGGAAGTTATAAAAATCAAAACCCACTGAGGCCAATATAATCACAGTGATTTAAGGAGACTGGGAATTCTAGTACTTCTGTGAGCACAAAAAGAGGTTGAGCTTGTTTAGGTTTGTCATCCAGACCAGAAAGAGGAGTAGAAATGCCTTCTACTTGTGAGAGCAAGAAAAAAGGAAGTCCTTGTATATTTTTCCTCTAATATTCGGTACCTCAATTCTCTCAGTAAATATTCTGTTGAATTAATGGGATTTCTGAGGCAGCATAATGGCATGTTTCTCCATGAAATTCCTGCATCAGAATCTCTTGGGGACTTGTAAAACTGCAGATCCCTGGGCCTCGCTTTCAGTCTACAGTATCAGAGGCATAGGGCTTGTTAAGGAGGAAGAATTTTCCTCTACACCTCAAGGTCCCTCTAGCTAGTCTAAGAATCAAATTGACAGGAGAAAATCAAATTTAATTCTACAGGTACAGGGAACCCACAGGCATCAGATTCCAAAGACAGTCAGAGACAATAAAGTATGTATTTCATGCTGAACTAAGAGGAAGCAGATAGGAGTCTGGGACTTTAAAGGGAAAGAAAGCAATCAAAGGAAGATGAAAGAGTTAATGTTTGGTAAACAAATGTTCCCTGGGTCACACAGAAACAATGGTACACAGGAATTTTAACAGACTTCACTAAATTCCTTCCTGTCTGCAGCCTAGGTCATATTATACTGTAGTTATCTGTAGTGATAGCTCTCTTCCTGGAGCAGGTCCTCCATCTAAATCCTTTTAGGCAGTTAGGGGGAAGGTCAAAGTTTCTTTCTGAGTCTTTGGACTGGGATTGTTTTCAGCGGGACATGCGAAAGTGCCAAATCTTGGGACCACCTGCCCTTGGCCCAAGGCTGCATCTTCACCCTGCTCCCTAGAGAGTCACAGCATGCTTAACTTTGAGATCTACTGAGTCACAGGGACACCATCCAAGTAATTGAAATTCAAATCACCCTAGAAAATGAGTTCCCATCATGCAGTAAGATAGCTAGCATCCCCTATAAGCTGGTCAGAATACTGAGAGGTCTCACCGTACTGGGTATAACTGGAAATAGCCCTGATTATCAAGAAACCTCATCCAGGACTCGAGAGGGCCAAGGCTAGAATGCCTCCATTTTTTAAAGAAAATTGTATCTGAATAATAAGAGATATGTGGGGTGTTTCTAAGCATGTGCTTCAATATATATTACAGTATATAACTGAAACATGTATGTGTGTATGCTGTAAGTCTGCGGAGAGTAAATCCTGGGGCAAAATACCTCCAAAAACCGAAATCAATCAAAGGGAGAAATAAAGTTTAAAATCCGTTTATTGCTCACAAAGTGCACTCCCAGGCCATCTCCTTTCCTGCTCCAGAAGAAGCGAAACTGGCCTTCCCCTCCCCTCTCAGGTACAGAATAAGCCCTCCTAGCTCAGGTAATTTCCCATTGATATGGAGATGAACTTCTCTGCACCCCTGAGGAATGCTGCAAATGCACTAAAGCCATACTTCTTTCCACCTCCAAATGCCTGTTGATATGCAGATGTACTAAAGCCAGGTGAGATATTCTGGAAATGTTACAATTTTACCCACAAAGCTTATATATATATATATTATATATAATGTATCTATCATATATATAATAGACCATACTCAGAACCACCCAGATATATTATTATAATAAATGATACTATTTTCTGTATGGTATATTATGATGTTTTGACACCTTTAAAAATTTTTCCTGCTAAGAGATTGCCTGGGCTAGTCAATTCTTAGAGACTGCAAAGGGCCCAGCCAGGAGCATACCCTTGATATGCAAACTAAGCAATCCATGCCAGGCCTTACCTCCTCTGTCTAGCCTGGAAGCAATATTCCTGTGCCTTAATCATCTCATAGCCAGGTACCAAAAAAAAAAAAAATTTCTTCCTACCCTGAGTAAAAGCAGATATGGATTGATAAATAATGTCAGGGTCTCTGGGCCTCACCTCTGGTGACTGGGCCTTGCAAGTTCGATCAGATTGCCCAGTCTGCTCCAACAACAAGGGACCTCAATTATAGTTTAGAGCCATCAGAAAGTATTCCAATTAGCCACTTACCAGCTGCTCAGCCTGCTGTGCCTTGCCTTTCCCAAGGAGATCCCAGAGAAGGCCACAGACCAAGCACTCCCCTCCCCTCACTACTGCCTCCTAACCACCTTGTCTTTCTCCCGTGGCTCTGGACGGTGTGCCATGTCTCCTGTTGAGACAGGGACCATGGGCTTAGACAGTGTAGGGTGAGGGCCTCCGGAAAAAGCAAGGCAAGATATTTACAGTCAAAGCAATATAACAATGTAAAGTCCCTATCGAAACGCTGTGTTCAGCATTATGCAAAGTCAAGGTCATACTAATTCTCTAGGGTAAAGATACGAGACTAGGAATACAGACATCTTCAGGGAGATCAGTTAAAGGTCAAAAGGCCAGGAGCAATTTGGCCTGGAATGTTTGAGTGTTCCACAAGGGTATCTCAGCATAACCCGTGACTTCACTGTAAACAGCCCTAGCAAACAGACAACAACCCAGCCCACCTTGAGGGCGGGGCAGGTGGTACAAGTCCACACCCTGAGCCCTCAATTCCCAAAAATCCTCAACTGCGTATAAATCCCCTAGACAAACACACCACCCCGGGCTCTCTTGTCCCTTCCTGGCATGAGCCAGGAGCTCTTTCCTCTCACTTTATTTCTAAACAAAAGCCTGTACCTTGCTCTCCTACCTTGAGTGTTTGTGAAGCTCGTTCTTTGGCTCCGCAAACAAGAACCCCGGCGTCACTGTCTCTAGGATCTGTGAGTATATAAACTTTGTTGGTCTCAGACTCTCCTCCATCTCTTCTTGTGGCTGCACCTGATTGACTGAAAGAATACAAAACAGCGCCTGTGTGTGTCTGTGGGTACCTGTGTTTATGTCTTGCATGGGCCTGGGTTTGTTTGTGTGTGGCCATAGGAGGAACCCTGGGAAGGCCTTTGGATACAGTGGGGGTTTCCTGACAAGCAGAAAACAGGAGCAGTCTCCATCTATTCCAGTTACTTTAAGCCTGCTTGCACCTGAGTGTTTGTCTCTCTCACACACACACACATACTCACACTTTGCTTTCACTGATAGATCCCGAAGGTCTTACTGGATGGGGTCTCATACCTTTTTTTCTTCTTTCACTGCCAGAATTCCATCCATATTAATATAGATTCACTATAAATTTAATATAGATATAAATTCAATAAATGAAAATTTAAAGATCCTACAATCCAGTGCTTTCTTAAGAAATTTAACGATAAAAAATTTTTTAAATCATCATCCATGGATAGAATATGAGTGAGGTCACTTGGCTTTAACTAAGCAGCCAGACTGGTCTCACAGGTGTTGGGAGCCGGGGCTATGTCCCTTCCCCCACGTCTGAATGCAGCATGGGAAAGCACAAGCTTGAGAGCAACCGGTGCAGTCCTTGGAAGTTATCTGCTCACAAAAACATATCTTGTCCTTGAAGATGAGCCAAGACTCCTCGCTCTGAAAATAGGGAGACCTTGAGGATGTGTGAAAACACCTCCCCGCCAGCGCCACCTAAGGTCCAATTATCTCCTGACCCACCCCTTACTTGCTACTTGTATAAATTGAGCCTGTAAACAATAAACTTTGCCAGCTTGATCAGACATCCTGTCTTGCTGGTCATTCTTTGTGTCCCTTGCTTGTCTCATTTCTGCAGGCGTCTCTGGCACACTCCATGTTCGTCCCGCGGGCCGGGACAACTGGCGCCCAACGTGGGGCCCTGGGACTCCTGCTGAAACGTCTGCTCGGAAGCCCTGGCCAGGCATTCTTCTGAGTCATCACACGGGTATTGACCTGATGTGGACTCTGTGTTGAGGATCACTGCGGATCACCTGTCCGTAATACAGATCCCAGAGAGGTGAGTAGACGCATCACCCAAGCAAGCATCTTAAATACCTCTTGTGAGTTCTCACTGATCCCCTCCCTCTAGTTTGCTGCCGCGATTTATTCCTTGTTTTGTCCTCTGGTTGTTCCTCTCTGAAAACCTTGTGCTTACTTTGGGCTAATGGTCGTTCACCTCTAGGGCCTGCACAAGGGACTCTGACTACAGAGTCCCTGCCCTAGAGGGTCCGAGCAAGCGGATTATACTTGCCGACTGTCCTACGTAAGCAAGGGCTCACCTGAGCTGATGAGAGTGCCTCCAGTAGTTCAGAACATTGGCGTGGTTGCGGCTGCATTAGTATAATTCCAAGTTACATAGAGTTGAAATCCCAGCCGTCCTAATGGGCAACTCACTGAACTCCCACGAGGTATTTCTTAGCGGACTCAAGGAGTCCCTCAGGACATGAGGAGTAAGGGTTAAAAGAAAAGATCTTAGACAATTTTTTTCCTTTATTCATGAGACCTGCCCCTGGTTTCCCCTCGAAGGCACTATCAATCATAAATGTTGGAAAAGAGTTGGTGATGCCCTCCAAGACTTTTATCAGACCTTTGGCCCTGAAAAAGACCCTGTTTCAGCATTTTCTTACTGGAACCTTATTCACGACATACTTGAGGTTCATTCTCAAGATCCTGACATTAAAGATATAATTAAAACAGGAGAAATAGCCCTTAAAGAAAACTCCCGACCACCACCTTATCATTTCCCTGTCATTGACCAAGTGTTCCTTGCGTCATCAACTCTCTCCCGCGAGCGTCTGCATATGACAAATGACCTCTCAGTCCTCAGGCACACGGTCAAAAACAGAAAAGAGCAGATTCAACTCCTGCAGGCCGTCTGTGATTTAGATCAAGAGCTCTCCAAATTGATTCACATAACTTAACATCCCAAAACCTCCTCAGCAGCCCCAGGGAAGCCAAACAAGCTTATGACTCAGATCAGGGCTCTGGTAGTGAAAAGTCACACAGTCCCTGCATTTATCAGACAGGCAGGGGCCTCTTGAGGAAAGACAATAGCTCAGGCAGAAAAACTAGGAAAACTAACTGAGAGCAATTCGATCCCTAAACTCTAAAAAGAAGTATCTTATCTTCTGCACACAAACCTGGTCCCAGTACAAACTCTGATTAGAGAGGCTTGGCCCCTGAAAGAAGTATGCAATATAATGTTATGCAGCTAAATATATTCTGCCACAAGGGAAGAGGATAGTCAAGAGTTCCATGAACTGCTACAATGTAGAGCTAGTTTTCTGAATTCTTTTAGTGAACATCTATTCTATTTATTAAGTTCATCACTGTCTTTGAGAATTGAGAAGTCTTAAACTAAACTCCCTGAGATAGAAGAAATTTATCTTCTGCAATACAGCCTGGCTTTAAATGACTGGAGTTAGAATTGTACTTGCATTTCATTTCCAGCCCCCTAGACACACATGGTCCCTATCAGTTCAGAGCCTTCATCGGCCCTGTTAGTCTGGGGCTGTCTAAACCTTAACCCAGTTATGTAAACTGCTTACCTGTAGAGTGTATTCTTGAAAACTGAAGTACTTTTCATCAAATAAACTAAGAAGAAAGAAGACCATTGAGTATTAGAAACTCAAATCTTTATGTCAGTTTGTCTGTGTATATGTATTTGTATGAAGAGTGTCACTAACTAGTCATTATGTCTCGGTCTGTATGTTCGTGTGTCTAAGTGTGTAAAAAATATATATATTTTCTACCTCCGGAGGGTATTAATAAAATTGATTTAAAAACATGCGCTTGTGAAAGTTGGGCATTCTAAAACTTCCAGAAAATCTAATTAAAAAATATTATGCATTAATGCTAATTTAAGCTTAACTGAAATGGACATGTCTTTATAGTTATTAGCTGCCAAAGTTTACTTAAAGTCATTTAAGTTGATGTTACCTGTTAAATATTCCAAGAAAATACTTAAAGAAAGGCTTGACTTTGATGTGTGGTGAAAGTTTTATAAGTAATTTAGCATAGTTGCTAAAAATAAGTAAACAAGTGTAGCAAATAAACCTTTTAATAATAATAATACTGTATTAATCTATAACAATGTATATATCATATATCTGCAAACAGCCTGAGAATTTTTGTGGTAACCAAAATTCTTAAAGTTTGCCAAGTTATTTAAGAAAATAAGATCTTAATATTAAAAAGACTAAGCTAAGTGTTGTTAACAACTATGTAACCTTCTGCATTCACTTTTAAACTTTCTTATTATCATTCCAGTTAAATAATAAGTGTTATTTAATAACTATAATTCTATTTAGGCAAGTGCCTTAAAAACTTTTGACAACTTCCCAAGACCAAATTTAAAAAGTATTTTTACCTCTCGATTAACTCTGATGTTTTCCAGAGGGCCCCTGGAACATATCAGTAGAATTTCTTCTCTTCATCAAGAAAATATTTGACTAATTTGGCTTATTTACCCGATATATATTTACCTGGAAAGCACTGTCAAAAGGAATAATACTAAACTTTATTATTGAATCTTTCATGTTACATAAACATCACTCTTCCCCCTAAAGTGCTTAGTCTTGATTCCCAATTAAATTTACCTGTTACTGTAAATGTGTATGTATTAATTGTACTCATGTGCCCTCTTATTATAATTCTTCAATCAATGTAAAGGTCTTCTGGATATAGACTTCCAAATAGTTGGGTATTTTTGCGTAATAACAAAAGATATCAAGCCCTTTCTCCACACTATCGAGGTGTTTGTGGTGTGGGACGCATTCTTCCTGCTCTAATAGGCCGCCTGGATATAAGCGCAAGAGACTTCTCCGAGTTCTGCCATCTGACTGTGATGAAAACTTGAAACTTTGAGATCCTGTCGCTGTTGCAGTTGCAGCTGCATTCCTCCTGCCAGTTCCTAGACTTGTCATTGGAATGCAGAAAGAGATATCTAAGCTGGCCTGTGCATATAGCAAAACAACAAATTTGACTGCTTCTGTATTATCTGAACTCAACCAAAAACAGAAAATTGCGAGCTGCAGTGCTTCAGAATCGCGCTGCTGTGGACCGTCTGATGTTAAAAGAACATGTAAGATGTGATCAGTTTCCAAGAATGTGCTGTTTCAATTTCTCAAACTACTCAAAATCAATTAGATGATATCCATCATATTGTCAATAAGTTTTTACAAATGCCTAAGCTATTTAACTAGTTTTTTAGTTTCATTAGATATAACTAGTAATTGTAAGTCTGCCTTTGTTATGTATCTAATTTCCTATTGTTAATGTGTATATGCAATTTAACTAGCAGTTTGTTAAAACCTATATATATATTCAAATTATGTCTGTCTTTCGACATGTTCAAAGAACCCCTGAATAGTGTCTGGCACGCTGTCACACCTCTCTTAACCCTAAGCATTTTATGTCTTCTATTGCTGTTACTAGGGCCTTGTGTCCTTTGCAGCATGTGGAAACTCATCCAACAAGCCTTAAGAGACCTGCATTATTTGAAATTGCAGACGGCTCCCCCACTTGTAAATCATAAGATCTAAAGTCAAGTATGGTAGCCAGTGACGGGTAAGATATGGTTGAATAGTAAATACCAACCTAAGACAGGGAGTGGTCGACAGAGGACTATGCCCCCATGACGGGTAAGGATTTACTTCAACCGTACAACCTAAGACAGGCACATACCTTGACCCAGTCTGAGTTAGGCTGGTTATTTTATTAAAGAAAAAAGGGGGAGATGTTGGGAGCCGGGGCTATGTCCCTTCCCCCACGTCTGAACGCAGCATGGGAAAGCACAAGCTTGAGAGCAACTGGTGCAGTCCTTGGAAGTTATCTGCTCACAAAAACATATCTTGTCCTTGAAGATGAGCCAAGACTCCTCGCTCTGAAAATAGGGAGACCTTGAGGATGTGTGAAAACACCTCCCCGCCAGCGCCACCTAAGGTCCAATTATCTCCTGACCCACCCCTTACTTGCTACTTGTATAAATTGAGCCTGTAAACAATAAACTTTGCCAGCTTGATCAGACATCCTGTCTTGCTGGTCATTCTTTGTGTCCCTTGCTTGTCTCATTTCTGCAGGCGTCTCTGGCACACTCCAAGTTCGTCCAGCGGGCCGGGACACACAGGAAAGTTAAATGCTACACAAAAAGATCCAGAGTGTATTCATATGTTGTTTTATCTGGTAATGGAGTGAAAATATTAGATAAAGTAAGTCATTTTACTTTATGAAGAACGAAAAGCACAAACTATGACAAAATTGTTTAGTAATTAGTTCAAGACAAGAGGCCTAACACAGCGCTGTGATTGTCAAGTAGATGGCAAACCTCCGCATGCACCGTCACTGGTAATCACCATCTGTCACGTGGGGCGCCCTCCGCCTTCTGTTCCTCAGCTGGGTCACCACCCCTCAAAGAGAGCCTAGTACGTAGTAATAACCACAATATATGTGTGTTTCTATTACATGTTTTTTCTTTTTTGAGAAAAAAAATCATCTGCATTATTTTGAGAGTTTGGTTTTGGTTGATTTTAGGATTTTAAGATTGCTTCACAGAAGAAAAATTTAGAAACCCTGATTTAACCTTATTTTCCATTGGGGAAACTACTCCAGGAAGAGGAAGTGACCTGCCTGAAATACTAGGTTGTTTTTTGTTTCAGACTCTTAGAAGGAAAAATACAATTGGAGAAGATTCACAGGCATGCCAAGTACCTCCTGGGGACTCTGGAACCCATCAGGGAGTGGTAGGCTGCTGGCAGTCACAGGAGAGTCAGAAGAACTGAAGCTATTGCTGTAATGTTCAAGATGTTAATTACTTAAAATGGAGAGCTCATCCTTGGGCCTTATTTAGAGATTTTATTGTTTTTTAATAAGCATAACCATCTAGAGAGTTTATAAATAACTTTAACAGTCTAATTAGATGAGTCTAATTCATCCACATGCCCTTAGTCCCAGCAAGACTGAGGACTGCGTACACTCCCACTCACTGTGACAATGATGGCAGAAGCCACCTAAAGCCAGGTCCGCACAGCTCCACTGTGCACACTGGCATAGTTACACAGACCTCATGGAACAAACAACTGGCTCCCAGCTGCTCTGATTTCCCTTGAACTCACACCAAGAAGCAGGTGACAAGTTGCCACCTGGTTATAACCTTTCATGTAGTGACCCCTGCCACCAGGAGCTGGAGATGCATGTGAAAACCATGGTGCCAACCTTGGGAGGGTTCTGGCCCCTCTGTTCTCCACGTGCCTGAAGGTCTTGCCCAAGCCCTCACTCACCCGCAGCAAAGCCCACGGACTGGAGGCAGGCATTTACGCAGATCCCAGCTGTGGACGGGGAGGTGACGCTGTAGAGAAACCTAGGATGCAAGGGATGACTAGAGGGGTATATAGGTGGGCACAGGCATGTAAAGGAACCCTGTTGGTGGAGGGAGTCTCAGAGTGATCTAGAGCACTTACATTCACACTTGAAGAACGTGTGGGTTTCTTTTGAGGAAAGGAAAGCTCCCAGCTTAAGGCTGCTTTTCCAGACTTGTCCACTGACGTATCCAAGGCTATAGTTAGAGAAAATATTTCAATTTCTGGCTTTTAAAAAGTCATTTTGGGATATCACTTAGGGCCTATGTGATGGTAAACACAGATGAGCCCTGAAATCACATGGGAGAATCGATGTATAATTTGGCCTTCTGGATAGTCTAAGACATGCTTATATGTTTTTTAATTACCAACAGGCTAGAAATACTATATTAAGCAATCTGTATAGAATGCACAAAGAGTAGAATACACTGAGGACCCCCATGTTTCACAAACTCCAGTTGGGGAGCTTTTGGGTAGCCTGAGTGTGGACTTGGACAGCTGGTTGTGGTCTGTGATGCAGAGAATGAAGGCAGGCATGCAAGACTCAGAGAGCAGTTTGACTCCAGATTAACAAAATTGTTTCCTCATCCTGAGTAAGAGCATATTTAGATTGATAAACAATGCAGGGGCCTCTGGGCCTCAACTCCGAATGACTGGACCTCCTAAGTTTACCCTAACTGCCCAGCCTGCTCCATCAGCCATGAGGGGGTGGCTGGAACCAAGGGGAAGGGTGTTCAAAGGCCCACCAGCTCCATGCACTGAAAAAAGAGGTGGGGGCATGGGGTGAGGAGTAGCTGCTCATCCATGAATGGACTCAGGAGGATTGTGGTTGAGGCTGAGCTCACCATAAATGTGGAAGTAGGGAAGGGGTCACCAGGGTCAAGAACACAGGTTGAAGCAAGTCCAAGCCCTTCAAGGGAGGCAAAAGACAGTCGGGCCCAGTGAAAACCAGGCCATCCTACCCACTGACTCAGCAGCTGCTGATTGAGCAAAGTCAGGGTGGTATAATCAGAGACTTCCTCCTCAAAACTCTACATTTAAATGTAGACTATAGAAACATGGAAAGATTCCATAATCTTACATAATGTGGAATCTGAAATCAGTCAAGAAAAGTACAGGGAAATTAATTACATGGACCATTCTTATTTACTTTTTTCTTTTTCCTTCATCCTTTTTTGTAATTTCGATATAATTGACATATAACGTTATATTCATTTCTGGTGTAAAACATAATGATTCAATACTTGTATATATTGCAAAATGATTCACAATAAGTCTAGTTAACATCCATTACCATACATTGTTACAAAACTTTTTCTCTTGTGATGAAAACTTTTAAGATCTACTGTCTTAGCAACTTTCAAATATACAATACAGTATTGTTAACTGTAGTCACCACACTGTACATTACATCCACATGAGGTCATTCTTCTTAACAAATCTGTTAGGATTAACAGGTTTTTTTATTCTAAATAAAACATCAGCAAATAGAGCCCAACAGTATTTAAAGGAAGTATGTATTAAAACCAACTACACTTTAACTGAAGAATGTAAAAACCATCCTACATCACACATATTATTAATATAATGTATTACATTAGTAGATTAAGGAAGAAAAGACCTGTATTCCTCTTAATAAATGCATAAAAAGAATGTGTTAACATTCAATGCCATTCTTAGGAAAGAGATGCAACTTTTAGCAAACTAGGAAAAATAGAAAATTTCCTTAGCTTGATAAAGCTTATTTACCTTTAACCAAAGAAAACATGGTACTTGAACTGAATACTAGATCATTCTGTTATGGCCTAGGGTGATTTGCATGGACAGGACAGCAAGAGAAGTAGGAAGGTGTTTTCTACAAGTTAAAGAAGGTGAGAAGAAAAACAATCCCACTGCAGCAATCAGATTGTCGGTTCCAAAGACAGAGTGAGACAGGAGAGGTCCTTGGCCAGCAGGTACCGGGCTAGGATGGGCCACGCCCTCGAGAACCAGAATAGCATTCTGTGAACAAGGTGGGAAGGAATGCATCTGCTCAGGAAGCTGGGTGCGGCGGGGCTGTCATTAAGGCAATATGGACAGAGCTATGATTATAAATGGACAACCTGCCAGGATGAAAACCGAAATCCACAGCACCAACTCCCTGCCATGCAGCCAAGCTTTCCCATGCTGCCCTTTTATCCAACTACTGTATCTGGGCAGTGTCCTGGCCTTAAGACTTTGTAGGGAAAGCACCTGATAATAAAAATAATAATAATCTAGTGGTGGTGTTGAGTGAACTGAAGTATTACATGAATTGATCAGTCCCTCTTGCTCATCACTTATGATGGAACATACTAACTTGTATTTTATGTATCTGGAGAAAATTCAGGAGCTCCACATAAATATTCAGAAGAAAATTACAATCATTTATAATCCCATCACCCATATAAAACAAACTTAACATTTTATTGTGTAACTTATCAAACTTTCTTCAATGTATATAAATGTTTATATTTTGTAAAAAATAAAATCAAGATGCACACTTGTCCCGTCCAGCGGGACTTAGTTATTTGTGGGGACGAGGGGGATCCGACCTGAAAGAAAATGGGGGCGAGAGAAGAGCGAAGGCAAGACAGTATTCTGATCAAGCCTTCACACTCCTTTGTTATTTGATTTCTCCACACAACCACATTTAACATATATCTTTCCATGTCAATGAAAAATACTCCTACAGTGTCATTCTTTATGTCTGCTGGGCACTCCATCATATGCTTTTTATTAGTTATTTCATCAGTTTCCTGTTGTTACACATATAGTTGCTTCCAAACATGGCCTATTACAAATGCTGTACCAAACATCCTTGTTCACCAGGCAGAAAAAGACAAACACCATATGATTTCACTTATTTGTGGAATATACAAACAAAGCAAAACAGAAGGAACAAAACAGCAGTAGATTCAGAGACACTGAGAAGTGACTAGTGGTTACCAGGGGGCAGGGGCTGAAAGGGATAAAAGGGCACAGTAATTCACAATCACAAATAAGTTGATCATGGGGACTATTGAAACCACTGTGCTGTGATGACATTTGAAATCAACATAGCAGTGTATATTAGTGATACTTTAATTTAATTAATTAATTAATTTATTTATTGGTATCATTAATATACAATTACATGAGAAACACTGTGGTTACTAGATTCCCCCCATTATCAAGTCCCCACCACATACCCCATTACAGTCACTGTCCATCAGCACAGCTACTTTAATTTTAAAAAAAGAAAATTTCTTGTTCACACAGCTTTCCAAACATGTCTGATTATTTCCCTAGGCTCCTCCTTTGAAAGGAATTGTTGGGTCAAGGAGTTTTCGTGTATTTATGGCTTTTGATATACATTGCCAATGGCCTTGCGGAACAGACAAGTCTTCACTTTACATTTACATCATTAAGCCCTTACTCCATTTACATCACCACCATTGTATAAGTGTTCCTTTCTCTGCGTGTTTCCTCCATAATTGGTTTTATCCTGCTATCTAACAAGCTGAGCAGTGATATAAAGAACAGTGGTTTGTTGAACACTGCCATTGAAAAGCACAGGAGGCGGCAGCAATGAGCAAATTTCTTCCTATCATCCCAGGCCTCCAGACTACATTCATCCCATCCACGTCCCAAATATAAGTAAATAGAAAAGAATTCTGGTCTATCTAGTGCCATTGTTTGTCTCTGACAGAGTGTCTAGGAGTGTTATGGCTGAGGGCATGGTGTGGTGTGCAGGAGGGGTGGGGAAGAAATCCAGACTGCATAACTAACCATCCAGGACCCTGAAAAGGCTCAGGCTTGTTTCCAGTGAGTCAGCCCTGGCTTGGGCCAGACAAGATCTTGGACCCTGAAACCTCGTTTCCTGTTCCCAAAGCACCAAGACAAAAACACAAACAGGTAACTGACCCTGCTAAAATGAAAGTCAACTCTGTTTCCACCATGACTCCTATTTGGTTTCCAACTACAGTCAGGAATCATTTTTCATAAATACTAAAGAACCCTTCACTTGTATACATAAACTAGCAAGTCTGCGTTACTCAAGGACTTTTAAATTCATTTTAACATGATTAACTAGGCTCCTATAAGTAGGACTTGGAGAGAGTCAGCCTGACATTTTAGGAACAAGGGAAAAAGGCAAGGAGTTTCAATTGTGCAGAAAGAAACAATTCTCAGTGGAATTTGGAGACATAAGTATTAACAGTAAGCCAGTCATTATGGAGATTCCCTATAGTCTGGAGTCAGTTTATCTGGGTTGGAATTCTAGTCCCACCAATTCTAACTTCTAAGTGTTCAGTGTTTGGCATGTGGCTTCACCTCCTTAGACTTTAGTTTTCTGCCCTGAGAGAAAAGTGGATAACAAAGTACTCACCTGATTGCATTGTTGTGGAAATAAATAAAATAATCCATGAAAAGACTTAAAACAGAGCCTGGCACATTGTAATAATAGCTAGCATCACCCTGATTCCAAAGACTCCTGGGAGCCACCTCCCGTCTGGCTTGGATTAGATGGTGATGTCAAAAGGATGTCTCAGACAGTGGTTTCTAGGGAGTTACCAGCACATAGGCTAGAAGGGGCATGGTGTTTGAAAAATACAGCTTTCTTGAAAGGACTCAGGTTGAGTAAAGCATCTCACTGCCTTCAAACCAGAAATCTTCCAGTGCTGAAGGCAGCAAGTGCCTAAATTCCTATGTCAGGACCCCTTTCCTTGTGCTCCCCCCTCATCAGTCTCCTTTTCTACTCCAGGCTCCACGTCAGCAGAACCACTTGGGTTCCTTTAAGCTTCAAGCTCTTTCACACTGTTTTGTCCATGGCCGCTCCCCATGCATGGCATGGCATTCTCTTCCCCATCCTGGATGCCAGGCAAATACCTGCTTGTCTCTTCTAAGAAAGCTTTCCTGAGATCCTGGACCGCTCACTTCCTTCCTGCACCCCGGCCCCCCACTACAGCTCATCTCTGTCAGCATTGCCTGGGTCTGTCCCCTTCCCATTCACTGATGCTCCCCTGTGGAGCCCCACTCCTAGCACGGAGTCCCCTGTCTAGCGGGCACCCAATACGTGTTTACTAAATGAACGCATACTAAAGTTGTGGATGGGGGTGTGGCGTTCCAGATAGAACTGTTCTAGGAGCTCCAAGGCAGCTCGCTGTTGCTGGCACATTGATGTTTCATTGTCAGTTGATATCTGTAGCCCCTGCCCTGAATTTGAGGCTAATAACTTTTTACTAGAAATAAATGTACCAACAATCCAAAAATTCGACCTCTAGATATTTACGCAAGAGAAATGGAAATCTGAGTCTACAAAAGACTTGCTCAAGGATGTTCAGTTACCAGTTTATTCAGAACAGGTAATAAGAAAAGGCCCAAATATCCGTCAACAGGGGAATGAAGAAACAAATGGTAGTATGTCCACTCAATGGAATACTATTCAGCAGCAAGAAGAAATCAACAGTATGGCTCCATCGCGAAAGCATTATGCTAGGTGAAGAAGCCAGACACAAAAAGAGCACATACTGCACAATCACATATAAATATGTGTATAGTATATATGAGTGTGTGTGTTTTATGTATATCAGAAAACAGATCAGTTGTTGCCTGCGAAAGAGGGGAAAAATGGGAGTGGGGAGATTGGGAAAAAAGGGCACAGTTAGTTAAAACTAATCAAGTTGTACGCCTAAGATCTGGGCAATTATCTGTTAATTATATTACATTTTTAAAAATAATTTGAAGTTAGAGAGGAAAAGGACAGAAGGAGAGACAGGAGGGAGAAAGGCAGTAGTGCTCGCAGGGCGTAGGCGCGGGGTATCAGGCTGACGCCCTCGGGTGCCCTAGGCAGCCGGAGCCGCGGTTGGGAGGCGGGACGAGCGCGGCAGGGGTTCCCGACGTCTGTTCCAAGGACGGGTGCAGTTGCTCCTCTCGGACGCCAGGCGGCAGCGTGGGCCGGAAAGGGCGGGCCGCGGTGACCCAAGACGCGACGGCGAGGGGGCGGGGCCGTGCGCCGAAGTTCACGTGGGCGCCGGCGGGGCAGGGTGTAGCGCGGGGTCGCCATGGCGGAGCTGCAGCATCTCCGGGTGCAGGAGGCGGTGGACTCCATGGTGACGAGTCTGGAGAAAGAGAACATCCGGAAGATGCAGGTAGCGAGGCTGGGGCCGATCGGGAGGAGCCCAGGCAGTCCGGGATCACCAGCGCCTCCCCGCGCCGCTGCTCCCCTCCCGGCCGACCTGGAGCGGGGGCTGCCTGGGTTCGCCGCGGCGCTCTCGGAAGCACACCTCATCCTCAGCAGAACTTCTGGAGCCTCGGCTGAGCAGATGAAATCTGTGCGCCCTCGCCACTCGCAAAGCCGTTTGACACTCAGGCCAAACCCGGGGAGGGGGTGCCTTGGACCAGGGTTAGAAAGGCCCTAGTTGAGGTGTTTGCCCTTTTCCAGCCTTCTCGGTTACGTGGCCCCTTCTGCAGGTGAGCAGCCGAGATACAGAAAGGGCACGGCCAAGGTGACAGACCGGAAAGGTGAAAGCGGTTGGCCTTGATGACCAGTTGCACCGAATTAGCTCCGCACCGATCTGGGTGATACGCCGTTCTTCTTCAGTCCCCTAAATGTTCTGAAGCTGTTGGTCTTGCCTCCCTAACCAGATTGTGGATTTACCTTTTAGTGCCCCCTTGAGTAATTGATTAATGGAAGGGTTGTCCTCTTGAGGAATCTAGATTATAGGTTATTGACCTCTGAACCCTGTGATATAGGCACCTAGTTTTCAGAACTTGGCTTCATCTGACTCACTGACACCTTCCCCGACCACCCAGCATTCAGTGCAACAAGTGCCAATGAGCTGGCGGCAAGAAGGCCATTAAAAAGCACTGAGGGTAACTTTCCCATTTGTGGTTTTGAGGTCCAGATACCTGTTCTAAGGAGAGGTGCAAATATAGCTGCTATCCCTAACCTCTGTTGCACACTGTCCCTGGAAGCTCTGGGACCTAACCCATCTCTCCTCTTGCCCCAGGGCCTCATGTTCAGGTGCAGCGCCAGCTGTTGTGAGGACAACCAGGCCTCCATGCAGCAAGTACACCGGTGCATTGACCGCTGCCACGAGCCTCTGGCTCAAGCCCAGGCCCTGGTAACCAGCGAGCTGGAGAAGTTCCAGGTGAGGAACATCCCAAACAAGAGCACTCTAGTCATTGATGCTCCTCTTTCACAGGAGATGACAAGCATTTGTTCAAAATTCCTGGCTTTAATGTCTTGATTGTATTAACCTTGGTGACAGTTCTGTGGCCAGCCAGTCTTCACAGGATCTGAAATTCGGGCTATACTTCCTGTGGAAACAGTAATGTAAAAGGGAATTTATGACCAAGAGCCTTATGCTTTTTTTCTGTAGACAACAAATAAAAACATGTATACTAAATAATACAGATCTTTCTAAAGCATATATTCATTCATTCTTAAAACAGAATTCCCTGGGAAGGTGGTATAGGCTAGTCTTAAAAAGGCAAATCACAGCAAGATCATTTTGAGGCCTTATCCTACCCTGGACTACCCCTACTTCTACACCCAGAGGGAGCTCCCATGCAACTGATGAGCAATCATTATTATTGTTGACTCATCGATGCCTGCCTCACAAGCCCCTCTGAGGTCACAAAGAACCCACCATATCACACTCTCTACCCTGAGCAAAATATTGATTGTATGCTCTTCCTGTGACTATGTTTCTGGAACTTGGGAGAATCAGAGCCCATTTCTTTCTCTGAACCAGTTTTTCATAGCTTGAGATTCTGTTCACATAGAAAAATGATATCTAATGTGATCAATTTTTATATTCTGTATAAAATTCTTCAAAATTTTACTGACACTTGGAAGAAATAACTTCTCCACAGTCATGAAATCCCAAAGGGTTTCTTTGTGCTCATTCTGACAGCTAATTTTGTAGATGGGATCTTTGAAATTTTGATTCTTGGGTTGCTGTAACTTTCTCCTCCCATTCATTTTTCAGGCCTCTCTAATCAGACTTACTCTTCCACCCTGCCAGAACTGCGGTACCATTCCCTGCTGTGGGGCTAAATCCAGATGTCATTTCTCACTCTGATCTTACTCAGACTATCTGCATTATTGACTGATCACACTCCTTCCTGAAACACTGTCCAGTTGGGCATCAGGACACCTCACTCTCCTAGTTTTCCATCTCACTCTCTGGCCATCCTTTCTTGGCCTGCTTTCCTGGCTTTTCCCCCTTCTCCAACCTCTGAGCACTGGAGTGCCCAGGCCTGTCCTTGGACCTTCTCATTTTTCTATCTAGCTTTCTAGTCTCATAGCTATAAATATCTATATTCTGACAATGCCTATATTCATTTATAGTTCTGAACCAGATCCATTCCTGATCTCGATTCATATATCCAACTGTTTTCCTGAACATCTCCACTTACTTGTTTGTCTGTCTCCCATATAAATGCAATAAAGGCAAGAACGTTATCTTTTACTTATTGCTATATTCCTCAACATTAGAATGGTACCTGGCACATAGGAGATGCTCAATAAATATTTGTTGAAGTATTTTTCTGTAGCAAGGACAGACATGAAAGAATCAAAGTGTTTAACTTTCTGTAGTTGAGTAACAGAAGCCTTACTTACATTTCACTTCCTGAAAGGGGCTTTTATACAATTTATTCTGTCATTTACAGCTTTCTACTAATGCATTGTTTGGGCCTCCCTATGCCAGCCTCTGTTTCAATCAGAATAATCTTGGTTAATTGCACTGTTGTATCCCTTTAATATATGTCAATCCAAAATATGTAGCAAAGGGCCTTATCATGTGATAAGCACTCAGTAAATGAATCTATCCTCTCAGCCTTCTCAGCCCTCTTCCTTCTTGCCACAGGACCGCCTGGCCCGGTGCACCATGCATTGCAACGACAAGGCCAAAGATTCGATAGATATGGGGAGTAAAGAGCTTCAAGTGAAGCAGGAGCTGGAGAGTTGTGTGACCAAGTGTGTGGATGACCACATACATCTCATCCCAACCATGACCAAGAAGATGAAGGAGTCTCTCTTGTCCATTGGAAAATAGAAGTCTTTGCCCTTGGCCATGAGGGCTGAGGGCAAGAATCTATTTAAAAAGAGGAGTGGGGATTTTGGTCTTTTAAGCAAAGTTTATGAGTGAAGAAATTAAGAATGGCAGCAAGTTTAAGACATGTTACTTGCCTTTGGACACTGGTTCCTTTACGTTTCAGCCCTAGAAAGTGAAGTGGAAAAAAACTGGTGCTAAAATTTGGGTCAGAGAGATCACAGGAGAGTTTTTGATAGCCTAAATTTCATGTGGCAAGTACTTTCCTGACAGTAGACATCTCCCTTGTACCAAGACAGAACTCTCCAATGCACCAGATTCTTAATAGTACACAGGTACCAACAGCCTAGCAGTTTCCTCTCATCTGCCTGTTATCTGGTAGAGTGTGAGGAGAAATGTTTCTGTTTGTTGCCAACCTCCTGTTTACTAGAAGGGTCACCACGCCATTTTCTGTAAATTGTAAAACAAAATCCATGAGAGCACTAATTTAGAAGGGAAGAAAGGTTTCTGGGCCTTTGCTTTGCTTGATTTTGTTTTGTAGACAAGGGAATAGGGTTGACTTAGGATACGGAGTTGGGAGAGGTAGTTGGGATAAGATCTCTGAAAGGTTTCTTAGGGATATCCGTTTGTGGCAGTCAGGATGTGGATATGCATTTCTTGAAATACTCATACATATTTCAGCCTGGACACCCCGCAAAAACAGGCAATGTCACACTGGGTATGGGAAAAGCAGACCTTTTCTCACTGGCAACCATGATGGGCCGTAAGGCTATCCGCAGCTAGTAACAAGATGATCTTGCAATAACATTCTCTTGAAGGGAAAGGATGTTTTCATTGTACTATATACCGGTATCCAGGAATGACCAACGAAAGAGGCACTGTTGGCTGCTTAAGAGTTACAAAGTACTGAATTTGGGAAAACTGGGTTTTCATAGAACAGAATGGGATGAAATAAACCCAGTCAGTATTACTACCTCCTGATATAACAGAGCCCTATCGATATAGTCCCTGGGCAACAGGAAGGTCAAGGGAGAAAATGTAAGCAACTCAGGGGCAAGCTGTGACTCCTTTAGAGCAAAAAAGGGGCAGCCCCCCAGTACCAAATACTGCTTTTGCCTGGGGCCTTTGCAACAATCAGTGTTCCTGCCCCAGCTTTGGTACCTTAATCATTTTTATAAGGACCTAGTTGTTGTTTTACCAACTTACTACTTGAAATTATAATAGAGCCTGTCTGTGCTGTTTGGGGGCTGTGATATATTTTCCTACTTGCTCGATTTTAAAAAATAAAGTTCAATTTTTCCTCCCGTATTGTGTTTCTTCCCTTTTATCTGGGCAGTGAATATATAACTATTAGGATGCTTCTCTTTGTAATATGTGAAATAAGTTTCTTAAGAGGTCCAGAAGAGTGAATATAGTGTTACGGTTGGAATACAGGACTGATCCAATGTAAATGGGGGGATCTTTGAGAACAGGCTAGGGCACTATGTCTTGAAGTCCATCAGTGTAAACAGAAACTATAAGGCTAGAATTGAGTACTCATGTCAGGTCCTAGCTTCAGCTAAACAGTAATAGCAAATGGTGGAAAGGTACACAGTTATGACCCCTTTAGAGAAAATGCAACATCTAGGATTTTGAGTACCAGGAGTACAGACTATGAGTTTGTCTTTATTACCATTGGTATTTAAGTATAGCCATTACTGAACATTAGTAATAAATTGAATTTTTGAGAACCATCCCCTACCTAGAATCACCAGGATTTCTCTATTTTGGCCAAGTCTTCTGTAATCCCTATTTGATTCATAAATGTAAATTCTCCTATTTTGGGTGATTTAACTGAGAACAAGTTGACCGATTTTCACAATGCTCTTGACTTGAAAATGAGTACCACATACTAGCGTTTGTGTGCTGCACTTAACATTTTACATATAAGGCAAGGTACGTTAAGTGGGGGTTCTTTTGGAAGCAGTGTTAGAATTGCAGGAGCATCGGTTGGAAATACACTTCCGCGCTCTGGATTAAAATTCTTAAGACTGGCCCTGTCATCCTGCTCTTTGTTGCAGAGGTCACTAAGATGTTACTGGAACACTAGGCTTAGCATGACAATATACTGTGAAAACACATGCCCAAGAAATAGGGGCCCACTCCTGAGATTTTTATTTGGTCTATGTGAAGAAGATAACTGATGCGATCCACAAAGATAAGTAATTGACTAGTGCAGATCAGAGGTTTTATAGAACGCACACTGCACAGAACACTCAGAATTAAGGAAAACGCCCTGAGGCCCCACCCCCTCCATCCTAGCCAGTCGCGGGCAACGCAACCGGAAGCTAGAGCTGATCGACTCCATCAGGCTTCCCGTAAGTATCGCGAGGTGAAAATGTGAAAGCTTCCAGCAACCGATTGGCTAATGGGATCGTTGACGTCAGACGCAAAACGCCAGGCCTACCACGGGAGCGTGAGGTGGGCTGCGTTTGGAGTCCTTGAGCTCGCGGCGTAGGCACCATGAGCAAAGCGCACCCTCCCGAATTGAAAAAGTAAGTATATGTGAGGACCGCGCTTAAGTGGCAGTTTCTTAGCGTCCTTAAGAGTTTCTTAGGTCTTCCTCCATTTCCCATCAGTGCGCCTGGCACACTTACTCCCGCCCGAGGCCGCCGAGGTACCGGCCAGGGTCCCGCACTTCCGCGCCTGCAGTTCGCGCAGATGTCTCTTCAGGGCCTGGTCGGCATGGTTACCAAAGCTGGCCAAGGCGCCTCCATTCTGCAGACTCGCCTCTCTGGCCCGAATTTCTGGCCCACGTTTCCTCAGTACACTCCCTCGGACTCTCTGCCTCGTTACTTGGAGATCTCGAATGCCATCCTTTGTTGAGCATCTTTAATAGCATTAAGTTGTAGATAAGTGACTGGAGAATAATTATGTAAGGAGGTGCGTGGAATGAACATGCTTAGTAGTATATGAGGAATCAAAATCTACCTTAACCAAAACCCACGTTTGTAGCTGTTTCTTCGAACTTTAATTTAGTAATCCCATTCCTTTTTCTTGCTTGCTTGTACTTGTTAAACTGGAATGTCATGTGAAACCTTGTTCTGTTAACAGAGATGTGTGAGAACATTCATTTTTCTAATTAGAGGATAGGTTGGTTGCTTTTTCGATACCCAATAAAATCATCTCTAAAGTATTCCTACTTTAGACAGTGACCGATTTAAATGTTCAACCTCCTCAAAAACTCTTGACTGAACTTAACATGTACCATGTTTCCAAAGTACTTCTCTTTCTTCTGTTTACCATGTAATGGTAGAATTCTGCATGTAGTAATTGGTTAGCACAAATTATGCAGAATTGATCCAGGGATCAATTTGTGTGGCAGCCACCTGGGCACCTTGTTTATAGTTCATTTATTACTAGCTCCATAAAGAAGTAAAAAACTTCAGAAAAAGCTCATAGTTAATAATTCTGCATGTAAGTGCCTGTTTGTATCAAAGCCACCTTTTGGGTTAAAAACTATATTTGAGTCTTTTAAAGACAATTATTAAATCATAAGCCTGACATTAAGAAAAACACAAATTATTGTGAAAATGCAGGTCTAAAAGATATTCTTTCATTGGTGATCTGGGTAAAATCTTGTGTCCTCTGGATTCATCAGGAACTGGTGAAATGGTTAATTCTTTTTTTAGCAAAAGGACCAGGCTGTACTTGTAATTTTAAATTTCCTTTCTGATTTTTAACAGATACTTGAGAATTTCAGAGGATGAAACTAGTTTTAATACCTTTCTTTTCTCATACCTAGATATCATGAATTAGAAAATCCTGTCAGAAAGTCAAAATGACTTTGAAAATGTTTCTTCCTTTACTTTCTCACGCATGCCATCTTTTACACTTTTATACCCTCCTCGTGGTTTCGCATAACTCTGATTCTTCACTGGTGAGTGGGGAGTCTGATTGTATCAGCATGGGGTGGGTAGAGGCCAGGGGTACTGCAAAATACCCTACAGTACACTGGACATCCCTCAACAACAATCATCTGGCCACATAGGTCAGCATGGTGAAGTTGAGATAACCTGGGCTAACCGCATTTTCCCTCACACCTCTTTAAAAAAATCACTGCCAAGTAGTCTTGGCAATAACTGGCTCTGCCTTAATAACTTAACCACTGCATAATACAGTACAGACTTCTTCACCCAGCATCCAAGCTCCTCCATCTGAAATCCAAGCACCAAATATTACACACACAGGTATTTGAATGCCCTCTTCTCCATCCAAACGAAACTGTTTGTGTTTGCCCAAACTTTCTCACCTGCTATGTGACTGTGGACAATTTTACTTAACCTTTCCTAAGCCTCAGTTCCCCATCTTGTGAAATGGTAGTGATAATGGTATGTAACTTTAAAGTTGTCATAAGGGTTAATAAGCTCATATGTTATATTTGCTATTGTTTAATATATTAGAATAGGTTATTTAATACATCATACTATATATTTTTATTTGTAAATGTATCTTGCATCTTCTGTCAGGCTCCATGTCTTAGTTATCTTTGAATTCTCGTATGATGTGTTGTACACTAAAGTGGAATGAAATTTTCGGTTTTCTAGCCTAGAACTGGAAGAGGTAAAAAGTGGTTTGACTTAATTACTTAGTATTCATACTGCCTTGCTGAGATGCCATTTTCTTTTTTAATTCAAATTGTTAAAGCTTCAAAATATGCAGTTATTTTACTAAAATATACTTAGGTATTGAAGAGTATCCTGAACACTTAAGATGGATACTTAATTTTTTTTTTCTTTTCGAATCAGATACTTTTTATTTGGGTAAATTCTCAAAAAGTAGAATTACTGGGTCATATAATATTTCTATTTCTAGGTTTTTGAGTAACCTATACTGCTTGCCACAGTGGCTGGACCAATTTACATCACCACCAAATGTATAGGAGGGCTCCCTTTTCTCCACATCCTCACAAACACTTGTTATTGTGCTTAGATGGTGGGCATTCTGACTGGTGTGAGGTGATAATCTCATTTTGAATTTGGTTTGCATTTCCCCGATGATTAGGGATGTGGAGCATCTTTTCATATGCCTGTTGGCCATCTATATGTTTTCCTTGGAAAACTGGTCCTCTGTCCATTTTGTGACGAAATTGGTTTTTTTGGTGTTGAGGCATATGAGTTCTTTACATATTTTGGGTATTAGCCCCACTGAATATTTAATAAAACACTATTGTCTCAATTATAAAATAAAATACCTATTGAATTGGGTGTGGTTTGATTACCTCCTGGTTTCTTCACAACTTTGTTTGGTTTTGGAAATAACCAAATCTTTTTCTCTTATGGCTATAAAATCCAGTCATTGAAAATTAGGCCAATATTGAACAAGAATGTATTTGTAATTCACATTAGTATAAAGACTTGATTTAATGTATATTAATATTTTAGATCCATTCCACTTTTATTATCTTGCCCTTCCCAAATTACAGTGCTTTGTGTAAGTACTGACTGAGGTGGCCCATTACTCCCTCATCTTTTACAGCAGCAACATAGGCTTTTACTGTTTGAAATTTTATTCCTACTATGTAAATTTTAGCAAATTATATTGATTATACCTACTTTTGTTCTTTTTTATGCTTAAGTTTTTAAGATCAGTTATATCTCCTTTTTATTTTTTCAGATTTATGGACAAAAAGTTATCATGTAAGTTATTTTTGTTTTGTTTTTTAATTACTTGCTTTTTGTATGTGTCTTGGCAGTATATAATGTTTGGAGCAATTTACAGACGTTCAAAGCACACAGAACCTCTAATTCACATCCATTAATCAGGTTTACTTAAAATCCTAAGTAAATCCTAATTTACCTAATTTCTGATATTTAATCAATTTCATAGTACTTCAAACTTCTCATTGTTTCATATAATCCCTACCTCCCCCATTTTGACAGAATTAACAGGATTTTCCTATTTTGTAATATTTGAAAATTTACCATCCTTTTTTCCTTTAATCAAAAGACAGACATGGACAAAAAATCTGACCTGTACAGTACTTCAAATACATAAGGGTTAAAACAGGCTTCAAAGGCAAAACAGCCTTCAGTTTGAAACCCAGCTCTACCACACACTAACTATATAACCTTGAACCAGTTACTTAAGTTCCCTCATAAAGAGTTAGGATAATTCTACTTTTTAAGATTCTTGTTAAATTTAAATGTGAAAATATATATGAAATGTTTAGCCCAGTCCTTGGCACATAGTAAGGATAGTGGATTATATATCTCAAAATACCTGGATTTTATACCAACTAATCTTTAACGAGTAGCTGATACTGACCACTTTCATTAAAACTTTCTTCCCTCTTTATAGTGAAATTAAATGGTGGAAGACATGTCCAAGGAATATTGAGGGGATTTGATCCCTTTATGAATCTTGTGATAGATGAATGTGTGGAGATGGCAACTAGTGGGCAACAGAACAATATTGGAATGGTGGTAAGTAAAGAGAACAAGATTTCTGTAGAGATTTCATTTAAGCGTTAACTTCCATTCAGTCAAACTCTTGGATTAAATAGAAGTTAGGCAAATTACAGGCAAGATTAGACTTTCCATCTTCCTTTTAGTTTAACATGTGGCAGTCACTCAACTGTTAGTTGATACGAATCTTATGTAGAATCCTCTTTGGAAGTACTTTTTCATCTGTATTCTCCAATAGAGGGCTGTAGTCCTTCATTTGAGCAATAGTTCTGGATCTAAAAGTTCTCCAGATATTTCTAAAGTAAGGCCAAGATTAATCACTGATTTAGAGCATTTGCAGTCACCTGAGACATTTTTCAAAAAAAATCTGTTCCTACTCCAAAGCAGTTGAAACTGATACCTTTTTTGTTGTTAAAAGATCTTTGGTAATTTTAATGTTAGTGAGGATTAAGTGCTACTTACCAAACTTTATGTGTATAAATTCCCTGAAGATCTTACTAAAATGCAGATCTTAATTCAGTAAGTGTGGGGTCGAACCTGAGTTTTTGCCTTTTTGGCAGGGGTTCATTAATCTACAATTACATGAGGAACATTATGTTTACTAGACTCCTCCCATCACCAAGACCCCCCACTTACCCCATTACAGTCTGTGTCCATCAGCGTAGTAAGATGCTGTAGAGTCACTACTTGTCTTCTCTGTGTTGTACAGCCCTCCCCGTGCACCCCCCCCGATTATACATGCTAATTATAATGCACCCTTTCTTTTTTCCCACCCCTTATCCCTCCACGTTGACTCTTACTCAGAATGCCTCCATTTCTAACAAATTGTTACATTTCCTCTATATCCCCTCCTGTCCTTTCACCCATCCAGCTTTACTTGACATGGAACTGTATTTTATTACATCTGCAGTCTACCAGGGTCTCCTGGCCTTCCAGTTTGACTAATTTTTCGACCCCTCCTCAGTGCAGTAACCAACCATTTCACTAAGTTCTCCTCAGTATCCTTGTCTTCATTTATAGAATGGCTACTGTCAGGCACTGTGCTCCTAGGGCCTTTCTTTTTAACTTCTTTTTCTGCCTCTAAGCTCTTGCCCTTCTCTCAAATGTATGGGTAGAACAGTGGTTATTCCCCCAACTGTGAAAGTTTCACTCACTCGTTGGTTTCATGATACCCTCCACACACTTTGGTGTTTGAGACCTTCTAAGATTTGATGAAAACTATATTTATATTCCACTTTCCATCATAACCTACATGCATTCAGGGTAGGTTTTTTCCCTTATATCCTTACACTTTTTCATCTGTTTGTCTAGAATTTCCTATCTTCAAGATCCAGGTAAAATGCCATCTTCATAAAGTATACTTTTCACAATACCCATCGTGGTTTGTTCCCTAAATGATCTTATATCCCTAAGCTGACATTCTACAATATCTGTTTTTCCTGTTAATTTATGGATATTTCAGGGGTTTTAGGGTAGAGATAGTCATGTTGTTTGAATCCCAGTTTAGAAGGTGAAATGAGTTACTGGAGATTCGACATCTCAAAAGGGCACTTGTTAGTCTTCAGTCTAGAAGATGTGCGTTTCACTAAAAAAGGTCTTAGTGGCTTCATGACATGATTAAGACTTTAGTGTACCTATGGCTTGAAAAAAGCATCACAAACTGACCTTTAATACTGAAAAACCGTTAATGATTTGCTGAAAATTCTTTAGTAATCATTGATGTCTGTTAAATGAATTGTATTCTTTTCAAATTTTTTCTTAGGTAATACGAGGAAACAGTATCATCATGTTGGAAGCCTTGGAACGAGTATAAGCAATGGCTATGTACACCAGAGAAATCCACCGTTTCCATGTCCCCTCTCCACGGCACATGTTTTTTACTGCAATATGAAAATCGGGTATACATTTTCATACTGAACTTTTTTGTTAAATAAACTTTTGCAGTAGTCAAAAATGCTTTCTTGAACATTATGAACATAGAAAATACAATGCTAAGTGTTGCTCTAATTTTTTCTGACATGAACTATTCTAACAATTTGTTCAGATGTTTTTATGTGATATTGAAGGATCTGACTAAATGTGAAACATGGCAAGGATCCCTTTTTCCATCTTCTAACACTGAACAAGAGATAACCTACAAACCTAAGTGAGTTTTATCTGCAACATTAACTGTAATTTTCAGATCTCAGTGTAGTAACTTTGATGTACTCTGACTTTTCCAAGTACATCTACGTTCCAAGTGTAGTGCAACAGAAGACATAGGATGTCATTGTTTATTTTGAGCATAATTGGGAAACAGTTTTGCATACGATTAGAAATAGAATTCTAAAGAAAAACATTCCAGTGTATTGTGGTTCTTTGTGGAGAATGGAGGGTGGTGATAATGCTGCACAATATATTCACCCAGGTCATAAATTTTACAGCGCACAAACCTCAGTCAGATTACACATGGTTGTGTCATAAACCAAACCTTAAAAAAATCTATCAAACAAATGCTTGGCATATTCTTTTTGTGATCTGGTAAGAAGCCTTCAAACTTTGAATCATTTTTAAACTATTTTAGAGAATGAGGTATACACAGTGAATATCTAAGGTACTTATAAAACAAAACACAGTGGATGGCTTATAGGTTATCTCTAAAATGGTAGTTCCTCAACCTAAGACAGGCACAGTCACAGGGGGGCCATCAGGTGAGAAATTAGGGATCAACAGAGGTGAGGCTTAGAACCTCACCCCCCGTTTTGAGAGAAATCTGCATCCGTGGATGTTTCGTTGCCCTTGTCTAGCTTGGATTAATACTTTGCCTATAGGCACACACCTGATCATCTACATTTGCTCTTACAGCACTAAACTATGTTTTCTACCTTTATCTTGCATCTACCTACCACTTCAACATTTTATTAAAAATAATAATAAGAGAGAAATGTGGGATTCACATATAAATCAAGTATAAAAATCAAACGAATATTCATATTTGACCTGATTGTTTATAGTTCATAATGCGTGATCAAAACCAAAAGTTTCTGTGATGACTGCCCTTGCACTGTTCACCATGTAAGAACTTATTCACTATGTAAGAATTTGTTCACCATGTAAGAACTTGTTCGTTGTGCTTCAGAAGATTGGAGACTGATGAGAATTAGGCTTGGGGTGGATTAATGATTGTGCATTGAGTCCCCTGTACAGAATTTTATTGTTGTTAACTGTTAATAACCATTTGATCAATAAATATGAGAGATGCCCTCTCAAAAAATAAATAAATAAATAAATAAATGGTAGTTCCTACTTAAAATATTTATGGCAAAAGAACAGCTAGTGGGCTCAAACAAATTTAATTGTAATAAGGAAAACTGATGTGAAGTCCAGTATGTTTTTATTCTTCCATTACCTAGCAGCTTTTTTTATCTTTACTGACTTCACTGATGCAACATTGACAGGCTTGCATTTTTTGCAACCACTTAGCAGAAATGCCAGTTTTTGTATACCATTACAGACCTATTGAAACAAATTCTGGGAGTGAGGCCCAGCAATGTTTTAACCCTGTAGTAATTGCCAGTGCATACTCAAGTTGGAGAACCACTGGGGTAGAGCTGGCTTTCAGTCAGCCCCTGCATGATTAATGTCAAAAGATTAGTAGTCTCCTGAAGTAACAGGCTCTGACAGTATTTTTTTCTTTCAATGAAGAATTATTCTTTAATGCTAATTGCATAAAACTTACCAATATGCTTAATACATTGTTAACTTGTTTTGCTCTTTGAAGAGGCAATTTCAGATGCCCTGGTGGGAAACTTAAAGTAGGTTTGATATAGTGTTCTTTCAAGTGAAAATAAATCTCATTGCAAAACAAGTCTTAGGTTGACAGAAACTATTTCATTAATATTTACTGATCCTTAACATACACATAACACAATATTACATTCTCTACAATACTGTTTTCATTGAAACCACAAGAGGAAAAAATAAGAATATGTAACATACTTGTTAAGAATAAAATTAGAAAAAAGCTGACCATTTGGCAAACTATAAATTTAAGCCCTGCCTTTATATCAAATATATCTTGGCAATTTTATCAGCATACTAATATTCACAATTGTAGCAGAGAAGAAATCTTTAAGAATCAATGTTCTCTTCCCCCATTTTGCTAAAGTAGCTACTGCTTTAATCAGGTGAAGAACTTTTTTTCACAGTACACGTTGACTTTGTTGGAGTTACTTTGAGAACTCAGGCTTTTCTTCTGTCCTACTAGTGACTACAAGGACAGTCAGTCACAATCTTTGTACAGTAAATGTAGAACTGGTTCTCAAGTTTGGCTGCACATAGAATCATTTAGGAAGCTTTATAGTCCTACAGGTGATTCCAATATGCAGCCAAGGTTGAGAACTGCTGCCTTAAAACAAGATTTCAGCAACCAATTTCTTACCAAAATGCTACAGTAGCTTTAGAAGCATTTAATAATTTGAACATATGCTGGATTTATTTGATCAAGTGTGGTGTCATTCTAAATATCCTACTTTAGTGTAATCTGCTCTGGAGTACACTAAATTGCCTCTACTATCAAGATTACTGCTGGAGTTCTCATTTAGAGAAATCAATCTTCACAAAATGGATCAGCTTTGATAATGGATTGGTTTCTTGGGACCTTTAAGGCACTAAAAACCCTTTGAAGACAGCTTACACCCCCACATCAGTGATTCTCAATTCAGGTTGCACATTAGGAACTTTAAAAAGCTACAATGCTGAAGTCCTGTCCTTAATTCATTAAATCAATCTGGTTGTGAGGAATCTATTTTTTAAAGCTCCATAACTGAGGATTTCATAGTAGAATGCCAAATTCTTAAATCAATAGCCTATATTTGCTTTTCATTTTACTTGAGATTTTTGTATGACATCTTAAGGTTATACGACTTAGATTTCTGAATTCCACCCATAATTAAATCCAGACAGAAGCAATCAAAAGAACATTCTGAAAGTCAAGGCTGCAAGCATGGGCACTTTTACTTTAAAGGGCATAAATTATTAACTAAAGCCAGGCATATGATACCAACTCCCATAGTTTTAACTATCTGGCTAAAGATCACATCCAGCTATGAAGCACAAATGAACTAGTTCCCAACTGAAAGACGTATCTTTACATTTTTCAAGTGTTCAGCTTATTTAAAATGCTCTAAGGTTTTGTTCAAAATCCAGCATCCCACCCCCAGACTTACTGAACGAGAATCTCCAGAGGAGCTAGGGAATCCATTATTTAACAAACTCCTGGTGAATCTTAGACAAGTTTGGGAAATACTATTTATGGATATTAAAAGTGAAGAAACTTTAGAGATGACATAAATGCAATAGTTACACCTTCACACTCAATTAGAACCTTGTATTTCCTCATGACTCACTGGGGTTATTTTAGTTTAATAATAATGATGACAAAATACATGATTCACAATCATCTTTGCTCAGATTGTGTTGTTTTTGCCAGTGATGCTCCGTTTGTTACCAGGAGGGGAAAATGATAGTGTTATTTCATAGTTCAGTTTTAAGTTTCTCATATAAGTCCTCTTGGTCAATCATGTCTATGTGCCCATTCCAGCGGTGATAGGCAAGGAGAGCGGCATTGTGGGCTGCAATGGCACTCATCTCCATGGCGCTTGCTGCACACTCTATGCCATTGAGGTAATAAAGGTGGTCGTGTAGTATGATGGAGGGGCATTTCTCTGGAGGTTTATAATGGGGATACGCAAGCCACAGCTGCTTCACAGCATAATCATAGGACAAAAAGAGCTTTAAAATTTGTTCTTTAGTAAGAATTTCTGGGGAAAAGATCTTCCAAATATATGTGCCATCTGTTGGTGGTTGAAGATTATTATTTTCTCTCACAGAAGATACAATCCCAATGCTATTAATGAACAAATCTGAATTATCTGTGGTTAAGATTGTACTAAGATCAAACTCAGCTAAAGCTCTGGAGCTAAAAATAGTTGAATTCAATTGCCCCTTAATTAAAGTTGTCACTATATGTTGATAGTATTGATGGAATTCCTCAATTGGAGGGTCAAAGTTGAGAAAAGTTATATTGGACATTTTCCGATTCAGTGGAGTGGCCACCAAAACTATGTCATAGAAGTCTGAATGGGTCTCAGGTCCAGCTTGGTAGACGACTTCATACATCTTCGTGGGATTTCCTAGAGGAAATAAGGAACCATACATTTCTTTAGTGTTTCTTACACTATTTTACATCTTCTAAAAATAATCCTATACCTTCTTAATAGTTTGTAATTATAAGGAATTAAAGTAGTTTTATCCCGTAAGATAACTGTCCAAAACTGAGGCCAATTTCATACTCAGAATAGAAATACTACCTTGTCAATAATACAAAATATGAAAGTTTTTCTTTTAAAGATGAGAATACTTTTTACATCCAAGGAGTCATGCCACTCACTGTACTTGAACACAATTAAGAATATTTCTACATAGCATACACAATTTAAAATTCCCATCATTTGGAACTGAGTGAGAGGTATGGTGGAAGAGAGGTTTTTCTACCTTAGCAATTATTTCCTACAGGGGAAATTAGCAAGAGTAAAACAGGAACGCAAACTCACCTGTATACTTTGTCCTTGTTTTCTCCTCTATGTACATTACTGAGCCAGATATCAGGTTGCTTTTGGATGCCTGAAGGAGTCCTGAGCAAACAAGTTTATTGCCACCGTCTACTGCCCAAAGGCCAGAATCAGCACAAGACATTGACACTGCCCCTGTTGGTAGCAGGAAAAAATGTGTTTTAATTGTTACTGTAAGAGGCCCTGTACCCACTCTCCTTCCCAGTTAGGTGAATTCTCCTCCATAGGTCTTCCAGACATTGCCAAATGGACCCTGGGGGCAAAATCTTTCCCAGCTGAGAATGATTCAACTATAAGAAAAGCTAAGGACTCTCCCTATAAAAATGAACATTTATATATACACAATTTTGCCAACAATGTGTGAGGTTTCACAGAAAAAGGTAGTCTTCAACTCATGGCCTAAAGTCAGGAGCCACCATAGCATCAAGTCAATTTCCCCTATGAACTAATAATGTCCATAACTGTTTTGAGCCTTGGCTTACCCACAAAGCCATTGATGTCCATGCTTTGGCCATAATTGACCCTCATGACAGGAGCAACAATTTCGTTGAGGAATTTCTCAGAGAAGCCAGCTTTCTGCAAGGTTTCAAGAAGTGTTCGGTTAAGCATTCCAAGGAAGTCGTCCCCTCCGAGGGAATGTAGTAACTTTTCTACACTACTGAAGGCATAGTCATGAGATTGGTAGCGGTAGATCCTTTTGAAAAGAAAAGAAATGGCCATTAAACACCAAACAAGATAGGGGAAAGAGGATGCACAAATAAGAGAAATAGCAAGACTCAAACTGACTTTCATGTTTCCTTCTGAAGGGTACCTACTTATCGTGATAGGCACCTTAGTCACCATCTTCCCCAGATATCCCAGAAGCTCTTGGCCCTCCCTCTCCCTCCTCTGGAAGGCCAATGTCCTTTGCATATGCTCTTCTGCATTAATATGGTCATTGTGAGCACCTTTTAAGAAGTGGGTATGCCTTGTTCACCTTATCTTCAGCAGCACTGAGACATGTCCAAAATTAGACATGCATCTTTCCATCAGGCTTGATCCACCACCCACCCAGCCATCCCAGCCAAAACTAACAAGTCCCTCCTAACATCCTGCATTTAGTTTCATTGTTCATTTGGTTTCAATTTGAAACATTTTCACTTCTTTCTGCTTCTCCCACCCAAAAAGAAAATCTTACCAATCTAATATTTCTCTTGTTACTTCATTCTAATTTCCCTGACTTTGAGTCAGGATTTATATTCAAACTACTAACATGAATATCTGATCTACCTGCTGAGGGCATTGTCAAAAGAATCAGTGGCAATTTAACATCACAGCTGCCAAAAGCTTGATATCACCTAGGACTAACAAGAGGTAGACTGAAAGACTAAAAAGAAATACTGGGGAATGGAAAACATGACACGTTCCTAGGGACCTCAAAGGCCATGCCCATGTATGAGGCTGCCACATGCCCACAGCAGACCTGAGAAGGTCCTAATCTGTCATCTCTGGCTGACCTTGAGGCTTTGAGCAAGCAGGAAATAAAGGCGAAGTAGAGGTATAAACTGCCTGCAAAAGCATCCAAAACATACCCCAACACACACACACTTCACTGGCCACACATGACAAAGAATACAGACTTTAGACTTAGTCCCAGAAAGTCACTAAACAAACAGCAACAACTAATCCTGAGGTGAGGGGAAATCTGACTGGAGTTGCCATCTAATATTATTTTAAATGTCCAGTTTTCAACAAAAATCATGAGACACCCAGAGAAACAAGAAAGTGTGGCCCAAACACAAGTAGGAAAAGGGAGTCAATAGAAACTGTCCCTGGACCCAGACATTGGACTTGCTAGACAAAGACTTCAAATAAGCTATTATAAATATGTTCAAACAAATAAAGGAAGCCATGTCTAAAGAACTAAAATAAGTATGAGACTGTTTCATGAAATATAGACTATCAATAAAGAGACAAAAAAATTTTAATTTTGGAGTTGAAAAGTACAATACAGACTTAATAGAAATAAAAAATTCTCTAGAGGGGCTCAACAGCAGATTTGAAATAGCAGACAAATCGGTGAACTCAAAGATAAGGTCAACTGACACATATAGAAAGAAAAAAGGAATGAGCAGAGCCTCAGAGACCTTTGGACAACAAAACATATCAACATACTCATAATGGGAATCCTAGAAGGAGAGGGGAAAAAAGGACCAAAAAACTGAAGAAATAACAGCCCAAACTTCCCAAATTTGATGGAAAACATTAATCCACACATCCAGGAAGCTCAACAAATCCAAGCAGAATACACTCAAATCCAAAGCATATAAATACAACAAATCCAAGCAGAATCCATACTTAAATACATCAACAGTCAAACTGTGGAAGGACAAAAAAAAGAATTCTGAAAGCAAGAGAAAAGTGACTTAACCAGCACAAGGAAGACTCAATGAGATCAACAGCTGACTTCTCATCAGAAACCATGAAGGCCAAAAAGGATGATGCTCAAATTGCTGAAAGAAAAGACCATCAACAAAAAGTTCCATATCCAGCAAAACTCTCCTTCAAAAATGAACAGAAATTAAGATTATCCCAGGTAAACAAAAACAGATTAATTTAATACTAGCTCTCCAAGAAATACTAAAGGGAGTCCCTCAGGCTGAGATGACACTAGACAAACTCAAATCCAGATAAAGAAATTAACAGTACTGGTAAAGGTAACTATATATGTAAATATAAAAGTTTAAAAGTATAGATGTTTGTAACTCTTTTCTCCTATCTGACTTAAAAGACAACTGCATAAAGTAATAATTATAAAGCTAAGGAGCTTGTAATGATAACACAAAAGATGGTGTGGTAACAAAATATATTGGAGCAAAGTTTTTGTATGCTATTGAAATTAAGTTGGTATTAAAACAACACCGTTTTAAGCAATTAACATTATTTTAAGATTAATAGTAATGCCCAGCAAATAAAACTAGTAATTAATAGTAATATTAATACTAAAACTAATAACAAAAAAATACATATACTAAAAGAAACAACAAAATAATTTAAACAGTATACTAGAAAATACCTCTCTAAAACAAAAGAAGGCAGCAACTATAAATCTAATGCACAGCATAGTGATTATAGTGAAGAGAGAAATGAATGATGCCTAGAGTATTAGGGGAAGACTTTGTTGAAAAGAGTCAGATAAGAGATTGGGCTTTGAAGTAAGGAATGGCATCCAACCAAAATTGTATAAGTACATGCTCAGACTTGGATATCAACCTGGCAAGTCTGGATAACAGGGGCTGCAAGATTTCCACCCCAAGTACCTCCAACAACAGAGAAAAAAAGGAATGCATATACCCAGGAGTACCACAAGTTTTACCCCTCCTTCAAGTGTCATGGTTTACTACTGTCACACTGACCTTAAGCTCACACTGTGCACACTGAAATGGAAGCACAAAAATGACAATGTAACTCGACCTCCCCAAAGCTGGTCAGCAAAACCCCCAAAAGTTTCTGGAGAAGACCACATGAAGAATCTACTCCAAAACTACTAGATCTAATATCTGAATTCAAAAAATTAATACACAGAATTAATTACACAGATATAAAATACACAGATACAAAATACACAGAAATCTGTTGCATTCATATATACTAATGATGAACTAGCAGAAAGAGAAATCATTCACAATTGCATCAAAAAGAATAAAATACCTAGGAATAAATCTAACCAAGGAAGTGAAAGACCTATACTCTGAAAACTACAAGACACTCATGACAGAAATTAAAGAAGATACTGATAAATGGAAACACATCCTGTGCTCATGGATAGGAAGAATTAATATTGTCAAGATGGCCATCCTGCCTAAAGCAATCCACAGATTCAATGCAATCCCTATCAAAATACAAACAGCATTCTTCAACGAACTAGAATAAATAGTTCTAAAATTCATGTGAAACCACAAAAGACCCTGAATAGCCAAAGTAACCCTGAGAAGGAAGAATAAAGCAGAGGGGATTACACTCCCCAACTTCAAGCTCTACTACAAAAGCCACAGTAATCAAGACAATTTGGTACTGGCACAAGAACAGATCCATAGACCAATGGAACAGACTAGAGAGCCCAGATATAAAAATAAACCCAAGCACATAGAAGCCACAGGGCATAAATCTGCAAAGAAGTAAAAAGCTAACCTTTTCAAACAATATTGCCTCTCTCTCACTTACCAACTTTACATCTCCCTGTATGGCCCCGGAAGATGACTGGTTAGCCAGAGACGGGTAAGATTCCTCAAGGGAGGAACAACCTAAGACAGGCACAGTCGCAGGGGGGCCATCAGGTGAGAATTTGGGGATCAACAGAGGGGAGGCTCAGAACCTCACCCCCCCTGCTTTGAGAGAAATCTTCTGCATCCGTGGATGTTTTGCTGCCCTTGTCTAGCCTGGATTAATACTTAGTCCATAGGCACACACCTGATCATCTAATCATCTACATTTGCCCTCTTACAGCACTAAACTATGTTTTCTACCTTTATCTTGCATCTACCTACCACTTCAGCATTTTATTAAAAATAAAAATAATAATAATAATAAAGGGAGAAATGTGGGATCAACATAAAAATCAAGTACAAAAATCAAACGAATATTCATATTTGACCTGATTGTTTATAGGTCATAATGCGTGATCAAAACCGAAAGTTTCTGTGATGAATGCCCTTGTACTGTTCACCATGTAAGAATTTATTCACTATGTAAGAATTCGTTCACCATGTAAGAACTTGTTCGTTATGCTTCAGAAGATTGGAGACTGACGAGAATTAGACTTGAGATGGATTAATGATTGTACATTGAGCATTGACCCCCCTATACTGAATTTTATTGTTGTTAACAACCATTTGATCAATAAATATGAGAGATGCCCTCTCAAAAAATAAATAAATAAATAAATAAACCCAAGCATATATGGTCAATTAATATACGATAAACGAGCCATGGACATACAATGGGGAAATGACAGCCTCTTCAACAGCTGGTGTTGGCAAAATTGGACAGCTACATGTAAGAGAATGAAACTAGATTATTGCCTAACCCCATACACAAAAGTAAACTCAAAATGGATTAAAGACCTGAATGTAAGTCATGAAACCATAAAACTCTTAGAAGAAAACATAGGCAAAAATCTCTTGAATATAAACATGAGCAACTTTTTCCTGAACGCAAGGAAAAAAAAAATGAACAAATGGGACTACATCATGCTAAGAAGCTTCTGTACAGCAAATGACACCATCAGAACAAAAAGGCATCCTACAGTATGAGAGAATATATTTGTAAATGACATATCCAACAAGGGTTTAACATCCAAAATATATAAAGAAATCACACACCCTCAACACCCAAAAAGCAAGTAACCCTATTAAAAAATGGACGGAGGATACGAATAGACACTTCTCCAAAGAAATGCAGATGGCCAACAGGCACATGAAAAGATGCTCTACATCGCTAATTATCAGGGAAATGCAAATTAAAATCACAATGAGATATCACCTCACACCAGTTAGGATGGCTAACATAGAAAAGTCTAGGAACAATAAATGCTGACAAGGATGCAGAGAAAGAGGAACCCTCCTAACACTGCTGGTGGGAATGTAAACTAGTTCAACCATTGTGGAAAGCAGTATGGAGGTTCCTCAAAATGGAGGTTACTAAAAATAGAAATACCATTTGACCCAGGAATTCCACTCCTAGGAATTTACTCAAAGAATATAGGATCCCAGTTTGAAAAAGACATGTGCACCCCTATGTTTATCACAGCACTATTTACAATAGCCAAGAAATGGAAGTGACCTAAGTGTCCATCAGTAGATGAATGGATAAAGATGTGGTACATATACACAATGGAATATTATTCGGCCATAAGAAGAAAACAAATCCTACCATTTGCAACAACATGGATGGAGCCAGAGGGTATTATGCTCAGTGAAATAAGCCAGGTGGAGAAAAACAAATACCAAATGATTTCACTCATCTGTGGAATATAACAACAAAGCAAAAACTGAAGGAACAAAACAGCAGCAGACTCATAGAACCCAAGAACGGACTAACAGTTACCAAATGGAAAGGGGTTGGGGAGGGTGGGTGGAAAGGGGTTGGGGGACAGTGGATGGGAAGGAGGGATAAGGGGAATAAGGGGCATTACGATTAGCACCCATAATGTAGGTGGGGGGCTCGGGGAAGGCAGTATAGCACAGAGAAGACAAGTAGTGACTGTAATGGAGTATGTGGTGGGGATACTTGATAATGGGGGAAATCTAGTAACCACAATGTTGCTCATGTGATTTTATATTAATGATACCAAAATAAAAAAAGAGGAAGACCACATGAGCCACTTTGAAGAGGACCCAACTGCACCTGTCATACATATCCCAAAAAGGAGGAAAAAATTTTGAGCAAGGACTTTAGGTTTCTACACTGTTCAAACAAAGAAAAAGCTCCAGAATACTCTCCAACTGTGCATTTTAACCTAGTAGTTCTTCTGACTGTATGTAAGATTCACTTGAGGTGCTTTTAAAAATACCAATGACAAGGCCCCCTACTCCAGAACAATGAAATCAAAATTCCATAGGGATGGAGCACAGCATTCTTATTTTAGAAAGATTCCCTTGTAAATCTAATTGCAGCCAACATTGAGAACAACTGCTTTACTAAAATGCAGGGGAATCTGTTGTTCCAGATTCCTCTTTGGCAACCTCTGTGGCTCCCAATCCTGGCTTTTGTGACATTCCAGTGTCTCTCCAACATGGGGTAATATTACAACTACTTAACAACTGGTTACGGCATTAAACAGAAAGTAGGCTAACTACCACAGTGGAACAGAGTGGAGACTCCATGCTGGGAAAGGGAATTCCATGCAAGGCAGCAGCTATTTTACCAGTCCAGCAGTATTTCACTATTTAACTGGCACATGCTGGCTCAATACCAGCCTTCCCTCCAACTATCTCATAGCATATGATAAAATTATCAAAATAAGATTTGTATGCTCTTGATTTATTAAACAAAACACAAATGTATGATGCATGCTCCTTTAAACAACACAAAGGCCAGTGCTATATAATCAAATATCAAAGATAGATGGGGTTGGAGGGGAGGCCAATAATTCCATAGTTTGGGAACTGTTTAATAAAATCAAAAATAGTATAACCTATGTGGTCTCCTCACTGGATCTTCTGCACAGTTCTGTAATACCCTGAATTCACTTTAAAAGTGATTTCTTAATTCTCAAAGGGAAATTCTCTACATGTCAAACAGGTAAGAAAAATAAAGCATACAGGGAAGCTGCATCTGATGCCATCTGAAGTTAATTTACCTGTTGAACATGCTGCAACATGCCACCTTCCTTCTTTAAAAGGTGCCTGGCTGTCTCTACACAAATTCTATATATTTTCTTAGGTATTGGTTTATTGTTTATCTCTCTATTAGAAAGTATATTCTTTGAGGGCATGGACAAATTCTACGTTCTGCCTCCTCAGGACCTAGAATAGCGCCTGGCACGTAACAGGCACTCAGTATTTGAATTAAATAAATGACTTAATGCCTACTTTAAAACAATCTGCACTGTGACCTTAATGTACCCAACTGGAAAGGCTGTGCAAGGAATTGACCTAAGAATGATATTTAAAAAGAAAGAAATCCATAACTATCATAAGTTACAGAAACTAGAGTGTACTTAACCCCCTCAACTCTTATACTTGTCCTGGTCAATACCTGGTCATATAACACGTAATTTTAACTTTTTAACAATTATTTTATTATGTTGGAACAGTCATAGTGATGAAATATTATTGGCATTTACAAATTTAATTTCTCCAGCATCTAAAATTATAAAACAGCATAAAAACTAGAACATGCCAACAGCCTTAAAAAAAAAATAGGTTGAATCTTTCAAAGTTAGACTGGGTATTTTATGTTGCTTTTCCTAATTATCAAAGCAATGAACATTCATACACACAGAAAATTTTGAAAATACAGAAAAATATGAAGAAAAAGAAAAAGGCACCTGTATTCTCACTACCCAGTGCTGGCATTTAATATCTTAATTTAAATTTGGGGGGCATAGAACTGATACTATACCTCAGGATAACTGAAACATCAGGTCACAATTACAGCTCACTGAAGTTTTCTGATCCTTTCTACAAACTCTTGTGCACATTACTACATTCAACTACACAACACCAGCACAGTGCAGAGTTAAGAGTGAGGACTCTGGAGCCAGACTGCCTGGGTAGAAACTTCAGCTCCCCCACTTACTAGGTGCACACTTAAAACCTCTCTATGCCTCCACCTTCTACATTTGTAAAAAGAAGCTAATAACAGTGCCTACCTGAGAGAGCGGCCATGAGCGTTCAAGAAGGTAATATTTGTAGAGCATTTAAGAGTGTCTGGTAACACTAAATAAGCATTTACAAAATACATTTCAGAAGTAAAAATAAACTACCCTTTCAATTTCCAAGTGGATAAATGGTCTGCATACTTTATACAAAACATTTGTCTAACAATTTACCAACAGGCCTTGCAATTAGGTAGAGAACTTTTCCAAGAAACTATAATTCCTTAAGATCAATGGGGAAAATTACCTCATAAACTTGTCTAATATATCTTCTACCCACATGTGCATTCGGAGGGGCTGAAATCCATAGTGCCAAATTAGTTTAATTATGTTAATTATAAACCAGCTGCTCTCCTCAAACACCATAGTCTCTCCATTATAAACCCCCATTAGGCCACCATAGCTCTGAATAGTTGAGAGACCTGCAAAAAAAAGAGAAAGGGTAGTAAGTCAGTTTCTAAGATGAACAATGACTTCAGAATGTAATCTGAAGCTACTGGGGACTCTCTGAAGTGAGTTAATTCCAGGCTTCCCACCATTGTCAGGTGACTTATTAAAGGACCTCTTTTTTTTTTCTAAGGTATCATTGATATACAATCTTATGAAGGTTTCACATGAGCAACATTGTGGTTACTACATTCACCCATGTTATCAAGTCCCCCACACACACCCATTGCAGTCACCATCCATCAGCGTAGTAAGATGAGGAGCTCTGTCTTTAGAACAGTATGTGATACATTATATACACTCACTAGCTGCCTAAAAGCAGATTCTCTAAAAGATGGGTCAAAGGATCATGCAGATACATCAAAAGAATTAGACTGGCTACTTTCAGTCTAAGAAGACTAAAAAAATCACAAGGGAAAAGCCAAAGTACCAATGAATTCAACTTAAAAACATAAAGGTCATGAATCTTTGCAGTATAAATTGCTCCTGGCATATATACGTGCCCTCATAGTGGAGAGGCCCAGGACACATCCAGAGGAAATACGGAAAGCAGATAAGGGAAAGGAGGCATCCTCGTTTCTGTGCAAATCCTATTTTGTGTAACCAGGTATTTCAGATAACTGGAAAGAAGCTAAAAAATTACACAATATTCCCTGAGAAAAGGGCCTGCAGAGGCCTGCCAGACTTCCACAACGTATCCAGCTCCTCTGCTAGTAGGAAAGCAGTCAGATGTCCCAGGTTCTAGGCACATGTCTGTACCTATTAGCTGTGTAACCTTAAGCCAGACACTTCAAGCCTCTGGGCCTCATTGCTCCAGCTATAAAATGAGCACAGTAGATCTCTGCAAACCCAAATCTTTGATACTTCAAAAGCCAGAAGTTTAACAACTGATAACAGCAACCATCTCCACCCCAACCCCATGGCTGTAATTCCAGATAAGTGAAGATAAAAATAACTAGTGTCCCATTACAGGAGAGTGGTTCCTAACTAAGACAGTACCAGTTGCTAGCAAAAAAGTGAGGAAAACAGCTTTACCAACTTCTTTGTATAAGACAATTAACAAGGAGGAAAAGTTTCAGTTCCCTAGCTGATACAAATATCTGTTGACGGTCACACTGAAAGCTACTTGGCTCCAAGACCAAATTACTTACCCAGGTCCTTGACAAAACGCTTCATGTGCAGATTTAAAGGATGGATGACAGAACCTCCTCCCTCGTATTCTTGCCCCCTCACAGTCATGGTGGCCAGACGGCCCCCCACCTCTCCTCTTTCAAACAGATCAATCTTCACATCTTTCCCAAATTTCTGCCGCAGATAATAGGCTGCTGACGTGCCACCGATTCCAGCTCCAATAATTGCTAGGGGGGATATGAAGAGTTTCCCTCTTACCAGCTTTGTGGGTTTTGCTTTTTTTTTGAAAGGTCATCAACAATAGCAGATGTTGCGTTAGCCTATTAGTAATTTAGGAAAGCTCGGGAGAGGCGGAGGCAAGTGACAGTTGGACAGACACTGCCCCAGATAAAAGTGGTAGTAAATTAACTTACAAACTGACATGAAATTTTTTTTACCAGATGTCCAAAGGTTTTCATAGCTTTTTGTCAAGGCACTAGCGGGCCTGCACACTCCCCTTTGTGCCCAAACCATAGGAAAAGAAGAGGTGGGCACGAATTTCCAGCACGCATTTTAAATAAAGTGGCCGCCATTTTTGCCTAGATTTGTTCTCAGTATAGATAATGAACCCAAAGAACACAGCTTTAATGGGAATAAAAAACAAAGCAAACCAAAACAGGGAGCAGAAAAACAAGGCTGAAACTAGAAAGGCAGTGGATTATTTGGGCTGTGCAGTAGTTCTAGGCAGAGAAATTGTGCAAGCCAGGGGCCTCCTGAGAGCCGGCCGACCTCAGCAAAGCGGGCGGGGCGGGGAAGAGTGTTATCTCCTATCAAGGGAAGAAGACTGGATCAGCTTGTCTGCAGTGCTCGGTGAGCTGTGCCCGCGTGCTCCTGCCATCTGCAGAACAGAATGGGCCAGTCACTCCAGGACGCACGAGAAGGCTAGCCTCCAAAAGGTGCAGCAAAGGACGGCGCCCAGAGCGGCCTCGGCCTCCCCGGAACCCCAGGCCTCCAAGACAGGGGTTTGCAGGGACGCTGGGTGGCCGCGCGCCCGCCCTGGTCTCCCCTCCACCACCCAGACCCATTCCTCAAGTGGACATATCGACACGCCCGGGAAGGCACGTCCCTAGGGCACCGAAGGCTACCCCGAGGAGAACACCGGGAAAAGCGCGACCCGCGCGGAGGGCTAGGCCCTCGCCTCCAGGTGGGCGCCGTGACTGCCAGGCCTGCGTGTACCTCGCAGCGGCTGCCCAGCGCGGAGCGCGATCCGAATCCCGTTCTGCACCGCCCCCTTCTCGCCTACCGATCTTATCCGGTGGGGCCCGCAGCTCCGCGCTCCCGGGGCACACCCAGCTGCACAGCAGCAGCCCCAGACCGAGAAGCAACGAGACGAGCTCCCCAGCAGTGCACCCCATGGCTCCCCGAGCGCAGCAGCCACCCACGGAGCTCCCGACAGCCCGCACGGCTGCGCGCTCTGTCCGTCCCAACCCCCAGCTCCGCCGCCGGCCTGCCCCGCTGAGCCCCGCCTGCTCCGCCCGCTCAGGCCCCTGTCGCCGCGTGTCCGCCTGTCCTTCCAGCAGTTCCCAACCTGGTCCGCTCGGTCCCTGAAGCCCGCCCTGCCCCGCCCCTCCAGGGAGACACCAAAGGCTCCGGAAGCGGAGGCTTGCCGTAGCTCGCCTCCTTCCTCATCTATTCAGGTGAAACAACTTAGTTCTTCATTAGTGCCCTTTTCTGTCCCTATGATCGCTTTTTCTCAAAGAAAGCACATAGCTAATCGCTGTCGAAACAGACCAGTAGAGCAGCAAATACCTATTGAGGGATCACTGTGTTCCGGGGACTGTTGGGTACGAGACAAATGGGTAAATGGTGCTAGATGAAAAGAAAAATGAGGGAGACCGGGGATTGGTGGCCAAGGTGAAATGCAATGAATGAATAAAAGTATGTACCCATATCCTGTGATGGAAAATTATGCAAGTATTAAAAAGAATGTGGGATCTATAATGTCTTAGGATTGTTAGGTGAGAAAAGCTGGTAGATGAGTGATAGGCATTATATGATCCCATTTCTGTAATTAAAATACCCCACCCACCCCCAAGAAAAGAAAAGAAAAACCAGTATATGAGCATGAAGAACAGTATGGATGAAGGGGTAGTAAATTGGACAGAAAGAAAGGCTGAACTTGAAAAGTAGAAAATCCAGTGCAAAAAGCGTTCATTCATTCATTGGACAAATATTTATTGAGTTCCTTTCAAGTGGCTGGCAATATTCTAGAAGCTTGAGAAAAATCAGTGAACAAAAACTTTTTAAAATATTTATTCTAATTAAGTTGACATTCTAGTGGAAGAAGACATGATAATTAGCATAAATAAGTAAATGATGTAAGATATAGAATGAAGTAAGAGGACTGGGGAATGGGTTGCAATTTTAAATAAGATGGTCTGGGTAGGCCTCATTGAGTAGGATGGCATTGGAGCAAAAGCTTGCAGGGAGTGAGGGAGTGGGCCAGGCAAATAAATGGGGAAAGAGCTTTCTAGGCAAGAAGAATGCCTTGGCATGTTTGAGGAACAGCAAGGAGGCAGCATTGCAGAGTGAAAAAGGGGAGTGGATGTGTTACTGGAACAAGACACAAATCATAGGAAAAATAAACACATCTACTTAAGAACATAAAATATGAAGATTATGACCCCTTTTTCACAACATTGAGAAATTACAAAGAAAGAACTGAACTATGTGTCTTTTACTTTCCTTTTTCCAAACTATATTTTACTCACCACACCTCAGTGTATTAAGTCTACTAGGCCCTTAATAAATACTTGTTGGTTGATTAGAATTGATCACATTATTGACCATGACACAAGTGTCATATTTGGAAACTTTGATTTCTACTACTGAAACCTTGGGAAAAAAGCTCACCAAAAGGACACTTAGTGAAAAGACAGTGTTAAAGATCTGCAAAATAGAAGGTAGATCAAAAGTTTTCTCATCTGCACTCTCACCCTTCCAAAAGAATTCTGCCACTATAACTCAAAAGTTTTTTTTTAATGTCATGGGGGGAAAATGTCAGAGACAGGGACCATGGACTTAGAATAGGGTGAAGGCCTCTAGAAAAAGCAAGGCAGGATATTTGCAGTCAGAGCAATGTAATTACATGCAAGGAAACCCACTACCAAAACTCTGTGTTGAACATTAGCCTCTAGAGTTATTCTTCAGTGGGATCAGTTAATATTCCCCATATAAAGAAGAGTAGCACATGTTTTTATTATGCTAATCATTTGTAATCATGTGTAAGATTCACTTCAGCATGCTAAAAGGCCTAGGCCTATGTGATGTCTTTCCTCCTTCAGATCTGATGAAGTGATTTGCAAACTGGTCAACTAATTTAGCATGCAGACCCAGCTGTAAACAACATAGTAAAAGTCAGGAAGGATTCCACCATAAAGATAAGATTACATTTTAACACCCACAGAAGTTTAAGAAGTAAGATTCTTAACTTACTCACTAGCAAAGACGATAAATACCTCAGCCCACCTTGGGAGCTGGGCAGGCAGCCTTTTGATATGCTCCTAGACCAAGACGCCAGTATCCCAGGGAGAAATCAGAGCAGTAAATTTCTTGTGTTAAGTTAATTTTTAATATTCAGGGACTACTACAACACACCACTACAGACTCTCTTGTCCCCTCCTGGCGTGAGCCAGGAGCTCTAACTGTCCTCTCACTGTATCTCTCAATAAAAGTCTCCCTAGCTCTCCTACCTTGACTGTTTGCTAAGTTCATCCTTCGACTCTGCAAACAACCCCAGCATCATCACCACATATACAAGAGTAATAATAAGGTAAATAACAAGATAATATAACAAACACTTATTCAAAGGAGTGTTCCTCAAAAACGCAGTCCCCCTGGGAAGCTGAACACTAAGATTCTCTTCTTAACCAAACAAACAGTCAGGCTTCTCTGAACACTCTTCTGGACTAGGCCTCAACCTCTGGCCTCTAAAGACTTGAACCTACCCCCTACCTAATTTCTAACAGCTCAAAGCTACAACCTTGGGATGAGCCTAACTCCCCTTAAAGTAACTGAAGAAACTCAAGGCTGCCACAGATTTTACTGTTTCTCCCAGCCAACCCATGACAAGAGAGACCCCATCTTCCATTCTCTGTGGGAGTGTAGGAGCCTAATTGATGGGTTAGTGGGTTGGGGAGTGGGGTGGAATGGTGAATAGGGAGCGACTGCTAATTGGTAAGGGTTTCTTTTTTAGGATAATGAAAATGTCCTAAAATTGATTATAGTGATGGCTACATTTTTGTGAATCCATTAAAAACCACTGCCTCATACACTTTATGTGAGTGCATTGTGTATTACGTGAATTATATCTCAAAATGCTGTTAAAAAATGCTATCTGGTATTAACATCTGTGTTACTCCTCTTCAAAAGACTAATATTTGATAGCTTTGAAAAAAATTAGAAGAATGTGCCGCTGATTCTACACAACTCCAAAAATGGAAATCCAGAAGTCCCACAGCCTAAACAAGCTACTGAAGAGGACATAACATTTTTGGATGTGCACATTCTCCTACATTTAAGAAGTATTTCGCATAACTTAAAAGATGTAATGCAAAATGCATAAAGAGTACATTGAATTACATTTCAGAGCTCCAATTTTTCTGCCCCTCTCCAAGAAGGCCTCTCCAAGAAATATAATTTCTGACTCTTCTGGCATTAGGATTCCTCTGATGGAATTTAATAGCTATTTATTATTATTATTATAAGCATTTAATAATTATTTTCTCAAATATTTTCAAATGTACATTGAGTTCAACAAGGAAATGCAAACATAAAGAAAAATTCGACAGTATCTGGAAATATTTCCCTGGCTCTCAAAAAGTTGATTAACACCAAGACAAATTCTTTTTAATGAAACTCATGTTTTTAAGTAAATTTTTTAAATTACGATTTTTCTTTACAGAAGTAGAAACATTCAACTGTATTGGAATGAGAAAAGATACATCATGTCAATATAAAGTAGCAAATACGTGTCAATAAAAAGTAGCATATTATACGCTCTCAAAAACTTATTTTTAAATAATTAAACAAATCATAGTCCTGAGGAACGAATGTTTGCGTGCATTTAGTCCTAAAATATTTCAATTCAAGTAAGTACCAACAGCGCCGCTGGTGTAGTGGTATCATGCAAGATTCCCATTCTTGCGACCCGGGTTCGATTCCCGGGCGGCGCAGATGCTTTTAGTTCTCGTCACCAATAAAATGAGATGACTTGAAGAAGTTGTCAGCAATCTTTCTTCCTCAGGAAATACTTAGAAGCTTAATTTCCATGAAAATTCCCATTTCAGAATTCAGTGTTGAAACATTGGAATCTGGAGCTGGAAAAAAAAGTTGACTCACATCCTGAAACAGTTGACCTTTACGCCTGCGCAGTCTGAAACATCCCTAGCCTGGCGTGGAAGAGCGGCTGCGCAACAAGTGAACCTACGGATTGAGGTGTAGCCGGGCGGCCGGAAGGTTGAAAGAGCCAAGATCATTCTGCGCGTGCGCAGCCGGAGTCACTTCGCTGGGTGTTCCTAAACTCTCAGCTCGCCGCCATCTTGTATTGTGGCTTCATTGTTCACGCTGAGCCGGGTGGTTTAGTGTAATTGCCGCCGTACAAGGAGGCGGAGTAGCCTCTAGTCAGCCGAGAAACCCCGCTATTTCGCAGTCATAGCAGCTCAAAAGATCTGGGAAGTAGGGAAGGGTAGAGAGCTGGACCTGGAGGCGCCGCCGCGACTACAGCAGCCATGGAGGACGAGATGCCTAAGACTCTGTGAGTCTGGGGCAGCGTTGAGGGAGGCGGGATGGTGGTCGTCCCGGAGGGAGGCCTCGGCCCGGCGCCGCTCCCCAGCCTATTGTTCTCCGTGGACGCCGAGATATCGTGGTTCCTTTTGGCGCACACCAAATGCTTAGGGACTGAGACCCGGGCCGTGACAGGACAAGGTGGAGGAAGACGGGGCTCAACCCTCTAAAATCCTTTCACCTCAACTACACCACAGCGTGGCCCTTGGCCTCGCCACGGGCCCTGTGTGAGTCTTAGGCCTGGAGAAAACATTTTTTCATTCAAACCTTTTTTTAGAACTCGGCTTACCTTTTTGTCCCACACTTTCCTTCTCGTGTTTCCTGTCCCTCCGACCCCCCTTCGATTAACCTCTTTTGATCTTTACAGCCGTCTCCGTTTACCCTGATTTCCTGCTGAAACTTCCTCTAGTTTTCTTGTTGATAGGAATTTTTCTCTTGAGGATGCTTGTACTCATTCTCAGTAAGGCAAACTTTATTCTCTTAGTTGCCAACTGGAAAAAAGGCAAACATTTTTCTTTAACCACCTCCTACTTTGCAGCAGAAAAAAAAGCACTCCCCGGACCAAAAAGCCTAAAATTGGACACCCTAAGGATTTTGAAACTTGCTTTTTAAAAATGGAAATCTCACTCGCCAGTGTGTATCAACTGAGAGAGGAAGTGGATTTAAAACATTTTTATCATTACTTGCTTTTGTGATTGACGTGTTGAACAAAAGGGCAGTTTTTATGAAGCAACGGTTGATATAAACACCTTAACATAAGCACTTGGAATTTTTAGTGATAGTGGTTAAATGATCTCAGCTTGTGTTATTTCCTTTGTCGTGTAGCTTCCTCCCCAGCATTCTGTTGCTGAAAGTATCGAATGAGGTGGTCTGCCTTTGTTGCATTTCTCAAAAAGAAGAAAAGGTCCGATGAGTTTTTCACTTAGCTTTTTGTTTCTAAGAATATTGGTATTTTGAGAACTCCAGGCGTTAAAAATACAATTTTAGGTTTCTTTTTGCAAATCTAGATTTTGCAGTTGTTCTGAAATACAATGTAATCAGTTATTTTTTCACCACCAAACAAGTTAGTTTTACAATCTGTATAAGAAATATAATCACACTTGTTTTCTTAAGATTAGTAAACTTTTTGCTAGTTTCTCTGATTACATTAAGTATCTTTTTAATAGGATGAAGCGATTAGTGCATGACCTTTGTTTTTAAAAGATTATATCTGTAGATGAATACTTCCTAAAAAACTATTAGCTTCATAGTTAATAGAAACCATTTCCCCCCCTCCTTGTTCGCTAGTATACCAGCAGCATATTGAATTAAACACTGTTCGTTTTTTTATAATGTCTTTAAATTTAAGATTCTTAATATTTCAAAATTTCTAATTTCAGAAACTTGCCAGAAATATATGGCAATTTAACCTTTTTAGTACATTGATTTAGGAATATCAATTAAGACAACTAGCTTTCTCAGGCTAGTCTACAAAAGCAGATAGTAAGTACTAGTTTGGGGACAGGGGACGAACCATTGCAGGAGAAATAATGAAGTTTTATTAAACAAACACTGAATGCTTATGATTTGCTAGGTTCTGTGTTAAGTGTTTTATGTACTTATTTAATCCTCATCAGAACTATGCGGTAAATGGGTCCATTTTGCAGCTGAGGAAAAACAAAGCTTAGAGTTTAACTCAGCCAAGGTGATAACTTCTTTTTGTCCATCATTGTGCAATTCTGTCCTCAACTCTTAATTTATACGCTTTCAACTAATTTTGCTTTGTGTCCTTCATTAGATCACGCCATCCAAGAATCTCCTCCCCACAGTAGTCCATGCTGTAACATTTGTGATTACTTTCTCCTTTGCTTCTTCCTCCCTGAACCAGATTCCCATTTTTCCAATGAGACAAGTCTTGATAAATATGAGTAGGTGCTAATCCTTAAATTTTCCAGCAGTGTTTTTACTTTTAATATAAAAGGTTTTCATGACTTGGAAAGTCAGCCTTTAATAGGTTCTTTTTCGCATAGTGTCTAGTGATGATTAATAAATTTGTTTTAAAAACTGGTATTCCAAGCAGTGAATCAAGATTATACTCATTCTTGAGGGTAAAGTATAGTCTGAATCTCAGTGTCACCTTTCTATGTACCTAAGTGGCTCAGAGGAAATGCCTTCATTTGTCACAAATGAGTTTAAAGCTTCGCCTTAAGTTAGAGATTGCCAGTATTCAATTTCTTATCAGCAATACTTTGGAAACACTATATGGAGTGGTCTGATTTGGGATATGTTTTGAAAATACAGCAGTAGAAATTACCAGTAGATTGAATGTGGGATGTAAGAATAAAACAGTATGTAGATTTATTTACAAATGTGTACTATCAGTCATCTAAAATATTAGTTTGTTACAGCCCATGAATAGAAACAAAGGTCTTGAAAGCGTGCGTGTCTGAGGATGTCTCCAGGCATAGTATTAGATACATTTGTTCAAGCTGGTTTGTGTGCATATGGTCTGACTCCAAATGAAGAAGGTGCTAGCTAATAAGAGGTTTCAGCTATCATGCAACAGACTGTCCTTTGTGGACAGTGGACAGTTGTTGAATAATAGGTTATGATCCTGGTGTGTAGTATATATCCAAGCATTTAGTATTCTACATAATTTCATAATTAGTGAAAGACATCCTTTTCCCCCTGAACTAGAGTAACTCAGGTGAAATGGCATAATATCTTAGCAAATTTTCAAAAGTAATTCGGCAGTGGTACCGCCATCTCTTCAACAAATATAAAGAGAGCATTTACAATGTCCCAGGCAGGGTTCTAGTCAGTAGAAACACAGTGTGAATAAAAATCTCTACTATTACAAAACCTATTCATTGTTTTCACAGAAGCCTGATAGAAAATTCTGGACTTTTTCACAATGATTATCACTCAAAAGAAACCCAGTACAGGAGCCTGCTTTGTAAATTTTTTTGTAGATTAAATATTCCAGAGCTATACTAATAAAAATACTTCAAATGTTTTTTATTTTAATTTTATAACTATTTGTCAGTAGTTATCAGCTTTAAAAATAATGTATTAAGATGATATAAAATCCTATCCTTGGCAGAACTGTCAGGTTTCCACTAGTAGGACTGATGACTTTTTCCATTGAATCTTCTTGGTTAGCTTTTTATTTTGAAAAATTAAAAACTACAGAAAAGTAACGAAAACAGTACATTGAAGACTTAGGTACCTTTCATGTGGATTTACCAATTGCTGATAGCCAAATTTGCCTTATTTATATATACCTTTTTTTTGCTGAACCATTTGAGAAGACATCATGATACTTTAGGCCTAAGTACTGCACCCTGTATTTCCTAAGAACAAGGGTATTCTCTTACATAGCCACAATACAATTTTTATATTAAGGAGACTACATTAATACGATATTGTTAGCTGATATACAGTTCATGTTTGTGTTTCTCCAGTTGCCCAAGGAATACTGTTTGCCTTAACATTTAATTCTCTTCTACTCCTATCTTTACTTTACAGTTCTGCATAAGATTGGTACATGATCTCAGAGGTGATACAGTAAATATCAACATGGGATGCTTCAATCCATGCTGTTAACAAGAAGTCCCTGAACAGCTAAAAGGGGATAGTTTAATGTTACTGCAAAAAAAGCATTTTGAAAAATAAAAACTATATAAATGTAAGCAAATTATATTTTTGTGTAGTAGTTCAATAGAAATGATGGAGAGCCTTGGCTTGCAACTGCTCCAGTTGTAATTTTTGTGTCAAGATTTCCTCGAATGCAATTATCATAACATTTAAACATAAAAGGAATTTATTAAAAAGATACTGGACACTCCAAGAATTTGTGGGAAGGTTGTGGCTTAGAAAACATTCAGGAAAGATAGACAACAAGCCTCCAGTCCTAATCAAGCCATAGACTATGCCAGAAAGACTACTACTACTACATTCACTGAGGAGTGGATACCACAACTTCTAGGTTCACTGGACATGGGATTCTCCTGCTATTTGCCACCAAAATGGATTCTCTTCGATCTCTGCTTCTCTAAGCCCTGTCTTTGTCTTCTGTGTTCAGGGCTGGTATCTCTACTTAAGATAGCCTAAAATCACATGCAAGGAAGAGTGCGAAACCATATCTAGCCTATTCATCTTCTGTAGATGAGTCAGGCTCTGCCATGGTGAGGATCTCTCTAAAAATAGTTAAGGAAGGTGTTTGGCAGCAAAAAAATAATAATAATCTACTACACATGTAAATCCATGAATCCTTTGACTTCAAAAACAGTATGTGATGAAAGTGTGGAACAACTGGAGAATATATGTAAATGAGAATGAATTAAAATCAGAGTTTTTAATTTATAGAATTATAAAACTTGTTTATTTTTTAATTGAAAGTATCTTGAGTATAAGAAGGGTCTGCAGATTTCAGATTTAGGCTTCTGTCTCAAACTAGTATTTACTTTGCAAAGAGATATGGAAAATAATAACATTAAGTTGTTTCTAAAAACTCAAGGTAGACCCTGGTCATTAACTTATTGGTAAAAAAACAAAAAACTAATGTAATGGGTTTTTATTTGTACAAAGAAGAAAAGGAGATTTTGTCATTTAAGTTCTTTGATTATGAAAATGTTGTATTCGGTACATGTTTGTTGAAATGGGATAGAAGGTTGAGAGCAAGTTGTGAAACTTCATCTGAAGAGCATTTGTGTAGGTTAATTGTTGGAGGTTCCTTGAGCTTACAGTATACAGGCCACATTCAGTAACAAATGTAAAGACAGTGCAGTACAAATCCTACTGCTCTTTAAAGTAGCTTTTTTTTAATTACCTCTCCAAACTAGGTAATATCAGAAAATATTTCTCAGATTGTTCAAAGAGTAAATGATGAATCAGATTCACTAAACACTGTCCACTTGTCACTTAATTATCTAGCTTTAACAAAGCAGATGTTAGAATTAAGTTTCAGATTTTTTTTTCATTTAGAATGCAATCCTGAGAATTTTTTATAGGCACAATAGTGAGGTGAGAATAGACACAAGAGTTGCAGAGATAGCACAGCATACTAACAGCAGCTTCCCTAATGTTAGCATCTTACATAACCATGGTAAGAAGTTAACATACAGTACTACTAACTACAAATTTTATTCCACCCTCCCTAGTTTTTCTACTAATATCCTTTTTCTGTTCCAGGATCAAGCCAAGATACCATATTGTATTTAGTCATTGTGTCTCCTTACTATTCCTTCCGCATGTGAGGAGATGTATGTATTTCATGACCATGGCACTTTTGAGAGATACCATTTTTCTAAGTCTAGTACAGTGACTACTACTTTTCCTCAACATACTCTATAGAATTGAGTTACTAAGTCTAGCCCACACTCAAGGAGAGGAAAATTAAGCTCCATTTCATGTGGACATATGTTAAAACAACCAATTTATTGGTTAAGCCAATAAATAATATTTTAGAGGAGGTACTTTGAGGCTCTATACATATCCTATTTCTCCTTAAACTTTCACCAACTATAAAAGGTCCATGGATGGATCTTGCCAGCAGTAATTAGCACTGAAAGGTAATTTCTTATTCCTTCTACATTAAGAGTTCTATAAGAAAAAGGTATTTCCTCCCCGCCAATCCAGGATCTAGTTGAAGATTACTCATTGTATTTGGTTGTTAGTATCTTTTTAAGTCCCTTTTAATCAAAAGCAGCCCTCCCTTTCTGTACTTTTTTTTGGATAATTTTTTGAAGAGATCAAACAAATTGTCTTAAATGGTATCCCACATCTGAATGTGTGTAGTTGTTTTATATGCCCAATATCCTATAAACTTAGATCTAAATTTAATCTTGACTAGATTCAAGTTCAACCCTTTTGATTTGAATCTTCATAGGTATTTGAATAATTAATATTGTACACATATCTCATTATCCATCTATATAAAGTTATTTAAAATTTGACCAGTGGGTCCAAATGATAAAACAGCCAAAGCTCTCACTTTTAAGGTAGGGCTTTCCTTTGCAGTTGTTAAGTAATCTTATGTGATGACTTTGGCACCCAGCAAATACCCATTTTCACACCAGTCTTGCACCTAATCGCTTTGCATCCATTAATTCTTGACTGAGTCAGTTTTTTCAATAGGGCTTATACTGTTCATTTAATACTACCCTTCTACATAGACTGACTAGTATTTTTTCTGTGAGAAAGAGCTTTTCCCTGATAAGCTAGAGCTATTAGATTACACTATGCTGGAGTTTCTACTCAAAAGGCAAGATACAGATACCTAATTCTTTCCCCTTAATTACTGACTCAGAAAAAGCACCTGTGTAATCTCCAGTACTGGAAAAATTGCTGTTGGATAGATGTTGCTTTTGCTTTTTCAGAGTATTGTTCTACCTGGTCTTTAAATACTGTTTATTGTTCCTTAAGACTCAGCATTTCTCCCTTTGTCATTTTACTTTGTTCCAGTACCTTTGTAGTAAGCACTCAATGTATGTTTGTTGAACAGGTAAAATGGAAGAAAGGAGTTGAATCCACACTTTCTGGAATGTATAGATGTTTATTTTTCTGGGAGAAAGTTCATACCTGACATGTTCTCTGATGGATTCTTGGCAGAAGAGTGAGAAACTCTTTGGTTATTAGGAGTCTACATTCTCTGATTTCAGAAGTGATAAACCTCTGACCTAACATGTCTAGAGATAATCTTACTTAAAAACCTATTTTGAATATTTATAAGCCCTTTAAATAAAGATCATCCCAATCATGTGGTCTTGTAATACACTATTCACACTAAGTTTGTTAGTCACCAACTTACATGTGTCCTGGAATCTTTCTACTCCCTCTCCACTTCCACTGATAAGTGATACTCATTGAAAGATTTCCCATTTCTTTGTGAGCATGTACAACAACTGATAAATGATTTATCCTTGATTTTTTTAAAATGTGTTTCTTGTGCAAACCAGAATTTACCTAAACTGGATAGTGTTATGGGAATCATGAATTAAAAATTGTGGAAGTTTTAATGTTCTCAGTAATACTGTATAAGTAGAAATAATTACAAAGCTTCCCAGGACTGATTTCTAATGATTCATGAAGTATTTTAAAGCGTATCTCCCTAAGGTAAACCTAGAAACTTAGAAACAAATAACATGCTTAATTTGTAAAACCTTGACTAATCACACAGACACATGCTTCTCCGCTACTAGCAGTGTCATATGTATTTGCAAGTTAATATTAATCTGTCTTGAAAGAGATTTTGAAGCTTTGGCAAACTTTCATAAGCTATTCCCAAGTAGTGTAGTTTAAGGCAAATATCTGACTGTTCCCAAAATTAATTTCAGTAATCAACTTTAGAAACTGATGTAAAAGAAGCAAATTTAGAATGGTAAATTGTTTTTCTTTGTGTTTCAGATACGTTGGTAACCTTTCCAGAGATGTGACAGAAGCTCTAATTCTCCAGCTTTTTAGCCAGATTGGACCTTGTAAAAACTGCAAAATGATTATGGATGTAAGGGTATTTTACTTAGTTAACTTTCTTCTTTTTTTTGTAATGCATTATTTAAATCCATTACTTCAAGAAACTCTTAAATTAGTTCATACAGTCTAAATTCATAGGGATTTTAGTGAATTTGTAATGAAACAGTTTGGCCCCTGAGTTTGTTTTTACTAAACGAAGGAGAGAACAGTACTACTCATGGCAAGAGCAGGTGAGAGCTATGTGTAGGCTCTTGTTTTTAAGGTAAACTAAAGCATCACAACTGTTTATATTATGTGATGTTGGTCAGTTGGCTAATATGGGAATTCAGTTATTACAATTAGATTGGAAAATTAGGTCAAAACTAGTAGACATTCAGTACTCTGAAAGTACTTTTAACTTCATTTTTGAAGTTCATGATTCAGGTTCTTTCCCCATTGTAGCAGTTCCCATCCATCAGACCTTAAAAGTATAGAAAAAACATTCATTCATCCAGTTGGTGTTAACATTGAATCATAATATGTATAAAAAATAAAATAAAATATTTTTAATGGAGAAAAAAGTGCTAATGAGAAATCCTTTATCCTATGGTCTTTCCTTTAAGCTTTCGGGGTTTTTTGTACCCAGGAAAGAAAATCATCTATGTGTATATATGTAGCTACTTTCTTTTCTATTGTATTCCAGTTTAACTCTTTTGCTTGGTATTTTGTAAAGTAATTGTTTAGCCATTTGGCTTTGGTTTGTTTTAGATTTAAAGTGTCAAACATTTCTCCTAATGCAGCAGGGTCATCTCTGTATACAGCTGACCCTTGAAACACAGGTTTGAATTGTGTGAGCCACTTCTATGCAGACTTTTTCAGTGAATACAATACAGTATTGTAAATATATTCTCTCCCATACAATTTTCTTCATAACATTTTCTTTCTCTAGTGTACTTTATTGTAAGAATATAGTATATAATACATACAATGTATAAATATGTGTTAATTGACTTTATGTTATTGGTAAGCCTTCTGGCCAGTAGTACACTGTTAGTTTAAGTTTGGGAGGAGTCAAAAGTTACACTTGGATTTTTGGCTGCATTGGGGTTCAGTGCCCCTAACCCCTGCATTGTTCAAGGTTTAATTATAATAACAGATGAATTCAACAAATGATTTTATTCTTACACTCTTAAGTGTTTTCTGCCCACATTTAATATCTATGTACCTTTGGATAAAGAAGAAAAGATCTCTGTACCCATAGAGAAAGATAAGAGGGAAAGATGGGAAAATGGTGGAAAATTTAAAAACAATCTCTTTGATCTGGTTTTCCTTCCTTATCCCTGTAATAGCATTTATGGAATGCTTGCAGTCTCTTATTTTAATACTGATACATTATCAGAAGTGCTCGATAGAAACAAAGCAGATTTTTTTCCCGTTTAATACATGCAGAAATGAGGCAAAGCAAGGATGCAAACTCAGAGGGATGTATCTGAATATAAATCCTTTCCATTGTCTGGGTCATTCTAGATATTTGGTAAAGATCACTAGGCGAAACATTAATGACTGCCCGACCTATTGAAAAAACTCAAGTCTAAATTCCAGTCTATTCACATTATTAGACTGATCTTCATATTTATGAATTTTATTTGACCTGAAGTATAAAGGCTGATAATGTGTATACTTAGATTCTTTTTATCTAAAAAGTAGTTTTTTCTGGGTACAAGTTAATGAAGTAAAATGAATATCCTTTTTCATTTGACAGCTCTACTCTTAAAATAAGCTACTTTTTCTAACCACATTCTGATGCCTATCAAGATTCATCTTTGTAGTAGAATTCCCACCAAGTTATATTCTGTTTGTTAAATAAAATAATGCATAGTCTCAATATCATCAGTTTTGTGGTTGCCTCCTTGTTCTAAAATTCTTAAAAATCACTGCCAGTGACTTTTTAAAACCATTTGCTTGAAACAAAATTGTATATTTGTTTACTCACTATCATTCTAGTCTTTTGAATTTGAACAATTCTGCTTTGGAAATTATGGAAAGAATTTTAAATGGACTATAAAATCACTTAGTATTTTGTACTGATAGATATAAAATATTGGGTGTTCTTTTTTGCTTTAATTTACAGTACAGCATTCAGACTTCATTAATTCTCAAACCTCAACTACTTGGAACAACAATAGAAAAGAGGAGAGAATTGTTAAAAGATTCCTAAGCAGGCAAAAGATTGACGTCAGGAAGTCCATATTCTAAAACCTATTCTAAAGCTTTACTTTCCAAAGAACCTCTTCAGTTTTCAGAGCCTACTTATATTTTAGAAACAGGTTTAAGAAGATTGGCTGAGATTTTCTGCTACTCAGTAAGTTAGAAGTGGCAAGGATATATTTACAATTATAGCAATAAAAAGTAACATAACGGAACAGGAAAAAATTGAAAGCCAGCCAACATTAAGAGTTGAACACAGGGATCTAGTCAAACTTAAAGCCTCTAGCTAGAAATGACCTATGATGGGGAGTCTATACATATAGGTACATATCCATCCATATTTGGGACACTAAATCATTAATAAAAGATTATGTATAGCAGTATAGTATAGCTTGCTGAAGAAGAGAAGATAGCTTTCTATAAAAATAGTTGTTCTTAAGTGTTTACTTCCTTATCTGAAGATTTACTTGTGGAATGGACCCTTTATTCTCCATGGCTGATAACTGAGATGTATAAAGCTTTAGATAATTTGAAGTAATAAGTATAAAACTTAAAAATGGCTTTTTTTGTTTCTTCAACAGACAGCTGGAAATGATCCATATTGTTTTGTGGAGTTTTATGAGCATCGTCATGCAGCTGCAGCACTAGCTGCTATGAATGGGCGGAAGATAATGGGTAAGGTAAGCTGTCATAATTAAAGAAGGTGACAGGTGACTTGGACTGGAAAATTTTAAGTTGCATACAGTTTTGCTTCCTTTTTAGAAGATTTATATTCACTTCAACAGAAGATCACACTTAGTATTTTTTTAAATGAGGTGAAGCTTTTAGAAGGTGTGTTTATATTAGTATTCATGGTGCCTTGCAATGAATTGAAATATTTGCTGAATTATTCAAGCTTGGCTGAAACATCTAGGAACTTTGGATCCTAATGGGGAAGAATAAAAGAGAAAAACTATATTGGTACTTTAGATAAGAAAGGTTAGTTGAATATTAACAGAAGTATGTAAGATAAGGATTCATCTATATTGTTTGCTTAAATGTAGGTTAAAAGATAAATATTAAAACTTTGACCAGAACTGGTATCTTCCTGAATGTTTTGTCTCAAATATGTACCTCCCTATGTGTTCATAGATGAAAATTTTTTCTTATTTTGAGCTTTATTTTTATGGAGTGTAAATGTAGAAAAATTTTTTTAGGAAGTCAAAGTGAATTGGGCAACAACACCCAGCAGTCAAAAGAAAGATACAAGCAGTAAGTATATATTATGCTTTTTGAACGTTTGTTTTTAATATACACAGTAGTTTTATTTTAAAACATAAACATCATACGTTTGCAGTAATGTTTTGATCGTTATCCTAAGATATGATTGAATGTGTTTGTGTTAATAAATTTAAGAACAAATCTAATCTTTGTCATCAGGTAGTACCGTTGTCAGCACACAGCGTTCACAAGGTAATTGTATCTTCTTAAACATAAAATGAAATCTCTTGAAAGGGTATTCACTAACCACCTGAAGTTTTTTGTTTGATATTGGGGGGAGGGGGGAGGGAGGAAGTCATTATTTCTGTTTGTCTCTCTGGCAGTATTTTTCCCCTTCTTCCCAGTGTTTGCCAAGTGTGGCTTGTCCACTACTTTGGTGCTGTTTCAAGCTCTCTGACCCCCTTGGTAGCAGCTGATGCCTTAGAAATATTTTCACCAACTAAAGGGCAAGATACCCTGCTTCCTTGAGGTCACAATCTGTGCTTCGTACCTAGATCTTCTGATTGCTTGAGTTGCTCCTGAAACTGTGTTTCCCAAATGGCAACCAAATACATTGCTTAAGGCCTGCCAGATAGGGGTAACTTTTCTTTCCAAATATACCTTGTCAAAATTGATAAGTATGTCCATTTGAAAGTGTTGATCCAACTATTTTATATTTTTTTAAGTGTTTCTTTTTTTGAGCATTGTCTTTTTTAAAAAACTTCACATATGGGATCGTTATTTCTCTCCAATGCTTTTTTAATGGCTCTGATATAAAGTGAAGGGATTACTGTTTTCATTCTATTGCCTTCAGTCTTAGTTCACTTGCACATGGATTCACATAAACTGAATGGTGTAATGTCTGGGCAACCAAAACTGTTGGCTTTTGAGAAAACTGTCAAATACTTTAACATCAAACTGTTGCAATGCAAGGTATTTCTTTGATTGTTCTTCACAAAATATGGTTAAACCAAGTATATCATATAGCTAGCTTCAGTAAATTGTCTTAACTGAGGCAAATCTAGTCTATATAACTCAATACCACTATTTTAATTTAATTTGTAGGGTTCTAATATAGTGGTAAACTAAATAAATGTAAATACTATTAGAATGGTAATTAAGTCATTAATAGTTTTTCAAAACTTGCTATATGTTTTCTTAGACCAGTATAATAATTGGTTGTAAGTAGAACTATAAGTGTCAGTTTCCAGTTAGATAATATCAGTCTTTAGGAGAATCTTTGCTTATTGTCACCTTGATTCATTATGTTTAAAATTGATAGGATTTGTATAGATAATAGGATAGTGTTATACTTTACTGTAATCTGTAAGTTATTTTAAGAATACTTTAATGAATAGATTTTAGTATTTTTTAAATTCTAAAATTTTGTTTTTCTTTTCACTTCCCCTTCCTTCCCCTTATAAGATCATTTCCATGTCTTTGTTGGTGATCTCAGTCCAGAAATTACAACTGAAGATATAAAAGCTGCTTTTGCACCATTTGGAAGAATATCGTAAGTAACAGAAGATAAAGTTAAAATGCTTTTAATTAGGAACACTTTTATATAGAAGTACTTTGAAAATCTATTGTGAATTTTGGACATTAAATTTAACACTGGAATATGATACATTATTACATTGTTTAGGCACTATTCAGGCAGTTAACAGCCAAAGATTGTTTTCTCATTGATAATTAAATCTTTGGTCTTCAGTTATCTTAAAATCCTTTTTCAATTAGCATTAGCTTTTAAGAGGCAAATACTGTACATATATTTTCTTACGTAAGTGTCTTGCTAGCTTGGTCATAATCTTTAGTAAGCTTGTGCTGTGACTAAGGAATTTAGACCTTTTGGGCATTTCTATGATACCATGCATTTTGTGTTAATATATTTTAACAAAAAGAAACCTTAACAGTTCAACCTAAATAGCAGTTATTAAATATTAATTCCCAGGTATTTACCCTTTTGTTGTTACTATTAACAACAATAATAATGCCATTAAGTAATCTTCTGAAGCACTGTCTTGTTTGCATTTGTTAATTACAGTTTAGGCCCTTTGTAAAAAGCTCCCTCAAGGTAGTATTCATCATTAAGAGAACTTTAATTTTTGAAAAGCATGCCATATTAGAGTAAGAATATATCTGATAATATCAATAAGTTGATTATAGCACTTTCTTAGAAGTAACTGTTGAATTTAGAAAACAAATTTTTTAGGATTTCTTGTTACTTAATTATTATTGCTTCAGCTGGAAGAATAGTAAATAGGAAAGCATTAGCTTTGGTTTGGTTTGAACAGACCAACAACAGAGATACAGTGTGAGGAGACAGGAAAGTAAATGCCAGTAGTGTGGGTGATGAATTTTGGGAGTCTTTGAGAAGTTGTAGTTCATTGGTCTGTAGCTTGAAAATGCATAGTGGCCAAGGAATGGCCCATAAGTAAGGGGCCAACTTTAAAGGTGGTTGCAAGATTAGGGTTTGTAAATGGACTCTTCTGTTAGGAGACATTTTCCTTTGTGAGAAATGATTAGGAAAATCAGTGAAGTTCCAACTTCTTGATTTTTTTAAAAATCTGTTACAGGGTGTTAATGATGATTAGCTTGCTTTCAAATATATTGACTGTCAGGTCTTAATCTTTGGCCTCTCATAAATTGTATAAATTTCTATGTAAAATTTTGTGTTTGTTTTCATTTTGGTGTGGAGTATCTTTTTAAGTTTTATACAATTTTCAGAGTAGTCACTGGAACCATGAAAGAATTCAAGAACCCTGATCTAGATCTTTGCTGTTTTGTAGAGAATCCTTTCAGAAATAAGTGATATATTATTTCAAGGCTAACATTTCCTGAAATTTAATTCTAAGAAGAAAAAAATTTTCCAACATTTTAACATATTAAATAGCTATTGATTAAATAAGGTTGGATTTTGATTGAAGTAGCTTTTCTGTTAACATGGGGATTTCAGTTTGAGAATAGATATTGTTTAACAATCGATTAGTTAAATGACATTCAAATTTTAGTGATTTCATGACTTTTTAATCATGGATCAATAATTTCTTTTTGTTAAATGTGTTGGTATCATAATTATAGTCTAGATTTTCATATGGTCAGCCATGATTATTGATGTATACATTATTTTCTCTTGGTAAGGCCTTTAAGTTTTATAATTTTCAGTTGAGATGATGTATAATATCTAAGCTTCAGTCTACCAAGGAGTTAGTGTTCCTAAATTTAAAACAACCATCTTCAGTTGGTAGCATTATTTCCCGATTTTTTTTGTTGTTGTTAAAGGAGATAAGCTAATAACTATATAGTGAAAGAGTCTCATGATAGTGAGATATTCTGTTAGAGATCCTCCAACAGTGCTTGATTTATAAAAGCTGTGTAGTGAATGTTAGCCTACTAAAATATTTAGTATAAAAAAATACAGTACATGTATCCTAACTGATTCAATTTAAACTCTGTTCCTTGAGTTTAGGGTAGTCTAACAAACTTGGTTTAAAAGTGAACCTGCTACCAAAATAAATGCATGTGTACCATATAAATAATTTAATAAGTACTTTTATATTTTAAGAAGTGACTTGAATTAGTTTAACCTTTTCACCACCTCTTTGTCATTTTGACCCTAAACACTTAATAAATCACTCCTCCATTGATCAAATATGCTTATGTATACTTTAATATAAAATTATATTGCATGGCTTTCTGACTTGGGTTTTTGTTGTAAAGTGCCTGTTTTGTTCATGTGTCCTGAGAGAACAAGCATTGTGACATACCTGGCTAACTTTAAAGCAGATTGCCTGTGAAGCACAATTTGAGTCCAATTTTTTGAGGTATGGAGTTTTAGCTATCATGGCTGGGTTTTTTACTCAATCTCAAATAATAGGGCTCTGGTTATTTTGCAGAGTGTCTCTGAAGAATGGACAGAATTGCCCTGGCTAACTACAAGCTACCGTTCACAGTGGATAAATGTTGGCGTGCTTTTTTACTTTCTGACTTTTTAAAATTTTGCTTTAATATCTTGTAGTTTCCAATCAATCTTATATGACTACTATTTTAAAATTCAGTATAAAATCTTTTCTTATATCGTTTAAAACTAAAGTGTGTATCTAGTATTCTTCTTCAATGATTTAGCATTTCTGAAAACATCAAGTTCTCAAAATTTACCCGTAGTCCAAAAGGGGGGTATGGATTGATCTGAGAAAATAAAATAATTTAATTTAGGGAATATACAACTTTTTCATTCTTTTAGTTTCCAGTTTTCTATTTTAATTTCTTAATGTTCAGGTAGCATATAGTGTCAAATAGCAAATTATAAATTGCATGGTTAAAGAAAGCTGTTCATCTAATGTGCCTACAAGTAGTTAAGTAATTTCATGTGAATAGCTGCTTTCACCATGCTTAATATTTAAAAGTTTAAAAACCGTATGAAGTGAGGCAGTTTGTGTACAGTGTATATATTTAAGATGTTATTGATTTGCATGTTTATAGAATTAAGCCTCATTTGCTAATACATGATAAATTTTATAGACTAAAAAGGTAAATTCGCATTAAAGGTTCATTTTAATGAAGATGAAACATGAAAATGAATTGTGTGTGAAATTCTCACTTGATATCCAGAGTGGAGTTTGCAAACCTAAACTTCTGGTTATTTCTGATTTCAGAGATGCCCGAGTGGTAAAAGACATGGCGACAGGAAAATCTAAGGGATATGGCTTTGTCTCCTTTTTCAACAAATGGGTGAGCTCAATAAAAAGTGCATGTGCAGTACTTTAAGAGTAAGAAATGAAAATACTGTTTCAGTTAATCTTTTCTTTCATCTGCTGTTTGTTTGTTTCACTGATAATTAATACCCTCACTAGAGGATATTTTCTTTTTGCTGTTTGGTCGTTTATTCAACTTTTATTTAATGACTGGTATGTGCATGCAAAGTACTGTTAAAATGTTTTCAGAATATAGGAAGTAGAGGTGTTTAAATTATCAGTGAAAGATAGGAATTGAAAGTCTCATATATGTATTTAGTTCATTATCTCCCTGTTTATATTCCCATGATAATTTAAAAGTAGCAAATAAATTGTTCCAGTGGATGGAGACTTTTTTAAATTGTATATTAATGTATTTGAATATTTCTCATCATTTCTTTCAATTCAGCAAATATTTACTGAACACCAATTTGTACGGACTTGAAATTTCTGATTTTTGCAGAGTAAAGGAAAGATAATATAGTTTGTCAAATGAGAGGTGAGAATACGGTATATAAAGAGGGGAAGGCTCAAGTTTAGTGTGACAGCTGGACAAAATCTTCGTTGTGTCCTCCACACAATGTAATACTGTGCGCATCATGTGCAAAGGAAGGGAGCATATATTTGTGTGTGTGGTGTGTGTGTGTTTCTCATGCAGGGTTTCCTGTTTGGGGATAGATAATAAGAGTTAGGCAAATAAGGGACAGAACAGGAAGCCTCTCACTGTATTGTATTATTTGAAGTTTGAACATTATAAATATGTTACAAATTCAAATAAATAATTTTAACTTTTTTAGTGTATAATTCAAGGTTCGAAACAGTTAAATGCAGAGATATTCACACTTCCAAAATTATAGGGGTGAATGGTGGCCCATGCACTAATCTTGGACATACTAATCTTAGTACACACTAAGGTTTCATTTCTGTTGAATCCTACTGTATTGCCTCTATGTTATGACTATTATTTGCCAATGAAAAGTACAGAAACACCATATTTTCTGTGTAAGAGTGCCTTAGAGTAAGCCATTAAAAGCTTCTGATAGTATTAGAATGTATTTTAGAAAGGCTTTTCTTAATTTAGTAAGTGGAATATTTGAAATACTTTATCATTTCTTGATGACTTCACATTAGATTTATGAACATCAGTTATTATACTAGTTCCTTCTGGGTTTTTTAAAAATACATCTGTGTGCAGTGTGCCAAATAATGTCAAACTGTTTTGTTTTTTTCTCATTCCTGTCTACTTATATTGAGACCAATGTCTGGTTATTCCTTAGTTATGAACTCTTACAATCCAGCCAAAAGAGCTTGCAACCATTTTTTGCCCAAAATTTTAAGTCTCTCCCAAGATAACTTCCTGGTCAGCTCCCTGATAAGTCCTGATTATGAAATGCCAGACTGAGGTTAGGACTCTAGATATAAGTATATATTCTAGTCATGACCTTAATTTCTGTGTGAGTGACTTTTGTTTTGTTTTAAGGCAACAGAATCTTTATTGTAGTTTAAAATACATTAAAATATCAAAAAAAAAAGTCTGCCCTAAAAATATTTACATGGCTTGCAAGTTCAAGCAAGAGAATGTAGAATGTACTGTAGTTGTATGGAGTAGCTGTTCACACAGTAACATTGTATCTTGCAATCAGACTGTTTCAATGTGTTATGCAGTATGACTATCATCTTCCTCACATGAAGTGAAAATATCTTCTAAGAAATTAGAAAATCTTGTAAAGAGAGTGGGTAACCCTAAGATGTCAGCAAAAACCCATGTATGAAAGGTTGGAAATAGTAAAGCATATTGGGAGGTGAAAAAGTAAAAGCTCTGCCGTGTGTTTGTCCCATCCACCAAGTATAAGGTTTAGCCTTTCCCTGCTTATCCCCATTTCTCTGCTGTAATTCAGAATCAAACTTCTCAAAAGAGTTGTTTGCATATGCTTCTGCTTGTCTTCCATACACAACCTTAACATTCATACACACCCTAAAAAGTTTTTTTGCCTTTGTTAGTAGCTGTTTTTGTTTTCTACAGCTCCTGTATCAAAGTACCATAAGCTAAATGGCTTAAAGCAACAAAAATTTATTCTCTCAAAGTTCTAGTGGGTGAAAGGCCAAATCAAGGTGTCATCATGGCCATGTTCCCCCTGAAAGCTCTGTGGAAGAATCCTTTGTTCCTTCTTCTTTGTTTCTTGTGGTTGCTAGCAATCCTTGGTGTTCTTGACTTGCAGCTTCATTACTCCAAAATCTGCTTATCTTCACATGGCCCTCTTTCCTCTTTGTGTGTCCACATTGGCTTCTCCTCTTACAAGGATTTTAGATTTAGGACCCACTCTAATCTAGTATGATATGTCTTAAGTAATACATCTGCAAAGACCCTATTTCCAAATAATGTCATAGTCACATTAGGGATGGGGAAGTGGGGTGTTAGGACTAAATATCAAATTAAAGGACAAAATTAAACCCATTATCAGCAGTTAAACATCTCATGGAGTTCAGTCTGGTTAGTGCAGTAAACAATGTTTGTTTCTTTTTAAGAATATGCATTTCACAGTATCTGTGAAGTGCAATAATGTGAAATGTAATAAAAAAAAGTATGCCTATCAAAAAACAAAAGAATATTCATTTCTTTTTTATATGTCTTAAAATTAGTTTTTAACCTTACATTTTCCTGTTCTTTGGTGCTAGGGTAAGCCCACATTTGACATAGCAAAACATTTCCTCTTCAGTCTGCTCTTAAGTTGGCCTGCGTTCTCAGTCTACCAGTACTACTCTTTTCAAGTTTACCTCTTGATTTCTGCTTCCTTGGTTCTGTGACAGAAAACTTTTGTGGGTTCCTTTATCATTGGGTACTCCTTAGTCATCTCAGCTAGCAATTTTTCCTTTACCCAGTTGTCAGATTTTCCTGTTTTTCAGGGCTCTTTGCTAGAATGCTTACTTTTTTATTTTATTTTTTATTAAGGTATCATTGATAGATACTCTTACGAAGGTTTCACATGATCAACATTGTGGTTACTACATTCACCCATATTATCAAGTCCCCCCACCCACCCCATTGTAGTCACTGTCCATCAGCATAGTAAGATGCCACAGAGTCACTACTTGTCTTCTTTGTGTTACACTGTCTTCCCATGACCCACACACCACATGTGCTGATCATAATGCCCTTCAATACCCTTCTTCTTCACTCCCCACCCATTATCCCCCACCCCTCCCCTTTGACAACCATTAGCCCTTTCTTGGGGTCTGTGAGTCTGCTACTGTTTTGTTCCTTCAGTTTCACTTCTTACAGGATGCTTTCTTTTATCTCTTTAGTCTGTTCATGACTCCAAATTTTGTATCTCCAGTTGTTTACGTCTTTGTGCTCCAATTTAATAACAAATGGTTCATCATTTAGATGTCTTGCAGACGTGTCAAACTTAATGTATCTTGCATGGGGCTCTATTTCTTATTCAGACCTGTTCCCCTCCTCCCTCCCAGACACCTCGTTTCTGTAAATGCACTATCGTCCCGACTGCCCAAACAGAAGCCTAGGAGTTACCTTCTTCCTGCCTTTTTACTTACTGTGCATACCCCCTCCCACAATTCTGCTGACTCTTCCTTTAGATTATATCCACTGCCACTGCAGCAGTCCTGGCCACCAGCATGTTTTAAAATCTGGATATTGCATTAGTCTCATAAAGTATGTTTTTACTTTTACTACCCATCTCCTTAAGCCATTCTCCTAGCGCTGAGAATGGCCTCCTTAAAACATAAATCAGATGACAATCTTACACTTGGAATCTTTCATTTTTTTTCCTCTGTCACTCTTATTTTGCTCACTAGATTCCACTGAAACTAGTCATCTGTCACATGCTTCTTTGAGAAGCATACCAATCTCTTTTCAGTATTAACAGACTTGGCAATGCTTTCCCTCTACCAGGTTTTCTTCCCTGGTGTTTTGATTTGATTAATTCCTATTCCTCTCTCTCAGAGAGACCTCCCCTAATCATAATGTCTAAAGTGTGTTTTGTTAGCTTTTTGTTTCTGTCATGGCATCTACCAAAATTTGCAATTGGTTTACTTATCCCCCCAAAAGAATGTAAGCTCCATGGCAGCAGAAACTATGTCTGCCTCATTCACCAGTGTATCCGTAGCCCTTACCCTGCTGCCCAGGACATGATAGCTGTTCAATATTTAGTTGTTGGATGAGTAAAAAAACAAATACTATCATTAACAAGTTTGTTGGATTGTATAAGGTAAGATTTTCATCCATAATAGTCCAACTTGTTAAGCCTTTTAATAGCTATCTCATAAGGATTTGGGGACTCTGGACTTTTTCAGGGGATGAATGTTCCCAAAGTCTGATATCCAAATAAAAGAAAGGTAATTTAAAAGCACCATTGCCTTTTAGGAAAATTACCATACACTGTTTATTTCATAAAACATTTTCATTCAAAAAACATTTGTGAGAAGGAGTTATGCGTTTTCTCTACTGCTAACACTTGTTTAACATCAACTAATAGTGGCTTCTTTGTCATTTTTAATGTTGTATGGAACAGGATGCCGAAAACGCCATTCAACAGATGGGTGGCCAGTGGCTTGGTGGAAGACAAATCAGAACTAACTGGGCAACCCGAAAGCCTCCAGCTCCAAAGAGTACATATGAGTGTAGGTGTATTGGAGAAGAAAAGGAAATGTGGAATTTTGGAGGAAAATACACTAGATTTTAAATGTTAGAGCTGTTCCCGGAGACTTATTGCAGAAATAGATGAGGAGCAAATCAAGACTACTATTCAAAAATGTACTTAGTTTTCATTTTTGTAATTATAAATAATAAATGATAATATCTAATGTCAAGTCTCCTAAATAGAGTATACTGAGTAATTTATTAGACATTCTTGGGGGAGGTTTAATCCTCAAATCAAGTATAATATGTATTATATAAGCATTTTGATTAAGGTAAATTATACTATTACATTAGTATAGTTAATGCTGGTTTTCTCTTAACATTTTATTTAATGAATTAAAAATTATTAAACTTTCTCTTCCCAGCAAACACCAAACAGCTATCATATGATGAGGTTGTAAATCAGTCTAGTCCAAGCAACTGTACTGTATACTGTGGAGGTGTCACTTCTGGGCTAACAGGTATGAGATCTTTACTTACGTGTCATTTTAAGATTATTTTTTTTAAACTGAAAAGGCTAATATTTGTAGATTTTAATATAACTCAAGTGTGGCTCTTGTTTTTTGTCTAACAGAACAAGTAATGCGTCAGACCTTTTCACCATTTGGACAAATAATGGAAATTCGAGTCTTTCCAGATAAAGGATATTCGTTTGTTCGGTAGGTGTGGTTTTTTTTGGGTTTTTTTTTAATGTTTTCTCCGAAATCCTTTCCATACATTTAACTTAGTGGTTTTCTTAAACATTTACTCTGGTTTTAAAGAAATGAAATTTCTCTAATACTTAGCACATTTGCCATTGTTTTTTAATAGCTCCCTCCTTCCAACAAAAGACAATAAAACACCTTTATTAAAAGTACTTGAACTGTAAGATCTTTGGGGGAGGGGAAGCAAAGAAAATATGCCATTTTATTGATTCTTTTATATGAACTGCCTGTTTTACCTCAGGGTTGGCTTGATTTTTTTAAATAGATTTATTCATAAATATTTTAAACAATTTATATTAGTGTTTCTTAATATTTTCAATAGGTTCAATTCTCATGAAAGTGCAGCACATGCAATTGTTTCTGTTAATGGAACTACCATTGAAGGTCATGTGGTGAAATGCTACTGGGGCAAAGAAACTCTTGATATGATAAATCCCGTACAGCAGGTGAGAGGGTTCTTAATTTTGCAGAGTAATTGCTGGGCTAATAATAGGCTATTTTAAAATGAAATTATTGATAATCCTTGTTAATAAGCTTCTAGCTAAAATGTAGTATGTAAGGGCTCTTCCTACGTATATTACAGTTTCAGAGTGGTGGTTCTTGGATTGCAGTGGTGACATGATGAATGTGACTGCCTCAGTTGACTCATGCTCACACAGTGGATTTTAAAGTGCTCCAACAAACCTAACAGGGTAGTAAGTTTTTTCTTAGTACTTGGTATGTTTATTCACATACTATTCGGAGAACTCACAAGCATGCCTGACTAAATTGAAACAAAAGCTGTAACTATTTAGGGTCTTAGCATTTTCTTTCATATTTTGCTGCTTTTGTTTTTCCAGGCAACCTTAGTTGTTCAAACTTGAGCCCACAAAGATTTCTATGAGGGAATTGTAAATGGAATGCCAAGATAGGAGTGAGAAAATCCTATAATGTTTCTTTAGTAAACTAGTACAGGAATAACTACTCTTTATATCTTCCCTATCTAAAGGGAACAGTGATGTGGATACAAAATACACGATACTGAGTTTAACATTTATTCTAGGGCCATTACCTACTGCCTTGCAAAGAGTATGCCTTTTAGAGCATCTCATAGAATTAACAATGGTATAACCTCATTTATTTTTTTGAGTCACATTCTAAATGCTTGTTTATCCTTTCATTTCAGTTATAATGTCCCTGTTTGTTACAGCTAAGTATTTGTGGTATATTAGCACTATATATGTACATATAACTTCAAATAATACTAAATTATCTGTTAAAATTCTACTTAATAGCAGAATCAAATTGGATATCCACAAGCTTATGGCCAGTGGGGCCAGTGGTATGGAAATGCACAGCAGATTGGCCAGTATATGCCTAATGGTTGGCAAGTGCCTGCATATGGAATGTATGGCCAGGCATGGAACCAGCAGGGATTTAAGTAAGCATATTTGATATTTTCCTTTATTATTAGCCTTTGGAAATGTGAAGAACTTAGGAAGAGACTTTAAGTAATTAGTAGATAATATGGTCCTATTTAAAGCAAAGCTTTACTTTAGCATTTGAAGAATGATTTTTAATTTATAGTTTTAAGTGTATCTTTTAAAAAATTTTCCTTGAAGTATGTTGCCTTGGGGTATAACCAGCATTGTAAGATTTTTGGTAATACTTGGTAAGGAGTCAACTATTATTTAAATATGAAAATAAGAGTTTAATAGTTGCTAAGCTTTTACATTACTAATGGTCACTTAGCCATTCTTGGGTACAATTATTTTGATGCTAGTTTTATTCACTATGCTTTTTTCCTTGCACAAAAGCATTATTCATATATTGTTAAGTGAAAGCTTCCTTATATGCCCTTCCTTACATGGGACTTTACTTAAATTTCTGAAAAAGAAACTGGAAATTAAAATATTTTACAGTTTTTATTTGAAAGAATCTTGTATTTGTAATCTTGAAAAATCTTAGGAGCTTACATATGCTAGTAATTGTTTTAATTTCTTCTGTGAGTAAAATCAATGCTGGTCCTTATTGTCTCAAATTGTCAGGTTTCTTTCAGATAGTGACTTGTTCAACGTATATCCGACCCAGATGGACAGTTTCCTTTCTGAGATTAGAAATTACTTCTTTTGAGTTCAGTGGGGATAATGTTTACAAGTTAAGGGTATTTCTTAGTTGTAATTGAACTAACAAAATTAAACTGCACAAATTAAACATATGAGGATGCTGGTGTTAAAGAGAAAAAATTTTTGCCTCTGCTTTCCTGGCATAACAATTATTATATTTAGGCTTAAGAGAAAGTGTTTTTCCCATGTATATGGTACTTGTTCTTTACCTTACATTTTATTTTAATTAGTGGATTTCCCCCTCCCCTCTGCTTCTTTCACATTCTTTACCAGTCAGACACAGTCTTCTGCACCATGGATGGGACCAAATTACGGAGTGCAGCCACCTCCAGGACAGAATGGCAGCATGTTGCCTAATCAGCCTGCAGGGTATCGAGTGGCAGGGTATGAAACCCAGTGAAAAAGGACTCCAGAATATAAAGCCAGTGGCTTGAGGCTACAGGGAGTGTAGTAAAGCTGTTGTTTACTTAAAAGATTTATCAAATCAGTTAGTGCAAATGTCAGATACAGTGTATTTATTTAAAAGATTCATTTTTTAATCATGAAATTATGTATCATCCACATTGTTTTAAAAAGAAACAAGATGCTGGATGTCTGCCAATTTTTGCCTTCATACCTTTTTTGATAAAGTTTCTCAGATCCTTGTTTCAAACACAAATGCAGGGATTGCTGCCACTTTTAAATTAAGAGGCAGAAAATTGCACAATGTTGAACTTTTTTCCACTAAAGTAGTGTGCAGTTCTAGTTTGCATTCCTGATATGGCTTAAAACGTGTAATATAAAGATGTAAAAAAAAAACAAGAAAAACCAAAACTGTGCATAGTCTAGAAGTTTTTTGTAATCTTCAGCTTGTGCACAATTCTGTTTTAGGTTTTTGGGTTTCTTTTTAAAGGTATTGTTGGAACTGTCCTATCTCCACTGTATTCCCTTTGGGATTTTTAAATATAAATTATTAGTTTACATCATTTTTGTATCTACATTTTTTCACAAATTTGTCTTGCCTTATTAAAGTTCTGTAAAATATACTTAAATGTGAAAAATGATGTTCACTTAAATTGAAAACTTTTCTCAGATGGATTGATAATTGCATTCATCTTGTGTTTTATATAAGAAGGTGCCTCAAGAATTTCCTGTTGGATTTGTTTAAAAGGATTTTTATCTTCTATGATAAACTTTGCTGTGTGCCAGGAAATACAAAAACAAAAAATTGTTGCTAAAGAAAATCTTTGAAATGTGATACAGTCTTACGAACCCAAGTTAATTTCATGTGTCAGCTTCTACATTTACATGTATTATTTCACTATGTAAAATGTTTCAACAGTTTAATATTTTGCACAGTTAGCAAACTTTGTATGTCATTTCCTTCATAGAGGTATCATGTGGAGTTGACAGATTTATAAGGTTTTTAGTTGTTTGCATGTGAATAACAAATACATACTTCAGTAGTCTTTGAATATAGTCATCCGCTCTTGTTTTTCAAGAATTTTGAGACACAAAGTTGTATGTAAAGGAATATATTAATTTGCCATTTTCTAGTTATATTTACTCAAAAAGAGTAAAATCAACTTAATATGTACAAATGATAGCTGTGAAACTGTAAAAAATCCTTATGTCAGGCTGGGGGCTCGTTATGAACTCCAAAATTTGCCTGAAGGATCAGCCGGGCAAAGCATTTTTTAAATGTTCAGAGGCCAAAAGATAAACAAACAAAAACAAAAAACCTTAAAATCCTACCTCCTTAAACAGCCTTCAAAGAGAAGAATCCTCAGTGCAATCATTATTTTGATTCTTTTGGTACCTGTTTTCCTGGAGTTCCCAATTTTATTATTTTGGGGTAGCTCCAAGCATTAAGAGGTTTAATCTTTGATGGCATTGTTCTAGTTTAGGACATTTCAGAGTCTCTTAGAAGAGTTGTGGGAGATTTTGTTTTGTTTTCAGTGAAAGTCACAAACTCCCTTCTTCATTGATTGACAAAGAGGAAGAGACCCCAATATACACATTTGGATGGTTGGTTGTTTTTAAGACCTTCAGAGAGCTCCAAGCATTTTACTTAGGAACGGAAAGCCTGTGAAATCTTTAGTTTCCTGGCCTATATCTTCCAAGTAGGAGCAAATGACTAAGCTGGTCTCTAAGCCAATACTCTTATAAACCAGAGCCCAGGAAAGACAGTCCATAAGTATCTCTGGAGCTCAATTCTATGCAGTTATACTGATGTTTCATTAAGTTGTACTTTTAAGTGTTGATACATTAAAAATTGCTTTATAGAAGATGAGTAAATTTTTTAAATACTTGGAAATTTTATTTCCTTATTAACTTACAGATCAGGGCATGCAATCAAAAGCAGCTTAAGTGAAATACTCAATAAAATATCAGGAAGCTATTTTTAGGTTCTTCTGGTTTGTGTTTCTATTTTAGGGCCCTCATTTTCTTATTCAAAAATATTTTATTTCCTATACATCTGTGGACTTCAGGGTAAATTATTGGGCATAAATAATTTAATCTAGCAAAAATATAGTTTTTCTTTCATTTTGACTATCTCAAGTAATAACATTTTTTATTAGCCAGTATATTTTCTTACTGCACAAATCTTAAAATGTACAATGACTACTTTTTTGAGAAGAAAGTGGTTTTACTCAAAAGATTACTACTGAACATATCAGGAACATTGCTAACTTTGATTTAAATTTTATTCTTAATGTTAAATCATTTAAAGATTTTTCAGTCTAAATCATACTGGTATTAGTATCAGGTAAGGAAATTAAAGTTTTAAATATGGTTTCATTCTCTGCAATATGCAATCAGATTTTACTTTAAAATATATCTGGTACTGTAAAGAACATGAACTGATTGATACTTAATGAGTCATGAATACAGTATTCTTTGCCCTGACTGTTTGGATATTAAAGTTCCTTTATGTTTTCTATAACCTGTGGGATTTCTTGCAGTGTGAGAGAGATTGTGTGTCAGAGATTATTTTTTCATTTTGATCTAGCCATATTGTTATATTCACTCAGGTATTAGATTTTTTTTTAAATCTTATTCCAGAACCATGGTTTGTATGGGGTTACTACTTAATACAAAAAAGCATTGGCATTCTATAGATTTAACTCATTTTGAAACCAGTATCATTTTATTTATTGATATGCTCTCCCTGTTGAAAATGAGATTCACATTCTAGTTTTATTCTTTTGTTTGTTCCCTGTGCTCTCTAATCTTTTGTAGTGTGTTAAGAGTTCTGCTACATGTGAGAAGGCAATTGATTAGGTTTACTAAATGCTATAGGGTGCTTTTGAGGTTAGATTTTAATTGGAAAATAAAGTCTGTTTATAGGAAATAAAAAGCAAAACCTTTCAATGAAAGAGTGATGATTCATAAAAAATTATAATAATTTTTTGTAGAGGGTTGTTACATTTTTTCCAGTCACTACATTTTGACTGTTGTGTGTAGAACTTGAAAAACATACCTCTAAAACAATAGATTATAATTTAAGAGCCTTAACAAAATGTATGTGAATGTGTCTTCAATTGAATAGTATTTTATAATGTGGCTTCTAAAATTGGAGGCTGAAGTTAATCTCATAATAATTCAACCAAAAAAGAAAAAAGTAGAAATCTAACTCAGGGTTACTAGGCTAGGGTGAGATGCTGTACAAAAAATAGGGATCAAGCACAATTTTAATTGCTGGATAAATTACATTCCCTAGCTCCTTATCCTTGTTCAACTCTAAAATACCATCAGTCATACTTACATACACCAGGCAGGGTTTGGAGGATCCTTCTCTGGAAAACCTAAACAACTCGAGAGAAAAATGAGATGTTGACATATGAGGATCCTCACCAAAAAGCCAGCTGGCCACCAGTCCCCCTCAGGGGAGTCTGCCAATCAGTAAGCCCTACACAATCTTCCAAACCAGGTTTTTATTGCTTCACTTTTAAAGACAGCCAAAAGTCACCAGAAATTGAGAAAAATTTTGTGAAAGATGTATCTATCTAGACTAAAACTAACTTTAAATCAGAAAACCTGAGATGAAAGAAGATACTTAAGAAATCACAACAGGATACTAGTAAAATGTCAGAACAAGAAATTAAAATAAAAAATTCAGTGAGAATGTTAAAAGATAAGGAAATGTTCTAGAACAGAAATCGAAAGTGGAGAGGAAAAAATAAGGATCAATTCAGGAGTCTTAATATACAACCAGTAGTTCCTGGAAGAGAACTGAGAAAATGGGAGTGGTGGAGTTTATTAAAAGACAGGAAAATTTCCCTGAAGAGCGTTAAGATTGAAAAAAGGCTATTATTGAATTAACACACTAAATACATCAGACTCGTGTGAAGGTATACCACCATGAAATTGAAGCATCTCTTCCCTGAATTATTGTATTTCCTAGCTACATTTGCTTCATTCGAATTTTAAATTGTACATTGGAATGTTGGTATGTTTCATAATGAGAATATTCTAAAATTTACCAAATAGCAAAAGGATTGAGAATAATACTCAGTAGCAACTTTGGAAACCAGGGACAAATAGGGTACCACCCTCAAAAGTTTGAATGAATTATATACCCAATTACACTGTCATGGGTGACAATAAAGATTTGTAGACATGCAAATTCTGAAATTTTCTTCCCATTCACTGGTTCTCAACTACTGGATAAACTCCTGTCAAAACAAGAGTAAATTTAAAAATTGTAGTGTTTAGAAATAGTATCCAACACAAGAGTGAGATAAAGGGAAATCCTAGGATAGCAGCTGTGAAGTGACCTGGCAGTCAATCCAGGTGGGTGGTCAGTGCGCTAGACTAGATTATCTGACATGTTGGGCTACGTAGATAATCAGAATGGGACATTTTACAGACCTGTGGAGGATGTGAGAAGATGCAAATACTTGGAAGATAAGAGTTGTATGAGAAAGGAAATGTTCCGTTTCCTGAGCCAAGTACATCCACTAAGATATATTTTAGGGGTTTTCCTGAATTATAATCTTAAGTATTTGTACTATTGCACTGCTTTGGTTTTCTTTGGCAACTCGAGTTGTATGTTGGATTTCTCCTTCCTGGCATTTGCTTCTGTCACTGGTGGTTTTTACCTTTTTGGTTGCTTTTCTCACTTCTAATATCTTCAACATGCTTCCTGTGGTATCCAGACTTGCTTGTGTTCCTTTTTAGTCTTCATTTCTGGAGTAATACTGTCTTTTCCTGTTGACTAAGTTCTACCAATTTCTGTTTCACTTCAGAGACATCTCTTCCCTGAATTCTTACATTTCTTAGCTGCATTTGCTTCATTAGAATTTTAAAGTTCACACTGGAATGTTGGTAGATCATTTTCAGCTGCTTTGTGGGAACAGTTTTCTTGTGAGTTTTCTCCAGGAAAACTAGGTAAGTTTTGCTCTCTTCCACATTTTTAATTAGAGTATCTTTGTACAAATGCTGTGGTTATTCCTTTCTGTTTATTCATATTTGAACCACTTGGATTTCAGAGCAAATACCAGCAGGAGGATGAAGGGGAAGGGACCCTGTCCAGATTTCTCACTCCCTTTGTGGCTACAATGAATTGTGTCGTCAAAAGCATAGCCATGGGGCCTCTCTCTTGGGATGTGACCTTATTCAGAAGTACTGTGCCATGTCCGAGCTCCCTTGGTTCCTTCATCTGCTATGTTAGTCCTGCCTTTCAAGGAGGTCCCCTAACTTGCTTTCTGAAAAATGTCACGTCTGAACCCTGTAGGTATTTGATACTACCTTCCTTCCCTACCTGTCTCGGCACTTACACACTTGTTCAGTCCCCCAGCAGGCTCCACTCAGGGTTTGACTCTCAATGAATATTTGCAGGTGATTTCTGAGATCTGTCACCACCAACCCCCTTTTCATGCCCTTTTTCCACAGTACACTCTTGGCTTTCCATCCAGTACCAAACATCCATTAAATGTGGAACTTGTTAATTTTCTCTGCTTCCCTAATTTCACTTAAGGTACTATTTGTAGGGGTCAGTGGTCATGTTTTCCTTGTTTATTTCTGTGATTTCTAGAAGAAGTGAAAAGGTCCAAAATGAGGCTGCTAACATGTTATCTATCAGAATCAGAAGCCTAAAGGAATCTTAATATGCAAATCTGATCATTAGACACACACACACACCCCATTTGAAAATCTTTGCTTCAAATTATATTTAGGATATAAATATCTAAAATCTTTAATATGGCCTGATGCCTTCTAAAGTTCAGTCTGTACTTATCCACCTTCACAGCAAGTCATTCTCCACTCTCCCATAAACCCTTCTGCTCCATGCTCATCTTTCAGCTTCTTGGGTAAGTATATAGTTTATTATCAGTCATGATCCAGTTAGGATGCAGAGATCAACACTAAAATTTGAGAAGGGAAATGTTAATACAAGTAGCTAAATAATAAAAGGTGGTTAACTATTAAAAGGGGTAAAACAAGAACTCAAAGGGATCAAGAAGTTGCATGTACAAATGCAAGCTGTTATTACTTACAGACAAAATAGACAATGAAAGAAGGGTTTAGGTGAGCCCTGAGATTCTTATCACTTCCAGAAGGGCTTGATTACCACAGGAATGTGCAGCCTGGTAAAGTGACATGCCAAAGAGCATGGACAGGCTGGAGCTCATAGAAATGGTCCACCCAGTGGGGAAACAGCTAATGTTGCCAGATTTAGCAAATAAAAATCCCAGATACTCAAATGATTTCACTTATCTGTGGAGTATAACAACAAAGCAAAAACTGAAGGAACAAAACAGCAGCAGACTCACAGAACCCAAGAATGGACTAACAGTTACCAAAGGGAAAGGGACTGGGGAGGGTGGGTGGGAAAGGAGAGATAAGGGGGAAAATGGGGCATTACGATTAACATACAATGTGGGGGTGGGAGGGACATGGGAAAGGCAGTATATATAGAGAAGACAAGTAGTGATTCTCTAGCATCTTACTATGCTGATGGACGGTGACTGTAATGGGATATGTGGGTGGGACTTGATAATGGGCAGAGTCTAGTAACCATGTCGCTCATGTAATTGTAGATTAATGATACCAAAATTTTTAAAAAAATTACAAATCCCAGATAAGGAACCTACACTGAAAATTAATTGAAATTCAAACGTAACTGGGTGTCCTGTATTTTGTCAATCCTCGAGACAGCTGCAGGCTGGGGCAGGTGGGGAGTGTAGCCTGGGGATACTGCTGGGGCAGGTCCCAAGGACCACTAAGAGGAGTCCACTGGATCTTCCATACACTCATCCACTGGCTCCCAAGCTGAATAAAAAGAGGAGAGCACCAGAACCCAAAAGGAAAGTGCCTTCCCATCACTATCACCTTGCATCATTCCCCCAGTGCCCTCTGTTGACAAAGCCTGACACTGAGCCCTCTGGCAAAGGGGGGGTGGATTGGGGGACTGAAAGACTCCCGCCACCTTTGCCACCTGAATACCTTTTGCCTGCTCTGTCTTCAAGTCTCCAGTGTCACTTCCTTTAAAATCAGCCTCTCAAACCATCTTAGACTTTATAGCATTTGCCATTATTTTAAATTATGTGGTTATATCTTTAAAACCTATGTTCCCCACTAAAAACTTGACTCTTTAATGCTGTATATATCCAGTGTTATGGTAATAGTAGGTGCTCAGTACATTTCTGTTGAATTAATCAGTTTTTATCCCAAACAATCTGGTTTTAACCAAACAGCTTTCTACCATGTGCTGAGAGTAACACCAGCTAGAGAACTGGGTGTGAAGTGGTAGAAGTTAAAATAGTAGGATCAAATCAAGGCCAATTCTTTATGCTATGCCAAGTAAATTGAATTTTTTTATCCTAAAAGTCTAGGGAGCCATTGAACTAATTTGTGTTTAGTCAAGAGGTCTAGGTTCCTGGCTTGCACGATTCAGTGGGTGGTGGGGCTAGTTACTGGGATGGGAAACAGAAAAGGAGCAAGTTGTGAGTGTAAGAATAGAAATTAGTGAAAAGGCAGGAGACGAGAGCTAATGAGTTCCATCTTTCAGAATGTGGAGCTTGGACACGTGACATTTAGGTAGAAATACCCAGTAGGTAATGAAAGAATTTAGAAGGGAGATCAAAGCTGGATATAAAGAGAAGTCGTCAACATATAGGTTCAACCTGTGGAGTGAAAACCACCCAGAGAGATCAGCTAGAGTGAAAAGAGGACTGAGGACAGAACTCTTAGGTTCCTTAGTGTTTAAAGGGGCAGGGCAGAGAAGCTTGCAAAGGAGAATGAGAAAGAACTGCGTGACTGGTGAGAGAAACAGGGAGTGTGATGTCGCAGATTGTCAGGGAGGAAAACATAGAGGAAAAAATACGAAAGTCGGGGGGAGCCCACTGCATTTAGCAGTAAGGAAGTAATTAGTGATGAAGCATTAGTGAAGTAGTGGGAGCATAATGTGGACTGTGGTGGGCTAAGGAAGGGAGTACAGCTAGTGCAGGCTGCCTTCCCAGGTCACTTAGCAATAAGGAGAAAAAAGGAGAGGGGTCTAAGAAAGCAATTTTTTAAAATCTCAATACAATGAACTATGAATAAATCACAAAAGTAAATGGCCACACACACAAAAAAAAAACCAACCATTTGGAAATACAAAACATTAGCTTTTTATATAAAAAATTGGAACTACAGCTAAAGTGCATTTTTGTGCATGTTTATGCTGTTTCTTTAGGATACTTAGAAATTGATGGGATATAGAAATGTTATCTGTAAAAATTGTATTACATATTGTCAAAAAGCCCTCTTAAAAGGCTGTACCATTTTATTTTATACACTCCAATAATGTCAAAAAGCTCTCATTTCCCCCTGCCTTTACTGATGCTGATTTATTAGCCTTTTATTTTTACCAATCTGATGCATGTAAAATGATCTCTTTAATTAATTTCTCTGTTTTCAAGTAAAGTTAATGATTTTTCCATGGTAATTGGTGGGTTGTATTTATTTTCTGTGATATATCTGTTCATATCCTGTGTCCATTTTTTGATTAGATTGTTTAATTTTTATCGGTTAGTAGGAATCCTATATGTAGTTTGGATATTCATAAATCCTCTCGAAGAATGTATCCTACACCCAGGCACCTCAGGATTACCTCAGATTAAAATCATCAACTGGGATATCACAATCAAAATCTACCAAGTACATGAAGAAACAAGATCCTACAAGGGATTCAACAGAAATAAACGGCAGAAATTGACCTCCGAAGACTTCAGACATCAAAATAGCCATATATTGAATATGTAATAACTATATATCTTTACAAATAAAAGATGCAGTAAAAATATGAGCAATGAAGAAATATTGAATGAATAGACAGAATTTTAAAAAACAATTAGAACCTCTGGAAATTAAGAATACAATAGCAAAAATTAAAAATTCAGTGGACTGGACCAACTAAACTAAATTAGATGCAGCTGAAGTAGTCTGTAAATAGAACCAGTACAGAGACAAGAGGTTAGAAAATATGAAGGCAGTATGGAGAATAGAATGAGAAATCTAAAATACATTTAAACTGGAGTTCCATAGAGAAAATAATTTGCAGGGGGCAATATTTGAAGAGATAATGACTTGAGAATTTCCCAGAATTCTTAAAAGGTAGGAATTCTCATATTCAAGAACCACACTGAATCCCAAGAAGGATAAAATGAAGTCCATCTTAATACATAATCAAGTTGCAGATTATCAAAGATCTTAAAAACAGCAGCAAGGGAAAAATATATACTACTATGACAGACTGACACAAGCCACAATTCAGTGGGATATCTTAAATATGCTGAAAGAAACCACTAACCTAAAACAATAACATAAGATGCATATGAAATAGAAAAAGAAAAGCTGAAGAGAATTTACCAGCAGTAAGTTAATGAAGTAAAGCATATATTTCAGAAAGAAAAGCCCAGAACAAAGATCCGACCTCAAAAAGGATAAGCAAAAAATTTATACATACATAAATAGATACAAGAATAGTACCTCTTTCTAAGAGGACTAACTGGATAATAATATATGTGATATGAAAAGTAAAATGTTCTAAGATCACTTTTTTTAGGAGAATGAAATATTTATTAGCCTTAGTGTTGAGTTAAAAGGATTTTCACTAACAGAATAGAAATAGAGCATGTAACTTCCAATAAAATAACAGGATAAGAAATCTTAGAAGTCAAAGAAAGGAACAGAGAAAGCCAAACAAATCACAGAAGTAGATGGGAGGAATAATTCCAAATAGATTAGTAAGCAATACAAATGTAAGTGGACTAAGCTAGTAAGACATTGTCTGATTGCATTTTTTAAATCTAGATGTGCTGCTTGTAAGTAACATCTCAAACAAAAATACATGCCAGGAAACCCTAAACAAAGCTGACTTCTTATAGCAAACAAAATACACACACACCTGTTCTCAAGCACCTATGGAATACTTAAAATACTGGTTTAAAAAGATAGGGGCAGACATAAACATGAACAACTTCATAAACATCTCGGGCAAGGGAAACAAAAGCAAAAATGAACAAGTGGGACTATATCAAGCTGCAAAGCTTCTGTACAGCAAAGAACACCACCAATAGAACAAAAAGGCATCCTACAATATGGGAGAATATATTCATAAATGACAGATCCGATAAAGGGTTGACATCCAAAATATATAAAGAGCTCACACACCTCAACAAACAAAAAGCAAATAATCCAATTAAAAAATGGGCAGAGGAGCTGAACAGACAGTTCTCCAAAGAAGATATTCAGATGGCCAACAGGTAGATGGAAAGATGCTCCACATCGCTAGTCATCAGATAAATGCAAATTAAAACCACAATGAGATATCACCTCACACCAGTAAGGATCGCCACCATCCAAAAGACAAACAACAACAAATGTTGGCAAGGTTGTGGAGAAAGGGGAACCCTCCTACCCTGCTGGTGGGAATGTAAATTAGTTCAACCATTGTGGAAAGCAGTATGGAGGTTCCTCAAAAAGCTCAAAATAGAAATACCATTTGACCCAGGAATTCCACTCCTAGGAATTTACCTTAAGAATGCAGCATCCCAGTTTGAAAAAGACAGATGCACCCCTATGTTTATCACAGCACTATTTACGATAGCCAAGAATTGGAAGCAACCTAAGTGTCCATCAGTAGATGAATGGAAAAAGATGTGGTACATATACGCAATGGAATATTATTCAGCCATAAGAAGAAAACAAATCCTACCATTTGCAATAACATGGATGGAGCTAAAGGGTATTATGCTCAGTGAAAAAGCCAGGCAGAGAAAGACAAGAATCAAATGATTTCACTCACCTGTGGAGTATAAGAACAAAGAAAAAACTGAAGGAGCAAAACAGCAGCAGACTCACAAAACCCAAGAATGGACTAACGGTTACCAAAGGGAAAGGGACTGGGGAGGATGGGTGGGAAGGGAGGGACAAGAGGGAAAAAGGGGCATTACGATTAGCAGACATAATGTGGGGAAGGCAGTATAACACAGAGAAGACAAGTAGTGATTCTATAGCATCTTACTAGGCCTGATGGACAGTGACTGTAATGGGGTATGTAGGGGGGACTTGGTGATGGGGGGTGTCTAGTAAACAATGTTCCTCATGTAATTGTAGATTAATGATACCAAAATAAAAATTAATTATTAATTAAAAAATAAAAAGATGGCTAAGGCGGAGAAAGACAAGTATCAAATAATTTCCCTCATTTGTGGAGTATAACAACGAAGCCAAACTGAAGGAACAAAACAGCAACAGACTCACAGACTCCAAGAAGGGACTAGCAGTTACCAAAGAGCAGGGGTAGGGGAGGGTTGGTGGGGAGGGAGGGAGAAGGGGATTCAGGGATATTATGATTGGCACACATGGTGTCAGAGGGATCAGGGGGAAGACAGTGCAGCACAGAGAAGGCAAATAGTGACTCTGTGGCATCTTACTACACTGATGGGCAGTGACCGCAATGGGCTATGAGGGGGACATGATAACGGGTGAATGTAGTAACCACATTGTTTTTTCATGTGAAACCTTCATAGGAGTGTATATCAATAATACCTTAATAAAATTAATTAATTAATTTTAAAAAAAGATAGTGGTTAGAAGCATGAGGAAAGTTGAAGGATAATTATTGCCAAGCAGCATAATTCAAAGAACTGAATATTTGCTCTAATGTGCAAATAGTACATATTATTTTTATTGAAAATGCTTTTAAATATTAGGAGCTGTTATTTGTCTATTACATAAATAAAGCAGAGTTTCTAAGATTAAAAAAAATGTTTTCTGGCCATAAAGAAGTTAGTTAGAAATCAGTAACAAAAATTTGTAGAAATTCCAAAGCACATATGTGTAAATAATATGTACAAAAAAATGTATGATGCCACAGTGAAAATTTTTATGTATTTAAAATTTAAAGAAAATGAAAATACTACATATCAAAATTTGTAGAATGCAGGTAAAATGGCATTTCAAAAATAAAATATTACCTAAAATGCTTACATTTGAAAAGAACAGCTAAAAATTAATAAGCTATATTTCCTGCTTAAGATGTTAGAAAAAGAACAGTACGGAAGGAAATGATGAAATAGGAACAAAAATTAGTAACTTGAAAGCAAAGATACGATATATTAACTCAAGCCAAAAAAGTTCTTTTTAAAAAATAAAATGCATAACATGGTGAAATTGATCAGGAAAAAATAGAAAGATAAAGAAGCAAAATTAGGAACAAAAAAGTGGGGGAGGGGCTTTCATTAGCGATACAGCCAAGTTGTAAAAAGATGCGGAAACCTAAACACATATTATTAAATGAAAGAAGCCAGTCTGAAAAGGCTACAAACTATGATTTCAACAATATAATATTCTGGAAAGACAAAACTCTGGGGGCAGTAAAAAGGTAGTAGTTGGAGCAGTAGCACAAAGGATTTGTAGGGCAGGAAACTGCTGTATGTATGATACAACAATACTTGAAAACTTAAAATGAATTATTTCCTGAGGGGAAAAGTAACCAAAAAACTATCTCAGAAGAAATAACCATTTAATAATAGTCTAATAGTCAAAGAATTCAGAGCAGTAGTGAAAACCTGCAGGGCAAAAATAAAACCAAGACTACCACTCCCCAAAAAGCAGGTACAAATAGCTTTAGAATGAGCTCTACCAAAACTCTCTAATCAATCAATCAAACCATACAAACTTCCTGAGAATAGGCAACAATCATAAACTTATTTTGTGAGGCCTGAAAGCCTTGGAACCAAAACAGACAAGAAAGGTAGAAGAAAGGAAAAACCACAAGCCAAATTAACTAATACATTACATGACGGCATCTGTTGGGAGTCCAATTCACAGAACTCTGGGCATCACAATCAAATTAGGACAGGTTATCCATTAAGATAGATTATCCGTTGTGGGATAATTTTATTTCTCTAGATTGTTAAACTCAGGCATGACCATATGATTTGCTTTGTGCAAAAAATGAGTGAAAGTGGCCTGCATTTCTGGACAAAAGCATAAGAGCCAGTATATCTTTGCTATGGTTACCAGCATGGTTCCAGATAGTGGGTATTCTGCCAGCCTGTGTGCTGCTGGAATGAGGAAGATGATAAGGCAGGACAGAGTCCCCAGCTGATTTAAGGTTGTTGATCCACAGTGAGGTAAGTCATTTCAAGTCACATAGATCTGAGGGTTGTTTGTCACTACTAGGTTCTAACCTATCTCGATTCATACAAGCCATGGAGTCATTGACCAGAATGAGTTACAGCTACATGTGCTGACTTAGAAATATGACCGCGGTATATTATACTAAGTGAAAAAAGCAAGTTGCAGGAAAAAATGTAGCATTTATCTTTGAAAGCAATAGAGAAAGGTTTGAAAACAATATTTTTTAGTTTAGACATCTTTTTTCTAAATATAATCAGAGTAAAAGCTAACCTCAGCAAATGGAAAAACCCTAGAAACAGTCTCCTTAAGGTTAGGAAGACAAGGTTATCCACCATTACCACACTAATTAATATTCTGAACCTATGATAATTAGAAAAAACTACAAAAACAATGGGCGAATTCAATAAAGTACCTGGGTAAAAAAATTAGTATACTGAAAATTAACATATAAATTATCTGTATGCATTTCGGAATTCCCACACTTTTTTCACTTCTAACTTAATTTTATGGCCAGAAAACATGATATGCTGTCTTTTTTTGTTTCAAAGAAATTCTGGTTATTAGGAGGCTTAAATGAAATAAAGACAGAAACATTTAGCAAAGAGCATGCAACATAGCTAAGAACTTAATAAGTAGTCAATATTATTATTTCTCATATCCTGGTTTGCCACATAGTTGGAACTTTCAAAATACCACTTCTCTAATGTTTTCCTTTCCTTGTAATTATACTATCACAATATATAGTGATACCAGGGAGGCCCACTGTGAAGAATAGCTTGACTCAGGCATCGCAGCAAAAATCGATCGCAAGGTTGAAGTTACGATGTTCAAAGAATAGGAAAAGAAGTCTTACTGTGTCAAACCATAACGAGAATATTATGCAATTCTGAGAATTCTATTTATGAAAAGAGGACTCAGAAAGGATTTCTGTGATGGCAATGCTTCTTCAAAGGCCCGTTTTTGAAGAAGGAATGGAAGAACCCTGAGTGCTTTGACTTGGAAGAAAGAACCCTCTTTTAGAATGGTGTTGCTTGGTAGCTTCCTTCCTGACTGGAACATATAATGTGTCTCAACTGGAAACCTCACATCTCTTAGGAGGCATGTGGGCAATTCCATTGGAAAAAACTTAAAACACTCTCTATACAAAAGGGACCTTCAGCTTTGGCACTGCTGACATTTTGGGCCTGATAGTTCTTTGTGGTGAGGGCTATCCTGTGCATTTCACGATTTTTAACAATATCCATGGCTTCTGCTCACTAGATCACACTAGCAGCTCTTCCAGTTGAGAACTGCTTTAGATAATCTCTTGGCACCAGCACAATCATAAACACAACCTGGCATTGAAACCCCATAGTATTATTACCAGGTGATCATCCAGATGATCAGGATACACTGATAATCATTTTTAAAATTTACAATCAAAATAGACAAAATTGAAAAAATCTCCTGGAAAAAGTGTATTCTTCTTCCCTACCTCCAGTTTAAGAAACAACGTAATGAATTTTAGTCTTGGAAAGGACTATTTTTCTAATTAATATAGTTGAGAAGACTAAGGTTCTCCAGCAACCTGCCCACAGTGTCACCACAAGCTTGACAAGGACCAAAGGCGCAGGAAATCTCATCCCAGAGTTTTTTAACACACACTGTCCTCAGGAGCTAGCTTTAATCGTGAACAAATTCTTTTTAGATTTATTCTGTGTGATTACAACGACCAGAACTAGGGCATACAGGAAGCCGAGTTCAACTCATTATATAAGAGAAAACGTTCGGTATGTCAGTGTAGTTAAGGAAAAAAAGGATAACTTGATATGAACACAGAAGTGACAGAAACAGCGAAGATCTGGGGGACAAGTCCCCCCTGACAAAACGCTAAGTCGTGAGGTTTTTGCATCAATGACCAATGGAACTCTGCTCAGAAAAACGGCTCTCTTAGGCCTTAAACAGACATGCCCAGCGCTAAAGCCACATCGGTGCCTGCCCTATCGGCTGGGTCGGCCAGCACTACAGCCCAGGGCGTTACCTGACCCTTATAGCCCCTAGGACAAGAGCAAACTCCACCCCGGGACTCTGCGGCGAACGTCAGCCGCCTGCATGAAGAGGAAACTACAACTCCCATCAAACAGTGCTAGATGAGGTGAGCGGGCACTCGCCGCACGTGGGCGGCTCCGACCAATAACGACTGTCGTTACAGCGAACAGTTTGGCCGAGTTTGTAAAAGGCCGCGGCAGGCGAAGAGACAGGAGGTGAGGGCGGTCAACAGCTTGGGGCCCTGGGCTGTGGTGGGAGGGTGGGGGCGCAGGGCAGATAAGGGGGCCGTGTTCCCAGAAGGCGGGATGGCGGTGGGACGGAAGTGTTAGGTCGGGAACCGTGGCGGAGAGCGTGTCCAAGTTGCAGGGTGCAGGCCAGTTGATGCTTCGGGTTTGGGCCTACTCAGGACCGGAACTGAGCGGCCGCGCGGGGAGGATGCTGGGAAGCAGGTCCGTAGGTGGTGCGTCGGAGGCAGATGGGTCCCGGAAGCCGAATGCGAGTTTCGCCTTCCGCGGGCCTGGTTCCCAGACACTTGACGGCCTGAACCCGGCGCCTTTTCTCCGCTATTCCGAGGCAGCGCAGTACTGATGGAAGCACCCTGGACCAGGAGTCGAGAGTTCTGCCTTATAGGCCTGCCCCTTCCTCTCCCTTGTGGTTTGACAAGGAATCCAGCAGGTGCCAAATGCAGCGTTAGATCATCGGGTGGCTGGCTGTGAGACATCAAAATCTCTCTTTCTCTGAGCCAGTTTCTTCATCTCTAAAATGGGTAAAATAGTACCTGCTGCACAGGATCGTGGTGAACAGTACATAAGTAAATGCATGGGAAGGGCTTAGTTATACTCAGTAAACCTTAGCAAATTTATTTTACAATCAAGGCATAATTCGTTCTCTTCATTTACTGTGCTTCACAAGCATTAAACAGCATCCTCCAAACTGTTTCTACAGCCAAAGAGTACCTGACTGAAAGCCCATCACTTCCAGGGAGGGTTTATGGGTTAAGTATTCCAGGACCAGTTTCTTTACACCGTGAAGCTATTTTGTAAACTTGCTGAGGAAGAAGAGACTTTTTTAGGCAGGATTTAAATACAGATTTCAAATACAAGTGCTTTCTTTCGGTAAAATTGACATTACATTCATTTCAGGTGTATAAAAATTTGGTATTTATATACAATGGGAAAGTGACCAAAAAATTTTGTTTTCCCAGTGATGAGAACTTTTAAGATATACTCTCTTGGCAACTTTCAAATATGCAATACAGAATTATGGACTATAGTACTGTAGTCACAATGCTGCATATTATATCTCCATGACTTAATTTTATGACTGGAAGTTTGTACCTCTTGATTCCCTCCCTTTCTCCACTCCTGAGCGGCCCCAAACCCTTCCCCTCTGGCAACCACTAATCTATTCTCTCTAAGTTTTTTGTTTGTTCACTTGTTTTGTTTTTAGATTGCACATATAAGTGAAATCATATGGTATTTGCCTTTCTCTGATCTGTCTCACTTAGCATAATACCCTCTAAGTTCATGCATGCTGTGGCAAATGACAAGATTTCCTGCCTTTTTATGGCTAACTAGTATTACATTGTGTGCATATGTGTATATGTATATATACATATATATACCATCTTCTTCATCCATACATCAGTGGACACTTTTTTCCATATTTTGGCTATTGTAAATAATGTTGCAGTGAACATAAAGATGCATATATCTTTTCAAATTAAATGTTTTCATTTTCTTCGGCAAATATAGGCCTCATAAATTGTGTTACTTATGTGTATATCTTGATACTCCTTCCTTATCAATACATGTAGATCTGATTCTTTTTAATTGCTCTATAGTAGCATATTGTATGGTCACACCATAACTTATTTAGTCAGCTCTTAGACTTTCTGTTGTACATAATTGTGTACATGTGAGAATACAACTCTGAAATCTTAAAAGTGAAATTGCTAAGTCAAAAGTTTTACATTTATTTTATTTAAATCCCTTTAAAGAGGATGTTGCAGTTTATACTCCCACTTAAAATGGTGCAGTGTCTTTATCTCCACATCCTCGCAAACACAATGAGAACATTTACCTTCTTTGTCACTTTGTCAAAGTATTGTCATTTTAATTTGCTTCTCACTGTAAGGTTGAATTTCAGATGTTTAAAACTATTTTTCTTTTTTCTTTTTAATAAGCTGTCTTTTCATGCCCTTTGCTCATTTTTCTAGTGCTTTTCTTTTTCTGATTTACAAAAACTCTTAGGAAATTAGCTCTTTGACATTTGCACTCTAAATATTTTCCCTTTTTAATGGCAGCCTTATTGAAATATAATTCACATAACAAATTCAACCTATTAAAGTGTTATAATTCAGTGATCTTATAATTTCATAGAGTTGTACAACCTTTCATTACCCTAAAAAGAACTGTATTTATTAGCAGTCACTCTCATTTCCCTCTTTACCCCTAGCCCTTGGCAGTTAATCTACTTTCTGTGCATTTGCCAATTCTGGGTATTTCATTTAAATGGAATCAGACAATGTGTGGCCTTTTGTTGTCTGTTCAATGTTTGTTCATCCATGTTGTAGCACGTATCAGATCTTCATTCTCTTTACGGCCCAATAATATTCCATTGTATGGATACACCACATTTGTTTATTCATTCATCAAGTTCATGGACATTTGGATTGATTCTACTTTCTGGCTCTTATGAATCCTACCACTATGAACATCTTTATACAAATTTTTCTATGTTTTCAATTCTCTTGGGCATATATTCTCTGTGGAGTCATATGGTAATTCTGTTTAACATTTTGATGAACCATCAATTTTCCAAAATGGCTGCACCATTTTACAATACCATCAGTAATGTATGAGGGTTCCAACTTTCTATATCTATGTCAGCACTCGTCTCTTTTTTAGTCATTTTAGTGCCTATAAAGTGACATATTGTGAATCTGATTTCCATTCCCCTAAGGACATGATGTTGAACATATGTCTTTTGGCTGTTTCTATAACTTCTTTGGAGAAATACCCATTCAAATCCTTGCTTATTTTTAGGAAGAGTTGTATTTGTTGTATTTTCAAAAATGTATGTGGTTTTGGGAGATTTCCACTGCTCTACTCACGCCGCCATCTTGGCTCCCTCTTCTCCTTGCCTATTTTTAAATTGGGTTATTTGTCTTTTTATTGTTCACTTTTAAGTGTTCTTTATGTATTCTGGACACAAGTCCCTTATCACATACATGACTTATAAATGTTTGCTCCCATTCTGTGGAGTTGTCTTTTCACTTTCTTGATGGTATCCTTTGAGGCACAAATGTTTTTAATTTTGGTGAAGCCCAATTTTTCTATTTTCTTTTGTCACTTATACTTTTGGTGTCATATCTAAGAAACCACTAACTAATCCAAGATCATGAAGATTTACTCCTGTGTTATTTTCTAAGAGTTTTATAGTTTTGGCTTTTACATTTATGTCTTTGATCCATTTTGAATTATTTTTTGAATACAGTGTTAAGATAGGGATCCAGCTTCATTCTTTTGCAGGTGAATATCTAGTAGTCTCAGCACCATTTGTTGACAGAACTATTCTTTCCCCAATAAATGATCTTGGTATCACTGTCAAAAATCAATTGCTCATAAATGTGAGGGTTTATTTCTGACTTTCAGTTCTATCCCATTGATCTGTATTTCTATTCATAAGTGGTACCACACTGTCTTTTTTTCCCCTCCAATTTTATTGAGATATGATTGACATGTAACATTGTGAAGTTTAAGGTATACACGTTGGTTTTATATACTTAACATATTGTAAATTGATTATAACCATAGCATTCATTAGCTAACACCCCCATCATGTCACATAATTACCATTTCTTTTTTGTGGTGAGCACATTTAAGATTTACTCTTAGCAATTTTCAAGTATATAACAGCGTTATTAACCATAGTCACCAAGCTGTACATTAGATCTCCAAAACTACTTGTCTTATAACGAAGTTGGTACCCTTTGACTGACATCTCCCCATTTCTCCCCCCATCCCCACCAGCGCCTGACAACCAGCATTCCATTCTTTGTTTCTATGAGTTTGGCTTATTTAGGTTCTACTTACATGGGAGGTCATACAGTACTTGTCCTTCTCTGTCCACATTGTCTTAATTTGCTTTGAAATCAGACAGTGTGAGTCCTTCTACTTTGTTGTTTCTCAAGATTGTTCTGGCTTTTCCTGGTGCCTTTCATTTCCATATGAATCTTGTCAATTTCTGCAAAAAAGGTATCTGGGATTTTGGAAAAGGTATCTGGGATTTTGGAGGGGATCACATTGTATCTTCAGATGAGTTTGGGGAGTAGTGCCATTTAACAGTATTAATGCTGGACCATGAAATTGAGATTTCTTTCCAGTTTTTAGGTCTTTAATTTCTTTGAATGATGTTTTGTAGTTTTCAGAATACACATCTTGTACTGCTTTTGTTGCTCAGTTTGTTTTGTCTTTAGATATAGCGTATGGTACTTTTTTCCATGCAGAATATTTTATTTTTATGTAATCAAATATAATCAGTCTTAATTTTTAAATGGACAAAATATTTAAGTAGCTGTGTTTCAAAGGGACACTAATTAAACAAGCATGCAAATTGTTGCTTACCACCATTATTCATTAGGGAAATGCAGATTAAAACCACAATGCGATACCATTTTACCTCCACTGTAATCAAATAGCTACAACCTAGAAGACGGTAAGTGTGGGCCAGGAAGTGGAGAAATAGGAACTCTTCTTATGTTGCTGGTGGGAATGTAAAATGATACAGCCATTTTGGAAGGCAGTTTGGCAGTTTCTTTAAAAATTAAGTGTAAACTTACCATATGACCCAGCAATTCCAGTTCTAGGTATCCACCCAACAGAAATGAAGGTGTTTGTCTATACAAAGACTTGCATGTTAATGCCCTCAGCATCACTGTTCATAATAGCCAAAAATTGGAAACAGTCCAAATATTTGTCAGCTGGTAAATGGATAAACAAAATGATATAATTTCCATACAATGAAAAACTATTAAGCAATAAAAAATGAATGAAGTACTGATACATGTTACAATATGGTTGAACCTTGGAAACATTATGTTGAGTGAAAAAAGCCAGACATAAAAGGCCACATACTGTTTGATTCCATATATACCATATATATGAAATGTCCAAAAAAGGTAACTCTATAGAGACAGAAAGCAGATTAGTGAATGGGGGTAGGAATGGTAACTGACTGCAAATGGCGAGAAGGATCTTTTGGGGTGATGACAGTATTCTAAAACTATTGTAGTGATCTATAAATTTAATAAATATTGAGTTGTATACTTAAAACGGGTGAATGTCATGATATGTAAAATATACCTCAATAAAGAGTTTTTAAAGAAGAACTGATGTAGTCAGGAAAAATTTAATCAGTATTTTATGGATTCAGTGACATTTAGGATATCCTCATTCTGATATTCTTAAAAAATACATTTTTAAACCCCCACACTATTTATTCTATTATGCTAACAGTTCTGTCTTTTGTAATGGAATGTTTTAACTACCTGGAATTAATTTGAGTATACAAAGTGAGACAGGATGAATAAGATATTTAATGATAATTTTTGCCCTTAAATTTTCCTTATATATTGTATAATTTTAGGAAATTTTAGTAAGCTAGTGTATTGATTAAAATTATTTGGATCCCTTCCCTTTACTCATGTAATCACTGATGTACTTTTCAAACATTTTTAGAAGTAGAACCTTTTTCTCCCAATAAAATCTTACTCTGTAAAATTGGGTACTGTAAGATTTGGGTACTCTATAAGTACTACTATAAGATTTGGGTACTCTGTACCCAAGTAAATTTTTAAGAAAACTAGAAATAATATTCTGAGTCTATTCTACTGAAATACTTGCATCTGTATGCTAAGATAAATATTTCGGATGTTCATTGCAGCATTGTCTAGAATAAAAACCCATCGGACAAGCTGGTTAAACTATAGTGTATTCACATAACAGATTATTGTACAGTCAGTAGAAATGGTGTTCAGAGCCATTCGTGCTAACATGAAAAGAAATCTGTGATAAAATTTTAAAAGAGCACACTTCAGAGCAATGTGTATAATTCCATTTTTCTAAAAAGAAAGTACATACATACATATATTTATAAACATAAAATAATCTGATGGATATTAGCCAGCCTGCTGGTAACTATATTTATGCTTGAGAAGTGGGGATTTTGGGGGGGATGTGGAGATAGTGGTAGTGGTAGGAGTAGTGCATAAAAGGGGTCTGTATTTTTCCACTTTTACATTATAATTTTGTAAGTTGACTCTTTTCTGAAAATATGAAATTATTCTAAAATAAAGTTTATTCTAAAAAAATAGGGCATTAGTGGAAAAACTGGTGAAATCCAAGTCTGTGGTAGAGTTAATAGTATTCTACCAGTGTTAAAGTGTTAGTTTTGACAAATGTCCCATGGTTATGGTAGATGTTAACTTTTGGGGAAGCTGGATACAGGAACTCTGACTATCTTTGTAGCTTTTCTATAAATCTGAAATAATTCCAAAATTAAAAGTTTAAAAAAGATGTGCATTTGTAATTTTGAAAGATACTAATAAATTGCCCTCTACAGGGCATAATAAAAAAATAAAAGGAAAATAAGAGGAAGGAGTGGAATTCCCATGATGAGGCAAAAACTACATCACCTCACGGCTTCCCCACATAGCGGCAAACTAGTTCTTTCCTCAGTGAGCAAGGTTGTTCTTTTTTCTACTTTAATGACATGTTAAATCATCATCAACATAACTCTTAAAATTGATTTTTTGCTAAGCTTTTTCATATGTATGCTTTTTTCCCCACTTTGCAAATATAAAACAACCTGTAACTCAGAAGTTACAAGACTTGTTCATAGGCAACTGGCATAAAGGGCAAACTAAATCCTCCTCCTTTTCCCTTTGGAACAACATTCCTTCCTGAGAACCCGTGTTTAGCTGAATGAGAATACCTACTAAAGACGTTTGTTAACTTGGAAAGGCAAGTGTGTCTCCATGAGTGTTTTTTAATGGGTGATTTTGCCCCCCAGAGAACCTTTTATCAATACCTGGAGACATTTTAAGCTTTTTTACAGTTTGGAGAGGAGGGGTAGACTGCTACTGGCATCTAGTGGATAGAGACCAAGGATCCTAAACTGCACAGGACAGCGACCCCCGCCCATTAAGGAATTATCTAGCCCAAAATGTCAGTAGTGGCAAAGTTAAGAAACCCTGCTGTAGATCATATTTCACAAAGTTTTATTCATTGTGGATACTCAGCAAATATTACAGGTGGGGGATTAGGTCATAGCAAATTGAAAAGGTGGACATTCTTAGACTTTTCTTGTTTGGACTTCGCAGTTTGTTAATCAGTGGACTGTAGAAGATGTGGAGGGAAAATATTTTATCAAGACTATCCTTTTGGGCCAGGGTGGGAAAGCAATGCTAATAGCCTATTTCAAAATCACAAGCAAATTACCTTTCTAAAAAAGCTTTAAAACATTGAACTTTAGTTACTAGTAGGCATGTTGAACTAATTCCTACAATTTACTTATAAAATGCATCGAAATAGAAGAGGGATTGATAGATGAAAAACAGGGTAGATAAATATGTAATAAAGCAAAAATAGTAAAAATGTTTCTAGAATCTAGAATCTAGTGGGTAAGTATACAGAGGTTCACTGGGGTTCAAAAGCAGAGATTCTCACTCTTCTCAGCTGACGCTGGGTATTGAAAACTGCATTTTTGATTTTGCTGAGTTACCTCCGGCAAGTTACTTAACTTTAAAATTTTCATCTGAAAAGTGGTTGTTTGGCTCAAATGAGATACTGTTATTGTGAGGCTCAAACAAAAATGTGAAAGCGCTTTGAAAAGCATAGAGCACTTTAAAAATGTAATTCGTTACCCTTAGGAAGGAGAAGTGTTTGACAGTTTTATACGGTGGCTCTAGGTGTTATGGACAACTCCTTGTGTAATGACATCAGCACTATTTTACCTTTTTGGCAATCAGAAGTACAAAACAGCCATTTCCATAACAATTTCTGTCAAGATATTTCTTAAGTATTTGTGAAAGACTTAATTCCTATTCTGAGAAGAAAGGATCCTCCTGTCTTTATATAACTTTAATGTTTTTTCTTGTTTTCCTTACAGACTGCCAAGTGCTCCACTTAGGGCAATGGGCATCTTCTTTGACAGTGGAACATTGAGCAGGAGCTTTGCCATTGGCAGGCCAAGCAGGAGGAGGCAGAATGTCTTCATTGTCACACCATAGAGTTCAAACTTAAGAAGACTTTGGCTTAAACAGTATCATTTACTCTGCAAATGATTATGTCTTCACCTGTCCTCTGTGATCATCACAAACTAATGAAACACCTTTTAGGTCTTAAGAATTTAGGTTACTCTGTTTTCCAGTTGCTCTGGCAGCTGATACAGGTAGGATTGAGCTGGGTTTTGGGGGAATGGTGGAAAGGAACTCATCTCTCCCATTCTTGAGTCCTTGCTCAAATTAAACATCTGTGCATGTAAAGATTAGGTTAACTCATCCAGGTTGTTGTGTAGAACAGGATTGAACCTACAGAAATGCCTAGTTGTTATATTAGGATTTTTAAAAATATTGAGAGAGATGGACAGTGACTGCAATGGGGTATGGGGGGGGACTTGATAATAGGGGTAAATGTAATAACCACATTGTTTTTCTTGTGAAACCTTCATAAGTGTATACCAACGATACGTTAATAAAATAATACATATATATATAGAGAGAGAGAGAGAGAGAGATGAAAGGCAAAGTTTCCTTCACTTTTATTTTCTTTGAGGGTTTAAATTGATGCTTTGAGGATACAATTTGAAAATGGTGGATAACTTACGATATTAAGTACAGAAAGTGATTTTAATATACAGAAGTGATTTTAAGTATGTGTGTGTGAATGTATTCTCATGCTGATGGGCTTGCTGCCTTTTTTAGGGCCTGTGAAAAATGGAACCAAACACTCTGAGGACTAAAGTCCCAGCTTTTTTATCTGATTTGGGGAAGGCCACATTGAGGGGAATCAGAAAGTGTCCTCGATGTGGCACATATAATGGAACCCGGGGACTGAGCTGTAAGAACAAGACATGTGGAACCATATTCCGCTGCGGTGCAAGGAAGCAGCCTAGTATTGAAGCTGTCAAAATTGTAACAGGCTCCGATCTGCAGGTCTACTCAGTGCGGCAAAGAGACAGAGGACCTGATTATAGATGCTTTGTGGAGCTAGGTGTATCAGAGACGACAATCCAGACGGTGGATGGGACAATCATCACTCAGCTGAGCTCTGGACGGTGTTACGTCCCCTCATGTCTAAAAGCTGCCACTCAAGGCGTTGTGGAAAACCAGTGCCAGCACATCAAATTGGCAGTGAACTGCCAGGCAGAGGCCACCCCTCTGACTCTGAAGAGCTCGGTTCTGAACGCAATGCAGGCCTCCCCAGAAACCAAGCAAACCATTTGGCAGTTGGCCACAGAACCCACAGGTCCACTTGTACAGAGAATTACTAAAAACGTTTTGGTGGTGAAATGCAAGGCAAGCCAGAAGCATAGTTTGGGGTACTTGCATACATCCTTTGTGCAGAAAATCAGTGCCAAAAGCTTGCCTGAGCGTCGTTTCTTCTGCTCCTGCCAGACTCTGAAATCGCACAAGTCGAATGCCTCCAAGGATGAGGCAGCCCAGAGATGCATTCATTTCTTTGCTTGCATCTGTGCCTTTGCCAGTGATGAGGCATTGGCTCAGGAATTCTCAGACTTCCTAAATTTTGATTCCAGCGGTAGGTGGTATGGTTGACACAGTTAATCTGTTTTTCTAAAACAGCAATGGAAGAGTTCCACTGCTGGCATTTGGAAGGTGTCGTAGCAATCTTCAGAAGCAGTTACTAGCTAATTCAAATGAAAAGCATTCCTTCTTTTAATCCCAGTCAGCACACTTGCATAAAGGTTGGTTGGCTGGTTGGTTGAAATTAATGATCAAGAGACTTGGGCATTTTCAGTGAGACAAATCTAGCAAAGCTAGCTTTGCTGGGATTTTTTTTATTCCTCCGCAGATGCCCTATGTTAGTAAAAATGAGTAACACACCAAAAAAATCCCTTTTATTTCGGTTGACTGGCTCATTTCTTACCTTGAAGATGTGGAAAACTAGTCACTTGCTCAAAAGATTTTCAGAAGTTTCTAAATCAAATATTTTGTTACTGTTGTTTTTAACATATTTTAATCTTGCAGACACTTTATTTTCAGTTCTTAATGATGTTTAGTAGGCAGCAGCTCCTAAGTTTCTAATTTACATTTATCTTTGGAGTCTTATCATATTAAGGCCTATGAACAAAAACATGCTTGGGGAAGTTCTTTGAAGGCACTTATTTTAAAGCAGGCAGGCACTCTATATTTGTTTTGGGGGGTTGGATTTTTATTATATGTAATTTTTCCCTAGGCAGAGGCCCATACTTACTCTTAGATAGTATTAATAATTCAGAAATTTGTTATATTTTAGGTCTTAAAGAGATTATTGTGCCCCAGTTAGGTTGCCATTCAGAATCAACAATATCTGCTTGTGAGTCTACTGCCTCTAAGCCAAAGAAGAGGAAAAAGGAGGAAGTATCTGGTAAGCAGCTGTTTGGTTTGTTTTTTTAATGTGTTATCTTTAGAGATTGTTTTACAGTGTTTTATCTGTTTCACTGAATCTCAGCAAATATAAGAAATGTTTCTTATATTTCTTTTAATGAAAAATATTTTACCCTCCATTGATAATTCTATAAGTCAAGCTAAGAGTTGGTTCCACTGGCCAAGTTTAAGATCCATCCAAACTCCACTTTTATTATTGTATATGTTTGTTCATCCCCTAAACATTCAGATAGTCTACACCTTAATCTACCTTAGGAAGTATTATATAGTTTTTATCCAAAGAGCATTTAAAAATTTTTTGTGACAATAGTTAATTATATTTTCCACACTAAGTTAGGAGTATAGTTTGTTATCTGCATTTCACCATGTGGCACCATACGTGTTATATATATTTTTCTTTTTAATGCAAGTATAGCAGTGTCAAGTTAAGGATTTAAATCAGTATGAAAATGCTAAAGTGCTCTAGTAGATAAGTGTCAAAGGACTTCAACTCTAAACAAAAAGAAAATATAACCTGGTCTATACATGTGAACTGAACTCCAGACTCACTAGTAAAACAGTGAAATGCAAACATTTTACAAATGCAAAATTAAAACTAGATAGTTTTTGTTACCAACTTAGCAAAGATTTTTTAAATCATTACACCATAGGGAAAGGTGAAATTATCGCTCTTTGGCATGGCTAGTGTAATAAAGTTGCTATAACCATTTGTAAAAGTAGTTTGCAGTATTTGTTAAGTTCCTACCCATAGGGAGCATTGTTGGAAGTAGGTCAAATGGTCATGGACAGTAGTTTTGGTGCTGAGAAGTTGGAGAAAGAATGAGATGTGGTCATTTCTGTGTTTTTGAGAGGCAATTCTGGCAGGAATATAGGGTAGAGATTGTTATTATATCATTACATTATTAGAGAAGTAAACATTTTTGGGGTTTCCTAGGAAAATAAAATTTTTTTTAAAATTTCTTACTTTTTGACTGGATAGTCCCACTTATAAATAATCCTTTTTAAGGAAATAATCCTTGGTTCAGAAAAAGCATTTTATTCAGAGATGCTCATTTTATGGTTACTTATAATGTTAAAAAATTAGGTAAGGGCCAACCACAGGGATAGTTAAATGAAGCATGAAAACTACTTGACAGAATATCAAGCAGCCATTAAAAATGATTATAAAGAACTTGGAAAATGTTCAGATCACTTGGGTAGCCAGAATTAAGTACAGAAAGTCAGTTAAACTTGGATTTCAGATAAACAATGAATAACTTTTTAGTGTTTATTTAGATAATGAATAACTCCTGTGTAATTTTGGAATGTGCTTAGTTAAAAAATATTTATTTGAAATTCAAAAAAATGTTGCTAAACCTGGTAATCTTGCCATACTCATGGCAACTTAAAATTACAAAATCAGGAAAATTTACTGTTCACAAAAAAGAAAATGGGTGATAGTTCATCAGAAAAATTAATAGGGATTGTCTGAGAGAAGGGAACAATGAGTAAATTTCTTTCCTTCCTTTCACTTCTGGTCTCCCCTGCCCCCATCAATTTCCTATAAAGAATGTAAGAAACTTAAAATGTCATGTATAAAAGCTAATGCTAATTCTTTCTTGAAATGAAGCTATCTTAAAGATTAGCAAAGACTGTTTATATGTTTCAGACTCTTTAGAAATGAACATCGATTTATGTTCTGCAGACATGTTATTAAACACTATGATGATTTGTGGTTTAGGTGCGCAGACGAACAGTTCACTGTTGCCTCAAGACTCAATAAGCAGTAATCTAAGGAAAGGTGGGCTGAAAAAGCCTGTGGTTGCTTCTGCATTAAAAAGGCAGGGTAAGTTTCCCTTCCCCAGAATAGGCTAAGAGGTGGAAAATTATCCTAAAGAGGCTCAAACTAATATAATCAAAAGACATATTGCATGTTGTCCCCCAAGGACTGCTAAGATAAACACTAGCAAGCACTGAGGTTGAGGTCTGTCCTCACACTAGCCTCAAATCACGCTCAAATCTAAATAACAAATGCAACAAAAATTACAGACATGTTTTGGCAGCATATATTTTATAGAATATTTTCCTTTTATTGTTTATTACCCACATTATTGGTTTGGAGATTTAAAGTTGAAAAAGAAATGTATTTTACAATTATGTATTGATAAATATTTGTTGAGAAAGACAAGTATAGTCTGTTCTCCAAAATTAGTGAAGCTTGAAAACTTTCCTAAAAGCATTAGCATGGCTATCATTCTGAATTTATGAGATAGAGTAACTTAATTTGAGCATAACATACATTTATATATATCACTTCTCAGAATAATTAAGCTTGTAAATTTGGGAATCAACATTTTCTTAACTCTCCTTTAGTAGGTCTGGGTTATTAAAAAGCCATATATAATCCCTACCTTTATTCTCTGGTTTTGAAAGTAAGACCAATACCTAAATAGCAAATAATACAAGACCAAAATCTTACTTAACAAGTTAATAAGAACTTAGACGTTCCAGGAATAAATGTTTTTGGAAGGTCAGGAAGTAAAAAGATCAAAACTATCAGAAGATTTTTAAAATGTTTTCATTACTTCCTTTGGCACAAAGAAAAAAGAAAACCTTTAATCAATATCATCGCTGTGTGCATTTACCTATGAGAATTTTAGTTTTGGATGACTAGTAGTTAAGGCATCATTATCTCTTTATAAAAGGGATGTACTTCAGACATGTAAAGACATTTAAGGAGGAGAAATAGAATAGAATGTTAGGTCTGTGGGCATACAGACATATTCATCAGGAATACGACTACCTTATGGATCTCTGAAATCAGACATTATGTAAGGCCATTTATTTATTTATTTGTTTGTTTGTTTATATTTTTTGCCCATGCATTCATTTATCGAACAGATCTTTAACAAGTGCCTTCAGTGTACCAGGGATTATTTTAGGCATTAAGGATACCACAGTGAATGGGACAGGGTAATAAATTGCCACTCCTCAAACTGAAACTACAGATACTTAACATGTGTGTAGTTGAGGTGGATAGCAACTGATAGTCTGTTTTTAATGATATTTTTGTTGTTGAAGTACTGTTGATATACAATTTTCTGTTAGTTTCAAATATACAACACAGTAGTTCAGCGGTTACCCATATTATTAAAGCCTCACCCCATCTAGTGTGGTTACTTTCTGTCAACATAGAAAGATGTTACAGAATTACTGACAATATTCTCCATGCTGTACTACTATCCAGCTTATATTATGATTGAGAAATTTTGTTCCCATTTATCCTCCTCACCCTCCCCACCTACCCATTCTAATCCCCCATGGTAACCACTTGTCATTTCTTAGTCTACATTTATGAGTCTATTGCTGTTTTGTTCCTTCTTTCTTTTTATGGCTGAATAATATTCTATTGCGTATATGTAACACATCTTCTTTACCCATTCATCTATTGATGGACACTTACATGGCTTCCATATCTTGGCCATAATGTGGCGATAAACATAGGAGTGCATATATCTTTTCGAATCAGGGATTTTGTTTTCTTTGGGTAAATTCCTAGAAGTGGAATTACTGGGTCAAACGGTATCTCTATTTTTAGTTTTTTGAGGAACCTCCATCGTGGCTGCACCAGTTGACATTCCCATCAACAGTGTAGGAGCGTTCTCATTTCTCTCCATCCTCGCCAACACTTGTTATTATTTCTGGTGGCTCTTGTAACTGGTGTGAGATGATAATCTCATTGTAGTTGTTATTTGCATTTCCCTAGCGATAGTGATATGGAGCATCTTTTCATGTGTATAAGGCCATTCTTCAACACGCAGTTCAGTGTTGGCTACAAACTTTCCATGGTTAACAATATTAAACCCATTAGTCTCTCAGAGCTTTTCATTTTTTAAAAGAATCCATCTAGAAAAAAAGAAATCTGAATCTTCCATTTCACTTGGTATATCTAATATCTTTGAGTTTCTGTACAAACTCCTTAGCTTTTTCAAACTTCAATTAACTGTTTATTCTGTAAGAAAAAATAAAAGTTACTGAAGGTTTTTTTGGTTTTTTTTCCCTAGCCTGTAGTCAGCTGTTAGATGAGGCACAAGTGACCTTATCCTTCCAAGACTGGCTGGCAAGTGTCACAGAGCGCATCCATCAAACCATGCACTATCAGTTTGATGGTAAGTATTGGCACTCAACTAGACTATTACTAAAAGTAAGAGAAATATTTAAGTAACTGAGTTGCAATTCTACTGTGTTTCGATAGGGAAAGTAATTGGACTTCAGTCCAAAGTACATTGGGTCACAAAAAAGTAGAAATCTAAATGAGGGAAAGGAATAATCACATAACTAAAATGGAGGACCAGCAAAATGAATTTAAAGGTACAAGAGAAAAAAACACAGTAAATAATAAGTAAAGGTAGTAGAGAGCCTAGGTCTTGGGGCATGCATGCCCATGCATACACTAGTATGGGTGTGTGTGGTGAGGACGAAACTAAAGCCTTAGAAGATCATTCTAAGCCTCAAACTTAAAATCAAAATAAGTGGGGAAATGTTTAGAGAAAATCTAATGTGAGACTAAGATAGTTATATAGAATTACATGACATGCTAAGGAAGATGAGAGAACACAGGCTGGGTTTGGGTTGATTGTGATCATCCTGTGGAACTGCAGCAATTTCAAAGGTGGACCATCCAGCCAGTTCTTGCCCACTGCCTTAAAAAGCATCCTTGATGGATGGTTTTCCAGGCTTTGTCCAGTGATGAGAAACCTGCCACTTTTGAGGCAGCTCATAACATTGTTGGACAGTGAGCTGTGAGGAAGGTCTTCCTCATTGTAAATGAGTATGTTAGCTTATAATACTTCCTGTTGGTTCTAGTTCTGTGCTCTAGCCACATGAAATAGGTCTGGTCCTGTTTCTAAGCAGTCCCTGCCACTGCACACACACCCATCGCCCTGCCTGACTGGTCTTCTCTTTTCCAAGTGATACGTCTGAGGTCTCCAAATACTCCTCATGGCATATTTACAGACCTTATATAATTTTGATGTTTTTTGCTGAATGTGTTGCAGTTTACAAATATCATTTTAAAAATAAAGCATCCCTTAATAAAAATAAGTAAAAAATAAAAAAATAAAATAAATTAATAAAGCATCCCAACCTGAATAGTAGCCTGGCACTCAATAGGAGACACTCATACACAGTAGATAGATGCTCACTAGGAAGAAAAGTTTTGAAGAATTAGAACTTCATGGTGAGGAAAGAGATAAGAATGGAGGTCTTGAAATATATGTTTAGTTTTATTTATATTAGTTCAGAATAAATAAAACTTCAGAAGTTACTTTTTAGAAAAAAAATAGCCTGAGGGCTAAAGAGTCTATTTTTCTTTTAAAATTTTGTTTGAAATAATATAATAAATACCTATTAGCTCACCTCCCAAAACAGAAAATAGAACATTGGCAGTAACATAAATTATCCACAGTGGCCCTTCTTCATCTCATTCCTGCACCAGCCCTTCTCACCATCTCCATTACCACGACCTTTGTCAAAGCCACACCTTCAGCTCTCTCCTGGACGTAAGCCTGTGTCTTTTGTGAGAGGTTTTCAAGATTGATTTGTGAACCTAAGCAACGTCTGCATTCAATAAAGTAGGCAAAATCAATTGAAAGAATGGAAATCTTTCTATGGAATTGTAGAAAACCTTTCATTTTTATTTTTCTTGGTTTGACCTTTGTTTTAAAATGGCATCTGAACTGTCTTTAAGAGCCATTCTTAAGGTATATCCAGGTAGGCAGAAGTACCATGTTTAGCCACATATTCCTGATGTTTTCCCTCTGTTGTGACTTCCCCCTTGGCAGAGTTTTTAGGAAAACTCTGAACTCTTTCCACCCCTCCCCTGAACACACTTTCTGTTGCCTTTTGTTGACCTAGTGTCTTACAAGCTTCTTTAAGAAATTTGTTAAGTATTTCCAAACATTTGCCTGCCTTGAGATCATATTCAGAGAGAAAGACTAATGATTCCTGTTAGATAAACAGTGTCCTGACTTTGTGGTCTCTGGCATTCATGGTCTTGACCATCTGAGAGCATACAGTTACTACACTTAGACATGGATATAATAGCAAGTGCCTGGGGACAGCAAGCTGGAGGGAATCAAATCTACTTTCTCAAACCTCATTGTTCTCATCTCATTTCATATATTCTTTAAAGGGAAAGTCTGTGCTGTGGTGGTGTTTACAAAGTTAGGGAATTGAAGTTATCTTTGGTGGATGACAAGGTTCTGCTGCATTTGTTATGACTGCAAAGGATCAAGAGCAGGCCTGGTGATGATAGTGCTTGGCTCATAAAAATCAATCAAAGCCTTCTTTTGCCTCTATAAAGAAATTTTCTTACTTTTAGTTATTACTTCCCCTCAATTCCATTTCCTCCACCTTTTCCTGCACATCAGAAAGCCCTCTGAGTTTCTTTAAATGAGTTTCTCCTTACTCCCTATAGGCAAACCAGAGCCACTGGTGTTCCATATTCCTCAGTCCTTTTTTGATGCCCTGCAACAGAGAATCTCTGCAGGAAGTGCAAAAAAAAGGCTTCCCAACTCCACCACAGGTATGGGATTTTTCCTCAGGAATAGCAATAGATGTCTTGATGTTAGAAAATTATATTTGGAAGACTCATGGGGAATTTCAGGACTAGGGCTTCTAGTAACATGCTCAGTGCATAAAGCCTTAGCCTGTCAACTCTTATGGTAATGATCACAGTCTTCAGAGGCTCATCCTTATTGCAGCAAGAAGAGTTAAAGGAAATATTCGGAAAGAAATGGTAAAAGAAAACAATGAAGTGCAGTGAAGGTGCCCACCAAGAAGTTTGATATTTTCTAGCTATGAACCAGCTTCAACAAAAGCATCGCAGGCTCCAATCATTATTTTGGCTGGCTTTCTGGAATCATAGTACAGTATGTATCAAAAATGAAAACTTGTTTTTCATGATTTCCAATTTTTGATGAAGATTTTTAGTGTACATAAATAAGTAGCATCTCCAAGAAGCATCAGAGACTTATAAGAAATTCATATAATTTGATTCATCACATTTCTGCCAAATATTTTTATTTTAGAGTAATTCACTTTATAATTAAATTATTCTGGTACCTATTTCTTGGTTTTATATGATATCTTTCCACTACAGATCTGAAAGTACTGATTAGGGAATATAAGGAAATTAGGGAGACAAAAGGAAGAAGAAAGGATCACTCAGTGGCAAATAGCCCAAGTAACTCCAGCTAGGAATAAATGCTGTTTCTTCAGTAAATTGTTATTTGATGGTGTAATGGGAACTGTTTGAGGTTTAATTCTTTCTTTGAATAGTACAGGCTGTGAATCACTCTTTTTAGGGCCATAAATCTTTGTCTTCACAGCCTACCTGACTTTTGAGGCAGCATTGATTCTTCCAATTTAAACTTTAAGCCTAATATGTTAATTTTAACCAATCCGTTAGCTATTTTTGCAGGCCCTTTGGTAGAACTCTTTTATAATTTTGCAGGCATGGCAATAGATTGACACTCACATTAGCAGGCTTAAACTCCATGTAATTATATTAATTATGATTTGACCTCTGATATATCTAAAGTTGTCAGAAGGTAAAAGTCTGTTTTATAATGGAGTCCTGTGCATATAGCTTTGCCATACAGAGAAACAAGTTTTTAAGAGCAAAAAGAAGGAGCATCTCAAAGCATCAGAGACTTTATATTAGCAGAAATCCATATAATTTGATTCATCACTTTTCTGCCAAACCCTATTATAGGTTTTCCTCTAGAATTGCTTTTTAAAGGGTGAGATCTATAAGGAAAGAACAGCAGAGCACTGAACTCTCTAGAAACTGAATAGCAAATATGGTGATAGAGAATGTTACTTTTTAGTAATCTAATTTTATTCCCCTTTTACATTAAAGCTTTTGTTCGGAAAGATGCCTTGCCACTGGGAACCTTTTCCAAGTATACCTGGCATATCACTAATATCCTGCAAGTTAAGCAAATCTTAGACACCCCAGAGGTAAGAGTTTATTTCTACAGTAGTGGGAGAACAAAGAGGGGAAGAAAGGGAAGCAAGAACAGAAAGTACGTTTGTGCCAGTTCCTTGATCTAGAGACACCAAAGAGAATTCCTTTTTTTCATACTAAGTGATTATTCAGAATTATTCAAGCGAGGTGTTACAATTCTGATTTTAATGGGTATTCCCTATAACTTGAAAAAAGAAGGATCTTAAATTGGAGTATCCTTTTTCTTTGCCTTTGGGTCAGAAATCAGGGATGATTTTTTTCTTTTTTTTTAAATTAAGGTATCATTGATGTACAATCTTATGAAGGTTTCACACGAGCAACATTGTGGTTTCAGCATTCACCCGTATTATCAAGTCCCTCCACTCCATTACAGTCACTGTCCATCAGCATAGTAAGATGCTTTAGAGTCATTACTTGTCTTCCCTGTGCTGTACTGCCTTCCCTGTGACCTACCTATATTGTGAGCGCTAATTATAATGCCCCCTAATTCCCTTCTCCTTCCCTTCCCACCCACCCTCTCCAACCCCTTCCCTTTGGTAACCACTAGTGCGGGAGTCCAGCTCCAGTCTAGGGGTGGGATGCCCGAAGGTGCAGGACGGAGTCGGCATATGGAGAGATAGGACATGGAGTCAGTTGGAGGTGGTCTCTCGACAAAGTACCAGTGACAGCTTTATTTATACCATTTTGCACAAGGATATGATTATTTTTTATTTGTTCTTTTGATTAACAAGCATAGGCAAGCTTTTTTCTTTCTGTTTCCTTTTAATCTATACATGGTTAGCCAAGTGTTAGACAGGTGATTTTTTTTTTTCTGTTCCTTGACCTAAACTTTTCTTAGCAACATGGACTCTATTGTGTTTCTTGTTTCTATGCAAAGCAGTTTCTAAGTAATACATGTGACCACAGAAACGTGCAGCATGTAGCAGTGACTATGGAGTCTATCAGCTCAGGGTGAAATACAGGTCACTCACTACTACAGTTAGCTAGGCAGGTATCAACATCTATATTTTTAATGCAATGGGTACATTTTATCTCCTCATAATATTCTATCGTAGGTAGATGCAAGATAAAGATAGAAAGCATGATTTAGTGATGTAAGAAGGCAAGTGTAGATGATCAGGTGTGTGCCTATAGACTAGGTATTAATCCAAGCCAGACAAGGGTAGCAAAACATCCATGGGTGTAGACAATTTCTCTCAAAACTGGGGGGGTGAGGTTCTAAGCCTCACTTCTGTTAGCCCCCATTTTCTCACCTGATGGCACCCTTGCAACTGTGCCTGTCTTAGGTTGTTCCTCCCTTGAAAAATCTTACCCCTCTCTGGCTAACCAGCCATCTTCCAGGGCCATACAGGGAGATGTAAAGCTGGTAAGTGAGAGATAAGTAATAGTCTTTGGAAAGGTTAGCTTTTCACTTCTTTGCAGATTTATGTCCCGTGGCTTCCAGGCCCAGCACTTGTCTTGAGGTATCTTTACCACTTGGAAGAATTATGGTACTTGGTAATTTCACATATGAGGCACGAATTCTAGTAAAGGGCTGTAATTAGGAAGGAAGAAGAGAAGCTATAGAAGTAACAAATAGAAGAAAACATGAGAAGATTATTTAAGTGTCAGACAGGGTTATTCTATTCAATATTCCCTCATAACTCTATTTCTCTAATTTTCCTATAAAACTCTTCATCACTAGTTTCACTAGCATTGCAAACAAGGGGGGCATTCCCACTTAGGTGGAGATTGGGTAGTCAGTGTTTGACTAGCTACCTGCAGGTTTTGGTATTCTATGCCAAAATTGCTATCTGTCCTCTGGGTGTTCTATACTTCAGGACCACTATCCTGAAAAGCTTCTGGGAAGTTTATGTTCTCCTCCTTTCCGTGCTGCTTAGCAAAGGTTAACTTAGCTCTTGGCAACAATGCAAGCAAAAGCAAAGCCAATAGTATAATAGAGAATAACAAAATCAAGGTAGGTAATAGAGGGAGCCAGCTGCGAAGGCCCCTGCTTTGTGGGGGTCTTCCTCCAGTCTGAGCTTTGCTACACAGCTTGAGTAGCATGGCTCCCAGCACACTAGTCCCTTCTTGGAGTCTGCAAGTCTGCTGTCGTTTTGTTCCTTCTGTTTTGCTTCATTGTTATACTCCACAAATGAGGGAAATCATTTAGTACTTGTCTTTCTCTGCCTGGCTTATTTCAATGAGCATAATACCCTGTAGCTCTATCCATTTGTTGCAAATGGTAGGATTTGTTTTCTTCTTATGACTGAATAATATTCCATTGTGTATATGTACCACATCTTCTTTATCCATTCATCTACTGATGGACACCTAGGTTGCTCCTATATCTTGGCTATTGTAAATAGTGTTGCGATAAACATAGGGGTGCATATGTCTTTTTGAATCAGGGATGTGGAATTCCTGGGTCAAATGGTATTTCTATTTTTAGTTTTCTGAGGAACCTCCATATTGCTTTCTGCAATAGTTGAACTAATTTACATTTCTACCAACAGTTGTAGGAGGGTGTCCCTTTCTCTGCATCCTCCAGCATTTGTTGTTTCTTATCTTTTGGATGTTGGCCAAAGGATGAATTTTCTTGTAAATTAAATAATGATCCCCTACTAGGTATGGAAGTCCTAGATAAACTGGCCAGCAAATAGAAAATATTTAAGTAATTTGAGAAGATACATTATTTGTGAAGTCATTGGGCTTAGCACAATTAAACTCTCTTCCCAAATTGTAGTTTAATTCTCCTTAGAGAAATAACCTTTAATTAGTTTGTGTTCTTTTTCACAAGGGAAGTATTAAACATTTTTAAACTTTTTTTTAAAGCAGATCCTGAATATTTGAGGTTTTTCCCTTCCAACAATAATGGGATAGTGTAGAAAATTCAGCATAATGTGATTCATACATTAAGATTAGCTTGATTGCCAGGCATTGTTATATTCAGAAAAAGAGTAAGTTGTTTGATAGCTATAAAACTTAACATGTGAACTCTAAATATACGCCTATGGTAGCACTAAAGACACTTGAGGAACTTATTTAAATGCAGGATGTCACAGAGGCAGCTTCTAGACTGGAACAAGTGGTGTTCAGGGAGGCCCTGAAGCAACCCAGAGCAAAGTCAAGAGAGCGAGTAATTGTTGAGCTTCTGTCCATTGGGCATTATTTACTTACATCACCTCATTCACTCTCACAACCATGTGTTGGTATTAACTGTATTTTGCAGATGAGAAACAGACCATGAAAAACTCACCCTGCATTGTTTAGTGGCAAACACAAAATTTATTTCAGGTTCTGTCTGGCTCAGTCCCAATGATGGTGTGCAGCACACAAGGTGTGAGGTTAGCTGTAGGTGCCATCAACAGAGGTCTCATAAGAATGCTGCTAGCGGAGCAACAGGGGAAGGAATAAAACCAATTTTAGAGCAGGTGTGAGCCAGTAGCAGCTGTGTAGCCATGAAGATGTTAGTGTTTCAGTTTGTATGTGGTTTGGCTGGAATTCAAATTAATGTTACAGAAAAAAAAAGAAAAGCCATGAATGATGTAAGGGAGAAAAGGCAGATTTATTGACAGAATTTACTTGAAAATAGAAAGGGAAGTTTTAACTAATTTGAGTATACTTAACAGGAAAGATGAATAAGTAAAAGATCTGTTGTCATCCAGATGTTTGTCTACTTTTTCCTTTCTCACTTTTCTTCATTTTTTCTTCACATCTAGATGCCCTTGGAAATCACCCGGAGTTTTATCCAGAACCGGGATGGGACTTACGAGCTGTTTAAATGCCCTAAAGTGGAAGTAGAAAGCATAGCAGAAACCTATGGTCGTATAGAAAAGCAACCAGTGCTGCGACCATTGGAACTAAAAACTTTTCTCAAAGTTGGTAAGTGACTTAGCGGTTTCATTAGCACATCTTCCTTTGTGGGTCAGCTGTGTGCGTTCACTGTCCTAGACTTTGGATCTTGACTTAAATATTCATCTTGCAAAGGCAGCCACGGTATAAAGTGTTTTGTTTCATTTCAGGTAGTGTTTTTAAAATAAAATTAAAATTCTCTTTACTATAAAGAAAAAACACAGTTTTTCTTTTTTTTGGTATCATTAATCTACAATTACATGAGCAACATTATGGTTGCTATGCATTAGAATGATGCTGGCTTCATGAGTGACTTTGGAAGTATTTCCTCCTCTTCTATTTTTTGGAAAACTTTAAGGAGAATGGGTATTATGTCTTCTCTATATGTCCGATAAAATTCAGCGGTGAATCCATCTGGCCTGGGGGTTTTGTTCTTGGGTAGTTTTTTGATTACCAATTCAATTTCATAGCTGATAATTGATCTGTTTAGATTTTCTGTTTCTTTCTTGGTCAGTCTTGGGAAGGTTGTATTTTTCTAGGAAGTTGTCCATTTCTTCTAGGTTTTCCAGTTTGTTAGCATATAGATTTTCATAGTATTCTCTAATAATTCTTTGTATTTCTGTGGGTTCCGTCGTGATTTTTCCTTTCTCATTTCTGATTCTGTTTATGTGTGTAGATTCTCTTTTTCTCTTAATAAGTCTGGCTAGGGGGTTATCTATCTTCCACCCCAGGCAGTTTTGGACTCCAGAGCCTGCACCCCACATCATCTGATACTTAGCTGTGTCACCCTCATTCATCACTGTACCCCCAAGATAGCACAGTGTCTGGTCCATAATAGACCCTCAATAATGACTTCTCAAATGAAGAGTGAGTGAATGAATGAAAGCCAGCCATAATTTTAATTACCTTAGCTTTGTGATCCACTAGTGCCCCCCTTCATTTCTCCAATTGTGCACTTACTCTTTTAGGAGAAATTTAGAATTTATAATTATTGTTTTCAAATTCTTATGTTAATATATTCCTACTTATATTTTTTGCTGCTCTTGTGACTAAGATTTTTATCATTTTTCTAACTTGTTACTGCCAATGTATGGAAAGCCCTTGATTTTGGCATACTCATTATCAAATTGGCCCCCTTAATGCGTTCCTAGTAGTGATGATAGTTCTTTTCCTCTGGGTTCTGAGCAATCAATTATATCTCCTGAAAATGATAATTGTTTCGTATCAAATATTTATATCTCATATTTTTCATAAATTAGCTACGATTTCAAGAACAACAATGAATAATAGTGAAGCTAGCATCCACAATCATCATTTAGGTTATAGTAAAAACTTCCCCAGTGTAGTATTTCCCAACTGTCTTGAAGAAGAGATAGTGTTAAGTACTCTGTGAAAAAAGTATTTCATGGTTAAATAAATTTGAGAATGCTACATACTATATTTCTTTAAGACCCCTGATTGTAAGGCGCCAGAAAATTTAGTAGTAACTTTTTTGGTGGGAAAAGAAACTTCACCATATGAAAACTGCCTGGGTTATAAAATATACTCAGATCTCAGATAATGCTATAGGTAGAGTAGAGAGTAGGTAGGTAGTAATGTCTTAGAATATAATTTATCTGGGAAATTAATCCTAAAAATCTACACATTAAAAAGATCTTGCAATAAAAACACCTATTGAACTTTACTTAACCTAAGGTTTCCCAAATTTATTTAACCAGTGAACACTTTTCAGGGGAATACCATCAACATTTCACAGGATAGTTTTCTAGGAAAAATTGCTCTGTTTCACTATTAAATTATGCACTATTGGTTATTGATTTCAGATTAATTTTTTTAAGTACTCTTATTAGGAACTAGCATTAAATTTTTTGAAATACCTTTCCACCATTTTTTGAGGTTTGTCTTTGACCCAAGTGCAATGAACTTTATTAATAAAGTTCTAATGTTGAAGTAACTTCCATTTATGGAACAAATCCTACTTGGTCTTTTCTCTTTTAATGCATATGTAGATTCTACTTGCTATTTTATTTAGGTTTTTATCTATTCATAAGTGATTAACTGCCTACCATTTATTTTTTGGAAACTTTTTTGGGTTTTGGTAATAGTTATATAGAAAATGATTTTAGAAAGCTTTGGATCAAATTAAATAGCTTAGGAAATATATGTTCCTTGAATATTTGAAAGAATTTATTCTCTAGACCTAACCTTTTCTTGCAAGCAGCTCTCTAAAAAATTGTACAGTTTCTTCTGATTTACATTTCTGTTCATGGTTTCTATTCTTTCTTGAGTCAATTTTGATAATTCATTTTTTTTAATTCATCTGTTTTCATCCAAAATTTAAATGATGCACATCTTAATGATTTTTGGTATAGATGATATTCACATATGACCTTTAAAATCTATCCTTTGTCTTTAGTTATACACTCCACCAAAATTTTTTTTTATTATCTTTCTCAAAGAAAGGTACTTGTATATATCAGTTGTTCTAAATTACTGTTTTAAACTATTGTATCCTTTTGTCTGTAATAATCGCTCCTAACTCTTTAAAAAGTTTTTTCTACTATTTTCTTGGAACTCTTTTTATAGCTTTTAAAATGGAATTCTCAGTTAATTTTTAAAAACATGTTTGATAATAAGAATACTTAAGGTTCTTATTGTCTGTAATTATAGTTTAGCTTTTTTGTATCCCCAATACTTGATATTTAAAATTTCCAGTTGGTTGAGGCTTTCAATTTCTGACTTTTTAGAAATTTAAAAATATTTTCTCACTAACCTATGATACGAATTTGTTAGTAAAGATGTAATTTACCCAATATAAGGCTTTATATAGTTTTAAAATGAACCATATCTTTAAAGTTCTTTTTATCTTCATTTATTACCTGTTTGACCTACTAGAGACCAGAGAGTTGATACAATTTCCTACTACAATGGTATTTCTCTCTAAATATCTTCTTATGTTTCAAAAAAGACTTAAAGTATTGTAATGCAGTGTTTTTGGTACATCTTAGACCATTCAGGCAGCTGTAACAGAATTCTATAAACTGGGTGGCTTATAAACAACAGAATTTATTTCTCACAGTTCTGGAGGCTGGGGAGTTCAAGATCAGGGCACTGGCAGATTCAGTGTCTGGTGAAGGCTTGCTTCCTGGCTTATAAACAGCAGTCAGCAATCTTTTCATTGTTGTCTTCGCATGACAAAAAGAGCAAAAAATGTCTCTGGGGTTTATAAGGCCACTCATCTCATTCATCAAGGCTCCACCTTCCTGACCTAATCACTTCCCAAAGTCTCACCTCCAAGTCCCATCATGTTGAAGATAAGGCTTTTCAATAGATGAATTTGGGGAGGATATAAACATTCAGTCTTATAGCAATACTTTATCAATTTAAAATAATTTTTACCCTAAATTATTCCTCGTCTAGTATTACAAGTGACACCACTTTCTTTTGTTTTTCATATTTCTGAGATGTTTTCCATCCTTTTAAATTGTGATCTTTGTTTAGTTGAAACTCTTGCCAACATTAGTTGGTTTGGTTTTTCTCTAGTTTTAATAACTTATCACCTTTATCTTTGTTATAATTGATGAAGTTGGTCTTTTGTTGTTTGCTTTTTTTTTTTGCTAAATGGACTGTTTTTTGTGCTTGTCTCCATAGTTTTTAAAGTGATACCCTCTTCTCATTGTTAATTCTGCTAGTGTTCCATGTTTTTTTTCAAAAGCACCCTTTAAACTGAGGTTTTCATTTTCTTTTTAAGGTATCATTGATATACACTCTTATGAAGGTTTCACAAGAAAAACAATGTGATTGCTACATTCATCCATATTATCCAGCCCCCCCATACCCCATTGCAGTCACTGTCCATCAGTATAGTAAGATGCCACAGAGTCACTACTTGTCTTCTGTGTGCTACACTGTCTTCCCCATGACCCCGACACACACTATGTGAACTAATCATAATATCCCTGAGGTTTTCATTTTTGAATCTTTAATCCTCTGAAATTTATTTAGTTGTAGGTATGACGTAAAATTCTGTTTTCTTTTGTTTTTTTCCACCTATCTGGTTGATGCACTCCATTTACTGTAAGAAACACCTGCATTTCTTTTACTAATTAAAAATCCCTTTATCTTTTACTAAATTCCTGTTGTATTTGTGTCCATTTTGAACTTTTTTTTTTTTTCTTTTAATCTGTCTAAACATATGCCAGTACCCCTATAGCTCCAGGGGGAAGGGTGTTCCTGGCCCGGGGCAAATACCCTATGAAAGCAGTGAAACCAAAATAAGTCAAGGGAAAGAGTAGGTTTGGGAGAAAGGCTTTTTATTGCTCACAGCTTGCTTGAATTTGCTGACTAGGCCCAGCCCTGTCCGTCTCCTCTCGCCACCACTCTCACTCTGCCACTAGGGTGCACTCTCTACTTCCTGCCCACCCTTTCCAGGAGGAACTCCATTGGCAGGTCCTTGGTGACTGGCAGACACCAGACCAATTATGTACCAGGAACAGATGAGAGGCAAGAACAGCTGTTCCCCCTTGCCGCAGAAGGCAGGGAGGCTCTGCAGTGGTAAACACCTCTTGATAATATAAATTAACTAAGGTTGTGTTGGAGATTCTGAAAATTCTGCAGTTTACCCTGAAAGCCTATCTCGCCACCACCCTCCTTACCCCAGAAGGACTCAGGAGACACAGGCCCACGCAAGAGATTTTATCTGAAAGAGAAAATGGCTGCCCCCAGAGAGAGGGGGAGCAGCAGCTCGTGAGTGAGGAAGCGCATTTTTAAGGAGTAGGGGTAGGGTGTGTTCTACGTTGGTAATTGGATCTTAAGGGGTGGGCGACCATGTGGTCGGTGGTGATTGGATCTTAAGGGGTGGGGGTCTTAGTGTGCCAGAATTTGCCTTCATACCCCATAACCACAGTCACACTCCTTTGGTTATTATGGATTTGTGATATGTTTTAGAACCATGTAGATTTTAATTCTTTCTTTCTGGCTTCCTTGAAACTTGACCTTTTCTCATTAGTCTCCCTTTTAATCTCATCTAGCTGTCTTTTCTTCTCAATCTGGACTCTTCTTATGATTCTTTTGGCTGGATTCTTATTTTATTCAAGGATTCCAGATGGTTCTGTGAAATTTTCTTTTGGATACATCCAGTAATAATTGCTTTTCCTTCCCCCTGATTGTTGTTCTTATTGGTTCCCCCTTGTTCTCATATAGTTTGTTGGGTTTTTTAAACTTTTTTTTCTTTACTTTTTTAATCCTGAACAGAATAAGATCTGTGCAGACTCAAATTTTGGAGTTGTACTGATCTTTTTTCTTTGTTTCTTTCTTTAGGCAACACTTCCCCAGATCAAAAGGAGCCAACACCTTTCATCATTGAATGGATCCCAGATATCCTTCCCCAATCCAAGATTGGTGAGCTACGAATCAAGTTTGAGTATGGTCACCACCGGAATGGGCATGTGGCAGAGTACCAAGACCAGCGGCCCCCTCTGGACCAGCCCTTGGAACTGGCCCCGCTGACCACCATCACTTTCCCTTGAGGCAAAATAAGAGTCTTCTGCTGCTAAATTTGCACATCCCCACCCCTTGACAACTTTAAATCCTACTTAGGCACTCAGATAGCCCTGTTCCTTAGTGAACTGCTCTTAGCTAAAATGCAATTTCTCAACACTTCAAGTGGATTCTGAAGAACTTTTCTTGTAAATAGCCTTTTTGGTGCTGCTGTGTATAGTCATTATAAATTGGATGGCATTCTAGCTAGTTCTTGAACAAAAGGAATTTCCTTCCTAAAGACTCACCTTTAGAGTTTGTTCTGCTTTTTTCTAATTCTCTTAAGAAGTTAACAGCACTCAGCCTTATACCAACCGTGTTGGAAAGTTAGTAATACCTTGGTTAGGGCACAGCGATAAGGACCATCCTGACAGTTCCAGTCATGCCCTTTAATTATGTTCTCAAATAAAACCCAGTGTCACTAGTTTTTCCAAATTATGTATCATGTTGGCCTGAGTCTAAAATTATAAACCTTTTGGGAGATTTAGATGATAGTGAAAAGGAAAAAGAAATCCAGGTGTCAAAGGAATATTAACATTTAAAATTAATACTTGTTCCCTTCATATTCCTTCTTTATTCTCCAGAAAGTTTGACAGCTGGTAAGATACAATTTCTATTTGTGAGTTCACTGATCACAGAATGGAGATACTGAAAGACACAGATTTAGAAATCTATCTTCAAGGAGAAAAAAAGAGAATGAATATTTCCTATATACCTACTTTGTGCCAGGCACTTTTATTTATATTCTCATTCATTCGTCTCCATCATTTAGTCCTCATTATTCTTTGGGTTTAGGCATTACTCCTTTTATAGTTAAAGAAACAGCCTCTCTGAGGTTAAGTATCTTGCTGGAAACAGCATTAAAAATATTGTTTCATTTTACCGCAAAGTGCTTGTTCTTTCCATTTTGTCAGGTTGCTTTGATATAAGTTCCTTATTCGTTGCCTTTGAGAAGACAAGAAAAACCCATATGAAGTAGGCACTTGTTTTTCTTTCAATTGCATGTAACAAAAACCCAACTCTAACCAGTCAGGCAAAAATGGGAACAAATGACTGGGTCAAGAAGACTAAAATAGGGCTGGAAAACTATCCTAGGGTAGAGCTGGGTGTGGCTAGGCCTCAGGACCTATGGAACCAGGGTCCATCTGACCCATCTCTCCCTCTCCTGGGGCTTTACTCACTCACAGCACAGAGCAGCTCTTTCTGGTAGGAATTCTGGCTCCTAATGTGCCTTAAAACATGACTTTGACTTCCACTCCAAAACAGGATCGACTGCTCTACTTCCTCCCTGATCCCAAAGTGCAAAAACCCCCAAGAGAGGCTCTGATTGGCTTAACTTGGGGGAGGGGGATGATGAGCAGTTCTAATAAAGGGTAGAGCTGTGCCCCTACAGGAAGGGGATGGATAGGCAAATTAGTTGTCTATCCTATATGATTAAGGAGCTAGCTTGTGTGGGGATATCCTTAGTGCTTCAGACAGTGGGAGACTGATTGAGGAGAATCTAGAGAGGTCCACACAGAGCTTGGAACTTGCCCTGAGCTTTAAAAGAGAGGAAGATTTAGATAGGTATGGAGAATACCCAAGGAATCTGGTTGGTTCATTCTGAGAAATCCTTTAACCTGAGTACTTGAGGACATCAGTCACAGCTTTTTAACTAAGACATTTGCCTGTGAGTTACCAGGCAAATACCTGGGTCTGGCAGTACTTAGCTATTACCACAGGGGCCACAAAACACATGATCTACCCAAAGAGGCCCTCAATCAAGTGTTAAGCTCTTCACCCAGGACCACCATCACAGCCCATCAAAATACTGAATAGAGTTCAGAGTTACACTGACTTTTCTAGCTTGACACCCTCTCTACTAGGTCAGTCATGGGCCCAGAAGTACCAGTAGTACTGTCGCACCCACTTGCAGCATCCAAATACCTCTGGGACATCATCAGTGTTGGCCTCACCTTACACTACCAGAGTGGTCTTTAGATACTCTTACCAGAGCAATACTCTTCAAACCTGCACCCACCTGCCTCCACACCCCCACACACTATCATCTGTACTATCCATTACACACATACTCCCATTACTCATAGAAACTCCCATCTCTTAAGGGCTACAACCAGCTGCTGCCTTTCCACTGCAGCTACCATTTGTATTCTGGAGGAAACAGCTCAAAAACCTCCATGTATGCAGAGCTTCTTGCCTATTGCACAGACTGATCATCCTCAGACTGAGTGTATTAACAGGTCTGAGAGGTTTGCTGCCTTAACTCCTCCAGGCAACATGTTTGGGCCTCTATCAGTGTGGGTATCATGAGAACAACTTGCTGCTCCTCCACCCAGAACATTTAGTTCTGACCTATCGTATCCCTGCTTCTATCAGAACGGCTATCAACTCAACAGCTTGCTAGTATTTAGAGGAATGATAGGCCACTCAGAGACCTCCAGAAACTCCAAGAACCACCCACCTAAGTGAAGCTCCATAGGCCTGCCACCTGGCTCTCTCTCAAGGTACCAGATGTCATCAGCCCTGTAGTGAGGGCCCACCAATTCCCAGTCACGTAAGTCTATCCGGTCTTAAATGCATTTCTATTATGGCTGGTCTTCCAATAACCTTGCCTTTCCTCCAGCCCACTGTGTGCGGATACACAGGCACACATATGACACACACTTCAGCCCCAAGGCCTGGCCACCTAGAGAGTACAAGCTGTGTCTGTCATCTAAGAGGCAATATTCTGTCAGTGCCTGGTTCTTCCATGTCAGAAAGAGCCCGGAACTTGCTTTCCAGTAGAAGAACCCAGGGAAATACCACCCTTGCTGAGAGGGAGAGAATGGGCAGGGGCTGCCCTCCTCCAGCTCTTTAAAACCTGACCCTTTCAAGCTTAAGTTACAGATAACAAAGAAAAGTCAGCTACAAAGAACAGGCCTTGAGTCTTTGTGAGTTTTCCCCCTCCACCTATTATTTCTGGGTTTTTTTTATCTCCCAGATTTTTAATATTCTGGTTTTCTTCCTTGTGATATTTACATCTTGTTATATTTTGATATTCTTATTTTATGCTCTTTTTAAACCTTACAGACCTTGCTTTGTCTACCTGCCCTCCCACCATCCAGCTCTGCAAATGCCCTTCACATCTTTCCATCATCCCACCTGTCTCACCAAGGTAGCAGAATGACTTGTTTCACTACAGCCCTTTGATGTGTATAGCAATCACCCAAGGATCTAGTTAGAATGCATATTCTGATTCACAAGTTCTAGGGTGAGGTCCAAAATTCTGCATTTGTATCAAGCTGGATGGATGAAGTACTGGCCTGCACAGATGCTCTTGGTCTGCAAACCGACTTTGAGTGGCAAGAGCTAATGCTGACCTGGTACTGTGACTCCTATCTTTCACAGCCACTAATGGAAGAGGGCAGTCCTGGAGGTAACACTCAGCAACTGCTGGCCCTCGCATACACCTAGGGCACTAACCAGTCATGTAACAGGGTGTTTCAAGGCAGTGTGTTAGTGTGAACCACTTAATTTAACGCTCCCACAGCTACTCCAGCTGATTGAGGAGCTAGCCTTGAAGCTCAGAACTAGTTCTTGTGAGTTCAGTTCAGAGTTGCTTGGAAGTCAGAAAGTGAAGAAAGCATGCAAGCAAGTTTATTACACTCTGTAACAGAGCAGACCCCAGCTACCTACTGTGAGGCTGCTTTTCTGACATTTCAGAGGGCAGAGAAGTCCTTGATTGACAATTCTTGGCCCTCCAGGCCTGATCTGATAGGTGAAATGAGGACATGGGCTAGACTGTGCCTGAGCTCTGATGTCTCTTATCTGGGGAGATGCTGGACATTTCCTGAGTCACTGCTGGCCCCTGTGGCTTCATCTGATTAACTCGGAGTCATTTCTGGCTCTCTAGCTTTATCTGATTAACTCCTAAACTCCGAGTTAATTTTGGTGGGTCCCACTATTTTTCCATTCCAGTCATATCTATTTTTCTGCCTAAGAGTTCCGTCTGGATAGATACAAAAATGGGTCTGTAACTACACACATTCCCTATGGTTTCTCTCACTCTTTACCCAGCACCAATTTTTTCATTGTCCTCCTCACAACTACCATCTTAAGGTTCAGATTTTAAGCCCAGGGTTCAAACCCCCAGTCTAACACGTGCTTATTTACTGTGCGACCTCAGGCAAGTTATTTAACCATCTGATCCCCAGTTTCCTCATCTGGATTATGTGCATACTAAATAAAAACACTGCATATGATATGCTCATCAAATACTGTTACCCTACTGCCTACTATTTGCACTTCTCTTTTCCTCTTCTGTTGTTGGTCCAGGAGGAGGGGGTTTCCCGTTCAGGTCAAGTTCACTATGAATTTCGTGAGATGGAATTAAGACAAGATCGAGTTGGGGGCTGTGGAGTGTCGGTTAAAAAGGGGTTCATACCACATTTATCTCATGGCTGTGACCCAACTATGCAGAAGCAGCAAAGACAGCTCACTCTCTCCTGGCTCTTGTGCTGCTCCCTCCTGCTGCTTCCCAGCATGGGGCTCAGTTCTCTCCCTTCCTAGCAGCGGGGCTCGGCAGCTTCCCTCCAGCTGCTTCCTTTCTCCGCCCCGCTAAGCTCTTCCTCCTCTGCTCGCACCGTTCTCCTCCACTCTCCTGCTGGTGGCTCAGTCTCCCTGCTGCGTCTGCTTAGCAGCACTAGAGCTCTGCAGCCTCCCGCCTCTCCTGGCTCTCCCTTCCAAGATTCCTTTTTTCCCCTCACCAGTTCTCCTACCTTCCCAGCCCCTAGATCCAGGGAAGAACCCTGTGGGCGGGTCTCCATGGTGACTGGCAGACTCCCAACCAATTACCTACTGGGACTAAGAAGAGGCGAGAATAGATGTTTCCTTCCCACCCCTCCCCTGGAGGCAGAACTCCTCGTGACTGACCAGCGCTTCTGTCGGCAGTAATCCTGCTGTTCATAGATATGCATAGATATGTTCATAGATATGCAACGCAGGCTTATGTACACAATGGTTGATATTAGAGCCAGGGAGGATCCTGGCCATAATTTTCATTTTCTCTACAACCGTGTTTTTCCAACTTAGCCTTGGTGTTTTTCTCTTAGAAATTTTTGTACTTAATACCATTGTTACAAGAACACAACTTTGTTTACTGTAAAAGGCTGTAAATAACAAAGAGGGATGCTGGTATTCATGAATATTACTTTGATAAGTTAGATAAAAAGGGTTACAACCTTAAAAGAAGGAATATAAAAGTTACGCTTCCACACTACTGAAAGGAACACGAGGAAGACAACGACCTGAGCCACGGTTGGGGGACTGTCACGCGGCGGCCGCCCCTCGCCTCCGCGAGATGACGTCAGTCACGTTCTCCCCTTGCTCAAGCCACCGCTTCCGGGCGGTTTGACATCTCTTCCACCAGGCGGCGCCGCAGGACGTTCTGTTGCTGATGCCTCCTGCGCAGCCGCACTGGTCACTGGACACGTCACCACCTTCGCGTCTTTTCTGGAGAGCGCGGGAAGGCGAGTGCTGGAGGGTGGTGGCGTCACCGGGGTTCCCCGCGCGGCTCTCGGGGGCGGGGCCGGGGACGTGGCGCACGGAGAGGAGGGGGAAAGAAGACTGGACGGGGTGCGGAGTGGCGCCGAGCGCAGGCCCCTCCCGGGCTGGCCGGGCCGCGCCTGTCCCGGACGCTCGGGCGCCCGCCTCGTGACCCGCCGTGGGCCCTGCCCGAGCCGCTGGAATGGTGCTGACGAGGCGGGTTCGGCGGGGAGGGACACCGACAGCCGCCTGCCAGGGCCGTCTCCAGATGTGCTCCAAGTACTCCGGACGCCTTTAGACCCCATTTTGGGCCGGCACCCACCTCCTGGCCCCATGGGCGGCTGCGCCCTCGTGCGACCCGGGCCCAGCCTGGACTCCGGGACAGCGAAGTGGACTCGAGCACTTGGGGCCGGACCTCAGCTGGAGCTCCAAACCGCGCGGCTCCGCGGGGGTGGGGTAACTGCACCCACCGCCCACGCCCCTTGCCGCCGCCGCTCACGTTGTCCTCCTCCGCCTTCCCAGTGTTGGTCAGCCCTGCCCCATGCTGTTCCTACCAGGTGGGGAAAGAGAGCGTGGGCTCTGTAAAGGGACCCGGCCCACCATTTACTGTTCGCTTTGAGCAAACCATTCAGTGCCTTTGAGTGCCTGTTTTATCTTTTTTTAAAATACAAATAGTATCATCCACTTCACAGTCTTACTAGTCTGTGCTTAGCACGTGATAGGCAGTCGGTCAAAAGATACAATTACCTTTTCACCTTTACCCACCTGGTCCTCAGAGCCAGTTGGCAGGGGCTTTAATTCCTGAATAATACTTAAAAGGCTTTGTTTGGTTCCATGTACTGGTTTTTGATAGAGGCCTTCCTTTTCTTAGTATGAGCTCCACTGCCTGCCCAGTGGCTTTGGAAGGAAAGGTGGCAAAGGGTTTATGTGTGTCCTAAGTTGAACCTGGAGCCTAATCAGAATTTAGGCCAGGGTGGTTACTAGAATTTTCTCTGGGCCCTAGCGCCTGTGAAACTTCTTAACTGAGACAACCACAAGATTTCCTGCTGGGAGACCTGTCTGGGGCACACACTGCCTTGAGGCACCCATCAGTTGTCCTCTTCCAGTCACTGCCCCTTCCCAGAATTTTTCGTCGCGTGTTAGATTGCTGTGGCCAAGTCATCTTTCTTGGGATGGCTTGAGCCCTGCGAACAAGCTAGCTTCCAGTTGTTTCTATGAGGCTGGTCTAACAGAGTAAACAGAATACAAGACTCTCTACTAGAAGGAAGAAAACTAGTTATCTTGAAATGCTTATTTAGCATGTGTTAAGGACTTAACACAAGCTTTTGAGTCCCACAACCGGTCCTTTGAGCTAGGCAGCATTATCACCCCTTTACAGAGAAGAAAAACTGTCGTTTAGCAGGTTAAATAGCATGCCTTACCTCTTACAGCAAGAATATTGTAGAGCCCTTGCTTTTGAGACCATACTAAGTTTGGGTTGCAGAGCTGTGGCAAGGGAGAGAGACAATTACTTAGCCCTTCTCTAGGTTATGAGATGCTCAGGACCATCCTAGAGGGTATGAGCAAAGGGACTGTGGACTTCCCCTCCATATCCTCACTCATTTGGCCACCCTTGCCATTTGGATTAAGGCCAAACCAGTTTAAGTGACAGATCAAGGGCAGCATTTGAGGTTCCAGAAGCCCCTAGAGACACAAAGGGTAACCTCCCTCCCCACACACACACTTTGCTTTGGTCATTGGTGGGTTAATGGAAGAACTCCTGTGTATCTGACTTAGGCCTTTTTTTAGCACCATCTGGCAGGAGCCACATCTTGCACCTGCTGTCTCTAGGAACCTTTGCTCATTTGTCAGTCAGTAGTGCAAGAGGCAGAAATGTGGTGCCTTTGTAATTTGCATTCAGTGTACCTTAGGGATGGCTGTGTTCTATTATGTCCTAAGAATGGCAGTTCATATCCACTGCTGTGGTTTATGTGGAACTATGAGATACAAGAGAAAGGCAAAAAACAGAAGTCCATTCTCCATTTTCAATTTTAAAAAGTCTTGAACTTAACTAGAGACATTCCCAAGATAAGGCAAACTAGTAAGGACCCAGGTATTTTTTAGTAGTTCTTCAAAACCCAGGGCTTTGTAGGTAAATATTCCTTGGATTGGATCAAGGCGCACGCAGTTCCTGTGTTTCAGATCATAAAGCAGATGAGCCTAGTTGAGCCAGGGCCACTTTAAATGGAGAGTGGTTTGTTTCTTCCTTTTTGCTGCCAAAGAAGTCCTTCCTGTCCTGACTCATACTAACATACTTCCTGAAACCTACAAGGCATGGGTGCTCAGGCACTTAAAGTCAAATTGGAGAAATATCTTCTGTTTTGTCAATATAGCCTATACTCAAGTGACAGGGAATAAGTTTGTTTCAGACCAGTGAAATCCAGATGTAACAGATGATTAGCTATCCATGAAAGTAAATCTATAAATAGTTTGTAAATCTGTTGTCTAGAAGTTTGAAGACATCCCAAACACTGATCAGATATCTGAAAGCAAGCTCAGGAAGGGCTGGAAAGTGGTTAATTTAGGTTAAATCTAATTATTTGTGATATAAAGCAGTTTGGAGAACCAAGGAGTTTGGTCATTCTTTGAAGTGTAGAAGTATCTTCTGGCACTGCCTAAGGAAGGGCAGGTCTTGACTTAAGGAGATTTGAACTCCATGATTTCCTTGGTCAGACTGTACCTGTAGCAGAGAAAAGGGGCCCTGCCCTAAAGGAGCAATGTTTCTCTAGGTTGGTTCCTTTTATTCTAAGTCCATATTTACTAAGCAGCCTTTACTTTAGCCCATGAGGAGAAGATCAGACAGGCCAAGTCAAGCATTTCAGTCCATTAAAATATCCACTATTCCTTGCTGTAAATCAAACATTGTCAATTTGGTTTGTATGCCATTCAGCCTCTGTGTGAATTCAGTTTAATATATGTTTGAGAGATGGGTCCCCTCACAGTGGACCAGCCTGAAAGTATAAGGCCCAGATCTGGGTCCTTGCTGAAATTCATCAAGTACTCCCTAGTGGGGACCTGTGAGAAGGGTAGGATAGGAGGAGGGAAAGCAGGAGCAGGATCCAGCTTTGCCAAGGAAATACTACCCTTGTCTTATTGTTGACCTTCCTGTTGCTATTGCATTCAGGAAAGCTGTATTATCAGCACAAGGCAGAGAATGCTAAATTTTAGATGAGTGACATAGGCATTGAGTGATATGGATTCAGAGGAAGGTGGAGGGTCAAAGATGGTGCTACCAAGGAGGACAGTGGATTTGCCAAATGGATACAATTTCAGTAGGTGGAGAAGAAAAACCCATTGCCACTTCAGTGAAGTTCCCCTCTAGAGCTGATGTAAAATATACAGTCATCTGATCTCGTAGCTGCTAGCTGCTAAGCCAAAGAAAAAACACTTGTGTCAGAAGAAGGAGTGGTAGGTTCCAGAGAAAAGGAAAAATCAACTGTTCATTCAACAATTTGTTTATTCAACATTTACTGAGTATGTACTATGTGCCAGTCACTTAGCTGGGTGGGGATACAGAACTCAAACAAACAAAAGCTTTAAAAAGTTTACATTTAAACAAGCAAAAGCTTTAAAAACTTGAAAAAGTTTACATTCTAGTGAGGAGAGAGAAAGACTGGAAGGAGGGAAAGAAGGGGGGATGGATAATGCAGTATATCAGGTGTGAGATAGAATTAAATGAGGGTGGGGAGGTAGGATATGATGAGGTGTTTTTCCTCCAAATTTTAAAGTATTATGTGCAAGTTAATATAAAGGAATATAAGTATATGTTTACATACATATAATATATAGTCTTTGATCATCTTCTGTGAGTTGGGGGAGGTGACCACGCTGTGACACACCAGGAGGTAAAATCTGTGGCTATGACTCACTGCCTGGAAAAAAATAAACCAAGACCTCTGAATGGAGCATTTTCTTCTGAAAGGCAGGAAAGCCAGGTGCGATGACAGAGGAAAATGGGATTGTACCTTTGACCCTTGAATGTAAACACTATGGTTTTAAGAAAATAAGTGTTGACCTGGTGAGATGTGATAGAGCCAAACAGGGAAGAGGAAAAAAGCTAAAGAAGCACTTTTCCCATCAGGGGGTGGGGGCCAGGGAGTGGAGAGTGGAGGAAACCAGGCTTGGAGGTGGGTGGCTGTGGAATCTGCAAGAGCACGATTCCTCAGAAGGTTCCCTGTTTGCAGATGCACGTGTGAGGCTGGAGATAGTGAAATTGGGGGTAGGATCTCAACCTGCCCACCTTGAGCTCAACAGCAGTATTTTCTGAACCAAGAGTGTCAGAACTATTAATCTTATACTCCTTCTTGGTGCCAGAGGTGAAATTGGGGCACAAAAATATTGGCATTCTCAAGACATTGTGATATGAGCAATGGGACAGAATAGTAGAAGGAAGTAGAGGTGTGGTTGAGGAGGGAAAGATCAAATTTGATACAGTGTGAATACGAGTGTCGAAAGACAGTACATGCTGGAACATGGCTGAGAGATGTACAACAGGTCTCAAAAGTCTGTACTGACCTGCAAAACTTAGATGTCAGCAGTCACCAATATTCTCTTTGAAGCTGGAGAAATGGGGGTACGGGTGGCAATGGTAGCTGAGCTTGGCTCATTCCTGGCTTCACCTCCTCCTCCTTCCTCTCTTTTGTTAATGATATGGCTGGGGGGAAATTAAAGGAGTGGAGGGGGACTTGTGTTTCTGGATGTCATGGTTGCTCCCCAGCTCTGTCCTTGGGCAAGTCTGTCTACCTCTAGGCATTCATTCTAGCTTCTGCTGCATAAGAAGGACTTGAAGTTGTCTCTGTTGGTCTCTCAGGCATAGTGTAAAGACAGAATGCTGGAGGCCCCTTCACCTTTGACCCAGCTTGTGGAAGGACTGGTCACTAAAAGGTAGTTAAGTATCATCCCTTTCTGAATAGTTTTCCCTTTTGCTCCCTTGGCTAAGAAGCAATGGGAATAAGTACAAGAGAAGTTTGATGGGAACCTGAGAAGTGGCATCTTACACAGACACAATAGTGGGAAGTAAAGACCACCAGTTTTATAGTCTGAGTCTGTTTTTGAAGAATCGTCAGGTTGACCAGTATTTTCTGCGTGTGGTATGGTAGTGCCCATGAGAAATAATAAAAGCATCCAAACTCCCTGATCTAAAAATGGCAGTCCCTTCCCCTGTATCATGTACTGACCCTATGTCCACACATTTCTCTCCACTCCCACTGGAATTACATTAGTTCAGTCCATCTTCACACCTCACCTGAATCACCACAGGTACCTACCTGGTCTTCCTGCCTCCACTCTCACCCTCAAGTCTTCCCCTGACATACTGTCTCCTATGCAAACCTGGTCATGCTTCTTCCCTGCCTAAAACCCTTCAATGATTCATCATTGTCTTCAGATGTTTATTAACAAGTAATAAACATATATCGATCATTGTCTGAGGCCTATGGGGGAAAAAACAAGCACAAGACCCAACCTGTACCTTAGCATGATAGCAAGAGCCTCTGTCACCTGGTCCCAATGCCTCCACCCTTGCCTATCTCTTCCACTCCATCCTCCCTCATCCTTTATTCCCCCATCCACACTGAACCATGTAAAACTCTGAGCCATGTTCTCACTCACTCTCTTCTCTGTACATTTGCACAAGTTGGTCCCACCCTCTGTACATTCCTTCTTTTCCCCTTCCCCTGGGTAATTCCTACTTACTCTTCAGGTGTTCAATTCAGGTGTTACTCTTCCCTGACTTTTTATATGCCACCATACTTGAACCAAGGTAGGACATAACAATGACAAGAGCAATGACCATCTGTACATCCATCACAGTACCTTACTGTACCTGTTGGTTTTCTTTGCTCTCCACCATGAGACTGAACTTCTTGAAGACAGGGAATTGAGTCCTATTCACCTTCACATACCTAACTCCTAGCATAGTACTTGAAACTTCAGAGGTGCTCTATAAATGTTTGTCAAATGTGTAAGTAAATAAAAATGAATGAATGAGTGCTTCTCTGATCCCAATCTTGACATGACAAGCCTGGAGAACAGGGCCTTGGCCTACACCTACATTTAATGGATCCTCTCATCCTGTGTTTCCCCCAGGGAGATAGCTTATACTGTTCAGTGTATAGCCTTAATCTGTTTTGCTGAATTTAACTGCTTATATTGTTCAATGACAATTGGCAAAGCCCATGGCATTGGGGAACTCATGGGTGATCTTCAGAGTAAGAGGTAAAATGGAGCCTATCACTTTATGCAGTAATGCTTGTACCCCAAGTTTGTCAAAGGCTGTTTGTTGAAGACAGGGACCTATCTGGTCAGAATCTGTATGGACCCTTCCCCAGGCGAGATTCCATGAATCAGTTCATGCCCTTGTGTTCCCATGTTCTTCACCTGGAAGAAAAAAATACCTGTTGTTAATGGGAATGGGTAATTTTCATATCTGCTTTTGAGTTCTCCTTTGTGAGCTGACAGATTGCTGAGCCTCTTAAGGACATGATCTGACAGCTTCACATCAGTCAACTGTCTTACATTTTTCAGTGACAAAACAGTGTTTCAAGCCAGGATGTCCTGACAGGAAACCTGAGTGACATAATGATCCTTCTTCCTGCTGATGTGTTTTGTGTGGATATGTGGAAGCCACAATGGTGCGGTAGCTTCTTGCTGCCTCTTACAGTCTGTGGTGTTTGTATTCCTCAACCTGGTTGGGGTTTTCCTCTGAGAATAAGCCAGTACAGGATGAATCTCACAGTATCATTCCTGGTGACATTGTACGTGTGTAACAGGGAATGGACTTTGTCTCTATGGGGCCTTCTGCTCCACATTCCCAGCAAATTGAACAAGCTGGGTGGTGGTGTTCTGGCCCAGTACTCTCAGGAGAGATAACAGGCTGTGGTTCTAGACACCTGAATCCCTGCCAAGTTCAGCATTGCCATGAATGACTTGCTTTTAGACTCACATTTGATTTAAGCAGAACCTTTCATTGAACACACCTGGCATACATACATCTCCAATTTCCTTCACAGTAACCAAGGAATTCTAGCTAATGAAAGCTGAAAGCTATGACAGTGTTACAACTAAATTAACATCCTGAATTACATTACTTAGAGTTTGAACTCTAGCTATAATCTTTGCAATATAAAAGCTATTTCCCCAAAACCTTAAAAAAGGAAGAAGAGAAAGCCATTCCTATAAATCATATTTCTGACCATAGCTGACCATGAAAACATCTATGACTCAGCAATATAGCTGCTACTTTGCAAATGGATTTAAAGAACAAAACAAATGAGTGCAGACACATTTATGAATTGATGGTGTCCTAACAGATTATTAGAGATTGGGGGCAGGAGCTGGGGTCTCATGTTTGTTTCTATACGCAGCACGGGACCTCAGCCAGCCATGGATACACATTAGGTGTCGATTAAGAGTCACTGAATTACTAAATGGAAATTTACTGGGGCTCTGCGCTGCAGACTCCACACACAAATAGACTTGCCCCGTGGGATTCTTAGCAAGAGCAGATATTTCATGAGAGCTGTTACTTCAGTTGATTGGTTAGACAAAGTGAAACCAAGGGATTCTGTTTTAAAACTAAATACACTTACTCTGCTAAATTTCACAACTGGGATGTTCTGCTTTAGGTAGGTGTTGGACAAAATGACCTCTAAATTGAGATTTGTGGGTTTAGGAAAATATGGGTTGTTGTTTTTTTTTTTACGACACTGAGAACTCAGCAGGAAAGCTGGCAGGAAGTCAGACTGCGGTCCTTGCCTGAGAGGATGACACAGGCCAAAGGAGAGAAGGAAAACAACAAGGCAGCCAGTTTGTCAGGCATTTTGCAGAGTTTTTCAGCTTTCCAGGTTTTTCTGGAAAACGGAAGAAAAGAAAGAGCATAAAGGGCAGAAGGGATTGGTTAGCAGCTGGATTCAGAAATGCTGATGAGTGGATTTGCCTATTGGTTTTGTTTTTCTAAGAAGGGATAAGGGAAGAGGTTGTACTTGGCCTGAGCTGCTTGCTGGCAGGGCAGTCTCCCCTGGTCCGTGTGCTGACACTGTCGATAGAGCCACTGGAGGAGCCAAGAGCCTCTGCGCTGCAGTCTCATTGAAAAGTGGACGCAGTCTGCTCTGCAGAGATTTCTAAGGCATGTAGAAGAGTAGAAAGGACAGGAGGAGTTTTGTTTTGCTTTTAAAATGTTTATTTATATTCACTTTTCTGGATAGGTGACTCAAAACTAAAAAAATATAAAAAGGTGTATACCAAAAACACTTTCTCCTATTCCTGTGCCCCCCCTCTATCCATTTCCCACACCCCAAACTGATAACCCTGTTTTTAGGTTTTTTGTTTATCCTTCTTGTTGTTTTTATCTGTATACAAGCTAAAACAAATGTATACTTTTCTTTATTCCATTCTAATATAAATGCTACTATGGTATATACACCTTATACACCTTGTTGGGGTTTTTTTTCCCACTTAACACTATACCTTGGTAACATTTCCTCATCAGTATATAGAGAGCATTCTCATTTTTATTTTATGGCTGCAGAGTTTTACAGTATGTGGATGTACTGTAATTTAACTGGTTCCCACTGAGGGACATTTAGGTTATTAGCAGCTAGAATTTCTAGAACAATATTTTAAAATAATAAGCATTATTTCCATGTTCTAGACCTGATTTTAAAGGAATAACTCTAGAATTACTCAATTAAATATAATCAGGCTATTGGTTCCAGACTTACACAATCTATGATTTTCTGATCATAAAGAGGTCTTCTATCCATTGCCTTTGCTTCTAGATTTGAAATTACTTAGATCAGTGTTTAAACAAGCAAACAAAAAAAGCAACTGTTAACAGCCTTTCCTGCTTTGTTTTGCCCTGCCTACTGAATTGTTACTTTTAGGGCTTAGACCCAAAAAGAGGCTCCTACACTGAAACCTGTACTTTAGAGGACCTCACATATCATAAACATAAAATAAAAAATTATTTAAAGAACTCATGAAAATCTTTGTCACCCAGGACCTGGTACTCAGTGCCAGCCCAGTTGTACTCACAACCCTAAACCTTCACTCTTATCACTATATTCAGACCTCCAGAAACCCTATTCTGTTGGCAGCCGTGCTCAGAAAATAGCGCCCCATGCAGGGCAGCCGGAAGGCCCCGAACTTCCTAATGACAAATCATCCCACACCACTAAACTACATGCTAATTGCGCCTTGGCATAAGGACCAATGAGACCCACCAAATGGTTATGCTAATAAGGCATATGGAGCCGCACCAACCAGGTCAGAGCATGAGAACTATATAAGCAAGCCTCTCCTTCCCCTCTGTGTCCTGCCCAACTCATTTGTTTCACAAAGAGCTGAAGAATAAAGCTTTCTGCAGAAGAATCCTGTTGTTGTTGCATGCTGTTCTTGCCGGCGAGGACAGGGCACGCGACAAGTGGTGCCGAAACCCGGGAACCAGAACATCACCGGCACAGGGAGGACCCTTCAGACATCTGGAGAGGATTCAGAACTGCAGGTCAGAAGAAAGCCCGGAGGGGTAAGTTCCGAGAGGCCCCTGCTTTTTAGGATGATGGTTGATGGTTCTCTGTAAATAAGGAGGCACCATGGGGAATGCACCGTCATTAGTCACGGCGCTGCAGACAGCTCTCAAAGAGCGAAACTTGAAGGTCTCCAGCAAAGTCTTAGGATCTTTTGTGAAGGAGATAGACCGTGTGGCCCCCTGGTTCATTTGTTCAGGGTCCCTCTCAATCCCGAGCTGGGACAAACTGGAGAAAGATCTTGATAGAGAGGAGGAGGAGGGTAGCCTGAGGGGAGGCACCAGGCCCCTCTGGAAACTGATTAGAGCTTGTCTGCAAGATGAGAGATGTGAAAAGGTAATAAAAGAAGGTCAGAGAGCATTGACAGATATCCAAGAGAGCATGTCAGAAACGGAACGGGAAACAGAGAGCGCGCGCGGCCGAAAAAAGGCCACAAAAACGAAGGTAAAGAAACCTCAGAGTGAGGGAGAAAGCCCGCCTAGGGCAAAAGCGAAAGAGCCCCGAGAAGCGAGTGACAATCGCCTCGGAGAAAATAGTAAATACCCCTGGAAAGAGTTGAGGGACCTCCAACTCTCCAATAGGGAATCTGAGGAGGAATTAACGTCCGCAGAGGAAGGGGAAGAAAATAAAACCGCAGAGTGTAGAAGTAAGGGAACCAGCAAAGTTGAAAAGCGGACCAAGGAAAAAATGAAAGCAGGGTGTCCCCCGACACCCTTTGCCCCGCCACCTTACGTGAGTGGCGCACTCTCCTTTTGCCACCCAGATACTCTTCAGGCAATTAGACAAATGTTTCCTGTATTTGAGGATAACGGTGTACGCTCTCACCAGCCCCTGAGCCATAAACAAGTTAAGGAGTTAGCAGAATCCGTTCGGGCTTATAGAGTCAGTGCTAACTATACCATAGCACAAGTTGAGAGATTAACAGAGACAGCCATGACACCCGCAGACTGGCAATATGTAACTAAGGCATGCCTTTCTAGTATGGGGCAATACATAGAATGGAAGGCATTGTGGCATGATATCAGCATGACCCAGGCACGCGCAAACGCGGCCGAAGGACAGCCTGCATGGTCATATGATATGCTGACGGGCCAAGGACAGTGGGTAGCCGACCAGACCGCCTTCCCCTTACAGGTATATGCACAAATAAACACGTGCGCCGCCAAGGCATGGAAAGCCCTCACCAACAAAGGAGAAGTATCAGGCAATTTGACAAAAATTATTCAGGGGCTGAGCGAGCCATTTTCTGACTTTGTCGCTCGTATGATAGAGGCCGCAGGCAGAATATTTGGAGATCAGGAACAAGCAATGCCCCTAGTGGAGCAATTAGTGTTTGAACAATGTACCAAGGAATGCAGACAGGCGATAACACCCTGGAAACAAAAAGGGATACATGCCTGGTTGAAAGCCTGTAGAGAAATAGGAGGGCCACTCACCAATGCGGGCCTAGCCGCGGCCATATTACAGAGCCACAAACAAGCCAGGATCACTAACAGAAGTATCAAATGCTTTCAATGCGGGAAATTAAGACATATAAAGAGAGAGTGTAGGAGCCCAGCTTCAGAACAAACAACCCAAAAGACCCCTGAGTTGTGCCCTAAGTGTAAGAAAGGCAGGCATTGGGCTAATGAGTGCCGGTCTATTAAAGATATAGAAGGGAAACCCTTAGAGTTGCCAAAAAACGCCCAGAGGGGCCCCCGTCACCAGGGCCCGCAAATATATGGGGCAACCAGCACGCAAGTGTCATTCGGGAACAACCAGGCCCCCCAAGGAGAGCCACTTCAGGTTCCGCGGGATTGGACATCCGTGCCACCACCAGAATAGTGTTGACTCCACAGATGGGAGTTCAGCCTATCCCTTCAGACTTTAAAGGCCCCCTACCACCAAATACCATTGGGTTACTCCTAGGGCGCTCTTCTGCTGCATTGAAAGGCCTGGTAGTTCATCCCGGAGTCATAGATCAAGATTATGAAGGACAGGTAAAAATCATGTGTTCGGCTCCCAGAGAAATCTATCCTATATCCCCGAGAGACCGCATAGCCCAGCTCTTAGTTTTACCTAGTCTCCACGCCAATTATCCTGCTACCAACACGGAGAGGGGAGAAAGGGGCTTCGGCTCCTCTGACTGGGATTCAGCCTTCATAGTATTAGATTTAGCAGACAGACCAAAATTAACTCTTCAAATAGAGGGAAAGAGCTTTGAGGGAATCCTAGACACTGGAGCAGATAAAAGTATTATCTCTGCAACCTAGTGGCCCTCCAAGTAGCCTGTGACCCAATCCTCACATTCATTACAAGGTTTAGGATATGAGTCAAGCCCTTCAATTAGTGCCAAACCATTGAAATGGCGAGCCCCTGAAGGACAAGAGGGTACAGTCACCCCTTATGTACTCCCTCTACCGGTCAATTTATGGGGGAAGGATGTCATGAGAGACTTAGGCCTCAAACTCATTAATGAATACTCCACCCCCGCCCAAGGCATGATGATGGACATGGGATACATCCCTGGCAAGGGGCTGGGGAAACACCAACAGAGACACATAGAGCCCATCCTGCCCAAAGTAAAGAATGACCGTCACAGCCTGGGTTTTTCATAGGGGCCATTGAAGATGCCATGCCCATACCTTAGCTCACAGAGGAGGCCGTATGGGTTCCTCAGTGGCCCCTATCCTCTGAAAAATTAGAAGCAGCTCATTGCTTAGTGCAAGAGCAGCTCCAAGTGGGACACCTAGAACCCTCTGTGTCCCCATGGAACACACCCATATTTGTAATCAGGAAAAAGTCAAGATCATGGAGGTTGCTTCATGATCTGAGAGCAGTAAATGCTCAAATGAGAATGCTTGGACCCGTACAACGGGGACTGCCACTCCTCTCTGCCTTACCCAAAGAATGGAAAGTGCTCATAATAGATATTAAAGATTGTTTCTTTTCTATACCTCTAAGCTCCAAGGACAGGGAAAGATTTGCTTTTACTTTGCCAGCTATTAACCATGAACAACCCGATGCCAGATTTCAGTGGAAGGTCCTCCCTCAAGGAATGGCAAATAGCCCCACCATATGTCAACTGTACGTTCAGCGAGCGCTAGACCCAATTCGTAAGACCTATCCCACGCTAAAGATCATCCATTACATGGATGACATCCTTCTTTGCTCCCCACAACCAGCGGAAATAGAAGAAGCATATATAGATCTCACTAGATCCCTAGAAAATTGGAGACTGAATATAGCAAGCGAGAAGGTCCAAAAATCTAGTGTTAGCAAATTCCTAGGAGCAACCATTTACACAGATGTAATTTGCCCCCAAAAGCTTGAGATAAGACATAATCAATTGCGAAATTTGAATGACTTCCAAAAACTCCTAGGGGATATTAATTGGTTGCGCCCATACTTAAAGATACCCACCACTGAATTGACTCCACTATTTAAAACCCTAGAAGGAGACCCACAACTAACGTCACCGCGCTCCCTCACACCTGAGGCATTACAAGCCATTCGCAAAGTAGAACAGGCTTTGATGACAGCACAATTAAATAGAGTGCAATCGAATGAACCCTTTGAGTTGTGTGTCCTTCCCACCCCAGAGCTGCCAACAGCAGTCTTATGGCAGCACGGCCCACTGATCTGGATTCATCCCCAAGCCTCTCAGGCTAGGACAATAGAGTACTATCCAGCAGCCGTGGCCAAACTTGCTTTGAGAGGAGTAAAAACCTCCATGACACATTTCGGAGAGGCTCCAGCTAAAATTATAACCCCTTACAGCGTAGAACAGATACAAGTATTATGTGCTATGAATGATGATTGGGCCATACTTGCTTACAGTTTCTCAGGAACCTTTGATAATCATTTCCCTAAACATCCCCTCATCAACTTCGCCAAAAATCATCTCCTAGTATTTCCTCAGGTCACTAGCCTAACCCCGCTGCCTCATAGAAAAACAGTTTACACGGACGGGTCTAAGACAGGCACAGGTGCCTATGTCCATGATGGCAAAGTTGTGACAAAAGGCTACACGCCTGACACTCCACAAATAGTGGAATGTCGCATAGTCTTAGAAGTCCTACAAATCTTTCCTGAACCTTTAAATATTGTATCTGACTCCTGTTATGTAGTTAATGCAGTCAAATCTCTAGAAGTGGCCGGGCTAATCAAAGCGTCCAGCCCAGTAGCCACTTTGTTCAAACAGATACAATCAGCACTACTTCATAGGCAATCTCCTTTGTATATAACTCATATCAGAGCACATTCAGGCCTTCCCAGGCCTATGACCCAAGGCAACCACCTGGCAGACCTCGCAACCAGAAATATAGCTTTTCCCCTGCTAGACCCTATCACCACAGCTTCAAAATTCCATACACAATTTCATGTCACTGCCGAAACACTGCGCAAGCAGTTTAGCATAACCAGGGCCGAAGCTAAGAACATTGTCCTTAGCTGCCAACATTGCTGCAGCTTCCTTCCCACACCTCATGTTGGGATCAACCCCAGAGGTATTAAGCCTTTACAAGTTTGGCAAATAGATGTGACGCATATTTCGTCTTTTGAGAAACTGAAATATGTACATGTATCCGTAGATACTTGTTCAGGAGTCATCTTTGCCTCCCCATTGTCAGGAGAGAAAGCTTCCCATGTCATCCAGCACTGCCTTGAAGCTTAGAGCGCATGGGGATTACCACAGATTCTGAAAACAGACAATGGCCCAGCCTATACCTCTACAAAATTTGCTCAATTTTGTCATCACATGGAGATAAAACATATCACTGGCCTTCCCTACAACCCACAGAGTCAAGAGATTGTAGAACGCGCGAACCGCACGCTCAAATCCTATTTACTTAAACAAAAAGGGGGAATTGAAGATATACCCCCCACACCAAAAACTGCCATAACCCTAGCACTTTTCACTATAAATTTTTTGAATCTGGATGCTCAAAGCCATACAGCAGCGGATCGCCATAATCAGTGGCCAAAAGACCCACAAGAACTAGTAAAATGGAAGGATGTGTTATCTAACCAATGGAAGGGCCCAGATCCAATCATAATCAGATCCAGGGGAGCTGTGTGTGTTTTCCCCCAGAGTGAAGAAAATCCCTTCTGGATCCCGGAGCGCCTAACGAGGAAAGTCCTAAACAAAGGAGATGACTTCGCTGTACCTCCTGACCCTGCTCCTGACACTGGAGACCCCGACTCAGGGAGTATTGAGATGGGGAATCCTGTCTGCCTTTCCTAAGCCTATGCCTGTCCGTTTCAATGCAGCCGTTTTTCCGCGCTTTTTCACTACCAATACTAGTATGAACTTGCCCTACTTAGTTAAAGACACCCTAGTAGCTCCCCTGGGAGAAAACCGATCCTTCGTAACTAATGGGTCATTATGCTTCACCACTCAGAATCTAGCTGGCTGTATCTCCCTGAAACGGAGGAAATACGGATGGTTCAGTGACATAATTCTAGAGGCCAGTAGCCTCCCCGTTATGTCAGCTAAATTTGAAGGGCCTAATAAGGAAGGGAGCCCGTCCTATAAGAACATGACTATCCACCAGATGGTTCTCTAGATCAATGGCACATTTGTACACTCTCCCAAGAACAATTCCACCGACAGGCCTCGTCAACCCAAATATGCCTCCCATTGTGTGGGCGACTATGAGGGAGAGCTGTGGCCCTGGACTGACTGTCAGTCAACTGTAGTAACGTGGGCAACTGAGAAGCAGGAGTTTACCATCTCCCCAGATATGGAGGGACGGCCAGCCAATGAGGCTTGGTGGCCAGTAAAGGTGCTCGAAGGCGAGTTTCGTCAGCAGCTGAGCATGAACCCCTTCCATAAATGGATGCTGTGTGGAGTCAATGGCTCGTGTACCGACCTCTCCCCCTTTTCCGCCCTCCAGGGTGGGGGAATCAGTGTAAAAAATATCACCTTTTAGTGCGAGAATAACCACATGCGCGCACACTAGAACATGATCATGACCCATAACAACGAGAACTACACGTGTTCAGCAAAATCAGGTCCAGAGTCACCTAATTCCCTTTTTCCACCTTCTCCAGTATGCGTATACCCCCCATTTCTGTTTATCTTATCCAATAGTAGCTTTGACTCCTGCTCCAATGAAACCTGCTTTCTGTCTCAGTGTTGGGATGCGCGTAACTTTACCAATGCTTTGGTAGTCCGCATCCCCCGTTGGGTCCCTGTTCCCGTAGACGCCCCTAACACCATGACTCTGTTTCGAGAAAGGCGCGATTTCGGTGTTACAGCCGCCATAGTGCTCCTGATCTCCGCGACCGCGGTCGCAGCCACCGCCGCTGGTATAGCTTTAGACACCTCCATCAAATCGGCTACAGAGCTCAATAACCTTGCAGCCTCAGTAGCTTCTGCCCTGGACCAACAGTCCACACTTGATGGCAAACTGAAAGGAGGAATAATGATCCTCAATCAACGCATAGATCTCGTGGAGGAACAAATGGAGGTGCTCTGGCAAATGGCCCAATTGGGATGTGAGCGGAAATATCGTGCCCTCTGCATCACTAGCATTCAATATAAAAATTTTACACGGGCAGCTAATCTGTCACGAGACCTGTCCCAGTATCTTTCAGGAAACTGGTCCCAAGACTTCGATAGGACACTAGAAGAGCTGCGGCGAGAAATTATCCACATCAACTCCACCCGTCTAGATATCTCCGTAGCAGAAAGACTCTCTTCCTGGTTCCTCAGAGCTCTCTCCCACGTCAAGGAGTGGGCGGGCATGGCTGGGATGGGCGTGTTCCTGCTTGGAGGTCTCATGCTCTTACTCTGGTTGTTATGTAGACTCCGCAACCAACATAAGCAGGACAAGGTGATCCTTGCTCAAGCCCTAATGGCGATAGACGTTGGCGCCTCTCCCCAAGTGTAGCTCAACATGCTTAAGAAGGAAGCTCAGCTTTAGCTTGAGGTAGCTCTTGCACCCTGAGCCCATGTGGCACTGCACCAGGCCCGAGTACCTCAATGCTTAATCACAGCTTTCTTTAAGAAGCTCATGGTGCAAGAAGGTTGAGAAAAAAGGTCCAAACCCTTTGTACCAAGCGGTCCCAACGCCAGCCAGAGGATGCGAGGCAAAGCACTGCAAGAGGTCTTGGACCCCTCTGAGAGGCATGCCTGACTGCATAGGGGTAGATGCCCAGAACCCCTCTCCAAAAAGGGGGCATCAAGAAGTATGATGGAGGTCAGGCCTCTGTCTCCGCCTCTGCTGGCAAGTTCCGCCTTGAGCTTCTGTTAGACAAAAAAGGGGGAGATGTTGGCAGCCGTGCTCAGAAAATAGCGCCCCATGCAGGGCAGCCGGAAGGCCCCGAACTTCCTAATGACAAATCATCCCACACCACTAAACTACATGCTAATTGCGCCTTGGCATAAGGACCAATGAGACCCACCAAATGGTTATGCTAATAAGGCATATGGAGCCGCACCAACCAGGTCAGAGCATGAGAACTATATAAGCAAGCCTCTCCTTCCCCTCTGTGTCCTGCCCAACTCATTTGTTTCACAAAGAGCTGAAGAATAAAGCTTTCTGCAGAAGAATCCTGTTGTTGTTGCATGCTGTTCTTGCCGGCGAGGACAGGGCACGCGACACTATTCCCCATCTGTTAACCTGTGTCCTCAAAACCAAAGGGCAGTGCATTTGAATGCTATGAAGGTTATGGGTTGTGTGCTTCTATGTTGGAAGACTGCTTTGGGGTTCAGGGTGGATATGAGGAATAGACTACTTAGTTAAGAGAAAAAACAAATTAACTTGTTCAATCCTTTTCAGACAGTAGGTATATTAGTTTCCTATTGTTGCTATAACAAATTACCACAAATTTAGTGCTTAAAACAACAAAAGTTTATCATCTTACAGTTCTGGGGATCAGAAATTCTAAAATCAAGGTGTTAGCGGGTCTGCATTCCTTCTAGAAGCTCTAGAGAAACTGGTTCCTTGCTTTTTCCAGCTTGAAGCTACCTATATTCCTTGGCTTGTGACCCCATCCTCCATTTTCAAAGCCAATGATGTAGCATCTTCCAATCTGTCTGTCTTTCCCTCCCTGACTTTCCTGCTTCTCATAAGGACCCTTGTGATTACGCTGGGTAATAATCTCCCCATCTCAAGATCCTTACCTTAATCACACCTTCAAACTCTCTTGCCATAAAAGGTTAACATATTTACAGGTTTCCAGGATTAGGATATGGCCATCTCTAGGGAGCTATTTTTAGAATACCATGACAGAGATAAAACAGATTCTTACAAAATAAAGTATGGTTTCCCAGTAGTACAGAACATCAATTTTTTTCCCTCTGGTTCTAATTCACAGTTACAGAGGTACTCAAGAAACAGCAAATATTCACAGCATTGTACATGACAGCTGAGGAAATGGCCTTTTTCAGTATTAAAAAGATGCATTCTTAAATTTATGCATATGTAACTGTAACATGCATGATTCTCTGTAAATTAGATATATATGGTATCTTAGAATTGTAAGTGATTCTAGATTTATAGAAATGTCATATTTAAGCTTAAAAAATATTTGGATTTATTTTAATAATTCTTATTTGAATATTTGATATTCCACAACCATTGTGGAAAGCAGTATGGAGGTTCCTCAAAATGCTCAAAATAGAAATACCATTTGACCCAGGAATTCCACTTCTAGGAATTTACCCCAAGAACGCAGCACTCCAGTTTGAAAAAGATAGATGCACCCCTATGTTTATCGCTGCACTGTTTACAATAGCCAAGATATGGAAGCAACCTAAATGTCCATCAGTAGATGGATGGATAAAGAAGATGTGGTACATACACACAATGGAATATTACTCAGCCATAAGAAAAAAAACAAATCCTACCATTCGCAACAACATGGATGGAGCTAGAGGGTATTATGCTTAGTGAAATAAGCCAGGCAGAGAAAGACAAGTACCAAATGATTTCACTCATATGATGGAGTATAAAAACAAAAGAAAACTGAAGGAACAAAACAGCAGCAGAAGCACAGAACCCAAGAATGGACTAATAGTTACCAAAGGGAAAGGGACTGGGGAGGACGGGTGGGAAAGGAGGGATAAAGGTGGGAAAAAAAGGAAGGGGGCATTACGATTAGCATGTATAGTGTGTGGGGGGGCACGGGGAGGGCTGTGCAACACAGAGAAGACAAGTAGTGATTTTACAGCATCTTACTATGTTGATGGACAGTGACTGTGAACGGGGATGTGGGGGGGACTTGGTAAAGGGGGGAGCCTAGTAAACATAATGTCCTTCATGTAATTGTAGATTAATGATACCAAAATAAAAACTTAAAAAAATATTTGGATTTATTTTAATAATTCTTATTTGAATATTTGATATTCATTTATTATAACATTTGCATTTTAATAGACACTTAAAATGTCTAAAATAATTTGTGAAAAATGAAATTTTTTATCTTTAATTTTATACTTTATATTTTATGAGTTATTCAGATTTTTTATAACTTAAATACAATTACATTTTAATTTTTAATCCTAGGTCAGCATATGCAATAAAAATATAATGCAAGTTACAAATATAATCTTGAATTTTCTGTACTAGCTACATCTTAAGAAGTAAAAGAAATAGGTGTAGGTGAAATTAACTTTAATTTATTAACTTTAGTTTATCTTATAATCCAATGTATCAAAAATATTACCAATTCAACATTTTATCAATATAAAAATTACTGAGTTTTTTTTGTAGTGAGTCTTCAAAATCAGTATGAATTTTACACATGCAGTAAGCACATCATTGGAAACTTTGCCTCTAATGAACACAAGAAAAAATAATTTTCTCTAATGAATATAAACACATCATTTTATGGAATGTCTGATAATTTAAGAATTTTGTGTGTCTTTATTACTCATTACTTTCTGAGTCTATCAAATTATATCCCAACATATGTCAAAGTAATTAAATTCAGTCAACTCTAGTATTTTGTACACTTTCAGTCATATAAAAACCAGTTTCACTCATCCTTAACAATTTTGTTTTTATGAAAGCATGTCAGATATGGTATATGGGTCTCCATTTGTACTTTCTCCCCGAGCCCCACAAGTGGCATGGGTGGGTCTGATTACTTTCTCTCCACTTTATGACGGTGCAATTGGCGGGGAGAGGCTTCAGGCAGCATAGGAGCTCTCTATGATGGTGCTTACCTGTGTGCACTCTTATTCCTGAACATCTTTCCACATTCCCTCTATGATCTCCTCAACCTCTTCCCTTTCAGTGAAGTAAATATTATTGACTAAATAAATTAATGTATTATTTTTGCCATCTATAAGGACTTTCACATATATATGTATTTGATGTACAGTCAACCCCATGAGGTATAGCAAATAGCAGATAAGGACACAGGCAGAGAGAGTTTAGGTGACATGACCGAAGTTTAACAATAACCAGGGCTTCTCATTTTAAGTTCTTGCTCTTTCTACTTCATTTTGTTGCTGCTCTAGATAAGGCTCTGTGCTAGGCTCGGGAAGATGAAGCCATGGGAAGTCAACTTTTCTTGCTCACAAGTGGTTGATTCACTAAGACAGGAAGACAAAACAAGATATGTGGATCTCAGAGGGTACACATCTACGGCTATGGTTCTTTAGAAAAGAAAAAAATTCCACCTATTTGGGAGAAGAGAAAGGCCTCATGGAATAGGAAAGATTTGGTTTGGGCTTTGATTTGGATCAGGAGAAACAGGAGTTAGGGAAGCATGTTAGGTAGAGCAAACAACATGAGCAAAGGAGAAAATAGTAGCTCCATTTGGCTAAAGCTCAGACTCTGTGTTCAGGAATAATAGAAAATGTGGGGAAGAACAGGGCTGTTTTAATGAAGCCTTAGGATGTTAGGTTTGGGATTCTGCATTTTATGCTGGTGACCCCCCTGGTGGTAAACCCCTGAAGACTTTTCAGGCAAGAAAAAGGCATGTGGGGAGGGGAGCTCTTCATTAAAAGGAGAGAAAATCAGAACCACGGAAACTGAAGAGGAGGCTATTTAGCAGTCCACGGGAGACTCAGCTAGGTTGGTGGTGGAAATGGAAATAAAGAGACATCTTTGGGACACAGCATGGCTCTAGAGTCTATAGAAGTCGACCATTGATTGGCTATGGAAGGGCAAGGGCATGGCTAGAGTCAAACAAACCAAACTTTTTATCCTGGATCCTGGGGAAAAGAGTGTTTCCGTTCACATGAGCTCTGAAGTCAGGAGGATGATGTGGTCAGGAAGAGGAGTGAGGCTGGATGGGGTAGGGATGATGGGAAGCTGAAGATTGGTTTTTTGGGCCTTGTTAATTGACTAGTGGGATAATCAAGTAGAGATAACTGGTCAGATGTTGGAAAATCAGTTGTGGAGCTCATCAGTTAGGGGTGGGGGTGAAGGTACTTCTGAGCTATGGTGGTATAGGAGTTATGGGAGCGAAGACATTCAGGAGATAAGAACAGGACAAAAAGAAAAAGCCACAGGAGATGTCATCTTTGAGAACTCAGAGTAAGAAGGGGAGGAAGTGGGAAGGTGGAGGAGTGACCAGGGAAAGGGGAGACCCTTTGTGAGTGATGAACCTGAAAGCAGAGACAAGGTGTCTTATCCTCCTGTCCCCACACCCACCACCATACCTGGCAGACAGGCACGCAATGAATGCTTGCTGATTGGGTGAACAAACAGATGAATGAATGAATGAGTCAGAAGAGAGAGAATATATCCAAAAAAAGGAAAAGAGGATTTTTCAGGTCATTAATAATATAAATGCTGCTGACAGGAAAAAGGCAGTGTTAGCAAAAAGGAAGTCCTCAGCTTTCTTGCTCTTCTTTTTCATAAACCTCAAGTGGTCACAGGAACAGTGTACAGTGGAGCAGAAGATGACTAAAACTGCCAATAGGAGAGAACTCTCCCAGGGAAGAGATGGGCCCTAAAGACATCTGGGACGGCCGCTGTTGGAGAGACACCAGTGAGCCAGGCCAGTGCTTCCCAAGCAGCTGAAGCTTCCTTTGTTGGCTCACGCAGTTGCCAATGTTTGGGTGCTGGGCCCCTCTGAGTCAGGAAAGAATAATTTCTCATCCTTTGATTAAAATGAGAGACCTGTGTTGGTTTCTTTTATTGCTGGGTTTCCAGTGAGTGGGGTGGGCAGGGAACACCCATGTATAGAATCTAGCCTTAGGTGGAATGGGGCAGGTTGGTCCCTGAACTTTAAATGAAGGCATTCTCAGCACTGGCTTCATATAGAAGTATCTTTTTCTGAACCTACAGAAGGCTGTGGGTTTTCCCTCCAAGGCAGGAGTCTGGAAGTGCCCCTGAAAAGTCTCTTAAATCCTACCCACACTAGGATTACTTGTGATACAGTAAAACAAGAGTTGAAGGAAGGGCAAAGGGTGAAACCCCAGGTCTGCTCCCAATTAACTACACCCTCTCTCCCATTTGGGTCCCTGACAGTCTAGGAACTTTCTGGAAGTGAGTGCAAAGAGGAAGAATGGGGAAACCCAGCAGTAAGAATGGCTGGGTGCCTACAGAGACCCCCATAATGTCTACTTTTACCTCAGAGCTTAGACTGGCCCTCAGCCTTGCCAGGCTCAAGACCTGATTTACTAATGCATCAAGAATGGATCAGCAGTCTGGGGGCTGACTCATTAACCTAGTTCTCACTCATTGATACATATGCAGAGATACTATTTTGATCCCCTAACCAATGTGTTGTTTTCCTCTTAATTTTCTGTTACCCTGTAACCTCACTCCCCTTGAGATGGAAGCACCATGAGGCATCTTTTGCCTCAAGGCACCACTGTAGGGCAGAAGTACCACAGTAAACGGAAGACTAAGGACTTGGATCACAGAGTTCATCCCCCACCCACCACTAGGTCCAGTTTTCCCAGACAGGGAGATGCGCACTGCCTCTGGGTAGCCTGGCACCTCTTGAGGGCACGCCTCCACCATCCCCATACCTGAGCACACAGCAGTAACTAGCAAACAAAAACACCATCGGTTGAGAAAGCGACTGCAGAAAAATGGAAAAGCTTTTTCCTTCTTTTATGGAAAAGAGGTCCCACAAATTATGTAGCTGACCCCATTGGCAAATAAAGCATTCCTGAAGGAGTTAGAGGTCAAGAATATTCTGGGGCATTGTGGCTTAAGTAAGAATATAAGTTAACCCTGCCTAAATTTTGAACAATGCTGGGGCTATTTCAAGCCATATGAAATGTCAACACTAGTGTACAGGATTGTTTACACTATAAATGTCAACACTATTAGCAAAGCAAATACAAAGTGACTGCACATGTGATAAGGAAAAACCTTGGTAGAAGGTGTCTGTTGGCTGTTCAGCTTCATTTGGCTAGAGGAAAAAGGTGGGTAGAAAAGGCTGTCTGGCTAGTTCTCCCTGGAAGCAAGAACCAGCTTGTTTATCCTGATAATCTGGCATCAGATCCATCAAGACTTCAGAAAAATCTTGATTTGAAAAGGGAACTGATCTCATATCTTCAATATTAGGTGCCACCAAATTCTGTTTGTTACCAATTTGTTACACCCATGTGTTTATTTTTATTCATTCCGAAGAGAGTTCAACTTCCTTCAGATTTTTTTTTCACATCTCCTTTTTTGAATTTCCCATTCATATTCCTCTTTATTTGCAAGCTCTCCTACATATCAAAAATAACACTGTTTGTCACTTGCGTTGCAAATAGGTTTTCCCAGTTTGTCCATTGTCTTTTAACTTTATCCTTCTGTGTCTCCCAGTCACATTATCTGACGGGCATGAATGAAGTCACACTAACAGTAATACCAAATCTCATTAATTCAGAGTAATAATCACCAAATATACCACTAATAACTGAGCATGTACTAAATATTTCACGTGCCATTATTCTTATAATTACTCTATAGATTGGGTATTGTTAGTTCCACTTTATACATGAAGAAATGGATAAGCGTGGGTACTTAATTTGCCCTATCACAGTTAGTTAAGGGATGGAATATGGGTCTTGATTCCAGACCTAACACCTAAGCCCCAAGTTCCAACCCTGCGCTGTCCAATACTGTAGCCATATCTACTGAGCATTTGAAATTTGGCCAGTGTGATTTCAAAGACTTAAGTGTGTAAGAAAGAATAGGAGATATCTCATTGTTAGTTTTTAAATTAATTACACATTAAAATCGTATTTTGAATTCATTGGGCTAAATATTTTACTATTTTTTTTAACGTGGCTACTAGAAAAATTTTAATATGAATCACATATTTCTAGTGAAAGAATAGCTCTAACCACTTTACTATACTGCCATCCTTAACTTGGGTGAAGACAGTCTTCATAGTCCTTTTAATCCTTTCCAGTTACATCGCTGTTGTCATCTTTTAAATTTGTTGTTAAATTAAAACCTCCAGTTTTGTTTTTTACATTAATTAAAATCATCCCGGGGCCTCACTTTCTTCAACATTCTTAGTTCCCTCCGCTCGTTGTCACACACCCGGGTCTTGTCATCCAGATTGGATATTCTCCAGTGTCTTTGTCCCCCTCTACCCGCCAAGGTATGAACACGGCTACTGCAGAGTTCAGGAATATGAAAAGTTCCGAGGTGGTCAGTGGCTATGGTTGCACAACCATGTGAATGTACTTAGTGCCACTGAACTGCACACGTAAATTTGGTTAAAATGGTTAATTTTATGTACGTTTCCACAATAACTTTAAAAAGGAATTAAATTCTCATATATATTACACCATGCATGAAACTTGAAAACATTATGCTAAGCAAATAAGCCTGACAACTATTGTATGATTCCACTTATGAGATATCTACAATACGCATATTCGTAGAGACACAAAGTAGACCATTAGTTACCAGGAGCTGGGGGATGGGGAGCAAATGGCTGCGCGGAGGAGAGCTGTGGGAATGGGCGCCACGTGGGCGCGGCGGCGGCAGGGAGAGTGGCCCGAGGGCCAGCGCGCAGGCGTCTTCGGGCGGTGAGCAGAGGCCGCCTAGGCCCAGGGAGAGGAGCGCGGCCGCCGGCGAACCTCGACCGGGACCAAAGGGCCGGGGCGGGCGGGGCTGAGGAACGGCTGGCGCAGCGCTCCATCCTTTCTCCCTTCCTCCTTTAACAAAGGGCCCCGAGGCCCGCGCGCCCGGCGAGCCCGCCCCGACGCGCACCCAGCGGAAATAACCCGTAGCAGCGTCGTGGCGGGGGGCCCTGTGACCCCGTGCTACTCGGGCTGCGCCCAGGATCAACCGTGCCGCACGGTCTTTCTCTCCGAGCCTGAGGCCTTAGAGGTTTTTTTGGTTTTGTTTTGTGTTTGATCCTTTCACTTTATAAGTACTAAGGCTTTCCCCGCCTCTCATCTTCCGCTATCCCAGTGTAGCCGGCGTTAAGTATATACTTCCGTAATTTTCTCCATCCTCCACGCCCCGGTCGAAACGGACACGCGCGCACAGGCGGGGTCTCCTTTTGTTTTCTAAAATGGCACCGTGTAACGCGCCCTGCGCATCTTCTTTTCTGAGTCCACCGAGGAAGCTGTATATTTAAGCTGGGTCCACTGTTAACGGCTGAAGGCACCTCAGTGCATGTGATAAGTCTCATGTTGACGTCCTTTGTTTCCTGTGTTTGACCACCATAACCGGTGCTGCCATGAGTACAGCCCCAGTGCCAGAACAATTCCCGTTTCACCAGGAAGGTCTGAGAACTGTTTCTCCGCAGGCCCACGAGCACTTTGCCGGTGGTGCGACGGTGAAACCAGCCCTACACGAGCGCCTACCTCGGCCTGCCTCGGCCGCCGGGGTACACCCCCCCCCACCACCACCACTCACCGGCTGCGCGCGCTCCTCTTCCGGCCCCCTCCCCCCACGTCCCCTCTGCGGCTGCGGGAGGCCGGCCTGGCTGCCTCCGGGGCCTCCGAGCTCTCTTCCCCTCCCCCTCGCGTTTTCAATATCATTTTCCAAGGGTTCGCTAATCTCCCCGTCCTAAGGAAGAACCAACCCGCTACTCCATTCTGTTCTTTCTTTCCGGTTACTACACAATTTGGAAAACTTCTAATTACTTTGCTGTTATTAGATACTATGTGCCCATGGCATCTAATCCAGAGGTACAATATAAACAGGAAAGACTGCTAACCACCCATTTCCCTCCCCCAAGGTCACGACTGATAACACTTTCCTGATATTTTTCCAGAAGACTTTCAGCAGTATATACGTATTTCGCAAACAGCAGCGTGAGGTGCAGACGACTGCACTTCCCCCAAACTCCTGTAAGTCCGCCTGCTCTCTGGCTTCTCATCAACTTCTCGCTCACCCTCCCCTTCTGCCTTTCTCACGACACTGACGCTGCTTTCTCTAAGGGGCTGAAAATTCATGTCTAGTTCCTTTCACCCCATATCTGATCAGGTGCTAGGAGCTGATAGTGCACCCTTTGAAATATTTATTCCTCCAGTCCCTTCTCTTTGTTCCTCTGACTCCACCTTCTTCAGGCCTCATTTGTCACATTGCCAAGCCACTGAAATAGCCTCCTCCTGCCCTTCCTCTCAAAAGGTCTGGTGTTGATCCCTTATCTTACCACTGGTTACTGATCCAGCATAGCAAATGCTATTCCACGGAAGGGTCCCTTAGTGTCAGGAGATTGATAAAGTGTATTGCATAGGGGGAGTACTAGCCTGGATGACCGACCAGAGGCCCGGGTAAGACCTGAACCCTGCCCTTTTCTTGCATGGTACCGTTTTCAAATCGCTCCACATCTCTGGTTTCCTCACGGATGATCTCCAAGACCCTTCTGGCTCTAGCGTCTGAAGCTGCAATTACAACTCTGTTCCCCATCTCCTGTTCCCTGCCCTGGCCCCTTACCCAGTCAGCCAAACTTCCCTTTCCCTCTCACTGTGCCTCCCACACCTGTCCCCCAAATCTGTTCTCTACATTGCGCTCTCTCTAGAGTGATCCTTTAAAAGCATAAGTCAGGTCATGTCTACTTCTTATTCTGAATATTCAGATCGTACTCATCTTTGAAGACCGGACTTTTAGTCATTGTTTTTCTCAAAAAGCCTTCTGCAGTGTTTCCCAATGAGAGGAGCCCTTTGACCTTGCAAGGCTGCTGTCAGTAACACTTTATCTGTATCTCACTAGTGACACCAACCACTGTGCCTTGTAGAGTTGTTCCACACCTGTCCTTTTACCACCATCCACTTTTCCCCCACAGTCCTTAGTATATTACTTTGTACATGATAGAGGATATAGTTTTGGGAGTCCCAAAGTCCCAGCTCTGACACCAGATCATTGTGTTACCTTGAATATGTCACATAGCATTTCTGAGCTTCAATTCCCCAGATATAATGAAAATAATAACCTATTTCATAGTGTTGTGTCAATTAGATGAGATAATATATGAGGAGGTGCTTTGTGAACTGAATCTATCTACATGGTTGATGATAATAGTAAAGATACTATTACTCAGATACTGGCAACAGTGATTGCTTTTCAAAGCAGAATTTTAAAAAGTGGGAAAAACTGGAAAATGGGAGTTTTTCATCTTGGTTGCAGTCTCAGAATGGAGACTGCATTCTAATTATTCCCTTTATATCAATTACCAGATGGTCTTAAATATAATAATAAAAACTAAAAATAATTTAATGGGAAATGATTAAATTATAATGGGCATAATGCAGGGTCATCAAAGTATATTTTCGAAGAATATTTAATGATATGGGTAACTAATAGTATAAAAATTTTAAAAGCCAGATGCAAAATATTGTGTGTAGAGAGGAGGTGTAAGAGGGGAAGAAGCTTTTTCCCATCACTCTTCATAGCTTTTTATTAGACCTCCAAATGGGGTACCTGGTGCCAGAGAACTGGGGTGTATTCCAGGGCCTCTTGCACAAATAGCTCACTGTCTGCCACTCAAAAGTCAGGGATTCAGGACAGATGAACCAGGAGCCTCATGCCTCAGGGGAAGCCATGGCCTGTCCCAGATCCAGGGACAACCTTTAGCCTGCCTCTCTGTCTCCATGGCCTGACATTCCAGGGTCTTCTCTGCATTTTTTTTCCCATCTGGACTGTGGACTTGGGGCAAATAGCACGTCCCAGGACCTGCTTTGACAGTTTCCAGAGTGAGTTAAGGGAAAGGCTTCCTGCAACCAAAAAGACTCCAAGTACAATTAGAGAACTAAGCTCCAGAAGGAGGGGCCACAGGCCATAGGAGTGAGCAAAAAATGAGTGGTCACCGATGATTAGGAAAGCTCAGGGGACTCCAGAGTGAAGGTGGCATTTATGCTGACCATGAAAGGATGGTAGGAATTTGGTAGGTGGAGATATCATTAAAACTGTATGGTTATTATCTTACCCACATTTCACATGGGGGACAGGGGAAAAGGAGAGGGAGGGAAGATGTTGTATTTAAAATATCCTGTCCCCCTTACTACAACTGTTACTTTAGAAATTGTGGAAAATAAAAAGAATAAAGTGTCCTATAATCCTCTCAATCTAGAGCAGTGATTCTCAACCTGTAGTGATTCTCAACCCTGCTGGTACACTAAAATATATGAGCTTTTTTTTCCCCACCTGATCTGGTTTTTATTTTTTATTAAGATATAATTGATATACAATCTTATGCTCAGGTTTCACATGAACAACATTGTGGTTACTACATTTCCCCTGTTATCAAGTCCCCACCACATACCTCATTATGGTCACTGTCCATCAGCATAGTAAGATGCTATGGAGTCACTACTTGTCTTCTCTGTGCTATACTGCCTTCCCTGTGCCCCCCTTTATTATGTGTGCCAATCATAATGCCCCTTAATCCCCTTATCCCTCCCTTCCTACCCACCCTCCCCAGTCCCTTTCCCTTTGGCAACTGTTAGTCCATTCTTGGGTTCTGTGAGTCTGCTGCTGTAAAATCTGGGGAGCTTTTAGGAAATGCCATAATGAGTTGGAGTCCCACTGTACACACACACGCGCACACACACACACACACACACACACACACACACACACACACACACAAACAAACCCATATGCTCACCCCACCATTAGCAGATCTGTACCTTCAAAATACATCAAGGATCTGAATACTTCTTACCATTTTCTCTCTGCTATCTCCCTAGTCTAACCCTCTGCCTTTTGCCTGGATTGTAGCTGTAGCCTCCTAACTAGTCAATTTCTATCTCCAGCTCCCACACCTGTCCCCCAAATCTGTTCTCTACATTGTGCTCTCTCTAGAGTGATCCTTTAAAAGGGTAAGTCAGGTCATGTCTCTTCTCTATTCAAAACCCTCCTGTGACCCCCCTGCTCACTCAGTCAAAGGCAAATCCTTAGAATGGCTGCAATGTCCTTTATTACCTGATCTGGCTACTTCACTGACCTTGTCTTCTCCTACTCTCCCCTTTGCTCACTGCACTCCAGCCACACTGTGTCTGCGCTGTTCGCAAACACAGCAGGTAGGTTGCTGCCTCAGGGCCTTTGCACTTGCTCTTCCCTCTACCTAGACTCCTTTGTTGGTTCTCACCTTTCCTTCAGGTCTAGGACAAACATCAGCCCATCAGAGGGGTCTTCCCTGAACATCTTAAATAAACTTGCAAAGTCCTGCCTATCTCCCATACTCCTTATACCCTCTTGTCTGCTTTTCTCTAGGGCACTTCTAATCACCACACCCATATCTTTTTTGTTAATCCTGGGTACCAGACTTAAAATCTCAGTCTTTCCTGAAAACAGCTTTTGTGTTTCTGTCTCAAACCTCTCTCTGCACTGATATTCAACAGTACCACTGTTTGCCTTTCCTCACCTCTAAGCCTGTGTTCCCCAAACTCTCCCTCCTCCTGCCGGGACCTGTCAGTTTAGGGAAATGAACTCCTCCTGCCCGGACCTGTCAGCTTAGGGAAATGAACTCGCAGAGGAGTTGCCAGGCATCTAATCGCGCACGAAGGCCCAGGCCAGCTTGCTAGGGAACTCTCTGTGTTTATCTATTTATTCGTTGTAGTTTACACAAAAGAGATCATAATAACATTCCTATTGTTGGATGGTCACGGTGTTTTCCTAGTTTTTACTATTGTCGGCAACCTTGAACACACCCATGACTGTTTCCTTGAGATAAATTACTTAAAGACGAACTATTGAGTCAAAGGGTCCATGATTTTGAGGGCTTCTGGTGCGTATTGCCAATTTTTCCTCCAGTTTATCTAATTATAGTCCCACCAGCTAGATGTGATGCCTTTTATATTCTTACATCCCTAATAAAACAGTATTTATAAAACCTTGAGAGGTGGGAAAATTACATCGTTTTCATTGATGAAATTGGACATCTTTTCATCTATTTCCCCTTTTTTTTATTGGTTTACCTCTGCCCTTTGCTGTTCTATGGGGATATCAGACTTTATCTTCTCCTGATTTGTAATCATTTTTATATTGAGAATATTTACTCTTTGAAATATGCATGCAAGGTTTTTGTTAGGTTTTTCACCTTTCAATTCTGTTCTACACTTTTCACATAGAAAATTTAGAAATATTTAAAGTTTCTAAATTATTTTCTTTGCAACTTTTGATTTTCATTTCCTGCTTCTAGATGGCAGGTTTTAAATAACCCCCATGATATTCCCTGACAGCTGAGACCTAGTATTAAGTGGAGAGGATTATAAACCTAGACATTCCAGCTCTCAAACCACCTAGTCAATGGCTTTCCAACTTTTTTTTACTGTGATTTGTAATAGAAAATACAAATTTACATCACAAATCACTATACACGAAAGTATTTGTTTTTGAAAATTATTTTAAAATGTTTCATGAAACATCACTTACCCTAACTACACGTGATATAGTCTGATATATTTTGTTTGACTAATTTTATTTTATTCTATTTCATTAAAAAAAAAAGGTGTTGGTCTTGACCCAATAAATTGATTTAATAGACCATCAATGGAGCCTTGACCTAGAGGAGTTTGTTTGTTTATTTATTTATTTATTTTTAAAGTGTAGTTTGACCTAGAGTTTGAAGAACATAGATCAGAACCATGAAGAGCCTGATTTTCTCTCCCCAGATCTTACCAATTTCTATGCCTTTCACTCATCTCCCACTCAAAGAGGGGATGGAGGGGCCAATCATCAATCCATGGAGAAACACTGAAGACCTGTGTACTAGTGCTGAGCCTGAACTAAGCTTTGATTAACATCTAACATGCAAAAGCAAAAACTGGTTTTGGATTTCAATCCTGAGGTTTGGAATAAGGTTCTTTCTAGTTCCATGGTTCCCAAATTCTCACCCTAACTATACTCGCTTTAATATAGTCCTAGAAAATTCTTGTCTACTGTGTAATCCAGCATCTGGCAACAAATGGTCAAAAGAATCTGCTTTAGCTCAGCTGTTCCTGCAATTAGAACCCAAGAAAAGGGTGGTACAATTTTCTTGGGCAGACACTAATCTAGTGCATTCTTTTTTTTTTTGGTGGGGGGTATTTTTAACACTTTATTTTAAAAGTTAACATATTGTAAAATTACTCCTTTCCCTCCAGTATACAGTTCTGAGTGTTAACACATTTATTGACTGGTGTAACCAAATGCAGTCAGGATACAGGGGCATTCCATCAATCCAGAAAATTCTCTGATGCTGTCTGATCGTCATCACCTCCTCTCCCTTTCCAACCCCTGAACCACTGATCTAATCTCCATCATTATAGTTTTGTCTTTTTAAGAATAATATATAAATTGGATCATATAGTATATATTCTTTTAACTTCCTTCACTCAGTATATAAATGAACCTTAAGACTGGCTTCTTTTACTCAGCCCTTGAGATTTATCCAATTTGTTGCAGGTAGCAACACAAGGTGCTGATTTCTTTTTATTCTGTGTAGTATTTCTGTGTATGAAAGAGCCATAGTTGACTTGCCCACTCGCCTCTTGATCACCTGTTGAAGGACATTTGGGTAATTCCAGTTTTGGTGATAAGGAATAGAGCTGCTATAAGCATTCACATACAGGTATTTGTATGAACATAAGTTTTAATTTCTTCAGGGTGGTATATTCTCAGAAGTGGTATGATTTCTTAATTTTTTTATTATTTTTATTTTGGTATCATTAATCTACAATTACATGAGCGACATTATGGTTACTAGACTCCCCACATTATCAAGTCCCCACCACATACCCCATTACAGTCACTGTCCATCAGCGTAGTAAGATGCTGTAGAATCACTACTTGTCTTCTCTGTGTTGTACAGCCCTCCTGTGCCCCCACTACATTAGGTCTGCTAATCGTTATGCCCCTTTTCCTCCCTTGCCTCTCTCTTCCCACCCATCCTCCCAAGTCCCTTTCCCTTTGGTAACTGTTAGTCCATTCTTGGGTTCTGTGAGTCTGCTGCTGTTTTGTTCCTTCAGATTTTTCCTTTGTTCTTATACACCACAGATGAGTGAAATCATTTGATCCTTGTCTTTTTCTGCCTTAATCCAGTGCATTCTTTGCACATACTTTTAGACTGGCTTGGAGAAGCCAGTCCCTCAGTGTAAGGGTGGAGAATCATTCAGTAACATACCCTGACAGAAGACTGATAACATAAAAGAAATAAAAAAGTGATGGATGCATTAGAAAGTCCTCCTAAGATACATCAGCCTCAGATTGGGGGTCAGAAGACTTCAGTTCAACTCACCATTCTGTGGGATTTCCTAGTATTCTGTTCTGGGCCAAATCAAAATTTCTCTTTGCCTCATTTTTCTCATGCATAAGTGGTTATAACAATAGCAGCTTTATCAAGACTGGAGAGAAGTATAGTTGGAAGAGAAGCAAGGTGCTGTGCAATGGCAGTTGCTGCTTTTGTTGGTTTGCATACAGGCCTTTCTGACTTTGAAATGCTGGCTCAACTACTGGCCATTTAATTTGGTTAGTGATTTGTGGCTATAACTTAACTCCAGTTACAGCTAATGGTTCTAATAGCCTTAAATGAACTTTAGAATTTAGGCAGGCACCTCTGGTTACTGCTTGTAAGGACTGGCTGCGCACAGACAGCTTTCTGTGGGGTGAGTTGAAATGTACAGCTAAATGGAGTCAAATGTATGTCAAACATTCTAACTGTAGTATTTAGAGAGTCCTCAGAAGTTCCGGAGAGTGAGCACAGCCTGTCTTTCAGGGAACTCTGAGCTTTTTATATTGTGTGCCTTCGTTTCCCCCTGCACTGAGCAGCCCTATGGCCCATTAAACACCCAAGGATGCCTTTGGAAGACAAGCTCCAGAGCAGCTACCTTGGTGCAGTTAAGATGAGTTTTAACAGTTTCAAAGGGCCACTGTACTCAGGGTTGCAGATATGCTTCCAAAGTTTGCAACAGCAGATGATGATGAAACTCTGCATGGTGCAAAGCTTAGGCTGAATCCATAGCTCAGAACATTTCTACAGGGGCTTCTTGGGGTGACAGGGCACTCATATTCCCTTTTTCCCAGCAATTCCTGCTGGGGACACACCTGAGTATCTGCCTGGTCCTCAGGGACTCTACCCTTCTCTGAGAATGGCCCAGGCCCCAGAAAGCCCCAGTGGCCATGTTTGGGGTCCAGGACTCCTCACTTCCCTGGGCAGAGCTGACTGATAGGGCTGTAGATATCTAACACTGGCAGGCAAACCACATTCTCCCTCCTGGAATTTAAAACCCCAGTGGAGAGTCTTAGCCTGGCAAGCTTGGGCTGTGTCACGTGAACCACTGCATTCTAGAGAGAAAGCCCCAGACTGCCTGGTTCCTATTGGTCTGGCCCTGTTTGTTAGCTCTTCCTTCAGTTCTCTAAGCCACCACAGTCTTCTTGCAGTAAATCCCATTTGTATTTGGTAGTCAAAATTGCTGTGGGAGGATTAAGAACAACAACAACAACAACAACAACAAAAATCAAACCAAGCCAAACAAGAAAACCATTATAAATATTATGGTGACCAAAGCATGGTGAAGTGGACTTTGGGTTGTTGTGTTTTCTTTCTTTCTTTTTAAAAAAATTTTTTTATTAAGGTATGATTGATATACACTCTTATGAAGGTTTCACATGAAAAAACAATCTGGTTACTACATTTACCCATATTATCAAGTCCCCACCCATACCCCAATGCAGGCACTGTCAATCAGTACAGCAAGATGCCACAGATCTACTATGTGTGTTGTGTTTTCTTATTTTAACACTTTCCATACCCAATGTAGTTTTGAATCTTCACTCTTTAACTGACCAGCTGTATAGATTTGGGTATCCTTTCTGAGCCTTAATTTCTTTGACTATGAAATGGAGATCACCTACCTCATAAAATCAGTGCTTTAATTAGTCAAGTGACATTTATTGTGTCACTCAGAGGCTGTTTTTGCTTACTTCCTAGTCCTAGGCTGCATGACAGATAGCTGAAACCTCTGTGAATTAGTGATATTAGAGTACTTTTAAATATCACTACATTTGAACATTTTATAAACCAGGAATCCTCCCTTTCTCCAGCTTCTTTAGGAACAAAGGATTTTAATACTTATCATACTCAACAAGGTTTTCATTTGCTTGATGACCTTGAAATATCACCAGACAGAGCGCTGGGGCATGGTAACAGCAACTGTACATTCAGAATCGTCCTTTTAAATATATTGTGGTACATAAAAAACCCTAAAGAATTCACTCCAAAACTACTAGATCTAATATCTGAATTCAGCAAAGTTGCAGGATACAAAATTAATACACAGAAATCTGTTGCATTTCTATACACCAATGATGAACTAGCAGAAAGAGAAATTAGGAAAACAATTCCATTCACAGTTACATCAATAAGAATAAAATACCTAGGAATAAACCTAACCAAGAAAGTGAAAGACCTGTACTTTGAAAACTACAAGACACTCATGAGAGAAATTAAAGAAGATACCAATAAATGGAAACACACCCCGTGCTCATGGATAGGAAGAATTAATATTGTCAAAATGGCCATCCTGCCTAAAGCAATCTACAGATTCAATGCAATTCCTATCAAAATACCAACAGCATTCTTCAATGAACTAGAGCAAATTGTTCTAAAACTCATATGGAACCACAAAAGACCCCAAATAGCCAAAGCAATCCTGAGAAGGAAGAATAAAGCTGGGGAGTATCATGCTCCCCAACTTCAAGCTTTACTACAAAGCCACAGTAATCAAGACAATTTGGTACTGGCAGAAGAACAGACCCATAGACCAATGGAACATACTAGAGAGCCCAGATATAAACCCAACCATATATGGTCAATTAATATATGATAAGGGAGCCATGGACATACAATGGAGAAATGACAGCCTCTTCAACAGCTGGTAAGCAAAACTGGACAGCTACATGCAAGAGAATGAAACTGGATAATTGTTTAACCCCATACACAAAAGTAAACCAGAAATGGATCAAAGACTTGAATGTAAGTCATGAAACCATAAAACTCTTAGAAGACAACATAGCCAAAAATCTCCTGAATATAAGCATGAACAACTTCTTCCTGAATGCATCTCCTCGAGCAAGGGAAACAAAAGCAAAAATGAACACATGGGACTACATCAAACTAAAAATTTCTGTACGGCAAAGGACACCATCAACAGAACAAAAAGCATCCTACAGTATGGGAGAATATATTTGTAAATGACATATCAGACAAGGGGTTAACATCCAAAATATATAAAGAACTCACATTCCTCAACACCCAAAAAGCAAATAACCTGATTAAAAAATGGGTGGAGGATATGAAGAGACAATTCTCCAAAGAAGAAATTCAGGTGGCCAACAGTAAAATAGAAAGATGCTCCGCATCACCAATCATCAGGGAAATGCAAATTAAAACCACAATGAGATATCACCTCATACCAGTAAGGATGGCCAGCATTGAAAAGACTAAGAACAACAAATGCTGGAGAGGATGTGGAGAAAGGGGAACCCTCCTACACTGCTGGTGGGAATGTAAGCTAGTTCAACCATTGTGGAAAGCAATATGGAGGTTCCTCAAAAAATTAAAAATAGAAACACCATTTGACCTGGGAATCCCACTCCTTGGAATTTACCTAAAGAATACAATTTCTCAGATTCAAAAAGACATATGCACCCCTATGTTTATTGCAGCACTATTTACAATAGCCAAGATAAGGAAGCAACTAAGTGCCCATTAGTAGATTAATGAATAAAGAAGAGTTGTTACATATACACAATGGAATATCATTCAGCCATAAGAAAGAAACAAATCCTACCCTTTGCAACAACATGGATGGAGCTGGAGGGTATTATGCTCAGTGAAATAAGCCAGGCGGAGAAAGACAAATGCCAAGTGATTTCCCTCATATGTGGAGTATAACAACAAAACAAAACTGAAGGAACAAAATAGCAGCAGACTCACAGACTCCACGAAGGGACTAGGGGTTACCAAAGGGGAGGGGTGGTGGAGGGTGGGTCGGGAGAGAGGGAGATGGGAATTGAGGGGTATTATGTGTAGTACATATGGTGTGGGGGGTCATGGGGAAGACAGTGTAGCACAGAGAAAACAAACAATGCATCTGTGGCATCTTACTACACTGATGGACAGTGACTGCATTGGGGTATGTGTGGGGACTTGATAGTATGGGTAAATGTAGTAACTACATTGTATTTTCATGTGAAACCTTCATAAGATTGTATGTCAACAATACTTTAATAAAAAGTTTTTAAAAAACAAAACAAAACAAAACAAAATACTTCATAACCAAGCTGAGCTTATTCTGAGAATACAATGCTGGCTCAACATTTGGAATACAATTAATGTAATTTACCTAAATAATACGTTATAGGAGAAAAACCATAAGATTACAGAATGGGAGAAAATATTTGCAAAACATTCATGAAATGGGGTTAATCTCCAAAATGCCTGAGGAACTCTTACAACGCAATAGCAAAAATACAACCTGATTAAAAAATGGTCCATAAAAGAGCTACACTGTCCAATCAGCACATGCCATAGTAGTCATCAGGGAAATGCAAATCAAAACCACAGTGAGATGTCACCTCACACCTGTTAGGATGGCTGTTATCAAAAAGATAAGAGATAACAAATGGTGAGAATGTGAAGAAAAGGGAATCCCTGTGCACTGTTGGTGAGAGTGTGTTACAGCCACTATGGAAGACAGTGTAGTGGTTCCTCTAAAAATAAACAAGCATATGATTCAGCAATTTTACTTTTGGGTATATACCCAAAGGAGGTGAATCTCTATCTCAGAGAGATATCTGTACTCCCACATTCATCACAGCATTATTCGTAATAGCCAAGATCCAGGAACAACCTAAGTGCCTGTCAGTGGAGGAATGGACAGAGGTAATGTGACATATAAAATGGAATATTATTCAGCCTTAAAAAACAAGGCAATCCTGCCATTTGTGATAATATGGATGGTAGATGGATGGACCTGGAAGACATTATGCTAAGTCAAACAGGTCAGATGAAGGAGCACAAATACTGTATTGTATCTCTTACACGTGGAATTTAACAGAAACTCCAAGCTCAATTCTCCAGGAGCAGAATGGAATGGTGGTTGCCAAGGGCTGGAGGCTGACAAAAGTGAGGAGAGGTTGTTCAATGGCTACAAACTTTCAATTGTAAGATTCGAAATCCAACTTTCCCTCTTCCGTTTGCAAGCCCAGACCTGCAGCAATAAAGGTAGCAAAAGAAGACAGTTCCTCACGTGGTCAATCCCCCAGTTACTTGTGGATTTAGTGCCTATCAGGGACCAAGAGCTTTACTTCCATTAACAGGCACTGTTTAATCTACTCCAGCCTACAATCACTGCCAGGTGGTGGGTGACAAGGTTCTTGTCCTCAAGACCAGGTGGACTTGACTCCAGGCTTACAAACGCATGAGTTCCTACATGACAAAGGAGCAAGGAATTGTCTTTCCTATGAGGAAATGAATGGCTGATTTTAGAATTACTACTAAACAAAGTAAGCTCCAGATGAATCTGACTGCAGTAAATACGGTCGCCCCTCATTCCAACCACAGATTAATAAAGAAACTCCAAATGGATGAACGCCACCTAACTGGATGTATTCTTGCATCACAGAAGCTACTCGCTGTACCAGCTGAGTTGTGGGAATGGGTTTCTGGTAAACAAGAAAGAGAAGGGGATCTCTCCTGAAAATAACTTAACAGATCAGATAATGAAGGAGTCCTCACTCAGAGAATGACTGTGGTAAAGGGATTTAAATACAACTGTGAGCAAAGAGACCCAAAAAGATCACTTTTATGTGTGATCTAGATTAAAATGACTCTCCTGTGAGTTTGTAAAAAAAAAAGAAATATATATATATATATATATATATATATATAGTGGTGAAATACATATAGTATTTACTAACGTAACTTTTTAAGTGAGCAGTTCATGGCACTCAGTACATTCACAGTGTTGTGCAACCATATAATGGTCTTGTTTAAATGTCATTTAAAATGTTTAATTGCATTGTAATTTGATTGTTATGCTTTAAGTGAATAAAAACCTTCTCAGTCTTTTGTAAAAGCACTTGTCTCTCTTTATCGGGACTGGAAACTGCAGTGACTATTACTATGAACTGGGTCAGGTTCTATGCAGGTTTGAACTCTGGCCTGGGGAACAGTTCTCAGAAGTTAGTGCTGGAAGGGAATTTAGGAATTGTTCAAGCCAAGGCCCTTCATTTACACGGTTGGCCATTGAGTTGGTCATTCAGGTCCTTTACTGAGCCTGTGTCTCAGAACTGGGATGGGTGCTGGAGGATGGACACATGGGAGTAGCCAAACTTCTATCCTCTCTGTGGGGCTCATGGCTGTCCAGGGGCAGACATGGTGCACAGGGTGGTTGGGTAACAGGCTCAATGGGCTGGAGAGCAGGAGAGAGGTGCAGATCTGAAGGAGATGAGATAAAAAATGTGGGGTTGGGCCAGATTTTTAAGGGCTTCAACTGACATGGAAAAGAGTGCAGATTTTTTCTTTCCACAGGTTATTCAGGCCACAGAGTGGGAGTGGAATCCAATCTTCAACTAGGCGGTTAACACAGTCAGATGTACATTTCAGAGCAAGCACTGATGGCAATGTAGACAGGCAGTGGGCTGGAGAGGCACAAAATGGAATTTGGAGGCTCAGGGAAAGGCCTGTTGTACTTAGTAGCTTGGAAACATGAAATGTCTTTAAAATCACTGAGTGGCAGAGCCAAGTCCCAGGTTCTTTCTAAGTGACTATGATATGAAGGATTTTTCAAAGTTTTGCACATCAGAATTTGTTGGCATTTCCTTTAAAAAAACTCCCTCCCACCCATTCTGCATTCTTCCCTCATTGCATTGCAAGTTTCCCTGCAGCCTTGCTGGAGGAAAGGAATGAAACTTGCTAGAAAAACATGAAGCATTCCTAACTACGCCACCTCCACACCAGCAGCAGGCTTTGCAGTGCTATCTTTGTGCCTTCAGATAATAAGATCAAAGTTTCTCCAAGATCTGACTCCTCAGGCTTTTCATGGGGAGGGGAAGGGGGAAGGGGAAAGGGAAGGGGAAGGAAATAGGAGTGATCTGCCTCAGGATGTCGATGGAAATTTCTGTTTCAGAGGTGAAGCCTCCATTGCGGTTGGCAGCATTGGATCTGTACTAGCAAGGGAACCAGCCCTGTTCTCTGTGGGATCAGACACAAAATCTAGGCTATAGTCTGACCTTAATCTAGAATCCTGGAACTTTAACGTTGGAAGGGGCCTTAGGCCTATCTAGGCCAGTTTTACAGATGGGGAAATTGATCTTTGAAGTGGTAGACCAGACCAGGAGACAAGTGCTCATTAAAAATGGAAATATATTTAACATATAACATTATGTAAGTTTAAAGTCTACAACATGTTAATCTGATATTTATATATTGTAATATGATTGGCATTGTAGCAATAATCAGTACTTCTATCATGAGACATAATTATCCTTTCTTTTTAGTGGCTGGAATTTTTCAATTTTAGTCTCTTAGCAAGTTTGATGAATATACTACAATAATGTTGTCTATATTCACTATGCAGTGCATTAAATCTCTAGGGCTTATTTACACTCAGTGCAGGTGCTCTTGGTTTTATGTCCAGTTTATTTTCCATGATCTCCTTCCACTTTCATCTGCTAGTATGTGTATAGTATAGGCTTATAAATAAGTAAAACTTGAGGGATGAATAAAAATGAACAGAAGTGCAACCGCTGTGGAAAGCAGTATGGAGTTTCCTCAAAACACTAAAAATAGAAATACCACTTGCTTCAGTAATTCCACTCTTAGGAATTCACCTGAAGAAAAAAATCCCTGATTCAGAAAGACATATGCACCCCTATGTTTATCACCACATTATTTACAATAGCCAAGATACAGAAGCAACCTAAGTGTCCATCAGTAGGTAAATGGATGAAGAAGAGGTGGTACATATACACAATGGAATATTATTCAGCCATAAAAAGAAAAGAAATCCTACCATTTGCAACAACATGGATGGAGCTAGAGGGTATTATGTTCAGTGAAATAAGCCAGGTGGAGAAAGATAATTACCAAATAATTTTATTCATTTGTGGACTATAAAAATGAAGCAAAACAGAAGAAACAAAACTGCAGTAGCCTTATAGACACTGAGAAGGGGCTAGTTGTTACCAAGGGGGAAGCTGAAGGGGATAATGGGACACAATAATTTGCAATCACAATATAAGTTGGTCACTGGGGACTGTAGTATAGCATGAAGAATATAGTCAATGATTCTGTAACATCTTTCTATGTTGATAGTTAACTACACTAGAGGGGGTGAAGATTTAATAATATGGGTAACTGTTAAACCACTGTGTTGTATATTTGAAACCAACATAAGATTCTATAACAACGATACTTCAGTTAAAAAATAAGTGAACAGAATGTGCCATTTTAAAAATGCACCAATTCAGAAAGAGCCTGAGGCAAAATGCTCAGCCTTCAAGAAGCTCTGAGGCCTTGTCCCCTTTCTTCCTTGTAGTGAACTCCCTTCACTTCACCAACCCCTCATCCTGAGTTTGGGACTTTGGCACAGCTTCAGCTGTTTATGATCATGTGGGCAGAAGGGACTGGAAAAGAACAAAGAAGGGAGCCTGGGTTTGGGGGATCTCGTCTCTATATGGGCCAGGTAATGTTTTGCTGCAGTGATTCCTATCCACATTAGAATTACCTGAGAAGCTTTTAAAAATCCCGAAGTCCAGGTCCCAAACCAGAATAATTATATCAGAGTCTCTGGGAGTGGGTCCCAGCTATCCAGATTTTTCAAAGCTCCCCAGGTGATTATACTGGGAGCCAAGGTAGAGCCACTACTCTTTCCTAAGACACATGATGAACCTCTTACTCTGACCAGAATGTCAGAAAAGTTTGGTAGTATTTGTAAAAAGAAATTGGCAAAGAGAATGCAGATTGCTAAGTGTTTAAGTCGTGTTAAAAAAACATTTAAAGTGTATGTGTTCCTGTGGGTGGGTTTTTAACCCAGAAGCTGACTTCCTTACCTAGGGCAACTTACTAGATCTGAGCAAAGTGCCTGGCAAGTAGTCAACCTTGTAAAAGCTGGGGTTATTATTATTGTCGTTATTATTACTGTTATTATTATTATTATTATATGGCTTTGAGCCTTTGTGCTTTCTGGGCAGTCAGTGTCCAATAAAAAGTCATTGGTTGATGGCCAGAGGGCAGCACTGTCCAGCAGAAACATTATGGAAGCCACAGATGTAATTTCAAAATTTCTAGTAGCCATATTTTTAAAAACAGAACAGGTGAAATTAATTTTAATAACACAGGTTACTTAATTCAATATAGCCAAGTCTTATAATTTCAATGAGTCATATAAAAAAGGATTAATAAAAGTATTACATTTTTTCCATACTAAGTCTTTGAAATGTGATGTATATTTTACATCTTAGTTCGGAACAACCACATTTCAGATGCTCAACAGCCACATGCAGCCTGTGACTCTGTGTTGTACAGCCCAGATTTAATGCTTCCTTCCTGTCCCCAGTTTTGTAGTTTCCATTAAATGTGCTCCTCTGAGCTGGTCCTGTCTCCCACCCCTCCTCACAGGGGCATCCATGCACTGCCCAGGCCTTATCTTTTTTTAACCTGAGCCCATTTTGAAAAAAGTCACAAATTTTGGCCTAATATTCTAAACCGTGCCTGTTGTGTGAACATCACCATGCTTTTTTTTTGTTTTAATTTTTTATTAAGGTATGATTGATATACACTCTTATGAAGGTTTCACATGAAATAACAATGTGGTTACTACATTTACCCATATTATCAAGTCCCCACCCGTACCCAATGCAGTCACTGTCCATCAGTGCAGCAAGTTGCCAGAGATCCGCTATGTCTCTTCTCTGTGATACTGTTCTCCCTGCATCACCATGCTTTTATAAGATCCATCTACCTTCATCCTGGTTTCAGCTTGCCTGCTGACACCAGGAAATATGTGGCCGTAAGAGGAAAGTTAAATTTTTTGTGTAAATTATTACAAAAATATTTGGTTGGTCCAAAAGGCAGCCTCCCCAGGGGCAGGTGGGAAGTTCACAGTCGCCGCTGTACCTGCGACTCTTCCCACCCGGCCGCCCGTGGCCTTGGCGGCCAAACGGCATGAGTCATCGTGGTCACTGGTTAAACCTCTGCTCCAGTTTCAGCGCCGCTTTTGTTCTGCAGCTGAATAGGCAGCATGGAGCTGACACGCGCATACGCACACGTGCGCGCAGGGAACCAGGCTGAGGGCTGGGTTCTTAACCGGGAAAGCATATTGTTGGCCATAATTAGCCCATTCCTGACCCTGGCCCTTCACTGCCCTTCCAGGGGCCAGTGGGTCTGTCAAGGAACCTGTCTGTGGTTTAACTGAAGGCAGGAGGTTGGAGAGAAATTCAGATGCTGACGGAAGACCCGAACAAGGCAGGAGTTCATCCTCCTGTGGTTGGGGGATGTGCGGGGAGCCGCTGCTTCAGCCAGGGCGGTAGGGCCTCCCCCTCTTCCCGCCCCGCGTTGGAGATTTACGTCTCAGAATACGCACATTTCCTTTTGGTCTCCATAAATTCAACCATGGTGGCGCAAGACGATCACAAGGGCAGCTTTTAAAATTTCCGATGCCCAGGCCAAAAACCGGACCACTTAAATCGGAATCTGTGAGGCCTTTACTCTGTGACCAGGAGGACTTATGATTGTCAGTTTCAGCCCAAACCCTCCGCTCTGCCCAGCAGCCCTACGTTGTTCTGGAGGCAGCAGGCCCGAGGGCAGTGATTCCACACCTCCACGACTCTCCCGGCTTCTACTCTCCTCGCTCTGTTAGTCTGTTGGGAAATTATGTTCTCCTGCGGCGCCAATCCACCCATTTTATGTCCCTCCCACTTCAGAAAATGCGGAGATGGGAGGTGGAGGCTGACAGGGTCCTGTCACCAGAGCCCATCCCTTCCACACCCACTGTGCTCCGTTATATTTTCCATCTTCCTGTTTCTCAAACGTTTCGTCTGTTTCATTGTCTTTTCCCTTTCATCTTAGAAACAACCTCATGTCACTCCCACCTGAAAAATCTGAATCTCTTCCTCAGTTCTGTCTCCCTTTCATTTTAGTACCTATTCTCTTGCCTTCTCTTCCCTGCCAAGTTTTTTGAAAAAGTCCTTCTGGAAGTCTGCACTTTCTCCTCAACCCACTGAAGGTGGTTTCAGTGACATCACAAAGCTGACACTCCCCTCACTCACTAAGGCCCCTGGTGACCTACTAGATGCTAAATCTTTGGCCCATTTTCCACCTGCCTCTCTTTGCTCTTTGGTGGTGCTGATCACTTCCTCTCCTTTGAAACGCATCTTTGGTCTCCTGTGACTTGTCTCCTTACTGTTTCCATTCATCTCTTTCATGGTTTCCTCTTCCTGTGCTCAGCCTTGAGCTTGGTGTTCCCAGTTCTGTTCTTGGCCTTCTCTCCACGTGAATTTATCAATCTCAAGGTTTCAACTACGATCTGTATGGTAACTCTCAGATATTTGTCTCTAGCCCAGGTTTCTTGTATGTCCAGCTCTCTACTGGGCATCTCTACACTAATACTCCTCTGAACATGTCCAAAATGGAACCCATTATATTCTTCCCATCAAATCTGCTCCTTTTCTAGTCATCATACAGTGAAGGACTAGAAGGTATTACCATAAAAGTTGGGAAAATGAAAACGTACCTGCTGCCACTATGATTATTTAGAATTGTTCTGAAAGAACATTAGAAGTCTGAATAGAAAGATCTATTCAATACAATAAGTCTTATAAGAAAAATAAATGAGCTATACACGTTTGAAAGAGGACAATTACCAATATTTGCAGGTAGGAAAATTCCAGATAATCACTTGAAAAACAGAACTAATCGAAGAATTTAGCAAGGTTCCCATTACAAATACCATGGCTTTATATCATTATTCCTTCACTCATTTAAAAACTTTTATTAGGAGCCTACAATGTGGAGGCTCTACTTCTTAAGCTTTAGGGTTGCAGTTCTGAACAAAAGCTATGTGTTCTCTGCTTTCATGAACCTTATATTCTAGTAATCAGAAGTTAGATAGTATATTGAAAAAGAGACTCCACTTATAATAGCCACTAAAAATATAAAATATCTAAGAATAAACTTAATCAGTAATGTGTATGACCTATCAGAATAAAACCATTTAGAGACATAAAGGGAATCTTTTAAAGTGGAAAGAAATACTATGTACCTAAATTGGAAAATCTAATATAGTTTTAAATTTTAATTATTTTGTAGGTACTTTGAGGCAATAAATTTAGACAGACATATAAATGAGAGAAAATAGTCAAGAAAGTGTTGAAAAGAGTATAAGGCTCATGCTCCCAGTAATTAATATTTAGTACCTGGATGCAATACCAACTGGGGTGGAATAGGCACAGGAAAAGACAGGCGTATGGATGACACAGAAAAGAAAATCTAGAATAAGAAAGAATGTATCATCTAATAAAAGCCTCTCACATCAATGGGGAAAAGGATGGATTAGGCTAGAGAATGACAAAAAATTTAATCTTGATGCCAAATCTCACAGGAGGTGGCTGCCTGAAGTTCTAAGAGGGCTGTGGAGGCCTAATCTAGGCTTGGCCAGAGTTCTGCATTTGATTAGAAATGTCTTCCAGGGGCAAGGAGGGGAAGACTACACTCAGGCCACATATTTGTCATTCCTGGATTATTCAATAAATATTGGGACAACTATTTGGCAATTCTGGGGTAAAATTATTAGCCTTTTTCATCGTATTTACCAAATAAATTTCAGATGGATTAGATTTAAATGTAAAAAAATAAACACATAAAATACTAGAAGAAAAAAGAGGGAACTTTTAAAAAATAATTGTAGTGAGAGAAGGACCTCCCAAGCATCAGACTAAAGAGAGAAACCAGAAAGTTAAAGATTGATAGATTTAGCTACTTAACATTAGAAACTTCTGCAGGAAACAAGTTCAAAGGGAACTGACAAATTAATAAGAAAAAAAATGCCCCTATTAACCCTGTGATGAAGAGTTAATATTTTACTAATAATGAGCTTCTCAATTAATAAGGAAAATATAAATACCCCAGAGAAAAAGGTGAGAAAGATGTCATCAGGTAATTCACCAAAGGAGAAATTCAAACAGTTGAGGAACATAAAATTTTTAATTTTACTCAACAGTAATCTTAAGGAATGAAAATTAACGCAATGCTATGCCATTTGCACTTGCCAGACTGGCAAAGAAAAATTTCTAGTGTGGTTAAGAATGTGAGAAACAGTATTGAGAAAATCCCAGCTAATTGGGCCTAGTGACCTTGGACATAAAATCTGCTTTGTAATAATTTGCAATTACTGATTACCTTTTTCAGAAAGCAGTCGAACTATAAAAGGTAGTATTTAGTGGGAGATTTGCAAAAAGTTGCAGAAGATCTTGGTAGCCAAGTGATAATTCTGTAAATTTGTGGTTAGCTAGAATATTCTAGCTAACCACAGACTGTTAAGTTCTAGTTTCCTTCTCTTACTTTAAAATGTCTCTTCCTAAGAAATGGGTCATGAGTGCTGGCTGTTGTTCCCGAATTACCCTTTAACTTCTTGGATACCTAAATCCCTTGCTAAAATTTTGGGTATAAACTGGCCCCGCCTCAGGATACAATGAGACAGCCCCCTGCTGGGCACCACAGTGTTGGCTTGAGGCCAGGAAGCCCACCCAGATGGGTCACCTTCTCCCCTGGAAGGGACAGGAGACTTCTGTTTCCAGCCTTTTGCCTAAGACCCACCCGCATCTGACACACAAATAATGAACCCCACCTTTGTCACCTTGTTTTGGGTAATCAGGAATTTTCTCCCCAGATACCTGGTTGGGAGGTGTCCTGGGATGATGACATCAAAGTTCATCTTCATTCTGGCTCATACATGTTTTTATTCTCACAATATGATATGTAATATGAATGTGGGAAACAGCATTGAGAAAAAATCCCAGCTAATGGGGCCTGGGCACCTTGGGTACAAAATCCATTTTATAATGGCTTCTGATTATGTTTTTCAGAGATAGTCAAACCATCAAAGATAGAATTTAGTGGAGAGATCTGCAAAAAGTTGTGGAAGATCTCTGCAGCTTAGTGATAATTATGTAAATTTGTAGAATAATAGATATTTAATTATTAATCTAACCATAAAAGTACTGATAGGTTTGCCTATATAAAATTAATGATAAGTTTTTTAAAACTACAATTAAAAAAACTCCACATGGCAAAAGAAATTTCAACATTCATGATAAAATGATAAAGGGCTAATGTCCTGAATAGAAAGATGGCTCTTAGAAATGATTAAGATAAACGTTGCCCATCTCAGGAAGAAAATGTACGAAGGGTATGAAGAGGGAACTTATAAAATAAAAATAGAAATTACAAAAATCATTAAAAAAAAGATTCAATATTATTAGAAATTACAGATTGCAAATTAAAATCACAAAGAGAGCCTGCTGTAAGCAAATGTTGAAAAAAAATGGTGATGCCCAGCGTTGGAGACAGTGCAGGGAAAAGGGCACAGTGGTGAGTTTATACTTTGGTAAAATCTTTCTACAGTGCAGCATTTCTCAAAGAGTGCTTAGGGAACCCTAGGGCTTCTTGACACTTAAACCGATTGTTGTGCTAATACTAAGATGTTGTTTACCCTTTTCATTCTTATTCTCTCACTAGGGTAGAGTGCAGTTTTCCAGAGGCTAGATGATGTGTGATATTACGCAGACTGATGCAGAAATAGATGAGACTCCAGCACATACTATTAAATCAGACATTAAAGAGATTTACAAAAATGTAAAACTGCCACTTTTCTCACTATTTTTGTTTTAGAAAATAGTTATTTTTAATAAAAAATACTGGCATTTCAAGGGTATTATAGTTTTTTGCTAGTGTGACTGAAAAACGTTTTAATCTTGTTTAATTTTAACTAAATCAAATGTATTTTTTAATTAAGATGTAATTGATATACAGTTATGTTGGTCTCAGGTATACAACATAGTTTTTCAATAATTATACACATTATTAAACGCTCATCACATTAAGTATAGTTACCATCTATTGACATACAAAGTTACTACAATATTGTTGACTATATTCCCTATGCTGTACTTTCATCTCCATGGCTAATTTATTTTATAATTGGCATTTTGTACCTTTTTACCCCTTCACCTTACCTGTTTGGATACCTTTTCTTTCTATCAAGTTTTCAGCTTTTTACCATTGAGTGTGATGCTTTAATTTCGAAGACAGTTAATACAGATAGAAATAGCACACACAAAGCCCTTTAGCAACCTCGATAATTTTTTTTTGACTTATATACAATCTTTATTTTGGATAAATTTCAGGCTATACAATTCACAGCACTGATGAAACTTTTTTTTTTTTTTAGAGGGCATCTCTCATATTTATTGATCAAATGGTTGTTAACAACAATAAAATTCTGTATAGGGGAGTCAATGCTCAATGCACAATCATTAATCCATCTCAAGCCTAATTCTCGTCAGTCTCCAATCTTCTGAAGCATAATGAACAAGTTCTTACATGGTGAAGAAATTCTTACATAGTGAATAAGTTCTTACATGGTGAACAGTACAAGGGCATTCGTCACAGAAACTTTCGGTTTTGATCACACATTATGAACTATAAACAATCAGGTCAAATATGAATATTCGTTTGATTTTTATACTTGATTTATATGTGGATCCCACATTTCTCCCTTTATTATTATTATTATTATTTTTATTTTTAATAAAATGCTGAAGTGGTAGGTAGATGCAAGATAAAGGTAGAAAACATAGTTTAGTGTTGTAAGAGAGCAATTGTAGATGATCAGGTGTGTGCCTGTAGAGTATGTGCTAATCCGAGCTAGACAAGGGCAATAAAACATCCACGGATGCAGAAGATTTCTCTCAAAACAGGTGGGGTGAGGTTCTAAGCTTCACCACTGCAACCTCGATAATTTTTAAGAACATTTAGGGGGTCCCAAGACTGAAAAGTTTGAGAACTGCTGCTTTAGAGCAAAGTGATGATATGCATCTGAAGCCTTGAAATGGAGCTGGCCTTTAATCTAGCCTTTACTCTTTTGAATAATTTACCCTAAGAAAATAATCAGAGATGTATCTCAAAATATTTTTTAAGTATATTCATCACTGTATCATTTAATGTAAAAATTTAAATGTCTATAGACATTTATAGATCAGTTAAATCAATCAATTTAATGGAGTGCATATGGCTAATAAAAATATTACTACAAAATAGTAGTTATTGTAGTGAAAATGTTCACAACTTAAGTTAAAAAAGAGTATATAATAAAAGAATAGTTTTTACAACAAATAGTGCTGGGACAACTGGATACCTACATGCAAAAGAATAAATCTGGACCCCTACTCAGACTGTAGAAGAATTAACTCAAAATGTATCAAAGACCTAAGTCCAAAGTCATGAAAATTTATAAATTTATATTTACGTTTTTCTTTTAAGAGTTTCATAGTGAAAGAACTAGAACTATAAAATTCTTAGAATATTAGTATAAATCTTCATGACCTTGGATTAAGCAATAGTTTCTTAGCTTATAAGTATAACAATCAAAGGAAGAAATAGATAAACTGGATTTCATCAAAAGTATAACAATCTAAGGAAAAAAATAGATAAACTGGATTTCATCAAAGTTAAAAACTTCATGCTTCAAATGACACTATCAAGAAAGCTAAGAGACAGTCCACAGAATGGGAGAGAATATTTGCAATCATCTATCAGATAAGATTCTAGTATACAGGACATATAAAGAACTCTTACAACTCAATAATAAAGACTAATAATCTTATTATTTATTTATTTACCCAACTTTTTAAATGGGCAAAGTATTTGAATAGACATTTCTCCAAAGAAAATATTCAAATGACTGTTAAGCACAAGATAAGCTGCTCAATGAAGGAAATGCAACTAGGGAAATACAAATCAAAACTACAGTGAGGTACCACTGCAAAGCCCACTAAGGATGACTACCAAAGAAAAGGAGACCAACAAACACAAGAAGGTTGAAAAATTGGAACCTTCAAGCACTACTGGTGGGAAAGTAAAGTGGTGTAGCCACTTTGAAAAACAATGTGGAGGTTTCTCAAAAAGTTAAACACAGGATTACCATATCCAAGAAGAATGAAAACGTATGTCTACACAAAAACTTGTATACAAGTGTTCATCGCAGCATTATTCATAATAGCCAAAAAGTGGAAACCAGCCAGATGTCTTAATTTACGAAAGGATCAGCAAAATGTAGATATAGTCATGCAGTGGAATATATTCAGCCACAAAAAAGAATGAAATACTGATAACATACTACCATGCAGATGAACCTTGGAAACACTGTGCTAAGTGAAAGAAGCTAGATATAAAAGGTCACATATTGTATAATATTTACATGGAATGTCCAGAATAAGGAACTCCGTAGAGTCAGAAAGTAGATTATTGGTTGCCTGAGACTGGGAGAAGGTGGGTAGATGAGGATTGAGGAATGGAGTGACTGGTAATGGGTATGGATTTGTTTTTGAGGTGATGAAAACATCTGTCATAAGATCATAGTGATGACTGCACAGTTAGGCGAATATACTAAAAACTACTAAACTGCACATTTAAAAATGGTGAACTTTATGGTGTAAAATATCTCAATTTAATAAAAATAGCAAATTAGTGTATGGAGCATGATCACATTTTTAAGAGTAGTAAATATATGCTACTTTAGAAGAGTACAAAGAATAGAGGATATTAAGAGTAGCAATATGGATTTTCATGTGTTACATACTCATGTACATTCTATAAAAATGTGTTGTCTTAAAAAATTAGCAATAAAGTTATTAAAGACAAAATAAAACAATATACAGACTATCTGTCCATTTAGACTTTCCCAAGGATAGTTTTTCTGGCCTAGAAGGACAGTCCAGAATAGTGGTTAAGAGAGCAGGTTGGAAGCCACATTGTTCAAATATACTGGCTCTGTAACCTTGGACAAGTCACCTCATTGCTGTGTGCCTCAGTTTTATCACCTGCGAAATGGCATCAAAATAATTTCTACGTCATAGGTGGATTCAGCGAGTTAACTCATTGAATTTACAATACTTGGAACAGTGTTTGCACATAGTAAGGTTCTGATAAATGTTAGCCAGTCGTAGAGACGTTGCTTGGAGTGGCTCATATTCTGACTTCTGTAAGGTTCTATCAGGAGCTAGTGGGAGACAGTTCTCTGAAGAGCCCACTGAGCAAGCCCAGAAAATGCTTTTTGAAGTAGAAGTGAACTAACAAATGAAGGCACAGGTTTCCATCCACGTGGAGGCAGGTTTAAGAACGTCCATCTGTTCCAGCCTGTGGTTGAACTGTTCAGGGAATAACTAATTTGGTGTATTCCAACATGCAAGTGACTAACTGGGTAATGTGTTTGCTGTCATTTAGGTACAGTTGCCTCAACTTTCTCCCAATGCACCACTTGGCCTGGTGGCAGATGTCTGGAGTCCTAATTGTCTGCTGGGAGGAGCAGGCAGCTATAGCTACCCTCTCCCTACTTCAGCGGACTCACTTCCAGGGGGCACTCAAGGGAGCCGGAGCCTCACTCTTAAAGAGCATGAGAGCAGGGGAAAAAGGGGGAGGAGGCTGTGTCCTTAGGGGAGTAACCGTCTCTGTGTAACCTCTCTGGTATGTCCCCTTTGTCTTCCCCTCTATGGCCCTCACCTGTTCCCTATAAAGCCTAAAGGTAACACCTTCCGGGATATTCAGAGCAAGTCTCTCTGGTAGTTTCTTCCTTTCTGCTGCCTCCTCAATCCAGCCTCTATGAATACTTACCCAAAATCGAGGCTCAGGCTTGTTGCTACCAGTTTTTTTAACTTCCGTTTTTCTCTCTTAAGAGTATTTACGGAAGGCCTGTGTGTCAGAAGGCAGAAGCAGGAGTGGATGCCCACAAAGGCAGTATTATTTCCCAAGGCAGGCAGAGAATCGTGGATATCTTATCTTGCCATCTCAGATGGAGGACTAGTGTCTAAGATCACCCAGGGGGTTGATGCCAGAGCCACGACTAGAACTCCAGTCTCCCAATCCTCAATAGAGAATATTTTTCCTTGTAGAATGTTGATGCTCAAGAGCAGGAGCCCCAGTTAGGAGCTCCAGAACCCCAGGCAGGTAACAAAGAAGTTGACAGCCAGGGTCAGAATTACAAAGAAGCTATTATTTCCCAGCTGCAAGGATGCCTAAACAGAATGACTTTGGGGAACTGCAGGTCCTTCTGTACGGGAGGCTGAAGGCAGAAAAAGAGACCAGCAGCAGGCCTTGCTGGTGAGGCTGGTGGGAGCATATCCTGAAGGGTCCGTAAGCTGTACAAAGTTTGCAGTTTCTTTTGTAGACATGGGTGGAGAAGGGACTTGAAGGCCTTTAAGCGAGGGAGTGATGTTGTCAGATTGGAATTTTAGGAAGGCCCCCCAGGTGGCCAGGCCAGGCAAAGTGTCCAGAGGACTTGGCAGTGGGAGGCTTCTTGGGTGGTGACTGCCTATTTATATGTCTGGCTGGGTGCTGTCTCATTGGCAGGAGGTGACAGGCCTAGCCACTCTGGACAGCATGTGGTTCATTACTTGAGGTAGCCAATAGTGGGGGGTGGTGAGGTGGGTTCAACTCACAAACCTCAAGCTCTTGGCAAACACTGCTTACTTTCCAGGTGACAGAGGTTCAGTAGCTGCTCTACGGGTGAACCCAAGCGTGGTGAATCATTGCCCAAACTGCTCCCTGGGCTGGGGCATGTGGTGGTGGTATACATGCATGTATGTTGAGTGGGGCAAGGGAGGGGACTGGGGTTGGGGGAAGACCAGCCTTCTAAACATGTAGGACAACTCCTGTCACTATGACACAACAGGTGCTTGTCAACCTGTTTAGTCTCCTCTGGACTGTAGCCGTGGCTGTGGCCTAACAGTTGGTGATAGGAATGGGGCTGTGACAAGAAACAACGGCAGAGGGGACTCATCAATTTCCAGTCCTTAATCTAGAAGAGGACGGGACATGCTCAAGCTGCCCCAAAGAGAAAGAAGTCCTGACATGCACGTCCCCATAAGGAGAGGAGACAAAGTGAATAGTCCAACTGGCCTGGCACCTGGTATTCTCTACTCCAAGACCTCTTATCCGCAGTCCTTTCTTACCTGTAGCGTTTATTTGCAGCTTTCTATTGGTTCATTATCTGTCTTTAGAGTTTCCTTTCAAAAACAAAAAAAAAGTAAAGCCTTTCCCCCAATTCTCCTCCCTCAAGTTATTGTACTTTTTCTTTCTCTTCTTTGCACCACCAAATACTTGAGTGATCCAAACTCCTGTCTCCACCCCCCACCCCATGTTGCCATCACTCCTCTGAAAGTCTGCTCCCTAAGGTTATCCATGACATTGAAATTGTCTTCCCAGAATCCCCTTGAAGTGGTCTCTAAAATGACTGGAGGAAGGGGTAAAAAGAGCTATTGGAAATTAAATTTCAAATTATTTTTTTATGTTAACTATTTGTTTTCTTATGCTTGTAATTTATAAATAAGCATAATGACTAGTATACATGTATGTAATTTATAAATAAACCTGTAATAAGGGTATAATGCTAAAGACTTTTTACTGAAGAGTACACTTTAAGAAAATGTTTGGGGACCTCTGGTTTTTCAGGATAAAACCTAAACTCTTTATTACGGCATCCAAGGCTGTTTATAATTTAGCTTCAAATAATTTTGTGGCTTCCTCCACCTCCCCTTCCCTCCTTTTACATTTTATGCTTTAACTACAATGAGGTACTATACCTCTTCCAACTGTATCAAAACATCAAATTTTAGTTCAGAGTATTTTGCACATAGCGTTCAATCAAATCTGTTAAATACTCTCTAATATTGTCATTTCATCATCCCTGAAACTTTCCTCCTTGACTCAAGAGCACTATCCTGGTTATTCTCCCATTGCTTTGACTACTATTTCTTCACTGGCTGCTTCTTCCATATTCATTCTACAAATACTGAGGCCCTGCTATATGTCAGATACAGTGACAGGCACTAGAGATATATAATGGTGAGCAATTAGGCTAGTTAGGTCCCTTGTTCTAAACCTCAAGTCTCTAGCCCTTTCCTCTCACCTGTCTCCATGTACCTGATTTCCATTGAGAGTTTGTCTATTTCTAGTTTAGTGCTCCCCTTCCTTACTTCTTTCACTCACCTCTATGCCCAGTTTTAATCTCTTTTGCTTTGGCCCCTTTCTATCTGCATTCCTATTGATAATCTGCTTCCCTGTAGTGTTCTAACTGCTGTTCCTGATTTTAGTCTATCCAAATTGCCATTCATCCTATCCTTTGCTCCTAACTCATTATTTTACAAATTATTACCAGCTTTGACTTTTAAGGGGTAAGAAGGAGAGGGTTTTAAGGGAGATTTGAGGCTTTTTTTTATAGGGCATTTGAACCACCTCACCCAGCAAGTTGCAGGGATTCTTCACAAACCATTTGACTTGGTGTTTGAAGGTCCAACTTCATTATCCATTCCTGCCCTACCTTACACAAACTTGACTAGTGCTCATTAGTTCCAGAAAACATTGAATCCATTTCTGGATCTTCACTAGGGCCTTCCTTACCTGTCCAACTGTCTTTCTCCACTTATCATTCAGTACACATTGCTTTGTTCCCTACCTGCTCTGCCCAGATATTGTGAGCAGAAACAGACCTTTGGCTTTTTGTAATCTAAAGTATATTGAAGTTTACTATGTTGTAAGCACTGTTTTTGCTTTACATACACACTTTTTTCCTTCCACAAGCCCAGAAGTTGTGTGCTTGCAACACCACCATTTTATAGAGGATAGGTAATTATTTGTCCAAGGCCACAAGTGGTAGAACTAAGGTTTAATTCCTTAACTTGGGCCCCTTTCAGTGACTGCTTGAAGCCACAGTGGGTATAAAATGCACGGTAGACCCCACTCTTACCTCCAGGGACTCTTGGAATTGAGTCTGTAACCTCAGAAAAAGGAGCAGATGCTCTGTAGAGAATAAGACTCAACAAATATTTATTGTATGTATTTTCCTCCCACAGAAATTTCTTTGCTGTTAGTGATCTCCCACAGTACCTGAGGTTTAACTACACACTTTTGGCACCTAATCATCTGCTACCTTGTACTGTTTATTTGCCTGAAAGACAATTTAGGTAGAGAATTTTTCTTATGTCCAGCTTAGTCCCACTGGCTGATATGTGGCCATGAGGCTGCAGGCCTTCACAGCAAGATCTTCCTAATCCGTTAGTGAAAACAATGAAAACAAATCAGTGGCACTCAAATCTAAGAACCTTCTGGAGTTGTTAAAAATGTTAGTTTTGATTAGATTTGGGGTGGGGCCCAGGAATCTCCATTTTTAACTCTTCAGTCATTCTTAAGCTGTAGTCAGTGGATCAGTCTACATTAATGCCTGTGAGGACTGCCTCATTCAGGTAGGATTATTTTCTGATATTGTGATTTCTCTAAACGTTGGACACAGCCGAAGAATTAGAAGCTGGGCCTCTTTTGTTTCTGGATAGGCCATTTGGCAGGTGTAATAACATCCTCTGACAGGCTGCTTGCCACAGGTGCATGCTTGCCACGTGCACGCCGCTACCATCCCCCATTCAGTCCTGTTGCCCAACCAAGACCCCTATCCCTTCCACCACCCATACCAGTTGCCCTCTTCCAAGCCCCCCCACCTCACATCCCTCCCTTCCTCCCCCAGCCCAGCCCAGCCTTCCCCCACCTCTGCTCTGGGTTCCCCAAGCTCCTCCCACCTCAGAACATTTTTTGTTCCTGGCTAAGTTTTCCCTGTGAGCCTGGGGGTGGGGGTGGTCAGATGGGAGGACACACATTGACACTCATCAGAGCCCCTCCCAAATGGGCACACTTTTTCCCCACCTGAGATCCTAGTTTTCTACCAGAGAAACGGGAACAGGCCTCTCTCTGGAACTTGGCCGGTGGGCTGTCACTCTCCCGTGGAGAGCCCGTCTCTGCAAACAACCCAAAGCAGGCCCAGCCTGCCATGTTCCTTTGTTGGGACAGAGAAGGAATGTAATCTTAACAATAAGGTGACAGGGGCTCGAGAGAATACCAAGGATGGGCTCACCCTTCTCCCTACCAACACCTAACACTAAAAAGGGAAAGAAAAAAAAAAGCACCAAGTTTATCAGTTCCCAGCTTTTTCAAATATGAAGCGTTTTTTTTAACCAATCCGTTTTTTAATTTTTAAATTCTTGACATTACAGAGCTAAACTGAAATTTATTAACATTCCACTCTTAACATTTCTTATCGACAAACAGAAATAAAATTCATGAGCCAAAAAACCCAGAACAAAACTAAAAACAGGGAAAAGCTTATAAAACTAAATATGGATCCCAGCATTAACAGCTGAACAGAGAATGTGATTTTTAAATTCTTAGCGGATGATAAAGTTGTGTAGAAACTGAACACTTACAAATTATTTAAAACCTGGAATCACTGACCAGAAATTACACAGTTGGATCATGGGAAAACAGCAGAAAGGGTTATGAGAGAACCTACACTGTTCTAACTGCACCCCATGCCCTTCTCAGAGGAAAGCCTGGCATTGATTAGATATTGAGCCAGACTAATACTGGCAGCAGAACCAGTGATAGTAACCTGCCTACCAGAAGAGCCTTCCACTGGGTTGGCAATTTTAATCTGCGCCCCGGACATCTGGCGGATCTCATTAATGTTGGCGCCTTGGCGCCCGATTATGCAGCCAATTAAGTTATTTGGAATGGTGAGTTCATGGGTGGTTTGAGTAGATGCATCCAAACTTGCCCAATAGCCTTTCACCTCTGGAGAGCTGGAGTCAATTCCGGCGAATCCGGTCCCGCCGTGCATCATGGCAAAGTGAGACTGTTGTCTTGCCACCTGGTTCAGCTTGGCCAGATCGAGCGGAGAAATGGTGTGTTGTCCTTGAATCGAGTAGGCATCTAGAGGTGGTCCCTCCAGGTCATGGGTGGCATGGGGGTAGCCCGCAGCGTCGCTGCACCGATCTTGGCCGCCCGCGCAGATGACCGGAGAGCTGGCCGGCATAGGCTGGTACGGAATGGTCATGACTCTCCCTTGCGGAGACTGGGAGAGCGTCTCCAGCATGACCAGGCAGATCTGCTTGACACACTCGGTGACAGACTGCGGCACGCCAGCAATGGTGATGGCCCGCTCGGTCGAGTTGGGCAGCATATCCCCCGCCACCTGGACCTGGGCCCCCGTACTCTCGCGGATCTCTTTGATCTTACAACCGCCTTTCCCAATCAGGGAGCCGCACTGGGTGGCTGGCACCACCAGCCTCAGGGTGACCGGGGGCCGGCTGGCCGCGGTGCTGTTGGTCATGGAGCTGTTGATATCTTCCTCCAGCTTGTCGATGATCATAGCGAAGGCCTTAAAAATAGCATTGGTGGGGCCGGTGAGAGTGATGATTCTCTCCGGGCAATTTCCCTCCGAGATGTTGATCCGCGCGCCACTCTCCTCGCGGATCCTCTTAACCGACTCCCCTTTCTTCCCTATGATGCTTCCTACTTCCTTTCCGTGCATAAGCAGCCGAATGGTGAGAGTCACATTTAGTCCACTTTCAGTCACACCGGCATCCATGGCGAGCAGCGGGCGGCGTTCGGGGGAGTTGGGCTCGTTACGTGGTCAAGTCTTTGGTGGCTGGCGTTGGGGGAGGGGAGGTGTAGGCCCAAAACTGCCGGCGCGAGGCGAACAAGAGCCGCGGGAGCGAGCGGGCGCGGGAGGGAGGCCGCAGCGTCGTCGCAGGGGCGGGCGGCGGCGGCGGAGGGGGCGAGCGGGGCCGGGAGCGGCGGGCGGGCGGGTGGGCGAGGGCGCGGCGGTGGCGACTCCGGCGGCAGCCTCGGCGGTCTGGGCGGGGCGGGAAGCCCGCTTTCAACTCCGCATACCCTCTGACCCCGGAAGTGCTTCCTGCGCAGGCCCCCTTGAAAAAAATGAGGACCCATTTTTTTTAGGTCACAAAATTACGCCAGCCCCGGTCTGGTATTTTTTGAAAAACTTTTTTAACAGCCTAACGTTGAAAATAAAGCCCCGATGGGCTGAAGCTGTGAGTCCGGCAAGTTTTCAGGACGAAGAAGTATTTTATTAACCCTAACAGCGCGGGCACATGTTTGGAAACGTTAGTGTTGTGAATGGGAGAGACACACTATTTCCCCGCTCTATAAAAGAGATTCCGGCCCAGAACGATACGGGCAGTCCCGGCGACAATTGCAGGCGGCAGCTGGGGCGCCGCAGATTTAAAACGTGCGCGTGAGGCGGCCAGGGCGCTTGCGCGAGGGTGTGGGGGGACGGGAGGGGCAGCCGCGGTCTTCCGGGGGGGAGGGGTGGCGAGGCGAGGCCCTCGAGGCGGGCGCGCGCGCGCGCGGGTGGCACGTGGGGCCTCTTCGTCTCCGGCGATCGGGCGTCACCCGCCACCCCCAACCCCTTCTTCGGCCCCCGGGCGGAGGCCGTTGCAGAGAAAAGCCAAAACCCACCCCCTGCCGCCTCTGGAGTCATGGGTCCGCTAGTGATTTCTGGAAGTGCTAGAAACCTGGTCATAAAAAAAGAAAAAGAATGGCGTCCATTTACATAATGCTTTGTTTGCATTTTGCAAGTTTGGGTTGAACCCGCAGAAACCCCTCCTTCCTGTCCTAGTGTCATCGTAGTCGCAGCCTTCCCGTCAGGCATTTAAGACAATGGCGTGTTTCTTTGGGGGGGGCCTCACTTATTCAGGGGTGCCCGGGAGTGTTTTGGGGAGTTTCTGCGGTTTTCCCCGTTACTGTTCACTTTCCGGCTGCAGCCTTTCGCCCTCTTCCTTGCTTGGTGCAGCCGCCGCACCCCCGCTCTTTCCGGGGGCGGCTCCCTAACGGGGTCCCGCCATCTTGGAAGGCCTTTTCTGCCGGATGTCGCTGGCGCATGTTTCTCTCGCTGGGGAAAGATCGCTCGAGACGCTAGTGTGTCTTGTTGTGGTTTCTGCCCATTCCCCTTTCGGTTCAGGCAGAAAAGGCCGTGTGCGCAACCTGCTTCAGGATCCCTCAGGGAAAGCGGCTAACGTGGCGGTCCCCCTGTACCCGCCCCCTCTCCTTCTCTGCGGGGGTGGCCGCCATGTTTCCTAAACACAAAATGGCGGCCCGTGGCCAGGATACACCGCCAACGAAAAATTGGGGTTGCCGTGAAAGCCCTAGAACGCTCCCTTTTCCGGCCCCCTCATCGTGCTGGCGGGTCGGGGCCTTCCCCTCAAAGCGAGTGCGCTGACCACTCCGGGACAAGACCCCGCGGGCTGTCCCAAACCTCGGGGCAAATTTTAATACATTTCCCCCCACCGATTCGAAACGGGAACGCGAATGACTGTAAAACGTAGGCATGATAACGAGTCTCTCGCTCATTTAGAATTTAATAATGGATATGGGGGAGGCAGTACTAAAGGGTAATTTGGGCCCCCAGTACCAAGCATTCAGGAATCCCTGCTTTTCTAGACTTCTAGAATAGAATGTTGTGGGGAAGAGACCAGAAATGGTCTTACAAAGCTTATTTTGAAAAAAATTTCCGTGAAAGGACTAGGATATCAATGACGTTTTTCACAGGCCAGCTTGCCGGTGGATCTCAGTTGACAACTGTTGTCCACTTTTGTTCAGAAGGAACAGACACATTCTGCATTTCCCAGAGCCAGGCCTCGTGCTAGCCATTTTACTGTATACGACGTTTAATTTTTACAGTTCGCCTCTGAGGTAGATGTTATTTCTCTCTCTCTCTCTTTTTAACAGATGAATTGACTTAGGCCCAAAGAGATGAAGTGAATAATTCAAGGTCACACAGTGTCCAGGATGGAATCCAGACCTTCTGATTTCCTTATTGGTGAGCATGTTTCCAAATTTTTCTGCAAGTCAGGATTTTAGAATAAATGCTATTTGAACGTCAGGTGAGCATGTCATTTGAAGAGGAACCCCTTAACCTTTTTGTATGTAGCCATCCCCTATTTGTATGTGGGGATTCTCAGTTTTTTCAGGTGTGAGTTACACTTATAGGGTGTTCAAATGCTATTTTTTAATGAGGTGTCTGGATGAGGATAGGAAGAGGGAAATGATTCATCCCTGCCTAAAGGCCTAAGTATCTGTCAGTCCAGCCTGTGGCACATTTGCGTCTATCTGCCTCTGTGGGAGCAGTTTCTCTGTATGACTCATTTGCTTCCTTAGCTACCCATGGGCATGACTTCTGCCTTCCTCACCCCAATGTCTCAACCACGTAAAAATAAATAATTCTACTTTGGCGCCAAGCCTCCAGTTCTCTGCAAATATTGACAGAACGTGACAGTGTTAAATAAATCATAGTCTGTGGACACTTCAGTTCAGTGTAACAACTTAACCTAACAGGGCTGTACAACGACAAATATGTACCTAAGCAGGGCTGTAGTTCTGTGGGTGTTAGAGATGGAGAAAAAGGCTTTTTGCTTTACTACCTTACATTAACGTTGTACATCAGACTTCACAAAGTGCCTTCACATTGCCTTATATGATCCTACAAACAACTTTGATAGATACATCACAGCTGCACTGACTGTAATAGCACTGAGTGCTTACTATGTGCCGGCACTGTTTGAAGCTTTATTTTATGTGTGAATTCAGTGGCTTTCACATTTTTAAAGCAATCCACTGTAACCAATAAATTTTATACAACTCAGAGATGTACACACATGTATAAAAGAAACAGTTCTTGTAAAACACTACGTATCCTTACTACATGCAGTGTGCTCTGGTAATCTCTATTCTCTTTCTTATGTGGAAAAAGGGCACACCAAAACTAAAGTGATAAAAAACCCGTTACCAGGTTATGACCAATGTGATGACGGTATACGTTTAATCCTCACAGAACCACTAGAGATGGGAGTGATGTTATTTCCATTTTACAGTTAGAGAGGTGAAGGATTTTGTTCAAGGTTACACAGCTATTAATAGGTAAATCAAAGGGTTAAATTCAATCAGTCTGAGTACAGAGCCCATATGCTTAATCATTAAACTAGATGTAGTCTCTGCAGAGAGCCTTGGTTTATAGGGAGACAAAATTGATTAGGGAGCTAAAAATAAAGGTAAATGTTAGAAATCAGGAGAAAATCAAAGGATTACATTATATATAGTCAAGAATTATCCTGATTTGAAGCATTCTGGTCTTCTAAGTTTGCCACCTATTTATTTTCTCTAAGGAAAATTTTATCCATTGGGTTTTTCTTTCCAAGACTGTCTATTTTAAGCCTCTTCTGCCTAAAATATTCCCTTAGTTTCTTCATATCTGAGTACCTCTAGGGCGATGCTTACCTCCTCAGTGAAGTCTTCCCTTTCCCAATTCTGAGCCTCCTCCCTTCTTCTGGAGTCCTATAGCCCTTCCCTTGGGTAGCTCACATCTGGCTATTGATTAGATTGTAATTTATCAAGGTGTTGATAAGGTGTTGTACCAGGACACAGGTGTCTTGGGTGACCCTGAGATCTGGCAAAGAGGGTGCTAGACTTAGGAATCCATGGCTGTGGCCTCTAGCCCCAGCTCTGCCAGTGACTAGCTTTGGGACTTCTACAGTCTAGTTTATTTACCTGGGCCTCAGTGTTTTCCCTTCTTTAAAGCAAGAGATTCAATGATCTCTAAGGCCCCTTCTAATGCTGTCCAAGGAGTGATAGTATTTGATGAGCTTGGTTATTTATCTCTTGGTGGGGAGGGTTATGTAAATATTTTACTCAATTGTGGTAAATTCTGCACTCCCTTCCTCAGACCTGCACTGTCCTGTGGATACTTGAGTGAATTCCACACCACCCATTTTACAGATGAAGCCACTGAGACATGGAGCTACTGACAAAAATAAGTCACCGCCCCACCCCGTGGGGGCTCACATATGACTCTTCTCCCACTTGAGTGACCACAGGTTGGTTACAGGGCTTAACAAGGTTGGGGAGGTGAGTCAGACTTAGACTTTGGAAACTGAACTGCAGGACTTATAATCCATTGAGAGGAAGGATTTTTACTTCCTCTTCCCTCACTGAGGCATATTATACCAAACCTTACAAGATGATTTCATATTACTGAATCATCACAGACAACCATTCCAAGAAGGTGGTGGTATTATGCCCATTTATGGAAGAGCCATCTTTGGATCAGAGGAGTGAAGTGACTTGCCCAAGGTTACACAGCTTGTTGGGACCTGAGCTGGGCTTCCTGACTTGCAGTAGTGGATTGTACCTCTGCTTGGCTTCTGAGGCTTGTGGCACTGATTTGACACATGGAATAATATCATCTTAAACTCAAAAATCTTTTCATCTACTCTCTCTTTTTCTGTCCCAGAACATCGAACTCACTTACGTTAGGTTTCTTACTCTTATGCTTTAAGAGAATTTCTCTCCTCTTGTTCTGTAATGTTTATATTTATGGGTTTGGGAAGTGGTGGGAGTGATTCCTAAATGAGATTTTAAGTTCTCTTGGGGCAGGATCACCTTTTTACCCCTAACCTGCCTGGCCCAGCAAGTGTACTGCAAGTTTTAAAAACTGCCCTACCAACATGCAGCATTTGTTCCAAAAACAAGGTTTCTTTTTCTCTTTCCTCTTCAGATTTAGCTTCCCATTTAAATCTATAGCAAATTGAGAGGAACTTTACTGTATTACTTTCCAGGTTACTACAGAGTGCAGCCTAGAAACATGTCTTACATACTTGGAGGTGATAACAATTTGATCTCATGTGCTGGTGACCTTGCACAGCTTTTTTTTTTTTTTTGGTATCATTAATAGAAAATCACATGGGCAACATTGTAGTTACTAGATTCCCCCCATTGTCAAGTCCCCACCCCATACCCTATTACAGTCACTGTCCATTAGCATTGTAAGATGCTGTAGAGTCACTACTTGTTTTCTCTGTGCTGTACTGCCTTCCCTGTGCCCTCCACTACGTTATGTCTGCTATTCATAATGCTCCTTATTCCCTTTCTCCCTCCCTTCACTCCCCTCCCCCAGTGCCTTTCCCTTTGGCAACTGTTAGTTCATTCTTGGGTTCTGTTAGTCTGCTGCTGTTTTGTTCCTTCAGTTTTTCCTTTGTTTTTATGCTCCACAGATGAGTGAAATCATTTGTTACTTGTCTTTCTCTGCCTGTCTTATTTCACTGAGCATAATACCCTCTAACTCCATCCATGTTGTTGCAAATGGTAGGATTTGTTTTCTTCTTATGGCTGAATAATATTCCATTGTGTATATGTACCACATCTTCTTTGTCCATTCATCTACTGATGGACACTTAGGTTGCTTCCATTATCTTGGCTGTTGTAAATAGGACCTTGCACAGTTTTTTTGGGGTCACTACTTGATTTCCTCTGAAACATAAGAACTGTATTGGTGTGCCTTACAGAAGTGATTAGGAGATATACCAACATCCTTAGCTTCAGTTCTTCCAGTTGGGCAGAGCAATGCTCTTGGATTTCCCAGGTCACTATTACTGAAAGACGGCATGAGAATAGAGTGCAGAGAAAGTTAAAAGGGACAATGATAACAGAATGCAAATGGCAAGTATAGAAAGTGAAAAAGGAAAAAAGGTTAAGAAAAGGAAAGAGAAAAGAATAGAGCAAAGAGAAGAAAGTACAGGATCATTGGAAGGGACATGAAGAGAACAGTACTGTGGGGTAGAAGCATAGGCTTTTGTCTTGTACTGAGGAAGAATAGCGGGTATGATAACTCCTCCTGAGTTGATCTTGAGCAGCATGTCTTTTATCCTCTATTTCCAATAGCAGGTGGGGAAAATTTCTTTGTTTCTGCTATCTGCTGAGGATGTGATTAGATACCAATTTTCTTATTAGCTTCAGTTCAATTGGTTTATCAATGAAAATGTGCTGCAAAAATTACGTTAGTTATTCCAGGTTAAATTTCATCTTATTTGTTCATTCAACAATTATTTATTGATTGCTTGATATGTCTCAGACAGTAAGGATATAGAAATCAATGAATGAGATCCTGTCCTTGTCCTCAAGATGTTTATGGTCAGGAGAGGGAGATGGACAATAAACAGAGCCACAGTACGGTGTGTTAAAGTATTATTAAATATGAGTAAGTAGGGGGTGTTGTGAGCTTGGAGGAAGGTCCTTGATTCACCCTTGGAGGGGATCCAGGAAGGCTGTCAGGAGAAGCTGACATTCAGTCAGAGTCCTAAGTTGGCAAACTGCAAAGTAGGGAAGGGTATTTCAGGCTGGGGAGCAAAGGCCCAAAGGCAGAAAGAATGCAGTCCATTCAGAGGGTGTGTAGCCATTTCAGGAAGGTATGAAGGATGTTTGCGTGATCCAGTTTTTGTTGATTATTGTTTACTGCCTCCAAAGAGTAGACTATTGAGATTTGACTATTCTTGCCTAGAGCACAGAAAGTTAAAAGTCTTATTTTGTAGCAATAATTCTCTTTTCAGATGAAGACACCAGAAATCATACTTCCTGTCTTAGAGATTTTAAGGATAAAATGTAAACAAAGCACAGCTTTTGAGTGAGCAAATAATTGTTAACCCTTTGTGCAGTGAAAGAAGGTGTGATGTACAGCACAACCCTTTCCCAACTTTTGGATTGATTGTGTTCTGGTTCGTTTTTAAAGGAAATTTAGGGTTTTTGTTTAGCTGGTTAGGGTATTTGATTTAGGGAAGAGGGAAAGGAGCTCAAGAATAATTGCTGTTTTATGGCGACACAAAAGAAATACATTTAAATAGCTCTTTTCTCTGATCCCACCTACTGAGCACAAGCAAGATTTAGTTGGGGACTTGGTTTCAGAGAGACAGTTACTTCACCCAGACAAAGCCTTTGTTCACCATTATTTGCGTGTAAAATCTGTTGTGTCCAGCTTAAGAACATTGATTATGGTGCTTATCTTTTTTTGGACACAGAAACCTTATGTGTATTCATTGGGCAATACTGGAATTTTACCTGAATTAAAAGAAAAAGAGTGAGGTGCGTGGAGTAAAGAACGTCCTTAGAAAACATCACATAGATTTGGAGGTCATTTCTGAGTTGTCTTCTTGACCTCTCAGTAGCATTTGATGCTGCCCTCCTTGCACGTTAGTTTCACTTGGTTTCTTCTACAAGGCTATTGGTTCTCCTTCTATCTCACTGGACCCACCTTCTCAACCCCCTCCTGCTTTTTAGCTGATTCCTCCTTATCTCCTCAGCCTTCAATAGTGGAGTCCTCAGATCGATCCTTGCATGTCTTCTCTGTCTACATTCATTTCCTGGGTGTTCTCTTTCAAGATTTTAAATACCCTGACAGTTCTCAAGTATGTTATTATTTTGAATATCTTTCCCTGAATTCAAGAGTCATATCCAGCTGCCTATGGGATATCTCTGCTTGGGTATCTAATAGCTTCTTGAACTTAACATATTCAAACAGTTAACTCCAGAGCTTCTTTTAAAACCTACATTTCTGATAGTTCTTCCTCATCTTAGTTTAGTTGTGTTGCATGTATGGAGGACTTCCTTGATTCTGTTCTTTTTCTTAACTCTGCTAATCTAATCCACCAGCAAGTCCAGTGAGCGCTACCTTAAAATGTATCAAGGATGTGAACACTTCCCACCACCTCCCCTGTTACTATTGGAATAGCCTTCTAAATGGTCTTCCTCCTTCTGCTCTTGGTCACCTTGGTTTAATCTTACCAGTGACCAGAATGACCCTGTTCAGTGTGTATCATATTACACCACTCCTGCCCAGGCAGTGAGTCGCATGCAGACTAAAAATTGAAGTTTTTAGCACTGGTGTACAGGCCGGATCTTCAGTGTTACTCTCTCCCAGCTGTTCTGACCTCACTTCTACCACTTTCCCCTTGTGCTCTAGCCACATGGGTCTCCTTGCTGTTGCTCTACCAGGCCAAGCCTTGGGACCTTTGTTGCTTTCTCTGCCTGGAGTACTTCCAGATAGCAATATGGCTTTCTGCCTTACTTGCCTCAGGGTTCTCTGCAATTGTCTCCTAATCTGTGAAGCATTCCTTGGGTATCCTTGAAATTTAAAGCCATATGCAATCCTGCCCTCTGCCTTCTCAATTCCTCTCCCCTGCTTGTTTTTCTCCACGGAACTTAGTATTGACGTACTATTTAGTCATTCATTCGTAAGTCAGGTATTTATTGAGTGTTGTCTACTATATGCCAGGTAATGTTCTAGGGACTCTCTATTATTACTTTTTGCTTATTATTTGTTACCTGCCACTCAAATATAAATTTAAATATGAAGGCTAGGACTTTGTTTTGCTCATTGATATATCACCACTTCCTAGAACAGTGCCTAGCACATAGGAATTGAATGAATATATTTATTCACGTTTTAAACAAAAAATATTTTGCATATGTAGAAAGTTGTGTGCCAGATAATGAGGGAAGAATCTAATAAGACATTATTCCTGCCCTCAAGTTGCTTGGTCTAAAAAATGCTTATTTTGACTTGAACAGTGCTGTTCTCTCTAGTAGGATAAAGTGATACACGATTTTGGAAATGGGGAGGTAAGGACTGGTGCTGGAGGTTATGGATATCTTCAGATCTCAAGTCCTGCTTTGTCAGGCTTATCAGTAATTTGCACTGTTTCTGGGAGAGCAGAATTGATGACAGCTCACTGTATTATTGGCTTTTTGGGTTACAGTTTCTGTTTGGTCTTGCCTTGTTAGAGCAAGAGTTTCTTAAAAATCCTGTTATCAGTCTTGTTTCTATTTAGGTACCTTCTAGAAACTTTCTATCATAGCCACTTTCTCCTCAAGATACATGAAGTTGTTCACTGTCTTCCTTCCTTCTTATCTGAAAGTTCTTTTCCAGAAATCCTGGCCATCTGCTTATAGATTTTTGGTCTTGGACCTCTCTGAACCTCAGTTTCTGCTCCTGTCAATAGAGGTAATGATAATGACAGCAGTCTTTTCTGCTCTTGAGGATTAAATGCCTAAGTAATATACTGGTTTTGAGAACAGTGGAGTAGAAAGACGAAGGCAGTAGAGGACAATTTCTTTCTTTTTTTTTTTTTTTTTAAGTAAATACTGTGTATCTCTGCTTTATGTAAAAAAAAAAACTTAATCATATGTTTCTATTTTAATGAGGCTAGTGAAGATTTTATTTTTAAAAACAAAGCAATATATTGGATTTTGCAGAGTAGCAGGTTTGTAGAATATATTTCCTTGTTTCACTACACTTCACACTATGTTACATGAGGGCAATGAAATACTATGACTCCACCCCAGCTGCCCCATGAACTGGTATCTATATAGGAAAATCATTTCCCTTTAGGTGAAATTGCAACTCAGTAGGTAGATAGTATTTGAGAGGGACTCAGCGGGATTGATGATGATAACAGCATAATGGTAATGGCTGACCTTGGGGGTCTGCATTAAGCATTTTATGTGGATTGTCTGATTTTAACAAAATAACAACCATATGAAGCTGGTGTTACAGAACCAGAGCAGTGTAGGAGTAAGGAGCATAGATTTGGGGGTTAGACCTCCTGCACTGATATCTCAGCTTTCCCAATAACTGACCATGTGACCTTGAATAAGAAAACTGTGCTTCATTTTCTTTTTTTATTAAGGTATCATTGATATATACTCTTATGAAGGTTTCACAAGGAAAACAGTGTGGTTATTACATTCACCCTTGTTATTGAGTACCCCCCCATACCCCATTATAGTCACTGTCCCATCAGTGTAGTAAGATCCCACAGAGTCCCTGTTTGTCTTCTCTGACCTATACTGTCTTCCTGTGACCCCATACACACCATGTGCACCCATCATGGTACCCCCACAATCCCATTCTCCCTCCCCCGCACCTGCCATCCCCCACCCCCTCCCCTTTGGTAACCACTAGACCCTTCTTAGAGTCTGTGACTCTGCTGCTATTTTGTTCCTTCACTTCTGATTAGTTGTTACACTCCACAAATGAGGGAAATCATTTGGTATTTGTTTTTCTCTGCCTGACTTATTTCACTGAGCATAGTACCTTCTAGCTCTGTCCATGTTGTTGCAAATGGTAGGATTTGTTTCTTTCTTATGGCTGAATAGTATTCCACTGTGTATATGTACCACCTCTTCTTTATCCATTCATCTACTGATGGACACTTAGGTTGCTTCCATATCTTGGCTATTGTAAATGGTGATGTGATAAACATAGGGGTGCATATATCTTTTTGAATCTGAGAAGTTATTTTCTTAGGGTAAATTCCTAGGAGTGGAATTCCCGGGTCAAATGGTATTTCTATTTTTACTTAAAAAAATTTTTTTTGTATCATTAATGTACAATTACATGAGCAACATTATGGTCACTAGACTCCCCCCATTATCAAGTCCTCACCACATACCCCATTACAGTCACTGTCCATCAGTAAAGTAAGATGCTATAGAATCACTACTTGTCTTCTCTGTGTTATACTGCTTTCCCTGTGCCAACCCCCTACATTATGTGTGCTAATAATGCCCCTTATTTCCCCTCATCCCTCCCTTCCCACCCATCCTCCCCAGTCCCTTTCCCTTTGGTAACTGTTAGTTCATTCTTGGGTTCTGTGAGTCTACTGCTGTTTTGTTCCTTCTGTTTTTTCTTTGTTCTTATACACCACAGATGAGTGAAACCATCTGATACTTGTCTTTCTCTGCCTGGCTTATTTCACTGAGCATAATACCCTCTAACTCCATCCATGTTGTTGCAAATGGTAGGATTTGTTTTCTTCTTATGGCTGAATAATATTCCATTGTGTATATGTACCACATTTTCTTTATCCATTCACCTACTGATGGTTGCTTCCATTTCTTGGCTATTGTAAATAGTGATGCGATAAACATAGGGGTGCATATGTCTTTTTCAAACTTGGCTGCTGAATTCTTAGGGTAAATTCCTAGGAGTGGAATTCCTGGGTCAAATGGTATAAATGGTATTTCTATTTTGAGTTTTTTGAGGAACCTCCATATTGCTTTCCACAATGGTTGAACTAGTTTACATTCCCACCAGCAGTGTAGGAGGGTTCCCCTTTTTCCACAACCTTGCCCCTTTATCATATATTAATTGACCATATATGCTTGGGTTAATATCTGGACTCTCTATTCTGATCCACTGGTCTATGGGTCTGTTTTTGTGCTGATACCAAATTGTTTTGATTACTGTGGCTTTGCAGTAGAGTTTGAAGTTGGGAAGCAATATCCCCCTGCTTTATTCTTCCTTCTCAGGATTGCTTTGGCTCTTCAGGGTCTTTTGTGGTTCCTTATAAATTTTAGAACTATTTGCTCCAGTTCATTGAAGAATGTTGTTGGTATTTTGGTAGGGATTGCATTGAATCTGTAGGTTGCTTTAGGCAGTATGGCCATTTTTACAATATTAATTCTTCCCACCCAAGAGCATGGGATGAATTTCCATTTATTAGTGTCCTCTTTAATTAAGAGTGTCTTGTAGTTTTCAGGGTTATTTTTAGGCTTTCGAGGAACCTCCATACTGCTTTCCACAATGCTTGAACTAATTTACATTCCCACAAGCAGTGTAGGAGATTTCCCCTTTGTCCACATCCTCGCCAACATTTGTTGTTGTTTGTCTTTTGGATGTTGGCCATCCTAACTGGTGTGAAGTGATATCTCATTGTAGTTTTAATTTGCATTTCTCTGATGATTAGCGATGTGGAGCATCTTTTCATGTGCCTGTTGGCCATCTGAATTTCTTTAGAGAAGTGTCTTTTGAGATCCTCTGCCCATTTTTTAATTTTTTTTTTTGTTTTTTGGGTGTTGAGGCATGTGAGTTCTTTATATATTTTGGATGTTAAACCCTTATTGGATACATCGTTTATGAATATATTCTCCCTTACTGTAGGATGCCTTTTTGTTCTACTGATGGTGTCCTTTGCTGTACAGAAGCTTTTTAGCTTGATGTCCCAGTTGTTTGTTTTTTATTTTGTTTTCCTTGCCCGAGGAGATGCGTTCAGGAAAAAGTTACTCATGTTTATATTCAAGAGATTTTTGCCTATGTTTTTTTCTAAGAGTTTTATGGTTTCATGACTTATATTCAGGTCTTTGATCCATTTCGAGTTTACTTTCATGTGTGGAGTTAGACAATAATCCAGTTTCATTCTCTTGCATGCCGCTGTCCAGTTTTGTCAACACCAGCTGTTGAAGAGGCTGTCATTTCCCCATCATTGTGTATCCATGGCCCCTTTATCATATATTAATTGACCATATATGGTTGGGTTTATATCAGGGCTCTCTCATCTATTCCACTGGTGTATGGGTCTGTTCTTGTGCCAGTACCATATTGTCTTGATTAGTGTGGCTTTGAAATAGAGCTTGAAGTCGGGGAGCATAATCACCCCCGCTTTATTCTTCATCCTCAGGATTGCTTTGGCTATTTGGGGTCTTTCATGGTTCCATATGAATTTTAGAACGATTTGCTCTAGTTTGTTGAAGAATGCTTTTGGTATTTTGATAGGGATTACATTGAATCTGTAGATTGCTTTAGGCAGGATGGCCATTTTGACAATATTCTTCCTAGCCATGGGCACGGGATGTTTTTCCATTTATTGGTATCTTCTTTAATTTCTTCCATGTCTTGTAGTTTTCAGAGTATAGGTCCTTCACTTCCTTGGTGAGGTTTCTTCCTAGGTATTTTATTCTTTTTGATACAGTTATGAATGGAATTGTTTTCCTGATTTCTCTTTCTGCTAGTTCATTGTTAGTGTACAGGAATGCAACAGATTTCTGTGTATTAATTTTATATCCTGCAACTTTGCTGAATTCAGATATTAGATCTAGTAGTTTTGGAGTGGATTCTTTAGGGTTTTTTATGTACAAAATCGTGTCATCTGCAAACAGGGACTTTTTAACTTCTTCCTTGCCAATCTGGAGGCTTTTATTTCTTTGCATTGTCTGATTGCCATAGCCAGGACCTCCAGAACTGTGTTGAATTGAAGTGGGGAGAGTGGGCATCATCTTGTTCCTGATCTTAAAGGAAAAGCTTTCAGCTTCTCGCTGTTTAGTATGATGTTGCCTCATTTTCTTTATCCATAAAATGAGGGTAATAATAGTACCTGCCTTATAAGGTGGTTATGATAGAAAGTGTTTACCATAGTGTTTGGCACATAGAAAGTGCTCACCAAATGTCAGCTGTTACCATAGTTGTTATCATCATTTAATAGATGGAGAAACAAAGGCTTAGAGAGAGGTAAGGTAATTTGCCTAAGTGACACAGCAAATAAATGATGGAAGGAATTCGTACCCAGCAGTCAAACTCCAGAGCTCTTGTTCTTAACTGTTAGATTACACCACTGTCGTGAGTTGAGGGGAAGAGACTGGATGTGAACTGCATTTGTCCATCTTGCAATGAACATAGATGTAAAGGTCACACTTGGGTTCACTCCTACCTGACCTTTATTTGTGACCTTAAGTGTCTTATCACCATAGCATGTAACTGGTTATTCTGTGATTTGGTTCTTCCCCTAGATCCAAAGAAATGAGTAAGTGATGGGTTAGTTACATCTTCTTACACTGAGGGATTTGGTGTTACCTAGCTGAGGCCAGGAAGTGGGTCTGTATATACCTGCCCTTCCCAGTGCTCTTTGGAGCAGAAGTAGGAGCTTGTCCCATCTCTCTTTGTTACTGTTGATTTTCTCTCTAATACAACTGGTAATGATGAGAAGCAGAGCAGTGTATACATGGTGTGCTTCTATATGCCATGCATTTTACATGAATTATCTCATCTAATCCTTAAAATAACTCTGTCAGGTAGTCACTCTTATTTTATAGAAACAGAGAATTTAGGAAACTTGAACTTAAGTCACCCAATTACTAGGTGGTAGAGCTGGGATTTGAATACACGTTCTGGCTCTAGAGTCCATTATCTTAACCTCTACCCTCTACTGCTTCCGTTCCTTTCTTAACCTGTACAGAACATAGCATGGGACAGGTGGCTTAGTAGGGTCAGTCCTATTTTTCCCATATGAAAAAGAGATGATTTTGACTACTGGGCTAGGAATAAGGAGGCCTGTGGTCTTATCTGGACCACGTCACCAACTTACCATGTCCAGGACTTCACTTTTCTCAGCCTTGTCCTCACTCATACGCTAGGTGGTCTCCCTTCTAACTGACATTCTGTGATCATGTGAAGTGAGGAGAGTAACACCTGCTTAGTTCCTTGATTTTGGAGCAGTGGTGTTTGTGAGGTTTTAGGGAGCCTGCTTTGTGTAGGGGAAGATGCCAAATTTCAGGGCAGAGAATGAACCTCCTTCCTGAAGAAGATAGATCCAGGCTCTTTTTGAGGCCGGTTGCCTAGGGAACCTAGCCTCTGGCCAGCAACTGCCAGGAATGCTTTGGTTGAGGGTTGGGTACAGATAACTAAAACAAGCAGTACATTGAGGTTTCACTTTCCATCCCTCCCCCCACCAGGCTACCTTTCCCTTGTCCAGCTACTAGCTTTATACACTTCCTGTAAGTTCGGCTAGATTTTAAGTACTTAAAAAGTATTATTTAATCTTTATAGTAATGAGAAAAGTACTGTTACTCTGATTTTACAAATAAAGTGAGGCAAATAGAGTAAAATAGTTTGTCTATATGTACTCAAGTGGAAGGTGGTATCCAATCCACTAAATTGTAGTGCTTGGTCAGAACTTGAAAAAAAAGGAAAAAAAGGCAGAGGAAAGACTGCTTAGTTATTAATTAGTGGTTTTGTTTGGTTTTTGTTTTATTTAGAATGATGATAGATTCTTAGGTCAGAAAGGCCATTTAAGGAAATTTAGTCAGTCTCCTTGTCTCCAGTGTGCTGCTCAATGCTTGCTATTGTTCCCTTGACAGATTATTATCCAAGTTCTTTTTGAATACTTCCATTGCTGGGGAGCTCATTGCTTATTGAGGAATCCCATTATATTGTTGAATAGCTCTCATTGGTAGAAAATTATTTCTTGTTTTGAATTGAAATCTAATTGATACAACTTGTCATCAGTTTCAGGCCTGTACCCTGGAGCCATCCAGGAGAAATACAATCCATTTTCCACATTGCCAGTCTTGGGAACATTTGAAGGCACTCTTCCTATGTTTAAGGCATGTTTGCAGTTTTGTCTTAGCATCTAAACTTGCTTTCAATTCAGATTGGGCACAAAAGTAATCTCTCTTACCATTTGTAGCAAATCTGTACTTCACTTCTTGTGATTAGTTAGGCACAAAGGTGTGAGCCCTTCTCACATCCTTGGATAATGAATGGCTAGTAAACTGAATCTATACCATTGTATATGAGTCTGGAGGTTTGTAGTTTCCTTCTCTTGCAATCTCTAAGACGCCAGGCTGCTGCCCTCTGCACCCTTGTTAGAGCTCACAAAATGGCTGGAAGTTGATGCAGGCTCTTGACAAAACTGCGTTTACTTCATTAGGCCACTAGGTGATGAACAACTCGCAAACACAGACAGCCAGGGATGGTTGTGTACCAGTTTCTGTTTGTACTTGGAAAGGTAATCAGAAGTCATCTGTTAAAACCTCATTAAAAGGTTTTTCTGGCGGAAGGGAAAACATGTCTTGTCTTGTGCATACGTTATCTTTCCTAGCTTTGTTCCAAAAATTTTAAATATTAATTTGACTAGGATAAGTCTTTGAGTAATTTTTCTTAGAAATGGGTCATGGATGGTACTTGCAAAATCCAGGATTCTTAAATAGTAATCCTAGTCTATACAATCTGTATGCAGCTTTCTACTTTCTTTAGTTTCTAGTGATACAGATGAGAAGTCCAATGCCAGTTAGATATTTTCCTTTGTAAGTAATAACCTGTTTTTTCTTTTTGCAAGTTTGTAGATTTTTTCTTCATGGTTAGGGTTTTATCATGATATGCTTAGGTTCATATCTTTTTAAAAAACTCTGCTTGTCACTTGAACCTTTTCTACTTAAAAACTTAAGTCTTTTCTTAGTTCAAGGAAGTTTTGTTGCTTTCCTTCTATCGGTTTCCAACCTCCTTTACAGATGAGGAAACTGAACCCAAAAAAGTTAAGTGATTTGCCCAAGGTCACACAACTAGTTAAAAATGGACCTCAAGCAAATAAAATGACTTTTGATGAACTAGGCTTTCACTGTGGTGAACATCATTCTAGTGAGAGGGCCACCAAGAGCAACTTGGAAATTTTTTAGTGAGACAGGAAAATTTTGCCAAGTGTTTATGCAGAGATGAAGAAGGAAGAGGTAATGAAGAGGTAGTATAATTCATTATGGTTAAAATGTGGCCCATTTAGAGGACTGCAAAATTCACAAGTTATTGTAATATCCCACTTTTTGGAACTACCCCAAAGCTCTAAAACTTAAAGCCAGGAAGTTGATTGAATATTTGGAAAATTAGATACTTCATTGTCAGGAGTTGGGTAAGCGTGGTCATGCCCTATTGTAAATATTGGAAAGCATTTAAGTGTTTGAAAGCTTGGAGACAGACATCATAAACTGTCTTATCAGAGATCTGGTTTCTATTTTGAGTTCTAGCCTAGGACCCTTTTTTGCTGGAAACTACCTGTTCCTGACTCTGTTGATCTTTGGATTTCCCCAGCCCTTTGGTGCCTTTCAGTTTTGAAATGAAACCTATTCCAGAGGGTGAGGTCAGGTACAAAGAAGACTTTGACAGCTCACACTAGGTTGTTTTCTTTCTGGAGCTGTCTGGTATGTGACTGCGTGAGGCACGAGGTATAGCAGGCTCTGAGATAGTCTAATTTGACGGTGAGTCAGCTGTTGGGTAAGGCCTACTTAGTGTCATTTCTCTGGTAACCAGGAAAACATGTAGACCAAGTAAGTTGTCTTTCATCCTCAGGAAGTTGAAAGTTAGGAGCACAGTCACCAGAGACCTGCCATGGTCTCTCTGCCTTTGGTTTACTGAAGAAGGAAAAAGTTTCAGTCTTTTCTCATTTATAGAACCTCCTTTCCAGAAAAGAGCCAAGTCCCTGGCCTCTCTGCTTTTCCAGCTTCTCAGCTTTTACACCATGTCTCCTGGAATCGCTGAAGTGAAGTGACTCCTCTAAATACCTCTAGGCACACCCACCCACATGTCTTGCCCTCAGCCCCTCCACAAAATGAGCTTATCCTCTTCCCTTTGCTGTAAACTTGGTTTCAACCACTGTACGGCATTTCTCTTGGAACCTTTAAAAGTAAAACTGGCTCTTTCTTCACCTGACCCCATACTGCTTCCCCCTGATTCTGACTGACCGCCCCATCCCCCAGCACTATAGAGCTGCTTCCAGACCTTTAAATACCTCCTCCACCTTGAGAATTTTGCTGGCCAGCAAGGCCTCCTCATTTCTGTTCTTGAAGCTTGGCATCTGTATTCATTTTCCCATTTTCATTTAGAACTTTGTTATCTTACCTTCTGGGGCTCTGGACCAGGCTAGGAGATCGGTGGCCAGGTTGAGCCTCAGGTCAAGGATTTAGGGTAGAGCATGAAATTGGGGGGCTGAATGTTAATATCTCAGTTGTGGGCTGATGGGAACCTGGAATATCTGAACATCAAGATCAGTCGGGGGTGGAAAGGATGGAGAAAATTCAGTAATTGAAGCAAAGGATGACTTTTGTAGGCTCCCCCATCTGCCCATTCAAAAAAAAAAAGGTTAAGAGTTATTTTTTAGGACACTTTAAGATTAACAGCAAAATTGAGAGGAATGTGCAGAGATTCTCATTATTTTTTGAAAAAATGATCTTTAATTTTTAAATTTTACAGAGAACATAGTAACCCCCCCAAAAAAAATCAAAACATAGATATTTTGAATTCCAGCTCCCCCATCACACAGACTCCATTTCCATTATTTCTGTATTCCCTAGAGGTAATGTGTTAGTGGTTTGGAGTGTACCTTCCAGACATTTTTCTTTGTGTTTACATATGTATGCATGAACCCAGAAAAACTGTGGTTTTTGTGTTTATTTTCACAAATGGGGTCATATTTTATGTATCATTCTGGTATTTCTTTCTTTTGATTCAGTACTATGCCTTGACAGTATTCCATGTTGGTACTATTACTTTTCATTTTTTCTGCCTAATATGTAACATTTCATAGAATAGACATACTGTGTTTTATTTAGCTATTTTCCTATTGAGGGACATTAAGGTATTGTCCTTTTTATTGTTATAAATGATTCTGACATTTAAATGTCAGCATTCTGATCCTAAGCCTTTTTTTTCTTTTCCTTGCACTCTCCCTACGTGATCTCAACCTCTCTGACAGCTTTATTTACCATCTACAAATGGACGCCGTTCAAATCTCTCTCCAGACTGCTTATGTAAACAACTCCACTGGGATGGTTTGTGGACTTGGCAAAATGCAGCCTCCTGCTCTTCCCACTTGCTCCTGATCCAGTGTCCTGTCACAAACAGTACCACCACCTACGTAGTAGCCAGGCACAAGCCGAGTAGTCACTGTAAGTCCCTCCCCTCCCCACCGCTCCCCTCTTCTGACAACCCGCCACCAGGACTTGTCCTCCCTAGTATTTCTTGAATCCAGTTGCGTTCTTTCCTTCTTCACTGCCAATATCCTGTACCTTAGTGTCCTAATTTATAAGCATATTTATGAAGATTAAATTAATTAACATATAAAATGCTTAGAATGGTTGGTTGTTCAGTTCTCTGTGAATGTTAGCTGTTATCAGCAGCATCATTTCTTCCCCACCCCCTTTTTCATAACACTTTTCAATATGTCATATTTTTCTTGGTTTATTCACATATTTCAAATTCAAATGTAAATTTTCTGAGAACAGGGATATTTTCTGTTTTATTCACTGTTGCATTTCTAGCCTAGGACAATGCATGGCATGTTGTAGATACTCAGTGAATATTTGTTAGGTGAATGATAAAACAGCTTCATATGTATTGTAAGGCTTTTCTTGGTCTCCCCAGCATCATCTGCCTCAGGAAACTTTGTACCCTGGCCTACACCGTCCCCGACCCCAGCTCATCCCATCTCTTCAGATGTTCTTTCTTGCTGCAGGACCTTTGCATATGCTGTTCCTTCTGCTTAGAACACTCTTCCTCAAATGTCAAACTTCTTGAAAAATCTTTCCTGCTACTGCCTAGGTATCTCCTATTCATCCTTTAAGTTTAAGCTTCGGTGTAACCACCTAATTAGCTTTCTTAATCTTAGAGCTCTGTATGCATTGCCTTTAATTATCTTACATATTGTAATTATTTGTCTACTTTACTAGACTTTAAGTTCTGTTGGGCAGAGGTGAGGTGGAAGGATCCCTTGAGGTAGGGGTGGTGGTTAGGAGGGATGGAGTACTAGGGTTATCACCTGAGGGCTAAGAAAGGTATGCCTTATAATGTCAGGGTGAGGTCTAGACATTTGATCCTAGTTCATTGTCATTCTCCTTATTCCATCTTTGGCGATTCCAGTGTTTGCCTAGATGAACCATCTAACATGCTTGAGGTGACCCATCTAATATGCTTGTCTCTCTCTAAGACATAAAATCAGGGTTAAACTTGGCAGGGGACTTGCCTACAGACGGGGCATTGATGCTGAGTTCAAGGATCTGGGAGGTAGATTATTTACTCTGAGTGGCTGATGGTAGAATAACTGAGAGTAGAGTGGAATCCTAAGCAAGGAAGGAAGCAAAAGATCTTCGGGATAAGGTGAGGCAAAGATAAATAGGAAGATGAATCATTAGGTCAGAAATCTAGAGAATCAAGATAGTGGGTGGAGTATAAGAAGGGGCAGGGCAAGCAGTCAGGATTAAGGCCATAAATAATCATGGGTATTACTTAAATCATCTTTTGGCATTCTTACCTCTTCAGTGTAGAACCAGCTTTTAGATTATAAGAAGGATCAGTTGACATGCAAGGGTTTGAACTAGGTTGCCTACTACTTTGTATTTTATGTGCTGTTTATTAAAGTCAAATCCCTAGATATCCTACCTTACCTCTCCCCCCACCTCACTTCAGTTTCTGTTCCCAAGAGCCTACGTTTCCTGCTTTAAATGTACTAGTTAGCTCAGCTACACCATCTTTGGGAAAAGCTTCCTGTATAGACACCGGCAACAATTCTGGCACACCCTTCAGGTAGGTGAGGATGCTCCCTTCAGGTAGGGCGAGTGCTCCTGTGACTGCATCCCCCCACCAAAGCAGACATAGGAGCTGGCCTCAGCAGCTGCTGCCTAACCCGAATCTGTGGAATTCCTCTGAGTTCTGGAGATGGACGTGTGAGTGTAGAGTATAGGGTGGGACTCCGTCGGTTGGCAGTGGAAGATGGGCGGGATGTGCATCAGTGGTAGGATCTGAAGATGTGTAAGCATGGGCTTGGCATTTCGGTGAAATGGTCCTTGAGTTTGTGGCAATGTTAGGGGGCTCTGACGTGCTATGTGGAGAGTCTTGGTGAGTAGTGCTAGTCATTAGCCCTTCGAGGTGCTCTGTATGTTTCCTTCATAGCCTGGAGCCCTTCTGCAGACTGATGAGTAGCCGGCATTGTGGTGGGTGCTGAGGCTGGGGGGATCATGGTGATAGAAACAGTACTCACTAAGGAGGGGTATATTCTCTCTTGAAGGCTGGATGGAGTGATTGTGTAAACATACTGGGGAGTGTAAGGCCCAGTCTCTTGGTCTGTGCGAGGCATCTGCATGCCCCTCTTAGGGCTCTGCTGGGCAAATCAACCTCAGAGAACCAGAGATCAGGAGTGTTGCGAGTGATTTCCTCAAGAGCGCTCCTTGTCTTTAAATCCTCTGCTCTCTAGGCCCCATGCTTTGATGTCCTGCCTCCTATTTTCTTTGTTGGGGCCTTCAGATTTCATAATCCATTATGACTCCCCTTTCTAGATTACTCCATACCTAGCTTGACTCTTGACTATATGTAGTCTCCTAATTTTGATATTGCCAGCCAACTTCAAGTGAGGGCCTTTTCCTCTACTAGCTCTGTTTATAGAGCTATGATTTTAAAGCTTTAATATATCAGAATTACAGGGGGCATGGTGGGGGAGCTGGATACTTACTTAAAATGCAGATTCCTAGTCTCTACTCCTAGCTATTCTGGTTTGGTAGCTTTGGAGTGGTAACCAGGAATCTGCATTTTGGTTGGGCTGGCTTCTCAAGTGACTTGGTAGGAGATGATAAACTAAACTAGAAGATTCGGCTGATCCTCCCCACCCCTAAAGGGGAAAGAAGGGTATTTGAACCCTTAGATCCTAAGGATCTAGGATCCTTAGTCTGTTACCTGTCATTCAGTGGGGACAATGGATAACTGTCTCTATGTACTGGTACCTCATTTTCTCATTGCCGTGGTAGGCATGGAGCACAGATGAAGTAGAGGGCCTTAATGACTCCCCTGTGGCTGATCAGTACCTCTGGGATTTATAAGGGCTTCAACTTTAGACTTAGAAAGCAGTCCAGAACATAGACCTTGAATGCTGCCAGTTGCACTTCGTGTTTGTCTCTGGGGTGTCTCACTTTACTGTGCCATTGACTCTGCCCTAATATAGGCCATCTTCATTTGGTCTCCAGTCTGTCCTCACTCCCCATTGCAGCCATCCTCTATATAGATCCCATTGTCTACCTATAAAATAACCCAAACCTCTCTTCCTTCTTCTCAAATCCTCTGTTGCATTCCATTACCTATACAATCAAGTCCACATATCTCAGGTTGGAATAAACAGTCTTGCACAATTTGCTCCAAATTGGGTCTACAAGGCCCAGCAAGATATGGTCCTTGCCTGTTTCTCAAATCTCATCCCAAGCTCCTCTCCTCCTCATCTCCTGCAGGCACCCTTACCTGCTTGCAGTTCTTTGACCTCTTCTTCAGCTCCCTGGCTTAAGGGTTTTTGCAGTGCTATAGCTTCTACCTAGAAAATTCTTTACCCTGCTCTTCACCTCATTAACCATCCCTTGTCTTTAAGTGTCAGTTAAGCATTATCTCCTTTTAAATGTCTCTTCTGGCCACATTAAACAAAGCAACTCCATATTATTCTCTATCTTTATACCCTGTTTGCTTCCTTTAGACCATTTTCCACTTTATTGGTTTGTCTTTCTCTCCTACTAGATTATAAGATCCATGAGAGCAGAGACTGCTCACAGATTGTATCTTCAGAGTCTAGTGCATAGAGGCACTCAGTAATTATTTGCTAAGTTGCCTTTTACCTTCTTGTGAGTACTTGTGCCAGTGCTTTGTGGCTCTGCACAACTCTTACTCTTTCTGTATGTTTTTGCCTATGGCGGAAGCATCTGTTCTCACATCAGTTTGGTCAGATTCCTTCTTGCCCTGTATCACTTCTCTAAGTAATTCTTTGACTTCCCCAGGCAGTGCCACTTCAGCTGAGACAGCACTTGGGACCCCGTAGGTGGACTTTTCACCCTGCGTTGTGATTTCACCTGTTAGAGACAGATGACACATATTGTCCTTAGTTTATAGATGACAACCCAGAAGCTCTGAGAGGTGGATTAACTTGGAAATGGCAGAACTGAGATTCAAACCCCAATGTGTCTGTAGTGCTCTCACTCATTCTGCCTCACTGTGCTCTCTGAAAGAAACCATATAGCAGACCAGAGACACTGTAGTGAAAGAGGTGCTTTAAAAAAATTACTTAGGTAATGGAAGTGTGTGTATATATATATAATTTCCTCAGAGATAAGCACAGTAAAACATACATACTATTGACAAACCATTAAAAGGATGGAGTAAAGGGTGACCATAATATTCAGAGGATGATAGGTATTTCATGTGTTTCCTTGATCATATCTTTGAGTTGTGACTCCTTGTGACAGTGACAAAGTCAGTAACCTAGTAGAAATGAGCCAAGGTGAAGCACTATTAAATTCAAACCAAAGCAAATATTAATCACCATTCGTAGTTGCTCGGAGGATAAAGAGTGAGTCTGAACATTTTTGTTGAGGGGAAAAATATGCAGAATTGGTATGCAAATCCTTTAACACGTGTTGCTTAAAAAATATATCTCACAATATATTGATAAGGGACTTGTTGAGTAAATTATGATTAATATTACCATGTTATTAGACTATTAAAAAGAATAAGACACACACACACACACATGGAAAAATCTCCAAGACCTATCAAGAGAATACTAAAGTGAGGTGCAGAATAGCATTGTAGCATGCTAGTATTAGTGTTTGTATGGAAGAAAAAGGGGAAGACTCCATATACTTGTTATACTCTGGAAATTTTTTTAAAAACATCTTTTTGTGTTGTTGAAATTTTTTTTTTAACCCATGTGTATATTGCCTTTTAAAAAAAATCGTGGTAAAAAATATAACAAAATCAGCATTATTAACACTTCCTCTGGGGCACTTTTCTGACACCTCAGACAAGATCAGATTCCTCCTTCAAACGCTTTGAAGGCAACATTCTTAATAAATATAATTTATTTTTTTTAAAACAGCAAAAATATTTCACTTTGAAATGTTTTTAATACATTAAAAGATACAGGAAACAATACACCTACATCCATGTACCCACCACTGAGATTTAGACAGATGTTAATATTTTGCTTTATAATTCATGGTTTCAGTTTCACATTTGTACAATTACATGATTGATATCTGGCCCCAAACTGGACTGTAGGTTTCATGAGGAAAGTTGAAACTATGATATTGTATTACATCTCCAGGGGCTAGATAAATAGGAGCTGTGAAATACATATTTCTTGAATGAATACTGATAGGGTGTAATTTATCTAGTAACTTCATATATTACTGGTAAGAGTGAAAACTGGAACAACATGAAAACCCGGATGGTAGTAAAGACTTAAAAATAACCACAACTTTTGACCAGATAATCATACTTTCCAGATTTCTAACTTAAAAATAAATCCTCAGTGTTATAAAGTTCTGTGTAATAACATATGTACATAGAACATGAGCATGAGTAAATAAAAAGTACTATCTAAGGGGAAAAATATATGGGAGATAATACATCAAAATGATAAATATAACTGAATTTTGATGGTTACTGGAATATTTATTTTTCAACACTATTATTTGCAGAATTTCCTGTGTAATAATGGCATGCTAATTTTGTAATGGAAATGCAGGAATTTTAATAAAAGCTGTCAATGTTTTTGACAAAAAAAAAATGTAACAAAAGTTTCCATTTTCACCATTTTTAAGTGTACAGCTCAGTGTTGTTAAATATATTCACAGTGTACTAAAGATCAGCAGAACTTACTCACAAAAACTGAAACTTACACTCATTAAACAACTCATTTTCCCTTCCCCCTAACTCCAAGTTAACCACCATTCTGCTTTATATGTCTATGAATTTGACTACTTTAGATATCACATGTAAGTGGAGTCATGCAGTCTTTGTCATCTTGTTACTATGTTTTTTCACTTGGCAGAGGTTTATCAATGCTGTACCACGTGACAGGATTTCCTTTTTAAGGCCGAGTAATATTCCACTATATATATCCAGTCCACATTTTCATTGTCTATTTATTTGTCAATATATTGCCTTTTATAAATTTTTAAACAGTACTTCACCCCGATAAATGTGATTCTGAAAAGTTGGATAAAGTGCGCATGTGTGTGTACATCACACACATGCACGCAGTAACGGGGACAGGAGTTGGGGCAGTTTTAAATTTATCTCCTTAATCTTTACAGAGAACAGAGTGATCCTTTTTGTCTAATGAATGATCTCCAACTTCATGTCTTGGATTTTTATATTTGAGATTTTTCTTGAAACATATCTGCTAAGGATGGAACAAAACAAGGGGAGATTGTGTTTGAAACTAAAGATAGTAGTATATGTCAGGATACCCCACCATCTATCTTACTTTACCACCTCTCCCATTGTCTTAACTAGCATCTCTCTTCTTCCTGTTCCATGCTCTAGAAATCTTGGAGCCTCCTTTTTAATAACATGTTTTCTGTGTTGTGAATTTGCCTTCCCAAATAGTAAACTTTTGAAGGCAGGAAGCATGTCTTATGATTATATCCTATAGTGATGGGAGTAATAGAAGTTGCTCAAGAGCTACATATTCAAGAAAGACAAGAGGTGGTGAGAAAGAGGCTCCTCTGCTGAAGAGATGATTGCTTTTGGTTTTTCTCTGACTCTTGTTTTCTTCACTAGTGAAGAATTTCTTCTACTTGCAGACTAAGTATGTTGGAGTGTGTGTCAGTGCATGTGTGTGACTGAGTGGGTGTGAGGTGTTCCCTTCTGAAAGCCCAGGAGACAGGAGAAGCTGAAATGGGACCTGAAGGCCTGTGGCCTGAGAGTATGTAATGAGACTTTGTGTTGCAACCCTGAGGGGAATCTCAGTGTTTTACCATCTTCCTAATGTCAAACTTAGGTATTTAGCTGTCAGCAGGGCAGCTGGACCTGTATGTGCCTTAAACTTCTTAAATTTAGTAGCACATAGTAGGACTGTTTGATGAAAGTGATTCGTCATTTTTGGTGAGAGTAAATGAAAGCATGTACTTACACAGGGCCTGGAATATGTTGATACCCAAGAGGTGACAGAGAGCTTGTAAAAAATATTTTGAAACAGTAAAATCTTTCCCTAGGTCCCCTACCTGTACTCCTGCCCTCTACTCCACCTTCAGGCTAAAGAAATAGGGAAAAGCAACATGGGTCCCACCTTTGGAAAGTCTTCAATTTCTTGTTTGTGGCTTTATGCTTAGGTGAGAAGTGCAATCTGTCCTACGTATTTGAGAGCAAATTTATCTGGACCCTGTCTACCACATTACTCAAAATTTCACCCAAGACTGAAAATCTTCCATTCAAACTAGCATGTCTGGTCACCTTGGACAACTTTCTTGGTAAGGACCTAGTCTTGAAAATCTTAGTAGGGAAGTCTGTGACTCTCTAGGGTGGTCTTAGGAAGGCGGTACAGGGGTGGGCAAGAGTCTGACTTAGCCAGGATAATTTGCTGGATTCAGGTGTGGAGGCAGGGATAAAGTAGGAGGCAAAAAGGGCATGGCTCTGTGTCATTTTCTGCTCATAGGACAATGCAAGCACCCATGTGCCAGGGCAGAGCTCTAGCCTGCTGGGTCTTGTCACCTCCCTGTGAATGAGTCAGTGTTGCTCCCGGCTACCCTGAAAGGCATTTGGGGTTTGTAGGAGATGAAATAGGGAATCTGAAGCAGATAGCCTTGCTTCAAGAGATTTGCAGGGAAGATGTGTGCCTCCTAGAATGTTTCCCATCTAGCTCTGTAGGAGTTTCCATCCTTCTTTTGCCCTCTCAGCTTACTTAAACTTTTATCCCTTTCACCTTATCACGGGCCTTAGTCAGTGGGAAAAGAAGGGAAAAGGGTGAGGGGGCCTGGGGAGAGTTAAAGAACTTGTGGGGATATATGGATTTGCTGTCTGTCCTTAAATCCCTTCTGGGACAAAGTGTAGGTGTGGAGAGGAGGATGAGTGAGTGGGTGGCAGAACAAATGCTTCTTGAACCACTTCTCTCGCACCCACCCTGGACCCTTGCTTGTTGTTAATCTCTGTGTTGTTCCTCTCTCCCATTTAAAGCATAAGCATGTATACACATGTAATTTCCTATCAATGGAATCTACCTTAAAACTGGTTTTCTTCCTTAATGCTGTTTTGCAATCTTTTTTTCACCTTTTTTCCCAGGTTTATTGAGATGTAATTGACATGTACCATTGTGTAAAGTTTATATGATGATTTGATATACATATATATTATTAAATTATTACAATATGAGTAACACATCTGTCTCACGGTTACCTATTTGTATGTGTGTGTGGTGAGAATCTTTTTTCATTTGTATGTTATAGACATCTTTTCATGTCAATAAATACAGAATAGCTGAAGTATAGTTCTGTGTGTTAGATATACAAGAATGCATTTTAGTCTCTAAAATATTCTCTAATAAAATCTATCTCATCTGTTGTCAATGGGACCTCCCCTGATTCCCTTACTTATACTTATAATTGTAGCAAACCCCCTTCCTTTCCTCACTCTTTTCTCTCCTTTATTTTTCTCTGTAGCATTTAGCACCACTTGATAGACTGCAAGTTTTTCTTATTGCCTAATACCCTCCATTAGAATGTAAGTTCCATGAGATAGGGATTTTTTTCTTTATTGTCCATTTGTCTGTATTTGCTACTGAGATTACTTCCTGGTACACAGTTGGTGCTCAGTAAATGTTTGTTGAATGAATGAATGTATTGGACTTTTGGTATACCCATTGGGTTATTTGCAATATTTTTGTTATTATGTACATTCTGTGCTAAGCATCTTATATATAATCTTTGCACATTTGTCTTCTTCCCTCCTTAGGATAAATTCCAAGAAATGGAGTGATTGAGTTGAAGGATATGCACACTTAAAACGCTGATTTTTGGAGCCAAACTACTCTTAAGAATGTTGACTTCTACCAACACCAAATAAGACTGCATATTTCTCCACATCATCAGTAATGCTGGGTTGTGTGTTTTTATTTTCCCCGTCTGATAGGTGAAAAGTGTTCTTGCCATTATAACATGGCAGTTGAGACTGTGACTCTGGGACCGGCCTGTTGGGGCCTGAATTCCAATTCAGCCATTTACCTTGTAACCTTGAGTAAGTCATTTAAGTACTGTCCCTCAGTAAAGTAGGAATAGTGATAACACCGATTTCATGAGGCATAGATCAATTAATCCAAGTAAAATGCTTTGAGTAGTAACTAGACATGGCAGTCAATAAGTATGATTTATTTTACATTTCTTCAAATATTAAAGATTGAACATCTTCTCAAATGTATTTTCAACATTTATATTGTTGCTTTGAATCACTTATGTCCTTTGGACATTTTCCCTGTAATATTTTCTTAATAATTTGTAAGAGCTTAAGTGTTGTTGACTTTTATGATGCAGAATTGTTGTTCCCAGTTTGTCATTTATCTTTCAACTGTTAATGCAATTTTTTTGCCTAGAAAACATTTTTAGACAGAGTAATCTTTTCTCTTAGTTTTTTCTGCTCAATGTTTAGAAAAGGCATACTTCCCTCTCTCAAAAGTATAAAAATAGTTACTCATTCTCTTTGAGTACTGTGTATGTATATTTTTAAATCTTTAAATTTTAATATTTAAGTCTTTAATCCATCTGGAATTTGTTTTTATATGAAGATAGCAGTTGAGATCTGGCTCTAATTTCTTTTCAGTTGGATGGTATCTCAAACCCATTTTTTGAGAAAGAAGAAATGGGAGCAGCAGCTTTTAATCTATTCTTCCTTCCCCTAAATTAGAAGTAGAATATCCTAGAGATGGCAGATCTCCATTTCAGAGAATGAATTTAATGTTTGGAGTCAGTCAGTAGTCATTCAGTTGCTAAGCTGTGGGATGAATATGCTATGTAAAGCACTTTGGGATCAGAACTACAGCTCAGATCTGAGTGCTAATACTGCTGAACACACTGGTGCAGCTTCTCTGCTGGCTCTAGCAGTTCCTCCTAAGTGGATCCTAATTTGGGGATAGCTTTGAAGGGGTCATTCTTAGTTTGGAATGATAAGCTTTGTTTCTGTTTCAAGAAACAAAGGAAGTGACTATAGCAGGTATTTCCTCACTCCAGCTTGGGGGTATTGATCAGGTATTGATAGGAGATATTGAATGGTAATAAACCCATTGTGTTCTAGCTCTGCCCTCATCAGCCCTTATTGGAAGTCAAGTCCCATCTAGTCTTTTGCTTCTGACTCAAAATGGAGGGAGGATGATTCCTAATAACAGGGCATTCACGTATCCCATGGTAGCTACTGTCTGCCAGAGATGATAAAGAAGGGTAGCTAACTCTTCCATGGGCCTATATTATGTGCCAGGAACTCTTCTAAGCACCTTACACATATATAAACTCTTCATCAGGTAGGTGCTCTGTACTGGATTGAATAGTATCTCCCCTAGAACTTATGTCCATAGTTGTTATTTGGACATAGTCTTTATAGATGTAATCAAGATTAAATCATATTGGATTAGGGTGGGCCTTAATCCAACGACTGGTGTTCGTTTGAAGAAAGGGAGACACACACATGCAGGGAGGGCAGCCATGTGAAGATGGAAGCAGAGATTGGAGAAATGCTGCTACAAACCAAGGAATGACAGGCATTACTGGCAACCACCAGAAGCTGCAAGAGGCAAGAAATGATTCTTCCCTAGAGCCTTCAGAGGGAACATGGCCCTGCTAACATCTTGACTTTGGACTCTAAGAGAATAAATTTATGTTGTTTAAAGCCACCCAGTTTGTAGTATTTGTTTCGGCAGCCCTGGGAAACCCATACATACTCTCTTTATCATCTCCATTTTCAGATAAGGAAACTGAGGCCCAGAGAGGTCAAATATTTGATGATCTCTCTAGGTCACTGCTCTGCTGGCTGGGCACTTACTCTGAAGATCCTCCTGTTGGCTGTTGTCCTTCCCCACCTTCACTAAGGCCATCTGCTTTGTGGTGGTGCTGGGGCTGAGCTGCTGGATGGTCCCTTTCCCAACACAGCAGGCCACAGCTTTTCACCATTCTTGCCTACCGCACACCCTGAAGTGAAACTCCTCTCAGAAGACTTCTGGCTGTAGCCTGATCATTTCAGCAGATCTCCTCCTAGTCCCACCCCTCCAGGTAAAATCAGCCTTTTGTTTTTCATTCCATATTATATCAGAGAAATGTTGGTGACCTATGGTGGGAGGATCACCTAACTTCTGGCAATTGGCCTGCTATACTTCCTAGAATTCCTGTCTACTAGACAACTCAAGTCTTGTTTTTCTTTGGAGCTTTTAGGATCTCGCACATATCTCACTTGTGACATACCCCAGTCCTTGAAGCAGAGAAGGAGCAGCTTCATGGCAGCATTGGCTGTAAAGGCCTTGGTCATCTGTTCTTAATGAACTGAACCACCCCAGTGGCTCTCTCCTGTCAGAAGAGTAGGGGGAAATGTGCATTATCTGACCCAGTTCATTCATCTCTCTGAGCAGCTACTTGTCTAACCATGTTCTCTTCTGCAGCATCCCAGAAGAGGTTTCCTTCCTCTGCGTCCCATTACTGGCTGTGGAATCTTGTCTATTTTCCAAAACAGGCTTTTTGCTTTGGCTCCTGCTCTTTTTCTCAACTGTTCTCACTAGACTGTGGGCCCTATGAACTCAAACCATACCTGTTTTGTTTGCTGCTGTATCCCAGGACCAAGCCAAGACATGGCACTTAATAGCTCTTCAAGATATGTTTATTGAATGAAGAAATGAATATTGACCTTGAAGCTTTGTAAACCTGATTTTCCTTGCTTCTTGCTGAAGGAAAAGACCAGATTAAGAACTTCAGAGTTCCTAAGCAATAAAAAGATTATGATGTCCCTCATACTTTCAGCTCTCAGTATGTAGTTCAAAAACAGTATTAAACATAAAGTATAAGGAAATCCAGCAAAATTCTGCTTTTTTTCCATGGTGACACTTGGATACATATAATTTAAAACATTTGTTACTGTCTCTGCTTGGCCATTTCCGTAAGCATATGCTATGGGATAATCCTGCCTGGACCAGCCCCTCCCTCACCTTGGACTTCACCTTCATTTCTTCTTTACTCCACCTGTTGAAGCTGCCAGCCAGCCCCTTTCACCTAACAGGAGTGCCTGGCTCCTGAGACTCAACCTGGGTTAGTGCCCCAGGCTCCTTGGGACTTGCCAAGAAAGTCAAGTAGAACATGCATACTCCTAGAGAATTCCTCAGAATGAGAATCCCTATGCTGAATAGTGATTTGTAGTCAGCATAGCACATTGTGCCAAGTGATTACACTTAGGCTGTTGTTAACCATGTCTGCTTCTGTGATCCTGTATGTTGTAAAGCTCAGACATTTGCCTGTGGCCCTCCTTTCTGGATCACTAAGAAGTCAAGATGTAAGCCTACTTCTGCCTCCTGTAAATCGGGGCCTTGTTAAGATCCTTTGGAAAAATGAGAAGTCGAAAGGCAGGAAAGGACATTAAACCAAAAGACCGCTGATAATAGGTATCATTACCTTTTTCCTTCTATCATCTTAGGATTTATTCTACTCTCTTTCTGGCTTCCTGAAATAGGTACTTAACTCATATAATTTCTATTCTTTTTACTTTATAATATAAAATTTTAAACCAATAGCTTTTCTTTGAAGTACTACTTTTGCTGGATATTATATTTCAATAAGTAGTGTTTTCATTGTCATTCAGTTTCTTTTTTTATTGGAAACTTTTTATTTATTTTATTAAGGTATCGTTGATATACATTCCTATGAAGGTTTTACAAGAAAAACAATGTGGTTGCTACATTCACCCATGTTACCACCCGTACCCTGTTGCAGTCACTGTCCATCAGTATAGTAAGATGCTAGAGTCACTACTTGTCTTCTCTGTGCTACACTGTCTTCGCCATGACCACCCCTAATACCATGTGAACTAATCGTAATACTTCTCAATCCCCTTCTCCCTCCCTTCCTCCCCACCCCTCCCCTTTGGTAACCACTAGTCCCTTCTTGGACTCTGTGAGTCTGCTGCTATTTTATTCCTTCAGTTTTGCTTCATTGTTATACTCTACAAATGAGGGAAATCATTTGGTATTTGTCTTTCTCTGCCTGACTTATTTCACTGAGCATAATACCTTCTAGCTCCTGTCATTCCATTTTTAAGTATTTTAATCTTTGGTCCTTGACTTGTTTAGTAGTGCTTTTTTAATGTCTAAATTTGCAAAGATTTTAAAGTTTTTTTTTTATATATTCTAACTTCCTATAGACCAAGATCATGGCCTGTATTATACCTGTTTGTTTGAAATCTGTTCAGTGTTTAATCTAGTACAGGGTAATGTTTTATAAAAATCCTGTGTTTGATTAAAATGTTTATTCTCTAATTTTGGATGCAGAATTCTATGTCCACTAGGTGAAGATTATTCATTGTGTTATTACCTATTTTCTGTCTTCTGTCTACTTGAGTATATGCACAGTGAAAACAGTCTATAACTGCCTTCTTCACTGCTATATCCCCATGACCTAGAACAGTGCCCAACACATTGTATTAATGTAATAAATATTTGTTGAATTAATTAAATAAATGAACTACTAAAAAAAAAAGATCCTTTGGAGAAGCAAGGTGCGATTCGGAAGTGGAGCCACAGCAGAAGGGGTAGCCAAGTCTCCCAAGTTCTTTTCTGGACCTGTTGATTTGAGTTGTGATATTCAGCAATCTGAGTTGCTGTCCTGTAGCACTCATTTTCAGCACACAGTGATACAGGCTGTGCTTGCAAGGGAAGAGGCCAACATGCCAGTCCCCTCCTCTAGGACAGCCTCACCATTAGATGTCCTTCCTTTCATTTGAATTTCCAGGCTCCTTTTGTAAATGTAGAATAGGAACCCAGTAATGTCATCCACATTTTACTTGAATTCATTTAATCAGAATTGCTTTCCATCTAGCAGGGTGATTAGATCAGCTCTTCTAAGGGATGGGAACTTTGATGGGGTTTAGGGAAGGTTTCTACATCTTGGCCTTGGACAGTCAAGAGAATAACGAGGTCTCCAGGTGCATGTTGAACTAGATGGGAAAGAAGAAACTCATCCCTGGAAAGCCAGGCATGTTATTGGAGGTTTTTTGTATACTTTCTTATTTAATTATAATGCAAACCAGTGAAGTATCATCTCCATTTTTGCACACAGGCAAGCTGAAAGTCAAAGAAGTTACATAATTTGTCCAAGGTCAGACACCTAATAGACAGCTGAGCTAGGATTTATTTCTTCTCAGGTCTGTCCAATTCCAAAGCCCATGATATTTTCATAAAGCATTTCTGTCTATCACAAGATTTAGGAAAGGAAGGTGAAGGAAGAAAAGATAAGGAGATACCATGTTTGAGACATGTTTAGCCAGGGTATCCTGTTTATCTGTTTATAGAATACTAAGTTCTATATATAGGGATGCTGCAACAACATAAGTGGGAAAGATACCAATTGGCTGTAGGGGAGGATTTAAAAAAGCCTTTGTTCTTTACCTCTAGGTCTTCATTGCAGCATTTTCCTCAAGTGTCAAAACACCACTGGTAACTCTGGTTTTCTGCTTAAGAGGCCGTCTTCTATCATCCATATAAAATCTGTTGATGTGTCTTAAGGAGTAAGCCAGGCTGGGGGCAGGGAGGGTGTGGTGTGCCCTTGTTGTATGTTCTGGAGCTGTTGGCACCTGCTATATGACTATTACAGTGAATTATTATTGAGTAAACAAGAGGTGTCTCTTGCCTTCCTAAGGGAGACCAGATGGCAGTGGTTGCTGGCCCAGATCAGGGGAGCCTGACTTTTGGGCTGGCAGAGGAGCCAGCTTGAGGGTGTCAGGTCATGGAATAGAAGAGACAGGCCTAGTCTGTTAAGTGGTGCAATTCCAGGGGCACTATGAATATCTCCTGTCAGTATAAGAACAAAGAAAAAACTGAAGAAACAAAACAGCAGCAGACTCACAGAACCCAAGAATGGCCTAACAGTTACCAAAGGGAAGGGGACTGGGGAGGGTGGGTGGGAAGGAACTGATATGGGAATTAAGGGGCATTACGATTTGCACACATAATATAGTGGGGTGCACAGGGAAGGCAGTATAACACAGAGAAGACAAGTAATGATTCTATAGCATCTTACTATGCTGATGGACAGTGACTGTAATGGGGTTTGTGGTGGTGACTTGATAAATGGGGGGAGTCTAGTAACCATAATGTTGCTCATGTAATTGTATATTAATGATACCAAAAAAAAAAGTCTCCTACCCCTTAAAGACTTGCTTCAGTTACTTGCTGTTGGTTGAAACCCACAAGTGAAAATTTTTTCCCTTGATTTAAGTTTTTGAGACCCTGTTAAAAATGAAGAGACACCAAGAACGGGTTTGACTGTGAGCATCTTGGTCATGAAGTGGAAGCATGAATGAATTTTTAAGATTGATTTCTGAGAACTAGACTACAGGGGCAGAGAAAAGAGGGCAGTGTGTCTGCAGTCATAAGGACAGGAAGAAGTCACCACTGAATTTGAGATGAATTTGAAAAGAGAAGTTGGGTCCCTAATGAAACATTTTGTTTCCTTCATGTTTTTGTGTGAGAAAAGACAAACAGCTGAGGGTGGTGGGAATTGGAGGTTCTTGATTCCCAAGGAGGGGTGTTGGGTAGAGATTTTTCCACCAGTGTGATGTGTATATGGCACATTGTTGTGTGGAAAGCAGCTGACAGGCAGAATGTCAAGGAGTATGGGACCTTTGAGTCTGCGGTTTGCTGTGATGTCCTCAGACAAGACTGTCACAGATCTTAGGAAGCAGGAGATAGCTTCTGAGAAATGATGTACAATGGTGGTGCAAAAGAGGCCACCAATGACAACATGAGCAGGGTACTTCCTCAGTTGCTGCTGGTCACAGACAACTTCTGGTCTTGATTTCCCAATGAGCTGTGCTGAGGTAGGTTTTACCGGAAAGCAAAATAAGCCATGTCAAAAGCAGTGACAAAGCACTTGGGGTGTCCGTGCAAAGGTGTGGGGCATTTCCCTCTTGTCTACTCACTCTGTGGAGCCAAAATAGTCCAGAGGCTGCCAGCATAGAACCTGTGGTTTAGATCTACAACTTTTTTGGCCTTAATCTCTGAAGAGAACCTTCCTAGTTGATTTTTCATCATCTTTGAATTACCAGTACTCTCAAATTGCTTTTGTGATTTGAATTTTCACATCTTTTCCTCCTCCAGGGAGTCTCTATCAGAGCAACTCAAATCACAGTGTCTTTTCCAGCTCCTCACTGTTGGGTTCATGGGTGCCCTTCACCCTCAAGCTTCAACTTCTACTCTGTCCACAGTCCTACCCTAAGTCCAGAGCATTTTCTTTTGGATCAGACTTTGGCTTCATTCAGGCCTCTGGGGTTCTTACTTATTTCTTCTGGCACATTTCCCTATAGGGCTGTCCTAGAAATGGTCTCCACCTCTCACCTAAAGTTTGACTGGGTCTGGACCTCCTTCCTTACTGGAATCAGCCAACTCTGTGGAAGTTTCTGGATGTAACATACCCCTTCTTTCTCCCTAACCACCAAAATCCCATACACCAGATTAGTGACATAGTTGAACCTGCAGATCACAAGGATTTTGGAGCCAGCACCCTCAGCAGGGAGGGACTCCTGGGCATGTGAAGAAGTGGCCTGAGTGACAGCTCTGTCCACCAGTCCCTGCCTGTCCTCCATTTTACCTTTATTTTGGCTTTTCCTTCAGAGAATAAAGTTTTGTGTAGTTATCCTGCTGGGACCCACTAGCCTTGTCTAGGACTGCAACCCTGCTATCAACCCCTCACCATAGGCTGTGACTTTTGCTTTCCAGCCTCTTTTGCGCTACATGCCTTCTGAGATACTAGAGCCTTTTCTTGCATCTAGGCGTCAGTAGGTAGAGTCCTGCCCATGCACAGAGCTCCCAGTGTTGACCCCCCTCAACTGTATACTCTTGGGCTAATTGGATGTCATGCTGGCCTGTACAGCTGTGCCTCTGGAACAAGGCCTTTAGCGTAGTCAAACCCTTGTCCTGAATTTCATGCTGGCTGTCCAACTGCCTATGCCTCAAAAAGAGCTTTTTCATATGCATTTATAAAATTCCAGAAGGAAGATAGAGAGTATAATGTTTTCCAACCTTATTTAACTAGAGAACCAGTTTTTTTTTTTTCCTGAAGGACTATTTGTTGAGATCTCACTGAATATGGTATTTGGTGGAGTATAATATTGGAAAGTATGTGGCTTTAAAGAAATGGATGTCAAATGAATGAATTCCAGGTGAAGGTAATGTGATAGTAAAAAAGTTGTTTGTGGGAAGGAAATCACTCATGGTGCTTTTCATTTAACAAATGCCCACTGAGCACCTACTATTTACCAGTCTCTCAGCTGGAATCACACCATGTATTTGATACTCACCATGTGTCTGCATAAAGCCCACTGTCATCTGGAATGGGGCCCTAAGGTGGGGAGGAAGTATGAATTCTACCTTCTTTTTCTCATGTTTTGATGCTCTTCCCCATTCATCCAGTTGAAACAGGAAGTGGTGGATGGGGTGATGCCATCATGGCCACAGACAACATCAGCTTCTAGATCCAAGGAAGAAGGGCTTCTCTGAGGCTTCCTGTTCCAGGTTTGACCTCTTCCAGGATTTCTCTAGCATTCCCGAGGACCCCTTCCCTCCCGTCTGGGACTGTTCATCTCAACATCAGTCTCAGGTTTTACTGCTAGTTCAGGAATTTGACTACATATGGGGGATCAGTGCCAAGTGGGATGGAGCTCATTCTTATGGAATCGGTGTGGCACTGTAAAATTGCTACTTTCCATATGAAATACTTCTTTTATAGTCCTGACTATAATAAGTCTCTTCAACCCTTTAGTGTAGATAAACCCATACTCCATGGGCAGGGCAATCTTATAGGTGGAGAGCCATTTAAATCTGGCAGGGTGGGTGACTAAGTGCCAGAACTCCAGCTGGCACAGCTAGTAATCAAAGAAGCAGCTAATCACTTCCTCTGTATGCCATTCCCAACCAGGACAGCCAGGAAAAGACCACTTGGAGAAGACAGAAATCTCTGACTATGACTCCTGATTAAGAAATTGCTAGGTCTCTTTGAGATCTTAGTGTATGTGTCTTTACTGTAGTTTGAGGGAAATCTTTGTTTGGCCCATCTTAACTCAATTGGCTGAGCTACTCATATAACAAACTAGATGGAAAGGCTCAACTTTGACCCTGCCCTTAGATAAAATATTCTTTGAACATCCAACAAGTAGCGTCCTCTGCCCACAAGCTCCACCACAGGGGCTTTGGCCTACGGCACTTGTCCATTTCTGTTACTTCCTCTGAAAGTCCATGGTTTTAATTGAAGATTAGGGAGTGAGCTCACTTACAGGAAGGTAGAAAGAGGGCTTGAGATGGGCATTTAGAGATCTTAGAGCCCAGTCAGTTATTTGGTCCATCTGTAGGTATTTTTAAGTATCAGGTTGTCTGTAACTGCAGAAGGCTCATTTCCCTGATGAGCTCATCTTTGGCTAAGAGGCTCCCTGTAGGAAGACATTTCCTAAGATTCTGTCCTTAGCCCCCCATCTGTCCTCCCTTCATATACAATTCCTGGATGATATCATCTGTACTTATGGTCGTAGCTACCACTGATAGGTCAAAAACTCTCAAATCTGTATCTCTAACCTCAGTCTGTCTTCTGAGTTCCTGACTCATGATGGCCAAACAGTATTGATATCCTAACCTGTATGGCTCTTAGGAATTTTAAACTCAGCATGTCCCAAGCTAAATTACATCTTTCATCATCCCATTCTCTTCCCACTATTCCCCTTCTTCCTATTCCTTTTCCTCCTTTGTTTCTTGACTAAGGAACACCACCATTTAAGGTCATTTGTAAACTTCTGCATCACTATCTTCCACTGTTCCCCACCATGAATTTCATAGGTTCTGAGTGTAATGTAAGATGTTTAGGATGTAGATGGGTGGTGCATGTGGAGTAGAGATGGGATGATCCTCAGCTTCTTTCTTGCACAAGCAGAGTAATTAGCAACCTCCTCTGCTGTCTGCTTCTATAAACAACTTCATGCAGTTTGGTTCCTTTTAAAAAGTTCTGAGGATTGGGTATTCTGGTGTAACCCTAGCTGGAGCCATGCTTTCCTTTAAAACTTTGGCTTAAAGTGTCATTTTACAACTTGTAGAAAGTCTGATTCCTTCACCCAGATTTTTTCAGATTTGTGGGAGTTCCTATATTTATGGTCACTCAAATTATGAGCTCTTGCTTCTACTAGTTTATAGACAGTCTTACTGTCTCAAGCATGCTGTTTATATCCAAACTGACCCAGATATAGAAATATCTCCCAGCTTAAAGCCTATTCTTGTGTAGCAGATTTTATAAAGGTTTGGGTAATGGAGAGTATTTTACATTGCAGCAAAGCAAGCAACTTGAATTGTAATACTGGCTCTCTCTGTTCCTTAAAGTACTTTTGCCCACCTCTCCTTTAGGGATATATCACTTTTCATATCACTCTGTACATGGCTTTGGTCTGTTATAATCTTACCTTTCTCTCCTCTGCAAACCTACCTTACTTTATTGCTACTGAGCACCCCGAATACTTCTTAGTCGATTATGCAAAGCAACTGAACTCTAACTCCCTCCCAAACTCACGGCTGTGTGTCCAGAGTCCATACATGGGCTCTGCTGAGGAAAAAGCCCTTCTACTTCTTTAGCCACGCAAAGGATTTGTAGAACCTCTGATGTGTTCTTTTACATTATCTCCCACCTTTGAAAGCATTTCTTATTTTTTTTTTTTTGAGAGGGCATCTCTCATATTTATTGATCAAATAGTTGTTAACAGTTAACAACAATAAAATTCTGTACAGGGGACTCAATGCACAATCATTAATCCACCCCAAGCCTAATTCTCGTCAGTCTCCGATCTTCTGAAACACAATGAACAAGTTCTTACATGGTGAACAGTACAAGGGCAGTCATCACAGAAACTTTCAGTTTTGATCACGCATTATGAACTATAAACAATCAGGTCAAATATGAATATTCGTTTGGTTTTTATACTTGATTTATATGTGAATCCCACATTTCTCCCTTATTATTATTATTTTTAATAAAATGCTGAAGTGGTAGGTAGATGCAAGATAAAGGTAGAAAACATAGTTTAGTGCTGTAAGAAGGCAAATGTAGATGATCAGGTGTGTGCCTATAGGCTAAGTATTAATCCAAGCTAGACAAGGGCAACAAAACATCCACAGATGCAAAAGATTTCTCTCAAAACAGGGGGGGTGAGGTTCTAAGTCACCTCTGTTGATCCCAAATTTCTCACCTGATGGCCCCCCTGCGACTGTGCCTGTCTTAGGTTGTTCCTCCCTTGAGGAATCTTACCCGTCTCTGGCTAGCATTTCTTATTTTAAATAGCATTTTCTTCTTATCCCAGGAATGCTTTTGCTTTGAAGGATCTGTGAGGGAAGGTAAGATGTTGTTCTAGGCAATGTCAAAATACTTAAAAATACCCCAAAAAACTATCATCTTCTAGCAAAATCAATTCTAGATGATAAATACTGTAAAGGGAAAAGTGTGATAGTTTAGCTTAAAAAACAAAACAAAAACCCACCACAGCAGCACCATAGCCAAAGTAAAAAGTGGATGACAAACTGGTTAAAAAAAATTTTCAGCATGTCTCTAATGTGCACAAAGCTCTTAAAAAGTCAGTAAGAAAAAGCAAAAATACAAAAAGAAAATGGGCCAAAGTCATACAAGAATAAATACAAATGACCAGTGAAGCACATAGAAAAAGGCTTTTACTTGTAATCCACAAGACACAAACAGAAATGAGATATAATTTTTCAACTGTTAGGTTGAGAAATATTAAAAAGATGAAAATATTGCGGGTGAAGGCTTGAAATGGGAATTCATACTCTGTTACTGGGAATAGAAGTTAATACACTGTCTGCAGTTTAGTTTGGCAGTATGTATCAGATTTAAAGTGCACAAGCTTTTAAACCAGCAATTTGACTTTTCGGTATTTATCCCAAGGGCAAGTGCACAGAGATATTTGTATGAGGATATTTGTTACTGCAGAGTCTATAAAGCAGTCAGAGTGGACATTGGTAGGGATTGGTGAAATAAATTGTGGTATAGCCATACAATGATAAATGAAGTAGTAGATCTATTAATTGTAGATTCAGAAATATGGCTACAATATAGACATGAAAAAATATATAGCATATGAGCCTGTTTGAACAGAAATATAGCCATAACTAGTGTATATGTTTTAAAAATGACATACTTTAACAGAAATTATCTTTTCTGATTCAGAAAAAAAAAGCCACTTAAAAAAGCAGGAAATAGATTCTGATATGAAGGTAGTGCATAGGATGAAACTAGACACAAATATTTTACCTTGGGGAACTAGGTGATGGATAGTGGTGATAAAAGCAGTGATCAGGGAAGGTTTTATGGTTTGAATGCATGAAATGAATGAAGCAAAAAATAAGGTTACAGAAACCAGTTAGGAAGCTACAGTAGCAATCCAGCTTTGAGATAATAAGGTATCTGGAGCAGGCAGTGCATTTTAAGGGAAAAGACCAATCTGAGGGACATTTAATGAAAGAAACCACCTCTCCGACAGTCGACAGTCTGTTAGGCAGGAGGAGGATAAAGAAGCAAGGGTAACAAGTTACTGATAATGCCAAGGTGTCTGTCTCTCCTGAGAAGCTGGAAGACTATTCATCATGACAAAAATGAGGGTGACTGGAAAGGAGAACAACTCTTCTAGACGTGGGAGGTGAATTTGTTTATTGGAGTTGAATTTGAAGTGCCAGAGGTACATCAAAAAGGAAAAGTTCTATAGGTTGAGGATTCCTATTTAGAGAAAAAGGTACTTGTAAAATAGAGGCAAAGGTGGGAGTGGGGACTCTCTAGATTTGACACCCTTGAGATGCCTGGGGGAGGGCTAGTCATATCTTGGTTCTCCCTTTCCTACTGCAGTCTTGACAGACACTGGACAGAAGTGTGCGGCAGTGGTCTCCATGGGAACCTGAGTGTAAGCTTGAGGAGAGGGAGGAGTGGACAGAAATGATGATTACATAAAACAGTAGCCACAGCATTCTTTAAAAATCACTCTGCCATTTACAAGGGCCATTATATACAGCAGCTTAGCTAATACAATCGTGTATGCTATGCATTATTTTTCTCCTTCTACATGGACACTGAAGCATAATGAGAGAGTAGAATTAGGACTCAAATTCAGGTATTCGGCTTCAAATCCCATTTCTCATTTCTTCACTCACCATCTCTTAGACATGAATTTTCCAAGGAGGGAAAGATGAGCAAAAGCTGCAGCCTGGAGCTAAGGGCACCAATAGTTAAGAGGTGAGAGGATAGGGCCAGGGAAGACACTATGTCACTCACAGTTACTGCCCTGTCCCCTGGCCCTTGTAGGCCCTGATACTCCTCTAAATAAGACAATGTTGAATTTTGTGTTGAATTCAAAGGGGGAAAAAATGTCCTGATGTCTTGATAAATAGCTTGAGGTGTTAAAGCATAAGATTGGCCAGTTTGGTTAGAGCATAGTTAGTATGGTGGCTTAGTGGTTTATTGAATTCTGTCTTCATCCCTGTGAAAGCAATACGTAAAAGCCTGTTGACTTGGACCCAAGAGGGAAGGGCTTACCTTTGAATCAATTACATTAAAAATATTTTTCTGAAGTCATTAGATTTGTTTACTTTTAGAACCACATGTATACGGGAGCTGGTAGAGATCTAAGAGGACCTGCTTTAATGAGTAGAAATCAAGTCTCTTAAGTCACTTGTTTTCCAACTGACAATCATATTTATGGGATTAAACTATTTAGCTAACCCATTCTGATAACATAAGCACAAAAAGCAGTTACTTAACTGCTGGAAGTTCTGAATCGCAGGATCCACTTTAAGGAGATTCTTGGGCAATTGCTAGACTGGTGTCCAGTAAGAATCCTGCAAGGCATCTGTGCAGCCCAGTGCTTGTAGCATAGTGGGCCTCAAGGAACTGGTTGAATGAGTGAGTGAGCGAGTGAAGGACTGAAGATATTATTCTCTCTGAGGCATGTTGAGCTGTGTGGAACAGTCTTCCTACAGCCTCACCGTCCAGCTTGGCTGGATGGTTTGGGGACAAGTCTTACAACTCAGATCGAGGAGTAGGGAGGGAGGAAATGGAGGCACTGGGAGGTTTCTGCTTTGTGATTTGGTGACTCCACAGAGAAAGGATGTTTTCAAAACTGGTAAGCTTCTATCAGTTGAATTTCAGTCACATGACCTCCTAAAAAGATCAGCTGCTGAGATGGTCTTTGGAGCAAATGACGAGGCCCATGGAGGGTAGGAGGTTTCCTATTGGCAAACTGGATCTGACCCAAAAAGGGCAGCTACTTTATAAGACTTCTGTAGGAGGCTCTCTACCCCCTGCCTCCTCCTGCTTGTATTCTAAATCGGAAGCCACTTGGGCTCATTGCTAGCTTTTGCTTAACCAGCCTGGCCCTGCCCTCTGGCCATGTGCCATTGGTGATTTTTAGACTGTTGGAAATTACACCCACTGTGAGGGTAAAACAAACTGGAGGGTTCTGGTTCTGGTTTCACAGGAACTGGGCCCTGTCACCTGGCCTTGCCCTGTTTCCTGTCATGCATTCCTGGTTACCTTTTTACCCTTAGTCCGGTCCTCCAAGCCCATAATTCTGCTTGGGTAAAGATTAAGGACTGGCTTCTCCAGAGTGATTGTGCAGGCAGGGAGGGATGTCAGTGTTTTGGAAGAAGCTCCTGCACCAGTTTCCCTGTCTTTAGAAGAATTATCAGTCTCATATAGATGACCTAAGAGTTGTTATTTTGGGGGTGGTTAGGCGACATGGAGGTTCTTCCTACCACAAAAGGACTTACTACCAGGTTTCTTTAAGCATTGAACCTGCTTTTCACAATAGAACTTGACTCAGACTGTCAGTAATGTTCAGTTATTCACAACAGAACTCTTGTGTTTTTTCTAGGCAAACTTCTTTGTTTCAGAAATGAGCAAACTTTGGGAGATCCAGCAAGGGCAAAGCTGTGCCTGTGTTGAGGAGCTGACGTTAAGATTGTGTGAAAGGGATTGGAGCAGAGGGGAGCAGACACTGTGTGGGATAAGGTCTGTCCTTCGTGGAGGAGCATTTCTTGAGGTATTTTCAGGTGAGGGAGGAGAAAATTGCATTCCTTCCTCTGGAATGACCTGCTTACACCCCTCAAATTGGGTAATTCCTGCCTCACTGACTTCTAATTTAGTCCTTTCAGACTGAACCTGAAATGACATGATAATACCTCAGTATTTAGGCTTTGCTTTTAATAAACAAACATTTAAATAAATGAACACCTAAATACAGGATGAAAGTGATCAAATGCAACTTTATTAAATTCAGTGTGTAAAAAAAGCCTAATATTAAGTTAGCAAAATATCAGTGAAGGTTCTTCAGGGGTCTGATTTAATTAGTCAATTAGATTGATTTGTAATTAGAATTATCTGTTCTGTAGTAGGTACTTGTAAAGTATGTTCATTTATCAAATATTTATTAATTACAGAGAGTTCTATGATAACTTGAAATAAATTGATAGGGTTTGACAGATATTGACTGATGCTGTGGGAACTGAGAGGAGAAATCATTTCTAGATTTTGGATCTAGAGAAGTAGGGAAGTTTTATGAGAACAGGTTTCTTTGTTTTAAGGAACACTTTAAAAACAATTTTGCTTATACTCTAGTGAAAGGTAGTGTTGATACAAAGTAAAATCTATTCTCATTCATATTATTAAGAATTACTCTCATTCATATTATTAAAACTCTGAATGAATAGCAACACAATGTATTTCCTTTCACTGTGCTTCTTTGCTAATTGCTAAAGCAATTTTTCCCAAGAGCAGACCTTGGGTAAATAAGAGCAGTCCCCTCTCTTTTAGTAAATAGTACCTCTGCAGCCAGCAAATGGACCCAGTCAGGGAGGCCACTCTTTCAAGCTTGTCTGTGAAGTAAGGAGAGTTAATAAAGTGGGGACACAGAATTTTGGGAGGCTGATTTATTTTTTGAGACACAAGCATGTCCATGTGTTGTGGGGAAAGAGCTAGTAGAGAGGGAGAAGTTGAAATTAGAAAGGAGAAATAAAAATTGTTAGCAAGGCCCCTGGGGAGAAGACTACTGTATCCTGAGCATGGTGGAGAAATTGAACTTGAACTGAACAAAGGCTCCCACTGATTTTAACTCTTATCACCACCATTTATTGCTTTCCTACCTTTTTCTAGCAATCTGTTGAGCACATTTAAGTTTTATCTGATAGGGGACAAGGGATGTGATGAGGCAGAGGGATTTGGTAAGATCTGGGGGAGACCTAAAGTTGGAATTTCTTTCTGTTGGGCTTTATTTTCTGCTGAGAGCAGGTAGGATAGTGAGGACAGTAGCATGGTTTTTAAAAGCTGTTGTTCCAGTGGCAGTGACCTGAGGACATCTAGTAGGATAGCTGAACAGTGCTGAAGACCTAGCAAATTTTGGAGATGATGACTTTCTAGAGGAAGCAGCCCTCATGACTTAATGGTTGCTTTAGCTGTGCTCAGCAACTTGGGGGTTAAAGTGGGAGACATTTGCATTCAAATAAGAGCTGTGTTTTGTAGGGCAACTGGAAGACTTGGAGTAAATTGGAACCTAGAATAGTGGTTGTCTAGTTGGCTAGAGGAAGAAGTGAATCCCAGAGAAGACCTATAGGCAGTAAAATGATGGGAAGTGAGTGTCAAGGGGTGAAAATCTCAGCTTAAGAACAGAAACTGTAGAAGGAAAGACAAGGAAAGATAGAGATACAGGATGATACAGGAGGTCATGGGCAAAAGGTCTGACTTGGAGTGGAAAGGCAGATGCCAAAGTCCTATGGCTTTGAAACAGCATTGAGGCAGACCATCTTTCTTTTCTTGGTACCACTGGATATTGAAGAATGGTTTTATGGTAGAACCTGCATTTCTCAGAAACCAAGTTCCTCAAGGAGTGTTAGGTTTTAGTGAGGGGGGAGGCCAGAACCATCTTTTAGACCTGTTTTCTTCACTGCTTGCCTAAATACAATAGTTTTATATGTTGGGGGAGGGGCAGCGTTCTTGGCTGAGTGGGACAATGTCCACAAAGTACTGGGACTTTAGGCAGAGTTTGCAGAAACAGGGACTTGCAGGTAAAAATCCCATTTGGCTATTAGGGCTTTTTGAACTGTTCAGGATCAGATTGGGCCAGTGCTAATCTTCTGTGAGAGACTGAAGGAAAACTGTAAAGGTTTCTTGCTTAAAACTCTAGAAGTCAGTGAACTCTGAGCCTTTCTATTATTGTGAGGTCTGGAATTTTTTCCTCCATGGTGACAGCAAATAATGCCCTAAAGCACACATAGTTCAAGAGAGTCTGGAAATACTCAATTATTGTTTATAAAAATGTTTTTGGATTTTTAATGGTTCAGGATTCCTTTGACATGCTTAGTATGTGACTCCAAACATTTAAGAAAGCAGCTCAAAATAGCTGAAAACAAATGTGATCTTTACAGTTCTTTTTGCTTCTTGATTCATTTACTCTAACTATAAAGCCAGATGTGAACAGCTCAGAAAATGATTGCCTAATCAGCTTTTTCACCACAGGAACCTAAGCAAGGTTGTGTGGCTCCAGCAGAAGAGGCTCTGTGGCTCAGAGCTCAGGGTGTGCTGATTCCATGGCAGTACTTTCTAAATCATTTGTATTGGGTTTTGCCACATTAAAAAGGGAAACTTCTGTTTAGCAAAAGTCATTATAAAACAAAGTTACAATACAACTAACAGGCTGGGAGAAAATGTTTGCAATTTATGTAGTGGACAGTGGATTAATATCTATCCTATAAACCAGTAAGGAAAAGATAACATAATAGAAAATGGACAAAGAATATAGATAGGCAAGTCACAACAGGGCAAACTGGAATTTCACCTAAATAAATGCTTATCCTAGAGCACAGAGTTTTCTGGACAAGAATGTTCATTGTATTAGCAAATATCCATGAGTAGGGGACTGTTAAATACTGTGTGGCTGTGAAAACATTGAAGTACATGTCGATATCAGTGAAAAAAGCAAGTGGAGAGCAACATGAATAGGATGATTCCATTATTTTTAGAAACATTCCTATTTGTTTAATTTTGAATGTGTTCATCATGTTTCAGATTTTATTAGAGTTCTTATAGGTTCAAAAATATATAAGGCTGTGTTCTTCTAATGACATTAATGAATGAAACATCATCTTTTATCTTACCCATATGTAAGGTAAAAGATATTTTCACCATCCTCACCTTCTTCCTCTCTATTTGTTTACTTTGGAATTATAAATCTTAGCCTCTGAGAAGAATTTAGGGGCCTCCCTTCCAGGGAACTTCCTGAGGGAGGCTACAGGGCTGTGGTTCCTGCAGCAGCAGTTTTGGTGTGATGAACAATGGAATTCAAAGCAGAATTCTTCTTTCCTAAGATTTGCTCCTTTTTAGTATTCACAGCCTTGCAGAGTTTCTCTGCCTCCCGCCTCTGATACAGTGGGAGGGGCTGGGGGCTCTTTTGCTTGGGACACCCTTTTTGCTCCTTTCCCTTAGAAAGGGGAGGGAATTACCTGAGTGGCCCAGGAAGATAAGACTTAGAGCTGGCCTAGGTCTTGGGAGGAAACCAGATCTTTGCATTTGTGCTTGCCGTGTTGGAGAGCCACACAGCTGATTTTAATTATGGTCTCAGGCTTCCACCCACCTGGGTGAAAGGAGTCTTTGAAGCTGACACTTAAGTTTTGCCCATTTCACTGGGGTTTGAGGCTACAGAACTCCAGCCTGGAAACAACAGGAATTCCATCACAGGGTGGCACAAGGACATGAATCCCTTTGTGTTTCAAAGACAGGCAAAGCCTTTGGGACAGGAGCACTCCTCTCTTTAAGCACATTCTCAGTGTCTGTAGACCCCAGTGTGGGTATATGGCAGTTGTTTTGGACTTGTAATATGCTTTTCTCTGAGCTGGAGAGTTTGCACAGAGTGGTGTAATAAAAACTTACTTAAAACCAAAATTGATGGCACCCAGCTCCATTTTAAAAAGGGGTGGCATTGGAGAATACAATTAATTATTCTATAACATCTGTCAGCATTGATAGACAGTGACCACAATGGAGAGGGTGAGGGCTTGATAATGTGGGTGAATGTTGAACCACTGTTTTGTGTCTGTGAAACCATCAGAAGATTGTATATCATGATACTTTAATAAGAAAATAAATAACTAAAAATAAAGAGTGGTGGCACAAAGGACCAGATAGCTTCACAGGTGAATACTACTGAACATTTAAAAGAAGAGTTGATACCTCTCCTTCTTAAACTATTTCAAAACATTGAAGAGGAAGGTAAGCTTCACATTCATTCTAAAAGGTCAGCATCACCCTGGTGCCAAAACCAAACAAGGAAACTACAAAAAAGAAAATTACAGAGCAGTATCCCTGATGAACATACATACAAAAATCCTCAACAAAATATTAGCAAACCAGATTTAAAATACATTAAAAAGACCATTCACCATGATCAAGTAGGACTTACCCAAGGGATGCAAGGATAATTCAACATCCTCAAATCAACAAATGTGATGCAACCCCATTGAAGGATTAAAAACCATATGATCATCTCAATAGATGCTGAAAAGAGCATTTGATAAAATTCAATATCCCTTCATGATAAAAACTCAACAAATTGGGTATAGAGGACACATATCTCAACATAATAAAGGCCATCTATGACAGATCTGCAGCTAACATCATAATGATGAGAAGCTGAACATTTTTCCTTTAAGATCGGGAACAAGACAAGGATGCCCACTCTCACCACTTTTATTCAACATAGCCTTAGAAGTCCTGGCTACAGTAATCAGACAAGAAAAAAGAAAGAAAAGGCCTCCAGATTGGTAAGGAATAAGTAAAACTGTCACTGTTTTCAGATGACATGATAATAAATATAGAAAACCCTAAAGATTCCACCAAAAAATGGTTAGAATTAATAAATTAATTCAGGAAAGTGGCAGGAAACAAAATTGATGTACAAAAATGTTGCATTTCTATATACCAATAATGAACTAGCAGAAAGAGAAATTAAAACAATCCCACTTATAATTGCATCAAAAAGAATAAAATACCTAGGAATAAGTCTAACCAAGAATGTGAAAGACTTGTTCTCTGAAAACTGTTAAGACATTGATGAAAGAAATTGAAGAAGACAAATAAATGGAAAGATATTCCATGCTCATGGATAGGAAGAATTAATATTGTGAAAATGTCCATACTGGCCAAAGCAATCTACAGATTCAGTGCAATCCCTATAAGAATGCCAATGGCATTTTCACAGAACTAGAGCAAATAATCCTAAAATTTGTATGGAACCACAAAAGACCCTGAATAGCCAAAGCAGTCTTGAGAAAGAAGAGCAAAGCTGGAGGTATCATACTCCCTGATTTCAAACTGTCCTACAGTAATCAGAACAGTATGGTACCACCACATAAACAGATATGTAGACCAATAGAGAGCCCAGAAATAAACCCATGTCTATGTGGTCAATTAATATATGACAAAGGAGGGAAGAATATACAGTGGGGAAAGGCATTCCCTTTAATAAATGATTCTGGGAAAACTAGATAGATGCATGCAGAATGAAACTTGATCATTGTCAAAAATATCGAGAAGATTGGATGCTTGACTACATAGGATCACAGATCATTAGCAAACAATACTTCATTATCTATCGAACCAAAGTGACAATAAGGGATTTCAAGGGCCAATACAGAAGTTACATAGTTGTAAGCAAAACTTAGCTCTTCAATATTAAGATGACTCAATTTTAAGTGATCAAAGACCTGATAATAAAATGAAGCACAGGAAATAAAATAGAAATTTTCTTTTCTAGGCAGATTACTGAAAAACTTTGTCCTTTTAGCAGGTGAAAAAAAATCGAGGTTACTTTTACGAAAGGACCCTTGATATTAAAGCTTATTTTTAAAACCCTTGTCATAACAATTCAGTTTGAGCCAGGTTTAGTTACACAAGGTAAAATTTCTCTCTCACCATCCATATATATCCATAGCTCATCCTCTATTTTCCTTTCCCATTCTGAAATAACCAACTTTACTTTAGAACAAATTTACTTTATTTTCCCTTAACAAAAATGCATCTCCATACCTGATACCTTTTCTTAGCCAAAATACAACCTACTTTACTTGCAGAATTGTTTCCTTTATTATTTCGAATAGCTTTTAATTACATGTATTAGAATTCTTAGCCCTTAAACTTTAATTTCTAGTGAAAATGAAATAATAAGCAATTGAGAACTGTTATGCCAGTATTCTTTTAGGTTGACAAATTTATGAATATATTTCATAATTTCTAGAAGCATATGTGCTTCTTAATAGTACAGTCTTTTGATGTGGCACAAGACATGTTTCCTAATAGACCCAAATTTATTTTTGGTTTCTATGCAATAGGAATTAGAAGTAGATAAGCATAAATTTAGTAATTAGTGTTTCACTATTTTATCTTATTTGGAAATGATCTAGATATTCATGATATTTCCATAATTTAACTTTGTAAAACTCTAAAGTTTAGAGTTAACAGATTTGTGAAACTATTTTTAAATACACATTCACATAAAGTGTAATTATTGCTAAACAGTTCACCTAAAAATTCTTATCTCTTGTCTGTTTAAATCATTTTAGATAGTGTTCCCAATGATTATGTTTAGACTACTCATGAAAACTTAATGTGACATTAGACAATGTCAGCCATCATCCAAAACTTTTATTGCTGACAAATTTTTTAAGATTTAACATGAACTTAATTTATGAGGAAAGTTGTATGTTTGCATTATATTTTCAATATTGATAACTCTAAAGCCATGCCTATTTTAATTAAACCCATGAATTTAAACTAGCTTTAATACTGAATATTTTTCCAGATCACATTAACCCAAGAAGCATTTGGGTTAGTATCTGTTGTATTTCTGAGAACTTTAGGAATACTTAGTTTGTAAGTGCTTATTGTAAGATAAATTCTAGCCGAAATAAGCAGGTGACAAGAGGCAACAAAGGGCCAGGCAGTTTATTCCCGGGCGATGTTCCCCAGTCTGGCTAGTTACACGCCAGGGAAGTCACATGCAGCAGGGCAGGCAGCGAGTTTTTAAAGAAGGTAGGGGGAGGCAGAGCTTAGATTTACAGCAGCGTGAGGATTGGCTAGCCTAAGGCACATTTTTCAGGTTGGGAGGGGGCAGCAGCCGGGGACTTAAGCACGTCATCAGTGTCCGACTTGCTCACCCCTCCCTCCGGTGCCTCCAACCTTACATTCCAGTCTTTTGGTTATAATGGGCGACTACTCGATTTGGCTACTTCCGGCATTGCAGGGGGGCTTCTCAGCATGTAGTTACATTGCTCTGACTGCAAACATCTTGCCCTGCCCTTTCTAGAGGCTCTCATCCCACCCTGTCCAAGCCCACAGTTCCCATCTCATTTTCTCCTCTACAGATAGAAACTCTAGCTGCTGCTAGATAAAAAGGGTGACGACCGCTCTGGCTGCTTCATGCTGAGAGGGGGCGCAGTAAAGGGTGCAGCTAGGTTTTCATCACTGGTCAGTTGAGAGGGCCTCGGAAAGTTGGCGCTTCTATTCTGGAAGGACAAACTTGATGAGATTAAGAATGCATGGCTGAATATGAGAACTAGAAATATGAAGAGTCTAATTGAGAATCATAGCCAGGTATGGGGAAACTAGAATTCTGGATTGAGTTTACATCTCAATGACTAGTATTAGGATTTAGTATAGATAAGACTGCATTATTGAAACAATACTTTTCTCTAAAATCACCTTTATTTTTATTAGAAGTAGCTAGATTAAGAAAATAATTAACAGTTGGCTTGATTATTTACATAAGTGCAGCAAGAAGAGTAATTGATTACATGGGATTTTTAAAATGTGCTTTGCTGGAACTTTTTGTAAGGAATTTCAGATTGAACTTTTAAAGGCTTCTCGAGGCCAGACAGCTAAGCCAGACTTGCCATTAGGTTGTGCCTTCAGTACCTGTACATTTGGGTGAATTCCTCTCTTCTTGATGTTCTTGCACTTGCCAGGAAGTGACCTTCTTTATTCACCTGGTAAGGCTTCTGGGAACTCTGTAAGCAAGGTACCAGGCCATTTCTTCTAAGGGGCTTTGTTGGCTTTATAAAGTCAATCTTAGTTCTTTAAAGCTGTCTGTTCATATCTGAGTTTACACACGTGTCTCTCAGGTATGACGTTCTAGTCAGCCTTGGTAATATAATCAGTGTTTTTAATTGGTCTTTTTACAAAGAAAGTAGATTCTTATTGAACTTGTGCAAATAAACATACTACCATGAAATATAAAAATAGTCACTGAGAGGTTTTTAATTCTGGAGGGATCAGGTAGAAAGATAAAGTTTCAATTCTGCTTATAAAGGCAGTCATTTACTAAACTGTTGTCAGCTTAAGAGAAAAAGCTTAAAACACTTTATCAACAACATTTGAAACAAAAATCCACAAAATCATCTTCCTTAGTTTACTTAGTCCTATGTACCTAATACCTGTTCTGTTGAAATCTAGTTTTTTTTTACTAGTTTAGGAGTAATAAAACAGTGAGTATAGATGACAAAAGACTTACAAATGACAATGGCTAAATATCTGATGAGAGCTTACTGTAAGACAGTTGTCATAAGGAAATTTGCATATTTCTGTAACACATTCAATAAAATTCAGAAAACATTCAGTAACAAAGTTTAGTATCATTCCTTTTGATAGTGTTTTCTAGGTAAATATATATCAGATAAATAAGCCAAATTAGTCAACTATTTTCTCCAATGAGAAAAAAATTCCTCTGATATGTTCCAGGGGCTCTCTGGAAAACATCAGAGTTAACTAGAGGTAAAAGCACATTTTTGCATTTTTTTTTTTGCACTTGCTTAAATAGGATTATAGGTTGCCATGAAGCAATAATTATCTATTTAACCAGAATGACAACAAAATACCTCAAAGGCAAATAAAGAAGGTTACATAGTTGTTAGCATAGTTTAGCTTTTAGTCCTTTTAATATTAAGATCTCATTTTCTTAAATACTCGGACAACTCATTGAGACTTTAAGCATGAGAAACTGTTTTGATAAAATAGAGAACTCTGCAACCTTTCAACAGAAAGAGCAGATTAACAGTTAAGAAAACCTAGTTTTTTAACTGAAAATAAAATTCTAATTTTGCTGTGTACTTGATACCGAGACTCATTTGCTTTAATTTTATATAGCATGACTATATTAAATATTTCTACAAGCTTTCTACAACTTTCTTTTTACATTCAGTGTTCTCTCTATTTAAATAAATAGCTGTACTTTAGAACAATTACCTTCTTTTACTTTCAACAAAACGAATTTCCGTTCTTAATACTTTTTCTTATTAAAACACACATTTTTTTAGCAAGTAGAGGTGTTTTCTTCTTTAAGTAGCTTTAATTAGACCTTAAAATTATTAGGAACTTTAATTTTCAGTGAACACTGAGAAGTAGGCTATTGTAAACTGTTAAACTAACATTCTTTAGATTAACAAATTTATGAACACATTTTCTAATCTCTGTAACTATGAGCTTTACAGCATAATCTCTAAGCTCAAAGTGTATCTTCTTAATTTAGCAAAACTTTAAAGTTTTAGGTTACCACAAAGATTCTCAGGCTGTAGGTAGGTATACACACTGTAACACACAATTATTATTAAGAAATTCACTTGCTATGTTTAATTTACTCATTCTTAACAACTATGCTAGACTACTTACAGAACCTTTACTGAATATTAGATAAAGTCAAGCCTCTAAGCATTTTATTCTTGAAAGGTTTAGCAGATAACATCAACTTAAATGACTTTAGGTAAACTCAGGCAGCTGATAACCGTAAGGACATGTCCATTTCAGTTCAACTTAAATTAGCATTAATGCTTAATATTTTTTATTAGATTTTCTGGAAGTTTTAGAATGCCCAATTTTCACAAGTGTTGTTTTTAAGTCAATTTTTATTAATACCATCCAGAGTTAGGAAAATATTTTTCATTTACACACTTAGACACACAAACATACAGATGAGACATAATGACTACAGTTAGCAACACTTTTCATAAAAGAACATATACACAGATAAACTGACACAGAGATTTGAGTTACTAATGTCCAATTGCCTTTCCTTTTTTTAGCTTCTTGTCCGTGGCTTCCGGAACCGGAGGGCGGGAGGAGCGTGTTCCTGTGGGGGAAGAGGGTGGTGAAGGTGGAAGGAGAGTGGGAGGGGATGGTGCAGCCTCTTGAGGAGAGGAGCAGGAAGGCGGCATGGCTGGGAACAAAGGACCTGAAGATGGCAGCGATGTGGGGGAGGACAAAGAACTTAAAGATGGTGGTGGAGAGGGGTGGGGGTAGTGAGCTGAGAGAGGTGGGAGACTAAGGTCCTCTGGCAGATCTGAAAAGGAAGAAGGACTGGGTAGAGTAAAAGCCTGACAATCTTTAACTGGAGATGGAGCCAGGAGAACCTGAGTCATTGAACACTTAACATAAAGGTTTGGGTGAGAGTGCAAAGTCCAAAAAGCCTGCACATATGGGATTTCACCCGACTCTCCGCTCCGGTGGCAATAATTAGTCATTGGTGAGGAGGCTAAAATTGAAAGTTCCCTCAGAGGGCCAGCAAGATTGATTGTCCAAGGGATACTGAGGCAGCCTCAGAGCAAAGAAAGACTAGCTTCCGTTTGTAAACTTCCTGGGAAAAATATAGAGTAGCCAAATTAGAAATAAGACACTGCAGCGGGGTCTGAGCCTCTGCTTTCGAGGGCTGGTTCCCCATGTCTGCGCCACTCCCCACCTAATCCGGCTGAGAGGAGCGCCCAGTGTCCCAAGTGCGCCAAGTCAGGGGAGACGTCCTCGGAGCCTGAGTGAGGGACGTTTCCCCCACCACAGGGCCAGGGGCAGGCCGGATGCCCTAACCTGGACATAGCTACGATTTCGAACGGACCAGGTGAAAACGGGTTAGGAAGGGAAACAGACCAGGGGAAACTGAGGGACTCGCCGGAAAATAGTCCACACAGCGGAGAGCATACTGAGGTCCCAGGTTGGGGAAGGAAGGGGCGGAGCCACCGGTGGCTGGTCGGGGCCCTGCGCTCACGCTCCTTCCCGGGTTTTTTCGGCACCAAATGTAAGATAAATTCTAATCAAAATAAGCAGGCGACAAGAGGCAACAAAGGGCCAGGCAGTTTATTTGAGTGCAATCCCGGGTGATGTTTCCCAGCCTGGCTGGGAAGTCACACTCAGCAGGGCAGGCAGCGGAGTTTTTTAAGAAGGTAGGGGAAGGGAGAGTTTAGACTTACAGTGGCACGAGGATTGGCTAGCCTAAGGCACATTTTTCAGGTTGGGAGGGGGCAGCAGCCGGGGACTTTGGCACGTCATCAGTGTCTGCCGTGCTCACCCCTCCTTCTGGTGCCTCCAACCTTACAGTAAGGATAGGTGAGCTTTGAATACTTCTAGAGCCACATTTCTTGTTTTGTAGAGATTTTTCAAGACAAAGAGTTGTTTCCAATTCCTCAAAGAATTGGGTTATAGCTTGAATGTCGAGACTGACTAGCCCACCCAACTATAAACTTGCTTCTTTGTATCAGCGAGATTTCCAACTAAGATGGAAATCAAAAGATTTCTGCATTCAAGTGTTAGGCAGGAAAATAGATATGAGCGGGGTGGGAAGAGAAGAGGGTCAGTAAAGCCCCCTAGAAAGGACTCAGTTAACCAGTTAAAACTAGAAATCCAGAAAAGACTGAGTTAATGAGTTAATCAGTTAAGCTCAAAAAGTCAAGAGCAACTTGGCCTTGAATGTTTGAATATTCCCCAAATAGAAGAATCTGAGCACAGCCCATGTCTTCATTGTGTCAATTAGATCATTGTAAGATTTACTCTAGTCTGCTAAAAAGCCCACCTATAAATAGCATAATAAAGACAGGGAGATCCCACCTTAAAGCCAAAATTGCATTTAGAAAAAACCCAAGAAGTTAAGAAGGATTCTTAACATACTCTTTAGCAAACAACAAATAACTCTGCCCACCTTGAAGGAAGGGCAGACAGTCTTGATTGATATGCTCCCAAACCAGGAAGCTGCTAGCCTGGGAGGGGACCAGAGCAGTAAAGTTCTTGTGTTAAGCTAATTTTACAGAATTACCTAGAGGACTGATGAGAAACTTAATGTCTCATCAAAGGTACTTGAGACCACTTAACAAGTCCACACCCATAGCCCACATTCCTGAAAAATCCTGAAAAGGGGGAACCCCCAACCTTTCAGTGTGCCCCTCTCTCTGAGGTCACCTGCAGTTTCTAATAAAACTTTTACTCTGCTTCACTACTGTGTCTCTGCCCTTCAATTCTTTGTTGCGGCAGGGACAAGAACTGAGGAAAACACACAACGCCTCTCCCCCAATGCTAGAACTTCCTGGTTTAATGTAATATGCCTTTAAAAAGCCTGTCTAAAGCCTAACAAAGTCCTTCTTTCTAAGTGCACGATCAGCCTTGCCAGTTTATCTTAGGGGGAAAACCTCTAGTATTGTTTCTATTAGCTCCTGAACATTGGCCTTCAGGTAACCCATTTCCTGATTATTTGTAGGAGAACCTGGGAGATACTCTGGGGTGATTTAAACAAGGGGCCTGAATATCCAAATTATCTTCTGTAGGGTCAGGGACAGGATGTTGGGAATAGAGGGGTAGAGAAGAAGGAAGAGAAGGGGTATTTATGTTAGATGTGGGCTTTAATTTTTGTCCTACAATCTTATTGCTTATTTTTTCATCATATTAAGGGAGTCCCTATGGCTGTTATACTCCTTTTATCCACTTTTTAAAACTTGGCCTTTCCATAGGTACCGATGAGACAATTATTTAGGAGTAGAGCTCTCTAGAAAAAAAAAATTAAATATAGCCAATTGAAAGGAACCATTGTATGGCTATTGATGAGAACGATCTTATATTAATCTATAGCAATTCAAACCAATAAGCCTTTTTATGGCTTAACTGTGGACACAAGAGGTATCCCCAAAGAACGTGAAAGATGCAGGCCTCACAAGATCTAGAAACTTCACTCCCAAAGTTAGCCTAAGAAAGATCTAGCCAAAAGCGGGGTGTAACCCATGTTTATGTCCAGCCAAATTAGTGGAAACAGAGTCCCTAGTTTCCCACAAGACTAACAAGACAATGAAGGTTGAGACAGTAGAGGCTGTTTGTGAACCGGTCGGGATCCCTTAATGACAAAGTCCCTGGAGAGCTAGCAGAGTCAGACAAAGAGAATCTGCTTATCACATCTACAGCCTTTCTGTCTGCTATACAAACCAGTACAGGCATCGTCCAGCTGATGGAGACCAGAGAGAATATTCTTACTGGTCTTAAAGCCAAGCTCTTAAATCATAGAACAAGATGAGGAAAACCTGTTTTTTGTGTGTTTGTTTTTTACGCCATGTGCACATTAATAACTTTAGCTAAGCCCTGCATACTTTGGAACCCAATTAATACTTGAGAGGCCTGGGCTGCTCCATTGGGAGTTGTGTGGTGTTTCACAGCGTACCTCATTGTATTTACATTTTCTTGAGTTTGGTGGGCAATCTCATGTCCATCTAACCTGTTCTGTGACCCACTTACCTAATGTGAAAGTTGCAAGAATTAGATGGTGAGTGAGTTAGGTAGTCTGACAGCTTTTAAGTGCTCAACCCGGGTCCACCAGTTTGGGGCTTTTTGCTTCCCGGATCCCTATTAATAATAGCTTTCACCTCATTAACTCATAGCAAAGTTTATCTAAACAGATGCTAGTCTAGTGAGAACTGTGACCTTACCAGTCAGTGAGGCTGGCTCGAATGGTAGCTCATAGTGTTGGTGTGAGAGGTGGGGTCAGCTTAATGGGGATGGAAATCCATCTGAGGCATGGCACCAAATATGTGAGGGGTGCATTGTGTATTTTCCTTGGTTCTTGTCCCCACTGTGACAAAGAACTGAAGGGCAGAGACACAGCAGTGAAGCAAAGTAAATGTTAAAAGTGCAGGTGACCTCAGAGAGGAGCGCCCTGAAAGGTCGGGAAAAGTTTAAGTCACGCACTCAGAAAGTGCAGGCGACCTCAGAGAGAGGAGCGCACTGAAAGTTGAGGGGTCCCTCTTTTAAGGATCTTTCAGGAATGTGACAAAGGGCTACAGGTGTGGACTTGTTAAGTGGTCTCAGTCCTCCAGGTAATTCTGTAAAATTAGCTTAACACAAGAACTTTACTGTTCCCGTACCCTCCCAGGATAGCAGCTTCCTGGTCTGGGATCATATCAATCAGGAGTTCCTGCCCTTCCTCCAACGTGGGCTGAGTTGTCTGTTTGCTAAAAAGTATGTTAAGAATCTTACTTCTTAATTTCTTGGGTTTTTAAAAATGCAATTTTAGCTTTAAGATGGAATCTCCCTGTCTTTATTATGCTGTTTATAGGTGGGCCTTTTAGCAGACTAGAGTAAATCTTACAATAGCATGATCTGATTGACACAATGAAGACGTGGGCTGTGCTCAGATACTTTTCCTTTCTGGGGAATGTTCATACATTCAAGGCCAAGTTGCTCCTGACTTTTTGAGCTTTAACTGATTAACTGATTAACTGTTTTCTGGCTTTCTAGTTTTAACTGATTAACTGAGTCCTTTCTAATGGGCTTTACTGACCTTATTCTCTTTCTACCCCACTCATATCTATTTTCCTGCCTAACATTAGGACCTATGCCTGTGTTATACCCATCTACAGTTTTCCTCCTTGTGACAAACAACACAAAAGACAGACACAAAACAGTGGCCATCTCTAGGAGGAAAGGGATCAGTAGAAAACAAGAGTACTCATAACGAATTTTTACCAAAGTGTCTATACCCAGTGAACTAGTTCACCCAACTACTCTGTCCTGCTAATCTAAATTTAGAAGAAGAAAAGGACACTTACCACTGTCATTTCCATCAGACCCGACAGGCAGAGATTTTGGAGACTGACATGGTAAGAATTCTTACCTTCTGCCAGCATTTGTCAGAGGGCCAGGATCTCTCAGCTGCAGCAGTCCTGAAAGGAGCAATGTCCAGCCAATGAAGCTTCCTTCATTGTCGCCAACTGTTGGGGCCGAAAAAAATTTCCCTTCTTCAGTTCCGTATTATTTGGCTGGTCTAATAATTAAATTGACGTAAGACAGATTAATGGGAGAAAAACAAATTTCACACATACAGGAGCCTGATAAAAATATGAGACCCAACAGCAGCCAGGTAATTGAGATCTATATAACATCCTGAGCTAAGGAAAGGGTAGGGTCTACAAAGGGGAGATAGGCCATTCACAAGAAGGCAGAAGAAATGTTTGGGAAACAAAGGTTTCCCTTTTTAGCAGATAAGTTTCTTAGGTAAAAAGGTATCTCTGGTAATACCTCTCTTCCTGGTACAGGCCCCCTTTCCAGTGTAAATTTAGGCAGTTGAGAGGGATGTAAACAGCTTTTCCTGAATCTGCTTGGGTTTTGATTGCCTTCAACTCAAAATGATCCTTTTGCCAAAGGGACATATTTTGTGGTGACAATCTGTTCTCCTTCACCAAACCTCTAGTTCTTCTATTTTTATTGGATAATTTAATGGAAGAGTTAAATAGTGTGCTAATAGGCCTAATATATAATGTAATATGTGGAAAGCTTTGCACAGGAGTGGGTCAGGTCTCTGTGATTAACAAGCCATCTTCCTTGCTCCTGTACCTTTATAAAATCATTGGTTTAAATGGGATAGTCCATGCTCATTCAAGCTCTCTTGGGAATGTTGTTGGAGGCTGTGGGAAGGCCCAGGAAGTTGATAAGGGAATGTCCTGGCAGCTGGAGTCTTTACTCTCTAGCAAGAAAAAAAAGCGTAAAAGGTGGCCTGGGGAGGAGGGGTAGCCTAACGCTCACTCCTTAGCCCTCTGGGCGCAGCGGGAGCTCTAAGCACACCACCCCAGAACCTCCCTCAACACACAAAGCCTCCTTCTCCCTGCTGAGGCTAAGGTTCATCCCTTCCCCCAGCCTGCTTTCCAGGAGAGGGGCAGAGTGTTTCCCAGGATCCATGTGACTGCCACTGGCGAGTGACGATTACAGATGGTTTACCAGTCAGTAAAACTGCCAAAGGCTTTTGTGCCGTAATAATCCTTTTCCTGTTTAAAACTCTGGGGATTTTCTACTGTTGCCAATAGTTTTTCAAGTCAGCAATTACGGTGTGGATTATGTAATGGCTGAGTATTAAAAATAGAAAAGACCAGAGTTTGCATCTATTTTAACCAAATCAAAATAGAGCAGAGGGAGGGGACAGGAGGAGGAGGAGGAGAGACCAGAGGTGGAGGGAAAAAGTGATTACGTGACCAGAAGCAATGCGTTTGCATCATATGACTGGACAAACCAGCCCACGATTTACTCTGCCCTTCTCCTGCATTCTTGGCCCAGGGGACTGCCCTCTCTTTCTCAGCCTCCTCCAGGGAGGGGGGCCCTGCAGAGCATTCTGAGGACTAAAAACCCTTGTGGATACTCTTCACCTCCATCTGGGGATCTTTGCCTTTTTCTGACCAGCAAAATGACTAAGTGGGAGGGGATTGAATCTGATGTTGTCACAGTTGCCCCTCTCAAGTGCGGGACTACTGTGTCTTGATTTGCAAGGTCTTGGGGCTCATTTTGTTTTTCTTTTTGTAGTTGGTAGAGTGAAAGGGTGGCTTACTGAGAAGTCTTTACATCCCAAATTTATATCAGTCCCTTGCCAAAGCCACCTCCCAAAAATATTCAGTGTAATTAAAAACCATTTATTTACTGTGAAAAACGCAGCTTTAATAAAGATACTTCCTGTCCCTTCCTCACACCTGCATCTCTTCACACTGGATTATCACATCTAAACCCCTCATCCAGGGCTACCACTTGTTTATTTTGTGTGTATTCTCACTAATCCACCACCCCTCCCCCAAGTTAAGACATCTTTGTTTTTCTAGATACCTATTGAGTAATTTCAAGAATCCTCTAAAATTGAAATTTTAGGTGCTAGGTAGGTCTGGAGCAGGGGGAATATTTTTGGAAGGAGGACTTCCAGTGGCCTGACAGAGCACATAAAAATATACCAAGCTTCCTACTGTATTAACCCCAAGGCCCCTCCACTCCCATCCTGAATATCCAGAGGGAGATTTAATCACTTGTAGCCCTTGAACCTGTGTAGAGCCCATGCTCAAAGGACCCTACTTTGTAGGTCCCAAGTGGCAGGGAGTGGCGTACTTTGAAGAAGCAGTTTACTGTTTCCAAAGATTGACCCCAAATAGGTTTGGTGGAATTAGGTAGAGAGACCTGAGAGTTTAGATCACCAATACAATAAGTCTCAGGCAATATTAGGAAGTTGTCTCCTCATTGTTAATTTTGTCCCTTTCCATACTTACCCCGTCACACTGCATTCTCAGAGCCTTCATGTACACTGAGGTGGGAAGAATGCCAACATCTAGAATAATACTGGTCTCAGCTCCACCAAGCTTCACCTAGCACTGCTTAAACTAGTGGGACTGCAGTGAAAAGAAGAGAGCTCTAATTTGAGGATTTTAGGCATCATTTCACTAGATGGGAGAATCTGGGGACCTTCATTAGGGCCTTTCAAATCATGATACCAACCTGGCCTGGGAAGTGCCTGTGACATGGCACCTCTTTTCTTACTCTGCTAGGTTTTTAGTTCAGTGGTGCTGGTTTCCTGGTCAAATTCTCACCAGAGGCTGACTTTAGAAAGATTGCCAAACATCCAGTATAGCCCAGATTTTAATTCTTCTAACCCACTATTAATTAATTTGTGCCCATTAATGCACGCAAATGTGCCTAGCCAAGTGGCCTGTTCTTAGGTGTGGTCAGTGTCACCGCAAAGTCAGTTTTCTGTTGTTGAACAGGGTGGCCTTCCAGACCAGGTGGTCAGCAGAACTTGGACACTCACTCGAAGTAAGTATCTGCTCTCCACATCCCATCCCACCCCTGAGGCTTTGAGTAAGGTAAAGAGTCCACTGAAGCACATGCCTTCAGGGCTGCTAGGGGCTAGAGTGAATCCAGGACTAAGTCATTAGCAAGGTCCACAAAGGAACCCTTTTTATTACCTAACCTCAGCACTCTCTGTGACCTCCTTCCTGCTCTTATCCTCATGAATAAGACCATAAGGAGACGTCACAACTTGACCACAGCAGTGTTGAGTACACAGCTCATCCCCATTCTGTTCCTGAAGGTGATCACCCTTTCTACATTAAAATATGTAATGGACTTGCACCCCCAGTACACACATATGTGCACACATGTTACGGTGGTAGTGCATCCAGTGTCTGTGGCTTGAGATAATACTAGTGGTCACAAGCTGGTATGGACAATAACATTCAAATAGGTATAATATTTAGTCATCCAACTGTATGAAAAAATTTGAGACACAGTGATAATGTATGTGGAATATTCATTTGGGCCATAGACAGTGCAAGGTTTCTTGCATTAGATCTCTTGCATTAACTCCAGTAGTAAGTCTCAGAGCTAGATAACTATTTCCCTTTACTGCACACATCATCACACCCTGTAGACCCCCTTCTCTGAAACATTTTGACATCAGACTCAGAAATGAGTTTGGAGAATGGGCCAAGACAGGCTGAGGGTTAGGCCTGAGGACTCCACCTATTTGCTGTACCTCTGGTCAGAAGTATCAGGCATTGGGAGTCTGGAGAGGGTAGGATGTGGGGAGAGGTGGTGTAGTAACTGATAAGACAGCAGCCACACCTGGAGCTACTCTTTGTCTTCCAACAGAAGATGGGGGAGGGAAAGCAGGGAGAGGGAAGAAGAGGGAAGAGGAAGGAGAGAGAGTACAGGTGAGGAGGGGAGGAAAAAAGGAAGGGAGGGAAGGAAGGAGTGTGTTGTAGGCTGAACCTTGGGGGTGGGCAGAGCCAGATTGACAGGGGTGTCTCTGGGCCCAGCTGAGACGGATGGGCCTGGCAGACTGTCTTGTTTGAGGTGCTGAGTCTTGAGGAAGCAAACAGGAGACCTCTTGGCAGTCTGGTACAGCCTTAGGGTAATCTGACTCCAGGCTGAATGGGGTTGCTAACTAAGAGGCAGTGCCAGCCCCTCTCTGTACCCTCTTTCCTTCCAACCAGACAGGCCTAAGGTCCAAAGACCCATTTCTTTTGTCACCAAAGACAACTGTGGAACAAACTCGTTAGCACTTACTATCCTGGAGGGTTTATATTTTAAGAGGAGACCCCAAAATACTGCTTCTACTACTACTGTAAGTATTACTAAAACTATTCTCCTTTTCTAGTCAATTTTGGTAATTTGAAAATTTTGCTCACAAAATTTTGTTTAAAGTATCATTGATATACAATCTTACGATGGTTTCACATGAACACATTGTGGTTTCAGCGTCCAGCCATATTATCAAGTCCCCCGTCCAATGTAGTCACTGTCCATCAGCATAGTAGGATGCTATGGAGTCATTACTTGTCTTCCCCTTGCTGTGCGGCCTTCCCTGTGACCTACCTATGTTGGGAGTGCTAATTATAATGCCCCTTAATCCCCTTCTTCCTCCCTCCCTACCCCCTTCCCTTTAGCAGGTAACTGCTAGTCCCTTCTTGGAGTCTGTGAGTCTGCTGCTGTTTCATTCTTTGAGTTTTGCTGTGTAATTATACTCCACAAACTAGTGAAATCATTTGGTACTTGTCTTTCTCCACCTCTCCCCCTGGCTTATTTCATTGAGCATAATACCCTCTAGCTCCATCCATGTTACAAATGGTAAGATTTGGTTTCTTCTTATGGCTGAATAATACTCCATTGTGTGTATATACCACATCTTCTTTATCCATTCATCTACCAATGGACACTTAGGTTGCTTCCATATTTTGGCTATTGTAACTAGTGCTGTAATAAACATAGGGGTGCATATGTCTTTTGAATCAGGGATCTTGTTTTCTTTGGGTAAATTCCTAGGAGTGGAATTACTGGGTCAAGTGGTAAAAAATTTTTTTTAATTATTAGAATAAATTTTTCTTTTGTTTTCATATGTCTACTGTATTAATCTTCCCTTTTTCATTCCTAGTATCACTTTTCTAATGTTTCATGCCTTTTTTTCATTAGTTTTGTCAGAGTTCTATTTTCCTTTTTTAAGAACCAACTTTTATATCATCATCTCTATTGTTTCTTTGTCTTCTCTTTCATTGACTTTTACTTCTTAATTATTTTTAAACTAGTTTTGTAATTGGTAAATAATATAAAGGGTCATTTTCTCTCACAAACTGTTATACAAAGACTAATTACCTAAAAGATTAGACAAAAGATTAAAAAAAGAAATCTATGTGTTTTATAAACATAAGAAAAAGACCTTACTTGCAAGTAAAATAATAATTCTTTAATGGTGGACTTCTAGGCTTGAGGGGATGAGAGACATTTTAGAGCAATTGCCCAGTGGGGGAAACCCTGGATTACAACCTTGAGGCCACTAATCCCAACCTGTTTTTTATTTACTGGTATTAGACAAGGCACAGACTTCTGTTTCCTCTTCTGTAAATAGTGACTAATAAAAAATGGCCCAACCTACCTAACTTTATTGGCGGGGTATCAAACAGATACTGAACGTGGGAGATGCCTGAACTCCCACACTATCCTGTGTCCAGTTTTTCTTTTCCTGCAGGTGGCAGTAGGGAGGGGCTGCGGATGTGAACCCAGCCTCTCCTGGCAGGACTGCTTACCTAGCCTTTTAAGGAACATTATTTTGAAGGAAAGGAAAGGGTTTTATTCTCTCTTTACCTCATGGTGCCAACTGTCTTATCTCTTTTTCAGCTGTTTTGTTTTTTATTTTGTGTTAAGGTTTTATAATTCTGTATTCTGTTGGAAACAAGTCCCAAGACCCGGGAGTCAGGAATGGGTGATCTCTATCAGCAGTTCTCAAAGGTTTTGCTCTCACGATCCTTCTATACTCTTAAAAATTACTGAGGATTTTAGAAATTTTTATTTGTGTGGGCTGTAGCTATTGATATTTGCCATAATACAAATATGGAAACAAGTATTAGAAACTGAGGCTTTATAAGTATTTTAAAAATAACAATGATAATTCCTTTTAATGTTAACAAATTTTTATAAAAAATGTATTTTCTAAAATAAAAAGTTTAGAAGAGTCATACTGTTTTACAGTTTTGCAAATGTATTTTTTTGCCATTGAATAGAATTTATTTATTTTGTCTGTGTATTTTTTTATTGAAGCATAGTTGATATAGAATATTATATTGGTTTCAAATATACAACACAGTGATTCAACAGTTACACACATTAGTAAATCCTCACCCTGACTGGTGTTAACAAAGAAAGATGTTTCAGAATCATTGACTATATTCTCCATGCTGCACTTCCATCCCTGTGACCAGCTTATTATGGTTGAGATTTTTGTGCCTCTTTATCCCTTTCACTCACCCCAACCTCTCCCCCATGGTAACCACCAGTCACTGCTCAGTGACTGTGAGTCTATTGCTGTTTTTTTCTTTTCTTTTCTTTTTTTTTTTTAAATTCCACATACCAGTGAAATCATATGGCATTTGTCTTTCCCTGCCTGGCTTATTTCAGTTAGCATAATACCCTCTAGGCTCATCCTTGTTGGTGCAAATGGCAGGATTTCTTTTTTTCTAATGAATGAATAATACTCCATTGTATATATGTACCATGTCTTCTTTATCCATTCACCTGTTAATGGGCACTTTGGTTGCTTCTATATCTTGGCTATTTGTAAATAAGGCAGCTGTAAACATAGGGGTGCATATATCTGTTTGAATCAGAGATTTTGTTTTCTTCAGGTTTATTCCTAGAAGTGGAGTTACTGGGTCATATGGTATTTCTGTTTTTAGTTTTTTGAGGAACCTCCATACTGCTTTCCACAGTGGCTGCACCATTGTACATTTCCACCAGCAGTGGAGGAGGGTGCGAATGTCTTCATTGCCTGACTTAACAGAAGACAGCTGGATTCTCATACCTGCCTGTGTATTCAGTCTGTTGTGATATATTGCTTTGGTGGAGCAGTGAATAAAATGCATCTTCATACAGAGTTGTAGTTGGAAAAAGTAGGAGTACTTTAATAGCCTTTTCACATAATTGTGGGTATCTTCTTTGATATGTCACCAGAATTGGACAAATAGTAACTTCTGAAAAATCAGTTACAATGTGGAATCTGAAACCATATCAATGACTTCTCATACTAGGTTATATTAACTTTTGTTGATCCCTTTTGCACTTTGAATGAGTCTTTCATTTGTGCTGATTTTGAAACATCATGCATTGGTCATTTGGAAAGTAATGGCTCAGTGATTTAAGCAGATCTCCCAAATGTAGACACATTTTTATCTAATCTACAATATTGTTTTTGTTAATATGATCACTGGTTTCAGCAGCAAAGTCTTTAGGTATGGGGAAGCTGTTCAGCTCATGGTGTGGATACAAATGTCCTAAAGTTCTAATTTTCTCTTGACAGCTCAAATTTTATCTTTGGCAAAAAATACTATCAGTTGTTTTTCTTGATGTGACAAGCTCACTTCATTCATTTTCGAGAAAATGTCTGCCAGATGCCCAAGTTTGCATAATCATACTTTGTCAACCATTCTTTCTAATAAAAATGATGTTTCATTAAGAAAGCAGGTAGTTCAGCTCTCCACACAAACACTCATGTATGTGCATCCAGCACTACAGCATGCAACAGAGGTGCTTTATGCATAGACTGTTAACAGGTTTGTACTCAAAATGAATAATTACTGCTCTATCATGGACATTTTTATGTGAAATTGGCCTTTCTGTTAAATTGTAGTATGTGGGGGTGAAGAATATGACTTCTTGATTTGTGTTAAGGCTCCAGCTGTTTTACCCAGTGTTGCTTTGTATTGTCAGTGCAGATATCAACAAAGTGAACAGTGCAGAAAAGTCTTGGTATTATTATAAAAATGTTCTTTACTCTTAGGCCACCCTGAAGGGGTCTTGCAGACGCCCAGGAGTCCAGGAATTGTAATTTGAGAGCCTCTGATCTATGTGATCATGGGTGATAACAGCTCATGGTTTGGAATACCTCGGCTTTCCTGGGGCTTAGTTTTCTCAACTGTATGGGGGGCTTGGGCAGGCTTTCAGTTTCTCCACACTGTTGGACCATTTGCTAGTTCTTGAAACCATTTCTCCCCTAGAAACTGTGACTGCTGTAGCAATCTGTGTAGCCAACTGTGATTGCAGCTGTAGCTCCTCCTCAGTCCACCTCCTACACGTGGGTGTTCTCCTTGTTGTGTCACCTCCTCCTTTGCTCCCTGGGTAATCTTATCCCCTCCCTGCTCTTTAACCATCCCCTGCGGGCTGAAAGCTCCCAAATCTCTATCTTCAGTCCAGATGTCTGTCCTGGGCTTCAGTTCCAGCTACTCTGGGACCTTTCCACCTGTATGTCCTACTGACATGTCAAAATCAGAATGTCTAGACTGAGTTCATTATCTTCCCCCACACATTGTCTCCTCTTCCAGAACAACCAGTCTTTTTATGTGAAGTTGGCCTTTTTGTTAAATTGTAGTATGAAGCACCCACTGCTTCAGCCAGAAGCCCAGGAGCCCTCCTCTCCTTCTCTGGCCCCCTCACTTCCCTCATCTAATCATCTGGGCCTGTCAGTTCTGCCTCCTGAATATTTTTCAGTCTCTCAGCTCTTTCCAGCCCCCCCACCCCCACTCCACTGCTTCAGGTCAGGCCCTCATCACTTCTTACCCAAGCTATTAGAAGAGCCTTCTTCCTGGTCCCCCGTCCCACCTTTCCAACCTGTACTCTACAGCTCAGGCAGGAAACCATAAGAGTTACCTTCTCAGTTCTTTTTTTCCATTAAATAAATATATATTGAGCACTTATCATGCCAGCCAGTGTGTAGGACACTGGAGATACAACACAACAGACATGCCCCCTGGCCTCCAGCCCTCACAGTGTATGAGGGGAGAGAAAAAAATACAGGGCATAGGTAATCAAAACAATGCAGTGGAGAGAGACCTGGAGAAGGGGGTGCCTGGCAAACCCTAGAAGCCTTAGCTGAAGGCTAGCTGAGTCTGAGGGATGGCTGGAAAACACTTCCTGGAGGAAGCAACACTCTGAGACTGCACTCTGGGTGGGAGTTAGCTAGAAGGGGCGGAAGTGTGGTGGTGAAGAGCTTTCCTGGTAATTTTTTTTTTTTGGTATCATTAATCTACAGTTACATGAGGAACATTATGTTTACTAGACTCCCCCCTTCACCAACCCCATTAGTCACTGTCCATCAGTGTAGTAAGATGCTGTAAAATCACTACTTGTCTTCTGTGTTGCACAGCCTTCCCCGTGCCCCCCCACGCACATTATACATGCTAATCGTAAGGCTTTCCTGGTAATTTGATCAACTAATTTCCCCACTTAAAGCCCTCTTCTGAGCTTCACCACTGCCTGTGGGATCAAGCCCACATTCCTCCCCACAGAACACCCATGTGATACTTGTATTCACCCCAAGCTGCTTTCAGTTCTCTCCAGCCCGGGCTCACTCCCTCACAGCCCCAGGCCTTTGCACACTTCGTAGGTTCCTCCTGCCTTCCCCCCCTCCCACCCACTCAGAATGATCAATGTCAGCTGACTCAGGAGACCTTCCCTGACCCTCCCACGTAGACTTTGTGGCTCCCTGTCCTGTACTCTGCACCTGTGCACACGCTTGGACTCCTGTGCACTCATCATGTCGTTTGAGCTTGTTCGCGTGTGTCTCTGACTCTTGCTCCTGCCTGCTAGTACAGGATCCCGGGTCCCACCTAGTTTCCACACCCTTACCCTAAGAGCATTTTGGACGTCCCCAGGGTGTGTGTCTCCAGTGTGCTGGTGGATAAGGTTAGACAGTTACCCCCACCCCCACCCTGCTATCTTTTCCTGTCCTCTAGCTCTGCCACCTCCCTTTGCCCCAGCCACACCCAATGGAGCTATCAGTTCTGCCGGACATTGCCACACCTATCAGGCACCCACACCTGTTGGGAGCCACTGACTCTCCTTTACTGTAGGAGCAGGGCTGTAGGTCTGCTGATGCCCCCATTGCCTTATAGAACAGTGGGGTTTGGCCCCGCTGATATGTCTGAATCACAGCTACCACTCTAGCTCAGAATTACCTCTTTCTTTCCACTGAGCAAAACTTTGTCTCTGGGTCATCTTCTGTGCCTGGCCCCTCCTTCCCTTAGAAATAATTCTTTCTCAGTGGGTGTCTCAATCCCTCATGCAAATAGATCTCCTGAGGTTCTGCCCACCAGTGGGCTAGACTGGTGTCACCTGCATTACCCTCCATCTCCAGCCTGGAGGCAAAACATGTATGGATATTTATTTATTTAAAATGGTAGGTAACTAAGCAATACTGAATACAGCTTTGCCACTAAAAAAATCCAAGCAAACTAGAAATACATAGAATAGAAAAGTAAACTCCCTTTACATCTCTTCCCCTATCCTAAAGCTTACCCTTACTGGTAGGCAGTATTAATTATTTGGTGGAAATGTTCAGATATTTTGCTCTGCATTTACACATATGTACGGCTAGCATGATATTTGAAAAATTAATCTCTGCCCCCCGAATTTTCCCCATTCTACTCTCACAATTCATGGAACTAATTCCTCCCAAGCCAGCTCCCAAGATTAGAAAATGTTATCAAACTTCAGGTATCTTTGGTTTTTGTGTGCCAAAAGCTTACACACATAGGGAAACTTCAGGATTTGCAGAAGAGCTCGTCGAAGAAAAAGGATTCGCCTGCCCAAACTGAATGCCTTGACTAGAAGCCAGATAGAAGAAGGATTTCACCTGGGATGGAAAGGCCCCCAGTTCTTTGCAGCCCTCTTCTCCCCAGACTGGCTGGTGCCAGAAGAGACGGGGGAGAAAGATCTGTGGTTTCCAGAGCCCCCGCCTTGCCTTCTAGTGGGGAGGCTAGGAGCAAAATCCCAGAGGTGGGGCCATGCTGTGGGGACACAGGCAGCCTGGTCCAAGATTCCTGGAAGCCCACGAGTGGCACAGAATGGCAGAGGCTACAAGACCTGGCCTTGTCTTCATAGCCACTACCTCTGGCTCATGCCTACCACTTCTTAGTGTTCTGGAGACCTCAGACATACCTAGAATTAAGTTTCCTGTTGGCAGGATGGAGGCATCCAGAAACATTGAGTTAGTTACAGAAACCAAAGTTTGGTCCCTTGCACACCCGAATTTGTAAAGTGAGATTCATTCCTGGGGCTTGTACTATTCATATTCTTGCAACTTTTGAAAAAAATTTCAATGTATCTTAAAGATGTTTCCACAACAGTAGATACAGGTTCATTCTTTTTAGAAAACAATGTTATTTTTACAAAAATACATGCTTATATAAATAGGAAATTCAACAGTACCAAAGGAGAAAGCAAAGTTCTCCAGTCTTCTGTTCCCATTCCCTTTATGTAACTATTGCTACCAGCTTTTTGAGGTTTCTTCTAGAAAGTTCCTATGCAGATAAAGACATGTGTTTATTTCTGTGTAGCTCTTTTTACCCACAAAGAACCTTACACTATACTTATCTGCAACTCTCTTTTAACAATTTGATCTTATCATTAAATAAATAGAGTTCAACTTCATTTCTATCAGTGATACCCAGTATTCCATAGAATGGATGTGCTACATGTATTTAAGCAGTTGATTGGCATAAGTTTCCAGATTTTTAGCCTTTACCAATTAAGGGCACAATGAACATATTAATAGCTAGCATTTATTGACCATAGATACCACTTTGCATATAATAAGTCACATAACCCTGTGCCAGTTCAGTGAGATAGGCCCTATTATTGCTCCTGCTTCATGAATGAAGGAACTAAGTCACAAAGAGTTGAATAACTTTCCTATGGTCACATACATAGGCGATGGTAGACCTGGGATTTGAAGCAGGCAGCAGGTCCCAAGCCTGCACTCTAGATTAGTACACTACAGCTCCTGCCTAGATGCCCTGCACCTGTGCTAATGTATCCATAGACTACATTTGTACAGTGAAACTGCTGGGTCAGAATAAGTGCATGTTAACACTGAGTGGTTCTAATTGGTCAGAGGGTTATTTTGTGAAAAGAGCCCTGTGTTTCTTTTTATAATCAAGGGCAGAACCGAAGAGCTTCCTGAGAAGAGAAGGGCCAGGCTCCTGTGCCTCATAGGTGAGTGTGTTTTCGACGCATGGCCTAGGCCTTCAGCTCTGCATCCTATCTCCCTTCACCCCTCCCAGTGATCTTGGTAAACCCTGCTCAGGACCTCTAACAAGGCCACAGCCACAGGCTGCTGGAGAAGTCAGGCCCTTGGCTCCTTTCCTGTCTGCACCCTCTTGGTCTCTCAAGGGTGAGGGCACTTCCCACCTAGAAAGGCTGCCTAGGCCCCAGGTGCCTATTCCATCTGCAAGAAGAGAAAATGGCAGCTGCCCAGAGAAATGTAATTGGCTGCTCTTCCCTTCCCCACCTGCCCACTGCAACTCCTTACAGCTAACCACAAGAGGCCCCAGCGTGGGACCTTCAGGCCTGCATTCACATCAGACCTGCATAGAGCGGGGAGGTCGGAGCATGTGGCATGGCTTCTGCATGGCAGTAGCTTTTATAGGACTACACCAGTGGTTCTCAGATGGGGACAGTTTTGCACCCCATGCCTACCAGCAGGGGACATTCAGCAATGTTTGGAGGTATTTTTGGTTATCACAACGTGATGAGGGATAGGGGGGTGCTACTGGCATATAGTGGGTGCTGAAAGGCCAGGGACACTGCTGAACATGCTGTAATGCCCAAGACAGCTGCTTACAACAGGGTTCTCTGGCCCGAAATGTCAGGAGCACTGAGGCTGAGAAGGCCTGGGCTAGGAGGGCAGGCAGTGCACCGGCACACGGCTCGCCCCATAATTGCCTCTGCTTTCAGGAACAGCGGCAAATGCTTACATGTCTTGTTTGCTTGTAGCTGCCACTGTTCTGAGTGCTTGACATCCATGAACTCATTTAATCCTCCCAGCAAGTCCATGACGCAGGGCTCCACTGTTACCACCCCCTCTTTACAGTTGAGGAAGCTGAGGCGTGGAGCTGCGAAGTGCCGAGCCTCAGGTTCCTCGGGTCCCAGTCTAGGCTGGGCTTCCGTTAGAGCCTCTCACACAGTGCTCACGGCAAGCACTCCCTGGTTTCTCTCCTTTCTGTGCTCCTTCTGGAACCTTGGGAGCACCAGGAATTGTTTATATCTGTACAAGGAGGAAAAAAATTATTTGGCTGGTCTTTTCTTGCTATTTCTGAGTCCTCTGTTTGTGATGGCTTTTGTATTGTTTTCTTTACTGAGGTGAGTACTGATTGCAGAGATTGTGGACAACCATGAAAATTTACTTGTTGAATTTGCATGAAAAAGTCCTGCCCCTCCTGCAGTGTCTCTTAGGGCTCTTTTGACCTACTGGGCTGGGCTGCTTGGGTAGTAGATGTGCTTAGACTGGAGAGCAAACTTTCTCATCCAGGAGGACAGGAGGAGCTGGTGAGTCAGGCGTGGGACACCAGGGGCACGGGACTGTTTTGACGAGGCTCAGAGTTTGTCAGAAGCTGGTGCTTCTCCAAAGGAGGCCTCCAACCGCAGGTTGGGAAGTTATAAAGGGAGTGAGGATGGCGGAAAAAGTACGAAGGGATCGGCTGGATCAAAGCCAACTTCACACCACAGGAAATGCTTATTGGTTCATTAATTATAGGATGTCATCGGATTGGCTTTGCCTCTGGGTGTGGGGGCAGTAACCAAGGCTTCAAACAAACAGGCCCATCACTCAACAATGATTAACAGCAACCATAGGCATCTTCACAGGACCAGATTGACAGGTAGCCTGCAGTACACAGCCTCAAGTGTGGCCTGGCAACTGGGCTTGGATGGCACACCCGTGGAGCCAACGAGCCCATGCTCGTTCAGCCCACAAGGGCACAGGCATGGGCACAGATGTGATGCATTCTCTCTTGGGCCATTTGCTGAGAACTTGCTGTGTACTAGGCACTGAGAGGAGTGCAGAAGAAATGTATGACACAGACCTTACCTACAGGGGCTAGAGCATTGAGGAGAAAAGATTATGTTTGAAAAGTGAAACAGCAGCACAAGAAATATGTTACATATAAGTGATGCGGTTGCTTTGAGCCAAAGGAGAGTTCTGGACAGGGATTCGCCCCCAGGTGGATGGTAGTGGGCAAGGTGTGCTTCATACCACCACATTTCTTCTAAGGGAAGTAGGAAATACAAAGAAGAAAATAAAAAATCATACTAATAACCCTTATCATAGACACATATTGTTACCATTTTGTCTTTTTTTTGTACTATTATGTCCTTTAACATTGTTTTTCTCTGCCTGTAGATTATATGCACACATATACATTTCATTACATAAATAGGTTCATACTGTACATACTGTTCTATGACTTACTTTTTATACTTAGCGGTAAGTTGCAGACAATTTTTCTTATCACTAAATAAAGTTCTTATGGATCGTATTTTACTGTGTACCTACCATAATTTAACTAATCCCTTATTTTTGCCTCTTTAGGTTACTAACAGTTGTGGCCTACATAAAATACTGACTTGGTGCACACCCATATTTTTATCCTTAGGATATAATCTTCAAGAATTGTTAGACCAAAGACTGTGCATACTTTCAATGATGTTGATACTTATTGCCCAGTTGCCTTCCAGGGAGGCTGTAACACCTTGGGCTCTCACTACCAGACAGTCTTATGTGAGTATCTCTTCCACTACATCCTTCCTAACACTATGTATTATTATTTTTTTAATTGCCAATTTGATAAGCAAAACTAGTATTTCACTGTTGCTGCTTTATTTTGCTTTTCTTTATTATTATTTTATTACTTGGCCAATTAGTATTTTGATGAATTGTTTGATTATGTGCTTGGTATATTCTTTTTCTCATTTATTTGCACAGTATTTTATTTTTGTTATCTCGTGTGGTTTACCCTTTTTGTCTTGTTTTATAGGAGTACTGATCTATATGCAGGCTATTACCTCTTTCTCTTATAACTATTTTATCTTAGATTGTCATTTGCCATTTAGTTTTGTTTGCTGTCTAAGAATTCATAAGTCTAAAAAGTTCATGTGCTCAGGGTAGTCTATATAGGTTTTCCAAACCACTGGGCTGAAAGTGGCGTGACTAGAATCAGGGCAGCCCATGGGCAGCCCCCGCGCTGGTACTGGAGTGGTAGGACAGGGCTGGCCTGCAGTTGGGGCCAGGCTGGAGAGGATGGAGCTGGACTGATTCAAGGCAGAGTGGACCTCGGGTTGGAGGGTGAGGAAGGAAGGGGAGCAGTGTGGGGTGACTCACAGGATGCTGACCTGGGTGATGTGAGCAGGTGGAGGATGAGCGAGAATTGGGAATAGAGGAGGAGGAGGTGGGGGCAGGGCCAGAGATTGTTATAGTGCCCCTTGTCATGTTGATGGAGGCTCTCTATGGAGAGAACTCCTTGGTATTTGGATCTCTAGGGCTGGGCTTATTTCTGTCTTTGTGTCAGGCTTAAAAAGGCTTTTTCTGCTTCAGAATTTTATAGTCACATAAATCCTCTCTTAATTATTTAACAGTTTTTTTTCTAGTCTTTTGCCCTGTACATGTAAATCTTAATCTAGATGGAATTTGTTGTATTTTGGTGAATTGTGGAATTAAGTATTTAACTTTTTGTTCCTGATGTCACTCATTAGTGATTAAATGATTAAAATGTCCGTTCTTACTCTCTGTATCTGAAATATTGTATGTTGCAATACATACACTATGTTATAGTACATTTTTCATGTATACCTGGGTCTGCTCTGGAAATCTCTGGTTTGTTCTAGTGAATTGTCTGTTTCTATATCAGCACCATCTGCTGTGATGGAATTTTCTTTAAATATATCTTAATAGGTGCTGGGGTAAGATGTACCTCATCATACTGTTTTTCTCAGAAAATGTCTTTGCTTTTTCAGGATGGACTTTAAAATCATTATACCAAGCAAGCCCTGCTCACTTGACTGCACACTGAATGCTGGAACATGGGTGCCCCTCATACAGCCCTTTGTATTTATAAGCACAAAACATACCAGGAGCTGGGTTTGGTGGGGCTAGACTTTCTTCCCAATGCAGAATCACATGGCCTCTTTAGAAATAAGTCCCTCAGTGCCACTGACCTCCACTTGGCTATCCTCCAGTCTTTGGCTCCAAGACAGTCCTGTGGATCCTCAGAGTCCCTGTGTTCCTACTGCTGCGGCTGCCATAGTGCCCAGCTGTATGCTCCCCAGGGTAGCCAAGCCAGCCTATCCTGGGCTCTGACTGTCCATCTCAGGGAACCCGGTCTCCAGCCAGCGCCCTCGCCAAGCCTGGTCTCCTCTAGGGATTTCCTGCAGGTTAGCTCTAGGGAGCTTCTTCCTAGTTTCTTCTGTACATGTGTTTTTTTCTCTATTTCATATTTTCTAGGCTCGCTTATTGAAGGGACTTTTTCAGGGTCTTTCTTATTGAGGAGTAATGAACACAGTAAATTCACAAACCTTAAGCATATGGTGAATTTTTTTTGTGTGTGTGTGTGGTATGACTCTACATTTATTCAAGTCTTTTTTTAAAATTTTGATATCTCTTGCATCTACCTACTACTTCAGCATTTTATTAAAAATAAAAATAATAATAATAATAGGAGAAATGTGGGATCAACATATAAATCAAGTACAAAAATCAAACGAATATTCATATTTGACCTGATTGTTTATAGGTCATATTGCATGATCAAAACCGAAAGTTTCTGTGATGACTGCCCTTGTACTGTTCACCATGTAAGAATTTATTCACTATGTAAGAATTCGTTCACCATGTAAGAACTTGTTCGTTATGCTTCAGAAGATTGGAGACTGACGAGAATTAGGCTTGAGATGGATTAATGATTGTACATTGAGCGTTGACCCCCCTATACTGAATTTTATTGTTGTTAACAACCATTTGATCAATAAATATGAGAGATGCCCTCTCAAAAAAAAAAAAAATTTTGATATCGTTAGTGTACAATTACTTGAACAACATTTTGGTTACTAGACTCCCCCTATTGTCAAGTTTACCCCCATATATCCCATTACAGTCATTGTCCATCAGCATAGTAAGATGCTATGGAATCATTATAACTTCTCTGTATATACTGCCTTTCCCATGTCCCCCACCCCTACATTATGTGTGCTAATTGAAATGCCCCTTTTTCCCCCTTACCCCTCCCTTCCCACCCATCCTCTCCAGTCCCTTTCCCTTTGGTAACTGTTAGTCCATTCTTGGGTTCTGTGAGTCTGCTGCTGTTTTGTTCTTCAGTTTTTTCTTTGTTCTTATACTCCACAGATGAGTGAAATCATTTGATACTTGTCTTTCTCCACCTGGCTTATTTCACTGAGCATAATACCCTCTAACTCCATCCATGTTGTTGCAAATGGTAGGATTTGTTTTCTTCTTATGGCTGAATAATATTCCATTGTATATATATATATACCACATCTTCTTTATCCATTCATCTACTGATGGACACTTAGGTTGCTTCCATTTCTTGGCTATTGTAAATAGTGCTGCGATAAACATAGGCGTGCATATGTCTTTTTCAAACTGGGCTGCTGCATTCTTAGGGTAAATTCCTAGGTGTGAAATTCCTGGGTCAAATTGTATTTCTATTTTTATTTTTTTGAGGAACCTCCATACTGCTTTCCACAATGGTTGAACTAATTTACATTCCCAGCATACGGTGAATTTTTACGTATGTGTACACTATGTAACCACCACCCTATTCAAGATACTTCTTTTAGAGTTAAACTGTTGGGAGGTTAGAGGGAGGGACACATCATGAGCATGTTCCCAAGCTGCCATCTATTTTAGAACTGTCTTCAAAGGGTGTTAAGGGGAGAGCCACACATTGAGTCTATACACTGATGAGGAGAAAATGGTCAGGAGTGGTGGGTCGTGTTCTGGTCCTCCCCCTTACTGGCTATGGGACTTCTGTGCCTCAGTTTCAACAACTGTAAATTGGGAGTAGATGATAGCTCCTACCTCACAAGGTTGTCATGCAGATTACACAAGGCATCAGTGCAAAGAAAATGTTAATTATTGTTTTTGTTGTTGATAATAAGGAGGAGGTGGCAGTGGTTCTTAATGAAGGGTGTGCATCAGAATCACCTGGGGGTGCTCTCATAAAACATGTGCTCAACCTGGCCATATCTATTGAGTCAGAACTCAGATTTTAAATGCCTCCCCAGGTCATTCTGTTGCTTATAGGTGATTAAGAACCACCGGGCTGGAGGGGGCCGTGACTGGAAGCAGGAAGGTCTTCTGGTGGCCCCTGTAATAATGAGGGTGGAGTTGAGCAGGTCTAAGGCAGAGTGGAGAGGTGGCCAGGATGTGGGGACCTCAGGTGATGGAGTGAAGCGGGAGGGAGAGGCGTCTGGGGCGATTCACAGGTTGCTAACCTTGCAACAGAATGAGAAGGGGAGGACTAGCCAGAGTCAGGAATGTGGAGCAGGGCTAAGGGGCAGTGGGTCAGAGATTGTTAGAGCTCCCCTGGGGTTGTTGATGGAGGCTCCTGGCGCAAATAACAAGTTAGTATTTGGATCTCTAGGTCTGACCTGTGGTGTTTTTCGTGGCGTCATCAGTGTAAAGGAGGTAGATGAAGCCATGGACCTGGCCATAGGGTCAGTGTAGAGAGCAGAAGAGAGCCAAGTTCACAAAGCATCTGCCTCTGGGAAGGGCTGCCTCCACTTTCTCTGAGTGCCTGTTTCTCATGTAATAACCCCCTTGCTGAGATGACCACTGAGGAATAAACTCAGTCTTGTTCCTTGAAGATGAATAATAACTACGGACCACTTTCTTTCCTCATAAGTCTCAAAGTTTTTCACATCCCCTGAACAGAGGAGCTTAATCCTTATCGCCCAGTATGCTCTGACAGCGCCTAGTTAGGGGCAGTGTCTCATCGGACGGCCCTTCACCCACAGTGCCACTATACATACTTAGGCCCTGGTGGGCAGCTCCTTTGACTCTGGCTTTTCTCAGGCCCTTGATATCAACCAGCTACTCTCTGGTAAGAATATAAGCCATTCCCCTACCTCAGAGACAGTTGCATTTAGAACTACTGATATTATTGAAATAAGGAAAATGTTGGATTCCTGAGGGAAGGCAATACTGAATGAATTATTCATTTGCCCATATAGAACATTCCTGTCCAGTAGACCTTTCTGCATAGAGGGAAATGTTCTTCTGTGCTATATGATATGATAACCAGTAGCTATATATAGCTATTGAGCATTTGAAATGTGGCTAGTGTAACCGTGGAACTGGATTTTTCTTTTTAATTAGAGTTAAATTTAAATTGGCAAAGAGAAGCAGGCACTATTATATTGCATTCACTGGATCGAAGAGAGATGGGGACACTACAACTGACACCCCACTCGACTGCCCAACTATCAACTTTGAAATCAAAGGGTAACTTTGAAATCAAATGGGCTTTCTTTCTCCCACCTCTCTAGCCCCGGCCCTCAGTTTGCCTCCCCAAGAAGGCAGGTGCCTACAATTGTCCCCCAGAGGCCTCTCCCAGTCCTTGTGCCTTTCTGCCTTGTTGCCCCCGCCCCCATTTGTGCTCATGCCACAGCAAGCCCTACTTCCTCCAGGAAGGCTTCCCTGACTCTTGTCCCTTCCAGGTGAGACCAGTTTTAGGGCTCTGAAAAGATTCCATCTGGCTTCCAGTCAGGGGTGGAGGTGGCAGGGATGGCTCTCAGGAAGGTGAGGGTGCAGCTGCAGGATGGATGTGCGTTAGATCACTGCATTTCAAACTTCCTTGACCACCACATTCAGTGAGAAATACATTTCATATCCCAACCACCAAACACACCCACACCCAGGTACATTTTTACCCACAGGTTGAAAAATGCAGTGAAATCATCATTGCTTGGGACAATGCCAAACACAGGTCAAGGGGCCCAGTCCAGACTTCACCCTCTAGGTCCCTTGAAGAGCCGGCAGGTGATGGCATCGGCAGCCGTGGGCTCCTGGTGGCGGTACACCTGGTGGTGCTCTGCTCTTTGCATGGCGTCTCCTTTCAAAGCCCTAGTCGGTTGTGTCATAAAGTGACCACGGTCACTGTTTTCAGGGCTGTGGAAAGAGTGTGAAGTCGATGAAGCACTCCAGACACCTGAGAGAAAGATGCTCCGCTCAGTGTCAGTGTCACAGGGCTGTACGTCTCCTCCCTCTTGATGAAGCTCCTCATGGAGGCGAAACTCCCAGGCCTTATGGGGCTCACCGGAGCTGCTGCCTGGGCAGGGCTGTGAGTGACAAATATAATATGAGCAAAGTGTGGAAATTCTGCGTGCAGTCCCACAGCTACAGAAATGGCCTGTCATTCAGAGGACAGACGATAAATGTATGTAAGGAGCATTCCAGGGGCAAGTGAGTCTTGGAGCCCCATCTCCCTTTGGACTTTAGTCTTGAACTGGAAGTATTGAAAACAGTACCTATGAAATAGCTACACCAAAATTCCTGCCTCTAAACCAGGTGTTTTATCCCTCCAAGGCTTCAAATCTTATTGACACTTATTTAGCACACATTCCTACAAGAGTGCTATCTGATTTCCAAGCCCATCACAGAAGAAAAGGAACAGTCTGAAGCATGGTGCTGGCAAGCGGCTTCCAGAGGCAGATGCATAGATAACAGGCAAGTGAACGCCAGAGAAACAACTGTCTAGTTCCGTAGAGAATGCTTCTATCAATGACCACTTCAGTGAGAAAGGATGTTTTTTAAGATATTAGGCGGCTTTGGGACCACATGTTAGCAACATTTCCCTTTAAAATGGCTAAAATAGTATTTTGGCAATTGAAGTTTCACTTTTCAGAAAAAATAATCCTTGGGAACCTCAGTAATTCTGGATAAATTGGGTGCTGCTGAGCTGCTCCTGATTAGGGCTAGCCTTCCTCCTCATGGGTTTGGGGCACACTGTGATCTCAGGCTCCTGGAGCAAGTCCTCTCCACCCACACCCTAGTCGGCCTCACAGCCTGAAGCTGCTTTGCTACTATGGAATTCCTTTGTTCACCAGCATGAGTTTGTGAGCAAATCCTTTCCCATTTGAACCCAGTATTGGGTTTCCCATTTGTGACAGTATTGACTCCCTGAAGCCCTAAAGATAGGTGTAGAGAGAGAGCTCTGGGCCGGACACTCCCTGGCGATGGCAGGCCTGGGTGGGACTGCCTAAATGACCAGAGGGCAGGAGGAAGCCACCGGGATTGAGCTAGGGTGAGTTTTTAGGGAGCAGTAGGGGTGGGCTGGGAAACCAGTCGCACCCTGTTCATGGCCTTGCCTGATGACAGCCCACTTACTGAGGCCAGGCCAGGTCTCCTTTTCTTCCACAGCCTATCCACTCTCAGCTCCCTGGCCCCCTGGTCCCCAGATATGCTTCTGTGAGTCACACTGGGTAACTGCAGGCAGGGTGCTCCAATTAGAAAGGGACCTCAAAGAAAAGCCAGGCATTTCTGAGACAAAGATTTTTTATTCCTCACCATCTAAGAAAGTGAGTATGAAGCAGAAGTGGGGTTGGAGATGGGTCACCTCACCAGGAGGTTCTGTCTCAACAACAGGTTGTTGTATAGTGTGTATGTGTAATGCATTACACATCCTAATGTTGATATTTGTATATGCTGTTTGATTACAAAATGATGGAACTGTTCCTCCTAATGGGGGAAAACACAATAATAAACTAAAACAACAATATCAAAAGTCTTTGAAAAGATTTCAGAGATTTGCAGAGCCATTCAATGATGTGTCCCCAAGGCCAGAAGTGGAGTAAGGCTTGGTCAAGTGATAGTTCTAAGAAGCTGCCCAGTGGAATTATTTTTTCAGAATAGAATGTGAGGGGTAGAGAAAAACCACTCAGTTCTAAGTACTGTAAATGAGATTCTGATGAGGAAGTTGCAAATGGTTTTAACAGGGAGATGGTGGGGCAGCACAAAAGAAGACAAGAGGACCTTAGATTTTCAAGGAGCCTGCTGGGTTCTCCTAGGTTTGTGGTAACTGGTGTGTGATATACCTAGTCAAAGCAGCCAGAGGGACCGAAGTCCAGAATAGCAGGGCTTGGGGAGGAAGCCTGGCTGGCACAGCGGTTGCCCACCTGTTTCCTGACTGAGGTCTGTTTCAGGCAAGAGGATGAACAAGGTAAAGACAGGCCCTCTGATAGTGGGAGGTACAGAATGTTAATGTCTGAAAGAAAGAAAAAGTACCCAATTTCCATATATTTCCAGCTGCCTCCCTTGGTATCCTGAAACTGGATGGAAAAGTAACAAAGATCATATGGAGTGAAATGAAGCTCCCAAAGTGGTGGAACTCAACTCCTTCCTGAAGTAGAAGAACCCATCTTCAAGAAGTAGAAGCCCACTGTGGAAGGCAGACCGTCACACACGTGGACACAGTTCAGGGCATTGCAGGATGCAGGCCCCTGGGGAAGGCTCGTACGGGAGGCAGGCTGAGGCCTCCTCCTTCCTTGGAAACCAGCTCCTGAAAGTGTGACTTGTCTTTCAGGCAAACGAGGGCTGCTGTCCCGTCAGTCCAGTGCTCTCTCCAGCTGATTGCACGACGGCCCTCCTGTGCACCCAAGCAAGCACTGGGACTGGCCAGGCTGGCCTGGCAGGTCTGAGGATGCAGGGTCCACTTCCCAGCCTATGGGCACAGCTGGGGCCCACAGACCCCATGCCTGAGCTGTAGGGTCCAGACATTAAGGCACCCTGTGCCTGCCTCCTCTGTGCCTGGCACTGTGCTGGGCGTCCTTGGGTGGTGTCGTGGCACATCATACCTGGGAGCTGGGTGGTGTCAGGTAAGTAAACAGGCTGGGACATTAAATTGTCTTCATAAGGGGCAGAGCCAAGGCTCGGAGCCAAGGTTTCCAAGGGCAAAGTCAGATGTCACTTCCATACCCCACCCTGGGCAAGACCAGAGGTGACTCAGCCAAGAACCCTGCCCTCAGGAAGAGATGGAGCCAGACATCCGGTAACTGACCACCTCAGCCCAGGGGAAGGGCAAGGAGGCTCTGAGAGCCCTGCCCTTCCAGGCCAGGCTCTTGTTTCTCGGATCCCTGCCTGCTCATGCGACCCCCTCACAAGGCCCCAACACCTGCCTGTGAAGTACTCAGGGGCTCCCTCCTGCTCACTCGTTATGGAAACCTCTCTCAATCAGTGGTCATTTTAGAAAAGGAAAGCAGTTTAGAAAAAAAACACTTTTTGAAGCAGCGGTGGCCATTTTTTCCCCCTAAAGACTATTTTTAAAGAACAGTTTTAGGTTTACAGCAAAATTAAGAGGAAGGTATAGAAGTCTCCTATATACCCCCTGTCCCCATATTCACAGCCTCCCCCATCATCAACAACCCCCAGCAGATCAGTACCTTTGTTACAATTGATGAATCTATGTGGTGGCCTTTTTTTCCAACAAAAATTTCATCTGAATGTACTTAAAATTGAAAACAGATGCCAGGAGAGCTATTCTGCATGAAGAGAGTGTGGGGAAACCTGTGGGCGACCTGTTTCTCGACCCCCTCCTGCCACCTCACCCAGATTCAGCAGGACCAGGGTGTAGCCTATGAATCCTGCTCTGAGCGGGGAAGACTTGATCCTATTCTTTGTTTATGAGCTCGTCTCTGGGTCTGTGCCTTTAGAACATAAGTTTCATGTTGGCAGATTTTGAAAAAAATTATGGTAAATGACACCATATTTATAAAATACAAAATTTACCATTTTTGAGTGTACAGTTCAGTGACATTAAGTACATTCACATTGTTCTGCAACCATCATCATCACCATCCATTTCCAAAACTTCTCTATCATCCCAAATTGGATCTCTATACCCATTAAACAGTGACTCCCCATTCAGCTCTGCCCCCTACCCGCCAGATCTTAGCAACCACCATTCTACTCTGTCTCTAAGAATGTGCCTATTCTAGATACCTCATAAATAAAATCAAACAATATTTGTCTTTTTGCATCTGGCTTATTTCACTTAGCATAATGTCTTCAAGGTTCATCCATACTGTATCATATGTCAAATTTTCCTTCCTTTTTAAGACTGAATAATATTCTGTTGTATGTATATATCACATTTGATTATCCATTCATCTGTCGATGGACATTTGGGTTGCTTCCACCTTTTTGCTATTGTAAATAATGCTGCTGTGAACATTGGTGCAGAAATAATCTGTTCGAGTTTCTGCTTTCAGTTCTTTTGGGTATGTATCCAGAAGTGGAATTGCTGGATTGTATGATAATTCTATGTTTAAATCTTTGAGGAACTATCATACTATTTTCCACAAAGGATGCACCATTTTACAATCCCCCAAGCAGTGTACTAGGGTTCCAGTTTCTTCACATCCTTGGCATTGTGGCAGATTCCATTTTAATCTCTTATTCATGGCTGAGAGACTATGTCAGTACCTTGCAGATAATAGGTGCTCAATAATATTTGTTGGGTTGAATTAATGGGAAGCCTTCGTCTCTGGGCAAGTCTTGGTCTCTTGTACTTGAGTGCCCTTCTACCTGTCACCTAGTCAACAGTCCACTTTTAGTCCCTGCTCAGCTCTAAGACAATCACCCTTTTGATGGAGTAAGTTACCTAGAGCTTCAATAAAGAGAAAATGGTGGCACTGTGCAGGTCAGGGAATCTAATATGCTGGTTAGCATGGGAGTGTTTTTCAAATTGTGGGTCTCTACCCATTTGTGGCTCATGAAACCAATTTTTAGTGGTTAAAACCAGAATTTATGAAAAATTAAATAGAATAAAATACCAGAATATACCACATGCAAAAAAGAGTATCACTCTGTGAAACTTCTGTTTTTAGTGTGATATTTATGTACGTGTGTAACAGACTGCCAAGAGTTTGAAAACACTGTTGTATAGGATATACAGCCTCTGCTTAAACAATTCTCCATGGCTGGGTGCGTACTAACTTACAAGGAAGCCCACGCCGTTTGGGAGTCCACTGCCACATTGGAATGTTCCTCCCTCACGGAACAGAAACCACTCAGCATGTAAGATCTCTGCTTTGAGGCCCTACTTTGTGCTAAGACCTGTAATAGGCACTTGAGATGAAGAGGAATAGAGGGTGCCTCCAGGAGTTTAATGGAGAAGAGAGGCTGGAGGACATGGAAGGGGGCAGCCTGCTGTGAGAAGGGAGGGCAGAGGGGGCAGAATGAGTGCTGCCTGAGTGAGTCTAGGAAGGACGCCAGAATGGGTCTTGAAGGATGAGTAGGAGTTTGCTATTCTCTACCCAGAGGAATGCTTATAGGAAAGTATGGAGATCAGAAAGAGCAGATTTTGTTCAAAGAACAACAGGTAGCCTGGCTGGGGTCCAGGGGCTGGGGTCCAGGGTTTCTAAGGAGGTCCCGGTAGGGGGAGCTGACTCGAGGGAGTTAAAGTAGGAGAGCAGGCAAAGGTCAGATTGTGAAAGGTGCCAAGAGCTTAGATTTTTACCCTATAGCTAAAGGGGTGTCGTTTGAATATTTAGAATACAAATAGGTGTCAGGATGTGTATTGTGCCCTGGGGAATTAGGGTGAATGAAACAGAAATCTGGCCTGAGAAGTGCTGTTGGGGCCCTGGCCTTGTGGGCCTCTCACTGGGAGCCAGGAGAGGGGGGGCAGGTTGTGGTGACCCCGAGGGAGGGCTTCCCATCTGTGCAGTGCCATGGCATCCGGCATGGGGAATGGGGCGACCTAAGGAATCACACAGAGAGACAGACGGTTGTAGAAGTGGGATGCGTGATGGGAGACAACGAGCCCATGAGAGAGGGTGAAAGGCGTACCTGGTTTAGACCAGGAGGGAAGGCTTTTGTGAAGAAATGATGTTTAAGTTGTAGCCTGCAGGCGAAGAGCCCTTGGCCAAGGAGACAGCGTGGGCAGAGGCTATGAGGTACAGAAGACCCTGGACCAGGAGGCAGCCCAGAAAGGGAGGCTGGAGGGCTGAGCCAGCCCTGGGGAGGGCCAGGGACCAGGTGGGGGCAGGCCTTGAGTAAGGATTTAGGATATTATCCCAATGGCAGTGAGGAGCCACTGCAGAGTCTAAGCAAGTTTAAGTGTGTTATGTGTTTACTTTTATATGAAACAAAAAGTACCTCCAGGATGAAGGTAAGAGGAGGCCCAGAGGAATGGAAGGAAGGGAAACTGTGAGGCACTATGGGAAGCCCACCCTTCCTTTCTGGGGGTCCTGGAGCTTGGTTGTTTGGACCTGGGGGTGTGGGATAGGAGAAGTGACAGGAGATGCCCAGAGACTGTAACCCCTGGGGGAACACTGGAGGGCAAGGAGTGGGAGGGGAGTCTTCTCTTTCTCCAGGACTCCTCTTTCTGGGGCCGTGCCCTCAGCCAGGCTGGTCTTTTGACTGAGCATCTTGTTCCCACCTCTGCACCTTTGCTCAGGCTGTTCACCCTCCCTGGAATGCCATTCCTGCTTCTTTCTCTTTCTTCCTAACCCTAGGTGGCCCATCTCTTACGGCCCACATCCTTTGGAGGGCTTTGCCCACCACTCTGGTTCCTTCTCCCTCCCACACCCAGTCCCACACCATGTGCAGCCCACAGAGGTGGGAAGGATGGGGTTCTGCAGCATGTGTGGTGGCACTGCACCGATGGGAGCCCCTCTTCAGCTCCAGCTTGGAGCAGGGTGGGAGCCTTCCTCAGAGTTACCACAAAATCCTCCCCCACTCTCCTGGCTCCCAGTGAGAGGCACGCACAGCCCTCATGTCCCTCCCATCTGGGTCACACGGACCCCAGGCCCGGAGCGAGGAGAGTTTGGGGACTGATGCCAGAACCCTGGCACCTCCTGTGGTCTGCTGCATGGATGAAGTGTGGGAAACTATCAACCCGCTCCCAAGTCTGGGCTCCCTCCTGCTTAACACAGCTGGCCTAGGAACATGAAGGCCTGAGCTGAAGAGCCTTTTAGGTGTCCCTTTATGGCCTTGCTGATGGGGGACGCCTTGCCCTAGCTCAGGGGGCAGCCCCTGGCAAGGAGATTCCCTCCTGGGCACACTTATGTTTGCCTGGGGTTGAGAGAGTGCTTGCTGGGCCTTCTCACCTATTGGGTAGCTGGGTGGCTGGGGAGGACCATTCATGCTGTTACCTAAACTGCCCCCACTGCCACCTGGAGTGCCATTCCAGGCCACATGGAGCATTATCCATGTGGCAGGCAGCCCAGCTGTGGTTCCTGCAGGGCAGTGTCTTTTGATTGGGATTCATATTAGACACCCCATTTGTTTTCTCCAGTGAAGGCATCTGCATATAGGACATCTGTTGTCCCGTTTGACAGGCAGGTCTCCCTTGGTCCCAGTCTCCACAGATCTCGTCTAGGATGACTGCTTCCTTCTCTGAGGTGTCCCCCAGACTCCCCATATTTGATTTAGTGCATGACACATAGTCTGTATTTTAAGTCTGGACATCCCACATTTTCTCTCCAAGTCTCATGAAAATTCCATCCACCATTGTTGTATGATACTGAGGCAAATGAGCAGAAGCAAATGTGCTTAGAGATCCGTAGTCCTTCATAAATTCTGGCATTAATGTTACTGTCAGAGCCATGCCCAGGCCTGGGTTTTCTTGCCACCCAGCTTTCCTGCATCTCCCCTATCATAGCCTTGTGACAAAGGTCTAATTACTTAATTGTCTTCTCCTTCACTAGGCTCTTAGCTCTCTCTCAGAGGGCAGCAACTGTTAAACTCATATTTCTATCCTTTGATCTGGCACACAAAGTCCATATATTCCATATGTATTTGTTGAGATGATGGATATATGAATTCTAGACTTCCTGAGGATGGAGACTGAGTCAAAGTTGAGCCCATAGTAAGGCAGATAGGTTGGCCAATTGATGGGAATGCTGGAGAGTGACCTGGAAAAGTTTCCCAGGTCAAACTGGATTTTTATCTTAAAGGAAACAAAGAAACCCAAAGGCTAGACTCTCCCAAATATCTGGAACATGGGTCAGTGAGAGACCAGACCCTGTCACATGTGAACCATGATTCTGGACAGTGGGTAGGTGGGTGGTGAAGTGAGGGGAACTTGGGTAATAAGAGAGGGGCTTTGCATGAACCAGTGGTGACCAAGTGCCCAGAGCTGAGGAACTGGTTAACTCAGTTGTCTACCCACAAGGTCCAAATCTAACAGAAAGAGAGAAAGGGAAGGAATGAGAGGGAGACACAGACCTCAAGTTTGGAAGCTAGATCAAACCAAACCTGAATCCCCATTCCATCTCCTTCAATTATGGAGCTCTAGACATGGTATTAATCCTTCTGAGTCCTAGTTTGTGCATCTGAGGAGTGAGAATTAGATTAATATATGTGATAGGCCCCACACCATTCTTAGCTCATGGTAGATACTCAGTAAATGATGGCATCATATTTTGCATGCTGTATCAACATGTGTCCAGCTAATGTAAGTCAAGAAAAGGTTACTTACTAGAAGAATCCTAGCTCACAGCCTTGAAGAATTGGTTGACTCTGAAGCCTCAGAAAGGCCAGGAGAGTTGAGCCTGGGATTTCAGGAACATGAGGACTGCTCTTGGTCAGGGGTAGTGCCAGCCCCCTTATGTAATCTCCAGACAGAATCTCATTGACCAATTGGGATCCTGACAGTCCCACTAGGAATTGAGATGAGGTTCTCCTCCAGAAAAGTGAGGTGCTGTATCCAGAAGAAGAGGGGGTGGCAGAATTGTGGATCATTACATGTGAGGATCTCCTCCACCCCCACCCTGGTGCTCATTTAGGCCTTTCACGGAGCCCTCATGTACAAAACTACATCAAGACTGCTCCCCCCGCCCTCCCCATTCTTTAAATTCCTTCACCAATTTTTAATTTCAACACAGTCTGCTCAGTCTAGCTTAGCCCAGCCCTGAGCAGGAGGGTGGCATCTTTACTCAAGACTGCGCTCCTCCAAGGCCTGCTGCCTCCTCCCTGTCTCTTCCCAAGAGTGCCAGGCCCAAATACCTACCAGCTCTGTACAAGGTTCTATCCATAGACCCTACAGAAAAGGACCTCACTCCAGCTTTTAAATGTTCATTCACTTGTTCCTACTTTCACTTTTTCAAAGTGATTCTTCTTTTTACTTTACTCTTGGTGAAGTCCAGCAGGAGACATGTTCTTAGGAAGCTACTAGGAGACGGGGGGTTTCCAGTAGAACAAGAGGCTCGACTGAGACAAATTGAAAATACGAGTACCAAGGATTGCAAAGTATCCTTATGGACTGAGCCCTTCACAGGGCCCCAACTGCCAGCTTTGGAAGCCTTTTCTGCTCCCAGTATTCTCCCACAGCAGTATCAGCCACTCAGGATGTCTGGAAGGCCTCTAGGCCTAAGACTTCATAGTGACTAGCCTCAGGCCCAGCAAAGGTGAGAAGCATGCTTACCTTCTCAAGACTGGTAAGTCAGCATATATGCCTTTATGACCTTGTCCTCCCCTCTCTTTTGGAAGATTCCTAGTGCCAGGGCCCTCATGCCCACCAAGACCAGTCCATTCCAGGTGGTATGTATCGCTTGCTGCGAACCTGCCCCTTCCCTTTCCCCTTATTAAAGCTCATCTCCCCTGTGTCTCCTTCCCTTTCAGCCATCTGTGTGTTAGAATGCTCTGATTGGTTACTCCCCATACAGCTGGTAAATTTAAAGTCCTAGAAAACTTGTATTTTATAGGGGAGTTTAAAGGGACAGAGTGTCCACTTCAAAGGGTTAGCTAAGGATTAGCTTCTAGTTGTGGGGCTCCTGGGCAGTGTAGCTCTAGTGCCTGAGGGAGGGAAGGAAAGGGGAAAAGAAGGCAGGAAGGAACTAAAGAACTAACTGTTGGGGAAGGAAGCAACTGATGGGGAGAGATTCCAGTCACAATCAATCACCTTCTCTGGATTCCATCTACCACAGTAAACAGATGGCTGCCTGCTCTGCCTAGTCATGTCTGGCTTGGGGGCAGCTGAATTCTCCCAGCCTGAGCATCATTAAAAAGTAGAGAAAACAATTTTTTTTTTTTTACAGAAAATTGTGAGAAGCAGTGAAATGTGGCATTTGGGTATGGGAATTTTTACTCTCTCTTTATTTGAGATATAGTAGCCTGCAAACCATAAAATTCACTCTTTGAAGTTTACAATCGAGTGTTTTTTTAGTATATTCACAGGGCTGTGCAGCTATCCTCACTATCTTAATTCCAGAACATTTTCATTACCCCAAAAAGAGACCCCAGACCCATTAGCGGTCACTCCCTACCTTCCAGCCCCTGGCAATAACTAATCTATTTTCTGTCTCCGTGAATTTGCTTATTTTGGATATTTCATATGAATAGAATTAAACAATAAGTGGCCTTTTGTGTCTGGTGTCTTTCACTTAACATGTTTTCAAGATTCATCCATGTTGTAGCATATATAGTACTTCATTCCTGTTTCTTGCTGAACAATATTCCATTGTCTGGATTCCTACATTTTGTTTATCCTGATGGACATTGGATTGTTTCCACTTTTTGGCTATTACAAATAATATTGCTATGAACATTCATGCACAAGTTTTTTTGTGGACATGTTTTCAGTTCTCTTGTCTATACACCTAAGAGTGGAATTGCTGGTCATGTGATAATTCTGTGGGTACATTTCTGAGGAACTGCCACAGGTTGGGGATTTTTGATACCTTTTTTCCCCTAATTATAAACATATGTTTATTGTAGAAAACTCATAATATATGCAAATATATTCAGAAGAAAATAAGATTCACTCTAATTATATGACCCATTAATAACTTATTCTTACTATATTGGTATATTTCCTTCTTGTCTTGCTTATGTACATCATTTAAAAAACTGCTCTGAACTTAGAAAGATATATATATGTAGTTTTGTGTTCTAATCCTTTCACTTTTTACCTTCTGTTGTAGGCATTTTCCATCTCAGTCAATATTATGATGTGATTCTTTCTGACCACATTCTTTCAGCATTGGATTCATCATAGTTCATTTAATCAAGCTAATCAAGCTGTTCTTGGACATGGAGATAATTTCCACATTTTTATCACTGTCACAAGTGATGCAATATCCTTGTAACGTAAATGTCCATTTACATCTCTGATAAGTTTTGAGATAAAATCTTAGAAGTGAAATTCTGGCTAAAAGAATGTGAAGCTCTAAAAAATAAACCTTTTGTTTTGAAATACTTTTAAATTTACAGAAAGGTTGTAACAATAGTACAGAGTCCCCATATACTCTTTACTCAGCTTCCTCTAATGTTAATATCTTTTTTAATTAATTCATTTTTTAATTAAGGTATTATTGATATACACTCTTATGAAGGTTTCACATGAAAAAACACTGTGGTTACTACGTTCACCCATATTATTGTGTCCCCCCAATACCCCATTGCAGTCACTGCCCATCAGTATAGTAAGATGCCACAGAGTCACTATTTGCCTTCTCTGTGCTACACTGTCATCCTCCTGATCCCCCCCAAACCATGTGTGCCAATCATAATACCCTTCAATCCCCTTCTCCTTCCCTCCCCCTCCACCCTCCCCTACCCCTCCCGTTTGGTAACCGCTAGTCCCTTCTTGGAGTCTGTGAGTCTGTTGCTGTTTTGATCCTTCAGTTTTGCTTCGTTATTATACTCCACACATGAGGGAAGTCATTTGATACTTGTCTTTCTCTGCCTGGCTTATTTCACTGAGCTTGATATCCTCCAGCTCCATGCATGTTGTTGCAAATGGTAGTATTTGTTTCTTTCTTATGGCTGAATAGTATTCCATTGTGTATATGTACCACATCTTCTTTATCCATTCATCTACTGATGGACACTTAGGTTGCTTCCATATCTTGGCTATTGTAAATAGTGCTGCAATAAACATAAGGGTGTAACTTTAATATCTTAACTAACAAGAGTATATTAATCAAAACTAATAAATTACCACTGGTACACTACTACTAACTAAACCCCAGACTTCATTTGGCCATCACCGGTACTTTCTTACTAATGCCTTTCTCAATTCCAGGAACCAGTCCGAGATACCATGTTGTATTGAGGGTGTGCATACTCTTAAGGCTTTCAATATATGTGTGTGTGTGTATGTTTGTGTGTGTAAAAGTTGTATCATTTTATGGTCCCACCAAAAGTATAGGGGAAAAAAGACTTTGCCAATCAAAAAGGCATAATAACAACAACAATGATATAAATTTAGTGGGCATTTTTAAATTGTTGGTAGGTTTACAGACTTTTTCGTCTGCTTGGTGGCCAATTGTACTTGCCTTTGATTTCCCAATCTACAGGGGTTTTTGTCACTGTCTAGGCCTTGAAGTTCCATTCAATCTGACTTACAACCAGTGTCAGGTGAGTGTCTTGGAAGCCATCACTGCATCTTGTGAAGTCACCAAAGCAGGCGTCACCTGGGAAGGGCAGGCCTGCCCGCTTATCCCTGCAGGCCTTGTTTCCATAAAGAGAATTCCCCGTGCTGCGGACCCTGGGTGGCAGCGGGGTGTGCTCTGCTAGGGAGCTGTGTACAAAGAGAAGTACAGGGTGGGCAGTGACGTATTGGAGAGAGCCCTGTCTAGGAGTTGGGAGAATTGGGGTTTGGTCCTACTTTTCTTAATACCTATGTGAACTTGATAAACTCTGGCCCATTTGCTGAGCTCTAATTTTTTCATCGGGTTAACTGGCTGAATCTCGGGGACTGAATGGGCAATTGTGAAGGCACTTTGTAAAGCACTGTACAAATGGATGACATGGTTCTAGGGAATGAGGTCAGGAAGGGGACTGAGCGTTGCCTTATGTGGACAGTATGAACCTTAATCTACCATCCCTGGAGGGCAGGAAATGCTCCTGAGATCAACTCAGTTCCAGCCCTGAGCTCTGGTCTTGCCTGACAGAGAGGAAATCCCACTGTGGGCACTCCAGGCCCCCCCAACAAGGGTCCCTCTGGAATCCAGGAGGCGCATGGTACTGCGCAGCAAGGGGCGCTTCTGGGGGCTGTCCACTCTCATGGGCCCACGTGCCCTGTGAGGCTTGACCTCTGCCCCTAGACCGCGCTTGAGGCTTTTATGCCCAGGACCCTGCCTCCCTGCCTCTCAGACCTGCCCCTCTCTGTCTCCATCCTCTCCCTGCTCCTGAGTTTCCCCGGCTTCCCTCTCCTTTTCTCCCTTCAGGGTAGCCCTTAAGACACCCCCCTCAGAGCAGTAGGAGCGCAGGATCAGAAAAACAGACACAAGGGAGAGAAGGGCCTAGGGGTGGAATTTGTCTGATCCTGAGACTCATAGAGGACAAATCCAAGACCTTCTTGGAATGGAAAGGGAAAAGGGAAAACACAAATTAATATCTGAGAAACAACATGGCCACATGGAGAAGAAATTGGAAGATACGTCCTCTTGTCCAGGTACGGTCACAGACCTGTGGTATGGCCTCAGACGCGGCCCCCGTTGGCTCTGAGCCTGTTTCCTCAGCTGTGTAATGAGGGAGTGGGCTCCACAACCTCTAAGCAGCCGTGGGCACTCACTGTCCTGGAGAAAGCCACTGCCTGGAGGGGGGAAGGTTGTCTTTTATTTGACGTTCCTGGTCTTTCCCAGTCACTGATTGGGTCTCCTTTAGCAGCATTGCTGACAGATTGTTATTCAGGCCTGTTGTTCCTGTGAAGGTTTTCTGTGGCTCTGTATAGTCATCACAGTAAACATGAGCTAGCTCTGGGCTTGACCTAAGTGCCCTCTGTGCATTATCTCATTGCATCTGCATGACTGCTTTTTGGGTTGGTCCTATTATTTTCATGTGATGAAAGAGGAAACAAAGGCTAGGTAGGTTTCCCACGGCCACACGGTGGGTGAGAGGCAGAGTGGGCCTCTGAAGCTGAGCTTTCTAGCTCACTGGGTTGTGTCCCCCCAGGGGGACAGAGGAAATCGGAATGCAAGTGTCTGGGGCAAGTGAGTGACCATCGTCTGAACCAGTCTGGGAAAACTGTCCCCGAAGAGACTCCCGGCTTCTCATATTCCCCTGAGTCCTGAAAAGCTGGAGAGAGAGCGCTGGGTGGAGCATAAGGACCCCCTGGGAACGAGGGTTCTCTGGGGATGAGAGCAAGCGTTTCTCAGAGTTCTGGGGTTGCTGCCTGGCGGTAAGGCCCAGGACCCTGCCTGCATACCCTCTCTGCACAGAGCTTCCTCCTTTCTCCAGGGCCGGGGATTTGCTGTATTTATGCAAAGGTGGTCCAAGAGCACCACAGCCTGCTTCCTCGGGCTGGGGTAGGGATGATGACTTGGTTTGCATCTGGTCTCTGGGTAGACACATACCACTGTCATCATGCACCACCCAAAGTCAGGGGCCCACCATCTGGGCTCGCTGCCTAGAGAGGGCCCAGGACAGCCTGGAAGGGTGCAGTGGAGTGATACCAACAAGCCTCCCTCCCAGTGACTCTGTGACATTGGTCCCTCTGCTGTCCCCACAAAGTTACTTACACTTCTAATTGCTACCTCTCTCTCCTTCACCCATGCATGGACTTAAAATTCACTGTGGAAAAAGAAAATTCCAAGACCTTGTGACCCTCCAAAGATGCATTCTACCCAATGTTTTGATGAACTGGTTGGGAAATGATACCTTAGTTATCCAGGTCTTAAGCTAGGTTTGCACTTATATTGACTTAAAAGTCATGTTGGGCCAATTCTTTGCATTTGTTCTTATTAAGCCTTCCTAGGCAGTACTGGCTCAGGCATTGTGAGTACAAAAGAAATACAAGACAGACGGTCTAAAGGCCGTCCTTCATTTCACAGATGCAAACAGGACAGTCCAGAGATGCTAAGCAGCTTGTCGAAGGTCACACAGCCACTGTGGCAGTTCTGGGTTTGGAACTTGAGGTTCCTGCCTTGCAGCCCTGCTATTTCAACAGCATCTTATGTAACTTGCAGTATGGTTGGAGGAACAGGAATGACACCCCTTAAGCAATTACCTAGCCCTCTGAGGGGAGCAGAGGTCCCCTTGCTGGTGATTTCCAACCCACAGTGGGCTGCTGACAGTGTCTTTATGTTGTGTATTTATGTATGCATGTCTGGCAGTTGTAATTTTCTGTTAAGACTGGGAAATCCCATAATTTAAAACAATGATTGGATAAAATTGAATTCCTATACTTTTGCCTAGTTTGTGCTTCTTTAGTATATGTGTGTGTGTTGTGTTTTATGGTAGTTTTTCTAGCACTTTATCCTCAGACAATTTCACACAGGTTGATCTGGGTTAGGGCTCCCGGTGTGTGCTTTCAACAGGGCATGATGATGGAGACAGAGGAGAGCGGGAATGGAGTGTGGGGAAGGGGTAACCCGTGCGTGTGTGGAAAGGAGATACTGTGCCATCTTATTGGCTGGGAAACTCAGAACCTCAGGGAGAGGGGATCTGCCATGGTTGTCCGCTAGTGGAGTGAGGTGGGATCTCTGGGTGAAAGGAAAGAGGCTGTAAAGGGCATCTTTTAACCCAGAATGTACAGTTTTTGAAGGTTCCTGACTCAGTGTCAATATTATCCTTTCATTTGCTCAAATAATTCTGGAGAACACCGAACAAATAATGATCTAAAATCACCTCTGGGCAAGGGCCCTGTGTCAGGTTCCAGGAGGGATGAATCTTACATTCAGGGACATATCCTGGTTATGTTCTCTCCTGTATAGGAGGGTGTCAGTCTCCTCTGGGTCCCATGGCTGCCTGAGGGCTCCCAGTCCACCTCAAGGGCTCCAGGATCGACTCCTGCCTAGCGCCAGGCCTCTTGGGGTTGGCATGGGGTAAGGGCTGCACATCCACTTTGCTGCCTTACCAAGATCAGATAGGAGGGAGCGAGGCTCTGTGGGGCTGGGCCTGGCTTCCAAGGAAGCCAACCACGCAGCTCCTCTGAGAAGCCAGTGGACTGAGAGCAGTTGTTAGAGATCATGCGTCTCCATTCCTCCCTTGCGCTCAACTTTTTGTCAGAGAAAATGAAAACTACCAGGCTCACTATCCAGGAAAGAAACCAAATTTGGATCTCACAAGAGATCAGAACAGATTCTCAAAATGGAAGACTGGGGACTTCAGCACAGGCAGGCGTGCAGGCCTCAGAGGTGGCCCATCCTGGATCAGGGCCTCCCTGGGCCAAACAGCGGAGAGGGGCAGGGCTAGGTGAGGCAAAGCTGAGGTTGGGTCACGCTTCTAACTCCTGTTTCTTTGGAGCTATGAGTTAGACAGATTTTATCTTGCCTGTTTTGACCCTCCATGAGGCAACAGTTGTGGGTCTGTCCATGAGGCAACATGTGGAGAACAGAGAGCAGCTAGCACTCTGGTTCTTCTTTTGGTCCATTTAGCAACTTCTTGGAACTTTGAGCAAGAACAGGTATAACCCCTTGTGCCCTGAGGTGTGCAGTCTCTGATACACGCCTGTGGTCCAAAGGCCATTGAAAAACTGACCCTGGCTCAGCCCAGTCAAACATATGGGGGAAGGTATGGGGGGACATTAAATATGCAGCCTCAGCTGGGCCCTTCCATGCATCTGACTGGTCACTCAGCAGATAATTGTGGGCATCTACTTTGTCCTGTGCACCATGAGGGGTGTTCTGGTTCCTTCATGCCTCACTCCTTCCCCTTTATCGCAGCGAGGCCCACCCCTTACCGATAAAGACCCAGGACCACAGGGAGGAAACCGTGGGCTTGGCCTCTGTCACTGAGTGAGGGAAGCTGGTAGCAGTCTCTTGGCAAATTCAGATGAATCTGTTACAAACAGAGTTTTCCTCAAGTAATTATGGGTGCTTTCCAAACTTACCAATTCCCTAAATAATGGGGTAGGAGGAAGGGAAGCTTTCCAGGGAGAGAAACAGAATGGGCAAAGGCCCTGTGGTGAAAGGGAGCAGGGCTCCTTCAAAAACCCCAGGAAAGATAGTATGACAGGGAAAGATAGGTGAGTTTGCAGGTTGGGCTCCTGCTGGGCAAGTGGGGCCTCTCTGTGAGCCCCTCTCATGATCCCTGTGCTTTGCCCAGGACACCCCTTTCCTTCCTCAGCTCTGGGTCTAGCAATACGTTTTCTGGAAAGCCTTCTTGAGCACCTGGATACAGTTGGAACCTCTTCCACCTCTCCTCCAGACCTCGTCTCGCCTTAGAGGGAGCTCTCCTTTCCAGGGCTGGGGCTTTTCAGCCTTCCATGGCATCGGGCTGAGGCTGACCCCTCCTTCCTCCCACCTGAGGATCAAGCCTTACTCTGGAACTGTCCCAGTGGGGTATTTGCTGGAGCTGCCAGGCATGTGCCTAGGGCCTACTCTGTGCCCAAGAACCAACCCTGTCCCCAGGCACTCAGGGGCTGTTAGTCCCAGGGTATGAGGGCGGTTAGCTGACAGGGAATGTGACAGGAATATAAAATGCCATCAGCCCAGGACCCCATATCCTGGGAGCAGCCTGGCTTTGTTGTGTGCCCTCCCCAGCCACCCAACATTGTCCTATTCTACCGCTGCTCTGAAACAATTTCAGAATCCCTACTCTTTGATCCTAGCCTTCTCCCAGAGTTTTCATCCACAATTCCCACCACCCCTGTCCTCAGCCTCATGGAGTCCCCCGGCACCCATCCTGCTTCCAGCCCACCCCCATTGCCCTCTTCTGAAGGTCCAGACCCTTTCTATGCTATCAGACACCCTCTTCCCCAAGCCTGCCAGCCCCTCACCCCTCTGTCCTTCCACTGCCCATGACCAGGTTAGAACACCCTAATGCTGGATCAGATCAACCTCCTGCTGCCCACATCTTCCCCGTGGTGCTGGACCTACTACAAACTCCAGACCTCCAATTGCAACCAAACCTCAAGCAGCCAGCCTTTCCCTCGCCTCTTGCCCTAGATGTGTTCCAAGCTTTCCCTGCTGCCCTCGACCCCGTAACTCCTCCATCACGCTTCTGGTAAGCAACTCCAAATCCCACCTCTCCGAGGGCTCAGAGGTCACCAGATGCGGTCCCCTGCTGGGGCTGTTATGGAGGGGTGCTGCTCAGTCCTGGCTGGCAAGGAACATGAGCAGTTGCGGGGAGCGTGGTCATCTGACAGGCTCCAGCTGCAGCCAGTGGGAGTGTGGCAGGGGTGATAATGCACATTAAACCTAAACGTATGTGTGCCTGCAGCCATTACACTGTGAATGGTGCAGAAAATTGAGCAAATGTGTTTCCAGTATTCAAAAACAGATTATCTAATTTAGTAAACAAGTTGACAAATTGACAAATAAGTCAAGTTCCAGTATTATCTTCTTCGTTTTACTTTTATCTTGCTAGTTGGCACAAACAAAAACATCAACCGGCATTCATGTCAGAACTACACTCATTTGTCAGCTATAGTTGTAGGTTAGTTATGGATTCATCAGATTGGTAAAAATGAGTGGAAACATTTGATAAGACTCAATTTGCTATATACAATTCACAATAAAGAGTATTATATATTTTATTATTTATAAACTGCTAAACATCCTTTATGTCAATAACATTTATAATAAGGGCCAATTGTTAAGCATTTTCCAGCATACCACAGGGCAGATTCCTTAGGCTGAGGAGTGACCAGAGATTTGACTCTTTGGAAGGATTCCCAGAGGAGGAAGGGAATCATGAGGGAAAGAAGCTCCCGTCATGGAGAGAGGAGGGGCAGGTAGGTGAGGCTCAGGTGGAGGGATTAGGATGGGTGGGCAGGGGCCCAAGAAAGGATGTTGGGGTGAAGAGAACCTGGGGTGGGTGGGGAGGAAGCTGGGGCTGTTTTCTCTGCCATGTGGGATGCAAGCTGTCTCCTGAGGTGAGAGCCAGGGAAGTGAGGAGCTGACCTGGGGGAAAGGTCTGGCCTAAGTGGCCAGTGAGAGGAAGGAGAGGACGTGCCAGGATGAGGCTGGCCCAGAAAGACAGGAAGTGACACACCAGAACAGACAATAACTGACAGCTGGATGGTGGGGCACAAACCAGGTGCAGCCCTGGGCCAAGCCCCTTGGTACAGACTGCTGTATTCATCTCCCAGGACAATCCTAGGAAGGAACGGGGGCTCTGAGAGGTCACGTCCTTCATCCAGGTGGTTGAGTGGCTGAGTCATAATGTGAACTTGGGCAGCAGGCTCTGTTGACAAGGCAGGAGTCTGAACAGAGGCAGAGGCACTGTCTCTCTGCTTAGCAAAGCCACCGAGCCTCTGCAAATTGGGATTGCGCCAGGACTGGCAGGGCAGGTGTGGCCACTTGTCAAGGGCCTGAGGGCATCACGAGGACTGGCAGAGCTGCCTCACGCCTCTGGTCCCTCCAGGGTCCACCTCCCGGGATGTTCCCACCACCACTCCGCAGTGTCTGCTAAAGCTAATAACAACAAATCAGGGCTTGCCTTTTTTTTTATACCTTTGTTATTTTTCTAATAATTTATTCTTACTGTATTTTTAAAAAGTAAAGTACATGATAAATTGGAAATTTACAAAACTGGGCCTCTTCCATAGAACGTTTGAGAAGCACTGTCCTAACCCACCCTTCTAATCACGCCCTCCCCTTCTGGAAAGCCTTAGTGACCGCCACTGGCAGAGGTTTCACATGGTGGGTGGAGACCAATTTGTGGGTTGGAGCTTAATTCAGTGTGTCATTACCAGCTCAAAAGAACAAGTAGAGCGAAACAGAAAGTATCAGAGTATATTGCATGTAGTAAATACATTTTGTTTCGGCCATATATATTTACTTATAGGTATACATATATTTCATATATTATAATGTGTATGTGTACTGGAGTGTGATGAATGTTGTCTTTCTTACTATTGTCACGGTAAAAAAAAGTTTGAATGCCACTGGTCTGCAGGTAAAGAGGGCACTGCCAGGTCTGACTTTCTGAGCCATAGAGGAGAGAGATGACTGAGGCAGGGCATGTAGTGCTTTCTGGGAAATTTGTGAAGGAGAGCTGGGTTTGGGGGAAGGCCGGGTTATGGATGAGGAGAGGGGATGACAGGAGCAAAGGCCCAGAGAGACCACACCTTTCGCATCTAGATCGTGCAGGTGCTCCAGCTCAGAGGGCCTGGGTCATGCCTCTGGGAGTTTGCAGGTGGCATGAGAATTGCAGTCCCTGTGACAGGAGCCCAGAGGAGGGAGCCCCTCAGTCTGCCAGGAAATCAAGGGAGACTTTCTGGAGGTGGCAACACTGTAGCTGACTTCTAAGGAAGAGTTGGGGTTTGCCAGAAGAACGAGTTTGAGGAAGGCTTGCCTGGCCAAGTGAGTGGTTTGTGAAAAGGCACAAACAAGTTCATCATGTCTGGGGACCCTGAGCCATTTAGTGTGGGTGCAGCATGAATTAGGGAGGGGACCCTCATGTGTTGTGCTACCAATTGAGATTTTATTTTGGGATGAGGAGCCATGGAGGCATTTTGAACAGAACGACATGAGTAGACTTACATGTCAGGACTCTGGGTACCCTGAGGAGAGGAGAGTAGCAGGGAGCAGACAGGGTGGGAGACCTCCAGGACACTATTGCAACAGTTGGGCCTGAAGTAGGGCAGTGGGGTGCAGGGGGATGGGAGAGAGAGGGGCTCAGAAGGAGGAGCCAGCAGAATGTGGCCCCCATCAGGGACTGGTTGGGGAAGCGAGGGGTGGGAGGCCAGGGTGACCCCGGTGTTGCCCCAGGGTGGTACCTTCTGCCCAGATAAAGAGCACCGGCAGCGGAGCAGGTCTGGGGGGAAGGCAATACGTTCAGTGTTGAAAGTGACACTTGGAGGTGGACTTCGCAGCAGGCAGCTGGAACACAGGAGAGGTTAGGGCAGGGATGCAGACAGGGCAGAGGGCAGAGTGAGCGGGAGAGAGCTGTTGGGCGGCCTCGGGAGGAGGAGCCCATGAAAGACCAAGGGAGGAGTCTTTGAGGCACCTGGGTCCCAGGAGCCAAAGGGGCAGAAAAGGCCTGGGAGGAAAAGCAGCAGGGCAGATGCTTCGGAGAGTCAAAAATGTCCCATGGGGAGACATCTGGGGAGCCTGGCAAGAATGCAGCAGAGGGCAGTGGGGCTGGAGCCGGGGCCTCGGGCTGTGAGTGGGGTGACATAGTGAGGCCAGCGGAAGGGGGCTGCACCTAGACCGTGTGGCACCTTTGTGTGGACTAGAAAGGGCAGCCGCCTCCTTCAGGCAGATCAGTCCCTCCCTGCTTGCTGGCCTTCAGCTCCATGTGCCCCACAGAGGGGCGTCCACATACCATTGCCTTGCGAGCGCATGGACCAGCCCTTCTAGAAACTGACTGGGAAGGAAAGGGAGAAGGAGTCATTGACCAAAGGGGATTCAGGGGAGGGCTTTTTTTTTTAAGATGTGAGAGATTGGTGCATGCTGACTCACGTGAGAGAGGGACCCAGTGAGGGAGAGGAGCGCAGGCCCGGGACAGCTGTGCCAAGGAGCCGGTGGACACCTGGGCAGGAGGTGGCATGCCCCTGGGGCCCCGGCAGCAGGGCCAAGGCTGGTGCCCTTGCCATGGGCTGCTGGTGGGGGTGGGGGGAGCAGAGTATATGCTCAGCTTGCGGCCTGGGCCATGGTGTGCAGCCACCCTGCAGGCAGGAGTTAGCTGTGAATCTCTGCGGTGGGGCAGGGAGACGACCCAACTGGGGACACTGAGACACAGCTGAGCCTGGGGCCCAAGACTGGTGGCATGCAGATTGCCCGGGCAGCAGGCTTGGAACTGGGCAGGTCAGACTGGGGAAGATCTTGGCACAGAGCTTTTGTTTACTTATATTTTGCTTTTTACTATAGGAAAACGTTCAAACACAGCCAAGTGTTATGGCAAACTCAAATGAACCCTCTTATACCTATCATTTAGCTTCAGTGATTATTCCTATTGTTAACGCTATTTTATGAACATTCCCTCCCCTCACTTTAAATGCTTTTTAAAAAACTTAAAAACATTTTAAAAATAGATTTTATTTGTTCAGAGAAGTTTTAGATTAACAGCAAAACTGAGCAGAAAGTACAGAGATTTCCCACATACCCCTCGTTGAAAACTTTTCCATTTGGAAATAATTTTAAGCTCACAAAAACTGCAAGAACAAGTTTATTTTTAAGTAATGTTTTTCTTACTAGAGAATATATTCTCAGAATTTATATAAAGGAAAACTGAAATCATGTATGATGCCACCACCCAAAAATAACTAATGGCATTGTTTTGGTGTGTTTCCTTCCAGTCTTCTTTTTATACTTATATACATACTTTTAATTCGATCATTTCATCCAGAGACTCTCCCCATCCCCCAAAGCCTTCCTGTCTGGTTCATCTGCATGAGCAGGCTCAGTCCCAGGGCCCTTGCCCCCAATCCCTCCACAGGGAGTCTGCTGAGAGCAACAACAGTTGATCCAAGGTTGTTGCGTGTGATGCCGTCATTCCTTGGATTCAGTGCTAATGCAAGTTTCCCTTTAACCTTCCTCTCATTTTTGTTTCCTTGGGTAATGCTGGTTGATTTCTGGTGGGATGAGTTGCCCCATTCTTCCAGGGCCACCATTTTGCCCACTTCCACACTCATCTCTCCAGATTCGGGGCATTTGTGTCTGGGTCTCTTCTTTACTGGCCTGAGAACTCTGTGGGGGTAGAGCTCAGGTCTGATTCATCTCTCAACATGAGGCAGAATTGGCCTCAGGAAATATGTATGGAATTGAGTCAACGCATTTCCTTGGCATTAATCCATCCCCATCTGTGCTGTAGACTCTTGGAGTATCTTACACTAATTTATAGCCACGAGTAGGGTGTCTTGTCATACAGTAGGTGCTCAATAAATGTTTTTTACTGCAGTTACCAATAACCTGGAAGTTTCCATATGTTAGGGCTCTGCTGTTTTTCCATTTTGCCCTTTCCTACCTTCCCCTACTTCTCCTAGATGGTAAAGAAGAGCTACCACATCCACATGCTGGTGAGAATGTGTCCCCGCTTTGTCCCTCCATCTTCTATAAGTTAGGACTAAAGTTAAGTTGGCAATGAATTCAAAAGCAGCAGTTCCCTGCACTGAGGCTATTTTATATGTTTGCATTGCTCACAATACCAGTTATCATTAGCAGCAATTAAAACTATTTCAGGATCAGTTTGAAGCTGCCTTTGAGATATTTTAAGATGGACTGAAGTCCTCCAGGTGTCTAGCTCTAAGCCAAGTTTCCTGGTGTCCTTAGAAGCCCACTTGTATTTGGAGAATACCCTATATATATATTTTGACTGCTTGAACATTTCATAAATTTCAGAGATGTTTGTCAAAAGTGGGTTAATGTCTCCAGAGCTGATTGGACTGTCTTACAAGTCCCACTCAACCTCAGTGACATGGCGGGGACCATGGCAATGGGAGAGGAGGAGGGATTTCTGCACAGGGTCTTCCCTTCTAGCCAGCCCCTCTAGCCAGGCAGAACCCCTGGGCCTCTGTGACCCCGAAGAAAGGGGTGAAGGCTTGGTCTAGAGTGAGGGCACACACCAGGAATTGGGAATAAGGCAGGAACCCAATTTGGGGGGTCAGGCTGTGAGGAGAGGAGTGGGGAAGTAAGGACACCTTAAGTAATTTTCCTATTTGGCTGAAAGATAAATACAGGGAAAGAACCTGTTTCTGCACACTGGACCTCTAAGGAGTTTGTCAGCAACTTGTACTGACCAACCCTTGGTTGGCCTTGGCCTTGACCCTGGGCCCGGAGGGCCAGCAGTGGCACTGGGGCCTGGGATTGCTGTTCTCTGAACACCTCCAGGACCCTCCTGGGCCCTCTAAGTGCCTCAGTTGGAACTTGCTAACAGAATGGGCTCAGCTGGCCTGCTGAGCTCGGTGGCTTCTTGGGAGGAAGGGTTCTGAACAGGGTGGTAAAGGAGGTGAAAGGCGACCCAGAAGAGGTTCTGGAACATTGGAGAATGGGGGAGGGGCCCTATGGGCAGGACTTCTGTGTCCCTCAGTGGCTTGTTCCGTGAGGGCTGTCAGGGGGACCAGTCAAAGGAAAGCTGTCCTGCCTAAGTGCCTTTGGCTGTGACAGGGCACGGAGTTCCTGCACTGGGGCTTCCTGCCCGGGAACTGTGGGGCTGGGAGTCAGGGCCTGTAGTCTGGGCATAAGGAACCAGACGGGGACCTGGGTTTCCCCAAGTGCCTTGCTTTGGCCAGAGCCTACCTAGACTCGGGCTTCGATCTGAATCCCTAAGAGGGTTTTGTGCACAGTTCATCTCTTTGCCCTTCTATTCAGCTTGAAGACCCATGGAAGCAGAGCACTGTGGCCTCCTGCGAGCTGCACCACGCACCCTGCACACCCCCACTCCCTGCAGCCTGGGGACCAGGGCCTCCGATGGGTTGGGTTGGTAGTTATACGGGATTGGGGCAGGCAAACCACATCTTGGCCACGGTGTGAGCGCCCAGAGGTGGGATAAATGGAGGGCATCCTGTCCTTATCCCCACATGGGTCGGGGGCAGAAGACAGCATGACCCACTTTCAGAGCAGGGTGGCTGTGACTGGGGCTGCTTCAAGCGGTCAGCCTGCACACACATTTGGTCTTAAACACTTCAGAACTGGGCTGTTACACATCTGTATCCTGTTTTCATTAGCTTGTAAGCCAGGGTGATGGGAACCTGCCTAGTCTTCTGAGCCAGCAAGAGTGCTCAGAGGCTAAGAAAGAGCAGGTGTCTCCAATAAATATGATTTTAATTCTCAGTGTAAATATGTGTACAAATAAGTCTGTGAAATGAAAGATGGGAGCTGAGTTCTATATGCAAATTCCACAATTTCATAGCCATTTGGGACAGAGAACTGTAGTTGGTGTGTGTGGTGCAGGTTTCCAGGCGCAGGATGTGTGTGCAGTGTGCAGGGCAGGTGTTTGTGGACAGCATATATATGTATGGTGTGGGGCAAGGAGTGTGTGTGTCTGGGTACATGTCTGTGGTGTGTATGTGTGCGTGAAGTCCCCATCACATTGGTTGGAGACAAGACCAGCGACATAATTTACAGGGCCTGGTGCAGAATGAAGGGGTGGGGCCCCTTGTTCAAAATTATTGGGAACTTCAAGATGGCAACAGCAGAGCATCAAAGCAAGCCTGGGGCCTTTCTGAGCGCAGAGCCCTTGTGAGTTCACAGATCCAAAGTCCATGAAGCCGGCCCTGGGGGGAGAAAGTGCACCTCCTGCTTGCCCTCAACTTCCTTTGCTTCCTTGAAAAGTCCTTGAGGCCCCCTCTGTTGCCTCCCCAGCCAGCTCCCAGGGTAACCTTGCCCTTGGGAGTGGGCACAGCACGGCAAGGAGCTGCAGCAGTCAGCCTGGGCACCTTTCCTGGCCCTCTTTATCTTTGGTGTGGGCTCCACCGGGGCAACTAAATCCACAAGGTGTCTCTGGGCTCAGGAAAATGATCTCCCGAAGGACATTCAGGTCTCCCAGGCCCGGCCTGCTGCATGAAAGCTTGCCTTCCACCCTCAGGATCTGAAGGCTTCAGGTTCCTCTTTGGGCTTCTGCTTTGCTCCCAGAAGTCATCCAATAGCAGAAACAGCAAAGAGAAGGAGACGTACCATTTTGAGGTAGGTCTCCGTTGCCCACCAAGGGCTTCAATTCTCAGGGGCCCTGATGGGCCCTGTCCTAGGCTTGTGCCACTTCGCACAACTCCTGGAGGGGAGGAAACGGCAAAGGGGAACCAGGGATCTGGGGCAGCACTGGACCAGCAGAGCCTACAGCCCTGCATCTCAGTGCGGGGGTGTGAGGGTGGGGACCTGCTAAGTCCTTCCTGTTTATTGTCCTGATTTGCCTCCTCTCAGTTACATAGGTACAGTGTGCCGGCTTCAGAGCACACTCAGCTGCTGATGGGTAATAATGAGGGTGTTCCTGCCCCAGTACCTATACTTGTCGATAATTAAACATGATTTCCTAGGTTCTGGGAGGAGGCAATTGCACCCTGTCTGCCCCAGCTGGTCTAGCTCATCAGTGTTCCATTAGCATAGGAATTCCAAGGTCCCTGAGCTGTTCTGGGTTGTTCCAGGTAATGCGTGTCTCTCAAAGGTTAAGGCAACTTGAGAACTAACTTCACTGTATCCTGATCCTAGCCAGAGACTGTCCCAAAACTCACCCCCTTCCAGCTCTCCTGTAACGATGGGACCCCTGTGTGCATCTGTTTTGGGGCCCTGAGAGGGGACTGAACAGAGCATGAAGGGCCTCCCTGGGGAGGACCACCTGCCTCAAGCCAAAGGACCCAGAAGAATATAAAGGTGTGGGGAGTATAGGAAAAGTGGGCTAGAAAGTGGTTTGGGGCCCAAGTGGTTGGGCAGGAGTGGGAATTGCTATAGCTTGTTAATCATTGGCCATGGGCCTTCGCCTGCCCCAGAGAGAGAGAGACTGCTGGCCAAGGACCCCCAGGCATGGGTGGGATGATAAACTGGCTTTCCAGAAAACAAAAAAGTCCTGATTTAGAATTTGCCAATCTCTGTGGTGCAAATACTCCCACCAAATCTGATTTCAAGCTACCAGTCAGTTTAACAACTGGCTCACAAAATTCTTCAATACCGAGCAGTCAGTTATTGCTCACAGCAGTACAGCCATTAGAGTGCCGTCCGCTCAGATGCCATGAAAGCACAAGCCCCCAGGAACCAGCCATACACCCCCGGGAGAGGCACCCCCACCGGCCTGCGTTTGTTGGTCAGATGCCCTTATCCACGCACTGGGCAGCTTGGGGCCTGAGGCCAGCCTGTCAGCTGGTCAGGCTCGTGCTGCCCAGTCATGGAGTAGGGCAGGCCTGCCTCTCAGCTTGGCAGGACGCTCGCCGAGGTGATGGATGTGAAATGACTTTGCCAAAGTGAACACCAGACACCACCAAGTGCAAGGACCCAAGTCCCAGGAATCACCTGTTTCTAGCCCAGATCAAAGGGGGGATCTGACTTCAGTGTCCACCATGATGGCTAGAGACTCACAGTTTGGGGCACCTAATAGTCCTAATTTGCCAGCTGACATGCCAGCTTGCCTCTCATCTCCCTCGGCCACATGCCAGCTTCCTCACTCATTCCCGCTTCCAGAGGACCAGGGATGCGGGGCAATGAATACCAGAGAGCCACTGGGTCAGTTCCTGGGCTACAGAGCAAGGCTCATCCCAGGGGCTGGAGGCCATCCACAAATGTCCACCCAGAGAAGGGGCTTCCTGGTCATGTGGGCGGCAGGGCCATTCCTCTGGGTTTAGGTGTCGCACTGTGCAGTCTTCTTAGAGACCCAGCTGCCCTTGGCGCCTTCCCAGTGGCTCCACTCCCTCCTCCTCTGGGTTCCTGGCATGGTAGGAAGGCTTCACCTTAGCCAGGCAGCCGTGATGAGAGGTGTTGGCCCAGCTGCTTCCCTGCTGGCTCACTGTGTCAGGAGGGGTGTGGGCATGGCTGGGGACCCTGGGACTGTCCAGCGGCAGGGCTGCAGCCAGGGCCTCTGGGGCTCAGCTGGACACTGGGGGATGAGTGGTATGGAGCCCGGGAGAAACAGGCCCTGAGCCCGAAAAAACAGCCCAGAGCTCCAGCTGTGCCGCTGGTGCTGGTTCCTCTCCCGTCTGAATCTCTCCTGTTTGGTGACAGGCTCAGCCAGGCCTGGAGCCCAGCAGAGGGCCCCTGCTGACCCTGGATAAGTATCTAGGGGGCAGGAGCAGGCCAGGTTTCTGTGAACCTCATGCTTCGGTCATTGCAACAGCCAAACCTGTGAACGTGCCAGCCTGGGGCACTGCAGCTCACACTCACCCAGGAGTCTGCACGTGTGCCATGGGAGGCTAGGAGGGCTGCATGGAGGGGGTGACATTGGAACAGGGTCATAAATGTGTGTCCCACAACAGCCTCAATCTTCCTGCACAGGCCCAAGCCAGGCTCTAGCCCTAGGACGCACAGATCTGCCTTCTGGGCATCAGTGGGGTGATCCTGGGCAGCCCTGTACCCCCAGCACAGCAGGTCACCCAGCCAGCCTCCTCCCTCCAAACTTCCCAGAATCTCACCACTGGCTTTGCAACACGTGGATCTTTCTCCCTCTCAGAACAGAAGGGAGTGAAATGCCCTGGCTACTCTTTGCATGAATGACCAGATGAAGGAGGAAGTCAGGGGGCACAGGGGTGAGGCTGCAATGCTGGGGAAGGGGCTCTAGACAGGTTCCTGGAAGGTGGGAGGGAACCGGAGGGAAGGAGACAACACAGGGGAGCCCAAGATGGTGCCTGCGGAGAGGGCGCGTGGGAGTGGAATCCTGGATTGGGTGTCCACTCCCCAAAGTGCAATGTTTGCACCAGCCCACTTACAGAGGCCTTGCAGAGGGCACACGGGCCAAGGCCCAGCCCCAGCCCCAAGAGTGCTCTCACTCTGACTTAGGTGTGATCAATGAGGGAAAATTACTGTGGGGATTGAATTCATGGAACATGCTTTCGTGTATGTCCCATCATTTGAAAACCATTTCTGTGCCTTCCTGATTCCAGGACCTGCCTCTCTCTCCCTCTCCGCAGACTGTTACAGGATTCCATGCTTGGTTTACAGTGTATGAGAAACACCTCCCCGATGCCTCTTCTGCGACACATCACAGGCCTGCAACGACTGTAGGCTTTTCTCTTAGCCATTCCAAGTGGTCACTTCAGGTTGAGGGCAAAGGTCTAGAAGCTGATGGGCCTCTCCCCCTCCCTTCTCCAGATGACAAACACCTGAATGTCATAAGGTCCTCTGTATCCTCGTCTGTTATTCTGGGACACAGGATGGGGAGGTACCAGCACAGGAGGCCCCCTCTGAAGCTGGCCTTTCTTCCTCTGATGTGCGCCGGCCTGTGCCAGTCCTGGGAGGATGCAGGAGGGTGAGGCACTGATCCTGCTCGTTAGGCCGGATGCTGCTAGGAGGGCGGGGCAAGTAGGGGTGGAGCTTCCAGAACAAAGGAGAATGGGCAGCCCTGGGGGCCCAGGCTAGGCATCAAAAAGGCTCTGCAGAGTGAGCAGGCCACAGCAGCAGCCCGCCTTTGTGCCCAGCAGTTGGTCAGACAACCCTCGCTCGCATCCTCCTGCGTGCTCCAGGCTGGGTGCCCAGCCACGCTGCTCAGAGAGGCCTCCTGCTTGACTGCACCGACACTCGTGTGTGGCTTTCTTTACGTGGCTTGCATTGCTGCTGCAATTCCTGACGAGAGCACAGGGATGGCTGAGAGTGGAGCCAGGAGCCCAGAGGGTCGTCGGCAGCACGCCTTCGTCCCCAAACCTTTTGATGGAGCCAATGTAGCCCCGGACCTCTGGCTGTTCCGCTTTGAGGTCATCAATGACCTCAACCACTGGGACCATGTCACCAAGCTAAGGTTCCTGAAAGAGTCCCTCAAGGGAGATGCCCTGGATGTCTACAGCGGACTCAGCCCCAGTGACCAGGGAGACTATGCGGCTGTGAAAGAGACCCTCCTGAAGGCCTTCGGGGAGTCTGGGGCCACCCCCAGCTACCTGCCCAAGGAGATTGTCTTTGCCAACAGCATGGGTAAGGGCTACTATCTAAAGGGGAAAATTGGCAAAGTGCCCGTAAGGTTCCTGGTGGATTCTGGGGCTCAGGTCTCCGTGGTCCACCCAAGCTTGTGGGAGGAGGCCACTGATGGTGACACGGACACCCTGCGGCCCTTTGAGAATGTGGTCAAAGTGGCCAATGGGGCAGAAATGAAGATCATGGGTATCTGGGATACAGTGGTGACCCTGGGCAAGCTGAAGCTGAAGGCAGAGTTCCTGGTGGCCAATGCCAGTGCTGAAGAAGCCATCATCGGGACCGACATGCTCCAGGACCACAACGCGGTGCTGGACTTCGAGCATCGCACATGCACTCTGAAAGGGAAGAAGTTCCGCCTTCTGCCTGTTGGAGGAGCCCTGGAAGATGAGTTCGACCTGGAGCTCCTAGAGGAGGAGCCCTGCATGGAGGGGGGTGGCCAGCAGCTCTCCTATTGAGAAGACCCACTGCAGTGGAGGGAACAGTGCAGATCCTCAGGGGAGTCACTGGGCTTGGCCAACCTTCTAAAACTGGCTTCCTCCTCCTCCCTCTCCAGGGGCCTTATTCTGCCCCTGGTGGGGGAGGCTTCCCTTTGAGAAGGCAGAGGTGTGCAGCAGTACAGGCTGGCTTCCTTAGAGGGAGAGAGGGTCCCCGTGGTTGTCAAGCCGCTCTTGGCGGCAGACTCAAAGGCTGGAAGGCGACCGGAAGAGGCTAGAAATGATTGTCTTTGAGAGAGGACTGGGGGATTCCCTCGGCAACCTTGGGGGGCGGCTCGGTCATCTTCAGGTCCGCGCAGCTGTCTCAGCTGGGCTGGATACTGCCTACAGGGCCCTCGCCAGCAAGACCCAGCTGCCAGGGGTGAGGGTCACTGCTGCCCGGGGTTCTTCTCTGCTAGGTCTTCCCCCTGCACCATGTATGTTTCCTTCCATAATGTGTTTTGAAAAGCATTGCGCTTTGTGCCAATAATTCATTACTTCAAAAACCAATAAAGATTGACTCACAGAAAACCTCATAATTGTTGACTGGGGACAAATGGGATGGGTGTAAGAGGGAGGGAAAAACGGGGTGACTATCAAAGAGAAGGGAGACCCAAGTCTCCCCTGACTGCCAGCCTGGAGATTTTAGAGCATAGATATGTGGTGACTCTGTGTTTGGATTTTCTTAGCCTCAATTTCAGATATTTTGATGTATTTCCTCCATAATTCCTGTTATTTCTAATTAATAATTCCTCTAATCATTTCAAATGACAATATTTTAGCACCCAAATTGCCTCTTTTTTCATTTAAAAAAAAAATTGAAGTATAGTTGATCCAAATTGCCTTATACCCCAAAATTATTTGTGAGGTCTTGACTGGGTATTAGAAAACTATGGTTATTATAAACAAATGGGAAAACATCAATGTAGCAAATAGGTTCTTGCAGATGCAAGGGAGCCAGGACTTGGAGGCAGAAGGTGGGTCAGGGGCAAGCGTTGACCTGCGTAAGGCAGCCCACAGCAGCTCTGGAGGACAGAGGGGGCGCGACAGTGGGGGGCCCTGGTGGCAGAGGATAGCCTCTTCCTGGGGGGACTTGGAATGGAGCTGGAAACCTGAGAGGAGGGGTGGAGTGGGGAGGACTTTCCCACACCTGAGAATGGGGTGTCCATCGCTTTAAGAGGTCGGCCTCACATTTGCCTCCTACTTCCTGCCTCCTGGCTGGGAATCTGAAGACACCCATGGCCGAAAGGGTCTGCAAGGGGCACAAAGCTTTGCAAACTTTTGATGGGAGATGGGGAAGGCCTCTTCCCTTCATGAGGGTGGGAGGAGCCCCTCCTGGAGGTTTCTACCTGGACAACCCGAGGGAGAGACAGCCTGAGCGGAGCCAGAGGCAGATAGCCTTCTTCCCAAGAAGCCCCCGGGCACTTGGACCTGAGCATGTGAAGCTGATCTGAGCCAAGAGCGGCTGCTCCTCAGGGTTCCAGCTGGGATATTCCTGAGAACCAAGGCACCAGCTCCGCCCTTTAACCTCATAATTCCAGTCCCTGAGCAGCCAAGCACATTAACAGGAATTAGCTGCATCAGCCCCAGGCACATGGGGTGCAGCTGGGGTGGAGCAGGTGGAGTCTTTTCCCAGGAAAGTGAGGTCTGAAGAAGGGGTGGGCCCAGCGAAAGGCCTTGGCGTGGAGGTAGGAGAACTGAGAAGAAAGCAGAATGGGAGGAGATGGTCTCCTTGTGCCCCCCAGGTCTGTGTCTCTCAGATTCGGTTTTCAATCCCTAATGAATGGGGTTTCTCTCCCAGGCCAAATCCTCCCCCGAGGGGACAACCCAGGCAGCACCTCCCTGTGACCTAGCTTCCTCCAGGCCCTTCAGATCCTTGCCACACGCTGGGCTGGAGGAGGGAGGGCAGGAGCTAGCTGGGAGGTGGGCGGGGGAGAGGAGACCCTGGTGCCAGGCCGGAATACCAGGGCAGCCCCCAGCTTGTCCTCTCCCTGCTCTTCCACACCCAGCAGATGTCTGAGCCCCGTCCTGGGTATACAGGAATGGGGGGAGCTGAGTCCCAGCCGCAGAGAGCCTTCATGCTCTGTGCTGAGTAAGGAGAGCTTGTGTGGCCAGCAGGCCCTCAGCTGCCATCTGTCCTACAGGGAGGTGAGCCCTGGGTGGGCCCAGCGATGGGGGGCCAGCAGGACCTCCGCAGCCCAGGCTCCCATGTGGGGAGGGACTCAGTGGTGGTCCTTGCCTGGAGACCCAGAGTGAAACTTAGGACAAATGCTGTGTGTGTGAGGTAGTTCCAAACTCAACTGTGTGGAGGTGGACCTAGGCTGCAGGATGGTGAGTGCTGTGCTTCGGGGAGCAGAGTATCAAGCGGGGAGCCCTGGGGAGCAGCTGGGAGAAGTGGGTTGTGGGAGAAGGCTTGATGCCAGCCAAGAGTTTGTGCTTGACTTGCATGCAAGTGTTTGAACTTCAGAGAACCAGGAAACTTCGTCTGGCTTCTAAGTGTAGGATGGAGTAAGGCAACAGCACAGAATCCAGCTTTGGAAGCCATGGCCGTATTCAGACATGGGCTGAATTTAAGATGATGTGAAAGGGGAGACATGCAGGCATCAGTGTAAAGGTCTGATCCTGGCTGTGCATTAACATCACCAGAAGATCAATTAAAGATCTTCTGGTGGGCCTAATGAGCAGCCAGGTATAAGAACCCTGGTCTAAATTCCGGCTGTGTTTATCCTCTTGAGATCTCTGGACCAGCAGAAAGGCAGCCTTAGCTTCTCCTGCGAGCTCGTTAGAAATGCAGAATCTCTGTCTCCACCCAGACCTGCGCCAGAACCTGCACTGAACAAGATCTCCAGGTGATTCTCATACATACAAATGTTTGAAAAACCGTGGCCTAGGACATTTTGATACCTCTGGTTAAGGGGCAACTCATGGCCCCCACAGAGTACCGTCTTCTCAGATAATGACCACCACATGCTGAATGCCTACTAATTCCCTAGACTATACTAAATAATTGCCCCTGCTTTTATCTAGTAAACATTTATTTTTAAATGTCTATTGTGAAATAATTCCAGATTTAAAAAAAGGATGCAAAAGTCATATGAAGAATTTCCATCTCTTTCACCTAGTTTCCCCAAATATTAACATTTTACCAATTAGCTTTTATCTTCTTTTTCTCTATATGTGTGTATGAACTGTTTGGAAATTGCAAATATGGGTATTCATTTACTTCTAAATACTTTAGTGTTTATTTCCTAAAACACAAGGAATTCTTATATAACCACAATGTAATGATCAAAATCAGGAAATACTGACATAGATAAAATACTATTATCTAATCTGCAGACCTTATTACATTTTCCCAACTATCCCAATAATGACCTTTATAGCAAAAGAAAGCAACTGTTCTTTGATCCAGGACCCAGTGCAGCCACACACTGCATTTAGTTATCATATTTCTTTAGTCTCCTTTAATCTGAACAAGTCCTCAGTCTGCTTTTGTCTTTCTTGACCTTGGCATTTATGAAGAGGTCTTGTTACTTATTTTCTAGAATGTGAATCTAATGTTTGGGTGACTCTAATGTTTTCTCATGATTAGATTCAGATTATGCATTTTTTGCAGGAATACCCAGAAGTGACCCTGTGTCCTTCTCAGTGCATTGTATCAGGAGGCATGGGATGCCTGTTTGTTCCATTACTGGTGATGTTAACTTTTACCAGTTGTTCAAAGTGGTGTCTGCCAGTATCTCAATGGCTGACTAATTTTGCCTGTGTAATTAATGAGTGTCTGCTGGGTTGATACTCTGAGACCTATATAAATAGACTTTCTCCTTAGACTGTCATCCACTAGATCCTTTGATCCTTGACTACCAATGGTGATTTTCTAATTCTACCCCTCTACATTTATTAGCAGGCTGTCAACTCTAAAGAAGTTTCCCTTCCTGTTTATTTACTATTTACTTACATTATTGTAGACTCACAGACTCTTATTCTAAGTTATACTCTTTCTATTTTGACTCATTGTTTTAGATTTGGCCTTGGGAGACTCTTCAAAATGACTCCTGTCTTTAGACATATCCCCATGATAATCCGAGCCCTCCCTTATTTTCTGTCACAAGAAATCCCCAGCCCCTGGAATCAGCCATTTCTCCACGGAGCCCTGGTTCTTTCTGATGGAGTCTGTTATTCAGAAACCAGGATCTGGACATTAGGTGCTCTCATTGCTACTGGAATAGTCAGAGCTAAGAAAAAAACATACAGTAGATCTATATATGTTTCTGTATCTATCTCTATCTATCTATCTATCATCTATCATCTATCTATCTAAATATGAGTTTATACTGATACCTCCAATTCCAACAAGCACCAGACAGTTTATTGTAACCTTTCTACTTTGTATATTTATAACTTCTTTCTCTAGCAATGAGAAGCCTGGTTCTGGGTTACTTATTCGCTCAATCTTAGAATACCCAGAAAATAGTTTCAGAATTGCTAATCCGATGCCTATGAAAAACAAACTTGAAGCAACCAGCTATTAATCACCTGCACAAGGTCGGGGTGGACCTTGGTGGCAAATGAAAAAGATGAATTATGAAACCAGACTGCAGTCATCTTAAGGTGAGCTAAGTCTCCCAGGTATGCAAGACTTTAGGTGCCAGACTTAAGGTATTACTTTATCTTGGGGATGCAACGTGTCCATCACGAGGGCAGCTAGAGTCAGAGACTGAAGGCCGCAAGTCCTCCGCTTGTGGCAGTGCTGAGGGAGTGGCCTGCCTCAGGCCCCAGAGAGGTGCTCTGGCCTACCCACCTGGTCCTTGGCTGCTGAGGAGATGCAGAGGCAGTGGTTGGGGCTGATGCCAGCACACATTCCAGTTCCATCAGTTGCTATCCTATCCAAAGTCCACTGTCGCCAGGCAACCCCAGCTAGTGAATGCAGCTCCCTGGCTGGGCTGCAAGGACAGCGAACTCTGGTCAGGCCACTCTGACCTTCCACTCCACCCAGCTGTGCTGTTCCTTATTGTGGGCCCATAAACTGGTTCTCAAGTTCTGCCTACTCAGATATTCTTGGCCAGCCTCCCCCAAGTCTGACTGGGGTGAATTCTCCAAGGCACATGTTGCCTCAGGGACTCACCTGGGGCCAGCCTTGCCCTGCCTCTCTGAGCCCCTATTAGTGTTTTCCTGCCTTGGGAAGTGTGTGAAGCGAGCCCTGCCCTCTGGGAATTTACTGGCTGAAGAGGGAGGCAGTCAGCCGTGGGAACCCCCAGGTTCCTACCAACTCCTATCTTCACGGGGACACAGGGAAGGTCATGTGATAGGGGTGGGGGTCAGGAAGGGCCCCATAGAGGAGATCTTTAAGCCCTGAAAGACAAGTGACTATCTCCCAAGAAGATGCAGAGGGGAGGGAGCAAGGACCAGAGGGGCTGGTGCCACTAATGTGGTGACGAGGAGACGGGGAGGCAGAGGGTCAGGTGTGGACGGTCCTGTGTGACCTTTGAGGAAACCAGAAAGCCAGGGATAGCTGATGCTGGATTTCTTCATTCCTAAGGTGCAGTCAATTAAAAAGTGATTATAAATGTAATCTTTTTTGGAGAAATTAAAAATAAAACCTGTAACATAAATGTTTGTACTAATGGTATATCCAGATTTAAGAAGCAGTAAAATGTGTGTGTGTGTATAGTGGGAGGTGGAAGAGGTGGGTCCTAAGGTGGAGAAAAATACCTGATCACAAGTACCAGCTTGGACCATGTAGCTGCCTGGTGGGCAGTGCTGCAAAGAAATCTGGTACTGTGTTCAGACACTGCCAGAAAGCTTGATTGGTGATGATTCATTAGTGATGTCTGTCCTGGAAGCAAGCATGGAGAGTTAAGTACCTGTTTCCTTGGTGGGGTGCAATCAGGGGTCTTCACTCTTAGGTAATGGGGAACGTGGAAGGGTTGTAGGTGGGGAAGTGACACGACACCTGTATTTGCAATACATTTGAGCTTCAGTTCACAAACTCAGATGTGTAATAAATGTTATTTAAAAATGTTCTTCTGAAATTAAAGCTAATTACATCCACCTCTGAGTCCCCATTCAGCCAGGCTATTGAGACACTCTCAGTCACTTTGGGGGTGCTCTTTACCTTGAATTGGGGAACAGTCCCAGATTCTTATGCAGCTCTCAAGCATTGTGGAGAGAGGGGCTGTGAGTCATGGATGTCCAGGTGCTCGGTTGCCATGGATGCCTGTGTCCCTGTCCACAGGATCCTTTCAGACCCCACGGCTGTGCTGCTTTTGGTGTCATGCACAGGGGCACTAGGAGGCCTTCCTTCCTGCCTTCCTAGGAGCACCAGGCAGCTCCTCCGGTAGGTGTCCTGTCACTTCCTCAGGGCGAGGCTCCTAAGTGATGTGCGGGTTCTCCTGGGACTGCCCACCACCCAGCCCCAGTCCAGCCAGATCTGTCCTCCTCATCTCCTCTATGCATCCTGAGGGTCTCCACAGTGCCCCGGCCAGGGCACGTGAACATATTCCTGTTCAGGGGTTTAGGCAAGTACAGAAGGAAGAAAACTGTCACATCTTACAGGCAACCCTGACATTTGGCCTAGTAACATGAAAGAATCCTGAACAGCCAGAGGACTTGCCTGATGGGGAAGAATCAGAGGCAAAGGCACACACATTAGTATTTTCATGTCCTGCCCTGCAGTACATTGTTGCAGCCCATGGAGGCAGCGCAGAGAACAGGGCTGGATGGAGGCAGGTTGTCTGGTGGGGATTATGTGTGGCCCATGTGGGATGTAGAGGCGGAACAGGCTGTGGGGAAGAAGGACGATTCCAGAGGTAATTGGGACAGTTTTGCCCCTATGGCACATTTGGCAATGTCTGGAGACATTTTTGGTTGGCATGGCTTTAGGGGGCTGCAGGGGTGGGGGAGGAGATGGCATGACTGGCATCTAGTGGGTAGGGGCGCCCACAGGGCACTGGATAGTGTCCCCAGGGCAGAATTCTCCAGCCCCAAGTGTCAACAGTGCTGAGGCTGAGAAACGGGCGGAGGTAGCTGACAGGTTGCTGATTTGGCAATTTCCAAGTCTTGCAAAACCCCTACAGTGGCGGTTTTATCCCCACTGACAGACAGGGAAATGGAAATTGGGGCTGTTAGTCTGACCAACGTTGTGGAAGCAGTAAATGGCTGAGGTGGTAGTTGAAGCCCCTAGAGCAGTTTGGACAAAGATTTGGTAAAAATGAATTTAGATTGTTTTCATCTACTGTAAATAGAGCCAGGAAAGCAAAAGTGGGTGGAAATGAATTTGGAAAAGCCAGAGTGCCCAACAGATAGTTACTGGTTAACCAAACAGTGTATGAGGTGTTTGCAAAGTTCCTGAACATGTTCACTATGGTCAGAAACACTCATGTTTTCATCAATTTTGAAAGTAAAAGTTTCACAAAAATCACCAAACAAGTAGAGGAGACATAATTGGCTGAAAATAAATTGGGAGGCAACCCCCCCCCTAAAATCTCTCCCCAAATCCAGATCCTTTTCTTTAATTGTTATTTCTTGTTTGGTCAGTTTTTTTATTGTTTGAATTCCTTAGTGTTTTTTGTATTTTGTTTGTAAGTAATGAGTGCCCATTATAGGAAATCCAGAAAATTAGGTCAATCCAAAAATATGTAAAGAAGCTTCACAAAGAACCTTGCACCCACTCACCCTGCCCAGGTCAAACATGGTATAATTTTTCCAGACCTTTCTCTACTGACATTCATATGGATTTATTTTTGTTCATCCTTTCTTTCTCTTTCTCATTTTCCTTTTTCTTTTCTAGCAAAAATAGGATTATATATTACTTTCTGTTTTGTAAACTCCCATACTTTATTTAACCAATTCCCTATTTTGGGACATTCATTCCAATCATTTCCAACATTTTGCTGTTACAAACCTCAAAATATGGTGGTAAAAAGCAATGTACAACACAGAGAAGACAAGTAGTGATTTTACAGCATCTTACTACGCAGATGGACAGTGACTGGGAAGGGTTATGTGCGGGGGACTTGGTGAAGGGGGGAGCCTAGTAAACATAATGTTGTTCATGTAATTGTAGATTAATGATACCAAAAAAAAAAAAAGGCAATGTATCACAGCCACATACAATTTACACAAACCTCATAGCCATAAAGTGGAGTGAAAAAAGCCAGACATGTGTACAGTATGATTCCATCCATGTGATATTCTAAAATCTGCGAAACTAAACCAGGACGCATATGGATGCATACTCAGGAGGCAGAATTATAAAGGCAAAAAAGGGTGTGAATATGGCAGAAGCAGGGTAGCTGTGGTGATGTGCTAGGAAGGGCGTTTGGGGACACCTGGGTCCCAGCTGTGTCTTGGTTCTTGGTGGTATTTATGTAGGTGTTTTTTTTATAATAACCCACTAAGCAGCACATTTGTATTTCATGCACTTTTATCGATGCATGGCATTTCAAAAACATTTTTAAGTGAACAGAATTAAAATAGGCTGAAATATTAACTAGAAATTTAAAGTAGAGGTTAAGACTATTCAGAAATTTAAGCAAAATACTTGAAAAGTCACAAAAGAATGTGCTCCACTTCCTTGCTGCATCAATATTCTGATTTTTTGGAAAATAATGTAGACTATACTTTTATCTCAGATTGTCCTTTGGGCTGAATGGTTTCCCACCATCTTGTTCTCAACCAGATGGTTCTTTATCAAGGTGATTTGTTTTTGATTAAATCATCTGGATTATTCTAAAGCCCAGGCACTTGCTGGTCTGCCTTTGTACAACTCTGATGTTGAGCAAGTCTTTAATTTGTCGTAAAAATCACTGTGTCTCACCATTTGCCCTTGGGACATGTGACATTGGAGATGATTGTCCTGCCTGATCTCTGTGTCTTAAGTTTGTCTCTGTCTCTTATTCATTCATTCACTTATCCATCCATCCATCCATCCGCAACTGTACATCGCTGAACACCCAGTGTGCCAGGCATGTATAGGTGCTGGGACAGCCCTGCAATGGGCAGTTTAGCCTCTGTGCTTGCAGAGTCCCATTTAATACTAAACAGACAAACATAGTGCATGTGGTGAAAGGAAGAAATGAATCAGGTTAAGGGGTAGTGTGGGTAGAAAGTGGTGAAGGGTATGCAATTTTATGCAGAGAGAGGGTCGTGGGGGCCTCATGGACAAGGTACTGTTTGCGCAGAGACTTGAGTAAAGTGAAGGAATAAGCCATTGTGGCAGGGGAGGGTGGTCCAGGTGGAAGGAGAAGCAAGTGCAAAGGCCCTTGGTATTGGGGGAAGAGCCCAGAGGCCGGGTGGGTGGGGCAGAGAGAATGAAGGGGAGGGTGGCAGGACACCAGCTCAGGGAGGTTGCCCAGAGCCAGATCAGGGCAGGACTTGTCGCTGAAGAAACATGGAAGTTCTGCTGAGCGCGATGGAGTTCACAGGAGAGTTCAGTACCAAGGAAGGCTTGGAGCTGAGGCCTGTCTTTGAAGGACTGTGTGGGGCCCAGGGAGAGCCTGGGGTGGGGTGGGGAGAGGACCTGGGGAGGAAACAGGGAAACCAGCTCCCGACTTTGCCTTTAGTCCCGCCCTGCTCTGGTGGCCCCGCCCCCACTCTGGTTGCTTTTTGGGTCTCTTCACGTGATCTTGGGTCTTTGCTCTGTGGTGGCCCCTTCACTCTGGAGATGGCCCTGAGCCCCTGTAACTCCGGGGGAAAATCCCAGGGCAAAATACCTTTGAAACAGAAATCAGTCAAAGGGAGAAATAAAGTGGGAGAAACCCGTTTATTGCTTACAAGCAGTCATCCACTTTCTGCTCTCTCCTGTGTCTCTCATGACCTGGCTGCCAAAGAAAAGGGAGCCCACCCAACCTCTCCAGTCCAGATATGTGCTCGCTCCCCCTTGTAATTACCTACTGATATGGAGATAGACTACTTTTCTCCACTGCTTGGAAACACCTGTTGATTTGGAGATGCGCTAAGGCCAGGCGAGAGATTCTGGAAATGTTGCAATTTTACTCACAGCTCCTCCAGAAATCTCACCTCACAATCTACTCACTCCCTGTCTTCCACAATGGCCCCTGTGCAAGAAAACTGGAGCACTGTAACCAGACTAATAACATACAATAACAACAGCAATAAAATCATGATAATCCTCAAGCTGGAGGATTCAGCTAGGTTCAGTCCTATACAGGTTAAGTCCACAGCTCACCCATTCCCCAGGAGGTCAGTAGCTGAATGGGTAGGGAGTTCAGAGCAATCATTAAGCAGCAGCTGTAGCCAGGGGACAGGTTCAGGCCCCAGGGACTGTAGAAGAAAAATAACCTTAAGGCCTATAATATACATGTTTTAATGACACCAGCATAGGCAAATCTTGTCCATTAGATAGGATGCATGCAAGAGAGTGGTCCTCTGATAGGACAGTGGCAGGAATGGGATCTCATCTTGGTCTAGTACACCAGACTTTCACCCCCCCTCCCTGTGGGAGTTACAGATGGGTCAATATATAGGGCTATGGAGGTACATGCACTGGCCATAAAGGTAAAACAAAACTTTCCTGTAAGATGCTCTTACCTCCTGGACATTTTGGATATACTACTGTGATCTCTGGGGGCCACTCTGCTGTTACTCCAGGAACACGCAGGAGGCCAGCTTCCAGGTCTTTTCCCAAGATGCCAGAAGAGCCAGCCATCACTGATCCCTGTGTCAAAATGTCCAGGGCCATGTCCACTCAACAGAATCTCCAGGATTTAACACAATTGGGGCTGGCAGCAGGATGTTGCTCTGCTGGCCATATCCTGGCTTCAATAACTCCTCTGTGGTTTGCACATATAGTTGTATAGGAGAGGCAGCAGTATGTGTTAGCATGTCCAAACAGGGCTTAAGGCTCCTTTTCAGGGCTTCTCATTCAAACACCATAACACTGTCCATAAGCGAACTGACCAGTACCATAGACTACTGGTGTCCAAATTTAGGCCAGATTTCAACAAACTATTGTACCTCTCTTATCATGCCTGTCCAGTAGGGTTATATGGTACATGAAACTTCCACTTTATTCCTAATTGCTGCACCCATTCTTGCAATGCATGTCCAATAAAGTGAGTGCCTTGATCACTCTCAATCACCTGCAGCTGGCCATAGGCTGCAAAGATATGCTTTGGGCCCCTCTTGGTGGTTTGCTGATCTTCATGATGTGCAGGAAAAGCAACCAACAGTCCAATAGTTGTGTCCGCACAAGTCATGTCATACCTCTCCTTGATAATCCTTTCCACTCCCTTGAGAAACAGACATCCCACAATCCCAGCTGCTACACAGCCACTCAGGCACTGTAAGCAGTCTTCTATCTCATAGAGGGCTAATTCCACAGCTTCCGGTGTCTCCACCCTTCCCCAATTCTGGGGAAGGGCCCGCCCCTCTAGGAGGTGCTTTACCCTAGACCAATTCCCCACTAGGTGCTCCTCAATTGGAAGCCCCACAGATAGGGGGCTCCTGATTGAAGCTGCAGCCTCTACTGCTACAGCCACTGGGGCCTCCGCACCATCCCCAAAGGGGGTTCCTGGCATCTCCCCACCATCTTTAGGGGCAGCCTGCCCAAGGGTCACACCCATGAAGACAGATTTCGGGTTCAGAGGTCCTGCTGACTACCTCCAGGTGTACTCTGGGGGAATATCCCAGGGGAAAATACCTTTGAAATCAAAACCAGTTAAAGTGAGAAATAAAGTGGGAGAAACTCATTTATTGCCTATAAGCAGTCGTCCACTTCTGCTTGCCCGTGCATCTCATGACCTGGCTGCGGAAGAAAAGGGACACCACCCAACGGTTCCAATCCAGATATGTTCTCACTCCCCCTTGCAATTACCTGTTGATATGGAGATGGACTACTTCTCTCCATCACTTGGAAACCCCTGTTATAGAGATGCACTAAAGCCAGGCAAGAGATTCTGGAAATATTGCAGTTTTACCCACAGTCCCCTTTTCTCTTTGCCTGTGGGCAGTAAACAGTGCTTCCCTCTGGGGCTGGCACATTCACAGCCAAGTACATCAGCCTGCATTTGTCTCTTAAAATGCATCTTGACCAAGATGCCCCCTAACTTAAGCCCCTCAAGAAAGTTTTGATCCTGATTCTGTCAGGTGATCCGGATGCCATCTAACTCCCTCGGGGTCATGCCCAGATGTTGAGACTGTGTCATGTGTACCTGACTCCAAATCATTGTGTTCATTTTGAACCAGACAAGGCTGAAGACAGTACCAGCTCACTTCAGACATAGTGCACTTTCAGTCCTAGACCACCACTGGAAATGAATATCACAATAACGTGAGTCAAATGAATTTTTGGGTTTCCCAGTACATATAAAAGCTATATGTATATTATAATGTCTATTAAGTGTACAATAGCATTGTCTAAAGGGCAATATACAAACCTTAATTATAAAATACTGTTAATGCTAGCCATCATATGTGCTATTGGGGAGTTGTAATCACTGATCACAGATCACAACAAACATAATGAAAATTTTGAAATATTACCGGAATTACCAAAACATGACACAGAGACATGAAGTGAGCAAATGCTATTGGAAAAATGGTGCCAACACATTTGCTTGGCACAGGGTTGCCACAAACCTTCAGTTGGTGAAAAATGCAGTATATGTGAAGCACAATAAAATGAGATATGTCTGTATCTCATTTGCCCCAGTGGGATGCCTTCTAGGAAGTTGACCTGCATCCACTAATTTAACCTCTGTGGGGTGAGAAGTAATTTATTAATTAGATATTGAAATTTGCAAGTGATTTTTCTCTTAAAAAATATGCAACAGAACAGATACTAGGCTAGTCGTGTAGAAATGTTATTCTCATTTATTTGCAATACAGTGAATTTTCTCTAGTTGGGAGAAAGGGTGGTGTTCCCTACACTTTGAACAGGTGACTCAGGCCCAGGTCAATTCTGCTGCTGCCTGCAGCCTCTGTGGAAACTCCCAGAGGAGCCCTGGATTCTCTAGATTAGTCAGGATCACCTTCAGCCCTGAGGCAGCTCCCTCCCATTCTTTAGCAAGTTCATTTCCACTATTTAAAAACACACTCACCTTTCCTCTCCACACTGTCAACCCCGATAACTCACCTTTACTTAGTCAACCTCACTTCCCTCTGCTTACAAAAAATAAAGAGGATCTTTTTTTTTAATTCTACACAGGCAGTGTTCTTATACTTCCATGTCCAACTTGTTCCTAAAAATGTGGATTTGAAATGACTTCCAAAATTACATATATTAGAATTTTTAAATAAATATCAAGGCCATAGAAAAGACAGGGGGATTTAAGTCACACATATACAAATTACAGGGTATCACATAATTGCTGAAGATGAGATGTGGATTTAGCTCTGAGTATCCTGGCAGCCAAAGAAAAAGAGAAAGATGACCCATTTAATGATTAATTGTTTCCCTGAGGAAACACAAACACACTCTTCAGGGAAAGCAATGTGATTCCTTCACTGAGTTCTGAAAGGTGATTTTACCCAATATTACAGGATCTAAGTGTGGTGAAGAGAAAGTAGTGCCTCAGTTAAGGCCTGTCTGATTGTCTGTTTCCATTGATACCTCTTAAGGGCCTCATGCTGTTTCATGCCCTGTGCTGGTCTATACTTGACTGGTAGTTGCTTTGACCAAAGCTTTTAACCTCAAAACTGCAGGGAATTGTTACAACCTCTGCAATTGTTCAGAGTTTACACACTTGAAGTGTGGCATCTTTGTTGATTATTTGGCTAGAGCTCTAGCTACTGTTTCTCTCAATTTGCTGTTGGAAAGATACATGTAAATGTTGGGACTTAAAGCATCTCCCACTCTTCTGATGGGATACTTGAAAAAGGTCGGTACTTTAGGAAGGGTCTCTCTCTGACCCATCCTGGCACTGCCTGGTTTCTCTCTGAGTCTCTGAGCTGCGCCGCAGGGTTGAAGTGGTTCTAGGGTTTGGTTGGACTTTCTGAACAGTACCTAGATGAGGTGCCGCCTGAAAAATGCTCCCTTCCCACTATTGGTCACATTCTGTCCCTGAGTCACCCTCTTCCCTGCTCCCTCTTTCAGTTTAACCACTTCCTGCCCACTATTTGTTGTCTAAATAGCACAGTCAGAATGACATATCTGAACACTTACCAACCATCTGACGTAATTTTCCCTTCTAAGCTGATTTCTTTTCTAAATGTCAGAATTCTGTCTTCTGAAAGGCTAAGCTACTTTCCCGATGGTGCTCCAGCTTCCCTTGTTGCTAGTAAAGCAATCATAATTGCTGATGTGTCTTAAATGCTTATTGAGTGTCAGGCACTGGGCTAGGCTCTCTCCATACCTGATCTGAAACCCCACCCCACCCCAGCAGCCCTGGGAAGTAGGTGCTATAATTATCCTTGCTTTCCACACTGGGAAAACAGAGCCCAAGACACTTGCCCTGAGTCACCCAGAGTGTAAAGAGTGGAGTTGGCGTTGGCTCTTGGGTTCATCTTACTAGTCTTTGTGCTTGACCATCACCCAGGACCTCCTTCCAGGGTATCTAAGGGACAAGGCACACCCCTGAGGATCTCTTCTTCCACTTGGCTAGCTGGCTCATTTTTGTTGATCAGAATTAGCCTCAGTACAACAGCATCTTCTATCGTCTGGGCAACGGGAATATAAGCAAAGCAAGGCAAGAGTCTGTCATTCTGTTTTTAACTAAATGGCCTTTCTGACAGATGGGCATTAGGTCTACCGTCCCCACTGGCCACTGTGCAGAGCTGGAGGCTTCTGCCAGTTACCGCCCAGCCTGGCTATCTGGGTGGTCAGCACGTCTGGTAGGGCTGGTGTGTTTCTCCCTCCTGCTGTCCCCTTGGTCCTCCCAGGAGTCTTCTCTTCCAGGCCCATGATTTCCTTGAAGGAAGCAGACTGCTGACAGAGCTCCCTATCTCGACTGCCATCGCTCACCTCTGCCTCCAGGGGAGGCCAAGAGCTTACAAAAGGCTCTTCCCTCCCCCCAGGGCCTCAATGGACCTCTTTTGCCCCGAGTCCCCCGGCCACCAGCTCTATCATGGCCATACCCTTTGTTTCTGGGATGGCTTTTGTCTGTTGTCCCACTAAATCCTGAGCTTTTTCCCCCAAGATGTTGCCTTCACGCATACTAAGGGAGGCTTCCGGAAGCTCCAGGCCAGCAGAGCCTGCCGTTCTGCCTGCTGAAGGGAGCGTCACTCTCTCCTAGTGGGCATCTTGCTTTTCCTCTGGCCAACATCACCCCTAGTCAGCTGTCAACAGCCTAGCCACCACGTCTGGTCACCACAGCACGCCCCAAGGATTCTACATGGGTCCGAGCAGGCAGAGAGCTGGCTGCACAAGCAATGCGAAGCCCTCAACACTGATTCCTACATAGCTCCTGCCCGTGGGGCTCTTGGCCTCTGGAAGCCAAATGTCCCTAATTGATGGGAAGGTACAAGGGGACAGCAGGATCAAGGGGCTGCTATTCCAGAGTCTCTTGGCAGAGAGCCTTGGTGTGTCCCTCCTCATCTAGGTCACAGTGACATCTAAGAGGGGGACCAAAGTGACAACTTGAAATGGGGGTTCCAAAGCCTATGAGGAAGCTGTGTTGAGTAAATACTGGTTGAATAAGCGACGTCACAGTTTCCACAACCAGAAAGATGTGGTGAGAAAGACAGTCTTCAGCTTCTTTGCAGCAGTCTTCCCATCCTTTGCTGGTGTCTTCCTCTGGCAGAATGCGGGGTTATCGCCACAAGACACCAAGGGACTCAGGCGTCGGGGGTTATTTCTCATAATAGGCAGGGAGGGAGTTAAGAGCAGGGGAGGGCGATGGCTTAGCAATGACAATCCACAAACATCTTGTGCATCCCGTTTCTGCTCCATTAACTGGAACTTAAGTGCTCCTCAGAAAATGGGAAGCTGCATTCAAAGGCTTAAAAACAGAAAAGATGCTATATGTGGAAACTTGATTACAGTCTGACAGGGTTCTTGCAAAAACAGAGGCAAGGGAGCGTGGGGCCCAGGAGTCCGAACCCACCTGCTCTGTGGACTTGGGACACGGGCAATGCCGGCAGCACTGGCCCCGGGCTGGTGTGAGTCCACCAAGGCCCTGCAGGAGGGCACCCCATGCTTAAGCTCAGGGCAGGTGAGTTGCCCATAATGATGAGAGAGGGACCCTTACAGCATAACAAGGGGCACCTCTCATTAGGCTACTGTGAATGGTCAGGAAGCCTTGGGAATAAGATTTGTCATTTTTGGGGGGAGGGGAGGCTGTCTTTATGTGAGAACTGTCTGCATAATTATCTGCGGTTGCGAGCTGCCTCTCCTTAGCCACCATACACAGCCGTCCTATGCCATGGTAGACATAGTTTTCCACATGCTCCTGATGGTTCTCTCCTTGGTGGGTTCCATTTGGGGCTTGTCCAGAGACAGATCCTCGAATCACAGACCCTGGGTGGGCTTGCACGTGGCCCCAGCTTCTGGGAGAAAGCCGGAGGGCCAGGCTACTTTGCCGACGTGGAAGTATGGGAGGGATCCTTTGGCCGCCATCCCAGTGACCCTCTAGGGCACCATAAAAACCTTTCGAAACTTATAGGTGGCTTTAGCATACAAGTCACTGGTCAAGAAAGAAGAAGACACCTTTTTCCTTCCTCTTGACTCTGAGCAAGCACTCTCTCAGGGTAGCAGGAATGTTGGCTCAGGTTGGCGTGTTGGGCTTTGCGAGCTTGCCGGGACTTTTCAGTCATTTACACTGGAAGGGCGGCTCCTGGGGGCAGAGCTTTTGTTCGCTGATGTGTCTTCAGCTCTGTGACAAAGCCTGGCACAGAGCAGGTGCTCAATCCCTCTTTGTTAAATGAATGAATGAATGCAAATTAACTGACGGGGGTTAATAAGTAGAAGAACTGGCTTCTTAAACCAGGCGTCTTCCTCCTGTCAGCGGATTGTGTGGTACGTGAGCTCTTTCAGAGGGCCCGTCCTCATCACACGTGGCCCGCTGCACACGGAGTGCTCCCAGCCGCCTGGCCGCTGCCTTGAATGCCTGCCCTGTTGCCCTGGATGTCCTCTTTAGGAGAGAGCCTAGCAGAAAGGCGAACACCTGTTCATCTCCAGGGCTTAATTTGAATGCCATCCCGTCTGGTTTCTCATAGTGTGTCCCTGTACTTAATTCGACAACCACATGGCATTACAATGTGAGTACATCCCTCTTTCCCACCAGACCAGGCGCTGCTGGAAAGATGGGCGAGTTGCGTTCGTCCTGCAGCTCCAGCACACTGCCTGCATGGTTAGGGGCGTTGTGAGGAGTGAGCTGAGAGCAAGTGCAAGAGCTGGCAATACGGGTAAGGAGGGCAACTGGCACCATTCCTAATTCTGATCCACAAGTGGGCCACTGGAGCCGCACAATCTGGACTCTTACCACAGAATCCAAGGGCTGAAAACCTTCAGCCAGTGAATTTTCCATGAAAAAAAATCTGATTCACTCAGTTTTGTAAGGAAGAACTATGAAAGGTTAAACTGGGGTATAAAACATCAGGCGGACCAAAGTTTCTTTCGTAATGAAATAATTTATTATTTGTTAATGGTCAAACAGCACAGAAGTTTACATACACACAGCAAAGATTCCCTAAAACATGTAGTTCTAAAAATGCGTGTGCTAACTGTAGTAAAAGCACCATTCTCTATATTTTGACACAGGATTTACATTGGCATCATATTTACATAAATAAACAAACATCTGGAGACAGAATTTCATACTCTCTCTGCTGCTCCTGTTTAGGGTGTGTTCACCATTAGGAAGAGGGCCCCTGACATTGAGGGTTAACAGCGATGTTCCCAGAGCACCAATTCTAGGGACAAGGGCTGAAGGCAAGATTGGTTCTCAGGTAAAAGCTAAAATGAAGAATGTCCCCCAAACCCCCAGATAGAATAAGAAATCAAAATCTAGCCAATCTTAGAATTGGGTACCTTACTAATTCTCATTTTATGATTTTGAGAGAAGTCAAAGGTACTCAATTTCTTCAGCCATTTAACAGCTGACTCTAACAGTGCCAGGCAATTATTTCTTCTTTCAGAAGAATATAGTACCAGAAAATCATCTTGTAATAAATATTAATGAAAAAATCATGATAAGTCACATATCAGTCCACCCAGCACCCTCAATACCCAGGTATCTTTGGAAACAAAACATCTGTCTACAGAGATCTGATCCTGTAGAATGAGAAAACCCACCCCACAAAGGGTCTTTGGGTTGTCCTCTCCCAGGAAGCATTGAGTAAATCAGGAGTAGCCAGCTACCTGCACATAATGCATCCAGGAGGCAGACATAAGAAAATAATGGACTGACATTTGAAGGAAATTGCCTGGTAGCCTTTGACTTCCTGGTGTTCAACACACAGGGCACGTATGGGAGAAAATGAACTTAGAGACACAAGTAAAAAAGACAAGACCGAGATTCAGGAATAGATTAAATAGCACAATGAAAGTGGTATTCTTGCCCACAAAGTATGATATAAGAACCTAAATGACAACATTATGTATATTTTAAAAATAAGTTTTCTCTTTAATGATGGGTTAGACTCAAGGAGAAAAAATCCCACAAAATCTCTTAGCAAGCCCCAAGATATTGCAGGACGCTTACTTTGAGCATCACAATTCTACCTATTTTATGGGCTTTCCCCCACCACACCTCAGGGTTTTGTTCTTGGCCACTTCAGGGACGGAGAAGAGAGGCCTGTAGGAAACTCAGGTAAGGACCCTTTGTTTCTTTTGAAAAAAGTAGAGGTTAAAGGAAGATGCCTACCTTAAAAAAGCCAAAACCACTCAAGGGGCAGGGCCTACTTAATGCCCAGTTTTGAATCGACATTGAAATCATTATTACAGTCTTAAATTTACCAGGAGAAGATTCTAGGTCCTGCTGAAAAATGTGGCACACTTTGAATCATTAACTAGCATTAGGTCTGTGACTAAAGAAAGGAGTCAGCAATCACTATCCGCACCTTGAAGAATTCAGGATCTCTGCTTAGCAAAAGAAAACCAAAACAAATACCCTGGGTGTTCTGCCTGCCATTACAAGCCAACAGGCATGGAAAGCTATGTTTTCTGGGATGTTAACAGAAGCAAACATGTATTTTCTCACTGCATGAAATCAAACTGACTACATACTCTGATTTTCCCATTTGCATTGCAATGGTATCAGTGAGTATACATTTCTTTTTAGGTTTTAAAAATCAATTTTTCACATAAAAATATGCATATGCCTGTGTTTACAGACATATGTATTTAAGTACAATTGTCAAAGTCTTAAAGGCTGGGGTTTCTATCTTTGCCCATTCCCTCCCCCCACCCACCCACGACAACCCCTGATAGAAAGGTTTCTCATTTTGCTTAAAAAAACAAAACCTCAAAGACTGTATAGCTCTTAACTGTCCCGCTGGTGGATCCATGAGTGAGAGGACAGATTGGTGGGTTGGGCTGCCCCTCAGCCACATGGGAAGGGGATTAGCTGCCTGGGGCTGAGTTTGCTGGTCCTGAAAGTTACAGTTTTGGTGAGAGAGGCCTGTCTAGCATGCCATGGTCTACCTCAGGTTTTGAAAAGTCATGCCAAACCCTGGTGTCAGTTTATTACAAGGGCATTAAAAATATAGAGATCTATCAAGTCCTACATTTATATATGCAATCAAATTGAAAAGGACCAGACAAACAGTGCAAAGGTCAAATAATTACTGTTTTATATTGGGACAGTACAGTTCATATTTCAACCAAAAGACAAAAATGCAGTTTAACTCAAAGGCACAACAATTAAAACACAGAAAATAATAGCATCTCAGATGCCACATTTCTAAATTAAACAAATACACAAATTTTGTTCCCTTCCCTCCCCCAATGCAAACCCACAAGCTTTTCCCGAAGTCTTGAGTTTTTTGATGCCATCCAGCATCCAGCATCTTGGACTTGTGAGGCGCTTGAATGTAGCAAACAAAATGCTTGAGAGGTCTAGCGAATAGCATTCGAAAGGGACCTCAAAGTGCAGATATATCTTTTTCAAACATGTTACAGGCTGAGCTGGCTCTCTGAACACTATCACGCTGCTTAAATCCAGAAAGCAGGCTTTAAAAATGCAAAAGGCATACAAGTTGTATTTCAGTGCAAATCTTCAGCTGGTAATCGGAAAATATTCCAACAATAAAAAAACCCTTTGTGTCACCTGCCCTCTCCATACCCAAAGCTGAAAAGAAGAAGAAAACCAACAAAACAGAACCCAGAAGAATTACAGATGACTTTGGAATCATTTAGGAATCCACGACTCCAATTAAAAACTTTTAAATACATTAAAGAATCACTAAAAAGAAAAACCCACAAAAGTAATCTTGCTTTGTTTAGCCTGCTCTTCCTGTAGAGCATGAGCCCCTGTGGAGAGTGCGTGTGGACTATTAGTTGCATGGAAGGTGGAGGCGCTGGAGGAGCAAGGCTGTGGCGGGCTAGAGACCTCAGGCCAGTGGGAGCACCGGGCCGCCTGCTCCTGGTTCCGCCGCGGAGCCCTTAGGTTGCAGTGCGTCTGTGGATTGTAGGAATGTTCTCATCACTTTGTGACACACAGTTTCAGCGTCACAGATTTTACAAATGGTTCAAATTTGATGAAAAAGATTTGCCAGAGGCTGACAACATCAAGACTTCAAAAATATGAATGCAAAAATATTAAGGGGAATGAACCAATTTTGTAGATACCTACATACAAAGTTTCTAGAACATCTATAAAAGCACAAAGTCATAAGAATTTATTTCTATTACATTAGTTTATATAAAATGAATAAATAGTATTTATAGATTTAATGTGTCTTATGTACATATACATGTGCTCTGTTTTAGCTTAAATAAAACTGCTACAAAGTGGGAGACCACTTAAGGGAGAAATCATAACCAAAAAGAAAACTCAGCCTTTTAAACTATCAACCCAAAAACCTCCATAAAGAAGTTTCCGGGAGTGTCCAAAAATAATCACTTAGGAGAGAAATTCTAGTGACACTGTACCATTCCCTCCTGATCACCTGCAACATAGGGAGTAGAAATATGGACTTTTCCTTTCACTGATGGTGGACACCAGCTCAGCTAGTGCCAAAGCTCAGTTATTGCTGAAAGTTAAATAGGAAAATAGATTAGAATTGGACCAAATGTCACTTATTCAGAAAAAAAAAAGGCATAATCACTTTTGTGTTAAGTGGGAAATGGAGATCTCATTTATCTCTGAGGTAGGAAAAAAAAATGTTCCAGAGACAAGTCGCATCACAGACTCTGAGGGGAGAACATGCCTTGGGCTGGCACTACACAGCACGGTCCCCAAAACATCACACAAAAATAGATTGTACCGTTTCATTCTCGAGAATAAACAATGGTGGAACTTTTATAAGCTGTGCGACCCCAAAGACATGCTGTCAAGGTGTCCATCTTAAAATGAGAAATACTGTTCCCCTCCACACGCGGGGCAGGGTATTAGCGCAGGTATGTGTGCAGGGCGGGTTTTCTGGAGGTATTCCTGACTCCTCAGGGGGGTGAGGTCCGTGGTTCAGTGCTCTTAAATGCCGCTTTCAAAGCTTACTTTGGAGTTTTGAGATCAGGATCTCAACTTTAAGAGTTTGTTTCCTTCAGCTTCCTAAGCACAAGACACATTCGGACATTTCTTCTAGGCAAGTAGCAGAGTAAGCCAGAAATCTTTAAGAAAGGTTGGGGTCACTACACGGAGACAGTAAATAGGAAGGGGAATTGCTGAGATGTGACAGTTGCTCATTCGGTCTAAGAATTCTTGGGTGCTTCAAATTGATTGGAATGTACAGTCTCTCAGAGACGAATTTTTATGGAGAGAAAGAGAAGCTAGTGGATGCAATCAGAAACCCACAGTCCTAAGCAGTTCCTTGAAAACTTTTACAAAGCTGATTTTGGTAAAGGTGGTACACTGACGTTTACGTGCAAGGGAACTGCAGGCAGGTCCAGTACACTACCTAATCCGATCCGACAGGCAGAGCCATCTGCGAGGCAGCTGAAGGGACCGCGCTCCCTTATAGACCCAGACACGTCTTGTGGTCGTCCTGGAGCTTTATCCTCTTCACGCCGGAGCTGGAGTAGCCCTCGTCACTGCCGAGGCTCTGCATGCTGCCCCGCTCGTCAGAATCACTCACGCTGCTGCTGCTCCAGTCCAGGTCACCTGTGAGATAGTCTGTGCTTTCAACATCCACATCGATTTCTTCTGTGGGGAAGATGAGAGAGAGAGAGAGAGAGAGAGAGAGAGAGAGAGAGAGAGAGAGAGAGAGAGAGAGAGAGAGAGAGGTGAAGGCATTCCTCAGAAAACACAGGCTGCCAATCAAAGCGATCCCAGCCCTTCCTGGATGCTGGTGCCTAGCTGCTAACAGGGCCTTGTAGAGGAGGGCACATTGCTTAACTTCTCTAAATCACAGGCAGGCTGCGAGTTCCTTCTCGCTCTGCCTGTGCGGAGTGGGTGTGGGGTGCCGGGAGAGGCTCACCCCTGTCGGAGTCCGAGCGCTCGGAGGAGACCGTGGAGCCAGTGCTGTCTGTCCGTATCCTCTCAATGCCCAGCTTCTCCAGCTGCCTCTTCAGGTGTCGCTGCTCTCGCTGAAGCTGGTCTATTTGGTGAATGGCTTTTCTGTCACAATCTTCAAGTTTCTGCAAGTCAGAGGAGTAGCTGTTGGAGCCCACAGGCAGATTTCAAAATTGGCAGTGACCCTGCCTCTTCCTCTCTAGCACTGAAGTACACCAATTTTCCTCAGAAGCCATTTGCTGTGTCACTTATCTAGCTTCGCCAGACAAGAAGTTGACTGGCCAGTGACTCCTGTCTTCGTCTAACTTCTTCAGCAATGACATCATTGAGAGTACCTGTCCTGTCACTGGGACTCTGGAGGGGAGCTCTGACTCTAGCTAGCATCCTGGTACCCCTCAGTTTTGATACTGGAATGACTAGGTGGGACCCCTGACCTGGTCTTACATCTCCCTCATCTGTGGTGATAACCTGAACCTTATCTCTCTGAACTGGAGCACTGCCGTGATGGGAGCTTAAGAAACACACTCCCATTTAGAAGTATGTTTATTCAAGTACGTGGCCCAATTGCAGAGACACATTTTTTGTCATCCCAAATCTCAACTTCTGTTAGCAAGAAATAATGGTTCCTTTTGAAGTCCTGATTCCAAACTGTCCAACGTAATAGCTTAAAAAACACATTTCCATAAACTACTTGTTTTAACAAATCTGTTTGTGGTGGTTTTGCATGAAATAGGTGGTTTTCCTCCAGAACTGTCATGTTTGCTGGCTACTAACCATAATCAAAGTGACATCTGTCCAATGATGATATGACTTTAAAAACATGCTAAACAGTGATTTTTGGCAGTGGCTCTCAGAAATTTAATATAACTCCCTCACTCTTTGCTATTCAAGCTACGTGCTGAGTCCCGACTCTGCTGCAGACCCTCTGGGAGGTACAGGGGATACAAGGTGGGTGCAGTGACCCAATCCGCTCTCTTGTGGAGTCTACACTCAAACAACAGACAACTAGACAGTCACACAAACCATGGCCAGGGTTCAACAGTGACAAGTGCTGAGAGAGAGACACCCAATCCCAGGACCCCTTGGAGCAGGAAGGAGGTAAGAGGGCTAGGAGAAGTCTCCCTGAGCTATGGTACCTGTGCTGAGATCTGGACAGATTGTTCTTGGGAAGCACAGAGGTCAGCCTGGAGCGGGGCCAGAGGAAAGCAGGGGGCCCGTGAGGAGTTTACCGTAGTAGGTGATGGCAGGGTGAAAATGGAAGCAGACCAGGTTGTGAAATATTTAGGTCTTGGAGAGACGGCTTAGATATACACCACTCAGGAGCAAGAGCTATCAAGGGAGACCCAGCATTTCTGGCTTGTACAATCACATGGACGGCTGGATGGACCTTTTAACTTCTGGTGTACAGACGGGGGTGAGAAATGCTCAGCTGGGCTCTGGACATGTTGAGCTGGGCTGCCGAGGATTCACCTACGAGGCAGCTTGGGGGAATTCAGAGGAGAGGACAGGCCTGGAGATAAACGTTTGCTGTTCCTGGTAACAACAGACACATCTTCACTGGACAGTAACGAGAAACAGGCATCCCAGGGATACACTTACCTTTATGTGCAATTTGGCTTTTGTTAATAAACTCAGTGTAGTGTGTCGACTTGACTCAGGCCCAAGTGGAACTAGCCCCTTCAACTTCTCCAGGCACAAGCGAAGATGGGCCCGTCTATGAAAACAAGATCACAAAAGCATTTGAGAATTTCACAGTAGACTAGAAGGCACCCCAGAAGAACAAATTCTAAAGGATATGAAGTTGTCCAGGCCCAGTAAGGGCAAATGCTTCCAGTGACCTCTCAAATAGAGGTCTTTTTGAAATCAGTCAACTCTGGTGAAAACCATGGAGAAGAAAAATCCAGGGTTTTCTAAAGTGACATCTCTTTATCATAAAAGTATCAGGGTAAGGACTAGTATCTGCTATTAGGCACATTTATCCAGTTATCTCTGGTCTCTGGTCTATAGGGAACCCACAGAGCATCCAAATTCAGAAAACAACGACATGCCAGGGTGAGAACCCTTTTAACCCCTACTCAATTATTTAGGGCTACTAAATCACTGCTGTCTGTAGTGTTTACATGTGTGAACAATTATTCATTACAGCTTTATTTACAAGAGCAAAGACTGAAACAACCCAACTCACTATCATTAGAGACATAATTAAATAAATCAGGCACACCCACACAGTGCAGGACTCTGTAGCTATGAAGAGAGAGTGAGAATGTGTTCTATGTACTGTTAGGAAAGAGTTCTCAGATGCTGAATGAAGAACAAGGCATCACACTACATACAACATACTATCTCTGGGTAAAAATGGAGAAAAAATTATGGTTTTCCTCATACAGATTTATACAGTGATTCTGGAATGATACATAAGAAACGATGGCTAGGCAAAGAGAAGTCAGGGAATAGACAGGGAAAAGGAGAGGGAATTTTTATTGAGTAATTTATACTCTGGCTTTTCAGCCATGTAAACAGTTGCTATTCAGGAAGTTCAATACATTTTTAAAAAATAAGGAAAAAGCACATCACCTGTTTTGGCTATACTAACAAGTACAGCAGTTGGAGCTACACCACAGGAAGGTCTTGGAGGGGGCAGAATGGCACAGAGAGACAGGGAGAAAGGGAGAAAGGCCGGAAGGCTCGAAGAAGCAGAAGCCACAGCAACCCATACGAGAGAGCCTTTAGTCACAGACTAGCCACAAGCACAGGAGTCCCTAAAAGTTTGGAAAGTCACATGTCATTGAAACTCTTGTTTGGGCTTTATTCTAGAACCTAGTAGAGTCCATGAATGTGAGAAACAGGCAAAGTTCAGGGTTTCTGCTCAAGATTCAGAGTTTTTGCTTTAGCCTACCACCTCCTTAAATCCTTGCCTTTTCAGCCCATAGGGATTCCTTCATTTCCTGAGTAGTGTTTTCTATTATTCATTGGGAAATTCACTGTTCTGCCTGAACTGTTGCATATTTGTTACTTCACTATTCATTGCAAACTCTTTAGAAAGCTGGGACTGCAGCTTAATGATTGTGGTATTACCACAGTGCCTTCTCCCACATGCTTAATAAATGTTTGCTGATTGGATTATGCCACCTATTCAACTAGACTTTAAGCTTCTCGAGGACAGAGTCCATCTCTACCACATCTCTGCACCTTAGGCAGTGCTCACGCTCCTGGGGTTTGGCAACATGACCACTGGCCACACACAACACCTGGGCAGAGCTCCTGGGAGGCTACCTTCCAGCTGAACTGGGAGACAAGTTTAGTTTGCTCTTTACTTCCCTCTTAAATGTTACTATATCAGCATAGGCTGGGAATGTAAACCAAAATAAAACTGCCTCAGAAAGCTCTAAGGTCAGCACAAATGATATTGACTGGGAGTTCAATCTACTGCCCTTCATATCAAAACTTCAGGATATTCTCCCAAGGCAGATCTAATAAGGGGTTTATCAGACGTCCTCTGAGCCCCGTGCCTCATCTGGATCCTGAACGAGTTGTCGTAGACTCTCCGAGGGCCCTCAAAGCCTTGACAGGCTGGAGGAGTACAGCATTCGCTCCTAAGCGAGAAAGATTTAATGGTACAAATGCCTTGGTGTTTTATAAGACTTCCATTTGCTCTGAAGACCTGTCTGTGGAATGACAGCAAGCAAAGACTCACTTTAGAGGTTTGTTCCTCCTCTTACTCCATGAGGGGGAAAAGAAAAAGCAGGGCTTGTGTGGAAAATGTACTTGTTCACTTTAGATAATATTCTTCAAAAAGAGCCATGAAAATACGTATTACTAGAAACACCAGGAGAAAGTAAAATTAGTCACTTATATAGTTATTCAACTTATTTCTCACTACAAAGTGTATAGACTAATTGTTAAATCAGGAAAAATGTTCAAAAATGAAAACTGGATTCTGGACATTTTTCAGCCTGCTTGTTATTTGCAAACATGGCATGATTCAGAACAGTTTCATTATTAGTCCTTTTATAATGTGGGTTTATCTACAAATATGAGAATGTAATTTTTTAGGAAGTTTGTCTACTGATAAAAATATTTTAACAAAGTCATCTTTCCATGCATTGTCATTTCTATTTACACAGGGAGTCTAACCCAGAAAGTATAATTTTCACTATCCAAACATGAGTTTCCAAAGATCACTCCCAGCTGTGAAACTAGACATAAGCCATCTAATTCAAGCTGAGGATAATACATGTTCATTCAGCCTAGTTCTATGAAAACAGGGGCAGGGTGCTTCCTGCATTTTTGTAGTGATCCAAAGCCAGCTTCTGCCTTTGGCCCAGCCTGCCCTGGCCTTCAGCACCTCACTGCTCCAGCCTGCTGGCCACCCTGCCCACCTGCCACTCGCCTACAGACACATCCCCGGGCTGGTGCCTGGGCCAACCACAGGGGTGGGATGCAGTCACTTCTACAGAGTAGTGAAATTCAATTATCGAACCAATAAAGTAGCACAAAGACCCCTCTGTAATGGCTCCTGCTGAGGGTTCTCATCCCTCAGGCAGACAGACACACCCACACGCATGTGTGCACCCTCCACCAGGGATCTGGAACCCTTCGGCTGGCCCTGAGCACCCTCGGAACACCGAGGCCTGAAACAAGCAATACAAGCACTAGCCTCAGTGTCCCCTCCTCAGCCCCATGTCTCTGCCCAGGCCTCTCGGCTTCTAGGAGGTGCCAGTGTCCCAGTCTGAACCAGGTCTAACTCCCCCTCGGGGAACTAGCAAGGGTTTTGCCAAACGTTGTCAACAGGAATCACTCAGTATGTTGACCCAACCCCTCCTTAGATCTCCTACCATCATGCCTTCTTCAGACAGTCCTGTTACCAAGAGCTGCCTCCCAGCTGCCCCAACTCCCCAGCAGAAAAGGGCTCTACCAACTCCTGGCACCCTCCTGCCCTTAGCGACCTCTTCTTTTTGTGCTGATCCAACAGCTTTGTAACTAGGTCATGAACTTAGTATCAAATGTCACCTGCTGACTTCAGAAATATTGTTTTAATTGTTCTCATTGGGCTGATAACCCTTAGGTCTACAGTAGCATACAGAAACCAATCTTTGATTTGAGCTATAATCAGTGATGCTCAGAATCAAGTGTGGCCTACAACTAGTGATAATTAACATTAGATAATTAACATTAGGCCTACAACTAGAGCTTTCCTCAGTTTTTTAAAAAAGTATCTCAAGTTTTTGTTTTTAATTATTTTTATATTCTCTCTCTGTCAGTCACTACACAACCAAATGTTAATACGATGATTAAGAGTAAAGGTTTGGGTTCCTCTTACTCTCTGTGTGACCTTGAGCGAGTTACTTAACTCTGTGTAGCACCCTTTTCCTCTGCTGCAGAGGGAGGAGGGCCCTGCCGGAGAGGCTGTGGTGTGAAATGAACCGAGACAAGGCATGGGAGTGCCTGGCCAGGCCCTGACGTGGAGTGCTCCACGTAGAGTGGCACTTAGCCTTTCCATCCTAGCTTCCTCTGTAGACCGGTGGTTGCTGGGAGCACGCACAGGTAATCATAGCATTGTAATATTCCTTTTACAATCAACTGGGATCTCAAAGTGTCTCACTAGGTAGACAGACACTATCTGGTAAAGCCCAATTCACTGAACTCTTCCTTAAAAAACACAGTTACCTTTTGTCATTAAGAGATTTAATGGAAAACCTAACCCACCTTCTATGGAAACGCAGATTTTGCTTATCCTAAAGATACTATTTTTTACATTTAAAAAATTAGCAAGGATTTTATAGAGCTAATGCATGCAAAAGGAAGGACTTCTTCATGGCCACATGCATCATGTAGATGCAGGCGGAGAAGGGACCCACAGGTTGGGAGGGAAGCATCTGAAGCACACCCAAGCCTTCCTCCTACATATCTACTGCAAAAGCCGAAGGGGAAGAAAATAGGGGCAAATATGCATTAACCTTAGAAATCCAAGCACATCTCTGGATGTGCTATCCATAGCGACAGAACCTAAAATAGCTTGTGTACAAAAACAGAAAGAAGGCATATTTAGGAACAAATTTAAGACAGTTTGGGAAGGACTTCTGGGAAGAAAACTATAAACTTTGCTGACAGACATAAGAAAATCTGAATGAATGAGAAAAAATACCCCATGCCTAGATATGAACCCTCCAAGTAAAGATGTCAGTGTTACTCAAGTTTGTCTACAAATTTAACATAATTCCAAGAAAAAAAATCCCAACAGTATTCTTTTCAATGCTGGGAAATCAGTCTAAACTTCATTTAGAAGAATGGAGGTGTGAGAGGCTGCCAACATTTTTGAAAAAGAATGAGAAGGAATGTGCTGTATCAGATACTGAATTGCATTATAAAGCTTTAATAATTAAAACAGCATCTACTGATAAGGGAACAGACAAATAATACATATTAAAGATTTAAATATAAAATATATTTGGATATCACACAGTTCTGCTGTTAGTTTTCCTTAACTCTCATCAGCCATGAATTATGGAAAACTAAAAGTACCCAAGTGGAAGGAAGCCATTAATGAAGAGGGCTCGGGGCTGCTGGAGGCACTCCCTCCTACCAGCGCTCCGGCACTGACAGAAGGCACCTTGGGCTTAACCAGAGTGCTCGTAGACAATTCTGAATGCTGCTCTTTTTATTTTTGCCTTCAGACTCAAGCTTCCTTGGTTCTTCTTGGACCATGTCTCTCTTGGACCAACACATTTGTAAACCCAGGAACAGATGCAACAAGGAGAGCTAGAGTAGGTAGGTTGTGCCATCTGCAGATAGCATTCCTATGCTGTGTTACCCCTAAGGGTCAGTCTGACTTGGGTGTATTCAAGACTGGGGGTGTATCAAGTCAGGTGAGTGTGTGTGTGCACAGGGGTGTGTGTTGTGAGGGAGGCACTGTTATCAGAGATTACTCTTTTTTACTGAAGGTGCAAACTGAACTCTCTCTCTCAGACTTTCATGGTAAAGTATACGACACAAAGGAGAATTTTAAGGTCAGGGTTGAGTGAGTGTACAGGATGACAGCCAGTGAAGAGGGCAGCTAAGTAATGAGGTTCACAGGTGGAAATCTTGAAACATACACTTAGCTCTTTCATTCATTTACTCCACTAGCACTTCTGAAAGGGTTCCTCCACATTGCTACTTTCCTAGGTGCTTGAATACAATGGTAAGATCAAGTCCCTGCCTTTAAGGTTCTTAAATTTAGTTGGAGGGACCAAATATGGAAACAAATTATTGCAGAATTATTGCTCTACCATGACACATGACAAATATCCGCTCCTACTAAAAGTTCTAGAATGGGTTCCTCTTTGCCCTCACCCGCATCTTGTTTGATGTGGTTAACTTCTCCATAGAAGATGTCAAGCTTTCCTAGTCTATTATGTTTTTCCTTTCCAAAACAATCACATTCAGTTATTCATTCATGCACTGCAGACCTCCTCTGTAACTTTTCTTTCATTACCAAGTAACAGAAGAGTGAGTCCTCTATTTTGTGTTAACCCATTAGAGCCTAGAAATAATAATGCATCTGTTGATTATTATCTGATATCTTTGGTATCAGGAAAATCTGGTATCTCTGGTAACTCATGTCTCTTCTCTTCAAGGAGAGCCCTATTTAATGAACATGCTATACTGGATCTCAATGACTCACTTTTCATTAAAACTAAGGCTAAGATTATTAACCAAAGAAGAAAAAAAGTTTCATAAAAACTATACCCTATTTAATACTCCAAGGTTTCACCATTTTATCTCCTATCTTTGTGTGGACACAGACCTAACCATTTAAAAAGCTTCATAAATCCTACTGGATAATTGGAGGTTGAATAAAAGCATAGGGGTACTTTCAGATATGGGTATGTATGAGCTGTTTAGTCAGAAAAAAGTTATTTAGTATAGAGGAAGAAGAAACAAATTATCTCAAGGGATCAAAAATTACTCTCTAAAAGTGATTACAGGTCACAAGAGATTCTAACTTTCTCCAGATTTGTAGTTTAGAACAAAGCCTTACTGGGTTAAACAATGAAGTCTAGTGAAGATTATAAGTCACACTTTGAGGGGGAAAAAAAGTACTCTCTTCCTTTTTCTTAAGCAATCCCTTTTTAGAAAATTGCCAAGTGCATCATTATTACCAATTAATTGGAACCTTGGAAGGTTTTAAAGATTTCTTGTAATTGTGATAGCAATCTTTGTTAAAAAACCCCACAAAAGTAGTGGTATATACTAGCTGTATGGGAACGTCACTCAGTGAACAATGTATAAATAGCAATTCATGGTGGCTATATTTTAAAGTTCTAAAATCATTTCTCTATTAAAAGTATGAAATAATAAGTATGCCTCATTTATGCTTCCTTTCTAGACACCACTTTAAAAAAATACAAAATATAATTAGTACTTGTGGGCTCTGTCTTACCCCTTGACTACTGATGCCTATGACAGACAGTCAGGGAGCATCCCTCATGCCCCAGGTAGGGACTGGAAATTGGCCAAATAACCAGCACTACGTTTCTTCTCCAAGTTCTTCTAAAAGCAGATGCCATCTATCCAAGAGGTATAGTCCAGGAAAGATGGACTGTAGTGGTACAAATCTGAGTGCTCCTCTGCACCATCAACAGAGAAGAGATTTTGCACACTGATATCTACATCTCTCCTTTGTAATAACCAGGTCATGCCCTTAGCCCCATGTGGCAATAAAGCAATGTGGATTTGTTACAACATCCTAGAGTGAAATCTCAATGTGGTCAAGGCAGTTCAGAAGCAGTAAGAGTTGTGCAATGCATACCACAACTCAGGCCCAATGCAAAAGTCAGGCCACCCCATCCCTGCCAATATAAGGAGCCTGGCCATTTGAAAAGTCGAAAACCCAAAAGAAACAACTATAGGGACCTGTAATCAACTAGAATATCCTGCCAGAAGAGACCTGATTGGAATGAATTCTCATGCCACACCAGATACCACTGAAATACTATTAGGCCAAATGAAAATAACAGCTTAGATCAGGCTGCTAAGTCCTCCCACAGAGCACACACAAAAATCTTTTGTCATGGAGTCAGAAGACTAGCAGAGGTACTCTCTCTAGACCAGCTACCATTCCAGAAAAACGAGTATCTACTATTAAAGGAGAAGCCAGAGACTTCTTTTTAAAGAGTCCATTCTAGCACCTGACTCCTGACCCACTGGCTGCAGCTTACACGCATTCACTCTCTCTCCATTTGCTGAAGGGCTTATTGAAAGGTACTTAAGCCAGAGAATTCCCAGCCAAGAGAAGGAAACAGGAGAATTATCATCAATAAAGGGCATATAGTAACAACAAAAGATTAAAAGATTTCCTATATTCCAACAATAATTATTTGTAATTATAATGGGAAACAGTAGCAACTTAAAAATATATAAATCCAGGAATACCTTTTACAAAAAATGTGCAAGATTTACATGGCAACTACAAAACTTTACTCAGAGACAGACATCGGAACAAATGAAGACATACCCATATCTTGGATAGAAAGATTTAACATATAAATATGAACTTTTTAAGGTTACTTTATATTGGAATGATTTAATTTTGAAAATCCCGAAAGAATTAGGGGGATAGGAAATTGATGGATTGACTATAAAATGTATCAGGAAAAAATAAACTAGTAAAAATAGCTAAGAACATGGTAAAATATAAAAAGGAGGAGGAGGGAAGGGCAGAGATTTGCTGTACCAGATCCTCAAGTACATGATAAAACCTCAATGATTAAAATAATGTGTACTGGCACAGGAAGAGCAGATGGATCAGTGTAAAGAACAAGTCTAGAAACAGGCCTAGCCATAAATAAGAATTTAGTATATGACAGAGGCAGCAACTTCAGTGAAAGAAAGATGATTCTTTAAAGGTAAATGATAAACGAGACAATTGTGATACACAATGGGGCAATATCATTCATATATATACCTTTTATACTATATCATCTTTTTTTTTTCAAAATAAAAAGATAAACTACTCCTCAGCAGAAAATTGGGCAAAGCTTATTTTACAGGCAACACACACACACAGATATGAAAATTATTCAACTGTACTAGTAATATAAGAAATGGAAATTAAAACAAGTTATTATTATTTTTTGCTTATCAAATTAATAAAGATCTTAAATTATAATATCAACTTATGAAGGTATAAGGGAAATACAGCTTATAACCTGCCTGGTGGGCAATTTAGCAGTCAACATCAAAACCTATAACAACGTGCATACCATTCATTCCACAACTGTTTATTTACCCTAAGGAAATAATGATGATGTTGGACAGAGATTTATCTACATGGTAGTTTAAAGAAGCATTGTTTATATTAGCTAAATACTGAGAAGAATCTCAAGTAGGGGACTGGTCATATGAGTCATTGGCATATTCATATGATTTAATACTGGGCATTCACTTAAAGAAATGATAGAAAAGGAGATTTAATGACATTGGAAAATGTTCATAATGTAGCTTGAAAAGGAGCAATATACAAACTATTTACTATATGATCCCATGTTGATTTAAAAAATACAAAGTCTAGATGGCTATGAACTTGGCAGGAATGTCAGCAGTTGCTACTGTGGCAAGTTCTATCATGGGGGATTTTTACATTTGTACTTCTCTGAACTTTCAATTTTCTGTACTAAGCTGTATTTTTAAAGTTTCTTTTTCCAAAAATAATTGGAAAGATATGTTTCAAAGTTACATTGGCTTCCTCTGGCTGCTAGAATTATAGATGATTTAATTTTTTAGTATGGCTTTCTATATTTCTCAAAATTTTCTATAAGGTTAGTTTTAAAAAAAGAAAAACACTGCACACTTGCTAAGGGTGTTTCCTTAGGAGGCAAGACCCACCAAACTAGTTACAATGCAGAGAAGCACAGGCCAAGTGACAAATGCTAATATCTACAGTGATATTAAACTGAGGCCCCTGCCCCTGGGGCTTGGTCTTTACTGGGCTCTGTATTCCAGCCCCTAGAAATGGCATCACCAGTGTTCTATGAATGCCTTGTCTATTGAATGGAAAATACTGGCACCACCAACTCCCACCTCCACCACTCAAGAAGCCTTTTCATCTTCCCACTAATGCTAAGGTTATTAAAGTGGTAGTATTGAGTATAATATCTTCATAGGGGAGTCCTGATGAACACCCACTATTCAAAATTTCTAAAATGCCACAGAAAAGGTTTCAGTGTAAAAAAACTAACCCAAGTAAAATCACTCTGCGACATCTAGGAGAATAAAAATGCCCACCATGAGGAGTTTTTCCTAAGCTGTTTTTTTTTTTTTGAGAGCCATGTCAATCTTTTTCTGTGATGTTTTAAGGTAAAAAATGCTTTCTTTTGTAAGATTTGGCTACTAAAACCAGCAAGACTATAGAGCAGCTGTTCAACTGACTTCAAATCCCTAAAATACTTAAGCATCCACACTAATAAAGAAGAGCCAACAACTTTACCCTCCTCCTGTGGGTGCAGCAACCAATGCTTGGTTGAATTAAGCAAATTTGAATCTTTACTTCCTTCTTGTCTGCTCACATGCTCTAGCCTAGAGAAAAAATTATCAAGATTTGAAAGACTAAACTCCAAAAAAGAAAGGACAATAAGGAAACAAGATAACTAACCCTTGTACAAGCAGCAGCTGACTGGTTCTATGGAAGCAGCCTGAATTATAAGCAGCTTGCCCAGTGGTGAGTTCAAGTCCAGTTTTCTGGCATCTGCTGCCACAGCCTCCTGTGTGCACCTCCGTGTTAGTGCACAGTGTGTTCACTGAAGCTGTCTCTGCAGCTTGTCATATGAAATGCACTCCTCTAGCATGGGAACTGTGTGGACTTAACACCCTAGTATGAACTCATTTAATACCCAGTACTGAGCACAAGCTCTTGACATGCTGTAAGTGGAAAATAAACATCTCTGAACTGCTATGATAAAACTGACTTTCTCTGCCGTTCTTGTGCAGGTGAAAGGCAGAACCTTGCAGTAAGCCTCACAGCCCTTACCTGAAGGGGTGAAACTTTAATAATAAAAATAAATGCCTAAGTAAAGGGTTAAAGGAGTGAAGGAGAACTAGACTTTCGGCAGAAGTAGTCCCAGTTTACCCAGTTCACCCCAAAGGTAGGAGGATAGGAGAGGATCTAAAGATGACAGAGAAGACACATGTGACTACCTTTCCACTGCAAGTGGTACTTTTGAGTTCCCAGTTCATGAGGTGTAGATCAGGCATAAATGCTCTGATTTAAAACACTGTTACAATCACAGAGAAAGTATAAGGAAGGAGACTGGGATGGGCAGAAAGAAGCCCATGTACCTTGAGATACTCAATGCCCCCCGGCCCCGAATGCATGCCATGCCACAGTGGGGCAATGCTGACTGTTCACCCTGTTCCAGCATTCTCCTTCCCAGTGGAGTCTGGGCTGCCCTTACCCTGACAGAACATGTCATTCAGATCCTGACTTTCAGAGTCAGGCTCCTTCTTCAAAGAGGGCTTGCATGAAAGACTCACATGTATTTACACAGCCATCATTACATATCTTGTTCATGCAGTGCACTGAGAAAGCCACTCAATCTGGATGGCTAGCCTGTGTTTCAAGTTGATGGGAGCCTGGAGACCAGAATAAGCCTTGTTCAGTGGTTCTCAGTCTTGGTAGCACATGAGAGTCACCTGGGGAGCTTTTAAAAAATACTAGAGCAGAGTCTCAACCCAAACCAATTAAATCAGAATTGCTAGGGGTGAGATCTGGGCATTGTTTGTTTGTTTTCTTAAAGCTCCACAAAGAACAATCCATTTTTTTTTTTAGCATGCTAAAACCCAGCAGTTATGTTTTCTAAAAAAGTCTTTCCTAGCGACAGAAGATTTGCTTTAAAATACACTCCATGGAGAAGGATGGTTTTGATTACACAAGATTGGCAAAATGTTGGTAATTGTTGAAGCTGGGTGATGGACACATAGGAGTTGATTACATTTATCCACTATTTAAAAATCTCTATACTAAAAGGCTATTTTATAAAACCAGCAGAAAATTTATTTTCTTTACCCCCAAATACAAGTATATATGTGTAATGTATTTAATATAAAAATATTTTTAAAAAGCATTAAAAGCTTTGCAAGTGATTCTAATGTACAACCAGAGTTGAGAACCACTAAGCAACACCTTTGAAGGAGGGGCAAACTTGACTTGGAAAAATAAAGATTTAAATAAGCAGCAAGAGGATATCTCGGTGAGAGAGTTCAACTCAGGTTCTGGCAGGATGGATTCCAGTGAGGGTGGCAGGCCTCCTCTATGGACCACCATCTCTGATTTCTGCTGTGCATATATTTGCCTGAATTTTTGAGAATCTTTATGCACAAGTAAACTAAATACACATGCATGCGTGTATATATCTCTATGTGTATGTGATTGAAGACTGCACTGCTAATTATATTCAGTAGTCCGCAATTTTTTTAAAAACACTCTTGTGGCAATGCTGCCTATGACCTAAAATTTTGGACTGTGGAACAATGACACAGAAAGGCCTTCCTCAGGAGGAACAGGCTGCAGGGGTGAGGGTGGGGGGTATGGTCTTGGGAGCTGGTGAGCCTTCCATCTACATAAGTGATTTATGGGCAGGGCTACTTAGAGGGCCCTGAGTGAACTCCTAACTCAGGTGCTCCTCGTGGGAGGCATCAAGGAGAGCAACAAAGTCTCAGCCTAACAAAGACAGATTGCATCGAAACGCCCCTCATACCACCCCCAAGCCCCCAACTCACCTATTCTTCTCCATTTCATTGTGAGTTGATCTGAAGAGGGAATAAGAAAATAGTAAGATTATTCTGGTTTTAAAGGACTACTTCAACACCAACACAATTGCTTTAGTTTCTTTCTCTCTGAAGTTGGTAGGAGAGAAGACAGGGAGAAAAACCTCAGTGGGCTCTACTAAAGACATTAGTTCCTTTCTGGTTTTAGATACATGTAAACCCCTGAAATAGAGTTCATGGAGAAGTGACAAACTAAGAGGCATGCAATCCCTAGTGGAAAAGTTATCAACTTTAAGAAAGGAAATAAAAGGAGCCTATTTATACAATGAGGAAAACAGTCATGCAATGCAATGTGAATTGGGGTTACAATACCATGAAGCTTTCTTTAGGCTGAGGGTAGAAAGCCTCCCACCCCAGCCCTGCGGTGTTCTAGGTGTAGGATACACACCAACTTTTTATGCTAAGTTGCTGACAATAGGATACAGTTTTAAACAGATAAAAATACCTCTTCCCTCAATCTTTCTATTCCCTAAACTCACTATTTTATTATGTACAACCTCCTGAAATCCACTACTGTTGAATAGCTACCAAATGATTTTAGGAAGGGGCTTCCAAAGTACAACTCATAGGGAAGAGGATAGACTAGGTAAAACAGCAGTTAGGATGAAATCTGAAGTCTAGCTTTGCCACTGACTGGTACTATAGGAGAAATAAAATTCTTTACCACCCAGTCCTTGGTTATCCTTTCTGTAAAATGGGAACAAAAATTATTGCCAATTATCTACTGTACAAGCATGCATCTATGAGGTAGCAACTGTTAAAAGTGATTAGTGAGCCTTGGATAAAAGCTGTGGTAGATGTGAAATCATATTATTAGTGTGTTTGTAGCTGACCTTGAATATAAGGTCTGGTCTAAGAACCCATGGACACGTTTCCACAAAAGTTACAAAAAGTCAATGTGGCCGCTTCAGTGTCCTCACACAACTCCTCCCCGACAAGTTATAAATAAACTTGAGGAAATTCCCAGGGTTATACAGGAGCTGAATCTTGACCTTTCTTATGGTAATTCTCTGGAATCTAACTGGTTCAGGAGATTATGCCTTTGCTCAGGTCATGAATACTCTGGGGCCATAATGAGAACCTTCCTGGACCTAGAAGAGAGAGTCTCATAGTCATCATGGAGGAACATGACTTCCATGAATGCTCAGCCACTCATTTACATCAGGGGAGCACCATCACCTACGTGTGTGTGTGTGTGTGTGATGGGAGATTTCCTTCTCTTCTACAAAGCTCTTGAGCTACCAATTTTTATTCACAAGGAAGAACAAGAAAGTAATGGCAGCATTTTAAGTTTTAGAATATCTGTTTTCTAGATAAAGGATATGTAGACCTTAAAATTGGTTACCTTAAAACCTTTAAATTGATGTATTTGGTTATCCCTCAGCCCTCTTCAGTTACATTTTCTGAAAATTTACTTCCTGCAATGGCCAGCAACGAATCAGTTAACAAGAACCAGGCCTGCATTGCAAACCTTTGGCTTTAAAGCACGTGGCATTTTAGTTTTAACAGAGAATAACAAGTTCAAAGTCTGACAGATTTTTTAAATTCATTGAAAGTATATGACAACAGCTGGTCAGGATTTCCCTGCTTAATCGTTGACAAGGGCCATCCTTGGGAGGTGGTGGAAGAGAGGATAGGTATTTGAAAAGAACATGGTCTCTGATTGTAGAAAATAACAGCACACAGGACATTGTTACAAAAACTTCTGGATTCTTTGAAGATACATATGAAAAATTCTGAATCCCCAAAAGAAGCTTTTTAACAAGTTCCATAGGAAATGGCTTCCAAACTTTGAACAGAATTTTAGGAACTATAGATTTTATCTGATTACTTAAAAGGGCTGAACACATTGTGATTTTTCCAATTGCTAGGGCATTACTGAAGTACATTCAGTTTACTGAAACTGAGTCTGCTTTAATAAAAAGTAGGCTTTTCAAAAAATGATAAAAGATTGACAGCCAACTCTGTTGATAGGTAAACCATATATTTTTCATTAAAGCATTTTATAAGAAAACATAGATACCTTGTGTCAAAATTATTTTCCATGTGATTATTGAAAAGATTTGGTAACTCTAGAATCACCGTTAAAGATTCAGTGTCACCATCTAAAAAATATACTCTTAACATTAAGGTAACTAAGGCAAACTATAGAGTATCTGAGAAAAGGAAAAGTCTTTGGGTTCAAAAAGACTCCCTATGTGAGGTCAGCTATATAGCTACTGTCTAATGAAAGAACTAGGTGGCAAGTCCTGAACTTCCACTTTCACAAGTGCCAAAGCCTGCTTTACCAACTTAACAAAACATACACTTAAAAACTCTGGATTTCAATTCTAAGTATTTACTAACCGATTTTAAAAATCAGTAGGAAAGAAAAAAAGATTCCATCTCTCTGTTTTCTAGTAGTTTTCTGGATGATTCCAAAACAATCAACAGTCACATTTTCATTTGTTTTTGTTGTTTTTTTTAAACTAGAGAAACTTGATTAAGATCTGCACTTTCACTTCCCAGGAAGTTTACTATGTGACTTTTTTTTAAATGTCCAAGGAAAAGTAGCCCCCTGATTCTACAAAGAGGACAGCATTTCAATCTGAATTAACAAGAATAAACTGTTACCCACTGGTTATGTAAACCAGCAGTAATCTCTCCACAGTCCTCACCTCAGTTCAAAATCCTGACCATACATGACCTTGGATGTAAGTCTAATTCAAATCAAGGGGTCAAACTGCCTTCTCTGGGGAGATCTCTCACTGCCCAGGTACGGGTCATTCCAAACAGCTCATGAAGGAAATGATCACATTTACAAAACAACCTGCTCTTGCTTCATCTGTTTGCTTGGTGCCATCTCCAGGTTTAACCATGGTCTCTCAGAGATCCCTGCACCACTGAAGATGTTACAATAATATACTATTAGTTCAGAACATGGACAACAGGATAGCCTCCTGTCTCTAACCATGGAAAGCAAACCAAACCCATGAACAGAAGTAACACAGCTTTTCCAAAAATCAGCCATTTTTCAGAAGTAATGTTGGATATTAAAGAGAAGATAATCTTTTCTTGGCTTGAAACGCTCAACTATTATTTTTCCTTACTAATCACCTTTTGGAACCAAGCTGGTTCTCTTCAACATCCCCTTTTTTCCTCTTCCCACAACTGAACATCCCCCCACCAACTTTCCTGTGAAACTTGGGAAAAAATAAAGTGCCAAGGATAAAGTTTTGACTATTAATGTGTACAATTCCCTACAAACCATGAGGAGACAAGAATAAAAGCAACAAATGGACTACATTTTTCCAGAAAAGTAAACCAAACCTTTTCAAAGTTCTTGTATATAAAACTTTAAAAACCAATATTGTAACAAAACACAACACAGCTAAATTATTTTATACCATTGCATAATACAAGTGATTATTCATATCTTTCTTAAAGGCCTTAGTACCCATGCACACTTACTGGCTACCACCTTCAGGTTAATGCTAAAGATGGGAGAGGCAAAACCACCAGGTAGTTAATTACCAGGTTCATCCTTCACGTGCCTTCCATGCCTTCCTATTCAAGAGGTACTCACATCCTGTGGTTTTACCAACACTAAGGACAATGGGGTGAATCAAGGACAGAAGTGGCAGCAAGAACAAGTTGAGTTTTAGGCTCAAGTGGGAACCTTCTGGCTTTTAGTGGTCTGTATTGTGCCACAAAGCTGAACAGATAATAGTTATATGCAGGGAGTTATTCATGAGGATGGGAGAGGGATAAGGATTCTAAATCAGTGATGAAAATATCAGTGATTTTAATTTATTGGAATGAAAGGTATAATTCAAAAAGATCTCATAAAACAGGCTTCCTAGTTAACTTATTTTAAGGGAAAAAAGGGGCAATAGCATTAATGGGGTACTTACATGTACCAGGGACTATGTTCACGGCTTTAATATGTGATTTCATTGACCATGAACCAAATACTTTCCAGTGAGATTCAGAGATTTAAAAAACTATGAGGCTAACATAAAAAGGTGGTGGTATACTAGTATATTAATGTTATATTAATGTTATATACTCTTCTATCACCAAAAAGGTAGGTTTTAACCTTAATCATTCCTCTTTGCCATTATACACAGATGTGAAAAATTATCAGATAAACCACTGAATTTGTATGTCAATATGAAATCCTACCACCTATGTCAAGTCAGATACTGTAACATTTATAAAATCTTCACTATGAAAAATCAAGAGAAATAATGTCCAGCTTTTTCAATATATAGAATACAAAACCTTTCAATTATAGAAAAAGAATCTGCAACTTTTGAAGGCAAAATATTGTCAGTGTTGCTGATCTCACTGGAAGTTTTCATAGAGTTTTGTTTCAAAAGGGAAGAAAACCACAATTAAATTTTTTAGAAAGTTGATAAAGAAATATCAAACATTTCCATTTCTCTCTTTTCTTCAGTTCCCTAACCCCAAACAGAAGGGCTGCTTCCTTAAATGGCTTAAGACCATGTATACATTACTGAATCATTTAATTTACAGGGTTATAATCACAACAGGCAACTTCCATTCTGCAGTTGGTGTCATTTTCAGTATAATCTAAAAGAGAAAGAGAAATATTTACCAAATTACCTGCTACTGCTGTTATTCTTCTTGGGTTTGTTCCTCCGTTTTAAGGCATCTCTGTCCTTGTTATTGTATGGTAACATGGAGGCATAACCATGCTCAGCTTCTAGAAAACCGGAGGATCCAGTTAATGAATGAGCCCAAAACTCTCAATACTCTTTCCCCTACACAGTATTTCCTTTTCAAAAGGTACTTACTTTTCATTAAAAGAATAATGTGAAAATAAACGGAGCAAAGTGGAATTCTTAGAACAATAATTGTTTTTTTAATTGTGCGAACACCCTCTGTACGGAGCAGGTGTAAGGAGCATTCTAGTTGCTCATTGTTGAGAAAGACACGTAAGTCGCCAAGCTCATGGAGCCTGGGTTTCCCGTTGGCAACGTCCAGCAGGTTGGTGTGTGTTAAGTGGGACCAGCTTCAGGCGAAGATGCTGGGCAAACACCGGGAGTCAGGGTCGGGGGTTGCGGAGCCGTACAGGAGAGGCGCTGCTCCTCCAGCAGGTCCACGTAGGGGCCGGCCGGGGCAAGCCCCGCTGAGGTAAACCAAGAGCCTGGCTGAGCGGTCCCCGGGCACCCCACTAGCCACGGGGTGAAGGGAAGAAGGTGTCGCGCTTGGGACCTCGGGGGGAAGCGGCCCCTTTGCCACCCTCATTCTTTGCCTTTGGGGCAGCGGCAGCCTCCCAGCGGACCGCGCGTGGAGAGAACTGGAGGGGTTGGGAGCGCTCGCGGTCGCCCTCTCCGAGCCTCCAACCACCCCCAGAGTGGTTGGGCGCCCCGACCCGCGGCCAGGACCCTCAGAGCCCTGGCCGGGTCTCGGCCCGAACCCCTCCCGTCCCCGTGCACCTCTCTCCCGCCGCTCCAGGTAATCGGCCGCCTCCAGCAGCATCTGGATGTTCATCCGAACCGCCGCCGCCATTCTGCACCGGGGGCCGGAGCCACGGGACCAACCCCCACTGCTCACAGGCTCACGAGCTCGCCGCCGCCGCCGCCGCCGCCGGACACCCTCGCCCCGCTGTGGACCCCGTAGAACAGGGTTGAGAGAGCTTCTCCGGCGACCACGCTCGCAAGAAGAGGGGGAAGGGGCCGGTGAGCTGGGCACCACACACACAGTGACAGAACCCGGAGAAAAGCAGCAGCCGCCACCGTCGCGCAGTGTTTATCCCCGACTCACCATCCCCCCGCCCCCAGCCCCTTCTCTTGACAGGCCCTCTTCGGCTGCGTTCCTCATTGGGTACCCCAAAGAATGCCCAGCCCCTGAGCTTGTCCGATTGGGAAAGGGCATCAGGGCCCCGCCCCTTAGAGTCCGCTCCTCTCCCTGGTTGGTCACACTTGACAAGACCCGGGCTCCGCCCCCTCTTTCCAATTGGTGACAGTGCTAGCAACTCCGCCTCGTACTCCTTCCCTATTTTCCATTGGGTCTATAACAACAACCAGGCCCCTTCTGCTTTGTTCCCATTGGCCAAGAGCTACAGAACGCAAGCCACTTTGCCTGTTTCCCATTGGTGAAGCCTTCTGAAACCTCCCAGCTACGATGACGTCACCTTTCTCCAGACCCAGAGAGCCCTGAGTGGCTGGTGATCCCCGGGCCGGGTACTCCTCCCTGGATCTGGCATTGGCTGCCGGGGCTGAGGGAGTCGAGCAGCGCTGATTCACCGGCGGCCGCGGAACTCGGCTCCACCCTGCCCCGCCTGGGACCTGTTGCCAGGACCTGTCCCCGGGGAAAAGTTGCGGGGCCCTGCTGGGCGCCTCTGAAGTGGAAGGCTGTTACCGCGCATTGCCTGGGAGCTCTGCCCCACTCGGTTTCGGAACCAGAGTCCTCGGTCTGGCGGCCGCGGCCCATAGGTTCCAGGCTTCCCGGGACGGGGACGGTAGAGGGATTTGAGTAAGTCTCCAGAAGGGAGAGCGGCACCAAAAGCCCGGTGGGTGGCCGGCCTGGTGAACCTTGAAGGGAAAAGCTTGGTCTCAGCGTTCTCTCTGGGAAAGCGCTGGAGTCTGGTAGCTGTAAGCGGCACTGAGCGCCTCCTTCAAGGCACTCCCCACGCCCAGGAGCTGGCGTTACTCCCTCACGCGAGTGGGTTTTAAAGCTCAGAAACTTCCCGTGCCTACAGAATGACGCTCAGTCTCCCAGTTTCTCTGACCTAAATCTCTTCCAGGGTCTTTCCTTCCCTTTTAATTCTAGATGAAAACATTCAAGGATACTTCAAGATAGCTAAAAATGGTGTTTGTATCAATATAAATGTTTAAAGAACGAAACGTTTAAGGATTGTTCCTTAAGCCTATCAAGATTTCTGAGATGAGAGCTATCTTGAGACCCAAGTTACATTAACATACTGACACGTCCACTTTAAAAAGTTGGAATAAAATTCTCTGTAAATTGAGAACCTGAATATAGAAATGAATAAAACGTGAACATATTTCACAAACCTTTAAAAAAAAGTTTGCTGTTGCCAATATATGAAAACAATACCTTACTATGTGTTAGGTAATTTGCCTACGTTATCTCTAATCTGTAACAAAACCGCATTAGGTGTGTTAATTATCTTTATTTTACACGTGAGGAAACTGAGGCCCAGGGTAGCTGAATGACTTACCTCATCTTCCATTTGTCTGGAGATGGAAGCTGAACCTAAATCTCTTCCACCCAGAGCCCACGCAACTAAGGCTCCCTGACAGTTGTTCTAAAAACAACAGTTAAGAAACATTTCCAGACTGAGTCACAAAACACCGATACTCAAACACTGGGGAAAAAGGAGAAACTTGTATGTACAATTATGATGGGAAATTTTTAAATGTGTCCTTTTTAATGGTTGACAAATCCATTAAAATTAAATGAACTCAACAGAATTAGAATAAGTAAATATAGTAACCCATGCTTTACATACAGGAAACTATTTTCTGATTTTATGGGTTAACTGAATCTAAAAGTTGATTTTTTATGAAAACTAATAAATACATATACTGAAGATAAAAGTTGTCAACACAGAGAGAAATGAAAATGGGGATATAAAAATTTTAAAGAGTATTTTTAAATTGTAAGTTATTTGTACAACAAATTTGAAAATTGTAATGAAATGAATTATGTACCAAAACATAATAGATCCTTCACTTAAAACCATCCTGGCTGAAAATCACACATATAAAAAATAAAAAAAGGAAAAAAAGTTGTATTTGAGTCAGAAATAGCAAATTAGTAATTTAAACACCAACAGGTTTATCTTAAACTCCAAATAAAAATGCTAAATTATATAACAATCTGAAAATTAGATGAAAGAACGGACCCTTCCTGTTCCCTGGTGGTAGTGGGGAGAAGTGATCCATTATCCAGCAACACCAAGAGGAATTAGTATCATGAACAACCTCAAAGGGCTTTTGGTGCCATCTACTGGAAATCAAGCAGTGAGTATAAAACATTTGGTTTTGTTTTTCTAGAAATCATTTTACACCAATGTATACAATGACTAGTTAAAAAATCTGAAAGCACAGGTTTTGAAGAAAGAACTGAAAATCCTAAAACAAAGTACAAATGGTGTCCCCCAGTACCTGGTGCCTCAAAGGCATATTACATAAGCACTGTCTGATAAACACAGCAGCAAAAATAAAAACTGGGAATTCCAGATTATCAGAATTTTAATTAAAAACTATGGGTAATAGCATGAACATGGGCTGACAGTAGTTTATATCTTTGAGCAGGTATCAAAATAAACTAATGGAAGTAAAAGAGAATGTTGAAAATGGGGAAGCACAAAGATATAAGATATTTGTTAGATAATCTTCACTGCCATCTTTTAGAAGCTAAGATACAGTCTCCTTCTTTTGAGGGGCTTATACTGTGGATGGGCAGAGGATAGTATGAAAATGCCAGTGCTAAGCAGCATGCTCCTTAAATGCTATGGGAATTCTGACAGATACGCCTCTTCAGAGGGTACCTCAGGGTGGCAAGGAAGACAACTTTGTAATATCATCCTTAAATGTCTAACAAGTTCCAAAATCATGGGAATTAAAACACCCTATTTATAACTGAGTTTAATACCTCCTAACCACTATTTTCATTTTAATGAAATTTTTATTAGTTTTTGAGGAATTGATTTTGTTCTTTGAAATAGAATAATCAGAACTGGAATTTTCTGCTTCAGTAATATCAATCCCCTTCTTTGGGCTATTTTGGACACTCCAATATCATGATTCATTAAGACATTAAGTTTTAAAAATGCTGCCTTACAAAAAATTAGTCACTCCACAAAGATTTGATTTTAAAAATGGCTAAACCAACAGTGGTATACACATTACACAAAATACTATACTGCAGTTTGAAAAAAAGGTAGCAGTACATTTTCTATCATGGAAACCTCTAAGGCAGCACTGCATAAATAATTAAGTTATAATTATTTACATATGAACTTATTTGTGTAAAAAAAAACTATTTCTTCCTTTCTCACCTTAATGTTACATATATACATGCATTGACAAAGGTCTAGAAGGGTACACCGCAAAGGATTCACAGTGAAGGGGCAACAGGACTAGGCCTGTAGGTACTGTTCAAAGGGATTTAGCTTTGTTATAATGTCTTAAAATTTTTACAGGAAAAATGTGTTCATTTATTACTTAGGTAGCTAAAGGTTAACATCCGAATCAAGGGAATCAAGTGAAAAAAGTTCAGAGAACTATATTCACGAATTCAACAAATATTTATTGATAGTGCTGCACTCTGTGCCAGGCACTGTGTGTGGTGCTGGGGATACAATGGAAAACAAGACAAGAAAGCACCATTCCTCAGAGCTTGACGTCTAATGGAAGAACCAGACAGTAATAGATGAATAGGGTGTCAGGCGGTGGTAAGTGCTATATGGAAAAGGAAACTTTTACAGAGCATGTGAAGAAGCTGGACCCCTCACACATCACTGGTGGAATGTAAAATAGTGCAGTTGCTTTGGAAAACCATTTGACAGTGCCTCAAAAAGTTAAACAGAGTTACTATATGACCCAGTAATTCCACTCTTTTATATATCCAAGAAAACACATGCTCATACAAAAACCTGTGTACTAATGTTCACAGAACCACTACTCATAATAGGCAAAAAGTGGAATCTCAATGTCCATCAACTGATGAATTATAAATAGAAATGTGGAATACCCATAGAAAAGAATGTTATTTGGCCATGAAAAGGAATGAAGTGCTGATACATGCTCCAATATGGATAAACCTTGAAAATATGCCAAGTGAGAAAAGCCAGACACAAAAGGCCACATACTGTATGATTCCATTTATATGAAATATCCATTTTATATGACAATGTGCACAGTACGCACGTCTTTAGAGACAGAAAATACATTAGTGGTTTCTGGGGTGGTGGGGTGGAGGTGGGCAGGGAGGGAGGAGGAGTGATTTGTTAATGGGTATGAGTTTTTTTGGGGGTGATGAAAATATTTTGGAGTTAGTGATAGATACATAATTCTGCAAATATATACTAAAAACCACTGAAATGGTGTACTTTAAAAGGGTGAATTTTATCTCCACTTTTTTAATGTTAAAAAAAGTAAAACAAGATAAAGGGGCTAGAGAAGGAGGGAGGTCCCTATTTTGGATAGGGTGGTCAGTAACGTAAAGAAGCTACTCATGCAAATCTGGGAAGTGTTTGTGGGGAGGATTATCCAGGATGAAGAGCAAGTGGGAAGACTCTTGAGGTAGACTCATACCTGTTTTCGAGGAACAGCAAGGAGGCCAGCAGCATGGCTGAGCACAGTAGCAAGGGGGGTGAGGTTGCAGCAAGCCAGGGTCCAGACTGTCCAGGGTCCAGCCTTGCAGATCACAGTAAGAACTGGACCTTCTGTAAGTGACAGAAAACCACCACCAGAGCCAGAAGCAATGTAACCTGATGCACATTTTAAAAGGATCACTCTGCTGCCAGGTGGAGAATAAACCGAAGCAGCAAGAGAAGGAAGGAGACCTATTAGAAGCTATTGCAGACCAGGCGAGAGATGGCTTACATATAGGTAGTAAAAGATGGTTGGATTCAAACATATAGTTGACAATTGAACAATGCAGGGGTTAGGGCACCAACCTCCCACAGAGTAGAAAATCTGCATGTAACTTTTGATTCCCTAAAAGTTAACTAACAACTTACTGTTGACCAGAAGCTTCACTGGTAACTAAAGTCAATTAACACATATTTTGTATGTTATATGTATTCTATACCATATGTGCATTCTTACAATACTGTTAGCTAGAGAAAACGTTTTTTCAAATTGTTGCAAATCTCCCCCAAATTTTTCAATATATTTACTGAAAAAAATCTGCATGAGTGGACCCACCAGTTACAACCTGTGTTGTTCAAGGATCAACTGGAGTTCAAAAACCATAATATATATATTACATATCTTACAATTTTATGTCAATTATATACCAATAAATCTGAAAAAAAAACCCAAAAAAAACAATGTGGTTGGAGTAAAAATATACTGAGATTAGAGTCAAAAGGATTTGCTAATGGATTGGATGTGGGGCATGAAATAAAGAGAGGAGTCAAGGATTTTGGTCTAAGCAAAGGATTGAATTTAAGGTTCATTTCCTGAGATGGTAAGGAACAGAGAGCGCGCGCGGCCGAAAAAAGGCCACAAAAACGAAGGTAAAGAAACCTCAGAGTGAGGGAGAAAGCCCGCCTAGGGAAAAAGCAAAAGAGCCCCGAGAAGCGAGTGACGATCGCCTCGGAGAAAATAGTAAATACCCCTGGAAAGAGTTGAGGGACCTCCAACTCTCCAATAGGGAATCTGAGGAGGAATTAATGTCCGCAGAAGAAGGGGAAGAAAATAAAACCGCAGAGTGTAGAAGTAAGGGAACCAGCAAAGTTGAAAAGCGGACCAAGGAAAAAATGAAAGCAGGGTGTCCCCCGACGCCCGTTGCCCCGCCACCTTACGTGAGTGGCGCACTCTCCTTTTGCCACCCAGATACTCTTCAGGCAATTAGACAAATGTTTCCTGTATTTGAGGATAATGGCGTACGCTCTCACCAGCCCCTGAGCCATAAACAAGTTAAGGAGTTAGCAGAATCCGTTCGGGCTTATGAAGTCAGTGCCAACTACACCATAGCACAAGTTGAGAGATTAACAGAGACAGCCATGACACCCGCAGACTGGCAATATGTAACTAAGGCATGCCTTTCTAGTATGGGGCAATACATAGAATGGAAGGCATTGTGGCATGATATCAGTATGACCCAGGCACGCGCAAACGCGGCCGAAGGACAGCCTGCGTGGTCATATGATACGCTGACGGGCCAAGGACAGTGGGTAGCCAACCAGACCGCCTTCCCCTTACAGGTATACGCACAAATAAACACGTGCGCTGCCAAGGCATGGAAAGCCCTCACCAACAAAGGAGAAGTATCAGGCAATTTGACAAAAATTATTCAGGGGCCGAGCGAGCCATTTTCTGACTTTGTCGCTCGTATGATGGAGGCCACAGGCAGAATATTTGGAGATCAGGAACAAGCGATGCCCCTGGTAGAGCAATTAGTATTTGAACAATGTACCAAGGAATGCAGACAGGCGATAACACCCTGGAAACAGAAAGGGATACACGCTTGGTTGAAAGCCTGTAGAGAAATAGGAGGGCCACTCACCAACGCGGGCCTAGCCGCAGCCATATTACAGAGCCACAAACAAGCCAGGATCACTAACAGAAGTATTAAATGCTTTCACTAATCTGTCACGAGGCCTGTCCCAGTATCTTTCAGGAAACTGGTCCCAGGACTTCGATGGGACACTAGAAGAGCTGCGGCGAGAAATTATCCACATCAACTCCACCCGTCTAGATATCTCCGTAGCGGAAGGACTCTCTTCCTGGTTCCTCAGAGCTCTCTCCCACGTCAAGGAGTGGGCGGGCATGGCTGGGATGGGCGTGTTCCTGCTTAGAGGTCTCATGCTCTTACTCTAGTTGTTATGCAGACTCCGCAACCAACATAAGCAGGACAAGGTGATCCTTGCTCAAGCCCTAATGGCGATAGACGTTGGCGCCTCTCCCCAAGTGTGGCTCAACATGCTTAAGAAGGAAGCTCAGCTTTAGCTTGAGGTAGCTCTTGCACCCTCCTCAGAGAAGAATGCACAGGGAAATGAGAGTTCTGTTAATCTTAAATTTGAGGTGCCTTCTAATCTAGGTGCATATATATTAAGCCTGGAATTCAGTAAGATGGCCAGGCTGCAAGTATAACTTTGAGAACCAGGGCAGAAGACATGTGAAGCTACATGAATGGATATCTCACCAGGAAGAGATTGGAGTCCAGGGATTGAGCCCCACAGCACACTAACATTTAGATACAGGCATACCTTGTTTTACTGTGCTTCGCAGATACTATGCTGTTCACAAATTGAAGGATTATGGAACCCTGCGTTGAGCAAGTCTATTGGTGCCATTTTCCCAACATTTGCTCACTTTCATGTGTCTGTATCAAGAGTTTGGTAATTCTTGCAATACTTCAGACTTTATTATTTAATTATTATATTTGTTATGGTGATCAGTGATCTTTGATATTATTATAATTGTTTTGTGCGCCACCAACTGGGCTCAGATAAGATTGGCAAATAAATGTGTGTGTTCTGACTGCTCCACTGAATGGCCAGGCCCCAGTCTCCCTCTCCTCATGCCTCCCTACTCTGAGACACCTCAATATTGAATTCAGGTTAATAACCCTATAATGCGTTCTAAGGGTTCAGGGTAAAGTAAAAGTCCCACATCTCTCCAAATCAAAAGCTATAAATGATTAGGTGTTGTGAGGAAGGCATGTCAAAAGCCGAGATAGGTCAAAAGAAGCCCTCTTTTGCCAAACAGCCAAGTTGTGAATGCAAAGGAAAAGTTCTTGAAAGAAATTACAAGTGCTCTTCCATTGAACACATGAATGATAAGAAAGGGAAACAGTCTTACTGCTTTTAGTGGTCTGGATAGCATATCAGACCAGCCACAACATTCCCTTCCACTAAAGCCTAATCTGGAGCTGAAAGAGGCGAGGAAGCTACAGGAGAAAAGTCTGAAGCTAGCAGAGGTTGGTTCATGAGTTTTAAGGAAAGATGCCGTCCGCATAATATGAAAGTGTAAAGTGAAGCAGTAAGTGCTGAGGGAGAAGCTGCAAGTTATCTAGATCAAGAGGAGATAATTCATGAAGGTGGTTACACTAAACAAAAGATTTTCAGTGTAAATGAAATAGCCTTTTATTGGAAGAAGATGCCATCTAGGCTGGAGAGAAGTCAATGTTCGGCTTCAAAGGACAAGTACTTTCTCTTTAGGGGGTTAATGCAGCTGATGACTTTAAGTTGAAGCCAATGCTCATTTACCATTCTGAAAATCCTTTGGCCCCTAAGAATTATACTAAACTAGTCCACCTGTGCTCTGTAAGTGGCACAACAAAGCCTGGATGACAGTACACCAGTTTACAACATGGCTTACTGAATATTTTAAGCCCACTGTTGAGAACTACTGTTTAGAAAAAAATATTCCTTTCAAAATATAACTGCTCATTGCCAATGCACCTGGTCCCCCAAGAGCTCTAATGGAGATGGACAATGAGACAAATGCTCTTTTCACGCCTGCTAACACAACATCCATTCTGCAGACATGGATCTAGGAGTAATTTTTACTTCCAACTCTTATTATTTACGAAATACATTCCATAAGGGTATAGCTGCCATAAATGATTCTTCTCATATATCTGGGCAAAGTAAACTGAAAACTTTTTGGAAAGGATTTACCACTCTAGATGACATTAAGAACATTCATGATTCACCAGAAAAGGTCAAAACATCAACATTAACAGGAATTTAGAAGTTGATTTCAACCCTCATGGATGACTTCTCTGGGTTCAAGACTTCAGTGGAGGAAGTTAACTGCAGATGTGGTGGAAATAGCAAAAGAACTAGAGGTAGAGCCTGAAGATGTGACCGAACTGCTGCAATCTTATGATAAAATTTTAACAGATGGGTTGTTGCTTCTTATGGTTGAGCAAAGAAAGTAGAATCTACTCCTGGTGAAGATACTGTGAAGATTGGTGAAATGGTAACAAAGGATTTAGACTACTACATAAACTTAGTTGATAAAGCAGCAGCAGAGTTTGAGAGGAGGATTGACTCCAATTTTTAAAGAAGTTCTGCTGTGGGTAGAAGGTTATCAAATTGCATTTCATGTTATAGAGACATTCTTCATGAAAAGTTGAGTCAATTAATGAGGTGAACTTCACTACTGGCAATTTTAAGAAATTGCCACAGCCACCCCAACCCTTAGCAACCACTACCCTGATCAGTCAGCAGCCGTCACAGTGAGGCAAGACCCTCCACCAGGAAGATTACGACCCGCTGGAAGTTCAGATGGTTGTTAGTATTTTTAAGCAATAAAGTATTTTAAACTAAAGTTTGTACATTGTTTTTTAGACATTATGCTATTACACATTTAATAGACTACAAATGTACTGTTAACATCCTTTATATGCACTAGGAAACCAAAAAATTCACTTGCTTCACTTTATTGTGGTGATCTGGAACTGAACCTAGAGTATGTCCAAGGTATGCTTGCACTTAGAAAGGTTTGGTACCATTTATGTCCTCTGAGAGGCAGCAGCCTATTAGAGGAAGACAAAGCTATTCCATAGTTGCTATGCTTACAGAGTCAGATGATTTGAGGGATAAAAGGTCCTTCAAACCAAGACTTTCCTAGAGGATCAGAGGTGTTTTATCTCTGGGTTTTCCAAGATTTCTTCCTATTCCCTTTCTCTGGTGTTAGCTTATGGAGAGCAAGCCTACAGACCCATCAGGTATTCTCAGATTATTTCTTTTACAGAGTATGCTGACTTGAGGATCTCAAGTCAAATCTCTATTAATACCACACTAAGGTGACAATCCAAAAGTCTCTAATTTGGTTTTGAGTAAACTATTTTACCCCAGAAGTTTTAGATTCCTTATTAAAACAATAACAGTTTGGTCTCCTTTCCTTACACAAGTGTGTACACAAATGTGGTCAGAAACAGTCCTGGCTAAAGACAATTTACAAATACAGTTTTTTGGTGGGTGGCATGGGGTCTATTTAGCTCAGCTGGAAGGAAGTCCAAGCAAAATAATCCAACTGCCTAGGGCAGTGACACTCGTGCTATGGATGCACAAATTGTGCAACTAACATAGCACATTCACATATTTAGGTACTGAAGGCAGTAAGCATACAAATACCAATAATTTCTGTCTTTATGGTCTGATTAACCTCAGCGTTCTCATCTGGGAAATGGAGATAATAGTATCTGTTCTACCTCACAGGGCTTAAATGAACCAAGGTGCTCTGTGCAGTTATGCAATGCAGTCCGATTATTGTTTTCTTTACAGGGAACTTTCCAGAAAGCTTTTACAATAGGTGGCCAAATTTCAGCTGCAGAAGGATTTAAAAATTCAGCTAAAAATACTCAACAAAATATTAGCAAACCGAATTCAAAAATATATCAACAGGATTATACACCATGATCAAGTGAAATTCATCTCAGGGATACAAGGATGGTACAACATTTGAAAATCCATCATCATCATCCACCATATCAACAAAAAGAAGGACATGGTGTTCCACATGATCATCTCCATAGATGCTGAAAAAGCATTTGACAAATTCAACATGCATTCATGATAAAAACTCTCAACAAAATGGTATAGAGGGCAAGTACCTCAACATAATAAAGGCTATATATGACAAACCCACAGCCAACATCATACTTAACAGCGAGAAGCTGAAAGCTTTTACCCTAAGATTGAGAACAAGACAAGGATGCCCACTTTCCTCTTTTTTATTCAACATAATACTGGAGGTCCTAGCCATGGCAATCAGACAACACAAAGAAATAAAGGGCATCTAGAGTGGTAAGGAAGAAGTCAAACTGTCCCTGTTTGCAGATGACATGATATTGTACATAACAAGCCATAAAGAATCCACTCCAAAACTACTAGAATATCTGAATTCAGCAAAGTTGCAGGATACAAAATTAATAGGCAGAAATCTATTGCATTCCTATACACTAACGATGAACTACAGAAAGAGAAATCAGGAAAACAATTCCATTCACAATTGCATCATAAAGAATAAAATACCTAGGAATAAACCTAATGAAGAAAGTGAAAGACCTATACCCTGAAAACTACAAGACATTCTTAAGAGAAATTACAGAGGACACTAATAAATAAAAATTCATCCCATGCTCTTGCATAGGAAAAATTAATATTGTCAAAATGGCCATCCTGCCTAAAGCAACCTACAGATTCAGTGCAATCCCTATCAAAATACCAACAGCATTCTTCAACAAACTGGAGGAAATAGTTCTAAAATTCATATGGAACCACAAAAGACCCCACACAGCCAAAGCAATCCTGAGAAGGAAGATAAAAGCAGGGGGATCTCGCTTCCCAACTTTAAGCTCTACTACAAAGCCACAGTAATTAAGACAATTTGGTACTGGCATAAGAACAGACCCATAGACCAGTGGAACAGAATAGAGAGTCCAGATATTAACCCAAGCATATATGGTCAATTAATATAGGATAAAGGAGCCATGGATATACAATGGGGAAATGACAGCCTCTTCAACATCTGGTGTTGGCAAAACTGGACAGCTACATGTAAGAGAATGAAACTGGATTATTGTCTAACCCCATACACAAAAGTAAACTCAAAATGGATTAAAGACCTGAATGTAAGTCATGAAACCACAAAACTCTTAGAAAAAAACATAGGCAAAAATCTCTTGGACATAAACATGAGCAATTTCTTCATGAACATATCTCCCCGGGCAAGGGAAATAAAGGCAAAAATGAACAAGGAACTATATCAAACTAAAAAGCTTCTGTACAGCAAAGGACACCATCAGTAGAACAAAAAGGCATCCTACAGTATGGGAGAATATATTCACAAATGACATATCCGATCAGGGGTGACATCCAAAATATATAAAGAGCTTATGCACCTCAACAAACAAAAAGCAAATAATCCAATTAAAAAATGGGCAGAGGATCTGAACAGACACTTCTCTAAAGAAGAAATTCAGATGGCCAACAGGCACATGAAAAGATGCTCCACATCGCTAATCATCAGAGAAATGCAAATTAAAACCACAATGAGATTATCACCTCATACCAGTTAGGATGGCTGCCATCCAAAAGACAAACAACAACAAATGTTGCAGAGGATGTGGAGAAAGGGGAACCCTCCCTGGTGGGAATGTAAATTAGTTCAACCATTGTGGAAAGCAATATGGAGGTTCCTCAAAAAACTCAAAATAGAAATACCATTTGACCCAGGAATTCCACTCCTAGGAATTTACCCTAAGAATGCAGCAGCCCAGTTTGAAAAAGATATATGCCCCCCTATGTTTATCGCAGCACTGTTTATAACAGCCAAGAAATGCAAGCAACCTAAGTGTCCATCAGTAGGTGAATGGATAAAGAAGATGTGGTACATATACACAATGGAATATTATTCAGCCGTAAGAAGAAAACAAGTCCTACCATTTGCAACAACATGGATGAAGCTAGAGGGTATTATGCTCAGTGAAATAAGCCAGGCAGAGAAAGACAAGTATTAAATGATTTCACTCATCTGTGGTGTATAAGAACAAAGCAAAAACAGAAGGAACAAAACAGCAGTAGACTCACAGAACCCAAGAATGAACTAACAGTTACCAAAGGGAAAGGGACTGGGGAGGATGGGTGGGAAGGGAGGGATGAGGGGGAATAAGGAGCATTATGATTAGCACACATAATGTAGGGGGGTGGCACAGGGAAGGCAGTATAACACAGAGAAGACAAGTAGTGATTGTATAGCATCTTACTATGCTGATGGACAGCGACTGTAACGGGGTATGTGATGGGGACTTGATAATGGGGGGAGTCTAATAACCATAATGTTGCTCATGTAAATGTACATTAATACCAAAAAAAAAAAAATTCAGGTAAGGACACTTGTAAAATCATGTACACAAAAGGATAGTAATTATGAATTTTTAAAAATAGTACATTAGAACAAACTGAATCTCCCATCAATGGAAGATCAATTAAAATAAATTATGGTCCATTCTACAATGGATATAATTACTGTCCTTAATAAAAAAGAGGCAGCATTACACGTACTGGTAAGAAACAATCTTAAGATATACTAGCAAACAAATAAGAAAAAGACTAAATACAAAATACTGTGTAGAGTTCATTTATATTTCAGTAGTAAAATAAGATGTACATATATGTTTGTGTATGTGTGTGTGTGTGTGTGTATATATATATATATATATATATAGAATATCTTTGAAAGGATACACAGCTAGCTCATCGCTATATACCTTTTGTGCTGTCTGAATTATGTTCTATGTGTTTGCATTACTTAAAAAATAAATCTAACTACAGAGCTTCAAATGTCAGTGAGACAAGAAACAGAATGGGGAAATGCTTATTATCTTCAATATAAAAAGAGCTTCCTTCAAATAAGAAAAAGAAAAGTTTACCAAGACAAATGGATCCAAGATTTGGAATTAACATTTCACAAAAGAAATATATATAGCTAAGTTATTTTTAAAATGTTCATCCTCCCTAGAAATTAAACAAATTAACACCAAACACAATTGTTTTACTCATCAGATTGGAAACTTTAAAAAAATTATTACACTCAATATTGGTGTATATATATGAAATGGGATGCTCATACTTTTCTGTGAGTTGGTTAGTACCTTTCTAGTCATATTTATTTATCAAAAGCCTTAAAACATGTACATACCCCTCTCTTTCTCTCTCACTCAGCAATGTCACATGTAAGAAATGAACCTGAGGAAATAATGCAACAAGTACAAAAAGATATATATAACAAAGATACTACTCATGGGTTTAATTAAAACAGCAAAACATGGGAGAGAAGCCATTATTCACCAATAAAGGATTAGTTTAAATAAATTATGGTATAACCAAGTAGCTACTAAAAGCTACATTTCCAAATAACATGTAAGAATATTAAAAAAATATTCACAATACATGGAAGAAAAAGGATTAGCAAAAGAACAGCATATACATTCTGATCTGGGGCAAGAAACATAAACCCATAGGAACTTGGAAGGACAAATACAAAAATATTAACACCGACTATTTCCAGGGGTAGACTACAGATGATTTTTGGCCTTTCTTTTTACTTTTTGGTTTCTCCCAAGTCTTATAATAAGCATGTTATTGCTTTTAAAATGGTGAAAAAATAAATGGCATTGGGGAAAAAAAACAAAGAAGATAGAAAAATCCAGTTAAACATTTCATTCTTCTAATTTTTAAACTAAGAAGCTGGATATCTAAATCTATGTATGAAAAAAGAAAATTTGTAGGGAGATACTTTCATATAGAAATAAAAATACTTATCAAATACAAAAGGGTAGAAATACTGCTTTATTTGAGAAACTTACATCCAAATTACTTTTAAGTGTTTAAAAAAGTCCTAATGCGCATCCAAGAAGAAAACATATATAGTTTTCATGGAATAAGGACAAAAAAATAGGGGTGATGACTGCCCCAAATATTTCCTAAAAGAAAAAAGTGTAATATTAACCATTTTTCTTTTGAGGCAGTGTAAATGAACTGCATACATCATAAATAAAATTTTCTTACTTTACAAGGAGGGAGAACTGTGATCCTGTTTTTGATGCACATTAAATACAAAATATAAAATCCACTCTTCTGCTCAAGATCAAAGGAAAAAAAATCATTCTTCAACATTTCAGTTCTCATGCAATGAAATCCAAAGGTCTGTTGAATCCACCTTTTCGATTCATGTACTGCCTATGACAAAGAAGAGAAAATGTTTCTTAAAAATTTCTGTACTCCTCTTATTAAAAAAATTATAACCCCATGCTTCAGAGATTAAGCCTATAAATCACTTTTAAAATGGCAAAGTCTTCACAGACTCCAAGAAGGGACTAACGTTTACCAAAGGGAAGGGGATGGGGTGGGAGGGAGAAGGGGATTAAGGGGCAATATGATTAGCACATATAATGTAGGGGAGTCACGGGGAAGGCAGGTATAGCATGGAGAAGATAAGTAGTGACTCTATAGCATCTTACTATGCTGATGGACAGTGACTACAGTGGGGGTGTGTGGGGGGTAACTTGATAATATGGGAGAATGTAGTAACCACATGTTGCTCATGTGAAACTTTCACAAGATTGTATATCAATGATACCTTAATAAAAAATAAAATAAAATAAAATTCTTATAAGTGGTGGTCAAATAGTCACCAGATTTTCCTGAAATGAAAAAAAAAAAAAAAAAGCAGTCTAGGGTAAGAAGCATTTAAGGTTACTTCGAGCACATTAGGATTCTTCACTTTCAAAATAAGCCTAAGCCTTTCAGATTTCTTTAAAATCCAAATAAAAGTATGGAAATACACTTTCAAAATTACTTGGGAAGATTCTAAAGACTTAAAAAAAATCAACTGAAAATCCATACTGATTTTTGGTAACACTAAACACCCAGTTTAAAGAAATGGAGAAGAGTTCCAAAATAGGTACTTTTTAAGTAAATTCAATTGCACACTGTATTAGTTCTTCCCAGAAGACCTTATTTGAAGGCAATTTTACAAAGGACTGTTGATGATTCTGGTTATCACCTTAACTCAGAGCATTTCTCAAATCACATTATTCATATCCTAAATTGACTGGAATATTAGTCTTTAATCAAGGATAAAGGTAGAGAGAAAAGGCAATGCTTTAAGATGTCTTGACTTTTCCATTGTTTAGGAATTCAGTGAAATTTCAAGTATGGACTGGTTTTGTTCTGTGGTATTAATAAAATGCGATTATACTAAACAGAAGAATGTATTTATAATTGATATCCTTACATAATCAATATAGGTGACTAACTCAGGGATTATAAATATGAAATAATTTTATAATTTTAAACCTACATTATAATGAAATTAAAACTTAAAGATTTGAGATTATGCTGTTTTGAAGGAAGAACTATCTATAGCTTTAAAACATTTAAGCCAACTACCTTTCTCTGTAATAATTATTAGTTCACATGCAGACTGGAAATTATTTAATAAACCAGAATATAAGAAAGGAAGATTAAAACAAGGGACTGTACGGAAAACTGCTATACTTGCTACAAACACAATTATCCCATAATAAATTCTTTCCCAAGCTCATAAATTATATCATTAGTTCAAACACAATAATGGGTCCTAACCATACCTGTACTTCCTCTTCTGAGACACATTTATAGCATAGGCATTTACAGAGCCATCCACCTTTTTCCCCTGGAGAAAAGCAATAAATAAATATAAAAAACAGGAAGCATGTATTAAATGCTTTGATCAAAGTGCTGGATCCTATAGATATACTTAAAATGGCAAGATCTATTTAAGAATGAAGTAGCCCAGTGAGAGAAAGAATTTTCAGATCCTGAGGATATTCCATGAACTCCTAAGTGTTACAACTCTGTTCACATTTTTATAGTCACACATAAGCAATTAATGAAACATGCAAACCAACAAATGTTCATGGTATATGTATTATGTGCAAGGCATGCAGGAAAATAAGGCAGAAGATCCCTTTTGGTCAAAGAATTATTTGAAACCAAATACATATTTTCTCTAGAATTCACATTCACACAAAATGTAACTGATGACATTACTACCTCATAGCATTCTAAATCATGGCTGGAACAGTCATCATTCATCTAGGTCCCATTTCTTGCACAGGCCTTGCAATTTTGATTTTTAAACCAAGAATCAGAATACAGAGTAACAGATGCTAATGTTAAGTGTCACTTATATCTTGACCTTTTTTTTTTTTTTTTTTTTTTTCATGTTAAAAACAGTAACATTTTTTTTTTTTTTTTTGAGAGGGCATCTCTCATATTTATTGATCAAATGGTTGTTAACAACAATAAAATTCAGTATAGGGGGGTCAATGCTCAATGTACAATCATTAATCCATCTCAAGCCTAATTCTCGTCAGTCTCCAATCTTCTGAAGCATAACGAACAAGTTCTTACATGGTGAACGAATTCTTACAGAGTGAATAAATTCTTACATGGTGAACAGTACAAGGGCAGTCATCACAGAAACTTTCGGTTTTGATCATGCAATATGACCTATAAACCATCAGGTCAAATATGAATATTCATTTGATTTTTGTACTTGATTTATATGTTGATCCCTCATTTCTCCTATTATTATTATTATTTTTATTTTTAATAAAATGCTGAAGTGGTAGGTAGATGCAAGATAAAGGTAGAAAACATAGTTTAGTGCTGTAAGAAGGCAAATGTAGATGATCAGATGATCAGGTGTGTGCCTATGGACTAAGTATTAATCCAGGCTAGACAAGGGCAGCAAGACATCCACGGATGCAGAAGATTTCTCTCAAAGCAGGGGGGGTGAGGTTCTGAGCCTCACCTCTGTTGTATATCTTGACCTTTTTTATGTGGCACCTGCCCATTTTTCATTAATTCCTATGGATGGGTCTTTTGATTCAGCCAAGGTAACTCACCATTTGCTGTTCCTCATGCCTGAACTGCCTTCCCAAACCCCATCTGATGTTCAACTATCTGGTTCTTATCCATTGTTCAAGGCCAAATTAAAATGATCCAGCTGTCAAAAAGGCAGCTTCTCTAACTCCCACAGAATGTTAACTGTGCTTTCCTCACAATACCCTCCATTTTCTACCCTGCATTATCATTACACACACACACACACACACACACACGAATGATTATATATACATGATATTATTTCCCCTATGAGACTTCAAGCTTCTTGATGGAGAAATACGGCTGTGAGTCACCTTTGTATTCTCGCATCCTAGGCCAATGCACTTGCAGGTGCTCAGAAAATGACTGCTAAATGTAAGAGCATCATCAGTCAATGCCATCTCACACCGCCCCCCACCCAACCCCTTCCCTCCCTCATTATTACTTATGGGAGTGCACCCTATCTGTGTAGCACCATTATTAGGTATCTGTGTTAGGGCAAAAAAAGGGTTTTTATCCACTGGTCAAAAGGTACACACAGGTGATGTATGTATATGAAGTGGACCTAAAATAAATATATTTGGTTGTACTGTTCTATTCCTGTTTCACCATATTTTGCTGGATGGGGGAGTACTGGGTAAATTACTTAAGATGTATGATTTTGAACTAGCAAGAAAGGAGGCAGGCATGACTTGGAAAGACTGGCTTGGAAAAAAAGTAAATAATGCTAACCTTTTTATTAAGTTAAGTTCCTAAAGGGCTTACTGATTTGTGAAAACTATTTGCTGACTGTAATATTATTAGCCCTATTTTCATTTACATGCTAGAGAAGATAATTATCCATTAGAAAATATAACCAAATTTGGAAATGTTCTAGACTATTAAAATGGAAGGGAAAAATAGGTGACTACACTGGCATAGAAAAGGTCCCACCACAGATCAGTGATAAAATATCACAAGGTGTAACATCTTTCTACGTTGATAGTTACTGCACTAGAGGAGGTGAAGATTTGCTAATGTCGGTAACTGCTGAACCACTGTGTTGTACACCTGAAACCAATATAAGATTGTACATCAATGATACTTAAATTAAAAAAATCACAAGATGTACATTACTGAAAAACACAAATGAGTTGAGAGATTTTACAACTGACAACCAGGAAGCCAAACTCATATGAATAAAAAAACAGCTGACATCATCTGTTCTTGAGGTGGTCCAACACTAATTTTTATAGGATCTAGGAATTCTCACTAAATTTTTCCTTTAAAAACAAACATATTCAGCACAGACTACATTTAAAAGTGAAGTGTGGCTCCGTCTTTACATCTGATTCTCAGAATTTCAAATATAACATTATCAGGCAATCATAATCCCATCCCCCAAGAAAGAAAATAATTCTGGTAAGTTCCCTCCCTATTCTGAAAACAATAAAATTAGAGTTGCTTTACTTTGGAGATATTTTTATTCACTCACTACATATATCAATAAACCATTTAACTTATAAAATACTCTTTGGAAAAACAAATGATGATCTGATGTATTTAAGGAAAAAAAGCTGATACATAAACTTCATTAAATTCCAAAGTGGAGTTCGCATTACCATTTGTGAGAATAAGAGCTCATTCTTAATTTTCTCACCTTAGGTTAGTCATTTTAAAAACACGTGAGCCCTACACAATCACACCAGTCAGAAACTCTGACAGCATGAGATTACCCCACTCCATTCACAAATCAATGGAATACAAGATTAGAAGTGGATTATTCTTGACAATTTTTCTCAAAGATCTCAACTTTCATTTGTAAAACTAAATGGACTTAAAATTCCAGAAGTCTTTATATTATTTTCTCTACACACACCATCCTTGTGTCTATCCTTACTAGCTCCCTCTCTACCCTCCCTTCCCACTTCCTCTCTCCATCTCCCCTCGCCCCTATTTTTCTTTACCCCTACCTCCTTTAGCTCTCTCCCCTCACCCTCTCTATAATCTCTCTTCATCACCCTCTCCACATTCCCCTCCTCGTTTCCCTCCCCCATTTTCTTTTTCTCTCTGGAATTATGATTAAGGCTAGAGAACATCCACTCTCCAGTCCACCCCTCTTCTGAGCTATGAGGTATATATGCAGCTACCGAACTGTCATCTTTATCTGGAGCTGAATTTCATTCTTCGGTTTCAAACCCTTCCTATAAGGATTTCTTGGTTAACTCCATCACCTGGTCTTTCAGCCTGTCACCTCAGAGTCATCACTGACCACTCACTCCCACTCCCAGCACCACTGCCACTAAGTCTGGTCCCTGAGTGTTTCTCAATATTCCAGCCCCTTCTCTCCGGTCAGGCCTTCATCATCTTTCACTTGCATGACTCAGCAGTTCTCCCTGCCTCCCATCTGTCCTCCATGCTGCCCCGTGTCATCTTTCTAAAAACACAAATAATCCTGTTTCTTGCTTGCTTAAAACTCATTGCTTCTTCTCCTCAACACTTAAGATGACCAACTCTGAATTCCTTAGCATGGCTAAGGGTATGAAACCCCTTTGTGATTTGCCTCCTCTCTCTGTTCCTAGTCTCATTCCTAGTCACTAGCCTGTCAGCACGTTCACCAGTCACTGAATTTAGAATTCCCACAATACACATTATACTCCCTCATGCCTACATGGCATTTTCAGGAGCTCGTCCTTCTACTTCAAATGATCTTCCTCATCTTCTGTCTCATCACTTTTAAGATCTAACTCAAACATCATCTTAAGGTAAACATTCCCTGAATTCCTATGTCAGCTCACAACTTCCTTCTCTGTGCTCTCAGAGCCATTCACAGAGATAGTTATTTCTTTTAATTGAATTAAACTTGTATCAGTGCAAGAAATTAAGTGATGATAATAAAAGAATATTGAAAAATGGGACAGTCATATGGTTTAATTCAAATGCTTAATTCAGAATGCTTAACTGGCTTCATGTTCTACTTACTTTTGTGGAGTCAAAGGAGGCAAAGCCCATTAACTTCATCATTTCTATTTCTTCCTCAGTTTTGCCCTCTAAATCTTCCTCTACAAAAAAAAAGTAATTTTTAAAAACTCTATCTCTTCATGTATATAAAGACAGGTGGCAATACATTCCACTTAACCAGCAGAGAACATACAAAACAGTTAGCTAAAGACTTAAATCTCAGTTTGAACAGAATGTAACTTAAGGTGAAAAGTAGTAATGTGCTGTCCCTCAGGAGAGTCTGCTTAAAAGGCTATGTGCTTAGAGCCTTTAGGCAGCACCACTTTTTTTTTAATCAGGCATAACACTAGTTTTGAAGGTACTTCTAGAATAGAATGCTTTTTGTCTCACATTTTCAACTGATCTTCCTGTATCAGGGGTACCACAAATATCCGGCAACTCACTAAGGTACAATTAAAACAAAATCTCAAAGCCATATGCAATGAACACTATAACAAACTTAATATTTAAATGTTCAAAAATTGTTCTTTTATAATTTTATCATGACTGAAGTTATCCAAACAAGCTACTAAAAACACTTTTCCTACAGTTGTTTATCTATTAACATTACCAGTAATTTGACGTTCTTTGCTCTTTGTTTCTTTTGTGTCTTTCTTTTCCTCATCTCTTCTTTCTTTCAGTCGAGAAGGGGAAGGAGATGTGGATCTATGTCGTCTTGGAGATCTAATATTTAGTACAATATCAGAAACAGAAATATACCTGGCAACTTGTGTCAGTCAGCACAGATATATATGAGTGCCTGAAAGGTAAAGTCTGAACAAAAAGCCAGGCTCCAAAGAACCAGGAGTCCATTCTCCATAGCACAATGAGGACAAAAGTTCTGCCTAGGCCCTGATTTTAAACAAAGATAGCAATCATCAGTCTCAGTATAGCTAGGGCTAATAAATTTGTTTAAGGCAGAAAAACAACCAGTTTCTAACAATTACACACACACACTTGACTTGAATAGCAACTGATACTAAGAACCAAGAGTCTATTTCTAAGGTTCTTCCAAGCTCTCACATTTTTGATTAGTATAAGTGAACAAATCATTATCACCAAAGAGTTAATATAAAACACTTACTTCTTACTATTACCAAGCACCATGCAAAGCACTTTTCATGTATTATTTCTCATTTACTCCTCACAGCAACGCTATGGTATAGAGTGTTATTAATAATCCCATTTTACCAACAGAAATGTTAGTTTTAGAATGAGGTACGCTTAAGTTCCTCTCATTTCATGAAATTGCAAACCCTTTGTAAGTGATAAAAACAAAATCATGAGCAGCGATTAGTTTCCTTGGGACTTCTGGTAAAAATTTTCTGCACTTACCTAGAGCGTCTTCTGTGGGGGGATCGAGAGCGGCTCCTTCTCCTATCTCTCTCCCGGGACCGGGACCTTTCTCGGCGCCTGCGTTCTCTCTCCCGAGATGTGGACCGGGACCGCCTACGCTCTAACACAAACACACAAAATTGCAAAGGCCACACAACAACTTCAAAAAGCTAGAGCTGAGCCATCCAATAAAAATATAATACGAGCCATTTCTAGGAGTTACATTAAAGAAGTAAAAAGAAACAGGTGGAATTAATCTTAACAGTATGTTATTTGATCCAATACATCCAAACTATTATGAATTTCCACACGTGACTCAATATAAAAAATTGAGATATTTTACATTCTTTTTTTGGTACTAAGTTAAGGAAGTCAGGTGTATATTCTACACTTAAATAGCACTTCTTAATTAGGACTGAGCACACTTAAGTGCTCAATAGCTCTATGTGGATATCTCATCTAACTTAAGAAAATCAAATCTTAACTAGTTGAAGGTGACAGACCGAGGGTCTAAATTAGATCTCCTGACCGAACTCCTTGGGTTCCTTACAACACAATTCCTCATTTATGGGGCTAGGGACCAGAATACATAACCAGGTGAGCTCCCAGCATGCAAAATTCTAAATATCGATTTCCCTATTACAAACTGGGACGGAAACTAACATTGTAGATTTAAGAACCATGCTGAGCGTTATGGAATGTGACATTAATTCTCACATCAGTTTTTAAAGGTAGGTAGTATTACCCCTAATGTCTAATTCGGACACAGAAAGGTTGATGACGCACACAGCCACCCAAAAACTAAGTGAGGAAACCATGGTGTGATTCTAAATCCCCCAGCCAGCCACAGGTATAACAAAAGTTACTGTGTGAGGCTGCTTAGAGTCGGCGAGGCCCTGATTCAGAAGGGGAAAGAATTGCCTTCAAACTGGAGGGCTGTGTAGGGCCCAGCTATTCGTTCCGCTATTTGCTCTCTGCTCTTCCCCTCAGGAGAAAAGGGCCCGCTTCACCAATGCACTAATACTGGGGGGAAAAAAAATAAATAGGACGTGTCTCCCACCGACCCCTAGGTCCTCCGAAACGCTTCTGGACTCACCCCTCCGTGGGGACCGGCTGCGGCTGCGACCCATTGAAGTCCTCCTCCACCGCACACCGCCCCGGAAACGACTGTGCAACAACTTCCGAGAGGGTCCGGTACTGCGCTTTTATCGCCGACTGGAAAACGTCGAAACGATTCGCTAGGGTTCCGGCTTTTAAAGAAAGAATGCTGAGTTGAGACCGCCTGGGACCATGCAGCCCCGCCCCCGTCCCTCGCCCCACTCCGCCGCCACTTCTGAGGCCGGAGATTTCGGTGTGAACCGAGTCGTCATCTCAGCTTCTCCAGCCCCGCTTTCGCCCCATATTCTGTGTACACGGTGGGCATTAAAATGTGCTACTTGATGTCGTTATAGAAATGTTTGTATGCCCACCGCAACACAGTTCTCATTTTTCCCATTTTTCTTTCCAGTTCTGACTGGGATGCCCAATCGCGCTGGTCTGTTATTGCCACCGGTTTGGGGCAGCGGCGGGGCGCTGACAGAACGGCCGATCGCAAGGGAGAAGGCGCGCCCTGCCTAACTTTTCGGCAGTCTCCCCTCCCCCCACCGACGCCCTCGGGCCAGCTCCGCTCGGCTATTCCCGCCAGACTCAAGGAGGCTTGGCAGGTGAGGACCTAGTTCCGACGTCGGATTACGGTAGGGCCTTGGGGCCCCTGACCCAGTCAGACCCACCCGTGGGGGTGGAAGCGGAGCCTGATCACCTCCCTAAGACCTCTTAGAGGTCTCACAGGTAGGGATTCCCAGGGATGGAGTGTTTAAAATCTGGTCCGAATATGTGAGTGATTCAGACACATTAAGTTTGCTCTGAATCTGTGATTCCACAGCCTGTGCTACAGAATCTGAGGGGGGCCCTTTGCTGTATTCGTGGTGGGACGCCACGACATAACGGGGACTCACCTTCGGCTGACCTGGCCCAGGACTTATATGTGTGCACCTTAGTCAAGGCTGACCAAATCCTCCTAGAGGAGAGTGAACGGACAGGAATCTGACTGGTTTCCTCTCTGAAGGGGACACCCCTGCCCCCACTCCCCCACCCTCCACTCCCCGTCTGTCATTGCAGCATGGTTTCATGGGCATGCCATGGGGTCAGGACACAGCAAACCTACGGTTCTCAAAACCATGATCACAAATTTCAGGAAGGGATTTTCAGGAGACTACGGAGTAAAATTAACCCTTGGCAAGTTGAAACCCCGGTGTGAATCCGAATGGCCCACCTTTAGTGTAGGGTGGCCTTGGGAAGGGACCCCAGATGTCCCAACAGTCTGCCAAGTCTGGCAGGTCATCACTGGAGATCCAGGTCATCCTGATCAGTTCCCATATATTGACTCCTGGTAAAGAGTTGCCCAGACCCTTCCCCCTTGGGTGCGATTCACTTGCAACAGGCAGGGAGGGACAAGGTAGGGTCTTAGTTGCTTCAACAAAGCAGCCCACAAAAGACCAATAGAAGCCTGAGCCTCCACAAATTCTGGCTGGTGAACCAGAGGAAGAAGGACCAATATTGCCCCCCACCCCCATCCCGAGGGCCATCAGCACTGAACTCCCTGGTCCCAGACACTCCCACTCTCCCCCAGACCAGCAGCCAGACTGAGCCATCAACTGGGTGCAGGCGCCCTTCAGATGCCGGTATGAGAGACGCAGGAACCCAAGAGGAGTGATGATGACAGGACCACCCAGCCCTGCCGGTCCATGCTTTACTGTCAACTCTTCTCCATGACTGACCTCAATTGGAAACACAACACCCCATCATATTCAGCGAAGCCACAAGCCCTGGTTGATCTCATGGAATCCCTCTTCCAAACCCATCGGCCAACCTGGGAAGACTGCCAACAGCTTCTCCTCACCCTGTTCGACACGGAAGAGAGGAGGTGGATTTTAAGAGGGGCTCGCCAATACCCAGAAGAACATGCACCAGTCAGGGTCCTTGATCAGGGTGCGTGGGCTGAAATCTCTGTCCCCAAAGAGCACCCTGAATGGGACTTAACCACTATTGAGGGACAATACCTGATCCACTGCTATCAGGATGTCTCTCCTCCAGGGGATCAAAGCCAGGTCCAAAAAGCCCATGAACATGACTAAAATATCTTCAGTCACTCAACAACCAGGAGAGTCTCCTGAAGAGTATAACGAAAGGCTGTGTGAAGCTTATCGCATCTATACCCCCTTCGACCCTGAGTCACAAGAGAGCCAACAGATGTTCAACACCTCATTTGTGGCCCAAGCTGCCCCAGACATCAGATGGAAGCTCCAAAAACTCAAAGGCTTCACCGGAATTAACATCACCCAGCTGACTGAAATTGCCAACAAAGTATATCTGAACAGAGAAGTTAAGGCTGACAGGGAGGCTGAAAAATGAATGAAGAGAAAGGTCAGCCTCCTGGCAGCTGCCCTAAAAGAAAGGGATAATCAAAAGGCAAAAAGAAACCGGCCACCAAGAGAAGGAGGCCTAGGACCACCCCCCACCGTCACCCCCCCAGCCAGGGACCAGTGCGCCTACTGTAAAGAAAAGGGGCATTGGAAGAACGAATGCCCTAACTGAGGAAAAACCCTGAAGCCCAGTTAGTACTGGGAAGAGCCTCACGGGGAAAGGCTCATTGGCTTGACAGGAATAGACTCAGATTGCGATTGACAAGCACTGGGCCCTCTCTCTCTTGTCCCCCATAAGCCCATGGTCAAAATGAAGGTTGGGGGCCAAAACATGACTTTTATAGTTGACACAGGGGTGGAACACTCTGTGGTCACCCTCCCTGTAGCCCCCTTCAGTGGAAGAACTGCAACTATTCTCAGAACCACTGGCACAAAAGCAGTCCAGCAACACTTCTGCCGAGCCTGCCAGCATGAACTTGGGGGCCACAAGTTCTGACATAAATTTCTCTACCTACCCAAGCATCCCATTCCCCTCCTTGGCCAAGATATACTCTCGAAACTTGGAGCCCAAATAACTTTTGAACCAACTGGATGCACCAGCCTTGAATTAAATCTGGGGCAAGAAGAGCCAGGGTCCCTGGGGCAAAAACTACACCCAGGGAAGAGGAATGGAGGCTATTCTGAGCCCAGGCCCCCTCAAGTAGGCCACCTGAATTCAGAGCTGCCTTCCCCTCGGTATGGGCTGAAGACAACCCACCTGAACTTGCTCATAACTGAGCCCTTGTCATTGAAGAATTGACTCCGGGGGCCCAGCCACAAAGACAGCAGCAGTACCCCCTTTCACAAGAGGCAAAAGCAGGCATCCAAGAACACCTGACCAGACTCAGGGAAGCAGGCATTCTAGTTGAGTGTGAGTCACCCTGGGATATCCTGCTCCTGTCAGTCAAAAAGCCAGGGGAGGGTACCAACCAGTCCAAGACTTGCGAGCCATCAACAAGGTGACTGTTTTTTTTTGCACCCAGTAGTCCTTCACAAGAGGTGAAAGCAGACATCCAGGAACACCTAATCAGACTCAAAGAGGCAGGCATTCTAAGTGAGCGTTAGTCGCTCTGGAACATCCCACTTCTACCAGTCAAGAAGCCAGGAGGAGGGCACCAGCCTGTTTAAGACCTGTGAGCCATTAACAGAGTGACTGTTTCTTTACACCCGGTGGTCCCAAATCTGTATACCCTCCTCAGCCAGATCCCGGGGTCTGCCAAATGGTTCACTTGCATACACTTAAAGGATGCCTTTTTCTGTCTCCGGCTGGCTCCCCAGAGCCAGCCCTTGTTTGCCTTCAAATGGACTGAACTGGATAAGGGGCGGCGGATACAGTTAACATGGATGCAGATTCCACAAGGGTTCAAGAACTCATGCACGCTCTTTGGAGAAGCATTGGCTGCAGACCTTGCCAGTTTTCCGAGGGAAGCCATGTGCTGCGCCCTCCTCCAGTATGTAGATGACCTCATCTTTGCCAGTGACACCCAAGAGAACCGTACAGAGGGCATGAAGGCCCTCCTGGAACTCCTGTCAAACTCAGGATACCGAGTCTCATGGAAAAAGGCACAAATCTGCCAGCAACAAGTCTGGTACTTAGGCTTCTCCTCACCTAGGGGAAGAGGGCACTGGGGCTGGAGAGGAAAAGAGTCATTACCTCCTTACCTCAGCTCCAGACAAAGAAGGGCCTACGAGAATTCCTGGGGGCTGAAGGGTTCTGCTGAATCTGGATTCCCAGTTCTCAGAAATGGCAAGACCCCTCTACAGCCTCCTAGGAGGGCCAGACAGAGAGCCCCCTGTCTGGACTGAAGAGGCAAAAGCCACCTTCCTGGAAATAAAGGCTGCTTTAGGGTATACTAGGCCTGCCACATATAGAAAATCCCTTCAATCTCTTCGTACATGAAAAGGTAAAGGTATCCCTTGGGGTTCTCATGCAGACTGTTGGCCCCTGGCAGTGGCCTGTCACATACCTGTCAAAGAGACTGGACCCGGTTGCAGCAGGATGGCCACTATGCCTCAGGGCACTAGCAGCCACAGTTCTACTCATTAAGGAGGCAGATAAACTTACCCTGGGATAAGAATTGAATGTCAAGGTCCCCATGATGTTGTGTCCCTCATGAACACAGAGGGACACCGCTTCCTCTCCAACTCTCAGCTAGAGCAATACCAAGGGCTCTGAAAACCCACGGGTTGCTCTTGAAACAGTATGGACACTGAATCCAGCAACTTTCCTCCCCACTGAAGAGGGGAAACTGTATCATGACTGTTTCGAGGTAACTGACAAAGGCTATGTAAGTTGTCCAGATTTGTGGGATCAATCAATACAAAATCCAGAACTCACACTATTCAGTGATGGCAGCAGTTACTTACAAAAAGATACCCAGAAAGCAGGTGATGCAGTGACCACTGCCACTGAAGTCTTAGAAGCAAAAGCCCTACTGGCTGGACAGTCAACACAATGGGCCAAATTACATGCCTTGATCTGAGCCCTCACCATCAGCGAGAGCAAGCAAGTCAACAGCTACACTGACTCCCAATATGCATTTGCCACTGTACACATTCATGGGGCAATCTACAAGGAAAGGGGTCTCCTCACTGCAGCAGGAAAAGCAACCAAGAACAAGGAAGAAATACTAAAACTCCTCAAGGCTGTTGGCTCCCAAAAGAAATAGCAATTCTACATTGCAAAGGACACCAAAAGGAAAACGACCCTCTAACACAGGGAAATCCCCTGGCAGATGAAGCCGCTAAGGGAGCAGCCAGTAAGGAGACAGGTAAAGCTCCTTCCCTCCCCGTGGCCCTAATGCCCTCAGTGGAGGCCCCTCCACCCAAGTACACTGAAAAGGAGAAAGACTGGGCCATGGCTGAAGGAGTCACCCTGAGAAAGGGTGGTGGATGCTGCCTGACGGATGCATCTTTGTCCCAACTGCAACCGGAAGGCATCTAGTCAGCGAGTATCATTAGCTCACCCACCTAGGAAAAACTGCACTGGAAGCCCTCTTCAAGAAGCAGTACTACATCAGCCAGTTGCCAACATTGTGTTGGGCAACAAGTGAGTGGTGCATGACTTGTGCCAGGAATAACGCTTGATCTGTGCCATGACACCCACCAGGTGTCCAAAGGGCAGGTGCTGCCCCCTTTGAAGACCTAGACATAGACTTCACAGATGTCCAGCCAAGCAGAGGATGCAGATACCTCCTAGTAATAGTGTGTACATACTCTGGGTGGGTTGAAGCCTTCCCGACCAGGACTGAATGAAGTCGAGAGGTAGCCAAAGTTCTCCTGAGGGAGATCATACCCTGGTTTGGCCTACTGCCTGCAATCCACAGTGATAATGGACCTGTATTTGTAGCAAATGCAGTACAGATTTTGACCAAATCTCTCAACATCACCTGGAAACTCCACACTGCCTACAGGCCCCAGAGTTCAGGGAAAGTAGAGTGAATGAATTGCACCCTGAAGGGAACCCTAACCAAGTTCTGTCAAGAAACCGGCCTCCTATGGCCGGACCTACTACCCTTGACCCTCCTGTGTGCCTATTGCACACCCGGAGCACAGGGTTTCTCCCCTTTTGAATTAGTGTATGGACGCCCTCCCCCTCCGTGTCTAGGAAGCCTCCCAAGAAACCTACACCAAATACGAGATAAGTAAGAGAACAGCTTCAAGCCTTCGGAGTCACCCTAAATAAGCTACAATAATATACCACAGAAAGAGCCCCAATCTCCTTGGGGACCCCAGTACATTCCTTCCAGGTAGGGGCTTGGTCTGGGTCAAAGATTGGAAAAAGGACCCCCTTAAATCTCAGTGGACTGGCCCACACATTGTTGTTCTAACCACTCCTTCTGCCTGCAAAATTTCAGGCATGACTCTGTGGGTCCATCATTCCAGAATGAAAAAGGCCCATAATCTGGACGAAGAAATACATCAGTGGAAGGCCCAGCTAGACCCGCAGAATCCCCTCTGCCTCTGCATCTGACGATTGCCCTCTAATAAACACCTGCATGCCGTGGATCCTGGCCCTCGCCAGTGTGGAATCTCTCATCCTGGGAACTGGACTCGCTGCTGCCCCCTCTGACTGGAATGTCCCCCACAAAGTTGCCCTTTCCATTGTCTATTGGGTAATCATAGGTTGTGCTGCTGTGCTTACTTGCCTCTCTTAACTTTAAATTTGGACCTCAGCCTGTCTAACTTCCCCATATCTCCAAACTAAGTTTCTCTGTGTAATGTTACATCTATACCTGCTTGGACTGTTCCTAACTGCCCAAACTGCATTGGGATGGATAAAGAAACCCTAAGCTATATAACCTCACACTGTCTTCAGGGGGAAGAGTCTCAGCTCAAAGTAATTGGAGGTATGAATGTAAGCCATCTAATCTCCTGGCAATCACACCTGGTCCTATGCTGACCCTCTACCTACCTGACCTATTTCCTGAAACAAACATACCTACATATTCAGGCCAAGTCCAAAGAATAATAGAAAACCCTCCTGTGTACATGTGCCCTGATAACCCCCCTGAAACCCAAAAAATGAAACCTTGCAATGACCCCAGACAATTTTATTGCCCCTACTGGATATGTGTTACTGCAGCCACCTTTTCAGGAGGGCCAACTAGTAACCCTTGACTATTTTTAAAACAGGAGTCAGCAGGAATACTTAACCTCACTATAAGCCAACCCCTACATTATCAGTGGGGAACTGGATACACTTGGGCAATCAGGCTATAACAAGTCTGGATATGATACAGGAGCCCTAATAACCATCCAGCATCAAGAGCCAAGATTCACTCTAAGGCCACATGGACCCTTGGCAGGCTTAGGGGATCCCCATAAAGTTCTCCCCAAGGGCTCTGGACTGTTCCCGGCAGGGGCTTCACCTCACCCAAAAAGAAAAACGTGGTGAAATCCTAGCTTGTTTCCTGTGTTGCAAAATATGCACCAACTCCTAAATATAACACTGCCCTGATGCAGGATGTAAATCAAGATTTAGAGAAGCTTAAATCCACCATGAATCAACTTCAAGATCAAGTTGATTCCCTGGCTGAAATGGTGTTGCAAAATCATTGAGGACTTGTCTCAGGGAGGTTTATGCATAGCCCTTGGAGAAGATTGCTGTTTTTATGCAAACCAGTCTGGCATAGTTAGAAGCTCACTAGCTAAAGTAAAAGAGAACATCCAATGTAGAAATAAAGTACTAGAAAACAAAAAGTCCTGGTTTTGGGGATGGTTTGAATGGAACCCATGGCTAACAACTCTTCTAACTGGCCTTGCTGGGCCAGCAGCCCTTTTGCTCCTTGGGCTCCTAGTAGGACCATGTCTCCTCAACTGGCTCATTAACTTTTATTAAGGAACACATTATACAGCTCCATACAGCTCGTGTACACGCAAAGCCATTATGACCCTGTCATAAATCAAGATGATGATGCCCCCTAAAACAAGGTATTTAAAGGGGCATTAGAGGGGGCAGTGATAAGGAAAATATTCAACATGGCCGATAGAGCCCACAGGAGAATCTCAGTCCCTCCCCACCTTGAGACCCTACTGGGTTCTTCTTCCGACCTGCTTGCCGCTCACGCCAAACTGCCACATAGGTGGAAAGGTATAAATTGCTCCTCTTACCTGTGCTTGGGCTCAGACTTTTGGAGATCACTCTCCTTGAGCCCACTGGTGTGAAATAAACCTCCACCCTCCAAGACCTCTGAGTGCTGCTTGGTTCTTCCGTCAGCGATCCCGTCCAGGTTTTCCGTAACAGTTCTTGTCCATATGCATAAAATATTTCGTATAAAATCACTTGCAAACATGGTATATTTAAACAGTTTTAAGTCCACAGGACTAAGCATAGGGTGGGCTCAGAGACAGAGAGAACAAGGGGAAAGAAAACATGAGTGAGAGCCTTTATTGTGGTTTTTACAGGATGCAATAGCAAAGGTGGGGTAAACAGGCTGAGATTTAAGATTGGCTAGATTGAATAATTTCAGCAGGCCTTTGGATGTAGGGGCTGTCCACAGTTGTTTGGTACCTGCCCCTGGAGACATTAGGGTAGAGAAATACCACCTTGGCTTTTGAGAGTTTGATAATGAAGGTGGTTGGAGGGTATGAGCTTTTGCTTGTCTCGTTTGCTTGTGAAAAGCACAGTCTTAAGGGGAGACATTTGCTCTCTCTAGGAATTAGCTAGCCCCAAGAAGGGCAGTCTTAGCATGTCCCCAGATGTCAAATATCAAAAATTAAAAGAAAGAAAGAGGGCATGATTAATAAAATTACTCAAAGAGGATAAGGTTCAAGGAAAAATACTGCCCAAACCGTCCAAGTAGGGGGTCCCACGTGAAGACAACAACGGCTTTGCAGGGACAAAACTTCTTCGACTATTGGGACCAGGCTGAACTGGTCCCAACCTAATGCCAACGTTAGCATAATCCAGCAAAACTAAGAACTGCCCAAACCACACCTCATCATAATCTCATTAAAATAAATTGCAGTTCTGCTTCCCCCCTTCCTGCATGGGCTTTTTTGTGTGCATTTTAGGAAAAGACATGTGCACCAAGAGGAATGGGTGTATAACTAATGCTGACAAAAAAAGAACTGCCTCCTAGCTAGGTCCTGGTAAATAGACCCTCCCCTAAAAGTTTGGAGCCTTTGTATACCTTGACTTTGGCTCACTTGTCCTTTGGAGTGTATTCAAATAAAACTTTTTGCTCTGCTTCACTACTGTGTCTCTGCTTTTCAAATCTTTGTTGTGACAAGACAAGAACTGAGGGGAACAAACTCAACCCATAACAAAAAAGACACAAGTCTGCTTTTCAGTAGCTTGCTGTCCAGGGAGGGATATAAACAAGTAAACAGTGTAAAGGGGTAAGGTAGTATTATCAAACAGTGTTGATAGGGGAAGAATGAGATATAATGCATATGAGTACCTAGCTGGTTTTGAGGGGGAGTTGTCAAGAAAAGTTTCAAGTAGGAAATGGTGTTTAAACGAGACCGTAAGGATGAGTAGAAATTAGCCAGGTGAAATTAGCCATTTAAAACGGGTTACGTTTGTGGTGAGGAGAGGTAGAAGAAATTGTGCAGATAGAGGAGACTGAATGCATAAGAGATGCATAAGAGCAAGAGGCAAGGGAGAGGATAGGCCAGAGACCCAAAGGAAAGAATTATGGCAGCCACCTAGGAAATTAGGAGCAAAATATAAATACAGTGCTAGAATAGGCTTGTCAACTATGGTAAAGAATTCTCCTGAAGCAAAGTCAATGAGAGTCTTTGAAGGGTTTTAAGGATGGAAGGGAATCAAGATTTGAGTTTGAATTATTCAGAGAACACTATTGGGGTGTGGAGACTTGACTAGAGGGAGAATATAGTAAGAGGCTGGTAAAATAATCTAGATTGGAAATCACCATGGCCTGTACTAGAATGGTATCTGCTAGTAAGGTGGAAAGTGCCTGAACTTCAAAAATAGTCAAAACTGGAAAAACCTACTGATTTTTGGAAGATGAGGGAATTTAGAAGTTTCAAGAATGACAGAAGGTTTCTAGCTTGTGAAACTAGGTACACAGTAGCATCATTTGCTAAGATAAGGCATATGGGATAAATTCTGAGGGAAGATGTTGACATGCTAATTTGAGGACATGCTTATTTGAGGTGCCATTTTGAACACTAGATGTGTATCTGGAGCTCAGAAGAGAGATCTAGGCTGGAACTAGAGAGAAAAGAATCATCAGACTATAGATGTTCTTTGAAGCCATGAGAATGCATGAAATCACTTGGTGCAGGCTCAAGAGAGAAAAGCAAAGGGCCTCACGAGAGACGAGACTAAGGTGTAGCCAGAAAAACAGAAGGAAAAGTAGGAGAATGTGGTGTCAGAAGTTTTAAAAGAAGGCTACTTTTAAGAGAACAAAGTGATTAATTTTAAGGATTAGTTAAAAGGAATGAAAAACCCACATCTAACCTATACAATTTAGTAATAAAGTCTTTGTTGATTCAGGAAGTTTTAGTGGAGTTGAGTTGTGAATGGCTTTTGAAGTGGAGAGAGCATTTAGAGACCCTTGTTGAGAAGCTTGGCTGATAGAGGCCAAAATACAGCACTGCTTAGAGGTAGTGTGTGACTGAAGATTTTTTGAGAATGGGAGAAACTTAAGTACCTTTAAATATTGGTGCAAATGAGTTCATAAAGAGAAAAAAAAGTAAAGATACAGAAGAGAAAGGGAAAAACCAGAGGAGTAAGTTCCCTAAAGGGACAACTGGGATGAGTATTAGCCAGGTGGTCTCCAAATGGCTCTCCTCCCCCTTTAAGATGTGGGATAGAAATTGGGTTCCTTTGGGGCTTATTTACTGATCAAGCTGCCCTCTCTTAGGATGTAGATTATCAGCACTGTATATGTCCAGCAATTGTGTTGGGAAGAAACCTTTCTAATAGGTTTATGATAACATGGTTTGAAGTTCCCTCATTCTGAAGGCCATTGTAGTGCAGTTTGAGTGGGGTAGGTGGGGTAAGATCATACATTATTATCACACTTGATTATAAATTCCCTCCCCAACCAGACAGTAAGTTTTCAATAAAGGCAAACTGTACTTAAAGTATGTATGCACCTTATGTAAGAACCAGTATTAGCCATCTGTGATTCTCTCCAAATGTACTGTCTCTAGCCTCGGTTAGTTTTTTTTTTATATCTTTGCCAGTCCTACTTCATAAAAAACAAAAACAAAAATACCAGCCTTTACAAAGTATTCTAATTTGTCACTATCTATGGATGCATGCTGTTGAGTCAGTAATTTTCCCCCTAATTAGATGTAGTCTGACTGCTAGTTAACAGTGATTGATGACATTTCAGGCTTTTTGCTTTTATGTCTCTGTATCTTAGACCTTGGGAAGAACTTCAAACTCTCTGGTTGGTACTATGCCTTTTATTTTTTAGGTCCACATTGCTTGAAATTATGATTCAATGTATCTTTTCAGGTGATTGACAAGTTATTTGCAGAGGATGGCTCTATTATCTTTTTTTTTTCTTTCTTTCTTTTTTTTTAAAGGTTAAGGACAACTTTTATTGCTACCAGATGCGTTTATCATCAGTACACTGAAATACCTACATCAGACTGCACAGGGAGCTCAGGATCCAGAAGTCATTAAAAGAAATACAGGTAGGCTGGGGAGACAGGGGAAATGACTATCAAGAAAATCCTAATAGCTTAACATAAAACTAGGGTACTGAATTCAGTTCTTACATGTTACAGACCCAAATCAGAGCTGCCCCAACATCTAGTCTCTCTCACTGATTATGAATGAAAACTATCAGTTGCCCCCAACTTTAATTGTTGCATGTCTCTTTGGTGAGCATCTGGATATAGTAATTTTATCACAAGTTCTTTTATATAAATGTCAAAAATGCTTTCAACAAATCTGAGTGTCCTAATTATGTGCTACTTTTAAGCTTCACTTGGAAATAAAAATGAAAACAATGATTTTGTTCCTAAGCTAACAGAAATTGAGACAAAACCATGGTAATGTGAATCCTTTTCCTATTATCACCTCTGACTCACGGGGCAATTCTGAAGTACCTTTTGCAGATTAATCTGAATATGAATCATGGCTGTCTCACTGTAATAATTTGCTCAGTAAATTGCTAAAAATTAACTTGAGGGTTTCCTAATCAGTGTCAGGCTATAGATAGATCAACATGCATAAAATTTAATAAGTATTCAAAGAAGCAAGCCAAAGCAAAAGGGAAATTAAATCAGGACATTGGGGACAGATAAGGTTTGCTAACTATGAATTTGGGGATGTAAAAAAAAATTGTGAATTCTGACACATGGGAAATCTACATCATGTTTTATCAGAGAAAAGGGTAGAATGGACAAACACCACAAAGAAATTTTTTAGTTTAGAAAAGTTTTGGATCTTTTGAATTTTATACTTTTTTTTTGGTCTTTAAGTGCTTAAATAATGTTCAATTATAATTAGCCATACAAGTAAATGGGGTTTTTTTCTTCTGGCTCATTTCAAATCAGCCTGGTAAGTTATATACCTTAATACAACCTTTCCTGATTTTCTGTTCCCATTTCCAGAGTAGTCTTACTTAACACTTAAAGGTCATGCCTGAAAGCTACATGACAGAAACAGGCTGCAAAGGTGGACAAGGGGAAGCATGTCCCTCTTGCCTTGATACATCAGTGCCACACACAGAACCCACATTTTCTGAACCATTATCTTCATTATAGAGCCGTTTGATTCCATCATAGAAGTCATCCACTTCCATTTCTTCTACTTTGCGTTTAGCAGAGGTATGCTTGCACCCACTGGCAACTGGGAGGTGATGGCAGAAGGCTGCTCTACTTCTCACTGGCACTTCTGGTTTGCTGTTGTCCTTGGAGAAATCTGGGCCTGGGACAGAGGAGGGATGTAATCTGAACACTCCTTTGTCACAGGTCACCAGGGTGTGCTTGAGGGGACGGTAGACATAAACGGAATTTAGAGGCAGGGAAGACTGCAGAGTAGAAAGGTGATGTGCCACAAGCTCCCGACAGTGGATCAACTGGGAGCTATCCATCTGTGCTTTCTGAAGCAGTTCAATTGTAAGAGGAAGCCAATCAGGAATGAGTTTCTCCATTTCTAAACTAACCATGGCTAGAGCAAGCATGGATCCTTTGAACTGCAGAAGTTGGCTGTAGGCCATACAGTGAAGCAATTGCTTGGTAAGGATTGCCAAATGTTGAGATGGGCTCAGTTTGGGCAAACTGAAAAGTAACTGAGGCCTAGTTGACACTGCAATGGCATGAAAAATGTGAAGAAAATCCAACGGTGTGGCTGTGTGAAGATCCCAATTCAACTTATCCAGAATAATTCTCTCCATCCTCAGAATTTCAGATGAAGAACACCCACAGAAACTGTCTCTTGCCAAAACCTTCAGTACTGGAATTCTCTCATCTTCCTCAACAGCCTTGGCAGCTAGGAAAATACAGCTGATTGCAATACAACTCAAGTATTTTGGGTGGGCCTTTACAGTAGCTAAAAACCTGTCCAAAAGACTGCTAGCCAGAGCAAGTGTTTCTGGGTAAAGGTTGAATTGGTACTTGAGTTTAGCCAGCCACTGAATCACTTCATCTCTCTGCGATGGAGAAACATTCTTTTCCCCCTCCTCCTCCCCGGCAGAGCTGTAGGCCTCACGGCGGTGACTCGGGGTTATCCGGGGGCCTGTCACCACATTTTTCTTGGCGCGGGGCGGCGGGACGCGCGGGACGAGGACTGGGCCGACTGAGGAGAGACAAGAGAGGAACCGGGCCGGCGGGCGCAGGCGCGGGCGCTCGGGCGGTACTCACGGCTGCGGCCGGTGGGTGGGTCGGCGACTCAGTTCCATGATGCCCCCGGGCCTGGGGCCGCCGCCGCTAGTGCCCGGGTGGGGAGGGGGCTCCTTCTCGCCATAGGGCGGCGGGGGGAGGGCAGAGGCGGGTGGTGACACCGGCTCTGCCCCTGCCCGGGGGAAGTGCCTCCGACGGGAAATGAAGAGGGGGAGGGAGGAGAAGGAAAAAAAGGAAAGGGAGAAGGGGGAGAAAATAAGAAAAAGCGAGGCGGAGGCGCTACCGCGTCCGCTCGCGGGGAAGGCTGAGGAAGGGGCTATCTTTTCTATTCTTTGCAAGGGTTCATCTTTAACAGATGTAACTTTTGACATAGTTTCAACATTAACAGTCCAATATTCTAGACCAACTCTGTTTAACAGAACTTTCTGCAGTGATGGAAATATGCTTATCTGCATTGTCTAATATGCTACTCACTAGTTACATGTGGTTACTAAGCACTTACAATGTGCCTAGTGTGACTGAAGAGCAAATCTTAAATTTAAATTGACTTAAATAGCCAGTGACTTTTGGTAGCCCTACTCTTGCATTTGATGTTAACAATTATTCATGTACGATAGTAATCCAATTGCAAGGCTTGAAATGTGATAAAATGTTAGCTTCTAAAGCTGTGGACTACCACTGTTCAGACTTTTGACTACCTTGCTAAGTTTCAAACCAAATCCATTAAAACAAATAAAAAAAGCAAAGGTACATTCACATCCCTCTTTAATCATTTAGCATAAGAGTCTAGAACATTTTCACTGAAGGACCTTTACTTTTAGCCAAGCAAAAGTAATTATTAATGAGTAGATATTGTTTTCTAGCCCCAACAGCTTAAAAAAAGACTTGGCAAAGTCAAGAAGGCAAAAGCTGACAAACATATAAAAGCTTTCATATTTCAGTCGACACTATTAATAACTTTATTGAAAATAATGAAAAGCATGTAAACACAATGAAGTATTTGGTAAGAAAACAAAAGCAGATCTTTCCTATCAGTGTGAAGTACTAGCTGACAATTACCAGTTTCTTAAGTGAGAGCACATCCTACTTGTGACTGAAGAAATAATTATTCTGTTTGTGGATGACATAAGCAATTTGGCCAGGAAAGAACCAATGGACAGGAACCATATATAATACCAATTTTGCTAATTTGTGTAAGTGAAATAAAATTTCACTCACCAATATACTCAAACTTTAACTATCTTTACTCCCAAGTTCTGTAAAAATTCAATTATTCAAGTAATTCAATTTAAGATTTATATATTTTTTAATACATAAAGGGTAAAGAACCTATGATGCTGTAAGATAGAAAACAAAAGGATCTCATGAGAGATATAATTATAGCCAAATATAAAAAGAAGAAATGTAGCCTCTTGATACAGCCAAATTATTATATCTGAAACAGTTAGATACCAGTTCTGAGAATGGACAAGAGGGTGAGGCATTTAAAAGGTTCAAGTTCAAAGAAGATGAATTTTGAAAGGACAAAAGCAATTTATGAACCTATGGACATATTAATAGGGAAGAAAATCCCAATAAATTCCAAAAGTTAAATCTAATTGGAAAAAAGTCTAACTAGAAAGAAAAAATTCTGTTTTTAACTAGGTTTTTTTGGTCCATTTTATATAAGAGCTCATTTAGTTTTTCCAAATTGTACTTATTCATAGATACATAAAAATGATTCCCATTTCTAAAAACTTACTAAAAATATACATTAACCACAAAAAGTACTTACTCTGACTGGAAAGAGAGGAGCATGGCTATTTTCAAAATAGCAGTAAACACAGTAAGTCAACACATATAAATCATGACAAGTGCACATCTCATTTTTGACAAAAATAAGTTCTATTTTTACATGAATGCTTTATTAGCTTCTATGAGATCCTCCAACCTTATTTACATTTGCTATGAAATTTCTATTAGCATGTGTAACTCAAAGGCACTCAATTAGAGATTATAAAGTCCTGAGCTTAAGTTTAGGATTACCAACTAAAACTTGAACATAATTCTAAAGATCAGAGAATATGAAAATGTTTAAAGTATAATATTTGGTATATAAATAATCCATGACCTAATAATAAAGTTGTATAGAATGTCAAAGAAAAAGACCATGTAAGGCAAAGGAATATCCTCAGACTCAAACTGATTTTCTCCCCCATTCAAGTTCATTTGAATGTCTGAAGCTGATTTTTTGTTAAAATCCTAAAGCAAGCAAAATAAAACAGCAAGAAAATGTTTAAGTTAAATAAAAAGTTCCCCAGTTTAATCTCCAAAACTATGAAAAAAGTAATGATTAAAAACAAGTATAACTTAGAAAAATATTAGAATAGGAATAATCATAAAAAAGCACCTGAAAAAAATTAAAGGACAGCTTTAAGCACACCAATTGAAAGGGCATTTATAATTGGCTGCTCAAATTATTCCTTTAGTCAAATAAAAATAAATTTACAGATGGCAACTGAGGTTTGCCAACATTAGCTAGGATCAAAGTTTAAGCTAAAAATAAACCTGTATTTGTTTGTAGAGAAATGTGAAATTTACCTACAGCAATTTTCTAATGTTAAATTAAAAGCATAAGTCGACATCTTTATAACAGAGATAGATGGCTGACAGATACTTTCTTGGCTTTAAAATGTATTTTATATATGCATAGAAATGTAATGAGGGTAAGAATAGTCTTCTGTATTATCTGTACAGTTCATAAGGCCTTTGTCATTGTTAGTCACCTTAGATGTGAATATCAGTAGGGCCATTAAATTAAAGCTGGCTAAAAAAGTTTTCAAAGTGCTACTCTTTGCAACTGATGAGATCTTCAGTTCTCTGGATTTTCTGGATGATTATTTTCAGTTTTTTTTTCTGGTGATATATACAGGAAGTTACAGCAGATATATAAAGGGAAGATCAGAAGCCTGCTGTCCAAGTTCATCACTACTTGCTCCTATAAAACAAATTTGTAGCTTTAATAAGATAAGTAGACAGCAATATTAAAAAAGTAAAACAGAATACCATACTGTTGAATTCAGTGAATTGAAGGAGAGCATGGTGGTTAAGGGTTCGCATCTGGCATCTGAGAGTCACTCAAATCTCAAAACTCCCACCCAACAGCTTTGTGACCGTGGGCAGTCACTGATCTTGTCAAATGCAGCTTCCTCACTGTGAAATGGATACAATAAAAGTACCAAACCTCATAGGATTACACTGAGGATTAAATGAGGCAATGAAACACAGAGGGCTCAGCAAAGCCAGCCATATACAAAGTACTCAATAATGGTAGTTACTGTCATTACTGAAAATTTCTATTAAGTACCTACAGATTTATGAATATAGTCCAGAAAAACACAGACTCCTCATTTAGCTTCATTTTCTGATGTCCTTTATAGCAAATAATTGGAATGGAAGTGGGAAGTCATTAGTATCACCAATAAGCCTCGTTCCCACTCTTGTCTAAGATTCCCCACTGTCTCTAATGCAACTAATTTATCTGTCTCTTGGAACATAAAATACATTGCCAGGTAAAATCAATTTCAGGTTGAGTTACATCAATACACATGAGAATGCCTTGAAATCCCACAGAGACAGTACAACTGAGAGCTACAAATGTAACCATCTCTCATGCTACAAACCTGCATTTGGAATCCTTTACCAACAGCATTTGGTGAAGAGAATAAATCCTCACAGTAAAAGCAAAAGCACAAAGTGAGAACTCCTGCTTTTTGAGTACTTGATACGTCTGGGCCTTTCTATGAATATGTCATTTATAATTAAAAAATGCTTTTATGGCCAACATGGCTACACTGGAATACTTGGGGGAACATCAAACTAGGGTTTGCCACTGAGTGCATTGGAGACCATAACTCCACTATGCGCAAGTGTACCCCAATGCGGCATATTGTGCAAAGGTTTTAAGATTTCACAGTGTGTTAGTGAGGGAATAGGCAATAGGGTTTGAGAATTAGATCAGGTGCGGTTCAAACTCAGTGGGAGAAAATAGCATTTTTTTTTCCTGCAAAGGATTTTCTTTTGACTCATAGGTAACATTTCAGTTCAGTAATTTTGAAGCAGAGGGGGAAATAATGATATATAATATGTATTGGGAGGCACAAAACACGACAGTACATTTAAAGAGCAAAATACTATTTTCCTACTCTGGCAAATAAGAAACACATGTGATGTTTGAACTTAGACATGCTTTGCATTTCTGTAATGTCTTCTGGTTTTTTCCCCCAAGACCTGCACCAGATTTTCTGACACTATTACCTCCTAAAACATGCATCTATTTGGTGGCAGAAAATAATCCAAATTCACCTGAAAGGTTATTAGATGTGGGAGGAACCTTTCTTCAATTGTTACAAAAATTCTTTAAGAACTGGAGAAACAGCTAAAAATACTTAAAATTCCATCTTATACGCAGGCCCAATAAACAATAAACCCTAGAAATTATCACCATTCACAAAAGCCTAGATTAACAAACCAAGCACACCCTAGGTACACAGAATGCACCCCCACCCCCACCCCAAGCCCCAACCCTCAAAAAAAAAAGCCTGTTAGCTTCCCAGGTGCTTCTGATCACAAATTGCAAAACACTGCTCGATATACAACAGTGTGCCTCTTTTGGGAATATGTTTATCAGCTTCACCTTATTTTATTTGTTTTGGATAATATACTACTAAACATTATTTAGCCCTAGATTTTAATTTTTTTTTACTAAAGAAAATGCTCCTGCAATTAAGAGGGCCTGAAACTGGAACATTTGTGTGACTGATGTAGTCTCAAATGGACACACCTTTTGTGTTGAGGAAGCAGCAAGATAAAATAGATAAAGATGGTAAGGAATACAAATGTGATCCAAACATATACATGCACATCCATGGTATCTCTATATATACCCAAACAGGGAAAGTGGTATTTAAAAAAAAGTTAGTGAACAAGATGAAAAAGGTGATGGGTCAGGTGTGTTGATCACCTGGGCTGATGCTGCTAACAGGGTTAGCAGAGAGGAATGATGTCAAAGCACAGTTGGTCTTTAGATGTGTGAGTCACCCTTGTGTAGCCAGTTCACAGCAATATTTCTGAGAAGGCATATTTACTAAATTTGTTGAGGATATATGCTTTGATGATCAGTTATTATCTGATCATTTGATGACTGATGATCAGATGATGCATATCTGATGATAAAAACCCAGATTCAGTACTATAACAAAACAAAAACTCTGAGGAAGATCAGCATTCTGGTATTATGAGGATGGTTAAAGCTATGGGGGGGTTCAAAGGCCTGGGAAAAGAAGGGAGCCATGTAGATGCCACTTGGGAACTGAAAGGACACACCAATTTCTGAATATTAGATTGTATTAATTCCCATTTCCCATCCCCAAACTGGAGAGCTCTAATCCTAGCTTCACCAAACCATTAACTCCATTTGAGGGCTCAATTTACATCTACCACAACATTTGCATTGAAGCACCAAAAAGTTCGATTTTCCTTCTTCTACTGTGGAGTGGAAGCTGATAAGCCCACACATCACAGCATCAGAGTGGTGGCATCTTCTTAGGTTTCCATTTCCACTTGCAGATAATTATTTTTCCATCTTTATTTATAAGTCCCTGCTTCTCTGAGGCTCACGCCACTTATTCTGTACTCTCTACTACTTTCCCACATTCTATCATCTAGGTCTAAATTCCAGGATCCACAAGTTCAACTCCCTACTGGAAATCCTCACTTAGATATAAAGCAACTCAAGTTGAAACCTTCAGCTACTGGCCACCACCCACTCTTCCCTCTCTCTGGGCCATCTATACTTTCAGTCTTGCAATTTGGCTTTGACCCCCATCCAATCTCTTAAATGTCTCACACCAGGTTACTCTTTTTACCCACCCCTTAAATACCAATGTTGCCTAGGTTTCTATCCTGTCATATTCTTTACACATTTCCTGTAAGTTATATAATCATTATTGCTTGTAAACTCCAGACCTTTAGTACTGTTCATTTTCCTTCCTATGAATCACATCTCAGGAAAAATTACTATAAATCAAGTTGCTGAAGGCAGAAAACCAGGAACTATTTTTGACTACTTTCTTTCTCACCCTCACACACAATTAGGCACCAAATTCTATCAACTGCACTATTTTATTTCTAGAACCTACCAACATTTCTTCATCCCCATTGCTACCTTCCTTAAATTAAGGTTCTCACCATTTTTTATCTGAATTATAGCAACAGCTTTAAATCATCTTCCTGCCATTATCATGTCTCTAATCCTTCTTAAACATTGCTAAGATCATTCTATAATGCAAATACAGTTAGTATAGTCCTGTGTATCACAAATCTTATTACATAAAAGCTATTAAAAATTAACAAGAAAACATAAACAATGTAAAAATATCAATTTACATAAGATAGTATGTCCAATAAGCATACAAAAACTGAACCATACCAGTAACCAAAGAAATTAAAATTAAAATAAGTATGATTTGTTTCCACTTTTTATACTGAGAAAAATTGAGAAAGAATGATATAACACACTATGCTGGGTATACTCTCCTGTACTGCTGGAGGGAATGTAAATTGGATAGTATTTCTAGAGAGCAATTTAGCCACTAGAAAATGTATACACTGTTTGCCACAAGAATTCCACTTCTTGGAACTTATCTTTTAAAAAAAAACCCAGAAAAGAGATTCAAGATGGCGGAGTGACAGGTGAGATGGAGAACTCCTCCTAAAACCACAAAAAGTACAAAAATATAGTTGATTAATACAACTAACCCTAAAATAGCAACAAGAAAGAAGGCTGAACCAGACTGCAGAGAGACCTCATGAACAGAGCAGACCTCACGAAACAGGGTAAAGGAGGAAAACCTTAATCTGGCAGGACCTGGGCCCTTCCCCCACCCCAGCTCACCAGTGGGAGGAAGAGAAACGGAGCATGGAGTGGGTGGAAGCCTGGGACTGCTGCACACCTACCCCTGGAGATCTGCTTTGTGAGCAGAAACCTGTATTGTGTGGTGCTCTGGAGGTTGGGAAGCTGGGACAGGTGGAGAGCTTGAGATTCTGGCCATTTGTGGAGGACAGGAATCCACACCCAGTCGCTCCAGTACAAGGGAAAGGCAGGTGGTCTGAGAGGCTTCCCAGCAGGGAGATGGCTGCTGAAGGGGCAGGGTGTGCACAGAGCTTGCTGCCCAGGGGCGGGAGGGGAGAGCTGAACAAGGTTGTCTGGGCGTGCTCTGCCCAGATGGTTGGGAACTTTGGGGAGCTTCAGGCGCTCCACCCCTCTGGCTGGCTGCTCAGCTCTGAGGCCCCCCCCCGGGACACGCAGCCTGCTGCGCCTTCCTCCTAGCCTGCTGGCATCAGTTCGCAAACTGGCAGTCACTGTGCTGGCGTCAGGCCAGCCAGAGGGAGGCCCCGCCTACAACAGCTAGAGACAATGAGCACAGAGGCTTACACCTGTGTGCTTGGCCCACTGGCTCTGACACTGGAGACAGGCACTGCAGGCGGGAACCAGGAAACAGATCTTTCCTCCCCTCAGGCACCAGCGCTGCTCCCCTGCGACCCCCAACCTTACTCTAGGGGCTGAGCAGCTCCAGAGACTGGAGCTTCTGAGCACTGGTGGGCACCACACAGAAATATGAAACGTCAAAAGAACATGGTTCAGACCAAAATCTCACAAAACCCAGAAAAAGGGCCAAATGAAACTGAACTCACCAATCTTCTTGAAAGAGTTCAAAATAAAAATTATAAACATGCTTATGGAGGTACAGAAAAATATTCAAGAACTCAGTAATGAATTTAAGTCGGAGATTCAACCATTAAGAAATTTCATATCTGAAATAAAACATAAAAGGGAGGGATTTAAAAGCAGATTAGATGTAGTAAAAGAGACGGTAAATGGAATATAAATTAGAGAAGAGGAATACGAAGAAGCTGAAGTGCAGAGAGAAAAAAGAATCTCTAAGAATGAAAGAATATTGAGAGAACTGTGTGACCAATCCAAACAGAACAATATTCCCATTATAGGGGTACCAGAAGAAGAAAAGAGAGAAAAAGGGATAGAAAGTGTTATTGAGGAGGTAATTGCCGAAAACTTCCCCAATCTGGGGAAGGAAATAGTCTCTCAAGCCATGGAGGTACACAGATCTCCCAACACAAGGGACCCAAGGAAGACATCAAGACATATAATAATTAAAATGGCAAAGATCAAGAATAAAGACAGACTTTTAAAAGCAGCTAGAGAGAGAAAAAAGATCACATACAAAGGAAAACTCATCAGGCTATAATCAGACTTCTCAACAGAAACCTTACAGGCCAGAAGGGAGTGGCATGATATATTTAATGCAATAAAGCAGAAGGGCCTTGACACAAGAATACTCTACCCAGCAAAGTTATTTAAATTTTAAGGAGGGATTAAACAATTTCCAGATAAGCAAAAGCTGAGAGAATTTACCTCCCACAAACCACCTCTACAGTGCATTTTGGAGGGACTCCTATAGATGGAAGTATTCCTAAGGCTAAATAGATGTCATCCAAGGGATAGACAAAGAATACAGAATATGATTCATAACATACAAAGAATGGAGGAGGAAGAAAAGGAAAAAAAAAAAGAACCTTTAGGCTGTGTTTGTAATAGCATACGAGGTGAGTTAAATTGACTGTTAATTTTTAAGGGAATTATCCTTGAACCTTTGGTAACCACGAATCTAAAGCCTGTAATGACAATAACTACATACCTATTGATGATCACCCTAAATGTAAATGGTCTGAATGCACCAATCAAAAGACAAAGAGTTACTGAATGGATATAAAAACAAGACCCATCTGTATGCTGCCTACAAGAGACTCACTTCAAACCCAAAGAAATACACAGACTGAAAGTAAATGGATGGAAAAAGATATTTCATGCAACTAATAGTGAGAAAAAAGCAGGAGTTGCAGTACTTGTATCAGACAAAATAGACTTCAAACAAAGAAAGTCACAAGAGACAAAAAAGAACATTACTTAATGATAAAAGGGTCAGTTCAACAAGAGGATATAACAATTATAAATATCTATGCACTCAACACAGGATCACCTACATATGTGAAACAAACACTAACAGAATTAAAGGGGGAAATAGAATGCAATTCATTCATTTTAGGAGACTTCAACACACTACTCACTCCAAAGGACAGATCAACCAGACAGAAAATAAGTAAAGAGACAGAGGCACTGAACAACATATTAGAACAGATGGACCTAATAGCCATCTATAGAACACTCCATCCAAAAGCAACAGGATACACATTCTTCTCAAGTGCACATGGAACATTTTCAAGAATAGATCATATACTAGGCCACAAAAAGAACCTCAGTAAATTCAAAAAGATTGAAATTGTACCAATCAGCTTCTCAGATTACAAAGGTATGGAACTAGAAGTAAATTACACAAAGAAAATGAAAAAACCCACAAACACATGGAGGCGTAATAACATGCTCCTAAATAATCAGTGGATCAATGACCAAATAAAAACAGAGATCAGGCAATATATGGAGACAAATGAAAACAGTAATTCAACAACACAAAAATCTGTGGGACGCAGTGAAGGTCGTGCTAAGAGGGAAATATATTGCAATACAGGCCTACCTCAGGAAAGAAGAACAATCCCAAATGAACAGTCTAAACTCACAATTAATGAAAGTAGAAAAGGAAGAACAAATGAGGCCTAAAGTCAGTAGAAGGAGAGACATAATAAAGATTAAAGCATAAATAAATAAAATTGATAAGAATAAAACAACAGAAAGAATCAATGAAAGCAGGAGCTTGTTCTTTGAGAAAATAAACAAAATAGATGAACCCCTAGCCAGACTTATCAAGAAAATAAAGAGTCTACACACATAAACAGAATCAGAAATGAGAAAGGAAAAATCACTATGGACACCACAGAAATACAAATACTATGAAAAATTATATGGAAACAAATTCGATAATCTAGAAGAAATGGACAACTTTCTAGAAAAATACAACCTTCCAAGGCTGGCCCAGGAAGAAACAGAAAATCTGAATAGTCCAATTACCAGCAAAGAAGTTGAATTGGTAATCGAAAAGCTACTCAAGAACAAAACCCCACCAGATGGTTTCACTGCTGAATTTTATCAAACATTTAGTGAAGACCTAATACCCATCCTCCTTAAAGTTTTCCAAAAAATAGAAGAGGACAGAATACTCCCAAACTCATTCTACGAGGCCAACATCACTCTAATACCAAAACCAGGCAAAGACACCACAAAAAAAGAAAATTACAGACCAATATCCCTGATGAACAAAGATGCAAAGATACTCAACAAAATATTAGCAAACTGAATTCAAAAATACATCAAAAAGATCATCCATCATGATCAAGTGGGATTCATCCCAGGGATGCAAGGATGGTGCAACATCCGAAAATCTATCAACATCAGAGAAGACAAGCAGTGATTTTACAGCATCTTACTATGCTGACGGACAGTGACTAATGGGGTATGTGGAGGGGGGACTTGGTGAAGGGGGAAGTCTAGTAAATATAATGTTCCTCATGTAATTGTAGATTAATGATACAAAAAAAAATACCATTTGACCCAGGAATTCCACTCCTAGGATTTTACCCTAAGAATGTAGCAGCCCAGTTTGAAAAAGACATATGCACCCTATGTTTATCGTAGCACTATTTACAATAGCCAAGAAATGGAAGCAACCTAAGTGTCCATCAGTAGATGGATTCAGCCAGAGGAAGAAAACAAGTCCTACCATTTGCAACAACGTGGATGGAGCTAGAGGGTATTATGCTCAGTGAAATAAGCCAGGCAGAGAAAGACAAGTACCAAATGATTTCACTCATCTGTGGAGTATAAGAACAAAGATAAAATGGAAGGAACAAAACAGCAGCAGACTCACAGAATCCAAGAATGGACTAACAGTTATCAAAGGGAAAGGGACTGGGCTGGGGAGGATGGGTGGGAAGGGAGGGAAAAGGGGCACGAAGGGCATTATGATTAGCCCACATAATGTAGTGGGGCGGGGGGGACATGGGAAAGGCAGTATATACAGAGAAGTAATGATTGTATAGCATCTTACTATGCTGATGGACAGTGACAGTAATGGGTATGTGGGGGGGGGACTTGATAATAGGGAGAGTCTAGTAACCATAATGTTGTTCAAGTAATTGTACATTAATGATGCCAAAATTAAAAAAAAAAAGACATACCATGTGGTGGGAAATTGATTCAAACACGTTTGTAAAATTACTGGACCATGAAAATAAAGAATTGGTTGGGAAAGAAAACCCCAGAAAAATGTAAAGATATATGTACATTTTTTATAGTAGTGAAAAAAACTAAAAACTTTATCAAAAAGGGAGAATTATCTAAATTGTGGTACATCCAAAATAGCTGATACTATGCAGTAATGAAAATGGTGTGGATATATACCAACAAGAAAGGTTATGTACAAAAAAGCAGGTTACAAAATAAGTAACAGTCAGATCCAATTTTGGTATCATCTCTAAGTGGGATATGTATGATTTTCCTTTCAACTTATTAATTTTTTCTTCTGTAACAAATATCTGTGACCTATGTAAAACATACGTATACAACTCTCCAATTAAAACCTTTCCATAGCTCTCCACAGATCTCAGAAGAAAGTCCACCTCCATCCACAGCCCATCTTGCCTTGGCTCTAGTCCTACGGAACTCTTCCAAACCTCCTTCAGTTCCCTGAATGATGTATGTGCTCTTTTGCCTCCATCTTATCTATCATCTGAGGCTTGGTTCAGGTATCCAGTCACTTTTCAACTTTTCCAGGAGAGGAGGTATTCCCTTAGTTGTCTTCCCTCATCCTCCTCTCCCAATAACCATGGCTACACACTACTCTGAGTTCATCTCTATCATGCTACTTGTCCTAAGCTACATAACATAAGCTTTATATTTTTTCCACTCCTAGAATAGAACCTAGTATGCAGCAGGGACACAAATGTTTGTTGAAGAACAAATTCAGGAACATTTGGAATATAATTATTATCTTGGCCTGGACCTTTTTAAGTTTCTGGCTGCTTTGAGGCATGACAATATTTTTATGAAGTTCCACATAGAAGAGGTAAAGATAGCCATTGTCCATGTAGCTCCAGAGGGTACAAGAGGGGCCAATAGAGAATTCCAATGGAGGCAGATCTGAACTTAATATGTATCTACCTTCTCAAATACTACCTACCATGGGAGGGTCAACTCTGTATCTCTAGAGTTCCAACAATGGGTTGAGGACCCACTGTAAGAATGCTGTTAAAGGAGTTCTCATGGGTGGGAAGGGAGGGATAAGGGAAAAAAGGGGCATTACAATTAGCACACATAATGCAGGGGGAGGGCACAGGGAAGACAGTATAGCACAAAGACAAGTAGTGATTCCATAGCATCTTACTACGCTGATGGACAGTGTCTGTGATGGGGTATGTGGTGGGGACTTGATAATGGGGGGAATCTAGTAACCACAATGCTGCTCATGTAAGTGTATATTAATGATACCAAAATTTAAAAAAAAGTAATCAAAAAAAAAATAAAGGAGTTCTCATAAGGGGTATATGAGGTTAGAACTATCACAAGGTTCCTAGCAATGCTAAATTCTGATATTCTATAATCTTCTCCAGTCTGAGGAAAATAGCTAACTTCTAGTAATTTATGTGAATTATAGGCTCTGTATGAGCCCTTTATTAAAACAGTATGTCCTCTGACAACATCAGCAGAATGAAAAGACAACTTATGAATGTATTTGTAAATGCTTTATCCGGTAAGGGGTTAACATGCAAAATACATCAAGAACTCATATGCCTCAACACCAAAAAACCAAATAACCCAATTAAAAATCAGCAGAGGACCTGAACAGACTTTTTTCCAAAGAAAATACAGAGCAGGAAAGAAAATTTCCAACAGACACATGAAAAGGTGCTCCACATTGCTAATCACCAGGGAAATGCAAATCAAAACCACAATGAGCTATCACCTCACACTAGTCAGAATGGCCACTATCCAAAAGACAAAAAAATAACAAGTGTTGGGGAGGATGTGGAGAAAAGGAAACCCTCCTAAACTGTTGGTGGGAATTTAAACTGGTGTAGCCACTATGGAAACCAGTATGGAGTCCCTCAAAAAACTATATATAGAGATACCATTCGACCCAGTATTCTACTTCTAGGAATTTACTCAAAGAAAACAGAATCCCTGATTTGAAAAGATGTATGTACCCCTATGTTTACTGCTGCATTATTTACAGTAGCCAAGTTATGGAAGCAATGTAAGTGTCCATCAATAGATGAATGGATAAAGAAGAGGTGGTACATGTACATGTATTCAGCTATAAAAAAGAAAGAAATCCTGCCATTTGCAACAACATGGATGGACCTAGAGGGCATTATGCTAAGTGAAATAAGCCAGATGGAGAAAGACAAATACCATAGGATTTTACTTATTTGTGGAATCTAAAAACAAAACAAAACTAAATGAACAGAACAGCAGTAGACTCAGAGATACTGAGAAGTGACTGGTGGTTAGTATGGGGGAGGGGCTAGGGTGGGGAGGGTGAGGGGAATAAAGGGGCACAAAAATTCTCAACCATAGTATAAGTTGATCCCAGGGATAGTAGTAGAGCATGGAGAATACAGCCAGTGGTTCTGTAATATCTCCCTATGTTGATAAATAGTAACTGTACTAGTGGGGTGAGGATTTAATAATATGGGTAAGTGTTGAACCACTGTGTTGTATACTTGAAACCAATATTAGATTTTATATCAATGATACTTAAAAAAAATAGTATGGCCTTTGGAATGGTGGTTAGTTTTAATAGAAAAAAAGTTCAATATTTTACTTTCTAAAAATGGTTTATTTTCTCATGATGACATATTAAAACTTCCATGAAAAAATAAATGACTTCAAAGAGTTTTGGGAACATTACAGATATCTGTCATTTTAGAGACCTTTTGTCCTTGAGGATAAGTTCTCTTAATACTCAGGAGCTATGGAAACATAATGGATTTGTCTTCAAGGTGTCTGCTATTAATGTATATCTTCATGTACTTTTGAACACAATAGGTAATGCAATTAAGATTCATAACTTTGTGAAGATGATATTCAGGATAAACAATTATTTCCCCATTATCAACTTTTCCCTGCTCCTTAAATCAAATTGTGTTTTTTTTTTTTGGTCATAGCTATACTTTTAATAGAATGAGGTAAATTATGCAGAAGTGAATATGATACTTAACATCTTTACCTTCAAAAAACTTTCAAACCAATCTTTAAATCAAATGTTAATTCTAATTAAGAATTTTCAAAAGAAGATTCAAAAGACAAATATTATAATGAAATTATTAATAGAAAAGTAAACATACCTGATCCTTTTCAAGTGTAAGTATTTGATAGCCAGTTGTTCTACTACATATTAGTTTTCCACTACTATCAAAAGAGGCCAAACGTAATCTAGAATAAAAAAAACATGATTTTTTAAACCACAGATTAGTTTAAATAAGCCCTTTGTCACTTTAAAATTTACATTTTTTCCCTATATTTTCTTTTATTTGACAAAAGACTTTAAAAAGTCTTTTCAAACTATAAACTCATTCCATTTAGATTTATAAGCTTGTGCTATTTACATAGCTGAGATACAGAAATAATATATGAATATGCCTTTTTTATTGTGGTAAAATACATATAATATTTACCACTTTAACCATTTTCAAGTGTACAGTTGTTGGCATTAAATACATTCACATTGTTTTGCAATCAGCACCACCATCCATCTCCACTTTTTCATCTTACCCATCTGAAACTCTGTCCCCAGGAAACATGAATTCCCTGTTTCCCTTTACCTCACCCCCAATAGCCATCACTCTACTTTTTATATCTAAGAATTTGTCTACTAGGTACCTCATATGAATGGAATTAACACAGTATTTGTTCTTTTGTGCCTGGCTTATTTCACTTAGCATAATGTCTTCAAGGTTCATGTTGTAGCATGTATCAGAATTTCCTTCTTTAAAAGGCTGAATAATATTCTATTGTAGGTATATACCACATTTTGTTCATTCATGAACATCTGTGAATGGACACTTGGGTTGCTTCTACCATTCAGCTATTGTGAATAACGCTGCTATGAAAATGAGTTGCACAAATATCTGTTTGAGTCCATGCTTTTAACTCTTTTGGGTAAATACCAAAAGGGGAATTGCCGGGTCACATAGCAATTCTATGTTTAGTTTTTTGAGCAATGATATACTAGTTTCTACAAAGGATGAACCATTTTACATTCTCACCAGCAGTGCACAAGGGTCCCATTTCTCCACGTCTTCACCAACACATGTTCTTTTTGTTTTTGGTAAGGCCATCCTAATGAGTGTGAGGTGCTATCACACTGTGGTTTTGATTTGCATTTCTCCAGCAATTAGTTATGTTGGGCATCTTTTCAAGTGCTTTATGGCTAGTTGTGTGTTTTCTTTGGAAAAACATTTAAGTCCTTTCCCCATTTTTGAATTGGGTTATGTGTTTTTTGTTGTGGAGTTTTAGGAGTTCTCTATATATTTTTGATATTAACTCCTTATCAGATATGTGGTTAGCAAATATTTTCTCTCATTCTACAGGTTGCCTTTTCACTTTGTTGTTAAGTGTACTTTGATACCCAAGGGTTTTAAATTTTGATGGAGTCCAATTTACCGTTTTCTTTTGTTGCCTATGCTTTGGTATTATATTTGAAGAAATCATTGCCAAATCCAATACCAAGAAGCTTTTCCTCATGTTTTCCTCCCAGAATTATTTCATAGTTTTAGCCCTTACGTTTAGGTCTTTTACCCATTTTGAGTTAATTTTTCATATAGTATATGGTAAGTATAAATATATTACTTTAAAAGAAAAATCGGTTTATTGAGCTGTTTTCCAATTTGTCAGCACCCTCTCCAGAAAAACACTGCCAGCTCAAAGGCAAAGCTGGACATAACACGTCCTACAGAAAGTGAAGGATAGTACCAGACATGCTTTCCTGGAAAAATATCTTGCTGTATTTCCACTTTGGTCCTTTTATTTGCTAGGAATAGCTTCAAAGCAACAGCTTCAAGCCCAGTGTCAATCCTATCACTTATATTGAAGGCTTTTCTTCCTCCCTGACATACTATATCTTATGTTTTTGATTATTAATACATTTCACAGGAATGGAGCCTTATCATTTCCCTGCATGTTTATATATGTGTTATCTTACTAAAGTTCTACTATTATTGGTGTAAATGATCAAGTTTTAAATTTCATTTCTTATATTTCTTCTGGAGTGAAGAGGAGCAGGACAATCTCATCCTACCTAAATGCTATGCTCCTTCGAGGCTGTAAACTGACAGATCCACTACATGGCTGATTCAGTGTATTGCGTTTGAAAATGATGTATCGATTGGTGTAAGTTACAAGTAGGTCAAAGCCAAAGTTAAAACCTGTCCATCGCCAGCAGTACTAAGAAACAGAAAGAAAGAAAGATTTCAGCTTATCATACTAGCAAGTCAAAAATAAACAGTTCGAAATGTCTTCTCTTTAAGTCATTCCAAATATCTCCCTCATGGGTCCTTACTTTTGTCAGTGCCTTTTCTTTAAGACTTACCACACAGAATTTATCTGAATATATACAAAAGTTTACCACATAGACACAGTATACATCAAAGCCAGAAAGCAGCCTTTATGATTATTATTCCTTAAGGTACTTCCCTAATATTCCCTCTTTATGATCTGTTTCATTATTTCTCCATACTGTAGTTCCATCATAAGTAATACAGCTTTTCCCTACAACTTTAAATATGCATAGCTTAGGGACTAGGAGTCTAGATGGAGGTAATAATGATCCATTAACACCTATCTTGACCTATCTTGCTATTTTTAAATACTTAAGTAACTAACCAACAGACACACAAATGAGTTATTTTAAATATCATCATGAGGTTCACAAGTTTGTTAACAATCTCTCATTAACTATTAAGTAAGGTGGTGTGGTGCAGTGAAATAAAACTAGGGTTTCAAGTGTTTGGTTGACACTCGGAATTACAACATTAATTCAACAGTTCACTGATACTTACTGAGCACATATGTGTTAGGTACTGTTCTAGGTATTGAAGAAATAGCAGTAAGTTAGTGTCTGCCCTAGTAGAATGTTTATTTTAATATGTGTGTGTTCGTGTGGAAAGAGTAGATAGATATGGAATGGAAGAGAAGAGAACAGAACAGAACGTTAGGAGAGAGTGATGATGGGGTAAAGGAGCAGGGCTTGCAGTTAGGGAGCCTGCTGGTTCAGGCAGGTGGTCATGGAGAGTCCCTCTAAAGATATGCTAGGTGAGCAGAGCCCTGAGTCAACTAAGGAGTGGACCAGGTAGCTGTGGAGGAAAGAGTGACTCAGACAAAGAGAACAGTGAGTACAAAACTCTGGAGGTTAAAAACATGCTTGGCATATTTGACAGCAGCTAGAGATGAATTCATTTAGTCAGGGACCAGAAAATTTAGGGCCTAGTCCATAGTAAGGAAGAGTTTGGATTTCTTTTAAGTATGGAAGAGGCTAATGGGAAGTTTTAGGGAAGGAAGTAACATAATCTAACTTGTGTTTTAAAAAGATGATTTTGGCTGTTGTGTGGAAAAGAATGTAGAGGTGCATGAGCAAAAAATAGGGATTGTAGTTGTGAGGCTACTACATTAGGCCAGGCAAGAGGTAATGGTGGCTTGGATGTGGGTACTAGTGGCAGACATGCTAAGAATATATTTTGAAGTAGAGCCTGGAGGAATTTCTTATGGACACCGGGTATGGTCTGAAAGAAAGAATCCAAAGTTTGAAGCTTATGCAATGGCTAACAGAGGGGTCACTTATGGACTGGAAAATACTTGGTAGGGAGGAAGTTTGGGGATGAAAATCAGAGTTCAGCTTGGGATTACTGTACCTGAGATGCTATTAGATTTCAAAGAAAGATGTCAAGTGAGTAGCTGGAGTTAGGAGTCACCAGGATAAAGAGACTATATGAAATAACTAGAAGCAAGCACAGGAGTGGGCATTAGGAGGGAGCACAGATGGGGAAGAAGTCCTAATACTGAGACTCTAGTCATATCAACGTTTGTTGAGAAAGTAGGTTCTAGCAAAGACTTAAAAAGAGCAGCCCAATGAAATAGGAAGAGAGCCAGCAGAGTATGCTATCTGGAAGTGAAATGGAGAAAATCTCTAAGAAGAGCTGAGTGAACAGATGTGTCATGTTGCCAAGAGCTTTTGGAAAACTAAAAACTAACCACTTGATTTGGCAATGTGGAAATCACTAACCACTTGATTTGGCAAAGTGGAAATCACATTGACAATGGAATGGCAGTTTCACTGGAGTTTACCAGAGTAAATGAATTGGAATAGATTCAACAGAACATCAGAAACAGGGAGTATAGACAAATAAAGGCAACTTTCTAAATAAGTTTTGCTAAAAAGGGGTGTATAATAATGGAGTGGTAGTTAGAGAGGAATGTACAGTCATGGTGTGGTTTAAATAGGGTGATGATGCAGCATATTATATGCTAAATGTGAAAGATCCATTTAGAAAATGGAGTAGAGAAAAACTGATGATGCCAGAGAGGGAGGTGATAACTTTAGGAGCAAAGTTTCTGAACAGGTGAGAAGGGATGGAATATGTTACAACGGGAGGGGATGGACTAGGATAGAACCAGACAGCTCATCCACTCTATTCTAATAAGAGGAAAAACATAGCACACAGGTACACATGCAGGTAAATTGGTAGAACTGTTGGTAGGAGGAGGTACATATTCTCTTCCTATTGCTTCTATTTTCTGAGTGAAGAAAGAAGCAAGGGCCATCAGACAAGAAACCAGGGTGATAGCACTGCCATTTTGAGAAGGTATGAGAGTTACTCAAAGGAGAATAAATTCACTAGGGAACTGTAGGAGGATCACCATGTAGCCCTAAAGATCTGCTTGAGGCTTACAGTTACACACATTCAAGTTAAACTTTGTGGGGCTTGCTGTTTTTCTTTAGTCACACTCATCTGTGTGGAAGCAGGCATGGAGTTGGGATTTAACAAGAACTGGGGTTTAGCCAGTGAGTTTGACAGAGTGGAAAAGAAGTTAAGAGTATAAGCCAGGGACCAATATTAAGATGGAACATAAAACATAAGTCAAGAAAGAAGTAGGGATGTGTTGAGAGGGTGATTGGAAAAAAAGTAGTAAGAATGATTTATTGTAATAGTCAAAGCAATCCTGAGAAGAAAGAATAAAGCAGGGGGGATTAAACTCCCCGACTCAAATGATTTATTGTAATAGCCAAAGCTATCCTGAGAAGAAAGAATAAAGCAGGGCGGATTAAACTCCCCGACTCAAAGCTCTACTACAAAGCCACAGTAATCAAGACAATTTGGTACTGGCACAAGAACAGATCCATAGACCAATGGAACAGACTAAAGAGCCCAGATATAAACCCAAGCATATATGGTCAATTAATATACAATAAAGCAGCCATGGATATAAAATGGGGAAATGACAGTCTCTTCAACAACTGGTGTTGGCAAAACCGGACAGCTACATGTAAGAGAATGAAACTGGATTATTGTCTAACCCCATATACAAAAGTAAACTCAAAATGGATCAAAGACCTGAATGTAAGTCATGAAACCATAAAACTCTTAGAAGAAAACATAGGCAAAAATCTCTTGAATATAAACGTGAGCAACTTTTTCCTGAACACATCTCCTCGGGCAAGGGAAACAAGCAAAAATGAACAAACAGGACTACATCAAGCTAAAAACCTTCTGTACAGCAAAGGACACCGTCAGTAGAACAAAAAGGCATCCTACAGGATGGGAGAATATATTCATAAATGACATATCTGATAAGGGGTTGACATGTAAAATATACAAATAGCTCATGCACCTCAACAAACAAAAAGCAAATAATCCAATTAAAAAATGGGAAGAGGATCTGAACAGACACTTCTCCAAAGAAAAAATTCAGATGGCCAACAGGCACATGAAAAGATGCTCCACATTACTAACCATCAGAGAAATGGGATATCACAATGGGATATCACCTCACACCAGTTAGGATGGCCAACATCCAAAGACAAACAACAACAAATGTTGGCAAGGATGTGGAGAAAGGGGAACCCTCCTACACTGCTGGTGGGAATGTAAATTAGTTCAACCATTGTGGAAAGCAGTATGGAGGTCCCTCAAAAAACTCAAAATAGAAATACCATTTGACCCAGGAATTCCACTCCTAGGAATTTACCCTAAGAATGCAGCAGCCCAGTTTGAAAAAGACATATGCACCCCTATGTTTATCACAGCACTATTTACAATAGCCAAGATATGGAAGCAACCTAAGTGTTCATCAGTAGATGAATGGATACAGAAGATGTGGTACTTATACACAATGGAATACTATTCAGCCATAAGAAAGAAACAAGTCCTACCATTTGCAACAACATGGGAGGAGCTAGAGGGTATTATGCTCAGTGAAATAAGTCAGGCAGAGAGACAAATACCAAATGACTTCCCTCATTTGTGGAGTATAACAACGAAGCAAAACTGAAGGAACAAAATAGCAGCAGACTCACAGACTCTAAAAAGGGACTAGTGGTTACCAAAGGGGAGTAGTGGAGTTGAGGTCAGGTAAGGCAGGTGGGGAGGGAGGGAGAAGGGGATAGTGGGGTATCATGACTGGTGCACAAGGTGTATGTGGGGTCACGGGGAAGACAGTGTAGCTCAGAGAAGACAAATTGGGACTCTGTGGCATCTTACTACACTGACGGACAGTGACTGATATGAGGTATGGGGGGGACTCGATAATAAGGGTGAATGTAATAACCACATGGTTTTTCTTGTGAAACCTTCATAAGAGTGTATATCAATGATACCTTAATAAAAAAATGATTTACTGTATGTTCCAGCAGGATTAAAAAATTGTTGGAGTCTAGGTCCTAGAAGGAAATACTAGAATACTAGAAAGAGGTACTAGAGATAACATGAGGAGGTACTAGAAATATAATAGGAAGGTAAAGTCTAAAAATACTTTGCTTGAAATGGAAATTTTAAAGGGGGCGTATTAATTAGTAATGTGAAAATTGAGGATATGCTCACAGCAAATGGGTGCCTGAGGTAGGGTGAAGCCAAGATCACCTGGGGAAGGAATGTCAGGGAACAGAGATACTAAAATCACCAAGACCGATAACAAGAATAGTGATAAAAAGACAGTGACTCCAGTGAATGATGGCCACAGTAAGGGTATAAGTGATAAAGTAGAAGTCTGTGCTTCAAAAAAGTTGCAGTTCAGAGATAAGGGAGAACGAAGTCTGGAAGCAGCAACAAGGAGGACGAAGGAATAAAGAAAACACTTATTCCTCTTATACATTCTGAACATTTACCACAGTTAGGAATGCAAATGAAATAATTCACTTTTAAAAATTAAAAACAAATATTTAAAATGAGGGGAAATTTGGGAGAAAAATAATTAAATATTATCTAAATTAGGCTGAACTTTTTAAACATGAAAATTACAATTAGGGTGGAAAATTTTTAAATGTTATCCTATTAGTGAGTTGTAAAATCAATTTAATGAGTTACAATCAGCTTTTTAAGGAAGTAAATAGAATATAGGATCTTTGGACTTAGCAGTGGTAAGAATTATTCCATAATACTTTGTTTCACTTATATACATTTACATTGTGTGGTAATGAAAAATGTAATTCTTAATGTGGGTAGCAAGCAAAGGGTTTGAATGTCTTTGATTTAGGGTAATTGTAAAACGGACAGAATCACTTTTAAAAGACTATGTAACACCTCCCATATAGATTCTTATTTATTTTAATTTCTAGATTGCTGAGGGATCCTCTTTTTGTCTCTTATCTGGATACAAAAAGTTCAACAGGCTCATGCAGGGCTGAATAATCAATCACAACGGAGCATGTAACTCCTTGCCCAGATCCTGCTACAGGAACTATACCAAAAAAGCTCTTTTTATAACATCATAATTGTTACTGAAAGTGTATTTTGCACCAACAGTACAATTTGTATGAGAACATTAAAAGTCACAGCACAGACTTACTTCACCATCTTTGGCAAGTTTTCTACCACACCTCATGCTATTTCCCTCTAGTTCTTCTTTATTGATTTCTTGAGGCCTAGAAATATACATAAGACATTAAATCTCATAGAAAATAGGCAACTAACAATTGAAAAAGAATTGTTAAGTTAAAAACAACAGACAAACTTGCTAATGGATATAAAAATAAATTTTTGTGGTATAGATAAAAATAAGAATGCATTGATTAAATCTAGTTCATTGCCTTTGCTAAATAAGATTTAAAGTCTTTAATGTTTCATTGATTACCCTGACTTCTAGAATACCTTTATTAGGGCTCAGCCAAACCAGAGAAAAGGGGAAAAAAATCTATGAAGCTCATTAAGAAAATAAAAGTCTAATAAGCAAAATAAAATCTATTATTTAAATGTGACTTGCTGTTGCCTACCATGTGACATTACTGTTTCACATGCATGCCATCGATTATGTAATATAACTATTCAAACTCAGTATCCAATAGAGCTATAGAATTTATCAATTAATCTTTACTTGCTCTCCTATTTTAAAAACCTTAACTAAGAGAAATACTATTATTTGAAAGTCGTAATAACAAAATGACGTTATTATTAGTTTGGAATTCTGAATGATAAAAGTAATACAATATATTCATTCATACGCTGTATTGAGTGCCTAGACACTGGGGCCACCATCATCATCCTTATATATAGTAACAATATTGAAACAAATACAATAGAAAGTAAGTCACATAAATAAAACTAATAAAACATGTCCTTGACATCCAAGAACTAGTAGGGAACTAGACGTAAGTAATAATTATAATAGTGTGGAGAGAATTGTGATGTTAAGAGCATGAAAAAGGCACAAATTTACTGCCCAGGGCTAAAGGGGAATCATCACAGAGGAAGAATTATTTGTGCCTGAGTGTGAGCTTGTTGGGGTAGAGGCCAGGGATAAATTTTATGCAGGGGAAGGGCATTATTCCAGGTAGAAGGAATAATAGGTCAAAAAAGGACTGTAGCACAAAAGAATACCAAATGCATGAAAGATTTAGTGTAGCTGGAACCTAAGCTGAGCATGAGAGGACATGAAGCAAAAAGCATTTCAAGGGTCCTACAGGCTATGCTAATAAATTTCAACTTTTCTTGTAGACCATAGAGGGTTTTTATTATAAAGCATTTGTTCTGTTAATTAAAAATTTTTTCTTATGAAAAAATCCAAACATTCAAAAAGGAGAGTAAATGGTTAATGAGCCAATTTTTCTTATCATCTAGCTTCAATAATATTGTTTTAGTTTTATTACCAACACATTTCTTCCCACATCCCTCCCAAATGATCATTTTGAGGCTAATCCTCCAGACATCATATCCTTAATCTGTAAACAGTTTAGTATGTACTTCTTAAAGATAAGGACTTTAAAAAATGTTTACATAGTATATATCACATATGCAAAAGAGCAGTAATCCCCTCTATCATGAAATGGACATGACACTATTATATTTCTGCTGCAGAACAATAACCCTTTTGATAATGTGGAAAAGAGTTTGCAAGAGGAGAACTCTTGAGGGACACCTTACTAGATTATAACCCAGTGCCCAGAAAATACACTGTGTTCCTTACTTTTGTAGCCCTGCAACAGTGAGCACATGCTCAATATCTATAGAATAAGATCACTTCAGTGGGGACACAAGAATCAGATACTTCTGAGGGTCAGAAAACCACTTACTCCAGGCTCAGTCTCTTAGGTCAGACTCTGTATTAAACTCAATAAGGATATAGATGAAAAATCTTGGGAAATTAAGAACATAAAACATTTAAAAACTGAAAATAAAAAAGTAGTAAGATGATTTATAAAATATTTCATTTATTATAAAATGCTTCAAATCCTAATTCCATTAAATAACTGTCATTTTTTGGGTTTTATTTTTCCTCTTTCAACCATCTTACTGTATTGTGCAGGATAAGTATGCTGTAAGTATATCTGGAAAAAGATGGAATATAAATTATAAATAAAGCAGAAACTAAGAAACATGGATAATAACCTTGTAATCATTAACATGAGCTTATATATCATGTTCATATACTCACTGTTTGGATATAAACATAACTAGGCCAACTATGTTACAGCTTAGGAGTTCTTTGGTATGTAAAATTGTGTTAGAAGAGATGGGGGCACAAAAAATTGCAACATCTTAAGGCTTCTTCTGTTTACTCACAGATGGATCATCACTTCATTCGAGCTATACCAAAGAGGTAGTATAAAGATCAAATAAAATGCGGAAGAACCTCTGTGAACTGCAAAGCACTATACATTGAAAAAAGATAATAGGTTTCCCCTTAAAATGAAGAATGTACATAAATATTTTATAGGGGGTCATATACTTTTGGCAAAGGCATGTGTAACCAGATGATGTTAATTCATTTTAGACTCAAGATCTCCACCTATTACATTAATCAGAATTGGACAACAGTACCACAAATAAGAAAATCAGCTTTACCTGTATACAGATACTAAAATCATGCTTTATAAAAGCCTTATTACCAGTATTATTTCAGTATGTTGAAAGAAAACCATAATACAACAGTAGGTGACACAAAGTACAGGAATTATTAAATTTTACAAATATAGCATATGATAATTCAAATACTAATTGACCAGAAGGGTAAATATTTATAAGATTGATAATATTATAGAAATATAAGAATAAAAGTTGAATACTGGTCTTTTCTCTCTGTTAACAGCTCTTAATTTATCAATACTCTTACTTGATTTTTCAATATAATGAATGTATTTAAAAACTTATGGAATTTTTTTTTTTTAATGAACAATGATATGACATAACATACTTACCCCACTTCACTGTCTTGTTCTGCCCGGAGCATAGCAAGCCACTGCTGTTTATACACAGAAGCGAGCCATTCTAAAATACAAAAATAAATAAATATAATAAGAAAATGGGAGAACAAAAAGTACTTTGCTTTGGATAATCTCTACTTAATTACATATATTTAAGGTAAGATTTAAATCTTTACTTAAAAGTATATTCTTGAATTTGTTTTCTTTGCATAGCTCATATAATTTTCATTTGTGAGAAATGAAAATACTGCTTTACAGTATTTTCAGTTTTTATAATAGTTTTAATAGAAAATGGAATGATTATTATCTAAATTATCTAAAAATAACAACTAATTAATGGCAAATAAACCATCTCTAAATTTTTCATCAGCTGAATTATGCCCACTTGAAATAATTTTGGCACATTGGATTTAGGTAATCATTTTAAAAATAAAAGATTTTAATTTAAGTTATTCTAAATGGAATCAAAATTATAATTAATTTTTCCTTTAATAAGAAGCATATATTTTCACCACAAGTTCATGTAAGCTGAAATTATTTTAGATAAGAACATACTTATTAAACATGTATGTTGAATTGGCTTAGCTCCATATTTGTTTTTCTTCTCTTATTTAGTCCAAACCAAATGAATAGTTTTTCTATATTTAAGTTAATCTCAATCTCTACTTAAATAGGGAAATGCCCAGTGCAATTTAAATGTAGATTTTCACTTCATAAGTCTCTACTTAAAAAAGAGATCCAAATGATTGCACTAATTTATTGGTATCTTTTCTTTAAAAACTCTCTAATAAATATATTTTAAATGTTCCTTTTCCCCAAAATATTCTTGCTGTTACAAGGAATAACAAATATCTAGGCCACAATTTATCTTCAGTAAGTAAAGTAAGACTAGTTGCAGTTTATGTAACTCAGTATACATACACACATACTGTGTATTGTCTATTTGTAATGAATTTAGATATTTAAACTCTGTTCTACTGTATTAAAAGAAAAAGCTGATCTCTTTCCAGTAAGATGATTTCTCAACTCACTAATGGTTATGCTTACAGTTTGATTAGAAACAGAATATGGCTTCTCATGATTCATTTATAAAACTGGAATGAAATGGTTATACATATATATATATAGTCTCAAATATCATGTAAATATATCCCATGAAAATTTAAGTTCCAATAACCTTTGACTAATCTCCTTTAAAACAAAAAGCATTTCATCAAGTTAAAAACATGGGTGCATATTTTTGTCCCTCCTTTCTTGCTTTAATTTCAAAGAGTAAGAAGTCAAACCAGAACTCTTTCTGGTCATTGGTAGTTCATTCAGGAATAGCAGCCCCAAAATAAGTCAAAAGAACACTTGGGTTCAACTGTAATGTTGGCAGCTGATATATGAAATGAGTTTGAAAAACATGGGATGAAAATGAGTGAAACAGATTCCTTTATACAGTTTTTAATGTGATTTTTTTAATATATGCAGTTATATCTCCAAAAGGCAGATATAGTAGGCACAGTTTGCCAGAATCCTTTTTGGCAGAATGCTCAGAAGAAAGATTCTGAAACGGTACCTTCAAGAAACTTCCACTCATTGAAAATTAGTTTAAGCAGTTATTTTAAATTACAAGACCAAAGCCAAAAAGGAGAACTCAAAATAGGCACATCAAGGTACCACGGATTAGCAGCTACACATCTAATCTATAGCCATTTTGAATGTAACAGTATTTTCCCAACAGAATAAATAAGTTAGAATGAATTTACTTAAATTATTTCTCTTGTCTTTCTCTTGAGGAAGGGGGCCTCCAAAAACATACTGGGTGAATATGTAATATCTCAGATTTGTAAACTTTAAAAAAACAAACAAAAAGATAAAACATTGGGCTAAGTTAATATTAACTTCAAGTGAAAGAAAAAGGGTAGTTTCAGGTATGGACACACATACAAATTTACTTACAACCAGTAATGCTTATAGCAAAAAGAGCCTACAAGTTGAACTATTATATGAAACATTTAAGTCAGATAGATCATGAAGGTGAAGGACAAAAGTTTACATTAATAAAAAATGCCTATTGTGGATAACATTTTGTACAGAGCATCTAGGTATAAAGTGTTAGTGCAAAATTATGGAGAAGTTTGACTAAAAGATAACTCATGTATGACCTAAAAATCTAGTTCCAACAGATGACAAATTTACTGTACTGAATAACCCAAGTCTATTTTCTGAATAAAATCAGTTATGTGGATTTAAAGCACATAACTTCATTTAAAGCAACTCTTCATTTAAAGCAACTTATTTTCATAAAACTCATACTGTTTTTATCATCTCCCTTCAATTTACAAAACAATTAGGTTTCCCCATTACTCCTACAACAGTAATCCCTGATATAAAAAGTTATAATACCACCTATTTTCTCACCCATAATGCAAAATAAGGGACAATATATCTATTTCATTATTTTGTTATCAAAAGCCAAAAAATTAAGCATACTCAAAAGAATGGTGATTCAAAGTTATTGCTCAAGTTTCTATAATTGGATGTTAAGTGTTTAAGAGATTAAAGATATAAGAGATTAAACATCATGGAATTCTTTAAGTAACCAGTAAAATATAGTGAAAATATGGGCTTTAGAACAAGAAAGACTTGGGGTTGAAGAGCTCTGCTTCTCACTAGCTGTTATGACAGGATAGTCATGCTGTACCTCACCTATATGGAGACAAATGCCTTGATAAACATAAAAGATTATGTTACAAAATAAACAAATGCATAATCTGACATTTATAAGACACTGGGACACTGTGAAGAATCTGCACGTTAGAGTAGGCAGTTAGACATAAGCAGGAGAGAGACACCAGCCCATCACCAAGGAAGACTCCTCCCTGACCAACCCCTAGGCCCTCCATAGCTCCCAATTCCATGTTAAGGATGCCTATTGTGAAGAAGCCCAGGACCAAAGGGGCTTCCCTGATTACAGGGCATGTGCAAGGTCCAAAGACCTTGTCCAAGGGTAACCCCACCTCATTAAAAATAATATCTAAATCTAATTAACACTGTGGTGTTGGCTCCACTGTGGGCTTCGCTTAGGTACTTATGGGTAAGGTGCCTAAGCACTGAGGAAAAGGTTATGTAACCTAGAGCTGTCAATCAACCTGTCAATCAAATGACAGAAGATGCAGAGGCAGGACTTCCTACCATCTTAAGAAAAAAAAAAGCCAACCTAACCCTAATAGCAGGGCTACTTCCAGTTTCCAGAGCCCACTCTCCTGCCTCTAGAGTGTACTTTTCACTTTTACTCAATATAATCCTTTGCTGCTTTTGCTTGCTATCTCGTGTCTCAACTGAATTCTTTCCCTCAAGAAGAAAAGAAGACACAACACATTCCACCAGTAACATACATATTTATTTACTTTACCCCTTTTAAATTCTTAGGTTAGGAGCTAGAATCCAAACTTACCTGAGAAATAAATGCACTATGTAAGTTAGTATGTTTTAGAAAACAATTTCAGGCCAATTGAGTGCCTATTACTTGTCCAACGCTGTTCTATGTATGGGAGGAAAAAAGATGAAAAACATATGGCCCTCACAGTCCAACAGGGACACAGATACATTCTGAACTAAAGTGATCTAGCAAGAGATGATAATATCTTAGAAAGGGAATGTCTTGGGCAAAGGAAAGGAGTACTTTTGAGAATTATCTATGAAAAAAAGCTACAGGACTTGGTGAATGGATGTGGAGGAAAGAGTTTAGGAGGAGCGTAGGATGACTTCCAGGATTTGGCCTTTTTTGTAAGGTTGTTTGTTAATACTATCAATGACTGATACTGAGAAGACAGGGAAAAAAGGCAGGAAGGGATTGGGGCTGCAGAGGAAAGTTAATTACTGTTTTAGACAGATGAAATGAAACAACTTATAGAGGGCTAGTCAGCTGGATATCCAAGTATGGAACTCATGGAAGGGGCCAGAACTTGAATCTTTTAATAAGTAATGTGAACAAAGGAGATCACTCTGGTGCATTGTGTGAAAATAATGAAAGAAATCAATGGGCAAAGGCACCCTCTGGAAGTTAAGAGGCAGACAGAGTAAGAGAATCTTAAGAAAGAAAATGAGAAGAAATGATCAGATAGGAAAAGAATCAGGAAAGTATAGCATTTCTAAACAAAGGTAGTACAGTAGAGAATTACAAGAAAAAACTAACAAACTATGACATACAAAATGCTAGAGAAGTTAGAATAAGGCCAAATGAGGCCACTAGATTTTGCAAACAGGACAATCCTAACTTCTGCAGGAAAGTTTCAGTGAGATAGTGGGGGCAAAAGACAGACTGCAGTAGGTTGAGAAATGACAGAAAGGAATGGAGAGAGAGACAGAATCTGTAGACTACTCTGAAGAAGTGGCTTAGAAGGGAGAGAACAGTTGCTGTAGGAGGGATTCTGGGTCAAGGGAGGGTTCTTTGATAAGAGACATTTGACCATATTTTAAAGGCTAAGGGAGAATAAAAGGTGGGGAAAAGTTGAAGACACAGATTAAATGATAAAAGTCCAGAACAAACAGGAACTGATAGGACTATGAACACAAGAGAAGGCTGGCTTGAACAGGGATGAAGTACCTTAACTGTTGGGAGAGGAGAGGATGAACAGACAGGTGAGGAAGACTAGGAATTTGAACAAACTATTGCCTGATTGCCTCAAGTTTATATAAAAAAAAGGAGAGTTCCCATACTGACAGAGGTTATTGCACAGGAAGCTTGGGCAGAGTGGCAAGGGTTTGATGTGACTGCTGAAATGAATGAAAAAGAAGAGTGCCCAAGTGAAAGTTATAGTATAAAGAGTCCCAAGATCCAAGCTTAGTGCTAAGATGTGACTTTGCAGTGGCACCAATGCAAAAGTTGTAGAATATTCTACAGCAGTACTCAGCATTGAGTGAGGCATTTAGGAACAAGAAGGGTTTAATTTAGCTTCAGGATTTTGCCAAGCAGAGGAAAAGAACTGAAAGCAGTTGTCATGAAAGAGTGACTTGGATGATCTATCATGAAACCCAGGCCTGAAGAAGGCAGGCGAGGTTTGAAAGACTGACAAAAAATGGAAGGCTTAAAATGGATTAGAAATCAAGTAACAGCATAAAAGGGAATGAGGCTATGAGCCCATTATAAAGTTATATGTAGCCTGAAAACTACTGGTTGCTGAGAAATTCTGGGTTACAAGGTTCATGGTATTTCCATAGGTAGTGAGTGCCTAATGTTCAGCAAATACAAATGTTACTGGAGTTGAGGTCAAATTACAGGAGGCTAGGGTATTATATGGAATGATCAGATGGACACATTATGCAACTGAACAGGAGTGGAGACGCAGACAGGAAATCAAGTGTTTAAGTCTTAATTAATGTGGACAAATACCTAAGAGTCGGGAGAGAGAGGACAGAGGGTGAGTAGGATCATATGTGATAATGGTTTGAAAAGGGCATTTAGGTAGTGCCGTGACTTTCTGGCCTTCTAGTTCTATACTGGCAGGGTGCCTTAACTATAAGTTAAGAAAGTCCTCTGTAGGGAAAATAGTTATCTTCTGGGAAAGCGGAATAAATGGAGGGAAGAGATGGAAGATATGAGTTTATTGACCTGGTTCCAGAACACATAATAGAAAGGTTTGGGAGGAACAGCAACAAGGTAAGTGAGAGGTATCAAGGAGTGAAGTATGACGACGAGAGTACGGAATAAAATAGATTTAATGATCTGACTTAAGATAACTACAATGCTATGAAATAATGAAGTTCAACCTGCTTGATACAGTTGAATCCTAAAATACAATGCTTCTATACAAAGTCCTGATTTAATTTGGAATTCAACATATTTCTAAAATTTCTGACATTAGGATAGTCAAAATGGTTTCCAACTCCTTAGGATGCATAAGTTTGATGCCACATTTTGCCCCCTCACAAACAGCATAGCACATAATTTTAATTTATATTTGGTTTTTGAAACTAATGTTTATTTGGATATATAGAAAAACCTATTTATTCATTTATATCTTTTAGATGAGGTATTCTAAAATGAAAAAGAGCCGTCTCCTATAACTAAAAAAAACTGTATTTGTATTGTATTTATATATCTGAAAAATTTTTTTATTTTTTATTGAGAAAAAAAGGCTGAAATCTGTTCAGAAATATAGGATCTAAATTCATTTCAATTCTGTACTCAGTAAAAAGTTTCAGACTAGAAACACTTGTACTCATCTTGTATTCCAAAAATATAAAGGTTACCCACTTGCATAACAGACACACCTAAATTAAACTACTTTAGAACTTAAAAAAAGAAAAACACCTCTTTCAAAATTCATTTCTAAAGAGCCTTAGAAAGAAGTACAGTTAGAGTGCAACTGACCTTGGCCTCTAATATTACACCATTGCTAGGGCCTAGTGTATAACACAGACCAAAACTATTACAGAAATGCTATGTTATAGAGAATATAATCTTCAGAGAAATTATGGTCAAAACCCCCCACAACCACATAATTGTGTTAGACACCCCCTCATTTTGGCTCTCCAAAATTAGTACTGTAAAAACAATTTACATAAAATTAACAGAAAAGCAGTGGCTACAAACCTGCTAGTGATTTTATAAAAGTGCATTACATTCAAATATACCAAAAGTATTAGCTCTAGGCTTGCCTTCCATTCAATACCTTTCTGAGTAAGTATCCAATTTCAACAACTTAAATCTGTAAACATACTGCTTTATTAAAAAAAAAAAATGAAGTGTCAAGAATATTTTTCATACAAATTTATAACTTACTGTTTACAATTTACAAATTTTGAGTAGAAATTCTATTTTCTATTTCTTATATGCATATACAGTACTAAATTGAATCTTATATAAGCACTAAATTTAACTTAGAAAATTAAATCAGTAATTGTTTAAAAAATTATAAATTGTATTCACAAAGATCACATTTGCTTTGACACAAGGTTTAAAACTAGAATAAGTAAATTTAAGGAGTATTAATAGAAAAAGCAGTTATGCCCTTTAAATAATACTTCAAAAGTAATTTTTAAAAGTCTAGTCCAAAACAGTATACTAGTTAATCAAAGAACACCCATATTACAGAAACCTATGTAGCCATTTAAATATCCTGGAGAGTACTTAATTATATGGGAAAATACCTATAATATGTAATGTGAACACATAAAAGTATCCAGATAGTATAAAAATGGCTTTGGTATAAAAATGTAGACCTTGGGATTAAGAATAATTACTATTTATTCCTTTCTATGATATATTTCACTGTTACAATAAAAAAGATTACTTAAAATCACAATTTCATCATGTTCTCTTACCTGAAGGTACTAGAGAATCTTGTTCAATAATTCTTGCAGAGGCCAAATCACTGATAATATACTGTAACCTTAAATGTCTAAATACTGACACAAATGGTTTTCCTTGCTCAGTTTCAAGAAAGGTCATACCTTCAAGATCTATAAAAAACAGTTAAAATTAAATAGGCATTCTTTTCAAATATATTACTTTATTTCTAAATTCAGGTGTGTGGATTAAAAACTCAGGGAGATTTAGAAAAAAGCCCCAGGAAATTAACTTTGGTCCTAGTAGACCTGAGTTAAGAATTCAGTTGTACACTTTCTGGGATTTAAAGCTAATAGTGTAGCAAAGTGGGAAAGGAAGGCTTGAGAACGGTAGTTAGGATTATGGTATCTCTCCAGAATGCCCTCTCCCTGGGACTGAACACTCTGGTGGAGAGCTAGTGCCCAAACGCCTCACTCAAGTGTCTTCACAAGACATACAAGACATGGAACATCTCCTGGGATTCTTCTAACTTATGCTTTAGCTACATGTGATGAACATTAGTTAATGTAGTAGTTCTCTATTAAAATACAAAACAAGACACAAAAACATTGTAGCCAGGGATTTGTAAAAACAGGTGGTATTTAATATTAAAAGAATTCAAGTTTATGAAGTATATGAATTTTTTTCTTTTAGGGAGAATTTAAGGCTATTTCTAAACATAGTTACTGTAAGTTGCATTCCAATGTGCTTTCATCAGTGGAAAGGAAAGGTCTAGAGTTACTGCTATCAAACACAGACTTCTACCTAAGCAACAGCTGCTTTTCTATTAAACAAGGTATACCTTTGGGAGTGGACCAGCCCTGCTGCTATTACGGATAGGAGAAAAAAGTTGAGAGTTGCTATTGTAGACAATTTTGTCTCAAAATACATGATTCATGGAACACCGATTTGCTGTGAACCACAAAGGAGGTGCTGCCCACTAAAATAATTTTTATCCTGAAAACTGCAAAGAGACAGTCAAGTTAATGAAAATAATTTTCACAATTTAAAAATTTTTTTCACATATATTTTTTGTTTTCCTTTGGTGATTGCCCATAATGAAATCAAGCAAACAAGAAGGCAATAAGTTCATTTTTAAAAATTAATAGTTTACTTACTTACATAGCAGGCATATAACTGTGGATTTACATGCCTTATCTTTTAAAAATGGTAACATTAGTTCTAGTTCATATGTTGTATTAAATGTGCCCATTTCTGGGGTGTATTGAGCCATTATGTTCTTACAAGTGCTCCACCATAAGAACAAGTTATAAAAATGTAATTCTAGATTGTCTTATAAAAATCTGGAAATAATCCCAGGAAGACTTTTCTTTTAGGAAGTAGAAACATCTACTGTTTCTACTGAGTCCCTTTGTCTTTTTAGTTTCTCTATCCTCCTTATCTCTTTTAGTTTTTCTCTCTTCCTCTTTTTTTTATTAAAAAATTTCCCTCTGTAATTTTCCTAATCCCACTTTAACTGGCTCACTTAATTTTGTAAAAATTCATGGGATTAAGAGTATGTTGTAAAGATTCTAGTTGACCAAAATGTGGCCATGTTAATTTTACCAGCCAAATTCAACAATAATCCTTACATATAATTGTATACAAAAATGTTTAACTTTAATTTTTTTGTAGTCCTGATCCATATATATCTGAAAAGCCAAATAATCAGAAAACCTAATATACCGAAATATAATGGGTGAAGGGACCCTGAGTGCTATTTGTCTTATTTTCTGAATATTTCTCACCTCTATAATTTTAAAATTGTTTGAAATGATAGCTAAAATACTCATTGGAAAACAAGGGCACTGGACAGGTATTTTGCTTTATGCAATAAATGTCTCCCTGCAAAGCTATCTTTAGCTGTGTACTTTTACACTAGGGAAGCTGGATGGAGAGCCTAGAGTGGGGAAACAAGCAGTGGGCCACAGCTTTCAATTCTGGTCTCTGCCACGCAGCTACAGAATAATTTATCTCTTGATGGACTGCTATGGTTAACCCATCTGGAGCTCAAACGAGCATTTAAGTTTATGTTAACATTTACCTAACATCTACTGTTTCTACTGAGTCCCTCTGTCTTTTTAGTTTCTCTGTCCTCCTTATCTCTTTTAGTTTTTATCTCTCTCCCTCTTTTTTTATTTAAAAATTTCCCTCTGTAATTTTCCTAATCCCACTTTAACTGGCACAATGTAGCACTGAAATATAATTTAAAATACAAATTTCGTATTTTGTTCTTTAAGTAAATCAAGTTATATTTTATTGGTATGGTTCTTTATATATTCTTGGCCCATGAGCTTGATAGGAAAATAATTTATCTGGCTCTGACCTAGGAAATCTCACTACATGAAATAATTATACAAAATTTATTTAAATGATACAAAAAGCATTAAAATTTAAAATTAAGAACTTTTAATCATCAAAAGATACCTTTAAGAAAAAGTAAAAAGATAACCTATAAATTGGAAGATAAATGACAAAGTACTGGTTATCAAGAATACAGAGTGCCTATTAAGAAAAGATAAATATATTAAAATAGAAGACCTGAACAGAAGAGAAACATATGGACAATAACTACAGAAAGCCATCCGCAGTCTCTTTAAGCTTACAAGGAAATGAATATTAAGACCATAACATGAAATAGTTCAGTAACAACTAAAACAAAATGACACGATGTCCAGTGGTGTGTAGAGCTGGCTCATACTGGCTCACACGAGCTGACCATGTGCATTTCCCAACTCCCATTCAATGATGCTAGCCTGAAATCAGCCATGCTGGGAGAATTGGAACATGGAAATTTAAAAAATGCTACAAATGAGGGATTATTTTTTCAGAGAGCCAGCTTACCAGCATACCACTGTATTATGTAGGTTAAGACATATATGTGTATTGCAATAACATTATTTTTTTTAAAGCAGGGAGTAATAATCACAAAATCTAAGACAGTGGTGGAAGTAAGTCAGAGGGACACAAAAGGAGAGAGGCACATAAGTAAACTGAAGTCACTGATGTACTAGTACTTGAAGATTAGTTCATGGAGGTTGAATATTATTAAAAACAGACAAAAATGATGGCCATGCAGAGACCAAAAGTCACAGTGAACTAAGAAAATCATGAACTAAGGATTACTATTTATCCACTTCTTTGTCCATAAGGGTTATTAAGTTTTTTTTTCTCTCTTTTAGCAAAGTAAAAAATACATTGCACACTCCACCTTCATCTAGATAAGAAAGACCTTATGGCAGTTGATCTTAACCAGTTTTAGATCACTCTCCCCTGAGAATCCAAAGACAATATGGAAGTTCTACATTTCCCCCTAGCCCCAAAATGCATGTAACACACATACACATATAAAATTTTTCATCCATTTTCAAGGGTTACTGACATACTTAAGTTTGTCTATGGGCCCCCCATGTTAAGAGCTGTTGTCTGATAAGACAGGGTTTATTAGGGAAAATTCAGTGAGGTCAAACAAAAGACAAATGCAGTCGCCAACATCTGTTGGTGATAAAATGGGAAAAATAACAGTTTGGGGGAATCGAAGTACAGTGTTAGTTCAAGGAGTAGTAATTCAGTTAACACTAGGCAAGGCATTTTTCTTATCCAGCCTCAATTTTCTCAGTGTAAATGGGGGGCTGCAATAGAACTGTTAAGGTCCTCTCCAGCTCTAAAATTCTCTAGGTTTGTCTATATGTAAGTTAGGGCCTGATTTAATAAATTTCAATTAAAAACTAAAACAAGAAACAAACTCTTAATAAAAATTACAGGCATACCTTTCCTCCTCTTAGAAAACCAGACATCTGTTTCAGTCAAAAGCTGTTTTAAAGATCCATTCCAAGAAGGCACAAGTTTAAGGTACATCCACTAGGTTAAAAAAGCAAGTAAAAAAGTTACAAGATTTCATCATTTTATGATTTTACATTTTCAAATTGCTTCCACCTTAAAACATAGTATTTAAAAGTCTTAATTTCCATTACAAGCAATTGAAAAAGTACACCTATCACATGACATGTGAACAAGCTTTAAATTCATCAAGGTATTAATCATGGCCCAATAATAAGAACAGAATGAGTGTGTGATGAGGAATAAATTAATCCCTGAAAAATATTTACGGTCTCAAACACACTGTAGTCACACTATTAAAAATGTCAAGGCTTAATTTATATTACATTGGAAATCTTACACTAATTTATTCTATTCACCAATTAACTCAATTTCACTACATACTATGTGGGATTATAAAAGTAAGAAATTAAACAAGTGAAAAAGGAATTTCTTATTGTCCTATTGCTGTTGAGTGAGTATGCAGAGACTAGTTAAGGGCACTGACTTTTAAATCCAGGCCTTGATATTTAAAAGCTAGGCAAATTACCTCATTTCTCTGGGCCTTAATTTCTTCATTTGTAAAATGAGCATAATATGTCTACCTTGTAGGACATTAAAAGAATTAGTATGCAAAATATATTTTCAATAGTGCCCACCACATAGTAAGCATTTATTGTTACTGGCATACAAACAGTTGTAATAACAGTAAAGAATGAATGCTACCAGTGGCTCAGAGAGAGAAATGGGCTGTTGACCACTTCTTTAATGATTGGGTAACTCAGTTACTAAACTTCCTTAAAGAAAAATAATAATAAAATGTCATCTCATAAAAATAATTGCAATGATATAACCTAGAAGGTGTCTCATTCCAAGATTTCACAACTTGGTTAAATGCAGACTCCATTGCTGGGGACAAAAGGCTGGAGGCAAAATTATGCAGTGGGAAAAGCAACAAACCAGGACTCATAGGCCTGGGTTCTGTCTCAAGTCTGTCACTTAGTAATTGCAAGAATTCTAAGTCTGACCATCTACAGAACAAGAATGGCTGATTTGTTTCTTCAGAGAGTTGTGAAAATAAAATTATATTTATAATGTTGAAACCTTTCAAAAGAATGATGTGGAAACATCTGTCTGAAATGCAAATAAGGTCTTTAGAATAATTTCAGTTATTTTCTAGAAAAAGTATATGTGAAAATTTCATCATAAAGTCATGAATCCAACTAAAGATTAACTTAGAAAACATTTTTGAAAATCATACCAAACACTTAATATTTCTGGTTATGTAAACTACGTAACAATAACATGTTGAAAAAAATCTGGGAGAAAACAGAAATGTATTCCTAGGGTAGAAAAGCATAAGAAGAAAATTAAAATCACTCATGATACCAAGTCCCTAAACATAAAGACTTTTCAACATTTTGGCATATTTCCTTTTACTTTTCTTACACTCAAAGCCATTTCCTTATCACTGGACACTAAATGCTTCCAGTTTTTCCCTATGACATGCAATGTTGAACTTATATGCTCACATGTGTCATATTGCGTGAATACCTTTTTAAGAGCTGTGTATACATCCATCTCCACTTGCATCACAAATAAGTTAGATGAACCAATGAGCTGCTTCATGACATTTATACTAGAAAAGATAAAATAGAGGTAGTGAGTTCATATTCATGCAAAGACTAAAAGACCCTAGTGAAGCTGAAACTTTAAAGTTTTTCTATCAAAAGAAAATGTGGAATTAAAATTACATCAGTCTTCTTTCCCAGGTCAAAAAAATCTTAGAAAGCAATCAGTCTGAACACAGGGATACTTTTAATTCAGCTGGTATACTGTCAAAGGTTTTTTTGCATTGGTAGGAAAACAGAGTGTTGATCTGCTAATTAATCAAGTTAAAGCAAGGTCTCAATAAGATAACTTTCTGTATTTTCTGATAAAGTGGCAACCTTCTGCTTTTCTTTCCTCCCCATTCAATGTTTAAAAAAAAAAGACATTTATCAAAATTTATTAAAACATCTACATCTTGAAAATAACCTTTAACCTCCAGGCTTAAGAGAACTGCTTAGTCATAATATTTTTCTTACTCTTAAAGAGTGGATCAAGAAATACGTGTTAGTTTAAATTTAGAGTGGAAATGGTATCACCAGTTGTTTTTCTTTTTTTCCCTTTTTCTTTCCTTATTTAAGCCATAAAAAGCCAGAACAACATCTGGGTTTTTAAGATGACTACTACAATTTATCTTCCTTTTGAAAAAGCTCAATGATAAATTATAAAAGAGAAAATAATTCAAGTATTTCTAATGATTTTCAAACCAAACATACTGCTGAGCTTTGTTTATACCTTGACATTCCTCGGTGATTTTTTTGTAGACTAATGCTTCTCAGACTTTTCTACGAAAGTATCTCTTAAAAGCAGAAGAAAGGAAAGGACTCAGGACTCCAGGAGGTGGTCTAGTCATAAAAGTAACATTTCTATTAAGTCTTATATTTACTTGATCTTTAAAGTTCAAAGAAACTTGAATTCTCTCTATTCCATAACATACTTATATATAAAAATGTTTACACCTCTTTCCCTACCTGCCCAAATCAGTAAAACTGACATTCCAGGAAGCTAGGCATTGTTAATTTAAGTCTTTGGTTTTGTACATTTTCATCTGAATCCCATATACTCCAACTGACATTTGTACCCTTGTCTCCAAAGCACCACTGTCAAGGAAATGCAAACCTGAAAATGACTGTGAAGGTTACTGGCCTTTAGAAGTTCATTCCTGCCCTGAGTTTCTCAGTCCACCAGGACTATGTCAGCTCCCTTACTACAAACAAACCTCTGAGGGCAGAGACTATGACAATCAGCTCTTCATCCTTCACAGGACCAGGGTATCTTAATACACAGTAGACCTTCCAGGTAAGGAATGAATGAATAGTAAGAACATTTAATTCAAAAAGGCTAACTTGATTGTGGATTTAATATCATTAAGACTTAGCAAAAAGTTTAAAACAATTTTCTCAAACTTAATTTCTCAATGGTAAAACTGGTTTTTAGAAGTAAATTTTTACATACTCTAAGAGGCCAGCAAAGGTGAGGTTAACACCTGAGATTTTACTATAGTTTTATAGCAGCAATGAATGTTCCTCGGAAAATTGGCTAAGGCAGTAAACACACACATCGTTTGCAGTCAAAAAGAAATTTGAGCATTTCTTCAGTTCATGGACGTAGTCAAGATACCTTGATACCTTGAACAAGATACCTTGTTCACTTTCTCTTAAGTAATACATTTTTGTTTTATACACAAATATCTTGCATACTTAAAAAAATGAAAAACATTATTTTAGGATGAGTAATTACAAATTTATTTAAAATTCAAATACCTGAGTTCTTTAAAAAGTTCAACATTCTGGTGTGTCATCAAATTGTTTAGAAGCCATTCAAGGCACCTGAAAATAAAAAAATGGAATTATGACACTATATATCATGTATTTATGATTTACTAAGTAGTACCTACAGTTAAAATAAAAACAGAATATTAGTCTTCCTAGGACATGCTAAAATTTTTTAACAACTGGAAATTTAGTATTGTTTTTGTCAGTAGTTAATAAGGGAATATTCTCTTTATATTAATAACAGCATTTCTAATTAAGAAAACCTTATTTCATGTTTGTTAAATGGTTTATGAAAGGGTTGGTATACTTCTATTACCTTCTCTATAATTTGAATATGGATACTGCAATTCTCAAGAGTTAAAAACTGTTAACAGTATCTATTATGTCTACTACTTAGAAAAAATTGAATAGAAAATGAACTGTAAAAAGTAACCATAGTTTTTATAAGCATGTAAATCTCACCCATAGCCACTTACAAAGACAACACTTGTGAGGAAATTATTAATTAATAAGCCCAAATGTAAAAAGGAACTTTATAAAGTTCTAGTCCCTTTTTTTTTTTCTTTCTTAAAACTATACATTCTTTTAAGAAACCAAAACAGCCAAATTCCCAAAAGTGGGATGGGAGGAAAAACAAGAAAGGTAACTCACTTTTTCTTTACAGAATCTAATCCATAGGTCCCTGCTGATGTGTAATAGCCACATACAGTTTTCACATTAATTGTTTCCTTCATTGTCTCACCACACTGCTGTATTAAACCATCCTGTAAATATAAATAAGCACTGGAAAGGCCCATTTCACGTGGGAAAAATTAGCTCTGAATATGTGCTTTTAAGTATTAAAAAGGAAGAAAGAAAACTCATTAAGTGCAGCAAGCCTAAGTTTTTTATAAGGCCAGTAAAAATACTGAAAAAAAATCCAGCAAGTATCCAACTAAATACTTGAAATGGAAAAATAGATGGGAGAGGGCAAAAGCAGTAGGACAGAGATGAATATTGCTATCCTCTTTCTTTTCTATTCTTCCCTCACAGGGATCTTTGCAATATAAGCAGCAGCCTATCTGTTTTGCATGTTCTTTTTCAATTAAGACCTCTTTACATGGTTGACCATGGGATGAGTTAGGCAAGTAAACAATATGAATCATCAGAAAGTGTTCATTAAAGAGTAGAATACCTACAAATATCTAAGAGCTGCACCCAAAACAAATAAATCATTATAAACTTACACTGAAATTGTAATCTAAAGTGTTTATACAGAAGATTTCAAATGAACTAAATTTGTTTAATATATGGAAAGACTGTCACTTCTTACTCAAATTTCTGAAACATATTCATCATGCAAGGATATTATTAAGTTAAACAGTTAGTTAAGTCATAAAGATAATGCAAAAAAAAAAATGGATTTAGAACAAAACCAAAGGGCTAAAGTTAGAAAATAAAGCATACTTACTGGAAATAGGTATTGAAAATATCAAAATATTTAAAAAGTCAAATGACCTCAGCTAAATATATTTAGCAGAGCATTAACTTCAAATAAACCAGTATGCAAATGCCACATAAAAGGAAATTTAACTTTTTTAAAAGGTCAGAATAAAACATTGACTCTATTAGGAATTTAAACTTACTCGGAAGTCATTCTAGACCCCTCCCCTTTCTTCAACATCTCAACTGCTACAAATCCAGTGGATTATCCCTGCTTAACTTCTCTGGTATCCATCCAATCTTTCCCCCTCCATGCTTATTGCTATTACCCTAATTTAGACTCGCACTTGGGATTCCCGCAGTAAGTTTTTATCTCCGAATGTTGTACTCATCTCTTTTCTTCAATCCATCTTTCACATTTTCCTGAAGTATTCTTTCTAAAATATAACTGTCTTTCTCTGATTAAAATCTTCCAAAAGTACTTGTATATAAAGTCTAAACTTCTTAAAAGGTATAGAGGGACTTTCATGATCTGGCCTCTGCCCTCCTCTCTCCAACCCTTCTTATGTTCTATGCTAGAGCATGTTCCATTCAGATCTTCTAATCCTCCACTGTTTCACATCTATGGGTCTCACTTTGCTCTGCATGAAATGCTCTTCCTTTCCACCTTCTTTGCAAGATAAATACAATTTCAGTTTTCAAGGCTTAACCTCAAACATAACTGCCTTCTTTGATACCACCAAGTTGAACTGACCATCCACTCCTGAACTGACCATTTTGAGCAACCACTGAATCCTACAGGACACTTATTATCATACCTATAATACTGGACAACTCTTATTATACTTTTAAGTCTGTATATCAACCCTCCATTCCCTATTCTACACACACATACTGCAAGCTCCTGGAAGGTGAGGACTGTATCTTAATATACCTTTGCATATCCGTGCCTTGTTTGACACACTGCTTAATATACTTCCATTGAATGAACAGATCTATCATTGTACTAATAGATTATATAATTTGTGTGGTTTATACCTATTTTACAATTAAGATAAAGTTTACATTGTAGGCATTCAATGTTTTGAACCTATGAACTAAATGAATTAGTAATCATAAGCCATGTGTTTAGTGACAGTCAAGGTAAGTCAGTAATGAATAGAAATCTGTAAACAGATTTAGACAAGTAAATTTTTTTTATGCACACAAAATTTAAATGATATTACACATATTGTTTATCTCATATTATACATATTGTTTACCTTGTTTAATAAAGAGCTCCTTTATTCTATATCCAACATTGTATTTCATTGTATTCACATATTTTAGTATTTTAACCAGTCTCTAATAGCTAATTGGTTAGATTATTCATATTTTTAAATTCTTTTAAACAATGATGAAATTGCACTCTGTTAATATTTCTGCATTAGGGAATTGCAAGTAAGTCAGTGGAGCATGTGGAAGGTGGCAACATAAGACTGGTTGTTCCATTTTTTTCATTTTCTTCCTCTTCACTTGGCTTCTAATTTATGGTTAGGTAGATAAGTAAATTCTTTACCCATTATAGTCATTCTAAGATACTTACACAGAATAGCTTCCATTCATCCTACAGACATCATGAACCCCATAGTTGTAATTAATTGCTTTTGGTTAAGCATTTTAAATGACTTATCACAAATGACATATTTATACATTTAATTTTAATTTTAAAAATTGTAAAAAACTAAGCTTTATTTTTGTCTTTGGATCTTTAAAACAAAGATACAACTATGGTCCTTTCTTTGAATAATATGCATACTTACCAACTGCAGCATACAAGCTGCTGCCAAAATGGCAATAACTTGACTGGGCTTTATTAAGACATCATCTCGATACAGTGAACCAAAGGCAACCTGCAAGGCTGAAAGCAGAAGTACACAGGTAGGCTGAATCAACAATTTTATCTATAGTAGTGTTACAAAGAAACATGACTGTTTTCACACACTAAGACATAAGTCTAGGTCTGGTATGTACATAAAAGGATAAGAGAAGTACCACTAATTAAGATGTAAGTAATGGTTATTGACTGATGGTACTAATTTAACAACATTATAAATAGCCATGCATTCTACTAAATTAAGCTGGATTGTTCTAAATCTAATTTTGACATTAGTTCATGGTCAGAATTAAGATACCCTTGTAAAAAAGTTTTGTAAAGGTACCGTGTGTATACCTCATTAAGTACAACTACACAGACCCAGTGATAACTATAACCCTGGTGCTTTCAGTGCTTCATCACTGGGGCATGTGGAATAGCTTCTGGTCACGTCTATGCAGCCCTCTTGCCCAGCCACAACAGCTACCTAACTGACCATCCTTCTTTCCACTGCCACTCTTGTACATATCCCATGGTTTGCTTTAGAAACATTCTTAACTTTTCTCTTTGCCAAATGGTGAGTAATGGGTATTTTCACTTGGGCTACCAAAGAGGGGAGCAGAAAAAGCACTGGAATAGGAATTAGGAGAACTGTAGTCTGAACTAGGCTTACTCAACTGCTCTGAGACCTAAAATAAGTCCCTTAAATCCTCTGGGCCTCAGATTCCTCATCTAAGAACTCACAGCTCCCAGAAAAGGTCTTCATATATAAGGAATAATCAATGAATATAGTTTACTAGGTTTTCTATGTAACTTAAAAAATGGTCATACTTTTCCTTCCTTCACAATAAAGTCTCTATATCCCAGTCAGATATATTTACAGATGTAAATAAACTGATTGAGAAGGGCCACATGACTAAACAGATTAGGGATAGGCAGATCAGAACTGATAATATTAAGGAGCAAATCAGCCCCTGGGGTGTTGAATGGAGCTTCTTATTGCAGCCTACAAGGTTAGAAGGAAGTATGTATTTTCTACCAAAAGAATAAAAAGGTTATGATTTTAATGATTTTGTGTAATAGTAATTACGGTGGCAATTACCTTCTATATCAATATTCTGGTCAGGAATCTCCAGTTCAATATTATTCATGCTGGATTCTTTCCAAGAACCACTGAACATACTAGAAAAGTAGCCAGACTTTAAAAAAGAAAAAAAGATTATTCAGTACTTTCTGTGTCTTTCAAATTACTTTCCCATTTCTAACTCTAAGCAATTATGCTATCCAAACTAAACTATCATATTCAGGTGAAAAAGAACTGACAAATATGTCTGCAGGAGAAAAGGAATTAAGGTAAGGACACTATTGGGTGTATCAAAATACTTTCAGGTTAGTACTAATTTAGTGAAAACTAAACCAGATTCTCATATTATTATCTACACTGAATTTCTATATTACTATTTGAACCTCATTAGCTTTTTACTTAGTTAAAAAATTTCTGAGAGGTGAGGCTCAGAACCTCACCCCCCCTGCTTTGAGAGAAATCTTCTGCATCCGTGGATGTCTTGCTGCCCTTGTCTAGCCTGGATTAATACTTAGTCCATAGGCACACACCTGATCATCTGATCATCTACATTTGCCTTCTTACAGCACTAAACTATGTTTTCTACCTTTATCTTGCATCTACCTACCACTTCAGCATTTTATTAAAAATAAAAATAATAATAATAATAGGAGAAATGTGGGATCAACATATAAATCAAGTACAAAAATCAAATGAATATTCATATTTGACCTGATGGTTTATAGGTCATATTGCATGATCAAAACCGAAAGTTTCTGTGATGACTGCCCTTGTACTGTTCACCATATAAGAATTTATTCACTCTGTAAGAATTCGTTCACCATGTAAGAACTTGTTCGTTATGCTTCAGAAGATTGGAGACTGACGAGAATTAGGCTTGAGATGGATTAATGATTGTACATTGAGCATTGACCCCCCTATACTGAATTTTATTGTTGTTAACAACCATTTGATCAATAAATATGAGAGATGCCCTCTCAAAAAAAAAAAAAAAAAAAAAAAAAAAAATTTCTGAATATATTATATGTATATAATACATATTTTTCCTTCTTGATGACATTCTAAATTCAAGCTTAGAAACTATGTCATATACTTAAGTATTTCTCATAAAAATATGCCAGCACTCAAGGTGGATACATAATAATGCACTGAGAAGAGATAAAAGAAGACTAACTTAAAGAGGCCTTCTAACTGTTGAATGCTTACTGTATCTCAATGGCTATAAAGTGGGCTCCAGACCAGTCCAAGGCAGCCCTAATAGGATGATCACCAAGAGATTAGGGAAAATCTAAGGTTTGGGTCTATCTAATCATAAAACTCCAGAATGGACTTGAATTCTTAGAAAGGTACCAGAATGGATGAAGTCTTTACCTTCTAGAAAGACCTCTCATAATTAAAATTACTTTGGAATGGATCAAATATTAATTTATTTCAAAAATTTTACTGAGTACTTCCTACATATCAGGTACTGTGAATATGGCAGTAAACAAACTGAGTTTCTGTTCTGAGGGGGCTTATATTTTAGAACAGTGGCTTGCACTGTAACCAACCACATTTCTCTTGAGAGAGAAAGCCTTAACAGAGGCAGCCTCATCTTTAAATTCAGCAATCTGCCCTCAGATATTAAAAAGAAAGATAGGGAGCACATCCTCAAGTTGAGATCACTATTCTGATATAGTCTCGGGGCTTCATACTTCAAACCAAAGTAAATCTGTTTTAAAAAACTAATATAAAAACATGACTAAAATGTAAGAGAAAAAATTCCTTTCAAATGTTTCTATTAAAGAATCTTATATTAATACTCTCTTACCAGTAATTACTGTCAAACAGTAAAGAAGAAAAGAGAAACATAGCTAGCCTCCATAGGATAACAACTGAATTGTTTACTTTTCTGTTCCCAGTGCCTAGGACAGTGACTTGAAGAAAGAACAGAAGGATTTGCTGAAGAAATGATTCTAGTAATGGTTACTTTTTTGATGGTGCATTTAATAACATTATAACCATTCATGTATTCTACCAAATTAAGCTAGATTCTTCTAAATCTAATCTCGACATTAGTTCATGGTCAAAATCAAGACACTGTTGGAAAAAGTTTTATAAAATATCCCTCAGTAGACCAATCATTATACAGATCCAACGATAATTATAACCCTGGTGTTTTTGGTACTTCATCTTTTATATTAAAAGATTAAGAGAAAGTATTTGAGCCATTAGAGCAACATTTCCTTTATTTTGAAAGATATGAATCTTTAAAATGGAGGGACAGGTAGTAACATTTTCAGCATATAAATCAAATAGGTGTATCACCTAATTGACTTAGTCTATGTACGGTTTCGGTCTTGTCTTTAACTGTATTTTCTAGAAGGAAGAGTAAGTATCAATAACAAATTCAACAATCTTAACTTTAATGTTAACATTTTTTTCCCTAACTTTTCCCTTTTCAACAGAAAGCACCAAAATAAGCACCTTATTGAAGTAATGACAGAAAGGTATTACTAGGCTGCTATGACAGTGAAAATTCAAAATCTGTTTTCTAGACCAAACTGCGTTTTCACTAATAATGTCTGTCATATTTCTAATAAAACAAGGCTCCTCATCAGATAACAGTACTTCCTTCAACTATTGTCCATGCAAAAGATTACTGTGAAATGCTATGAGAGTGAACATGACTTAAAAGAGAGTTTTTTCAAGTGACCACCTTGGTTACTCAAATTAAAATACTTACTTGACATAAATATATTTTGTGTAGGCTCCACTCTTCTCCCAGAGCACAAATCTTAATGTCACTATTTTCACCATTCAAAAATAATGTCTGATAAATATATTTGGATGTACTCTTTAACTTTTTCCTGTTAAAAGAAATGCAAATGTTAGCATGTAAGATTGAATGTTTTACTGACTGCACATAACTCAAAATAATCCTTTTGTTCAGTTTCTATTAAATATAGACAACTTGTCCATTATGTGAAACGATAGAGGATATTATATATTCAAATTTGTTCACATATGAAGAGTACATTAAGAAACTAATAATAGTGGTTATCTCTAAGGTACTCTATTTCCCAGAGAGATAATGGTAGCTAGATGGGGGCAGCAAAGGAGGGAGACCTTTTGCTATATACCTTCTTACATTTTTCTATTTTTGAATTAAGTAAATTATCTAGGCATGTGGTGATTTTTTGCTTATTTCCTCATTTAAAAATCCGTACTATGGAGGATCTCATAATTGCAGTAATACAATATGAAACTACAAAAGGGAGAACAAGAGTAAAAATTTCACCTACCCAAGTTATTTTAAAAATAATTTACATTTAATCTTATTTTAGTACCAACTTATTCTTAAACTAGTTAAAATGTTCTTTTTTTTGTCCATTGGACAAAATGGTTTTCAGCCTTACACCAAAGGTTTTCAAAACTATGCTCAGTGAAGAAGTGTCTTGGGGCCCCCCAGGAGAGCCACAGTGTGAACTCCGGCATCCTACCCAACTTCAACCAGAGCAGTGTCGTATGCTCTATTTACAAACATCTTGGATTTCTGCAAAAGATTTAATTTAAAGGAAGAATTTTATTTTTTTAAAGTTTGATAATTATTGCTTAAGATGGTTCAGTAAATAAAAGACAAGATTTAGGCAGCAGCTGATAAATATCTTTTACATTCCTGGTAAATCTTGACAGCTTTCCTAGTAGCTAAAATTTTTAAATCTTTTTAAAGATGAAGCAGTTGTTTCAGATGGTGTCTTGAACCAGTGTATTTAACATTTCTTCCCAAGAGACAGTAAAAATAGCACATGCTTTGGTGGTGGACACACTTGGGTTTGAGTCTCAGCTCCACATCTCAGTTACCCCAGATGTAAAGAGGGTATTAATAGTATCCACTTTATTAGGTTGCTGTGAGAAATAGATGAGACAGTGTAGTTTCTAGTTCCTGACAGCATTCTCCCCAAATTACATAAAAAGATTAAAAGTACAGAAAGGAATAAGCCCACCACAGGAAGAAGGTGGGGGTGAATCTATGACCTGATGAGAGACTTCTCTGGATCTAGAAGTTAGAAATATACTGGAATGGTAAAGAAGCAGTGAAGGCCACAGCTCGAAATACCACGGAGGTTGGATGTATAAAGGCTGAAGCCCATCTGCATTTCAAAACTCCTGGGGTGCTGGGAGGATGAGGTCTCAGAGCAAACAGAAGGCAGAAGTGAGAAAGAAGTGAGGTAGAAAATGGGGAAACTTGTTCCCCTAATGGCCTCCTGCACTCTCTATGAACACAGAATACAAATAAGCAAGTACAGATAACTCAAGCATAAAGATTCCAAGGATTCTAGAAAGAAATAGAACAAATCTGTCAGGAAGATAAAAGACTTTAGTGTAGGTGTTGGTGCCCCCAAACAACCAATCCTCATTCTGGCATTTGAGGAATCTACTCTGCTAAGTTTCCAACCCATTTATCCTAACTCATCGTTCCCAAACTGTGCTGCAAAGCACCTGGAGCGCCACAGCAAATTCAGGAAGGCATGCAGAATATTTTAAATTTGAGAGAAAGACAGCAACATCTTTCAGATACCATGCACTCTACTACTATTGTTTGGACCTAACTATAAAATATTTCTTTAGGACCAGAGATGCCATGAAAAAAGTTAGAGATACTAAGGGCTCTGTGCAGCAAGAAAGTTTGGGAATCTGTTCTAAAACAAAGCATGCCCTACCCATATCCAAATTAGTCTGCCTACTCAAAGGGGAGGCCTAGTAGAAAGAGATCTATTTACTCAATTTAAAACACCCCCCGGCAATTTCTCATTCTTAAATATAAACAGATAACCAAGGATCACCCAACATGAGAGGAAAATTAGGAACATTAAAGACTATTTCAAAAAAGAGAGATATTGGTGTCAGAGGAAACAGAAATCAGGGAAAAGAGAACTTAGAAATACAAAAAACACCAAAGCATTCTAAATTAGTACATCTAGAAATATGAGATTAATATATCTATGAAATAACAGGATGCTATGATAAAGGATTACTCAGAATTAAAAAAAAAAAGAGTTAGACTAAAAACACAATTGCTGAAATTAAAAAGCTGAGAGAGGCTGAATGAGAAAGTTAAGGAAATTTCCCAGAACAAAAAAAGCAAAAAAGACCAACAAAGTACAATCCAGAAAATCCAAAATCCAATGTAGAGGGGTCCAAGAAAGGGAAAACAAAGGTAAAAGGAGAAAGGAAATTAATGAAATAAAGTTTTCCCAAACTAAACTAAATAAGGATCCGCCAAGTACGAAGACCCACACTTAATATTCTAGTTAAATTCCAAAATACCAAAGAAAAATTCCAAAAGTTTCAGAGAAAAAAAAAAAGTCACCTAAAAAAAGAAAATTAGATCAGCATCATTCTTCTCATCAACACTATAGGCTAAAAGATAATGACATCATATCATCAAAGATATGAAAAGTTATTTTAGACTGAATTTCCATACCCAGACAAAGGTTGAATAAAGTGAGAGACTAAGTTTACATTTAGATAAGTACAAGTTACCTCCTTTTGTATCCTTTCTTAGGAAAATACTTGTGGATGTAGTTCCTTAAAATGAGTGAAAAAGAAAAAAAGTTACAGGCTACAGAAAAGTAGATCCAACGCTAGAGATGCGGTAAGTGCAGACCTGGAGAACAATGGATCCAGGCTGAAACAGGAAGATGGAGGAATTTAGGAGGGAGGTCTTGGATTTAGAGGAGAGGGCCAGTGTGTTTGGACAGACAGAAAAATCTGAAGATATAATGAAGGAATATTATTCTTTTGTCAAAGGTAGGGGTAGTGGGGGAGGCAGTTAGAAACTAGAAAACAGAAAATACCAAAAAAAAGGCATTGTTCCAATAAGATACAAATAAACAGGGCATGACTTTAAGCACTTGATGTAATATAAGAAAATGATTCCATTTTTTTCCCTTTATTATTTTTATTAAGGTATTACTGATATGAAATGATTCCACTTTACTGTGATATTAGAAAATTTCTTCAAGAGAGAAAAAAGATTGTGACACTGGACCCATGAAGTATGATTTATAATCTTAGCACACTACTTAACTCTGCAATAAACAATACTTACATAGTTGTAACAACAAACACTGTTTACTAGATTCCAATTTTTGGACACGATCTAGGGACATCAAACAGTTAAGTTTTAACAGTCTTGTTAATGTAAAAGTAAACCATGCAGTTGACAGAAGATAAGAATGAGGTGGAAGGTGGGCCTGGAAGCCAAAGCTTCTCAGGGAGTATTGGCTGAGGTGGAGTGCACACCAGGCAACTTGAGGAAGCATATTATTGTCAATATACAAATTCTATGCCTTAATATTTTCTTATATTCTTCATCCATGTTGGGCTGAGTAAACCAGTCCATCTTCCACGATATACCACATACTAAATTCTGATATGCATTTTCTAATAAAGGTTTGCTTTAAAGGCTTCTCCATTCCAGTTCACTCATCTGGGTCAGGAGTTGGCAAACTTTTTAAAGGTCTAGACAGTAACTATTTCAGGTTTGTGGGCCAGACACTCTCCAAGCAAAACAAGTTTTGTCAGTAACTCAGTGGGCAAACTTCTCCACCTTCTAGTGGGCTACTGCTATACCCTCCAACATCTGAATCTCAGCTTGAGAAAGGTGGCCCTATTCTAAATTCGTTCCTTCCTTGGGTATACTGTCTCAGCCCTAGAAGTAATGACTGTTCCCTATACCCACTATTCCTGTATTCTTTAGAGATTTTTTAGTAGTTACTTCCCAGGTAGTTGTTAATAATGGTTACATTAAAATTCCCCTATTCAAATTACTTGATTTCTCTCGTTCAAATAGATCCTGACATGCCTATTTCAATGATGACATTAAATGTGAGGGGTCTAAATACTAATGAAAAGGCAGAGATTATCCTATTGATTTTTGTTTTAAAAGCGAGACCCAACTAAACGCTGTCTACAATATAACTACTTTAAATATAAAGACATGGGTGAAAAGGGCAAGGATGTTAAAAGATACAGCTTTTAAAAACTTATCGAAAGAAAGTGGTAGGGGCTCTATTAGCAGAGATAAAGACATTTTGTAATGATAAAGGAGGACAATTTATCAAGGAGATATAATATTTACTGAGTTCCCATACCAGGCACTGAACATTATATGCCTTCTAATTGTCAACCCCCATAAGGCAAGTAGTAGCTCTCCATTTTACTAAGGAGGAAATAAGGTTATTAAGTGCAGAATACAAACTAGAACTCAGAATCTTCAAACTATATACTGACACTGACTCCACAAATACACTGACTCCAGAAACGTTAACTTAGCAATTTGACAACGGGGGTTCATTTTTGTAAATAAATACAAGCACTCATACATAAAACTATATGAAAGATTTTATAAAATCAAACTATTAACAGAGGTTACCTACAAGGCTTTTTTTAAAAAAAGTAACACTTGTGTAGCAAAAACGACTCATCTGTGTGACCCCAATGATGACCTTTAAAAAAAAGAGCAACCAGATTGTTTATATGAAAACATTTTCTACTTATAAACTACATTCCAGTTCACAAGTAAATATCCTGTTTTTCAACTCTGAAAAAAAGTTTAAGCAAGCTGCAGAACAGCCGTACAGACGCATTCACGGCCAATGTTCAAGTACTACAGACTCTGAAAGATGGTTCCTAATAAAGAACAAAAAGGTACGCTACTGATAAAATTCACCTTTATGAGAGCTCCTGTGCACAATCATTTCCCCTACACCGAGTGGACAACAGGGATGCCCATCTCGAGGGAGACTAAATTCACGTGTCTGTACTACTTAAGACAACCGGATGCAAAACAATTTACTCTACTGCCACCCACTCCGGGAGGACAAAGGTGTATTACCGAAGGCCAACCAGTCGGTCGTGTCTAAGGATTAATGAAGCGCAAGCTCCGGCTTGGCGTTGCTCCGTCTCACCTCGAGGTTGTTTACACCACCGCCCTGATAGCGTCTGTGGTTTAAAATCCAGAGCACCAGGCGTTCCGACGGCGCTGCTCACCGCCCCTGCCCCGGGCCGGCCCGCACGTTACCGTCAAGGGCACGTCCGCTCCTCGGAGGCTGGGAAGCGCCGCACCCCCAGGCGCACCCGGCGCCGGCTCGCCCGACGGGCTCCGGCGCGGACGGTGTGGGCGCGTGCCGCACGTACCTCCTAGGGGTGTTGAGGAGCCGCTGCTGCTCGTCCCCTTCCTCCTCATTCTCGTCTGTCTCCGAGTCGGAATGACAGTGGCAAAAGGCCCCGCTGTTCCGCTTGCGCTTGCCGGCGCAGTAACAGAAGCCGTGGCCCGCCGCATCGCGTTCGGTCTCCGGCCTGCGGGCCGAGCCCCCAGCCCCAGAACCCGGCTCCTGCTGGGCTCGGGCTCGTCCCGGGTGGCGCAGCACTCGGCTGCTCAGCGAGCCCATGGGCCACAGCTCCCAGGGACTTCAGGGAGCGCACCTCAGGGAGCCCAGCGAAACCCTTCTCCCGCCATGGCCCTGCCGCCGCCGCCGGCCTGCACTCCACCCGGGTACCTACACAGCCACCTTTCCACAGGCAGACCTGACCGTTGCAGCGGAGGATACAGCCTCCATTCTCCGACCTGCCCGCCGCGCGCGCCGGGACCGCAGGACCTCGCCCCCTCGCTTTCGCGACAAGGCGCGGGCTGGAGAGCGCATGCGTGCGGCGAGCCTCCGGAAAGGACTGGGAGAGGCGGGTGTGCGTGGCGGGTGGAGCATGCGCCCAACGGGATGCGGACTGGAGCGGGAACAAGTGTGCAAGTTGAGGGATTTCGGTGTTCGGCTGGGCTGGGTCTCATTGTAGCTTGAATTTTGGGGTCCACCTACCGTTTAGCGTTACTTCACACACTTCTTTAGAAGTTTAGCAAGACAGGGAATCCAAACTTATTCATTCTTTCTGCAAAGGTTCCTTGAGCTCCAGATTCCTTCTGGGCCCTGTGTTAGGCAAGGGGCAAAAAGACGGCGCTATTTGGGCTCTTTCCTGGAGGTGCTCACCGCTTACTAGGATCACGCCCTAAGAAGGTCGGAGGCATGGCTTCTTTGGGGAGGAGGACCTAAAATGTGGCGTTTGCTAGCCTTTGGGTTTCTTAAGCATCAGCTTTCCTTCTGTCCTCGATGGATTATGGCAAATGTTTCCTGCAGGCTGTTTCTTCCCTTCTCACGACAATGGAACGCTGGAATAGGGTCTGGTACCAGGACTGTCAGTGCTTAAGGTGCCTTATGGAGGCCCAAGCAAAATTTACAGCTGTCTACTTGGAGTATGCAGCCATTGCTATGGACTCTGGACAGCCGGCTGTTACTCCCTGACTCCCTTCTGCTATTTATTAAATATTTGTAATGAAATACAACGAACCACTCCAATAGAGTAGTATGTTAAGTACCTTTGGGCCCACACAAGTATGATTATTTACATTTGAATTATCATACTTCCTTTTATCCATTCTTTTAGGTAGAACAGTACAGATAGGCAGAAGCTATCTCTCCACCTCAGTCTTTCCCTCCACTGTGGTGGACACTGTCCTGAGAATGGTGTTTATCATTATTCCCATGTGTGTTCTTATACCCATAAGCAATATATTTTCTTCTGCACATTTAGGCACTTAATCAAATGGAATCATATTGTACCTATCATTCTGAACCTTTCTCTTCTCCCAAAATTATGCTTTGAGACTTATCCAATTAACAAGTCTGTTAATTTTCATTGCTTATTGTGACTAGCCCACAATTTATCTTTCGAAGGAGTTAGGTTGTTCCTACTTTAATGTTCTTATAGAGAAGCAATGAACACCATGTATAAGAGATTCACCAAATAGACTGCTAAAAGTGGGTATGTTGGGAACTTTTCAATTTTATTGAAGCTACAGCCAAATTTTCTCTGAAATGACCACCCAATTCATACTCCCAACAGCAGAAAATGTAGTTTGGGGGGGTCCCAGTGGACTGTGTCTGACTCAAGCCTGAGAAATGTGAACTAGGAAAGGCTGGCCGAGACAGCTTTGGAAGGGGGTGTTGGCAAGGGGAGGGCCAGAGTATGATGGCTGCAACATCTGTCTGCGTGCTCAGAATTTTGCAGCACAAAAGATGTGTAAGTGTTTCCCATGGTAAATGTGTGGATCATTATAAGACACAGCATGGGGTCATCTTAGATTCTGTCCAGGAGTCTTGGATGGAAGGATGAACAGACTTCAGCACAGAGAACCTGAAGGTATTAAATTCCTAGGGGCTGGAAAAGGAGAATAGCATTTGCCTTGCCCAAGGAACGGAAGAGTAGTTCCCTGGTGATGGGGTTGATAAAGGAACCCAGGAGAATACCCACAAGAATCAGCTTTAAATGCTTGCTAATGGCACACAGTGCTGATCCTCTACCATTACAGCAGTAACAATCAGGTAGGAACTTTCTTGCTCACCTTTATTCTCCTCCCTCCTACTACAACCCTAGCTAGGTTGTGGGAGGAGGAGGGTATGGAAGGTAGGCTAGATGGAGGAAGAAGAGCAGCCCACCAAATCCCTTTTCCCCAAAACCAGCTTCTTGCTGGCAGTGGGCCAGAGGTGAATGAACTCTCAACTGTAGATCAAGTTTGGAATTTTGACTGGACATATTAACTACTGAAATGACACTGTTTATGACCTGAATGCACTGCATGGTAGGACTTCTAAAACCTAAAAGTGACCAGAAAAGTCATGACTCAATCCTCTGTCTGAATCTGCAAGTAAAGACAGAAGAACTAGGCTCACTGAATAAATGAGTGGGCAGTGAGAGAGAAAAACAAAGTTGCCTCTATAAAGCTAGTCAACAAATGCAATTTGTTTAAAAATTCTGGCTAAGTAATGTATAATTTAAAGATGATACCAAAAATTTTGCAATTCTTCCAAAGCCAAATAAAGTTCATTTGAAAATTCCATACTCTTCTAGGTGGGTATCAAAGCAGAAGTTCTATTTCCTGTAATTACCTAGAATGACTATGTAAAAAACTTTCACCAAGAGCTCAAGCTTGTAATAGGCAAGCAGAAAAAAATTGAAAAACAGATCTTTATATTTCGCCCATCAAAAGACAATGGATATTATAGAATGAAGAAGACAAATATTAGTAGAACAGAGAACATTGCTCATTTCCAGATAATAAATTAAATGTTATTTTATAACATTAAGTACTGTTTGGTGTATTTTTAACAGTTTTATGACAGTAAGTGCACATAAGACTAAATATGTTATTTTTTTCCTGATGTTATAGTTCCTAAAAGAAACTGAGTAACAAACACAATTCTTCAAAAATATCTCCTTTCAGGCCCAGGATGAAAAACTTCACAAGTGAAAAAGTCTATCAGAGAAAGAATATATCTCATTTTAAAGACACCATGTTTTATTAAAATTATTTTTCCATGTTGTACACAAACTGAATTTCTGAATTAAATCCAAGTACAACTTCAGAGTAATCCTAGAGTTGAAAGGCATAGGCGAACATAAATTACTGCAAATCAACAAAATTGAAAAATATTAAAAAAATTATTTTTAGTACAAAAAAATTTCCTTTAAGTAAATTCAAAGCATTACAGCATCACCAGAATACTTAGTTTTTCTCCATCTTCAAGCTGGATTAAGATACTAACCATAATATTGTGGAATGTTCAACATTTATGTTTGGTAACCAGACACACATGTATGATCTGTATAACCACACTTAGAATTTAATTTGTTCAGACAAGTTTGTGATTTTAGTGTACTTCAACCTGGACAGAATAAGTGATCTTAACATAAGATGTGATGAAGGAAATCTCCCATGCCAAATTTAATTAAGATCAACTAATGCTGTAGATAAAATCTAAACAAAGGAGGTTAGTGGATGCTTTCAAACTCTGTGTAAAATAGCAAATTGGACTGGTAGTCTTACTAACTAGATGCCCATAATTTCAAACCAAGAAGTTGCTTGAAAAGAGAGTTAGGGAAGAAAAGTGATTTTAGAGCAGTCTTTCAGACTTCCACTTTAATAGTTTTTCACCAAAAGGGAAACATGGAATAATTTAATATATTCCAATTTCTGTGAAATGCAAATGAGAAAGCTGTTAAAAACATGGAGTACATTTTTATTTCTAATTTTAAATCTCCTTGTAGGTTTTATAAGCTTTGAAATGCAAGTACAGTTTTAAAGCATGGTAATAAGTATAGATGAATAATAATAATACAGTCTGTATCATAGGAGGCATCTGTAGGCGTTTAATTGGAAATAAGCATTCTGAGATAATGCTAATAGCAGTGTAGAAAAACGAAGTTAAAAAAATGGAAAGTGTTGGGAATCCTCTTATCTTTCCTGGATTTTATTTTAATCATCTCCTCCACAGAGAATGAGCAGTACCTTCCTGTAGTCTCCAGATGTGTCACCCTGGGGACAAGAAAAGCAAAGTTATAGTCAGATAAGTAGGTTTTAAAATGCAATACACAGCTTGAGGTCTTCTAGGTTAACTTTTCAATCTTGTCTGGAGTTTTCTCAGAGATGTTTTTAAAAAAACATTTATTATTCTTAATTACAAAAATAACACTTGTTCAATGTAGAAAGTAAAGACATAAAAGAACATAAAAATCATGTATAATTACGCCATCTAGGGATTACAATTCTTAACATTTTGGTTTGTGTATATTCTTCCAGACTTTTTTCAATTTATACAGATTCCTATGCGAATTGTAGCATTTTTTTAACTTAATATAGCCTATATCCTTACTTTAATATGTTAAATATTCTTCTATAACATCATTCTTTAGTGGTTACAGGGTATTCCATTGTACACAGGCAAAATAACTTACTTGATTACCCCCTCCCTGTTGGATATTTATGTTGTTTCCAATTTTTCACTATCATAAACACTGCTGCATTAAACAAATCATAGTTAAATTTTTGGACGTTTTCTTGTTCATTTATTCATATTTTTCATAAGATGGGAAATACCATATTAATAATCGTGAATTTTCTTAAGCCTTTTAATACGGGTTGCAAAATAGCCTTCTAGAAAGGTGCTATAATTTCTACATATAATTTTTTTATGGTCTAAATAACAGATCAATTTTTGTTAGTGCTTCATTAGCACTAGAAAAGATGGGATCACTATAGGATTCAAAGTTTAATATGTATCTATTAAAATTAATGTTAATGTATCCTTGTTCTTACTTTGCCTCATTGATCTGTCAATGAATAAGGATGTGTTAAAAAGTCTATCCAGTATAGGGTTTCCATCACTGTCTTCATTTGGAGCATCAAGTGTCACATATTTAAATGCAACACAATTTGGTACATAATGTTTCATGAAAATATAACCTGTGTTGAGAATTGTTGCCTTTATCAACATAAAGTGATCTACTTTTACCTATTTAATGCTTTTTCTCTTAAATTCTTTTTACTTAGTGTAATTCCTGCTATTCTTAATCCCAACTCTTCTTTTACGCTTCCTACATGTCACTGTATTTTAGCTGTTCCTTAGCATAGAGTAAGATTTTATATTTTTACCTAAATTGAGAGTTTATTTACTATTATAACTTACATTTTTGTTACTTCTATCATTTCTTCTGTTATTTACATGTTTTATATTTCTGTTTTGCTCCTTTTGACAACTGTTACAGAATGGGTGATGCATCCTTTATTTTCAGTCTTTGCCAGTGTTGTATATATGTGCTTATAGACATGTATATTTACATGTTTTTATATATAGAACCAAGTAATATAAATATATTTTATTTATAGTGATGTTTCCCCAAGCCAATCAATATTTTTGTACCCCATCATTTTAGTGTCTGTACAGTATTACATTGTATAGAGTCATCCCTATTGGTTAATAAAAAATATATATATAATAAATTATATACTAAAATGTATACCATATAATTTATACGAATATAAAAAAAGTAAGGTAAGTACAAATAATGCTTTGATAAAATATATTTAGTTTACTTCTTTCACATTTCATGAAATGATTTTATTCAAATGCACAGATTTTTTTAGGTGGTAAAAAAATTTTATGTATAGACATATATACATATATATATATATAACAAAATGTGCTATTTTAACCATTTTTCAGCATATAATTCAGTGTCATTAATTACATTCTCATTGTGTAACCATTGTCACTATTTCCAAACCCTTTCATCACCCGGACTAGAAACTCTGTACCCACTAAACAAATAATTCTCCACTCCCCAGCCCTAGCCCCAGCTACTGGTGACCTCTAGTCTTATGAATCTACCTATTCTAAATATTGTACAAGACTGTATATCAACACCTTAATTAAAAATAAACAAACAAATATTTCACATTAAGTATGAAATCACATGGTATTTGTTCTTTTGTATCTGATTTATTTAACTTAGCATGTTGCCATATATCAGAAACTTCTTCCCTTTTTATGCATGTACATACCACATTTTGTTTATCCACTCATCTGTTCATGGATGCCCAGGTTGTTTCCACCTTTTGGATATTTTGAATAATGTTTGCATTGGTGAGAGTATCTGTTTCAGTTCTTGCTTTCATTTATTTTGAATATATACCTGGGAATGGAACTGTTGAGTGATATGGTAATTGTGTTTAACTTTTTGAGGAAATGCCAAACTGTTTTCCATAGTGGCTACACCATTTTACATTTGTACTAGCAATACACAAGATTCCAATTTCTCCACATCCTCACCAACATTTGTTATTCTCCTTTTTTTTTAAAAAGTTTCAGAATGAGGAGAGTGGAAAGAGATGGCATGAGAAGTAAGGCAGAAATCTCTTTCCAAAACCACGTATATGAAAATACAGCAAGTACAACTAATCCTAAGAGAGTGACCAGAAGGAAGACTGCAACAGATGGCCAACAGCTGGAGAAAAGAGAAGATCTCATGGGAAAGGGTAAAGTAACAAAGCCGCAATTCAGAGGAACCCAAGCCCTTCCCCAACCCCATCTCACTGGCAGGAGGAAGAGAAACAGAGCGCGGAGGGAGTAGAAGCCCAGGACTGCTAAATACTCAGCCCTGGAGATCTACTCCAGGAGCATGAACCCACATGGCATGGTGCTCTGGAGATTAGAGGGGTTGGAAAGCAAAGACAGGCAGAATACTCAGAGACTGAGATTGGGGAGAATGGGTACCCACAACTGGCTGCTCTGGGACAAAAGAAAGGCAGGCCATTTGAAAGACTTCCCAGCAGTGAGAGGGGTGCTAAAAGGGCAAGTATTATACAGAGCTTGCTGCTAAGTAGAAATGACAGGTGGACAAAATCATCCTAGCACAATCACCCCAGCAGGTTGGGAACTTTCAGCAGCTTATGGCACTCCACCCTCCTGGATAGCAACGTAGTGCTGAAGCCCCCTACTGTGATACACTGCCTGCCAGTACTTCCTACCAGCACACACACCTGCTGCCTCCGCCATCACTCCAGACCAGCCGTAGGGTTGCTCCACCTACAGCAGCTACAGAGGCATAGTGCACAGGTGCCTCTCTGCGCACTCGGCCCACCAGCCCTGGCAGTGGAGGCAAGCACTGCAGCTAAGAAGCAGGAAAGAGCTCTTTCCTCCCAGCAAGTGCCAGCATCGCACACCTGTGATGACCGCCATTGCTCCAGGTGCTGTGCAGCTCCAGAGAATACAGCTTCTAGGCACTAGAGGGCGCCACCTACACAAAGTTGTTATTGCAGAGTAATCATTAGAAATACAAATTGGCAAAAGTATCTTGGATAAACCACAATCACTCAAACACTAGAAAGAGGGCTAAGTGAAACTGAAATCACCAATCTTGATAAAGATTTCAAAATAAAAATCATAAACATGCTCATGGAGCTACAGAAACATATTCAAGATCTCCAGGAGGACTTCAAGAAAGATATAGAAACTTTAAAAATACAGTATTTGAAATGAAACATACAAAGGAGGGATTTAGAAGGAGATTAGATGAGGTAGAGGAGACAGCAAATTAAATAGAAATTAGGTAACAGGAATACAAAGAAGCTGAGGCACAGAGAGAAAAAAGGATCTCTAGGAATGAAAGAATAAGAGAACTGAGCAACCAATCCAAATGGAACAATATTCAGATTATAGGGGTACCAGAAGAAGAAGAAGAGAGAAAAAGGGTTAGAAAGTTTCTTTGGGGAAATAATTTCTGAAAATTTCCCCAGTGTGGGGAAGGAAATAGTCTCTCAGGCCATTGAAGTGCACAGATCTCCGAACACAAGGGACCCTAGGAAGATAATACCAAGACATATAATTAATAAAATATCAAATATCAAGGACAAGAACAGAGTATTAAAAGCAGCCAGAGAGAGAAAAAAGATCACATACAAAGGAAAACCCGTAAGGCTATCAGCAGAAACCTTATAGGCCAGAAGGGAGTGGCATGATATATTTAATGCAATGAAACAGAAGGGCCTCACACCAAGAATACTCAACGCAGCAAGATCATCATTTACATTTGAAGGAGGGAATAAACAATTTCCAGATAAGCAGAACTTGAGGGAATTTACCTCCCACAAACCATCTCTAAAGTGTATTTTAAATGGAGTGCTCTAGATGGAAGCACTCCTATGGCTAAATAACTGTCACAAGATAAAATAAAACCCCAGGAAAGGAAGTAGACCAATTAATTAACTAACCAAATGCAAAATTAAATCAGCTACCCATAAAGTCAGTCAAGGGATACACAGAGTATAGGATATGACACCTAATATATAAAGAGTGGAGGAGGAAGAAAAGGGAGAAAAAAAAGAATCTTTAGATTGTGTTTGAAATAGCATATTAGCATGTTAAGTTAGACTGTTAGATGGTAAAGAAGTGGTCCCTGAACCTTTGGAATCCACAAATTCAAAGCCTGCAATGGCAATAAGTACATATCTATCAATAATCACCCTAAATGTAAATGGACTGAATGCACCAATCAAAAGACACAGAGTTACAGAATGGATAAAAAACAAGACCCATCTGTATGCTGCCTACAAGAGACTCATTTCAAACCAAAGACATACAGAGACTAAAAGTGAAGGGATGGAAAAAGATATTTCATGCGAACAATAGGAAGAAAAAAGCAGGAGTTGCAATAGTTGTATCAGATAAAACAGACTTCAAAACAAAGAAAGTAACAAGAGACAAAGAAGGACATTATGTGATGATAAAAGGGTCAGTCCAATGAGAGAATATAACCATTATAAATATTTATCCACCCAACAGAGAAGCACCCAAATATGTGCAATAAATACTAACAGAATTAAAGGGGGAAACAATGTAATGTATTCATTTTAGGAGACTTGAGCATACCACTCACTCCAAAAGACAGATCAACCAGTCAGAAAATAAGTAAGGAAACAAAGGCACTGAACAACACATTAGAACAGATGGACCTAACAGACATCTACAGAATACTCCACCCAAAAGCAACAAGATACACATTCTTCTCAAGTGCACATGGAACATTTTCCAGAATATATGACATATTGGGCCATAAAAAGAGCCTAGATTGAAATTCTACCAACCAACTTCTCAGACCACAAAGGTATGAAACTAGAAATAAATTACACAAAGAAAACAAAAAGGCCTACAACACATGGAGGCTTACCAACATGCTCCTAAATAATCAATGTATCAATGACCAAATTAAAACCAAGATCAAGCAATAAAGACAAATGAAAACAATAGCTCAGCATCCCAACTTCTGTGGGACACAATGAAGGCAGTTCTAAAAGGAAAGTTTATAGCAACACAGGCCTATTTCAGCAAAGAAGAACAATCCCATATGATCAGTCTAAACTCATCATTAGTGAAACTAGAAAAAGAAGAACAAATGAGGCCCAAAGTCAGGAGAAGGAGGGATATAATAAAGATCAGAGAAGAAATAAATAAAATTGAGAAGAATAAAATAATAGAATTAATGACACCAAGGGCTGGTTCTTTGTGAAAATAAACAAAATAGATAAACCCCTAGCCAGACTTATCAAGATAAAAAGAGAGACTACACATAAACAGAATCAGAAATGAGAAAGGAAAAATCACTATGTATACCACAGAAACACAAAGAGTTATTAGAGAATACTATGAAAAACTATATGCTAACAAACTGGATAACCTAGAAGAAATGGACAACTTTCTAGAAAAATACAACCTTCCAAGGCTGACACAGGAAGAAACAGGAAATCTGAACAGACCAATTACCAGCAATGAAATTGAATTGGTAGTCAAAAACTACCTAGAAATAAAACCCCTGCACCAGATGGCTTCACCACTGAATTTTATCAGACATTTAGTGAAGACCTAATATCCATTTCCAAAATAGGAAGGAATACTTCCAAACTCATTCTATGAGGTCAGCATCACTCTAATACCAAAACCAGGCAGACACCACAAAAAAAGAAAATTACAGACCAATATCCCTGATGAACACAGATGCAAAAATACCCAACAAAATATTAGCAAATCAAATTTAAAAATATATCAAAAAGATCATTCATCATGATCAAGTAGGATTTATTCCAGGGATGCAAGGATGGTACAATTTTAGAAAATCCATCAACATCATACACCACATCAACAAAAAGGACAAACATCACATGATCTGTCGATGCTGAAAAAGCATTTGACAAAATTCAACATCCATTCATGATAAAAACTCTCAACAAAATGGGTATAGAGGGCATATATCTAATATAATAAAGACCATATACGACAAACCCACAGCCAACATCATACTTTACAGCGAAAGGTAAAGCTTTTAAGATCGGGAACAACACAAGGATACCCACTCTCCCCACTTCCATTCAACATAGTACTGGAGGTCCTAGCCATGGCAATCAGACAGCACAAAGAAATAAAAGGCATCCAAATTGGTAAGGAAGTTAAATTATCAAAATTTGCAGATGACATGATATTGTACTTAAAAAACCATAAAGAATCTACCCCAAAATTACTAGAACTAATAACTGCATTCAGCAAAGTTGCAGGATACAAAATTAATACACAGAAATCTCTTGCATTCCTATATACTAACAATGAACTAGCAGAAAGAGAAATCAGGAAAACAATTCCATTTATAACTGCATCAAAAAGAACAAAATACCTAAGAATAAACTTAATCATGGATGTGAAAGACCTATACCCTGAAAAATACAAGACACTCATGAGAGAAATTAAAGAAGACAACAATAAATAGAAATGCATCCTGTGCTCATGGACAGGAAGACTTAATATTGTCAAAATGGCCATCCTGCCCAAAGCAATCTACAGATTCAATGCAATCCCTTTCAAAATACCAACAGCATTCTTCAACAAACTAGAATAAATAGTTCTAAATAGTTCTAAAATTCACAAAAGACCCCGAATAGCCAAAGCAATTCAGTTATTGTATGATAAAGGAGCCATGGACATACAATGGGGAAAAGACAGATTCTTCAACAACTGGTGTTCTCAAAACTGGACAGCTACATGCAAGATAATTAAACTGGATTGTTGTCTAACTCCATACACAAAAGTAAACTTGAAATGGATCAAAGACCTGAATGTAAGTCATGAAACCATTAAAACTCTTAGAAGAATATATAGGCAAAAATCTCTTGAATATAAACATGAGCAACTTTTTCTGAACACATCTCCTCAGGCAAGGGAGACAAAAGCAAAAATGAACAAATGGGACTACAGCAAACTAAAAAGCTTCTGTACAGAAAAGGACACCATTAGTAGACAAAAAGGCATCCTACAGTGTGGGAGAATATATTCGTAAATGACATATTCGATAAAGGGTTAACATCCAAAATATATAAAGAACTCACATGCCTCAACACCCAAAAAGCAAATAACCCAATTAAAAAATGGGAAGAGGATCTTAACAGATACTTCTCCAGAGAAGAAATTCAGGCAGCAAGAGGTACATGAAAAGATGCCCCACATAGCTAATCGTCAGGGAAATGCAAATTAAAACCACAATGAGATATCACCTCACACCAGTAAGGATGGCCAACATTCAAAAGACAAGGAACAACAAATGCTGGCGAGGATGCAGAGAAAGGGGAATCTTCCTACACTGTTGGTGGGAATGCAAATTAGTTCAACCATTGTGGAAAGTAATATGGAAGGTTCCTCAAAAAATTAAAAATACAAATACCATTTGACCCAGGAATTCCACTCGTAGGAATTTACCTGAAGAAAACAAGATCCCAGATACAAAAAGACATATGCACCCCTATGTTTATCACAACATTATTTACAATAGCCAAGATATGGAAGTAACCTGTGTCCATCAATAGATGAATGGATAAAGAAGAGGTGGTACATATACACAATGGAATACTATTCAGCCATAATAAGAAAACAAATCCTACCATTTGCAACATGGATGGAGCCAGAGGGCATTATGCTCAGTGAAATAAGCCAGGCAGAGAAAGACAAGTACCAAATGACAAAGCAAAACAGAAGGAAAAAAACAGCAGCAGACTCACAGACTCCAAGAAGGGACTAGTGGTTACCAAAGAGAAAGGGGGTGTGGAGGGTGGACAGGCAGGGAGTTTGACGGGGATTAAGGGGTATTATGATTAGCACACATAATGTAGGATGGGTCATGGGGAAGGAGGTATAGCACAGAGAAGACAAGTAGTGACTCTATAGTATCTTACTACACTGATGGACAATGACTGTTAATGGGGTATGCGGGGGTGTGGCAGGGGACTTGATTATATGGGTGAACATAGTAAACACAATGTTGCTCATGTTAAACCTTCATAAGATTGTACACCAATGATACCTTAATAAAATTTTTTAAAAAATAAAAAATAAAAATTATAGCCATCCTAGTAGGTATCTCATTGTGGTTTTGATTTGCATTTCTCTAATGATTATTGATGCTGAGATCTTTTCATGTGTGCTTATTGGCCATTTGTAGGTCTTCCTTGGAGAAATGGCTATTCAAATCCTTTGTCATTTTTCACTGGATTGTTTGTCTTTTTCTATTGAGTTGTAGGAGTTTTTTATATATTTTGGATACTAAACCTTATTAGATATGATTTGCAAATATTTTCTCCATTCTGTGCCTTAGTGCACTTTTATTCTATTTTATTATTTTTCCTAAGGAAATTCCTGAATATATAATAGCTAAGTAAGAGGTATAGTTTATTTTCTAAAAATTTATGGCCAAGTTGCCTCCTTGAAAGGTTAGACCAGTTTGCAGTCTTTCCATAAGAGATGGTGAGTTTTCTCCAAGCCCTTCTCAATGCCAGCTTTGTTCTCTTTAAACTTTGTTAAGGTTTTAGGTGAATAATGATGATTTGTTTTTATCTGCAATTCATTGTATATCAGTGCGATTAAACATTTTACATATTTATTGTCCATCTGTGTTTCATCTTTCATGAATGACATGTTTTCTTTTTGCCTAGTTTTCCTTTGGAGTTTTTCTCCTTTTTCTTAGTGATTTGTAGAAACTCTTCATATAGGGATATTAACCCTGTATTTTGTGTTATAAATATGTTTTCCCCTAACTTGTTTTATGGTCATCTTTGGATCTTAAAAGCTTTTTACTTACAGCTAGCTATATTTCAGCTCTGTAAAATAAAGTCACCTCATAGACTGTACAGACATAGAAACAAGTTCCTGAATGTCTTGTAGACAACAAACTCTGTAGCTCAAATCACCTAGTAGTTACATCTCTCCTGGCTGTGAATAAGATTCACAATATTTTAATCATAGATCAAATCCTGATTTGATGTTCATTGTGCAGGCAACACTAGTTTCTAGGGAAATGGGTCTTGGCTTCATATTCATGACACCATTCTGGTTATCTCAAGAAGCAAAATCCCAGTTAATGAAGAGTTTTGAAGGATGTGAATCATTTCTTGTCACTCCCATGCCATGTTAGGACTCTTAGAAGTCTGGTGCCAGGTAAAGAACAGCAATCCAGGATAACTAACATGCTTTCCCATATTTTCAGCAAACTTTATCTGGCCCTAGATAGGGTTCTGGATGATTGATTCAGTTGCTTTCTTTCATTGCAAGAAGGGAGACAAGGAAATTGTGCTCTTAAGGTATTCATTAAAATACACTTCTCTCTGTTTGTGGTCAACATGAAATAATTACTATGTTTAGAAGGCAAATATTTCCAGCTTCTAGCCGGGCAGAGATTTAAACATTTGTGTGAAAATAGAGAGACTGGAAATCTCTGAATTAGAGTACCATCTTTAAAGGGAATGATACCTGCCAAGGAGAGAAAAAGAGGTGTCTAAGTACTTAGGTAGAACCCTGTCCTTTCATCAGAGCTCTCCCATGGACCAGGCAGGGACCCTGTGACCTACCTTGATGAAGGAGTATAGAGACTGCCCATAGAGTCTCTTGAAGTTGTCCCGGATGTCCAACATATCAATCTCTGCTCGAGAAACCATCACTCTGATGAGGGTGTCATCATTGGTGCCCAAGCCCTAAGGAAGAAAACAAGATCCCTGCATATCAAGGCCTAGCTGGTTTTCAGATGGAGCGCTTCATTAGATTATCAAGGTAAGCCTGTGTATGTTCTGCTGATGTCCTGTGTGCACAGTGTTAAAGGCCTGTGGACTATGGCTCTTCAGCATGATGTTTGAGACTTTCCACAGCCTACCTTTCCAACACTCTGTGTTCTGACCAGAGGAGACCGCTCTCTGCCATTCTAGAGACATACTCGGTGTTCTTGAGTCGGCCTGCCTCACCTATTCCTGTCCCCAAATGTCATCCTTTCTTCCCCCAGCCCTACCATGCAAAATCCTCTCATGTAAAACTTCCTTTAAGGTCCAGCTCAAATATACCAACTTCTTTATATATTCTTTTCTGCTTCTTACCCCTGAAGCAAACAATATTGTTTAAAAAAATTCCTTTTCCTCTGTATTCCTATAACATTTAGATCGTCAACTGCTATCTTACATTTTATTTTGTTCTTATTGATGTTTTGCACATACTTCCCCTCAAGACTAGATGTTCTTTGAAGCAAGGACTACGTTTGGATCTTTCCTGCACCTCCCATGGTTTACAGCAAGAAATCGTGCACAGAGTACAATGCATGGTTAGGAGTTTGGGCTCAGGAGCCAGCCAGCCAGTGTTTGCATCCCTACTCCATCACTTTCTCACTGAGGACCTTAGGCAAAACACGTATCCTCTCTATGCCTCACTTCTCTCATCTGCAAAATGGAGGCTGCTAACAGTACCTACCACATAGAACTATTGTGGGTATAAAATTAATCTATACGTATAAAGCATTAGGAACAGTGATCACACATTATAAGTACTCAGTAAATATTACCTAATATTATTATTATCAGGCAGTCAGTGGAGGATTTGATGAATTGAACTGAGTATCTCACGCTGATTTTGGCTAATTGGTGTGGGGAATATAAGCAAGCATATGAAGGTGGACACAAAACACATCAGAGTCATTCAGATGCTAAAAATGAAGCTATGTACCTTCATAGACTTATAAAGTCTTTCAGCAAAATATGCAGATTTATTCCTCATGCACTTCACTGTAGAGAGAAAAAAATAAAAGATTATAGATAAAACCTATGAGAAAAAGTGACAGTTGTTCCCTCTGTTTCTATAAGGTAAGAAGAAGTATCTCTTAATTGCTTTGTCAGAAAGATTTTAACAAAATGATGTTTTATGAACATAGGCTATGCTGAAAGCATTTTCACAGATGGCAAGTATCCTCAATTTATTGTCCTGGAGAAGTCAGTAATAAAGGCCACTAAAGCAAAAGACAGCATATAGTTTCAAAATGATTTTTCTCTCTCCCATATTAAACAACTTTTAGTTCTAACCATTCATAGACTCACAAGATGCAGCTAGTATAGGATTATCTTTCTATACACTGAGATGCAAAGGCACAGAGGATATAAAATATATGAGGCCCCATGGTACAATGACAATCGAGTTGTATATATTCCTTGTTTAAAATTCTGGATCACATCATGAGTGATTTAAACAATTTTTAAATTCCTGAAATAAAAAACTATGTCCCCATGACAACCAAGATTAATGAGGAAAGTCTATAAACATCTGTGAATGTACTCCTCATCACCTACTAGCTTACCTATAGCCAGCAGAGCATCTTCAAAGCTACCAGATGTTTCAGATTTAATACTCTGTTCAATATCCTTCTGTGATAGCCTTTTGTATTCATCAAATACTACAAGCAATAACAGAAGAGAATTATAAATAACAAAAAAGAATAGAGGAAGCTAAAATTTATGGAGAGAATAAGCATCTTTTAACCAGACCACACTATTTATCCTTTAGCTGATTTCAAGAGGAAACTAATTAGCAATGTGGGTGAGAACCCAGGAGGCATATGGCAAGTAGAATGGGCCCAAGGAGAGGAGGGAGAAATATTGGGAATCTTCGAAGGCATCAGGCAAGTCGTTTTCCTTATCTGGGATCCTGGTTTCTCACACACAAAATAGAATCTCTAATGAGATATGCTTTCATTTCTCATGCTTTCTTTAGTAAGAAGAATGTGTCTTTTTGTCATGTTGGCCTTGGTGATCACCTGTATGCTCATCTTCCTTTTGGTTCTCAAAACTAGGGCAATTCAGCCTCTTCAAAACTGAGTCACACTGGTAACAACTGATCGCATCTTTTAATAGACTTTAAATACAATTTTTTTGCCTTTTTGCCAAGTATTTTTTAATGTGATGAACATATTTTCCTCTCCTGCTACCTCCTTCAGAGCTTTCTTACAATGGATATCTGTTTTGTTTATCTTCTTAATATCACCTTCTCTGGGGTGCTGCCCCACCCCTCATCTGTGATTCTCACTGGGCTGGCAATCCGGACACATCCCAACCCCCAATGTACACCATAAGCTCTACCAAACGAGTGAGCAATTTACTTAACCAGAACCAATCAGTCTTAGTCTCCTGGTAATTTGTTTAATTGAGCAGATCATGGGATGGTCAAAAGCAGTAAGTCATCTTTAACCTTAGAGAACATAAGACTCTCCAGGAAAATCTTAAAACTTCCTGGGCATCACCCTCAGAGATTTAAGTCAGCCAGTCTGAAATACGGGTTCAAGAATCAGCATTTTAAAAGAAAACCAGACTTTGGGAAACTCTGCCTTAAAAATAAAATTCATGACTCCCTTCTACTGAAATCCCCAGAACTGTCTTGATTTCTGTTCTTCCTGCAGTTGTTCAACTCTCCCTTTAATTCAAAGAGCCAAAAGTATTTCCCATTGTCCCACTTGTCCCATTCTGTATTATTCCCTCTTAAATTGGAGTCTGTGTACTGCTTGGAACAAAAAAATCTAATTGACATATTTTCTAAGCCTCAGTTTTCTCCACTGTAAAATGGGGAAAATAATGGGTGCTCCACTGGGATATTGCAACAAATAATGCTTATGTGTTTAGCACTAGACCTGGAAGACAGACAATTAACAAACCTCAGTTATTATATACCCTCACTATTATTGTTGGTTGGTAAGAAAATAGTGAAATTTTCTTGATCCAAATAGTGCTTAGTCATCTTATGCCACATAACCCCTGAAGAAATCACTTATATTAGCTTTACAACTTGGAAGTTCCATAGGAATAAGTGTCAACCAACATTTTTATTGTTTGCTGATGTGCTGAAGATTTTTCCATCTGTAACCAAATTTAATGGGGCTGCTTTGGAGAAAGGACCAACTATGATGGGCAGTTTCCTCTAAGTAGGAATGCCAGATTCCTATGAATACATTTTGTATCTAATTGTTCGTAATGAATCTTTCAGAAGTTGGCCCTCATGCACATATATTTCCAAGGTAAGAAATCTAAGACAGTTCAATACAATCAGTTCTTTGTAGCAAATAAAATGGACCAGGTTATTGATTAATTATGGGCAATATTGTTTTCACTCTGCTTCAAATTTTTTCTTTGGATAATGATGTAAGGGCCTTACCATGCAACAGATGGTTTCGGTTTCGGGAACAGAGAACAGTTAGGAATTTCACCTCATCTGTCCCCCATTTCTTCTCTCCAGCCTCATACAGGTCCTGAAGCCAAACAAAATACAAGTTTAAACACTATAGAGAAGATGCCAGGACATATATAAATATGTCCAGAACTTCAAAGATCTGAGCTGGCTTAGTTTCATTTTGTTGGAGATGGGGGAGAAAGTGATACTGGCAGTCAGTAGAAATGACTTAAGATTTTTCCTTAAGTATAAAACTAATAGGACAGTCTATCTCCTTCAGAGTCAGGGCAAACACCAGCAGCTCCCAGTATACAGACTACATGGTTTTATTTTAAGAGCTAAAAGGAATGCCCTAGACTTGGGCTGTCCCACACAGTAGTCACTAAGTAGGTATTTAAATTTTAATTAACCAAAATTTAAAATTCAACTCCTCAGTCATACTAGCCATATTTCAAGTGCCTGGTGACCACATGTGGCTAGTAGCTACTCATACTAGAAAGTGCAAATGTAGAAAATTTCCACATTGCAGAAAGTTCTATTGGACAACACTGCTCTAGAATGATCTGTGATTTGCTCTAGGCTACAGAAGGTCTCACAGTGGAACAAGGACTCCATTAATAACTGCTTATATTCCAAACATGTAGGAATACAAGAAATTGATACTGGCCACTTTAACTATATTATTAACAAATCAAAATACTGTTTATATCACCTCACTGCTATTAAAAAAAACAACAAATTAACAAGTATTGGCAAGGAGGTGGAGAAATTGGAATCCTTGTGCACTGTTGGTGAGAATGCAAAATGATGCAGCCACTACAAAAAACAGTATGGCTGTTCCTAAATAATTAAAAACAAAAGAGTTATCATACGATCCAGCAATACTACTTCTGACTATATATCCAAAAGAATTGAAAGCAGAATCCTGAAGAGATATTTGTATACCAATTTTCATAGCAACATTATAGTGACACATGAATAAACAAAATATGGTATATCCGTGCAGTGGAATATAATGCAATCTTAGGAAGGAAGGAGATGTGCTACATGCTACAACATGGGTGAACCTTGAGGACATTATGTTAAGTGACATAAGCCAGTCACAAAAAGCCAAACGCTATATGATTTCACTTATATGAGGTGTCTATAAAGTGGTGAATCTCATAGAAATAGAAAGTAGAATACTGGCTGCCAGTGTCTGTGAAAAAGGGGAGATGAGTTATTTAATGAGTATAGAGTTTCTTTTGCAAGATGAAAAAGTTCTAGAGATTGGAGGCACAACAATGCACATATAGTTAACACTACCGAACCATGTATTTTAAAATGGTTAAGATTAAATTCTATGTTGTATGTATTTTATCAAAAAATTAAAAACCCTGTTGTTCCTTTATAACCAGCAGCTGGCTTGCTAAATTTCTCAAAATGCCCTTAATCGATACATTTTGTCACTCATTAGGCTTGCCTCCATCTACTCATTTGTTTATTCACTTCTTTCTTTAATTCTCTCACTGCTTTAGAGTCAATCTATAGAATCATGGAATTTTAAAGTTGGGAAGGCACAAAGGGTTCACCTAGTGTAATAAAGTAACAAACTTTGAAATTCTGGTTTTCGTTGTTTCATCTAACATCATTTCTCCAACTTCCCCAGCCCAAACTTATTTGGAAGCATCTTTTCACCTGGTCACTTCCAAGGAGAACTGTGCTCCTTGAGGAGCCCATACATATTTGTTGAGTTGCAAGGTTTTTAAAAAATCAGACAGATCTGGATTCAAAAAGTCCAGTTCTCCAAGCTATGTGATCTTGGATAGTTATTTAAATCTGTGCATTAGTTTCTTACTATAAAACAGAAGTTGTGATATCTACTTCACAGATTTATTATAAGGGAAAAAAGTCAAGTAGTTAACACAATGCCTGGTATCTTGTAAATCCACAAAAAAAACTGACGGTGGACATAATATTTAAAGAATAAATGGCTCACTAATGCTCAATTTGGGATTCACCTAGGTAATGGAGGTTCCTTCCAACATGCCCCAAAATGCTATCCTTAAGGTAGCTGAAATTCACATAAGCCTCCAAGAGTTCAAGTGTTCTTAATAACTCTTCCGTCCTCAAAGCTTCTGGATGGAAAGCAATTTCCTGTATCTCCTGTGTTAGATTGGGCCTCCCTGAATCCTCAGAGCTCTCATGACACATATACCCCTCTCCCTTCTGCTGAAAGCAACAGGTTCTTTCCTGCAGAACCCATAGTCGTTGATACCTCACATACTGAATAGGATGAATACATCTTTATGGTTGTATATTGGTTAACATTACAGGGTCTAGATAGATTCAAATGGTCTAGGTTCAAATCCCACTTCTGCCATTTATTATCTGTGTGAACTTGAGCAACTTTTCTGAGCTTCAATTTCCTTGTCCATAAAATGGAGAAAGGAATACTTATAGGGTCTTTGCAAGGATTCAATGACAAACTTCATATAAAGAGCTTAGAACAATGTATGGTACCTGGTGAAGACCTACTTTTTATTAGCTATTATGATTAGTGTTATCTGGCCACAGTAAACAGACCAGGGGTTGATGCCAGAGCAGCCATTAGTGAGCTGGACACCAGGGAAGGAGCTGCCTCTTGCGGTGTAGTATTAACTTCCCCCAGCAGGGTACACTCTGTGCCACGCTATTTTACACAGGTCCTAACAAATGTTCTCTTTGGGGAAGTAAAGATGCAAGGTAAACAAAGCAAAGGCAGGTCCCTTCACCTCCAAGTGATTAAGAAGACACTCCAGGGTTCTCTGGAGCAGCCACACCGTGGTCCTAGTGCCAAGAAATCCAGAACCAGGGATGCTTATATAATGATGCCCTGTGCTACCCCCTGAGCCCCAGGCATCTCTGCAAGGAAATTCTGCTATTAAAGGTCATCTATAGGAATCTTTGTTGTAACATATCCCAGTCTGGCCTACATACACTGAAATATACAAGGGTGTCCACCAACTAAGGCCAGTCTTACTGGCAAGAAAGAGGCTGCTGTTCTGCTCACCTGGGCATCCTGTCTCACGAGAGCATCATCCAGAAAATTTCCTTCATCCCTGCCACCCTGAGAATGAGAAAAACAAACCAAAGAGCATGAAAAGGTACCCATGAAGATTTGGGGCCTCTGTGGAGACAGACTGGGAACCCAAGGACATGGTAATTAGAATCACAAGGGGCCACCTTTCGGGCCTAGGGAGAAAACACGTATGTCCTGTGAATGTGCCTGCATTATCCCCGTGGCTCTAATCTGTGCCTAGAGAACATTACCGACTAGGGCGGAGTCCAATGTGGCTCCCTAATGTTGCACAGCTGCTGTCTGTGCCAGTGGAAGGGCGAGGAGAATGATTGCTGCCCGCCCCTTCCACTACTGTCTCCTGCCCTTCCACCTCTTCTCTCCTGTCTGCCCAGCTGACCCAGCCTTTCTAACTGGCAAATCTGCATGGATCAATTCTGCCAAATAGGGGCTGGGGACAGAGGAGAACGAAGAGCTGGGACCAGTGGTGGTGCCTCAGGAACATGAGAGAGCCCCTGTCCCCGCCGAACACCAGCTCACAGGGAGGGCAGGGCTGAAGCCTGGAGGAACGCTACTTTCTCTGGCTTGTTAGACTATTTTCATTGCTATGCTGTCTTGGTATTCTACAGTATAGGCAAGGCTCAGCAGAGTGGTAAGCCTGGGAGGAAAAGGAAAAGTGGGTAGGAGATTAGCAGTAAATACCAGAGACAGAGTGAGGTGGGAGTTGGAGATGATTTTCTGGGTTCTCCTTTGTGCGTTGGAAGAGCAACAGTGTTAACAGAAACAGGAAGAACTGGTTTAGAGGGAAAATGAGTTCTTAGGAGGACTGATTTTGAAGTGATGGTAGACTATCCATAAGGAAACATCTAAAAAGCTGGGAGAAATGGGAGTGTCACACTCAGTAAGGAGGTCAGGATAAGCTAAATGTGGGAAATCATGTGAAATAGCTCGTGTATCCTCTTCTCTTTTCTGGTACCCCTGTTTCCACAACTAACCCAGTCTGGCTTTCTCTCTCATCTGCAATACTGAGCCAGCTTCCTACCTGGTCTCCTGCCCTCCAGTAACCTTGCGCATCACTAATGCATTACTCTTCCGAAAATCCAGTTGCAATCACATCACTCTACTGCTCCCAAATCTTTAGTGGCTGCCTACTGCTCGCCAAAGAAAGTGTAAACTGCTTCCAATAGAGGATCCCAGTTCATCCTTCCACCTTGCTCCCCAAATGAGCAGCCCAGCCACTCAGCCAACTGTTCCTCGAACATACCCCATATTTCCTGCCTCCTTGCCTCTTTCTCTGTTGTTCTTTCTACCTGGAATCCACCCACCCACACCTCCACCTGACGTCCTAGCAACCCTCCAGGTCCTCTCTGAATGAGCACCTCTGTCATGTAGCCTTTGTTTCTGCAATTAAAGTCTCCCCTTGATCCTTCCTTTGACTCTGTGCCTCTCCTTGGCACTTACTTTCCATGCCTTTATTCCAGCAACCTGTGTGCCTGATATTCCCTTATGGCAATATTAACTCTTAAAGTCCAGAAACTGTCACTTAATCAGCTTCATAACCCTCAGTGCACCAAGTAATAAGGGTAACTGGCATGCCTTAGATACTTGTCTGTGTAAATTAAAACAATGGGTATATGTGACTCGCCAGAGTGTCTACAGGAGAGATGATAAGAAGCAGCGGCCCAAGACTGTCACCTGGGGAATACTCGCATTTGGGAGGTTGAAAGGGTGAGAAAGACTGGAAAAGGGAGCAGAGTGAGCATCCCAATAAAACCCCCAACAGAAGTAGCCAATAGGGGGCATGACTCACTGCGGACAGAGACACCAGCACTCGCTGGAACATGAATGACGTGTCAGAGCAAATGTCATCTTCAAGGCTCCGCCCATATTCTAGCAAGACAGCAAAATCAGCGGCATCAGAGTCCTGCCCAACACTGCCTGACACTGTGTCACGTTCTGATCTCTCCAAGACCAGCTGTTTCATGGGGCAGCTCATCATGAGGTTTTCCACCCCACACACAGTTTTTCAAAACCTAAACTCTGGTAAAATGGTCAAGATAAGTTTAGCTCGTTATTATAGTGGAAACAAGATGTCCTTGTTCCTTAAAATGGAACAGGAAGAGCGGCTGGAGCTGAATCCTCCCTCTATGGTTCCTACTGTCCAGGAGTCTGTCCTCAAAGTGGTTTCTAGTGACGCAGAGAATAGCACCTGTTGACTGGCCTATGAAAGGCAAACAAAGTGGAGTTTCCTCCATGTTAGGGACAAGAAGGGGCTGTCAGGGCCAGACTCTAGTATGTGCCTTCTCTGCCAGGTCACCTGCCTCAGATCTTTCCCAAGAGAAACTCCAACCTTTCCCAGGCCTCAGCAGAAGGAGACATGCATTGGGCAGGTGTGGGCATCTGCATGCTGGAACCAAATTCCCAGGGGTTAGCATCTCCTTCTCTGAAGACTTACCAAAGAACTCCTATTGTTTTGTTTTCCTTCTACCAAAGTAGTACATGTTTACTACTTAGAAAACACAAATAAGTAAAATGAAGAGAGGATAAGAAAAATAACTCCAACATAACCTAATCACCCAGAAATAATAATCACTGACATCATCTTGGTATGCTTCCTCGTTTTACCCCACATACATGTTTTTCTCTTTCTTATAAAAGTGGCATCATAGCATACTATTTTATGATTTGTCTTTTTCACTTAATCCACATACCGTAGCAATTAATGTAATTTAATAATATCCTTCAATATACCTCTTGATGACTATGTAATACTCACATTGTGTGGGTGCACCATATTTTGTTTAGCCAATCTGCTGTTAGACATTTTTAGCTAATATAAACAATACTAAATAAACACTGTAGGATCTAAAACTTTGTGCACTCTAATATATTCTTAGGACAAAAAGGCATGCATCTTTTAAAGGCTGTCATATGTATCATCCTCTGGAGATCTTTAAAAGAGGAGTAAGTGGCTATCACTCTGAGATGGCTAGAGGACACAGAGTCTAATCTGGAGGGAAGAAGTTGGGCCAGACAGCCCCTCTAGGTCCTTCCCTGGAATGGTAAGATTCACTGGCATCACCACTTTTGAATAAGCATGCTTGATTCTCTGCTTGATAATAAGGAACAACTTTCCAACTTTCAGGGTAATAAAACACTGCACTGGATAGTCTAAGTAAGGAGACACCTTCACCTAAGAAGTCTTAAGAAGCCAATAGACAGTCATTTGCCTAGACAGGGACCTGCTGGAAAGCACAGCTTGGAACTGAGGATTCTTCAAGGACAGTGCTTCTATGAGGACAGTCTAATCAGTGGGTACCCACTGGCTTGCTGGTTTATTTCTCAAATCACAGAGAAACCTCATCCAGGACCATGGAGGATGCTACATACGAAGCTGGTAGGTTTGGTTTATACGCCGGATCTCCTCAGGCGTCCGGGAGGCCAGGATCTCAATCAGGCAGCCCTCATCTGTGCCAGCTCCCTAAATGTGAAACCCAGAGAAGGGGCTTTATGAGCCAAACTCAGAAAAATCTGAGTCCCAGACACAGATGGAATATAGACAGGAATCTGCAGAGAACAAAGAGACCCCACCAGGTCCTGGCCATGATTTGCTAATTTTTGACTGTCCTGCCCAAATTCCAATGTGTTTACCATAATCATTATCAGTAATAACAAAATATATGGGTTGTTTCTGTTGGTTGGTTATTGTACCAGGTTTGGGACAGTTTCTGCCCTCTGGGGACTTAATCTTTCCTTGACCTCCTCTGTACTTTTCCTTTGTAGGGCAGAATCTTTCCTGGCAAAGACTGTTTCCTCTACTTTCCTACAGCCTAGCCCACAACCTTCCACAAGGCTGAATATTTATTGACATGGTTGAGGAGGGTAATTGTATTTGAATTTCATACTTCGTCATTAAAACTGGCAGACCCTGGGCTAGGGCACAGTGGATCCAGCATCTAGAGGCTGAGAACCTTCTTACCAGTTCTGAGCCTACACTAGACCCAGAGGCTCCCAATGTGTCAGTCATGAAGTTTCATATCTCAAAAGCTGCTGTATAATAAGAAAGTTCTGGAGCTATACCACAAGACCACAAGCACAACTATAATCATTCTGTACAGAGCCACAGGAAACAGCAAGTGATTCTGTAACTTTCTGGTAAACAACTTTTAAATTACAGTTGCTGTAATGTCATGTCATGTTTTCAAGTCATTTTTAAATGAAAGAAAATCTATCTCTGTACCTCATCCTCCCCACTCTCAGAAGGCCTTGGTTACAGTTTCCTGAGAAAGCTGGGCTGCGTTCATACTCACAGACGGAGATCATGAGAGGAGGAGCACAAACCTTCATGGCCCTTTGCAGCTCCTGCACGTCGTACAGCACCGTAGGCATCATCATCCCTATGATCACCCGCTCAAAGTTGCCGCTCAATTCCGACTTCAAGTCGTCTATCAGGTCCTGCAATGCAAGAAAAGTGGCTCCATTTAACTGGTATGGTAACAAACCAGCACTCTCAAAGTGTGGTCCAGAAACATCTGGGGTCTCCAAGACCCTTTCAGGAGGCTGGCACAGTAGAAACTATCTTCATAATAACACTAAGACATCATATGCCTTTGCACAGTTGTTCTCTCACATTTGCACAGTAGCATTTTCCAAAGGCTGTTTGACATATCTACATTTTTACAGTTATATCAAAAGGCCACTAAAATACTCTTTCCAACTACGTTCTGCTGGAGACCAGATTTTCTTCATATACTTCAGCCAAAACCATGAATCCCAGCAAATTGAATACAGAATCAGATTTGAGACTCTCCAGCTGTCTTCCATTTGGCCAGACATTAAATCTTTGCAAATGTAAAGCAATGCTAATTTTCCCACTGATTTTTTTGTTTTTCAATATGTAGCCATTTTTCATAAAAATGTAACAATAATATGTAATGGGTTTATTATACTTTTAAATAAGTTAACAAATACATATTTTTCAATGTTCTTAGTTTTAATTTCTAATATAGTAAATTATCAAGATATAACCCAGAAAACAAAAATGTCCTCAATAATTTGGTGTGTTAAAGGGTCCTGAGATCAAAAAGTTTGTAGACATTGACTTGGATGTATTCACTCATTTAATAATATACCTTGAACATATTTCCAAGTTAGTACTCACTCACCTATGACATTTTTAACACCTGGTGTAATTTCTACATGTAGACACAATATAATTTCTTTAACCAATCCCCTTTTTCTATTTTTGTACTGTTATAAACACATGCATTTAGTTGTATCTTTGTGATTATTCATGATTATTTAAGACCCAAATTGTAAAAAGAAATGTGAATTATTTGGATGAAGGACCAAATAAATTCTAAAGACATTCACATTTCCTTCTAGAACAGGTCAAAGAGTTTAACAACCTGCTTAAGATCAACCAAAATAAGGAGCTGAGTTACCATTCAAGTCTAGATCTCTGATTCTCACAAACCTGATTCTACGACACTGTATCTCAATCTAATATGTATATTTTTATGTTCCATCCATCCATATTGATGAATAAATGAATTAACAAATAAATTAATGCTTAGTCAGTCTGTTAATGTTGGGTGTTTAACAAACTGTGAGCAGATCAACTTAGTTCTGAAGCTGAATAATTAACATGAATGTGTGTGACAACAACCGTCAGGTCACTAGTTCTTAAGTCACATGCACATTCATGCCTATATGTGCTCATTAAATGAGTTTCTTTGGAGATGGAGGAGAGTTTAAAATGCCCAGAAAATAGTCTGAGCAATCTAATCAAAGAAGCCCATTCCCCACTGGGGTGCCCACCCAAAGTTCTCATGCAGGTGCTCTGAGGAGTGGCTGAGCCAGCCCCATCCAACCCAAGCAGTTTAATGCCTGTCTTTGAGCAGCAGCCTCAGTCTGACTGGCTGTAAAGTATCTAGAGGGTAGAAACACTTATCATAGAGTTATTGTACCCTGAAACCTGGAAATATGTAGTGACAATGTTTCCTCAATAAAAAGATTCTTGCTTATCAGAGAGCTAGGTTTTCAGTAATGGGGAAAGATTGGGTGTAATGACTGGTAAGCGAGTTATTGAAAATGGAGACTGAGAGAGGGGATCCTGAGGGGTGTGGGATTCAGTCTGAAGGGGAAAACATAGTGAATGAGTCATCTGAATGTATAAGCTACTAAAATACATATATATATATATATATATATATATACACAAACACATAAAGCCCCATTCTAGAATTCGAGGGTGTGTCCCTCAACTGAGGATCATCAAAGGATCATACAGGCTGTAAATGAGTTCAGGTGGAAGAGTCAGAACAGACCCTGAATTCTAGGAGAGCCTATTTAAAACAAACTGGATTTAAATAATTTAGTCAGTTTGGAGGGTCTTCATCCACAGTGGCCTAAAAGAAACTTGACTGGGGTCAAGAAAGCTCAGTCCTGCCCAGTGCTCAAAAGGGTGGTGTTTGAGACCCTTCACCAACCAAGCCAGGACTTGGGTGGGAAGAAATCAAGGTAGCCTTGAGCTCCATGAACCAAGAGATCCTTGAAATCACTTCTGGCTAAGGATAGTGGAGGAAATGTGTTGAAGCCATTTTTTTTCAAGAACATCTTTAAACAAAGCAAAGGATCCACCTTTTAAAAACACAGGGCCACTTCAGGAATCTAGATCAGAAAGAGGCCTCTGCCTCCATGTTGCCTGACACATCCTTCGTCAACCACCCGAGCCTGAGACTGCAGCCTACCCTGCCAATGGTGGTCTTGTAGGCTGTCCTGATCTCCTGGCGCTGGGCTGTGTTGCGGTAGGCGAGGACGCTGATAATGGCATCTTCATCAGTGCCTGGGGTGGGGCGGGCAGAGACAGCAAGTGAGTGTGATTTGAGAGAGAATGAGAAAACGAGTCCTTCTGGGGTTAGTGTAGCTGCCCAAACACATGCACAGAGCTTTCTAAGAGGAAACAAGGAGTAACAAGGAGTTCAGTGGGCTTATCTTTTTTGGGAAACACATAGATGTGAGTATTAGCCTCTTCTTTAACTGTTTACTTAGCTGTTTACCACTGAACAAAATAGTTAACTTCTCTGAGCATTAGTTTCTTTATCTGTAAATACGAGTGATCTCAGTGCTTTCCTTCGTAGTGTTAAATAAAACAAGTTAGTGAACTGCTCAGCACAACGCCCAGCAGTTACTAAATACTCAGTAAGTACGGGTTGGGCTCATGCTTTTTCCCCTCTGGAATTCTTATTGGGTCTTTTGGGTCTCCTGTATATATCTTCCATGTTCTTGCCTTTTTTCATTTTTTTTCCTTGGAGTTTTGAAACAATTCAAATTCTTCTTTTAATTCACTGATTTGGCACTTTCCAGGGTTTTAATTGGCTGCTCAATGCATTCACTGTATTTCAAGATCTGTAATTGTGTTTCTATTTCCAAGCTATCTTCCCTGTCTCATGCGGTTCCCTTCTTATAACAGCCAACAAATTCCCATGATGCAATATCCCACCAGAACTTTCTGATATGAATAAAAATTTAAAGAAGTCTTAAATTTGCCTTCTTGCAACAACTTTTGCAAGGGTTCTTTATTCTGATTTTCAAATTGGTCCCTGTCTTAGTAACAGCTGGGTGCTCAAGTATTTTTGGTGAGTTTTCTGTTTCCTTCTTCTTTATACTGTAAGGGGAGTTGTGGTGGATTATAGAAGAGGTTCAAATGAAATAGAACCCCAGGAGGTAATGAGAAAGTATAGACTTTCCAGAGGTGTTATTTGCAAGATCAGTAATCTAGAAAATTCCTAGGTGTGGAGAGGAAGCTATAGAACTTTAAGTTTATATACCTTAGGACCTACTTTGCTTTTTGTTTTCTTTTGTTTTTTAAAGAGGGTAACGGATACAACTATCCTTACCATCCTTTTCTCCTCTAGACTTTCAGCTGGGGCGGGGGGGTGAAGGTTCATCCCCTTTTGCTCACCCCATCTCTACAAAAGGCACCATCCTAAATCTAGGCAGTCAAGTCTAGCTTTGATTCCCCCCCGCCTTCCTCCACATTCAGATTTCCTGCCAAGTCATGCAAAAATATAACTCTAAAATCTTTTTGCATCTATCCCCTCTTCTTGATACCTACCAGTATTACTCCACTTCAGGGTTTCAGGGTCTTTCCTTAGACAACTGTAAAGTCTGCTAATGAGCATTCTTACTTCCTAACTGGTCTTTCCAAAGTATTAACAAGATCATTTTCCTAAAAAGAAAAACTCACCATGTCCTTCCCCTGCTCAGGAATACAAAATGGCTCTCCAGCATCTGCTGGATTTACTACAGGCACTGGAGTCTGGCATTTGAGACTCTTTACAATATTCATTCACCATTGTAAGTTTTCATGTAAAAGGATACCAGGCCGCCAAATTCACAGGCTTAGTTCTTGAATTATTGTACTTGACCAAACTGTGCTGCACCCCTTTCTTCTGACCTCTTTCCCTACCGGCCTACTGATGTATGCCTCCCTGTAGTGCCATTACTCTGGCATCTGCTGTGTCCTGGACAACGCCTTGGAGCCATCTCCCCATGTCTGTGGTTCTATAGGTGGCCTGCTCAGCAGTGACCCCAGGGCTCCCTCAGGTACCTGCCTTCTTAAAAGACTCCCAGCCAGCCAACCCCTGCTTTGCAAGTGCCTCCTGCTGCAGGCCACCTTTCCCTGTATTTGCCGTGACTCCCCTAGGCTACAGCTAAACTGGGAAACGGGATGGCCATGCTTATACTCATCCCATGCCTTTGTTCATGCTGTTCCATTCACCTGAAACACCTTCTCTCGAATCTCTATTTATGGAAACTTAACTCCTTTCCCAAGTCCCATCTTAAATTCTACATCCTCCAGGAAGTTTTGCCTGATGCTCCTAAGTTAAATGTGATCTCATCTCTGAACCCTAGTGGGATATTATTTGTGGCCCTCCTATTGCTATTATATTATGAGCTGATCCAAGTTATTTCTGTGCATGCCTCAGCCATCTAGCACCCATGGGCTAGTTACCATGAGGACCTTTATAATCCTTGTCTCCCCAACTATCTGCCTCACATTGGCTCCCCGCAACAGCAAGCACCGAAGAGGACTGGTTATGTCAAATGTCTCCTGACTTTGGGGAATTCTGGGAACTCGGAGTGCCATGTGGTTCATGTCTGACATATGGTGTTCTTGACTATATGCCAAAGAATTAAGATAACATGGAAAGGGGGTGGGTAAGTACATCTTCTATTTTATTTATGGAAAAGGGAAAATGAGGACACACAGATTCAGAACAATAATCTGTTCAGAGGTGGACAGCAGGGTATAGCACAGTGACTTAAACTCCACTCTGGAGTCAGACTGCCTGGCACCAACTGCCTGGGATTGCCCAGAATACTGACTAACTTACTAGTTCTGAGACCTAGGGTAAGTGGGCTAGCCTCCCTAAATTCAACTTTCTCACCAGTAAAACCAGCTTCTGTCAGGATTAAAACAGATAACCATGCAACGCATTGTGCCTGATGCACAGTAGTACTTAATACCTGTTTACTATCACTCTTAAGGTTGCTGTTGTTAGTAACATTGGGCCTAAATAAAATGAACACTTTTTGGGTAGAAAACTGGGAAAGACGACCTTGTGGTCCAGTGTTTTTATCCCAGTCTCAAGGAGATTATACATAGCAGCTACGAATCAAGTGTACTTCTCTGGCCAAATGTCCAGCCAGAGACCAACCCCAGGTGGCCGCCAGTACACGGCCCACTCCTGCGTGAAGTCTTTGCCCTCAGGAGCTAACTGGAGGGCAGTGACCAGAAGACAGCTGTCCCACATAAACCACATGCTGTGTGCCAGCACTGCTACCACTGCGCCACAGCAACGTGCAGATGGCCTTGAGGGAAAAAACGGTGACTTGGCGCTGGGAGGCTCCAGCTGAGGCCAGCCTCTGCTGAGTGTGACTAATGGCTCCGCTCCACTTACTATGTGACTTCCTATGCAACTCGACTTCTCTGGGGCTCAGCTTCACATCTGGGTCTCAGTTTCACAAATCGGGTGAAAATAACAATAGCAAGAGCTGCTTTCAGGAAATCCCAGGGCTGTTGTGTATATCCTTGGAGGTAGTATTTGTGAAAGTGCTTTGTGAACCTTATGGCACTATACACATACAGTACTACATGGGAAACAAATACATTCCTTTATATATATTTATAATGTAATGCAGAGCAGAGTTAAATAATTGGGGAAATTCACAGCGAATGCATTAAATTTAAAATTCTACAGTAAAAGTGAATAATTAATGTCTTCCCATTTAATTTGTCTTGAAAAGCCGATGATATATTCCTACCATTCTTTCTTAGTGTGAGACAGACTCTTTGCCAGCGGACTCAGTGCCCTCCATGTGGGGGTGATGTACAACACACAAGGGTGTGCCTACCTCCAGCAGGACACTCACCAAGCCCTTTCATGGCCTTCCTCAGGGTCTGCGCATCTTCACTGGCACTGAATCCTGATGCAGCTTTGATAGTGCCTCCTTTGGTTGCCTGAGCACATAGAGAAACATCACCTTACCAACACAGTGGCCTCTCGTTCAGCATGCATTTGCTGAGCACCTGCCATGGGCCTGACCCTCTCCCAGGTGTGAGGAATGCAGCAGTGACCATGAGAGAGGAGGCTCTTGCTCCCATGGAGCTTATGTGCTAGCTCAGGAGGAGGCAGACAGTCAACAAGACAACAAATAAACATTCTACCAGGTGCCTGGCAGTGGGCAGCGCTACGGAGCAGAGAGATCCTGCTCTGAGAAGTACACTCAGGCTGAGATCTGATGACAGAAAGCAGTGGACCATGCAAAGATCAGACGGGAAAGTGTTACAGGAAGGGGAAACAGCTAAGGCAAAGGCCCTGAGGCTGGACCCAGTTTCTATAGGAGGAGCATGACAGAGGCCAGGGTGGCTCTAGTTGGTGGGCAAGTGGAGTGTTAAGACGGGTTACATCACTACCTATGCTGTGATACTGTCCCTGCAAAGAGGGAAACGAGTAAACCTGAATCTGATTCAAGCCTCTAGATCAATACCAATTTACCGTAAGTACAAAAGAGAGGAACATGTTAACTCACACTACAGGGTTGTAATCAGCAAAATCCAGACTGTGAGAAATACTATTTGTTGAATGATCTAGGTTCTTCAACTACAAGGTGAATTAGAAAAGAGAGAGGTGGAAGAGAACTGTGGCTGAAAAGAAATTAAAATAATCAATAATCATAATGGGTGAATGTTATTTAGATCCTGAAACAAACAGTTAAAAAAATGACATTTATGAGACAACTGGAAATTTGAACACCGACCTGATATTTGAGGACATTAAGGAATTAGTGTTAACATTTTTAGGGATGATAATGGTACTGAGTTATATGTCATTTATTAGAGATTTAGTCTTATACATGTTGAAATAGTTTACAGATGAGAGGGTAAGATATATGGAATTTGCTTCAAAATAACCATAGGTGGGGGGAAGTGGAAATATAGAAGAAACAAGACTGACCACAAGTTAATAATATTGATAGGTACAAAGCATTTTTTAATATTCAGTTTTCTTTGATATGTGTTTATACTTCTCTATAATAAAAAATTTACAAACAAACAAAAAAGAATGAAAATCAGGGAAGTGGGCTGGGCAGAACAAGGCAGCCGCCACAGGCCTGGTAAGGAGTTGGTATTTTATTCTGTGCAGTGGAAAGCCCCTGGTAGGGTTTAAGCAAGAGGATGGGGGAGATGTGATCTGATGTACATGTCAAAAAGATCACTCGGCTGCTATAGAGCGATGCAAAGACCAGTGCGGGCCAAGATCCAGGACATGATGCTAGACCAAGGTGAAATTGTTAAAATAGAACGAAACAGACCAACTCAGCACATGTTTTGGAGAAAAGTCAACAGAGCTTGCTGGTGAACAGACGTGGGAGGTGAGGAAAGAAAACAATCAGATATAACTCTAAATCTCCTTCCCTGAGCAGCCAGGCAGAGAGGGGTATAATATACCCAGATGGGGAAAAGTGGAGGATTACCAGATTTGGATAGGCAGCGGGGAGAAGGACTTAGAAATTCTATTTTCAAAATGTTAAGTTTGGGATGTCATTAAATATCCAAGTGCTGTTACCAGAAGGACAGTTGGTTATACAATGTAAGTAGGGGCCAAGTCTGGGGTAATATATTTAGGACATACCAGCATTTGGATGGTACTGGATGAGATGAGCTAGGGAGAAGTGAAGCTGGGGAACAGGAGTCCTAATAAGAAGCCTGGGCCTCTCCCACAGGATAGGACAGCAGAGAAAGAGAACCCAGAAAGGATGACTAAGTAAGAGTGGTCCCTGCTGGAAAACCAGGACAGTGAGGAAGGAGGGAGTTGTCAGCCTGCCACGGTGGGTTTCAGACAAGGACACAGATGGGACAGGCAGGCTCAGCAACAGGGAGGCTCCTGGTGACCCTAATAAGAGCTGTTCCAGGGGAACGGAGGAGACTGAAGCCTGACCAAGTGGGCAGAGGGGAGAAAGGAAATGTCACAAGGAGGAGACAGCAACTCTGGACAATAGAGATGATGACTAGCATCACCAGAAATGATCAACATGCCTTAAAGCAAGATGTACTCTGAGGTATACATCAGAGTTGGTGAAGCTGACCCTCGGCAAATAGAGATTAAAAATTAAAATGGGTTAGTATCCAATAGGAACCATCTCAGTTGGATTGTGATTAGAGATAATTTACTGATTAAGATCGAGTGCCCTCAGTATGTCTAACATATCTACTGATTTGTTAATATAATTTTATGTTGTGGAAGGCAGTGTAGAGAAACACATATAACTCAATACAAAAAAAATGAATAACTAGATGGGGAAATTCAGTGACAGGATACAAAGAATAGAAAACTAAGATGAACTAGAGGGATGGGGTGGAGGAGGGGTTGGAAGGAAACCAAAATGCAGGCCTTAAGGGCCTGTGTAGTTATGAAAGGTAAGCCACAGATTTCTCTGCCTAGAAGCCACAGCAAGAGGGAATTGTAATCAGTAATGAGACTCACTCTGTCCATAAGAGGAAAAGGGACCAAATGCCCAAGAAATACCCTGCTTTTTTTTTGTATTGAACTTAGAGGGAGGCTATTAGCACCAGTGGAGCTCTTCTGGGCTCCCTGATTGAACAATAGAGGATGGAATCAAACCAGCTTTAGTGCCCCTTCTGTACACTGACACTAAGCATTTCTATAATCCTTTAACAACCTATGTTTTGTATTCTGAATTCTGTTTTCTTGTCTTTAAAACATTTTAAGTAGTCATAACCAGCACTTTCTGAAACTGTCCTGCCTCCTCTCCTGTCTCTTTATGAATTTGTCAGGTGTCTGTCATTGTGGTATGCATTTGATTGGCTGACGCTGCCTATGTGGAAGGATCTAAACGATATTCTTGGTACCCAGATGTCAGAGGAGTTCAGACCCATCTGGCCACCTTTCTCTGTTCACAGCTGGTGCTGTGTGCTTTTAAGATGCTAAGAGCTCACGAGCTCAGGGTAAGAAGAGATAACCAAGGGTGCACTTGGGAATGAGGTCACACAGTAGGTCTGTCTCTCCTGACTTTTTTGATGATACCCCTTTAAATGGTAGAATTAACAAATTACCAGTGGTAGACTGTCATGGTGATGGGAGGGAACAAAACAAGGAGATGACTATGAACTACTGGAAAAGGAGAAAGGTTTTATGTCTTATATAAGCCTTGCTCGAGATGTACCCCATAGCTGTGTGCCCATGGTCCATTCACGGAGACAGTCAGTCCTGTCTCCTCTACATCACTTGGGAGGTCATGAACACTATAAAGGGAGTCCTCATGTTGGAGAAAATACCATCTGTGGGTCTTTGTGAAGGAGACATGGTGGGCTAAAGTGAATGGCAGTAAAGCTTGGCGGTCAGGAACACAGGTGTTGGAGTGGGGCAGACCTGGATGTGAATCCTGGCTTCCACCCTTTCTAGCTGTGTTGTTATAGGGGAGTTTCATTTCTCTCATTTGTATATTAAAAATAATGATATCAACCCACAGAATTGTAATAATGAAACAGGATAAAGCAAAGCATTCAGCCGAGGAACCAGCAAATAGTATATACTGAAACAAAACCTCAAACTCAGTGGCTGTTACCATCATTATTATGACTTCAACAACATCTCCAGAATAAATAGTAAGGTTTTTGTATCTACTTCTGATAACCTCCCTTAGTGTAAACTTATGGGGTAATGCCAAAGCAAAATTCAGAACAGAGCATTTGTAAAAGATGGCAAAAACAAGAGAGAATATATCAAAGACTCTCTGATGATTTAATTTGATCCAAGGATGTAGTATGGATCATGTAAAGAAATGGAGGGCTTGTATTCCCTTAGGGCAGTTCTCTGGCAAATTAGACTTGAGCTCACTGTAGGCCACATCATGCCCTTCCGAAGGCCTCAGGCACCAGAGGGGGTGGGCTTTGTCTGCTGAAAGACCAGGTTTCCACCTCCTGGACATGGTTGGCATCCAGGACAGTCAGCACCCTCTATACACCTGACAGGGGAAAGTAGAACATGTAGTACTCCTGCAGGGGGAAAACTACATTGATTTCCTTGGGCACTGTTATGAGTTGAAATGTATCCCCCAAGAAAAGGTATGTTGGAAGTCCTAACCCCCAGTACCGGAGGATGTGCCCTTACTTGGAAACAGGGTCAGTGCAGATGTAATTAATTGAGATGACATCATACAGGAACACTGTGAGTCTCTAATCCAGTATGACTGGTGTCCTTAGCAGAAGACAGCTTATGAAGACAGAGACACAAGGGAGAACAGCACACAGCGGAGACTGGAGCTAAGCAGCGGCAGGCTGAAGGGTGCCTGAGATTGCCAGCAAAGCACTAAAGCTAGAAAGAGGCAAGGAAGGAGTCCCCTACAGGTTCCGGAGGACTCGTGGCCTTGGCAACACCTTCATTTTGGATGTCTGACCTCCAGAATTGTGAGACACAAATTTCTATTATTTTAAGCCACCTGGTCTGTGGTGCTTTGTTGTGGCAGCCTTAGGAAATCAATGCACATACTTTCTTTTCTTCTCTATATCAGTACTAATAAGCAAACTGGACTCAGACATTGAACCCACCATGAGACACCTTTCTGAGTCAAATATTTCACAAGGTTCTTTGAGAACTCCAGTATTGAAAACATTCTGGATGGTATTCAAACACAGCATATGACTTTAAAGCAAACCGCATTGCTGAGGGACACTTGGGATTAAAATTAATATCTAACAAGATGAATCGATAAGAGGGATTTGCAAACATGGTTCAGTTTATCAATTAACATCCTTAGTGACTCTTTTTCCCAGGAAAAAGAGAAGCTCAGGAAAATTGTTCTTGTTAGCCCTAAAGTATCCATACTGATTACATTCCAGGACATAATGTACCATTTATTATCCATTCTGGGAGGTCAGGGGATTCCATCCCATGGAGGCATCTTGTGGCAGCAGGCAAAGGAAAAGGGGAGGATGCAGGGAGGAAAGACAAAAACAAATAGCTAGGAATAGGTGTGATATCACAATCAATGAAATATATTTTTAAAATTTTTTATTAAGGTATGATTGATATACACTCTTACGAAGGTTTCACATGAAAAAACAATGTGGTTACTACATTTACCCATATTGTCAAGTCCCCACCCATACCCCAATGCAGTCACTGTCCATCAGTGCAGCAAGTTGCCAGAGATCCACGATGTTCCTTCTCTGTGATCCCCCACACCATGTGTACTAAACATAACACCCCTCAGTCCCCTTCTCCCTCCCTCCCTACCTGCCCTCCCACACGCCTCCCCTTTGGTAACCATGAGTTCATTCTTGGGAGTCTGTGAGTCTGCTGCCATTTTGTTCCTTCAGTTTTGCTTCATTGTTATACTCCACGAATGAAGGAAATCATTTGGCATTTGTCTTTCTCCACCTGGCTTATTTCACTGAGCATATTGTCCTCCAGCTCCATCCATGCTGTTGCAAATGGTAGGATTTGTTTCTTTCTTATGGCTGAATAGTATTCCATTGTGTATATGTACCACCTGTTCTTTATCCATTCATCTACTGATGGATACTTAGGTTGCTTCCATATCTTGGCTAATCAATGAAATATTATTCAGTTATTAAAATAATACTGAAGGTAATAAAAGGCAAGATTGGAATACAGTACAATGGAATACTAATCAGCAATAAAAAAGGAATGGAAGAACTGCTGGTATTTCCAGCAACATGGATAGAGTATAAAAAATAATGCTCAGCAAAAGAAGCCAGACACAAAAGAGTATAAACTCTATAAATCCATTTACAGAACGTTCTAGGAGGGGCAAAACTGATCTATAGTGATAACAATTAGAAGAGTGGTTGCATTTCTAGGGTGGAGTGGAGAGCAGGAAGGCACTTCCTAAACCGGTGAAATGTTCTATCTTGATAAGAGGAGTAGGTTACATGGTACATATATTTGTCAAAACATATATTTTCCAGGAACCTTATGAGCTATGCGTTGTACTATATGAAATCAAAACTAGTATTAAAAGTTCCTAAATACTTGAATACAATGGCTTTTAAACATGTTTTCCTTTTAGAAATGCAGAGATTTTGAAAAAAATTTTTTTAAGAATTAAGAAGAGGAAGGCGGAGCCAGGATGGCAGCGTGAGTAGAGCAGTGGAAATCTCCTCCCAAAAACACATAGAGCTATGAAAATATAACAAAGAAAAATCTTCCTAAAATAGAGACCACAGGACACAGGACAACATCCAGACCACATCCACACCTGCAAGAACCCAGAGCCTTGCGAAGGGGGTAAGATACAAGCCCTAGCCCAGTGGGACCCGAATGCCCCTCCCTCCGGCTCCCAGCTGGTGGAAAGAAACCGGAGCGGTTTTTTTTTTTTGGCGAGGGCTTTTTGGAAGCCTTAAAGGGACAGGGCCCCCGTTGCTAGGGAGGCAGGGTGGCGGGACCGGTGAGCAGGTGCCTGGGACCGGCACCTGAGGACAAAGAATATCGCGCATTTTTCCCTGCAGGACCGGTGGGCGGGTGCCTGAGACCGGCGCCTGAGGACGGAGGAAATCGCGCGTTTTTCCCCTTTTTTTTTTCTCTTTTTGGTGAGTGCTTTTTGGAAGCCTTAAAGGGACAGGGACCCCAGTGCTAGGGAGGCAGAGCAGCAGGACCGGTGAGCAGGTGCCTGGGACCAGCGCCTGAGGACAAAGAATATCCCACGTTTTTCCCTGCGGGACCGGTGGGCAGGTGCCTGAGACCGGCACCTGAGGACGGAGGAAATCGCAGGTTTTTTCCGCTTTTTTTTTCTCTTTTTGGCGAGTGCTTTTTGGAAGCCTTAAAGGGACAGGGACCCTGGTGCTAGGGAGGCAGAGCAGCAGGACCGGTCAGCGGGTGCCTGGGACCAGCGCCTGAGGACAAAGAATATCACGTGTTTTTCCCTGTGGGACCGGTGGGTGGATACTTTTTGGAAGCCTTGAAGGGACAGGGACCCTGGTGCTAGGGAGACAGGGCAGCAGGACCAGTGAGCGGATGCCTGGGACCGGCGCCTGAGGACAAAAAAAAAATCGCGTGTTCTTTCCTTTTTTTTTTTTTTTTTCTGTTCCCTCTCTCATTGTTGCTGTTGTTGTTTTGGTTTGGAGAGTGCTTTTTGGAAGTCTAAAAGGGGCAGGACAGGTCACTTAGACCAGAGGCAGGGAATCTGGGGATCTCTGGGCACTCTAACCCCCTGGGCAGCAGGGAGCACAGAGGCCCCTTACGGAGATAAATAGCCTCCCGGCCGCTCCCCCTCCAATGGGGCTCCACCATTTTGGAGGAGCAGCCCCAGCCAGGCCACGCCCATGGCAACAGCGGAGATAAACCCCATAGCAACCGGGCAGGAAGCAGAAGCCCTGTCTGCACACAGCTGCCCAGCACAAGCCACTAGAGGTCGCTATTCTCCCAGGAGAGGAAGGCCACAAACCAACAAGAAGGGAAGCTCTTCCAGCGGTCACTTGTACCAGCTCTGCAAACTATCTCTATCACCAGGAAAAAGCAAAACTACAGGCAGACAAAGATCACAGAGACAACACCTGAGAAGGAGACAGACCTAACCAGTCCTCCTGAAAAAGAATTCAAAATAAAAATCATGAACATGCTGACAGAGATGCAGAGAAAAATGCAAGAGCAATGGGATGAGATGCAGAGAAAAATGCAAGAGCAATGGGATGAAGTCCGGAGGGAGATCACAGATGTCAGGAAGGAGATCACAGAAGTGAAACAATCCTTGGAAGGATTTATAAGCAGAATGGATAAGATGCAAGAGGCCATTGAAGGAATAGAAGCCAGAGAACAGGAACGTATAGAAGCTGACATAGAGAGAGATAAAAGGATCTCCAGGAATGAAACAACACTAAGAGAACTATGTGACCAAGCCAAAAGGAATAATATTCGTATTATAGGGATACCAGAAGAAGAAGAAAGAGGAAAAGGGATAGAAAGTCTCTTTGAAGAAATAATTGCTGAAAACTTCCCCAAACTGGGGGAGGAAATAATCGAACAGACCATGGAACTACACAGAACCCCCAACAGAAAGGATCCAAGGAGGACAACACCAAGACACATAGTAATTAAAATGGCAAGGATCAAGGACAAGGAAAGAGTTTTAAAGGCAGCTAGAGAGAAAAAGGTCACCTATAAAGGAAAACCCATCAGGCTAACATCAGACTTCTCGACAGAAACCCTACAGGCCAGAAGAGAATGGCATGATATGCTTAATGCAATGAAACAGAAGGGCCTTGAACCAAGGATACTGTATCCAGCACGACTATCATTTAAATATGATGGCAGGATTAAACAATTCCCAGAAAAGCAAAAGCTGAGGGAATTTGCTTCCCACAAACCACCTCTACAGGGTATCCTACAGGGACTGCTCAAGATGGGAGCACCCCTAAAAAAAGAGCACAGAACAAAACACACAACATATGAAGAGTGGAGGAGGAGGAATAAGAAGGAAGAGAAGAAAAGAATCTCCAGACAGTGTATATAACAGCTCAATAAGCGAGCTAAGTTAGGCAATAAGATACTAAAGAAGCTAACCTTGAACCTTTGGTAACCACGAATCTAAAGCCTGCAATGGCAATAAGTACATATCTCTCAATAGTCACCCTAAATGTAAATGGACTTAATGCACCAATCAAAAGAAACAGAGTAATAGAATGGATAAAAAAGCAAGACCCATCTACATGCTGCTTACAAGAAACTCACCTTAAACCCAAAGATAAGCATAGACTAAAAGTCAAGGGATGGAAAAACATATTTCACTAAAACAACAGTGAGAAGAAAGCAGGGGTTGCAGTATTAATATCAGACAAAATAGACTTCAAAACAAAGAAAGTAACAAGAGATAAAGAAGGATACTACATAATGATAAAGGGCTCAGTCCAATAAGAGGATATAACTATTCTAAATATATATGCACCCAATACAGGAGCACCAGCATATGTGAAGCAAATACTAACAGAACTAAAGAGGGAAATAGACTGCAATGCACTCATTGTAGGAGACTTCAACACACCACTCACCCCAAAGGATAGATCCACCAGGCAGAAAATAAGTAAGGACACACAGGCACTGAACAACACACTAGAACAGATGGACCTAATAGACATCTATAGAACTCTACATCCAAAAGCAACAGGATATACATTCTTCTCAAGTGCACATGGAACATTCTCCAGAATAGAACACATACAGGACCACAAAAAGAGCCTCAGTAATTTCCACAATATTGAAATTCTACCAACCAATTTTTCAGACCACAAAGGTATAAAAGTATAAATAAATTCTACAAAGAAAACAAAAAGGCTCACAAACACATGGAGGCTTAACAACATGCTACTAAATAATCAATGGATCAATGAACAAATCAAAATAGAGATCAAGGAATATATAGAAACAAATGACAACAACAACACTAAGCCCCAACTTCTGTGGGACGCAGCGAAAGCAGTCTTAAGAGGAAAGTATATAGCAATCCAGGCACACTTGAAGAAGGAAGAACAATCCCAAATGAATAGTCTAAATCACAATTATCAAAACTGGAAAAAGAAGAACAAAGGAGGCCTAAAGTCAGCAGAAGGAGGGACATAATAAAGATCAGAGAAGAAATAAACAAAATTGAGAAGAATAAAACAATAGCAAAAATCAACGAAACCAAGAGCTGGTTCTTCGAGAAAATAAACAAAATAGATAAGCCTCTAGCCCAACTTATTAAGAGAAAAAGAGAATCAACACAAATCAGCATAATCAGAAATGAGAATGGAAAAATCACGACAGACTCCACAGAAATACAAAGAATTATTAAAGACTACTATGAAAACCTATATGCCAACAAGCTGGAAAACCTAGAAGAAATGGACAACTTCCTAGAAAAATACAACCTCCCAAGACTGACCAAGGAAGAAACACAAAAGTTAAACAAACCAATTACGAGCAAAGAAATTGAAACGGTAATCAAAAAACTACCCAAGAACAAAACCCCGGGGCCGGACGGATTTACCTCGGAATTTTATCAGACACACAGAGAAGACATAATACCCATTCTCCTAAAGTGTTCCAAAAAATAGAAGAAGAGGGAATACTCCCAAACTCATTCTATGAAGCCAACATCACCCTAATACCAAAACCAGGCAAAGACCCCACCAAAAAAGAAAATTACAGACCAATATCCCTGATGAATGTAGATGCAAAAATACTCAATAAAATATTAGCAAACAGAATTCAACAGTATATCAAAAGGATCATACACCATGACCAAGTGGGGTTCATCCCAGGGATGCAAGGATGGTACAACATTCGAAAATCCATCAACATCATCCACCACATCAACAAAAAGAAAGACAAAAACCACATGATCATCTCCATAGATGCTGAAAAAGCATTTGACAAAATTCAACATCCATTCATGATAAAAACTCTCAGCAAAATGGGAATAGAGGGCAAGTACCTCAACATAATGAAGGCTATATATGATAAACCCACAGCCAGCATTATACTGAACAGCGAGAAGCTGAAAGCATTTCCTCTGAGATCGGGAACAAGACAGGGATGCCCACTCTCCCCACTGTTATTTAACATAGTACTGGAGGTCCTAGCCATGGCAATCAGACAAAACAAAGAAATACAAGGAATCCAGATTGGTAAAGAAGAAGTTAAACTGTCACTATTTGCAGATGATCTGATACTGTACATAAAAAACCCTAAAGACTCCACTCCAAAACTACTAGAACTGATACGGAATACAGCAAAGTTGCAGGATACAAAATTAACACACAGAAATCTGTAGCTTTCCTATACACTAACAACGAATCAATAGAAAGAGAAATCAGGAAAACAATTCCATTCACCATTGCATCAAAAAGAATAAAATACCTAGGAATAAACCTAACCAAAGAAGTGAAAGACTTATATTCTGAAAACTACAAGTCACTCTTAAGAGAAATTAAAGGGGACACTAATAAATGGAAACTCATCCCATGCTCATGGCTAGGAAGAATTAATATCGTCAAAATGGCCATCCTGCCCAAAGCAATATACAGATTTGATGCAATCCCTCTCAAATTACCAGCAACATTCTTCAATGAATTAGAACAAATAATTCAAAAATTCATATGGAAACACCAAAGACCCCGAATAGCCAAAGCAATCCTGAAAAAGAAGAATAAAGTAGGGGGGATCTCACTCCCCAACTTCAAGCTCTACTACAAAGCCATAGTAATCAAGACAATTTGGTACTGGCACAAGAACAGAGCCACAGACCAGTGGAACAGATTAGAGACTCCAGAAATTAACCCAAACATATATGGTCAATTAATATTTGATAAAGGAGCCATGGACATACAATGGCAAAATGACAGTCTCTTCAACAGATGGTGCTGGCAAAACTGGACAGCTACATGTAGAAGAATGAAACTGGACCATTGTCTAACCCCATATACAAAGGTAAACTCAAAATGGATCAAAGACCTGAATGTAAGTCATGAAACCATTAAACTCTTGGAAAAAAACATAGGCAAAAACCTCTTAGACATAAACATGAGTGACCTCTCCTTGAACATATCTCCCCGGGCAAGGAAAACAACAGCAAAAATGAGCAAGTGGGACTACGTTAAGCTGAAAAGCTTCTGTACAGCGAAAGACACCATCAATAGAACAAAAAGGAACCCTACAGTATGGGAGAATATATTTGAAAATGACTGATCCGTTAAAGGCTTGACGTCCAGAATATATAAAGAGCTCACACGCCTCAACAAACAAAAAACAAATAATCCAATTAAAAAATGGGCAGAGGAACTGAACAGTTCTCTAAAAAAGAAATACAGATGGCCAAGAGACACATGAAAAGATGCTCCACATCGCTAATTATCAGAGAAATGCAAATTAAAACTACAATGAGGTATCACCTCACACCAGTAAGGATAGCTGCCATCCAAAAGACAAACAACAACAAATGTTGGCGAGGCTGTGGAGAAAGGGGAACCCTCCTACACTGCTGGTGGGAATGTAAATTAGTTCAACCATTTTGGAAAGCAGTATGGAGGTTCATCAAAATGCTCAAAACAGACCTACCATTTGACCCAGGAATTCCACTCCTAGGAATTTACCCTAAGAACGCAGCAATCAAGTTTGAGAAAGACAGATGCACCCCTATGTTTATCGCAGCACTATTTACAATAGCCAAGAATTGGAAGCAACCTAAATGTCCATCGGTAGATGAATGGATAAAGAAGACGTGGTACATATACACAATGAAATACTACTCAGCCATAAGAAGTGGAAAAATCCAACCATTTGCAGCAACATGGATGGAGCTGGAGACTATTACGCTCAGTGAAATAAGCCAAGCGGAGAAAGAGAAGTACCAAATGATTTCACTCATCTGAGGAGTATAGGAACAAAGGAAAAACTGAAGGAACAAAACAGCAGCGGAATTACAGAACCCAAAAATGGACTAACAGGTACCAAAGGGAAAGGAACTGGGGAGGATGGGTGGGCAGGGAGGGATAACGGGGGGAAGAAGAAGTGGGGTATTAAGATTAGCATGCATGGGGGGGAGGGAGAAAGGGGAGGGTGGGCTGCAAAACACAGAGAGGACAAGTAGTGACTCTACAACATTTTGCTAAGCTGATGGACAGTAACCATAATGTGGTTGTTAGGGGGGACCTGATATAGGGGAGAGCATAGTAAACATAGTATTCTTCATGTAGGTGTAGATTAAAAATTAAAAAAAAGAAAAGAAAGAAAGAAAGAAAGAGAAGGGGGATTACTCCTTGATAGGATAAAACTATTGGTAAATCAAAGATCAATGCATGCTTTAAATATCCTTAATGTTGATCACTTAAAGGGTGTCAGATGATCAGCTATGGAGGTACTCTTTTCTGATAATATTCCTTTCTCTGAATAAAAAAAAAAAAGCAGTTACTGTGTGCTGACCTCCAATGAGTTCTGCACAGTGGTATAGAGGGCATGTCAAAGTATGGGCAAAGGGTCTGTTTGTTTCTATGCAGAAGATCAAGGCCTAGCTTGGATACCCAGAAAATGAACTAAGATACGATATGAGGAGGAGCTTCCGGCATCAGCAGTCTCTGGAGGACTTGTGCCGGGGGATGATCATCAAAAAGCCTCCACAGGGATCCGGACGATGCTGCAGTTGTGGCTGCATCCAGCCCACCGTCTCCTGGACTTGCCATAGGAATGAGGAGGGAGATGTCTAGGCTGGCATGTGCATACAGTGAGACAACGAATTTGACCGGATCTGTACTGTTGGAACTCAACCAGGAGTTGGGAGGGGTGCAAGTTGTAGCACTCCAAAATCTTATGACTATAGACTATCTACGGTTAAAAGAACATATGGGATGTGAACAGATCCCAGAAATGGGCTGCTTTAATTTGTCTGATTTCTCTCAGACTGTTCAAGCACAGCTGGACAATATCCATCATATCATATATAAATTTTCACAAATGCCTAGGGTGCCTAAATGTTTTTCTTGGCTTCACTGGAGATGGATGGTAATTATAGATTTGCTTTGTTTATGTCACCGTATTCCTATTATGTTAATATGTGTGTGCAAATTAGTTAGTAGTTTAAAACCTATACATACTTAAGGTACTCTACAAGAAGATATGTCAAAGAAATAATCAATCCTCCCATGTTTCCTTCCATACGCTACATCTATAGCTTTTCTTCTTCCTTCCTAATTACAACCCTTAAATAGAATTCGTGCCTCATATCGAATTTACCGAGTATCATAATTCCTCCAGGTGGTAAAGATACCTCGAGACAAGTGCTGGGCATAGAAGCCACAGGGCATAAATCTGCAAAGAAGTAAAAAGCTAACCTTTTCAAACAATATGGCTTCTCTCTCACTTACCAACTTTACATTTCCCTGTATGGCCCCGGAAGATGACTGGTTAGCCAGAGACGGGTAAGATTCCTCAAGGGAGGAACAACCTAAGACAGGCACAGTCGCAGGGGGGCCATCAGGTGAGAATTTGGGGATCAACAGAGGTGAGGCTCAGAACCTCATCCCCCCTGCTTTGAGAGAAATCTTCTGCATCCGTGGATGTCTTGCTGCCCTTGTCTAGCCTGGATTAATACTTAGTCCATAGGCACACACCTGATCATCTGATCATCTACATTTGCCCTCTTACAGCACTAAACTATGTTTTCTACCTTTATCTTGCATCTTACCTACCACTTCAGCATTTTATTAAAAATAAAAATAATAATAATAATAGAGGGAGAAATGTGGGATCAACATATAAATCAAGTACAAAAATCAAACGAATATTCATATTTGACCTGATTGTTTATAGTTCATAATGCGTGATCAAAACCGAAAGTTTCTGTGATGAATGCCCTTGTACTGTTCACCATGTAAGAATTTATTCACTATGTAAGAATTCGTTCACCATATAAGGACTTGTTCCTTATGCTTCAGAAGATTGGAGACTGACAAGAATTAGGCTTGAGATGGATTAATGATTGTACATTGAGCATTGACCCCCCTATACTGAATTTTATTGTTGTTAACAACCATTTAAATATGAGAGATGCCCTCTCAAAAAAAAAAGAAGGATTAAGAAATTTAAAACCCATATATATAATAAGAAAACATTAAGTCCATAACTCTATCATCTAGAATAATTTCAATATGCCACAAAATGTAATATAAACATGCTAGCATAGCAAAGATTAAAGTGAATACCTACTTGTTATTTATGCTGTTATCACCACTGTTTAAAGACCATTATGTGTGTGAATAGGGTCTAAAATAAAATGATGGAAAAGAATTGGGAATTATAATATTGTGACTATTGTGTTTTTCCTTTCCTTTAAAAATGTCCTTTATCTGTCCAATAAATAAGAGTCATGATGGAAAAACAGGTTCTAGGAGGAAAGATGAGAACAATTGAAGTCATTCTCCTCCAGTGGAAAGCACATTAAAGGGTCACCTGGTTACAGGCTTCACAGGTAGGAAGGCTGTCATCGTGCTGAGGACAGGAAGATACTGTCCCATTAATTTTGCGTCCCCAGAGCCAAGTACCATTTATGGCATAAAGTAGGGGCACTGTAAACGTTTCTGAATAAATGTTCTCCACGTCCAGGGGGAATCAATCAAGAAACGGATTTTAAATTAAATCGTAAGAAATCTGGGGAAGACATGAGAAGGCCTTTGCCTGCCAGGGATGATGAAGAAAATTCTAGAATGCTCTAAAAATTACAGAAAATTCTATTATAAAATTTTTTGAGATTATATTACTATTTGTTAAGGATAGTTTACATATCCATCTTCCTAAAGGAAGGTATTTCGAGCTGGCAGGATCTCTAGTTCCTCTCCAGGTATAAGATTCTACTTCTACTATTCCTTGCCAGAAGACAAGGGATCAGAATCACCTGCCTATTCAGATACCTTATTTGGGTGGGAGAAGGAGAACAGATGGCCAGCCAGCCTGGGGTATAGTGCCATGTCTGCAGCTAAGAGGCTCAACTTCCACATCAGCACTGAACTTTACTGACCCTTCAAACAGATCTGATTCCCCACCTTTTCCAACGATCAGACAATCAAGCTCCAAGGAGTTCAGTCCCAGCCAAAAGCAGGAGGCAGAGGACAAGCCCATATGGCTAAAGACAGCCTTCTCAGTGAGCCTGAAATGACGGTGTTACAGCAAAATGCGGATGGCACTCATGCCTTGATGGTAGAATCTACAGGATTTTAGTGTTTACTTCTTATTTGCCTAAGTTTTCTACAATGAACATGTAGTACTCCTGCAGAGGGAAAACTACAACTGGTTTCTGTACCTCGGGACGTCTGAAGGGTTCAAAGGATTCCTTCTTTGAACTATTGTTTAGGGTCAAGTTACTAACCACCCCTGAAAGAAGTTTAAACAGTATTAAAAAAAAAAAAAAGAAACTGTCTCTTCATTTCCTCCTCCTTCCCTTCTGTTGAGCAAACATCCCTTTGTATAGGTGAATAGTCACTGAGTACACATTCTGTACCTGCTGTGGCTGGTACCGGGTGAGGTGACTTACCATGGCCATGACTCTATGTCAGGATCAGAGTTCAATTGCTCAAGCAGAAGTTCCTCTGTGATAAAAGCAGAAGGGAAATTACTGTGATGAGGGAAGTGTCACTGAAATCATTAATCAGGATAACTTGTAGTTTGCACAAAGTTAAACCATAGGAAAATTACAGTCAATTTCATCAAAAGGCCAGCCATCGATTAGCCAAAGATACAAGGGCCAGGTTAATAATTAAAGGAAGACTATTCAATGAGGCTCATTTATTACTCTAGCAAAATACTTTCCTACCTGCTCTTCTGTTTGGATACACATTACAGAAATTATTCCTATTGTTTTGTCAGGAGGAAGTACATTGTGCTCAAGCCAAACCTGGATTCTGAACTGTAAGCTCCCGTGGATCAGAAGACATGCCTCTTGGAGAGAAGAAATAATCCAACTCTATCAAGGAAAAGCGCTGCACACCACCCTACCCTCTGTGTGCGTGCACATGTGCATGTGGTGACAGGCTAGTGGCCCAACCAACATTAGGCTCTTTTCATGTCCCAAGGACTACTCTGACCGCCATCACCTAGGACTTGACAGAGTTTCTAGGCTGCAGGCTTACACTCTCATCTCTGTCCTTAGTTCTCTTCAGCAGCCCCTGCTTCATCAAGAAGCCTTGAATCATCATGCATTTATTCAATTCTTCAGAATGCAAAAAATGCCTTTATGTAGGCTAGGACTCTTGGTCTCATGATATATACACAGGCCTCTGAAAGGCAGGTAAATTGACTTCCTGTTTCCATATCTAAGTCCTCTGGAAAAGGCTCCTTTCCTAAAATAAACATTCAGTTAGATCTTGATAGTCAAAGAATCATCCTGGAACCAGAAGCATTGGCATCACCTGGGAGCTTGTGAAAAATGCAGAAATCTTAGGCTCTGACTACAGACCTACTGCCAGAATCTACATTTTAACAAGATGCCCCAAATACTTCTCTGCACACTAGTTTTAAAAGCACTGGCCTAGACAATCCTATCAGGCAGCACTTTTCAATTGTTGCCCCAGAAAAACTAAATCCTTAATCCACTTTATTACCAATTAAGTCATGTCTGGTGACATTTATTTTTCATCTTCCAGCTTTCTGTAGGCTCAGCCCATTCTTCCTTGTTTCCCATTATTCAATATAGATTCACCCCACATTACACAAGGGTTCAATCCCTTCCTAAAGGGAAGGCCATAACTGGTCCTGGGGCACAGCTTGGGCAACGGTGCAGAGGTGGGAATGAGCAGTGGCTTCAGGGACAATGAGGAGACAAGGCTGCTGTTTGGCTCTTTCCAGGTAAGGCTCAGAGATAAGGTTGGAAAAGCAGATGGACAGCAGATTAGTAAGGGCCTTGTATGTCCAACTGAGGAGTCTGACTTAATACTGCAGGTAATGGGAAAACAGTGGAAGGGTTTTGTGTTTTTTTTTTTCAGGGAAATGATATAATAAAGGACGTGCTTTAGCAAGGTACTACACTATGGGGTAGACCAGAGTGAGGGTCAAGGAGTCCGGAAGGCTGGAGATCCTACTATAAGAACAGAGAGGCAAAGGCCTGGGGAAGGGTGTGGCACCTGGAATAGGATATACATAAGAGATATTTGGAAGGAAGCCTTTATTGGATTTAGTGGCTCATGGACTTAGTGGATTTTTTCATTCAATCACCAAATAGTCATACCTCTATATTCCACTTATTGCTCTAGTTGATAGAGATTATACAGTGAACAAGACAAAGAACATGCATTCAGGGAGCTTACAGTCTACCAAGAAGGACAGACAGCAAACAAGCAAATGAAAATGTAAGATAATTTCAGATACCAGTTATGATAACAATGGTATAGAATAGAGATCAGCAACCTACAGCTCATGGGTCAAATTCTGTTTCTGTACAAGCCTACAAGCTAAAAATCATTTTCATATTTAATATTCAAATAATATTTCAGGAGGCAGCAATGTATTCCTTCCCACTCATCCAGAACTTGGAAGCAGGCAAATTCAGTCTTTCCCTGAGCACCATACTAGTAAAATCAGCAAATAACCATCAAAACAAAGATATGCAAATTATTTCAATGAGAAAGAATTGCTCTAGAGCTTTGAAGCCAACTTGCTGAAAGGTATTAGCATATTTAAAGAAAAACTGTGTCCCCTGGCACTGTAAGCTCCACACAAAATCCCAGGGAGGCTTACTGGGAAATATTTATATCAAAGCCCTGTCCTTAAGAAAGGGTGACTTGGCCTCAGGATCCAATGGTCCAGGGTCAGATACTTCCCCACTGTGAAGATGAATTTTATCTATCTTAGACCCTTTGTTCTGATTCCATGGTTGCCAAGCAACCTTTAGACTATAGAGTTTTGCTTTCCATGTGGCCCTGTCTACAAAGTACTGGAGCATAAGGATATTTGTCTGTCACAATTATATTTCTCAATGTAAATAAATAAATTAGCACTGTGTGTGTGCTTGCCTGTGAGTATGTGAATGTGTGTGTGGGGGGGAAGAGCCTGCAAATATGAACCTGTCCTTGACTGTGGAACCCCCTGTTGGTGTGCTGATAAACACAATTTCTCAGGTCCTGCTGGAAGAGACCCTGTGAAACCACCCTGGTGCCGGATGCTTTCCCTGAAACCCCAACTTAACTTGGTGGCCTCCATTCTAATTCATAACACTGACCCACATCCCAGGACAGGCAACCAGAATGTTCGTTAAGGAGGGATTTGCTGTCCTTGCGGCACATTCTTACTGAATCCCTCTCTTCCCCACAAGATCACATGTGAGTGAGTCAGTCACCTGTTTTCTTTGGTACATGGTTTCATTTTACATCCCACAGGATGACAAATTTATATTTACTAGTCTGCGGATTTGTGGAGGGTATGCCTGGGCCCCACCCAAGCGCTGAAGGGCTTTCAAAACGATGAAATAGGAAAATACAAGTCAACTCTTCTTCCTTGGAACTTAGATCCTTCTAAAGGTAACAGGAATTTTATTGCAGTGATGGGGTCTGTGTCTGGAGAAATAAGCATTTTCAAACCTTTAATCAAAGGCAAGATGCATAAGCTAAATGAAGGCAGACAAATTTGGAAACATGCCTGCCAAGCAATTTTAGGGAAGAATCTATTCCAACCCAGTGCCTGGCAAGTAACTGACAGTCCTCTGTCCAAATTTTAGCCACTTATTCACAGCCATTTATGCATTGTGAGGGACAGTAACTTCAATCAATAAATAATTTAAAAGTATGTATTTCACATATAATTTAAGACATCCCCTCACCTCTTCCCCACCATTCCCACATAATGCCAAAGTCTATTACATTTTTTTCCCCCTCTGCTTCAATGATTCCTTTGTTCAAAAGGCAGGGGAAAGGAGAGAAGGAAATATTTATTAAATACTCCTCTACATTATCTTAATCAATCTACCCAATAACCTTTGGAGTCATGATTATTATCTTCACTTTATAAACCAGCTGGATGATGCAATAATGAAAGCTGGTTCTGATGAATTCTCTATTGTATTAAGAGATAATTGTATATTGCATTAAGAGATAAGATTAGGAAAGTTAAGACAGCACTGACGTGGCCTAAATGATTGCTTAGAGAGCTGGCTGGGTCCTGTACTCTTGGTTCAATGCTGGCTTTGCTAAACGTCTTTACATAAGACCTCATTTATGTAATACTTCACAAAATACCGCAGTTTCTCCAGGCATAAGCTTCAACAGGGCACACATCAAAGCATATTCTAATTAACTTTATAAATGTGGAGATGTGGCGCCACCCTCCTTTGTCTGGGTACTATGTTCAGCTTGCTTGCTATAATGCTTAGGTTTTCCTAAGTGATTTTCTTTTGTTATCTGAGCAATTCCTCATACCACGTGGCTACCACACACCTTTGGAATTCTAGTTAGCTGGCTTTTGTTGTTGGTGGTGTTTTTAAACTATAAGCCTTTTAATTTCAGACAAATTGTTTGGATTCCCCTCCTCTCAGGCCAGTGACCACAGAAACAAGAATTTGATGTAACGTTGACTATTGCTCACCATCATGGGACTGACAGGATAGTTTCGCTTATGTTACATGTACGTTTATTCATTCAGTCAACAAACATCTGAATGCTTCCTGCCTCATGCCAGGAACTGTTCTAGATGCTAAAAGGCTCACTTTAATGTCCACCTTCATATAAAAATCATCTTCTATGCCTTGTCTGTTAAAGAATAGCCTATCATTTGAAAAAAATTCCTTGAGGCTGTTGGTGATGACTTGGTTGAACTTCCTTCCCAGTTCAAGGACTCTCTACAACCTTTCTGAACTCATCCTCCCTCTGGTCGCAGGGCTCACTCCTCCTCAGGGCAGGCTCTGCCACTCAGCGGCTCAGCATCAGGAATGCTGGTCTTGTAGTCCTTGCTCTGGGCACTGCAGCCAGAGGGACTTCATTTTTTAAAAATATTTTTTGACCCCTTAGTTGGATTGCATGCCTAGGTGGCTTTTATCCACATTGCATCATTCTGTCCTTTCCTTGTCCAGTGAACCAGGCCTGAAAACTTAAGTTTTAAAAAAGGTCAGCACAGTGCCCAAGGTTGCTCATGGAGTAGATGGTAGGAGCTGTGTTTTACAGGTCTGTTTGATGCTAGAGACCTTTAAATCACACCATGCCAAATGCATGCATGTGTATATGCGTGATTATATATAAAGGCAGGTGACAATGCTAGATGTCTTTAGAGTAATAATGGAATAAAAATTTTAAATCGTTGCATTTTTTTGCTGAGCTAAACATTTTCTTGCTCTTCCTATCTCCAACAGGCTGGATGCAAAATAAAGCAAAATAAAACAAAACAGTGACAAAAATACTCCTCTCCCAGACTTACCTGGTGGAAATCAGACCACACTTTGACTACCAGACAGCCTCCAATCAAGAATGTTGAACACAAGGCTTTTGGCTATTTGAAGAGAGCACATTTCTCACCTGACATGCCCCCCTGCCTATCTAGACTCTCTGGTGGGAGAAAGATGCAGCACGGTTCTAGGATGATGTCTCTCGGAGCAGACACATGGTCAGTCATGCCATCTCCAGCTGAGAGGGACGTAAGGATTCCATCCACGCACAGTTGGTGCCCCATCCCAGAACAGGGCCCAGCCTCCTGAGCTCAGTGCAGTGGGGAGATCACGGCTGATCCAACCATGACATTAAAGTGCCCAAAGTGCACCCTGCATCAGAGACTGACAGGCGCATCATGCCCTTGGGATGTCCGAATCTAGTATCAAGACAGGTTAGAAATAATAACCCCATGTGATTGTGTTTATCCTAATGCCAGCAATATTAAGGCTATCCAGTGTACACCAATAGGGAGAGAAAGAAAGAATGCCAGAAATAGCTCTTCTGGCTTATGTATGAACTGAAAACATTATGGGCTTTCATTCAAAGCCTAAAATGAGTTTGGAGGAGCTATGACATGTTTTCTCAAGCCCTACATGGCAGTTACTTATAATTTTAGAGGCAGTGTCCCTCCAGACTTACAAAAACAATGATTCTTTTGATCTTCTATAGTTGGTCTTCCCCATTTCCTCATGGGGATGTCAAGCAAACCACAGGTGAGAGAGCAATTCAAGGCTCAGACGTAGGTGCCCAAACAAAGTGGGATTCGAAATGGGGGGAAATGCTTGCTCCCAGAATGAGCTCATTTCTGCCAGCGTAAGATTGCCAGGGTAAAGAAGACTTCAGAGCGTGCCCAGCGCACACCTTCCTTCTGTAGACAGAAAACAGCCCTGTTTACAGGTAAGTGGTGGGTCTGCCTTCTGGGTAGCGGGTGTGGTCATACCATGTTGGGTTCTCTCATCTGCCTGAGTTACGGCAGATGCTGGTCCAGTGGGCAGCACAGGCTCACACTAGTGCAGGAGAATCCATGCCATCCTTCTCATGAGAAACAGAATTGGTAAGATCCAAACCCGAGGGTGGTGCAGCCAACCTCAAGATCTAGTTGCTAATTTCGTATGATGGCCATTCAGACAGGCAGGAACTCCTCCTTCCAAGACCACACCATCCCTCCTCCATAACAAAGGGGCTACAGCCTGGAGTGCAATGGCGTGGGTTTATAACTCTCTTAACGCTTCCTAGCTGTATGGTTTGGGCAAGTTATTTCTCTGTACTTCAGTTTCCTCATTGGTAAAGTACAATTAATTACCATAGTTACTTTACAGGATTTTGGCAAAAATTAATCAAGTTCTTACACCATGTGAAATACTAGAATGGCATACATTATGTATTCAACAACTGTTGGCTATTCCTTTTATTACTTAGCAACACTTATCTGCCACATCTACATGTGCTAGCATTACCTGTTCAGTGAGCTGTTTAAGGTCTGAGTTACAACCTCTACCTATATTAAAAACATCTGTGGTATACAGAGTTTAGGCTGTCACACCTACCCAATGTCAAACCAGATTTCCTGTATGCTTCTTTTGGCCACCAAGCCAGCGAGGTGTTCTGTGTGTCTGTCCTCTGACATGACCATTGTCCTCATAGTTGTCTGAATTCTAAGAAAGCATCTTCCTTGGGCTCTGCTCATCAGATTCCCATCCAAGGCCTCTACTTTCCTGCTTCTAATTCTTAGCAGTGCCTTACATGTAGTGGGCCTCAAGAAATGCTTGTGGACTTTAACTGAACTGGCTGTTCCTGCAGCCACAGGGGAACCAATATTAACTGCCTTGGCTCCTTGAATTTCCTGAAAGTTTGGTCTTCAAGAAGGGCCTTCCCGAGCCCTCCCAGGGTCTCCTCCTCTCACCTTGTTTCTGAGCCCCAAGGTTATTTTCTAAATAAACATCAGCACAGTTTCAATGATGCCAGTTACACTGGGGTTTATTTTCCATCCACATAGGAGAATATATTCTCTGTCTTGAGGTAGGCAGGGATTTCTTAGCTAAGACACAAAAAAGCACTATTCATAAAAGATAATACTGATTTAAAAAAAGATCTCATCAAAATTTTAAATGTCTGCTCAACAAAAGACACCATTAAGAAAATGAGCAGAAAAGCCATAGACTGGGAAAAAATATTCACAGCACACATATCTGACAAAGGACTCGAGTCTAGAATATATAAAGAACTAAAAATCATAACAAAAGATAAACAGTGCAGTTTTTAAAAAAGGGCAAAAGACTCGGACATTTCACAGAAGAAGATTAGGAATGACCAATTAGCACTTGAAAAAGTGCTCATTATCAGTTATGCAGAAAAAGCAAATCAAACCATAATGAGATACCATTCCACACCCATTAAAATGGTTAGAATGAAAAGAAACAAAACAAAAAACCTGACATCATTAAATGTTGGAGAGAATGTAGAGCAAACTGTTTTGTAGACTTCAGAGAGCTGTTTAATAAATTTCAACACACATCTGCCTTTTGGCCCAGCAATTCCATCTCTAGATATTTACCAAAGATAAGTGAAAACACACATCCACAAAAATCTTGGACAAGAATATTCACATAAGCCTTAGTTGCAACAGCTTCAAACTGGCAACAACTCAAATGTCTGTCAACAGATAAAGGGTTAAACAAATTACAGTACAGTCATGCAATGGAACAGTATTCGGCAATAAAAAAGTACAAATTACTGATACAGTAATAGCATGGATGAATATCAAAAACATTGAGTGAACGAAACCAAGTACTAATATGAAGTTATATGAAATTCTAGAACAAGCAAAGCAAATGTAAGCAGTAGAAAGCACAGAAGTAGCTGCCTGAGGTCAGGGACTGCAGGTGGTGGTGAGGAACAGGGGATATGATCTGCAGAGGAACATGAGGGAGGGAACTTCAGGGACTGATGAAATGTTCCTTACCATTGACTGGGGTAGGCATACACTTTTACCAAAACTACTGAACTCACCTCACCCCCATTATGATGGCTCCTATAAAAATAAAAACAAAACCAGAAAGTAGCAAGGGTTGGTGAAGGAGTGGAGAAACTGGAATGCTTGTGTATTGATGGTAGAATGTAAAATGGTACAGCTACTGTGGAAAACAATATAGCCGTTCCTCAAATAACTAAAAACAGAATAATTACTAGAGGGTCCAACAATTCTACTCCTGGGTATATATTCTAAGTGCATGTGCCCTTCTGGATATATATTTCAGAAGAACGGAAAGCAGGGACTTGAAGAGATATTTGTACACTCCTGTTCACAGCAGCACTATTCCCAACAGCCAAAAGACAGAAGTAACCTATGTGTCAACTGATGGATAAATGGATAAACAAGACGCGGCAAATATACATACAACAGAATATTATGCAGCCGTAAAAAGTTAGGCAATCTGACATGTACTACAACATGGATGAGCCTTGAGGACATTATGATAAATGAAATAAGCCAGTCACAAAAGACCAAATGCTTTCTGATTCCACCTGTATGAGGTACTTAGTCAAATTCATAAAACAGAAAGTAAAATGGCGGTTCCAGGGGCTGGGAGAAGAGGGTAATAAGAAGTGATAGTTTAGCAGGTACAGAATTTCAGTTTTGCAAAATGAAAAGAATTCTGTGGATAGATGGTGGTGATGGTTACAGAACACTGTAAATGCACTTAATGCCACTGAACTGTACACTTAAAAATGATTAAGATGGTAAATCTTATCCTATGTGCATTTGACCACAATTTTTGAAAATAATTTTAAATATATGTGAACTTCTTTAAACAACCTCATCAAACTAACCACTTAAAATCTGTGCATTCTATTGTATGCAAATTGTACCTCCATAAAATGATACACATATATACAGTCAAGGTCTCAGCTTTGCAGGCTGGTGGCCTCAGGGGAAGCATGCTGCTATTATCTTTCATTTAACAATACTCCACCTAAGGCAAAATCCAACTCAGTGAAATCCAAAACTCCAACTTTTGCAGGCATTATGGATAAAATCATGTTTCCTCAGGCTTAACAATTATTTAAAGAGGAAATCTGTTTAGCATGGTTAGGCTTTCCATGGGTTACACCATGTTTACTGTTCCATTTTTAGAGTTATTTTAGAATCACAGGCCCTCAAGGAAATATGAAAAGTTGCTTAATTCCATGTTCCTCCTTCAGAAATATCTTAAGTAAACTGTTCCAGACAAGTGAGAGTCTAGTACAGGAACCACAACTAGTTGATCACAAGCTACTGGCTTTGATCTCCAGTTTTTATCATCACCAGGGATTCTCATATATCACCTACACTTGGGTCACACTCATGGCCATTCCTTTTGAATCCCAAACTACAGGCCACCCACATCCCAAGACCCAAATTCCAAGGCTGACCAGTACTCCTGGTATCTCCTCTTTTCTCACCAATCATAGTAAGTTTTAGGGATAAAACAAGAGGAGCATCTCACCAGAAAAAAGGACCCTGAATCTAATATCTAGTCTTTCTCTTGTAATCTTTCCCAGAGAAACTAAGATCCACTCCATCTGTCTTTGCTAAATCTTTGTGATATGGAGGGGAATAAGACTGGACCCGAATGAGAAATTGAAGTACAGAAGAGAAGGATTTGTGGTGAGTCAGTGAGAGCCAGACATGTGTCTGGGTTTCCTGTTCTGATAGGTTTTCTCTGCCTGTAAGTGGGAAACAGGTAATGCAGTGCTGTCCTTTCCTTACCAGTACCACCATGGCTATTTGCCTCTGAGGGAAGAACACTGAAAGGACAAACAGCGGAGTGTTGCTGCATAGACTGACAATGGCTCACCCTTGGAGATCTGGAAGGGAGCAGAGAGTAACACTGCTCTCTTAAATGTCACATTTTATTCTGCCGCCTCCCATGCCCTGCAAATATGCAAGTTCTGGCTTTGTTTGTAACTCCCCCCCCCCAAATCAGCCACTCCTTCAGTGGGCCAGGGCAGGGTTCTCTTTCCAAATCTTTCCAGAATTCAAGCTGACTCTGGCAGATGAATACAAAAACAGAACTGTTCAAATTCTTCCACAGTGGATTTCTGATTCACATAGGAACCTTGCTATTTCTGATACAGCCTCTCCCAGGTTTTCATGAAAAACCTCATGAAAGCATGGGGAGGCACAGGAGGAAACTCATGACAGAACAAAAAACACCGAGTGACATGAGTTAATGTCAGAAGCTGATGTCAATGCAAATAGATGCACAGGGTGGGACTAAGGCATTCTGTTCACCTTATCTTTTGACAGACACAGTCTCTATATCTGTGCTGTACAATTTGGTAGCCAGAAGCCAAGTAGTGTGGTTACTAAGTGATTAAAATGTGACCAGTACCAATGAGAACGTGAATTTTTAATTTTAATTTTAACTAAGTTTAAATTTTAAAATCAAAGCAGTTTAGAATACTTCACCATACATATAACTTTAATGTTTTGGTTGGGCTACACTTCACTTTACCATTGCATAGTGTAGGATACAGGTCAGCACAGTGTATTCTTCCTACTATCATACCTAATCACATCACCAATCTAACTGGTGTCAATATTCATTCACTTTGAATGATATCTTTCTTTGCACCAATGTAACATCGTTAATGTGCTCATTTGAATATGTTTTATAGATGGCACGAGTTACAGTGATATCTATGTAAATTTTAATCTGTAAATAAATATACTTATTTTAATTATAACAAATTATTTTCTAGTTTAAAGAAATATGTATGGAAAAACGTTTAAATTTAAAACTAAGGCTGTTATGATATGGAACTGAGTGGACAGGCAGAAGCATTATGACTGGCACAGCAAAGGAAAAGGGAGACTGAATTGGCCTAAGAGTCAGTGAATTAACTTGGATGGATGCAGTTTTAAAAGTGCTATGATTTTAGTTTCAAAGTCATATCAATTCTTCTAAAAAAGATGAACCAGTTTTTTCAATGTGGGTGCAAATATTAAATGAAAAATATTTTTTGGTACTCAATTCTGATGTTGGAAAACTTAAGTATGTCCGAAATAATTTGGGTATGTGAATCTACGTGAAAAGTAAATGTTATGAAATCTAAATACAGACCAAGTATTTCTGATGAAAATTTAGCATTCAAATTCAGATGTTCTGTCAGCATAAAATACACACCAGACTGTTAAAACTTAGCATGAAAAGAAGACTTAAATATCTCATTAATAATTTTTTTACTGATTACATGTTGAAATGATACTTGGATCTTCTGGGTAAAATAAATTATATTAGTAAAGTTAATTTCACCTGTCTATTTTCACTTGCTAAAATGTGACTACTACATAATTCACACTTACATTTGTGGATTACTTTATATTTCTATTGGATAGCACTGCTACAGATACACTTCACCTTGTTCAATAATTTTTTTATAGCTATTGTTGAACATTTATCTGTGCCAAATACTGTCCTAAACACATGACATGAATGATCAGATTACCTCTTTTAAATCTCACAAAAAACTTGTTAATTTATCTTCTTAGTGCCATAATGTCCCCATTTGTTAAAAACGAAGAAAAACACAATAGGGGCCTAGACATAACGCTAGAGGACAAGGGAAAAGGAATACAGCCTCTGAATGTATAAAGGAAAAGCCTATTTCTGAAAATAATCCACTTGATTATTCAGAAGAAACATGAAGGAAACTACTGGGCATCCTCAGTGTAAGGCAGAAAAACAGTATTCTAAACAGGAAGAGAAAAATGACCAGCACAATAGTATCAATAAGTCCTATGAGACTAAAGATTTTGGCTTAAATAATCTGTATTCAGCATATCAAGGCCAAGACTAATTTCCTATTATCATTGTTTTCCTCCCTCTTTAATTAAGTGACAAGAGATTTTAGAGTTTTAAAGCACCACATGTGTTTAAGAGGACTTATTAACTTAAATCTAAGTATCATTCTTTTTACTACTGCTTGGTTTCAACTGATTTATTTTCATAAAAATTGAATCCTCTGGCAGGAATTCTTCTACAAGAAATGGAGACGAACTGCAGAGAACCTACAACATTTAATATTAACACCTCAAGAAAACACAGAAAGGATAAGACAGAAAATACTGGTTTGCTCTTTAAAAATAATCTTTACTTATTTTTGAGTATTAAAGATAGTAAATGTTGCTAATTTCACCTGTCACTATTGCCCTGTCCTACCCTCCAGCCGTTGTAATTTAAATTGCCTGTGTGATCTGCTAAACTTGTTTCTCACATGCAGCATAATAGGGGTAGAAGTAGGATTTTCCCACTGCAATGTGGAAAATCATGGATCTTCTCCCCGCCTGCCTACAAATAGAAGAAAGAAGAGGTTAAAGTAACTTGCTTACTATCTGACTCATTTTGTTTCCTATCCATCAAACTTAGCCAAAACCTCTTATTTTTTAGGCAAGGCAAAAACACCCAAAGCAGGACTATGTGGAAAGGGTAAAATTCAACTAAAGAAAGTCTGAAAGATCCCAAGAAGCTGGTTCTTTATTCCTACAAACTTACTCCAATCCTGACCAACCAATAAGACATGGTAAGGCAAGGGATTCTCTGATAAACTCAACAGTTGGCTCTCCAAGAAAAGAAAACCCTAATTTGTAGCCATTTCTTTGGAACAAATATTTCCAATAAGACCAATTTCAAGTCACCAATGTGATGCCACTGAACTTAGAGACAGACATAGGTAGGCAGTAGTACACAATTATATGGTATTTCCACCACACAAAGTAGCCATAAATAACCTCAAGAGCATATGTAATTAAAAAAGGTAGCAAAATAATTAGAAAACAATGAGTTGTTTTAAATATAACTGATTTATAAATATTCATATTTTAATATAATTTACTCCTGAGGTCACATAACAATTTTAAATAATGGCTATATTGAACAACCAGCATGCAAAACCCCTGAAAAATTTAACAGTTGGCTCTGATGGGCTGATACACAGATGTTCCAGCATACCACCAGGAGAGAGAGAAGAATAAAAACAGGATTTTTTTTTATTGTGGTAAAATAAATATACATAACAAATTTTACCATTTTAACCATTTTTAAATGTGTAATTCAGTGGCATTAATTACATTCACAATATCATGCAGCCATCACCAATATCCATTCCCAGACCTTTTCCATCATCCCAAACAGAAATTGCACCCATTAAATAATGACTCACCATTTCCCCCTCATCCCGGCCCTTGCTAACCACCATTCTACTTCCTATCTCTGTGCATTTGGCTAGTAGGTATCTCATATACATGGAATCATATCATTATTTGTCCTTTGGGTCTGGATTTTCACTTAGCATAATGTTCTCAAAGTTTATCCATGCTTGAGCATGTATCAGAATTTCCTTCCTTTTTAAGGTGAAAGCAGATTTTAAGAGCAACATTTAAGGCCAACTTTAGTGCCTCAGACAACCACGCTTGGCCTGGGGGAGGGTATTTGGATGTCACTCCACCTTCTCACTTCCAAGGAATAAGTTTAATATAGATTAACTGTAAGTACAGAAAACCCAGAAAATCCTGGGGAATCCTGTTGTGGGGAAAATGGAAGTTCCTATGGCCAGGATCCTCACCTGACCCTAAACTGCTTGATGATGTAATTGGCCTATTGCCAGGTTAATACTTCTGCACCCATAGACAATAAGCTATTATTGACTGAGTCACTATATAAAGAGCTCTGCACAGTGCTCTGGGTGGAGGCAGAGATGGAGGAGGAGTACAGACCTGCAGACTGCTGGATGCAGACATGATTTTAGTGCTCAACCTCCCGCCAGGAGAATAAAGCCAGCTTTAAACCTGTTTACCCCAAGAACTTCCCATTGTCATTTCTTGGTCTCACTGAATCCATAGGGAACTTGCCCGGGGCTGAAACCCTCAGGTAAGGCACCCATCCACCCAAAGCACAGCCCCAGTGGGAGGTCCCAGGACAGCTACAACACGGAGCAAAAAAGCATCTGGAAAGGGTAGAATGTACCATGCACACGCACAGTTAAAATCTCATTATGTTTATCTTTTCAATAAATCCAGACCAGTGTTTCAACTTAAAGGAAATTCATACAACTCAGTGTTTATGAAGGTGTGGTTCCCTCACCAAAAATATCACCATCAACTGGGAACTTGTTAAAAGTGTAATTTCTTAGGTCCAACCCCAGGTCTACAGAATCCAAAACTCTAGGGTGGGGCCCAGCAATTTGGCGGTTAAGAAACCCACCAGGAAATTCTAATGCATTCTCAAATTTGAGACCCATACTCCATATTCATGACTCTAAATTCTAACTACTGATGCTTAAAAAGGTCCCTGAAACGCTCCATGGCCATTTCATAAGTATAGCTTCCCATTCATGATCTTAACACCAAATACAAGGAAATTGGGGAGGGGGAGTGTACAAAAAACAGGAGAAATTATATTAATGTGGAAAAATCATAACATTAACACTTTTTTAAGTATCTGCATAAATATGACTCAGGAAATGTGTTTGCCAAAGATTATTTGAATAGGAGAACTTTCAAAATCATTCACAGCAAACATGCATTACTCCTGGCAGGCCTAATCTGTTATTTTATGACATCAGTGAAACTACAAATCCAATTCTCTTCCCACATATGGGTGTGGGCAGAGGCTGTAATGGAGATCACTCAGTGCCGGACATAGCAGGCTGGGAATCCAGAAGAAGCCAAGTTCCAGTCCCTGCTCTGCCCACCAGTTTTAACCCCACCTAAAAGGGCTATTCTGTTCTGGCATAAAATTGAGATAGTAGTGACTATTGCACAGGGTTTTTTTTGAAGATAAGTAATAACATCAATCCTAATTTTACCCTCTTTCCTCAGTAAGAGAATCTTGATGACTTTGGGAATTGAGTTTAGAAAACAAGGAAAGTGAGACTCAACCCAAGGAGGAAATAATGATTTGTCCAAGGCAACCCCATTCCAATGGCAATACATGGTTTGAGTGGACATCTGACCTGATTCTGGTCAATGAGAAATAAGGACCAGCCTGCTGAAAGCTTGCAGAATTTCATCCAGGGTAAAAAGATGGTCATCCTGACAACTTCTCCCTTTCTCTTGATCTTGATGATGTCAGGAAATGGTGTCTGGAACTATGGCTTAAAAGTATCCTAATTAATACACACTGTAAAGCACCTAACACGGTATCTGGGAAAAGTTCTCAATTCTTAATGTGTACAAAAACCACCTGGGGAATGTTCAGAAATACAGATTTGGGGGATGCTGGGCTCTTGAGCTTGAGTCAGTAAATCTTGGGTGGGGCCCAAAGACATTATTTAATCGAGTTTCAATAGGCACCTCTGCTACTCTCCTCACAGCTTGTTCCAGGTCCTGATTCTCATGGAGGTGGTCCCTGCACGAGACCCCAGGTCCAAAACTGCTGCTCACTGTGTGTGCAGGCACTCAGAGTCCTTACTTAAACATTTATATTGCCCCTATTAAGTACTAGGCATTGTGAGGGACACAAAGATGGAGGAGACATGATCTTGCTCTCAAAGAGCATGTCACCAAGTAAGAGAAACAAAACAGGTGTAATAACCAGTCCAATGATAAAGCACATGGGTAGCTACTATCAGAGTTGCTGGGTGGGGCGAGAAGACAGACTAAGTCTCCTCACCAGACAGTCAAAGAGCTTCCAGTTGACTTAGGCTTCAAAGGACAGATAGGATTTCATTAGCGAAAGAGTTATGCAGGCAAAGAGAACAGCACAAATGAAGCTTCAGCTATGATTTGCAAGAGTACTTGTCTGGAGTTGGGCTGGAGCGTAAGGACAGGAGAGATGCAACACTGTTCTATGGCAGTCTGTGCATGGCTTATCAAATTGTTTATGACGCAGTCCTATGATTTTTGAATTGTTGATTTACTAGTTTATCTCCCTAAGGATGGGGTCTATGTGTTGTATCCTTGAATCTCTAGTGCCTATCATATATTACATAATAAATAAATGAACTGCTGAGATCCTGTCTAGCACCTACAGACTCCTCCCAAAATTGTGGGTTGCCTCTCCTGCCTTTTAATGCTGCCCCAAGTCTTGCTCCCACATGGATATGCCAATAGCATCAAGGGCAGGCACAGTGCCATTGATCAGTGTCTGATCTCCACTCTGCACCTACCATCTGGGACCCCCTGGATACTCAGAATGAAAGTCAACATCAAGTTCATCTTGGAAGTGGTATGCATACAGCTCTACCTCTTCTCCTTGGAAAGAGTCCAGCCCAATAGTCAGTTTAATCTCCCAGCTCTGCCTTTTCAGGCTGATTTCCTGTTTCTAATCCATTATACAGTATAACACAGTGGCAAAGCACAGAACATAGAATCAGATTGCCAAGTTCAAATCCTGGCTCTGTCATTTACTAGTATGTGACCTTAAGAAAATTACTCAAACCCTTTGTGCCTCAGTTTCCTCATGTATACAATAAAGATGATAACAGTAGCACCCACTGAATACAGTTAAGAATTTGATAAATAACATGCCAGGTGTTTGGCACAGGGTCAGGCTCAGAGGAAACACTGGGTGAACATTAGCTATTAATACCTATAGCATGGAGGCTCCAGCATGCAGGGGCAGAGCCCTCACAGATTAAGATACAGGGTCCAGGCTCTCAGCCAAGCACTTAAGCCCCAAGACCTGATATCACTGCTTGGACTTTCTCTAAAAAGGGCCCTGTGCCAGCAGATCTATCTTGCAGACCATGACTTATCCCATCTCCCTCCTTTCTCTGCTTCTGAAGCTAAAGATACATGGAACTGATCAGACCATTTAAATAAAGAGCTTCCCCACCATGCAATTCGAGACACCCTTCTTTTCGGGACCAGCTGAAGTATACCCAAATGAATGAGCAACCCACCTGAAGTGTATGAGAAGAATGAGTGATTGTTACTTCATCTCATTGAGAACTAAGGCATAATTGCCTGTTAGATCTTTGTACACAAAGAAAAAAGTATATGATCATATATTAACTTTGAAGCTGAAAAGTGTGATAATTACACATTTTTATTTGTTTTATTCTTCCTCTTAATAAACAGTGTTAAAGGGGCAGGTGATATCTGTAACTGTTTTTAAAAAATGGGTAACACATGAGCATAACTTTAAAAAATTCAAATGGTACAAAAAGCACTACAAAATGGTTATACAAAATTCACCCCTCCTCAATCAGGGGCAATCATTGTTATAATTTTCCAGTACATCCTCTCAGAAGTATTAAATGTATTAACAAGCATATGGAATATAGACAGCCTCCATTATCCTTACTAAAGAAATGATAGCATACCATACAAACCTCTATTATGCTTTTTAAAAAAAATATGTAGCTTCAACCCTCCTACACTGTTGGTGGGAATGTAAATTGGTTCACCCACTGTGGAAAGCAATATGGGGGTTCCTCAAAAAACTAAAAGTAGAAATACCCTTTGACCCAGTCATTCCACTCCTAGGAATTTACCCAAAGAAAACAAAATCCCTGATTTGAGAAGACATATGCACTCCTATATTTATTGCTGCACTATTTACAATAGCCAAGATATGGAAGCAACCTAAATGTCCATCAATAGATGAATGGATAAAGATGTGGTACATATACACAATAGAATATTATTCAGCCGTAAAAAGAAAAGAAATCCTGCCATTTGCAACAACATGGATGGATCTAGAGGGTATTATGCTCAGTGAAATAAGTCAGGTGGAGAAAGACAATTAGCAAATCATTTCACTCATCTGGGGAGTCTAACAACAAAGCAAAACAGAAGGAAAGCAGCAGACTCATAGACACAGACAAGGGACTAGTGGTTACCAAAAGGCAGGGCTTAGGGAGGGTAGGTGGGGAGGGAGAAGTGTATTAAGGGGAACTATAATTCGCAATCACAACATAGGTAGGTCACTGGGACAGTAGCACAGCACAGAAAATACAATTAATGACTCTCTAACATCTTACTACATTGATAGACAGTGACCGCAATGGAGGCGGTGAGGGCTTGATAATGTGGGTGAATGATGAACCACTGTTTTGTGTATGTGAAACCAGCATAAGATTGTTTATCAATGATACTTTAATTAAAAAAACCATGTAGCTTCAATATCATCCTATCTGTTCCTATCAACCTGTATCACTTTTTAACAGCTGCAGAGCATTGCAGTGCATGGGTGTTCCATAATTTAACCAGTCCCTTACAATAGCTATTTAGGTCATTTCCAAACTTCTGCTGCTACAAACAAGGCTGCAATAAATGTCTTTGTACACATGTCTCTACACATATGTCCAAGCATATCTTGAGGATAAATCCCTAGAATTCAAATTGTGAGAACAAAGGTAAATGTATTTTTTAATTTTGGCAAACATGGCCAGATTTTAGGGCAATTTTCTTACCATGACAGTTACATACCTGAAAGGTATACAGGATTGGGTTTAGGTGTGTGAACTGAATGAAAAATGTCAAGTATGTAAGGATTAATGGCTTTAATCAGGTTCTCAAAGGAGCTGTGACTCTAGCAACAATGAGAGCCCCTGAGCCAACAACAGGCTCTCATACAGCATTAAAAAGCAACAAGCTGAAGATAAGCAGGACCCAAAAAGTGCTCTCCTAGGCCCCCTGGACCGGTGTGAGAGGGAAGATGCTCGGGGCTGATTATACCATGGGGGCTTGTATCTATAAAGGACCTCCTCCAGGGGAAAATGGCTCAATTACACATAAATCAGGAGAACTTGTTCCAGGGCCCTTCTGTGTCAGTTTCTGGTAATGTTACTTCTTGGGAGGGGACAGGTGAGCACCTTAACTCAGAAGAATTAATCTATAGGGACTGTGCAGGGAGGTCTTTCTTATCATGTGATAAAAGGCTACTCATGGGCCTCCTGCTCTGTTACATGCCAGGCTGCTCATGCTGTGTTACATGTGGGCCTAAAGGGTTAATGATGTTAGAGGGGAAATATTGAAGGTCTTTTCCAGAGGAATTTATAGTCTGGCCTTTAGCTGCAATTTATCCCTACTGATTGTAGATAAAACATACACTCTGGGTTTTAAGTCCAGGCCAAGAAGCAGTATGGCAATGTACTGACCTCAAATCTCTTGAACCTTTAAACCAAATTCTTCAAAGGTTGTGGCTCAGGTTCCCAAGGCAAAAACTCTCAGTAGAGTTCAAACATACCTGAACATTAACAAGACGCTCCTAACAAAACCAACAAGCAGACCTTAGACAAAAACCCCAAATTCCTCAGGAAATTCAACTTAATATAGTAGTTAATTTGTTTGAATTAAGTTAAAAAACAAAAATCCTTCAGATGGAGCTCCATATTGGTCTAGGGGGTGTTAACTACTGTAAAACTATGGGGTAGGTTTCACATGATTGGTATAGTAAAAGCTATCATTGAGAATGGGCACAATTTCAGCACTGACCACATTACCTAGAGTTTACAGCATAACAACAAGCCTAAGTTCCCATAAGTCCTGTTTTGTTAATGCACTTTGTCAAGCATGCACACATTCATGTAAATGTTTCTAAAGCTTAGTTTCTCAAAGCAAGGTCCAAGAAACACATGAATAATTATCCAGGGAGCTCATTAAATATGCATCTTCTTGGGTCACCCTGGCATACTGGATAAGAATTTTGGGGACTGGGACAAGAATCCGCATGCTGTTTTTTGCAAGCCTCCTGGGGATTTTCATGTACCCTGAAGTATGGAAACTATGGCTTTAGAAGTCATCTTTGTTCAACTTTCCACCCTTCACAGACCCATCAGACAGGGGCTGTAGGGCCTCTGTTCGAAACACCTGTGCTGAGAAAGCTCTCACCAACTCCAAGTCCACCCAGCCTATTGGTTTTCAAAAGCCACCACCTTAAATTCAACCAGAATGCACTATCCAAAAAACTACCCAACTCTGCCCAATACCACAAAAGAGTGAGTTTATTCCCTCATCCACAAGCTATGCTCCCCAGGAATTTAGGATCATTAACACAGGTCCCTACACTCGTGGCAATCTTCCCTTCCTAGTCAAAACAGCTCCACTTCTTTCAACCATGTCTGACATGTCAACTTGCCAAAAACAAAGATGAAAAGAAAAGAAACACAATGGTTCAAGATTTGGTTAATAAGCCACAAAACCACAAATGCAAATCTCTATGATCCAAGCTCTGATGGAGCCACAGGAGGGCAGAGAGAAAAGATTTAAATTCAGCTGCTTTAGGATCAGGCAGCTGGACTTAAGTCCATGTACAATGGTCTGTTCTTGACCAAGGACCACAACTTGGAGCCTTGGGATCCTCATCCATATGACAAGGTTAATAACCCCACCCCCGGTTGAAATGAAGATTAAACGAGTAACCAAGAATTACTATTAATTCAAAGTTCCTCGGGGCGGGGGGGGGGGGGGGGGGATTGCAGTACCTATCAAACTGCCTCCGTAGCAGCCGTAATTGCACTGAAAGCAAACCCAGAGGCTAGGTTTGGGCCAAATGGCGCCCCAAAGCCTAAGCAAAAAAATGTTTTCAGTTTCTTATTTTATATTAAAAAGTATATAAATTTGGGATTCTACTCCAAAATATATCTGTCATTGTTTTAGCATAAAAGGAATTTTAACCTCAAGTATTTAGGTAAAACTGAGTCCAATGGAAAATCCCCCCCCCCCACCCACCCAGACCCCTTGTTTATTCTGAGGCTTCAAGTATTCTCTGACATACCCACTACCACCCCCAGTGCCTGTCACTCACCTCCATCTGGCCCTGGAGAAAAGCAGGCCTATTCTACAGATGAGCCAGATTAGAAACACAAATGAGTTGTTAAACATAAGCAAAGAAATGGGCCACAGGACATGGGTCTGGGGATGACCAAGAGGCTCAGTTCATCCTTCAGATGCTGGTGTGGTTCAACTTGACTGTGCATGTTACTCTCTAAATCAGAAAAATAATCCCTAATCAAATGCAACAATATTTAGGAGGGAAATTTATAAATGCCTTTGATCTTGTATCTGTGTGTTTGTGTGGGCACAATGTGTGTGTCCCCAAAACAATAGAAAACTGACCTAAGCTGAGTAGGGGATCTGGCCGTGGCTAGATAGGACTCCGGAGGTAATCAGGTCTTGGGTAGCTACCCATTTTCTCATTCTTGTTTCCCTCCTCCCCGGCTTGCTCTTCCACTTCTCTGTTATCTGAGAATTCCCTGACAACTAAAAAGCTCGGGCTTGGTTATCAGTAGGAGGAGGGGGAGAGCCCTAGAACTGATGGGAAGTGGAATGGATAAGTTGGAGGAGGGGACCCTATCCACTCTTCCCACTGTCAGCTGGAGAAAGCAGATGCTCACTTTTCATTTAAGGTGTGGATTACTCAGCACCCACAATGCTGCAAACAACTCCTAGGGCTTGCATCAATTTGGGGTGCACTTAAAGCTGGGCAGATTATTGACAAGCAAAGCCTCTTTGGTCCCTAAATCTCCAGCTAGTCCAAGCCACCTCAAACGACTGAGCTCTGCCACTGGCCTACTCACGGCACGGATCTCGTAATAATAAATTCCCAAGTTCAGGGCATTGTGCCGAGGGCATTAACTACAAAAGGAGAAAAAGGGCAAGAAACTACTAGTAAGAAGTAGTAAATTTCTTAAAAGAAGGGAAGAAGTTAAAACGAAAACTTACGTGTAAGATTCAGTTCAAGGGAGTATTAACTCAATCCTCTCTTTTTAACGCCCAAACCCAGATCAGTGCTTGCCCATGAATTAAATAAATAATCGCTGTGGTTCCTGACTGGTGTACATTCTGAAACTCACACACTGCCCGGGGGGGTCCTTCTGGGCGGCGCGGGCGGATAGCGCCGCGTCTGCCTCGCTCTGGCCCACCGCGAGCGAGCCCCGGCCGGCAGGCGCCCGCCCCCCACCCTCACCCCCACCTCCACCCCGCAGGTGCCGCTTCCTGGGTGCGGCGCTCAAGAGCCGCCGCAGCCGGTCCCCGAAGCCCAAGACCCCCGGCCCGAGCCCCCTTACCGCTCGGGCTGAGGCGGGGCTGCGCTCGTGCCCGGCCGCCGCGGAGGTCACACCCAAGCCGCGGCCGGACAGCGGGTCTTATCCTGCGCGGACCCGCCCCACTTCGGGGTGGAGACTGAGCCGAGTTCCTGGTTGTCCCTCCGCCCACGGGACCGGAAAATCCTTCGGGCGCAGCGCACCTGGAGCCCAGCCGACGGCCGCGCGCTGGGCGCTCAGGGAGGGCCGGCCTCGACCCCAGGCCGGGGGTTGCACTGATTCGTCCCCGCGCGGGGCTGGCGGCTCCGTCCCTCCGTCCCGGGCCCGGATCGCACCGCCCGCCGGGCACCGCCCAGCCCCGCTCCGGCCCCTGCAGAGTCGGAGCAGTTGGACTTCCCGGGTGTCCGGTCCTCGGCCGCCCCCACGCCCTCGGAGGTTCGAGCTCTCGGGCCTCTCCCGCACCCTCCCTGCGCCGGTCGCGGCAGGGAGCCCCAGTGCGAACTCAGGCTTTCTCCCTGGGAAACCACTTTCTCACGAGGAGCCTGTGGGCAGAAAAAGTGGAAAGTGAAATCAGAATGACACACTTCGTTTCCTTTTTGCAAATTAAAACAGACATCCCCGAAATTCCCAGTAGTTCCACATCTTTTTTGAGGAAACCCGTGTTCTCTTTCTTTGGGAAAGGAGTTCGAAGCAGCCCGGATCTTTCTCTCTTCATCTGCAAGTCTGAATAATTAACTTGGTACTGGTCAGTCAGTACAGGTGCGGCCTGGGATCTGCGCTCTCTGCTTGTAATACAGCTTTATGCATTCACACACATCTGCCTCCCCTACTGGACACAAGAATCTCCAAGGCGCCACCTGACTGTCCGTCGTCTCTGCACATGTGCCTTGTTTTCCAGGCACATAGTAGGTGCTCAGTAAATACTTACAGCATGAATCCACTGAGTCTACAGGCAAATTACAATTTTATTTAACTGAGGGTAGGTAGCTTTGGGTAGTGTTCAATGTCCAACAGGCCAAAATCCAAGTGGCTGTTAGTACCCTTAAGACGGAGACGTAACATTAAATTATTTCATTAAGATGTAGCAAAAAGAGCTGACTTAACATGGCTAATAGCACAGGTTTTAGGATCAGATTGATTTGGATTCTAGACCTGGTTCTGCTCCTTTTCTCTGCTTGATAAAGTTTCTGGACCTTAGTTTCTGAACTAACCTAGAGGAAACAAAATTAGTAGGAAAAAGAATGAAATAAGGGACTTTGCAGATGTGGTTCATCAGGGATCTAGAAATGGAGTGATAATCCTGAATTATCTGGGTGGGCCCAGGGTACTCACAAGTGAGCCTTCTAAGGGAAAGAGGGAGGCTGGAGAGTCCGAGTCGGAGGGATTTGAAGATGCTGCAGCCACAAAACCTGGCTTTGAAGATGGAGAAGGGGGCCACAAGCCCGCGAGTGCATGTGATCATTAGAAGCAGGCAAAGGCAAGGGATTCTCCTCCTCAACCTCCAGACTCCAGAAGGAGGTGAAATTCTGTGCAAAGGACTGCCCCCAAAGTGCAAGTGGTAACAGTGGAGCCCGAGGCTTACGCTGTGATACAGCCCTCCCATATGGTACCTAGTTTCTGCTGGCTTAGGGCCATTTATTTCATAGTAAGTTGATTGTTTTGTTTTTAAAAAGCATATTTCTTCTAAAATCTTATTATAAAGGTTTTCTACCTATCTATGACTTTTCTGCATGTTTTAGGATACCAGATTCATGGTGTAAAATGTGTACTTCAGGTTAACAAGTAACTAGAAATTTTGGATTCTGTTATCTTGTGACTCTGAAATTTGTAGCACATTTTCAGGAAAATTGCTGGGATTCTTAGGTAATTTATTCTTTAGGCCTTTTGTCTCCTGAATGTATGGTTGATTATTTCTGAATCTTGTTAATCCATTTTTAAGTTTAGAGAAAAAACTGTCTTCGTTTCTTATTCTGACACAGAATGAATGCATTTGATTAACCTTACTAAAAATGTGTTTTGACAAAAAATTCCATTTGAGTGGCTCTAATCTCCATTCTAGAATCTCAGATCATCTGCTTGTTGTATCATTCATTGGGACTTCTCTGCAAAACAGAGCTTCACTGAGAAGGTCATCCTTGAAAATTCAAGAAATCTGAAGAAACTAATTTTGAGACTGACTAGAGATTGAAAAGCATCATCAGATTGACAACATGGTGCCCTCTGAAAGCATCTTAGACTGCATTGCTTTTGTAAATGAAACCTAATTTGACTGTCTTTTATGAACTGGACTGTAAACATAAGGTGACCTCATCAACTGTATCTTCAGTGTGAGAAAAACACAACTGTAGCCTCTAGAACATTTCTGTCAGTATAATCTACTCTTGATTTTGCACTATGCTGGAGGAAGCCTGGGTCATTCACCTTGACTGAGGGTTAGACATCATGTATTCTGGATTTGAAGGTGTTGTGTGCTTCCTTTTGGAATGTAGTGTTTTGGGGCTTTTACAACATATGCATCACAATTTCACGTCCCTTGGAAGAATGGAAGAGGAGTCAGAGTTCATCCGTGCGCTGATCCTTGTTCTGTTCTGTCTTTGCTTATTTGTACATGTGGGGAAAACTGAGGGTATTGATCTGAATCCTGTTAAATCTATCCTGCCTATCCTTCCCAGGTAATTTGATTGTATTTCTTTTGCAGCTCTTCTATGTGCTGCCCTATTTTAGCCCCTTCACTAGGCCAGATAGAATTACAACTGCTCTGCTGAGGCTTCTTTTCTCCTGTTGTCCCGTTTCGTTCTGCCTGCGAAGATTTATCAAAAAATAGGCCAAGTTTTAGGTGAACCTACATTGACTATCTAGCTATCTCTTACTTTAAAAAAAACAAAACAAAAAAACTGTAACCCTTAAAAAGCATTACCAAATTACCCTGATGTATTCAAAATGTGATGTTACTCTCAAAAATTTTCTACATGTAGTTTTCAGAAACATGTGCGAATGTGTTTTGTGTAAAGGAGTGTATACTGTGTATAATTTCTGATTCTTGATCTAATAAATATTAAACTCAGTGGTCTCATTTAAAAAAAAGGATGAAATAATAATTCATTTCCTCAGAGACATTAGAGAGACTCTTGCAGTCCATCCCTTTAAAAAATAACAATTCATCTACTCTGAAAAAAAAGTGAAAGGTTAGGAATGGAGCAGATACCCTGCTCCAAGATCACTGTTTTCTTGGCGGGTGCACCCAGCTCACAGTTGCCCCTTTCTTCCCGTAACTTTCCTCACACCACTTGGGAAGCCATACCCAGAGCTAGCTCTATGGAGTATGAAAGGCCAAGTATAAACCTGTGATACCCTTCATATTCCAGAGCTTCCTTGGACTTAGGCTAGGCTGAATTTCAGTAGAAACCACACGGGCGCTCTGTTTTGTCTTCTGTGCTATCCTATTTTTCTCACTCACAGGTCTCTCCTGAGAAAATTTTCTCATTGAGGCACTTATACAAAAACCCCTACCTCAAGCTCTGCTTCTAAGGAACCTAATACAAAACAGAGTATTTTAAAAATTAATATAATTGTTGAAATTTAAGACTCAAAGGAGACTTTAAATTGAAGATAGCAGAATGAACACATGCATTTGCCTTAGCTCCCTCTTGAAATCCAAGTAAAGCAATAGATTTTTCTTTTTAATCTCACAAGAACAAGGTGACAAGAGAGGAAAAATAACCAAACTTTGGAAACTGGAAAGCAGGTAGGTGATACTTGATTTAACAGCCCTGAGAAAACTGACTCCTAAGCCAGGAGTAGGAAAAGCCAAGAAGCAACATGATACAGTAGAAATTCTCAGGTATCACTGCACCAGGTGCTTCTGAAAGTGGTTAGAATTAAGACTAAAAACAGGAGAAGTTTTTGTAAATCTCTCCAGGAAGCAGCAGTCTCTTCTGACCCCTTCCCTAACACTGCACAGCTGCCGCTGCCCACCTCCCACTCGGGTTGAAGACTGGATGCATATTCTCTGGAAGACGTAAAGCAGAGGGTCTCTGGAATGGAACATACCAGGCATATCAGGATATTCTGTTATTTAAGGCTGCCTAACCAACTACTCCCAAACTTGGTAACTTAAGGCAATGACCATTTTGTTATAGCTCATGATTTTGTAGGCTTGGATTTGGACCCGGCTTGGTTGGGTGCTTCCTCGGTTCCTGTGCATCAACAAGTCACTTGGTGGTATTCAGTTGGCAGCCTGGAGGATTCATTCACAAGTCCGTTACATGGCAGGATGATCTCAGCTGGCGTTGGTGACCACAGCACCTACACGTGCCCTCTCTGCATGGTAGTTTCAAGGTAGTTGCATTTCCTACATGGAGTCTCAGGATGCTCAGAAGGGACATCCAAGAACTCCAGGCAAAAGTTACTAGGCTTATTAACTAGGCTTGGAAGCCCCTGAATGTTATTTCCATTGTATTCTATAGGTCTTGTGAGTCACTAAGCCAGCCCAGACTCAAGGAAAGGGAAATTAGGTTCCCTCCCTAAATGGGGGGACTAGCAAAAACTTTGCAGCCACCTTTAATCTACCACCCAAGGCTAGGGGAACTGTACTTGATGTTGAAGATCGATATGAAATTTAATATGGTGAGTATTGAGCTGGTCAGTATTCTTCCTTCACTTGGCTTCCAACACTGGAAGCCAGGATGGGGAGTTTGGAATACTCATTTTTGGGGAAGAGTAAAGACCCAGAGAGACTATCATCAGTCACTCAATGAAACTGGAGCAACCTTTTAGTGAACTCAATTGTAGCCAAGCTCCACCCCTTTACACAGGCAGGTAGAGTTTCCAGGCAGCACTTAGGATCTCACTCTTCACAGAGGACAACTACTGTATGATTTCACTTATATGTGGAATATAAAAAACAAAACAAACAAATAAACAGAGAAAAGACAAATGGACTCATAAACACAGAGAACAGACTAATGGTTTCCATAGGGGAGGGGAGACAAGAGATGGGTAAAACAGGTGCTGGGGGTAAATCAGTGAAATTTTAATTTGAGTGATGGTTACATGAGTATATACATGTCAAAACTCATTGAGCTATAGACTAAGATTTGTGTATTGTATTGCATGTACCTCAAAAAGAAGTTCACTCTTGGTACTGCTAGAGAAAATACAGAACACTTAAACTGGACTTTCAGATAAAAAAAAAATTTTTTTACTAAACATGCCATATTTACATACTATAAGCATGTCCTAAATATTACATAGATATACTCATATCAAAAATTGTTCATTGTTTATCTGAAATTTAAATTTAACTAGGCATCCTATTCTGTTTTATTTTGATTTGCTAAATCTGGCACTCTTAAGTAAGAGCAGAGAGCTGAATGTCATCAAAATTTGGGGAAGGATCTGATAGAAAAAAGAACAGGAAAAATGGAACTTGGAAGAAATAGACACTATGGAGAGAAGAAAACTTTGAAAAATTATTATCAATCTCCTTTGAGAAAAAAATAGAAAGTAGAATAAAAATAGATTCTCTAAAAAATGAACACTCAGAGAACCAAACAGAGCTCTTTTTAGTTAAAAAGATGACAACAAAATTGAAAGATGCAGTAGAGTGGTAGGAAAATAAAGTTGAGTAGATAACCTAGAATTCCTAGACCAAAGACAAAAGGAAGAGATAGAGTTAAGAAAGGATAAGAAATTTTGAAAGCCATCTCAGGACATCTGGGAAACAGAAGAAATCAACTAAATAATTCAACGATATATTTTTAGAACTAAAGAACATGAGTTTCTACATTGAAAGTGCTTATTGATCCAGCGCAATGGACAAAAACAGAACCACATCAAGGCACATCATGACAAAATATCGGAAGACTGGGAACGTAGAGGAGGTCCTGCCAGCACCCAGAAAGGAAGATGAGGTTTCATACAGAGGATCAAGAACCAGAATGGCATCAAATTTCTACACAGCAAGGCTTTTCAATTTTGAGATTTCTGACATAGATTCTCATAGTCATCCAAACTATCGGTCAAGTGTGGGGGGGTAAAGATATTTTCAGGCATGCAAGATTTGGAAAAAATGTACCTCCCATGTACCTTTTCTTAAGAAGTTTTTGGATGGTATGTTCCACCAAAACAAGGAGGTAAACCAAAAAGGTTTAAAAAAAAAGCGAATAGCAGAATGGACAACTGAAAATTGAATGCAAGGAAGGGTGGTTAGTTAACACTACAGTTATGGACTTCTAATTTTCCTTAACCACAGAGTATAGCTAACATTTATATAAGCACTTACTATGCATCAGTCACTATTCTAAGTGCTTTAGATAATAGTTTTTTTTTGTATGAGAAGCACATTTTTAATTAAAAATTTTTTTAATAAGGTATCATTGATATACAATCTTATGAAGGTTTCACGAGCAACATTGTAGTTTCAACATTCACCTATATTATCAAGTCCTCCCCACACCCCATTGCAATCACTATCCATCAGTGTAGTTAGATAATACAGTTTTAATCAGTTAATCCTCACAACAGGTCTATGAGTTAGAAAGTTAGATACTTGCATAGAATAGGTGTCAATAAGTATTGACAGTAGACAATCATTTATTAACTCAACAAAATTGTGTTAAACTTCTTGTGGCAGATTGTATTTTTCAAAATTGGTTGCAATATTATATTTAGTCTCATGTATGCTTCCAAAACCCTGCCCCTTCTCCCCCAGTCCAAAGATGGCATCTCTGTCCCTCCTCCTTTCCCCTGAGTGGGCTTTTGGGTGGGCTTCTGTGACTGAACAACAAAAGTAGTGCTGTGCAAAACAGAAGGAACAAAATAGCAGTAGACTCAGATACTGAGAAGGCTCTAGGGGTTACCAAGGGGGAGAGGTTGTGGTGGGTGGGAAAGAAGGTGAAGGGGAACAATAATTCACAATCACAATATAAGTTGGTCAAGGGGACAGTAGCACAGTGTGGAGAATACAGTTAATGGTTCTGTAACATCTTTCTATGTTGATAGATAGTGGCCACACTGGAGGGGGTGAGGATTTAATAATGTGGGTAACTGTTGAACTACTATGCTGTGTATTTGAAACCAACATAAGACTGTATATCAATGAAACTTTAAAAAAAAGTGGTGCTGTGACTTTCAGGGCTGGGTCTAAAAAGGTGATAGAGCTTCCATTCAGTTCTTTCACTCAAAACATATGCCTGTGGATCCCTGCGTGGCCATGTAATAAGCATAGCTGCCCTGAGGCCACCATGCTGCAGAGACCACAGGGACAGGCCATAGGAAGACAGAGTTGGAGGAGCTCCAGCTGCTCCACCCCCAGCAGTTTGAACCTTCCTTGTCCCAGTGTCAGATACGTGAGTGAAGAAGACTTTGCGATGACTCCAGCGCGTCCCTGCCTCACACCAGGCAGGTGAGAGACCTGAGTGAGAACCACCCAGCTGAGCCCAGTCAATCAGCAGAATCATGAGAGAGAACAGAAGTCAATGATTGCTGATGTTCATACCATGAAATTTGGGTTCTTATTTTATGTAGAAATAGAAAACCAGGACATTTCCAGATAGAAGTGGAGGTTAGCCCAGACTTCTGAATCTCCCTTGCCAGTATGCCCTGAAATGGCCCATACCATGTAAAGAGGCAAAATTTTTACCCTGAGCACAAACTCCTTTCTGATAGCCATTCTGCCGACTAGCCAGGAAGGAGGCAAGGACAGAGGCCAAACAGCATTTGGCCCATGGGAACAGTGGCTTTGCAAAACATTGAGAAGAAACCTTGCAAAGGGGGCATTCCTTGCCAGATGGCTCCCTCCACAATCTTTTTAGGCTGCTGGAAAGCAACCAATCCTCCAGCCTAAGATATCAAAGATTATAACAGCATCCACATAGGCAGGGAACCAAGAAGAATTAGCTCATCTTGCTTGGAAGCAGATGCAAAGGGTGGGTAAAACTTTTAAGATCCAAGGATGAGTAAGCATAAAAAAGTACATAAAACTATGAAAAATTCTGGAACCTAAAAAACATAGCATCTAAGAGACAGAAGAAGAAACTCTTTTTTTAAGTTTTATAATATGAAGCAGAAGTAAATTGTGAACTGTCTCTGCTAAGCCTTCGATAGATGAAGCACACCAAAAAACACAGAAATAATCTGAATAATATTTTTCATGGGGTAGAATTAACAGTGTGGACTGGACTGGACTCCATATTCTACAGAGAAAATATCTTCTTTTCAATCATCTACCGAATATTTGCAAAAACTGACAAGATATTTATTTGTAAAGAAAATCTCATTATATTCAAAAATAAAATTAGGTTTTTGAATCTCAGCTCTCCTATTTATTAGCTGGTGACTTCAAGAAAGTTACTTATCCTTTGTGTGCCTCAGTTTTTTCATCCATAAAATGAGGATAATGATAGTACCTACCTCACTGGTGCTATAGGATTAAATGACATTAATATATGTAAATATTTTGAGGAGTTTTTTGACCCATTGTAAGCTCTATATTAGTGTTAGTTATCTTTCTGATCACAGTTAAATAAACTTAAAATTCAACAATAAAACCTTTAACCAATCACTCCCTTCCTCAATCAACAGTATTTGCTACCATGTAATTATATAAATACCATGTTTGACATAAAACATGAGCTCTAAAGGAAAGAACTCTAAAGGAAACTATCTTTGACACCATCCTTCATCAGCCTTCATGGTATTTCTCCACTCTCCTGGAATCCACTGGTATAAAAAAAAATCTGATGTTAAACTGATTCTTGTTCTTTTGTAAGTAATTTAGTTTTTCTCATTAGAAAAACTTAATATTTCCTCTTTCCCTTGAAAAATGAGTTTAGGAGTAGGACCTGTTTCTCTAGCCTTGGTTGGCACTCTTAGGTCTGTTTACTTTGAAGACTTGAATCTTTTCTGAACTCGTAATCATTCTTCTGTTATCTCTCCCATTATCTCCATTTTTTTGTTCTGGAATTTCTATTTGATGCTGTGAGAACTTTTGACTTTATCCTCATGTCATTTAACCTTTTTTTCATGGACTGATTTTGTTTAGTCCTTGAGCCCTGAGTTTGAGAGAATCCTTAGGATTAATCTTGCAAATTCATTAATTCCATTTTCAGTCATGCCACTATATCTACCAAATTTTTTTTAAATGTAGTTTTTGTTTTTATCAAATTTGCAAGTGCACACAGTTTCAAGAGGCAAATAGTTCTACAAGGCTTGTTACAGAAAGAACAGTAGTTTCCATCTCTTCTTCCCCCGATCTATCCACCAAGCAACTTGTCCTGCTCTAGGCACAAGCCCATTTAGGGACCATAGAATTCATGGATTCCTCAGGTTATAAATGGGGCATCCCTATCATAAGTCACAGCAATGTATTAGGCTTGCCCAAAGAAAATCTGTGAAAAGTTTGCAGGAGGGATTCTCATGAAGGAACCCATGTTTCCTAATTTGAAATGACATATGCACCCCCATGTTCATGGCAGCATTATTTATAGTAGCCAAGATATGGAAACAACCTAACTTGTTGTACATCAGTGGATGAATGGATACAGAAGATGTGATGGATACACACACACACACATATGTATATTCAGCCATAAAAAAGAATGAAATCTTGCATTTTCAGCAACATGGATTGACCTTGAGGGCATTATGCTAAGTGAAATTAGTCAGCTTAGAAACACAAATATTGTATCTCACTTATATGTAGAGTCTGAAAAACAAAACAAAGCAAGCAAATAAACAAACAAAGAGCAACCAAAACCAAGCTCAGACACAGAGAACAGATTGGTAGTGGCCAGGGTGTTGGGGTGTGTGTGAAATGGGTAAAGGGGGTCAAAGGTACACATTTCCAGCTATAAAATAAGTAAGTCATAGGCCTTAATGTATAGCAAGACTATAGTTATAGTGCATTGCATATTAGAAAGTTGCTAAAAGACTAGATCTTAAAAGTCCTCATCACAAGAAAAAACAAAACTCACAAGATTCTGTAACTATGTATGGTGACAGATGTTAACTAGATCTATTGTGGTAATCGTCTCACAATGTATATTGTTAAAAAACAAAAGTCAACCAAGTAAATATGAAGATGTAATTGGTTTTATCAAGCAATTCGTGAATCAGGCAGCATCCATCTAGCAAGCAGAGAAATGTTCCAAGAAGTTGTACAAAAGGGGAGGTTTTTATAGACAGGAAAGTGGGGTAAAAAATTATTAGCAAAAGAAAAGATCAGGGATTGTTTCAGGTAAGGTCACCCTCCCTTTAAAGGAAGAGCAGGGGGTCTTATTCAGATTATCTCACTCGTAATCAGTAAATCCCAAATTGACTGGCTTACAGTTCCACTCCAGAGACAGGCTGAAACTCCCAGTTAGGTTAGGCTTTAAGCCTTAGTCACTAATTTGGTCACTTGGCCTAGAAGTGATCCAGTGTTGGGTCTGTTTTGCTTTTTAACAATATAAATATCAAATCATGATGTTCTACACCTGGAACTAATATAATGTTATATGTCAATTACACTTAAAATTTAATTAATTAATTAATTAATTAATTAATAACAAGAAATGACAAGAAAATCTGTCTAGGATCCTCATTTGGTGCTGTAATAACCTTTATTTAATGAACTTCATTGACATTTGGAAAGAGGTATTGCCCAGTTTATCTCACTTTTGGATATCAGGATCTCAGAACTTTATGTTTGTCTAACAGACACTGTGAGCAAAGGTAGTGAATCCCTTATGAGCCCCATTCCCCATCAGGAGGTGCTCTAATATTCAGCATCTTCATAGACACATTGGCCTTTGACAACTACAACTAAGTTGTGAGTTTGAATATAGACAGTGATGTGGTGGCTGTTGGCTCCTCTGAATGTCTCAGGGCCAACACTTCAAACCTATCTACCTAAAAGGCATGTCTTGGGAACCCTTGATGGAGACACAGTTTGCCTTACCTAACTGCACTTCCCTATTGTCACTGCAGGACAGAGAAAGCACACCTACATCCTTGTGGTGCCTCCCCCTCTTTCCACTTTGGGGTAGGCCTTACTACTGGGTCATTGTCAACCAACCCCTAAGCACGGAGATTACTGTAGCGCTAGGTCAGCTTAACACATCTATAGATTCAGCCAGTAAAGAGACAACACGGAGGAGAACCAAGATGGCGGCAAGAGTAGAGCAGCAGAAATCTCCTCCCAAAACCATATATATTTTTGAAAATACAACAAATACAACTAATCCTAAAAGAGAGACCAGAAGACACAGGACAACAGCCAAACTACATCTACACCTGCGAGAACCCAGCGCATCACGAAGGGGATAAGATACAAGCCGTGTTCCAGCGGGACCCAAGTGCCCCTCACCCCAGCTCCCGGCGGGAGGAGAGGAGTTGAAGTGGGGAGGGAGAGGGAGCCCAGGACTGCTAAACACCCAGCCCTAGCCATCCACACCAGAGCGCAGACACACAGTGCGTAGGTGGGGTGCTGGAAACTAGGGAAACAGGACAGTAAGACCTGTGAGCGGGTCCCCGCAGCCGGTGAACCCAGGACAAAGAAAAGTGAGTGCTTTTTGAAAGTTTTAAAGGGACAGGGACCCCACAGCTGGACGGAAGCTCCCTGGGACACTTAGCCCAGCAGCTGTGAATCCAGGGGAATGCTGGGTGCCTGAACCCCCACAGCGCAGCTCGGAGGCCCCTCACGATGATAAACAGCCTCCCGCCTGTTCCTCCTCCTACGCGGCTCTGCCATATTGGAGAAGCAGCCTGAGGCAGGCCATGCCCACAGCAATTGCAGAGCTAAATAAACTCCATAGCGGCTGGGCAAGATCAGAAGCCCTGTGTGCACACAGCTGCCCAGCACAAGCCACTAGAGGCTGCTGTTCTCCCAGGAGAGGAAGGCCATAAACCAGCAAGAAGGGACTTTCTCCTACCCAACACACGTGCCAGCTCCCCACAAATGTATCTATTGCCATGAAAAGGCAGAAGAAATTGATACAGACTAAGATCACAGAGGCAAACCCTGAGAAGGAGATAGACCTAACCAGTCTTCTTGAAAAAGAATTAAAAATAAAGCTCATAACCATGCTGATGGAGCTGCAGAGAAATATGCAAGAGCTAAGGGATGAAGTCCGGAGGGAGATTACAGAAATGAAACAATCTCTGGAAGGATTTATAAACAGAATGGATAAGATGCAAGAGGCCATTGATGGAATAGAAACCAGAGAACAGGAACGCATAGAAGCTGACGCAGAGAGAGATAAAAGGATCTCCAGGAATGAAACAATATTAAGAGAACTGTGTGACCAATCCAAAAGGAACAATATCTGCATTATAGGGGTACCAGAAGAAGAAGAGAGAGAAAAAAGGAATAGAAAGAGTATTTGAAGAAATAATTGCCGAAAACTTCCCCAAACTGGGGGAGGAAATAATCCATCAGACCATGGAAGTGTACAGAACTCCCAACAGAAAGGACCCAAGGAGGACAACACCAAGACACATAATAATTAAAATGGCAAAGATCAAGGACAAGGACAGATTTTTAAAGGCAGCTAGAGAGAGGAAAAAGGTCACCTACAAAGGAAAACCCATCAGGCTATCATCAGACTTCTCAACAGAAACCATACAGGCCAGAAGAGAATGGCATGATATATTTAATGCAATGAAAGAGAAGGGCCTTGAACCAAGAATACTGTATCCAGCACGACTATCATTTAAATATGAAGGAGGGATTAAACAATTCACAGACAAGCAAAAGTTGAGGGAATTTGCCTCCCACAAACCACCTCTACAGGGTATTTTAGAGGGACTGCTCTAGATGGGAGCACTTCTAAGACTAAATAGATGTCACCAGAGAAAATAAAATCACAGCAAAGAAAGCAGACCAACCAAATACTAACTAAAGGCAAAAAATAAAATCAACTACCCACAAAAGCAGTTAAAGGAAGCACAAAAGAGCACAGAATAAAACAACCAACATATAAAGAATGGAGGAGGAGGAATAAGAAGGGAGAAAAAAAGAGAATGACCAGACAGTGTTTAAAATAGCTCAATAAGTGAGTTAAGTTAGACAGTAAGATACTAAAGAAGCTAACCTTGAACCTTTGGCAACCACGAATCTAAAGCCTGCAATGGCAATAAGTACATATCTTTCAATAATCACCCTAAATGTAAATGGACTGAATGCACCAATCAAAAGACACAGAATACTAGAATGGATAAAAAAGCAAGACCCATCTCTATGCTGCTTACAAGAGACTCACCTCAAACCCAAAGACTATAGGAAAAAAGAAAGACTGAAGGAACAAAACAGTAGCAGAATCATAGAACCTAAGAATGGACTAACAGTTACCAAAGGGAAAGGGACTGGGGAGAAAGGGAGGGAAGGGAGGGATAAGGGTGGAGGAAAAAAAGGGGACATTACGATTAGCATGTATAAAGTGGGGGGGGGGCATGGGGAGGGCTGTGCAACACAGAGAAGACAAGTAGCGATTCTACAGCATCTTACTATGCTGATGTACAGTACTGTAATGGGGTTTGTGGGGGGGATTTGGTGAAGGGGGGACCCTAGTAAACATAATATTCTTCAAAAAAAAAAAAGACAACACGCCCAAACAGATTTAGACAGTTTTATTACTCACAGCATAGCCAGCTGCATAGGTTCCCTCTTGCTTCCAAGCCCCATGGGGATGATGCAGGGGCAGAACCACGTGGATACTGGATGATAAGGAACAATTCTGAAATGTCCTAAATTAAGTGATGGAAGGATTGGAGAACGAGGGAGAGAGACAAGAGCAGGTAATTAGTCAATAGCCAAGGGCCTTAATTAGCCAGAAACTTCACATTCTCGGATCAAATCATTTCAACAACCATCTAGAAGGTCCCCAGAGCCACCACATCTCCTTGTGCGTGACCAGTGTCTGAGCATCATCAACAACCATTCCACAAGTCTTCTCTCTGGACTAACCACCTACCCCCAGACTTGCCCCGCCTTAGGTTAGCCCACCTTTCTTATCTGTAGCCAATATGAATTTAAAGAACTTTCTTTCCTTGAGACCCCTCATAAATGCCCTCTGTTTCTTGAGTCTGGTTGATAAGTTGTTTCTGTTAACAGGTCTTGGCTGCTGGTGAGGCAGAAACTTCCTGTTCCAGGACTCAGTCCTTCTTCATCTGGCTAATGTAATGGCTCAATAAACGCTTTTATTTCAGTGATCTATCAGTCCCTAGAGTTTTTGATTTGTTATGGTCATACTGTGGACCTGTGTCACAACTGAGGAACAGTGAACCTAGGAAACCCCTAATCTTACAAGGGGCCTGCTAACAAATCTGCCCATCCCCCTTCACCCCCTACCTCAAAGGTATTACCTTCTCTTTCCCTAGAACGTAAGCAAATCTTCTCCAGGGAAGTAAGGGTAAGATCTCTAACTTTCCTACCATAGAGTATCTCCAGGGAGAGCCAGCTCCAAGTCTCTCCAAGTCTCTTTATTTTACCAAGACTGTCTGTTATGCAAGCATCCTTGAACAAAACTGCCAACGCCTTTTGCTCAGAAGGTGTGCAGAAACTCAAAATCCATGGAGAATTCTCTCCCAACAGTTAGAATAGCCTTTTTAGAAACATCTGAAAAATGCCAAGTTTTATTCACACCCATAAAAACTAACTTTAATATGATGAAATGTTACTGTCAATCATTATGTCACACAAAATACAAAAATCCATAAACAATGTGTAAAAAATAAAGACTACTAAGTGACAGCTTTCTGGAACTTCTTAATTCTATTCTGAAATTTCTTGAGAGGCATTTATTGACATTTTGGGCTGGATAATTCTTCACCGTGGGAGAAGGACTTGGGCATTGCAGTATGTTCTACATCATGCCTTCCCTTTACCCAGGAAATGACAGTAGCACTACTCCCAGTGTGACAGCCAAAAATGTCTCCAGACATTGTCACAGTTGTCCTGGAAGCAAAGTCACTCCCACTGAAAACCACTGCTCTGTGAGATTCCCTTCATATCTAATCATATTTAAAGATAACCTGTCAGACAACAAATACTTAGGAATAAGTCAATGAAACTCTAACACTTTACACCAAAAACTATAAAACAATATTGAGAGAAAAATCTAGTTAAATGGAAGGAAGTACTATGTTCATAATTGGAACATTCAAATTGTCAATATGTAATGCTCCCAAATCTTACCAAGACTGATCTACAGATACAACACAATCCAAATCATCCCATCAAGGCTTTATGGTGTGCACATGGAAACTGACACATGGATTCTGAAATTTGGACTGAAATGCAAAGGGCCAAGAAAGCCAAGTCTCTCTTGAGGAAGACCAAAGCCATCAGTGTAAAGATACCAAGACGTAATAACATGATACTTAAGTCAGTGTGGCATTCGTACAAAGACAGACACACGTAACAGAAGAGAGAGCACAGAAACCGAGCTTCACCCACGCAGCCACCCGGTTTAGAACAAAGGTGGCAGGGCAGTGGGATCGGATGGTTTTTTCCCTAAATGTGGTGGGGTGGATTTGATAGCATATGAAAATATAATGAATTTTGATGCCCACCTAAAAAGAATCAATTGTGGATAGATGGTAGATCCAAAAATGAAAGAAAAAACAATAAAGTGTTTAGAAGACATAAGTGAATTCTTCACCACCTCGAGTTAGTAAAGATTTCTTAAACAGGACACAAATAGCACTAACCATAAAGGAAAAAATCATAAATTTAATTATGCTAACCTTAAGAATGTCTGTTCATCAAAAGACATGAAGATAGTGAAAAGGGAAGCCTTAAAATGGGGTAAGAAATTTACAATTCATATATCAAGAAAAGGACTAATAACAAGAATATATAAATAATACTACAAATTAAAAACATTGTAGAGCAAAAGAAAGAGAAGAAACTGGGTAATTACCTACTGCCTTACTGGATATTTACTAACTTACAAAGGGAAAAAGAGTAACTTTATGGTGAAGATACTTGGCAGACACCATCATCACCACATGATCAAAGTTGACATCACAACTGCTAAGCCATATGAACATCAGGTTCCTCTGCGATCATGCACTGAGAAGGATACATCACTCCGTGAAAGATGTATGAACTGAATTTAATCTCGAGGGAACATTAGACAAATACAAATTGAAGCCACTTTACAAAATAACTGGCCAGAACTCTTTGAAAGTGTTAAGGTCATTAAAGATAAAGTAAGGCTGCTTAATGGAGACAAAGAAGACATGGCAACTAAAGGCAGTGTGTAATCCTGGACTGAATCCTGAGACATTGATGAAATACTACTAAAGTATATTTAATTTAATGTCAATTCCTTGATTTTGAATATTGGACTATAGTTATGCACAATATCAAGATATGAACCTGGGTGAAGGGAATATGGAGTTTTGGGGTACTATTTTTGCAAAAGTCTGAAATTATTTCAAAATGAAAAGTTAACAAAGAAAGAAAAAAATGTAAAACTTTTCAAAGGAGCTGTTTGAGTATTTTGCAGAAAATTAGCAGAAGACTTGAATAGACACTTTACAAAAGAGGATAATATCCAAATAACCAAGATAGCATGTGCTCAGCTTCATTAGTCATCAGGGAAATGCAAATTAAGGCCCTAGTGAGACCCCACTGCACACACCAGGAGGTCTAAAATGAAAAAGACTAGTTATATCAGATGTTGTCAAATTAGAGCATCTACTGCTCTCATACGCACCAGTGGGAGTGTAATTAGTACAATCATAGTGGAAAACAGTTTGGTGGCATCAGTGTAAGCTGAGCAAATGTAGGTTCTATGAGCATGCCATGTGTAGGTAACGTGCATTAAGAAATTTCCAAAAAAATTTATAGCAGCATTATTTGTAATAGCCAACAAATGGAAACAGTTTATACTTCCATCAGTAGTTGAGTGGATAAATAAAGTGTGGTACGGTGACACAATGGAATACTATACAGCAAGAGAAAGAACAACTTACACCACATAAATGTCTTTCTCAAATAAACATTGAGTGATGGAAGCCAGGCACACAATAGCACCTAATATGCAATCCTATTTATGGGAAGTTCAAGGGCAGGTAAAATTCAGCTCTGTTCTTAGAAGTCAGAATAATGGTTATTACCTTTGGAGTGGCTAGAAGAGCTTCTAGGATTCTAGTAATCTGTTACTCGATCTCGGTGCTGGTTACATGGGTGTGTTCACTTGGTGCAAACTCATGGAGCTGTGTACTTTTCTGTGTGTATGCTATGCTTCTATAAAAAGTTTGCAGCAAAGAAATAATCTCTTATAAAAATCACTGCATTCATTTCTCTAGCATAGTAATTAAGGCACAGCTACTGCAGGCTGACAAATGAATTCAACTCCTGAACTGAAGAATGCTTTGATTGGGTCTTTAGGAAAAATTATTTTCAAAACAAATCAGTGGTCTCACTGAATAGTTTTGATAATTTCCTCAGCTGCAGCCTCACAAATGCATGGTAAATGAACTTCACAAGAACCAAATCATGAAGCAACGACTAAACATATTTTGGAGAATTTGGTGTACTTATATACCTGGAAGAGAATCATGTTACTAAAATGCTGGGTAAAGGAACTAGTTCTTAAGATGCCGATTCTCCTTAAAAGTAAAAGTTGCTTAATTTTATCTGGAAAACACAAAAACACAGAACTATGAGTAATTAAGAGTTGTATTTAGCTTCTTACAGAGCACATTCTTCTTGAGGCCACATACTCCCTGCTCAACCCACTGTGCACCCCTCTGGGCCTTGAGTGTTCTTCAGGTCACGGAGATTGATTTTGAAGGCAGACTAGAGACCTCACCAAGTGATAGAAACATTCTGTGTCCTAGCTGGGATGTTGGATACCCTGGTGTATATGTTTATTAAAACTCACTGACCTGTATTTGAAAATGGTGCCTTTAAGTGTAATGTAAATTATGCCCCAGTATAAAAACGATGCTGAAATGATAAGTAGCATAGGTTGCCTGGATTCAGAATTTATTAAACCGACACCGCATTATGTTATCAGTAAGGTCTTCGAGTACTTGCCAGAAATACTAGTTTTCAGGGAGCTGAGTTCCCTGTGGCTTGACCTGTGCCTCCTCGATTTAAACTTCTGCAGACGGAAAGTCAGATGAGCAAGGAAAGGAGAAGAGGCTCCACAGAGGTTTAAAGAGGCTCTATATTGGTTTAAAAGAGCTGGACAGCATCTGGAAGAGCTTGAATCCTGTGAAATTGTTATTCCATTTAATACAATTGCGTGCCAGGATGATATTTCCAAATCACATAATAAAAAAGCTGGGAGGGAACTAAAGTCCTTTCTACACCAGCAGCCCCTCACCCCTGCTTCTTGCTTTCCCCGTTCAGCCTCCGTTTCCCCAGTAAAGCTTTTCCAGTACCGGGGAGAGGCTGCCATCCAGTGGCAAGAGAGGCAGTCACAGGGCCAGCCTCCAGGGGGAATGAGCGCATCCTCTGCCCTTTAGCAGAACTCAGAAGGCCCCCTGGCAGAAGATAATTCTCCACCTGTGGATTGCCAGTGATGAGCTGGCTAGTCATCCACCGAATGGCTTGAAAAGATCCTCGGAAATGACTCTTTGAAGCTGAAGAGAATTGAGGGAGCTCTTTTGAAGGGACGGACAGGAGACTCTCAGGCACTGACACTTCTCTCCCAGCCAGGGCAGTGATAGTGATGCGGCCAACGACGCGGGGCTGTCATTTGCCCATACTTACTGATGGACTGTGCCAAATAAAAAAAAGGCTTCTTTCACGTGGGTGGACAAAGGCCCACGGTGCGTGGCTTGGTAGATGGAATATTTCAGCCCTGCCCCCGACTGGCCGAGCCTTCCAGCCTCATCTCTTGCCATCACTGCCTCTGCTCCTTCCCACCATGACTTTACTTCGGCTCCCGTGAACTTCTTGCAGTTCCATGTTTTCCCACCCATGAGCCTTTGAACACGTGCAGCTGGAGAAGCCTGTATGGAAGTGGTCACCAGGGCACTGGAGTGAGTGGAGATGGGTTGAGAGGATCTCAAAAGGTGCAGAGAGGTGACCAAGACTAGTACCAGCCTCAAAGAGGTGGAAAGCTTCTTGAAGGCAGAGATTACAAATAGTATTGCTAATTGCCCTCTCCCTAACCCTCCATGGCCAGGCGTTAAGCATGTGAAGCAAATTCTGAAGTGAAGCAAATATAATTGTATTGAATCATATTCTCAGAAAATACTCTCTGGTCTGCTTGGTTATTTTGGGAGGGGGCTCATTCTTAACCAGAATGAGAATCAGAGCACAACAGTAGCAGAAATGAGCTATTTATTCATTCAGCTACACCGATATTTATTGGTCATCTACTGTGTGCCTGGGACACTGGGACTACTGTGACAGTTAAAGAGCTTACTGCCAATTGGTAAAGACTGGAAAATTAGGCAATTATTAGAAAACTGTAAAAGGTGATGGGGGAGGGTAGCTAGTTCAAGGAAAGCTTTCAAAAGAGTTGATGCCTAAGTTGAGTCCTAACGGACAAGCAGAAGCAACTCAGGTGTGTGTGTGTGTGTGTGTGTGTGTGTGTGTGTGTGTGTGTGTGTGTGTGAGAGAGAGAGATAGAGCTGGTGAAAGAGGAGGGAATTCCAGGGAGCAGGAGATCTAAAGCTTTGGAGTTAAAGCAAGGTGTGGCAGGTTCTGGAAAGTGCATGTAATTCCACAAATCTGAATCTGAATGTTTCCAGTGATCTTAAATTCTGGTTTAGCATCTCAAGTATTAGTTTAAAATAGCTGGCAAAGTTTAAAAAAATTTAGTTTCTGGCTGGTGAATTATATCCCCTAAGAAATGCTTAATAGGAAAGAGAAGAAGGGTGAAATGACAAAACTTCAGAGTGTGGGGGTGACATTTATATTGCAATTTGTCTTCCAATAGAAGCCCTTGTTGGGAATTCTAACCAAAGAGGTTAGAATTTTTGGACCTTTGCCGAACAGTTCAAGCTTTTATCCAGCAAATGGGGAGTCTTTACTTCTGTTGTGGAGATGGAAGCAAGGTTCTCCTGGGGTCACACAGCAGGAGCTTGACATTGGGGAATGTGATTGATGAGTTCTGTCCTCCCACAGAGGAGCCGCAGGCTGAGAGGACTCCAGAAACCAATCAGCCAAGTGACTTGCCAAACCAAACATCTGCAACGAAATGCAGAACCAGATGAGCTATGCCAGACCTAGCTAGACACTCGGTCCTGTGCTTCCCAGGAGAGCATATCTCCAGCCAGATTTTCCACCATTAAAACAGCTCTTTTTAATTCCAGCTTTCTTCCCCAAAGATTCCTACTAAAACATCCTAGCAGGAAGGGATCACATAGATTGTGTGAGTGTCTCAGCTTGCCTGTCTCCCGGTCGAGAGCTCAGCCCCCAGGGTGTGCATGGAGGGATGCAGGCAGATTGAGAGTTTAGGCATCACCTGAGATGAGTAGATGAATGCCCTGAAGTACAATCCAGAGCATCATGAGGGGCCAGGGAAGCTGATGCTGAAGCAAGGCTTTGGAAGGAAGGGGTCAGAGGGAAGAAATTTGTATTTCTAATCTAAAAATACAGGAATTCACCTTATTTTATGAAGTTCTACCATCGTACTAGGGCCCTAAAAAAGGAGGCAAATCATATGTATAGTTTGAATAATATGTAGCGCTTTGTTTTAAAGAGCATTCTGGAGAGAAAAACGATTGGCTTGAGTGGCAGGCCTAGAGTAGGTGGGACAAAGTAACATGACTTCAGGGTCCCTGAAGAAAAACTAAGTTTTTTAGTCAGATGCATGGAGTTAAAGAGCTGTAATAGAAAAGAGGCAGCAACTGGTGATTCCAGAAAATAAAGGAAAGGACCAGACATCAGGTATTTCTGGTTCAATTCAAAGTAAGATCCCTTGACTCATAAAATAATTTTGGTTGATGCCCTGTAACTGAAGCCTTTGTTGCCCTTATTTATGATGCAGGGGAAATGATCAAATGCCATCTGCTTGTGTCAACGAGCCAGGCCTGACAATTAAACAGCAGATGCCAGGATGGGCTTTGGGAGTGTAGGATCACAGGCGCTAGATAAGAACAAAGGAGCATTGGTGCATGTTCCCAGGCACCAGCCTCAGTTTTCTGCACTGAAACCTCTCGTTGCATCATAGTCAGCCTTGAGCGCATAGCCAGGACAAGAAGGCAACTTTACAGAATGGATGGATTTTTGTAACAGACATGTTTGTATTTGCATGAATTTGAGAATAGTCATTTTGAGGCTATCTCTCGGGGCTTCTGCACTTTCTCTCAGCTGACCACCTAAACTGATGGAGCTCCCCACTCCCAGTTCCTTCCTAGCTCATGACACTGCTTTATTGTCTATCAGGCACTTTCCTTGGTTCTTTGTTTACTTGTTTATTATTGAACATAATCCTCAGGGAAGCAGTGCTTGGCCAGTAACAGGCATGCAGTAAATAGCTGAATTAATGACTCAAAAAACTTTAAAAAAATCTCCAACTCAGGCCATCTCTGTTAATATGCCTACTGGACAATTCCATTTAAATGTTTCACACATACTTCCACCTAGAATGACCAAAATGCAATTCTTTTTGTCCTTGTCCTCCCCTCCAGCCAATGGCTAAGCCAAGAACTTGGGAGTGTTTTTCCAGCCTGATCTCTCACCTGGATTCCCATAGCAGCCTCCTGGTCAAACTGCCTCCTGCTGTGTTCTGTCTCTGATTCATCCCAGTGATCTTCTGAAACACAGGTTTGATTGTGTCACATGACTGCTTAAAACTCTTTAGGCAGCTTCCCCTTGACCTACATAAGGCCCAAATTATCTTAGCAGGGCACGAAGGTCTTTGCTGATGTGGCTCTTGCCCATCTTTCAGGCTGTTCCACATGCCTCAGCTTTAGCCATACTGAACTGCTTGGAGCTCCCCAAATATAGATGCTCCCACATACTTCAGCCTCTGCCTCTCTTCTCCTTCTGCTGAATTCCTTCTTTCCTGAATCACCTCATCTATGAAGACTTTTCTTGACTAATATTGTATTTCTCAGAACTCTTGATTTTGAGGGGCAGAAACCCAACACAACTAGCTTCAGCAAAAAAGTGATGTGGTAATTCATGTAAGTAAGGACTGGATGGGTCAGTCTCAGGAATGGCTGGATCCAGACATTCAAATGATGCTGTTAGCTCTCTGTCTCTGTCTAAACACACACACACACACACACACACACACACACACACACACACACACACACACACACATACACATATTCTGGCTTCTTGTTATGAGTTGATCTCACTCTCTCTTGCTAGGGAAAAATGTGGTCACAGGGAGCTCCAGGCTCACATATAGTTTGGTCACTCAGGGGAGAATGAAGGCTTCTTTCTCCTGGTTTCAGCAGGAGAGGCTAATATTAGTTTGGCTGTACCAGGTGCCCACTCACTGAACCTGTGGCTGGAGGGATAAAGTTATGATTGGCCAGGACTTAGACTGTCCCTCTCAACCAGTGGAGGAAGAATGTGTACTCCCTTTGTTGGGGAACCATCCTCTAATAAAAGAGAGGGTGCTGCTCACAGGAAGAGAGGGTTGACTGCCAGTGTCTACTACCACCCTTTCCCACCCCTTGCTCCCACTGAGCAGAGGCAGAGGGACCAGTGGGGGCCAAAACAGATTTTTGAGTCAGACGTACATTCACTTATTGGCTTTATAAAACTATGTGACCATGAGAAAGTTTTAAGCTTCTCTGTACTTTTACTTTTACTTTCTCTTCTGTACATTATTTGGGGATTGTTGTGAGGATTAAAGCCAACATTGACAAAGTGTCTGGCACACAGTAGGTACCATTATTAACAATACCCTTACCACTTAATTTTCTGCATTTGCCTATTTCCTCCTTCTAGACTCTGAATTACTTTAGGCAGGGTCTTGTTTTAGGTAGAGTAAAACTCAGTTACAGTAGCGGGGCTCACTTCTAGCACAGATGGATGCATCAATTTGCTGGGGCTGCTGTAACCAGTACCACAGACTACATGGTTTGGAAACAAATATATTTTCTTACAGTTCTGGAGGCTAAAAGTCTGAGATCAAGACTTTGGGTTGGTTTCATCTAAGGCCTTTCTCATTGGCTTGTAGCTTGCTATCTTCTCTCTGTGTCTTCCCACGGTCTCTCTGTGTGTGTCTGTGTCCTAATTTCCTCTTCTTATAAGGACACCTGTCATATTGAATTAGAGTCCACCCTAACAACCTCTTCTCACTTAGTCACTCTTTTAAGGGCTTTATCTCCAAATATAGTCATATCCTGAAGTCCTGGAAGTGAGGACTTCAACATAGGAATTTGGCAGGGAGTGGGAGGGACACAATTCAGCCCATTACAATTAATTTCCAGTAAAACAATATGTTATTAGCATGATAAGACAAATTTTTAGGGTAAGGGAGGCATTTAGTTTTGTTCCCCATCTGGGCTTTAGAATAATGGACCATTGCATTTATATGGTCTTCTTTTTTTTGTCTCTCCAAAGCATCTTCACATCTTTTACTTGATTTCACAGTGTTATTTCAGAGGGCCCTAAAATGGGTTTCATGAAAAGAATGACCCAGGATCTAGAAGACACAAGAGTAACAACAAATGGTCAGCAGGCGGCGCTATGAACAAGCCTCCAGGGAAATCCAAGGGGAAAACTGCTGTGGTTCTGAACCTCGACCTGGAGTGGGCAGTGTCCCACCAACTGACTCAGGCACTTCTGGGCGTGGGTGCCTGGCTTTTGGATGCGCTCGGGCTGAACCAAAGTTGCCTCCCAGGGCATCTCACCACAAATTAGGTTCCAACCCTGGGATCTGACCTATGTAAGCCCTCTCTTATGCAGAGGAGCTGAGTGGACACGGGGAGTTCAGTAGGAGTTCAGCCAGTCTTTCAAGCCTGCCTGAGTTCCAGAAATAAAGTGCTGTGTCCATGGGGATGGCAGTGGGCCCAGCAGTGGACATACTGTGGACAGTGGGCTGGCTGAATGAGGTTCGCAACCTGATGCTGGCCCTAGAGAAGGCTTGAGTGTTATGGGAGGTCTCAGTCACAGAAGTTCCAGTGTCCAATATTCTTAGGCTTCCTCCTGCCTTGATTGTCAGGAGCAGGTGTGTGTATTCTATAAACTCATTTAAACTGGAAGTCCTGCGGTGGGTGCCTTTGGTCCTCACAGCATCCTTCCTTCCTTCCTCCTGGAAACAGAATCCTTGGGGCTACCAATCACGGTGCTTTCCCATATACACCATGACCCTCAGCCTAGGGCCCAGCCTCAACAGGCAGGCAAGAGCCAGGCTTGTAGGAAGGCCACCATGAAAGAAGAAGAGCCTCCAAAACAGGAAGGTCAGAAATGTGCTCAGAATCCAGGCTCGTTGTCTTAAGCTTGGAGGATAGTGCCCACCAGGCACGGCTGTCACTGGGAACTCATTTGGGACAGGGATGCAGACTGAAGATTGTCTATGCCCCATTCTCTTGTGGAGGACAGAGCAGTGGGAAGTAAGGTTTCTTTGAGGTTGGTTTTTGTTTCTTTATTAGAGTTTTCCTTTCCCCTGTTCAAGGTAGGAAACCAGGCCTTTGTGATCCTTTATCAGGTGAAGTCTGTGCTGTAAGGTAGAAAAGCAAAACCTGCTGAAACATTTCTTTCTTTTTTTATTCTCTTCTTTCTTTCATTCCTGCCTTCCTTCCATCTCTCTCTCTTTCTTTTTATTGTTTGTGTATGTGTGTTAGTTTGGGGAGACAAGTGATGACTTTAGGGAAGAGGAGAAGCCATGGAAGGATAGAGGAGCAAGCCCAAAAGGGCTCAGAGATTTGGGATGTGTGAAGAGCAGGGTGCTGAGACCCACATACCTATGGGGCTAACACATAATGGCTTGCAGGAGCTGAATGTGAAATTTGCAGGAATGCTGTGAACTGGTTGACCTTTTGGTGGCTTGAAATCAGCCATGCTGGCGTACACCATGGAAACTGGCACATGCTACAAATCAGGGCTCCTCCCCCTGTCCCAAAGCCAGTTACTAAACATTTACCATCACACCACTGCACGTAACAGTGACCTTTCTCCTAGTCATTATCTTTCAGGTAAATGGCTCCTTCCTTGGGGAGAAAGTGTGACAGGGGTGGGAGAGAGTACTGATAGGGCTCCCTCCTAAAAAGCAGACTGGAAGGTACTTCCTAGAAACATATGGACATGGAAATAGAGGGCATTCCCCTAACTTCCATTTTTCCTTTTTACCTCATAATAATACCTATACTGGAAATTTTAGAAAAGAATAGCAGGGAGCATACTATGGTGGTTTAGGGCAAGACTTTGGAGTCAGACAGCATTTGGGTTCGCATATCAGCTCACATACTCTCTGTGTGATGTTGTATAAAGTGGAGTAAACGTGGAGTGGAAAGTATCATGATATGCATTTGGTGCAGAAGCCAGCCTGCTGGTGCATCAGCTCTCTCACAGGATCTTGATGGGCCCCAAAGCACCCTGTCCTCGACTTCTCTGAGCCACTACAATGAATGGTAGTAGTAGCACACAGACCTGGACCACAGAATGTGGGCAGGATCTAGGCAACACCTGGGCAACTCATGCACGACCCAGGCCTCAACGGCCCAATAAGCCCTTGTCTACCTCTTCAAAGCACATCTAAAAACAAAATGCCAAACTGGAGATTCTGCCCCGAATGTCTGTCCTTTGACCCTTCTTTATGAAGAAGTGGGTAGATTCCATGGCTTTCCTGAATTTTAATTTCCTCATCATGGGTGAAAATAAAAATACAATCTCAAACCTTTTGTGGATACAGATTAAAAAGGCCTGAAACTATTGCAAATTTGTTAGCAAAGGTTTCTGGAGTTTCCCAGTTGGATTCAATTAGGATCATATCTGGTGTGGTTACCTGCACCAGACTGAAAGAAAAATTCCACCATTAACCCGCAATTATTCACAAGAAACCCAAAGGAAAAGTTCTTAGTTCACGTTCTAATGGAGCTATTAAAGCTCTTTTCTTATTCAGCTGTTTCAACTCAGATTGAATAACCTGGTACTCCTCTGCTGTCCTCTCCATAGAATGTAAAGCACCAAGAGTGACCCCTCCCTGCTAACTGTAGGACAGGTGCCAGACATCTTTACATTCTTGTTTTCATGGTTTACTTTCTTCCCATATTGTTCTCATTTGTTGTTTGTATGTGTGTGTGTGCAGGAATGTAGGTGTACAGTCTGTTTAGAGAGAGAGACTTTGGAAGCACAGCATGGTCACACAGAGTGTAAGACCCCTTAGGAAAAGGAAAGACTGAGAGAATAAAGTGAGAAAAAATGAAAAAGAATTGAGACAAAAATAGGCAACACAAAGAAAGCCTATATACAACACCCAAATCTTTCCTCTCTCCTTCTCTCAATTTCATGCTTTTTTTTCCTTTTTACTGCATTAGGCTTTTTTTCCTCTTCTCATTTCTATATGTCCCCTTTCTCTCTGTGCCCTTATTAATTCATCCTCATCAACACTTCCAAAACCAGAAGTCATTATCCTGACACCATCCCCCACACCCCTAAAGTCCTACTTCTCTTTCTGAATTCCCCCATCTGTTCTCAGGTTCCATGTAGGGTCAGCTGCCCAAGTTAAAAAAAAAAACAACTAAAAACTTTACAATCATTCCTTATTTTTAAAATCTTCTTTATTGAGATACAATTTATATACAATAAAAATTTACCCACTTTACATGTTCAGTTAAATGCAGTTGAGTAACACAATCAAGACACAGAACATTTCCATCACTCCAGAAAGTTTCCTTTCTGTCACTATACTTTTGCCTCTCTTAGAATGTCATATGAATGGAATTATGCACTGGGTAGTCTTTTGGGTTATTTTCTTACCATTTTGCTTTTGAGATTTATCTGTGTCATTCCATGTATCAGTAACTCAATGGTTTTTATTGCTGAGAAATATTGCATTGTATAGACACATCACAACTGTTTGTTTATCCAAACACCAGGCCATTTGTGTTGTTTTCATTTTGGGGTTATTAGGAATTAAGCACTGTGAATATTCACATATAGGTCTGGTGTGGACATATACTCCCACTTCTTTTGGGAGTAGAATTTTGTTTCACTTCTAGAAAGAGATACTGTGTTGTGTGGTAAGTATAATTTAACTTTATAAAACACTAATAAACTGTTTTCCAGAGGGGTTGCATCATTTTCATTTCCATCAGCAGTATATGAGAATTTCAGTTGATCTTTATCATTGTCAACACTTTGTATTGTCAGTTTAAAAAATTTTAGCCACTCAAGTGTATGTGTAGTATTACCTCATTGTCCTTTCAACTTGTGTTTCCCTGATAAATTGTGTTGCTGAGAATATTTTCATGTGCTTATTTGTCTTTCATGTGCTTATATATCTTATCTTCTTTAGTAAACTGTCCACATGCTTTACCCATTTAAAAACTGGGCTGTTTGTTTCCTTATTATTGATCTGTAGGAGTTCTTTAAACATTCTGGATATAAGTTCTTTATCAGAAATGTATTGTGCCTCTGGAAATAACCCAAGATACAAAGAGTCATGCACAAGGTTTTTCACACCAATATTACTTACAATTAGGATAAAATTAGAAACAAGTTACAATTTAATAAAAGGGAAACAGTTCACTTCTTTAGGATTCAAAGGAATATTTTGTAGTCATTTAATGCTATTAAAAATTTAAAGACATGAAAACCTGCTTTTGATATAATTTGAAGCAGAAAATAAAATTAAATATAATAGTATAAGATCATTATGCATTAAGAAAGTTTGGAAGTATATATACCAAAATAATAATAAGAGTGATAATATCTAAGTGGTAAGATTATAGCTAATGTTCAAATTCTCTATACTTTTCTATATTTTTCAAGATTTATACAGGAAGCATGCCTTAACTAAAAAGTAAAACATCTCATAAATAAATAAATGGCTAATGTAAAATCTTTTACAAGCTTTCCTGGACTGTGGCATGATTTGTGATACTATTACTAAGCAAATGAAATAGTTAATTGCACAATGGACCACCCAAAAGCTTTGAACTATGATTCCAGCTCTGCCCTTGAACTCTGGGCAACTTTTCCCTCCTGTTAAAAATGGGATTGACAACTGTGAAGTACCTAACCAGGTTGCATGTAGCTTTCTGGGGAACTGCTTTCCAGGTGTGTACTCTAAAATGTGGAAAAGCTCCTACGCTTATGGCTCAACGGCTCAGGAAGATCATCTTGAGAAGGTAGACGTGCCTTTAATACGTAGGAGTCTGTGCTTCTGCTGATAAAGAACAATGAGACCAAAGAGAACACAGATTCAGAGAGCTGGAGGGAAAGCAATATGGGCAGAAAAGTCTTTGGTTAAAGAAAACATTGGCGCTAAGAGGAAGAAAGAACGGAGTGGAAAGAGGAGATGGAGCTAAGAATTGCGAGCCTAAGCAAACAGGTCTCTGGACTCAGAATTGTCAAACGTTGAATAACTTTGTAGATACATTTTGCTCCTGTGAAATCTTATCCTGTAAGTAATTTGCATCTTTTACTCTTTTTTATTTCTAGTTCTGAAGTTGTTATCCTCAGAAGACTGAAAGGAGAGTACAATTACCACTGGGTTTATTGAGAGGAAGGAAGTCAGATATCTCTCTAGGGATTATTCTCATAAGAAGGCAATTTCCTAAGGCAACATATTTTGCAATTCAGCTCATTTTGGGTATTTTTGAACCTAGTCAGTTACTTTACCTAAGGCAGGCACACCATATATATATGCTGATGAATGACCCATGAAACCAAGAACTAACATTCAAATGATAATTCAGAAGGTTCAGCAAAGGTTTGTTTGTTTGTTTTTTCAATTTGGTAGCCAACAAAATCTAACCAAGATTTTTTTCAGTGAAACTCGGTAAGATGAAAATGCAAAGGGCCAAGAATAACCCATACAATCTTGAGGAAGAACAAAGTAGGAGGACTTCCTCTACTTATATTTACATGTATTATAAATAATTTTGGTATAAGGATAGACACACTGACCAATGGAATAGAATATAAATACAGAAAGAGGTCCTGCATATATGGATATTTTATTTATGACAAAGAGGCACTGCAAAACATTTTTTAAAAGATGATTTTTTTTTTCAATGAATGGTGCTAGCACAATTGGATAATTATTGGGGGGAAACTTGATCCCTATCTTAAGACCACACATAAAAATTCATTCTTGATGTATCATAGACTAAAATGTAAAATTCAAATTAGAGCTTCTAAAGGGCAATATAGAAGACTTCAAGTTAGGGAAAGATTACTTAATAAGTACTAATCATAAAGAAAGATACTGACAACAGACACATGAAAAGATGCTCCACATCACTAATCATCAGGGAAATGCAAATTAAAACCACAATGAGATATCACCTCACACCAGTAAGGATGGCCAGCATCGAAAAGACTAAGAACAAGAAATGTTGGTGAGAATGTGGAGAAAGGGGAATCCCACTTTTGGTGGGAATGTAAGCTAGTTTAATCATTGTGGAAAGCAATATGGAGGTTCCTCAAAAAACTAAAAATCGAAATACCATTTGACCTGGGAATCCCACTCCTTGGAATATACCCAAAGAATACAACTTCTCAGATTCAAAAAGACATATGCACCCCTATGTTCATCGCAGCACTTTTTACAATAGCCAAGATATGGAAGCAACCTAAGTGTCCATCAGTAGATGAATGGATAAAGAAGGTGTGGTACATATGTACAAAGGAATACTATTTCGCCATAAGAAAGAAACAAATCCTACCATTTGCAACAACATGGATGGGGCTGGAGGACATTATGCTCAGTGAAATAAGCCAGATGGAGAAAGACAAATGCTAAATGATTTCCCTCATTTGTGCAGTATAACAATGAGGCAAAACTGAAGGAACAAAATGCCAGCAGACTCAGAGACTCCAAGAATGAACTCATGGTTACCAAAGGGGAGGGGTTTGGGAGGGTGGGGAGGTAGGGAGAAGGGGATTGAGGGGTATTATGTTTACTACACATGGTGTGGGGGATCACAGGGAGAACAGTTTATCACAGAGAAGGGACTTAGTGGATCTGTGGCATCTTACTACACTATGGACAGTGACTGCATTGGGGTATGGGTGGGGACTTGATAATATGGATAAATGTAGTAACCACATTGTTTTTTTATGTGAAACCTTCATAAGAGTGTATATCAATCATACCTTAATAAAAAATTTAAAAAAAAGAAAGATACTGATACATTTAAGTAGGTTAAAATTTAAAGCCTCATTAAAAGTCTTAAAGACATTTTAAATAGGACACCAAAAAAACTAACCATAAAAAAAGACTGGTAAATTTGACAATAATTTAACATTTAAATTTAACATTAGTATTAAGAATTTCTATTAATAGGTACAGAATATACAGAATGTGTTTGTAACACCTATAACCTACAAAGAGCTCACGTACGGAATGCATAAAGAAATCCTACAAACCAGTAAGAAAACAACAGCCAACTGAAAAGAAAAGTGGGTGAAAGACTTGAGCAGATGCTCCTGGAAAGAAAAAAAGGAAAGGATATCCAATGGACAATAAACATATGAAAAGATACTTAACATCACTAATTATCAGGGAAATGCAAATAAAAACCATAACCAGACACCACTGTATACCTACCAGAATGGCTAAAATTAAAAGGCCAACACTACCAAGTGCTGATGAGAATGTGGACAACAGATACTCTGATATGCTGCTGGAGGAATGTAGATAGGTACAACACTTTGGAAATTCTTGTATATTTAATAAAGTTGAAGTTACATATAACTTATGACCCAGCAATATGATCTGTAAGTATATACCCAACAAGAACATGTGCACATGTTCTCTAAGAGACATATACAAGAATGTTCATACCAACTCTATTTGTAATCATCTCAAACTGGAAACTGCCTCAAAGTCAATCAACAGAAGAATGAATAAACAAATAGTGGTATACTCATACAATAAAATATTTTTAAGTAAAGTAAAAGAACAACAACAGCTACATATAACAACCTGGGTGAATCTTAAAAATACATTGTTGAGTGGAAGAGGCCAGAGACACAAGAATATATACTGTAAAAGTCCATTTATGTAAGTTTAAATACTGGCAAAACCACACTATGTTTAGGGTTCCATGCTTAGAAAATAAAACTATATAGAAAATCAAGGAAATAATTATCACAGATGTTAAGGTAAGAAGTATCTTTGAAAAGGAATAGTGACTGAGAGGAATCACTGGGGATTTCTGGAGTATTGGCAGTTTTGTATTCCGTGACCTGCTGCTTGACTGGTCAACATCTTGACTGGCGTTGCTTTGTGAAATGTTATCAAGTTGTTTTGTAAACTTTATTATTTGTATATTAGACTGGCCCAAAAAGAAATAGTAAAATTGAGTAAACCAATAACCATAGGAGAAATTGAAATGGTAGCCAAAGATCTACTTCCTAAAAGGAACCAGATAATGTGACTTTATGGTTAATTCTATCAGACTTTCAAGGACCAATATTTCCTACATTATACAATGGTTCCTGTGCTAGTGTAACTCATACCAGAACTAAATAAGGAAAGCAGAAGAAATAAAAATACAAGTTAAGCATATTTATAAGAAAGACACCAACATTCTAAATAGAATACTGGAAAATTGAATCTTGCAGTTTATTAAATGAACAACAATCATAATGATCATGGCTGGGTAAGATTTATAATGGGAATGAATAGGTGTTTCAACACTAAAATATCTAAAATGCAACCCACTGGAAAAGCAAAATAATGGATGAGGATGATATGATCATTGGCTCAGTAGATGTCATAAAGTATTTATGTGTGCTATATCCATTATTTTTATACTTATACATTATACAACATATAATTATGTACTTATACATGATGTACTTACACATGATACAACATGGAGGAACCTTGAAAATATTATGCTAAATGAAATGCACCATACACAAATGGCCACCTATTGTATAATTCTATTTATATGAAATCTCCAGAATAAGTAGATCCACTGAAACATAATTTTTATACACCAGCTGTAACAATAAACACACCTCAACCGAGTATCATGCCAGAAATGCAAGTATGGCTCATTATTAGGATTTGTATCAATATGCTACTATATGAACAGATCAAAGAAGAACAATAGAATCATCTCAGCAGATACTGAAACCTCACTTAGCAAAGTTGAACATCCTTTCCTGATTAACAAGCAAACCAAAATCAAAACAAAAACCAGAACGTCTTAGTATCATAGGAGTAGCTAGAATTTTTTTGCCCTAATAAAAACACGGCATCATACTTTAATTCCCATTAAAGTAGGGAAGAAGATATTACATTTCAGTAATGTTCTAGAAATCCTAACCAGCACACTTAAGAAAAGAAAGAATTTAAGAGGTAGAGTACCTCTAAAGGTAAGAAAGACTTATTATTCATAATGCTATCAAAGGATAACTAGAAATCTGAAGAAAATAGGCCTAGGAAATGTTAGAAAGTTCTGGGAAATTGCAAAAATGGCTACAGTATTTTGCAGGTCTTCTTGGAAGTAGAGTTTATTTCTTCACACTTTGAATCTGAGATGTATCATGTGATTTTCTTTAGGACAATGGGACATTAGTAAATGGGATGCAAGCAGAAACTTGAAACATGCTTATGCATTAGAATTTGTCCTCTTTAACCATTTCAAGGAACTTTGAGACTGCTACTCTGTGATTTGAGCCTAGATTAGCCTGCTGGACACTAAGAGACATGTGGCCAAGTCATTGCCATAGCCCCAGCTGACATAGAACCAAACTACTGAACATATTAAGTGAGGCCATCCCAGACAATCTCTGCTAGCTAAGGTGCCAACTGACTGCAGAGATAAACTGAGCTGGACCAACCAGATGAACAACCAGTTGACCCACACAGTTGTGAGAAATAACACATGCTTGTTGTTTTAATCCACTCAGTTTTGGGATCATTTGTTATACAGCAGAAGCTAACTGATACAGAAATTATATGAGAATTTATTAAAGTGGTCAGTTACTTTTTTGTACAGTTAATATGCAAAATTGATGAATACTTAGAAAATATAACAGGAGAAAAGATCTCATTTATAATTGCAACACTACTACCAATTTACCTGAAAATAAACTTAACCAGAAATAGGCAGGACCTATATAAGGAAAATGTAAAGTCTCTATTTAGGGAGACTGGTTCTTGCTAAATTAATCTACAAACTCAATGTGATTCTAATCAAAATATTAAAAAAATTTCTTAAGCATTAAAAAAGTGATATTGTGTTCATCTGTAAAAATAAACAAGAAAAAATCTGAACAGAAACTTATTGGGAGGTAAGCAGTCAGATTAGATCTAAGTGCATTTTAAAGTTACAAGAATTAAAAACAGTTTGGTTCTAGAAAAAATTTAGAAAGATCAATGGAATAAAATAGAGAATCCAGAAACAGACTGAAATACACATGAGATTTCAGTAGATGATAATGGTGACATTTCCAATCCATGAAAGGACAGATGGGTTATTTAAAAAGCAGCATTGGGACTATTTGGGGGAAAAGAATCAAGCTGTATTACCCCAGTTCTTTCATCAAGGTGAATTCCAAAAGGAATATAATAAAATGTTAAGATGAAACTATAACGGTACTAGCACTATTAAGAAGTCAGCTACAAAAGGCCAAATATTGTATGATTCATTTATAGGAAATGAACTTGGAATCCACAGAGACAGAAAGTAGATTAGGGGTTGCCAGGGGCTGGGAAGACAGAAATGGGGAGTGACTGCTTAATGGATATGAGGTTTCTTTGGGGGTGAAGAAAAAGTTTGAAAATTAGTAGTGATGGTTACACAACTGTGAACATAAAAACTATTATGGAAATTATATTTCAATAATAAATTTAGAAGAAAGGGGGAAGAGGAGGAGACGATGAAGAAGGCTGCCATCCAGCGGATGAAGAGGCCAGAGGCATCTCTGACCCAAGCAGTGAGGTCAGAGACGCTGGAGATGGGTCTGGACAGGTGTTTTTTAGAAGCAGATGTTATAATTTATAGGTGAGAAAGGGAACAAAAGAATTAACCCCTCTGGAGTGTGACTATTCCATTACTCTGCCTCTTCCCAGGACTTTAGGATTCCACATGCCCTGGATAATAAATTCAAACCTACTAAATGTTTTTGAGAGTTAAAAAAATACTAGAAGAAAACATGGGTGAATTCATTTATAATATTGTAATGAAGGTATTTCTAAGCACGACACAAAGCCCAGAAGTCAAATGGGCTTGATGGGAAAATGACTGATGCAATTGTCACATGTATATAATAACAGTATTATAATTATGTTTTGAAAAGTTTTTATCTTTGGAGATACATACTGAAATACTTGTGGATGAAATGATATGATGTCTAGGATCTGCTTCAGAAATAACTGAAGCCTGGTATTGAGTACTTGGGGTACTCTTTTCTGTGTATTTTTTGTTTGTTTGTTTTTGGTATCATTAATCTTCAATTACATGAGCAATATTATGTTTACTAGACTTCCCCCATCATTAAGTCCTCCCCACATAGCCCATTACAGTCACTGTCCATCAGCGTAGCAAGATACTATAGAATCACTACTTGTCTTCTCTGTGTTGTACAGCCTTCCTCATGCCCCCCCAACATTATCTCTGCTAATAGTATTGCCCCCTTTTTTCCCCTTTATCCGTCCCTTCCCACCCATCCTTCTCTGTGTTTTTTGTTTGACTTTTCTGTAATAAAAAGTAAAAAATAAATTGCAAGAAAAAAACTGTGCAAATTACAAAGTTAAACTAAGAACAAATATTTGCAGCATAAGATATTAAAAGAACTAATTCCTTAATTTATAAAGAGCTTATAAAATGCACTCAGAAAAAGCCAACCCAAGAGAAAAAAGTGGGTGAAGATATCAACAGGCAGGGTAATGAAAAGGAAACAAAGTAACCAATAAACTTGTGAAAAGATGCTCAGCCTGTGTATGCAACAGAAAGCAATGATGAGATGCCATTTTCCACCTAGCAAACTGGCAAACATAAAGAGGTTTGATCAAAAGTAGTACTGGGGAGGGAAACATCAGACCTACCCACTGTGGTGGGAGCACAGATTGGCAGGACCTTCTGGAAGCACAGTGCATATATGCCAACGTGTTAAAAATTCACACCCCTGTGCATACAATGGAAAATTATTCAGCCTTAGAAATGAGGGAAATTCTGACATATGAGACAACATGGATGAGTCTTGAAAACATTACGCTAAGTGAAAGGAGCCAGACACAAAAGTACAAATATTGTATGATTGCACTTGTATGAAGTACCTAGAATAGTCAAATCCATAGAGACAGAAAGTAGAAGAGTGGTTTGTCAGGGCCTGGAGCCTGAGGGTCACAGAGTTACTGTTTAATGGGTAGAGTCTCAGTATTGTAAGATGGAAAGAGTCCTAGAAATAGATGATGGTGATGGTTGCACATAAGGAATGTACTTAAGACCACTGAACTGTACCTTAACAATGGTTAAGCTAGTTAATTTTATGTTATGTGTATTTACCAAAATAAAAACATTTTGAAAACATGTATCCCTTGACTCAGTAATTCCACTTCCAAACATCTACTTCAAGTCAGACAAGCAAAAATATGCCAAGTATACTCATTCTCATTGTAAAAGTACAAGTTTCAAACAACTTAAATGCCCAACCATAGTAAATTGGTTAATAATTTTTGGTAAAATTATACATCTTTGAATGTGACTTGAGCTCTGAGATACATCCTGTGTAATCAAGGCAACAGAGTTCCACATACTATGTATTGTATAGCCCATGTGTATACATTTTTAAAAGTGTGTGTTCTCTTTGTGTATGAGATATCTATACTAATTTTTATAAAACTGTAATATATTTTTCTGGAGTTAAACATAAATTGTTAATAGTGGGAAGAGAGTAATGATGGTGGTGGAGATAATAAGACTTCATTTTAAACCTTTTTGTAGTGCTTGGACTTTTTTCCCCATTTGAATGTATTCATTTTTAATTTTAAGTTGAAAGGAAATGTAACATTCTGTACTCAGATACCGTGAGCCTTAGCATATGGTTTACAAGATATATTTCCATTTGGATATCATAACTAACCATCCTTTGTAACAGGTCAAATTACAAAATCATAACTGCTTCCCCAAATGGACATTTAGAACTATCTCAGTGGTAGGATGGTTGTTTGGCTGGAGATTAATTTTACAGGGTGAGGTTTACTCATGCTTTCATTCTACTGTTCAGGAGGCCCGTGGCCTCTGGAAAGCGGATACCAGCTCTTCCCAGATGGCTTCTCCTTCACTTAGTTTCTTGCATCCTAGCACCATGAAGAGCGATGCGGGTTTGTTTTATTTCACACTTATGGTGTGCTATCCTATGTTGTTTGTTATAACACTTTCCACAACTTTTTCTCCTCCATCTCCAAAAATAGCAAATGACATTGATTGCCTGGATTTTCCACCTGAGTTTGTTTTTCATTTTGAGGGAACTCAGCACGGGTGCTGTGTGCTGCCTCAGCACCGACTACATGCTGGTATTTAACCCCAGGCCAAAGTCGAAGCTTATGAATTTCTGGTATGTAGCCACAAATCTGTCTTTATTCTTGGCATGAAAAGGAAGGATGTTGTTTGTGATGTGAGAACTCTAAATGGGAATGGCTTGGATGTGCCTTGAGTTCTGCATTAAATAGGTTCCTGAAATTTTAATGCGTACATAGACTTATCTTACAGCAAAGTTAGGCTTACCCAGAATGACTAGTAAACATGGTTTCCATGATAACTGAGTCTCTTCAGAGAAGAAGACCTACCTTTTTATATAACATAAGTGTAAGCTGCTTCTCTAGGCCACATTAGACAGGGGATTCAAATGGAGTTATAGGAGCAGTGGTAGGTTTTTGGCAAGGCTGGCTTCACGGGTTTGCAACCCACATAGCTGCACAGGGAACCACACTCAGAAAGGCCCGGGGCCTGTAACACACTGCTGATGCCATCGTGAAATTCTTAATTTTAAAACAATGGGCCTGCATGTTCATTTTGCACTGGGCCTTGCAAATTATGCAGCCAGTCCTCTTCCTGGGTTCCCATACCACTGACTTTTGTTCCCACTGCTGCAGCCCCTTGTTAAATCCAACCCTAATTTTGTCCAGGAGCCAGTCCCCTGGGTGGGCTTCACAGTTATTGATGAAACTACCTGTTGCCCATTCTGTGTGCACTCCGTTTCCTTCCTCTCATACTCCCACAGGCTCCATGGCCAGGATGTGTGGCAGCAGGAGGCCGTGTCCTCTGGAGCTTCCAGAGGGCTGCAGCCACGCTGTGTGCTCAGCAGCAGTGATCTCCACATCTTTGTGATACATTTATCTCTTGCCCCAAAGTCCACCTGTTGGCCACAAATGCCTCACACAGTGTAGAGAGAAAACCACTCTGCTGTGTGCTTGTGGTCCCTCTCCAGTCTCTCAGATCCTAGATGGAGACCTGCTAGCTCCCCAGTTTCCATCCATTGCATTTCCTCCAAACTTTCCCGTCTTCTCCTCCAGCCACCTTCCTCCCCCTAGAGCTTCATCATTAGCCCTTTGACACAGGCTCCTGTTTTCCTTTGAAGCCCTCACTAAATATGGATGAGCACTTTTCAAAGACCAACTGCATATTTACAACTCTTTTTCTGTTTTCCAGGACACCATTTCTGGAAAATATTAATAAGCATAACAAAAAAGAGGAGGGTTTGCTGGTCAAATGAATTTGGAAAACTATGTTAGATGCTTTTCTTGGAAATTTAAATAATCTTAAAAGTTAAAGTTTAATTACCCATTGAAAGTTCATGGAAGAAACTATTTAACTTAATTTAACCCACTATTTCCTAGATTAAATTGGGCTTTCATCAGTTCCACCTCACTCACCCCCAACTCCACACACACATGCACACACATGTTAGCATTCTGCAGGTAGTATTCTTGGGTGAGGCTCACTTAGAATATAATAAAATAAATTGATGTAAACCAATTCTGAATATAATTTAATCTTTCTTCAAATATTTGTAAGGTGTTGGCATTTACCTTTTAGGGGATCTCTGGATATATGGAAATTAAGCATTCTCTGAATGCCATTTAAAATACACTAAAGACATTTAGCATCACATAGAACTAGGCACACAGTAGATGCTCAGCATATACTTGTATTACTAAATTTAAAGTAACTCTTTAGCTTAAAGGGGTGTGTATGTGTGTGTATTAAATTACTGAAGTTTCTCATATTTTAACTCTGAGCCTGTACTCTTGAACCCCATTCCTTTTTCTCTCTATCCTGTGGTGGGCCATCTATTTTTCAGCACAAAGACTATAACAGGATGAGGAAGGTACAAATGGTAGTTCTCCTGGGCAGACTATTTACGTACACAAATTATATTTCTGTTTAACAAGGAATATTAAAGGGCAAGAAAAACTGCTGCCACACCTCCACCCCCAGCATTCACATGCACATATGATTTACCATTATTGTTATCTATCACTTACTTTGGGGTATTTCTCCTAGCAAGGTCCTAGGATGCATTTTGTTTATGAGTTGCTTTCTTTACTTTATAGACAATACTAAAACACTGTCAACTAAAACACAGTGCTTAATAAAGCAACCAGTGATGCCCTGATGTATGTGCATTTGAAGTCAAGTCCTCATGTCATCCAGGAGAGGTGACTCATTAGGCGGGTGAAGCTTCTGCAGGAGTTATTTTTAAACTTCAGCATGCATTGTCACCTTAAAAAGAGCAGGGCTTTAAGAGGAAGGACAAAAAAGGGCTCAATTTAGATGTCTGAGAGAATTGTTTGAAAAATATAGGACATTTGCTCAGGCTGGAGTGTCTCAGGGCTGAGGGTATAGGAACTGGACAGAGCAGGGCCTCTCAACAGGTGGGGGAGAGCAACTGAGGGCAAATATTGAGAGATGCCCAAATTTTACCTCAGTGGAGTGTGCCACATGTAAATAAATTTTTGTTTTGATCAAATGCATCTAACATCCAAATGACACTGTCAATTCATACAATGGAGTACTACATGGCTGTAAAAACGAATGAAGACCACATGGAGCAATCCTGAGAACATATGGCTAGTGTAAACAAAGCAAGGTAGAAAAAAGGTATCTGTAGTATGCTACTGCTTTGTCTAAGAAGAGAGAATTCAATTTATGAAAATCTTGGCTTATTTTTGTAAATAAAAAGAATTATAAAACTTTGTTTTAAAAAGAGACTAGCTACATGGAAGAGAAGGAAAAAAGGGGGCGGGGCTTGGAGTAGAAGCCACACTCCTCTGCTGTAGATTTGACTTTGGAAGCTTGTAAACATTTTATGTAATTTCATATGAATTTTTAATTTTTAATAAAATTTTGCATAATTTTATAATTTTTAAAAATTATTTTGGTATCATTATAATTTTTTTAAAATTAAAAAGCAATCTCTAAAAACCAAAATCAAAATGAAACAAATGAACTAAAATATATAGTGTGAATTGATGGAATAATCACACAGAAAGGTGAGTTTAATTTGGTTTTTATCAGTATGATATATCCTAGAAACAAAACTAACTACATAAAAATATTAAAGGGATGTCCATAATCATATTGTTGATAGTGTTGGAACCATTATTCTAAAATAGTTGTATGTTTATTGTGAAATAAAGCAAATAAGTAACAGTATTGATTGAGTACTGGGATTTTTTTGTAAGGAAGAAAGAAAATACAAGCGTAGCATTGGTGAAGAAAACATCTTGTAGTCCTGCTTGAAAATACCATATGAACACATGATGTATTTTCTCTTAAAGAGGAGTATTTCCTAACTCTTTCTTCTGAAATGGCCTAGAAGCAATAATCACACCAGTAACCTGACAACCCTAGAGCCCAGAGCGTTGTCCCTAAACCTCATTTCCCATTAAAGAGTTGGGGCCCTTGGAGAAGTGGCTGATTCTAGATCTGAGGCAGAAAATACATGAACCGAGTCTGGAATATAAAGAGTCTTGTCATACTAGATAGAAATCAAGAAAAGTTAGGATCATGTCGAAAAGACTTGGAAGTCAACCTGAATAAACTCCTATTGGCCAAAGATGGCACAAGTTGAATATTAAAAAGAATAAATAATGGCAATGGACTGAAATATATTGAAAAAAATCCATGAGATTATAATCATACTTGAAACAGTATCAAACACCTCACTTGTCAATTTTGGCAGATGCTAGCGAAACAACTCATTATTTTGAAAATTAGTAAATAAGTGTTTATCTTACATTTCTTATATAATCTGTACGTTAGAGTGCAAGTGTTGATTAGGGGCTATTTCTCTTTATGGAAGTATTCCAACTAATAAATGGAGAAGGAATGACAAGAACATCATCATTTGCAACTCCTAATGAATTAATGGACCTAGACCCTTATCAGTGGCTGCTGACATAGCAAAAAGAGCCCGACATTATCTGCATCCTAAGGAGAAATATACATTATCACCCATGAAGTATTCCTGCCTCCCCAAATCAAACATGGATCTGATCACAGGAAATAGAAGGGACAGAGAAACATGTTAAATACATTACGAAAATGCAGTTAGAAAAATCCAGATTGGGAAATTCTACAGGACAGATGACTCAGCACTTTCAACAAATAAATTGCAAAGGGAAAAAATAAGGCAAGGAAAAACTGTAGATTAAAAGGAACTTTAGAAACACATTTAAGTAATTGCAATGTGTGAACCTTAGATCCTTAGATTACAGCAAATCAAAAATTATGAAACATTAAAAAAATTATGAAACAATTGGGAAAACTAAACACTGGATATTAGGGGGATCAATATTAATTTCGTTAATAAGTATTGTGGGTGTATTGTCAAAGAACCTTTATAGTTTAGATATTCATACTTAAGTATTTACGGATTCAGTGATAAGATGTCAGGGGTTTGTTTCACAACAATCCCGGGTGGGAGGTGGGTAGGGTGCCGATGATACAGGATTAGACACAAATTAATTAACTGTACAAACTCGGAGATGTATTCATTATTTTATTTTTTCTACTTCTAAATGTTTGAAAAGGTTTTTCTTAGTGTACTCTACCACCCTTTTAATATCATCCAAATAAGGCCAGGAGTAGGGGATGCCTCTTTGCATGTACCTGGAAAGAGCAATGGATCAAAAATCAAGATATCATAGATTCAGGGAAGACCCTATTTCCTCCTTTGAGGCTTGAACCACCTCAACATTTTCCCTAAAGTTTGTTGCCCACATTCTGCAAGTCCTTTCAGCCCATTCCACTTGTGAGAGCTTTGAAAGTTCTTATAATGAGCAGAAATCTCTCTCCCTATATCTTTCTTTTACTCATAGATTATAGGCCTAGCCCTTCCTCACACAATAGTCCCCAAATGTGTCAAACGAGCATTTATCTGTCCCTCTCACCCTAACGCCACACACAGGGCTTTTGAGCTCCCACCCTACTTCTGTCTACTGTTTCACACACCCTTGAGTTTGGTTCCCTGCCATCCTGGCTGCTCTGCTCTGTTCTCAGAACCATTTGACCTGTAGGTCAGGTCATGTGCTCTGGAATGACATGATCTGGGTGTGGCCTGACAGTTCCACAGAACAACAGGACTATCGCCTCCCTTGTTTGAGTTGCCACATTTCTTGTTACCATGGGCTGGAGCCTGGATGCACAAAGTTCCAAGAGTTGAGTGCTAAATTTTCAAGAATTTTTTGAGCCAACTGTTAAATACAGCCATAATTTAAAGTTAAATGATACAAACTTACAATTATATACATTATATTAAAAACAAAGGTAATAAATACTTAAAATGCATTGCTTCCTAATTATTTTACTACTTATTATTGTATCTCCTCTCTTAAGGTTATTTATATACACTCATTGTATTTGTGTGGTGGATATACTATATAATGTGCTACTGCAAATCTCTTCCAAACTGTATTCAGTGACATTATGTTGGTAGCTTGAAATTGGGCATGGTGGGAGTATTTACACTAGAAAAACTGGCAGAGGCTATAAATCAAGGTGTACATTTTTCTTTCAGGGAGCCAGTTCTTACACATTTACTACCACACCACTGGATACAGTCTAAAATCTTAGTTTTTGTTTGGCAACCACATTACACTTCTGACTCAATTTAGGCTAAATTTCTTAGCTACTGCTTCATCAAATATAACCCATTCTTAGTGATAAAATTAATTCCTTAGACCTCATATTAATTACTCTTAACTTGAAGCCTTTTAAATTCAACTCACTGATTCTTGTTCTGTTCTTCAAGTCTTCATCTTACCTCCAACTTCAGGGTACCTATCAATTTGCTGCACACACCTTTTGTATATGTATTCTGAAAGCATTTATGAGGGGCAGATGAAGGACACAGCCCTAGGACTCATCATTACATACTTCCTTGCAGTCTGATATCATTTGTTAGTCAGCACCCTGTGCATATAATCAGCTGGTTACTAATTCATCTAGTATGCCAAAGTCCAGTCATATTTCTCCATCTTGTCTAAATGAATATAATGAAAAACCTCATTAAATATCTAACTAATGAAGAAATACTCTATATATAGGTTTTCCCAGAGCTACCAGGCTGGTAACTCTGTCAACAAGGGAAGGAGATAAATCAGCCTTGGCTTGTTTTTAATGAACTCATTCTTCACCTAGCACCTGAAACTGTTCCTCTAGTAACTCATTTTAGAGTCTTGCCTAATATGGAAGTTATAGACAATTGCCTACAATTTGTCTGGCTCTTCCTTCTTTCTCTTTTTGAAAATGAGAATATTCCATGTCTTCAGTCTTCTGATATCTCTCCCAAAGAAAATGCCCCAAAGATCACGGACAATCATTTGGTGATCCCACAATAACTTTTTCTCTGGGCCTTAAGACATTATTCCTCAAAGCTACATGCTGAACTCAAGTTGGAACAGCTCTGGGTTTCTTCATATTCTATTACTCCATCTTGGGCTTCCATTTTCCTTTACCAGAGTTCATTATGTTTTTCTATGCCTTTTCACCTTCCTCACTGCAGAAGAAATGTCCTTGCCCTGAAAGTCAGAAACCAAAGAAAATGGAAGAGCTCTGTTTTGTCTATATCTGTCATTGACAGAAGCCCCTAGTTGCAGGTCTTGTCTTTCATTTGATGTTATTCCTCAAACTTTACTAACAAGAATAGAACACCCAAGTAACAGTCATAACCTGACCTTGTAGTTTTAGAATAACTTGAGCTTCTTCAGAGCTTTGGCCTTTCTGATACTTAGGAATGTGTCCATGGATATTCCAGAAGAGATAATGGCAATTAAAGAGATTCCTGAACTTTTAGAAGCTGTGACATTACATCCTTGTTTGAATTTGCAACAAGCTACCTACTTCTTAAAGTGCAGCATGGTATATACTAGTCTTTAAATTTTCAATTAATTTGTTCTTGAAATTTTTTGACAAAAAACTAAATCATACAGATATCACAAAATCACAATCAAGGAGACTTACAAATATGGAACAACTCGGTATATTTAGATGTTTTGTTTGATTTTTCTTAGCTTATCTTTAACATAAAACCACCTCTTAATATAATTAACTCTTGTTACACAGCATTCTTTTGCCTGGAACTCTGTAAGGTGCCCTTCTATGGTTATAAGGTACCCTTATTACAGTTCCAAAAAAATGTTAACAATGTTTATGGGTTTTAACCCACAGGTCCTGAACTAAGAGATATGAAACCTACGTTTTCTACTTTGTTCAGCCACTCATCAGCTGTGCAGTCATGGACAAATCCCTTTGCCTCTCTTGCTCACATCTAAGTATCATTATAAGTCCCTTCCAGATCTAAGGGAAGACAGCAGTAACATGCCCAGCTATCCTGTCTACGGGTTCTTGGCTGTCTCCATCTACTCTATGTAGTTGATGTGAGTATGCAGGTATGTACAGTGTACGTGGAGGGATGGGGAAGAAAGGTTTGAGCTGGGAGTCTTGGTTGGGAGAGGAGCAGGAGGAGAAGCAGGAGGAAGAAGACAGCCTGTATCATTCCTCCTAGTTTTTCACAAGAGGTAATTTCAAAACAAAACTAAGTCAACCTGTCAAAACAAGATAATGACAAGAGAGAAAGTAAAAGTTTTGGGCCAAATCCACCTCACAATCATTCTTTCCTGCCCCCACAAGGCTATCTGAATTGAGATCTTGTTAGTGGACCTCCATTTCCAGTAAACATCACTCACTTAGAACAAAAACGGGAAGCTCCCACATGTAGCAACTGGAAACAGTCCCAGATGCAGGAAGAGGTTTGTATGACATCACCCAGAAAGTTATGCAGTAGAAATGTCTGCAGAATAGAAGAATAGCTCACCTAAGAGTTATTTTCACTAGGAATTTTTATTCAATATTTTAAAATTCCAGTATTTTTTGGAAAACACATTTATTGATAAATGTGTGTATATTTAACACATATGTAGAAATGTATATACTTTTCTAGAAATTGCTCAAGTATTAGGGAAAATATCATTAATGTTTGTAAACAGTTAAAAATCAGAGAAAAATAGGCAAATATTATTGTCCCTCTGTGTGTGGAAAAAGTTTATTCACACTTTTAAAAATAAATTAGTTATTTCAATAAAAATGATATGTGCTCATTGTAAAATATTGAAACAAATCTGAAAAGCTCAAAGAAGATAATAAAACATCACCTGAGGTTTCATGATTCAGAAATAAATATTGACAGAATGTTGGTAAATTCTCTCCAGACATTTTCACATACATACATTTGCCTATGCATATATATGTTTAATTTTATATGAGTGGCATGTTCTTTCTTTGCTGCATTGTATTCTTCCTTCCTCCTCAATAATGTCATTCACATTTTTATGTGTCAACAATTTTAAGTATGTGGCATGACTTTTAAGGACTCTGTACTTTTCCATCTTATTTTGTCTGTTCCATATACTTACTTAATTCCATAAGGATGAAAATATAGGCTGTTGAAAAGAACTTTTTTAAGCTTCAAAAGAACTGTTATGTAGAGAATGTAAAGTAACACATTTGCACAAAAATCTGGTTTGGTTGTTCCTACTGAAGAGACTTGAAGTAGTGTATGTAAACAGTGAATAGTTATAGGCATGTAATATTTAATCTCTTTATTAATAAGACATTAATAAAACAAAACATTTAAAAAAGCAAGGATGGACCCAGTAATTTCACTACTAGAAATTTACCCAAAGAAAACAAAATCTCTGATTTGAAAAATCTCTGATTTGGAAAGGTACATGCACCCTTATGCTTTCCACCACATTATTTACAATAGCCAAGATATGGAAGCAACCAAAGAGTCTGTCATTAGATAAACAGATCAAGAAGATGGTACATACACAATGGAATATTATTCAGCCATAAAAAAGAAAGAAATGTTGCCATTTGCAATAGCATGGATGGACTTAGTGGGTATCATGCTAAGTGAAATAAGCCAGGTGGAGAACAACAAATACTATATGATTTCACTTACATGTGGAATCTAAAAACAAAACAAAATGAACAGCAATGGACTCATAGACACTGAGAAGTGACTGGTGATTACCATGGGAGAGGGATCAGGATGGGTGGGTAAAATAGGTGTAGGGGATGAAGAGGCACAAAATCTCAATCATAATAAAAATTAGTCACAGGGATGAAAGTACACTATAGAGAATATAGTCAATATTTCTGTAACATCTTTCTATGTACTTCCAACTACACTAGTTGGAGTGAGGATTTAATAATATATATAATTGTAGAATCACTATGTTGTATATCTGAAACCAATATAATAATATAATATTGTGTATCAACTATATTTCAATTAAAAAATCAAAAATAAATAAATAAAAAGGATGAATCACAAAATAAAACTCAATAGATTTGACAACATAAAATAAATAATCATAAATAAAACTAAAAAATAAGAAACAACTTGTAAAATAGCTGTAGCAAATATGACAAAAGGTTAATGTATTACTATATAAAGAACTAATATAAACCAATAAGGACAGGAAAAAAGATGGTGGCATGAAAAGTGAAGCAGAAATGTCCTCCCAAAACCACATATAACACAAAAATACAGCAAATGCAACTAATCCTGAAATAGCAACCAGAAAGAAGAGTGCAACAGATGGCCTACATCTGGGGAAGTGAGAAGACCTCATGGAAAAGGGTAAAGTAGCAAAGCCGCAATCCAGTGGGACCCAAGCCCTCCCATCACCCCAGCTCACCAGGGGGAGGAAGAGAAATGGAGTAGGGAAGGGGAGGAAATTCAGGACTGTTAAATACACACCCTGGAGATCTACTCTGGGAGCATGACCCACATTACATGGTGCTCTGGAGATTAGAGGGGTTGGAAAGCAAAGACAGGCAGAATACTCAGAGAGAATGAGATTCCACCTGCTTGCGGAGAACAGGTATCCATAACCAGCCACTCTTGGACAAAAGAAAGACAGGCTCTTAGAAAGACTTCCCAACAGTAAGAGAGCTGCTAAAGGGGCAAGGATTACACAGAGCTTGCTGCTCAGGAGAAAGGACAGAAGGAAAGAATCATCCTAGTACACAGCCCAGCAAGTTGGTAACTTTCAGGAGATTCACATGCTGTTCCATACCCCTGGCTGGCAATGCAGTGCCAAGGCCCCTCACTGAAATATGCAGCCTGCCACTCCTTCCCCCTGGATGGCACTGGTTCACTACCCTGCTGCTCCCACCATTGTGCCAGGTCAGCCAGAGGATGGCCTGCTTATGGCAGGTACAAAGGCATGGCATAGAGGCTCCTCCCTGTGTGTTCATCTCACTGGCCCTGGCAGTGGAGGCAGGCACTGTGGCTGGGAAGCAGGAAAGAGCTCTTTCTTCCTGGCAGGCACTGGTACTACATGCCTGCGATTCCCCCCCATCAGGCTATCATCAGACTTCCCAATAGAAACCTTACGGGCCAGAAGGGAGTGACATGATATATTTAATGCAAAGAAGATGAAACAGAAAGGCCTCCAACCAAGAACACTCTACCCAGCAAGATCATCATTTAAATTTGAAGGAGGGATTAAACAATTTCCAGATAGGCACAAGTTGAGGGAATTTACTTTCCACAAACCATCCCTACAGTATATTTTGGAGTGACTTCTATTGATGGAAGTGCTCTTAAGGCTAAATAGCTGTCATCAGAGAAAATAAACCACAGTAGAGGAAGTAGACCAATTAATTACTAACCAAATGCAAAATCAAATCAACTACCCACAAAGTCAGTCAAGTGATACACAAAGAGTACAGAATATGACACCTAATATATAAAGAGCGGAGGAGGAAGAAAAAGAAGGGAGGGAAAAAAAAGAACCTTTATATTGTGTTTCAAGTTGCATAATAAGAGAGTTAAGTTAACCTGTTTGATAGTAAAGAAGTTGCTCTTGAACCTTTGGTAACCACAAATATAAAGCCTGAAATGGCAATAAGTACCTATCTATTGATAATCACCCTAAATGTAAATGGACTGAATGCACAAAACAAAAGACACAGAGCTACAGAATGGATAAAAAAACAAGACCCGCCTATGTGCTGCCTACAAGAGACTCCCTTCAAACCCAAAGACATACACAGACTAGAAGAGAAGGGATGGAAAAAGATATTTCATGAAATAATAGGGAGAAAAAAGCAGGAGTTGCAGTACTTGTATCAGACAAAATGAAATTCAAAACAAAGAAAGTAAAAAGAGACAAAGAAGGACATTAGATAATCACAAGGGGGTCAGTCCAACAAGAGGATATAACCACTATAAATATCTATGCACACAACATAGGAGCACCTAATTATGTGAAACAAATATTAGAAGAATTAAAGGGGAAAATAGAATGCAATGCATTCATTTTAGGAGACTTCAACAGACCACTCACTCCAAAGGACAGGTCAAGCAGACAGAAAATAAGTAAGGGGACAGAGGCACTGAACAACACATTAGAATAGATGGACCTAACAGACATCTACAGAACACTCCACCCAAAAGCAGCAGGACAAAAGTGCACATGGAACATTTTCCAGAATAGATCACATACTAAGACACAAAAAGAGCCTCAGTAAATTCAGAAGGATTGAAATTGTACCAACCAGCTTCTCAGATAACAAAGGTATGAAACTAGAAATAATAAATTATGCAAAGAAAACAAAAAAGTCCACACACGGATGCTTAACACATGCTTATAAATAATCAATGGGTCAATGACCAAATAAAAACAGAAATAAAGCAATATATGGAGACAAATGAAAACAACAAGACAACACCCCAAAAATCTGTGAGACACAGCAAAGGCAGTTCTAAGAGGAAAGTATATAGCAATACAGGCCTATCTCAAGAAAGAAGAACAATCCCAAATGAATAATCTAAACTTACAATTAATGAAACTAGAAAAAGAAGAACAAATGAGGCCCAAAGTCAGTAGAAGGAGGGAATAATAAAGATGAGAGCATAAATAAATGAAATTGAGAAGGATAAAACAGTAGAAAGAATCAATGAAACCAGAAGCTGGTACAATGGGGAAAAGACAGACTTCAACAACTGCTGTTGTCAAAACTGGATAGCCACTTGCAAGAGAATAAAACTGGATCATTGTCTAACTCCATACACAAAAGTAAACTTGAAATGGATCAAAGACTTGAATGTAAGTCATTAAAACCATAAAAATCTTAGAAGAAAACATAGGCAAAAATCTCTTGAATATAAACATGAGCAACATTTTCCTGAACACATCTCCTCGAGCAAGGGAAACAAAAGCAAAAATAAACAAATGGGACTACAGCAAACTAAAAAGCTTCTGTACAGCAAAGGACATTATCAGTAGAACAAAAAGGTATCCTACAGCATGGGAGAATATATTTGTAAATGACATATCCGATAAGGGGTTAACATTCAAAATATATAAAGAACTCATATGCCTCAACACCCAAAAAGCAAATAACCCGATAAAAAAATGAGCAGAGGATCTGAACAGACACTTCTCCAGAGAAGAAATTCAGATGGCCAACAGGCACATGAAAAGATGCTCCACATTGCTAATCAACAGGGAAATGCAAATTAAAATCACAATGAGATACCACCTCATAACAGTTGGGATTGCCAACGTCCAAAAGACAAGGGACAACAAATGCTGGACAGGATGCAGAGAAAGGGGAACCTTCCTACACTGTTGTTGGGAATGTAAATTAGTTCAACCATTGTGGAAAGCTATATGGAGATTCCTCAAAAAATTAAAAATAGAAATACCACTTGACCTAGGAATTCCACTCCTAGGATTTACCCAAAGAAAACAAGATCCCTGATTCAAAAAGACACATGCACCCATATGTTTATTGCAGCATTATTTACAATAGCCAAGATATGGAAGCAACCTAAGTTTCCATCACTAGATGAATGGATAAAGAAGATGTGGTACATATACACAATGAAATACTATTCAGCCATAAGAAGAAAACAAATCCTACCATTTGCAACAGTATGGATGGAGCCAGAGGGTATTATGCTCAGTGAATTAAGACAAGTGGAGAAAGATAAGTACCAAATGATTTCACTCATTTGTGGAGTACAACAAGAAAGCAAAACTGAAGAAACAAAATAACAGCAGACGCACAGACTCCAAGAAGACACTAGCAGTTACCAAAGGTAAGGAGGTGGGGAGGGAGGGAGAAGAGGATTAAGGGGCATTATGATTGGCACACATAATATAGTGGGGTCACGGGGAAGGCAGCATAGCACAGAGAAGAGAAGTAATAACTCTATAGCATCTTACTATGCTGATGGACCAATAACCACGATATTGGTCATGTGTAATGTTTTTAACATTGTATATCAATGATAATTTAATAAAAAATAAACAAAATAAAATCTCAGAGCAAAAAAAAAAAAAAAACCCAATAAGGATAGCACGTCACAAGAGAAAAATGGGCAACTAATGCTTTATAAATAACACTTAAAAATGGCTTAAAAATAAAATATAGCTCCATATCACTAGTAAATAAATGAAAGTAAAACAGTAGGCAATTTTTTTCATCAATAATATGAAAGATTTTAGAGTTGGGATAATATATATTAAGTAATTGGTTCAATATCTGGTAAAAACTGGTACCTAATGAATATTAGGCCTTATCCTTACTCAGAAGTGATAAAATATTTCTATTGAAAGTATAAATTCATAATACCTCTTCGAAAGACAATTTGGCAACATAAACCAAAAATTTTTTTAAATGTTCAGAATCTTTACCTACTAATTCTACATCTAGAACTCTCTCCTATATAATAATTTAAAATGCGGACAAAACCTTTATACAGGGAGAAGCAGATCACCATATTATTTATAACAAAAACTGAAAATGGCCTAAATGCCCAACAATAAAAGAATGGTTAAGCAAATTATAATGCAGCCATAAGTCAGAATACCCCTGAAGATACTTAAATTATATTTATGAAGAATTGCTAATAACTAAAGACATGATATAATATTGAGAAAAAAGGACACAGAATTTTATGTATCATAATTTCAACTATGAGTACAAGAAATAGCCTGGAAGGAGATGCACCAAAATACTAACAAGTATCTATTAGCAGTGGGAGTATGGGTGATTTTTAATTTTTACATACTTTACTTTCTTAATTTGCTACAAAAATCATATGTACTTTTATGACCAGAAAAAGTTTTTTAATTGAAGCTAGTATGTATTTAATGAGCTCAGTGTTCATTAAATGAACAAGTTCAAACACAATGTAACACTTAAAAAATAACATTTTAAAATCCAAATCCATAAGGGAATTGAAAATTTTAATCATTTTTTACTATTTAGTAAAAATTGCCTGGGTCTTCACAGGTCTCTGTCATTCACTAGATGTGAGGCTTTAGTCCAGACTGAATGTTTGTGTTCCCCTCAAATTCATATGTTGAAATCCTAACTTCCAATGTGATGGTATTTGGGGGCAGGGCCTTTGAGAGGTGATTAGGTTATGACCGTGGAAATCTCATGAATGGGATTAGTGCCTTTATAAGAAGGACACTCCTTCCAGAGCTCTCTACCCACTTCTGTGACGTGAGGAGATACTGAGAAGTCTGTAACCTGGAAAACAGTCCTCAATTGACCATAGTGGAACCCTGATCTCTCACTTCCAGCCACCAGGAATGTGAGAAATATATTTCTGTTGTTTAAAACCACCCAGTCTCTGGTATTTTATCATAGCAGCCTGAATGGACTAAGACAGATTTTGAACAAGTTAACTAATGACTGATTCTAGGCCTTCCACAACTTAAAATTCTCTTTGCTTCCTATGAATCTACAAACCATGTATCTATTAAATTTAATTTTTAATTTCCTTTTAAGGTAAAAATTCCTTTATTAATTTGTTTCATGAAACTACTATTCTGAAACTCAATGCATTTTAACATTTATGTATTTATTACTTACCTATTGTCACATTTCAAAATGAGTTTGAGGCAGGGAAGGTTATTACTTAGGAATTAACTTAGTTTTTTAAAATTAAAGTATCATGGATATATAATCTTACATTAGTTTCAAATACACAACACAGTAGTTCAACATTTACACATATTATCAAGTCCTCATGCCCTCCAGTGAGGACTTTGTTTAGTTTTTAAAAACATTTTTTATTATGAAAAATACATATAGCATTAAATTTACCATTTTAACCATTTTTAAGTTCAGTGGCATCAAGTACAACCATCGTTGTGCAATCATAACCACCACCCATCTCTGGAACTTTTTCATCTTCCCTAAATGAAACTCCCATTAAACACTATCTCCCTTCCCACCATTACTCCTAGCTCCTGGTAACTAGCATTCTACTTTCTATCCCTTTGATTTGAGTATTCTAGGCACCCCAACTTTGTTCAGTTTTAAACCTTAAATAAATCTCATCTCTGTCTCGACTAGGAACTCTACTAATTTGAAAAAGTCACCTGTAAAAATTCAACTTTTTTTTTAATGGTGTTGACATTTACAAATAATAAAATGCATACAGATACTTAAAGATGTAGACATTCTTCTCTTTCTTCATGTGAATGTATAAGGGATGGTGTATTATCAGCATGACTATAAAGTTTTGAGACTTACGTGCCATTTTATTTTGAAGTCACATCATACATCTAAAGGAAACAGCAGAATATAGATTTATATGCTGTGATTCCACTATGTAAAAAGAATACTTTGTATGGAGCAAGACTGGAAAGGAAGTGGAAAATGTGGCTTATTTTTAGAGTGGTGTAATTTTTGAAATGAGATTTTAAAAAATTATCAATAGCATTATCAAGTTGGAGAACAGATAGTTTTTTATTATAATAGGATGACAGAAAATACTGAATTCTCAGGTTAATAATTTAGAGGAGAAAGGGTTGATCATGTCTTATAGTTCAATGTTTCAAAAAAATCAGCTCCTGTGAAAACTTTTCCCAAGTCTAACCAATTTGAATGTTGAAAGCATACATATGTATTTTTTCCTCCCTGAAAACAAACACAGAAATCACCGGGTACATTTGTAAAAAGACTGACACATAAAATGTCCATTATATCTCTACACATTAGTACATATTCCTTTGTTAGCTTGCACAGGAACAAAAGCAAATGTCAACATTTTGCTCTTATCAATTCATAATTCTCCATTTCTGTCACAGTGTGTTCTCATTGATTACACACAGGGATAAAAATAGAAAACTCTGAGATGGTGCTTTTGCCAGTTTCTCATATGACTTTCTGAACAAGAAAGTTTTATTTGGCTGGATGGTGTAAGAACTTGGCTTGAAATGTTTAAAAGGCAGGAAAAGACAGCAGAATTTGTTTCTCATTGGCATAGAGCCCAGGCTGTCCTATTTGTCTGAAATTAAGCCTAAATCCTAAAAATTCTGAATACCTGCTGTCAGCCTCCTGCAAATAGGCCAGGTTTCCCGGAGAATGTCAGCTAGAGGGCTGGCAGAGGGAGGGAACATGACAGACGCAAGCAAACACCCCTGCACGGTGCAGCTAATTTCATGCCCTACCAGCGGCTCACTGAAGTGCTGACAATGGCTTGGGTTACTTCAACAAACACATCTTGGACACCTCCTTTGTGCCAGGCACAGTGGACAACAAGCCAGGGGAATGTGTGAAGGGGCCCACTCTCCAGCCCTCTAGCCCCAAAGCCCCACTGCCTATCCTTGAGGACGACATAGAGCAAAGAATGGTTAAGGTGGGCTGGACTCAGCCCAGCCTCATGCCTCCACCAGCCCCTTAGTCTGCAGAGAAATATGTTGATGGAACTGCAGTCCATGAATATTTTAAATGAAACTAAGTTGTTATTTATTTCTTGGAGATTTATTTTCTTCACCCAACTATTATGTTTTATACTCAGATGTGAATCTATGTAACTGCAGCTCATGAATGTTACACAATTTCTCTCCAATCTATAATCAATAGGTTGCTTCCAATTGTTTTTATTTGCTGTTAAAAACAAAACCTTAAGAGCATTTTCCACATGTTTTCTGGCACACATGTGCAAAAGATTCTCTAGGATATAATCCATAATAGTTGAATCACTGAGTTGTAATGTTTGTGCATTGTGCATCTTTAACAGAAAATATAAGACAAGTTTTCCAAACTTATACAAAGTACAGTCTCAACAACAGTGAGTGAGAGCTCTAGCTGTTCTACGACTTCACCAGCATTTGGTGGTTTCTGACATTTTAACTTTGTGCCAGTCTAATAGCTGTGATACAATACTTATTATGGTTTTGTGTTTCATGTTCCTGATTACGATTGAGGTCTGTCATCATTTTGCATACTGATTGACAATTTATATTTTTTGGTTTGTTAAATGTCTTATCATGCCTTTTTGTGAATTTTTCTATTGTGCTCTTTCTTATTGATTTGTAGTTCTTTACATATTATGGATCCTAAACTTCAGTTACTGAAGTTGCAGATATTTTTGAGTCTGTAACTTGTCTTTTTACTCTCTTTATCATGTCTTCTTATGAAGTCATATTTATCAGTTTTTTTTCCTTAAAGGCTTATGTTTTTTTATGTCTTGTTTAAGGAATCCTTCCCACCCCCCAAATCATAAAGCTCTTACCATTTTTTTCTCTAATATTTCAAACATTTGCCCTTCACATTTAAGTCTATTCATTTTTATGATTGATGTAAGGTAAAGGTCCACTTTCATTTTCTTCCACATAGATAACCAAACTTCCCAGTGCCATTTACTCTTTCCCCACAGACCTATCATATATCAGGTTTCCATTTATCTGTAGGATAAGGCTAGGTCAGTTTCAGGTCCTCTATTCTGCCAAAGGTGTATTTGTCTATTCCTGTGCCTATGCCACATGATCTTATTACAACAGCTTTATAGTTAGGGCAACAATGCTTCAGGTTTACTGTGGTCCAGGTACCATCCATTTTGTCATTTATCTCAGATTTGTCATTTTTTTAACTACATACTATTACTAATAGTTACATTACATTATGCTGGAATGCGTTTGGTAAACCTCTACTCTGTACTTCTGCTTCTGCAATTCAAGTGTGTGACATACTCATGCAGCAAACAGAATTCTCACTGTAACTCCTGGTTAAAAATTAAAAGTAACCTGCAATAATCTGTATCTCTTTTTCCAGATCTTTTCAGAGGCAGGGTAGTTACTAATTCCCTTTCAAGAATAACATGCTGGGCATTTACTGACAAAATAAGGTAAGGATAGTGAATACTTTGTCATCTTGGTGGGTAGAGAGAGAAGTATTAGATGTGGATGACCGTGATGACTGTTTGTTTGATATGCCACACAGTAGAGGCAGGCTTGCTAGGCCACCAGTCAGTGGGAAACATGGGAAATTCTAGTTAGAGTGTGTGAACTATGTGCAGGAAATAGATACTAAATAGTGGAGCAATAGAGTTTATAGAGAGTAGACCGGACGCTCTTGTCACAATGGCTTTGTCATTCATTGTATGGTGATAATACACAATTTTTTCTTTATGTTATTGTTTGGCAACACTCTTATATTTTGCAATAAGCCCTTTGATGAAAAGCAGTCTCAAAGGGAAAAAGTGCATATTTAATAAGACACTAAATGCTTTATTTTAATTTTTCAAGAAACTTTATGATGAATACATAACTTTCACAAAATGTCAACATTTACCATCCCACGGAGCATGTAGTAATATCACTGACCCCAAGAAATCTACAAGATATGCCAGCTGCAGCACCAGCATCTCATTCAAAAGGAAGAAGTTACAGAAGAAGAACCTGTTTGAAGACAATGATTTTCCATGTGCAGGTGAATTTCACATACCGTTCTGTGCAACATGACTTTTCATCGAGATCTAATAATGGGTTTAAGTTCATTTTATATATATAATTTCAAACAATCATTTAATTAATTTTATGTAATTTTATTCTAATTTATTTATAATATATATTTATATATTTTATTTATATTACACATTTTGTATACATCCTTATATGTTACATAATTATAATTAAAATATTTTATATGTAATATTAACTTTATAGAAGTTATATAATATACTTCATATATCTATATAGAGAGGAGAGATACTTGGAAGAATATACATCGAGTGATTGTGTCTATAGGTGGCAGACATATTTTTATGTTCATTTTGTTTACCTATATTTTCTGATTTGTTTCTTATACTTTTGTAATTACAAATAACAATAGAAGAAATTTTACTTTGAGAGGGGGAATGACTGAATTCACGATATGAAATAAAGTATACACAGTTTATTCAACAGATAAACATTAATCTATAAATACAACTGTGTATTATGAATGGCCCCAGTTAAGGGCTCCCTGTCTCTATATCCTTTGCCTTGTAACTTGTAGTCCCCTCTCTCTCTGACTATGGGTTCTGCCATGTAACTTATTTAGGCCAATGGAATGTTAACAGACATGAACAAGCAGGAACTTGAAAAGAACTCGTGCAATGCTGCTCAGTCTCTTGTGCAAATCAAAACCACGCTTGCTCACCTTTGCATCTCTGCCTCAGCATGAGAACCTGCCCCAGCTGGTCCACTGGAGAGATGTAAGAGACACATGGACAAAACCAGACACCCTCCTAGTCCAGACAACAGCCAGCCAACCCCCAACATGTAAGAGAGCCCAGTCAATCAAGATCAACAGGTAACTGTTGTGTATATACACACAAACACACATATTGTATATTATACTAGCCAGGAAGTGGAAACAACCCGAATGTCCTTCAACTGATGAATGGCTTAGTAAAATTCACACAATGGAATATTATTCAGTCATTAAAAGAATGAAGTATTAATACATGCTACAACATGGATGAACCTTTAAAGAATTATGCTAATTGAAAGAACCACACATTGACTCAACTTATATGAAATGTCCAGAATGAGAAAATCTGCAGAGGTGGAAAGTAGATGAGTGGTTCCCTAATGCTGGAATTGAGGAGTAGGGCTGGGAGGGAATGAGAGTGACTGCTAATGGGTACAGGATTCCTTTTTGGATTGATGAAATGCTCTAAAATTAATGGTGATGATAGTTGCATAACTCTGAATATATTAAAAACCATTGACTCACACACTTAAAATGGGTGAACTACATGCTATGTGAATACCTCAATAGAACTTTTCAAGCCCCTGCCTTGTTCATGTCTATTAACAACCCATTGGCCTATATACAAAACATATAAGCACATATGTAAAATAGTATAATATAATGTTTCTGTGGACCTTCATGTATGTTTTTGTGTAGACATATGCTTTTATTTCTCTTGAGTACGCATCTACAAGTGGAATTACTAGGTCATATGGTAATGCTATGTTTAAACTACTGAGGAGCCACCAGGCTGTTTTTCGTTGGCTGTACATTTCACATTCTTATCAGCAGTGTATGAGAGTTCTAATTTCTCCACATTCTTGTCAACACTTATTATTACTTTCTTTTTTATTATAGCCGTTCTAACAGGTATGAAGTGATATATCACTGTGGTTTTGATTTGCATCTCCCCAATAACTAATGATGTTAGCACCTTTTATTGTTTATTGGCTATTTGTTTTTCTTTTCTGCAGAAACATCAGTTCAGATCTTTTGTAAATTTAAAATTAGATTATCCTTTTATTGTTGAACTGTAAAGTTATTTGTATTCTGGATACAAGTCCCTTATCATCAGATATATAATTTGCAAATATTTTCTCCCATTCTGTGATCTGTCATTTTGTTCTTTTAACAATGTGTTTTGAAGGCATGTTCAGTTTTGATGAGAAGTATAATCTGTGTCTTTTTTTTTTTGCCTTTGGTGCTTGTAGCTGTCTACAAAGGCTTTGCCTGATCCTCTTCTTCTTTTAGTCAGCTTCTTGCACCCCATTTCTTTATCTGAGTTTAATTTGCTTCTTCTGAAAGATAACTTTTAGTAGCTCCTTTAGGTAAGGTTTATGAGTATAAATATTCTCAGACTTCTGTTTATATGAATTGTGTCCTAAAAGTGACACGTCTGTGGTAACGGTGTATGCTGACTCTTTTTTCCCGCCTCCCCTTTCATAATAGCCCTTCTCCCACTTTACAGAGGGAAGACATACCTGTCACCACTTACCTCACTGCTCAAAACCCTTCAGACAACCAAACAAAGGAACTATGGGAGACACTGGTTTCTGGGAAGCATCTTTTAATTACTGATCCAGTCACCAAAAACCTGCTTTAAGGCTTTTTATTTATACTTATTCTGTTAAGGGTGAAACTAGGGGTTAGAAATGGAGTATTTTGTTCATATTGGGATGTCACTAATTTGATGTGAGTATGGAGGAGTAATGACAATTTTCATTAAATGACTTTGTCTTTTCTATTCTCCCACTTTTGTCAAAGGATGCATAACTTTTTAGGAGGAGTACCACAAGGGAAAAGCAAAGACAGTTTTGGTGAAAAATACTGAAGGCTAAGAAGCTGTTTAAATATAAGCAAGTCTTTTAGGCTACTCTCAATACTCATCCTGAGGACACATTATTAGCTGGAAGGAAAAGCACCTTCAAATTGAATAAGCAGGGCAAGTCTGTGACACTTACTTTTTTAAATGTAATTTGACTGTTTTCAGGGACTACTGTACATGACTTTTGATGAATAATTTAATTAATTTTTTAAAAATTCGGTGAATCAATAAATCCAAATTTACTTTATAAATCATAATGAAATGTTTATTCCAGCTGTAATCAATCTTCATCTTATTTCATCTAATTAAATATTTAATATTTTTTATCTTCCATTAGACACAAAAAATAAAAGTATATGCTAGCTGTCAGGCTAATTAATTTTTAACAGTCTGTATCTTTCTCTTACATTAAACATACCAGGAAGTTTGAACACGATGTCTAGAGAGTTAATAACATGGCTATTTCTGATGTTTATACTTATTCTGAAAAGCTAAACACTTGTATTTGATACATGCCACACATATTTAACAAAAAGCATGCAATGTCTTTATCATACTCCTTGTTTAATAAAAGATTTACTTGTGGAAGTGGGCCCACCTCCTCCCAAGTACACATCGAACCTATACCTAGGTGCAATTCATCCTGAGGAAGAACTGATGCCTGAGAGAATACCTTCTGCACAAAAAGTGATTTAAAAAAAACACAAAAAAAATGGCAGGAGAGGCAGAGACATGGTATTGGGGATATTCCTGCCTCTAGTGCATCCCTGCTGAGAGGAGAGATATAACTGAGGGTCTGGAGCATAGGTTCGCCTACGTGGGGCACAGAAGAAAAGCATTGGTTTAAAGGACAGCAACACTGTGAAGAAAACCGATTTTCAGAATTAAAGCACCTGCCAAATGGTGGGGTCTGCTAGATCTCTCTCTAGACTGAGGTGCTGATGATTGCCATTGTTAACATTCCCCTAAGATTACTACTGTGGATGAAAACAAGGCAAGTGCCATCATTTATGTCCTCTCCCCACCCCACTCCACATATTGGTAGTACAGACTGGAGCAGAGTGAGCACCATTGTCTGCACTCCTGTCTGCGTATTGATAGTGCAGCAGTTGCCGGGTGAGCAACATTATTTATTTTCCCCATGCACATCGATAGAGAGGACAGAAGTAGGGTCAGGGTGCACAAACCAGCATCAAACACGACAGAGATGGCCTCCTGGGCCCCACCCACACCCAAACACGCCTGCCAGAGCTCCAGCAGTCCCAGCAAGGTGGTACTAGCATGGTACTCATGTGGATTTACCACACCCATGCTCCATTCATCACCAGCTACGCTGTTTGTGTGGCCCTAACCTGGTGCTAACTTGGAAGAGGAAAGAAAATGATTTTGGAAAGCTTTCAAAAAAATCATTCTACAAGGCCAGCATCTTTGATACTCCTCAAAATCAGACAAAGAAAGTACAAAAGAAAATAACAAACCAATATCCCTGATGAACATAGATGCAAACGTTCTCAACAAAATATTAGCAAACCAAACTCAAAAATACATTAAAAGGATCACTCTCTACAACCATGTGGGTTATTCCAGGGATGCAAAGATGTTTCAATAATCAATCAATGATGGACCACATTAACAAAAGGAAGGATAAAAACCATATGAATAGTTGTCTCAATAGAAGCTGAAAAAGTATTTGATAAATTTCAGCATCCATTCATTAAAAAACCTTTCAACAAAGTGGATATAGAGAGAACATACCTCAACATAATAAAGGCCATCTATGACAAACCTACAGCTAACATCATACACAGTGGCAAAAAGCTGAAAGCTCTCCCTCCAACATCAGGAACAAGATAAGGATGCCCATTCTTACCACTTTTATTCAACATAGTACTGGAAGTCCTAGCAACAACTGTCATAGAAGAAAAAGAAATAAAAGGCCTCCAGATCAGTAAGGAAGAAGTCAAATTGTCATTATATGCAAATAACATGATACTATATATAGAAAACCCTAAAGACTCCATACAAAAACTAGAATAAATGAATTAAGTAAAATCACAGGATATAGAGAAAGACAAATACCATATCATTTCATTTATATGTGGAATCTAAAAAACAAAACAGAAAATTGACACGGAGAGCAGACTGGTGGTTGCTATAGGGGACAGGTGTTGGGGGGTGAGGTAAATAGGTGGAGGGGAAAAAAATTAGTGTGAATGTTTGATAAATTGATCTGGGTGATGGTTACATAGTGTATACAAAGGTCAAAGTTTTTTGAGCTGTACACTCAAAGATTGGTGCATTTTATTGTATGCACCTTCAGAATAAGAATAAATAAGACACTTTATGTCAAGTGTTTAAAACAAAAAAAATGACTTACTTGTAACTTTACACATTTTAGTTATTTCAAAATAAGTGTAAAGAATAGAATATTCTTTCATCTTGTTTTTAACAAAAAATGGAAAAGTCAATTATATTAGACCTGTATTATTTTAATCTTGATTGCTGTTAGTAATGTTGCTAGATGCTATCTATAATTTACTTCACAATACTTTATAATCTTTCTTGACACATAAATGCCTATTTGTTTTGAAAATAAAGTTAGAGGAAAATGAAGCTAGACTTTTCTCACAAATTAAGTCTGATTTACCAGGTCGGTCTGACAAAATGGACTGACTTTATTAATGAGACATTTTCATCATTTAAATGAGTATCTCCATAGTTTTAACAAAAATTATTAAATCACATTATAAAAACAGCATTTTATTAAGAAGTATGTTGGCAAGGGCACTTTGAAATTAATATTACTTCTCTCTTCTCAACACTTTTTTAGAATGTTGGGTTAAACAAAGTATCTCTAAGGGAAAGAATAGTAGTCATGTGCTAATCTTGGTAAAATCTTAATGTATTTTCTAGAAACTGAGAACGTGAATGGCTCCAATGACTAGCTAATAAATTTCTGCAAGTAGTCATTTTCACTTATTTGCTTTTGATAGAATTTTTAAAGGATCAATCAAGCTAAAGTTAATATACTGATAAAAGTAATTTTTGAGAATAGATCCCTTTAAATTTTTCTTGCTTATACATCAGGAGTATAAAGAAATAAATGATACTACTAAAAGACTTCTTCAAGTCCCATCCATTTATGTATTGAACAGATTTTCCCAGTACTTGTATTTGTAAAAATAAAAAAATTGGTATAGAATTGGTAGAATTAATGAACTAAAAATTTTAAAGCTCCGGTCATCTTGTGAAGAGATGCATTCCCAATATATTTTTACTTTTTGTTAATTTATCAGAACTTGTATTATGTTTATATTGTTTTAATCAAACATATAATGCTAACAATTGTTATGGTAACAAGAGGATTCAACCAGGAGAAATTTTTTAACACTTAGAGACTTACACATGCAGGAAATTAAAAACTCAAGTTTATTTTGTTGTAGAGAAATCAATGAAATAATTTCAAACATGTAATTATATTACTTTAGGATGAAAATCTACGGGTGAATTAGAAATATGTGTTCTAGAAGGAAAAGGATTCCAATATGTGGAATTCTCAGCCATTAAAAAAGGATTTAAGAATTTTTAAATGGATGATGGTGTTTATATTTCATCAAATATGTGGTATTCAGTCTCCACTACATACACTGAAAAGAGTGATGGGATGGTTTTATTTTTAAATGACAGTATTTATAAGATACCATAAATTATATCCTTTGTAATTATTTATTTAGAGTTATGATGAAATTTTTTATATGTCAACTTTAAAACATATGAGGGAAAAGATGGTTTTATAAAATAACTTTGTGATTATCTCAGTGAAAAAACATTTGAATATCACTGTAATAATTCCCAAGTAACACATGATATTTCACAGAATCTAGCTGAAACTGCAGATTTCTACTGTGGTCTAATCTCTGCCCTCTTGTTAAACCAAGACCACCAGAAAAACAAACTCCTTGGAAAATATTTTCCTGAGAAGCACTTTAACTAAAGTTTCTAATGACTCTCAGTGCTTCATTTAATAGTTTATTCAGTCACCATGGTCCTGCATCATACTGTAAGACTCCTTGTTGAGGTATGGCTGAGGACTAGAGTCTGGCCCTCAAAAACACCTTCCTCAGAAAAGTCGGTCACTGGGACAAAGTCTCAGCTTGTCGCAGCTGGGCAAGGCACAGCGTTCAGTCATAAGTCAATTTCCAAGAATGATTTAGAAAGTGGTGGGCACAAGGAGTCCAAGTGTAATTGTAGGGCTATCTTATCAAGTGTACGGTGCCTGGGATTTGGGAATTTCTGAGTATAATATATTCAGAAAAAGAGAGGTTCAGGAAGTCATTTGATAGGTATATTCACAGGGCTCCAACACTAGTGAAATCTAAGGAAGAGGTGACCAAATGTTCCAGTTTGTCTGGACAGTCTAGTTATTATCTGTTGTTCTGGCTTGATTATTAATAGTCCCCAGTGATACTGTGACTTAAAATAAGAAATATATATTTGGTCTTCATCCCTGCTTCTGATACAGAGCCCCTAAAACCCTTGGAATTTCCTAAGTGATAAAAGTAATAAAGGTGTCTTGATATTCAAACAAACCTTTTCCAAATACACCTGAGTTTATGTTAATAACGTGGCTTTTGGAAATCAGCAAAGGATGGGTGCTGGGGAACCAACCATGTGATTGGAGGGTTGGAACTTTCACTCTCATGCCCCCTGACCTCCCATGAGAGGATCAGGGTTGGAGGCTGAATGATTGCCAATGGTCAATGATTTAATCAATCGTGCCTATGTAATGAAGCTTCTGTAAAAACCCAAAGGACAAGGCTTGGAGAGCTTCCAGGTTGGTGAACGTGTGGAGATGCATGGAGAATGGTGGGCCTGGAGGGGCATGGAAGCTCTGCACCCCTTCCCATTTGCCTTGCCCTATACATCACTTCCATTTGGCTGTTCTGGAGTTACATCTTTCTGTAATAAACCAGTGGTCTAGTAAGTAAAAAGTTTCTCTGAGTTCTTCACTCTAGAAATTCATGAAAACCAAGTAGGAGGTCATTAGGACCTCCAATTTATAACTTGTCAGTCAGAAGCACAGGTGACAACCTGGATTTATACTTGGCACCTGAAGTAGGGAGGCAATCATGTAGGGCTGAGCCCCATGGAATCTGATGCTATCTACAGGAAGACAGTATCAGAATTGAGTAAAACTGTAGGATAATTGATTGTGTCAGCTTGTGTCAGAGAATGCGTACGGAAAAACCCACATACATGAACTGGGGCAAGGAATCATATCCCCCTTTCATTTCTAAAGTATTTTGATTAGACTTTAAATTATATGTAATTTACATACTGTAAATGTTTATTCTCAGTTTCTGTACTTATCTCATTGTGGACCAGTAATGAAGAGTTAAGGGACTGGCACTAGTCTACCAACCACACCTGAGTACTGCCATTCTAAGGAGTCAGAATAAGACCTTTAGGAGGATATCCTCACTACTGTTGTTCAGTGAGTGTTTGCTCAGGCAAACAGTGCTGAAGTATTGAGACCAGAGTCCTAGAATTAATGCCTGTGTGCATGAGGTGCAGCTTCCTGCTGTGCCCTAGACACAGAGCATACACTTAAGGTCAAATCCAACTAAGAGGATATGAACAGATGGCAAAACGATCTCAAGAATATATCACTAAAGATGGCCAGGGACATTCATACTGCTCTCCCTCACCATTTCAGGAACTTAATTATACTTTATGTTAATTATAACAAGTATGTCTTAGTTCAGTTCTTTAACATGCTCATTTCAGTCAATACAGCATTTTTCCAAAATGAAAAGGCTGAGTCCCAATTTAAGAAAGCATCTGGCTAGATGTCCATTAGCTTTTCCCAACAGCCAATTAAAATTCTTTAAATGACTCAGAAAAAGATTAAGACTCATAACAACACTACTTATCTAAGGATGATTAAGCAGGAAAAAAAGACTCACAGGTTTATGAAAAGATTCTGCTTTATATAAAAGGAAAACTCAGTACTGAAGATGCAGAAGAAGGTTACCCTTTTGAACAAGCTTTACCAAAGGCATGTTTTCTGAAAAAACATATTTACAATAAAAATTCAAGAAAAATGGACATTAAAAAATATAATAGATGAAACATACAGATTGAGATGAAAAGGGGTAGTTGGCAGTCAGGTAAGAATCAAAGGAAGGTAGATAACATATGGGGTATCTGTAAGGAAACTAAAATGTACAAGTTAAAACTACATTAGCAGCAGTAACAAGATGAATGGTATGGAGGGCAAACTTCAGAAGCTTTCTTAGAAAGTAGAGGAAATGAACTAAAACATGGCAATGATGACAGACGAGATCTTAGAACTCAAAGGGCAGAACTGGAGATCTGACATGTACATAGTTATTCCAAAGAAAATATGAGACTTTAGGAGCATAAACCAACAAAAGCAAGAAAAAAAGTACATGAGATAACAGCGTTAAACTTCTGGAAGAGAAGGGACAAAAAGGAGTGGTAAATATTTAGCAGACTAGAGAAGGGAGCATCCAAGCCCACAGTAGACAGAGCAAAGAACAAACATCATGTATACCACTGAGTCTCTAAAGGTCAAGACTTGGTTGCAAAAGGTACTTAACCTTAGAAATGCATACTAGACAAATAATCAAGTGTCAAAATAAAACATGTCAGATATGGTAGTTTTCCAAATTTACCTTCTGTGTACTGTTCTAGAGAAGTACTGGGGGGGTGGGGTATGCTCTGAGAAGGCAAGCCAGGAAGAAGTGGGATACAGAAAACAGGCTCCAACATAGGAGGAAGACAAAGGGAATTCCCAAGATGATGGCAAAGGGAAATCACGGTATGTCAACTAATTGCACATTTAGGCCCAGAGGGCAAGTAGGCCAAACTGAGGTCAGAAGGATCCTAGATAAGAATGTGAAATTGATAGAATACCTAATATGAATGAACATTTTATAGCTGGTTAAGAGTTTGGAGTTGAATTAGTAAAAAGTATAAAGAAAACTAAGGAAATGAAAAAAGAAAACAACTATTAACTCCAGGAAAACCAAAACATTACATGACAAAAGAAAAGAAATAATCATAGAATATAGCTCAGCCACAAATAGTGTTTACTTATTAATAATAATGTAAACACTTTTAAGATACCAAACTTACTATGTAGTTATTGGAAGACAGACATGGGAAGGGTAATCGGTCGTGATGAATGCTGGAGAAGAAAGAAAGCGAAGTTATTTTCTACCATAGAGGGAAATCAATAGATTATGACAAAAATTTAAAAATCTAGAAACAGCAATAAATGTGTATTATTTAAAAACAGTTAAAGAGTAACATACTCAATTAAGACAAGTGAAAATAATTACTTCCTGGAAGGGAGAAATAGGAGGGAAAAGGATAGGAGACTGTTGTTTTTCCCAACAGACTAGAGGGAATTCTTTGACTCTTTAAACTATCTCAGACATAACTTTGATATAAATGAAAATGTATAAAGAATAGTAAAGCAAATAATCAAAGACAGCATCTGAATATACATTATAAGACAACTTCCCTGAGCTAAAAAAAAAAAACACACTTGAATCTCCAGGCATAATTAATTGAAAGAAACTATGACCTAGACTTATTGTGAGTTTTGAATTTTAAGGATAAAGAATACTACAATAAAATTTACTATAGAGGAACAAAAATAAGGAAGGGTTCAGACTTTTCTTCAGCATTAAACATTAGAGGACAATGGAGAAATTTCTGAATAGTTGAGGGTAAAATCTGTGTTCAGGAATTCCACAGCTAGCCAATGTATCTTTGCCTTCATTTTTAAAGGCAACAAAAAGACATTCACAGATAACTTTAAAAGCATATCATCTTCATATTTTTCTAAAAAAAGACTGTTTGATAATATATCCCACCTGTCTGAGAGATGACTCAAAAACTCAAAGATCACAGTATAAAAGAACTCTCTGAAATATTAAAATAAGGCAAACAAAGAATTTCATCAGTATATTTTAATAATTTTGGCTTCAAAACTATTCAAATATGAAAAATTACTATTCAAAGACAGAAATAATAATTTCATAATAGTAATAGCTAGCATATTTATAAAATGTTAGGCTCTGGTCTAAATGCTTTACATGAATTATCTCATTTAATCCTCAGAACAGCTCAATGGTGGGTACCAGCATTATGTCCATTTTACAGATGAAGAAATTGAGGTATGAGGGAGTTAAGTAATCTGCCTAAAGTCATGTAGCTCATATATTGGCTTTTTAACTATTGTCTCTGTGCTGTGATCCTGAGGTTGGAACTCTGCAAATCTCATTTCTGAGACTTCCTTGCCAGCTGGTCCCGTTTCTGTGAATAAAAGGCATTGGAAGAAAACTACAGGGAGGGAGTAGGAAGGAAGGCTCATCCTTCCTGTTTTCAGCAGTGCCAGTGTTGTTCCACCAGCAACAGCAGCTGGCTGACTCTAGCCCCCAGCTTCTCTGGGCACTCCCAGCATGCATCCTGCTCCATTCTCTCAGAGGAATCTCCAGCTGGAGTGGGTCAGGCACTTTCCTCCTTCAGAGCCCAAGCATCAGCTGCACAGGGCTTCCCCTCGAGGACCTGAGGGCCAACCCAAAAGGGCCTCCCCTATGAGCTCCTAGGTTCCAGCAACTTAACTTCTTTCTTTTATTCTCATTGCCCTAAGGGTGGAAGCATCTTCTTGCAGTTATAAACCTCTGGTTACTTCAGCTTCTGGTTGTTTTCCTTTTAGTCTTCCAGCACCTCTGTTGGAACTAACACCTCCATAACCAACACCCTCTGTTAAATACCCTCAGCTTGAAAGACTGAGTATGACTTCTGTTTTTCCGATTGGACCTTGACTTACAGTTAGCAAATGGCAGCTGGGATTCAAATCCACTAATTTTACTCCAGAGCCCTAATAACTCTTAACCACTTAATTCACATTATTTTAAACTCTTGGAAACAAAACCAAAATAAGACAAAGAAGTACCTATGACTTTAAATAACCCTTGCACATAGTGGAAAAAGCAGGGTGTAGTGCAGCTTATTCTTTATCAACTCCAGCTATTCACACACATATGTACATAGGTAATACATATGTGTACTCAAAATGACAGTATGACTAAAAATCAAACTGTTGTAGGGTTTATTTAAGAGTAATGACATCAATTATTTTAATTTTTTTCTTTTTTATCTTTCAAAACCTTTACAAAATAATTATATATTAAAGTAACTAGAAAAAAGTTTTAAAAATAACCCTTCATCAAAAAGAAAAAAACCTTAAGATCAAATTGGGAAAAAGGGTTTTCAATTTATGTGACAATGAGATTTAATTAATGCCATTAATTTATAAAGAGCTGAACATCCAATTTAAAGTAGTCACTCAGACACTCTTAGCACATCACCCTAGTCTAATTATCTACATGGCATTTATCACTAACATTTTTTTTTTACTTGTTTGCTTATTTATTGTGTTCTTCTCACCCTGACCCCAAAATAAGCTCTATTACAAGGAGAAAACTTATTTATCTTGTTCTATGTATACCATATTCCCTGGGCCTAGAACAGTGCCTAGTTCATGAGAGGAGCTCAATATAGACCAATTGAATAAAGAGCACTTTCAAATAAATTCTTAAAAATGAATGCTCCAATAGAAAAATGGACAATGGATGTGATTCAAAAATGAAGAAATATAACTATCCAATAAGTATTAGACTATAAACTCTGTAAGGGAAGGGATATGTCTACCTTATTTATCATTATGTTTCTAGTTCCCAGCATAGTTTTGGCATGTAATAGGTGCTTAGTAAAACAACCAATGAACAATTGAATAAACATGATAATAAAGAAAAAATTTTCATGACACTTGTCAAAGATGGTAAAGAAGTCTGTCTTTATTCAAGAGGGACTACTGCAGTAGGGGTTTGCAGTAGGTGTGAGAGATTGAGTTCAAATCTAACTATAACCAGGTAAGTGGAGATTTATAGCAGAGGGGCAGGGTGTGGGGTCAGTGAATGGAAAATTCTAAGAGAAAACAAGGCTAGGGTGATTCTTGCTAGACAGACTCAATGGGATTACTGCTGAAGGTGGGCCCAGGTGATAAGATACTGAGAGTGGGAGATGCAGAATTTGATTAGATACTGAGATTGATCAGATATCAAGGGTAGGGGATTTTCTCTAAACAGACTCAGCAGGATTCTTGCTAAAACTGGACTAATCGGGATAAGTAGAGAGTCCGAGTTTAGGTCTAGTCAAAAAGAGGACTCAGGAGTCTGACTCAACTTTGGTCAAGGAAAGAGTCAGTGAAAAAGTGTTCAAGCTCACCAACTTAAACAATGGCAATTAAAGCAATGAACACCATCCCTCCCTATCAAAATGGGATAGATTACTCTTTAAACTGCATAAACTCAGTGTTCACAGGGTATGGGAAAACTTATATTTAATGTCCCTTTTTAAGACCAAAAGCTCCTTGAGGGCAAGGAGTATATCTATTTGTTCACTGTAATATAGTTTCTAGGGCACAGCCCATGGTAGGTGCTTAATAAATATTTGTGAAATGAGTCAGTGGATGGCCAGCAAGTCAGTATAACTTTCCTGGAGGGTACCTTGGCTTTCCAGCTGTAAAAGCATTCATACCTTTGGACCCAGTTAATCCATTTGTAAAAAGCATAGACTTAGGAAAAAAAATAAAAGAAGTACAAATGAGGATGTTTGTTCTAATCACATATATATATATGACAGTATAATTTTAAAATAAAATGATGAAATGCTGAAAAGTAAAAAATTGATTATTAAGCAGTCATTAAAAATAATGTTCCTGGAAAAGACCTGGGAAACTATTAAACAAAGGAAACAAAATAGAATATACCAAATATACACTGTGATTAATATGGTAAGACAAAACAAAACTATTTGTATATGGAAAAAATGCTAAAAGGAAATTGACCAAAATGTTGATAAAATAGATAAATGGAAAGTCTGTGCCCACGGCCTTGAAGAATTAATATTGTTAAAATGTCCATATTACCCAAAGCAAAATACAGATGCAATATAATGCCTATCAAAATTTCAAGGGCATATTACACAGAAATATTTTTAAAAATTCTAAAATTTGTGTGGAACCATAAAAGAGCCCAAACAGGCAAGGCCACCTTGAGAAAAAACAAAGCTGGAGGCATCACACTCTCTGATTTCAAACTGTTACAAAGCCACAGTAATTAAAACAGTAATGTATTGACATAAAACAGAGATAAGTGGAAAAGAATAAAAATGCCAGAAACAAACACATACATATATGGCCAATTAATTTATGACAAAGGAATCAATAACATATGATGGAGAAAAGACAGTTTCTTCAATAAATTATATTGGAGAAACTAGACAGCCACATACAGAAGAATGAAACTGGGTCATTATCTTATACCATACGCAAAAATTAACTCAAGATGGATTAAAGACTTGAACATAAGACCTGAAACCATAAAAGTAGATGAAAACATAGGCAGTAAGCTCCTTGACATAGATCTTAGTGATGATTTTTTTAATCTGACACCAAAAGCAAAAGCAACAATAGCAAAAATAAACAAGTGGGACTACCTCAAACTAAAAAAGCTTCTGCACAGCAAAGGACACCATCAACAAAATGAAAAGACAACCTACTGACTGGGAGAAAATATTTTCAAATCACGTATCTGATAAAGGGCTAATATCCAAAATATATAAAGAACTCATACAATTCAGCAGCAAAAAAATAAACAATCCAATTAAAAGAAGGGCAGAGGACCTGAATAAACATTTTTCCAAAGAAGACATACAGATGGACAACAGACACATGAAAAGATGTTCAACATCACTAATCATCAGGGAAATATTAATCAAAACTATAATAAGATATCACCTCACACTAATCAGAATGGCTGTCATCAAAAAGATTAGAAATAACAAGTGCTGGCAAGGATGTGGAGAAAAGGGAACCCTTGTACACTGTTGGTGGGAATGTAAAATTGGTGCAGCCACTCTGGAAAACAGTATGGAGATATTTAAAAAAATTAAAAACAGAAATATGACATAACCCTACTATAACTCTACTTTTAGGAATTTACCTGAAGGAAACAAAACCACTAATTTGAAAAGACATATGCACCCCTATGTTTATTGCAGCATTATTTACAATAGCCAAGCTATGGAAGCAAACTAAGTGCCCATTGATGGATGAATGGACAAAAAGATGTGGAACATATATACAATGGAATATTACTTAGCCACAAAAAGAATGAAATCTTTTTTGTCACAACATAGATAGACCTAGAGGGTATTATGCTAAGTGAAATAAGCCAGGTGGAGAAAGCCAAATACCATACGATTTCACTTACACGTGGAATCTAAAAATAAAACAAACAAAACAGATGTAGGCTCATAAGCATGGAAGACAAACTGATGGCTGCCATGGGGGAGAGGGCTGGGGAATGGGTGCAATAGCTCAAGAGGATAGAGGGATAAACTTTCAATTATAAAATAGATAAGTCACAGGGGTGAAAACTACCACATGGAGAATATAGTCTATAATGCTGTAATATCTTTGTCTGGTTGCAGTTGGTAACTACACTTCTCAGAATGAGCAATTTGTAATGTATGTTATTGCCAAATCACTGTTATATACCTGAAACCAATATAAAACTGTATACAAACTGTAATTCAATAAAAAAAGAATAAAAAAATTAATAAATATCACCAAGAAAAGAAAGAAAAGACTGCTGCCTCTGCCCCTTCCTCCCATTCAGTAGATCTGGGTGGGACCTGATAATTTGCATTTGAAATAATTCCACTGGACTAAATGATGGCAACACAGAATGCTTACATGGTGCAGCAAAAAAGATGTGGGTTTTGAGGTCAGTCAGGTCCTGATTCTGTCCCTATCCTTTGCAGGCTGTGTAGCAACAGCTGACATACATTAACTTTGCTCAGCCTGTTTCTAGTCAGTAGAATAAAAGTAATGCACATATCATAAATGTATTGTGAAGGCTGAATGATATGATTAAAAATCCAACACAGTGTGGGCTTCAGTTAAGGTGCTTAATTAATGTTGTTCTACTTCTCATTTTTTCCCTCTAAGAATGCTCCACCCATTTGCCATAACTGGGTTTACTGTGATTTAGCCACACTACAGGTCAAATCATTTCCTCCAAACCTAACAAACCACACACACCCTTGTGCTAACAAAATCACTGTTCATTTATAAAGTTGGGGATAACGGTATAATAATATTTACTTTGATATAACAGGTAATAGTATCTACTTTGAAGATACATCCATGAGGATTAAACAAGTTAATATGTTAAGTACTTAATGCAGTAACTGGCATTTTGCAGATACACAGTAAATGTCAGTTTCCTCTCCCTTTTTCTTTAATGGGATATTTCTCCTATACCAAGTTCAAAAGCTCATCGTCTAGAATATCTCAGATCAATCTTTCCACCTTTATCAGATAGCTTCTGTGTCACACTTAATTTGAAATCAATTTGGTTTATGTAAGCATTGGTGAGGATACACTACATAAACTATTGTACTGGAGGTTCAAGGAGTTAAGTAAAGGACTGTTCTCTGACTTTGAGGTACATGGTTGGAGTGACAATACATTAAAAATATAATAGGAATGCAAGGCAGGGTGGGACACTTTATACAGAAAGTAAGTGTGGTAGGAGTTTTGATGTTATAATAGCTGATCTGTGATTATTTTGCACTCAGGAACTAGAGAATTACTCGTAATTGTAAGAGAGCTCTGGTTTTATACCTGAGAAAATAGGTCCAGAGGTCTAAGTGGTAGATCTAAGTGGTAAGGAGTGGCAGAGATTTCCTGCCTCTTGGTCCCATGCTGCTTTTAGACAGTTTCTAACTATTTTCAAGTATTTTAATTAGTTTTTGTTTGCTTTTTTGAAGTAGGCAATTTGGTGTACCTAGTTAAGCATGGGGTTCTGAAGGGTTTGAGTCCTGGCTTTGCCAGTTACTCTCTGTGTGTCTTTGCATTAAGTCACTTACCTCCATGCTTCGGTTCTCCCATCTATAAAATGAATATAATAACAGAACCTTATTTCAGAGAGTGCTGTGAGGATTATACCTCTATGCTTCAGTTCTCCCATCTATAAAATGAATATAATAATAGAACCTTATTTCATACGGTGTTGTGAGGACTAAATAACTGTATATATGTAAAGCATTAAAAACTGTGGTGTTTCACTCTCTGGAGAACTTGTGCCGGGGGATGATCATCAAAAAGCCTCCACAGGGATCTGGGCGATGCTGCGGTTGTGGCTGCATCCACCCCACCGTTTCTTGGACTTGCCATTGGAATGAGGAGGGAGATGTCTAGGCTGGCATGTGCATACAGTGAGACAACGAATTTGACCTGATCTGTACTGTTGGAACTCAACCAGGAGTTGGGAAGGGTGCAAGTTGTAGCACTCCAAAATCTTATGACTATAGACTATCTACGGTTAAAAGAACATATGGGATGTGAACAGATCCCAGAAATGGGCTGCTTTAATTTGTCTGATTTCTCTCAGACTGTTCAAGTACAGTTGGACAATATCCATCATATCATAGACAAATTTTCACAAATGCCTAGGGTGCCTAAATGGTTTTCTTGGCTTCACTGGAGATGGATGGTAATTATAGATTTGCTTTGTTTATGTCACCGTATTCCTATTATGTTAATATGTGTGTGCAAATTAGTTAGTAGTTTAAAACCTATACATACTTAAGGTACTCTACAAGAAGATATGTCAAAGAAATAATCAATCCTCCCATGTTTTCTTCCATATGCTACCTCTATAGCTTTTCTTCTTCCTTCCTAATTACAACCCTTAAATAGAATTCGTGCCTCATATCGAATTTACCGAGTATCATAATTCCTCCAGGTGGTAAAGATACCTCGAGACAAGTGCTGGGCATAGAAGCCACAGGGCATAAATTTGCAAAGAAGTAAAAAGCTAACCTTTTCAAACAATATGGCTTCTCTCTCACTTACCAACTTTACATTTCCCTGTATGGCCCCGGAAGATGACTGGTTAGCCAGAGACGGGTAAGATTCCTCAAGGGAGGAACATCCTAAGACAGGCACAGTCGCAGGGGGCCATCAGGTGAGAATTTGGGGATCAACAGAGGTGAGGCTCAGAACCTCACCCCCCCTGCTTTGAGAGATCTTCTGCATCCGTGGATGTTTTGCTGCCCTTGTCTAGCTTGGATTAATACTTAGTCCATAGGCACACACCTGATCATCTGATCATCTACATTTGCCCTCTTACAGCACTAAACTATGTTTTCTACCTTTATCTTGCATCTACCTACCACTTCAGCATTTTATTAAAAATAAAAAAAATAATAATAATAAAGGGAGAAATGTGGGATCAACATATAAATCAAGTACAAAAATCAAACGAATATTCATATTTGACCTGATTGTTTATAGTTCATAATGCGTGATCAAAACCGAAAGTTTCTGTGACGAATGCCCTTGTACTGTTCACCATGTAAGAATTTATTCACTATGTAAGAATTCGTTCACCATGTAAGAACTTGTTCGTTATGCTTCAGAAGATTGGAGACTGACGAGAATTAGACTTGAGATGGATTAATGATTGTACATTGAGCATTGACCCCCCTATACTGAATTTTATTGTTGTTAACAACCATTTGATCAATAAATATGAGAGATGCCCTCTCAAAAAAAAAAACTGTGGTGTTTCAGAGAAGACAAGTAGTGATTTTACAGCATCTTACTACGCTGATGAACAGTGACTGTGAAGAGGTATGTGGGGGGGACTTGGTGAAGGGGGGAGCCTAGTAAACATAATGTTCTTCATGTAATTGTAGATTAATGATACCAAAATAAATTAAAAAAACCTGTGGTGTTTGTCATTATAATTGATCTTAGTCTCTGAGATAATAGAAGGCAAGGAGTCTAGTCTACTAATTTTTTCTTTCTTCTTTCTTAAAACATCCTCTTTCATATTCTGATCTAAGCATCCAGTAAAGTCTAGAAAAGTAAAAACTAAGATAGCAATAGATTCTAAGACCTAACAGAGCCCCTCTTTTAAAACGTCAGTCAAGATAGACGGGAGAGAAAGATGGAGATCAATGAATCTAATTCCAAACCAGCATTCTTATTTATTTTAAGATCTATTCCCAACTTCTTTAGACAAAATCTAGCCTTTTAAGGGAAGTGCAGAGAACATGCCTCCGTGGGCTTGCTCTGAGGGAATGTTTTAGCAGGTGCTGCGTTCTGTCCTGGAGGTGGCTGCATGAATTTATGAACTGAGGTGACAACATTGACGGCCTCCGGAAAAAAGGATGCTGTCTCCACACAGGAAGTTTAACTATAGTGGCACTTCTTGAAAAAAGGAGGAGGAGAAGGGGAGAGAAAGAAAGGAGGAAAAAAAGAAGAGGAAGATGTGGAGGAGGAAAAAGGAGAAGCAGTAGCAACGCGGTTCCCAGCCCAGTCATTGCTCAGTTCATTATCAGATTAGAGAAAGCAAGAACCATTCTTTCCCGAAGCTCCCTTCTCTGCTCTCCTCGAATGTTTGCTGAAAAAATTTCTGAGCTAAATTATAACCCAAGAGGGCTGTTGCAGAATTAGGGAGAGCAGGTGGAGATGAGAAATAACCTATATGCAGAGGTTAAGAAATTTATGGATTTTGGGGGCATGGGGACAGGGATTTGGCATTACCTTCACCATCATCAGGAAATCTATGGAAGGAGAAGGGTACCAAGCGGCCTTCCAACACTTCTGCATTCGGCAGATGCAAATAACATTGTCTACTCCCACTCTTGGCACACAGGCGATAATCAGAGTAAAATAAGCAGCGAGGGAATAATTTAAAGTAAAAAAGAAATAACAAAAGGCCAGCCTAGGGTTCTTGTGTAGACGGGTGTTAGTGCAGGTCAGGGCCACTCAGAGCTGGGCCAATTAAGGGTCACCGTCGGTAGACGAGCCCCAAAGTTTGGGCCGGGGCCAACGGGTTAGTCTCCAGATATCCTAGGATCTGACCTGCACACACGCTTTAAGTTCCACGGGGTTTGAGTCTCGGATTCCCAGATGAGACATCGTCCTTTTTAGCGTTCTCACAACACCTAGCTCGGAGCTGACCCCTGGGCCAGTTGCCGGTAACATCTGGGTGTAAAAGCAGCTTTTGAGGTTGGGGGCGGAAGGGCACTTATTTTATTTATGTTAGGGTTGGATTGCGGATGTGGCCTGTACCAACTATTAACAAAAATTTCCCGATCACCCTCTATCTTCCACCTTCTGTCCAGGTGACGGCGGTACGCCACGCCGGAGCTGCTAGTTGCTAAGCAGTTAACCGAGTCCTTCAGGTGTCAGCCTCCATCCGTTCGGAAACCACAACCCCCAGAATCCTCCGTGCAGGGACGTCAAGCCGCAAATAAGATAGCTCCAGAAGGTTGGAACATGCGGCAAGGTGGAAACCCTAGTCCCTAGCAGTTTCTTTACAGGATGTTTAAAAACCGAATCCCCATAAATGCGCCACCCTACTAACTACCTTCGAAGCCAAAGAGGCCACCGCCGTCAGCATTTCGTTCCTCCAGTGGCATCCTGGGAGTTGTAGTCCAGCCGCGGGGCTGCGCCGAACTACCTTTCCCATTGTGCCATGCAGGTCGGGCGATATCAACGTTCTTTTCCAAAACTCTCTCCGCACGGAGACCCCCTTTCCCTAGTCCTCCTCTGTGTGACCACTCCTTCCTGTCAGTCGCGAGCGAGACGGGGCCTCGGAGGACCCGGGACCCGCGCCGCCCCAAGAGACACTTCCGGCGGCGGTTCACTTCCTGGTTGGGTGGATGGAGCTGGGCGGGAGCGCGCGCGGGGGAGGGGCGGCGGGTCAGTCTCCGCCTGGCGCTCCGGGGATCAGCTGGCTGGCGGGCGCCGAGCGCGGCCCCGGCTCTAGCTGCAGCGCCGCCTCCTCTCCGCATCGCAGGCCGGGCCGGCGGCCGTGACAATGTTGCGGGGCTGGTAGCTGGTAACTGGGTGCCGGCCGCCGAGCCGACTCAAGTGGGTGCCGCCGGGATGCTGCCTCGCAGGGCTGCGGGGAGACCAGGGCGGAGGAGGAGGCAGTGCTCGGCTGGGTTAGCACAGCCCTAGCGGCCCGAATGCCTCCTTTTTCCGAGCCCTGTGCATAGGGATCCCGGTTTCTGGGGCCAGGGATTCGTTTTCAACGCTAGGGTTTTTCTTGCTAAGAAAATGCATGAAGCGTTTCCCCAGGATGAAGGCTTTTGCTACCCCAAGGACTCAGCAGTTGAATATTTAAGTGTGTTACTGATTCATCCTCTCTTCCTCTGTCATCACAGGTTGAAACTTACACGAATCGCTCTCGAGGAGGAGGGGACCGCCGTGCGATTGACACGCATATTCCTATAGGCATCCTGCCTCAGCCCCCACCCCCACGGCCGGATTCGGGTGGCTCCTCCGAGCTGAAATCTGAGAAGAAATCCTCGAATCTCTTGTTTTCTTTAAAAAAAAAAAAAAAAAAAAAGAGAAAAAAATCTAGAAACCGTCGGTATTTTGCTTTACTGCTTCCTATCCGCATGATGAAGAAGTTTTTCGACTCCCGGCGAGAGCAGGGCGGCTCTGGCCTGGGCTCCGGCTCTAGCGGAGGTGGGGGCAGCACCTCGGGCCTGGGCAGTGGCTACATCGGAAGGGTCTTTGGCCTTGGGCGACAGCAAGTCACTGTGGACGAGGTGTTGGCGGAAGGTACGGTGGGACTCTCTTCAGTGCGCCGTAAATTAAAATCTTGTGCTGATGCAGCAAGACTCGGATTTCTAGTTGTTGAATGTATGAATGGGTTTTGACCAGTTTACCCTCCCTTCCCCCTTATCTTGCGCTGTGAATCATTGTCCTTGAGAAATTTAAAACAGATTTGAAAGTGACAGGGCTTATGGGGTACCGGGAGGTTGCCGGAAATTGTTTACCTCGGTGGCCTTTCATTTCAAAAAAAAATATTGACAAGCCAAATCTTGTCTGCTTCACCAAATTAGAAGGATCAGACGAACAAACACATGTGTGAAAACGTAAAGCTTCAGGTCAAATGTAGGGTGGTGGGCTGCTTGTCATCCTCCTAAACGTTAAATCTTGATGTGAGGACTGCAGGGTCGGGATGGAGGATCTTTAAGAGGAGAGAGGGTTTCCCCTTCTCCTTCCCAACTTTCCCACTCTCATGAGCAGGCGTTGGAAGAAGAGAGGATTTTCAGAGAATGGGAATGTGTTTTTCTAAGAGCTAAGGCTCTTGATGGATTTGACTAGGTTTGTTTCCTGACCCAATGGATCTGACTAGGTTTGTTTCCTGTAATCAGGTCCCCAGGATGTAGCTAAGATAACAGAAATTACATGAAATGAATGTGGTTATTTTGAAATCAGTGTAGTAGGCCCCTCTTCCTCCTGTATTAGGTTTTTTGTTTTTTAAATTTTTTTCCCCATAAGGATTACTTGAGAGTGGCATCTGATTTTTGCTTTGCCTCTGTTTGGAGAGAATGTTCTTTAGATCTGTGTAAATTCCATACATGTGTGTTCATTTGTGTATCTATAGATTTGTAGCTATATATTTTTATCCCCAGGCTTTCTGGAAATCTTTGCATGTCTCTTTTGGTAACCTTAACCTTGACCTTTCTAATTATGCCACACTTATACTTTACACAGTCCATTGCCTGCTTGTGTGCTTTTATTTTTAATAAAAGCAGCAATTTCCTTGGCATGAAGCTATTCAAACTAATTGGATAGGGCCAACCTGCTGTAGGTTGTGTTATTGGCTGAAGGGGGTGGGGAAAGAGGAGGCCTCTTTCACTGCAATGAGGGGGTAGTGGTGGGGGAACAGTTTATTAGCCAGAGGAGGAGGCTTTCCGCAAGCTGAGGTTGAAGCCAGGGTCCCAACCTGGGCTTTGGAAATGCCTGTCATGGTGAGTGTTGCAGGCGGGTGGACTGGGAGGAGGAAGCAGCTATGTTTGGCTCTCAGCTTGTGTAAGCACTGGATTCTGCTGGGCCCATTTTTCTGGGACGAGGGTTGAACCTTTACTTTAAAAACAGTTTTAAAAAAGATCTGACAATTAATGTCCTTATGAAATTGTTGCTTTTTTCCATTCTCGGTACTGCTCTAGCTGGACTTAATCTGGGGCCTGAGTCACTGTCCCTCTGGATCTTTCCTTTTGGGCTTTGGTGCAGGATGGGAGACGCTTCTGTGCCTGCTGCCAGATCCGCACCCTTGAGTCTGATTTCTGTCTTTCATCCCTGTGCCAAATCCCTTGACTGCAGTGGGATGGAGAAATGGAAAAGCGTGTGAGAGAGAAATCTGGAGGAATGAGGGGGCACATCAAGAGCTCTTTGCCTCCCTCTGAATGGCCTCTGCTGGCCTTATAACCCAGGAATATTTTGTTCAGCTAGGATATTATCTCATTATAGATGGTGCTACCCTAAGTGGTGCCTGTTCTCAGAGCCTGAGCGATGGGGAAGAGAAAAGGCAAAATTGGCCTCTGTGACGTAGGCTACCCTCTTCTTCCCCAGAATTCATCCCCTAAAACTGTACATCATTCATTATATCTTTAAATGGTACTTAGGGCTTGAAGTTCCACATTTGTTTATTATTTTGTCTGTTCAACAAACCAGTTATGAGTGTATGATGTGCCAGGCACTGCAGTAGGCTCTGAGGAGATGACATGAAACTAGACGTTGGAGTTTACAAACTATTTTGAGAGATGGGAAAACAGCCAGTTAAAATAAAGTGATATATGCTGTCTTGGAGATAAGCTGAGGGTGCAGTGGCCCCAGTTTTAGAGAGTCCATAATTGCTTTCTGCAGGAAGTGACTGACTGAAGAATGAGTAGGAATTATCCAGGTGTGGAGACAGCATATACAAAGACTCACAGTAGCAAGAGAGTCTTGTGTAAAACTGAGTCTGGCAATGTTGCCTTCGTGTTATGTTGACTGTAATTGAGTTTGTTGTGGCTGTTGAGAAAGTATGTAGCTATGTAAGAGCCAGTATTCAAAGTATTTGTGTAGCATCTACCCAGTACAGAAGCACTACTAAGTTCTGAGAGGTATACAGGGAGGTCTGAAATGTGATGTCCTCCTGTAAGGAGCAGTCAGGGAGTTTGGAAAGACAAGGCAAACATTTACACGTACAATAGCATGGGGGCCAGCGCTGTTTGTACAGTCAGGCAGATCAAGCTTCAGGTTCTGGATCTGTTCTTTACTAGCTGTGAAACCTTGGATAAAGCATTTCACACCTCACTGTTTCCCTATGGCAGTGGTTCTCAAAGGGTGGAGCCTGGATCAGCATCATTTGGGAGCTTGTTAGAAATGAAATTTAGGCTTCACCTTATAAACCATGGGTATGAGCCCTGAACAAGTTCCTGGAGAGATTCTGAGAAAAGCTAAGGTTTGAGAACCACTGCCCCACAGAATGGCCTTGAAGATTAAATGAGGCAATGTATATAAATTATTTGACCATTTTTAGGTGTTCAGTAAATGGCAGCCATTATTTACTAGCAATGTTAAAGATTATATCAGATGTAAGTACAGTTTAGGGGGAGTTGTGGGGCGGGGCACAGTGTGAAGGCTAGTTTGGCTGCAGCAATCCTTTCCTCCCTGTGGGTGGACAGAGCCAGATGTTCTTTGCAGAGGTCTCCCCTTTTAAAAAAAAGGGTCAACAGATGTTTTGGGTAGCTGTGGAACTCCCTGGACTCTCTTTGCTCTGAGTCTGCAGGTGCTGATCTAGCCACCAGCTGCAGCCCGACTTGTCTGAGGATGAGGAGGGTGGTACATTGGGTACCAGGGAAGGGTCTAGGCAGTTCCGGGAGGGGTGGTGGGCGGGGTTCAAACAGGTTGGGGGAACATGTTACCACCACATCCCACTGCTCATCCCTTTCTCCCTAACATGGGTATCGGTCTATGCTTTACAGTGAGGAATTGTAGGAGCCTCAAGGAGGAGGCGCTGGAGTAAGATGAAAGAATGCTTGAGCTGCCATCTCTCCGTCAGCAGCAGCTGTCAGCCCTGCCTGCCTCATGTCACTAACTAGTCCAGCTGGGGCTTGTTTGTCTTAGGGACGTGAAGGCTGAGTTGACGTGAAGGCTGAGTTCATGTGAAGTCCTGAGTTCAGAGGCTGTCTCTCAGTTGGGTGCAGGCGGGGATATTTTCTCTGGTTTTCTCAGTGAAGATGCCATGAGAAGATGCTACATCATGTCTGATGTGAGGGCATGTGATGTCAAGGGAAGATTTGGTTTAAGCTTCCAGAATGAGCTCAATAGGAATATTGGAACCTTTCTGAAAGAATGACTGGGAAGCTGTGCTTTTATCATACTTCCTTAGCTACATAAGACCTTATGTTTAAGCTTTGAACAAGAAATAAATGTTTGTTGAAAAGCTGCTGTGTCTAAGACAACATTCCAGAACTGCATCTATGTAAGGTGGACCATGTGGCCCTTCAGAACAGTTTCCTCACCTACACTAGAGGAATCCAGGTCTCAGGCTAATGAGAACTAGTGAGTAAGTCTCCTTACCAGTAAACTTTGACAGTTTTTCCTACCTACAGTGCAAAGTAGTGGTGCTTAAAATGTATGTGACACTGCCTAAAAAACCAAACCAACAGACATACAATGATAAAGTGTTGGTGGCATCAGCATGATGCATGCACGTATTATTCAGTGAGGTTTGTTGGTACCTTCTTGTGGCAGACACTGTATGAAGTTCTAAAACTATGAAGATGAATGGGGGTTGGACCCAGCTCTCATGGAGCTCATAGACCAAGAAATGACCCTGAGATAAGTATCCTGCACATAGCATGACTCTCGGTGTATAGTAGGTGGTAAAAAGATGTGAGCTGATAAAGAGAAAGGGCCTGGGGGTGAGGTTTACAGATAAAGTGCAGGTTGAACAGGAATAGAAATTGCCCAACAGATGTTCCAGAAGAGGGTTACTCAAGGCCTTCCAAGCAGAGGCAGTAGCATGTACAGAATTGTGGTGAGGAGAAACAGAATGAAGAGTTCCAGGAATACTGACTAGTCTAGTGTTACCATTTTGGTTGGCATAGATTTTCCTTCCATAATCAGGGAAAGAAGGACCCGGAATGGTAGAAAGAAATTCTTTTACATTTGCTCCCAGGCTGTGCCTGCTGCTCACTTTCTTCAGTAGCCCTGGGCCTATTGATCAAGTACTGAATTGCTATCCAGTAGGCCCCGCTCCCCCGTCTGTGCCTCAGCCCTGTGCTAATTGTGGGGCAAAGGCATGGCTAGAGTCTGGTGAAGAAATAATCCTGAAGGTTCAAGAGAGGCAAGAAGGTTGAAGCAAAGCAGGTTGGGGTAGTGAGATGCCCAGTGTTACAAAAAGGAGTAGACGGGAGATAATGAGGATGTTTGATGAGAGCAGAAGCTATGTTGAAGAGAAAAGAAAAGGAGATAATGTCATGGAGAGCTTTTGTGCCAGGCAGAGAGGTGGTTATAAGCACCAAGGTCTTCTCTTGACACAAACACCAATTTGATCCCTCCCACTTCAGATGTCTTTACCTGCTGGGAAGTCTCGTTTTTAGTGGCAACTGCAGATTTTCAGGGGGTGGTTTGTGAATGGTGTCTTCCTGGCTTCAGGCATGATGATGGTTATAGCTTTGCTATATATAGCTAAATCTAGAATTCAGAAATAAATCCAGAATAAGCAACTGCATGGTCAAAGCCCTTCCTTTGGTCTTTATAACAAAGTCACTCTTACTTCTTGAGAGACAAAGAGAAAGAAATACTTTCACATGGGTTTTGAGTGAGAAGCATGACAGAAGTCATGCACTTGTACCTCAGTAGCTAAAACTGCATGTAGAGTACACATGAAAAGCTTGATAAATATTAACAAAGTACATATGAAAAAATATTACTGCATCAGAGTAGTCATTTTAACTTGCAGTGTTTGAAAGGGGACTACCACCACCATCTGCCTTGATCTTGTGCTCTTCAGAGGATAATGCTTTCTGAGCCTGCTTAAGAAATAACTGTGATAGCTGTGATAGCTGCATCTGAAAGAGCCAAACTGCTATTGAAGTAGCATCTAGCCCTGTGAAGTGGCAGAATAGCCTTCAGCCTACTTTTCTGGAGCCCCCTTTTGGTGTGGTAGAGGGAGCCTTACAGTATAAACTGGGAGGTCAGGGTTCCTGGGTTCATTCATTGCTGCGTTCGGTAACTGTTAACCAAGCACTCACTAGGTGCTGGACATAATGCAGTGATAAATACAAAAGGGTGCTCCCTGGAGGAACCGAACTCACACTCAGAACTTTAGTCACATGAGCAAATAGCTGTAGGTGTTGTAATGGAAGGGTGTAAAAAGGCTTGGGGGACCGGATAGGAGGGAGCAGTTAATTTTGTGGAGTGCAGAGTAGTGGGAGAAAGCTAAAGAAAGGTGATATTCAGGTATGTCTTCAACCATGAGAACTTATTACTAGGTGGACAAGGTCAAGAGAGCATTCTAGGCAGAGAGAATAACATGGCTAAACACAGATGCAGGGAAGTGCACTGCTTGCTGGAAGCTGTATGTTTTGAGAAAGCAGTAATCTACTAGTGGTCCAGGGCTGTGCTGTCCAGACTTTCCAGAATTTTGGAAATTCAGATTATCCAAAATAAAATAAAAATTTAATTTTCTAGACACACTAGCCAGTGTAGCTAGTGCCTAAAATTTGGACAGCACAGATAGAAAATATTTCATCATCACAGAAAGTTCTACTGGGGAGTGTTGGTTTAGAGCAATAATGTCTATACTTTTTGGATAGACTAGCAATATCAGATAAACATGCAATCCCTTCTTATATGTATGCCTGTTTATTTATAAAGTTATATCCATGTCTTGCTATCACTGGCTAATATCTGAAGGCACAGTATATATTTTAAAATGAAGTTAATCATTTATGAGAGTGGATGCAAATCCATATTTTAAATAATCTGGATAAGGTTTTGGTGAACCTCTTGTCATATCTTATTAAATTGTGGTTGTTTCTACATTGTAATGTGACTAATGAGTACAAAGGAATAGAAATGAGGCTCTGCCATCCTCTAGTTCATGGACACTTGCCTTATCTTTAATCCAAGGTTTCTTTGCAGGAATCTTTTTAAATCCCTTGTTGGTTTTATGAGGGTTAATTCATTTCAAACAAATGTAGTGAGTCCATCCACTTAACCCAGCCTGTGAACTGTAGTGCACCTCTTTACATCTCAGCCTGTCCTGTGGAGCTTCCATTCTTCCCTCAGGATTCTGTGAGATTTGTATAAGCTACATGACTGACATGGAGTGAATGGGAGCACTGGTGTAGGGTCATATATTAAACATTAATACAGATAAGATCTTATTTCTTAAGATTAAAGTTAATATAAATAAAGTTATATTTTCTTTCTATACTCCAGTGGATGATTTTGTGTGCCTCTATTTGGAGACAACTGGTCCAGAGCAGTGGTTCTCAACCTGGGGTGATTGTCCCTAGGTGATATTTAGCAATATCCAGAGACATTCTTGATTGTCACAAGGAGGCAAATAATACTGGCATCTAGTAGGTGTAGGCCAAAGATATTGCCAAACACCCTATAGTGCACATGACAGCCCTCCTCTCTCTGCACAGCAAAGACTTATCCAGCCCAAAAAGTCAGTGGTGTCGAGGTGGCACAACATGATCCATTGACCAATGTGTGGGGAGAGAGAGGAGAGTCAGGGATGCTCAGAAGGGTCTAATTTGCTTTGTGACTTCAGGCAAATCACTTAATTTTTAAACTCATTTTTTTCAGAATGAATGAGCCAGCAATTTTTCTTAACCTGTCCTGGTTAAAAATCTTTGTATCATTTTCTGTGTAAAGTAGCTGCTTCCAGAAATAAACCAGTAAACCGAAGAAGGTAGAATGGTAAATCTTTTAGGCTGCAGCTGAGGGAAGCTGTAAGAGTAGTCTACCATGCCTGAATGTGGATTATGAACTTTAAAATTTTCTCCCCGTATTTCCATATCTGATCAACCCCAAAGTGTGGTGAAAGCATTTTCTGACCTGAATTGCTTGTAGGGAGGTTCAGTTGGGAAGGGTTATGAAAGGGCAGCATATTATGAGAGAGGTTGTTGATGATCCTTTGTACAAGGAAGAGTTTTCAGGAAGAGTCTTGCACTTGCAGCTAGGGATCTTGGTTTCAAGTTCTATTTGTCAGTATGGCTTGGTGGAAGTCACTTAACCAACGTGAGTCACTGCTTCCTCATTTGTAACAAGTGTCCTTCCTACCTGCAGAGATGTCATGGTCATGAAATGAGAGGATGTAGGTACACTGTAGAGTGCATGAGTCAGCTTGACCTGCCAGCCAGAGTAGCAAGGTTTACTGAGCACCGGGATATTCTCAGCTTTGACTGAGATGCTTTGGCAAACAGAGAAGTAGTGGAAGACTTGGCTCCTACCCTCCTGGTTGACATGATGTGATCAACACACAAGAAACAAGTGCACCCCACAAGATAATAGCTGCTAGAAAGCTGGGGTGTGTGGTACAGCCCCTAAATTCTGGAGACGCTGAGGGGAAGGAGGTCAGTGAGAACTGAAAGATTTTGTGAAGGTGAATTGTTCTTAACTGTATGTCTTTTCTCTGAAACTTCTTCTTCGAGGAACCTCATTTTAGGAACCACATAGTCTAGTTCAGCAAGTTTGCATATGTTATATTCTTAGTAAAGTTGAAGTAAGTAATGCAACATTTTTGGTCTCCTTTGAGGAACAAAACTGCCTACTTAAATAAATCATGGGTTCTGTGTTTATACCCAAAGTGAAAAAGTCTTTTCATTCTATGTGATTTTGAATCCCTTAGGAATAATGAATATTAGCACATTAAGGCAATACTGGCTGCATCATTTTTTGCCTACTTTCTTGTTCCATTATTATCTTTATTATTATTAGTCTTATATTTATTTTTAATCTATTATATATACTTTAAACAATCTCAGTTCTTTGAATTATATGACAGTTGTTAGGGAAGAGGGGTCCTTATGAATGAGACTTCCACCAGGGCAGAGGGCATGTTCCTCAAGTTAGATCAAAGTTGAAAGAGTAAAAATTTGGGATTTCTTTTGAGGTCTGCTGTGAGTGAAGCAGCTTGAGCTGGTTAGTTTTCTTCTTGAGCTTGGAGTTAACCTTGGCAGACAATGGATGGCCGTGCCAGCTGAAGCGTTGTTACTTCTGGTTTCTGAAGAGGCAAGAGATTATCAGATGAAAGAGTCTATGACATCCTTATGTTATTACCATAGAAGGCCAAGCATAGCATTGATGTTAGATTATCATTTGTAATTACAGTGATCTTTCATCTAGGACTTCAATCCTGGAGAAAGCAGCATAATGCCATGTAATTTGTTTGGTGCTTATTTGTAAGGACGCTTAAAGCTATTGCACTGGAACCTTTAGGGTAAGAAAAAGATTATTGTCCTTCTGGTACTAAGCATGAATTTGAGAACAAAAGGCAGACTTTATTACCCTTTTGGGGACAGGAAGAAAGATGAGGACTCAGGCCTCATCAATTTGGGTCCTTCCTGGAGGACTGGGATGTGAGCAGCATTTACAGAGGTTGCAAGTCCCCTGCTAGTACCTTTGGCTCATCATTTTCCCTTGTCACTGAATCATTCTGGTTCACGAATGCTGATTATCTTACAGGTTGGTTAGACTTGTGTAACTTCCCCTTGCCTAGCCCTGTTGCTCAGATCTTTGTCCTCTACTAAAAGCCTGGGCATCTTGGTGGTGGGGAGTGGGCAGTGTTGAAAGAAATAATTCCATCTGGCTTTGGCAATGAAAAAATCTTGGTTTGATTGGAAAGTGTAACTCAATAATTATTGGAGAAAACTTGATATCCAGTACTCTTTCCTCTCCTGTCCCCCTGGAACAAAGGGGGCACTATGATGTTTTCCTTAGGAGAAGGCATGAGCATTGGAGGTAGGCAGCCTTTGGCTTCAATCCAGACTTGGTCCCTGTGATGTTGGGCAACTTACTAAGCTCCAGGCTTCTCATTTATAAAATGTGGGTAATACTGTGGGTGGTTGTAAGGATTAGATGCAATTATGCAAAGTGCACAGTACTTAGTATATAGTTAACAGTCAGTAAATGATAACTCAGTGTTTGGGTGCATGACTTTTGTTTTTATCAGGCAATGTTTGTTTTGTGAGTTACCTGGTGGAGCCAGAGTCTTGAAGATATACCCATACCCACCCACACTCACATAGTCCAGAGCACCTGCAAGTTCCAGGATGAGGAAGACGGAGAAGAGAGAGAATCTCAGAAAAATATTGTGGCTTGATATATCTTTTTTCCTGCTTGAAAGCTCCCTGTATCTTAGAAAAATTTCCCTAACCTGTCAAGTTGCTATTTAGTGCAATGGGAGGCTCTGTCCCTGAGGAACGTCCGACCCCTGCTGCTTATCCAATTTCAAATTCTTATGCTCTGACACAGGTCTTCTGCTTCATTCAGGCCTGTGCCTGCCTCTTCTCCCAAGTACGATGGATTTAGCTCCTTCCAATGTTTTACTTGGTGTTCCTACACCTGGAAACCCTCCGTTTCCCCACCCACCTAACCTTTGTCCTGCCAGAGAGTTGTGCTGCCACAGCTGCCCAAGGGATCTGTCTCTCCTCTTGTCCTTTGGATGCTTGCCATTCTTGACTGTTTGCCATTCTTGGCTATGTTGACTGTTTGGGCCCATAATCTCACAGTGTTAATTTGCTGTTCATCTATTTCACTTGTATCTACTTTCTAGTGTTAGATAATTCTTAGGAGGGTAGTGTATAATAAACCTTAGGTTTATTTTGTATCCACTTGAGGACTCTTTAAATTTGAACAATGTAACAGTGGTCCTGGAGAATAAATTACCTGAATGAATTATATAATAAATCAGCACTAATTCAAATTTTCTGAGCAGGCACTAGATCCCAGACAAATTTGGGATATATAGACTTCCCTATAATATAATAGATCTGTGTTTGGAATCTGTTATAATGATAACTATCAATTTTCTAGGTTTTTGGTAAAGATGAAAGAAACCAAACAAATTGAAAGCCAAGTAGAACACCTTCCAGAAATAATGAAAACCTCTCTGTATTGATTGGATGCATTTATGAGTACCTAACACTGTCAGTCTCTAAGGTAGAGATATAAGGTATGAGTATCTTAATTACATAAAGGAACTCCAAAACTATGTAAGTGCTATACTATGCAGATGGAGATTAGGTCAAGTATCAAAAACTCAGATATTACTAAAATTTATCTTTAAGTAAGGCATGCATTAATTTTCTAGCTCGTGGTAGTTGGCCTGCAGTAAATTAGGACAGTGATTCTCAACCTTTATTTGGGGTAGTGAGCATGGGGGCAGGGGACAGTTAAGGGAATATGTAACTGGAAAAAGCACAGACTGACCCCAGGTCCAGCCAGGAAAGGAGGGAACCTCAAAGAAGATGGGGAGTGGTGATATAGCCTATTGTACACTCACAGGCATACTGTAAGACTTAAGGGCTTAGGGTGGGGAGAGGACATGAGACTTTTATATTTACCAAAGAGAATATGGCTTTTAAAAGGTTCATAAGTGTGGCACTAGCAGCCCTGTTATAAATTGAACCTAGAGAGATGGTACCTAAAGTTAATCACTGTATATAGCTCTTAGAACATAGGTAGGCATTTGTTTCTCTCCGTTCTTGCTACTTTAGAGAGAAGTGAAAAAGAGGGATCATCAGGTAAGTCTTCCCTGGTGGCTTGTCCTGTGAGCTCTATGACCTTGTTGAAAAGCCAGCTCTTGGTGCCTCTCTAACCAATGATGACAATTCACTTGAGAAAAGTTACTTTTAGATAACATAGACTTTCCCACATGAAGTGGGAAATTTCTTGTCCTTTAAAATCATATCTTTAGAATATTAATATATTAATAGCATAAAGTGGGTTTTTAAGTTGTTGTCTACCCTGTAATTTTGGAGTGATTTAAAGGTGATATGATGGAATAATGTCCAAATTCCAATAATGTCCTTATCTTTTTTGAGCATTTAACATTGTTTCCTCTTTAGCATCTGAGGCTCGGCTGGTCCCTTTGCCTGGAATATTCTTCCTTATGTTCTTCCCATGGCTGGCTTTCTTCTTGCCATTCAGATCTCACTTGAATTTCACCTCAGAGAGGCCTGCCCTGACCTTTCAATATTAGGAAACCATCATGTTTTCTTTTGCCAGGTAGCATGTGTCAACTGATTTTCATGTTTATTGTTTACCTCCACCCACAAGAATTTTATCTTCATGAAAGCAGAGACCTTGACTGACCTTGTTCATTGCTGTATCCCCAGTGCCTGGTGCAGTGCCTGGCACATCTGAGCAGCTCAGTGAAAACCAGTTGAATGAATGAGTGAGCACATGAAGGAGGCAGAAGGGGTGGTCAAAGATAGAGATGTAGAATCAGGAGAGTGAGTGTTGAAAGTGAATACTTAGTAGATTTAAAAGAAGGATGGTGTGGATTCTTTGGGGTGTTAGAAATCAGTAAGGTTACAATAAAATGGAAGAGTGTTTATTGGATTTGGAAATAGGGCGATCACTCATAAACTTTGTTAGAGCAGTTAAAATGAAGCCGTGGAGTCCAGGTGGCAGTGAAATGAGTGAATGGGGAGTGAAGTGGATGCCTAGTTAGGGAGGAATTTATTATTATTTTCAATGGGGGAACAGTCTTTTGAGTATATTAAACAGAAGAAGTGGCCAATAGAGAGGAAGAGGTTGGAAATAAAGTACAAGGCAGGGAATTTTGATGAACTAGGGCTGAGGAGGTGATGGCAGGTCATGGATGGAATCATGAACTCAGGTGGAGGGATGACTGCACCAGGAGAAAGGGGTACTGCTGTCACTGACCTAAAGGGAAGGGGAGAAAGAATGAGTACAGAGGAGAAGAAATTGGTGAGGTTTGGCAAGTGGAAGGAGTTCTTGCCTCACCGCCTCTGTTTTCTATTGAATGGTGCTGGGTGGGAGCTAAATTGGGGTTTTAAAGAGAGTGAGGAAGGATGGTGAGAAGTTCCTTAAGTTTACGGAGAGAAGGACCAACAAAGGGCAAGTAGAAGACAGCCTAGTAAATGGAAAGTCCAGTCAAGGTGACACATCTTGGAAAGACAGGTTTTCCTGACGCCTGAGGGTTTATTAGTTTAGAAAAATGTAGTATTGTGAATATGACTTTTTCTGAAATACATCATATATTTCCTGTCTTCTAGAGTATATTCCACAGAGGCAGTGTAAGGTGGGTGGAGAGGGCCCTGGACAAATTGCTTCTCAGCTCTGTCTATCAGATTCTGTGTCTGTAAAATGAGGACTAGATGGTTCTGAAGTTTCTTTCCAATTTTTAACATTTTACTGTTCTTTTATTTCTTAAATGCATTGTTATTAGAATGTTACCATTTTTTATAGATTTTTAGGATTTTTGCTTGATATGAGTAAGACAGTTTGCTCCCAAATAAAATGGCTCTGGGTTACTCTGCTTTTTGAATTTGATGGTTATTCTCTGTAGCATTTTCTGATTCCTTTCTTATGAAACTGTTAGCTGTCACCTTTTGCTATTTTCTGTGTGCCTTCCTGAATTAGTGCCTCTCTAATTTGCTGCTTTTAATCTGTTTGTGGACTTGGGAACTAGATGCCTAAGCTTGTTAGAATTGTGTGAAACAATAAAGAGACTGTTAACTAGAGTTTGAGGGTCTTGTCTATGATTAACGTACAGGAGCTGTTGAGCATGGGCTTTTGTCTTTTGGCACAGAAATCAGTTTTTTTATGCCTTATGAACTAGAAAGGTGGAGTTCTGAAGTGATAACAAGTTACCATTTGACATTTATTATTAATTATATATGCTTATAACCGTTGGTCTGTAAAGTTGCATATCAGTGCTGTAGGGACTTAGCCTATTTCCATTTTTGCTTCCCGTCCTTACTTACTCACTCCCAACCCCTTTATCTGCAGTCCTACTTGGAAAGACCTGAGGTGAAAGATAGGGCTTAGCTCACAGAGACCCTGTGAGTCTGAAGTTTGTCTTCAGGCAGTAGGGAAGCCATTCAGAGTTTTGAGAGGGTGATGGCATGATCAAATTTGCAGTTCAGTTGGTTTTGTGGAGGATGCTAGGAGGAAATGGAGTCTAGAGCATTCGGGAGGCTGTTGTCATTACCTGGATTAAAGATAGTGAGGGTCCGAGTAGCAGAGTGGTAATAGGAACAGAGAAGAGTGCACGCAGATATTTAGGAGATCATATCATCAGGACTTGGTACTTGATTGGATTTTGAGATTTAAGAAGAAGTATGGAATCAAAAATGATTCCAGGTTTCTAGTTTGAGTGCCAAGGCACATAAGATAAAAGTGGCACTAACTGAGCTGTTTTATTCAGGAAGAGGGGGAAGACTGAAGACACAGGTTTAATGAGGGAAGATAGTAAGTTTGATATGATCAGCTTGCACTGTGTTTGGGATATGTTTGGATTATCTATTGCTATGTAACAAAATACCTCCAATCCGGTGGCTTAAAACAACAGTTTATTAATTTCTTGTGATTCTGTAGGTTGACTGGGAGCTCAGCTGGACCTCTGCTCATCTCATTTGGAATTGCTAAAATTGTCTTTACTCCTACCACTCTACTCTGTACCTGAATTCAGAACATCCCAACATGGGCCACTGTATCACAGTTCCAACACCATGTTTCATCCTTAAGAGAGTATATATGTCAAGGAAATTCAGAGGGCTTATTATAAACAGGGCTGTAGTGTTTTTCACACCCTGGGGGATGCACTGCAGTGAGAAATGGGTGAAGGATATGACTTTGTAAAAATTTACTTTTTAATTTATTTATGGTTAAGTGGGATAGAGCTTTGGGGAACTTGCGCAAGTCTGTTTTAGGAGAAAATATCTAGGGAAGTTGAATATTATGACATCAATTTGTTTGGAGCTGTTCATGCAGAGATACTTGTGTTTGGATTTGAAAAGTCAAGAGTAAGAAGAGCAGTGGTCTGGGAATGGAATTGAGGTTCAGCAACATTTAAGGAATAGCTTAGGAAGGGAAGTCCTTAAAGAAAACAGAAAAAACATCCACAGGGGTATGAGAGTCAGTAGACTAGAGCAAGATCTAGGGTCTGGCCGTGGATGTGGTGGTTAAGAGGACCCGAGGTCATTGTAGTGAAGGAATTTACAGGCTGAAGTACAAGAATAAATCACCCTCCTGGATTTTGAAACCACCCAGGATAATGGCAGGAGTTCTGGTAGAGAGGAAGCCGGGATGTTAAAGTCTTCAGTATATGTTGGGAAATGAATAGGAAGGTGGAAGTGCAAAGGCAAGACAGGGTGGAAGCCAAAGGAGCCAGGTGGCATGAGCTTGGAGAAGCAGGAATTTTTACATGAAGGTAGAAGGTGGAAGGAGTAATGATCTGGAGTCAAGTTAGGAGAATAAGGAAAATTCTGACCTCCTGCCCTGCAGCTCTTGAGGTGTAGGAAATCTGATGTCATGGGGCTGGTGATGCAAGAGATGTTGTCTGGCCTAGAAGCAGGCCAGAGCAGTTTGGATAATGTATCATCTTTTGGCCAGATTATGGAGCTAAGTTGTTGTTTTTGTTATATGTATATAATTTATGGCATTTATTTGACAGCTTTGTGTTTCCTCTTATTATTAAAAGGAATAAACTTTCCTTTTACTTGTATTCACTTTTATATTTACATATTCTATATATTATTACATGTTATATATATACTTATATAAGTATGTAAATACTTATATATTTATATTTTATATATTTATTTATATAAATCTGATACATATATCTCTCTGTATAAATTAATTTTAAAAATCCTTCCTTGGGTCTTGGCTTTGAGACGAAAAAGAAGACCTCTCTTGGTTGCTGTGGAGATATCCTCAGTATGTGGTTTTGAAATTGCCTTTTGTATTTTGTTGCCAGGCGTTGCTGCTCACCTTTAACTTGTAGGCTTCCCTGGGCAGGTTGGTTGCCTCTTGGTCCTCTTGTCACACTGGACTAGTGATGAACTCTTATGGAAGCTCTTTATTTCAGGGGTTGCTGGGTGATGAAGGACCACGTCCTTCACTAAAGGAAAAGGTCTGACTGTGTCAGGAAGAATTCTCAGTTTGTGAGTTAGAAATGGTATCTTACGTATTTTGAGTTATTCAAGAACCTACATAGTTAGCTGGGCAGTCTCCATTAAATGTGGCCTCCTCCACCTCTCTGATACTTCAGTCTTCTCTTTACCCTCTGCACAGATGTAGGGTCCTGCTGGGACTCTCTAATGACTTATTTTACATGTGATTAGCTGTTACTGATGTTTGTTCTTATACACTCAAGTGTGCTGGGCACATATCTCTTTAGTTTTTATTTCATTTCACTGTACTTATTTATCTCTTTGTTTTCTAAGCTGTTCTCCACCTACCTCTGACCCAACTTGGATTCTTTGATGGTATGGCTAGGCATCTGCTTATCTTTTCATATCTTCTTAATAAGTAGATACTTAGGAAGCAGCTATTGAATGAACACATTAAACTTAAAATTCACACAGCCTAAAACACACAAATCTTGCAAAGGAGAAAACTATGCCCAGAGGATTAAATGACTTGTCCATGGCTATACAGGTTCAGATGGAATTGGAATCCATTTCCACTCTCAAGGTTTTGGGGCTTTCTGAAAGATTAATGTCAAACAAGTAGGCCTGAAGTGATTGTGCTCCCCAAAGTTAAAGATAATTGAACTTCTTGAAAAATTAATTATATCTCATAGGATTAGGGGCTTTCAACCTCTCATTTCACCTGTCACCCCATTTGAGGATGGGATGATGGGTGGAACTTTTATTTTCCTTTAACTTCTGAGATTGGGAAATGAGAGCGTGGACACATGAAGGCTTTGTCCTACTTGTAAAACTGGTAGGTTTGCTTTTTCCTTGACCTGTACTTTCAGGATGTTCTTCTGACTCATGGGTGCTAATGGAGTCTGAAGCCATGCACTGGGGATGGGTTGAAGGGTACCTCATAATCTCTGGCCTGGCAGGCAGAAAGCAGCATATCAGGGAGGTACTTGTGAGTAGTTTGGGGAAATTTGGGATTAGAAGAAAGGACATTATAATCAGGTGCCAGACATTCACAGATAGGTCATTTGTGGCTAGTAGGATTAGCAGGAAACAGTGAGTCACACTGGCCAGTTGACAGGGAACGGACTGTGGTGGCCTGAGCAGGCCTGGTCTCACCAGAGGTAGTTTACTAGACCTCATCTCACACCTATCAAACCTGTCCCCATGTGACCCACATCTGTCTGCCCTTCCTCTTCTCTCTCATTCCTTGTCAGATGTATTCTCTCTGGTACTTTGCTTTCCTTTGGTATTTTTCTGTCCCTATTATGGACAGTAAACGAAAGAGAAGTGTGTATTTTAGTAATTTTAATGTTTATTAAGCAACATGGTTGCTTCTCCTCTGAGCTGACTCAGCAGAGGAAGGTGCTGGAGCCTTGCAGTGACCTTTCCTTAGGTTTGTGGTCTTTGGCTGCAGGATTTGGGGTATGATTCTAGGAGTTGTTGGGGCTGCACAAAGCATGTGCCTTCAGCTGCTTGCATCTCGTCTTCCTTGACAAGAGTACTTGTCTTACAGGGGGCCATTGAACTTGGGGAGAGGATGGGCCTCCTGAGACCTTGAATCACCCACTTCCGTTGGGTTTTCCTGGTGTCCCCACAGATCTAGAGCTTAAGCCATTATATGGTTAAATTACTTTGTTAAAGTCACATCTCCTGTAAGGATAATAATACTTATGAAGGTCCAGAAGCCTAGTGAGCACTTCTCCAAATAACACTTTTAAGATTGATAAAAACATTGGCAAATCTATAAAGATGATAGGCTCTGAAATTGTTGCCTAGCTTGGAGATCATCATAGAGTTATTTTTTATAAACTGGGTCCTGTCTTCCACGTTGGTATGAATGTGCTATTTCCTAATTTTTCCAAGGAACGTCCTGCCTCCTTGAGCAACATTGAAGTTTGCTGGGTAAAAATTACACATAGTTTAGTCCTAGAAGGGTTGGATGGTGAGGGGGTCAAGGGCCATTAAGGGAGATAATCGAACTTTTATCAATAAAATACCAAACAAGTGAACGCATCCTTTCCTAGACAGTGATTCAGAAATACAGTTACAGCCCTTTTCTGCTCAGACTGGGAGTCAGCTGTGCCATCTTCACGGTCATCATCATAACTAAGTTGTAGTGCTTATGTGATGAGTGCTTTCCTGGAATTATGTCATTTATCTCAACATCCCTATGTAGTAGGTCCTGTTATTGCCTCATTTTACATCTGAGAGCAACTTGCCTGAGGCCAGAGAGTTATCTAACAGTGAATGGGCAGCAGCACAGCTGACCCTAAACCCAAGCCTTTTTTTTCTATTCCAGTAAAAAATACATACTGTAAAATGAACTATTTTAGCCATTCTTAAGTATACAGTTCTGTGGCATTAAGTACTTTCACCTTGTTGTACAACCATCACCACCATCCTTCTCCGCAGCCTTTCACTTTCTTGAACTGAAACTCGTACCCATTTACTAACTCCCTGTTTCACTTCCTCACCCCTGGCAGCCACCATTCTACTTTCTGTCTCTATGAATTTGACTACTCCAGGTACTGCCTGTAAGTGGAATCACAACAATATTTGCCCATTTGTAACTACCCATTTAAATCTTTAAGGTTCATGTATGTTGTAGCAGGTGTCAGGATTTCCTTTTTTAAGGCCACATAATATTCCATTGTGAACATGACATGGGTTGCTTATACGTTTTGGCTATTGTGAATAATGCTGCTATGAATATGGGTGTACAAATATTTGTTCAAGTGCCTGCTTTCACTTCTTTTGGGTAAATACCCAGAAGTGGGATTTGCTGGATCAAATGATAATTCTGTGAGTAATTGTTTGAGGAATCACTGTACTCTTTTCCACACTGCACCATTCTGTGTTTCCACCGGCAGTGTACTAGGGTTCTTCCAATTTCTCCACTTCCTTGTCAACACTTGTTATTTTCCCTCTGTGTGTGTGTTTATGTATTATATAATGGCCATCAAACTGGGTTTGAAGTAGTATGTCATTGTGGTTTTGATTTTCACTTCCCAAATGATGTATGATGTTGAACATCATTTCATGTGCTTATTAGTCATTTCTGTATCTTTGGAGAAATGTCTATCCAAGTGCTTTGTCCATTTTTTTAAATAGGGTAGTTTGTTTTTTTGTTGTTGAGTTGTAGGAGTCCTTTATATATCTGGATGTTCACTCTATATCAGATACATGATTTGTAAGTAGGTTATAAATTACTCTGTGGATTCTCCTATTCTGTGGGTTCCCTTTTCATTCAGTTGATGCAAGTAAGTCTTTGATATAGTACCATTTGTCTTTCCTTTTGTGCCCTTAGTGTCATAGCCAAGAAATCATTGCCAAGTCCATTGTCATGAAACTTTTTGTTTATGATTTCTAAGAGTTTTATAGTTTTAGCTCTTAAGTTTAGATCTTTGTTCAATTTTGAGTTAGTTTTGTATATGTTGTAAGGTAAGTGTCCTCATATTTTTGCATGTAGATATCAGTTTTCCCAATACCACTTGCTGAAAAGGCTGTCTTATCCCCCTTGAATGGTCTTGACACCCTTATTAAAAATTATTTGACCATATATGTGAGAGTTTATTTCTAGGCTATCTGTTCTATTCCATTGGTTTATATGGTATAAAATATAATATACAGAATTACTGTTTGTATGCCAGTACCATACTATTTTGATTACTGTAGTTGTGTAGGAAGTTTCAAATCAGAAAGCGTGAGGTCTCTTTTTGAAGGTAGTGTTAGCTGTTCAGGGTCTCTAGAGATATATGAATTTTAGAATGAATTTTCTGTTTTATTGGGATTTTAAAAGGGATTGCGTTGAATCTGTTGATTGCTTTGGGTAGTATTAACATCTTAACAATATTAAGCTTTCCCATCCACATACATGGCATGTCTTTACATGTATTTATTTCTATCTTCTCAATTTCTCTCAGAATGGTTCTATAGTTTTCAGTGTACAAGTCTTTCACCTTCTTGGCTTAGTTTATTCATAGGTATTTTATTCTTTTTGGTGCTATCATAAATGGGATTGTTTTCTTAATATACTTTCTGGATTATTTATTATTAGTGTTTAGAAGTGCAGCTGATTTTTGTAACTTGCAGCTTTGCTGAATTTGGTTAGTAGTTCTAACAGTTTATTAAGCCCAAGCTTTTAACTTGCTGCTGCTCTTTCTCTATCCTGTACTTTTAAAATTCATCTCCACCTCATTTTCATCCCCACCTCATTTTCATCCCCTTTAACTTCTCTGAGTTATTGAGGAATTTAAGGTTTATTTTACTAAGTGGATTTTCTGAAGCCCTCCATTTGGTGTTCCTTTCCTCTGTTACTATTTAAACTGTCACTGCAAGTTTTAATTTCCATTCAGTCTTTCCTGGTTTAGAAATGCCTTTTTAAACAACAGCTTACTTTAGTATCATAGTTACATTGATTCCTTAAATCTTAATCTGAACATAGTTTTAAAACCATCACCATAATCTTACAGGAGATGATGGGTTCTTCAGCAATAACTGTGTCTGTCTTTCTGACTTTTTCATATCCAAGAGAAGGAACAGGGGAAATGTTAGGTTGACTGAATTTACACTGGGGCCGCCCATACCACACGCAGCCCATGTGCCTCTCCCTCTGCCGGACATGGTGGCCTGGCTGAGGGCCTGGGTGGGGAATGGCTGCTCCAGGCTCTGAGGGAGGCCCTTGGGTGTGGGCTTTGGTCTGTGGTATAGCTGTGCTGTGTGTGCTGCCCTTGGCTTGTCTGTGTTCTGCTGTGCTGCCTACGTTTATTGCCAGAACACATTGCTTCTCCATAGAAGGCTTGCTAGGTCTCCTTTGGTCCTGCTTGCTCTTGACTATATCTTCTAGAAATTCCTCAAAGTTATGGGCACATGGGATGGCATCCTTCCTGGTTTCTAGCACAGACACCAGTTTTTCTCTAATTTTCTTTAGTTTATTTTAAAGGAAACTGGAGGCAGGAGACACCTGTCTGTTACCATCTTGCCCAGATGTCCTGTAAGGTAGAAGTTCTCTTAACCAGCTCTGCCTGATGAGATTACCAGGCTCTCCCTATTCCTTCTGTAAAACACAGGACCACTGCTCACAGCAAGTTGAGTGGTTAGAGCTAGTCTCTGCTGTACCCTTGATGATTCCAACCACTGGCCTGATTGATTGGGTTGGAGAAGAAAGAGCTTCTTCGCCTGTATTACTCTTATGATTCAGGGAAAAATCAGTTTTTTAAAAAAAGAATTACTGAGTTTAGAAATGGGTTGATTTAGTTTAAGTCTAATGTAGAAGGCTTTGATGATGGCCATGTCAGAAAGGTTTTGGATTATGGCAGCTAGCAGTAGTTGCTGTTTATATTTGATAAATTATTTCACCCCAGAGTGCTATTTTTGGAGCTTGTTGGAATAGGAAAGAGTAGCCCAATAACATGGGAAAGACAGGTGGAAAAGTATAAAGATCTGAAGTGCCATCAGGATCAAGGCAAAGTCCCTCTTGTGTACTGTAAGGAAGGCCCTACATGACCTCTCACATGACCACCCCCCACCTCTGTGCCCCACTCCCACCCCCGGTCTTCCACCTCTCTGAGCTCATTTCCTAACACTCCCCAGCCTTCCTGCTAGCCCTTGAGGGTGCCAGACATGCTCCTGCTTGCGTTCTGGCTGCCTGGGATAGTCTTCCTCCAAACAGCCCATGGCATACTCCCTTACCCCCTCCTTTGTTCAAATGTCTCCCTGACCACTGATTTAAAATGGTCTGCCTTCTCCCCAACATACAGAACTCCCTGCTTGCTTTATTTTTCGTCATAGCATGTATTACAACCTACCCTGCTTTTAAGTTTATGTATGTATTTTATTTCCTGTCTCTCTGCACTTGAGTGAAAGCCCAGTGAGAGCCAGGATTGTTATCAGTTTTGTTGACTGCTGTGTCCCCAGGACCTAGAAAAGTGCCTGACTTGTGTAGTCACTCAGGCATTTATTGAATGATCAATGATTGGTAGCTTCTGGGGTCATTCAGTTGCTCCAGGATCATGGGTGATGTATGTCTTCTCTAGGTCCCTGGTCTTAAAAATGTTTTCATGTGATCTGCAGACTTTCAGCAAGGAAAAGGGAGACAACAAACTGCTGGAGGTGGAGAAGACTTCGTAGTAAACAAATGACTGAGGTTACTTAGGGAGGAGTGGGAATTTGGGAAGGAAAACTGGGATTCTGCAATAGTCCAGGTGAAAGATACAGCTAAAATTAGTGATAGGAGGAACTGAGAGTAGGGAGTGGATTCAAGACCATTTTGGAATAGTATTGATGTAAATTGTTGACATACTGTGTTTGGACAGAGAGGAAAGTCTGAGATAAATGAGGTTTTGAGCTTGACTGAATGCTGGTGTCTCTATTAGCCAAAATTTAGAGTATAGGAGGAGAAGGTATCTGAAGAACCTCATATGGAAGGCCTGGTGTGTGGTTGGTGTGTCATGCTCAGAAGAAGCAAAGCCTAGAGGAAGAACTGTATTGGGCCTTAAGCTGCATCCCCACCCCACTGATCCACTTGCCATTTCTTCAGTATGTTTTTTAAGTCTGTGTCTTGCCCTGGAATGTCCCTCTCTCCTTTCCCCCTCTAGTGAAATCCCTCTCCTGTCAATGTCTACTTCGGAATAGAGGTGATGGCTGGAACTTTGCTGGTATGTGAAATTTGTCCACAGATACTGTAGTAGGGCAAGAAGAGCAGGTGACTTAGCACCCTGCATTTGGAGGTGGCAAGCCCTGGGGAGGAGATGAGCAGTTGGAGAGTAAAAAAGAACCAAGAAAGTAGTGCAGCCAACTTTGGTTGGAGGTTGGCTGCTCAGCCACAGCAGAGCTGACCAACCAGTATTAGACATACTAGGAGAAGAAAAGGGTCATGATCTAAATTGTACAAACTCATGGCAACAGAAGGTCAGCACTCAGTCTGAGTCCCCAGAACTCCATGTCATATTAGAGTTGCCTGACACTGCATGATGTATTGCCAGCTGATTAATTTTTAATATCTGATTCTCTGGTCAGGTAGCTGGGCATTGAAGTGCATCAAAGGTGGCTTTTATTTTCATGAAGTTGGTCTAAATAATACTGGGGAGTCAGGTTACTGTAACCTTGAGCTCTGTTTGTTCTGAAGAGATGAGATCAGACTCTCACCTCCCTGGTTTCAGAAGGTTCTTTACCTTTCGCCAGGCAAGTTATTTGGAATTGAGAATGGGTATGCTTCCTGTTGGATTCTGTGTCCTTTATTATTGGAAAACGCCTTATTTTCCAGCCTCTTATAGAGAATAGCATCAATGAATGGGGCTCCTACTTCTTTGTTCGCTTTCTCTTCTGTCCATTACTTGAATGATGTTCTGTTGTCTGATTCTGAAAAACTGTGGTCATCCCCTGAAACGCCAAAGAATTTAAACCCAAGAACACTCTCAGTAATATGCACTTTACGCTATAGCCCTCAAAGCAGATGATGATGATGATGATGATTTTAGCCTGGGTTCTTCTGTATAAGATCGCCTTAATTCTTTTCATTTCCCCATTTTTACTTAAAAATTTTATGCCTAAGTGTTACCTCTTTGACAATCTTTTGTTTATTTTTTATTTTCCTATCTTTCTACACAGAATCCATTGATAACTGAGGATGGGTGGTATCTACTGGCAGGGATCTATATGTGAAGAGAGCTTCTCTGAAGTGACTCACAGGTAGATTTGCTACCTTCCAGATTGATGGTGACTGGTTAGGCAGGAAAGGGGAAGATAATGGAGAGGGGGACTCCACTGTGGGCTCCATTTTGTCACTGATATGCTTTTTGAGAGTTTTCAGTTATAATATAGTCATTGGTGGGACACAGGCCACCTTTTGTTTTCTTTCTGAATGGGGTTTCCTTTCTCTCTTTTTCTGGCTTGCTGGCTTGTTATCTGTCTACCCATAAATGTGCTCTCACAAGATTTACTCCACATTACCATGGCCTATTCAGAAAACTTTCTACTCTACCCACTTTCGCACTATTTGAAAAATTTCAAAATAATCATAATTACTTTTATAATCAGAAAAGCTATAAATATTCCTACCAGAAAAATATATACTTAAAAATGAAGAAATGATGTTCAGATAATGAAAGTGTCTCCTCGCTGAATTTTTTGAATTGAGGTCTTTCTCTTTTCTGACTTACATAACTGATGGATTATATTAGTGGATTTTGTGATAGTCAACTACCCGTCCATCCTTATCTTTCTGAACTCACCTGATTTCACAATGGTCTATTTTTCTTTTAATATACTGCCAGATTCAATTTGTTGGCATTTTATTGAGTATCTCTGCATCTTTATTCATAAATGGGATGATCTGTAGTTTTATTTATTTTTTTGTATTGAATGCCAGAGTTTGCCTATTGCACTTTCTTGCATAAATTATCATAAAATTACTTACTTGCTCCCATAATGTACCTGTAGAAGCCTCCCATGTATTTTTTAATTTGAAATAATATCACCATTTGATATTATTATGAGCTTAGTTTGTGCAAGTCAGTGATTAGAACCCAGATCTGCATAGCTGTCCACCATCCATGCTTATCCAGTTCATTACGACAGCCCACAGCAAAGGAAAAAGGCCAGTGTTGGAACCTTGGGTCTCCATGTCAGAAGGCCTGGTCTTTAACTCATCTCGTCTTTTTGTTTCCCTTAACTTTAAATTTTGAAATAATTCAGAATAATAGAAGCATTTCAAAAACAGTGCAAAAATGCCCATATATCCTTTACCCAGATTCACTGAAGGCTAAAATTTTGCTACATTTGCTTTTCATTCTGTCTATATGCACATATTTTTTTCTGAATCATTTGACAGTTGCAGACACAATGTCACCTTTCCCCTAAGTACTTCAATGTGTTTTTTCTTTAAAATGGTACAAAACAAAACCTAGTTTAAACTTGTCAAAATCAGGGGATTAACTTTGATATAATTCTGTTATGTAATTATTCAAATTTTACTAGTTGTCCCACTCCTGTTCTGTATAGCAAAAGAAAAACATTTCTCTCCAGTTCTGATCTAAACCAGGATCAAACATTGCATTTAATTGTCTTGTCTCTTAAATCTCCTTTAATCTGGAAGAGCTCCTTAATTTTGCTTTGTCTTTCATGACCTTGACATTTTTCAAGAGTACAGACTAGTTCCTTTCTGTGGCATGTCCCTTAATTTGGTGAATCCAATGTTTCCTATCATACAAGTTATGTGTTTTTGGCTGGGACTACCACAGAGATGTTGTGTCCTTCTTAGTCCATAATACCAAGAGGCACGTGATGTCTATTTGTCCTCTTACTGGTGATTAACTTTAATCACCTGGTTAAATGGTATCTGCCAGGCTTCTCCAATGTAAAGTTACTATTTTTTACTTTGTAATTGGTAAGTGTTTTGTGGGATAATAAATATACTGAGAGTATATAAATATACTGTTCCTCATCAAATTTTCACTTGCTGATTTTAGCATGCATGGTATCTTTTGAGACAACAAGCAAGGATGCTCAAAGTAATACAGACATTTGCTTCCTTGGAGCAAAAGGAAGCCAGAGAAAGTGAAGCCTTCAGTCAATTAGACAAATCAGCCACATTTTGTAAAAAACCACTGCCTATGGTCATTGAGATTTGTCTTTACATGTGTTAATTTAACTTTAATCACACTTGGGAGAATAGAGATTGGCTGTAACCTGTCACCAAGATTCACCCAACAAGTTTCTTCTAATCACAAGTGCCCTTTGGGTCTTTGGCCCATGACTGTATTCTCTCTTTGGCCCCTTATCTTTGCTTCTGGTTAGGTTGGAGGCCAGAGTATACTGCCTCTATGTTGAATCACTTGTTATGAGTAAAACATTGCTTCTGGCTACTAGGCCTGTCTAATCAGACAACCATTGGTCCACTGAGCTCCAGTTACATATCCTGTGTGTGTGCTAAGGTTGCAGTTGTTATATGAGTCACAAGAGTCAGTTTTTAGTATGTTAGAGTTCAGAACTTATGCATAAAGTGCAGACATTTAAAAAAATGCCAGCTGGCATGTAATTAATTCCCAGTTCTTACAATTAGATGCTATGGAAATTAAAGAAAGGAGAGATGAGTGAAGCAAAAAATAATCAAGAGACTTTTGGTGAAAATGAGCCTTGAGTGATAGATTGGTAGGGATATTGTGAGAAAAACCATGCAGGTAAGAATGTGCAGCCTGTACCCAATGGTGGGAATCCATCCTTCCTGGTAAATGTCTCACTCAAAAGCTGAGAGTAATGTGGTGAGGCAGAGTGGTGGGACTTTCCCTTTACCTGACTTCTAGCACTAGGCACATTAGGTAAGCCACATGCTAGCTGTCTCTGTGCTAATTTGCAGGCATTCCTAGTAGTCGTGTCTCTACTTCTCGTCTCTGGTTAAAGTGCATTCCATCTTTTTAGTTGAACTAGAGGTTAGATGGCAAGTTGAAACAAAGGTTGATCTCTTTGCGTCAATACTGGTATAGATAAGCTGCTCTGCCTTACCCCCCCTTATTCGACAAGTTACCTCTTCCTTTTTTATAGTACAGTTTCTCAGCTGTTTCTGACCTCACCAGGGTCCTCTTAGGGAAAACTGGTGACTTATGTTCTTGAGACATCAATGGGGTGTGAGGTAATGATAGTAATTGGACATGGTGATGTCCCACGTGTTCAGCAGTCACATTCCTGATAGCTATAACCCTGAAAACACAGCTCTCTGACACGGTGTTAAATACCATGCCTCTGTCATGTTGTTAAACACAAAACACTGAATTTTAAGTCATTTATTTTGAAATACATTAATATAAACAGGAGTAAATTCAAGGTTATCTCTGTAATAATCTTGTAACTTATCTTGCCCGAAAATGTTGACTTTCCTTGAGAGCCAAAGGATGGTGTGGAGGCATAGCTGTTACCCCTTAGGAGTCACACACAGGCTACAGGTGCTCCTACTCAAGCTAGCCCTTAAGTGAGACCCCTGAATGCCCAGGGCTATATGTCTTGTTTGTGAATGTCATTGGGCATATGTGTCATGGTAGAGGACAGTTGAATGTCTATGCTAAAACAAATTCAAATTTAGAGATATACTGCTGTCCCACCTCCCTTTCTCAAAGAAAAATTTTGGAGTTGTAGATATCTCTCCCAGGAGCCCACACTGATTTGTGCCTTAGGAGAGACTCTATGCCCTCCCTCAGTCATTTCATTCTTTCTCTTTTTTATTAAAGAGTTCTTACACTTTTGGTTTAATACTAAATTCAAAGCAATAAATTGAAATAGAGAAAGACACCATCCTGACAGTAGTGAGAATTGATAGAAGCCACTGAGTAAAAGACAAAGGGTAAAAGCAGGTTATTTCACCATTTTATAAAACTTCTTCAGACTTCCCCAGGGTAAAGAGATGCTTCAAAAACTTCATGATAACATTAAACTACAAAATTCACTCTGGAAATGTAGGGAATTAATTTTCAAATTTTGGCTTTAAGATTTTCTTTTAATCTCTTAAAAAATATATTTAGGCATGTGTTAAGAGAGGTAGAAAAAAAGTTTCTAGTTGAAGTACTCAACATGTCTGAAAATACTCAGTAATGTAGGGGACAAAATTTCAAGAGCAAGAATATATAAAAAATTCAAGTCTTTCAGCAAGATGAACAGATGAGCAGTTCTTCATCAGTTGTACCCACAGGACAGAGGTCTTCTTGAAGAATGTTTGTTTATGGAATCTTCTGCAAGAGTGAGTTGGGTATACTTAATGATTCATCTTTTACTAGAACAGTATCATAAGAGTCCTTGTATTTTGAAAAGCTCGTCCACTCTATCACTTAGAGATCCAATTTTCAGGATGTGTTCAACAATGGCTACTGTGTCTGCCATTCTTATGTCCCCTTGAAGTCTCTCAGCAGAATTAAGTTGCTATTATCTTTTAGTTGATTGAAATATACTGTATTCTTCAAGGCACCATCATGTTTGCTAAATACATGAATTAGTTGAGCACCCCATTGTCATCCTAATCCATGAAGCTGGTCACTACTTTGACACTGGACAATAAACACCAGCTTGACAGATAACCTCCTCCAGTACATTACTGATACCAGCTGAAAACAGGAATCAGGGACAACAGCTGTGTTTGGAGCTATCTAGGAAATTCTCATATCCTTCTTTGAGCATAACATCTGATTCTGCCACAATTTCTTAAAGTTTAGCTTTTGGTAAGCCTGTTCGACAAGGAAATATGTGATTTAGCATACTATTCTACCATATAAGGGTATTCATTTCTATGGTAAGAACAGGGTCAATTTCAATAGCACAATATTTTTCCTTTAATTGGAGTAACTTTTTTCTGTATTCCTGTGTAACCAGCGGAGAGTTGTCAATGACGTGGCATCTTGGGCATCTCTTCCTTTCATAGGAAGACCAACCCAGTGTCATATCAAAGTCTGCTGTGTCTTAAGTTTGGCAGCTCTCCTTTAATAAGACCATAGATAATTTCTACTGTTGCAGGATTCTTGATATGAACTGAACTTTTCTGGAATTCTGGCATCATTTTCACATGTATAGCAAAGTCTTTATTAGGCATTTCTTGGTTATCCAGTCACCCTTAGGGCACTCTGAGTTTGTTCTTCTGTCCTTGAGTTTGTCCTAAAACAACAGTATAGGTTGCAAGCAATATCCAGAGATGCAGAGCTTGGATATAGACATCTCAGTGACAGTGGTCTTTTGCCCTGTCTTCCTCTTCAAGGTGAATATGTACTAGGCCAGCACCATGCCTGCTACTTGGGCACACATCATGCATGGCACGTGCCTCCTAGTCCCTGGATGGGGCCTCATGTGACTCCAGACCTGAAAATAACTTAAAAAAAATCATGTGTTTATTTATCTTTATTTTTAAATTTTTATATATGTATTATTGAGGTACATACAATAAAAATGCACAAGTTTTAGCATACAGCTTGATAAATGTATACACTTATGTAACCATCAACCAGATCAAGATATCAAACATTCTCACCATTTTTTTCCTTTACTGTCACCCATCCCCTCTCTTCCCTCCCCTATTAAAAAATTTTTTTTAATTATGGTAAAAACATACAGTATAAACTTTGCCCTCTTAAGTCTTTTTAAGTGTGTACAGTTCAGTGTGTTAACTGTATTCACACTGTGAAGTCTACCTTTTTTAAACTCAAGAATGTGGTGTGAACATTTTGCCATATGAGCATAGATATTCATTTTTAAGAGTGTGCAGATATAATTTAGTCAATGAATTCTCTATTGTTAGACATTTAAGTTTCCAATTTTGTTTTTTTGTGGGTTTTGTTTGCTACATAGAAGTTCCATTTATAGAGTACTCCATTTAACAAGAGCAGAACATACATTTATCTGTGAAAAAATCAATAAAATTTTGGTTACTCCTTTCAAGATTATGTTGGTAGAAAAACCTTCCCTACTTCAAGGTTATAATACTACCTTAATTTTCTTTTAGTAGTTTTAGTTTTTACATTTAAATTAGAAATTGCAAACATTTTTATCAATTAGACTGCATTCCCCCTGCTAGAAGAGGTGGGGGTTTTGTTTTTTCCCCCTAGTATAGTGTTCTTAAAAGTTGAAATTCAAATGCCTTTTAGGAAAGGCACATATCCTCTCATTTGCCTCAGTTACTCAGAACTCCCAATTGTCTTATACTTTGCATGTCTAGGTTAGAACATTTTATTTTACCTACATGATCTTCATGGATATTTGAATTTGTAACCCCTAATTAATCAATCTAAAGTTTATTTTGTATTTAGTGAGAGAGGGAATTGACTTGAATTTTTTTCCCAAAGGACTAATTAGCAATACCAACAATATTTACTGGGTAATTCCAATATGAAATATGTTCTTAAGGTCTTGCATATTCTATTTGTTCTTACAATAACATTTTACAATTTTATATCTAAATTATATATTTCAAAATTTTAATGAGGACCAGCTTCCCTCTCATACCTTCCATCCTTCCCCCCATCTTTACTGTTCCAGTATTTCAGTTCATCATTTTTATTTTCTAGGTGAAATTTACAATAATTTCATCCAAAAACAAAAACAATCTGTTGAAATTTTAGCAGCATGCTCTGTTTTCATTTTCATTCAGTTCAACATACTTTCTAATTTCCCTTTTGATTTTGGTGTTTAGCCTGTAGGTTATTTAGAAGTGTTTACTTTGTTCTCAAATATTTGTGAATTTCCCCAGAGATTTTTCTGTTACTGATTTCTAATTTAAGTTCCATTTAAGGTCATTATAGTCAGAGAACATACTTTGATTCAAATCCTTTTCAATCTATTGAGAATTGTTTTATGGCTTAGAATATGGCATGTCTTGGTCTTCTGTGTACACTTGAAAAGAATGTTTGTTCTGCTGTTAAATGGAGTGTTCTATAAATATCAATTAGATCAAGTTGATTGGTAGTATTGTTCAAGTCTTCTGTATCCTTACTGATTTTCTGTTTACTTCTGTTAGATATTGAGAGAGGGATATTAAAATCTTTGACTATTATTGTGGATTTGTTCATTTCTCCTTGCAGTTCTGCCAGTTTTTGCTTCCTGTATTTTGAAGCTCTATCAGGTGTAGACGTTTAAGAATGTTATGTCCTTTTGATGATGACTTTATCATTTTGAAATGACCCTGTAATATTCTTTTTGTATTTATTTTATTTTTTTATTTTGATATCATTAATGTACAATTACTTGAACAACAGTATGGTTACTAGACTCCCTCATCATCAAGTCCCCCCCACATACCCCATTATAGTCACTGTCTATCAGCATAGTAAGATGCTATAGAATCATTACTTGTCTTCTCTGTATATACTGCCTTTCCTGTGTCCCCCCCCGCCCCATATTATGTGTGCTAATCATAATGCCCCTTTTCCCCTCTTGTCCCTCCCTTCCCACCCATCCTCCCCAGTCCCTTTCCCTTTGGTAACTGTTAGTCCATTCTTGGGTTCTGTGGGTCTGCTTCTGTTTTGTTCCTTCAGTTTTTTTCTTTGTTCTTATACTCCACATATGAGTGAAATCATTTGATACTTGTCTTTTTCTGCCTGGCTTATTTCACTGAGCATAATACCCTCTAGCTCCATCCATGTTGCTGCAAATGGTAGGATTTGTTTTCTTCTTATGGCTGAATGATATTCCATTGTGTATATGTACCACATCTTTATCCATCCATCTACTGATGGACACTTATGTTGCTTCCATTTCTTGGCTATTGTAAATAGTGCTGTGATAAACATAGGGGTGCATATGTCTTTTTCAAACTGGGCTGCTGCATTCTTAGGGTAAATTCCTAGGAGTGGAATTACTGGGTCAAATGGTATTTGTATTTTGAGCTTTTTGAGGAACCTCCATACTGCTTTCCACAATGGTTGAACTAGTTTACATTCCCACCAGCAGTGTGGGAGGGTTCCCCTTTCTCCACATCCTCACCAACATTTGTTGTTGTTTGTCCTTTGGATGTTGGCCATCCTAACTGGTGTGAGGTGATATCTCATTGTGGTTTTAATTTGCATTTCTCTGATGGTTAGCGATGTGGAGCATGTTTTCATGTGCCTGTTGGCTATCTGAATTTCTTCTTTGGAGAAGTGTCTGTTCAGCTCCTCTGCCCATTTTTTAATTGGCTTATTTGCTTTTTGTTTGTTGAGGGGCATGAGCTCTTTATATAATTTGAATGTCAACCCCTTATCAGATATGTCATTTATGAATATATTCTCCCATACTGTAGGATATCTTTTTTGTTCTACTGATGGTGTCCCTTGCTGTACAGAAGCTTTTTAGTTTGATATAGTTCCACTTGTTCATTTTTGCCTTTGTTTCCCTTGTCTGAAGAGATATGTTCATAAAGAAGTTGCTCATGTTTATGTCCAAGAGATTTTTGCCTATAAATTTTTTTCTAAGAGTTTTATGGTTTCATGAGTTACATTCAGGTCTTTGACTCTGTTAATATTCTTTGCTCTGAAATCTACTTTGTCTGATTTTAATGTAGTGACTCTAACTTTTTGATTAGGGTTAGCATGGCATATCTTTTTCCATTCTTTACTTTATCCTATTTGTGTCTTATATTTGAAGTGGGTTTCTTATAGGTAGTGTATAGTTGAATCTTTGCTTTTTACCCAGTCTGACAGTCTACATGTCATTTGGGGTGTTTGGTATGTCCTTCTCCTACCACGCACCCTCTGGCTGCTTTTACACAACATATTTTTGAGATTCTTCCATGTGGATTTTATCAGTCTGAGGGTAGTTCATAACTTATTTCTATGTACTATTCCATTATATAGATATTTCACAATTTTTTTCCATTCATCTTTTGAAGGACAGTTGAATTTTTCTAGTTTTGGTTGTCAACACTCGTGCATATATGTGTGTGGATATTTGTTTCACTTCTCTAGGAATGGAATTACTGGTTCACATAGTGAGTGTACGTTTAACTTTGGAAAAATAATTTCTTTTAAAGTCATACAATATTACATTCCTGCCATCAATCTATGGAAGTTTATGTTGCTCTATATTCTCGTCAAGCTCTTGTTGGATTGTCAGCCTTTTAATTTTGGAAAACTATAGATTTTTGTGTGTGGATCTTATAACTAGTTTTGTTACTGAACTTTTATTAGTATTTTTTTATCTACTTGAATTTCCAAGTAGACAATCATATCATCTGTAAGTAATGAAGATTTGGCCAACATTTTCCTTATGTCTCTCTTCATTTTCTTTCTGGCTGAACTTAATTGGCTTAAACTTCCAAAGTAGGTTTAATATATTTGAAAAAGAATTTCATCAAAATAATTAAAATACGCTGACATTCTTTGAAAGGTTGGCTGAAACACTCAAAACAACTCATTCTTCAGTGATGTAGTGTGAATGGAGGGTTACTAAGTTACTAGTTAAGTATCTGTTTGCTCATTGTTAATCAAATAGTGTCACAATTTATTCATGTTTTTCATTGTAAGCAGTTCACAGTTTTGTTTTCATACACACCACTTTATGAATCTGGTGTTCCTACTCTTGAGAGGGTAATACATGATTAAATACAAACTTCTGAAGGGTGAGCAAAATCACATCTGTCCAAGACAAGTTCAGGAGCACAATCCTGTACTTATCCTTAAGGATAAGTATAATCCTTAAATGCACTTTAATGCATCTATTTATGTTACATGTTATAGAAATAATGTGATGGACTTTTTAAAAAGGTATATGTTCAGTTCTCATAAAGTCACCACCTGCCTGTCACAGTCATTGTCAACATTAATAAGTTAACAGGCATGACTTTATGTGATCCTGGGGTATATATTGTGATCGATCATTGCCTAGAGCAGGGTTTTTCAACATTGATACTACTGATATTTAGGGCTGGATAATTTTTTTGTTCTGGGGGGCTGTCCTGTACGTTGTAAGATGTTAGCAGGATCCCTGGCCTCTACCCACTAGGAACTCTCTCCCTTGCCTCCCTTTGCCTGTTAGTGTAACTGAAAATGACTCCAGACATCAATAAGATGTCCTTATTATGGGGCAGAATTGCCCTCTTTTAAGAAGCAGTGGTGTGACATTTTGAGGTTTAGCCTCTACCCAGTAAGAAACACTGGCAGGGCATGAGACCAGTTTGTTGGTTGGTGGAATACCCAGGTGGACCATTTCTTGATACTGTAGTCTAGTCTAAGAGATTGGAGAAACTGGGAATTTAGAGAAATAGTCTTTTGTTGCAGTTTGTGGATTCCGCAAGTCTCGTGGTTCCTTCACTTCACTTACCTATCTTCTTTATTGACCCCTCTGTGGAATAGAAGAACTAGGAGACAATAATAGGAGTTATTAATAAAATGTTAGGAAAATTGTCAACAGATCCCTTGATGATATCTTGCCCCAACTTTCCTATTAAACCCCATTAGCCTGTCTGTGGTCATTGTGGTTTGAAATATAGAACCAACTCTAACTCAGTTGGTTCCAGAATAAAGTGATTTACAAGTCATTTACAGAGACTCTTAAACATGGTCTTATTTCTCCTGCTGTGGGTGAGCTATAGGAACGATATTGTTTTACTTTAGTGGCATGCAGCAAAATCTATTATGTAGGATCAAAGTGGCATTGTGGTTGATCAATAGACCTTACTAGCTTTGATTGGTTTCCAATTATTTCATGCTGTAATTGAGCCAGGTAACATATGGTGCTGAACTGGGCTTCATTTTTCTTGCTTTGCTGTATGACATTTTGAATTAAGTCCTATATCTACAGGTGCCTTACGTCTGCCTATTTCTCAAAGTCACTGAGAAAAATAAAATTGCAATGATATTTATAATGTTAACTTCTTAACTATAAATATTCTAACTACAGTTTAAGTAAATGCTCTATAAAATCTGAATGTACAAAATAGACTTGCCTTTCCAAATCTTACCAGTCCTTCAGAATCTATCCAAAGGTTCCATTTGTCCCAAGAAACCTTCCCTACCAATTCCAGCTAACATTTGTCTTTCCATAGGCTTATGATTTTTTCTCATTGTTTCTTGTCTTATCTCTTCAACAAAAGTCTTTAATTTTTTCAGGAAGGTAGGAGTGGGGATTGGAAGGGCATTACATTTTTATACTGTATCAAATCCCTTTTATGCTTTATCTCATTTGATTTTCCTATGAACTTTAAGATTGTTAGGATAAATATAATTGTTCCCATTTTACAACTGTACAAGTGGAGCTTTAAAGAAGTGGAGACTTCTCTAGGTGTTACCCCTCTAATAGCTGGTTAAGCCAAGGATAGTACCCATTAGGTATTGGGATTCCTGCTAGAGAAATAGTGCAACCTAAAAACTGTTTTTGATATGCTGTTGTAGTTGCAATGTGCAGAATCTTAGTGTTGCCAGTGAAAGTATTGAGACATCTAAGCATGCTATATTAAGTAGGCTATGTACAAGGTTAGTGGGGATGGCTTATGCTGAATCACTCCAGCCCTGGCTCTGTCCTCCAGGAAGGACAGACACTGCAGAATAGCAATCTGGGGGTGGGTACACAGACTCTGATCATACAATAGTTTCTGTCTACAGCCTTCTTAGAATGTGTGCTCTTTCCTGTTCTCAGGCACCTTTGCTAAGCAAAGTCCCCAATGTCCTCTGCTTTAATCCTTAGCATTTTTGCTGTTACTTGATAGAGGCTTTGTGATAATTAATGCTGGCTAAAACTGGGTGTTAGAGGGACAGGTTCTAGTATGCACTGAACTGACCAGGAAGTTAGTATGCCTCATCCAGCATGGAGACTGCAGAGAATGACTTGGTGTATGAGGACAGAACCTTGTTTTTAGCTCAGCTCATAGAATGGGAATGACTCTCCCAGCTTGTCTGCATGTCTGGTCCCCATTGTGGTTGTTCCACACATTTGAGCATTGTTTTATAAAGGTTTTTGACTTATTCCCTTGGCCTGGCGGAGCTAACTTCTGTAGATTATTTTATCAGAACCAGTTGGATCATGTTTTCTTTTAATCATAGTGCTTGGCTTTCTTTTATGGTGATAAAATTGAGGCTACCTTGAAACAAACTAGGAGCTGCTAACTTCCCTGTGTTTGAACTACTTGGTCCAGGTGCTCTATTATCTGTACTTGAACACTTGAGGCAGGTCATGCCTAGGGATTGCTCCCTGCTTTGAAGGACACTTACCTCAGTTTCTCAGACCCAAACCCTCTTTGAGTTGAAATGGAAGATCTGTTCTGTTTACATCCCCCACATCTCCTTTTCCTGCTAATCTTTCTAGGTGACTCTGTACCTCTGTGCCTTATCACTAACCAATTTCAGAGTCCAATAATTGTATTTTCCACTCCGTCCAGCATTCAGTCTGCTTGTCTGGGCTGTATTGGTTTATTTCCTGACTTTGACCTGTCTTCCCTAGTGTTAACATGTTACTTGGTCTAAAAACTATTCAGTTCTATCCAATCTGACACATCTGTACCCTCCCTGCAGCCCTCCCCCTGCACCATCTCTGACCAAGGCATTCAGTGGAAGCCCTGGTTTCTTATTTCTACTCTGACCCTTAACTCCAGATGTTGCTAGGGATGGCTTTGTGATTAGTCTATGCAAGAAGACTGATGTCATGCATAGCATATGAGCATATTGTTTATATGTTTCTCAAGATGGATTCTGCCTTTTCTAAAAGACATCTAAAAAGCGACAGTGCTTTTGAAAAGCAGAGGCTGCCTGGTTGGTAGAAGTTTTTTCATTTATTCTGCTGGCTCTTTACTAAACTCTTTATAAAATACTCTCCCATATAATGTCCTGGGGCACTCCTAACAATAGTAAACCTTCATCCACATATCAAATGTGCCATTTGATATAAAAATAAATAATATAGAAGAACTCAATAAAACCAGCCTATTTAATGGGAATACCATAAAAACCTGCATGGTAAAAAAAAACATGTAGCCATGGTAGCAAGTATAAAACAAATGTCAGAACTGAGGAGTCACCAATTCCAAAGTTCATCATCAGGGATGGTTTCATATGTACTCAGATGCCACAGGCACCCAGGACTAGACCTCACGTTGACCATTCAGAGGATAGGATTTCTGAATACTTGCATTGTCTGAAGCCGTCTATTGCTGACAACAAACCAGTATAGCATATAGAGAGTCATTAATTAAGAAGGAGATGGGATTAGTCTTCCCTCATAATTAATATAAGGGATGGAGAAGTTGATGCTCATGACAAATATTGAAACTGGAGTAAATTTTCTATCAGCAAAAGTTCCTGTGACCAGAGTTTAACTGAAGACTATAAATGATGTTGGACGCCCACCTAATAGACATTAAGTAGGAAGAAAAGGCTGAAAGTAGATGTGGAAGGACACTTGTTGACTTGCTTCTGAGGTTAGACACGTGCCAGATGCTTTATAATACTATCTCATATAATCTTCAGACACTGCTGTGGGGTGGTTGATAGCTTCTCAATTCATAAATGAGCTGAAGTCACATTACTATGGAGTGTTGGCAGTGGAAGTTGAGCCTGGATCTAAGTCCAAAGCCTCCCTTGCTCCTTAGAATGAGACAGGCTTGAGAAAGTACAACAGAGATCAGATTGGCCACCAGTAGGGCAAATTTTGTCCAAGCATTGCATTTCTAAAATAATCATTGTACAGCTTTCCAGGCCTTTTCCAGGTGAGGTGCTTAAAAATGAGCTGAGAACAAAGCAGTCATCATGACATACTGAGAAAATGAAAGCTATTAATGTGGGCACAACAGCAGGAGATATGAAAGGAGTCAGCCTCAATTCCCTCATTTCATAAAGACTACTGCATTTGAAAGCATGGTGCCACCATTAGTTCTCAACATCAACTGTCTATTAGGATCACTTGCGGATATAAAAAAAAAATAAAAGCAAAACAAACCCACCACCCCAAGGATTCTGAATCCAGGTGGGTTCTGGTTGTGGGGCTGGGACTTCCAGGGTGATTCTTATATGCTGTTAGAACTGAGAAACTGTCTACGTGTAGAGGGCAATGTGTTGAGCCCTGGAGCAGCCCTAGAGAGAGGATCTCCAACCCTCCTTGTGTGAGAAAACTGAGGCCCAGAGAGCTCAAGAGCCAAATGTGCCTTCATTCATATAACACTTAGCCAGCGTTGACTATCTGTTATTCTAGGTGATTCAGAAAAATGCACAGAAAAAATACCTTCCCTGCCTTTGAAGAGTTTCTAGCTAAAGGCCACATAGTCAACGCAAAGCCACCTTTGGATCCAGGTTCCCTGACTTCATTGGTTTATAAATTCTTTTGAATATTATCATTGCCAGGCCCTCTTTGAGATCCCCAAGCTATGTAAATCATCCCTATTAACACTGTGGTAAGTAGCCTCCAAAGTCCATGGCTTCCCTGTTCCAGAGTCTCCTGCCTGCCTGTCTGCCTCATTACCAGCCTGGTATTCAAAACCCATTTTACCTTAGGTTCACAGGCCCACAGCTTTTCAGTTGACTGCTTTGTTCTCAGTTCATTTTTAAGCATCTCACCTGGAAAAGGCCTGGAAAGCTGCACAATGATTATTTTAGAAATGCAGTGCTTGGACAAAATCTGCCCTACTGGTGGCCAATCTGATCTTTGCTGTGCTTTCTAATTAGTTCAGTCTCTGACTCATCTATCGTGTTTTTTGTTGCCTGCACAGTTTTCAAAGTTTTTCCCAGACCCCCTCAGGGCAGTGAAGGCAGCAGAGGGCAGGGAATGCTTCTCTCCAATCACCAGGGAGGGAAGGGGAAGGGGAGGCAACGTGTGTGTCCAGCACTGTGCTAGGCCCTTTTTCATATATTTTTTCTTTAAAGTTCTCATTAGTCTTGGGGAGAAAGATTCCACTTCTGCAAAATATGGATAGTAACGGAGGCTTACAGAAGTTAAGTAACTTTCTCAAGGTTATACAACAAGTTCTGTTGCTAGAAATCTGGCCGTAAAAACTTTGGACCTAAAGGTCCTGCTCTGTTCCTTGTACCACATGGTACATTATTTTGATCTAGTCTAAACCTACTTTTTGAATAAGTCACTCCTAAATTTGATTTCTGATATCCTCAGTAGGTTTTAGAAATCAAGGCTTTGATTTAACAGTCAAAGGAGAGATACAAGACTTGGGATAGGACACTAGAGAGGGTAGCATTAGGTATCACAGGCTGAGAATTCTGGTGAGGGTAGGAGCTGAGCCTCTAGGCCAGCCCATTGGAACCAGGGGTCAGCACAGCCACTGTCCCAGGCCAGTGTCAGAACTTGGAAGACTCAGGGTAACCAAAGCATAAATACCAAGCTGAGGTCCTTGAGGAGACAGAAGGGGTATGGGGGGGCATGGACCTCCATCTCAGAAATATCTCCCCTTATACATTATGGTGATTGGAGATCACTAATCTCTCCTCTTAACAGAATAGTCTTTTAATCTTAAATCATAGCTTGGACTTATGTGTTATCTTTCATTTTTGGTTATCCTTATCTGGGATTTTTGAATCTACAAAATGTTAATTCAGGTTTATTGTAATGAGGAAATGAGAACATATATGTGAAAAACCTTCCCAAATTGTAGGCTGTCCTACACATACCAGGTTTGAGACTCAGCTTCCCTAAAAACTAATCATTCAGTAGTTTTGATGTTGAAGGGAGCAATGATTTTTGGAGCATGAATAATTCCAGGAAACAAAACCAGAGTGGGGAAGCTGCATTGGGATTGGGGTGAAAAGCATTAGATTACTTGGGGGTGAAGGGGGTATAAATGAGATCTCTGACTACCTCTTAGGAGATCAAATACTGAGCCCAATTTGATGGTGAGCTGGTGTCTCACTGAGAGCAGCTGGTGCCTGTGTGCATGTGGACACCACCTTGCACAATCTTTAGCTCAGTGATGAGTTGCTGAGAGCCTGGCATGATACCTAAATGCTATGGAGTATCCTATAGAAATTGAATCACATGATATAACATTTATATGTGAGTCTTGTAATGGAACCAGTGCAGATGGGGATTGGCATGAATCTTTGAGGCCTGTTGGGAAACCAAGGCACCAAACTAGTCTGGACTCCTCAAAACTGAAGCTAAACACAACCTCTGCCTTTTACTTCTTCTATACTTTCTCACCCTGTTTCTTTTCTTTTCTTAAAACATGGTGTCAGTGTGTTCTCAAGAGCAAATATAATTAAAGTAACTGCATTGTAAAGCTCATCAACGCAGGGTCTCCGAGTGAAGGGAAGCTGGTGAAGCTGGTTAGAGAAGAGGTATTATGTAATGACCTAATTATGAGGCTTGCCATCTGCTTAGGAGTCACGCCTGCCTAGTTAGGATTCCCTGATCATGTTTTTCAAGGAGGATGCTAGATTGTTAAGGGAGCTGTGTGTGTGTGTGTGTGTGTGTAAAGTAAATAACACTAGAAATACTAGTGCCTTTCTTGAATCAGGAGGTTGGTTGGTTGTGAGGGAAGAGACATGAAGCAGCCTTGGAGCCCTCCTAGGCAGAAGTTACACACTAGTATGGAGAACAGTGGTAGAAGAAGGTTAATTATTCTGGAAAACATACTCACCTAATAGGCAAGAGGTGATCAGTTGAAGGTGGCTGTCAGAATATGGCCAGAGATCCCAAGTCTATCTGGAGAACCAATTGCTACATTTTTCTCCATTCAGAAGAAGTGAAAAATCCACATTGTGCTTTTAGGGAGCGGTTTGTATTATGGATGAAAACATTATATCAGGATCCTGAAAAGATGAGACTAAGTCAACATAGAATTGAGATGCAAACCATTACGCTCAGGGTGCTTGATGACTTGCCTCTAAAGGGATTCAGGACAAAGAATCAGATGAAAAAAATTATATGGATATCAAGAAGGGAGTGTGCCTTTGGACCCGTAGTGGGTATTGCATTCACCTTGTGTGATATAATGAGTTATAAGAAATATATACATTTGGTCATTCAGATGTATATAACCAAATATATATATATATTTTCAGGTATATTTGGTCTTCATCACAGTGCCTGAAAACACTGCAGAACCTTAAAAGTGAAATGGTGTCTTTTTATGTTAATGAAGGACTTTTAGACCCCACCCAAGGTTAAATCAACTAATAGCCAATGATTGAGTCAATCATGACCATGCAATGACACCCTCACAAAACCCATGGGAAGAGCAGATGGCTGTCTTGTGTCCTGTTTCTCTCTCGGAGAGAGATTCTACACTTGGGGAACCAGAAAACTCCCACGTGCCACTGAGCTGGGCCCCAAGCTCCATGAGGATAGAAGCTCCTTTACTTGGGACCTTGCCCTATTTATCTCTTTATCTGGCTATTAACTTGTATCCTTTATAGTATCCTTTATTAAACTGGTAAATGTGTTTTCCTGAGTTCTGTGCACTGCTCTAGCAAATTAATTGAACCTAAGGGGGAGGTAATGGGAATCTCCAGTCTGTAGCCGGCTGGTCAGAAGCACAGGTTAATAGTCTGGGGCCTGTGACTGGCATCTGGAGTGAAGGGTGGAGGGCAGTCTTGTATAACGGAGCCCTTACGTTGCTGTCTCTCTCTCTGTCTCTTTCTAACACACACACACACACACACACACACACACACACACACACACACTCTCTCTCTCTCTCTCTCTCTCTCTCTCTCTCTCTCTCTCTCTCTCTCTCTCAAATGGGGTCTGGGAACCAGAAAGGAGTTATATAGTATTGCTGTATACTGTTGCTGTGTGTGTGTGAAAAAATACAGCCAGAAAGGAATCCTTAGACTGCGAGCCATGAAGCTAAGACCCAGGAAGATACTGACACCCTACTACACTGACACCCTACTTGTACACTAGACATAAAGGGAGTCACTTTCAAGGAAAATGAAACTTTCTAAATACGCTTCATGAGAATTCTTTAACAGAAACTCTCTTTGCCTTCAGGTTTTGAAAATGTGCCTGTATCAGGAAAATCAGCAAGTTATTGGAGTGAACATCCCAAAGGAAGTAATGTTTTGCCAAATCCTATCCCTACTCTCACCTACCAGAGAGCTTCTAATTGATTTCCTTTCTACTGCTCAATACCCCCCCTCCCACCCCCATGCACCTACCTGTTTGGAAGCAGTGTTTGGAAGCAGTGTTGTCTTTTAAAGAATTGATAACCTAAATTCCTGCATAGAATTTTAGGAGGTTGTTTGGTGTGTTTCATATCCCTAAAGAATCACTGAAATAATGGCAAATACCCGACTCCATGGCCCAGGGATTTTCCTGTCCCTTTCATCTAGTGCCACTATTTTATTCTACAGATAAGGAAATGGAGGCTTAGAGAAGTATGGTGATTTGTTCAAGGTCATAGCTTGTCATTTATGGAACTGGAACCAGAACTAGGTCTCCTGACTCTGGCCCGCCGTTGTTCCTTCTGTTATCCTTGGTATCTCTCACGTGGAGGTTTATTTGAAGTGTTGCCAGGGGTTCAGTGGCAGTCAGTCACACACATCATTACAGTGTGTAACCGCAGTCACTGGACATAACCCTTTGGGCATTTGTGGGCTCTCACTGCTGTCTTAATTTCTGGCCAAGTCCTCAGAACAGCAGGGAAGAGTTTTAAGGTGCTAGACATCAGCATTCTTTTTCCATGAGTTTGCAAAGAATTTGGAACAGGAAGTTTTATTTCCATAGCTCCGCCTCCCTCTTCTTTCCTTTGATCGCCAGTTCTTCCTGGACCCTGTTTCTGAAACAGCCTTGGCATAGCCTTTCACTTTTGCTTGACTTTCCTAGCATTCAGACGTGAACTTCTGTCAAAGAGGTTTCTCTGTAGGATCTTGAATATCTATTTAAAATATGGATTATGGTATATTTTGTTTTCTCCAGTGGCAGGTCTTTTCAGAAGAATAGGTATTGGCCAAGTCATTAGCTTCTTTCCCTAGATGAAGACAGGCAGCCTGGTCAGCCTTCCTTGCCACCTCCCTCACCCCTAAACCATTAGTGGGGTTTATTTAATTTAGTCACATACACAAATTTTTACTTGGAATTATTCTAAGTATTGATAGTATACTGCACTTTTTTCTTTTTATTTGCAAAAGATCTGAAATGCCCCTAATCCTGGGACAATTCGTTCCTCAAACTAGGTGATTTGTATTATTGCCTGGGAGCTTAAAAAAAAAAAAATCCCAGGGTCCCATCCAGGCCTACTGAATCAGACTTTTATCAGCATTTAGCTATTTACCAAGTACTTTATCAGTGATGTAATATGTCCTTTGTATATTGGATATTTAATAAGTTGCTTATGAATTTAACTAGAGACTATTGAGAGGACAAAAGGTTTTGTCTTTTTAAAACACTTAGTGTATTACTTCAATGTGGCATTATAAAGTGAATCTCTTTTTTCCTGCAATAATGTAAGAATACATAGTGAAAGCATTCTCTAAATATGTTCAGAAGTGGCTCATTTGAAAACAGACCGGCCCTTCTACAGAGTACCAAATGAGATTACTAAATTGCGGAGAACTGTTTTAATTTAGGGCTTTAAAAAAGGAAGTAATTTAAAAATGGACATTTATGATGTATAGGTTGAGAATTGACACGAATAAAATACTTTCTTTAAGTTAAAAATAGATCCTTGCTATTTGTTTTTAAATTCAGCATCTTTTAAAAACTTGCTTATTAAAAATTACAATCCTAAAATATACATTTGGCTGTCCTTGTGCAGGTGGTGACCATTATTTTGTACAGAGACTGGATATAAAAATAACAGTCTGCCTGAAAACTGCAGCATGTTAATACTTCCTGCTGTCTTAGAGTTTATCTGATTCAGTCTTCTAGTTTTACAGATGGGGAAGCTGAGATCCAGTAAGGAAAAGTGTACCACATCTAGTAATCAAGACTTTCTATAGGCACACAATAGTTACCTGTTTAAACTAGGCTGAAATATAAAAGGGAAAAATGTTTAAAAGACTTGGGGGCCAGGAGAGGGGGCAGTCTCTCTTGGAAACTGGGAGTGGGAATATGACCCTTGGGAAGGGTCAGAGATGAAGGACACGAAGGCTCTTGGAATCTCTCTCATCTCTGTGCTTTTTGTCTGTACCTGCATTGGTCTTCTCTTTCTCTGCGGTGGACATTCTCTGTTCGTTCATTTACATGGCTCAGTATGGTTGTTGTACTCCCACTTTACCTTGTTACCAGTTTAAGTTGCCTGCACAGACTTACACCAGATTCCACTTTTTGTGAAGGGAGAATCCGACTGGTCCCAGCTTGAGCCAGCTGTCCTTAACTAGTCCCATCAACTCTGGCAAGGATGGGGGTGAGGATATTCTTCAGTGAGGCATGACTGATGGGGAGAGGAAATGTACACAGGAAAATGAATCACTGAGGTGGGCAGATACCCCAAAGCTTTCTATTCTGAGCATGCACTAAGAAATAGTAGGATTCTAGGAGAAAAATGAGGGGGATCTGAAATTAGGCAATGGCAGTGAATATGGGAAGAAGTAAAGAAATTTGAAAGATGGAGAATTTATTTTTAAATCTATTTTTAACTCAAAGCAAGTATTTTATTCATGTCAATGTTCAACCAGTATACCGTAAATGTTCATTTTAAAATTACTTCCTTTTTTAAAGCCCTGAATTAAAATATTTCTCAGTAAGCTCTGGTAAAATTAGTTGGCTGTTGGGGATAGGGAATTGTTGCAGGTAGGAGATGAGGTATATGGTGTTCATAGTCATGGGGATAGGGAACACAGGGATGGAGGCTCAGAGGTATGGAAGAACTGTGTGACAGTTTTAAACATGCTGAGTTTAGAGTGCCTGTGAAAAATTACAAGTGCTAATGTCATCAGGTTAATTGAGTTAGTCATTTATGTATGGGTCTGAATGTCTAGGGAGAGAGAGTTGTCTGTATTTTGAATGTAATTAAAGGATGCTTAATGGGCTAACTTGCCCAGGGAGCATTTATAGAGGGGCCTCAGGACTGAACCCTGAAGAAACACTAGGTTATAAGAAATGGGAAAAAGGCAAGGAACTCTAAAGGAGATCAAGAAGTGGAAGAGATGTAGGAGAAAAACTGAGTGTGTAGTGTCCTTTCCTTTGGAAGCCCAAGAGAAAGAGTACTTGATTCAGGAGTGTCACCAGTGAGAAGTGCTGTGTGGCTCATGTGAGAAAGCTTCTGGAAAGTTGTGTACCTGTAGATTGAGCTACAGGCAGGGCTTGGAGAGGGCAGAAACTGAATTGCAAGAGGGTTCTGAGTGACAGAGAGGTAGAATGTGGAGAGAGAAAAGCATGTAGACAGTTATAAATGGCTGGTTGTGAGAGATGAAACGGGTGACAGCTGGTGGGATTAAGAAAGGAGTGAAGAGATTGAGATTTTCTTTTCAAGATCACAGACACTTGGGGCATATTTAAAGGCTGGTGGGAAAGAGGCAGTAGAGAGGAGCAATTGAAAATACAAGAAAGGAGGGATAATTTCTGGAGAGAAGTCCTTAAAGAGGGAGTGGTGGGCTTTATAGACAGGTGCAGGACAGGGCTGATACTGGGAACTTAGATGAGTAAGGGTATGAAAGCTGAGGACACCAGGCAGTGCACTCAGGACTTTTCAGGACTTGAGAACTGATGATAGTTTGGGGTGGTGGAAAGGGAGGAGTTGAAGCCCCTTTCAGTCTTCAGGTTTTTTAAATGATTCTTTTGACGCTGGTAATGATTGTGCAAACAAAAGTGGATGTCTGCACCGTACAAATAGATCTGTGGGAGCTGGGGGGAAGGTGGTGCGCCTGGGAACAGGATCTTGTGTCATTTGAGCTCTCATCAGAGCCAGGTTTGTAGATGTGCTTGGCATTGGATTCCCAGGTTTCTTCAGGACTGAATCCCTAATTGCAGTGAAGCAGGCTCAGACCAGTCAGCATCTCTCAATAGTTAGCATTCAGAGAAAAACCTAAAGGCATTTTTATGTTCAAAATTTCACTGAAAACAGTTCCACAACCCCATCACCTACGCTTACTAACATGGTCCTGTTGGGATGTGTATATGGTCTGATCTTGTCTAATGCTAACTGTTTTTCACTTCCAGAACCCTGGACTTGCCATAATTAATTGCAGCTTGAAAGCTGAGTGGTAAGGCCCCATGTTCCCCTTACAGCCCTGGAAGGGAGGGAAGTACAATGAGTGTACTCCTTTCTCCTCCCCAGCTCAAGTCTTCCCCTCCCACTGAGACCACATTCCCTGGGAGCCTGAATTCCCCAGCACGCCTTAGTCCAGAGAAAGGTGCAAGAGATACCCAAGGACAGTGAAAACAAGTAGGCTTTAAGAGTAAGAATACTGTCTCCACCATCCCTGCCGTCTCCCCAACCTAAATTCTAGCCCTCATCAAAGTGTACCACTGCTAGGTCTGCGTCTCTTATGCTTCTTCTGGAAACAAATGTGGTAGGAATAAGGGGAGTTCTCTTGCCAGTACCTTGACTTCTTTATATTTATTTATTTACTTATTTTTATTTTGGTATCATTAATGTACAATTACATGAGCAACATTATTGTTACTAGACTCCCCCCATCATCAAGTCCCTCCCACATACCCCGTAACAGTCGCTGTCCATCAGCATAATAAGATGCTGTAGAATCACTACTTGTCTTCTTTGTGTTGTACAGCCCTCCCCATGCTCCCCACCCCCTACCTTATGTGTGCTAATTGTAATACCCCCTTTCCCCCCTTGTCCCTCCCTTCCCACCCATGCTCCCCAGTCCCTTTCCCTTTGGTAACTGTTAGTCCATTCTTGAGTTCTGTGAGTCTGCTCCTGTTTTGCTCCTTCATTTTTTTTCTTTGTTCTTATACTCCACAGATGAGTGAAATCATTTGATACTTGTCTTTTTCCACCTGGCTTATTTCACTGAGCATAATACCCTCTAGCTCCATCCATGTTGTTGCAAATGGTAGGATTTGTTTTCTTATTATGGCTGAATAATACTCCATTGTGTATATGTACCACATCTTCTTTATCCATTCTTCTACTGATGGACACTTAGGTTGCCTCCATTTCTTGGCTATTGTAAATAGTGCTGTGATAAACATAGGGGTAGATACGTCTTTTTCAAACTGGGCTGCTGCATTCTTAGGGTAAATTCCTAGGAGTGGAATTCCTGGGTCAAATGGTATTTGTATTTTGAGCTTTTTGAGGAACCTCCATACTGCTTTCTGCAATGGTTGAACTAATTAACATTCCCACCAGCAGTGTAGGAGGGTTCCCCTTTCTCCACAACCTCGCCAACATTTGTTGTTGTTTGTCTTTTGGATGTTGGTCACCCTAACTGGTGTGAGGTGATATCTCATTGTGGTTTTAATTTGCATTTCTCTGATGATTAGCGATGTGGAGCATGTTTTCATGTGCCTGTTGGCCATCTGAATTTCTTCTTTGGAGAACTGTCTGTTCAGATCTTCTGCCCATTTTTTAATTTGCTTATTTGCTTTTTGTTTATTGATGTGCATGAGCTCTTTATGTATTTTGGATGTCAATCCTTTATCAGATCTGTCATTTATGAATATATTCTCCTATACTGTAGGATGTCTTTTTGTTCTATTGATGGTGCCTTTGCTGTACAGAAGCTTTTCAGCTTGATGTAGTCCCACTTGTTCATCTTTGCTTTTGTTTCCCTTGCCCAGGGGATGTGTTCATAAAGAAGTTGCTCATGTTTATGTCCAAGAGATTTTTGCCTATGATTTTTTCTAAGAGTTTTATGGTTTCATGACTTACATTCAGGTCTTTGATCCATTTCGAATTTACTTTTGTGTATGAGGTTAGACAATGATCCATTTTCATTCTCTTCCATGTAGCTGTCCAGTTTTGCCAACACCAGCTGTTGAAGAGGCTGTGATTTCCCCATTGTATATCCATGGCTCCTTTATCGTATATCAATTGACTGTATATGTTTGGGTTAATATCCAGACTCTCTATTCTGTTCCACTGGACCTTGGCTCCTTTTGAGCACAGTGTAGACTCTACACTTCTGCTGGTAGGGCGAATACAAAGGGCAAGAGAAGAGGGGTAAGGGCCAGGAAGGAACGTAACTCAAGCTTTGTGGCTGAAATCCCTTCTACAGTTTGGTTCTGCAGGCGGGTCTAGGAAATGATCTCCTCCACTGTGCTGGAAGGTAGAAGCTGAAAGCTGATGCACCAATAGCTACTTGGCACTCGCCCATATAGTCGCTCAGCTGTCCTTGTCACGGGGTTTGTGTGTGGGTTATCTAGAATGGAACTTGATAGTAGTGTTAGGGAACACTCCTTCCTTGTAGGGGGAGAGTACATTCTACAGAGTAGTCTGGTTCCTCAGGACAGCACAGCAGCCCACTTAAGTGCATGGTGCCAGAGGCCAGATAATGGAAATTTCAGTGAATCCTTTGCTTTGCTGTCTCACTTTCCTTATTGATAAGATGGGACTTGAGTCTCTGATGGTGGACAATTTGATGGGAAAGTCACAGCTGGATCTGCTGTGGAGCCTTTGGAAGCATGTTTTGTAGGTGGGCTTTAGAAGAGGAGCCCGTGAGGCACACACCCAGGTTCCTGGGGTTCAGTTGCTTACAGAGTGAACCTGTGCTTCCCCAGCAGGTAGACGGATGTGATAATACTTGCCTCACAGGATTGTCATGAGGCTGCAATTAGATGATGCATGTGAAAGTGCTTGGTGCAGAGCTGAATCTCAGTAGTGCTATTTTTGGATGTGTCCTAAGCAGATGTGCTATAAAGTAGCTGAAAGATGTGACGGTGTGAAGGCAAATAGGCCATGTCCTGTGGCTGTGCTCCATGGGACATTATATTGTGTGTGTGTTTCTTTCCTCTTACAGTCAAATTATGTTTGTGTTAGTAACCAGAGCAGTTTTTCAGACTGCTGTCCAGGGTGGTGATGCTTCTGTGATCATGGACTTGCGCTTTTGAGCTCTTGAGGCCATTTTTATCTAGGCACGTGTGCCTATGCCTGTCACCAGTTAGACCCAGGCCTTGATAAACTTCCTTTAAGCATGGTTAATTGAGCTAATATTTATAAATCACTGTCATTTGCTTGTTTTTGAATGTTTGTGTATGCATCGTGTTCTTACCACAAACTCAAGCATAATTATTAACATACGTATTTTAAAATAATACTCTGTTAAGCACTAATGTTCCTTTTATGGTTGAGTGGGGTTGTCAGTATATTGTATATTTTCTGAATGGAAAGGACTTTTCTGTTTTAATCCCAGAAAGCCACTGGAGGTAGAGGTCTGGCTAGAGTCCTGATCTGGGGGTCCCTGAGAGAGTAGGTGGGGCTCTGTACCCCAGATTACTCCTCTCTCAAGGCCATTATCATTCTTCTTTTGTTCCTGCTCAGTACCTGCCATCAAAGCAGACAGGCTCTGGTCCACCTCCCTGCCCTGACCATGATGGAAAGGTAGAAAAATCTTCTAGGAGATTATTAGCCAGTCATGATTACAGAAAGCCTAGAAACAAACAGAAAGCAAAAACACCCACAGTGAACAAAATTCCAGAATTTTAAATAAAGACAGGACCAGTTAACACTGCTCTGCCCAGTCATATTGGAGCCCAAGGCAAAAGGAAAACCAGTACTGAAATTAAACATTTAAAAATTTTGTTTAAAATTTGAAATTTGTTCACTGTGAAATTTTTGTGTTAATTTTCATTTGAAAAATACATTAAAATATTACTTAACTTGATGACTGACTTTTTTGGTACTCCCTGAAGCAGTGTGCCCAAGGTGAGTGCCTCATCTCCCACACCCCATTCCCAGCCCTGGTTTTACACCGAAGGCAGAGGGCATGTTCTCCACATGGTCCGTGCTGGTGTGCGCCATGTTTGGAGACGTGCCTTCTTAACATGCCTCCCCAGGTTTAGAGGGCAGGTTTTGCAATTCAACAATTAAAACAGTCGATGATGTTATTTTTATAATTTAAGAAAAGATAATATATGGTAATTATAGAAGTATAGAAAATTTGGAAAAAAGAGAAAAAGATACATAGCTGTGTTTTTGGTATTCTGTTCTTTTTTGTTAATATATTGTGTACATTTTAACATATTGAAGATGTTAACATAGTGAAGATGTTTTAATGGCTGTATAATGTTCTTATGTACAAACAAACTTAAACTTCTTTTTTTAGCTTAATCTTTTCTTACTGGATATTTAAGTCATTTCCAGTTTTCATGCTTGTGATTTTTTTGTCTTGAGCATTTTGGGTACATTTTGTGAGTATTTCAGATTATTTCCTGAAGATGAAGTCCCACCAGTGAAATTTTTTAGTCAAAAGATCTGTGGGGCTTTTTATACACACTTGTTGCTTTCCAGGCACATGCCGTCTTGACATTCCTGCCAGCAAGGGTGCCTAACTCAGTGTGCCTGCTGATGCAGCGCAGGGACACTAAGCTCTCCTTCCTTTCCCTCTCCCCACCTTTACCTGAGGCACTGCCCTAACAGTAGTACTGGGTACTTGGGTGGAATTGTCCTCCACTTGCTTCTGGGTCAGGTGGGACCTTCTGATCGTTGATATACATCCCTCCCCGGTTTGGCACAAACCTGTCGGAACCCTGTAACATCTTGGTTTCTCCTGGTGCCCCATCCTGGCCCCTGAGTGAGTGAGCACTTTCCTATCTCAGCTTCAGGTGTTCTTTCCCTGGGCTTCTGGCTGCTCTGTGCTAACCCTGTAGCCTTCTTTCAGCCCTTCATTGAGTCCCCCAAGACTCTGGTTGTTGGAAGACCCACCTTTCTCCCCAACCCATATTTCTCTGCACTGCTTGTTAGGTGCTCGTTCATTGTCAGTCTACTTGATGAGCTTATACTCATTTAGTATCTAGGCTGTTAAATGCTTGGTACTTGCTTCCGTGAAGCTTGGTTTCTTTATGTTTACTTGGTGTCTGAGTCATGTCTGATCTCAGCTGTGCCCAGGCGAGCTTGGGAGTATGCCATCCCTGGAGCTTTACTGCATCATTCTAGTCCCACTGAGAGCCAGAAACTGACTTCACAAGTCTGTTTCTCTTCCTATTTCCCAGCCCCCACGTCCTTTAGGGTCACTCACTGAGTTTCTGTTTTACCCCTGAGGAAGAATGTTTTGACCTCTCAGTTCTCCCACAGAGCAGAGTAGGACAACACAGACGCCAGGGTGCCTGGGCAGATTTCTCCACACTGCACACAACTGTTGCACTAGAAGAGGTGCTCACCTCAAGTGCAGGATTTAAGGGGGCACCCCAAAACTCAGTAATCCACATAGGTAATAGTTTTTGGCAATAGTTAAACAAAAATGAATGCACACAGCTGCAATGAACAAGGTAACAGAATTTAAAATAAAGACAGGATCAGTTTAACAGTGCTCTGCCCAGCCATAGGGCAACTGGGGTCAACAGGAATATGGACTCTGCTTCGTGTGCCTGTGGCAAGTGCCTCACTCCATTCACCATAGTCCAAGCCTGTTTTACACCGACAGCAGAGTACACTCCCCCCGTTATGTGGTGCAGTGCGCTGGCGGTGCTGGTGTGCTCCTGGTCCTTTTGGAGACTGACCTTCTTGTCAGGCCTCCACAGGTTCATCCATGGCTGAGCTCTTTCTTCACTTGGTATAAAGACTCTGCTCTGTTTCCTCTCATTTAAGGGCTAAATCCTCTTCTTTACGATTGCTTTCTAATAATTCCAGGTAAAAACCATCTTCCCGGCATCCCTAGATAGTAATGAGTGCTCTGAGTATCGGGGGTCTCCCCAATCTCCTAACCCTGATCCGTGAGCCCAAGAAAGGTTACAATGCAGACTGTGTTCCCCCATTCAAGTTCCCTAGAACTGTCCTTTCCCAAATACATTTTGACCTTAGAGCTTTGTGTATTCCTTAGATCTTTGTATATTAACGCAGGCTCTGTTTTAATGTAAGTCTAGTCTTTAACTTAAAAATTCTTTCTCTTCAAGTGTAATTTTAAATATTCTAACACTGTCTGGATACTATCTGTTAAGGGAGCCTGTAATGGTTAAAATTATTAAAACTTGGGTTGCATCAGAGCTCATGTATTCTGTAAACATATTGGTGTAAGGTCTCTTAAGGTCATCGGTCCAGAACCCATCAGCAGGAGGTGAAGCTGGATTTTGTGAGTATTGGGACATTACTAGGTGGCTCTTTAGTCTGTCTGTGTCCCTTTGGAGTCTCATACTCTCAAATTGAAGCTTCTTCGAAGTGTCTGCCCATTCTGTTGCCTTTTTGGCAGAACACTCTTCTCTGCTTATTTGTAGCATACATGTGACTGACAGTAGCCAACTAGCCTTGTCTAAAGTGGTTGTAAGGCACCATCTGATTACAGTTCCTGAGGTGGTCACTTGGATCCTCAAGGGAGAATATGCCTCAGCTGCCCACTCCTGGTCCATTTAGCTGTGGCTGAGAGCAGGGGGTCACAACATATCAAATCGTTATTTCAGCAAGGGGTGAAGGTTATGGTAAGCCAGACCAATGTATTTCCTACAGTGAATAAAAATAAAGTAAAATCATTGCTCTCTAAGAGAATGTAATCCTAGTGAGGAAGTGCGGTATGCAGACAAGTGGGATATAATCTGGGTAAGAAAATAGTGTAGGCATTCTATTAGGGAAAAGTTCACATTGGAGTCCTGGTTTGAGCTATACTTGGACTTACAGCTACATGTTTACTAATTACAGGGAAGAAAGACTTTCTAGATAGAGAGTATCAGCAAAACACAGAGACATCAGAGGAAGCTGGCCAGGCACTTGTTCAGTATGGGCTCCAGATTATGATGGGTTTCTATGCCACATGAAAGTTGGGATTTTTATCTTGTAGGTGGTTGAGCGCTAGAGGACAATTATAAGCAGGGAAACATTATTGGATTTGCTGTTAATTTATGAAACATCTATTAGTCGTCTACCATGTACTAAGCACTGTGTTAGCCCTGAGAAATAAGAAGCTCATCTGGCCATTTAAAGTTTCTTTGGTAACTCATTTTGCAAGTGTCTCACGTAGAGAACAATATAGAATATTGTCCTACATTGTATTTGACAGTATTCACAGTATTCAAAGTCCTTAAAGTGGTGTTTAATGATAATATAAAAGTATCATAAAATATTATAACATAACAAGTATAGTTTCTAGCAAGGCAGAAAAGAATGGCCCCTCTTTGCCTTAACCCATCCAGTGGAGAGAATAACATACCACAGTAATCTCAATACCTTGTGCTAAGTGCAGCAGTAGAGGTACTGGACAAATGTGTGGAAATAACAAAGCCTGGGGGTGATTGTCAGAAAGGGATGACTGCACAGAAGAGGTGTTATTTTAACAATCTTAAACTCCTTTTGTCAAGAAGATTAGGACAGGATATTCCAGCAGAGGGAACAGCAAGTGTAAACATCCCAGGAGTAAAGTGACAAAAAGGTTAAAGTTTGGTGGTTGAAGAGGAGAGAACCCTGGGAGAAGTTGCTGGGTAAGGACAGGGCAATATTCAGAATAAAAAGGGTCTAGAACTGTAATACTTTGTTGGTGGGAATATAAAACAATACAAGCACTTTGGGAAAAGGACTGGCAATTTCTTATAAAATTAAATATGCACCTACCCAATGGCCCAGCAGTTATACTCTTGAGTAAAAGAGTATATATGGGAATGTGTGGGAAATTAGGTATTTACCCAACAGAAATAAAAATGTATGATACAAGAAGACTTGCATGAAAATGTTTATAGAGCTTTCTTTCATAATGGCTCTAAATTTGAAAGAACCTAAATGTTTGTTAGAGAAAAGTCAGCAATGAAAATAACAAACTACCAATACACCCAGTAATATAAACTATTATGAGTAAAAGACCCTTACACAAAAAAGCACATACTGTATGATCTTGATGGGGTTGGGTTACATGCATTTACAAAACTCATCCAATAATATACCTAGGATTTGTGTATTTCACTGTAAAAATATTTTATTTCTACACTGTCTTCCCAAATGAACCATAAACTCTGAAAACAAATTAAAGATACATATGCCGAAGTGTTTATGGTGAAGTGTACCGAGATCTGGAACTTACTTGGAAATACATAAAAAATAAGATGAGTTGATGTTCACATAAATGGATGATAAATATATGATAAACAAGTATGGCAAAATGTTGACAGTTGTAGACTCTAGGTAGTGGGTATATGGATGTTTGCAGTACAATCTTTTCAACGGTACTGTGTGTTTGAAATTGTTCATTAAAAAATGGGAAATAATACAAAGGTTCTTACATGCTGCTGTATTAAGGAATTTGCCCTTCATTCTGGCCTTGGGGAACTAATGAATGCTTTTAAGAGGAGTAATTAGATAGGAATTTTAGAAGAGAAAGAGATCCAAGGCACAGAAAACTACAACTCTAGTTCTGGTAAGAAGAGGATAGTGTAAGGAGCCTCAGGGATGGACTAGAGGGGAGGGATTCTAGAGAGGTTTAAGGGGATAGAATTGTTAAGACAGTGAAATCAACCTGGATGATGAGATGGGGAGGATATTGTGAACTGGTGCATAAGTACTGAGGGAGGACCATGATGTAGGGATGGGTGGCGATGGAGATAGGCAGTACAGCCAGATACCAGCAACCTCAGAGGCAAAGCTTTAGCATGAAGTTAAATTGGAATGCTCTGGAATAACAGTTAGGAGCTGAGAAAATGTCATCCTGCTTTCCAGGATGAGAACTCATCTCCAGTCACAACTAGGAGAGTCAAGGAGATTAGGATCATCTGGATAAAGCAGTTGTGTCTGAAGACCAGTTCTAAGGAAACCTAAAGATTTGAAAACTTTAATTTTTGTACCTTTATCTCAGTGCGTGCCCCATTAGAACAGAAGACGGACAGAGTTTAACCTGATTGCTGAGCTCAAATCACAACAGTAGAAAATGCTCTTTCTGGAATAGTACTAGTTAACCTGATCTTATTACAAAGCATTAAGTGCAGAAAAAGAAGTAAGCTTTGAGGCATGAAGTTAAAGTGGAATACTCTGGAATTACTGTTGGGAGGTGAGAGAATGCCAGCCAACTTTGGCTTTGCTGAAACCCCAGTTCTGTGGAGAATGTGGACCAGTAACACACATCAACTCTTGGTGAAATGCTTAGAGCCAGAGCTGGGCTGTCTGTGGTGGGGGCTCACGAATCCCAGCGCAGCTGCTCTGTGTGTTTGCACACCACTTAGTAGAGGATTACTGGCACCAGTGGCTTAGGGCGCTGAGACAATTCCTGCCTGGGAGGCTCTCCGGTCTTCAGGTGAGGGACGATGTGGGGTTGAGCACGGGGATATTTGATTTCCTTTCCTTCTCAACCTGAAGAGGGTTTTCATTTCCAACTCAAGTGCTATTTTTAATAGAAGGGATTGCACAGAGAACAAGTGTCACTGAGACAGCGCAGAGATTTCTGTAAAGCTCTCTGTAAAGCTGCACCTTGAGCCTATTGCCCCAGGAGATTGGCCCATGGGCTCTAGGCTCCTGTAGTTCTCAGTTGCTCTGGGCTGAGTGCTCTGAGTGGTGTTTTCTGTAGGGGTGACTACCTTATCACTGAGGGGGCCCCTCTCAAAATGTGTCACTTCTAGCCCATGCTAGACTCTAACCTAATGAAAGGTGGGGCTGTGTAGTGCTTTTTTGTTGTTTTGTTTGTTTTGGTGCCCTTTCTGGTGCTAGGCAAACACAAGCACTTTAGAACCTTTTATGTAGCAGTACTGGGCTAGATGACAGAAGTCACAGTAAATCAGTCATTGTCCCTGCCTTTGTGCCATTTATAGGGTTCAGTGGAAGAAGACATCAAACTAGGAATTACCCAACTAAATATTTAATTATACTCTTGTTAGATCCCCAAAAGAGAAATAGAGGGTGCTATGTGTAACAAAGGACTTAACCTAATCAGAAGAAGGCAGTGGGGTTGAGGGGTAATCAAGGAAGGTTCTAACAAGGACGTAACATTTAGCCTGAAACTGAAGAATGATTAATATGAGTTTGTCAATCCACAAATGAGGTGAATTGGGTGAAGGGACGCTTGTGTGGAAATTAGGTAGAGTGGATTATAAGCAACATTGAGGAAGTAAGGTGATTTTGGCTGGAATAGGGTGAGCAGTGGAAGGCTGTGGTGTATGAATAAGATCAGAGAGAGATCAAATCACATCACATAGGGCTTTGCAGACCATGGTCAGCATTTGGAATTTTATTCTAAGAGGGACAAGAAACCAAACATGTAAATGATACTCCATTTCTGTTTTTAAGAGATCACCCTAGCTTGTAACAGAGAATGGAAAATGGCTCAGTCTGACCTGGGAAAGCTGCTCAGTGGATTTCAGTGGACAAAGAATATGGCCCTACTGATGTCTCTCATCATTTCTCTCTCCATTTTCTGGATAGCTAACCCCATGGTAATGGTACAGCTAAGGTGGGATGAGCAGCTCTGGGAAAGTCCCTCTTTCCATTGGCCTTAGCTGTTCACAGACCAGGCCCAGCATGCTCGCTTCTGTGAGTAGTAATTCACAAGCCTCTGGTGTGTATGAACCAACTTGATTTCTTAGTCTAATCTTTTGTTCCAGGGCAGGCAGGTGCCCTTCTTGGAGATGTCTTCTTTTTTAAGACTGTTGTGCAGCCCTAGCGAGAACCCCCTGAACTGGAGATGCTCCCTAATTGTCATAGTCCTGGAAAGGAAGACCCAGTTGCCAGCTACCTCATGTTCAACCTGGGCTGTGGCCTTGTTAGGTTCCATGGATGTTTCTGTACCACTGCCAGAGTTTGCCAGTCTCTGACTTGGTGCCCACAGTTCCCGATGGGGAAAGAGGAAGTTGAATACCTCAAGTCATCCCCATCTGGATGTTCTTTCTGCTTGGGGAAAGGACCGCTTTGACATGTTCCCCAGAAGGAGCTGGCACATGGTGGTTTTTAATTTAAGGCAAATGAGAAATTGATGTTAAAAAACAAACCCCCAGTCCACACTGAAATAAGTACTGACAAATGATTCAGACTGACCTTTTCTCCTGCAAAATCTTTGCTGTGCTCTTTGCCATCTGTTACAGAGTTTTGAAAATTGTGTTCCTTCTGAAACTTTTGGCAAAGTTGTCTTCAGTGGGAATAAATTGTAGATGGATGCTTGTCAGCTTCTTAGTTGTCACTCCCTGTGGGAGCTCACAGACACTGCAGACTGTACCCAAGTTCTCACTGTGCAGCGGACTCTGTTCTGTCTGGTCAGCTTCCTGTTTCTTTGTGCCTCAGTTTCCCAGTCTGTCAAGTGCAGATTGTAATACATGCCCTGCTTACTTCACAAGGATCTCAAAAAGATTGAAACAAGGCTGTTTAGTCAGTCCTAGCCCGCAAATAGGTTTCCTTAACTTGAAAAGGGTTTAAGAGATTTTTGTTTTGTTTGTTGTCTGGATTTAAAAATCAGATTTCATCTAAAAATCCAGCTTCTCTTAGAAATAAAAAAATTTGGCAACCCTTAGCCCACATTCCTCCAGGCAACAATTGGCTGGAGTTGAGGAGTGGCTGCCTGTGGGTTGGGGCGTGGACTCTCTAGTTTCGTGTGTGTGGTCCCCACCTATCCCTGTGATTTCCCTAACAGTGAGTCTGTGTCTTCAGACTCCCTCTGTACATTTTGTTATACATGAACTGTTTTCCTCCTTTAGATGATCTCTCTGGCCCCTGTAGGCATTTGAATTTGTGCCCTTGATCTCAAGAATTTTATGGTTAAGTCAGAGATCATACAAGTACAGAGGATTTGTTGGGGGAGGAGGAGGAGGGTAGGGAGGGAAATCTGTCATCACATATCTCCTGTGTGATCGGTGCTTTGATTATTACTTAATCCTCCCCAGAACTATGAGGCAGATTTCAGCCGTCCTTGACAGGCGAGAGGACGGGTGTCAGGGAGACTGTGGCTTGCCTGAGCTAGGGTTTGTACCTAGCCGCTTGGACTCTGAGAATACTACGTGATCTCAATGTAGGGTGAGGGTAGTGGCACAGCCCCTGATCCAGCAGCTGCCTGTACACATTTCTATCTGCAGTAGCATGTAGGGAAGGGTCCTTTGCATGACTTGCAGTGTAGTCCTTTTTTTTTTTTTTTTAATAAAATACTTTTACATAGAGCTACAGAATATTCTTTGAGCTCTTTTTTCTTCTTTAAAGCATAGTTGCCTCCCTATCACCCTTTTTTTCTAGCATCTTTTTTCAGAATTAATATTAAACAGCCAAAAGGAAGTGGTGTGCAGAGCTCTACTGTTAAGTGGAGTCATTTTTTTCTGCCTGGGACCACCGAAGTACCTCCTGTAATGCTAGGGCTCTGAGGAACCCAGTTTAAAAACTACTCATTTAGTTTTCTTTCTGCAGTTGAGGAAATGGAGGCCAAAGAGATCCAGTAACTTGTCCAGCGTTGATAATGTCCAGAGTTATGATAATGATGTTGACAACCACATCTTTGTTAATGTCAGAGTTGAGATTTCAGAGATTATGTAATCTCCCCTCTGTGTATAGAAATTCTCACTTGCCATCTTCTCCCAGGAAAGAGCTAGGCACTTAATGTTGTCATCTTTGAGAGATAGATATTGAAGTTATCTCAGTAATTTCATTGGTGACTCCATGGTCAATGCTTATTAAAGCCTTCTATCAGAAAGCAGTGGGAAGCAACTAATCTGGGAGTTCAAATGATGAAGGAGCTATAGGGATATGGCAATTAAAATCACAATGAAATATCACTACACACTCACTAGAATGCCAAAAAAAAAAAGATTGACAATACCAAGTGTTGATGGGTATGTAGGACTCTCACATGTTGGGAGTGCAAAACGGTATAACCATTGTGAAGAACTATCAGTTTCTTATAAAGCTGAATGTACACTTACCATATGACCCAGCAATTCCACTCCTAGGTATTTACCTAAGAGAAATAAGTACTTCTGTCCACAAAAAAAGGGCTTCTATATGAACATTTTATTTATGATAATAACCCAAACTAGAAACCATTCAAATGTCTTTCAATAGATGAATGGATAAACTAACTGGAATACTAGTCTGCAGTTTAAAGAAACTATTGATACATGTAACAATGAGGATGAATCTCAGAAATACTTTATTCAGTGAAAGAAGCCAGACACAAGAGTACACACTATGATTTATTCTGCAGCAAGCAAAACTAATGTATAGGTTGGAAGGCAGATCAGAAGTTGCAGGAGAAGGGATGGGCGTGAGGGGAGATGCCTACAGAGACACGAGAACTGTTTGCTTTGATTGATTGTGGTGATGGTTAGAAGAATGTGTATAGTTGTGAAAACTCATTATACTGTACACTTAAAAGGGGCAGTGTATTATATGTAAAGTTAATTTAAAAACCAAATTTAAAATGATGAGGAATCCAGTCTGAGCTCTCCCACTAACTAGCTGTATGTGTTCTTGTAAAAAGAACTTAATCTCTCTACATTTCTTTTCTGTCAGGAAAATGGAGACATAAGTAATCTATGTACTTCATTCAGTCTTTATTATGAAAATATAAATTAAATAATTTATTTTGAAATGCCTTTGAAAAAGTATAAAGTCATATACAAATGTTAGGTGGGGGCAGTACTCCATAAACTCCTCTTCAGGGAAGAGTCAAGAACTGATAGCCAATGTATGAGTTTATTGGCAAGTCATCCTTTAGCTTTGTGTACCATGGTCTGTAGCAGTTCCACTCTCTGGCCATCCGTAAGATAAGAGGCTTAAAGTAGATCAGAGGTAGAGAACTGTAGTTTCAGAGACTATCTAAAACCTTTCAGATTTCTTTTAGCCTGTACAGTATAAGCCTGTCCAGTGTTAATTTAAAATATGACTTCTTGCCCGTGTTTAAATCTGGCAATTTCGCATAAAATTTGGGTGGCAACAATTACCAGGACTTGTGTGGTAGCTGTTCTTTACGTGGGCCATGCACTTTAGTTTACCATATTCTCCACCACTCTCTGTAGCCTTTTCTATGTTCTGTAGTAATATTAAGAGAAAAGTTAATTCACGTTTGAGAACCTACTATGTGTTAGGCACTATTCTAGGGCCTAAAGATACAGAGGGGAACCAAAGACAAAATCTGTAATTCTCAGAGTGAGAATCCATCCACATCTTTGATAACTAGGCCAAGAATGTTAGACCAAGGGTGCTATATATATTTATATATTTTAGGGAAAGTGGGAGAAAGCATATTTCTTTGCAGAAGTAGAAAAATATTCCTACATATTTAAGAGCAAAAGTTGTGCCTATGGAAAAATTACCCTGCCTATCATTTCTTTACCAGAATGGATTGGATCCTTTTCCCCTTTGTGATTACAGTAAATTTATGAACTTCCCCCAAAAATGGATTCCAATAAATTCATAAAGATTATCTTAGATTTTCAAAAAAATGCCAGTAGGCAGAGAGACTGGCAAAAGCTCTAATAAATGTTATCCTGTCTTTTTACCTCTGTCCAAGCCACCCCTACCTCAGCTTTAGATTTTTCCATTTAATCAAGACCATAGGCTGCAACTTGATATGAAAATGACATATTTGCTAGACAGTCCTATAGTTGCCTTCTGTAATTGCCTGAACCCTAGTGAGCTGTGGCTGAGAATCTTATTAGCCTGATATGTGTGGTGGACATGCTGGGGGAGTGTCTTCGGTGGTGCCATCTCCCTTCTTTTTTCTACCTAGTAATTTACATCTCCATTTGGTCCGCTGTACAGTGATAGTGACCAACATTGTTGAGCTGACAAATCTCAGGCTTCAATTTTGATCTCATGATCAAGGAGCCCTGATTTAAATGCTTCTCACCTGCAAATAAGCCCTTTTGTGGGCATAGATGCTTAATAACATGGTTCCATCTGTTAGGCATAGTGGGTTATTTCTTTGCTGTTAGATTTGTGATGGTCATAAGCTTTGAGAATCTGGGCTGGCTCTTCACAACCAGTTGTGCTTGCATCTGATACATTTCAGTTCTGGCTGGAAAGTTCTTAACTTTTCTAGCAAAGAAAACTACACTGCTCCCATCTGGTGGCAGTTACTGCTACATTGTCATCCTGCTTCTGGAAGGGCTGCCTTGACCTTTAGTATAGGAAACAGCCATTCCCAACTTTTGTTTTGCAGTTCTATCAGTGTCTCCTTATTATCTAATGGAGTATTGCACAGTTTTTCTTGAAGATGAATGAAGTAGGATGAATATTTTTTGGATAATCAGGAGAGTGACATCATTCCAGGTTCTGCTCATAACTGGACATGGGACTGCTAAGCCTCACTCACGTCCTGCACCCATAAAGCAAACTGCTTGGACTAATGCTTTCCAGGAGTACCATTAATCCAGTCAGTAGTTCTGTAATTTTTTTTTATTCAAATTATCTATAAAATGAATATTTAAACTGTTCACAAAACAATTATGAATATACATAGAAATTGTATAGTTTATATTAGCATCTCCAATTCTAATTGATAATAAAACACATCATGACTTTACTAACTCTTGGGGGGGAAAGGAAGATAAATACCTCTGCATTAAATGTACATATTTATTATAAGAAAAATTCTAATATCCTAAAAATGAAAATGTAAAAAATACGCATCTTAGAATTGAGGAGTCTTTTTGTGTGATCTCTATTTGTCTATGTACACTAGGGTTTTCAACACATTTTTTTAGTATGCACTAAAAATGCTAAAATTATATTGACAATTAAGCAGTATAAGTGGACTTTAAAGTATGATAAGAAAATGGAAAGTGTTCCAAAGGTACAACTATTAGAAAGGTAACAGTTGAAATTAAAGACTGTGTGGTAAATTTTAGTGTTTATCTGAATACTGAAGATGAATATTTTAATAGGAAATATACAAACATGCAATCTCTGGTAAGTCATTGTCAAAATATACATTTGGAACATTTGAGCACATCAAAAAATTTTTATCACTGAATTCTGTGTGTATTTTGTGAAAACATGCTACAGAGTTTTGTGATAAAGTCTCTTTGATTGCAAGGAACAGAAACTACTCAAACTGACTTGAAAAAGAATAAATATTGTAAAGGTACAACTGGAAAAGCCATGAACATCACCAGACAGTCCTGAAGTGCCGCTGGGCCTCAGAGGATTTAGAGTGGAACTGCTCAGGACTGGAGTCTTGTATTTCAGGCCAAGATCTCTAGAATCACTGCTTACTGCTCTTGATCAATTTGGCATGGCTACTAGCCCCCAACAGTCCACCACAATCTCAGCTCAACTTACTGAACTGATGACATCCCTTTGTGTTTACCTCCATCCAGTTAGTGATCACCTCTGTGCAAAGAACAGCCTAGTGATTTTTTTTGTTACCCAGGATCAGTGTACAGTATAGTTCAAGCTAAATTATGAAGGTGTATGAGCTGACAAATGCACTAGGTGTCTAATGTAACTGCTATTTATCCCAAAGCCTTCAACTGTATAGATTCTCTGTACCTTATCTATGCAGGACCCCTAGTAACACTGTCACTGACCACCTCAAACAGTGTGTGTCAAGGGAGTGAAGTCAAGATTAGCAGTTCCAAGAATTTGTGGAACACTAAAGTATAACAAATTCAGAGCATTTAAGAATTTCTGTTAAAGTTATAACAACTTCTTTTAATGAACTGTGCATTGTCTTTTAGCGAAAGCTTAGTGTGGACAATAAAAATTCTGCCCATTAAACAAGTCATCCTTGCCTAGTGTCTGCTATGTAGAATACCACCTTCACACCTCTGTTTTGTGTCTTCTCAGCAGCCCACGAGGTAGGGAAGGTAGGAGGAGTCAAGGTTTACTGTTAGATTTGAGTTGGGGTATAGGGTGAGGAGGGATAAGAAAGGACAAGAAGAATATTCTTGAAATTAACTGACAACTGTTATTATAACAATTACTGAAATAATGTCTAAACCTTGTTGGTTAAGTGCTGGACTTTTTTTTTTTTAATCCTTGGTTGAATCTATCTAAACTCTTTGAGCCTCTGTTTTCTTCAGCTAGTAATTATTGTCTTAAAAGGAATTGTAGTAAGGTTCCCTCACAAGATTGTAGTGAGAATTAAACAAGAGCTTAAGTACCTAGGACAGTAGTTGGAACATAGTTGGTTCTTTTTTCCTTCATCTTTTTGTTCATCTGTTTATTTATAGATTCTTCAGAAGATAATTATCATTCTTCCTTCTTCCTGACATATGTGTTTAGGAACAATTTTTCTGACTCTTGCCAACTAATCCCACAGTAATATATCTGAGTTCTACAAATCTAGAATGCCTTCTAGGCCAGGCCAGTTTTAGGATTAGCTGATGATGGCATCAGGGCCATTAACAGTGACAGCAGCAACCTGTAGCCACCATGGTCATCTGACTTTTTGAACATGACTCAAAAGAGCTTATATGTTTGTCTTTTTCATAGGTGGATTTGCTATCGTCTTTCTGGTGAGGACGAGCAATGGAATGAAATGTGCCTTGAAACGCATGTTTGTCAACAATGAGCATGATCTCCAGGTGTGCAAGAGAGAAATCCAGATAATGGTAAGGCTGCACCCTCAGACTTGGGACTGCTTGTTTAAAGTGCACCCTGCCATAAGAAAGGCAGGCAGGGCTTGTTCCCTTCCCTGAGATGGCAGAGAACTTGGCATAAGGTGAGAGTGAAGAGTCATGGGTGTAGGCTGTTGCTCCAGTTTTGGTCATCCTTAGCTGGAGGGTTGAAGAGAATAGAGCATATTGAGAACTGATCAATTTTTTTAGGTCAGAGAAATAGTTTTGGGCATTGGGAAAAGCTTATTTTAAATAATTTGGTTCCTAGAATTAATTATGGGGCTTAATCTGGAAACCGTAACTCTCCCATGAGCCTCTTCTAGTCTTATATCAGTTTCCAATCCTGGTTTTCCACCCTCTTGAACTTGGCAGCATTCCATGAATATATCCTTCTGTGCCTTTATATTTTGTACTTGTGGTTCTTTCCACCTGGAATGATTTTCCCTTTTTTAGGCTTAGAAACCTCTTACTCTACATACTCTATGATTCCATTTATAAAGTCCAAGAACAGACCAGTGATCTATGGTAATAGAGATCAGAAAGTAGTTGTCTGGGTATAGGAAATTGGCTAGAAAGGGGAGTGCGGGCACTTTCTGGGCCATGGAAATTCTATCTTGTTATGGGTAGTGAATACACAGGGCAATGTGATTGTCAGAACACCATTGAACACCTTATGATCTCTGTATTTTATTAGATGTTAATTATACTTCATATCTTCAAAACTTAGTTTTCACAATTCAGATTCATATTATGTTTAAAGAAAGGATCCTAATCTGTTAGAGGTATATGCTGAAATATTTATGGATGAAATAATATGTCTTAAGGGGTGGATTTAGAAGAGAAACAAGATGGCAATGAGTTAATTGGCAAAGAGAAACAAGATTGGCATGAGGGATGCGTATATGAGAGCTTGTTAGAGTAGTGTCTCATTTCTGTGTGAAATTCTATATAAGGAAAATGTAAACAGTATTTTGTTTCCACAGTACTTTTATTTTTGGCAATTATATTGCCTATCTTGTTACTTTATAAGTAATTCTGACATCAGAAAGTAAGTTATTTAAAATCAGAAACTACATTCCAGCACACTGCTTGACATAGAGTAAATAACTTGGCAAACTTAATGAAGTTTATTAATAAACATTGGATGAAATGAATATATGAAAAATGGTAATAGCAGATGCATATGTTCACCTGCAGATTATTATTGCTTTTTGTCATAGATTTTAATGCTTTTTATAAAGAGCAAAATGAGGCCCAAAATGTGGGTGAAGGTGGCATTGTAGGGATTCTACCAGGCTTTGTTTGTCCCTGCCCACCCCTTGTGGGGTGGTCCTTTCACTGGCTATTAGAGTAACTAGTTGTACTGTAGTTGGGCTACTGAAAGAAGAACTCAAGACTTTAGAGAAACTGGTTCTACTTTGGATCCAAAAAGCTAAAACAGTTTAGAAAGGAATTGTTGGTAGAAATAGGATTGCTGTCATTACTGCAAAACAAACAAAAAAATTCCAAAGCTCATAGACATCAAGGCCACGTGGATCTGTCCACACGGCACCAGTGTCCTCTTCCCCCCCCTGCCATACAGCTCCAAGTGACTGTGCAAATCTCCCCACATCCACCCAGTGGGTTTTCTGGCTGCTGCTCATTATTCCTCCTCCACTAGCGTCTTCCCAGCTCAGTTCTCAAGCACTCTGGTTCCTGTCTTTGCTTCTGCTGTTTCCTCTGCCTGGAATGCACTTCTCATTCATTGTCTAGTATCAAAAAAGTAATCCCATTGTTTAACTTATCTCCCACTCATTCAGAAACATGTTTGAGGCCTGACTTTGTGCTAGGCAGGCTTGGAGCAGAGGAACTAAGAAGACCCATTCCCCTTAGGAGCTCACAAATTAATGGACCTGATTAGGAATTAAATTACTCAGGTGCAAGTTCTGGCCTAGCCATGTATTAACTGGTAGAGTTTTTGTTTTCTTTTTAATTTAGTTTATATGTTTTTCAAAACAAATACTCTTAACAGGTGAACTAAAGCTTGTTATAAAAAAATTTAGCCAATTCCCTGAGGGTCCCTCTTATGCCATTTCAGGCCCCAGAGGCAACCACTTTTAGTTGATTCATTTGGTATATTTTTAAGTAACAGCAGATATTGATAGTTCCTGATTTTCCTCCATTTTAGGCATGATGTACTATGGAAAGTAACCATTTACCTCTCTTTCATCCCTGTACACCCTTCTCCCCCAAAACTTGTAATATTCTAATTTCCCATTCTTCTAAAATAGCTGTAATATAACGTGAGTTGTATTTGTATTAGTTTTTACATTAGTATGTAAGAAAACACTGTCTCTCCTAGTGGACTATGATTACTATTCCTTTCCTGTATAATTCTGTTTTCACTAAAATCAATAATAGTCTTTTTTCAGTCTTAGTTTTCTGTGTACTTTTCAGCAGTATAACCCCAAACTCTCCCTATGTTGTATAAATCATTTTAAAAAATACTTTTAAATGGATTTGTGTATTCTGTCCATTTTATCTTCAGACTTGATGGACTCTGTGTTGGTTGCTGTCTGGGCCTCATTTACAGCCCTGCCTTGGAATTTCTTATGCTTTCTCTTTGCACCTTTTTTGTTGCTGCTAGATTTTTCTGGCTCCTCTTTTTGCCTTATTTGTTCATTTTGATAGAACTTACCCTCTAGGAGCTTCCTGATGCTTGGTAGGTAAATTTTGAGACCTAGCAGGTCTGAAAGTGTCTCTATTTTATGCTCTACTAGCTTGTGTATAAAATTCAATCATAGTTAATTTTTATGTATGGTGTGAGACTTAGGTTGAGCTTCTTTTTGTTTTTTAACCTATGGATATTCATCTGCTCCAGCATCTTGTTTGGAAATAGTTTCATTCAGATACTTGAAAGCATTGCTGAACTGTTTCACTGTTGTTCTTGGAAAGTTCAGAGGCATTCTAATACTAGTCTTTTGGATGTGACCTGTTTTTTTCTCCTCAGAAATTTATCAACTTTCCCTTTATTTACAGTTGTAAGTCTGGGGAGAAGAAATCCTGGGGCAAAATCCCTCTAAAGACCAAAATCATTCAAAGGGAGAAATAAAGTTTAAAACCCATTTATTGCTTACAAACTGCAGTCCAGCGCCCTCTCTCTCCCCTGCTCCGGAAGAAGCAAGCAATCAAACCCCTCCCCTTAACCTCTCAGGTTCAGACACGCCCTTGGTTGCCCAGGTAATATCCCATTGACATGGAGATAAACTTCTCTCCACCCCTGAGGATGTGCACATACACCAAAGTCAGGCGAGATATTCTGGAAATGTTACAATTTTACCCACAACAGTCTTCTGAAATACTTTGATGGTGTACCTTTCTGTGTGCACTTATTATTTGTTAATAAATGGTGTTCTGATATAATTTGGAGACCAATATCCCTGCATTGTATAGAGTTTTAGTTTTCTCATTTGTTGATTTCATTTTCTGTCTTTGTCTGACATTGCTATATTTGGGTTTTGGCTCTGCTAAAATGATTTTCTCATTTTTCCCCCTCCCTTTTGCATTTCATTTTGCCTTTTCCTTCCACATCCCAGCAGATTTCCTCAGCTTTGTATTTTAACTGTCCTGTTGGATTTTTTATTTATCAGGCTTTTTAATTTCTAAGACCTTCTTGTTTGGTTGGTTGGTTTGGTTTTTAATTTAGATGAAGCCCAGTTTATCAGTTTTCCTTTTATGGATTGTGTTTTGGGTTTTTGCCTACCCTTCAGTTTTGAAGATTTTCTATTTTTTTCCTGAAAGTTTTATAGCTTTATATTTAAGTATGATCCATTTTGAGTGAATTTTTATGTATGGTGTGAGACTTAGGTTGAGCTTCTTTTTGTTTTTGGCCTATGGATATCCATTTGCTCCAGCACCTTTTGTTGAAAAGGCCATCTTTCCTCCATTGAATATTTGTCAAAAAATCAGTTGGGTGTATTTATGAGGGTCCATTTCCAAACCCTTCTCTATTCTTTTATTCTCCCAAAATTGTTTTAACTCTTCTAGTCCTTTTGCCTTTTTAGATAAATTTTAGAATAATGTTATCTATATCTGCAGAATGTCTTGCTGGAATTTGATCATAATTTCATTATACCTGTATATCAATTTGGGGAGAATAAACATCTTTTCTTTGTTTAGTCTTCCAATACATGAACATAGCATGTCTCTCCACTTATTTACATCTTTGGTTTCCTTCATCAGGATTATATAGTTTTCAATATGTGGACCTTGTACATGTTCTTAGGTTTACACCTAGGTTTGTGTTTTGAATGATTATCATATTGGATTTTTTATTTTGATGTCCATGTATTTATTGCTAATATGTAGAAAACCAACTGATTTTTCTATGTTTATCATTTTTCTTATAACCTTGCTGAATTTGCTTACTTGTTTTGGGAATTTTTTTCTAGATTCCTTAGGATTTTCTATATGGATCATCATGTCATCTGCCAGTAGGGGCAGTTTTATTTCTTCTTTTCTGATCTATGTCCTTTTAATTTCCTTTTTCCAGCCTTATTGCACTGGCTAGACCTTGCATTATAGTGAGTTGACATCCTTCCTTTGTTCTCAACCTTAGGAGGGAAAGTCTTTCACCATTAATTGTAAGATATTCAAAATAGCCAAGAAGTCAAAGCAACCTAAATGTCGATTGATGAATGGCTAAAGAAAGTGTGGTATTTTGAATATTATTACAGTGAACATGGGTGTGAAAATATCTTTTTGAGATTGTGTTTTTAATTATTTTGGCTATATACCAAGAGGTAGGATTCTGGGTAATATAGTAATTCTATGTTTAAATTTTTAATGAACTTCCATACTATTTTCCATAGTGGCTGTGTCATTTTACATTCCTATCAACAGTACACAAGGGTTCCAATATTTCCACATCCTCACTGGCACTTGTTATTTTCTGTGTGTGTTTTTTTTTTAAAGGGGGCCGTCATAACTGCTATGAGGTGATATCTCCTTGTGGTTTTGATTTGCATTTCCCTGATGCTTGGTGATGTTGAGCATCTTTTCATAAAATTGTTTTTCCTATTTAGGTAGCATGTCCTTTTTCTCTGACTGCTCATTATTTTTTGTTTGTCTTTATTTTCAGATGTTTGGTTATGATGATGTGTCTTGGTATGACTTCACTTCTTTGGGTTTATTCTGTTTGGGGTTTGCTCAGCTGGTTGAGTTTGTAGTTTTATGTTTCTCCTCAGATTTGGGGAGTTTTCAGCCATTATTTCCTCTAAGTACTTTTTCAGTCCCTCTGGATCTCTGATTATACAAAGTTAGATATCTTATAGTTCTCCAGTACCCTGAGGTTCTGTTCTTTGTTCTTATTGTCTAATAGACCTTATTTCTTAGAGCCATTTTTAGATTTGCAGAAAAATTGAGATGACAGTGCAGAGAATTCCATATAACCCATACCCAGTTTTTCCTATTCTTAACATCTTCTGTTAGTACAGTACATTTGCCACAATTAATGAACCAGTATTAAGACATTATTATTAACTAATGTCCATAGTTTATTCATATTTCCTTTGTTCTTACATAATATATTTTTATGTTCCAGCAACCCATGTGCAACACTATGTTACAGTTAATTTTTATGTTTCCTTAGGCTCTTTTTGGCTGTAACAGTTTCTCGGACTTTCCTTGTTTTTGAGTAATTCTAACAGTTTTGTGGAGTACTAGTCAAGTATTTTGTAGGATGACCTCTGTTGGAATTTGATTTTTTTCTCATGATTAGACTGGAGTTACCATTTTGAGGAAAACCATAGAGCTAAAGTGCCATTTTTAATCACATGATATCATGGGATAAGTTATTATTATACTATTGATACTGACTTTGATCACCTGATTGAGGTAGCATTTGTCAGGTTTTACCACTGTAAAATTATTTTTTTTTCCCCCTATTCTCTACTCTGCTCCTTTCAAGAAAGTCACTATGTGCTGCCCATACATTAAGGAGTAGAGATTTATGGTTCCCCTCCTTGAGGGTGGATTTTCTACATAAATTATTTGGAATTCTTCTGCAAAAGAGATTTGCCCTTTCTCCTCCATTTATTTGTTTATTTAATTCATTTATATCAGTGTGGACTTGTACATATTTATTTTGTTCTTTTTCAATCTGTTTGCTATTTTTTGTTCATATTGGATTACTCCTATTGTTCTATCTTTCAGTTCATTGATTCTTTACTCTGTCCCTTCCTTTCTGCTGTTGAGTTCATCCACCATGCCTTTTGCTCTGGTTATTTTTTTTTTTAGTTCTAAAGTTTCCGTATGTTTCTTTGATGATAATTTCTATTTCTTTGCAGGGGCTTTCTATTTGTTTATTTGTTTCAAGTATGTTTTTAATTGCTGGTTTAAGCATATTTTTTTGTAATGAGTTCTTTAAAATCATAGCTTAATAATTCTATTATCTCTGTCATTCCAATATTGGAGTCTACTGATTTTTTTTTTTCATTTAGTTTGAGATCTTCCTAGCTCTTGGTATGCCAAACAATTATTGACATTTTCATATTATAAGACCCTGGATGTTACATAAACCTTCTGTTTCAACTGATTTCCCATCTGGCAGGGAATTAAGAGAGTTGGGGAGGTGCCTTTGTTACTCTTAGATAGGGGTAGAAGTTCAGGTTTTCCACTGGGCCTCTGTTAATACATCAGGTGGTGCTCCTTGCCTTGTTTCTACTGAAATGGGGTGGAAATTCTAGTTCCCCATTAGGCTTCTACCGATCCTTCCCTGGCTGGAAGTGGTTGTAAATGTCCTGACTTTCAACTTGCCTCCTCTGACACCAGTACAGTGGGGAGAAGGAGGAGCACCTTCTTACTACCTCTAGGGGTGAAGGTCTTTACTCAGCCTTCTCTACCACCACCCACCCCAATGGGTGGGTTGGGTGATTTGTTGCAGGCTTTTAAGGACAGAAATCTTGGTTCCCCACTTGGCCTTTGCTGGCCTGGCTAAGGGAAGGACTGCATTTTTTTCTGTGGTTTTAGCTGGAGTTGAGTGGTTAGTGTCTGTGAGTTTCTATCTCTCTAGGGTGCCCTTTTCTTGTGTTTGTCTAGAGAGAGAGCAGGTTTTCATGGGGTTTTTTTTGGTATGAGCCCATTGGTGTTTTCAGCTGGCCTGCTTCTTCATTTCTAGCCTGGGATTTAAAAAAAATCTGGGAGTAAAAAGAAAATCCAGGCAACTCACCACCATGTTGTACCTTGGGTCTCAAGAGTTCCTACCCAGCCTGCCTTCTATCCACATTCTGGACTCTTCTTATTTATTTATTTATAAAAAATAAATACTGTCCAAAATATTTAGTTGTACTTAGCAGGAAGAATAGCGAAAAGTACATCTACTTCATCTTGCTGGAAGCAGAAATCTTCATTTTATGCTTTTTCAAAAACTTTGATATCATTTAGTAAGGCTTTGGAAGGAAGCAGCGACAAATGGATATATTCAACTTACTTTAAAAAAATTTTCCTACCATTTTTAATCAAAAGTCCTGTGTGATGTTTTTAACCACCCCTAAGCTCAGACTTCTGTCAAATAGAGGCCGTATCCCAAGCCCTACCTCTCTCAGAGATCATAAGAATTGTGGAAGGAATTGGAAGATGTAATATGCTTTATAGCATGCTAAGGCTTGTTAGTAATCAAAGAAGCAGATTCTTCTCTGTACTTGCAGTGGAGTAGGGATGTGCATGTTGCACCCAGAGACATTAGGTTTTGGCAAATATGTACTGTTTGCCTGAGTCTGATATGAATCCGGGATGTGTGCTCTGTTGGAACCAAAGGGATTGTGGTTTCTGGTGGACAGTTGGAAGGTGGGTTTGGGACTTTAGATCCCTTTGCCTAAAGGCAGAAAAGATTAATTATCTTCAGACTTAAAGGGGAAAGAACTCAAACTCAAGATGTGTCAAGTGCTGTTCTGCTTTTACATCTCCTGGCCCAGCTGGATTACATCCGCAGTGAACTTGATAATGAGGACACTGAACTGCCATCTGTGACGTTTAAAGACTTACTCACAAGAGAAGAGAAATCAGAAGATTTGAGACAGGCAAATGTTTCCATATTCCAAAAAGGGAGGAAGGTAGATTGCACAGTAGGGAGTTTTGGAGGTTGCCTAGGTATCTGGAACAGATTATTTAAAAAGATGCTTTGATAAAATTTTTTGTGTAAGAAAGGGTGTATGTGTGTGTGTGTGTGTGTACATGTATATAATACATGTTGTTTGAATTTGCTTGAGAAAACAGGCAAATTGGAAGGATGAGAGTGAGAGGAAGAGAAGGAGGAAGGACAAAAGCGTGGAAGGTAGAGATAGGGAGAGGGTCTCCCTGGGGGATGAGTACTGGAGTAGAAAATAATTTTCTACTGTTTTTTTGCTTTTTTAATGTTAATATATTACTCATTCAAAAATTAAATTAATCTTTAAACTATTCTGTAGTCATTTGGATGAGTAAGCAGGGGGTCCCAAGAACCTTCAGCTTGAGTAAGAACAAGCTGTGTCGTACCAACATCATATCCTCCTTTGGTAAGGTTTCTGGATAGAGAGCTCCGCAGAGTACAGTAGGTCCAGTGTCTATGGATTGTGTCTTTTGAGTAAGGACTCTCACCAGAGATAAGCAGGGTGAAGAGTCTAGGCTGGATGCTAAGTGTAATAGCCACTGTTTATAATGGTTTCTGATCAATGGCCTGATCAGTTAATCTGGAGAAAACTTTCTAAGAAAAAGTCCTGCAGCTTGCCTGCAGCTTTACGTTACTTTACATTTAACAAATAACTTGGTTAAAGAAATAGAAAACACACTTATCAATTATGTACCTAATATAAAGTTGGAAGATAAAACAACCACATTGGGTGATAGAATCAGGATCTAGAATGATCCTTACAAATTGGAGTAATGGAATGGTTTTAATGAGATGAAAGAACAAGATAGGATCATAGACTTGGATTTTTATTTTATTTTAATCAACTTTACAAGCACAGTTCTGGGAAGGCAGAAATTTAGAACAGCATGAGTGGATAAAGGTAAGTATTTTAGTGGTCAGTTAACTCGACATGAATGTATAATGTGGCTGCCAAAAGAAAAAAAATGTCATTTTTAGCTACATTAATAGAATTAATAGAAGGTGATAGTGCTGGTCTTCTCTGTATGAGTCAGACCAGGCCTGGAGTATTTCATTCATTTCCTGGGGCCATTGTTATAAAAAGGATATAGAAAAAGCAAAGTGTGACTGAAAAACATGTGAAGAATGTGGATATGTTTAACCTAGAGAAGAAAAAACTTAAGAGTCTAAAAAACAATATTTCAGTTGTTTATTAAGTGAAAAAGTAGATTTGTTCTACAGCAATCTAGAATCAGAAGGTAGAATTTTCCAGCTGGATATAAGGAAGAACTGATCAGCAGTGAGGGTTGTCTGCAGATAGGCTGAGGGCCCAAGAAAATGAAATTACTCTAAGAAAACCACTTGTTGAAAGGCTATAGCAGAGATTCACATATGGGCTGCCTGGATGCTATAAATCAGTACTACTCAAAGTATCTTGTTTTCTTTCCCTCTCCCTTGTATGTTCCCCCACAACATTGTTTTCCCCTAGCTTATCATATTTTCTTTGTAAATTGAGATAAAATTTACCCTTGTAAGTATAACTCAGCGATTGTTAGTATATTCACAAGGCTGTTCACCCATCACCACCTGTCTAATTTCATTAACATTTTTTTCATCATCATAAAAGGAAATCCCATACCTATTAGTAGTTACTCCTTATTCACCTTTAATCTAGTCCCTACCAACCATTAATCTACTTTCTGTTGCCTATTTTGGATTTCATATAAATGAAATCATATAATATGTGGCCTCTTGTGTCAGATTTCCTCCACTTAGCATAATGTTGTCAAGGTTCATCCATGTTGTAGTATTTATGAAAACTTAATCCCTTTTCTGGGCTGCATAATACTCCATCATTTGTGTATGCCACATTTTGTTTGTACTGATGGACATTGTGTTGTCTCCACTTTTTGGCTATTTTGACTTTATGGCTGTTACAGACATTTGTGTACAAGTTTTTCTGTGGACATAATATTTCATTTCTCTTGGGTGCAAACAGGGATAAAATTGCTGAGTCATATGATAATTCCACTTTTTAGAAAATGCCAAATTGTGTTCCGTGGGAGCTGCACTGTTTTACATTTCTATCAGCAATGTATGAAGATTGCAGTTTGTTTGTATTGTTTCTGTTTTTGCCAATGTTTGTTGTTGTTTCTGTTTTTAATTATAGCCATCCTAGTGGTTGTGAAGTGATATCTCACTGTGGTTTTGATTTACACTTTCCTAACGGTGGTGTTGAACATCTTTTCATGAGCAATTTGTGTATGCTCTTTGGAGAAATGTCCATTCAGATCCTTTGCCAATTTTTACACTGCATTGTCTTTTTAATTGTTGAGTTTAAGAGTTCTATTTATGGCCTAGTTACTGGATCCTTGTCAGATGTATGATTTGCAGATATTTTTTCCATTCTTTGCATAGTCTTCATTTTCTTGACAATGTCCTTTGATACACAAGTTTTTAATTTTGATAAAGTGAAGTTAATCTACTTTTTCTTTGATTGCTTGTGCTTCAGATGTCATATCTAAGAACCATGTCCTAATCTAGTATCATGAAGATTTGTGTGTATGTTTTTTTCAGAAGTTTTAAGATCTTTGGTCCATTTTGAGTTAATTTTTGTAAATGGTATGAGGCAGGGATACAAATTCATTATCTTGCATATAGATATCCAGTTGTCCCAGTACCATTTCTTGGTAGGACTGTTCTTTCCCCCATTGAATTGTTTTGTCACCCTTGTCAAAAATCGATTGACTGCAGATGTATAGGTGCTACTAAGAGGATCTTGTGCCAGAATGTATGTCAACAAACTGCTTCCCTCATGGGTAGTCTCACTAGGAAAAGAAAGTCAGTTTAGTGATTTAATGGATTTATATCCTGGGGCAAGCTCCTTACTTCCTTAAAGATAAGATAAGTACTTGGTAAGTTCACTAACTAGCAGGTACTATGGACCACATTTTGAGTAGCAACTGCTCTAGATCTTTGCTACTTTAAGGTGCCATTGACGAGCAGCATCCAAGACCCTCTCCCAGAGCTACTGGATCAGAATCTGCTTTTAACAGGATCCATATGCAAGCAGGATCCATCCACAAGTGATTGATATGCATATTAAGGTTTGAGCAGCACTGCTCTAGCATTAGACTCCAGATGACATTAAAGATCTATTCAGTAAGTACAGGATTAATTAATAAGGCTTGGGAAAGGGCGAGTAAATGTGAATTTAAGAACAGTGTCTGGGACTTCTTACATAGCAGGAACCCACAAGGGCCCCACATACTTTGGCCTTTGAAAGAGCTCCAGGATAGCCCAAATTTCAGAGTGCTCATTTTCACTGATGGCGCTGGGCTTGATGGTTGTAGTTTGCTTGTGAAGGACTCCTTGAAGAGAGTTACAGAGGAAATTCAGAGGTATAGAGAACAAAGGGGGAAGGAACAGTGAACTTCTACACAAATGTCTGTAACAAAACAGTAGAAGGCTGAAGACTTCTATAAAGCAACTTTAGGAGAAATGAACTAAATTCCAGGCCTTAGAATCGTTTTCCTTTGTCTTTAAGTTAAGAAGAAGCTGAGATTTGGTTAAAAGATCTGTGAAACTCCAAACCTAGGTACGTACATTCAATAAAAAGATTGCCTTTTCAGAAAAAAAAAAAAAAATCTGTGGAACCATAGTGTGACCGCAGAAGGCAGCAGCACTAGTGCTGAGTCATAAATTCAGATAATATTGACTATTTGAACAGAGAGTCAAAGCAGGTAAATACACTTCTTTGGGAACTTCCTCTGCAAACGCAAGCTCTGTCAGCATCAAGAATTTGCAGGTGTCATGCTGACATTCCAAGGAAGGGTGGCCTGAGCAAATAATATACAGGAAAATTAGTTATGTACAATACTCACTTTTGCTGTTTTGAGGTGAATGACATGTTATTGATCTGCTATTTGGAAGGCTGTCTTTCTTGTTTTCTTGAACATAAATGTAAAGCTTCTTAAAATGTGTTTAGGAATTGAGTCCTCACTTTTCTTATAAGGCCTTCAGATTCTTAACTAGGAATTCTCTGCTATAAGAGTTTTGAAGCTACAGATAGAATACTCTTCTGTGCTATAAGCATCTTTAATTAGGACCCTAGATAAACTTGAAATCTGTGACAACTTATAGGATCTGGGTTGAAGGCCTGATTTTCAAATGGTAGTGTTTGTGTGTACTTATGCTAACGAAAAGTTTTTCAGCACTTCAAGCAGTTAAATATGAAAGTTACTAAGCTAACTACAAATCACTTTAAATATCTACTTAATAAAGCAGGTCTTCTAATAACATGTTTGTCAGCATTTTAAAATCCGTTTTAATGTTAATTTTAAAGTACAAATAAAAAAAAAAACAACATAATTCTTTATACTCACCACTGCTTAAATTGTGTAAACTGATCTGATCTATAACTTCACATTCCTCACTTCCCTAAAAATCAAGTTTTGACTCATATTCCTCATACAGACTTCATTTTAATACTCCAAATAATAGTTGCAGCCAAGGACATCAAAGCATCTTCCCCACATCCTGCCTTTTGCTGAATAAACAGGTGGTAATTGAGATCCAGTACCTTGTGTGTTCCATCCCATACCTCTGCGTCCATTTCTATTCTGTAAGCCCAGGGCTGTGCTTTTATCTAAAGCCAGGGGGATGGATGGGTGTCCTCTGGCCTGTAGCTCCTGAGAGCTGGGTAGGAGCCACTGCTAGACCCTAAATGTGAGTCCATTTTAATTTGCACTAAGATTTTCTCTTGACCATTCCTACATTTCACAGCCATCCAAACAGATCTCCATCAGTCACAAATTAGTGAGGTTTTACTTTAAAATCTTAGACACTGCTGTATCATGAAGTCATTGAAAGTAAGGGCCACAGTCTCCCTCCAAAAAAGGAGGGAGACCTGCTTGGACAAATCTCAGAAACTCTGCAGAAGACAAAATGAACAGGAATTTGGGCTTGAACTGATCAGCAAAAGTCTTGGCAAGCTGTTCTAGGATGCCATCAGCAGATGTTAATTATCCAGTTTGGGTCCTCTGATAGCTCTTGACCTCCTCTTGGTTCTGCCAATGCTTTTTTTCCCCCTTCCAGATTCTTTATTATACCTCTTCGGGTGAGACAAACTCAGAGAAAACATTGCTGATTTTTTTTTCAAACAGTTAAATGTAGACAAATCACTAATGTTAGAAACATTAGTCTTTCATTCCTCATATGAACATTTGGAGGACATGATCTACTGCTTCATTTTGGTTTCAAAGAACTTCTCTTCAGTTCTTCCACTTCCAGGACTGTGTAAATAGAAATAGTTTTAGAAGAGTTGCGGATGAGACTGAAAAGCAGAGGAAAAAATAGTTCTCTAAAACATGAGTCCTGAATCACTTTGTTTTGGAGAACCTGGAACTCTAGAGACTGCTTTTCTGCCTCATTATCACCCTTGTCTCCAAAGCAGTTGCTCTAAGCCATTTATTTCTCTCATCAAGCTTCTTTCTCATTCCCTTATACTTCAAAGATGATCTTGTACTCTACCAAAAATAGAACAAAATATCTGAACTCATTCAAATTCCCTTTTTCTCCAGCCTTAAACCAATATGCATATCCATCATCCATCCTTGTTTCCCTTCCTGCTTGACAGGAAGGAAATGTCTTTCTGAAACCAGTCCCTTTAATAGTGCTCTCAATCTCAAACCCCGTTACTTACAGGACTTTGTTCCATCAATTATCCTCATCCTCTCCACTATTTTAAAGCTCTCTTCCCCAACTCCTTCCACTCTGTCCTGTTCAGTTTTCTCCCATTCTAAAAATCCCCTCTCTCAATGCTGCTTCTCTTAAATACAAACTGTTCTGAAAGAGTCATCTGTAGTGGCTGGCTCTACATGCTCAACTCTCACTTTTTGCAAGCCCTGTTCTGTTCTCTTGTCCATTCCGTCCTTTCTCTGAAACTGTTCCTGCATAGCTTTCCAGAAACTTCCCAACTGCCAATTCCAGTGGTTACATTTCTGTTTTTGTCTGCTTTTCTGAGGCAGGAGTCATTCTTAATCCCTCACTCAAAGGAAAGTTCTAATGACTTGCAACTTTGATACTTAGGGTTCAGGTGTGTTCATTTGATACTAGGAAACTTCCTCTTGGTATATAATTGCAGACTGAAGAGATTTTATCACTATAAACAGCTGAATCTTCAGTTAGTGTCATGGTAGTTACTGTTCCTGTGATCTAAACTGCCATGTTTGTATGCTGACTCATAGAACCACTTATTTTCCACTCCTCCCCCTGACTTTTTTAAAAACAAAATAGTGTATTATTAAAAATAGTTTAGAAATATCTTGCCTTGTGTTTGTCTAAAAATCCTATTATCCAGCTGCTCACTTTTTCTTTCTCCAACTTAGTTCTTGATGATCTTGGATTTTGAATATCATCATTACAAAGATTTGCCTCTGTTGATGTCAAAATAACTCTACCAAGGTATGAGGAAACTTCCAGTGCTTAAATGAGTTCTGACAAATAGGAAGTGCTTGATAAATATTTGTTGAATAAGTGAATTCCACAATCAGCCCTGAGAGATCATATCAGTTCCAACCGGAGAGCTACACATGACCCATCTTATATCCCAGTTTGAAGAATTAATTATGAGTAAAATGTTTAGGTTGGATGCCATTGTAGTCCCCTCAGAATTTTGTGAAGCAGCTTTTTTTCCCCATATATTTCCTAAAGAGATAAAAAGAGTATGAGCAATGCAGAAGTCAAGTTGAATTCACTTGTGTTCCTACAACCAGGAAAAATACTAGCTTCATTTTTTCTGAATTAAAAATTCATACATCTAAATAATTCACACTGTCTCATTCCTCTTAGCCCCTCTGCAGTGTTTCTGGAAATGGGAGTCTTTGCATCTGGTATACGTGGAGCATTGATGTTGTGAGCAAGTAGGCACCCTGTGTGCATTTGGTTCTAGAATTCAGTTCATGAGAGTGCTATGGTTTAAGTGGGGGTGTAAAATGCTATTGAAATTCTGGCCATGAACCTCAGAGGCCACTGGAAACCTGCTCTTGACCCTCCTCCTTAATCTTACCTCTCATCACTGTGTCATCTATATATACTTGAAGTATCTGTTCCAATAGAACTGAATGGCTCATTCTGTCTCTTTTGGTGTCTGGAACTGATAATACATTCCTCAACTCTCTTTACAGAGAGACTTGTCGGGGCACAAGAACATTGTGGGTTACATTGACTCCAGTATCAACAATGTGAGTAGCGGTGATGTATGGGAAGTACTCATTTTGATGGACTTCTGTAGGGGTGAGTATATGAGCCATACCTTAAGCTGTCATTCTTCTAGCACTTTGATTGTCAAGGGCATGGAGGTCATTTCAGTCAATGTGTACTGTACCCTGATGTATGTCATTCTGGTTTTAAAGATGGTAAAACTAAGAGGCTAAAAGATTCAGAGCCTGCTGTTACCTTTTGGTTATTCTTATAATGGCAAGGATCAATGGCACAACTAATTCAAAGTGGTGGATAATACAAAACTTTTTTTATTAGGTTTAGGAAGGTTTGGTGCTCGGTGAATGAGAATGTATGAGACCAAGAATGGAAGTGTTCCTTGCGATGCTTTAAAACAAATGATGAAGGCACATTATTAATAAAGACCCAACTCCAGATGAACTAAAGAAACAATTCAGTGAAAGGCCTATTATACCCTGAAAACTACAAGACACTCTTAAGAGAAATTAAAGATGACACTAACAAATGGAAACTCATCCCATGCTCTCGGCTAGGAAGAATTAATATTGTCAAAATGGCCATCCTGCCTAAAGCAATCTATAGATTCAATGCAATCCCTATCAAAATAACAACAGCATTCTTCAACGAACTGAAACAAATAGTTTTAAAATACATATGGAACCACAAAAGATCCCAAATAGCCAAAGCAATCCTGAGAAGGAAGAATAAAGCAGGGAGGATCTCGCTTCCCAACTTCAAACTCTACTACAAAGGCACAGTAATCAAGACAATTTGGTACTGGCAGAAGAACAGACCCACAGACCAGTGGAACCGAATAGAGACTCCAGATAATAACCCAAACATATATGGTCAATTAATATATGATAAAGGAGCCATGGACATACAGTGGGGAATCAACAGCCTCTTTAACAGCTGGTGTTGGCAAAACTGGACAGCTACATGGAAGAGAATGAAACGGAATCATTGTCTAACCCCATACACAAAAGTAAACTCGAAATGGATCAAAGACCTGAATGTAAGTCATGAAACCATAAAACTCTTAGAAAAAATCATAGGCAAAAATCTCTTGGACATAAACATGAACAACTTCTCCATGAACATATTTCCTCGGGCAAGGGAAACAAAAGCAAAAATGAACAAGTGGGACTATATCAAGCTGAAAAGCTTCTGTACAGCAAAGGACACCATCAATAGAACAAAAAGGCATCCTACAGTATGGGAGAGTATATTCATAAATGACAGATCCAATAAAGGGTTGACATCCAAAATATATAAAGAACTCATGCACCTCAACAAACAAAAAGCAAATAAGCCAATTAAAAAATGGGCAGAGGAGCTGAACAGACACTTCTCCAAAGAAGAAATTCAGATAGCCAACAGGCACATGAAAACATGCTCCACATCGCTAACCATCAGAGAAATGCAAATTAAAACCACAATGAGATATCACCTCACACCAGTTAGGATGGCCAACATCCAAAAGACAAACAACAACAAATGTTGGTGAGGATGTGGAGAAAGGGGAACCCTCCCACACTGCTGGTGGGAATGTAAACTAGTTCAACCATTGTGGAAAGCAGTATGGAGGTTCCTCAAAAAGCTCAAAATACAAATACCATTTGACCCAGGGATTCCACTCCTAGGAATTTACCCTAAGAATGCATCAGCCCAGTTTGAAAAAGATATATGCACCCGTATGTTTATCAAAGCATTATTTACAATAGCCAAGAAATGGAAGCAACATAAGTGTCCATCAGTAGATGAATGGATAAAGAAGATGTGGTACATGTACACAGTGGAATATTATTCAGCCATAAGAAGAAAACATAGTCCTACCATTTGCAACAACATAGATGGAGCTAGAGGGTATTATGCTCAGTGAAATAAGCCAAGCAGAGAAAGACACGTATCAAATGATTTCACTCATCTGTGGAGTATAAGAACAAAGAAAAAAACTGAAAGAGCAAAACAGCAGCAGACCCCCAGAACCCAAAAATGGACTAACAGTTACCAAAGGGAAAGGCACTGGGTAGGATGGGTGGGAAGGGAGGGATAAGGGGTGGGAAAAAAGAAAGGGTGCATTTATGATTAGCATGTATAATGGGGGGGCACGGGGAGGGCTGTACAACACAGAGAAGACAAGTAGTGACTCTATAGCATCTTACTACAGCTGATAGAGGTTGTAATGGGGTATGTGGGGGTGACTTGGTGATGCGGGAAGTTTAGTAAACATAATGTTCCTCATGTAATTGTAGATTAATGATACCAATAAAAAAAAAGAAAGAAAAAGAAACCAGCTTCCCCACTCCACTCATGTATTCTCTTCTCCACTCATACCACCATCCTTGTGTTAAGGAGTAAAAGAATACTTTCATCTAATGCAAGTGACCTTCTCCTTGCTAGAGAGCTGTAATTTCCCACAGAGCAACATTCAGATGCTGTTGCTGTTAACAGTAGAGTTAAATAGTTGAAAGCTTGGAGTTGTAAGCAGTATTTGTCTTGGGAAATCCAGACTTTAGCATGAATTTATTCAGAGTTGACAACATTTCATACAACCATTATTCAGAGGTTTGACTTTTTTGGCCTGAGCAGCTTCATACAAGCTTAGGCCACTGTCTCACTGTTGGGTGCCCTGTTTGTAATCACCCGTACTTCCAGTAATATTTTCCTTGCCTTTAAAGATGCTGCTCACAAATTAAATATGTTGCTAATCCCAAAAATGTGATGTTAATAATTTCATCCTTTACTATGAAGACTGTGGAGCTGATTTTGTAAAATATTACCAAATTTGACCTTGACAGTTTGTTTCTTCCTTCCTGTTCCTTTTTGGACAGTCAGATGTTTAGAGATGAGGCAGTAGGAGCATCCAGAGGTCTGGATAATTTTGTAAGTGAGTTCGTCAGCCTTTTGCTCGTGGAGGTTATAAGTGTTGGCATAGCATTTCTGCAGACCAGGCAGCAAGTAGTGAAGCCAGAGAGACAAAGCTGCTCCTAAAGCACAGACCGTAAAGCTATCTTCTCCTTGCTCCTGGGGTCTGTTGTGCAGTCAAGATAGGGCAAGTTGAACCTGTGGCCCCATCTCACACACAATGGGGACAGTATAGCCAGGCTGCTATAAGCAGGACCATATTGTCAGTTTTCTTCTAACCTTGCAGACATAATGAAAGCAGCTCATGTCTGGCATGCTTCATAAAATAAATGTTTTGACACATTAGAGGGCACTGGCTTGTAAGAGAACCAAATCCTGGGCTAGGAATCGACACACCTGGGTTTCAGTCCTGGATCAGCCAATGATCTGCTCTGTTACCTTAGTCCAGATTATTCCTCTGTGGACAGCCATTCATTCTCTTGGGTAAGTGATAAGTCTGAATGTTTATAACCTCTCTTTTGCTCTGCACCCCTCTCAGGAGGCCAGGTGGTCAACCTGATGAACCAGCGCCTGCAGACAGGTTTTACCGAAAATGAAGTACTCCAGATATTTTGTGACACATGTGAAGCTGTTGCCCGTCTGCATCAGTGCAAAACGCCCATCATCCACCGTGACTTGAAGGTAGCAGACCGCACTGTTTCATGATGTGCATTCATTCATACAGGGTATTTTCTATGTGCCCCAGGAATGGGGTAGATACAGTGGGGATTGGAGAGAAGTCCAAGGCATTGTACCAAATTCTAAGCTTACATTCTGCTTGGGGAGAGAATACAAAGGAAGAAAAGAAGTAACAATACAGTACAGATACCATTTTTTTTACTTAAGTAGCCTTCAGAAATTCTTTATAATCATCAAATGCCTGAACACATATTGTTTCATTTTTTTCCTGAGGTACTCCCAAGTTCACTTTTCTGGGGTCATGAAGAGTAAGGTATTAGGTAGTTTGTCAACAAGGGAAAAGAAATTCTGCCATTTGCAGCAACATGGATGGAGCTAGAGGGTATTATGCTCAGTGAAATAAGTCAAGCGGAGAAAGACAAATACCAAATGATTTCACTCATTTGTGGAGTGTAACAACAAAGTGAAACAGAAGGAACAAAATAGCAGTAGACTCATAGACACCAAGAAGGGACTAGTGGTTACGAAAGGAGAGGGGTTGGGGAGGAGGAGGTTGGAGGGAGAAGGGAATTAGGGGGCACTGTAATTCACAGTTACAATATAGGTAGGTCACTGGGATTGTAGCACAGCACAGAGAATATAATTAATGACTCTGTAGCATCTTACTATGTTGATAGGCAGTGACTGCAGTAGGGGGTGAGATCTTGATAATAGGGGTGAATGTTGAACCACTGTCCTTTGTATGTGAAACTATCATTAAGATTGTATACCAATGATACTTCAGTAACAACAGAAAAGTAGTTTGTCCACAAAGATGCTTGGTCTTTAAAGTCTATTTCATATTTTGCAAAATCCATTAATTGATTACTTGAAAAATTTGTCCTACTAAATTCCATCCCCTTTCACTGGGCCTTTCATATTTTAGTCACTTGACTGTTCATTGAATGGAATTGGCACCTGGTTAGGATTCAGTGGCATTGGTGGAGTGCTGACTGTGTGCCATGTACTCTTCACTGGACCCTTTGTGTACACTGTCTCTTTGGAGGAAGATGTTCTTTACATTTTATAGTCTGGGAAACTCAGGAGCAGAGAGGTTAGTTACATGGGTTGACTAAGATTGTATAACTAGGAAGGGAGCAGTATCAGAATTGGAATCCAGCTCTTCTGATTTCTAAATTACAATTTCCTTTCATTATAACTGTGTTTTGAGAAACATGCTTCGTGGCTAAAAACTTTCATCAACATTCCCTAGTGTGCTTGTTAAATGCAAGCTACTGGGTTCCACTCTGAATCTGTTGGACTGCAATTTTTATGGTAATGTCAGGGAAACCCAGGAATTCATATGTTAATAAGCACCCCAGGTGGTTTTATACGTTCTAGAGTTTGAGGATCACTGCAGCATACTGGCATTTCTGTTTTAAGGGTTTTATTTTTAGCCTTTTTTTAAATTGAGATGTAATTCACATACCATAAAATTCACCTCTAGTGTACAATTCAATGATTTCTGTATATGTACAGGGTTGTGCAACCATCACCACTATCTAATTCCAGAACATTTCATCATATCAAAAAGAACCCCTGTATCTATTAGCATTCCCTCCTCATTCTCTCCTTGTGCCAGACCCAGGCAACAACTTACCTTTCTATTGCTTATTCTGGACATCTCATATAAATGGGACCATTCAAGATGTGACCTCTTGTGTGTGACTTCTCACCACTACAATAATGTTTTTAAGGTTCATCTATGTTGTAGCATATATCAATACTGAATTCCTTTTTGTGGCATAATATTCTGTTGTATGGATATACTGCATTTTGTTTATCCATTCATCAGTTGGTGGACATTTGAGTTGATTTTGTTTTGGCTGTTGCGAATAAGGCTGCTGTGAACAGCTGTGTAGTAGCTTTACGTGGGCATCATATGTTTTCATTTCTCATGGGCATATACCTAGGCATGGAATTTCTAGGTCTTACTGTAATTGTTTAAGTTTGAGGAACTGCCAGACTGTTTTCCAAAGAGGCTACACTATTTTCCATCCCACCAGCAGTACATGAAGGCTCCAATTTCTCCACTGCTCACCAACAATTGTTGAGCCAGTGCCACTCCATGTGGGGGTCTGATTGTTCACATGCACAACTGAGAAAGGCCCCTCTTGCCCTGCCCACCTTGTGTGCCGTCTTTCTGCCAAAGCACTATATAGGAAATAGGCTGAGAACAGTCCCTGTCCTTACACACCCTGTGTTATAAAAATAACAATAAAGGGAGTTCTGTTCTTTACTGACAGTCTCTCTTCAAACACATTATTTTAGCACTTTAATTATTTCCCCCATTTTAAAATTTTCATCCCTTTTCAGAAAGGTAGAGATGATTATTGCCAATCATTGGGCCGTAGGCCCAGGGAGGTCACGTAAGCCAGCTTTCTCCTTTTACCAAAGAGGAAGCCTCTGCGCAGAAAGGCTGTGACCTGCACAGCCAATTCAGTGAGCAAACCAGAATAAAGGCCAAGGTTTTCACTCCCACTGGGTTTTTATTTGTTTTTTCTGTATGATACCATGCTGTCTGTCCAAGCACTGAAGAAAGAGGAAGAAAAGGGTTAAGATTTCCTAAGTACATTCAGATTGAAAAAGTCATGAATGACTCCTCTTTTGTCAGAAAAGAGATTTTGATTTTGTGAAGTACAATAGGATGAAGATTGTTGCCCCATTTTTAGAATCACAGGTTTGAAAATCTATATTCATCTAATCCTCAAAATTTTACAGTGGTAAAGAATTCTATGACCGAAATGCCTGAATGCCATATCTGTTTGGAATAATGTCGAGATGAAGAGGTCAGTAGGAGGTGGCTTTCCAGACCTTTTAACTAAAGCTGTAAGCAGAGTTTGGGAGTGACAACTTTAATAACCTTCTGAGCTGATAGGTTGGGAAATCAGGTGAGCAGTATTACACTTTCAAGGAGCTGAGAGATTTGAGGATGGTAAGCAGTGGTGACCAATGTTAGGCTTATCCTAAGGGACTTTGCCGAAAACAAAGCAACTCTGCAAATTTTCTGAAGGTTTCAGAAGATATTTGTATGAATATCCAGTTGGTTTGCTACCTTCCTCATCTCATTTAACCCCTCTTGGCCCTGCTCTAGGCTTGGCGTTGGGCACCTCACACCTGGACAATTGTGCCTGCCCTCTTCTCTCCTTTTTCTTATTCTCCCTCCTCTGTCACTATGCTAACCTTCCTGAATCTCCTTTCTTCATCTGCTGCTGACTCTTCAACCTGCTGAATGGCTCCCTGGGGGCCGTCCTCTGGTCCTCCCCCCCTCCCTTCTCCTTCGCCAGTCGGAACTGTCTGCGTTCCTTACGTGCATAATGCACATCAGTGCAGTGCGTGAGGGTGTAATCCCAGCAGTCAGGCAGCCTGAGCCCAAATCTGCCCTGGCAGCCTTGTGACCTCAGGCACTTTAGGTAACTGGACTCCATTTTCTTATCTGCTAAGGGGGTTAATAAGGCTTTGTCAGAATTTCATGAAACACTATAGGTGAAAGTACACGGGGCGGTGTAGGCACATGGTTAAGTACTGTTAGTTGCTGATACCGTGATTATTAGCACTCCTGCCTCTGTGCCTTTGTTCCTGTTACCAGTTCCACTTATCTAAGTCCTCCAATTGCTCCAAGTCCCAGCATTATCTTATCTTCCCATTCTTGAGAGCACTAGCCCATAATATTTCCAGTCCCATATGTCAGTTTTCTTTGCAAGGCCAGTGTCCTTACAGTGCTGACTCCACTGGCCCGCCTCTGTGCCTCAGACCCCTCAGGCACGCTCCCATCTCAGCCGGTCCAGCAGGCTGTTCTCTGCTTGGAATGCTCCTCCCCCTGGTGTTCCCTGGCTTCTCCTGTCGTCGTTCACATCTCTGCCCCCCTCATCAGAGTGACTTTCCCTAACTATGCCTCCCTTTTCACCTTACATATATTTAGCCTGTGGGGGTTTTTCATAACATTTATCACTACCAGGCAATTATACTTACTAGCTTACTATCCTCACGTGGACCCTAAGCTCCATGAGGAGGAACTTTGATTTGTTCACAGCCTTACCCGAGAACCTAGAAAAGTACTTGGCATGTAGTAGAAGTTCAAATGTGCTTCTTTAATAAATGAATTGTAATAACATCTTACATTTGTATAGAGAGATTTACAGTTTGCTTCATGTACATTCTATTACTTACTTCATAACAACAGTGATAGAAATACTATTATCAGCTCTACTTTGCAGATGAGAAACAAACCCAAAGAAGTTTAAAGATTAGTCCAATGTCAAACATCTAAAATTGTCCATGAAGTTTCTGGCCCCCAAGCCCAATGTGGCTGCCACTTGTTGATGAAGTGTGGTGTTGATGGTGGTGGTGATGATGAGGGAGGGCAGCAGCCAGCTTGATGTTGGCAGATCTTGGTTTTCATAGGTGTTACAAGTCACAGGGACAGACTGACAGGTGGCAGAGGGCTGCAGCATCTGCTAAGGTGCTTACTGCCATGTGATTTCATCTTCGTCATCTCATTTGACCTCCTACAATCTTGCAGTGTGGCCAGAGCAGGGATTATTTAAATTCTTACCTGCACTGATATCTTTGATATTCGTAAAGCTGTCCCTACATTGATATTTCTTGCCCTTTTGTCTACTTTTGTATACACCCTTAATTTTTAATTGGTCTTCCTGTAAATATAGTTTTGTACAATATTATCTTTGGGGAGGGAGGGAGGCAAGCTGAGGTGGGGACCAGGCTGGATATAACTCCTGAGTTCTGCTATTATGCAACTAACCAGAAATACAAACCTAGTTTTTAAGGTAAGGGAGGAAAACAAAAATAACAAAACCCCAATGTGCCTCCTCTTACTCTTTTTTTAAAAATTTTTTTACTAAGGTATCATTGATAGACAATCATATGAAGGTTTCATAAGAGCAACATTGTGGTTATTACATTCACCCATATTATTGAGTCTCCCCCCACACCCCAGTACAGTCACTGTCCATCAGTATAGCAAGATACCACAGAGTCACTACTTGTCTTCTCTGTGCTTACTGTCTTCCCTGTGACCCCCACACACACCATGTGTCCCAATCATAATACCCCTCAATCCCCTTCTCCCTCCCTCCCAGCCCACCCTCCCCCATTCCACCCCTTTGATAACTGCTTGGAGTCTGTGATTCTGCCGCTGTTTTGTTACTTCAGTTTTGCTTTGTTGTTATACTCCACAAATGAGTGAAATCATTTGATACTTGTCTTTCTCTGCCTGGCTTATTTCACTGAGCATAATACCCTCTAGCTCCATCCATGTTGTTGCAAATGGTAGGATTTGTTTTCTTCTTATGGCTGAATAATATTCCATTGTGCATATGTACCACATTTCTTTATCCATTCGTCTACTGATGGACACTTAAGTTGCTTCCATATCTTGGCTATTGTAAATAGTGCTGTGATAAACATAGGGGTGCATATGTTCTTTTGAATCAGGGATCTTATTTTCTTTGGGTAAATTCCTAGGAGTGGAATTCCTGGGTCAAGTGGTATTTCTATTTTTTTGCTTTTCGAGGACCTCCATATTGCTTTCACAACAGTTGCACCAATTTACACCTACGCCAACAGTGTAGGAGGGTTCCCCTTTCTCTGCATTCTCTCCAGCATTTGTTGTTCCTTGTCTTTTGAATCTTGGCCACCCTAACTGGTGTGAGGTGATGTCTAATTGTGGTTTTAATTTGCATTTCCCTGATGATCAGCAATGTGGAGCATCTTCTCAAGCACCTGTTGGCCATCTGAATTTCTTCTTTGGAGAAGTGTCTGTTCAGCTCCTCTGCCCATTTTTTAATTGGCTTATTTGCTTTTTGGGTGTTGAGGCATGTGAGCTCTTTATATATTTTGGATCTTAATCCCTTATCAGGTATGTTGTTTATGAGTATATTCTCCCATACTCATAGGATGCCTTTTTGTTCTGTTGATGGTGTCCTTTGCTGTACAGAAGCTTTTTAGTTTGATGTACTTCCATTTGTTCATTTTTGCTTTTGTTTCCCTTGCCCAAGGAGATATATTCAGGAAAAAGTTGCTCGTGTTTATTATATTCAAGAGATTTTGCCTGTTTTCTTCTAAGAGTTTTATGGTTTCATGACTTACATTCAGGTCTTTGATCCATTTCGACTTTACTTTTGTGTATGGGGTTAGACAATGATCCAATTTCATTCTCTTGCATGTAGTTGTTCAGTTTTGATACCACCAGTTGTTGAAGAGACTGTCTTTTCCCCATTGTATATCCATGGGTCCTTTATTGTATATCAACTGGCTATATATGCTTGGGTTTATATCTGGGCTGTCTTTTCTGTTCCACTGGTCTATGGGTCTTTTCTTGTGCCAGTACCAAATTGTCTTCATTACTGTGGCTTTGTAGTGGAGCTTGAAGTCAGGGAGTGTAATCCTCCCAGCTTTATTCTACCTTCTCAGGATTGCTTTGGCTATTTTGAGTCATTTGTGGTCTATATGAATTTTAGAACTATTTGTTCTAGTTTGTTGAAGAATGCCGTTGTTATTTTGATAGGGATTGCATTGAATCTGTAGATTGCTTTAGGCAGGATGGCCATTTTGACAATATTGATTCTTCCTATCCATGAACACAGGATGAATTTCCATATATTGGCGTCTTCTTTAATTTCTCTCATGAGTATCTTGTATTTTTCAGGGTATAGGTCTTTCATCTCCTTGGTTAGGTTTATTCCTAGGTATTTTATTCTTTTTGATGCAATTGTAAATGGAATTGTTTTCCTGATTTCTCTTTCTTCTAATTCATCATTAGTATATAGGAATGCAACAAATTTCTGCATATTAATTATGTATCCTGCAACTTTGCTGAATTCAGTTATTAGTTCTTGTAGTTTTTGGGTGGATTCTTTTTATTTATTTATTCATTTATTTATTTATTTACTTACTTACTTATTTTGGTATCAGGATCTACAATTACATGAGCAACACTATGGTTACCAGACTCCCCCCATTATCAAGTGCCCACCACATACCCCATTACAGTCACTGTCTATCAGTGTAGTAAGATGCTATAGAATCACTACTTGTCTTCTCTGTGTGGTACAGCCCTCCCTGTGCGCCCCCCCCCACATTACATATGCTAATTGTAATGCCCCTTTTTTCCCCTTATCCCTCCCTTCCCACCCATCCTCCCGAGTCCCTTTCCCTTTGGTAACTGTTAGTCCATTCCTGGGTTCTGTGAGTCTGCTGCTGTTTTGCTCCTTCAGTTTTTTTCTTTGTTCTTATACTCCACAGATGAGTGAAATCATTTGATACGTGTCTTTCTCCGCCTGGCTTATTTCACTGAGCATAATACCCTCTAGCTCCTTCCATGTTGTTGCAAATGGTAGGATTTGTTTTCTTCTTATGGCTGAATAATATTCCATTGTGTATATGTACCACATCTTCTTTATCCATTCATCTACTGATGGACACTTAGGTTCCTTCCATTTCTTGGCTATTGTAAATAGTGCTTCGATAAACATAAGAATGCATATGTGTTTTTCAAACTGGGATGCTGTGTTCTTGGGGTAAATTCCTAGAAGTGGAATTCCTGGTCAAATGGTATTTGTATTTTGAGCTTTTTGAGGAACCTCCATACTGCTTTCCACAATGGTTGAACTATTTTACATTCCCACCAGCAGTGTAGGAGGGTTCCCCTTTCTCCACATCCTTGCCAACATTTGTTGTTTGTCCTTTGGATGTTGGCCATCCTAACTAGTGTGAGGAGATATCTTATTGTGGATTTAATTTGCATTTCTCTGATGATTAGTGATGTGGAGCATGTTTTCATGTGCCTGTTGGTCATCTGAATTTCTTCTTTGGAGAAGTGTCTGTTCAGCTCCTCTGCCCATTTTTTAATTAGATTATTTACTTTTTGTTTGTTGAGGTGCATGAGCTCTTTATATATTTTGGATGTCAACCCTTTATTGGATCTGTCATTTATGAATATATTCTCCCATACTGTCGGATGCCTTTTTGTTCTATTGATGGTGTCCTTTGCTATACAGAAGCTTTCCAGCTTGATATAGTCCCACTTGTTCATTTTTGCTTTTGTTTCCCTTGCCCGAGGAATTAGGTTTATGAAGAACTTGCTCATGCTTATGTCCAAGAGATTTTTGCCTATGTTTTTTTCTAAGAGTTTTATGGTTTCATGACTTATATTCAGGTCTTTGATCCATTTCGAATGAACTTTTTTGCATGGAATTAGGCAATGATCCAGTTTCATTATCTTCCATGTAGCTGTCCAGTTTTGCCAACACCAGCTGTTGAAGAGACTGTCATTTCCCCATTGTGTATTCATGACTCCTTTGTCGTATATTAATTGACCATATGTATTTGTGTTATTATCTGGACTCTATTCTGTTCCACTGGTCTGTGGGTCTGTTCTTGTGTCAGTATTAAATTGTCTTGATTACTGTGGCTTTGTAAGAGAGCTTAAAGTTAGGAAGTGTGATACCCCTGCTTTACTCTTTCTTCTCAGGATTGCTTTGGCTATTCGGGGTCTTTTGTGGTTCCATATGAATTTTAGAACTATTTGTTCCAGTTCGTTGAAGAATGCTATTGGTGTTTTGATAGGGATTGTATTGAATCTGTTGATTGCTCTAGGCAGGATGTCCATTTTGATAATATTAATTCTTCTTATGGGGTGGATTCTTTAGGGTTTATGTGCAATATCATGTCATCTGCAAACAGTGACAGTTTTACTTCTTTGTTTTGTGTGATTGCCATTGCTAGGACCTCCAGTACTATGTTGAATAAAAGTGGAGATAGTGGGCATCCTTGTCTTGTTCCTGATTTTAAAAGAAAAGCTTTTAGCTTTTCACTGTTAAGTATGATGTTGGCTGTGGGTTTGTCATATATGGCCTTTATTATGTTGAGGTACTTGCCCTCTGTACCTATTTTGTTGAGAGTTTTTATCATGAATGTATGTTGAATTTTATTGAATGCTTTTTCAGCATCTATGGAGATGATCATGTGGTTTTTGTCCTTTTTGTTGATGTGGTAGATGATGTTGATGGATTGTTGAATGTTGTATCATCCTTGCATCCCTGGAATAAATCCTACTTGATCATGGTGGATGATCTTTTTGATGTATTTTTGAAGTCAGTTTGCTAATATTTTGTTGAGTATTTTTGCATCTATGTTCATCAGGGATATTGGTCTGTAATTTTCTTTTTTTTGTGGTATCTTTACCTGGTTTTGGTATTAAAGTGATGTTGTCCTAATAGAATGTGTTTGAAAGTATAACCTCCTCTTCTACTTTTTGGAAAACTTTAAAGAGGATGGGTATTAGGTCTCCAAATGTTAGATGAAATTCAGTGGTTAAGCCATCTGGTCCAGTAGTTTTGTTCTTAGGTAGTTTTTTGATTACCACTTCAATTTCATTGCTGGTAATTTGTTCAGATTGTCTGTTTCTTCCTGGGTCAGTTTTAGAAGGTTTTATTTTTTTAGAGAGTTCTCTATTTCTTCTAGATTATGTGCCTCCTCTTATTCTTATTCCTCCTCTTCATTCTCTCCTTTGTCTACTTAGTTCTCTTCCTTCCCCCAACATTGATTTTGATCTTGAGAATTACCTTGTTTGTGTTCTGATATGAATTAACTTCAGTTTTCTAGATTGTACATTCCAGCATTAGAAATGTAGGAACTGATTTGAGAAGAGACTGCACACATACCATAGGAGATGTATGGTTTCACACGAGCCCTGTAAGACACATGAGGCCAAGAAGGAAGATTGTTGCCAAATGATGCTGAATAAGGGATTTCAGGGTCTCTGTTGTGTGTCATATACTGGACAGGGCATTGTAGGGGACACATAGTCATTATATAATTATACACCAGATGTTTGCAAACTTTTCTCCTAAGGGCAGATAGTAAATATTTTAGCTGTTTAGTCTTTGTCACAACTGTTCAACTCTGCATTTGAATCTCAAAAGCAGCCATACAGAGGATAAATAACTGAGGGTCTTTGACCTGAGAGTCTTACTTTGCCAAGCCCTCCTACCGACAGTAAGTTCTACAAATTTTGTAGGGTGACCATGGAAAGTTTTACTGGATTACAACTTGAATAAGGCCTTGAGCAGTGGAGAGTGGGCAATTTAAAGAAGAACAAACCAGGCAACATAGGGAATGCTTAAAGAACATGGAGCAAATTAGCCTGGCTAGTTTTTAGAGGCTTGGCTCCTCAGTGATGAGATTCCTATTTTAGGGACATTTCTGTACAGAAAGGACTAAGATAGTCCTGTTCTTAGGCTGCTTTCCAGTATACTGGGTGAGTGTAGTCATCACACCCACCAGGGTTGGAAGGTGGGAGTGGTGACCTTGAGTCATTGCTTCTAACCTGCTTCTTGCCCTGGCGGAAGGGTAATTGCCTGTCCTTCTCTAGAGTTAGATTGCCTAGGTTTACTTCCTGGCTTAATCACTGTGAGCCTTACTGTCCCCATCTGTAAAATGGAGATATTATTGTATTATTAATGAGGATTCAGTGAGATAATCCATGTAAAGTGCTAAGTATAGAAGTATTCATAAGAGTAAAAGCTCAGTAAATGGTAGCTGTTCTTTTCATAACCTCTAAATTACATTGAAAATGTTAGTGTTTCTTTGCTAGAATTATTTTAGATTCCTAAAGTGAGTGTGTGTTCAGAATAGCTTGACTGTTTCACTTTGTGTAAATAAATTAAACTGATGAGTTTATAAAAAGCTGTAGATGGTAGAAATATTTGTCTGCTGTAGCCTTGGCTCTAGGGAACAAGTCTCCCTAAGGGTTCTTAGGGTTCTTATTTGTAAGAGCATATTCACTTAAGTTGATGGTCATAGTTCACATGGCCTGTGTGGCTAAAAATCCCAAGGTCAAGATTTCAGATTAAAGTGATTGTAGGTTAGTAGTGCCCCAGGTGCAGAGCATATCCCCACTGAAAAAAGGATAGACTTTAAACTCAGGCCTCAAGGGCTTCCTACAGATGAAGTCTGAGGAACATGAGTTAACGCATTTTGCCAACAATGACGAAACCCCTCTCAATAACACCTGAGGGAGACTCAGTAGGAATAAGAAACAATAAACTATAGAATCACTCTGCAGCAAAGATTTGCCTAAAGTTAGCAGATACAGACTATAAAATGAACATTTAAAAGATACATAATATAATTTTTAGAAGAATTAAAAAGTGTAGAAACAAGTATAGGAACAAGAGACTAACATAACTGACCAGATTTTTTTTCTAAAATAACCTATAGTAGCAGTAGAGCCTGGGTATTTGGTGGCTCTTATTTTGCCTGTGACAGGCTGACACATACACAAACACAGAGTTGTAGACTTTTCTGGTTTTTAATTTATTCTATTCAACCAATATTTTCTGTACCAAGCACTCTGTGAGGCACTGGTAGAGAGGACTACAGACTTGGAGGTGGCGCTTATCTTCAAGGAGCTTATAGTCTACTCTTGCCCTTGTTTTCTACATGTTGTCAGTCTTTGGAAGACTAAGACAGAAGACGATAGAGACTACGGACATATTGGCCTAACAAGATTTTGGGGCTGCTATTTTACTGCCCATGCATAGCCAGGTCTGTCCTTCAGCATACCAGTCAGCTCAATTCACCTATGCTAAAAATTAACCAATACACCTTGAGTACAGTAACGCCTACTGCCCTGGAGTTGTTATTTCATTGGCAGAGTCCTCTGATGCCAGGGATCTCTCTAAGTTCTGGTTTTTGTAAGCTCCCTTCTATCCAGAACTCCTAACTCACTGCCCAAAGAATTCATCTATAAAAAGACAAGGATAACACTTTAACAGGAAAACTGTGCATTTGCTCACAGGCTGTTCATCACTTTGAGAAGTAACTAAAATATAGCAAATATTTATTAATTCTGAAAATCCTAACCTATTGATATATGTATTTATAGGGCCCAATAGTTGACATTGGAAGAAAGGAAAATTGGGAAGGAGTGAGATTTGTTTGAGTGGGGCCTAAGGAAGACTTCATAGAAGAGGTGGCATTTGAATAGGAGTATGAAAGATGAATGGGATTTTGATGGTTTGGTAAGGAGGAGGGATCATAAAGAGCATTCTAGACTGAAAGAAGAACATGAGGAAAAGACAGAGAGATTTGAAAGTGTAAATACTATTTCTGTAGAGGTGAGAAATGTGGCAAAAAGGGACTTTTGCTTTCCCATTATGGAGTTCCCTCTTTCTGTCCCTCCACTCTCATTTTACCCTATTACTCCATAGCCCTTTTTATTCCACTTGGGATGTTGGGATGGACCCCTGTTGAGATACCTGCAGGGGAATAACTTTCCCTTGCATATTAATGGGATTATCAAATAAAATATTCATGTGACTGCAAAACAGTTTTCATTTGTGTTACTAAATGGTATCTTGGAATGGGTGGTTCGGGAATGTTTTTCAGGTTGAAAATATCCTCTTGCATGACCGAGGCCATTATGTCCTGTGTGACTTTGGAAGTGCCACCAACAAATTCCAGAATCCACAAACTGAGGGAGTCAATGCAGTAGAAGATGAGATTAAGAAGTAAGCTCTTCCTCCTTCCTTGGAGTTTTGTCCATTATCAGATCAGAAACTTTACTTTCAGTTTATGGATGAGAAGATCAAGGTGGGAAGACAATGATGCTAGTCAGTTACCCCTCATCTCAGAGCAACACGTTGGCAGTTGGATTGTTTGATTTCAGGTGAAGGAGGCAGAGGGGTTTCTCAATCATTGATCAGGAGAGTAAAGGAATCTTATAGCACTTTATAAATGGTCCTATGATTATTGAACGTAGATATTTTGGCTTAAGTCGTATAGCCCTTAAAAAGATGAATGGTGCACACACTGTAGAAGTACTGTGATACTTTTAAGGGGGATCACAACAACTGTAACATTATCAGTCAGTTGGATGTGCTTTTTATTGAGCCCTAAATTGCTGTATATTCCTTTGTTCTTATAAGGAGCTCACCTGCAATCTACTGGAATTAATGGTGAGTAGGGCTATTGAAGTCTCTACAGATATTGAATCACTGACTTCATGAGAAATTGTGTCTTTAGATTTGTGACTCCAGAAGGAACCTCACTCTTCCCCTAATGGTCCAGAGTGTTGGGTTTTTCATGGCAACGACACTCACTGTTACTACAAATACATCAACAGGCTGGCATATGTACTTACATCCTGATCCTCTCCTGTCCTGCATCACCCCTGGCAACTAAGCCCGCAGCAGGAAGACTTTTGGCCCAAGGCCCTGGTGGATATAAACCACAGTGCCCCCTGGGCTCCAGAGACTCAAGCAGCACAGGTCACACCAGGTGACATCAGGTCACTCACTTTGAAGATGAGTTTATACTATTCTTTTCTTGAGCCAGAGATAAGAGGAAAACTGTTGTTTCAGCCTTATTCCAGTAGTGAAGAGCCATTTACCTCCCACCCCAGAAGGGCTCACTTTCTGCTCTTCTCTAAAACATCCCAGCCAGTATTACATCTCTGTTGAGCCACATGTAAGAGGATTACTGTGTTTAAAAACAATCATCAAAATATAGTATCAGCAAGGATTTACAGGAAACAGTTTTGTCATTTGAGGACTCAAGAAAGGTTGCTTTTAGAGTTTGTTTAGTGCCTTGGTGTCTGGGTCCCCACATGCTCTTAGGCTATAAGAACTGCTGTTAGAGGGCCACAGGTATGTACCAAGGACAGCTTTCATTTTATCTGCACAGATATTTCATCCAGTTTCCTAAGATTACTCCCAGGGAACTAGGCTCTATTAATACATATGTATATATATTTTTTAATTTAAAGTATTTGTGCTACCCCTGGTTCTTAATTATAACATTGACATTTTTAACAAAAATTGACTCTCTCGATTGTAGATACACAACGCTGTCCTATCGAGCACCAGAAATGGTCAACCTGTACAGTGGCAAAATCATCACTACGAAGGCAGACATTTGGGTATGTGTCAACTAACCTATCCACATTTCAGATATAAGCAGTCTTGACTGTAAACTCCCAAGTTTAATGCAAATAGTGCCATATCAAGAGTGGCTCCTGTACCATATCATGTGTACTTGGGATTATTTTCGACTTGAGGTGACCAGCCACTGCTTCGTAAAGCATGTTAAAGGAAGTAACTTTAGAGCTCTCTGCAAATTATTCAGGTGTGCCATTATTTAGGTGGTGTTCACATATGTGTTACTAGTTCTTAAGAGAAGAACAGCTGAAATACTTGTCCTTCATTGGAGCACAGTTTGGTAGTGATGGTGGAAATAATGTAATTCAGCAGCTAAACAACGTTAGTTTCTAATATGTTAATAGTACCTAGTTTTTATATATACTAGTAAGTCTCTTAGAAGACCAATTTGCAGATATGGTAAATAAATCACAAATGGCAATGTGCTTTCTTTCTTTTTTTAGGCTCTTGGATGTTTGTTGTATAAATTATGTTACTTCACTTTGCCATTTGGAGAGAGTCAGGTGGCAATTTGTGATGGAAACTTCACAATTCCTGATAACTCTCGATATTCCCAAGATATGCACTGCCTAATTAGTAAGTATTAAGAGTTTTTAGTTTCATATTTTTATCTCTAATCTCTAAGAATGAATTGGAGGATAAAGGGATTAGATCCCAGAAGTGGTGGGTTGGATGTGAAGATAAAAAAAACCACTTGTCAGTGATTGGTCACTCAAAGACAATATAACAGTGTCTAATTAGAGTGGTGTGTCTTTTTGCTAGAAATCTAAACAGTTTTACACCCAGCAGAAATCCTGCCTGTGCTTTAAGCAGTGCAGTACTGCTCTGTTCCCTCACAGTCAGTGTGAGAGCTCTGGTACCGAAGGAGTCCTACTGACTTGTATCAAATGATAAGAAATTCATCTTTTCAAAACTGGAAACAACTCAAATTAAAATGATTGCCATGCGTTGGCTGGAGTGAATACATAATTAAAACTGTATAACTATGGAACTAGGTTTTTTTCTCTCAATCCATCTCTGGATTTTGATAACAAGCACTTAAATTCAATGCTTTGTTTAAAATGTTTTTTAAGATTTTTCTATTCTTTTACACTGTCATAGCAAGCATATGTACTAATGTTCATTAAGCAGATGGTAGAACAATAATCGTCATACAAGCCCCTCTACTAAAATGCTAAACAGAGATTTTTTTATCATCTTTTTACATTGGTCAAGACACTTGGTATCTAAATTTTTAACCAGTATGGATTATAAATCCTGAGCAACCCAGTTTGTGTCCTGGGTAGGGATACACTGGAGAAAATAGAAGCATATTTGTGGCAGAATATCTGACATTTGTTGAGGGCCTACTTGTACTTCAGTTAATTCTTAAAACCTTATATTGTAAGTATAATTATCCCCATTATACAAATGAGGAAACTGAGGCTGAGAAAATATAGGTAACTTACCCAAACTAACAGAGTTATAGCTTTTAAATGACTAGCCATTCCATTGTGCCAGTTTTATCAGTCAACCTCTTCTGCTTATTAACAAAAAGAGGGAGAAATGGAGTATTTAATAGCTGTTGGATTGTTTTCAGAAGTAAAATATTACAATAGTCCCTCCTTATCCTCAGTTTCAGTTACCTGAGGTCAACCATGCTCAGGAAGCAGATGATCCACCTTCTTAGTCAGAAGGTCAATGTAGCCTATCGCTAGGTCACAAAGCCTACATCATTCACCTCACTTCAGCTCATCATGTAGGCATTTTATCATCTCACATCGTATCACAAAACAAAGGGTGAGTACAGTACAATAAGATTTTGAGAGAGACCACATTCATATAACATTTATTACAGTATGTTGGTATGATTGTTCTATTTTATTATTAGTTATTATTAATCTCTACTGTGCCTAATTTATAAATAAAACATTTAAGTATGCATATATAGGGAAAAAACACAGTATATATAGGGTTCAGGACTATCATAGGTTTCAGGCATCCCTGGGGGAGTTGGAATGTATCCCCTGTGGATAAGGGGGTACTACTGTATCTCTGTTTTAGAGTTGCTACTATGTAAATGAGAGGGAAATACAGTAAAGTGGCCAAATTAGATACTAGAATGGTAGGAGTTTTTTTGTAATATATGTTTTTTCTTTCTAACTTTTGTGTAGCAGATTTATATTAGGAAAAACTACTCTTTATGAATGTCTGTAACACTGACATATTTCCCAAACTCTGACCTGTTTCAGTTTACAGACTACTTGAAGATTCCATGGTCACCCTAAACTCACAGGTCTAAAGTTAAATATATTGTCATTGCCCTCCTCCCTTCTTACTCCCAGTGTACACCTCCCCTCTCCTCTTTATAGAGTTTCTATCATTGGCATCACTCTTCAAGCCTGGTTGAGTGAAATTTAAGGTTTTGTTTGCATGTGGCCAGCAAGAGAGAGGAAGGAGTCTGTTATTTCCTAAGTGACACTCTGTCTTTGGAGTTTCTCCTATTTTGATTACATTCTCTGTGTTCTCATCACTGTCACCATAGTATATACACACTCAGTCAGCTCATACCTGTACTGACTGGTGGTTGGCTACCAGCTTCTTTCCTGTCTCTTCAGTTAACCCAACCCACCCTCACCATGAAATTAATCTTATAAGTGCCACTCTATCCAGTCCCTGTTAGTAGACTTCATGACTTGCCAGTGGTCCCATAGTAGGGCCTGAGGTTCTTGGCATGGCATTAAAGATCCTTCATATTCTGATTCCACCCCACTCACCCGGCATTATTTCCCTGTATTCTCTGACAAGAAAATCTTGCCCTGCACCTCTCACTTCTCTATTTTCTCGTAACAAGGCATTCATTTTCTTTCTGCAAGTCCATTTTTGCTCAGACTCTTTTCTCAACTTAGAATGTCTTTTTTCTCTGCTTTCCTTGGACTAATTAAAATCTTTCCGGTCTTCAAGGACCAGCTCAAGTCCTGCATTTTCTGCAAAGCCTTCACAAGACTATTCCCCTCATTAGTCTTTTCTGAATTTAGTGTCCAAAGTATTCATTTGATTCCTTAAGCAATAAATTGCTTTGTATTGTTGTGTGTATGTATACATATACATGTTAGTATGTCTTCTGAGAAGTTTTTTTTCCTGAGGATTTTTCCAGCTTCAGAAAGGGCAGAAGCTTAAAGGATTTGGAAACAGACAAGTGATCTCGAGATCAGGATAAAAGTAGAGGTATACTTGTTATTTTGCAATTTCTTTTAGACTGGAAACCAGCTAATATCTCTAACAAAAGAATAATAGGTAAATTCTTGCAATATGAGTTTTAGTTATAATCATCAAGAATAATCATTAATTTAGCAAGATATTGTAAACTAAGAAGACCAGAAGCAGGACTCTATAACTTCCTAGATGCCACAATATGAAGGTGGCAATTTTCATATTGAGAGCTTGCATCCCTGCTGTACGAGGCACAAGAACTTCAAGTATCCTTGTTATAATTCAAAAACTTTGTTTCTTTGTGAGATGAAAGATTTTAGGAAAGTTAGAACGTCCCTTTTTAAGAGGAGAGGAAAAGAACTGATTGCACTGTCTGGCTTTGGTGAGAAATAAAAATCGAGAACAATATTTTGGTAATAGAGGAATTATGCTTCCTAGCTAACATGGTGACTGTTAGGTATTATTAAATAAGTTCACATATGTTTATCTTAGGGTATATGTTGGAACCAGACCCTGACAAAAGGCCGGATATTTACCAGGTCTCCTACTTCTCCTTTAAACTCCTCAAGAAGGAATGCCCGATTCCGAACGCACAGGTAGGTGAGAGGTGCTTTACAGGGGAAGTAAACATTACCAACTTGCCATGTAGAATTCCTGGGGTGTTAATCAGCTCCTTAATGAGTCCAGGTGTCCCTTGCTTCAGCTAGCAGGGGACAGTCAAGCAAAGCTCACTATGAAGCAATTGCTGTAAAGAGTTTTCCTTTAGAATTTAATTATTAAACTGAGGCAATTACACTGAAAAAAAAAGCCCTAGGGATTGAGTTGAATACTTTGGTAAAGAGTGACCAACATTTGTCTTGTTGACGTTTCACAGTTGACTGAGAGCCATGTGCCTGTTATATTTACCTAGAGGTGGTTAGGCAGGCTGCTTTTCTGAGGCAAGGCTTTTCTGGACTTAGCCGACGCTTGTTGGAACAAAAGCTGCTTGTCCCTTTTCTCCTTCCTCGCAGCAGAGCTTACTTGATTTTGCCTCTGCTCTTGGCCATCTATAACTCCTATTCCTCTACTTTCCCCATTCACATCGGGCCACAGCAGTATTTCTACATTTAGTAATCTTAAACCGTGTACTCACAGTTTTCAAAAGACAGGGCTTGCAAACACCTTTTTTGCCGTCTTGGCATATTTTTCATGTTGCAGCATGAGCCAATGCTTTTGAATGTTTTACTAATGGATGCCATAACAAATAAGTGCTTCTCTGAAGTTATCTTGTTAGTTTCTCCAATCATGAATTTTTGATGCCACTATTGGAGCTTGAGCTCAAGAGGTGGTATTGGATGATGCAGAATCCATGCTAGAGGATAAATAACCCTCTTCTTTCCTCCCGCATTTGGAATCAGATGTGGGACTTATTCATATGGAGCTCAGAATATTGGCTTGATTACTAATAAGAGTGAGTCAGAGAATGTAGCTTGACCAGTCCGTCTCTGCACATTGGGCCCATGTGACTGAGCAGTGAGTGCCTGATTCCTGCCAGACAGACTCCTCCCTAAAGGAAGGAGGGCCAGGGCAAGTCCGGCTAGCTTGCTTTTACCTCTCAGTTCTATCAGTCAAATCAATCACCCTTCTCCCTTGGGAGAGGACTGCTTGGAGAGTGGACGAGAAAGCAGGAGAAATCTTTTCACAGAAAATCCCCTCACCTGGAAACATCAAGGACTGGGAGGTCCCTCCTGGAAGCAGTCTTATTTCTAGTATCCATTTGTTGGATTTCCCAGATGAAAATGAAGAATACTGTACAGCAACCTACCATGGCCATGCTTTCTTTTGCTATCCCACTTCTCCATTCATAAAATAAATAATGTGAAATATAATTGGAAGCATTAAATGGTAATACCGGTTACAGACATAACTATTCCTTCCCGTTCCTTCCATAACATCACCTCTAAGCTGTGCTGCAAGAAGGACGCTGACATCAATCCCCAGGGCCCTCAGCCAGGTGGAGAAGGTTGAGAATGACGGGGGAGGAGGGTGCTGCTCATAGGCTGTGCTACCCTCTTCTCAGGTACATTGCCTCGCTCACTGGGCCTGAGTCCGATAAGATGTACTTTTAGTTAACTTCCCTTCCCTTTACTAGAGATCAGGACTGGGAAGCCATTCCGGAAGACTCCAGTATATTTCCATCAGCCCAGTCATGCTGGTTGTTAGTTTACAAAGAAATCTGTGATATTGTTTTCTAATTTTCTTTCAATTCTGTAGAGCTCTCCCATCCCTGCAAAACTTCCAGAACCAGTGAAAGCCAGTGAGGCAGCTGCAAAAAAGACCCAGCCAAAGGCCAGGTAAGAAATGCCTCCTGAGCATGTGTGCCACTCCCGTGTTTCTTGATTCTTGTGCTGCCACGGCCAGAGGTTGCACAGAACAGGAAAGCAAGCTCTGTCTCCTCTTGGCAGAAACTGTTTTTTGGGAGTACAAGAGGAATGTAATGAAATACAGTGATCTACATTTGAAAGAGAATCAAGAACTCCACAGCTGTTTTCTTTGCTTGAGAATAGGTCCAGGGATGTGGCAACAGCAGACTTTAAGTACTGATAGTCAAGAGTGTCCTAAAATGTTCAGGCCTTTGTTTAGCTCCATTCACCACCCTAATCTCACAACCACAACCTCCCTTTCTTACCTTCTGTTGCCCTGACCACATTAGGAATCCACAGGTCAAAGCACCAAGTCCATGAACAGCAGAAGAGCCTGTGGATCTTAGCTGATCACATCCTGTGTAACCTAGGGTCTTCCAAGAAGCAGATAGGTGCCAAGAGAGGAGTAAAGAAGCTAGAATTTTATTTGGGGAAATGCCCCTGTGAGAAAAATAGGGAGGGAAAGATGGGGGAGCTATCAGAAGGTGATGTAAGTCTGACAGGGAGAGGGACAAGAAGACTGGGTGCAAGTGGCCCAGAAACCACCGTACAGTGTAAGGAAGGTTCACCAAAGGTGTCAGAGAATCCTGGAACCAAAGTCAGCTACCAGAGGAATTCCCCTCCAGCTCCTAGGAACAGCATGAGCTAACATCCTGTAGCTGGGAGCGGCCTGTGGGAAGCGCGGCCTCAGGGCAGACAAGAGGTGGGTGTCAGCAGCACAGGGCCTGGGGCACTTGGGCTTTTGCACCCTTTGTAGTTGTGGGCCCGCAGGGCACATCTTCAGGGCAGCCTTGCCTTCCAAATGGCAAATTCCAAGGGCAGTTCAGAAGATATTTATACACCTCTTTTCTACCACATTCTCTGTATCAATAAAGTACTCAAGATGGGAATAGGTAAATTTTAATAGAACAGTAAAATAGCTTACACATTAAAACATTTTTGAATACTGCCCGAATGCCTGCTGATGTGGCTCTAAAGTAGTAAGACTTTGGTTTTTAATAAACTTTGCAAACTATATCCATGTTGTTACTTTGGAGTCTGTTTATTTCTTAGATAAGTCTGCCATACTGACCTCTGGGAATTGTTTTTGGGGCTGATTTAATGAGCTTTGAGTTTTGATTTATGGCCATCTTGTACTAGGCCCAAATATAGTATGTACTGAGGCTAAGCAAGGATCCATTCCCATTAAGCCCGCACATTTGTAAAAATGATAATAACCACTAACATTTGAGTGTAACATTTTACACAACTTTGTTGTGTAAAAATGGAGAAAATATCTCCATCATAAGGCCAATGTGAACATCAGATACATCAATGACTGTGGAACAGTTTTATAAACTATAGAGTGCACATACTGTTAGTTTGTATGGACTTCAGTAATGCTGTGAGAATACACAAACTTCACAGCCAAGAGGTTTGGGTCTAAGTTGTCCTTTCTATAATACACAGTGATTTCATTTCCATTTTCGTATCTGCTCCACAGTCCTAAGAGGTTGGTTTTTCTTTCTAACTCTATTTTTAAAGTAGCCACTATTCATTGAGGCATCATATATACCAGATAACATACTTGGTACTTTATATAAATGACTTCTTTCCTTAAAACAAATCTATGAGGTTGTTATTCTCACTTTACAGATGAGGAAACACTCAGAATTATAAGTTGCCAAAGGTAGTTAATGTGCGGTTAAGAAATGAACCAGAACCAGAACTCTAGCACCCACACTCTTTCTACTCTGTACATCAAATGATTTGCCTGTGTTTTTCCAGTTTATAAAACACGCACAGGACAACTTAGAGCTGGATCTCTGAGCCTCAAAGTTTGTATTTTCTCACAGCATATTGAGGTCCATACAAACTAATATTTTCAGTACTCTACAGTTTATAAAACAGTTTTGCGGTCATTGACACATTTAATGTTCACATATGCTTTACGATGTAGGTATTATTTTCTCCATTTTACACATAAGATACCCAAGACTAAAAGAGGTTCAGTGACATACCTGTTATCACGCAGTTCATGGAAAGCTAAGCTTGAATACAGTTTTTTTATTTTTTGACTCTGGATCCCATTGTCACTAAGATATTACTCTTGGAAGTCCAATGTGGAAGTTCTTAGCATTTGGTTTTCTATGGAAGCCTCCCAGGCCCGTGGAGGGTCTTTCTTTTACGTTTCTTCTCTTCTCCATCATCTATCCCCTCTTCTTTCCCACCTCCCTTCCCCAGGTTACAGCCTCCTCAAAGGAAAGAGTTTTTATATGACCAGTTCTTTCCCCCACACAAGAGCGTCTTTCTGGCAGGATGCCCTTGAAAAGCCTCAAGGTCCAGGATGGACATACCTTGGGCATATGTCATAGTAAAGGACATGGGGCCGGCAGCTTTGTTTCCTGTTTTGCATTTCATGGAGGCTATACTGGCCATATTTTGGAAATCTTCATGAAGCTTGCTTATTTTGGCCAAACTTCAGTTATACTCCTTCAAGTTCAATTTCAAGGACAACCACTCTGATTGGAGTTAGGTAATAGCCAGTTGTGTGGACTGCTCTAAATGAATGGACCTTTCCAGTGGGTGTTAGCACCATCACAAGGAACAACCGGACTACACAGCAGTCCTTCAAATATTCATTTGGATTAGAGTTGCCTGTGAGTTACAGATAGGCCAGAATGACAGTGGCTTATATAAGGTGGACATTTATTTTTTTCTCACAAGTAACAAAACCTGGAGGTAAGCTTTCCATGGCAGGTATGGCAGTTGTGTTCCACCAAGTCTGGAGGCACCCAGGCTTCTTCTTGCTCACAACTCTACCATCCTGGTGGTTGTGACCTCATGGGCCAATATGGCAGCATCCCTATCTGAGGCCACAGGATGAAGGAGTAGCCAAAGAAGAAGAGAGACAAAGGGCATGCACTAGTTATTTCTTACAGTTTCTGGAAACTGCCACATAGCAATGTGCTTACATCCCATGTAAAGCTATCAATTAGACACACAGCCTCATCTGATTGCAAGAGCCACTGGACAATGTGAATTTTACTCTGGGTGACCCTATGGCCACCTAAAAATTTTTTAAATTAAAATATACTTGACATATAACTGTGTAAATTTAAGGTATGCAATAGCTAAAAATGTTATTACCATGGGAAGAACTCAAGCATGTGTATTGGAGAAAATGGAGTTCCTGTCATACTCCCCAAATCCTTTACCTTGAATTATTTTACTTATTTTATCTAGTTGCCTTACTGGATTCTCAATTACATGCTTTTTTATTGGAGAGAGACCATTTTGACAGCTATTTCTAATCAAGTTGAAGTTCCCTCTCCATCTGACGGAGATGCTTCAAACCCCTATTTGCACCATCACCCAAAGTATATTCTGGGAAATGCTAGGAGGTATTAGATAATAGGATCCCAAGGTCAAATAAGGTTGAGAAACATTGCATTCTATATAGTGTTCTTTCTGTTCTCCATGTACAAAAAGTTCTGCTGGAAATCTGCTCAATATATTTTGATCAGTGTGTTAAAACTTACTTCCCCATTAAGTCCTTTTTTATAACATCTAGTAATATGTATCTAGTGGAAAACCTTTTAGGAACTGTTGATTAAGATCTGGAAGGTTTCAGTGAGTGTGGGGAAGAAAGCTAATCCATCATGTACTCTGTCTATCCCTCCTCGTTTCCCCATACTTAACATGGATTTTTTTCTCTTTTCTTTTTCTAGACTGACAGATCCCATTCCTACCACGGAGACTTCAATTGCACCCCGCCAGCGGCCTAAGGCTGGGCAGACTCAGCCAAACCCAGGAATTCTTCCCATCCAACCAGCCCTGACACCTCGAAAGAGGGCCACCGTTCAGCCCCCACCTCAGGCTGTAGGTCAGTAACTTGGTTGGTTTGAAACTTGGCACACCTTTTTATTACTCTGAACAACAGAGAAGTCTTAGAAGCTGAGTTTGCTTCAGGAATGAAATCCAGAGACACAAAAAATAGTGGTTTTCCTTGAGGAACAGGAGGTTAAACTGCCATTGAAATTGTATGGCAAGTGGCTGGCAAAAGAAGAGGCCTCTCAATGACTTCCGTGGGGGACCTCCAGGACCGCTGAAGCCTATTTTTTCCAGTCTTGGCCCTGATTTTGTGGCTTGGTCCATTCATCCCATACCTACCTGTTTATTTCATATACTTATCTTTGCCTTTAAAGAAACAGGATTTGCCTCTTTTTCACACAGAGGAATTGTTTCTTTGGTGTTCTGTCTCGTAAAGTATCTGTCACCACTCCATGTTTTGGTATTCTGTTTCTAATAAGATGACAGAGTTTGGTTTCATAAAGAGAATTGATCCAAATTATCAAGTAACTAAACTTAACCATCACTTCTCCTACCAGGAAACTGCTTTCAGTGAATTTGACGGCCATCTACTTAATAGCCTGGCATCTATACTGGGGTTGTGTAACTTAAATGTAAAACATCAAAGGATGCGTTTGTCCTGCAGGATGCCAGTAAGTTTATACACAAGAGCATCAAAGGCTGGTTGAATATGTGGATGCTCAGGGTGCTGACTAAAGGAATAATTGAGTAAATGGGATGGTGAGTAAGAGAAGACATGTTCCGAAGGAGACAAGCAGTGAGCCTTGTTTTGAAAAACATGAAGCGCATCATTTAGCAAGAAGAAGGAAGGGCCTTCCAGGTACAAAGACAGTGAGGAGCACATGGATCTCGAGATTATCTGTCTACTTCTCATGCTTTCTTTGTTGCTTTGGCAAGAAAGGAAGCATTTTTGTCTGGAAGAGTTTTGATCGCTTATATGGAATTTATTCTCCTTGCAGGATCCAGCAATCAGCCTGGCCTGTTAGCCAGTGTTCCCCAACCAAAAACACAGCCTCCACCCAGCCAACCTCTACCACAAGCCCAGCTGAAGCAGCCACAGGCTCCAGCCACCGCACAGCAGCCACCTTCCGCTCCAGCTCAGGGGCTGCCCACCCAGGCCCAGGCCACCCCCCAGCACCAGCAGCAGCTCTTCCTCAAGCAGCAGCCGCAGCCACAGCCGCAGCCCCCACCCCCGGCGCAGCAGCCCGCGGGCACGTTTTACCAGCAGCAGCCACAGCAGCAGGCCCAGGCTCAGCAGGTAGGGTGGTCAGTCTAACCCTTTCTTGGTATATCTGAGCCATCACTGTGAAAAAGACCACTGGTATAGGCATCTTCCTTGGGAAGCCCTGGGAAGACAGCCAGCCATTAACCATGGCATCGTTGCTCCTCACAGATGTAGATACTATAAAGCATTGTGTAGTGGAACAATCACTGGGTCACTTGCACCCTGATCTCAGGTTGGAATGGGGAATTCTTTCCCTGATTGAGGAATGCTAGCAAGGGAGCTATTTTTTTTAAGGACTCTTTTCTTCTTTACTTCCTAATGTAACTATAGCAGCATTATCATACTGGGGAAAAAAACAGCAATAATAATTTATTGTTATCATTCAAATATCCAGTTAATTTCTTTCTGATGTCTTATGATATAAGTTGGGTGTTTGAGTCAGAATACAAACAAGGTTCACATTATTACATTTAGTTGTGATATACCTTTTTTGTCCATTATCTTTTCATATATTTTTTTCTACATTTTTTACTATGAACATATTCATTTTATAATAATTGACATATCTTTTATCTGTAGGTGCCCCCTCCCTGTTTTTTTCCTCTTTGCCATTTAAGTTTTTAAGAAACTAGCTCATTGGTCCTGTGGTATTCTCCACATTCTGGATTTGGCTGATTGCATCCCTGTGGTATAATTTAGTATGTTCTTCCGTCCCCAGTGTACTGAGGCCTGCTCAATACTTGATTCAGTTTGATAATTATTTTTTCTTTTGTTTCCATCACATCAGGACGCCATATGTCTAGTTGTGCTCTCTTCTATTAATATTCAGATCAGTCAGTGAATGGGGTGTTGTCTCTCTGATCCATTCATCTGATGTTCCCCATCAGCTCAGCAGCCATTGCCGATCATTCCCTGAGTCTCCTAATGCATTAGGGATGGCAAAATGATGATACTCCAGCATTCCTTCTTCACTTGAGCTGGAATTTTTCTTTGAAGAACTTTTTTTTATCAACTACTTGATTACACTGAGGAACTGTTTTTACAGAAAAGGCAGGAAAAATGCTCAATTCTTCCCCTGTGTTTACTCAGAATATTCCTGGTATTACCCAGATGTAAACAGTGAGGTTTTTGTTTTGTTTTGTTTTGCTTAGGATCATTACAAACGCATGGATTTTAACGTGTCAAATATGTTTCCATACATTGCCATTTAAAAAATTATTTTGATATTCAAGTTGTTCCAACTTTGGCCAGTGGCACTATAAATTGACTCCTGAGTACTTTGGTGGTGACTCCAGTAGTCTTTAATGGTTTCCTTGTTATTTAGTGTAACAAGCTGTTTCAGGCTCATTCTGCCCTTAAGCTGGAAGCAGTGATCCCTCTACCAGGAGCTCCATTTCCTTGTAATGGCAATGGTATTTAGAGACCACACGTTTGGTGTTAGGACTATTCATTTGCTAATGGTTAGTTATTGACGTTAGGCCTTTTCAGTGGACAGTTAGGAAATACATTTTGGGTTTTTCATTTTGTTTAATTTTATTAATCAAATATATACCATGAATTCAAATTTACATTCCTAATTCAGATTTGTAATCTTAGGATTTTCATTTAAACTTCTTAGATTTTATATTTGTATTTTTCTCATTTGGAAATCTTGATTCCTTAAGTAACAGTAGCATAATTAATTAATTGATTTATAATTTCAGGACAACAGTACCAATATGACAACAGAAAAAACAGTTTAACAGTTTTTGCTCCTTTCACCCTTAGAATATTTATCTCATTATTTTCTGGGACGTTTTCCTACCAACTGTATAAACAGGTTTATTTGCTTTGTTTTGCTTTCACTTTTTAGTTACTGCCTTTTAGTTTAATCTTGTTTTGTGAAAATATATTACGTAGTTTCAAAGTTAAATCTGCAAAATTCTATCCCTTACATGCTTGATTTTATAGAGGTAGTCTTCATTCCTATTTACAGCTTGAGAGTGTTTCCTTTTAGGGACATTTGGCATAATTTATCCAATCAGCCCCCTGTTGATAAACATTTGGTTGTTTCTAGCATTCTGCAGTTATAATTAGGCAGCTGTTTATTGACTTCTGATTCTTTTTAACCCTTTAACTTTGCCTGCGTAGGCAAACAGTATCTTCTCAGTTAACTCTATAACTAAGTAACAGTGTTTGGGATGTTCAAAGACAGGTAGGTATTAACTTTTGTTCATCAGCAGGCCCTTGTGCCTAGTGCATGGTCTGTAGCAGTGGGGAGTAGAGGGACGTCCCTATCCTTAGGATGTTTGTAAGAGAATATAACTTGAGACAATTAGTTACTAATATAAGATAAATATCATTATGTGTGATAGAGTAAACTGAATATTTAAAGATGAGAGTTAATAAAGATAGAGCTAGTAGGAGATAATTTTCAGGGAAGCTTGAGATGACTCTTAATAGCTGGGTTAACATTTAGGTTTTTCTTTTCAATGTCATCATTGCTTCATCCTGTTCATGTAGAGAAGCATTTTGATCATGGCTACTTCTAAATCCCTATGTAAGAGGGATTTCTGCTGGACTTCTCTTACACTCCAGCGTGTAGCGTCACAAGACGTGTAGTCAGATAGAAGCCTAGGCATAGAAACGCACCTGGAAGTGAGTCTGCGAGGCAAGAGGCTGGAAGGGGCCGTGGATGCAGCCGGGCAGTGGAAGGTGCTGCTGTGTTATGCCCTGAGGTTCCCCTCATGAGTTTTCAGGCCAAGCTAAAAGACTTACCTTTGGCTTCCGCACTGCAATTCGTTGTTCATGGAACCTGATTCTGCAACAGTCTTTTCTGCACCTCCTCATTCGTGCCACTTGCTCCTGGTCAGTTTCAGGCAGTACACCCAGCAGCCCAGCAGCCAGCGACTTCCCAGTTCCCTGTGGTGTCCCAGGGGAGCTCTCAGCAGCCACTGATGCAGAGCCTGTACCAGCAGCACCAGCAGCAGCTGCTCCCGCAGCAGAAGCCCACCGTGCCGGCCGTGCAGCAGCCTCAGGTGCAGCCGGCCCCTGCCCAGGAGCCAGCGGTGAGCACTGGCTAGGGGTCGGAGCCCCAGCGCGGAACGGGGTGCAGGGAGGGTAGTAGAACTGTGGCTGCTGACAAGGGGGCCTCTGGTCAGGGCTGGGCTGCTTCCCCACCCTCTGGTTTAAATATTTGATCTTTTCTTGATATATCCAAGAACAGGGTGACATAGTCTATAGAAGGTAGAGATTTTTAAACAATGATTCTAGGCTACTGATTAAGGTGAACTTTATTTAACACTCTAAAATTAGGGGGGACAGAAAGAGCTGTTCATTGTCCCGGTGAGGGCCAGTGTTGAGCAGTAAGAGCCTGAGGCAGAATTTGCTCTCCAAGGGGCAGTTTGACCACTGTGGCCTTTCCAGTCTCTGGAGGTTCATGGGGGCCCCGCCTTCACCCTGAGTACTGACAGTGCTGTGTTTGTTCTTTGTCTTAGATGACATTATTAGTCTCCTCATTTAAGACTACCATGTAGCACCCTTCACAGGCCTGCTTGCTGGGACCATTTACCACGGCCTAATTCCCCTGGGCACCAGAGCAACTGAGTATTGTTTGAGCCATCATATCATTTAGAAATTGGGCATGTCCACTTCTAGATATTGGCTGAGTATAGCATGAGAACCCTGTATTTTCCTGATTGGTCTGGTACAGTTTGAGCATCCTCAGGCACATTGTGCTTTGCCTGCTAATAAGTCCCTTAATTCTGTACTCACATATTTCTGAGTGAAAGTGATAGAAAGTTTTATAGTGATAGAAAAAGGCATTTTACATACCCAGCTGATAGAGTATCACAGTTACTCTCTTATTCCCAGGGAAGTTCAACTACTAGACGAACGAAGGAAAAGTAAGAAACCATCTTTCTGAGGATTGATTTCTAATAGAGTTCTGTCGCCCATCTTAAACCAGAAAACCTACATCCCTTCAAAAGGAAGCAGTGCCGTAAATAGATTGTCTTCTTTAAGTCTCAGCTAAGTGTGTGTTCAGTGTCTTTACACCTTCATTTTTGAAACAACTTAGTCTTTCTGCAGGCGTGTGGTAGACAGCTATTTGTATTTTTAACAAGAGAAAGTTCTTGTTAATGGAAAAACAGTTTTCAAAAATGATATTATATTGTTGGTTAAGATCTTAATTATCTGATCCAGTCCCCTCATTTAGTGGAATTGGACACTGAGGCCTAGGTAGAAAGGGCTTACCCAAGACACACAAACTAACAGTAGCCAAGCTAAGAATCCTGATCTGAGGTCGAGCAATAACAAATGCTCATCCAGATGAAATGATCGCTGGCCATGGACCACACTTCTTATGAGCTTCCCCTCTGCTGTCCCTGGATAAAAGTGTTCACGCTCTTGGGAATGAATTATGAACCTTCTTCATGTTCCTTGAATAAAAAAATACTTTGAGCACTTTGCTCAGGGATAGTTGATTGAGGGGATAGAGAGAAAACAGGAGCAGAATGTGCTTCAGTCAGGAGCCAGAGACCTCAGCTTTGACCTGCCACTTTTTCTGATGACCCTTGGCAGGACTTACCTAGAAAAGCAAGTGAATGAATGTAAAGAATACCCTGCAGCCATCTTAAAGCAATAATCTGCAGAGGGAAAATGGCCATATGCCATAGGCGTTTGTGCAGTCTATTAATAATTGTCAAAAGAATGGAAGCAGCCTAATCATTCAAGACCTCAACTGTGCAGCCATTAAAACTCGTGGTTATAAAGTCTGTACAACAGTATGAAAATACTCATGAGGTAATGTTAAGATATGTCACATGATATATTTGAAAAGAGATTTAAATATAATGTACAAAAAGATAAGAACAGTTGTATTAGAGTAGTGGAATGGAAGTCTGGGTGATTTTCCCCCCTCTTATTTCTATTCTTACATTCCTTGATGTAATTATACGCCTTTTATAATTATATATTTTGTGGGTTTTTTTTTTTTTTTTTTTTGCAAGACAGATATCTGAGTCTACCTTGCTTTTCCTTCCCCAGTGGTCTGTCTCCCTCCTCCTCTTTCCTAATCCCATCTTTGGTGAGAAGGCATCATGATGCAGAAAAGAGAGTCATGAGTGGTAGTCAGAGGACAGGGATCCTGTCCCCAGTTGGCCCTGTGGCCTTGGGTAAGCAGCTGGTCCCGGGTCCTCTAAAGCGAGAGAGTTGGAATCAGAATTCCTCAAGGTCCCTTTTCAATTCTCACATTGTTAGAGCCTAAATGGAAATAAAAACTGCCTGACAGGGTTGTGTGAGAGTAATGGGACAGGTTGGGGGCATTTCATCTGAGTAGATTGCTGTGATAGGCTAAGGCGTCCTCGTGCCAAAAGTATCTGTTCTTCGCTGTGCCGAATATGGAGAATAGGTAAGAGGAGGGGAAGATGTTCTCCAAGGAGTCTGGACCTTCAAAATGAAGGACCTCAACAGTTAAATACCCTTTTCAGAGTCATGAAGGTCTTAAACTCCCAAACTTAAGCGAACCTAGTCCTGGCCTTACAGCTCTGCTGGCCCCGTGGGCACTGGCTGTGGGCTGGCTGGTGCAAGTGAAGCCCTGGGCCCCTCAAGGAAGCTGTGGAGCATGTCTGAACCACTAGGGGGACAGAACATCCAGGCTGCTAGCATCCTGACCCAAGAAGCTGGATGCTCTGGTTTCTTAAATCTCTAAGGAAATGACCTTCAAAGACACAGAATGTGGGAACTGAGCTGCAGTTTGGAGGGGCAGCTCTAATCGGAGACGAGGGGTTAAAGGGAAAGGATAGTTAAATACCTGAGGCATTTGATATTCTTAATCATTTCATCTCTGAATTGGCATAAACAAAAGGTTAGGTGGCCTTAACATATTTTGTTCATCTTCTTGATAATAGCACTTGGTAGATCATGACTTATGCTTAAAGACTTACCATGTGGCCACAAGGATGTTCCTACCTGTTTGTTTTTCTGTAGTGACAGTTTGTCCTACCTTCTGAAAATGGCCCACACCTCGAGTTCTTGGGTTAGCTGGTCAGTCATCATCAAGGGATTTTTCAACTGTTTCTTTTTTCTTGTATTCTCAGCCTGGTTCTTCAGTGCCATTTCTAAACTGAAGATTGGAACAACTTATATCATTGCCCCAGTGTGTACATTTTCTTCTGGGTTGCCACAGAGATAGAATCTTAGAGATACATATTGATGAAATTAAGAGCCTTCATAACCAAACAAGAAAAGCACCACCATTTCTTACTCGCAGTGCTATTCTAACTTATTCCTGACTAGTAGTGTGAGCTATGTTGGAGAGTCAGGGATCTCTTAGCAGAAATCATGCAGCTCAAATGTGTTTTAGCTGGAAGTATGCCTTAACTGGCTTCTGTAGTAGGATGCTTGCAGCCTGCCCTTTTGAAACATTCTGAATGGGTTCCTTTGTGACCCTGAAAGCAGAAAGTGGTCCTTTAGGATACATTCTAGATTTTTAGAGCTAGGAATAGATTCTGCAGGCTTATGCTCTGGGCTGAATTGTGTATGGTTACCCTGTACATTGTTGCTGATGAAGATAGAAATAAAAGCACCAGATAAATAACATTGATGTTAGTCCCAGAGTTGCAGCTCAGAATCAGAGCCTTATTCTTTTCCTCTGGGTATTATTGGTAAACAGCCATTTGAGTCCCATGTTAGCTCCACATGGCATTTTTTGTTGTATGCTTGTCTGTTTATTTGTTTTTCCTTTCACCTTTTTTTTTTTTTTTGGAACTCTTTTCACATCTCTTTCTAGCAGATTCAGGCCCCAGTAAGACAACAGCCAAAGGTTCAGACAACCCCACCTCCTGCCATCCAGGGACAGAAACTTGGATCTCTCACTCCTCCATCATCCCCCAAGACCCAACGTGCAGGGCACAGGCGGATTCTCAGTGACGTGACCCACAGTGCAGTCTTTGGGGTTCCTGCCAGCAAATCAACCCAGCTGCTCCAGGCAGCTGCAGCTGAGGCCAGCCTCAATAAGTCCAAGTATGTAGTGCTTCCCCTTTATCCTTCTTACTTTTGTGGACAGTGATTGCTGTGGGCCTTTACTGTGTGATTCTTTGCATATGTATGTAGATGTATACATAGTGGTGTGCATCTGTGTTGAATAAAAAGCTGAATTTGCTTGTAGTATATAGACCATATTGATTTTAAGAAATAATTTCCTGTTGCCTTACTGTTTCCATTCTCTCATGCATTCCATGCTCTACAGAGTAGTTTTAAACTGTTGAGCAGACCAAGTTGCTCCAAGCTGAAAACTTCACTGGCTCCCCATTATCTATAGTATAATATCTGAATTCAGTGGTTAACAGATCAAGGCCTGTGGTATCACACTGGTGGGCTTGCCATTCTCCATCTTCACAAGCGCTGTGTTTATCCTATGCCCTGTCCCTGAATTGTTATTGTCCTCCTTGTCCACCTACAAAATGCTTATTTATTCATCGGGATCCATGTCAGAGGTTACTTTTTCTTTGACCCTTCCTCTGATGCCATGTATCATTTTGTCTGAACCTTTTTTTTAGCATGTATCACATTGTGTTATCATAATTTATTTGTCTATCTAACTGACCTAGCCTGCAAATTCCTCTAAGGACCATGTCTTAATCAACGTTTGTAAGACTGGTGACTGGCTCCATGCCTGATGTAAAGTAGATTACAATGAATGTTTGTTGAGTCAGTACAACTTCAGACCCTCATCTTTCTTGGATCCATGCAGTCCAAAGTTAAAAATCTTTAAATTAAGTCATTAGTTAAATGCAAAGGATGTCAAGAGACACTTTAGAAGAAAATGAGGTAAAGATACCTAGCAGCACAAGATTTATTTCTCTTTAACTGTGATGGTGACTGCTGATGGTGGCCCTTCATACTCTGTCTGCTGGATCCTGACAGAGGGGAGGCAGCCTGACTTAGGCATCAGTCCCAGCCTCTCTGGGGTCAGTTTTGTGGATGTTATGGTGGGCACCACAGAATGCACAAGCCTGAAAAAGACTGCTTTGGGATCCTGAATTGAAAGATGAAACCAAAATTCTAAGAAGATTTAAGAAGTAGTGGGAAATAGTGAATGAAGAAGGGAAGGGAGACATTTATTTCACACAGTGGAAAAGTTACCTGTGGAAACTGTCCAATTGCCATGGGAAGCCCTTTGAGAAAACCACTGTGGAAAATAATGGTTTGACTCAGAAAAGAATTTATCTTGAAACAAAGAGAAAATAGATGAAGCCTTATCAACTTATAATGCTTTTTCTTTCGCGGGGGTGGGAACCTACCTAGGTCTGCAACCACCACTCCATCAGGCTCTCCTCGGACCTCACAGCAAAACGTTTATAATCCTTCAGAAGGTTCTACATGGAATCCCTTCGATGATGACAATTTCTCCAAACTCACAGCTGAAGAACTGCTAAACAAGGACTTTGCCAAGCTGGGGGAAGGTGAGTAATTGGTGTCTTTCGGGAATCCTTAACCTTGACTCTAGGGAGGTATGTATGTGAAAATACAGGCTTACTTTCCCTCGGAGGCTTGATGCTGAAAATGAGTGCAAGCTGATTGGTGTTTTCCTGAGGTCTTCATCCTCAGGAAACCTAGGTCTGTTGTGGGTAGTGGACTGGCTAGTGGGAAACTCTCAGAAGCTTCGGTAGCAGAGCTGGAATGAACTGAGTGGTGTTTCTCCCTCCAGGCAAACATCCTGAGAAGCTGGGAGGCTCAGCAGAGAGTTTGATCCCAGGTTTTCAACCGCCCCCAAGCGACGCCTTTGCTGCTGCCTCGTCTGTTGCCGGAACCGGTTAGTATAGAAAACACCAGACACATGCTCACTGTTGTTCCGCCACACCATTTCCACTCCGCAGAAAATAAGAGCGGGCCAGTGAGCCCCAGATCCTGATAGTAGTTTGTATTTTTCTTCATTCAAAAAATTTTCCAGTAAAAAAGATAGGGATAAAGAATCTAATCTCTTTGGAATCTGAAGAATCTAAAGACTCACCAAAGAATCAAAAATCACTTTCAAATATATAAATTAATTTGAATTAACATGACAGAATGATATGGCAGTAAGATATAAGATTTGTTCTCTCTAGTGCATGTACATATTTTGAGCAAATATTTCTGAATTTAAGAAACATCTCTCTGTTAATCGCTTATAATTGCTTAGTTTTTTTGGAATGACTTGAAGAATGAAGAATTCTAAGAATTAGATGTTCTAGCCTATATCTGACACTCTGTTAAGCTGTCTGTGTGTGTGTGTGTGTGTGTGTGTGTGTGCGCGTGTGTCTGTACAGAGAGAGGGAGGTATCCTTTTAAATGATACCTTTTTTAAATTGTAGAAGTAATAATAAAAAATTAGTTTTACCATCATTAATAAAAATTACACATACTTATGTAAAAGCTAGTCATTTATAGAAAAACATCAAGAAGAAAGTTAAAATCCCTATGATCTCACCACTGAGAAATAGCACAAGGATACAATTTTGGTGTCTATTAGTGACATTTAACCTTTTTAAGATCACAGATAATATGTAACTCTAATGAAAGTTTAGATCTTTTCCCTCATGAAAATACATGAGTACAGTTTTGTACACAATTTTTGGCCTTAGCTTAAGACTCTAATGTACATCTCTATAGTTATATTTTAAAACCTAATATTTTTACTTAACTGAATCTGGCACATTTCCCACATCATTAAAGAAGTTCCTAAAATATAATTTTTGAAAGAGCTATGTTAAATTCCTTTATATAGATATGTCCTTATGTATTTAACCAAATAGCTCATCTTTAAACATTAATTAATTTCAGGGTTTTACTGTTATAATGTCCTCAGCAGTGAATGTGAGGTTTTGAATATATTCTTTATAGGATGTGGAAGTTGATAGACTTCTAAACTTAACCTTTTTAATTATATTCATTAATTTCTGCTTTTTAACCAATGTTCTTTCTTCCTGCCTTCTTTAGGTGTGTTAGTGGTTTCTCTAACCTCATACATTTATTTCTGTTTAGAACTTTGGCTGCTATTCTATCCTATTTGATATATAATATTCTCTTGTTCTTGTTCGCTGGATGTTTTTAAATTGCAGTTTTGATTTCGTCTTTCACCAAGAGTTATTTAGGAATTATTTTAATTGCAGTGTGACTATATGACCTACACCTTTTTTGCTTATGGAGGGACTTTGTGTGGTATAGTTTGTTATTCATTTTATAAATGTTCTATGAAAATTAGTAGTTTTTCATGTCAATATTAATCTATCATATGATTTCTAGTGGAAGAATAGTAATATCGTATTTAACATCGCCTTTGATAGTACTTAGTTTACTCCACATTTAAACAGTCTTGAAGCTAAATTTTTTATATCATTTATAATTTCTTTAAGATAACTTTAAGAAATTATTTGCTAAATCAAAAGATGTGAATTTTAAGGGTTTTGGTACATATTTCCAATTGGCCTCCAAGAATGCTATACAAATTCTATTTTGATCAACAGTGAGTGGGAATAATTTTTCCCTTCTGTTTCCCCACCCACCTCAGCGGTTATAGAAAGAGCACATTTTTGACCATTTTGATTTCTTTTGGGAATTGTATTGTTCATTCCTTTGCCTTTTTTTTAATGTTCTGTGTTCATTTTCTTCTTATTGATTTGTAAGAGTTCTTTATATGTCATATATTATAAACGCCTCACCCAGTTTTTCATTTGTCCTACACAAGTATTATCTCATCTAACCTTCTCTAAAAGCCTTTGATGTTGGTACATATCCCTGCATCTGTTACAGTTGAGGTAATTGAGCACAGACTAGTCTCTTTTCCAGAGACACATTTTCTAGTAAATGGTAGAGCTGGGACACCAGCCCTTTGACTCCAAAGCTGCCTCTCTTGGATTTTCTGCCACATACTGAGGCAAATTTATTAATATTGTTGAAGAAAATCATTTGCAGTTTTAAATTTTTTCAAATAAAATAGAGCAATGCATTAAAATATTTTAGAATATTTTCTTTGCAAAAATTAGTTTTAATTGTATGTATTTGTGTTTCTCTTTTTCTTGGCAGCTCTAGCTAGAGATTTGTTTTTTAATTATCTTTCAAAGATAACTCTGAGGTTTATAAAATCTACTGTTTATCAGTTTTCTAATTCTTTTAACTTTTGCTTTTGTCTTTTTGACTATGAGTCCTTATTTTTCTTAGGTTTGCTTTGTCAGTATCAAGAGGAACACAGTAGAATTTTTAAAAATTCTGTCTAAAAAAATAATTTAAATATATATAGTTTTTCTCCCAGTGTAACAGTGATTTTCAGCAAGCATGAGCGTGACGAAAGGGGCTAACTATAATCTACAGGAATCCTCTTCTGCTCCCTCCAATTGCCCACCCACCCCAACCTTTGAGTATTATACTTTTTTAAAAATTGAAATATAGTTGATACATAATATTATATTGGTTTCAGTTACAGTATAGTGATTTGGCAGTTGTATGCATTACTAAATTCTCACCATGATAAGTATAGTTACCATCTGTCAAAATACAAAGATATTGCAATATTATTGACTATATTCCCTATGCTGTACTTTCATCCCTGTAGCTTATTTGTTTTATAATTGGCTTGTACCTCTTTGTCCCCTTCACCCATTTTGCCCATCTCCCACTCCCTTGTTCTATGGCAACTACCGGTCTATTCTCTGTGTTTATGAGTCTATTTCTGTTGTTTGTTTGATGACTCATTTGTTTTGTTTTTCAGATTGCACATGTAATCATACGGTATTTCTTTTTCTCTGTCTGCCTTATTTCGCTTAGCATAATGCTCTCTAGATCCATCCATATTGTCATAAATGGCAGTATTTTGGGTTTTTTCATGGTTGAGTAATATTCCGTTGTCTGTATGTACCATCACTTTTTTATCCATTTGTCTATTGATGGACATTTAGGTTGCTTCCATATTTTGTTTATTATAAATAATGTTGTGATAAACATAGGAGGGCATATATCTTTTCAAATTAGTGATTTTTTTTTGTAAACTCCCCAAGATGGAATTAGTCCATCAAGTGGTATTTCTATTTTTAGTTTTTTGAGAAACCTCCATACTGCTTTCTATGGTGGCCGCACCAATTTACATTTCTACCAATACTGTACAAGGGTTCTTTTTTCTTCATATCTTCACAAACACTTTTTATTTCTTGTCTTTTTGATATTAGCCATTTTGACTGGTGTGAGGTGATATCTCATGTGGTTTTGATTTGCATTTTCCCTGATGGTTAGTGATATTGAGCATCTTTTCATGTGTCTGTTGACCATCTGCATGTCTTTGGAAAAATGTCTGTTCAGGTCCCCTGCCTGTTCTTTAATCAGGTTATTTGGTGTTTGGTGTGGAGTTGTATGAGTTCTTTATGTGTTTTGGATATTAGCCCTTTATCAGATGTATCGTTTGCAAGTATCCTCTTCCATTCAGTTGGTTGCCTTTTTGTTTTATTGATGGTGTCCTTTACTGTGCAGAAGCTTTTTAGTTTGACGTAGTCCCATTTGTTTATTTTTGCTTTTGTTTCCCTTGCCTGGGAAGACATATCCAGATAAAAGTCACTAATGTCGATGTTTAAGACTTTACTGCCCACTTTTCTTCTAGGAGTTTATGCTTTCAGGTCCTATATTTAGGTCTTAAATACATCTCAAGTTTATTTATTTTTTGGAAATGGTGTAAGGATTGCACTGTTTATTGAGGTGCTTCCTAGTAGGTGTGTGTTTCCCTCATGAGAAAAACTGAAGTGACCATATCCCATAAGTCTTCATCTGATGGTGTCATTGTTAATATGTTGGAATAGGCATTAGAGTTATTTGGGAGGCATGCTTTTTAATATTAAATAGTTAAGATATTTTGTGTTATTTTTCATCTTTAGTGTTGTCTGGTTCATGTAATTTTTAAATGTATTGATATTTTGGTTGGTTTAAAGTGCTTTAAGTTGGATATGCCACCTAGTCGACTAAATGTACCAAATGTGTACAGCACTGACTGTTGTCCTTGAGATAGGCTTATCTAACTGTGCAGTAGGCAAGGTGATGACCTGCTATGCTCCTGGCTAGGATATAGCTTCCCTGGGAGGGTATCATGGAGTAAGTTCTGGGAAGCTTTACAGTTGGATCCTAGCATTTAATACAGTGTTTGGCTCAGTATAGATTTGTTGAATGAATGAAAAGGGTTGCCTTTTGCCATAGGAGAGGAGCTTGGATTGAACAATGTTAATGATAAATGTCCCTAGTCATTTTCCTTCTGCTCCCAGTTTTGATGCCTAATTCCTATCATATGTGGTGATGTTTTATTGTTTATTTGTATTAACTGCTGCTTTAAAGAGTTGTTTATTTTGTTTTTGCCTCTTCTCCATTTACTTTGAAGGCTGTAAATGGCAGTATTTTCTTTTAAAAGGGACTTAAAGGCCTAGCCATAAAAAAACATATATTTGAATAAAGTTATGACAGTATTAACAGTGAACATATATTGAACACATGAATAAGCTCACTGGATAGGTGTTTTTTATGAATTATGTCAGGTGATCCTCACAATAGCCTATGAGGGGTTAAGTGACCTGCCCAAGATCACAGCAGAAGAATGACAGAATAGAGATTTGTACCTCAGCAGTGCAGCTCAGAAGCTATAGTCATAACCACATTTCAAGAATCTTGTAAATCAGTGACACTGAGCTTTTACAAACATTATAAAACATCCTCATATTTTCCTCATTTTATCCAGCCTTTTTTAAATGAACATTTATTATTTTCCCTTCTAGTATCTAGATTTCTAGTATCTAGTATCTAGATTTACTAGATTTATTTCCTTCTTCTTTGTGATGTGAATTTTTTTCTGTGACACCTTCATTCTTTATAAATGAAAGAAAAAAGATATGTCCTCATTTGTGTGAAGTACAGAATAGCATCGTTTTCTACAAGTTTTCTAATTAAGCTCAGTCTGTTCACTGATTTTAAACCTTCTGACTGACCAGGGGAAGAAACAAGCAGGAAATTTGGCAGTGAATCAGGGAGGATGATACAAGGGTATTTTTAAACATTTTTATGGGAAAAACTGCAAAAATGCTGATGAACTGTGCCTGTACATTAGAGGCAGATGCTTAAATCTTGACAGTGTGCCTCTTTATTTAAAATGCTTTCCTGTTGATAAGTAGTACATATTCATTTGTGAAATTTTGGAGAAATGACTAAAAGCCCAAAGAAACAAGATAAAAGAACTCATGACCCCAGTCTGAGAGTAAAGAATTGCTGACGTTTTACAGTATTTATGTCCATAATTTTATTTTTGCATATATACTTTTTTCAAAAATAAGTTATACTATGTAATTAGTTTTATAATTTCTTTTTCTTTTAGCATATTTCATTGTTTCACTTAAAAATATTGCAGACTTAAGAGCAATGATTTTACCCTTCTCTTTCTCCATCTACCTTTAGAGAAATTAATAACTTGAAATGACAGAATTACAGAGATTTGAGAACAGATTAGTGGATTCCAAGCAATAGGAACAGGAGCAAGGAGTGGGCATGGCTATAAGGAGTACAATAATGCAGGTCTTTTGTTTGAGGGTACAGTTCTGCATCCCTGTTGTGGTGGTGCTTATGCCAATCTGTATACAGGATCTAATTGCAAAGAACTGTGTGCACAAATGAGTGCTTGTGAAAACTGAGTAACGTCTAGTTAACAGTATTGTGCCAGCGTCAATACTTGTCCTACAGCTGTAGATCTCACCACAAGGGGAAACTAGTTGAAGAGTTCACAGGAATCTGTGAACAGCAACTTTTTGTGGTTCCATAATTATCTGAAAATAAAAAGTTTGTTTTTAATCCACTGTATAGAGCGCAGATGAAATTTTAATTAATGAACACACTGAATATTAAAATGCAGTGTAAAGAATGGTAAAGTAGAAACCAAGAGACCTGGGTTCTGATGAGTGGGTCTGCTGGTGGACCCTGGCTAGTCTTTTAACTTCTGGGCTTCATTTCTTTTCTGGAAGATAAAATTGTGCTGGAAAATTCTAAGATTCTTCAAGCTCTGATATTTTATAGGGTGTATAGATTTCTGTAAATCTACAAGTTTGCCAAATATAGAATGACTGCCAATAGTATGTTAGATTAGTCCAGAGGTTAGGGCTTATCTAACCTTGAAATAAGCAAGAAGTAAAATTCTGTCTCTTCCTACCTGTCTGCATAGCACTCTATTAGACATTTGGTGATAAAACAGCTTCAAGAGGTAATGGGTATATAGGAAGTACCTATACACATGTGCTAGATTGGATAGTGTTTACATGTTGAAATGTGTGATATGGACAGTAATCGCTATAGGAACTCTGAAAGAGACTACTGTAGGCTTCCACACAAGGAAGAAATGGAATTTCAGTCATATGAATATCCTCGTTTAATCATCAGTTGCATCTTAGAGTATGTTGTAAGGACCAGTTTATATATCTCATACATACTTTGCCATTACTCTGGATTGTATCCACTCATCCCTCTTTATTGTCCTCTAAGTTTAGACTTCCTGACTTCCTGTATAATTTATGATATAGCTGTTGGGCTAATAGATGGTAAATTTATCTAGATTTACTTGATGTGTTTTCTGCTTTTTTCTTTTTTTCTCTCATTGACCCTTTCTTCCCTCCAACCAACTCCAGCTGAAACAAGGAAGGGCGGGCAGGCTGTGGGTCCGAGCCCCCCACTTCTCAGTGTATCTGACCCTTTCATTCCTCTTCAAGTACCTGATGCACCAGGTAGGTAAATAAAACTGATATGAAGTTTAAGCAGTTTGATTCTCATGTTCCAGGGCCTCTTGAGGGTTGTTTGAAATACTCCATGAAAGGGATCTGAATTCCAAGCCCTAATAATAGGTGCTGTTGTATATTTTTACTATGTGTCAATAAGAGGGGCAAAATTCTCTTAGAGGGAACCGATCCTTAGTAAAGATAATAAAATCAGTTCAGGTTATACTGAATTGTATTCCACATGGTATCAGTGTTCAGTTTTTAATCCTTGACTGTGTCATTGATAATGTGAAAGGTCATGTGTATTGGAAGGAACATTAGTCAAATATAATTATAAAAATGTTGGGGGGAAGGAAATAAGCATGTGATAGAAGGAAGAAAGTTATAGTATGATGACTGGATTATGGGTGACTTCCTGTCCTATTCCTATTTCCCTATAATGTGCTTTTATTTTATAATATAAAAATATCATATAATAAAGGTTGATAGGAAATGCTAATCAGGAGACCTGGGTTCCCTTCCTGAATCTTCTACTACCTGAAAGCCTTCTAAGACTTGACTCTTTATCATTGAAGGAAATTGGACTGCATACATTTAAATATCCCTTTCAGTCTACCATATCCTGATATGTAAGCAGTCTTAAAAAGTAAGAAATGATGGTTAGTGTGTTCTGACTGAAAATAGCTTTTTAAACAATGACTGGACGATTTCCATCTGGATCTGTGAATGCCAAAGGTGTTTCTTCTTGCCCCCCTTCCCATCCTCTTGGGGGTGGTGTGGAGAGTGTGATGTGAGGAATAGAAGCCACCCTTTTTCTTTACTATCAGTGTCTTTGAAAAAGCAAATAGATCCGATTCCTTAGAAGCGTCTAGCAGCCATTTTGCTTCTGATAGTTTTTCCTTTTTTCCCATTCTTATCCCTGCCTATTTTTGGTTTCGAACTGATAGGGTCTGCTTGGTTTCTCTTCTCTCTCAAAGTGTTAAAGATGTTTGATTGGCTTCCTCAAGATTGAAAGTGACTGTGATGTTCATACCCTCCACTTACTAAGACAGACTGCAGTTTGGATACCAAGACAGTTTTTATTGCTTTAGGCAATTTTTGGACCCTTCTAAGAAGAAGTAAAAACTTACCTTGATCAGATGGAACTTTATAGCTTGCTGGACCTGGATGTAGGTAAAAATTATCTACAATCACTGAGGAATAATTCAATATAAAGTAATTAAAGTAGGAATCAAACAGAGGCTGTTTTCTCTGTTGCATCCTTCAGGTTTGTCTGGTAGTACTTAGACAAGCCATTTCAAGCAGAAAGCAGGAAGGGTATGAATTGCAAACTTGAACTGGGGCCCACTGGCCTCTTTTTCCTTCTTGTTGTATAGTCATCTGATCAAGAAGAAAAAAGAGATTACTGAAGTATTCTTCTGTTGACATCCCTTCAGGTTCTTGCCTTGCTCTTACTGAGAAAATCCATGGGCTGTGAAAGCTGGAAGGCTGGCCTTCCAGAAGATAAGGGTCCACAGGCAGGTAGCTCTGCAGCGGTCACAGGAGCACTCTGGATCAGGGGTGAGGAGCCAGGCACACACACCAGGTGGCTCAGGTTATCAGCTCCCAGTTGTAGAGATGAATTGTGAAGGGTGTAGAGATGAGCCAGTCTCAAAGGGAATGACCAGCACCAGCTGGCTGCCATCCTGCCCTCCTTATTGTCATCTTTCTTACCTCCTGTTCCTCCATACTCCTCGCATTCTGGCAGATTTCTACTAAAGTGTTAACTGGTATATACTTTAATGCCAATTAAGCCATTAGCCTTTTGGGGTTGTCATGGAGAAATCTATTAAAATGGAACATTCCAATAGAGAATTCTAGGGGTATCTTACTTGCTTTCTGATCTGTCAGGCCTGACTCATCTGTTGAAAACATAAATCAGACATGCCACTCCTTTGCACTGTAGAGAATTCCCATATGACTGAGTGTAAAATTCAGACTTCTTACCACAACCTACAAGACCCTAACTAATCTGACTGTTGGCTACCCTGCTAACCTGAGCTCATGGCAGTCTTCCCCTCAGTCTTTCCTCCAACAAACCAAGCTTGTTCCCACCTCAGGGCCTTTGCACTTGCTGGTACTTTGCCTGGAGAGCTTTTCCTCCAACTGTCTTCTTGTCATTGACATTTGGGTCTCATGCTTTTTCATCCTAGCCCTTATCATGACATTGTCTGTTTGCCTCTGTTGATTGTCTGTCTTTCCCCCGGAATATCAGTGTCTGAGGGAGGGCACCTTGCTGTCTTACCACTGTATTGCCAGTGCTGAGAACACTGCCAGGTAGAGTCAGCACTCAATGAATATTATGAGGTAAAACCCGAGGCTGAAAGGCTTTTAGCAGTCCAACTCTGAGACACCAGACTGCTTGCTCCGTAACCTTCCATCTGTGCCTCTGCCAACACCCAGCCTGGCCTCCCAACCACTCTTTAAGGGTGAATAAATAAGACACAGCTCACAATGTCAGGAAGCTGCCAAACCCTGGAATGAAAATAGTGGCCACACTCTGATCCTGTAGCTCCAGCCTTCTTGGTGCCCACCAGAATTTGGGCTAAGTATGGTATGTTACTGCTATGTCTTGGATTATTTTATTTATTTAAAATTCAGTCTATAGTGTCAGTTATATAGCTCCTTTTTCCAAGGCCCCTTCATCCTTCCTTAGTGTCTTGAAATTCCTGAGTGAGAAAAGGGCTGAGAGTTTAGTCTCTGGTATCTTGGCAAACTGCAGGTTTGTTGTCCCCTCCTGTCCCCACAAAGTGTCCAGTTCACTGGTACCTCCAGCCCACTCTGGGCTCAGCAGGTTGGCTTTGTTTGTTTGGCTCACATGCTTACCTTCCACCATCATCCTTGCTGCTGATGCCATGAAGTCTTAGTCTCCTGAAAACTACTGCCTTTTAATGACTTACCATTTTATTTTATGCTTTTAAAATGTTTTCACATTTTAAAATAAATTCCTTTGATTCCACAAATCATACTGACTGGTGGGTATGTCAAGTAATTTCTCATTTTCTGGGTGAGGAAGTAAGGTCTTTGAGCTCTTCGTGCTGCTCCACATTCTCCTTTTCACATCCACAGCCCCAGGCTGTGCATGTTTCTTTGTCTTTGGGACAGTTTCCAGATCAATGAAGTCTTTGACTAGAGAGCTAAATTTAAGATTTAGGGAAACGCAAAAGTGGATTTGAACTTGTAAGACTTGGGTTCTAGCCACTTCATAGCTAGGTAATTTTGGTCAAATCACATAAATTCTGTCTTCTCAAAATTGGTGATATTAAAACTTACCTTATGGAGTGGCTCATGAGGTTCAAATGAAATCATGTATTTGAATTTGCCTTGTATACTTTAAATTAGTATATAAAGAGAGGAAATGCTATAACAGCTTTGACTTTGGGTCTTTATTCCCTGGGCAGCAGTCCTAGTTATCATGAAGTCTTAGATAGTGATTTTTTTCTCTTACAGAAATTAGACTTGCTCTTATGACCTTTGACCTTTGTATAACTAAGAGTCATTAAAATAGACTTCCTTGATATAATGATTGTTAAGCTATGGTTAATTGGATTTTTGCTTTAAGGAGAATTTTTATTTTCCAAAGCATCATAAAACACATTTTCTTAGAAAGTCTGGCATAAAAAAATTATAGCCATGGGTATTTGTGGGCTCAGAAAGCTGCCAAATGAAGCCTAACTCTAGTGAGTCTCACAGTATCTTGTTAATGAGCATATGCTGTGTGTTCATTTATTTTGCCTTCTATTTGCATTAGGGAACAGCTAAGTTATACGTAGTATCAAAGTTTTAAAATATGATACAGAAGATTGAGGGAATTTCTCTGAAAACTGGTGGAAAGATTTAATCATCATTTACTTTTTAAATTGTGGCAAAACATACGTAATACAAAATTTACCATTTTCAAGTGGACAGTCCAGTGGTATTAAGTACATTCACATTGTTTTGCAACCATCACTCGTCCACAGAGCTTTTTTTCATCTTGTAAAACTGAAACTGTCTACTTATTAAACAGTAACTCTTCATTCCCTCCTCCCACCAGCCTTTGGCAACTACCATTCTACTTTCTCTGTCGATTAATTTGACTATTCTGGGTAGTTCCTGTAAGTGGAGTCATACAGTATTTGTGACTGGTTCATTTCACATAATGTTTTCAAGGTTCATCCATGTTGTAGTATATGTTAGAATTTCCTTTCTTTTTAAGGCTGAATAATATTCCATTGTATGTATATAGCACATTTTATTTATCCATTCATCTTTTGATAGACACTTGGGTTGCTTCCATCAATGCTTCCATGAGCATGCATGTGGAAATATCTCTTAAGACACAAATTTCATTCAGGTATATATCCAGAAAGGGAATTGGTGGGTCTTGTAGTAATTCTGTTTTTAATTTTTTTGAGGAACCACAATAGGGTTTTCCATAGCGACTATACCTTTTCACACTCCCACCAGCAGAGCACAAGCGTTTGAGGAAAAGATTTTTATAGCAAGCCCTTAATACCGACCTCTCAACATCTATGCTCCACAAGACTAAGCAAGGATGCATTAGTTGCCCCTTAAGTCCTTAAGTCCTACTTCCTCAAATAACAACTTTTTTTTTGAAAAGTAGATGAGAAGCTGTGTGTTCTTGGTGGTTTGTTGTCAAGATAGACATTCTTCTCAGAGCTGTTTGCCTGGCCTCTTCCTTCCTTCCAGCTGCTGTGTTGTGATATTAAAAAGTCCAAGGTCAACCACAGTATGTGTCTTTACTCTAGGAAGTTTATCTTCCTGCAGATTCAGTTTCTTTTAAGAACTTGGAATGGGGCATGTCATTGAATTTTGCTTCTAACTTTCAGATGTCACAGATGGTTTGGTGTCTGGTTACTCAGTGATAGGGCAGGTTAGAGTGATGAAACTTTAAAAGCAGCATCTCTCATCACAAGACTCAGGGCTTACACCACAAGTTAGGCAAGATGTAAATTTCCAAAGCCACAAAGCGGTAGCAGCTTAATTATCTGTTTTGATGGGGCCCACATCCAGCTCTTCCATGTGGCTTAGTTCAACCTGCTTACTCCTTATGGTTGAATTCCTAATTAGTATTGGAATGGGACTTGAGCAAGCCCTTGTTTTTTTTTTTTTTAGCTTGTATCAATAGATATCTATCCTCTTTTGATATTTGTTATTTTCATATTTGAAAAGAGAGAAAGCTTACAACTTCTGGTGTATATCAGGGGGTGGTTTTTATTATCTAACCTTAGGTTTATGAAGGATGTATTACCTTCTTGCCTTGTGGTTGGTATTTTTAATAACTATGTCTTATGAAGAGAAGTATACAAGAAGAATCTGAAATGGATTATCCTTCCTCCAACTCTTAGCAACTACCTCCTCCTTTCTTCTATTAATTCCCAATGCCTCTTGACTTATGTTTAAGAGGAGAAAGGGAGGTGCTCAAGAGAAGCCCTTACTCTCAGTCCCTTCCCTTAATTTTAAAGTACTGACAATCCTCTCCTTTAAAGCACTCCCAGTTGCCATTGTCCAGGCTAACAAATTCTGCCTCCGTTTTTTAGGGGTCTGCCTTCTCAGTCCTTTAATCTTTCAGTGCTTCTCCAAGCTCTTAACCTGACTTGTTTTTGTTTGGAAACCCTAGACACTTGAGAAAAAACTAAGTATATAATGACAATATGATAAGAAAGTACCACCAGCAGAAAAACATGAGCAGACAATTCATGAAAGAAGAAATATAGGTTATGTAGTAAATATAATTTTTTAAAAGTTCATTGTCATCATCCTTCTCCAAGAAGAGCCAATTATGGAACAAATGAGCTGCTGCAGCTTCTGCTATCAGATTTCTAAAGATGAAAAACCCCAACAGCTCAGACTTGGTGAAGGTATGAGAAAACACTCTCAGATCCTGCTAGTGGGAATATCAGTACAGCTTTTGGGGAGGACAGTGTGGTAGTTAATAACAAAATCCTTTAAAATTTTACTTTCTCTTTGATTTAGCAATTCTTTTCTAAAAAGTTATCCTAAGAAAACATGGATATGCTTAAATAGTTATTAAACAGTCAGAATTGGGAAAGAATAAAAGGGTATTCATTTCAAAAATCACATGATCATTTCCATAGACACTGAAAAAGCATTTGACAAAATTCAACATACATTCATGAAAAAAACTCTCAGCAAAATGGGTATAGAGGGCAAGTACCTCAACATAATAAAGGCCATATATGATAAACCCACAGCCAACATAATACTGAACAGTGAGAAGCTGAAAGCATTTCCTCTAAGATCGGGAATAAGACAGGGATGCCCACTCTCCCCACTGTTATTCAACATAATACTGGAGGTTCTAGCCATGGCAATCAGACAAAACAAAGAAATACAAGGAATCCAGATTGGTAAAGAAGAAGTCAAACTGTCACTATTTGCAGATGACATGATATTGTACATAAAAAACCCTAAAGACTCCACTCCAAAACTACTAGAACTGATATCAGAATACAGCAAAGTTGCAGGATACAAAATTAATACACAGAAATCTGAGCCTATACACTAACAACGAACTAATAGAAAGAGAAACCAGGAAAACAATTCTATTCACAATAGCATCAAAAAGAATAAAATACCTAGGAATAAACCTAACCAAGGAAGTGAAAGACCTATACCCCAAAAACTACAAGACATTCTTAAGAGAAATTAAAGAGGACACTAACAAATGGAAACTCATCCCCTGCTCTTGGCTGGGAAGAATTAATATTGTCAAAATGGCCATCCTGCCCAAAGCAATCTACACATTTAATGCAATCCCTATCAAATTACCAACAGTATTCTTCAATGAACTGGAACAAAAAGTTCAAAAATTCATATGGAACCACCGAAGACCCCGAATAGCCAAAGCAATCCTGAGAAGGAAGAATAAAGTGGGGGGGAATCTCGCTCCCCAACTTCAAGCTCTACTACAAAGTGACAGTAATCAAGACAATTTGGTACTGACACAAGAACAGAACCACAAACCAGTGGAACAGAATAGAGTCTCCAAACATAAACCCAAACATATATGGTCAGTTAATATACGATAAGGGAGCCATGGACATACAAAGGGGAAATGACAGCCTCTTCAACAGCTGGTGTTGGCAAAACTGGACAGCTACATGGAAGATAATGAAACTGGATCATTGTCTAACCCCATACACAAAAGTAAATTCGAAATGGATCAAAGACCTGAATGTAAGCCATGAAACCATAAAACTCTTAGGAAAAAACATAGGCAAAAATCTCTTGGACATAAACATGAGCAACTTCTTCATGAACATATCTCCTCGGGCAAGGGAAACAAAAGCAAAAATGAACAAGTGAGACTATATCAAGCTGAAAAGCTTCTGTGCAGCAAAAGACACCATCAATAGAACAAAAAGACATCCTACAGTATGGGAGAATATATTCACAAATGACAGGTCCAATAAAGGGTTGACATCCAAAATATATAAAGAGCTCACGCACCTCAACAAACAAAAAGCAAATAATCCAATTAAAAAACGGTCAGAGGAGCTGAACAGACACTTCTCCAAAGAAGAAATTCAGATGGCCAACAGACACATGAAAAGATGCTCCATGTCGCTTGTCATCAGAGAAATGCAAATTAAAACCACAATGAGATATCACCTCACACCAGTAAGGATCGCCACCATCCAAAAGACAAACAACAAATGTTGGCGAGGTTGTGGAGAAAGGGGAACCCTCCTATGCTGCTGGTGGGAATGTAAATTAGTTCAACCATTGTGGAAAGCAGTATGGAGGTTCCTCAAAAAGCTCAAAATACAAATACCATTTGACCCAGGAATCACACTTCTAGGAATTTACCCTAAGAATGCAGCAGCCCAGTTTGAAAAAGAGAGATGTACCCCTGTGTTTATCGCAGCACTATTTACAATAGCAAAGAAATGGAAGCAACCTAAGTGTCCATCAGTAGATGAATGGATAAAGAAGATGTGGTGCATATACACAGTGGAATATTATTCAGGCATAAGAAGGAAACAAATCCTACCATTTGCAACAACATGGATGGAGCTTTGGGTATTATGCTCAGTGAAATAAGCCAGGCAGAGAAAGACCAGTACCAAATGATTTCACTCATCTGTGGAGTATAAGAACAAAGGAAAAACTGAAGGAACAAAACAGCAGCAGAATCACAGAACCCAAGAAAGGACAAACAGTTACCAAGGGAAAGGGTCTGGGGAGGATGGGTGGGAAGGGAGGGAGAAGTGGGGTGAAAAAGAAAGAGGGCCTTATGATTAGCATGTATAATGTGGGGGGTGCATGGGGAGGACTGCAACACAGAGAAGACAAGTAGTGATTTTACAGCATCTCACTACACTGATGGACAGTGACTAATGGGGTTTGTGGGGGGGACTTGGTAAAGGGAGGAGTCTAGTAAACATAATGTTCCTCATGTAATTGTAGATTAATGATACCAAAAAAAGGGTATTCATTAAAAATTCATAATGGTTATCTCTAGAAGTGAGATTATGTGTAGTTTTTACTTTTGTCCTTTGATTTATCTGTATTTCCCAAATTTTCCATAGTAAGCAATACTTTACTTTTGTAATAAAGGGTCAAGCAATAGCAGTTTGTTCCTTTTTCAAACAAGGAGCTAGCTTACATATACATTCCCCAACTTCCTCACCCTGTTCCCTGGTGGTGCGTGTCTGGGCTGAGTTTGCGTGTTGAGCAGCACGTTGCGTCCGCTCTCTGCATTTTCCAAAACCTGCCTTGGGCCCAGTCATCTTACCTCATGCTTGTGTTACCAAGGTGCCACCTCTTGAGTGTCTTTCCCTGCAAGTATTTTCAGTTCAGAGCTCCAGTTTCATCTCTAATTAGTCTATCTTCTAAATAGCCAGTTCCAACTCTCTATTTTTCCCTTCACACTGAATGATTGACTTTTAGAGATGGGTAGGACCTTTAAGTTTATCTTCCTTCATCTTATAAGAAAACTTAGATCCACAGAAAGAGAGTGATTTGCCCAAAGTGCTACACAAACTTAATGTACAACCCTGGGTTCTTGTCTCTTAATACCTTTTTTCCCTCTCTATTGGACCATGCTGTCTCCTCCTCACATTTCCCTTTATTCAAGGAATTCTGCTTGTTCTGATCTCATTACAGAGCATTTGAGTAAAATCTGGAGTCCTACCCATTTTCACTACTGTAATCTCAGGCGTCTGTGGCTTGGTGACCCCTCATGTAGTCCTCTTACTTAAAAAAGAAGTCAGTCTCCTTTTACATATGAAGCACTTTGATTTATACACACACATACACATTAATTCTGCTATATACACTCATTTAATCCTGGCAACCCTTTAATGTAGTTTTTATCTTCTATAGGTGAGAAAACTGATGCTAAAAAAAGTGAGATGACTCTGACTTAAATTTAGGTTCTTTTACTTTTTAATGTTGCTTATTTATTTTGGGGAATTTTGCAGGCTCCAGCTAAAGTGCCCAAAATGTCTAGCATCACAATAAAAGATTAAATAATACCCTCCCCAAATCCATGTATTCTCTTCCCAACACACAGAATACATCTTTAGATTCTAAAGCCAGTTTTCAGAATATTGGAGCCAGCCTAGGAACTGGACTATTTTCCTCTACCCACAATTGTCTGCTGCCTTTCACATGGACTGGAATATGAGAGGGTTGTGGACTTGTGATTTTAACATAAAAGAGATGGAAAACTCTTGTAAAACATTTTGTAGGAAAATTAAACCATCGCAAAACACAATTTATGGATTATTTCTCAGTTTTACTGGTCTGTTGCTTTATATAATTGAGAATTAGAATGTGAGCGTTTATACATTTCAGGTATGAACTCTCAGAAAATGGGTTTTGCTTTTGAATCCAAAGAAGCTGTTTCCCATGATTTACGTAAAAATTTTTTCAAGTCTTTCTTCATTAGATATCAACAAGTTCTGATGATGCTGTTGTGAGGCTTCAAGGTCTGGGATCTTAAAGAACAGTTCCTACAGTTTCCTAATATACCACCCTCTTCCCTGCATTGCTCTTCCCTACCCCCATGATGACGCTTGGCCTCAGAGGAAGAGGATAGAATTCATAAAACAACGACTGTCAGGGCCACCCCTTGACACACCTAGGAGGCCTCCAGGCTGTGATTTATAGACCAAGAGTCTCCTGTAGCTTTTCTTGTGCCTCCCTCTATTTCCTGTTCTCAAGTTTTTTGTTTATAGTAACCAAAAATGACTAATAGTAGCTTTGATGTGACTTTTAATAGTCCTTACCCTTTAATGCAATCAAAGTGTTAGTTAAACCAGAGGAATGAATCTCTAGTGCATAGAGCTGGGTGCTAGTCTTGGCTAGCTCAAAGGCTTGCCTCCTGTATGCTCTTGGGGCAAATTGCTTCACCTTCTTGGAGCTGGTTTCTTCATAGGCTTATTAAATAGGATCCACAGTTCTTTCCTATGCCAACATGTCTTTTGTGACTTGACCATCGTTCATGGGGCTGTGTCTTTGTGAGGACCCTTTCTCCTATGTTGATGGAGCTAGGCAGATCCTGTAGGCAGCACATGGAGGAAACTTTGAAGTCAAGTTCAGGCTCCACCATGTCCCTGTCTGTGACCTTGGGCAAGTCACACATTGTCAGTCTCTGATGTCCATTCTTCTCAACTCTATCAGTATTCCCAAACTCAGCATTTTTTGTGAATAATGAAGGAAAGTGTTTGACATTAATTCTACCAATGTAAATGATGACTACTGTTACAGTGGCATCTGGGTACCAACACTGAGTCACCAAGAGCCATCTCTCACTTCAGGAGTTCTGGGAGGGAAAGAAGCAGTTTTGGCACATGCCGTCCACCTCTCTTATGCTGTGGCCCCGTACTCTCCTAGTGTCCTGCCAGGTATTACTCGGTCCCCTGCTCCTCCCTTCCACAGGTCCAGTATTTGAGTATTCCCAAGTAGCAGTGACCATATGGATATAGTGGTGTATAGCCTGGTACTTTGAGGTTTGGCCAGAAAATAAGCCTCCTTAAATCTGACAACTTGGCCCTTCCCACCCCATTCCAGCTCACCAGCTATGGCAGACATTCACATATACACGTTCATGCACACGTGTACTTTTCCACCCTCACATGCTTCTTGCTAGTGGCTGTTAAAAAAATTTAATTCTTGTTCAAGTACCTGACTTTTTTTCTGGTGGATGATCTAATCTCCCTACCTTTCCAGTGCAGCCACAAGGCAGAGGTATGACAAAGAGTGTGAGAGGGAACCAAGAACTGGGGATACAGAGAATCATAAGACACCTTCCCTGCCTTCGGTCATGTAAGGACTGCAAGAGGAGTGAGCCCAAAGTGCTTCAGAAGGTTCCTAATATGGCAGGAGAATGGGGAAAGGCTTAGAGGAGATGATACTTGAGTGACCAGTGTAAAAAGGTCGGGGGAGGTATCTTTATTTTATAGCTGAGGAGATAATGTGGGAAATTTAAGGAACTACCCCAGGGTCACTACCAGTCACTGCAGTGGCTAGAATTCACATTATGGGGCAGTACTAGCCTAAAGTTTTGTGCCAAGATAAACTGTTGTGTGAAAGGCAAGTAATTTTGGGGTCTTTACTTTTTATCCATTGCTTCACAAGATTGCAAAATGGGAGTGCCAAAAGTGAAAGAAGCTTTTTTGGGGGGACTAAAACAAAAACCAGTGATCAGAATAATGGAAAATTAGACTTTTTAGAAAACCATCTTATTTTTTGCCCGTATGCTAAAAATTGTCAAAGGTATATTTAACATCTTTTCCTATAATTATCATGTGCAGTACAAGATGAATGCTGATGTGACTACACTTGTATACTTGAGTAGTACCCTGGATTTTTTCCCCTGCTGTTCAGAAGCTTCTTTTTTTTCTTTCTTCCTTTTGTATAAATCAAGAGTGTCAATGAGAAATGCAGCATATTGTCATTAATTCAAAGATATCTACATGCCATATACGCCAAAGATGATAAATTGATTTCACATATAAAAACGTCTTTTTTTTGCAGTATGTTATTTGTACCAAAGAAAATTATCTTGCTAAGACACTAAACTGTGTTATTTTGTTTCATCTGTGTAGTTAAAGATCACCTAAATTACAGATCACCTAAAAATGGGTTCCTGTCCCTCAATTAGTATCAATTTTGTCTTTGCTTAATTCCTGATAGCCTAGAAGAATACAGATTCATTCAAATACTATATATATATATATGAACTTTAAGTCACTTCTTTCTCTCAAACATTTTAATTTTAGTTTTATCTTACTGGCATTTTACTTCTGATGATAGAAGAAACATTGTTGACAGGCCTTTAACTGGGTAAGTTACAGAATTTATGTGGCCTCAGTTTTTTTTTAAGTAAAAGAAGGTATGAGCTCTTAATTCCCTTCTTTATATAAGATTATATGACTCATTACTTTGTTTCAAGTTATTGCTCTACCTGCAGTAGGTTAAAGATAGAGGGTTGTTGATGAGTCAGGGCTAAAGGAGTCATTTTCGAAGGAATCATAATTGTGCATATGTTATCACACATTAAGTTGTCAGGTGTGACAAATCTGGTGACTTCTGATGTCCTTTTGTTTCTTAGCCAAAGGACATTAAAAGTAATCCTTTGCAGGCTTAAGTAAGTTTTATGAGATTTGATCATAGTATAATAATAGTCCCAAAGGTCACAGGCTCTCAGTTGGCAGACAATAAATGATTGTTGAAGTTCACTTAGGCATGGTTTAATTGAGGTGAGTTATAAACCATTTCTAAATGCAAATACAAAAAAAAATAACAAACTAAGCCTAGGAAGGAATTTGAATACACAGAGGCTTATATGCATATGTTTATGGAAGCTTTATTTTTAATAGCCAAAAACTGGAAACCAAATACCCATCTGGTCAACTGGTAAGTCAACAAAATGTGGCACACTCATACAGTGGAACACTGCTCAGCAGTGAAACTGAACAAACTACTTAATACGTGCTACAACATGGAGGCATCTCAAAGACATGATGCTAAATGAAGGTCATCAGGCAGAAAAGACTACATACTATATGATTCCATTTTTAGGAAATTCTGGAAAAGGCAAAGCTATAGGGACAGAAAGCAGATCAGTTATTGTCAGGGTCTGGGATAAAGTTGGTCTGGAGGAAGGTATTGACTAGAAAGAGGCTCAAGGGTACTTCTTGAGGTGACGGAAATGTTCTGTCATGTCAGTGGTGCTTATATGAATGTGTACATTTGTAAAAACTTGTCAAATTGTATACTTAAAATTGGTTAATTTGATTCAGAGTGCAAATTATACCTCAAATTGAAAAGCAAGCAAACTTAGGGCAGTATCTCAGATGCCTTACAGAGTGGGTACTTTGGTTGAGGAAATAATCATTCTTTAACTTGAAAGCCTATTTTTAACTAACAGTAAAAGATACTAACAATATTCATTTTTATGGTGACTGTATACACAATTTTGACCCCCAAAATGTGTTTGCATAGGAAATGGTAAATGAACAAACAGCTTGCTTTAATATCTCATTGCACTTTTGCTTTCTCTTTACCTCTCCACCCAACTAGAAAAACTAATTGAGGGCCTCAAGTCTCCTGATACTTCTCTTCTGCTCCCTGACCTCTTGCCTATGACAGATCCTTTTGGTAGCACTTCCGATGCTGTAATTGGTAAACTCATCATCTTTCTTTCTTCAATCATGCATGATATGTGTGTCTGTTTCAAGAATAATAACTAACTGGTTGACAGATCCCTAGTGAATAGCCCTGGTAAGGAAGGGAAATGCCACAAAGCCTCCTAGTTTTAGAATGATGCCTGTGTTAACCCGGAAGCCAAGGCTATTTAATCTCGCCCGTGACCACCCAAATAAAGTGTTTTCTCTGCCTTCCTGGTGCACACTATTACTTTTGCTTTTCTTGATATTCTGGGATGTCTAGAGTGAATTTTTCATGAATGAGGAGGAATGTGGAAAAATTCACATTTAGTTACAAAAGCTTCATGAGGAAGGTTGGTCTTGAGTTGGACCTTACCATTAGCAGATTCTTCTTTAGAAGGTCTCTGTGTGTGCCAGGTGTCAGTAACAGAAACACTTGCCCAGTGGTGAAGCCCTATGAGTAAAATCCAGAGCAGTGGCTTGGTCTGCTGGCTGTGACATTTCCCTGTGCTCTACAAAACGTGCAGGGCCCCAGTACTCCAAGGGCACAAAGTTGTAGAACTCAGAAAGGACATGATCCTACAGGGGGAAGGGCCTCAAGCTGGGGAATGGTATACAGTGCAGAATACCGCCGAGCTACATCATGGGGTGGGATTTGCGATGGACTAGTGGCCTTTGCAAGGTACAGAGAATGTCTCCTTCCAAGTTTATCCTTGAAAAAAAGCAAAATTACCAGAAGATATGCAGGTGCCTTTCAGCCTGTCTTCTGACATGGGAGAAATCTGGGTGGCTCGAGTTCTGCATTTATGGAAACTGAGGCCCTCTGAGATGAGTCACAGTGAGGTTCACCTTCCACATGCTCAGTCATTGAAGCCCAGGCACTGAAAGCAGCAGAAATAAAGTAACTTCTTGGGCTACCCATCTCTCTGGGACTTGCATTTTAAAAACCTGTAAAAGAAAGCCTTCACAGAATTGTCAGGAAGTTTCTGACTCCCTTTTCCTTTCCCTTTATTCTCCTTTCTTAATGCTCTGTTACCAAAGAAAAAGCTGATGTTGCTGTTGAGAGTCTCATACCAGGACTGGAGCCTCCGGTGCCCCAGCGCCTCCCATCTCAGACGGAATCTGTGACCTCGAACCGCACAGGTCAGTCAGGTGTCCCCACAGCAACAGGAACTGGTCAGCAGGTGCGTGCGCAGAGCTGCCTGTAGCAGATGATCCTGGCCTTATTTGCCAGCCTGATTAGTTCCTCCTGGAATGGATGCTCTGCATTGTTACAGCCCCAGCTTCTAGATGTTGAGTGTGTTTCCTCACTAAATAGCAGAGTACTTTCTGGATTCAGGTTCTTCTTAGAGTCATCCCTGGGCTTTCTGTGGTTACAGTATTTTTTAAATTCAAGATTCTATTTACTGGTGGCAGATTCCCTCCACCTTCTTAATTAAAGAACTCTGCCTGTGTGTCATATGACAAAGCAAGGTTAAGAGCCAAGTACCTGACAATTAAGGATTCAAATTCTAGCCCAGCCACCGAATAGGTAGATGTGATTTGGGGCACATAACATGACCAAAGCTCAACTCCTTCATCTGTAAACTGGGAGGATAAGAGTATAACCAGATTTCACAGGGGACTGAGATCTAAATAATCCATATTAGGCTCTCAGATTGTGTGTTACATGAATAAATACATTTGTGTAAACTGTAAAAAAAGAAGAAAAAAACCCTCTCCTGAGTTGTCCAGGTGACCTTAAACTCCTCCAAGGTTTCTGAGCATCTTTCCTATCTGATGGTGGCAGTGGTAACTGGGAGTGCATATTCTGGGTGTTGGCATTCTAGTCCCAGCACAGTGCCTTAATTATACAGAGGTGACTTGCTGTTTAATTGTATGCAAAGTTGAAATCTTCCCTGGATCCAGCATTGTTTTCAGCCTAATTTTAAAGTTCTGTCTTAGCAGAATTCCATAACTGCCTACAAATACAGATTTGATAACCTTTATTTTTAATGAGTCCATAATTTCCTAACTTGGTACAGAAACAATTAGAAGTCTAGGAAGTATGAAAATGAACTTGTTTAGGTGAAAAAAAATATATGGTTCCTTGTCCTTGTGCTTACTTGACTGTTTTTTCTTAGAAAACTTTCCCAGAAAATAATTTGCATGTTAAAATGCTTGAATTGTAAATTTGCTTTAACTAAAAGCAAAATCATGTGTTGGAAGGAACAATTCAAATTCAAAGAATACTAGTAAGAGGCAAATGGTTCCACTTTTGAATGGGTACCTGGTTGAGTTGTGGAAAGTGCTGTTTAATTGTGTCATATTCTGCTGTAATAAGCAGGGACAACTCGCTCCTACTCAGCTTGGATACCTCATTCTATGGTAAGTTTTTCCATGAATGTTTAGGGAAAGTTTAAATGAAAGTCTTAGTTGCAAAATCCTTTTTTCCCAAATGGCATTTGCTGAGAACCGAGTTGCTGAAGCTTTATTGGCATCCCACTCACATGCTTAATCAGCAACCTCTCAGCAAAAATACTTCCATGTAGATGTATATTAATGTTGAGAAGAAGCTAGAAATACATGTTTCTGTAGATGAAAATCTAGAGGGCTGAATATGGGTTTTTTGGTTTTCTTTCTCCCATGTTGGCTTGTATGTGTAATATGTAAATGCAGTAACTAAAGGCTAGGACCTAATCTCATGATACTGTTGTGTGTGCCATTAATGCCATCACTGACCTGGGATGCTGTTAATCTGGACTCAGATTCTCTCACCGGGGAAGATTCCCTGATTGATTGCTCTCTGCTTTCTAACCCCACTACTGACCTCCTGGAAGAGTTTGCCCCCATAGCCATCTCTGCTCCAGCCCATAAAGGTAAATGCTTTCATCTTCTCAGGCCCACACATATCCTACGAGGGGAACTGAATGACTCCTGAGAATTTTCCTTAACAAACGTCTTTGCTAAAGAAGTTTTTAACCACCTCCTTTATGTGGGAAACTTGAGTCTGTATTCTTATACATAGTGTGTAACACTGTTAAAATCCCTCTCAGTAAGAATATTTAATAAGGCTTAGAAAACAGATCGGTGAAACTATTGCTTCCTGGAAATCACCTAGAGTATAGATATCCCATGTTATGTATGAAAGGCAGAGCTACATACCTGTACGGTCAGCCCAAGGCGGTGATTGAATTGATTACCCACTGACTTATCATTTTAATATGATACTTGTTGCCTTAAAATTGTTTTACCAAATCTTACTTAAAGTTTTTGGATAGTGATTACAATAAAGAATCAGGCATCATTCCTCAGAGGGCAGTCCTCAAAGATTAAACTTGTAAAAGTTTTTAATTTTAGTTAACCTTTGAGTCACAATTGATGACTGGATTTCTCTTTCTAATCTAGCCTTTTCATTTCTTAGTCTTGGGTTAATACTGGTTTGAAATTCTGCTGGACAGAGGTAGCTTGAATTGAATTCTTTTCAGTAAGTAGTTTGTGAAAGTGGTGGGCACAGTGCCTGGCTTACTCTATGCAGACATTCACTAGACTTCTTTCTTTGCTTGGGTAGTGAAAGTAGTATTCTGGAAGGAGGAAATTCATAGGAAAGAACAGTTTACGTCCTTTCTGAAGAAAATTCAAGAAGAAAGCCTTCCTGAAATGACTAAAAAATAAATAATTTGTGGTTTGCTGTGATAATAGCTGAGTTTGTATTTCTACCCTTGACAACATTAAAATGATTATGTTTTTATAGAGCATGTAGAGAAAAGTTACCTATTTACCCAATTATGTTTGGCCAGGAGTGTGTCAGCAGCAATATGTAATTACAGAGAAGCATTAATTACAAAATAGGTGCTCAGCCAGCACTTGCTGGTAGGATAGCCTGATTGGATTGGAAAAGAATATTCTAACAAACTCCTGCTTGAAGTCTCTGTGCATGTGATCCCGTGCCCCAGCATTTCCTCAGGCATCAGAGTTGTTTGAAAATCTGCTTTTCCAACCACTGGGCAGTGAGTCCTTTCAGAAGTATTTTGCTCCGCTATGTATATAGCAATTGCTTCTTTTTTAATTGAAGTATTGTTGATATACAATCTTATATTGGTTTCAAGTATATAACACAATGGTTTAATAGTTATCCATATTATTAAATCCTCACCCCCACTACTGCAGTTACTATCTGTCAGTGTAGGAAGATGTTGCAAAATCATTGGCTGTATTCTCCATGCTGTACTACCATCCCCTTAACTAACTTATATTATGATTGAGAATTTTTGTATCCCCTTATTCCCCTCACCTCCCCCACCCACCCACCCAATCCTTCCCCCAAGGTAACCACTAGTCACTTCTCAGTGTCTATGGGTCTACTGCTATTTTGTTCATTGTGTTTTGCTTTGCTTTTATATTCTACAAATAAGTGAAATCATATGGTATTTGGGTAATTGCTTCTTGAAGAGCAACTAATCACCATCACCCTGCCCCTGGTTTGAGTTTTTCTAATGTTGTTAGTCAGGACTCTGTTTGCCCAATAAAGAAGATAAATAACTAATTCCTGTGCCTTTGGAACTCCTAACATTGAAGAGATACCTCACAATAACTACAATTAATGGTCTTATAATGGTAGGGAGATTTCATCCTATAACCCTTCTTCCTAATCATTTATGAAAGCCTTAACATGGCCAACTCTTTTTTTTTTTGGTATCATTAAGGTACAATTACATGAGCAATATTATGATTACTAGACACCCCCCATTATCAAGTCCCCACCACATACCCCATTACAGTTAATAGCCAACTCTTTAAGCATTTCTTTTCCATCTCCCTAAGCTTTCCAGTTTTGCTACTTTTATTTCAACCAGGAAAATAAGCATTTTCAACTTTAAAAACAACAGCAATTGTACAGTTGGGAACTTTTTGCCTCTTACGTGTTCTCACATTTGCTAATCTTTACTTCTGTTATTTCTGCTTGTGTACTTGATTCTGTATTAAGCTGCAGAAGATAGTAATCTCATCTCAGGTTTTGATGTCCCTGAGGGTTCGGACAAGGTGGCAGAAGATGAGTTTGACCCTATTCCTGTATTGATAACCAAAAACCCGCAAGGTAAGAAAGAGAGGATGGGGAAAAGAGAAGAGCTTGGCATCAGCTCTCTACAAAATAGCAATGTACCTAATCTACAAGGGGGAAAAAAGTATCCATATTTAATGATGGAAATGGGGGGGGTAATGACAATCATTGTGGACTAGACCAGTACAGGTATGGATGCAGAGACAGATAGAGATACTGTTACAGGTATCTTAAAGCTTGACCATGGTGTTTACTTAAGAGTGAACAAAAGTATTTAATAGTTTGACTAAAAGCCAGTTTTTATAAAGTATCAAGCCAAAAATAAAGTGATCTTCAGTAAGTAGAAACCTGAAGACATATAATTAAAAAAAAGCACTGAACATTTTTTATCATTATTAGAAGAATATGTAATAAATATTCTCCCCGCCACCCCCCCGCCAAAGAGATTAACAATGGTGCTTCAATATCATTTGCATCTTTTGGACATTTGTAAAGCATCCTTTTTCCTCTTTGATGGATTAATCATTTGAACATGCCATAAAGCATGCCATGAATTGCCATAGGACCATCTATATATTTTTAAAGCATGTTTTTGCAGTGATCTTAATAACTAATTTCCCCCCCAGTGCAAAAATTACTTTTACTTTATCAAGCAGGTGACTCAATCTTATCAGAAAGTCCAATTAGGCAAAATGTATATTCATTTGAAAACAGCATCCTCTTTGCAAGGTGTTATGCCTATAGTATGGTGTACATACAGTGCCTGGTTTTTGGTGGGAGGTGGTGGGTACCTAATTTATATGTTTCAATTCAACATGTAAGAGTGCAAATGTTAATCGTTGCTTCTCTAGGGCTTTTTTGGGTTTTGGTGTTTTCTCCTTTGCTTGCGCTGCACAACTGAACTGTAACCCTCTGTATTTTGTACTGAATTCCTATCTCTCCACTTCCAGGTGGGCACTCTAGAAACAGCAGTGGGAGCTCTGAGTCCAGTCTTCCCAACCTAGCCAGGTCTTTACTGCTGGTGGATCAGCTCATAGACCTGTAGCCGTGACCCAGTAGCAGATGCAGTTCTGTAACCTTCATACCGTAATGTACATTTTCATTACGGAGTTCTAAGAAAAATGATTTTTTTTTAAATCTGCAAATAAGGGGCCCTCTAGCCCTTGTCTCTCCTACCCCTTGCCTTCTGTAGAAATGATAAGGAAAGAAAATCACTTTGGCCCTCCAGATATTCCTTGGCCAGCACCGCCCTGTTAGTTTGCTGTGTTTTCTCATTACCCTTCTTCAATGGCATTCTCTTAAGTCAGTTGCTAGATGCCATGAGCTTCATCTCTGCTGGAATTGACTCCACCAAAAGCTTAACTGTAACTGAAGCTAGTGAATTGACACCTTTGTCTTATTCTTGCTAGGAATGGCCTCCCAGATCAATCCTCCCAACCCCTGTCTCCTTTGGCCAGATGCCATGAATGTGTTTCTCTGCTTTTGCTTTTTATCCTGCTGCATTATCATGAGGACGTGGCTTCTTCAGTTGGTCTTAACTCTAGGCAGTAGCCTGGAGGTGGGTTTGTGGTTTAAGAAAGGGTAAAACTGATTGACTGATGGTATATGTTTGAAGAGAGAAAATGAACCCAGCTCTAGCCAACCAACTTTGACCTTGTTTGATCATAGACTTAGCCAAGGGATTTTACACCCCATGCAATCTGCCCGACATTTATCCAGCGTTCTGGCTTCCACTGAACCATGATTTCTCAGATCTGGAGACATGACAGCAAGTACTTAAGATCCTTGGATAAAAATGTGTACATTATATAAATCCCAAGTATTGCCATTCCTTTTCATGTTAACTGTCCCAAGCCGGGATCTCAGAATTAGACCAAAACAAGACAATGGTGGTAATATGATACCTTTTATTAGAAGACTTTTCACTGGGGGGTGGATGGGGGAGGGGAAGGAATTGTAGCAGAAACAGATGTATTTTTCTTGTGATTTTTATTTTGAATCAAATATTGTAAATTGTGTATAAATGAAGACACTGAATAGTTCTGTTTCCACTTGGCATTTCGAGTCTGATATCAGGTGTCTGTACAGGGTTTTGATCTCTTTCCCTTATATAATTAAACAGCAATCACACAGTGTAACATATGGAATCATTCTGAGTAGACTTGTGTGTTGCTATAAGCTTTCAGCAGGTCCTCTGTCTTTGTAGAATAAGCATGATGTTTTATTTTCAGATTATCAGAAGTAAGTGTGCTGACAAGCTGGGCACAATCTGACTCTGGCTACTTACCTTTCTTTCTCTCTGATGTTTGAATTGAAGGATTCAGCCAATGAAATAACGTTCAGTTGGTTTTCCTTGTCTTCTAGATTAAAAAACAAAGCAAGCATAGTTCCTCACTAACCTTAGGATACTGTTTATAAAATAAATAAAGGACCCTGCACTGACATGACAACATGCCTCATGGTCACCCTCTGTGTATGTCCTTAATTGTAGTGTATTTTTTTTCCCTACGTGGAAAGCAATTTTATAAAATCACCCCTTTGAAAAGAGGTGGGCAGAGAACCCCATTGTGGTTCTCTTCCTTGAGTGCTATTTTCCATGATCAAAAGGGAAACTTAGTTGATCAGATTTGTACAAATAAAATTCCAAGTCCGTTTGCTTGTTTCTCTATGTAGTACTTTTGTTTCTTCCTCCTCACGTTTGCACTTTAAGGGGGAAAAAAGCAAGTTGATCAGCAACAACAGCCTGCAAAACATTGCACTTTGGAGGTCAAACTCTGACCCCAGCAATGTGAGAGCAGCCTTTGAAAGGCATAAGAGGAAAAGTCTAAATCTTTCCATCTTCCTTCTGACTTTAAATACTTCCCGTGCCAGCTGAACCTAAATGGGCTAAGTAAGGGCCTCTATTAGGATAATGGATCATTTCCAAAATTGAAGGAGGCACAACCTTCCGGCTGAGGATTGAAAAAGATACCCTTGAAGAACTCTCTGTGATTGAAAGCAGTGAAAATGAGACTTGGTTTGCCCCTTTACGGACAGGAATATTACTGAAGATCAAAAATGTATTCTTTTCCCTGGAATAGAAAGTATGTATAAACTAATGAAGAAAATGCTTATTTTTAAATAAGAATAATGTTTTATGCTTATGTTTTCCAATTTTATTTTTTTTCATACATACATGTTAGAAATATAATGAAATACCTACTTTCTCAATTTAATTGAAACCATGATGACTACAGTTGAGAAATAGGTGTCTTTAAATTGTTCCTTTCATGTATTTCCCATAATCTCATTGAGATAATTACCTCGTTATCTGGTTCAGTAAAGCGTAATCAAACCTGTTAATGAAAATGAACAGATCAGAAGTCAGAAGCCAGGGACTGCAAGCCGAGGGAGATAATGACATGAAATTCCCTTGGGCTTATTGTTTAGGAGTAGGGCTTCAAAGGGGAGTACGTTTTTTTCTGTTAAGGAGTATGTGTGAGGTTCTCGGTAAATGGGACCTCCCTTAATTTATAGCATCACCCCTGAGCTGAAAATTGATTTGATATGAGTGTAGTATACTGATAACTGATAGACCTGTGAAACTCTAGACTGAGCTACAAGAGGGACCTCAGAAAGCACCCTCTAGTCCAGACACCTCATTTCACAGGTGTGGGGCCTGAGGCAGGCTGGTGGGAAAAGAGGCCCGGACAGGACTGGCCACCTGAGATCTCATCCCAGCCTTTGCCAGTCACTGGTCACGTGGTCCTCACAGGTGCTTCGCTGTCAGAGTTGCTGTTTCCTATTTATACAATGATGAATTTGGACTAGATGGTCTTTAAGATTATAGAATTCTAGGGTTCTGAGCATATATTATGTTTTCGAAGGACAATGAAGGATTTACATAATCCCAATGTTCTTCAGTTATCTTCTGTAGCTCTTACTATTACCGTAGCAGTATTTATCTTTTAGAGAATTAGGATGGGCTTTTACTAATCTGGGTTGCTCGCTCTTGGCCATCTGAATAGAAGCCTGAATTACCATAGAGCTTTGGACCTAGATTTCCCTTTTTAATCATATACATGCATGTCCTTATGTTTCAACAAAACAGCACCAAGAGGTTTCAGCTCAATGATTTGCCACTCAAAAATGGGCAGGTACTCTAAGCATATGTTTCTGGTTTGCTTTTATTCCAGCTGTGCAAGAGTAATGACTATATCAGAAAACATCACAAGTTTTCTTTTTTTCCTTCACAACATTCAGATAAACTAGATCACCAAATTTAAGTCCCTGTGTTTTAAAAAACACAGGCCTCAAAGGAGATAAGGTTTAAATGGACACTTCTAAGTATTAATTATAATCAATGATTTCTTCAGCAGACATGTCAGAATTTTAACACTTAAGTGAGTGTCGCTCCCTTCAAAGGCATCTGGTTTTACTTGGGAAGCTAATACTTAATTCTAATGATGCTGCCATCTTTTGAAGTTATTTTTGAAACTTCTTTCCTTAGAAATACCATCAAGGAAGGTAATAAGGCATAAGAAAATCAGTTGTATTATTACCTAATTAGTATCACTTTCAACTTCTGAAAGTATGTTCGTTTCTTGATCTTCTTCCACCACCCTTGGTTCTGAGTAACATTTGGCTATTTCCAAAAAGCAAAATCCCCTCCCTCTTAGATAAAGAGTGGTTACTACTGGAGATAGGAAAAAGCATAATCCACAGGAAACACCCAGAAAGGATCTTATAATGGAAAGTGACAACAATCAGTCTAATTTCCTTACTATTCTGAATAAGGGAACTTTGGTGATTGTTGCCTGTCTTTGGTATGGTTTAGAAAACTGAAAGATACAGGTTTTAAAATACCTCTGGAAGAGGTTGTCACTTTGTCAGGTGTCATTGGATGCTTGACTTGGCTCTTCCTAGATTAGAATTATAGAACCTGGATTGCTAGAATTGTAGAACCTGTATATAATACTGTTTCCCTACTATCCCGACAGATAATTGATAATTTTGATTCAAACCGACGCAGCTTTCCCCAGGTCAGAAACAGTTCTGCCTTCAGCAGTGCTGTGGGAAGGAAGGGACTTTTTGGGTTGACCTCAGCCCAGAGGTAATGGAGGGATCTGGGCTCAGCTAAACAAATGTACTCTATAGATAACTTGGACCAAAATAAAGTATCCCATGATATTTGTCTATATTTTCAAGAATCTTTAGCTTTCTCAAATTATCATGATCCTGTACCACTAACTCAGGGTTTAGGAATAAAAATGACAGACAACTACTCAATTAAACAAATTAGAGGCTGCCATGTAGAATAGAGCAATGATCACAGGGATATTTAAAATGGAATATTTACTGAAACACTCCAGATATTACAAAGCTATCTTTTATTCCTCTCTAGAGACTATAATTTTACCAACAGAAAGTTAAGTCTTTTCCTTTTCCACACTAGTAATGAATGTTCCTGAAGTTGTATGTGCTTGGGTTTTTTGATTCAGAATGAATCCCAGATGGCCTCCATTTCAAATAATCTGTTGTACTAAGACACGATGTTGTTTTTCCTGGGTTTCCTTTCACTAAGGTGAGGGAGAGAGGTTCCTTGGGTAAATACTAGCCTATGCAAAGTTACCAAATGGTGATAGTTGCTGGAATGGAAGTCACTTTCTCGGTTCCCACTTTGATGGAGTGTCCTGAATTACTCTTTTCCTATGAGTATTCTACTCCACCCTTTGCATACCCCCTGGTCATGTAGATGTATATTTGCCACAAGTCTTTATCCTGTCCTCCCCAAGAAGAGAAAGCAGAGGTACATAAAGCTACTTTAGCAGTAAAAATGTGAAGTTAAAATATTGCTAATCAAGTATTGTATAAAAAAAATGTAAACAAATTTCTTATGTAAACATATAAGGGAATAAAGACTTTTATCTGTTCAAATGAGAGCATGATGTTCAGAGATGTAAAAACTTAAAATAGCTGTTTTCCTCCTCTGAGAACCCACTTTTGCAGAAAAGATTTAAACACATCATTGAGTGATGATAAGTACTTGTGCACAAGGCAAGTGTGAATGCTTGTGATTGACATGTTGAGGATGTTTTAGTGAGTCATGGCTTCCCTGGCTTCACCTCATGGTCAGGGAGAATAAAACCCCTGTAAGCCTGTACTTTATATGACCAGGCACAGGTTGGAAAACAGAGCACAGATTTTCAGCCACACTCCTTTGATTTAACCCTTTCTATATCTAATATTAAATATTCAATGTAATTAAACATTTTATGTAGGCAAGAGCAGTTTTATGCCCAAGAAATCTTTTCCATTGAATTGCTCTGTTGGCTTGAGAGGCACAGTATTACTAGTCAGTGTTGGCTCCCATCAAATCCCTTACTCCCCAGTTGTGGTTTTTAATGCAGCTATACAACATATGGTGAAAACAAACCCTTAATTTTAAAAAAGGTCATGGAAATTAGTAGTTTGATACACATCTCTTGATTCCCTGATTTGGTTCTAAGAGTGTATATTTCAGTTGTACTACATTTCTGAAGTTCTTGTGAAGGGGTATTTTGCTTTCTATTTGCTAACTATATGAGAAGGTTCCCCAGTACTCCAAATCTTCATTTTCAGTTTTTTAGCCGAATTATGTCTTTCATACTTCCTATAACTGTTATTTCAATTTATATAATGGAGGAAAGTAAAAGTCTGGTTGTACATGATATATTGCACTAAGGAATATCTTGTCTGAAACTTAGTCTTGAGATTTTGATTTCTTAGGATGCACTCTGAGGACCTTCACTATGTCCAACAGAAAAAATTTCTCAGGTAAAGCTATGCCAAATCATTCAGCACTTTTGATTGCTTTGGAAGTTAATAGGGAGTTGGTGAGGATAGTTGCCAAGTTATCAAATATTTGGGACTCTTTTCCTACTCTCTGAAGCAAATGAACTCTTAGTGAATTCTAGAGAATTTGGAACCTTAAGATAAACTAAAATGGAACTATCCCTAAGTGGAAGTGTCAAACAAGTGTGCTTTACCCTAACCTGACACACTCTTGTACATCAGAGCAAGAAAAAGAACTGTGTTTTGACTTCTTTAATGTGCTAAACCAAAATAAAGAGAGATTTGACACAGTTTGAGGGAGTTAGAACATAATGTTCAATGTTAGGTTTCATAATAAGGAAGACCCTTGGGCTGATGGTGAAGCCAAGTCCGAGGTTTTAGCCACCCACCCCTAGGAATGACTAGCTGGCATTACTGAGCTCTGTGGTCACACGGCCTCTGCTATGCATGCCACTGGTTGCCAGAGGAACTGGGCTAAGGCACGAGGTTAAATCAGTGTAAATCCTTTATTGCTAGTAGGCAGATGGCTTCAAACACAGTAGCAGTAAAAATGTAAAATTTGAACATTTTCCTGATAGTACAAGGCTTTCTTCGCATACAACCACCATTCACTTTGAAAACACATGCTTTCCCTGCGAGAACACACTCATTCCAAAAAGGCCTCTAACTGCTGACAAGATTTAATGTCTATCTTCTGTTACAGTTATTTAGAATCTTTCCTTCTCTTGACTGTTTTGTTTCTTGTGCTGCAATCACCAAAATTCCTTGAGGGAATGTGGCTGTCTGTGCGTCCCCATGCCCACCAGCATTTCTTTGGTTTCCATAATACCAGGCTTGGAGAGTTGCAAAAGGTGGTGGTTCTCTGCCTTGCTTACACAGCACCCTTCTAAAAAGAATAGGAAGGTTAAGAGACTTGGCCCTCTCAAGAGAATCCTTTAAATGTACTTTTCCAGTCCTGTAAAGCAGATTCATGCTGAAAGAGAGAGATGAAATAGGTCTGGCTTTGTTTTGAAGGACAGGAAACTAGTTCTCTTTCAGACTTGATGCTATAGTATTTTGTGACTGTGTTTGGGAATTTTAAAAAGTTGTTGGAATTTTAGGCATGATTTTCTAATTACTCACCATGAAGGCCATAGCCAAAGAATATGCTCTGAATTGGCAGGGCTCCAGCTGACTTGACCAAGAGCCCACTTTTTAACAGGAATTACTTAGGTTAGGCATAATCTTCCATCCTATCCAACCATGGATATGGGCACCCCCTGCATGGTACTTTACAATTCTCAGTGTAATCCAACACTGCAGGTATCCCGTGTGCCCGGATTCTATAGGTAGCTGTTTTTTGGCAGTGTCTGCACACAAATTAATCTGACTGACTTAAGTTAAATGTCCTGAAAGCACTAACTCCAGTCAAACTAGTGTTTCATTTTCATTGCTGATTTGTATGATGCCAGAATTAGTCATTGGCTTGACTAAATTTACTTTTTTTTTTCCTAAGAGATATTTTGCTCTCCCCAGGAACCAGCTTAGTAACACCAACTTTTGGGGTAGTTTTGGAAGATGAGAAATTGTGCCTTAGTTTTGGTAACTGAAAACTTTGTCCAGCTGATGCTATGTTAGAAAGTGGTTCAAGGAATTGGGGCCTTTCATACCACTTGCTGGGCAAATCTTACTTTGGAAAACCTCTTTGCCCCCTCTCATTTGAATTTCCTCCCAGAAATCATGATCTGGGGAATCACTGTGACAGATTTAATATCAATATGCTTGCCTGTGAGTTTAGGATTTTGTCTTTCTACATTCTGTTGCAAGGGAGAAAGTATTCTCTCTATTTCCTATCAGCCAACTAATGCTTTCCTATCACCAATGTAGGTGCACATATTAAAGTTTTAATGCAAGGAAAAATTTACCTTCTTCAAAATCATATTCTTCAAATATTATTCAGAAAGCCCTTCAGAACCAGTTCAGAATTTAAGACTAATTTGGAATTCACTCAACACAGTCAAACTGTTAGAAAGGGAAATAAAGATGGGAGAAATACCCACCTTTTTTTGTTTCTGAAAACAATACTTAAGGTCAGAACTGTTTAAAAAGAAGCACTGCTAAAAAGTTATAGGATTCAGAGAAACAATTTTTTTTGTACATACCTTCTAAAATGTTCAGATCTCTCTCTACGTCTCCCTACAATGTAATGTCTCTAAGTGACTGGTTTCCCAATAAACTGATTTTGATGCTGCTTTTGCTGTGTTTTGTGTGCTTAATTCAACAGAAACTTTAGCAGGGGATAACTGTTAGCAGAAATTTCTACTAGCTAATGGTTTTTATAAAAGGGGAGAGGGTAAGCTGGGAGGGGAGGATCAAATTAATCTCTGTACAGAGATTCTGAGTTATCTGTAGGGTCCTAATTGTTGTACTTAATGTTATTATCCTGGTGGGTTGGGAAACCCATGATGAAATGATGCCTTGACCCCCAACCAGCCTTTCTCTGGATTCTTCTTGCTTAGTTACATATGCCTTTTTCCTGCCCTCTTGCTAACATGTGCCCAATGACATACTTCTAACCTGCTAATATTTCTTGGAAGGTAAGCTCTCTTGCATTGATAATTGTCCTTTTGATTTAAAAGCCAGAGCACCCTGAGGCACCTCTACCTAGATAGAAATAGACTAGTATATTTACCCATGCAGTTTACTCCTTCTGCTTAAAGAACATTCTGATGGATTGATTCATTAAGCAGTCTTTGCTAACTTAGAAGACTGAAAACAAAATTCCAGGGCAACTCCAGCTGAAGGTGATTTTAATGATTTTGATTGTCTCCTCCCCTTAGAAAGTGCCTTCAGTATTCATATTTGGAGCGCTCTTGTGCTGTTTGAGTAGGTGTTTATGATGTAAATCATCAAGTAAACATGCATTTATCAAGCAGCCATGTTCTGCTTCAGGGGCAGAGGAGGCCCGTCCTCAGATACAAAGTATGGAGCAGATGACCACTGTTAGATCAAATTGAATTTGCCCCCAGACAGTATTTCTACATAATCCCAAACTGTCATGGTGTCTGTGGAGATGAGTGACTGGGTTTGTTTTCATTCCATCATGAACCAGGGCCAGGTAGAGCAGGTGTCAGTGCCTGGCCCTGCGAGCAGGAGCATCGCGTAGTCACGCTCAGTGTCTGTGTGCCTAACAACTTCATCTCCTTTCCTGCACATTGTGCCTATCTTGTTCCAAAATGTGAGACAGTGATTGGTTGTGTTCCAGTTTGTGTGCTGTTTCCTTGCCTGACTTTTCTTTTTCTGTTATTCCTTTTCCATTTTCAACATTTATTTTTTGGTCCCATAATGTTTCTGCCGCGGGTTGACCATTCGGTGTTCCAAGGAGAGTTGAGCTGACCTATGCATTAATTCTGCATTTTGTGCTTTTCTAGGTCTCCAGAGAGAGCCCAATCCCTGTCCTGTAATAACTGTAGAGCACTTTAAAGAATCAACGGGTGTTAAAGGCCTTCCCTTGTATCCAGACTCCTCTGGAGTACCTGACACAAACACTCAGAACAATTTAGAATCTGACTACTTGGCCCGCGATGGCCCTTCAAGCAACAGCTCATTCCACAGCAGTGAAGAGGAAGGCACCGACCTCGAGGGGGACATGCTAGACTGCAGTGGGTCTCGACCTCTTCTCATGGAGTCTGAAGAAGAGGATGAGAGCTGCAAGCCTCTGCAGGGGAAGCTGGGAGGTGCCATTCCATTCACTCAGCCTGAAGTCTCTACTGAGCAAGAAAAGGCAGTACAAGATGCAAGAAAGAACCAGTTCCAAGCCCTCATACAACTGACCACTGATGGTCTCAGTGAGCCAGATGTTTTTGCCACAGCCCCCTTCAGGAGCTCAAGAGTTCCAGCAGATGACATGGACATTTTCTCCAAAGCCCCGTTTGTCTCCAAGGGCAGTGTGGCTCCTTCCCAGCCAGAGGAAGCAGATGTGTTCTTGCGAGCTCCTTTTACCAAGAAGAAGAGCATAGAGGAGCTAGCAGTTTCCCAGAGCACCTCCCAGGAGTTGCCTGGACAGGCCAGTCACATCAGTCAGACAGATGACGTCCCTCTACTCGCAGGCCTTGACAGAGCAGTGTGTGCCTCGGTGCGAGCTCAGTATCCCATGGCTGGTTTTGTCCAACAATCTAAGCTCCCCTCCCATTCTGTACAAGCAGCAGACCATCTTGACAGCATCTCTCATAGGGGATCCTCCTTAGAATCAGGGGGTCATCCTAATGAGAGAAACAAAGCACCTCAGCCCCAAAAAGAAGCTGTCTCAGGCCCTGTGGCTGCCAAACCATTCCGCCCCCAATCTTTATCCAAATATTCCCGTCACTATAGCCCAGAAGATGAGCCAAGTCCAGAAGTGCAGCCCATTGCTGCCTACAAAATTGTCTCGCAAACCAACAAGCAGTCAATAGCAGGCTCTGTTTCCATCACGTCCCTTTCCTCCAGGACTACGGAGCTGCCAGCTGCTGATCCTTTTGCTTTAGCACCCTTTCCTTCAAAATCAGGCAAGCAGAAACCTTAGGAGCAATACCTGAGCCTCAGGACTGTCTTTACCCCACCCTCAACATCCACCACATCACTCCCAGCTGAGCCTTCCTAAGAAGAAATATGTCTGCTGTCAGTTAATATCTTCCAGTTCCATGGGTCAGATGGAACTTCTTCAGTCAACAAACTCAGTTGTGGTGATACTTAGTTGAAACCCCTTTAAGTTATGCTCAATTATTTTGTCTAAGTTGATTTCTGGACTTCCAGGCATTTCCATCTCCACCTCCACCCAGAACTCTGCTTTTTTTTTGTTGGCCCAGAAACTGTTTAAATCCAGAAATACTTTACCCCAACCCCAAAGGGGCCACGTTATCGCTAGTTTTATTCCTACAGTTCCTGTTCTGAGTTACGTCCATTGAAGAATCAATATTAGTCCCTTCAGGACAAGATTTAATACTCTTGAAAAGAGGATATTTCTGGACAGAAATGCAAGATAAAAATCCTGCACATCAAAACAAAGTGTAATCCTGCAGACACTACTCATTTCCGTAAAACCAGCAGCTCTACGAGGATTCTCCGGATCTGTTTCTGAGCCTGTGCTAGCCAGGGTGGCCCTCATGCATGGGTGTCTTGTGAGTGTGTAACGTCTGTCAGATCCTTTCCTGTGTAGAAATGCAAACCGATGAGATATCTGTTCTCATGTCTAATACTGTTGAGCCTTCCCCACATCCACACTTTAAAGTACTGTGAGTGCAAAGGTGTGTGTGTGTGCACAGGAAGCACTTTTCCTTTAGGTAAATCCTGTCCCACCATGCCTACCTCCACAGTCACTCATTTACTGGCATGTCTTCTGACCTAACTGACTTGAACCCTTTGTTTAGTTCTTTCCTCATGGCAAGACTGAATTCATTGGAAGGTGTAGAAAAATACAGCTGGAGCTGAGGTTTCAGGGTAGATATTTTTTTCCTCCAGAATTGCTGTTTTCTTTTAACAAATTCCATTTACATGATCTTAGAAAATTAATTATCCTTATACATTTTCTCTGAGAAAATTAATTATCCTTATACATTTTCCTCTCAGAACAACAGAAAAGGGCATATTGTTACAGTCCAGCCACTGAGTATGAGGTCTTAGTAGTTTTAAAAATTACTTTGAAAACTTGAGGCCTGAGCACTCCATGCTGTCATATGGAATTCATTAATCATGAGACTAGGCTATAAACTATGTTTGCTTGTTTATTTTTTCCAAATCGTTGCCATCTTCCTCCTCTATTGCCTCTTGAGGAAATAGAAGTCTGAAATACGTAAATAAGTTTGTCTGGGAGAATGGGAAAGAGCTGAATTAGCTAGCCATTAAATCCTTTAATTCTTTGTCCTCTTTAGATGTTGAAGTAGACCAGACAGGTGACTGACTTGTGTATTTGAAATGTCTTCTATTTCTGGAAAGATCTGACTCATTCCTGGCTGTTTTCTTGCCCTTTATTATTCGTGCCTTAAAATTGCATCTCAATAGGAAGATTTCTGCTGAGGGAAGTCAACTTAATGGAAAGAGTTGCTGCACCATGTTTCAACTTGAAAGCTTCCTTTCACTTGTGGCAAATGTTAGTGATTTCTTCATTAGCTGGAGAACTTGGGAGAGTGGCTCACCAAACCAGGGTAATGATTTAAGAATTATTGGAAATTCCTCCAAGAATCAAGCCTGAATGCCAGACTGTACTGCAGTTGATTAGGTGTCATAGTCTTTAAATTAGAAGTTCAGGGATCTTGGCAATGAAATATGAATAACTATTTTTCAAGACTTTTTATAGTGCAGTCTCCACCTATTTCAAATGTCCAGGTTAAAAGGTAAATTTAATTAATTGGCATTGCATCAGGGCTACCAGCAATGGTTTCCAACTCAGGTTTTAACTGTCAGTCTTGCACTTTGGCAGATGATAACGGTTCATTCTAAGAGTTTGCTTTTCTTCCAGTGATCGTTTCTGATTTTTCTGTGTAACAGTGGTTTCAAATCATCTTTCCAGTTGAGTGAATAGTTTGGGCTAATGCATATGGAACTTTGTACCCCAAACTCTTCCTTTGGCCATTAGCGATTAAAGCCCTCAAAGACAAGAGCTAAGAGTATAGGAATATTCTGGGAGAGTTCTCAGCCAAATCAGAAACTCTAAAAAGTGGAAGGGCATTCCAATTCACTCTTTCAGATATTCAAGTTTACCTCTCTAACAGCTCTGCAAAATCTCTTTCCTTTGGTTATTTAATCACTCCCTCCTAAACAGGTAACCATTTTAGTTCTCAAGGTAAAATCAATAAAACAATGTTGATTTTATTACAGAATTGAATCATTTGTTAAACTTGGGCCTTAACCCCTTTTCATTCTCACTGAAGACCTATGATGGGTAGAGATTCTAAATACCTTCTTTGGATAGGAAATGAATATAAACATATGCAAATTACCTTTGCATTTTTCTTATTGGGTTATGCATGAAAATATTTGTTGGATTACATTAGTTATTAACTAGTAATAAATGAATTCTGCACTGATCTTTTGATCATATAGGGTAAGTGCATCATGTAAACATAAAATGTGTTTGCCAGAGGCCATCCTGAACCTGGAAATCTGGAAAATTGAGTTTTAAGGGAATTAGGAGTGCCCCGGGTGGCTTTGGATTAGTAGCAAATGGATGTTGCAACAATTATACTTACTACAGCAGGTTAACTTTAAAGAGAAAAAGAACATATATAGTCAACAAAATACTACACTTGTTTTAGTTTGTTTTATGCATTATTTGCTTTTGCTTTACACATCTAAAAGGGAACACAGGAACTCTTGACCTTTGGTTGCAGTGGAGTGCAATGAGCCAGAATGTGTTTAGATGTAAAGCATTGAGCCGCACTGTGCACTGATGAGCTCTTAAAGAAGCCATGTTAACTGGCTAATAGACACTACTGACTTAATGAAGTTATCTTATGTGTGGTGAAAAAATATTTAACATATCTGTATGTTGGGCTCACAGACAGCCCTTTTGCTCCAAATCTCTATTAGATAGGAAAATGGAATGAACAGAATTTCATGCTGAGGCACATGCTGGGCAGGACCTAAGAGAATCTAGGTGATAAACTCTTATCATTTTGAGCCCACTTGTTGAATTGAAAACCTCATATGTATGGACTATTGTGTATGTGTTCACATGCCCATGTTAGGTCTGAGTTTAATTTGGTAACCAAGATTTCTTTATAAACTTTAAAGAAAAATATCAGTATCTTATTGACCTATTATTTATTGAATAGGTTTTTGAATATGTACATCAGTGATTTCAACTCTTTTGGGGATATTTCACTGACTCATAACAGTTTTATTTAAAAATAAGTGTAATCACCAGAGTGATCTGACAGTAGAAATTCAATCATGCTATATTTGCTTCCATAAAGAAGAGTCATCAGAACATAGATCACATAGTATGTATGCATTATCTCAAATAGGAAAATTTATAGGAAATGAGAAGGGTGAGATCTCACTCACTCTCTAGCAGGAAGGCTATAACTTCAATGGAGTCATTTGGGTCCCTTTAATGGGAATTGAAATGGGAAAACACATGCCAGTCAACTATGGAGTGGCTGCTGGTCACACAGATGCAGTTTTATCCAAGAAATTTGGAACCAGGATTATTCTGATGAAAGGTACACGAGAGCCTCTTAAAAGATTGCAGCTCCCAAGGAGGCAGGAGCACCCTGTAAATGCCTGCTGCCACCCAAGTTCTAATCCTCCAAGCTTGCCTGATGGAGTAAACAGATGATTTTAACAGAATCATGTAATTTAAATTTAGTTTTTCCAATGCCTTTGTCAACTACTATTCGTAGTTTTTTTGTTTTTTTTAAACCACCAGAACACTTGCAGACTTGTGAAGTTTTAAGGAAGGATATCAAATGCTTGAAAATAAAAGTAGTGCCTGGTTGGGAATTGTTTTTGTGTTCTTTTGCTACAAAATATATTTGCTAGTTTGCTGAAAACTGGGTACCTCAGCTTAGATGTAAGAATCCACACTGGCAGTGTCTGGACTTCCAGTATGCCACCTTGCCCTCTGATTTCCCAGTTCTGCCTGCCTCAATTTGCACCTTGACCTTCACTAGGAAACAGGTGTCCCACAGGCCTCCCCTATGGGGTATCCCAACATTGTTTTAATTGCCAGACACAGCTCTTCCCTGCGTCTTCTATACTCTGCAGGTCTTCCTGGCTCACCTTCCTTGTTCCTGTTCCCACTCCATTTCCTCACTTGACATTCTGCTATTATGACCATACCAATAAGTGGATGATGAGAGGTATGATTGAATGATCATGTTCACAATTTGCCTCCCTTGTTACTGTAAACGGTTTCCTCTTAACTTTCAGTCAGGCTGTGATAATCTCACCACACTGGAATAATTCCAAATAAGAATGAAATGGCCCACCTTCCCCATTTCTTATGGACTAAAAGAAGGGATGAAGAAAGGTTGGCAGAAGCCCAGCCTTCCTCTGTGGAGACACAACCCAAAGGCACCTCTCCACTTTGATCTAACACAAGCCCAGCGTGCCCTAGAATGCAGGGGCATTTATGTGTGAAGGAACTCTAGAATAGCTGGTGAAAATAGCTAAATGTTAACCAGCACACTGGTGGCTTAGTCCAGCATCCCCATAACTTGTAATTGCATCAGAAACTTAGTTTGAGCTACTTCCCAACCATCTCAATATGTGTGACACTGTTTGAGTTTATAGTAACAATGTTTCATTGTTGAAATTAAGTCAGTGTTATCTGCATTGCATTGTAATAGAACCATATATACATATTAAAGGGATCTGTTTGATTCCTTTGGGCAAGGAATTGCAGAAATGGTTTTTACCAATGTGGTTAAAGTAAGACTTTGGGAATGAGAAGACAATGTAGCCTTTTCACTCAGAAATGGAAGTCAGTTGTATTCTCTGAGTCTACCAAAGACTCCTGTTTTGGAATGTAAATGGAGTATGTGTATGTATGTATGTGCGCATCCCCATGCTTTTTGCCATGGTGTTAACACCTCCTAATGAAGGTATCCAAAGAATACCAAGAAATAATAGTAAATATTTGGGATGAGTAAACTCAGTTCCTTTTGCCAAGAACTCTGAGTTAGAATTGGAGTTGCTTATAAAGGTGGGAAAAATCAGCCATTGCCTTAGTTTCATTTTCACAGTAAGCATGCCCTTCTCATCCACAAGGATGAAACTGAGTAAGGACTGACCTGAACCCTTGGTTTATGTGTGGTGTTGAGAGGACAGTAGTGACCAGAACACCACAAGGCCTGCAAAGGTGTTCTTTGAAAGAGGGAACATTTAACATCACTTTTTAAGGGATACAAACCAAATAAAGGCCAAGGACCATGCTCATTCCATGGAGAAGAGGTGAACTTCCTCTGCTGACTGTATTTTGAGTTGACCAAATGAGGAGGTCAACCCAGCTGTAAGGAGTACAGAGGTCATCAGACCTCAGGAAACAATAGTGCATGTGATCTCAAGGGCTGTGAACACGGGAAAGGAAGGGAAGAAGACATTTATAAGGTCAATCAGAACAGTTTTGCAATACCTCTTATTTGCAGACTATTGGATTTATGTTATTGCACTCTTTGTGTGATGTATCTTATGTATCTGGTAGTTTTTATGAATTGTTTTGAGTTGTAAACTCCTATACACTTTATTAAAATGGACCTAATTAAAATAAATGATTTACACTTTGTATTATTTCTTTAGTCAGATCTTTGTAGGAGTGGGAACTCCATAAGCACCTTTCACTTAGTACCAAGCATAGTTTCATATTTTTAAGTTTCAAAGAACAATTTTTGGTTGGTTGGTTGGTTAGTTTCCAGTGCTAGTATTGTTACTTCCTGAGACTGACTTTCCATTCTAGATGTTATGTGGAAACATAAATGAAATTAGTATAAAAGAATGGGTCCATAATGACTGAGCTGGAAAAAAACAAAGCAGAGGTCCTGCTATGTAAACTCTCCCTGACTTTCTAAAATACGTTACCTGAATGTGACCTGTATCAATACGCAGTCTTTAAAAAAAAACCTTAAGACAGTATCATTTGACAGTGACTGCAATGGGGTGTGGGGGGGACTCGATAATATGGGTGAATGTAGTAACCACATTGTTTTTCATGTGAAGCCTTCATAAGAGTATATCAATAAATAATACCTTAATTTAAAAAGAAATAAAAACAATTTGCATAAGAAACTAAGTGAAAAAATACTGGGGGGAAATGGATTATACCTATGAATTTTGAAATCTGTACTGTGGGAGAGAATACACCAGCCTATTTCCTCCAAATTTGAGAAAATAACAGTAATATTTGTACTCAGTGAGCTTGAATCCATGATTCAGGGAGAATCGGTAATGGGCTGAATTCAGAGCTGGTGTTCAAAGAAGATACAGGGATCCAAAGAGGTGGGGCATAATCTGCATGAGTAAAACCAAAGTTGCCTACTTCTGCAAATTTATTTAAGATCTGATTCATCTATCTATCTTTAAAAATAAAGTTATTTTTTTAACCCTAGGTCTGTGTGAAATTCTTAAGCTTTTTGTATTTCAAGTTATCATTAACCAAAAGCAGTCTGTTTTACGCGGGACTGGGCTGCCCTTTCAGATGCATCACCCGCACTGTGATGCGGGAGTCAGCCAGTGGGGACAGAGCTCACCTGTGGTGACTTGGCTGTGCCTTCCTTATATGGAAAGCCAGAGTCAGAAGCCCCAGCTCCCACTCTGTTCACATTCACCCTCTGGTGGCTCACTTTTGCCAGCCTTGGCACTGGTTGGTAAGAGGCCAACTAGGGAGGAGTTACCTTTATGTTGCCCCCTAGCTGAGAACCAAGTGGGAGAAAGTAAGACCCAGGGAAAAGTCATGATCAGATGGTTTAGACCCATTTCTCTGGATTTGGAGACAAAATTTTCCCCTTCCATCTTGTGTATTTTTCCTTGACCTTATTTTTCCTTATACCTGAGTAGTAAGATCTAGAGGGCTAATGTTAGTATGTCAGCTTACACGGGAGGAGACTAATTCTTCAGTCTGCTTTTACATAAGCTCAGCCTAGAAGACCAGAAGGAGTCCAAGTATTCCCTTCAGAAAGTGGCCTGGCTCTCTAGTGCTAAGGTTTTGGGACTAAGACCATCGCTAGATATGGAATTTCCAAAGTCAGAAGTGAATGTGGGGAAAATGGAATCTGACCAGGAGTCCCGCCTGGCCTTAATAGCACCCACTGTGAATATAATAAGAACATGTTTACATATTTATGGGATGTTTACTGGCTGCAGAGCCACTGTCAGTCACAGATTTCCAGTCCAGGGTAGGGGTGGAGAGGAAGTACCCATTCCCTCCTCCCCTCCATTCCTGGTAAGTAAGTGGTCAGGCACCCGCCAGTCACCGGGGACCTGCCCACAGAGTTTTCTGCCCAGAGGTGGGGGAAGAAATCAAAGCAGCCAGGGTTTGGAGCAGGGAGTGCAGCTGTGGGAGAGCTTGTGAGCCATGTTCAAGGGGGTCCTGGGCAGTGCCAGAGAGACCAACTGATGCAAGCAGGGAGAGATTGAGCTATGAAAATAAACCCTTTAATTTCCAACCTTTCGCCCTTGTCTTCCTTTAGTCAGCAAATTCATAGAGAACTTGACAAGAGCTGGGAACCCCCTCCTCCCAGAGCTACAGTGAAATTAGTAGTTCTACCAGATCTTCCAAGCCTCATTCAGGTTTTTGAGCAAGACCTTTGACCCCAAGGACATACTTTGTTTTACACTCTTTAGAGAAACCTTAATTTATATGAGGGGAATTTCTCACAGTTTTCTCATAGAGCAACCAAAAGTTAAATATAAACTCTCACCCTTTTAGTTTATAGTGAAGTTACTGGTAGAAACAATCAGTTCAAGTAAAACTCAAAGCAGCCAAAACTGAATAATGTTAAAAATTGATGGAAGAGGGGTAGGAGCCTCAAGATGGCAGAGTAGGAAGGCAAAATGGAGACCTCTTCCCACATACACGCAAAGGAAGCAACAGCAAATACAACTAAACCTAAAAACGAACTGAAGACTGCAGAATGCACCATACCTAGGGAAGAAGAGAAGGCCACATAGAAAAGGGCAAAGCAATAGAGCTGCAACCAAGCAGCACCCCAGGCTTTCCTCCATCCCAGCTCACAGGCAGGAGGAGGGGGAATGGAGTTGGGAGGGGATAGTTGCCCAGAAACTCTGCACACCTGGCCCTGGAGATCTCTTCTAGTTTCTGGCCCAAATTGCACTGGGTTCTGGTGATTAGTGGGACTGGACACCAGGGATAGTTGGCACTGGGAGGCTGAAACACTAGCCACTTGTGGAGGACAGGCATGCTCTGCCAGTCCTGAGACCCAAAGCAGAGGCAGCAATTTGAAAGACTTGCCAGCAGTGGGAGGGGAGCCAGAGGAGTGAGGGTTAGATGGGGCTGCCTCTACAGGAGAAAGGGCAGGTGGACAATACCTCCCCAACCCTCCCCTAGCCCAGCAGGTCTAGCACTCTCAGGAGCCCCAGGTGTACCATGTCCCTCTCTGGCAGCTCAGCCCAGAGGCACTTCCTGTTTCAACCCAACTATAGGGGCACCAGCAGGAGCCAGTTCTGAGAGCCCCTTCCTCCAAACGGGTGACAAGCTGTGTGCTGCTCTTTGCTGCTGCTAGGAGGCACCCGTGGGACTTGCAGCAGCTGTGCACTGCTGTGGCACAACTAGCAGCCCCTGCCCCTGGCCCTTGAAGGGCCTCCCACCACCCAACCTGCTACCACTACTTACCCGTGCACACGCCCCTGCCCACCGCACATGTTGCAACACTAGGAGCCCACAGGCCTTTCCCCCATACCAATCACTGTCTCAGTGTGCCTGTGCGCCCTCCCACTGTGCAGCTCTCTGCCACTGCTAGGCACCCGAAGGCTCTACAACTGGTTAGCTTGCTACCACCACGAGCCCGTGCATCTAACCATTGTGCAACTAGCCCTGCGACCACTCTGTATCCCGTTAACCCAGCAGCCCTGCCATCACTGCAGGGCAGGCAAAGGGCAGCCACACCCACAATACCAGCAGAAACCACTGCTCTGATCACATAGTCCCAGCTGAGACAAACCACTGGCCACAAGACTGAGATAAACCACTGCTGGCAGACAGACAGAAAGGTGACCCCACTCATTGCCCACCAACAGCAACTGAGGCTCCACAGCTAAGGAGAAGCAAGCACTGGAGAGGAAAGAGTCCTGAGCTTCTGGACACCACAGGATGCCTTCATCATAAAGCCATTACTCTCTAGATCAGGAAACATAGTAAATACACCTAATACAAAGGAAGAAACACAGAAACCCTGACAAAATGAGGAGGCAGAGGAATTATCTTGCCATTTAATTATATTAAAAACTATGATAAGATACCAGAAAGAGGGCTAAATGAAACAGAGATTACCAATCTTGATAAAGATTTCAAAGTAAAAGTCGTAAATATGCTCACTGATCTGCAGAAATGTATTAAAGATCTCAAAGGACTTCAACAAAGAGCTATAAGAGCTGAAGAATACAGTAGCTGAAATGAAACACAAAATGGAGGGAATGAATAATAGATTGCTACAAGTAGAGGAGACAATCAATGAGATGAGAACAGAAACACAATGAAGCTGACGGACAGAGAGAAAAAAGGATCTCTAGGAATAAAAGAATGATAAGAGAGCTGTGTGACCAATCCAAATGAAACAGTATTTGCATAATAAGGTACTAGAAGAAAAGAAAGACAAAGCGATAGTAAGTCTCCATGAGGAAATAATCGTTGAAAACTTCCCCAATCTGGGGAAAGAAACAGACAGGCCATGGAAGCAAAGAGAGCCTCTAACAAAAAGAACCCAGGAAGACATATAATAATTAAAATGGCAAAGATGAAGGATAAGGAGAGAGTATTGAAAGCAGCCAGAGAAAGAAAAAAGATTACTTATAAAGGAAACCCCATCAGGCTGTCAGCAGGCTTCTCAGCAGAAACTTTACAGGCCAGAAGATTGGCATGAAATATTTAATGTGTTGAAACAGAAGGACCTTCAACTAAGAGTCCTCTACCCAGCAAATGATCATTTAAATTTGAAGCAGGGATTAAATAATTTCCAGATAAACAAAAGCTCAAATAACTTATAACAACAAGACCAACATTTCAGGATATGTTAAAGGAACTACTGTAGATGGAAATATTCCTAAGGTTAAATAGTTTTGATTATGACATCTAATACATATATGGTGGAGGAGGAAGAAGAAGAAAAGCACTCTTAGATTGTGTTTGAAACACAGCAATCAGTAACTTAATACAGACTGTTATGTAGTGAGGAAGCTATCCTTGAACTTCATAATCACAAACCTAAAACCTGTAATAGATACACACACACACAAAAAGAAAAGAAATGCAACCACAACACTAAAGAAAACGATTAAATAATATGAGAAGAGCATAAGAGAGAAAGAAAGGAACAGAGGTAAAAAAAAAACAGAAAACAATTAACAAAATGGCAATAAGAACACAGCTATTACCTTAAATGTAAATGGATTGAATGCACCAATCAAAAGACACAGAGTGTCAGAATGGATAAAGAAACAAGAACCATCTATATGTTGCCTACTCACTTCAGACCCACAGACACACAAATGATATAAGTGAAGGGATAGAAGATATTTCATGCAACCAATGGGAAGAAAAAAGCAGGAGTAGCAGTACATATATCAGACAAAATAGATTTCAAAACAAAGGAAGTAAGAAGAGACAAAGAAGGAATTCGATAATGATAAAGGGGTCAGTCCAACAAGAGGATATAACCAGTATAAATATCTATGCACTCAACATAGATGCACTTAAAAATAAATCCTAATGGAATTGAAGGGGAAAATAAATTACAACATATTCATTTCAGGAGACTTTAACAAACCACTCCCATCAATAGACAGATCAATCAGGCAGAAAAGAAGGAAACAGAGGCACTGAGGTCAGATAGACTTAACAGACATCTACAGAACACTCCACCCAAAAGCAGCAGGATACACATTTTTCTCTAGTGTACATGGAATGTTCTCCAGAATAGATCATGTACTAGGCCACAAAAAGAGCCTCTAAATTCAAGAAGATTGAAATTGTATTAAGCAACTTCTAAGACCACGATGGTGTGATGCTAGAAACAAATTACATTACACAAAGAAAACAAAAAAGCCTACAAACACATGGAGTCTAAACACCATGCCTCTAAATAATCAATGGATCAATGACCAAATTAAAACAGAAATAAAGCAATACAAGGAGACAAATAAAAACAAAAATACAACAGTCCACTATTTGTGGGATGTGGCAACGGCCATTCTAAGAGGGAAGTACATAGCAATATAGGCCTAGAAACAAGAACAATCCCAAATAAACAGTCTAAATGCACAATTAAATGAACTAGAAAAGGAAGTACAAATGAAACCCAAAGGAGTGTTCTGTAGATGTCTGTTAAGTCTATCTGACCTTAGTGCCTCTGTTTCCTTCTTTTCTGCCTGATTGATCTGTCTATTGATGGGAGTGGTTTGTTAAAGTCTCCTGAAATGAATATGTTGTAATTTATTTTCCCCTTCAATTCCATTAGGATTTATTTTTAGGTGCATATAGTAGGACACAATAAAGATCAGAGCAGAAATAAATAATATAGAAAAAATAAAATAGAAAAAAAATTAAAGAAATTAAGAGCTGGTTCTTTGAGAAAATAAATAAATTAGATAAACCCCTAGCCAGACTTATCAAGAGAAAAAGAAAGAGTATACAAATAAACAAAATCAAAAATGAAGAAGAAATGGTCATAACAGACACCATAGAAATACAAGTAATTATTAGATAATACTATGAACAATTATATGCCAATAAATTTGACAACCTAGAAGAAATGGACAAATTCCTAGAAAAATAAAACCTTCCAAGACTGACCCAGGAAGAAACAGAAAATCTGAACAGACCAATCACCAGCAATGAAATTGAATTGGTAATCAAAAACCTCCCAAAAAAACAAGATCCTAGTGTCCAGAAAGCATCACAGCTGAATTCTACCAAACATTTAAAGAAGAGCTAATACCCATCCTTCTTAAAGTATTCCAGATAGTTGAAGAGGAGGGAATACTTCCAAACTCATTCTATGAGGCCAGAATTACTCTAATTCCAAAACCAGGCAACGACACCACAGAAAAAGAAAACTATGGACCAATATCCCTGATGAACACAGATGCAAAAATACTCAACAAAATATTATCAAACCGAATTCAAAAATACATAAAAAAGATCATCCACCATGATCAGGTAGGATTTATTTCAGGGATGCAAGAATGATACAATCTTCATAAATCAGTCACTATCACACACTACAGTAATTAAAAGGGTAAAAACCACACGATCATCTCAATAGATGCTGAAAAAGCATTTAACCAAACTCAACATCCATTCATGATAAAAACTCTCAACGAAATGGGCATAGAGGGTACGTACCTCAACATAATAAAGGCCATATATGACAAGCCAATATCACACTTAATGGTAAAAAGCTGAATGCTTTTCCTCTAAGATTGTGAATAAGGGAAGGATGTCCATTCTCACTACTTTTATTCAACATACTACTGGAGATCCTAGCTACAGCAATCAGACAAAACAAAGAGATAAAAGGCATCAAAGTTGGTAAGGAAGAAGTTAAAGTGTCACTATTTGTAGATAACATGATGTTATACACAGAAAACCCTAAAGACTCCACCAAAAACTATTAGAATAATTGGATTCAGCAAAGTTGCAGGATACAAAATTAACATACAAATCTGTTGCATTCCTATGTACTAACAATGAATTAGGAGAAAGAGAAGTCAGGAAAGCAATTCCATTCACAATTACATCAAAAATAATAAAATACCTAGGAATAAACCTAACAAGGAAGTGAAAGACCTATACTCTGAAAACTATAAGACATTCATGAGAGAAATTAAAGAAGCTACCAATAAATGGAAACACATCCCGTGCTCATGGATAGGAATAATTAATACTGTCAAAATGGCTATCCTGCCTAAAGCAATCTACAGATTCAATGCAATCCCTATCAAAATAACCAAAGCATTCTACAATGAATTAGAACAAATAGTTCTAAAATGTATATGGAACCACAAAAGACCCCAAGTAGCCAAAGCAATCCTGAGATAGAAGAACAAAGCTGGGGGGATTATGCTCCCTAACTTCAAGCTCTACTACAAAGCCACAGTAATCAAGACAATTTGGTACTGGCACAAGAACAGATCCATAGACCAATGGAACAGACTAGAGAGCCCAGATATAAACCCAACCATATATGGTCAATGAATATATTATAAAGGAGTCATGAATATACAATGGAGAAAAGACAGCCTCTTCAACAACTGGTGTTGCGAAAACTGGACAACTACATGTAAGAGAATGAAACTGGATTATTGTCTAACTCCATACACAAAATTAAACTTGAAATGGATCAAAGACCTGAATGTAAGTTGTGAAACCATAAAACTCTTAGAAGAAAATGTAGGTGAAAAAATCTCTTAAAAATGAACATGAGCAACTTTTTCCTGAACACATCTCCTTGGGCAACAGAAACAAAATAAAAAATGAACAAGTGGGACTACATCAAACTAAAAAGCTTCTGTACAGCAAAGGACACCATCAACAGAACAAAAAGGTATCATATAGTATGGGGGAATATATTAGTAAATGATTTATCTGATAAGGGGTTAACAGACAAAATATATAAAGAATTCATATGCTTCAACACCCAAAAAACAAATAACCTGATTAAAAAATGGGCTGAGGATCTGAACAGACACTACTCCAAAGAAGAAATCCAGATGGCCAACAGGCACATGAAAACATGCTCCACATTGTTAATCATCAGGGCAATGCAAATATAAAACCACAATGAAATATCACCTCACAACAGTTAGGATGGCCACTCTCCAAAAGACAAGAAATAACAAATGCTGGTGAGGATGCAGAGAAAAGGGAGCCCTCCTACACTGCTGGTGGGAATGTAAACTGGTGCAACTGTTGTGGAAAGCAGTATGGAGGTTCCTCAAAAAACTAAAAAAAGAAATACCATTTGACCCAGGAATTCCACTCCTAGGAATTTATCCGAAGGAAACAAGATACTTGATTAAAAAAAGACATAGGCACCCCTATGTTTATTGCTGCACTATTTTCAATAGCCAAGATAAGGAAGCAACCTAAGTGTCCATCAACAGATGAATGGAGAAAGAAGAGGTGGTACATATATACAATGGAAAATTATGCAGCCATGAAAGGAAAAGAAATCCTTTCATTTGCAACAACATGGATGGAATTAGAAGGCATTATGCTCAGTGAAATAGGCCAGGCAGAGAAAGACAAATACCAAATGATTTCACTTATTTGTGGAGTATAAAAATAAAGCAAAACAGAAGGAACAAAATAGCAATAGACCCACAGTAACCAAAAAGGGTCTAGTGGTTACCAAAGGGGGGTATATAGGGAGTATGGTGGGGGAGGGGAAGAGGATTAGGGAGCACAACAATTCGCAGTCATAATGTAGGTAGGTCACAGGGATGGTAGTGCAGCATGGAGAATGCAGTTAATGATTCTATGGCATTTTGCTATGTTGATGGATGGTGGTCCCATTGGAGTGGGTGAGGACTTCATGGCACGGGTAAATGTTGAACCACAGTACTGTGTACTTGAAACCAACGTAAGATTGTATATCAATGATACTTTAATTTAAAGAAAAAAGGCTACTTGGTGAAAAAATAATTTGAACAAAAGAAAAAAAAAGGTAGGGTTCATTCATCCAGCAATATGTATTTATTATTTATTAAGTACTTACTATGTATCAGGCACTGTTCTAGGCAATGTGAGATACACTAGTTACCAATGTAGGCACTCTTGTAGGGTGTACATTCTAGAGGGGGAAATGGCAATAAATAATCAGTTTAATAATTAAATAAAATATATATGGTAGAAGGGGATTGGTTCTATGGAACCTGAGAGATTTCAATTCAGCAGTATATTTTGAACATCTCCTAAATGCTGGGAACAAAATCAAGAAAATCAACATGTGTGGCTATGTGTAACTCACAGTGAGGTTATAGAATAAGTGGTACAACTAGGAGTTAACGCCAGAGTCTTGTTCTGCAACCGATGCTGACATCCTTAGCAAGCACGTCCTAACACTTTTTTTCCTTTAAACATTCAGCACAAGAATTTCCCCTTACGTGAAGACTTGCTTGGGCTCTCCCCTGAATCCTTGTCCCCTTCCTACCTGCCACCAGTGTGGCCTTGACATGGCCCTCAAGAAGCGTTTTGTGCTCTGCGCTGCCATTGTTAATTTATAACATCTGTTCACAAGGAGCTCCCTGTGACTGGGAATTGTTTTATTTATCTTTATATTCTCGTGCCAATGATTTTGATCATCTGTAACAGGAACCTGATTAAACAGTGGTATCAGCAAATGTGTGGTTGATTATTTCCTCAGGCAACAAGAAATCGGGAAGAGGGTGCTTTGCTGGTAGTTGTTGGCTCATTGCCTCGGGGATGTCATGGTTGAAGTGACTCCAGCAGTCCCACCGCTGTGCAGGCAGGAGGAAAGGTCCTAGGGCAGGAAAGCAAAGCCTCTTCAGATAGTCCTGGCAGTCCTCCATTCATCTCATTGGGTGGACTGTGCCACATGACCACCTCTAGTTGGAAGGGACGCTTTAAAATGTTTTTTAAATTGAGCACAATGCTACCTGAACAAAGTCAGTGTTTGCTAGTAAAGAAGAAGGGGAAAGTGAGTATTGGAAGTATCTAATATTATCTGCCTCAGTCCCTAATATAAAGAACAGCACTTAGCACCATTACTATGGAGAAAGCACTCAATAAATATTAAATGAATCCATGAATGGGTGAATGAGTAAATCGCTTTTTGGTTCGTATCACATGATCTGAGAATCTTCTTAGCCAATAGAATGGACATCTTTGCTAAAATGGTATCAGAGAAAATATCAGTTGTCTATCAGTTATCACTGTGAATGTATGTATGTACGTCGTATGTTTGTGCGTGTGCTTGTGTTTGTGGAGATGGAGAGAGAGAGTGGGAGAAAGGGGGAGAGAGAGAGAGGGAGGAACAAGGGGAGAAACAGATACAGATATCTCAAGCAGTAGTTTTTCTTTTTCCTGAGGAATCACTCTTCCTCTAATGTATTTTGAGAAAAAAGGAAGGCCGTTTCACAACTGCTCCCGGGTTGTCCACCTGGCTGCCATCCCCAGTTTCCCATTCCAGTGGGCACAGCTCCCACCGCATGATGCTGCGCTCTGGCTTGGCACTGCGCAGCTGGGGGGAATGGGGCAGGGCCACACTTGCCCCTTTCTTTCTGTGCTCTGCGCAACCATCACCCAGGTTGAACAAGTATATTGGATTTGAGAAAGGGTTGAGCTAACTACATTCATCTCACTCAACAAATACTTTTTGAGCACTTAATATGTGCCAGGCATTATACTAAGTGCTGGGTGTATAAAAGTAAAGAGCCATGTCCCTTGTAAAGCTTAGAGTACAGCAGAGGAAAGGACTAGAAAAATCAAAACCCAAATCCATAATTTCGAGTTGTGATGATGGGCTATGAAAGAAAAGGAGAGGGTGTGTTGGACAGAATAATAGACTATTTTAATGGGGCTTGAAGGAGGTGTCAGGGCAGGCCCCCTAAGATAGGGATAGTTAGAGGGATACCTGTACCTATATTCAGTCCTGGGGAAATCAGTACAAGGGGGTTAACAAAAAAGAGGGGGAAGGGCACGATACAAGAGAGGGAAAGGCTTTCCCTGAAGGAGGAACAAGGCTGGCAGTGTGCCTTTCAGACACCTTTATGCACACATTAGAGTACAAACACTTATAGACAAACAATTTCACATAAATGGGATCATACTGTACTTACTCTTTCTAACTTGCTCTTCACCAGGTCATTAATGTGAATGACCACTAATTGGTAGGTTGGGTGTTTTTTTAGATCCAGTTTTTGCTGTTCTGGTGGCTAACTGATATAGACTTCCTGAAGTTGTCAATCACAAAAGAATGGGAAAAGAAACGTGCCTGGGAAAAAAACAAAAAACAGCAACATTGAAGAAGAGATGAGCAGAGGAAACCCTGCAAAAGGAGACAGAGGAGTAACCAGGAAAGCAGTAGGAAAAATTGAGAGTCCTGGTGCCAAGTAAGATCATTAAAAGGACGGAGAGCTCCTCAGTAGTCAATGTGCCAGAGGTAAAAAAGAAAAAACCGACAAGGGTCCTTCTGGTCCAGCAACACAGATGTCACGGGTGGACTTACTAGAGCAACCCCTCGGAATAAGGGGTACAGAGCCTGGTTTCAGTAGTCTGGGGAGTGGGAGGTGGAAAACGAGAGATTAAAAGTGTAGACAATTTTTTTACGCCATTTGGCTCTGAAAGGAAAAGAGAGTGGTGGCTGGAGGGAGATTTTGCGCAAGGCAGGAGTTTTCTTGTGGGAGGGAACCGATAAAAGAGGGAGACGCTGGAGACAGGGCTGTTCCCTAACCAGGGCCTGTTCCTGGGTGGACAAGCCAGCTGGATTCAAGATCTAAAGGAAGGTAAGGGCGCAAGCCTTGGACAGCACTGAGGTCCAGAATGAGTCGCCAAAAAGGGTGGTTGGGAGCTAACCTGAGGTCTCAAGAATCTAAACTGTACTCAGAGGAGGTCCAGGCCCAGGCCAGCTGAGGGCCTGAAGCCCCACCCACCCTCTTGGATGCCTCTCCGGGCCATAGAAACCACGGTTGTCTTGGGTGTAGCCTTAACCGGTCCAACAACAGGTGTGTTATTTCTGTTCCAGAAACCAGTACTGTTTATCTTCTAGAGCAGTGGCTCTCAAACTTTAGCTTGTATCGGAATCACATGGACAGTTTGTTAAAACAGGTTACTGGATCCTACCTCCAGAGATTGAGATTCAGTAGGTTAAAGATGGATCTTGATAATCTGCATTTCCAACGCGTTCCCACGCAATCAATGACTACAAGCGCAGCACCCAAGTAGAAATCAATATACCGCTCCGCGCATGAGTGAGGAGTCCTGGGTGCCTTACCGAAGGGCGTCTCCTGCGCAAGAAACAGCGCTTTCTCTCCCGCTGCCTGGTTCAGGCTTACGGAGTAGGTAAGCGATGGTTGCAAACTGCACGCTCCGCAGCAGCGGAGCTCTAGGGTGCGCTCTTCACAGTGCCTGTCCAGCTCCCAGCCGGCCTGCGCCTGCGTCTGCGCCTGCGCCTGCGCGGGGATTCGGCGCTCTATGAAGTTGGGCCAGACCTATCCGACGCTTGCGTACTCGGAGTAAGATGGCGGCGGCGGTGGCCGCCCGGTTAGGCGGTGCTGCTGCTGCGGCCGCTGCCGTGGGGCTCAGCAAGCGGTAGGTGATGTGCCTGGAGCTGCGTATAGGGATGCCTTCGGGCTTCGCCAGCAGGAGAGGCGCCGTCCCGCCCACCCTCCCGCAGATATAGAGGGGAGAAGTACCTCTGACCGACCAAGCCTTGGGGGCCGCCCTGTCACTGCAGTTGGGGTTGAGCTTTGAGGTGGGCGGCCAGAGGTGTGGCGGCTCCGCACCCCCAGTTCGGGCGGACTCTGCAGTGCCTCCTCCGAGGCCCTGAGACCCGGTGCTTGAGTCCCTGCGGTAGGGAAGCTCGCCAGAGACTGTAGAAACTGAATGGCAGAGCTGTTCTTAAATCGTGTGGCCCCTCCAGCCCTTCCACCACGTGCATGCACCCCTCTGCTTTTTAAACACAAAATCAGAATGTCATACAGAATGGAAGAGAGTATCTCGTCTCATTTACTCACTCTGTGTGAGGCCCAGAAAGGGGATATGACCAGTATGAGGTCACAGCTAGTACGTGATGGAACTCTGATGCGAATCCAGACACCTAGATTTTCTCTCCCGTCACCTAAACCCACTCTGTTCCCTTGTTTTTACTCCTCCCGGACGCCCTCCCTCTAGGTTTGGCCTCCCAGTGACATCTGGCAGGAGTGGTTAGGTGAAAGGCACTGAGGAATACAGTAGTCCCCAGTGTCGCTTTGGAACACAACGAGAAAAGGGCCTAACCGGCCTGACCTCGTGTTAGGAGTTTTAGCGCTAAATGATGCCTTTGAAGCTTAAATGCTTTCCCCCAAAAAATTCATTAGTAAAACGATTATTTGTTAGTCACCTCCTGTCTCCCTCACATGTTTGAGTAGATGATTTCCTGGAATAATTTAACTCAACCTTTGTTATTTTGTTACTTTAAGCCCAGCACTGTCAGACTATTTTTCCATTCTGGTGCCTTTTTCCTGGACCAGAGGGACAAAAATACTGTTCTTCCAGTGTTATTTCCATATTTCAGGATATTCAAGATTTAGGCAGTAAGCTGCATAAGAAACTGAGCTTAAAAGGTTGCCTCTTAAAATGCCATTTTTATTTGTTTTTAAATGTAGATTCTTTTACATGATCAAAATTTTCACACCCTTGAACTTCATTCAGTAATTAATTATTGGGGACCTATCAAATAACACTGGTAACTAACATTCCTTGAACACTTACTATATAGCACTCTTCAAGGATTAGTTGGATCCATCTTTGCCCTTTGAATATTCATTATTGAAATGCAGAACTGAGGCCATGGTGCTAGATGCTAGAGATACAGAAATGAAGACAGTCCTTCCCCTTAATGAATTTGCAGATGAAAATAAATGTTAAAAAAAAGTGGTCATATATATACTTAAAAATTCTTCAATGTTTCCTGTAAAACAAAAATTATAATGGATGGCAATAGCAATAGTTTTTTTAAACAATCTGGATTTTAAAGTAACATCAGATTTCTAAAATCTTTCACTACTAAAGTCTCCTTTTATTTCCTTTTTCCATAATAATTTGCTTTTCCCTTCTCCCTTTGTTTTCAGTTTGTCAAAGCCGTGAAAAAATAGCCCATCGACACCTCGGTCGGAGTGAAATAACCAAAGTTACAACACGGGGTTAATATTTTTCTAGTCAAAACATAACACAGATTGTTGGCTTCTTCAGCAGTTTGGAGAACAGTATACTTTTTATTGGACTATTTGAAATAATGATGTACCTTTCAAAACAAGTAGTATAGATTATCTCTAGGGAAACATGGTAGAGACAGAAAAAGAGGGAGACATTGTACTGTATTTTGTTTGAACCATATAATTCTTATTACATAATTTTTAAAAATGTTAAAAAGGGAAAAACGGTTTATAGTTCTTTTGAGTCTTTCATACAGCTAAGAGGGACTCCAGGTTATAAATCACTAACGTAGATATTTTTCTGTTTCTTAACACTGGGTATTGCACTATTCTTTGTCTACTCAGTTACCAACGCTATACATTTCTACTTGAGCTCTTGTTTCTAAACTGTAGATAGGCTCATATAAAAAAGTGAAAATAATGTGGATGGAAAATAAAAATTTGGCTTTGTTATGGCTTTGAGAAACGGGAACAGCTTAAAAGACTCTTTAAGTGTCATTTTAACTTTTTATTAAGGTATTGATATACAATCTTATGAAGGTTTCACATGAGCAACATTGTGGTTACTACATTTCACCCATTTTAATTTCTTTTTAAATGTAGATTCTTTCACATGAATTCATACACCATTAAGAAACAGCCTTTGCATCAGTTTATACAAAGACCAGTTTTCCCACTACCTGCAACCTTATATTACACAGGTAAAATTTCACTTCTTTTTGAGTATGTTGTGTTTCAGAAGCTAATGAAACTGCTTGAATGAAATTTTAGGGGTCATAAAAGATGAGAATTTGTCAGTTTTCTTTCAGATGCCTATAATAGGAACATAGCATTTTTTCCTATCATAACAACACACTTTATCTAATTATTTCTTATACATTTCATTGGCATAAGATTTTGAGAATCCTGAACACAGTGTCCAATAGTTCTGTGAAATCTCAAGGACTTGTATAATACATACTCTGAAACATAAGAGTTGCTCAATAAATGATTTCTGAAATGAAAATATTATAAAAGTTACACATGGGTTTGTGTCAAATAATTGTGTATTTTAAGTTACTGCCCTCCTTATTTTGGTAAGAATACCCCTAAACTCAATAAATTTCTAGCTTTTATCCAGGCCTTAGAACATAGTACTTGAGTGTAGTTTTTCTTTTGTCAAAATAAATCACTGATTTTGTTGACAATCTTGTTGATGTTAAATGCTTATATTTTCTTCAATATTAGAAAAGGTGTGAAGATAGGATTTGAAAATTTTTGAAATGTGACCACTGTCATATAGTTAGGGGATCTTGGGAGGAGGATGTGTGTGTCTGTATGAATGCCTGTCTACTTGTGTGTGTGCTTATGGAACTGTAAGAGTTTGGATTCAGCTTTTGTTCCATTTCTGTTACTACCAAGAACACCTCCCTGTGGCCATACTCTGGAGGGTGGTTGTCTTTGGCTAATGGAATGAGTTGAATCAGGATACAGACCTTCCCTTCCCTATATATTGAGCAAGAACAGGAGTGCCTTGTGACTCCTTGAATCACAGAATGATTTAGGCATACATACTGAGTAACTTAGTATGTTAAGTTACTTTAATTGGATTTTAAATTTTGTACGACTGGATTATGTAGTCATCTAGACTTTTTAAATTGGAAACCTGCTGATTTTAGCCTTTGATACTGACTTTAAGCACCATTAGTCTAAATTTTGTGGGAGTTTATGCCCACCTATTTTCCTATTACATATTAGTATTAAGCAAAATAAGAAAATTTATTATAGGTCAGTCTCCTTATCCTTTTGTAACCCTTGTGACACTTTTAGGGGCATTTTCCTGGACTATAGACCTGGGAGTCATTTTTGAAATGCCTAGTTGAATGCAGTTTAAACTATAATTGTAATGATTTTGTTAATACCTAGTCAAATCACTCTTTTAGAATAGCATTTGTTCATGTCAAAAGAGAAAATTTATGTAATGATGTCATATGTTGTATTTTCTACTTCAGACAGTATATATATAAGATTATGCTCTCTTAAATTTTTTTACATTTGTAGTTTTTGCCTTCAAATATTTCTAAAAATTTTTCTTCTTGCATGTGTAGTTTTACACAAATAGAATGAATAGAATAAAGATTTAATTCTTCAAGTATTGATGGAGTGCTTAATGTGTGCAGAAATTTTAGTTACCAATAAATTATTAAGAAAGGCTACAAGAAATGATTGGCCAGAAACAGGGTTTAAGAAAATCTTGTTTTTATTTTTATAGAAATTGGTGGCAATCTTTTGATTAATGTTTCATCTGAAAAATTGTCCCCTTGTAACACTGATGAATTTTCAGAGGAATTTATTGGTTGGAGGTATAAATATTTTAAATCAAGTACTTGGATATTGAGATTATCATTATTAATTTTTCACTTGTAAGATTTGCCTGGTCACTAAGTCACCAACTGATATCTCTGTAGGAAAAGACTTAAGTAAAACGTATGGGAGTTTAGTTTCAGTTCTTCTTCACCAAGGAAATAACTCAGTATCAGTTAGCTGGAACTGCATGGTGAGGTGCATTAACAACTCTCAGCCTTTGATTAGAATATTCTCTTTTAATGCTTAAAAAAAGCCCTTCCATTACCAACCATATGTTTTGCCAAATTTAATCTCTCTCTAATTTGAAATAAAATAGTTGGTTTTTGGTATTTTGTAATCTTTCCTAAAATTCATGGTATGAGGATTATGACAGGATAGAAGACTTATCGTAAATATATTTTCCTATTATGCTTGGCACTATTAAGTATGGAGTGGCAGTTTGCAAGTAAGTGCTGGAAAATTGGCCAGGCTTGAGTCCTGGCTCTTTCACATAATTAGCTGAGTAACTTTGAGTTTTAGTTCCCTCATATATAAATAGGATAAAAACAATGCCCTTTTGGGAGGATGTAAGGATTAAATGATACAGTTCATGTAGAGTGCTTAGCATCATGCCAAGCACATGGTATTTACTCAATAAATTAACGTATTTCAATATACTGCTCTAAAGTGAGATTTTTTTTCTTGTCAGAAGATGTATTTTCAAAATAATCAGGGCCTGTTTAGTTTTAAAACTATTAAAACCCCAGTGTATCCTCATGTCCCATAAGCTGTTGTCATTAATAGCAAGGTAGGAATTTGAAGATTTTGTTCTTTCTTTATAGCTTTAATGAATTCATTCTAAATCTAATCATGGCCCTGAAAGAAACAGAAGAAAAGAACCTGTAAATATAATTTTTAAATATTCAGAAAGTAATTCACATACAGTCCAACTTAATGATAATTTATAGTATCACTATAGCACTATAGACAAATTACTTATCGTTAAATCTCATTTCTTCATTTGTAAGATAGGAATAATGGAATCTTCCTCATATATGGAGTTATCAAAGGCTTAGTTAGATATATTTAAAGTACTTGACCCTGCCTCTGGCATGTAGTAAGTAAACACACAGTAAATATTAGTTGTTATTATAAATTTATTTGTTTTTAAAAGAATGGTCACACTTTGGAAGAAGAGAATATACCAATTTACTGTATTAATACCACATTGATGATAAATTATGATTCTGATGGCTGTTGGTACTAAGTCACCTATAGAATACATATAAGACTCCTGAATTATGATATGATATGCCTTCCTACTTAAGTGTAGAATATTGCTAGTATCTGTTGAGTAATGAAACGAAATAAACAGTATTAATATAAAATTGGCTACAGTTATCCTAAATGTATTGGTAATTTTTTTTTTCTTTTAAAATTCTCATTTTGTCAGCTTGGACAATAAAGCCATTTCTCTTTTCTAATTTTTTCTCATTTCTTTTGGTTCTCATAGTCCATCAACTTGTGAACTATTATTTTTTTCTAGAATAACATTCATTCTTCTTTTCTCTCTTTTAGTGAGATACATGTTTATTCAAACACAAGATACTCCAAATCCCAACAGTTTAAAGTTTATTCCAGGAAAACCAGTTCTTGAGACAAGGACCATGGATTTTCCCACACCAGCTGCAGCATTTCGCTCCCCCCTGGCTAGGTATATTACCATTTTTCATTTGCTTTTACCAAGAAGCATAACTGACTTTGGGGTTAAGGTAATCTCAGTTAGCCATTACATTTTTATGTGCATTGCATTATTTTTCAGTATAGAAAATACTTTATCTTCTTTTCAGATGAGAGATAAGGAAAAATAATACCGATTATTGATATTAGGAAATCCTCCTGAAAAGTTATGTATTTGATAGAGATGAAGCATGACTAAATAAGAATTTATATTTTTACTTAAGAAAAAAATCTGTTAAAATGATAGTATAAATTTCCATTCTAAATCTTTAAAACTGTTTTTAAAAAAGTGAAAATTTGCTCATTTTATTCTTAAAGATAGCTGAATTTCTGGATGTTTCAAAATGGATTATTTTCTAAAATATTCCACTCAGAACTATAAATGATAATAGTTATGCGGCATGATTTTCAAAAAACTACTCAGTGGAGACAGTTTTTAAATTCACTAAAGAGATGTTAAATGTATATCAGTAAAGCACAAAAGATAAAATTATTAGAATGAATCTCTTTTTAACTGATAGCTAGGGAAATTATTTATAATGAGAAATATTAGAGTCAGTATCAGTTGAAATTTTTGTAACCTAAGCCTGATACTGATTGTCAGGGATATTTGAAAAATAATGCTTAGATAACTATTTCTATACATTTAGCAATTTTGTATATCTCATATAGGGGAACCAGAATTATGCTTACTTCAGAAATGGTTTTTAAAATTTCTAATTAATAAAAATGCACATTTCTTTACTCTAAATATGCTGTTTCTCAGGGTATACCTTGTATGTTTTCACACTTTTTGTTATAAGTTGAAGAAATTTTTGTTCTATGACCCAGTACACACACAAACACACAAACACATATGTGTGAAACAAGTACTTGATGGGATAGTTTTCACCCTTACTGTGTGTAATGAATTGTATTTCCTTTCTTGTTCTCTTTATTTTATTCTGTTCTATTTTATCAGATAAAATCCTGGTCACTACATAATTGATTTCACAAGTTATTGGTGGATTTGAAAAACACTGCCTCATAGAACATTTATATGTGTACATAAAGTGTATACAAGGATGTTCACTGTTGCCTTGTGGGTAGTGTTAGCAAGTTGGAAACAACCGAAATATTCATCAGTAGAAAGAGTTTGATAAACTTTGTCCGTCTGTAGTCTGCAGATATTAGAAAGGATGACTAGGACCCATATTTACTATCATAGGATAACTTCTAAGACATACTGTTAAATGAAGAAAGCAAGTTGCAGATTAGTGAGTATAATATGGTTATAATATATATAAGAACAGAAACACAAAGTAACAAAAATGCACTGGCAAAAAGTTCTGGAAGAATACACATCAAAGTGATAACTGGATTTGAGAGGAATGATCAAGAGGCATTTTCACTTTATATGTACAGTTTGAAATGTTTACATTAAGAATGAGTTCATATATTTTGTATTAAAAAATATAAAAGTAAAAAAGCCTTAATTAATTCAGTTATAGATTATAGTTGGAGATTGTCAGATGTTCAGTTGGCAAAAGCACTTTTTAAATTAGTCTTTTGAAAGTAAACCATCCTGGATTCACAGAATTCATCATCTTCAATCAAGCAAAATTAATCTCATTTTTGTTGTTTTAGCAGAGGAATGTTTTTGCAATATGCTAGAATGTAAGTTTCATGAGGACAGACCAGTCTCTCTTGCTCCTCATTATATCCTTCGTTCTTAGTGCAATGTTTGGTACTCAGCAAGTTTTCAAATCTTCGTTGAATAAACAAGTAATGACTGAAGGGTGAATAAACAGTAATATATCTTATGTTAGGAAGGCATTTGACTTATTTCTATCATCCTTATAGACAAAACAAAGAAATGTAAGCAGCATATAAATCTGTCTCTAGTGATATGTAATAGAGCTCTGTATCACTGTAGTTGGTATGTTTATTCAGTACTTTTTTTTATTAGCATTGAAGATACACTTTCTCAGATGGAAGGAATTGCTTATTATGTTGGGTGGCAAAATTCACTGAAATTATCAAAAGTTTTATTTTACAACTTAACTGGTGGATTTGAAAAACACTTCGTTATAGAACCTCTGAGCTGATGTTCTGTAAGCCATGCCTTATAGGACTTGGCTGGAATGATAGTTTAAACAAATAAGATAAATCTAACAGGAACAAATATTAAGCCATGAATTAAAATTTTTTAAATGAATAGCACAGTTACGAAATGGAAAAATCTGACCTTTTCAGTTACTCGTGTTAGATATGATGCAGTGCTCAAGAAAGTCAACCAAACTTTAACAGTCATAGTATCCAGCCCAAGAGAGCTAACAGTCTTTTTACCCTGAAAAAGTAAGACTACATTTGGGATATTGTGTTCAATTCTGGGTATCATGTTTTATTTTGGACATTGACAAGTTTCAGTCATCCTAAGAAAAGTAACCTAAATAGCAGAACATGTGTAATAATGTTTGAAACTCCTCTTTCAGCTTTTTCTTTCTTCTAGGGACAGAACCTATAAAATCTTCCCTAAAGCAGTCCATTTAACATGGCCTATAGATAGGGTGATTCCTTTGCATGGTCTTTTCATTTGAGGCTTTGCTAACACTGCAGATGCACAGAGCCAATCAAGGCACCTACTTACAGGTCTGTGCTCAGGTATATTGGAACATAAGATGCAGCCAAGAACCTGTGACTACTTACAAATTTAATATTGAATGGTTGTGTGAAAGATTCAGATGACATTGTTAAAAACAAATTCCTAAATAATTTCAAACCAGTAATTCAAATAGCACTTTGAGTGGTAGACAATGAAAAGGAAAACCATGCCTTTCTTTGAAGTATGTTAGCTTTTATTCCTAAAGTTATGGGAAAGGAAACTGCTCAAGAGTGTTTACTAGGTTTGGTACGTATATACATCAGTGGTTAGGGAAGAAAGGTGCATTCCAAAATCCTGGGAGAGGCTTTTGAAATTATAATCTGACTTTCTTCCCTTCACAGGATTTTAATAGTAAGCTTTATTGAGATATAATTTATATGCAGTGAAGTTCAACTACAATCCAAAGATTTTTGTTAAATATATACAATTGTATAACTGCCACTAAAATAAAAATATAGCACACTTTTTATCGCTGCAAAAGATCTCTCATTTCCCTTTAAATTGAGTGCTCTTCACCACCACGCCCTGGTAACTTTTTTTTAGCAATGACTTTTTTAAAAAATTGCATTAAAAATTTTTTTTACCATCTTTGTTGAGCTATAGCTAACATAAAACATTATGTAAATTTAAGGTATACAATGTGATGATTTGATACATGTGTATATTGCAAATGATTACCCCAATGAGGTTAATTAACAAATTTATTACTCTATTGACAACTATTAATCTCTTTTTTGCCACTAAAATTTTGCCTTTCCTAGAGTCTTATATACATGTTTAGCTTCTTTCACTTAGCATAATGCTTTTGAGAGTCATCTTTGTTTGTATGTGTCAGTAGTTTTTTCCTCTTTATTGCTGAGTAGGTCTACATTGGATGAGTATATACAATCTCTTTAATTATTTACCAGTTGACAGATATTTCCAGATTTTTTTGATGATTATAAATAAAGCTGCTATAAAGATTCCTGTGCAAGTCTTTGTGGAGCATATATTTTCATTTCTCTTGGGTAAATATCTAGGACTGGGACTGCTAGATCATAGGGTGAGAGGGTGAAACAAGATTGGCCCCAAGTTGATCATTGTTGAAGCTGATGATGGGTATTGTTCTTTTACTTTTCTCTCTCCTTTTGTATATTTTTTAACTTTTTCCATAATAAAATATTTTATTATTTCTTCTTTTTTATTTCTTCACAGGCAGTTATTTAGGATTGAAGGAATAAAAAGTGTCTTCTTTGGACCAGATTTCATCACTGTCACAAAGGTAAACATAGGATTATATAAAATAATACATAAAGTACTTTTTAGTTTTTTTCCAAGTACAATGCCCCTCCCTGTTCTCAATGTATCTTATACATACTGTTACTGAAAATCTCAAACTTACTTCTCACTTTTCTCAAGTTAATTATTTAATAGAATTTTTAAGTTGAAATTAACTATAGTCCGGATCTCTTATTTTTCAAAAGAGAACTTGAGCTTTAGAGAGTTAAATACAGTGTCCAAGATTATATAGCTAACCTACGGCAGGCCAAGACTTAACCTTGACAGGACCAGAATTCAGTTTTCTGAGTATATTTTAAGTAGTTCATTTTTTTTCATTTGTAATTGAGGTTTTATTCATTGCTTTGATATTTTTACTAACTCTTTAATAGATAGGGTAAAAAGAGAAGCAAGCATCAAACTATACATACATATGTGTGTTTATGTGTATATATGTATGTGTGTGATGTATGTATATGTATATACATGCATGTATGTATGTGGTTGACCAATAGAATGATTGAATATATAGCTCCCTCAAAGTGGGACCTTTTATCATGACATTGACACATGGTACCTATCCGGCAATACTTAAGACCTTCACAGATAAGAGAAGTGGACTGTGTAAGTTCTGCAATGCTTGGTTAACCTTTTTTTTTTTTTTTTTTGGTATCATTAATATACAATCACATGGGCAACATTGTGGTTACTAGATTCCCCCCATTATCAAGTCCCCACCACATACCCCATTACAGTCACTGTCCATCAGCATAGTAAGATGCTACAGAGTCACTGCTTGTTTTCTCTGTGCTATGCTGCCTTCCCCATGCTCCCCTTACATTATATATGCTAATTATAATAATGCTTATTCCCCTCCTCCCTCCTTGCCAACCAGCCCTCCTCAGTCCTTTTCCCTTTGGCAACTGTTGGTTCATTCTTGGCTTCTGCGAATCTGCTGCTGTTTGGTTTCTTTGGTTTTTGCTTTATTGTTACACTCCACAGGTGAGTGAAATCATTTGGTACTTGTCTTTTTCCACCTGGCTTATTTCACTGAGCATGATACTCTCTAGCTAAATCCATGTTGTTGCAAATGGTAGGATTTGTTTTTTTCTTATGGCTGAATAATATTCCATTGTGTATATATACCACATCTTCTTTATCCATTCCTCTACTGATGGACACTTAGGTTGCTTCCATTTCTTGGCTATGTAAATAGTGCTACAATAAACATAGGGGTGCCTATGTCTTTTTCAAACTGGGCTCCTGCATCCTTAGGATAAATTCCTAGGAGTGGAATTCCTGGGTCAAATGGTATTTCTATTTTGAGTTTTTTGAGGAACCTCCAATCTGCTTTCCACTATGGTTGAACTAATTTACATTCCCACCAGCAGTGTAGGAGGGTTCCCCTTTCTCTGTATCCTCACCAGCATTTGTGTTTCCTAGTTTTTCAATGCTGGCTGTCTTTATTGGTGTGAGGTGATACCTCATTGTGGTTTTAATTTGCATTTCCCTGATAATAAGCGATATGGAGCATCTTTTCATGTACCTGTTGGCCATCTGAATTTCTTTGGAGAAGTGTCTGTTCATACCCTCTGCCCACTTTTTTATAAGGTTATTTGCTTTTTGGGTGTTGAGGCCTTTGAGTTCTTTATATATTTTGGATGTTAACCCCTTGTTGGATATGTCATTTACAAATATATTCTCCCATACTGTAGGATGCCTTTTTGTTCTGCTGATGGTGTCCTTTGCTGTACAGAAGCATTTTAGTTGGATATAGTCCCATTTGTTCATTTATTTTGTTTCCCTTGCCCGAGGAGATGCTTTCAGGAAAAAGTTGTTCATGTTTATATTCAAGAAATTTTTGCCTATGTTTTCTTCTAAGAGTTTTATGGTTTCATGGCTTACATTCAGGTCTTTGATTCATTTTGAATTTACTTTTGTGTATGGGGTTAAACAATCCAGTTTCATTCTCTTACATGTAGCTGTCCAGTTTTGCCAACACCAGCTGTTGAAGAGGCTGTTATTCCCCCATAGAATATCCATGGCTCCTTTATCGTATATTGACCATATATGCTTCGGTTTATATCTGGGCTCTGTAGTCTGTTCCATTGGTCTATGGGTCTGTTCTTATGCCAGTACCAAATTGTATTGATTACTGTGGCTTTATAGTAGAGCTTGAAGTTGGGGAGTGTAATCCCCACCCCCACTTTATTCTTCCTTCTCAGGATTGCTTTGGCTATTCGGAGTCTTTTCTAGTTCCATATGAATTTTAGAATGATTTGCTCTAGTTTGTTGAAGAATACTGTTGGTATTTTGATAGGAATTGCATTAAATCTGTAGATTGCTTTAGGCAGGGTGGCCATTTTGACAGTATTAATTCTCCCTATCCATGAACATGGAATATGTTTCCATTTATTGGTAGCTTCTTTAATTTCTCTCATGAGTGTCTTGTAATTTTCAGAGTATAGGTCTTTCACTTCCTTGCTAGGTTTATTCCTAGGTATTTTATTATTTTTGACGTAATTGTGAATGGAATTGTTTTCCTGATTTCTCTTTCTGTTAGTTCATCATTAGTTTATAGAAATGCAACAGATTTCTGTGTATTAATTTTGTATCCTGCAACTTTGCTGAATTCAGATATTAAATCTAGTAGTTTTGGAGTGGATTCTGCAGGGATTTTTGTACAATATCATGTCATCTGCAAACAGGAACAGTTTAATTTCTTCCTTGCCAATCTGGATGCCTTTTATTTCTTTGTGTTTGACTGCTATGGCTAGGACCTCCAGAACTATGTTGAATAAAAGTGGGGAGAGTGGGCATCCTTATCTTATTCCAGATCTTAAAGGAAAAGCTTCCAGCTTCTCACTGTTAAGTACAATGTTGGCTGTGGGTTTGTCATATATGGCCTTTATAATGCTGAGGTACTTGCCCTCTATACCCATTTTGTTGAGAGTTTTTATCATGAATGGATGTTGAATTTTGTCGAATCCTTTTCCAGCATCTATGGAGATGATCATGTCCTTTTTGTCCTTTTTGTTTATGTGGTGGATGATGTTGATGGATTTTCGAATGTTGTACCATCCTTGCATCACTTGAATAAATCTTACTGGTCGTCGTGGATGATCTTTTTGATGTATTTTTGAAGCTGGTTTGCTAATATTTTGTTGAGCATTTTTACATCTATGTTCATCAGCTATATTGTTCTGTAATTTTCTTTTTTTGTGGTGTCTTTGCCTGGTTTTGGTATTAGAGTGATGCTGGACTAATAGAATGAGTTTGGGGGCATTCCCTCCTCTTCTACTTTTTGGAAAACTTTAAGGAGGATGGGTATTAGGTCTTCACTAAATGTTTGATAAAATTCAGCATCTGGTCCAGGAGTTTTGTTCTTAGGTAGTTTTTTGATTACCAATTCAATTTCCTTTCTGGTAATTGGTCTGTTCAGATTTTCTGTTTCTTCCTTGGTCAGCCTTGGAAAGTTGTGTTTTTGTAGAAAGTTGTCCATTTCTTCTAGGTTATCCAGTTTGTTAGCATATGATTTTTCATACTGTTCTCTCATAATTCTTTGTATTTCTGCGGTGTCTGTAGTGATTTTTCCTTTCTCATTTCTGGTTCTGTTTGTGTGTAGACTCTCTTTTTTTCTTGATAAGTCTGTCTAGAGGGTTTATCTATTTTGTTTATTTTCTCAAAGAACCAGCTCCTGCTTTGATTGATTCTGTTGTTCTTTTCTTCTCGATTTTTTCTGCTCTAATCTTTATTATGTCCCTCCTTCTACTGACTTTTAGGCCTCATTTTTCTTCTTTTTCTAGTTTCGTTAATTGTGAGGTTAGACTGTTCATTTGGGATTGTTCTTCTTTCTTGAGGTAGGCCTGCATTGCAGTATACTTTCCTTTTAGCATGTCCTTCGCTGCATCCCACAGATTTTGCAGTGTTGAATTATTGTTGTCGTTTGTCTCTATAATTATTGCTTGATCTCTGTTTTTTTTTGTCATTGATCCATTGATTATTTAGGAGCATGTTGTTAAGCCTCCATGTGTTTGTGGGCTTTTTCATTTTCTTTGTGCAATTTATTTCTAGTTTCATATCTTTGTGATCTGAGAATATGGTTGGTACAATTTCAATCTTTTTGAATTTACTGAGGCTCTTTTTGTGGCCTAGTATATGATCTATTCTTGAAAATGTTCCAAGTGTACTTGAGAAGAATGTGTATCCTGTTGCTTTTGGTCGAAGTATTCTGTAGATGTCTTTTAGGTCCATCTCTTCTAATACATTGTTCAGTGCCTCTGTCTGTTTAATTATTTTCTGTCTGGTTGATCTGTCTTTTGGAGTGAGTGGTGTGTTGAAGTCTCCTAAAATGAATGCATTGCATTCTATTTCCCCCTTTAATTCTGTTAGTATTTGTTTCCCATATGTGGGTGATCCTGTGTTGCGTGCATAGATATTTATAATAGTTATATCCTCTTGTTGGACTGACCCCTTTATCATTATGTAAAGTCCTTCTTTGTCTCTTGTGACTTTCTTTGTTATGAAGTCTATTTTGTCTGATACAAGTACTGCAACTCCTGCTTTTCTCTCCCTATTATTTCATGAAATATCTTTTTCCATCCCTTTACTTTCAGTCTGTGTATGTCTTTGGGTTTGAAGTGAGTCTCTTGTAGGCAGCATGTAGATGGGTCTTGTTTTTTAATCCATTCAGTGACTCTGATTGGTGCATTCAGACCATTTACATTTAGGGTGTTTATTGATAGGTATGTACTAATTGGCATTGGAGGCTGTAGATTCATGGTTACCAAAGGTTCAAAGGTAATTCCCTTACTATCTGAGAGTCTAATTTAACTCACTTAGTATGCTATTACAGACACAACCTAAAGGTTCTTTTTTTTTTTCATTCATTTTCTTCCTCCTTCATTCTTTATATATTAGCTATCATATTCTGTGCTCTTTGTTTATTCCTTGATTTAGTTTGGGGCTAGTTGATTTGAGTTTGCATCTGCTTAGTAATTAATTGTTCTGCTTTCTTTGCTGTGGTTTTATTTCCCCTAGTGACAGTTATTTAGCCTTAGGAATACTTCCATCTATAGCAGTCCCTCCAAATGCACTGTAGAGGTGGTTTGTGGGATGTAAATTATCTCAGGTTTTGCTTGTCTGAAAATTGTTTAATGCTTCCTCCAAATTTAAATGACAGTATTGCTGGGTAGAGTATTCTTGGATTGAAGCCCTTCTGCTTCATTGTATTAACTATTTCATGCCACTCCCTTCTGGCCTGTAAGGTTTCTGTTGAGAAGTCTGATGATAGCCTGATGGGTTTTCTTTTCTATGTGAGTTTTTTTCTCTCTCTAGCTGCTTTTAAAAGTCTGTCCTTATCCTTGATCTTTGCAATTTTGATTATTATATGTCTTGGTGTTGTCTTCCTTGGGTCCCTTGTGTTTCAAGATCTGTGCACCTCCATGACCTGAGAGACTATCTCCTTTCCCAGACTGGGAAAGTTTTCCGCAATTACCTCGTCAAAGACACTATCTATCCCTTTTTCTCTCTCTTCTTCTTCTGGTCCCCCTATAATGTGAATATTGTTCCGTTTGGATTGGTCATACAGTTCTCTCAATATTCTTTCATTCTAGAGATCCTTTTTTTCTCTCTGTGCGTCAGCTTCTTTGTATTCCTCTTGTCTAATTTCTATTCCATTTACCATCTCTTCTCTCATCTAACCTGCTTTTAAATCCCTCTATTGTATGTTTCATTTCAGGTTTGGAATTTCTTAATGATTGACTCTCCATCCTAAATTTGTCCCTGAGTTCTGAAATATTATTCTGTACCTCCATGAGCATGTTTATGATTTTTATTTTGAGCTCTCTTTTGGGAATATTGGTGAGTGCAGTTTCATTTGGCCCTTTTTCTGGTGTTTGCGAGATTTTTGTTTGAACCAGGTTCCTTTGACATTTCATATTTTTACGTAGTACCCTCTAGTGCCCAGAAGCTCTAGTCTCTGGAGCTGCTCAGCCACTGGAGTGATGTCAGGGGTGACAGAGGAGCAGTGCTGGTGTCTGGGGGGAGGAAAGAGCTATTTCCTGCTTCCCACCTGCAGTGCCTGCACCGACTTTCAGAACCATTGGGCCAGCACACAGGTGTAAGCCTCTGTGCTTTGTGTCTGCAGCTGCCATAGGCGGGGCCTCCCTTTGGTTGGCCTCACACCAGGGCAGGGACTGCCAGTTTGCTAGTTGGTGCCAGCAGGCCAGGAGGAAGGCACAGCAGGCTGTGTATCAAAGTGGGGGGCCTTGGAGCTGTGTAGCCAGCCAGGGGCATGGAGCGCCTGAAGCTTCTGAAAGTTCCCAACCTGCTGGGCAGAGCGCGCCCAGACAACCTTGTCTTCCTATCCCTTTTCCTGCGCAGCAAGCTCCATGCAAACACTGTCCCTTCAGTAGCCCTCTTGTTGCTAGGAAGCCTCTCAGACCACCTGCCTTTCCTTTCTCCCAGAGCAACCAGATGTGGCTGCTCCACAAATCCTCCACAAATGGCTGGAATCTCAGTCTCTCCATGTATTTCACTTTTCTTAGCTTTCCAATCGCACTAATCTCCAGAGCACCATGCAATGTAGGTTTGTTCTCCCAAAGCAGATCTCCAGGGCTGGGTGTTTAGCAGTCCTAGGCTTCCACCCCCTCCCTGCTCTTATTTCTCTTCCTCCTGCCAGTGAGCTGCAGTGGAGGAAAGGCTTAGGTCCTGCTGGATCAAGACTTTGGTATGATAACATGTTTTGTGAGGTCTGCTCTGTTTTCCAGGTATATGCAGTCTGGTGCAGCCTTCTTTCCTATTACTCTTTTAGGATTAGTTTTAATTATATTTTCATAATATATGTGGTTTTGGGAGGAAATTTCTGTCTCACCTCTCACGCCACCATCTCGAATCTGGTCTCTCACTTGGTTAACTTTTAAATGACAAAAAATCAAGCTACATATGCTACTTATTCTGACAGTTGAGGTAGTATCTGCTAGAAAAGGCTGTTTCATTTTTAAGTCTACTAGATTAATGAGAAATGAACTATTTACATTTGAACTGTGTTTTCTTTTGAAATCTGTTAATTGATATTTATGCACTGAACTTAATCAATTGTCCAATTTTGCATCAAAATCAAAAATTTTCATTCAACTCTTAAGCAGTTTGAAAGGATTACTTTCTTTTGATTCACCATAAAAGTAGACATACTGGGTTAGCAACATGTTGGATCTAGTCCAGTATTCTCTTTTAGCTAGTATGTGTGGAGAAGAATTATGATTTTCCTAGTTGGTAGCAGTCATTACCCTGTTTATTTTCTTAACTGCACTATCCCTTAATTATATTTTATTTTTATTACCTGTCTTTCCTGTACTAGAATGTAAACTCCATGAAGATAAAGATTGTCCATCTGAAGTTCACCTAGAACAATACCTGGCACATACTGTGCACTTCAAGCAATTTTTGTAGAAGTAATCAATTATGTAAAATTTCAGAAACTGAATTTTTAGGCTTCAAGTGGTTTCCCTAAAAGAAAGGGTTGTGTTGAACAACTCTGTGTTAACCAGTCCCCAGTCTTTAACATTCTGTAGACATCTAGCCTATCTTTGTGGTTCAGGTTTCATTGTTTGTTATCTTTGATACTTTTTGAAGGGGAGAAAAGGACCAGCATTTATTTTGATTTTTGTTACTGAAATATTGTTGATATAGAATCTTATATTGGTTTCAAGTATATAAAACAGTGGTTCAGCAGTTACCCATCTTATTAAATCCTTAAATCCCCACAAGTACAGTTACTGTCTGTCAACATAGCAAGATGTTACAGAATCGTTGACTATATTCTCCATGCTGTACTACTATCCCTGTGACCAATTTATATTATGATTGAGAATTTTTGTGCCCTTTTATCCCGCTCTCCCATCCACTTACTCCAGATGCTCCCCCATGGTAACCACCAGTCACTTCTCAGTGTCTGTGAGTCTACTGTGGTTTTTGTTCATTCTGTTTTGTTCTGTTTTTGTATTCCACAAATAAGTTGAGATCTTATGGTATTTGTCTTTCATCTCCTAGCTTATTTTATTTCACATATAATGCCCTCTAGGTCCAATATTTATTTTTAAAACCTCCAACAAGTCTGATATGGCACTAGTGCTTTACATATATTATCTTATTTAATTCTTAAAACTGGGTATTTTTTTTAATTGAAGTATAGCTGATGCACAATCTTACATTGGTTTCAAGTATACAACACAGTGGTTCAACATTCAACTGGGTATTCTTTTCTTCATTTTACAAGTGGATAATTATATATTTAAGTTTTTATTTAGTTTTTTTACATATAGCCTATGCTGTATATAAACATTTTTTTAGCTGAAAACATGATTATATCCTAGAGTTTTTTGTCTTGATTTGATTTTGGTTAAGTTATCTTTTACTTCCTTCTCCTCTCATAGTTTGATTACTGTTCCTGAAATTTCTCCAGGTGCACTATTTTTTCTTAAGTGAAGTGATATAACTAATAAATAATACTCCAACTTAGGGCATACACTGGCATTTAATAGGTAGAATAGTAAATTTTTTTGTTTTATTTCAGTTACTTTCCTATTCATAGACTTCCTTTTTAATTTGTAGTTGGTAATTCAGAGGCTTCTTTATGAATCATTTATGTAGTTTTTTTCTAAATGTATAAGTGTATTTACAGCTTGTATGCTGCCTTTTTTCTCAGTCAGACTTCAGAATATTTTTCGTCCTTTTGTTACCAGTGTTTCCTTTCTCAGTAGACCCTATTACTTAGTGAAGATCTGAGATAGCCCACTGATCCAGCTTCCAAATAATTTATTAAAATGTTATGTAGAAGTACTTCCCATTTCCAATCACTAAGGCATGTCACTAGCTTTGCTCTTATATCCATATCAATGCCCATTTCTCTTTTTTCTGGTACCATGGCTAAACTGGTTTTTGATCCATGACAAAAATAGTCCCTTTTATGCATGTAGACTCAATTTTTAGTAGTATTTAAGCATACCCTATCTGACAGGCTCCTGAGAGTCTGAAAGGACTGCATCTAATAGTTTTTTCTCCTTAAGAGCTTTTCTTTAAAAAACTAAAGCAAAAAAACATGCTCCTTTTTTGTCTTTTGAGATGTTAGTACTATTTAGGTATTTAGTAACCCTATCTTTTTTTAGGGGATCAACTAGCTGGCCTGATACAGAGGTAAAATAGTTATGGTACTGGTCTTGTTGAAAGCCTACAAGTCCTCTAGCACAGTAGCCGTAGAGAATACATGTTATGTGTTTTGGTTCTATACTTGTGTTGTCAGATTTCTTCAGTACTCTTGAGTAATATATGCAGGTTGAATTTTTTGAAGAGTTATGGGATATCCTATATATTTGGTCAAGTAGTTCTATCCCATTTTCTTTAAAAGAATGGAAAATCTCTTCATTGTCCTCTTTAAACACAGAGAAGCTATTCAGTATTTTAAGTCTTCTCACCTCATGAAAAAATATCTTTTAAGCATTTTGGTATCCTCTATGAAAGGCATGGGACATACAGCACACTTGGTTTGATGGCTTAAGTAAATGAATGGATGAATGAGGAATCTAAGATTGTGTCTTCTGAAAGTGATTATAAACCAGATTCTTTAAGAACTGGAACTAACATGTATTCTTCAGAAATGGGTGCTGATACATAGTACAGATTGTATATAGGAAAATATTCTTAAAAGATACAAAGTATTGTTTTGTATTTGTCTTTGCCTTTGGGTGGAAATGTAGCATTTTCCTTTAAATATTTACAGGTAAGTGAAGAATTAGACTGGAATTTACTGAAACCAGATATTTATGCAACAATCATGGATTTTTTTGCATCTGGCTTACCTTTAGTTACTGAGGAAACATCTTCAGGAGAAGCAGGTAATTAATATTTATCTTTTTTTTAACTTTCTATTTTCTTCACATTTGTCTTGATTATCTTGATTTCAGAGGTCATGAGAATAGATTTTTATCATTGTACTATATTTAGCTCTGAAACCAATTCCGGGGGAAAACACTTCTAGGTTTAACCATCAATTTTGAAAACTTGTATATAAATTGAATCTATTATACAAAACTAAATTTTTCAATTCTAAAGATTTTCAGACACATAGAAAATAATACAATGCTTACCAATTTGCCCTTCTCTCAGATTTAACAAATGTTAATTTTTTTGCCATTATTACTTTAGACCCTTTTATTTATTATTATTAAAGTATCATTGATATACAATCTTACAGAAGTTTGACATGACCAACATTGTTGTTTCAACATTCACCTATGTTATCAAGTCCTTACGCCACTGCCCCCACCGCTGCCATTTCAGTCACTGTCTGTCAGCGTGGTAAGCTGCTATAGAGTCATTACTTGATCTTAGACCCATTTTAAAAATAAAATATTAAAGGTATAGCCAAATGCCCACAATACCCATCCCATTTCCCTTTTTACTTCCACAGCGATGTATGTAAACTTGGTTTATTTTTAAACTTTTACTACACAGTTTAGTCTCTGCAGGGAAGATACGTATTGGTTTTTGTTCTTAAACTTTAAATAACTTGTTATATGCAAATTACCTTTTTTCACTGAGTGTAATGTTTTGAAATATATCCATTTTGAAAAAATAGAGTTCTAATTAATTTAAGTGCTGGATAGTATTCCATTATATGAATAAGCTGCAGTTAATTAATTTATTTATGTTCAAGTGAATTGTTTATGCTAATTTCTATTATAGACATTGCTGCAGTGGACACCCTTGTACAAATCTCTTTGTGATATAATTTTAAAATATTTCAGCAGTTAAAAGTAGAGAGTTTCTTTAGAGTATATTCCTAAAAGCAGAATTGCTATATTGTAAATTGTTTTAATTTACGTGCAAATTAATCAGTTTATAGGAATTTCACCTTTTTTTATCTTTAGCATTAATGTCTTTTACATTTTTTACCAATATCATAAGTATAAATGTTATCTCTTTTTAATTGCCTTTCCTTGATTACTTCTGGTCCAGAAGGTTTTCATATGTTTACTGGCTATTATTTTCCTTGTCAGTAAATTTCCTGTACATAAATCTTTTGCGATTTTTTTTAAGTTGAGTTGTATGTGTTTTTTGTATTGATTTTATCAAGTTCCTAAAAAATGTTTTGTGTATCAGTCCTTTATTAGGTATATTCATAACAACTTCTCCCTAAACATGTCTTATCTTTTCATTCAGGATATTTTTGCCATTGAGAAATTTTTCTTTTTTTTTACAAATTTGTGTGCCATCTTTGCTCAGGGGCCAGGCTAATCTTCTCTGTAAAATTCCAGTATTGGTGCTGCTGAAGCAAGCACAGTTTTTTCTTTTTAATGGAGCAACATGTATTCATTATTTTCTTTGTGTTTTGTGCATTCGGTACCATTTTTTAATAACTTATTTTGTGTGAAGCACTTGGAAGAGTGTGTTAGTGCACATGTAGCTCTAAGTATTAGCTATGACTATTTTGTTGTTTTTCCTTTCTCCAGTATCTATTGTTTTGTGTGTATGTGTATATGTATGTATGTATATATTTGTATAATCATCTCTAGATGATATATAGTTCCACTTCTAGATATATACCCTAAATGAGTCTTATAAATGTACACACAAAACAACGCCTGGAAGCATGTTCATAGAAATAGTTTTAAAATATATCAGCAGTAAAAAGGAATGAACTTGATTGGGATATATCAATGTGAAAAGATGTAAAAGAAATATTAATTGATTAAAGGAAAATTGAAGGGTATGTTTATTACATATTCTTACATACATACCACTTATGCAAACTTTAATACACCTGTAAATGTAAACATGTACCAGAAGGATATACACTAAATTCATGATAGTAGTTGCCTATTGAAGCGATGGTTGGGCATGGATTAGGTTTGCTAATATAAGAGAATTTTGGTTTTATTATATTCTACTACTTACATTAATAAAAGACTCATTTAAAATAATTTAGTATTGATTATTATTTTGTTATCTCCAGAACTCTAGTGTTTGTGATAGTGTAATTTAAATTATTTGCATTTTTAGTTTTTCCCAGAGGTAAATAAATTTCTCAAAACAGACTCTTTAGACCCATAGAAAGGCACTGGTGAATATAAGTATATATGTAACCTTACAAAGTAAAAGAAAAAAATAAAACAAATGAGAAAAAACAACTTTTTGCTCAGATTTGTAGAATATTTTGGAAATATCCATGGGTTTACATCTATATTTAGTATGATAATCATTTTGAAAACCACTCATTGAGAAATTGAAAATGAACAACTTACAAAGTGGTGTGTCTTTTCGTTTCAAAGTTTCCATCAAAATCTAATCTCTTTTCTCTGCTATTTTTCCATCCTTGAGAATGATGAAAGTTTACAAATATATTGGCCAAAAATTCAAACCCTGGTATCATTAGTAGACCAAGTTATTTCAGTATACTCGCCGTTATCTCCAAATGTTGCATTGATCAATGCTCCTTAATTTTTCTTGAGGGAATCAGATGATCTTTCCATTTCCCAAAAATCTTACATCACCACACCAAGTTACATGTTCTGTGCTTTTATTTTTCAGATGAGATATTAAATTAAAATAATTGTTTTATTACTTGTATTTCCGTGGATGTAAAAGTTCTACTGTTCATACCTTTTATTCATAATTATTTCTAGGATCTGAAGAAGACGATGAAGTTGTGGCAATGATTAAGGAATTGTTAGATACTCGAATACGGTATGTTCTTATCTTTCTGCCTGAGATCATATTATACTGCAGAGGCAGTTTTCATTATAACAGTATACTTGTAGTTGTGAGTTTATAGTAGACTTCCAAAATAACTATAAGTTAATGTAAACCAAAGTAGGTAACAATGACAGTTGAATTGAAAACTTGTACATATTCACTCAAAATTTTAAAAAACATATCTAAACATTGTCATGAAGGAATTTATCTTTCTCAGTTACCATTTGGGCTTGATATTTTTATAATACCAAGTTTCTTAGAAAGGAAAAATGACTTAAGCTGTGTTTGGGAGGATTGTTAGGGGAGAAGTAACTACCTGTTTTCAGGCTGTTGCCCATAAGGAATAAATTATAAGTGAGTAGAGAACTGCAGGCATCTGCTTTTGCTTGTAGCAGACCAACAGTTCTGCTGAGAACTCCCAGAAAAGCTAGATAAAATACAATTAAAAAATTTTGGTTGAAGGCATTAGAAAGCTGCTAAAGCAAAGTAGATTCTGCAGAGACAGGAAGTCTCAGCTTCCCTTGGGATATTTGCTGATTCTTGGTGTGAGGCTAGAGTATGAGAAGCTGGGCAAAGAGCAGCTGCTAAGAACCAGAGAACCCATTTAGCTGTCAGCACGTTTGTTGAGATGGGAAGACGAAAATTAAAGTTATCAGTTACCAATGAACCTTTGGCTTAAAGGGCCAAGATACTAGAGAGAAGAGAAATGAAGAAAACATAAGCCTAACACTCAGAGGTTCTCCTGTCTTGCTTATTTTTAGCTTTGTAGGGTGTAAGAGACTAAGAAGTCAAACAAAAAGCAGTTGGGAAGCTGAACAGAGTTTTGGCATCTTACAGTGCTGGGGTCGGGGGGCAACAAAAATTTGAGTTTAGGATTGTCAGGGAGGGTGGGGCCTCACCAATATACAGGCTCTAAGTTGGGTTTCCTAGAGGATTATACCCTTGAAATGGAGGCAAACCAGAGGTAGATCAGTCCTTATAAAATTGTCCAGTATTGAGTGAGCTTCATTCTGTAGTGGATTGAGCAGCTGCCTAAAGATAGAATGAATCCTTTCTGATGTAATATAATTCCTAATCACTACAGTTTTTCATATCCATTGCCTATCACTCAGTCATGAATTATTAGTTGTACATAGAAACTGGGCCAAGAGAAAATGAAAGAAATCCACAGGTAACCTAGATCTTAAGAGTTATCAGACACGGCCTTTAAAATGATTGTCATGAAAGTATTCAAGGCAATGGAAAACAAGATGAAGAATTTCATTAGAGAATTAGACTCCATAAGAAAACATAATTTAGGGACTAAAAAATATAACTGAACTTCAGAACTAGTTAGATTAGTTTAACATCACATTGGACATTGTTGAAGAGAAGATTAGTATATTGGAATAGAGGTCAGTAAAAAATACCCACATTGAAACACAGAAAAGAGAATAGAAAATACAGGAAAAAGCATGAGAGACATATAGTACACGACAGAAAAGGTCTCAAATGTCCTATAGGGTTTTTAATATGTCTAGAATTAAAATGTATGACAAAAATATAAAAGGTGATGAATATACTATAGAAGACTTTGTGTTATCTGGTAATTAGTAAAAGTACTAGTTTTAATAGAATCTGACTAGCCAAGTAGGCATTTTGTAGGGTAAACACTAAATAAATAATAAAAAACTATAACCAACAAGTCAATAGAGGGGGAAATTCTGGCATATTTATTTAATGGCATACTGTGCAGCAGTGAGGTTGAATGAACTACTACTACATGCAGCAGTGTGGATGAATCTCAGCAAAAGAAGCCAGGTGCAAAATTATAAATACTATATATATTTAAAATGGAATTTATATTTATAAATTACAAAGTTAAAAAAGAGCAAAACTTATTAATGGTGATAGCAATTAAGATAATGGTCACCTTTGGGAGGAGTGATTAGAAGAGAGCACAGGGGGTACTTCTGGGATGCTAGTGTTCTGTTTTTTGGTCTGGGAAAAATGTTCACTTTGCGAAAATCCACTGAATTGATCATACATGATTTATGCATTTTTCTATATTAAAGTTATACTTCAGTGAAAGCTTACCTGAAAAAAAACCCCAGCATGTGTCAGTCTCCCTCTTCACCCAAAAGAACTGAATGAGTGTATCTTAGGTACTATCACTGTTAGAAAGTTTGAAATTTTAAATGCTTAAAAAGATTATTGATAAGATTAAAATGTAATAAGTAGAACAAATGTTGTACTAATGAGTTTTGACATTTTACTGAGAGTTAAAAAAAATTACAAATGAGACTAGCTGTAGTTACTGTTCTCTATTGTAAAAGTACCTCTAATTTTGTGAATTTTAACAACATAAAATCTAAGTTCTCAGTTGTATTAAATTGACAAAAACTTCTGCTCTTTTACATATGTCACAAATATTCTGTGAGCATAGGCCAACTGTGCAGGAAGATGGAGGAGATGTAATCTATAAAGGCTTTGAGGATGGCATTGTACAGCTGAAACTCCAAGGTTCTTGTACTAGCTGCCCCAGTTCGATCATTACTCTGAAAAATGGAATTCAGAACATGCTGCAGTTTTATATTCCAGAAGTAGAAGGTGTAGAACAGGTATGCAAGTATTATATGGCATTTTTAATTCAATATTAAAATAAATACTCAAAAAGAAATTCATGAGGTGACACTTTCTTTAAGGGGTGGATTTTGTGTTGCAGTTGTTACCACACTTGAAGGCTCCTAATTTTAGAATTAACTTCAGTGTTATTACTGCCTGCTACGTGGCAGGCATTCTTATAAATATTATCTTGTATAATATTTTACCAACACAGTGTATTAAGTGAGTCATTCCCATTTTGTACATAAGGAAATTGAGACTCAGAGGGCATCCTGCTGCTCTGTTACAGAAAAATTCTGAAAAGGGGATTCAAAACATGGAATTTTTATAGATGAGATTTATAAGTCTTTAGTGGAAGAGCTCCACTACATCATATTTAGCCACTTCTTGTTCTTAAATGTGCAAGCAGGAAACTCATTGAGAAATCATACTTGTACAGTAAAACAGTACTGAGTAAAGTTAGAGTTTTATCTATAGCCTATGTCAGCATTTTTTCTGCCCCAAGATACCTAGAGAACATAGCACAGCACCTTCCAGCAGTAATAATGATTCTCACTGCAGTGATTCTCAGCCAAGAGGCATGGCTTATGGAGAGAGATTATCAAGGAGGGAAAGAATGTATGGAAATCAGAATGTGAAAAAAACTCTTCAGGTAATTCTGTACCTTTAAGGAGAGGACATCTCCTCTTAGCTCCTTTGAGAATCATGCATCTCTGGGTAGTATTAAAACCTGTCCTTTTGATACAATACATGTCATCTCCTCTTTAAAGTCTTTATCAGTCCTCTGCTTGAAGCTGAGCTCTCCTTTGGTTCAAAGCCTCTTTCTGTGTACCTGGTTCAGCTTATGTTTATGGGTAAGTTCCTTGAGGGACTTATAATCATATCTAGGTCTTTGTGTTCCTCTGCAGCACTTAGTCCTGTGTGCTAAATATCTTCTATACATAGTTTATATTAAGTATTTGGAGATATTATTCCAAATTTAGAAATAATTCTGCCTAAAATAACGAGTTGATTGACAAAATTCTTTGTATTGGGTATATAAAATATTAATTCCATTTGTACTCAACCCAAAAGAAACTGAGAGAATTGTTTTTTCATTATTGTCTCAGATCAGAACCAGTTTCTTCTAGACTTTTTTTAAACTTATTTTTGTTCCATTTTCCTCTGTATGCCTTTTTAAAAAACTATATTACTTGACACTTTGGTGGATTGATGTTTCTATTCACTTGCCCAGGGTGGTGTGTTGAATTGACAATAAGGTTATAAATTTAAATTGACACTTGATTGTAGTAGGTGTGGTGAAGAGAAAAAAAGTTCTTAGGTTTTTATAACTCTTTTCCTCCTGAAAGGAATTGGTCTTTTTTATCTGAGTAATATATTAATTCATGAAAAGATACTGATCTTTTCATTTTTTTCTTCAAATATTCATTAGTATTTTTCTTAAATTACTAGAAATGAAAGCCTTCACAATTTTTCTTGGATTTAAAATAAATTTTTATCTGAGTAAGACCAAAATAATTAGTTGCTAGTATGATACTTTGTTCCTTCACTTTTTTTAGGGGTTCATTTTTATAATATATAGTTTTATAGTAAGAGTTTGATATAGCTCCTCCCCAGAATATATTTAAGTAAAAAAAGTGCTTTTGGGAAACAAAAAACTAAAAAGAGTCACTTACATTAATCTTATAGCTAAGAAATACCAGTTAATCATTATCATCTCTGTCTAGCTAGGACTCTGCTATTGAAAGCCTCTTTTCAGGCAAGAAAGAGAGACTGGTGCTTTAATTAATTTGCTGTATTCAATTTGCTTTTATGTTGTTAGGGTAACAGGTTATGATGCAAACCTTGTGCTTTGGGGGCTTTTGATAGATGTATTCTTATTGTTATAGAATGTTATATGATATTCATGTTATAACAATGACGTGAATTGGTATATGGTATAATGTAAAATCAGGAAAATAGCAATGTCTAATCCTAACTTAAATTCTTTGTTTTTGTTTTTTTGTTTTGTTTTAGGTTATGGATGATGAATCAGATGAAAAAGAAGCAAACTCACCTTAAAATAATTTGAGTTTTCTTTGGGCCCAGTAGTCGGACTTGTTGATAATATTATATACCAAGCTTTTATCTGCTAAGGAACTTGAGGATAATAAAATAGACAAATAGGCCCTTTCTTTAGAAATATATAAATATTGAATGTTTGTTTTACCTCACGTGAGTTATTAATAACATCCTGAATCATCTTCTGTGCACGTGGATTTTACCCAGGGTATTTTGATTTTTGTTTTTCATTTCTAATAGTTCCTTCTTTGCATAATATGTGAAGCAGTTAAAAATACATCTTCTCCCATCTATTAAATACAGAAGAGTGAGAATATCTTTAAAAATATGCTAACATTACTTAGCTTTTTGTGAGATGTTTGAAACTATTTTTACTGAATTTTCACATTGGTAAAGACAAAAACAACAATTCTGGCTTAAAAATGGTGCCTGGCTAGTAGCCGCCAGGGTAACAGCATGTAACTTCTCATTAAAAGACATACATGCACATAAAAATTTACAGTGCTGAAAACTGATAAAGAACCAAGTTCCAGAATATAGACAAAATATTCATTGATTATAAGACAGAGCAGGCTGAATTGAGAAAAACTGCTTTAGCATGCTCAGGCTTTATCCTTGGAGCAGAATCTCTCTGAAAAAAAGGTGAGAAACTGCTTTGGTCCTTCTTCCACTGTCTTCTCCTGACTCAGAGATATGTAATCTGTGTCATGCCAGAAATTTGGACAATTAGATACTGCTTCTTCAAATAGCCAAAATAGCAAGTTATCCTTCTCTCTCATTTTTCTGTAGTACTTCAGAGACAGTAGTTCACAGACAATCTCAGGAAAGGAAAGATAGTGAAATAGCAGTGTTACATTGTATCCCTGGAATTCTGGTCCCCAAAGTTTAAAAAAGGGATGGGAACAGAACTCCAGCAGTGGTGGGTGCTGGGTGGGGATTGAAGTTTTTATTTGTGTCCTCTGTTTCACAGAATTAGACAGCAGATTTGCAGAATTTGTTCCCTGAGCTATTACAGATGCATTCAGGTTAGACTGGGAATTGCTTTGTAACTTAGGCACATTGCCTGTTCTTTAGCTGAACATACAGGAAATTAAGATGCTGGAGAAGATTCAGTTAATGACAAGTTTTGGGTGTGGCCATGAAATAAGTGGCCTAGGTGATTAGGGGTTTAGATCATTGGAAGAGAGGAAATCATGGACCTGATACGCCAAGGTATTGGATTTTTCCAGAAAAGGGAGCAGCCATGAAGAACAAGAAGGAAAGATGAGGAAGAACACTAGACATACAGAGCAGTATAAACAGCAGCTGGAAGCTGGGAAATGTATTTGGGAACTGCAAGAAGCTAAGTGTGGCTTGAGTGTAAAGAAGTGCTTAGCTGGAAATGGTACAGAAGTAGGCAGTGGACAGTATGGAGAGCTGCACGAGCTCTTGGTTGCCTACCCAACACCCTTGCTTCAGAGAGAGGCCCTCAATTGTCTGATTGCAATGTGCCCAGGGAAGGTTGGTCCTATCTCATTCCCAGAGGATAAATTATAACTAGTCTAAACCAGTCATTTCAACTACTTTTCTCTTTGTCAGTCATTAGTTTAGATATGGACATATGACCCAGTTCTGGGCAGTGAGTTATGAGAGAAAGTACTGGTGTGTTTTAGAAAGATTTTCTTCTCTGATTGACAGACAGTAAATCTCTGTAAACATGGCTCTTTTCTTACCCATTCCTTTCCTTCCTGCTTGGTACACTGTAGAATGAAGACTTAATGTCCAAGGTTATAGCAGTCAACTTATAATTATGATGAAAAGCCAATCCACTCAGAATGGCAAAGAGCAAGGAAAAAAAGGTCCTGGATCCTTGAGGACATTATTGACCTTTGAACCAGCCTAGGAACCACCCATTTTCCAAGTGTCATGTGAGATAAAAGGTTTCTTGTTATAGTGACTGTTGTCAGATACTCTGTCACTCGAAGCTGATTGCCTTCTAACAAAAGAACCTGGCAGATCATAGATGACTTGGTAAATAATTTTGCTGCTTTTTTTATTTGTAGCAGACAGTGTCAAATGTTGACCATAAAAAGAAATATAAACATTTTTTTAATTGAGCCATTTTTTCTATCAAAGATTGATTTAGAAGTTGTAGTTAAATCAGATAATGGTTTTTATTTTTGAATATTTAGATTATACTTAATTTTCTCCTGTATAGTCCCAAAGGAAGAAAGTAATAATTTACTATTAGTTGTGTTTAGCTAAAACAAACAAGTTAACACCCCAAAATACATCTTTTTACATGAAATATTCTTGAAGACACTATAAATATAAAACATTTCAATAGCTATTTGAAACTGGCCAAGAGTAAGCCAAGCACTTGGAAGATTTTTTTACTAACCAAAATTAGATGAAGCCCCATACAAAATGGTAAGGAGCAAAATATACAAAAATAACAAACTTTCATTGAGCATTCACGATGTGGCAAACACTATTGTAAGCATCTTAAAAAATTTATGAAGTCATTTAATTCTATGAGATGTGTAACTGTTATTGTCCCCAGGAGGCATGGGAAGAAAAAGTATGTTCCACTCTCATAAAAGTGGAAAGTCCAGGAACCAGAACCCTGACATTATGGCTGCTGAGCCTGTGCACATTGTTGCTACACCATTTTGCCTTGAGGCAATTGGACCCACCTGCCTCTCCTGAGTATTCCTACCTAAGGGAGGAGAGAATTTCCTGCCTTCACTGGTGCTGTTTTCCAGTGGATAGAAATGTTTTATTTGCTCCAGACCAAAATGGGCCAAAGCAGTGGTATATGCATGTATGTCCATTTTTTAATGCAGGAATATGAAGCTAGCTGCTCTCCAGTTAAGTAGGAATTTATATCCCTTCAGGAAAACCCAGTTTTATACACTATTGCCCCACATCAGAGTTATCTCTATGATAAATCAGTAGGGTGCTTATAGGTTGTGCACAAATGACTTTTGTATCCCCTCAAAGAAAGAGTATTTTTTCTGTCACCTTCCATTTCTAGTGATCTTTCAGCTCTAGGCAGCTCCCTGAGTGGTCCACCTCTATTCTGGCTCTGATCACAACCTGCAGCACAGAAATAGTACAGAGGGCCAGTTAATCTCATGATATCCAATTGTTGATGATTTCTTTCTAGCAGAACTGGAAAACTCTGCCCCAGGTTCTGCCTACTGGGAGAATTTGGAGGCACCCTAAAGAGTAGTAGTGGGGAGTGTATTCTAGTTGGCTTCAGCATCCTTTGTTCTCAAGCCTGAGGTTTCCTGGTGGGTCATTCAAGGCCTCTCACCTGATCATGGACATGTGTCTCCTTGGTGTTTCTCCTTCATTCTTTTATGACACCTTCCCATTTCCTTTAAAGAAAAGGGCTCTGTGACTCTGATGGAACTGTCCAATCACCGTGGCTTGTCCTCTTTGCCACAGGAGAGGGGCATATGTCACACTGGACTGACCAAAATCCTTGCCTAGAATATACAGAATTGGAATATAGGAATAGCTTTTCCTTCAACTACAAGCTGCTAAGATGTGATTTCAGAGCCGTTTGAGGGTCATTTCCCTGTGCATTAAGATAGAGAATCAGATTTCTGATAACATTGTTTGTGTCTTTAGATATAGATGGGCCTGAAGCTGTATCCCTGTCCTTTCCAATTACATTAGTCAATAAATCCCCTTTTTTGGCTAGTTTGGGTGGATTTTTGTTATATCATTGAAAGTTATATCCTCTAGAAATGTAAATAAATATATTCGCCATTGAGGAAATCAGTAAGATCAACACTAAGTAGATATATTAAGGTTCTCCAGAGAAACATAACCATGTATATATAGAATATATATGTATGTATAGGACATATATGTATAACACACACATATATATACAGAGAGAGAGATTGAAAGAAACGTTTGTTTCAAAATATTGTCTCATGCAATTATGGAGACTGGCAAGTCCAAAATCTGCAGGGTTGTCTGTCAGGCTGGAGAACAAGGGATGAGCTGGTGTTTATAGTTCAAGTCCAAAGGCTGACTGCTGGACAATTCCTTCTTCCTCCAAGGGGGTCAGTCTTTTGTCCTATCCCATCAAAACTTGCATTTCCTTAGTGACCTTTCACATCTGGTACCCAAGTGAAAAGTAACCCTATAGTTTCACTGTAGATGATAATGACTTAATGTAGATCTCTTGGGGGAGGGGGATGTGTTCTGTGTAACACATGTACAGGTGGAGTTTAGGAAATGTGGTAAGGAGTGAAGGTAATTTTAGACAAGGGAACTTTCTGGTTCCTTTAAAATCCCATTTTGTGACTTGTCCTCTATAGTCAAGCCCTAACTATTTAACATCTGGTTCCCTTGTTAATGCTTTTTTTCAAAAAACAAATGCAAAAAAGATGGAAAAGTTTGAGATCGCAAGTCCTTTTTTAGGGAACTGACAGTAGTTCGGATAGCTAGACCAGGGGACTTGAACAGAGTGGTGGGAAATGATGCTAACACACTGGCAGGAATGAGATCGTGACTAACCATGTGTGTTGTGTACATTGGTGTCTGGACATAGTTCTGCATGTGAAGGCTACCCCTGTATTGAAAGCAGGAAGAAACAGGATCAGATTTGTGTTTCTGGAAGGTCACTCTAGAGTGAAGATTTATTGGATGAGTTAGGGAACTGGTGGAACCAAAGGGTTTCATTTAAAGGGTCTTTCTGAGGCCCTGGCTGGTGCCATTTGTTCTTGTGTTCATTTCTTCTGATGTCTAATGGGCCTTAGTGGCTCAACCCGTTTTTTGCTTTTTGTTTTTTTTGATATATACTACAGTCTTCTCTCTCCACTGGGGTACATTTCTCCACAAAACTCCCTAAAAAGTGGGACATATATGCCTCTGCTCTCCATATTCTTGTTATGCACTGGATTTTTTTTGAGAAATAATGACACACATTAGTTTCAAGTGTACAATATAGTGATTGATATATGTATAGATATCAGTATATATAGTCTTATTAATATCTGTCACTACATTATCAATTTTTTGTAGTGTGATGAGAACTTAAAAGATCTATCTACTCTCTTAGCAACTTTCAAATATATTTAACTATTACTTAATATAGTCACCATCCTATACATCCCCAGGACTTACTCATTTCTATTTGGATGTTTGTACCTAGGCATTTTTTATTTGAATCACGTTAGTGTTGTTTATAATTGGAATTCAGATAGGGAATAACAAAAAGTTACAAGCATGGGGAGGGGACATTTACAAACCTGATAAAGCTATTTCTTTAGAAATGGCAACTGGAAGCCCTGATGGCCCAAGGGCCCATCAGGCTGCATGGCAAGTAGACTGAGAGCCATCAGATTTAATAGGACTAATCTGTGAACAGGGATGGACTTACAGAAAAAATGATGAATGACATCCTTTACCATCATTACTTTTTTCTAAGCTTAGTTAGTTTAGAATTTTGCAGGAGAGAAAATCATTTCCATTTTCTTAGATGCTTAAATTAGACCCAGAAGTTCACTTTTCTTCATAGGTCATTTATTTTCTTCTCCTCCAGTCCATGTTCCCAAAGGTCCAGCTAAGGCAAAGCTCCATATAGATGGGGGTCAGATAAAACAAAGTTCTTCCTTGTCAGTGTCTTGACTGGTTTGTGGTTACAAAGGGCTCTTTGTTGTGGAGGGTTTGGTGAGTTTGTTTAAGGTCGGGTTGGGAAAATACTGGCCTTCAAAGTTTCTTCCTCTTCACTGGTGCATAAGCACCTTCCAAAATACCTGTAGAATGCAGATGGACAGGACAAACTGATAGTGATGGTGGAGTAACAAGCAGCACAAAAAAGCAAGGGGTTCAATAGACTATAGTTTAAGCATGATAAATCTGGTGATACTACTGGCATTTTCTTTGTGGCAGTGCCAGGTTTGCTTGCAGTGCATGAAGGTATTGTTCAAACATTGGAACCATACCTTGACTTCTTGGCAATATCACTGAGGTCTTACCAGAACCTCTTAGATGAGGGTTCTGTGTCTAAGGTGTATATCTACAGAGAATTTTGCCTCTTGAATTAAGAAATGTGTTGTTTATGTAACAGCTCACTGTTTATTTTAACTTTGTGTGATTTAAGGACCTATTTAAGGGCCTGAAATATTAAAGGTCTTTCAAGTTAGAAATAACTTATGTTAAATATGACATATTCCAGCTTCTTTTGAGGCCAGTGATAAGGCATTTTTCTTCCCCTCTAGAAAAAATTGAAAAGCCTTTTTCTAATATAACCAGCCATGGAAAGTCAATTCTGCTAAGAACGTATGGCTTTTTTTCACCCATTCAAAAACATTTTTGGTCCTTTACTTTGTGCTAGGGTTTACACTAGGTGTTGGGTATGCAAGGACTTGTTCTAGCCTCAAGAAACTTAGCCTAGAGGGAAATACACAAAAAGTAATACAATACCAAAGCATATTGCTTTAAAGGGGGAAGCTCAAAGAATGAAAGGTTAATGCACATCCTTAAGTCTGTCTGGGGAGACAAAATAGGTTTTCCCCAAGAGCTGGCATTTAAGTAGAGGTGAGGTGGGGATTCCACCAACAGTAATCAATGTGTGCAAAAGATTTGAGAATGTTGGTCCAGCTGGAAAACTGGCTAACATGTGTTGGATTTTCAAGGGCTGGAAGGTGGAGTAGGAGGAAAGCAGTAATGTGAGGTTAAGACCAGACATCCGGTGTCAGAAGTCCATGCCATGTTCTATATGCCATGCAAATTTTTATTTTTTTCTAGTATAGAGCTATTAATTGAGTTATGATAACCATCTACGTTTGACTGAAGATACCACTTAAACCTCCGTAAACCAAATGCTCAGGTAATAAATTCTCAGAAACATCATCTTTCGCTGATTACGTCTCTTTTGGCAGCAAAGGTGCATTAATTCACAGAATCTTTCATGAGTCAAATGTAAGGGTGTCAAACCTAGGCAATTCCTACAGTCCTTTCAGGTGGGTGTTGGAAGTCTGGGCCAGTAGCCTTTAAGCCTATGGTGTTGGATTGTTGAGCCTTACGTTCTCTCCCAACTGTCTACTGCAAAAAAATTGGGGGTTAGGGAAGCATTGGATGGTTTTGGGAATAATGGGGTGCGCAGGGCTTTTGGAGGCCGAGCATGTTACATTGAGCCTAAGTAGGAACTGACTGACTGCCTGCCACCAGAGACTGGCCAAACCTCAGTGGCGCTTTGCAGGCAAGAATTTTGGTACTTTGCTCCCCTCACCTCATTCAGTTCTTTGTAATTTTCTTCAGCCTCATGACTCTTTTCCACCCTGACTTGTCTGTTTGCCCCCCAGGATCCCTTTTGAGGCCTCCTGCTTCCTTCCTTCTCTTTCCGCTCTTAGTGGGGTGCCGGAGCCTGGGGCCTTGGACAACACTGGGCGCCTGGCTTGTCTAAAATCCCATCCTCCTTTTTCCTTATCGTTCCGTCATTCTCTGCCTGCCACCGAGTTTCTTCCTCCCCGTTGGCACGGTCCCTCCTGCTGTTTGCCCGGGGGCCAAGCGGCTCCAGGAACCACAGGCGGATCCGGCCGCGGGCGAGTGCCACGTCTCCGCTGCCAGCAGGCCAGCGCCTGCGTGGGCCCGGGGGCGGTGCGGGGAGGCGGGATCTGCGTGTGAGCGGCGCGGATGACACCCAATGGGACCTGCAGAAGGCGGCGGCGGCGGCGCGCTGCGCGCCGAGGGGCGGAGCCCGGTGGCAGTTGCTGGCGAGCCCGGGAGGCCGAGAAGGTGTCGTTGGCTCCGCAGTCGCATCCCCAGGGGAGTCGTGTTGGCGTCCTCCTGGCCCCCAAGCCCGCCGATCGCCCCGGAGACTAGTGTGTGCGCGCTCCCGGCCTCGCCCGCTGTTCTGCGTTCGCCGTGTGGACTGTGCGTCCGGCATCATGTGCGGTAAGGGGACCGCGGTCGGGGGGCGTGTTGCGGGCGTTGCTGAAGTGAGGCGCCGGAGGGAGCGGGAGTGTGGAGAGTGTGAAGTCTGGGTGCTGGGGGCGCGAGCGGGGGCGGGGGTACACCTGGGAGAGCACCTGAGAGGAGGGCGGGCCCAACAGGGGACTTTGGGGGCAAATGGGGCGGCTTCGCGCGGAGAAGGGAACCTAGAGGGAAGAAAAATGTGTATTGAAAAAGGAGAGACGTCTGAGGGAATTGAGGTGTGGAGAGGGATGCCTTCTAGAGAGCCCACCAGGTGAGTGAGGCAACCTGTGGAACATCATGTGAGGTCTCTCGAACTTATCTTGCATTATTCTCGGATTTATTTTTTTAAAAATACTTATTTTTAGTTGCTCTATTTCGGGCAGGCCCAACAGAAAATACAACTATAGCTAGAGCTACGACAATGGCTTTACACATGATCTTACTACTTCCTGCCACCCCCTGTCTCAACAGAAACCATTGCTAATCAATAACTTGGTAAACGGGCTTACACCCTATCGTCTGGTGACAGAGGTCCGAAAGTGACTGTGGCGGTAGATCATCGATCATTTGTCACTCGCACCCATTTAAAATACTTATGAAAAATATTGGTTTAAAGTATTTAATGAATGTTTTACCTAAAACAGTTAAAACATGAAGTTAAGCCCTATTATTGCACGCTTTGAGACAGGTGTTTTAATATTACCTGAAAGTGTTAGTAAAAGGGAGTGACAGAATTGTATCTAAAATGACTGATACGCTGTAAAATTGGTATTGACTTGGCCTTATCAGTAAAAAGAACTGTGTTGTACCTTGTTGAAATTTACAACTGATTTTACACCCCTGGAAGAAATAACACTTTTTAAAGGGAAGTGTGATTGTAACTGAATTGAAGCTATCTGGGAGATTTAATTCTTTGTTAGCCTTTTGCAGGAAGAACTGAGCAGGAGGTGGATTGTACTCATTAGTGTAAATTTTTCCTGTATTTAACTTTATGCTAATTTCAGTTTCTGAAAATGTGGAGCAGATTTAAATTTAAAGCAGATCAAAAAAAAACCACACCCCAAAACAGAAACACCTATAAATGGCTTGCTGAAATAGAGTAGAGCTGACTTTAAAATCAGTTATACTTTTGCTATGTCTTGTTTGTAGAGTGGTTTTTGAGGAAACACATAATTTAGTTTGGAGCTGTGAAGTAGTGAATTTGCAAACTGGTTAATCTCCAGTGTGCTTCCTGTGGTAATTAACTTTTCCTGAACAAGGAATTGTGTGTCTAGTCAAGTACTTGGCTTTCTGGTTGCAGGTCATTTTATCATGTTGTTCCAGGGGTAAAAAAAAGTCAAAAGTACTACAAAAGAAAAAAATTCAAATCTGGTTTAGAAAAGGTTCAGATAAGGGCGAGGCTTTTAGGGTGGAGGCTAGATGTTTGGAGTTTTTCCTATAGCCACCATCCCCACCTCATAGGGTTTACTGCTAAGGAAACTGTCGGGTTATAAAGAATAAATAACTGGTATTGGAGACATTTCCAAGGTTCTGGCTTTTAACTCAGACCAGAGTTTTGCATGATTTCAGGAGTAGGGTACAGAATTTGTTTCCTCCTTAAGGTAAACCTTGAAAGTTAACTGATAAAGAAAACAAGAGTTGCTCTTGATTTCCTCCCACATCTTAATCATTGAAGTAAAATTTCTAGGCAGAGAAATTGAGTGGGAATGAAATTAAGATGGGAAAATTTAGAGATTTACCTTCTGTTTGCCTGCTGCCTACTCAGGTTTTTCTAAAGGATTATTGTTTCAGCATGCAAATGTTGAAACAGAAAAGTGAAGGCTGATAATTCTGTGATAATGCGTTTTCCATTTAAATACGCTGATAAAACTTCCAAGTTTATCAGATTGTTTTGGGTTGTTAATAGTGTTAATCAGAAAAAAAAAGTTCCGGTGGTTAAATTTGGTAAGCAACAGATTAGACAATACTGAACTGGCATTTTTTATTGGAGGACTTCTTGGGACCTTCAGTGGGCTGATAACAGTTACGAACTTCCCAGAGAAGAACAGTGTATCTGTTTTCCAGATTTATCTTCTTATTCTTGGTTCTTTGGAATATACTTTGTCCTTTTTTATTTGTACCACTTTTGGTTTTGGTGAGTGTCATTTATGCTACCCATAGTTTTGAATAATTTTGCTGTTTTTTTTTATAAACACGGAGTTCCCTTTTGTTTTTTCTTGATTTTTTTTTTATTACCGAAAAATGCTTCATACTTAAATTTAGCTGTCGGATTCTGTACTTGTGTCTTCAACACAATTTTCTTCTCCTCAGTAAGGAAAGCATGGGTGATCCTATTACAGACTTGGAACCACCCTAGGCCCTGTTGACATGTTTCTTTCATTTTAGACAATGCTTAAGAACTAGGTCTCACAGCACAAAAACCTCAGAGTTGACCTGGGCACATAACACATGTGATTTTCATGTTTTCCCCAACCTTCTTGGTATAAAGGTAAACAATACTATTACCAGAGGTATGGGAGAACCTAGTTTTGTTAGAGTCTATATTGTAGGATAGCCTATGACAGTAGGTCAAACTGGACCATTCTGAATGCCTCTAGACACCATCCCTGGAAGATTGGGTTATACCCTTCTGATCCGATGGTATATATAAATGAAACTTTTGTAAATGAGGTCATATTTAAAAGTAGTGATTGGCATGCTATTTAAAAGTATTTTGGAACTTGAATCCTTAAAAGTTTTATGTAATTATATTGTCTGATGGCTTTGTGGGTAACTGAGGAATACTGAGATTGGCTGCTAGGATAAACCATAAAACCAGTACTGTTAGCTCATCCTTAGAAGTCATACTGGATATAAAGTAGTTGTGAAAGAAAAAAATGAATTGCTTAATAAGCATTTCCTCAATTGTGTTCCCTGGAAAGGGAGAATTTAACACGTGCTGGCAATGAGCAGTAGAGGTAGAAAAGAGTTTTATACACACAGGTTGGAGCAATTCTGCACATGGAGATTCACAATTGGCAAAACTAAAGATTCTATGAGGTTCTTTTTTTTTTTTTCTCATTTTATTATCATTAATCTACAATTACATGAAGAACATTATGGTTACTAGACTGCCCCCCTTACCAAGTCCCCCCCCCCCAAACCTCATTACAGTCACTGTTCATCAGCGTGGTAAGATGCTGTAGACTCACTACTTGTCTTCTCTGTGTTGCACATCCCTCCCTACACCCCCCCATTATATATGCTAATCATAAGGCCCCCTTTCTTTTGACCTGCCTTTATACCTCCCTTCCCACCCCTCCTGTCCAGTCCCTTTCCCTTTGGTAACCGTTAGTCCATTCTTGGGTTCTGTGATTCTGCTGCTGTTTTGTTCCTTCAGTTTTTCTAGGTTCTTATACTCCACATGTGAGTGAAATCATTTGGTACTCGTCTTTCTCCACCTGGCTTATTTCACTGAGCATAATACCCTCTAGGTCCATCCATATTGTTGCAAATGGTAGGATCTGCTTTTTTCTTAGGGCTGAGTAATATTCCATTGTGTATATGTACCACATCTTCTTTATCCATTCATCTACTGGTGGACATGTAGGTTGCTTCCATATCTTGGCTATTGTAAATAGTTCTGCAATAAACATAGGGGTGCACCAGGAATTCCTGGGTCAAATGGTATTTCTATTTTGAGCTTCTTGAGGAAGCTCCATACTGCTTTCCACAATGGTTGAACTAATTTGCATTCCCACCAGCAGTGTAGGAGGGTTCCCCTTTCTCCGCAACCTTGCCAACATTTGTTGTTTGTCTTTTGGATGGTGGCGATCCTTGCTGGTGTGAGGTGATATCTCATTGTGGTTTTAATTTGCATTTCTCTGATGACAAGCGACATGGAACATCTTTTCGTGTGTCTGTTGGCCATCTGAATTTCTTCTTTGGAGAACTGTCTGTTCAGCTCCTCTGCCCATTTTTTAATTGGATTGTTTGCTTTTTGTTTGTTGAGGTGCGGGAGCTCTTTATATATTTTGGATGTCAACCCTTTATTGGATCTGTCATTTATGAATATATTCTCTCATACTGTAGGTACCTTTTTGTTTTATTGATGGTGTCCTTTGCTGTACAGAAGCTTTTTAGCTTGATATAGTCCCACTTGTTCATTTTTGCTTTTGTTTCCCTTGCCCGGGGAGATATATGTTCATGAAGAAGTTGTTCATGTTTACATCCAAGAGATTTTTGCCTTTGTTTTTTTCTAAGAGTTTTATGGTTTCATGACTTACATTCAGGTCTTTGATCCATTTCGAATTTACTTTTGTGTATGGGGTTAGACAATGATCCAGTTTCATTATCTTCCATGTAGCTGTCCAGTTTTGCCAACACCAGCTGTTGAAGAGGCTGTCATTTCCCCTTTGTATGTCCATGGCTCCCTTATCGTATATTAACTGACCATAAATGTTTGGGTTAATATCTGGGGTCTCTATTCTGTTCCACTGGTCTGTGGCTCTGTTCTTGTGCCAGTACCAAACTGTCTTGATTACTATGGCTTTGTAGTAGAGCTTGAAGTTGGGGTGTGAGATCCCCCCAACTTTATTCTTCCTTCTCAGGACTGCTTTGGCTATTTAGGGTCTTTGGTGTTTCCATAGGAGTTTTTGAACTATTTGTTCTAGTTCGTTGAAGAATGTTGTTGGTAATTTGATAGGGATTGCATCAAATCTGTATATTGCTTTGGGCAGGATGGCCATTTTGACGATATTAATTCTTCCTAGCCAAGAGCATGGGATGAGTTTCCATTTGTTAGTGTTCTCTTTAATTTCTCTTAAGAGTGTCTTATAGTTTTCAGGGTATAGGTCTTTCACTTCCTTGGTAAGGTTTATTCCTAAGTATTTTATTATTTTTGATGCAATTGTGAATGGAATTGTTTTCCTGATTTCTCTTTCTATTAGTTCGTTGTTAGTGTATAGGAAAGCCACAGATTTCTGTGTGTTAATTTTGTATCCTGCAACTTTGCTGTATTCGATATCAGTTCTAGTAGTTTTGGAGTGGAGTCTTTAGGGTTTTTTATGTACAATATCATGTCATCTGCAAATAGTGACAGTTTGACTTTTTCTTTACCAGTTTGGATTCCTTGTATTTCTTTGTTTTGTCTAATTGCCGTGGCTAAGAACTCCAGTACTATGTTGAATAACAGTGGGGATAGTGGGTATCCCTGTCTTGTTCCTGATCTCAGAGGAAAAGCTTTCAGCTTTTCACTGTTTAGTATGATATTGGCTGTGGGTTTATCATATATGGCCTTTATTATGTTGAGGTACCTGCCCTCTATACCCATTTTGTTGAGAGTTTTTATCATGAATGTATGTTGAATTTTGTCGAATCCTTTTTCAGCGTTTATGGAGATGATCATGTGGTTTTTGTCCTTTTTGTTTATGTGGTGGATGACGTTGATGGATTTTCGGATGTTGTGGCATCCTTGCATCCCTGGGATGAATCCCACTTGGTCATGGTGTATGATCCTTTTGATGTATTTTTGTATTTGGTTTGCTAATATTTTGTTGAGTATTTTTGTATCTAAGTTCATCAGGGATATTGGTCTGTAATAATTTTCTTTTTTGGTGAGGTCTTTGCCTGGTTTTGGTATTAGCTTGATGTTGGCTTCATAGAATGAGTTTGGGAGTATTCCCTCCTCTTCTTTTTTTTGGAAAACTTTAAGGAGAATGGGAATTATTTCTTCTCTGTATGTGTGATAAAATTCTGAGTAAATCCATCTGGCCTGGGGGTTTTGTTCTTGGGTAGGTTTTTGATTACCACTCAATTTCTTTGCTGGTAATTGGTTTGTTTAAATTTTGTGTTTCTTCCTTGGTCAGTCTTGGAAGGTTGTATTTTTCTAGGAGGTTGTCCATTTCTTTCAGGTTTTCCAGCTTCTTAGCATATAGGTTTTCATAGTAGTCTCTAATAATTCTTTGTATTTCTGTGGGGTCCGTCGTGGTGTTTCCTTTCTCGTTTCTGATTCTGTTGATGTGTGTTGATTCTCTTTTTCTCTTAATAAGTTTGGCTAGAGGCTTATCTATTTTGTTTATTTTCTCAAAGAACCAGCTCTTGGTTTCATTGGTTTTTTCTAATGTTTTATTTTTCTCAATTTTATTTATTTCTTCTCTGATCTTTATTATGTCCCTCCTTCTGCTGACTTTAGGCCTCATTTGTTCTTCTTTTTCCAATTTTGATAATTGTGACGTCAGACTATTCATTTGGGTTTGTTCTTCCTTCTTTAAATATGCCTGGATTGCTATACACTTTCCTCTTAAGACTGCTTTCATTGCATCCCACAGAAGTTGGGGCTTTGTGTTGTTGTTGTCATTTATTTCCATATGTTGCTGGATCTCCATTTTAATTTGATCATTGATCCATTGACTGTTTAGTAGCGTGTTGTTAAGCCTTCATGTGTTTGTGAGGCTTTTTGCTTTCCTTGTACAATTTATTTCTAGTTTTATACCTTTGTGGTCTGAAAAGTTGGTTGGTAGAATTTCAATGTTTTGAATTTACTGAGGCTCTTGTTGTGGCCTAGTATGGTATGTGGTCTATTCTGGAGAATGTTCCATGTGCACTTGAGAAGAATGTGTATCCTGTTGCTTTTGGGTGTAGAGTTCTATAGATGTCTATTAGGTCCATCTGTTCTATTGTGTTGTTCAGTGCCTCTGTGTCCTTACTTATTTTCTGTCTGGTGGATCTGTCCTTTGGAGTGAATGGTGTGTTGAAGTCTCCTAAAATGAATGCATTGCATTCTATTTCCTCCTTTAGTTCTGTTAGTATTTGTTTCACATATGCTGGGGCTCCTGTGTTGGGTGCATATATATTTATAATGGTTATATCCTCTTGTTGGACTGAGCCCTTTATAATTATATAATGTCCTTCTTTATCTCCTATTACTTTCTCTGTTTTGAAGTCCATTTTGTCTGATACTAGCACTGCAACACCTGCTTTTTTCTCCCTATTGTTTGCATGAAATATCTTTTTCAATCTCTTGACTTTTAGTCTGTGCATGTCTTTGGGTTTGAGGTGAGTCTCTTGTAAGCAGCATATAGATGGGTCTTGTTTTTTTATCCATTTTGTTACTCTGTGTCTTTTGATTGGTGCATTCAGTCCATTTACATTTAGGGTGATTATCAATCGGTATGTACTTATTGCCATTTCAGGCTTTAGATTCGTGGTTACCAAAGGTTCCAGGTTACTTTCCTTACTATCTAAGAGTCTAACTTAACTCACTATGCTGTTACAAACACAATCTAAAGGTTCTTTTCTATTTCTCCTCCTTTTTCTTCCTCCTTCATTCTTTATATATTAGATATCAAATTCTGTACTTTTTGTCTATCCCTTGATTGACTTTGAGGATAGTTGATTAAATTTTGCATTTGCTTCGTAATTAGCTGTTTTACTTCACTGTGTTTTTATTACCTCTGGTGACAGCTATTCAACCTTAGGAACACTTCCTTCTATAGCACTCCCTCAAAAATAGACTGTAGAGATGGTTTGTGGAAGGTGAATTCTCTCAGCTTTTGCTTATCTGGAAATTGTTTAATCCCTCCTTCAAATTTAAATGATAATCTTGCCAGATAAAGTAATTTTGGTTCCAGGCCCTTCTGCTTCATGGCATTAAATACATCATGCCTCTCCCTTCTGGCCTGTAAGGTTTCTGCTGAAAAGTCTGATGTTAGCCTGATAGGCTTTCCTTTGTATGTGATGTTATTTCTCTCTCTGGCTGCTTTTAGCAGTCTGTCCTTATCCTTGATCTTTGCCATTTTAATTACTGTATGTCTTGGTGTTGTCTTCCTTGGGTCCCTTGTGTTGGGAGATCTGTGGATCTCCATGGCCTGAGAGACTATGTCCTTCCCCAGATTGGGGAAGTCCTCAGCAACTACCTCCTCAAAGACAATTTCTATCCCTTTCTCTCTCTCTTCTTCTTCTGGTATCCCTATAATGCAAATATTGTTCCTTTTGGATTGGTCACACAGTTCTCTCAATATTCTTTCATTCTTAGAGATCCTTTTTTCTCTCTGTGCCTCAGCTTCTTTGTATTCCTCTTCTCTAGTTTCTATTTCATTTATTGTCTCCTCCACTGTATACAACCTGCTTTTAATACCCGCCATCGTGCTCTTCAGCGATTGGATCTCCGACCTGAATACTTTCCTGAGTTCTTGGATGTCTTTCCATACCTCCTTTAGAATGTTGATGATTTTTATTTTGAACTCCCTTTCAGTAAGAGTCACGAGGTCCATATCATTTAAATCTTTCTCGGGAGTTGTATTAATTATTTTACTCTGGACAAGGTTCCTTTGGCGTTTCATGTTTGTATATGGCGCCCTCTAGTGTCCAGAAGCTCTTCTGGAGTTGCTCAGCCCCTGAAGCAATGTTGGGGGTCGCAGGGGAGCGGTACTGGTGCCTGGGTGTAGGAAAGAGCTGTTCCCCACCTCCTGGCTCCTGTGCCTGTCTACACTGCCTGAGCCAGTGGGCCAGTCACACAGGTATAAGCTTTTGTCCCAGAGCAGCCAGATATGGATCCCTGCTTTCCACAAGCAGCCAGAATCCCAGTCTCCCCAGGAACCCACCTGTATTAACTTTCCAACCTAGTAGTCATTCGAGTCTCATGAAAGCACCATGAAATGTAGGTTTGTGCTCCCAGAGCAGATCTCTGGAGCTAGGTATTCAGCGGACCCAAGCCTTCCACTCCCTCCCTGCTCCGTTTCTCTTCCTCCCGCCGGTGAGCTGGGGTGGGGGAAGGGCTGGGGTCCCTCAGAGCCACAGCTCTGGTACGTTAGCCCGTTTGCTGAGGTCTGCTCTTTTCTCCAGGTGTGTGCAGTCTGACGCATCCTCTTTCCTGTTGCTCTCTCGGGATTAGTTGTGCCAATTAAATTTTCTAATTGTGTCCGGTTTTAGGAGGAAGCCTCTGTCACTCCTCTCATGCCGCCATCTTTAATCCTACTCCTCTATGAAGTTCTACAAATAAATCTGTTAACTTTATTTAGTATTTCATAAACTTTTAATTAAGTAATGTTTCTTTTATCCCATCCCTATTTAGCATCCTGCAAAATAGTGTTCTCTTCTTGTGGTTTGGGGATTTTGACATTTCAAGTACCTACAAAGTGTTAGAAGGTATTTGAAGTGATGGTTTTAAGCTTGGTGCTCTGCTCTTTGGAGAGATGATTAAAATAAGGGAATAACCTTCAAGGAATTGCTGTTGGATTGGAGGAAACAATGACTACACATGCAACAGGTGTAGGTGATAATACACGTACTTTGTTTATTGCCATTTTATAGACAGCAAGAGGAATAAATAGAAATTCAGTGACTGGTTAGGCCAGGAAAATTACAGGTAATGGAGCAAAACTCTTATGTTGAGGAATAGTGCCAGGTAGTAGAGAATTACTGCATTGTAAGGTATACCACTGATGGCATTTACCCAACAGTGAATGGAGTCTTAAATAGGTTGAGAGCTACTGTCAGAAAGGTTTAGTGCCAGGAAAAGAAACCAAAGAAGAGTGGAGGCAGAAGAGTTCCAAAATAGTATATTGTATTGGATAAAGTCTGCAAAAGTAGAAAAAGGTCATTCATTCTTAGAACTGCAGAGAGAAATTAATTGCATGTGGTATAAATAAATCATTAGAGTAGTTGCATATATGAAGACAGAAGGACCTGAGTTTGTGTTGAGGAGGAGGGCATGTATACCAATGAAAGAGAGTATTGTGGAATGAAGTCCCAGATATAGTTGAAATGTTGAATTCTAGAGCTGCAGTTCTGGACCAAAAGCTACAGAGTTATTGCAGGGTGTCCATTGATTGATTCGTACTCTTAAGCATTGTCTGTAAATTGAATAAAAATTGTTCCAGGTCATTGGATAATAAAAATTAACGCACCATTGTGTGGGATCCTCAAAATATTTTGATGTTAACAAAAGGTTCTGGATTTATAAAGTTGAGGAATCACTTAATCAAAGAGTTACAAGGAGTAAAGGCTGACTTCAGGGAAGTAGTATGTGAAATGTGTTTTTCTATTTTGGATTTATATGGAAGGATTAGGCACCCTGGAATGGGTTTGCCCTGAGAGAAGGGGCTGTGTCTTGGAAAACGTGTGGTTCCTGGGGCATTCGATGAGCTTTCTCTGGTCCTTGAAAATCTGGGAGAGAGGGTGTAAATCTTACCATGGGCTGTACTCATATCTGCAGCGAGTCCCCAGGTGAACAGTCTTTGGCATGTTGGAACAAGTAGGAAGGTTAAGAGGGTCTGTAAAGCATTAATTATACTGTTAAATAAATATGAAGGCTTGTCTTGCTAATGGGTTTCAGCCCTGGACAAGTTCACTTTATGGATTCAGTGGAGATGAAAAAAAAAATGACGGTGGAACATTCTTGGGGTGAAAGGGTTATACCCAACTTTATTCCCGCAGTGGCAGGCCTATCACTAGAATCCCACCCGGTCAGAGCAAGTCTGCATGTAGCAAGCTGGGTCTTTGCCACTGGGCCTCTCTACCCCCCCTGCAGCCATCTGTCCTTGGAGTTGCCACCACTCCAGTCTCTGCTCTCCTGCAGCCATCCAGAGCACTGGGTGGAGCTCTTTATGTAGAGTCAGTGACAATGTATTGCCCACACGTGTGTAGTGAGCAAGCTGACCAGGGCCAGGTGAGAACTGGCCATAGGAACCTTCACTTTCTCCACAAGGCTTCAACTCTGTAAAGTGAAAGTCTACCAAACATAAGAAGGAAGCAGATTTTAAATAATTTAAAAAATGCAAATAATTGAAATTCCTCATTGTCCACTCCATGTAATTTTTTCTTTGTTTTTAGGATTGTAGAAAATATTCTTTTAAGTAATATTTCATGTTTTAAAGGAATCTTACCTGTAGAATATGCCTCCATAATAATTATGGTGTTGAATATATTTCTGACAAGCATCTAGTTGATGCTATAATTTTAGTTGCAGCATTGTTTCAATTTATGAATAGTTAGAAAAACCTCACTCAATAGGGAAATGGTTAGGTAAAATAAGATAAATCTATTATGGAGTAGTATGCAGCCATTGAATAGGGTAGATGTGTGTGTAGTGACGTAAACAGATCCCCATCATCTTAAGTAAAATAAAAAGTACGGAACAGTATATATAGTGTCATCACATTTATGTGTTTGAAAATGCACCTTCTAAAACCATGTACATCTAGATGTTCATGTATGTAGGAAAATTTATAGCTGAAGGACTGGGACAGTTGGTATGAGAGTAATGGTGGTTATCTACTCTGTGTGAAGGTAGATAGAGGAGATTATCACAATTCTGTAGGATTTGTGGAATTTGAATCTAATGATGTTAATGAGTTAATTGAAACTTGCATTATAAGAAAAATTTAATGAACGTTAAGTGGCATTGTAGATAGATTTTGATTCAGAAAGTAAAAAATTTAGGCAATGAATTTGTACACTTATCACTGATGAATTACAATGTTTAAGGTCTCAAAATACCTTGTCAAGTGAAAAAATATGTAAAAGCAAAATTTATTCATAAAGGACATAAATTCATCCAGGCATAGGAACTTAAACGATTTGATTAGTCAGCTAAGTTGTATTTGGTTTTCATTTCAATAAAGTTTTAATAGTTTTTACTTAACAACTGGATTGCTTTCAACCAGGTGTGCCAAGTCTATGATCCATGTTGTCTGAATATTTTGTTAAGCAAGGTGCTCATAAGTGTTTCTGTATCATTGAATTTAAGTTGCAATTTTCTGAGAATGATGCTTGTAGGTGCAAGGATCCACTTCAGTTAGGGAGCTGTTACTCTAAGTAGATTCCATTAATAAGAAAACTTAGGTTTTGGGAAGACATGCTGATTTGGGAGCAGAAAAATCACCTGTGCTTCCTACAACACTGTGTGGTATTGGGGCAATTACTGAAGAGCAGTGGAGAATTGATTTTTAGGTTGTTAGAATTACTTTAAGCAGAACTGTTTATGGAGAGTTGATAAGACAAGTGGAAGACCTGAAATAGGGATCGTTCTAGTGATTTCTGCTCTAATAAAGCACTGTTTTGTGTTATGAATGCCTCCCTTGTGAATATGCCCTGCATGCCTGATTGGTTATTTGTCATTGTATTTTCCCAGCTACCCCAGTATTTACAGATAACGCACTAATCTCAACTGGTGGACTGCTGCGGGTCAACAGTCTTTCAGGGAGCTAGTCTATAAAATTTATAGATCCAGGTTCTCTTTTACCTGCCCTTTTCCTAACCAGGAATGACTTGGGTTGATCCCTTTTTTTACTTCTCCCAGCTCTGTTACTTTGATCTTAGGAAATTTCTCTACATGTGTCATCCTTTTCTTCCTTTTGGCTCCTGCCCAGTTATGTAAGAAGAAATGTTGCTTGAGTTTTAGTACTCTTCCTTTTCCTTTTCCTTTGTTCCAACAGTGAACCAAAAAATGACAATAATTATTATGCATAATCATAGTGCTTCCTATCAAGAAAAAAGCAGTTTCTGAATTGGAGCATGATATATGTTATTTCATTGCACCTAAGATGCCACTGATTGGGAAATGCACCCTTATTATAGACCACAAGGAAAGAAAATATGAATGTCTTAAAATCAGTGTTGTCAGTATTTAGAGCCCTGAAAGTAGTCTGAAGATGCTTTCAGACAATTAAAGGCTAAGTGATCTGATTATCCTTACCTTAAACCAGTGATGAATCTTAGTATCACTAATAGGGGACCAGCAGACAACTAAAATAGATAACGTACATGAAAATAATTCTTGCCTTCCATTTTTAACCTACTCAGTCAAGCCTTTAGATCTATTGTCCAGTTTACAGGAAATACAAGGAATAGAGGAACTAGTTAGACTACACTATATGGAAACAAGACACAGCCAGAAGATAACATACTCAGCAAGAAAATTGGCCCTGGAATGTCAAAAGTCAGTGTCCTGAGGAAAACAGGGCAGTTGGGGAGGCCATTCTAGATTCAGAGATACTTTTGAGGCATAACAATCAAATGTGAGGTGTGATCCTATATTATATTCAAGAATGAGCAAATCAGTTTATAGAAGACTTTTTTTTTTAAATAATAGGGAAATTTGAACATGAACATTGTATTAGATGGTCTTAGAGCATTATTTGATTAGGTGTGATGATAATACAGTTTTGGAGAAAAATGGCCTCATATTTTATGTTACTTTGCTTTTATTCTGTTAAGCAATAAAATAAAATAAAAGCAATTTGCTTTTATTCTGTTGGAAATAATAAGGCTCTTCACCAGGTTTCCAGTTTTAATTTGGTAGATACAATGTAGACAGAACAAAATCAAAATCATGGAAATAGAACAAAGAAATAAAGCCCAGAAGAGTCTGTAGAAGTATTAAAAAGTGTTACATTCATCAGGAATGTATCTAAGGCAGTCAGAGAAGAATCTTCAGAAATCATAGCACATCATGCTAAAGGGCACTGTAGATGTCTTTAAATGTCAGAGGTAGGAAATATATGACCCTTGTGCTATCACTTCCCACTTCTAGTAATAGCTGTTACTAATCAATGATGGCTTTCCTTCCTGTTCAGGAAACGGCTACTGAATCTCTTTACAGTCACTACCAGTTAAATAACTTATTGGCATTTCTTGTGAAATCTACTTTAATGTCTCTCAGCCAGACCCATCCTTTTGCAGAAGGGAAAGCTGAAGCAGGGTGGTATAGTGGAAAGGTTTGAGGACAAACAAGAGTTAAAAAATCACAGGCTTTCCAGTGCCAGGAGTACTTTTTAAAAATGAGCTAACAAATGGTTAATGTGAGTTTTGTTAGTTTATCACATAGTTAACAGTTCTAAAAGTTTGTTTGGAGATGGGTATTGATTTAGAAGACCTCTTTCCCTGTGAAATTATATGCAAGATTTCAAGATTCATATAGTGAGTCAGTGTAAACCAAGGAGGTTGAAGTTAGGAATAGTATTAGGCTTGGATGCTATTGTTGAGTTACATGTATTGGATTTAATGTGGCATCACTCTGAATTTTCTTTTTAAAGATGTTTTGAACCTCTAATTTGTTTTAAAAGCAATTGGTTTTATGTTAACATTTGAGGTTTTTTTTAGTTAGTATTTATTTATTATGTTTAATTTTTATTTTTCTATATATAGTACTTTTACCATCAGATTACCATCAGAATTATGTCTTAAAAGAAGAAAGATATTTTAGTATGAGTTTTTCTGGATGAGCTGCATTATTGGGGTTTGGCAGCCCTGGACTTCCTCTTCAAGACTAACTAGAGCACCTCAGACTGCAAGCAGTTCTTAACAGTGTAACATGTTAATGACTTTAAGTAAGCTAGATTGTGTCCTCTAGCAGTTTATTTAGCTGTTGCCTGTGACAGTGGTGGAGAGTAGACTAGTTGAGAATCAGTGTTCTTTGGCACATTTATAGTATTTTGGGAAAAGATTTATAATCTATGTACATACTGTCTTTTAATGATCTAATTGAAATAATTGGGATTGATAGTTTTCTGTATGTGTTTAATCTTTATTAGATGTCAGTGATCCATGGTAGGAAAGAGTGTCAAACACATAAAGCTTTGATTTACACCCAGGTTATTGGTTTACTTTGTTCATATTACAGATACTTTATAAAGGAACAGCAGAAACAACAAGAACCCCAGACCTTGTGCAGGGCTGTGGTGCTGTCAAAATGGGATGCTTATATATACATGATAACTTAAAAATATTTGCAGGTGTAGGTTTTTTTTTCTTGAATGTAAGTGAAATGTACAATTTCTCTATGTCTTTGGCCTTGTTCTACCCTTTTTGGGAAAGTTCAGACAGTTGTTTCTGGTGATTTTGGGTTCCAGTTTTGGATTTCTTTTCTGGTTTTTGAAGAGCATGATAGTTTACTTGAAAAAATTGCATTGTACTAATGGTGATCATACATATTTTGATGGCTTTGTCGTTAGATATTAACAATGTGGTTGATATGCCTAAAGAGGACCAAACTCAATAGTAATACAGATATCTTTTCAAATGGAAATGAAGACTAGTCATTCTGGAGTTCCATTCCACAGAATTAATCTAATCTCCTTTTGAATCAGTGACATTATAGTGTAATATTAAGAAAAAGGAAAGTTCTTTCATAAATAAGCAACTTGAACTTATATCTCTGTATTTTGGTCTTCAGTTTTTATACATTTAAGCTGCATGCTCTTTGGCTAAGGGCAGTCATGGAAGGCATCAGATAATTTCCATGCTGCTGTTCCTAAATGTGGATTTCCTTTACCTGTGTTCTACTACCTCTTTGCTGTTTTGGTTCACATTGTACTCATCCTTTTTATTCTAGTTTTGCTTTTTCAAATGTGTGCTCCTTTTTAATAAATTCTCAATAGTTGTTAACATTTTAGTTTTTTGTTTTCTGCTAGTGTCTGCTAAACAAGTGATTCAAGCCATTTTCTCTTAAGATGATTATATATATTTTTAGTCCATTTTTGCCTTTCTTAAATAGGTTGTATTTTTCACATCATTGATATTTGTAAGTTATTTATTCCTGTTATGGATAGCATGATCATTGTAAGTAAGAAAAGTGATTCATTCCATCTGTATAGTTTTATAGAACCTGTATGTTGCCTAAATACTTATGAAAATGTTTTCCTTTAAACATAATGTGCAGTATATAGGTCATAAACCACAAAATTGTTGATTGATTTTTTAAATTAAATTTTCCTTGACAAAATGGCAGTGATGAAAGATAAGTGATCAGCGTTATAAGCTTCATTGAAACTAAGCATTTGACATATTTGTTTTAGTCTTTGACACTTATGAGAAATTCCCCTTTATAAAAGTTTCACTGCCTTTAAATAATTTTAAGTGAGGATTTCTCTCTTTTTTAAAGATGGACTCTAGGTTCACATTTTTACATATCTTAGACATAATTATGCAAATGAGATTTTGTCATAATTATGTCAATTTAACCAGAATTTTCTTTTCTTTATTGCAGGTATATTTGCTTACTTAAACTACCATGTTCCTCGCACAAGACGAGAAATCTTGGAGACTCTGATTAAAGGCCTTCAGCGACTAGAGTACAGAGGATATGATTCTGCTGGTATTTCTTTTTAAAAAACTACAGATTTTGCATGCTTCTTGAATCTATTTGATTTTTTTTTCATTTAAAAAAATTTTTAGTTAATTATTTAGTAATGTGTGTTTTTTTGTTTTGGGTAAATCTAAAATCTGAAGAATTTTTGGTTTATGTTTGAAAGGTTTGTTTATGTAATTTCAACAGTATTTTCATTTATGCCTAGTATTATTTCTTGTGTGTATGTTTTTTTGTTAAGAATGTTACTATAAAAATTTAATCACATGGGGACATTTTCATGGTAGAGCAAAGTTCTTGAAGGCTTTGCTTTATAAATTATCTTTTTTCTTTCCTGTAACTTTAATATCTTTTTTTTCCATGGATTCCTTGCTTTTGTCACATAAACTTGCCTGAGATTTTTCTGTCTTAAGTAAATGACAAAGCAGATAAAAATAATTTCTTGTCAACTTTATGTTCTACTCTAGTTCCTTACCTTAACTGTGTCAGGGGTCCCCAAGACTACCCCTAGTTTTGGTGATTCCCTAGGAGGACTCAGCATATATTTTCATGCCTGTGATTTATTATAATAAAAAAATACAGCAAAGGGGAAAAGCACTTGGGGCAAAATCTGGAGGAAACCTAGCATAAGCTTCTAAGAGTTCTCTCCCACTGAAGTCACATAATGTGCACTCAGTTCCTCCAGCCAGTTGTGACAACATGTGTGAAATATTGTATATCAGGGAAGCTCATTAACCACTCAGTGCCAAAGGTTTTTTACTGGGGACTGGTCATGTAGGCACCCTCTGATTAACAGAGACCAAAATTTCAGACTCCTGGAAGGAAAGCAGATACTCAGCATGTGCACTTTGTTTGCACAAGCAGTTGAGGTGCAGTGGGTCATTCTTAATCAGTTAGGGTGGTGGTAACCCTTCTAAAACCCAGGTTCCCAGATGTCAGCCAAGGGCTGACTTTGCAGGGAGCCCTTTCTAAGGATAGCTATGTTAGGCCTGCTGTGTTAACTTTTTTCTGTACTTTTAACATGGCCAGATGTTATGGGCGTTTATCTTCCATGACTTTCCTCAGTTAATAGAAAGTTGATTACTCAAGATCTTTGCTCTTCAAATTCTCTCCTTCCTTAGCTTCTCTGACATCACAGTTCTCTTCCTAACTTGCTGATTCTTTTCTGTTTGTTTTGGGAGCTCCTGTTCTTCCACCTGTTGTTCAAATATTAATGTTCAAGATTTTTTTCTGGGGCTCACTTTTCTTAATTTGTATCTTCATGTGTGAGCTCTGACTTCATCAACCTCCTATGTGCTGGTGACTTACAATCCAGATGTATTTCCCAAGCTGCAGACCTGTATTTCCACCTGCCTCCTAGAAGTTTCCCCCTGGCTAATCCATGATACTGTAAACTTTGCACATTCAGAATTGCATTGAATATATTCCAGTTCTCACCTTACTCCCCACTTTATTCTTTCTGTGTTGCTTCATATACAATCATTCAGCCCAGACTGTTCCTACTTTCCCTCATTATGTTCAGTCAGTGCTGATCTCCACATCACTGATTTCTGTCTTCATTAGCACCCTTTGGTTCAGGCCTTGCCTCATTTTGCTTTGCTGTAGCTGTATTTCCTGACAGCTGGTTTCTTACATTTCTTCCCTTCAACCTATTCTCTACTCTGTTTCCAGAAAATTTTCTAAATGCTCTTGCCATGTGAATTCTCTACTTGACACTATTCAGTGCTTTTCTAATACCTTCAGGGTAACTTTTTAAAATTCCTTAGGAACTTAAGAAATGTGTTCCCTGACATTCCTTCTTTATTTCCTCTCTGAGGTGGATACCCATCTTGTGAATTTTTCCACTGTGTTGCAGTTGCAACCCAACTTGTGGTACTGTTACTATAACCTAAGGCCACACTGTATTGTAATTATTTTTTCCCTTTCTGTCTTCTCAAGAGATAATAGAAATTTGAGGATATGAACTGAGTTATTTTCATTTTTGTCTCTAGCAGCTGCCATAGTTCTTGACATATAATAGATTTCAGTAAATGTTGATTGATGAATAAGTGAACTAATTAAGTGGAAGAATGTTTTCTGATTAAAAACTTTGCCTCACACTGATAATCTGATTGTTTCTAAGTCTTTCTTTTCTACCCCTTGATGATTTAGGTGTGGGAGTTGATGGAGGCAACGACAAAGATTGGGAAGCCAACGCCTGCAAAATCCAGCTCATTAAGAAGAAAGGGAAGGTTAAGGCACTAGATGAAGAAGTGCACAGTAATGTAACTTCGTTTGATTTTTGTCTGCCCTCCCTTTCTCCCTTTCCTATCAAATTACCTTTCTGCCCATATTTGGGGGCCTATTTTAAAAATAGTAACATTTGAAGTTGATTGGAGGGAAGGAAAGTGTTTTTTTTTATTATCTGTACTGGTGAAAAAGTACCTTAGCTTCAAAAAATCACATTTCCTAAGGAAAGAAATTAGTTAGGTGCATTGTGTTCATCAAGCTCATTATCCTAAGGTGAAGTGGCCACCTTTCCTGAGGAAGGACAGAGGCATTGTTAGTGGTGTCCTGATTCATGTGTCTTCACTTGTGGTTGTCTTCATTTTGGACTAAATGCCTATTTATGGCGTATGGTCGCTCTGGATGTTGCAACTTTTAGTAGGTCTGGTGTAACCAAGTAAGTATCATGTTCTTCTCTCATGATTTTCTTACTTCCCTGGTATGAAGTAGTTGCCCAGAGACACATGCTCCATTAAAGGGGATGTACTTCTCAGTATTTAGTTTATAGTATTATGCTTATACATCTTAATTTTTCACAGGAAACTTGAAAATAAGAACTTAGAAGTAGATTGAGAAAATAATTAACAATTTAAAAAAATACTTGGCAAAACCCAGGAAATAGCAGTTTTTTATGTGCCTGATCAAATGGGTGCCATATAGTCATCATATAGGAGTGCAGGTAGAAGAGAATGACGGAGTCAGTCTTTTTTTTTTTATTTTTTCATATAACCAAATATTTAGCACTGTAGTACTTGCTTAACAAATGGAGTCAGTACTTACTTTGCTTGTACTGTGGGTGGAATTAGCTAGAGATAGGCAGGCACCCAAATGATGACACTTCAGAAACTATAGTATAAATTTTCGGTCTACTGTGTATAGTGCACCCTGTATACCAGGCTGATTATAGTAGGCTCTATAGGAGAGAACAAGCAGATTGCTTTAATATTCAGGGGAGAGCTAGTTCCCACAAGTTGGGGAGACTTGGGTTATGTAAGGAATGGCTGTTGATTATATTTGTGCATTGCAAGTGAGAATGGAGGACCTTTCCAGTAGAATAACTTGGGTAAAGATAAGAATAGGGAGGTCAAGTTTGGTGGAATGGTATAGGTGGTCCTTTTAATCTACATCATTGGTAAGATGAGTATGGCAGGCTAGAAAGCAGCTTGTGACCAGAATCACCAACTTTGACTGTCAGTATATCAGAACATGCCTTCACCTGCAGAAAAGTTACAAAAGTAGTGGAGAAATGGGAACTTGACAGGTATTGCTTGTGAATTTATAACTCATAAGTCACTTTGAAGAGCAACCTGGCTGTATCTAAATGGGATGTGCCTGTATCCTATGACCAAGCACTTCCACTCCTGGCCATATACTTGAAAGATTCATTGTAGCAAATTTTAGAAACAGCCTAAAAGTCTGCCAGTAAGGAAGTGGGACAGTAAGTTGTATGTGATACAGTGAATGACCTATGTAGCTTCTGAAAGGAGTACACTGGATCTTGTTCTTCATGTGGGGACATGGGTAATTTCTGGGAACTTAATGTTGAGTGAAAAGAGACAACCTGAAGAAGGATATGTAAAGTATAGTAGTACTATTTTTAAAACACCAAAGACAGTAGTATTTATCATTTGTAAATGCTATTATTTAAGGATACACATTAGCATAACAGCTTAAAGGCACAAATGGGAAGGTGCTCCTTCAGCCTGAGAATCCTCTGGGGAGGAAAGGAATGGGATAGGGTATAAAAGAGCAATTTTTACTTTTTGGATCTTAAAAAAGATCTAATGCACAAATGGTTAGATGTAACATTTGTTAACTTTCCATGTGGGTAGTTTGCGAGGTTTATTTTATTATTCCTAGCAAGTTTCACTGTTTGACCTATTTGAGGGAAGACCTCTCAGAAAAGGCCATTAGATTGGTTATTGGTTGTTTCTGACTTTGATAATACTGGCTAACGTTTATTGATTGCTTTCTATGACCCAGGCACTTTAGTAAGTGCCTTACATATATATTTCAGTTATAACCCATGAAGTAGGTAAAATTATCACCGTCATTTATAGATGAGGATATTGAAACACAGAAGAGTAGGTACTGTCAGATAGTGTAAGCAGTAAAGGCAGTGAAGTTTTGGGGGCAAAGGAAGGGTGGAGAGGGTTGCTGTTCTAGAGAGTGACAAAAATTAAGGATTCTTTTACATTTTGTATCTTTAAAAAGATGCAAAGCACAAATGGCTTTATGTTAATATTTGTTGTTGCTGGACATAGGTACTTGAGTGTTTTATTGCTACCAGCAAATTTAAGTATGTTTGAACTATTTAGGAAAAGAAAGGATGAAAGTTGAGAAAAGGTATGTAGAGGGCAAGAAGCCTTGGGGGTGAAAGTCGGGGGAGAGAGAGGATGCAAATAAGGAAATTACTGAGCTATTACAGTTCAGAAAGGTCAAGACACTGGTAGGAAATTAGCCTTTATAGGAGTCATAAGTAAAATAAAAGCTAAATAAAGCATTATGAGGTGAGGGGAAAAAGCTGAGCATAGTCCCTAAAGTAAAGGAACTATGTAGGATTGAGGCTTAAGGAGAATAGAAAAGATGAACTATCAGTTGAATGAGCTCTCAGCTTAATGTATAAGGAACATGCATACATGTTTCTTAACTGGGAACAATGATACACGTTTGATAATTACCATGACTCAGTTTAAAGAATTATATGATTTACTGTTGCTTGGCACCTTGTAGTGTGGAGGCATGGCGTATGAAAACTGGAGGTTACTTAGACTTAAGGTTCAACAAAGGCTTTAGAACGGAGATAACAGAACAGGTAGGGTGAGTCAGGGGTTGGAGGTCATGATTAATTTATAGAACAGGAAATCTTTGTGAGGCATATACTTATATTGTCATAGCTGTGATTTTTTTATTAGACATTAGCTAATGTTCCTTTGGCAATAGTGAAATAGGTATGGTAATTACCATGAATTTGAAGTGGATTCAATTTATAGACTCTTGTTACTTTCTCCAGTATTGCTTGTCAGCATGTGAAGGGAGATACTGCTTTAATTATAGTTAGCCTAAAAAATTCGTCAGATGTTTTCATTGTGTGCATTAGCCTGCTAAGTAGTGATAAACAGTAATCCTGTTTCTGGAGGTCATTTATCTGGTCACCTTTATTATTCAGACCACAGTTAAATAAGGAAAGAATATACTGATCATTTTTATCCAGTAGTTGATTGAGCCATCCACAAAAATTTGAGTGTCTGACGTATAAGCAGATAACTTGAGTATCTGCTTAGTGCTTAGGATTCAAAGATAGTAAAGCAAGCTGCTGCTTTTGTAGAACTAAAATTCTGGTAGCAGCTAGGTTGACAACATGTCATAAATGTACTAGTGGAGCAGAGTATATACCATTGTGGTTTTAATCTAAGGCTTTGGAGTCAACCAGACTTGGGTTCAAACCCTATCTCTGCTGCTTGTTAGCTGTGACCTAGGGCAGGTTTTGTGACCTCTTTGAGCTATAGCTTCTTAATGTGTTAAATAGAGTGTTGTGAAGATTCAATAACAATGAATATTTATTGAATACTTACTATATACCAGTCATTGTTCTGGAACCTGAGGACATAGGGGACAACAAGATAGGCAAACTCCATTCCTTGATGGAGTTTACCATCTAGTGAGAGGGCCAGACAGTGAACAAATATATGTTAGGTAGTGATTAGTGCTATGAAGAAGTATGGTAGAGGTGACATTTGAGTGGAGACAATGTGATTGTCAGAACGAGGGAATGCTAGGCAGAGAACACCCAAATGCATAGACTGTGCGTGAGCTTGGCCTGTTACTGCTGTAAGTCAGTGGGATGAGCGTACAGCGAGTGGTGGGGAGAGGGAGGAACTGAGGCTAGTGAAGTGGCTGAGGGCTAGGTTATGTAGGGTCTTGTTACTGGGAGGGGTCTTTCTCACCCCTCGTCAGGCACACCGGACAAGGAATATGAAGCAAAATAAGAAGGCTGGAAGACAATTCTACTTAGCAAGGAGAAAGTACACTCTCTAGGGGTGTGTGTGGCCTGAGAGGTCAGGACCAGCCCTGTTTATCTGAATACTTATTGATTTTATGGGAAAGTGAGGGGTGGGTTAACAGGTTCAGATTATATAACTGCTCTGGATCTGCACATGCTCTTACTCCTTAATGCACACACACACAAAAATGAGGTTAGTGGGAGGGTGGGAAATTCTAATGATCATGTGAATGGGCCAACATTGTTTTCTGACATACCTTGGTGGTGCAGGCATCAGCCTTGGGGATTTAATGTTAGTTTAAGGATCATGTGAATGTGCCAAGGTCATTCTTGGACATATCTCAGTGTCCTTTGTGCAGGCATCAGCCTTGGGGATTTCCTGGCCATGCCCTCTTGTTTCAGGCAAAGAGTGGGTGTAAACACACCTAGAAAGGTTACTAGCTTCCACCTCTCCTCTCCTTTTTACTGCTCTTATCTTACTAACTGCCTACTTTAATGGTCTTAAGAGTGTTTTACTACATGTGTAGATTTTACTGCATGTATGTAATGGGAAGTCATTGGAAAAATTTGCTTGGGAGAGATGTTCTAATTTCAGTTTTGAAAGATTCTTGGATTGGTGTGCAAAGACGAGATTGTATAGAGGGAAGACCGGATACAGGGAGACTAGTTAGGATTCTTTTGAAGTAGTCCATTTTAGAGATGACAGTGTCTTGGGTAACAGTGATGGCGTTACCTAGCATGAGTCTTTTGTACCTAGCATGAGTACATTCTCAGTAAATGTTAGCTGTTGTTATTTGTAAAAGGTGTGTTGAGAGCTTTGAGGTGTAATTGGAGAGGGGTGGGAGAAAAGTATGGAAAAGAAGGTGGGGGCCAGATGGTAGAAGGGCTGGTATACCATGAAATGGTGTTGTAGCTTTATCTTAAGAGAAAGTGGTTCTCTGGTTGTATGTTAGAATTTGAGGATTTCTTTTTTTTGTTTGTTTAAAACATTTTAATTTTTTGAATAAGTCATACTTGTACACAGTACAAAATTATGAAGACGCAAAAAGTAGCAATAAGGGGAATTACGCTCCCCAACTTCAAGCTCTACTACAAAGCCACAGTAATCAAGACAATTATAGACCAATCGAACAGACTAGAATTCAGTTATTAACCAAGCATACATGATCAATTAATATATGATAAAGGAGCCATGGATATTCAGTGGGGAAATGACAGCCTCTTCAACAACTGGTGTTGGGAAAACTGGACAGCTACATGTAAGAGAATGAAACTGGATTACTGTCTAACTCCATACACAAAAGTAAACTTGAAACGGATCAAAGACCTGAATGTAAGTCATGGAACCATAAAACTTTTAGAAGAAAACATGGGCAAAAATCTCTTGAATATAAACATGAGCAACTTTTTCATGAACATATCTCCCCAGGCAAGGGAAACAAAAGCAAAAATGAACAAGTGGGACTATATCAAACTAAAAGCTCTGTACAGCAAAGGGCACCATCAGTAGAACAAGAACGCATCCTACAGTATGGGAGAATATATTTGTAAATGACATCTGATAAGTGGTTGATATCCAAAATATATAAAGAGCCCATGCACCTCAACAAACAAAAAACAAATAACCCGATTAAAAAATGGGCAGAGGGGGCGAAGTCAAGATGGTGGCATGAGTAGAGCAGCAGAGATCTCCTCCCAGAACCATATGTATTTTTGAAAATACAACAAATACAACTATTCCTAAAAGAGAGACCAGAAGACACAGGACAACAGCCAGACTACATCTACATCTGTGAGAACCCAGCACCTTGCGAAGTGGGTAAGGTACAAGCCTCAGCCCACAGGGACCTGAGCACCCCTCACCCCAGCTCCCGGCGGGAGGAGTCGGAGTGGGGAGGAAGAGGGAGCCCAGGACTGCTAAACACCCAGCCCTAGCCATCCGCAACAGAGCTCAGACACACAGTGCATGGGGTGCTGGATACTAGGGAAAAAGGACAGTAAAACCTGCGAGTGGGTCCCCACATTTGGCGCCCCTGGGACAAAAGAAAAGCGAGTGCCCTTTGAAAATCCTTAAGGGACAGCGACCTCACCGCTGGATGGAAGCGCACCGGAGCAATCAGCCCAGTAACTGGGAATCCCAGGGAACTCTGGGTGCCCCAATCTCCTGGGTGGCTGCGCAGCTCCGAGGCCCCTCGGTGATAAACAGCCTCCAGCCCATTCCCCCTCCGGCATAACTCCACCATAGCGGCAGTGGCCACGCCCACAGCAACTGGGCAGAGCTTCTTCCACAGTGGCTGGGCAAGAATCAGACACCCTGTCTGCGTGCAGCTGCCCAGCACAAGTTGCTAGGCTAGGGGTCGCTGCTCTCCCAGGAGAGGAAGGCCACAAACCAGCAAGAAGGGACATTCTCCCAGCCGACACGTGCGCCAGCTCCCCACAACTACCTCTATCACCATGAAAAGTTAGAACAATTTGATCCAGATCAAAATCACAGAGTCAACCCCTAAGAAGGAGATAGACCTAACCAATCTTCCTGAAAAAGAATTCAAAATAAAAATCATAAACATGCTGATGGAGCTGCAGAGAAATAACAAGAGCTAAGGGATGACATCCGGAGGGAGATCACAGATGCCAGGAAGGAGATTACAGAAGTGAAACAATTTCTGGAAGGATTTATAAGCAGAATGGATAAGATGCAAGAGGCCATTGATGGAATAGAAACCAGAGAATGGGAACACATAGAAGCTGACGCAGAGAGAGATAAAAGGATCTCCAGGAATGAAACAATATTCAGAGAACTGTTGTGTGACCAATCCAAAAGGAACAATATCTGCATTATAGGGGTACCAGAAGAAGAAGAGAGAGAAAAAGGGATAGAAAGTGTATTAGAAGAAATAATTGCTGAAAACTTCCCCAAACTGGGGGATGAAATAATTGATCAGACCACAGAAGTACACAGAACTCGCAACAGAAGGGACCCAAGGAGGACAACACCAAGACACCTAATAATTAAAATGGCAAAGATCAAGGACAAGGACAGAGTTTTAAAGGCAGCTAGAGAGAGGAAAAAGGTCACCTACAAAGGAAAACCCGTCAGGCTACTATCAGACTTCTCAACAGAAACCTTACAGGCCAGAAGAGAATGTCATGATATATTTAATGCAATGAAACAGAAGGGCCTTGAACCAAGAATACTGTATACAGCACAATTATCATTTAAATATGAAGGAGGGATTGAACAATTCCCAGACAAGCAAAAGTTGAGGGAATTTGTCTCCTACAAACCACCTCTACAGGGTATATTAGAGGGAATGCTCTAGATGGGAGCAGCACTCCTAAGACTAAATAAGATGTCACCAGAGAAAATAAAATCAGAGCAAAGAAAGCAGACCAACCAAATGCTAACCAAAGGCAAAAAATAAAATCAACTACCCACAAAAGCAGTTAAAGGAAATACAAAAGAGCACAGAATAAAACAACCAACAAATAAGAATGGAGGAGGAGGAATAAGAAGGGAGAGAAATAAAGAATCACCAGACAGTGTTTATAATAGCTCTATAAGTGAGCTAAGTTAGGCAGTAAGGTACTAAAGAAGCTAACCTTGAACCTTTGGTAACCATGTGTCTAAAGCCTGCAATGGCAATCACTACATATCTTTCAATAATCACCCTAAATGTAAATGGACTGAATGCACCAATCAAAAGACACAGAGTAATAGAATGGATAAAAAAGCAAGATCCAACTATATGCTGCTTACAAGAGACTCACCTCAAACCCAAAGCCATACAATGGGGAAATGACAGTCTGTTCAACAGCTGGTGTTGGCAAAACTGGACAGCTACATGTAAGAGAATGAAACTGGATCACCGTCTAACCCCATACACAAAAGTAAATTCGAAATGGATCAAAGACCTGAAAGTAAGTCATGAAACCATAAAACTCTTAGGAAAAAACATAGGCAAAAATCTCTTGGACATAAACATGAGCGACTTCTTCATGAACATATCTCCCTGGGCAAGGGAAACAAAAGCAAAAATGAACAAGTGGGACTACATTAAGGTGAAAAGCTTCTGTACAGCAAAGGACACCATCAATAAAACAAAAAGGTACCCTACTCTATGGGAGAATATATTCATAAATGACAGATCTGATAAAGGCTTGACATCCAAAATATATAAAGAACTCATGCACCTCAGCAAACAAAAAGCAAATAATTCAATTAAAAAATGGGCAGAGGAGCTGAACAGACAGTTCTCCAAAGAAGAAATTCAGATGGCCAACAGACACATGAAAAGATGCTCCGCATTGCTAGTTATCACAGAAATGCAAATTAAAACCACAATGAGATATCACCTCACACAAGTAAGGATTGCCACCATCCAAAAGACAAACAACAGAAATGTTGGTGAGATTGTGGAGAAAAGGGAACCGTCCTACACTGCTTGTGGGAATGTAAATTAGTTCAACCATTGTGGAAAGCAGTATGGAGGTTCCTCAAAAAGCTCAAAATAGAAATACCATTTGACCCAGGAATTCCACTTTTAGGAATTTACCCTAAGAATACAGCAGCCCAGTTTGAAAAAGAGAGATGCACCCCTATGTTTATCACAGCACTATTTACAATAGCCAAGAAATGGAAACAACCTAAGTGTCCGTCAGTAGATGAATGGATAAAGAAGATGTGGTACATATACACAATGGAATATTATTCAGCCATAAGAAGAAAACAAATCCTACCATTTGCAACACAATGGATGGAGCTAGAGGGTATTATGCTCAGTGAAATAAGTCAGGTGGAGAAAGACAAATACCAAATGATTTCACTCGTATGTGGAGTATTAGAACAAAGAAAAACTGAAGGAACAGAACAGCAGCAGAATCACCGAACCTAAGAATGGACTAACAGTTACCAAAAGGAAAGGGACTGGGGAGGATGGGAGGGAAGGGAGGGTCAAGGGTGGGGAAAAAGAAAGGGGGTATTACGATTAGCATGTATAATGTGGTGGGGTCATGGGGAGGGCTGTGCAACACAGAGAAGACAAGTAGTGAGTCTACAGCATCTCAATACGCTGATGGAGAGTGACTGTAATGGGGTTTGTGGGGGGGACTGGGTGAATGTGGGACCCTTGTAAACATAATGTTCTTCATGTAATTGTAGATTAATGATCACTAAATAAATAAATAAATAAATAAATAAAAATGGGCAGAGGGTCTGAGCATACATTCTCCAAAGAAGATAATCAGATGGCCAACAGGCACGTGAAAAGATGCTCCACTTTGCTAATCATCAGGGAATCGCAAATTAAAACCATCACAACTTCCTATGCAGTTAGGATAGCCAACATCCAAAATCCAAAAGACAAGCAACAACAAATGCTGGGAATGCTGGTGGGAATGTAAATTAGTTCAACCATTGTGGAAAGCAGTATGGAGGTTCCTCAAAAAACTCAAAACAGAAATACCATTTGACCCAGGAATTCACTTTTAGGAATTTATTCTAAGAATGTAGAATCCCAGATTCAAAAAGACATACGCACCCCTATGTTGATCGCAGCATTATTTATAATAGCCAAGAAATGGAAGTAACGTTAGTGTCCATCAGTAGATGGATGGATAAAGAAGAGGTGCTACATATACACAATGGAATAGTATTCAGCCATAAGAAGAAAATCCTACCTTTTGCAACAACATGGATGGAGCTGAAGGGTATTATGCTCAGTGAAATAAGCCAGTCAGACAAAGACAGGTATCAAATGATTTCACTCATCTGGAGTATAACAACAAAGCAAAAACTGAAGGAACAAAACAGCTGCAGACTCAGTGAACCCAAAAATGCACTAACAGTTGCCAAAGGGAAAGGGATTGGGGATGATGGGTGTGAAGGGAGGGAGAAGGGGAACAAGGGATATTACGATTAGCATATATAATGTAGAGGGGGGCAAGGGGAAGGCAATATACACAGAGAAGACAAGTAGTGATTCTATAGCATCTTACTATGCTGATGGACAGTGACTGTAATGGGGTATTTGGTGGGGACTTGATAGTGGGGGAATCTAGTAACCACAATGTTGCTCATGGATTGTATATGAATGATACCTTAATAAAAAATGAAAGAGCAGTGAAAGTGTCTTTCCTACCCCGCTTAGTAACTCTTTCTAAGAGTGATCCATACTATGAATTTCTTGTGTATCCTTCTGGAAATTTTTTTCATTGAAGTATTGTTGATATTCAATCTTATATTGGTTTTAAATGTACAACACTGTGGTTGAACAGTTAGCTGCATTATCAAATCCTCACCCCCTCTAGTGCAGTTGCTATCACCATTGAAAGATGTTACAGAATTATTGACTATATTCTGCATGCTGTTCTGTCGAGCGTGTGACCAATTTATATTGTGATTGTGAATTATTGTGCTCCTTTGTCCCTACAACCTCTCCCCCTTGGTAACCACTAGTCACTTCTCAGTGTATGCATCTACTGTTGTTTTGTTCATTCCGTTTTGATTTGTTTTTATATTCCACTATATTCCACAAATAAGTGAAATCAAATGGTATTTGTCTTTCTCTGCCTGAGCATAATACCTTTCTCTGTCTTTCACTGAGCATAATACCTTAAGGATTTTTTTTCCTTAATCCCTGTGACCAGGTTTAGGATGATTCCTGGGTAGCTAGGGATGCAAACCACTTTCAAAGCAATGGAAATCTATTCAAGTATTTTAATCATTGTTTCCTGATCAGATTTGAGTTTTAGAATGACCTGATTAGCCAATGTAGAAACCACAAAGACTGTGTGAAAATGCATGGGCTTTCCTACGCAGATACCTGAGCAGTTTTCTCTTAATTCAGACCTAATAATTCTTAGACAAATGAATTTTATATTTAGGAAATTAGAAGGAGGGGGTCATTACTAGTAAATACTACAACTCTTTCTTATTATTTTTTTTACTGAAACAAGCAAGAAGAAATGAGCTTACAGGGAAAAGAAATTAGAATAGCTGGTTTTCAAGGTAAAGGAGTATCAGCCTATGACCCGATACTTTCATAGTGTTGCTCTGTTCTCAAGGACTATTCTTTGATTTTGGAAGCTCTTCATAATTGCAGTTTATATTGTGAGACATGTTTACATTCACTGGTGGCCAAAGCAATTGTAGTCATAAGGTTGTGTGGGATTGAGAAAATGAATTTATTTTTGCATGTCTAATTAAAATGACACTGGTTCTTTTCAAGGCAAGGATTAAATACAGATTTTAAAAAATCACATTAACTCTTTGTCTTTAACTTTTGAGTTTGAAAAATTTCAAGTCTCCAGAAAAGCTGAAAGAATAGTGCATTAATCACCCATATACTTTATCTAGTTTTACTATTGTTAGCATTTTGTCACATTTGCTTTCTCTCTCTGTATATATTTTTTTGGTTGTTATTGGAAGCATTTGCTGTAAATATTTCAGCTACATTAACTCCTAAGTCTTAATTACTGTTTTGAATATGCTTGATCTTCATTAACTCTTAAGTCTTTTAATTACTATCTTGAATATGCCTATACAGTTATTTACAGTTTAAATAATTGTATATTCCAAGTGAGCAGCACTGTAATAATTATATTTAAATACAGCTTTATAACATTACTTGTACAGCATGATTTAATATTGAAATTTTTCATTTTGTCTCCTTTAGAACAGCAAGATATGGATTTAGATATAGAATTTGATGTACACCTTGGAATAGCTCATACTCGGTGGGCAACACATGGAGAACCCAATCCTGTCAATAGCCATCCACAGCGCTCTGATAAAAATAATGGTATGGTCAGATTCTGTGTGCCTTGGAATGATTGTGGATCGGTTGATAGTGGGAGAAGAGTAAGGTTCTTGTGTTTTTGTCACTTTAATTTTTTTTTAATCTGGCAAATTTCAAACATTCAGAAGTAGAAAGCATATAAAACCTGATGCATCCATTACCCAGCCTTAACATTTATCAGTACATGATCAGTTACACTTATCCATTACTCTCCCACCCGATTATTTGGATGCTTTTTCTTCTGTTTACCGTGTCTTAGAGAACTTCCTACAGTCTAGTTCTTGCTAATTGAATGCATCTTACGGTGTCATTTAACATGTTTCTCAATCATCCTTCTGTTATAAATTGGTATGGTGTTTATTTACATCTGGAGGTATATAATGTTTGGAGGTTTTTCTTTTTGTATTGTTAGTAGCCATAGAGTATTTATTTAGGGATTGTAAAATGGTGAGAGTCTAATACTATCATTCCTTCCTCACTTACTGTCTTAAATACCATAAACAGTCTCCTCCGTATCAGCTGCTTAGTTACCCTGTGGAACAGATTATATAGGAAAGGCAGGATAAATGATTAATTTTTTCCCCCTTTATCTACCATTTTCCAGTAATTAATTGGTTCTAACATTCTCTAAGATAAAGAAGTTTCTTTGTAAAATTCACAGATTTAAAAACACTACTTTTTTTTTTTTCCAAAACATGGAAGAATTATCTATATTGGAGTAAAAATCTTCCCATCTTTGGCCATTGGAGCTTATTCAGGCTGGCTCCTGAGTCCTTTTGATGTGACCCCAGTAGTCGCTGTCAGTAGTCTTTGTTCTTTTCTGGTAGGCCAAGATACTCTAGGTTCACCTAATTCTGACCCTAGACTAGAATTAGCCATTACTTTAAGGAGCCCTGGTTCCTTTTAGTGGAAATGATATTTAAAAACTATAAACCAGGTCCTTAGAAGTGGTCATTTAGTAGACTAGGCTATTTAGGTGGACAGAGCTATAAAGTAAATGTATGTACATGTACCGCTTGTGTGTGCATGTATATATGCATACATAAATTTAAAGATAAAACATGACATATGTAACATGACACAGTTCAAATCCAGGGCTATAAGGTTTTTAATCATTGACCTTTGTATTTCCTTTCAATCACACTTAAAATCTCAGTTCTTAACCCCAGCAACACACCTACTTGATTTATCATATGATACGCATCTAACAGAATCATAATACCAACATTGCTGTAACAGCATGTTTGCTAGTTTTTACTAATTTTTTGATCCTCAAAGTGTATCTCTCGGGATGTGTAATCAAATGACTGTCTTAGAGTCACTTGGGGTAATCCTTCTCTATGTACCAACTTGATATAGTGTCATGTTAGTATGAATTATTTTGGTTTTTAGGGATTGATTTTCTTTAAAAATTAATTTTATTTAAAAATATTTGCATAGTTCTGATGTCACACCTATAAAACAAAGCATAGTAAATGAAGTTCATTTCCCAATTATAAAATTTCAGTAATTAAAATAGTGTGATTTGGGGCAAAGCCAGTCACATTAATCAGTGGAACAGAATAGAATCTAGAAATGGGCTCATAGATAATGATCACCTGAATCATTATAAATGTGACACTTCAGCATAGCAAAGAGTAGGTGAACTTTTCAATAAAGATAAAGTAAAATAAATTACGTCTAATTTCTATCCTCTTTTGTCCTTATTCCATCTCTCCCTGTAGATAAACATTTAACAAATTTTTTTAGTCTAGTCTTCCATTTTTACAAATAAGCAAATACATATGTATATGTGTGTGTGTATGTGTGTATATATCTTTTCAGAAAAGATTTTATAATTCAGCAGCTACCTTTTTAGTTTTCTTGTGTTTCACATAATTATTGAATTGGATTTGAAGGCTAGCAACCACTCAAACTTTTAATACTGACAAGGCCTTTATAAATGATTCCTGCAAACATATCTAGATTATGTTTTGAGAGTTTCACTTTAAGGCTTTATATCAGCAATCAGCTATTTATCAGTCTCTGTGTTCTAGCATTAAAATATTTTTCTTAGATTTATTTTTGTCATATTACTTTGTAGTGTCTTCTCTGACTTAAAAATATATTGAAAATATTTATTATTTGGTTTGTAATGCATTGAATTCAAGCTCCAAAATGTCAGATCTTTAAGTATGTTAAAAACATTTTGATTATTTAATGTAAAATTGGACTTAATGGTAATTTCTCTTATGACTTATAAAAATTTTAAATAATAAATCCATGTTGGTAGTCTTTACGTGCACCTTCAGTGTTTGTAAATAATAATGTAAACTTTTGATTATCCATTCTTATATTTTCAAAGTTATTTAATCGAAAAGATGAAAATTGTTCCACTACATATGTATTTGATCTTGGATTGCTATTTTAACATTTATTTATCTGATATGCTGGGAATTGTCTAGACCTTGGATAAGTAAATTTAACTATAGAACTGAATAACTGGCTTTTCTTATTAAACTTCTTTAGCTTTAGTTCTTAAACTCATTTAATGTAAATGAGATTATTGTTTTAGTTTGAAAGTCTCTTTATACTTAGTAATGTTTTATGCATAAGAATGAATGAACAAAGAAGTGAGAATAATAGTTATAGTAATTCAGCCCTCTTGTTTTGCAAATGAGGACGCAGGCCCAAGAAATGTGCTCCTTTCATTGGTTACACTGGATACTAGTAGTTTAGCCACATATGAAATTGATGTCTGTAGACCTCAGTTTATTCTATTTCCCCTCTATATCCACCTGCTAGCATTGTGTGCTTCCACTGAACCACATAAACAGTGCTGCCAATCTACCTGAGTGAGGATAATGTGATAATGGGAAGTAGAAGATACTTTATTACACTTGGAATTATAGCATATGACAAATTCTTTGACTTGAGAAAACTCTGTTAATAGTAGTGGTTATTTATGGTGTTCAGCAGACCCCAGTTTTTTATCATCAATACTTTTATTTATCTCTTTTAGAATTTATTGTTATTCACAATGGAATCATAACCAACTACAAAGACTTGAAAAAGTTTTTGGTAAGTAAAGTGAGCTAAAAAGACACCAGGCTTTGGGAATACTTCTGATGAGAGCAGTGATGTTTGTTGGGATGTGCAGCATTTCTAGGTCTGATCAAGTAATTCCTGAGATGGTTGTAAGGGAATGGTGGCTTATTGGACTTTCCTTTGTTGACATGGAATATTTTTGTTTCTTCCATGAAAAGGAAATAGTTATTTGGCTTTATTATAAATGACCCAAAACCTCAAATAAAATTGGAATTTTGGGGGCAACATCGTTTGTATTATGAGAGTCCTTGTTTGTCATTTTTAAAGGATTCTAGGATATATAAGAAATATAGGACAGACTAAATGAAGGTTCTGTGCCCTAAATAGCTATATACTATATAGTAATGGTCATGATGATGACCTTCATGAGTACCTCCTCAGCACTGTCCAGCTGAAATTTCTGCAATGATGGAAACCTTCTATATCAGTGCTGTACATTATATGAGCCACTGTCCACACGTGGCTCTTAAGTTAGTATGATTGAGGAACTAAATTTGAAATTTTATTTCAATTTCAATGTAAATAGCCACATATAACCTAATGGCTTTGTCACTGTCAAAGAGAATTATTCATATTCATTACTGTTTTGTGAGTTATATATTCCATTATATTTTAAATTACTTAAAATTATATGGCATATATAGATTTATATAATTATAATTTAAATGTATATTCAGTTATACAGAATACCTCACTATTTGGGGTCCACTGTAATTAGATGGTAAGATATGTTTTTTCATATATAACAAGAAGAATAGTGTACACAGCAGTAATAGTGGTATGACTCCTTTTGGGTTCCCAGGCCCGATTCCTGTGTGTGTGTGTATGTATGTATGCCCCACAACCTCCTCCTTAGGCTCCATTAATTTGCTAGAGTGGCTCAGGGAACTCAGGAAAACACAATGTTTACTAGTTTAATGAATGGTACTGTGAAGGATACAACTTAACAGCCAGATGAAGAGATACATAAGGCAAGGTCCTAAATAAAGGAGCTTCTAGCCTCCAAAAGTCTCTCATTAATGTGACAGTACACCCATTTAACTTTTAAGACTGCAGTGTTTTCAGGAACTTATGACTCATCACAGATGGTGAGGTTTTAATTTTGGTTAATGGGTAATGGAGTATGGTGGTCAAAAGGTCAGAAATTGGTTAGTGAAATTTTTAAAGGAAGAATTCTTTAGAAAAGATTTGGATGTCAGGAATATAATCATAAGTGTGTTAATTTTTCTTCCTTTCTAATTACAGGAAAGCAAAGGCTATGACTTTGAATCTGAAACCGATACAGAGACAATTGCCAAGCTTGTTAAGTATATGTATGACAATCGGGAAAGTCAAGATACCAGTTTTACTACCTTGGTGGAGAGAGTTATCCAACAATTGGTATTAAACCACATTTTTAAAGATAATTGTTTGCAACAATCACAAACTCTTAAAATTAAGATGTACAGGAACTATGTTAATTTCTTAAGTACTTTTGGCTTTTATTTCTCATACATAAGTATTCAACTTAAGTAATTTTGAGAGACTGTTTTTGATTGATTGACTCTTTTTCCACACACACACTTAAAATTCTACTTCCACTATAGTTTAGTGTCAGGGAATTAAAAATAATCTGAAATAAGTTTGTCTGAAAACTATACATACACACACACACTAACCCATACATAATACACAAAAACATGTACAGTTAACCCTTGAACAGTGCAGGCATTACAGGTCCTGACTTCTCCAATGCAGTAGAAAATCTGTATATAACTTTTGCCTCCCCAAAAACTTAACTACTAATAGTCTGCTGTTAACTGGAAGCTTACTGGTAATAGTTGATTAACATATGTTTTACATGTTACATGTATTGTTTTTATTTCTTTTTACTGTGTATGATGCCATAATTAGTCTGTCTTTGTGTGTTAAGTTTTGATAAATTTTAATTTTTTATATATACTTATATACTTTTTATGGTAGTACATCATAATGAAATAGACTAGTATCTACATTTGTTTTATACATTCATGACATATCTGGGCTTTTTCCTAATTTTTTTGATATTTCTAGGCTATACAGTTTGTGAGTTTTTTCAAATTGTTTCAAATCTCCAAAATATTTCTGGTATATTTAGTGAAAAAAATCCATTTATAAGTGGATCTCTGGTCAAACCTGTGCTGTTTAAGGGTCAACTATACACAGTACACATAGTTGGTGGTTCATCACTTTCTTACTTCCTCCTCATGCAAGTGTTCTTCCCGGTCAATAACTTAGCACAAGTGTAGCTTCAGTGAAATATACACTTATTCTGGGGGGATGTCTGCATGTTTCTAAGCCAATATTGTTAACCTCTTATATTTCCACATGGGCGCTTCTCCTTGGCCTTGTACCTTTACAGAAAAGTATTTTCCAGATCAAGAGAAAAGTGGTATTCTTTTTGATCCCATCCCAGTTGCCTTAATTACAGAACCAGAGATCCACAAAAGTCCAAAGGCATAGTGATTTCTAAATCCCTAGCTTTTCCATTTAAAAGCCCTTTACTTCTCTGTGAAGGCCCAGACCTCACCTCCTACCTCCACTCAGATCTTATGATTTGGAGGAGTTAGGAAGATGGAGAAAGTAGAGACCTGTTCCTTCGCTTTCTCAAGGCAGAATAGTGTGCCTTTTGCCTTTTCTTGTTTCCAGTCATTGTATAACCCAGTTTGTGTTCCATGGTGGTTCCTATCCTCTCCTACCTCTTGTTCCTCCTTTATTCATTCTTGATATCCCTGGACCCTATCCCTAAGGAGGTTGGGTTGAGGGGGTGGTATGGTGTCCACATTACTTGTAATTGTGCATATTTATATCTCTGATATCAAAGTCAGAAAGAATGAAAATTAACTGGGATGTAAAATTATTGGGCCAGAGAATGGGTTTTGGATACTGAGCTTAGGATCCTCTCTAATTCTGATACACCCTTACTCTAATGCATAGTATGGGGTATATGATGTACCTATTGAGAAATGTTGGCATCATGTATAAAAGTGACTTATAAAATAACTGTTTTGAAGCTGTTATCTACTGAGTATATTTCAAGAGTTGGCTTGATTAAAAAGTGGGTCTTGGACAGTGACTGCAATGGGGTGAGGGGGGAACTTGATAATATGGGTGAATGTTGTAACACAATGTTGCTCATGTGAAACCTTCATAAGATTGTCTATCAGTGGTACCTTAATAAAAAAAAAGTGGATCTTGGATACACCAAAGCTCAGTACTCTCTACCTAAAATTTAGATAAATTTATAAACTAATGCAGAAGAGCAGTTCTGTGAACAAAAAATTTCTTTGCAGAAGCCAATGTTTCAGGCGTTTCATGCTTGATAATTGATTACAATAAATATTGCTAATGCATTTTTTTTTCGGTATCATTAATCTGCTAATGCATTTTTTTCCCTCCGTAGGAAGGTGCTTTTGCACTCGTATTTAAAAGTGTTCATTTTCCTGGCCAAGCAGTTGGCACAAGGTACATATACATTTAGTGATGGCTAATAATTATGTGTGTTTTGAAATCTTTGAATTTTAGGTTTATTGTGTATACACTGTACATGACTCCAGTATAAAGGCTCTGCTCTTTCTTAGAAATATTCGTGTAAATATATTTTCATATGCTGCTCCTTGGCTGTTTCACCACTCTTCCATTTATCAGAATCCTTTAATAAGGCAGATATATTTTGGCATTTATAACTGGCCTTTTGTCTGTAATGGTGCCATGGTCACTTTGTAAATTTGGATATTGAATGTTCTCTAATTTCAGGTCTAAAATGTTAACTTTCTTCATATTTTTTGGAAGTATATATTCCAGACAGAGTCCAAGATAATTGTACCATCACTGCTTTTGCTAGTGTACTTAAGCCTGATCATGAAGTCCTATTTAGAACAGTGAGGAGCCCTGTGATTTGACAAGAGAGAGGTATGTTTAATATGAAGGCAGAGTGACAAAGGAGAAAGTGCCAAACGTTCATAGACCAAATCCTCTGTACAATTGAAAGAACGGCTCCATTTAACATTAAAAGGAGAAAAATTTCAAATACATTGTTATAAAACAGAGGTTGGCAAACTTTTTCTGTAATGGGCCAGATACTAAATATTTTAAGCTTTCTGAGCCTATGGCCTCTGTAGCAACTGTTCAGTTTTGCTGTTGTAGTATAAAAGCAGCCTAGAAAATAGGGAAAAGAATGGGCATGGCTGTGTTCCAATAAAATTCTATTTTATGAAAATAGACAAATTTGCCCTATGGGTCATAGTTTTTGCTGACCTTTGTTACTGAATATTTTTACTTGCTTATGTTGTTCTTTTGGTATACATGAAGTTGAGCTTGAAGGGAGAATTTAAGCATTATTTGTAGAGTGTTGGCTCATTTTTAAATTTATATCATTCGTGCATTATTTATAAAAATGGTTTAATTCTAATTTTGTACTAACAGACGAGGTAGCCCTCTGTTGATTGGTGTACGAAGTGAACATAAGCTGTCTACTGATCATATTCCAATACTTTACAGAACAGGTAAAAACTACATCATGCCTTACATGGGGAAAATATATAAATTAAGTAGATATAAAGAATTATTTTTGCTAAAGTAAAATAAATGCCCCTTTGGTTAGATCCACGCACATATATATATATTTATATATATAGTTCTATCTATACATAAAAAGGATTTCTTGTGATTTCTCTGACGAGTAGAATTTTTTTCTGTTGTATATCCTTAGCTAGGACTCAGATTGGATCAAAATTCACACGGTGGGGATCACAGGGAGAAAGAGGTGGGAAATGTACTCTGCATGGATGGGGAGAAATCTTATCCTCTTTTGTTCATTATTTACTAATTCTTTGTTTTTGGAGTGAATGAATGTGCTGGGCCTCTAGAAATCTGCTTTTTTAATGGGGAAACATTTTGATATTATTTTCCTAATTTGCAGAATATATTTTGTCTGTCTGCTTTTGGCATTTAGAAAATTGCTTTTAATAATTTACTTCTTTAAAAATCTCTGAGATCTGAAATTACGAAGTTTTTCCGTTATTTTAAAACCATGTAAGATAATGCTACTATAAATCAGCTGCTTAGATTGGGAAAAGGCCTTTGTATGCTACGCAATTAAGATTGAGCTCAGTGGTTGTCATTTGAATAATTTAACTTTTAACTAAATGATGTTTAAGTAATCTTTATTTTATGCATGACATTTTACTTTTAAATTTACATTCAGTATCTTGATTGTCCTGTTTGAATTTGGAGTCATTGTTCTTTTTTTATTATTGTTAAAGTTTGAAGTTTAGTTTTTTAATAGGACTTGGAGCTATACAAACTGGATCATTTTATGGATGTAATTAGGGAAAAAAACTGTGCTCTTTCCATTTACTTGCTATTAAAAGCTTTCCATGTACAAGAGACTGGAAAAATTCAAGAAATCAAAACTCATGTAATTCTTGTTTTTTTGAAAAAAAAAAGCAATATACCTTAAACCTATTCATCTTTAGATAGTGGCTGCTTTCACTGTTCTATGTAGAGTGGAAAGTCATCCTTCAATAACCTTCGATCTTGAGATGTTAGAATTTCTTATCTTTCTCCTTCCATTCTCTCCCATTTCAGAAGGAAAACTAGGTTACTAATAAGAGTACCAAATTTGGATCCAGAATTCCAGATTTCTGTTAATATTTCTGCCAGTGTATACTTAACAGCGTATGTTACCTTATACAGTTGACCCTTGAACAACATGAGTTTGAACTGTGTGGGTCCATTTAGACATGGATTTAGGAAATTTATAAGGAAATTCTTTGGAGTTTTGTAACAATTTGAAAAAACATTATCTTACTTTATTATAAGAATACAGTATGTAATACCCATAACATACGAAATATGTGTTAATTGACTGTTTATGTTATTGGAAAGGCTTCTGGTCAACAGCAGGCCATTAGTACTTTTTTTGGGTATCAAAAGTTATATTTTTGTACATGGGGTCAGTGTCCTTAACCTCCACATTGTTCAAGGGTAACTGTACTTTGTCTTAGGCTGCTTTAGAAATGGAAGAACATTGGCTAAGGTCTTAGGAAGTTAGTAGAAAAATTATCATGAAACAGTCTTTTTGAGATCATGAATTGTGTTTTAGTAACCCTTAATTACTCTGGCTCCTACTAGTTAGATAATGTTTGGCTCAATAGAGTTTGTATAAAAAAGTATAGCCTCTTCTTGAAGAGGCTTTGTAAAGGGGAGAACACTGGACTAGCTTTTAGGCTTTCGCTGTTTTCTCCAGGTGTCTACTGACCAAATAAAGCAGGATAATAACTGTATTCCACTTAAATCATAAGAGAGAGAAAACATTTTATAGGTTATAAGTCACACAAATGTCAAACAGTAATGTTTTCATTTAAATAGTCAATTGATCTCAACTTATTCTAAATATGTAATTAAACATCCCTTGTTAGTTGAAGAATGAAATAATATTTGGAGAAGGAATATAGTGAAACTCAACCCCATTAAGCACTTTTTATAATTTCCTTGTATTTATTTTTAAAATGTAGGTGCTAGGCTATCCTTTTACCTATTTCTAATTAACTTTTTTTACATAGAGTAAAACTGATGTTTTGTTGTACAATTTTGTGAGTTCTGTCAAATGTAAACAGTTATATAACCACCACCACAATCAAGATACAGAACTATTCCATCCCCAAAAAAGTTCCCTCCAGCTGCCCCTTTGTAGTCAACGAGTGTGCCCATTCCCAGCCCCTGGGAACACACTGATCTGTTTTATCTTTTCTGTAGTGTTCCTTTTCTAGGATGTCATCTTATTTTTTAAAGTGTGGTACCTTTTCTACTGTTGAATTTGGGTAGTAAAAGCTGTTCTGTTTTCATGTCTAAAACACACCAAGTAATTACAGGTTGTGGAGAATTTTTGATATTCATTTCTAAGAATAATTATTAGCAAGTCTTTATAGACATGAGTTTTAGAGGATAGACACAAGTGTAAGTTTTTAGAAGTATATTTATGGTATTCTCAGGCCATTGTGTCCATGGGTCATAAGGTCTACCGTGTCTTGATCTTGGAGAAAGGTGCATTTTGTCTCTGACATTTATATAGCCTTCAATTAGTAGATTTTTCCCCCCCGTATTTGGCTCATTTGTCAAACTTCAGTATACTTTCCAGTTTTGACTTTAGTTGTAAATGAGCAAAAACAGAAAAATAATTCTTCATCAGTGACTTGAAAAATAAGTAGAGATGCCAGAATTCTAAAGTGCTCAAATTAAAAGGATATTATCATTTTAAAAGCACCATACTTTATTCTGACTTAAAAGAAATGCAACAAAACCCAATTTTAATAAAGAAGAAGTTCTGGGTTTATAGTATTTCCAGTCCTTGACGGCAGGTGCCACATATGAGATACCGATGTTAGAGAGCCATAAATATGTTTGTTTTTAAATCAGAATTAGTATAGACTACACCTTGATTTGTTATGTCGACTTACTATTAAAATATAGAGAAGTTTTGTTATAAGTTAATGAAAGTTAATATGCCACTACTCTTCATTTTATTTTTCATTGCACGATTTTGATATTTTTAGTGTAATTTTTATGATAAGGTTAGGTATACAAACAGATGTGTTAATTCTGCCAAGTTTTGTTCAAAGTTAAATTAAAATTAGGGTATACATACTTTTGATTAAAAAAAAGAGTGATATTATTAATTATTTGCCTTTTATTCTGATAATACTATAATGTAGCACTGTCTTCCACACACTCTGTGATAGTTGCTGTGTCACTTTACACCTTTTGTTTGTTGTTCTTGTTGGCTTATTGCATGGAAATAAGGTGATCTACCTCGCATTTAAAAATTGCTGAAATTATTTTGTGTTGCTGATTATTTTGTTGATTTTGTAGAAAATTAAATTTTTTATATTGACCATGGTTTTGTACCTGCATGTTTGCTGATTTGTGTTAACTCCGTGCCCTAGGGAAAGACAAGAAAGGAAGCTGCAACCTCTCTCGTGTGGACAGCACTACATGCCTTTTCCCTGTTGAAGAAAAAGCGGTGGAGTATTACTTTGCTTCTGATGCAAGGTGAGCTTCCTTAGTTGTTTTAGAGAGACTTTTTAGTAAAACTTCTCATGCTACAGGAATGCAGGGAGTCATTTTACATATTTCTAATCATGCTGTGTAGGAGAACTTTATTAGGGAAATAAAAGTGACCTTTTTAGAGATGGAGTTCTAAGAATACTTTTTCTTTCAGTTCAAATCATGTAGATCAGTTCACCAAGAATAGATAATAGTCCCCGAGACTTGTTCCAGTGTAATCTTGTATTAATGTTCCTGTTCTTTTCAGAGTCTTACCCAGGACTGAAGGGAGGAGAGATTTTAGATGGGAGCATAAAATGGCTTAGTATCCCACCAGTTATAGAATAGTTGCTAAAACCATTGTAGTTTTAGTCCAGTGTGGACACTTAACCTTTTTAATTCAGAAGTAATTTGCTGCTTAATCATTTATATCATAGGTTCCCAACCTTTTTTGGCTCAGCGCCCACTTTTTCAAAGAGTGATTCTATAACGCCCCCTTAGGTGAATTATACTATGCTATCTATAAAACAAGGACATATTTTTTCAAATTATTTTATTAGAAGAAATTAACAATATTAATGTATTGCTCAAAGTATAATTAAAATTTTAAAAATTAGAAAAGTGTATATTATTTTAAAAAATTAATGAAATCTTTATTAGTGTGAGGGTTGAGCTTGGTGAGATGACACTAATTTTTTGATGTTTGGTGTCATTTTTGTCATCAGCAATCTTAAATTGCCACTATTGACAATTTTTTCTTTTCTTTGTTAATAGATTGCTGACCTTGCTAAATTTTCTTTCGGCTAAATATGATGATGGAAATGCATGAAAAGCTTTGCTTCTTTGCTACAGCTCATAAGGCTGGATATAATATTGGAATTTTCCTTTGAAGCCAAAATTTTTGATACCCATTTTTTAATTTCAATTTTAACTCTTCATTTGGTGACAATTCTATCAACTCCTCCTGCAGTGATACTTCTGCTATTTGTAGGCTTGAGGAAGATTCTAAGACCCAGTCTGGAATAATCATGTTGAGTAAATCCTGAAATCTGTAAAATCTTCTTTAAGTGCTTCCAAATGCTGGCCATAAACCATAATGTTGTCATCATTTGTTTCCAGTGAAGAAACATTTGGAAACTGATAAAATTATCTTCGACTCAAATTTTATTTGTACAACTCAAGTTTTGACAAGAATGCAGAAAAACTTGCCTTGGCTTTGATCAAATTCACTGTAGAGTATTAATCAAACCTTTCATTGCGTTCATGCGAGTATAGCCCAAGGGGGTGGCAACTGGTCCCCAACATCTCCTTAATATGTCTTAGACCAAAAAAGTCCCCTTAGATTTCTTTAGCACCAACCGTTGGGCTATACTGCCCCTGTTGGGAACCAGGGATTTTTATGAAAAAAATAGTACTTAGTACTAGACTAAGACATTTTGAGATATATAATAGGATGCTTAGATACATTTATAAGTGAAATACTAATAGTAATGAGGACAAAATGGAATCACTCAAATTGTCAAGAAGTATTTGAGTCATTCATTGTGAATAAAAGAAGGGGGATCTAAAAAATGAGAAAATGATGCAGTTTAGGACTGCAGAGAATGCAGTATCTCAGTGGGAAAACCTATTTTCTAGTTTTTACAGATGTGTAGTCAGTGCTAAGATGTGTCATTGCTGTCATGTTAAGTAGGTTTGTTACAGGATTGACAGTTGTGGCTCAGATTGCAGAACTGTATTAGCCTTTTGTCATTCATTTGTACATTCATACTGAAAACACTGAGCAAGGCCATGTGCTAGGCTCAGAAGGTAATGGTGAGTAAAAATAAAAATTTCTTGTCCTTAAGGAGCTCTTCCTTAATGGAGACAAATTTTGATCAGGTACACAACTGTAGAATTCCAGCTGTGATAGGTGCTATAATATGCCTACAACAGGGTGACTTACCTTCCTGTGGGTACATTTATTTAAGGGAATGGTGCTTGAACTGAAAGTTAAGAAGGTATGAGGAGTTAATTAAATAAAGAGATAGAGGGAAGAACATTCATTCTCTGTAGATTGATCGGTGAGAGTTTAGGATGAGTACGAGTATGACTGGAACAGAGAGGAAGTTTGAGGGGGGAGATGTTAGAGTAGGTGGTAAGCATTGTGCTGTTTTGCTAAGAGTCAGATGGAAGCCATCAAGTGGTTTGTTGAGTAAAGGAGAAATCTTGGTGAGAGTTGCCTTTTCACTTCATGTTGGCAGAAGTGGAGAATGGATGGAGGGAGGTTACTGAGAATGTGGTTGGACAAGTTAGGTTGCCGCAATCGTCCAGCTGAGAGCTGATGGTTTTGGACTGGTTTGTGATGGTGGACACAGAAACTAAGAGAAACATTTAGGAGTTAAGATTGGAGGACTGGATGATAGAGTGAGGAGGAAACAGCTGTGCTTTCTGATATGCTTTAACTCTGGTTAGGCTACTACACAGAGATCCTGTTCTCCATTGTCCATGGTAACCACCCACTGTTTCTCTCCCCTGTAGGGACTGGCTTTTATAACCAGTTAGAGATATTGCAGGTTCATAGCATTTATATTTCCATTTGGTCCTTGTGTATGATAGTGTTTTTTTGGTAATGAATCCTTGATTATTGATTGTATGTCACCTTGAATATTTTGTAGTGCTGTCATAGAACACACCAATCGTGTCATCTTCCTTGAAGATGATGATGTGGCAGCAGTGGTGGATGGCCGTCTTTCTATCCATCGGATTAAACGAACTGCAGGAGATCATCCTGGACGAGCTGTGCAAACCCTCCAGATGGAACTCCAGCAGATCATGAAGGGTGAAAGTTTTTGTCATGTTACAGCTTGGTGTTAATAAGAGACATCCTACTTCCTGTCCTAGTGTAGGAGTCTGATAGCATAATGCTGAGTGAAACTTTCCATGATTAGTAAAGAGATAACCCAGGAAAAGAGATGCTTCTTTGGAGAAGTTATCTGCTGGTAGTGTAATAGTTCTCCATCAAACTAATTCATGGTTTGTTGTTTTTAACTTTAAAAAAGGAATTATTTAAATAGTACTTGATATTTTTAAAGCACTTTATAAACATAGTTTGTGTTTTGTTCGTTCATCTCTTATTCTCTCTGTGCTTCATTTTCTTGTATATAAAATGGGGGTAATAATGGCCTACATCATTAAGGTTGTTTTAAGGATTAAGAGAGCTAATATATGTAACACTGTTAGGATGGTGCCTGACACACTTAGTGGGCCCTAAATAATGTTTGCTGCTGTTAACTATTATGATTATTGTGATTATGATTTTCTCCTCCTTTCTCATGGGCTTGTGGTGGGAATAAAAGTTAAATTTTGTTGTATAACTGCTACATATAAAGTCTTTACTGGATTAATCCACGCTGCAATGCTAGGAAGTAGCTGCTACTCTTATTTTACAGATAAAGGAATTTCCTTAGAGCCACTTAGCTAGTAAAGGATAGAACAATGATTTGAACCTAGATCTGTCTTCAAAACTTAAGCTTGCCTTATTACCTTGTTTTGTTGGGACCATATTATAGGTATGAAGTTAATAAAAGTGATTTTTTCCTCTGCTCATTTTTCTTCATGTAAGGTAAAATGTCATACACGAAATATTTTTCTCAATTGCATGACCTTCTGTTTCATAACATTTACTAAGAATATGTTAAGGGAGATAGACCTAGTTGTGTACAGATGTCATATTCTTTCGCTTATTATTTTTGTTTTAATGATATAATGTATATTACTGTAGGCAACTTCAGTTCGTTTATGCAGAAGGAAATTTTTGAGCAGCCAGAATCAGTTGTGAACACAATGAGAGGAAGAGTCAACTTTGATGACTATACTGGTAATTACATGTTAATTATTTTATTATTTCAAAGTCACCTGTGGAGATGGGCATTTACAGCCTGAACGTTTGTTGTCCTTTACAGCCTTACTGAACAACTGTGACCACCAGCCATCAGTGGATCCTGATCAACTTTGAAAAGCCCTTTAGTATATATTATTCCACTGATATGAGGTGTATGTAGGTAGATTCGTAGAGACAGAAGGTAGAGTAGTGGTTCCCAGGGGCTGGGGAGGGGAGGGAAACGGGGAGCTGTTGTTGAGTGGGTACAGGGTTTCAGTAATGAGCCAGTTCTGGGGATGGATGGTAGTATTGTTGCACAGCAGTGTGAATGTGCTTGATGCCACTGAATTGTACACTTAAAAATAGTTAAAATGTTAGAATTTATGTTAGGTATATTTTTAACTACAATTAAAAAGAGATTGGGAACAAATAATAACTAATGGTTGCCAGGAGCTGAGTGGAAGGGGGAATGGAGAGGGACTGGTAATGGATGTAAGTGTTTTGGGGTTGGGGGGGTTGATGAAAATATTCTAAAATTAGAAGTGGGGATGGTTGCACAACTCTTAATATACTAAAACCCGCCAACTACATACTTTAAAATTTTTAATTTTATGGTATGTGACATACCTCAATAAGGTGGGTATATAAAAAAAATGGGTAGAAACTCATATTTGAAAATTATTGTCAGTTACAGAAGTATTAGAGTGGTTTTCCTGGGGAAATGAAAGTTCTTCAGTGTACCATTAAAAACATTGAACAACTTTTCAGTTCAAAAAGCCTTTATGGGCACCTGCTGTGTACCCAGGACTGTCCAGGACACTGTGGATTCTGAGAATGAGACCTGGCCCCTCCTTAGGAAGCTTACATGTATCTGCTCAGCCTAGGTTTCCTCTCCAGTTTATAAAAGAGTAAAGGTGTGAATTTCCCCAGAGGTTTTCCAGGTGTTTACCTGATGCCTTCTGGGATAACCTGGACCATCCTGCTTGCTTAAGGTAGAGGTGAGAGTGCAACTCTGGTCAGATTTCTGGAAATTCTCCCCACACCTTGTGTTGAAGGAGCTTGTACACCTTGCTGAGATGAGCTTGAGATGGACTTCCTGTGTCATAAGATGACCATAAACTATTTATGTTAAAATCTTATTTTCAGAACACTACTCATTTATCATGACTACTTTAATAAACAGTAACAAACAAACTTTGGGCTAAGAGTCTCAGCATTAGGAATTTGATTTTGAGAAATAATAGCTAGGGTGCAGTAATCTTTTTCCTGAATCTGTGTGTCATATATACAGTGTTAGTGTCACTCCTTAATGCTCTGTCCTGGTAATTGAGAGACTAATTTCACTGAATAAATGCTGTCTTCACATCTTTTTCTTTTCTGGGCAACATCAGACTCTTTTTCAGCAAGAGAGGTTTGTTGAAGGCTGAATTATGAATTGAACATCTGTGTGCAGAGCGGGATGCTGAACATATAAGGGATTATAGGAAAACTGTCTCTGATAGGGTCTACTTGAGGTTCTTACAATCTAAAAGTAGGATGGATATATAATTAACTATTTAGAGAAGGGTAAAATATGATAGATGGCATTTAATGTTGAAATGTTAAAAGCTTAATATTGAATTTAGAGAAAGTAGAGAATGAATCTCTTTGTGGGCAAGGGCTTTGGGACCAGGAAACCCTACTTAGGCAGTATGGGTTTAAAGGCTTTGTAAGATTTAAATCGTTGAAGATGAGATGGGAGCATTGTGGTTAGATAGAATAGCATTAGCTAAGGAGAGAAAATGGAAAACAATCATTAAGTTATTGGTGGAATAATATGAGGTCTAGTTTGTCTCCCATATCTAGTACTTGAAAAGAAGCAAAGAGCAATCAGTCTATGAAAGAAGGTGAGAGGAACTACCAAGGAGGGCAGAATGTATCATAATGTGGCAAGCAGGTGTGCATGGTACCTTCTCTTGTAGAAATAGCAGAGTTACTAGGAGACCTGGGAGCCAGGGTAATCAGAGCTTAGTGAGGTGAACCAGGTCTAGTCTCCAGTGTGCACTGGGGGAGCGAGAGGCTGAGATGCAGCTGCCAGTTAGGATGTTGCCCTGTCTGGGGTAAAGCAAAGGAGAAGAGGGGCAAGTGGGGACCAGGACAGAAACATGAGCAGTCTAAACCAGGACCTGCATCTGTTGGGAGACAGGGTCATTAAGGTGATTGAGCTGGAAGAACTGGGAGCATAGCAGGAAATACCACTTTATGGTATTGGAATATTTATGGAAATGAAATCAGGAAAAAAGGTTTGTTATAAGGTAAGAGAGTGAGACCTACTTTGAGAGGCCATAATTTTAAAAACCATTTTATTATCTATGTTATGTTCCTCAAAAAAGTTTTATAATATAAACAGGATAGCTGTTATCTTTTTTTGTTGTTAAGGGAATTGAAGCTCTGTTGGTTAGCGTGTTTTGCCAAAGGTCACATCACTGGTCATTTAGGGGGCCAGACTGACCTCCTGTGTTCACTGGTGTTTGAGAGTATCCTGTCCTCCAGGCCCTTGTGCTGCTTCCAGTAGTGGGGGCCTGCCTTCCCAGAATCAGGCTTCTCAAAACATCACAATTGGGTGACTCCTTCCAGAACTACCCCAAACCTCCCTCAGCCAGCAGGGAATTTGCTAAGCTAATTTTAGAGAAACACCTGTGACCAGCTAATCTCACTGTCTCACCCCTGTCATACTTGTTCATCATCTGTAATACAAGTCTCTCTGATAGTCTGTCTGCTTTTATACTGAGTCATCTCCAAGCTGATTTGTCTTCTCATGACCCTGACCCAACCTCTTAATGTTGTTTCCTTTCTTCCCCACCCTTTTCAGTACATGCTGAGGTCTGGAAAAACACTGTAGGCAGAGGTACATGAATAGGATTGGTCTAGTGCAGGAAGGCCAGTCTGGTGAGAGGGGAAGTGCTAGGAGATTAGGTCAGGGGTAAGCAGGAGATGGGGTATGTGGGCACTTGAAAGCCATGATAAGGATAAGCCAGTTAAGCTAGAACAAGGAGTGGGTATAGAAAAGGTGGGGGCAAAGCAGACAGACTGATGGCAGCTCAGGAGCAGGAGGACGCTGCTATGGCTGTGCATCTCCTCAGCCAGACACTGCACTGCCTGACCGGAGCTCTGTGGCCACATGGTGCTTTGGGTGGTATGTTCACTAGGTGGGTACCCAAGAAATATTAAATAACTGAGTGAGTGTTGAGTGAAAATTTCTCAGGTGGAAAACTAGCCTAGTGTAGAAGGAGCCATAGACAAAGATGCCCTTAGAAGAAATGTAAATAGCTATAGAGACAAAGAGAACAGAGTCATTGGAAGGTTTTGAGATCAGATTAATGTTTTTAAAAGAATCACTCTTAAAGATCATTCTGTTTGTGTGTGGAAGACAGGCTCTCAGAGGTGGGGAGTAGAAGAGAGAAAAGGAGAATGTTGCTCTCATGCAGGGCAGAGATTTTGGACAGGAGTGATGGCCTTGGAAGTATATTTTGAAGGTGGAGCTGATAGGACTTGCTCGTGGATTGGACTTGGAGGAGGGATAGGAGCAATCAAGGGTGACTGACATCAGGTGAGTGGGGTGGTGTTTACTGAGATGGGAAAGAATGAGAGGAGAGTGGGTTTGTATTGTGCTTAGAGCACTGTTCTGGGAACCATAGGAGAATGGACATAACAAAGACAATTTTATTCCAAGTAGCTTATTGATATATAATTAAGTATAATAAAATCCACTGTTTTTAATATATAATTCTGTGAGCTTTGACAAACCACAGCATGCTCATAGTCCTGACCATAACAATCAAGATGTAGCACAGTTAAATCACCCAAAAAGTCTCTTGTGCCTCCTTGTAGTCAGCCCCTACTCCACCTCCATGCATCAGTATCTGTTGATCTATCATCTGTGCCCCTGTAGTTCTGCTTCTAAGATAACTTTTAAGCTAAAGAGAGGGATGAAAAAAATGACCAAACAAGGTAGAGTATGATAATGTAGTTGTGTGTGTTTGTGCGTACTGAGTAGTCTTAGTTACAAGTTTGGTGATGCCAGTGAAGTTGTGACATACTAAATTTACTTTTCAAAACTATAGAGAATGATGCTGCCTAAGGTATATAAATTCTTTAAAATGGCATTGTTGTTTCCCATCTTCGCAGTGGACACTCATGAAAAGTGATTGCCTATTTCATATGGTTCTTTCCTAAGTAACTATATACACAAACTTTTGTTTCAGTGAATTTGGGCGGTTTGAAGGATCACATTAAGGAGATTCAGAGGTGTCGGCGTTTGATTCTTATTGCTTGTGGGACAAGTTATCACGCCGGTGTAGCAGTAAGTGACTTCTAAAACTTTAATTGTGTTATGTTGGATATTAGAAAATGTCCATAGACAAATAGTACCTCCAGTCACACACAATGTAAAATCCTTTCATATAATACCATGGTATCTTCTCATGTTGCAATGACAAAAAATAAAAAAGATTGGGGGCAGAAATTTTAACAGCAGCTTGGACTTTATCAATGCAAGATTTGCTTCAGGAGAGGTCCTTAGATACACAGGTAGACCACTTGCAACTGCATGAAGGGCAATGAATGGGGAAGTTTTTTTGTGGGGAAATTTCTTTATGGGTGCATCTCTAGAGACAAGGGAATCAAAAGCTAAAATAAGCAAGTGGGACTATATCAAACTAGCCTTATAGTCTACTGGGATGCATGCCTACTTCTGAAAGAGCAGTCATTGGGCTTTGCTTATCATTATTCTCTTGCCCTAAACGGATGGCTGGTAACTCTTGAACCTCAACAGGATTTTTACATCGTAGGTACATTTCTACAAAGAAAGGAAGTATGCTTTTTGTCAGACTTAGCTCTTTAAATTGTTATTTGGAGAGCTGAAATTCTTTTTGCCTTCTAGTTTTATTTAAAATAATAGACATAAATCACTGTATAAGTTTAAGGCATACAGTGTGTTAATATGATTTATATATATTGTGAAATGATTATCACAATAGATTCAGCTAACATCCATCTTCTGATGTAGATTCAATAAAGAGAAAAGAAAAAAGAAAAGAGTAAACTTTTCTCTTAGGATTTACTCCCTTAACTTTCCTATGTATCGTACTGCAGTGCTAGCAACAGTCATCATGTAGCATTATATCCTTATACTTACTTATCTTATAATGGGAAGTTTGTACCTTTTGACCACCTTTCTGTAATTCCCCCTCCTCTGGTAACTGCAAGTCCATCTCTTTTTTTCTATGAATTTTTTTTTAAGGTTACACACTTAAGTGAGATCATACAGTATTTGTCTTTCTTTTTTTTCACCCAGTAACCTTCAAGGTCCATCCATGTTGTCATAAATGGTGGAATTTCCTTGTTTTTGTTGTTTAATGACTGAATGATATTCCATTTGTGGGTGTGTATCTGTATGTAAACCACAACGATATCCATTTATCCTTTGATGGATACTTTGGTTGTTTTCAGATTTTGGCTATTATAAACAATGCTGTTATGAGCATGGGAGTGCAGATATATTTTTGAGTAAGTGTTGTCATTACCTTTGGATATATTCCCAGAAGTAGAATAGCTGGATCATATGTAGTTCTATTTTTAGTTTTTTGAGGAACTTCCATACTATTGTCCATAGCAGCTGTACCAATTTACAACCCAGTCAGCTTTGTTCAAGGGTTCCCTTTTCTCTACATGCACACCAGCATTTGTTATTTTTTGTCTTTTTGATGATAGATGTTCTAACAGGCATGAGGTAATACAGTTCATTGTGGTTTTAATTTGCTCTTCCCTAATAACTAGTGATACTGAGCATCTTTTCATGTGGCTCTTGGCCTTTAATATATCTTCTTTGGAGAAATGTCCATTCAGAAATGTCTTTGGTCATTTTAAAATTGGATTTTTTTTGTTGTTACTGAGTTGTATGAGTTCTTTATATACTTTGGATATTAACCCATTATTGCATATATGGTTGGAAAATATTTTTTTTCTATTCTGTAGTTTTCCCATAACTTTGTTGATGATTTCTTTTGCTGAAAACTTTTTAGTTGATATAGTCCCACTTTTTTATTTTTTATTTTGTTGCTTGTGCTTTAAGTATTAAGTCCAAAAAATCATTACCAAGACCCATGTCAAGGAGCTTTGTTCCTATACTTTCTTCTAGGAGTTTCATGGTTTCAGGTCTTATATTTATAAGTCTCTAATCCATTTTGAGTTAATTTTGGGAAAGCTGAAATTCTGTATCAAAGATGTGTGGTGGTTGTCAGTGTAGAAGCATAGGCATATATAGTCTTTCAGTCCAGTAAATCAGATCCACGTGTAGTTTCCTTATAAAGAGATAGTTTATGTACTGTTGATGTCAATTTCATAATTACAGAAGAGCCTTATACACTCAGTTTCTACCTTTATGATTGATTTCTCAAAGTTCATAATGCTTTTTTTATTTCCTGGTACATACTTGTTATCTACACTTGTGGCAGGCAGTCCTTCCATTTGTGAAACTAGAGTTACTCAGCCCTTGCATCTCAGTAGGTCTTGCTGTGCTCTCAGGTATCCCTCACCCTGCCCAAATAACATGGTCTTAAAAATGAAAGTATGCAGTATTGAAGAGAAGAGTCCTAAGAAAGTGATTGTTTTGAGCATGGAAAAAAAGAATAGATCAAAGACATTAGTGAAAATTAAGGAATTAGCTAACTCAGTTGTGTCTTAGATCTGTTTAGAAATTTAAAATTTGATTAAATGTTTCATCTAATGCTAAACCTGAATTTGGGGGCAGAAATTATATGCTGTGTTAGAATTTTCTAATTTTGAAATTTGAGACAATGTAAGGTCTTTTTGTTTTTTGGGTGTATGCCGAGACTACTATAGCTAACAAACATTGGAAATCCCCTTGTGATTTATCATGCAAAATAGTGTCATTAATTCTATTCTGTCTAGATTTTTGTTTTTGTTTTCTTGGTGGGGTCAAGCATGAATGATGTATTTGCATAACTGCTTTTGTAGTATGTACTCTGAATCCTGAACAATAATAATCAACTAAAATCATTCTAAGTATAACTTGCTTTTCAAATGTTAAATATCTTGGGTTTTACAGTGGCATACAGTGAAATTTATAACATTAGTCTTTTATAGTAATCCCTGTCAAAACACCAATGGCATTTTTCAATGAACTAGAACAAATTATCCTAAAATTTATATGGAACTACAGAAGACCCCAGATAGTCAAAGTGATGCTGAGAAAGAACAAAGCTGGGGGTATTATGCTCCCTGATTCAAATGATACTACAAAGCTGTAGTAATCAAACAGTATGTTACTGGTACAAAAATAGACTCATAGATCAGTGGAATAGAATGCCCAGAAATAAACCCATACCCCATATATGGTCAATTAATATAGGACAGTGGAGCCATGGATATACAACAGAGAAAAGACAGTCTCTTTAATAAATGGTGTGGGGAAAACTGGAGAGCTAAATGTAAAAGCATGAAAGTAGATCACTCTTTTACATCATACACAAAAGTAAACTCTAAATAAAAAACTAAATGTAAGACTTAAAACCATAAAACTTTTAGAGGAAAACATTGGCAAGAATCTTATGAACATCAACATGAGAAATTTCTTTATGGGTGCATCTCTAGAGACAAGGGAATCAAAAGCTAAAATAAGCAAGTGGGACTATATCAAACTAAAAAGCTTCTGTACAGCAAAGGACACAAAACAAAAAAAGGCAACCTACAATGTGGGAGAATATATTCATAAATGATTTATCCAATAAGAGGCTAACACCCAAAATGTGTAAAGAACTCATGCTACTCAACACCAAAAAAAAACAAAAACCAATTGAAAAATGGGCAGAGGACCTAAATAGACAGTTTTCCAGAAAAAAAATACAGATGGCCAACAGGCACATGAAAAGATGCTCCTAATTTCTAATTATCAGGGAAATGCAAATCAAAGCCACAGTGAGATACCACCTCACACCAGTGACAAAGGCCACTGTCCAAAATACAAGAAATAACAAGTATTGGAAAGGATGTGGAAAAGGGAACCCTCCTACCTGTTAGTGAGAATGTAAATTGGTGCAGCCACTGTGGAAAGCAGTATGGAGGTTCTCAAAAAAACTAAAAACAGAAATACTATACCACCCATAACTACTTCTAGAAATTTACCCAAAGAAAACAAAATCTCCAAGTTGAAAAGGTGTATATACCCCTATGTTTATTGCCACATTATTTACAATAGCCAAATTGTGGAAGCAACCAAAGTGTCCATCAGTAGATGAATGTATAAAGAAGAAGTGGAACTATATACAGTGGAATATTATTCAGCCATGAAAAAGAAAGAAATCCTGCCATTTGTGACAACATGGATGGACCTAAAAGGTAATAAGCTAAGTGAAATAAGCCAGGCAGAGAAACACAAATAACATGATTTCACTTAAGTGTGTAAATCTAAAAACAAAACAAAACAAAATGAACAAAACAGCAGTAGACTCATAGACACTGAGAAGTGACTGGTGGTTACCATGCAGGAGGGGTTGGAATGAGAAGGTGAAATAGGTGAAGGGGTTAAAGAGTCAGAAAATCTCAACTGTAATATAAATTAGTCAGGGGGATGAAAGTGCAGCATACAGAACATAGCCAGTGGTTCTGTAACATCTTTCTATGTTGACAGTAACTACACTTGTTGGGGGTGAGGATTTAATAATGTATGTAACTATTGAATAACCATGTTGTATACTTGAAACCAATATAATATTGTATATCAACTATACTTCAATTAAAAAAAATAGTCTCTTATGATGAAAATATGTCATTCTGCCTATGTATTAAAGAGTTGCTTTCACTGAAAGAACAAGGCATTCATTAGCACAGATATATCTTGAGATTACATTTTTGGGGTTTTTACCTTTAAATATCTGGTAAATTGCCAGGTTTGGTTTATATTTTTCTCTTTTTATTTTGAAAGATGTAATTCCAATGTAACATTTATATTGTAAACTGGGGGTGGGGTGAGTTTGATTTACATTTATTTGAAGGAAAACATTCAGCACTTTAGTGTAACTTGTTTATGTATAATTAGTAAACAAAACACATCAGTGGAAAAGGTTAGTTAAAAATAGAAACATTCTAACGTGAATACTTTATATACATGCTGTTATATAACATTGATAAAAGAACCAAACCAACAATATAGAATGAAAGTATTCCGTTTACATTTGTGGGCAAGAAAGCTAAAGGGGTGTCTAGTAAGGAAACCTTTACAGTTCTTTACTGAGGTGAAGGAAAAATGAGAGATGGGGCAAAAGATGGGCAAGGCCATTTGTCTACAGAAGCAGGTGGTCTCCATAGTTAGTAAAACAACTAAATGTATGCATCTATAGAGCCTAAAATTTTTGCTGCTTAAAAGTTTTTCTCGATTTTAATTTTCTAATGTTTATAGAGCAAAAGGAATTTAATTAGAATGGAAATTAGTAAAATAAATGTTGAAGTACTTTTGAACAGAACTGTACTACCCCCTACCACAAAGTTTGAAATAGTGAGTTTTCTTAAACAAGATTTTAGAATTATATTGTTTTTTGGGGGAAACAGTATTATTTAAGTTTTTTTGAAGTGTTTGATTTTTCACGGGGTGTTTATTCATCTGTTATTACCTCATTTGAAGTCTTTCAGTGACCAGGGATTATATGAATTGTCATTTAAAAATTAATAATTGAGAAGTTAGAGATAACACACAAGCTAACTCAGAACATTGCTTTTATAACAGTGCTTCTCAAAACATTTTATGTATTTGAGTATATTTGGTTATTATAATATATGCATTGATAATTGTCTAAAACTTGTACTAAAATGTTAGTAACGCTTATCTCCTAGGTGGTGGTATTTTGATTTTTTTAGATTTTTTAATGCTTTAATTTGTATTGTTTAGATTTTCTGACAGTGCGCAGGTATCCTTTTTGCAATCAGAAAAAGTGAAAACCATACATTAATCCAAAGAAGTCCAGTGGAAAAGAGTATTAGAAGTGAAGTTGTGTGACCAAGTCATTTTTTTTCTGCAGACACGTCAAGTTCTTGAAGAGCTGACAGAGTTGCCTGTTATGGTGGAGCTAGCCAGTGATTTCCTGGATAGAAACACGCCAGTTTTTCGAGATGATGTTTGCTTTTTCATTAGTCAGTCAGGTATGCCAATTTTAAAGAAATGAAGGAAAGAAAAGTCATTCTTTCTAATAATTAAAGCATATCTTGCAGAAACTGGTATTTGAAGATAAACTAGTATTGCAGACACCTGCAGACACCTGACAAACAGCTGTATTTTGACATTACAAATTCTTAAGGATTAGTAAAATTAACACATTTTACACTCAAAGAGCTGAGTTTTCAATGGTAAAGGAAGGCCTTATTATTAAAAGTTTTGCAGTTGTATTAAGTTTAAATTTTATTTAAAACATGATATTGTTCAAAGTTTAGTCAATTTTTTTGTTTTTTTGCGTCTAAGAAACTACATATGTTGACCGTTCTTTGTGTTACTTTGTCTTCTTTTTATACAGGTGAGACAGCAGATACCCTGATGGGTCTTCGATACTGTAAGGAGAGGGGAGCTTTAACTGTGGGGATCACAAACACAGTTGGCAGTTCCATCTCAAGGGAGACAGACTGTGGCGTTCACATTAATGCTGGGCCGGAGATTGGCGTGGCCAGCACAAAGGTAAATTCTTGACTTAGTTCTCGTGTGGTTGTTTAATCAGAGTATTGGTAAAACAGACTAACCCATATCTTAAATTTCATTTGTTAGTGCTTACAGACCATACACAGTTTGCTAATCATTGTAATTATTTTCAGACTTAAGGGTCAGTAATAGATAAAGCACTTGTCATCCTCTCCTTCACCCTCATTTTAAATAAAGAGTTTAAAAAAGGGACATATGTATGTAACATAGGTCCATTCTGAAAAGGTCTCTGTTGGCTATCCCCAGCAGTTTATATTCTTCTTGCCAGGCGAAGTGAAATACATGGTTAAGTATAACATCCCCTTCTTTAATATAGAGAATTAGAAAAATAACAAATTAAAAATAACCAGTTTAATTCTAATAATTTTTGACATTTTTATTTATATTCATAGTTTCTAATAAATGCACCAAAAATATGGATGTTACCTTTGAAAGTTTGTGAGGAGGAGTACACCTTTGGTATAAAATTTGGGGATTTAAAAAAATTACAGAGTGTTATGTGACAATATCTTTAGATACTATGTGGAGATTTAAAAGCACCTTTTTTTTTAAGGCTTTTGCTCTTGAATTGGGATATGCATAAATTTAGTACTAGTAATAAAAATAAGAATCTTAGAAATTTGTATAAATGCAAAAGATGTTCTCTCACCACAAATGATAATCCCTTTATGATATTAAAATTACAGATTTTTATCAGTTTTTCTGCTTAAGTCTGATATTTCTTGCTGATTTTCACATAAGCTGAGATACTGGTGGATTTAATTCTAATTAAAGGTGTGTGGAAGATTATACTAACATGCACATAACTACACTTAGAAGTTTTTTCTTTTAGAGAACCTCATGGGGAACTTTTTTGGTGGAAATTTTGTGATTCTTAAATTAAAAACTGAGTGAGGTTTTTGTTTCTTGGTTATTTTGATATTGCTAACACTATAATTTACAAAAAGCTGAAACCTGAATTTTCTCCATGTGATAATTAAAACATGTAAGATGTTTGTGCTTGGGTTTTCATTCTGTGCCTGAATAAATAACCAACTGCCCCCAGCAACAGCTTGTGGATTTTGGAACAGTGTCCATACAGACAGCTTTGATCGAGGATTGGAATCCCAGGGCCCATTTATTTACAACACATTGTGAAACAAGGGCTTCAATGTGATAAATGTGGGACATGGATAGGATCATACCACTGAATGGATGCTATTGACTTATGTTTTTATTATATCTTCCTTGAACTGTGAACTTCCAATGGAAATAAAATTTTTTAAATTTCTAATTCTATTATTGATGAAAACTAATATTCTTCAACATTTTATTATAATTTTTAAGCATGCAGCAGTCTTAAAAGAATTTGACATTAATACCCATAAACCCATCACCAAGATTCTGACTACCATTGACCTTTTTTCTACAGCTTTATTGGGGTTTAATTTTCATGATCATAGTATTCATCAATTTTAAATGCATAGTTTTAGTACATCTGGCCGTGTAATTATCACCACAGCCCAGTTTTAGAAGACTTATTTGAAAAAGTTCCTTTGTGGCCTTTTTGGTCAATCTCCACTCCTATGCCTCAACCTCAGCCTCAGGCAGCTAACTACTCTTGCTTTCTTATGCTATATTATATTGTTGTCTAGAAATTTCTTATAAATGGGACTGTATAATACATGTCTCTTTTCTCTGGCTTCTTCCATTTACCATGAGGTCGTTTAGGTTTATTCATGTTATTGTTTGTGTCAGTAGTTTTTTTTTTTCTTTTTTTTTCAAGCTCTTTATTTTGAAATGTCTACAGACTTATAGGAAGTTGCAAAGATAGTACAGAGAAATCCATGTACTATTCACCCAGTTTCCCTCAATGCCTACATCCAAGAAAATAAGCATCTTTTTATAGTACATAATTTTAATTCTTTAAAACATGAGTCCCTTAAAAATGTATGGCAGTTTAGTTTTTAATTTTTCATGTACTGTAAAGTGACTTGTTTTCTTCAACTGTCTTAGACATTCTGGGCTTGGATTTATGAAAGTTTTGGGATGTTTAGTTATGGACCAAAAAGTTTATATGTTATTGAGTGATCAAGAAGTTCAGCATTGATCCTTATCCCTGGTCCCTGTGGAGGTAGAAAAAGAATTGTATCATCTTGATTTCAAAGTCCCAACTTTACTCAACATCTATCAGGGTTAGAGAGATATTACTAACTTTCTCATAATATTGGACCATCGACAATTTGGTATTTCTGTAGGAACTGATGAGTATAAATGTGCCAATTTGGCAATTCTGATATATTATTGCTGGTGTTTAGAATTTCACCACAGTACTGACTTTTGTTGATTTAAAAAAATAACCAATGTTACTTTATTTTTGGCTGAATAAAAAGTGAAAGCAAGTGGTAAAAGTTCAGAGGCGACTTTTTCCTGGTAAATTCTTTCAAACCTCAGTAAGTTCTAATTGTGAGATGTAGCTTGTTTTTCTCATGATTGGTTTCCTGATACATACGGATGAAATGAAAGGCATGAAATTGGAAATTAAGCTGTAATAGGAATGGATTGGAAAAATACATGCATTAAATTTACTCTGTTTAATAATTGTACTTAAAAACCAGATTTGAGATTTTTTAGTCCAAACAAAGAAACATTACTCAATAGAATAATGTTTTTAGTTATTGACTGGAAGAACTAGAATACTCATTATCTGATCAATTTGGATTGGAAGCAGTTGAAATATCCTAGAGGTCCAAGATTCTGTCCTCTGTCCTCATAAATATGTTGTGATTAATCAGTTTACTGAGAAGTAAGCATCAGCAGGAAGATGTACACTGGGAGGCACAGGAATTTAGCATACGGATGTGCTTGTTAGACTTGGAGGCAAGGGACTGGCAATCGACATCAATGCTATGGGGGAAAAATTCCCGTTTGCCAGTGGATCACAGAGGAGCATAAGGGCAAGTGGCTGTGGAGGATTGTATGAGCAACTGGTAGCTGGGTAGTCCAGCATGAAGAAATAGGGAGTCTCATGTAAGTGCTGGGAAGTAAGGAGCATTAGCAGACTGTGATTTTACTATATAAATGGTTCATTATCCATGTTGTTGACAGGAAAATATTTACTAATGAAGTGATCCCTTACTCAGAGAAGAGTAACAGAAATTTAGTATACAGTCCACAAAAAACCACAGAGTAAATTTCCTAAGTTAAAATTACATGTAACACTATAGCAGGCCATACCACAGTAATCTTAGTGATTTAATAATAAAAATGTAAATGAAAACCTTGAATGTGTGAAACATAAAAACATTCTTCCAAATAACTGTTGAGTTAAAAAGGTTGGAACTACCATTAAAAAAGACTTACTAGAAAAAAAAGATGGCAATGAGCAATGCAGGGAAAAATTTAGAGATGGTGGCCAAAATGATAATCAGAGGTAAATTCATAGCATAAAATGCTTTATCTTCAAAGAGAAAAGAACTAAGTATTTAACCCAAAAGGTAGAAAAAGGAAACCCAATAAAGCAGTAGGAGACAAATACTAGAGAAAAAGGAGTGAATGACTGTAAAACAGACAGTTTCAGAAACTTTGTCTTGGTGGCCCTTAGCTGTTCTAATTCCTAAGATTTTTCTCTGCATTATGGTGAAGCAGAAAAGGTGGCCTTACAACATGTTTTACTATGACTACCAATGGGTTAGGATTGGGTGGGTCTATATGAGACATATTTGCAACCCCTGTTCTAAAAGTTTTATTCAGTTTAATAAGAAAAAATAAGTGAAACAATGGAAAGGAGGAAACAAATTCTCCTTATTTGTAATTACTATCATTGACTACCTGTAAAGTTTAAGAATATCAAGTAAAAGACTTGTTAGAATTAGTAAGAATTTACATGAGGTGATTTATAATTAAATGAAAAGTGTTCTCTGTAAACTGGTAGTGGATACTTAGGAAAGATTTGGAGGTGTGTGTTTGAAGTAGATGCTATTTTCAATAGCTATAAATATATTTTAAAATGGCTTTTTCAAGAAATGTGTAAGATGCTCTGTAAGTGTTGGATATATGAAAACTGTAACTTTATAGACTCTTAAATTCCTAGCACAAATTAATGGAAACGCTGTATTTCTGGATGGGAAGATTATTTTATAAAGAAATGACAGATCTGTGGGACAGAATCAGTGGTCCTGTAACATAACTCCAGTATATCAAAGAATTTAAGACTATAGAAAATGTCATAAACCAGTACAGAAAGGGTGAGGTGTAATGGAGGGAAAATTGGGTATTCATAATAAGAAAAAGAAGTTAACATCTTGCACTGCAATTAATTTCTGATGAGCAAAACAGGAAATGTAAAGATAAAAGGCAAAAGAGACAATGATACAAGAGAATTCAGAAAATTTATTAATTTAAACTGATGTGAGGATAGAACTAGGCTTAAAAGTACTACATAAAAGTTAAAAAAGTCAAATTTCTATGTCAATAAACACCATGAGGAAAATATTTGAAATAAAACAATAAAGACGTTCTTAAAACCAACTAAAAACAGAACAAAACACAAGTTGAAAAACAAGTGAAGTTCTCAAAAGATAAAGCACAAGTGGTAACCAACTTGACAAAAATCTTTATTTTTCAGATTCAGACTATGTATGGTAATGTGGTAGTGAGAGTCAGTCCATTGTGTAGTAGTCAGATAGTAAAAATTTATTGAAAAGATGATTCTCAACATTGCAAAGAAGGTGGCAAAATGGGCATCTCTCCCATTCACACACAGCTAATGGGGATGAAAATAGTGTTGACAGTGTGACTGCAAGTAAGTACTCACAATTCTATATTTAGTTCAAGCTTTCATCAGTAAGTTCGTTTTGAGCCTGTATGTCAGACATTTTGCTGAATGCTTTACATTTGTCTCATTTAATTCTTATGATTATCTTGTAAGTATTGTGTGCCTTTAACAAATGGTCCATCTGAGGCATAAAGAGATGAAAAAACTGTTCAACGTTATCACCCACTAGTAAACAAGAAAGCATTCTGTTTTGGGAAAGTGCTGGTAGTGTTAATTAAAAATAAAACCAAGCTATGAAATTACACCTACTTATAATTTTCTTAACAATACAAAGAACATGCTGAAGATTAAAAAAAGTATTCACAAATGTTATTAATAGCATGTTATGTAATTATTCCTATTAATAAGATTATTATTCTTGTTTCTGTTTATGTTTCTGTAGTTGAACTTTTTAAAAATACTAAGTCAAACTTAAAAAGAAAGGAGGAAGTGAGGAACAGGCAATAGGTAAAGTTATAAAGTCAAAGAGCAATTTTTCAAAAACCCAACAAAACCAGTTCAGATACCACAGAAGAGTTCTTCAAACCCTTGCTCTTGACTGATAGCAAAAACTTAATTTGATCATGCACACACATATTCAGTGAAAAAGGACATTATTTGTGATTTGTGATAAGGAAGATACTGAGACCATCCCCTTTCTCAAAGATATTAGGGATTTCATAAGTATCCAATACATTATAAAGAACTTTACTCTGTGAATAAGGTTACATCATTTGTTCGAATTCAGAAAAGGAGAACAGTGATAGATTTCCTAAGTACCTGTTCAGTTCACTGTTACTAATGTTTTTTAAAAAATTTTTTATTAAGGTATGATTGATATACACTCTTATGAAGGTTTCACATGAAAAAAACAATGTGGTTAGTACATTTACCCATATTATCAAGTCCCCACCCATACCCCAATGCAGTCACTGTCCATCAGTGCAGCAAGATGCCACAGATCCACTATGTGCCTTCTCTGTGCTACACTGTTTTCCCCATGATCCCCCACACCATATGTACTAAACATAATACCCTCCATCCCCTTCTCCCTCCCTCTCCACCTGCCCTCCCACACTTCTCCCCTTTGTTAACCACTAATTCATTCTTGGAGTCTCTTAGTCTGCTGCCATTTTGTTCCTTCAGTTCTGCTTCATTGTTAACACTCCAAAAATGAGGGAGATCATTTGACATTTGTCTTTATCCGCCTGGCTTATTTCACTGAGCATAATGTTCTCCAGATCCATCCATGTTGTTGCAAATGGTAGGATTTGTTTCTTTCTTATGGCTGAATAATATTCCGTTGTATATATGTACCACATCTTCTTTATCCATTCATCTACTGATGGACACTTAGGTTGCTTCCTTATCTTGGCTACTGTAAAAAGTGCTGCGATAAACATAGGAGTGCATATGTCTTTTTGAATCTGAGAAGTTGTATTCTTTGGGTAAATTCCAAGGAGTGGGATTCCTGGGTCAAATGGTATTTCTATTTTTAGTTTTTTGAGGAACCTCTGTATTGCTTTCCACAATGGTTAAACTAGCTTACATTCCGATCAACAGTGTAGAAGGGTTCCCCTTTCTCCCCATCCTCGCCAGCATTTGTTTTTCTTAGATTTTTCAATGCTGGCCATCCTTACTGGTGTGAGGTGATATCTCATTGTGGTTTTAATTTGCATTTCCCTGATGATTAGTGATGTGGAGCATCTTTTCATGTGTCTGTTGGTCATCTGAATTTCTTCTTTGGAGAACTGTCTCTTCATATCCTCTGCCCATTTGTTAATCATTTTATTTGCTTTTTGGGTGTTGAGGCATGTGAGTTCTTTATATATTTTAGATGTTAACCCCTTGTTGGATGTCATTTACAAATATATTCTCCCATACTGTAGGATGCTTTTTTGTTCTACTGATGGTGTTCTTTGCCATACAGAATGCTGAGGTACTTGCCCTCTGTACCCATTTTGTTGAGAGTTTTTATCATGAATGGATGTTGAATTTTGTCAAACGCTTTTTCAGCATCTATGGAGATGATCATGTCGTTTTTGTCCTTCTTTACGTTAATGTGGTAGATGATGTTTAGGGATTTTCGAACGTTGTACCATCCTTGCATCCCTGGAATAAATCCTACCTAATCATGATGGATGATTATTTTGATGTATTTTTGAATTCTGTTTGCTATGTTTTGTTGAGTATTTTCTCATCTATGTTCATCTGGGATATCAGTCTGTAATTTTCTTTTTTTGTGGTGTCTTTGCCTGGTTTTGGTATTAGAGTGATGCTGGCCTTATAGAATGAGTTTGGAGGTATTCCCTCCTCTTCTGTTTTTTTGGAAAACTTTAAGAAGAATGGGTATTAGGTCTTCACTAAATGTTTGATAAAATTCAGTGGTGAAGCCATCTGGTCCAGGAGTTTTGTTCTTAGGTAGTTTTTTGATTACCAGTTCAATTTTGTTGCTGGTAATTGGTCTGTTCAGATTTTCTGTTTCTTCCTTGGTCAGCTTGGAAGGTTGTATTTTTCTAGAAAGTTGTCCATTTCTTCTAGGTTATCCAGTTTGTTAGCATATAATTTTTCATAGTATTCTCTAATAATTCTTTGTATTTCTGTGGTGTCCATAGTGATCTTTCCTTTCTCATTTCTGATTCTGTTTATGTGTGTAGACTCTCTTTTTTTCTGGTAAGTCTGGCTAGGGGTTTATCTATTTTGTTTATTTTCTCAAAGAATCAGCTCTTGCTTTCATTGATTCTTTCTATTTTATTCTTCTCAATTTTATTTATTTTTGTCCTAATCTTTATTATGTCCCTCGTTCTACTGAGGTCCCTTGGGCCTCATTTCTTCTTCTTTTTCTAGTTTCATTAATTGTGAGTTTAGACTGCTTATATGGGATTGTTCTTCTTTCCTGAGGTAGGCCTGTATTGCAATATACTTTCCTCTTAGCACGACCTTGGCTGTGTCCCACAGATTTTGCAGTGTTGAATTATTGTTGTCACTTGTCTCCATATGTTGCTTGATCTCTGTTTTTATTTGGTCATTAATCCATTGGTTATTTACGAGCATGTTGTGAAGCCTCTGTGTGCTTGTGGGATTTTTCATTTTCTTTGCGTAATTTCTAGTTTCACACCTTTGTGTCTGAGAAACTGGTTGGTACAGTTTCAACCTTTTTGAATTTACTGAAGCTCTTTCTGTGGCCTAGTATATGATCTATTCTTGAAAATGTTCCATGTGCACTTGAGAAGAATGTGTATTCTGCTGCTTTTGGGTGCAGAGTTCTGTAGATGTCAGTTAGGTCCATCTGTTCTAATGTGTTGTTCAGTGCCTCTATCTCCTTACTTATTTTCTCTCTGATTGATCTGTCCTTTGGAGTGAGTGGTGTGTTGAAGTCTCCTAGAATGAATGCATTGCATTCTATTTCCCCTTCTAATTCATTTAGTATTTGTTTCATGTATGTAGGTGCTCCTGTGTTGGGAGCATAGATATTTATAATGGTTATAGCCTCTTTTTGGACTGACCCCTTTATCATTATGTAATGTCCTTTGCCTCTTGTTACTTTCTTTGTTTTGAAGTCTATTTTGTCTGATATGAGTACTGCAACTCCTGCTTTTTCTCCCTATTAGTTGCATGAAATTCTTTTTCCATCCCTTCACTTTTATTCTATGTATGTCTTTGGGTTTAAAGTGAGTCTCTTGTAGGCAGCATATGAATGGGACTTATTTTTTTTTATCCATTCAGTGACTCTGTCTTTTGATTGGTGCATTCAGTCTATTTACATTTAGGGTGATTATCGATAGGCATGTACTTATTGCCATCACAGGCTTTAGATTTGTGGTTACCAAAGGTTCAAGGTTAACTTCCTTACTATCTAAGAGTCTAACTTCTTAACTCACTTAATATGCTATTACAAACACAATCTAAAGGTTCTTTTCTTTTTCTCCTTTTCCTTCCTCCTCCATTCTTTATATATTAGGTAATATATTCTGTACTCTTTGTCTATCCCTTTATTGACTTTAGGGATAGTTGATTAAATTTTGCATTTGCTTAGTAATTAGCTGTTCTGCTTTCTTTACTGTGGTTTTATTACCTCTGGTGACAGCTATTAAATGTTAGGAACACTTCCATATATAACAGTCCCTCCAAAATGGACTGTAGAGATGGTTTGTGGAGGATAAATTCTCTGTTTTTGCTTATGTGGAAATTGTTTAATCCCTCCTTCTAGTTTAAATGATACTCTTGCCGGATAAAGTAATCTTGGTTCCAGGCCCTTCTGCTTCATTGCATTAAATACATCATGCCACTCGATTCTGGCCTGTAAGGTTTCTGCTGAGAAGTCTGATGTTAGCCTGATGGGCTTTCCTTTGTATGTGATTTTATCTCTCTCTCGCTGCTTCTAATAGTCTGTCCTTATCCTTGATCTTTGCCATTTTAATTACTGTATGTCTTGGTGTTGTCTTCCTTGGGTCCCTTTTGTTGGGAGATCTGTGGATCTCCATGGCCTGAGAGACTATGTCCTTCCCCAGATTGGGGAAGTCCTCAGCAACTACCTCCTCAAAGACACTTTCTATTCTTTTCTCTCTCTTCTTCTTCTTCTGGTACCCCTATAATGTGAATATTGTTCCGCTTGGATTGGTCACACAGTTCTCTCAATATTCTTTCATTCTTAGAGATCCTTTTTTCTCTCTGTGCCTCAGCTTCTTTGTATTCCTCTTCTCTAGTTTCTATTTCATTTATTGTCTCCTCCACTGTATCCAATCTGCTTTTAATACCCTCCATTGCACTCTTCAAAGATTGGATCTCTGACCGCAATTCATTTCTGAGTTCTTGAATATCTTTCCCTACCTCCATTAGCATGTTAAATGATTTTTATTTCGAACTCCCTTTCAGGAAGAGTCATGAGGTCCATGTCATCTTTCTCTGGAGTTATACTAATTTTACTCTGAAACAGGTTCCTTTGGTGTTTCATATTTGTATATGGCACCGTCTAGTGTCCAGAAACCTCTCTGGAGCTGCCCAGCCCCTGAAGCAATGTCGTGGGTCACAGGGGAGTGGTATTGGTGCCTGGGGGAAGGAAGGAGCTGTTTTCTGCTTCCCGGCCGCTATGTCTGTCTCCACTGCCTGAATCAGTGGCCGAGCACACAGGTATAAGCCTCTATGCTTTGCATTTGTAGTTGCTGTAGACAGATCTTCCCTCTGGCTGGCCTAACACCAGGGTAGGGTTTGCCGGTTTGCGAGCCGGGTGCGGCTGGCCGGGAGAAAGGTGCAGTAGGCTGCCTATCATGGAGGGGGTCCTTGGAGCTGTGTAGCCAGCCAGGGAGCTGGAGCACCTGGAAATTGTGAAAGCTCCCAACCTGCTGGGTAGAGTGCACTCGGACAGTTTTGTCTACCTGTTCTTTCTCCTGAGCAGTAAGCTCTGTGCAATCTTTGCCCCTTTAGCAGCCCTCTTGCCAAGGGCTTCCTTGTTAGGAAGTCTCTCAGACTGCCCACCTTTCTTTTGTCCCAGAGCAGCCGGATATGGATCCCTGCTTTCCACAAGCGGCTGGAATCTCAGTCTCTCTAGGAATTCTGCCTGTCTTAGCTTTCCAATCCCCTAATCACGAGAGTATCATGAAAGCACCATGAAATGTAGGTTTGTGCTCCCAGAGCAGATCTCCAGGGCTGGGTGTTCAGCAGTACCAGTCCTCCACTCCCTCCCCTCTCTGTTTCTCTTTCTCCAGCCGGTGAGCTGGGGTGGGGAAAGGGCTTGGGTCCCGCCGGGCCACAGCTTTGGTATGTTACCCTGTTCCATGAGGTCTGCTCTTTTCTCCAGGTGTATGTAGTCTGGCACAGTCCTCTTTCCTGTTGCTCTTTCAGGATTAGTTGTATTAATTATATTTTCGTATTATATGCGGTTTTAGGAGGAAGCCTCTGTCTCACCTCTGATGCTGCCATCTTTAATCCTCTCCTCCTAATGTTTTTTTTAAAGATAGACAATTTATCTTACAAAACCAATGAGAACTTTTTATCTTTTAAAATAAAAAATTTTAAGTCCTTTAAAAAGCAGCTGCAAGTAATTCTGCTTTTTTGTGGCATTTCAGGCTTACACCAGCCAGTTTGTATCCCTTGTGATGTTTGCTCTTATGATGTGTGATGACAGGATCTCCATGCAAGAGAGACGCAAGGAGATCATGCTGGGATTGAAGCGGCTGCCTGGTAGGAAGCTACTCACATTATACTTTCTGTCTAAGGAAGTGAAGTAATGGCTGAAATACTTTTCTTATCCTTGAAGCTGTGGCTTGTAGCTCTTCAGTCGCCAAGATTTTTCTAAGCTTTTATACCTGTGTACTTAAAAATCTTTCACTGATACCACTGAATGGAAACATTGGTCTTTTATTGGTTGCTACCAATATATTACTTCTTGTATCAGTTTAGTTTATTATATCAATTGAGCTTGTTGTCCTTATTTCATTAGATTTTGCTAATCTTACTCTTAACAGATTTGATTAAGGAAGTACTGAGCATGGATGATGAAATTCAGAAACTGGCAACAGAACTTTATCATCAGAAGTCAGTCCTGATAATGGGACGTGGCTATCATTATGCTACTTGTCTTGAGGGGGCGCTAGTAAGTCTTCTCACTTATTTCAGTCTATTGGCTTATAGACCTGGCATAGTTATACTTCGAGATTGAATGAAGTAGGTAGAACTTTTAAAAGTGCCTTCAGATTTATGCATTTCTGATTCATTTACCTTAAGAAAGTATAACAATACTTAATTCAAAAGTGAAGATCAAGAAGAGTACATTTTAGCATGATAACTTGGGTTTAGCAAATAATTTGGATTAATCTTTTCAAATATGAATAAAATTAGCTGTCTATGTGTGAGATTTAATTGAGGCCAAACACAAAGCAAGTAGGAGAACAGTTACAAAGAAATACGAATATGTTTGTGATTGTCTAAAATCTTCAAAGCCCTGTAGAGTTTAAATTGCCTGTTGATATTATAGAAATAATCATCTATTAAATTGTTAGCTGTATTTATAGTTCAGAAGTCCTTTAATACTTTTGGATAAATAGGCAGTGAATTGAGACATCAGATGCTTTTGTGTAAGATTTATTTAAGAATGGGTTTTTGAAAAACAGACTAAAGACTAATCTAGTTCTTTCCTATTAGAAAATCAAAGAAATCACTTACATGCACTCTGAAGGCATCCTGGCTGGTGAATTAAAACATGGCCCTCTGGCATTGGTGGATAAGTTAATGCCTGTCATCATGATCATCATGAGAGACCACACTTACACCAAGTGTCAGAATGCTCTTCAGCAGGTGGTTGCTAGGCAGGTAAGTCAGGGGTTTCTGTGAGGACACTGGTGGAGGTATAAATACTGAGACAGGTATTTCTTACTTGCATGAGTTGAACCAAGTTCCTGCATCCCTTAAAGCTTCCATTTCCTCCACTAAGTGAGGTCATTTCTGACTTATTGCTAAGTAAGTTATGCATTGAGGCCACATGTGAATTGTGCTGCAGAATGTGCACTGTCATGTGCTCAGCGTTGCCTTTGCTTACCAGTGATTGATTTTCTTGCCAGGGACGCCCAGTGGTGATTTGTGATAAGGAAGATACCGAGACCATTAAGAACACAAAAAGAACTATCAAGGTGCCCCACTCCGTGGACTGCTTGCAGGGCATTCTCAGCGTCATCCCCTTACAGTTGCTGGCTTTCCACCTTGCTGTGCTGAGAGGCTATGATGTGAGTGATAGACCACTTTAGAAAACCTGGGCTGGGTTTTTATCCGGGTTCATTACAATAGTTTTCCTTCAAAATTTTTGAAGCAATAGCATCTGAGAAATCCATTAGATATGTATCTGTCCTGTTATATCTACATTGCCTGATTTATAGATTATGTCATAACATTTTCTTATCTATAGAACTTGAAGGAACCTTAGAGGTTACCTCCACAATTGGAGATTACCTCCTTGGGGAATCTCTACCTGTTTTCTTTCCATGTTTCTTAATGGGATAGTTATTGGCAATTCTTTGTTTGGGGACTGTGGCACACACTGCAGGACTTCTAGCATGCCAGGTCCTGTAGTCACTGTCACAGCCCAAACATCCTGCTCTTATGCATTTCTAGTGTCCCCCAAGAGGGCTGCCCCTTCTGTACAGGACCATGGGAGTTTTTCTGTGCTAACTCCTTTAGAAGTCTTTTTCCTGATTGCAATTTTTTTCAAGATACATTATTTGATTATATTTTCTAATCTTAATTCTTTGTAATTCTATAATGATGGTTAATGAACATTTTTCTGTTTTTAGAAACAAAAATAGTTTGCCTATAGCAGATTCTCCCCTCCCCCCAATCTTTATAATCTCTCCAATATTGCTTTTATTTTGCAGGTTGATTTCCCCCGGAATCTTGCCAAATCTGTAACTGTAGAATAAGGAGCATTTGAAACTGGGCGATTGAGCAACACAAGACACCTTTTTATATTTTAAACCTTCATTTTAAAATATCACCTCTTCAAGCCTTTTTAGTAAATCCTTATTTATATATCAGTTATAATTATTCTACTCAATTTGTGATTTTTGTGGAATTACCTCATTTTTCCAGTAATTTGTAGGGGAGTTTGAATAATGGAATCTCTGTAGAAATTGGTATCAGAAAGAGATTTAGCTTTCCTTTTCTTTAAAGGATTCTGGGTGGTGGATTTCTGGGCCCTCTACTTGAATCTGAGGATTGTGTGTTTTTTAAAAATAACAGGCATTTGTTTTACCTTGCTTCTGTTCATTCAGCCCAGTGAAAGAGTAGTGCATTTAATTGGAATATCTAAAGCCAGTGGCAGTGTATGCAGATACTTGGGTATTTAATTATGTTTTTCTAAGTTACGTATAGAGAGAAGATACTATGATTTAGTTTGAAATTTGTGTTTTGTTTTTAAATCAAATGGTACAACTTAAAAACTGAAAATTTCTCGTGGGATTTCTAAGTTAGGTTAACCTTAGTCTCTCCAACTTGTTTCCTGTAATCTGTAGGTCAAGGAAATTTAAGAAGCTAAGTAGTATAGTAGTACATTGGTTTTCTTCAGCCCGTCACAGAAAATATTTGCACAGTTTCATAGCACAGACTTTAAATCTGAGCAGCTTTGGACAACTGACAATAGGATTTTAAATTTGAAGATGGAATATATACATGTTGGGTATCCTGCTCCTTGTGTTTTTTTTATCTCCTTAAGAGTAAATGTTGTATCATTTTATCTTTTTTTTTAAATGACTGCTGAATGACTTATTTTATCTTGTTCTTTGAAATCAACACACAGAGTTATCAAATGTCTCAAACTAAAGCAATGCTAATATATTCAGAATTCTCTTCAACTTTGTCCCAAGGAAGAATTTCCTGCAATTAGTTTTAACTTCCCATCACTGCTTTGTTGCATAAAACTAGCACCTACATGCCAGCTTGGAAGCTCTTTGAAATTGTTTGGAAGATTTACAAGTCTTTTGACTAATCATTTGTCTAAATGTATATGGTGGGCTAGGCTTAGAAAAATGTTCTATGCTTTATACTTGTACTAGTGAAGGATTTGCATCAAATTTAGTATTACTTCCTAGGTATTTTTCTCTGTATTTCCTGTTTTCTGCCCTGAAATATATATAAGAATGAAGGAGATATAAATAAATAAAGTGATACTGCGGTACCTTTAGCCAGTTAGTGTCAGAAATGGAAATTAATAGTTTAGATTAAAATATTTAGAGTAGAATATTAGTTTGACACCCATAAAGTTGTGAGTGGTAATTTCTTTGTGGGTTTTTTTGGCCTAACCTTGAGGGTTATAGGACAGTATGTTTATGTTGTGGTTGAGAACTTCTTTTCAAAAGTTTTTACTTTTAAATTGTGAAAGTAAGATATTTAGCGTAATTTAAGTAAGCTCAGTCTTTTCCTTTTTCTGTGTTTGAACTTCTTGATGAGGTTAAGGTTTTCTGATAGCTGTTGATGCAATAGAAACATAGATTCTGTTTGTGTGTTAGGATTACAGAAAGAATTGGCATATTTAGAGGTAATTGGGAAGGGCTCCCACTGATGGAGAGAAGAAACCTGATTGTTTTTAAAAATAAAATAGGGTTACTATTTATATTATATGTGTAGCTCTTACAGCTGTATTTATCTATTTTAATTGATTCTAAAATTATTTTGTGTAGGCCTGCTAGTTTCAGTATGTTGAAATGTTCAGTGTCATTTCTTTTGTTTTATTAGCATTTTATGCATATTTTTTGTTGCATTTCTTAAATGGTCTGAAGTTTAAGTCCACTTTGTAAGTGAAAACTAATTTGTGAAATCAGTCATTAGCTTTCTCAGTTTCTCTGTTTTTCTCTCAAACACACCACATACACACCAATACACGCTTCAAGGTAGGATAAGCTCCACAATGGATATCAAAAGCTCATATTAAGAATAAAGAAGTGATCTTTTCCAAGCAAACATAATTTCTCCTCCTTGTCTCTTCTTCTTGGACTCTACCCAACTTAATGCCAACTTAATGTAGTGGTTTTTAAATGCTTTTACAAATTAATTATGAACACAAAAATGAGGCAAATCGCTAAGTTTTCATGCCCAGTTAAAGGCAATGTGATATGGGTAAGAAAATCCAATTTTTGAATATATTCTACAAAAGGAGTCCTTCATACAAAAAGTTATTTCTTATAGTACATTTAAAGTTTAAATTCACTTATATATAACTTAAGAGTTCCCTACTTCAGTCCATTAGCCCTTTTTTAGTTCATTAGTCATATACATACAGCACATGGCTCATTAAGTGATTATTACTGTGGAGTCAGCTTTTCTACCTTTTTGAAAACTACCTATGCTATAGTAATAAGTGATAAGAGGAAAATTAATATTAACTGTTTTTACTTTGTTGTAACGTCAACAGCCTGTTATGAGCAAGTCACTGTGCTAGGAACTGAAAAATACATCTTGTTTAAAGCAGTCTAGTTATCCCCAGGTGGACTCATCACTGTGACAGACTAGGATGGTTGGAAGGCACAGGGTCAGAGTGGAAATATGTTGCTGAGCTGGGCTGTTTAATGTTGTAAATGGATTTGTTCAGTTAAATAATGGTCCAAATTCTGGGGCGTGTCATGTTCATTAACAGGTGGAGTGCATGTTGTAGGGAAAGCTGTTACACAGGCTAAGGGTGTGTCTGTGGTACTCTGAGGAACAGCAGTCACTGAATGCAAAGGTGAAAATGCAGTGTCATTACTGCTCAAGGGGAACTGACACAGGGTGGTGTGCAGATGAGGAGCTAATACAGATTTTCTCTTTTGAGTTTCTTAAAAAGTTGTTTCTGAAATGATACTGTCTTATCCTCCTGAATACAAGTCTCTTGGTCTGAATTAAGGATGGAAGGAAAGGAGCCTTTTTTTTTTTTTTTTTTTTTTTTTAGCTTTCGGTAATACTCGTTTGACACTGTTGACTCTTCAAAGAAGGAAACCCAGCTGAAATGTATGCTTTAACAAAGTCCTTTGCGGTCAGTTTTTTCTCTCCCTTTTTTAAAAATTAGGATATGCTATAGCAATAAAAGGAAAAGACTAATATTAACTATTGTATAGTAAAACTTGTAGTTTTTCTAAAAAAGCACAATGGCATTGAGAAGTGTTTATTGAAAAAGAATTAGCTCACATTGAATTTGTGAAGGCCAAAGAAATTGAAGAGAAAGGTATTTTAGTCTTATGTCCACATACTTAGTACATTTTGTATTCGAAAATACCAAATAAGAATGGAAAACGTGTTTCAGTTTACTTTCTTTGTTTTTAGTCCCAAATTGAGAAGTATTAACACTTGTCAGCTTTTTCCCATGATATTTAAAGATTGTTAATATATCGTAATTTCCCTAGCTTGATTAATTTAACCCTATCTTCAGATTGTGGCATGGCAACAAGCTAGTGAGACTGATAACATTAGCTTAGAACCAGTAATATGGATATGGGTTAAAATAAAAAAATAGTTAACTAGCAAGGCTGTAAAGTTATGCCATATTAACTTAGGTCTAATAGTTTAATATCAGTGTTATAGAATATACCATCAATAATGGCTAATGATAACAGAAAATTATCAAATTACCTTTTTTAATACACTAGTTTTCAGAATGTATATAGAAATGATCCTGTTAACTTTTTAAATGTTCTGTGGTTTTTTTTTCTTAAATAAAACTTTTGGTATTTGTTTAAATTTTACTTCTATTGAGCTGGGAATTTTAGAATCATCCTTGTTTTGTTATAGTTTTCTTTCTTTAAAATGAATGTTTAGTTTCCTGAGCCAGTTGGTCATTTCTTCCTCATATCTTATAAGTCCAGTAACTCTAATCTTGAACTGTGAATAAATTACCAAAAACTTGCTGAGAATTGCATTTTGAAGCAATTTGCCAATATTTGAAGTATATAGTACATGTTTGTAGTTGTGTTAAAGATTGTATTGTACTAAGAATGTAGCCAGTGTTTACTTTAGCTGTTGGTAAACATATCCAATGCTTAAAATTTATTCATTACTGTTGCTTTTAAAAAGAAGAAATGGTTGCATAAATATAATCAAAAGTCATATGTCTTCACTACAATCTCCCAATTGTTTTAGAAAGGATCAGTACATAAGACAAAAGCTCTACTTCTTTTGATGTTATCCTCCATAGATACTAAACTTTCTTAAGTTTTTAAAACTTTTTTGTGAGAATGTATTGTTTCTAGCAAATTTCCAGCAGCAAGTACAGTGGATAACAGCTTTCCTTAAATGAATTGATAGTTGCAAGAGAAGAATATTTAAGATGGGTGAGTAGCAAGATAGCAATAACCAAATCTAAAGTTTCTGTAATATCTGGCAGTCTGTTAATTATGGAACAGAGATTCCTTTTTGAAAAAGCAAGCTAGAATCTCTATTCCAAATGCTTACAGCACTTGGCTGTGCTTAGCAGGACACAGTTATGCCAGTGGTTTGAATGAATAGATGTGCTGTTTTGCCTACCCGTAGAATTGAGCCCAGTCTACCATTGTGCGTTTTCTCTCTCTCTCTCTCTCTCTCTCTCTCTGTTGCTCTGCGGCAGAGCCAAGCACTGCCACACCAGTATGGATCATTTTTTCCACAGGCCACATTTTTGACATAAAATCCAGCTTTATTCCTAGTAAAGTTTTCTTTATATCTTCCTAATTGGTTATCTGTAAGTATTTACTGAGTGCTTATTAAAGGCCAAGAAATAATTTCCCTAAAAAACTAGGAGGCCACTTTTCATTGGAATGGCACTTAAGAAAAATACTTAACTTTTTTGGATAAAGGAAGAAGTAAAGTTTAAGTTTGTCTCATTAATCTGAAGGCAAATAGTTCTCCCTCATTAAAAAAGTGATATAGGAGCTATGTTAGCTTAATAAGCATCCTGCAACTATAAATTAACCTTGGAATAATGCACAAAGAAGTTGACAGGTTATAGGTCATTTGACCAGCTGACCCTTGATACAAGTAATAAGATAAATTCATTATTCTCTTTTTGGTAAACATGTATACAAGAGATTATTTTATGACAAAAAGGCGCATGTTTGAACTTAATATTAACAGGATTCACTGACTTTAATCCAAGATTCACACAGGTATTTTCTCACAGAAAATGTTATTATGTGGCCATATTTTCCTTTTTGTATTTCAAGAGATTTAAAAATATCAAGTATGAATGTATAATTGAAAATATAGGATAAAACTTGGAGTTTATTAGAGAAATGTTCTCTAAATAGAATTATAGTTATTTCCATTCATTTATGAATCTGATTCCCTATGTTTGTATAAGATTAAAAGGACTGTTTACACCTATTAGTATGAAACCTGTTGGCATGTTTTCATATGCTTTTAATTTCTGCAGTATAACTAGAGATTTAGAAGCATTCCACAATCTAAAACTCAGAGCCACCATAAGGTGTACCATGTAATTCACAGCTGTTGCATACCCTGGAGGGTCTTCAGAGGTTAATCTTTGCCTCTTACTCAGTTTTGTATGTTTTGAAATGAAGATAAACATGGTGGGGTCTTAGAAGGAAAGTTGCCAGAATTCTCAATGCATGTAATATAAAGTACTCATTGGGAATTCTAGATTCATTATACCTAAAGAACAAATAATGATCCTTTGGTTCTTAGCCAATAAGTTCTCAATTTGTGAGACCCAAAGGTTGATATCCATTAAATTTAGATTGTCATACACTAGGCTGCAAAGATCTAGATGTATCATGCTCACTATAGTTTGTTTGTGCCAACAGCTCCTTTTGGGTGACACTGTTGTTAGGAAAAACCAGTGTGGCACCATCAGTCATGGGTATTTTACCATGGCCAGCTCAGTGTGAAATGGACTCATTAGAAAGCTTTGTCCTCAAAGAATGTCCCTAATGTGATGAAAAATATCAGAGACAATAAAGGTTTTTAGTTCTAGGCAAGCAAAAATTACACTAAATTTCAGTTTCTTTCTGTTAGACTTGAATGTGTCAAGGCAATTTGATTTTTGGAATTTTGGGATTTTTTTCCTGTTTGCTCTGTATGTAGAGTTGTTTTGAAATATTGAACATATTTGCTTTGAATTTTATTTCTTGCCTTCTTAATTTTGTATTAATTCTCTGAATAAAATGTAAACTCAATATTGAATTTACTTTTACTGCTGCCATGTAGAAACCTAAGAACTGTGGGAATCTTTGTACAATTTCTGTCTAATGTTCTTGGTTATTAACTTGGACCCTTGTTACTAAAGTTCAAAGTATTTTTTTGTTTGAAAGAAACTAAATCAGAAACTTTTTCATATATGTAGTCTTTATTTTATGCTTAAACGAAGCAGGAAAATATTCTGGCCTCTGAATGCAGAATTGATTTTAGTGACACAACATTAGTAACTTAAGTAAGTGCTTCTAGTTATTTTCTCAGCAGAGATTCGTTTGTATAAATTTGTTTGCAAATTTCTGTTGTCTTCCTGTGACAGTCTACTTGAATGAAGGACAGTGACTACAGTTCCCCCCAAACAGAGAAAAAATAGCTGACTTACCAGACACATTGGTCTTCTTGATTTGACCTTCCCAAAGTGTGATGTTCTTAAGTTAATGGTTCTCAATTCCTTTGGACTTAGTATGCTGAAACTAAGTAAGAGCAGCTCTGAGAATGTTGACAGTTAGTCTGTCAGAAGATAGGGCTGGTTTTTAATGTTTTATTTTTTAAATTAAAGAATCTATCATGCTTTGGCTTGTGCCCAAATAGGATGCCTCAAAACTTTGATCATTATTTAAATGGATAATCCCTTCACAAAATTTAACAGCCAACTCTTGCTTTTCTACTCCTACCTTGTGCTGTCCAGTGTACAGATATAGTAGGCACACAGATCATGTGAGAAGGACATGTGGACAAATGGAGTCTACTTGAACAGCATAAATATTTTTCATTACCTGAGTACAATGACTGCCATAGCAGTTGCTTAGAAAAATACTTGCTGAACTAAGTTACTCTAAATAGCTATTTTTTTCTTTCTCTTTCAGTGTCATTACTCTCCGAGTTAGAGTTTGGTCAAGAAATCATAAATCACTACTGGTATTTCTGTAGGGAAGGGTTTAATATGGGGAATTGGTCTTACATAGCTACTAGAAGGCCTGGGAAAATGTAGGTCAGGGAGGCCACTATGCAATCTGTCAGTGTAGGAATTGCAGGGAGCTACCAAGTACCAAGGTGAGCAGTGGAAATCTCCTCCCAAAAACACATAGAGCTATGAAATATAACAAAGAAAAATCTTCCTAAAATAAAGACCACAGGACACAGGACAACATCCAGACCACATCCACACCTGCAAGAACCCAGCGCCTTGCAAAGGGGGTAAGATACAAGCCCCGGCCCGGCGGGACCTGAGCGCCACTCCCCCCAGCTCCCGGCGGGTGGAAAGAAACGAGCGGTTTTTTTTTTTTTTGGCGAGTGCTTTTTGGAAGCCTTAAAGGGACAGGGACCCCGTTGCTAGGGAGGCAGGGTGGCGGGACCGGTGAGCGGGTGCCTGGGACCAGCGCCTGAGGACAAAGAATATCGTGCGTTTTTCCCTATGGGACCGGTGGGCGGGTGCCTGAGAACGGCGCCTGAGGACGGAGGAAATCGCGCGTTTTTCCCCCCTTTTTTTTTTTTCTCCTTTTGGTGAGTGCTTTTTGGAAGCCTTAAAGGGACAGGGACCCCAGTGCTAGGGAGGCAGAGCAGCACGACGGGTGAGCGGGTGCCTGGAACCGGCGCCTGAGGACAAAGAATATACCGCGTTTTTCCCTGCGGGACCAGAGGGCGGGTGCCTGAGACCGGTGCCTGAGGACGGAGGAAATTGCGCATTTTCCCCCTTGTTTTTTTTTTTTTTCTCTTTTTGGCGAGTGCTTTTTGGAAGCCTTAAAGGGACAGGGACCCCGTTGCTAGGGAGGCAGGGTGGCGGGACCGGTGAGCGGGTGCCTGGGACCAGCGCCTGAGGACAAAGAATATCGTGCGTTTTTCCCTATGGGACCGGTGGGCGGGTGCCTGAGAACGGCGCCTGAGGACGGAGGAAATCGCGCGTTTTTCCCCCCCTTTTTTTTTTCTCCTTTTGGTGAGTGCTTTTTGGAAGACTTAAAGGGACAGGGACCCCAGTGCTAGGGAGGCAGAGCAGCACGACGGGTGAGCGGGTGCCTGGAACCGGCGCCTGAGGACAAAGAATATATCGCGTTTTTCCCTGCGGGACCAGAGGGCGGGTGCCTGAGACCGGTGCCTGAGGACGGAGGAAATTGCGCATTTTTCCCCTTGTTTTTTTTTTTTCTCTTTTTGGCGAGTGCTTTTTGGAAGCCTTAAAGGGACAGGGACCCTGGTGCTAGGGAGGCAGAGCAGCAGGACCGTTGAGCGGGTGCCTGGGACCGGTGCCTGAGGACAAAGAATATCATGTGTTTTTCCCTGTGGGACCGGTGGGCGGGTGCCTGAGGACGGAGGAAATCGTGCGCTTTCCCCCTTTTTTTTCTCTTTTTGGCAAGTGCTTTTTGGAAGCCTTAAAGGGACAGGGACCCCGGTGCTAGGGAGGCAGGGCGGTGGGACTGGTGAGCGGGTGCCTGGGACCGGCACCTGAGGACACAGAATATCCCGCGATTTTCCCTGCGGGACCAGTGGGCAGGTGCCTGAGACTGGTGCCTGAGGACGGAGGAAATTGCGTGTTTCCCCCCCCCCTTTTTTTTTTTCTCTTTTTGGCGAGTGTTTTTTGGAAGCCTTAAAGGGACAGGGACCCCGTTGCTAGGGAGGCAAGGCGGCGGGACTGGGGAGAGGGTGCCTGGGACCGGCGCCTGAGGACAAAGAATATCGTGCATTTTTCCCTGCGGGACCGGTGGGCAGGTGCTTTTTGGAAGCCTTGAAGGGACAGGGACCCTGGTGCTAGGCAGGCAGGGAAGCAGGACCAGTGAGCGGGTGCCTGGGACCGGTGCCTGAGGACTAAAAAAAAAAATCATGTGTTTTTTCTTTTTTTTTTTTTTTTCTGTTCCCTCTCTCATTGTTGCTGTTGTTGTTTTGGTTTGGAGAGTGCTTTTTGGAAGTCTTAAACGGGCAGGACAGGTCACTTAGACCAGAGGGAGGGAATCTGGGGATCTCTGGGCACTCTAACCCCCTGGGCAGCAGGGAGCACAGGGCCCCTTACGGAGATAAATAGCCTCCCGGCCGCTCCCCCTCCAACAGGGCTCCACCATTTTGGAGGAGCAGCCCCAGCCAGGCCACGCCCGCAGCAACAGCGGAGATAAACCGCATAGCAACCAGGCCAGAAGCAGAAGCCCTGTCTGAGCACAGCTGCACAGCACAAGCCACTAGAGGCCGCTATTCTCCCAGGAGAGGAAGGCGACAAACCAACAAGAAGGGAAGCTCTTCCAGCGGTCACTTGTACCAGCTCTGCAAACTATCTCTATCACCATGAAAAGGCAAAACTACAGGCAGACAAAGATCACAGAGACAACACTTGAGAAGGAGACAGACCTAACCAGTCCTCCTGAAAAAGAATTCAAAATAAAAATCATGAACATGCTGACAGAGATGCAGAGAAAAATGCAAGAGCAATGGGATGAGATGCAGAGAAAAATGCAAGAGCAGTGGATGAAGTCCGGAGGGAGATCACAGATGTCAGGAAGGAGATCACAGAAGTGAAACAATCCCTGGAAGGATTTATAAGCAGAATGGATGAGATGCAAGAGGCCATTGAAGGAATAGAAGCCAGAGAACAGGAACGTATAGAAGCTGACATAGAGAGAGGTAAGAGGATCTCCAGGAATGAAACAACACTAAGAGAACTATGTGACCAAGCCAAAAGGAATAATATTCGTATTATAGGGATATCAGAAGAGGAAGAAAGAGGAAAAGGGATAGAAAGTCTCTTTGAAGAAATAATTGCTGAAAACTTCCCCAAACTGGAGGAGGAAATAATCGAACAGACCATGGAATTACACAGAACCCCCAACAGAAAGGATCCAAGGAGGACAACATCAAGACACATAGTAATTAAAATGGCAAGGATCAAGGACAAGGAAAGAGTTTTAAAGGCAGCTAGATAGAAAAAGGTCACCTATAAAGGAAAACCCATCAGGCTAACATCAGACTTCTCGACAGAAACCCTACAGGCCAGAAGAGAATGGCATGATATACTTAATGCAATGAAACAGAAGGGCCTTGAACCAAGGATACTGTATCCAGCACGACTATCATTTAAATATGATGGCGGGATTAAACAATTCCCAGACAAGCAAAAGCTGAGGGAATTTGCTTCCCACAAACCACCTCTACAGGGCATCCTACAGGGACTGCTCTAGATGGGAGCACTCCTAAAAAGAGCACAGAACAAAACACACAACATATGAAGAATGGAGGAGGAGGAATAAGAAGGGAGAGAAGAAAAGAATCTCCAGACAGTGTATATAACAGTTCAATAAGCAAGCTAAGTTAAGCAGTAAGATACTAAAGAAGCTAACCTTGAACCTTTGGTAACCACGAATCTAAAGCCTGCAATGGCAATAAGTACATATCTTTCAATAGTCACCCTAAATGTAAATGGACTTAATGCACCAATCAAAAGACACAGAGTAATAGAATGGATAAAAAAGCAAGACCCATCTATATGCTGATTACAAGAAACTCACCTCAAACCCAAAGACAAGCATAGACTAAAAGTCAAGGGATGCAAAAACATATTTCAGGCAAACAACAGTGAGAAGAAAGCAGGGGTTGCAGTACTAATATCAGACAAAATAGACTTCAAAACAAAGAAAGTAACAAGAGATACACAAGGACACTACATAATGATAAAGGGCGCAGTCCAACAAGAGGATATAACCATTCTAAATATATATGCACCCAACACAGGAGCACCAACATATGTGAAACAAATACTAACAGAAATAAAGAGGGAAATAGACTGCAATGCATTCATTTTAGGAGACTTCAACACACCACTCACCCCAAAGGATAGATCCACCGGGCAGAAAATAAGTAAGGACACACAGGCACTAAACAACACACTAGAACACATGGACCTAATAGACATCTATAGAACTCTACATCCAAAAGCAACAGGATATACATTCTTCTCAAGTGCACATGGAACATTCTCCAGAATAGACCACATACTAGCTCACAAAAAGAGCCTCAGTAAACTCCAAAATATTGAAATTCTACCAACCAATTTTTCAGACCACAAAGGTATAAAAGTAGAAATAAATTCTACAAAGAAAAAAAAAGGCTCACAAACACATGGAGGCTTAACAACATGCTACTAAATAATCAATGGATCAATGAACAAATCAAAATAGAGATCAAGTAATATATAGAAACAAATGAACTAAGCGCCAACTTTTGTGGGATGCAGCAAAAGCAGTCTTAAGAGGAAAGTATATAGCAATCCAGTCACACTTGAAGAAGGAAGAACAATCCCAAATGAATAGTCTAACATCACAATTATCAAAACTGGAAAACTAAGAACAAATGAGGCCTAGAGTCAGAAGAAGGAGGGACATAATAAAGATCAGAGAAGAAATAAACAAAATTGAGAAAAATAAAACAATAAGCAAAAATCAACGAAACCAAGAGCTGGTTCTTTAAGAAAATAAACAAAATAGATAAGCCTCTAGCCCAACTTATTAAGAGAAAAAGAGAATCAACACAAATCAACATAATCAAAAATGAGAATGGAAAAATCACGACAGACTCCACAGAAATACAATTATTAAAGACTACTATGAAAACCTATATGCCAACAAGCTGGAAAACCGAGAAGAAATGGACAACTTCCTAGAAAAATACAACCTCCCAAGACTGACCAAGGAAGAAACACAAAAGTTAAACAAACCAATTACGAGCAAAGAAATTGAAACGGTAATCAAAAAACTACCCAAGAACAAAACCCCGGGGCCGGACGGATTTACCTCGGAATTTTATCAGACACACAGAGAAGACATAATACCCATTCTCCTTAAAGTGTTCCAAAAAATAGAAGAAGAGGGAATACTCCCAAACTCATTCTATGAAGCCAACATCACCCTAATACCAAAACCAGGCAAAGACCCCACCAAAAAAGAAAATTGCAGACCAATATCCCTGATGAATGTAGATGCAAAAATACTCAATATAATATTAGCAAACAGAATTCAACAGTATATCAAAAGGATCATACACCAGGACCAAGTGGAATTCATCCCAGGGATGCAAGGATGGTACAACATTCGAAAATCCATCAACATCATCCACCACATCAACAAAAAGAAAGACAAAAACCACATGATCATCTCCATAGATGCTGAAAAAACATGTGACAAAATTCAACATCCATTCATGATAAAAACTCTCAGCAAAATGGGAATAGAGGGCAAGTACCTCAACATAATAAAGGCCATATATGATAAACCCACAGCCAGCATTATACTGAACAGCGAGAAGCTGAAAGCATTTCCTCTGAGATCGGGAACAAGACAGGGATGCCCACTCTCCCCACTGTTATTTAACATAGTACTGGAGGTCCTAGCCATGGCAATCAGACAAAACAAAGAAATACAAGGAATCCAGATTGGTAAAGAAGAAGTTAAACTGTCACTATTTGCAGATGATATGATACTGTACATAAAGAACCCTAAAGACTCTACTCCAAAACTACTAGAACTGATATCGGAATACAGCAAAGTTGCAGGATACAAAATTAACACACAGAAATCTGTAGCTTTCCTATATACTAACAATGAATCAACAGAAAGAGAAATCAGGAAAACAATTCCATTCACCATTGCATCAAAAAGAATAAAATACCTAGGGATAAACCTAACCAAAGAAGTGAAAGTCTTATACTCTGAAAACTACAAGTCACTCTTAAGAGAAATTAAAGGGGACACTAATAAATGGAAACTCATCCCATGCTCGTGGCTAGGAAGAATTAATATCGTCAAAATGGCCATCCTGCCCAAAGCAATATACAGATTTGATGCAATCCCTCTCAAATTACCAGCAACATTCTTCAATGAATTGGAACAAATAATTCAAAAATTCATATGGAAACACCAAAGACCCCGAATAGCCAAAGCAATCCTGAAAAAGAAGAATAAGTAGGGGGTATCTCACTCCCCAATTTCAAGCTCTACTACAAAGCCATAGTAATCAAGACAATTTGGTACTGGCACAAGAACAGAGCCACAGACCAGTGAACATATTAGAGACTCCAGAAATTAACCCAAACAAATATGGTCAATTAATATTTGATAAAGGAGCCATGGACATACAATGGCAAAATGACAGTCTCTTCAACAGATGGTGCTGGCAAAACTGGACAGCTACATGTAGGAGAATGAAACTGGACCATTGTCTAACCCCATATACAAAGGTAACCTCAAAATGGATTAAAGACCTGAATGTAAGTCATGAAACCATTAAACTCTTGGAAAAAAACATAGGCAAAAACCTCTTAGACATAAACATGAGTGACCTCTTCTTGAACATATCTCCCCGGGCAAGGAAAATAACAGCAAAAATGAGCAAGTGGGACTACATTAAGCTGAAAAGCTTCTGTACAGCGAAAGACACCATCAATAGAACAAAAAGGAACCCTACAGTATGGGAGAATATATTTGAAAATGACAGATCCGATAAAGGCTTGACGTCCAGAATATATAAAGAGCTCACATGCCTCAACAAACAAAAAACAAATAACCCAATTAAAAAATGGGCAGAGGAACTGAACAGACAGTTCTCTAAAAAAGAAATACAGATGGCCAAGAGACACATGAAAAGATGCTCCACATCGCTAATTATCAGAGAAATGCAAATTAAAACTACAATGAGGTATCACCTCACACCAGTAAGGATAGCTGCCATCCAAAAGACAAAGAACAGCAAATGTTGGCTAGGCTGTGGAGAAAGGGGAACCCTCCTACACTGCTGGTGGGAATATAAATTAGTTCAACCATTGTGGAAAGCAGTATGGAGGTTCATCAAAATGCTCAAAACAGACCTACCATTTGACCCAGGAATTCCACTCCTAGGAATTTACCCTAAGAACGCGGCAATCAAGTTTGAGAAAGACAGATGCACCCCTATGTTTATCGCAGCACTATTTACAATAGCCAAGAATTGGAAGCGACCTAAATGTCCATCAGTAGATGAATGGATAAAGAAGAGGGGTACATATACACAATGGAATACTACTCAGCCATAAGAAGTGGAAAAATCCAACCATTTGCAGCAACATGGATGGAGCTGGAGAGTATTATGCTCAGTGAAATAAGCCAAGCGGATAAAGAGAAATACCAATGATTTCACTCATCTGAGGAGTATAAGAACAAAGGAAAAACTGAAGGAACAAAACAGCAGCGGAATTACAGAACCCAAAAATGGACTAACAGGTACCAAAGGGAAAGGAACTGGGGAGGATGGGTGGGCAGGGAGGGATAAGGGGGGGGGAAGAAGAAGGGTGGTATTAAGATTAGCATGCATGCCGGGGAGGGAGAAAGCGGAGGGTGGGCTGCACAACACAGAGAGGACAAGTAGTGACTCTACAACATTTTGCTAAGCTGATGAACAGTAACCGTAATGTGGTTGTTAGGGGGGACCTGATATAGGGGAGAGCATAGTAAACATAGTATTCTTCATGTAAGTGTAGGTTAAAAATTAAAAAAAAAAAAAAGAAAGAAAGAAAGAAAGAAAAGGGGTATTACTCCTTGATAGGATAAAACTATTGGTAAATCAAAGATCAACGCATGCTTTAAATATCCTTAATGTTGATTACGTAAAGGGTCTCAGATGATCAGCTATGGAGGTACTCTTTTCTGATAATATTCCTTTCTCTTAAAAAAAAAAAAAGCAGTTACTGTGTGCTGACCTCCAATGAGTTCTGCACAGTGGTATAGAGGGCATGTCAAAGTGTGGGCAAAGGGTCTTTTTGTTTCTATGCAGAAGATCAAGGCCTAGGTTGGATACCCAGAAAATGAACTAAGATACGATATGAGGAGGAGCTTCCGGCATCAGCACTCTCTGGAGGACTTGTGCCGGGGTATGATCATCAAAAAGCCTCCACAGGGATCCGGACGATGCTGCAGTTGTGGCTGCATCCAGCCCACCGTCTCCTGGACTTGCCATAGGAATGAGGAGGGAGATGTCTAGGCTGGCATGTGCATACAGTGAGACAATGAATTTGACCGGATCTGTACTGTTGGAACTCAACCAGGAGTTGGGAGGGGTGCAAGTTGTAGCACTCCAAAATCTTATGACTATAGACTATCTATGGTTAAAAGAACATATGGGATGTGAACAGATCCCAGAAATGGGCTGCTTTAATTTGTCTGATTTCTCTCAGACTGTTCAAGCACAGCTGGACAATATCCATCATATCATAGACAAATTTTCACAAATGCCTAGGGAGCCTAAATGGTTTTCTTGGCTTCACTGGAGATGGATGGTAATTATAGATTTGCTTTGTTTATGTCACCGTATTCCTATTATGTTAATATGTGTGTGCAAATTAGTCAGTAGTTTAAAACCTATACATACTTAAGGTACTCTACAAGAAGATATGTCAAAGAAATAATCAATCCTCCCATGTTTTCTTCCATATGCTACCTCTATAGCTTTTCTTCTTCCTTCCTAATTACAACCCTTAAATAGAATTTGTGCCTCATATCGAATTTACCGAGTATCATAATTCCTCCAGGTGGTAAAGATACCTCGAGACAAGTGCTGGGCATAGAAGCCACAGGGCATAAATCTGCAAAGAAGTAAAAAGCTAACCTTTTCAAACAATATGGCTTCTCTCTCAGTTACCAACTTTACATTGCCCTGTATGGCCCCAGAAGATGACTGGTTAGCCAGACACGGGTAAGATTCCTCAAGGGAGGAACAACCTAAGACAGGCACAGTCGCAGGGGGCCATCAGGTGAGAATTTGGGGATCAACAGAGGTGAGGCTCAGAACCTCACCCCCCCTGCTTTGAGAGATCTTCTGCATCCGTGGATGTTTTGCTGCCCTTGTCTAGCTTGGATTAATACTTAGTCCATAGGCACACACCTGATCATCTGATCATCTACATTTGCCCTCTTACAGCACTAAAGTATGTTTTCTACCTTTATCTTGCATCTACCTACCACTTCAGCATTTTATTAAAAATAAAAATAATAATAATAATAAAGGGAGAAATGTGGGATCAACATATAAATCAAGTACAAAAATCAAATGAATATTCATATTTGACCTGATTGTTTATAGGTCATAATGCGTGATCAAAACCGAAAGTTTCTGTGATGAATGCCCTTGTACTGTTCACCATGTAAGAATTTATTCACTATGTAAGAATTCGTTCACCATGTAAGAACTTGTTCGTTATGCTTCAGAAGATTGGACACTGACGAGAATTAGGCTTGAGATGGATTAATGATTGTACATTGAGCATTGACCCCCCCCTATACTGAATTTTATTGTTGTTAACAACCATTTGATCAATAAATATGAGAAATGCCCTCTCAAAAAAAAAAAGAAAAAGATGCTTGGAAGGTACTGGCAAATCTCACACTAACTGTCTGATGCCCATTAGCTTGTTTGCAGTTATCCCTGGAGAATACTTGTACTTCTCTTTTCCAAATTGGGTACAAATGCCTCTGATTGTTGAAATCTAATTGGATCCATGTGGATAGGTGTCTAGTAGAAGGGATAACTTAGAAGGGTGATGATAGAACGGAATATTCAACATTGTCCAGTGCATTTGACCCTTTGGAACACATAGCATCTATACTGACCTATATCCACATTTTAACCTCCAAAGAACAAAAATAATACGATTCTGCCTGACATTCAGGAACCACCCGTGTTAAAATAGTGCAGACACCTTCTTCCCCAGGACATAAGCTTCAAAAATTTCTCTGTCTATCTCTGTGTGATGTTCCTCTTCCTTAATTAAAATCCCCCTTGATTAAAAGTCTTCTATAGTGTAAAGTGGAGTGATTGGAAAGGAAGAGGGGAAAATTTGATATATAAATGTATGCATATCAAGGAAAGATAATATGCATTGTTACTAACCTCATTTTGTATAACTAATCGAGTCCATAGTTTATATCAATGTATACATACACCTACAAATATATTCATTTTCTCTTACATTACCCATTTTGTGTTCCTTTGCCAGAATGTTTTGCTCCTCTCCCTTTTAGCAAGGATGTGACCGTTTCATACCTTCTCCATTCTTCTGCATAAACTGGGGGGTCCATATATGTAGAAAAGGTGGCAGCAGGTATTTCTAGCAATATGGCAGGCAAAATAACCTGAGGAACATCCTGGGACAAAATTTAATGCTAGTTAAAAATGCAAAGGAAAAACTTTCTCTAATTACATAGGTAAATTATCAAGAAAAGGAATGCTCAGAAGCAAAAAGAAAACACTAGCAAGAGAACAAGTACTGAGGCTGATGGGTACACTGGTGGGGGTGGGAATGGGGATCATCTGTTAATTTCTTACAGGCTAGATACTTCAGTTTTACTGGGCTGCATTTTGGGGACAGGAGACAAAGCCATGGGCTGGAGAAATGTGGGTAGTCAGCAAAATGTAAAATAACCTTGGCAAAAGAGTAAACGAGGTAGAACATGTCAGGGTTATGGTGGAAAATGTAAGCCTCAACCTATGTTGTCGTGCATGGGGGATAAGTCTCCCATGGGAATTCCTTAACACAGCCAGTCCCTGTGTAGTTTTTGTGTATATGTTTGCCTTAGCTATATGTCCTAAAAAGCCTCAGTCTGAGAGTTTTATCTTTTCTGGAGGAATGTACATACAGCCCTCAAAACATTCTCAGAAATACTCAAACAAAATCCAAAATCAACCATAACTATCATAAGAGAGAAAAATGACAAATGACAGGATTAAATTTGTAAGGACTGCAGAAATTGGAAGAATCAGAAGCAATGAGGGAATCAAAGGTATGATAAAGGAATAAGAAAATAGTGATAATGTAGATTTCAGAACTAATGTAATACTGAATTAGAATGGTAAACAGACCCAATTGAAGAGAGAATTGGTGACATGGAAAACCAATTTCTTCAAGTCTGAAGAATTTGTAACATCTCTATAGAATGATAGAAGATGAGAAGTCAAAAGCCAAGGTCTTGGCTTTTCAGAAAATTTTCCAGACCAGGTGAAAGGAAAATCCTGGAATTCAGAGTGGCCAATAAAACCCAAACAGATAAAAAGAAATTCCTTTCATAGGTACATTGTTTTCAAATGGCAGAACATAAAGGTCACACAGACCTTAAATGCAGTCAGGGAGGTAAGACTATTAAGAGTAAACACTTAGAATTCTGACAATTCTGCAACAATGGAAATCAGAAGATGATGAAATATTCTAAAATGCTGAGAAAAATAACTCCTGAAACGTTTTTTCAAGAACATACTATTTGATAGAAAAAACAAAACTGGTAGACTCATAAAGGATCTCCTAGAAATAAACACTAAGTGATGGAAAATTATTCCAGGAAGAAGGGATGCAACATAAATGAATAGTGAGCAAGGAAACTTTTAAGTGAGAGTTAATCTAAAGCACTGATTCTCCAAAACTGTAATCATTAAAAAAATCTTAGCTATAGATCAATCCATGATAAACTAAAATGCTAGACAATGTAACTTGGGAGTGGGTCAGCAGAGTTAAAACATTGTAAGCCCCTTTTTATCATTGGGAAGGAGGTAAAATAACTTTGGACTGTTTAATATGCATGTTAAAAATTTTATAAATAGAAGATCACTAAAATATATGGTTTCCAAAACAATAGAAAAAAATGGAATTTGGAAGATTAATCCAAGCATATTGGGAGTAATCACAAAAAATGTAGGAGACGCATTAAAACACCGCCACAGAAAAGCTGAATGTGAGTGAATGGACGGAGAAAGTCACACCAGGCAAGTCCTAATCCAAAGAAGGCTGAGGGAGCTATGTTAATATGGCAAGATAGACTTTAAGCCAGAATGCATTACTAGAAAATAGTGCAGCTGCTGTGGAAAACAGTATGGCAGTTCTTAAAAAAAGTTAAACAATTACCATGTAATCCAGTAATTCCCTTCTGGGTACATAACTGATAGAACTGAGAACAAGAACTTAAAACAAATACTTATGTTTGTCAATGTTTACAGCAGCATTATTTGCAATAGCCAAAAGTTAGAAACAACCTAAGTGTCTATCAACAGATGAATGGATAGAATGTGGTGTATATATAAAGTGGAATATTATTCAGTCCTAACAAGGAATGTGGTTCTGTTATATTCCAAAACATGGATGAATCTTGAAAACATAAGTGAAATAAGCTAGATGTAAAAGTACAAATATTGTATAATTCTATTTAGAGAATATTTTTAATGAGCAAAGTTGTATAGAAAAAAGTGGACTAGAGGTTACAAGGGTCTGTCTCTGTACTAATTCAACATTGCGTGCATTATGTACCTTATATAAGGATATCTGATATTGGGCAGTTCTGCTCTGTTTTTCTTCAAGAATCATTTAGTTATTTTCCTTGTGCATTTGCAGTTGACCTTTGAAAAACCTGGGTTTAATTTGTGCTGGTCCACTTACACAGGGATTTTTTTCAGTAACTATATATTAGAAAAATGTTTGGAATTCCAACAATTTGAAAATACATTTTCTCCAGCTTAATTTCTTGTAAAAATATAGTATATAACACATATACAAAATGTGTGTTGACTGTATATGTTATTGGTAAAGCTTCCAGTCAGCAGTAGGCTATTACATTTTTGGGGGTCAAAGGTCTTATGTGGAGTTTTTACTGCACTGAGGAGCGGGGGTTGGTGCTCCTAACTCCCACATTGTTCAAGGGTTAATTCTTATAGAAATTCTAGAAACAAGTTGCAGAAATACAATTGCTTAGATTTTTTTGGGATTACATTTGTTTTATAGATGAATTATGGGAGAAATGACAGTTTTGCAATATTGAGCCTTCCAGACTCTGGTGATGGTTTGAGCACATCTCTCTGTCTTCATTAATGACTCTAAGTTCTGTAATTTTAATCCATAGAGGCTGTAGTAGTCTGAATAATGAACCCCCAAAATATCAGGTCTTAATCCTTAGACTCTGTTGTTGTTATCATCTGTAGTAAAAGGATATTTGCAGATGCATTAAGTTAAGGATCTTGAGATGGATTATCCTGGATTCTCTGGGCAGGACCTAAATGTATCATTACAAGTGAAAGGCAGAGGGAGATGTGATTCCAGAAGATGTGAAGGCAATTTGACTACAGAGGCAGACATTGGAGTGATGCAACCACAAACCGAGGAATGCAAGCAGCTGCCAGAAAATGGAAGAGGCAAGAAACAGGTTTTTCCCTAGAGTCTCCAGAGGGAGTGTGGCCCTATCAACAGCTTGATTTCAACTCAGTGATACTGATTTTGGATTTCTGGCCTCCAGAGCTATGAGACAACAAATTCTGCCTGTTATTTTAAATTGTCAAGTTTGTGGTAATTTATTACAGCAGCCACGAAGAAACTGACTCAGAGGACTTGCACATCTTGTTATATTTATTCCTAGGTACTTGATAATTTTTGTTTTTATAAATGATATATATATTTTTAAATGTACATTTCCCATGACTTTGTTGCTGGTGTAGAAAATAAAATGAAATTTTATGTTGAGTTTTGTTTGCTGCAACCTTGCTTAACTCATTAATTCTAATGGATTTTTCTATGTGCCAAATCATGCTACCTATAAATAAGATCAGGTTTGTTTCTTCCCTACTAATACTTACACAATAAAACAAAAAACAAAAAAAATTTGTTTTATTATGCTGCCTATGACATCAATACAATTTGAAAAGAAATAATAATGAAAATTTCCTTCTGTTTCTGATCTCAAAGGTAAACTTCCAAGATTTTACTATTAAGTATTATATTAGCTATAGATTTTTGTAGACACAATCAGGCTAAGGAAGTTTTATTGTTTTTCCCTATTCTTGGTTTGCCAAGATGTCTTAAATATTAATGGTATTGTGAGTTATAGGAAATATGTATTTGGTCCTTGCCCAGTTTCTAACACAGAGATCCTAAATTAGATCTCATCACTTGGGATTTCCTAAGTGATGAGAATGCTGAGGGTGTCTCCTGTTATGTTAATGAGGTGACTTTTGGAAAGCTACTGGGTCACCTAAGGATTGAGGTTGGTTGCTAGGGGAACCAAACTCTGGTGACCCAGGTGCTTAGAGGGTTGGAACTTTCAGTCCCACCCCTTGATTTCTGGGGAGGGGAAAGGTGCTAGAGGTTGAATCAATCACCAGAAGCCAATGATTTAATCAACTTTGCCTATGTGATGAAGACTCCATAGATACCTAAAAAGAGGGGTTTGGATAGCTCTTGGGTTGGTGAACAAATGATGGTGCAGGGAGAGTGGTGCCCCTGGAGAGGGCAATGGAGTTCTGTACCCCTTCCCACAAACCCTGTTCTCTGTTGATTCATATCCTTTAATACCCTTTGTAATTGATGGGTAATTTAGCAAGTAAATGGGTTTCCTGAGTTCTGTGAGCCACTCTAGCAAATTAATCAAACCCAAGAAGTGGGTGTGGGAACCTCTGATTTACAGCCAATCAGTCGGAAGCACAGGTAACAGCCAGGGTTTTCTATAAGCACCTGAATTTTTGGGGCAGGCTTATGGGACTGAGCCCTTAACCTGTAGATTCTGATGCTATCTCTGGGTATAGTGTCAGAATTGAGTTAATTGCTTGGTGCTGTGGGAACCCCCCCCCAAAATTGGCGTCAAATCATTAATATAGTTCAAATATAACACTGAAGAAAGTAATGATGTAAAAGGCTTGATTTACACAAATACTTGTTTAGCTTCTCCCTGCTCAGCTGGTGCCAGAGCTAAACAGAGGAATCATTTTCCTGATGTGATGCTTGGACTGAAACACCCCAGAATAAGCCAATTTGCCCTTGTCTTGCCAATGGGTTTCAGCCCTGGGCAAGTTCGCTATGGATTCAGTGTGACCAAAGAAAATAACAGCAAAACATTCTTGGGGTGAAAGGGTTATACCCAACTTTATTTCCAGGTGGCAGGTCAGTCACCAAAATCCTGTTCACTTAGAGCAAGTCTGCATGCAGCAAGCTGGTCCCTGCCTCTCGGCCCCTCTGTCCTCACAGCCATCCCACACAGCCGTCCTCCGGGCCTCTGTCCTCAGCACTGCCACCACTCCAGCCTCTGCTCTGCTCTCCTACAGCCTTGCAACCCTGCCACGGTGTCGTGCCCAGACCACTGGGCGGAGCTCTTTATATAGAGTCAACAGCCATGTATTGCCCACAGATGTGCAGGAAGCTAGTCAACCATGGCCAGGTGAGAACTCTCATTTTATCCACAGCCCTTCTCTCAAGCCATTTTTGGCTTCCACTTAACTTGGATTGAGTTGGAAATAAGTGAATTGAAGTCTGTGTTGAGACTGAAAAAAATACAATGATTTGGAGTCTTGAAGTTCTTCAACACTTATTACCTGAAAGAGTGTCGATAAGTGAGCTTTTACTTCTATATTATATATAACTTATGGAAGGTAAAACTTCCCAGAGATGTGAATGGGAAGTAGGTAATTGAGAGAGAAGGTATTACCTATTCTTTATTAAATTATGAACTTTAAAAACTTCAAAAAGTAAGTGAAACTATATAGTAAACTAAGTTACTGTTAGAAAAAGCATAAAAACCTAAATGTGATTTATCCCCACCAGGAGGTTTAAACATTTTAACAGTAAGGTATTAACAAAGGGTCACGTGGTGGAAAATATGCCAGGAAGCTGCTCAGGCTGAGTGGGCGTTGGGGGGAGAATTGCTAAGGACCTGGCTATACCTGTTTGAGAAGAGAAAGAAGTTTTAAACCTACCAATGAAATTAAGACAAATGTAAGAGAAGGCCTAATATGCATATAACTGGCTTAGGTGACATCCAGGAAGGAATGTGAACCCTGTAGTACTCAGCCAATGAGGAACCAGGGGAGGGACTCGCATAGTAGGGAATAAATTACTTGCACCAAGTGCCCCAGGTGTGCCTGCTTACCAGTCACCTTATCTTGCAAGACCGTCATTAAAGCCTCGCCCTGCTGTTCTCTGTCTCCATGTCCACTTACTGAGTTTGGACCAGTGAGTGTGTTTCTCACAGTTACCAAAAAAGGAGATATCCAAAATTTAAGTTGACTTAATAAATAACTTTAACTTGATTCATTGCAGCATCACTGTATCTCTGCAGGTCTGGCTTCCCTAGTATCTCACGGAGAACATTTCAGGTAAAAGTCAAATTTGATGCCTGGCCATAAATATTACGCTTCTTATTTCCGGTTAATTTCACTTCTTTCTTTTATATTATCAATGCTCCTGTCCTTTTGAACATTGGAATGTGGATTGCAATGTGGCAAATGTTAAGAAGTGGGAAAAGCTGTTGGAAAATAATCTGAGGTCAATTTACTTTTCTTTTGGACTAGAGCACTCCTTTGGCCCAGTGCTCGCGCCCACGTCATCTGCCTCAGGCGGGTGATGCCAGGGTTCTGGTTCGCGCAGCCGATGAATGAGCTTCACAAACAGTCAAGGTAGGAGAGCAAGGTGTACAGGCTTTTATTTAGAGATAAAGTGAATGGACAGAGCTCCCGGCTCACGCCAGGAGGGGACAAGAGAGTCCGTAGTGGTGCTTTGTCAAGGGGGTTTTATAGGCAGTTGAGGATTTCTCAAGGACATGAAAAAAACTTAGGGGTGTGGACTTGTTAAGTGGTCCCTGAATATTAAAAATTAACATAGGGAATTTCCTGCCTTGATTTCTCTCTGGGACACCAGCGCCTTGGTCCGGGAGCACATCAAAAGGTTTCCTGCCCAGCCCCCAAGGTGGGCTGAGGTATTGTCTGTTTGCTAAAGAATCTTGCCTCTTGAACTACCTGGGTGTTAAAATGCAATCTTATCTTTGAGATGGAATTCTTCCTGCCTTTTACCATGCCGTCTACAGCTGGGTCAGCATGCTAAGTTAGTTGCTCAGTTTGCAAAATCACCTCGTCAGATCTGAAGGAGGAAAGACAGCACATAGGCCTGGGCCTTTTAGTATGTTAAAGTGAATCTTACACATGGTTACAAATGATTAGCATAAAAAAACGTGTGCTACTCTTCTTTATCTGGGGAACATTAACTGATCTCGCTGAAGAATGATTCTAGAGCTTAATGTTTAACATACAGTTTTAGTAGGGGGGGTTTCCTTGCATGTAGTTACATTGCTCTGACTGCAAATATCTGGCCCTGCCCCCTCCGGAGGCCCTCACTCTACTCTGACTACATCCACGTCCCTGTCTCATGGGCAGAGGAAAGCGAAGCTGCCACTGCTTCATTCTGTAGTGGTGTCTCTGTAGGATGGATCAGGGATCCCCACAAGGGTATAAGTGGGGTCAGACATGTTTGGACAAGTCTGAATGGGTGGGCTGGACCCCCAGAAGCCTATTTGGTGAGGGCTTGAGCAGACTTCAGCTGCTGGAGGGGAGGGTAGTCCTGAGAAGATCCAGGTTCACCACTTGGACCAGCCCTTGAATATATGGCTGAGGTCTTTGGATGTCAGGGGCATCTTCTGCTAAACGTGACAGTGGACACAGCAGTTTGGGCATGTTGAGAGGTACACACAGGGAAGTGAGGGCTTCTCCGCAGCGTCACCACGTCCCACCAAGTGCCCTGCCTTCCGGGGAGAGCTCAGAGGTGACAGGTAGCTCTCTGGACATTGCCAAGGGGACAGGCCACACTGCACCTAGCAGTGGATTTGTTCGGGCACATTGATGTGCACCTTCTAAAATATTCTGGAGCCCTTCTGCAGAGACTAAAGGCCTCTGAAGGCAGACAGGAGAAAACCCCAGAGAGAATTTTGAGTTACTGCCGGCCATATATTAAGGTTATTTCATTGGCCTTGCAGCCTTGTGGGGCCCAAGGAAACTTGGGTTACATAAAAAAGGAAAAGCATACTGTAGTTGGCAAACAAAATATGTCTTTGTGTGTGTGTGTGTGTGTGAGAAATGAGCTTTCATGTAGCAGCTTTGGCAGTGGTTTCAGCCAGTCTCCAGCACTTTTTAAATGATATTTTCTGAGCCTGGAAACCAAGCAGGCAGATCATGGAATTTTGGCTGGAGATGTTTTTTAAAAATGTGGGCTAGCAGTGAAAAGGAAGGCAGGAATTTGGCTGGAAGGCCTTTATGGGCTGCAGAGCAAACCAAGCAGGGTTTCCATGGTGGTGCTTCTACTGTTTATATAAACAAAGGTTTTTCCTGACAAATGTACTTCATATTTAATAGTCCTTAATCCACAGGGCCTCTTCTCTTTGTGGGTAGCTAGTTCATTCCATTTGGACTTGCGTAGAGTTTTATTATTATGTATGGTTGTTTTTCAGGTACCCAATACACTTCAGAATTAAGTGTTAAGTGCTGATATCTTGAAGTGCAAAGGTGAAAGGTGATTGTGAAGAGAGATTAACCTTCAATAAGAATGTGTAAAATAGGCTTTTCATGGACTCAAAGTCTATTGAACCAGCCTACAGTGAGCATTCAGAAGTATAGACTGATATTTTAATTCTGCCCACATGTCTGGCAGAACTTGGACTCCACCTACCTAACTTCTTTGTTACTTGTAAGACCACTGCACCCCTCCCAGTCAACCACACTTCATGTTGCCAGCCTGAGATGTTACCCTCTCAGCCCATATCCAATCATCTATGAAGTCTTAACAAGCTCTTGTAGTATAAGAGGACTCACTTGGTTGTAAGTAATGAAAACCCTACTCTTTTGAACCAAAGCAAAAAAGCAGATTTACTGGATCGGGTAACTGCAATGGCAGGTATAGTCCAGCCTCAGGAATTGTTGGATCAAGCATACATGCCCATCTCTCCAGAGGGTGCCAGATTCTGGCACATCTGACATTGTTCCCATGGTTTCCACGAAGATCCAACCCATCTAGAAACTTAAGGTATTAGATAAGGAACTTGAGTGCTTTCAGGCATCCTTTTCCTAGAAATGTGGAGTGATCAGGAATCTCTCAAGCTTGGGTAGAGCTGTTCACACTTCCCTCCTTTCTGAACATCTAGACACATCTCTAGAGCTGTCCAGAGGCTCAGAGAAGCCTTTGGGGGTTTCTTCAGTTGCTGCCTCATCACTGCCCTGAGGTCTCCAAGGTCAACAGGGAGCACTGAGGGCCCGTATCCAACTGTGAGCACCAGACTTCTCTGCTGATGCCCCTTCCAGGGTTTGCCTAATAAATAAATGGTTCTATTCCAAGTCTGCCAAAGTGAATGATGTGTGCGTACATGGCACCCGGACTCCAGTGATCCAGATGAACCCCAGTTACGTCCCCTGGGTGTCCCCAGGAGCAGCCAATCTGGAGAACATCTGTTAGCTTGATTACCCTAACTACAGGCCCCCTCCCAGCTACAGGACCTCAGTGTCCCCCACCATCCTGAATAACACAGGCATTTCTGGAAGTCCTCAGGAGGTTTGCTCATGTGTTTGGAAACAAATCCGTTCATACCTTCTGCCGGGTCTGGGTTGGATGTCTGCACACCTGTGATGCCCGCTCCTCAGGGCCTTGTGTGGCTGCAGGAACCCCTCTCTGGTCACCACAAAGTTGCAGATCCTTGAAGTACTAACGGCTCAGCTGCTGGAGTGGGTGGGGCTGGGACAGCACACCGTGATTGCCCTCTTATCCTTTGCTCCACTGTCTCCTGTTTGGGTTTCTCCTCTTCCAGGTCCACCTCCACCTCAATACCACAGGTCCTACCTTCCAGGCTTACATATTCACCACATGTTATTTTAGTGAGGCCCCAAAAGACCTCCAGGGTCACAGAGCTGGTTGGTGACCCCCAGGGCTGGGATCCAGATGTCCTCATTCTCTGCTTTTTCCCTTTATAATGATGAACACCTTTTCTTTCAAAAATAATATCTGAGAGAACTGTTGGTTTCAAATGTAAAAAAAAAAAAGAAGAGAAAAAGAAAAAAGAGGCACCTTGTAAATATAGCATGGGTTTTAGTTCTGAGAATCTAATTTGAGAACTTTGGGGAGGGGAGTGGAATGATATGAGGGCTATTTGCTTGAGGGCCCTGAGGAGGAGGGCTTCTCCAGACAGCACCAACTTGATCTAAAGACAGTCGCTTGTGGCAGAGGGAAAGGTCCAGCTCTGGGGGGACAGGGCAGCCGAGCTCTGTCCACAGGGGCCTCACGCAGGGACCAGACTGGAGCTCAGAACTGAGAGTTTGGGGTCGAGCGGGAGAGCAGCGCACAGAGAAAGAGACTCGTTGGTGGGAGAAAATGGCGAGTGGCCCGGAGTGGCCCAGACTCCCTGGAATTCTTTGAATTGGTAGGTTGGAACTTGTGGGGTTCACGGTACCCACAGTTCTAAAGGTGGGGCTGAGCCAGAAAAATGCCGCTTTGTGCTGTTACTGCGACTTGCTTGTACCCATCTCCAGGTGGGTATGACCTGCGGAAGGAAGCAGAGGGTCATTCCGGCGGACAAAGCAGTGAAGTTGTTCGGGGGTAATAACCTGAGGGGAGGCGGAATGACGCAAGTTGCTGCGGCCGAGAGGCCACAAGGGGGCAGTGCTTCCCAAGCCTTGGTCGAAATGGGCACAATCCCTTGGGAGTCGGGAGCGCGAAAAGAAATGTAGCCACGCTGCACAGCCCTTTATCCTTTATATGTATGTATTCCTCTGGGAGGCGCAGCACGCCTGCGATAACCGCGCGTGAACTGTCCTGGGAGGCTGAGGTGGCGGTGTGTCCAGAGCCATACCACAGAGACACCCTGGGGCGCCTCTCGCGCTGCACTCCCGGGGTCACCTGGCGGCTGCCTCCGAGCCCTTCTCCCCGCTAGGGCTCCCACCGCCACGGCCTCGCCTCCCTCCCCTTCCAGAAATACTTGGTGAGCTGCCACTGAGTTGCAGGCACTTTTTGAGGCCCTGCAGGTACTGATCGTGTGGGATTTAGGTTCTGGAAGGGAGGTGCTGAGGTCTCTCTTGTCACCTGGGCACCGCCTGCACCTGTGCCTGGAGCCCCGACACACCCTGTCAAACGGAAGATGCTGCAGTCGCCCCAGGCCTGCCTTTAGAAGGACCAGTGACAGAGGGCCTTCAGTCCGGACATGAATATTTGTCTTCCGCATCCCCGGGTGTGGCTGGGGAATAACCCGGAATGGTGATCGAGTGACAGGAGCTGCAGGGGCACCGAATGAGCACAAGGGCGAGTTTGGAGACATGGGGGTTGGGGGTTGGGGTGGTGGCTCTGATGACACAGATCAACGGGTATTTCTTTGAGGCTCCAGTAGTCACAGTGACAGGGCAATCACAGTATTGCTTTGGATGAGCTCCCTCCCCACAGTGACCAGAAAATTCCCAAGAGTGCTCTGAACACAGAGAGAAATACCTGCAAGGTGCGGCCATCCTGCCTTCCCCTAACATCAGAGCAGGAGTAAAGGAGCTGTTGTGTGCAGGGCATCTGCGCCAGACTGGAAACTGTTCTCCTCTGTGCTTTCGTTATCTGTGGTTTCTGTTGGCCTCCTTCACTGGATCGAGGAAGTGGTTGTTGCCTGGGAGAACTAGACCCAGAGTCCTGGCTTCTTGTAGGAGGAGGAGCAGCTGTGAACTGGGGTTCCTGACTGATGGATGGTCACCATAGGTGGGTGTGTTAAATTAGGTGCTGGATTTACACACAAAAAGCCCTTCTTCAGTTGTGCAAAGCCTCATGACCTCTCTCTTTCTAACCTTTTGGTGACTAAGGCTCACATCGTGTCCACCATCTTCAATCCTCACAGAGCTGGGTTGAGAAGATAATTCCAGAAGCTGACACAGCTACCTTCTACAGAAGTTTGTATGTCTGACATTTGATTGCAAATTGCAGCAGTCCAAGGCTTTGTAGCTCAAGTGTTGAAAGTAAGAAAATGAATCTATCTGTAAACATCTTTCTCCTTAAAATTTGTTCTCTCATCTCTTTTCTTTTTGGCTGCTACCCCTTTGTCACAGGTCAGCAAAGCTGGGACATTTCTCCGTGCACAGCAAAATGCAGACCAGAAAAGAATGTGGATCTCCCCAAGGTGAGTGTGCTGTCTGCCTCAGGCTCCTGGGCTGAGGAGTGACCAGGACACATTCGTCTCTGGCATAGCTAAAATGGGGGTCCAAGGTGAGTGGGATTTTGGCCTTGATTTGGAAGTTGGATTTGGTTATTCAAAACATTTCTGAATTCCTGGGTGCAGAGGTAGCTTTGGAACTCTATGTCTCACTTAATGTCTGCATCTTGCTCCATGAGCAACGGTCCTGATGGAGAGAAGGGCAGATGTGCAGCCTCTTGGGTGGCTAGCTCTTTAGCTAATCTGCACGGCTGGTTTGCAAGGATTGACTTGTCAGTTGTCTGGCTGAGAGCTGATCTGAAAGGACCTGGGCTAGGAGATGGCGGAGCAGGGAGTGCCAGCCACACCCAACTGTAGATTCACTTGCATCAGTCATGCCTCACTCAGCCTTGACTCCTGAAATGCCTGACCAGCTTGCCATTGTTTGACCAGTATGTGTGACTCTCAGCAGTTACCTGCTAGTATAAACCCATGTTTCAGTCAACTTCACAGCCTATTACTCATGCAGGGCCCCTTACCCCACCCCTAACCCCCCCAGCGTGCTGCACCTTCCTGAGTCTCACTCAGCCTGCTGCCATATAAAAGCTGGTCACGTGTGGTCCTGGCTGTGCCTCTGAATCATGTCATCTCATGGCTGCCCTGGCCTGGGACAGGGACCACTGCTCTCTTTCTTGCTATTCCATGGGAAGAGCTGTGTAAGCTTTTCTCTTCATGTACAGCAGCATAGCTGAAGGCAGGCTGACATTTTGAATAGGACTGTCCTGGAGGCTTGGATGAGTTGACAGCAGTGAGATTCAGAGTGTCCTGGCTACCCACTTACAAGATGTGGCGGCTCTTAAGGTCACAGGCCTGTTCTCAGGAGCGTGGGCCTCCCTGCAGAGTTCTGACTGCCATCCTCTCTTCCCCAAAGAGAGGGCCCTGTCTGCTCTCCCTACACCCAGGCCCATCAATCAGGACAGAGAGTGGAGACTTGAATTCATTTTTGGGACAGACCTTACTTTGTCCCCAGACCCAGAGAGAAGAGGAAATGCCTTTTCACCACAGCCCAGTGCTAGATCCTCTCATTTCCTGTGCTGGGACCTGCCTTTACCAGGACATCTGACAGAGGGGCCGTTCATCCAGGTCCGAAAGGGCTGCTCTGCAGCCAGGACAACCCTGCTCCTGGGCCCTGAAGGACGGGCGTCACCGAGCCCAGGGCACTGGCTGCCTTGGCTTCATCTCTGTGTGGGCCATGTTGAGAGGCCAGTCCCTCCACATCAGGTGGCACTCACGTTTGCCCAGAACATCTACACCTGGGTTCCTGGTGGCTGCACGGTCTCTGGGGGTCATATGTGGGCCTTTGCTGCTCTCAGGGTGGTTTCCTCAGAAAAAGGCAAATCTGCCTCGGGGGCAGATTTAAGAATTGCTTTTCCTTATGGGCATCAGCTGTTTGGAGCCTCAGAGAGCAGCTCATCCAGACCCAGAAAGTTTCCAGGCTCAGGAGCCGGCTAGGCCTCCAGGTGGGTCCTGTATGCACGTCTGTCCCTGCTCACCATACCAGCTCTGTTAAAGCTCTCCATTCCCAGCAGACCTCCTGCCCTACCACCTGCCCTCCATTCTTGGCAGCTGTCCTCATTTGGGGAGGAAATGGAACCAGAAACCTGGCACCACAGGCTTCTGTCCACATAACTCTGCACAGAGGCATGGTGGCTCCCGGCCTCTCCTCCCTTTCTCCTGCCGCACGGGGGCTCACTGCCCCACCAAGCCTGGCTCTCCCATGTTCAGACTGCTGGCTGTGGAAGGCAGCCTCTAGAAAGTCTCTGGTTCCACCTGGTTTGCCCTCGTTTGCTCCTTCATTTACTTGCTCCGCTGGAAGCTGGTGGTCATGTGGGTGGTCATGTATGGAGAGATCCACGAAGACAGGAACTGAGGGCAGCCTTGAGCCCACAGCCAGTGAGGAACTGATTTCCTCAGTCCAACAGCCTGAGAGGAACTGAATCCTGCCAAGAACCATGTGAGTCAGCCAGGAAGCGGGCCCTGCCTCAGATGAGCCTTCAGATGAGACTGCAGTCCTGGCCGACACCATGAGCCGGAAGACCCAGGAAAGCCTGCCCAGATTCCCTACTCATAAGACCTGTGAAATAATAATGATTATTATGTTAAACAGCTAAATGTTGGAGTAATTTACAACATAGCTATAGATAACAAATACAGTGGCTCTCAGACTTGTCAATTTCTCAACCCTGAAAATGTTGAAAAACTTTGGGGATCCACACTGTTGCCACCTTTTTATTTTACAAAATAAAGACTTGAAAAGTGACAACCAATTTTTACTCTTTATTATTTTTATAAAAAAGGAGCCCCTTTTCATTTTTATTGTTTTTTTTTTTATCACAGTGTTTGTACATACAAATCGACCATTTAAATTTGAGGAATTTTGATGACTTTAAATAATTGTATACTAACTTCCATTATCAAGATAGGGAATGGCTTCCTCATCCTAGAAAGTTTCCCCACACTTCTTTGCAGTCAGTCCCCTCCTTCAGCGTGGGCCCCATGCAACCTGCCATCTGCTCAAGAGGAAGACCTCACTTCCCTGTCGTGTGGGTCTCTCCGTAGGGCAGCTCCCAACATGGCAGTGGACTTCATTAGAGTGAGTGCACTAGAGAGGCCAGAGAAAGTGCAAGTAAGACACTTTATAGGAGGTGAAAGTCCTATAATCTAATCTTAGAAGTGACATCCTATGACTTGTTGTCTCTATTCCCCTAATTAGAAGTATGTCAGAGGTCCAGCCTGCTTGGACTCAGTGGGAATCGGGGTGGGGGGGTGCTCCATCGCAGCTCAAATATCAGGAGATGGTGGTCCTGGGAGCCATGTTAGGAGAGGCCTGACATTGAGTTCTCTTTTGGCTCAGGGTATTTCGTCTTGCAGGAACTTCCATCAATCAGCCAAAGCAGTCAATGGTTAGGAGGCAGATGAATAAGCTGCCAAGTCTTTGTGCCATCCTCTCCTCTCCTGCGCTGCTATCTTTTTTGCTAGCATTGATTTTAGGGTTTTTAAGCACAGATGGTGAAGCTGCAGACAGTGGAAGGACCAAGTTTCCTCTTTGACCTTTTGAGGGGAGAGAGCTGGTTCTCAAGGCTGCCTTTCCGCTCCTTGTCTGACTAGCTGCCCATGGTTTGGCTTTGCTCTGTGGTTTGTTGACACGGCTGGGAAAAGAAGATGACTTAGCCCATCCAAGCGGCTAGGCTGTATGAAGCCCTGGCAGGGCTGATGTCAAAGTGAATCATCAGTCAAAATAAGCCATAACCAGTGTAATGAGCAGAAATCCATGTTATTGCTACAGATGCACTGTGACAAATCACACTGTGCCTTTGCATGTGCTGTTCCCCCCTGCCTGCCCTACCCACCCACCCACCTTTCCCAGTGCCCTTCATGCACCTTCCCAACTGTTCCTGTCCACACAGCTCTTTCCCTTGCTTCTCTGAGGTTTTGGAGCAGCTAGTGTCTATGCCATCCAGTTTAGCTCCTGATTCTATCCTGGCTCCTGAGGTGCTTCATTTCCTGCGTGTGGCCATATGCCCTGCCTCTGTAAGCTTCTCCCGGGTGAGCACTGTTGTCCGATTCTTTCAGACCCACAGGTACCCAGCCCAGGGGATTGCTTGCTGATATTGGAGGCCAGAGGCCTGGTTAGGTCTTATATTTGGTGCCTCCCCAAGCTCCTTGCACAGTGGCTGTCTGCCGCAGGCTTTCCTAAGTGAAGGTATTTGCGCAGATGGGACCTGCGATGGAGGAGGGTGAAGGACGGGCCTGCACCTCTTCCTGATGGTGCTGTGATGTGGGCTGAACTTGCTTTCACTCACCCCCCTCTTGCTCATTTCACAAGTCCTGGTCCATGTCACCACGTGTCCCCGTGATGCTGGCACTCGCAGGGCATCCGGGTCACACTTGCTTTTCTGGGATGGCCTTGGGTGCGTTGCATATGTGGTGATGCCCGGGCTAGAGAAAACTCTCTGCCAAGGAATGGAAACCTGGATCTTTATTTCTGGGCAAGCACCTCATGCTCCCCAGGATTCCTACCTTTTGGAAAAGGCAGCTGTGTTTCTTTGTAGGAAGTAGACAGCAAATGCATGTGAGAACAGCGGGGAAGAGCTTGGCCATTGCTCGGGGGCTCCCTGCACAGGCACAGCCCGGGTGCCAGACCCAGGATCCAGGCGAGGGTGCCGATAGAAGAGTTGGCCTGTGCAAGCGCTGGGCTGTGGCTTCTGTCCCTGGCTCTGCAGTTCCACCTCCAAGGACGAAGCCTGAAGTGTCTTGGCACCTCAGTCCGCCACCAGTCAGCGTGGTCCTTCTGGTGGAACTGTCTCCTGTGAGCGCTGGGACCCTATGACTGCAGCTGATTCTGGGGGAGAGCGGCGTGCCTCATGTTCCCCCATAAGCAGCATTTATAATCAGCTTTTGCTGGGTACCCATTGGACTCCAAGCTTTGGGGTGGTGGACACTGTAAACATACGATCAGATATGGCAGGTCCTCACCCTGGAGGAGCTCTTGCAACACTTAGGGGAGAAGGACAGGGAGACCTCAGAGGTTTGCATACCCCGCAGTGGGTGCTCAGACCCTCAAGGAGGGGCTGCCTCCTGTACAGGAAAAGCCAGAGGAGGCCTGCTAAGCTGAATCTTGACACAACAGCTGTTTTGTGTGTGTGCATGTGTGTATGTGTGGGTATGAGTACATGCACGCACACATGTGTATATGTGCAGGCTTGTGAGTGCATGTGCTCACATGTGTGCACATGGATGTGGCGTGTGCATGTATGCAAAAGTGCATGTGTGTGCATGTGAGTGAGCGTGTGTGGGCCTGTGGGAGGAGCTGGGGACCTTGCATTTAATGAACTTGGTATTGTCTTCAATTTCCATTTGAATAAACTGAGGTGCAAATATGTTAAATAACTTCTTTTCTCCACTCAATGAATATTTGCTCACAGTCCATTGGAGGGCATATTTTACATATTTTGCCATTTTTAATCTTTATAGAAACATTACAAAGGAGCTATCATTATCTCTCTATTTTATAGATGAGGAAACTGAGGCTCAGAGAGAGAAAATCCAACAAGACTGAACTGGGTGTCATGCATTCTACATGGTGCCCATGGCAAACGTCAGCTCGGACCTTTTCAGACAGATGAGTGAGTGTCTCATTTTGAAAAATCAAATTATGTCTCTCCCTCTTTCTTAATAAAAAGGGTAGTCTGGGTGCCTTTCAGAGTCCTTCAATGATATAGACAAGGATTGAGGGGACAAGGAGGGATTTCTGAAAACAGTAAGATGTCTGTAAGTACAGCATCCTCCTTGAGGAATTCCCTGTAAGACAAAGTCCAAAGCAGTGAGTGGAGGTCGAGGGGACTTCTGCAAGTTGCTGTTTGCCTCAGTTTACTTCTTCCTGCTTTAATATCAAGCCTCTAAGTCTGGTACATGTTCACATAGAGTTAAGCGGAATGAGGGATAGTTGTGATAAATGCTGTAAACTGCACTTCTGAATTTTACTGTGAATGTGTGGACCTTGTAAAGATGCAGATTCTGGGTCAGGATTGCTGGGAGGGGTTGAGATTCTGCGTTTCTGTTGCGCCCCATTCTGTGCGCTTCCCACCAGCCTTTGAGTAGCAAGCCCATAAGGGAAACACCTCACAGGGGCTTGCGGTTACTGTGGAGGGGAGCTTGGATGAGGTCTTGGGGAGAAGAGACCGAGCTTCATTCTGGATGTGCTGTGTCTGAGGCACTCGAACGTTTCCTGTGGTCAATTGCGTGGTGATAACCAGTGGGGTTTGAGTTCAAAGAGAGGTCAGAGGAACTGGGTCTTCACCACTTTGGAGGTTATAGTGACTCCTTAGGGGAAATGAAATTGCTCAAGGGGAGAGAGAGAGAGAGAGAGAGAGAGAGAGAGAGAGAGAGAGAGAGAGATGGCAACTGTGCCAGAGAGGTGTCAAAGAGAAAAGAAGAGCCTGGGGTCAGGAAAAGACACAGAAGATGGTGGTTGAAGAAGAGAGGCCAGTGAAGAGAATGATGTGGTGGGTAGAACCAAGGAGAAGGGGAGGCAGGCTGGGAGTGGGGCAGTGAGTCGGGGTGTGTCTCCCCTGGCCTCACCCTCTACCGCAGGCGCCACTCCTGTTGGGCACTCCTGAGCCCTGGTTCTGGCTCTTTTCTCTGCTCCTGGGCACAGTATACCGCACAGGTCCTGGTGAACAGAGGGACTGTTTATAGAGGTGCAGGATGGTTTGGGAAACGCAGTCATGCTCGCATGTGCCAAGCGTGTCCTGTTTGGACCATGGCCATTAGAGAGGGGATGGTAGGCCACGCTAGATGGTGCAGGAGGAAAACTGGAACCAGGTATAACATTTTGCAGCTGCGAGCTCTCCTCGTTTCCCCAGAGCCATTTCCCAAATGTAATGGGCATAGTGAGTTGAAGGTCGGTGAGATTTGAGAAGTATAGATCTCGCCTTTCAGAAGGTTGGCACTGTGAGAGTTGGGGAAATAGGGCAGTGACCAGTGGGCATGCCAGGTGGAGGAGGGGCTCAGGGCTGGAGATGCTGCAGCACATTCCAGGCACACAGGACGGTGCTGTCAGAGAGCAAGTGCCCAAAGATGCAAAAGAGAGAGCGGATGATGAGTGGAGGGGCCTGGGGGTCCGAGGACTTGGGATCAACACAGGATGGAAGATGGGCTTGTAAAGGAAGAGGCATATTTCCTCTGTATCAGATGAGGAAGGAGGGATGGGCAGGTGACAGGGAGTCTGGGTCAGGGGGATGGCAGACCTCCTCTTGGGCGCTGTGATCTTTTACTGATGGAGGAGGCAGATGTTCACATGACAGTGAAGGGGAGAGGGATAGAGTAAGGAGTTTAGGAAAAGCTGCCGTAAGGAGGGAAACAGAAATGTCTGAAGAAAAATGAAAGGGGAGGTAGCAAACAGGGGCCTTCTTCTATGTCCTGTGGTCCCGACTTCCCTCACCCTGGGGGCCACCCTACATGCCTTTGCCCACTCTCTCTTCCCTCCCTGCCGCTTCTGCCACAGCTTTCAGGGCCAACGCATTGTAATTGTGAGGGCTCATGCCTTTGTGGGGTAATTGCTTGTCTTTCAGCATTTTGCCTCTTTCCTCTTTTCCAACATGGTGTCTGGGTGCAGGAGGAGGCCCATGAGGTTTGCTTGCTGGCTCAGGTTGACCTCAGCTTGAGGGGCAGCCCCCTTCTCAGGTCTGCGGGCTTCTGTCTGCAGCTTGCATTGGGCTCTCTCACAGCGGTGTAACTGGCCTGCTCTGAAAGTACAAATCCAGTGGCTGCCTGCATCTTGCCCTCTGGGCCTCTCTTTTGAAAGAGAGAATCTAATTGGCTCAGCCCAAGCAGGGCTGGCTTTTCCTGGGCCAGGTCTGCACTCATGGTTCACTCTGCTCTGGCCAGTATGTGCAGCCGTGGGTTACAAACATGGGCCCATGGAGTCACCCTTCAGCAGCAGTTGTGGATGGTGTTTGAGCAACTTTGTATTAGAGGTTCTTAATGAGATTAACATCCTCCAAAGAACTCAGTACCTTAGGCTTTGAAGTGATGTGAATGACATGGTTTCAGGAAAATTCCTTTGCTTATTTCTCAAGGATGCTGAAATCTCCCTAAGGGATAGCAAGGCATTAGCTAATGGGTCCCCAAAGATACTTCACCATGAGAAGAAACTTCCTAAGGAAGGGAAGTGAGTTTTTGCATCATTCCTACTTTCTTTATGGCCCCAGCAGACAGATGGGACTGGTGGTGTGTGTGCGTGTGCGTGTGCGTGTGTGCATGCGCACGCGCATTCAGAGGCTGAGGTGGGAGAAAAAGAACCTGGGCGTGTTCATCACCAGTGCCTGCTCGGAAAGTGCTGTGCCCTTAGGCAGAGAAGGCTCAGGCTCACAGGTCCCGAGAAGGGGCTCCAGCCTCCTGTTCCAAGGCACAGGGGTGAGGTGTGGAAAGAGCTTGGGATCTGGTGTGGGAGGGCCTTGTTTGAGACCTCACTTGGCACCAGAGTAATTTTAGGCAAATCTTCATCTTACTTGAGATTGAGACATCATCTCTGGATGGATAATACATTAGGTTAACTGTACATTAGGGTGTGGATGACTAATTACTCTAACTTTTCCCTGGAGCCGATTTTCTGACTCCAGGAAAGGTATTGAGCGTTGAAGAACCATAGTGTAGGAAATACCATGGAAGAAAGACGTCAGTAAATCTAAAGACTAGGAGTCGTGTTAAAGAGGTTTCTACAGATTTAGTCTTGGGCTGATTATTCTCAAGCCTGGGTGCATAGGCTTGGTACCCACTGTGATTTAAACATTTGTGTGTGTGTGTGTGTGTGTACAAGAAAACCATTGACTGGAATGTTTGTGAGGTGTTTGTCTCAGTCGTGGACTTTAAAATTGGGGCCCTGTTTTCTATGATTCTCCTTTCCTGAGATACTTGCTGACTTTCCTCTTGACTTGCCACACCAATCCTGCTTGAAAGTCACAATTTTAAATGTCATCAGAGAGCTCAGCTGTGATCCTTCAGCCTGCTGACCCATGAAGGTCTATGTTCCCTCCATCAAGGGCCAAGTGGCCTGGCTCATTGCCACTTTCTTTTAAAAAAAATAAAACCAGAAACCTGGGAAGCCTCCTTCCCAAAACAACAATAACCACCACCAACAAAGAGACAGACCTCAGAGGGTCTGTTTCTCTAGGAGACGATCTTTCATTAAGTTTCACATGCCACATGCATTTCTTCTGTCAAAGATTCCTAACTTCATGTCTCCCCAAGGACTCTGTAAGGATGATCTCACCCTCTGAAATTGGCAGGGAGGAAGCATTCTGACTTCGTTCCAGCACAAGAACAGAAAGGTGGTTGTTAAGCAGCAATTGTCCAGTAAGTAAGCAGACAAGCCCAGTCCCTGCTTCCCAGAAAGATTCTGGACAAATTCTGTAGATGCTTTCTGCAGGTGGGATTTACCCTGGACCCCACAGGTATCTGCTTCTGGCTTTCATGAGAGGTTTTAAGACATGGTTGGTTTCAGGGGCCTCTGTGAAGGAAAAGGGGACTCCAGAGGGGTGGACTAATATAGAACACTTCCTACTACAATCACTTAGAAACATGGGATGAAACAAAACCCACATTAGTCCAGTTGCTGGAACTGAAGAGGGAATGGAAAACACAGCTGGAAGTGGTAAGGCACTGCAGCAGGCGGGGTGTGGGTGTGTCTGTCTGTGCTCTCACTGGGCTGGGGTAGGGCCCATGCAGAGATGAGAGCTAAGGCCTTGGGCAGGTGCCCTGCAGGAGCTCATGCAAGAAAGCAGAAAGGTATGGCAGTTGAGGGCTAAATCCTCCATGAGAGGAGGACTAGAAAAAAACCCAGCCATTGAATCAGGAAGATGCTGAGAAAGTTTGCCTCTGCCTGGATTCTGGGCAAAAAAATTAAAAGCCTTTTGTGAAAAAGTGAAATCCCAAGCTTATGCTTTGAGAGGTTCTGGAGACTGAATGTGTATTGCCCATGAGTTGTAGACATCCTAAATTTAAAAATGCACATAAAGAGTAGTCCTGATTAGGTTACTGCTAGGACACATACAGAAGCAGATGGAAGCTCACTGTGATTATAGATTTCCATTTAAAAATCAAGTTCAGCTGAAGACGAGCTTTCAGTAAAAAATTACAAAACACCCATGAAAAGATCCGCCATGAAAAAGACTTTGTGGCTACAATAAGCAGGAGAGTCAGCAACCCCAACTTGAGATCATAGAAAAGCAATCTGAAAGAGACCATAAATATGGTTGGTTTAACCTCCTTGGTTTAAAGGATTAAAGAGATAAAAAGAGAAACTAGAAACCACAATGAAAGAATAATATATTTTGTAAAAGAATAGAAGGAACACTATTAATAAAATATATTTGCATTTATGTTTAGATGTAAAAATAAGGAGACTTAAACTGAGGAAAATAGTTGCCACCAACCTACCAGCCAACAAAACAACAGAACCCATCAACATCTCCTCTCCCCACAAAAAAACCCCACAAAAAACAAAAAAACCAAAGTACAAAAATCCCAAAGCCATGCCTTTTGGGAAGAGGAAATGGGAGGCTCATATCTTGTCTTTGTATAGTTCAACCCACTGAAGCTTAGCATTGTTTTACATAATCTTGTACAATATACCTGCTAGCTTTAGGATCATCATGAGGATAAGAATGCAGGCACTAAATCTGGTTGTCTAGGATACTAAAATAATCTTTCTATTATAATGACATGATAATGGAAAGAACTAGAAATACCGGACTAGTAGGGTTCCTGTGAGCAGTCCCAGAAGATCTACAGCGGGAGAGAATGAATGAGGAATCTGAGTAGAGTCAGGAGATGGAAAAAGGAAGGTTTTTTTTTTTTAATAGTACAACTGTACAATCCAAGCATACATGGAAGAGAACTTGAGTGATGATCAGCCACCGTCAGTATAGTGGATTGATGTTAGCTTTGTTCCATGTGCTCATGCTCATGCTCCGGCCCAGTGTTGCTGCAGAGACAGTAGAGTCCACTCTTTTGGTATGGCCTGGAGTTGGGCTGAGACTGTTGTGTTTATAGAAAAAAGAAGGGAAGGTTGGAAACAAGAAAAGAGAACTGTCATCATTTGAGATTATATGATGGTCAATATGGAACCTCTCTGAGACTCTATAGGCAAAGTATTAGAAATAAAGTTTGGAAAGTTGGGAAACAAGATCAAGGTTCAAGATCATCATAACAAGATATAGAAAAATTAATTAAAAATACTATTTATAATAACAAGAGCAACAACAACAGACTCTTAGAAATAAATATGATAAGAATGCAAGACCATTACAGAAAAAAAAATCAAAAGAATCTATCGAAAGCCATGAAATAGGATTTAAGAAATTGGAGACAAAATACCATATTCATGGACAGAAAGATTTGATATCATAAAATATGTCAATTTTTGTTCAAATTAAAGTTAATTCAATCCCAATAAAAATTCCCAAGAGACTTCTTCACAGAACTTGACAAAATAGGTCCAAAAATTCAAACAAAAGAGGGAAGACAAAACATATCCCCAAACCTTAAATCATCAGCATCATAATGCTGCTGAGAGATTTGCCCTATCAGATTTCAAAAATTAATACAAAGCTACAGTAGTTTAAACAGTGTGATACTGGCATAGGGATACAGAAATCTACCAGTGGTATCTACATTGGTGTTTGTCACTCCCAGGCATGCTGTAGGATCTGTAAACATATAATATTGTTTTGCATTTTTATTATATATAAAACAGTGGCTTTCAGGCTTTTCTACCACCCTCAACAAAAGAAATGCATTTGACATTCTGACCCTGTAAACATCCACATGCAAGTATGTATACATGTATACCTGTGTGTGTATGCATACATAATCTGATACAAAACTTTCATGAAAATACTGTTTAACTGCTTCCAGCACATTCTGATATTTCCTTTCTATTCTAATTTTGTAATGCTGGCAGTGGCCCACTAAACTGATTTCACAACTTACAGACGGGTCATAACCAACAGTTTGAAAAAAATTAGCATTTCATTGTAATATCATCTTACAGCTTATTTTTCCACTTCTAATGTTTTTTTCTGAGAATTAACTATTTTGATACAAGGAGATCTAGTTCATTCATTTTTACCTAGGCATACTATTTAAAATGTTTTCTGTCCTCCTATTTGTGGAGAATTAGGTTGATTCTTTATTTTCATGATTCCGAAGTGTCCTGCAGTGAACTTTCTTACACCTAAATGCAAAGGTTTCTCTGGGGTACATAACTGGAGGTGAAATTGCTTAAGTCAAAGCCTACACCTCTTTAACTGTAGTAAATACTGTTAAACTGTCCTAGAAATTGGTGTATGAATTTACATTGCCACCAGCACAATTAAATAGGGTTTCTTTTCCTCCACATACTAGCCACCATTTAGTGCTACCACTCTGATGGTGTGAAATTTCTTATTTTATTTTGCATTCCTCTCATTACTAACAAAGTAAGCTTCTTTTCATGTTATCACCTACTCAATATTCTTTTCTATAAATTACCAGTTTTATTGCCTGTATCCTTACTATTGGTTTTCAACACTTTTTTTGTACATGGTGTACACTAATTCTTTAATAGCCACATATGTTACAAATACTTTTCATTTTCATGTAGCTATATTTATCACTTTCCTCTTTTTTTGCCTATTTTGTCTTGCTTAAAAACATTTTCATACCTTGAAATTATAAAGATGTTTTTCTATATTTTCATCTTGAACTCTTACAATTTTACATTCTACATTTATATTTTAATCCAGCTAAAAGTTGTGTGTGTGTGTGTGTGTGTGTGTGTGTGTGTGTGTGTGTGTGTGGTAGGGGTCCTTTTTATCTTTCCCTATAGCTTATTGTCCAAGACCAATTTGTTGAATAGTCTGTGCTACCTCTGTCACAAGCCAAATTTCTAATATAAATAAGTCTGTTTCTATTCTATTATGTTCCGTTGGTTGTAGTACCATATGAATTTTAGGATTGTTTTTTCTGTTTCTGTGAAAAAGGCCATTGGAATTTTTAAAAATTAAAGTATCATTGATATACAATCTTATGAAGGTTTCACGTGAACAACATTGTGGTTTCAACATTCACCCATATTATCAAGTTCTCACCACCCCCACGCCCCCATTGCAGTCACTGTCTATCACTGTAGGAAGACGCTATAGAGTCATTACTTGTCTTCTCCATGCTGTACTACCTTCCCGGTGACCTACCTACTATACTGTGAGTGCTAATTATAATGCCCCTTAATCCCCTTCACCCTCCCTCCTCACACACCCTCCCCAATCCCTTCCCTTTGGTAACCTTCTTGGAGTCTGTGAGTCTGCTGCTGTTTTGTTCCTTCAGTTTTGCTTTGTTATACTCCACAAATAAGGGACATCATTTAGTACTTGTCTTTCTCCACCTGGATTATTTATCTGAGCATAAAACCCTCTAGCTCCATCCATGTAGCTGCAAATGGTAGGATTTGTTTTCTTTTTATGACTGAATAGTATTCCACTGTGTATATGTACTACATCTTGTTTATCCATTCATCTACTGATGGACACTTAGGTTGCTTCCATATCTTGGCTATTGTAAATAGTGCTGTGATAAACATAGGGGAGCATACGTCTTTTTGAATTTGGGATCTTGTTTTCTTCAGGTAAATTCCTAGGAGTGGAATTCCTGGGTCAAATGGTATTTCTATTTTTATTTTTATTTTTATTTTTATTTTTTATTTATTTATTTTTTCACATGTCAAGAAATCCTCTTCTCCTTTTGATTTTTTTAATTTTGGTATCATTAATCTAAAATTACATGAGGAACATTATGTTTACTAGACTCCCCCCATCACCAAGTCCCCCCAACAAACCCCATTACATTCACTGTCCATCAGTGTAGTAAGATGCTGTCAAATCACTACTGGCCTTCTCTGTGTTGACAGCCCTCCCTGTGCCTCCCCCATTATACATGCTAATCATAATGCCCCCTTTCTTTTCTCCCCCTGCTTATCCCTCCCTTCCCATCCATCCTCCCCAGTCCCTTTTCCTTTGGTAACTGTTAGTCCATCCTGGGTTCTGTGATTCTGCTGCTGTTTTGTTCCTTCTGTTTTTTCTTTGTTCTTATACTCAACATATGAGTGAAATCATTTGGTACTTACTTGTCTTTCTCCACCTGGCTTATTTCACTTAGCATAATACCCTCTAGCTCCATCCATGTTGTTGCAAATGGTAGGATTTTTTTTCTTCTTATGGCTGAGTAATATTCCATTGTGTATATGTACCACCTGTTCTTTATCCATTTATGTATTGATGGGCATTTAGGTTGCTTCCATTACTTGGCTACTGTAAATAGTGCTGTGATAAACACAGGGGTGCATCTGTCTTTTTCAAACTGGGCTGCTGCATTCTTAGGGTAAATTGCTAGAAGTGCAATTCCTGGGTCAAATGGTATTTCTATTTTGAGCTTTCTGAGAAACCTCCATACTGCTTTCTATAATGGTTGAACTACCTTACATTCCCACCAGCAGTGTAGGAGGGTTCCCCTTTCTCCACAACCTCGCCAACATTTGTTGTTGTTTGTCTTTTGGATGGTGGTGATCCTTACTGGTGTGAGGTGATACCTCATTGTGCTTTTAATTTGCACTTTCCGTGATGATTAGTTATGTGGTGCATCTTTTCATGTACCTGTTGGCCATTTGAATTTCTTCTTTGGAGAAATGTCTGTTCAGATCCTCACTCATTTTTTAATTGGATTACTTGCTTTTTGTTTGTTGAGGCATGTGAGCTCTTTATATATTTTGGATGTCATCACCTTATTGGACATGTCATTTATGAATATATTCTCCCATACTGTAGGATGCCTTTTTGTTCTACTGATGGTGTCCTTTGCTGTACAGAAGCTTTTTAGTTTGATGTAGTCCCACTTCTAAGAGTTTTATGGTTTTATGACTTATGTTCAGGTGTTTGATCCATTTCAAGTTTACTTTTGTGTATGGGGTTAGACAGTGATCCAGTTTCATTCTCTTACATGTAGCTGTCCAGTTTTGCCAACACCAGCTGTTGAAGAGGCTGTCATTTCCCCATTGTATATCCATGGCCCTTTATTGTATATTTATTGGCCCTATATATGTGGGTTTAATCTGGATTCTCTATTCTATTACATGGATCTATGGGTCTGTTCTTGTGCCAATATCAAATTGTCTTGATTACCAAGACTTTGTAGTAGAGCTTGAAGTTGGGAAGTGTAATTCCCCCCAGCTTTATTCTTCCTTTTCAGGATTGCTTTGGCTATTTGGGGTCTTTTGTTGTTCCATATGAATTTTAGCACTATTTGTTCTAGTTCATTGAAGAATACTGTCAGTATTTTGATAGGGATTGCATTGAATCTGTAGATTGCTTTAGGCGGGATGGCCATTTTGACAATAGTAATTCTTCCTATCCATGAGCATGGGAAGTATTTCCATTTATTGGTGTCTTTAATTTCTCTCTGAGTTTCCTGTAGTTTTCAGGGTCTTTCACCTCCTTCATTAGGTTTATTCCTAGGTATTTTATTATTTTTGATGTAATTGTGAATGGAATTGTTTTCCTGATTTCTCTTTCTGCTAGTTCATCATTAGTATATAGAAATGCAACAGATTTCTGTGTATTAATTTTGTATCCAGAAACTTTGCTGAATTCAATTATTAGTTCTAGTAGTTTTGGGGTGGATTCCTCAGGGCTTTTTATGTACAATATCATGTCATCTGCAAACACTGACTGTTTAACTTCTTCCTTTCCCATCTGGATGCCTTTTATTTCTTTGTGTTGTCTGATTGCCATGGCTAGGACCTCCAGTACTATGTTGAATAAAAGTGGGGAGAGTGGGCACCCTTGTCTTGTTCCTGATCTTAGGTGAAAATCACTGTTAAGTATGATGTTAACTGTGGGTTTGTCATATATGGCTTTTATTATGTTGAGGTACTTGCTCTCTATACCCATTTTGTTGGGAGTTTTTATCATGAATGGATGTTGAATTTTGTCAAACTCTTTTTCAGCATTTATGGAGATGATCGTGTGATTTTTGTCCTTCTTTTTGTTAATGTGGTGTATGATGTTGATGGATTTTAGAATATTGTACCATCCTTGTATCCCTGGAATAAATCCCATTTGATCATCATGTATGATTTTTTTCATATTTTTTTGAATTCAGTTTGCTTATATTTTGTGGAGTATTTTTGCATCTGTGTTCATCAGGGATATTGGTCTGTAATTTTCTTTTTTTGTGGTGTCTTTGCCTTGTTTTGGTATTAGACTGATGCTGGCTTCATAGAATGAGTTTGGAAGTATTCCCTCCTTTTCTACTTTTTGGAAAACTTTAAGGAAGACAGATATTAGGTCTTCTCTAAATGTTTGATGAAATTCAGTGGTGAAGCCATCTGGTCTGAGAATTTGTGTTTAGGTAGTTTTTTGATTACCAATTCAATTTCATTGATGGTAATTGGTCTGTTTAGATTTTTCTGTTTCTTTGTTGATCAGTTGGAAGGTTGTATTTTTCTAGAAAGTTGTCCTTTTCTTCTAGGTTTTCCAATTTGTTGGCATATGATTTTTCATAGTATTCTCTAATAATTCTTTGTATTTCTGTAGTGTCAATAGTGACTATTCCTTTCTAATTTCTGATTCTGTTTATGTGTGTACACTCTTTTTTTTTCTTGATTAAGTGTGGCCAGGTGTTTATCTATTTTGTTTTTTTTCTCAAAGAATCAGCTCCTGCTTGCATTGATCCTTTCTATTGTTTTATTCTCCTCAACTTTATTTATTTCTGCTCTGATCTTTATTATGTCCTTCTACCTAATTTAGGCCTCATTTTTTTTTGTAGTTTCATTAATTGTGAGTTTAGACTGTTCATTTGGGATTGTTCTTCTCTCTTGAGGTAAGCCTGTATTGATATATATTTTCCTCTTAGAACTGCCTTCACTGTATCCCACAGATATTGGGCTACTGAGTTGTTTTCATTTGTCTCTGTATATTGGTTGAGCTCTGTTTTAATTTGGTCATTGATTATTTAGGAGCATGTTGTTAAGCTATGTTTGTGGGCTATTTCATTTTCTTTGCGTAATTTATTTCCAGTTTCATACCTTTGTGGTCTGAGAAGTTGGTTGGCACAATTTCAATCTTTTTGAATTTACTGATGCTCTTTTTGTGACCTCATATGTGATCTATTGTAGAAAATGTTCTATGTACACTTGGGAAGAATGTGTATCTGCTGCTTTGGGATGGATGGAGTATTCTGTAGATATCTGTTAGGTCCATCTGTTCCAATGTGTTTTCAGTGCCTCTGCCTCCTTAATTATTTTCGGCCTGGTTGACCTGTCCTTTGGAGTGAATGGTGTTCTTGAAGTCTCCTAGAATGAATGCATTGCATTCTATTTCTCCCTTTAATTCTGTTCATATTTATTTCATATATGTAGGTGCTCCTTTGTTGGGTGCATAAGATATTTATAATGGTTATATCCTCTTGTTGGACTGACCCCTTTATCATCTAATGTCCTCCTTTGTCTCTTGTTACTTTCTTTGTTTTGAAGTCTATTTTGTCTGATACAGGTACTGCAACTCCTGCTTTTTTCTCCCTATTAGTTGCATGAAATATCTTTTTCCATCCCTTCACTTTTAGTCTGTATATGTCTTTGGGTTTGAAGAGAGTCTCTTGTAGGCAGCATATAGATGGGTTTTGTTTTTTATCCATTCTGAAACTCTATGTTTTTTGATTGTTGCATTCAGTACATTTACATTTAGGGTGATTATTCATAGATATGTACTTATTGCCATTGTAAGATTTGTGGTTACCAATGGTTCAAGTGCAGCTGCCTTCCTATCTAATAGTCTGTCTTAACTTGATTATTATGCAATGACAAACACAGTCTAAAGGTTCTTTTCTTTTTCTCACCTTCTTCTTCTTCCTCCTCCAGGGTTTATATATTAGGTGTCATACTTGGTTCTCTTTGTTTATTCCTTGACTAACTTTATGAGTAGTTGATTTAATTTTTTATTTTCTTTCTAATTAATTGGTGTACTTCCTTCACTGTGGTTTTATTTTCTCTGGTGATAGCTATTTAGTCTTAGGAGCACTTCCATCTACACTAGTCCCTTTATGATACACTATAGAGATGGTTTGTGAATGGTGAATTCCCTCAACTTTTGCTTATCTCAAAATTGTTTAATTCTCACTTCATATTTAAATTATAATCTTGCTAGTAGAGTATTTTGGTTGGAGGCCCTTCTGTTTCATTGCATTAAATATATTGTGCCACTCCCTTCTGGCCTGCAAGGTTTCTGCTGAAAATTCTGCTCATAACCTGATGGGGTTTCCTTTAGAAGTGATCTTTTTTCTCTCTCTGGCTGCTTTCAATTCTCTGTCCTTGTCCTTTATCTCTGTCATTTTAATTATTGTATGTCTTGATGTTGTCTTCCTAGGGTTCCTTGTGTTGGGAGATCTCTGTACTTCCATGACCTGAGAGACTACTATTTCCTCCCCCAGATTGGGGAAGTTTTCAGCAATTATTTCCTCAAAGAGATTTTGTATCCCTTTTGCTCTCTCTTCTTCTGTTATCTGTTTTCTTTTTCTCCCCTTCTTCTTCTTCTTCCTCCTCCAGGGTTTATATATTAGGTGTCATACTTGGTTCTCTTTGTTTATTCCTTGACTAACTTTATGAGTAGTTGATTTAATTTTATATTTTCTTTCTAATTAATTGGTGTACTTCCTTCACTGTGGTTTTATTTTCTCATAATGTGAATATTGTTCTAGTTGGATTGGCCACACAGCTGTCTTATTATTCTTTCATTCCTAGAGATCCTTTTTTTCTCACTGTTCTTCAGCTTCTTTGTTTCTGTTCTCTAATTTCTGTTTCATTTTCTGTCTCTCCACCTCATCTGATCTACTTTTAAATCCCTCCATTGTATGTTTCATTTTGGATACTATATTTTTCAGTTTCTACCTCTTTGTTGAAGTCCTCCCTGAGATCTTGAATATTTTTCTGTACCTCTGTAAGCATGTTTACTACTTTCATTTTGAAATCTTTATCAAGAAGTTTGGTGATTTCGATTTCTGTGAGCCCTTTCTGGCGTTTTTTTCTTGTAGTTTTGTTTGGACCAAATTCCTTTGCTGTCTCACTTTCTTTAGTGTTTCTTATGGAATGATAACTTTGTGTAGGTGAGACCTCTAGTTCCCAGAAGGTCTACTCTCTGGAGCTGCCGAGCACCTGCAGCAATGACGGCAGTTGCTGGTGAACAGAACTGGCACCTGACAGGAGGAAAGAGGTTGACTGGGAGGTTTTCCTACCTTCCTGGCTGAGATGCCTGCCTCCACTGTGAGGTCCAGTGGGTGGAGCTCACAGGGAGGAGCCTCTGTGTTATGCCCTTGTAGCTATCATACATGTGGCCACCCTCTGGCTGGCCTGGCATGATGGTGGGGGCAGCAGTTGAGCAGGACTGATGCCTGCTGGGAAGAAGGAGCGGCAGGCTGTGAACTGGAGTAGGGGGCCTTGGAGCTAAATTCTAGCCAGGTGGATGGAGTGTCTGAAGCTCCTGAGCATTCCCAACCTGCTGGGCTGAGTGTCCTGGGATGATTTTGTCCACCCACCCTTTCTCCTGAGCAGTGAGCTCTGTGTAATCTTTGCCCCTTTTACTGCTAGGAAGTCTTTCAAAGTGCCCACCTTTCTTTCATCCCAGTGTGGCTGGTTGTGCATACCTGTTCTCCACAAGGGACTAGAAACTCTCCATGTATTCCTCCCATCTTTGCTTTCTGACCCTACTAATCTCTAGAGCACCATGTAACGTGAGTTTGTGCTCCTGGAGGAGATCTCCAGGGTGGGGTGTTTAGCAGTCCTGGGCTTTTACTCCCTCCCCACTTGTTTCTCTTCATCCCACCTCTGGGTTGGGGTGGGGGAAAGGCTTGGTCCCCACTGGATGGAGGCTTTGCTCCTTTATCCTTTTCTGTGAGGTCTTCCTTTTTCCCCAGATGTAGGCAGCCTGTTCTACAGTCTTCAGGTCACGTTTTCAGGATTGGTTGTATTTGCTGTATTTTTGTGTTTTATGTAACTTTGGGAGGAGGTTTCTTGCTCACTTCTTATGCCGCCATCTTTTTCCCCCTCTCCTGTGATCACCATTGGAATTTTGACAGGAGTTGCACTGAATCTTCAGATGACTTTGAATAGTATGGACTTTTCAACAATACTAAATCTTCTGATCCATGAACACAGAATCTTGTATTTGTGTCTTCTCCAGTTTTTTCATCAAAGTCTTATAGTTTTCATTCTCTGGATCTTCCACCTCCATGGCTAAATTTATTCCTCAATATTTTATTGTTATTGATGGTCTTGTGAATAGGATTATTTTCTTTATTTCTTTTGTTAGTACACAGAAATGCAATTGACTTCTGGAGGTTGATTTTGTATCCTGTAACTTTACTGAATTTGTTGAATAATTCTAATAGGTTTTGGTGGGTTTTTGAGCATTTTCCATATATAAGATCATATTGTCTGTAGAGACAGCAATATTTCTTTTCTGATTTGGATGACTTTTATTTCTTTCTCTTGACTAACTTCTCTGGCTAGGACTTCCAGTTCTATGTTGAATATGAGTGGTGAGAGCTGGTGCCCTTGTCTTTTACCTGATCTTCGAGGAGAAACTTTGAGCCTTTCACTGTTGAGTATGAGGTAGGCTGTGGGCTTGTCATATATGGCCTTTATTATGTTGAGATATGATCCTTCCATACCCAATTTGTTGGGAATTTTTAACATGAAAGTATGTTATATTTTGACAAATTTTTTACATGTATTGAGAAGATTATATGCTTTTTATCCTTCATTCTCATAATATGATGTATCACATTTATTGATTTGTGTATGTTGAACCATTCTTACATCCCAGGGTTAAATCCCATTTGATTATGCTGTTTAATCCTTTTAATGTGCTGTTGGACTCAGTTTGCTAGTATTTTGCTAAGAATTTTTGCATCTGTATCAATCAGGGATGATAGCCTATAGCTTTGTTTTCTTGCAGTGCCCATAACAGGCTTTGGCATCAGGGTAATGCTGATCCTGTAAAATGAGTTTGGTAATGTTCCCTTCTCTTCAATTTTTTGGAAAAGTTTGTGAATAATTGGCATTAATTCTTCTTTTAATGTTTAGTAGAATTCATAGGGAAACTGGTCGTGGGATTTTCTTTGTTGGGATGTTTTTGATTACTGATTCAATCTTATTAGTCATGGGTCTGTTCAGGTTTTCTATTTCTTCATGATTCAGTCTTGGTAGACTGTTTCTGGGAATTGATCCAGTTCAAAGTTATTAAATTTGTTGGCATATAATTTTTCATAGTTGTTTCTTATGATACTTTGTATTTATGAGGTATCAGTTGTAATATCTCCTCTTTCATTTCTGACTGTTTGAGCTTCTCTCTTTTTCTTTCTTAGTCTAGCTAAAGGTTTGTCAATTTTGTTTATCTTCTCAAAAAACCAGCTCTTACTTCTGCTGATCTTGTCTATTGTTTTTCTGGTCTCCATTTCATGTATTTCCACTCTGATCTTTGTTATTTCCTTACTTTGATTAACTTAGGGCTTGGTTTGTTCTCCTTTTTTCTAGCTTCTTGAGGTGTAAAGTTAGATTATTTGATATCTTTCTTTTTTCTTAATGTAGATGTTTACTGCTATAAACTCCCTCTTACAGCTACTTCTGGGGCATCCATAAGTTTTGCTATGTTGTATTTCTACTTGTTTCAAGATATTTTTTTCTCTTTTGATTCCTTCTTTGACATATTGATTGTTCAGAAGTGTGTTGTTTAATTTCCAAATATCTGTGAATTTTCCAGTTTTTCTCTTATTGATTTCTAGTTTCATACCATTGTAGTCAAACTTTTCATCCATATACCATACTTAGCATGATGTCGATCTTCTTAAATTTGCTGACTTGTTTTGTCATCTATCAAATGATATATCCTAGAGAATGTATTCATGTTACTAATTAGCATCTTTTTATTTCATCTTGAAGAACTACTTTCAGCATTTAAGGGAGATCCTGTGGTGATGAACTCCCTCAGCTTTTATTTGTCTGGGAGTCTTTATTCTCCTTCATTCCTGAAGGACAGCTTTGCCAAATAGTGTATTCTTGGTTGGTAATTTTTTTTTCTTTCAGCTTTTTGAATATATCATCCTACTCTGTCCTGGCCTGTAAGATTTCTGCTGATAAATTTTCTGATAGGAGATTATGAGGGTTCCCTTTTAAGTTATTAGCTTCTTTTCTCTTGCTGCTTTTAAGATTTTTCTTTTTGTCTTTGATTTTGACAGTTTTATTATAATGGGTCTTGGAGAACATATGTTTATGTTGAGTTTGTTTGGGAACCTATTAGCTTCAAGGACTTGGATGTCCAAATCTCTCCCCAGATTTGAGAGGTTCTTAACCATTATTTAAATAAGTTCTCCACTTCCTCCTCCCTCCCTTATTCTTTGGGACTCTAATAATTTTCAAATTGTTTCTTTTTGATGGTGGCCCAGAGATCATGTAAGTTTTTTTTCACTCTTTCATTCTTTTTCCTTTGTTCTCCTCTGGATGACTTCAAAGTTCCAGCCTTATAATTCACATATGTTATCTGCTTGCTCCATTCTTCTGTTTAAGCTTTCTATTGCATTTTTCATTTAATTCATTGTATTCTTCAACTTAAGAATTTCTGTTTGGTTCTTTTTTATTATTTCTATGTCTTTGTTAAACTTTTATTTATGTATTGTTAACCTGATTTTATTGAACTGTACTTTCTGTTTTCTTCTAGGCCATTAAGCTTTCTTAAAACAGCTATTTTGAAATCTTTATTGGGTGAACTGAAGATTTCCAAGTCTTTGGGGCTGGTTACTGGAAGATTATTGTGAACCTTTGATAGTACCATGTTTCCTTGATTTTCATGTTCTTTGAAGTCTTGTATTGCTGTGTTCACATTTGAGGTAGCAGTTACCTTCCCCAGTCTTTACTGACCCATACCACCAATGTGTCCAAACTCATATAATATATATATATATATATATATATATATAGCTGAGGAATTTACCTAGCAGAAAGTAAATGAGTCTAATCATGCCCTGTGAGCAATTGACCCAGCTTGTTAAGAAAGTAAATGAATCTAATCAATGGGTATAAATTCTTATTCAAATCAGGGGTTTCTGTTTTCTTCCAATAAAACTAAACGAGGATCTAAACTAGTTGTGAAGTGATAGAAGATAATTAAAAACAATTTGGTAATTATCAAGTCTTTCCCCTTGTTTTTGTAACTCAGAAGTAAAGTATTAAGTGCCATTGTTAAAATCAATTCTGCTTTTATATGAATCTACTTTTTAATGTGAACTAATTTCTTCTGGCAATAACTAATTTTAATGTATGGATATCTGTGTAGTTGAGAAAATAAAGCCTTTCACGTCTCTTCAAGAGATGCTTCCTCACTAAAATTTTTCATTTTACTTTTATGCTCATTATTTATTCAATTTACTAGGCTAGGTAGGCTAGGCTAGTCCAGGCTAGCCTGAGGAATTTGCCCACCTGTTAACAAAGTAAATGAGTCTAATCATGCCCTGTGTGCAATTGACCCAACTGTTAAGAAAGTAAATGATGCTAATCAATGGGTATAAATTCTTATTCAAATCAGGGGTTTCTGTTTTCTTTCAATAAAACTAAAGGAGGATCTAAACTAGTTGTGAGGAGATAGAAGGTAATTAAAAACAATTTGGATATTATCAAGCCTTTCTTCTTGGTTTTGTAACTCAGAAGTAAAGTATTAAGTGCCATTGTTAAAATCAATTCTGCTTTTACATGAATCTACTTTTCAATATGAACTAATTACTTCTGGCAATACCTAATTTTAACGTATGGATATCTGTGTAGTTGAGAAAATAAAGCTTTTCACATGTCTTAAAGAGAAGCTTTCTCCCTAAAATTTTTCATTTTGCTTTTATGCTTGTTATTTATTCATTTTGCTAGGCTAGGCTAGGCTAGGCTGTATATATATATATTGCTGTAGCAGTGTGCTGGAACTTCATTGCACTCCTGATTTCCACAAGGTTGCTCTCATTTGCACATGCTTGTCTGTGACAGTTGTCTCCAGGGAATCCTGGACCATGACCAAGATGGGCTAGGGCCAGGTCACATGCTACTATAGGATCCATAGCCAGGACTGAGGTCTGCATGTCTTTTACCCAACACAGAGGTGGATAAGGCTCTTTTTGGGTCCCTTGGCATATGCTGCTGGATTCTATATCTCTCACAGTGGCACTTTTGTCTGTGGATGGGTGCCACATTGTTGTTGTTGGGAGGTGTATATAAACAATGGACTTCTTATTTGTGTATCTTGCTGATGCTTACTCTCCTAGGATTCTTATTGGAAAAAGCTTCCCTTTTTTATTGTTAAATATATCAGACTTACTAAAAGTTTGAGTAAAATTTAATGGATACCCATGTATGCATCCTATGATATATAATAAGAAGGAATAATAAAAAAATTGAAACGTCCTGTGTCCTCCCTCTGCACCTCATTACCTGCTCCTTTCCCTTATTTTGAGATTGTCATGCTCTGCAAATGTTCATAGATTTATTCATATACTTTAGCTCTAAAAACACATAGCATTATTTTGTAGTTTTACAAACTTAACAGAAATGGCATAATGCCACATGTATCCTTCTAAAACTTGTTTTTTTACTCAGTATTATGTATTATGAGATTTATCCACATTAATACCAGTTCATTTTTATGAATAGGCCACCATTTATTTATCCATCTAGGTTGTTTTCATTTTTTACTTGTGATAGTCCAGAGAACATTCTGGTTCATGTATTCTGAAGTACACTTAAGGAGCTTCTGTAGTTGGGTTGAAGGGTTGGCACAGTCATCACATTTCTTGGGTAACAATGTGAAATGCAAACCTTCCTGTATCATAGTTCTGGCAGAGACCTCAAAGTTGGGGCTCAGTTTTTCCTGATAAGCTGTTTATCTTATTTTTTTTTTTTTACTGAGTTTAGGAATTTAAAAAATGTTTTCTATATACCAGTTCTTTGTTGGTTATACTCACTGCAAATACGTCTCTTAGGCTTTTCTCTTTGTTACTCTTTACTCTGCTTATAGTAAAAAAAAATTCTAGTTGAGTCAAATTTATTAATCTATTTCTTTATTGTTTAAGCCTTTTGGGTTTAAGTTCAGAACTTTTTCCTTAAGCCCTGTGATGGAAGGATTTATCTGTTACTCAATTCTAGCCATTTATTTTTAGTGGCGTAATGGGTTTTGGTTTATGTGTTCTGGGTAGGGTCCTCTGGCCGGCCCTGGTTCGCTAATCCATGTGAACTATTACTTAGGCTTGCAGGGGCTCAAGCAGCTTCAGGAGCTGCCAGACTCAAGGGTGGACACATCTTGCACTGTCTCATAATTCTCCAAGAACTACCATGATCTAGTTAGTGAGCTCAGCTGGAATTTTCCCAACAAAGGCTTACTGAAGTTGTTTTCTGGAACAGAGTTAGATGGCAATTGGTAGTTAGAAAAGAGAGATGGTTTAGTATGGGTTTTGGAACAAGACAGAACTGGTTTTGAAATCCCAGTCAAGCACTAATCCTTAGTTTATCTGTAACATGGGGATAATGATAGCAAAATTGGGGGATTTGTGATGAGTGTTAAATGTATAATTGTGGACACAGAGCAATCAGAATAGGCGGCAATAGCTTAATTTGTTGAGCACGTAAATACATGCTGGTCACAAAGCTATAAACACTGTACATGAATTATCTCATTTGGTCCTTATAACAATCCTATGAAATTAAATACCACTACAGTGATAAGGTAGGGATTAAGGTAAAAATTTTGTTGGGGTTCAGATTCCAGTTCATCTACTTACTGTGTGACCATCAACTCTTGCATTTTGGTTTTCTTATCTATATGTTCTATCTATATGTTCTTATCTATATTTCTATCTGTTACATATAGAAATGTAACAATAGTTTATATTTGTTAGTTAGGGCTGCTGTACCAGAGTGCTACAGACTGAGTGACTTAAACAGAAATTTTTGTCTCATGGTTCTGTAGGCCAGAGGTCTGAAATCAAGGTGTCAGCAGGGCCATGCTCCCTGTAAAGGTATGAGGGAGGGATCTATCTGTTCCAGACTTCTCTCCCAGCTTCTGGTATTCTTTGGCTCATGATAGGGTAATGCCAGACTTTAAATGGCATTCTTCTTGTGTTCATATCCCTGTGTCCAAATTTCCCCTTTTTATAAGGGCATCAGCCATATTGGGTTATAGGCCCTTCCCACTCCAGTATGACTTCACTGTAACTAATTACATCTGCAATGGCCCTATTTCCCAACAGATCACATTCTGAGGTACTGGGATGTAGAACAGTAACATACAAGTTTTGAGGGGTCACAATTCAACTTATAAAAATATACACGAAAGTTTGTCATGCAGATGAAAAGAGGAAATGTATGCAGAGGGTGTAGAGCATTGGTGTATAGAAAATGACCAATGCAGGGTTAAGTCTTGTTACTACTACCAGAAGTCAGGTGGAAAAACTGATGCTCAGAGAGGTGGGATGACTTTCCTTAGGTCACATAGCCAAAGAATGGCAGAACGAGGACTTCAGCTTAGGTGTGGCTCGTCCCCAAACTTCTGTACTACATGTCTTCATCCCCTAACGAGGACAGATGAGAGAAATTAATATTTCCAGACTCTGTTTAGAAGAGGATCCCTTGGGTATAATTATGAACAAAGAATGTTCTGAAAATTGTGCTCTAGTGCTTCAGTTGCTTCTTTGCATTGCATACTTTTTCATATTTTCAGGTAACATATTTAAGATAAAATGGTTGTCAGTGATAGAAATGAAGTAAATTAAAGGAAAAAAAAACTATAAATCATTGCATCATTTTACTTTTCTCTTGGTTTCCCCATTACTTATTTATCACATTGTATCACTTATGCTCCATATTCCTCATTGCTACTTGTTCCACTCAGTGTTGCCCAAAGCCAGGGCCCACAGCTCCCTGCCAGGGCTGCCCTCCTAGTAAGGCTTCCAAATGGCCCTTTTCCTTTCCTCCCAGTCAACACTTGCCTGTCCTATGTCCATGCTTATAAGGGGCTTCTCACCCAGGTGTCCTGGTTAAAAAAAGCCAAGGAGATAAGCTTTGCTGGGGCATATGTGCGGTAGCCCCAGGGGTTCCCAAAGGTGACCCCTGTGGTAGCCAGGGAATGGGGACAATGGGATTTACACTTAGGGACAAGTGAGAGATTGTTGTGGTGCAGGTTTAGTCCTGGTTTGAAGGTTGAGAACAAGCCTCAAGCCCAAGTCTTCAAATTCCTTATAGTTTCCCAAGTGGCTTGTCAATCAAGGCCCTGCAACAGGGTCCCCACCCATGAGATCCATGTCTTCCGTCCCACTTGGAAAGCCCTCCCCCTACATAGCAACATCTTTGGGGACCAGGGAGACAGATCTTGCTACAAATTCAGATGCCACTGGGCACTGAGGAATTATGACCCCAATTTCCTTTTGTTCCTGTGTGGTTCATTGTGCAGCTAACCCTCACTGGTTATGCTGAGGCAAGGATTCTTTGGAATTTTTGAAGGAAATTTCCTCATATTTTCCATTTCTTTTCTTCCCAGAGACAGTTTGCTGGCAGAGTAATGGCCACTTTTCTCGGCAGCCAGATGAGAAACAAAGCTTCAGGCAGAGGCGAGAACAGTGCTTATGTGGCCAGCACTGATGCTTGACATCTTTTTTTTTTTTTTGTATTATATTATATTATATTTTATTTTTTTTCAAGTTTAAAAAAATTTATTTGTACTTACTCTTTACATGCTATAGACATGAATATTTGTAGGTATTTTTTTTTTTGAGAAGGCATCTCTCATATTTATTGATCAAATGGTTGTTAACAACAATAAAATTCTGTATAGGGGACTCAATGCACAATCATTAATCAACCCCAAGCCTAGTTCTCAACAGTCTCCAGTCTTCTGAAGCATAATGAACAAGTTCTTACATGGTGAACAAATTCTTACATAGTGAATAAGTTCTTACATGGTGAACAGTACAAGGGCAGTCATCACAGAAACTTTCAGTTTTGATCACGCATTATGAACTATAAACAATCAGGTCAAATATGAATATTTGTTTGATTTTTATACTTGATTTATATGTGAATCCCACATTTCTCCCTTATTATTATTGTTATTATGATTATTATTTTTAATAAAATGCTGAAGTGGTAGGTAGATGCAAGATAAAGGTAGAAAACATAGTTTAGTGCTGTAAGAGGGCAAACGTAGATGATCAGGTGTGTGCCTGTAGACTAAGTATTAATCCAAGCTAGACAAGGGCAACAAAGCATCCACGGATGCATAAGATTTCTCTCAAAACAGGGGGGGTGGGGTTCTAAGCCTCACCTCTGTTGATCCCCAATTTCTCACCTGATGGCCCCCCTGCGACTGTGCCTGTCTTAGGTTGTTCCTCCCTTGAGGAATCTTACCCGTCTCTGGCTAACCAGTCATCTTCCGGGCCATACAGGGAAATGTAAAGTTGGTAAGTTAAGAGAGAAGCAATATTGTTTGAAAAGGTTAGCTTTTTACTTCTTTGGAGATTTATGCCCTGTGGCTTTTATGCCCAGCATTTGTCTTGAGGTAACATTACCACTTGGAAAAATTATGATACTTGGTAATTTCGTTATGAGGCACGAATTCTACTTAAGGGTTGTAATTAGGAAGGAAGAAGAAAAGCTATAGAAGTAGCAGACGAAAGAAAACATGGGAGGATTGATTATTTCTTTGACATATCTTCTTTTAGAGTAACATAAGCATGTATAGGTTTTAAACTACTAATTAAATTGCATACACACATTAACATAATCGGAATACAGCTACATAACCAAAGCAGACCTACAATTACCAGTCATCTCCAGTGAAACCAAGAAAACCAGTTGGGCACCCTAGGCATTTGTGAAAACTTATCAGTGATATGATGGATATTCTCTAACTGAATTTGAATAGTTTGAGAAAAATCAGACAAATTAAAACAACACAGTCCTGGGAACTGTACACATCCCATATGTTCTTTTAACAGTAGATAGTCTGTAGTCACAAGATTTTGGAGCGCTGCAACTTGCACTTCTCCTAATTCTTGGTTGAGTTCTGACAGTATAGATCCAGTCAAATTTGTTGTTTTACTATATGCACAGGCCAGCTTAGATATCTCCTTCTTCATTCCAATGGCAAGTCCAGGAACCAGTGGGATGACTGCAGCTACAACTGCAACAGTGCCAGGATCTTTGTTGAAGTTTTTTGATGTTCATCTTCTGGAATGACTCTTCCAGAGAATGTTGATGTTGGAAGTTCTTCTTCATATCGTATCTTAATTCGTTTTCTGGGTAGCCAAATTAGGCTTTGATCCTCTGTATAAACACAAACAAACCCTTTGCCCACACTTTGATATGCCCTTTATATCATTGTGAAGAACTTATTGGAGATCACCACACAGGAACTGCTTTTTTTTTTTTAAGAGAAAGGAATATTATCAGAAAAATGTACTTCCATAGCTGATCATCTGACACCCTTTAAATGATCAAACTTAAGGATATTTAAAGCATGCTTTAATTGTTGATTTACAGTTAGTTTTATCCTATCAGGGAGTAATCCCCTTTCCTTTCCTTTTTTTTTTAATCATTCATCTACAATTACATGAAGAATATTATGTTTGCTAGGTTCTCCCCTATACCAGCCCCCCCCCCACAAACCCCTTTTACAGTCACTGTCTATCAGCATAGCAAAATGTTGTAGAATCACTACTTGTCTTCCCTGTGTTGTACAGCCCTCCCTTTTCTCCCCCCCCATTATACATACTAATCATAATACCCTCTTTCTTCTCCCTCCCCCTTATCCCTCCCTACCCACCCATCCGCCCCAGTCCCTTTCCCTTTGGTACCTGTTAGTCCATTCTTGGGTTCTGTGATTCTGCTGCTGTTTTGTGCCTTCAGTTTTTCCTTTGTTCTTATACTCCACAGATGAGTGACATCATTTGGTATTTCTCTTTCTCCACGTGGTTTATTTCCCTGAGCATAATACCCTCTGGCTCCATCCATGTTGTTGCAAATGGTAGGATTTGTTTTCTTCTTATGGCTGAATAATATTCCATTGTGTATATGTACCGCCTCTTCTTTATCCATTCATCTACTGATGGACACTTAGGTTGCTTCCAATTCTTGGCTATTGTAAATAGTGCTGCGATAAACATAGGGGTGCATCTGTCTTTTTCAAACTTGAGTGCTGCGTTCTTAGGGTAAATTCCTAGGAGTGGTATTCCTGGGTCAAATGGTAAGTCTATTTTGAGCATTTTGAGGAACCTCCATACTGCTATCCACAATGGTTGAACTAATTTACATTCCCACCAGCAGTGTAGGAGGGCTCCCTTTTCTCCACAACGTCACCAACATTTGTTGTTGTCTTTTGGATGGCAGCCACCCTTACTGGTGTGAGGTGATACCTCATTGTGGTTTTAATTTGCATTTCTCTGATAATTAGCGATGTGGAGCATCCTTTCATGTGTCTGTTGGCCATCTGTATTTATTTTTTGGAGAACTGTCTGTTCAGTTCCTCTGCCCATCTTTTAATTGGATTATTTGTTTTTTGTTTGTTGAGGTGTGTGAGCTCTTTATATATTTGGGACGTCAAGCCTTTATCGGATCTGTCATTTACAAATATATTCTCCCATACTGTAGGGTACCATTTTGTTCTTTTGATGGTGTCTTTTGCTGTACAGAAGGTTTTCAGCTTAATATAGTCCCACTTGTTCATTTTTGCTGTTGTTTTCCTTGCCCGGGGAGATATGTTCAAGAAGAGGTCACATATGTTTATGTCTAAGAGGTTTTTGCCTATGTTTTTTTCCAAGAGTTTTATGGTTTCATGACTTACATTCAGGTCTTTGATCCATTTTGAATTTACTTTTGTGTATGGGGTTAGACAATGGTCCAGTTTCATTCTCCTACATGTAGCTGTCCAGTTTTGCCAGCACCAACTGTTGAAGAGACTGTCATTTCCCCATTGTAGGTCCATGGCTCCTTTATCAAATATTAATTGACATATGTGTTTGGGTTAATGTCTGGAGTCTCTAATCTGTTCCACTGGTCTGTGGCTCTGTTCTTGTGCCAGTATCAAATTGCCTTGATTACTATGGCTTTGTAGTAGAGCTTGAAGTTGGGGAGTGAGATCCCCCCTACTTTATTCTTCTTTCTCAGGATTGCTTTGGTATTCGGGGTCTTTGGTGTTTCCATATGAATTTTTGAATTATTTGTTCCAGTTCATTGAAGAATGCTGCTGGTAATTTGATAGGGATTGCATCAAATCTGTATATTTCTTTGTGCAGGATGGCCATTTTGACTATATTAATTCTTCCTAGCCACGAGCATGGGATGCGTTTCCATTTATTAGTGTCCTCTTTAATTTCTCTTAAGAGTGACTTGTAGTTTTCAGAGTATAAGTCTTTCACTTCTTTGGTTAGGTTTATTCCTAGGTATTTTATTCTTTTTGATGCAATGGTGAATGGAATTGTTTTCCTGATTTCTCTTTCTATTGATTCATTGTTAGTGTATAGGAAAGCTACAGATTTCTGTGTGTTAATTTTGTATCCTGCAACTTTGCTGTATTCCGTATCAGTTCTAGTAGTTTTGGAGTGGAGTCTTTAGGGTTTTTTATGTACAGTATCAGATCATCTGCAAATAGTGACAGTTTAACTTCTTCTTTACCGATCTGGATTCCTTGTATTTCTTTGTTTTGTCTGATTGCCATGGCTAGGACCTCCAGTACTATGTTAAATAACAGTGGGGAGAGTGGGCATCCCTGTCTTGTTCCCGATCTCAGAGGAAATGCTTTCAGCTTCTCGCTGTTCAGTATAATGCTGGCTGTGGGTTTATCATATATAGCCTTCATTATGTTGAGGTACTTGCCCTCTATTCCCATTTTGCTGAGAGTTTTTATCATGAATGGATGTTGAATTTTGTCAAATGCTTTTTCAGCATCTATGGAGATGATCATGTGGTTTTTGTCTTTCTTTTTGTTGATGTGGTGGATGATGTTGATGGATTTTCGAATGTTGTACCATCCTTGCATCCCTGGGATGAACCCCACTTGGTCATGGTGTATGATCCTTTTGATATACTGTTGAATTCTGTTTGCTAATATTTTATTGAGTATTTTTGCATCTACATTCATCAGGGATATTGGTCTGTAATTTTCTTTTTTGGTGGGGTCTTTTCCTGGTTTTGGTATTAGGGTGATGTTGGCTTCATAGAATGAGTTTGGGAGTATTCCCTCTTCTATTTTTTGGAACACTTTAAGGAGAATGGGTATTATGTCTTCTCTGTGTGTCTGATAAAATTCCAAGGTAAATCCGTCTGGCCCCGGGGTTTTGTTCTTGGGTAGTTTTTTGATTACCGTTTCAATTTCTTTGCTCGTAATTGGTTTGTTTAACTTTTGTGTTTCTTCCTTGGTCAGTCTTGGGAGGTTGTATTTTTCTAGGAAGTTGTCCATTTCTTGTAGGTTTTCCAGCTTGTTGGCATATAGGTTTTCATAGTAGTCTTTAATAATTCTTTGTATTTCTGTGGAGTCTGTCGTGATTTTTCCATTCTCATTTCTGATTCTGTTGATTTGTGTTGACTCTCTTTGTCTCTTAGTAAGTTTGGCTAGAGGCTTATCTATTTTGTTTATTTTCTCAGTGAACCAGCTCTTGGTTTCATTGATTTTTGCTATTGTTTTATTCTTCTCAATTTTGTTTATTTCTTCTCTGATCTTTATTATATCCCTCCTTCTGCTGCCTTTAGGCCTCATTTGTTCTTCTTTTTCCAGTTTTGATAATTTTGATGTTAGACTATTCATTTGGGATTGTTCTTCCTTCTTCAAGTGTGCCTGGATCGCTATATACTTTCCTCTTAAGACTGCTTTCGCTGCGTCCCACAGAAGTTGGGGCTTTGTGTTGTTGTTGTCATTTGTTTCCATATATTCCTTGATCTCTATTTAAATTTGTTCATTGATCAATTGACTATTTAGGAGCATGTTGTTAAGCATGGAGCCTTTTTGTTTTCTTTGTAGAATTTATTTCTAATTTTATACCTTTGTGGTTTGAAAAATTGGTTGGTAGAATTTCAATATTTTGGAATTTACTGAGGCTCTTTTTGTGGGCTAGTATGTGGTCTATTCTGCAGAATGTTCCATGTGCACTTCAGAAGAATGTATATCCTGTTGCTTTTGGATGTAGAGTTCTATAGATGCCTATTAGGTCCATCTGTTCTAGTGTGTTGTTCAGTGCCTCTGTGTCCTTACTTATTTTCTGCCTGGTGGATCTATCCTTTGAGGTGAGTGGTGTGTTGAAGTCTCCTAAAATGAATGCATTGCAGTCTATTTCCCCCTTTAGTTCTGTTAGTATTTGTTTCACATATGTTGGTGCTCCTGTGTTGGGTGCATATATATTTAGAATGGTTATATCCTCTTGTTGGACTGAGCCCTTTATCATTATGTAGTGTCCTTCTTTATCTCTTGTTACTTTCTCTGTTTTGAAGTCTATTTTGTCTGATATTAGTACTGCAACCCCTGCTTTCTTCTCACTGCTATTTGCCTGAAATATGTTTTTGCATCCCTTGACTTTTAGTCTGTGCATGTCTTTGGGTTTGAGGTGAGTTTCTTGTAAGCAGCATATAGATGGGTCTTGCTTTTTTATCCATTCTATTACTCTGTGTCTTTTGATTGGTGCATTAACTCCATTTAAATTTAGGGTGACTATTGAAAGATATGTACTTATTGCCATTGCAGGCTTTAAATTCGTGGTTACCAAAGATTCAAGGTTATCCTCTTTAGTATCTTACTGCCTAACTTAGCTTGCTTATTGAGCTGTTATAAAGACTGTCTGATGATTCTTTATTTCTCTCCCTTCTTATTCCTCCTCCTCCATTCTTCATATGTTGGGTGTTTTGTTCTGTGCTCTTTTTAGGAGTGCTCCCATCTAGAGTAGTCCCTGTAAGATGCCCTGTAGAGGTGGTTTGTGGGAGGCAAATTCCCTCAGCTTTTGCTTATCTGGGAATTGTTTAATCTCTCCATCATATTTAAATGATAATCGTGCTGGATACAGTATCCTTGGTTCAAGGCCCTTCTGTTTCATTGCATTAAGTATATCATGCCATTCTCTTCTGGCCTGTAAGGTTTCTGTCGAGAAGTCTGATGATAGCTTGATGGTTTTTCCTTTATAGGTGACCTTTTTCTCTCTAGCTGCCTTTAAAACTCTTTCCTTGTCCTTGATCTTTGCCATTTTAATTATTATGTGTCTTGGTGTTGTCCTCCTTGGGTCCTTTCTGTTGGGAGTTCTGTGTATTTTTGTGGTCTGTTTGATTATTTCCTCCCCCAGTTTGGGGAAGTTTTCAGCAATTATTTCTTCAAAGACACTTTCTATCCCTTTTTCTCTCTCTTCTTCCTCTGGTACCCCTATAATACAGATATTGTTCCTTTTGGATTGGTCACACAGTTCTCTTAATATTGTTTCATTCCTGGAGATCCTTTTATCTCACTCTATGTCAGCTTCTATGCGTTCCTGTTCTCTGGTTTCTATTCCATCAATGGCCTCTTGCATCTTATCCATTCTGCTTACAAATCCTTCCAGAGTTTGTTTCACTTCTGTAATCTCCTTCCTGGCATCTGTGATCTCCCTCCGGACTTCATCCCATTGCTCTTGCATTTTTCTCTGCATCTCTGTCAGCATGTTTATGATTTTTATTTTGAATTATATTTCAGGAAGACTGGTTAGGTCTGTCTCCTTCTCTGGTGTTGTCTCTGTGATCTTGGTTTGCCTGTAATTTTGCCTTTTCATGGCGATAGAAATAGTTTGCAGAGCTGGGATGAGTGACGGCTGGAAAAACTTCCCTTCTTGTTGGTTTGTGGCCTTCCTCTCCTGGGAGAACAGCGACCTCTAGTGGCTTGTGCTGGGTAGCTGCGGCAGACAGAGCTTCTGATTCCTGCCCGGCTGCTATGGAGTTTATCTCCGCTGTGGCTGTGGGTGTGCCCTGGCTCGGGCTGCTGCTCCAAAATGGTGGAGCTGAGTTGGAGGGGGAGCAGCCGGGAGGGTATTTATCTCCGTGAGGGGCCTCTGTGCTCCCTGTTGCTCAGGGGGTTAGTGTGCCCATAGATCCCCAGATTCCCTGCCTCTGGACTAAGTGTCCCGCCCTTCTCACCAAAGAGTTCCAAAAAGCACTCACAAAAACAAAACAAAACAAAACAAACAAAAAATTAAATAAATCATTAAAAAAAAAAAAAGCCACTCGCTTTTCTTTGTCCTCAGGCGCTGGCCTCAGGGACCCGCTCACCGATCTTGCTGCCCTGTTTCCCTAGTATCCAGGATCCCCGCATGCACTGTGTCTGTGCTCTGGTGCGGATGCTGGGGCTGGGTGTTCAGAAGTCCTGGGCTCCCTCTCCCTCCCCACTCTGACTCCTCTCCTCCTGCCGGGAGCTGGGTGGAGGGGCGCTTGGGTCCCGCTGGGTTGGGGCTTGTATCTTACCCCCTTCATGAGGCGCTGGGTTCTTGCAGGTGTGGATGTGGTCTGGATGTTGTCCTGTGTCCTCTGGTCTCTATTCTAGGAAGAGTTGTCTTTGTTATATTTTCATAAATATATGTGGTTTTGGGAGGAGATTTCCGCTCCTCTACTCATGCCGCCATCTTTTTTGTAGGTCTGATCCTTGACATCTTAAGAAAGGTCAGTCCGACTTGGGTTCATTTTTGTTTGAAAAGTGAAGGAAAGTACAAAACTTGAAAGGGACCTAGTCTCAAGAGGAGTGAGAACAGCTCTCTGGGGAGGGAAGATTGTGGCTGAGATGGCAGGTGCCACGTTTCTCCTTTCTTCTTGGTTGTCGGTGCTCATCTTCCTGCATCATGAGCCTGGGCCTGGGTGTCTGATGGTGGTGGTGCCGAGTTCTTTGCTCTAAGGCATGGTCCTCTGTGTCCTTCTCACCAAAGACTGACTGACCAAGGCCCCTGTGCACCAGGATGTCCAAAAAGCTGTCCTGTTGTGGGGACACCTCCATCTTCCCACTGGTGGCCAACCTCTGGGGTGTTTAGGCTGCCCAGCCGCAGTTCCAAGATCACTCCCACGGTGCTGTCCCTGCTGAAGACAGCTGGGATACCCCAAGGACAATTCTCACCTTAAAGAGCTTCCAAATGGATTTTATAAACACTGCCTCAAATTTAATCTCTTTCCATTAAGTTTGTGCTTAAGGAATTGCTATAACTTTTAAAGAAAATAATAAAATAAAAACAATACGTGTACACAGTTAAAATTAGGAAGCAGACAATATCACAGAAAAGCATTCAATGAAAAGCTGTCTCTTTTTCTGTGGCCAGCCACCCCAACTCCCACTTCTTAGAGGAAACCTTTCTTAATTATTGCTTTCTCTCTCTCTTTTTCCTGTTCCTATCCTTATTTTAATCTTTTTGTATCTTTATATTTAAAGTGTTTTTTTTTTGTAGGCAACTTATAGTTGGGTCTCACCCTTTCATATCTCATCTGATAGTTTCTTTTTTTTATGTTGCTTTCTCTTTTAAATTTGGTTTTTATTTCATTTTATCATGGTTTAACAAGTGAAATAGTCCTACAAGGCTTGTTATTGTAATAGCAGTACAAATTTCTTTTTGGGATGAAAATGATCTAAAATTAGATAGTGGTGATGTTTGCACAGCTCTGAGTATAGTAAATCTCACTGACTTGTGCATTTTGAGTGGAAGAACTTCACTGTGTGTATATGCCAATCAAACTGTAATGAGAAGGGGAGGATAATAAACACTTTCAAGAAAAGCAGTCTCCTGACCGCTTTCCCTCTGTTTCTCACTTTCCAGAGGCAGCTGATGTTACTTGATATTTCCTTCTGTATCTCTGCCGGGTTTGCTTCTAATGCTATGTCTGGCTTATTCAGTGTCAGGCATTTACTGTTGACTTCCCATTAAAAGGAAGATGAAGCTTTAACTTCCTTCATATTGCTCACCCCGGCCCCCACCATACACATGCACACCTTCCATCCCCATTCTTCCAATACAGTGTTGGTAATACTGTGATCAGCTCAGCATTCTAGGTTCATGTAGTATGACAACAGAAATTCACTTGGTAGTTGCCCACGTTTGTGGCCTAGAGCAGGGCATCCAAGGCTTTCCCTGGTTCTTCATTTGTCTGTATTCTACTCCCCCCACCCCACCCTACTCTTCAGTCCCATTTGCAGAGGCACCTGGAATGGCTGATTTCCAAATATTTTGAGGTAGCCACCGTGTAAATCATTTCATTTAGGCTTTCCCCACTGTGGTCTTGGAATATGATTTTTTTGAGGGGTTCCCTAAATTATTTATCACTCAGCCATCTGCTGTCCAATTTCTGAAATTTTGTCGCTCTTTTCACATCTCCCATTCTCTTGTTTTAAAATCAATTTATTGCTATATAATGCACATACCATACAGTTTACCCATTTAAAGTGGCTTTAGTATATGCAGAGTTGTGCATGTATCACCACAATCAATTTTACAACATTTTAATTTCTTTTTCTTTGTGACTTCAGGCCTTCAAACTTCCTTTACTGTTTCTAATAATGGAATTTCAGGAGGAAGTGGAGGCTAATGCATAGATTCATGTCATATTTTACCAGAGCTTCTCTTGAATATCTCGTTATCATTTCTTGATTCACTAAATTTAGACATTATCTAATGGGTTCTTGCTATCACAAATGAAGACTAAACTCAGTTACGCTCTTCCACTATAGTTACAACACTAATTTTAGTTCCTTACTTACCTCTGTGACTTTAAATACTTTAGTCACCTCGTTATTTCTTGTTCTACTGCAAATAGCATCTCTCAACACTGTATATATATTTTAGAGTACTTTTCTCTTTCATTTACATCTCTTCTTCACTTATATTTCTCACCTTGTCATCTGTCCTTTTCCTCTTGCATTTTTAAGGCTAATCTATTCACAACCATAACCATAGTTAATTTTCATGCTTTGTCTATATGTTGATCCAAAAGCAAAAAATCAATAATGATATTTAAAAATATTATGAACACACAAATATTTCATTGCATATTCAACTACAGCATTCTGATTATATTTGCTTTTCTGTACAGTTTTTCTCCCCCCTGGAATTTTAAACTGCTTTCTTTTCATCTTGAATGGTCTGCCCAGATAACAAGCTTAAGTTCTTTGAACTAACCAAGGAGAGTGTCATATCTGTAGAATCTGCCCTTTACCTTGGTTTCGACTCTCTGGAGTTCCCTTTGAGTGATTGTTGTGCTCCGATCAGGGTGGATTCCTTTCCCACTGCTGAGTCAGTGTTGAGCATGGTGCAATTGAGGTGACTGTGGAATATCCTGGTAGTCATGTCCAGAAGTGGTGGACAGATGGGTCTGGACTGCTCGGGAGATGTCTATGTTGGAGGTATTGTGAGTCCCTGGCTCATAAGGAAAACTGAAATCATGGGAGTGGATATGAAGAGAATATATGGGAGGATGGGAGCTAAGTTTAGAGTCCTGGGAAGCATCAGAATTCAGAGGACCATGCCTGAAAAGTTGGTTGATGACATCCTTGAGAAGAGGTGGAGGGGTGTGCGTGGTGGGAGAAGTTGGGATTCCCACTTCTGCCTCTGGGTGCCTTGGCTTATGGGGCTGGGGGCTGTAAGACAAAGCCTTGGGGGGGGTCTCTGAATGACAGGGGGAAGAAGCTAGTGGTGAAACAGTGATAGAGTGAGGAGTTTTCCCAGAAAAGAGGACTTGGGGTGGGAAGCAAAGGAAAGGGGTGGTCGGGAAGATAGCGTCAGAAAGTGTTGAGGTGGCCAGAGAGCCCTTGGCCATGATCCGAGTGGCCTAGGGCGCCACAGATAGTGGGTGAGGGAGGGTGGGAGCCGTTCCAAGCTGGCCTCTCTTCTCTCAGCCATTTCCAGTCTCGAGTTTGCCCAGCTGGCCGCCTGTCGCTGTAGGTGGTGGTCAGCCCTTAGAGATTTGCAGGGTCGAATCTGGGTTCCTGAAGTGCTGATGTGCAACAAGCTCTGTGTATGTTTACATCCACATATTTGGCTTCCCCCATCCTGAGGACAGACGTGGGAACAGTAGATGACCAGCCAAAGTAAGCAGAGAGGCTTGCAAGTCCAGACTTTCTTCCTATTTTAACTGGAACATCAGGATCCAGCTTCATTCCTCCAATGTGCTTCAGTCCAGAGGAAAGTGGGCCATCTCTGGCCTCCCGTTTTAGAGCAGAGCATGATGATCGCACGCCAGGTGTCCGATTGAATGGGCGGGACCAGCACGCATATCCCAGGTCTGGTCACTCCTGTGGCCTCCCTCCAGACTCCACGCGGGTGTCTTGGTTGTTTTCTGAATGTCTCCTGAACTTCTCATAACAGCCCATTTGTAGAGATTACATTGGTTTTGTTTGCAATTAGAAAAATGTAAGCTCAAGATCATACAAATACTGAGTGGGAGAAATAGAATTTATTTTATTAAACTTTTCCTTGTTATGAAATTTTCAAACAAAGGGGAACATTCTAAGAATAACATATCTGGTGCCCTCCATACCGTTGGACAGCTCTATAAATGCTTTAATGTTAAGCTGTCCCTATCAGATTTTTTAAAGAAAATATTAACAAATCCATTTGAAGGTCATGTGTCTCCCTTCCTGATGTTTTCCTCCTTTCTCTCTCTTAAGAGGTACCACTATTGAAGTTGGTGTTTATTATTACCATGCAAGTCTTTATATTTTTGTTATTTATACTGTATGATAAAACAATGTATGGTATTATTTCACATGCTTTTAAGTGTTGCACAAAAGGTGTCAAACTGCATTTTTTTCCCCTGGATTCAATTTGAGTGTAGTTCAGATATTCATTGGCGATTTTAGATGATGTTAACTTCAGCCTGCATTAAGCGATCAGCCTTTGCCGGTCAGACATGAAAGGATCATACATACACTTCACTTCTACTCCTGGTAACTTAGAGCTCTAATTCCTTAGCTCCTAATTTGGATGTTTAGGTCAATTTCCTTACTTCCTTGGATAATAGTACAGGCTTTATTACTGAAAGTTTGTCTTGGTCAAGCCCTTCTTGCCAAACCATTCTGTATAATGTATGAAACATGAATAATATTTTCCACAGTGCAGAGATAGGGTGGAGAAAGGGGGGAGATGTGGATCAACCAAGAAGTCAGAGGACATAGGAGTATAAGAACCTCCTCAAACATTTTTTTCAACTGTGTCAAGGTTCTTTATACTCCTGTTTTCTTCTTGCTGAGTCTCCCATTTGGCATAAAGAACTCTCCTGGCATTGAATCCAACAGGAAATAGAATGTTTGGGCTTTATTGAAGGTTATTTCTCATGTTTTGCCTAATATTTTCCATGAGTCAAAGACAGTGAAATTAAAAAAATGACAACCATCTTCATCAGTGATGAGCTCTTCAACTTCTAGAGTGGTGATGTACAATGTTTTCTGCAGGATTTCAGTATGTCTAGAATAGAAATGATAGAAATAGTCTTTTTCTATGCTACATAGTGCAGTGGCTATTAGCCACTAGCCCCGTGGGGCTATTGAGCACTTGAAACATGTCTAGTGTGAATAAGGAATTGAATTTTAAGATGTGCTTATTTTTTAAATAATTTAAATTAGAATAACCTCATGGGGCTAGTGACTACTGTATTGGACAGCACAGTTCTAGAGGATTTAGACCAATATGTGTTGGGAGGTTTTCAAGTCTTAATAAATCAAATGAGTTCATATTAAATTATAACTGATTTATTTGCTCGTTCTTTTCCCAAATCCGAAGTTAATGTAAGAAACTGGATTGCGTGGGGACATTCATACAGAGTATTGTTTCTCCAAGAGCTTCTTCTAATGTGTTGTTTGTAGGCATATCCTTGTGATTGTGTTGGTGGTGGTGAGAACCAAGCATTGGTGGTACATCTGCCTGCACCCCCTTTAATTATCCTTTGCTCCACAGCTCACTCAGTCCACCTTGTTTTCCATCTTTATTAATTCTGACTTCTTTAAATTCAGGTTGTTCTTTAAATTCAGTTTATGTTACTAGTTGTCCCAACAACGTCCTTTACAGCAATACTAACAACAACAATCTTTAATCTAGTATTCAATTTGGGATCACAGGCTGCCTTTGTTCTCTTGTCTCATCAGTCTCCTTTAATCTAGAGCAATTCTACAGTCTTTGTCTTTCCATGGTCTTCACGTTTCTGAAGAGCAAAGGTGAGCTATTTTGTAGAATTTTCCTCAATTTATGTTTGTCTGATGTTCCATCATGATTGGATGTAGTATGTATATTTTTGGCAAGAATATCACAGAAGTGATACTGTGTTCTTCTCAGTACATCATATACAGAAGTACAGAGTATCAATTTTTCATTTGTGGTTACTTGCTGAATGTGGTATCTGCCAAGCTTCTCCATGAAAAAATGACTATTTTTCCTTCTGTAATCAGTAAGTCACTCTGATGAGATATTTTGAGACTATGTGAACATCCTGTTTCTATCATACTTTTGCCCTTAGCTTCAATATCTTTATCATTCTTGAATGAAGCAATTGTTACTATGGTGCTTACCAAATGGTGATTATCTAATTGAATCATTCTTTCTGTGGTTAGCATTATTTGTAGACATTTTATTATAAAGAGTGTTTTTCTTTTCTATCTATTTTATCTATCATCTATCTGGCATCATCTATCATCTTTATCTCCTATCTATCTATCTCAGTATGGCCTCATAGATCTTATTTCTCTCCATGGATTATATTCTATCACTATCACTATTTTATTATGTTGTTAAATTTTCCCAGATGTGAGCAGTAGAATTTCCTTCATTCTGGCTCCTTTGTTCTTTGACATCTCTCCATTTTTTTGGAGCTATTTCTTACTTCCTAATATAAAATGATACAGTCTCTTCCTGTATGTTTTGTGTACCAACCCTCTTTGGAGACCAGCTTTCATGCTGATGATCATATGTTGGGAAAGTGGACAGGAGACAAAAGGCAAGGTAAGGAGCTGGGACCCTAAAAGGCAACATAGTCAGTATGTGAATGAACTAGAAAATACTTTGCCTTGCCAATAGGAATAGCAAGGAAACTTGCCTGTCGGTATAGGGTTAAAGGAGAATATTTTCTCTTGAGAATTCTTAACCATGAGCTGGCACTCAATCAAATTTGTAACCCAAATTTACACTACCTGCATGATTCTAAATACCTTTAGGTCAGGATTTATTTTAAAATAATTCTGGATTGGTAATGATCCCACATATTTGGACGAAGCAAACATAAATCCTCTTTGTAGAAATGCAGTCAAAACACAAGCCTCAAAGTTTTCCATGAATAAAGTTCCGAGGAATGCGGGCTCAGAGTCAAAAATCAGAAAGCATTTACAAAGACAAGGCCCTGTGAGCAAGAGCCAGTAGGAACAAGAAACCACAGAATCAGGCCAGCAGAATTCTTAGATATAGGAATCATTGACTACAAAACATAAATTAAGCATGTATCATATATTTAAAGTAAGAAAAGTGATTAAAAATTTAAGGAACAGTGATTATGAAAGATAAACTGGTAGAGTGGAAAACCAACCAAAGAGAATTTTTATAAAAGGCAAATACTGAAATAAAAAACTCAAAGGATGGTTTAAAGAGAAAATTAGATATAGGTGATACATCCATGAACAGGAAAATAGACCTGGGGAATTATCCAGAATGAGCAATGGAGAGACAAAGAGGTAGAAAATAGGAAAGACAGACTGAGATTGGAGGGCAGGGTAAGAAGTTCTAACATGTCTAACTGAAGTTCTAGAAGGAAAGGAGAGAGAGGTGGAGAGGCAATTTTGGAAGAGATGATAACTTAAACATTTTCAGAATTGATGAAACATACAAGCACACTTCAGATTCAGGAAGCCTGAGGAATTCATAGCAATATTAACAAATTTTTCCTTATACAGATAGTAATGAAACTATGGAGAGCAGCTGATATTCCCTGCAGCTTGGGGTGGGCATATCATTTGTCAGTCTTGAAGGGGGGATCTGGACAGAGATCATACTGTCCATACAAAATTTCATATTAAGTAATAAACACAAGACAGAACATTGTATTTATGGAATGATTTAAATAGTTTAAAAATATATATATATGAAAATATTAGTGGCAGAAATAAACTAAAATATTTGAGAGGTTTTTGTCTTGGTGTTGGAATAATGGATAAGTTTCATTTTCCCCCAACCTGTATCTTATAAACACACCAAAATACCTTAGGATAGTTTATAGGAAACATAAAACCACTCCACTGATTCCTTTCTATGAGCTGTTCAAATCAGTCAGGAAGTGAACATCAGTGTGCTTCAGTAGGCAAGTGGCTAAACAAGCTGCAGTACATTTGTACAATGGAATACTACTCAGCAATTAAAAATGAATTATCATGCAATGGAAAGACACGGAGGAACCTCATATGCATACTGCTAAGTGAAAGAACCCGATCTGAAATGGCTACACACTAGGATTTCAGCTACATGGTATTCTGGAAAAGGCAAGGCTAAGGAGACAGTAAAAATATCAGAGGTTTCTAGCCTCTGATTCAAGGGGAGAGAAGAGGAGGGATGAAGAGGTGAAGCATAAGAATTTTAGGGTGGTGGAAATATTCTGCATGATGCTGTATGATACATGGTAGTTACATGTGCATTTGTCAAAACCTGTAGAACTGTATAACATAACTGTAATGTGAACTGTTGATGTTAGTAATGATTTATCAATTATAATAAATGTACTACATCAATGCCAAGATATTAATAGGGAAAACTGTGTGCAGGGAAGAGGGGATATATGGGAACTTTTTGCAATATCTGCTCAATTTTTCTGTGAACTTAAAACTGTTAAAAAAAAGTCTATTAGTTAAAAAAAGAAAACAAAGAAAAAAATGAGCATCAATTTCTGTAATCTACTAGAGGCAATGACATTAGAAGTAATGGAGACTGAAGTTAACAGACAACACGCTCAGGAAGCCGAAGTGAGGAGACTTACTTATTGTGGACTGAACAAAGCCCTTTCAGGCAGTTGTGAAATATCAGAACACCAATCTACAGATAAACAGCTGCTCTGTTTATGGGGGCATTAATGGGTAACACAACAACTTGACTCCTGATTCTGGATTCTTGCTGTTACCTCAGTGAGCCATATCACAACTGTTGAGTATTGCTCTACGAATTCATAGAATGGCAGGGAATCTGGACCTGTGGAAGGATACTTGATAAACAAATGAGGCAAACTTGAGCTGATTATTCTGGCAACTGCCAGGGCTGGAACCATTTTTTGCCTTCTGGCACTTATCCTAAATTCCTGGCATCTACTCTTATTTTTCCTCCCCAGCCAACTACAAAAGGACTTGACCTCAACTGACACAGAATGTGGAGGAATGTGTGTGCTTTGAAAAGTAAGCCAGGAAGCTAATGAAGTTAATGAATTTTCATAGGAATTCATTCAACACCACCCAGTGAGAGTCCACACTTTATTTGCTCAAAGGCAATGGGGAAATGAGCTTGTTTATAATACCTATGGTTCTTGAAAGCAAACATTGTCTCAGATATAGCTTCCACTTCTATTGTTGATTTGCTTAAATATTTGAACATATTGAGAGTCTTCATTTATATGTTTGTTCACTCAATTAACATTGATCAACTACTACATGACAGGCACCAGATGCACAGAATTGTTACACTAATATATGCGGTACCACAGTCCCTGGGGATGGGGGTGAGAGGTCACTTTTTCCTTTCTCTTTCCTTATTCTTGCCCTGACTGTAGGGAAGACAACTCCTGCCCTTCCATTGTTTTTCCCTGGGAATTGAGACCTGTCTGACTGGCGAGATTCTAAGAACCTTTCACTTCTTGGACAGTGCTACTAATGTGCATTCCATCTGGACTCTTATTTTCTACCTAGCAGAGACAGAAATTTCACCTTACTTTATCCCAATGAGATAACCCTTTATTAAATAATTAGTCCTTGGAAATGCCACCATTATAAGCTAATCCATATATTTATAGGTCTGTTTCTGAAAATTGTTCTGTTGTATTATCATATCCTGGCCATACTTGTCCATTTTCTTTTCTAATTAAAATTTAGAATTCACCTTTGAAATTACTTAAAAATCTTGCTAGGTTTTTTTTATTGGCATCGATTTGGATTTGTAGTTCATTTGTGAAGAAACTGACATCTTTTCAGTATTAAGTTTTCCCATTCAGGGATGTAGTACAGCTCTCCATTTATTAGGGATAGTTCATCAGAGTTTTATAGTTGTCTTCCTATAGGTTTTACATTTTTTTGTTAGTTTAATTTCAAGTTTATTCATATATATATAGTTAAAAAATATAATTTAAAAATGTAAGTATTTGAAATTTATTTTTTCTTATTATGAATGGACAATTTTCTAACTGGTCATGGTCATTGATGTTGATCATGTGTCTGGGCAGCCCACTGGCCTCTTTTATTGGTTCTCATGATTTTCAAGTTGATTCTCATGGAATTTTTAGGTCATCATGTATATTGTCTTCCTGATATTTAAAATTACTTTTAAATTTTGTTTGTGTTATTGCCTTGACTAGGACCAAAGGTGGACAACAGTAGTGACGGTTAGAATCCTCTCTTGTTGTTTATTTTAAAGGAGAAACACCTAATGTTTTAGCATTAAGTATAATGTCTGTATGGCTTTTTACGTGGATACCTTTTCAATGTCAAGGGAACTTTTTTACCCCATCCCTAACTTGCTAAGGAAATTTAAAAACATTTATTAAAAAAATCAGTTACCAGTTACTATTAATTAGAAGCAAGAAAACTATGTCCAAGACATAGCACGGGACAAGATCTCTTGATTTTACTAATGGTTGAAGATTAAATAAAGATCATGATCTTTTAAGAATCTCCTAAAAGCAAATGTTGGTGTGTGTGTGTGTGTGTGTGTGTGTGTATAAAAATGCTGAGCTGAACATCAGAATGCTTTGAGAACCAGCGGTTGAAGCAAGGAACATGTGGAGTGGCCAGGGCCTTCTGAGACTGAGCATTTGCTTTTATCTGACAAGGGTCAGGCATGGAATCAAATTTTCCTGGAGCTCTGCAGGTCTCATTCCATAGCATATGGAATTATATCCCATTACATCATTGGAGAAGATACAAATGTAAATTAATCTGAAAGTCTGTTCAGCCTTATCAAAACAAAGGAAGCAAAATTACCCAGACTATATACATGTGACACAGATACTGGCAGCGTGTGTGTGTTAGAACCAAGAGATGCTCATTACACCCAATTCTGCATGGAGTGGAGAAGGCAAGATGTGGCATTGGAAAGGAATATTTGTAGCAAATACTTAACATGCCTATTTGAATTAGGAAAGAAAATTTCCTTGGAGAAATGACTAGGACCCACATTATTCTTCTTAAGGATGGATTTATTCATCTGAGGTTTGAGGTCCACCATCTTTACCATCATTTGGGACGAGAGGAATTGAGTGGGGTCTGTCTGGACTTTCCCTGGGCTCAGCCCCATCAGCTGTCAGTACTGTTCTCAGCAAAGGCAAGCCCAATGGTACAGTTATTGCCGCCAGAAGTTAAACAGTCCCTAGTTTCTTTACTACATCCTAGTGACTTTATTATTATGCCTAATGAACCATGTAGGTGAGCTAACCTCCCAAACCCTAGTTTACCTACACTCTATTTAATTCCAGGTGTTGGAGTGCCCAAAAGGATGCAGCCTGCTTTGTTCCCTCTTCCTGCTTGCTCCTCTCACCTTCCTGTCTGAGAATCTCCCATTCTCTTCTCTTCTACACTTGAGAGCCTGCTTTCTGAACCTCTGGGGACATCTTGAAGAGACAGAAGCTGCTTCCCACTTAGGGGAGAAATTTCAGATGGCTGTGAATGCTTCTGCATCACCTTAGCCACAAACTGCTCTTTGCATTCACATGGAGTATTTACGTGTCTCTACAGGAGCTTGGTTGGGAATGAAGATTGTCATTAATTTCAAGCAGATCTTTTACAGAATCTATAGGTGTCTGTAAATAATTTTAAGAATAAAACTAGGTAAAAAACGTGGGCTCTGTATCCTACAAAGTTGGGGTGGGGCTCACAGGGCCAGGCATGCCAAGTTTTATTTTAAAAAACCCTGAAAATGGAGGTAAGTCCCCCATGGCTACTCTTGGGGGTGCACATTTTTGAAAGGGGCTGGTGATGGGTGGTCAACAGGTCTCCTGTCTTACAACTTCTCCTTCGGAAGAAAGTGAAACATTTTCTGCGCTATAAGCACTTACATGCAACATTTCCTGTACTTTAGAAATATTTCGCAAGAATGCAAACCACTACACAAAAGAAAATGTCTGTCTTGAGTTGCATCCATTTTAATGTTTATAAGTACTCAGAACTTAAGATGCCGGCTAAATTCCTGAATGTGAAAATGACTTGAACATCTTTTAACAGAGCTTTGCTTTGAGCTCTCAAGTGACTCAGGCAGAATTTTGTTAACTGCTAATGGGGCTTTATGAGGACACTATGAAATGATATTTAAAACTGAATAAAGGACATATTGCACAGCTTCAAATTCTAAAAATTAAAATTGGCCCAGCTGAAGTAGAGAAGGAATTATCTGTATAACTAACTGACCATTCGAATGTGGAGTAAAAAGGAGAGGAATCAAAATTACGGCTAGTGGAATTTTAAAGCTTCTAATTTGTTCAGGTAAAACTTTGGGATTGTGTTATGATAGGTGTGGTGGTTCGAGCCAACACAATATAATTGTAAGCACGTTGACCTTGTTTACAATGTATTTGGATGGACAAAGTGTTTCATTGGCTATTCTATACCTAAGGGAGACTCCAGAGAAGCCCAGATTTATCTGGAGGCAGAAAATTGGATTTGTGATGAAAAATTGTGGCTCTCCTGCTCAAGTTCACAGTCAGCATTTGACCAATGATTTTATTCCTGTCAGTAATGGTTTCTTTGGTTATTTACCTGAATGCATTGAAGCACTCCCCAAGGTAGGGAAAGTGATTTCATAAAAAAGTTGATTGGTAATGCAAACAATACGTAGGATGTAAAAATTTTTCAATATACCATACAGTAAACATGTTCCATTTGTTAAGTGTAACAAAACCTCTAGTACTGTCCTGGTTTTGTTACACTTGAATACAGCTGCAGTTAATTTTGGTGTAAGGAGTGAGGTAGGGCTCCAACTTTTCTTTTTCCTTCCAAATTGCTAGCTGATTATCTCAAAACCATTTAATGATTAAGATGACATTAAGAAGTGTGCATGTGTCCAAAATTCTGTTAAAAAGTGAATTCTAATGAAATCTTAGAAAAAGTTGTGGCATGGTTTTGTTTGTGGATGTTTTTATTCCAATTAAGATGAACTCAGGGCTTAATGAGGACTTGTAAAGAAGTTCAGGAATTAGAGATACTCTTCTGCCTACAAAATATGTAAGTGGAGGAACTGAATTGAAGCAGCTAAGAAGAATCAAGTGGTTTGTATTAAAAGTGCAGAAATAACAAAAATATTTTGAGGTGCATATATAGGTGGAAGGGTGTTTATTATAGCATTTATTATAGCACTATCTAAAACACTGCCTGGTTTCTTGAGCAGGTGCAAACCCCTGCAGTATTTGCTCTGTGAATAAATCAGTCACAGCCACGTTTCTGTAATAGGAAGCAAGACACAGTCCTGAATGATACATTTTTTCTGTGTGCTTCTTTTGTCTTCACTTTTTATTTTATTTTCCCATTTGGCATGAATTACTTTTCAAATTTTAAAACTATCACTGAAAATAAAGTATATTCTGATTGTTGGGCATCTAAAGAAAAAATGACAGCAATCAAGACAATAAATTGTTTAGTTGAAGGCACAAAATAATTTGAGAAATATAATTTAATTTGCAGAATGACATCCAGGATGTTAAGCACTTTAACAATCTATGTTTTATTTTTATAACAAAGAGAAACAACCAGTAAAAGAGTGGATTTCAGGAATTTATTATCAGTTTTTTAAAAAAAAGCAACTTCCATGGTTTGTTGCTGTACAATTGTAGCCCAGTCTCTTATAGCATGGTACAGTGATAGCTGATTTTTTATAACAATGACTCACTGAAGGTCTGTAACTGTCTTCTGAATTATCACAGAAAGAAGAATTAGAAGAAGAGTTTAATGTTAAAAATGTATTTAAAAAATCATATTCTAATTCTTTTAAACTGGTTATCCAAGTATGATAATATAGTAGAGCTCAGATAACTAGAAAAGGCAATTGGCTAGGACACCCATTCCCATGTGGTGGTCATTAACAGACTTTTTACTGCATATATCTTTATATAGTTTGCAAACTAATTCAACCCATTTTACACAGCATTGTTTTTATTGCATTGACACTAGGCTGAAATTGTTGCTCATTTTCTCAATTATTGTTTTCTACTTCTCTGATGGATTTTCCTCATCTGACACAGTGTTTGGACTTCAGTATATGTGAGACATCAAGATCATCTCTTGCCACACTAGTGATATTTATAATGAGGCTACCCATAGCCAGATACATAAGACTATTAATTTGTCCTCAAGCTCTGTTTTTGACTTTGGTAAAAGAGAGAACTTGTGTCTCACTGGAGTATGTGACAAGCTCCAGGCCGGAAACTGTTTGTGAGCTGGGTAGTCAACAGAGGGGACCACAGAGCTCAAGGTTCTTATTAATGCTGTGCAAACAAGGGTCTCGTCATTTCAGTAACTATTTGTACATTTATAAAAGCAATACAGTCATGGGAAAAACCAACAAGCACAGCTTGGTAGAATAACCTGCCATGAAATATCATTGGCTTTATAATAATTTACTACAACTGTTCTTTTTATTCACACTGGATAGAAAATGCTTCCATCTAACACATGGAATATGAATATATACAACAAAAAGTTGGCTTTTATTTAAAAAAATCTTCACAAGGACAATAACATGGGGGTTGAAAAAAATAATTTTGTGCAGTTCCCTGATCACAATCATGTCTGCTGTCTTTTACAAGGGTTGGTAGAAGTACCAATAGATTTTATAAACCAGTTACTAGCCTACTCTTAAAACACTGTTTTGTTCATACAGTATAAATCTTATCAACTCTAATTCTAAATGACATCAACTGTAATTCTAAATGACTAGGGATGACATGATGAGTCAATTTTTAAGAATAAACCCTGGGAATCCTTTTCAAAATTATCACCTACCTGCAGTTCCCTATTTCATCAAAAAGTTCATCATAATACCTTGGAAACTGCACAGGGCTTCTGACTGATGTGTGGCTGAGACCCTGCCAGTTGCATTCTCACCTGATGCCGGCCATCTTGTTGCATAAAAATGTCAGCATCTGGGCTTGAACATTCTGACGGCTGCAGTGAGTTGTGCGGTAGTGGTGTGGGGGGGGGACCGTTTTGTACTGCCAGCAGTCAAAACAGTTGCTGTGGGCTCAACATCTCTACACTGTGAGCCTGGGAAGCCTAGTCTCCCATGGAACGGCTTTGGGAGCCCAGCAATGTCACCACAGGTGGCCTGAGACCCTGTGGCCCCGGCTGCCTGAGGGACTATACTAAAGAAGCCTAGTATTCTAAAAATAGACAATGCCGGCCAGGTTGGGAGGCAGGGGGTGGAGGTTGCTTTCTTCCCTAAGTCCTGGAAACCATCTCTGATCCTCACTATCTGAGAAGGCTGGGAGCCTCTCTGGAAGCGGCAGGCTGGGAGGAGGGCTGGCTTGAGGTTCACCTGGACCAGTGTCAGTCTGGCACACGCTGCTGACTTAGTGCCTGGGGCCCCCCACTCCGGCACTCTGCCTAGATCTGTTTCCTGTACCTGACTGTACCTTTTATACCATGGGGTTCCCATTCCCCCAGGCAATTCCTGTTTCACTTTCTAAAGCAGGGATGGCAAACAGGGTCCATCTCTCTCTCAGTTGTGACCGATGACTGGTGGCTCTTTGGCGCTGATTTGAGGACTGGAGAAACAGTGGAGCGCCACAGGAGCAGGGAGCAGTGGTTGATGGGTAACACCTGCTGTGCTGCAAGAGCTGGTGTTGATGGAAAGCATGGCAGGCCCCTGTGCCTCTGTTCTAAGTGGGGTGAAAGAGTGAGGCTGGTTTGAAGGGCTCTTGAAGGATCTTTGGAGACCATACCTCAAAGCAATGAATTTATATTTACTTTATATTTTGCTTTGTTCCAGAAGAGATTTAAGGATTTGAGGGTTTAGGAGAGGAACATTAAGGTCTGTGGAAACCAGAAGGGGAGGTCGTTTTGAACAGGATGGTGCAGTAGGCTCTCAACAATGACCCCTGTTTTCACCCTTGGGGGAAGAAGCATGATGTTTAGAAAGTGATTATAGGCTTACTGAGAAATCAGATTCAGAAAGACTTGGAGGAATGGGGTGGGTGCCAGGCCTGGTGGGAATTTCAGGCAGAACACGTCTGTGTTGATTATTTGATGCATTTCCCCTGGGTTGACAGATGCTACCTGTGAGTATGTTGAAAAGCCAAGGAGAAATATATTTGCATCCACACATACATGCATTCTCTGGGGTTAATCAAAGAAACTGGGGGTAGTTTCCTTATTATGTCAGGACCATTGTTTCTCAACTCTACCTGGAAGTCTGGTGCACAACTCTACCAAGAAAGAAAAAAATCAGTGGAATTGTATGGTAGGGCCTAGTGATGCCATTTTGGGAAGATCAACTCCCATTTGTCTCTGGAAAATGGGATCAATCACTTCTTCATATCTTAAGTGATTTAAACCAAAGCCAAATCTCAAGTTTTAGCATGAATCATTAACAGGTTGCTCTTCAAGAATGCCATTGTCTGTTGGTTCAGGGGACCGTGTCGGGCCAGAGCCAGCCACCTCTAGCTGCTGATGGCCTGTGAGTTTCAGAAACCGTTTGATGCTCCCATCAGTCCTCCCCGTCAATGCACACACCTGATTTCACTTACACAGCAACATGGCAACATACCTTCTTCCATCAGTAAACACTTGCTCTCTTCCTCGCTTGGAAACTGGGAGAATTTGAAAGGAAAATAAGTCATATGATTTTACTTCTCTGCAAATCCCAGGAGAACATACTTTTGGATTCCTGTCTGATGTTGAGTTTTTGCCATATGGGGACCCCAAGGTTTTCCCAAAGTTGTAGACAAAGGGTTTCCACCTTCCTGGATGGTGCACAGGGGTGAGGGTTTCTTGGTTCTTACGCCAAGGAGATGATGGAGGTGGAGTGGAGAGGGGAAGGCAGTATTTAGAAACCCAGCAATATTGCTTCTTATCCATCTGACTCTGGGTTTCACCCTCAGAGAAATGATTTTCCTATTGATCTCCATGAGGCACAATCCCATTTAGAGCATCTCAACAGTTTCACTGCCTCTGGACCTTCTAGAGGTGATGGCTGGCTATAATTGTGACTGTAGTTGCCTTATTATTTGTTTTCAGGCATTCCAAAATTTCTATTTCTTCCTGCTGATCACAATTGTTGGTGTATTGGCATTGCAAACCAATTTTTAAAGTGTGTGAAGGTCAGTGGGCTTTATCCCCACTCATTTCCAAAGCAGAAGCCTCCCCTAATGGGAAAGACTCGTTCTAACACCACGGAGGAGCCTCCTCCCCAGAGTTTCTGAGAGCACAGAGCATAAACTTCGGGTTCTAGACAGAAGGCCTAGGAGGAGGTCGGGAGGGGGGCGGCGCCCTGTTGGGAGGTGGTGCCTGAGGGGGAGGGGGCAGGGTGGAAGGGGGGGATGGAATTGGAGGGGTGGGTGCGCTGGGGGGTGGGGGAGGACAGTGGGAAGCAGGGGGTGGGGGAGTGTAAATAGGGGCAGGGGGTGGTGAGGTGGTGTGGTAGGCATTGTTGAGGGGGTATTTGGCCGGCTGATTGTTCTTGACTCTTGTGAAGTTGATACAGCGTCCCTGGAAGAGAATCAGAGAGAAGGAAATGTGAGCCAGTGGGTGCCATGGCTTTCCAACAGGGCAGGTGGGAAGCGTGGTGGGCACCTTGAAAGAAATACAGACATGATGTTTATGACAGTGCTTTACTGACTTATAATAGAACTTGGCAACAAATAAGCTTCCCATTTCCTTTTTTGGGCTTATCATGTTGCAAAATTATTGGTTAAAACTCATTTTTCCTGGAATCTCCTTCTTTTAAGGAGGAGGAAGAAAAGAGAACTGATGTTAGCTGGATGCAAGGGGTTCAGCTGTGTACAGTGGTCATCAAATTTAATCTCCTCAGTGGCCTTGACCGCAGGTATTATTTTCAAATGTTCCATGTCGTAGATGAGGAATCTGAAGCTTAGAAAGGTGAAGTCACGTTCCCAAGGCCACACAACTAGGAGAAGGTGAGGTTGCTGACTCAAACCCATATAGACCCTAAACTTCCATGCTTTCTGCTACATTAGAATGTCATCTAAGGATAGGTCCCCACATTTTTTAAACAAAGCTAACATTTCAGTTGATTTCAATCACACTCCTGGAGTCAGTAGAAGGTTAGCAATATGGGCTTCTCCTACATTGGAATTCAAGGGTGCTGGATTCACCTACGATCTGTGCTGTCACAAATATGGCAAACGGGGGCCACATTCTCAGAGGCTCTCATGCTTCTGCCTCCCCAACCTCCTTTTGGCCCCCTCAACTGCTGGTGCGAGGTGGTGAGTTAAGGAGGCAGCTCTCCCTGCTGATGGGAATGGGACACAGTGGGCACAGTCTCTCTTTCCATGCTCCCTCCTTCCCCAGAATTCTGGCATGAACAACTCATCACGACTTTGCCCTGGCTGAGGTGTTCCCTCTTCTCCAGATGCTGTTGTACCTGCTCAGGCACCCTTTGGCCCTTGAGAAATATAGCCTAGGGACATTTTATTATGAAGTGGATATCTATCCTGAATTATGCTTTTCTCCTACCCTTCCTGGGGACCGACTGGACAATGGAGAGCAGACACCTGGAACCCCTACAGCAGCCTCTAGAAAGTGCAGAATGCCTCAGCTCCCTCCCCTGTAGCATGTCCCCTCTGCTCTTCCGAGTCCCAGTCCCAGCCTTCCTGTCCCCCATCAGCTCTCTCTAGTCTCAGCAGGCATTCAGGAGCCTGACCCCCAATGCGAGGCTCTGCAAGGGACTGGGCACAGCAGTTCTCCTGCTGTATCTACCCCCTCACTCTTCCCCAGGGACCCTCCCACCTTGCCCGTGAAGGCTGCTGACCATTCTCATGGGGTCCTAGCCACCCTCCAAACTTCCAACACCTGTGGGTGCATCTGCTTGTTCTCTCCAGTGTGTGCCATGGAAGCCTGCAGCATCCCTCTCCAGGGAGGCTGCGGAGGGCACTCCTGTCTAACACTGCCCTGCCCCTTCATCCTGCTGCTCATTTTAACCTGACAGTGTTACGCTGGGGCTGGGGCTGGGATATGGATTTTTTCTGGCCTCACCCTCCAGGACGGGATGGATGCTCATGTTGTGTGGTCCAACCTCGATGGGGTATGTCCAGAGAGGCCAGAGTTTCCTTTTCCAGGCCTTTCAAGAGGCCTGAGGGGGAATGTGGAGGGTGAGGCTGTGAAATTTAAGGAACAATCATCTGTGGGAAATACAGCAGTGTGACTCCAGGCTTGGCTTGGGATGACAGTCACAGCAGGGACACATGTATGTTTGCAGGAGATTGGGGGTTGCTGAGCAAACCTTTCCTCACATGTGCATATGCTACTTATCCTTCAAGTCACCAGGCAAGTCCCTTTCCTCCACACACCTTTCCCTGATGATTCCAGCCTCTATTTTCTGCTTGCTTCCCTCCCTGGGTTCTCCAGTTACACATACGCCTATATAATTGTTTGGTCTGCAAATGCCTTGCCCCTCTGACCAGAGGAGAAACTTTGCACTTTGTTGCTCCACCATTGGCTTAGGAATTACAATGCCATATTTAGATGTCAGTACCTCATTTTCTCTGAGCTTGTATTTCATGAGTTTAAACAAGGGCCCAGCCTTGTTTAGTTCTGACTGGGGGTCTGCTAACTGCAGGAATGAATTACCATCTTCTCATTGCCTTGCCCAGAAATCCCAGTTCAAGGTCAAGCTTTCATGTGCTGATTTTGTAACTCAGTATTATAAATTCCCAGTTGTTCCAGTACTATAAAAGGCAGCCCTCTTTCACAGCTGTTTAAAAAAAGAGACATCAGGCCCGAAATAGAGTCACTTGTGCTAAGCCCTGGGTCAATAATCCAAGACTTAATACCTGACCTAATTGCAGTTTCAGCTTCTCTGGGGAATGTCATCTTAAAGCCATTCAATCTGGGATTTTCTGGTCAGCAGTAGTGAGGTAATCTGTCTGACAGACCCCTTGCGTCCCCCAAAGAAAGATATGGTGGTCTTCTCTTTCCTTGTCACTGACCCTTCCATCTATAAAAGTCCCCATTTTGTTTAGCTCTTTGGAGCTCCTCGCTGTTTGAATAAAGCTAGTAAGATCTTTAAATTTTACTCAGTTGAATTTTGTTTTTTAACATAGCTTTACAAATCTAAAACTTGGCTACAGTTCATTTACAATTCTGGATAAAGCTCTTTTCTTCAAGAATGTTAAGTCCTAATGATTACCATCTGTGATAAATTCCTGTAATGGACAACCAGAGATAGGATTTACTGTACTACATATTCCGTCCTTCATTCCTAGACATGCTAAGTCAGACGAAGAGACACGAGAGATTCATTTCCTTTAAGGATGAAGGAAAATCCTGATCCTGAGGAAGGAGCTGCTGGTGCCTGGGGTTGAGTCCCTACATGGCTTTGGGTTTCTTAAAGGGCTGGCCATCCTACCGCTTCCTCCCCTCAGGGAGCCTGATGGTGCACTGGGGGTCTTAATCCAGAGGCCCATTTACTCGTTCCTCACAACTGTAACTTCAATATTTTTTTTACCATAGACAAATCAAGAGCTCCCAGCTTTCTTCTACCAGTATTTCTGCTTATAACCCAGATTAGGATCCCCAGATGTCTTAAAAAAGGTCTGAAAGGATCCACAGACTTAAAGATGATCTCTCACATCTGTCAACTGAAGATGGAGTGAAATGGGGCTATGGGGGTTGGAGGTGGGAGAAAGACCTCCCTTGGTCAGCCTCCACGCTGCTTTCACGGCTTTTGGTCAGAGAAGCTGAAGGACGGGGTGGGGTGGGGCCGGGGAGAGGCAAGAAGCTCCCTTCCTATGGTCAGTAACACCCAGGGGTGTGCTCAGTCTCCTGTTCCAGAGCACTGGGCTGTGGCTCTGGAAACCCTAGTGCGTTAGAGCTGAGCACGGCAGCCCGGAGCTCTCATTAAGCAGCCAGAGGGAAGCGGCCAGCTCATGGCCTCTGCCACGCCCCCACTGCACGACCCCCCCACTGGGTGATGTGGAGTGGGGAAAATAATACCCCCTGCCCCTTACAGTCATTGAGATTGGCTTAATCAGTGTTGGTGACAGCCTAGGAACAGTGCCTGGCACATGGTGTTTGGTAAATGAAGTTCAGTCTAGATGGGGAAACAGAAGCTCAGACACAATAATGACCTTGTCTAGGGTAGAAGAGCGAGTTGGAGGTAGCAGCAGGTTTTCTGATTCCTAGTGTAGTGCTTTCTAAGTGAGCTGCAGGCTACAGTCTCTACTCTCCACACCTGGCTTCTATAATAAATTTGGTATATAGGGAAAAAAACTGTGGCACTGGGCATGTGACCAGAGAAGCCTCCAGCGCCGGATCTCTTGTGCACCCTCCACACTCCTCCCCTTGCTATGTAACTCCTGTAACTTATTCTTACAGGACCTCCCACATGGCTTTGCACACAGTTGACTGGTGATACATTTACACGTGCTATTGTTCTGAAAAAAAGTGCAGACTCGGCATAAACGAATCCCTGGGATCAGTTACAGTAAGATGAAATTAGGACTTCAGGGAGGGGTGTGGCTACAAATTAAGTTCTTAAAACCTGGAGCCAGAGGAGCCAACACAAACACTGTAACACTTAGACCATATAATTGGCCTAAAGATCAGTTTACACGACATCATTTTTTGCTTGTGAGAGGATAATAGGAAGGCCAGATGTTCTCAGTGTCCTTTGAGCCAGCAAATCTGCACTAGTGTTTGCTTAAAAGGTTCTTAAGGCAACTGGAGCTCTCTGTTCGTACACAGGTCTTTGTAACCTAGTTTAATTCTTTGTAGTATTGCTTTTGGGTGGTTTGATTCAGATCCAAGATTTGGCTTTGACCTCAGTTTACCTCGGCTTGCTCATTTACAAAGTATGAATGCCAATTATGTTCACACATTAGGAACAAAACACTCTGGTTAATTTCTAAGAAGAAAATGCTAAGTGGTGCATCTGCTAAGTGGTGGCTTAGCAAGGTGGTAGGTGGCTTTCCTCCTGGGCTGGAAAGTGCCATTTTGATTTGATTGATTCTAATGGTATTGGAAGGTTATTAGAAAGGTCCAAGCTCATCATCTTTATTTATTATAAAACCCTATGAGCTAAGTATTATTATCTTCATTGTACAGAAAGGAGACTGAGGGCTCAGAATTAGTTAAATCAGGTGCCCAATATTATACAGCTGGTAAATGGCAGCCTTGGGATAAAAACCAGCTCTGCTTGCTTATCCTCTTTTCACTGCATTATCTCTAATACAGACTAAAAGGGCAGTTTTCTTGAAGCACTTATAGATGACATCATACAATGTAGCAGTTGGTCACAAGTCTTCAGCTCTTGAGATGGCAGTCAAGAGATCTTCCCAAGATCTCAAGATCTGATCAATTCACTGCCCAGCTCAAAATCTTCCAGTGGCTCCCAATCATCTTCAGAATAAAATCCAAATACTTCCCATGGTATATGCTGCCCTTTGTGATCTGGTCCTTGCTTACACCTTTCAGTGAATTTCTTGCTCTTTTCTGCAGGATGTCCAGCCTAGCCCATCCTAAGCCCTCTACAAATGTTTGTTCAATAAGAGAATATAATATGCCACTTGTGTACTTCTCAGTACAAACGTTGTTCTCCAACTCAATACAAACATTCCCACCTCTGAGGCAACACCTGGGTCTTCTCTTGAGAGCTTTATGGCAGCACTTGGTTCAAGTTTAAGTTTATGCTGAAGAAATAATGCTCATGTCCCTGAGGGTTTCTGAAGTGGAGCAAGCCTTCTTAGAAAGCTCAGATTTTCCCTGCAAACTTAGGTTCACAGAGGATCAAAGTTCCATGAACTCTTGGCTGTGAGCACAGGTCTCCTTAGTCACTCCTTCATCATTTCTTTGGACATCTTCTAGGCTCTTGGGGAAGAGTAGCAAGACACCTATGTGCTCCCCTTGATTTTCAAACTAGAGATGCTAAGATGTTGCCTGTAAAATAGTGTTTTTTTGTTACTTTTGGTTGACTTATCAAAGGAAATTGTCCCTCAATAAAATCCTTAATTTAAATCAAAGTGACACACTTTGAAACACTCATGGTGTAGTCAGGAAGAAAGATCTTGTTGATAAGATTCTGGCTTCTTCCCAGCTTTGAACTGTGGAAGTGATGGTCCAAGGAGAACACAGACAGGAAACTGGAGGTATGGGGCTATGGTCTGCCCAGTGGGTTAGGGCTGCGAGGTAGAGTTCTACTTCTAGTTCTGTCCCTAAGGCACTCACTGTGAATCCTGGAGTAAATCATTTTCTACAGACCTTCGCTTCTTCATCTATAAAATAAAGTTGTTGCACTAGCTAGATGACATACAAGGGCCTGTCTTTCAGTCCTAATATTTTATTATTCCATCAAAATTTGAGTTACTTTGGACCCTTGACTTTAATCTGAATTCTTTTGGGGAAGCCAGTTTGCATGTCTTTTTATACCATTTACTTTGGCTAATTCTTTGTATTGTATATTTTACAGTAGTGGTTATTAGATTTATGTAACATCGATAAATTGAAAATTCAAAATTGGACTTTTCATCCTCTGCTCTTTTTTTTTTTTTTTTTTTACCACAGTAAGGACTCAAGCTTGCCTGTGGGTTCTGAATTTTGGCTTATGGGATGATAGGGGAGATGTAAGAAGAGCTGCAGGCTGATTGTGTGCAAAAGACTTGCCAGTGATGAGCTCATGTGTGCTGAGTGTTATAAAACATCTGTTTGAATATCAGGCATGCTTAGTGGAGAGGGAGCTGGCCTTCAGAGATGGTCAAAAATATGCCATGGATCCCACAGATTTAATCAAATAGTTTCCTATGAACAGAGATCACTTAAGGAAATTAGATTTCACAGAAGAATACAAAAATAATCAGATGGAAATGTATAACATGTTTCTCCTGACAAATACCTTCTTTCTCTGGCCTAGTTCTCCCATTGATTGTCTTGTTTGGAGTGCTGTGGGGATTTTTCAAGTTAAAAATGGATTGGATTTCGAAAGTGTGCTTTAAGTCAGTTGTTTAGAATTAAGAGCATAGTTTCTCACTTAAGTCACTCTTGTAAATGGGGGTTGGTTCTCAGACTAGACCACAAAAGCTCATTGGTGTATTGAAGGCAATTGATGTAATCCTGCCAAAGTTGGTGCTGTAGTGATAAATGAGATACATGAGCAATGAATGGATGGAGGGCTGGACTGGATGACTTAATAGTGCCTTCTACCCTGCCTACGATTCTCTTCATTTGTGAAGTCATTTGTGCCTTTATCCTTTTGACAACTGTTTTTGAGCTGCTCCAGTTTATGTCCTGGACATCTTAAGGTGCTGGAGACAGTGTGGAGCAACCAGAAACAGTCCTTGCCCTCATGAAGAGTATAGTCCACAGGTGGAGAGAGACAGCAGTCAAATGATCCCATGAACAAATGGACCCCAGCAACCCTATTTGGGCTCTGTGACACTGGTCTTGGCCAGAGGTGACTGGACCAGAGGTAGACACCTTACCTGAGCTAGACCAATCAGATTCTCTCTTCTGGGAATTTAGAATTATAACTGAGTTACAGGCAATCAGTTAGGCTTGATCCCTGGAATAGAGGGGATAGAAGTGGGAATTCGGGGTGCCATCTTCTGCTATGTCAGGGAGAGTCAAGTCTGATTCTATCTCTAATAGTTTCATACCCATTCATTCCACACCACCCTCGCTGTCACTCATCTTCTATAACTTGGGCCACTAAGTAAACCAGTTTTCCTGCCTCCAGCCTTTCTCTTTTCCAGTGATATTTTGGTTTCCATATAAATTTACATATACACACACACACACATATAAATAAAAATTTGTATGGACACACATATATACATGAAGATGTGCATGTGTATCCATAAGATGTGTACATGGCTGTATATTTAAAAATGTACATATTTACATTCATAAATATATACATATACATACACAGAGACACACATTCAAAGCTGTCTTCCTGCTTAAACTCTTCCATGTCTCTCCACCTCCTACAGCAAAATAGCCAAGTTCTTCAACACGAACTGGCCACTGGTTCATTTGTGTTTCATTCTACTGCCCTGCTTCCTTCTCTTTCTTTGAACCCTACACTTTTGCTTTGGCCCATCATTTGAAATAAGTCACCATATTCTATTTTTTCATTTGAAAGCATTCATTCATAGGCCCAATTCCAGGCCAGGGACAAACTGCACAGAGACACCTGCCTTCCTTCCTCATCTCCAAAGCTGAAGCTGTGGGGAAAGGGAAGGTAGTGTGTGAGGGGTGATGCCAGGATCCTCCTTGCCTGCCTTTCCTCCACCTCAAATTTGCCCTGTCTATAACTCTCACATAGTAGATGGCCTTTCATGTGCTGTTCATGCAAAAGGATCCTCGGCCAATTCTTTCAGTTTGATTTATTTTGCTGACAGATGTGCTGGCCTGCTCTCCACAAGAACTTCTTTGGATCCCAGAACTGAGGGTAAGATGAAACAAGAAGGGAATATTTGGTAACAAGCGGAAGCTAGAATAATGAAAGGGTAGAAATAAAAATGGCACATCTTTAGTGGGACACATGTAAATATAGGGTTTGTGAAGAATTACTACTGAGATAAGACTTATTTAAGGATAAAATCCCCTCTTTTCAACTGATTACAAAGTTATACATTTTCTTTGTGGAAAACTTGGAAAATGCAAAAAGGAAGGAGGAAGAAGAGGACAGAAGAATTTAAAATTATAACTGAGAGTTAACATGTGCATATCCTTTCAGAGCACACACACACACACACACACACACACACACACACACACACACACTGGTGCATATATTTACAAAAATGGGGTCATTCTGTATACATTAAAAAAAAATGCTGTGACCATTTCTCCCCTGCAATTTTCAATATTATTTTTAATGGTTGCATAGTCTTCTCTATCACATGAAAGTACCAAATGCAGTTCTTAAATTCCTTACAGGGCATTAAAAGTCCATCTAACTTCTGATTCTCTTATCATTTCAAAATAAATGTCTGAGAAGTTCTAGAATCAGCTGTCAATCTTTGATTTATGATTTTTGAATCCAATTTCATATGTGAGATTGGTCATTTTTCCTTTGCTGTGTGCTATTTTTGTCATCAAGATTATGTTAACAAAAGAAACTGGAAAGATTTTCAACTTTTAATATATTCTATATTTCTGAAATAACAATGATGATTTTTTCATTAAAAGCATGAGAAAATTCTTTCAAAATCATTCTGGGCATGCTGTTTTCCTAGAGGACAGTTCTTTGATGACTTTAAAAGTTTTTGCCACAGGTATTGGCCTATTCAGGTTTTGTACCTTTTCTGGAGTCCATTTCTATAATTTATCTTTTCTTGGAAAATCATTTATTTGATTGAGATTTTTTAAGTATTTGCATTGATTTGCACTTTGTACACAGGAAATTCTTAAGGTAAATAAATTTATCTGTGGTGATAATTTACATGTATGTAATGTATAACTTTTTTGACTTTCAATGATTTGTCAATAAGATATCACCCTATATGAGTCAGAATGGCTAGTATCAAAAAGATAAATAATAGTAATTCAAAAAGATATGCACCCCTATGTTTATTGCAGCATTATTTGCAAAGCCAAGATATGGGAACAACCTAAGTATCCATGGACAGAGGAATGGATAAAGAAGGTGTGATACATATATACAGTGGAATATTACTCAGTCATAAAAAAGAATGAAATCTTGACATTTGTAACAACATGAATGAACTTAGAGGGCATTACACTAAGTGAAATAAGTCAGACAGAGAAAGACAAATACCATGTAATTTTACATATATGTGGAATCTAAAGAATAAAACAAATGAACAAACAAAACAGAAAGGACTCATAAATATAGAGAACAAATGTGATTACTACAGAGGAGGGGATGAGGGGACAGGAGAAATAGGTGAAGGGCATAAAGAGGTACAAACTTTTAATTATAAAATAAATAACTGATGAAAAGTACAGCATAGGGAATATAGTCAATACTGTTAAAACTTTGTATGGTTACAGATGGTAACTACACTTACTGTGGTGGGCATTTTGTAATATGTATAATTGTTGAATCATTATGTTGTACACCTACACCCATATAGTACCGTGTACCAACTATCTGCAGTAAAAAAGAAATGCACATAAAAAGCAAACATTTGCAATGATACTGTTATTTCTAAAGAAAAACTGAAAGACTTCTCAGTTCTTTGCTTTGTTTTCATTAATTTTTTCTTATATTCATAGATTCTTTGTTTTTGACCTCTGTAGATTTGTCTCATATTTTTTTCTAAGTTTTAACTGAATGCTTAGCTCATTTATTTTCTTATTTTTCTTTTTCTGGTTTAATAATGAAAAAATTTAAGGCTACATTTTTTCCAAATCAAGTAAGCTTTTATTGTGGTGCTCCAGTTGTCATTATTTTCTAGTATCCCAGTAATTTTAGTTTTGCTTTCCTTTTAAACTCAACAGTAATTTATAAGAGTGTTCTAAAACATCTAAGCACTTTTTTGGGGAAAAAAACACTTAATCCCTTATTGCTAACTTTCAGCCTTAAACAAATTTTTTTTTTGTGGTGTGGTGGGAAAATGTGGCCTATAAAAATTTTACTTTATCTGTTTTTTCAGGTTTTCTTTGCTACCTAAGTTATAGTCAACTTCTACAAATTTAAAAAATAATATGAATTCACCTTTGATGGGTGCGCTGTTAAATAAATATCTATTAATCATTTTTTATTAGCATAGTTAAAGCTTCTGTATCTTTTACTTGTTTATTTTATCTGCCTGCTCTATTGAAGTCTAAGGGTGGTGTGGCTTTATTAACCGACCCCCATCAATATTTTAAATAATTATAGTTGCTCAAATATTACTTTGCTGCCTTAGTCATTGGGCCACCCAAGAGTAGCAGCGGGGTGGAGGAAGCTCCTCTCAGAACAGTCTACAGAGAGAATTTCTCTGTTCCAGCAAAACCTCTTCCTGCTAGGTGGTGGCCTGTCTGCAAAGATGGCTACCATCCCTCCCTCCTCTCCTGTGTGCACGGACCCCTACCCCCCACAGTGAGGAGGAGTCTATTCCTCCGCACCCTTGAATCTGGATTGGCTTGTAACAGTTTTGAATAATGGAATATGAGGGCCTGGAAGTTTCTGCTTCCTGCTTTTGGTGCCCTGAGTCTCCGTGCAAGCAGTCCAGGCTACTGTACTGGGCAGGGGGCCGTGCGGAGGAGCACTGGGGACAGACAGGGAAGCAGCCCTCTGGCCATCGACCCCGATCACCCTTCTGATGACTCCGTCCTTGCCACTATTTGACGGCAGCTTCATCAGAGAGCCCAAGTGAGAATGACATAGCCAAGCCTGGTCCACCCACAGAACTGTGAGAGAAAATAGCAGACTGTTGTTTTCAGCCACTCTATTTTAGAGTGGTTTGTTATGGAAAAATATTGAAATGAGTGGCAGCTCATCTCTTTGCTTAGTAGGGTCACTCCTGGCTTGTTGGAGCTGAGTATAGGAGTTGTGGGCTTTTCCCACTTTTTTGGACTCTGAACTTGGCACCTTTCCCCAAAATGCTGGTAAGGATCCAGCTCTGTGCTCCATTCATTGCCTGATCGGCTAGGACTTCACATTGCTAGAACCCAAGGGCCCCAGGAGAAAGGAAAGATCACTGCATTGAGAGAAAGACACAACCCCAAAGGCAACCACCACACATTTCCCTGTCTGTTCTCTTGATAGCACCCTGCATGCTTTGCTGTGAAATGTAGGCTGCTATGGTGGAGACACAAAGCTGAACTGGGAGAGGAATGGGGATGATGTTGAAATACTGAAAAGGTTTTACCTGTTTGTACACTTGTGCAAACTATGTCGTGAGAGTGGGGCCTGAGACATCCTATCACCTGCTCCCCTGCTGCCAGGGGGTGGCTCAAGGCTGAAAAGTCTCCCCTGATTCTTCAGTCAAGTGAAACCCATATGCTCAAATTGCCATTCTGACCTGAAAGTCTTTAAAAATATTTTAATAAATACCTTGACAGAGAAGTGACACTGTAAGATAACACTTGTCACAGAAATGGGGAGGAATAAATTGTCCTAGGGTAACATGAAAGGCTGCTAAGTGCCATGTCTAACCTATGTTAAGGTTACAATTAATTACTTGTCATACAAATGAGTTAGTAAGTCTAAGTAGAGAAGGACTTACTCTGATGGTCTCTGAGGAAGGGCAATATGCCATTGTAGCCACAAGGACGGAAATGCACACAGTGACGTAAGGAATTGTTTTACAAATGAAACTTCACCATCTGACGCTTCAATGCCCTTTTTAAGTCTCAACGTCAGGTAAAGCCATGGCAAGTTATGTCTGCACCTCTCTAATCCTGACAGTGTTTCCTCTCTGTAAAGGTATTTATTGAAATGTTTTGAAAGACTTATTAAAATATTCTTAAAGACTTTCAGGTCAGACAAAACCAAATTGGAGAAAGGAGGCCCAGGAAAAATGATGAGGTGGGCAGAGTGCTGTCAGTGGGGACTGGCTCTAGAAATTCAGTGAAACAAGGACCTCTGGAAGGAGAACACAGACAGTACAGTTTAGGGGTGGAATGAGTTGAAAAAATTTGTTGGTTCAAGAGGAAACAAGTGGTGCTGACCCAGTGAAGCCACCCAAATATTGTTTCTTAGCTCTGCTTTTCTAAAAACCAGCCATTGGTACTGACCATCCTCTCATCATTGATGGCGTCAAATCCAGGGCATGCTCCATGGATCCTGCTTAGCAGGGCAGCAATTACTTCTCCGAAGAGCCTGGTTTTAATTGACATTCTGGATGGGTCTCAGGAGTAATGTTGCTTCAGTGCCCTTTTCTAAGATTTAAAACAACACCGTGGCATGGCCATGCTGAGTGAGTGGAAGTCAGGCCCAGGATGAACTGATTTTATTCAGAATCTTTTGCCTCTCCCTTTCTGTCTCTCTCAGTTAACAATCTTGAGAATATTTTTCCTGTCCTTGTCCATGTCTCTAATTAAATGACTGAGTACTTAGAACAACCATTAATTTAGTCTTTCTATTACTTATTTTATTTATGTTGAGGCATTTGCCTTAAATATTTGGTGCCAGGAGATAAACTGACTGGGATTGTTTGGCCAAGAACATTATTTAGCTTGGATGTGAAAATGTAAAATCATGGAATTACTTATTCATCCAGCACATAGCTCCAACCTCATCCTGTTCCATATATACAAGCTCATGGATGAAGGTTTGTTTTCTTCCTGGCTATAATGTGAGGAATGCCATCTTTCGGATGAGTTCTTTTCCCATGCTCATTGCTGTTAAAAGTGCTTTCCGCCAAATGGAGGGAATTAATTAAAAAAAAAAGAATAGTTTTGCTTTTACGATTACTATATTGTTGCCAGTGAGTGGCATCCTAAATATGTGTCCTTCAGGTTCTCAGTATCTCTCACAGGGACCATTTTCATATCCATGATCCTGTCATAATGGCTAAGCTCCCTATTTGAGGGACCTCTTGCTTATTATGAGGTGAAAAGTTTCATGCTAGTCACATCTATTGTTCACTGGGCACTGCATTGTGCCAGGCTTGCTTCTAGTTGTTTCATATACATCGTCTCATTCTGTCCTCCTGATCACACTGCTGGTTAATGTTATAACCCTGGCTCCAAAGTGTAGAACAGGCTCAGAAAGGCTAAGTAATCTGTGTCGCTCTGCAGGTAAATGATGGAGCAGAGATTTAAATCCTTTCTTCTGAGCAACATGTGCTTTTAGATGGGAGTGAATCTCGGGCTAAATGGATCATCAAGTATGCCTACTGAACAGAGTTGGCCACCAGGAATATTATAGAAATTTGAGACTTTGCTTTGGCTCCCAATACTTCTCCTCTCCCACCATTCACTTTCAGCTTTCCATGTCTCCAGTTCTTCCTTCCTCAGAATTTCCATGCCCTCTAGCTGCCCTTGCTGGATAAAGGCCCCTGATCCCTAGTCTTCCTGCCAATCACAACTTGCTCATCCCATGGGCCTCTCTTTTTTAGTCCTCCTTCTCTAGGCTTTCCATGGGACAAATCTCTGATTCATGAGCTGGGTCCACTAGAAAAGTTTATTTCTTAATAGTGTGCCTTCATTTCCTTGGACACAAATATATACTGTAGCAGAGATGCCTAATTGTCTCGCATATCCATTTTTACTTTCTTCCTTCCTTGAATTTCATTGGGCACATGCCCATCTAGTAATGACTGCATTTCCCAACCTCCCTTGCATAAATAGGCAATAAATGATGCCTGAAGGCCTGAGTTAGTATGGTACATGAGCTTGCTGATGGGTGTGGCCTCCTTTGCATTGAAATGTGGCCATGTAACATCTATTCTGGCCCGTTGGATGTGAGCAGAAGTGATGTGTACAAATTCTAGGTGGTGCCTTAGAAGGAAGGGGCTTCCTCCCCACCCCATTTCCTTTTTTGGACTATGCAAATGAGAGCCATACTCTAGGGATGGTGGAGAAACCAGACAGAGGAGCCTGGGCCCCCAATAGCTGGAGCCAGCATTTGACCCCAGGAAGGCTTATCCCCAGAGGGGTTACATGTGAGAAAAAAAAGTTCTATCCTTTTTAAGCCTTTTTGGGATTTGCTAGATCAGCTGAACCTGTAACCCAAATAGCATAGCTGCTTTAGAGGACCTCCTGAAAACAGTGTGTTATCCTAAAGGTTGCCCCAGTACAACATTTGGGGTGTTGTGACAGGCTATTGTCCTAATCTTCTGGGAGCAGGCTGGGCTGCGGGTGGCCTCTTAAATTTTGACCATGAAGTGGGCTGTGCACTCCAAATTCACACAGACTGATCCCTACCCAGCTGGCTCTGGGGAGCCTCCTAAAGTTTTCTAGATTCGCCTGCTTTTCAGGTAAAGGCTACTATGATCTTGCCAAAGTGCTTCTCAAATCGAAACCAAGGAAAGTCAGTAGAGAGAGCCCTGCAAGTCCGTGGCTGGTGTTTGTGATCGGCCAGACGCAGACATGGAACATTTACCGCACTCAGAGTCTGGGATTCATTTAGGAATAAAAAGCATTCATTTAAGTTATCCAACCTCAAAACTGGTTTCAGGTCTCCACTGGGATCCAATACTCTTCCTAATTATGAGACCATGTATAGTTGGATCTGAAAATGAGACCATGACCCAGTACCAAGATGCCTCCTCCCCTGGTGCAGGAAACTCACTAATTCAGGCTGTGCTAATTAAATATTTGCGATAATTCTCCCCAAGCTAAGCTGAGCTTATGTTCTATAGGATCTGTGAAGAAATGGTTTGTCAGATTGATATTTAGTGAGCATGTAGGAGGAATCTTTTAAGAGGAAAAGAAAGTATACCTAGAATCCTTTGGAAAGAGGCAGGATATATAGCAAAGCTAATTTCAGATTTATTTTTTAGTTAAGTCATAAATCTTTATTTCAGATTTCAGCACCTTAACTGTAAATAAAGGATGTTGCTAATGACTAGTGAGTCTCATTTGTTCGGGGAAAGTGGACTCCGCAGAGACCTCCATGTTAGGAGAACGTGGTGACACCACGAGTGGCATCACTTGTTTCATTTCTACTTAAATGGTTCTTCCTGGCTGCACAAGCCCTTCCCAGGGCAGCACAGAGTGAGCCCAGGTGCCTGTGTGGCCCTGACTCCAGAATTCTTCTTGGCCTCCTGCCACTGGTTGTGCTACTGCTCCGGTGTCCAGCACCGCTTACTTCTCGAGCACTGTTTTGGCCCCCAGGCTCCCCCATTCCTACAGATTGATGAGACCCCTTGAACTAGCTTGACCTTTGTACCCCTTGGCTTCATGACCTGCTCCATGTGGCTCCCCAACTGACCAGCCTTTCCCCAGGTCCTACTCCCCAGGGTGGGGATTGGGTTAGGTCAGGTGGTCACATTTAGCTGACTGGAATAAGGCTGCCCCTGAAAACTGCACAAGTCAGGCTTTTTGTTAGCTTTGCTGTGTGCCCCTCTTCCCCTACTTGAGTTCAAAGCTAACTCGGCGAGGCTGTGCTGTGGAAGTGACTCCATTTACTGGGTCGGCAAGGGCAGTTAGGGAATGTAAGCTGCCACACAGGAAAAAGCCTGCTTATTGCTCACCTGATTTGGAAGGTCTGAGCTTGGGGCCAGAGGCTGCTGGCTGCAGGGAACAGGGCAAGGTACACAGAGAGCCTGCACCTCCTGGCTCAATAGGAGGAATGCATGGGAAGGCCTCTAAGGTGCTGCCTTTATACACAATACCAAATTATTTCCAAGGAGTGTGAAAAAGGGGAGATTTCCCAGGGACTCTGGTCCACACTAGACATGAGCAAAAGGCAAAGATCCTCTTCCTCCAGCCAGTCCAATATGCCTTTGTCTTCAGTCTCCTAAATAGTTTCTCTGAGACCTCACTTGCCCCCTTTCCAATCCTTCTTACTGCTGGGATCTCAAATACCGGTGTGGTCCCAAATCCCCTGGATTACCAGCCTCACCTCCTGCTGAGCTTCCCCTTCCTCCCCGTGCACCAGCCCACAGCTTCTTTTCAAATCCATGGTCATCTGTGCCGCATGGCCTTTGTGTTTCGCCTGGAACATGCTTTCCCCCAGACCTGCTTGGCTAAATTCTGCTCACACCTCCTTTCTCAGTTGAGTCGCTTCCTTAAAGAGGCTTTCCCTGCCCCACCAGCTCTCAGACAGGCCTGCATGGCAATCTCTGTCATGGTTTCCTGTGTTTTTCCTCTTCATTATCTATGTGTTTATTTGTCTCTTGGCCACTAGACTGCAAGCCGTTTCTTGACCACTGTATATCCTTTGCCACCCAGGTCTGGTGCACAGAGGGTCTGCCAAAGTATATGTAGAATAAAGGAATGAAGAGGCAGACCCTGCTTCCTAAGAACATGAAACATTTGTCAAATGCCGCAACAAGCCCTGTGAACATTATGATCCTATTTGTATCCTGGGAACAAGCTTACAAGCCCATCTAATAGGCACAGGGTGGGCATTGTTACAATAGCCATGATTTATCCAAGCCCTATGTATGTTAGCCTCAAACCTCACCACAACATTGCAAGGTAGCTATTACTATCCCCATTTCAGTGATAAAGAAATGGAGGCTCTTAAAGGCTAAGACCCTTTTCTAGGGTCAAAGAGTAAATGGCAGGGTTAGGATTCAAAACTTCTTTGCTTCGACACCTCCCCTTCCTATCCCCTATACCCCCGGCATGCCCAGCCTACCACTGGGTCTGATACTCTCAACACGAGGGTCCTCTGTGGGCATCTCATGGAAATCCCTCTTAAAATGCCAGAATGTTACCCAGGAGGGAAGATCCCTTGACATTGGCACCCAGCAACATGTGGGATTGTCAACATAATTAACCATCATTTGGAGGCCAGGGAAAGGGAATTCAGGACTTACATTTGGGAGTGGTGGTGGTCTGAAGAAAGGACACAGGAAGGACGAGTTTTGATGGAAATGAGGGAGGCGAAGGGATAAAAGTGTGCAGCCAAACCCAGAAGAGAAGGGATATGAGCGCCGGCAGGAGGTTAGCACAGGGGCTAACGCACTGTGCCGGGAGAATTGCAGGAAAAGGAAGGAAGCTGGCACCGGAGATGGGTCCATGCGTCCTTGGACCTAGGCTTCCCTTCCCAAATTTGTGCAAGGAGCCCAAGAAAGGCCGCTTTAATCTCCAAGGAGATTTCAGGTCATCCGCTAGTCACATGGTATAATGTGGAATCATCACAAAGTACTTTTTATTATTTTAGGAATACTTTCGTAAAAGGGAGAGGGGGTTGAACTCCTCTGCCCCTTGTGTCACTTCCAGAGGAAGATGATATTGCAAAGCTGTTAGATTTATGTGTTTTGGAAGGTAGAGCAGGATCTGAACCAAGAGATGCACGCAGCTGAGAATGCTGTGCAGGCTTGGGCCAGGCCGGCTGATGATCCTTTATTTTGTTGTGAAGACAGAGCCTGAGCTAACAGTGGGGCATGCCTGGCACTTTCTGGAAGAATGGGATGCAAGCCCGTTTTCTGAAACTGTGAAGTAGGGTATTTCCTGGGCTAGGCGGGGATTTGGAGGTAGGAGAGAGAGGACTGGGGAGGGGAAAAGGTGGTGGAGCAACAGTAAAGAGGAGCAAAGGGACACAGCACTTCCCCTCTTGGTGTGAACAGACGATTACATGCAGAGCTGCAGCCTACACCAGAGGCTGGTTATTGTCTGGATTACTTTGGCCCATTTTCAGATGTGCTGACACAGTCTGAGTCAATAAAAACCAACAATGATTTCGACCTACTGCTTTCAAGGAGGTTGTTGGTCATGTAAACATTTTCTTACTTGAGCTTCTGAAATAATTATCATATACAACCTGACAAAAAGGGCACTATCTTGGACAGGAATAAAAAGAAAATCCCCCAAGTTCAGTAACCCAGTGGCTAACTGAAATGAGATATACGTCTACATTTGAGATTAAACAAATTATCTGTAACACAATAGGTTCCATTTCCTCCTTTACGCAATTCATATTCATTCCCTAGGCAGGGTCTTGTATGATTTTCAGATACTCTTTATCACCTTTGTTTGATTACTCTGACTTAAAAGATCCAGCGCACAATAAAAATAAATTTTTTTTCACTTTAGGCAAACCTCCTAAAAATTTAAAACATTTTTTGGTCATTTTGATGATGATGATGATGATGACAGTGTTTCCCAAAGTATTGGCCCTTGTTTGAACTAAGTCTCAACGATGACCTCCCGGGGCGGATCGGCCTAAAGCTAAAAAGGACAATCTGGAGTTACTTTATTCTCAGCCAGTGCGATCCTTCCAATAGCTTCCCTCTAGTGCTAGTGTGTAACAGTGAAGTGAGAAAACGCAGAACTTTCACCTCTCCAGGTTGGTAAATTAGTAGGAGGGAAAACTTATCAAACTAAGGAGACAAAAGAATGGGAAAGGAAACTGGAGATTCTGAAAGAGAAATCAGCCAGATGCAGCTGAAGAGTCACAAACATTACTGGGTGCCAGTGACATGGGAGGGTGCTTCTAATATCATCTAAGAATGGATGGCGCTGGTTGAGTAAGGCACGGGCCTTCCTCCAGTCCACCAGAGCCCAAGCTGTTGGCCACCAAGTCACTGTTGTCTGTACAACTTTCCTCCCTGTCCATGCACCCCGCAAGTGGTCTCAAGCCATCAATCATCTTCCCACCAGCACAGGTCCCCAGGAGCCTTCCGAGTAGAGGTGACCTGATGCCAGCTAAGAGCCAGTCTGGACTGCAAGGCAGCCTTTCCACACTTCTCTGGGCGCCACAGGGTCTCCCAAAGTGTGGCACATGATGATAGGGAAGGGGCTTTCTCTGAAGGCAAATCACAAATGAGTGCATTCTTTAAATACACATAAAGATGCCATTTACCCTTTTACAGCTGCAAGTACATTAGCAAGCACAACAAGGAGCAGCTTTTATACAGTGATTCTTAAACTGTGATTTATGCAAAATAAAACCTGGGAGAAGGTTCTGGGTCATGTGACAGTTGTTTATAGGCCACACTTATCAGAGTCTCACTGCTTCAGAACACATCCCTTCTTGTGAATGAGGAGAGAATCCTTTGAAAATCTTATCACTTTGATATCTGGGGCTGAGTCCCTGAGATCATTCTGCTCAAGTCTGGGCGAACCTAGATAAGGCCACCTCCTCCTCCAGGGGCTTTCGATTCTTCACCCCTGTCCTTATCATCCAGTGATGTGCGGTCTCTCCCCACCCCCATCTGACCTGCTCTTGTTCTGACTGATACTAGAGTAGCCTACGAAGTAGTCTCTGGAGGGAAAAGTCAGTTTTCTTGGGTTGTTTGTTCATTACTAGACTTCACTATTACTGTTAAAGAGAATGACTGGCTATAATTTTGCAGTGGGGAAAGATGGGGACAATGATGGCTTTGTCACTCTGGAATTAACACCTGGGAAAACATCCCTGTCCACTCAAGACCACAGAAAGAATACTGGACACTGGCTTTTTAAACTTGCAATGTTTTTCACTTTTAAGGGTTCAAATCTAGGGGCAGCTTGCCAGAAAACATTACCTCATCATACTCTGTCACTGGGTAAAGAAAAAATTATGAACTAATGAAGATTGAATTTCATACCAAAGCTCTGAGTCCAAAAACTTTGGGGGATTAGGCAAACAGAATCAGAAGAAGACCAGGGAATGATTTTTAATGATGATGACCTTGTAAATCAGTGTCCTGGAAGACCTGGGACACAGAAGTGAAGGTGGTGCTCAGTGCTGGCTTAAGTAGAGGTGGCCATAGCAGAGAACCACTGTGTCCCTGGGTGACCAACCATTCATACCTCCTCATTTGGGCTGTGATGTCATGGGTTGGAATATTTTTCTACCCCCATGGGAGTCTAGCTCAGACATCACAGACGGAGTTCTTAAAGCTCACATCTGCTGCTTTCTCTTTTTTTAAATGATCACTTCTCTCATTAAATAAAAGTAATTGAGGGCATTACAAATTTCATGGAAAAAAGAGAAAAATAAACCCCAGACTCATATCCCAACATGACCACTATTACTATTGGAAACTCTGTGTGTCTATTTATTTATTTAATTCCACACTTCACCATTTTCACATTTCAGTGGATCCCCTAATTTTGAGTGATGTAAGAGACCTAAAGGATCTTTTTTTTCCTAGAGAGGAAACTGAATCCAGGCACAATTTAATCGAGTCACTGATAGTCTGTCTTTTACAATTAGAACTGAGACCCCACTGAATGCCTTTTACTTTATTTTAGGTCCCCTTTACTCTCACTCACATTAAAAGTTGAGTTACGATATAAGGACATGGTGGGTCTTTATCTGGAGAATTTAAAAGAAATATCCTTTCCTGTTGGCATCTAGGCTAATAAACCCCTCAAGCTCTGATATTTCCTTATGGGAGATTTTACTGTATTTTAGGTGCATGAAATTGTATAGATACTTTTTGAAAAGTATTGTAAGTAGGTCTCAATGGGAGGCTATTATTTTGGGGAACAGTGTCCACTGGGGTCTGGTCCACTGTAATTGGAGAATCTCTTTCTAGCTCCTCATCAATAGCCAGTTGTTATAAATGTGTAGTGTCATTTAAGAGCCTGTTGTTGCCAAAAAAAAAAAACAAACCTCTCCATATGTTTCCACTTCTCAGTATACAAATGAATATTGCTTAAGTCTTTTTTGTGGCATTCCATCCATCTCCTCTATTCCTTAAATTATGTTTTATTTAACAGACTTTTATTTTATTATGATGGTTTGTATGAGCTATATTCCCAAGACATAGCAAATGAAATCACCCTTTGTATTTGAGGTAATGATGATCTCTTTAAGAGTCCCAGAAGAAATTTGATATAGGGGAGGAGAATCATTGGAGTTAGGGACCCCCAGGGGTCAAATGCTCCATCCATTTGTTTTATAGTTAGCTGGGATCAGCCCCAGCAATCTCTGCTCAGAAGACAATGGACCCCATCTTCACAATCCACAGGAGAGTCAACTACTTGCTACATAAATGCATTCCAAGAAGTAGGTCCACCTGAAGCAAAGGCATGTTCAAAAGTTGTTTAAAAGAAAGGACAATATACACATACCTGCTTTAACAATAGTTGTTAGAATTTATAATCATTATGTGCTACAAAGAGACCTCTTATGTTATATATACAAGCTGTACGTTTCCTAGTGTCACAGATCCAGAGTTTTCCAAGCAATACCTTGCTGCTTCATCAACAACACATGGAAAATCTCAGTTAATTATCTATTTACCAACTTTTAAATGTTTGTCATCATTCCTGGCACTAGGTGTAACATTTGGTGGATGAGGAAACCTAGTCTCAGAGAATGAGGCTACAACTTCAATTCTTCAATTTTGCCCCAGAAGCTCCCAGTCCAACACAGCCTTGTCTTTTGGAGCCCTTCAGTAGCTCTGTGTGAAGAGGTAGCAGCAGGAATTATCATCCTTTATATGGCAGAAAAACTGAGCCACAAAGAGGAAGGTTAGGGCACAGCTCCAAAGTTTCTTTGCAACCATGAGACTGTCTTGGCTTCCTATGTGGATGTTAAATATTTTTGCCTTTTCAATAGGTGCGACCATCATGATACAACATGAATGTGAACCAAATTAGACTACTAGTTTACCTGGCCTCGCATTCCTTTAAAGCATGGCTCTAACCCTGAGAATTTAATAAAATCTAAAAAGGTACTGTCTACAGTTTGGGACAGTTTCTCTCCAATAAAAATTTTCTTACAGTACTATGGTTTTTAATAGCCCAAAGTCTGTAGAAAAAATACAATGAAAAAATACATTGAAGGGCTCAGTGTAATAGGAGATGAGAACCTCCTGCTGGTGGAGGTGGTTGTGGTCAAGTCCAGAGCTGCTGGTCTGGGGAGCTCCTGCCTCCGACAGACAGCAGGGCACATGGGCACTTTCCACATATACTGATGACTCCTGGCTGGGAGAGGGGCTTGATGCACGGCAGAATGGGTCAGGATGCTAAAGAGAACTGCACACACTAGAACAATAGGCTAACTTAAATACGATGGTAGTTAGGATTAAAAGCCAGGTCTAACATTTAATAAAGAAAATTGATTCTGGCACCAGGGACCCCCAGGTCAGCCACAGTCTGGATGAAGAGGATCTGGGGGTTTAGACTGTCTGGCCAACATGAGACAGCTGTGTGACTGCCCAAGGAAAGCAAATGGGTTCTCAGGCCACACTGGGTGGGCAGCACCCCTCCCTCAGGAGAGCAGCCTACTCCATTTCGCTCTGTGGTGATGAGATCACATCTCTTGGGAAATTGAAGGCATTTCCATCAAGAGGGCTCTGGACAAACTGAGAAGTCTCCAGGAGGCTACTTGATCATAAACATCATCTGAGCTCCTTGCTAAAAACACTGATGCCAAAATCCCACCTTGGACCTACTGAACCAGGACTGCCAAGAGAATCTACCATTTCAACATACTCTGAAAGTAGTTATAATCAGCAAGTTTTGGGATACATGAAGATAGCGAATTTATTAAGCATATAACACAGTGCCTGGCTCATGGTAGATGATCCATTCATTAGCAATACAAAAAAGATGGTGAGTGAATAAGAGAACAAAATCTACTCTTCCAGTTGGCTAAGGGAGACTAATGATAACTTAAATTTCCTCAGTTGTGTGTGTATTTGAGCATGTGTGTGTTTCTTCTGCTGGTGGACAGTGGGATATTAATTAAGTTCAAGGTCCTTATGGAGATCCACCTTTCTCCTTTGGGAGAATATCTGGTAGTTATGTTGGGAGATACAGATGCACAGTGAAGTTTTCACAAGCAGAGGCCTACAGCCCATTTTGCTGATGCATGTTACGACTCCTAGTAAGAGGCTGGCTCTGGGAAAAGTAGCCCATCCATGGTGGATGAAGAAATTGTAATCTTGGGTCTTATTGGTTTAATTATTTTAATCATTAATTAAGTCCATGAAATAAAAAGAGAATAATCTGCACATTATAGACATTAATAGAATGAAGAATGGGTTTCCTGATGTCAAAATTAGGTAGCTATTAAGGCTCCTCCTGTCTTGTTTTAATTAGACCTGGGCCTTTCAGACTAAGGTCTGTCCGCAACCTTTGAAACCATTTGTATTTCCTTGTGCCCTGAAGGCCACCACCCCAATTAAGTGGTGAGTCCAGGTGAGGCAGGGATTTTTAATGGGTCTTCGTTTTTCTGTTAGCCTTGTATTACTGCTGTAAGTTACCGTGGCCAGACGCTCTTGGCTGGGTCTTACTTTTCGGGTGCTGGGTTTCCGGCTATCATGGTTTAGTTCCTGCTATGAAATCTGGCTTCTGCTGAGAGATGGTCAAAGTCAAGGCCGGAAGTACTACCCTTCATAGAAGAGCTCCAGGCTTTCCCATTCAGCCTGGAGTAGGTGCTTTATGAAAAAGCAACCTGGTAGGCACCCTTGCCCTTTGGAGGACCTTCCCAGCAGCTTTCTGCTCTTAGCCAACCCATGCCACTTTTGTACCAGCCACAAGGAGGGCTAAATTTTCCTAAATTTCCTCAGCAGTTTGAATTCATGACAATGGCACACTGAATTGATTACTTTTAGACTGACAAACACAGTGGAATCTCCCTACTGACTTAGTCTTAGTAGGAAAACATAAAAGGATACCCAGCCCCCTTATTTTGTTCAGAACTGAAAATAAAACTTTAAAATCCCAGCTGTTATTTATTATTATTTGCCTTTAGCTCAAGTACTTTTAAAATAAATTGGTTTTAGAAATTGACCCAGAACCTCTAAAATCCACTGTAGCTGAATCCTGCCAGCTTAATTTTAATCCACAAAGGCCTAGGGGGACTTTCCTGCACTTTTTTCATGTGGGCTAGGTGCGTGGACTATAATAACCTTTGCCTCTTGGTTTGACACTGTTCTTCTGAGGAGCCCCCCACCTGCTCCTCTGGGCCTCCTGGAGAGCTCATAGAGGCTGGATCCCTGTCCCGAGGCTTCTGGGGCTTTAGGAGCCACCCTGAAGAGCTTGCTCCTGAGAGAACCTGTGTGGCCTTCTGAAAAGTAGCTCCCAGAACCAGTCTGGGGTCAGTGTTCCAGGACATCCATCTGACCTGAGGACAGCAAATTCAAAACACCATGTGACTGAAAGGGGACAGTCATTTTTCTTGATATCTTCTCTATGAGAATCCAAGCTTTACTGGGATGAGGCTCTTTCCTGTATAATTCCTAGTGCCTAGAAAAACACCTGAATTATGCACTTGTAAATTTGCCCTTCACCCACAGGCCCTTCTTCTGGGCTGTTCTTTGCTTGGTCCCCACCCCTGACCTGAAGTAGTTGATCAATAAGGTCCTTTTCTTATTGTAGCAATAATGATCTGTACCAGGCACTGTGCTGAGCGCTTCATGTACAATATTGCAGTTAATCCTCACAGCCTTCCGATGAGCTCATTTTGCAGGTTTAGAGACGGTCATCAGCCAAAACCAGACAGTGTGTGGTGGAGCTGGGTTTCAAACCTAGCCTGCTTCATTGTAAAGTCTGTTCTTAGAGCTTCCAGCTAAGTGATCCTGAGCCCTGAATTGGTGTTGCCAATAAATAAATAATTACATCAAATTGGACACTCCACTCTTCACACTGCACTCCTGTAACACACAGGAGGGATGAGGAAGTCATTTCTGTGACTTGGACATTAGCCAGCAGTAGGGGCAGGAGGCCCTGAGGCCCTAAGCAATTTGGTGGGAACTGCTGACTGTGAGATGGACGTCACTCCTTGGCAGGAAGCTAGAGCAGATTCTTAAACAGATGGCCTCTAAGTTCTAATGACAGGAAATAGTGGTCATCCCTGTGAGCAAAGGTTTGCAGAGAGTGAATTGTGCCAAACCTCATCTTTTTTGCAAGTCTTACTAGATTCATAGATGGGGGCTGACAGATGTAGTTTATCTGCATTTCAGCAATTCATTTCACACAGTGTCTACAGCACATTTAGAGGAAAAATGGACAGATATGGATGTTTGCAGTTTAGATGGTTCAGAAAAGATTGAACAAAGCACCCAGAGAGCACAGATTAATGTAGCAATGACAGTGGTCATTTGTTCTGAGTGTCAAGCACAGGGTCAGGGATGAAGCGAGCACTTACTAAATATCTGTTGATTGTATTAAACTCATGGGGATGTCGTCCCATGAAAGGGATCTTTGATTTAGCAAACATTTACAAAATAGATGGGGTGCTTGGGAAGGGGAGGCAACGAGGTCTGAGCCTCCATGAAGGGAAGGAGTAAGGTCGAGCATCGCACATTTTCCTTGGCCCTCCAGACTCCAGCCTCGCGACACAGCGATGACTGAGAATAGCCTCGGGTTTGTCACTGTTTGGACACACTTGCATGAGTGTTGCATGAGCACTTAGGAATTCTGAGGGGGAGGTGTAGTGACTACTGTGGGAAATTGTGTGTGTGTGTGTGTGTGTGTGTGTGTGTGTGTGTGTGTTTGGTTTCCTGGTGCACTGCCCATCTAGAATCAGACCATCTCCACTTATCTGTTTTTCATGTTGGGCTTCTGGTAAGATTTCATTTAAAAACAGGTTATCTTTTTTGGCTCAAAAATGTTTGAAAACCACAGACTCTGATGATATCTAAGAGTCTTTCTGTCTCTAAAAGTTAAGTGGTTCTTTAAATTGTATGGGAGGAGACTGTGAAGGCAATCTCTGAAAAGAATTGGCTTTATTTTCCATTTATTCTTCCTACAAGTTCCTTGTATCAGATTGCCTTTGTCAGTCCACACAGACATTTGCATTGTTAAAGCAGACTCAAATGACAGAGGAGATCTTGGTAGAGCTTTAAGCAGGATTGCCAAGTGAAGAATTTAAGAAAGGAGAGACAGATGCCTTGGGTTAGTGGAGCCTCCGTGAATCTTGCTTAGAGAAAAATAGCCTTTTGCCTAGGTTCGTTATAGTTCATTCAAAACTACTTTTTTAAGCACCTACAATCAGCCAGCACTCTACTAGACACTGGAGGTAAATATTGAGTAAAAGTTCCTGTGCTCATAAAACTTACAGTTGGGGGTGATGTGGTTACTAACTTAGACATTAATTTATTTGTTCAATAATTATGCATTAAGTGCCTATTATATGCCAGGGCACAGTAGTGAATAAACCAGATGAAGTTCATGCCCTCCTGGGGCTTATATTTAATGAGGACACAATTAAAATATGCAATGGGTGTGTGATGAATGTTAAAATAGAAGTTTTGACTAGCTCCAAAGTGCAAGAGATTGTGGTGAGGTGCGTAGTCCCCCAGTGCAGAGTTCCAAGGCCACGTGAACTCTGTGAACCAGCTCCACACTGCTTGGACCCCTCAGCCAGAGGGCGGAACACAAAGCGGTCAGGGCTGCGAGGAGGACTTGCAGTGGCACTCTGGAGAGGACTGCTGCTGTGCTGAGGGCCCCCAGCACCTCCCAGGGGGACAGGTGTGGGGAGGGAGAGCCCACGGGCGGCCCTTTGTGCTTAGCGGGGTGTATGTGGCCACCTGGAGAACTGGGCGATGAGTTCCCTGAAAGGGGGGACACAGAGCCTTGTCTGGGGGAGTGCGAGCAGCCGCGGCCGCAGGATGGGGAGGTCTTGTCTGCAGAAGTGGCATGTGGAAGGGAGTCTGCGTGGGGTTACTGTGGATCCTATCCAAGGCCATCTAGTGGGACAGAGGTACGTTAGGAGCAAGAGGCTGGGGTCAATGCCAGATCTAGTGGCTGTGGAAGTGGGCACGAACAAACATTGGTACTAAGATATTCACCCTATCAGGGAAGCTACAGGGGAGAGGGTCCAAAAGGGGCTCCAAAGAGCACCCCATGGGAAACAGGGGTGAGCATGAAACGTGGACTGGGCCTCAGAGTACAAGCTGGCTTTATGGTCCCCGTGCAAGGAAGGTCTTTTTCCTCCTACCTCTGCTCTCCTGTTCTAGGTGTAAGAAACTGGCCAAGAGCGGGGGTGGGGGCTAGAGGGGGGAGAGCCAGCTGGGACACAGATGAGGATAATCATACCCCTCCTTTTCAGGGGGAGCCCCACCCAGCTGGGGAGGGGGGAGATCTAAGGCCTGTCAGGTTTGAGGTTTTGATTAACCCCTTAGACTGGACTTTATAGCTACTAAATTAAGAGTGTGATTTTGATTATTATAGACCTGCCCACAACCTAAGAGTGGCCTGAACAATTATGGGCCTGCCAAGTTTATATCTGGTGGTCAGGAAAAATCTCTCAGTGAAGAAAGTTTACAAGGGGTGGAGGGAAGTAAGAACAAAGTGAAGTTTTATTTTGATCATGTCACACGTCACCTTGCCCCACACACCAGGTAACAGGCTCTGAAGGAGAGAAACACAGTCATGTGGGAGCTGGTGACCAGGGCCCACACTCACCTGGGCCACGGGGCTGAGTCTCCCTGAACCCGGGGACTGCAGCATCATTTTCTCTTCTTCCTCCTCCTCACAGGCCCGGGCATGCTTTCCCAGACTGGGCTTTCATGACACTCAGTTCCTCACACACATTCAGCTCTTCTACTCCTCTCGGGCTGGCCAGGACTTAGTGTGGAGACTCTGCTCTTGCTCTGGCCTCAGTCTGGCCTTGGCTGAGCCCTGCCTGACTGTGGATCCTCTGGGAGCTGGTGGAGGGACCCGAGGAGCTGGGCCGACCTCTCCCCCATGCCCCGCACTGGCCCACTATGCTGGGTGTTCAGTGTCCCCACCCAGGTCCCATGCCTGCTGGCACCTGCAGTATGATCATCTGTTCACGACTTGTAAAATCCGGAGGAAACGCTGACTGGAACCCAGGCTTCCTGGCATTCAGGCTCTTTCCACAAACCACATTTGGGAGACTGATTTAGATGTTGCCTTGACACTCTGAAATGGAATTTATGCACAAGCATGAAAGAAATACATCTGGGCACTTAACAGAGTGTTAGAGATGGGGTCTGGCTAGCCCGCCAAGCTACACCTCCATAGGATGAACTTTTCCAGCATGGAGCTCTGGCAAGGCCACTGGCCTTTGCAGAAGGTTACTAAGTCAGGGCAAACAGAGTGACATCTTACAAAGAATGGGCTCTTTTGGAAAATGTCTGTTTAACCTTGTTTACAACATATGCCATTTTGTTTGGCATTTGCTAAATGTACAAGGTCTGGTCCTTTTAGGAAAACAGGTTTATTAAATGAGGTGGCCATTTTTATATGAGTTAGAAGCATGAAGCAAGCATGGGACTTTTTCTCGGGTCTCCACTTCAGGCAGTTGGCCATTTGGCCAAGAAAGAGATCACAGATTCCCAGCCATGAGAAGCAGAGCTTAAAATGGTCTAGTAGTTAAACTGGGCTATAAATCTGAGGTTTAAGCCCCACCTCAAGTTGCTCTGTGGGTTTTAGGCTGTCCTGTACAAGAGGGAGGTACTAGCCTTAGCAGAAGTAATAGCTTTAGGATTACTGAATGTGGACTTTGGAGGTTACTTATTTTGTTTAATATTCAGCATTAACTATGTATTGTATATTATATTATGTTATTTATAAAATACAACAGAGATGGATACCTATGCTATTTGTTTAATAGCATAACTGTATGCATAATAATAATGATAATAATTTTTATAAAATATAGGTTAGGTTAAGGGATCACAGTGGGGGCCTATTCTCAGATAAGGCACCCTGGTTAGAGCTGATACCCCACAAATGGGCACCAGCCTTCAGCAAAGTGGGCTCGGGGCAGATCTACCTCCCTGGGAGTTGCCTCAACTGGTCATACAAAGAGAACCTTATGGATCCTTCCCAGAAAGTAGTCGAGGTGTTCTCCCTTGCTCCCAAACCCAACAGAAGCACCATGCCCAGGACCCCATGGGCTGCTGTTTCCCTTTGTCACCTCTGTACTCTTGTCTTCCTCTACCTCCTCCCTCTGGGCTCCTCTTTCCTGACCTGTTCCCTTGCACCTCTCCTCCTCCTTCAGCTCCTTCCTCCTCCTCTTTAATACCACATGCAAGGTATGAGAGCTGGAAAGTGGGAGACCTAGCTCTGAAATGTTCACTGGGCGGGACATGAGGCAATGGGGTGGTGGTCAGGAGGCAACAGGATTCTCCATATCCTGCAAGGACCAGCAAAGGCTTCCACAGAAGACAGGACGTGGGTTGAGTAATGAGGGGAGGAGAGGAAGGGCCAGGGCAGCTGGGTCGGGCATGCATCGGTGGAACTCTAGAGGCAGGAACACACAAGGTGCGTCAGCTGAAACAGTGCCTCAGAGGGCTGTCTGCTTTGTGTGGACAGGCAGGCACGGTCTGACCGGCAGCGCAGGGCAATGCTTGGCCCAACATTTCCCGAAGTGCCTTCTACAGGGCATTAGTTCCAAATGATGTGCTATAAAAACAGATGAGTCGTTTATAAGTTTGGGAAACGGAGTGTGATAATAAGCACACTGGCTTATGGAAACACCGCTAAAGTCCCGCAGAGGGAAAAAAACCTGTTTAAAATTGTTAAGTGAGGCATTTCCTAAATGGATTTGCTGCCTATGAGCCATTGTGGAATAAGCATTCTGCAAAACACACCTTGTGTGCACAGCCAGTGGGAGCCAGGGGCAGTTTCAGAGCGCCTGCAGTCATTGCTCTCAAGGACTAAAAACCCTCGTGTCTGAGAGGTGGGAGTGGACTGAATGCATATGTGCTGAACACTTTCTGTTGAGGTCAATCCCCCTCTGTTTTCTGGGGAGAGACCGGCAGTATTGGCAGGTGAAGAAGGGCGAGCTCTCATTCCTTAGCTCTGACAGCATTTATTGCCCTTGGGTATTAATAAAGGCTCAGTGCACATGCCAAGAAAATATTTTCACTGGCTGGAGAAGGAGCTGTATGTACATATGCATGCACAAGTAAACTTCTGCTGACTGACAACTCTTTGGGATCTCACACCCTCCTGGCTTCTCCTTGTTGAGCTGAAGTCTCAGTATCCTCTAAGGAAAAGCTTAAGTCATACCTCCTCTCTGCTGTCTTTTTGGACCTACCCAGCTTCTGGCTTGCCCCCTCTACCCATGATCTTTCTCTTCTTCATCTCACTGTCAGCAGTAAACAAATAATCACACTATTACACACCATGTGGTTTTTAAATACAGTCTTCCTGCCCCATCCCCTTTATCCCTACTCAGAAGTGCCTACCAAATGCTGGGTCCAGGGCGCTGGTACATTTGCTGATGATTGGCACATATGACATTGCATTTCTGCCTTTTCTGTCTCCAAATCGTAGCAGGGCAAGTGAATGAGCAAATGCCTCATCTTCCTGCTAGCCCCAAAACGAGATGGAAAGAATAGAATTACTTCACTCTTATTCCCACTGAAGTGATTCTGGAACATAGCAAGGCCTCGGTATTCATCATGGCTGTTTCTAAAGGCCAGCGTGAACAGCTAAGAGGCTAACAGTGAGGCAGGACACTGAATCAGCAAAGCAGGACAATGGGGTGACAGGCAATGGCAGTCAGCTGGAGTTTCATTTTGCTTTCTGGGCATCAATGAGAAGCCACTGCTGGGCAAATGGGGGTTGGATTCCCAGGCAGAGTCTGCTGGGAAGGACACCACAGGGGTGGAGGGGGCTGGAGGGACAATCAGGTCAAAAGAGGAAGACGATGTCTTATAGCAAGTCTCATCAGCTGTGTCTCTACAATACTTCCAGAAGTCTCCCACTTCTCATCACTTCCGTTCTGTCCTCTTGGCCGCCACCACTGCCTCTCACTGAGGACTTTACAGTAAACTCCTCACTGATCTCCTGGCTTCTGTTCTGGCCTCCGAACAATCACTTCTTCCAACTGCACCAAGGGCAGTCTTTGTAGAACACGAAGTAGATCACGTTCCTTCTCTGTTTACCCTCCACTCTGTGAAGCCTTCATGATACACCCAGAGAAAAATCCAAATGCCTTTCCTGGTTTAAAACAGGCCCTGCCTGCTATGGCCTCTGCCTTCCTCTTTGGCCTTACCTCCCAGCCATCTCCCACTACACCTGGCGTCTGATGTCCTCCAACATGCCAAGCTCTCTCCAGCCTTGAAGGCTGTGCATTCATTGTCTGTCCCCTGATTTGATGTGGTCATTTTCTTCTTGTTATACAGATCTCACCTTCATGTCACCTTTTCAAAGACAGGTACAAAGACAGTGCATGCTTTTCTGACCATGGGGCCAATTCTCTTTCTGTTTCGTTCTGGGTCTAGCACCTTCCTGTTTTGTTCTTGGTCTAGGACTTGGGTGCTGGGAACCCTAGAGGGAAAGCTCCAGGAAAGGACCCTGGCTCCTCTTAGCAGTGCTTAGAACAATGAATAAATATGTATTAAATGAATAAACACAATTTTTCCTATTTATCAGCTGTGGAGTCTAAGCTCTTGAATTCTCTGAGAGGAGAATGTCCTCATCTGTAAAATGGGAACCAGAACACTTACATCAAGGGGTTATCAGAGGAAATGCACAAAAAGGTAACTGCAAGTTATAAGGCTCTTGGCAAATACTAGTTATCATTATAGCTCAAGTCAAGTCAGTTCTTTTTGGTAAAATGGAGATAATATTTGCTCTTCAGGAATTTTTTAAAGATAAAATAGAGCAGATAATATCATAAATGTACAAATGCTTAGAACAAAGTTTTAAATGCTGTGAGCGCTTTCTTCCCTGTGATGATCATGGAGGAAGTAGCAGTAAAGAGACCGCCTTAAATGCGTGTTTGCTTAAAACAAAACCCTAACATACTGGTTTGGAGCATGCAAACCTTCTGGCTAAAAACATGAAGGCTGGGATAGGAATAGCCCGGAAAGGCAAAGTCATAGCTACCTTAACAGAAAAACAGGAAAGGCAGGAAGATACCCGTGATTTCCAAAATTCTCATTGTGTCCACAAGATAGAAGTGGCTGGAGGACTCTGGGCCCCTCTAAGATCATGTTATCCCCCTTCTCATAAGCATCTTCCAGCTTGTCCTGCAGACTACAGCTGTCCAACAGAGATATAAGATGAACCATGTGGGTAATTTTCAGTTTTCCAGTAGCCACATTTGTGAGAAGTGAAAAGAATTTGAATAATATGCCTTATTTAACCAAAAATACCCAGAATGTTATAATTTCAGCATGTGATCAATATGAAATTTTTAAAGAGAGAGCTCACATTCTTCTTTTCATACTGTATCTTTGAAAATCCAGTATGTTCTTTGCACATATGGCCTGTATTATTTCTGACTAGCCTCATTTCAAGAGCTCAATAGCCACAAGGGGCTAAGGGCTGCCTTACTGAACAGTGCAGCTCTAGATTTTACTTTTGAGGTGACAAGATCTAAATCCACCTTTTGCTACTTGTGGGATGATAAGGGGAGGGAGCCACAAATAATTTTTTAAAATGTGATGCCACTCACTGGTAATCCCACCAAGTTACCTAAAGTCATTCTACACATGGAGGAGAGGCTCAATCTACTCTCCCACTGACCCGTGGAGAGCCTAAAAGAAAACTCTTTAATTTAAATCCCTGTCCTGGAAATGTTTTTATCTTCTGATCTCCTTGGAATTTTAAAGGCATGTAAAATTGTATTCAAAACTCTATCTATCTATCTATCTATCATCTTTCTATCTATCATCTATCTATTATCTATCAATCTATCTATATCTATAATCTATGTATTTGTCATTTATTGCTATCATCATCTATCTATATCATCTATCTATATCATCTATCTATCATCTAACTATTTATCTATATAATCTATTTATACCATCTGTCTTTTGGAAGTGATAGGAAGATTAGTCATAAAATTAAATCATGTCCCTTTCCTCTAACCCTGGTGTTTCTGGGGAAGATTTATGAGAAGCTATATTTCTTCCAGAAGGGACAATCTGTTCCATGATTTATAGAGCTAGAGAATTTCAATAATAAAATTGTTGCCATTAAAAAAAGAAAAATAAAACTTAGAAATGGATTGGAACCAAACATGTTATCAATGGAATAGGCTTGAGAGGGCAAGAAAATTTTTACGGAGTAAAGTTATCCAAAAATTATTGTTTTCCTGTGACACATAAATCTATTATATAGTCTTGGACTTTTTGGACATGGATTGGGCAGCATCAAAGCCTGGCTATGGGTGATAACTCTGAGGGGCAGAGCATTCACTCCAGCATCAGAATCTACAGCAATTTGAAAGCAGAGCAACATTGCTGGATGAAACTGGAATTTTCACAGGAGCAGGTTGAATTTTTTTGAAGGCTCCATAGATGTTGCTTATGATGGCCTGGCATGGAATGTAGACATTCTTGGTAAGGCTTGTTGGCTGGATGCTATTCACTTTTAAGGTCCAGTTTTGCAGGAGATTCTGTTTTGGTTCATTACCAAACATACTGGTAACTTTAGGCCACCAGCAGAGGACCTAGTGTAGCTGATGGTGTGCAGTGGTGACCATGGGCTGTGGGGAGCTCTCATGAACTCACTCCTGGTTTAGAGGGATGCTTACCATTTACAAGCAAAGAGTGTGGCCTCAGTTCTGCAGATGCCTTGGCCATCTCAGGAGAACCACATGGCAGCCCCTGGGCCCTCAGACATGGAGAAAGCATTGAGGCAATGATTTCAGAAACTCTGGTAAGCTTGCTTCCACCACCAAAGGGAAAACACTCTTGCTGTTTCTCTCTACCTCCATGCCTAAGAAATCTAACCTTTCTTGGTCAGAACTACTTCTCTTGCTAGAAGGAGAAAAAGAGGGGAACACTGTCTTGTATGGCAACTGGGATGATTCCATAGTGGACTTTCCAGTGAGCCCACTTTTATTAGTTTTACCATTAAGGGGAATGGATGTCTGCTATGATGTCCAATTTTCCAGACTGTGACATTTAAGAGTTTCCCATTACAAATCACCTTTAGTGAACAGTAAAGAATATGGAAAAGCTTACACAAGATTTATTCCTACTTAGAGCTTGTATGCAAGTTGTAACTATACAGTCCTTGCAAAGTAGGTATGCCAGTGATTGAAGCCAATGCCTGGGTGTCAGCTTCTAGGGCCACACCATTCAGTGGGAAAACCCAATCCAGATGTTAGGAGGAAGCACTGGAATTCACAGAGGTGCTGAAGGCTAGAGGAGTGAGTACCCCTGAAGCCAACTCTGCCATCACTGAGGATTCTGAACACAACTTTACTCTTGATAGTATTAGCCAAAAAGAAAAAAATGGAAAAACACTAAAACATTAAGCAAATATCATCACAATGAATATGTCAAGTGAGACTAGTAAAGTCAGGGAGTTTTCTAGTAACTATTTTCAAACAATTTTTTAAAATGTCAAAGGTATTAATAAATGACAATGACAAAAAGTATGAAGAGCAATTGTAATGAAGGTTTAATGTTTTAATAACCTTCAAGCAGCCTCATTTTACCTGGAGATGCCCCTAGGAGACTGTGAACTCTCTCTCTCTTTATTCAAAGGCAGAGAGTTTATTGAGACATCTTTGCTCACTACTAAAATGAGGTTGCCTATGAAGGGAACATTATATAAATTTATAAACAGCTGTGACTACCTGGGAGTTGCAGAAAGAGTCATGATCCCTGGGACAAGGCAAGAAATTGAGCCTCAGTGCTATAAGGGAAAGTTAAAAAAAAGAGCTATGGTTCATTTCCTCAGATCCCTAACCGGTTATTCAGGGAGTGGAAAGTCAGCATTGACTTTATTTATTACCTTTTTTCCTCTTTTACTGAAGTATAGTTGATACACAATACTAAATTGGTTTCGGGTGAACAACACAGTGATTTGACAGTTATCTACATTATTAAATGCTCACCCCAGTAGGTACAGTTACCATCTGTCAATATACAAAGATATTACAATATTATTGACTATATTCCTTATACTGTACTTTTATCCTCATGACTAACTTATGTTATAATTGGGATTTTGCACCTTTTTACTCCCTTCACCTACTTTAATGCCCCAGACCTCCACCCCCTTCCCTAGTGGCAACCACCAGTATTGACTTTAAATTAAAATGGTGGTAAACTCTGTGGCTATAGCTGTGAGCACAGTATGGGGAGGAGTCAGATAATGAGGAGGGTCTTGGGGAGGGTCTTGGAGGAAGTGGAATATCAGCTGAGTGCTGAGTACCCAAAGGCAGTGAGAGACTAAAGGGTGGGGAAGGCAGAGCCAGGAGGTGGAGTATGACTATTTCCCCCTTCCTTTCTCCAGATATCAGCCTGGGCTTCTTTTTTAAGTTCTTCTCTCATCTGGGCCCTCACCCATGCTATTTCTTTCAACCAGAAGGCCTTTCCTTTACTTCACTGGGAGAGCTCATCCTTTAGGTCTCAGCCAAATGGCATCTCCTTTATGGAAGTCTTGCCTGATCCCTTAGTCTGGGTTAAATTTTCTTGCTCTTTGCTTCCATGGAATCTCAAACTCCCCTGCTTCTCTACCACTTATTAATCAAGTTGAAATTTGGTGCTTGTCTAACTACTTTGATACACACCCCACAAGGGCACAGACCTTGTCTCATTCTTGCTAAATCCCCACTGCCTACCTTGGTGCCTGCTCTAGAGTAGGAGCTCAAGACCTAATTGTTGAATGACTGAGTGTACTCTGTCCTAGACACAGTATTGGTGGTAAAGGTGGAGGCAGGGAGAGGTGGCATCAGGGAGAGCAAAAAACATGAGTGAGTTTGGGAGCATAGCACACTGTGTGGGAGGACAGGTCTGTGTGGGAGGTCTTCAGTGGTTATGTCATCTATAAACCTGGGTATAAAAATGGAGAGGTGCTAGGAGGAGGGAGAAGGTAGGAGGACAGAGAGGGAGGTGGCTGGGTGGCAGGGACCAGCTCTGCCTTCCAAAGTTGGGTCTGTCTTCCCTTCTCCTCAAGAGAGCAAGCCCAATTATGACTCCCACCCTCTTCTCCTGGCCTAGGGTGAGGACTGAAGGAAAGTCAGGCAGTACGGGGCAGGTGGGTTCTAGTCTTGTCACTTCCACATGCCCTTTGTGACCTTGAACAGAACAGGGAACTTTTTATCCAAGCCTCATCTTCCTAATCTGCAAAAAGGAGATACATTAAAATGGTGATGATGAGAAAATGTACTTGGGAGTGTTTGGCAGTCTCTCCATCACCTTTCTGGACCTCAATTTTCTTACCTCTGAAATGAAGGGATTGGGATTATGAGGATCCCCAATCCATTCTTGAGGCTGAGGGTTAGGTTGAGGTGGGTGGTCATGGAGTTGCCAAGAGAGGATGTACCTGTGGATGCTTTACAGCAGGCTGGTTCCTCTCCACACTGTCAAATTCGGGAGGCTGTCTCTTAGGTCGGATTTTGCCATCTATGAGTCAACCCAACACTGTTAGGCCAGAACAGAACTCCCCCCGCCAGCCTGGATTAGGACAATTATCAATTGAGACTATCACCTAGTTGTTGGCTGTCCTTAGAGATGATCTTTTCCAATGTCTGCAGCTGGAGGAACAGCCCCATGGCAGCCAAATGGCTAGACGTAAACATCACATTTGAACAAAGTAGCAAACTTCCTAGCATGTTATACACTTGGGTGAAATTTTGACACTAGAACCAAGCCCTGCCTCCCTCAATCCTGATTTTGTTTGGAAGGAAAAATGAGGTCAGAGAACTTGAAGAGGGGTGTCTTTATTACCCAGCCCTGTCTTGTTCAGCCTCTGGTATTTTATTTCTCCTTTGTTGGCTATTTGCAACTTGATACCAGGGCTTGACCTTCTGTTGCTGCAGCTGCTTGGGAGATGAAGCAATTCAAAGATGAAAGCCCTAAGAGAAGCTATAAAATGATGATGATAATGGTGATGATGGTGATGACAATGATGAGTGTATAAGTGTGTATAAGTGTAGAAAAAGAGGGGTTAGATCATGGGGGATTGGAAAGAGAGGGAGAGGGAGATGAGGGAGAGGAACTTCAACCACATCAGCTGCCTTTACATCTGTTTATTTAGATGGAACTCCTACTCTGGGGAAGGAAGTTGATGCCAAAAAAATTGCAAGATGGTATATTTTGCGATGATCAACTTTGGGTTTGATTTCTCTGAAAAAAAGTTAACTTTGCAGGTTTGGGGTACGGTTTGGTTTTTGCTGTGGACATAGGGTGTCTTGAACTTTTTAGTTTTTAAATTCAGGAAAGTAAGCCAAGAATTCTAAGTACTCATGTCCTCCTCCAATGAGACAGTAAAGGACAGAGTCCAAGGGTGAGAACTGAACAAACCCTACTGAGAATTCAAACATCCAAGGAAGGCGCTCTGCCAAAATAAATCACACCCTCTAGGAACTTTTCCTATGATTTGCTTCTTTTTCTTTTTCTTAAATGATCTACTTTTGCAAAAGTTTATAAAAGGTCAGGAGTCAGTGGCCAGCAAATTGCACTTTCTCTTCAGATTTGTTGGGGATTTACGGGCTGGTATGAAATGTGGCGAGAAATTTTCAAGAACTCTGTTTCCTCAGTGTAAGAAGCCAATACCAAGCTTATTGTCTATTATGCAAGAAAAGACTGACCTTCACATATAGTCTTCAATTTGTAGGTAACTTGATTCTTTTAGTCACTATGAGACACTAAGTCTGAGAAGTTTTTCATCCCTGTTGAGATGTAGCTAAACTTCTCTGAAGTCAGCTGTAGTCTTCAGAGGGAAGAAAACCAACTCCCAGCTATTTGAATTATTTACATTTGTCACTTTGTTTAATCCTGACAATGCCTTAAGAAGGAGGGATTATTAGATCACTTTCATGCAAGAGGAGATGGAAGCTCAGTGAAGCTGAGTAATTTCACCATGGACACCTGGTAGCACTGGGTTTAGTGTGGATCTCCTGATGCTGAAACTATCACTCTTTCTCCATGCCATGCTAGAACTAATTTCGGATGGTGCCACCTTCATCTATGTCTTTCCAGTTCCTGTGTTACCACTCAAATTCAAGCCTCATGCTCCATGCTCAGACTATTGCAATGGCCTATTAATTAGTTTCCAACACATTAGATCCATTGTTCCTGCACATTAGTAGAATGACTTTAATCTGGCTGTTATATAAGCATCTGTGGCCAAATTTTATGTATAAATTAACAACTATTAATATCTATTTGGGCCAAAATGTTTGAGAAACTTTTTATTAAATTTCTTAAAGTACAATACAATTTGGCATTATAATATTTATCCCAGATGAAGATGAGCTCACAGTGGTTATAGAACTCAGACCAAACATTTTAATCTGACCACTAGGGTGGTGAAATCTCATCATGTACATCTTCCAGCCTTATATGGCACCACTTACCTCCTACACTCCAGCCTGAGATGTCTTTCATTGCATCATAGGTTGGCCACGGGCAGGTAAGGGCTGCATCCTGATTCTGGAGACAGAAAACTTCCGCCCTACTATATCCTGTCTGCTTGACTAAGTCCCAGCTTTCCTCCAAAGCCCCATAGAGTCCTACCATTCTCTGAGGAGGCCTCCTGTCCTTCAGGCTGCCAGCCACTGTCCTTTCTCTGTCATTCTCCTTTCTTTCTGCTCTCTCATGGTCTGCCCAGCGCATTACCTTGACCAACATCTGTTCTGTCTCCTCAGCCAGTCTGTCTGTTCTTTGAGGTCGGGACCACATCTCATGCTTGTCTGACTTTTCTACAGAGCTCTTCAAGGCACCTCAGCAACCATTTGCTGATAATGATCACACTCAGTGAATTGAGTAAACAGGTCCTGCTCTGTTTACTTTATTTTCAACAATCAGTGTTATTAGTACAGAGGCATCAACGAGAGAGGCAATGGAGTAAGTTCTGAGGAAAACTGAAGTTCAGAGTTTCAAATGCACAAGGTTTCTCTTTGAAAGCGAAATGACCAATAAGAACTGCAGGATCTGTATGAACTTCTGACAGAATGTCAACCACCTTTGTATATTCTGGACACCCAAGCTTTCACCAAGTTGCTCAGGTGTGTGTTTGAGAGCTGGCATGCCAGTACTTATGCCAGTGGGCTCCACTGTTTCACCAACAAGCAGGAATTCAAATGGGAATGTTCACTGGTTTACACAGTCGCCCAACTGCTTTAAAACTGCCGATATTCAGGCAGCAATGTCTTACCAGCCCACACAAAACAGTGGTTTTAAATTATTTTCATTACCTAGTAAGCAAAAGGATTTTAAAAATTGTTTTCCTCTTATGTTTATAGGAATACATTAAATGAAAGACTTAGACATTAAATTACATACATTATGATCACAGCTGAGTAAAGAAATATAATATAGGGTTAAACTCTATTAACTAAGCAAACACTTCCCTGGAGAGTACAAGAAATGGTGAAAAGAATGTTACAAGGGACGATAAAGTTGGGAGAACCCACTGGACTGAGCAGTGTTTCCAAATGTTTATCTAAAGCAATCCTTGGAAGGAAATTACTTGCTTTCTGCTTCCAAATGATGGGGGGTCCCCAGTAGCCTACATGAATCAGGAAGCACACCCCTGTCCCTGTCTGAGGTGGGACACACACCTGTTCCAGGGAGCCTGACTGTCTAGTGGAGTGTGGGCTGAACCTCTGGCACAGGGCACAGCTGCTACATGTAAGCACCGGGGAGTCCTGCAAACAATTCCTTGGAAAGAGGGAAATGATCTTAAAGAGTAAAATGACCTGAAAAGGTCACCCAGCTGTAGGGCAAGGGACTAACTCCAGAACTGTTGCTTTAACCTAATTCTGACCAGGAATATTTATTGACAGCCATGGTATTGATATACCACAGTATTCACACATGACAAGGATCCTGTTCTTAAGTAATTATGAGGTAGCTGAGTATGAACTGGTGTAACACTAGTTTATTGGTAGTTGTTAGGTATTGTGGGATTAACTTCTTGGAGAAGTAGGAGACTTCCGTTAACAAAACAAGACAAAACAAAAAGCTCCCCCCAGCAGGCAGCACCACTCATTAGGTAGAGAAGATCATGATTTCCATTATGCCACTGAGAAAAAAACTACATCAATATATTGAAGGTGGAGTTCTGAGGTGAACTGCTTGTAACATTGCATCCTGAATTACCCCTGTTTCTCTGTGAAGTGGAGACATCTACCCAGAAAGTAAAGAAAGCAGTGACCCACAGGGGCGGTGGGGTCCCAAAGACACGGCCAGTTTCCTCCTCGTCCTCTGGCTCTGGACCTCCAGCCCCGCCCACCAGACTGTGCTGGCCTCATCACGGGGAAGACAGAAGCCACCAAACAGGCGCCCCGGCTTCCTGCCCTCTCACCCATACCTGAGAGCCGCCTTGGGCTCCGCCACCCAAGTCACGAAGGGAGAGGGGCACTTCCTGGCCTCTAGGTCCTCTGCACCCTTCTCCTAAGCGTTCCCAAAGGGCTCCTGAAGGCTCTGCTCCTCAATCTCCTCCTCTCCTGGGCCTCCGGCATGACCATTTAATCATGCTCAAGTCCCCAGCCTAATACAACAAGGAGCCCTTTTCCACTCCAGCTGTCTCCAGCTACTGCTTCGGCGTCCACGTCAGGTGCCAACCTGTGCGTGCCTGACCCTGAGAGCGAGTGCCTCCTGAGAGTGGGGGCCCTAGTCGCCCTGCTTGCCTCACACTAGTGTTGGCCCTGCTCCTGGCCACCCTGTGGGGGTCCCTGTTGACACCTCCCTCTGCCTCGTCTTCTGCAGCCAGTCAGCGATCAAATCCAGCCTTCCTGTTCCGCAACATCTCTTGAATGCAGCCTCCTTCCTCCTTGCCCACACCTGCTTCTGTTCAGGCTGCCACCGTCTCTAAACTGCACGCAGTGGGACTTTTCTAAAATACAAATCTGATCTCCACTGTCCCCCCCGTCCTCAGAGTGGGTTCCTGTGACCAGCACCCCACGCTGCCTCCTCTCACCACACTCTCCACACCACACCTTGCCCCTGGGGTCTCCCTGGAGGGGCCGCTGGCCCACCCCCCAACTCCTGCTCAGGCTTCTCTCCCCCTGGAACTCTCCCTTCACAGCTCTCCTCTGGTGTCAGCCTGATCGCCCTATTAGAGGCAGTTTTTACTCCAAGGCTGGTGAAATGCCCTTCCTGGGCGTATTCCCCCACCTCAGCTCTATCACAGCGCTTTGCACATGGAGTAATGTTTGGAGACTTGACTGTCCCTGCTCCTCAAAGGCAGGGACCCACCCAGCCTAGTAATTGGTGAGCAGCCAGCACAAACACAGGGTTAGTCTCAATAGGAAGTGCTCAGCAAGTATTTGCTGCCAACAGAAAGGACTTAAGGAATCCCTAGTGGGGACTTTCGAGGCTGACAGTCCTGAAGTCAAGCACCAGATTTGCCCCTCTCCATCTGGGTATCCTTGGGAAAGTTAATAACCTCCCCTGAACCTCAGTTTCTGCCTTCTAAAAGGGAGATCACAGTTATGTCCAAAGTTATTGTGAATGGATTTGTGCTTGGATAACCACCTGCAGTTAATACAGTCCTTGACCTTCTCTTCTCTTGTGTATCACCCTGGACTTCAGGAATCCAGAATTAAGTCCTATTCTAATTGGCTTCCTTAGGCCCAGCCCAGTGATGGGTTCTTAGTGGGAGCACAGTGGATGTTTGCGTTTGATGCAAGAATGTTTGAGGGAAGGCAGTCAAGGAAAGGAGGGAAGAAGAAAGGGGCGGCGCCGGAATGTGAAGGAGTGAGAAAAGCAAAAGGGACAGCGTGCAGACGCTTGCTCTCAGTCGGCCTGTGTTAGAGAAGGCTTGCCTGCTTTCCAAGGACCAGGCTGAGGACCCTCTCTCCCCTCAGAGATGACCTGCCCAGACCATCCTTTCATCTGTGACAACAGGGAGACGCAGAGCCCACGTGGCCAGCCTAACTCCCTCATTGGAAACAGTTGTTCAGACAGCGGCCCAGGGGGTGGAGCTCCCGGAGGGGATTTCAAAACCTCTGGGGCTGTGCTTCAGATGAGTTCCAAAAGGTGTTTATGTACATTTACGTGTGTGTTTCCTGGGTCTCTTCTGATCACAAGGAGGCTCAGCCTTGCAAAACAAGCTCAGAGTGTGTCTTAGTACTTTGTTCTTGTGATAGCAATGGAATGCACGCGCCTCCCAGGGCCAGATCTGGGCAGAACCAAGTGGCTGCAAACAAAGGACATCCAGCCCCAGCGCGTCCCTCCTTCCTGGAGCACGTGGTGGGTGGGGAAGCTCAAGTTGGAGTAAGAATGAGTGGGTACGCTTCAGACTGATCTATATCCTGGACTAGTGGTTCAACTGGCTTTATCCGGTTTGATAACAAGGAGCTCAGTTGTCTCTGAGGCAGCCCGTTCTGTTGTTGAAACAAACTTCAGTACTTCAATTCTTTAAGACCAATTCTGCTTCACCATAACTCTGACCGGTGGCTCTAGTTCAGTCCTTTGGGATGATCTAGAGTAAATCCAAGTCACATTCCCTACTTCAAAGACTTTAATGTTCCAGGACATCTGGTTTAATATATGTGACTGATCGCTCCTCAAGGCACTTTTCCTAAATTTACAGTAAAATACCCAGGAAGATTCAGAAAAGGTGCCAGCTCACATTACCACCAAAAACTAAGGCTGAGGTAGACAGACAATTTTTGTGAAAATTTATGTTTCGTGGAGTAGGGAAGACCATTCTAAGTTTGACATCAAGGGCAGAAATGATGAATATCAACTTTGGCTATTTTATATATGAAATATTAGACTTGAAGTTCCACAAGGTAAGCACCACATACTTAACACACAGCACAGGGTATGACACAGAGCAGGTCCTCAAAACATCTGATTATGAACGAATGAAGATGGGCTATGCAAATAAGTACATAAAGATCAATGCTAAAATATCCATTGACAATGGAATAAATTGGATGAATGGACCAACGGCATGTATGGCAATTGGCAAAATTGCATTAAGAAAATAGCATTAACATTTTTTTTCTACCTCAATGAGAAAAATGCAAATAAAGTTAACACCTATCCAATAGTTAGGTTTAATAATGTTGGCGAGCATCTGGGGAGATGGGCTTTTCTTAATGCTGAAATGAGGGCTAATCCATGCAGTGTTTGATTGAGCAATATGTATTGAAGCTGTAAAATTCTGCATGCTGTTTGGTCCCGCAGACAGTTGGCTGCTTATCCTAAGAAACACTGATGAATATACACACCGATTTGGCAACAATAAGACTGATTACGCTTCACCTAGGAAAGTAAGTACTTGGAATAAATATACAAAAAGAGAAGATAGGCAGAAATATTATGTCACAGATAAATAATAGAAAATGAGATGGCCATTAAAATGATAATGTACAAGGGTATGTAATGGCATGGGGAGATACTCCCTGAATATAGTTAAGTGATTACACACAGGGTACAGAATGAGATGTATTACATAATGACCAGGTATCTCAGGGTCCCTGGAAGTCTCCTTTGTCAGACTGTACATTCTCACTGCTTCAGGTATTTGTTCTTGAAAGGTGAGCAAATTTTCTGAGTGCAAAGAGTGACCCAGGTGTGTAGGAAGCCTCAGAGACCATCCTGGGAAATGCTCATGACACAGGTTCTCACTTCCATGCCCTCTTGCTCAGTCTCTGAGTGCACTCTGCTTTGACAAGGCCCTGTCGCAGTGTGGGCCTGCTGGGCGACTCTTTGTGTTTATAGGGACACCAGGGGAACAATGAACAATTTTGTCAAGGTGATAGAAGGTCACTAGATAGAGAAAAGGCAGAGGCATTTCAGGCAGAGACACTGGAATATGCAAAGGCACAGCGACACAAAAGTTTTGGCATAGGAAGGGCCTATTTGAAGTGATGAGGGAACCTGGGATGGTAGCTTGATGGGATGGAAAGGGAGGCCTTTCTAAATCAAGCTAAGGACTTGGGGCTTTTTTCCTAGTCATTGCAAGTCTGAAGCCACGAATTCATGTTGAGATCTGTTTTAGAAAGAGCACAGGAGTAGCTACACGGGGAGCAGGGGATAGTTAAGCAAAGGATATCATATGCTTAAGGCACTCTAAATTTTGGAATCAGATGTGTTGCTGGTTTGCTGTGTAAGTGGTTTCTTCTGGCACTTTCTCTTGTATGTTAGGCCCGGGATTTCCTGGTGGGCTCCAAGGAACAGTAGGACAGTGAGCTACCACAGCAGGAAAAGGAAGATGGTGGTGGCAGACAGCAGGCAGTCATGCACCCATTCAGGTCCTCCCTGACCTGGTGCCTGGCCAGCTCTGAGGAGGTGGGCGCCCATCCCAGGGAAGGGTGTGGCTCTGGGCTGGCCTCCCCCAGCCCTCGGCTCTGTGGTGGGGGCTGGAGGCACTGGGCTCCTTCAGCAGCCTCAGAGGCTCTGTTGGTGGGCCCCTGCCTGCATCTGCAGGGCTGGGATGGGTCAACTGCAGGGAGGACAGAGCAGACAGGAACCGAGAGGGAAGAGCTGCCAGGTTCTGTGAGGTCAACATGTCAACATGTGTTTGAAACAATTCAGAATGTAACTGAGAATGTAATTAGGTGATTTTTGTTTTTGTTTTAAAGGGAAAACTCAGAACCTGTGACTCTTGTTCATGAGCACATGCCTAGATGTAGTCATTTTGAGTTTATGGAAAATGTGGTCAACTCATAAATCAGTGCTGAAGAATTCTTACAGAGTCATCACTGTTCAAGTAATGCAGGTCAGCAGTGAGTCTCCTAATATTATGCACAAGACAGAATAAGCATGCAGACAAGGCTACCAAATAGTCCTCCCATGCCCTGGAATTCTTTCCTGAGGTGCCTCCAGGCAGCTTTGAATCCCCATTCCTTTGTGACCTTTCCTGGGTTACTCTATGTGTACATGAAGATGTCTGTGGCCACTGCCATGCCTGCAAGGACACAGTTCTTCGCATCTATTTCTCTCACGTGTCTTAAAATTTTAGCAGGATTTCTTTTAAGAAGGTCTGCTTAAAAGGAGACTAGACACTCATAGTTTGTGACAGTGCTGAGAATGGTTAGATAGAGACCTCCTGTACTTCGAATCTATTATTTTCGGTGATTGGAGAATGAAAATTCAAGGTGGTATTGTATTCCTCCCCAGCATCTGTGGATGCAAATTCCATTCCATTGTTGGATTTGTACAGTCAGCCTTTTGCCCCCAAATAGTGTTGGTTCTTGTATCTTATACATGATAATATTTCTGTCCTTCCTCTTGCCTACACCCCTCCCACATCTCAGGTTGACTCAGTTTATGCATTTGTTCCTGCCGAACTGTTCAGTGGAAAATGGAATGTTCATTTGTTTGAATGGAGATATTTTTCAGTTGCTTTGAAAAAAAATGGGACTGTCCCCCTGATCAGCATTTTCTGTCACAAAAATAGAGCTGCTGAACCTGAGTTTAGCTATCTTACTGTTTTTTTCAATCCATTAGGTGAGTCTCATGTATGCTAAAAATGCTTAATTTCCACAGAAACCAGATGTATAACTTACAAGACCAAATGCCACCCTGAGTACAAAGTTTATAGCCTAGGCTAATTTCTGTTAGCTGCAGCATTTGTACTTTAAAATTTGCTACAGCACTGTGTTCTTGTTGACTTTCACAGACAAAATATAAATTCGATGTGCCATGAGGGCCAAGTTGGCCCAGCATTTATACGACCTGGTTTCTTTCATGTCAAACTTGCATGCTGTCCCTGCCATGACCTGGAGCAAGAAGAGTTAACTGGGCAGTTGCTTGCACAAGCTATGAAACCTCAGAGCAAATCGCTTCAGCCACAAACCGCCAATTGTCACCAGGAGTAAAGGGAGCAGGGCCTGCCTAACAGGTCTGCTCTTGTGTTTTATTAGTTGTGCTGTGTTGGGCAGGGAAAGTGGGTACATCCAATACACATCATAGCAGTATGGTTTGAATTTTTGCATCAACCCCTCACAGACAGCAGTAAAGCACAAAGTAAATAATCATAATAATACTTGCCCCTGATTGAGCATTACTATGTGTTCAATGCTGGGCCCAATGCTTTACAAACATTACCTTCTTCAACCAGCCACATATGGAGTAATTATCATCTACTTTATAAAGATGAAGCTCAGAAAGGTTAAATGATTTCCTTCAAATTTTCCGGCCAGGAGAAAGGTGAGATTAAACCCATTCTGCCTGACTTGAAAGGAGCTCTAAATTAGACACTCTTATTCTGCTTTTGGGTTCACATGCCTGGTTCATAGAGAAGTGGATAGAAGATGCAGGTCACTAGTAGTTGAGGGAGAATTGGTTCCAAGCTTTGCTTTACAAAATTTATGGAGGAGAGACTAGCTCTTCCAAGAAGACACAACAGTGATGTGATTATCAGCACAACTTCTCTTATGCTCCCTTTCCTCACTTACAAAATGAAGACATGGACTAAGTGGTTTCTAAGGTCTCTGCAATTTCTTAGGCGCCTCCTTTTCTAACTCCAGGAGAGCTGAAGACACTCCAGGCTTGGCCCTGAGAGTTTTGGGGCAAATCCTCCCCAGGGTAGAAGGTCCTACTGTGGTCCTAGCCCAGCTGGGCCCAACACCTGCTGGAAGATGGTGGGAGTTTCCTGTGGCCCCTATTCTGCCACCCTGTTTGGTGGCTCTGGCACCCTGTTCATCACCTCTGGCCAGTATGGCTGGGGAGCAGCTGGCTCTTTCCTGGGACCGCCTAAAGTAAGAGCTGGCCCTGTTTTATTCACTTGATGTACTTGTAAATTAAGGAGCTCAAGTCCTAGGAAGTTAAACCCAACATATTTCTGTCAAAATCCTTTTCAGAAAAGCGAGTAAAAGCTTAAGTCTTGTAAAGAACCGGAATTTTGAAAATTAGTATCTGAGTTGTCACATAAAACAATACCTGGATTTGTATATCTGAGTTATTCTAGCTCAATAAGTCAGTGGAAAAGAGAAAAAGAATGTGTGTGTGGGACACCACTCATGACTCCTACCGTGTCTCCTGGCTGTGGACGCATCACAGACACACGATCGTATCCTTTCCGTAGCAGGACCCACAAGGCATCAAGTTTTCCCTGAAATAAAATACATGCACCAAGGTCACATATGAAAGCAGACCAGAGGCCAGCACAGACAGGTAGAACTTTCCAGATTACATAGTCACGTGAACAACACCCCACCAACAATGTGGTAGAGACAGGATAGATTACTCTCCAGTCCCTCAGTTCAAAATGTGGGCTTCAGGAATGCAGGAGAAGAGACATATAGCAGAGGACCCGGATGCTAGTGCAGGGTACACCTGAGACTTCAGTGCAGCCCCAAGTTTGCAGACATGCAGAAGTTCTTTGGGGCTCATGGCTTTGGTCCTTATCACATTTCTGGGCATAGCATTAGGACACAAGTCAATCTTACTAACTTTCACTGATGTGTTTTCTTCCCACTTGCCTAGAGTTCACAAATGGAACAATGATGAGAATGCAGGAAAATTACTAAACAGAAGTGTCGACAGGGCAAGACCAGGTAAAGGCCCCTGGCTGTCCCCTGGGCTCACTCAGCACCTACAACTTGCTCAGGAACCCCACGCTGAAGGGACAAATTACCAAAAATTATAAGCCCTTTGACGTTGTGATGATTGGCTGAATCTGAGAAAGTGAGACTGAGGGCTAAAGTGTGTGCTAACGGGCGTCTAATGCTTCCAGCCATTCTAGGTCCCAGACATGCTCAATGCAGGCTGGTTTCTGCCACTGCAGATCCTGAGAAAACAGTAACATTTATTTAGCTTTGCTCTTCGTATTAACTCTGGTTGGTGACTCCATCAACAGGCAGGTGTCTTATTTGCCTTATTTTCCCTCTTGGCTCTTATGGTAAGAAGAACAATCTCCTTCTCTCCAGCTCCAGAGGTGGTGTCCTGTTTTCTGGGACCTGTGATTATGTTACCTTCCATGGCCAGATGTGATTAAGTTAAGGATCTTGAGATGGGGAGAGTATCCTGGAATCTCCAAGTGGTCCCAGTCTAACCATATGCATTTTTAACAGAGAGAGGCAGGAGGGGCAGAGTCAGAGAAGGAAATGTGCCAACAGAAGCAGGGGCAGAGTGATTTGATGGGAGAAGGACTCCACCCACTGTTGCTGGCTTTGCAGGGGGAAGCATGCATAAGTGGATGACTGTGGGCAGCCTCCAGAATCTGGAGAAGACAAGGAAACGGGTTCTCTCCTAGAGTCTCCAAGGGGGACGGGCTTCAGAACTGTAAGAGAATGAGTTTTGTGTTGTTTTATGCCACTAAGTTAGCAGTAATTTTTTATAGTAGCCATAGAAAACTAATACAGCTCTTACCACTCCCTGACATAGTCTCTGCTTATTTGCTTGTCTGTTCCTCTGCCAGCTGGAATGCCAGTTCCAGGAAAACAGAGGTGTCCTGGGTTTTGTCATACCCAACCCCAGGGCAGCATTCGGTGCTCAATAGCTATCTGTTGGATGAATGAATGCTTTTAGTGCTACTAAGTGCTGGGCCAGGTGCTTCTACATGTGTCTTCTCCCAAAGTCCTGAAGGGTTACGGAGAGGAAATGGAGGATCAGAGAGATCAACTAACTCTCCCAAAGGCACACAGCTTATAAACTGGACAGGTGTGATTGGACCCCATGTCTAATTCCACAGCTCTCATACTTGCTATTATACCAACTGCAGATTCGTCCTCATGCAGATCCTCGGACTGGGGTGCTTTAACTTAGAGCTTTTAGAACAGGGTTTTTAAACTGTGGATTGCAACTCTTCAAGCCCCCATGAAATGATTTTGTGTATTAGGACCAGAAATTTTAAGATATAAATAGAATAGGAAGGAAAATATTGAAATTAATTGCATAAGGTAAGGATAAGTATTATTTTGTGAAAAATTTGCATCAGTTAAACATGTATAGGCATGTGTATATGCAGCCATATGCACACCTAGGGCCATCCTGAGCCAAAAGTTATTTCCTCCTAGGGTCTCTGTCAAGCATGTTTGAAAACACTGGAGAGGTCTTTGAAGGAGAGTGCTGAAAGGCTGGGGAAGTGTAGAGACCCCATGTTCCTGGACACAAAGCTTTTGCAGTGCCAGTGTTAATTAAGGAATACCATCTTGAAGATTTCATGATTGAAAATTATTTTCTGGTGGGTTATATTCAGATACAAGAAATGTGCCCTTGAACTTCTATCAACTGTTGTTGGAGTTCTTGGGGGTTAAACTTGGTCTTGCTAAGTATAATGTTTCTTATTTCTTTCAGCAAAGTATTTACAAAAGCCTCTAAAAATATTTTGAAATGACTTGAGAATGCTGGACAGGACTGCTGCTGTCTTCAGCAGGGTTTTCTGCATTAAACTGTTTCAATCATCAATGAAATGTTTTCCTTTAATGTTCTTTGGGATAAGCATTTATAGTTCAGGATATAACCAGGTGGATTTTCTGGACAAATGATTCTTTTTTTCTTTCTCTCTTTTGGGAGACTCCGAGGATTCAGCTTGTCAGTTGGCCCACCCAGGGGTTCTGTGTGCTAACCACTCAACTGCTCAACAAAGGAGGAGCAGTGAGATGGGTCTGAAAGAAAATGCAGAAATTTAAAGCTAAATGCAAGCAAAAGAGCAGAAACCACCTAGATGTATAGCACCAAGAGAGTGGGTAGTAATTATGTATCTTTGTGGCAACAGATCACAGTGTAATAGTTAAGCACCAAATGATTGGATTCAGACTGTACCCCTCACTAGCTCTGCAACTTTTGACAAGGAGTTTCACCTCCCTAAGCCTGACTTTTCTCATCTTTAAAATGGAGCTAATAATACTGTCTACTGAAAGGCTACAAGGTTGAGAGTTAGATATTGAAGTTAGATACTTATCTGACAGAAAGTATTCATTAAATGTTATCTATGATCATGGTAATGCCATTAAAATGATAATTTGGGAGGATCTCTAGAAAGAAGGAGACTGTAACACAGAGTGTAAGAATCCAGTAACTGCGAGCTACTCATCTTCTATTTTGTGCTCCTCCAACCCTATTTCCCTCTTTCCCTCAAGCCACACTTCTCATTCCTCTGCTGCATGCCGTGGTCTGGCTTCTAGGGCAGTGTTTGGTGGCCCTAACACGCCACTAAAGCGGCACTAGCTAAGGACATGCACGGCATCCTGAGGCCCCCTTCGGGCCTCGTTTCACTTGATTCTTTTGAGACCTGATGCACTAGGCCTCTCCCCACTGCACCCTTCTCTCCTTCCTACTTGTCTTATTTGTCCTTTCCAGCCTCACGTGCTTCTTCCCTCTGCCTTCATTCCACATGTTGTGCGAACTCCCCTCGGCCTCTTCTAGGCACACCTCTCTGCTGATGCTCACCCTGAGTGCTCTTGTCTAGTCTCGTGGGTCAGCCTTCCCCCTATCTGCCGATGGCTCACAAATTCCACCTTCAGCTTAGTCATCTGAGTTGGGAAGTAGACGTATCCTTGGTATTGAAAACCAAACACCACAGGTTGAACTATGTTTCTCCAGCCTGCGACTCCTTCTGCACACCCTGCCTGGGTTCATGGAACCACCAGCATCCAGACACACAAGCTGGACACTGCCCACTCTTACCTCCTCTCCCTCCTCACCAGCTCACGTCCAGCTCGGACCCCATCCTGTGGCTGCTCTCTCTGTAACAGCCCTCTGGCTGCCCCTGCCCATCCACCCTGCCCCACTGTCTCTGTGGCTCCTGCCATGCCCAGGCCCCCATCATCTGTCACTTGTCCTGCCAACAGTTTCCTGATCGGTCTTTTACCTCCAGGCCCTCAGTCCTCTCCTATTTGATTGATAACGGATTTCATTCCTAGCCTGAATGGAGAGATGCTCCGCAGCTAATAAAATGAACTAAGAAACATCTTGCTAGCAGTGTGAATTTAGGCAAGTGACCTACCCTCCCTCTGCCTTGGTTTTTACATCTGGAAAATGGGAGGAGGAGTAGTTTGTACTTTTGAGGGTCAGGTGCAATAAAGGAGTGAGTGCATGGACAGTGCTTGGAGCTGTGCCCCTGTGGCAGGTGCTCCACCCAGGTGCGCACTTCCCCCAGGTGAGCCGCTGCAGCTGGGCTCTTCCAGCCACAGTGAGACTAGCTAGGTCCTGTTGTACCCTCAGTATTCTGAGTTCTAACTGTCCCGCCAATGCACCCAGTCTCTACTCTGTGACACAGAAAACAATCTGGGGACCCTACACATCCTGTATCTCATTCTACTCCCTTATCACATAGCTTTTTATGCAAGAGCTGAAGTAAGCTTTAGAGTAAGAGTGTTTATAACTAAGAAGTGGATGAAAAAGTAACTCTAAAGTGAAAGAGAAGTGAACAGCAAATGCTCTTGGAGCCTTTCTTTTCCTGAATGTAGGAAGAAGCCTGTCATTTTAAGACAGTAGCTAATGGGGTTATTAATAACATTGCTCTGGGGCCAGAAGAGCCTCAGAGGATTCTTCCAGCTAATTGCCAGGCTTTACCCAAAGCCTGGAGAGAAGCCCTTGAGTTGACTCCACTGTTTATCTCAGATTTGAGCGTCCAACACACACAAGCCTCTCCACAGGATGCATTTCAAGACCCTGGTCTTTACTCCTGAGAGATGCCCAACTGCTTCTGTGAAGCTAAAACAAAGACTTCCCCGTCAGTTTGGGGCCCTCTGCCAGAGTATATGAGCTGACATTTAAAAATGGCTTTCTTTCATATGAAGTTGACACATTCTGGCTGTAAAATGAGAAATTTACCAATTCCAGGCTCCCAACTGGTACCTCAGGTTGAGACCATGCCTTCCAATCCACAGAGGCAGGCAATTTGGGAGTTCTGTGTCAACTCTAGCTTTTGTTTCTCCCTAAACAATTGGACTGGGCCAGCAGTGCTCATGCAGCCATCATTCAAAGCATCCTGGTGCATGGGCTTTATGGCTGGGGTTTCCTTTTCTTCTTTTCTTTCCTTTCCTTGTTTTATTTATTTATTTTTTTGTGCCAGGCAGCAGCTGTGTCTTCTCCTTTGGCTTGTCTGCCTCAATTACTTGGAAGTTAGTCGGAGGTTGATAATTTTGAGGGTAGTTCAATTTATAGTCCCACTATAGACCACCACTTGAATTTTCACACCTTATAATATATGGTGAATATTGTGATCCAGGCTTCCCCTCAAACTAAATAAATTCATGCATAAAGTGGGAAACTTTCCCTACACACACATGCTTGCACACAAATAGGGTCATTTTTGCTTTGCTCTTTTTTCCTTTCAGTCTCTGTTTAAAAAAAGCTTGGAATCATCCTGAAAGTATCCAGAGAGGGGCAAAAGAAGTCTGCTCAGCATCAGCAGGCCTGTCTGACACACTTCAGGCTCTGCTGGGTCTCCCTGGGCTGCGTGCAGCTTCACCCCGGGTGGTTCCAGGCCTGCGCGCTGCTCGATTACAGGTCAGGTGCTGAAGGTGGGTTCGGGATGACAGGCTGGCCTGACAGAAAGTGAAGAGAAGCCCACCCTCTCCCAGGGCCCGGCTGGCCCTGCCCTGTCCTGGATCTGGCTCTCTTGCAGAGAACAGCCAGTTTGCTAGGCCAGCCGGAGTCTGGCATTTGTCACTTGGCTGTCGTTTCTGTCATTTCTAGCCACGTGGAGTTGCTACTGACTGGAAAAGAAGAAAAATGGTTTCTCTGAGGGCTGCAAACCTTCCAGCAAACCTGAAAACAGGCCTGGTTTTGATCAGTCTGGTGACCATATATATCTGGGCATTACTCGAGCTTGTCTGAAATGGTCAGTCCCAGTCTAGTGAGAAGCATGGGATGGTGTAAATCCAGGGGGTGAGAACTGAGCAAAGGGAAACTCAGAACAAATATTGGAAAATTTACTGGTCATGGGCCTGGGATAAGGGAAGGATGAAGTGTGGTCATTGCCTTAAATTGGACTGGTAGAGAGAATCCCATGGTGGACTCCTTCTCTTAATGAGCCCCCATTGGGTTTGCTGAGCATATGTGCTCACCCGCTTCTCAAACTGATTTCATGGAATGCATGAAAAAAGTGAGTCAAATGCAGTACATTCAAACATATATATGATTCTGACCACTTTCACTGGAAAGATAAGTCTTCCTAGTACCTCTTGAAAATTTTGCACTAGGTGGCATTGTTCGCTTTGTTTATATGGTTATTCTCTCTGAGTTGTGTGCCCCCTGCCCCTCTGTCTTCCTTATTCTATGCGTGGGAGGCCTGACCTTTGCTGATGGCACCATCTGGTTTCCCACTGGTTGGGCCCATAGGTGGCACCAGAAGGAATGAGAGGGCAAGAGGAGGGAGAGGTTGGGGTGTTCATTCCTTCTGCTCTCTTCCAACAGTGGCTGCATTCATATAGAGCAAGGGTCTGAAAACATTTTCTATAAAGGAGAGTAAATATTTTAGGTTTTGTAGGCCAGGAGACAAGCACAAAGATATTATATAGGTACTTATGTAATTATTAAAAAATACAAAAACCATTCTTAGCTTGTGGACCATAAAAAAGATGGCAGGCCAGATTTAGATTGCTGATTCCCTTTCTGTGGCCACAGCTCCTATAGGATGGCCTCTTTCCCAGGGCACTGGCTCTAGTGACACCACCGCCTCTCCTTGCCCCACTGTGCTAGTCTGTGGGTGCCTTACCAGCACTATGGGCTCTCTGAGCCCTGCCCACAGCTATGTTAGTTCAACCTTTTTAAGTGTGCCTTCTGTTTCCTGCCAGGACTGTGATCAGTCCAACAAAAAGGTCAACAGAACGAAGAAGAATTGGTGGTTCTGCATGAGGCTAAATGTTTGGCTAAGGCTTAGTGATGTCCATAGGGCCCGTGGCCAAAGTGGGGCTCATCATGGCGCATGCAACTGGTTCAACAGTGTGAATACTGGAGTTCTGGTAGCAAGTCTGCCCTTTTTCTTCTGGACAAACAGCACACATCATTGCTCTTGAATGCCTTTCTGTGCTTCCGTTCTCAAGCCTCCTTGTTCCCACCCTTCTCTCTCCCACCTGGCCCAGATACATATCAGATGATCTTTTTCTCTCCTCTCCTCAAAGAGATGCCAAGAGGAAGGTCACCTTCCTTGGACTGAGGGCACTAAAGGGGCCTGTGCGGGCCAGAGAAGATGGTCTAACCAGTGTCTAATCGCTGGGAGTGATTTCATCATTGCAGCCTATGCCTCAGCTCTTTAACAAGAGATGGTGAAGTCCCTGCCAGGTGCCCGGCACAATGCTGTTCATTGGTGATTTAAAGATGAGTTAAGCATGACCCCAGGGGGTCAAATCTGGAGGAGAGAAGACTCATCAACGTGGGCAATCCCACGAACGGGCCACTGTCCATCTCCTATCTAGCAGAGGGAGCTGAGTAAGTGTTGGCATGAACCGCTCCACTAGCAAGAGGAGCATTCACACTTTTTTGTGTCCTAACAAGGGAGGCCTGTGGAGGACTTAGCCCACCAGTGTCACAGGTCTTTTCCATCTGGTTATCTGGGGGATTCCTTGACCCTCAGATTCTCAACCACTTAACATTAATCCAGCAGCTGTCTCAGTGGTAAAAATGGACTGTGAAATCTAATGTGGTTCCTCTTGCTGAGACTCCTGACAAATCACCGAGGTATGATTATGGCTTCTTTGTCAGGCACCGCAGTTTCTACCCTTAGGGAACTTACTATGTTAGACTGCCTGGAACCTTCAGTGACAATTTCTTAAGTGACTTGTTAAAACCCAGATTACTGGGTACCCCCTTCAAACTTACTGATGCAGTAGATCTGAGTTGGGCCTGAGAATGTGCATTTCTAACAGGTTCCTGGGAATGCTGCTGCCCAGGGACCACACCATGAGAATCTGGCTCTAGCACTAAAGGGGAGGCTCGGGAGCAGGGCTGCAGAGACAATGGTAACTGGGGCAATAGAGGGGCTTGGATGTGAAGTTTGGAGAGGGAGGCATTGGGGAAACAGGGGTTTCATTTGATGAGAAAAAGTGAGGAAGTTGTGAGGGCCAGTGTGCCTTTGAAGGCCTTGTGAGACTCTGAGTCAGTAGGTCTGAGACATTAGGCCTGGAAGTCAATTTGTAAAGCTCTCCCAGCTGCTTCTGATATTCAGCCTGGTTTAAACCTCTATATACTCAGCCTCCAGCAGGGCCTGGCACATAGTAGGTGCTTGACAAATACTCATTGAATTGATACTAATTCCAAGTGTCTGTTTGGAATGTTTTTGGGTTTCTAAATCTTGTCCTCCACATCTCTATTTATTTCATAAGACTCAGTCTTACACCACCAGTTAATAGAGGAATAACATGCTCTCAAGCAGAAATTGGATTCTTCAAACAGAATTAATGTTCTCTCAGTGTCCAAGATTACACTGGCTAAAACTGGGCTATACCCAAATATGTTGTATTAGTCACAAAGTACAGATCTCTGAAAACAACATAATAGAAAATTCCCTTTCTCCTTCATCTCTGAGATTCTCTTTGGCTCCTTCCTGTCTGCACATGCTTGCACACCACTGCATGTTCCGCATTAGAAAATAATTAGAAGCAAACAGCTGTTACTCAAGCAAGCTACATTTCGCCCACATCTTTCCAGAGTTCAATCCATTGCTCCAGGGGGCTTATCTTAAAAAGAAATCTCATTGCTTTAAACACAGCAAGCCAAAAGGAAAATACATTGCAATTAGTGTAGCTAGCTCAGCTGAGAAGAGACAACTACCAATAAAGTTTCACTCCACTGTTTAAAATGGTTATTTCTTGTGATTTCATAGAAGGGCTGCTCTAAAATTAGCAATTAATTCAATGAATGATAAAATTTTTGCTGTCACTAGAAGAGGAGTAAGGCTATGTGTGTGTGTGTGTGTGTGTGTGTGTGTGTACACATTTGTGTGTATGTGTCTGTGTGCATGTGCACATGTGTGTGGTGAGGAAAGCTGGCTCTTCTTACATGTCTTTCACTTGGGGCCTTGGTATTGGCCAAGTTTTGTCTGTAGATAGACCTAGAAACTATAGGTCTGAATTGGAGCCTTAGGTTCCGGGTCTGGGCAGAGAAAGGACTTTGCTTATCTCAGTTTTCTTCCCGTATGAAATGAGGGAGTGAAGTGAATGAGGGATCTGGGATGGATGCTCTCAATGTCTTTTCAGCTGTTATTTTCTAGTGTTCTCTGACAACTGACATAGAGCAGATGTTTATGCTAAAGAGCAAGGGTATTGAATGAACCACATGAATTCAAAGACAATTGTACCCAAGAGTAAGAGAAAAGAAAACTTCAGGAAGCATAAACTGGCCCCTATGGCTTAAACTTCCTAAACATTAAGGAAACCACCAGAGGCTTCAAGCTCTGGAGCCACTGGGGGAAGAGAAATGGTGGAGAAAAAAGGGGTTTTGCTTGCAGCTAAGAAGAATGAGTTCTAGATCCATGGCCAGTGCAATCCACCAGTGTCCTGATACATTCACAAGAGGCTGGATAAATGGGAATGGACTTATGTTATGATATGAGGAAGGGTGATAAGGCACAGGGGGAATCCTGCCATTTTTGGTAGACAGTGGGATTGCCTACAATGAAGTTATGAGATGTCATAGAAACTCATAATGATCCTCCAGGTTACTTCACAGGTCTCTTGATTCATAGTCTATTTGCATTCCACTGCTTTGCCATGGTGATATTAAAAGGCCTACTTCTCAACCTTGGTGATGTGGAAATGAAGAAAGTACCTGTACTTTTCAGTCCATGATTTTAGAAATTTGTTTCTTTGTGATACCTGGACTTTGGCTTGATATTTTGTCATGTCAAAAGAGTCTGATTCTCACCATGTAAGTGTTTTATTAGGAGTGATGATGGATTTTTGAGTAGAATGAGACATACCTTGATCGGAGAGTACCACTTCCGGGGGGAAGAGGGCCGACGCATGTTGTTGTTGAGATTTCGAGGTTCGGGGAATTCGTACTCCTGCTCTGGCATCTTCACTCTCGCATTCTTTGCCTTTTCCAACTTAGCACCTTCTTCTGTGGAGCCCTTTTCTCCCCAACGAACCTAAAATAAATAATATACACTAAAACAAAGTAACACAGTAAAATATGATGCCCTTGAGAACGGCCATCACAAACTTGTATGTGATGTGCAATGCCAGAGCTACCGAATCTTCAGGGCCTTTGGGTTTTGAGGGCCAAAGAGGAGGGAGGTGTAGGAAGGGGAGAGAGGGAGGGCTGAAGGGGCAGAGAGAGCAAGCCACATGCATGCTTATTGCCCAGCGCATGAGGACCGTACGTGCAAAGGCCTTGCAGGCCCAGGTAAGAACGTTTTGGATTTTATTCCAGTGACATTGAGGGGTTTGAGTGGATGAGTGAACTGCTCTGGCTCAATAGTGGGCAAGATATGGGGAGGTACAGGTAAAAGGCTGTACCTCCCATCTCTCCATCTGATGCCTTACAAGCCATGCCCTTGCCAGACTCCATATGAGTTTTCAGCAGGTGGCTTTGGTTTTCCACCAGTGAGTGTCAGCACATGGATATGAGTGCATTCTCTGTCCTCTTACCTCCATCCTTTTAATGCCTCCAACGCCTCGCCCACCATAGTATGAGGCATCAACTGTAGGCCACTTCTTCTTGGGCAGACCATCATCATCTTCTTCCTGTGGGGAGACTGTCACACGTGAGGCAAGCAGAGCCTCACTGCTGCAGGCATGTGTCCACTATGGCAAGTAGATAGGGGCGGACTGCCTGGGTTACATCCAGGGCTATCACTCATGGGGCCCTGGGCAAGGCACGGACACCCACTAGCTCATCTTCCTTATCACTGTCCATCAGTGTAGTAAGATGCCACAGATCTGTTGACCCTACTTTTGAAAATGTGTGACTTTACCTCCACCTCCATCACCACTCCACCATGCTGGTCCCCAGCCCTGTAAGTCTTCTTCCCCTAACTGACCTCCCTGCGGCCTTCTTGTCTACAAAGCAGCAGAATAAAGCCCAAACCACAACCCTGCCCTGGGAGCGCAGGCATTTGCTTGTCTCTTCAGCCCGCTGGTCCTCTCTCAACGGAGATGCTCTCTCAAATGCTCTGAGCACATTCCTGTCCGAGGCCTGTGTACAAGCTGTTCCCTTATCCAGGAGTGCTTTTTCCTTGGTCTTCTCATGGCTGGATCTTTCTTACCACTCCCTGGAGAAGCCTTCCCTGGATATCTTTCTAGAGGAGCCCTGCTCTCTTCAACCCATCAGTCTGTTTCTATTTTTAGTTAAGGATCTCATGATGGCTTGATATTTATTTATTGTTTGGTCTCTCCATGCTGGAATGTAAATTCCATGGATGCTTCTGTTTCTTTGTTGTGTTTACCATTGTATTCTCAGCTTTTAGAACCACACCTAGTATGTGGTAGGCGCCCAAGAATTATTTTTTGAGTTTACAAATAAATTAAATGAAATCATTCAAATAAAACAGTTACCTCAGCACCTGCAACTTAGAGACAAGAAGCTAGCACTTACTCTATTTTTTTTTTAGAAGAAGAGAGTAAACAAGAGGCGTGTATAACTTTACAGATGGAAAGGGAAGGATAAGTAGCAAACCTGCTCCTTATCCTGGCATGGTAAGTATTCCTGTTGCCGGGAGAAACAAATCAGCGTCTACAGTCATGATTTCCCTCGTGGGTAGAGAAAAGAAGCTGAGAAAGGAGCCTGTAAAGCAGAGGAATGAGCCAGAGGATGAAATTGCTCCGGACAAGCCTGCCTCGCCAGCCTTGTGTCGGTAGTTTTAGGCAAGCCAAGGGCTCAGAGTGGAGTCCTATGCAGCGCCACCATCGTGTGCAAAGGGGCATCTCAGGCGGGAGGCAAGGGGCAAAGCAAGAGAGGGCAGCGGGTGCACGGGGAAGAGGGCAGAGCCACAGCAACAAAGCAGAACAGCACACTTTACCCCACGGGGACCCACTGGATGATCTGCTGTGCTGGGGATGGGCGGACTGCTTTTTAAAAAAGTTTAAAAAATTTAATACAGCTTAAAGTACAGTGACCACGGCAGACCAGAGGACTGTTAACATTCTGGCAGCTGACACTTGGGTTAGTTTCTCTCTCATTTTAAAATAGATCTGTCCTGCATCAGGACGCTGTGAGCCCTGAAGGCAGCGTGGATTCTGTTGACCCTTGTGCTCCAGGTGTGGTACACAGCAGGCGCTCAATAAATTCGTCCTGCGCACGGAGCTGCGGCTCACCTCGTCGCGTCCGTGCCGCGCAGGATTTGCAGCAGGCTCTCTTTCGAGGCGGAGCCCGGTGAGGGGGCGGGGCGGCCTCCTGCGCATGTGCGGGGCCAGCACTCCCACAACAGGAAATGCCGAGCCTGAAAGCTGCTCGGCTAGCCTACTGTTTAATCCCCTGACCTGAGCTCGCCTGCCAGCCTCAAACAGCAGCAGCGAAAGACAACACAAAAGCCCAGGGTTTGACCAACGGGACAGTCAGAATTTCCCTGCAGTTACCATGGCTCTGTTTACACATTACGGGAGAGTTTTGCAATCTTCAGAAGAGAAGGGAATCTTTGATGTGTCTTTTCATTTGGTCCCAAACTAATGGAGTAAAATCACAGTCACCAGCAATTCCACTGAGTGTGGGCGGCACCCAAGGTGAAACCTTACATCTAATTGGGCATAAAGTCTCTTGGTACGTTCCCCTGGCATTGTCCTTCAAGGCGGCAGGAGGGTGTGGAAAACCCACCAGTATAGAAATCCTCCGTGAGTCCTGGAGGACCGACTGGGTGAGCCAGATTGCTTTGCATGAGCAAAGTAGTAGGAATCAGGCATTTGTAGGCAGTCAGCGGACAATGGGCAGAAAGAATGGTATGAGCTATCAGCACACTGCCCAGGGCCATCTGAGGGGGCCGCACCAACGTCCTGGTCGTGGAAGTGACAGGGATGGTAAAGAGGAGGCTGTTTAATATGTCAGAAGTTGCTTGCTGGCTGACTTGTGTTATAACCCATCCTGTACTGTCAAAACTTTTAAAGTCCCTATACTGAGGGCCTTGTGCCACTGTGTCTTTGGGGGTGCTGAAAGAGTCAAGTTTGCTAGATGGTGCCCAGCAAGTGAAGATGAGATATTGCAGAAAAAGCAAGAGGTAGGAGTCAGTGGTGGCTGGAGAAACCACAGAGATGATGGAGAGAAGCTGTATTTAAATCTTAAAGGATGTGGTGCCCCCACCCCGTCCAGTGGGCTGACGTTTGGGTAACATGTGGCAGCATAATGGCCCGTTTTGACCTGCTTGTCCTCACAGACCCGCTCCAGGGAGAAACCACGGTAGATGGGAAGCCTGGTGCACACGTTCACTTGGTCTGTACCTGGACTGCTGCCTCAGACACTGAACTTCTCCTTTCCAATCATGCTGCGCTTTTGTATGACTCCATGCTTCGACATTCATCGCTTCCTGTGCTTAGAACGCCTTCCCCCCTCTTCTTCCACTCATTTTTAAAGATATCACTGGCGGGTAACCTCTTCTGTGAAGAGCTCCCTGATTCCCCATAGAATTCAATGCTCCTTTCTTACCTTCCCCACATCTCCTATACTGACCTTCACTCACTCAACAGAATTTAACTATTAGATAGTTACTAAGCACACCAGCGAGAAGAAGAGGTGAGATCTCCCTAGGTAGGATTGCCTCCCCCCTCTATCCACACACTGACCGTGCATTGGACAAGTCTGTGGATTTAGAGTGAACAGCCCTCAGACTCAACCTATAGGTCCTTTACCATGCCTGCTTCTCTGATGTCCATTTGCTGGAGGAGCCACATGGCCAGTTTGGCCCAACAAGCTCTCAACCCCCACCTCACTGTGGGCACCAGTGGTAACTATCTATGGAAAGGAGAACATAACTGAAACAGAATCGAGCCCAAGGAAATAGTTTTAAGCCAGTCTTTAATTCACTTAAAATTTCACTGAACTGTAAACATCTCAACTCATTATGGTCAGCCCTGAACAGCCCCTAAAAGGGCCTTCTATTTGTCTATTCCTTCATTCACTCACTCAAGCATCTGTAGTTCAGCCCCACTGTTTGTCAGTGTTATATTTTGAGAAAAATAAAGAGAATGCAGCTGTCAACAAGATCATTAGTATTTATAGAGGCATAAAGCTTTGTGAGTGTGTGACATGAAGGAAAGGTCCAAGGCCACAGAAACGGCCAGGCTCGGAAGGCTCTGGAGGGCAGGGCCTAAAGGAGACTGGCTGTTCTGTCTCATCTGAACTCTTTGGGGATGAGCCAGAGAGGTCATGCTCAATGTCAGCCTTGGAGATCAATTCCTAGGAATGAACTGGCAAGTGAGAAAAATTCAGCAATACTTTCCCTTATAAATACAAAAAAGTCCAGCTGACTTAAGATTGTCCTGTTCTGAGTTACATTTAACATGTCATGATGCCATCAAATCTGTTTGCATCCACACAGTGAGTAAGGACAGCACAATGATTGTCCTGTATTTAACACTAAAGAATGGGGTGTTTGCTTTTTTAGAAGCAATGTTCTTTTTTTTAACTTCTGAAATACAGGATACAGAATTCTAGGCCTGTTCTAGGACTTCTGTTTGCAGCAGATGTGTGTGTGTGTGAGGGCCCATGTGTGAGTATGTATGAGAATGTCCACTGGAAAGAAGGTGCCTGGAAGCAGCTTGGCCCCTCACCCGTCCAGAGTGGGAGGCTGGTCTGGCTGCCTGTGTAGATATAGCTCTGAGGGGTACCAGGCCTGCTGCTATTAGGAAGTTTGACTTGTTTGGTCCTAAACAAGTTGTATAATTTTTCCATAGCTCAGTTTCCAATCTGGAAATGCTTGCCACAGAGAAATTGTTAGGATCAGTGAGTGTAACAAACCTGGAAATAAGTTCATCATTCCAAGCCAGGTGCTTATTATGAATTGTATGCCCCCTGGGTGTCAATGCCTTCAGTAAGCATCCTTCTCCCTCTCAAACAGAGGGAATCCACAGAACTACAGAGTCAGATGAAGTATTTCATAATTGGACCCTCCCACAAACTGCCCATTGTTTGGAATACTAGAGACTTAGTGAGGAATACTCACTCAGCTGTCAGTTATAGAAGACTCAACCCAAGAAATACCTTGCTTAGCTGTTAAAACTGAGCTTCCTTGCTTTTGTTGAGGTCTCAAATTTTCAAGCAATTTTTCTTTGTCTTTTCTTTATACAGAAGTATCACTGTTGGTTGCATGGAATATCAGAGTCATGGCTTTTCAAATTGTATATTTGATATTCCATATTAAAGAGGATCACTGAGAGCTCATTATGAAGTTGTATTCATTCTCTAAGTTTAGTTACTTAAATAATAGAGAAACCTAACAGGATGTGATGCTTATAGGACTGATAAAAATTTGGATAATTAATATTTAACTTGTTCATACATATGTCAGAGGGTGTTTGACTTTATATAGCTATTAGTTGAGTGTTAGACACTGTATTAAGCTCCTTGACTGTATCAAGTCAAAGATTAACTGGATATAGATCCTGCCCTTCAAGTAGCTAATGGCCTTAAACTTTGATGCAGAAGAAAGAGTCAATAAGATACCCCTGGAATGCAAAGAAGGGAGAAATGAGAAATTAGTCATGATGGAAGGAATTACATTGTGTTTTGTGTGAGCTGTACCTGGAGCACTGGTGGGATTAGAATACAAGGAGCTAGAGTGAAGAAGGTTCTAGAACTCTAGATTCAGACTATGATTATCAGGGCATTGTGTAAAATACTTTATATGGACTAAGTTATGTTACCTGTTTCTGTGGGATTTCTTTCTTTCTGCCAAATGCATTGAGAAGGAGGTAGGGCTACTTAACTCTTGGGAACAAGGAACTCCCAGGGCCAGCACCCATGCTAAGGCCAACCCAGAAACAAGTGCAGGTCTAACACACCCTTTAGATCTCAAGTATCCCAAGGGTGTCATTCCTTTTCAGAAACCAGGGCTGCCTTCTTCAGGCAGAAGAACTCTTTCTACAAAAATATGAGATCAAACTGGAAAAACTCAACTAGGTGTTTTTCTGGTCTGGGCTCTTGTATTTGTCCTCCAAAATTGTATTGTTGGGTATCGTACTTCATTCTGCAAATAACTTATTGAGCTTGTTCTCTCTGTGGAGCCCTATGCTAGTCTCCTGGTGTATTCTGGCCATGGTGGCTGCCACATCACTTTCCAAAGGCAAATGCAGAGGCAGCACCAGAATAAAGGGCAGCAACTCCTCTAACTGAGCATAAGGAGGGAAGGGAACACTCTTCATCTCAGGGCAGAGGGCACCCTCATCAGGGCAGAGCTTCTCACCCTATTTTCCTTTGGAGTATAGAGACAGCTGCACACAACAGCCACACAGCCAAACTGGAATCCTGAACTAGGCACGGTGCTTTCTTCTGAAGGATAAAGAAAGGGCTTTTGTGGATGTAAAGAGGATTTCTTTTCTCCAACCTCTTTGCACAGCAATGTAATTTCCTCCCTTGATTTCTGGGCAGAAAGTTAGCATTCCAACAGTATGTGCTTTAATTGATTGCAGCCATTAAATCCCTTGGCTTACATGCATATGGTTCAGGATATAAAAGCCACCTGGAACTTTAAATTTAATCATTATTCTTTCTGTATTAGGAGACTTGACAAAGGCATTGGGAAGAGGAATGGTGAAGGGGTGGCACACAGCTTGCACACAAGAGACCTTAGGGATGAGGACAGTGAACTTGAAACCTCATCAATAATCTTTTGGCCCCACTCAAATTTCAGACCCGTACCGTGGCTTCTAAACTGGTGAGCGTGGCATCCAGGGAGGCTGGTTATCTCAGGAGTGGTCAGAGGATCAGGAAAGCCACTGGCCGAGTTTTCTGCCCAGGGATGTTCCCTCTTGCCATTAGCCTTTAATGCCTCCACAATATTGCACCCCAGGCCACCCTTGCACCAAAACTGCTTACTGGCCAATTTATGGTGGAGTCTAAGGTGTTTATTGTTTCTTTCAAATGATGGGGATCTGAGAGCAAGGCCAGGGTATTAGCATATTTCCCTCCAGTCTATTTTCTTTACTGCCTGGCAAATCTTTAGGTAACATTGTTTTAAGTTAAAGAAAAATGGAACACTCTAAGCATCCAGCTGCTCCCCAAACCACTGTTTGTTGGAGGATATGGAAAATTTGCCCTGATCTACATATATAAAGAAAACATAAGTCTGCAGAGGAAAGAGAAACCTGAAGTGTCTGTTTTACAGGAAAAGATTGTATGGATCAGAATATTTAGTTTTACAGCTCAAATTTTATCTTTGCAGGGAGAAAACCTTCCAAACTATTCTGCCATTGGCTGCTAAGTTAGTTCAGTTCCTCTTCATCTTTGGTTCAGAAAGCGCTCAAACTCTCTCCTTGCTAAGTTGTATGCAGTGGGAGCCTGGGCCTGACTTAGCTCTGCTTTGCAGGGTCCTGAGTCTCGGGTCAGCCCAACCAGCCACCTGCTCCACTGTGCCACCCTGTCCACCTGCTGCAACCTGCTGTGGTCACTTACCTCACTCTCCTCAGCAGGGGGTGGAGGGACCTCCTTGATAATCTGAGAAGAAAAAAAAAAGAGACCAAGTCAGTGGGAATCTCCAGCTCCCTGCTTTCTAAGAGGCCTGCTCTCGAGAGGTACCTTGGTAGCATGGCCCTGATTACCACGGCAGTGGGCCCATGCAAGGCAGGCTCAATCAATGCCAGGATGCGTCTTTTTGGGCACAACAGCTCATTAGTTAGAGCATGATCCAGGCTGAGGGTTCCTTTCTCCATTATGTGTTTTATATGGAGAAAAAAGCGTTCCACTGTTGACAGTTCATCTCTTATCCCAGGTAGCTACCTTGTAAATCTGTTCACTCATTCATACATCAAATCATCCACTCCCCCAAGAGTCTACAGATTTAACAAAGAACTGTATGCGACAGAGGTTAAGATGGTGCTGCAGAGATGAGGCAGGCATGGGCCACACCCCGGCTGTGGGCAGTCCTGTCACGAGGCACTGGCCTCACATGGCCCCCAGAGGGGAAGAGTGTGATTGTCAGATGGACCAATTCCTGACAGAGTAGCAAAGGAAGGGAAACCAGGGTTCTCTGAGGCCCTGATGTTTTAAGGGGTACAAAGATTTACACAACAAAACTGTTAAGACTACACCCCACAGCTGCCTTATCATCAGAGCTGAAGACAGTTGTGTGGACACTCTGGGCGGGCAAAGTGATTTGGAGCCCTTCTGACAATGAGAAGATGAGTGACACATGGGAGAAGGGCAGGGAAGGGGGCTGCTGGGCACAGCAACCTCTCTTCATTCTTGTCCCCAGTGTGCACACCCCATTCATTAAAGCAAAGGCCTTGTAGTTAACTGGATTTAGAGTCTTTTACAAGGCAGTTTGGCCATTATCTACTGTGATTCCTCCATGTCCCTTGGGGACTCCTTCCCATCATTCAAATCTTATTGAAATTTTGGATGCCCTATATCCTTTTTGTCGGAGGATTCTGGTAAATACAAAGCTCATTACGTATCTCTTGATGTCTTCACGTCAGGGCCGGCCTGGACCGCTTTGTGGATAGATGTCCAGGCACTGCCCACAGGTCAAGCTCCTCAGTCTTCTAGCTGGAGAGCTCTCCCAGTGGCAGGCCAGGCTACCCGCTAGGCGTCAGGCTCTTCCCTACCGCTCCCGACTAGGCACACGCGTCCTTCGATTTGATGACTATTCTGGGACCTCATCTGGGCTCTGATCCCCACTGCTGTCATCCATGCTACCATTGTCTGTACTGTCTTCTCTGTGTATTGAGACAGGCTACTGACTCGAGGCTTACTAACACCAGCGAAGGGACAGACTCCAGTCATGTGAAAGGACTGTATTCAATTAATTAAGAGGCAGAAGCGAAGGCCTCCAGGGGTTTCAAACCATCATTTCATCTGCCTCCACTTCCTGGCCACTGTGGGAGGCCTGCTAAAGCCATGCTTTGCTCACCCACTCAACACTGGCTCTGATTTTGTTAAGGAAATCTCTAAGTAATTGGCCATTACTGCCCAATGCTGACTTCCCATCATCCTAGAGGCAGGGATGCTTTTAAAACAGGAAATTCCTGCAAACTGGAGGCAGGGGCAAGGAGCTGGCGACTGCGATCTGGAATGCATCTCTTCTCTTAGGGCAAGGTTAGGGAGGGGAGTGAGAGGGAGAGCAGGATGTTTGGGAACACAGGCAGCTGTTGACAAGCCAGCTGGGGGCAGGACGCATGAGAAGTCCTCTAGGTTACAGAGGTCAGTGAAGGGCAGCTGGGCTTCTGTCCGCACAGGGCTACCAGCTTCCTCCCTCTCTACATGGCACAGCATGCTTGTTAAATGTGAATCCTGGTCAACCTTTTCCTGACTGTGAGGATTTGACAAGTCCCTGACCTTCCCTGAGCTCCACTGTCCTCATCTGTTAAATGGGAACAATGCAACTTTGTAGGAATTGAGTCACGGTGAGCAATAATGCTTGTAAACCATCTGGTAGAGAATGGGTGTTCAGTAGAAGGTGTGTACTATTATTATTCTCTTTTCCCTTTCTTCTCTCTTCTCCTTTCTCTGTCTCTTGCCTTTATTATACCTTTAACGAAGGTCTCACTCAAGCCTCTGTGTATACGAAATGACTTTGTATGGTTTCCAGATGGAACAGGCTCTAGGCCGGAGCTTCATAAAATGAGTGAGACAGGAGGCTGGTAATCAGAATGGTCAGGGAGGGGCTTCAGGGGGTAAGTAGCAGCGTATTTCCCCACAGACTTCAGCCAGGAAGTGCAGCACCAAGCGGCCCACCCACCACACAGACTAACCCACTGGAGGGCTTATGTTCAATGGACCTTAGTGAGTATCTGTTGATCTCTGAATCCAGCAATGAACCAAGGGGAGCCCAAAAGACAAAGACAAAATCATGATTTATTAAGTATTTAATCCAAGGCAGACTGACTGTAATCCCAATTTCACACTGACACACTGTAAACTGGGCACATGAGCTTCTGGAAGAATGCCACCATGCTCAGGTAAACAAGATTTAGGCCCCTCTACACTCCAGCCTCATTGGTTGGGTGTCTGGCACTATTCAGCAGGAATGAGGAAGTCTTCCTTTGGAAGAAACTCCACCCCCACCTGGGGGTAGGGAGCAGCTGGCCCAGAGGATGGCAGGAGAGCATTTCCAGGTACATCCAGCAGGCTCAGCTGGGGTCATGAGTCACCCCAGCCCCAGAGCTGGATGGGCTGTCGGGGAGAGAGCCAAATCCTTGTGCCAAGACCAGCACACAGGCCACCCAGAGGGCTCTGAGCCCAGGGACACGCCAGGCCTCTCCACCTCACCCCTCTGGAGGGCCAGCGGCCCTGTTGCCTGGAAGAGTGGCTGGACAGCAGGCTGCATGGCTCTTGAGCCTGCAGTGCCCCTGCGGCCCTGCTGCAGAGTGGCCCATGGCTTACAGGGTAAAAGGCAGACTGCCCCCAGCTGCTCTTCACTCTCCCCCTCACTTTCTGTGCTCCTGCCTCTCGGTCACCTTCCTGTTCAGTCCGCGCACCAGGTTGACCGCTTCTCACTTGTAGCATCTTCCACCTAGATGGTTACCATCCCTCCCTGCTTTGTCCTCATGCCTGTGGACACCTGTTAACACACCCAGCTAACACCTCCTCAGTGGATAGCTTACCTGCAGATGCATCTCCCCTGGGTGTGTATACACTTCACCCCTGAACTCATAGAACAGCCAAGGCCACCTTTACAGGACCTCACATACGCAGTGTCTTTTGTAGCACTTTGAATTGTAATTAAAAGGTTAATTGCATAATTCTTTGCCTCCAACTAGTATGGCTGAAAATTATTTCCAATTAGAATGCAAGCTAGAATCAAGCTCAGGATTGTCAAGCTTAGGCTTGATTTCACTGACTTCCCTTCTTAGAAGGTTCTGGGAACTTCCCCTTGGTTGTGAGTGGGCTCATCGAAGAAGGATAAGGTTGAAGAGTCCCTTAATAACATGCTTAGGAGGAAAACACCCCAATAAACATAATGATAAGCATAATGTGGTAGAACTGAATGGCAGTACTGGGGGTTAAACTGGGACATTTTTCATAGTTCTCCAGAGACCAGTACCCCTTCTGCTCTTAGCACCATCTTTAGTTGGGCTATTTTGAAAGGGCAGGAAGTGACCACTGGCCTCCTTGGGATGCTGCCCTAGAGCCCGTTTCACATTCTGGCTGGACTGGAGAGGTAAAGGGGATAAGGAAAGTGAGATGGAATAGGGAACTTCTGAATTCTCCTAGCGTTTCTTTGCTGATAATTTCTTGAAATTGTTTCTGCTGTGAATTGGGAGACCGGCCTCCTCTCTCCTCTTATCAGTGACTTTAATTCTGATTTTATCCATGTTCATTTAGGTAGACATGACATAGGGCCAGACCTGACAAAGTCTGTCATGTGGATAAAGGAAAGAAAGCCAGAAAAGACCGGGCAGAATCTTATTAAATTGAAATCTTACTGGCAACTTCTCATTGAATCAAAACAAATTCAAGTTTTCTTGTATATCCCTTAGTTTGGCTACTAGAAATGGTAATGATGGAAGATGCAAAAATAAAGTTAGCATGGTATGAATACAGAAGAGATAACCCATGCCCCCAGGTCCCTTTTGAAACCTGGGAACTTTATTCTGGTTTTATAAGTCAAGTTCAATCATTTAGGTCTCTGTAAAACTCTTAAAGCTTATGTTATAAAGTATTAAGGTGAAATAAAGGAACTGGTGGGTTTATTTTGCTCGTTTTTCCTCTAGAGGTATTCAAGTTTTGCTTCTGCTTTGTCTGTTTTGACCTTTTCCCTTTGTTTGCCCTCACTAATGTTACTACTATAGTCCTGTGCAATAGCATGCAGAATACAGTCTGTCTGGTTTTTAATATGGGCACCTCTTCTTCTTCTCCAGACATTCCTTAAAGCCGTAAGTCAGGTCAACATGCTGCATGCAGAGCAGCAGTTTGCTAGGCCTGACTCTTCCCCCATAGCCCCCTGCTGTGTCTCCATCACCACACCTCCATTTCCCCACTTTCTCCACCTTATCTTTCCTGTCACATCACGCTGGGGCTAAGCAGTGTGAGCTCATTTTAGACAGATGCTTATCTTACAGCATGAAAAGTGGAACAAAACAGGGGACTTCTTTTTGGGCCCCCTTCTTAAATTGTATCTAGTGACTCAGTATCCTTTTTGCATGAGCTGGATGAGAAGTACCTCCTGCAACTCCCTCTGCACCAAAGGTGCAAAGGACACTCTTCCTTGGCATGCAGCCAATTCTGTTATCCAGACAAAAACCTAAGAGAACCACTTAAGATAACTACTCTATTAAAATTAGCTACTTGTCCTCTGATTTGAATTAGCTCAGTAGTTTTAAACTTTGTCAAGTATCAGAGTGACCTGGAGGGCTTCTTAAAACACAGATTTCTGGGCTGAATCCTACAGTTTCTCATTAGGAGATCTGGAACAGGATCTTTGCATTTCTAACAAATTCCAAAATGACACTTAGGCTGCTGCAGGTCCATGGACCACATGTCAAGGACTATGAATTAGCTTATTTCTAACGATGCCCTACTGCAATTAGAGATGTGGGGGCATGTTTTGCTTCAAGTCAGACATTTCTATGAGTGCTCTGTTGAGAGTTCCTTACGGCTGATTAGAAACACCAGCCTTGAAAGTGTTTCAGTCTAAAAATTATGGTGTCGCTGCTCTTTGTCTGGAATTTTGGGCTCTCCATTGCCCCATCCATTGCCGTGTGGGCGAAAACATAAGACTGCTTCTGGAGGAAACTCTCAGCCCTGCTTGCAGGCACTCTCTTGCTTCCTCTGGTGAGCTTTTGAGCTCATCTGTGTGCAGAGCTGGCATGGCATGGATTCCTAGATCCAGTCCCGAACAGTCTCAGCCGGGTGGTTCCCTGGGAGTTCGGTGCACAGATCTCCTCTTCCACTGTCTGCACTGCCGGCAGTTAACTCACTCACCTATGTTTGCTTCTCTTCCTTCTGCACTGGACTCTAAGGCTCTAGAAGACATGGCATACTTGGTCACACAGCTCAGTGTTTATTACTCAGTCACTATTTCTGGACGAATGAGTGTGTGTATTCTTGTAAAGGAGAAGGCAAAGAAACTATTTCTGATTGCTCTAAACTTCCTTGCCTCTCAGATAAGCACTTCAGTGATACAAGATTCGAGTCTGGTCTCTCAGCCAGCTATACTAATTAGTAGGTTAAGAGTCTCAACTTCTAAGAGAGGGTCTTGGCACTAGATACATCATGGCGATCTCATGACAGTTACCGGCTGGACTTAAACTAGTTATGGCACTTAACTGGACACCATCTACACCCCATTCTATCTGCTAACCCCAGTCTCCAAGTAAATTCACCTGCCCTGTGTTTCAATAATTCGTCTTTCGGCTTTGTGTCCCAAACTACATTTCTAAGAAAGCTCCTGAAAATTTGAAAATGACATGTACTGTCGCTTTTGTTACAAGTACGTGATATGTGTATTTGCTCATCCGTGGTAGGTAAATCGGGCAATGAAATCACTTAACTGTGAAATCATGTTACTTTAATATATGACTTTTCAATGAGGTAAAGGAGAAGATAATATGTATATATTAGTGTGTTGTTGTATGCCGGTAGATACACATAATATTAACCACTTTAAAATGTGAGGTAATTATATTTAGTGCCACTGAGTCTCATCAGGTGAGTGTGAAGAGGTTGCCCAGCTGCTGGTAGTGACCTGGGAGAAATACACCAAAGCCACACACACCTCATCTGCCTTCTCACTGTCAGTTACGCTTGTGCAATGTAAGCACATAGGGTGCTCCTGAGTTTGGGTACTTTTCTTCACAGAAGCGTTTAATGCAGCATCCTTAGCCTGAGTGTGTGTTCTGGTCATAAGAATTTCTGGGTTGAATGAAGGAGAAAAGCCTTAAGCTTGTGGAGGAGAAGCTTCTAAGGAGAGACCGTGAGGGCAATAGGAGCGCAGGGGACCACCCTGAGCCTCATCTGAACACCCAGAGGAGAATGGGACTCACGGGAGCCACCAGTGCTTTACAGGGGATCCGGAGCATGTGCCACGGATTGAAGAAAAGGCACCAAGAGCAGCAGAAGAGCTCTTTCATGGCATTTGGTCTTATTTGGAACCACACAAATAGCTTTTTTTGTTATGAAGAGAGGAACCTGGCACAACAACAAAAGCTGAATTTCTATTTTAAGCAAGGGCAGAAGGAATAACAAGACAATGAGTCACAGTCATCCACCTCTGGTGTCATGACACTTCATCCTAAGAATGTCCTCCCTTCCATCCTGTCACTGTAACTCAAAGCCGCGCTGCTACATCATCCTTGTATCCACCAGGAAACTTCATGTGTTTATTTTCAAAAACCAAGGTACAGTGGTGTGCTTACTGTAGCACAATTTTAACTAAGAACTTAAGATGCTAAAAATGGTGGAATTTTTAGAGTTTGTTAATTTTAAAGTGTCTTATTTTATTAGACTGCATGCACAGTTTTGAATGTTCTGCTCTGAACCTACTACCTCCATTAGTTCCTGCTATTTTCATGGGGCCAAAATTCCATAATGTAGTGATATTTTTTTGGAACACACTTCCTGTTATAGGAGAAATGATGGTATTTAGAGATCGTTTGATGTACTTGCTCTTTGACACCTGTGTTAATTGTGGAGCGAGTAAAGGAAAAGATTGCTCACAGGCCCTGACTTCATCATTTGAATTCTAGTCTTTTGTGCTTTCCATGTGTAGGTCAAGTCCCAGGAGTCTGAGCAATACCTATTATTCCTTGGGTTCTGGTAATTTTGGATTGTGAGCTCATAGTTTGCATTTCCTTATGGGAATCCTATGAGGACTGCATGGAGGGACCAACCCGCCAGAAATGATTCAAGTTTCCTTCTGCAGATTCTGAAGTACCTCCAAACTGTGACCACTTTTTCTCAGCTTGCAATGTATAGAACTCCAAGTAGTATATATTTAAATTCTAAAATTGAGAGGTTATGGTTCTGAACTCTTAGGGACACACACACAGACACCCTGAACTCATGGCTGATCTTCTTACTCAAGTTTCAATTGGCAGATGACTCAATTCCAGGTCCCAAACTTTTATGGGCCTATGTAAGGCTTTTAAAGCAAATGTCTAGGTTATAGAGGTCAGAAAAATCTCTCCTAGGACTGCTACTGCTTTAGGGTCAGCTAACCGTCTGATTTCTAGATCCTTTACTTTGGTCCTGAAAATGTACCCTGTTTTCCTGTGAGCCTGCCTATGCATTTAAAACGACTTTTATTATATATTTTTTTCAAGAGTTTTTTTGTTTTGTTTTGCTATGTAGCCTACTGTATCACTAGTCAAGAGTAATTGATTTTTCAAAAATACCTTTGCATGCACAGAGGAGTTAGCTCAAATAAATGCTGTATATAGATGGCTAAAGTGTGTTGGAGACGTTGATTTATACCACTGGGATTTATACCAATTCCTGGGACATTCAGGTTGATCTCAGTGCCTTATACTACATTCAAGATCAACACTCCTCTTCTGGCCTCACAGGTTCTGTATGAAAAGCCACCGGAACAGTGTTGTATATAGAAGAAATACCAATCAAGATCTGAAAAGTCACCCAACAAGGGCTTTACTATCACAGATAGAAGGGGATGCTTTCTCTCATACTCCTACAATCTAGACTTCCATTCTGATTCCCAAACCTTATAATAAATATTCTTCTAATTAAAATCAAGAAGCCGAGGGAAAATAGGCAACTCGATGTGGAAAATGTTCAGGAACTATGACATACTAGCTGATGGCTGATAAGTGACTCTTTCTACTACATAGACATAAATGTAATAGAAACCTCACAGTTGATTGGAGTAGATTAATACTGGCAAGTAGTGACTGAATCCACTAACATTACACTGTAAAGGGTTATTTAGCAAAGGCTGGTTGGTGCCAAGGGTGTTGATCTAGAATGTAGTGTAAGAAATTTTCAAAGAAATAAGCACACATTTTCTTTTTATTTGGAGCTCAAATTTCAAATACTTTTTGGTTTCTCATCTCATCTCCCTTAAGAGCGGGCATATTTAAAAGGTCAAATTCATTAGTTACTAAAGTGCAAATAGTGGCAGGAATTTCAGCATTCGATGATAAGGCCCAAGTGACTTAGATGGTCATTAAAAAGGATCCCTGTGCATTTTCTCCATGAGATGAAATTTCAGTGTCACTGCAAAACTATTAAGTGAGACAGTTAAAAAAATATCCAGGAATTCAGGTTCTCTGAGGCTTGGTGAGGGAGTATCCGGTCTGCCTGGATTATGGGCAAGGTGAATCCAGACACTAGCAGTGCCTACAGGATCTAAGCAGGGCACACAGGGAGCAAGGAAGGACTAATGATGGTCACAGTATGCTCAAGCTCGTCAGCTTTGATGTAGCTTCCCAGCAGGCCAGGACACAGGCTGCACCTCAGAACCCAGGAATCTGCTCCTTTGGCTGCCCCAGCATTTTCTAGGACTGTGCTTCCCAGACAGTATTTGGCAGAATACTCATGTCCTCATGTCAGTATGCCAATAGGTGTTTGGGAGGGTGGGGGTAGGGACAGGCCAAGGAAAGCTTCCAGGGTCAAAATAGTGATTCACAATGCAAATTATCTTGTGAAAGACTCTGGGAAGTCCTGCAGTGAAGACAGTTATGCTACTTTGCTTAATGGTGTCTTTCAAACTTACGGTCTAAAAATGCTGCTCCTGATAACTTGCATCATGTGATCCTCAGCTTGGTTCTTTCTATGTGGTACCAGGTGTGAGAACCACAGGCTAAGGAATCTTGAAGGGCAGGAATAGAATCACTTTGGGGAGGTAAGAATATAAGGAAGCAACCTGAGAGACAATATGATTCTAATTTTTTTGTTTGTCATGGGGAAAATTAATATGAAAGGATTTGACCAATCCTTTAGCTGATGGAAGATCTCTATTGGACCTCAGTTGTGTCTAACGACAGCTCGCCTCTTTCCATTCCCCTCAGCAGGTATGAGGAGAGGGGTGGGTGGGTTACAAGGCAAGTTGCAAGGCCAGCCCGGGAGGATGAGAGAAACCACACAGGCAAGGTGGGGATGAGAAGAGAATGTGAGGCGTGCAGGGCAAAGCTCTGGAGGGGAGGGCAGGCTGCAGCAGAGCTCTGTGTGCTGGTGGGAGATGCTCTCCTAAGCTGCAGCATGAGGAATGTCCAGATGGGAATGGGTGAGGGTTGGGAAGGGATCCAGAAAGCACCAAGAGTCTAAGCCCAAGATGCCTGCCTGAGGAGCTGCATGTACTAGTCAGGTTTCTATTACACAAACTATCAGTAAATCCCTTTGATGATGTTAAGCTTGGTTGTCTGGCTCTATAAATTAAATGTTATGCTGAAAGGTGTGGGAAGCATTATTTGAAGACTTTATTTTTATTTCAATTTAAGGCATATCAAGCTCTTGATTAATTTTTGTCCCTTGCAATTTCTCATTGGAGATGTCCAAGGGGCATATTTGCTGAACTATCCTTGAAATTCAGTGAAGTGAATTAAACACGATCTTTTATATAATGCCTGAAAACTGTTCATAAGATACCTACAAGGCCATTAAGAACAAGAGAACAGAATTTGTTTATATAGCAAGAAATGCTGAATTCATGTACACGATCTTCTCCCAACAAATGGAATAAAAATATTTGCCATTATTTGGACAGACATATAACAATTTGATTTCACCTAAATAGTGTGGTTTAATAAGCTGGATTTCAGATGCATTGCAACTTTATAGTAGGATCTCTTCTTTTTTTTCTTTCTAATTATGGTAAAAAGCTTAATACCTAAAACTTACTATATTATCCATTTTTAAGTGTAGAGTTCAGTAGGGTTAAGTATATTCACATTGTTATGCAACGATCTCCAGAGTTTTTTCATCTGGCAGAACATAGAAAGATATTTCTACTGAGTTCCTGATATAACATTGACCTCTCAATAAAATGGATGCAGTTCTAAGATTTTATTTAAGAAACAGATTATGTAATGTGGTACATATCAAACATTGCATGTAACATACATGTAACTATGAAACAATAATACAAACACCCAGGAAACTACCATGCAGTGTAGTTCCATTGGTTTGTGGGTTTCTTCTGCAGCCATTCCCCTTCCCTCAAGATGATTTAGCTTTTTGGTTTATCTGAGAAATCATACAAATAAATTACTTACTAGGTGCTGTACCCTATTTGGGATTAGTTTCTTAGATTAGTTCTCTTTCTCTTGGCACAGGTATGGTGAAAGAAATACATTTAAGTATAAATACTTGTGATAGAATGAGAATATTTTCTAATAGATGTGTGAAAAAAGTGCTATGGAAACCAAGTGAGCTTGCAGCTGATTCTCCCCGGGGGGACTGGTCTGTGAGGTGGGGGGGCAGGGGCACTGCTGAGATGGGATAGTCAGTAAGCAGACTTTGAAGAAAGAGGCATTGCTGACAGAGCAGATAAAGAAAGAAGATGAACATATTTCAGCAGGAGGAAACAATATGAGCAAAGAGATCATGGGAAATAAGCACATGGTATGTCCACGGAGCCCCAGAGGACAGCGTGCCTACACTTGGCCCTCCATCCTTTTAACTACTCCACAAGCTTTGACATTTATTAATAGCTTTGGGCCAGGCTCTATGTCTTGCTCTGGGCAACTACAGCCCTGGCTTCCGACAGCTTATGTCTGCAGGGGAAGACGGACGAGCAAACAATGACACACTAAGGCATGGCTGGTGTTGCGAAGGAAGCAGGTGCCAAGGGAGTCTGTGCATACAGAGGAGGAGCTATTGGGTGAGGCTGGGGAAGCAGGCTGGCCAGGTTGGGACAGGTCTACATATGCCATGACAATGAATCTGAAGTCTATTTTAGGGACATAGAACAGCCAAGAGAATTTTGGGCAGGGAAGTGAGTAGGACTATGACCTAATTACTTTTTTCTTTTAATATAAAATTCTCTCTAGTGAAAGTGAGAAAGACTGAAAGAGCAGTTAAGGTATTGCAATAGTTTGGGTGAGAGACACAGAGCCGTAGACTAAGGCAATGGCCTTCCTTCATTCATTCATTCATGCCACAACTATTCATTAAGCAGCTATGTGTGCCAGACATTGGGCTTGTACTGGGATAGAGGGTGTAGACAGATGTGCCACATACAATGGAATGTGAGAGAAGATGCACCACAGACAACTCGGAAGTGAGGTACGACAACAAGGGTCAGGGGCGGCCCCAGCTCTCACTCTGCAGTCTTCAGTTTGGGCGGCTCGGAGGATGGTGACACACCCAGTGATGAGCAGTTTTGGGATAACGTGATGGGTTTAGTCTGAGCTTTGCTGAGCGTGAGGTGTCTACATCTGAGATGTCCACTGGGTCCCTGAACTATGGCCCCTGTCCTCTGGAGCCACAGGCAGCGATGCGTGGACACAGTAAGCAGCCATCAGCCCATCTGTTGTAGCTGAAGTCATGGCAGTTGCTGATACTGCCCGGGGATGACATGTAGAGAAAGCCAAAGACAATCGTGGAGAACAAGAGTTGAGCAGAGGAAGAAGAGCCCATGGCAGGAACAAGGACAACCCAAAGAGATATGCAGGAGGAAGGTCTGCAGAAGCCTGGGGAGGAGCAGGTTTAAAGGAGACAGAGGTCAACAGTGCCAGCTGCTGGAAGAGCTCAAGTGGAATGAGAAACGAGCAGGTCCTCAGCTGCGGAATTCAGGGCTGCGAGAGGTGGAGGGGAAACATGAGGGTGATGGAGGTCAGGGTGCAGTGGGCTGAAGAGCGGATGGCAGGAACTGTGGACAGCCTGCTCTGCAAAGGGTTTGTATGTGAAAGGCAGGGAGAGAGAAGGCAGGAGCTTGAAAGAGAAACAGGCCCGAGATATTTTTACAGGTTGAAGGAAGTGGCCACACCCTCTTAGGCAGAGGGGGAAAGACAATGGAGAGGAGAGAACGAGGGCGCCGCAGGCAGGGATGAAGTGAGAGGGGACAAAATGAAGAGTGCTTGGAAAGCGCAGCGGCAGGCGCAGGGCTGCATCCCAGGAGAAGGGCTGTTGGAAGAGGACACGCAAATGTGCTACTTGAAGGGGAGGCCTCTCACAGGCGGCTTCCCTTTCTTCACTGAGACAGAAGAGCAGGTTGTCCACGGACAGGATAGGGTCCCAGGTCAGGGATCTCTGGGAGAATGGTGACACTGCGGGACACTGTGGGACGAAATCTGGGGCTCCATTAGGAGGAGGTCTGCTTGCTAAGCAGTGCTGAGGACTCATAAAGGTGCAGCATCCCCCTCAGTATGTTTGTGTAATTCTCTTTGGAAGTGATCGGCATTTTGGGACCAGAAGAAGAGAATACATAAAATTTCTTGGTCTAGGCATAGGGATGGGTGGGGCATGTGGGCTGAGAGACCAGGTAGGCATTTATTCTATCCCCAGAGTTTTGATTTGGAGAAGCCGGTCCCCATGGCTAATCAGAATCTGTGTCTTGCTACCTGCTGTTCTGTAGGATGTGATGGCCTTTGTACATAAAGCTGCCAGCCTACGTGGGCTGCAGGATCACATCAGGGTGCTGCCTCTTGGCTGGGATGATGGTAGACTCTCAGGGCTGCCTACAGTTTCTAGAACAGTTTAGTGCTCTAATATTGATTGTTAACTTTGTCTCTACACATTCAAGCCATACATATTTTTACTCAACTCATTTCAACTCCTTCATAATCCTCTTCTTCAGATTTCCTAGTCTTCCTCTTTTCCAAGTTGCACTTAGAGACTGCAATAATATTGGAATGAACTTATAAGCAGATAGAGTGGCCACAGCATGACTTAAAGGGTTCTGGCAGTGCCTCTTGTGGAACTGAGGCAGGACTGCTTTTTTTCTGATAAAATATCAACCCCTTGAATTCCCTTCTTGAAAATGCAAATAAACCCAAGGTGCAGAGTCCAGTGCCTCTCTCTCTTCCACTGTGGGTGCTTTTGTGCCAATGCATAAATATAGGAATCTTAGAAGCCAAAGGTTTACCTGGGAATACCAAGGGCCAAGTTCGGAAACACTGAAAGGTTTTGATCCAGGATCTGGCCAATTCTCTCTCTTTCCATCAGTCATTACTAATAGAGTATGCTCTGTGGAGAACAGGTTAACCCAGGTTCCATCTAGCTGGAAGAGATGAGACTAGAAGGAAGTAGGGTCCTTCAGGAAAGGCAAAATGCAATGGGCGGCACCAGCCACTCTGACCCTTCAGATTTTTTCTTCCAGACAGGGCTGGCAGAAAGCAAGAGGATGAGGAGGCAGAGGGCAGGCCTGACAGTCACCACAATGCCTGGTCTGGTCACGGTGGTCATTACATTTTGAAATGCCCCTTATGATAAGTAAATAGTGACCTGAGTACCTGCTCTTCTACCCCTGTCAACTTCTAGGATGTTGTAGACTTCCCTCCGCCCTTGTCCCATATCTGGGCACTAAAGGGCTAATGTTTGGCTCAACTGGGAGGGCCCTGCAGGTTCTTAAATATGTTGTGTATCACTTCTGGAGAGAACTTTGCAGAAAGGGGAGGAAGGGACACAGCAGAGACAAACCTCATGTACTCCCCATTTTGCAGGCCCTTTCTGCTCTCTGGCTATTTTCCATCATTGAGATGTAGCTTTGACACCAGGTCACAGGGGCATCTTGGGGCAGCGCAGGGTGAGGCACAGAGGAAGGTTTTAGGTCCTTTGTTTACAAGGATGCCCTCTGCTAGTTCCAAACTGTGGTGAGGGGTGCTGTCACTTAGGGGAGAGAAACTTCTTGCATCATCTTAACCAGGATCCTGGCTGGGAGGCGATGTTTGTCCTTCTTCCTGTATACACCCTTTAGAAAACACATGACTTTATTCTGTCCCCCTCAGACATCATCACTCATCAAAGAAACCAGTGATCTAAAAGTAGGTTCTGGGGGCACACCAGGTATCAGAACCCCATCCAGTTTTCAGAAATAGGGGGTGAGGACAGTTCTTATAGACATCATAAACAGGAAAATCAAACTCCAAGCTATTCTCTTAAAAAAAAAATCCCCTAGGACTTAACAAAATCTGACCACATTAAGACATTTTGGCTGCCTTCCAAAGCAACATGGACTTCACCAAATAAATTCATTAAGAAATATTTTGAATATTGCAAAAACAGTCTGGCCTTGGGTGACACTGCTTCCAATAATGAAAGGTATTAAGAGACATTTCCCTGCATATTAAAACCACAACGAGGTATTACCTCATGCCTGTTAGAAGGGCTATCATCAAAAAGATAAGAGATAAATGCTGGAGGGGATGTGGAAGCAAGGGAACCCTTAATGCACTCTTGGTAGAAATATAAGTTGCTATAGTCAGTATGGGAAACAGCATGGAGGTTCTTCAAAAAACTAAAAATGGAAATACCCTACAATCCCACACCAGCAATCCCACTTCTGGGTATGTATCTAAAGGAAAGGAAATCACTATCCTGGAAGTATCTGTGCCCCATGTTCACTGTAATATTATTTACAATAGCCGAGACATGGGAACAACCTATGTGTCCATTGATGGTTCAATATATAAAGAAAATGTGGCATATGTAAATGCAGTGGAATACTACTCAGCCATAAAAAGGAAATCCTGTCATTTGTGACAAGATGGAATGGACCTTGAGAGCATTATGCTAAGGTGATATAAATCAGAGAAAGACAAATACTGTATGGTCTCACTTATATGTGGAGTCTAAAAAAACCAAACTCATAGAAACAGAAATCAGATCTGTGGTTGTCAGAGTTGGGGTGAGGGGAAGGAGGTGGGGGAATTGGGTAAAGGGGGTCAAAAGATACAAACTTCTAGTAATAAGATAAATAGTCCCGGGGATGTAATGTACAGCCTGGTGACTATAGTTAATACTGTATTGTATATTTGAAACTTGTTAAGAGAGTAAATCTTAAAAGGTCTCATCCCAAAGAAAAAATTTGCTTCACTATGTGAGGTCATGGGTGTTCACTAAACTTATTTATTTTTTTATGGTAACATTTTGTAATACATATATGTACCAAATCATTATGTACCTTAAACTTATACACATTATATATCAATTATATCTCACTAGAAGAGACATTTCCTACCAATATAAAATGAATGCCATATAGTACAGTAATATATTCCTATTGTAATGCATATTTTAAATAATAATAAAAATAATAATATATAGCACTTGTTATATTCTAAGCAGTATATATTAAACACCTTTAATCTTTTACCATGTACCCATGGGGTCAGTGTTGTTATTGTTCTCATCATATAAATGAGGAAACTGGGGCACAGAGAGTTTAAGTAACTTGCCCAGGATCACACAGCTACTAAGTGATGGAACACTGCCTGGCTGTTCTATTGCTCCTAGCTGTCCCAAACTGGAGGTAACTGTATTTAATAATCAAAGGGAGTAGATGACTGAGGGTGGTGCCTATTACAATAGAAGGCCTGGTGTCCACTGTCTGCTGTACCTCCTCCTCCCCAACCCTTTGCCAGCCCCTTCTTTAGGAGCCTGCTGCATGGGTTTTTGTCCTTAATTTTTCAGAATTCCAGACTTGAAAATATGCTTGTTTTTGAGTCACCATAGAAAGCATTATATATGACTCATGGTGTTTTTTTTTTTACTCTCAAAATAAAAATGGTTGTGCAGCTTTAAGTATTTAAAGCAACATTCAGGTCTGAGGGCTGCCATGGAAGAATCTGGTTAAAATCTTGGTGAAGTGAGTCCAGTCTGAGACTTGCACCTGTCCTGGGTCCCTCCCACACACATTCTTGTCTGCTGTAGGTCATCTCTTTCCCTGAACACCTTGGGGCTTCTGGTGGTGCAAGAACCTCTTTCTAGAAGTCCCTGCCATATGGGTCCACATCCTGGCTGAGTCTCTTATTTCTTCTGTTTCCCACCTCTCTGAGATAACATTTGAACCATCTCCCCTTCTTTTCAAGTATGACATTATGAGTCTTTGATCTTTGTTCAGCTCAGCCCTACACACAGATGTGAGTCCCCTTGCACTGTGTGCTCAGCACTAGGATTTCAGAGGTGAAGTGAAGACAAGTTCTTGCCTGGAGAGGCTCCCCTTCTATTTTCCCCTGCTAGATTCTCCATGGAGAACTAAGATACAGGGAAGGGAAGCTGCCCTGGCAGCAGAGCAATGCTCACGGCAAACTCACCTGGCCTTCACAGCGCATACTCTGATTTTGCATCTAGGCAGGCACATGCTGGAACCAGACATGTGAGAGCTAATGTTTTTCCTTCACTTGGATACTACTTTGTTTGGGCTGTTCCTAGCCTAGGGGTCAGGGAATAGAAGTTGATAAACATACATGTATCATTTGGGCATGGCAGGTGATGGCAGGTTATTTGAGGCCCTAAGCCATTTGGGGAGCCATTGGCTGGAGCTATGTGGTGGCTCTAGATGACAATGATGGGGAGGTGACAGGTTCTTATTGATCTTGTGGCAAAAGTGATTAGACCAATGCCAGGCACACAGTAGGTGTAATCTCTAAATGTAAGCTAAAAGTAATGAAATAAAGGCAGGTGCTACTCTTTATTATTACAAATAAAGAGGCCCAAGGCATTATCTCAGGTGGACAGACTAGTTGCTAAGACCAGGGTGGGCTTGGAAGAATGTGAGTGTGAGTACCATGCATGTGTACGTATTACATGTCAAACGACACCTGTCATTTGCAGTACTCTGTGGTTCCTTCCCAAAGCACTGGAGCTGAAGTGGCCACCTCAGCTGCCTACCTGAAGGGTGTGCCCACTGGTAGCCTCATCCTCTAACCAATACTGGCTCCTGGTGACTCAAGGTCCCATTGATCATATTAGTCTATGCTAACTTTATATAAATTATATAAACAATGCAAGATTTGTCCTCGATCTTTACAGTTTTTTTGTCGCCCTTTCCTACTCATGGTCCTGTTAACCTTGTGTCGTCACCCTTTGCTTTGAGTGGCAGAGGCCTGAGGTAAGGCGGAAGGAGCCTGACACACTTACCACGGTGCAGCAGAGCGGCCAGAACCACCAGAGGAGGGCCAGGGCCAGGAGCAGGAACAGGATCAGCAGGGCGAGTGCCAGGATGGAGCCGTCGGACTGCGGGGCCAAGAGAGAGGGCGGTCAGCAGGGGCCGGCCACACTGCTGGTCTCTCCCTCCCCACACGCCCATCCAGTGTGCAGATTCAAGGGCCAGAGAAGAACAAACGGTTCAAACTCTGCCCAGTAGTCTGGGTAACACTCCATGCAGGCAATTCTCATGAGAAAAATGGATCCCTCTTATCAGAAGGCCCTGCTTTTCAATTTGAGCAACATTCTGAAGTACCAGCCCTGCCAGGGGCAGAGCAGGCAGCCGCCCAAGCAGCTGGGCACTGAGGCGGCCACCACTGTCCCCTGCCTCAGGACCATCGCCCTCCCCCTGGTGACTGCCTCCCACTCCCTGGGGCTGCTGTTCCTGCCCCAACACCCCGCCTGGGCTGAACTCAGGACAGGCTACTTAGGATTCAGTCTGCTCCCTTGAATGCGCTCACAGAGGTGCAACCTAGCCAGGAGGCAAAACCTAGAGCCCGCTGATAGGAGGAAAGGGCAGATGGATTCCAGGGAATGGAGGGTGGAGCAGCTGCTGCGACCCGGAGGCGAGGGGTGTGGTGGCTGAGTCAATGCTGCTGTTAGATCAAGGGGCTTATATTTGGGCGGGGGAGGGGGGCGGGGGAGGCAGGTACCCAAGACAAATTGTACCCATTTCAAAACGTGCCAGGGCTAGTCCTGAAAACAGACAGGCTTACTGCAGTCTGGGATGGCTGTTAACTCCTAGCAAACAGGAACCCCACTTGGTGCCAGTATCCTAGGGCTGCTGGTTCAAGGAAGCAGATTGAAGTCTCCTCGCTTCCCCTCCTTCCCCCCCTCTCTCCCCGTCCCTCCCAGCTACTGGAGTGCAAAGGGGACAGCTTTTGTGGGCGGTGAGGGCGACCTGCCATAGGAATCACTTCTCATGGTGTGCTCCTTCTGAGTAAGGCTGTCAAACCTTATACCCAAGGAAATAATCAGGTATGTTTGCACAGATGACGAAGAAGATGATGATGATGATAAAGGAAAACAATCTAGACACAATTAGGAATGGCTAAAAGTATGCTGTAGAATTAACATGCAATCAGTTACTATGTAGACATTGTGTTTTCAAATAATATTTAAATGGCACGAGAAAACACTCCTGATACAAGTGGATTTTTATATATATGTCAAGAGTGTGAGAGAAAGCCTAAGGAATATTTACTAAAATATTAATAGTGGTTTTGCTGGTAGTGGGTTTATGGTAATATTTTCTTTAAAAAATCTGTATTTTCTTTTCTTAAACATTTCAGAGTAAGAATATAAATGACTGAAGTGGTTCCTTAAAAATGTGTATGTGGGGCCCGCCCACCTTTGGTGTCAGAGCTCACCTGCCCCAGGGGTTCTTACCCAGGGTCAGTGGTCCTCTGGGGTCCACAGATGGGCTCAAGTGGATGGAAGCCCCCTGAAATGACACTCATGGTTCTTTAGTGCAAGTGTTTTCTGGGGAGACTGTTTACAGTATGATTGGATTCTCAAAGCTGACCCCTGCCCCAATTTACAGAGGAGGAAGTTTGGTGGGCTGTTCAGGGTAACAGCAGGTGAATAGCAGAGCTGGGATTTGACTCACTCCCACTCTGAGGGCTCAACAGGGGCTACTGGAAGCTGTTTAAAGGCAGCTTTTCTTCCCTGGAATGTCTTTGACTAAAAAGCCAGGGAACTAAACACTCTGGCCCCAACTAAGCCAAGGCCTGGGAATGCCAGATTGCCCCCGAGGGAGCTGCAGCCTCAAGTGCAGGTGCAGGGCTGGGCAGTGGGTGGGAAGAGAGCCCGGGGGCTGGAGGATGCACAGGGCCATGGTAGAGGGGCTGCAGCTTCTGGACCCACAGCATATATGCACGAGCTGAGGCAGAGGCTGAGGCTTGCAGTGATGGCACGTGGGAATCTCATGCACTTCCCAAACTTACTGTTAGTCAAGCACAACCCTCCTAATCTCTCAGTCTCTACATTCCTCAGCCATAAGATGGGGATACTAAACCTCACCTGCTTCACTGCACTCATGGGAGGATAAAATGCTATGAGATGTAAGCAGACGTGGTCAGGCGATTGGGATGAAAGCTATCGTGTCAAACACTGAGCTATATGTAACTCACCCTCCCTCTATTTCCAATGACAACAGACATGGTGGGCGATTCAGATCATAAATCTGTTTGCACTTGGAATAATAAGTGGTTTTGGTTACTGAGGGGCTCATAAAACAGCAGTCTTTTACTACTAAGTTATAATTTAGTAAAGACTACAGACTGAATTTATTCACATTATACTCATTCTTCCCTCTCCTGATTTTATTTTTCACTTTAGTTAGAGGAACTGAAGCAGAAAGGCAGATATATTGTGGGGAAATGCTCGTAGGCCCCCTGGAAGAAGGAGATGTTCTGTGAAGAGGGGAGGGAGAAGGACCCGGCCCACCAAGGAGAGAGGCTTCTGTCCTGGGAGAACTCCTGGATTTGGACAAAGCTACGTCTGGCCTTTCTCCAGCCAGGCTTGGTCTGTCCCCTACAAGCCACAGTTCTTCCTGGCTGTAGTGGAGGGGGACAGCTGTGGGACCCAGGAGGGGCCAGGTGCAGGGTGAGGGATGGACACACAGGAGCAGGAGCTCCTGGAGCAACTTCTTCCTGCTCTGGAGACAGCCTCCAAGGGAGTCCCCACATGCACTGCCTAGTTTCAGGACCTTCCAGCAGCTGTTACACATACACCCATGTGCAAAAGAGTCACCATCCAGCCAAGGGCATGAATTTATGATAAACTTGCACTGGCAGCAAATGTTTTACTAGGATAGAACAAATACATGCAACCTCAGAGGCTGATTCATGCATTCATTCAGCAAATATTTTTTGAGGATCTGTTCTTTGCCCATTAAGCAAAATACCCATTTGCCCATTGTATCCTCAGGGATACAGGATTAATTAGAATCCAGGTGCTCCTGGTCTGCTGAGGGAGATGTGTAGACAATTAACCACATGCAAGGGGCTGTGTGTTAATCAGCAGCTATATACTCAGCACCTTTCACATGCCAGGCAGTGAACAAAACAGTCTCTACTCTTAAAGACCTTACATTCTGGTGGAATAATAATGGTGATAATATATGAATTGTTATTAGTACAGCTAGTAGGTACTGAGCACTTACTATGTGCCAGGGACTGTTCTTTCCTTGTCCTAAATGCTTCCCATATGTTAGTTCATTTAATCCTCATGAACAACCTGCTGAATTCAATTTATTATTTTTCCCATCTTATAGATTAAAGTACTGAGGCAAGGACAGGTGAAGAAACTTGCCCAAGGCCACAGGAAGGAATCAGAATTTTAACCATGTCTGTTTGGTTGCAGAGGTCCTGGGTTTAATCAGCTGGCTGTTACTGCTCTTAGCAAGTGCTGAGAGCTGAGTGCCTGGGAACCTGCTCTTCACAGAGGAGTTGACACCAAGTTCTCAACCAGCAAGGTGAAGGAAAGGCTGGTATTCCTGCACAGAAAGGTGAGCACCAAGTGCAAGGAGTGGGGGTGGAAGGGAGGTGGGGAATCCGCAGTGAACGCTGGGCAAGTCCAGCCCAGCGTGACCCGGGGACACCGTGGTTGGGTTTGTTTCTCGGGAAGCAAATGCTTTCAATGCTGTAGAGTGTGGACCTGAGCAGGGAATGATTGGAGGTCAGAGGCCGAGGTAGAGGACTGCGGCGATGCTGCCTAGTGTTTTTAGGATGACGTTTTCAGGGTCACTGCATCTTTATGGATGCCTTCAGAACTAATTTCACTAACAGCAGACCCTTGCTGTGTAGCATCTACATTCCTGGCCCTATGCAAAACCCTGTATATGCCTCATCTCCATTCAATGACCTTGTTAAAATACTCCGGTAGGAACTGTTAGCTCCTCTTTGTGGGTAAAGAAACTGGAGACTCAGCAAAGGTATATAACTCACCCAAGGCTTGTGGACATATTTGTATGCCCACAATTTTAATGTTGCTAAGTTGGAAGTTGAACCTTCATAGTCTGATTTTAGAACCTATGCAACTCCCACTTAACCATTACATTATAATGTCAGATTTGCAAAAAGTTACTTAAGAAATATCTGTATGTTAACGACTAAACTTTAAGCAGTTGCATGAGCAACTGAGACTGAATTCAACTGCTGCAAGCCCTCTAATGGAAGTTAGTTCACCCAGTGTGGTGGGGTCCTCCAGAATGAAGTCAGGGAGGGAAGGGACCACAGCAAAGCCTGCCTTCCCCTTATGGTCTTGGCTTGGAGTTTCACTTGACAAGCTTGTGAAGGGGGATTGACAGTTCACACAGGATGGCTCCATGTAATCTGCGGAAACACACATCTGCACTGTTAAGTACGTGGTGTTTGCTTTATTCATGAAATTAGTTCAGTTATTCTAAATGAGTCCCTTTGTATATTCACTAAGTCTCAAGATGAAGAATCCCCTTGGGTGCTAAGGAGCAGGCTCTGCCATTGGCCAAGAAGCATGTGGAATGTTCCAGAGCTCACAGTGCGGCTCCATTCTCCTGCACTGGGGCAAACTTCCTTGGATCCTTGAGCTCTGGTTCCCTACCTGTGTCCCAGCTCACTGTCTGTTCCCATACCCTGTGCTAGCTGCCACCTGCTCTCAAAAGCAAAAAGCCCAGGAGGGTCACGGGCTGACTGTTGCTCTCAGCCTGATGAAGGACAGGTAGATGTGTGGGCTTGGCCTCTGCCGTCCCCTTTTACCAGGGCAAAGGGTGACCAGGACTGGAGAGACCCCAGGCCCACATGGTCACCCCCCTGGGGCTGCGTGGGGCCACTTAGGTCAGCCTACCTGGAACAGTCCCTACCCAGGCCCTGTCTTGGATGGCTAGCTGGCAGCAGGTGAGGTGGCTTCTGAGAACTTGAACGTTCAGGACGAGTCAGCTTTCAAGCCTGGAAACTCCAGGCTCTCTCTCTGAGAGTCCTCACTGGGAGGGGAGCCTAAAGTGGGCACCTGCACAGGTGTGATTTTATGACACAAAGTACAAGAAGCTGACTTGCCCGGGAAACTCTGTCTCTGACACCCTCCCGTCCTGGGCAGCCCCTGCAAATAATTTTCCCGAAACCTTCCAAAGAGATTTCAGAGGGAAAAAAAGCAGCAGATGAATAGCCAAAGGTTGATTCCTACCATTCTTATTTTCCTAAGACCCTATCAATACTAATTAAATTCTTATTTTACTTAAAAAATAAAAACAAAGTTTAAAAAATCAGCGTGGCCCTTTAATTTAAAAAATTTTGGTAGGAGGTGGGGGGCTCGGGTGTGTGTGGTTAGAGCTGAAAGGAGGCTTGGGGTAAAGCAAGCAGCTTAAGGTAGTGCCTCTTCCAGCGGGGGTGCTTGGGGGAGATCATCCGTTTTCTTCAATGAATAATTTTATGGCTTTTTACCCCTATCAAATTTGGAAGAGTACTAGGCTCCCACAGAGGCCTGCTGTTGAGCCTGAGGACAAAGCACATTAAACACGAGGGCAGGATGCGCCCAGCCCAGCTCCTTCCCTCTGGGCATTTGTTGTCAGGAGAACATTCCCCAGAGGCTGCCTGGCTTGCAAGGCCAAATCTCTGCGTCAGGGTTTAATTCCTTCTTTTCCCAGCTCAACAAGTGAGGGCATCTCTTTTAAGACAAGGAGGCACTGTTTTCTCGGGTACAGATTTGGAAATTTGAATAATGCAAACATCTCTTAATTGGTAGGTTTCTAGGTAACTTTGCATTTCGGATGCTGGGCATGGGGGTGAGAGATCTTGTTCGAGTCACCAGGAGTGTGACAGGTGCGAGGCAGGCCTCTGGACAATAGAGCATCAAACACTGGGGCTCCTTTCTGCTTATTCTGTGGGTTGCTGTGGTAGAGGGAGGAGGACACCACCAAGAAGAATTATTGGGAGCCCGGGGGAAGCTCAGTGTAAAGGAACTTTGTGAAATCCTCCATCTCCAAGCTGGGTTTGGGCTGGGATGATGTGTTTCCCAGGCCTGGGTCACTGTGTGACCAAGGAAGTGTGTTCAGCTCGGTCTGGATAACTGTCTCAGTTAAGGCATGAGCTCTTCCCCACTCCTGCATATCAGCCCATGTTGAGGGCATCCTGTGCATGCAGCTCCAGGTAGTTAAGGCCAGAGCACACCGGGCATGATGGCATCTGGTCTCCCCTTTCTCCCCTGAGCAAGCCACCCATGGGGAGCGGGGTTATCTACTGCTCTGTTTAAGCTGGTTTAGTGGAAGGGGGTGAGGTGCCTGATGCTTGTACAGTTTTGGGGGGCATAAGAAAAAGAACATAAAAATACAAATGCAGAATTATAAGGGTCTCCCCCAGGGCCTTAGAAGGGCTAGAAGGGCCCCCTTCAAGTGAGGATCCCTGACTTGGCCAGCTTTGAGGTAACCCCACCCCTGGCTGTAAGTCTTCCCCAGACAGGCCTCATTTCTGTGACGAGGCTGCTAAATGTATTCAATTCTGGGCTTCAGCTTCCAGCCCACTGGCTGCTGCGACTCAGCCATAATCTTCATCCCACAATAATACACTGAGGTTTTCATATATCAGTTTTGGAGGTCTCATTTCTGTTTGTTCACCTGCTTCACTGCTCCCACTGCAGGGACCCCTCCAATTTCTCCTTCCTCAGCTTATCCTAGGATGGGCCCTGGTAACTGTAATGATTACTTTTGGACAAGAGTGCATGTGGGTTATTAACAGAAGGGTGTGAGAGCCCTCACTGGCGGGTGGTGGGTTTGCTGTACTGATGATCTCTGCTAGGTTTGCAGATTCTGAGTATTAACACTGATTTTCTGAAGACACTCAGATTCTTTCACATGGTTAGACTAGGCTATCTTTTGAACATTTACCAGAAAAGAATGAATTAGCAGGTGTATTTTGCCACATTGAAGGGTTATTAGCCCAACTCTGCCAAAAATGCAACAGGAAAATAGCCAATGATCCATTAGAGCTTCTTAAAAGCTGGCAATGCTATTTCCCTGGATTTAGGTGGTAACTGATGCTGCCACGGGGCACTCCAGGACACCACGAGGCGGATTTGCTATAGCATGAGGCTACACAAATGGTCCCTCTTCATCCCTCCCTCCACCTCTGTATTGAGTGAGGTCACCTTTGAAGCACTGTGAGAAAGCCCTCAAGGAAGAGTCCTTTCTGCCCAGGGTCTAGGAGCAACCTGCTTGTTCTAAATACTGAGAGGCCATCTCATGAGAGGGAACAGCACAGAGGCAGAAGGGACTAGAGCATGTTGATTTGTCCTGCTCAGATGGGAGACCCTGTGGAGGCTCGAGGGCTCTGCACCCTGAGCCCTCACCCCCACACCCTTCCTCTCCAAGCTGCTTTCCTCCCTCCCAGGGCAGAGGCTGGCGCTTGGGAGGTGTCACATTCCAGGGCTCTCAAGTGGAATTTAGTACCATCCTCAGCAGCTGGTCTGAGCTCTGTTTCCTGCCCAGACAAAGCTGGCAGAGCATGGGCAAGTTGTATTTTGAAAGATGAAATTTAAGTCATTTTATTGCTGCTGAGAAGTTCTGGATGGGTGAGCCCAGAGAACAAACTTCCCTCTCTCTCCCATAGCTTATATATTCTGACTGTTATTTCTGGAAGCAACCTTAGTGATTATCTCACTTCTCTACCCACCCTGCCCTGCATTTTATTGGAAGTCAGTTCTCCTAGCATCTGTGACAGCACTCTTCTGAGCCTCCCTCATCCTATTTCTGATTATTCCCTATCTACCTTCGGCACGAGTTTCTCCTTATATGCAGTCCCCGAAATGCTGGCATGCCCTTGGATCCACTTTTTTTTTTAAGAAAGCTATATACTTTAAATTTTGCCTGAAGTATTTTTTACCACTTAAAAAAATTACAGTAAAGATATATGTATATTTATATATACATACATACATACACACGTACACACATAAGATTAGCCATTTTAACCATTTTTAAGTGTACAATTCAGCAGCATGCAGGACACTGACCTGTTGTGTGGCCCATAGATACACTCTTGCTGGGGCCATCACTGTTTCCCTTTCTAATGCTCTCCATGGGTTGCATACTTTAAACTCTCATCTGGACATTGATGACTTAAATCCTTATCTCTAGCCTAGATTTCTCCTCATGATTAAGGGTCATAGTCAGGGTCATTCAACTGCCTGGTAGATTCTATTGATGCCTCAGTTAAAGCTGAGCTGTTTGTCCTCCTCCCTCAATGGTACTGCTTGCCAACCCAAGTTGGAAATTTGGAAGTCAGTCTCAGTTTTCATTGCCCCCTCTCTCCGCTCCCTGATGTCTCACCTTCCCATTGGTACACCGGCTCCTCTGACCACCTAGATACTTCCTGACTCAGCTGCCAACTACTCCACCTCCAGGACCATTGGTTAGATGTAGGAGCTTCTTTCTTTCTTGGGCAGCTGTAGTTATCTCTTCACTGGCTTCTCCACCACCACTCTTGCTACCCCAAATTCCATCCTCTGCAACTGCATCTAGAGTCTTCTGTATAAAATGTTATTCTGATAGCATTGGCCATCCATGAACTCAACAGCTCTTCATTGTCTGCAAGACTTCTTAACATTTGAGAATCTGATGAAAATAATATGTTCCCTTTCCTTGGAAAAGTACCTATTCACATTTATACACAAGCTCACAAATTTTGATTCCAACTTCAGGGGATCCATCAAACCCAGAATCCACTTATGAGTCCCTCAGTACAGGAGTCTTTAACTCAGGGCCTTTCACAACTAGGCCTCGAACCTCCTTGCTAACCATCTTCCTCCTTATGCTTTGTGCTTGGACAAAACTAAACTGCATGTGGGTCCCTGTTCTCTCACATTCTCTCTGAAGCACCCTTTCTTCCTTTCATTGCTTGGGTAACTGTTTTTCATCTTTTGAGTCTTGGCTCAGGCATCACCCGAATCATTCATACCTTATCTATTTACTGAACGCCTACTATGTGCAAGGCCCTCTACAAGCACGGGCATAAGAAATGGACATGGTCTGTGCAGTCACAGACCTTGTAGTTGAGTGGGGAACACAGACAGGTCAATACTACCACTGACCTCTGAGTTTGTGCCCTTGTTTTATATCCTTATCTTAGCACCTAGTGTATAATACAGAAATTTTACCATTGTGTGCTTGTCCCTCTCACTGAACTCCAAGCCCCTATCAGACATATACCTGACTTTACTCATCTCTATACAGTACAGTGTTTTAGACATTAAAAAGATTTGTCACTCAGGTTTTCATTAGATTGAGGGAAGTGCAAATTTAATAGCCTAATGCCTTCCACAGCTAGTGGGTGGCATAAATGGTACTGGAGCTAATGTCACCCAATATATACTGCTCCCCTCCCCTCCATGGCCCCATTGCTGGGAATGGTTCACCAACCTCACTGCAAAAAGCTTGGGCTTTGGAACCAGGAACAGATGACTTAAACCCTAATTCTTCTGCTTCTTAACACACAGACTTTGGTTATGTGCCCTACTCTTTCTTAACCGTCCTTTTCTTACACATGTATGAAATTGGAATCATTCCTATTTCCCAAGATTGATTCAATACTTAGATGAAATAAGGTATGTGAAGATCCTGGCACATGGCCATCCTCCAACAAATGTGACTTCCTTTTCTATTCTCCCCTTGTTTCTATGCTAAGCCATGTTCCTAGTGATGTGCTCAGGTTTGGCCCAAGGAGATGAATATGATTCCTGTGAACAATCTCATATTAATGGTGGCTAGAACTATGGGGTTTTTAGTGGGTGGTCCCAGGTTACATATTTAGGAAACCACAGGTCCTCAGATTGCTACCCCAGTGTCAAGGACATGGAGACCCAAGGGGGTTTTCCAATGGTCAGTTTAATAGCCCTCATTAAAGTTGATCAAACATTAATGAGGGTAAAGCATAATCAAACATTATGATTCATTCCTGCTCCCTCAGAGTTAATCTGGGCTAGAAATGGCAATAAAATTGATAGACACTGAAGATACTGGATTCCTTAATGCGTGAAGAAGGCAGTATAGAAAAAAATATCAGGTGAGAATTACCTAAGCTCTTGTGCAACTCTTTAAAAAGCATGGCTATCAAGTAGTAAGCCTGTTCATGTAGTGGACGCAGCAGAACTCCCACATTCAGATGAATCTAATTCCTTCCAAACTACTGGCTTTGGGCACTGGAGACTCGCCAGTGACACAGCCACTGCTCAAAGCAATTCTGAAACACCAATGGTTTCTGAAACCAATTTATAGGCAACAAAAAGAAAATCTTGTATCTTCTCTGTCATGCTTTGCTTTTCACCAAGGAGGCTCCCAGCTTGATGCCCTACCCTTCACCAGACCTGGTTTCCACAACTCTTAGCATTGTCTCGCTATCAAACAATGATGATGTGTCCCTATTCCCCTTTGGGGATATTAAAACACTGTGCCTTCAGAGTTACGGCAACTGCAGGAGTGCAGAAGATGGCTGGAATTGTGACAGGGTTGTTGGGGAAAGTCTATGTCTTTCCAGGGTAAATATTTTGAAGGGGCAGCAATCATCTGCATGTGTAAATTCTAGTTTGCTATAAATCTTATTACTTTATTCCTTATATGAATAATACTGGGACTTACACAAGCCATCATTAGCATTCAATGAAGGGCAAGACTGATAGATCAATACCCAACTCCTAAGGACTCAAGTTTTGAGGTCACTATCATGGAAGGATACTCTATAGCAAGGTTTTCCAGAATCTCATTGGTCTTCTTGTCACCCAGACCCAGTGGAGACAGTTTGGGTCACTCATAACAGTGAAGGTGGGAAATAAATCTTGGATTCATTCAACACTTTGCTTTCTCTCCATAAAATACATAGAGCTTGTTAATCAAAACCAGTTTTTAGAGAATAATGCAGACAAGATGTAGCTTGTTAGTACCCAGAATGGCTTAGTTCCTGAGAGGGGGCTGTTGAAATACAATTACAGAGAAAGTTACTTAGTATAATGTTTGAATATTATGACCCTGGAAGAGAAAGACTAATTTCATTTTTTGTTCCATTAGATACAGGAACTTGTCTACTTGCCTTTAATGTAGCTACTTATTTAGACTATGAACTCAGAAAGGTGGAAGGCATGCCTATAACTTGAGTGGCACCTCATAGACACAGATGCTTACCAATGGTGACTATGATTAAGAGCTACACAAGCTATGCACAGTTAAACCTCTAAATGATGTGACCAATCACAGTGTTTGAGCTTGGAGCAGAGAGAGTTCAGGAAGCTTGCCAAGCTCAGTGAGGCATTCTGGGGCGGGTCCAGGCAGCAGTTGGCAGGCCTGGCAGCCATGGTGAAAGGGTAGATGGAGAGAAGGAGAGGACATTCCAGAAGAAAAGTGAAATGTGATCAAAGGCACAGAAGAAGGGACAGGCATAACTTAGGATGAGGAAGTACGAATGCAAATGTTTGTGCCTCAGTGAACATTCTTATCCGTTAGGGATCAGTATACTCACAAATTTAAGGCCAGCAGGTAAAATATCAGCTGAGGTCGCCAGACTGGAGTCTATCATGAGCAGCATTTGTTAGAAAAACTTTTTATTGAGTTTGTAGCTTTTATGTACAATCTCAAAACCTTGAGCCTTATAGATAACCTTTTCTAAATCCATGAATTTGGGCAGGGAAGGTAAAATCAAATTGCTTTAGCAGCACCTTTCATGCTTCCTCACCCTGCAAATGGAGCAGTTTTCCTTGCGGTGTTAAAAGAAACCCAGGACTATTTGAGTTGTCACTTAATCAAGTGCTTTTTAAGTTTTAGAAAAAAAATGAAACAAAACATTAAGCCCACTGCTTTGGGCATGGAGTAAACTAACATCTGTTCTAGCAACCACAGTAACGGCAAAGGAATGCTAGTTATGCACTGCTTGTGGCACTGACTCTAGTTGGGAAGAACTTGAAGGACTGACCTCTGAGTCTCCTTGGTGCCCTAATGAATAGGCAAAAAGATGGCTGCTTTGCAAAGGAAAAGTGTTTATATACCTTTGTGAGACGTCATCATTCTGTAGGGAGCAGAAGGAAGAGCTTGCCTGCTTTCTGGAAGTACAACAATATAATCATGTCAGTCCCCAATAACATCTTGATCAGAGGGTACACAGAAGGACCCTGGGGCAGCTTGTGATTTGGCACTATGAACTGCCAATGAGGACAATATGGTTTGGGTTTGGCTGCTGTCTCTTCCAGGTTTGATCCACTGATTTTGCCAATTTCCAACCATTTGAAGAGCTGGCCATTATTGTAGTGTTGGCTAAACTGACAGGCTCTCAAGCTCTCTGCTTTTTGGTTCTATTTCTCAAACTCTTAACTAATTCTCCTCTTCCTCCTCTTCTCTCTTTCTCTCTCTCACTCCACACACACACACACACACACACATATTTTTGGGCCCTCTCAATTGTGCACGTCTTCCTATAGTCACGCCTTTCACAGCTGGATTTGCGAATCCAGAATGCTCAAGCCAAAAGACTCAACTGTTTGGAAGAGGCTCCATTAACCCGGGAGTAGGCCTAAATGGACACACTGGTCACTCACCAGAGCTGCGTACTTAGGATATAACATTCCTTTCAAGTTCTTATTCAGAGACCAGGTATTCTTATTGTATATACAAAATCACAGAAGCTTGGCTATCTGATATCTGAAGACCCAGAAGCGTAACTGTCAAATTAGAAAGGAAGGATCTAGAATGGAAGACACACACATAATACTAAGAAGTCAGAGGCCAGAAAACCCAAAACCATCACTTCAAAAAAATGGTGATCAGAAGACTGCCCTAGGGACAAACAGCCTCAGGATTCAAGAGTTTCTAGTAATCTGGATAATTTTAGTTCATAAAAACAGGGGAGAGTAAAATGCAAGCATTGTACCACATTTATAACACCCATTTTGTGTACAAAGTTTCCATCAGAAGCAAGACTGAGCAGCAGGTGAGAGAGGAGCTCCACTTGCAAGCGTTCTTTTGGTTCCCTTAGGTAACTGTCGCTCGGCACTGCCCCAGACCCGGGACAGCAGTGAGTGTGGCCCATCCCCCGTCCAGAACTGACCCATCAAAACAGTCCTTCGGACACATGCCTGCTCCCGGGTTAATGGAGCCTCTTCCAAACAGTTGAGTCTTTTGGCGTGAGCATTCTGGATTCGCAAATCCAGCTGTGAAAGGTGTGGCTATAGGAAGACGTGCACAATTTAGAGGGCCCAAAAATATGTGTGTGTGTGTGTGTGTGTGGAGAGAGAGAGAGAGAGAGAGAGAGAGAGAGAGAGAGAGAGAGAGAGAAGAGGGGGAAGAGGAGGATTAGGTAAGAGTTTGAGAAATAGAACCAAAAAGCAGAGAGCCTGAGAGCCTGTCAGTTTAGCCAATCCCACAACTAAGTTTTCTTTGTTATCTCTCTACCTTGTTTTCTACTCTGTTCTTTCTTTATTATTTTTGTCCTCCTCTTACCTCCTCTTGGGATGGATTTACCAATTTCTCTTTGCAATTGTGTCAATTTTTGTTTTATATATGCTGAGAATGTCCTTAAGTACAGGCTAGAAATTATATCAGGCTAGAAATATATCTAGGCTAACTGTTCCTTTTAACATTATGGAATGGTTCTTTTATTTATTTATTTTTATTTAAAAAAATTTTGGTATCATTAATATACAATTACATGAGCAACATTGTGGTTACTAGATTCCCCCTGTTATCAAGTCCCCACCACATACCCCATTACAGTCACTGTTCATCAGCATAGTAAGATGCTATAGAATCACTACTTGTCTTCTCTGTGCTACACTGCCTTCCCTGTGCAACCCCCCCTGAATTATGTGTGCTAATCATAATGCACCTTATTCCCCTTCTCCCTCCCTTCCCACCCATCCTCCCCAGTCCCTTTCCCTTCAGTAACTGTTAGTCTATTCTTGGGTTCTGCAAGTCTGCTGCTGTTTTGTTCCTTCAGTTTTTTTCTTTGTTCTTGTACTCCACAGATGAGTGAAATCATTTGGTACTTGTCTTTCTCTGCCTGGCTTATTTCTCTGAGCATAATACCTTCTAGCTCCATCCATGTTGTTGCAAATGGTAGGATTTGTTTTCTTCTTATGGATGAATAATATTCCACTGTGTATATGTACCACATCTTTTTTATCCATTCATCTACTGATGAACACTTAGGTTGCTTCCATTTCTTGGCTATTGTAAATACAGCTGGGATAAACACAGAGATGCATGTATCTTTTTGAAACTGGGCTCCTGCATTCTTAGGGTAAATTCCTAGAAGTGGAATTCCTGGGTCAAATGGTATTTCTATTTTTAGTTTTTTGAGGAACCTCCATACTGTTTTCACAATGGTTGAACTAATTTGCATTCCCACCAGCAGTGTAGGAGGGTTCCCCTTTCTCCACATCCTCACCAGCATTTGTTGTTGTTTGTCTTTTGGATGTTGGCCATCCTAACTGGTGTGAGTTGATATCTCATTGTGGTTTTAATTTGCATTTCTCTGATGATTAGCAATGTGGCGCATGTTTTCATGTGCCTGTTGGCCATCTGAGTTTCTTCTTTGGAGAAGTGTCTGTTCAGCTCCTCTGCCCATTTTTTAATTGGATTATTTGCTTTTTGTTTGTTGAGGTGTGTGTGAGCTTTTTGTGTATTTTGGATGTCAACCCCTTATCAGATATGTCATTTATGAATATATTCTCCCATACTGTAGGATGTCTTTTTGTTCTACTGATGGTGTCCTTTGCTGTACAGAAGCTTTTTAGTTTGATATAGCCCATTTTTTCAATTTTGCTTTTGTTTCCCTTGCCCATGGAGATATGTTCATAAATAAGTGTTTCATGTTTATATTCAAGAGAGTTTTGCTTATGTTTTCTTCTAAGAGTTTTATGGTTTCATGACTTACATTCAGGTCTTTGATCCGTTTTGAGTTTACTTTTGTGTATGGAGTTAGACAGTAATCCAGTTTCATTCTCTTACATGTAGCTGTCCAGTTTTGCCAACACCAGCTGGAATGGTTCCTTTTATAGCAATAATATTTTGTTGCCATGTATTTTATTTTACCTAATTCTAAAAAGCTACACTAGCTTTCTTTTGCTATTTGCCTGGTTTAACTTTTCTTATACTTTTATAGGAAGTATAAAGTACATATACTATATACTTTATTTTCAGCTTTTCTTTGTCCTTAGATTTTGAGTGCTTTTTTTTTTTGGTAAATAGCATAGCAGGGTATTTTTTAAACACCATCTGTCAATCTGTCTTTTAACTGCTGAGTTTGGTCCTTTATTTTTATGTTGGTTATGGATAATTTGGGTTTAACTTTTATTTCTAAAAATAAATATTACCATCTTAGTATGTGCTTATCTCAGAGTTTCCTAAAGTATAGATTCAGAAATTTTTTTTCTCATTTACTCTCAAAACAAGGAAATTTCAAACTTAGGGCAAACATTCTTTAAAACACTTTGAGGTAAAAATACTGCAAGTCAATTGCTCAAACATCCAAGAAAAACAAATTAGCTTGATCCTCCAAAACATATTTGCAAGGATATTTTCATGCATATGAGGGTTATCAAAATAGAGATGTTGGCAAACGCCTTTTATTTCAGTTCATAAACAACATTTGACATCTGAGTTCTGCACTCTGATATTCCTGTGGTCTTTTGCCTTTTCTACTGATGGTACAAGAAACCACTGGTCATCTTGTTAAAATAATAATAATAATAAAATACTAGGGTATTGTAAAAAAGACCTTGAATTATGTGTGGCTCTACCAAGACTAGCTAATAAGTAGACGAGAATGACTTGTGACTAGATTATCAATTGTTTATAAATGAGAGAGTGTGTTTTCAGGTTATTTGAAAATAAATTGTTCTCAGGAGGCGCTTTAAGCATACTTGGGTATGAAATACGATTCTCATTTGTATTAGGTGGGGGTTGGCTGATTTGAATCACACTCAGAGAAGCTGTCTCCGGTATCACCAACAAAAGGCTCTCATATTTATTCTCAAAATATAAAAGCCCAATTTATTTGTTATACTGTCTAAGACAGATAATGCTTCCCTTACTCCTTTGCGAACTTACTTTGTGCTAGAATTACAGACTCTCAGGGTTGGAAGGAGTCTGACAGCTTTTCCAATCCCATTGCCTATCTGTTGAACAAATGGTATTCACACAATTCTGCCAATTTGTTATATTGCCTGTGCTTGAATACAACCATAGCAGGGATCTCACTCCCACTGGAAGCAGTCAATTAGAAAGACCTTTTGAAAAATAGGCTGCAAACCGTCTATCAGCCTCTTCTACTCCTTGGATCTCTACACTAAAACCCGACACACCTGTCTCAGGACAACTTTTCAAATTTTGAAAATGGTCATCAAGTCTTTCCCCATGTCTCCAGGCTAAAGACTCCCGAATCTGCAGATTATTCTATGCAATCTACCATATTCGGTAACATATTTCAGTTTACCAGCCTGGTAGGGAATGTGTCCAGAAGCCTGTGCTGGCCCTCCCTTGAAATATCCTGGTATTTAATAAAATGCACAAATGGAGAGTTTACCTTCACCAAGTTGACAGGTTCCATCATTTCCTTAGTCTAAGATACTATACTTCTGATAATTTTACCAGAAGTCAGAGTGTCTTTAGAAACCATATCACTGTGCTGACTGCTAGAGAGTATGTATCAGTGAACAGCAACTGACACTGGATAGTTAGTAGCTAACAGGCCCTGTGCCAGCTGTAAGGGCAGGAGTTTAGCCACACTGATCTGACCCCAAAGCTCATCTTGGCTCACACTTTTCTTCTCTAACTCAGTCTTCCTCCTGTGTTTTGCTAAGCCACTTCTTTCAAAGGATACTTTGCCTGTAATTACAGCACTAATAAAGTAAAGGGCATTCTTTTTCAAAGGCTGAGTATGAAACACTAATGAGTCTCTTGTAGTCCCAGGGCTTTGGAGTGGTCACTTCCGGCACAAAGTTCTTTCAGCCCAAATAACATAAAAGTGAATGGAGCCTATTCCCTTTCCCAATGACCAAATTTATAAAACAGTGGCACCTAAATTAATGCTATTTTGTTAATATACTTGGAACATAACAAATGCTGAATTAATTTTCCTAAAATATTGATTTATGCTTCCTTTAAACGGCTTCCCATCTTCCAAACTCTGTCTTCTGTCAGTCGCACTCTCTTCCAGGTCAGTCTCCCATTTCCCCTCCAATCCAATCTCCCCTTCCTCTTCCAGACTCTGTGAAGAGTTGGCGGCTAAACAAGTGAGGAAGAGGTGGGGGTAGGAGCAAGCTGGACGGGCAGGGGAATGTTAGGGGTAAGTCAGGGTATGGGTCCGGTCCTGCCCTCCTCAACTAGTTGTCTGGAAGGGACTTGTTTTCTCCTGACATTGTTTCCAAAAATTGAGAAATACTTTGGGTAGGGTCTTGTTGGGGAAGGACACTCATGGGATAAAGTTTTTGTGGTGAGTAAATCATCAGCTGGTTACACGTTATCCCTAATTTTCTAGAATTACCTATCCAGCTCTCTTTTGCAGAAAGGGGTGAACACCTTCTTGGATAATCGGGAGGTCATCCACTAGGCCCATTATGTGGACACTCGTCCATTATGTGGACAGGCTCATGTGCCTCTGGAATAGATGGGGTAATTTTTGGGTACCTCTGTGATACTTGCTTTCCATACCCCAATGTGTATGATATTTGCCTTCTTGGAGTTTATCTTGCTTTGGCTTCTGGAAGGCAAGGACTGATTATTCTTCTTTGAGTTCCTAGCACTTTTCCCATAGTTCTATTTTTTTTTCAAAGCAGAGAGAAAGTTTTATTTGAATATAGTCCTGCCCATAGTTCTATTTTAATACATGTTTTTGGCCCTATTTGCCACCAGCAACCTCCTCCCTATGCTTCTTTCCTTACTGAAGAAACCTACGTGCTTATAGCTGCTGTATGAATTATCTATCCCAAAGATAGCTATCTATTTGATTGATAGACTGTTTTGTTGATCTTGGAAAAGAAACAGAAGAAAAAAAGTCTTCTCTGATTTCTATTTTTTTTTCTGAAGAGTGTACAATAATTTTTTATTACGTTGGAAGGCGAGATTGCCATTCAGCACAGGCTTCTGGACTCATTCCCTACCAGGCTGGTAAATTCAAGAAATTTTGGCAAGGGCAGTCATGCCAACTGTGTGTTGACCTAGAAGGCCATATGATTACAAAACCGGGCTGGATTTGTATTTTCCCAAGTTACTTCAAAGCATTTGGTAACAGAATTGAACTGCCCTACAATGCAGATGCGGGAAGCTACCTAGGACAGAACTCTGGAGATTGTTCTGTGAAGTGGTCTGTACCCTCCCCCTGCAGCCTCTCTTAGTTGCGGCCACTGTAGCCTCCACCTGTGAGTGCCAGCACACCCCCTTAATCGCCAGCCCCAACCCACGCAGTCCAAGCACCCTCAGTCTTGGCTGGCAGCATCCAGATGAGCTGAACTGCCACAGCCAAAGTTTCTGGTGTTCCAGGGTGAGCTCAGGCCATGCCAATGTTCCATAAGTCACAACTTTTCCAGTTGTCTAGATTCTTTTCTTTTTTTTGGAAGATTAACAATGCTTATTTCCTGAATGAGGAAAGATCAGGTGTTAACATCAAAACTGCGTCATGTATTATGTTTAAATTAAATATTAGAGAAACCCTAAAATACGGCTGGTAAGGAAGGCTTTTCTAATTGGCCCTAAGTCATTTCACCTCTGATCATCTCTTTTGGTACCCCATCCCAACCAGTCATAGCTACACTGCACCAGCACTTGTCTTTACTCAGGCCACTCCCTTAGCAAATCCCCACTCTTTCATCATCTCTTCTGTAAATCCTTTGATTTCCCCAGACATTTCACTTCATAGTATCACAGGGTGTTGTTCATTTCTCTGTAAAGGAACTTATCACATTAAATTACAATTTCTTGGAGTACTTATCTGTTTCCCATGTCTTAGATGTGTTCCTTGGACTTAGGAAATGTAGTTACTAGATTCTTTCTCAGTCTATATGTCTGTCTGGCATCCAGCCTTGTGCTATGGATGCTCATGGACCAGGGGCCCACCCTGAATTTTGATCCAGTTGAATGGGCTATTTCTAGACTCCTTCTCTAGACCCCTGACAAGAGTCTGTTCCTGGTGGAGCTGGTACTGTGCTGAAGAGGTCTTTGACTCTTGCCCTGCCTGGGATCACTGGTTGTAGTTTCTCAGCTGGCAGACTATCCCTTCTAAATCATGCTCAAGCTCCCCATGCTCTTTGTATGTGCCTATTAGATTGCTGGCCATACTCTCTGGAGGACTATCCTCCAACCAGCTCAGTGCCTCCTATTCCAATCCTATGTCATCTGGCTCCCTTTCTTTCCTACTAGCAGGTGCCATCGGTCTCAGTAGGACCCATGGTTCATTCAGTCGGTTACCAACTCTCTATTGAGCAACAGCGATATGCAGTCATTGTGCTGGGTGCTGGGTTGCAATGATGAACAAGACAAGTCTGCTTTTCCTCAAGTTGCACATGGACTACACTGTGTAAGAGGACAATTATTCTTTCCCGTGCCATGCTCTCTTTACTCCAAGTTTATAGTTGTCTCCAAACTTATAACCTACCTCCGTAAGGCTGCTGGAGGGCTGTTCTCGTATGATCTATCAGGAGCTATGAAGTGTTAAAAACAATACTGATGTTAGCTGGGCTTTCTTCCTAAAACAAGGAGCAACAAGTCTGTGGCTTACCAGGCCTTAGTGTGAAAGGGGGAAACTTGAAGTTTCAACTTGAAATATGGAAAGGAGCATTTGGAGAGAAAGTTATGTGACTATAAAACTTCAGCAACACAAAAGGGAGAAGGTCCCTGGCTTGGTCACATTATTCTTTTAGGTTAAGCTCCTAGTTTTATACTAGAAAATACTGTCCAAAAGAAGGAACATAAAAGAGAGGGTTCTGATTTTAAATCTTTGGATTCTTAAATAAATAGGATAGGGTGTGAATCAGGAGAGTAAATCTTTTTTCTTAAATAGATTTTAATAATCAAAAAAAAAAAGCTTTGGAGGACAATTAGTATCAGGTAAGTATAACAATAAGAATCCTGTGTCTTTAGGATTTTTACCTGGTAAGCTTATTAAAATGCAGACTCCTGGCCTCTGCCACCCCAAGAAATTTCAATTCTTTAGGGTTTCTCAACTTGGTAAAACTGAAATTTTGGACTGGATAATTCTTTGTACTGGGTGGGGGCTCTCCCGTGCATCATTGGTCTCTCTTTCTCAAATGAGTATCGAGAAAAGAATATCACTTGTTTTAGAAAAGAGTAGTGTGAATTCATGAAAATCTGAAGGATAAAATGGTCAAAAAAAGTCCTTGGGAAACAAGTCGGCCTCATGTTCATCCCCACAGAAATCAAACCATACTCCAAAACCACAGTGCAGGGCAGCTGCTTCAGGGGACACTTTGGGACCAAGTCTGCCATAAAGGTTTTTTTGAAGTTACAGATCTCATCTGTAGGAGATGCTACCTCCTCTAATAAAATGCCTCCAAATATTTGGTATGATAGAATATGTTAAATAATAATAGGAACTTTCTGTGTGGTAATAATGCAGAAATGTCAGTAAGTACTTGCTGTAGTTCATTTTTTGAATTATTCTAAATAGTCCCCTTATGTTACTCTTGATTCATTTACTGAGAAAACTGTTTTTTTTTTTTCTAAAAATAGTGAAGACTCTTCTGCCTCTTCCCATTTGATTTACCACCACACCTAATTTACTGGTGTTTGTTTTCCCTTGTTATCCTGCAGGCAAGATCTTCAAAGTCATCCCCAGCCTGTTCCTAAGGATACAGGCTTATAGTGGACTCAAAAGGAAGCCTAATTCTTAAGCAGGGAAACATTGCCTGTTTATAATCTGCAAAGCATGAGCAGCAAATCTTTTAATGAGACAAGCCATTGGGCTTTTACTTGGCAGGGTTAGAGAATGTTGGTAAACTAGTAAATAGCTATCATTCTTTGACAGACTACCATGTACTTCAAGTCCCTTATAAACCTAACCTTTGATCTTTACAACAACCATGTAAAACAGGCTCTGAGACAGGTTCAGGTTAACTTGCCCAAGGTCATCCTGGGAAGTGGTAGGGCTGGGATTTGAAATCAGGACTTCCAGACTCAATATCCTGTATTCTTAACCCCTCCATTATGTTACAATTATTGAGCAATTGTTGTTTTGATGCTTCTGGGCTGCGTTTGTTACATTTTTATTTTCATTCAACAAATTCTTTTTGAACAGTGACTTGACCTGGGTCCTCTCAAATTTATTCAACCTTGTTGCTGTTTGCAGCCAAGCTGTTTTTCATGTAAATTAGGAGGGGAAAGGGCAGGTTCACCACTGACTTAGTGCTAGTTTTCAAATCTTATATCTAACTTTATGTCACTTTCCTTTCTTCAAAGATGGTGATTTTCCATCCTGGAAGCCAATACAAAGTAAGTCCTGAATATAGTTAATAGGAATGAGTACCAGGGGAGCCTCATTGCTACTATACTGGGTGACCAGGGGTATGTGGTGTACATCCTAGCAGAGTAGCTGCCAACCTGAGAAATGGCCCATATTGGAAGGCACCAGAAACTCATGCAAAATGAGTGGGAAAGAAAAAAGTTACAGTCCCGAGGAGGGACTATGAACAAACTATGTTCAGAGATGTATCTGGTCCATTCAGGGGATGGTCCCGTCCCATCTTGTGCCCTTTCAAATCACCACTTGGGCTTTCTCCTCCATGATGCCATTGTGACGCTTCTTAAATTCACAACTCCTTTCCCTCTGTGAGACTCTATAGCATGTATGTCGAACTCACACAATCCTGTTCTTTATTACATACTCTTTTTTTTGGAAAAACTTGAGCAGCAAAAGAAATGAAATTTTCATGCAAGCTTGCATTATAACACAAAGTATAAAATAAGTTTTCACAGCATAAATAAATCATTGAATCAAGAAATAAATGGGAAAGAGGAGACAAATCTCCCATGCAAAATTCCAAGTCATTTATGTACGTAGGTAGCCCCTGACGAGGAGTGTAACTCTCCAGTCCTTAAGGGTGGGCTGGGCATGGTAACTTCTTTCTAAAGAGCACAGTGCAGAGAAGGGGACAAAAAGAGTAACTTCACAGTGGGGAAACTTGACAGCCACTACCTCAGCCAAATAAATAATCAAGGTCAATACCAAATGTGGTAAGTCATATTACATACTCTTTTATATGCTGTTGGACTGGTTTCTCCAACTGGAATTTGAGTTCCTTAAGGAGAGCAAGTCTGTAAAATGTAAATGCAGCACTGGAAACATGGTAGTTCAAGAACTGCTCGCTGAATGATTCCCTGATTTTTGTATACTTTTGTTCAGAAAGTATAGAATTTCAAGGTATTTATCTAAAAGAAGACAATCTTTCACAGAGAGTTCTTTAAGGTGCTAAAATTTGATTGCTCTGTTCTCAAAAGGGCAAACCTCTTTTTGGTATTTCAAAGCAGCCCCATGCTAGTGATTTTCTCACCTATTGCTTGTGGTTGGGGAATAAAGGGGAGGCCAGTTAAGACTACAGAGCTGGGATATATTTACAGATGCTGGTGAGAGAGACTTTGGATGTTTTACCATTTCCTATAGTCCTGGAGCTCAACAAAGTTTACCATTTGTATAGGAATCTATTAGCTCTTGGATGGAAAAAAATTTCCTGTAAAACTTCATGGAATTTTTGCTCCTGGCAGGGCCAATGGTTATTCATTGTGGATCTTGAAAAGTTTGTGACATGGTTGTCCAAATGGGCACTAAATAAAGCGAAAAAAGAAAAGTCTCAACTACATATTTTAGAATTATTTTTGGTTCCAGGTGATGGGCTGGGCAGGCTGTGACTGGCACTGACGAGACTAACCCTTTCCTCAGACCCAGGGGATCACTTTTGATCTGAAAATCTTGTCCTCCACACCAGCTGCCCAAGAAACAAATACAAGTCCAACCCTTACTTCATATTCTGGATGACCATATGCTCCACCTGCATCGCTACTTTGTCCAGCAATGGCTTCAGTCTTTTAAATTTCAGCTTCCATGTAGGGCCCTGTTGGGGACTGGGGTTTTGTTTGAATATAGGTCCCTTTCTCTGGATGGGTTTGGCCATCTTGTCTGCCCCGTTCCATCACCTGGGCTTGGCTGAAGGCAAACATGCACTTGTAGGCTACATCTTATCTCAGAACAGTCCTTTTAATAAAATAATCAGACACTGAGGTGAGGAGCCAACTCTCTAGGGAGAATCTCCTATTAGTCCAATAATTTTGACTTAAGTCCCACTATAGTAACAACTAACATTTACTGAGCGCTTGCTTACTACCTGCCAGGCTTTCCACCAAGCAATTTACCTATATCATTTCATTTAATATTCACATTACTGATAAGAGATGTAAGTTATTATTACACTAATTTTACAGATTGGGAAACTGAGGGACAAAGGGGCTCAATAATTTGGTCAAGGCCACGCAACTAGTCAACAGCAAAGCTGCCCCCCAGTTTTCCCTTCTGCCCGGAATCTTCTCCTCCTTCTGTCTTACATCTGTCAGTTGAGGGCAACTCCGTCCTTTCAGGTTCTTAGGCCAAAGCCCTTGGGACCATTCTTGACAACTGGTCTTCTCAAGTCCTACATTCAGTGCTTTGGGAAATCCATTAGCTTTGCCTTCAAAAGAAATCTGACTCTGAGGGCTTCTTCCATCTCTGCTGCTCCTTGCTGAGCCAAGCCACCACCATCTTTGGCCTGAAATACTGCCATAACCCTCCTGACCAATCATAGTCCCTCTACCCTTGTCTTCCCACAGGCTCTTCTGGCAGCCAGAGTGACCTTTCAGTGTAAGTCACAACATATTGCTCCTCTGTGTAAAGCCAAAGTCTTGCAAAGCCCCCCACTCTCCATCCCCACTATCTCCCTGCCTCCTGCTGGTCTCACTCACTCTCTTCCAGCCAATGACCAGTAGCCTTCTTGCTCTGTTTGGAACACAGCAGGTGTCTCCAGCCTCGGGCCTAAGTGCTGGGGCTCTTGGCTTGGCATGTTTTTCTGCCGGGAGCCTCACGGTTAACTTCAAGGGCTCTACTCGAATTCCACCTTCTCAGTGTACCTCTGTTTATATTACACTCGCTCAAGTACTACCTAATCCTCTTCCTTTGCTCTATTTTTTCTATAGCACACATGTTATTTTTTAACATGGCATGTAATTCATTCGTTATGTTTAGTGTTTACTCTCTGCCTTCCTGCCCCCACCCCCACCCCCACGGCCCACTAACCAGATAGAGATTTTTGTCTGTAATATTCTCTGATGTACCCCAAGTACCCAGGACAGTGCCTGGCAGGGTTGTGTGTGATTAATGAGTATTTGTTGAATAAATGAATGAATGGACCTGGATCTCAAATGTTAGGGTGCTTGTAGTTGTGTTATAGACATACTACTTTCTCAAGTGAAAAGGGGAATAATGCAGATGTTATGAGGTGGTGTTGATCAAGGGTCAGCTGAAGCAAAAGCTTAGGGATATGCACTTAGATGAGGGGGATACAAGACATGAGGCTGGAGGTGGGAAGATATATAGGACTTACTGGGAGCCCTTCTCATTTTGCAGTATGTTAGCGAGCACACCCTTTCTTGCTGGCTTACAGGGACAGGGCTTACAGTCACAGTCCCGTGTCTGCCACACCACTGGCTTGGTCCCAAGACATTTCCCCTCCCCCCGCCCTGCCCTGGGGCCCTGAGGGCCTGGCTGTTTCTTTGTGGTATGGTGAGACATAATGGGAAATACAGCCCCAAGTTGTTGAATCACTCAAAAGCAGGGAGGAATGTAGAATGGAGTTGTTAGATTTGGGGTATGTTAATCATTTCCTGCAGGTTGGCAGGTTCCAGAAGGGTCAGCTTCTAAAAGAATCACGCAGCGTACACCTGAAGAAGTTTCACTGCATCTACACACAGTTTTCGTATTTGGTCTTTAGACCTGATGTTCTACCAAGGGATGCCTGAGACACACATTTCTCAATGGTGACACTTCTCTGTGACAATCTTAGTTTCTTACTTCGGTCAAGTAAAACTTTTCTATTGTCTGTACTCATTGCACAGGCTTACCCTGCTTTCAAGAAAATTGGTTTTCTCTTAACAGGATGAAAAGTGTGTTGGGGAGAGATGTTGTTCATCATCAGGCCTAACTGCCTGCTCATCTATGAGATAAGTTGTTTTCATCTTTCCTGGCTTCAGTGCATGCCCATCTGTCATGCACTTGTGTCCTGTAAGGGTTCCCAGTCATTGCTGCACAAGTCTTAAGGACACAAACCCCAATTACTGAGGGGTTCTAATGACATGTCTTCCAAAGGTCAGCCAGTATCTGCCCAAACTGACCATCAGGCCAAACATATTAGTCTCTAGGAGGATCTAATGGGAAAAATGTAATTGTGGAACTGCTCCTGTTAGGGGCTGAGGTCTGTGGATGAGCTAATGAAGCACTGACTGGCCTTTGACAGGGTCCAAGACCCTGGCAATGGGTGGGAGCAACTACACAGGCTGAAGAGATCCCAGCCATAGCTGCACAAGACAATCTCCCATGGAGGCCTCCGAACCACCAGAGACTTTGTTTCAGCTGGTCTGGTATGAGGCCAGGGCATCAATATTTTTTAAAAGCTCTCCAGGTGACTTTACATGTAGCCAGAAATGAAACCCACCTGACATGAAGGATCCAGAGAAGGGAGACGGGAGTTGCTGGTGGAGAGAACACAGCCCCATTCCTGCCTCAGTTTCCCATTTTCTCCTGGTTTATTTTTATAATATGGACACAACCATACAGACAAGCCACAACTCTTCCCATTCTAAATAAAACACTCTCTTTATACTCCATTTAGTTACTGCCCCATTTTCTGCTTTCTGTAAGAGAAAACTCCCTAGGATGTGCTTTCTATATGTGCCATCCAATTTCTCTCCACACGTTTCCACCTAAACCCAGTCCCATTGTCCCCCCTCACAACTGCACAGACACCACTGGGTCATGCCCTCAGTCACAGTCGGGACACGGGGAGCCTGGAGGAGTCCCACACAGGCCCTGATACATGCTGGGGTGCGGCACGCCCCTGATGGGGCCATGGCTGGCCCAGCAGTGCTGGAATCACAGCTTAGTGAGCAGAATGCACCCCTGGAAAAGTCACCAGGGAGGTGAGAATGGCAATGAAACCTTCAACAAAGGGAAATGATGACTCACACAGTGTGTGGTGGTGATGATGACAGAGCTGGAGATGAAAGAGAGGCCATCGTTCATGCTGACCTGAAGTGCGGCTTTCCTGCAATGACAAGGGAACCGGAGACACTCAGCACAGCATGCAAGGCACATGGCCCAGAGGCCCCCTGCAGGCTCTGCTCTTAATCACCCTTAGGACTAGTCTCTTCCCTGGGGGCCTGAGCTGTCTCCTTTGTAAGATGTGCATGATGGTCTCTGGGGCCCATTCACCCCTAATGTTCTACAGAGATGTCAGTGTAAGCTTGGCTGGTGGGTTAAGACGGTGCATTCAGCCCTTCTTTACTGCAGCGAATTGCACTGAATAAGCAAAGCCTGCTCCCATTTAATTTACTTGTCACATTGTGGTAGGACAAAGTACTCTTAAAAAATGGTCCAAGTTAGTGGGGATTCATTCTCTGGACTCTCAGTGATCTGATTCCGATGGGGATGGCTTTGCTGTATTTAGCAAACTTACAGAGGTACAGCTGCAGATGAAATAATGTGCCCCCTATCTCTTTACTCACACATGAACTTGCATTTTATATCATGGACACAAGGCTAGTTGGTGGAATCACAGGCCAATATCAGGTAACCAGAGTTGGAGGCTTTACATGTTGAACAAATGATTGGAGGTAGGATTCAGAGGAACAAGTTTAGCATTTTTCCCTTAGAGCTACCATTCTATCTTCAGCGTGTTACAGACATGTTTACAGATAAACTAGGTCATGTCTCTCTGTTTCCCCACATATTTATTTTCTTCGCTCAGGGTGCTAATTCTCTTGTCTTTGCATATTTTGATTGCATCTCACTAACAATTGCACCACCGTAACATTTTCCCCATGAGTGAGTTCAGGGAACCTCGTGCCATCTGGGTGAATACCTGATACTCTGCAGAAGTGCAGACAAAGGAGCACTGAGCTTGGCCTGAATCTGGGGTCTTGAAGCAGCTGTGCACCCGCTTAGCCCTCCTGAGCTTCCTTTCTGAGTTTCCTTATCTTTAAGGAGTTAATCGCCTTGCAGGACTACTACTGTGACAGGTTGAGAGGTTGAGATAACGTTTGTGGGGGCCTTTTGGGAAGTGTGCAAGCTTTCTGGAAATGTGGCTGTGATTAAGCCAGACAGGCCTGGGTTTGAACCTAGACTCCCTCACTGTGTGAACTTGGGCAAACTCCTGGAATTCTCTTAGCCCAGATTCCACATCTGCAAAACTGGGATGATAGGAGAATCTGGTTCATGGGAATTTGGGAGGATAAAGTGAGATAGCCTTTGTGAAACATTCATCCTGTTGCCTTGCTCACTGTAAGCATCATCATCATTATGTGGAGAAGTCCAGAGAAAGGCTCCATGGTGACAATGAAGAGGACACTCTCTTTTCCCTTCATCCCCTCTGCCTCCTCAATCCTCCCTAGCTGGGTGGTTCAGTTGGTGGAAACTTACATGCCAACTTCTTTTAGGACAGGTGCTGGACACAGCAAATAAGTATCTTCCACAGCAAAGGGCTTCTCATCTGTAAAAAGGAAATCGCTGGATTAAAAGGAGTAAATCAAGTTTATAATCTCATATTTAGTGACTCCTGAAACCATGAACCAAGTCCTGGGAGACATTAGAAGAACAATAACCCTTTGAAGGAGAAACTTGTTTTCAGCTGTAAAATTCCCTAGAGTGAACTCAAGGTCTCCTGACTGGTAGTAGTCCTTGACTTGGTACATTCAGTTGAGTCACTGGATGAGCAAAGAGACTGAGCTCTTACCTTACACCAGGCATAACTGAAAATAAAAAGATATTAGACTATTCTTCAGAGAGCTTCAGGTTTAAGTCTAGTTTGAGAGAGAAGCCATAGTTGTGGAAAAAAATCACTGATGCAGCATTATTTATAATAACCAAGATATGGAAGCAACCTGAGTACCCAGGATGGGTGAATGGATAAAGATGTGATAAATATAATAGAATATTATCCCACTATAAAAAAGAGGAAATCTTGCTATTAGAGACAAATGGATGACCTTGAGAGCATTATGCTGAGTGAAGTCAGACAGAAAGACAGATACTATGTGATCTCACTTATATGTGGAATCTAAAAAAGAAAAAAATAAAAGAAACTAAACTCATAGGTATAGAGAAGAGATTGGGGTTACCAGAGGTGGGGTTTGGGGATGGAGGTGAAATGGGTGAAGGGCACCAAAAGGTACAAAGTTCCAGTTATAAAATAAGTCCTGGGGATATAATGTATAGCATGGTGACTATAGTTAATACTGTATGGGATAACTGAAAGTTGCTAAGAGAATAAATCTTAAAAGTTCTCATCACAAGAAAAATATGTGACTACATTTTACATTTTTGGTGTAGAAATAGGTTTTTTTAAATTAAGGTATCATTAATATACACTCTTATGAAGGTTTCACATGAAAAACATTGTGGTTACTATATTCACCCATATTATCAAGTCCCCCCCATGCCCCATTGCAGTCACTGTCCACAGTGTAGTAAGATGCCACAGAGTCACTATTTGTCTTCTCTGTGCTGCACTGTCTTCCCTGTGACCCCCACACACACCATGTGTAACAATCATAATACCCCTCAATCCCCTTCTCCCTCCCACCCCACACACCCTCCCCAATCCCTTCCCTTTGGTAACTGCTAGTCCCTTCTTGGTGTCTGTGAGTCTGCTGCTGTTCTGTTCCTTCAGTTTTGCTTCGTTATTATTACCCCACAAATGAGGAAAATCATTTGGTACTTGTCTTTCTCCACCTGTCTTTCTTCACTGAGGATAATACCCTCCAGCTCCATCCATGTTGTTGCAAATGGTAGGATTTGTTTTCTTCTCATGGCTGAATAGTATTCCATTGTGTATATGTACCACATCTTCTTTATCCATTCATCTACTCATGGACACTTAAGTTGCTTCATATCTTGGCTATTGTAAATAGTGCAGCAATAAACAGGGGTGCATATGTCCTTTTGAATCAGGGATCTTGCTTTCTTTGGGTAAATTTCTACGAGTGGAATTCCTGGGTCAAATGGTATTTCTATTTTTAGTTTTTTGAGGAACCTCCTATTGCTTTCCACAGTGGTTGAATTAATTTACATTCCCAGTCTAGGCAGTCTAGGAGGTTCCCCTTTCTCCACATCCTCACTGGCATTTGTTGTGCCTTATCTTTTGGAGGTTGACCATCCTAACTGGTGTGAGGTGATATCTCATTGTGGTTTTAATTTGCATTTCCCTGATAATTAGTGATGTGAAGCATCTTTTCATGTGCCTGTGGGCCATCTGAATTTCTTCTTTGGAGAATTGTCTGTTCATATCCTCTGTCCATTTTTTAATAGGGTTATTTGCTTTTTGGGTGTTGAGGTGTGTGATTCCTTTATATATTTTGGATGTTAAACCCTTGTTGGATATGTCTTTTACAAATTATATTCTCCCATGCTGTAGGATGCCTTTTAGTTCTACTGATGGTGTCCTTTGCTGTACAGATGCTTTGTAGCTTGATGTAGTCCCATTTGTTCATTTTTGCTTTTGTTTCCCTTGCCTGAGGAGATGTGTTCAGGAAAAAGTTGCTCATGTTTATATTCAAGAGACTTTCACCTGTGTTTTCTTCTAAGAGTTTCATGGTTTCATGACTTACATTCAGGTCTTTTATCCATTTTGTGTTTACTTTTGTGTAAGGAGTTAAACAGTAATCCAGTTTCATTCTCTTACATGCAGCTGTCCAGCTTTGCCAACACCAGTTGCTGAAGAGGCTGTCATTTCTCCATGGTATGTCCATGGCTCTTTTATCATATATTAATTGATCATACATGCATGGGTTTATATCTGGGATCTCTATTCTGTTCCATTGACTATGGCTCTGTTCTTGTGCCAGTACCAAATTGTCTTGATTACTGTGACTTTGTAGTAAAGCTTGAAGTCAGGGAGCACAATCCCCCTAGCTTTATTCTTCCTTCTCAGGATTGCTTTGGCTATTCAGGGTCTTTTGTGGTTCCACACGAATTTTAGAACTATTTGCTCTAGTTCATTGAAGAATGCCATTGGTATTTTGATAGGGATTGCATTGAATCTGTAGATTTCTCTAGGCAGGTTGGCCATTTTGATAATATTAATTGTTCCTATCCATGAGCATGGGATATATTTCTATTTATTGCTATCTTTTTAGTTTCTCTCATGAGTGTCTTGTAGTTTTCAGGGTATAGGTCTTTCCCTTCCTTGGTTAGGTTTTTTCCTAGGTATTTTATTCTTTTTGATACAATTGTGAATGGAATTGTTTTCTGATTTCTCTTTCTGCTAGTTCATCATTAGTATATAGGAATGCAACAGATTTCTGTGTATTGATGATTTTGTATCCTGCTACTTTGCTGAATTCAGTTATTAGTTCTAATAATTTGGGGTGGATTCGTTAGGATTTTTTATGTATAATATCATGTCATCTGCAAACAGGGACAATTTAACTTCTTCCTTACTAATCTGGATTCGTTTTATTTTTGTGTTGTCTGATTGCCATGGCTAGGACCTCCAGAACTATGTGGAATAAAAGTGGCGAGAGTGGGCATCCTTTTCTTGTTCCCAATCTTAAAGGAAAAGCTTTCAGCTTCTCACTGTTAAGTATGATGTTGGCTGTGGGTTTGTCATATATGACCTTTATTATATTGAGGTACTTGCCCTCTATACCCATTTTGTTGAGTTTTGTCATGAATGGATTTTGAATTTTGTTGAATGCTTTTTCAGCATCTATGGAGATGATCACATGGTTTTTGTCCTTTTTGTTGACATGGTGTATGATGTCAATTGATTTTCAAATATTGTATCATCCTTGCATACCTGGAATAAATCCTACTTGATCATGATGAATGATCTTTTTGATGTATTTTTGAATTGGGTTTGCTAATATTTTGTTGAGTATTTTTGCATCTATGTTCATCAGGGATATTGGTCTATAGTTTTCTTTTTTTGTGGTGTCTTTGCTGGTTTTGGTATTAGAGTGATGCTGGCCTCATAGAATGAGTTTGGAAGTATTCCCTCCTACTATTTGGGAAATGTTACAGACAATGGGTATTAGGGTTTCACTAAATGTTTGATAAAATTCAGCGGTGAAGCCATCTGGTCCAGGAGTTTTGTTCTTAGGTAGTTTTTGATTACCAATTCAATTTCATTGCTGATAATTGGTCTGTTCAGATTTTCTGTTTCTTCCTGGGTCATCCTTGGAAAGTTGTGTTTTCCTAGAAAGTTGTCCATTTCTTCTAGGTTATCCAGTTTGTTAGCATATAATTTTTCATAGTATTCTCTCATAATTCTTTGTATTTCTGTGGTGTCCGTAATGATTTTTTCTTTCTCATTTCTGATTCTTTTTATGTGTGTAGACTCTCTTTTTTTCTTGGTAAGTCTGGCTAGGGGTTTATCTATTTTGTTTATTTTTTCAAAGAAGCAGCTCCTGCTTTCATTGATTCTTTCTATTGTTATATTCTTCTTAATTTTATTGATTTCTGCTCTAATCTTTATTATGTCCCTCCTTCTACTTACTTTGGGCCTCATTTGTTCTTTTACTAGTTTTGTTAATTGTGAGTTTAGAGTGTTCATATGGGATTGTTCTTCTTTCCTGAAGTAGGCCTGTATTGCAATATACTTCCCTCTTATCATGGCCTTCACTGCGTCCCACAGATTTTCTGGTATTTAATCATTGTTGTCATTTGTCTCCATAAATTGCTTGATCTCTGTTTTATTGTGGTCATCGATCCACTGATTATTTAGGAGCATGTTGTTAAGCCTCCATGTGTTAGTGGGCTGTTTTGTTTTCTTTGTACAATTTATTTCTAGTTTTATAACCTTGTGGTCTGAGAAGCTGGTTGGTACAATTTCAATCTTTTTGAGTTTACTAAGGCTCTTTTTGTGAACTAGTATATGATCTAGTCTTGAAAATGTTCCATGTGCACTTGAGAAGAATGTATATCCTGTTGCTTTTGGGTGTAGTGTTCTGTAGATGTCTGTTAGGTCCATCTGTTCTAATACATTGTTCAGTGCCTCTGTCTCCTTACTTATTTTTCTGTCTGGTTGATTTGTCCTTTGGTGTGGTGTGTTGAAGTCTCCGAAAATGAATGTATTGCATTCTGTTTCCCCCTTTAATTCTGTTAGTATTTGTTTCACACATGTAGGTGCTCCTGTGTTGGGTGCATAGATATTTATAATGGTTATATCCTCTTGTTGGACTGCCCCTTTGTCATTATATAATATCCTTCTTTGTCTCCTGTTACTTTCTTTGTTTTGAAGTCTATTTTGTCTGATACAAGTATTGCAACTCCTGCTTTTTTCTCCCTATTAGTTGCATGAAGTAACTTTTTCCATCCCTTCACTTTTAGTCTGTGTATGTCTTTGGGTTTGAAGTGAGTCCCTTGTAGGCAGCATATAGATTGTCTTGTTTTCTTTTTATCCATTCAGTGACTCTATGTGTTTTGATTGGTGCATTCAGGGCATTTACATTTAGGGTGGTTATTGATAGGTATGTACTTACTGCCATTGCAGGCTTTAGATTAGTGGTTACCAAAGGCTCAAGGGTAACTTTCTTACTTTCTAAGAGTCTAACTTAACTCACTTAGTAGACTATTACAAACACAGTCTAAAGGTTCTTTGTTGTTTCCTCCTTTTTTTCCTCTTCCATTCTTTATATATTAGGAATCATATTCTGTACTCTTTGTCCATCCCTTGACTGACTTTGGGGGTAGTTGATTTGATTTTCCATCTGCTTAGTAATTAATTGGTGTACTTTTTTATTGTGATTTTTTTCCTCCAGTGACAGCTATTTAGCCTAAGGAACACTCCTATGTATAGCACTCCCTCCAAAATGCACTGTAGAGATAGTTTCTGGGAGTTAAATTCTCTTAGCGTTGGCTTATGTGGAAATTGTTTAATCCCTCCTTCAAATTTAAATGATAATCTTGCCAGGTAGGGTATTCTTGGTTTGAGGCCCTTCTGCTTCATTGCATTAAATATATCATGCCACTCCCTTCTGGCCTGTGAGGTTTCTGTTGAGAAGTCTGATGATAGCCTGATGGGTTTTCCTTTGTAGGTGATCTTTTTTCTCTCTCTTGCTGCTTTTAATACTGTCTTTATCCTGGATATTTGGTATTTTAATTATTATATGTCTTGGTGTTGTCTTCCTTGGGTCTCTTATGTTGGGAGATCTGTGCACCTCCATGGCCTGAGAGACTATCTCCTTCCCTAGATTGGGGAAGTTTTCAGCAATTACCTCCTCATAGACACTTTTTATCTCTTTTTCTCTCTCCTCTTCTTCTGGTACCCCTATAATGCAAATATTGTTCTGTTTGCATTGGTCACACAGTTCTCTCAATATTCTTTCATTCGTAGAGATCCTTTTTTCTCTCTGTGCCTCAGCTTCTTCGTATTCCTATTATCTAATTTGTATTTCATTTACTGTCTCCTTTACTTCATATAATCTGTTTTTAAATCCCTCCATTGTTTGTTTCATTTCAGGTACTGTATTCTTCAACATTTGTATCTTATTCTTCAATTCCTCCCTGAGTTCTTGAATATTTTTCTGTAGCTCCCTAAGCATGTTTATGATTTTTATTTTGAAGTCTCTTTCAGGAAGATTGATGAGTTCAGTTTCACTTGGCCCTCTTTCTGGTGTTTGTGGGATTTTTGTTTGAACCAGGTTCCTTTGAGTTTTCATATTTGTAGGTGGTGACCTGTAGTGCCCCAAAGCTCTACTCTCTGGAACTGCTTAGCCACTGGAGCAATGGCGGGGTTCACAGGCAAGGGCACTGGTGTCTTTCAGGAGGAAAGAGCTTCCGGCTTCCATGCCTGCCTTCACTGCCAGGGCCAGTAGGCCAAGTGCACATGGAAAAGCCTCTATGCTTTGCACTTGTAGCTGCCATAGGTGGGGCCGCCCTATGACTGTCCTGGTGCAATGGTGAGTGCAGCTGGTTTGTGAACTGGTGCTGGCTGGGAGTAAGGAATGGCAGGCTGCATATTGTGGTGGGGAGCCTCATGGCTGTGTAGCTAGCCAGGGGTATGGAGCATCTAAAGTGCCCAAAATTTCAACCTGCTGGGCTGAGTGCACCCAGACAATATTGTCCACCTGTCCTTTCTCCTGAGCAGGAAGCTCTGTGCAATCCTTGCCCCTTTAGCAGCACTCTCACTGTTAGGAGGTCTTTCAGACTTCCCACCTTTCTTTTGTCCCAGAGTGGCCAGTTGTGCATATGTGTTTTCCACAAGCAGCTGGAATCTCAGTCTTTCCAAGTATTCTGCCTGTCTTAGCTTTCCAACCCCACTAATCTCCAGGGCACCATGTAATGTAGGTTCATGCTCCCAGAGTGGATCTCTAGGGCTGGCTGTTAAGCAGTCCTAGACCTCCACCCTCTCCCTGGTCCATTTCTCTTCCTCCCTCCAATGAGCTGGGGTGGCTGAAGGGCTTGGGTCCCTCTGGATTATGGCTTTGGTAGTTTACCCTTTTCCTTGAGGTCTGTTGTTATCCCCAGGTGTCGGGAGTCTGCTGCAGCCTTCTTTCCTGTTGCTCTTTCAGGATTAGATATATTTGCTATATTTTCATATTATATGTGGTTTTGGGAGGAGGTTTCTGTCTCACCTCTCACTGCCATTTTTAAGCCTCTCCTCAAAGCAGCAAAATTCTTACTCTGATGATGGATGTTAACTAGACTTACTGGGTGATCATTTCAAAATTGATACAAATATTGACTCATTATGTTGTACACCTGAACCTCATATAATGTTGTGTTTCATTTATATCTCAATAAAAAACAAAAAGAAAAAGAAGAAATGTGCTGACAGATACAAGAAGTGGCTAAGCCAAATTATTGTTTGGCTTCAAAGGCAAGAGAGTTCCCTGTAGGGAGGTGACAAAGTGAGGCCAGAGGGGACACCCAACTTGGGCTGTTGAGACATGGGGAAGAGGCGTTACTGGTAGGAGCAATGGCATGACTAAAGGGAGCAAACAAAGGGTATGACACAGTGAAGGATGACAGGGAGATCAGAAAAGATCAGTACAGGAGGAAGTTTGGTCCAGATTCTTTGAGTTAGACTGAGGGATTTGGGCATAGGTTTGTTAGCTATGAAAAGAAGTTTGGAGGTTTAGAGAAAAAGTTAAAGTGATGATTTTGGAAGTTTTAACAAATATGGCTGTGAGAGATGGGAGTGGAGGTCTCGAGTGTGAAGTTCTTGCTCTTACCCTGATGGATGACCCTGATGGATAAAGCTTAAGCAGCTTTAATCTTGAACTCCTCAAGAACTTCATTGTGTCCCAGATTCTGAGGCCAGAAGCATGGCTGAGAAGTTAACATTTTAACTTTAAATGCTGAGAACTCAACATCTTTTGGGTGCATGCTCTGTACAAAAGATTGTGGTAGGACCTGTAGGTGATATGAAGATGAGTAATATGGGTTTCTTTAATCAAGCTGTGAATACAAATAGATATATCAGAAGACAGAAAGGAACAGATATATAATAGGGGTGATATTCTGCTATTGGCACTTGTTATGAAATGGATGTCTCTAATGACATTTGAATGTGGCTCACACTGAACACTTGTCTGGGTGGAGATTAGGAAGCCTTGTGCCCTCTATGCCTGGATTTAAGGAGCAGGGCCACCTGGGATGGGAGTTAGAGGACTCACATGAGTGCTAAGCATGGTGTCTCCATGGAAGGAGGAAGAAGAAGATGATCAAATGGTGTCTAGGGAAATCTTCAAGTGGTGAAAAGTTCGGGAGGTTATTCCAAGTCATTCATTCAACAAATATTTATTGAAGGCTCACTATGAGCTGAAAACACAGGCTTAGAGAGAAGAAACATAATTTTTGCTTCCATGGATATTATAAGAGATGCAGGAGATATGGTTATTAAACACAGTCATTTCTATTAAAATACATAGTGTTTTAAATGTCCACCCTGTGCCAGGCACTGTGCTTGGCCTTGCAATGAGCAAAACAGATGAAGCACCTCGCTCAAGGAGCTGACATGCTAGTAAGCACACAAATTACTATTTAATTGTAATTGCGGTGGACACGGGGAAGGAGAAGGGGGCCAACTCTCATCGGGAAGGTCAGGAAGTGCTTCCTTGAGGAAAGGCTATGGAAGCTGAAACCTGAAGGTCATGAAGAGGGAATGGAGTGGAAGAGAGGCAGCATGGCAAAGAGCCTCCTGGAGCAAGAAGGAGTCCAGAACTTTTGAGAACAAAAGGAGACCAAAAAAGACTGTGGAATTTGAATGAGAAAATGGTTCCGAATGAGGCTAGAAAAGGCAGCAGGACCAGATGAGGTCTTGTAGGCCATGATGGGCTTTTGGGATTTTTCCTAAGAGCAACAGGAGGCTATTAGATTCCCCACATATTTAAAGTCGGCATAGGTGGACTATTAATTGTTGTTGGAATAGTGAAGATGTGTTCAGTAAAATTATGAAGCTTATGAGATCACACAGAGCCTGACCAAGGACTATTATTTTTGAGATGTGCTCTTGTCTATGATAACGACAGTGACATTGAGATCACCTGGGGCATGCTGTGTGCAGGTACTCTCGAAAAGCTTCACCTATATTTAAAATCAAACATATCCTTCTGGCAGTGCTATCAGGGAAGGGTATTATTCCCTTAATTTTAAAGGTGAGGAACAGATGCAGACAGATGAGGAAACTTGCCCAGCTTGGATCCACACCCAGGCAGCCTGGCTGCCACCTCTTGATCAGAGGCATGCTCACTCTCCTTCTCACAACAACCTTGTGAACTAAGGCAAGGCGAGGATCAAGAGACAAATTTTCCAGATGCAAAAGGGAGGCTCAGAGAGGTAACAGTAACCCACAGTTGCACAGCAAGTCAAAGTCAAAGCCAGGACTAGAGCTCAATTCTCCATTATTCTTTCCTTGCCAAGAGCCTCTCCATTCCAGGAAAGACTTGTACTTGAGAATAAACTGAACTCAGGACAGGCATAGCTGCCTAGCACCTGTACTTATTTTCTCTTGGCCATGGCTTATCCTGCTGTACTCACATCAGTAATACCTGGGAATACAGACCCCTACCCACAGATCTGGGCCACAGAGCCATGGGGCAGTCATGGGGCAGCCACAGAGTGGCCACAGGCGGCCTCGTGACTCCTGGCTGCATTCTGTGGGAAGAGCCAGGTCACACCAGGGAGGGTGGCAGTCAGCGCGCTGGGGGGACACACCAGGGAGACTCTGGGGGCCAGGCGCATGCGGCTGTGTCAGGGCCCGCCTCACCTCTGAGGCTTTTTCTGAACAGCTCCTCTCCTTTCCCTCCATCCCAGCTGGAAAGGAGTGAGAAGATGAGGCTGGCTTAGGTCAGGGAGATGCTTTTCTTTCCCCCTCCTTTCATTTTCCTTTCCTGCCCGGGAGACCAAATATTTCTGGAGCCACACATAGGAAAACCTCACTGGGAGGACCAAGGAGACTTTGATGCGGCTGTAGGACAGGCTGGACACTGCCTCCCATCCGTCTATCAGCTGCTGGGGCTGTGAGCCCTCTCGGGGGAGCTGGCATTTTCTGCTATGAGAGGGATTGTTTGGTTTGGAGCCTGTTTTCCCTTTACCACAAAAATGACAGACTTTTTTCTCTCTCTCTCTCTAAACAAAGGAGGGCCATTTGGTTTCCATAATTCAGATCATCTGACTCCTTCCTGGAACGGCCCCTTGGGAAGCAGGGCACAAAGCCCTCCTCGGCTGGGCCACGCCAACCTTGCTGCCTCCTTTGCCGAGGCCAGTGGCGGCGGGATGTTTATGGGCCATAACTCATTCTGGGGATGACTGAGGCCCCTGCTCCTCTATGCCCCGGCTGCCACCTCACTCCTCGCTGGCGCTGAGTGGGCAGGGGAATGGAGACCAGGAGCCAGGACCAGCCACTCGGCTCATTAGCAGTTAGGGAGAAAATCAGGGAGGGGCAGGAGTTTGAAACCAGAAGTTAAGGGAATTTGTAGATGATCTGTAAATATAAATTTCCTTGCCTTTTACCAAAGATATTTTAGGATTCAGTGCATACCCATGATGTAGGTTAATCTAAAGCATTTATTTACAAGAGTCTGATAACCAAACAGAAGGCTTGACTTAAATCAGGATTTGGGGATCAATGGGGATCATTACACCAAACTGCCAGACACCGCAGGCTTGAGAGCTGGGCATCCCTGAGGGTGAGTTCAGAGGGCACATTGTGGGCCCAGGGTAGATTTCAGAAGTGAAACAGATCCAGGTTCAAATGCCAGGTCTTCTTACTAGTGTGTGAGTGGGGATAGGTTCTTCATCCGTAAGTGGAGATGATGATACCTCTGCAAGAGGTTGTGTGCAGAGTAAATAAGAGTTGCTTGGCACTTAATAAACATTCAGTGGTTGTTATTCCACCCTATTACACAGGCATCCATGCCTTTAAAATGGGCTATGTGAATGTTTGGTTTAAAATCAGAGGACTGAAGATTAAAATTTTCAAATGTCTGATTGATTAATTATATTGCTCTATCAAACTAACATCTTTGTAGGCACTAGGAATTCCTAGGGAAGTGAAACGCCTTAATGAATGTGTAAGTGCACACACACACACACACACACACACATATATATATACACACATACATATATGCACACACATATCTTTATCATCTATGCCTGTATCTATACTGATTATGTCTAAGACTATATACCCAGGCTCTTGTTTGACATTATTATTTATTATTTAGAATTTGGGAAACTGAAGCTCAGAGAGTTAACTGAATTAGTGTTACATCAATAGTAAATGTCTGTGTTAGAATCCAAACCCAAGTTTTGCTGAAATGACTTACCCAAGGTCAACCAAGCTAGTTTTTTTTAAGATGTAATTTAAATTAGCTAGCCATTTTAATAATTTCATAGCTGGTTTTGTGATATAGGCTGAAATACACCAAGAATTGAGTCTCTGCAAGATTGACCATGGGCACAGTTGGATTAACAGTAAGCAGTGGGCTGAAAAGCTGTGTGAGAAGGTTCAGGCGCTTTCTGAGGACCCTGATCTGCTGCAGTGATCCCATGTTCCAGAACCATGTACTCAGTGTGTACATCCCCCAGTTTTGACCTTGGATCAGTGTAATTCTTTTCTGCCTGGTGATGAAGTTCCAGAATTCTTTCCTGCAGTGGTGACTGCCTAATGGATTTAGGATAAAACCAGGATTAAAATTCATTAGCCAATTCCAACACCAATCACAGTGAATCCTTTTGTAGGGCTGATTAAATAACTCAAATACTTTCTCAGTCTTGGCAAACTTTTCTTGATATAAATATTTATTTCTGGCCAAAAGGAAAAGAAAAATAACTTTTGTCTTATCTGGGGAAGCTTGTTGAAGTCTTCCAAAAGCTGATGCAAGCTCCAAAGTAGAGTTTATATTTCTACTGTGACAGAACAGTGGCAGTTAGGGACTAAAGGCGCACACCCTGCTCTTTCTCCCAGTCTCCCCTGGGCCTGGGAGCATTTTCACGTCAGCCTTGAGCCAGGTGTAACTGTTCAGTGCCACATTATCAGCTGGTTTGGGAATGGTCTATGAATGAGAGAGAGTAGACAGGCTACAGTTCGGCTGGATGTTTCTACCTTCTCACTGACTTCAAGAGTAACCAGCTTTGAAAAAAGTTAGATTTTTAAAACATTGTGCAAAAATATGGGAAACAAAAAGGTATTCAGTAGGACTCCAAGTTGGTGATATTCAAAGTATCTGGTTTGGGGTTTCTGGAGCTCCAGCCAGAAAGGAGGTAGCTAATTGCTGTACTGGGGCTCCTGAAATGATGGCTCACAAATGTTTCAGGTCTTACTGCAAAGATAAGTGGGATCCATCACTTAGAGTAGAAAGAAACTAACATTTATTGGGCATGTACTATATATATCTGGCTCTGTGTTGGAAGGTTTCCATAGATGGGTGCAATAACAAGTTATGGATTCTTTTGATAGAAGACATTAAACTCTGTATTAAGGGACAAAGCAGAGATACTGAAAGCAGAGAGAGTGGCTTCTACTTGGAAAGGCTGAACAGTGGCTCTGAGGTCAGAGTAATGAGAAATAAGAGTCAAAACGGAATGGGAGGAAGGGTACTGAAGTGCAGCGGGGTGGGGACAAGCTGGGAATAATCCTTACAGCACACTCACTGTCACGTCCTCTCATGCCCAGTTGAAGGCAGAGAGATGCCTCTCACACGGCAGAACCAAGTGGGACACCATGCTTTTCCTCATATGTGACTCAAACCTACCCACCCCTTCCCTGGCCTGGAGTTGCTGCAGGTTTCCTTGGAAGCCCTCACTGGCTAGTTACTAAGAGATCTGGTGATGAGCTTGGCCAACATGTTCCAGGTAAGTTCCCTGGGCCTATACACAACTATTTCACAGATGTCTGTGTGTTGTAGGTATCCAGGGTATGTCTTCCGGTTTCCCACCCTGTTCTCTGGGCCATGTTGGAGTAGGATGGAGAGAAACGAGCACATTAAGAGCCTGGGCTCTGGAGACCCATCCCAGCGCCACCCCTCACTGCCTATCTGTCACCCTATCTATAACCCAGAGTTCTCACCTATACGATGGAAATAATACTCTCATAGGTTGTTGTAAATTTTAATGAGATGATGTGATTAGATGTTAAACTCTTAACGGGCACTCAACCTAGGTCAACTGTTATTAAAGTGGGTACTGCTGGGCTCATTCTCTGAGGCACCTGTAAACTCAAGATGAAAGTGTGTGCAAACTGAGCAGGTCCTGCAACATATCGACTGAGTTCGTTCAGGACTGTATGGTATAGGTGTGACAAGAAGAAGGCCATCTATCCAAATAGGACCAGTGGACACGTATGATGTGCAGTGGTTCTCAAATGAGGGCACTTTGATTGGCAATGTCCGAGACAGTGCTGGTTGTCAGACTGGGGGATCTAATGAGTAGAGATCAGGGATGGTGTTAAATATCCTACACTTTACAGGGCACTCCTTTCCCCTCAACAAACAATTAGCTGGCCCCAAATGTCGGTAGTGCCAAGATAAGAAATCCTGGTACTCTTACAATGCCTTTGTATCTTTCTCTGACCCATTGTAGAGGGTCCTGCAGATATTATGGGGTGAGTCACAGCCCCTAGGTAGAATATCCAGAAAAGTTTAGAGGTGTTGTAGTCTGGTGCGTAGAGGTGGGAGAGGGAATAACAGCTTGTGGTCCATTGTTAAGACACCTGGCTGGAGTAGGTAGAGTATTTCTTGGTGAATACCTCCATACAGGCTTCAATGGGTCCAGGTTTCCTAGTGCTTGGTGGCATAGCACCTGAGCCACTCTGCTCCATGGAGCCTCACAACTGAAATGGAGCACTGCAGCAGTGGGAGCTGGACTGCTGCCGAGGTTCTGGGCTGACACAGGTGGGTCAGATCACCTTGCTTATAAATAGCAGTACAGGACTCATGGCTGAGTGCAGGCTTGGAAGAAAATGAAGTGGGTTACCTTGGTCACTGTGTACATGAGAATCAAGACTACATCATGGCCCCACAGGAAGAGTAGGTAAAAGGTGAGTACTGTGAGTCCTCCCCCAGGGGAAGGCAGGGTCAGGATCCAGCAGCCTCTGAATTGTCCTCTTTGGGCTCACACATTCCCTCGTCCCACACAAGGTTGTGACCCTTGTCATTCTGGGCACACCAGCTGGTCCTCAGCACGGCTAGTCTGACTTCTCAGTATGTACCTGATTTTCTGCTCATATTTACTATTATTCTTATAAATTATAAAAGTAATACATATGCAGCAATATAGGACTCATAAGAGTCTGAGAAGTGAGATGTCTGAGAAATACAGAGAAGTACACAAAAAAGGAAATGAAAATCCTTAGTAATCCTAATTGCCAGTGAAGTTAATGCTTATTAATGCTCTAGAGTGCATTATTTCAGGATTTTTTCCTATGCATATTATTTTTTTTATGTAACTGTAATCATACTACACAATCTTGTTGTATTTTACATTCATCTCAACCTGAAGTTAATGGGGGCAGTTTTAGGTATTGCAAGAAAACTAAATGAAGGTAATGTGGCTGAGGGCCCTTGCAAAATATTTTCTCCTCTCAATAAATCTACACCAAAAATATTCTTGACTGTTGATGTTTATAAAACTTAGAAATTATCTTCTAAGTAAAGCATCAACCCCTTAAAAATTTTGTAAGCTTGAGGTCAGAATAAGTGGTACACTCAAGACAGCTGTAATTTGCTAAGAAGAGATATATTTTTTAAAGAATTGTTTTTACTTGGTTGAAGACCATCCAGGATTCATGCACAAGCTATGTGCCTCCTGACACACAAGCTCTTGCAGATGTGCACAATTAGGTTTGGGAGGGTTCTTTCTTTGGAATTGGGATTGAGGGGTAAGTCTATCCAAATGACTAAAGCCTTCCATACAATCATGAATTATGGCAAAAACTGATTGCTCTTAAAGAACACAAACCTATACAGAAACTCAGAGAAGAGATGGGAAGGAGACCCCAGGCACACACTTGAGTAAGAGTGGATGCCACTAAGCTGCTGTGGTATGCATAGTAGGAGCCAGAGCTGAACTGCACTGAGGAGAGGTCCACAGGCAGCACCCTTTTCCTTTCTTCCCCTGAGCAGCACCCAACTTTTTTTCTAAATGAATGTTGAGCAAATATTTAAAGAATGTCAGTTTGAAGGGGGCATATTTTATTAGCCTGCCTGGGATTCCTATAAGTTGGTCCATCTCTGTATTAACTACTTCTTCTTCTATCATCCTAATGAAGTGACAAAGGAGCAGGACTACATGAACAAAAGCACAGTCCATGCAAGTCCAGCCATGTGGTACAGAAAGAGGGGGTCCAGCTTCCCCTATTAGATGAGCAGGGCTGGGTTACTGGCAGTTTTGGGTAAGTTAACAGGCAAATATCTCCTCCAGCCACGCCTCAAAGAAGTACACTGTATGCCAGAGTCCACATGCAGCTCACAGTTTTTGCTCAGAGGCAATTGCATACTTGGTAGAGCAGAGGCAGAGTCAAGGGGACCATCTACTAGGCATGGCTGCGGCTAAATGAAAATCTTCACCACCTAGTTGCCTCTGGTGGCAACTTCCTTTTTTTCCCCACCACACCCCATCCCAGATTACTGGGGCTTTTGTCTAATCAAACAAAACTGCAGTCCATTTCCACTTATCTCTACTTTTGTCTGGCCCTGAATAATGGAACTATGCACTGACAAAATCTTGGCAGGAGCCACTTCAGAAATGACTGGGCAAACCACAGCTCCTTCTGAAAGCAGGGTCAAAGGGGAAATACTGTCAGATACACGAAAATCTGAAGTTCAAAAGAAGGGGGCCATTTGGGGAACCAGATGAGGTGGCTTACCTATGGCCTCCCAGTCAGCTGCACACACTGAAACCCTAAAGCCTGGGCTCTTCCCTCCCTGGTCCAGTGCTTTTTTCTGAATGGGGGTTCAAGTCTCGACTCCCTATGAATGTGCTCTGTGACCTTGGGTGAGTAATTGAATCTCTCTGAGTTGGGGTTTCTTGTCTACAACATGACAGGGAGCAGGGGGGAATCAGTTATGTGGGCATTTGGGGTCAGGGGACCCAGGGATCTGTGGGGATAGTGTTTTGGGAGGAATGTTGAGAAGTGGTCAAAAGCCTCTGCAGGAGACCATCTTGGGTCCAAATCACTTCTACTTCGGGGCCATCAGGGTGACCCTGGACGCTTCATCTCCCTGAGTTTCAGTTTCCTTGTTGGCAAGACAGGGATTCAAATAACGCCCCCCTCACTGGGCTTCTGCCAGGTGAAATGAGAGTCCGGGAGGGCACAGGGTAGAAGCTCAGCAATCAGTAGTAGCTGCGATCACTTGGATGAAGTTCCCTGACGATTCTGATGTGCAGCCTGATTAAGAATCAGGAGAGGACATGCTCCTTTATGTCCCTTCATTCTGAGTTGCCCTTATTATAGATGAAAGTGACATTCCATCATCTTCATGTGACACCCAACCTCCGGGGATGTTTCCAAATTGCAGTAAGTACCTTTGAGCAATAGATGCAATACTCTAGCCAGTGGGAAAGGAAACAATAGGCTTTTGTTTGGGAAGTTTATCTTCTTTACTCTGCCTGCCTCCCTATCTGCCACCATAGGTGCATTTCAACGATCTCCTTAGGGTGCCCATAGCAGCCCGGGGACCCCAATGTCATCTAAGATGAAGTATAGTTTCTGGATGATTGGAAAGATTTTTAAAAACAAACACATCAACGTCTACATTAGAGTGTTGTCTCTCCTTCCCTTGGAAAGCCGAGCCTCTCTTTGGACTCTTAGAAAACCACCTTCATGATTAATGTTTAGTTTGAAAAAATACCTTCAGAGGGGGAAAAGTTTTATCCTTTGAACATGAACAGAAAGTAAACCAGAGCCATGCCTATTGAATAAAATTGGAGAAATAAAATTTTACATCATAAAAGAAGTGTGCCTATAAAACCAGGGAACTGATTTCTCACATGGCCTATAAATTGAATTTTAGTGAGTTTGTTAAAAAATCAGTTTCTTTTGTTTATGGTCATACCTCATATGTCTCCTCACAACACCAGAGGAGTCTAGCATGTTTTTCATTATTGCATTAGTAAAAACGTCCATGTTTAATTTACTGTTCCTTAAAATGGATCAGTTCTCAGCTCAGACCCCAGTGTCTCCTTTTTAGCCTTCTCATCTCCCCACGAATGGATTTCCAAATGAAAGTGCATTTTTCCTTGGCACAATACACTGAATACTGAAGTAGGAAAAAGCACAACCAGAATAAATAAAGTTTGTGTGAAGATTTCCAAGATCCTAAATAATTCACAAGAATTTTAAAATTAACTTTTAAACAACTGTCATGTTTTTTTTCTTATTAGATAAGATATGTAGTTACATATTACACTGTGGAGAACACTGATAGAAAGAAGAAAGTAAAAATAAATAGTAATCTCATTCAGAGGTAACTATTGTTGACATTTTCATGTGTGCCTTTCAAGCCTCTCTGCTTCTAATTTACATGTATATGAAACAAATAGCATGGAGATACTGTTTTATAACTTACCTCTAACACATAAAGTTGTATTATTAACATCGTCCCACATAAGTAAGTCTTCTTTCTCACAATATTAATTATTAGAGGTGATGCACAGAATTTAGAGAACAAACAATCTATTGTTAAACAGTAATGTTGTGATCATTTAAATGGTTTGTTTTCTTCCTTTTCCTTCCTTCGTTCTCTCTTTTTTCTCTTGTTATTATTAAGCAATATTAGGTTGGCTATCTTGCAGCCAAATCTTAGTGGACATTCCCAATCATTTCCTTTTGATGAAGTTGAAATTGAAATTCTGGATCAAAAATATACAAAAGCAGCTGCTTCATTTTACGAATGGCCTACCAAAAAATGTAATGGTCTCTCACCAACAGTGAATGAAAACACTTGTTCTCCTATAGCTTTGCCAGTACGAGGTACTGTATTTTTGTTTGTCTTTGCCAGTTTGATAGATTATTCCAATTTGCATTTCTTTGGTTACACTGACTATTATTTTTCTTGTAAACTTCCCCGTCTTTAACCTGTTGATGTCCTCACCTTTAAATGATTTTTACGAGCTGTCTATATGTTAAGGTTATTGGCCCCCTCCCTTTTTTTATGTCTTACAAATAATTGTGCCAGTTTTCTGTTTCCTTTTAGATTCTGGGGTGCAGAGAGTAACAAAAGAATTAAAAAATACTCACACCATCAAAGTTTTGAAGGTACTCACACCATCAAATTTTTCCTTTATGGTTATCTCCCTTCAGTTCTATGCTTAAAATGTCTTTCTCCACTGGAAAATTATGTAAATGTTTATTTTTGTTTCCTTCTAGAATATTTATAGTTTTGTGCTCACATTTAAGTTTTTCATCTGGTATTGGTTTAGATGTACAGTGTGAGATAAAAATCGAACTTAATTGTTTTTCCCAGACATTAGCCAGTTGTCTCAACACCATTTTCTGAATAATCTGCTCTTACCCCATTGATTAGAAAGGTCACTTTATTTTATGCCAAATTCATGTAAGTGTTTGACTCTGTTTATGGACTCTGTTTTTACTGTTCCAAGGCTGGGTTTGCTGTTTATGCCACGAGTCGTACATTGTTTCAATTACTGCTGCTTTCTTATGTATCTTAAAATCAGCTAGGGCAAGTATCCACATTTTTCTTGGCTGTTCTTAAATGTTTATTCTTCCACATAAACTTTAGAATTATTTTGTTAAGAAGTACCATAGGATTTTTCATTGGGATTGCATTAAAGATAAGTATTAATTTGAAGACAACTGTCTTTATAACCCTCAGCTGCTGCTGTTTAATAATAGTGATAATGATAATAATAAATTAATAGTAGCAGCCAACATTGATCAACTGCTTATTGCAGTTGATCCTCTTCTCAGCTCTGTTTCCCACATTTAAACCTCATAACAATCTACAATAGAGATGTTATTAGGGCTATACTCATTTTATAGAAAGAAAAATAGATGCACAGAGATGTTAAAAAACTTGCCGTGTTCACACAGCTTTAAGAAGAATGAGGATTCTTTTCTAGGTGGTTTGGTTCCATAGCCTATGCTGTGCCATGAGTCTACACTGCTTCTCCACTTACTTATACTTTCTTCCTGTCCTTCACAGAGTTTTGTAACTTTCTTCCTATATGTCTTTACAGGTTTGGTTAAATTAGTTCTTACTAGAATTTACATTTTTCCTAATTGGTCTTGCTGAGCTCTGGCAAAGCTATTGTTTGTTTTCAGGGAATTCCTCCAGTTTCATCACCTTCTTATTAGTCTAGTAGTTTGATTCTTAGCTTTCCACGAAGATACAACCATCATTTTAAAGTAATGACGTTTGGCCCCCTTTCCTGTATTTATCTCTCATTAATTTTCTTGTGTTATTGCAAGACCTGTGGCACTGTCCAGGACAGTGGTCCCTAGCTACACATGACTACTGATAATTTAAGTTAATTGAGATGAAATGAAATAAAAAATGCAGTGCCTCAATTGTACTACCCACATTTCAAGTCCCCAGTAGCTTGTGCTCACACAGCTTTAAGAAAAACGAGGATTCTTTTCTGGGTGGTTTGGTTCCATAGCCTGTGCTGTGCCATGAGTCTACACTCATGTAGCTTGTGGCTCCATACTGACAACTGGCTTGGAACATTTCCGTCATCACAGAAGGTTCTGTGGGAGAGGGAGCTAGAGCTTTCAGATCAGTGTTAAACAGTAATAGTGAAATGGGCTGTCCTGGTTTTTCTTCCTAACTGTTAAAGTGAATACCTCTACACAGTGATGTATCATTAAATGATGTTGAGTTTTGAACTCAAATTTCTTGATGTATTTTACATTTTGTTAAGGAAGTCATACCTATTCCCAGTTTTCAGAAGCACATATGAAACATTTGGAATGGATAGTGAGTTTTAATAACTTCTTAGAATCACAAAGTTTTCTCTGTGACAGGCAAAATCCCCCCTCATTCTTTAAAATTGTCTCACCTCTCCTGGATTTTATCTGCCAATATTTTTCAGATGTCATCCATGTGCTTGATCTCAACTATTCTCTACTTCTAGTGTCTTCGTCCAGTTTTAAAAAAATCTAGATTATGTAATTATCATAAAATGAATTAAACAGTGATTCCTCTATTTCTTTTCTCTGGAACAGTATGTATCAGATATGGCTCATCTGTCCCTTAAAGTCTGGTAAAACTTGGGTGACAAAAATCTGGGTCTGGTGCTTTCGTTGGGGGTGGGGTTTTCTCTTATCTCCTAGTTCATGCATTTCATTTCTACTGAGTCTAATCCCACTGCTTACTCCATCTATTAAATTATATTTCAATGAATAAGCTTTTTCAATTCCAGAATTTACATTAGGTTCTGCAAATTTGCCTTTGTTGAATGTCCTTCTTCTTTGGTTTGCTTTCTTTATATACTTTAAATGTTTTTATTTTACATTCTTTGGAGTTGTTCTCCAGGCCTCTCTGCTTGCTTTTTCTCATGTTACTTTCGTTCACCTTCAGATGGCTTGTCATCTAGGGCCGAGAGCCCATCTCCGAGTGGGTCCTGGCTGCGGGGAGCTGCAGGTTGGGTGGGAGGTGCACTGCCTCTGTCAGGGGCACAGGGATCACGATGGTCATGGACACACATGGGTTAGTTTCCTGACTTGGTGCTTCTGTATCACATGGGTGCTAGAACATCTCACCTTTATTCCTCTGCCTGCTTCTTTGAGTCATGGGTAGCTTTTCCAGCCCCTCCCTATTTAAAGTGTGGTGCAGCCCTTTGGAGCCTGATTTCTACAAGGGATTCTTTTCTCGCCTTCTGCCTTGCATTGGTTGGTGTCCTGTATCTGCATGAGCACCAAGGTCAGCGCCTGCAGACTCCCAGGCCTGGAACCCCACAGCTTGGCTCCCTGCTTAGATTTTGGTATTCCCTTTTCTCCCATGTATCTAGGGGTTTCCTCCTCCTTCTTTTGAGCAAGGCTACATGTTACCATTTCTAAAATCATATTTTATCTAGAATTTCTGTATCTATTATATTAATCACAAGCCTGCAAATTGTTCTAGATTTCTAAGTGGTTGATTTATTGATTTTATTTTTAAATGAAGGCAAGTTAAGTGGGAAACAAGTAGGTATTAACCTACACTTTTTAATTTCTCATTTTATTTATCATCTAAGAGCACAGCTAAATACTTTTTACTTCTTTGCATTAATATTTCATTGTTTTATTTGTGTCTTAGTACAGTAAGTGTTTAAGGATGTTTTTGCCTATTGAAAAGGCATGTACATATCTGCTTTGTATCTTTAAATTTTTTATTCATTCAGAAACTTGGAAAGTCATGTTACTATATCCCCTGCAAATACAATTTCTCTATTCTTTTATGTTTAACAGTTTTGGCTTCATATAATTTGTTACTGTGTTATTTGTTGAAACCTCCAAGGCCTGGATTATGTTTGAACTGGGCAGAGCCACAACAGCCTTAGCTTCATTATTGGGCTTTCAATTAGACTTTTTAAAAAATTCATAATGGCACTCATATTCTTTTTTTGTTACAAAATGTATAATGCAGAATTTAGGAACAAATCTCAAAGGAGGAAATATATCCTACAATGAAATATACACTAAAAATGGAAATAGGTAATGTTTTAAAACTTGGGATGTAGAGGTGGGGAAGGAGAATGGGAAAAGAAATCTAAATATATTGTATTACAGGGACAACATGATAGAGATGGTTACATTCATAAGGTTAATAGAAAGGTGTAGATTTGATACATGTTGCCTTTTTAAGATTTTATTTATCGTTTCTGTTCTCCAGTTTCTTGTTCATATGATTGACTGAATGGAGAGGAATAGGTGTATTAATAAGTAAGTGAAGGACAAGTTTTTTTCAAGTTTCCACATTTCCTCCTAAGTTAGAATATTTTTCATAAACATATGTTTGAGTTTAGGAGCGTTGCGTGCGGATATAATATGGATGAGTCACTGCCCTCCTTTCCTCCAAACTGTCAGCAACTGTGCTGGAAGCACAATTAGGTTTGTGGTTTAAGCCAAATCCCAACCCCAACAAGCCTTTAAATCTTTTTGAATATGAATGAGGTGGAGAGCCTAGGCAGCTGTTTCCAAGTATGTAGTAGGAAAGGAAGAGAAGAGGGAGAAAGGATGAGCTGGTTTTCCAAGAAATAAAATTTCACAGAGAAGCTGGAGAACAGGTCTTCAAAATGTCACTCTACAAATCTAAAGTAAATTTGCGTTTCACGTTCTTCTAACACAGCATCTCTGTGCAACCTTTCTAGCAATGGCAACACCACGTCCCATTTCCATTCATCTTTAGACGGGTCGGATCTGAAGGCTCCCTGATCTGAGATGTTCTCTTTGGAAGGTGTTGACATCGTTGAATTTAACCCCTACGAGTTTCTGATCTTAGGTTTGAGATTTTGATTAAGGAGAGAGGGAAGTAGGCTTGAGTGACATCACAACTGAAAGGGGGGAAAAAGGAAGAACTCTAGAGGGCTCATGTCCAACTTTTACACTGTGTCTTCTCGGGGGTATTTCAAAATATTTTCAAATAGCGTGTACTTTTTGGATATGTGAGAGCATTTCCAAGCATTAAGAAAACCAACTGGATGTTTCAAATATTTGGAATTATTCCAAGGCCAGGAATTCCAGATGTCAGTAAGGAAGCCATTGCATATCTCTGTTTAAGTAATCAAGTGGGCTTTAAGGTGTTAGGAGGATAAAAAGGCATACCCCTCAATTCTTTCTTTTTAAGAGGATATAGTACCTACTCCGTAAGGCTATCTGGAGGACAAAATTAGTGTGAATGGCTAGTCAATAAACTTGAGTGTCTCCCCTGTCCTCCTTGCTCTTTCTATCTCCTAGGGCTGTTGTGGCTAAAAGATGTGCAGCATTTACAAGGACACAGCACCGTAGCCTATGCAGTGTACTACTGCTGTTTGCCACTGCTGATACTGACCCAATAAATAACTGTGTGATGGATACCGGTGTAAATAATAACCGGGCCTCCTGGCCATCTGTCCTCCCATAATCTGTCTTCCCCCTCACTCCTGGACAGCTACACGAATCACACATGTCTTTAAATTAAGAACTTGACTGCTACAAATGTCTTGTGAAAGTGCCAATGTTATGATAATACACTTTTTGCATGAAATGCACTTCGTTTTACTTCCATATTCCTGTATTTCATGTCAGGTATCCGCCATGAGGCGAGTTCTTGGCTTCTCCAAGCAAGAGTCATCCAGATGGAAAAAATTCCAGGATCTACATATGCAAGCTTAACAGTTTGGCTTTTGGTTTATTCAGAAGTAATAAATTCAGACCATCTTATTTTTTACTCTAATGCTTACTCTAAAATCTTAAGCATTATTAATAATTAAGCATTCAATAACCTAGTACTTATTTAAGGAGCATCGAACTGTTAAGCTCTAAGCAACCAGGGCCAGCGCTGCTCCCTAGGAGTGAGTAGCTTAGTGCAGATGTGATGGATACGGGTCCCCTAACTTTCCTGATGCAAACTGGGGCACCGTAGGGGCAGCCATGCCCTGCTGGGGACCTTTCGTGCAGGGAAAACCCTTCTCTGCCTGTGGTTTGCTGCAAGAGGGGATTGGCAATTCCCTTCGTGAAACAGGCTTTAGAAACCCCGCTGTAAGGACTTACTCAGCGTGACGGACTCATTGATCTTGAAGCTGCAGAGGACCCTGTCCACGTTGCGGGCGTGTCGGAAGCCATTCCCTCTCACGACTACTTGAAATGATTCTGAAAATGAAGAATAATGACAAAACACGTTATTTGACTGCAGACTGTTAACTTAAGTTTCCCATCTGCCTGGACTTGGGCATTTGTTCACTATTTCACCAGGCTTACTATATTTCATAGTTGAGGTGAGAGACCGGAAGCAGCCATGGGGGTACCTTTTACCACCTACCACCTCCTCACTGGGTGTCCACAGAAGGCATATGACTTCTTCTTTTGAGTTCCTACATTCTTGCCCTTGCACTTACTGTTCCTCCTGCCTGGAATGCCTTTCGCCCCTCTCTCTGTCATTGGGATCTTAGCCCTCTCTCAAGTCCTGGCAGTTTTTAAAACATCTCCACAGCCAGCAGACCACACGGGAGGGTCTCTCCACTTAACTCCATCAGCTGAGCTTCTCTCCTGTTTTACACATTGGACTCCCCTGTTCTCCCATTAGGATTTCTTGAAAGCCCAAGGTGCCTACAATGTTGTTTATCACCACTGCCTTACAGCATTCACAGTCTGTCCTGGACAGTGTAGCATGTGATCATGTACCATCTGGTGGTGTTTTTTGTCTTTTCTTCCACAGTCCCTTAGGTCAGGATTGTTTGATACTGCTTAAGCCCTCCTATCTCTGCTGGGCATGCATCAGTCATATGCAGGGTCATGTAGGAGTAACTGTGCTTGGCAAGGAATCAAAGCCTTGCTTCTCAGTGGTCAGTTGTCAAACATTAGCTGTTAGAACCAGTGTCGGCTGCTCAGTGCTGCATGCGCTTCTCTCTGAAGAGAAGTGAGAATATGTCTCAGATCTCTAGCCTGAATATTAATTTCCCATTGGCATAATGCATATTTAATTAGTACAGATCAATGAAGACCTTATAAAGCAAAAATAATGATTCTCTACAATAGTCTTACCAAAGGAAAAATCCAGCTACTCAGTTGGCTAAATGTTTGAAATATTTGCTTATGGTTGATAGCAACTAGTAGTCAGTGCTCTGCTTTCTTTTATTTTTATCATTCTTTTGTGTATAAATTTCGGGATTTGGGATAATGCTGTGTGGCATATAAAAAAGAAATAGACTACAAGTCAAAGGCAAAAAGCGGTATTTGTGAAAGTGGATCTTAAACTGTAAATTGCTATCCAAATGGAGATTTTTATTGGAGAAAGAATGGAATTAGAGGACCAGCATAACAATTGCAAATTTTAATAAATGTCATGAGTGCACGTCACCTTCTTTCCCAGGAAAAAACTCTAGAGAACATGTTTGCCAAGATAATAATAATGGATGTTAACTGCTCTCTCATGCACCAAGCCCTATGCTAAGCTTTGTACATGTCTGATGTCATTTAAACCTCACCACAGCCCAGGAAGCACAAATGAGAAAACTGATCTCAGTGAGATTAAGCAATTTGTCCTGGATTACACAGCTAGTAGCTGTCAGAATCAGAACCAGAATCCTGGTCTGTCAGGCCTCAAATGACATGCCCTTAGAACACAGCCATTATGTTCTTCACCATTATGCTAAAATGGAATTCTCATTATCTTGTAACATATGACTAATTTAGAGTATGATGCGGTGACTTTTTAAAGATTTATTTTATTTTAATTTTAGACAGTTTTGCTCATTTTGCAGAAAAGGGGAGCCGGCCTGCATGGAAAGCAAGAAACTGAAACCCAACTAAAAGAATGCTTTTTAGAAGTCTAAAGAACCTTAACAATAAGGGAATCAAGATTTTGATGTTTTAAATGACTTGCCCAAGGTCATGTAATTATGCAGCAAAATTGGGACTCATAGCCAAATGGTCACTGCTTTAGTTGTGAACTATATTAAGGTCACGGGCAAATGATTTCTCAGGACCAAAAGTCCTATGAATATTAAGGATCTATATGTGCACATTGATGCATATACATGATTGCTAAGTTTAGAAGGGCAGATGTGATAATTTTCTTTAGATGTCTGCCTGGCATGTGACTGATGACACAGCTGGTTCAACAAACATTGTACGAAGTGTCAAACACTTTGGAGGAAACGGATTGTATCTTATTTACTCAATTAAGCCTATAGAAACCAATTACTGTTTTATTTTGAATGGTAGACACCCAGAAGTCTGCTGTTGGATACCTTTGGGATTCAAAATGTTTTCTGCCTCACTTCTGCTGCTACTTCTCTTATTTCCTCAAAGATCAAGAGAAGGAGAGAAGACTGGGAGCACAGGCCACTTGCCAACCTCTCTTCTCTAACACCGTGTTCTAGCATCACCAACTCAGCTGCCAAGTCCTTTGTAAAAGAGGCTGCCTGCATATCTGCTTTGCCCGAACTCAAGAGTGTGTGTTACGAAAGACAGATGGATTCCATGGTTGTGGCAATGGTGGGAACCAAAAAAGTTAACTCCCTACGCCTGGGGAGGAGAAGGTGGGAATGACGCTCTGGGAAGCAAACAAGAGCACAGGCAAGCTCCCATCCTGCCTGGTGCTCCCATCCTGCCTGGTGCAGTTTCTCTGTTAGTACGCACATTTGGTTTCCAGAAAAGTCCAAACATCTGACCCGGCAGCCCGATGGGAATGTCAGCTCTTCATACACAGAAGTTAGGTAACGAAGCCCTGTCTAATGAAACTGTCAGCAAGTGAGAACCAGGACATACCAATTTAACTCCATTTGTCCGGAGAGCCCTGGACCCACCTTTCAGAATACAAGTGGCTGTGTTTTTAGGCAATTTGCATGTTGGTTCACAGCTCCCACAAGCAATGCCTAGGTATTATAGGGCTCTTGGGAGGAATTTCTACTTGAAAATGATCTTTGATCTAATCTTTTAAGATATATATTCTTTAAAATATCTTTAAAATATATGTTTATTATGATTCTTCTGTTATTTTCTTCTCAACTGTATTTTAAGCTTCCTGATGGTGGAGGTCATCATTTCTATTTCTTTAAAATTTTTGACTCTGCCTAATAGGGCTGAGTCAGTCTCAGTGTAAGCTCACTAAATGTACAAATAAATGACACACATCTTAGTATAGAAAAATAAAGGGGAAAGTGGTCATTTATTAAAGTCAAATTTACTCAGGTCAAATTCTGTTTATTTTCTGAGGCTTCATAAGGTTAATGAATAAAAAGATGCTCAACATCATTAGTCATTAGGGAAATGCAAATCAAAACCACAACTAGATACTACTCTGTACTCAGTAGTCTGTAATAAGAAAGATAGACAGGAACGGGTGTTGGTGAGGAAATCAGAATCCTCATAATATTGCTGGTAGGAATGTAAAATGATGCAGCTGCTTTGTAAAACAGTTTGGTAGTTTGCTTTGCTTTTCCATTTTTTTTGAAATGTGGAATGCATAGTTTTGAGATGACCTCAATAAAGATTGCCTATCATTCACTGTATCTGAAAATGAGATATCTGTATGTTCCCTGTTTGCTTTAGTCACTTAAGACTTTTATGCAAAATTATTATTATATTTCAACTTGTGATAGTTTGAATTTGCTCTGCTATTAGATGTTTAATGTGATATGCAACATCTAAAGCGTAATATAGAGACTAATAAGTATTAAGTGTTTTTTGATGCCTAAATTATTCTGGAACTTTGTTTTTTATTTTATAGCTGTTTGTTTATAACAGCCTTAGTGAGGTATAATTAACATGCAATTACTTGCATATAAAATACACAATATAGTAAATTTTCATATACGTATACAATCATGAACAATACCACAACCAAGATAGCGAGCACATCTTAGACACTGAGAAGTGACTGGTGGTTACATGGGGAGGGGGAAAATTCTCAATCATAATATAAGTTGGTCATGGGGATGGTAGTACAGCATGGAGAATATAGCCAGTGATTCTGTAACATCTTCCTATGTTGACAGATAGTAGCTGTACTAGTGGGGGTGAAGATTTAATAATTTGGGTAATTGGTGAACCGCTGGGTTGTATACTTGAAACCAATCTGGTTGTATATCAACGATACCTCAAAAAAAAAAGGTTATAAACCAGAAAAAATAAGATAGGGAGCACATCCATTACCCTCAAAAGTTTCCATGCACCCCTCTTTGTAACCCTCTTTCCTGCCCCTCCCCACTACCATGTAACCACTCTGCTGCTAGATTAATTTGCATTTTCTAGAATTTTATGTAAATGGAGTCACACAGTAAGTAACATTTTTGTCTGACTTCTTTTACTCAGTGTAATTATTTTAAGGTTCATCTGTAATTGTTTTGAGATTTATGCATAGTCTGTTCCTTGTTATTGCTGGTTATTATTCATTATATGCAAAACCATAATTTGTTTATCCATTCAGCTGTTGATACACATTTGAACTGTTCATAGTTTTTGGCTAGTAGAAATGGAACTGTTATAAAGCACCTGTCACAAGTTTTTGTCTGGACATAGATTTCTTTTTCTGTTGGGTAATTACCTAGGAGTAGAATGATCAGGTCATATGGTAGGTGTGTGTTTAATTTTTTAGGAAACCGTCAGAATTGTTTCTAAAGTGATTGTGCCATTTAAAATTTCTACCAGCAGTGTATGAGGGTGCCTCCTCCAAAAAAAACTATCTTTAAATGAAAAGGAAGGCCAAGCAGAGAATTAAACTATGCAGAAGAGGTGCTTAAGAGTCAGACATTAACTCTTTGAAAAACAATGAAAAGTGAAAGAAAAGAAACTACATTTAATGTGGTTTAGATGTGTCAGTTTTAAACATCCAATTTCCAAATGATAAACATGAAGCCTAAAACTCCCTTTTGTGCTAACTCACCTAGTTTTATTACAAACAGTGGGAAACAACACAGCACGAAAAATACAATTGCTTCTGAAACGACAATGTGAGGAGCTAATTATAACTTCCTCCATTTATGGAGTACAAAACCTTCCAGTGTAGAGCAGGTAGCAGGTTGCACACTTGATTCCAATTAGTTCCTTCCTGGAGTACTTGCTTATGGAGACCACTATGAGCTATTCAACGTTAAGGCCAACTGAGTGGGACCAGCAGAAAATTGTGCTTAGGCAAAGGGTACATTTCTCAGAGAGGAGCCAAACTAGGCAGGGTCAATTTAACAATGAGTCAACTCAAATTACACAGAGGCTAATCTGCAGAAATATTTAATTAGGAACTTTTAAAAAGAGTCTATATTGGAAAGAAAATAAAATTACTTAAATGCAAGTAATATCAAAGGTCCTATAAAGGTAATCCACCCAACAGGTAACTTCCTACATGTTTTAGAACAGTAGCTGTACATACAGTGACATAAGTGCCATGCTAAATAGCAACCATATGCTTGGTCTGGGTAGTTGGGTGACAATAGGGAAAGGTGGGGAGTATAGTGAACTGGAAAGAGTATATGCTTCTTTTAAAGGGAATTATTCAGTTTCTAATAATCGTATCTTGTATTAAATACAGGCCCGATTTGCACTAAATATTGCCAGATCTGATAATTCAAGGCAAGGTAAACATCCAAATTTTTAGGTGAAATCTGATTTTTAAACATTAGCAATAAATTTTTGTTTTGTTCTATTTTTTAATGCAGCATGGATTAAAAAAGAATATATGTGCAGACCAGATAGGGCTTGTAGGTGGCCAGTTTATAACCTCTGGCAGTGAAGGAGTTCTGGGAAGGCTCTACAATAGTTTCACTCACGACACTGAATGAAATTCTTTTTGATCGAGTAGATCAGATATTCTCTCCACCCTCTTCCCGTTAAGGCTTTCTGTTAAAATGTGAAATAGTTGTAAATATATTGGTTTCTTCAGTCATTAAGAAATAATCAGCCATTACTGCCTTAGCTGAAGTGGAAATAGTCTTTATAAACTTAAAGTTCTAAAAGACACCCAAAGGATGAAGATTTCTCTGGATAGCATAGGTTGCAGATGGCCATCCTACCACTGCTCACATAATTCTAGGGGTGGAGACTTCAGTCCATCCACTCCGTTGTTGGAAGGCTTTAGTTGTAAAAGTTGTATGTGTTAACCCAAAATCTGCTTCACTGAATTCCTCCCCAACTTTTCCCTGGTGGTGTCCTGAAGCTATAACTAATAAGCCTAATAATTCCTTTTTGCTTGGAAATTCTCCAAATATTTGAAGATACTCTTGTTTCACAATTCTTTGTCTAATCTCTGTGGTTCAGTCCTTCCTTGTTCCACAGTCATCTCATTAGTGCGCCCTCTGCTCTTTGAGCAGATCTCTGCTGTAGTGCTTGTGCATGGTTTTGTAATTTATCTGAACACATGACTATCTCCTAGAGTGGACTGTGAGTTTCATGGGGCATTGGGAGCAAGCTCTATGCATTTTTGTACTCATATCTTTTCATATTGCTTGGTACATAGGAGAAACTGAGAAATTATGGAAAGAAAGAAGGAAGGAAAGAAGATAAGAAAAAGGAAAGGAGAAAGCAAGCAAGGAAAAGAAAGAAACAACAAAAGAAAGGAAAGAGAGAGAGAGAGAAAGAAAGGGAGGGAAGAAGGAAGGAAGGGAGGGAGGGAGTGAGGAAGTCTACCACCTCTTCTACAGACAGGCCTCTATCAATGTGATTCCTAAAATGTGGGAGTTGGAACCATGGTCTGAACATGGAATAGAAGGATGTGGAGTTAGTTCTCTTGACCTAGATACAGGGTGGGTACTGATGCACCCTAAGGTCACATCAGCTTTTCTTTGGCCAGAGATATTCTTGTTGGCTGTGAAGATAGCTATGACTCTCCTTGTTTTGTTTTTCCCCTGTACCTTGTTATTTGCAGCCCCACTGATCTGTGTTGGATCAGTTTTGTTGTCTGCCCAGTGCACTGTCTCACTGCCTCCCTGAGAGCTCAGTTGCTGTCAGAACTATGGCCATTGCAGAGCTGTTGGTGAGAGCCAGCTGAGATCGCTGTCTTGGGGGAATGCAATTGTCATCATAGAGTACCGTGAATAGGACAGGCCTGGGGCGGTTCCACAGCAGAGGCTGCTTTGGAGTCAAGGAAGGGATGCAATTCATAGAGAGGACCGGGCTGAAAGGAAAGGTTTGATAGATGTGAATTTTACTTCCTTACGAATTTGTCTAGGGCTCAGTAGCATCCTTATACTTAAGAAATGTGACAGTTACTCCTTGCCTTTCTCCAACACATACTGAATTAACTAATCATTTTGCAGGTACTCCAAATTTTGCCAATAAGCACCTCCAATTTTCTTTCAGGAGAGAAACGTACAGGCATGTTTTTCTCATCAAATACGATGTTATGCATATTATGCTTCTCACACTGACCTTCAATCCTTATTAAAATAATGTTGACGATAAATAACATCACACTGTTCTGCATAGCAGGTTATGCTTTGCAAAGCACTTTCATGTAAATCCCTGGGTCCTCGAAGTAGCCTGATGAAAATCATTAGGTGGTCATGCTTAGGTCTACCTGACCAGTGTTCACAGCCATGGACAATGAAATGGGCTCTAGTGCTTCATGAAAGCCATGCTTACTCCAGAGGATCTTCAGCAACAGACCTTAAAGGAATTGATGGAAGAACTTTTGGTGTGAGGATGTCTTTTGGAAGTTTCATTTTTTTCTCAGTAAAGTTATTATCTAACCTTATGATTCTAATTCAAGATTGGTAAAAGCTTGCCTTTTTCAAAACTTAGGGCTAGCTTCCATTGTGTCTTGTATTCATTTTTTCTTTATAAAAAATAAAGGAAATAGAATTGGATAGTTTACTCCAAAACAGGAAACTATTGTTTGTCTGTAATATAGGCAATATTTCACATATGCCAGACATTTAAAAAATATCTAATGAAAGATTCCTTGGATTAAAAAAATCTTTTACTTCTTATTTATCTTTTTTCCATTTAATGAGAAACATATTAAAATCTATAATTTGCTAGGATCAGATCTTGTGGACCTTGATATTTCTGTGCTGTAGTCATTAAATTTATATATATGATGTTTTTATTGTCTCAAACACCTCAGTGGCATGTCAAGGAGATTTCGGTTTACTACTCTTTGATTCAATAATACTTAGGAAGATAATTTTATGTTGTCCAAGTGGTCGAGGTTTTGTTTTTATTTTGATCTTGTTCACTGTTGGCTATTAATTTCTAATTTGCTTTGTTTCAATCAGCTCAAAGGTTTGATAATAACTTTTTATGGTTAAGTGAAAGGAGTTAATAAGAATCAATTAGGCGAAATTCAGTGCATGTTGTTGAAGGAATGTACAAATCAACACGTTCAGGCAATATTTATTGGCCACCTATTAGATACCAGGTACACTGTTAGGCAGGGTAGGGTGGAGAGAAATAGATTCCTTCTCTGCTTGCAAGAACTCTACAGGGTAGGAGGGGAATTGATTATGCTATGAATTAACAGGAATTGTATTTATTGCCTTTCAGCTTTGAGATTCACTATAAGGTTGCAACACATCCAGTAGGACTGCTAAACTGCAAGTCAGGGTTGTCTTCATGAATGGGACTCTTTGCCCAACTAAGGAACTTCCCTGTTTTCTAATTGTTTTAAAATGAAAAATCTTCAAAACTGTAGAGAGGTATTTACCGTGAGGCTTATGAACCCAATTGAGGCTCCTCACTGCACAGATGCCTTACAAGGCCCTGGCACTGGGTCCATGTAGTCATATATACCTTTATCAAATTTGCAAAGGTAATTATTTCACAATTCTTTTTCTTCAACAGATTTTACTGGCTCTGTCTCTGTGGCAACCACATTTTTTCCTGCCATCTGTGTTACCAGGTAGCAATTTATTTAAAGGTCACTAGATAACCTTTGTTGATTGCTTTTCATTGGTAAATTAACATATATCTCTGAATAGTTAGTCACTGAGTATTGTTAACAACTTTGTATGTTTACACATATACTTAATGGCTTGCTGTTGGCACATATTCAGCGAATCCAACTCCTTGAAATAGTCACTGAGTATTGTTAACAACTTTGTATGTTTACACATATACTTAATGGCTTGCTGTTGGCACATATTCAGCGAATCCAACTCCTTGAAAGTCTTTCAGCTGTTCTAAGATGTAGCCAAGAAACTGGAATTAAATTCTCAGGGAATTACTGCATTTATACCAATAAAATATACTATAAGAAATTGAAATGCGCAGTGTTAGAAAAAGCCTGAAAGTTGTTCTTCAGTTCTAACACTGATGCATGATATATATTTTCTGTGATAAATTTATAACTGGCACTTGGCATTGTGGGAGACTAGAAAGGTAATTTTAACAGTGAATCCCTATGGGTGAAAGATTTAAGCTCCTGGAGCACAAGTGTTTATCCTTTTTTCTCCGGCACCTAGCACACTGCCTGGCATTCAATAACTGCTAAATGATATTTTTTAAATACATAAAAGGGGACTGATGGGAAACCTGCCAGGAATTACACAAAAAGAACCAGCATGGTTGAAATTTTTGGTGGTCCATTACCATACAAAATGATAGCAAGACCCCACTTTTGATCAGTTAGAGAAAATATTGCAACTCAAAAAAGGCTGATGCTTTGCATAAATAGTATTAATGACAAAATTATAATAGCCCCTTCTTGGGACAGCCAGAGCTCCCACCACCATTTTGTGAGGACTGGTAGATTGAGTAGTTGATTATGATCAATGTATTAATTATGGAGAGAGGCCAACACCAATGAAATAATTAAGTATATCAACATGGTTGGCCTATGATCGCTGTGATCATCATGTGTATCAGGGCTGCCATGAAGATGGAGGGTTAGGCTCCACTTCTGCCCAGAGCAGGGTGTTGGTGGTGCTGTGTGGGGGTCTCGGATTTCTGCAATACTCTCACAATTAGTGCCCAAGAAAAGAGAATATGGACAAACTTTCTCAAGCTTTTCAACAACTGGCATGTTACTTCTTTCATTTTTTTTTCTCCTGGAAGCAAATTTATTTAGCGATTTCTCCTCTTCTTTCCACCCTCTCTCTCCATGTCTCTGTCTCCCATTTTCACCAATAATGAGTAAACATGTAATTTGAACTCAAAATATCATTTGTATGAGAGGACTTAGCATGTAATTTCAATTTACCTCCTGCACATATGGTAGATGGTTCAGCTGCCAGAATTTCAATGCAGGATTTCTTTAAAATCTAGAAAGAGAGGAAAAAACAGTCAAAGCACAGCATTCTACTTAAAACACAGAAGTAGGGTTTTGGTTTTAGCTACTAAGAAAGTTAGGTTCAAGGATGTTATATTATAGTGGGTAGGTACTGGGCTACATCTTTATTAGTATAATTAATGTCAAACATTTAAACGAGCTGACATTGTGTTCGATGCTTTTGGGTGTCCCAAATGCCGTAAGAACTATTCATTCATCTTTTCTTTTGGCAAATATTTACTGAGTCTGTGATATGCCAGTCCTCGTTATGGAGAGATTAAACATCTAGTTGGGGAAATGAGACTTACACTTGAAAACAGAAATAACAATGGCCAGTCGTATGTGATAGGTGCCAGGGTGGAGGGGCAGACAATAAGAACTAAGGGGCTCATGGGGGGAAATCACTGAGGGCTATACATCGGGAAGAGGTTCTTGGAATGGGTAGGACTCAGGCAAGTGGAGAGGAGTGAGTTAGGGGAAGGTTGGGGTCCAGGCGGGGAACGACATGAGCAAAGGTGAGAAAGTAGAGATACATACCTCTTCAGCTGGCATAAAAGGAGCTTGAGAAGTAGAAATGAACTAGTAATAGTAGAAAAAGCTGGAGAGGTAGGATGGGGATGGCCAGCCCTGTTGAGGATCATTTTCAGATTACTCAGTGTCCTTTTTGTTGGACAAGTCTGGAAAGATGTTTCAGGAGAGGGCTCTGAAGGCTGCTTGTTGTGTCTCACTCTGCTGGAAGACCCTTTAGCCTTACGTAAATGGAAATGTACTTTCATTCCCAAATGAGACTCTTGTAGGCTTGAGTGGAGAGCCTGGGAGAACCCCGTAGCCACACAGGCATTAATAATTGAAGGCTGCTTCTGGCCAAAGCAGGGTATCTGACTGGCAGGGCTTACGCTTTCCCCTACCATTTATGATTCCTGCCTCTTGTTGAAGGTTAATTCTAAAATTTCAGTCAAGCATTTTGAACAAGTATAGGAAACTAAGTTAATACCAAGCACATAAAGTATCTTTATATGGGCCTTACTTAATTTGGAAGTTGAGGTGGTTCAGAGGGCTGAAGGAAATCATTTCTTTATTTATGAAAGGGGCATTTGTTAAAGGAATTAATAGTGAAATTATAAAATTTTAAGTCCATAAAAAAATAAAGCATCTTTTAGCATTGGTAAATACCCATTTATTTGCATTTATATTTTTATTTATATATGCTTTTTTGTTCCAGCATCTAAGTGATACATATATAAAATATAATCAAATAAAAGATATGACAAATTACGAAAGGGGAGAAAATGAATTTAAAGGAAAAATAAGGGGAAGATTAAGTAAGGAGTGAGAATGGTATAGAAAAAATATACTGTGAAGAGCATATTTCCTTGCTAGGAGTGGCTCATGGATTTAGTTCTAAAACCTTTTAGTAGCAAATGAGGAGGACAGATAATATTTACGAGATTTTTCAATCTGTAGAATAAGAACAAATCAGTTTCTTAGAAGAGATAATATTTACCCATTCCAGAGAGAAATCTGGGTGTCCTCATAGGGAAGCATTGTGAAAGGAAATGAAGAACATGCTTCAGAAAATCTGATGTACACACGATAAAACACTGAAATGTATCCACTGAAACAAGTTCCTTCATAACTGTGTATTTTAGGTAAGTATATGCCAGAAAATCATAAGCAGGATTTCTCTTTCTGACAATTCTAAAATTCAGATTTCCAGCTATTTTCCTGACATTCCTTTCTACTCTTGTACAATTTAAAGGTATTTTCATACTTTGATTCTTCTGTTTTCAGCTGCTAAATGATTCTGCAGCAGGAAGCAGTTTGTTTCCTTTTGTCAGCATTTTCCTCATTTCCTTGGCCTCTGGCTTCCCCAGCCACCTCCGCCTACCTCAAACACAGGTGTGGCCTCAGTTCTCTGATAGTCGCAAGCCTAGCAGATGTCAGGTGGGTATGCCTGCCCCAAACTCCCCATGTCCTGGGTCCACCTGTTAAGAGTCAGTGGTCCTCACACACCCGTCTCTGGGGACCTGGTATCACCACTGAGCTCTTGAGTTCTCTACATGGTTGTTCTGACTTGGGATCAGAGATCCCAAGGATATACCCTGGGCATCTGTTTCCCTGCTGTCTTCTCCATCTTCCCCTTTCCAATGGCTGATCCAATCCTTTAGGTCTTTTATGTATTGCAGCAACATCGTAAGACTGGGGTTTGCCAGGATCCTGGTGTATGATGACTCATAGCCCAGATGACAACAGTCCTGCTTGAATTGTGATGACTGGCCACCCTCTTCCTCCCCAGTTTGCTGCTGTTGGGCTCTTCCTGCCTGAAGGGCCACCTCAGCCAGAGGTTGCCATGACTGAGGGAGGTAGCCACCCCCTTCAACATGTCCTCAGATACTATCTCCAAACAGGCCACATGAGAAGAAACAGAATTAATCCATAGGGAGAAATTTAATTAAATAGTAGAACTAGAACAACACGAAGCTATTCTTTGATGTTTCAAATAAAATTCCTCAGGCATTTGGCATCCCTTAATAAATCATTTTATCATCCATAACTAAAGAGTTCAAAACAGTCCAAGAAAAAAATTGAGCTATTGAATCTATTCTGTCCCCATTCCTCAAACTCCATCAAAACACATACATGGAATTTTCACCCATGTAAGTTCTTGACTTTGAACCAACATTTTCAAACCAACATTAACACTTAAGCAGGGATGGGTAAAGGAAGCACCTGTGAATCTTTGACCACAAACACACACTAGCAGATTTTGTCACAATAAACACACGCTGTATTATTCTCTCAAAGTGTCTGCAATTAGCTGATAAATCTAAGGAGTGTATGAAGGGCCAAAAAATGTCAGCCAAGTGCTGTGATTCAATCCAGTAAAAACACTGCTTTCCTAATCTTAACTTAAAACATCTGGAAGGGATGTATTGCAGCCAATGGAGTAATATTTATCAGTGAGGGGGTTGGGCAGGATTTGTCTGAGACTGTGGCTTCTATTAGTTTGAAATGTCTGGTTTCAAAAGGTAGGAAGTCACCATGGCACTGGGTGGATTTGGGGGGTTCCCTTGGTTATTAGCAGCCCAGACTGTGTGGTAATCAATCTGAACTGTGGCAGACAGCGGATCAGCTTAGGAGACTGGATCGGGGTGAGGAGGCAGAGGGCCTGTCCCCCACCTGGGCAGTGGTAGCCACAGGAGAGGTGTAGACACAGCCTGGGAAACCGCTGAAGGGATGTCACTAGATGGAGTGGAAGAGACTCACACAGGGCCAGGGTGATGTCAGAGGTCAGAGAATTCATGACCAGCCACTGAGACTGGGTGAGGGCCACATCCCTTCAATATAATCCAGTGTGAGGAGCTGGGTTTTGGCCCTGGTCCTCTACTTATCTGCCTTATGGTCCTTGACAAATCCTGTAACGTTTCCAAACCCCAATTTTGGGGAAGAGTTTAATACACTGAGTAATAGCTTAGAATTTTTAAATTGCTTGGGTCAACTCGTTCATGAGCAGTGTGACCTTGGGCAACTCCATAATCTCTCTGAGTCTCTGTTTCCTTGTCTGTGAAAGTGTGATAAGAACAGTACCTACTGCAGAAGGTTGTGGGGTTGTAAGGATTAAATGAGAATATATAGGCACAGGCCATAGCACAGTGCCTGGCAGCCCTCAACTAATGGGAGCTGTTATTCTTAAGAACCTGGGCTCCGGAGATAGGTCAGTTACTCTTGGACTCCGGATTTATGTTCAAATCCAAGCCCTGGTCATGTGGACTTGGACAAGTTATTAAACCTCTGTTTAAAGAATCTCATTCTTTTTCTGTAAAATGGGAATAAGAAAAGCACTGACCTCAAAAGGCTTATATGCTGGTAAAATGAATAAGAGAAATGAATAGAGAGTATTTAGTTTGTAAAATCAATTGGACTTAGATGGTAAAATTCATATTGGATTGGAGAGTAAGGAAAAGAGTCAAAGCAAGGAAAACTGACGAGGTTTTGGCCTTACAGACAGAACCAGACAGGTGTTAATCGGTCAACAGATAGTGTGACTTAACAACCTTGGGCCACCAGCCAACAAGTGCCGTTATGAAAGTAAGGCACCCAGAAATGTGCTTGGAACAGCCTTAGTGTAAAGCACTTATGAGAATGTCTACATATATTTGCTCTTCAAACAACGATAGCTGTTACTATTACAGCCAACCTTTAACCAACCTGGGTTTGAACTGCACACGTCCACATATATGTGGATTTTTTTCAATAAATATATTGGAACATTTTTGGAGATGTGCAACAATTCAAAAAAATATTTTTTTCCTCTTCTTCCTTTATTGTAAGAATACAGCATATAATACACATAAATACAAAATACGTGTTAATTGTTTATGTTATCAGTAAGGTTTTGGTCAAGAGTTGGCTATTTGTAGTTAAGTTTCTGGGGAGTTAAAACTTACACACAGATTTTCGACTGTGCAGGGGATCGGGGCCTCTAAATCCTGTGTTGTTCAAGGGACAACCATCCTTCTGTCATGACCACTGCTACCTTTGGGCAAAGACAGTTACTCATGCTTCTATGCCATCACCCACCACTGGCCTTGTGCTTAATCGTATTTGCTGAAAAACACTGAAAGAAGGTTAATACTTTCCTACTATCTTTTGGACAGATTTCAAAAAGAAGATATATGGGAAAGCATATTTGAAATCCATAAAGAAGGACATGAGCTATTTAATAAACTTAGAACAAAATCTATTGCGGACCAGTCCAGGCTGTATATAAGAGTTTATTTTTTTGGATTCTAAAATCTAAGGTCCTTTTACATAAAGTTCTCAGTTTAGGCAGAAATTCCTCAAGACTTCTTAAAGAACTGTGAATATCTCCATGGAGTTATCAGGAATCTGCCCTTACCAGAGGCACACTTAAGTTTCTTTTTCTAGTTGCTTGCCTTCTTCCCCAGTAAACAACCAGTTATATTTACTTGGCTATTTCCTGCTAGAGAATTTTTTTTGTGTTAATAAAAGACCAGCCTCTTATCTATTCACAGTATAGGGGCTTTTTGCTTCCACACCTCTTTCAGAAAGTCTTTCACAGCGTGTTCCTTGCTGTCTTACTTGATGTGAAGGGCACATTCTGGTTTTAAGCTGTCTGGAGCTTGAAGGAGTCTAGCCCTCGGGTTAACTATCTATTGACCGATTACATCTGACTAGTTCTGTAAGACAAAAACCTAGCAGTTTTCCTTAACCTCACTCTCTCTATCACCTTCCAAATCTAATATGGGTTTTGCTACCTACATCCTGGTGATTTTGCTAATGGAATATTTCTGTATCCATCCACATTTTAGTGTGAATTACTATCCTTCAGAGAACTTATCATGGTTTATAATTATGTATTTGATTATTTGGTCAGTGTTTATTTTCCTCCTTAGACTCTACAAGGGCAAGGATTAGATTTATTTTACCCATTACTATATCTACAATGCCTTACTTGGCACATAGTAGGCACTGAATAAATATTTATCAAATGGCATATGAATAATCATGAATAAATGGCACACTTTCTGCATGGCTTAATAAACTGGCATTATATTATGTATTGGTCTTTTTCCTCTATAATCTTAGGGTCTTTGTATAACAAAGCCATATTCTGCATCTTGTAACACCTTCCTCTTATTAAGCACTACCACCTTTGGGGACCACCCTCCCAAAAGGCCTTTTTCAACACCTTCATTTTAAAAAAGAGTTTATCTTTTTAAACAATAATGCTACAAGTTTATCATGTCTCCATGTCTAAGATCTAGACTGGCCTGCTTTGTAAAAGGCCTTGACTCCTTTACTTGGGAAAAACATAGATGTCTGGGTTTGGTAGGTAGAACACCAGACTTCGACAGAAGGCCACATACACCATTACATCTGGTGGCAGAATATACATTGGCTAAGTCTGGGGACTACTGCTTTTAGAAAATGCCAGGCAGCTTGGGGCACACAACTGGCTCATCCATACCTTCAGGACTGGCAATGTTGCCCCCATGAATTTTGAAACTGTTTGATCTCTAAAAAAAAAAAAGATAGTCACTTCTCCTAACTAAATTCCACTCTACACTTTAAACCAATAGGCACATGTGTTGTTAACTACAAACATTATCCTAGATCCATATCAGTTCTATTTAATATAAAAATTAAACAAAAACAAACATTTAAAGTAATTTAACTTAAAATTCAAAATACATATTACTTATAATAAAAATCTGTTTATACATATCTTTCTGGGATTCATACATGATCTTATGTGTACTCGTACATTATACCAAATAAATAACATGCAAGAAACACATTTTTAAGAGATTCCTCAATTTTAGGCAATTAAGTTTGTTCTCAAAACTGCAAAAGTTTTTGTTGGTGGGGGGCACCTGCTCTTTAAATAAATGCTGCTCTGCTCTTGGTTACTGTCACACTCAATGAGTGTATGATATGGAGGAGCATTGGACAAACGTGCTGAAACCGAGGAAATTAATTTTGTTCCACGAAACCACTTCCCTCTCCTGTTTTCAAAAGGAAAGCTCAGATAGCCGTGAACTCCAAATGTCATTCATTTGGTAAGAGGAGCTTGTTGATCTGAGCATTGGCGAAGTCAGTGACCCTCCTTGGGAGCTGAACTCTGCTAAAATCCAGTGTTTCACTGGATTTTGTTCTAAATTCTGCTATTCCTTTTACAATGGGTCTTAACAGATTCTGAGATCTAGGAGGAGGACGTGGAGGACTGGGGGTGATGGGGATTAAGTGAACATGCCCCTCTGCAATCTTCATAGCCTCTTCAAGCTAAGGGAATTTTTATTTCATCTGCAATTTTTAATAAGCCCAATAGAATTAATAGAAATAATGGTTAAAATGGCCTGAATGTGTGCAAATCGGAGTCTAATTAGTGACTGTTGAGACACAGGATTTTAAAAAAGATTTTCTGCTCACTACATAAACTACAGCTGATTCTATTGATGTTTTGTATGCTGGCCTGCTGATGTGAATGGAGCCCCGAATGCCAGCATTTATAGATACAACATTGGAAGACAGGGTGGGGAACGGCAGAGAGGATTTTACGTGAGACAAAACCACAAAACTGCCCAGTTGTCATACAGTGTAGGTCACGAATGCCGTGCAGTCCTCTGGATTGCTTTATGATGAATACGTATGCAAGGCACAGCAGTGCACACCACGGGAGAGATGACGGAGCAGCAGGAACGGTGACTACACAATTTAGCACGTGACCAGGAGGAGTGTCATGTCTAAGATCCACAGCATGAACAAGATCCAAGTGCCAAACAGATGGTTTCAACAGTTAGTACCACTGGGCTGCAAGGCAGAGAGAGGCTCCGTGGAGAAGAGAGGACTCAGCAGTCTTGAGGTCAAGACAGGATTCAGATTCAGGTGGGGTAAAGGAGGAGAAGCGGGTTTTCTCTAATCACAAATAAGACTGCCTTAGGAGAAGGGTTGCTGCTGCTGAACTGGCCTTTCCTGCTCCTTTGCTAGCTGTGGAAAGAGGATTTGTCAGAAGTCAGGCACTTTCCAGGACTGTGGGAATGTGACATGGATTTTGAATGGAAGGAAACCCTTAGCAGTTCCGACTGGGGCCTTGGGAGAGCAGGTGGGAGAGAAGGCCTGGAAGGCCAGCTTTGTCTTCTGTCATGCCTTTGGGAGGGTCTGGGCCAGACTAGGAGGTGCATTTCTTCTACATCCAAAGAGTGGGAGAGAGAAATCAGCATGCAGTCTGGTTTTTTGTAAATAAAATGATTTTATATACACCATGGAGTAGATTTATTCTTCAGTTTGGCTGATCTTAACAGCCTCCTTGATAACAAGGATGTTCATGCCAAAACTTGTGAGAAATCCTTGCAAATATAGTTGTGTTTGCTCAGTACTTGTTTTTTGTTGATCCAACATGCGGAAAGCCTTATGTGCTGATTCACCCTCACATTAATAGGAAGCGCAACGCAGGCTTAAATATTTATTCTAGGGAAATGCTCCTGGAAGGGGTCGGTCTGGTGCCAGTAACTGGATTCTCCTTCTCATAGACAGTGCTCAGGCAACTGCACACAGAGTGGGCACAGCTGGGAGGACTTGGCATCGTGGTAACCAGACCAAGTGTTGAGATCCAAAGCTGCAGCCCCACTCCAGTGTTATCTGAGCCCAGCTTTCATGCAGGGTCCCATTTCACTGCCTGCAGCACTTTGGAAAAGACAAATAAAGACCCTGGAGACTCGCCGGACCTTTGCTTCACATTTTCGCTTGAGGGCTGGCGCTACATTTACCAGTTGTGGTCAGTGGAAATTCCCCAAAGAAGCCACAAGAGACAGCAAAGGAATAGTTGCTTCTTTTACAGTTGTCCTGGCTTTAAGGGCTACAATCTTCCAACCATCCAAATTTTATCTCAGACTTTCATCAACCAGATTCTGCAAAAGCAAGAATTCCGTCCTCAGAGGTACAGTCCTGAGCACACGTGGAAGGGAAGACGAGCCTTTCAGCCGGTGTCAAGCTGCCAGCTTCTCATTGTGATGGAACTTCACCCATCAAGCAGAAGTAGAGATTTTCAGAGATGACTCCACCTCATGGTAAAAGGAAAAGAGTTCCCCACCAACCCACGGGTCAGACCCCCTGGGTTCCGGTTTTGCGTCTGCTGTACCTATGTGAACTGCATGAAGCCACCACATTTTTTTGTCCTCAGTGTCTCCTCTGAAGTGGAACTGCTTCCTGGCCTCCCCGTATTATTCAGGAGAGTGCTGTGGTCATTCACATCCTGGGTGTTAGGACAGACCTGGGTCTATTCTGGATCACTGCTCACTGCTGTGTGGCCTTGGAAAATTAGTTAACCTCTCTGTCCTTAAGAGTGTCTACTTCCATTGAAGGGGCAACAATATCTACATTTAAATGGTGGTCATGAGAATTTGGTGAGATGACTATGTAAAATGCTTTGCAGGGTGTCTAGCACCTAAGAACTCATGAAATGATGGCTTTTACTATTTTTACCTGCCTAAGGAAATAAAGGGAGGAGAAAGCATAGTCTCTGGAATCATGGGACTATGTTCCAGCCCCTCCATCCCCTTACAACTGTCTGCACTGGGGAAAATGATCTGAGGTTTTGTTTCTTCATCTGTAAAACGGGAATAAGAATATTTCCTTTACGGGGCTGTTATGGTTTTTAAATGGACTGTGCTAAATGGGATAAAGGAACAATGCTTGGCTCCAAAATAAGTTACCTAAGGCTGTTGATTTCTTCCTGCCTTTTCCCTACATCCCAACCATGAGACCTAAAATGGAAAGCAAGGGAGAGCACCATGCAAAATAACCCATCATACAAATTTGACACATAAGTACTTCTTCCTTAAGGTAGAGTGCGTTGAGGACCAGTGGAAACACCAAATCACAGGAATCAGACAGGAAGCAGCAAGTCCAGGGACTGGATGAGGCCATGCCCTGGGTCAGCTTCTAGTAATCCAGGGGTGACTTCCCATTTCCTCAGACCTTCATGGCCTGGGGCTGTGGAAAGAGCAGGATCTCTGTGGCCAGACCTGGGTTCAAACTCCCCACTCTACCATGATGAGCAGGTAGGGCTGGGGCAGTTCATCCAGCCTTCCCATGCCTCAGTTTCCTCATCTGTACGATCGGGTAAGTCCTTTTTCAGAGCGTGGCTGTGGAAGAGCCTAAGCAGAGATGCTGATGGAGAGAGATGCTCGGATAAATCACGGTGATTTTCCTTCTTCATGGGCCTCATTACTATTCATCCTGAGTATTTCTTTACTGGCCATGTATAGGGGAAATGGAAAAAGTGCCACAGCTCTAGATGCCCTGAGAGTCTTGATTTCAAGCATGATTATTCTACTGTCAGACTTTGCATCTGGCTATAGCTTTCCCCTGACCTTAGGGTAAAGTACCACGGCCTTGAAGGCTTGTTTGCTTGTTTTTTCACTTCACCACCTGCCATTCTCCACCTTAAGCACCCCTGTTCATTCCTCTGCTGTGCACCATCTCAGGGCCGTGCTCTGCCCGGATGTTCTATCCTATCCAATGATGCTCTTCCTATGAGTGGCTGCATTTCACCCTTCCAGTCACCTCCTCAAAGGAGCCTGCATTCTCTGTTAATACCTTTACTCTTAATCTCAGTAGTATGTTACTTCTTTTATTCCATTTATCATAACTTCAATATAAAAGTTTATTTATTTACTTTTTATGTGTCCCTCGACCAGACTGTAAGCTCCACCTGGCCAGGGTCTCTATCTCCTTACTTGTAACGGAATGACCAGAGTCTACCATTAAAGTTTTTCAATGAGTACTGGATGAATGAATAAACATTAGCCCTTGCATCTTGATTTGGGACTTAAAAATAAGGTCATTCAGGGCTGAGAGCTTATTGAGAGCTGCTCTGTACTCCTATTCTGCATAATTAAGCCCAGTCCTATTTTATTATGAGGAAAAAACCAGCCACAAAACAACATCCATGGGAACAAGCTGAAATAGATGCTTCAGATGGGGGAAAAACAAGAGCCTTCTTTTCGGTATCCAGAAGGAGAAATGAATTGACTTCTGAAAAAGTTATCCAACTTTTAAGCCATAATTATTTCTGTCTGACTTGAGAAAGAGGAGCCCTGCTATACTTGTCCCTGATTCTCTGTCCAAGCAAATGAATTAACAGCTGCCATGAGCAGGGGGTTCAAGTGGTGGAAGGATTGAAACCACTGCACAACTCCCAGATAAAATCTCCTAAGGATGTTATCATTCAGCTAAAAGGTTGGAGACCAAAGTCTCAAATGATTTTTCCCCCTTTTTGGGAGACTGTTTTGTTAAAATTTCTTAAGCATCTTTTCAGTTATTTCCACTTGGGGGTGGGAAGAGCTTTATAGGCATCTGGCTCATGTTGGGCTTGGGTGAACTGCTGAAGATGAAATATTCAAGGACTGATTTATGCAGATAAGAAGCATCTACTTATTCGGGTAGGAACCAGCTCTTGAGTGATGTAGGCATATGGCTCATGGGAATCCTTGGGCAGATAAGAGTTGTTTCTGTTCAGATCCAGCCATCTGAAGGCCAGACTCTGTATTCAACTCTTGGTTGGGCTTCTGCCTCTGGGACACCCCATTTCCCCTCCTATATACACAGATTTACCATCAGATTCTCTTCTTAAATATCACTTGTTAGATGTTCAAACTGTTTTAGTGATTACATCCACTAAGTTGAAGTTAAGACCCCTTCAAGGTTCTTGTGAATCTGGTTCCAACCCAAGGCCAAGGGTTATTTCTCATTACTCCTGACTCCTTTCCTGGAACTCTCCCACCAGACAGATAGGTGTTATTATTATCCTGGGAATGTGCTTTGCTCTTTTACAGCCTGAGGGCTGAGGTTGTGCCGTCTCTTCTCTAGTGCCCCCCATCACCCTTCCTTGGTTTTTCAGGGATTCAGGTCTTCCATCCTACTCATGAAGGCTCTGGTCCAGAATAATCCACCTCTGAGCTTCCAAAGGATTCATGATCAGCCCCCAATTCTCCTGTTAATCACATTTTGCACCATTTGGGCATTGTTTCAAATGTTGTTGCAGTTTTTCTTTTATTAAGGTATCATTGACATAAAATCTTATGCTCAGGTTTCACATGAGCAACATTGTGGTTACTACATTCTCCCCTATTATCAAGTCACCACCACATACCCCATTACAGTCATTGTCCATCAGCGTGGTAAGATGCTATAGAGTCACTACTTGTCTTATCTGTGATAAACTTCCTTCCCCATGCCCCACTATATTATGTGAGCTAATCATAATACCCCATGATCCCCTTATCCCTCCCTTCCCACCCACCCTTTCCAACCCCTTTCCCTTTGGTAACCACTAGTACATTCTCGGATTCTGTGAGTCTGCTGCTGTTTTGTTCCTTCAGTTTTTGCTTTGTTGTTATACTCCACAGATGAGTGAAATCATTCATTCCTTGTCTTTCTCTGCCTCGCTTATTTCACTGAGCATAATACCCCCAACTCCACCCATGTTGTTGCAAATGGTAGGATTTGTTTTCTTCTTATGGCTGAATAATATTCCATTGTGTATATGTACAACTTCTTTAGCAATTCCTCTACTGATGAACACTTAGGTTGCTTCCATTTCTTGGCTATTGTAAATAGTGCTGTGATAAACATAGGGGTGCATATGTCTTTTTGAATCTGTGATCCTGAATTCTTAGGGTAAATTCCTAGGAGTGGAATTCCTGGGTCAAATGGCATTTCTATTTTTAGTTTTTTGAGGAACCTCCATATTGCTTTCCACAATGGTTGATCTAATTTACATTCCCACCAGCAATGTAGGAGGGTTCCCTTTTCTCTGCATCCTTGCCAGCATTTGTTGTGGCTTGTCTTTTGGATGTTGGCCATCCTAACCAGTGTGAGGTGATACCTCATTGTGATTTTAATTTGCATTTCTCTGATGATTAGCAATGTGGAGCATCTTTCATGTGTGGCTATCTGAATTTCTTCTTTGGAGAAGTGTCTGTTCAGATCCTCTGCCCATTTTTTAATTGGATTATTTGCTTTTTGGGTATTGAGGTGTGTGAGCTCTTTATATATTTTGGATATCAACCCCTTATCAGATATGTCATTTATGAATATATTCTCCCATACTGTAGGATGCCTTTTTGTTCTACTGATGGTGTCCTTTGCTGTACAGAAGCTTTTTAGTTTGATATAGTCCCACTTGTTCATTTTTGCTTTTGTTTCCCTTGCCCAAAAAGATATGTTCATGAAAAAGTTGCTCATGTTTATATTCAAGAGACTTTTGCCTGTTTTCTTCTAAGGGTTTTATGGTTTCATGACTTACATTCAGGTCTTTTATCCATTTTGAGTTTACTTTTGTGTAGGGAGTTAGACAGTAATCCAGTTCCGTTATCATGCATGTAGCTGTCCAGTTTTGCCAACATCAGGTGTTGAAGAGGCTGTCATTTCCCCATTGCATGTCCATGGCTCCTTTATCATATATAAATTGGCCATATATGTGTGGGTTTGTATCTGGGCTTTCTGTTCTATTCCTATGATCTATGGCTCTGTTCTTGTGCCAGTACCAAATTGTCTTAATTATTACTGTGGCTTTGTAGTAGAGCTTGAAGTTGGGGAGTGTAATCCCCCCACTTTATTCTTCCTTCTAAGGATTTTTTTTTGGCTATTTGGGGTCTTTTGTGGTTCCATATGAATTTTGGAACTATTTTTTCTAGTTCGTTGAAGAATGCTGTAGGTATTTTGATAGGAATTGCACTGAATCTGTAGATTGTTTTAGGCAAGATGGCCATTTTGACAATATTAATTCTTCCTACCCAAGAGCATGGGATGTATTTCCATTTATTAGTGTCCTCTTAAATTTCTCTCAAGAGTGTCTTGTCGTTTTCAGGGTATGGGTCTTTCACCTCCTTGGTTAGGTTTATTCCTAGGTATTTTATTCTTTTTGATATAACTGTGAATGGAATTGTTTTCCTGATTTCTCTTTCTGCTAGTTCTTCATTAGTATATAGGAATACAACATATTTCTGTGTATTAATTTTGTAATCTGCAATGTTGCTGAATTCAGATATTAGTTCTAGTATGTTTGGAGTGGAGTCTTTAGGGTTTTTTATGTATAATATCATGTCATCTGTAAATAGTGACAATTTGACTCCTTCCTTACCTATCTGGATGCCTTTTATTTTTTTGTGTTGTCTGATTGCCATGGCAAGGACCTCACTTAGTATGTTGAATAGAAGTGGGGAGAGTGGGCATCCTTGTCTTGTTCCCAATCACAGAGGAAAAGCTTTCAGCTTCTCACTGCTAAGTATGATGCTGACTGTGGGTTTGTCATATATGGCCTTTATTATGTTGAAATACTTGCCCTCTATACCCATTTTGTTGAAAGTTTTTATCATGAATGGGTGTTGCATTTTTTCAAATGCTTTTTCAATATCTATGGGAATATCATGTGATTTTTTGTGCTTCTTTTTATTGATGTAGTAGATAATGTTGATGGATTTTTGAATGTTGTACCATCCTTGAATTCCTGGAATGAATCCCACTTGATCATGATGTATGATCTTTTTGATGTATTTTTGAATTGGGTTTGCTAATATTTTGTTGAGTATTTTTGCATCTGTGTTCATCAGGGATATTAGTCTGTAATTTTCTTCTTTTTTTGGTGTCTTTGCCTGGTTTTGGTATTAGAGTTATGCTGGCCTCATAGATGAGTTTGGAAGTATTCCCTACTCTTCTACTTTTTGGAAGACTTTAAGGAGGATGGGTATTAGGTCTTCTCTAAGTGTCTGATAAAATTCAGCAGTGAAGCCATCTGGTCCAGGTATTTTGTTCTTGGTAATTTTTTGATAACTGATTCAATTTCATTGCTGGTAATTGGTCTGTTCAATTTTATGGTTCTTCCTTGGTCAGTCTTGGAAGGTTGTGTTTTTCTAGAAAATTGTCCATTTTTTCTAGGTTATCCAATTTGTTAGCATATAATTTTTCATAGTATTCTCTTACAATTCTTTGTATTTCTGAGGTGTCTGTAGTGATTTTTCCTTTCTCATTTCTGATTCTGTTTATGTGTGTAGACTCTCTTTTTTTCTTGATAAGTCTGACTAGAGTTTTATCTGTTTTGTTTATTTTCACAAAGAACCAGCTCTTGGCTTTATTAATTCTTTCTATTGTTTTATTCTTCTCAATTTTACTTATTTCTTCTCTGATCTTTATTATGTCCCTCCGTCTACTGATTTTGGGCCTCATTTGTTCTTCTTTTTCCAGTTTCATTAATTGTGAATTTAGACTCTTCATTTGAAAAGTGAGTCTCTTGTAGGCAGCATATAGATGGGTCTTGTTTTTTATCCATTCTGTAACTCTGTGTCTTTTGATTGGTACATTCAGTCCATTTGCATTTAGGGTGATTATTGATAGGCATGTACTTATTGCCATTGCAGGCTTTGGATTTGTGCCTACCAAAGGTTCAAGTGCAGCTTCTTTACTATCTAACAGTCTAACTTAACTTGCTTCTTATCCTATTGTAAACACAATCTGAAGATTCTTTTTTCTCTCCCTTCTTTTTCTTTCTCCTCCACTCTTTATATGTATGGTGTCATATTCTGTACTCTTTGTGTATCCTTTGACTGACTTTGTGGGTAGCTGATTAAATTTTGTATCTGCTTAGTAAATAATTGGTCTACTTTCCTTGCTGTGATTTTATTTTCTCTGGTGACAGCTATTTAGCCTTAGGGGCACTTCCATCTAGAACAGTCCGTTTAAAATACCTGTAGAGATGGTTTATGGGAGGTAAATTCCCTCAACTTTTGCTTATCTGGAAATTGTTTAATCCCTCCTTCAAATTTAAATGATAATCTTGCTAGGTAGAGTATTTTTGGTTTAAGGCCCTTCTGTTTCATTGCATTGAATATATCATGCCACTCCCTTCTGGCCTGTAAGGTTTCTGCTGAGAAGTCTGATGATAGCTTGATGGGTTTTCCTTTGTAGGTGACTTTTTTTCTCTCTTTGGCTGCTTTCAATACTCTGCCCTTGTCCTTAATCTTTGCCATTTTAATTATTATATGTCTTGGTGTTGTCTTCCTTGGGTCCCTTGTACTGGGAGATCTGTGCACTTCCATGGCTTGAAGGGCTATTTCCTTCCCCAGATTGGGGAATTTTTCAACAATTATTTTTTCAAAGACACTTTCTATCCCGTTTTCTCTCTCTTCTTCTTCTGGTACCCCTATAATGCGGATATTGCTCCATTTGGAATGGTCACACAGTTCTCTTAATATTCTTTCATTCCTAGAGATCCTAAATTTTCTATGCCTTGGCTTCTTTGTATTCCTGTTCTCAGATTTCTATTCCATTTACGGTCTCCTCTACCTCATCTAATTTGCTTTTAAATCTCTCCATTGTATGTTTTGTTTCAGTTACTTTAATTTTTAAGGGGTCTATCTCCCCCCTGAATTTGTCACCTTAGCTCTTGAATATTTTTCCGTGGCTCCATTAGCATGCTTTTGACTTTTTATTTGAATTCTTTTTCAGGAAGATTTGTGATTTCAGTCTCACTGAGCCCTCTTCCTGGAGTTTGAGGATTTTTGGATTGAACAAGGTTCTTCTGCCTTTTCATAATCCCTTTTCCTTGAGATGTTCTCTTTTCACAGAGGTAGACTGGCTGGTGCAACTTATTTCTGGTCACTCTTTTACGATTAGTTGTATTTGCTGTATTTTTGTATTATATGTGGTTTTGGGAGGAGATTTCTGCCTCACTTCTTAACACTGCCATCTTTTTCCTCTCCCTTTCTTCTTATGATGTGCAATGATAAAACACCTATGCTGTGAGGTGAAGTGAGGTAAAGGGCGCCGGCATTGTGATGTCATTGTTGTAGTTTTTATATATTATTGCCACACTGACCCCAGAAATTATTTAGAGCAGGGGTCCCTCACCTGGGAATCCATAATGGGAACTGATACTTCTCTATACTTTCAATAATTCCTACTTTCTGGTCAAGGCAGTTTGAATGGGTTTCTTTTCCTTAAAAACAAACTTGCAAAATTATATTGAATAAGATGACTGTCATCTGAACATAACTTGAGATAGGATTTCCCAACCTGAGGCAGGATAAATTTTCACAATTCTGAAAACTTAAGGTTACATATATCAATGTTCTGAAAGTGCATCTGTGGGACTTATTTTTTAAAAATGGAGATTTAAAAATGGGGTCATTAATGTCCAATATTTTTTAAAAATTGAGACTGAAATCACAAATCTTCCTGAAAAAGAATTCAAATAAAAAGTCAAAAGCATGCTAATGGAGCCACAGAAAAATATTCAAGAGCTAAGGTGATGAATTCAGGAGGGAGATAGACCCCTTAAAAAATAAAGTAACTGAAACAAAACATACAATGGAGAGATGTAAAAGCAGATTAGATGAGGTAGAGGAGACCGTAAATGGAATATAAATCAGAGAACAGGAATACAAAGAAGCCAAGGCAGAGAAAATTTAGGGTCTCTAGGAATGAAAGAATATTAAGAGAACTGTGTGACCATTCCAAATGGAGCAATATCCGCATTATAGGGGTACCAGAAGAAGAAGAGAGAGAAAAAGGGATAGAAAATGTCTTTGAAAAAATAATTGCTGAAAACTTCCCCAATCTGGGGAAGGAAATAGTCCTTCAAGCTATGGAAGTGCACAAATCTCCCAGTACAAGGGACCCAAGGAAGACAACACCAAGACAAATTCCTGGCCTCTATCCCCTACTAATTACAATACTATCTTTTAGGTACAGGACTTGGGGATCTGTATTAAAAACAAGATTCCCAAGTGATTTTTATGCATATTCAAGGATATTTAAAGGCTCAGCGGGGTCATTAATGTCCAATGGATGATGGGGAAAGGAAGTTAGGGAGGAAATAATTCATATGCCTTGAGTGCCAATTATGTGCCTGGGAAAATATTAGGTATTTCACCAGTATGATCTCTTGTAATCCTCAAACAAGGCTATAATGTAAGTCTTATCATCAATCTCTTTTTCCAGATATGGAAATAAGTGAAATAACCCACCCAAGGATCTATAAATGGTAAGTCACTGGGCCAGTATCTAAACTCTGGGATGGCCAGCTCCAAAGTTCTTCTTTCTCACCCTGCTTTCACTGTCCTGGAGTTCTTACGCAAATCTTGGAGGGAGGGAGACGGAGCATGAAGGTGCAGCCATGTTGGACATTTCCTAGGTCAAACTGGGACGCTGGGCAGATTCTATTCCTGGCTGGTAACCCCTGGATCAAGACCCCCTTGAATTCTTAAGAGGACAGTAACCACTGAAGTCTGAATTTGCATCCTGGACCCTGAGTCTGGAGCCCGGTGAGCTTGCACTGGAGAAACTGCTGGCCATCTGCCTGCTCTCAGAACCTACAGGTGGGGCCACAGCACCTCTGGACTCCATCACAGGGGCAGCCCTCACAGTGGTCTCTGGCTGAGGACCAAAAGGCCAACACTGTCTCCTGTTCCAGATAGACCAGGGCCTGGCCTGTGTGTGGGAGGTGGGAAAGAGTGGCCCTGGAAACCAGTGTCCTGTTCACTTACAAGAAAGAAGAAATAAAAAACCATTTGGTGTGACAGATTGTCCCATCTAAACTCAGGTTGGGGTGGATAGGAGGGCTGGTGATGGCAAACCCTGGAGAGCAATAAAGCCCTCATATTTAAGGATTAAGGTCTAAAGCAGGGTGGTTCCATTAAAATCACCTGGGAAGATCTTAAAAATCCTGCTCCAGATGACTTTGATGGGCATCCAAAGTAGAAAGCTACTGGTTGGAAGTATCTCTGAAAGCCAAGTGATAGAGATTGAGCCAGAACATGCTCTGAAGGCAGCTTGCTTCCATCATGGTTAGGAAAGCTGAGGTTTCTCAAACACACACCATCAACCACAGTCTTTCCAGTAGGACAACTGGGGGGGGGGGGTCACCTGACACTTGGCTCACTGCCAGAGCAGGGTACCTTTTAATTTTCAATATTCCATTGTGGGGTAAAATTGGCACAGGGGAATGAAGAAAGACATGTGTGAAAGGCAATAGGGAGAAGAGGCACATGAGAGATACAAAGATATGCAAAGGAATGTTGTCTCAAGGAGACAAAAACCAGCCTTAGAGAGACAGAACTGGGGTGTTATAGCACCGGGGCGCAGAATGTGCTGCAGTCTCAGAGGAGGCGCCGTACTCACTGAGTGGATGATGCCCTGCAGAGCCTGGAAGCCATCATTTACAGGAAACACATGATCCTTACTGTCTGCAATCCGCGCCAGCTGAGGACACAGCAAACACACAAACACACAGAGATGTGTCAGGCTTGGACACGGAGAAGTTAGTCCAGAGGGCTCCATCTACTTTTAGGACCCAGAGAGACTTGGCTGGTCTCAGGGGCCCCACTGAAGACCTCTCAGAAATACTAAGTTATCAGGGAATTATTGGATATAAAGCCATCTGCTGATCCAGTGGCCTCTCCAGAGTGGGCCCCGACGGTTGGCTCCAGCTTTTTTCATTTGCTTTAATACTTTTCTCCTTGGGAGCAAAGGTAAGATTGCCCAGTGAGACGAGCCCTTGGCCTGTGTTGATGTATTTATGGATTTGTGGGCAGGCCATGGGCTTATTTTTCTCCCTTTCACACATATTTCTGTTGGCAACTGTATTCCAATCACACAGACTCAAGTTTCCTTTCATAACAACTTTAGAAATGAGTTCAAGCTTTGGTGTTGGGTGAAGCCAGTGAATGAGGATCCTGACCTTTCCCCCAAACTACTCATTGAGGAAAGGCCCCTTTGCCATTGTTTTGGCTGTCCTGCTTTATGGAGCAGAGGATGGCAGAGAGAAGCTGATCTATGAGCTTTTCTACTCCAGCTCTTTGCATAGTTCCATGGTCACCACAGTCATGGTCAGTGCCAGGATTTTACTCATTGCAAAGCAACACATAGTCCTTGGGAAAGTTCAGAAAACCCAGGAGTGTTAAAAAGAAAAAAGGCTACTCATTATCTTTCATCCATCGATCTATCTATTTATCATCTATCTATCTATCTATCTATCTTCTATCTTCCATCCATCATTTCCCTATTTTGTTAATTTGACAATAAATAGCCTTTCATTCTTTTCCTAAGCAAATATATATGTTTATTTAGAAAGTGCGCTCATCCTATTCCCACTGTTTTGTTTCATCTTTTTATTAAAGTATCATTGATATACAGTCTTATACTGGTTTCAAGTACACCTATTCCCACTGTTCTTTAACTCTATTTTACTCACTTAACAACATATTATAAGCATTGTTCCAGGCCACTTAAAAAAAAAAGAAATTATAAACTACATTGAGGAACATTTACTTAGGTAGTTAGCAAATTTTCACAATTTGCTTCTGTATCCTGGCACATATTTTCTTCCTACTTGCCAATTACTTCTATTTTTTGTATTAAAAATCCATTTTGTATTAAACACATTGCATTTTTAATGGGAGAAAAGGGATACTTGCCATACAAATAAAATATGATTCATTAAGTTAAATTAAAGGAGAAACAACCAACAAAGTTTTCCAACTTAATTCAGATCTGTTTTGACACGCTGGCGATTTAAATCTACCAAGAAAGACAACCTAGGAAGATGTTGCCTAGCAAGTCTGTGTTAAAGACCCCTAAGTACATCAGCAAATGGCTTTATATCCAATAATAATTCCCTTTTAGCTTAGCATTTCTGGAAAATTAATCTATCTAAGGGGTATTTATGCTGTTGATGCCCCCTCTGCCCTGAATACATGTTATCCTTCACAAGCTTCGTGTGAACCCAGACCTGAGGACATCTACAGTCATACCTGTGTTTCATTGAAGTCCTTCACACCGACACAGTAAACAATTGCACCAAGATCTCGGGATCTGTTAGCCTGGGTCAGTGAAAAAAAAGACATTAAAGAGAAGCAGAAACAAATGCACTTTTTTTTGGATTAACCAGACTAACTTCAATGATCAAGTGTTCATGGAGCATCTACTTGCGCCAGGCACAAGGAGGGCCAAAATCTGAGCACAAGGAGCTCATTCTCCAGGGAACATTACATTCCAACATGATGCATGGTGGCCAGGAGGGGAGTGTTAGTCTAAGGGGACGTGTTAAGAAAGATCCACAGAGTAGAATCTTGATGAAGGGCTTTGAGAGATGAGGGCAGGAAAGGAAGACTGTAGATTAAGATAATTCTTATTAAATATTCTGAGGAAATGATTATCTTTTCTATTCCTCTGATGAATTTTTATTGACGTACTTTTCTTCCTTTGTAATGGCAATGTGCTCTGACTGAAAGGACGTGGCCTCAGGAACCTGATATGCCTGGGCTTGGCACTGAGAATTGCTCTATAAATGTTCTGGGAATTAAATGAGATAATATATGCAGAGCTCCTCATACAAGGCTCCTCATACAAGAACAACACAGATGCTCATAAATGTCAGCAACCTTTGTGAATAGGCCTTTTTCTTCCCCTTGGAATTTACTGGTTTAATGGTATGGGAGTTATGGTTCTTTTTTTTTTTACTTAATTTTTTATTAAGGTATGATTATATAAACTCTTATGAAGGTTTCACATGAAAAAACAATGTGATTACTACATTTACCCATATTATCAAGTTATGGTTCATATTTGAACAGGTGAACATGACCTTCTCTACAATTAAGTATTCAAAGGGCAACATAATGAATAACATCAAGTTTTGGTTTGACTTTAATATTTGATTTATTAAAGGTGAATAGAAAACAAAAGTTGGAAATCTTTGGTGCATTCAGTAGGTGCTTAATAAATAATTGATAGTAAATATATAGTAGGTGTTCGGGGTATGCATATTGATTTGAATTGTGTAATTATTTTTCCTCTCTTAGTACTCAAATCCACTTGTGACTGACATTGAATTTTACAAGGGAGAGAACATGTATTTTTTTCCTTCATGTTAGAAAGATTCCTGGCTGCTCTCAGGATAAAACAAACCTCTAGAGCAGTCTAGCCCCCTCCTTATCTGCAACAACTGCTGTGACTTTTCTCCAATTGGGCTTTATATAGAATTATCTAAAATGGAAAGTTTATTTTTCTTTATGTATCTTGAGCTTTATCTTGCCTCCTTCTATTGGAATTGGCATTCCAAATATTTTTCCAAGTTTGTAAGCGCCATACCTAAAATTCTTCTCTACTAACTCCTATTTTAAGCCTCTGACACCCATCATTTATTTTATATTCAGTTATTTCCTTATTAGGGTTTTTACTTTTTTGGCTGTTGCTGAGCATCTGAAATAAGCCATTTTCCATTCCCATTACATAGTTAGTTTTAACTTCTGCATACAGATATACGTTATTTCCCACATGATCAGGGAGCATCTGTCATATTTACTTACGGATTATCATGAATTATCCCTGTATTAGTTAGAGGGAGAGGGGAAGTTGTGTGTTTACCTCATGCTCTTTACCAGCACAGGCTTCAAAAAACTGAACATTATTACATGGTAAGGCCATGAGGGCAACAACTGTGTGTTACCTCTGTGTCCCTAGTATCCATCAAAGTGCCCAGCACATGGAATGAATGAATGAATGAATGAATGAATGAATACATACTTGTTGTTGTTGAGGGAGTGGAATTTAAATTAAATAGTAAACAAGAGTTGGAGGTAAGTGTCATGATCTGGTTAACTCCTCCCCGAGAGGCCAGGATCTCCCTCCCTCACTGCTTTTTCCTTATTGTGTTTCTCCCTAACTTGGCCTGAATGAGCCTTGTGACTCCATCATTAATGGTTGAACAGATTTCTCTGGGCCAATTATACATTGAGCTCAAATCTAAAACTTGAAAGGAAAGGATTTCCTAATATAAAGATTACTTTCCAATTCTTGAATAAACCTCTTTTTTCAGAAACTACACGAACAGAAAGCTTTACTTAGAGAATTCTTTCACTTGCTTTGAGGAGTGCTTTTTGAAAACATAAAGAAAAGGAAAAAGAAATATAGAAAAATTGGACTGAATATTGAATAAATATTGAAATATTTCAAATGATTTTGTTCCTCCTCCTGCTTTTAATGGAAATAGAGGAAAAATGGTACCGATGTTTTTGTTCAGAAGTAATACAGTATTTCAAAACTGCAAGATAAATACAGTGCTTTCAATAAAAGCATGGTAGATATTTTGTATCCCTCAAAACAGAGAAATATGCAAGTATTTCAAAAGGGAAAAATATCTACTATGTGTTAGACATGAGACACATGAGCATTCACTTTAAAAAGTGAGGTATTGTTATTACTTCTTACATACGAGATACTATTTTATCCAGCATTTTTACAAAGAATAGCTATTATTTTGCCCAAGTAGAAAGACTGTGGCCCATTTCAGAAGGAAGCAACCCCATCCAACATCTGTGTTCACATACAGACCAGGCTGTCGCTTACCTCCCTCTCTGAATAGAAAAAGAGATCTTCATGGAGTTCTCCATCCGTCAAAGCGATGATGACGCTGGCTGTCCTGTATCCTGCTCAACACAACACAGACCCACTCAGTCCATCGGCCCACACTCAGGGAAACCCCTTCTCAGCCCTGGGAGCCCATCTCTTACAAGCGCAACCACCTGGGGTCAGTATTATGAGAAACAGCAGCTTTTCTTTTGGGACTGGAAGCAACTCCAGCATGCAGAAAAGAGTGTGTCTGTGGGGACAAACTCCTGGGGAATAGGTTTTGTTTCTGAGTTTCTCAGTCTTATCTCAAAAAATGGCCAAACCTGATGAAATGATCATTGGACCGATATGTGGGAGTAGCTCCAGTGAATCAAGTTTCTATTATTTTCTAGTAACTGTCCAGTCCACCAAGGCCTGGGAGCAAACTTACCACCTGGGCTGGCCAGGGGTCCTTCTTACATGCTAGTTTGCCCCATACACTACCTCTTGAAGAGGTGGGCAAAGGGTCACAGTCGTCATCATTTACAAGCAGAATCGAAGTTATTATACCAGTTGGCAAAGCCTACTAGAATTCTTTCAGTGATTTTTAGAGTTCTAGTAACATTGCAGATGGATGATTTATACTCACAAGTGTTGTTGATACTGGGTCTGGTCTATTGTTGCAGTTTAGAGTGAAATAGGAAGTGGACACCTCTACAGACCTGGGAGAAAAAGCTCCACTCTAACACTGAATCTCTTGTGAGAGATTTGCCTCAGATAAAGAAACACTACCCAGGAAAGACGCTGTAGTAATAGTCATCATAGCTAAAATAGTAATATTAATCAATAAATATTATTTCAATGGGCTAAGCATTCTGTTAAGTACATTTTAGGTATTTTTTTCACTGAAATGAAGGAAAGTTTAAACCAAACTGATACCTTCATCTTAATATCATATCCAATCAGTGCTAAAAAAGCTTGGAGCTCAGAGAAGGACAAGAAAATTAAATTTGACACAAAATTCCAAGGCTTTATTAATCCATCCAAGTATTCATTCATTTAATGAATTCAACATGCAGCACTGTTTATGGGCATTACAGACCTTGGCCCATAATGGGATTTTATATAACTTCTTTCTGCATCAATAGGATAGTGGAATTTGACCTGGTTTATGTCATCTGTCTATGTATTCCTTCTTTGTGATGAAGTGTGTGTCCAAAGATTATAGACAGTATCATATGTCTTTTGAAACATGAAATTACTGAAGCTGTTTTTCACAAGCAGACACAGAAAAAATGTTAAAACAATTTATAATGATAATTCATAATCTAGCCTTACCTTGACTGTTTTCATAATAAATCTGCTCACTGGCCTGAAAAACACGAAGAACACATTAGCCATGTAGCCACTGCTTTTGCTATTCCAAACAGCACACTGGGCCATGGGTTGCTGCTGTAACCATGACTCAGTCTTGATTCTTTATGTAGTTCACCCAGGCTTCACTCAAATATCAGTGGAGAACACTCATCTAAAGTTGTCCTGACATTTAACTAACATACTAGTGAACGTGGATCAGTGCCTTACCTCTCACAGACTGGGACATATTTTCTTTAAGACTGAAATCACTGAACTTCTGTCTCAACCACTGAAGCATCACAGAAAAGTTTCCTTACACATGGAGGGAACTTGCATATGGCATGATTCACAAGTGACAGCCAAGCTTTAGCTAACAAACCCTTCATCAGTGTCAGGGAAGGAGCAAGAAGATTCCTTTATCAGTTCTTTTGGATAGAGTTATTAGTGTACAAGCCATGGGAAATTTGTTTTCACTCTGTTGCCATTGGGTGTTATTCAGTTACATGTGCCTTATTTCATGAACCATCCTTATGTAGGTGTTTCCATATCACACTTTACATTTGGAGTTGAAAGTTTTTTTAAGATTACCCTTTGAAATCCTTCGTGCATGTAAGTATCTCCTCCTGGCAGGACCTTCTGGAGTTCTTCTAGGCCTTGACGGATGTGTTCCCTGAAATCCGAAGACACCCTGTTAGTCTTAATGTTACATTCTATACTTTGCTGTTGATGGTCGTATGTGTGAGTCTTTTTCTTATCTCTGTGGAAGCTGCTTTATTGCCTGAACAGTCCCCAAAAGCCTATCAGAGGGAAAGTGTCTGTAGTATGTTATCCATTCAGGGTCAGTGATAGCATAGGATAAAGGAGATTTTAAGGACTGGGCAAAGGACCCTTCTGCAGGGATCTCCATCTGCTCATGGAAGTCTTCATTCCTTAATAGGACAGTGTTCATTCTATGTTAGGAATGAAGTTTTAAAGTGCAGCTGCAGGGGACACACAGCAACTTTACATCAAGATGTAAATGGCTCATGTGAGCCAGAAAGAGGCGAGTGCTGGGAACCCAGGGCAATGCCACCACAGGACCACAGCGGGGGTGCAGACGCCCACAGCAGATGCTGCCACCCACAGCTGTGCCAAAGGAAACCGTGTAGTCAGCTTTGAAAATAGAAGCCCAGGCAATCTGTGCTTTCCAGGACAACCAAGAGTATTTTCTATGGGCGGGTGCCTGTGTTTTCTTACTCTGGTTACTCAAGGTGGCGGTGGGGCAGGAAGAGGAAGTGGGTTACGGCACTGGGAAAGGGTCTGACGGACAGTGGGAAACATGAACAGTTTGGGGAAGAAATAGAATCTTTGTGGACCACTCTTTCTGGGATGTAAAATCTCCACATCCATATTCCCATCTTTTAAATAGCTCCATACTGTGCTGAAAGGGTGAGGAAGTGTAATTTCTGAAAAAAACCTTAACCTTATTCATAAACTGTAAGCCTATGAAGGGGTTTGAAATTATCTTTCTCTCACTGGGTTCTTTTTAATGGCAGAGGGTGGAGGTGCACACTTTAAATTAGACAGGAAAGCTCCTTTTGAGAAGGGAAGACCCTGACATTGACTGAGCCTCTACTGTGTACAAGGCCCTGCTCAAAGACTCCTCATTTCACCTTCACAATAACCACCCAAGGTGGGCATGATTGCTCCCATATATCAGGTGGGAAAATGTGCGTTCAAGGAGGTTAAGAAGACAGCAGAGGCTTGAAGTCAGATCTGTCTGGCTGAAAAATAGCTTTCACAGTGTTAAACAGCCTCCTCATGTAGAACAGTGCTGGAAAAGCGGGACGTTTCCTTAACACTTGAGAATGGCAATTTCCAACACCATCTGAGTACTGACAGTGTGCCAGGTCCGCTCAAAATATACCACATGTGATTAATTCACTTACGCCTTAGGGTAGCTCTTTGAGGTAGATACACTGTCATCTCCATTTCACAGACAGGGACACTCGGTCACCGAGGGGCCGACGGACTTGCCCAGAGTCCTCAGCTACTCAGTGGCAGAGGTGGGATTTGAGCCCAGAGGCTCTGCTCTCAGTCACCAAGATAACTGTTTCTCTCTTGAATGAATGAATAAGTGAGTAAAATCTACTACTGGTCTATCTTGGCAATTGCTTGGGGAGGAAGTCTAATGCAAAATCAAACCTTTTGTTAAAACTAATGTAATGGGGTGGCCATGGGGGTGGCTGGATTGCCAGGCTGCCAGAAGCTTTAAAAGACAAAATGAAAATGGGTTGGCCTGGGCCTGTCCCTGGCCTGGGTGGCTGATGCCTCCCCAGTGGAACATTTAAGACCAAGTAACTTAGACTCTGGGAACTGTGCTGTCGATTGTCGGCTTTTCTTCTCAGTCCCTAGATATCAGTCCATGTGCCCAGCTGCCTAAGTCAGAAACTGGAATCCTCCCTTGACTCTCTATCTCTACTTTCCTCTCTCCTTCCACTCCTCTACATAATCTATCATCAAATCCCATTAGCTCTACTCTAGACATACCATGAAAATCATTACTTCTCTGTCTGCTCTGCCCGTGCCATGGCCTGAGCACCCTCATCTCCTGCTCAGACCAGGACGGCAGTCACTGACTGTCACGTGACTGCCCTCCTGCCCTTCTTCATTCATTTTCCACATGGCTGTCAGCATGTTCTTAAAGTATGGATCAAAGCATGTCATTCACTCCCTTGCTCAAAACTCCCCAGTAACAGTCAATTTCACCTGGGATAACATCTCAAGCCCTTGCTGCAGCTTGCTGGGGTCCCCCTGGCATGGCTCCCCTGCCTCCCGGCCCAGCCTCGTCTTACACCCCTCTGCCCCCACGCTCTGCACATGAGCCCCCAGGTCTTTCCAAATGCCATTCTCCAGCAGGCCCTTCACCCCTGCAATCCCTGTTGCCTGTGGACTGGGGATGTGTTCTGTCTAGCTCTTCACAGGGCTGATTATTACTCATTCTTCAATCCCAACTTAGATGTCAGTTGCTCAAAGTCACCTCAATGGATTTCCCCTAATCAAATTAGCTCCCTCCATTAGACCTTCTCATGGCACCCCACAGTTTTAGCTTCACAGTACTTAGGACAACTTATAACTAATTACAATTGATTATGTAATGATTTGTTTGTTTGGTTTCCCAGTTCTAGACTTTAAACTACATAAGGACTGAGCCATGTCTGTTTTGGTCCCCACTACATGTTTTGTGCTTATTGCGGTACTTGAAACATAACAGACATTCAACAAATGTTACCTGATGAGGCTAGCCATCCTGGGAGGAAGTCAGTCTTGGGGGCAGGGATGAGCTTCACTGGCCAGGTAGAGAGAAGCCAGGCAGAAGCTGGTCTGGTAACTGACCCTAGGTCTGTGTCCATGGGGTGCTTGTAAACTATTCTGTGTACTCTTTACATTACTCCCAATATTTCAATAAACCCCATTAAAAGGCATAGTTAAATTTTGACTCTGCTGCTTGGTAATGAGGAAGGGCATATATGTCTGTGTACGAGATAGAAAGAGGGATAAAGTTGAGAGCAGTGTCCCTCACCAAGGCCACCGCTGGGAGGGGAGAGGGTGGTATTAGCAGTCACCTGGCTTTTCCCTGAATGCAAGCAGGCAGTTTGACAAGGGTAACAACAGTGGAAAGGTGGTACGAAGGTGAAACTGGGGTAGGAGGGTGAGGCTGAGATAGGAGAGTTGGGGTTTGTTCAGAATACACAGGGTGGTGCCATGAAACCCTTCAGAATCCCTGGGAGGTGCTGAGGGGGAGGGGAATAATTTCTGCCAAGTAGGTGGGAGGAGATAGGGCATTAAAAGTAAAAGTGGAAAAAAAGCAAATGTGGTCTTTGTGAAGTTTGGGACATTTGGTAAACTGAAGTTGGAATATTGTGTTAAGACTGATGCTTAAAAAAGAGGGTTAAAAAAAGGCATACTGGGGGCGTGGAAAGGTTCCCTGGCTTCACTGCATTTTTTTCCCTGCCAAATAAGTCTGGGAATGGGGGTGTTTTCTTTAAATCTATTTCCATTTCTTTACAAGTATTTTCTTGAGCTATCTATTTTTTTGGTACCAGTACAAGCGCAGGCTGTTTTGGAAAAGGTCCTTATCCTAGAGGCTTTGTGTCTGGCAAGATATGAACTCCCTAGCCCCAAGCAGAGATCACAACCAGGCATCTTCCACCCTCACTCCTCAAAAGACCAAATGACTCACGGTGCCACCTCCCGACTCCCTTCCGCTTCTCCAAGCACCCACAACATCTCAGCAAACACGACCAATGGTTTCATGGGAATGGTGGGTGTGTTTTAATTCTGGGACAATAGAACTATTAATAGGGGCTTATTTTCTTTCTGTGTTCCTTTAGAAATGGAAGAAAACTGGGAGAAAGATCTTTTAAAGGGGATGATACGAACCTCTTGAAAGACTTGGTTATTACCAAATGAAATGCGTTATCTTCCTGGGAAATGAGAGCCTGGGAATCCTACAAGAGAGGCTGCCCGTACAGGGTCTCCTGTTTTCCTTGGTGGTTTCATATGTCTGCCAGTGTTCCTCCATAGAAGTTAAGGGTTTTCAGGCCACATGACTTGTGTTCCTTTTACAGTCCCTGCAACACTTAATGATGGGCATAGAGGAAGTGATTTGTTGTTGAATGAATGATTGCAGTATGTGCTCCCTCCATTTATGCCTTCATTTCCACAGCTATTTAATGAGCCTGTACCACGCACCCAGCACTGCGCTGGTTTGGAAGGGGTGGAGGGGGATCCATCACAGGATCTGCTGGACTTTGTGTTGCCCTGGGAATTTTTCTACCCTTCATGAAGATTAGTTTTGGGGATTCTGGCTGTGTTGTAATATTTTCACAGTACTTGCGGGTAAAAACATTAAAAAATGAACACACATAAGCATTTCAAGAAGCACTTCCACAAGCTTGTCACCCAAGTATCCTAGTGATGGTCCTCCTGCAACATCCTCCTTGGGCTTATGTAATCTCTCCCACATTTTCAGTCTATAAAAACAACCTCCACTACCCCCACAAAATAACCAGCAGCAGCTCTGCATTGTTGACTTCCTGCTTCCTGATGAAAGAGCACCTATGGAATCAGTCTCTGCTCAAATGTCCGGCAGTTGTTGGCTTTGGAGCCTCAACTTATATCGAAAACACACATTACTACTCATTACTACGAATGCTGCATTCACAACATTTCCAGATGGCCTTATGGCTCCAGTTGCTGACTACAGAAAACATGGAGTGAACAACAGAACATAGATTATTAAGGACATTTTGCTGCTACTTTTGGAGTCATGAAATTCTCCAACTAACTCTAATCGCTTGTTTATAATGTGTATAAATCAAAGCCCCTTTGGGACTTTTACCTAAGAACAAGGTGATATGGTTAATGATATCACGATGATGCCAAACCAAAGATCCTTTTCTATGTTTTTTCATTGAGGTATAATTCAGATACAGTAACATGTACAGATCTTTATTCATTCCCTTTATAATTGTTCAACTTCTATAGGGTTGCTCATAATATTCTGTTATTATTTTTTCACATCTGTAGGATCTATAGTAACACCTCTTTCATTTCATTGTAGCAGTTGCCTGATGGATCACAATATTCATCCTTATTTTATAACAGGCTACCATAAGGTGATATTGTGCCACTTCGCTCTGATTCTGTTCATCAGTGCTTACGGCATGTCTGCTAACTCCATGGAAACATACAAATTTTATTTTGTCCATAGAAATGAAGGTTTTTCCACATCCCTCTACATACTAACCAGAAGCAGAAATACTGCAAAGGCTTTTTCTAAATATTTGTGACAGCACATTTGCTTCAAGTCAGGAAGAAAAATACTGGAGGCTTATTACCAGCATATAAATAAACTCTAGTATCTCTCACTTAAAAAAATAAATCTTCTGTGACTCCACATTTCCCTTTAGCTATTGACCAATTTATCTGCATTTCTCTTCATAACACAACTTATTGAAAGAGTATTTGCTTCTTCACTTCCCTGTCTTTCTTGGTGGAGACTTTCTCCAAATGTGGAGTGATCTTGGGCCGTCTGTTCCTAGTGAAGGGGGGAAACTAGAAGACTTGCCAGAAGCTCTGTGTGCATGGTGGGGCATGCCAGTTGGTGGATGACCACTTTTTATCAAGTTTGTTTTTGTTGAGGACACTCAAAATTGGTGTGTGTATGTATGTTTTTCCCCTCAGATATTTGTTCCTACAAAGAAGTGGTTTTCCAGCTCTTTTCTTAGGTATTAGTCTGGAATTAACAAGTGGGAGGCTAGATATAGCAACATCTGTTAGGCAGATGTCTCCATTATCTCCCTTGCCTGGTGTCTGACTGTGAAACGGTTAGAGTGGGCAGGTAGTTAGACTTAAGCAGGAGAAAAAGACCAGCCCGTCACCAGGGAAGACTCCTCCCTGGCCAACCCCTAAGCCCTCCTTAGCTTCCAGTTTCAGTCAAGGACACCTAGATTGTCAAGAGGCCCAAGACCACATGGGCTTCCTTGATTACAGGTCCAAAGATCATGTTTGAGGGTAACCCCACCTCTGTAAAATAACATCTAAATCTAACTAACATTGTGGGCTTCGCTTAGGTACTTGTGGGTAAGGAGCCTGAGCACTGGGAAAAAGGTCATATAACCTAGAGCTGTCAATCAACCTATCAATCAAATGACAAAAAATGCAGGGCAGGACTTCCTGCCATCTTAAGAAAAAATAAAACCCAACCTAACTCTCATAGCAGGGCGGCTCTGGCTTCTAGACAGACCACTCTCTACCCTTCTTGAGAGTGTACTTATGCTTTATTTAATAAACTGTTTAAGATGGTCCTAAGTCTGTCTCTTGATCGAATTCTTTCCTTTGAGAAGAAAAGAATTGGGGAAACAACACATTCCACTGGAAACAAAACTATTCATTTTTAGCTTTGCCAGAGAATATACTTCTTTTCTCTGGTGAAGCTAGAGAAGGTATAATTTTCAGAGTGTAGTGCAGGTGAGTCCTGATGGTTGAACATCCCCTTAGATAAACTTCTAAACAATATTCCAGTTTTCACCTTCTGGCTTTGCCTTTTGCAGTATCTGATGGTTCCAGGTTTTTAACTTTCCAGGGTTCTGCAAGGTCCCCAGTGAGCTCTGTATTGCCAACCCTATGATTACTTCTCTGGCTTCATCTCGCTCAAACTTTTATAGCATCAGAGACATTATCCTCTTTCTCAACTTAAAATGCTCTCTCAATTTTCATCACAGCATACTCAACCCATCTCCCTCATCAGTCATTCTTTCTCGTATTTCTGTGTAGGCATTTCCGTCTCTTCTAGAACAGACCCCCCAACCCCCGCCCTGCCACCCACCCACATTCTTACACCTACATTGTTCTATAAGGTAATCTCATTCTTCCCATGGCTTCTGTGCCATTCAAAGGAGCAGGGAGTTTGGAGGAAGGAAGACAGACTTGAGATTGACTCCTGGTTCTGCCACTTCATAGGCATGTCAACTTGAGATTTCGCAAATATAAAATGAAGGTGTGGAACTGTAAGATCTACCAGCAGCTCCTTTCCAGCTCAGAATGCTGTGTCTGATTTTATGTGGGGACCTAAGAATGAGCTGCAACAGAACCGCATCTGCTGGGAGCTGGAGAGGCCACACTTGGCAGCCAGCAGTCCACCTAGTACAGACCAGCAACTAGAGTTCACTAAGAGGAACCCATCAAGGAATTTCCAAAGGTTGTAGCCTAAGCTGGCATAAAAGACAGGAGGATGGTCTAATTACAGAGCAATGCGATGAATTTGTGTAAACAAACTCCTCTTAATACAACTGTCTTGGTTAGTAACTCATTTGTGCAGTGGTTTTCACCAAGCAGTTTCCTATGGCACTGCTTGGCTTCTGAAACAAATCTCTTTTAAGACCTTCCATCGCTAACCCTTCTCTCCAGTACAGCCAGATTGTGCAGGAGATGGGAGTGCTGCAAAGTGGGTTCTATATGCAGTTGCCCAAATATGCAGCTTCCTCTTTTGAGAACCTTCATTTCCATGTTCCTCTTAATTCAATAGAGACCGGGTTTCTCTTGGTGCTGGTGGCATCTAAAATGGTCAGGTTGCTGTGCCTGAGCCCAGTAATATTGGCCATAATGAGTGTTTGTGGCACTCTGCCACATCCTATGCAACAGAGACTGTGGAGCCTATAGTCATCTTCTCAGATCGAAGCTGAAATTGGACAACCCTAGGGTAGATGATAGGCTGGCATCTTCCATTTGGATCAGACCATACTTCTTTACTATAGGCTGGTGGAGGCCAAAATTCTTTCCAAAGACAGGACTTCCCTGTCACAGTTTGGGGCAATATTGGGCTTAAGGTGGGACTAGGTAGACATATACTAGGTCCATACTAGATAATCCATTCCACAAGCCACATGTGGCAACAATCTGTTTGAGAAGATTGAGGGTATCCTGTAAGATGTTGGGAGGATGTGAGGCATGAGAACTCTTATAAATCACTAGTGGGAATGTAAATTGGTGCAGCTGTTTTGGGGAACAATTAAATCATATCTAGTGAAGTTACACATTCACATACCATAAGACCTAGCAATTCAACTCCTCATTACATGTCACAGAAAATCCTTGCTCTGATGTCCCAGGAGACAGGTATAAAAAAATTCCTTGTGATTTTGTTCAAAACAGAAAAAAATTAGAAACAAATGATTTTCTATGAATAAGAGAACAGATGAGTATATGATGATGCATTATAACAATAGAATATGATGTCACAGAAAAGTATACATTAGTTAAAATAAACCAAGCACAATTACATGTATCTGCATAGATAAAAGTTGCAAAAACATGATGTTAAGCATAAAAAGTGAGGTCAAGAAAAATACATACAATATGAACATTTATTATGAAGTTTAATATGAAAACATATAGCATATTCCTCATGGGTATACAAAATATACCACATCCACTAAAAAGATAAACCCCAAATTCAGGATAGTGATTATCTCCGGTGAGGAAAGAGAAAGGGGAGTGTACACAGGAGGTGTCCATCCTTGTAATATTTTATTTCATAAATTTGGTGATGGATGAGGGCTCATTAACCTTTTTTGTATGCTTTTTGTTACATTCAAAATATTGCATAATTAAAGAAATTACTGAGGGTGAGCAGCAAAGGCTGAACCTGCAGTTCACGAGGCATTCACAGCCTATCGAGGGCAGCGCTAATCAGGTCCCCAAGCCGCAGGCCACCAGGCTGAGGTGATGCACAGCAGAGGTGCTTCAGCTCTGGGGCTGCCTGACGCTGACCAATAGTGGGGTTTGCTTGGGTTGGGCCATAACAGGTTTGCTGGTTTTGCTGTCTCACTTTGGCTATGAGAACTCCACTGTTCTTTGGTTCTGCTGACTACTTCTGAAGTTTGCCTTGCAGGCTTTATCCAGACAAGAATGTGTCTGGACGCATCTCTGTTAGATTTTATGTATTTGCCCATGAGAGATAGTAGGTGAGCAAGGAAAGTTAGTATTTCCTGAATATCTATGCTACACCAGGGTCTCAGCTGGGCACTTTCCATGCATTAATTCACAAAAGCCTCACTACAACACCATGTGGTGGGCATTATTATCTTCATTGAGCATTTGAGAAAAACAGATTCAGAGAGGTGCATTCACATGTACGTGCTGGTGGAGCCCAGACTGCAACCTAGACTGGCCCTGCTACAAAGTCTGTATTGTTTCTACTACATCTGTGGTATCCTAACGTGGTATAGGCAGTGTACTGAACACAAAGACACCGGGTGTGTGTGTGTGTGTGTGTGTGTGTGCATGTAAATTTTTTTTCTGGAGTGTAGATTGTATTCAAAATTTGAAAAAGAACTCAACATGACTTTTATATAAAATCAAACAATGGTATATTGTTATTGTGGAATAGAATACAAATGCACATGCATTTTTAAGCTGAAGGATGTTGAAGACATTTTTTGCTTTTAATGAACCACTTCAAACTATACTTTGGGAGCCCAGTGATACACTTTCACTTTCTTCTACTAACAGGACCACACTAGACTGAGATCAGTCTGTTCCCAGACCTGCTGCACTGCTTCAGGACGGGTTCTTCTAACCCCCACTGAGACTCAGTATGAGGACCCCTTAGACAGACGTGCTCTAGAGACACTGCCTGTGCACTCCCAGCTGGAGGAAGTCTTACTACAACTGTTAGACAAAGGACACAATAACTTTTATCTGACTTCATGCTGAAGCAGTGTTTTCTACCCATATCCCTCTGTATAGGGATAGACTGGCCACATGTTAAAAACTTTCTTCTGGTTTCACATCCCATGATATCATCTCTCAGTCAATGGGAAAGAGGATAAATAAATGCTCTCCCCTAGTTCTCTTAATTTTGCTATCAAAGCTTCCTGTACCTAAATGAATATAGTACCTCAAAGTAAAAAGAATCCAGGCTCTCTCAGTCACAAAGTATCTGAAGATTGTTTCTCTCTTATTATTTTTAAACTTAGAAAAGGCTTTCAGAACTATGTCTCTTGGTAATGACAGCCTATAATCATTCTTCTCCAGGAATCAAGCGATGTGTTCAGAATATGTCATTTTCCCCTGTGACACTAATGGCTAAACCACATTCTCAACCAAACCAAAGGATGCCTGAGAGGGACGGAGAAGTGTGGTCTCTTGGTTTCCATGCAGCAGTTTGAGCCAAGAGTTCTTGGCTTTCACTCCAACTCCTTAAGCAATAAGCAAGATACTTAACCTCTTACCCCATCTGCAAAATGCTGATGCTACCTCTTTACCTTTTGGTGAGGGGTATTTCGAAAGCTGGAAATAAGAGAAAATGTATTGAGGGCATATGCTTTCAGGGAACTGTTTTCCGGAAGAAAACTGTCAGAGGAATTGTGTATGCCGGGATTTGCTTTTAATTTAAAACTGTATATAATAGTAAAACTGTGGGAAACTCCACAGTATAGTGATTGAGAGTGTGGACACTGGGGCCAAAATGCCTGGGTTCATATCCAGGTTCCTACACTTCTGCAGCAGAGTAGCCTTCAGCCCTTTCTGACTCAGTATGTCCATCTATATAACACATGTAATAAATAATATAATTCCCATAACAACCTTACAAGTTAAGTATTATCATTTTCTCTTATTATAATTGAGAAAAGTATTCTAGGTTTTGGTACATAATAAGCCACTAATAGAAGATTACATCCAAATGCATATGTATTTATATACTTGCACATATACATAGTGGTTGCTTCCATTGAAGTATTCTACAAGTACAAAACAAAAGACAACAGCATGCGTACAGACTCAGGGAATGGGGTAGGCTATGTAATATAGTAGGACAAAAATCACTGGATTTAAAATTTTTAATTTTGTGAGTTAACAAAAAGTTCTACTCCAGCTGACTACCTGTATGAATTTGGCCAAGTAATTCAGTTTTTGTGAGGATGATTTTCCTTAGCAGTGAAAGGAGGCCAGTGGGTTGGATAAGACATAATAATTGTTTGACCTGTTGTTTTTTTGTTATGTTTTGTTTTTTCTCTTGCAAAGTTTAGAAGAAAGGTGAAATTTCCAGTTAAAGTTAGTAATCTAGGTCTAAACATTTTAACTCCCCCTTTTCTTTCCAAAATATTGTGGAAACAGCTAACAGATAAATTAGTGTAATAGGGGAGAGTGTTTTTCACAGCTGGAAAATAGGTAAGGGTGCCATACACATGTCAGACACTCGGTAGAATTCCTATGAGAAGCAAAGCTGCTGAGGGTCAGGGCGAGGGAGGGACCAACTAGCCTGAAATTCAAGGGCATGAAAAGAAAAGCCTGTGTTTGAAGGTGAGGTAGGTTATTAAAACATCTACAATTCACATCTGACTGTCTTCTTTTTGCTTCAGCTTCCTCCTTACCTTGGATACACTCCTGGGTCTCTACCCCTTCCAAGAAAAAAATTATACTGTATCTCAATTTTCCCTTCTTCTGTAGCTTGGGGTGTTCACATTTTCAAGTTCCTCTTTGGAATCGCTATACTGAGAAAATTTTCCTTTGAAGCAAACTCATGTAAGAAACAAAGGAACACACAGACAATTCTAACTCACATTCAAGATGAAGAGAATCCATCTCTAAAACCATAGCAGGTGTAGATTAATGATACCAAAAATTTAAAAAAACTATAGCAGGGTGTCAAACACACACAAAGAAAAAAATTATGATCAGGAAAATATTCATAGGTTTGAAATATATTATTTGTCAGTTAAAAAATGCTGAAAACAATAAAATATATGAACGATATTAAAGAAGGCATAATAAATGAGAAGATAGCCCATGTTCATGGATTGGAAGACTTAATACTGTTAAGATGACAAAACTACTAAAAGTGATCTACAGATTCAAAACACTCCCTATAAATTTCCAATGGCGTTTTTTTGCAGAAAGAGTAAAACTTTTCCTAGAATTCATATGGAATCACAAAAGACCCCAAACAGGCTTTGAAAAACAATAAAAATAGGAAGACTCACATTTTTTTTTATTTCAAAGCTTACTATGAAGCTGTAATAATTAAAAGTGTGGTATTAACATAAAGACATACATACTGACCAATGGAATGGAATAGAGGGTCTAGAAATAAACCTTTGCTTATATAGTCAAATGATTTTGGACAAGGGTGCCAACCATTCAATGGGGAGAAGATAATCTTTTCAACAAATGGTTCTGGGCCACCTGGATATCCATTTACAATAGAATGAAGTTGGATCCTTATTTTAAAACCATATACAAAAAACTAAACCAAAATGTATCAAGGACTTAGGCAAAAGAGCTAAAACTACAAAAAACATAGGAGAAAAGTTTCATGCCATTGAATTTGGCAATGATTATTGGGCTACAACAACAAAAGCACACATAACAAAAGAAAAGAGTAGATCAATTAGATTTCATCAAAATTAAAAAAGTTACAGAACTAAAACAAAATAAAAAATTTGTCCTCACAGATTAAGTAAACAAAAATGTAAGAGTTCATAAATTTAATCAACACATTTCTTATATAAAAATGTCATCAAAGTATATATATTTTCTAACATCCATGAATAGGAAATAAAATTTAATCATATACTAGCCCCCCCAAAACTAATATATTTAAAAAGTAGAAATCATATAAACTACATTTCCTAAAAATTTCAATGATTCTAGAATTTGAGAAAAATATAAAAAAATAAAAATTATGTGGAAATTGTGAAGTATTTTGGAAATAATTTTAAATCAAATAAAAAACTATGACTATAAATAATTTAGAAATTAACAATGAGAGCAGTACACATAGCTCATGAAAGATTCAAAAGAAAAAAATTTAGAGTATAATTTATATTCATAATAGCTTTATTGTAAAATGAGAAATAATAAAATGTAATGAATAACCTTTTTGTTCAGTAAATCAGGAAAAGAGATGAAATAACAGACAGGCAGAAGGAATGAATTAGTAATAGTAAAATAATAAAGTGAATCATAAAACAAAACAAATATCCAAAAGAGAACTTATTAATAAATTTGAGACAAACCACTGAGTAATCTGAATGAGGAAATAAGAGAAAAAACAACTTTACATGTATGTAGAAAAGGGATATCACCAAAGATATAGAAGAGATTTTGAAAATTTTAAAAGGTACATTATAGAATTAAAATATCAATACATTGTGAGTTTCTATACTTCTCAATGTGGAAAATGTGATAATAGCAATGGTCATAGAAGAATTTGAGAAAACTGTGAAAGAGCTTCATTAATAATGACTTAGGCTTACATAGTTTTCCTCTAAGTTCCACAAACTTTGAACAAACATACACTTTCTGTAATCAGTTAAGATATTTCATAGCTTATGAAAAGACTGTCAACTCATTTTTCCAAGCTCACATAATTCTTTTACCCCAAGCCTGACAAAGATAGTATAAAATAAAATTCCTGAATATACTTGCTAAATATTGTTAAATATAGGTGAGCAATACCTCCAGGTTTATATGAAATCAAATCCAGAAATGAAGGAACAAATCATGAGAAATAAAATTTATTCTAAGAATGTAAGGAATTTGTGAAAGTTCACTGGGAAATCTTTTGATTTAAAATTTCATGTGGACAGGACAAAGGAAATAAAATAAGATAATTATCTTGATATGACAAAAGGTCATTTAATAAAACGTAACATTTACTTCAGATAAAAATTTTTAATAAACTTCCAATTGAAGAATCATTCCTTAATATAGTGGATAAAGTATCTCTATAAAGTCAAAATCCTTTAAAGTACATAATAGTGAAACACAAATAATTCCCATTAAGTTTGAAAATACTGGTCAATGTAATAAGACACATAAGATATAACAACTATAAATATTACAAAAGAGGACAGAAGATGTCATTAATTACAAATAATACAACCATTTTACTGGAAAACCATTCCAAAATTGACCAGAAAAGTATTAAAACTAAAAAATGTTTCATTAAAATGATGGCATGAGAAATAAATCTATAAAACTAATAGTTTTCCCCTAAACTGGTATTTCTTGACTATTTTGGAGGCATAGGCCTCTTCTGATATAAACTATCTGATATAAACAATCTCTTTGACATGCAAAATAAAAAAAATCATTTTATGGAGCTCAATGAAAACCCATGGACCCCAAATTATGGGTTAATTGCTCTATAGTGAACAATAATTTAGAAAATAAAACAGGAAAAAACCCTGATTCACAAAGAAAGCAAAACACTAAAATGCCTAGGAAAAAACTTAACAAACACTGTATGAGACTGATCTGAATTAAGTAACAAAACCTTATTGAGAGACGTAAAATAGAAGTGATATATCCTTAAATAAAAAAAAAAACAGATGTAGTAACAGGGCTCTGTACTTGTCATACAATTCAATTGAAAATCCCAAGATTTTATAAAAAATTATTTAAAATGCACACAGTAGAGGAAAAAACCAAGATTGGAAATGAAGAAAGGCTGGCCTTCCAGATGTTAACACTAATTCAAATAATGTGGTCCTAGTGTAAGAACAGACAGAAATGCAGTGGATCAGAATAAAACCTAGCAATGGACCAAAGTCTACGAAACAGTTTTTTATTTCAAATTGGCAATAAAAGATTATTTAGTAAATGATGTTGGAAAAACTGGCTGAACACTTGGAAAAAAAAGATGGATCTTGCTCCCATACCTTCTATTAGAATAAATTCTAGAAGTAATGATCTACATATAAAAAAATTTAAAAAAAAACTCTAAGTAAAGGTAGTCATAAAAAGGCAACAGCAACCCAGTCCCAATTATGAATATTGATGCTAAATTTCTGAGTAAAATGCACAGTAGAACTTAGCTTTACATTAAAATAATAACCTATCGCAACAAAGTATAACCAACCAGTCATACAAGTATGTCCCAATATTAAAAACTTTTTAATGCATTTCACTGTATTTGTGGGTCAAACAAACAAAAAAAAGATTATCTCAATAGAAGCCAAAAATGCATTTGATTACATTGAATATCTATTTCTGATTTGTTTAAAGGAAGAGTTGGACTTCCTTGATATAATCTCATTTCCAAATGATCAAACACTTCAGGTATTTCAATTAAGATCATAAAAAAACTATCCAGGAAATTTTTAGGGAATCATATGCAGTAGTTAACAGTAAAATGATTATTCTAATTGTACTTAAATTAACATTATTTTCTTTATTATGCTAATGAGAAAACTAGAAAATTTGTTACAGTTTGTTTTGCAAACTGATGAAAGTAAGAAATATTAGAAGAACAACATGATATAATGCAAAGCCATGAGTTGGACTAGATCCAGAATCCAGGATTAGAAGAGTACTTCTGCCATTTTTGTTACTTGACCTCAGCAAGTTATCTATACTCATTGAATCGTAGAGTCCTTATCTGTAAAACTGAAGTAGCAGCAGGCAAGATCAAGCAAACTTGCTACTGGCCAGCTCTCCTGCTTATTATAACAAAAAACTCTGGATTAAAAAAAGGCAAACATCAGAGGACTCTGAAAAGTAAACAAAGCTGGTGGATTGAGAAAGGTAGTTAAAATCTGGAGAAATAACCAATACAAAGATAAATTCCAAAAATTTTTTTCCCTCTTTTTTGTGGCTTTAACCTGAGTGTGGTTCTCAATCACATGGCAATGGCCTGGGAATATCGTCTAAAAGTCAAAGAAAATCCCAATATTTCTAGCCCCTAGACAAAGGAGCCCCTCTGTTTCAAAGAATGTGGCGGGGGTATCCCCATTTTTAGTTCTCTTTTATTACTAATGGCTTTGCCCCAAGAGTGGCCTCAGTAGAGAAGTGCATGCAGCAATGAGGTGGCCAAAACTCCAAGAGATCTCATTTTTCTTGGTAGAGAACTTGGAAAGAGGGCCTCAGTGGGAATGAGAGTGTATGGGGAATCCTGGGGAGGAGAGTGCTGGAGAAGGAAATCCCTCTAATTCTATGTATGAAGCCAAGTAAGTCTCAGGCTTATCTCTGAGCTGCACATGTGCAGGGCAGACCCAAAACAGCTTAGCAAATTCCTTGAAAACTCAACTGAAATAAAAACCACCGCTCACAGCAGAAACAGAAATTGTGGTCTGAACCTAGCCAGAGTGATTGTCTACTAAAGCAAACAACAACAAAAAGTTCAACATTCTCCGGAGGATTTAAATATAATTCAGTCTAGGCAACACAATGTTTACAATTTCTAGGATACAATCTAAAATTACTTGACATACAAAGCACCTAGAAAATGTGACCAATTCTCAAGGGAGAAGACAAAATGCCAATCCTGAGCTGCTGGAATTATCAGATAAAGAATTTCAAGCAGTTGTAATAACTATGCTCCATGAGGTAAAGGTAAACACACATGTAATGTATAGAAAGATAGAAGTTCTCAACAGAAAAATTAAAAATTTAAAAAGAATCAAATAGATCTTTGAGGACTGAAAAACACAATACCAGCAATAAAAAATTCAGTGTGTGAGCTCAACAGCAGAATGTAGATGATAGAGTCAGTGAATATGAAGATAGATCAGTGGAAATGATATAATCTGAAAAACAGAAAGAAAGACCAAAAAAGAATTGAACAGAACCTCCAAGACATGTGGAATATCAAAGGATCTAACATTTGTGTCACTGGAGTCCTAGCAGGGGAGGAGAAAACCACTGGTACAGAAAAAATATATGAAACATAATGGCTTCAAATTCCCCATATTTGGTGAAAGACATAAATTTATACACTCAAGAAGCTCAGCAAAGCCAAAACAGGTAAATTCAAAGAAAAACCATGCCCAGACACATACTCATACTGAGAACTAAAGATAAAAAAACCTTGGAAGCAGTTACTTATGTATAAAACGAGACCCCATTAGAAATTAAAGTAATAATGGTTACATGGGTATAAATAAGAAATGATAAGTAAAGTGCTTCACTGGTAAAATAACAAAAACAGTAGGCATTATTATTCTAATTGTAATTCCTTTACTATATCTCAGCACACCATAATTATTTTCCATTCTATGTTTTCAGCCTTCCCATGGTTTCCCCAATGTGGATTTGATCCCAAGAACTGGTTGCAAATACACCTTTGATATTATTCTTTTGATTTACTCCAAATCTTTTGCCCTTGTGAAATAAGCCTCTGCTAATTCATGTCTTGTTTTTCAACAAGTTTTTTTTAAAACTGTATTCTCAGTTATTACATAGGTATAATAATGCATCTTTTACTGTTTTATAGGGAGACGGTAAAGACCAAATGAAGTATAGAAAAAAATATAAAAATTCCTGTGCTCAACTAAAACACTGAAAGCCATATATTTCAGAAATAGTACCAGCTTGGAAGTTCTAGAAGTCTAATTCTTTTAGCCAACCTCATGAGAAAGTATGTTAGAGAGGATGGCTTGCCTACATTTTTCCATAGGCTGACAGGTTGGGGAAGCTTTGCCAGCTGACCCATAGGTTAGGCCAATCAGTCATCAAATGAAACCATTAGCAAGGCATTTGTGGCTGTGGTCTGATGCATATTCAGCTATTTGATATGAAATGCTGCTTCAGGCAAAGGGGAGATTTTAAACTCTGTCTTTTCTGTGGCATGGGAAACTAGGCGTAGTGAAGTTAAGGGCCAGAAAAATCAGATTCTAAATACGACTCAAATGACTAATATGAACTAGTGCAACCAAAATGGGTCTGAAAGTCCAGGTGTTCTAATAGAATTTATAAATCCATTATCCCCTCCTGCCCTCCCCAACTTCCCAGAGGCTGTGAGCAGCAGCACACAAAATCCCACAAGGGCTGTGTGAACTTGACTGAACTCTTAGGCCTGGAAGGAGTGGAGCCAGCATTTGGAAGCCTCGGTTGTAGGAGGATGTGAAGAATGTGTGAGAGGGGAGTCTTCTCTGAATAGAAGACACCTCTACCTAAATGATGTCATCATATACTCAAGGAGATCAGGAGTGTTTCATATAACCCATAGGCTGGAGACACTTTCTCAGAACTTCTTGAAATTCTTGGCCAATATTGAAGGAAAGCCACCCAGGTTTCTTGGGCTTCATGATTCTCTGTTTAACAGAAGGCAGCAGGATAAAGGGGAAAGAATGTGGAGCCTGCATCTAGAGTGGGTTCTGCCCAGTATCCTTAGGAACACCATCAGGCTTCAGGTTCTCCTTCTGTTAATAAGGAATAAGAAACCTTTGCTTTTAAAATAGGGTTTCCATGCATATCAAATGGCACCTATAATAGCATATAATGCATGCTGAAGGAGAAATAGGACTTGAAAACTTCTATATAGTACAGACTACTCTTTTTGTTACAGATAGAAAACAAAGACATGGAGAAAAAAGGGGACTACCTCAGATTGCTATGTCAGTACAAAATCCAGAAAACCTCAGTGCACCCTGTAGTTCACCCTGTAGTTCTGTTCTCATTTCTAGAAGAAATTTATTAGAAGAAGGTTATAGAATAAAGTATTTCTGTCTTCCCTTTACTTGAACTTTCTCCTTTACTTTTTGCAACATGTCAGTATGTAAGTCTGTCAATTGCCCCACTGTGTCCCCCCATGGTGCTTCTCTCATATGGACCATATCACTTTTTAAAAAGTGGACAAAGTATCATTAACTCAGGAGAACTGTCATTTCCACACCCAATCTGCCATACTATAAATAAATGACATGTCTCTTTTATTGTGAGTTTTCATCTGCAAGTGGTAAAACCCCAAATAATATTTTTGCTAAGCTAGGTCTAACTAACCCTCTTATTTCAACAACATATTTTCATGCCTGATTCAAATTGCCTTTTATTTTGTGGCACCATAAGCCCTCTCTTTCTATTCCTTGCCTTAGTTATTATTTATGATAATATTTCAAGTTCTTTCTTCTCTTACATTGCACTTATTACATCTCTGAACCCTTAATCCACAAAATAAATCTAATTTAAATAAAGAAAAATATAGTCTCCCAAGAATTTGGTCTGCCAACATTTTGTTCCAAGTTAGCAGACTGCGTCACCAATCGAATATAAGATTTTCCTTAATTTGACTTATGTCACTTATAAAATTTCACCAACATCAGGAAATTCAATCGAAATTACCGCAGAGTAAACTAGCAGATGGGTCAATGTGCTAAGTTCACGGTTTATGTGAGAAGAAAGAACTATTAGATTAAATTGACTAAAAGGTCAAGGCTGGCACTGGGTTCAAAGATCAGAGCTACTCAAGAAGAGATGGGCTTCTTAATGACAGGGGCAAGAAGCACGCTTACCTGTCTTCTGTTAGCTTCATAAGGGTGGTGCCTCGAGTAGAGAAGACAATAAAGGACATTCTTAACTGTGGGCTGAAAAGAAAAAGAAATTTTATCAGGGTGGATAAGACTATGGAATGTCATTCCCTTCTCATCTTCCTCCCTGGTCTTCACAGATGCCAGAGGAGGACCTATGACCCAAGAGGGCCTCCACATCGAGGAGCACAGATGTGCAGCTGTGGACCACAGAGAAGCCCTGCATGTGTCTTCCTGGAGGCTGCTTGTGATCTGACACTGCTGCTCAGTGAGGGCGGACTGCAGGTAAGAAAGCTAAAATTCATCACTGTCTTGCCTGCTGTTGAAGAAGTGTGTCCCTAGAAGAGGGCTGGTCTGCATGGTGACTATAAAAACAGGATCCCAATAGACAAATCTCATAGTGTCTCCATGCTGTCTGGGGCATACTTTAATGAAGAGAGGGTCTCAGGCTGTGGCAGCTCAATGCCGTCAACATCAAGATCATATAATGAACTAATTTTTCTGTGAAAGTAGGCTCACCATCAACTTTTGATTTCTGTTTTGGCTTCCCAAGGAGGTTATCCTATAAGGAGAGAATGTGCTGATAGAGCACAAGAGTAGCTATTCCACTTGGTAGTTATACTTTTCATTATTAATGGAAACATTGTCAAGGTTTTTAAATGGCAGTGCTTGGGGGCTATGTCAATGTAAAATCCACACTCTGGGAGACAGATCAAGTCTCAGCTAAGGACCAGACATGTTTCTCTGTCTACAAGAAGGACTGTCAGACTGTAGTGGGTTCACCAGTATGAACACACTCTCTCTGGGTGGCCACCTGGCTCATCCATTATAGCACCAACCTATTTCTTCACAATGCAATAACCTCTAATACCTGGTCTGGCCCAAGTTTGATAGTTCCCACTTTCTAATATGTTTCTCAAACCTGTCGCTCTTTTCCATCTCCTAGTTTGGAGCTTGCCCTTAGTAATGTGACCACTGCAATTGCTTCCTAGCTGGTGACATTTCCTAGCACACATTCCTTGCTCCAATTCCTTCTTCATATTGCTTCCAGAATTATTTTCCTAAAATGTAAATAAAATCTTGTCATTCCTGGTTAGCCAGAGACGGGTAAGATTCCTCAAGGGAAGAACAACCTAAGACAGGCACAGTCGCAGGGGGGCCATCAGGTGAGAAATCGGGGAACAACAGTGGTGAAGCTTAGAACCTCACCACCCCCCCCCCCCGTTTTGAGAGAAAGCTTCTGTATCTGTGGATGTTTTATTGCCCTTGTCTAGCTCGAATTAGCACATAGTCTACAGGCACACACATGATCATCTACAATTGCTCTCTTACAACACTAAACTATGTTTTCTACCTTTATCTTGCATCTACCTACCACTTCAGCATTTTATTAAAAATAAAAATAAAAATAATAATGATAATAGGAGAAATGTGGGATCAACATATAAATCAAGTACAAAAATCAAACGAAGATTCATATTTGACCTGATTGTTTATAGTTCATAATGCGTGATCAAAACCGAAAGTTTCTGTGATGAATACCCTTGTACTGTTCACCATGTAAGAACTTATTCACTATGTAAGAATTCGTTCACCATGTAAGAACTTGTTCGTTATGCTTCAGAAGATTGGAGACTGATGAGAATTAGGCTTGAGATGGATTAATGATTGTGCATTGAGCGTTGACCCCCCTACACAGAATTTTATTGTTGTTAACAACCATTTGATCAATAAATATGAGAGATGCCCTCTCAAAAAAAAAAAAAATCTTGTCATTCATCTGCTATAAACCCTCCAAGAGCTCCTATTGCCTCCAGGATAACATCTATATTCATTACCATTTGTCTGATGCATCTTTGGAGACCCTGAGCATGGTGTTCAATACCTGTTAAGAATCCAAGCAATACCTGGTGAACTGAATATTGGTCTTTTGAAACAGACCTGAATTCTCTGTTCATGACTCAGAGAACTGTTACTACCTCACCAGCTGGGCAAGCAGGACACCAAGTCCTACATGGTAATAATAAAAATCATAATTATCATAATAATATAACAATGGCCAACCTTATCAAGTGCTTACTATGTGTCAGGTGCTATTATAAGTGATTTGCATGTATTATCTTATTAAACTTGTCACAAATTTATGAAATCCGTATTATTATTCTTCCTATTATCCACAAAAGGAAACTGAGAACCTGATAGATAAAGTAATTTTCCCAAAGTCACACGATGGAAGAGTGGTGGATCTGGGGCTTAAAACCAAGCATTCTCATTCCAGAATGTGGGCTCTTAATCACTATGTGATATTGCGTTGTTTGTATAAATTCAGCTCTGTAAAGAATGAACTTGCAGTGCAGGAAATGAGGTCTCCAAGAGGCAATTGGTATATAAGTCTGGGCTAGAGACATAATTTGGGAGGCCTCAGCATACTGATTTGAGTATAACTGCTCAAACCAAGTGTTGGCAGTGAGAAGGGAGGTGAGGCAAATCTAGAACCAGCACCAACATTTAAAGGCTTGGCTCTAGTGTCAGTGAGATGAGAAGAGAAATTATGTATTTGTACTGGCACCGGCCACTGATACTGAATGAACTTCCCCCTGCAGGACCAGCTGCCTAGACTATTTATGAAAATGCACAAATAAAAATGATTCATTCCTTTTCAAAGTTCATTCACTTACTCAAAAATATTGACTGAGCATGTACTATGTGTCAAGCACCATTACAGGCACATGGTGGCAGCAGTCAACAAAACAACAGTCCGAGCCTCCTGGAATTTGCATGCCAGTCATGTGTTCATGCCACACTTTGGGGAGGCGGGTCCTTGGCCAAGGAGGGCCAGAGGACACAATCAGAGGCAAGTGCCCAGTGGTCTGGATTCAACTATGTCAACTTCTCTGGTCCCTAGTTTCTTCTTCTATAAAACAAGAGGATTGGAATGAAGTGGTCCCTTAACATCCCCAGCCCTTACCTCTACCTTTCTTTGACTCTAAGATAGTGAAGCGTCTGGAACTTCTGAAGGAGCTGGGAAAGAGAAGTGCTGAGTGTACACTCTGATCCAGGCGCTGGGCTGGTTGGTTTTCCAGGTTTTCTTTTATGATTTTCACAGACAAACTTGGGTTCAACCATGGAAAGTAAATTGCTATGTGTGCACAATGGAGCTTGGATTCAAATCCACATCTGCCTCACTTCACAACCTTTTCCAGTTGACCTCTCTGCTTCAGAGGAATGTAAGACCAGAAGAGCAAATAGAGACACAGCAATACTGTCTGGAGGCAGACTTGTTTTCCATCACTTCAAAGGACAGATGGATGAGAGTACAGGAAAAGCAATTTTGGCTCAATGACAAAAAGGCTTTTCTAGAAACTGGAACTGTCCAACTATTAGACTGTTTGCTTCAAAAAGCAGCAGTTTCCACCCAAGCTATCAAGTTCAGGGTTGGTGAATGCCTCATAGGAAAGCTTGGAGAATTGTTCCCTTCGATTCTAAGATTCTCTGATTCTCTTAAATATTTTGATTTCGATTTCAATACCATTCGTGTATTTATCTGCTTCTCTCCTTTTCCTCAAGTCACTCCCACTTCTCTCAGAATCTATTTTAGATGCTTCCTGCTGCAGCTTTCAGTGTTTGGCACCACAGAGAGGACACCTCCTAACCCTTTCCCTCCAGTCAGGCAGGCAGGTACGGTTCAGACCAGTAAGTGAATTTGGAGGGAATACGTCTGTCACTACTTTGATCTTGGAGGATAGCCTATCTTTTCAGATAAAGAACCTTATTCCAAGATGAATTTTATGATCACTCACATAAGCTGGAAGATTCTACAGAGGTCATCACGCAGGAGTGGAGCTGTTCTAGAATTTATAATGACCAGAACAATTTTACCACAGGTCTTGATGACTGGCCTCAAGCACATCCATGAAAGCTATCACAGTGCTCCTGGGAGGCTGAATCCAGAAGTATGTAACAGCTGTCTTTCCTAGCAGTACTAGCAGCTGTTTATGCCTATTGGATAGCATGGCCTCCTAGGCCCCTGCAATGCTTATAGTGACGATGTTAACAATTGCACTGTCCTCCCTTGGAAAGTATACTGGGAATGCTTAGAGATTTCTACCTGACAGGGCACAGAGTGAGGCTGACCAACATCATGGTTTACCAGGACAGAGGGAAGATCTCAGGATGTATGACTCCCAGTGCTAAAACCACAAAAGTTCTTAGCAAATCAGGATGAGTTGGCCACCTTACATGCTACGCTCACGACACACGAGTCCAGTGAGACTAAGCTACTTGCCCCAGCATGGCACACTGTGAAAGAAAATGTTAATGATCCTTCTAAAAGAATATAGTACTCAACAAGACAGGGAGAATGTTAAAATTTTGGTCTTATAACCAAATTGGGCATCCTCTTGAAAACATGAAGCCAAAGGTTTTTCTAATGTGGCAAAAATTAAAACAAAGTCAAGTCTCTGGTCCAACATCTGAAAGTCTACCTTCGTCAAAAGGCATCCCCAAAATAGTAATCCATGGAATAGCAAACAAAGCCTGTTTTTACTCATGACAGAAGAACTATGCATTGTGTTTCTCACCTGATGAATTTATGAGCCAACTGCTCCACAAAGTAATAGATTTCATTCCAGTGGTGCAGCACACTTCCTGATCTAGGGAAACAAAAGCAGAAGTTCCTTAATCACGTGTTCTTCATTTGTCTTCACCTTGTATCATGCTCTCTTCACCATCTGTTATTTCACATTTGCCTACCCATCAACTGAGCTCATTATCTAACACTTTAGTAACTTTGGAAATTACTTGAAAAGGTGTTAGAGTTCTTACACATTTTGTTAAGAAAAACTTCCTTCACCTCCCACTCCTTCCCACCCCAACTCCACACAGTCACAGTCCCCGAATCAGACTCACAGGTTCATTTCAAATCTTTGAGAAACCATTATTTTTGTGCTATTTAAATTATTTTTTTGGGAAGAAAAGTGATTCCAATTCATTTAAATGAATTACCACAAACTAGATGCTCACACAGACAAAAATAAATGAATCTTCCTCTTTAAAAACAAACAGAATCCAGTTTCATCTGTCAATATAAGTGCAAAATGTCTATGTAAAATATGAGCAAAACTAATGCAGCATGAATCCAAAAGAATAATAATTAATTCATTTTTGGAGTTTATTTCAGGAATGTGTACATAGTTCAACATTTAAGGAAATCTAATGAAACTAATCACACTAATGAAAGAAGCACAACTATACAGCCTTTCATTATATTAAAAAGGAATCCTCTTACTGAGAAAAGAAGGAAATTTACTCTAAGCCATATGGAATCCTAGAATTTTAGACTTGAAAGGGGGCTTCTTTACTTCCCAAGGTTGACTTCTGTTTCACTAATACTATTTACTAAAGCTTCAGTTCAGCTTAGAGGCATCTTCCATAGAGCTTGTACTCAATCTGGTGCAGTGACTTCATAGTAGGTTTTTATATTCTAACTCACTCTTTCTGGAACTACAATGCTTCTTTCCTTTCACTTAAGGATCTGTTTCAGCTGAGCTCTGCATTTCTGCCTATCATTTTAATAACTGTTGAGGTTAAAGTTTGCTCCTCCGGCTCTGACATTTTGTACTACACACATTTTCCAGTGGTTTCAGATTTATTTTATTGTTTATGCACTCATCTACCTTAATTTTAACTACAAGAGAGTTATTTGTTACCATCTTTTCTTTGTTTCAGCCTATTTTACAGATACTTAAGATGAATCTGTGCAAAGTAGATTTTGTGCCTCCCTTTTTGTGGTATAATATCCCAAAGAATTCTTATTCTGGTTGAGTGTATTCCATCCAACTCCATGAGAATTTACTTTTCTCTGCCTCATATACAGAAGTGATACGTTGGTCCAACCTGAACAAAAGTGACACAATATGTTATAGTCATATGGTGAAAGGCCCCATATCATAGATTTCTTCAAAGTAATCTATAACTTCAGTTCTAGGAAAAATGCTGAAAGGACATTTTGTGAAACTTAAAAAATGACTTTAAAGATGAAATGAAGACTAAACATCTATAAGTCATCAGGGAAACCACAATGAGATAATACCTTATACCAGTTAAAGTGGCCACTATCCAAAAGACAAGAAATAGCAAGTGTTGGTGAGGATGTGGAGAAAGGGGAACCCTCCCACACTGTTGGTGGGAATATAAATTGGTGCAGCCACTGTGGAAAGCATTATGGAGGTTCCTCAAAAAACTAAAAACAGAAACACCATTTGACCCAGTAACTGTACTTCTAGGAATTTACCCAAAGAAAACAAAAGCACTGATTCAAAAAAGATATGCACCCTTAAGTTTATTGCCACATTATTTACAATAGCCAAGATATGGAAACAACCAAAGCGTCCATCAATAGATGAATGGATAAAGAAGATGTGGTGCATATACACAATGGAATATTATTCAGCCATAAAAAGAAAAGAAATTCTGCCATTTGCAACAACATGGATGGATCTAGAGGGTATTATGCTCATGAAATAAGCCAGGTGGAAAAAGGCAAATACCATATGCTTTCACTTATTTGTGGAATGTAAAAACAAAACAAAAGAAAATGAATACAATAGCAGTACACTCAGACACTGAGAAGAGACTGGTGGTTACCATGGGGGAAGGGCTGGGGTGAGTGGGTGGGGAGGGTGAAGGGGATAAAGGGGCACAAAAATCTCAATCATATATAAGCTGGTCATGAGGACTGAAGTACAGCATGGAGAATATAGCCAGTGGTTCTGTAATATCTTCCTATGTTGACAGATACTAACTGCACTAGTGGGGGTGAGGATTTAATAATGTGTGTAACTGCTGAACCACTTTGTTGTATACTTGAAACCAATATAATGTTGTATATCAACTATACTTCAATTAAAAAAACAGCTTATCAATTAAAAAAATAAAAGTCATCAAGGCAATTATGAAAAAGAAGGAAGTTGAAAAGCTTGCCCTATTAGATATAAAGACCCCATATGCATAATCCAGGATATAACAGTAGGGCCAGTGGAGAAGGGAGAACCAAAATCTCAACCTATGTGATGTCTTGCTATATAGTGACAGAGGTGATTCAGGTGATACAAACTAGGGAGGGAGAATAAGCCCTTCAATAAATGATGCTGTGACAATGGATTCCTAATTGTAAAAAACCAGCTAGATCATTATCTCATATCAAATGTAATCCTACATGTATTAAAACCTAATAGGAAAAAACAGAATTTTACACCACTGGGTGAGTTACAAAAGGAGATTTTTATGTTGGCAAGTTAGTGAAGGGTTTCTTGAACCTGATACAGAAAGTAGCAATTGATTTTTAATAAAAAGATAATTTTGAGTACCTGAAGTGTCGACAATTCTGAATGACAGAAAGATAGCAAAACAAATCAAAGACAAGAAAACAGGGAGAGAAGATGTCTGCAAAGAGTATAAAAGGCCAAAGATGAGTGTCCAGAATATGTAAACAATTGGTACAAGTAAACAGTAAAAAGGCAAACAATAAAAAAATAGACAAAGGACCAGAACAGGCAATCCTCAGAAGGATGGACAATCAGCACTTGAAAAAACATTCAACTCTGCCAGCTGAATGCATATAGGAAGGCCTGTTTATACAATTGTTTGAGAAGAGCAAGCAGTTTAGGTGGCAGTAGCACATAACCCACAGCTACGGGGTAAGGAGTTGGGTCTATAGAGAAAGGAGTCAGGGTGCCTCCTGTCAAAAAAAAAAACCTTTTCTGTTAGATCTCTCAGCCTCAAACACACTGCATCTTCTCAGGACACTCAGTGTCCACACTGCCAACTCCTGCTCATTCTTCAAGACTCAACTCAGTCTCTGCCTGTTACCACCGACCAACACAGATGGGGCTCACTGCCCTGTCCCATGCTCTCCAGGCACCATGTACATCTCTCAGTCATCATCCTCTGATGATGGGTCACAATCACTTTTTTATCAAGCTTGCCTTGTGAGGGTCTTACAGATATTTGCCTCTCCAGCTCCACCTTTTTGTTGAATGGAAGAAAGAAGATCCTGGAGATGGGAAGCCTCTTTTGCTCAAGGAAGCCTCCAGGTCTTTGCCAGCTGGACATTGCCTTTTCTCCCTTGTTTGGATAAAAACCCTGGGTTTGGAACTCAGATGGCTCCCGCCAGTTCCTGTGTTCCTTCCAAGATGGGTCAATGGTTCTAGAGCACAGCTCCATGGTGAATGGACCTACCTAATCATCATCAATAGATCTCTGAGCTTAATGGCAGCTGGGAGTCTCCCAAGAGCTCACTAGAACTGCAAATCCCAGTCCTGGGCTTTTTAAGGCTTTGTACATCCTCTTTTATTAGAATCCCAGCCATCCACCTGGAATGGATTCAGTTGTATACTAAAAATGTCAAAGTCAGGCCGGAGCCAAGATGGTGGCGTGAGTAGAGCAGCGGAAATCTCCTCCCAAAACCTCATATATTTTTGCAAATACAACAAATACAACTCTTCCTAAAAGAGAGACCAAAAGACACAAGACAACAGCCAGATCACATCCACACCTGCAAGAACCCAGCGCCTTGTGAAGGGGGTAAGATACAAGCTGTGGCTTGGTGGGACCCAAGCACCCCTCACCCCAGCTCCCAGCGGGAGGAGAGGAGTCGGAGCGGGGAGGGAGAGGGAGCACAGGACTGCTAAACACCCAGCCCTAGCCATCCTCACCAGAGTGCAGACACAGTGCATGCGTGGGGTGCTGGAAACTAGGGAAACAGGACAGTAAGACCTGTGAGCAGGTCCCCACAGCCGGTGACGCTGGGACAAAGAAAAGCGAGTGCTTTTTGAAAGTCTTAAAGGGACAGGGACGCAACAGCTGGATGGAAGCATCCCAGGACACTCAGCCTAGCAGCTGGAAATCCCCGGGAACTCTGGGCACTCTAACAACCTGGGCAGCAGGGCAGCTTGGAGGCCCCTCACAGAGATAAACAGCCTCCCAGCCATTTCCCCTCCGACATGGCTCCGCCATATCGGAGCAGCAGCCTGAGGCAGGCCACACCCATAGCCAACGCGGAGCTAAACTCCATAGCAGCCAGGCAAGAATCAGCTGCTCAGCACAAGATGCTAGAGGTCACTGTTCTCCCAGGAGAGGAAGGCCACAAACGAACAAGAAGGGACGTTCTCCCAGCCATCACTTGCGCCAGCTCTGCAAACTATCTCTATCGCCATGAAAAGGCAGAAAAATTTGATACAGAGCAAAATCACAACCCCTGAGGAGGTGGACCTAACCAGTCTTCCTGAAAAATAATTCAAAATAAAAATCATAAACAAGCTGATGGAGCTGCAGAGAAATATATACAAGAGCTAAGAGATGATGTCTGGAAGGAGATTACAGAAGTGAAACAATCTCTGGAAGGATTTATAAGCAGAATGGATAAGATGCAAGAGGCCATTGATGAAATAGAAACCAGAGAACAGGAACACATAGAAGCTGATGCAGAGAGAGATAAAAGGATCTCCAGGAATGAAACAATATTAAGAGAATTGTGTGACCAATCTGAAAGGAACAATATCCACACTATAGGGGTACCAGAAGAAGAAGAAGAGAGAAAAAGGGATAGAAAGTGTCTTTGAAGAAATAATTGCTGAGAACTTCCCCAAACTGGGGGAGGAAATAATTGATCAGACCATGGAAGTATACAGAACTCCCAACAGAAAGGACCCAAGGAGGACACCACCAAGACACATAATAATTAAAATGGCAAAGATCAAGGACAAGGACAGAGTTTTAAAGTCAGCTAGAGAGAGGAAAAAGGTCACTTACAAAGGAAAACCCATCAGGCTATCATCAGACTTCTCAACAGAAACAATACAGGCCAGAAGAGAATGGCATGATAGATTTAATGCAATGAAAGAGAAGGGCCTTGAACCAAGAATTCTGTATCCGGCACAAATATAATTTAAATATGAAGGAGGGATTAAACAATTTGCAGACAAGCAAAAACTGAGGGAGTTTACCTCCCACAAACCACCTCTACAGGGTATTTTAGAGGGACTGCTCTAGATGGGAGCACTCCTAAAAAGAGCAGAGAACAAAACACCCAACATACGAAGAATGGAGGAGGAGGAATAAGAAGGGAGAGAAATAATCATCAGACTGTGTTTATAATAGCTCAATAAGCGAGTTAAGTTAGACAGTAATGTAGTAAAGAAGCTAACCTTGAACCTTTGGTAACAATGAATCTAAAGCCTGCAATGGCAATAAGTATGTATCTTTCAATAATCACCCTAAATGTAAATGGACTGAATGCACCAATCAAAAGACACAGAGTAATAGAATGGATAAAAAAGCAAGACCCATCTATATGCTGCTTACAAGAGACTCACCTCAAACCCAAAGACATGCACAGACTAAAAGTCAAGGGATGGAAAAAGATATTTCATGCAAACAATAGGGAGAAAATAGCAGGTGTTGCAGTACTAGTATCAGACAAAATAGTCTTCAAAACAAAGAAAGTAACAAGAGATAAAGAAGGACACTACATAATGATAAAGGGCTCACTCCAACAAGAGGATATAACTGCTATAAACATATATGCACCCAATACAGGAGCACTAACATATGTGAAACAAATACTAACAGAATTAAAGGAGAAAATAGAATGCAATGCATTCATATCGGGAGACTTTAACACACCACTCACCCCAAAGGACAGATCCACCAGACAGAAAATAAGTAATGACACAGAGGCACTGAACACACACTAGAACAGATGGACCTAATAGACATCTATAGAACTCTACATCCAAAAGCAACAGGATACACATTCTGCTCAAGTCCACATAGAACATTTTCCAGAATAGACCACATACTAGGCCACAAAAAGAACCTCAGTAAATTCCAAAAGATTGAAATCCTACCAACCAACTTCTCAGACCACAAAGGTATAAAATTAGAAATAAATTGTACAAAGAAAGCAAAAAGACTCACAAACACATGGAGGCTTAATAACATGCTCCTAAATAATCAATAGATCAACGACCAAATTAAAATGGAGATCCAGCAATATATGGAAACAAATGACAACAACAACACAAAGCCCCAACTTCTGTGGGACGCAGCAAAAGCAGTCTTAAGAGGAAAGTATATAGCAATCCAGGCATATTTAAAGAAGGAAGAACAATCCCAAATGAATAGTCTAATGTCACAATTATCGAAATTGGAAAAAGAAGAACAAATGAGGCCTAAGGTCAGCAGACAAAGGGATATAATAAAGATCAGAGAAGAAATAAATAAAATTGGGAAGAATAAAACAATAGAGAAAATCAATGACACCAAGAGCTGGTTATTCAAGAAAATAAACAAAATAGATAAGCCTCCAGCCAGACTTATTAAGAGAAAAAGAGAATCAACACACATCAACAGAATCAGAAACGAGAAAGGAAAAATCACGATGGACCCCACAGAAATACAAAGAATTATTAGAGAATACTATGAAAACCTATATGCTAACAAGCTGGAAAACCTAGGAGAAATGGACAACTTCCTAGAAAAATACAACCTTCCAAGACTGACCCAGAAAGAAACAGAAAATCTAAACAGACCAATTACCAGCAACAAAATTGAAGCGGTACTCAAAAAACTACCCAAGAACAAAACCCCTGGGCCAGATGGATTTACTTCGGAATTTTATCAGACATACAGAGAAAACATAATACCTACTCTCCTTAAAGTTTTCCAAAAAATAGAAGAGGAGAGAATACTCCCAAACTCATTCTATGAAGCCAACATCACCCTAATACCAAACCAGGAAAAGACCCCACCAAAAAAGAAAACTACAGACGTTGTTTGCAATGAACGTAGATGAACATAGATTCAAAAACACTCAACAAAATATTAGCAAACCGCATTAAAAAATACATCAAAAGGATCATACACCGTGACCAAGTGGGATTCAACCCAGGGATGCAAGGATGGCACAACATTCAAAAATCCATCAACATCATCCACCACATCAACAAAAAGAAGTACAAAAACCACATGATCATCTCTGTAGATGCTGAAAAAGCATTCGACAAAATTCAACATCCATTCATGATAAAAGCTCTCAACAAAATGGGTATAGAGGGCAAGTACCTCAACATAATAAAGGCCATATATGATAAACCCACAGCTAACATCATACTGAACAGCGAGAGGCTGAAAGCTTTTCCTCTGAGATCGGGAACCAGACAGAGAAGCCCACTTTCCCCACTGTTATTCAACATAGTACTGGAGGTCCTAGCCATGGCAATTAGATAAAACAAAGAAATACAAGGAATCCAGATTGGTAAAGAAGAAGTTAAATTGTCACTATTTGCAGATGACATGATTTGTACATAAAAAACCCTAAAGACTCCACTCCGAAACTACTAGAACTAATATCGGAAATCAGCAAAGTTGCAGGATACAAAATTAACACACAGAAATCTGTAGCTTTCCTATACACTAACAATGAACTAATAGAAAGAGAAATCAGGAAAACAATTCCATTCATAATAGCATCAAAAAGAATAAAATACCTAGGAATAAACCTAACCAAGGAAGTGAAAGACCTATACCCTGAAAACTACAAGACACTCTTAAGAGAAATTAAAGAGGTCACTAACAAATGGAAACTCATCCCATGCTCCTGGCTAGGAAGAATTAATATTGTCAAAATGGCCATCCTGCCCAAAGCAATATACAGATTTGATGCAATCCCTATCAAATTACCAACACCATTCTTCAATGAACTGGAACAAATAGTTCAAAAATTCATATGGAACAACCAAAGACCCCGAATAGCCAAAGCAATCCTGAGAAGGAAAAATAAAGTGGGGGAGATCTTGCTCCCCAACTTCAAGCTCTACTACAAAGCCACAGTAATCAAGACAATTTGGTAGTGGCACAAGAACAGAGCCACAGACCAGTGGAACAGATTAGAGACTCCAGACATTAACCCAAACATATATGGTCAATTAATATATGATAAAGGAGCCATGGACATACAATGGGGAAATGACAGTCTCTTCAACAGATGGTGCTGGCAAAACTGGACAGTTACATGTAAGAGAATGAAACTGGATCACAGTCTAACCCCATACACAAAAGTAAATTCGAAATGGATCAAAGACCTGAATGTAAGTCATGAAACCATAAAACTCTTAGAAAAAAACATAGGCAAAAATCTCTTGGATGTGAACATTAGTGACTTCTTCATGAATATATCTCCCTGGGCAAGGAAAACAAAAGCAAAAATGAACAAGTGGGACTATATCCAGCTGAAAAGCTTCTGTACAGCAAAGGACACCATCAATAGATCAAAAAGGTACCCTACAGTATGGGAGAATATTTTCGTAAATGACAGATCTGATAAAGGCTTGACATCCAAAATATATAAAGAGCTCACGCTCCTCAACAAACAAAAAGCAAATAATCCAATTAAAAAATGGGCAGAAGAGCTGAATAGACAGTTCTCTAAAGAAGAAATTCAGATGGCCAACAGACACATGAAAAGATGCTCCACATCGCTTGTCATCAGAGAAATGAAATTAAAACCACAATGAGATATCATCTCACACCAGTAAGGATGACTACCATCCAAAAGACAAACAACAACAAATGTTGGCGAGGTTGTAGAGAAAGGGGAACCCTCCTACACTGCTGGTGGGAATATAAATTAGTGCAACCATTACGGAAAGCAGTATGGAGGTTCCTCAATATGCTCAAAATAGAAATACCATTTGACCCAGGAATTCCACTTCTAGGAATTTGCCCTAAGAATGCAGCACTCCAGTTTGAAAAAGACAGATGCACCCCTATGTTTATCGCTGCACTATTTACAATAGCCAAGATATGGAAGCAACCTAAATGTCCATCAGTAGATGATTGGATAAAGAAGATGTGGTACATATACACAATGGAATATTACACAGCTCTAAGAAAAAAAACAAATTCTACCATTCGCAACAACATGGATGGAGCTAGAGGGTATTATGCTCAGTAAAATAAGCCAGGCGGAGAAAGACAAGTACCAAGTGATCTCACTCATATGTGGAGTATAAGAACAAAAGAAAACTGAAGGAACAAAACAGCAGCAGAAGCACAGAACCCAAGAATGGACTAATAGTTACCAAAGGGAAAGGGACTGGGGAGGATGGGTGGGAAGGGAGGGATAAGGGTGGGAAGAAAAGAAAGGGGGCATTACGATTAGCATGTATAGTGTTGGGGGGGCACAGGGAGGGCTGTGCAACACAGAGAAGACAAGTAGTGATTCTACAGCATCTTACTACGTTGAAGGACAGTGACTGTGAAGGGGTATGTTGGGGAGACTTGGTGAAGGGGAGAGCCTCGTAATCAGAATGTTCTTCATGTAATTGTAGATTAATGATACCAAAAAAAAAAAAGTCAATATATGGGGCAAGCATAAAAAAAAAAAGTCAAAGTCTGATCCTGGCTGCTGTCTTTCAGCCAGGGGTAGATGCTCTGGTCCTTGGGGTCCTGTGAAGGGTCTGGCAGATATGGACCAATGTTGTATAGGTGCCTCTGAAGAGGTACCACCTGACTGACTATAAGCTACAGTCCAATCCAGAATTCTGCTACTACTTTTCACTGGCATCAGATTTCCTTGAACACTGGTCATCTGTATCTACTTCTGAAATGCAATGCTGTGCCTGGAACATAGAACCAGGACAAGTACTACCTAAAAGTTTGGTGAGTGAGGGGTAATGTAAGATGCCTAATGATTAGTGAGGAATCTCTATGCCTCCTTCATCCCATGTATGATTTTCTCATCAGCAGACAAGACCCGCAGTGAGGGAGTTATATAGGAGAGGAGAAAAAGTATTGTGAAATAGGAATTTGAACTAAAATTGGGGAACTGTGCATAGTATAACCTTTTGTATTACTATTTCTTTGTTCTCAAGGACTGGCCCTATTTAACAGCCACAAATCAATCTGCATTCCTTTACTTACTAAACAGGGTCACCCAATGATAAGTCACACTTTCTTCTGTCTTAAAATATTTTATTCTCATTATTCTTCTATCTGACTGACATAGACAATTGATATAATTTTGGTTTTGATCTGATTTGTTGGTGTAGATATAGGGAAAGATCCAAGAACTATCCTTGGGTGTTGAGAAAAGTCTAGATTTACCTGGAAGACTTTCTTGCTAGTAGGCAGGCACTGTATTTTTCGAGAAGAAAAAAATGACACTGATGAAATAAATGATAAAACTGGAGGCAAGGAGGAGTTGACAGGCTTCTCCCATCTCAACTCTGCTAACAATCGCCTTGCTGCTGTTGAGGTTTGCTGTTTCATATTTATACATGATCATTCTTTACACAATTATAAAGCCTTGACCAAAATATACCCCCTTTGGGACACACCTGAGATGTACATAGCCTATTCTCTTAAGTCCTGAGGGTGAACACAACCTTCTAAGATTCTGGGAACCAAACTGGTTTTGTCTTCTCTGGGTTTCCATGGGATCCTAAAGGGCTACTGGAGGGGCAGAGGAATATAGGGTTATTAGATCTGCACCTTGGAATCCTCCTAGTCCTTATTACTGAGTCTTCTTAATCCACACATGCATTTTCTGTTGAGCCCCAAGATCAAATCACCCCTTGGAAAAGGAGAGTGTGTTAGCTGCTTATGGTTTTGGCATAGAGGTGAGCTTGCTGGAGGTGCCTCTCATATCTCTTTAACCCACACTCGTGGCAGTAGGAGACTAGCCTGCCTGTTGCACACTCCTTTCCCCTGCCTTCCACCATTTGCCACAGCTGGATTTCCTAACCCTGAACTCGAAAATCATTCACTTTTGGGGCCTCTGGAAACTACCCATTGGGACCTCAACCAGGCTCCTGCCTGCTTCCCATAGGGATAGATATGCTGGGTTTTTGACTCAGTTTGGCCTTTCTGTTAAAACATACATGTCTCACTTGCACTCTTTCATGTAAACTGATTTTCTGGTTTGGAATTTGCCCTAGTGGCTACTCCCAGAATAACTGACTCAGGGAAGCATGTCCATGTTCAGACCCTTGGTTTCCTCTCAATTCCAAGGACCTAAGTGGACTCCTGGTCACATCAGGAGAAGTAGGGTGTTGGTTAGGGAAGTGGCAGAGAGTGGATCCAATTCCAGCTTCTTTCCACCCTACAATGTATAAAACATCTCATTGATCATGCCAACCTGCTGAAGTGCTAATGATTTTTAAATTCCAACCATGGAGTTCTGATGTCCTCTTCAGGCAGTAATGGTTTACCCACCCACTGTTACCAAAGCTGCACAGTGGAAATAAAAACTCCTTCTTAGTTCAAATACAAGTACAGAGTCCATTGGGCTGCATGGATTTTTTAATTGTTTTTAACAACAAATTGTTGGGTAAACTATTGTCACAGAGAGTTGAAATGCCCATGTTCTAGAAATCAGTGGATGTTGAAAGGTCCCTGATATTTGACTCAATTGAATGTTAACTCAAAAGCAATTCTAGCCCCTGAAGATTTCCGTGGTCCAGCTGAGCTGGTGTAGAGAATTCAGGGCCCCATCTTGGGCTTTTGTATCTTGGTTCCACATGTACGTATCTCAGCAAAAGATGGAATTCGAATAGCCCCCTAGGAACTCTGCTTGAGCACAGTCCTAGAATTCTGTGGCTTGAAGATTCATTCAGTGTATGGGGGTCCACTCAAAATCAGGGTCAACGCCTTCTCACACCACCTCTTGACTTGGCTTTGAGGAGGGCTTCCAGGGGAGGCAAAGCTACCAGTCCTCATTACCAGGTCCATAAGAAGGCAATTCCTGGGGGCAGCTCCTGAGTTTCTTACTTATTTTTGTTTTCCTGTGCCCTCTCCAGTGTTTGCAACATTGTAGGAAGTCAACGAAATTTTGTGATATAGCATTCACTGCATGCAACCCGGCATTGCCCTCAGATTACTTCCAAGGGTCTAATATGCAAAGAGTAGGAGCAAAATAAGAACCCTGAGTCTCATTTTGACTTGTTTTCTGAAATACATTCTTTTGTGTTTATGTAAGTTTCCAAACCTCCCTGTGGTTAAAGCTCCTTAGAAAACACAGGCTCTTTCCATTAGCCACACATACAACCAGAATCAGAATCAAGTGGGCCAAAATGACTTTAAATTGTCCCTCCTTCTTTTGCACATGGGTGTAGAATAAAACCAAAGCAGAAAAAGAGAGCTCGCAGTTGGAACCACTATGCAGGAGTCTTTTAATCCTGGAAGAGCTACTTGCTCTAATGATGGAAATTATAAAACTGTGAGTCCTTGCTTTTCCTTAGCCCCACCCGGCTGAAGTCACTGATGTCCTCAGTGACCCACCCAGGTCCCCAGCTAATCCTGGGCATGGCAGCCTCAGGCGTAACTAAACAGGACCAGCAATTAGTTCTGCCGTCAAAGGCTCTCTCCCTCTGCTCCCCAGTTCCTTCCCTGGCCTTCCTCCCCTCCCTCCTAACCTCACACTGCACTCTAACTGGCTGGAGCCCTAAACTTGGCCCAGGCCTTCAGCCCTTTTCCCTGTTACAGACTGGGGTTCTGGCCAGGCCTCCCTTCTGCTCAAAAAGCTTTACCTTGACTCTTGTCTCCACTCTGACTTCTTCATACACCAGTCCAGACCCAAACCAAGCCAATGAGCACTGTTCTGTGAGGACGGGGCTACCCACCCCGCTCCCGTCTATGTTAGGGAGACCCTAGCCCCACATGACTGACTTGTGAGGAATTTCCCCTTTACTCAGTCTAACTGACAGTTATGAAAACAATGACTTTCCAGCTGTAGAATGCAACCTAGTACAGATTTGGAAACTCAGTTTGGTGGGATGTTGCCAACATAAAAAAAAAGAAAGAATAGAAATAGCAGGATCTGTTGCATACTGTAGCAGAAAGTAATAGTAAATGAAACTTTTGGTCAATTATGTATAAGTATACATACATACTGTTGTCAAGATGTAAACTATATTCTTTTTGGATCATGATCATAAGGATATATAGCAAAATATGTACTGTTTTCCCCTCTATTAATTTGCCTTTTCCAAGACACATACATATACACACCAGGAAAAGACAAAAAACATTTTCTGGTATCAACTATTGGTACTTTCGGTGCAAATTTAACACAAAATTTTTTTTGTTAAGAAAACAGAAAGTTGCTAGCTGCCCAAAAGGCATGTCCCGTAATTGAAATGCACACTGAGCTGTGATCAATGAGACCCACAGGTTCCCCGCCAAAGGCACCAGTTGATCTGTGGGTGACCACCAGGTGATCACCAGCAGACAAGGGACAGTATTGTGGCTGCTATGACAAGTCAGAGGCCCCTTCCATGTGCAAGCCACAAAGGTACAGTAAGGCCCCCTCAAGCACACAGCAATTGGAGCAGAAGTGCGGGGTGGGGTGGCAAAATATAAAAGACTTAAACTTACTGAGTGTTTGTACCATTCTTGCATTGGCCTTAGATTTCCAGTTTGGAAGAAAGTTGCCTCCCCTCCTCACCCTATCTACACTCAGCAGGAGGGACTTTCAAGAATAAACAAAGCAGCTTTAAATTATTTTCTACATATTCGAGTATAGGGAAAATAATTTTTATCTACCCTGAGACACCTATTTTGTGATTTGCATTTCTGTATACTGGAATTTTAAAAATTCTTAAGACTTTCTGGGTTAAAATTTGTACAAAATTCTAAGACTGTTGATAGCTATCACCAAGCCTCTCCATCCCAAGAAATGTGGGACAGTTTATTCTTGAGGCTTTTCAGACAAGCGGTTATGAGCACCACCTTGGTGGCTGATAGGAGTTCAAGATCCTATTCTTCCACTTACTAGTATGACAAATGACATTTGCTCAAGATGTTCCACTTTCTTTATGCATCCTACTTTATGCAAATGGAAGAAAAAAGTATCTACTCCTTAGGATTGTTTTGAGAGTCCAATCGGAAGTTTGTATGATGCCAAGCATCCTGCTGGGAACTCAGTGAGCACACAGGACCTGGAGGCCACCGTTAGTCACTTCCCACTGTTACGACCATTAAACTCCCAGGAGCAAGAGATGAAGTGCTTGTTTTCTTCCTCTTACTAACACTCAGATTAGCTCTTTCTGAAATATCTGTATATTTTATAAATGAAAATAGATGTCCATTATACTTTTTATTTGGCTATATTTATAGTTTTTTCATATTTATTGTTCATTTGACTTTTGTTTTAAAAACACTGAGTATCAATTAGGACCAGCCACATAATTTGCAGAATCCAGTGCAATATGAAAATGAGGGTCTCCTGTTTAAAAATTAAGAATTTCAAGATGGTAACAACAGAGCATTAGACTAAGTGTCAGACCTTTCTAAGTTCAGGCCTCTGGGCAACTGCACAGTCCCACGCCTACAAAGCTGACCCTGGAATCAATATTCTTTGCCCATTTTCTACTGGGGTGCAAATATTTTCTTAGTCCAGGGTCAGCCAACTTTTTCTGCAGAGGGCCAGGCAGTAAATATTTTAGGCTCTGAGGGCTAAATGGTCTCCATAGCAACTACTCAACTCCGCTGTTGCAGCACAAAAGTAGCATTGAGAGCACATGAACACAACGGGGGTGGTGTACAACACAATTCTCTTTACAATAACAGGCTGCGGGCCGTAGTTTGCCAACCTCTGTCCTTGACAGCAACTGTCTTTCAGTCTTCCTCATGACAAGGTAATATAAAAAAATCTACCTATTTTTTTTCCTGGTAGATGATGTTTTAGTGTACTTTCACTAATCATTTCCTGTTATTTATTGCTGAGAATGTAGACTGGAAAAATTGTGCCTTTGGATATATATGGAGGCATTCTTTGTGACTTAATATTTTACAGACATTTGAAAGGGAAGTTTATTCTCTGTGGGCTATAAGGTTCAAAATGTATTTATTAAATCAATCTCATTAATCATTTTCATATCGTCTATGTCCTTTGAATGTTTAAGTGTTCAGAGAGATGTCTTTTCAGATCCTGTTGAGAAAATGATTTGGTTTCCATCTTTAGCACTGAGGATAGATGTGATTTACCTTTATACATTCCCTAAATACTGAAGCACCCTTACATTTCTAGGATAAATTTTACTTGGTCTGAGTTTATTATGTTTTTACTATACTGTTAGTTTTGTTTTAATGAAATTTGATTTTGGATTTAAACTTTTTATTCAAATTTGGTTGGAAGTTTTGCATATGAATGTGTTATCTTTATTAGCTATTGCTATCAGCTATATGTTAGCTTCCTAAAATAAATTGGGAAACTCTCCATTTTTTTCTGTTTCCTTGAACAGTTTAACTAATATTGAAATTTTCTATTCCTTGAAGATGTGATAGAACTTTCCATGAAACCAACTAGTCCAAAACCAAAGGACCTACTCATAAGGGCAACTTAGTTTCTCTCAAATGTTCGGATTCTATTGGGGAAGGACAAAATTGGAAAGACAGAGCATTTTGACTAAAGGGGTTTTTAGAAATAATGATACTGGACTATTATTATCACTTTAGTTCAAAATGTAGGAGTTTTCATACTTCCTACCACCCAGTAAATGGACTTGGAAGGAAGAGAGTTTAGGAGCTAAAAGTAAATTACACTTACTTTGGATATGTGAATGTAGTATGGTTAATTTTTCTCCATCCTTCATACAAATTTCCATTTTTTACTTTCTCTATTGAGAATCCATTTTGTTTTTAATTTACTTATAACATTTTAGGTCATAAATTTATCCACCAAAATTCTGCACCATTTAATGTGACAGTCTTTGTAGTCACCTGTCTTTTGCCACTCATAAAATCCTTCTTTTGTCTTGGAAGTTAAAAATTTTCACCAGGAAATGTCAGTATTATTTTTTAAGTTAATTATGATTATTAGTTGATGAGACTATTCAGAGTGCACTTAATAACAATTGCCACTTAATAGCAATAGCTACCATGTTTTTCTTAAGCTACCAGGTTTTTCTTAAGTCAGGAAAGTTCTCTTCTTTTAAATCTTGAATGCTTCTTCTAGACTATTCTTTAGCAACCCAAATTATCTAGTACATTGGATATCTATTTTTGTCAGTCATTATTTATCATCTTCTTTCTCATCACTTCCATCTCCTTTCCTGTTCAAATTACTAGAATTTCTCAAACACAGCTTCCTTTTATTTCACTTTCTACATTGTCAGTTCTGCTCTTTACCGCTTTTCAGGTGACTTTACATTTTTCTATATTATATTTCCTTAATGTTCTAGGTCTTGTCTTTGCATTTTCTATTTTATCTCTTATTTCACAAATTTCTTATTTTATTCAACATTATTGAAATCATAAAACATTTGTTGCCAAAATGATCTCTTTCCCATTGAAAATTCCTTCCATAAATATGTTCTTCCACTTTGGGAATTCTGTTTAATCCCTTATTCTGTTGCTACAATCTGTAGGCCCTATCCTTGAATGTGGGAAAGTGTAACCAGATCTGGTATATGCTTCCCAAGTAGTATTTTTTTCTTTTTCATCATCTCACCCTTAGAAAGTTCTCTAAGAACTTAATCTGGGGGAAGGGAATTGGTCTTGATGGCTAAAGTAAGCTTATGTTATTGTTCCATCAATTAGGGACAGTAGGGGATGGAAAAGACCCTCATCATTTCCCACAGATGAATTTCATCCTTCCAAGGGTTGTTGTTTGTTTGGACATGATTACACCAATCCCAATTTGCCATATGTAGGGTTTTGGGCCTGGTCTCTACTCTAGGCTCACCTGACTTTATTTCTACAGCGTCCACAGAATCAAAGATGGAACGCTGCCATTTCCTAGGAGGCCCCAGACCTTGGGGAGAACTCAGCACTGCTGCACGGGTCACTTTGTGATGATGCCTGGCATTCACCGGCTCTTTGGCCGCTTACTGTCTCTGTGACTATCCCGCGCAGCTGCTTCTGCGTGATGTTGATACGCAAGGGCAGCGAGGCTCCACGGGGATGTTCTCATCCCTCATATCCCAGTCTTCAAACTCACTTCCAGATTTGGGATGTTCTTGGGGCTCCTCCAGAATCCTCCTGTATCTGTTTTTTCACAACTTGGCAACAGAGTCGAAAGTAGATCCTGGCTGACCTCCTTCAAACTCGGTCCATCTGCTTTGTTTCTAGTGGAATTTCTTACAAGTGTGTTGCATGTCAGTGCCACTGCCTTTAGTCTTAGGACCTAATGCAGGTACCCCCAGATGCCTCTTTTTTTTTCTTTTCGGGGGATGGGGCAATTTTAGATGATAGTGGGGGGAGGTGGTGAAGGAGAAGCTAGCCATCTATGTTCCTAAATCATAAACAAACTTTTTTTCCTTTCTCACCTCCCACTAAGCCCCTCAGCTCATTAAATTTTAGCTTCTGCATTTATGATACCCCAAAATAGCACTTCCAAAAGTTGCCAAAGCCTTTATTTCTGCTAAAGCATAAAGACTTTCTCAGTTCTCATCTCATTTATAGTATGCATAAATACCACTAATATTTATTCATTCAGCAAACTGAGTTCTGAGTACCTAGTATGGCCTTTTGAATCTATAAAGATTAATAATTATAACACTTCATATTTACTGAGTACTTACTAAGCAGGCATTATGCTAAGCACTTTACACTTAATAACAATTGCCACTTAATAACAATAGCTACCATATAGTGAACACTTCCTATGTGTTCATAAGACTTTGTTCTGGGCACAGCAACCCTAGTGACAATGTTATCATCTCTTTACAGATGAGGAAACTCAGCTCACAAAGAGGTGTAGTAACCTCAGCCAGTAAGTGCTATTTGAACTCAGGTGGTTTGGCTCTGGAACAAGATTCTTAGTCTAAACACTATGCTCAAACCCTCTCCTTTCTGGTATTTGAGCCTTATACCACCTATGCAACACCACCTCCCCATGGCAGGGTCAGGAAATGTACAATTACAATTACAGTGTTAGGTGCTAAGATAGAAGTACTAGAGAATTACCACAGATTGTTAAGGGAATTTGGGAGTGGGGATCCCAAGAAAGACATAAAATGTGAGCACTTAATGGAATCAGGAGTGCTCATTTTAATGGAATAAGGTGTACACGGGGCTTCTCCTGTTTGGCCTTCAATCCTCTCCTCTTTTGTTCCTTTGATATTGTGTCTTTTACGACAGTTCGTAAAAGGAATCAGCATCAGGAGAACCACATAATTTAAAACCCAGACAGACATTTTCAAGAGTGAAGTGTAAAATAGAAAACTATTAAATTGGGAGTAAATAAAATAAATAATAATAAAAATAAAATAGGAAGCTATTAAAATAGGAATAAGCTAAATAGAGAGCTATTAATACCTGTACTGGGACAACGAGCATAGGCTAGGAATGTCCTGGGCCATACATTTATTTATCTGTGGTTAGATTATGGCGGTCCAATGGCATCTTGTATTTCCTTTTACTTTATATTATTGATGGTTTTGACTGGTGTATAGTGACAGACACTCACTTTTCTTTTACTTGCTATATAATTTCCATAAACCTGACATTTGCATTATCTTTTACACAAGGAAGGGTGGTAGGAAGACAATGATTCTGATCACAGTCCTTTTGCCACCAAGATCTTGGGGAAGCTCTGTTCTAGGTGGTTCCTACAGGTATTTATTAATTGGAGCTGTATATGCTTGAGCATCAAGGTTTGAGAAAAAGATGACAAGGCCACTGAATGAGACCCCAGATGACAAACAACTAGGGGTTATTCCTGCCCATCTCTTAATAATGGACCATCCTGCAGCCTATGGTACGATATGAGTTGTTATGGGTTTGAGAGATTCTGAACAAGGACAGGATTTGAATGAAGATGGAACGTAGAGAAGTGATTGTTCTTAATGTTCTCTTCCACAGGAAGTCAACACTTGGTGGAGGGCACCAAGTACTAGTAACCATCTCACAGGGTAAGAGGGCATCACATATTTAGATGGGAGCGGTGATGAACAGCATTCCACCTGAAGGCCAGGAAGAGTGTAGGGACTGCACAGTACAGTTTACTTGGAAATTATGAGGGTTGGAGGTGTGGTAACAGATGGAGCTAGGGAAACATGGGCCTTGGCTACAAGACTTTTGAATACCTTGTGAAGGAGTTTATCCTAAAAGAGCTTTGGAAGTGTTTAAAGGTTAAAGGGTTGGGAAGATAATGTCAAGATTAGATTTGTGTTCCAAAAAAGATGAGTTTGGTATCACTGTCAAGAATACAGGGTAGTAACTTCAGCATTTTATTAAAAAAAAAAAATAATAATAATAATAATAATAATAGAGAAATGTAGGATTCACATATAAATCAAGTATAAAAATCAAACGAATATTCATATTTGACCTGCTTGTTTATAGTTCATAATGCGTGATCAAAACCGAAAGTTTCTGTGATGACTGCCCTTGTACTGTTCACCATGTAAGAACTTATTCACTATGTAAGAATTTGTACACCATGTAAGAACTTGTTCGTTATGCTTCAGAAGATCCGAGACTGATGAGAATTAGGCTTGGGGTGGATTAATGATTGTGCATTGAGTCCCCTGTACAGAATTTTATTGTTATTAACTGTTAACAACCATTTGATCAATAAATATGAGAGATGCCCTCTCAAAAAAAAAAAATGCTAGAATTTGCTTAGATCAATGATAGTATGGTATCAAGATTATTTTTAAAAATGACTTAAAAGCAATATGTAAAAACACTGATTGTCTTTTAAAGTATGACAAGTAATTTGTCTCTGTGATAAAATTTACATTTTGTGAAAAAAAAAAAAAGAATACAGGGTAGGAGAGAAGAGGAATGAAAGGAAGCAAAGAGACCAATTTAGAGAATGTTTCAGTGAACTGGGTGACAAATGAACTAAGGCAATAACGAGGCACAGAATGGACAGACAAAGGAAAGATGCTGTCAGGCCTTGCAGATTCTGAAAGAGGCTTCCTCCCAGATCTTTGACTTCATTGGCTGGGTTTATGGTGACGTTGTGGACCCAGACTTGAAAAAAGAGGAGGAGATGATTTTAGGGAGAAAACATCTAATTGATCATCCATCCCTTCACTGAAATTCTCTCTCCTTGCCTCTTTACTGGTTTTCTTCGACTGTTCTAGCAACTTATTCTCAGCTCTGTTTACTGTAATTTCTTCTTTGGCCCAGACATTCCTGTTAGCAATTCCTCTAGGCTGGACCCTGGCCATGTTCCTCATTACACTCCACCTCTTCTTGATATTTTTAAATCCTGATATTATCTTGATATTATCTCATTATTAGTTATTATCCATATCCACATTTCCAACTACTGCCCTTGGGCTAACAACACTCCAGTCTTACTCTCAGTTACAGGGTGTAAATCCAGCTGCCTGCTCAACATCTCCACCCAAATGTCCCACATGTTCAGACTTGACACGTCCACACCTAACTCCTCTTTCCTTCTGAAATCTGCTCTTAATCTTGCAGCTCTTTTCTCTCCCATTAACTCACATCCAGTTGCTCATCAAGTCCTGTTGTTCCTCATTACAAAAGAACTTTTAATTTCATTTATTCTTTCTCCTCATTCCTACTACAAGAATAAATTACACACACATATATATATAACCTATTGCTGCTATGAGAAAATCCACTGTCCAGAAACTTTTTCTGTTACTCTCCCTGTCATCAGAAAGTGTGGGTCACCTTGCTATCTTGTATGTTGCCCCTTTGCCAACAATGTTTTTCCTTCACTTTGTCATCTGACAAAATCCTGCTCAATGTTCAAGTATCAGATCTGAGTTACCATCTCTATGTAGCCTCCTAAGCCTTCTCTCATCTTGACCAAAATTAATTATTTCACTAACTCTGTTTTGTTGCCCTTTGTCTCTTCTACTAAACTGTGAAATCCTTGAGAGCCAGCGACAAGTCTTAAGCATTCTGTAATTCCAGAAATTGTGCACAGTTTGATAAATACTAAATTGAGTTGATGCATTCCTTACTCTAGCCAGGTAGTCCTGCTTGGAGTCTAGGGAGGTTTCTTTTGTTGGAGGACCACATCCTCTTTCTCTAAGGGAAATACCACCACTGCCACCATCATCACCATCACCACCACAGCCACCACCACCACCATCATCGTCACCATAACTATTCCATCTATCATCTGGGTATTCACATCCCAAATGTTTCATTAATGGTTTTAGTCTAATAGTATTTAATCCTTACAACACTTCTGCAAGGCAAAAATTTTAATATATATCTTACTGATGAGGAAACCGAGGTTCAGAGAGGTTAAGTAATTTTCTCAGGGTCACAAAACTTGGTGAAAGGCTGAGCTGTTATGTGAAGCTAGAGATGCCTATTTAGAAAGTTAACTCTCTTAACCCTTGTGCTTGAGCTTCAGTTCATTCCCATGATGCACTGGGGCAACATTTCATTCACGAGTCTTAACAGGAAGGGAACATTGGCCTGCCTGGAAATCACCATGGTTTACATGTGTATGCACACATGGCAGGACCTGGCAACACTGAAGGACAAAGCGTAGGTTAGTCCTTTGATCTTCCTCCCTCATGTCATGTTGGGCTTTCCTACCATTCCCTAAAGTAAGAACTCTGCTTGGCATCCTGTTCTGAGCTGTCTGCTGCCTCAGCTACATCTTCCCCACAGAGGAGAAAGGCCATCACTATGGGGCAGCTTTCCTGGTCTCCCTGCTCAGTCTCATGACTTACTGTGGGAAGGAGAGACCCACATAGGAATCACCTAGGAAGCTTTCCCAAAATATACATGCTGAATTTGGCCCCCTGGGGTTCTGCTGTGCTCCTGGTTGACAACCACTGTTTTAGAGAATTCATCTCCAAGGTCTACAATTTCCACTGGCCCTTTCATCACTGATACCTTCTCACTTCTTTCTCCAGCAGAAGGCTCCTCCTGCTCAGATGTCGTTCTGGGGTTCTAGGAATTAACATTATTAGCATGCTTTGCTTTACCCTGGAGTCTCTTAGTCAGAGTTCTTAATAAGAGTGTTACCATCCTACAGGAAGGCATTTAGAATCGATGTAGAGGCATTTACTTCTTGGCTATTACAATGACCGGGATGGCTAATGGCATTTATAAAATGAGATCAGAAATGCTAAGCATCCTATGGTCCCTCACAACGAAAAACTGTCACACTGAAAATGTTAAAGACACCCTCATTGAGAAACACATTTGGCTGGAGCTCTAATACTCTTATTCAAGCTCTGAATCAGCCTCTGCAATAGACGGCATCCTCTTGGTTCAGCTGCCGCAGTGTTCCACAGGCAGCTGTCCCTTCCTTCCAGCCTTCCAAATGCCCTCATATTCCACAAGCTAAGAGACTCTTAGTTTTCAGACATATTCATGTAATACTTAGGTGGCAGGATAGCTTGTCTAATCTCCATTTCTACTTTCCATATAATCTACTTTAACCCTGCCAGTGCACTGCATGTTTCATCTGAAGTATGGGAGGAACAGGGGAGTGGGGGAAGAGCCATCACTGCCTCAGGGGGGCTCTGAACTATCATGTCTGATAGGAATTCCAGGCTGATGAATATATCTAAGACCTAGCTCAAAACTGACCCTCTTCTAGAAGGCTTATCTCTTCTCTCTCTCAGTGACTACTCCTTTCTCACTTACTCAGGCCAAAGCAGTATATAATTATAAGTTTGCTGTAGAGGCTTTAATGCCCACTCATATCTGGCTTTCCTCTCCTTTTAGATACATGGGAGGATGACATTTTTTCACCCTCCTTTCACAGGGTGAGGCCAAGGGACAACTTCTGACCAATGGGTTGTGAGTGGAAGAATGCACGTCACTTCTGGCTAGAGTATTTAATTGCCAGGGAGAGACCCGCCAGCACTTTCTTCCCTTGCAGCTGGGACGGTAGAAGTCGGTATTGAGAAGGAGTCTTCACCAGCCTGGCTCCCAGAACAACTACCATGAGCAGAGCCCCTGCTGACCCCCATCGGACATGGAGCATAGGCAGAGATCATAAAGAAAGGCTCATCCCTTTGCTGTTCTGTGTCCCTGAGATTTTGAAGATTTTGTTACCACAGCATTACCTAACCTACCCTGATTGTTTCAATGTTCTTTTGCTTGTTTAGATTCTTTTTATCTTTGTGCGTATATCATGAGTCAGAGAGACTTGGGCTTGAGGCTGGGTTTCACCACTTGGAGGGACCTTGGCTAACCTTTCTAAACCTCGGTTTTCTCGTGTATCAAATGGTCATCATGACTATACTGACATTAATGTCGTTGTAAAGACTAAACAAGATCACACAGACAAAGCACTTACCACAGCGCCTGGCAGGTAGCAAAGGCTCAGGAAATGTTACTTATTATTTCTTCTCACTGTTGATCTAAAATTGACTTGTCCCCTGCCCCAGATCCTCTAGAAGGCTTTAGCTCTGGCTTCATGGAGTCCTCTAATGTCCTTTGGCCTAAAAAGTAAATAGTCTGGGAACCGCATCCTGCTTCTTTTACATTCCTTGCAGCTCCAAGAATGGGGCATTGCTTGCAGTAGGCATTGTGTGATTCATGCCTTTAACAGAGTACACACTTGTGATGGCTTGGAGAACATACTTGAGCCAAATGGCTGAAAGAATCAGCTCAGCCAAATTGAAGAAACCTAATTACTTTTTTTCAGTATGAACCTGGCATGTCTGGGAAACATGTCAGGAAATGTCCAAATACCCACTTTGTCTTTTGCTGCTGAGTAATCTCTGGGAGAGGAGAAATCCAGTCTCTTGGCCACACGTCAAAAATAGACACACGTTCTAAATCAGCATAAAGCAAATCCCATTTGCATTTATGTGACAGCCAAGTCTTGCCAAGGTATGTCAGCGTTTGTTCCTGGACCACTGGGAGTCCTTTTAGCATTTGCAAATAATTACAGGTTATCTTGGGACGGGTGCTTCCTCGGACACTCCTGGATTCTGTTCTGAGCTGACACTGAGTTGTACCAGGTCTCCGCAACTAAGGAAACTAGAGGTAATGATTTGGCTGCCCCTGACAGAAATACAAAACAAAACAAAACATTTATGCCTGATTTCTGTTTATTTTTGACCCTTACACCAATCCTTCCAGTTTGCAGGCAGTTCTAACAACTGTTGCTTGGCCTGATTAAGTCCTCTCTAAACCTAAAGGGAGGAAATTTAAAACCAGCCATAAAATCCATTTCAATACAAAAATAAAAAAAGAAGGAAGAAATGAAGGAAGGAAGGAAGGAAGAACATTCCTGGGGTCTGAGAAACTTCTTTAAAATGATGCCTCTTAGAATTATTATTGTAGCATTTTCAAGGTGTCCTCTAATACCTTTGCTTTCCTGATTCAGAGCTAATTTTGCATTTTCATCTCTCAAAGCCCTCTTCTAAAAACAAACTGCATCTTGTATTTTAACACATCTCCAGAGTTGAATTTTGTTTTCCCATCAGATTCAATCTGAACAAATTATTAATTTATTGGGCCTAAGTGCATCATAATCAGGTATTCTCGACACATCTTCAAATCCTATCCATCAGTTCACACCGCCGATCTCTGAAGCACCTCTGTGGACTGCAGGGAGTTGGAGTCCCCGAAAGTTTCAATCAACTACAGCTGATGTAACAGCAATGTAGTAGCTCCTCAGTTAAGTAACCTTGATTGCCTTACATACCATCATTTACTGAAACTCTGATGCCGGTATGTTCAACTCCTGGAATCCACCCTGTTCCTCTAGCTGTACTGCCATGTGCTTCTCATTATGGCCCAACTGCGCGGGACAGTGATGAGTGGAAAGAGCTGGGCAGGATGTCAGGAGCAGACATCGTCCCAGCTCTGTCATGAGCTAATCCTAGGTGCTTGGGAAGGTCACTTAACCGAGTGGGGGTTGCAAAATTAATACTTTTGTCATCTGTAAATTAGGGACAGTGGCACATGTCTGAGCTACCAGGCAAGGTCGTCTTTGGAGCACCTGTGAGACAGTGTAAGTGTTGGGAGGCTTCAGTTCTGACTCTGAACATTTCTATTCTAAATAAGTAGTTGGGAACCCAGAGGCATTTTCTCTGAAAAACAGTACGATACTTGGTGGTGAGGGTCCCAGTCTACCTCCACAAACATCTGTTTAAGGACCATAGGTTAATGACCCTGGAGTAGAACACACAGTAATGGTCCTACAGACCATCACCACCAGGGGATCACCCAGTTGTGGGTTTTGGGGTGGGAACTCTGGAGCAGCAAGACAGGGTCCCCTCAGATGGGGAACAGAGAATGAGAAAATTGGTGCTGAACAAAATGAAATAGCAGAGGGAGAAGTTTGGGAGCTCTAATGGGGAAGGAGGCCATGGTGAGTCTGTGAAGGGGGTCCATTCAAGTGTAAGCATTTCCTGGGTGCCAGGCCTTGGCTTTGGGAAGTCCTGTAAATCAAGATATTCAGTGCTTACTGTCAGCCTTTGGCCCATCATCTACTCCACACCTCCTGCTCTCTACCTCTAAAAATTCTATCTTGGCCATTAGGGCACACATGAATACAGCCGCACTTCCCCAAGACTCATGGTGGAGAATCCACTTTTTCCATTTAAGTCACTAACAGCTCTCTATAAAACAGACCAATGTGTGATACATAAATATATAGCATAATAACAGAAGAGTCCTGTGAGAGGGAAAAGGCACACTTATGTCCATGGGTTGTTCAATGGGTGCATTAATCTTAGGGGACCCCTGTAAGGCTTAGAGGAGCCTAGCAGCAGCTCCTTGACTGTTGTTCTCTGGAGAGAGGCCTCCCAAATTTGACTTTTCAAATCCCTGGGTGAATTCCCAGCAACCTACTCTTCCTGACTGTAACCAGGAAAGCATGTTGAAATGAATATGAAATTCCATCAGTATAAAGCCTCATGAAGCCCAATCCACCAGCCCCATCACTAAAGCCTCTAATAACGCCCTATTGTGTTACTGCGGTACTCTAGCTGGTGATTAAGAAGTTGTGCTCCTGGCTGAGAAAACATGATGTTCCATTAAATGTATAATCTGGATTTCCTCCAGGCCAGAGATGCATCCTGCTGAAATCTGAAATGAGCTGTGTTTGACTGTCATGGAAAAGAAGAAATCCATTTGCTGGATACCAGGGAGTTGGGGGTGGGTCGAAGAATGGTGAATTCAGTGCCCTGTGATCCATTGGTTTTCGCCTGTAGACAGTGTCTAGCCAGCCCAGGGATCTTAGAAGCCCCAGGAAAAAGTGAGTCAGCATTCTTTCCCTTTGCACTCTGGTGTGGTTGTGTGCTGGACAGCACCGTTTGAAGATGTTCTTTCTAGGACAGAAGACCATGTCTGTGGGGACCACAAGGATCCTCTTTGCCATTGCTGCCTTTGACCCATTCCCCAGCTCTGGGCTCAACAGTCACGTAAATTAGGCCAGATCAAGATGGCAAACTGGAGGTGTGCACACTCTCATACCAGGTTCTAGCAAGTTTTTCACTCAGTGCAAAATATCCCTCACTTCAAGCAATAGGACAATGAAAGGAAATCAGAGGAGTCCCCTAAATGCAAAGATAGGTACCTGTGAAGAGTTTCCCATCATTTTTTTTCCTGGAGCATCTTTGGGTCCCCAGTGTAAAGGCAAAGGATCCTATGGTACATTTAGAAATGGATTCCAGGATTCAGTATAAAAGCAGCAGCATCCTCTACAATCACATACTTGGAGCTCAGCATGCTACTTTGAGACCCTCCTTACACTTGAATTTTTAAAAACTCAAAGTAAGTTATTTTTGTCAAATGTAAAAGCAACATAATGTTCACTGTAGAAAATTTTGAACATTCAGAAAAATATAAAAAATGAATTTAAAAATCTTTTTTAGACAGAAATACTATTACATCTTGGGTAAATAGAGACATACACGTGTGTTCAGTTTTTTTACAAAGGTAGAATTGTAATGCACATATAATGCTTGGTAATTATATTTTTACCTAAGAGTATTTTATGACCATTAAATATCTCTCCTAAAATATCTTGCAAGCATGCATATGTGCATATTCAAAACTATGCAAACTATGCATGTATAATGCCTTAATAAGTCTCCTGTTGTTCAACATTTAAGTAATTTTCAGCTTTATTATTATAAAAAGCACTGCCATGAACATTCATATAGGCACTTCTTTAGGATGATCTTGAATTATTTTTTTTAGGACAGGAATTGCCAGATGGAAAAGTAGTTTTCCCAGTTTTAAAAAGCATTTGATACACACTGCCAAATTATCTTCTTGTCTGCACCATCTAATATGCTAGCCACATGTGGCTATTTAAGTTTAAATTAGTTAAACAAAATAAAAAGTTCACTTCCTTAACTGCACTAGCCACATTTCAAGTGTGCAATAGCTACATATGGCTAGTACCACAGCAGCCGCGTACCAGCTGCACTGAACAGTCCAGAACGTGTCCATCATACCAGAAAGTTCTATGAGACATCACGAGTCTAGAAAGACTGCAACAATTTGCATTTTCCTTAGTAGGATATGACAGTGCCTACTTCCCACAAGTTGGCCAATACTGAATAATGAAATTCTTTAAAAATCTTTGGCTAGTAAAATTACATCTTCCTTGATTTTTTTCATTTCTTTAGTTACTAGCGAAGTTGAGATTTTTTTATTGTTTATTGGCTTACATAGTTTTTGTGTGAATTATTTGTGTAGTCAGCCTATTTTCTATTGGCATGGTCTTTTAAACTGCTTTTTAGGGTTTAAAAGATTAGGGTTAATCTTTAAAAAGTAATCTATGTTGCAAAACTTTCTATAATTTATTATCTTTTATTTATGGTACTTTTCACTTACAGTAGTGTGAAATTTTAATGTATTTAAATCTTTTCCTAGTTTTATTGTTTCTATGCTGTTTAAAAAGCTCTAAACCCAAGACTACAGTGATATTCATGTAAATTTTCTTCTTAGTTTTTCCATCATTTCATTTTGAACACTTAAATTTTCAATCCTTCTGGTTATTTTTTCTGGATATTTATCTGAAAATAAAATCCTTCTGGAATTTATTTTGGTGTGTGGTCTAAAATATAAATCTAACCTTTTCTTTTCCTATGTTACCAACCATTTGTCCAAGAATAATTTTTTAAAAATAACAAATTAATTCCCCACTGATTTGAACTTCCACTGAATGCTTACAAGTCCTTGGACCTAGTTCTAGATTTTTTTCTATTCTGTCTGCTATTCTTTGGCCTTTACCATCCCGTTTTAATTGATTTGCCTTATAATGCATTTTAATATCTGAAGGTATAAATATTTCTTCATTATTCTTTTCTAAAAAGAAGAAAAGAATTAGCTCTATTTACCAGATTTTTCCTTAAGATAAACCTTGAATCATTTTGTTAAATTCCTCTTACCACCAAAATAAGATCTTTCAGAACTTTGATTTAAAAGTTTAACTCAAATTAATTTGGGGAGAACTGATTATCTTTACAGTATGGAGTCAAGTCATCTCATTCAGGGACATAGTGATTCTGTCAGTTTTTCAAGACTTCCTGTATGTCCTTCTTAAATGCCTTTTTGGGGCGGAAAATGCACAATGATGGGGACCTCTGATTGTTTTCGGACATGGTTTCTGAATCTATGAGCTGGTGCTCCCAGCCACTAAAAGTAACAAAAGAAATTCCTTTTCTTAGTATTGGAGTGTATCGTCAGCATCTACCGTCTCATAAATCTGCAAGAAAGAGATCTCACTTTTTTCATCCAAAGAATCTGAAGTTCAAAACAGCATTTACGGAAAAATCAAACTCCAGGGGCAACTGCAAAGCACATTTGGTGTTTAGCTAGCCAGCTTATTTTGCAGGACTCTTTTTCCAACTCTCAAATACTTTCCAGTCTGTGAAATTCATCTCCCCACCACTGTAACAGCAAGCGCCTTTCCTGGCACTAGGGAGCTCGCACAGTTTTATTGAGCATGGATCTTCTCCGAGGGGGCTTTTTACTGCTGAAGTTGGTTTTTAGTAGATGGCACAAGGCTTCCTTGAATGGCTGTGGCTTGGCAAATCTAAGGGAATTTGGGAAGTATTTAATCGGTCAGAGTTCAGCTTGACCTTGAACACAGTCTTGAAGCCTAACCATTACGCACTTTCCTACGGAAACCAGGGCTCCTGCACCTCCCTGGTAGCCCACCAGTCAAATCACCAGGAACTTGAATTCGCCTGTCAGGGGTTCTCAAGACAAGGCGGAGGTAGTGGGAATTTACCCATAGGGGGACTTCTGGTAATGTCTAGAGACATTTTTGGTTGTCCCCACTGCGGGGCTGCAGGGTGGGGGAAGTTGGGGAGCAGGAAGGCAGAAGGGGGTGGTACTGGTATCTACTGGGTAAGAGGCCAGGGGTGCTGCTAACACCTTACAATGCACAGGACGGCCCCACAACACAGGATTCCCCAGCCTAAAAACTTAATAGGGCCAAGGTTGAGAAATCCGCCTTACAATTTCCCTAACTGCCCAGGCATCATGCATTATATCATTAGAAACAAAGTTAATGCATTATGTAAGACAGCGTTTTTAAAAACGAGACGATTGCCTTTAAAAAGCCCACGGCTCTCACTTTAGCTGAGCCTCATAGTTCTCCCTCTCGCACGCAAGCCTTTCTCTCCAGTTTCTAAAGCAAACAGGAAGGATTCACAGGAACGTAGTAGGTCAGCAGCATCCTCACAGTCTCTTGCACGCTCCTCGATCAGAGAGCAAGGCGCAGAAGTTTGTCCCCGGCAAGCAGCTACGCGGCTGCGGCCGGCGCAGCGCACCACAAGGATGCAGAGGCGCGCTCCCTCACAAAGGCGCAGCGCCGGGGCCGCGGTCCTTCTGGGGCCCGGGAGATGCGTGTCTGCCTCAAAGCGACCCTGCCAACAAGCCCAGCCCGAGGAAAACGCATCATCAGCCCAGCCTAGGAAGGAACAACTCACGGCACTTACTTGTCCAAAATGAAGTACAGGTCAAATCCCCCGTAGCAGGCTGGACCCCCTTCCTCTCTGCGTCCCCCTTGCCCGGCACAGATGAGCACGAAAGTGGCCAAAGAGAGACACTTGAAGCCAACGCCGAGGGCTTTCTGCTCCACGGAGGCCATGACCTGCAGCCCAGGGAGAGGGTAGGGTCCTCTGCTTCCCACGCTCCTCGAACTCGCCAGCACTCTCAGGGGCGCGCCATCCAAGGGGCCCTCCTCTCGGGCCCTTTATTCCCCCTCGCACTCCTGAAACTCCCCGGAAGCAATTGTCTGGAGGAGTTCAAGGTTTTCCTTCTGGTTTCCGCTTCGATTCTGTTTCTAGGTTTCAGGTTTCAAGAATCCCAATACTGTACTCCGCTTTTTTAAAGGGGCTGCTCCCGACTCGGGACCGCGGACAACTCGGGAGGCTGCGCTGAGGTTTTGCAGTTGAAGCAGTTCCGTCCGGACGGTTCTTTGCCCCAGATTTTAAATATTATGGTGTGGGTTTTCAAATTGTTCTTGCTTGGGGAAGCGCTTTGCCCTTTCTCCCTCCTGTCGCCCCCACCCCACCGCCTCCTTGTTTCGATGGGGAAAGAAAATTTAACAGGTGCCACCTTGTGGCCAAAAACGGCCAGAGCGCTCTTCGGCGGTTGCGGGAATGTGGCTGCGCGAGTTTTCTTATTCCTTACTTTTTCTCTTGCAGCTTCCCCTTATTTTCCCATTATTTCTTCCCCGTTCCTTGCTCTCTCTTGTTCTCTAAGCTTTTTATCTCTGACCTTTCCTCTCCTATTCTACGTCTGCTGATAAGGTCTCCGCAAACATTTGATGAGAACTTAACTTCCTCCAAGCACCGCGGGTCAGAATCAAGGCTGGGAATAAGCCATTGTGCAATGAAGTAGCAAAGAACTGGCTGTTTGTAATCGGAATCATCCAAGTGATTTTACCGTTACTGTTAGCACAGATCATAAAAGAGATTATCGGTCCAGTTATGTGGTGGAGAATAGCATAAACACTCCCAATGGAAAGGTTGCTCCCGGCATGGAACAGATGAGCATTCTAGATTGTCTCCATCTCCAGATTTTAGAGATTCTGTGATAAATTCTCTTCAGCCTGTGCACTTTGACTTTTTTCACCCTACCTTTGATTTAGGACAAAGGAAGTAAACAGCTTACAAGAGTATGGACCTTCCAAACAGTTTGGGACTGGCAGGGAAGTCTTGTGTTAGCCTTTCTAAAGTGAGTGATCCTCTTTAGAGTGGCCTCTGAGCCCAGGTTCCAGAAGGAGCTCAGTTTTACGTTCCTGTGCCTCCACTTGGGGAGTCCCCAGTGCACACTCGAGCTCCATTTTCCAGGTCTATTTCTCTAGTACACGTCTTCCCCTCCACCCGTGAGCCTCTAAACCCCCTATTCCCTTTTGTGACCCTCCATGGTAGTTCCCCCTATTGTGTGTACTGTGGAATCCTAGTGTCTTGTAATGCCCCATTAAACACTCATTTTGCTATTTGGAGATTCATAAAGCATTGCACTAGCCTGCCTCCAGAATAATCCCCAGCATTCTCATCTTCTGGTATCTCATGTCCCCTCTTCCATGCACATACTGAATAATGCATATCTGTAATTAATAACATATTGCAGAAATGATGGTATATGATTTCTGAGGCTAGGTCATAAAAGATATTGTGTTTTCCTCCTTGCTTTCTTGGATAACTTGCTCTGGGGAGCCCACTGCCATGCCATGAGGTCACTCAAGCAGCCCTATGGAGGTTTCATGTGGTAAGAAACTGAGATGCCCTGCTGACAGTCAGCATTAATTTGCCCATTGTGTGAATGACCTTTCTTGAAAGGTGGATCCTCCAGCCCCAGTCAAGCCTTCAGATGACTGCAGTCCTGGCCAAAATCTTGAGTGCAGTCTCATGAGAGACCCCAAGCCAAAACCACCCAGCTAAATCAATCCCAGATTCCTGACCCACAGTAATTATGAGATTATGAATGTTTGTTAGTTTTTTAAGCTTCTAATCTTGGGGGTAATTTGTTATGCAATAATAGATAGCTAACAAACACCTATTATCATGTTAACGTTTGGAGAATTTCTTTGGGAAAAAAAAATTGTGTAACTGTATTTCCCAGACTTACTATACTGTGAAACTGTTCTTTTTACATAGCATCCATTAACACCACACTGTGGGAATTACTGCTCTCAGGAAAGAATAACTGGAAGGGGAGATTAAAATACTCTGACCTGTCCCAGTCTTCCTTTTCCATACCTCTCCTCTCCCCAAAGGATTGAAAAGTCATTCTGGTCCCATTGCAACTCTATGATGAAAAAGAAGATAATCTGTAGAAGTTAAGTGGGTAAATGAAAGCAGGAAAACGAGGAGGAATTAATTAGGAAGGGAAAGGAATATGAGAGAAGAAAATGCAGTGGCAAGAACATTTGTGGGTGACAGGTTGGCAAGGAATAGAAAAAGACTTGAATGTTCAAAAAGATTTGGGGGACAGGAAGAGTCGGGGGGGCATTAAGAAAACCTCTCATCACCATGCCTTTAGGTCCTTTAGAGTTTGGGTGACGAAGGAATGTCTTGAGAGCTTTGCAGACAAAACAGTTTAGAAAGCTAGTCTGGAAGGGATCCAGGAGTGTCCTGTTGGAGCTCTTCTAAGTGACAGGCACTATTATTAAAGATAGATGAGAGCACAGCTCCTAGATGGGGAAGGAAATTCAGTATGAAACAAGCAATGGGGAAAGAGAGAGAGTGGAAGAGGCTCTCCTGGGACCAAGATGATGCCTTGTTGGGTAGAGAGGTATTTAGAGGAGTTCAGACACATGAGTATTCCAGCTGCCTCTGCCTTTCTCCCAATATTCTAGAAAGAGATCTGCTAATACAAGCTGACCATCACTAGATCTTAAAGTGGCTCAAGCTTCCTTTCCCTCTAGTCCAGAGAAATCCATTTCAGGCACCTCTTCCAAATCAGAGAGTTTTGTGTCAGCCTTACTCACAATGGGTAGATGTCCTCCAAATATTCCTACAAAGTGAACTCAACATTGAGCTATGGAGATATGGTTATTCCAAGGGAAGGATGAAGTAAAATGAAGATATCAAGAGTCAATAACAGGGGTAAATGAAGCCCTGGTATGACTGCAACATGGTGGGTCAGTGGGTCTGCAAGAGGAGACAGGTCAGGTTCTTTGAATTCGCAATGTTTTCCTTTGGTTGTTGAGATGTAGCAGTCTTATAGTTAGTGCATGTAGGGAAATGGGGGAGGTGGATTTCCAAGATTAATTTCACATCTAAGAGACATCTGAGTATCAAGATCCCCTTATGCAAAGGTTACAGTTTTCTTGAAGGAACTCTCAATGCTGTGGTTGGACTGAGGGTGTCCAGGTTCCTAATCCCTTCCAAGGACCTGTTCTGGAGGAGACTGGTTGGCCTTCTCAAAGTCCATAGAGATAGATATGTGAGGTTTGGAAGGAACTCCTCTGCCTTTCAAACTCAAGTAGGTGGAAAAATGATATAAATGGTGATATTGGAGCTAATGTTTAGATGTTTCTGGAGTTGGGGAAGCACAGGGGCAAATTATTCATGCATGTGGAAGTGTTTGAATGATAACTTGGAAGCCAAGACAGGGAAGAGCTTCTTGGAGGAAGAAGCAGTCAACAGTGTCACATGTTGTGGAAGTCAAGAGGGTAAACCATGAGAAAACCCCATTGATTTGACATAATTGTCAATGTGTCGCCAAGAAGCATTCCAGTAGAATAATGAAGAGGGACATCAGACTGCACTGAGTTCCTAGGGAGGGGAAACTTAAGGCTTTAGTTCTGCACTACTCATGTACCTGAAATTTCCAGACTTCCTTCTTTGAGATAGAAGTTGTTAAATATGACTTCCCTGTCTACCAGCCTCCAGTAATTCACTCTCCCTCACTTGCCCCACCTCCTTCCAACATATATGGCTGAGCCCCTTTTGCTAAGCTGTCAAAATAAAGTTTGTTATCTTGACAACATTGCTATTTTACCTCCCAAGAATCTCAATGGGCACTTGAGCATCATTTGGCTAGGTTCTTAACAAAGGTTCTGAAAAATGCTCCAGAAAACAAAGATTATGCAAGAAAACCCTGGAAAATTTTTCCACCAATGGGTCCAGTGTTTGCCAAGTTCTTGGAGGTTCCTCTGATCCTTGGCCTTTGATGACACCCCAGAGCTTCTTAAAACAAAATTTAGTGTAGTGAAAATGGTCTCTTTTTATTCTCATGAGATATCCTTTATGCTTGTGCTGCATAGGACCACCACACAAATGTTAGAAGAGCATTCCCAGAAGCAATTTATCATCTAGAACCACAGTTTCTTAAATAATGGCTTTTAGCCAAAGCAAAGGTACTAATAATAACTAGCCCTGGGGCAGAACCATAGTCTATAGGAAGATACCCTGCTGTCATCCCATAGACCAGGTCATTCGCAACCTTGGCCCAGAAACAGTCAAAGCTTTGTTGAACTCCATAAGTATTCAATCAATTAATAACCCTACCCAAAGCCCAGCACAGTCTAACTTGAAAATCAGTTCAGTCCGATACATCCCTTGATTTTAGGCCATCCCATTACATCCTAAAATCTTGTTGACAACCATGCAAATGCAGAAATAGAACTTATTCCACACAGCTCCAACCCAACTCCAATCAACCCAAAGCCCTGAAAAAAAAGGAGCCATTTGCATATATCAGCCAATGTCATCCCAAAGACAGATCCTGCTTAATGTGGTTCACAATCCAGCTCAGTTAAGCCCACAGACCATCACAGCCCATGCTGAGCAACACCCAAGCCCAGCATGAGAATCACCAGCCACTCTTAACCCAATCCAGCTAAAGTCTAACCAAAGCTCAAAGTATAGCACAGGAAGCCTTATGAAGACTCATTCCTACAGGATTCAGCCAAGAGAAAAATCCATAATTCATACCAGTATATCCTAAAAAATCCATCCCCAGTACAGATTCAAAACCTTGCTGAAAAAAACATTCATTTCATCTAGAACAGGGACCAGGCCAACCCAACCCAGAACCCAGATGAGAGATCAAATGGCCAGTATGATTCAGCTTACTGACAAGCCCAGACAGATGCCCAGTGGAAGACTGCATCAGACAACTCAAGGCCAGCACAAAGCTAAGCACAAGACCAACTGAGCCACTTGCTGCCCAATTCTGCTCAACCCTGGTATATTTAAACATATTCAAGACCAAGTCTTAGGCGGAGACCAGGCCAGTTTCCAACTTAAGATGCTGGAAGAAATCTACCTAGTCTGTCAAACCCATTACTTCTCAGTAGTTTTACTAATGTGTCTAAGCCCCAAACCAGAGAGACCAAGGTTCTCAAGGTGTGTAAACACACATATGTGGATGAGGCTGTATGGAAGGGGGAAGTGAAGGTGGGGGCCAAGAGGCTCACTCACTTTGGAGTAAGCAATGGAGATTTTTCAAGATACATGTATCTGTAGACTATCAGAAATGAATGTGGGGGTTACACAGCACATGCACTTTAATACAGCCTTACAATAGCCAATTTCTTCTCTCTCTCTGCTTCATACCCTCTTTTTTGGTGATATCTGTTGAAGTAGGTAGATGTAATGTTAATTGCCACAAGTTGTTTGAATACTAGGCAGGACAGCACGTAATTGCATAGCAGCTATTTAGGGCAATACACAGCTCTGCCATTACTAACTGGGTTGCATTACTAAGAAGACATGACCTGTCCATAACAGCTTCCCATCAGCAAAATGGAGATAATAATATCACCTGCCTCATTGGGTTGTTGTGTGATTTCTAGAGAGAATGTATGTCACCTGTAGAACCTCAGGAAGCACAAAATAAATGTTGGCTTTTATTGTTATTGGGGAATTCTGGCAAATTGCATGTGAATTTCTTGTAGAGATGAGAAGAATACATTTACAAAAACCACTTTCAGATTGTTTGATTTTCTACAATCAGAGAAACAAAGCTGTTTCTATACCACAGGCATTTGCTTTATCAAGATTGGGAAATGCAGAGATGAAGATTCTAGCTCATCCAGGAACTAATGGGAATTGATGGTTTCCTAGGGCATGCAGAAAACAAATAGAAAATGTGCTTTGGGGCTATCAATAACCTTTTGGCTGCAGTGCTATTTCTGTTAGCCAAGAATGCTGGATAGCTAAACTCTAAAAAAATATCTGAGTAAATGGTTATAATCAGTGAAGCTTCCTTCTGATACTGATTTTTTGAGATCTAGCAATCCATAGGAAAAAATATTTTATTATTTTTCCTTATTAACTCATTCATTCACTCAATGATAGTTTTTTGGATACCTACTACAGGGCAGACCCTGTGCTTACACTGAAGATACAAAGATGAATACAGACCTTGCAGAGTTGGTCTGGGAGAGTTAGTTGGGAAACATAAATGCATAACCAGGTATTGGTACAACAGTGTGGTTAACCTGACTTCCAGAGGACACTCAACCAGTTCCCTTCACCCCACCAGGCCAATTCCAAGATTTTTCAAGATACATATATCTGTAGACTTGATACACATATCAAGATACAGAAGCAGGTCTGGTATAAGGCAATCCTCAATGATACTCTGTTGGACCACAACTCTTATGGGATGACTTGTCCCAGGCTGTGAATGAGTTAAGACATGACAAACGTGTCTTCCTACTAGTAACAAGATACTCCTTTCCTGAGAAGATGTGCAAGTGATCAAGAAGGAACCCAAGGCAAAGAGACCGAGATCCGGACTACTGCAGTCACCTCCAGTTAGGTGAAAGAAACTCTCAGGGAGCCTGTCGCGTCTCGTAATCCATCATGGATCACCAGGGTTCAGAAGGCTTGGGGACAGAGATAGAGCCAGTAACAAGGTTTGCACTTACCTGGTGAGTCTGCCTCTGAGCATTGCTTCCTTAGGTAACTTCTTGGACAGAGCCAGGTTAGCTTCCTGGCATAAGTTTTTCAGGCTCAGTTTAGCATGTGTCCAGGATAGATGTCTAAGAAGCAGGCTCATCCTGGAATCTCAAATATGAGAGGATTTTCCCTTACTGTGGCCAAAGTAACAGTGGGGAAATCATATATCATTCACTGTGAAAGAGCCTTTGTATTCCCAGAGGTTGGTTCTCAAAGCTAGAGCAGACTCCTTTCAAAACAGGTGGAGCTCACAGGGTGTTCAGCACTGCTACCCAGGTTTCTTTTTCCTCTTAATTGTTTTTATCATCAAGGGTTAAGGACTGACCTGCAATGAAATCTTGACCATAGTTGTAAATGTAGGCACTTAAGAGTGGAGTTTAAGCCAAAGAAAAGAGTGGAGTTAATCAATAAACATAAAAACACTACAGGCTCCTACAGCCTAGGAAAATGACCACATTGGATTGAAATGGAGGAAAAACCCAGGAAGAAATAAAAACACACGCCCAGAACACTGACTTCTAGAAATCAGATTTGCTCAGAGGCAGGAGGAAAACCTCAGGTGAGAGATAGGAAAGTTTTATAATTTGGTGTCTAAAAAGAGAAACTATAAAACTAAAGTATGAGGGAGTTCTTCAAAAACTTAGTAAGTAATAGAATCAACGTAAAACACAGTTCTTGATGCAGTCAATTCAAAGACTGTGGGAAAGGGAAAGAAAAAAGAAAAACATCCCAAACCAGCAAACTCTATGCATATACAGTAACATTTTTGGAATACTGCTCCACATTTTGATAGTTCCCCATAAATCATGTTCTAACATAAAATTAAAACAACGACCACATTTTTTAGTCTTCATCTGCTCCAGCTCAGCTATATGCTGGTAGTCTTACAGTGTACTTTTAGCTGGATTACTTTCTCCCTCTCGGAAATGTCTCTTTCTTTTCTTCAAAGTTTACAGTATCCCTTCCTTCACTCTTAATTCATAGTGCTGCTTCATGTTAATTGGAAAATTAGAATCCAGAAGATTCTTACATATGTGTATCTTACACTTAGGGACGAAGCCTCCAGTAAGTGAAAAGAGTGATAGAAATGAGGGTCAAGAATGGAGTCCAGGGGAATACCAGCATTTTACAGAGCGTGGAAGAGAGAGAGGAGCAATGAAGGGAAATAACACATTCCTCGGAGGAAATAGTCATGAGCCTCAGTTGGGGTACAGAGGATGAGAAGTCAAGGATTAAAAACTGCTTGTTACATTTAGCAACTAGGATTTCCTTGGTGATGTTCATGAAAGGAGTTTGGTAGAGATGATGGTAGAAAAGAGAACATTCAGAAAGGAAAAGAAGAATTTTTAGAAATCAAATTGAAAAAACAGAATAAAGGGAAAATAATCTTGAAGACATTTTTTTTTTCAGGGAGTAGAGCAAAACACAAAAGCAAATTGAAATGAAAAGATGGGAAGAAAACATAAGCTAAATAATGAAGAAGGACAGGCGTTTCAGCAACATAATTAGAGAACAACAGAATTACAGAATGTGAGAACAGAGAAAATAAAGGGAAGAAATCATCACAAAGAAAATTTCCTAGAATGAAGGACATGAGTTTCTAGTTTGAACGGAGCCTCTGAGTCTCCAGAACAAGGGTTAAAAATAGACCTACTCTAAGCTCATTATTAAATTTCACAACATTTGGGACAGAGAAGGTTTCATAAGACTCTAAAGGAGAAATCAGGTCCCACAAAGAGGAAGAGGAATCAGAAGGGCCTTGGACTCCTTACCAGCAACACTGAAATCCAATAGACAGTGGAGCCTTTGGCTTCTGAAGAAAATTATTTATAACCCCAAATTTTATATATAGCCAAACTATCATTTGAAATGTCAGGCTAGAATAAGGCATGTTCAGACATGCAAGTGCTCAAGAAATTTACCTGCCACATGTGCTTTCTCAAAATGGTGCTGGAGAAACTCCACCAACATGAAGGAGCTAGTGCAAAAAGGAAGAACATGATGGTGAGGAAACAGAGCCCAACTGTGATGGCTAATTTTGTGTGTCAACTTGGCTAGCCTATAGGTGCTCAATTATTTGGTCAAACACCAGTCCAGATGTTGCTGTGAAGGAATTTTTTAGATGTGATTAACATTTAGATCAGTAGACTTAAGTAAAGCAGGTTACCCTTCATATTATGAACAGGCCTCATCCAATCAGCCAAAGGTCTGAAGAGAAAAGACTGAATTGCATTGAAAAAGAAGGATTTCTGCCTCCAGACGGTACCATCACCTCTTCCCTGGGTCTCCAGCCTGCTGGCTTGCTTTTTGCACATTTCAGACTGGCCAGTTCCCACAATTGCATAAGACAGTTTCTTAAAACAAATCTCTCTCCCTCCTTTTTCTACTTATATCATATTGGTTCCATTTCTCTGGAGAACCTAACTAGGGCACCACCTCAGGATAAAAGCAAAGAGAATTCTTAGGATGACAGCAAAGGGACATCCCAGCATGATGGCCATGCAGATGGTTGGTTGAAAATAGAGCAGCCCAGGTAGAAGGAGAATGAAGGTCTCCTGAAAGGACACTGCCAAGGGGGAAAAGAGAAATGGAGGGCTACTCTGATATGATTGACACAGGAGAACTAAATCTCACCTCTAAAATAGAAAGTCAATGGACAACATCTGAGGTTGATGAATCAAAACATATTGGTGTGGGCATATCACTCAGAAACATGGCAGTGCAGAAATGCCAGAAGAATTAGCTAAAATAGTTGAAAGGAACAAGGACTGGGAGCTGTGGAGAATGGTGGGGTAGGAAATGTTTCATGACATTTTGTTGTAAAAATACTAGACAATTTGACTTGTAAACTATGTTTTTATTAAGTAAAAATTTACATTTTTTTAAGATAGGAAGCTTCAGATTTTGCTAAAAATTCTGTCATATATATATATATATACATATATATACATATATTCTGGTCACACGTATATATATATATATATATATACGTGTGACCAGAATTCCCTTGGGGGTCATTGATGCTGTATTTGATTTCATGCAACAACTATGATTGAGACATTATTATCCTCATTTCGTGAATGAAAACCTGAGTCTTGGGGAGGTCAAATAATTTTCTTAAGAATTTTGTGCACCTATAAGCTGTAGAGCTGGGAGGCAGGCCTGTCGTCACTTGGGGAAGCTCTTTCTACCATGTGACCCTTTGAGACAGTGGGAAGGATGTTGACAAGTCTATAAGTGGGAAGATGAGGAGTAAAAGAAGTTTTGAGAGATTAAGTTTAAACATGATGATCCCTTCTGTCTAATTTTCACCAAAGTTCCTGGGAACTAGATTCCTTGGATTCCATTCATAGCATAGTGCTTGGCCTAACAAAGTACTAAGCTTTGACATTTCTTTATTCTATTGCCAGGACATTGGTTTTTGCATCATCAATTTGCAACCTACCTGCTTTAAATCACTGAAATGACTGTATCACGTTTAGTTAAGTGGACAATGAGACTTCTTTCTTTGACTTTTGTAAGGGTCAGAGGTCCTTGACCTCAACACAGGGTTGTTCTCTGTACCACAAAATGACTTCTGCAGAGCAGATGTACAAAGCAAGCAAACAGGGAGGAATCACTTGAGCAGAAGTGTTGTAATTGCATTTAGTTTTCAAGAATGTTGATGGGTTCCTGTGGACACCCTCACAGTCTGAAGGAGGAGGCATCAGGGGATGCTGAGATGCTGCCAGACCCAGGACCTTGTCTGCACTGTCAGACATTCACTCCAGCTTCAGAGGCCTGCCCATTGGCCTGCATTTTTCAGAGCCTGTAAGAGGTCAGTGCAGAGTTCTGAGGAATCAGATTCTCAGAGTGCCTCTTGAGTATGACCATAAGTATGTTTGGGGTCAAGGCTCATTGAAAGCCTAAGGGTCAATTCGGTCCATCTGAAGCTGAGTCTCTGAAGGAGGAGAGCTGGGGGAATATACATGCATACAGAACTCTGGACAACCACTCCCTCTCAGTCCCTGGAGGACTAACCCTGTGTGTGTCTACTTCTCCCTGAGTGACTGTCAAACTAATTCTATTTACTTCTCATACCACAGATACCCTCCCCATCTTGAAGTAAAATGGGCTGGAGAGGGAGCTGAGCCCACGCTTACCCTGTTGTCAGAGGGCTTTGACAGTGCTAGAAAGGGGAGGCAGGACCAGCACCAAGAGTGAACTGGGCTGGGTTTGAGGATGAATGGGCAGATTGTAAAGTGGCACATTCTGTCTGTGAGGATCCTAAATGGTTTCTGTGGCCAGTGGAGAGACTAACCTGGGCCAGTGTTCTGGTCACAACTACTATAAAATAAACCACTCCACAATGTAATAACTTTAACAGTAATTTGTTATTGTTTCTCATGGTTCTGTGGGTTGACTGGGGCTCATCTGGGCACCTCTCATTTTGTGGGGAGGTCCCGTGTGGTTGCAGCAAGATACAGTGATGATCTAAGGGATCAGTTGGGCTGGACATCCAGGATGGCCCATTCACACGGGTGGGAGCTCAGGTAGAATTTTTAATTGCAACATACATGTGCATCGTCCCTGGGTAGCTCAGTCTTTTTAAAGCTTGGTGGCTGGCTGCCCTGAGGAAATGGTCCGAGATGGAGCATCTCAAGGGAGTCAGGTAGGTGGCAAGTCATTTTATGTTTGACCCTTGGAAGTCTCAGAATGTCACTTCTGCTTCTATTAGTCAAAGAGAGTCACTAAGGCCAGCTTAGATCTGAAGGGAGAGAATTCAACTCTACTTTTTGTTATGGGGAAAATCATGACTACATAGTGAGGTAAAGATTTGATGGAGGCCATATTTCAGGAGTCTACTGCAGCCTGAAAGGACTTCAGCTGGCATCACAGTGGTGGGCCTGGAATGTATGGAATGGAATGAAACCAATGATCATTAAAAGCTTACTGTGTATCCATACCTTTACATGCATTATTACATTTAATTTTTCCAGCAATGCTGTAAATAAGTGTGGCAGATTGGTCTTTCAGTCCCAATTCTTCACTGTATCCTGGATCCACGCTCTTTGCCATGTAATTTCTCAGTGCCTCTCATGAGACATATGCAGGGGTTTACTTCCCTGTACCTTGACTTTTGGCTTGTCCCTGTGACTGACTGGTCCATGGGTGATGGTAGATACAGTGCAAATAGGGGCTTGAAATGTGCTTGCGTTGTTTCCGATCATGGTTGGCCATGCTCTCTGGCACTTTTGTCCTCTCCAGGAGAAGAGTTTTTCCCAGGAGGCACTGCCTTTTCCACCTGGAGCCCAGAATGAGGCACAATGAACAAACTGGAACCAGCTCGATTCATAGCTTGAAGCAGAGATGTTCCACTGAGCCCAGCCTAGGTCAGCCAATTCCCAGCTAGCTGACCACAGATGTGTGTGAAAATAAATGCTTACTATTGAATGCTGCCGAGATTCTGTGGTTGTGTGTCAATGTTGACTAATACAGCAGGCATTATTAGCTACTGTTTTTTCCCCTGAGTCCCTGAGCAGTGAACTAACTGACCTAAGGACCAGTTTTTGAATCCAGCTTTGCTTATTCTGGCACCCACAGTCTGCCACACTGGTACTACAGGAGACAGCTTAAGGTGGTGTGACCAAGTACCTGTACTGCCCTGATGGGCACAGGGTGGGGAGTTGGAGGAAACTAGTTTGTAGGGATCTAAGTAGGAAGGCGTCTCCCTGAACTGTCTCCCTAGGAAGTTCTTAGAGATTGCTGAGAATTTCATCTTGGGGTGTGGGGGCTGGGGAGGGGTGTTGCTGTACTGAGTTTTCTGAGCAATTTCCACCGAAGAGATGAACAGCTGAGGAGGGAGGTCCCATCTACAGAGCTCAAGCATGAAAGACAGCATTGTTGATTTGACTGCCTTGTGTGGCTGGTTAAAAGACTCAAAAGGCCCTGAGAGGGTGTTGAACTCTGTGTGAGTATGTGCACACATGTGCGTGGAAGATTGGGACTCTGTTCCCTACAGCTCTAACATTTGATACTCTTCACAATGAGATTAAACAAAGAAGTTGTGTCAAGACATAGCTCTTGACATTTATGCAAATTAAAGCTCTTTTCCATATCCCATGCTTGCTCTCTCAATGAATGATATTATGTGAATAAATGTGTGAGAGAAAGAAGCACTGGACTCAGAAAGAGCCAAACCCAAAGACCAGTCCTAGTACCCCAGCATTTGCTGCTCCCAGATTCTGAGTGGATCCTTTCACCTTGCTAAGGCTCAGTTTCCACATAGGCATCATGATAACCACTTCACACCATGAAGTGCCGGTCTGTTCGGTGTGTCTCTTCCTGGGCTCCAGGTGGAAGAGGTGATAACCTCTCTGGGAGAAACTCTTTTCATGGAGAGGACAAAGTGCCCCAATCACTTCACACCACAAGGATAAGAGAGCCTGGATGGAGCAATGTACACGGCATCTCAATGCTTGATGGGTGGGCAAATCCACATATTCCTAAATAAAAATTGTTAATCCACATCAACATGCAGACTAATGCTAGAAGGATGGTTGCTAATTTTCTTGTTTTTGCATTAAAAATTATTTAAAAATGCATGTGGGGCCTGCCTCTGTCATTATCTTGCTGTAGTCTGTCCAGGTCAAAGCTAATATGGCTGTTATCCACTGAAGCCAGGTAGGTCCTGTAGACAGAGACACCAGCAACTCAACAATTGTCCCTCCTGTCCCTCAGCTCCAGAGTCACCATGGGCCCATCACAGGTGCTGCTTCCATCCACCGGCCACCTGTCAGATGCTCAAAGCCCCTTGACAAGGCGCTGATGGGATCTGTTATTGACTCACCTTCCCCTCCAGCTCCTGGATGGCATTTAAAGCCTATATATTAACTCCCCTCTTCCATATGCCCTTTGAACCAAACAAACAGTACACCAGAAACTGAGAAGTTTTGTTACCTATGCTGTGATAAAGAATCAGATTGAGGGACGTACCAACCAGCTCATGATTCAAGCAAGAGAAGGAAATAGTTGCCTGAACAGCACATTGCTGGGACATAGAATAATGTCCCCTGGGGGCTGGAAGTGAAGGTAAGATGAGGGGGAGTTAGAGGAAGTCACATCTCTAATGCACACATGACTCGGGGGTGGGTCTATGCTGTCCTGGGAGCAGCAAACCCAGCTTACACTTCACTGGGATGGCTTGCAAGGTATTTCAACAACAGGGGTGTGACTGGAATTGCCATTCTAGGCAGGGAAGGGGCAGGTGCCCAAGCTCACTACACCTATCAACACCTAGGAAGGGAATACTCGGCACTCTATGGATATTCCCCATATGGAGACCTCCTCTGGCCAGATCCAACCTGATGCCAGTTCTGCTGTGTCCAGAAGAGCAGGTGAAGGAGCAGAGGGCAGTTGCCATGGGGCAAAGCCTGACTCTGCCAGCTACTTCAGGATTCTTAAGAGTAAAAGGCAGAGTCTGATGGTCTTTCACACTCATTCCCATCAAATAAAGAAAACAGGTGTTTCAGTTGCTTCAATGGTCTCCTAACTAGGGAATCCTATTAATTAGACGATCCAGCTAACTTCAGGCAGTGTGAAACATAGAAAGAAAGTCTTGTGTCCAGTGCTAAGGCTCTGTTATGGGGGTCCCTCCCGACTATTCACAGACATCATATAGCAAGCAAAGTAAATAAAACACTTTAGAAAACTGTAAGGGAATTTTGTCAAAATTAATTTTGAGAAGGGCTAAGGACATTTTGAAGGATACGTTGGTAACAGCTCAGTTGGCTTATAGCACATGCCATGAAGATTTGTCCTGTGTCCTATGTGACTGTTTATAATCTTCAGAGTCCAGATACTAATTTGCTTTTAACATAAAGAGACTTTGTAATTTTGCAGTTACAAACCTTTTAGGAATGCATGTAGATAGAGGGAAAGACAGTATTTCCTTAGTTTAGAACTCTATCAGGAATTTTTGGTCATTTCAGAAAGATTGTGTCACCAGCACAGCACAGCTCATGATATTTACCTTATTGGTAGCAGATGCTTACATGAGCCTGCATTTCATGGTGATTCTACATCCAGGTGCAACCACTCAAATATTGAAGTTTTTCATATTCTATTTTTGTGTATTTCATCTGTTAAAAACTGATACATCTGATAAGGTCTCTTCCCTTTTGTAGCTTTGCTGGTTTCTTTCGACATTTCTGACAGTATACATTTCCAAAGTCTGTATTTCCAAAAATATATACTTTGAATCTATGTAATTTGGTATATAAAGTTTATGACCGTTAGGTCTTTAATGCAGATAGATTGATTTGTCATCACAAAAGACTCCTATTATTTTATTTACTGATTTTGCTGTAAGTTGTACTTTTTTGACAGTGTTACCACTCTGATTGTATTATTTATTTAAAATGTACTATATATCCTTGTCAATTTATTTTCACATGTTCAGTATTTCTTTTTAGTTTCCTCTTAACCAGGTGATCAATGTGAACATCGTCAGTTATGGATTTTTAAACGAACTCTTGAGTCCTTATCTTTTAATAAGATAGTCTAATGTGGTCACTTTAAAAACTTTTATTCTGAAGTGATTTTAAATTTATAGAGGAGTTGTGAAGATAGTACAGTGAGGTCCTATATGCTGCTCACCTAGCTTCCTCTAACATGAATGAACATCCTAAGCATGGCACAATGATCAAAACTGTGATATTAATGTTAAGACACTATCAAGAAGATGATATTAAACCCTTTAAGAAACTAACCCTGTTACAATATTATTAATTCTCCTACAGACTTTATTTGAATTTTATCATTTTTTTCATTAATATCCCCCTTTGACTCTAGGGCACCACACTGCATTTAGCCATCACATCTCCTTAGTCCCCTGCAATCAGTGACAGGGTCCCAGTCTCCTCATAGTAGGTTGACTTGGATCTTCCAGAGTTACATCCAAGGCCCAGCCTCTGGTACCTGTGGATATGAACCTATTTGGAAGGTCTTTGCAGGTGTAGTTAAGGTTAAAAGCCTCAGGGTAAGGTCATCTTGGATTTAGGGCGGGCCCTGAGTCCAGTGACCAGTGTCTTGGCGAAAGAGAGGAGAGGAGGATTTGAGATACAAAGACATGTAAGGATGAAGGCTGTGTGAAGATGAAGGCAGAGAATGGAGCAATGCTGTCACAGGAACACAGAGCTATCAGAAGCTGGAAGAGGCAGGGAAGGGGTTTTCCCACAGCCTTTGGAAGGAGTGCAAGTTTACTTTTAGTGACACTCTAGTTTCAGACTCCAAAATTATGAAAGTATAAACATCTGCTATTTGAAGCCCCCAAGTTTACAGTAGCTTGTAATGGCAGCCCTGAAAAACCAATACAAGGACCTTGACACTTTTGAAGAATACGATCAGATATTTTGCAAAATGTCATTAGTCTGGATTTGTCTGATGGTTTTTCCTGATTATGCTGGGGTTATGGATTTGGAGGAAAACACCAGAGAGGTGAAGGACATGTATCAGAGGCTGTGTGATATCAGCATAACTGGCGATGTTCACATTGATCACCTGGTTAAGGTGGTGTCTGCTAGAATGAAGTTCCTATTTTCCCCCTTCATTCCCACACTCTATTGAGAAGCAGGTAATTGAGTCAACCTACACTTGAGGTGATGGAAGCAAGTTCCATCTTCTGTAACTTTACATTCTACTTTGAATTTTGGAGCTGACGCATATTCTTTTTAAATATACCAAGAATATACTCAAAAATTGTTTGTAGCCCAGGCAATGATTTATTTTAAAAGATCTCTCCAAATTCCAGTTAGTAGAAATTTCACAAGCCACATTCATTAGCAACAATGAAGTAAAAGTATAAATTAATAATAAAATCACAAATGATATATCAAAAAACAAATTCATGATACTGGGCTATAATATATATATATATATTTGATATCATTAATCTATAATTACATGAAGAACATTACTAGGCTCCCCCTTTCACCAAGTCTCTCCCACAAATCCCATTACAGTCACTGTCCATCAGCATAGTAAGATGCTGTAAAATCACTACTCGTCTTCTCTGTGTTGTACAGCCCTCCCTGTGCTCCCCACCCCCACATTATACATGCTAATCATAAGGCCCCCTTTCTTTTACCCCACCCTTATCCCACCCTTCCCACCCATCCTCCCCAGTACCTTTCCCTTTAGTAACTGTTAGTCCATTCTTGGGTTCTGTGATTCTGCTGCTGTTTTGTTCCTTCAGTTTTTCTTTGTTTTTATACTCCACATATGAGTGAAATCATTTGGTACTTATCTTTCTCCTCCTAGCTTACTTCACTGAGCATAATACCCTCTAGCTCCATCCATGTTGCAAATGGTAGGATTTTTCTCTTCTTATGGCTGAATAATATTCCATTGTGTATACGTACCACATCTTCTTTATCCAATCATCTACTGATGGACACTTAGGTGGCTTCCATTTCTTGGCTATTGTTAATAGTGTTGTGATATACATAGGGGTGCATCTGTCTTTTTCAAACTGGGCTGCTGCATTCTTAGGGTAAATTCCCAGAAGTGGACTTCCTGGGTCAAATGGTATTTCTATTTTGAGCATTTTGAGGAACCTCCATACTGCTTTCCACAATGGTTGAACTAATTTACATTCCCACCAGCTGTGTAGGAGGGTTCCCCTTACACCACAACCTCGCCAACATTTGTTGTTGTTTGTCTTTTGGGTGGTGGTGATCCTTACTGGTGTGAGGTGATATCTCATTGTGGTTTAATTTGCATTTCTCTGATGATTAGCGATGTGGAGCATCTTTTCATGTGTTTGTTGGCCATCTGAATTTCTTCTTTAGAGAACTGTCTATTCAGCTCCTCTGCCCATTTTTTAATTGGATTATTTGCTTTTTGTTTGTTGAGATGCATGAGCTCTTTATATATTTTGGATGTCAACTGTTTATTGGATCTGTCATTTATGAATATATTCTCCTGTACTGTAGGATACGTTTTTGTTCTACTGATGGTGTCCTTTGCTGTACAGAAGCTTTTCAGCTGGATATAGTCCCACTTGTTCATTTTTGTTTTTGTTTCCCTTGCCCAGGGAGATATGTTCATGAAGAAGTTGCTCACGTTTATGTCTAAGAGATTTTTGCCCATGTTTTTTTCTAGGAGTTTTATGGTTTCATGACTTACATTCAGGTCTTCGATCCATTTCAAATTTACTTTCATTTATGGGGTTAGACAGTGATCCAGTTTCATTCTCTTACATGTAGCTGTCCAGTTTTGCCAGCACTATCTGTTGAAGAGACTGTCATTTCCCCATTGTATGTCCATGCCTCCTTTATCATATATTAATTGACCATATATGTTTGGGTTAATGTCTGAAGTCTCTATTCTGTTCCACTGGTCTGTGGCTCTGTTCTTGTGTCAGTACCAAATTTTCTTGATTACTGTGGCTTTGTAGTAGAGCTTGAAGTTGGGGAGTGAGATCTCCCCCACTTTATTCTTCCTTCTCAGGATTGCTTTGGCTATTCGGGGTCTTTGGTTGTTCCATATGAATTTTTGAACTATTTGTTCCAGTTTGTTGAAGAATGCTGCTGGTAATTTGATAGGGATTGCATCAAATCTGTATATTGCTTTGGGAAGGATGGCCATTTTGACAATATTAATTCTTCCTAGCCAGGAGCATGGGATGAATTTCCATTTGTTAGTGACCTCTTTAATTTCTCTTAAGAGTGTCTTATAGTTTTCAGGGTATAGGTTTTTCACTTCCTTGGTTAGGTTTATTCCTAAGTATTTTATTCTTTTTGATGCTATTGTGAATGGAATTGTTTTCCTGATTTCTCTTTCTATTAGTTCATAACAGTGGGGAGAGTAGGCATCCCTGTTTTGTTCCCGATCTAAGAGGAAAAGCTTTCAGCTTTTCGCTTTTCAGTATGATGTTGGCTGTGGATTTATCATACATGGCCTTTATTACGTTGAGGTACTTGCCCTCTATACCCATTTTGTTGAGAGCTTTTATCATGAATGGATGTTGAATTTTGTCGAATGCTTTTTCAGCATCTACGGAGATGATCATGTGGTTTTTGTCCTTCTTTTTGTTGATGTGGTGGATGATGTTAATGAATTTTCGAATGTTGTACCATCCTTGTATCCCTGGGATGAATCCCACTTGGTCATGGTGTATGATCCTTTTGATGTATTTTTGAATTTGGTTTGCTAATATTTTGTTGAGTGTTTTTGCATCTACATTCATCAGGGATATTGGTCTGTAGTTTTCTTTTTTGGTGGGGTCTTTGCCTGGTTTTCATATTAGGGTGATGTTGACTTTGTAGAATGAGTTTGGGAGTATTCCCTCTTCTTCTATTTTTTGGAAAACTTCAAGGAGAGTGGGTATTATGTCTTCTCTGTATGTGTGATAAAATTCCGAGATAAATCCATCTGGCATGGGGGTTTTGTTCTTGGGTAGTTTTTTGATTACTGCTTCAATTTCATTGTTGGTAATTGGTGTGTTTAGATTTTCTATTTCTTCCTTGGTGAGTCTTGGAAGGTTGTATTTTTCTAGGAAGTTGTCCATAGGTTTTCCAGCTTGTTAGCATATAGGTTTTTATAGTAGTCTCTAATAGTTCTTTGTATTTCTGTGGGGTCCATCATGATTTTTCCTTTGTCATTTCTGATTTTGTTGATGTGTATTGATTCTCTTTTTCTCTTAGTAAGTCTGGCTGGAGGCTTTTTTTGTTTATTTTCTCAAAGAGCCAGCTCTTAGTTTCATTGATTTTTTCTATTGTTTTATTCTTCTCAATTTTATTTATTTCTTCTCTGATCTTTATTATGTCCCTTCTTCTGCTGACTTTAGGCCTCATTTGTTCTTCTTTTTCAAATTTCGATAATTGTGACATTAGACTATTTATTTGGGATTTTTTTTTCCTTCTTTAAATATGCCTGGATTGCTATATACTTTCCTCTTAAGACTGCTTTTGCTGCATCCCACAGAAGTTGGGGCTTTGTGTTGTTGTTGTCATTTGTTTCCATATATTGCTGGATCTCCATTTTAATTTGGTCATTGATCCATTGACTATTTAGAAGTGTGTTGTTAAGCCTCCATGTGTTTGTGGGCCTTTTTGCTTTCTTGGTACAATTTTTTCTAGTTTTATACCTTTGTGGACTGAAAAGTTGGTTGGTAGGATTTCAATCTTTTTGACTTTACTGAGGCTCTTTTAGTGGCCTAGTATGTAGTCTATTCTGGAGAATGTTCCATATGTACTTGAGAAGAATGTGTATCCTGTTGATTTTGGATGTAGAGTTCTATAGATGTCTATTAGGTCCATCTGTTCTAGTGTGTTGTTCAATGCCTCTGTGTCCTTACTTATTTTCTGCCTGGTGGATCTATCCTTTGGAGTGAGTGGTGTCTTGAAGTCTCCCAAAATGAATACATTACATTCTATTTCCTCCTTTAATTCTGTTAGTATTTGTTTCACATATGCTGGTGCTCCTCTATTGGGTGCATATCTATTTCTAATGGTTATATCCTCTTGTTGGACTGACCCCTTTATCATTATGTAGTGTCCTTCTTTATCTCTTGTTACTTGCTTTGTTTTGAAGTCTATTTTGTCTGATACTAGTACTGCAACACCTGCTTTTTTCTCCCTATTGTTTGCATGAAATATCTTTTTCCATCCCTTGACTTTTAGTCGGTGCATGTCTTTGGGTTTGAGGTGAGTCTCTTGTAAGCAGCATATAGATGGGTCTTGCTTTTTTATCCATTCTATTACTCTGTGTCTTTTGATTGGTTCATTCAGTCCATTTACATTCAGGGTGATTATTGATAGGTGTGAACTTATTGCCATTGCAGGCTTTAGATTCGTGGTTATCAAAGGTTCAAGGTTAACTTCCTTACTATCTAAGAGTCTAACTTAACTCACTTAGTATGCTATTACAAACACAATCTAAAGGTTCTTTTTTCTCCTCCTTTTTATTCCTCTTCCATTCTTTATATATTAGGTATCATATTCTTTACTCTTTGTCTATCCCTTCATTGACTTCAGGGATACCTAATTTAATTTTGCAGTTGCTTAGTAATTAGCTGTTCTACTTTCTTTACTGTGGTTTTATTACCTCTGGTGACAGCTATTAAACCTTAGGAACACTTCCATCTATAGCAGTCCTTCCAAAATACACTATAGAGGTGGTTTGCGGGAGGTAAATTCTCTCAGCTTTTGCTTATCTGAAAACTGTATAATTCCTCCTTCAAATTTAAATGATAGTCTTGCCAGGTAAAGTATTCTTGGTTTGAGGCCCTTCTACTTCATTGCATTAAATACATCATGCCTCTCCCTTCTGGCCTGTAAGGTTTCTGCTGAGAAGTCTGATGACAGCCTGATGGAATTTCCTTCGTATGTGATATTATTTCTCTCTCTGGCTGCTTTTAGTAGTTTATTCTTATCCTTGATCTTTGCCTATTTAATTACTATATGTCTTGGTGTTGTCTTTCCTTGGCTTCAAAGTAAAATTATGAGTACAACTCCTGAGAAAGATTTAAATGACAATGACCTCAAGAATCTTCCTGAAAGTGAGTTCAAAATAAAAATCATTAATTTGCTCATGGAGGTACAGAAATATATTGGGTCCCTTGTGTTGGGAGATCTGTGGATCTCCATGGCCTGAGAGACTATCTCCTTTCCCAGGTTGGGGAAGTTTTCAGCAATTTCTTCCTCAAAGACACTTTCTATCCCTTTTTCTCTCTCTTCTTCTTCTGGTACCCCTATAATGAAATATTGTTCCATTTGGATTGGTCACACAGTTCTTTCTGTGCCTCAGCTTCTTTGTATTCCTCTTCTCTAGTTTCTATTTCATTTATTTCTCCTCTACCATATCTGATCTGCTTTTAATACCCTCCTTTGTGCTCTTCAATGATTGGATTTCTGACTAGAATTCATTTCTGAGTTCTTGAATATCTTTCTGTACCTCCATGAGCAAATTAATGATTTTTATTTTGAACTCACTTTCAGGAAGATTCTTGAGGTCATTGTCATTTAAATCTTTCTCAGGAGTTGTATTCACAATTTTACTTTGAACCAGGTTCCTTTGGCATTTCATATTTGTATATGACGCCCTCTAGTGTCCAGAAGCTGTACTCTCTGGAGCTGCTCAGCCCCTGAAGCAATGTTGTGGGTTGCAGGGGAGTGGTATTGGTGCCTGTGGGGAGGAAAGAGCTGTTTCCTGCTTCCTGGCTGCTATACCTATCTCCACTGCCTGAACCAGTGGGCCGAGCACACAGGTGTAAGGCTCTATGCTTTGCATTTGTAGTTGCTATAGACAGGTCTTCCCTCTGGCTGGCCTAACGCCAGGGTAGAGTTTGCCAGTTTGCGAGCCAGCTGGGGCTGGCTGGGAGAAAGGCGCAGTAGGCTGCCTATCACAGAGGGGGTCCTTCAAGCTGTGTAGGCAGCCAGGGAACTGGTGCACCTGAAGATCATGAAAACTCCCAACCTGCTGGGAAGAGTGCACCCAGACAATTTTGTCTACCTGCCCTTCTCCTGAGCAGTAAGCTCTGTGTAATCCTTGTCTCTTTAGCCACTCTCTTGCTGTTAAGAAGTTTTTCAGACTGCCTACCTTTCTTTTGTTCCAGTGCAGCTGGGTATGGATCCCTGATTTCCACAAGTGGCTGGAATCTCAGTCTCTCCAGGAATTCTGTCTGTCTTAGCTTTCTAATCCCCTAATCATGAGAGTATCATGAAAGCACCATGAAATGTAGGTTTGTGCTCCCAGAGCAGATCTCCAGAGTTAGGTATTCGGCAGTCCCAGGCCTTCACTCCCTCCCCACTCTTGTTTCTCTTCCTCCTGCTGGTGAGCTGGGGTGGGGGAAGGGCTTGGGTCCCACTGGGCCATGGATTGGTATGTTACCTTGTTCTGTGAGGTCTGCTCTTTTCTCCAGTTGTATGCAGTCTGGTGCAGTCCTCCTTCCTATTGCTCTTTCAGGATTAGTTGTATTAATTATATTTTCATGTAATATGCAGTTTTAGGAGGAATCCTCTGTCTCACCTCTCACACCACCATCTTTAGTCCTATCAATCAGCTCTCCATCACCAACGTGGGGACTCCTTTGCAAAGAGTCTTGTTCATGTGCAAGGCGTGCAGCACGGTTGGTGCAAACGTGACTGAACTCTCCAATCCGCTTGGATGCCCCGCTAAAGGCACCCAGAGGCCTCCTGAAACTCAGCCGCTCAAGCTCTCCCAGCAAGGACTGCCCAGGCTACCTATCCTTCCTAGTATCATTTCTTCTTCTACTTATTTTAGAAATTGTATGCTTTTCCCTCATTTTTATAAGTGGAATGTTGACTCAATTTTTAGTCTTTCTTTTGTAAAATGGATGGTGAAGACTACAAATTGTCCACTACACACTGCTCTAGCTGCTACTGACAAGATTTTTTGCTTTCATTATTGCACAGTTTTAAATACATTCTACTTGTCATCATGAATTTTTCTTTGGTTCATGTGTTATTTAGAAATATGCTGCCTAATTTCAAAACAAAGGAAACTATCTTGTTTTACTTGGAGGGGAATATTTATTAATGTTAATTAAATTGAAGTCAGAAAAATGTGTTCTTTTTGATGCCAGTCATTTGACATTTTTTGAGATCTGATTTATGCCTCAGCATGTGATTACTATTTCTAAATGTCCCATACTATTTAAGAAGTATATGTATTCTGAAGTGTTCTATATATGTTCATAAAATAAGCTTGTTAATCGCATAAATTTAAAAAATATCCTTAACTGCTTCATCTATAAGTTATGGAAAGATATGTGTTAAAATAACTAGGTTAGTGAGATTACTAAGCTCTCCTGTAATTCTTGTTATTTTTCCTTCACATATTTTGATAGGTGTACATAATTTTTTAAACTTCCTAATGAATTTAAATTAACTTCTTATCCTAAAATAGTGGCTAGACAATTCTTCTATGAACTATGGGATTCACCAGTTCTCAAAGGTTAGCTGCATGGCATTGTATCCAGTTTGTGAGTCATAGTTTTATCTCTTTCTCACTCATAGTGATAGGCCAGTATCTAAGACCTTGATTTTTGATGGGTCTTTGGCAGTTTTCCACATTTCATGGTTTTGGAATATTTTGGAAGTTCTACTACTGTGGCAGTACACTTTCTGTGAACAGCAATGAAATTGCCTCAGGGTATAGAAAATTACTACCATTTCTTCCCAGTAAGACCTGGTAAATGCTCAACTTTTCAATGTGGTGGGAATCAGTGTCTTTAGTTTTTTGTTTTTTGTTTTTGACTAGGGTTAGTGCCAGAGTCCAGCTCTAGCGGGGGTGTGTGAAGCCCAAAAGGATGAGACGGAGTTGGTGCACGGACAGGGCACAAAGTCAGATGGAGGTGGTCTCTCAACAAAGTGCTGATGACAGCTTTATTTATACCATCTTGCACAAGGATATGATTATTTTTTATTTGTTCTTTTCATTAACAAGCATAGGCAAGCTTTTTTCTTTCTGTTTCCTTCTAATCTATACATGGTTAGCCAAGTGTTAGATAGGTGATTTTTTTTCTATTCCTTGATCTAAACTTTTTTTAGCAACATGGACTGTATTGTGTTTCTTATTTCTATGCAAAGCAGTTTCTAAGTAATGCATGTGACCACAGAAACGTGCAGCATGTAGCAGTGACTATGGAGTCTATCAGCTCAGGGTGAAATACAGGTCACTCACTACTACAGTTAGTTACTATATTTTTAATGCAATGGGTACATTTTATCCCCTCATAATATTTATTCTCTCATAGGTAGATGTAAGATAAAGATAGAAAGCATGATTTAGAACTGTAAGAAGGCAAGTGTAGATGATCAGGTTTGTGCCTATAGACTAGGTATTAATCCAAGCCAGACAAGGGTAACAAAACATCCACTGGTGTAGACAATTTCTCTCAAAACTGGGGGGGTGGTGAGGTTCTAAGCCTCACCTCTATTGGCCCCCATTTTCTCACCTGATGGCCCCCCCTGCAACTGTGCCTGTCTTAGGTTGTTCCTCCCTTGAGGAATCTTACCTGTCTGGCTAACCAGCCATCTTCCGGGGCCAGACAGGGAAATGTAAAGCTGGTAAGTGAGAGAGAAGTAATGTTCTTTCAAAATGTTAGTTTTTCACTTCTTTGCAGACTTATGCTCCGTGGCTTCTATGCCCAGCACTTGTCTTGAGGTATCTTTACCACTTGGGAGAATTATGGTACTTGGTAATTTCACATATGAGGCACAAATTCTAGTAAAGGGCTGTAATTAGGAAAGAAGAAGAAAAACTATAGAAGTAGCAGATGGAAGAAAATATGAGAAGATTGATTAAGTGTCAGACAGGGTTATTCCATTCAGTATTCCCCTATAACTCTATTTCTCTAATTTTCCTATAAAACTCTTCATCACTAGTTTCACTAGCATTGCAAACAAGGGGGGCATTCCCACTTAGGTGGAGATGGGGTAGTCAATGTTTGACTAGCTACCTGCAGGTTTCAGTATTCCTTGCCAAGATCGCCATCTGGTCCCTGCACATTCTATCCTGTCCTGAAAAGCTTCTGGGAAGTTTATGTTCTCCTCCTTTCCATGCTGCTTAGCAAAGGTTAGCTTAGTCTTTGGCAAAAATGCAAGCAAAAACAAAGCCAATAGTATTATGGAGAATAACAAAATCAAGGTGGGTAATAGGGGGAGCTAGCTGCAAAGGCCCTTGCTTTGTGGGGGTCTTCCTCCAGCCTGAGCTTTGCTACACAGCTTGAGTAGCATGGCTCCCGGCAGGTTAGTTAGGGATATCCCATCTGAAGACACAAGAACGGATGAATTATCCTCTTACAGCATCAGGATTTTTAAAAGAAATGTAATTTATGGGAGAAATTTTTTAAATGAACTGTAGTTTCATATTGTAATACACAACATTTGAACACATTGAACATTGTAACATATCCTCTGTTTCCTCTGGGATCTTTCTCCTCTAGTAGAGACCTCAGTGCTGTACATGTACCATGTGCCTTCAGTCCCATGGCCATCAGTAAGTGGAGTTGTGGACTCTTGAACCAAATAGGGTCAAGGAAAATTGGATTTGGGATTGAAAAGTATTAGACATTACCTTTTGAGTTGGAAAGACATTGTTAACATGTTAACAAGGTTAATGTTTTCATTCAGCGATCTTCTGCCATGAGTAGGAAAAACCATCTGCAAGACGGAAAGAAGAGGGAAGTAGAATTTGGAGAGGAGCAGAGAAGAACTAACACATAGCTTCAGGGAGAGAGAAAGAGACTTGTGCTTGAAGTCAGTACAGCCTATTTGATACCAGCTGTTTTTCTTGGCCTAAGACTATATTTTAGATAATGCAATATCCTTGTAGTAACATTCCCCACCCTGCTTTTCTGTTTTAATTTACTTTGAGTGGATTGTAGCCCTTGCTTATCTGAAATGTTACTGTGCACCTCAACTGGGATGGTCTTGGAACCATGCCCAGAGCTGTGGTTACTAGTATCTGATGCACCTGAAGGGGTTCTTTGTAAGGGACAGGTCCTGAGTATGGGTTAGGAGTTGGGACTAATGCACTTTGACAACTTACCACCACCGCATTTCCCTATGATCCTTGCACTTCAAACAGAAGTCCAAAGTAATCTTACTGTAAATTGGATTCAATGCCAAGTAGATTTATTCAAACTTAAATAAGCCAAACATAACTAGCAGAAAACACTTCAGAATGACATGATAAAGGAAACCATTAGAACCCATATTTTTCTGCATGGAGTTTTCTGCATGGAGTTACAAGTGACTAAATCTATGGCAAGTTTTTTTTTAATTCTCCACTGCTCTTCCACAGAAGGAAATGTTCAGAATCCAGAGTATATCAGCACTGATGCATTTTTCTGAGTTAAAAGCCAGGCTTGCCCCTGATTAAAAAGAAGAAACCAGTATCAATTTCTCTTCAAAGACTCTTCGGGATTTCACACAGTTTACAAACTATGCACACATTTCAAGATCAGTTGGTCTATCTATCTATCTATCTATCTATCTATCTATCTATCTATCTATCTATCATCTATCATCTATGTATCTATCATCTATCATCTATCTATTATCTATCCATCTATCTATCTATATCTATTTAACATGTTAAATCAATCAACTCAGAGACCTAGAAAGTTGCTGTTAGCTGAGGTTCCTAGGTGGATACTTTGTTCTTGTGTAAGTTGTTCTTTGAATACTGGAAGTTAAGTGACTGAGCTACAAAAAGTCAATAGGTTTATTGGCATTCCCTTTCCATTTAGCAATTAATGCATTCCTTTGACTATATCTTGTGTTTACTCCTGCTTCAGTCTTGAAAGGAAGTGTTTCAGAGTGGTTAAGAGCACAGAATCTACAGCCAAAATGCTTGGAATTGACCCAGGCAAGAGATTTGTGACCCTGCTCTATGCCTCAGTTTCCTCATCCAGAAATTGAGAATAATAATAGAACCTATCACACAAGATTGCTGCCAGGAGCAAATGATTTATCATACTTCAGCCATATAGAATAGTGCCTGGCATGGAGTAAGTGCTATATGAATGTTAGCTTTGATCACTATTTCCCAGCCAACTGGTGTCCTATGTGGATATGCCTGAGAATAGCCTGACAATTCTACCAGGACTGACTTGGAGTCCAGAGTAGAAAGGCTACTCACCTACAATCTCCTCAGCCATGTACGTTGGAATCCCCTTGCACATGACAGAAATGGATTTTCCATACTGGTGCAGGTCATTGACTTTGTCAGGGTTGACTGAGTATATCAGGCCCTTGGGAGGTGGTCCCCCAGGTCCTTTACCTTGAAGCTGAGTGTGAAGACAGTGGAAAGGAAGAGAGAGAATGAATGCTGAACCCAGTTATTTGTTGAATTAAAGGTTGGGTACAAGATCAAGAGCAGGTGTTGCTTGGCTACAAAATTTCTGTGATCAAAATGAAGAGGAGCCAATTCCAGCCCTATAGAGCTCAGACTTTCTGTGCCCCAAGGGACTTTTTTGAAACCTCAGCTTCTCATAAAAGCAGAAGTCTGAGGCTAAATTTATTCTGAAGCTTGGATCTCATTTGGTCATCTTAGATTTCTTGGATTGAGCTATCTAATAATCAGTTTCTGAGAATGTGGTTCATTCATTTTCTTTACCTTGTCAGTGAAAGGTACACAGTTATCAGTGATAGAAATACGAACTCAGGCAAACATTTTAAAGAATGGTAGGTCCCTTCTCCCCAGCCACTCCAACTAGGGTTGCCTGCCAATTAACTTTAGTTTCAGATAAACACTAAATCATATTTTGGTATAAAAATCACATATTTTTGCATAGAACATACATATGCTAAAACAGTTATCCATTGTTTATCTGAAATTCAAACTTGGCTGGGTATCCTCTACTTTTATTGGTTAATTGACTAATCCAACTGTTGTGAAAAAATGTCCTTGTAGAAGGGCGAAGGGCTCCCATTGGCTTGAGTAGTTGACCCTCTAGCAGTAAAGATTACCAGGTATTCTGCTTAGCCTTAGCCTCTGTAGAGGCAGATGTAAGCCACAGCATCTGAGTGTGGAGGCAGCTGTTTCTCCTCAGGCAACTGCCAGTTCCTCTTTCACTTTAGTGCTGCACATTACAACATACTGTGGTCAAGAGGGAATGATTGTGACCCTCATTATACTGGAGATCATAAGGTCTGCCTCGAGCAAAAATAAAACGACTTATTTTTACCTTCTTTTCCTTGACCAGTACATCAAGGGCTTGCAGAGAGGGCATGTAGTTCTTGTTCATTCTGTGCACAATGCATGCCTTTTTGCTAAAGAGTCTGGTGGCAACGAAGCCCTGTTAAAGAAGGTGGTAGATAGCAGGGAATACGTTCTCCAAGGAGTTTTTCTCATCAGGAATCAGTTTCAGCAGCTAAGGGAAATGGAGCTCCAAAATTATGATGAACTGGGAAAAGAGCAGTGTCTCTGGGCCTGTTCTGCAATCATATCTATTGCTAACATTTGTGAGGATAGAATACAAACTCTTTAAGGGCAGAGACAGTGTCTAACTTGTTGCTTTATCTTCAGGCCCTAGCATGGCAACCGTCACTTGATACATGTCTGTCTCGCTGAAATAAACTTTAAATTGCAATTGCATTTTAATCTCCTTTGAACTTCACAACATTTTAAAGAGGCAGGTAAGAGAGAAATTTGTTTTCTAATTGATCAGATGATAAAACTGAAATATAGAGTTGACTTTTTAAAAGTACAAAGTTTGTTAAGTACAGAGCTGGGAATTGCAGAGTTGGGTCTCCTAATCAGAACCAAGGGTTGTGGTTTATTTTTTCTTTTTTCTTCCTTGACCAATTAATATTGTTATTCACATTTCCTTTGGCCCTTTGGAGTTACAAGTGAAATTTTAATTTCAGTCTCTTTAGAAGGAAATCGAAGCTAGAGTGCGACGCACTATGCTTTGCCAACAGTAACAGTATATAGGTCTATTATCAGTGAGGGCATCTGTAGGAAGCAAAAGGATGCTCATATTTGTCTAAGGGCTCATAATCTCTTGAGCATAGTGGGTCCTAATTACTGTTTATAGGTTTGAATTTTAACTGATAGTGGGAAACTTATTAATACCAATTATATCCAGGAGTGACACTGGCTGAGCAAAATAGGCCCTTTTTCTCTATCCTTATGTGCACTTGGAATTTATTTTAATTCTTTTATGGCTAGCATACGTTTTGTTGTTGTTAAAAAAGGAGCATCACATTTGTAAGGAATGGAAATTGCGTATTGACTACCTACAGTGCCATAGTCCAACAAGGTGTTCCACGAGTTCCATCCATTGTTATTGTCGACATTGGCCACATTATTGTCGTTGTTGACACTCACTGACTGCTGCCCACTTACAGCACTGCTGCTGTCACCACCGATCTGGATAGATTGAAATTTATCAATGATAAGAAACTGACAGTGATATAATAACACATTTCTTTGCAAATGCATTTGAGCAATATATTTTAAAAAGTGATACTTACCACATCAGCAAGGGCAGGAGCCAGAAAGATGCCAAGAAGTCCAGCAAAGATAATCTGAAAATCACAAATAACACTGATCTATTTTCACATGGCAAAGCAATGTCCTCTTCTTTCTTTCTCTAACCAGGCTTATGGAAGATACTAATTTCACTGCTCTGTTGAGTGGTCTGTCTTTTCTTCTTTGACCTCGTATTTTTTTTCACCTGTAGAAAGTTTCGATGATAATGTAGGATTGCAGGTGAATTACTGATAGTAATTACATTAATATGACAAATAGTTTTGGAATTTTTAGTGTAGATCTCATGAAAAACCTGTGAAGTGTCAGTTTATTGAAAAATAAGTTTGAAAATGTATAGCATACATGATAGGAAAATGGATATAAGTTTTGAGAATTACTCTTGAAAATGATTTGAGCTAATTTTCCTGTTGGATCTGGGATGCTTTCTTCCTTTCCTAGACATCCTAAGAGCAGAAGTACTCTTTTTATTTAAAAAAATTTTTTTGGAAGCAATGGATTAGTAAGCAGGTTGGATGCTGGTGATGAGAGGCTAAGGATGGAGAGTCTGGCTGTCAAGGCTGGTTAGCAGAAGGGAAGTTAATAATTGTCCCAGAATATCCAGATTAGTCATTTTTGACTGGGTATGTGGCACTGGCTATCAGAATACTGAGCTCTACACAGGGCATCCTTTGGGGCAAAATGATTTGAGATGTGCACTGGCGATTCAAGGTAATTTAAAAAATTTGTTTAATTTTTCTTCTGGTAGCTTAAGAAGGAGATAAAATTAGTCTCCTAGAAAGTCAGAGGTGGAGGACATTTTAGAGATCTGCTAGTATAACACGATCATCTCACAAATGAGGAAGTTGAGCTTCAGGGGTTAAGTAACTTGGCCAAGGTTTTGTTGGCTAAGATTGTAACTTGTTCGTGGCAGAACTAGAAGAGAAACCACATCTGACAGATGTTCAGAGCTCTTTTTTTCTTTTTACTTTGCTGTTTTACAACTTATCTCTAGATGATTATTTTACATTTGCAACTTTATTAGGAAGTAGAGCCTGTTATATTTTAGTGTTTAGTATGTTGGAACATGAAAATATTCATCTGATTCTAGTCCCTCGGCATCTTGTTATAAGTGACACACACTACGACTATTTCCTTTGGCAGAATTTATTCATCCACCTGCTATTCATCCTCTCAGACTTTTATCTGGAGTCACAGGGAAGATGCTGCGCTAGTGTAGTGCTTCAGGTGTTTTTGATGAATAAATGACAATGGACAGGGTCCATGCAAACCTTTTTTATTTGGAGATTGATTACACAGCAGAGAATGAGGCAGTAAATCCCTCATTGGTTTGATTTGATAATAAGCTTTTAATCTTGCCTGAAAATGCTCAGGAGTTTTGGTCAAAAGAGGGATTCAAGAATGTGGAGAAAAATCAGGCATTTTCTGAGTTTTAGGGACTGCCTGCTCTGTGTCCGGACCTGAATCAGGAGAACTGGAAAATAATGTTTTTAAAGATAGCATGCAATAAAATGCTCACACAGCTGTCCATTCCAAGTATGCTTATCTTTCTCTATAGAAATGCTTATAAATGCCACAATTCCATGAAAAGAAAGATTTTTGTGTGTGTGCGCAAGTTTTTCCATTATGGTAAGATTGTCATAAGAAGCAGACCCCCTTAGCTCAGAATGTTAACAGTTTTCAATTATAAGATAATACATCCTAAAGGAAAAATCTACTCACTGTGAGCTTCATCTTGGCTTCCCCAAAGCAGTGGCGTGGAGGAGAAGGCAGGTGTAAAACCAGAAGAGAAGCCTTTCTTATATTCGTACTTGACAGCATTTACTTAAATTAGGTGTGACCAGGTGGGGTCAAAAGACTTATCTTTCCATTTCCCATGTCTACGCCACGATCCCACACAGCAGGAAGCATTTTGAAATATCTACCTGGTGAGCAAGGCACATTAAGATGGAGTTGATCCGACTCATTATTTGCTGAAGCTAAAGATATCGCCACAAACTCAATATGATTTATGATAACTTCTGGTCCTATTGAAGAGGTGGGTGTGGGTATTTTATAAATTGATAGGCTCAGATTCAGAAAAACAATAATCCCTAAAATCAAACAAGACCACAGATGAGAAACTGTGGGCAGGCTGGGCCTTGCAGTAGCAGCTCCGGTAAGAATAGGAGAGTTGGTTTCCTCTTCACACCTTGACCTGAGCCCATTTTAACAGTTTTGCTTAGGCAAAATATGCTCTGTTAGTTAATCCCTCTAAACCTTTATCTTCCTCTGCAATCCTGAGCTCTCTCAATGATAGTACCATACATCTAGAAAACCTGGGGGCTGTCTTTAAACCTTCGTCTAGTTAAGTTTCTAAACCTTGCCATGTCATCTCAGAATGGCCTCTCAGTTTTGGCCTTGCCCCCAGTTTCTTCCCTTGGGACTTTTGCAGCAGCTGTGTGATTGATCACTCTGGTCACCAGTCTCTCTGCTGCAGTGCATTTTCTCCATTTTCCCTAAGATTGTCTCCCTAAAAACACATATATAAATAAACACATATAAAACTACCATGCTTAGAAACTGTGGCCTGCAGTTTATAGGATAAGCTTTAAACTCATTGGAATAGCATACAGGGTCCTTTATAATAAGGTTTCCAAAGCCTTCCCAGCTGTATCTGTCACTCTATGCTATATGCCTATATCCTACTGACACTGGAGTTCTCACTATTTCTGAAATATTCAGGATGTTTTGTGCCTTTATGCTTTTGCACATGCTGTTCTCTCACCCTGGAGTGCCAACCCCTTGTCTTTCTCCAATTGGTAAACTGCTATTCATTTGTCAAGGTCCAGCTCAAATAACCACACCGTCCATCACATGTTCCCCATCCACATCCCAGGGAGAACTTTTTTTCCTGGAGCTATAAAAGAAATCTCTGTCCTTTTATTTGCTTCTAGGTAATTTAATTTTCAGAAATTGTGCTAAAATAATAAAAATGTTTTCATCAGAAGCAGAGCACTAATAGAAACTGTCACTTGGGCAAACAGGTAAGTTTCTTACAAACTGAAGCTAGTAAATTAAATTGCTGAAGAGGAAAGTGCATCTGATTAATCATTGATGTATAATTTCCCCTTTGAAAACCTTTCTGAGGTCATGATTGTCCTTTAAAGTGTGGGCTGGAATCACAGGATGCGGCTCCATAGTTATGAAACTTGATTCACTAGCAGCATCTCTTTCAAAATGTTGGATGAGCAAATCAGTATAGCTGGGGTAAGATTCTGTTTATATTTTCAATGTGTCCACTAATTTGTTTCAACTTACTTCACTCTTCAGCTGCAAAAGATCAATAAACCCAGGAGGGGGTGGGGAATGTATGTGTGAAGAGTTCTTTCTGCTTTAGGAATTGTTGTATCATGGCAGGGTTGGAGAGTGGACAGTATGGCCTTTAGACTCAGCCGTGGGTGGTCACTTTGTTACATAATTTTTTACATGTCCTACCTTGCCAAGGATTCAAGGTTAACATTTTTTCCAGTGGGCCTGTGAAATGCTGATCTGAAAGATGCTCCATGACAGATACATAGATAGATAGAGAGATAGAGAGATAGATAAATAGGCAGATAGACATATATTGATAGAGTTCAGGGTCCAATAATCCCTCTTACAGACTGACAATTTACATTCACATATCAAATGTGCTAAGAAATCTGTAGGGAAGAAGTTTATGTCATGTGGTTTCATACAGATTCTTCTAAACTTAATTGACTATTAGAACCCAGTTGTTTTTCTTTGTACTTTTATTGATGTATTTTTCCTGACACCTATGACATCACTTGGGGCACCTTCCTTAGGGAAACAACACTTGTACTGCTTCAGAGGATATGCCTTGGATTTGAAAATCCATACGCAGAGCCACTGACTGGAACTAAAAGCCAGGAGACCTAGATTCTGTTCTTCCTTCTTTCAAGAGTCTTTTTAACCCTACACCTTAGGTTTCTTATGGATAAAAGAGAAGTAATTCCTCCTTTATATGATATTGTTATTTCAATGGCTCAAGAAATCAGAAGAACCTCTTTGTGCTTTGGGTGGTATGTGAGAATATGTGTGTGGGGTGTGGGGTGGTGAAGGGGATTGGCCACAACCTCAACCCTGGTCTCATTCAGGCCAAAAGTCCTAAGCAAGCATGAACAAGTCACTTGCTCCCATCCACCCTGAGAGCTGCTTTATGTTTCTGGTCCTCCCATGGGAGAAATACAGATCATGTCAGTGCTTTACAGGACCTAGGATATCCTGACACATATATGATGCCCAACAGGCCCACTTCTATTTATGCAACTAGCATTAAGGAAAGGTTTAAACTAGAGGATTAAAAAAATGCATCTAATTCACTCATCTCTGATTTTTGGAGCCGGAGAGGTGTTGCCTTGCGCTGGCTATGGTGATGCACTGAGTGAATCTCAGGAGTTGGTGTGGCCCCGTGTCCTAGGGTCAGTGTGGGGTAAGCCAGCTCGTGAGCAAATAGGACCTGCCCTGGGCTCAGAGCTTGATAGCGGGCCATGCAAGGGCCAAGCCCCTATCGCCATTTCATCTCACAGCACACCCACGCCCCGGGACTCCCTGTATCCCACACCCTGCCTTGTCGAGCTGGGTGGGGACTCAGTGTGTGTGTAGCAAATAGGGATGCCGTCCATGTATGATGTGCTTATACCACAGATCTGGAGAGCTTTTTGGAACTTTTCCACGGAAATCAGACTTTTATTTTCCTTCTTTTTGTCTGAGTGGAAGGGAATGTTTACTTACAGGGCAAGTTCATCATTAAATATCCGCATTCAAGATTTCCTCTCCTGTATAGACATGTTGACCTCGAGGTCATTAACATCTATGAAGCCCTTAGTAATCTAGTTTTCCCTTTAATTCTTTCCCATTTTCTGATTTTCCAGGTGCAGCTGGCCTTTAACCTGTGTGATCTCCCACAATAATTGATTTGCTGCAGTGTGGAAGCCTATTCAGGCAGAGACCGTCTTGGTCTCTTTGCCTTTATTGTTTTCTGAGCATCCTACGCACCAGTTTGATAGTCCTTGTGACATTCTCAAGTGCTTCCTTCTGTGGTAGGAATATACTTCATTGCCTCGGGGGCAGGGGCTACTTCTGCCTGCTCCATGCTCTGGTGCCCTAGGTTTACTGGCCTGCAGCTAAGACTCCAGTTCTGGTGCCCGAGGCTGCCATTCACGGGGCAGGCAGCAGTGGCGTGCTTGCACCAAATATTCCATATGTGCTTGTGGCCAGGAATGATGCATCTAAAAAAATAGCAATAGGAACATGTACAACAATGTTTAAGTAATTATTGCTAGAAAGCTTTGAATGCCAGAAAATCCATGCTTATTACGTAGTTGTTTTTTTTATAGGAGAGAAATGCTTTCCAAATGACAGCGAAGCGGAGGGAGCCCTTTCCTATGGAATCACAGAGCCTTTCCCTTTCGTTATTTCCCTTGGGAGCACTGCCTTCCAACATGTATATAACTTTGCCTTTCTCGTGCCCTTACATGTGTGTCCAACTGCATTCGCCAAGCCTTCTGGATCCCCTCAGAGGCCACCGATGATCTATTATGCTCAGATCGGTTGTTAACCTTGTGTGTTGGTGTGCTGTAAACGGGGTTTGGAAAAATTGCGCTAAAAGAAGGTCTCCTGTGTGATGACATCACTTGTATAAAATACATGAAAGTGGAGATAAAGAGCATACTGATGAATAATTTTATTTTTCATCCTCATAAACAACAATCAAACTGGTTAAGTACATCCATTCAGAAAAGGAGTTGGAGAAAATATGCTCAAAGTGACAGCAACATGTTGCTTTATAATTATCTCACAGGCAACTTGGAAATAATAAAACGTATCCCCTGTTCATTATTCATGTTGAAGCAGTTTAGAGAAGCAGTGTGACAGCGCCCATGCTGAAAGTGTGTTCCTCCCGCCGTAGCACTGAGGCCTGGGAAGGACTGAACTGAACCCTGGAAGGGGAAAATCAGACCCCAGATGGTGAGCACTGAGGTGTGACATCTGTGAGAGTCGACCTGGGGACCCAGCGGCTCCCACACTGACCTGCCTCTGTGGCTTCCCTGGTGGAAGAGGACCAAGTAGAGAATTTGCTCTAAGGCCACTGAACAATGAAGCGTGATTTTGTGAATCACTGAGTTTTCTGCAGGGTGACTGATCTGAATTGGTTTCCTTTTCTAAACCCTAGATTAGAAAACATACACACATGTAATCTTTTCACTTCTGGGTAAACACATCCTCACATGAAGATATTGGCTCCTCAGAGGAGCCTCAGGGAATTGTGAGCTTCCATGTTTATTCACTTATATTCTCCTCCTACCCACACCCCCAAGTCTCCAATTCCCAGAAATGCTTAATAGAGCTTATCCTCTGGGACTTATTCTGGAGTGCACTTTTTCTTCAGAGGTCCCACTGGGTTTAAATAAAGAACCAGCTCCCCTCACCCAGACCAGGGAAGTTTTTTCACTTGCTGCTCAGCAATGGAATAGGAGGCCTACAATCCCTTACTTATTTTCTTATGTTGAAAAATAACCAGTTAACAACAATTCATCAAGCTACTGCTAATTCAATGTCCTAGTTAAGCACAAGGGCAATGAAGATTCAAAGAGGCAAAACGACCAGTGTTCATACTCCAAGATACTGAAATCTAGATGGAGGGCAAGGCTGGCTTTAAGGACATGTGACCAGTGTAGCCACACAGGGCTCAGCTCAGAAGATAGCCCCATACCTGAGTTTAGGGTTTTGCAGCTGCCATCTTGAAATTCTTAATTATTCTGTTTTTGAATTTGTATTTTGTAAGTGAAGCCCGATGGAACAGTGGAGTTTGCACTGGTGGCTTGGAGCCATGACCTATGCATGGTGGTGGCACTTCCTGCCTTTGCCACCTGATACCCACCTTCTCCATCAGATAGCTGTCCATTTCCTCAAACCTCACAATCTTCCTGTTGGTTTGCTGCTTCTTAAGAATTTGTATGGACCAATGTCCCCAATATTAAAAACAAAACAAAACCTAAAACCTTCCCTTAACTCTGCATTCCTCATACAGAGAACTTATATCTCCCCTTCCCTTTATAATCCTTAAAAGAATCACACTGATTTTCTGATTCCATTTGCTCCCCTCCCAGTCACAGCTCACCCACTGTGTTACGGCTTCAGGTCCGACGGGTAACTGGCCTGGCAAAGTGAGCGAGGCAGGGAAGGAGTCTGACCCTGAAGTCTCAGACAAGCTGGTATCTTTTGAGGACTCATATGATTTGACTTCTTTGTACTTTTTTGACACTGATATAGCTTCTTTTTTTTTGAAATTCTCTTCTCCTTTAACTTCCATGATAGCCCTTCTCCCATTTTTATTCCAGCTGCTTCTTCCACCACCTGAACAATTCCTTGCCTCTCTTTTTCAGTCTATCCCTCCAGTATTGGTGCTGGATTATACCTTGGTCTTCCTCTTTATCATCTTTCCCATTCTTTCCACAAGACCTCCTCTATTCTGAACACTATTCTGAACACTTGAGCCACCCCACGTGACAGAAAAACAGACCAAAGCCTTCCAAGCTGCAGACTTCTTCATTTATTTGTTCTTTGGCTTCTTTCATCAGAATTCTGTAGTTTTACAATTGCATATGTTAGATGTATTTAATAATCATGTCTCAAAATCAAATGGACTCCAAACCAAACCATTTTCATTAGTCCCTAAACAGGCTGTTTTTCTATAATTTCTATTTATTTAATGGCCATTTTAAATGACTAGTCAATCAAGGTAAGGCCTCAACACTGATTCCCCACCCTTTCCTCCTCCTTTACACACCAGGTCATCACAGCCTATAAATTCTACTTTTTAAACATTTCTCTTTGAAGATAATCTAATTCTTTTTTTTTCTGATCTTGAAAGTAACTCAAAGGAAGGTGTAAAAAAACATGGAAAATCATCAAAGAAAATAACTGGCACATATTCTATTACTCAGAATAATAACTGTTAACTTTTTAGCAAGTTTCTTTTTAATTTCTTTTCAGACCTTTTTGATCCCTATGTTATGGAGAAGCGTTTTCTCATCTCCAAATATTTTGGGATTTTCCAGTTATCTTTCTGCTATTGATTTCTAATTTAATTCCACTACGGTCTAAAAACATATTCTTCTAAATTGTTAAGGTGTGTTTTATGGCCTAGAATGTAATCTTGTGAATGTTCCGTATGAGCTTGAGAAGAATGTGTGTTCTGCTGTTGCTGAATGAAATATTCTGTGTCCATTAAATCCAATGGATTGATGGTGCTGTTCAATTCAACTGTATCTTTATTGATCTTATGCCTGTTTGATCTATCAACACAGAAAGAGGGATATTGAAGTCTCTAGCTGGAATAGTGGATTTTTCTATTTCTCATTGCTGTTCTATCAGGTTTTGCCTCATGTATTTTGGTACTCTGTTGTTAGGTGCATAATAAAGATTGTTATCTCTTCGAGGAGACTGATCCCTTTATCATGATTTGATGCCACCCTTTAACCCTGATAATTTCCCTTGTTTTGAAGTCTGCTTTGTCTGAAATTAATACAGGTACTACAGCTTTTAAAAAAAATTAGTGTTAGATGGTGTATCTTTCTTCACTTCTTTAGTTTTAACTTTTCTGTGTCTTTATATTTAAAGTGGGTTTCTTGTATGTAACATATAGTTGTGTCTTGTTCTTTGGCTCACCCAAACTTGTTTTTTACATGGTGTATTAGATTATTTAGGTGGTTATTGATATAGTTGGATTCTATCTACTACCATTTTTAACTACTAGTCAATCAAGATAGGCAGGTATGTAACTATTTTATATTTATTGTACTTGTTTTTCATTTCTTTTTTCTTTCCCTCTTTTTTAGAACAGTTTTCTTTAAGACTTATTTTTTTTTTTTTTTTTTTTAAATATGGAACGCTTCACGAATTCGCGTGTCATCCTTGCGCAGGGGCCATGCTAATCTTCTCTGTATCGTTCCAATTCCAGTATATGTGCTGCCGAAGCGAGCACAAGACTTATTTTTTAAGAGTAGTTTTAGATGAATAGCAAAATTGAAGAGAAGGTAGCGAGATTTCTCATACACCCTCTGCCTGTACACAAGCATAGCCTCCCCCATTATCAACATCAACACTGGAGGGGTGAATCCATTATAACTGATGAAACTACACTGATACATCATTATCACCATAGTCCGTAGTTTACATTAATGTTCACGCTTGGTGTTCATTCTGTGATGCTGGATAAATGCATAATGACATATATCTAGCATTAAAGTATCATACAAGGTAGTTTCACTTCTCTAAAAATTTGTGCTCCACCTATTCATCCTTTACTCCTCCAACCCCTGGCAACCATTAATCTTTCTCCCGTCTCCATAGTTTTGCTTTTTCCAGAATGTCATGTAGTTGGAATCATACAGTATGTAACCTATTCAGATTGACTTTTTTTACTTAGTAATATACATTTAAGTTTTCTTAAAGACTTTTCATAGCTTGATAACTCTTTTCTTTTTAGCTCTGAATCTATAGATCAAGTTGGGAAGGACTGACATCTTCACATTACTGAGTCTTTCTATCCATGAACATGAAATACCTTTCCATTTATTTGTTCTTCTTTAGTTTCTTTAATCAGAGCTCTGTAGTTTTCCTTACATAGATTTTATATGTTTTTTGTTAGATTCATATCTAAGTTTATCTCTTATTTTTTTGGTGCTAATGTAAATGATTTTGTGTTTTGTGTTTCAAATTCCATTTGTCCATTAGTGTATGTAGGCGAACAATTGACTCGTGTACTAACCTTGTGTCCTGCAACCTTGCTATAATTGCTTATTAGTTCTAGGAGTTCTTTTGTTGTTTCAGATTTCCTACATAGATGATAGTGTCATGTCATCTGTAAAAAGAGACAGTTTTATTTCTTCCTTCCCAATCAGAATATCTTCTCTTTCTTTTCTTTTTTTTTTTTTTGCCTTAGTTAGAACATCCAGTACAATGTTATTAAAAAGTGGGTGTTAAAAAACAAATATCCCTGTTTGTTCCTAATCTTAGCAGGAAGGCTTTGAGTATCTTACCATTAAGTATGACAGATTTTTTTTTGTCAATATTCTCTGTCTTGAGAAAGTTCCCCTTTATTTCTAGTTTACTGAGAGTTTCTTTTTTTAAAATTGTGAATGGGTGTTGGATTTTGTTGAATGCTTTTTCTGCCTCTATTGATATGATGATGAGATTTTTCTTCTTCAGCCTGTTGGTGTGATGGATTCATTAATTGATTTTTAAATGTTAAAACAGACTTGCATTTCTGGGGTAAAACCCGCTAGATAGTGGTGTGTAATTCTTTTTAAACATTGTTGGATTTTAACTGCTACTATTTTCTTGAGGATTTCTGCATCTGTGTTCATGAAAAGTATTGGTCTGTAGGTTTCTTTTCTTGTAATGTCTTCTTTTGGTATTACAGTAATACTAGCCTCCCAGATTGAGTGAGGAAGCAGTCCCTCTGCTTCTATCTTCTGAAAGTGATTGTAGAGAATTGGTGTAATTTCTTTCTAAATGTTTGATAGAATTCACCAGTGAACACATCTGGGCCTGTTGTTTTCTGTTTTGGAAGGTTATAATTATTGATTCAATTATATAATGAATATAAGCTTATTCAATTTCTACTTATTCTTGAGTGAGTTTTGGTAGACTGTATCTTTCAAGAAATGGGTCCATTTAACTTAGATTATCAAATTTATGAACATAGAATTGTTTGTAGGATCCCTTTTAACATTACTGGGATTTGTAGTGATGCCCCCTCTCTTTCAATTCTGTGTTACTAATTTGTGTCCTCTCTTATTCTTAGCCTGGTTAGAAACTTACTGAGATAAAATTTATAAACAGTAAAGTTTATCCTTATGACTCTATAGTTCTATTAATTTTGACAAATGCATGCAGTCATGAAAACACTAATGAAATCAACACAGAACATTGCCATCACTCCCAAAAGTCTCCTTGTGCCCCTCTACAGGAAACCCTACTCCACATCCCCAGCCCCTGACAACCACTCATGCTTCCTATCCTCTTAGTTTCTTTCTTTCCAAAATGTCATATAAATGGAATCATACAGTAGGTAGTCTTGACTCTGGCTGCTTTCACTCAGTGTAATGCACTTGAGGTTCATCTGTGTGATGTATCAGTGGGAGGGTCCTTCCTTATTGCTATGTATTATTTCATTATATAAATATACCACAGCTTATCCATTCAATCTATCCAAGCCATTTGGTTTGCTTCCTGCTTTAGGTGATTACAAATAAAGCCACTTTAAATATTCATGTACAGGTTCTAATGTGCATATGTATTTTCACTTCCCTTGGGTAAATACCAAGGAGTAGGATTTCTGGGTCATATGATAATTACATTTAACTTTATGAGAACTTGCCAAATTGTTTTCCATAGTGGTTGAGCATCTTGCTTTCCTGCCAACAATATCTGATTGTCCTAGTTGTTCCATATGTTTGACAATACTTGGAATTTCCAGTTTACTTGCTTGTTTGTTATTTGTATCCATTTTAATAGGTGTGTATTGGTGTTAATTTGCATTTCCCTAGTTACCATGAGTCTGAGCACTGTTTACCATCTGAATATCTTTTCAAATCTTTCTCTTATTTTAAAAATTGAAACGTATGTTTTCTTCTTATTGAATCTGAAAGTTGTTTATGTGTCCTGGATAGAAGTTCTTTATCAAAAAAATTTTTTTGCAAATATTATCACCCAGTCTGTGACTTTTATTTTCATGTTCTTAACAGTGTCTTTAGAACACCAGAAGTTTTTCACTTTTCTGAAGTCCAATTTATTAATGTTTCTTTTCTGAATTATTTTTTAATTTATTTTTTATTTACGTTTACTAGGCTCTCCCCTACCCCAAGTCCCCCCCACAAACCCCATTACAGTCACTGTCCATCAGCATAGTAAGATGTTGTAGAATCACTACTTGTCTTCTCTGTGTTGCAAAGCCCTCCCCTTTCCCTCACCCCCCACATTATATATGCTAATCATAATACCCCCTTTCTTCTTCCCTGCCCTTATCCCTCTCTACCCTCCCATTCTCCCCAGTCCCTTTCCCTTTGATAACTGTTAGTCCATTCTTGGGTTCTGTGATTCTGCTGCTGTTTTGTTCCTTCAGTTTTTCTTTTGTTCTTATACTCCACATATGAGTGAAATCATTTGGTACTCGTCTTTCTCCACCTGGCTTATTTCACTGAGCATAATACCCTCTAGCTCCATCCATGTTGTTGTAAATGGTAAGATTTGTTTTTTTCTTATGGCTGAATAATATTCCATTGTGTATATGTACCACATCTTCTTTATCCATTCATCTACTGATGGACATTTAGGTTGCTTCCATATCTTGGCTATTGTAAATAGTGCTGCGATAAACATAGGGGTGCATCTGTCTTTTTCAAACTGGAGTGCTGCATTCTTAGGGTAAATTCCTAGAAGTGGAATTCCTGGGTCAAATGGTATTTCTATTTTGAGAATTTTGAGGAACCTCCATACTGCTTTCCACAATGGTTGAACTAATTTACATTCCCACCAGCCGTGTAGGAGGGTTCCCCTTTCTCCGCAACCTCGACAATTTTTTGTCTTTTGGATGGTGGCCATCCTTACTGGTGTGAGGTGATATCTCATTGTGGTTTTAATTTGCATTTCTCTGATAACTAGTGATGGAGCATCTTTTCATGTGTCTGTTGGCCATCTGAATTTCTTCTTTGGAGAACTGTCTGTTCAACTCCTCTGCCCATTTTTTAATTGGATTATTTGCTTTTTGTTTGTTGAGGAGCGTGAGCTCTTTATATATTTTGGATGTCAAGCCTTTATCGGATCTGTCATTTATGAAAATATTCTCCCATACTGTAGGGTACCTTTTTGATCTATTGATGGTGTCCTTTTCTGTAAAGAAGCTTTTCAGCTTCATATAGTCCCACTTGTTCATTTTTGCTTTTGTTTTCCTTGCCCGGGGAGATATATTCATGAAGAAGTCACTAATGTTCACATCCAAGAGATTTTTGCCCATGTTTTTTTCTAAGAGTTTTATGGTTTCATGACTTACATTCAGGTCTTTGATCCATTTTGAATTTACTTTTGTGTATGGGGTTAGACTGTGATCCAGTTTCATTCTCTAACATGTAGCTGTCCAGTTTTGCCAGCACCATCTGTTGAAGAGACTGTCATTTCCCCATTGTATGTCCATGGCTCCTTTATCGAATATTAATTGACCATATATGTTTGGGTTAATGTCTGGAGTCTCTAATCTGTTCCACTGGTCTGTGGCTCTGTTCTTGTGCCAGTACCAAATTTTCTTGATTACTATGGCTTTGTAGTAGAGCTTGAAGTTGGGGAGTGAGATCCCCACCACTTTATTCTTCTTTCTCAGGATTGCTTTGGCTATTCGGGGTCTTTGGTGTTTCCATATGAATTTTTGAACTATTTGTTCCAGTTTGTTGAAGAATGTTTTTGGTAATTTGATAGGGATTGCATCAAATCTGTATATTGCTTTGGGCAGGATGGCCATTTCGACGATATTAATTCTTCCTAGCCAAGAGCATGGGATTAGTTTCCATTTGTTAGTGTCCTCTTTAATTTCTCTTAAGAGCGTCTTATAGTTTTCAGGGTATAGGTGTTTCACTTGTTTGGTTAGGTTTATTCTTAGGTATTTTATTCTTTTTGATGCAATTGTGAATGGAATTGTTTTCCTGATTTCTCTTTCTATTGGCTCATTGTTAGTGTATAGGAAAATGTTAATTTTGTGTCCTGCAACTTTGCTGTATTCCAATATCAGTTCTAGTAGTTTTGGAGTGGAGTCTTTAGGGTTTTTTTATGTACAATATCATGTCATCTGCAAATAGTGACAGTTTAACTTCTTCTTTACCAATATGGATTCCTTGTATTTCTTTGTTTTGTCTAATTGCCATGGCTAGGACCTCCAGTACTATGTTAAATAACAGTGGGGAGAGTGGGCATCCCTGTCTTATTCCCGGTCTCAGAGGAAAAGCTTTCAGCTTCTCACTGTTAAGTATGATGTTGGCTGTGGGTTTATCATATATGACCTTTATTATGTTGAGGTACTTGCCCTCTATACCCATTTTGCTGAGAGTTTTTATCATGAATGGATGTTGAATTTTGTCGAATGCTTTTTCAGCATCTACGGAGATGATCATGTGGTTTTTGTCCTTCTTTTTGTTGATGTGGTGGATGATGTTGATGAATTTTCGAATGTTGTACCATCCTTGCATCCCTGGGATGAATCCCACTTGGTCATGGTGTATGATCCTTTTGATGTATTTTTGAATTCGGTTTGCTAATATTTTGTTGAGTATTTTTGCATCTAAGTTCATCAGGGATATTGGTCTGTAATTTTCTTTTTTGGTGGGGTCTTTGCCTGGTTTTGGTATTAGGGTGATGTTGGCTTCATAGAATGAGTTTGGGAGTATTCCCTCCTCTTTTATTTTTTGGAAAACTTGAAGGAGAATGTGTATTATATCTTCTCTGTATGTCTGATAAAATTCCAAGGTAAATCCATCTGGCACAGGGGTTTTGTTCTTGGGTAGTTTTTTGATTACTGCTTCAATTTCTTTGCTGGTAATTGGTTTGTTTAGATTTTATGTTTCTTCCTTGGTGAGTCTTGGAAGGTTGTATTTTTCTAGGAAGTTGTCCATTTCTTCTAGGTTTTCCAGCTTGTTAGCATATAGGTTTTCATAGTAGTCTCTAATAATTCTTTGTATTTCTGTTGGGTCCGTCGTGATGTTTCTTTTTTCATTTGTGTTGATGTGTGTTGATTCTCTTTTACTCTCAATAAGTCTGGCTGGAGGCTTATCTATTTTATTTATTTTCTCAAAGAACCAGCTCTTGGTATCATTGATTTTTTCTATTGTTTTATTCTTCTCAATTTTATTTATTTCTTCTCTGATCTTAATTATGTCCCTCCTTCTGCTGACTTTAGGCCTCATTTGTTATTCTTCTTCCAATTTTGATAACTGTGACATTAGACTATTTATTTGGGATTTTTCTTCCTTCTTTAAATATGCCTGGATTGCTATATACTTTCCTCTTAAGACTGCTTTCGCTGCATCCCACAGAAGTTGGGGCTTTGTGTTGTTGTTATTTATTGCCATATATTGCTGGATCTCCATTTTAATTTGGTCATTGATCCATTGACTATTTAGAAGCGTGTTGTTAAGCCTCCATGTGTTTGTGGGCCTTTTTGCTTTCTTGGTACAATTTATTTCTAGTTTTATACCTTTGTGGTCTGAAAAGTTGGTTGGTAGGATTTCAATCTTTTTGACTTTACTGAGGCTCTTTTTGTGGCCTAGTATGTGGTCTATTCTGGAGAATGTTCCATGTCCACTTGAGAAGAATGTGTATCCTGTTGCTTTTGGGTGTAGAGTTCTATAGATGTCAATTAGGTCCATCTGTTCTAGTGTATTGTTCAGTGCCTCTGTGTCCTTACTTATTTTCTGTCTGGTAGATCTGTCCTTTGGAGTGAATGGTGTGTTGAAGTCTCCTAAAATGAATGCATTGCAGTCTATTTCCACCTTTAGTTCTGTTAGTATTTGTTTCACATATGCTGGTGCTCCTGTGTTGGGTGCATATATATTTCTAATGGTTATATCCTCTTGTTGGACTGAGCCCTTTATCATTATGTAGTGTCCTTCTTTATCTCTTGTTACTTTCTTTGTTTTGAAGTCTATTTTGTCTGATACTAGTACTGCAACACCTGCTTTTTTCTCCCTATTGTTTGCATGAAATATCTTTTTCCATCCCTTGACTTTTAGTCTGTGCATGTCTTTGAGTTTGAGGTGAGTCTCTTGTAAGCAGCATATAGATGGGTCTTATTTTTTATCCATTCAGTGACTCTATGTCTTTTGATTGGTGCATTCATTCCATTTACATTTAAGGTGATTATCGATAGGCATGTACTTATTGCCATTTCAGGCTTTAGATTCGTGGTTACCAAAGGTTCCAGGTTACTTTCCTTACTATCTAAGAGTCTAACTTAACTCACTTAGTATGCTGTTACAAACACAATCTACAGGTTCTTTTCTATTTCTCCTCCTTTTTTTCCCTTCTTCATTCTTTATATATCGGGTATCAGATTCTATACTTTTTCTCTATCCCTTGATTGGCTTTGGGGATAGTCAATTTAATTTTGCATTTGCCTTGCAATCAGCTGCTCCACCCTCCCTACCATGATTTTTCTACCTCTGGTGACAGCTATCCAACCCTAGGAACACTTCCATGTATAGCCGTCCCTCCAAAATAGGCTGTAGAGATGGTTTGTGGGTGGTAAACTCTCTCAGCTTTTGCTTATCTGGAAATTGTTTAATCCCCCCTTCAAATTTAAATGATAATCTCGCCAGATAAAGTAGTCTTGGTTCCAGGCCCTTCTGCTTCATGGCATTAAATACATCATGCCACTCCCTTCTGGCCTGTAAGGTTTCTGCTGAGAAGTCTGTTGTTAGTCTGATGGGCTTTCCTTTATATGTGATCTTATTTCTGCCTCTGGCTGCTTTTAACAGTCTGTCCTTATCCTTGATCTTTCCCATTTTAATTACTGTGTCTTGCTGTTGTCTTCCTTGGGTCCCTTGTGTAGGGGGATCTGTAGATCTCCATGGCCTGAGAGACTATGTCCTTCCCCAGATTGGGGAAGTTTTCAGCAACTACCTCCTCAAAGACACTTTCTATCCCTTTTTCTCTCTCTTCTTCTTCTGGTATCCCTATAATGCGAATATTATTTCACTTGGATTGGTCACACAGTTCTCTCAATATTTTTTCATTTTTAGAGATCCTTTTTTCTCTCTGTGCCTCAGCTTCTTAGTATTCCTCTTCTCTAGTTTCTATTTCATTTATTGTCTCCTCCACCGTATCCAACCTGCGTTTAATACCCTCCATCGTGTTCTTTAATGATTGGATCTCTGACCTGAATTCATTCCTGAGTTCTTGGATGTCTTTCTGTACCTCCATTAGGATATTGATTATTTTTATTTTGAACTCCCTTTCAGGAAGAGTCACGAGGTCCATATCATTTAAATCTTTCTTGGGAGTTGTATTAGTAATTTTACTCTGGACAAGGTTCCTTTGGTGGTTCATGTTTGTATATGGCGCCCTCTAGTGTCAAGAAGCTCTATTCTGGAGCTGCTGAACCCGTGAAGCAATGTCAAGGGGCACAGGGGAGCGGTACTTGGGGTAGGAAAGAGCTGTTCCCCGCCTCCTGGCTCCTGTGCCTGTCTCCAGTGGGCCGGGCACACAGGTATAAGTTTTTGTCCCAGGGCAGCCAGATATGGATCCCTGTTTTCACCAAGCAGCCGGAATCCCAGTCTCCCCAGGAATTTTGCCTGTATTGACTTTCTAACCCAGTAGTCATGCGAGTCTCATGAAAGCACCATGAAATGTAGGTTTGTGCTCCCAGAGCAGATCTCAGGAGTTAGGTATTCAGCAGTCCCAAGCCTTCCACTTCCTCCCTGCTCTGTTTCTCTTCCTCCCGCTGGTGAGCTGGGGTGGGGGAAGGGCTTGGGTACCACGGAGCCACAGCTCTGGTATGTTACCCTGCTCTGTGAGGTCTGCTCTTTTCTCCAGGTGTGTGCAGTCTGACGCATCCTCTTTCCTGTTGCTCTCTCAGGATTAGTTGCACCAATTAAATTTTCTAATTGTATCCAGTTTTAGGAGGAAGCCTCTGTCTCTCCTCTCACGCCACCATCTTTCTTTTATGAACTTTTAAGTAGGATGCTATAGCTGAAATTTTTTTATAGGTGAACTTTATAAGGATGAAGAAATTCCTTTTTATTCCTAGTTTGCTAGTAGTTGTTACCATGAGTATATGTTGAATTTTGCCAAAAGTTTTTCTGTCAAGATTATCATATGGCTTTTTATTTTTGTACTTAATATGTTGAATGATATTGATCAATTTTCAAATGTTAAATGAATCTTGAATTCCCAGGAAAATCTTTACCTGGTCATGATGAATTATTTTTATATACTGCTGTATTCAACTACTGATAAATTTTAACCCATTTTAACTCTAACTTTTTAAATTATGACACCTAAATCCTCTATTTCTGCAATCTGTTTCTCTCATGTATGCATGTATGTACACAGTTTACTTCTGCAACTCTTTTTAATTTTTACATTTACCTCTGGATATACTATATCTGGCTCAATCTGTCTAAAATAAAGGTTGTTGGATTCTTTCACCCAAAGCATTTATTGTTATATTTATCCCTTCTAATAGGTGTGTATTGGTGTTAATTTGCATTAATCCAAAGCATCTGTGTTTACGAGGGATATTGGTCTGCAGTTTCTTTTCTCATAATATCTATGTTGATTTTTGTTATCAGGGTATGAGCTGGGAAGTGTTCTCTCCTTTTTTCTGGTAGAATTTGTGTATAGTTGATATTATTTCTTCCTTAAATATTTGGTAGACTTTGTCTGTTGGACCTGGAATTTTCTTTGTGGGAAAGTTTTTAATCACACATTCAATTTCTTTCATTAATATAGCCATTCAAGGTATTTACTTTTTCTTGAGTGAAATTTGGCAGTTTGTGTTTTTCAAGATTTTGTCTCTTTCACTTAGATTGTCTAAATTTCAGACATAAAGTTGTCTGTGATATTTCCTTATTGTCCTTTTAATGGCCTGAGGCATAGTCCTAATTTGTCACTAACTGTACATATGACTTTGGCCAAATTTATGAACGTGTTTGAGTCTGTTTTCTCTTGAGGGGTTTGGGCAGGACTTGAAACAACTCTTTCAATCAGAACCACCCAGAGGAGGTTCAGAGCCCACATGACGCTTCTCACACCTGTTGCATCAGTGTCCAGGATGTGGGTACAGCCACCATGAGGCCATTTCCATGAGGCCCTCCACAGTGATTTCACCCCCTCGGGGCACAGAATAAAATGAATTTCATTTATGACAACTTTTACAAATACAATGTCACATTCTCTCTATTTAAATGTGTTCACCCTTGAACTGTAGGTAGGCCTGACCATTTCCAAGTCTACCTTTTGGTCAATAAACATTCTAGAAGTAGAAGTTGCCTTGAAAATGTCCCCATCTCAGTATGGCAAGAAGTTACACTTCCCCAACAACTAATGAGAGAGGCTGTATAGTACCTGTAAAGAGTGTGGACTCTGGAGTCAGACTGGGCTGAAATCCCTTCCTGCCCTTAGAAGCTGTGTAACACTGAGGAGTTACTTTACTTCCTGGCACCTTAGTTTTCCTATCTGGAAAATGGGACATGATAGAGGGCAACTTACAGAGTTGTTATGAGGATCAAATGAATCAATATATGCTTAGAAAGTGCTAGAACTTATTAAATACTCCAAAATGTTAACTGTTATTATTATTAGCTCTACAGACTCAGAACTCCCAGAGGCAGGGGGCAGGGAAAGGGGCAAAGGAGAAGGTAGGGTATGACACCTCCATTTGCCCTCATGTCTATAGGTGGGGGAGCTGGCTTGTTTTTTGGGGTCTTTGGAGCCAGATATGGGAGAAAAGTGCAGATGTATTACCAAACTATAATCCTAACTGCTGTGGTCTCAGAGAGATTTAATAAGGCAGTACATTTTACATTCACCCCTTGCTGATTAGCCACGGTAGGGGAATTCCAGTGTATTAGGTAACTCCCAAATTGCCCAGATGTCTGCTTTTTTTAAGTCCCGTTTTTTTAAAGCTGCTAATTAGGAAGTCATTCCAGCTGTAGTGTATATATATATATATATAGTTATTTATATACATATAAATGTATATATGCATACATACATATGTAGTCATTTATATTATTTCTTTGCTTCTGTAGTGAATCTCAATGTTTAACAATTTTGCAATTTATAGATACTGCTTGTCTTTTTATTTCCCCATCTTCTGAGTTCATGATCCCCTCCTAACACTAGCTAGCCATTTCTGATCATGGCATTATAAAAATTACATGAATTAAACTTTATCCTATTTTTTTTTAATATGAAAATTTCTCCATGCACCTCAAATTAGTCAAAGATATGTCACACATAGTTTTCAGACTCTGGGGCATGGCTTAATGTAAATCCTTGACTAATGCTTGTAATTGGACAGAATCTTCCCTGAGTCTTGTTCATTGTGAATCTCTGGAAATTGGCACCAATTCTAAAGGGGAAGAGATATAAAATAATAAGGTTGCTCATTTTCAAAGCAGTTCCCCCAGCAACTGTCCTCACCTCTAGTCTCACATCTTTTCCTTGAGTGGAAGCAGTCAACATCCAGGGCAGTGATGAAAACACATTGAGTGGGGGCCCGACTCAAATCTTAAGGGAGAATTTTACCATCAGGGAGAAGTATTAGGAATATGTCCTACCATGTCAATGAGATATTTGTGTAGAACAAGAATCCGGCAATATTTTTAAAGGGTGGCACTTGAAACCTCAACTGCAACATAGAGCAGATAAGCAGGGAATATTTACATAGTGACCAAGTAGTGAATTTTCATTATTAACTAATGAACTTCATTGATGCAGGTTATGTGCTTGTGTCTCAATCCCGATAAAAGAGTTTGCTAGGGTGTGTCAGAGATATGGACATGGCCTTTTTCAAAGTGATTGTTCTGGAAAGAGATTTCCACACCTTCAAGTTAACTGACTATAAAGGGTAGAAGTTGCACCAGGCAGCCTCACTTGCTCCAGCACCTTCTTCCCTTCAGGCAAAATGAAAATCCTTGTGAGTATGTGTTTATGCTTCTTTATTCTCTTGCAATGTCTGCTTGCAGAGAATGTTCATATCCAATATGCCTTCGGTTCCAGAGGTCTTTGGCAAACTGTTCATGTGCTAGGTTTCTGTGATTCAATTAAATATGGTCTTTGGAAGGAAAAGTGTTGAATATTAAGTCAGATATTTATTTGTTTACTGTCTATTTTTTGAGATGTTTATTAAAATATACAAGGAAATGATTCTGGAAATATCTAGAGAGTTTGAATTTAGAGGATTTTTAATAATGATTCGTTATTATGAGCTTTGAAGGGAATGTAGGCATTTTAGGACAGCAGCATTTACCATCTAAAAGAGAAGTGGTAATTTAAAACTAATAATATCAACAATAATAATAATAAAATAGCAAATGCCATTTCCCATATCAGGCCCTGTGCTATACATTTCACATGAAAGAGATCATCTTTTCACCTCAACAGCCCTAAGAGCTGAGTAGGAACCCCATTCGGCACAGGAGACTCAGGCCCAGAGTAATGTGATTTTCCCAAGCCAGTAGATGTGGGATATAGGCCTAAAATTTAGCCATCTTAGGCCCCACTTACAGGACCGATCATGGCAAAGCATTCCTACCCTGCCCTCCCTTCCTCCTCCTCCAGCTGACCGTCTGCATAGTTCCACATGGCAGTGCTCCAGGAGCAGTGGGCTATGTTCTGATCCTGAATGGAACTCCTTCCCCCCCCATCTCTATCCCTTATTCTCCTGTAGCTGCAGAGGGAGAAGGCACTACAATAAGTACCTCCCCATCAGGCATCAGCTTGAAGACTTCCCTCTCCCAGGGGTCTCTTGATTTCCCAAGTGGAGACCCAACCTTGAAACACAAACCAGTAACTGTGCTGAATGAGTCACAGAATTAGGTGGGTGGTTACTTGGGGGCAGGGGACACTTCCTGTGCTCTAATTGTATCACTAAGGTGGTTAGCACCGCCCCCCCCAACATGTTCAAAGGCTGTATTAAACCCATTAAATAGAATACACAGGTGTGTCAGAGGGACTAGATCTGGCCTAGAGTCAGAGAAGATGCGTCCCTATGTCCCTGTGCAAATAGGCATGTTGTGCATCTGCATGCAGGCCTCTGTTAGACACTCCACACCTGCTCACCAGGAGAGAAACGTTGTGGGCAAGGTGCAAGGGAGGAAGAAGAGTCCCACTGCCACTTCTGGAAAACATCCGCCTCCCTGCAGAGGCCTGCACCCGCTGTTTTCAGTGCTACTGTAGTATGCTGGGATGTTCAAAAGAGGAAGCACGAAACCTGGACCGGCATGTTGGACAGGACTGTGTAACTGCAGCCAGCTGTCAGCGCTGCCTCAGTGTCAGCCTCATGCCTTCACTAAGGAGAATATGGGGGTTCCTTGATGCCAGTCTCAAAAGCTAATCATCCTACTTTCATAATTTCCATTGGGAACCCATTGTTTCTCTACCACCCGTGAGTCCATTTTAAATCTGTTTTACACTCTCAGTCTCATGGAATTAATTTTCTTTTTTTAAACCAGAGGACACAACTTGGCCCCTGTAATCCAAACCCGGTGTGAATCACGCTAGGGGTTTCCCATAGTCAAATGAATCCTTCCTCACTGCTCAGCAGCCCCAAGTTTTCCCTGGCACCAGAACACATGCTCTTTAGAAGGTAATGAGGTTGGGAAGGTTTGGGAACTGGGTAACAGATGTAGAACCCTGTGCCTGACAAATAGCGTAAACTCAGTAAATGCCTGGTGAATGAATGGCTGTGTTTCACATCCTGGAAACTAAGTGTCGACCATCCATGACTACTCGTCAGTGTCTCTCGGTGTTTATCTGAGATATTTGTGCTTGTCCTGTCTAGTGTCCCCTTGTGTCCCCATCCTCAGTGACCACCCTATAGAGAGTGGATGTGACTGGTCTGTTTTTCAGGTGGCATTTCTGGTGGTGGTGGCCATTTCTGGGATACAATCTCATGGATATGAGGTGAGCTGGTTCACTACAGACTTCATATCTTGGAGAGGATATGAAGATATATTGGGAGAGGAAGAGGAAGACACAAGACAATTTGAAGTGGCGTAGAGAATCCACATGCCCTATTTGGGATGGAATCCTAGAAATAACCCAACAACAAAAAAAATGAGGTTGCTTATTTCTTTTCAACTGCAATAACTTAAAAAATGTAACCCATCACACTTTAGATGCAGTCAATCTAATTTTTCCTGTGATGTCATTACTTCTCGCACATGTCAGATAGTAAACTATGGGCAAGAGTTTTACTCTCTTATTTTAGCATAGGCTTTTTGTTTGGCATGCCAGTGGAGAGGTTTCAGGCTTCAAACCCTTGTTCATAGTAAGTTGAGGGCTTTATTTTGCTGGGAGGGTTGCCTTTCAAATGCCTATGATTTATGGAAAAACAATTATGTCTTTGTCATCAATCTAGGTTTTTAACATCATCAGCCCAGTCAAGAAAGGTGCCAGTCTTCAGGAGACAATGACAATTGATAATGAAAAAAATACCGCCATCATTAACATTCATTCAGGATCATGCTCCTCCACCACAATTTTTGACTATAAACATGTAAGTAGCAGGATAGCTTAAAGATTTTTCAAGACTGGGTTTCTAATGGGTGGAGGGTCAGCCATTTGTTATGCATTTGAATTCCAAGATCTTTCCTTGCAATTCTTTCAGAATGTCTTTCCTTCTGCTTTTCTCTTTCAATAATCAATGAAAACACAAGCATAGAAAATCATTTCTAGGGAAAAAGTGTGATGGGAAATACACAAACACATGCTTGACCTTTCCAGTTGGAAATTGGAAGTAGGCAAATACTGTTTCACCACAGGCTCAGAGAGGACCTGAAAAAGGGACCAAAGTCCAAACAACACCTGGCACATAGACTCTCCCAACTATGTGTCAAATGAATAAATAAATGAATTAGGGCTTCAATACAAAAATTACGCAGAAAACAAATCATGAAACAAACAATCACAAAATAGCAGGAGTGCAGAACAACTATACACATTGGACTATGTAAATAGCATATGCAATAAATCATACTTCTGTAAGAACCAACATACTTTAACTAAAAACACCAAACTATTTCCAAGTTTCATTTACTGGTATTAACAAGATGTCTCAGAAACCTGCTCAGAAAACTTAGTTCTGTCCTTTGTCCCTTTATTAATCTGTTTGCTTTCCATTTATTCTCCTTGATTACAAGTCTGCTTTTACCTGGGCAGAGCCATGCACTGTGGATATGAACAGATTGTAGGCCATCTCACCGGGCATTGGAACATGCTTTATTTTTCCTTTCCTTAAAGAAACCTCCTTACATGCCCCTTCCTGATTGGTATTGGGCATTCATGACACCTTTCAAAGCACAGAGCTTTGGAATATACAGTTTAAAAGAAGTTGCACTGACATTGCTTTTTTTTAAAGCAGATGTCAGGGAAATCCCACAAATGTCTTTAAAAAAATAGAGCGGTTAGGACTTGGTTTAAGCCTCTTCCGTTATCCTCAAGGTTTGCCTCAGTCTATTTTTGAATTTTAGGAACTGGCAACTTGTGAGATCTGAGTAACAGGAACTAGAAGGGTCTATACTGTATCCAAACTTATAGGCTGTATAATTATTTGGAACTCTGTAGAGAGTTCTGCTCTTTATGAATATTACATGACCTTTGTTTCCTTCTGGCTGCAAGGTCCTCACCCTCCAGTGCTCTTCCAATTCCAGTTTCCCCGGCTCATCCACATCCAGCCAGCTTGAGCCTGGGACAGAGAAAGGATGGAGAGAGGATAGAAGGAGGAGCAAATAGATGGAACATGCGTGTGTGTGTGTCGGGAGGTGTGGAGGTGGTGAGGGTGGGTGTGGGCATGTTAAGGAGAGTCTCCAAAGCTGTACAGTCCAGTAGAACTTCCTGCAATGGGGGAAATGCATGTTCTAGATCTACATTTCTCAATACGGAGGTGACTTGCCACTTGTGAATATTGAGCACTTGAAATGTGTGGCAGATAGAGGAAGTACTTTTAAATTTTATTTTGTTTGCTTTTATATGTAAGTAGCCACAGGTGGCTAGTAACTAACACATCCACAGTGCATTTGGAAAGTGCAGTTCTAAAGAATATTTTTTGTACTCTAAACTGAGGAAGAGGCAGAACAAATCAATAGAAAGAGCCAGAGTGGCTTCTTCGCCACCTTTCAAACTCCAAGCTACAGATCCTGGTCCCAAAACATTAAAAGTGGGGTACAAATCACGGGCCTGCATAATTTCAGAGATGGAAATGACAAGTGAAAAAGTAAACACACTCTGTAAAAGAAGGCGGTGGGTGGACTGGCCTGCAGAGCGGAAGGCAGTCACGTGCACTCCCCATGCCTGCCCCGGCTCACCTCACCGGGCTCAGAACCCAGGGAGCTGGGAGGGACAGTCACTGTGCTCTTGCCGCCTCAGGGCTACATCGCATCCAGGGTGCTGTCCCGAGGAGCCTGCTTCGTCCTGAAGATGGACCATAAAGCCATCCCTGCTCTGGGCCAACTCCAGCGGTACATCTATGAGAAGCAGGTCATTCTCGGGGACCCTTAAATATTGCCTGTTCTTGAACCAGGGAATACTGGTGGTGCCTATAGTGAAATGAAGAGGGTAAGGGAAGAGACCTAATATTATACTTTACTGGAGATATGGTGCTCTCCACTTTATAAAGTGTTCTCAGGTTTACTGTTTTTGAGGGCAGGAGTGTATCTCTTAGCTTGATTTCCACTATATGGTCTCCAATGCAAGAACTTATAATAAATTCCACTGTCTTTGTAGAAAGGACTGAACAGCCTCTCTACTCAGAGCAGGGCTCTACCAAATAATAATTGACAGAAAAATGAGTGAACTTATAATATCCAATGACACAAAGGTGCAAAGAAATAATACATTATATAGAGAATAAACAAACACAGCATGAGATTAGGAACCTGGGGTTTAATCCTCCCTCTTTACCTTTCTGTCTGTGCCTCCTTTGGCATGAGATTCACCCTCTTTGGGTTTCATTGTCACCAGCAGCGAAACAATATTGGTAATAATGAGGTTTCTCTGTGGACCAAGTGGTCAGAAAGAGATGATGTCTTGAGATTCCTGACCTGTTCCTGTTTAATAATCTGAAAGAGGAAAAAGCCAGCATTTAGAATGTTACTCCAGATTATGTGACTTCTTTTACCTTATCGCATTCTATTTTACTAATCCAGGCTCTGAAAAAAATGTTCTCTGACAAATACGTCTGGGCCAAGTACAACCCACTAGCGTCTCTGGTCACAGAAGTGAACTGGTTCCTGTTTGGGTCACCCATCAGGGAGCTCTGCAATAATGTCCCCTTGTACAAGGGAGAGGTTGTTGAAAAGACAAGTGAGTACCAATAAGTCATTCCTTCACCAAATATTTTTCAATTGGCTGGGTACTCTGTAAGGTGTATAAAATACAAGTAAATGTGAAACATGACTCCATTTGGCTTACTTTGGGAATTAAACAGCTACCATGTGTGAAATTGTGCTAAAATGTTAAGAAGATACAGAAATAAATAAAACTCTGTCCCTAGGGAACACATAGTCTGATGGAGAATCTGACAACACAGAGGATGGAATAAGAAAAGGTTCCCCGGCTACCAAGGAAAAACTATTAGATTCTCTAATGTCCAGCATGGTGACTATCGTTAATGATACTGTAATGTATCCTTGAAAGTTGCTGAGAGTAGATATTGAGCATTCTCACCACACACACTTGCAAAAGAATTACCTATGTTAAGTATGTGAGGTGCTGGATATAACTATCTTGATCTTGGTAATCATTCTACAACCATATATGTATGTGCAAACATATTATGTCAATTATTCCTCAACAGTTAAAAATGTAAATATTCTCAGGATCTGGGATAGAAATAGTCCAAGAGAAGCCCTGATTCATCCAGGTCACATGTGTCACTGCAGCCATTGCCAGTAACTTTACACAAAGTTTCTAAAGACGGCAGAGAGGCCAGGTCATAGATAATGAATGCAACAGAACAAACTCCCCAGTGGCATGGAAGTTGCCTAAAGAAGAAAATAATTAGCTTTTATAAAATTTCTACCACCCAGAAAAACATTTGATTAGGATATTTTTCTTTTAGTCAGGTCATTAGGACTTACAAGTGGAGACACACAGGCATGCCTCACCGCAGAATGTTGTAGCATCAATAGGATTGAGCCAGAGGGTACTTCCAGGAATTGTCAGTCTTATTTAAGTTAATGTATTATGATCCTTTGCCATGCAAGTATACATTAATTTTGAAATTACATGAAATTGCATGTACAACTCCTGGTTGAGACATTTACAAAAAGACATTGATTTGCTGTATTCTAATAATATGTTTTTTAATGCTCTTTCTTTTAAAAATTTCCCCCATTTCAGGAATTATCGGCGTTTCAGGCTGTGCAAAGACTGGTCTCCTGGGCGTCTTTGGAATTTCTGTATGTGCAGACATTCAAGTTTAGGCACCAGCCCACTGGTTTCATCTTTTCAAATAAGGACACCTGGTTTCCACCCAGCCGCCAAATTTAATTCTTTTCCAATGCTCCAACTCATTTTGACATGCAGTGATAAAACATAAATACTATATTTACAGTTCTCTGGTGTTTGCTTTTTTTGTAAACAGCCAAGGGAAGCCAAAAACGTTTATGTCAATATACAGAAGGAAAGAAACTGCCAGGATTTCAAGTCAAGTGCATAAGGTGTGAAACTTCCCAGATAATATAGCTGAGTCACATACAGGCTGGTCAGCTGGGCACAAGTCTCTCTCTGGACCTGCCCTCTAAACCAGCTGACCATCTGTCAGTCAAAACACCTGGGCAGCCTGGGTGGAGCAAGAGCGCAGGAGGGAGTGGCCTCCTGAGGGGGTGGGGTTTGGTATACTTTTATCAGGCAACTGAACTGCTCAGGTGAAGGCAGCCTTCTTGGACAACGCACCCAGCGTGGAGCGTCATTCACTTCCCTTTTTAGGAAGTTCCTTTGACAAACACTCCTGTGATGTATTTTTGTCTCAGAGTGAAGAGAAAGGGAGGGAGGAACACCTGTCACCCAGGGCAAGACGAACCTTCCTGAAAACTTAGCAGGAGTAAGAACCTACCTGGGAAATGCCAAGACAACATGTTGAAGGAAGCAATTCCCCATATTCCAAATAAATCATGTAATATGAGCAGATTCCCGGGTCACATAGCTAGTTCTCATGTGGACCGGTCAGCCGGGTGCAGGTTCAGAACGAAGAGGAAGTACTTTAACAAGAATTTTTATCTGCTATTGACTGCTTCTATTCCTAATGCTGTGTGTCTACTTCTTAATAACCATTAATAAATGTGTTGAAAACACCATGTGCTCAGCCCGGGGATAGGTATGCTGACAAAACCACCATAGGCGAGAAAATTATTTTCTTGTTGGGGTAGTAAGACACTGATATGAAAACATTTGATAACAATAAAGAGCGTATAACAATGTACCAAGTGAATGGTAGAATGTACGAGCAAGGACGTTGGTGTTTGCAAGGGACGGGACCCAAATCAAGTTCACCAAGGCAAGGGGATGTCCATCTTACCATAGGAGGACAGGGAGTTCTGGGCTCTGGGCTGGCTAGAACTAGGTGTTTGAAGATGCAGACTCTCTTTTTCCACTCTCACCTCTCCTTCTGTTTACATGTCAACCTAGCATCTCACATCAGCTTTCTCCATGAGGATACAACCAACACCACCCTGAGCCTCAAAGTCTCCATCCTCCTGGCATCATTGTCAGGAAGGCACTCCACTTAGTTCTAATTTCAAATTAGTTTTAATTTAAAAATCTCTGGAAAGGAGCCTAATTGAATTACTTAGGGTACATTCTTAAACCTGTGGCTGAGACTGGTGGCGGGGCATGGAGGGAAGGGGTGTTTTGAATGGCAACCTCGTTTGGAATTAGCTTAGAGCTGTGTTGTCATCATAAATTTTGATAATGTAATTCCATTTTTAAAACAGAACTTTGAGTTCTGCTTTTTCCTAGCTCTGTTTTCTTTTAGCCTGTTAATCCTGCTCAGGGCTGGTGGTATGCTGAATACCTGTTAGGGGCAGCAGGTGGAGAGGGCCAGGCAGGTGCCTGAAAGGTTTGTGTCCAAATGGAAACTACAAGGAAGCTGGGCCTCCATTAAACTTTCTTAGGGGCTGGGGAGGGAAGACAGCAACTCTGTTTTCGGTTTTTGTATGTCTTGAGGTATTTTCCGATTTCCCTATTGACTTCTCTTTGACCCAATGGTTGTTCAAGAGTGTGTTGTTTGTAGATTAATGATACCAAAAAAAAAAAGTGTGTTGTTTGATTTCCATGTACTTGTTGTTTTTCTTTTTGTTACTGATTTCTGGTTTTATTCCATTGCGGTTGGAAAAGATACTTGGAATGATTATAGTTTCCTTAAATTTGTTAGGATTTGTTCTGTAGCCTAACGTATGGTCTAACCTAGAGAATGTTCCATGTGCACTTGAGAAAAATATGTATTCTGTTGCTGTTGGGTAGAATATTCTGCATATACCTGTTGGGTCCATTTGGTCTATAGTGTTGTTCAAGTCTTCTGTTTTCTCATTGATTTTCTGTCTGGATGATCAATCCATTATTGAAAGTGGGATATTAAAGTCCCCTACTATTATTATATTGCTGTCTGTATCTCCCTTCAGATCTGTCCATGTTTGCATTTTATATTTAGGTGCTCTGATGTGAATGCACATCTATTTATAATTGTTATATCTTCTGGGAAATTGGCCTTTTTGTCATTAGGTAATGACCTTCTTTTCTCTTGTGACAGGTTTTGACTAAAAGTCTGTGTTTTTCTGATTTAAGATTAGCTACCCCTGCTGTCTGGGGTACCATTTGCATGGAGTATCTTTTTCTATATCTTCACCTTCAGACTCTGTGTGTCCTTGAACGCGAAGTGAGTCTCTTGCAGATGGCATATAGTTGGATTTATTTTCTATCCATTCATCCACTCCACAGTTTTTGATTGGGATATCAGCTCCGCCAACTCACTGTCTGCACAAGCATAGACCCGCTCTAGGCCGTCAGGGAGGATGTGGCCTGAGCACCACAGAATGCCAAGGATGTTAGAGGAGCCGACCTGGCTGATGAAGCTGGCCTGAGAGATCAGGCACAGTCCGGGAGGAGGACACTTAGTAAGGCTTGTAGATGGAGCGCTTAATTTCTATGAAGTTTTGTTCCTCCCAGTAAATAACATGTCATGTAGACACATTTGCTCACCTTAGGTAGTACTAAATATAATTTGTTCATTCAGAGCTCTCAGGATAGAATATGTGCGCCGAAATACTTTATGATGCAAATAATTTATTTGGATAACTGACCCAATGACTTTAAGTATTAGTTAACCCAAAGATAATAAATATAAACTGATCAACTAAAAAAAAGTATTGAGACTTCTAGCTTCTGATAATGATGAAGTAGCTTACATCAGACTAATCCTGCTGGCATAAACATTACAAATCTGGACAGAACATAATAAATGGGTGTTTGAAGACACTGGAGAGTGACCCATAACAGGGAGAATCTAAAGAGGATAAGACTTTTAAAGAAATGCTCATTATCTCTTGTTGATCAGGATTTTCCAGTATTAAATGGCAAAAAGTCCACTGACCACTCCTATTCCCCAGCCCCCTTTTCCTGCTAACATACCTCCGTTGGTTTAAGTAGCAGCTAAATAGTAGTCACTAGTGCCAAGGGGGAGGAGTCCTAGGCTGAAATAATCTTATTTTGCTTAAGAAAATGAAGTAACGTCAGTTTCCTCAGCCTGTGATTGGGCTATAGGTGACCACATGACCTCAGTTCTGGTCAATGACATCTAAGTGGAAATCTAAGTGGGAGTTCCAGGAAGGATTCTTCTTTCCTGATAAAGAGGGCCAGACTCAGCTGGCATGCGACTCTGCCCTTTGCCCTTTCCTATCATTGTTCCTTCCATGTGGCATGATGCTGATGCCAGAGGATGCATCTGCCATATTGGGACCACTGGGTAACACCCCTGGAGAGTAAAGGTGCAGGAAAGAAAGAGTAGAATACCTGGATGCATCATTCTGCAGCAGCACAGGCTGGAGTCATCTTCCTCTGAACTCACCTGATACAAGTCAATCTCTATCTGTTTAAGTGCTGTGATGGGCTTCTCTTTATTTGCAGCTGAAAGCTTTCCTTACATACACCTGAGAGCGTGGGGTGAGTCCAGGTGGCACACGCGTCCCAGGATCTGGGCCCACCCACCACCAGGGCTTCTGCTTCTCCTGAACCCATAACCCTCTGCAGTTCTGGGCTCACACATTCCTGCACTTGTGCTATGGAAGCCCAGTGCTGTGTGCCACTCATAGAATGACAGAAATAAGCATTCCATGGCATCCATGGTCTGGCTCTGCTTGGCCTGCTGGTCCTACAGTTCACGCAAACATCATCTCCAGGTGCTCCCTCAGCCCCAGGAGAGTGTGTGGGGTTACAGCAGCTCTGAGGCAAGGGGCTCAGGAGACATACAGGAACTGAGGTTTTGGGGTCTAGGTCTACCTCACCGTCAGGTGGTAAGCCCAGTTCCTTAGCATGCTTTGAACCACCAGTGAAGGATTCTCTGGCTGCAGCCTGGGTCCCTGCTGATCATATGCTGTAGCATATGACCTAGTGAAGTGACACCTGTCACTGCTTCTAAGGATATAGCCACCTCTTAACTTTTCCTCTGAAAAGTAACCCTTGCCACACCCATCAGAACATGGTCTTAGAAGCATAGTGTCCAGCCAATGGCCAACCATCCTGTCCTCTTGTTAATGACTTTGGGAGCCTCACTTATCTCTTGGTTGAGCTGACCTAACTGCTATAACAGGAGGAATCCTGAAGTGGTCACCAGCCCCATACAGTTGGCAGGTGACTCCCACTCCAAGGGTCCTGCCAGGGTGTGTTTGGTTTTTGCTAGAGCAACTCAGAATATTCCACTCTCTTGGGACCAGGGTGTGGGTGGATATGCCTAGGAGTGGCCTGACAGAACTTTCTGGAGTGTTGGGGATGTTCTATGTCTTCGTTTAGCTGATGGCTACAGAGGTGCACCTGAGTAAAAATTCACTAAGCCGTGTACTTAAAATCTGTTTAATTTACTGTATGTTTTACCTCACTAAAATGTTTATGTTTTTAAAACTTAAAGCACAGTGGAATGTAATGGAAGCCCACCCGGTCTGCACAAATTGTCGGAAAGACCACAAGTTGGCCATTGCTGTAGGTGGCCCACAGCAGCATTGAGAGGCTCATGGTCCAGCTGCCCAGTGCCTGCAGCCAGGCCAGAGGGCTGGGTGCTGGGGGCGTGTGGGCCCATGGACAACAGCAGCCCCGCCACTGCCTGTGTGGAAAGCAACACCAGAACTGACACGGGCCAATGCAGAGGCTCCATGGGAGTGACTGCCAAGATCCGGGGTCACTGACGGGGCTGCTCTCTCCACCCCTGGCAGGTAGCATGATGAGGAGACACAGCACGTTCCAGGCAGGGTAAAGGGCCCGCTGCTGATCCCTCAGGAAACTGAGAGCATGGAGCAACCAGGGAGCTGGAGAATAAACACGGGGCAGCCATACGCCAACATCCCCTTATGCGCAGATCCGAGGCTTGCAGTGCAGTCAGTTCTTCCCTGAGGCGGTGGCGAAGAGGAGTGACAGGAGAGTTGGGAGTGCCACCGTCTAGGACGGAAGGGGCTAGAGAGGGGGCAATGAGTGTCATTCTCTGGGCAGGAGCCAAGGGGTTTGACCTCTATCCTGGATGCTTTCCCTCTGAGGCAAGGGTAGAAAGTTTTCAGAAACCTCAGAGATTTCTTAGGTGGAGGGTTTTGTATGGGTGTCGGCTGGGACTTAGGGATGACAAAGGACTTCTGGTGATCCCTCAAGGGAGCTCTTAGCTCAGGAAAGGGGGAACTGGGCCATGGTCCTGCAAATCTGGGCGGGCGGGAGGAGCCATGTGGAGGACAGTGCCACTGCTTGTGCTCAGGTTTGTCTGCAGCCCAGTGCCTCGGGGGCTCATTCTTGAGGCCTCAGGGTGAGGGGTGGGGCTGTGAGGAGCAGCAACAGAAGCCACAGAAGAGAAAAGCCTTTTTCCAGTAGTTTGGCACTCACCACAGCAATGTGACCAGCTGACCCCAAAGCATGGGGCAGGTGCTTCCCACCTGCTGCGTTAGATCCTGAGGGCGCCTGCTGCTCTGGCCTGTGAGCCTCCCGGGTTGGGCAGAGATGGGAGCAGCTGCCCAGGGCACATGCACGGGGAGGGGCAGCAGTGGTGGAGATGGCTCAGCTGAGGGCACTGGGGCTGTGGGTCCCCAGTCCCCCTCTCCCAGTTGTAAGCGGGAGCATTGAGATGTTAGCAGAGGTCAATGACAGCAGCTGCCCCAAGAGAGGGAAATAAAACAAGATTTTCCCTGCTTGGAAGATGCGTGGGCTAATTCTTAGCTACTTGTTAGGCATTCCTAGGGACACTCAAAAATTATTACAATAGATTTAGCAGGAAGTTTGAGTTCTTCACTCACAGGAGGAGCACGCTGTATGTAACTAATGTCGGTGTGACTGTATTATAAGTAGAAGGCTGGTGACCTTCACGAACATGGGATATGTTTAGGTCAGGATCAGGGTCACTGGTTTGAGATTCTGATACGGTAGATTCACTGAGTGCTGGATGAGAACTCCAAGGGGGACACTAACAGTGGGCATCAGTAGGAGGTGCTCTGGACTAAATGTATCCTCCCAAAGTCACATATTGAAGCCTGATCCCCAAAGTGATGGGGATCATAACAGAGGCCCTGGGAGGTTCCTTTGTCCCCCTTACTATCTGAGGACACAGTGGGAAGAGGGCTGTCTATGAACCAGGAAGACATGGAACCGGCTGGTGCCTCGGACTTGGGCTTCCCAGCCTCCTGAGCTATGAGAAATTCATATTTGCTGTTTGTAAGCTGCCCAGTCTATGGAATATTTGGATTTGCCCTCCCAATAACAACTCCTAAAGGACCTAAGGTTTGGTGTGTGCCTAGAAGATTCTTCGTAAAATTAAAGATTGAGCATGTAACCCAAAGGACGAAAATCTGCCTTGGCAAGCCCCGAGAGGTCTAGAGGACTGTGCTTGATGTTTCTCAAGAGAAGAAAAAGCTTTTCTGCTCTTGTAGCCCAGCCACTGAGTGATGATGGTGGGATAGCAGCAGGCCTTGAAACTCGAGTTTCTGGGAGAAAAAAACCAGTGTAGCTGGCAGAGCATCTGTAGGGATGGTAACAGACGGAGAGAAACATGGTAGTGTTTGGGGTCTGAAGTCTTCCTGAAGGAACAGGGATGTTATAATAGGTGGAGCCTGAAAGTGATGAGAGATTCAGGAGCAGCTGAGCTTGCCAGTCTGCAAGGGCGGTGGGTGGAGGCAGACTGGCATCAGAGCAGTCAGTGGGCGGCAGCCACCGCACGGCCACAGAGGCTCAGGAGCAGGGGTCCAGGTAACTCTAACAGGGACTCAGGCACACGGGCTAAGACAGGGCCTGGTTCTGACAGCTGGGATGAAGGTGGAGGCTGGGTGTCTGGACAGGACACATAGAGTTGGGGTGGATGGATTAACTCTGGGGGCTCCCTGGGCCAGAGCCTGGGGCCAGACCATTCCTCATGGTCCCCGCAGGGCCTCTGGTTGACCAAACTTTAGACTGTCACATCCGATGCTTCCACCCTGAATGTGTTTATGCACATGCTTCTACCTTCCTTATCCCCAGTAAGCCACATGTGACCAAGCCCATAGGTTGGAGCCTTTGGTCTGCCCAATCATATCCTATTTAAGCACAGTGAGGGGGTCATTTGGGGCCCTTCCCATGCAATTGCCTTTCTGTTCATGACTGTGGGTGGACACAGCACAGGAGGACTCTGTGGAGCTGGCATCCGGGTCTGTCTCCTGCAAATTGGTGCTGAGATCCCTGAGTCCTCCCATGCCAAGCACCTGTATGGTTCAACCTCTTCTCTACGCCTCCCTAATCCCACCCCATTTAAAGAGCTCCAGACTCCAACACAGTCTTCTGTGGACACCCGTGTCTGTATCTCCAATACTCTCTCCTTGTTTATACTTGTTTCTAAGGTAAGGGGAGTCAGGGCTCTTCTGTGAGGCATGGGTGGGGCTGGCTCTGGCCCTCCCAGCTATGGGAACTGGCAGTTAAAGGACTGGTGCTAAGAGGCCAGGTCTGGTATTCACCTGTAACAGAGAGAAATGCCTGGAGGTTACCCCTCAGGGATTTAGACCAGTTTCAAAGAGAGGTCTGGGAGGTCTGATTGCACTTGGCGCTGTCTCGGGGATGTTCATGGTGCAGGCTGGCCCTTCACAGCAAACAGGCTTCCATAGAATCTCAGCACTGATTTGCAGGAGACAGAGATGTAGCCACAGACCTGAGAGCTTAAATCTGTGCCCTGGCTAGTGTTTTGTTATTTACTTATTTATGGACAAAATTCTCAAGGGATTGCTAAGGGACACTGCAAAGAGAGGCCCTTAGAAATGAGCTGTCCTGGGAGAGGCACCTCTCCTCCATGGCACATTGGAGCCTGTGTGGTTGGAAATGCCAGGAGCTCAAGGGGACAGTGCAGGCAGGGAGGGCTCCTTTGCTAGACCAGAGACGCAGGAAACTTTATTGTTCTGACCCAGATGGAGAAAGTGTGCCTACTTTTCAGATTACAAAGTGGATCTTGGGGTTGAAAGGTAGAAGGAGAGGATTAAAATGAGAACTTCTCATCAGCCAAGGAGATCTGGACCTGTGGGCCTTGGTTTCAGGCCAGTGGCCCTGTCTGGGAGGGTCCATTCTCCACGCAGCTGACCTGGAGGTTCAGAGCCCAAGGATCTCACCACAGATGGAGAGCCCCATAAAGGACAGAAGTTGGATTTCGAAACAGGAATCAGGGTTAATTGCCAGTGCAGTACCTTGAAGAAGAAAGAAATCAGTTTACAAAAAAGATCAGAAAATTGCTTTAAGACCCCAAAGTAGAATGGCTGCATTATGAGTGGCACCTAAATCAGTGTGGTGCTCTGGACAGCTCTGTCAGCAAGAGGTTGTGGGATGAAATGCAAAAACTGTTTGCAAAAACTGGCTCCATATTCCCTCTTTTTACTTCTTTTACTGGCCTTTAACCATCTTCCTTAAGCCCCCAGGCCCTCAAGTTCTCCCCATTTTCCTGCTGGATCCTCCTGTTAGGAGGAAGCCTAGCTTATTGAGTTAATTTATACTAAGATGTCAGTGATTGAAAACAGCCTATTAGGAAGAGGTTACTGACTGTATCTGGAATAGGAGGCAGATTTTGAAGTCTTTTATGTAGCTTTCCAAGATGATCACCACTGATGGTCACCATATCCTCAGAGGGGTGACAGCCACTGAGATGTTCCTTTCCCAGTGTCCCTAATAACTACATATTGGGGTCCTGCCTTCCAACCTCTGGGCAGCCTGAGAAAGAGGAGGCCCGGGAACCCCCGAACAATGGGCCTTTAATGGTAGGATGCCAGGCACTATGCTGGTTGTGCAGGGGGTTGGGTGAGGGTACCCACCAACTGTCAAACCCCATGGAAGAGATGACTGTCCTCCATCTTCTGGTAAAGCTAAGTTAACTCTACTTCCGGTTCACAGTGAGCCTGGAGTCCAGAAATCACTGGGGCCACCAGGGGAAAATACATCCCAGGCCACACGTTCATACTCAGTAGCAAAGAAATGGAATAGAAAAGTGTCATTATAATTTGCCAATGACCTAAAAATCATCCTGTGCTGTTTATCTCACCCAGGGTCTTGGGTTTCTAGTTATGTTATTAACACACCTTCTTTATGCTGCTGTGCAAAGTAGGTGGGAACATTTCGGCACATGTCCATGATGGGCGTGCCGAACTGAGCTAAGTTCTTGACCCGGCTGGGTAAAACAGTGTAGGTCAGGCCGCGAGTGGATGGATAATGCTTTAAAGCCTAGAAGAAGTGGCATTTCAGAATGGTGAGGCAGAATACAGAAGTGGTACAGCAAGGAGGAAGAGACAAGAAACATATTCCCGCGCAGGTAGATTCAGTTTACAAAAACAGCCGAGCACCCAAATACATCCTTGAGTTTCATCTCGAGCAACAATATCCTGTGTGGCCACAAGGTGGCGAGATTACTCCAGAAAAATCTATGTCTTAGCCTGTGACTCAAGTTTATTCATTCGTCCCTAATTTCTCAGTTCTTCCAGCCTACAATGCTTTTCGCATCTCCAATGATGACATAGAACAGCTTTAAAATGATTTGTTGTGTTCATATTATGTTTTTACTTGTTATGAATCAGATAAGTGCAACACATTCTCTTTGTTTAAAAAATTGATAAATTGGTTTATTTTCATGTGAGCTGAAGTGCATTCTCTCCCAAGAATCAGTGACCCTGCTGCCATGAACATTAGCACTGCCCAAATGTGCTGGGCAAGTTACTTAAGCAAATGACTGCAGATTTCAATGACTTGCCAAGGATTTCGTACTGATTTTTCATTTTTTGGCTACCCTTAAAAGATGGAGGGGAAATAAGTCCCAGGCTTATTTTCAACTAAAGGTAATATATGTGTATGTGTTTGGAGGGAGTTTAGGGGAGAAGTTAAGGAATGAGAATGCAAATACTCTACTAATTGACTCTAATATTTATGCTCAATGATTAATATTCACTAACATGTAGCTCACACCCTTCTGGAATACATAAAAATTATGTCCTCATATGCGATTTTTTCATTGATTCGATTGTGATTTCACTTACATGGGACATGGACTGGACGCAAAGTCCTCTGCGTAACGGTGGATTTCATGGCATTAAGAAAAGCATGAACCGAGTTCCTCCTGTCCGTATAGCATCACTCTTTGCTATGCAAAGTTGGAAAACACCAAGCTAGGGGCAGGCCATAGGGAGATGATCCCATTTACCTGCTGGTCCAGGGCCTTGCTCATGTCATCCAAAGTTGGGAAGGCAGCTTGGTCTATCTTGGCCAGGACACAGGCCATCTTGGGGAACAGCTTAGTTGCCAAGAGGGCCTTAAGGCAATAAGCAGTCCTGTCATTCATTCATTCGCAGTATTAGCAGAGTCCCATTTGCCATCAGCACTGGCACACGTCTGTTTCTTAGATGGTGATGTGATTGGCGGAGCATACTGTGGGCACCAGAGCCAAGGGCCAGCCACAGGACTGACAACACACACCAAGCCCTGCTGCTCCCTAGGGCCTGTGCACTGTCCAGTTCTGCAGGCATGGGAGGGGATCCCCAGGGCACTCTACACCCCCTCCTCCCCCGCTGTCCCCCCTGCACTGTAAGGCAGGAGGGCTGGGGAGTCAGCGGCAGTGACAAACCTGATTTAAGGGCCTGACTTCCACTTAGCCACCTCCATGGTCCTCAGCTTCCCCATCTGTAAAGCAGGAATAACAGGCCCTCTCCCTCCAGTCATGAGCACGAGAGGGTGGAGGAGATACTGCTTGTGAAGGCATCCTGCAAGTTAGAGTCTCTGAATGTGTGGGGTGATTTGGAGCCTTGGGTCGGAACCTCTAGGCTCAGATTCTGCCCCTGAGTCTGCCACCGACCACCCCTTTCCCAAGGCCCGGGCCTCCCACCTGGCCCCTCTCAGCTTTGGTTTAGAGCTGTCGTTCTCCCACTGTGTCTGATCTGCCCTGCACCCTCCTCCTCCAGCCAGGGCAGTTCTAACTTCTATCTCACGTGGTGGAGCTCTGTGGAAAATTTTGTTTGAAGACAAGTTTCTATGGTTTAAAGCAGAGTTGACAATCACTAGACTGCATGCCCACTGGGAGGATTCAGAAGATGCCTCTTTGAGCCAGTTAGGTGAAGAGTGAGGCAGAAGGGATTTGGAGAAAAGAGCATGGTAGGTACAGGTGAGAGCAAAGAGGAAGCCTGGGTTCGAGGTGTCTGTCCTTGATGCCCAGTGTGGGGCTGGGGTAGCTTCCAACCAGCAGGGGCTGGATGGCAGAGGGCCTTCCTGGATAGAGCAAGGAGTGTGGGCTTTTACTTCATTTAATCCTCTCAGGTTCCCTTCAGGCAGAAAGGGCAGCTATTGATGCTGTTTTGCAGATGAGGAAACTGAGGCACGTGAAGGCTGAGTGGTATCTCTGTGGTTACAGAGCTTTTCTATTGAAAGACCAGGCCAAGGGCCCAGCCAGTCACTCCCCAATGCTGCACCTTTCTTCTGGGTCAACCCCCTGAGGATGTGGGTAAGTTGAGGCAAGATTTAGGAAAGTGAAAATAAATCATTTTTCTTTGGAAATAAACTGATTAAATAAAATCTGAGGTCAAGACAAAAAAACTCCCATAGCATATACCACTTACAAGAAATTGGGTCTTTAAATAGCTCTCTTGCTTCAGAGGAGCCTTGTGAAGTCAAGACCTCTCAGGAATGAAAAGGCAGGCAGGCCCCGGAGAGAGCACAAATGTGTCTCCTACCATCGCTGACTCAGAAACAAGTCAGCCCAGCTGCAGGGAGCCAGCCCTCACCTAGAGCTATGGATTCCCATCAAGAGTCTAAACCTAGAGAGGACAAATGTAGTGTCCTCTTCTCTCTGGACTAACTTTGGAGCAGACAGGCTTTCTTTGGCATTGTGATGAATGTGTTCCACAGCTTCTTACATTATTGTAGTCCAAGATTCCATCCCATTCACTCAGAACATTGTTGTCTCGGATGTTGACCATACTTCGGAAGGCACTGACGTGGACAGTCTGGGTCCCGATGGATCCATGGCTGTCCCTGAGGTTCTAGAGAAAACCAAGCAATAGGGACAAGACCTGAAAGCCCACAGATTCTGTTGGCTTAGACCTCGCAGGTTTAAAGGGGTTCTCACAGAAATTTGAGGGAAGTCGCCCCGGATTATCACCTGGGAATCACTTCTGCTAAAGGAAAATCACACATTTGGACCCTTTCCACTGTCACTCACCGGCAGGGCCAGGGATGGAGTCAGGAAGAAGGCTACAAGGAAGGAAGCCATGATCTGAAACGGAAATGCATGAAGTATCAGCATGTTGTGCTCCCTTAGCCCCAGGTGAGCTGGGATCCTGAAACTCAGAGGGCCCCTAGGGTTTGAGCCTTCTGAAATGATCTATGACTTTCACGGTGTCTTGTGCTCTGGGGACCCCACCGTGTTTTTCTGGGGTTGGTATGGGGTGTGCTGGGGCAAAGCTTTATTGTTCACTTGAAAACATCTTATGTTTTGCTCTACACCTGCTGTCCATCACTAGGCTAACTGCTGGACCAATACCTGGCCTGCACTAGGGCAGGCCATCCTAGGCCAACTTGTAAAATAAGTGATAATTCAGGCTCTCAGTCTGTCCTCTCTGCACCTTTCTATCTCTTCCTGACCACTGGAGACCCCTTTCGTAGCCCCTCTGGAACCTGGTACTTCCTGTTTATTTTAGGATTTTTCTAGATTCTCCCACTTTGCCTGAGCATAAAGGACCATGTACCACTTATTTATAGCTTATTTAGAAGTAGATTTTACTCAAGTGTTAGTAGTTCTTGAGATATTTGCATTAAATCACTTTCTCTTGATGTGGCCTGAATTGCCTGATGAAGGAATTTCAGGCATCAGAGTATAAGCGAAATAGCATTAGGGGGGCAAGAAAAGACTAGAATAACAGTACCCGTGAACCTTTCCCTACATCCCATAGTCCTCTATCTGGTCTACTTTAGGCTCACTCCCATACAATATCCTGAAATTGACAGGAAGCCCCTTTCTTCTCCATCCCCACATTATCTTATGCAATATTCCACATGCAATGACAGGAGAACAACAAGATCCATCTTCAAAGGATAAGAAAACAGCTACTCTCTGCCATGATCATAATGCAATGAGGTTAGCTAAAGAGATATATGAGATACAGATACCAATAATATTTTGTTAAACTAGTCTGAAAGTTAGTGCCATACATTAAATATATATGAAACTTTCCTTTGCTGGTGATTTGTAAGTAAGACAAATCCAGGAAGAGAAGATCCAAAATATGAATACTCCTTCAAGAAATTAGTTATTACTTCTTTTGAGAAAGACCCATCATTCAGATGTTCCAAAACAGAAAGGCTTGCCAACAAGGAGCTTAGGTACCAAATTAATATTTGGAAATTCTACTTAGGCTTGATTTGAAGAGTCCATAGTTGGGAAGAACCACTCTCTGGCTCTTTTGCTCTGAAAACATATTTGAAATCAGAAAATATACTTACAAGGTGTTCCATATTGCCTCTCTCTCAGACCCCATGCAACTGCATGCATAATAGAATTTTCTATTTACCACTTATTTTCTAAGTCTAAGTCTGTCTTATATAGTCCTGCACCTCTTAACCATTGCCAAAATAGAGGACTTCCGAGGGCTGTTAATCATAATCTTGATACCATTACAGGGAAAAAAGGCAAGTTTATCTAATCACTGTTATCACTTTTCTTTAACCACTTCTAAGTATTTCTTCTTTACTCTGATACCTTCAGTGGTTCCAAGGCAAACATTTCCAAGGCAAATGAACATGGCTTTGTCGGTTGGCATGCCCATGGATTATTAGCTAAGGCAAGGCTTGCAAACAGGAGATCCCATAAAATCGTCCAAAATGTTCCTGACACAAAATCAGTGAGTTCACTGTTTCTATTTCTCAATTCCCAAAAAGTTCTTTTCTACAGTGGAGGTGGTCAAGAAAGACCTTATGAAGCCAAAAGAAACAATCTGGCACTACAACATTAGATTGAAAGGCAGTCTGGTCCAGCTCTTCACCCAAACCAAAATCCACAGGGTTGGTCCTACAAAGTCGCCACCACCCACACAGCTGACCTCACTTTACCTCTCCAAACCTCCACCTCTGGTGGACTTCCCTGATGTGACATTTTGCTCTCATTATATGGTTTCTCTCTCTTCTCCCAGCTTTCACATAAGGTGCTTTTTTCCACAAAGGACCATTTGACCAGGCCTGGAACTCCTGAGATGAAGGGTAAGCCCTTCTACAATTAGTCAAGTCCTTCTTCAGGTCTTTCATGTGTTATCTCATTTCCTTCTAAAGCCTTGGTTGGTAGTACCAACTACCTTGGTCAAATTCTAAAAGGCCCAGGCAGAGCAGGTATTTCTTCTGAGAGAAGATGAAGTAGACAGATGAGCTTGGGCACTGGGATGATCACAGATGGAAAACAGACAGCTCAGTCCTTACAGTGCTTAATGAAAACTGGCAATGAGAAAATGAAGGATATGGGCTTTGGGGACTATCAGGTTGCACAGGGCTCAGATAATATCATGCTTGTACCTCTATTGCTCTCAGTACTTGGAAAACACCTTGCACAGAGCATAGACTCAATAGTTATTGACTAAATGAGTAAAATGTATTAAAAGAATGACTTTCATTCTTTTGTCTGTGAATACCCAGTTTTCCCAGCACTGTTTATTGAAGGAACTATCCCTACTGTGTGCTCTTGGCTCCCTTGTCAAAAATCAGTTGGCCACACATGTATAGGTTATAGCTGGGCTGTCCTGTTCCACTGGTCCATGTGCCTGCACTTATGCCAGTACCATATGACTGGATTGCTATAGCTTTGTAATATAGCTTGAAATCAGGAAATGAGAGGCCTCCAGCTTTGCTCTTCTTTCTTAGGATTGCTTTGGTTACTCAGGCTCAAAGACTTAAACGTAAGCCCTGCAACTGCAAAACTCCTAGGAGAAAACATAGGGAACATTGGTTGTGGCAATGACTTCTTAGATAAGATACCAAAGCATAGGCAACAAAAACTAAGATAAATAAGTGGGGATACATCAAACTAAAGAGTTTCTGCACAGAAAAAAATATCAAGAAATTGGAAAGGCATCTAAGAGAATAGGAGAAAATATTTGCAAACCATATATCTGATAAGGGGTAAATATTCAAAATATAAAAAGAACTCCTACAACTCAATAGCAAAAAACAAATAATCCAATTAAAAAATGGGCAGAGGACCTAAACAGACATTTTTCCAAATGACCAGTAGACAAATGGCCAATAGGTACATGAAAAGATGTTCAACATCACTAATCATTAGGAAAATGCAAATGAAAGCCATAATGAGATATTACCTCACACCTGTTAGCATGGCTATTATCAAAAAGACAAGAGATAACAAATGTTGGCAAGGATGTGGAGAAAAGGGAACCCTTACATACTGTTGGTGGGAATGTAAATTGGTACAGCCATTATGGAAGACAATACGGTGGTTCTCAAAAAAGTACAAATTGAACTACCATATGATCCAGCAATCCAGCTCCTGGGTCTATATTCAAAGGAACTGAAATCAGGAACTTAAAGAGGTATCGACACACCCATGTTTATTGAAGCATTATTCATAACAGCCAAGTGTCACTTGACCAATGAGTGAATAAGAAAATGGAATATTTTTCAGCCATTTGCAATAACATGAATGAATCTGGAGGGTATTATACTAAGTGAAATAAGTCAGACAGACAGAGAAAGACCAATAGTATATGGTACATTTTATACATGGAATCCAAAAGAAAAACCCCCAAAAAGCAATTTCATAGCCTCTTGGTTGGCAGGAGCCAGGGGAAGGGATATAGATCAAAGGGTACAAATTTTCAGTTATAAGATGAGTAGGTTCTGAGGGTCTAATACACAGTGTGGTGACTATAGTAAATTATACAGAAGGTAAACCTGAAAGTTGCTGAGAATAGATCGTAAGCATTCTCACCACATAAAAAAGAATTAACTATATGAGCCGATGGGAGTGTTAACTATCTTGATCTTGGTAATCATTCCACAATGCATATCAAATACATGTAATTATATTTGTCAATTAGTCTTCAATAAAGTTAGAAAGAAAAGAATGGCTTCCGGGGACTAACAAAATGGCAAGCCTTGTCTCTCGGTGATGGCAATGGGGAAGAACTCACAGGTAAACCTTCAGTTTTGAGGCCGAGAGTTTTTGAGACACTTCACAGAGCAATTGCATTTGCAGCCAGAAGGGATCTTAAAATGCAATGGGAATCCTCTACTGAAAACTTCGTAGAAATCACCAGGAGAGAAAAGAGAAAGGGCCATGAGTTGCAGAATATCAAATATATATATAATTATATTATTATAAGACACTTTGTCACCTTCATTGTCATTCACTTCTTATTACCAACTGGGCTAAGAGGAAGCGATTATTACCTCATTTTATAGATGTGGACATAAAGTACATAGGCTGACCACGCTAACCAAGGTCGAGTCCTAGCTCTGCCTAACCACATCTATCAGCACACAGCTAAAATCTGAACCCACATCTATGGACTTCAAAGGCTCCAACTACAGGCATGCATTTTCTTCAACACTGCACTACCTTGACGGACCCATTCATTAACTTCAAGCTGTTGTTAGCAGAACAAAGGTCCGAGGAACAAATGTTCTCCTTTCATACCCTCATCTACAGGTTTTGGCTTTTCAGATAACCAAGGTGAGCAGCTAATTTTGTTGGAGTCTCTACCCAGGCAAACAGGCACCAGAAATCACTCCAGTCCCAGCCAGCCCAGCACACTCTGCTTGTCCCTAAGTCCAGGTTTGAGGACTGAAGAGACCAAACCTCAAGGCAGTCGTGTCATAGACTCGGAACCAGCAGATGATCCCAAATGAGTTTCTAATCCTGGACTTACCTGAAAAAGAAGGGGCACTTAGATAGCAATGCCATGAAAATAGAGTCCTGTGTTGGAAAGAGGAGGGAAGGTCAGGCCTCAAGGAATTAGGAAGCCATTGGGCAAACTGTCACTTCTGAGGTCCCCACTCACTAGCTGGCGTGAGAGGGGATGGGCCTGTCTGGAGGACAATCAGCCAGTTCCCCCTCCCACAGTGTTCTGTAGGACTTGACTCTGGGTCACACTCTTCAATTTACTGGGGTGTCTGATGCAGCATAATGTTGGGATAGCTTTGCTTGTGTAAAGGAATCTATTATTAAAGGAAATTAAATTATTATAGTTGTGTTTGAATGTTTGCTAAAATACTGATATATAAGTTTGCTAATAAATAACTATTCAGCCACATTTTGAAAGCAGCATTTAGTTCTGTAAAGACCAATAGTTATGTGCACAAAGGAATAATCACCTTGGTTCAGCCAAGGCCCCTTGTTAAAGAATGAGCTCTGGTCAAAGGAAAGTTTGGGAAGTGCCTCTTTCCCACCCTATGTTCTCTTTCCTATCTTCCAATCCATTCCACAAACTCTTCCAGCCCTGCTTCATTTTTCAAAAGTCATCTGGGAACGTCCATGACTTGGCTCCCACTAACCTTTGCAGCTCTGTCTTCCAGTTCTTTCCAACCTAGGCCACAATGTGTACCAGATCTGGCTTTCCACTCTTCCCCACATGGAGCCAGGCTTTCCTGTCTCCAAAGCTTGGTTCACTCCTGGACATACTTCTTTTTCCTGTCCATTCTTCAAGACCAATTGGAATAGTGCCCTGCTCCCCAGGCTTCCTTCCCTCCCAGCCAAGTATCTTCTTTTCTTTTTTCAAAGTATCACAGTTCCCTGTTTGTATCTTACTTTGTTATTTGTCTTCTTCATTGTGTTATATTTATTTGTATAGTTGTATAATTGTACCATTAAACTGCATATTCATGTTCCTAGACTGCAGATTCATTAAGGATAGAGGCTGTTTTACTTTCTGCTGTAGCTCTAATGTCTAATGTTTAGTACATTATATGACATAGAGTGGGTGCTCAAAAAATACATACATATATGGATGAATGAGCATTGTGTTGATGGCATATTATTCATCTCTGTATCTCCTGGAGGACTTAGCAATGTCTGACTCATAGTGAGTGCACAGTAAGTAATTACTGAGTTTAATGGCAAACCATGGAATCAAGTATTTAATAATAACATGAATAAGGGAGAAAATTAAAATTTGAACAGAATAGCATGTACAAGGAAAAATGGCTCTCTTCATAAACTCCAATTATAATTCAAAATTAATATTTTTGCCCCTGGATTTGAGGGCAGGGGGTGAGGAAAAGGCAAAATGAAAGCCAGGAGTCATCCAGGTGGTTTGCCTTTTATCTTGCATCCTGGAACTTCTGGCAATAATAAGATCGTTTGCTGGGATCTTTTGTCCTGCCCGGTGTTTGCTAAATGCCCTTTGATTTTGTCTGCAATGTTCTTGCCACATGCTGCACACCAGGAACTTCCTCATCCTTCTTGTACATTTTCTAGTTTCATCCTGGAGTGCAGACTTCCCTATCCATTTCTGTAATGGTACTGATATTAAATTAATCTCTCTAGCTCTGCAGAACTCAGTGGCCATCACAATTAAGGTATTATTTTTTAATCCATAAAGCTTTGTCCACATTTGACATATTTGTGCTTTTCTCCTTAATCCTGAAGCAAATGAAAAATATAAATCCATAATCAACCATGTCCTTTGGGCCCCCAAACCAACTCTCCTTCTGATATTCTTGTTCTGTGTAGTTTGTTGTTTTAAATTAGTTCTGCTTTCCACGGAATCCAATACACAGTGTATTTAGCTTTCTTCATCTATGTGCTATTTAGTATTCCTATATTCAATCAAGATGACAATCAGTAGCTTCATGTGGCTGTTTTAAGGCCCACCCACCTGCCTTTTCTCTGCCCTTTGGATTTTCTCCTCTCACCCCTTTTACCTTCTGCATTCCTTCAGACATCCTGGGACAGAGGATCGGGCCTTCCAGGACACTGACTGCTCCAACCTCCTATGCTCTTGTTACCTCTACCCTTTTGAGCACAGTTTCCCTGGATGTTGTGTCTCCTTTCTTTTTGTCCTCCCTGGACCCCAGACCCAAATATTTTCTCCAAAGCAAGCATCTCTGAGCCTACTTTCCTGAACCCTACACCCTTCTAGCAAACATTATTTTGCTGCATCTTGTATCTACCCTGAGCTACTTATCTTACCTCTACCCAACCTGCAATTGCTTGGCTGCCAATCATAGGTAAATTGGCAGCCAGGATCCCTAGGGCACCCTGTCTGGATAGGCAGCTGACACCATCCTTTACAAAGCTAATTTTGACAGCAGATCTTTTCTAAAAGTCCAAGTTCTTATCTAGACTCATAGTTTATGGATGGTGGTAAAATAGCCTCTTGATATTTCATGTAAAACTCTATCTGTGGGTACACATGACGCTTACTTACTCCCCTCTGAGAGAAGACCCATACCCTTCATCATGTTTGTCAAAAGACTCAATAAGCTGAAGAATCACTGTCTCAAAGATCCTCTTTTCCCAACAGAAAAAACATATTTATCTTGACTTCACTAGTTTATTTTCTGCTTTCCTAGTTTACTTCACTTGGGAAAACTGCAGAAGGGGAGAATAGTAAGGAAGGTTGATTTCAGGTAGTAAAACCATTTTGGGAGATAGATACAGTATAGTTTCACCCATTTCACAGATGTAGAAATAGACCCAGAGAAGGAAATTGAAAGACTGGCTTAGGGTCCTATAGCAAATAACTGACAAGAGTTGGGGCCTGTGTACATTTGCTGCTGGCCCAGTCCTTCCCATACAGCCTCACATCTTCATCCCAGGCCCTGCCTTATCCACCTTGGGGATGTCCTCTCTCCTGAACCCAAGGCTGTTCATTAGTTTTGTTCTACCAAACTAATAATGGCTCATCTTCCTGCAGATTCCTGGGCCAAAGTCACTCATTCCTAAAAGATATTCTTTGTAGAACCTCAAATCTGGGGCTTTGAGCTTAGAGAAACAAACCAAAAAATACAGAAAGCCAGCTCTTCCTGGAGCAGCAACCTGGAGCCCATAAGCTATGACTTCTTCTCTGGGCCTAACTGTGGTCCCCCTTAGTATTCGTGGCTTGATTTCAATTCTTTGGAGTATATACCTGGGAGTGGAACTACTGGGTGACATGGTAATTTTATGTTTAACTTTTTGAGGGGCCATAAAACTGTTCTTCCCAGGCCCCCAACACTGTGATTCCCACCAGCACTGTATGAGGGTTCCACCTTCTCCATATATTATTGTTCACACTTGTGATTTTGTGGGTGTGAGGTACATCTCACTGTGGTTTTGATGTGCACTTCCCAAATGAAGGTCTGTTATTTAAGGAGTCAGCTGCCAATGTGTGAGGGGGTCTCAGTCATTGAATTTGTTAATTCACTCACTCCTTGAACATCCTTGAGCATCTTCTATAGAACAGGCCCTGGATGCTGCCGAGGTCTCAGAGATGAGTTAGACAAAGTCTCTCTGCCTTAAAGCTTTCTGTCAGCTTGAGAAAATGAGATGTGTAACTTAGCATAAATTTGTGATCTATTCTGACTGTAAGCAGTTTTGAAGGGGACGTGAGGAAGTGTTAGGAGATGTAACCTCACATTAAGAAGAGCAGATAAAAGACTTGAGTGGCAGCCAGAAACCAAGAGTCTAATGGCTCATGATTGCCATGTTCATGATTCTGTCCAGGGGTAGACCTTCCCAGGCTGAATGGATGAGCACTTGTTTGTGGCCCCCCACTCTAGACGCCCCACAACCTCCCAGCATCATCAGGTTCACCAGAGCTGGACCTGTCTTTCCCTCTCCTGGAGGACAGCCTAGTTGACAATACACCTGCTTGGCTTAGAGTTGGATTAGAGTTAGGGAAGTTGGTGGGAGATGGGGTTGGCTTTTGTATGTATCAACTCCTATTTCCAAGCCCTGAGTCTACACTTCTTTTATCTTGATCCTGGCATGAGCACAGTCTTTAACTGCACCAAGAATGAAAGGCCCCTGCCTATTTCGATATTGCCATATTCCGGCTCATTCCTTTAATTTAGACAGATTGGACGTTGTAGTGTCTGCTTACTCTTAACTTGAACTTGGCATTCAACTGGCTTATATACTGATTACCACCAGGCCTTAATTTGCCCCCTCTCCCTTCTGGCTGGAGTTTATAGGCCTTACACAGCCTGCTCTGTATCTTTTACGACATAATCTGCTTCTGCTTGCTGGGTTTCCTTTTCCTTGAAAATGATTCAGTTAATTTTTTTCTTAAACCTATTTGAATATCTTCAATGTGCCAGGCACTGTGATAATGTTGAGGAGACAGAAATGAGCAAGTTAAACACGGCCCCTGATATACAGCTGACAGTCTAGTGGGGGTTATAGCATTGAACACATTCATCCATTCATTCAGTTTATGCAGCTAATACTTACTGTTTTCCTACTGGGTGTTAGGCAGCATCCCAGATGTTAGGAATACAGTGGCGGGCTGGACAGAGCTGGTCTTTGATGGAAGGGAACTCTCAGTTATGGAGGATACAGGAACTTAGTCGTATAGGAACATGTCCATCATCTGCCCCAACATGTCTTCACTTCCTTTCTTACCCAGCTTAGATCCTATGGCCAGTTACTACAATCACTACCTTTGATATATCCTCACTCCATTGCCCACTCTTAATTCAGTGAACCCACCTGATTAAACCACATCTGCCTATGCAGTGGCCTGAGAAGAACGCACAGACATGCTGAGTAGTCTAACTATAAAATCATGTTCCCTTACCTCTAGTGAGGCCTTACAACTGAAAAGCAATTGTTGCTCAAGTCCAATCGTACTCTCACTCTGCTAGGCGACTACTGCATGCCTTTTCCTCTCTCCCTAGACATCCAGGATCTCTCCCTCGTCCTCACTCTCAGATGACGATCCTGTGTGGTTTCTGGTACTCAGCTACACTCCTGGTCTTCCAAGATCTTTTCCTGTATTGCAAGGGGCAGGAAGTTTCAAGAGTACATTTCCCAGACCCCATTGTTAGCTGCTTTTTGGTTCTGCCCATAGGAGGTATTAACACAAGATTAGCGCGCGGAAGGAGGGGAGAGGTTGCGCTGATCCTGGATCCTGCAGTGGCAGGTACCTAGAGGCAGCTCCAGCCTGCACACTCCAGCCACATCAGCTTTCTGGCACCCCAACAGAGAGTGGCCCCTCCTCTCATAAGCAGTGACTTTACCAGCAATAATGGTCCCCTTTGGGTAACATCCCTTCTCCATTGACTTCTTCAGCCTTTCCAATTCCTTTCATTAAACTTCTCTCTGCTTGAGAATGTTTCCTGTTTTCCAGATTGGACACTGAGTGATAAACCTTGCTCCTTATTCACTGAGAACAGGAAAATCATCTGCAAAGAGCTTTCATATGCTCCCACCGCCGGGGCTGCCCACCTGGTGTCAGTGTGTGCATGCTCTACGTCTCTGCTATTTCCAAGGGTCGGCTCCCTGTGTTCCCAGCTACAGGCCATCTCTGCTTCTGATCCAGGTCCCATGTCTTCCCTCCCAGTACGCACGTCCCTGTCTCTTACCGATTTCTCTTCCATTCATCCATTTTTACTTTCCTTCTGGATTATTCTATGCTGTTACATCTCCCACCTTCAAACAACACGAAACAGCAATAATGACAAAAATAAAATAAAAAAGAAATTCTTCTCCTGACAGCACTTCCCACTCTAAGTCCTACTCCTTCTGTCTTCTTCCCTTTAGAGCACAATTCCCTGAAAGAGAGGTCCCTACTGTCACCTCCCTACTTCGCTTGAGCCCATACCCATCAGGCGTAACCCCGAACACTCCGCTGAAACTGCCCTCAACAGATCACAGTTAGTGTGAAGGTCAGTTCTTATCCCTCTTCCCATTTAACAAACAGTGGCATTCGATGCCACTGAGCCCCCTCCCTCCCCTCAGCGGGCCTCCAGGACACCACGCTGCCTGCCTTTGTTCCCACCATTCTGGCCCTTCCTTCTTTTCACTTCTGCAACCTCAAAATGTAGATGTGTCCTAGGCTGGATGTGTCCTGGACCTTAGTCCTTGGGCCTTTCCTCTTCTCTATCTACATTTAGCTCTCTTAGCCATTCCATCCATTGTGTTATGGCTTTAAATGTAGTCTATATCCTGACAACTCCCACGTGTGTATGTCCAGCCCAAGGCTCTCTCTTGACCTCCAGACTCATTTGTCTAATAACCTAAAGATCGACATGTTCAGAACTGAGCTTCAGCCGCCCCATTCCCCCAGCCTGCTGATCACAGCTCTCCCGTCCATCTCTGTGAAGGAGGCACCAAGCCTCTGCTCACCAAGGTCAGTGCCCCTGGAATCCTCGTGACTCTTCTTTCCCACCCATAGCAATCCATCAGGAAATCTTTTCAGCTCTACCTTCAAAATATATACAGGATTAAGTAACTTCTCATAGACTCTACTACTACTACTCTTGTTTAATCCACCCCCACGACCAGAATATTTTGAAAGCCTTCTAACAGGTGTTTGCCAGAGCACCCCTGTTAAGTCCTAAGGAAGATCATGTTTTTCCCAGGAAATCTCTGCTATTTTTTCCCCAGGAAACCTGGCGAAAGCTTCCCATCTCACTCCGTGCAAAAGCCACATGAGTTATAGGGATGTACCCAGCCCTACAGGATCAGACCTCCACTTCCTCCCTGACTTCAGCTCCTGCTGTTATTGTGCTCACCCCTCAGCTCAGGCCACTCTGGTTTCTTTACTATTGTTTGCTCAGGGCCTTTGCATATGCTGTCCCATCTGTCTGGAACATTTCCTCCCAGGAATCTTTGTTTTGCTCCCTTATCTTTTAAGATCAAGACGTAACCTCAATTAGGCCTTCCCTGGCACCCTATCTAAAACTGCAACCTGTACCTCTGACATTCTCTATCCCATCCTTCCTTTATGGTTCTCTATCACACTGATGACACCCTAACATACTATGTACTTTACCTCTGTGATCAGACCCGAGTCTTCTACTAGGATGTAAGCTCCACGAGTTTAGGGACTTTTGTCTCTTTTTACTGCTTTCTGCCCATGATGCATGGCACCTAGGAGGTACTCGATATATGACTGTGAATGAAGCAGTTAATAATTGGTATAAGCACCCTCAAGTAAAATAAAAGAGTGTCATGAGAAAGAATAACAGTGAGGACCCAATTTAGATGTAGCAGGAGAAGAAGGAGAGGACTCAGACCTCTGAGAAGGGACTTTAGGGCTAAGACCCTCTGTGGGGGTCTTAGCATGAGTGTGGCTGGTTAGGAGTATGCATTGGGGCAGAGAAGTAGTCTGATCAACTGTTTGCTATGCTGAAGACTGGCAGGTTTTCTCAGTGTGAAAAGTAAGTGCCAGGCCACACTGGTCACTCTAAAGAAGGAAGCAAGTGTCCCCAGCAGAGGTTGGGACAAATGCAAATATCCTGGCAGAGAGGCCACAGGGGCCTGTAGGCTGTATTGGAAAGCCACCAGGGAGTCTTATAAAAACTTTTTGTAACTCTGGTGTGGAGTACAGAGCTGGAGGCTGGTAAGAGTGAATTGCGAAGACTTGTTCTCTCCTGGCAAGAGTTATGAAAGGGGGTCTGGGTTTTATGAGCTTCAAGTCAGATTCATTCCAGGCCCTTGTGTGGGGGTGAGGAGGTAGGCTTGCCTTATTGCTACCTTGTCTCTTGGGGTTGGACAGAGTGGGCAGATTGGGACCTACCTCATTCCAGTTCATACAGGCTCTTACTACGAATTGTTAAGTGGGTGAGATTGGAGTGGTTTCTTGATAAAGAGAGAGCTTGTCAAGGGGGATTTCTGAGCCATTTTCTACATCAGATCCATAGAGGTGTTAATCCTCAATCTAGATAACAGAATAATTCAATTACAGACTTTGACTTTAAACCCCACTGCAGATTAACCAACTGTCAAGGACCATAGCCGCCAGGAGACAGGCCCGGGTGATGACAAATGCCAGACACACGTGACAGGACAGTGAACATTCCAGACCTGATCCCCTGCTGCAGGCATAGGGGCAGTAGTGCCCATGAACTCCTGGACAATGCTGGGTGCTTTACAGGCCTATAGTCATCATACCTCAAGGGGCAGGAAGAGGCTGATTCTGTGCCGGACTCTAGGGTGTGATCTCCTGACCTGGACTCTTTGAGGCAGAAGCTATGGTCTAGGAAAAGCCTGGCAAAAAAGACACACATCATCAAAATAGTTTTGTCCCTTTAAGAATAAAGTTTTTAAACAGGATGGGAACATTGCTAAGTATCTTGAAAATAAAGTTGACCCTAACACTGCCATGGAGTTTTCATTAGTCTTGTGCAATCAAGCCCGCCTGGGATTTTCCCATGGGAATGTATCTATAAACATAATTTCTATAAATAAATGTGTGTCCTGAATTTTTATAATGATATATTTCAATGAATCATTCAAAGAGGATTACAAAGGAGGGGAGAAGATACACAAATCCAGGATAAACAATGAGGGTTTTTTTTCTATTTATATGCATAATGTTCCAATGAACAACTTTGTGAAAACATTTTTATTCTTTTGTATTTATAAGACAAAGTCCCAAAAGTAGATTGAAATCAAAATATTTGAAACAGATATGACTCAGGAAACCCAGATTGTTTTCCAAAGTGTTGTATTAATTTGCACTTTCACCTATAATTTGGGGTGTACAAATCTTATGGCAATAAATAGATCCCTGTTTTTTAGTTTTATGGCTTAATGAATATAACATCGTATCTTTGTTTTCACTTTATTTCCTTGATTATTGATGAGATGATTGAATATTTTTCCATATAATTGTTTTCCTTTTTCTTTTTTAACTCGTTTCTTGCTATTGGTGATTCCTGTAAGAGCCTTGGTTTCCTCCTCTGTAACATGGGGATACCAGCATGTATCCCCATTATATTAAAAACCCATTTTATATATATATATAATATAAACTCATTATCGAGTTTTGTTAAGGGTTGATTAATATAAGTGGGGTTCCATAGTGGCTACAGGTTTAGCTGGATGTCATCACACCGGTTTTGGACTGACACTGAAAGCTGCTGGGAGGCAGCAAGGTCACATTGCCAAGAGCAGGGGGAGCTATTGTTGTAGCCATCTTTGGAAAATATCATCTGTCACATTAGTCATTTTCTTCTTTAAATAAATCTCTAATTACGCAAATAAATTATCTTATTAAAACATGAACATTAAGGTTAAAGTCCTGTTTGACCAGCATCCCAATTCCAATCTCCTCTCCAGGGCTGACCACCATATTCTGTTTCGTGGATATCTAGCAGAATCTGCTGTATGAGGGTCCACACACAAACACAGACATGCCACGCATATCCAGAGAAAATCTGTAATGTTTCCATGTTTTACAAAAAGTATTACTGTATGTATTTTCTTTTCTTTTTTAACAAAATATGGAATATATTATATATGAATATATTTAATATATATTCTTTATTTGTATTATTATTTTTAAAAAATTTTTATACTTTTTAAAATTTTGATATCATTAATGTACAATTACATGAGCAACATTTGTATATATTTTCTTTCGATGTGTTTTTCACTCCTTATGTCTATGAATTGTATGGACTATGTCTGTGGACTTTGTCATACATTGAGAACTACTTCATCCCTTTGCATTTGTGCATAGAATAGATGCAATTTATTGACTATTTCCCCTCTTTACCAGCAGAGAACAAGTGTCCTTTGCCCAGGCTGTCTCTGAAAGCTAAAGAAAATATTTTCGATTTTTGCCCATCAGACTGGAGAAAGTAACGTGATAATTGTTTCACTTTGCATTTGTGATTATTGGTGAATATTTACATCTCCATGAGTTTATTGACCATTTTCTTTTCTTCTATAAATTGCTTATTTTTGTATTTTGCTCGTTTTCAATTGGGTCATTAAAAAAATTAACAGGGATTTCTTGACATACAATTCCTTTGTTGCAAAATTCTTCTCTCAAACTTTCCTTATTTTTTTAACTTTACTCATTGTCTTTTATTGCACAGAATTTTCTTATTTTGATGTAATCAATTGTATCAGTCACTTAAAGCTTAGTTCCATGTGTTTTAAAAAGTTATTGTTTAAAGCCTTTCCTACCCAAAATATTTTCTTTTAATACTAATACTTTTGTAAGTTTAGATCTCCAACTCCTTTGGGAATTAGTTATATGACTATGTGACTTAAGTTTTAATGTCAGTCAGTTCTTCTAATCCCATTTATTGAGTTCTTTCTCCACTGTTGTGTAACAATGTCTTTATTGTATGCTAAATTCCTGTATACACACAGATGTATCATTGTGTTACATTAATTTGTTTCCTTATTCCTATGACAATACCACAGATTTTAGAACTAAAGCTTTCTAACATTTTATTCTCCCCTTTTTTATTGCTATTTTTCAGATTAGTCATGGTTTTCTCACCCACTCAGTCTTCTCTATGAATTTAGAATCAATTTGAGAGCTTTTGATTGGCAATGCATTGCATTTATCAACTAACTGAGGGAAAATTAATAAACAATTTTCTGCTTTTTAAATTTGGAATTTTCTTTCTTCTTTCATTCCTTAATTGGAGCATGCCATTTATAAAGCAACCACAAGGTAGGTGTAGGAGAAAAGAAGACGAAACTCAGGCCTATCTTGAGAGCCCTAGTAACAGGTTCAGGGCAGGGGATGTGTGTGCTGGACAGAATAAGGTTATAATTATCTGCACATAACACCTTATACTTATTCTACATAGCTTATGAACATTTCATTTATATTATTTCCCTCAGCACAGGTGAAGAAGGTTATCTTTCCCTGTTTTAAGATGAAAAACATGAAGCTGGGAGAGGTGAAATGACTCCTCTAGGGTGTACTGCTGATACAGAGCATGCAGAGCCCACATCCTCCCATTTCAGGTTGAATATTCTTTCCATTACATCCCACTGCAGAGTTCAGATTTCTCTTCTCCACATTATCCTATGGGAATGCAAAATAAATGGAAGAGCAGGAAAATGGGTGCAGGACCATCAGCCTTATGTTTAAAATCTTGGTGTCACTTCCATGTGATTCTCATCTCCATCCACTGACATAGGGAGTCACCAAGCCTGTGTGTTTTCCCTTTGTGGCATTATCTCATGTTGCTCTTTTCTCTTGTTGGCTTTGCAGGTCTCCCTGACCCTGGACATCTGCCTCGCTGGAGCTTCATCTCCTTTCTACCCCTAGACTCCCTGCCATCTGACTCCATTGACAGGCTGGGCATCTCCCTCTATGGTCTCTTACTGGACCTTCCTGTGCCCTGACCTGCTGGGCTCTGCCTGCCCTACAGCCTCCCTGCATCTGCAGTGAAACTTGCCCATAACACCTCTGTCCATTCCTGCCGGGTCACCCACACGGAACCTCACAAAGTGCCTCCAAGGAACACAGACATATTGTCTGCTGACCCCAGGGAATGGGCAAAGCAGGCAATCACATTGGGACAAGCACCAGGGAGCCCCCAGGAGCCCCCAGGAGCCCCGCCATTGCCTGCTGAACATGAACACCTGCACTGGGGTCTGTTTTCCAAGAAGACTGAATCACTGAGTCACAGAGAAATGTTACCCCTCTCAGCACCTGCTGTGTCCACTTCCTACATCCTTAAGAAGAGAAATTCGAAGCCTTAATTTTGCCTTTTAAGGCAAATTGGAACAATTCTTTGGCAAGGTGAGGTGGTGATTCAAGGAGACCAGCAGAGGGCCCTGAGAGAAGGTTTCTGTGCAAACATAGGTCAGATGTTTATACACACACACAGAGCACAGATTTTAAATGTCAGCTGCCGCAGAGTAAGAGACTCTCCGGGGTCCAACTACAGCTCACCTGGCTCCCCTGTCTGATCATTTCACCCAGACCAAGAAGTCTCTTCCAACATACTCACGTGCACTGAGGCAATACAGAGCCCCAGAGCTAGCTGGATTTGGCTGGGGTGTCTGATTTTAAATATTAAATAGTGACTGGTCAACTGAATGTCCTTGTTAAAATGGTAAATTCTAGAATGTTCACCACTTTGATATTGGTAATTTATCAGTTTGTCGTTCACATCAATCATGTATCATCATATCTGTATCTATTGAAAACCACAACTGGCACCAATACCTCCAATTTAAATTTAACACTACAGGATTCATTTCAGTTTCCCACTTGCTATATTTGGAATTCCCTCCCTGACAGTGAGAGACCTGACTCCTGATATCCTTGACGTACTTATTTGATCAGTCATCCTGCGGTAACTGATCTCCCCACAGCCAACAGCAGCCCTTTGCTGTGTGGCTCCCTCCTCACCAGGCTCAGGTCTGGTCATCCACCTGAACCACTGTCCCCTCCCCACCATGGGGACACCCTCAGGCCCTGACCCTCTGCTCTGGGTTCCCGATCTCATGATGCACTTCCCCCAGATGGGCGCCTATTTTGAGATACCCCATCTAATGGATTTAGGGAGGAATTGTTGAGGAAGGAAAGGAAGGAGACTAGAAAGAGCACATAAATTTATTTTTTGCAAGATAAAGGAAAGGAGAGCTCTTCGGGAACACTGTACTATTCAATGTTCTTCGTGGTGAGAATGTGAACTGGCTTAGGGTTAAAGGGAGTAAATTTGGGAATGATATCCCTAAAGTTCCACCCCAAACTGTGCTCCCAAGAAGATCTTTGTTCAAAGACAGCCTGGACAAGCTGTGATGACCTAGCCTAGAAATGACATAAAAGCAATAAGGACCCGGTGAAAATCTCTGTTTGGTTCTAATATTGGCTGCACATCCCAGTCAGAAGACCAGGAGACAGATTCTTTTTTTTTTTTTTTGAGAGGGCATCTCTCATATTTATTGATCAAATGGTTGTTAACAACAATAAAATTCTGTATAAGGGAGTCAATGCTCAATGTACAATCATTAATCCACCCCCAGCCTAATTCTCATCAGTCCAGGAGACAGATTCTTAACCTGATGAGTGTCAGTCTTTTTGTGAGTAAAACCTGATAATCCCCAGGTCTTTTTCTAGTGACAGCCCAGGATCCCCAGCTCACTGTGTATGTATCACATTGTCCACCCACTCTAGTGAAGGGCAAGGACCAGGCCCCACTCTTCAGCTCCTCCGGGCCCAGCGTGGGGTCTGGCAAATGCAGGCATTCAGCTGGCCTCTGGGGGTGACTGCGTGGCCTCAGGCTAGCCAGGTCCCCTCCTTCAGAAGCACGCAGTGTTAGCATAGCTGAGCGCTCCCTCCCGCCTCGCGCTGCTGAGAAGTCATGCTTATTAGGACTCTGGTCCGCTGCAAGGGCTTACATCCACCCGGCCCTCATAAAAAGGCCCGATTCCCCGATAAGGAGAGGAAGTGACTGCCGCAGGAATTTGATCTGTGATAACCCGTTCCGCCACTCTTGGTGGACTGTGGTGTGTGTCTGCAATGTGCGGCCGCTTGTCGCACAAGGCAGCCGCCGCAACAACCTCTAAAGGAATGTGTGTCCAATATTTGGTGCTGAAAGGCTGGAAGGAGAAGCAGAGCCCAGGATGTGTCAGGGCGGATGATTCCCGGCGATAGAAAGGCCGTGATCCTCATGCGGACAGCAAGTGGGGGACCGGGGCGTGGGGAAGAATGTAGAGGTGTAGGTCTCGCTTCCCTAGGCACACTTTGTTCTAAAGAAACAGAAAATCTATCTTTTTAATATTCTATATCTGTTTCCCTTTAATCTTTCAACCTGTCTGCCACTAAAACCGAGTTTTAAGTAAGCTTAAAGTTAGCAGCGCCTCTTCAGTGCACCAATTGATACAAGTTTAACTGCACTACCCCTGTGTAGATAAGGAAATAGCCTGTCACCTTTGTCGGTAAAACAGTACTCTAAGGGTCCAGATTTTTCATTTTAGCCGTGGGGGTGGAGAGCAAATTTTCAGAAGTCAAGAACGAGGTGACTGAGTTCTTGGGGGGGGGTAGGGAAAGCCTACACTACTCAAAAATACCCCGACGGGCATCCCACCCATTCACTGGGGTAATTTGTTAGTGGGAAGAGCCTTGGATTACGTGATGCAAGATCGGGGTGTCTGTCTGAGCCGTGTCACATGACGTTTCTGTCCAGAGAAAGGAAGACTCGCCCGAGCCTCGGATTTCTCCATCTGTGCAATAGTCTGCTGTTATGCATTTCCGACATGAAAGTGTCTTGTGCAAGGCCAAGGGCAACAAATGCACAAAAAGTATCGTCACCGATGACTTCTTTTAAAACACGCTTGTTCCGTGGAGGGTTTAACCTATCGTCCTTCACATCTTAGTGTTAATTGCACTAGCTGTAGCCATTCTCCCAATTCCTCACTGTAATTAACAGTGAAAAAAAGAATTTCGTTTCAGATCAGTTTTCTACTCTAGCTCCACAGTGGCTGGGGAAAAGGGCTTTAGAGCTGGCCAGTTGCAAGGAAGATATATTGTAGAGGGATCAGCTGAAGGATGCCAAGGTGATAATGGTGAAAGTACTCCGGACTCACAGAGACTTAGGTGCAAATCTCAGTTCCAGTAGAGACTAAATCATCTGCAGAAAGTCATTAAACATCTTTAGACCCAATACAGTATGTAACAATGTTGGGCTTCAATAGAATATCTGTGGGCACTAACATTCTCAGATTCTACGGTTTAGGTTGTGATAGCAAAATGTGCCTTAGAAAATAAACTACTGTCTGGTATGTGATATGCTATTATCTTGAAATATTACCTAAAAAAAATGAGGAATATTGCCTATTAAATGGCAATTCAAGCCTGAACTACGGACAGATAATTACTGTCATTTGTAGACTCCCTAGCACAAAACACAGTGCTTCGTACACAGCATGTGTTTATGTATCACAAAGACACATTTATACAGTGCAAGTCTGCATTTTAATGCAAGAAAAAGTCAACTTTTGCTTGTGCACTGACATATTATGGGTTCATTCAGTCTGCTTATCAGAGATTCTCCTTGTTAATTTTTTTTTAGGTACAAAGAATTATGTAAATAGTAAAAAAAAGAGGAAACAATCTTAATATTTAACAGTAAGTTATTGGCTAAGCAAATGTAGGTATCTGCATATAAATGGAATGTTATACAGACCTTTAATGAAGATTATGCAAATGTGTACAGGCATTAAAAAGATATTCAAATTACATTGATAAGTTTAAAAAAGTTGGTTACCAAACAGCTCTCATAGCTCAAAAAAAAGTCTAGAAGGGCTTACACATCAAATGTTTACCAATATTCTGTATTTTCATGGTAAGAGTAAAGGTTTGTAAAATAAATTTCTTCTTCCCTTTTTCCTTTGTTCTTTTTGAAAGTTTAATTGAGATATAATTCATATACCATATAACTCACTCATTTAAAGAGTTGGGCAACCATCACCGCAGTCAATTTTAGGACTTTTCAACACCCCAAAAAGAACCCTCACACTTTTAGCCATAACCCCTGAGTTCTTACCTCCTACCCATCCCCTTGCAACCACTAATCTACTCTCTGTCTCTAGATTTGCAAACAGCCTCCTGAGTTACATTTTAAATTCACATTTATATACATTAAATTTGCTTTTCAGTGGAACTCACTTGAGAGTATGTCTAATGATCATGCATCAAAACAACCATTAGTTAACTGTTTCCTTTGGACCAAAACCAGGAACAAAGTTGCATTTGTTATTGTGGGTGGTCTTAGACCTGGCAGTAATGCTGCTTGGCATGTATGACAATCCTAAGCTTCCTGGGGAGAGAACTTTGTAACTTCTAGATCCTTTTATTCCTGACATGGGATCTCTTTTCATTTTTTGGAGAGGGTTGGAGACATGACTGAACCCACACCCTTACCTTAACTTCCATTTTCATGCTATGGTTTACATAGCCTCGATTTTCATCAGCAGTCACTGTTTTGAAGTGAAATGGTCTCTATATGAGAGATCTACTTCCCCACCTGAACTAGATCAACTCAAGTCATAAATATTTGCTTTATATTTTTGAAATGATTGTGTCAACTTGATCTTAGGATCACAAATGGAATTTCATAACCAAGAGAAATAGGTTGGTGTTTTAAAAAGAAGTTGCCTATTTTGTAAAGTTTAGCTATTTCAATATATATATATATATGAATTTTCATTACTCTAATATTCATCAATCATCTCCTGTGTAGAAAGCCTCAAGGTAAGTGCTCAGTTATGCAAAGAAGTATAATCTTGAGTGAGAAAAACTTATACAATTTATAAGCCTGGACCTCCAGTCTTTGGATACTATATTACTTTACTTATTTATGTTATTAAGGAAATAAGTCTCCTCAACTTTGATAACAAATCATAAGTCAATCTAAAAAATATATATACATGAAGTTGAACTATTTTGACAGACAAAAATGGCAATTTCACATGGCTCCATCTAATAGAAAAAAAGGAAAACTTGAACTAAGTAATAATGGTGAGTGCTTATCATTCACTTGCATGGGCTTAAGCTATTTTATAGGCATCGTCTCAGTTAGCCTTATAATAACTGCATCAGACAGGGAATATTTTGATTTCCGTTTTACAGATGAAAAAACAGAGTCACAGAAAAATTCAGTAATCAGCTCAAGTTCATAAGGTCAATAGGGTGTCTTATTGTATGATATGCAAAAAGGTCTGTATGACACCTATGCTCTTAAATATTGTTTTAAAGAAAACATAAAAAGAATTGGAGAGAAAGTAGAGGCTACGGAGTTCTTATCCAAGCGTCTAGTATGTAGTGTACTTGATAAAACTAGAGGGTAGAAAGGGAATGGTTAGTGCTAATAAAAAGAGCCAAACTATGAAATCCTTTCTATATCTTTATTTTCTATTCCAAAGGGCACAGAACATGTTTCCTTGCTATTATATCTCCCACAGAGCTGCATCTCCATCTAATTTTGTTTCTGAAGATTCTGAAAAATGGAGGCCCCAGTCAATTTCCTTTGGGTCAGTATCTCTGATTACTACCAAGAATCTTTACTCTCTTCGACAAGAATCTCATTTCCATATTAAATTCTTCTCTTTCCAATGGGCCCCAAATAGTGATGGTATCCAACTATAAACTAGTTAAGAGATAAGTTATATACCCATGAAAATTGAATAGCAAAATGGAACATCAGTAGAAGACATATATGGACTGTAAATAGGTCTAGTCCTGACTAACACATTCCAGTCAGAATTCTATTGCATCTATTATTCGGATAACATTTGGGCAGAGACATCTGCCTGGTAGGATACCTCTGAGTTTACTAACGACAATCAGCAACTGATAAAACACCAATGTGTGAACCACTTGACTCCACCTTGTGATGAATACTTTCCCAAAGTTCTGTCATTGTAATCCACCCCTCAGTAAGTTTTGCTTGCAAAATGTGTGCTGGCACCTGCTTCTGCCGCTATTTCAGAATCCTGACATCTATCAATGCTCTTTGGGCACTGGAATGATACAAGTCGTTCTCATAAGTCATTGGTACCAAAGGGCAATGCTAAGTTCTTCCAGAGCTTTGTGGGGAGAGCATCACAAAGATGCCCATAAAAGCTATCAGGCACTGCCCGCTGCATGAGCAAACCATTCAGAGAGAGGAGAGATACAGAGGAGTGTGATGGGGGGTTGAGCATGTGCAGGATAACTAAAATTAGTTTCCACTCTGAGATCCTCATTTCTGCCTTCTCTGGAATGACTGTCATTACCCACAGTTTTCCCCATACATGGCCCATTCTGAAACCATCCCCTTTCAGAGGTCTAAATGTCAACTGCTCTGAAAAAGCTACTGAAATTCTGATGATGAATGGATGTGTAACATTTCAAACACATACTCTGTGGAATCTTGCCACTTTGCCAGAAAGGCAGCCGGGGAGAAAACCATGGTCATAGACTGATGGAAGTCCTTCTTTCTGGCCTTGTAAAGTGATGCCTGAGATGTCCAGGAGCATTTTTGCGGTTGGTACTTCATTCAGAGACAGAGCTCCAACCTGACCTGGAGTTGTCCAGCCTTCCCCGTGTTGCATGTAGGCAGCCCCACGTCCCACAGAGGTCTGAGGTTGGATTGTTAACGGGCAAATGGAAAAACCCTCTCCCAGAGTCACAGCACAGAGCCCTTCAGAGACCAGCCATTCTATAGGCACAAAAAAGAAAGGCACGGATTTTCCCTGAAGTTCTCCTTTGGAGGAGACGGCACCTCACATTTGAGGCCTTGCAAAGTCTCATGCTACAATTACTGTCTCAGTTATTTTCCTTTGACCAATGGAATACTGCTTGGGGAAAAAAATAATCAAGCTTAACATCAGATAGGTATTTATTAGGGTCTTTGTTTGAACTAATAAAATAAAAAAAGCAGCATAGACATTTAACCCAAATTTCATAATTTTGCCTGGAAGTATGCTTCCCAATCGTAACCACTGAATGGTACAAGAAAAAAACAAAGCCTTTTATAGATCAGCTTAAAAAGCTATAACGTAAGTGGTTATTTTAGGGAGGTAATAAATATGTAACTGAGAACAATGGAAAAACTAACAGCTGATGTTATCCAAGTTCACGTTTGTGCTTGGGACCAGTTTTCCAGTGAAAGGATGCAGATGGAAGAAAATGCAGGTGTCTTAGCAGTAAGGATGATGAGGTCTGGAGGCTGTGCTGAGTGACTGCAAAAGTAGTCACGGGGGTCACTGGTGTTGAAGATTCGTGAGAAGGGTGTGAATGCATTTTTAAAAAAACAGCATGAAAATGGAAACAACTCTTGGTTCCTATTTTATATAATATTATTTTAAACATATGTATATTAAAATTATTAAATGAAATAATATAAGCAAATATTTGACTTTTCATCTACAACCTTACAAGATATATATTCAAGATATCCCCCAAATCTACCTCTTTTTTTAATCTTTCGTGAGGAAAATATGGGGACTACCATATATTTGGACCTATATGGGACATAAAAAATATATTTTGTAGATTAATATAGAGAAAAGTCAGGTGTCACATGAGAGAGATTGGATGTCATTGTGTCTACTGTTGATTCTAATTTTTAAAACATTCTTAGCAAACATTCTATAGAACAATAAAATCTGTATTAAGTGTCTGGAACTATTGAAACCATTAACGAACCTACTAAATTTATTGTTCTGATGCCATCCAGCACACTTCTAATTAAAAAAAAAACCTTGCTTATTTCCTCATTCATTTCAGTGTAGACGTGCCTTAAGCGTTAGGCTTCCATTCTGACCTTCATGATCGCTGTAAGGGGTCTTTGACAAGGGCTGCATCTGGCCAGACTCCTTTCGCCTCTTGTGTTTTGGTTTCCTATTTATATACAAAGGGTGATTTTTGTCTGTCCTGCTTATTCCCCAGGATTCCTGCGAGGGTCTGATGGCACGACAGTGACCTGAGAGTACTGTACTAGTCAAGCTGTCTTTCCTTAAATGTAGATATTTTAACAAATTAACAACTGAAATACTCAAAGCGTATGTTTAGGAAGGGAGGGAGAGAAGACAGAGGAAGGAGGTCAAAGAAGGAGGAAAGAAACAAGAAGGAAAGGAGGGCAGGTGGGAGAGGCCTCAGCACATCCGCCGTTTCTGAGCCATTTTGTAAAGGCTGTGGGTTTCTCATGGTTCCTGCTTTGCTTTGCCTCTGCTGCCTCTAATCACCTCAGGCACACCCAGGTAGCTACAAGAGGACAGGTGGGAGGACACCTCATGTTTCTCTGGGGTTTGCAGACTTCACTTTCTATCAACTTTATTTTCCTTTTGCACATACAGGATGGAGACTTAGTTGGAGTTCAGGGTCTGCCCTTCTCTTGTTTGGCATATTCTAATGGCTACCTTAGCCAGCTTACATGAAATGGGCCATTCCAATGAAGGAAACCTTCTAATGAAGTGATAGTTAACTGTGTCACTTTTTTAAAAAGTCATCATTTTAAAAAGCATTTCGAAGTAGTTTTCAAAAGGGTTTGTTCATAGCTTAAGGCATGATAAAAGGTAAGGAAGATATTACATTTTAAAACAAGATTTTACCTCAAAGGGAGGATAAATAGGTTCAAAGCTTAGAGCTGAACTGACCCCTACATTCGTAAAGTAATGGCAATTATTAGACCTAAGCCTTATTATGTTGAGCACTATTATCTCTGTTTATACATGAAAGTAAGGCTTTAAGAAGTTACAAAAGTGGCTAATCAGGACAAGCATCAAGGTTTTCTGACCACAGAGTCACTTTTAAGCAGCAGGAAGTCCTATGCTGGATTGTGTCTGATTCTGGACAATACACTTTGAATTGTGTTTTCAAGTCATGATGGTGAAAATAAAATCTCCACAGTTAAAAAAAAATTTCCAAGGAATAAAAAGAATAGAAACATATTTATAGATTCAATTAACAACTGAAATGGGAATACCACTATGTTGCTAGAGTAAATAAGATTAACGATCCTGTAAAGGAGAACCCCGACTGCTTGTGGAGAGCCCTGCGGATGACATCCCAGCGGACGTTTCCTCTTGCAGAGTCCGGAAACCAGCGAGCCGCGTGTGCTCGGAGCAAGTTTGTGGGCTTGGTTCAGGGCGATGGGAAAGAGTGGGTTGAGGGTAGTGGGGAGGAATGGATGAGAAATTAGCAATACCGGTTTAAAAGAAGAAGGTGAAGCTCATGTTAAAGAATTTACTGAGTTTACCGAAGACATTCGTTAATTTAATAAAGGTGCTTGACTGAGTGACGCAGGAACCTGGCATTTTCATCAGCAACAATTCAGCATGAAAGAACCACTTTCTATGGAGAAATTAACCTCTCATGGGCTCTGTACCAAGGAAAGAATAGTAAGTTGCAAAAGAAATTAAACAGGAGCCAGTATTTTTCGTTTCCCTGGAAAACCGCCTGTTCCTCTAAGGCTCCGTCCTCTGCTCCCAGGCAGCCTTGTTCACAGCTGTCTGCTTTTCCCCTCTTCTCACTGGTTCTGTCCACCAAGGACCTTGTCATGCTGTAATGTGACTGGTCCTGGTGCTGCAGGCCGTTTGTCTATTTCCTTCACCCGTACACATGTTTATGTACTGTCTCAGAGCAGCCACAATATTTGCCATCATCCCTGTGATTCTGTGGGCCCATTGTGCCCCAGAGTTGACAATATTCAATGTAGAGGTGACTTAGTAACTGTGGAAAAGACCCTAGCTTACTTGTGTAGACTGGTTAAGATTCTAAAGGGGTTGCTTAAAACTTGGGTTACACTTTTCTGAATTTTATAGAGGGAAATGGTATGTTTTACTGACATTCACAAATGTTCAGATTTATATGTGTGTTGAACTGTATTGCTAAGTCAAAATTCAGGAGCCCACAGTGCTTCACACAGACTTGATATACATTATTACTACTAGACTTGATAGTAATGTGAACTTCAGTTTTGGCACCTCCAGCTGCCTCCCGGACAGGCTGACCTGCTGTCCCATTTTCAGTTCAAGTGTGCCTAGCTAAAAATCTCCACCACGAAACAAACCACTCCTCAGATCCCCAGTTTTCCAATTTTTATCTTCTAAATAAACAGTGAGTTAGGAGTCACTGTTTACATGTCCTGAGCATCATCTCACTTTACCCTCAGAGGCTTGGGCTCCAAAGTCAGACTTCCTGGATTAAAATCCTGGTTCTACTACTGAGTACATATTCTGCAATAGGCATATTTTGCTCCGTGAGCCTTGGGTTCCTGGAGTGCAAAACAATGGCTGTCTTGTGGAACAGGGAGAATTGGAGGGCTCACTCATGCCATAAGTCAGTGCACCAGCAGACATGTGGTGGCTGCCGTGTTTGCTGCTGGTTGTTATTATTACTATCAAGTCATCAACAGCCCTGCCCCACCCTTGCAGTCACTTCACTCACCAGATGACGTTGCCTCGTACTTCCCAGAGGAGATGGAGGATGTTAGGTATGAAGTTCCTCCACTTCTCCTACAACCTCAAATGTGGCTGCACCTCCACCCATCTCTCCCTCTCCCTCCATCATAGACAAAGGCCTTCCCCTTCCTGTGTCTTCTCCTCCACTGCTTCCCAGCTGCACACACCCCCTCGCCCATCGTGTTGGCCCCTCTCGGGGGTGTAGAGCAGTGTTGCAGTGGATTTCTGGACTGTGGAACTGAGCAGAGCTGGAGTCAATCTTGGATTTTCCTCTTCCTGCCTCTCTGTCCAGCCTCTTGGGCTATAAAATGGAGACGATAGCACCTGGGTTGAAGGGTTTGGGGGAAAATTAGATGAGATAGTGACCATAAGGCCAGGGGCTCAGTGTCTGGCACAGGGTAGGACCTGAGCTAATGGAAGCTTCTTATTGCGATTGCTCTATCTGCTAGCTCTGCCAATGCTGGGCCTTGCCCTGCCAGCCCAGTGCCACTGTGCATTACACAGTGTCGGTGCTTAATAAACATTTGTTCTGGTGCTGGTGGTGAAGGATGAATTATTAGCCATGATAAGTTGTCTCTGGCTGGGGCTCAAGATTCCTGACTCCTCAGAGCACTGCCTGATATCACTACCACGAGCTCCAGAGAGCAACGTTTATGCAGCAGGGGGATGCTCCAGGCAAAAATCATATTATTTCTAGGAGGATTTTGCCCCAAACATAATGTATCCTCCTGATGAGCTGGACTGGCCTGGCCAGAGGAACGCTTTTTCCCTTGGCTACACACTGGCTCAAAGCTTCGAACCAAAGGGCTCTGAGGGCAGCAGCAGTCTTCTTATCTCTCTGAGGCCCGTGCTTCAGTCCCTTTGGGAAGAAAAACAACCCCTACAGAAAACACAGTAAGGAAAGAAGGGGTCTAGGGCCCCTCATCCTGAAGGCCTGGGCAGGAAGAGGTGGTTGGAAAGTACGTGCCCTCCCAAGGGGAGGATACCCAGAGCCTTCTTGCCTCCTCATCCACCAAGTTTCCCATGCGTTAACCCCTGGCCAGTATCCCCAAAACACCTATTCCAAGAGATGTGAGCACTGTTGGGGATTAGAACACAGCAGCAGTTTTGAGGAAGAATGGGGGGACATTTAAGGAAGTTAGCATCCTTAAACACAGATTTCTTTGATCTTCAAGGCTCTTTCTCTGTACAGTTCTACCTAAACCCAAGGCAGACAAATATGTGATGCTGTCATGTCAAAAATGCGTTCTTCTGTTTATTGGTTCATTGAGCATGTATTATGTGCCAAACTGGGTTCCAGGGATAAATGAATGGAACACAGCCTCTGCCCTCAAGTTGTCCATGGTATTTGAGAAGACAGGCATTCTATCCTTATCTTGGGGAAGCTGATACAACTCACAAGTATGTCAACCATGCAACAGAGAATGATCATTCTTGTGCCTGAAATAACAGCTTGGGAATGCATATTTTGGAATTCTTTTTATCACAAATGTGGTCATTTGGTTTTATTACAGAGTTCGCTTGGGTGTTATCATCTTAGCTGAGCCAATGTGCGGAAAGAGTGGCAGAATCAGGTGGCTGCAGAAACTGCTTTAAACCAAGTCCTACATTTTTCTATTATTCAGCTGTCCAAGCTTCATTTAGCTGTCTAGTTGGCTATTTAAAAAATTCTGTTGTGATCCTTTTATCAGAATTCCTTTTTGTTTCTGTTAGCAATCCCAACTGCACAAAATCCCCAGAGGTAACTAACCATTAAGTTCTAAACACAAAGCCTTGATAGATAATTCATTACTAATAGTTTTGAAGGACCTGAAGGACTATGTAAGTGGCTTTGGTCCCCTGGACTTGCACACAATGTAAATTGCATTAGAACAAGCTTAATTGAAGGCGCTTATCTAAAATTCACTCTGTCATTTTCTAGCCATATATTCACATTGCTCTGGAAGGGTTACTTCAGCAGAATTGCTCTCTTATGACATCATATGATTAGATGGGAACTTGACTCTGTAACCTGACCTTTTTCTATTGAAGGGAAGGAAGAAAAAGAGATTTTTCTTGGGGGTAGCTAAGCTTTTTAAAACAAAAGTGACCATCACTTTGTTTAGGCACCAGAAGTTCAATTCTGTAAATACATTTGCTATTCCAACATTACCTAAAACCAAAGATTATTCATGGCTTCAAGTTTCTTTTTTTTCTTTGTTGTATGCATGACATTTAATGAAGATGGGTCACATGTAGACCGTGATTTCACAAGGAAATGTATGATGCTCAGCAACAGTTCTGTCACGGCACACTTCAGCTATCGCTCTGATACGGAAGACCTTCTCCAAGAAGCCCTTTTGGCATGCAACCTTCTGAACCTGTCAAGTGAAAGTAGTCAGCAGAGTGGCTGCCCACTGATAAGGCAGGTCTCAGGTATTTCTCTCTCCTTCCTTCTCTTTTCCTGCAGAGTGTCTGAGGCCAGCTGGGCTGACTTCTGGTGTTCCTTCCAACATTGAGAGTCAACAATTCTCCATGCCAGGATTTGCCTCAATGGATCATGAAACTGGGGAATAAGGGGTTACTTTTGTAACATATAGTTATACATTCTCAGACTATGACAATGACATTCACAGACTGATTTGTCTGAGATGAGTTTTTAAAAAATAAACCGGTTTCCTTTTCTTGTAGGTATTCATCCTCTTGTCATAGTCACATTCCAAGTTCAATGTATCATGGGTGTGGTCTGCCTTGACCTTGCAGCTCTCTAGGGAAGGGCCCGGTGGTGACATCTCAGAGAGTGAATGTGTTCTGGTCCCCAAAAATGTATGTAGATTTAAAATTCGACAGACAGAGTGACTGTATTTTCTTAATGAAAACAAGAAAGGGGACTCATGTTTTACCTGTCCTTCTGGGAAAAAGGGACAGAACATTCGAAATTGGAACTACTCTACGAAATCTAAAAATGTTAGAGGGTTCATTCAGCCTTTAGAAAAAAACATATTAACAGCTAGTACAGAGAAGCCCATCATTCTATGCCTGATCTATGCCTATGACCATGCAGTCAAGGTTTATACCATGTCTTGTGCATCTTCTCAGAGTCCAACTATATGATCATCAGTCTAACAAAGGCTGTTCAGACAAATCAGAGGGAACAGTGGCAAGGGGATGAGTTCAAATCTAAGTTTCCCTAGTCATGTGACCTTGGGGTGATTCATTTAATCATTTGAATCTCAGTTCATCTGTAAAATGGGGAGACCAGTGCCCCCTTACAGAGTGAGGCTTAGATAATAGGTGCAAAATGGTTGCCATGCAGTAGGACTCAGTGTAGGACCCTAGCTTTATTCCCCTCCCATTCCATATTAACATGTTTGGAAAGCCCAGAAGACATACCCTTCATGGCTGCTTATGGAACTGGAGTCAAAGCAAATCTACTAATTTCTATCTGTGAAATAACTGCATTTATTCACATCTCTTAGTTTTTCTTCTGAGCTACTTTCCAGATCTGAGTGTCTTGTGAGGCGTGAATGGCAGCTTATCTTGCTGAGAGTGTGGAATAAACTCTTAGCAGCCTCTGGTGTTAAAGGGCTTGACTTATCTCAGCGTGGTGGCAGCGTGCCCTGGCTGGGTTTGCTCCTTTGTCTTTGCACTCCTATGGTTGCTTAGCACAGCTGTCAAACACCTCTAGTGATTCTAAGAGCACGTTGATGGACAGTCTATTCCACTCCTAGGACATCCTAGGTCAGTGGGCATTTTCATTTTTAGCATGTACAACTTAAGAAGCACATGCCAGAAAAGATTTTGTTAGCTTTAAAGAACTATGAAAATGTTACTTACAATACAGATAATGTAATCTTCTGTGACATGTAGAGCTTGCCTCACTTCAAGAATAAATGTGTTTCTAAAAGGAAGGTAACAAACTCCATTTGAAATGTAATTGGGAAGCTCATTATTCCAAAGAATTCTTGTGGTGCTTTCTCTAAAGCTAATTATAATACTATTTTGCTACTTTGGAGTTTGATAGATAATATTAATTTATATGATTTTTCTAAGTGTAGGCTTTTTTGAGCAAAGTTGGGTAGGGTAATTATCTCTTTCTTATCTTCTAGAATTGGAGATAGCATATGAGGTGCTAGTTCTGAGGATAAAAGAAGCCCTTCTCTCGGGACTTCTCCCAAGGGCCTCTATGTCACCAAGACAAAGGTCAAAATTGATCTTTTATATTAAGCCCTTAATCCATCTAGATATGATTTTTGCAAGAACAGTGGAGTAGGCAATCAATATTTCCAATGACTCTCACACCAGTTATCAAATCATGTTTTTCACCTCACCTACAATGGTAGCTATGATATATCAATTTTTCATATTTTTTAGTCTTTTCCTAGGCTTTTTTCTGTTTTGATCTATACTTACAACACTGTTGTTATTGTAACTGATTTTTAATAGGTCTTAATATTTGGTAAGAAAAGTTTCCCATCTAATTCTCTAAGAACACATTACTATTCTTAATCCCTTCCTCCTGCATACAAATTTTAGGATCATGTTTTGAACTTCTATTACAAGTCTTAATAGTAATGTAATTGAAATTTTATTGAATCTGTATATTGATTTGGGGTTACTGACATCTTTATTATATTGTCTTCCTACCCATGGACTTGGAATGTTGCTGTATTTGCATAGGTCTCCTTTCCAGCCCTTCAGTACATTTTTGTTTTGCTTTCCATGGGTTAAATAATGTATTGTAAAGTTGTGGGAACCAACACAATACTTTAAAATAGTGCTTGCTTCCCAACCCAAACTGTGCCTTTTGACCAGAAGACTATCTTATGCTCTGTTGCAGATCCCAGCAATGAATGGGGAAGGCAATAGAAGGGAGAGCCTCTGAGCCTCAACCAGAGCCCTCAGTGTCAACCAACACAAGTGTTGGCAAGGATGTGGAACAGCAAGAACTCCTCTTGGGAAGAACAGAATTGGAAAAGCCATTTGGGAAAATATTTTGGCAATAAGATTATTGATAGTAGCACTGTATATAATAGGGAAAAAGGCATGCAAGTGCTTGTCAATAGCATAATGAACAGATCAATCTTTATACATTTATAAAACCAATAACAATGCAATAGTGAAAACCAATGAACTATATAGTTACATGCATCAATACGTGTGCATCAGAAAACATTCTGTTGAATGTAAAAAAAACTAGTGATGCAAGAATCCATTATAGCATGATTCAATTTATATATAAGTTAAAGCTAAGCTATAATTCTTAGGGATTTGTTCTTATATAGTAAAATTATAAAAATGTGACAGATTGATTAGCAGGATTCAGTCTAGTAGTCATCTGCCAACCTCTGTTGGGGAAGAGACGAATTGGGAAGCATTATACTGGAGCTTTTAAAGATACTGGTCTTTTCTGCTTTTTAAACTCAGTGGTTGGCACATGGGATGTCTGTTTTATTATTGTCTCAAATTTTTTATAGACTATATAAACATTTTGTGTATATGGTAATAAAACTTTAGAATGGTGAATTAATTCTTTGCAAATTTTTAATGAGTAGTATATTATGGTATATAAACCAATCTAGAAATATAAAGTGTATCTAAAGAAAATGCATGCATACTTTAATGACAAATATTTATTTTAAATGGTATTTATGATTTTATGATATTATTATAAGTAATCTAAGGAAGAAAATATTTGAATATTTGCTATGATTTATTCCTTTAATGACTATTTATTAACTGCTAAGTACCAAATGAAGTTCTAGGCATTTATGATACATCAGGGGACAAAACTAGGATTCTTGCCATTGTAGATCACAGATTCTAGCTATAGGGTGGATGGCAGAGCTACAGACAGAAAACAATGAGCCTCCTATACTAATAAATTGTATCTTACGTTGGGAGGTGATGAGTACACACTAGAGCAAGGTCAGTAAGCTCTGGATTACTTGACAGGTTGCCATTTTGAACAGGGTGGTCAAGGTGGCTTCACTGAGTTACTTCTGAGGAGAGACTTGAAGTGGGTTAGAGAGTGACCGTGTGGATTTTAGAGGGAAGGTTTTTTTCAGGCAAAGGGAAGAGCTGAGCACAGCCCCGAAGGTGGGAACCTGCACAGGATGTTTAAGGAATAGCAAGGAGGCCACTGGGGCTGGAGTGCAGTTAGCAAGTGGCGATGGTGTCTGTGAGGCAGTGGAGGCCGTGAGGACTTTGGTAAGACTTTGTCGCTGGTGAGGAAAGGAGTGATGCCCTAACATCGTGTCAGGCTCCTGATGTCCCGTTGAGAACAGGCAGTTAGGAGGGGAGACAGAAACAGTTCGTAGCCTGTTGCTGCAATCCAGATGAGGGGATGAGGCAAAAACTACTAGTCTCTGTGTATTTCTGAAATTCGTGGCGTTCTATGGAGAATAAACATTATTTGACCACTCCACATTTTCTCTTTCTCTGACCCACATTTCAAGTAAGCAAATATATTAATGAGGGCTCTCAATCTTAGAATATGTTGACAGTTGTATTTAAAATCTAAATATCCAATGTCCTTAAATTTCATTAAAATTTTAAGTTTTCCTTTACTACTTTAAAAATCCTCTAACAAGATTATGGAACATGTACCCAGTGGAATTAGGCAACTACTATAATTAACAGTTATGAAGACTAGGTGGCGACATGAAGAAGCCTGAAGATGGAATATTCAGTGAAAAAAAGCAAGATGCAAAGTTGTGTATTTGTGTATTGTGTATTTGTATATGATGATTGGGAAAAAAGTGCCCATCACCTCCTCATTGGCCTCCCTCTGCTTACTCTTGGACCTCATTGCCTCTAACTCTCCCCAGGCTCAATTTTCTATAGCCATCCTGACCTTTGCACTGATGCTTATGCCTCCCAACTGTGCTGTCACTTCAGAGTCTTTGCATGGGCTGTTCCCTCTGATTGCAATGCTTTTCCTTCATGGGCCTGCATGGCTGACTCCCTCACCTCCACCAGGGAGGCCCTCCCTGATCTTGACAGTAGAATACCAACTTCTCCACTTTGGTACTTCCTGTCCTCTTACTTTGGTTTGTTCTTTCCACTGTACTGATCACTCTCCAAAGATTCTCCATTTTACTTGTATGTTGGTTTATTGTCTCTCTTCCCCTGACTGGATACTAAACTCCACAAAGTCAGGGGCATGGTCCATTTTCTTCAGGTTTTGATTTTTTGAACAGTACCTGGCACAGAGGAAGAAATCTTGTTGAATGAAAAACTATTACAAAAGCCTGAATTTAAAAAATTATTAACCTGATTATTGATGATACTTTACCTTATAGGCCTTATTGGAGAGTGGATGGATCATACAGGAGGTCATTAAAGGAGGGAGTTAAGAGGTGACTTAAAATCACGTACACTGGAGGAGTTGAGGTGAGGAGATGGCCTGGGTACATGAGAGCCACTTGGCAGACCCATAAGCCTGGGGTAGAGCAGCAGCTGAAATGCTGAGGGGTCAGGAGAGGCAAGACAGCACTTCCCCTGCTGAAAATGTGGGCTTGGCCATATGGAGCTGATGAGAAATGCCACTGTCAGGGCAACTTCTAATCCTGGAGGGAGAGGCTGAGGTAGAAGATACTAGAGGAGAAGAGCGGGAGCTCTCTGACCCATACTAGGGACAAAGGCACCACAAATGTTTTTTTTTAGGTACAGTGGGCAAGATCAGGACTGGAGAATGAGAAGGCAGCCAGAGAGCAGGTGCTTGTAGCAGGCAAGGGAATGATCAGGGTAGGCTGTCTGTCCTCACGTTGAGTCTGCAAATGCTAACAGCATGTAGCCTGCAGAGCTCTGGCTGAGGAATTGTAGGCAGAACTTATACTCACCTGTTCTAGGACAGCAGTGCTATGTAACACTGACCTGTCCACATGTTCCCATACAGGTTGGTAATGAGCTGCTGTCCAAGCGCCTCACCTAGCAGCCCACCTCAATCTCCCCAAGATCCCGAGGTGATGCTTGGGGCCTCTGGGGTCCTGCTCTGGCACTGCAGCTATTGTCTGTTTGGATTGTCTAGGCTTTGTTACATAGTTGGCTAAATATTTTATTGCCTCACCTGGCTTGAGAAGGTATATCTCAAAGTCCTGAAAATTTCCAAGTAGGTAGTATAATTCTTCTGAAGTGGGGTTCAAGGTGGAGGTGTTCCAAGAACTTGGAGTCGTGTTCAAAGACCTCCTAAGTTTATTGACCTCTTGTCACTTGGGAGAACTGGATTGATTACACTTACCCAGGATCTGTTCACTACTCACAGAGAGCAGAAGAATTCATAAGGGTGTTGTCTGATGAGTCTAACTGTGTCTGGATCACAGATCACTTTGATAATCCAATGGAGTTCAGTCTTAGATTCTTCAAGTTTGTACGGTTATTGGAACTAGTCTTAAAAGTTGGCCTAAAACTTTGTAAAGCAGAGACCCTGGAGGATTTTGCAGCGGGATTGAAAAGCATGATTTGTAATTAGTATTTTGCTTTCCATCTGTGGGAATTCTCTTAAAACATTTAGATATATCTTTTTTATCTTTTGCTTAGCAAAATAGGGATCTTCAGTTCCCTCTAAAGGAACACATTCCAAATGAGTGTGATCCAAAATAATGAGATCGGTACCGAGTAATAGAATAGATTGTGTCAAGAAAAATCAAGATGGGGGAAAGATTGTGAAGATATTTGGGCCTTTTAGAGTCAGATGACAGTCATCAGGAAAAGCTTCTTGAGAAAATCATGAGGATAAAGAGACTCTGCAGCTAAAACTGTAAGGTGTCCCAGCCTGGAAGACAGAGCCAGCTTATGTTCCCTTCTTCAGGGCACAGTGCCCAGTCTCCTTCCTCAGCCACCACTGCACAGGTGTGGGTCATAAGGACCTTGCATTTCAAGAACTCAGAGGCATTGAGGTGTGGTCATAAACATTTTCCTCTTCTATCTTTAAGTCAACCAAACATATAAACATTTATGATGGAGAAACTCATCCAAATATTTAATCCCATAGTTACTCTAACACAAGTACAGGGAAACTAGTGAGATCTCAGTTACATGTCTCCCGCTGAGAGAGTGAAGAACTAGAATTCTGCAAGGTGGGATGCCCATCTCTCCTCCTGACCTTTGAAACCGGTGAGCTCGGCTTCTAAGTACTGCCACTTACTCTGCTGTCCTGTGGCAGTTACACGCACATGCCTGCCATTCAGAGTTTTGGAGTGTGCGTTGACATCTGTGTGTGTGTGAAGATAAATGGGTGCTTGTTTTGATGTGGCACATGATACAAAGGCCCTGGTATGCCACAGAAACCTGGCAGTGGAGCCCAGCCTCAGGATGGGCTGTGGCCACTGGACTCGCTCACTTGGGGACCTGGTCTGGGTATAATTGATTTTCAGTTTACAATTGTATTTTTAATGTAGGAACAGAAGCTTTAACCAAAATAGCATTTTGAATCAAAATTAACAACTGCTAAACAAATGGGCAATTTTGAGGAGAGATTGTTTCTCAAAATACAGTCCTTTCTATGGTTGTCCAAAAAATTGCTGTAAAAATGTACACTTTGAGAGAGTGAAGAAGTGGAAGATGACTATAAACTTTAGGGAACCTAGAGGAAAACTGAAAAGTAGGGATACAGTAGCTTACCTATTGGGGTAAATGTAGGGATATTTCACTCTGAAACTGGGAGGGTACTCCAAGGTACCAGATAATCTAGACACAGCCTTCTGGACACAGTGCCAGGTTGCCTGAATAACGCATGGGAGCACACCGAACAAGTCAGGGAGACACCAGTCCCACCATCTCAGTGAGAAAGACCCCCCCTGGAGCTGACCACGGGACCATCCTGACTGTACCATATGCTGCTACTGCCTCTCCTTGGGTAGGTGAGAGACACGAACTTGATTTGTCTTTCCCAAACCACACACACATCAGTTTCATCATTCTTCTTCAGACCAAGGCATTTGGCATTTTTCATCTGCCTAAAAATGTTTGCCAAGCTTTTACTGGAGCCACTTGATCAATTTCATTTAGCCTTAAAGACGGATTTGGCAGAGATTTCAGTCGTCCTATAATTCGCTGCAAGAGCGAAGGACCTGAGCTCCTCATGCCCTGCCAATTGCTGCCTGCCCCTGCCTGTGGGCTCCCTGGGAAGGGCTGGGCTGGGACTTAGTTAGCCTTTCAACATCACGGCCCTTGCCCCAGGCTAGGAGAACACTGGCTGGAAAGTCTGAGGGTATTCTTTTTTCATAAGGATCAGACTGCCTGGGTTCAAATTCTGACTCTATTACTTTGTAGCTTCATAATCTCTGGCAAGTTATTGAAACTTAGTCATCCACATGTACAGTGGAGATAATAATCAGGTTATTATGGGAGGGCATTTTTGGTGATATATGTAAAGCTCTTAACACAATGCCCATTTGTAGGAAAGCACCTAATACTTAGTTGCTATTATAATTAAACACTTGCCCTATTTTTCAAAAGCCATTTTAGCCAGATCAAATCTGAATATGAAAAAGGCTATTGACCATGAAGTTTATACTTCCCTGTTTTTAAAAATGTAAGCTTCTAAAAATTTATGTATATTCACTTGCATCTGTTAACTTAACTTGGAGATATTAAATATGTGTTGCTTCTTCAGAAATGTTTATGGGAGGATGGAAACACTATCACTCGAATTAATAGGTATCACCATTGATGTGTATTGTGTTGGTTCTTAGTATCTATCATATGCATGTGTGAAACTGAACCACGTAAAAGCAGAATTTAGGCATTCCTGCCAAAAGGAAGTGAATTGAAAGGAAGAGTAACAGAGCCTTTCTTTGCAAGGAGAAAATTGTCCTATCTCTCAGCCAGTGTCAGAATGTGGACATGTTTACAAAATGCTCATTAAAAGAAAAAGGGATTGCAAGATAGAAACAAAAATCTGGTGCACAAGTTTACACTAGAGAGATAAGAAAGGCTAGGCCCCTATAGGGGATTTTGTTATCCAATTACTGCAACCTGACTTTTAGGGGAAGAGGAAGAATGGTAGGGGGAGGGATAGAGAAGAGAAGAGTTTCCAAACTTGTCTGCAGTGACAGGAGACATTTACGCTCCACAAGATAAAACTGCCACTTAGAGCCCAGGAGAGCTAGACCTCTCTGGGGGCTCGAGCAGAGTCATGGGCACTCCAGCCCCACAGCTGTGTGCTCTCTTCTGCCTGGTGGCTCACTCCGTTTCTGGCAGCCCCATCATGAGCCTGGAGCAGTCGTCTCTGGAAGAAGATATGCCCCTATTTGATGATGTCTTCTCAGAGCAAGATGGTGTCGACTTTAACACATTGCTACAAAGCATGAAGAATGAGTTTCTCAAGACACTGAACCTGTCTGACATCCCTACACAGGATCCGGCCAAGGTTGATGCACCAGAGTACATGCTGGAACTCTACAACAGATTTGCAACAGATCGGACCTCCATGCCATCGGCCAACATCATTAGGAGTTTCAAGAATGAAGGTAGGCCTACAGTTTCTGATGCAAGTTGGCTCGGGTTTTTTTCAAGGAGCAGTAAGTAAATTTGCAATGCATGGAAATAATACAGATGAGGGCAAATATTCTGTGTAAGGGTATGTGTACACAGATACACAGAAACAATGCAAATCTGGTCAACACCATTTTTATGGTAATTTCCCAAATGGTATTAAAAGGGATGAAAAAATACTTTATGGAGGCCATAAAGTATGATGTCACAATTGGATCTTTAATTTTTTTAATCTGGACAGCAAGTAATACAAAAAATTCATGTTTGTCTACTACTTTACCTTTGTTGTTTTCCAGATAGGCCTCAGTTTCCATGTGCCTTTTAATTGACTACAGAATTTGTCAGCTTCTACTTAGAATCAAGAGGATGAAAGCAGACAAAGCACGCAAAGTTGTGATGCATGTTTTGCCCAAATTTTCATTGAGTTTTCCATTTTGTGATCTTATTTAAGAAATGTTCGAACAGTATGGAAACTTACTTTTCAGAGATTCTTCCTGAAGTTTTGTTGTGTTTGACATGACATGTATATCCTTGAAATACTGTTTATAGTTTCTAAGAAGTGTGTGTGACCCAGTTAGTGATCCAGCTTATTTCTGTGTCTTTATGAAGAGCAATGCACAAGCTTTAAATATCAGTGGGAAAAGTAGATTTTCTCCCCTAGATCTTTATTCAGTAGCTAAGTCTACTGACCTAGAAGTTAATCCTTTGTTTAATGCAGTGCTAGTAAAATAATTTTTCCTCTATGGTCCAAGGAAACTAATTCTTTAATATTTACCAATTATGCTTTTGTTGTTAACCAGGTATAAAAGAGGGTTAATGTGGGCCAGACATTCTTAAAAGCGGAAAGGCGATAATGAGGAAATAGCTCAGGAGTTGAAATTTTGAGACAAGGTTGACTTAGTAGTTGTGGATAATTAGCTTAATGTCTCTGAACCTCAACTTCCTCATCTGAAAATTGGGGGTAATATCACAATAATGAGCATATTATAACACATACGTGACACAATAATGAGCAATTTCAAAGAGGTTAAATAAGACAGCACACCAGTTGCTGTGAAGTGAAGAAATATTGGTTATTACTAATGGATTTCTGAAATTCTGGGCATTGAAGGAACTGTTGAGTAGGGATTGTTTAGTCCTAAACATGTCATTTGCCTTTAAAATTTAGGTAACGGCCAAAACTTCAAATATTTAGTAACATATTGAAAATGTTACTTAGCAATGTAATAGAAGGCAAACTGAAGTTACTGATCTTTTTGCAGATGTCAGTCTTTTGGAGGCGCCTGTTTTGCAGGCCACACATTTTCATAGCCTTTGGTGGCACCCTTCCTAATGTTTCTCATTACTGATCCCCTGGTTCCTGGCTCAGGGTGTGGGCGGGCATGTGTTTTCATGCCCTGGGAAAATCGGAGGTTTTCAGTTCTCACTTCTCCAGTGGAGGATTTGGATTATCCGATTCCGGAAGTGGAGTTTACGGAGCTGCTTCTTGCAGATCAGGGAGGGCAGGAGCAGAGCCCTCACTGACAGCTCAGCTGCCCGCGCCTCTGTCGGTCCACACGTGGAATCCTGCACAGGGCCCGCTCTGTTGCCTGTGAATGTCTCTCTTGACTGTTTGGGTCTGCTCAGTGTAGCTCCCTAGGACACAAAGACCAAAATGAAAAACAACAGCTAACCCCTGGCCCCCCAACTAATCTAACTAACTAGGGGAAAAGTTACTGCTACCTTCAAGGTGGACAAAGCATGACTTCAGTTCCTACCCCAGGTCTGACCTCACTTTGTCACCCTGGGGAAGTCAGTTCTGTGCACTGAGGCTTGATTTCTTCTGGTGTAAAATGAGCAGAATAGCAAGACCTGCATATAGGGTCATTGTAAGAATGAAAATAATGTTTACAAAGCACCTGGTACAAGAAATTTGAGCAACACACATTAGTTCCCTTGCCTGCAATGTAACACCTTCATTTATTACTTACTATATTTGAACATGCACAGTGAAAATTTTTTTTAAACAGCTTTACTGAAGTATAATTGACATACAATAAACTGCACATATTTAAGACATACAATTTGATAGATTTTAACATGTGTAAACTTCCACTGAAACCATCATCACAACCCAGGCAGTGAATATATTCATCACCATGGAAAGTTTTCTTGTTCTCCTTTGTAATCCCGTCCTCCCATTACAATAAGCTTTTACTCTATACTTTTCCCATGGATGTAGTAACCAGTATATTCCCTGTTTTTGGTCTTCTCATGTTCCCTGTCCAAAGGGAGTTAAGTCTCCTCCATTCTTATAAGGGGGTGGTGGGGGACAACTCCCAAGTTACTTGAAGTATTAAAGACAGATAACATGCTCAATAAATCAATTGATCTGATCGCCAGAATCATTAACTGATCCTCAAAATCATTGAAAATCAATATTTTTAGTGTTCTACCTCTGCTTAAGGCATTGTGGTAGATTGAAGGCATAGAAGGGAGTTTAAGCTGTGATACTTGCCAGCATCATGCTGGTCTAGTTGGAAAGATCCATTCATAAAAAGATAGCTGAAATGCAAGGATGAAAATAGCAAAGGTCAAAAGAGAGCTACAAAGAGTAAATAATCAAGTGACCTGGAAGAGAGTGAACTTTCAGCAAGGGTGGTGAGGAAGGGAAGGTCCCATGAGGAAGGGGTCATGGCTAGATAGGTGGAGGTAAGGGGAGGTGGAGGTGAGGGGACCCTTTCCAAGAGTCAGAAGAACATATCCGAAGGTACAGTATACAGGAAAGCAAAGGGGTGTTTTGGTAAGTGGTGAAGACGTCACACTTTAAATAGGAGGGTTAACGATTTGTTGAACCTTTTGCTAAATAGCAATTGATCAATTGCAATGTTCCAGGCACCGTAGGGGATGAATAGGATCTGATTGAATCAAGAGGTTAAGATGTACTTATAGCAAGTTTTGCGACCTATGCTAGAGTTTAAGTTCATTCCATTGAAAGGTATTTCCCACTGGCAGTGTATTAGATGATTGTAGGTGGTAATCAGAGGAAGTTGTGAATCATGTGAAATCAGTATATGTTTTTATTAGTACAGATTGGAAAAAATCAGTATAACTATCATCTCAAACCCCTCATTTCATGACTGGTGCTGCTTAGGACAAATCTAAAGACATACTAAGTATGCAACTAATCAGATAAAGTCAAAGAAAAATGAAAACTGTACAATCTGGAAAAGAGACCCCCTGAAATCATAAATTGGGTATATAGTTGGGAAACACTGCCGAAGAGGATAGAGAACCCCTTGGTTGGTGGTCCTTAGCATCCGCAGTGTCACAGAACCCTCCTCTGTTTGGGGACAAGTGCTTTCAGGAATTCCTTGTAGGCATGTATTACCTGGAGCAAGTGTACAGGAGTTTGGACTCCTGTAAAATCCTCATATAGAAAGTCAACATGATAATATGTGGAGGTGTGCTTCCAAGACAAAATTACTTTTCAAATTTTATTTCATAAATGTTCTGAGTAACTTGTATATCTCCATGCCGGGCACTCAGGGTATAAGATTAAGACAACCAACCTATTTCCAGGGTTTTTTTCCTCCCATTCCTCCTTGCCAAGGACCACATTTCAACGTTCAACAGCCTGGTTTTATGGGTATCTTGTTGACCTTCTCAGACGTTGGTGTCTAGAGCAAGGGTTAGCAAACTTTCTCTGTAAAGGGCCAAAGAGATTATAAATATTTTAGGTGTTATGGGCCATATATTCTCTGTTGTAACTCTACCAATGTAGCACAGCAATAACCACACACAACACAGAAATGAAAGGGTGAGGCTGTGCTCCAATAACACTTTACTTCCAAAAATAGATATCTGGCCCTATTTGGCCTGTGGGGTAGTTTACCAAACCCTGATCTAGATGGAGGTCTTTCAGGAAGACCAGTGTCCAGCCAACTATGTGGAAATCTCCACCCAGTACAAATGCAAATATGAAAAGCCATGAAATCCACATGCCTGAAAAGCTTCCAGAAAAGAACCATCACTACAGTTTTCACCTGATGACTCTCCACTGATTACAAAAATTGGGGGCCTGCTGCACAGTCTCCTAGGTGCCCCCTAGTTTTATACTTCTGCAGCTGACAGGCTGCACAAGCAAGGCTGTGAGAGCACTCTCCCATCCCTTAGGCAGCCTCCTTCCAGTCTAGTCCTGTCAGCTAACCTCAGTTCAGCATTCCGCCTTTCACCTTCCAGGTACCCTTTGTCAGAGTGCTAACATTGATCATCTCCCTCTTTCTCCCTGTATCGAGCTTCCTGTGTGGACAGGCCTTCTTACTTCATAAATAAGCTTCTGTTTTTCTTGGTGCCATACCGTAAATCTGATTTTGGTCTTTTATTTTTTTCAGATCTGTTTTCCCAACCAGCCAGTTTCAATGGGCTCCGAAAATACCCTCTCCTCTTCAATGTGTCCATCCCTCACCATGAAGAGGTTATCATGGCTGAACTCAGGCTGTTCACATTGGTGCAGAGAGATCGCATGATATACGAGGGGGTGGACCGGAAAATTACCATTTTTGAGGTACTAGAGAGCAAACGGGACAATGAGGGTGAAAGAAGCATGCTGGTGTTGGTGTCAGGGGAGATCTATGGAACTGACAGTGAGTGGGAGACCTTTGATGTCACCGATGCCATCAGACGTTGGCAGAAGTCAGGCTCCACCACTCACCAGCTGGAGGTCCACATTGAGAGCCGGCATGATGAAACCGAGGATGCCAGCAAGGGACAACTGGAGATAGACACCAGTGCCCAGAATAAGCATGTCCCTTTGCTTGTCGTGTTTTCTGATGACCAAAGCAGTGAGAAGGAGCAGAGGGAGGAGCTGAGTGAAATGATCTCTCATGAGCAACTTCTGGAGCTGGACAGCCTGGGCCTGCATGGTTACCCCAGTGGGCCTGGGGAGGAGGCTTTGCTGCAGATGAGGTCAAACATCATCTACGACTCCACTGCCCGCATCAGAAGGAATGCCAAAGGAAACTACTGCAAGAGGACCCCGCTGTACATCGACTTCAAGGAGATTGGCTGGGACTCTTGGATCATCGCCCCACCTGGATATGAAGCCTACGAATGCCGCGGTGTTTGCAACTACCCCCTGGCAGAGCATCTCACACCCACAAAGCATGCAATTATCCAGGCCTTGGTCCACCTTAAGAATTCCCAAAAGGCTTCCAAAGCCTGCTGTGTGCCCACCAAGCTAGAGCCCATCTCCATCCTCTATTTAGACAAAGGTGTTGTCACCTACAAGTTTAAATATGAAGGCATGGCTGTCTCTGAATGCGGCTGTAGATAGAAGAGGAGTCCTGTGGCTTATTTAATAACTGTAAATGTGTATATTTTGTGTTCCTATTTAATGAGATTATTTAATAAGGGTGTACAGATCCTAGAGGCTTGCTCCTTAGGGAAATGGACAGGTCAGTTTGCTGCAGGAAGTGCATGTTTTGCTATGCATGTTGTGCCTTCCAATGCATTTTGCTTTGGACTTGCCATTTCCTGGCAGTGCCATTTCTAACAGCAAGTGGCAAGCCCACACTGCTTGTCCTCTATTTCAATTGGAAAACAACAAGCCCTAAGCAGAAATACAATGTGGAAAGGTAGATATTTGTGTATGTATATGTGTACATAGATAAACTTATAAAACTGTTTTTGGTTCTATAGAGGTAAATTATACTCACACACACACACACACATGACTCAATCAAATGTGTACATGTTAAAAGCCAGTGGTATGTTCTCAGTCACCTCTTCTCTGAGTAGGATTTATGTCAGGATAATTTGCACCAGGAATTTAACCATCCTAGGAAGTATCACATTTCTTAAATACTATTAGAGATATAGGCGTAGTACTTTTCAGTTGAATTTGTGCCATTGCTCAGAGCAGCAGGGCCTATAAAAGACGCTGCATGTTTGCAGGGAGGGGTTACTTAATACAGAAACCAAGTGGCTTCATGAGGCAGTGACCTTATCCAATACCAAAGAATGAGCCCTTGGGACCTCAGTGCACTGAGGGCAGCTCCTGGTCATGAAAGGAAAACAGAGGGGACTTCAGGATGACATCTGTTCCTGAGATGATAGGAAAGCAAGGCCATGTGTTGGTTTTTATTACTGCAAAACATAAGGAGGGTGGGAGGGGACTCATAAGGGAGAAGGGGAAGAGCATATAAATAAATGCTATCCTAGGATGTGTTTGTAAAATTATAAGCAATTCTAATTGAAGAATTAAATCTTTGGGCAAAATAAAATTATCGAAGACCAAGAGGATGAAACTCAGAAAGGATCTGTTTGTTGGACTCTTCACTTTTTCATAGTTTTCTTCAATTTTAATATCTCTCCCTGGACTCTGCACCTCTGTTTTTGCTTTTTTCCAGCTTTTTCCTTCCCTCTTTCTTCTTTTGCCTAGCACCTTCCTTCCCCCATTCCTGTGCCCCTGGAATCACTGGGCTTCATTGCCCCTGCTGTGGGCTGGAAGGGGTCACCTGGAGGGGTTTGCTCTCAGGAAGAATGGAGTCAGTGCTTGATTTCTAGATTTCTCCAGATATTTTATCTGATTTCATTTTAAATGTATCCTTAATTAAATGTTTTGTTCATGAAGAATACTTAAGGATAAGAGGAAGAAAACCAGAGTTTGAATGGTTACATCCAAATAACTGAATTAATAAAGAGATACACAAACAGAGGCCTTGAAAGCTAAGCCTGAATTTTGAAATCAGGTTTGCCCCATGGTAGAAACCCTGTAGCCCTCCCTTCTTCCTATTCTGCAGTGTTCCTGTTTTGGATCTGACTAGGACTAAGGTTCCTGATGGGAATGGCCTGGCAGGTCTGCCCGCAGCTAGCCAGCAAGAGGAACACAGGCCCTGGCTCTGGTCTTGGCACCCACCCCCACCTGTCCCCTCAACATCCCAGGATCAGGGGCTTTGTGCAGGAAGAATCAAGCAGTGCAGTCCTCAAACTGTCCCTACACCTCCAGGCAGACACAGATGGTTCACACCAGCGTCAGGAATGTGGTTTCTAGTGCATTGTCCCCAGTCACCCGGTTTCATGCTTCCTTAGAAGTCTTGCATTTTTTGACCCTGGGAAACCATCAGCCTCCCTTTCACAAACCTCTTAGGGTTATAAACTCATATTGCACTAGAAAACAGAGGAAAGAAAAGCTATTTTGAAGGACATTTTGCCCAATTTGGACTTCAGCTCTGTACATCCACTGCCCACTGGTGTCCAGAGGGCAGATCCTGGGGAACTGACTTCCCTGGGAAGTGGTATTTTGATCACCAGTGAGTACATAGTGCTTGACAATTAGAGACGGCCAGGCAGCTCAGCCATTCATTTATGTAACTGCCCCGTATAAAATGCTGTGTGAGTGAGTGAGTGAGTGAGTGAGTGAGTGAGTGAGTGAGTGAGTGTGTGTGTGTGTGTGTAACTGGCTTTGGATAGCCACACTTAGAGCTCTCAGTGGGAGGGGCATCCTTTACCCATGGTACACACGATATACTCATATACTCTATGGTACTTCTTATCCCTCTTTAAAAGACACTGAAATAAATACATGGTAAAACCTCGGCTGACCAGGATAGTTCTGGTTACATAAAATTTAAGCAAAATTTTCTTTATGTCTAGAATATATGAGAGTGGTGTACTAGAAAATGCTTTATAGCCAGGAATCCTGGGAGGTCGGGGAGTAATCTTGATTTATGGATTTCAATGGTGTATACACCCCACTATGGTCTATTTCAAATTACCAATTTTATATCAACTAGCTAGCAAAATTCCCGAAAATGTAACAACCTGCTCTCGGGAGCCACGGGTACCAACCTCAGCACCCAGCTGCTATTAGCACGCTGTCATTATTAGAACACAGGGATGTGCCAGCCCTGCTTTCCTGTGCCAACACTCTGCCAGCTTCCTGGAGAAATCTTGTCGCACGCACTTAGAATCACTCTTCTGTTAAAGAGACGTGAAAATCTAGGCTGTCGGCGACTAGGCAGCATATCCCAGGTGTTTCTCCTTTACCACAGTCCAGATGTAAACGTGTATGTCTAGGCTTTTCTTCTTCCCGTGGAAAGAGAGCACGGGAAGCCATATATTGGGAATCCAAATGTGGCTAGTTGCATTTTTCTTTTTTCTTCCTTCTCAGTAAAAACAGAAGATAGAAAACATAGTAGGGGAGTCCTCCTAGCTTCCATAAGGCCTCTTCCTGCCACTATTTGCCATCACAGTATTAACATGAAGCCATCAGCTCACCAGACCCTGAGGAAAGTAGAACTTGAAAATGTCTTCTGTGGTCATAGACCTTGGCTATATCCCACACCCCAGTCTTTTTCACACTTTTATGGTAGAATTGTCACCACTGAAGATGATAAGCCTAAATGATTCTTGAGAAGGGTTGTAGCAGAGGGACTTTGACAGCCAACAACTGAAATATTTCTGTAAAAGTTTCAAGGCTTCCTACTATTTATTGATGGATATATTTATTTTTGTAATATAGTGTAGAATACCAAATGTTTTATTTTTATGTTTGTGATTCCGTCTTGATGAAAATAGTCTCCTGTGCTTTTCAAATTGTACTTTCTTCAGAGTATGGCTCCTTTACAATATATGGCCTGTATTTTCATCTCTTTTTTGAATTAAAATTCTGTTACTTTAAGGAATCTTGTCATAACTTTGTATATTTGTGTCTTGTAGGCATGCTGTGAGTCCCCTGACATATTTACTGATTTGTAAAATAGTAGTTTTAACAGAATAGTATAGTTTTAACTAAAGTGGAGGTGTTCCAAAAAATATTTAACCAATAAATTGTCATGTTGTTCCCTGAACTTGCATTGTCATTTTTCCCTGAGAAGCAAATATTGTCAGGCTGTGAAGGCTGCTCACTGAGGGAAGGCAGTATTTAATGGGGACTTTTCATTCCCCAAACTAGATGCTTCCCCTCTGACTATATCCACTGCCATCACTGACCCACCAATTCAGAGACCTGGTTGGACAAATATGTTTATAATTGGACTAATTACTCTACAAATGTAAAAAAAAGGTTAAGTGAGTCCCAAAGCAATCAGTCTCAAAGTGCCTAATTCTTGCCCTTTGTATAATTTTTGGCCTGGGAAATTAATATAACTTGTCCTCAAACTGTTAGCAAATATTTTGGTATTCTTTGGAATCTATGTTCTTCAAGTCAAAGATATTTCCGTAGAAAGGAATTTTACATCTCACTTCTTGCTGGACTCAGCAGCAGCCCATAAAGCCCAGCAGTGTTGTGGCAGAAACATTTACAGTTTGTCTGTGACACAGAAGTGACACTGTTCTTTTTTAAAGATTATGGATCTTTTCACAGCATCACCATGGGTTATACTTAGCCCTTTGCAGTGCTGGTGAGAAAGGAACACTACTGTGACTCTGCATTTTCTTGCCCCTAACAGGGACATTTGACTTCACACATTAGATGGAAGGAAAGTAGGTAACACTGAACAATAGCAGCATGAAAGGGTGATTCTGGGTGCGGAAATGTATCTGTGAGATACTAACCTCATATAGGAATGACTGTTGTGAGCAGCATGCTTCTGTCACACACAAGTACTCGTTTTGTGCACTTTGGGCCTGACTGTTGTGGGGAGGGTGGACATGCTCGTGACATCTAACAAACTTCCACAAATATGGGAAATCAGCGAATGCCCAGGCACACCCATCAGCTGAAGCACGTTCATTTTCTTGTGTAAAACCTGTTCATTATCTATGTCCAGATTTGTGTAGTGATTTCTAGACTAAAAGGAAGATGGAAATATTTACACTGTATTCATAAACTGAATGTGTACATTCAGACTCATCTTGCTAAATAAAATGGAAAAATTATTTTGTTGATAATTATTTTTCCTTGAGCTGAAATCCCTTTTGCATTCTGCCCTGGCATTTTTTTTCTTTTCACCTTTGCATTTCACAGTATATTAAGATGGAATAAAACCTTCGACTTCGACTCTATGAGGAGCATGGCCTGAAGAAACAGTAAGCTGGTTTTAGCTTCTAAGTGGCCTCACCGGAGAGTGACGTTCTGTTGTCATGTGGGTCTCCCTTTGCACACAACTTTCTGAAAATTCCATCAATGCCAGAGACATACATAGAAAATGAAATTGGCTCTCTTTGTCAATAACTGAGAAATATTTCTTCTTTGAATTTAGAATGAGACAGATTAAAGAGCAATTACTTCTTAATTGCTCTCTAAATATATATATTCAAATACTCAGGATATGTAAATCTATTTATTAAAGTAATATATTTGAATATTTTAAATACTAAATATCAGAGAATATTCAGGCTGAATTTCACTGAAATTTGATTATTGAACCTCACAGCATCTCAGGGAATTTTACCAATTCTCTATACCTAATGTGCCCCTCTCCCTTCAGCAGCCCACCAAAGTACTTTTCAACTTTTCCACAAATCTTACAAAAGAGAAGGGTAGGCTCGCCCTTCTTAAGGGCCCCTATTACATTTACAGAGGGCTGTGCTTTGATTGTATTCAACTGAACAAATAGTTTAGATCACTCAGCACACAGGTCCCTGAAGGAGAGACAGAGGTGAGAAGAAAGTCGGTAGAGTGTTCTTCCTTGTATTAACTGAAGTCTCGCCTGGTGTCCGCACCACTTCCTAGGCCTTAACTCTGGAGGCTGCACATACACATCTAATTTGTCTCCATGCAAATAACCTTCCTGTCCTGGATCCACTGCTCCCCACTTCCGGCAACGGCGTATGTCTGAACACATGGCCAGACACAATGAGCAGAAACTCACTGGCTATGTGGTAATAGCCAGGCAGAAACAGATGGGAGGCCAGCACCGGGACTGGGCCTACTTCTGAGTGGGGGACAGACAGACCCTGCTGCCTGTTGTGGGAGGACGTTCATTCTAATGGCGGAAGGTGGGATTTGAAGGGGGTAGAGACAGTCCCAGGTCAACTAAAATTTCTTTCAGCAGACAATCGTCCTGCACAAGTAGACAGTCCTCTGATACCCAGCTGCGGGTCGGCAGCAAGCACAGCTGTCGTCCCTCAGTATCAGGGAAACTGATACGGGCAACACAAAAGTTGTAGTCCTGGAGGAAAGGGAGCAGAGAATGCAAGATGGGACTAGGCCAGGGCTGGACGTTAAAGGCCTGGAAAGCCGTTATTATGACTTGATTTTGAATTCTTCAGCAACCTTTTCATTCTCTTCTGTAAAGAATTCCATTTATGGAAGTCTCTCACAGTCTGGTGCCTGGACCCATTATCCACACATGGTCGAACCCGGGCATAGCAGCCACGGGACCAGCTATCGTGGTTCTGGGAGGTTCCAGTCTCCAGGTGCAGCCTGGGGGGGGCACTGGGTGGACACAACTGCACGTTATTTGGGGGGTTTGTGTACTTACAGAGTAAAAGATAAAATCATTTTCAAAGCTCAGATTACACATTTAATAATATATTACAGTCTCTAATAGTGTTCCTAATGTGAATTGACCTTTGTGGTATGGTGGGAAAATAATGCCAGGAGTCTGGCTGCATGTGACTCCAGTCACACGGATGAGAGCCCACTTTTGTGCAGAAGAGACTATTTGTAAATAAGGGGCCTATTTGGAGAAGGTGAGAGCTTGTTAACTGGGGTGGTTATAAATGGATGATGCCATTATCTCCAACTCACTCTCCCGAACTGTCAGTGTACAAGAACCAGTTCCTGCCCCTCTGAACCTTCCTCAGACCATTTGCACAGATCCAAAGTGCTCATCTTGCCCTGAGAAGAAAGCTCAGAAAAACATGGACACCCCCATCCACTTTTACCCCGACATGTGATTCTGAGACTTAAAAAAAAAATTCAGGCCTCTCAGTTCACACTGAGTTTCTTTGGTGGGATGCGTGAAGCACCATTGTCATATCAGGATTTGGCAGAATTTCGCTAATAGGACACAGAGCCCATGTTCTGGCACTGCCTGGGAATAATGTTAGAAAATCTAGTTCTGACACTTTTTTAGGGTCCCTACAATGATACATATGACCCATAACCTAACCTAACCAATAATGAGGAAACATCAGATGAACCCATTTGAAGAACATTCTACAAAAGAGTCAGACTCTTCACAACTGTCAGTGGAAGGCAAAAAGAGAGGAAAAAGGCCATGTGTGATCCTGGACTGGATCCCAGATCCTTAAACAAATGGGCAAAACGGATATTATCTTTTTGTTAAGCTCACTGCTGCTCAGCTGGTAGCATTTCAAATGACATTTATTTAAAAAACTCTTCTGCCTGGCTATTACTTTTTTTCTGCAGCTGTGAGAAATTAGTATGGGAGGACTAACCAGGCTTGTGCCCAAGGCAGTGCCTAAGAAGCAAGCAGGCTGCACCTAAAGTGAGACCTTTGCCCAGCAGGCAAACTCAGCAGAAAGAACAGAGCCCAGGGAAACTGGTCATCGGCATGGCAAAGCCTGATGTCAGTACGAAGCTGCAACAAACGTGTTCCTAAAATAACCACACTCAACACTCTATTCCCCGAAAAGCAGCATGCTTTTCAGGCAATAAACCATCTGTTTCAAGTGTTTAGAAAACGAATCTCCAATCACTGGTAATTTAAACTTCCTTATGCCCCAGTTCAATGTTTGATAAGGAAAGAGTGCTAAGGGGCTGGGAACTGAGTTACTATATTAAGAAACCAAGCCAGAACACAAACCAGCCCCCTGTGGTTATTTTGTTTATGCTCCAGGCCCATCTGCTTTAATGAACATAATATTTACATGAGACCAGCTCCTTTCACATCTTTTGCTGCAACTGGCACATGGTCTGTTCTTTGTGCTATTGTTTTAAAAGTTTCTGCAAAATCACAATTGAGAATATGTTTGAATGAGGTGTGCACTGTGAAATCACATCATAGCATCCCAGTCCCAAGGTCTGGGCCCACCTGTTTTGTGCAGTGTGAGGTGAGGCATCAGGTTGCCAGGTAAAATACAGGTGTCCAGTTAAATTTGAATCTAAGATAAACCATGCATAACTGATTTAGTGTGTCAAATCAGTTACACATGTTTTGCGGGACAACTTACAATGTAAACATGTTTATTATTTATCTGATATTCAAATTTAGTTGGGTGTTCTGTGTTTTTTATTTGATAAATCTGGCAGCCTTAGTCAGATATTGCTCAGAAGTTTACATGAATGGAATGAGCCAAAGGAACATGATATATCCCTTCATTCGCACATGGGCCATTCAGAGGATCATAAATCAAGCCTAACAGGGTTCATTGTAGAGGAACAGCTTTGAGATGAGAGGTTGAAATCCACTTGACCCTGATACGTACCAATATGAAAAACAGTAGCACTGTCTAGCACATCATTCTTCCAATTTCCCTGGAAATTTTCCCTTCAATGTTTCTCTTTTCATGTTGACTTTGCGTATTCGTAAAAGTGAAGTTCCTGAGGAGAAGGATCTGCACATGTACTATGTATCATTCTGAGAGATGCTAGCAAGTTACTCTCCAAAATGGTATACCAAATTACAGCTTCACTTTCTCTTTCAAGTTCTTTGAAAACCTCCAATTTGGCAACTGCCTCTCAATGTGTAGTGACCACGAGCTGGCTGCTTCCTCCTGCTGAACCTGGGGAACTAGGAGGGGACCCCAGGTTCTTTTGTCCGTCTACAGTCCACCGTCTGTATACAAGAGTGCTATTCTGTAGTTTCCAATATTCAACACTACTGCTCTTCTTCATGGATGTTGCTACAGTGGAATTGTGTTCCCCCCAAAATATGTTGGAGTCCTAAATCCCAGTACCTCAGAGTGTGACCTTATTTTGGATATAGGGTCTTCAAAGAGGTAGTCAGGTTAAAATAAAGTCATCAGAGTGGGCTCTAACCCCATAAGACTGGTGTCCTTACAAAAAAAGGGCAAATTTGGATACAGATAGAGACATGAACGCAGGGAGAATACCAGATGAAGGTGTAGGGCAGCATGATCATTCTCCAAGCCAAGCAACCCCACAGACTGTCAGCAAACTGCCAGCAGCTAGGGGTGAGGCACGGGCCCGTTTAGAAGGAACCACCCTTGCTAACACCTTCATCTCAACCTTTCAGCTTCCAGAACTGGGAGGCAATAAAATTCTGTTGTTTGAGCCACCCAGGTGATGGCATTTTGTCACATCAGCCTGCAGAAACTAATCTAGATGGTCAGTACAGTAAAGTCATGGAAATAAATTTAATTGGTTTCCTTAAGGATTTTGGTGAGCTTGAATATATTTTCACGTATTTCTGAACGAATTCTCTTTATCCGACCAATAGAATTTTCCTGTCTTTTATCCACTGTTTCTGTTCTTCTAATTGATTTGTCGGAACTCTGTGTACTCTGTGAAATAACCCTTGGTTATGTGCTATCAATAGTTTGTCGCTTATCTTAATTTTTTCAAAGATACTGTATTTTGCTGTTCACAAGGTTTACATTTTTATTTAGTGTAATCTGTCGGTCTTTTCCTTTGGGGTCTCTTGGTTTTTGGTATCATGCTTAGAAATGGGTTCTTCATTTCAAAATTATGAAAATGTTTGTTAGCAAATTACTGTTTGGCCTGGCTAAATGAAAAAGCCAAGGGAAAGGGGAAAGGGAGAGGGGCTAGACCATCATAAGCCAATTTAACTGGTCCTGGAAGAAGTTTAAAGCTTCACTTTCTCTTTCAAGTTCTTTGAAAACCTCCAATTTGGCAACTGCCTCTCAATGTGCAGTGCCCACGAGCTGGCTGCTTCCTCCCGCTGACCCTGGGGAACTAGGAGGACATTCTTTTGTGCTAATGTCACTCATGTCCTTAGGCAGTCTTGCTGGATGGTCTTCTTGTCTATCACCATGTAACAAACTGTCCCCAAACAGCACCTAGAACAATACCATACATGAAGCTTCCTCACTCACACGTGTGGCATCTGCCAGGGGCTCCTTGAGTCTCTCCCTCTTCTCCCCATGTGTCCCTCCACAGAGCTACCTCAGGTAACTGGACTTCTTATATGGTGGCAGAGGGTTTCCAGAATGTGTATCCCAAGAGTGACAGAGAGGCAGAAGCCGTATTGTCTTTGATTATCTAGCCTTGAAAGACATGCCACATCACTTCTGCCACATTGTACGTGGTAGGAGTCGCTAAGGCCAGCTCATTATCAACAGGATGGCATTGGGACTCCATCTTCTGAAGGGAGGCGTATGGACGAATTCTCAGACATCCTTCAAAACCCCCATAAACAGTGTCTAAAACATCTCTAAGTACATCCTCTCTCTTCTGCACACTGCCCATATGGGGTCTGTGGGAAGCACATGCGCCTTTCTTGCCGGCCTCACCCTGAGAGTGTGAGCTCGCGGCTGCTCAGCAGACTTCTGTTCTTGGCTCCTGCACCACAGCAGGCCACCAGCTCATCTCAGGAACTTGGTTGGGCCCCTCCCTCAGGACCCAGGAAAAAAGCCAAGCTCTGTGAGGGGTACGATGTGAGGCAACTCCTACTACATCGAACTGAAGGGCAGGCATTCCTCCTCCCCTTAATTCCAACAATAAGAGAGAGTCTAAGTCAATGAAGGGACATTCAAAATAAATAGTTACTAAAACCAAATTCTGAAGAATACTTGTAGACATGGAAAATATTTCCTTTATAGGAAAATATTTGCTCTTTAACTAAATCAAATCATGATAGGTTTTTAAAACTTGGCGACTCAAGATGGCTAAGCAATATGTGTTAGCTAGAGCTATAAGCCTCTTTCAGCTCTAGTTGGTTATCAAATTTTAAATAATTCTAGTTTGGAATTCATACTGTTTGGACAAAGGAATAACAGAAAAACTAAGTAACTTAACTAAAGTCAATGAATCAATCAGTGGAAGAATTAACCACAAGACCTAATATTGTACTTCTCATACTAAGATTCAACCTCATGCAGCAAGATGGCTTCAGTGAAGTTTTGACCTAAGATTTCCCTCAGTACTTGTTTTCTTCATAAGCAGAAAACAAACAAAAAACTCCAGATGCCAATAGGCTATACTCTTTACTTTCTAAACTGTCATGAATGTATGTAAGCAAAAGCCAGATTGTAGCAAATAAATACTGTCAAGCAATATTTTTCAATAAGTAGGGATCTACATCACGTTGAATGCCACTGGCTTGACGAGTTCCAAAGGGAGAAGAAAAGTGCTTTTGAAACAACCCAGGACATGGTGTTGAAAAGCCACATGTGAAGTTAGGTAAAAGTTGAAGGCAGTGTGGATTCACCTAGCAAGGGCAGTAACCAAGTCCCACAATCCATCACCTTTAGGTTTGTTGTGCTTTGCCATGGCAACTGCTTATCATCATAGATGTTTTTGGATCCACAGCTGACACTTGAGGTAGTGGCTTTTCTTAACTGGATTGACAAAGGAAGACCAAATGCAATAATTAAGTGACAGGGCAAGAGATTTTCACATGGAGGACATTAAGGGGTTTATTGTAACCTTAACTGTTCTTCTCATGGTCACACCAGTGACATCAAGAAGGTACTGAGGGGAGACTCCTGGGTACTCTGAGCTCTGATATTCACATATGAGATGCAGCTAATCAATCATCACAGTTAATTTGAGCCTTTTAGAGTATTACTAATGCTATTACTAGCATAGTAACTTAGAATCAATGATAGAAAGATCAAACTATTGACCTCTAACCCTTGTGCCCTGCAAATTGGACCACCCTAAAGCCCCATGCCAGATTTCAGACTCTGTCCTCCCACGCTGAGCCTGCATGGCCATTCTGTCCACTGGTACAGCCCTAGTCCCTGTCTTCTTAGACCATCAAAGTACCTCACCATTCTCTTTGAACTTTCTGGAGTGATGGCCCCAGGGGCCAGGTGAGTGACATAAACAAGCGAGGTGGCCTGGACACTGTGGGGGGCTCAGGCTCCACTTCTTGGAAATAGCAGCTGGCAGTCCCAGGTAATTGTTGCTACAGTAGAGTTTAGCCCATGTGTACCAGAGCTTCCAATTTTTTAAGACAAACTAGGAATTAAAAAATTTTTTACTTTTTCTGTCTGAATCCAGAACATGGTTATATACTGGGAATTACAAATAATGTTAATTGTGAGCCAGATTTGGCTCACAAGCTACCTCTTTGCCCTCTCTGGCCTTGGGGTTATTTGGAACACTCAGAGAACAACCTTCCTCCTGACTAGGGCTAGGCCTTTTCCCATGGAGCCTATAGGTCTGGTAATTGTGTCCAGAACCAGAACCATTCCTCTGGAGGCTCATTCCCTGTTTGACTCTAAGCTGCTCTTGGTAAAGCTGGCTCAGAAGCTGGGTTGGGTGCTTCCTGGTCCCCCCAGGTCTTGGGAGTGGACCTCTGTTCCTTGGTGATGGAGAGTCAGCAGCATCCTTGAAGTCCCCAATAAGACAATGAAGGCCTGCCCTTGATCCTAGCATTGTTCCTATAGTTCAACATTAGATGGGAACTTTCTTCCACCAAAAAGCAGTCTATTTCAATAGTTCTCAGGCTAGTTTGTGCATCAGAACCATCTGAAGAATAATTTTTAAAAGGGAGTCTCTGGTTTTGTCCAGGAGAATCAGGTTCAGTCTAAAGGATATGATGTCAGGCAGCAATTCCCAAATATTTCATTCTCAGGACCCCTTTGCATCCTTAAAAATGACTGAAGATCCCAAGAACTTGTGTTTATGTGGGTTATATCTATTGATATTTACTACAGTAGAAATTTACACTAAAAAATTAACATATTTATCAATTCTTGCACTTTGATATAATTAACATATTTTGTGAATAATAAATATATATTCCCCCCAAAATTGATGTTACTAAAAAAGTGGCATTGCTTTACAATTTTGCAAATCTCTTCAAAGTCTAGCTTAATAGAAAACACCTAGATTCTTCTGTCTGATTTTGCATTCAGTCCATTGCAATATGTTGTTTTGGTTGAAGAGATGAAGAAAATTTCATTTATAAATTTGTAGTTGGAAAAGGGAGACATATTTTAATAGTCTGCCCAGATAATTGTGGATATTCTTTGATATTACACTAAAACTCAGTGAGTGTTGGTTTCTTAAATGTTGGCTGTATAGCCTCTGGAAAATTCTATTGTATACTCTGGAGAGAATGATAAAAGCAAATAATGTTTGTTTGTTTTTTTTTTTTTGAGAGGGCATCTCTCATATTTATTGATCAAATGGTTGTTAACAACAATAAAATTCAGTATAGGGGGTCAACGCTCAATGTACAATCATTAATCCATCTCAAGCCTAATTCTTGTCAGTCTCCAATCTTCTGAAGCATAACGAACAAGTTCTTACATGGTGAACGAATTCTTACACAGTGAATAAATTTTTACATGGTGAACAGTACAAGGGCATTCATCACAGAAACTTTCGGTTTTGATCATGCATTATGACCTATAAACAATCAGGTCAAATATGAATATTCGTTTGATTTTTGTACTTGATTTATATGTTGATCCCACATTTCTCCTATTATTATTATTATTTTTATTTTTATTTTTAATAAAATGCTGAAGTGGTAGGTAGATGCAAGATAAAGGTAGAAAACATAGTTTAGTGCTGTAAGAGTGCAAATGTAGATGATCAGATGATCAGGTGTGTGCCTATGGACTAAGTATTAATCCAGGCTAGACAAGGGCAGCAAGACATCCACGGATGCAGAAGATTTCTCTCAAAGCAGGGGGGGTGAGGTTCTGCAAATAATGTTTTAGTATTATTGTGAACATAGTTTTGATCTCTATGGACTTCTCATGTAAAGAAAAGAGCCCTTTCCTAGAAATATGTAAGTCTGGATTCTACCTCAGGCTGTGCAATAATTAGATAAGTGACCTTAGGAAAGTTTCCTACCTTCTATGGCTCATTTTCTCAACTGTGAAGTGGAAGTTTGGAACTGGAGTAGTATTTATCAATGAGGAGCCACTGGTGTTTAAGGCAGACTAATTGTTGTGAAGGACTGTCCTTTATGCTGTGGGATATTTTATTATCTCTGGCTCCCCAACTAAATACAAGTTGAGCCAGACCTCAGCTTCAATTCTTATAACACATCCAGAACCCTTGAAAGAACCCTTTGGAGAACAATATTGTCTTAAGTTGGGACCAGTTAGATTAAATGAATTTCAGGTTTCCTTTTAATTCTGAAACATATTCTATTAAAAAGTGGGAAAGTAACCTAAAATAATTAAACATATTTTGAACTTCTCCTTTGTTTTGTGTGTGTGTGTCTGTGTGTGTGCTTGCGTGTGCTGAGTGTGCATGTGTACACATGTGTTTAGGTGTTATAGATGTTCTTAAATACATTTGACTTGAACAAATGGTTGTAACTATTTTAGTCTAGTGACACAGAAGGTAACAAAATTAGAAGAGCAGGAGTAGGGGCAGGAAGGGGAAAATAGAGATAGGAAAAAATCCATGTTCTCTTAGCCACATTTTTACAAACTAAGGACTCTTGAAATCTTTAATAGTAGATAGCCCTTTGCACATTCACTTGGGCAGCTGAGCAGAGGTGTGGGAAAGGAGAGCTGAGCTGTCCCTAGACTACCTACAAAACTTCAGGGAACCTATAGAAAGCAAGGCAACCCTCCCTCAGCCGGCTTGGCCTCCTCCCTGCTCCTGAAGGGGCAACAAGGCCTAGCGTGTGACAGACTGAGGGCAGGGGACAGCCAGCCTGCCTGCCCATTACTCAACCTCTCTGAGAGGGGCATTCCCACATTTGCTGAGAGAGAAGAATAAAAGCACCTATCTTATAGACTTATGTGAGGACTACATGTGTCGATACATACAAAGTATATGTGCCAGTGGATGAGGAAGCAATACATGTCAACCAATAGTATTCCTAAGTGAAGGTAAGAGGCCCACCCCTCCACTGGAAACCCTGGACCACCTCTGATGTTTTGTTCACCTTTCCCTGGTACATTTACTCTGCTCTTTTCCCATAAGGCCAAACCATAAAGCTGACTTTACCATACTCTTACATGTACCCTTGGGTGGTTATTATAATAGGGGGAAGCACCATCTCATAACGTGGATGGCTTCAGCAAAGAGCTCTCAATTGCTCTCCTGATGTCCATTCTAAGTGACAGCAAAGAAATTGCCCAAAGCCCTATATTGCTAGCACGCCAGAGGTCTGGGGGATTGGCTCACACATTTTTAAATGGGACTGATCTTAAACTGTCTCTTTTGGAAATGAAAGCCCCACAGAAACAGACCCAAATGGAATTCCCACGATGTTTAGCTTTGTAGTGACTATAAGAAGAAAATCCCAGATTTAAAAAAGAAACCACCCTCGCATTTGAAAAGGTTTGGAGGTGAATCTTGGAGTGCTGCCTCTTCTAAATATGGCAACTCACAGAAAGGTTGTATCTTCTTATCCTCCTCCACAAAGAAAGAGATTGATTTACATTTGTGCAGTCTATGCAGAGCCTCCCCCTGGACTCCAGCAAATTTGTACTTTCACATCACAAGAGAAATGAGGGTGGGGGGAAGATAAGAAAGCGAAGGAACCTACCTCCTGGGTTAACTGTGGACCTATATGCAATGTGGCTTCTGGCTGACTCATGGAGTTCTGAGAGAGTTCTGACAGATGTGTATATTCCATCAGCATTGCAGAGATAAGGGGAAGGTGACCTCATGGCAAAGCTTCTGTATGTTTGTGTGTCTCTGAATAAACACACTCTAGTTGAGCTTCTTGGTCTGTATTTCTCATTTCTGTTCTTAAGTAGCCCAGACACTTGACCACTCTTTCCTCAAGATTCTAATGACCAGCTTAAGGACTTGATGAACAAGATGAGTTAGGGTCTCTTCCAACCCTGTACCTGTATAAATTTATAAATTCAAAGTGCCGGAAATGGCTTCAGAAATCATAGATGAACTCTGTTATTTTTGATGTGGACACTGAAGCCAGAGTCTTCCAGGATCAGAAATTGCTTGCATAGAAGGACCGAGGCAAGAGCTCCCAACACCCTTTCTATTATTTACTCCAAGGTTCTTGAAATTGGAGTCTATCTGCTCCCCTGGGGGCCCCATGCACAATGTACACAAAAGTGTAGGACACAACTTGGGGCAACTTCCTAGAGCTTCAGTTTTCCCTCAAGGCTGATACTTATGACAGTTTTCCTATCATGTGTATCACATGTCCCCCCACTCCCAGAATAGTGCCTGACATATTGGGGTAATCAATACACATTTGGTGAATGAATGAATAAATTAATGTTAAAAAGAAAATATAATTATTTCATCAAAAATTTTAGCTTACAATGGCCTTAGAGATGAGACAGTGGAAATATCTGAGAAAACTACAGGGGTGCTAAAACCATGTCTCAAAGAAGGAGCTGTATTGTGACTATGTGCCTCATTTGAAAATCTTTTTTATACGTTACCAAAGTTCAGTGTATTTTGAAATTAGATGCATAAGGAAATTGCTTCTTTTGTTCATCTCTACGGGATATAATCCCTCCTCTTTCCACCTGTACAATCTTTTCTTATTATTTTCCCAGGGAAGACTTCCCTGAACCCCTAGACTCGGCTAAATCCTCCAGTTTAAGGATCCACTGGATGCTGCCTTTCTCGTTTGCAACATTCAACACTGTTGATTAATGTCTGCCTCCTCAGCTAGACTGTAGGTTTCCTTTATGAGATATAGCTCACGTTGATCTAATTCATTGCCTAATATCCCTTATGCCCTGACCAGGACCTGGAACATGGTAGATACTCAATAAATAGTGATTAATTGAAACAGAAGTGAATTTCTTGGGCTAACCATAGTAGTGGGTGTGGCTAGCTTATCCTGCTCCAATCCAGAAACAATGGTGCTTGGCCTGTTAGAGTGTTAGCAGCTCAGTTCATACTGGGCACTAGACAGTATTTCCTGATGCCCTGGTTCCAGAAGCTGCAAAGACCTCAGGTCACCGACTCTTCAGGCCCAGCAGCCACTCACGGTGACTCAGGCTACTTGTCCATCTCTTTCCACCAGGGCCGCTGGTTCCCAGGATTGCCCTATATCTTAGCTGAGAGCTAGTGAATGTAGAGAGTTCAGCAAGAAACTTGACTAAAAGGCTTGGTCTGAGGCAGTAGAGGTGCCTGAGGAAGGGAGAGGATGGATTCAAGAGAGATTTTTCAGAAAGAAAATTGCCTGAGCTTGGGAAGGGAATAGATATAATGGGAACAGGGGGCAGGGCATGGAGAGTCCCAGATGACTCAGTGTTTTGTTGCTTGGATGATTGCCTAAATGGTGCCACTATTAACTAAGACTGATGGAGGGGAGGAGGCTGTCCAAAGGGAAAAACCAAGGCTCCAGTCTGAGAATACGGAGTGTGAGATGCTCACCCCCACAGTGGGTGTGCTGGAAGTATGCTAGAAATACGAATTTGGAATTAGAAATATGAATTTGGAGGTGGGAGAAAGGTCAGGGCTGGAGATCCATACTGGGGAACTGGAAGGTAGCTTTCATCTGTCAGTCACCTCCCACAGGCTGTCCTGCTCAGAGTCAACTGCCCAGCTCTCTGTTGAAGATCCTGGGTTGGGAATCCCTACATATTCTCTCTCAATACGGGACCACTGTGTCTGTGGCTTCTGGGTCAGCCTGACGAAGGTAAGGCAGTGGCTGTGGCAACCTCACGGGAGACACAGGTCAAGCCACCAGACTTGGCCCAGCTCCCATTAAAGATCCATCCCTGAGCACGACCCCAAGGCAGCAGGGGCTCCGGCCCTGTTGGGCTTGGCTGGGCTGTGATGTGTGGGGAGGGGGAGCACATGAGTGAAGGTGTAATAGAACTACATGGGAATTTGCAAATCCTAATAGAAAAATGGACACTTGTGAACAATTCTATAGAAACACATATGTCAAACAAGGTAGACCTGGGATGTGCACAGGCAGACAGAGATAAATGTATTTGGTACTCATTTTGTAAGGGATTCTGCTTGGCCTGTCCCCTCTAGTCACTCAGCTTGGTGACTGGCTCTCTCTTCCTCACCAGAGACTGTATCTGTTCTTGGACTTAAGACCACAGATCCCTTGATTTCCCCCCCACTTTATCCTAATTTACCATCCCCTCCAAGGTTCACTCCCATGCCCATCTGTCTGCTGTCCATGGGTCCATCCACCTTCTGCCTTATCTTCTAAGTCATTTCTCTGTCCTTTGAGATCATCCACCAGGCAAGGCTCCAAGCTGGATTTGGATCACTTTCTGCCTTCTTCACTTGTGCTCCTGGGCTGCTTTGGGGGAACCACACAGTCAGGAGGTGGATGTGGGTTCTCCATAGTCTCTCAGCCTCCAAGACTGCCTGAAAATCCTTCCAAGTGTCACTGGCCTTCTCTGTCTTCCACTTAGCTAGGTTCCAGACCCTTAACTCTCTTCATGCTCTGGGCCCCGTGTCCTTCCCTTGGATCTCATCTACTGCTGCAGCTTCACCTGGAAAAATTAGGTTGCTTCATCTGCTTCACACAGAACACAGGTGTGCACAGCTAAAAATGAGCGTGAAATGGTTACACATAAGACCCTGGGATGCTCCAGCCAGGGGTGAAGAGACAGGATTAAAAGCAATTAAGATAAAAATGAGACACAATACCTAACATTTACTAAGCACTTACTATGTGCCAGGCAGTGTTTCAAGAATGTCATCTTACCTTATCCTCCTGGCAACATCACGAAGTAGTGGGTAGAAACGGATCCCTTGCTTACTCCTGCCCCTTCGTTAAGAGAACCCCAAGGCAGTGCACACCCATGGCTTGGCTCATCATTGGTCTGAACAAGCCAGGGTGTCCTGCACTGCCTCAACCGTCTTTATAGCAACAGGTGGCCACGTGACCCCATTCTGAGCAGTGGAAAGTTAAGGCAAGTTTTCTGGGGATATTTCTTTTTCCAGATGCAGGACACTGCCTCCAAAGGAGAAAGACATTTGTCCTCTGCTCCTTGACTTTGAATGTGATCAAGCGGCCTGAGCTGAGGTGGCCGTTTTGGAAACATGGGCAACCAGCATGCGACAAGCTGAAAGGCTGAGGATGCATATGCTTCTGTTACAGCACTAGTCCTTTTGCTCTGGAAAAGTCTGCTCATCAGGACCATCTTTTAATAATTTAATCCCATACCTATAAGGGATGTTGCCTGGGCTGTTTCCCTTGCCAGAATGCCCTTCTTAGTGCTCTTTCTGAAAATCTGTGTATTTTTTAACAGGGAACCCTATTTAAGTCTTTAAGAGAATTTTAATTTGCTTTCTTGTAGCTATCTCTCTCCCCTTCTAGAAGGACCCTTATGTGAGGGCAAGGACCTTGTTTCTTGTCTTTTTCACAGAGCTTGGCATTCACTAGGTGCTCCAAAAGTATTAGTTAGAATAAATAATAACATGCCTGACATGTGATTATTAAACATATGTAAAATTCAATCCAGGGATGCTTTACTGCATATTAGCTCTCCAAAGGCTAATTATGTATATATTTTTTGTTGAAGAAAACTTTTATTTCATGCCATTTCATGTGTACATTAATAGGACACATATATACACACACCCCAACATGTTTAGATGGAAACCATGCAACAGGAATTTTTGGTGGGTTGGTGTCCCCGGTAACAAGGATGATGTGCTTCTTTGAGAGAACTGGTTCTGCAGAACTTTTAGCCAAGTAAGCAATCTTTCCTTTTGAAACTATTGGAAGCACCTGTGGGCATTCCATTCTAGGTCTTCGAGCAACAGCTGGACCTGCAGGGCCTGCCCTGGAGCCAGTACTGGGATCTGTGCAATGGTGGCTCCAGCCCGCACTCTGGTTTCTACAGCTTAGTGTTCCCAACTCAACTTACCTATTCAGGTGGGGATGACGAATTCCGAAAATATCGTTTGTCAACACTTCTCCAGCAAAGACAAATATTGTCACACAATCTTTTTTTATTTTTATCTTTGGATTGTTTGTCTTGGCGTACTGGTCCTTCAGCAGACTGCACAGGTGACTGCAGAAGAGGGTGGGTTGAGGAGGGGCACTGAGGGTGCCTGGGCCACAGTCACTTCCCCAAAGTAATTAAGTCTCTACTTAGATTAAGCCCTGACTCTGGGAGGCCCATGTGCTCCCAGATGACTGTGTAACTCCTCTAAAAAGAGCCATCGACTCTTAAGGGGAGAAATTTGGCTTCCTTTGCCTTCCCATATCTGGAAACTTCCAGTTCTTTCAGGACTACAGCACACATCACGTCACTGCACAAAAACACTGCTATTTAGTGAGCCCTACTTCTCTACCCCCTGCTTTTGACACCAGTACCGATTACTTGCTCCTAAGTAATTTCTCTGTCTAGTAACCCAGTTTTTCCTGCAGCTCCTTGTATTTTACCAACACTATTGTCATTGAACACAGTCAGCCTGAATCCAAACCCCGGTGTCACCTATACTAGCTGGACTAGTCACATGGTCTTGCCCAACCTCCTTTATTTATTGTTTACTTATGTATTTATATCCTTTATTTATTGTTATATCTTATATTTATGGTTTGCTTATATATTTATTATTTAATGAAATAGGAGTCATCACCCTAATAGTACCTACTCCTTAAGACTCTATTATTATTAAATGGAATAATCCATATAAACTTACACAATGTCTGACATATTGTTAAAACTTAAATTTTGGCAATAGTAATAAAAGTATAAATGGTTAAAATTATAGATAATCATGATAAATTATCAAAATTTATCATCACCATTCTGATGATTATTAAGAGAACAGGTATTAGTATAAAGCAAAACAGCCTTTGAATCCTCTGTCTACCACTTACCCTCTTTGGGCTGTTTTCCTCCTATGTAGATATGAGTGATATTCTCCCTTCAAAGATTGCTGGGCTGATTAAGTGAGGTCATTTTAAAAAAATGAATAAATAAAAGCTTAGGGCATGGCTAATAATTAAGTGTTTGATAAATCATAAGTTGCTCAAAAAGATAGCTCAGTGGCAGAATTCTCTTCCCTGTGTGGAAAAATAGAAACTCAGTAACACATTATCTCCAAGGAGGCTTTTTGTTCATTTTCCATTACTTTAAAGGTAAAGTGATTAGGTGCAGAATTGTGATCTCAAGTCTCTCAGTCAGTTCAGCAAATACTGACTAAACCAGACGTTCCCAGACCTTCTCAGTTCAAGGTGCTCTTAGTTTCTCAGTCAGTGGTTCAGTGGTTCACAGAGTCCCTGAGCCAAACAAAAGATCTAAAACAGCATCGTTCATTAAGTAGCGAAGGTCAATTTAGTAAGCATTTATTTATTTATTTAATAATTCAGTAGCTGTTTGAAACAAAAAAACATACATGAAAGAAAAATGATACTATTTATTTCATTTTTAAATAATCGTAATCACTAGTGGGATATATGCTCTTGCTAGGTACTGCACAGTTTCTCAAACCCTGGCAACCGACTGGACACCAGCACTCCTGCTTCCTGTTCCACGTTGATTTTTGTGCAACACTTGCATTTTATCACAGCAACAACCAAAGGCCCAGCTTGAAAAGATTTGATGTCATTGAAAGGAAAGCAGGTGATTTAATGCTGAAGCTGTGAACCATCTCAAGCTTAGTGTGCTCTGGGTCCCGTGGCCATTGAGAATTGCTGTGTTTCCCTTAAAAACATAAAATATGGTGGTGCCTTTGTGGGTCTGCTGCAGCGCCTGAGTTTGGGAACTTCTAGACTAGTCAGTTAACAGGAACTCTGCTGGTCTAATTACTTGGTCTAAGGCAGAAACCAGATGGACACAGTCTGTGTCCCACGAGCCTTTCGGGTTAGTGGATAAGACCAACATCAATTAATCAATCTTACCAAAAAGTGCATCATTACAAACCATTCTAAGTGCAATGAAGTATAAACAGCCTGTTGCCAGCTGGGCCTTGCTCTCTGGCCTGAGGGGAGGATCTGTCCGCATTTGGTTCTCAGGTGTTTCCTTCAGCAGCTGCAAACCTACAGCTCAGCACCATCCTTCCTAAAACAAGGACTTGAATGGAGGAGAAAACTAGTATGTCCAGAATTGGGGATTAAAATAACAATGTCAGTGTTAATGAGATGCATCCGGTGGGGTCAAGGGTGTCCATACCTACCTCAGCATCCTTGTTACCCTGGTTCCCAGGAAAGAGGATCCACGGGGACTCTCCAAGAAAGATCACTTTAGTTCGAAGAGCCTTTTTCTACAAATCCTAGAGGTTGGACCAAGATGTATGTCTGGGTGGTTAAGGATGGATGCCTTCTGTCCAGGTCCTGAGCAGGCTGAAACTTACAACCGAGAAGCCTGCTGTCTGGCCTTCTGGGCCTCCCCCTCACTTCAGGATCCATTGTTTTTCCAATTCACATGTGTAAGGAACTGAAGAGGAGGCGGAAGGCCCCAGGGCTCTCTTGCCAAACTAGCTGTGTAGAGAAGACTCCCAGAAGGGCTCATAATAAGAGTATGGGCCTCAGCCTCAGCCCTCCGCACCAGGCCCCGTGGCAAGAGCCTCACTGTCTGTTCTCGCCCCTCCTCCGGGTGATGGAGAGGCGCGAACCTAGAGCTCCCACTAGTGGCAGGAGTGGGCCGCTGACACGTCTCACTTTTGTCCCTCCCCTCATTCTCATTGGGTTTAGCAGCGAGGCCTACAGTCTGTAAGAAGCATTCAAAAATGCCACCTTCACTTTTCTGGGGACATTTCTCCAACATTGGCAGTTTTCTAGGGACTTACAGGGAACAGTGGATGCTTCCAGTCCCTAATGAATGTCTCCTTGTTGTTGATCCCCAAAGCTTCAGCTGCTAGGAGTAAAGTATAAAGTCACTTTATTCTACCACCGGCTCTCCCCGTCCTGCCACTACCTTTTTTTCTGAGGACTGTTCAGAATCAAGAGATATGAATTTTACACACACATACACACACATGAGCACATGTGTGAAAGTCGGTTATCTCTGTCTCCAGCTGCAGGGAGACAGGTGGGGCTGCAGGGCAGCTTGGAATGAGTGGCTTACAAAAGCCCCACACAGGGGTTAGGAAAAGAACCCTCCTGTCCTCCTTTCCTCAATGATACTTTCCCCACTTCTGCTTTCCTTGGTGTCAGAATGGTGAGACTGGGGCCCAGCAGGAAAGGGCTGAGGAGGCTACTCACCCTTTCTGGAATAGGCTGCAGACCTACCTCTGGCCTAGGGAGGCAGGGCCCCCGTGCTGCCACGAGGTCCAGCCCAGCTCGGTGGGGGACTACACTGTAGTTTGGGCCAAAATCTTTATAGTAATAAAGGATGTGCAATTAATTGTTTGGCATATTCCCACAAATCCTCCACAGTGAAAACTGGATAAGTGTAGGTTCAGGCATTCAGGGTTCCTGAGTTGAGTTAAATACTGCCTCATTACACCTAATAAACATATTACTATTAATAATAATTTAATAAATAATCTAATAAAAATTCTGTACCATAATTAAAATGCAGGTTTCCTGACCCCACAATCCAATATCATTCTTACAGCTTTCATGGGTCAGTAAAATTGTACAGTTCTGACCCTATTGATTTCCTGTGATAAAAAATTTAAAATGAAACAATAACCCATGGTTTCTATATATGAAGATATTAACAGTTTTACTGATTTGCAGGAGAGATTCTGAAAGATGGGGATCCCTGTGCACTGGAGATCTAAGTGACAATATTGAAAAGGTTACCAAGTGTTACAGGCTAGATTATATTCCTCCCGCAAATTCATATGCTGAATTCCTACTCCCAGTACCTCTGAATGTGATGACTGTGTTTGGAGATAGGGCCTTCAAAGAGGTAATTGAGGTAAAATGAGGTCATATGGGTGGGCCCTAATCCAGTTGACTGTTGTCCTTATAAAAAGAGGATTTCCGGACGGACATGCCCAGAGTGACACAGGTAGGAGGCAGCCATCTGAAGCCAAGGAGAGAGGCATCAGGAGACACCACTGCCGACAGCTCAGCCTCAGACTTGTAGCCTCCAGAACAGTGAGAAAACAAGTTTGTCGTGTTGAGCCTCCTATTCTGCAGTTATGGCAGCCCCAGAAAACAAATACACTGAGGCTGGGAGTTTTCTGACAGTTTTAATGGTGACGCAGTATCAAAATAATACTGTCGAGTAGAGTAGAATGGGAATTCAAATTCAGGTAATTCTCATTCTGGAGACTTTATATATATGGCAAATATTATTAATTGTTCACTCACCTTGGGCTGTTTTGAAATAGCAGCCTTCAAAACAATGGGCTTTAAAAGCTTAGTAAAGAATATTTTGGGGAAAACTGGTTTTTTAGAAAGACTGCTTTCTAAATGGTGTGAAGGGGTGAGCAGGGGGCTTCCAGGTATATTAGGATCATTTCCTCCTTCTATCCTAGCACAAGAGGCTTCTAGCTGAAGGCCTAAGCCTGGTTCTGCATCTCCTCCAGGCATTTGTTCCAGAGCGTGGTTTCTGGAAGGCAAGAAGGAGGAGCCAGGTTCCAGGGGCCACCAGAGGATCCTGACCTGGAAGATCCTCGTGCGCACATGGGGTCAAGGACTCGATGCTTCCCATAGTGACTTTATATGGGATAACAGCCCATTTTCTCAGGCTGCATGGACCCTCATCCCCAAGCCACATGTTCCCAGAGCAGCTGGGAAGAATCTGTGCCCTGTTGGGAGAGTGCAGCATGCTGGCAGGTCTCACTGGGAGAGCTAGTGCACCTACAGGGAGATGGGGCACAAAGCCTGCTTGCAGGAGAGCTCTTTGTTCTGGGTACATGAAGTGCAGAATGCTGTAGCCCTCAGGCAAGTACTCACACCTATAGTCTTTCACGCATCATCCTATTCAGTTCTCAAGGCCATCTCCTGCAGTTTGCGTAGAGTGGGCAGGACAGGTCTCTCACCATGATCTCAGTTCACAGGTGAGAAAAGTAATGTCCCACAAGGTGGCAGTGTAGGTGAGCTCCCAGGGACACCTATGCAGTAGTCAAATGAAAGGAACCACAATGTGTAGAGAGGAGACAACCTTAACGCAGCTGGGTACTGGTTCCTGCCGCAGTTGTCCTGGGCCCTGAGGAAGGCAGCCGAGTGGACTCAGGAACAGCAGCTCCCAGGGTAACACGGAGACCAAGGATGCGTGCAGGTGGAGAGCAGATGGGCACCAGGCACATGTCTCTAAGCACACTACTCCAGGTGAAGGGCTTTAAGCTTGTGGTGTCAGCAGGCAGAGGTTTACAAGGCAGGGTGGTGTGACAGTGCTGTTAGAGGTACCATACACTGGGGGTGGGTGGTGTTGACTAACTAAGAGCTTGGGACAGTCCTCCCAAGGTCACCCCACTGTTTAAAGCTGACCAGTACCACCCACCACCTGGACGAGAGGAAGGCAGTGACCTTAGAATAGGAGTCTGTGCTTCTAACTCTGCAGCCTGCTGGTTCTCTCCATTACTGAATCCTTTCGATATTGATCGACATCTTTACCTACAAATAGAGCTCACTTGCTATAAGTAATAACAATCATCATAAAAGTAATAACTTCATTTACTGAAAAGAGCTTTCTTAAGAGGGACTTCCTGGAAATCCCATCTCTGAGTTTATACCTAATTACCCGTGGCACGGGTGGCATGCCTGAGCCGCCTCCTTCTCAGCGTGCTGTGCTGCCATTTCAGCCCTACTGAGGCCACCTGTTGGAGAGGGCCTGGCAGCCTAAATGTCCCTCTGATGTGAGCTGAAAACTGGGCCTTCTGTGGGCAGGTGCTAATCTTAGTGAGCTGGCCGTTCCTCTGTATGGAGGAAAAGGTCCCCTTTCCCTGGGCCAGCAGTCAGGGTGCAAGGCTTAGAGGGCAGTGGGCAGGCTGGATGGGAGTGGCCACTCGTCCTGTAGCTGTACAGCTGTACCATGCGCCCACAGGCAGGAGGCACCTTTCCCTGGACTTCCAGTTGGCGAGCTCCCTCTGCCTTCTGATCCTCTCTACAGAGTTTTGAACCACTGTCCCACCCCACTCCATCCTGCTCTGGTCTGCAGTCCAGGGGGCCAGGAAGAGGCTCTGCCTTGCCTTGTAGCCCCTGTGACACTTTCTTCCTGCAGGTGACGACTTCCCTTATGCTGTTGCCTCCCTCTTCACTTTACTATGGTTTCCAGTTGGCCAAGCATGGCTATTAACACGAAAGCAGACTCATTTGCCGGGACCCATTAGTCAGATGAGCAAATCACCCAATTTCTGGATATTGTCTGCAGTGCTGGCATTGTCCTAAACCTGCCCCGGCTCCATCTCCAACCCCACAGGCTATCAGAAAAATGTTTTCCTCTGGCCATGAGACAGTTAGCAGAGTCACAGTAACAAGCAAGAGTAAAAGCAGAAGCCAGTTACTTTGCTGTAAGAAGGGGATAGTGCTATTTAGCTCTGGGGGGGGTTGTTGGAATTAGCTCGTTAAACACATGAAGCATTTAGAACTGCCTGGCAATGCTCAGCATCCAATAAATGTTAGAGACTTTACTATTATAATAATAATAATAATTTTTAAATTCACACATGCACTTAAATTATAGGAATTAAACTATACACTAGATGAAAAATAAAAATAACAGTTTTTATGTTAATAAATTGGAATCCCAGGCAAAGAAGATACATAGCAATCTGTAGGGCCAACTCAGTAGTCCGTACACTTGGGCTCATCATTTACCTGGGGAGGGAAAAGGGGTAGAGATTGAGTCCAATCATCAATAGCCAATGACTTAATCAACAATGCCTATGGAATGAAGCCTCCATAAAAGCCCAAAAGGACAGAGGGTTCAGAGAGCTTCCAGGTTGATGAACATGTGGAAATGCAGGAAAAGAATGGAAGTTCCACACCCCTTTCCCCATAGTTTGCCCTATGCATCTCTTCCATCTGGCTGTTCCTGAACTATATCATTTTATAATAAACCAGAAATCTAGTGAGTGAAATGTTTCTCTGAATTCTGTGAGGCTGTTCTAGCAAATTAGTTGAACCTGAGGATGGGGAATAGGGGCCCCCTGGTCTGCTAGCTATTCAGGCACAGATGACAGCCTGAACTAAGGACTGGCATCTGAAGTGTTTGGGTGGAGTGGGGGCCGACTTGCAGGCTTATAGCTCTTAACCTGTGGGGTCTGATGGTATCTCCAAGCGCGTAGTGTCAGAATTGAGTTAATTGCTTGGTGGTGGGGGGAAAAAAATCATGCACTGGATATACTAATTTTAAAAGTGTCAAAATGAAAAAAAAAAAAGGTCTCTTAGAAATAAAATACTAACTGTGAGCCTGAACAAATTACTTAAACTCTCAAAGCCTCAGTTTCCTCATCTGTAAATAGAGTTGATACTAGCAACTACTTCATAGTTTTCTGTGAGACTTGATTGAGATATTTCAGGTAAGGCAGAGTATATCATGCTCAGGGAATAGAAAATACCCAACAAGTGTATTTTTTTATGGCCTTAGTCAAATGTAGCTCTTCTAAAACAGTCAACTGCAAGAGAAAGAATCAGTGTTGAAACAGTTTGCTTCTATCTTGGATGCAATTTACTTGTACTATGTAAAAATATCATTGGCAACACAACTACCCAGATGATCTTTGTATAGAGATCAACTATCTCAAGAATGGAGCAGCAGCTGCTGAATGCATATGATTCCCATGTATTTTATTTCTCCAATAACCCTCAAATTCTTTGGGAGATGAATTCCAATACTCTCAGAGAAGCAAGGAAGAGACACAAGAGTGACTGTCAATCACTAAATAAGTAGCATGAATAACATGTCAAATAATTGATGTGCACATAATTGAGTCTAGGACTATGAAATCTTCCATGAGGAATCCTCCATGAAGGTCACAGCTGGGATTCTGAGGGCATGGGCTGTGCATTAATAAATGACCAGCATTTGAAGAACGAGTAAACTCAGTTATCATAGAGCATGGTGTTACTTTTTCAGATTGGCGTTGGTTTTTCTTTGAAGGTAATATGCAGGCCTAAAATAGACACAGTGCTTCATTCAAACCACGTGCTTCCTGCTGACCAAGTTCAAATTCCCACAGTGTGTCTGGTGTCCAGCCCTGGGCCAGCTGAACTGTCCATGGGCTCACCCAGCTCTTCCCCTAGAAGGAGACTGGCAGGCAATGCACTGCCCTCTTTTGCAGCCAGGGAGAAGTGGCTTCTAAGGGAAACCAGGCTTTGTATCCTAGCCCAAAAGCAGTAATGATAACATTCAGCAAGAAGCAGAGGGCAAGTCCAGGTAAATGCATCATTAGATGGGCCTTGTTTCCAAAGCAGTGATGTGACATTCCAGCTGCTCGCTGATCTACCAGGAGTGTTGTGGAAATAATCAGATCATATAAAACAGGCTGAAGATGCTCCAGGCCTGAAGCTCAGAGGCTGCAAACCTCCAGCAAGGATGGACTGTGGTAAAGTATAAACTTTCACCAGGCAGAGCCCATATTTGACTTATGAACATCTTAAAATGAGGAAACATGGGGAATGTGTGACTTTATTTCCTCCCACAAGCATCACCCTCTACAGGGAGTCCTTTAGGTGGAACAAGGAGAAGTTCTCTCTTAAAGATCTCAGTGGCAGGACATGCTTCAAACTTACCCACTACGCCCATTTGACCCTTCTAGACTTACGGAAAGGAGTGTGGAGACTAACCCAGCAAGTTCAGCAAAGAGGTCTGAGAAGCTCATTCCTCAGCACCATGGAACCAGAGACCCTTAGACAACCAATCTCAGAGTTGCTCCCAAAAAGTCTTTTGAGTGGGTTGCTAATAACATGGGACCCTGAACTGGCTTGAAGCAAGCGCCTGGTGATGTGCAGCCTCCAGCCGCCCTCAGGACAAGCAGGTGGGGAGTGACTTGGGGCTGTGAGGAAGGCATTTACTCACAGATAATTTCTCCACCTTGATGCTGAATTAGAAAGGGCAAAATTAGTGGTTCTTTACTGGACACTAAGCAGTCATCCCTTTAAAAAAATGTCCTTGGAAACTTTATTTTAGACCATCATTACCTGGAGATAGCTTCCTATGGCACACTCCTTCCCTGCATATGTGCAAGGCCAACATGGCATTGAACAAATTGGACAGACTCACTTTGGTTCCTAGCTCTGCTGCATCAAAACCTCAATTTTCTGATCTGTAAAACAGGTAGAGTAGCTCTTAATCCAAAGAGTTGATTTGAGATTTAAAGGACATGACATGTACAAAAATACTTGACACAGAGCCTGACAGAGGACAGTAGATTACTAATGATGAATACTGTTAGGATGTTGATGATGAGAATGATGAAGGATCCGGAATCATGTCTGGACATGGTAGACTTGGGAGGACATCAGTCAGCAAAGGAGAGAACAGAGAGCAGAAAAGGGAGTCCGAGAGCCAACTGTGACCGACTGTCAGGTTTGCCTGAGGGCAAGCGGGCTCTCCATCCTGCTATCTGAATCTCCCTTTCCCTTTTCAAGGCCCTGACCCTCCCGCCTCTCAGACTGTCTGCCCTGTGCACTCGGTGGCCAGTGCCCCCACGCTGCATTATTCCTTGGTGACATCCCACGCTCTTCATCTACCCCTCCATGCACAACCCAACTTACCTGAGCAGCTCTCATTCCCTCATTACACAGCTGTCTGCTGGGAATCAGGAAACTGATATAAAGATGGCATTAATGATTAATGGAGGCTTCGTGTCTCCCAATAATATCCATTTGTGGTTCATAGCCCAAAGGCTCTGGATAGAGATTCCACGATCCACTCTGCTGTGAATCTGAAAGGGACATGGTTTTAAACAGGGCTGTTCTTGGGACTCTTTATAGGCCTCAGGTGCTTACCTTCTTTGCCTATGGATAGAGGTAACCTTAAAGCAAGTTGAGATGTATTGTATAATTATATAATGGCCCTGTATATTAAGGAAATCTTGAACTCCTTGGATTTGTTCATTACTAAGCTGCTGTTACATTGAGATTTTTTTTGCCAACATCTTTGGGCTCAGTTTGTCCCATCTAAAAAAAATGTATGTATAACATAAATCATTTTCTCTCTTAGGCATCTCTTATCCTAAATGAATGAATACATGATAAGCCTGCAAGTAGGGAGGATAGAGAGTGTAGTTGTAAGTGATTGGAGCTAGGACAGTAAGTAGATGTAATACTATGATAGTAATGACATAAGAAGTTTTACAACCGTGCTTAACAATCCAGATTGCATATTAGAATTAACCAGAAAGTTTTTTTAAGGAAAAACAGTTCTTAGGCTCCAACCCCTAAGATTCTGATTTAATTGATCTGGGGTGTGATCTGAGTATTGGAATTTTTCCAAAAGCTTCTTAAGCTGGTTCTATTGTGCAGCCAAGCCTGAGAACCATTGTCTTAGAACAGTATCAGTAACACAAGGCTAGTGAAAAATGGCAACGTATCAAGTGGGTCTTAGTTGTGACAAAAAGATAAGGCCAGACCTATATTCTGGAGGCAAGAGATGTTCAGTGGGTTTCACATCATGGTCTTAGTCTGGGGGAAAGAACACTTGGACAAGAAGCCAGGAATCACAAAATTCACTGAATAGTGGATTAGAGAAGCCCTCAAAAAATCACCAACTTTAATCCTCCTCCTCATTGCTCTGTGAGCACTGGCAACTCAGCTTATGCCTCTGGACCTCAGTTTCCCTATCCATTAAGTGAGCACAGAGATTAGCTTAGATAAGCTCAAGGGTGTCTTCCAATGCTGTGAGTCTATGACTCTTAGGTGGCTGTCAGGCATCACTGGAAAGAGAGGTTGACATTGTACATCTCAGTTGGTATTTTCTGCTCCTTCTGCAGTCTCCCTGGAAAGCCTTCTGAACTGCAAGCCCGCCAGATCCAGCTTCCTGCTACTGGTCAAATGCAACTTGGGCTCCTCAAGCAGCAGCTGGATCTCAGCCCTTGGGGATCCCTCTACCAGCCTTCTCCACCAGAGTGAAGGCTTTTGTGCAGTTCTTGTAAAAGTCTGTAAGTGATCTCTCTGCTCCCCCAAATACATGGCCTGACCACTGATGATATCTGCAGAGGAAGTGGTGGAATATGGAAGTTTACAAGGTGTCAGCCCATACACGTCCTCCTGTCTTGAGCCCAGGGATCCTAGCCAATGGCTGCTGTGCCATTGTGCTCCTGTACCCCCATCTCAGGAATCCAGGGCTGCTTCAGAGTCTCCTGCCTCATGCTTTTCTAATGGGCCTCTGAGCAGGCTTAAAGGGTTAGTTGAAACAACAATAAAAATATGTATTTGCAGCATGCTCTGTTCTAGAAATGTCACACTTGGCCCCAGACTGACCAAAAGCCAGTGGAAGGGAATTGCTATGGTCTAAGTGCTTATGTCTCCCTCACCTGAACCCCACCCAAGTCATATGTATAAATCCTAACCCCCCAAAACGATGGCCTTAGGAGGTAGGACCTTTTGGGGTGTGTAAGTCATAAGGGTGGAACCCTCAATAATGGGATTAGTGACTTACAGAAGAGACCCAGCAGAGATCCCTCCCCTTTCTGCCATGTGAGGATACAATGGGGAGCCCACAACGCAGAAGAGGGTGCTCCCCAACTGGATCTCAGACTTCCAGCCTCAGAACTGTGAGAAATAAATTTCTGTTGTTTACAAGGCACCCTGTCTGTGGTATTTTGTTATAGCAGCCAGAACAGACAGAGACAGGAATCATTCCAGTTAATCCCCTAAAAAAAAGTCCTATCTGAAATGTAAGAGAAAGGGGCCTAATATGACCATGCTTGAGGCCATGAAGGAAATAAGAATTTTGGTCAGGAAGAGGGCCAGGGGCTTTACAGTGCATTCTGCAGACCCTTCTAGGCTCTCAGTATCTGCACAGGTAGAGCAGAGGTAAGGAGGAGGGGGTGGGTAACTGGGAAAGGCAGATTTAGTAGATCCTGCCCACTGGAAGTGTTCATGGTGGGAGCTCTGGGCCCCAACAGAATGCCTTCCAGAAATTGGCTTCCTGGCCCAGGTGAGGCCTGGAGCTACTCTGACATCCATCTCACATGAAGCCTATGGGTCACTGAGGACGGTGGCATCATACCCAGATCTTCCCTGGCCCTCCTGGACTCACATGGCCGTAGGTCCTAGAAAAACTCATCTTGTTTCCTGTGTTCTCCTCATATGGAAGATGGCACAGTAGCAAGATGTCCAGCTTAAGCAAGCCAGGTTCCCCACTTGATAGTGAAGAGGAACTGACACTCCACCTTCTCATGCTGGAATGGCTGCTCTGCTATCTCATAGTTCTGGTGGAAGGAACAGAACGAGAGGCATTGTTTGATCAGGAAAGGCTTGGTTTTCAAACACAGCCCTTCCCCTCAGCCAGAGCTCTCGCCCCCAGACCCTGCAAGATCCTATAACATGGACCTCTAAAAAAGCAGACTTCAGGTTCTCCTCTTCAAACAAATGCTCCCTTTAGAATTGCTCGTCTGGCTACTTCCACACTCAACTCTGTTTCAGCACCAAAGAGTCAGTGTGAAGGATCCGTGGGAGAACAGAGGCAGAATTGTAGACACCATCAAAGTAAATTGGTGTCCGATAAGTTTTTCCCTGTTTGTTATTCTGCAATGAAAAAACAAGTGAACCATAGGAAATCAAGTATTTTATTATGTCATTTAATAATGTTCCAGATAAGCCCCTAACCCATCTCCTGTAAGCAGGCATCTCAGGGAATGTTCTGGTGCTGTCCTTGCCATCCTCGGCCTGGTCCTTGGGGGCTGTAGGTGGGCGGAGCAGAGCCTGAACAGCAGGACGGAGAAACACTGACCACGTTTGTATCGTTCACTCTGTGGGTGATACATTATGACCACAGGCTGGGGAGAAATAACCAGAGTGAAGAAAAACAAAGAGAGGAAGAGAAAATAAAGAGAGAAAAAGGCCTAACAGGAAACCCATGTGCTGGGGATAGCTAAACTATCACCATGGTAACCAGATTTCCAATCACCCATTTAGCCATGTGGCTTCAAAAGTTCAAGTGAATTTATGGGAGCAGATTAACAGGACAATATGTGTAAGATTAGCACAGGTAATACCCTCTGGGAACCAGGCCAGTGGCCTCCCAAACTGAAAGCACTTTGGGGAACTTCTGTTTATATGTGTTTTTGTCTTATCATTATTCAATTTCTAGCCTGTGTGTTTTATGACATACATGATATAACGAGACAGTAGTACCTGTATGTAATTTATAAATACATAAATAAACCTATCTTGGGGGTGCACGCTCCAATATTTTGTACTGATAGGATACACAGCCGAGAGAGCTCAGAGACCACATAACCAGAACAATGACAAAACCCATTAAAGACTCCACCATCCCACCTCACCAGGAGCCTCTGCCAGGCCGACTTAATGTAGAAGGAAAAGTTGTTTGTCCACTGGGAATCCCCTCTGCTCTCCCAGCTACTCTCTAGTGCCTCGTGGTTCTTTAAAGGGTGAAATCATTCGCATTTCAGTGAAACAGAAAAAATATTGTTATGACTATTGTTATCTAAACCCCCAAGCGGCCTCTGAGGAAGTCACATCACAGAAGGAAGGCCTTTATTCCCAGGCCCGCCATACACAAATGGGAACTCTCCAAGGAAGGTAGGGACTGAAATCCAGCCCATGTCCTGCTCAGCAAGCTGTGTGCAGGAGAGGGGTGCATCTCCCTGAGGAAGGGGCGCCTTTACTAACTCACAAAGGTGTTGTATAGAGCACCAACAGCCCTGCATTTTTTTTTTGGCTTTATTTGAATATAACTTTTGCATTGATATTGTTTTCATAAATACAGTTTATTGCTTGTTTTAGTCTCAGTCAAATAATAATTTTGAGTTTCCAACCCCTGGAGAGTGTGCATCGTGGACAGGGTGGCAGAATAGGGCTCTGGCTTCAGTAGGTGCAGCCCCCTGCAACACAGCATGCCATGGGTATGCTCTTGAAAGCTGAGTACCGCTTTCTGCTCCGGTTTCTCAGACACACCCTGAGGCCATCTGACTAGGTGAGCTATTCCACAAAGAAAACAAAGAGCTAGTGCCTCAGTCCAGCCTTGGTAGGGACCAGCTTGTCACCTGGGTCCAGGAATGTGACCAGCCTCAAATGTGTCCATTGCGTATCACACAGTCATCCAGCAGGGGAAGGTTCCATTTCACTCAGCCTAAGACCACTGTGGAATAATGCAATCCTTCTGAATACAGCCACAGGGGATCACAGACATCCACACATGTCCCTGCTCACCCTCATCTTCCTGAAAATTCCATTGGTTTATTTACTGGGAAATATGATGTTTCCCCCAAATGTCCTCTCCCACCAAGGGAGTAATTTTGCTTCCCAGTCATCAGGCAGCACCAAGAAAGGGAGCAGTGTTGGGTCTCCACAGGCCGTCTCTGGGGTTCTTCTGGGACCCTCAAGCATCAGCCTTGCACTCCTTCATGGATTTGACAAATTCCTTGACCTCTTCCTCCAAGGCCCTGTTCCTCTTCTCAACATCCTCACGGGAGCGCTCCACGTTGCGGAGGGTAATTTCCAAGGCTGAAAACTTCTTCTTCTCCTTCTCCAGGTCTTCACTGAGCCTCACCACCTTAGCCCAGACATCGTAATTTTCCTTCTCAAGGCTACAAGGAAGGCAAGGACAGAGTGAGAGAACAAGGCATGCCCTCCAGACTCTCCCTCCACCCTTGCTCACGGCCCCCCATCCATTTTCCTTTCCACATCTCAAGACCTGTATCCACCCTGTACCTCACATCTGTGTCCCACCACTGACACGAGCACCTCCCAGTACACCTGAACACCCAGAGCAGGTGGGAGCCCCTCTTTTGTCATGTAGCACTGACTTGTGACATCCCTTTCGTGTTGTTTCTCCCAGGATTTTCATTGTTCCTGGCCCAAATCCTAGTTCCAGGTGCTCCCTGCTAGGCTGTGCTGCCTGAACCCTGAGGCATGAGGGTACATATGCCATTTTGTAAGCCAAGAGAGAGAACTTCAGATCTGCGACGGCAGAGGGTGAATGGACATTTGCTTCTGGATTTCATTCTGTGAGGTGCTGCCTCCCTGCAGCCCCAATCATTTCGTATGGAGACTTGAGGTCTCATTTGAGTCCATGCCCGGCTTGGACTCAAGGGCTTCGGCCCACTCTGTGGAGAGTTGACTACCCCTGCCTATCTCTTCTTAAAGGTAGACTAGTGTCATTCCTTCTAGCCTTGCCATTACAAATCTAGCTTCCTTCTCCAAGTTCACCACATCCCTCTTGCTTTGGGGGAGATCTCAAATAAGACATTATGTTAGATCTTGGCCACTGATTCCAGTGGAGTCGTAAAACCTGAATGGGCTCAGGGACCTGGATGATCCAGGTTCAACTCTCAGCCCCACCAATGATTAGTTGTGCAACCTTTAAAAGTCTCTGCATGCTTCTTGGGCACCCATTTCTCTATAAAATGAGGGGTGTTTCCTGTTTCTCAGGATTGCTGTGGGGATTGCATAGGAAGGTGTGCTTAAGCACAAAGCTTAGAACAGGCACGACAGATTGAATTCTGCCCCCTTTAAGGATGAGAGGGCAGGAAGGTTCAGAGGACTTTATTCCACTCAGGAGGAGCGGTGGCCTTCTAGGCAGCTAATTCCTTCCCTTCTCTGTCAATGACATTCATGCCAAAGTGTGATTGGAGTCTTCTCTGGGGCTGCCTCAGTCACTGCCGAGGCCTCACACAAGTCTTGTGGTTCTACAAATGACTGATTTCAGGTTCTTAGACAAAAGAACTCCATTTTGCTTTTAGGTGGAAAACAGAGGTTGGGGGCTCGCAAAAGTCTTCCTTTTAGGTACCTGAGTCTTAATGGACTGAAAAGTACCCATAATTTGACATTTCACTACCTCATGATTAGTGTTAATATGGGCTAAGCTGGATGAGGCTTCCTCTCATGAAAAAATCAGTGGTGTGAAAAAGATTTCAATAGAACAGTTTATGTGCCCAAGAGAGCAAATTGTATCCAAGCATCTAGGAATGTGCAGGAAATCGTGGTAATCGCTGCCTCTCTGGCCTCCCACTTCCACTTGCCTGCTGCGGCCTGAGCTCAGTGGGGAGCCAGTGATCCAATGAAGCTTCAGTCAGTCAAGCCATCCAGAAGCTCTGTCTCTCTCAGGCTTTCAGGGGGCTGGCAAGGCCCTGTGTGCTCTGGCCTCCTGCACGTCTCTGCCATCTGTCCTATCAGTTACTCCTCTTGTTCCAGCCTAGCACCACTCTTCCTGTGCATGAGCACACCAGACCTGCACCCTTCCCATGGCCTCTGAGTCTTTGTTGCTTGCTGCCTAGCCTGCTCTTCCTCCATATACAGACCTGACTTGTTCCCTCTTCTCCTTCAGGCCTTTGCTTTAATGCTACCTTCTCAGTGAGGCCTTCCTGACCTCCCCATGTAACATTGGAACCCCCTTCTCAATCATGCGCCCCGCCAGCTCCTGCCTGCCTTATTTCTCTCCACAGCATTTTTGACCACCTGGCAGAGCAGATGCTTTAATTACTTACTTGTCTGTCTGTCTGTCTGTCCCTACTAGTGGAAAGCTCTATAAGCACAGGAACCTTTGTCTATTTTGTTCCATACTATTCCCCACCAGCTGGGATCATGCCTGGCACACAGTAGGTGCTCAATAAATATTTTCAGAATGGATGAATGAATTCATCAATATGAAAAAATTTTAAAGTTCCTCTTAATTCATTAAAGCATGTCAATCCTTAACAACTACTCAGAAATAGTTGGTTAAACTACTAGCTATATACTTAACTTTTCAGGAATTTAATCTAAAGCTTAGAGTTTTTACTCATTTAGTCATGTCCTCACTCCCTTTACCCTTTTCCTTAGTAGGCCCAGCTGCTACAGATGACTGTATTCTCCAAGCTGAAGGTTTCTAATGTCACTTCTTTGGCAGATGAGAACAATATCTATTGTTTCTAAAATTGGAAGCCAAGTGGCTGCCCAGAGGACCCTGTGTATGTGACTTACTTTTCAATCTGTTCCTCATACATTTGCTTCTGTGTTTCTATTTCCTTCCTCAGCTCCTGGACGAGCCTCTGCAAAGATTCGAGTTCCTCTTCTCCAGAGTTCTTTTTCCCAGGCCCAGTTTCAGAGTTTGGGCCAGCAGGAGTGTCTCTCTTGTAGTCACAGGCATGGGAAGACAGTGAGCTTTCTTCGTCCCTGGGAGACCCTGTCGCAGCAGGGACGTTATCGTAGGTGGAAGACCGCTGGGAGTCAGGACTTTGGGGCAAACCCTGAGACATCGTTCTCCTGTGCCCCTCCCCTGCCTTCAGTTCTGAAGAAGATGACCAGAACTCGTTTTTAAAGATCTCCACTTTGCTGCTGTTGGCACCTTGAAAAGCTGATGTTAAGAAGCATTTCCGGTTGGGGAGCGTCTGAGTCCTTTTCCGTGATTGCAGCTTCCAATCTTCTGGCTTTTCCCTGGGGGCTTTACTGTTCTCCACTAGACACCCATCACTCGGCTGCTGTTCAGTGGGGCTGGCTGTGTCTGAGTCGCCGGTCTAGAAAAGAATGGCCACAGTGTTACATGTATTTTTCCCATGTGTGTCATGCTCCCAAGATAAGGATTAGAGATTTGAAAGAAAGTAGCTCCTTGCTTTAATGAGTAAGGAAGCAGTAAGTAACTAAGTAAACCCAGGAAAACAATCTCTTAACTTATCACACTAATTGATTATCTGCATGGCATTTTTTCAAAAAGCATGCTGCATTCATTTAAAGGACCTCATGCTCTAAAATCAATTGTTTGTGGTAAAAGAGTCCTAAACTAGGATTCTTTTATAACTTCAGAATGGGAGGCCTTTCAAACTATGACTCAAAATCCAGAAGCCATAAAATAAAAGTTTGATAAATCCAACCTATGTGAATTCCCAAGCCCCCAAATTAAAAAGAACAAAAATAAAACAAAGAAATCACCACATACTAAAACCAACATGCAGTGACAAACTAGCAAAAATATTTGCCATGCATATCATGAACAAGTTACTCCCTCCAGGTCATAAAACTTTGCAAGAAAAAGACCAAGAGCTAATATAAATGTGGGCAAAGGACAAAATCAGACAGCTCACAGAGGAAAAATGCAACTGGCCCTTACATATAAGAAAAGATGTCTAGTCAATCTCATAATAGGAGAAATTTAAATTCAAATTCAAATTACTGAAATATTGGTGCTCACATAACAGATAAACAACCTCACCCAAATTTGACACTTTGTAGGGTAACAGGCTCTTTTATGTATTGCTGCTGGAAGTACAAAATAGTACAACCTGTACCTAACAATTTTAACCAAAATTACACATTACCAATCTAGTTACCCTGTGACTTCGAATCCACTTCTAGGACCTTATCCCAGAAATACATCTGCCTGAGGTCAAGGTTATCCACTGTAGCTTTGTTTGTAGCCCAAAGGAATGAAAATGACCTGTTCATCTAAAGGGGTTAGTTAAGAGGTTTATCGTACACTGCCAGGACAGAACACTCTACACCCATCAAAAACATAAGATTGTATGAGGTTGCTGTCCATATTTTGACATGACAGTCTCCAGGACATACTTTTAGGTAGAAAAATGTAAGATACAGAGTAATGTATGTATGTATGTATGTATGTATGTGTGTGTGTGCGTGTATACAGAGATGATACATTTTGTTATATTTGCTATAGACTGTTACATTTTGTGTAAAGAGGGAGGCAAAGAGCATTCACATCTGCTTACATGTGCATACAGGAACATTGGAAGGATATGAAGCAGCTAATGAAGGCAGGATGGAGTGGATGGAGATAGTGGTGGGAGATGCACTTCTCAATGCATCTTTTTCTATCTTGTTTATTTTTTTAATCATATGCATATTTTATATATTTTTAATTAAGTTAAAAAGAAAAGAATGAGCCCTTAAATGTCCTCAGGATTAACAGTACTACAGGCATCTTACAGTTACTGGTCAACCAGAAATTTTCAATTCAATTCTTGGTCACAGATAAAGAATCAAGCTGCTCTGTAAAATTCACATTTTTTAAAATTGTCTCTATAAATATGTAAAAATACTTGAGCTTTGTAATTATTGCCCTCAAATAGTCTCACTTGCAGAGTCTGCAGAGTTTTTTGACACTGGGAACGTGAGCTCCAACCTTTTAGTACAAATGAGGGGGTTGACATCGCTGGAACAGCTTATCAGGGAATGAGAAATATTACACGAACACATCATATATTCTGAGAAAAGAATCACATTTCATGGATTAGCAGGAAAACAGTTCTCTCTGGACTTCCACACAGTTTTCAGCAACTCCCACTAAAACATTTACAGTGCAGTATATAATTTCCCCATTGAACTTTTCTGGACTGTGTTCAAGAGAGTTTCCCTTTTAGAGTGGGTTTCAGTGAGGAGTCCCACTGCTAGTCATTGAGAGATTGGCACACAGGACATGAACCCCCACCTCCAGGATGTCAACATAGACAGGATTTTGAAAGCGGTCACACTTTTGAGCTGTGTGTCCACAGCATATCCCAAACTCCCCAGATTGCCACCTAGAGCAACTCTTACATGGCATGACCTGGACCAAAGGAAGAGTTGGCTGGAAGGAGGAAGGCTCTCTGCTCTTACCGTGTTACTGAAACTGTCTGATCTAGAAATTGCGGGGTCTTCAGTGGCGTCCCAGCCCACAGAGCTCCGAGCCACTGGAGGTTTCTTAGGGTCATTACTCTGTGCAGGGGGTGATAGGGGTGCATCCTTGGACTTGGGGAAGAGTACTTCATGGTCTCTGATCATCACGGTCACCACTCTTTGGATTTGAGGAGTCCCTGCAAGAAAAGAGAAAGGGGTTTGTGGTGCTGGACCATGGTATGGGAGGCAGGCAGTCCTCAAGGGCCTCCACCCATGGGATGACTAAATTGGCTCTAAAACCACAGGACCCAAAAGGACCTCATTTTGCTCCTCACAGGACCCTTCTTAATTACATAGGATGGGGGATTATGGTGAAAGGGTTGGGATGGAGGAAGGATAAGGGGATGGTGTGAAAGAGGGTTATTCTCAGCCTGCACTCCTGTGATCAGTCTTTAAGTAGGAAATAGGCAATAGAATGGAGAGAAAGTGAAGACAGCTTTCGTTTCTGATGTGGTCCTCCACATGACATCTGATTTCTTATTGCACAGTAGTGAATGTGTACCGGGCATATTGCCTTCCCAGGTGCACGGCAGACATCAGTTCTCAAAGCCAGGACTTGTATTCATTGAACCAAGATATAGTCTCAGAAGCCTTTTCAATACAGCTTTACAAGTAGCATTTTTGTGATATGTCTTATACAATCAAATTTGTTTGCTCTCTGGCTGAGGTTTATTAATAAAAGACTCAAAAACACTAGCTAACTGTTTTCGTGCTGGCCTATATTACTGTGTGGCCACTGGGTAATTCTATAATTCCTCTGCTCTGCTATGATCTGGAAAACAGACTTAATTCCTACCTTGCTTACTTCACAGGGCTATTTCACAAGGTAAACAAGAAAATCAAGATAAGCAGACAGGATGGCAAGATAATGTTTGTCAAAGTACTCTGCCACTTGGTGGTGATGTGGTCACTTCTGTGCCTGCCTTCACCGCAGGACCAGCCGTACCTCTCATGATCACAGCAGGGTCTTCCACCTTGGACCTGATGAGATTCACACCAATCACAGTAGCCAGATTTTCCACGCTCATCTTGTTAACACTACAGTTCAGTTGGATTTCATGTAGGAACCTGTGGCATCCAGGAAATCCCATAGTAAGAATTAGGAAGTTGCCAGAAGGAAGCACTTCCAGAGTAGCCATGAGATCTCAGAGATCGATCCTAACTCTTTCCACCTGGTCTCAGGAACGGGACCAGTCTGCCCTGCCTACAAGTTTAGCTTTGCCCTGAACGATTCAAGATCAGAGAAGAGAAGCTGGGAGGGGCCGCCCAGTGGCTGGTGGTGGCACTGCAGCGAGGCCTGGGGTGGGGAGGCGGAATCCAGTTCAGCGTGCTAAAGGGAGAAGAGCAGGACCAGAATGGGTACTTGACTCTCCCTTGTCCTGGCTTTATAGGCTTGTCTCCAGGCTCTCAGAATCTATCCCACCCAAGTTCCCACAGAGGAAAGCTATATCATAAGAAGATCCCTGGGACAGGAATCCCTGGGATCTCCCTGCTCTCATTTTCGGATTCCAGCACTGAGCATTGCAAACACTCAGTAGGTACAAAATTAGCTAACAATGAATTTCTGCTATAATTCCACCCATACAGAGTATAAAGCTCTCGATTCACCATAAAAAACCTTGAAAAGGTCAGCAAAATTTCCAAATACTCTCTAAAAACCATTTTAAAATGGATAGGCTGAAGCAACATAAATTTCAAATACAGAAAAATTATCAAATAAATGGTGGTGTGTCCCAGTGGGGAAATATTATGGAATATTATATTATGGAGTCACTTATAATCCTATTTTATGGTATAAAGAAATGCTCACAATATAACATTAAAGCCCAAAAAAGCAAGATACATCTATATATAGTATCATGTAATTCTGATTCAGAATAACAAATCGATCCCCTATATTTACATGGATGTACATAAAGATCTATCATACAGAGTAAGACATCCAGAAGGAAACATACCCAAATACTAATACTGATTTTTGCTGGGTAAGGAAATTGTAATTTTTATTTCTCATTTACAATATGTTGTATTTTCCTGGTTCCCAAATCAAGCATGCATCATTTATATAACCTGGAAATAATAACAAATTATTTTTTTTAAAGATGCATTTCAGTTGTATCTGGTATGGAGATCCAGGCTCCCACCTCAGGCAGATCTGGGTCAACCCGCATGTTACACGCTGCCATAGAGATGGCACATAACAAGCCCTCAGGAAGGGAAATGATAAGGGTGGCCTCGAATTAAGGTCTCTGGCCCACTGAGTTATGGCCCAGAGTCAGGAAGATAGGAAATAATTCTAGAACCATGATGAAGATTCTGGGTTCTACTGTGTGCCCCAATGGCTCTGCGCAGCGCTGGGACAGGCCTGAAGGAGGAAGCATGCTCATTCTGTGTGCTGACCAGATTTTCAGGGGATCCTTTAATTATCTTGTGGACACAGGCAACTACCTGAGTGCTATGTGGAAAGACCTTCCAAAGGTCTGGACCAGAGTCGCTGAGTTCCCAGAGACACTTTCTCCTTCTCTAACCAGGGGCCCCTTCTGATGTGCCTGTGATGAATACTGTGGGGGTGATTCCAGGGGACTCTTACCTGCAGATGTAGCTCAGGAGGCTATAGTTGTCTCGAGGAAGGATGGAGAGCTGCTTCACCAACTCCTGCTGAGCCTGGGAAGAGATTGTTAACACCAGTAAACAAGCCTGCTCACTTGCCCACAGTGAGACCCTGGAACATAACTGATGTATCTGTGCAGAAACACTTCGGCAATCACTACTGTTCCCATAGTTTTCTGTGGTTTTTAAAAAAATGTATGTTGAAATAACTCTAAATTACAGGAAGTTGTAAAAAAATAGTATGGAGAGGTTGATCATTTTTTGTACAGTGTATTTTTTAATTTGTCTATAATTATGCCCTCCCGGCTGACTCGGAGCTACTCTAAGGCAAGGACTACTTGATAACTCATACTCACAATAATTGTTTGCTTAATGCATGCTTGAGATGTAGCACTCCCATGAGGAAGTGGACCATAACCCAATATCCCCAAGCCATTTTATAAGTATTGAGAGAAGGAGGAAGTGTCTGAGAAGAGTTTCAAACAATGTGGCCTTGCTGAGACCTGCTGGGACATAAGACAGGGTGACCAACATAGAGAGCAGGTGAGAGGTCAGAATGTTCTAGCTTCATGATAACCATGAACATCAGAGACAGCCATCCAAGGATTGCATGTGCCAGGCAGAGGAAGGACAGGGAGTTTTTCCTTTGTTCTTTGCACCTGCAGCTGTCTGTAGGGTCTACAGTCACCAACTGTAACACTGGGATTGTAAAAGTGCACCAGTTCCCATGAGTCATGTAGGCTTTCCTGAAACCTGAGCAGTTCATCCTGGAGAAATGGTTCCCTGTGGCCTGGCAGCCTGCATGCGCTGACTGGTGAGGATGCTCTGCAGCTACAATGCCCACTTCATACAAATATTCTCTCCTCTTCAGTTTAGCCAAGAGAATTCCTCCCAAAGGTTGCTAGAGACTCACCCCTTCCAGCTACTGCCTCTGCTACCTTTGCACCAGTGAGGGAGGCTGTGGCCCCTCTGACCTGTCCAGATGAGCACTGTCACAGATTAGGAACTGCCAGTTATTCTGAGACTGAGAAAAGTTCAGAGAAACAGGTCAAAAGTAAAGAAGTTCAAGCGTGGGGATATTTTGGTCAGACTGCATACATGTACCTCCTTTATTTTCTCGAGGGTTACATTGGGAGATGTCACAAGAAATATTTATCTTGTTAGCCAAATTGTTAGGCATTCCATAAAACCTTACTCCATAAAATTGTACTGCTTTCACAAAGGTGAGTTGATGAAGCTGTATAAATTAAAACTCTCCATATCCTTGGGTGAGGACTTGATAATACGGGTGAATGTTGAAACCGCTGTGTAGTTTATGTGAAACCATCGTAAGACTGTGTATCAGTGATACTTTAACAGTAACAACAAAAATTCTACACACAAAAAAAATCATGCATGATGCACAAAATATCCTATATCGTATCATGCAACCTAATTTTGGTGTTGGAAAATAGCTACAATAGGTATAGCATGTTAGCTGCATCATTATCATTCTCTTCTTTTCCTAATGTTGAAATACAGAAGTGCTTTTTTCTTGTGCCAGGATCTACTTAAGTCACAAGGCTTAGTCGCATTCTCAGTCAGGATGGACATTCCCACCATTGGGCTTTCTTCCAGGGCTAGGGCACAATCTCTCCACTGATTTAAACACACACACACACACACACACATTTTCTGGGAGCATAGTATGTAACACATGCTGAAGTAGAGAATAAACCTCCTTTTACATTAATGATTGTTAAATGCCACTCATTTTTGTCATATCCCTTGGCCTCAAAACAATCCTGAGTATAACAGATGTTATTAAGAAATTTGTCTAAGTTTATGCTGCCTAACACAGCAGCTACTTGTCCCATGTGACTATTTACATTTAAATCAAGTTAAACTAAATTAGGAATTTGGTTCCTCAGTTGCCCTAGCCACATTTCAAGCACCCAAAGGCTATGTGCGACTGGCGGTTACTGTACTGCACAGTACAGGCATGTATCAGCTCCATCATTGTAGACAGTACTATTGGTCTAAGTAAAGAAATTGAGTCTCATAGAAGATGCATAATTTACATAATGACAAAAATCAGTGTTAAATCCAATTCTTCACTGTAAGTTTTTCTATGCACCATTTGCCACAGCGAGTTTTTAATATAGTAGTGCTAAAAATGAACCATCCCAAAGTAGGGAATTGGACCCCTATTATTAGTATCATATGTATATGCATTCATGGGCCATTTGGTTTTGCAAATCTTGGTTAGAAACCATGAAGATTTTACTATTATTAGTTGGGGGTTTTTTTAGTTTCTTTTGTTGGTTCTTTTGCTTAATTAACATGACACAGGTGTGGGAACTATTAACTAGAGGGCCTTTCAGGAAACCATCTTTATAGGATCAAAATCCCTGCTGGTGAACATTTTAACAAGCATGATACTGCAGACAGTGGCTGCAGATCCTATGGGCGGCTGTGGCTGAAGGGAACACAGAGAGTCTCCTTGCTCTTCCTCTCCTGCACACGCACTCCTTGATGCCGATGCCTGACATTCCCAGGCACTGTAGGGTTGGAACATTCTGGTGCGCCACCTGCCCTCCAGACTGGTCAGCCTGTCCGTGTGTTTCAGCAGGTCTCACTAAGGCCACACTGCTTGATAGCCTTGTCTTATTACTTTTAAAGTGACTTAAGGATATTTTATTATGGTCCAGTTCTTTAATGGATCATTATATCCGATGAAAGCTGTCAACATGATTGGCTTCTTTGCTGCTGAGGAAGTTGCAGTTTGATGAAATATCTCACCAAAGACACAGAGCCCCCATGTCCACTGCTGCTTGTCCATCAGAATAGTGCTCAGTAACCATCACCTTCTTCCAAACCAAGACACTCTAGTGAGATACAAACCTTTGCCTCATCTGCATTCATGAGCTGCCCACATAGCAGGAACCCCTCATACTGGCTCCAGGGAACCACCGGCTCGGGGAGGTCTCGGAGGTAGAGTTTTAATAGGGAGGCCACCGTGTGCACATCTGTATCTCTGGAAGAAAATAAACAACGGTTTTTGAAAGCAAAACTCCAGAAATCTCCTCGCCGCCCCCTTTGTGATCCACTGCTGGGGTCCCAGGCTCCAAAGGGGAGATGTGCAGAGTAGAGAATGATAGAGATATATCCAACCAAAGCATGTTGCTAATTTCCCCTCTGGAATAATAACCCCAACACTTTTTCCTTTATCTCTGCCACCCAACTGCCTCAAAGATAAGTTCAAAATCTACTTTTTCATTAAACCTATTAAACTATTTTAGTCTTCAATGCTTTCTTTTTTCTCCCAGTTTCTCAATAGTACCTCACAGTTTCGCATTCTCTACCTAGCTTCTAATGCTTCGTGTGATAACTTTTTTATATCCACCATCCATTGATCTCCTTAATTGCTCAGAGACCTTAAAACAGTTCTGGATTCATTCATAAATTCACATTCAATCAATGAGCATTGAGAGAACCTACTAGGTGCAAGAGACTGTCAGGCACTGGGATTCCAGCAGTGAACCCAGAGGCACACAGGACCCCTGGCCTCACTGGGCCACAGAGCCACAAGGACCTAAACATGACTGAGTCATTTCAATACTGAATGATTAGTGAGATGACAAGGGAAGTCTGGGACCTGGGACTGTATGGAAATATGGAAAGGGACACTCAGTGCAGAGTTGGGAGCCAGAGGAGACTTTGCCCCTAAAGAGTGATGAGGAGGTACAGCATGGGGCAGGCAGCCTGAGAGGGCAGAGGAGACCCTGCTGCAGGACCTGAGACCACATTCCCAGTACTACTGCCCGACTCCCTGAAGGACACACAGCTCTTTGCTTCAGCTTCTCGGGTTTGCAGCAGGAGTTGGCAAACCACGACCCAGGAGCCAAATCTGACCCACCACCTATATTCCTACAGCCTGCGAGCTCAGAAGGGATCTTACATTTTTAAGTGGCTGGGAACAAAACTCAAAAGAAGAATATTTCAGAGCCTGTGAAAATAAATGAATTTTGAGTCTCAGCATCCATAAGTAAAGTGTTATAGGAACACAACCATGCTTGTTCATTTTTATATCGTCTTTGATTTCTGCTGTAAGAGCAGAATTGAACAGCTGCAGCTGAGATGAGTCTGCAAAGCTAAATATTTCACATGGGGTCTTTCAAGAAAAGTCTGCAGACCCCTGGTTTATAGAGCTTTTGCCTTTATTCTGCAGGGCTGGAAGAGAAAATGAGTCTGAATCTATCATGCCCTTGAAGCTCATTAGTGAAGAAATACTTAATTCATATCAAGAAAAACTGGTATTGTTAAGAGACAGTCCTGGTAGCATGCTGAAAAGCTGTGATGTGGCAGGAGTTCCAACAATCTCAGTGACTGCTCAGTTTCAGCGACGGGGAATACAGAGTCACCTGGATGGAGACGCCTCCTGGGGGAGGAACGGGGGTGGATTTGGGCAGGAGGAGAAGGGAGGCAAGAGGCAGTAGAAACAAGAACACCAGGACTGGCCTGTAAAGCTCTGTCTTGACATTTCGTGTACATTTTTTTGTTGTTTTTGACAGCCGGTGTTTGGAGCTATCTTATTAATAGCTTCCCCTTTGCTGCCTGTGAACTCTCCACCTCACAATGAGAACGTGAGCTGGCACAGAGCCCCTTCTATGCTCCTCTGCTGCCCTTGGGAAATCAGGGGTAGGAACCATTCACTTACCATGGGGATTCTGGAAAAACCTCCCCTGCTGAGTCACCGACTAAAAATAACCCTGCGCAAAGTCCTCTTGTCAAAAGATGTGAGAGATTCCCATGAAAATGGGAGAACGACAACCGGCTGACACTTCGCAGGAGTGGTTTTCTCCTGAAGTCCTACAGTGGACTCTCTTAATGTCCCTGCATCACTGTCTTCCTTGTGGTCTTAGTCAGAACGTAGGGCCTCTGGTTTGATCGGAGCTTCTCCCTCACTCCACATCCAATCAGTCTCCCAATCTGAATCTCACTACCCAAATGTCGGGTGAATTCCTCTAAACCCTTCCCTTCACTGTCCTATTGCCAAAGACTATCTTTTTTTTTTCCGGGGACTCTGCCCCAGCCTCCTATCTGGCCGCCTGCCTCGTCAGCTCCATCTGCTGGTGGCATTCCCTGACCCCCAGTGATGTCCGCGGCCTGGCACAGGCCTGACAACTCAAAATACACCCATGGAATGGATGCAGAAAACAAAGAATTCGAAATGAGAAAAACAGTGTAGATGATACTTCAAAAACCAGAATCTCTTGAAAAGAAAGCACGACAATAAAAAACAGAAACTACTAGATAGTTGAAGCAGCAGAAGTTTCTGACATCAGGAAAAAGAAAGGGTTATAACGTTGATGTAGTAGAGATACCTTAAGCTTACAATCACAGAACACAATTAGCTACATAAATCCCCTTAGAACCCTGAAGACCAGACAGCTTCCTGATTGATTTCCCCAGGGGGCGCAGAACGCTGCCGGCCCTGGCTAACTCCTCGGGCTTGTTTATCAGTCTCGGCTTAAATGTCATTTTCCTGGGGACCTCCTAAATTCATGAGGCCATACCAAAAGCCACCTACTCTAAGTGGTGGTCTAGTTTTCATTTGTAGCACTTAATACCATAGAAATTATACAGTTATTTCTGTAAATGTTTGATGTAACGTCGGTGTCCCACTGTACCAAGGCAGACCCGATTGTCATTGGTATAGTCTCAATTGTGTGAGTTTGCTATTTCTCCAACCCAGTGCAACACCCATAAGTGAATATTTTAAATCAAGGACTAAAAGCAAACCAGTAACCAGGCATCTTCTGAATTCAACATCTGGTGCACCAGAGATTAGGCAAGGCCCCTCGGTGGCTCTGCTGATGCTTCCCTTGTAGTGCTCATCTTACAATGTGGCACATCTGTATATCTGTAGCCCACAGAAATACAGTATCAGAAAGGCACTGGCTTTGTGGCCAGACAGTATCCAGCCCAGGAGAAACTCAGCAAAGAGATTTTTAAATTCATATGCATATGTTTAATGAAAACCATATACCCTTCCACTCGAATCTATCAAATAAGAGCTCCTGTGTACCTCTTCACTCCAGTGAGACAGTTTGGGGTATCTCATGGTGGAACCGCACGTATGACCAAAGTACAAGATCTAGATGGTACCCCCGAGGCTCATGTGGACCCATGAGCTGGCTCTGGGAGGACCCTGAAGGGCCCCAGTTGGCCCTTCCTATTTCTGGGTGTATAAACTCTACCCCTCAGTTCTCGGAGTGGAGATGCCATGACAAGATGTGGCAACTTTCCTCTTTCCAGCTCCAGATAGTCCATGAGAATCAAAAGCTCTGACTCCACCACCCAGGCTGACGTTGTAGGAGCATAAGCTCAAGCCGAGGGCAAGTACTGGGAAAACCCCAGCAGCCACCTGTATTCCTCCTGGCTGACTGTTCACATGGCTTTAGCAAAATCCACCTGTAGCTTTTGATCAACTCCAAGTTAATTAAAAACATAAGAAGAAAACTGACTATAAAGGTGGTGCACTTAATTGAACAAGTGCCTGATAATGAAGTGCAATTTTGGTGCTTCTGTAAGATCTGTAAATGTGATGTCCACAACCTGCTATAGTTTCAGCAACACCTCCGCCCAGTGCTTTCCTATTAAAATAAAGCACAGCAAGGGCAGCAAGGCGGAGATATGGTGGTCCAAAGGAAGGTGGTGGCTGTGAGAATGAAGAGGAACAGATGGAGCTCAGAGAAGCTTCAGAGCAGGAACGGGCAACATTGGTGACTGGAGGGGGAGGTCAGGGTTGGGGAGTAATGAGACTGTCCACACAGGGTGGCACTTAGCTGCTCATGAGTCTCCTAGGATCAACCCTATTCCTGGGGACCTAAATCAGCTCTGGGGCATTTCAACCTTTGGAAACTGGATAGTGTTCAGGCCTGTCTCACCACATCTTGGTTTCCGGGCTGCTGATTTGGAAAGAACAATGGCTCTTTCTTTGCCAGCAAGACAAGCATGCACAGGCAATGGGAGCAAATGTTGCACAACAGGCAGAGAGTGTACAATCTTGGATGGGGGTTGTACTAGCTGAGCACAGCAGAAAAGAACACCTTGGCTGGGTAGCTGGTGGAGATGGGACCAGAGGGGCTTGGTGGAAAGACTCCAAGATGGCACCATGTACTTCTTCTGAAAGGCCTTAGAACTAAGTACAGAATTGCATGGTACTGTGGTCTCCCAAACTAACACCAAGTCCTGGTTCTGGTTACTTCTGGAAAGCTAAGAAGACCATCAGAGCTCTGGGATATAAATATGGTGCATTCTTCGCCACCCCAAGTCAGCTTGCACGGCCAGCTCAGTTCCTCCAGTCCTCATCTGCCTTGAGCTTGGTGCCATCTTTCTGCCCTGCTCTGCACTTTCCCATCTCCTACATTCTAGGTCTCATTACTGCTCAGCAAGGCTCTAATTCAACTTCGTATCGTATCTCCCATAAATGGTCCGCATACTCTCCAAACTGTGCTCTAGGATCCCAAATTCTAAATCATGAGCAACACAGAAGGCTCCTTCTGTTGCAAGCCAGAGTTTCTTACAGCGTCTGTGTGAGTTCCACAGCTCAATGGTACAGAGAGGTCCCCCCACCAAGAAAGGCAGTGGGGAGGGTGAGGTGAGGACAGCATACTTGTCAAAGGAGGGCCTCTCCCCAGCATCAAAAGCATCTCTCAGCTGCTTCACGAGGTTGTCCTGCCCAGGTAGTCTGAAGATGCCCTCTTCGTTCAGGCCATGCTGGAGGATGAACTCTGCACACTTCTCCACCAGGATGGGCACCGGGTGGGGGCCAAATTTCTGTTCATAGGCCACGGTCTCATCCAAACGCTGGCCAAACACCACTGGGAAGAGAAAAACAGGACTGCCTATCACTCTGACTGCTGTGGGTGAATGGATAGGCCAAAGTGCTTTGCTTATTCCTTGATTTTCTATGTTGCCTATGAGCTCAAAGGTTTTAATGCAATGATACTAAATAAAACATAGGAAACAAATTGCCCATACTTCCTGGGGCTATAGATGTGGGGCAGTCTCTGTTAGTCTTTTTCTTCTGACCCACATTCTTACATATTAAAAATAACAACTTGCTTTTACTGAGTACTTGTGTGCGAAAATTGTGCTAAGCACCTCACACACCTGTTCTCATTTAATCTTGATGGCAACCCCATGAGGCGGCAGTACTGTTACACCCGCCTTACTGTTAAAACAGGGAGCCTCGAGGCACCAGTGAGCCTTGCTAAGGTCCTGTGCCAGGGCACGGCAGTCAGACTTCAAACCCAGGCAGGCCACTCGCGAGAATGTGCTCTTCACCATAGCAGCAAGTAGGTCGTTTTGAATTCTGCTTGTGTCATATAGCATTAAAGCATAATAGTCTCTCACACAGCTGTCTCATAATGTATTAAACCATTGCAGCATTTTTTAGTAATTTGGGTCATTTACTATGTTTTGCTATTATGAACACTGCCACAGTGAACATGTTTACTCACCTGGCAGACTTCCCAGAATGTATGTAGTGCGATGCATCATTCCTAACTAATTGCTTAATTAATTAATTAACATTTGGGTGGATGAACAGAGACTTTTCATTCTTTTTGAACTATTTCCTTAGGGCAATTCCCACATGTAGAATTACTACATCAAGTGGTTTGAACATTTTACGACTGATGGTATGCAAATTGCTATCCAAAAATATTTTTCCAAATTACATGGCCTCCAGCAAAGCGTGTGTGGACCAGCTCCACCCCGGCCCTGCCAGCTCTTGGTTCTACAATTTCCCCACCAAGGCAAGGTAACAAGGTTAGTTTTTAAATCTGGACGATCATTGGCTACCCATTCTCCCACCAGGCCCCCAGGCCCTTTGTGTCCCGGAGGTTCAAAAGACTGCTTGTCTCCAGCTCTGTCCAGCTGGATTTTCTGTCTGTTATAATTAGGGCTCTGCTACACTGACCACTTCAATCCCTAGGACACCAGTTCTTCAAAGTCCTTAGGTTTTCCCCAGGATTCCCTCTCTCACTGGTTGGCTCCCTCTACCAGTCTCTGATCAGTGTGGATTTCCCCTGTAAGGGCTGTGGGAAGCTACTGTGTCCTCTCCACTCCACCCACTGCCCCAGGCCAGGCTGGACTCCTCTCACCCACAGCTGCTGTGGTTTCTTTTCTTCTAATATGTTCAAAGCCCTCTTGCCACTTATCTTTCTAAACCACTGATCTACCTGAGCACACTCCCCCTGGTTTTAGTAGTCATCTGCTTCTTCCCCAATTGCCACAGCAACATTTTTCAAGGTGCCCCTCCAAGACTTCAGGGGTTCCTGTGGCCTCCCTCATCACACTGGGTGCTGGGGAGGGAGGGAGTTGGGTGTGGAAGGAGCTGAGCAGTGGGTCTTTGCACTCCCTGCTCCCAACCAGATCTTCCAGGCTGTTGTCTGTTCTACTTACTGCATTTCAGTGAGACTGTTTAGTTAAATATTTCTGTGGCTACAATTTGAAAGCTGGGCTGGCCCTCTTTAGGCTAGCATGCCCTTCATACCTTTCTAGCCAGACTCCTGGCCATGCCCCCCAAAGCCACCTTCCAGTGACGTCCCAAAGCCAACAGCACCTCCAGTCTTTGTGCCCTTGGACTGTCAGTCTCGCTGCCCAGCCTGTGCATCTCTTCCTTCCCTGTTTGCTAGAATCTGTCCTTCTTCTCCTTACTCAAATACTGTCACTTCTGCCCAGCCTTTCCGGACCCCAGCCTGAGAGATTCTAGTCCTACTCTGTGTACCCTTATGCCTTCTTGAACAGCCCAATCCCTTCCCATACTAAGATGTGATTATCTGTATGCACCCATCCTTCTGCCCAACTGTAGGCCCCTGGTGCTGGGAATACAGGGAGCCAGGGTTAGCTAGGCACAAGGTAGATAGTCAACTAGTTTTGCTGAATTACTTAATGTATTATTTCATCTTTAAGCAAATGTTTTCTATGATTAAGATAATCTTGGCATTTCTTTATTTTAAACACTAGTTGAGCTCTCCTCAGTAGATGAGCTCAGATTCATTCTAACATTTACTGCCAGAAGCCGGCCATGCATAATGGGCCAATACAGATAAGAGAATGTATAGTTCTTGCTGTCAATTAACTTACTATGAGTAGGAAAATGAACTGGCTGCATGCAAAGTAATAAGAAACAATTAGAGATTGTCAATAATGATATAGAATTAGGTTCTTATTTCTCTGTGAAAGGAGCTGGACAGATATTTTCACCAAATTGGAAGGAAGTGATTGAAATGATCTCACTCAAAACATATGACCATGTCGCATTTGTAAAATTCCCTCTGAGGGGTCCAGAGAGGGGCACTTTAAAGGGAGAGGCAGATGTGTCTCAGAGCAGTTGAAACATGGGCTCAGGGGGACCACTGAACCCTGACAGGAAAAGACACCCCAACATAGCATTAGGATGTGCACACGCATATCAGAGCTGTCAAACATGAGCTCAGTTTCTGAGGTCCCAAGGCAGACCCCCAACTTTGCAGATCCAGAATCAAGCTCTGCGTAGCCAGTCCTCTCACTTTTATTCTCATCTGGGTCACTCAGCCTTGTCCTGTGTTCATCCCGTGCTCACCCCATGCCCCACACCAGTCATTTCCATGTCACTCTCACCAGGACACTCATTTCCCAGCACTTCCTGTCCTCCATTACTCCACGCTGACAATTCTTGCCATCCTCTCCACACTTACATCAGGCCACCGGGAGCCAGGAGGGAACAGAGCGTCCCATGTCACGGAAATTTACATTTGCATCTCCGTAGGACCACTCTGCTTGGGCTCACTGCCCATTGCCCCCTTCCCCATCTCCTCAGGTGGAGGACAGTATGAGCGAAGCCCCTCACCTCCAGTCCCTGCTTCTCCTGTCCTTCTTCCTCTTTCTGTCTATATGTCTGTCTGCCTCTCCACTCTCAGAGCAAACAAGCCCTGCCCTTTCTTCTCAGGGGATACTTTCTTGAACTTTGGGTCCCTTCCCTTTCCACATCTTCCAGGACTCCACTCCTGTTTCATATCTTAAATTTTCCTCTTTCAATTGAAAGAGCCCACGTGAGATTTATTAAAGAATAACCTCCTGCCCCAGCTCTCAACCAACCAGTACTTGCCTTTCTTCTCTTCCCTGGTGCATTCATGGAACACACGTGTCTGCTGCAGAAAGGCCCTCTACCCCTTACCACCCTGCTTTGGTTATCATTCACGTCTCAGCCTCTCAACTCATCCTGATCTGGTTTCCTTAGCCTGCGTCTGTCCACCCAGTCTGCTCAGTAAAACTTCTAGTGCCCTCCTAACAGTCAAATCTGACCTATGTTCATTCCATACTTCACTGATTTTCTCTGAAGACTCTGATGGCGTTAATTCTCCTTCCTTCTCAAGACTTTCCCTCCAACATGATTACAAAACCACCGACTCCGATTTTGCTCCCACCTTCCTGCTGGCTCCTCTGCCCTCCCCTTCACTCTGCTCCTTCCTCCACCTGTTCCTTTCATGTGTCTGTCCTGGCACTCCAATTTGGGAAAGGTCATACAATTCCAGACACTGGGTATCACTTGCAGAGGAACTCATGAATCCACATATCTGGTCCAGATCTCTCTCTCTCATCAATATCTCCACCATTTCTTTCCCTTCTTCTCTCTCACCCCTCTACTCCATAGTCCAACATCTAATGGCAGTTCTCCCAGTGTCTTCTCCAGTCTCATCCTACTGCCAACATTCCCAAACCACTGCATCTGTTGCCTTCTTCCCGGGCAATAGCTTCAGGCAAGCAGTCAAACACCAGCACTTTCCTAGGCACTAAGAACACAAGGCCATTAGCACGAGGGACCGGCACTCAACTAACCCAATCAGCAAAAGTGTGAATTACCTGCAACACCCTTTTTCCCCTCTGAAGAGACCAATACATTCTGACACCTTTTAAACCATCTTTCTTCACTATTCTCTCTGCTGTTGTCAAATTATTGTAATGATTTCTTCTGTAACTCTGCCTCTTGCAAATTCTTTCTATTGGAACTCACAAAATCATTCAGCAAATACAGATTGTGGGCCAGACTCTTTAGTAGCTGGAAAGAAGAAAGAATGAAAAATGGTCTTTGCTTTTGAAAACTCTCGAGCTAACGCTATTCCCCCTGTCTCCCCAAGTGGAAACCTGATCTTCTTGCAACCTGAGCTCAAATGCCTTCTCTTCAGAGGGAATCAGTCACCCCCTCCCCCGGGCTCACAGAGTTCCCCATATATACCTCTGTCCTTTCACTTCTCATGTAGTTTCACGATGATTTATTTACACATCTCTCTGTGCCACTGGACTGTGGGCTCCTCAAAGCCAGACAGCCTGTCTGGCTCACCATCTATTTTTATTTCCTGGCATGGAGCCTGCACATGGTCTGGCCCTCACAGAGCTGCTACCTGCTGTCTCCCATCCCTGCCCCTTCTCTCCTGAATGAACTCTGATCAGCACTTCTCCAAACTTGCTCTTGTCAAGATCAGTGGCCTTTCCATTTTTAAAATCCAGGGGCTAAACTGTCAGTCTTCATCTGACTGTTCTGCACCATGTGACAGAAGAAATCATTCCCTCCTTCTGGAGACCCTTCACAGGCCCTTGGTACTCCCGCCCGGTTCTTCATTTCTCTCGCGGGCCACATCTTCTCAGCCCTCTTGGGTGACCCCTCCTTTTCTGCCTATCCTCTCAATACTGGATTGTCCCAAGCCTTCCTTTCCTCATCTGCATGTACTTCTTCATAATCTATGACTTTAAATAGCGCCAATATACTGAAGACTCTGCAACCAGTCAGAAATCAGTCTTCAGCCTAGAAATCAGTCAAAGCTAGTCTCTCCAACAGCAATGAAAAACGGCCACTGTGTGCTCTAGAGACATCAGGACCAACAGGTCCCTTCTTCCGTGAGAGGAAGAGTGCCCTGGTTTTCCTCGGTTTGTCCAGTCAGGCCTTGTCACTGTTCATCCCAGATCATGTATAAGGAGCCTGGAATCCACAGTATCCCTGGAAGCCCAGAGACCCAGGCCTGAGTCAGTCCTACCTACCTCTGACCTCTGGGTCCTGGCCACCACCCTCTGATCCTGGGTGGACATGAAGTAGCCTAGATGTGGGCAAACAGATGAACTGAGAAATCCCAAGGACACTAGGGAAGGAGGCAGACAGCAGACAGTGGTGTGGGAGGTGCTCTAAGACCACTCTCGGCCCCAAGGACCCCAAGGGGCAAAACCCAGTCTCCCCTCTGTGCCAGGCCTTGCTGGGGTGCACACACTCCTCCAGGGCACTCATGCCCTACTGCTCTTTCTCCCCCCTGCCCACCAGTCACTCACTCAGAACTGCTCATCACTTTGAACCAGTAGCCATTAACAAAGACAGTTTCATTTTAGGTACAAATGTTAATCAATCAATTAGGATATTTACTGTAATGATTACAATAATTAATACATTCAATTAATTAGGCTAATTTTATGATAGAAGTACCCTAGAAGCTTTCATGTATGCCTGCAGTTAGTCTCATAAGAACCCTCCAAAAATAGATATTATTGTTCCATTTTACAGATGAGACAACAGAGGCTCAGATTAGGAATTTGGGTCATGGTCATATTTGACCCATGATTCTAAATTCAGTATTTTAATCCTCTTGTTTAAAGCCAGTGGAATAAAATACTCTAGGTGAAGTTTCAGACATCATCAAGTCTCAGGGGGAAGAAGAAAGGGGTGGGGACTGTGTGTCTGCTCACAGGCCATCCTCCATCCTTACTTCTCAAGCCTCTCCCCAGATTTACTAGGAAACCCAGGGACACTGGGTTGGTCTGGGGAAATGAAAATGGAAGATTAGCTGTCACCTCCTCTCTAACTTCACCTCTCCTTATCATCACTAGATTCAGGATCAGAGCCCCTCCCCAGCCGCCCCCGGCCCAGCCCAGGTCACCAGGAGGGCCTGCCCTGCCCCTTTCCTCCCCGCCCACCCTGGCCCTGTTGGGCTCAGCTCCGGGGGCCCCATCCCTACAGGAGGGGAAGGGTGACTGAACAAGGTGTCTTCTAGTAGAAGATTTGGATCATAAAATAGGGAAGAAATACCTTTCTTTCGGAGCTTGGGGGTTTTCCTCCTGAAATTCCAGCAAAAGAGCAGTGCCAGGGCAGGAAAGCCACAGCCCAGTTCCCACCCTGACATCCTGGGAATATGAGGCATGGTGGGGGCCAAGGAATTGCAGCCTCTGCGCAGCCAGCCTCAGGCCTTCTCTCCTTCCCAAGCTGGAAAGGCCATCCTCTCTCCCTTCCAGATCAGCACATGCTTGTAAACACCACTCAAGTTCTGACTCCAGCACTAAAGCCGTAGGATCTGTCGGCACCTGCCTCTGGCCCTCCCTTCCTCCTTCCTCCTTCCCCCACCACTTCCCCTCCCCACTCACCTTTACACACATGACTCTGAGCTTTTAAAGAGTGAGCATAAAGCTGTCAGGGCCCTCAATAAAAATAAGTACCTCCTTTTACTTAGCAGCTTATTGTCAACTGCCATTCAAGGGATATCATGGAGATGGGTTAAAAAAAATAAAAAATAAATAAACCCCCCACACAAGCCCTTACCAACATTGCTCCATATATCAAAGCATTTGGCAGGAACACAGGATTTCACTTAGTGTTGATGAAGCCAGCCCCCACTGCCCTGAAAATGCTTTCAGAGTTGCATGTGGCTCAGTCAAGCCTTCAGAGAAAACTATCTTGGAGGTGGGTTGTTGCATAAACTGAGAGGATTTCCCCCCTCCTATTGAAATGATTTTGCAAATAGTGCAGCAACCCTACCAGACATGCCTAGGAGACTTGAAATGGACTCTTAGCATCACAGGGGGACAGGCAGAAGCAGGGAAGAGTTGTCTGGAGGGGCCCTGAGCAGTGTGATGCTGCCAGTGTCTATCCCTCCCTTCACTCACAGGCCAGAAATTGAGGACTCAGCTTTGATATCGAATTCACCCCCATGTCCCAGCAATGTTACCTCTGAGACACTGTGGAAATCTCTTAATATCTCTCCACTTCCACCTCCACCACCTGGTCCAAGACACCATTGGATGAAGAGTAATATCTTTAACAAGGCTATAGTTTTCACCTTCCTCTCACTCCAGAACCTGATCTCCTTTCTGTCCCAGGATCTTTGCACGTGTGATTCCTCTGACTGAGATGTTGTTTCTCTTCTACTTTCTCTGCCTAGTGAACCTCCCACAGCCCTTCAGATTTAAGTTTAATCACCACTAGTTCAGCCTTCCCTGATCTTCTAGGCAAAGATTTTTTTCCCCCACATGGCAGCACAGGTTTTTCCTTCTTGGTACTTTTCAGTTGTAACTTTATGGTCTTCCTCGGGGTTTTGATTCCTTTGTGTCTTCTACTAGACTGAGTTCCTTGAGAGAGGGGACTTTGTCTTTTATTCTCTTCTCTCTTTCTCTCTCACTGTTGTATCCCAGTGCTAGCATAGAGTCTGGTGTGGGATATAAGCTCAAGAAATATTGTTAGTAAATGAATAAAAATAAGTATCTGGCTGGTACCAGTCAGGATCTGGGAGGGAGGGGAAATGAGGGAATTAATGAAAGTATGTAAAAATCATTCCTCTTAATGTCCAGTTAGCTAGAGAAAGAACGAGCATGTGTAGAATAACAATGAATCACAGAGACAGCACATCCCCATAGGTTAAATGATGCTGTGGATGAAGGGTGCAGAGAACTTAAGAAATGAGGGGAGTAAAAGGAACCCAGAGCATATAACAATTTGATATTTATGTATTCTGTGCCTAGTGCTGGCAGACACACAAAGACACTTAAAACATGGGACCTGCCCCAGGGTCTTAACAATTTGGTTGTGTGGAGCCGAACTATACACAGTTCAGTGCTCTGCTTATGTACCCACTAATGGCCTGAGAGCAACCTCAGAGGCCAGCCTCCAGGAGGAGGAAAAAGCAAGTCCCAGACTGAGCAACAATTTGCAAGGTGGACTGCCTGCTCCCTGGGGACTGGACAGAGACCAAGTGTCCATGTGGGGACCCAGGGGAGGCAAAGCCCTCTTCCTGGAAGGGAGAGTAATTTAGAGACAACAGGCCGCTGCGAGCCTGGAACAAGTCCCCAGAAGTGGGGATGTGATTGCCTCTCTCCCATTTCTTCTACTTAAATTGGGAAGACCTGGAACTGCCTTCAAACTTCTGGGGAAAAACTAATTCAACCTTTCCAGCTAGGCTCTTAGAAGGTAGCAGAAAAAAGAGATAAATTGGCTGGCTAGGAAGGAAAGGGCTAGACCACCATGGTGCTGCTCTCCAAGGTGCCATGCTGTGATTTATAATAAGAAATATGTATTTGGTCTTCCACCCATTTCCTGGTACAGAGCTCCTAAAACTCTTGGCATTTCCTGTGATGACGGTGATCAAGGTGCCTTTTGTTATGTTAATGGGTGACCTGTGAAAGCCCTGATAGGGGCTGGCTGCCTGTGGAACCACCTTGTGATTAGAGGGCTGGAATTTCCAGTCCCACCTCTAGACCTCTGGGGAGGAGGAGAGGCACTGGAGAGTGATTTCAATCACCAACAGCCAAGGATTCAATCAAGGCTATGTAATGAAGCCTCCATAAACACCCAAAAGGACACGGCCAGGGAGTTTCTGGGTCGGCGCGCACTGGGAGATGTGGGGAGAGCAGCGTGCCTGGGGAGACCCGGAAGCCCGGTGCCTCTTCCCCAGACTTTGCTCTGCGCACCTCCTCCAGCTGGCTTTACCTGATTTATATCCTTTTATAATACACCAGTAATCCAGTAATTCAAACTGATATCCTCAGTTCTGGGAGCCACTTTAGCAAATTAAAAGAGGAGAGCTTTCGGACCTCCAATGTGCAGGGGTCAGTCAGAGGCATAGGTGATAATCAGGACTTGGAATTGGCATCTGAAATGTGCACATGCATGAGAGGGGGCAGTCTTGTAGCACTGAGCCCTTAACCTGTGGAATCTGATCTATCAGAGTTAAATTGCAGGGCACCCAGCTAGTGTCCAAGAATTTCTTGGACATTTGGGGAAATGCTCCTCCCACCCCAACACATACTGGAGTTGGTCCCAGAATCAGACAAGGTGAGAAGAATGTTCAGAGGCAGCTGTGAGGTGGGAGGAGCCACCGGGAGGAAGTCAGGTGTGCCCTGGGAACAAGGTGGGCCATCTCTCCCGTCAAGGGAAAAAGGGAGCCAGGAAAAGGACTGGGACAGGAAGAGGCCTTAGTTCTGCTAAACAGTCACTAGAGTAACTTCTAAAATTTACAGTTGTGTTTCATTACCAGGGGCATATAGATGGATTACAGGGGCCTGCAGTTGAATGCAACTGAACACAAAACTGTTTTGTCTGGACATTTTTCTGGCAAGAGTTTCCATAGTTCTTACCAGATTCTCTAAGGGGTCTACAGATTTTAAGAACTTCCCCAAAGCTCACCATTATCATGCTTGGAGGAAGATTATTCTAGAGGGAACAACCCATTTACTGAATTATTTCCCAGGTAAGCTGACTGTCATTTGCCAGAGGAGAGCCTAGGGGAGTTGAATACAGTAACTCAATGGGAAGAAAAGACCATTCCTTTGAACCTACTATGTCAGGCATTGTTCAGATTCTGGGATACAACACTGAACAAAACAGAGAAAGAAATTCCTGCCAAGTAGATTGAAGCTTTCCTTCTAGTAAGGGAAGACCAGCTATGAACAAATGAGTAAAATACATAGCATGTTAGAAAGGGGGTAAGTGCTAAGGAGAAAAATAAAGCAGAAGAAAGGGATAGGGAGGGCGGGAGGAGGTGTGAGTATGGGTGGCAGTTCAGTGTTAGATGGGATGATCACGAAAAGGCTTACTGAGGTGACATTTGAACAAAGATCTGCAGAAAGCAAGGGACTGAGCCACGCAGCTAACTGGGAAAGAAGATTCCAGACGAAGGAAACAAGTGCAAGGGCCCTGAGGCAGGAATGTGCGAGGCTGTTTGGGGTAGAGCAAGGAGGCTGGAGAAGCTGGAGTGACATGAGCATGGGAGGGAGTTTGGGAAAACAAGGTCAGAGAGATAATGGGGGGCTGGAGGGGCAGATTATGCAGTAGAAGCCATTATAAGCTTTTAATTTTTTCCTCTGAGAAAGAAAGGAAGCTCTTTGACCTGTCAGGCTTAACAGGCTCACCCTGGCTGCTCTGTTGAAAACAGACTATGAAAAACAAAGATGAAAATGTGCAGATAACTTTAGAGACCATCACTGTAATTCAAACAAGATAGTGTGGCTCCTCAACCAGGCTGACAGTAGCAAAGGTGGTGAGGACCAGGCAGGTTCTAGAAGGAAAAAGTCATAGAAAGTTTCACGAAGGGCTGGAAAGAGGCATCAGTTACATACCGCCGTGATTTCCAGTGTTTGAGGGGGCATGCTCTGCAGGTCTGGTAGACCCAGATTAGAGGCACTTTACAGGCAGGATCATGCTGTGGCAAAAGGGAACCGCCTACAGAGCAGAAGCCCTGGCGCTACCCCTGGACAGCTGGGCCCCTTGAGCTGATCATTTACTTCCTCAGGACTGAAGCTTGCTGACTTAGAAACAGGAAGATCAAATGTCTGATTTGTCCTGTGGCTTCAGTCTGGACTCTGCTGTCTTAAGTGCCTTGTCATCCTGAGATCTATGATTTTGGTTCAATGAGAGGCTTTAGAAACATGTGAAATACCACATCAGAGCCCAACCCTGTTCTCTGAATAAATACATAGTGCTGCACTCTTATTTCACCTCCCTTGGACTTTCCCCTGTCTACAGGATTTAAGCTTGGCTTGCTTCTCAGTTGGTGGCTTTGAGGTGGGGTGAGGGAGAAATCCCCAAGTGGATTATGACAGCATGTGGCCATGCAGCATGGTGAGGCTCAGCCAAGTGCCATACAAGGCACAGGTGCTGTTCACAGTGCACCAGCTGCATGTGAGTCAGAATGGGTGCATAATTAGGCAATGTACACTACCCTTGACAATGCAGATGGTCAAAAGCACCAGAGTTGAGGCGGAGGAGGGAGGGAAGCAGGAAATGTCAAGGAGGCTCCCAATCTCATAATCCAGTGCAACATGGAAGGTCTCAGTTAAGAGCATCCATGTTGAATGGCACATAATAGAGTTTTAATAAATAAAAACCTCACCTTAGGTTGATTAACACAGTCAAAAAATTTGTGTTTAGAAATTGGGAGATGGTTAATGAAACCCTGCTACTCTTTTTGTAACAGGATGCAGCTGCTTAGAATGACTGCGGCAGGCGCTCTGAGCCTGGCTGTCCCCTCCACATTACTTCTTTTCTTGCAAGTCCCACTGGGCAGGTTACAAGCTATACACCTCCCTCCCTGTCCAAGATCCTGTGTCTGCAGGTAGACTCCTGACCCAGCTGAGCAAGATCCTCTTCCTCAGGAGTTTGGAATGGGGCAATAGGGGCTAAGCTCAGCCCCTGCTCGTGCTCAAGCGTTAAGTACAGGAAAGCTGGGGCTGGTGCAGAAGCATACAGGGCAGGAGTAAGTATAAGAGGTCTGCTAACCAGAGAAAAACAGACAGGCATGCAGAAGGAAGCAGAGAGAGGAGCTGCACGGCCCCAGAGACACAGACAGGAGAAGCTCAGTGCTGATCCTTCAGTTCTTGGGCCCAGAACCTTGGGTCTTTTTGACTGTTGTACTCTTGGTTTTTCTGAGTGGGTACTGTATCTATCCTTTGTTGCTTAATATCATTGGAGGCAATTTCTATTCCTTATAACCAAACAACCCCTGAAACGTGCCAAGTAAGATAATACAGCAACATGGAGAAATGCTTAAGCCATAAAATGAAAGGCATTAAATTATATATAGTATGTGTTTCATTCTGAGACATTACACTCACTTTATATTAATTGTATTCTGAGAAATTATATATTTATTCTGAGAATAAAGGAATGTCTATACGAACACTGGCTGGAAAGAAAACATAAAAATACCTCTTGTGGTTTTAGGGGTGATTATGTTCTTATATTTTTTCAAATATCTACAAAATTATTATGGCGCACATAATTTTTAAAGAAAACACTGCACAAATAAATAGATATATATAACATTTGACCTATAAAGGCCCCCTTGGGTGACTTCCAAAATAACAGGTAGTACAGTTGATAAATAATACTATATTATGCAGTTATCTTGAAGTTGGGACAAATAAATGTGTTCCTAAAAAGTTGAAGGAAAATGGTCACTTTTGAGATCTTATCCATATCTGTTCTTTTGCATTTTTATGAAAGAAAAAATACATCTGGATTCACTTATTTGTTAATTTCAGATATTTCTTCCCATCAGTTTTTCATACGCAAGGCCTCCCCTGGTCTGGAATTTAACCAGTTTCCCAGAGAGCTCAGGCACTTGAGTCGTGTCACCCAGAAAAGTGCTTACCCTGAATCCACCAAATACCTGCAAAACTCCCAACACAATTCCTGAACCTCTTCCAAGTCTGACCAGCCCGGTTCTGGACAGCAGCTTTACTCTCCTGTGCTGATCAGCCTCATTTAGCTTCCAGCATAGCTCTTGCATTCAACCCTCTCAGGTCCCACAAGCCCCATAAGCCTGCTGCGGAATGTGAATGCTGCCAGGAGTGAGAGCACACCCGCCCAGAGATGAGGCAGGACTGCCTCAGGGCATCACATGCATTTGCGGATGAGTGCAAAGGGCTTGCAGTCCTTCCAGCTAAACTCGAGTTTGCGGCTATCACCCAGGGAGGGAAGTAGAGGCTTGGCAATGAGTATGACCTTGGAGTTGTCCTGTGGTGGTCTCCCCTGAACTCTGTTCAAGGAAGCATCACGTCTGCAGCTACTTCTTCCCCATGCTTGAGATGTCACAGACACCTGCCCACGAAAGTCTGCAGGGGTCCTTACCTCCAGAGGGCACGCCAGCGACTCTCCTAAGGAATTTAACCCATTCCTCCATCTCGGCCTGGGAGCTGGCCATGAGGACATAGGAGTCCTGTCCTGTGCGATTCTGGTCCCATGAGGCTGGAGGAAGAAGGAACACTGATGAAGATTTAGAGTGGTAAGGGGCTGGAGCGAGGGCAAGAGAAGGAAAGTCAAACCTGAATTGTTTCTTGGTTCGGTCAGCAACCAGTCAAACAATGCAAAAGCATTATCTGTTTACCCTCAGTGAAGCTAAATATCTATGCCCCCTATTGTTTTCGCTGAAGCTCTAATTCTATTGATAAACCATGTACACAATGGTTGGCTATTGGGATGACTTGAGCTGAGATCTGCTCCTGTGGAAGACAAAAGCCTACCAAAAAGAAAGAGAAAGTTCAAGGAGGGGAAACAGGATCAGCCCGTGCAAGTCTGAAGACTTCAGTGCACGGCAACAATCCTGGGTACTTTCCTAAGCTACCCCTGAGCTCAGTTGTGGGGGTGGGGAAAGAAATGGCAGGTGTAACTCAGGAGGGAGAGACAATAAGCACATAGGTGCCTCCCAGAGATCACTGCTCTCCTGACTGCATAAAGGCGTTGCAAGTGGTAGGTTCTCAATGCACAGTTGATGGGCAAATGAAGTTTGTTAGGACTTTCTTGACTGTTTTCACTTTAAGCCCATGATTATAGACAGACACAAGCAGTGTTTCCTGGGATGGTCTTATCAAGTGGACAAAAGGGTGGGGGGAATGACAAGGAGACCAAGAGAAAGAGAGAAAATGGTTAAAAGAGAAAAATAGGGAGCAAGAAGGAGAAGAAGAGGGAGAAGGAGCCCATCAAACACAAGTTTTAGGAAGGACAAGAAAATAACAGACATCGCTTTCAATCACAGGATACTGTTAAGTTTCAAAGTGTCTTTGTCAGCATCAACCCATTCTTCTCACAATGTCAGGCCATTTCCCTCAAAAAGAGCCTGTTCTAGTGCTCCAATTATGCCCAAACCTGTATTTTCTGGCATGGCAACAAAAGACTTCCAAATTCCCTTTGTTTATGGTCTCTTAAATCTACCTTAATTATCAGTGAGCCCAACTTCTTTTATGCTTTGGGATGACCTGATTCTGCATCTACTTTATCATCTGGTCATTAGCTCTTCTGACAGAAGGGTCAGTCCATGGAAGCCCTGGCCATTCAGGAACATCCTGATAGCTGGGTATTTCCAGAAGTAAAATGGGAAGTAAAAAGTGCACAGGGAAGGACTTAAGAATCCTGTAGGACTCACAATATCCCTTTGAAATAGAATAGGGCTCTAGTGTCATTTCCATTCTATAGATAATGGAACTGAAGCCCAGAGATGAACAGGGACCTGCCCATTGGTAGTAAGTTACTGCCAAATGCAGGGCAAGGCCACTGGTCTTTCTCCCAGTAGTTTCCAAATTGCTTCCAATTTGATCTTGGTCAAAATTTATCTGGTGTACTTCCCCACCATGCTAACACATGGTCTACTGTGTTATCAAGAACATGCCTTTTCAGTTTATCCTGATTCCTAGGAGTTCCTTTAGTTTCACCATGGCTATCCCATTGAGAAACGTTCAGCTCTCAAAATATTCCTGAATGGCCAAATGACTCAGGTCAGAACTGATGACTCCTTAGCAAGATGGATTCAGAGTCATGTCATCCCAAAGGGTAAAGAAGGTGAGACTCAATGATATTAAGATAGGCTCAAGAAACTAGAACCAAAGGGAATTGGAAAACCTATTGCTGCCCTACAAAAAAATTGTCTGGGCACATTGGGGTGATAGGATTGGCTGTCTTTCAGGATAATTGCCTGATATGCATTTAAAGCCCATGAACGGCAACTCTCTGCCCTCAGGCACATGCTTTCTGAGATTAAACAGTCTCTTCAACATGTGTCACCCAATGGCTACTTCCATTTTAGAAAGTAACCTCTCTTCTTTTCTTCCCAGTCTAAGGAACTCCTATCCATCCTTCAAAACCTACCTCAAACGTCATCTTCCCTAGGGGCCCTTTGTTAATATGTCCTTCTCTCGCTGCAAATTCAGTGGGGGAGATCCTATTCTAAATCCTTAACATCCTGTCTTTAACTTCTATCATGGCAGTAGGGAAATTATCCTGAATATTGGTTTCCTCATCATTTCAATTGAGGTAGTTATTTAATATGTCCAAAACTAAAACCCTGATCTTCTACCCAAACCTTGGTACAAGCACACATCTCAGCAAATCCATCTTTCCCATTGTTTAGGTGAAAATCTTGGAATCAATTTTGCCTTCTCTTTCCCACATCCAATCCTCCAGTAAAGGAAGACCTCTCTACATTCAAAATAAATATGTCCAGAAATCAATTATTTCTCACCCCCTTCATTGTTACTATTTCTGTCTTGGATAATTGTAATAGTCTCAGTCAGCTCTCTGCTCTGGCCTCCCCTTTTTATTCTCAACTCAAAAGAGTTTTAGAACATGTCATTTTACTGCTGTATTCCATACCTCCCAATGGATTCCCATTCTTCTAGCACAAAAACTGAACTTAGAATTGCCTACAAGTGTCTGTAAATCTGACCAAATCTCCTGTTCTTCTTCCCATCATCACTCTACTGTAACCACATTAACTCCTCCATGTTTCCTGAACATATGGAATAGGCTCAGAAACTTTCTTTTTCTGTTCCCGTGCCTGGAATGCTCTTCCTTCAGCTGTGCCCTTGGCTCACTCCTTCAGCTCCCTCAGATCTTTGCTCACAGCTCACCTTCTCAGTGATGCCTACTCTGCCCCCTCTACTTAAAATGACAAGCCAACCTCCATCATCTCCACTTTAACCAGCACTTTCTCCCTCTTTCTTTGCTTTAAATTTTTTCCCTAGCACCTGTCCCATCATAAAAACTATACACTTCATTCATTTATTCAGCTTGTTGCCAGTCTCTCCCATCAGACTGTAAGCTGCATAGAGGATGTTTCGTTCTTTGCTGGATTCCCAGTTCCCCCAGTAGTGCCCAGCTCCTAGCAGGTGCTCAGTAAATTTGTTGCAACATCTCAAAAGGTAGTATAAGAATTAAATACAACATATGCAACAGAAGGAATAACCCCCCTATTCTTAATGATTCCCTTTGTAGAGGAGAACAAAGAGTTCTGTTAGAGGTAAGTAGAGAAAGAGAAACTTGCCCTAAATTTTCACCTGCCCCAAATAAGAAAAACAGTATAACTACAATGAAAGTCTTCTCTTGGCCTTTGTGTAACTGACACTGGGGATCACAGGGACAGGGAGTTGATTAGGAAGGCCGTTTTCTATGCCAGCATTGGTCCTGGGAATAATCTTGCACAAGAGGATGACAAAAAGAAGAACTGAAAATTCTCTAAATCATAACATAAAAGGTCACCTCACTTCAGGCTGGGTGAAGCCTTGGGAGACGATGGCAACTTTAAGAAAATGGTTCTCTACCTTACTATGCTTTAGAATTGTTTATCTTTATGAGATGTGCATGTGCATATACACACATGTGAATCTGTCCAAGAATTCCTAGTGGCCCAGAATCCTCACTGTCATCACCATTGTCTCAGTCCATAGATAAAGAAACAGAGGCAGGGGGAAATTAAGTAACTTGATCACAGTTATATCAATAGCAAGTGGACAGGTTAGGATTTGGACCTGGGCAGACTGGCTCTGTACTGGGCACATTTAAGCTCTCTGCTACGCTGCCTTCTCCACCAAGCATCTTATGCACACTGCTGTCCTGTGTAAGGAGGGAGCTCAGGGAAGTGGTGCTCACGGCACTTGTGGCCTCCTGCTGTGTCAGCACTCAGCAGCTGCCTGGCTACATAGCCGACCAGCAGTCCTGGAGTTCCTGGCAGTGCTGGAGCTGATGAAGGAAAGCAGGCAGAGGCAGCTGCAGTGCGGTAGAGTCACACCAACACAAACTCCCCTGGAGACAAAGTGAGGCAAACACCCTGGCCCCAAATTTGTTCAAGGAGGGTAACTCCAATTAGGAAGAGGTACCCTCCAGCATGCTGCTGATATGTGCGATAGGCATATCACAGCCCTGGACATGGCTAAGTGCTCTGTAAATTATAGCCATCATTTCTTCTTAGACAATGTTGAACCATGTGAGACTGTTGACCATTGACCATTTTTGAGCTACCAAAGCGGCAATTTCATGTGGCTCCATTTATATTTTAACTGTTCATCTTAATGTCCTGCTCACCTTCAAAACTGAGCTCCTTTGAGGGAGCAGGGATGGTGTACATCCCAGGTCTGTGTCCCCATGCCTAGCAGAATACCTGGCTCCAAGCAGGCGCTGGTGAAATGCTCACAGAGTTGAACAGAATAAGCACCCACTTAGTTCACCTGCTGGTTAAATGAACTAGTATAGTTTCATTAACTATATACAGAACTACTGGGCATTCTTATAAGGTTGCTTGGTTGGTTAGTTGACAGACTCACTGAATATATAGTCTGCCTTCTGGGGAATGTAAATGCACCTGTGTCCCACCTTTTGTTGCCTACCTGGGATGACTTCAAAGACAAACTTCCCCCCTTCTTCTGGGTTTGTGGCGATTTCCTTGATCGTACTTCCTGGTAGATACATGCAACCCTGAAAGATTAAAAGCCAGCCCTTTAAGATAAGCACCAATTTTTATCACCTGTGAACTAAAATTAAGTTGAAGGGCAGATAGGATAATGATGGGATGGGGGAGGGGGAGGGCCATGGACACCGATTAAGTGGCAGCTATCTGACAGCAAACTAGGTGCCCAGAGAGAAAAAGATAAGGCCCTGAGAGGAGAATGAGCTAAGAGCGTGCCATCACTAGTACCTGCCTCTTCCCTCTTTCCAAGCACCGACTTCCTGGCCAAACCGGACACCTGATCTTTGTGAAGGCAAAGCTGAGCCTGGGGGAACCATACTACCCGCCAGGCTGCCAGAGGGGCATTGAGGACTGAACCATAGGTAGACATTCAAGGGGATGGGGTTCTCAGTAGCTGCAAGAGCCACTGAGCAGCACACTCCAGGGGTCTGCCCCTTTGCTAAACACTGTGAATACATTATTCATTTAGTCCTTCCGGCAATCCACCAAGAGAGGTATCATTATGCACATTTGCCAGTGAGGTAACTGGGGATCAGAAAAGCTGTGTAATTTGCCCAGTGTCACAGAGCTAGTAAGTGGCAGGACGGCACTTCATCTCAGAAGTAAGCTCAGAACCTGTGCTCTTCACTCTCACAGCTGAAGGGGGGTGGGCACCTGTCAGCTGAATGTCCTCCGGAAGCGGGGAGGAGGATCTCGGATCCATGGCGGGGAGTGAGGATACAGTAGGATATGTGACCTCCTGTGCATGAATACGTCATCTGAAAAATAAGGGACTTCCACCGTGCGTGTGCTGACACCTTACCATCTACAGAGAACTGTCACTAGGTCTCATTAGCTCTCCACAATGGCTCCATATCAAGAGCATGGCAAGATTTACCTCTTCCACTTCACAGATGAGGAAACCAACACCTGAAAGTCTAGGTGACTGCACAAAGGGACACAGTTCATTTCTACTAGAATTAGTTACTCATAATTTACATCTCCCTGGCTGTCGGAAGTAGCATGTCTGATTCTGAGCTAGTAAACATTTGTGTCCGATTATTTCTAGAACAAAGTGTGGATGAAGAGGATTGGCAACAGAGAAGCTGTAAAGGCAAAAGGCTTAGGAGCATGAAATGTCTAAGACTGAGTGTGAAAAAGAGGAAGAAGAGAAAGAGGAGGAGAAAGGGGAGGAGAAAAAAACATCTGTCTACCAAAGAGAATTCTGCTTTTTTTCCCTACATTTTTCTAACTTTACTACTTAAAAATAATGTCCATCTACATGGTCCTCACCATCTTTAAATAAAATCAATGGCTTCAGAAAAAACGCCCCTGAAATTATGCCACTGGGCTGCTTTGCATGAGCTGTGGCACCAGAGTGAAAGGCCATGGTATTTTTCGGCAGGGGGAGCACTGCTTGGTAGGAAGGGGAAGAAGTGTAATTTCAGAGGTAGCTACCTCTCCTAAGTACCTCTCTAAACTATTATGTGATATCCCAAATCATTTCATCTGAAAATAATAAAAATAAAGTGCAAACCATGTAAATATCATTTGCTGAGCAGTTATAGGTTCCCTGCTTTCCAAAAATTCACATTACATCACTTTGCTTTTACAAAAGACCCACATTAGTACTTTTTTCCCTAATCAAAAGCCGAAGAGAATGCTCACTCTTACGGAAAATGGCAAAAAGCAAAAATAGCATTTTCAGCATTTGTGTTGCAGCGAGCCATTGGAGAGTCAGTGCACGTCCCAGCCGTGAGAGTGGCACCTCCAAGCTCCTTCCCTGAGAACCACACTCAGCAGCTGGGCGTTAGTTAGGCTGCCAAAGCTTTGATCTGTGTCTGGGGCTATCTGTGCTTTATCTCCATTTACCTTGTGTATCCGTTAGTAAGATGTGTCCTAAGGTATCAGAAAAGCCTAAGAAAGGTTACTTTTGGGGTCTGGGAATGCTGAAAATGTTTTCCGCATGAATTAATGGTAACTACTTCTTTGCTTTATGCCATTTTGGCTAATGAAGTTTCATAGGAACGCTGTACTTTTGGACAGTGGGAGAAACGTGTACAGGTGCCAGGTGCTCAATGCCCTGAATACACTATTACATCTAATCTTCGTAAGAACTCTAGGAGGGATGGACTGTTACTCTCCCCACTGGAGAAATGAGGAAGAAAGGCATAGAGAAGTTAATTAGCAGATCCAGGACCACAAGGCTAGTTACTACAAAAGCTATGATTCAAACCTCCAGCGCTGAGATTCCAGAATTACAGATTTTACTTAGAAGTCTCACAGGGTTCGACTTACTCACACCAAGACATAAATGGCAAATTGCAAGTCTTCCCTCATTTTGTGCATGAGAGCCTTGAGCATCATAAGTGAAGAGAGGAGTGTGGGGAGGGGAGGGGAGAGTGGTAAAAGAGACACTGGTGGGAGAGGGGGTGGGAGTAGGGGTGGGCACACTGATGGGGAAGGAGGGATTGTCCCCATAGGAAAGGGCCCAAGGCCACTTCTGCCTGCTTCACAAGTTGTTTAGGGTGGACTCTGTACAAAGGCAGAGACGGGGGAGGTTCATGCTGGAAGCTCAGTCTCTGGCACGGGGGCAGGGCAGACAGCTGGGGTGACGGTGTACTGGGACTCACTTACACCAGCTCGTGAGAAGGAACTGTTATATTTTTAGGAACTCTGTGAACCAGCTGTTAAACACAGTCATTCTTAAAAGTTAAATTATATAAACTGACAGTGAAATATTTTATATTAAAAATTAAGGTAATTATATTCAGAATTCATCACTTCCTAAGTATTTACTATGTAAATAATTTACAATTATTTCTCTTTTGTGGTCATTAACATCTATATGCGTGGCAGAAATAATATACGACATTGTGCTTACTGCTCATCTCAGGTCTGCGCTCAGTGATGTCGCCTTGGTGGCTTGAATCAGCCATGCTGGTGGTATTCACACCACAGAACTTGGCAAATGCTGCATCCAAATCCGCCCCCACCACAGACAGCCATCTGTTAGACCTTTACAGACACACCACTGAGAGACAACCACCGTGATAACTTCCAGAAGGCGCGGAGATGAGACATGGGACAGTTAAGCTAAGATTGTCTAAAGCCATCACTGTAGCAGGGACTTGAAGGCAATTTGCTGAGGTTCTGTTTTAAACAACTTCTCTGACCAGGAACCTTTTGGAATGGGTTACATGAAGGTAGGTCATGGACTTACAGAGCATTATGCTGTTAGAGCTGGACAGACCTTTCTGAGAACCTAGAGAAAAAACTGCCTGGGCTGCCTTCTCTCAAGCCCCAGAGTTCCCGGAAAGTATACACAGAAGTGCATCCTGAAGGATTTCATAATTTATTTAATCCTTCTCCTCTGTTGGATGCTAGGTTCAATGTTTCTCATTGTCTTATTTCTGCATATGTCTTGTTTTTGGATAGCTTCTTAAAACCAGAATGACAGGGTGCAAGGTATGATCATTTTTGGCCCTTGGAAATCTGGTCAGTGCCTTTCCAGAAAGTTTGCACCAACTTACACACACATCACCAGTGTACAGTGTTTAAATCTGATTGTTCTAAGATTATTGGAATGTTTCAGATCTTTGGGTTTTTTAAGGATAAGATGTATGTGTGTTCTTTTTAAATTTATAATTTATACTTCAGTTGTAGAAAAATTAGAAAGTAAAACAAAAAAGAGGAGAATTTTTAATTTGTGCATGACTGCAATACTCGGAGGTAACAACTCTTAACACATCTGTGTATTTATTTCCCAGCCTTTTTCCATAAATAGATATTCATCATTTTTTCCTTCATCTCCTGCTGTGAATAGCATTTTTTTGGTTTTGTTTTTCAAAACAGTAATATTAAGGATCTCTTTACACATCAAAAAGTACTAATTTAGGGCATCAACAGGTGAATTATTTTCTATTGCATAGATCTATAAAAGTTCCCTGTGATAACTTAGCCCCTACCATCGGGCACTGTTTTCAACATCACTATTATAAACACCACCATGGTGAAAAGCTGTACAGATAAATTCAATTATCTACATCCATCCTGAGCCTCCACTTAGGTTGAATTCCTAGAATTAGAAATGTAGCGCCAAAGAGTTCGCATTTTTTTTAAAGGAACATGTTACCCTCCAGAATGGCTGTAAGGATTTTCATTTCCACCATTGGTGTCCTATTCCCTAGTCTTTACCAACACTGAAAGTTTCTAGAAAGTCTTTGCTAATTTGATAAGGGGACAGTAGTGTCTCATTAGCTTACAATTATTATTTAATTATTACCAAGATTGAACTTTTTTACATGTGCTGACTGGTCATTTTTTTCTTTGGTAAATTGTCTGTTTGTGTCATTTGTTCATATTCTATTGAGGGAATTAAAATTTTCTTATAGATTAGATAGAATACTTCATTAGAATATTTGCTTACCATATGCATATACACAATTTTTCTTGTTTATTATTTGCCTTTTTACTTTATTATGTTGGTTTCTTAAGGTACATTTGTGTTTATGCAATTAAATTAGTCTTTCCCTTGTGCTGTCTTTGTGGCTCTGCTTAAGAAACATACCTGCCTTCCAATGATTATGCAGATAACTACATTTTCTTCCAAGATTTTTATGAACTCACTTTTACACCTAAGTTTTTAATCCATCCAGAGTCATAAATGGTATGAAACAGTGTGGAAATACATCTTTGCATTTCCCCAAGAATTCAGCTCATGTCTTGAATTTTCATTTCACTTCTAGATATTTGCATTGCCTATGACTCCCACAAGAGTAAATGATAGCTATTAATAAAATTATTTTATTTTGAATAGATTTTTTTCTTTATCTTACTGAAATAATTTGGACATATGGAAAGTCTACAAGGATGTCCATTTAATTGTTGTTAAAATAACAGAGACATCAGCTCAAATTCTCAACTAATTTACAGTAGGAAATTAATTAATTAAATTGTGAATTGCCCATACAATAGATTATTTTGCCACCATTAAGAATTAAAATGTAGAAGAATATTTAATAATAAGGAACAATGTGCGTGACATACTGTTAATTTTTAAATTAAAGAACATTATATGAATTTTTCATTTAGAACAGATGAATTTTTTAGTGTGTATATACAGACAAAACTGGGAGAAGTGAGGGCTTTGGTGGCTATTTCTGGCTGTTGGATTATTTTCTACTCCGTGCTCTTCTCCATCTTCCAAATTTTCTACCTTGCACACATACAACTTTTGTAATCAAAATACACATATCCATATAAAGTAAAATGTTCTAAGAAATTATCACTTTATTACTAAAAAAATTTTTAAAAATCTTCTTTATACCTGAAATGAGTATTGGATTTTATCAAATGCTTTTTGCAGCTATTTAGGGGTTTGTGATTTTTCTCATTTGACTTACTGATCTCAGTCTATTGATCTGGTGTATTGTATTAATAGATTACCTAAAAAATAACCCATACTTGTCATCCTAGAAGAAGCTTTATCTAATTGTCCCAGGTTCATATAATCCTGAGAAAACTTTGAGTTTCTTCCTCCAGAAGTAAGGGAGGGAAACTAGGACCTTCAGTGACTTCTCTTAACCCTTAGACATAAGTTTATGCTTTTACAAAATGGTTTTTTATAGATGCTTCACGTCGTTTGAGCCTGTGACAAACGCAGGCCGGGTGTGATGGTCTCATTTTAGCAAAGAAAGAGAGGCCCAGGAAAAGGGAATAACAACGAGGTCAGACAGCAGTAGAGTAGGAAAAGAAGACAAGCTTGGACACACCTCTCCCCCTCTTCCCCCTTGGAAGTAAACCTCACCAGGCTGTCCTGCTGGTGTGAGGAGGCTGTGGCATTAGTGCCGCCCCCTCACTCTCTGCTGATGGGAAGACTTCCTGCATCAGCCAGTAATGCCTCAGTCACCACCGTCCCAGCCTGTCCTTGCTTGGCTCTCACAGGATCTGGGCTGTTCACAAAGTGAAGGAAGTCTGGTTACCACCCACAGAACACTGGGCAAGAGCCCAGTCTGCGGTGGGCTCTCTGGCCCTTCTCCAGCCTCTGCTGGGACAGACGCTCACAGTCCTCAAGTGGAAGCCAAGTGTAACCAAGGCCTGCTGATGCACCACAGACCCTCATGTCTGCCCTCAAAGAGAACTGCCCTCGTTTGAAATGATTGTCTCATTTCTTTATATATCCTGCCATCCACCCCCAATATCCTCACCCTTCCTGGGGCTTTTCCTGGTTCAGAAGGTTCTGTAGTCTGTCTGCCTTAATAAGTTCCCTCTGGCCAAGCCTGTCTTTCCACCTGTACAGACGTGAGCTCTGAGTAGGGTGACAAGTCGTCCCGGCTGCCCTGAGACACAGAGGTCATACTTGGGTCCCGAGGTGATTGCTAATAGCACCAAGCACTCTCATGCCCCATCATGGCCAAGAGGAGTCAATGAGGCAGGAAGAAGAGACCCAGGCCCCAGATGTAGGATCCAAGCCCTCTCTGGCCCCATCCACTCCATCAGGAAATCCTGTTTGCTGTCATTTCAAAGCATCTCAGGAATCTGATCATTTTCCTCCAGCCCACAACTCCCACTGAGATTATAAACAAGACAACCTCTCACCTACATTACCCTGGTGCCTCCTCCCTCTGGCCTTGAATCTATTTTTTAACACAGTAGCCAGAGCCTTCATTTTACAACATAAGCCAAGGAATGTCCCTTCTCTGCTGGGAAATTTGCAATGCCTTATGAGGGCCTATAATGAACTTTGCTATCTGTGTCCCAACCCTTGGTCCCCGCCCTGCCCTTTCTGACCTCATCTCCACTGTATCTCTCATTCCCTGGCTCTGCTGCCCCCACACTGACCTCCTTTCTATTCTACACATCAGATATGCCCCACTTCAGTGCCTTTGCACTGGCTGTTCCCTCTGCCTGAAGAGCTCTTTACTCAGAGATCTGCCTAGCTAATGGCCTCTCCTCTGGAGTCTTCATTCAAATGTTTCCCTTTTCATGTGGTCATCCTGACCACTCTTTTAAAAATTGTAACACCTCCCCCAAACGTCTGATTCCCCCTTAACCCAGTGAATTTTTTCCTCATAGAACTAGTCATTTCCTGACAAACTGCATACTTTCCTTACATATGATGTTTATTTTCTATGTTTCCCCCCATCTTCTGAGCTCCACCTGGCAGGGATTGTTATCTGTTTTACTCCCTGGACTATTTCAAGTACCCAGAACAGTGTCTGGCACATAATAGATGCTCAGTGAATATGGATTGAGCAAATAAATGAAAACCCCAGATCGATTTCCCTGAACCCAAATCCACTCTCTTTGAGCCCTCATCCTCAGCATCACTATCAGGACCATGTTGCCAGCCTTGATGTACTTAGAGAGCCGTGTTTAGGGAGCTCCACCGTGCTCATCCTGGGCCTTCCTGGGGGAGGACCACCATGCCGTATTTGCAACTAAGTTTATGTGTCTAGAAAATGGTGAAGAGGAGAGAGGGAACTCTCCTCCGGCGATGTGTGTCCAGTCCTGGTAAGAAGGCCCCTGTGAGTTCACGTGTGATCTAGGTGTGCCCCTGCCTCCTGCATGCCTGGGGTGGAGAGCCCTGGCCAAGGGGACAGACCGCCCAGCTGGTACCTGTGGCTTCAGGTCCTCTTCGTCCTTGTAGTAGTAGAGCTGCCGCGCCCTCAGCACAAAGTATTTCTGCTGCCAGTTCTTCACGATGGACCTCTGCTTCTTCAGCCAGCCCATCTTGATGGGTCTCTCCAGCGGGTTGGGGGTGGACAATGGGTGAGAGGCCGCCATCTGCTCGCCAGTCATCATGCTCCGTGAGCGAGCTATGGAGAGGAACAGACCGGCAGACTGACTGAGGGACATGAAGCGGTGGGTAAACAGTGTGCGCCCCGGCGAGAGAGCAGCCCCAACGGGGCCGAGGAGCGGGGGCCGCCCGGGCAGGTCCGGCTCAGGAGGCCAGAGGCCTGTTAGAGAAAATCCCCCGTGACCCAGAGGGGCAGCCGAGGGCCCCGCTCCCGGCGTGGGCCAGACGCAGACTGGAAACCCGGGCACACGCAGGCTGGCCTGCCGTCAGCCCCCTCATTCTGCAAAGCGAAACACTGGCTGGAGCCTTCTGAAGAGGAAGTGGCCGCTGCATCTGACAAAAGGTGCTTCCTTTTTCCTGCGTGGGAGTCAGTATCCGACAAGAGAGAGGCGAAAATAATGCCCTGCTCTGAGGGTTCAGGGTGAGTCCCACGAGCTGCCGAGGCAGCCGGAAGCTGCCGGGCCCTCTTCCAGAGGAGCCCCTCTGCCCTCCCTGCCAAGACGGCCCTCCCCCAACGGACCCCGGGGGTCCACGCGGCCAGCGTGCAGGAAGCTGGCACTGGCCGGCCTTCCCTGCCCCGTGTCCCTGAATGCCCCGTTCCCTGCCCTCCGAGGGTGTTCACAGCCCGTTATGGAGACCAAGAATCTCACTGTAGCTGCCTCGCTACTACCCTTTCAGTAGGGTTGTCACTCCCATAGCGCTGGCAGCACACAAGCATTTGAAAGGAAAATGAATCCACCAACAGAACCAGAAACAGAATTTGAATCCAGACCCCAGCCCATGGCATCCTAATGCTGACTTTCGTTTCCTCACAAGAGCTCTGCCAGTCCCTGGATCAGGTCCAAGAGTCCCCGTCCTGCCTTCCACCAATTCAGCCCCCTCCTTTCCTTCCCTCCACAGCCCTGGGCGGTCTGGACTGTGATCCGTGCTGCACATCCTCAGAGCCTCACTTTTCCTTCCCAACCGGTTTGGCAGAGCCCTAAAAACACGTTGGTGCTCCTTGCCTTCTCCACTGTGCACTGTGCTCCACGCCTGCCAGTCCCGAGTCTACGCAGAAGTCTCCATCCTATGATCCGTATTCAGCTTTCGTCAGCCCCCAGACCACTCACAACACAGCAAACCGGAGCCAAGTCCTCTCTTGCTGTTCCATCTGAACTGGCAGAAGACCAGTTCTTCCTTCCCTGTACCCTCTTTGACCTTGGGTAAATTACACAACTTCCCCGAGCCTCAGTTTCCTTGCTTAAACTAGGATAATAGCCCCTACTCTGTGGAATTGTTCTGAAGGCTAAACAAGCTAACATATATAAACCACTTAGCACAGTCCCTGGTTCAAGGGAAGCAAATGTTATTCATTATCTTTATCAACAGAGGACTTTACTTCCTACTGCAAGGATGGAGGTCATCTTTGAGAGCTTCCTAAACTCCCCTCTTAATTTTAAAATGTCACTTCATCATCAAGTTTTCTCTTTTCCTTCATTCCTGTATTCACTCATTGAATTCACAACTTTTTCCATTGCTTTCTTTCTATCTTCTTCAATGCCTATGGTTTTCAACTTTTATTTACATTTTTTAGATACTTTCAAATACCAGAATTTTATATGGTGTTCCAGACACTTTCTTCTACCAAGTACTTATATCCAGAGTTATCACCCTATTTATATGTTTCATCTTTCAGTCCTGTGTTGCTGTCTGGAGAGGACTCTGCCCTAACTGGGTCCCCTGGCCCTCACAGGGCTCTGTGCTCCTGTCACATACTGTTATTCCCAGGTGCCAGCTGGCAGCCACCCTTCACCTCCCACCAGGGACTGACATGGTCATACTATGTCGTACACCAGGGGGCAAGACCTTCTCGATCGACCTTCTGTTGGACAGACATCATCATAAAAGTGCGTATGCTCAGTTGAAGTAAAAAGTAATCTGACATTCTGATGCCAAGTTAATGGCATGCTTGCAAAGAGTTTGCTTTATATCAGTGTGTCCTGGCACCCCAGTTAAGAATTTTATCTTGGATCTTGCTCCTCAGTTAACTGTAATCTTCAAGATCTTCTATCTGTAACTCAAAGAATAACCATTCTATGGCTGATCACTTACACTAAGGCTGTGTAAACGATCTGAAGGAACTAGAGGGTTTGGGCAGAAATACAATGGGGAGGAGGGAATTTGAAGAACTGTATACAGCTCTGTGTCAGGTTAGGTCAGAAACTATAACTTGCAAAGATTCATATCTGTCCTAGAAAGAGGGCAGGTGGTAGGCAGAGAAGAAAAGAATTGTTTCCACGCACAATGTTTGCAGAAAATGTTAGAGTGAGGTATTCTGGCAAATGCAGGGCATTCTCCTCCACCTCAGTTAGCCCAGGCATAGACCAGCCCAGTGTGACTTTTGTGACCTTCCACTCGAAGCGGCATCAGATTTGGAAGGAAGGGTCCCCTCCTAGCAGGGGCATAGTAAGGAGCCTTCACTTGGCTTCTGGGTGATGTCCCCAAATGGAGCCAGGGCAGGAGCGGAGGGAAGCAAGCAGCGGCCACGGGGTAGTCATGAGGACTCAGGCCTCTCTAGAGACCCACAGAAATTATTAGAACCACTGTGGGAGAAGCGGAAGGTCTCCAATGGCATTAAGGGAGTGGGGGAGGGGAGCAGGAGCCAAACAGACACTGTAGATTGAAGAAAATTAACTTGGCGCCCAAGAACTAAGTTGCTGGAATATTGTGGTTAGTTCTGGGAAATTTGTTAAGCTCTGTTGTGGCAAAAAAAAAAGACAAAAACAAACACACAAAGCCAAAGACCTGCCCCTAGAAGCCTCTGTTCATTGCAGAATAGCCTGGCAAAGGCAACAGTAGGTACGGGGATCTTATGTCATCAGATCTGGCCAAGAGGGGCTTTGGTGCCCTTGGGACAAGCAGGCCACCGCCCTGTCTGCCTACATATGATCAAGGCATAAATAAGGAACTCAACCATTTTCTATATTCCAGAAATGATACTATTCACCCACACATCCACCCAGGGTTCTTGAGTATCTGTTCTCATCCCCAGCGTAGGTGGTATGACGATGGACTCTGGGCTGTGCATTACAAGTGAGCGCATAGCTCAGTATGAACTTCTGCACAACTGGAATGAAGCCCAAACACTGGGGAGATGACAGCTAGGGCTCCAATGAGTCAGTGACTAAGCACGTGAACTTTCTGTCCTGTCAGAGCCATCTCCCACCTCGGCCCTCCACATGGCTCATCAGCCACTCTATAATCAGATGATTCAGATATCAGGGAAGAAAGGTGGGGGCCTTGAAGTTGACTTGGTTTTGACTAACTTTCCTTCTTAGTTCCTTTGAACAATCTCTCTTCTTTAGGGGTGTGACTTGTTTTCCAAGACAGTACAGAAAGAAGTATGTTACTATTAATGGAGCTGTTTTCATAATGAAAATAATAACAGTAAAACCTCCTTCAAGAGCCAGTCATTGTACACTGAGTACGCGCTCCCAGCCCTTGGGGAAGGAGGTCTGAGCCAGGCTAGCCAGGCTGTGGGCTGAGAGGGGGCCGCAGGCAGACCAGGGAGGCCGGCTGGAAAGTCAGAAGGCAGCTGCTCAGCATTTATAGAACATTCTGGGGAAGTGGGAAATGAGGGCTTCAGTGAAGTCAGAAACCTACCCTGACCTTAGGAGAGAGAGAAAAATAAGCCCCTAGCACTATGTTGCCACTTGGCCGTGAGTGGCTATGAACACGAAAACAAGTTAAATTAAATCTAGTTCCTCAGTCACACCAGCCACATTTCAAGTTCTCAGTCGCCCCGTGTGGCTCATGGCTACAGTATTGGACAACACAGGTAGAGAACATTTCCATCATCACAGAAAGTTCTATTGGTCAGCACTTCCTGCAATCTGAGTGTTATCATTACTAAACATGAGACAAAATGGGCTGCAAGGGTGGGGCAGTATTTAATCAAGTAAAGAAATCAAGCTACAGGGCCCAGAGAAGTGGCTTCAGGTGGCAGAGTGAGAATGTCAACCTTGGTCTGAGAGATCATAGGGCACCACTTCATGGACCTGAACAAAGTCGGCCCATGAAAACTTAGACCAGTGATGTGATTGCACTGCATAAGCTGTCCTGCTTTTGGCCCCAAGCTGGAGCAAGAAAAAATTAAAGAAGGAAGTTTAAACAGAGAAGTGAGCTTGGGAAGCATTATCACTTTATTTCCTCATCTCCTCACCTCTAACCCCCCAAGTAATCAATTGCAGAATCATTTAGGGCACACTTGTGAGACATTTCTTCTATCTTCTCTTAACTCTGTTTCAGTTTAGATTCTATTTTAGATGGCTCTGCATGTGGGGGTGAGCTGGGTCTAGCTCATTCAAAGCTGGGGAGGTACTGAGATGAGCAGTGCAGTAGTCTGGGAACCATGCTTAAATGTCTTTGAAAAGGGAATCAGATTTACATGGCTTCCCTCCAGAAGCCCTCTCCTGGGCTACAGACACATCCATCCAGCTGTCTGCACACACACCTGCAGTGGAGGTCTCAGGGTCACCATGTTGCTAGTCGATCTTACTACCTTCCGCTGCCGCCCACTCACAGACACACCTGAGCCTGCTTTACCTCCACTGTCTCCACAGTGTGCTGCGCGACCTCTTCCCAGACAACCAAACCAGAAAGCTTCCCCATTCTTATAGTCATCACAACCCACAACTCTCTTCCTCTCTAATCTAACCTTCCTCTCTACTCCTACTCAGTTTTTTAAGCCCTTCCGCCCTCTCCCTGGACTTCTACTATAGCTCCCTGACCTGTCTCCCTCCTACTAGCCTAGTCCAGTGACACTTTCTATGACTTGATCCTTCGAAAACACAAGTCTATCATGTTCCTTACCTAAAAGCCTCCAACGAACCTCCAACACCTTTGTCCTAAAAGATGAAGGCTACACTCCCTACATGGGGGTCAGCATCCTTTGAGGTTTTCCTACTGCCTTTCTTGCTCTTCCTCCATACAAATCCTGCACTTCATCCATAAGAATATGCTATTCCATCTGCTGGAATATTCTCCCACCAATCCCCACACAACCCCATTCAACCTCTTGAAAAGCTCTGTGAATCCTTCTGGACTTACTTAAGGCCACATCTCCCATGAGACTCCTTCTCAGACCAGCCAAGATCTGTCACTCCCTGGGCTTATTCTATGTCCCTTTACTGAGGGCACATGTCCATCAAAGCATTTCTCACCCTGCCTGGTCCTTTTCCTTCCTCTGTCTTCCCTCCCCACCTGCCAAGGAGACAGGGGCTCTGCCTTGATGTCTTGGCCTTGCCCATCCTCATTTCCCAGCACCCAACTGCTGTCCCCAGTGTCCGGCAATGGGAAGACCAGGTGAGGCAGCAGAGATCACAGGCTTCCCCAGCCTCAGCCCTGAGTGTGCCATGGGCTGCCTCTGAGTATCAGCTTCCTCTTCTGTGACGCTGTGACAATAACATGTACCCTGTGGGGGTGGCTAGTCTGTAATGACAAGTGGACAGGCCCTAGCCAAAGTCTGCTTCTTAAAACCTGGGCATTAAATGGAGGCTATCATTAACATTATTATTATAGCATGGACTCGATTTGATGAGAGAAAAGAAAGGAGAGTTGAAAGAGGGAAGGGATGAAAGGAGGGAGAGATGAGGAGAAAGGGAACAGAAAGACTATATGGACATGGTACAATAGTCCAGGTGCAAGTCCAGAGGCCCAGATTAGGTGGGTGGCAGCAGAAAGGGAAGGACTCAGAGAGGCAGCTGTGAGGCAGCCCACCAGGCCTCAGCAGCTGGTCAAACAGGAAGGAGACTTTCGTGAGATTTGGGGGCAGAGTGCCTCAGGTAAGGTAGCCTTCTCCATCCCTTCATTTGTTGCACATTGGCTGGGCACTTGGCATGCACCAGGAGCTGTGCTGGGTTTGGGATATAAGATCAACCAGATACAATCCTGCTTCAAATAGCACATAGGTCTGGGATACCTGCTCGTGAAGCAGGGGAGGAAGTCAGAGAACAGGGTGGATTTGAACAGGCAGAAGAGTCCATCTCTGGGCATGATGAGACGTGGGGGTGGACTGGGAGCTTTAGACTTCCCCAGAGTTCTGGTTTTGACAGGTAAGGCCCATGGATGAAGAAAGAAGTTAGAGGGGAAATGAAGAGGTGGAAGTGAAAGCCAGGAGATTTGAATGACATGAAAATCTCAGGTCTGAGATACACAGTAGATATTCAGAAACCAAAGAAAAGACCAAGCACAGAGGACACAGGCATGGAGGGGAGCATTTCTAACTTGAAGCTGTGGAGATGAACTTAGATACAAGACAGAAAGTGTTACTGTTTTCCTTGGACTTTCAAGAAAGCCTACATTAGTTCTAAGTATGGAAAAACAAAGTGCAGCAAGAAAATCCATTATCCCCATTAGGGGGCAGGAGGCTATCAGGAAGGGGAATGAGAGGAGACAAGCTGTCATCCTAGGGCCAGTGAAGATCCATGGCCAGCCAGTTCTTGACCATTTCACCCCCAGGACAGGAGCTCCCTTAGGAACAGATGGTGCCTTCGGGTGGAGACACAGGCTTCTCTGTCTCCTGGTGATGGGTGCAGCCACCCACCACAGGAACAGCTTGGTGAGACGAGCACCAGTGGGTTTCAGCCCTGCTTCCAATTCCTGCCAAGACCCTTGCACAGTGCACACTTACACAACTTTACATGTTCTGAAAGAGGTCATTTCAAGAAATAAAGCACCACTCAAAGGCAACAGGACCTTTTTAAAGTAGTGTTCAAGGTTCTGATCTCAGCTTTCTCTCTCAGAAAGGTATATTTGACTACAAAGGTGAACTGAAGGTCCCATGGCCTCAGGAATAAATAGTTTTATGCTTTCATTGCCTGTTTGCAGGCTTTAAGGTGCTGGAGCTACAAAGAGGTTCTTGAGGGCAAGGACCATGTCTTCTTCATTTTAATGTCCTGAGGACACTGACAGTACCTAGCTCAGAAAAGTTAATTGGAAGGAATGAAGAGAGGAAAGAGGTGTATGTGTGAGAAGAGTATGCATGTGTGTTTGTGTGTATTATATACAGAGAAAATAATGTTGAATAATGTTCAAATTAAAGATTCCTAGGCTGGGTTCTCTTTAACAAAGAAACTCATCTTTCTTAATTAACTACAATGAACTAATCAGAAAAGTTTATTGGGCATTTCTTATATGTAGGGCATGGTGCTAGGTAATGCGCAGGGTTTTAAAAACAGAGGAAACCCACTAAATTTGTGAACTTGAGACTTGCAGGGTTTCAGATAGTTACTATGCACTCTGGTACACAAAAATGAATTACACCACCCACTGCTGCCAGTGGCTCCCTCAGTCTCAGCCTTATTTTTTGATGGGTCTGAAGCCTGTCACATTCTCCTTGTATTAAAAAGGGGGATTAATAATCAATCATCAATCACAAAGCGTTCAGGAGAGATTAGCATCTGCTTGAAGCTTTCTTGCTGGTAAAATCAAAATGAGAAAAGAGAACCACTGGTGAAGAATACAGAATGGAAGCTCTACTACCATCAGAAAGTAGGTTTCCAAGGTCAGGGACTTTTAAAACTTCTTTTTCACCTTCTTTCACACCTCCTAGAAGAGCAGCTGGCCAATTGAAGTTTCCCAATAAATATGTTAAGTGAACAAAATTAATGGTTTAGAATGAAATGTGAGCCACTATCAGGCATTTGTACTTGCCAAAAATATTGGCCAATTTACCTATTTGTGTTCATTTGTGCTCACTTAAGCAGAGAGGCCAGTAGAAGATACACTCCCCAATGCAATAATAATCCGTATCAACAGGGCTGCATTGTTTATTTACCATGTGCCAGCCACAATGCAAGCACTTTTTAAGCCTAGTTCCATCGAAGGCTCCTGCTAACTGTATGGTTAGCAACACATTGTCATTGCCACGTTTCAGCTGATGGCATGAAGCTCAGAGAGGTGAGATGATTTGCCCCAGATACACAGCTAGAAATCTGATCTCAAAGCCCAATATGCATACCTACACCACACAACCCACAGAGAGAAGCATCTATCCAGTGGTAAAGAGAGGCATCGAAATTAAGAATTGATGTGCAGTAATTCTCATGTACACCTTTTCTCGGGCCAGGGAACAAAGCCACTATTCCTAACCCATCACGTGGACATCTGCCTCCAGCCCCACCCATTTTGCCTCAATAATATGTGTAAACAACTCTGTGTTGCTTTTTCCTCCCCACATATGCTCTGCAAGCCTCAGCAGGCCCTGAAAAACCAGTGGCGAAGAAGTGGTCTTGAACCCTCAAGCCCATCATAAGGGCTGTGCTGACACCACAACAGGGAAATGGACATTTGAGGTCCTGCTGTGTCTTACCAGCTCTCTGCCCTGGTTCATGTGATGACACCTAAGGATTCTGACCAAAGCCCCCAATGTGGCAGAGGTGTGAGAGTGAGGGGCACGGAGTTCAGCCCACAAAGCTCGCCTCGGGTGGCCAGCTGGGCTGAGGGAGGGGCTGCGCAGGGTGTGAAACCGGAGGCCTGCACACCCCTGCCGACACCCTGCACACACCCGCACACCCACACACGTGCAGACCCTCGGCCTATCCAGCTCCAGACTGTGGGAAGATGGCTCTCCTGGAAGAAAACCAGGTCTGTGAACTGCAGAACCTCCAGGCCCACTTCTTTCTCTCTTTTCTCTTTTCCTTCTCCAAGGCAAACTGCCCTCCATTTCAAAGCACCCAGCACCTAGGGAGGTGGGGAACTGGTAAAAACTTTTCACTTAAAAATCCTGACATTTAGATTTTAGGATGCATTTATCCTGTGATTATTCTCCTGAATTTTATTTTTAACTCTAAGTTTCATTTTTAACTTTAGCTTGAAAGATTTGTGCCCACACAAAAGACAACAGGATGTAACACTGAGGACAGCAAAGGGGCGTGCTCTGCCCCCCTGAGATTAAATCAGGAGCACCTTTCCAGGACACCCCTCTGTGAGATACATTTACATAACCTAATTCAAAGAAGTATCTAAAAGGTATTCCCTGAATGCTTGCTTTCAGACCCAGGAATTGAGCAGGTTTAATCTTCCCACGTTCTGTAGCTTGTAGAAATGTCCTTCTTTGACAAGTGAGCATTTCAACATACAAGCAACTTCTGCCTGGGAAAGGTACTTAGCACTATGTCTCTTGCAGGAAGAGGTTAAAATGTGGTCTCAGTGGCAATAAGAAAGAGAGAGACAGAGAGAAGGGGGTGGAGACCAGAGGTAGGGAGGGAGAGAGAGAATTGGCTATTTCTTCATAAGCTTGCAAGTCTCTTATACTCTGGCAAATTCTCTCAATGTACGGTGGCTCTCCAAGCTCTTCCCCATCTGGTGTCCACGGTTTGGAGCTTGTGTGTTTCTTAGGAATTCAAGAGTGCAGCTGCCTGTTGTGGGTATGTGTCCCCATCAGTTGCAACACTTCATTGGCTGTCTCTGCCTATCTTTGCATAACAGGAAGCCAAGAGCCATAACAAGAAGCTTGCAGAATTGTGAGCACTTCCTACTGAACACCGCCCGGGGCTGCCTCTTCCTCAGCACAAGGTGAAGTGGAGATCTGGCAATGGGGTGACAAATGTACCCTGGGTGGACAATGTGGCTGTTTAACTGTGTATGGATGCTGATTGCCTTCCCAGACATCAATGTAAGGAAGGACTCTGCATCACGTAGGACCACGGGACAGTGAGTGCAGGCAGGCCTGCTCAGCGCTCCATGATATGCTTCGACAAGAGGGGCATCGGCAGAAGTGCTGACCTTCTATTATCAAAGCTAGTCTTTTGTTCTAGGAAGAGGTTTTGCCTAGTCACTAGCATTCATAAATAACTAGTACATTAGAATGCCTGAAGCATTTGTATGTTGCAAGCCCATATGAACTCTGGGGCAATGCTCACTGTGCTGATGATCAAGCACTGAGGCTACAAGCCATTTCCCATCCTACAGCTGTCACTCCCGTCTCTTCCTAGAGCCCTCACTACTCTTTGAGAGTAGTAAATTTTAACCTTATAATTCTACTAATAGTATGATCAATGAACAATTTTTTCAGTGGGGATGGGCCTGGCATACAAGGCATAATATATTTCCCTTATTCTACAACCTGATAAAAAGATTCCATTAAAAAACTGAGGCAATTAGATTATGGACCAGGGACAGGGATAGATTACTAATTAATAAATTATTAATTATTTTGTTAGGTGTGTGGTTAGGAGATAAAGTGGCCTTATTTTTAAAGATACATACTGAAGCATGAGGAATGAAATTACATAGTTAGTGTCTGGGATTTGCTTTAATCCCAGTTAGTATCTTAGCAAAGAAAAGAGAAAAGGATAGATGAAGCAAAAAAGAAGCCAAAGAGTCTTGATAACTGTTGAATAAACATGGGGGCTTATTATACTTATTCTCCAAGTTGGTGTTTGAAATGTGTATATAATAGAAAACATATTTAAGACTCTGTTAGGCTTAATTTTTTTCCATACTTCAGCTATCACCCTGAACTTCAACTTGCTCATTTTCCCAGGCCTGCATTTCCAGACCTGTTAGTTATTCCTCTGAGCACACAGAATGATACTACACAGATGTTACACCACACACATACACATCCCTCCCGCACAGATCTGCCCCTCCATTTCCCCTGCACTCTCACTTTATCAGTTAATGAAGGGGAATAACTGAGGGACTCCTGATGGTTCCAGTTATGGACAATATTTCCAGTGAAGTCAGCTGTACTCAGACTGCTAATGGTGGTGATTGTGTGTGTGTGTGCGTGTCGCGCACACGCGCGCATGCCTGTGTGTTAGTGGTGGTGGTGGTGGTGTGTGTACATGTATATTTGTGTGTACACCATCACCACCACCACTAACACACAGGCGTGCACACACAGACACAGAAATTTCTCAATGTAGGAGAAGGAGGAAGGGACAGCCCACCTTGATAATAGCTGTTTCAAGGAAGGCAAAGAGGCTCCATCTAGTTTGACAATTCCTTCTGGCTAGGAGCCATGTCTGAGACATCTGAGGCTTAGTAGAGGCTCAGTGGGAAGAATGGGATGACTGACTATCAGTATTTGCAATGACAAAAGTTGGAGAAAGTGACTGTCCACAGGCTACTATGGCAGCGTGGTGGATCACCAACCCTTGGTGATGGCTGTCTTAGCCCTCTGGTAAAGAGGCAAGCACCTTAGTGTAGTGGAAAGTGTATCTGACTGAGCATCAAGAGACCCTGAGCATCAAGAGACCCAGGTTCAAGTTCTAACTCAGACCCAAACCAAGTGAGAATTCTCTTGCCCTTTCTGGGCCTTCATTTCCTCATTTGTAAAACAAAAGGACGGAAATAAACCAGCTTGAATGCTTTTCCAACTCTAAGTCTTTCCGATTGACATGTAAAACATCTTTCAGCCATCTACTTTGTTCTAATCCTATTTTAAGTGCAACGTGTCTAACTTAATTTGCTGATTCGGGCAGGATTCAGTTTTACACCAAGAAAACGGACCTCTAGCAATGAATTTATTTAATCAGTTATGAGAAATGGACTTGGCAAAAGACATAATCTGGATGATTTTAACCCAACACAGATGGTTTGGCATGCCCATGGTTGGAGTGTTTAGGAATTTCATATTAGGCTGAAAAAAATTCGCTGAGAAGTCCAGTAGTCATACAGGGCAGGAGGTACAAAGACAAAAGCCACTGTAACTATGACTCAAGGCCTGACAGCTCAACAGGATGTGAGATTGAACTGTTCCGGGGTAATAACTTAGCTCCCACGTATTATGGACCCATCATCTCCTGAATATATCTTTCCAGCTGTAAACCAGACTGTATCTGTCAAGAACTGCAAACATAGCCATTGCCTTTCAACCAAAGAAGACTTCTAGTAGTTTAGTTAAGGAGACAATAATGCATGCATATTAAAAATTTATTTAGAAGGATATTCACTGCAGTTCTATTGTTTAAAAAATGTGAACAAGTAAATGTCCAAGGACATGGAACAGTTGAATTAAATATGGTGTGCCCACAAAGGAAACTATGCAGCCTTAGAGATGATGCTTTATTGTATTATAGTGACATGGAAGTATTAAATTTATGCAGTTCATTTAAAAACAGCTAATTCCAAAACAGTATATTCAGGGTGACTCCATTCTGTTAAAAAGAATATGTGCACACATGTATATGCATATTTTGCAGCATAAGAAAATCATAAAAATATATATGATATAACACATAAAACATAATGGCAAGATTCAGACCAGACTAGTGTAGGGTTAGAGGTTTTTTTTCTGGAGAGGTGGGATTATGGATAATACTAATGTCTTCTATTTGCTGTCATTTTTTATAAAAAAACAGAAGTTATTGGTAAAAGCACTATGTCAGCTTTCTCTTCAAGGACCTGCCAGTTGAATCTCCCAATCTAAAAATTTTAAATACTTAACATAAGTAAGTCAAGAAAGAGAAATCACTGAAGAGAATCTGTCCCAATGTTAGGAAGAATTTACATTACCTAAACCAAAGTAAATTCCAAAATTTTGAAATAGAGTATTGCAAGAACTAGCCATGTCATTGTGGGCAAATCACTCTCCCTTGCCTGATGGGATTATCTGCCAGCAGGATACAAAACACAACCGTCCTTGATGAAACAAAAAATAGGTACAGAGTTGTTTTTTATTAGTATTGTCACTAACAAGAATAACTTCTACAAGAATAATTTCTACATATATAAAAGGAGCTGGTTGTACAAATCGCCCACTAGGATCCTTCCCAGTGCCAAAATTCTTCTAGTATCTGTACGCTAGCATTTTCTACTAATCCCATAATGTTTGCAGAGAATACAATTCAAGGAAGGGGCAGCAGAAATGAGGCAATCCATTCCTAGGAAAGGAAAGAAAAGAGAAAGCACTCAGGGACAGAGGGGGATCAGTACAGCTTGCAGCTGTCAGCCAAGGCATCGCAGAAACCATAGAACCTGAGCAAGTTCTTTGGGGCTCAGGAGAGAAGAAAGGAGGCAGGGATGCGGAGGAAGAAGCACAAAGAGGGCACCCTGAGGCAGCCTGGGAAGGAAGGAGGACCGTGTGGGATTCCAGGCAGTCTGACCACATGGAGTAGCAGCTTCATTTCCAAATTTCCATTGAAATGACCAAAGACGTACTTTAGTAATAAAGAGGGGAAATAGGAAATGAAAGTAAAAATGAAGAAGGCTGTTACCTGCATGCAATTTGCAGGGAGAATTTCTGTAAGATGTAGATAGGCAGGGCCGACTTGAGAGAAGAGCTGACCAGCCCACAACTCAGTGTGTGTGGAGGAACTTCTGCCCAGGGGTGGGAGAGGTCCCACAGAGTGCGCACGGGCCGGCCCTGCAGCGGAGCAGCAGCGCTGGAGCGGGGACAGATGGAGCCCCTGAGAGCCACTTCTGGGACACAGGCCAGGCTGGGGCACGTTATCCCAGCTTCCCTCAGGTACTAAAAATCTAGCCAGACCAAAAGTGATGGCCCTGTCTTGCTGGCTCCTAAATGGGGTCACTGTACCAGTGAGAGGAGGGGACACTTTTCCAACTAACCTGGGACTACCAACAAGGAGGAAAAGAAGAAGAGAAAGACAGAAACAAACTCCATGAATAGAAGGGGAGCTACCTGGCCTAAACTGATGCTTCTTAAAAAGTTACATGTAAGCTCACCTTACACCCAGCAATTCCACCTCTAGGAATCTACTCATGAGAAGTGAGAACATGTGTCCACAAAATTTCTTGTATGCAGAATGTTCCCAGCAGCATTATTCATGATGGTCAAGCTGGAAGTGATCCAGAGTCCATCAGCTGGTAGATGAGCAAATACAACACGGTACAGCCATACAAAGCAGCACGACTCAAAAACAGAAAGGAATGAAGTGTTGATCCATAATGGACCTCAGAAACATTAGGCTGAGTGAAGGAAGCTGAATGCAAAACACGGCATAGTATGATTCCATATATAAGAAATGCCCAGAGATGGTAATGCTCTAGAGACAGAAATCAGATCAATGCTTGCCTGGGGCTGAGGGGGAAAGCAACAATTGACTGCAAATGGGTAGGAGGTGGGAGAGGAAAGTGTTCTAAAACTGGATTGTGATGATCGCTGTACAACACTAGAAGGTTACTGAAAATCACTAAACTGCATACTCACAGTGGAAGAATGTTATGGCTTATAAATTATAACTCAATAAGGCTATAAAAAGAAAGATCAGGAGCTATATATATTTGGTTGCCACACGCACACAAAAGAAACCCCCAATGGAAACACTGAAGAGCAAAACAGTCTTTGCATATAGAAATCAAGAAAATTCCTGATTCATTTTATAGACTGTTTAAAAAAGGCCATAAGCTCCACAAAGTTATGATTTGCCCATTTTATCACTCATGTATTCCTAATGTCTAGAATACACCAGGAATGCAAGGATGCTTCAGTATTATGAAATCCATTAAATGGTTTATTATGTCAGTAAGTAAAAATACTAAAGAGCCATGTTTTCAAAAGATGGTGAGCTTACATTTGATGATATTCATATTGATTTATGTTAGAAAGACAGTCATCAAGAATAGAAGAATACGTTCTTAGGTGGTAAAGAATGTCTGTCTCAAACCAATAGGAGGGAACAGAGGGAATACGGTGTGTTTCTGAAAATACAACTGGTGAAAATGGGAAGAATCATAAGCTCTTAGGAACCAGGCCAAATGCCTGGTGTTTTAGCTGTGTAAGGAAAAATGAGAAAGTACAGACAAGATGTTTTAAAGAAACAAAGTGGCACAGAAAATTTCTGACACTTCTACTGTATCATATCACTGAGAGCAGTGGAATGTGTGAAAATTTTGATTGCTGGTATTTGCAATGCTACTAAGAATTTCTTAGGGTTTGATGGAAGAAATCCTTCTAAAATTCATGAAACATAATCAAAAAGAGACAAACATCAATGTCAATATCTTACTTAGAGCTCCTGACTTGTGGGAATCTACTGAGATTGCACTTTTTCATAACATTATGTCATATGCTAGCATTTCTAACCATTTCAGGCTCTGCTTCATGATATTTGAGCGGGGCTTTGCAGAATGCAGAATTTCCCCTGTGATTCTGCCCCTGACAGCCTGCAGTTCTGTTTCCTCTTCAAGGCTGTCAAACCTTATCAGCTGTCTGAAAAAAAAAATGCTTTAGGGGGTTTCCCTTTCATGGCCCAAGGTCCTCACAAAAATGTTAGGATTTATTCTGCATGCAACCATGGTGCTTTTGTCCGAATTGGGCTCCGCTGGTGGTCAGACCCAGGCCTTTGCCCTACTATGGCTCGCTGCAGTTGGCCACTCCTTCACGGTTCTTACAGCTCTATGCCAAGTCTTTTGTTGTCCATAAAAGACCTTGAAGAACATCATTCTTCCTTCTTTCTTCTTTATCCATTGTTTTCTTTTAGCCAATGGTCTTGGGAGGACAAACTCAGCAATGAAGTTCTGGGTGCAGAAGTTGAAGAAGCACAGATGTACAAACAGGAAGTGGAAGAAGGGGACCCACAGACGGGCAGCCTGGTAACTGACGCCATGACAGGGAGGATTAGCTCCCAACTCTGAGTCCTTCTGGCACATCTTATAGCACAAGAGACTTTTCAAGGTGAAACGTGACTTGTCACATTTGGGTTGGGTTTGTTTTCAGGGAGTAATTTCTCTAAACTTAATATGTGCCCTAAAAGGCGATTTATCAAAAATAAAATAACCAACGTATCTTATAATAGACTGGCATGGAACACTTTAAAAATGAAATAGTAAATGTTTTAATATGGAATAAAAAAAACTGGAAGAAGAGATTTACTTCGTGTGCTCAAGAATGAATCGTATTTTTTTCTCCTTCAACTCTTTACCTCCACCCTTCCCCTCTCTCCCTTTTTCCTGACATTCTCGTTTGTATCAGCTGTGAAGTGGCTGACTTCAAATCGGGTACAAGTGGGAGGGAGCTGTATCCAGATATAAGAAAAACCCCTGAAAACATACATTCCAAAATACAAATAGATAAACATAGCTCATTAATTGACCTGAAAATTAAATTCCACTGATACATAGCATGGATTTTGTTATATCGGGGGTGGATGGTTATATCAGGATATACTTGGGGGAATGTGTTTCCAGAACGCCATTTCTACTGACACAATTTTGATAAAGAGGATCCAGATAAACATCCTGGAGTGGTCAGCCATAAAACAGCACTGACCATTCCAATCTTCCAGCACTTTCCCCTGCCTGATAAAAAATACTTTGGAAAATGTGACTTTTGTGATCTTTGGGAGGAGGCCTGGAAAGGGAGGGCTGAGGGTTCAGAGTGACACAGGAAATCTGTGTTTGTAATGCTCAAGTGTGTGGGTGTGTTCATGTGGGCAGTGCTGGAGAGGAAAAATGAAAGAAAATGTTTGCAAACAGTTGCAGGCAGGAGCTGGATGAGAGAGGCACAGAGTCTTTATGAAACATTGATATCCACAGAATATCCTGTATTGGGATTATTAAAACAACTGTTGACAGCAGAAGCACAATATATAAAAGAAAAATTTGACATTGGACTTCGTCAGAATTAAAACCTTTGTTCTATGAATGGCACTAAGAGAATGAAAGAAGCCACTAACTGGTAGAAAATATTTGCAAATTACATATCTGACAAAGGAATTGTATCCAGAATATATAAAGAATTCTCAAAACTCAACAATAAGAAAACAAACAAACTAATTTTTTAAAAACAGCTCAACATTTAAACAGACACTTCACCAAGTGAAAAGACTTTAAGCATCGTTAGTCATTAGGAAGCCATAAAGTAAAACCATGTGAGATACCACTGCAAACATATTAGAACAGCCAAAATAAAATTCAAAAAACAAACTAGCAGTTTCAAGGACTACTAAGGATGAGAAGCAACTGGAATTTTCATATATGGCTGATGGGAGCACAAAATGGTGCAGCTACTTTGGAGAACAATTTGGCAGGTTCTTACTACTAAGTTAGACATGTGTACCCTGTGATACAGCAGTCCCACTGCATGACATGTACCCAAAAGAAACAAACCATTATGTTCACACCAAAACCTGTAAGCACATATTGATAGGAGCTTATTCAGAATCTCCAAAAATTAGAGGCAAGCCTAACGTCTTTCAACCAACAAATGGGCACATGCACACACCGCAATATTACTTAGGAATAAAAAGGCAAAACTATTGTTTTGTTTATAAGCAGCAACATGGATGAATCTCAGGTGCATTCTGCCAAGTGAAAAAAATCAAACTCCAAAGGTTACATATTGCATGATTCCATTTACATGACATTTTTGGAAAAGCCAAACTATCATGATGGGGAGTTGATGAACAGTTGCCCAGGGTTATAGGTGATGAAGAGGGGTGAACTAAAAAGAGACAGTAGCAGGAAATTCTTTACAATGATAGAACTATTCTATATCTTGATTGTAGTGGTTTTCACATGACTCTAGGCATTTGCAAAAACTCATGTAACTGCAGACCAAAATTAATAAATTCTACCAGACGCCAATTTCAAAATGATATTTTTTTACCTACTCACATTTGTTGCACATTTGTTACACAGAATTCTCTGATGTTTTCACCTCCTCCTGACCTTCAGAAGTTTCCATAGCTACTGTAAGTTCTAAATGGAAAAAAAAAGTGACATCTACCATCCCACGGTAACCTTGGGCGAGGTGAGTGGCCTCAAAAAACATGGGAATGTGGGGCAGACTGATCTATCAAGCTAAATATCCCCAGGTTGTAAGGGAGCAGGATCTCAGAGTCAGCAGAGGTACTCCTTCATTTAGCTTTTCACTTTCACAGGGGCTAGGGAAGGCCCTGGCATGACATCCCCAGCAGCAAGCCCACTCCCCTTAACAAAGTCCAACCGTGATCCTCTCCAGGATTATTCATTTTGGTGCCCAAACAAATAAGGGAATAAGCCAGGGTATTTCCTTCCATAAACACAACCTCCTAATTCCAGTGGTGCTGGGCTTTAGCATAAGGGATGGCACAAGGGCAGGTATTGTAGGGATAGACAGCCCGCAAAGGAGTATTCCTGTGGAAAGTAGTAGAAAGCCCACTGGGCAGTGTTCAGGAGACCTCATACCCAGTCTTGGCTCTGCCGCTAACTCCCTGGAATCATATGGGCAGTTCACGTAATCATTCCATGTTTTCCCATAGTCTTGGTCAACAAATGTTTTGGTTACAAGAAACAAATTCTGAATCAAAGTTTAAGAAAGGTAGATAAATAGATAGGCAGACAGATGATAGATCAGTGATTCTCAACTGGGGATGATGTTACCCCCAGGGGATACTCGGCAAAGTCGAGATAGTTTTGGTTGTCACAGCTGGGAGGGCTGTACTCCATCCAGTGGATGGAGTGCAGATGGAGAGGCTGCTAAGTACTGGACAGTGGATGGGCCAGCACCCCCACCACAGAATTGCTCCGAGGGCAACAGTGCTGAGTTAAGGAACTTGGATAAACACACACACACACACACACACACACACACACACACACACACACACACAAAAATATAATGTGTGTGTCATTTTCTAAAGATACCATATTATTTCAAAAAATCTAAGGAAATTTTGAGAAAAAAAAGTCACAGCTCAAGATGAGTGAAATCAAGGTGGATTTTGTAAGTTTGAGCTCTTAACCGAGTTCCAGGGCTTTCCTCTTAGTGCCATGTGATTTGCAGGGCTCAGTTCCAAATGCCCATTCTCTGTGAACATCAGACAGAGAAGACAAGATCGCTGCCGCTTGAGCCTGCCGGTCACCCTGCTCCCTGTTCTCCCTGCTCACCCAGCTCTGCCTCCAGAAGCAGGTTACAAGGGCCAAGCCTGTGGTCACTCACGGTGAATGGGTTGGAAGCCCTCTGAGAGGGGACCTGGGAAAACAGCCTCAAAAAGGCCCATGACTCTCATCTGTAAAGCGACAATAAGGCCACCTATCCTCTAGAAGCTTACCCTGAAATAGTGCCTCTGGGCCTCGGGTCGCTTGAAAAAGAAATGGCAGTTCTCCCCTTGAAGTGCAATGCATAAACTTTGTCCCCCTTTTTTCTGTCCTATCTGGAAGAACAGCTTGCAATCTTTACACTGCTACAGAACAGATGGAACCATGACTTATGCCCCACAGTTTTCATAGCTGATTTCATGAACTTTCCCAAGTTTTACTTATCTGTGGCGGTCCCAAGTTTTCCCTCCTTACAAGCCAAGTCAGGCTGTGGAGGGTAATATTGCTCCCTACCCTTTAGGATGTAAGAACGAGGTGGAAGGCAGAAAGTACAGTAGATCCCAGCCCCAACACAGTAAGTGCGGTCCAAAATTCAACCATCTGCCCCACACGGTTACGGTATTTTGAAGCTAATGAAATGGCCGCCACGAACGCGCTCAGCTCGCCGGCTGCAGCTCCCCGGTCCGGCGGCGCCGGTATCCGCCGCAGCCCGGCCTGGGTGTGCTGCCATCTGGTGGTCACGGTCGGCTCCAGTTTACACTCCGCCTGGGACGCAGACGTGCTGCCAAACTTGCCGCTCCGCACCGAGGGGCAATGCGGGGTGTTCCCAGGACGGCCAGGCTCCTGTGGGCCCCCGCCAGGAAGAGGCTGTGGACCAGGAACCCACGTGACATTCCCCAGTCGGGCTTACCGGTTCCTCCACCTCTCTGCACACAACACCCAGAAGACACCTTTGGCAGGAGGGGTGGGGCAGGGGATGGGAGTCATATGCCCATCACGTCATATCTAAATATCACAAGGTTCCTGGTGGAGAGGTTTTTCTACGTTTAGAGACACAAAGCAGTGGGTTTAACCCTTGTAAGATTACAGAGTCCTTTGAGAACCTGCATGTACGTGTGTATTTTTCACACAATTTTGGGAGAGTTGTGAGCTTATTGAAGCCATTCCAGAACCCAAAGGCAAGGACACTGGCTATAGGCCTGATAACGATACAGGTATATATGTGTAACCATACACCACTCTGAAGCTGTTTGGGCCAGAAAGGAAAAATGTCATGGGTAGGCATGAGAGAAGGAAGAGGAAATCCATGCTGACTGGAGAATAAGAAGCCCCGTACTGTCCTCTAGAAGGTGCCAAATGCCCGGGTGGCTCTTTAGCCATATTTACTCATGCTGTGTATCTCCCATGTTCTCTCTTCCCTCTTAGCACTGGGTCCCTGTTTTACACAGCTTATTTTTTTTCCTGGCCCTTCCCATTCTCCTCTGGTTTCTGCCCAGAGTCACTGAAGCAATGAGACGTGAGTTGGAGTAAGAAGACTGGTTGGGACTAGGCAGCCCACCCAACTCACCAGGAGAGTGTGAGCAAGTCTTGCACCCCCTCTGGACTCTGAATGATGACAAGCATTCCTTAATACCTTTGGGGTGGATGAGATACTGTGTACAGGTGCAAGTCACAGAAAGAGAAGTGGTCTACAATTTTTGGAGTCGGCAGTATTATTCCAAATATAAGCCCTTCTAGGATACTCCACAGGCAATTCATGGTTTGAGCAGGTGAACTAAGTGTCAACTGACCCTGTGTCCTGTCAGCAGACCCAGCGACAGACCCCAAACTTTGCTGCATATCTAGTCACATGGGAGCTTACAAAAACCCAAATACCCAGATCATACCACTGCCACTTAAATTGGTATCTCTGGAGAAGAATCTTGGCAGAATTAAAAAAAAAACTCCCTAGCCAATTCCAGTGAGTGGCCAAGTTTGACAACCAGTGATTCAGAGGAGGAATATGGAAGGTTCTGCTCAAGAGCCTGATGCCAACGCTGCATGATTCCCTCCTGAGCCTGGGGTGACTGCTCCAATCAATGAAACTGTCAACACATGCAGGCACTGGGGAGCTGGCAGAGAATAAGTTAAAGACTGTGAGAACTGGAGGCTGGGCAATGGTTAGGAGGCTTGCAGGGGAATCTGGGCCTGAAACGGAGAGAAGAGAGAAGATTTGTGATACAGGGAGCAGACAGAATGAATGGGACTGATGGTGCACTATCTGGGGAAAAAGAGGTCCTGAGGTCAAATATGGGCTCAGAGATGACCCACTCCCTGGAATATAAGGTGGAAGAATGTCAGAGTCAACTATATAATGTGAAGGGCGCAGAGCAAAATGAAAATGTGCAGCCCCTTGTTTAAAAATGATTGACTTTCAAGGTTGCAACAGCAGAACATTAAATGAAACTGACCGTTCCCATTCCTTCACTTTCCAAGGGGATCTTGGCCATTTGATAGAGGAGAGAGGAGTGGACAACAGAGGGCGTGCATGGTGAGAAACAACTAGAATGGAAGGCCACTGGCCTGACGGCTGTCTCTGAAGGACCCCAGAAGTGCTAGCTGGGGTCACTGTGGGTGATTTTCCTGTGGGTTGGTGAGCTTCCTGGAGAATGTCTGAGTGACGGGAGTGTGTCCTTGAGGGACTAACTGGCTGCTGGGCACCAGAGACTCAGGAGACATATTTGGTGGAATAATGTATGGAATGGGCCGTTGAGGTCGAGAAGGTGACAGAGTGGTGTGCAGACTTTGCAATGGTGACATAAGTCAGTTTATCCATCAGAGCTCAGTGCAGGAAGTAGGAACTGCCTTATAAGGATTTAGGTGCTTACAAATGTTTGGAGTGGTTGAAGGAGCAGGCGCTAAGCCCCTAGCCAAACAGACCTGATTCCCTCAGGGAGTCACCGCCTCTGGGGAAGTTCACAAGTAGGGTCCCTCCACTGCACCCCCTGCCCGAGACACTGGAGAGGGGACCCTGCGGCTCTGCAGCTGGCAGCCTCATGAGCCCCAGTCTTGCTTGTCAGCAGCAACAGCCAGCAAGGAGCCACAGGAAGATCTCCACATTTTACTGCCACCTTCAGATCCCATCCAAGCATATCTCATTGGCAAAATGTGACCTATTTCTAGAACCCCAGCAGCAAGGGTGTCCCAGAAATCTTGGTTTTGGCTTTCTAATCTCTCCAAAGGGAGAATGAAGTTTCAGTGAAATAGTCCAGAGTAGCGATCACAGGCTGCTCAGTCACCAGGAATTGACTAAGAGCAGAATTATCTTTTGAATATGTGGTTGACAAGCTCAGTTTGGCTGCTGGGTGGTGGCTGGTCAAAATCAACTTACGCAGCTTTGAAGAGAATCCTCCCAAACTGCAAAAAAATATATAGCGGCTCCTCTCTTCTGCCCATTTCACATTCCCCACTTTGCCTCCCCGTCCACCCTGCCTTCCCCGGGTGCCTCTCTCCTATCTCCATCTTCCTCTCCTCCTCTTGCTTGCTTGTCCTCAGCCCTCATCTAACCCACTAACTGACCATTAGCAACACCCACGTATAACGTTAATATTTGTTTTCCTGAGTAAAGCTGCTCTGCTCCTGAGCTAGGAGCTCCCTAGATGATAGAGAGGAGAACCGATGTCCAGTTAAAGAGGAGGTGGAGGGGAGTAGGGCTGGTGGACATGGGTCTCCCAGTCCCCTGAGTCAAGAGGACTTCGATTACAGGAACAAGAAGAATCCCTTTGACCTGTTCAGCAGTCTGAGCCCTGTGACTTAGGTCCTGATCTCTCGAGAACAGTGAAACAGTCAGTCACCCACATGCTCTTCCAAATTAGCTTCAGAAACCAAAAGCCCCACTTCCTTCTCTATAAGGAAGTCTGGATTCTCTCTCTGGACCAAACCACTGCTCACCACTAATAAGGGTAGCAAGAAACATGCGTTGGTCGTTTTTTGACTTCCTTCCTCTCACTGGGGTGGGGGAGAGTTAGCTCCTGCTATTCCACAGGAATCTCCTTGGTCACTTACCGAATGCCAGGTGCTGTTCTTGGCAGTGAGGATCTAAAAGTGAAGGAAATAGACACAGTCCTGTCTTCAAGGAGCTTCCAGTCTAATGGGGGTTGGAGACCACACACACGCAAACAAATGGGTATCATTCCAGGCACAAAAAGGATGAATAAAATAAGATAATGGGATAAAGAAAGCCTGGAGTAGAGGGGGCTGTATTAGCTACTATGGAAGAGATAATATTATCTGAACCAAAACTGAATGGAAAGGAGGAAAGGCCACGGTAAGATCTGGGAAGGGCCTTTCAGAGAGAGAGGGCCTTGAGGTAGCCTTGGGCTGCCAGAAGTGAGCAGCCAGAAGATGGGTGTGGCTGGGGCAGTGCGAGAGGAGCAGAAGTGGTTGGGAGAGCAGGACAGGGGTCAGATTCCATAGGCAGGGATCATTGTCTGAATTTCATTCTATGTGTAATGCAGGCTCTGAAAAAGATAAAACATAACTTGATTTCTTCTTGAAAAAGACATTGAGTCTGGCATTGGCACAGAGAATATGTGGTATAGGGCAAGCATGGAGGCAGGAAGACCTGTTAGCGAATGATTGCAGTACACAGCAAGAAGTGATGTTTACAGTATCAGAGATAATGGAAATCATCATACCGGAGACATTAATCGGTAATGAATCCAAAAGTTACTCTGGTGGATTAGATGCAGGGTGGGAGAGGAAAAAGGTGAATGGAAGATGACTGGGTTTTCACCCTGAGCAACATAAGTGATGGAGCCTTTTGTTAAGGTCAGGTAAGCAAGGTGGGAAGGGGTGGGAAGAGAGAGAATTCCAAAGTTTATGTTGGACGTGCTGGGAGAGAGAAGCCATGAGACGACCAGGTGGAGACAGCATCTTAGAACCGGTGAGAGCTTGTGGCTAATGAACAAAGGTGCAGATGGAATTTAAAGCCATGGGAAGGGATGAGACGCCAGTGAGTGGGGATAGATGAAGAGAAGAGGACAAGGGAAGTGGGTCAGGAACCAGAGCTTGGTTTAATGCTCTGCTGTCATCATCTTGACATTCTTAATCATTTGGAACAAGGGGCTCCATATTTTCACTTTGCTTCAGGCCCCACAAATGATGCAGCTGGTTCTTCTTGGGACACTGTAAAGTTTAGAGGTCTGGTGGGGAAGGAGACTCCAGCAAAGAGTCAGAAACAGTGGCTAATGAGGCAAAGAGAAGCCAGGGAGAGTTGCATCAGGGAAACCTTGCAATTATCTCAAGGACAGAATGGTTGACCGTCAAATGCCACAAAGCAGTGCAGTGAGAAGAGAAGACGATTCACCCTTGGCTTGCCAGGGTAGAGATCATTAGTGCCTTTGGTGAGAACCTTCTTGGTGGAGCGGCATGCACCAGTGCTTAACCAGGCTGACGGCAGGTGACTGGTGAGAAGCGGCCAGGCCCACCGCTGATATTTAATACCATGTGGCAAGAATACGAGTGAAGGCCCCCATCCTGCAGTCACACCCCTTCCCTTCCCACCACAGCTCTCTTTCAAACAATGGGGGACGTCACACACAGGCAGGGGGACATGTCAGCCCAGACATTCAGTCTCTGTTTGGGGCCTCTCTGCCATCTATTCTCAGAACCACCACCTCGGGGACCCAGGAAAACAGGCCCTGGAGACAGCTCTGGCCCTCTGTGTAGGTAATTTCACAGTCCTGTGTGGTCTAGAAGGCAAACAGGGCACAGGCTGCAGGTGGGCCAGATCCCTCACCCTACGAGGAGGAAGATAGCTGGAGCCAAGACAGGAGCAGGAGCCTTCAAGATCTAGGCATCCAAACCGAGGCCCCTTTCCCAGGCCTGAGGGCAGTACTGGAGGTGAACATTTAGCATTTGGCGGTAGGAAAATTAGATGTTTCTCATTCAACTGCACATATTTTTCTTTGTGAAATATAGAAGTGAGGTTGTTGGTGGGAGGAGGTTTAACGGCCTTGAGGAGAGAAAAAAAAGGTTTTGGGAAAAGAAAAGTGAATTTACAAGGTGGGCATAGGAAGTTAATCCAGGCAGCCAACTGGCCTGATTTTCTCCAGGCACATGCAGCTGCCCAGGTACAGGCACCGAGAAGGTGGATTATTGGACTTAAACAGGACTACGGATTTATCCAGGGGTGATGACACTGGCAGAGAGAGGCAGAGGATTTAAGAGTGTCTGTTCAGCAGTTCTATAACACCAGAATCAGCGATCTATGATGAGGCAGTGGTAATGGATGACTGAGAGTGAAACAGCGGCACGACCAATGGAATGGCAGCCCCTGAGGTCAGAGACTTGCTGGAGGGGGTGAGCTGGGCACGTAGGATGTGGTGGTGGTCACAGCACAGGAAGCCTGATACGTGAGATTTTCAGAGATGGTACAATTATAGGGATGACATGGTTTGCTTATGGGTATGAGCAGCTGAGCCGGTTGGAGGAAGTATTATTGGAGGTGATGCCATCAAACGATAGATACTACCAATAATAAGCACAGTTTATTTCCAGGCACTATACTAAGTACACACATTATGTGATTCTAACAACTCTAGAAGTATGCAGAGCTACTGCTCCTGTTTTTCAAATGAGAAAACTGAGGCACAGAGAAATTAAAGCTACCTCCCCAAAGTCAAAGTAGTGATAAAAGGCTGAGCTGGAAATCAAACCCAGGCTTATCTCACTTCAAGGGCTGTGTTCTTAAAGACACACACACACTCAGGTCTGGCTTCTTAGTTGAGTTGGTTTGTATTTCTTTTTTTCTTTCAAGAACATTTGTTATCTGGAACATCACCTTTTATTTATAAAGAGATAAAAGTGACTAAATCGCTTTCATTATCATGCTGTGCATTTCAGGCCACAGAAGGAGAAGATATGGGGCTATCTTAGTGCTGACCAGAGACTGGTTAAATTCAGGGCCTTCTGGACAGCAACCATGCAAACAGACCGTTTTTCAGCAGAAATACAACTCTGTGGTCTGTGGGGGCCCTCTACTGGCTATTTTTCAGAAAAGCAACCTGGAGGTGGAAACTGTGCTTTTTTTGGAAGGAGAGTATAGACTTGAATTAACAAGTAAAAACTTGCCTCTTGTAGATATTTAGGGTCTGTGGCTCAAGTGGAGCAGAGATACTTTATTACAGAACAAACCCTGTGTCAGCTTTTTAAATGTCACCACTGCAGTTACTTCACTTACGAACTTTTGATTCTTTTAGGGGAAGAACCCTGTTTCCCTTTGTCTCTACAATGAGACTATGAGTACTTGAGATCAAAATCTTAATCTTTTTTATCTTCTTACATCCTGAGCCTAGTGCAAGGCCCTGCACATAGCAGATGTCTGATAAATATGTGTTACTAGAATAGAAGGAAAATGAGCAAAGTAGTGCAATTTCACAGAAGGAGGGATTAATCCCCCTTGAACAATTCAGGAAGGCTTCCAGGAGGAGATGGATAGTGGCCACGGTGATGGGGATGGAGGGATAGAGTGACAAAAAATCCAGAAAATAGAATGGCAAATCTAGGGACCAGATATAGATTCCACAAGGGCAGAGATTTTCATGTGATTCTGGAAAGACACACCCTACCGTACGACTGACAGGTGTGGCTCTCAATCCTTCCAGAGGAAGTATCAGCAAGAAGAGAATACTTTATAAAAACAGATGGAAGAAGCTAGCATGACCGATTTGGATAGACTGGAGAAAGAATGTGGAAGAATTTCTGACAGTGGGTACTAAAAAAAAAAGAACAATAATTCAAGGTTTTAAGAAGTTTTCCTATAATTTCATTTTTGCCCTAGACTGTGTGACCTCACCCCAAGTTCAAGTCAATAGATATCCAGAGTACCTACCACAATGATGGTATTATATTCTCAAAATACTTTGTTTTTAGACATACAGTGCTGGGACCAGGTGACTGCTGGTTTTCCCACTGAGAGTCTCGTAACTCAGGAATCCCCTGAGCCATAGGCAAATAGAAATGGCTGGTTGCCCTAGCTGAGCAGGAGAACTCAGAATGTCTTCGAGGGGAATCAGTGGCAAATGAAGAGATGGCAGGCGGTCTCAGGACAGAGCACAAAGGACCTTGGCTGAGAATGGACTGGCACTGACAGCTAGACTCGGTACCTGCTGTCTTCAGAACTCTGACTCCTGTGCGTGGTGAGGTGCCTCACCCACCAGGAAAATGGGTTGCTGGGTTCTCACTGAAGGAACACACAGAATAAAATGCAGAAGGATAGTTAGAGGACAAGAATATGCTCACAAAAACCCTTAGGTAGAATTGAGACCAAGGAAGATTGGAGTCTCTTTTCGAAGGTCCTGTGGCTTCCTCACAATTATATCTAAAAGTAATGATCTGAAAATTAACAGCAGGCCACATGCAGGTTCTTACAGTAACTGAAAACACTAGCCTGCTGCTGTAACCCACATGTAAGTGATCACAAACATAAAACACTGACCCCAGTGAGGCCAAACAGCTTCACTTGCACCTCAGTGGCCAGAGGTGCATGTCAGCAGCTCCAAGGAGGTGGCTCCTCAGTGGTGAGGGATGGCCTTCGAGGCGGGCACAACCCAGAGGCACTCTGTGCCTAAGCCTGGTGAGGGAGGCTTGAGGAACTCCCCCCACCCCCACAGCAGGGACACAGTGATCTTCCTACGGCAGACACCTACCTGAACCTTACCAGGAGCACCTCGTTCTCCTCACCAGAGTCACAGTGTAAGCTCTGCACTGGTTCAGGGAGGAGACAAATGAACAAAGAAAGAGAAGCAAGAAGGACGAGGACAAGGGAAGAAAACTGAGCCAGCTAAGTAAATACCATTGATAAAATTCGTAAGCATCAAGGAGGGACTGCACATTCAAAGCCTGGACTAAAAGGAGCAGGAACAGCACAAGTCCCATCAGCTGCAAACGAGCATGGCCAGGTAGGAAAGGGGACCAGCAGACATTGTAAAGACCGCTCGTCTACAGAGAAGAAAGAACTAAACTGGACTGAGACAAACTCCTAACACCTGGCTGGGGTGTCACCAACAACTAGGTTAGAAGGTGCTGGAGTGGTGCCAACACTCTAGGGATGCATATGGCAGAGATGGCGGGGACAGTTGACGTTTAGGAAGCTCATGCCAATGTTGCTATTACGCTAAGGGGCTTGCAAGGCTTGCCTTCTTTAACCCTCACCACAACCATGTGGATTAGCACCCTGATTGTGCCCATTCTACAGGTGAAGATCAAAGTCATACGGCTAGCAATCAGTGATGGTGGAATTCAAATGTACGCAGCCTGACTCCAAAGCTAGCCTTCTAACAACCATATCACAGAGAGCTGCCTCATTTTACTGTAGCTGGCTCTGACATTGTCAGAAAATTCTATTTGTAAACTTTATGAAATAATTTTAAAATAGGAAGTAATACTGTACATCAGCCTCAAAATCTTTACATTGCAGCACTTCCTCTTTCACTTTGAAACTCTCAAGCCAACAAGGAAGCATACAAATTGTTCAGAAGCTGCAGGCCAGGGTCCAGCAGTGCAGTGTCTCGCCAGCCCCCTCTGGAATTCAGACCAGTGGGGGTAGATCTGGGCAGTGGGTGAGTAGAACAGGGAGCAGGCCGGGAGGTGAAGCAGCTGCCCCGGAGTCAGTCACAGACCTGCTGACAGACACCTCACAGCTTACAGAGAATATATTGTGGCAGTGAGGTTGAAAAACACTTTTTTAAGAGAGCTGGGCATTATCAGCAGCATAAGGAGCCAAATCTTGACAATTTCCTGTTGAAAAGAACCTGTCATGTACATGTGAGCAGATAGGTATTTTATTTATAAAGGAATGAATGAATGAATGTAATGCAATGAAATGACTGAGCTCAATGTACTCAAAGAGTCCATCATTTTATGCAACTCCAGATAAAGACTGTGAGTGGTCGTGGAATTGTGTTTTCACTTATCTAAAAGAACTGATTCTCATCATTGGCATTATCTGAACACCATTCTTAGAGAAACTGTAATGCTTCGTTGCTACTAATTGGTGTGAAATCTACCCAGAGAATACCTGCAGAGCTGTGTACTGACATATTGTACATACTTACACTCTATTCCTAGAATAACAGACTTTATGGGGTTTTCATAGTCAGATAGAAAACTCACTTGCAATGAACACATAAATTTATACCAAGGACAAAAGAAAATGTAAGTGTGCTAATCAAGTGAGTGAAAATATTATTGAGCTTCAATTTAGCTCCAAGCTTCCTGACAGCCAAGACAAAAAGAAAAAGACAGTAAGTTGCACAATGGTCTTACCAGAAAATAGGAAGTAAGTAGACAAAGCATTTCTGAGCACTGAACTTTCAATGGATTTTCTTACAGAGTCACCTAGGCATTACTGCCATTGTCTAGTCCTTGTTCTCATGTTTACAACACAATCAGGAGCAAATTTCATGAAATCATTATTTGCAATAATGATAAAAACTGAGGGTGTAACATTCAAGCAGAACTCAGTGAGCCCACTCTGCAAGGGCGCCAGCATAATGGAGTCCAAAGACAGCCTCTAGTTTGATTTGAAGTTGGAAATGAGATTATCTGAAAGGAAAGGAAACATGTTCGCTGAACACCTGACATGCATTATGTGCATGAAGTACTTCCTTCCTGTCAACATATATATTATCAATCCTACAGGCAACTTGCTTTGGGATTCACTACAAATTAACAGAAAGCCCAGAACCATGCCTTCTCTTTGGTACCACACCCGCTGCTGCCCTCCTACACTCCTATCAGGACTCAGTGGACAATTTGTCCCTTAGCCAGTTTTTACAGGCAATTTGAGTTTATTCTTTTCATGGAGGACCTGGAACACTGGTATTGTATATTACTGATTAAGGACAAATTTCTTTGTTCAAAAACCAAGTGATTGGTTGGTAGGGTTGATTCATATCATGCAAGCTCACCTTAAAGGAAGCCCACAGTCTCTGGAGTGATCAGCCTCTCTGTTTAAGTGCTGTGAGAAATTATTATTATTGTGATTTCAGCCTTAGGTGCTCCCAGAGGACAAGATGTCTACCTATGACTAAAGCATGGGTAGGAATCGGTGGTAGAAAGGGAGCTCTGAGTTAAGGAGGGCTCCAGGCAGATGAGAGAGAGCAGGAAACTGAAAAGGTCAGACGTGGCTGAGATCTGGAGTGTGGGTGTGTGTGTGTTTGGGGAAGCAGAGGTGACAGGAAACATTAGGCAGGTGAGGAGGGCCAGCTGATGTGGACTTGCAGCTTAATCCCTTTCCCTTCATAAAGAGGAGCTACACAAAATTGCAGATTTCTTCTCCAAAGAAACAGAAACTATGCACAAGAAAACCAGTACCAGAAAGATGTCAAGTCTGAGACTCAACTGAAGAACATGTTTGCCTGTGCCTTAAAGAAAACGGTTGGCAGTGATGGGGAGAGGGGGTGAGGCCAGAATTCTTACTTGTAGGCCCCCTTCTCTGGCTGCACGGCTGTTCTTATCATAGGACTTGTCTTTTTTTTTTTTAATGTCTTGCCCCACTAGCCTGTAAGCCCCGCAGGAGCAAGCCTGTTTTATATTTGGCTCCAGACCTATGGGACCTATTGTAAAGTGATTTTTGGTTTTTTAGAAAGCGTTCAAAGAGGAGAAATGGTAATGACTAAAGCATAAAACAAGAAATGTAAATTATTTTCTCTCTCTGTCACTTCCCTAACTCAGTTCCCACCGGGAGCTCCACAGAATTTCCATAGCATCCCCTGGATGAAACGCCTCCGGTGGGCCTGTGGCTCACCATGCTTGGCCCCGGGGGGACTCTGACTCTCCACAACTGCTGTCTGGTCTCTGCAGCCCACTGGGGCTGCATTGCAGCTATTCACACACTCCCTTCTCTTGCATCCAGTTAGCCAACCGTGGTGCTGCCTCATAAGGGCTTATGTTTCTTTTCTATCAAGTGGTCTGGTGTGTGAAGGGACCATCATTACCAACTTATTCTTCCCAATCAGTCCAGGATCTTTCCGGCACCCCCATGATGGGCATTCCTGACTCAAAGAACCAGGCTCCAGGTCTGAAGGGGTGGGGCAGTCTCCATAGGGCGCTCCTGTCCCACTGCCGCTGCTTTGTAAACTGTGAGCCAGAGAGGCAGCAACTCCTTGGCTAGAAGGTACTCATGGCTGTGCATACATGCCAGGAGCCTGGGGCACCTTCCTCTGCAGGCATCTTCAGAGATACGTACACTGAGCTCCAAGTGCACTGTGGCTCCCAGTTGGACACAACGTACACAATCTAAGTGAGGCCTGCCTAGTGACTGCAGGGAGGACTGCCCCTGAGTGAGCGGAAAACCCTCAAGTCACCACTCATTTGTCTTCACTCTGCTGCTGTTTTAGGGTGTGGAAAGAATTTAACTTATGTCTAAAGGTAAGTCAGGAACACATATGGACATTTTTCACTTGAACAAAGACTAAAGACAGGTCTGGAGCCTGAGAGGAGCTCCCATCTTGCGTCAGTGCTGTCTGAGGAGGGCCCTGTCTCATCCGGACTCTGCCTGCGCGTGTGGAGCCCTTTATCCACCCGGGGCCGGAGCCCCCAGGGAGTGAGGGCAAAGGCTTCAGCCACAACAGATAGGCTACATTTGCTCCAGAACTCAGGGTGGTCTGGATTAGCACAAGTTGGACAATGAAGTGTAAAGAATGTGTTCATGAAAGCTGAATGCCAAACAAACACAGAGCAGCTCAGCCGGCCTGCACAGTCTTGGGGTTTCCAACTTGGGGACCAGCACTTCTGTGTTCAGAAAAAATGAGGAAAATGCTCATGCAGGCTGCCCTGGTGACTATGAGGCCACCTAGGTCTTCCAAGAAAAACACGTATTCTGGCTCTAGAGGTCCAGAAGTCCGCAGATGACCAACCTCTGCAGTCAGACGAGGGCTTTGCAGCTGGCTGCTGATTGACAGCAAGCAGGTATTGCCTTTATAACCTTACCCCCACATGCCTGACCAAGCACTTTGAAATTTGTTTTAGTTTCAGTATTTTTTAATAGTATATTTAATATGCATTCACTATAGAAAGCCTGGAAAATACTTATAAAAGAATAATACATATGTATGTGGGTTTATCTCACACATAAATCCTTCACCTATAGTTACTACTATTAACAAATTGTGTGTACATCCTTCCAGATTTTTGAGAGTTTATTTATATGCTCGTTTCTTTCTTCATTTACATACAATAATAAAGTAAACTCTCATGAACCTACCACTTAGATTAGGTTTCCCCAAGGCATTTCTCTTCCTTTCCCCTTTGGAAATAACCACCACCCTGAATTTTATATTAGTCAACTCCTTGCTTTTCTTTATAGTTTTGCCATATACATATAGTTTTTAACTTTAATATAAATGAATACAGTTCTACTCTCTCTGACTTTCCTTTTCTGCAGAATATTAAGTTTTTGCTAATCAGTCCCACTTAACCATACATTTTGCTCTTGTGCAGCATTCCATTTTACAAAGATACTATGGTTTATTTTCCCATCTATTATTGATGGGCAACTGGGTTGTTTCCTGTCTCTGGTTATTACAAGCAATACTATGAAACTTCTGTACATATGTCCCCATTCTCAGGCACCATCACTTCTCCAGTGGACAGTCTCGTGAGTGAAATGGCTGTTTCATAGAGTTTGTGCACTATCGGTTTCAGTAAGCACTCCCAAATTGTTTTCCAAAATGGTTGTATCCTCAGCGTTTGTGAGTTCCTATTGCTCCATATCCTTGACAACACTTGATATTGTCAGACTTTTTCATTTTAGGCAATTTGGTCAGTGAAAACAAGTAAACCTTTGTGTTTTTACTTTACATTTCCTGGTTATCATGATTAAGCACATTTGCACAGGTTTATTGGCAGTATTATTCCTGATCTATAAAATGCCTACTCATGTTCATTTTTTAGTAACTTTTTATTTATTCATAGGACTTTTGTGTATTCAGTTCTATCTCTGTGTATTTATGTATCAATCTATGCATCTATCTAAAACTAGGCTTTCAAATCTGATTTAACAAGAATAAAGCCTATATTGTCTAAAGTTTTATGGTGTTATAAATTGGTCTAGTTACAAAGGTCTTGAGTAACAATTGTTCGCATTCCTTTTACTCTGATTTTCTAAAGTACAAAACTAGACCCCATACCAGACAAATAATGATTTATCAAATGGAAAAATAGTGGGGAAAAAATGCTCCAGTATTGTCATTATTCACTGTATTATTTGGGAATCTAGAATAATAAATTTTTGTTTCTTAATAATTTTTCTTCAACATTAAATTTCAAAGGGAATAAAAAGGGAAAAGAAAGCAACCACCCCTCCATAGCTGCTTTCATTATGTATCTCAGAGTCACATGCTCTCTAGGGCCTGTTCTCCCCTATTTTGGCTTGGGAGAACTGAGAAACAGTAAGATGTGCTTACTAGTGGATACAGTGCAGGTGGTCCTGAAATTCACTGAGCAGTTTCCTAACTAAGAACTCCCAAACCACAGGGCAAAAGGGGGCTTCCCTGGGTGGGCAATGCCTTCTCAGTGCAGCACCATGCGGAAGGCACTGGATGTGCCAGGCTCCCTGACAGTGTGCAGGAAAGGGTGCCGTAGTCTAGCACACTCAACTCCAGGGCTTGTGATTCAGGTAGACAAATATGTGAGAGGGTAAAAGATTTGAGTAGCAGTGAATGAACACAGTGGGAGGCTGTCAAGATTTTAACTGATGGACCTAAATTTAAGATGTTAAAGGACCTTGACTTTACCTTAAGTCAAGTCTGTTTGCTCTGCATTGCCCTTTCCTCCAATCCTGGTCCCTACCATGGTCACTAGATCAGATGCAGGGTGGCCCGGCCACATTCTTAGGGGAACATGGAAGCACAGCTAGCCAAAAAAAAAAAAGCTGAGGCCCCTTCCTGGACCACATAATAGGTCAGCATCTTGCTATTTCCCTAAACATGTGCTGAACCTGGTATCCGCTCATGCTCCTACCCATTCCCCTGAAATTTTGTCGAACTAAAGCCTTCTGAAAAGTGACATAGAAAGTGAATCATAGGGTAATACTTGGGTTCTAGCCCCAATTGACCTTATAAACACACGAATTTGGTGATCATTCACTCCAGTGCTTCTTTACTATGGAAGATGTCTCTCCCCAAATATCAAGCAAATCTGGAGGTATTTTTGATTGTCACAGCTGGTATGGGGGGTGTTACCATCATCCAGTGGGTAGAGGACAAGGATGCTACTAGCATCCTATAATACACAGGACAGCCCCCATCACTAAGAATTACCCCCTCCAAAATATCCATAGTGTCCAGTCCAGGTTGAGACACCCTGATCTACTCCTCAACAGCTCAGGCTGGTAAAGCCCAGGTCACTGGCTTCCCTGACATGACTCCCAGTTCCATGCATCTTCCTAACAGAGGTGAGCTTCCTTGACATATTGTTAAGCCATTTCCTATGGGTGTATCTGAACACAAGATGCTGGAGAGAGGTCCAGAGGTCCTATGGCTGAGTCAGTGACTCTCTCCCCTCAGACGACTCAGCCTATGACCTGAATTATCATCAGTGAGAATGTTCTGGCTGCAGTCCAGTCTCTCAGGGTGACAAACTTGTCAATGGCATGGATATTGATGCAGGCTCTTCTATATTTCATTATGCAATTATTTTTTTTCATTGAACAATACTAAATAATATAATTTGCTTGTAGTCAATCAGTCATTTGGTCAACAAGTATTTATTATATGCCCCCTAGGATCAGGCACCATGCTCTGATCTGGAAGAATGGTAACTCTCTAATCTAGTGACTTAGACCACAGACCCTACAACAGGGCTTCTTCACTAGGTGGAGGGGTGGGTACTTGTTAAAGTGCAGATGCTCAGGTCTCTTTCCAGAAATTCAGATCCCATGAGTCCAGAGAGGGCCCAGGAATCTTCATTTATAGCAAGCACTAGCAGTGACTCTGACACAGGTTATCCATGCGACCATGATTTAAGAAACATTGGTAGAAATCATGAAATCTACCCAACCTAATCCCAGGTCTGAGAATATGCAGACTTGAGCTCTACTGTGGTAATTTTTTATATCCCAAAAAAAAAGCATTTAACCTTTTCATCAATTAATTATCTCACATTTCTTCTTTTTAAACAAGAGAGTGAGACTGCTCAAACACAGATGGTGAGAGGGTAGGACAACCCTATGTAAACGGAAGCAGGACACTTTCAAAGGAACTAAGCCATGGAAGTTCTACTTCTAAAATCAGATTTTTATGACATAGAATTACTTGGCTAAATACATTGGTAATAGCCAGTTAGGAAAACCAGTAGCTAAGAGCAAACTCTCTTGCAGCTGTAAAAGGTATGTACACTACCTATTTTCTGAACCAACCTCAGCATGCAAAGATTCTTAGCTTGCTAGTCCTCCTTGCTTACCAAGATAAACGACTTCTTACTGTTCTCATTCTTCTTTCACATCGCTTCTCAGACCTACATCATTAACACTCCGTTATGTGAATTTGTAGTGGACCACATATTTTAGTAGCATATTAACCACACTAATTTTAGAAGCCCAAGTCTAAACCTTGTTCTAAGCAAAACTTCTCCAAGCCACTAGAAACACTTTAATACTTACCTGTGTCTAATATCAAGGAAGTTATCTCACTATACAGGTATACAAATAAAACATATGGAACCACTTCAGCCAAATTGTTCTATCCTAAATTACTGTGATCAACTTCATGGAAGAAAGCCATATAAAGAAACTCATGATAACAATTACAAATGGATTAAAATCAATGTATCACCATCATCATTAATGAGAAGAGGATGGATTAAAGGCCAGAATAGCTCAGAAAGCATGCCAGCATCCCTTAAAATAATTAATCAAAAACGTGTCTCTCTTTTTCAACTCCCTTAGATAATAATTCCCTTCCATTCTGTCCCTTTAACTAAAAGTGTCTTTATTATACCTTCAAATGCCTCTGTGCTCCTGCCTCATCCTCATAGTTTACTTTTTGCCCCAGTTAACCAACCCCACCTCAGATCCCTAAGTCCACAGAGTGCCCAGAGGCCCAAGGGGCTCACAAAACTCACAGATCAAGCACTTCAAAAGACTCTACTCTCTGTGCCCCTGTCAAAAAACATTCAAAATACAGATGAGTATCCAACAAACATGAGGGAAATTATCCTTCCAGGATAAATGAGAAAAACTCACAATTTTGTGTGTGATCTGTAGCATTAGCCCGTCCAAAGTACCCCAGACCCCACACACCAGGAGAGCTCCATTCCACTGTCATCTCCACACACAAGAGAACTGCTTCCCAGTGTTTGAAAACTTGGAGCAATATATCAACTTGAATGCAAAATTTCCCCCAAGCCCAGATTTGCTAAGAGCTCCATTTTTAAGTAGACTCTGCTCCCTGCAGACCAACATGCAAATGGTGGGTGCTCAAGTGTAAGAACCACAAAGGCAGCAAAAAAAAAAAAAAACCACGGACTGTACCTATTTTCCCAGCCTCCCCTCTCAGGCTGAAGTCCCAGTTTCTTGGCAACTTCAGGGACATCCTGCCTCTGGTTCAGGTGAGTAGCTGCTGAAGCGGGCAGTCAGTCCCAGTCCGCTCCGTTCTTGCCTTTTCAATCTTCCGCTCTAGTTGGTGTGCGCGTGTTTTCCCCTCTATGATTTCTTCACAAGCAATCTGGGGTTTGAGGTTGGTCTGCCGGCATGTCTCCTTTCTCTCAGAAGAAAGGGCCATCCATCTGTCACTCGGGGCGCGCACCCCACCCTGCCGAACCCCCGGCCACAGTTCCACCGGGGCTGAGACCTTGTGAAGTGTCGCCCCGCTTTTCTTGCTTTCAGTTTTACCAGAAATATCCCAGTTAACACTTCGCGTGTCATGAGAAGCAAAGCTCCTGCTCAAGAGAATCTCAGGCCTCACTGAGGCGAGGTTGTGATAAACAACGGCTGCCTCTGGGCTTTTTTTTTTTTTTCAAACTGCCAGCTTCCTTGCATTTGAGGAAGTGGGTGGCTGTTGAGGGTAGATGATGCATTATGAGCACTCTTTCTCGAGAAAATGGTTTTTGGAAATGCTTATATAAGTGGAACGAGTACTCTCGTGTTGTAGAGTGATACCTTTGATTAAAAGAAAAAGAAAATTCCGAGACGCCCCCCATATACCTGGAAGCCCTCCTCCCCACTGAGCAGGATGGAGCATCCAAAAATAGGAAGACAAACAGCACTCCTCCCCCCGCCCCAAGTTACCTTCTTTTAAATTCTTTCTGCTCTGAGAACCACATTGTACATTGTCCACCTGCTCAAGATAAAGGTTCCAAATGATCTCAGCATGTTTTGGGGAGGGTCTGATGTGTCTAGCTACTCAGCTTAACTGGGTAGTCCCACCTGCGCATTGTTATCGTGGTTCTTTGGCACGGTGCACAGGGTGTGCACAGTGGTTGCACCACAAACATTAGTTCAACTGGTATTCCATTTAGTTCAGTTTTGTGACAGACTTGAATGAGTTTAACTGGGTCAGGCTAGTGATTAAGTTTTTAGGCTCAGAGCCAGACTGCCTGCGTTCAAATTCTGACTCTTCCACTTTCTTGCTATGGAACTTCGGGCAAGTTTCTTGACTACTCTGTGCTTCAAGTTCTTCATCTGTAAATGAGGCAAAAATAGGGCCTAGTGCATAGGTCTGTCTGGAAACTTTATTAGACAGGAGGTAAACATGCTCACAAGAGTCACTGCCGGTCAGCACGTGAGCAACACAGCATTGGTCCATTCATTCTTCAACTCTCCAGGGTGACTGTCTTCTTTGTTTCCTGCATGCTAACTCTCTGCTGACGACCTGGCACCCTATTTCACTGAGAAAGCTGATGCAACTGGAAGAGAACGCTGGAAAGCTCCCACCACCATTCCTGCCCCCTCCATATTGGAAGTGCACACACTCCACCTTTCTCCCCTTACAAGGGATGAGCCAGGCCACCACTCCTCCATCTTCACTGCATCATCACTCTCTCCTCTCCTGGGTCAGCTCCATCAGCCTTCAAACTTATTATTCTATTACCCTGTTGCTTAAAAAAATCTCTCCTGATGCTACTTTCTCTTCCAGCTACAGCTGCATTGCTCTCCCTTCATTTCTGAGCAAAGCTTTGGTAACAATTGTCAATGTTTATAAATACCTGTCCTGTTATTCTCTCCTAAAGTCCTTCTGCTGATGTTTTTGACCCCATGATTCTGTGGAATATGTTTTTATTAAGGACAGTGGTGACATCCCTGTCGCAAAACCCATCGGCCAGTCCTGCATGTTATCTCCCTGACTTCTTAGGAGTTTGGAGGAACATTTGGTCACTTTCTCCAACTCTGGGCCCCCTCTCCACTTGGTTCCCAGAACCCCTCACTGGCCTGGTTGCCTGCCTCCCTGGCTTCTCCCTCTGTTTCCTTGCTGACTCTTTTTTATCTCCCTGAACCTCTAAATTTTTGAGGAAACCAAGGCTCACTCCATGGACTTCTGTCCCATCCATAGCCTGGGGAAGTTCATCTGTCTCAAGGCTTTAAGTGTCATGTATCTGCTGACCACCCCACTGCAGATTTTCCCCCAGACCACCTCCTGAACCCCAGATCATATACACCTCTGCTTAGATATGTAATAGCCATCTCAAACAAAACATGTCCAAAACTTATATTTAGGGGATCAGGCAGAAGGAGCAGGGGTGACCCAAGGCAGATTCTTCTCATAGTGAAGGACAAGAATCCAAGATAGAAGAAACATATATGTACATTCAAAGCCTCTGCTCACATTCCAGTGGCCAACACAACGTGGCCAAGACCCAGGTCAGTGGGGCAGGATGTACACACAGGCATGGCAGCCAGGGCAAGGGAGAAAACAATGAATATTTGCTGATCAAGACTCCGATCCATCACACCATCCCAGTTTATCCAATTGTCCCACAAGCTCCCCAGAGACGCTGGATTCCTCTGAACCTGACCCAGCCAGGTGGAAACCTTAGAGTTCCCACTTCGGCTTCCTGCCTGTCATAAGACCCAAACACCACTGGTCTTTTTCTCTCCTGAATCGGGGCGGGAACAACACCCCTATAGCTATCCTGAGCCTGACCCAACCCGGCAACATCACCACAGTGAACCTGACACTGTCCAGAATTTCAGTCCTGAGACCTTTAACTCAGAAACTGAAAATATTTTGAAGATGGCATTTACACAAAGAACTTCCTTTACTCTTTAGAGTAGGTTCCTGTAAGTCTTGGAAAAGCTCGTGACTGATGGGGAAGTTGGTTATTAATACTTGGAAAGACAATCCGATGAAAGGCACCCCTGGGGACACCCAGCTCAGCAGCCTTCCCTCCAAAGGGCCAGCTCTGGGGCAGCCCACTGCCTGCATGAGGCCAGGAGGCAGCGGTTTGCAGCAGAGCTGCGGTCCCTCCTGGCCTTCAGGACATGAAAGACTAGCGGTCTTGTCCAGTACCAAAGTCTGAGTCAGCACCCAGAACAGCAAAAGTAAAAGCAAAAATTCATTCATCTATTTGCTTAGTGAATGAATGCCAACCACTTAGTGAGGATGAACTTAATTTTTGCTGGATGCTGGAGGAATGTTCATGCACAGTGGGCCTTGTTTCTGCTCCCTTTAAACTTCCTGTCTGTTGAGAGGGAGCAGTGAGGTAGACGAGCACAGCATGAGAAGGGTTGGGTTGAGAAAAGTCTCAGGAGCCCTGAGAGTTTCTATCGGAGGGGCCTAGTTAGGATTTGGGGAGGGAAGGAAGGTTTCCTGAAGGAAGTGTCTTCCAAATTAAGGCTTGACCAATGAGTTAGGGAGGCAAGAGTGTTGAAAAGGCTTCCAGAGAAAACAAACAGCATGCAAGAGGCACAAAGGTAAGGGAAGAACTCATCAGGTTGCTCCTGAAAGGGATGAAAAGCATGGGGTGGAGGAGAGATGAAGCTGGAGAGATAGATAGGGCTGGCCTGGGGCTGGTCAGCACTGGGAAAAAGTCTTGGAGAAGCAGCCATTGAGCTTTTCCTGGGGCCAGGAGGAGGGTGCTGTGGCAGATACCCAGATGAGAGGGAGGGGGCAAGAGGTCAGCAGCAGTGTGCAGGGAAAGAAGGGAAATTGAGGCAAGAGCCATTGGTAGGACTGCAAGCCCTGGAGGACTTCTATGGGAGAAAAAAGAGACACCCAAATCCTGGCTCCAGGCCCCAGAGGGACAGAGGCTCCATCGCGGAGATGGGACGTGCAGAAGAGAAGCTTGGGTTCCAAATGAGGGGCGGGCAGTCAAGGTTCCCCAGGGAGAAGAGGGTGAGATCATTTTGGAGAATGTTACATTTAGAAATCTGTGGAGCCCTCGAGCACAGATGTTCAACAGGTATGTGAGCTTAGAGCTTGGCGGACAGATGCATTTATTCACCCACCCATTCATTCCATAAACATTTATCCAGGACTGTGCTGGATGCTGAGTACACAAGGATGATTAAGATCTTGGCCTAATCCTCAAATGACTCAATGAAAGAGAGAAGTATGAACATAATGATCATGCTGCTGGAAGTATAAAAATAGTGCACGCACAGGGTAGGGTGAGAGCTGGAAATGGTGAGCTTGGCTTGGGTGGCGAGGAAGGGCTTTCCAGGAAAGGTGACCCAGTCGGGCAGAAAGCAAGGTGGGAAAGAACGAGGGGAGTGTCCAGGCAGATGAAACAGCAGCAAGCCCAAAAACAGGAACCAGGGAAGTGTCAGGAATAGCTCCAAGGAGACGCTGGGGAGGGCTGCAGGCACTGGCTGGGCCCAGGTCAATTCACTGACTGACAGATTGACTCCACCCTCAGGTGACAGTCAAGGAGAACTTCCTAAACTTTCCTTTTTTTGTTATTTTTACCATTACAGATGCCTGTGCATGATATTAATGGAAGTTTCACATAAGCATAAAGAAAATAAAAATCACTGTTGCCATTTAATGTGTAACGAGAATTTTTCCCATTTCCAGTCTCCATCTCTCACTCTACTTATATGTATATACAGTGTATGTATATTAACATTTTAAATTTAAAAATTAGTGTGTATGCTGTTTTAAAAACTATCTTCCCTTGACCAAAAAGAATTCTCTATTATTAAGCATTATTCCAAAACGTCATTAGTAATGGCCTCATGGTTAATAATCCTGTGGTGGAGCAAAATGTATTCAGCAAACACCTGTGTCGTTAAATTCCTGTCGCTAAATATCTGGGTTAAACTATTCTCCCCACTTCTCATCAGGTGAATTTTTAGAGGTGCTAATGCTAAGAAAGTGGACAAGGAAATGGTCGGACTTTATATGTATTTCTAAACTGTCCTCTGGTAGGTTCTACTACTTGGGTATGTTCCCATCAGTGATATATGAGGGGCCTCACTAACAGCTGACATTGTCATTTAAAAAAAATCATTGGCAGTTATTCAAGCAAACAACTTTATTAAATAGTGAAACCCAGACTATTTTTTAATGTGCTTTTTGGCCATTTGTAGCAGTCAGATATGTCTAGGTGTCTATGTGTCTGAGTGATTTTACAAGGAATCAGCAAATGGGGATTTTCTTAGATATTTGTGACCTTCATTCCATTTGCTCTGGGGCTCTCTCCAGAGACTCCTAGTTACCTACATACACGTGAGCCCTTCACTCTGATGCCTCCTTGTCTTTCTTTAGGCACTTTGCTCCTGTCCTCTGCATTTGGAGACAACTTCTCATGTTTGTCCTTCATCTCACTGGTTTTGTTTTTTTAATAGCTCTATTGAAACATAATTTACATATCATACAGTTCATCCATCTAAAGTTCATCTACAATTCAACCAACCAAAATTCAATGATTTTCAGCCTATTCACAGAGTTGTGCCACCATCACCACAATCAATTTTCGAACATTTTCATCATCCCCAAAAGAAACCCCATCCCCATTAGCAACCCCTTCCAATACCCCCAGCCCCAGGCAACCATCAATCTACTTTCTGTCTCTCTATAGTTGCCTATTTTGGACATTTCACAGAAATGGAATCATGTAATATGTGTTCTTTTGTGACTACCTTTCACTTAGCATAATGTCTTTACGGTTCACCTTTGCTAGAGCATGTATCAGAATCTTCTTTGTATGGCCAGAGGATATCCCATTGTGTGGACATAGCACATTCTGTGTATCTATTTTGATCTATTCATTAGTTAATGTACATTTGGATTGTTTCTGCTGTTGGCTATTATGAATAATGCTGTTACACACAATCCTGTACAAGTTTTTGTGTAAACATATGCTTTTGTTTCTCTTGGATACATACCTAGAAGTGGATTTTCTAGGTCATATGCTGACTCACGTTTAAATATTTGAGGAACTGCCAGAAGGTTTTCCAAAGTGGCTGCACTGTTTTACATTCCCACCAGCCATGTGTAAAGGTTCCATTTTTTTCTACATTCTCCCCAGAACTTGTTATCGCCTGTCTTTTTAAATTCAGCCTTGCCTGTGGGTATGAAATGGCATCTTATTGTGGTTTTGATTTGCATTTCCTTACTCGCTAATAATGCTAAGCATCATCCTGTGTGCTTATGGCTGGTTTGGTTTTCCAAAGCATACTTTCTGCTTCTTGCATCCAAAGACGCAGCACAGAGAGCTTGCATTTCTAAAGGCTGTGTTCAGCTGAAACTTCAGCCTCCAGTTTCGACTTAAATCCTACTATTTTGTTTCAGTTCCTTGAAATCCTTCCTGAGGGGAAACTGATGCTCAGGGTGCTGAATGTAATTCCAAATTTCTGGCAGGCTTTACTCCTTGTACTTCTGCTCCACTGAAATGCCATCTTCCCCAACCCCCTGCCTGATTCTCTAGAATTTTTAAGCAGTGTTACGCATGGAAAAGCAGTCACACCTTACAGTAGTGATTAAATCTGCTGGACAGAATCACTTGCCCTAAGAAGTCTCCCTCTCTTGTCCTATTACACGCTCCCGGTGCGGCTATCACCCTCACCCTCACCCTCACTACTATTGTAGCTGTTGTTTTCTGCAGGGATTTATAGCAATACCTGGGGAGGGGGTGGAAGGATAATAGACCAGCTGCCTCACTGATTGTGGATGAGCATCAGAGAAATGGATGGGGGAGAAAAGGAGTTCAATTTTCTGGATTCTCCACAGTTTGGGTTTCTGGGTGAGGAACAGACTCCAGGAGAGTCACAGCATGACCGCCTTCCTTTGTCAGGGGGCCTCTGCTCACAAGACAAAGCCACAGAGGTTTTCTGAACCTGGGTCTTCATGCAGAAGGACGGAGCCCTGCAGATAAGTACATTTCTCTTATGAGGAACAAATTGCTCCAGAGGAACACTAACTGCCCCCTGCCACCTTCTGCACCTTCCTAGGAACATCTTGTGTTTAGGGTAGCATGTTTGGTACAATTGATGAGCCAATATTGACACATTATTATTAACTGAAGTCCTGGTTTACATCGTGTTGTACATTATACCAGTTGGACAAATATGTAAGGGCACTCATCCGTCATGGTTTTTTGCAGAATGGTTGTACTGCCCTAAGGTCCCCTGTGTAGAGCACCCACTTTTTGGACCCCCTCGTATTTGTTCACACAGTGTCTTTTTCTCTACTAGAATGAAGTGCAGTGATTTTAAGAAGACTCACAAAGGAAACTGGGTTTCTGGCTTCTTGAAATAGCCAGTGACACAGCCACATGTACCTGCATGTCCCTAGGGCCAGAGTCATCAGGAGCTCAGCAGAGGCAGACCATCCTCAGACAGATCAAGTGAGCCCCAACCCAGAGAGGCAGTCCAAGTGCCATTGGTAGTCACATTTGTTCTGTTGTTTTCTTATAGTGGACTTAAGAAGAAAAATGCAATAGTTTATACATATGTCTTCTTCAAAAGTGGGGAGGAAAAAAGGTAGTCTGAGAAGGTCAAGAAAGTTGGGAGAGAACATATTTCTTTGTGGATGTGAGCCAGACAGTTAGTTCACTTGCCTATATTCCCACCTGGTGCTGAAATATGGGCCCCACGCTGGGGATGCACACGACTAGCGACTGCATACCTAGCTACTACCCCTGAAGTGCACGGGGCTGATGGCTGTGTTGTGTAGAAATGACTTCTTCCCCAACATGTCAATCCTGGAGGGAGGCGTTTGCAGACACCAAAAGAAATGGATTTTAATAATCTGTATCTTTAAGAAAGCTGAAGTCAGAAGATACAAGTTCAGGGTATTATTCTCTTTCCTTTGGCTTTATGGGGAAAACAGGAAGAAGAGAAAAAGAAAAAGAAAACCTGGTAGAGGAAGAGACTTCTATCTTCTGAACAATGTATTTGCACTCGAGGGACCAAGTATGGGCATCTTGGCTCGGAGCCTTGCCCCTCAGGGGCCTGAGCAGTGACGTGGACATGCCCACCTCACTACTGATCTTATCTCTGCCAAGATCCGGTGTTGGTTCTGAGGTCTGGTCATGGTTTGACAGTCTATTAAACTTCACTTTTTCCCATAGCATCCCCACCTCCACTCACTCCCGTCCCCCACCAAAAAAAGAGTCTATGAGTCCTGAAGGCCAGGACAGGCATTGTTGCTGCCTGGAGGAAGGCTGTGCTGTAGATCATGGCGGTAGGGAGAGATACACCTATTTAAATTGGAAGTTTGTTACCAAGGGATTATAAACAGAGCCTGAATTTTTAAATGGTAGTACACAGAACAGATCAGAATGAAATGTCCCCCACATAACACTTCCTTTGGGCCGCTTTATGGGTTACATTATATTAGGTTGAATCATAAGAAGTTGCTGATATTTAATCACTTGTGACCTGCAAAAAAACCAGTTTCATACGGTTCAGTATAAGAGACCCTTGCCACTCCTGTCACTCATTCACTCAACAAATATCAAATGAATTGTTCACTTATTATGTACCAGGCACTGTCCTAGGTTCTGGGAATACAGCCAAAAGCAAGACAGACAAAGAGTCCTGCTTTTGTGAGAAGGGACAGACATAAACTCAATAAATAAGTGAAGTATTGTAAGTTAGATGGTGGTGGGCACCATGGAGGAAAGTAAAGTGCAGTGGGAAATAGGAGGCAGCCTGGTGCCAGAAGGGCACTGCAGCTTTCCACAGTCCGAGGGGGAGGCCTCACTAAGCAGGTGACATGTGAGCAAAGACCTAAAGGAAGCGAGAAATGAGCCAGGTAAATATCTGTGGATGAACCTTCCAGAAGGAAAAGTGAGGGCAAGAGCCCACCAGATGCGGAAGGAAGCCTAGCACAACCAAGAGGTGCAGGGAGGAGGCTGTTTGCCTGGAGTAGAAGGAAGAAGGTGGGGATGTGGAGGACAGGTCAATGGGGTGTCTGCAAGGGGCTTTCTAGGACCTGGCCAGGACTTTGGCTCTTACTTCAAGTGAGGTTTTAAGCCAAGGACTGCCTTGACTTGATTTGTACTTTTAAAAGATCACTGAGGCACCCAGGTGGAGAAGATGAGACGAGAGGCAGCTCAAGCTGGCAGGCAGGAAGCAAAAAGGGGCAAACAGGTGGAAGGGCAGGAGGGCAAGGGCAGAAGCAGGGACTTCGGTGGCAGACTGCTCCAGGGCAGGTGAGAAAGGATGGTGGGTGTAGACCAGACAGCACACTGCACAAGGCTGTATGTCCATACACCACACAGGCACCGGCCTTGAAGGAAGGGGGACTGGGGTAGCTGGCATCCAGCCAGGGACCTGTCTGCCCATTAAGTATGGGGGATGGGTGGGTGATCTTCTATATTTTCCAAAAGCAATGCCATATGGATGAGCACAGGCTCTGACGGTAGCCAGAGAGATGGTGAGAAGGGCTGAAATTCTAATACATCCGGGATCAGTCCCGTCAGCTCTACTAACAGATAAGGGGTTTGGGAGAAAGAAGAATCAAAGGGAACTACAAGGATGGTGGTCTGAGGAAATGCAACATGGAGTTCCCATCTGGTGATATGGGAAAGATGGGAAGGAGCTGGCTGAGGAGAAGAGGTGGACATCAGCTCACGAGCTGAAGATGCCCAGGGAACACCCAGGTGGAGGTGGTCCAGTGGTCAGGTGGAGAAGAGTCTGGGGTTTAGGGCTGAGGTCCATTGGGTAGGTATTTTAGATAATGTAAAAAGATATTTCCTTGATCTTATACTTTTTCTGGCCGCCAAAAGTGGCTCAGAAAGAACATCAGTAAGTTCAATCAGTAACAGCCTGAGGGCCCCATTCTCTCAGCATCCTGCAGAGATTGCACCATGTGGGGCTTACCCCAGCTGGGCGGCACCTGCTGTGCATTTTTATGAGGCCAGAATGACAGAACTTTTGCCCAGGAGAAAGAAACATGATAGGTTCAGGTGTTAAGTGGTCTCAGTCATAGGCCTGGTCTTGGGGATTTGGCAGAAATGTCAGTGATCTAACACTGGCAAATTGGGGGGCCCAGTGCCGGGGGAAGTTGAGTCTGGGAGGGACTTAGCCTTCCCCACTGGAAGAAGGGAAGATGTCCTTCCTGGCTCTGCAGAGAGCTCCTCAGTCCCACTCAGCTCACAGTTCTGCTGTCTGACCCCATTGCTCAACAGGGGCACAACTCTTTGTATCTGCATTAAGAAGAGGGGTATTATTTACCCCACCCCACCCACTTTCCAGTGTTTAGACAAGTCCATGCTCAACCAACGGGGGTCCTTTGTTCCTACCAGAGTGGGCCAGATTAGTCATTGCTTTGAAGCAATAAGTTCTGTGGGGATCAGAGAGCCTCCATTATGCCACTACAGGTGACCCCCAGAGACTAGGACGTGTGTTAGTAACATCATGCAAAGCATGTCTGTATGTTCAATTTGTGTGCATCCCAGACTGACTGGTCCTGCTCAGTGGCGGTGCCTGTCACCTCCCTCCCCCTAACACTCCACACCAGACCCCAAAGCTGGATTGAAATGGCCGAGATGCCAAGATTCAGTGCCCTTTTCTGAACCCAGTAGGGAGAGGGGGCTTGCTCGCTGATCCCTAGAGGAAGTCCAAGGCAAGAAGGGAGTCCTGCTGCCCTTTCTCCTTGACCATGTTCCGGATGTCACCTCCTTCTAATAACCACCCTAGGTTTGTATCTGCCCCTTCTTACTCTTTCCACTAAACTACCACAAGGAGGTTCCCAATGAATGAAGCTCATTCCTACAATTTTCCAAAGCCCTCCCCACCCACCCCAGGATTTGGGATAGCCCATTGTCTTTCTCTTTTACAGCTGATCCCGGAGTAGGGACAGGCTTGAGCAGGCTGCCCAAGAGGCCCGGTGTGGGTAAGTCCACCAGAAAGCCCCTCTCTCTGCATGACCTTTCCTCACCTTAGATCCACTGAGCCTTTTCGGCTTTAACAGGCAGCCACAGAGCAGGTACCTAGGTGGCTACCTGGAGACTTCCAGCCCAGATTTGTCTTTCTGGCCTTGAGCCCAAGTGCACTGCCCTTGCCCAAGCCAAATGCTGGGATAGACAGCATTCAAGTGCTTTTGGCCAGCTCTCCCAAGACCCTGCTGAGCCTGGCTCTCCCTGTCAGGTTTCAGTATTTTCCCCATGACTTTAGTTGGAAACTCCTCCATTTCTCCTCTAACAAAATGCTGTTAGCCATTGTGCTTTCGGTCAGGGGTCTCATGGCAGATTTGGCCCACCCATTTTCCCTTCTGGCCTTACTCTCCCCTTTCTCTCTTAACTCGTTCCTGGGTGGAGCCCTGGGATTTGCAGCCACCCTGCCTGAGACTTGACGGTACATGCTGGCAGGGCGGGCTGAGCCTGGGGGCCTGTGGTCTTAGCAGGGGTGTTCAGCTTCACATCTGCAACCTCTGGGGGGTACCGTACCCCTCACTCGTACATAAGCCTCACTCTGAGTCCAGTTCAAGACTATAACTGTGACTGCCCTCTTCAGACCAGACAGCCTAAGCAGCACGTTCTGTGATGAAAGGTCCTACATCAACCCACTGCCTGTCATTGGACCTTATTCAAGTGCACAGAGGTTTCATCTAGAGATTCTTGTGAGGTGGGCCTTAGGGAGCCCAGTTCTCTTTCCCCAGAAGGTCCCAGAGTGTTAAGTATAGAATAGCTGCTCCATCCGGGAAGTGACTTCGGCTCCATTCTTCCCCTCGTTCTTCATGCTCCTGAGGAGGAGCCAAAGGATGGATGCAGCAGCCCATGGCTCCTTTGCCCTGTACAGGTAGCCCCCCATTCAGGGCTCCTGAGGGACCCTCCTTCTTGGGCTTTCTTGGCCCATAGCCAGCAAAATGCCACCAGGCCAGCAACCCTCCTTAGGACCTGCCCCCTCAGGGGCTGTGCTGGCCCAGACATTGTGAGACATCCTGGTAACTGCTTTCCCCTGGCCAGCTTGGGGTGGGGAGGATATATTCCACCCTGGGCCACCCCGTTGACCCTTCTGCATGCCTACTTGGGCAACAGTCATACCATACAGGCACATTCTGCCAGGGAAAGTGCTGGCACCATCACTTGTGGGACCATGGGTGGGGGGTCAACAGGCACTTGGGTTCTCCCTCCTTCTGTCTATGAGTGTGGGTTGTCCTCCACAGGAGATGCTTCTGGAAAAAGTATTTGGAATGACAAACCCCGAGCAGCTTTGGGGTGCAGAGCTATTAGAGTATTTATACCCATGGCAGACCACAAAGGCCCTGCCAGGCCCCAGCACAGTGACAAAACAGCTACCAGAGACCCGGAAGGCCAGCAAGGATTCTATTGGATGCAGAGATGTGCTGCTTGTCAGCTAAGTGAGCAGGGCTCAATCCTCTGAGGGTCTAGCCTGGCCCACAGCTAGCAACTAACTTTATAGGCTTCCTGCTTCCGACTAAGGGGCTTAACTTTCTTGAACACATTCTCAGGGCACAAAGTTGTCTGCCTCTCCAGAGTGGATGGCCACAGACTGTTAGATCATTAATGAACTCCTCTGTCATGTATGGGCATCTCTGACTGAAGGAACTCTATTTATGATTACTGCCTCCCAGCATAAGCCCAGCAGTGTGGAATTTGCCAGCTATTCTACACTCCTTACCAAGCATAGCCGATATATCTAAATGAGCACTGGAATGGCAGCTCAAGAACAAAACACAGCCACTGTGGCACTTGCCCCATGTAAGAAGAGAGACTAAGGAGGTGGTGGTGCCCCTCTGCTGGAACAGAGGCCCATGTACATCCAGTTGAACTCAGGCCAAGCTCCTCTCTCCCCACTTTGGAGAGTGGGAAGCACTGCGCCGGCTGACCACCTGCCAGAGGGTGTCTGCATGAAGTGGCATTTGCTGCATTTGCCGAGTCCTGCACACAGTGCTTTCAGAGCTGTGCTTGAACGCTCACATGCCCCTAAGGGATGTGGAAGCTTCAGGGGCTCCAGGAGCCTGAGCTGAGGAAAGAGCATTAGAAGGAGCAGGGATCAAAGCCAGACTTCCTGGGTTTGAACCCTACTTCCTTAGCTGTCTGCCTGAGTGACTGTGGACATGCTGATTAACCTCTGTAAGCTGCACTTTTCTCATATGCAAAACAAAAGCTATTATATCTATTTCATAAAGCTGATGAGAACATCAGATAGCACATTAAAGACACTCAAGACAGTGCCACACTTGTAGCAAATTCTTAATAAACATTAGAGAAGGAAATAATTTCCACTGGTGAAATTATGTACCTTCAAGAGCCCTTAAAGCAGTTTCAAATTACTTAATAAGAAAGTAAGCTGATAGCTAGAGCAAGTTCAAATATGCTTTATCTGCACCAACTTGGGGAACAGAAGGGACCTGCCTTTCCTTGTTTAAAGGGCCTATCAGGTTGCAAAGCCAAAGGCAGCCTGCTGGGGGGTTGGGGCGGGTGCAGAAAGGAGGGGGGAAGGGGCCATCTGTCCACAAAGCAGTGCAGTGCTGAGATGTGAGGAAGGTGACTGATGCAGGACCACAAACCAGTATGGTTTAAGGAGCCACTCTTGCCTGCCCAGCAGCCCAGCACATGTGCAAACAATGACACACCCAGTTTTATCAGTGTGGACATACTGGGGGAAAGGAAGTGGTGCTGTGGGTAGAGGGAGGTAGGAAACGAGAGTTCTAGTCCTGACTCCCAGAGAAGGGCGTGGGATCCAGGTGGCAAGGAAGGCGAACTTGTCATCTTCTGTCTACATGGAGATTTGCTGGGAGGAAATCTTATCCGGCAGTCCAAGAACTAGAGGTTTAAGCCAAACTTGGACTGCTCCCTGCCAACACAGGAAGTGACGAAACCATCAGATTTCACCTGTGATGTGAAAGCGGAGTTCATGTTGAGTAATTACCCATAGAACAGCCAGACCCTGCTGGGGAGGGGGAAGCCTTAGTGCAAGGGGTAACTTCACTTTAAACTCAGTCCACACAGTGGCAAAGAGAACACTTTGGCTTCCATACCCATCACAAATCTGTTTTCCCCTTAGGTTTGTCATCACAACCTTGTATGTAAGTAGGACATATATTCACCCTGTTTACAGATAAGAAAACTGAGTCAATGGCTGGAGAGGTAATTTGCTTAAGAGTCAGGCCAGAAGTCTATATTGTGTCCATGAGTTGTTACAAACCTTAATGGTCAGAAAATATACACTATAATCCCTTAAAATGTATAACTCAAAATAAAGCAGGGAATTAATTTCTGAATGCTAGTTCGGATTATAGAAAGAAGAAATGAGTTTTGGCCAATTTCATAAAAGGAGTTGCCATGCTTTATCTGTTATTCAAAAAAAAGCTTTGTTTATGAAATTGTAAGTAGCCAGTACAATTTAAACTTGTACCTGCTTTCGTTTGAAACATAACTATTTGCAACACTGATGTTGAGTGGGTTTTGAAGTTAAAGTTGTCACCAAGAGATTTCATGTGCAGTCCCAGACACATACACAGGGCAGGAAAAAAGAATGAAGATGTTAATCCACAATAAGCCTTTGGAGCTGAGTGGTTTCTTATGTGTTTCTGCATTTAATCAAATCTGTAAGCACGGCTGGATTTCTATTAAAAATTTATTTCAGTTTTGAAAGGTAATTTGGTCAAAAAAGGGGATCTATTAAGGATCACCTCCAAATATTCCAAAACACCTGGCAGGAGCCAGGGAGGTATATCAGAAAACAGTCTACACATTTTAAAGTCAAGTAGCTTTTGCCCACCTCGCTAAAGGACATGTGAATCTGGGAGGTGGGGAAATGCTAACGGCAGAGTGCAGGCCTTATGCTCTAAGAACTTGCCCTTTTGAACAATTCCAGTAACAAAGTGATTATGGCCACATAATTGAAGGGAATTTGATCTCTGCCCATACCAAAACTTCCAGAGCAAGTATGGAAGTTATGTTCACTTAAAAACAGAAATAAAACCTCTTTGAAATATTTCCATGTCTGCCATCTCTGTTCTGATCCAGCTTCGTTCCTCTGCCCCACGAAAAGGTTGAGCCAGTTTATCAAAAACGTTCATCACAGTGGCATCTCTCAAGCCACCTCCTGCCGACGGAGAGCATATCTGACTCCTGTGATGTGAAATAGAAGGCCCTTCTCTGTCTAGGTGTGTGATTTCTAGAAATGGGCTCTGGTAGGCAGCTGAAAGTGCACAGGAAGTTATAAGGCTTTTCACCAAAACCAAACCATCACTTTGGTCTCTACATAACTCTGAATGCTTCCTTCTCTGAATACGCATGAGCTTTAGATGAGTTGACATAACAGCTAAATGGACAACCCTGGGCTGTCCAGTGTCACTTGGACTGAGTTTGGGAATAAGTCAGGTGATTATGTTGGTGACCTGAGCCAGGTTCCAAGAGGTGCTCAGTAGGCCGGGACTCATGAGGGTCTGGGTGCCAGTCCCTCCCTGTTTCACTGTGATTTTTGAACCCCAGGCTTCTCATTTACAAGGACAGGGTGATCATCTCACTGTGAACTATTCTTGTGAGGAGTATGCTTCATATATTTAAAGTACCTGGGACATAGGCATTGTTAAATAGTCATGATAATAATGCTAAATTTCCTTAAAGCAGTTTCTGACAACACGGTTGAAGAAGGCTGAATAACTGCCCCCCAGAGATGTTCACATCCTAATCCCCAGGACAAGGGACTTTGCAGATGGGATTAAGCCAAGGATCTTGAGATGGGGACACCATCCTGCATTATCCAGGTGGACCCAGTGTAATCACAAGGGGCCCTTTAAGGAGAAAGGGATACTGCTGTATGGAAGCAGAGTTCAGAATGATAAGAGAGGGACCTGCCCTTAACCAACTTCCCACCTTGATTCAGTCCTTTGTAAAATTCCTTGACAGGTGCCTAGGGCCTGCTAAGTGCTCAGAACTGGTAGTATTATTCACTTCCACTCCCACCAAGTGAATTGCATCTATTAAGTCAGTTGGATCTGTTCCCAAGTAAATGCATTCTGAAATAAGACAAGCTGTACTTACTATTCTAATTTATGATGAAGTTGATTACTTAAACCAATGAAATACAAGTACAAAGAGAAAAACACAACTCTCTCTGTGAAAATTAAGTGAATGGTTTTGGAAAAGTAGAATAAATATATATCATTATAAATTACATCAGATCACATGTAGGTAAGTGGAGGAGCAAAATCATAAAACTCTATACTTTAGAACACCCTTAATTTTTTGCAGTTGTTACCTCCCACCCTGTCAAGCCTCAGCACCACAAACCTTTCAGAGGCTGTGATTAATCTTTTGCAGAGGAAGAATCTGAAGCTCAAAAAGAAAGGAACACATTGACTCAGTTCTAGAGCCAGTAAAAGCATCAACATCCTGACCCAGGGCCAAATCACGATGCCTCTGCCATGCCTGCTTAGATACAGCATAGAACTGAGCAACATTAAGGAATACACATGCAACAAATACTTCTAAACAAATAGAATGTCACATTCTGACATTTAAAGAGAGAGAGAATTGCACATATTGTTCCACTCGGACCAAGGACCAAAGTAAAAATCAGGTGTGACAAAACCACATCAGATTGAAGGAAGTTTAGGTCAGAAAACTCTGTAAGAGTATAGATGCCTATCTAAGAAGGTCCCAGAGACCCTGTGGTGGTTTCTTAGTAATGTAAGTGCTACCTCAAGATTACATTATGTGTTTGAGGGTTTGAATAGAACTGTACATACATTCTCAATCCATTTGTGCTGGACAATTGAAACCTAATTTTCATAAAATTAGGAAGGTGAAAGGATGCATATTTCCCATCTTCCGAGTTACTTTCTGGGAGGAAGGACGTCAGTCCAAGCTCCTGGGAAGGGTAGAAGCAATCTAAAGCTGGCCTTCCCCACTGCCACACTGACTCACAGCAGTAACCCTGTCTTTTTTTATCTACATTTTGGGAGAAGCCACAGCAGGTAAAAGTTAAGAATAATTTCCATAGCATCAAGTATATCCCAGAAGGGGCAGATGGATGTTCCAGGGGAGACCTCACAGAACAGCTCTGCCCCTTCTCTATGTATTTCATCTTTCTGTCTTCTTCTGAAATGGGTCACAGGGGATAATGAGTGCCTTGTCTCAAGAGCAAAGAAACAAATTGGGCCCTCTGATTTCAGTTGGCAAACTAAGCATATTACTTTTTCTCTCTGCCCTCCTCAAATCTCATCTAAATGACAGTAAAGAAGAACAAGGAAGAGTGGAGTGCATAGGAGGGCATCATCAGGCCAAGGATTTTCATGCATCTCTGGAAGCCAGAAAATGGGTAGAATTAGACTGAGGGATGAACACTGGCAGAAGGAACATCAGCTCAGAAGATGCCCAAGAGAAGACTCCAACACAACAGAGGCCCTGGACTCAAGGAATGCAGGTGTGAAGATGACTGAACAAATGCCCATGGAACAAACAGGCAGTGGGGTGGGTGGTTCATTCTGTCACTCTGGGATACCATTAGGTGTGCGGACTGTCTCCACCTGTCAGCTCTCCCCATGACCACAGATGCCAGCAGCAGTTCCATCCTCTCACAGAGACGTGACCACGTCTGGCGGAAGCTCTGAGGATGGCTCCTGTGGTCCCATCATCTTGTTTAAGAGCAAGAACTCTTCTCCCAGAAACCCACCAAACAAGCCTCCCATCACATCTCAGTAGCCAGAAACAGGGTCAAAGCCAATCACAGGCAAGAGGGAGAAGTGGGATTTCTGTGGATGACTCTGAACAGTGCTTCTCAAACTTGAGTGTGCATCAGGCCTGCCTGAAGAGCTTGTTAGAGTACTGTCTGCTGGGCGCCGCCCCAAAGGCTCTGATTCAGTAGGTCTTGGGGTGGGGCTGCAGAATCTGCACTTCTACCCAGTTCCCAGGGGGTACTGATGATGCTGGTTTAAAGAATCACTGGATTTGAGGAGGCAGCCAATAAGTGAACGAGCCCAGTCTCTGTTAGCATTTTAGGTGCTTCTAACCGGACTCCTGTCCATGTTTCAAGTTAAAGCTTCTAGTGTACATGGCCTGCCCTCATGCTCAGAGCTTAGTCATTCCTTTCGTTAGAGGAAGTTATGATTGTAACCACCAGAACCTAAAGTAGAAGTGGTCAAAAGTGGCTACCTCTGGGGAACAAGTGGGAGAGGAAGGGGAGGAAAAGGGGAGGAAGTAATGAGACGTCTATAATGATTATGTGCCCACCTGAACTGATTGGAGTTTCCATCTATTTTAATGCTTTAATAAGACTGCTTTTATAGAGCACATTTTTTTCTACTAAAGAACATTCTCAGTTTTTTTTTCCTTTTTCCACCAGCCATTTCTGTGTACATTTCAAGATCAAGGTTGTGAATGGAGCTTAATGTAACTGGAAGTAACTCTTCATTTACAAATATCAGTATTTGATTAAAATCATCATAATGGAGCTGAAAAAATATTAACCTACAGCTTGCCCCAAAGATTGTCTTAGGGAGAGCACTCTTTCCCTTTGGAAAAATAATTTGAAAAGAACCTAGGGAAAAAGCTCAGGCCACCACCACCTGCATGGACCTCCATGAAGGCTGATACCAGGGCTCAAGAGAAAAGGGCTGATATGCTCTGCAAATAAAGGGCCATTGGACCTATGTGGGAAATTCACCACAGATCAGAGAGGAGAAGGGGGCAGAAATGGATGCCACTGAGAGGGAGGGGTGCATTTTGAGCTGTATGCTCTCATCCGACATCCTTCACAACTTCCCCAGGACCCTCTGCAGTTAAGAGTCTTCAACATGCTTGTGTGAGTGATTTTTTTGTGGTGAAAGCTAAAGCAGCTATATTTCACATTTGACACAGGATGGCTGAACAAGACCGGAGGAAGCGGATGGCCAAGGAAGCAGAACAAACTCGGAGAACTTCATAAGGTTGGTCTGGCCTCAGGAGACGTAGCAGAAACCTTGGTTTTTGCTTTCCACAGTCCCAGTGATTAGAGAGTTGAAGGTAATTCCACCCACATCTCAAGAGGCGGGTCACCCCCAGCTGACACTCAGTCATTGAAGAACTAGAAAAAACCACCAGATTAATGTCAGGGAGCAAATGTTTCAAGTCTGCGAAGCTGCCAGATGACTGAGGCCTCGGACCTCCTGAGAAGGAGCTGTCACTCACCTGCTACAGAGACATCCTCCTGGGAGGATGGTCGACCAGTGTTCAAAGCCACCTGGGCTCCAAGCTAGAGAGCAAAAGCTGAGAGTGTCCTTCAGATGGGACAACTTGGAGAGCTTCTAGGCTGGCGTTCATCTATGCAGAAACCAGAAAAACCAAGTCCGACCCGTCACAGGGGCATCTCTAAGTAAATGGGTAAGTAAGTGAATAAATAAAAGCCTTATAGCCATTTTTAGCCTGATTCACTCTATAATCATTATTGCAGTCACCATCTGAAAAATAGGGAGTCTCATTCAAATAATACTTATGTTCCATTTGGTTCCGGCCATCATTCCCCACTAATACACAGGAAATCGTTCTGCCATTAGTACAAAATTGTTGGTATTATCCCATTTGCTCAAGAACTTAATGGATTCTATTCATTAATGCATGCTTCTGACAATTGAAGTTTGTATCCTTTTTTTCTTAAGCATTTCCATTTCTCTTCACAACCACAAGGCTCAGTTGAATTATTTTTTCTCCCTTTCTAATTCTGCTTTTCATTTATAAATTATCTGCTTGACTCATTTGCAAATTTAGCATAAAACCAATCTCGTGCTATCTGGCCTGAGTAATTAGCTGTTTCCTTTACAAATCAAATGGGCTTGTCATCCACCTCTTCAATAAGGCATCTCTCAAAATAAAACAACCTTGTTACCCAAAGGAAGGTCGTTCTTTAATTTATTAGGAAAAAAAATTCAAAGAGAAATGTTTTGGACATTTTGTCTTGTAATCCAAAGTCCAGTTTGATTCTGCTCTCTTTGCCTCCACCCTAAGAGGATCCCGAGGCAGCCCAGAGGTCCACAGTGGCACACAGTGTGTTAACATTTGTCCTATGGCTGAGGGACAAGGACCACATGGCCAGTTCAGGGAGGCAAAGTGAGACTGAGATACAAGGCACACTCACTAGACAAGTGCCAGGGTATTAGCACCTTGCTTTAATCTGCTCCAAATTATAACCTAGAATAGAAGAGTTGTCTGTTTTTCTACATCTGTAGCCATGGGAATATTTGGCAAAAGGTAAAGTCCTGTTTGTCGGCTCCCTCTGCTGGCCCTTCAGAAAACCGTCTGTCCCCTTACTACCAGATCCTGTGCTTTCTATGCACAAAGGACCATCTTCCGCCACAGTGAGCTGATGGGGAAGTCAGGTCCGTGTCTGCTGGGAAAATCTTCTCAAAGGACTGAGTGCTCCAAAAGATGAAAATGGAAGAGGGGCCTTCCCAATGGCGAGTCCAAACTAAAACGTAGATTCTCCAGCCCAGCCCTCAAAGAAGTAAGCCTAAAATGGGCCCAGAATCATTTATTCTGAAAAAGAATCCCAGGTGATTCTAGTTAAGAATTCAATTCCTAGTTAGGAACCCTGAGCCTAAAAGTTCTGTCTTATGTTTAATTCTGGTTCCTATAGTTAAAATTTATATCTGTTTTGCAAGTTCCAGGCCTCTGGCTAATGGTAACTATAGCAACAAGAAACTCCAAACCAAGTTAAAGTATTGGCTGATTGTCTTGCCTGAGGGTTTCAGCCCTGGGCAAGTTCACTCTGGATTCAGTGAGACTGAGGAATGACAATGAAATATTCTGGGGGTAAAAAGGTTTATACCTGCCTTTACTCTCATGGCAATAGGTCAAGCACTAGAATCAAGTCTGCATCCAGCACTCTGCAGGTCTGTAGTCCCCCATCTCTGCCTCTGCCCAGAGCACTGGGCGGAGCTCTTTATATAGTGACTCAGTCAGTAACAGCTCATTGACTGCGGGTGTGGAAGGAGTAGCCCAGTAGTAGGTGAATCACATCAAGTACTTTAGAGTCAGGTGAAGATCCTGGCCAGGGGTGTTGGCAAGTGGCAGGATGAGGGGGAATAACTAATTATTAACCTGACCAAATATGTGTGGTTATTTAAATGACCCCTATAGCCTTGCTTCCTCAGGCTAAAAGCCCCAATTCCATTATCTTTACTTCACAGTTCATATGCTTCTGAAAATTTCTCAGGAACCAAAGATAACAATTCAGAGAGACATTCCGCACCGTGTACACCCAAGTTTCTGAACACTCAAGGCATAGAAACCAGATTAGTTGCACTTGGTGTGACAGATCCCTTAGATACAGAATCTGAAAGAGGAATAGTAACAAAATTAAATAGCTATCAAAGTCTACTTTTGATGGATACATGTAAATAAGAGTCCAGATGAAAATGTCAGGGGGATTTTTGTACCTATTCACAGCAACAAGATATTGTTGCATTGATTTTCATCAATTTTCTCCATTGCATTTTTGCTATTTTCTTAACTTCTCTTATTTTTATTATTTCCTGTTATTGCTGCATTTACTCTTTTTTTTTTTTAGTTTCTTAAAATGGAGACAAATTATCTATTTAAGACCTTTCGTCCTTTGTTTGTCTAGAAGCTTTTAATGCTGTAAGTTCCCTTCAAAGCACTGTTTTTACTGTTGTATTTTTATTTTCATTCACTTCAAAATGTGTTCTAATTTCCGTGGTGATTTCTTCTTTTATCCATGGGTTATTTAAGGTGTACTGTTTAATTGCCAATAATTTGAGGATGTTTCAGACATGTTTTTATCTTTTATTTCTAGTTTAAGTCCAATTTGTTCAGAGAGTATACTTTACAGAATTTGAATTCCTTTAAATTTATGGTGACTATTCCCTATCTTCTTTTTCTCAGGCTGTGTGTGTGTGTGTGTGTGTGTGTGTGTGTGTGTGTGTGTGTGTGTGTGTGTGTGTAATGGGATGAATTGATCTTGTCAATAGTTTAGCTTGGTTTGGATTTTCTTGTTGCTATGTGCTATGCTACCTTTAGTGAGAAGCCTGGAGTTTCATGTGTTTTTCCTCAATGTTCCTGTTCTGCCATTTTCAGCCAGCCCTGCCCCAAAGGGGTCTCTCTCCCTACTTTTGTTCACTGATAGAATGAGCTTGTCTGCCACTCAGTTCAAGGCACATGGTGGAAGTGAGGAAGTTTCTCTGTTCTCCTGTTTCAGCCTTAGTTTCATGTAGTCTTTGTCTCCTGAACCTCTGCGTATGGCTTCCTCCAAGTTTCTGCCCTCCCCTACCGTCAGATGACCTTGTGTTTTACTCAGAGCAGGGTCTTGTGCGCAGGTGAGTTTCCTGTCATTCCACCTGAATCACGTAACTTGTCCTTGTGTTAGTAGGAGGGTCTTGAGCAAGTCAGTTTCTCACCCTCCCCCTTTGTATCAGAGCATAATGCTAGCCTAGTTCTGAGCAGGTTTTCTATCCCACCCCCAGGAGCAGACTTTTAATTAGTGTTCTGTAAGGTGGGGGACAGGTTGTTTTTACCCCTCCCCAGAAGGAGCAGCAAACTTTGGCCTGGGATGGATGACAGGGAAAGGGGAGAGACAAAGGTGTGAGCGTGACAGAGAAGAGGGGCTGCCCTCCCGGCAGTGGCTGGCTTGTCCCTCATGTCGAAGGGGGTCCCCAAAACATGGATAAGCTGCTCCACGTACTCCTGCTTCACCCTCAAACCTTGACGGGCCCTGCATGCCTCTACACCAAAAGGAGCTTTCTCGCCAGGGTTGAATAAAGCAGTATTCTGCCTTCTTTCCTCAGCTCTCATATTGTCAATAAATGTCCTTTCCATGCTCTATTTAGTCTCACATTTTCCACCTTTCTGTGCTTTTTATCAGTGATTTCACTGTTTACAATGCCTCCCAAATGTAGTACTGAAGTTCTGTCTGGTGTGCCCTCTGGAGAAAATATGTTAAGCTTTGTTTAGGCATGAGTTAAAGTGTTCTTGGCTGTTAGTTCAATGTTAACAAAATCAACAATATATATTCAATCAGGTATTGTAAAACAGAAACACACATAAAACAAGGTTATGTATTGATTGGGTGACAAAACTGTTGTGGCCAGAGGCTCATAGAAACCTAACCCTAAATTTCCCTTGGGAGCAATGGTTCAGTATTTGCTAACTCAGTGTTTGCAATGATTTTATGGAACATAACTATTATGAATAATAAGTACAAACTGTATATGGGCATGTCTGTGTATATACGGATGTTTTATGTATATCTTATATACACACACACACACACACCAGTGCATCTGTTGGTGTATTCCTGAACTATCTCTGCGAGCATCCCCAAGAAACTACTAAAACATTGGTGATCTCTGGGAGGGGACCTGGGTGGCTGGGTAAAGCACTGGGAGGGAGATTTTCACTGTATCTCCTTTCATATCTTTTATATTTTGAACCAAGTCAATGTGCTGCTTATCCAAAGATAATACAAAATTAAAACAAATGATATACCTAGAGTAGTAGTCAAGTCCATTGGGACAGACTGTGCAGTGGTGGTTGCCAAGGGTTGTGGTGAGGAGGGAACAGGGAATTATGTATAATGGGCATCGAATTTCAGTTTGGGTTAATGAAAAAGTTCTGGAGATGGATGGCAGTGATGGTTTCCTGACAATGTAGGTGAAGGTTAATGCTACTGATTTATAAACTCAGAGATGGTTAAAATGGGAAACTTGATGTTATGCATATTTTTCCACAATAAAAAAGGGGGTCTTTCTCAGGTCTCCTGCCTGGTCCACTCTTTCTCCTGAGTCCCCAGCGGAGGCTCATGGAAAAGGCTAGTGAGTGACTGCCTGCTCTCCTGGAGCCTGTTACTCCCTGGATCTAAACTGTGATGCTATCCCATCCAGCCTTTAAGAATCCCTTAAAATTTCAGTTGTTTTCTTCTTATCTGTCTTCGTGACTTCTACCTCTTCTGTCCATGCTCTCTGAAAGCTAAAACAACATGTGTATCTTAAAGCTTCTTGTGTTATTATCCTTTGGAATTCATATCACTTATTTTTCTTGCAATGTCAACTCTCTGATGGGCTCAAAAATCCTATAAATTATCTGGCTTTTTCTCATTGTTAGTGTGAGAGTGGCATTCTCTTCTAACTTTCTACATCCTAAGAGAATCAGAACTCCTACCTTGATGTTTTACTGTTATTAGATCCCAAATTCCTTGAACAAATTTGATCAAGGTGACCTGCTACCTCAAAAGGAAATTTAGTAACCCACATTCCAAAATTTTTCAGTTCTAGTCATATCTCTAATATCTATATTTCACACTTTAGCTTCAAGGAATTATGATATTAATTTCAGTTAAGTTATATATAGAAACCAAACACCCTGGGTCAAACCTGCCCACACAGTTTACTCCAGCTCTAATATGCCTGGTCACCCCCACAGGGCATGTACGTAGGGAAATCTCACTACCACGGTGTTTGCGGGGCTCAGTAGGCCTGCACCGTGCTCTGCCCATCATGGCCTCTCTTCAGATCTCCTCTGGGCACAGCACTTTCCCAGCCTGTGGCCACCGTTACTTCACCAAGCAGATCCTGCCCCTGCTGAAAAGCAGCTCTGCCCGAGATGACCACCACTGCCATTCCTCTTAGCTACCCGAGGGCGAACAGTGAGCTGGGGAGCAGCCCAAGCTGTGCAGTGCTTCAGAGGCGGTGGGACAGAATGGCTCCCTCCCTTTTGTGTTGGGTACTATATGATGATCCCAGAGCAGTATTGCTTGAGCCTGATGTATTATAGAATTTCTGGTACTTCCTTCAGTCTTTTCTTCCCCTACACCAAGGCTACATGTGGGCATCTATGCTAAGGGCAGATTTAAGTAACCATTATATCCTCCAGATGCCATCACCTCCAAGAAGTACATCTTTCCACTGGTGCTAACTCTTCATGTTTGGCTCCTTCTTCCTTCAGGATACCACCTCCAGCAGCAGGCTTCTTTTAGACCACCCCACCGGTTCACCAGAAATCCCCACTTAGGTCTGAACCCAGCACTATGGGCAGCTTAAATTGCACAGACACACACCAATCAGGAGATTCCTTAGCCCCCAAAGCAAGTGGCCATCTGTCAAATCTGCTCACCAATTAACCAAATATGTCTGAATTCTTCATAGCAAGCTGTGCCTCCAGTTGCAATTTCCATATTGAATATACGTTTTTCATTAGTTAAGGTGCTTTTCCCCAAAGGAATCTAGAAAAATGCAAAGGAGCCTCAAATTATCATAATACAATTGGAATTGTTGCATTTTAATCCTACTAATGGACATTTATAGGTTTTTATTCTAGGGAGCGGTGAGATGGTGAAGGAACATATGTCCAATGTCAAGAACAGAAAAGGTCAAATAATCAAAGAAATCATTTCTTGGAAGTGATTTAGTGAAACTAAAGAGAACATAAAGACATTTTTACAAGAAAAATGTTTCATTTTTATGTATCTAAGGTTAAAAATGGAGAATAAAGGCACAACAAAGACATATACACAGTATTAACTTCAGAATGTATATATTGTAATAGAGGAAAAAATTTCAAATTCCCACACTTTTTTTTTTAGATCATCAAAAATTGGAAAATATATATTATTTTATGTCAGTGAGATTTAGGGACAGAGATTTTGAGACCCTTTAAAATTTTTTTCATTATATTCACAATTTGTATAGCAATACAGAAAAGTTAATATTTGTCATGTAATATGTACCCCTTCCTCCCATATTTGTTGCAAATTTTAATTGGCCCAGGTGCAGATATATGCTCCCTGTCTCTACCTCTTTCCCTCTGAAACCTATCCTACGGGGCTTTTCTAGCCCTAACCACATTCTTAGATTTATTGCTTTTTCTTTCATTTCCAGTATAAATTCTCTAGCTACCTCCTATTCACAAATAAACTAGATCTTCATACAACAATAACCAAGGTAGTGGGGGGAGGTGGGTAAATGGAGGAGAAGGAGGGTAGGAGGAGCATGGTCAAAGGAAAAGTACCAGGTTAATAATGTTAGAATTTCCAGAATTTTCCTTTTGGGTAAGGGAAGTGTTAGTGAGAGGGTCAGAGGCTATGAATGTTTATGCATTATTTGATGTTGTCTGTATTGTACAAGAAAAATAGGATCTCTTGGAAAGGATCAAGATTGACTTTTTTTTTTTGTAGGGAGGAAACACCTCTCCACTACATTTATATTTGGGTAAGAGATTTTATTGGCAAAATAATAAATAAAAAACAGAAGTTCGGAGTGGGGTTTTCTGAGGCTGGCACTAACAGATATTCTTCCTGGAGCTATTCCAGCTATTCCTTTGTGCCAGAAGGGGCCCCAGTGATGAAAGCCTTAACCTAGAGCATGCGAATCTTGGAACTATGAGGACTCATGTGAAGTCCCAGAGACCTTGACTGGCCTGAGTCTTCATACCAATAATTCAGGAAAGATCTTGCCTCTTCTGTCATTTGCACTTTGCCAGTCAAATTTGGTAGTATGTTTATGCACCTGTCCAGAACTGTCATCTCCACCTGGCCAAAAAGTTTCCAGCTGCCTGTGAGAAATAAGGGTGAGACCCTCCTGCGCTGGCTATGGGCAGAGAGGCAGGCTCATTAATCTCTCCAGTTGATTAAAGCTCACTGCGGGCTCACTGGCCAGGTGCAGAGAGAACATCCCCTTCAGCAGTGTACTTTCTGGAAAGCTTTGTTCTCAGCTGAGCACAGGACTTCCCCAGACTCAGGGACAGTGCAGAACTGGCTTCTCTCCTTAGATGCTCTGCCCTTGGGGGTCTCGGTAGAGTGAACAAATGTTTTTCCTGCATAGCGAACCCAGGCCAGATCAGGTATGTTGGGAACAACGTAGGCCCCTGCTGACCATCTAATGAGTTCCATCTGAGGGCGAGGAGCGTGTCTTACTGACCTGTGGCTTGTCACCACCATGTATTAAAATGCACAACCAAAAAGGCATTTTCATTCTAGACACACTAATGTCAATTCCAGACAGGCTCTACTCCTATAATCCTATAACACTCCAACAGATGGACAAATACCTGTTTGGAATTAACATGCAATATTCAGATATTAAAACAAAAATACTGTATGAACTAAAACATTAACTCATTAGATCACTTAACAGTCTAGCACCAAAAGACATGCTGTATTGTGCATCATAATAATGTTACAGCAATACTAGGAGCTAACAAGCACTGAGTATATACTTACTGCTTGTCAGGCACATGTTATGTTACTCCATTTAATCCATGACCTGCTCCTGCCAGACACCCCTTCCTCTGCCCCCGCCCTTTGAGGATGGGTTCTGGCCCCCAGGGAATGGGCACAGTAGCCCACTGGCTTTGTTCCAGTCCGGTTAGAAATACACTTCTCCATTATGACAGTTAATGTAAATGAGCACAATTTAAATGAAGCCCTGCTAATTTGGGCAGGCAAGGCAAGAAGATTTCAAAAGGAGGCTTGCTAAGAGAGACAGGAGAGCCACGAGTGATAATGGCCATCTCATTTCCTGCCAGAATCTTCTCATTACAGCACACCACTTCTCTGTTTTACTGCTTTGTCAATCAGTAAAATGAGAGCCTCATGACAATAAGGCCCATAGCTCAGAGATGATGATTAAATGCAATATTCAAAATCAGCTCAAACAGAACTAAGCTCTCACTAAGAGGAGGGTTAAGAGAGCTGCCTAACCTCTCTGGTTTCTGTTCCTCTTCTGTGAAATGAGTTGCTGAACTTCATTTTCTCTAGATGCCCTAGTATCCAGCCCCTGTTCCCACCCTTCTGACCCAAACTGTGCAAAAGACTGTGATTAGTGGCAGGTGGAAGGAAGATGCACAGTTTGGCTTCTGAGAAACAGGGCTTCCAGAAAGTGTCATGATAAGCCTGCTCTCCTCAATCTGTTTCTGCCCCAAGATTTTGAACATATTCTATGTTTTCTTCTGGAAGACCTATGGTTCTTGCTTATATTTTTATGTCTTTGATCCACCTGAATGTTGGCATATTGAGAGAGGTAAGAGTTGGGGTTTATTTTTTGCACTTAGGTATTCAATTGTTCCACACCTTTTGCTGGGGGGCAAAAAAGTCCTTTCCCACAATGAATAGTCTTGAACCCAAACCTGACAAAGATATTATAAGAAAAGGAAATTACAGACCCAAGATTTTTGACTAAGGCCAAAATCTATTGACATATTATGTGTGAATCTGTTTCCTTACCTACTGTTCTGTTCCCTTGATCAGTCTGTCTATTTTTATGTCAACATCTTGATTACTATGGCTTCATAGTAGATTTTGAAATCACGTAGTATATTCCTCCACCTTTGTTCTTCTTTTTCAACATTTCTAGATCCGTTGCATTTCATATAAATTTTGGAATTAGCTGTCAATCTCCATATAAAAGATCCTGCCAGAATTTTAATTGGGATTTCATCAAATCTAGAGAGAAGTTTGGGAAGAATATATATCTTACTAGAACTGAGTCTTCCAATCCAGTATCATTGGAAGGATGATGGAGTAGTCTTTAATTTCTTTCAAAAGAGTTTGTAGTTTCAAGTATAACTTCACTGTTATATGTATTATATATATTAATATGTATAAATTGAAATTCTTATATTTTCTTATATTCAACTTTCTTACAGTTTATTAAGGAATTTTCATCTAAATTAATGGGCATATAAGTGAAATAAGACAGAGAAGAAAAATGCCATATGAAAACAGACAAAAATTTGAGAAAATTTGACAAGTTTAAAGTTTTTCCTTGGAAAGATTAATAAAATTGATATGCCCTTGGCAAGACCAATCAAGAAAAAAAGGGGAAAAACACAAATTACCAGTGTCAGAATTGAAATTGGTAGAGCCTGAAATAGGTCAGGATTGAAATAAGAAATATTGAAAGAGAAAATAAGCGAGGACAAGATAAAAATTTGGGGTCTGTAATTTCCTTTTCTTATAATATCTTTGTCAGGTTTGGGTTCAATTTTAGGCCAGCCTTATAAAACTGCATGGGACGTGTTGCTCCTCTGTTTCCTAAGCTTGTGTAGGTTGGTACTATTTCTACCTTCAGTGTCTGATAGAATTCACCACTGCAGCCATCTAGGCCCAGAGATTTGTAACAGCTGCTGCCACTGTTCCTATTATTTGGGAGATGGGGAGGAGTTTTGACTGCAAATCCGATTTTTTAAGTAGACACGAAGTTAAGATTTTCTATTTCCTTTGCGTGAGCTTTGCTGAATTGTCTTTCTGGATATTTACCCACTTTATCTGAATTTCAAATTTTAGTACCGTAACAGTTCTTATGGTATGTATATACCACCTCTTCTTCAGCCATTCATCTATACATGGACACTTAGGTTGCTTCCATATCTTGGCTATTGTAAACAATGCTGTAATAAACATATGGGTACATATGTCTTTTCAAATTAGTACCTTTGTTCTCTTTGGGTAAATACCCAGAAACAAAATCACTAGGTCATATGGTATTTCTATTTTTAATATTTTGGGGAACCTCCATACTATTTTCCATAGTGGTTATACCACCTTACTTTCCCACGAATGGTACACACAAGTTCCTTTTCTCCACATCCTCACCAACATTTGTTATTTCTTGTATTTTTGATAGTAACCATTCTAATAGGTGTGAAGTATGATAACTTGTGGTTTTGATTTTCATTTCCTTGATGATCCATGATGTGGAGCATCTTTTCAAGTGTCTGTTGGCCATCTGTATGTGTTCTTTAGAAAAATGTCCATTCAGGTCCTCTACCCATTTTTTAATTGAATTATTTGGTTTTTGAGGTGTTGAGTTGTAGGAGTTCTTTATATATTTTGTATATTAACCCCTTATCAGATATATCATTTGCAAATATATTCTCCCATTCAGTAGGTAGCCTTTTTCATTTTGCTGATGGTGTCCTTTGTTATGCAGAAGTTTTTCAGTTTGATGTAGTCTCACTTGTTTATTTTTGTTTTTGTTTCCCTTGCCTGGGGGAGAACTTAAGAAAGTAACAATGTCCTCAGGACTATGAAAATAAATGTCATCTAAGAAACAGAAAAGAATGCTATAAAAATGTCCCATTATAGTGTCGGATGATTTCAGCTTCCGGCAAGTTTTCTTTGGATTCTGTGACACTGAAAAACAACAACAGAACATTGGGAAAAGGGTTCATACTGGCTTTATTCTTGCAATGGCTTGTCAAGCACTAAGGTTACATTCACTGCATCCATGTGCAGCATGTCTTCAATCCACAACCCACCATCTGTGCAGAGCACTGGGCAGAGCTCTTTATATAGCAATGCAGACAATAATGGGTCACTGCCAACATGTGTGTGAGCATGGGCCTGTGCAGTAGGCCAAGTACCTAGATAGCATTGCATATGTGCAGTGGGCAAGTAGATCTGGGTCAGGTAAGCATTCTGGCCATGGGAACTTCCATTCTCCCTACACTCCACTGCTCCAGGATTCTCACCTCCCAATCTACATGCCCTCAGTTTTCTGCAATGGCCCCTGTGGGAGAAATCTGGAACATTGTAACCAGATTCCACAGTAGCGATAGAGGAACAACAACATACTAGGATACAGATAACAACAAAAAGTGTCATGATGATTGCCAAGGGGATGGCATGATGGAATGACCAAGGGGTCATTCCAGCTGTATTCAAACCAGTTCCACTCAGTTGAGGTTATGACTCATGGGAGGCCAGTAGCAGAACTGGAAGGGAGCTCCATGTACATCCAGCAAGCAGACATGGTGGCAGTTCTGCAGGGGTGTGAGCCCAATCCACAAAGACATTAGAGGTGATTAACCTTAAGGACAATAAGACACATGTTTTAATGACACCAACATGAGCAAATCTTGTCCATCATTAAGAGAACCAAAAAAGTCTTCTAGGCAATTTAAAATAATGAAACTTAAGTGAAAACTCAGTAGAATGGAACTCTCCCAGAAAGTAGAACAAGCATAGCTTTGTAGTTGACCTTCTGGGTTCCAAACTTGGCCCATGCCCCAGACTACACTCAATACAATGGGCAGAGTGTTTAATTTTAAACCCAAATTTAGAGCCACTTAATTCCTTGTTTAAAATTCTCCAATAAGCTCTCCTCACATTTAGGATAAAGTTCACACACTCACTATGACCTGTGAGATCCTGCAAGATCTGGTATATGGCATTCTCACCAATGTCAACACCTTCCACATTCCTGCCATGCAGCCTCTTGCCATTCCTCATCTCACCAAGTTTACTACATTAGGGCCTTTCCAATGACTGTTTCCTCTGCTTGTAAAACTCTGTTCTCCCAAATCTTTGAAAAACTAGTTTCTTCGTTCAAGTACCCAAGAAGCTAAGCTGTCCCTGACCCCCCAAACTAAACCACCTCCAATTCCTTTCTACTTCATTCATGAATTGTCACTTGCTGGTCTTTTTTTCCAGCTCTATTTTTTTCATAACTATCAGAAATTATATCATATGTTTATGTACTTTCTCTTATTTGTTTGATTGATCTAGATTATAAGCTCCATGAAGGCTGGAATTTTGTCTTGTTCATTGCTGAATCCCCAGCACCTACATGGAACTGGCACATAATAAGCATTAAGTAGATATTTGTTAAATCAATAATGAATAAATAATGTTAACTGGTAAAAACAATGGTATCAACTACAATGGCTATTTTTAAACAATCTCTGGATTTTGAGGCTGCAAAATAATAAAGTAAAAATCTGTACAAAGCAAATGAAATTGGTTTCATTTTTGCTACGCCCATAAACAGTGGCAGGGGGTAGGTGCAAACATTTTCTCTGGGCTGAACAGTGTGCTCTGACGTTTATTCTCTGAGCCCCAGAGATCTCTTTCCTTTTGGAGGAGCCTCAGGCACAGAAGGGGAGCAACATAGCACTTCTATTAGCTAAGTATGTAAACAAGCCAGAGGCTGCCTCTGCTTATTATCTGCCTGACTAAAATGATTCCACAGGGACACACCAAGGGAGAAGCATTCTTCCTTCCAAATGAGCCAAGGAACGTGATTCCTGAAGGACAGCTCAGAGAGAATTCCTTTGGAGGAGGAAGAGACCAGCAGTGCTGCTGTGCCTTTTCACAGCTGGGCAGGTGTCTCTCAGCTCTGAGCCAGGAGGATGAGGAGGAAAATGGATTTTCTCAAACCATGAAAGAAGCTTTTTTGAGAAAAGCATTTACACTATCTCCATTGTAATAAGGTGTATAGAGAGGACAATGAAAAGAAATCCAGTGGTAATCCAAACATCTCATCCTGCCACAAATAGTAATCTCACTCCTTAAAACTGTCATGATCCCAGGGAGGGACTTGGCAGGTGTCTTTGGCATAACAATGCAGGGTTGGCAGCCAGAGCCTGCAGTCTAATCACAGACAGAATCTGGAGTTGGGGGCCCAGAATTGAGAAGGCAGTAAGACCTGAGCTGGAGTTTGCACAGCTGATTCTAGAAGCAGGTCTGAGTTAGGGTAGGGGTGGAAATGTGGAACATAGAAGCAACAAGTCTTAAGGGTGGACCCAAGAGCAATCCTAAGGAGAGTTTGGTGTCATCTCATAGTTCTAGAGATCAAATGTCCAAACATCATTTTCCCTGGGCTAGAGTCAAGGTGTTGGCCAGGCTGGTTCCTTCTAAAGGCTTGAGGGCAGAACCCATTTCCCTGACTGTTTCAGCTTCTAAGGCCTTGGCCTGTGACCCCCTCTCCATCTCCAAAGCACATCACTCCAATTTTGACTCCCATGATCATATCACCTTCTTTTCCTCTGTTCATAGGGATATTGTCCCACTTATAAGGACACTGTAATTACATTTAGGTCCTAGCTGGGAAATCTAGGATCATCTCCCCATCTCAGATCTTTGACTGAACCACATCTGAAAAGCCCCTTTTTCTGTATAAGGCAGCATTCATAGGTTCCTGGAATTAAGACCTGGTTATCTTTGAGACCATTATTCAGCCTATCATAGTATAGAAAGTAAAGTATATAAAATATATGTTCTATAATTAAAAGTATATGAAGAGACCTGAATGTAAGCCATGAAACCATAAAACTCTTAGAAAAAAACATAGGCAAAAATCTCTTGGACATAAACATGAGCGACTTCTTCATGAACATATCTTCCCGGGCAATGGAAACAAAAGCAAAAACGAACAAATGGGACTATATCATGCTGAAAAGCTTCTTTCCAGCAAAGGACACCACCAATAGTACAAAGAGGCATCCTACAGTATGGGAGAATATATTCATAAATGACAGATCCAATAAAGGGTTGACATCCACAATATATAAAGAGCTCATGCACCTCAACAAACAAAAAGCAAATAATCCAATCAAAGAAATGGTCAGAGGAACTGAACAGACAGTTCTCCAAAGAAGAAATTCAGATGGCCAACAGACACATGAAAAAATGCTCCACATCAATAGTCATCAGAGAAATACAAATTAAAACCACAATGAGATATCACCTCACAGCAGTAAGGATCACCACCATCCAAAAGACAAACAACAACAAATGTTGGCAAGGATGTGGAGAAAGGGGAACCCTCCTACACTGCTGGTGGGAATGTAAATTAGTTCAACCATTGTGGGAAGCAGTATGGAGGTTCCTCAAAAAGCTCAAAATAGACATACCATTTGACCCAGGAATTCCACTCCAAGGAATTTACCCTACGAATGTAGCAGCCCAGTTTGAGAAAGACATGTGCACCCCTATGTTTATCGCAACACTATTTACAATAGCCAAGAAATGGAAGCAACCTAAGTGTCCATCAGTAGATAGATGGATAAAGAAGATGTGGTACATATACACAATGGAATATTATTCAGCCATAAGAAGAAAACAAATCCTACCATTTGCAACAACATGGATGGAGCTAGAGGGTATTATGCTCAGTGATATTAAGAGGGTATTAAGCCAGGTGGAGAAAGACAAATATCAAATGATTTCACTCATATGTGGAATATAAGAAAAAAGAAAAAACTAAAGGAGCAAAAACAGCAGCAGACTCACAGAACCCAAGAATGGACTAACAGTTACCAAGGAGAAAGGGACCGGGGAGGATGGGTGGGAAGGGAGGGATAAGGGGGCAAGGGGGAAGAGGGGGCATTATGATTAGCATGTATAATGTGTGGGGGGAGGCACTGGGAAGATTGTACAGCATGGAGAGGACAGGTAGTGATTCTACAGAATCTTACTACGCTGATGAACAGTGACTGCAATGGGGTATGTGGGGGGAACTTGGTGATGGGGGGAGTCTAGTAAACAATGTTCCTCATAAATTGTACATTAATGATTAAAAAAAAAGCATATGAAGTATGCATAATATCCACCATTGTTCATTGTTCATGGAGAAGTCACCATTCCCTGGCTGCCTTTGCTTCATTCTGAGATTACTTTGGTTTTCATAATAGAATTTGATGTATCTCTGTGTCCTTGCAGTTAGTGTCCTCTTCCTGCACAACAGGCACATCCCAAATGTGGATTACAAACAAACCCACAATAAACAGATGTTTATTTTTAGTAAATGTGTGTGTATATTTCTGCCCAAGTATTTACTCACTGAAGATCACATTAGCACAAGCACGCATTAGGGTCAACTGCTCTTTACCTCCTGCTGAATCAAAGGAGTTATGTTTCCTGGACACGAGGTGAGCTACTGGTGCCTCACCCATTAAAGACTGAAAACACTCAGACTTTCAGAGACATTAGTAAACACCCATGAGTGACTGAGAGCTGAGGGGACTCTACCAAGGGTCCTAGACTGAAGGAGGCAGTGATTTTCCTCTGTCTCCTATGTTGAGGCAGACAAGTCCTACACCAAGCCCACCATCTGGAGCCCCTGTGGAGAAGCACAGCCCACAAACTCTAGCAACAGATCATGCAGGCTGTGGGAGTGAGATGCCCAGCTAGAGTGATGAGCAAAAGCCAAGAAGAAATTTGACACCTGGACCTTCTTGTGGGCTCCTCAGTAATACTTAGAAAGAGGATCACGCGTCAGGACTTCTTCCTAAGTCATGAACAGATAGCAGTAATGCCATCACACTGAGCAAAAGTCATGTCACTGTATTCTGACTGTTGAGGGATGGGTGTTCTTACCTGGTTTGGTAATACGTTGCCATGGTGACACTGATTATTCCTAAGGACATTTTATCTGAAGTCTTGACCTCCCCTTAAGAGTCAAAAGTTCTTTAAAATGTCTGGAGGTCCACCTAGAATGAGATGGCTTTCCTCCCTCCTACTGGTCTGTCTCCTTCCAGTCCTTCTGGCCACTAATCCAATATGTTAATCTTCTCATAGCATGCTTTTGCACAAACCTGATGGACTTCTGGAGAAATATGGCAAAGGAGACATGGGATCATAAAAATCTAATGAAATAAGCAACAGTGAGATATATAGAGAGAGATCATGTAGATCTTGGGCAGAACCAGCTCTAATACTGACAGCATCATCCACAGTGAGTAAAATGAAAAGAAGCAATGGGAAAACTATGCACAATTATGCAAAGATGAAAAGGGGGGAGGAAGAAAGGAAGGGTGGAAAGAAAGAAGGAAGGAAAGAAGTGAAAGGAGGGGAGGAAAAGGAAGAAGAATAGAGTCTGCAGAAGAAAATGAATATTTTATTCTGGAAGAAATAAATACCAATGGAAACAAAAGGAAATAAATACAACAAATGCCAGAAATCTTAAATATATAAAGAAAATATGGAAACTGAACCAAGAAACACATTTACACCAAACATAATGAAATAAAAAATATATTTCACAGCCAAACATATTCTACACAACCAACCAAGAGTAAAGCTCTGCTTGCAGGAAATTCACTCCCTTAATCACTTATGAGGCACAAGAAAGACTACAAATAAAAGCAGTGTATATTCAACTCAAGAAGATATGAGAAAGCCAACAAAATTAAAACAAGGAGAGCAGAAACAAAATAACATACGCGCAGAAAGCAAGAAGCCAAACGAGAGCAGGGAGATCACCTGGAGAAGTTAAACTGCAATGCTGCTCCAAGAGGATGTTTCCTCGTGCTTCCCAGCTACCAGAATACTGTTCCCTTAACACCAGTCATTAAGGAACAAGAGCTGGAATGCTGTCATTCACTTTCCTAATCTCACAACCCAACACAATAAATGTTTGTCAGATAATTGTGTGAAAGAATTCTGCATTTCCACGTTATAAAGAGAGAGCTTCTCAGCTTCTCAGATGAATCTTTTCCATACAAATGAAGATTGGGGTCATTGAGAAGGCACGGGGCAGAGAGTTGGTGAACCACAAGGTCCACTCGGGTGTATTTATGAGAGGAGTGCCCGAGGAAGATCTATTGATTTAATTCCACTTAAGTATATGTGCCTCCTCCTGCCATCTCCATGTCCTCTGGTGCCCATTTCGGACCAGTACAGAGGCCATGAATGTGGATGGGAAAAATTCATTGTTATTCTCACTAACCTGTAACTAAACTTCAGCATTTCCTGCCATTATGACTTAGGCAAAGAAAAACACTCTGATATCAGCAGTCCCTGACACCATCCTTAAGAGAAATCACACATATTTTTATATCATTTTGCAGTTTGGAAAGAGATCTCAAAACTTCATGCACATTCATCACTATTTCAAAATGATGGTCGTTACTAGCCCTGATGCTAAATCTTGTTATTTGATGCTAAGGCATTAAATCAAGATTTAATATAAATAAATTTATATAAATGTAAGGATTTATATAATTATACCATACATTTTAAAAATATTTTGATAACTGCATTTCAATATATAATTAATTTCTTTGACATTCCTATATACTTTAATAAATTTGAAAACATTATTTTGAGAAGGGGATACAAACTTAACTAGATGCCACAGCACCTATGACACTCAAAGGCTAGGGACCTCTGCATTAGGGTCAGCTGTTGAGTGTGAATAAAACTTCTCAGAGAAAGAAAAATAAAGGTAGGCATTGTGCTAGTCTCAGTTTCTTGAGAAAAATCTAGTTAAATTAGGAAATGATCTCTTAATGACTGGACTTAAGGACAGAGGCATTTATTTGATTTACTAATAAAAGCACAAGGAAGACTTAGGAAAAGCATTTAAGGGTTGCAACACAGTGTCATCAAAAGCATGACTCTGCAGATGAACTTCTTGGGTTCACATCTCAGAGCACCACTGGCTCCTCATGTGACCTTGAGCAGCCTCTCCGAGTCAGACTCAATTTCCTCATCTATGACTCATCAATGATGTGAGAGAGTGATACTGGGCCCTGCCTTGGAGGGCTGACGTGAGGTCCGAGCAGACAGTTCCTCTAGTGTGCTCAGTCAGCCCCTGACACCTGGCACATGCTCCTGCTGTGTTACCCTCAGCCAAATGTGTTCTCCACAGCTTCCTGCTCTGCATCTTTTATCTTTTTCCTAATTAGTAGATGCCCCCCATTCCCTACCCCACCTCCCCTCCTCCTGTCCTTCAGACCTGCTTCATAAGCCTAGTTTCTGTCTCTGCTCTAACCGTCTCCTCTTATCAAAACCCATCCTCAGGTAAGGTTTTTACCTATGCCTCTGTGTGCTTTTCATTTTTTTTTTGTTTGTTTAGATTTTATTCTCTTCAGTTTTTTTATTATCTTTTCCAGGGAGGACAATCCTTCGCTGTGTAAGAAGTCTTTTCCCCAGGACAAATCAATTTCAGTTTCCAGGAGCAGATAAATGCTTCTCTTCCCATATGGAGTGCTCAGCCTCTTCTCTACACCCACTTGTCCGGTTCAAGTCCCCCTCATCCAAGAACCTCTCCCACTGCTCTTGCCCTCACTGGTAGTCCTCTGATGCCACTGAACACTGAGCACTGAGCCTGCCCCCAGTCCAGACACAGCCAAGCAAGGCTTCCTTATCTCTTCTCATCGGCTTTCCCAGGGCAGGACCGCTGTTCTCATGAACAGGAGCCTTGTATCCTTCTTTTTAGATTCTTAGGGACCCCCAGCTAGGCAAGTTAAAGAAAGAGTAAATGTGTTTTAGCAGTTCTTCCCTAAAACTTCCTGGTCTCCATTTTTGTGCTATGAGTTTCTGGGGATACAGTGAGCTAAACTGACTGGCAAAAGAATCAGGAATGTGTCTGCTGAACAGCTTAAGGCTTACGGGTCTCCAGAGAAGGCCAGATGGGTTGAATAGTCACCTCCCCTTCCAAAGGTCCCTGCCTTTCTGAGATCGTTGGTCCCGCCCCAATGAACGCTGTGGTGGCAGAGCCCTGGCCTGAGCTTTGGGAGCCTGGGGCTCTAACATGGGGCTCTAACACTGGGCTCTCACAGTGACCAGCTGTGTGACCTTGAATATCTCTTCCCCACTCTGGGTTTCAGGTTCATCAACCACAAAATAAATTATTTGAATTTGATATTCTCACTTATACTCTAGAAAGGAGAACTGGACTCATTCTTTGGGGGGACATTCCAAAATGTACCAGAGTTTTCAAGAAACAAGACACATATTTACAGTCTTCTGACCATCTCACAAATTCTTCAGCAGTCTTTTCCACAATGGGCATGGAACTTGTTTCATGCTTCAGAGTTTGCTGTGATGACTGCCACATTGCCATGCTCTAGTGTCTTTAAGAAACTATTTGTAAATGCATACTCATTAGGCGAAATCTCCAGAAGCTTTCTTGTAAATCTGCCCTTCTCCTGTACTTTAATTTAAGGAAGTGGTTTGATTTTGCAAAATCACATCTTTATCCTTCTGCATAAGACAATGTGCATCTCTCTTTGAATCTTGGAAGTACGTAGAAAACAGAAAAGCCACATAAGCACAAGTGTCACCCTGTTGGACTCGCTGCCAGTGTTTGGAGAAGCCATTGGCTAGGCAGGTACTGCTCAGTTCAGTGAAACAGCTACTAATCTGAACATGGTGTGGAATCATAGCGCTTGTCCTGTTCACTTTGCATGTGCAGACAGTAAGCCTATTCAATGAGTTAGCCTTAGCTTAAATAACAGGCATAAACAGGTCCTCAGATTTCAAGTCTGGCACTCAGATGCTAAAATGTATTAATGATTTTGTTAGGGGGCGTTGTTTATTTTCCTTGGTTCTTGCCCCCACTGCAACAAAGAACTGAAGGGCAGAAACACAGTGAAACAGAGTAAAAGTTTTATTTAAAGTTATGCACTTAAAGAGAGTAAAAGTGCAGGCAATCTCAGGAAGGAGAGGTGCCCTGAAAGGTTCAAGTTTTATTTAACGACAGAATGTGCAGGCAACCTCAGAGAGAGGCACGCCCTGAAAGGTTGAAAGTTTTATTTAAGGCAAAAAGGTGCACACTTATAGAAAGGGAGTGTGGGGTCCCTTGGAGAAGAGGTGCACTGAAAAACTGGGAGTTCCCCCTTTTAAGGATTTTTCAGGAATGTGACAATGGACTAGGTGGTATATACTTATTAAATGGTCCCAAGATGTTTTTCTTTGATGAGAGACATTAGGTCGCTTCTGTTATCAGTCCTCCAGGTAATTCTGCAAAATTAACTTAACACAAGGAATTTACTGATCTGGTTCTTCCCCAGAATAGCAGCTTCCCTCTGGGAACATATCAGTCAAGACCACCTGCCCTGCCCCCAAAGTGGGCTGAGTTATTGTCTGTTTGCTAAAGAATATGTTAAGAATCTTATTCCTAACTTCCTGTGTTTTAAAATACACTCTTAGCTTTAAGATGGAATCTTTCCTGTTTTAACTGTGTTGTTGATAGCTGGGCTTGTTTGCTAAATAAATCATGATGATGTTTGTCTCCTGCCTGGGTTGCACATTACTTGATTAGGGGCTGGAGGAGGAAAAAACAGCATATAGGTTAATTTAAAGAATAAGCTGGGCCTTTTAGCAGGCTAAAGTAAACCTTACAATGGCATGATCTAATTGACACAAAGAAAGCATGGGCTGTGCTCAGATACTTTCCTTTATCTGGGTAATATTTGGACATTCCAAGCCAACTTGCTCCTGGCCTTTTGAGCTTTAACTGATTAACTCATTAACTCTATGAATCTTTTCTGGCTCTCTAGTTTTAACTGGTTAACTCTTTGAGTCCCTTTTAGTGGGCTTTACTGGCCTTATTCTCTGTCCATCCCACTCATTTCTATTCTTTTGCCTATCAGTTTTACCAGAGCAGACTTATAGGAAGAAGATATAAATCAGTTAAATCTCTTCAGGATGGGGAAGAGAAGTTAGGCAACAAGAGCCTGTGTTAGCCCTGCTCTCACAACTCATATGAGAATGAAATCAACATCAGGGCTCAAAGGATCACCACATCATAACTTAGAAAGAATTGGGGGGGTGGGGGTGGAGGAAATAACAGGAACACTGTGGTTGATGATTATTTATGCCCATTTTTTAATTTTACTTCATAACAACACTTTTATTCACTGTAAAATCACAAGCAGACATAATACCTAGAAATATTACACACAGTTAAATGAGTGAAAAATTGATACATTGTTAAGCTAACAAGCAGAAAGAGGTTTGTTACATATAAAAAGTTCCTATTTAATAGAGTCAATGCTTGTTTAGCATTCCTAATGGAAAAGATGAACATAAAGACAAGTTATACAATTTCATTATTTTTTAGTCCAAAGCTGACTTTCCTGATTTTAGAATGTAATATGTGTTTTTATATAAAATAAGAATTGCTTCAATATTTATATTTGACCTGATTGTTTATAGTTCATAATGAGTGATCAAAACCGAAAGTTTTTGTGATGACTGCCCTTGTACTGTTCACCATGTAAGAACTTATTCACTATGTAAGAATTTATTCACCATGTAAGAACTTGTTCATTATGCTTCAGAAGATTGGAGACTGACGAGAATTAGACTGGGGGTGGATTAATGCTTGTGCATTGAGCATTGACTCCCCTATACAGAATTTTATTGTTGTTAACAACCATTTGATCAATAAATATGAGAGATGCCTTCTCAAAAAAAAATAAAAAATAATAATAATAAAAAAAAAGAATTGCTTCCAAGGCATGTTAGCTCAGGCTGATATTTTAATTAGTTTTATTCTCTGAAAGTATTTTGGTTAAACTGTAGTGTAAGTCTGCTGGATGATGAATGGGAAGAAATAAATCACTTTTTGAAATGTATCTTCCAGGGAAATAAAGTAACTATAAAAAACAAACAAACAAACAAAAACCTTTGCTGCCCAAATAAAGTGTTGACTATATCTGGAGGGGCAAACACAATACTGGTGTCACTTAAATAGCCTTATTAACATGCTGCTTTAGAATTATTTAAGAAGAATAAATTCACTCTACAGCTAATACATACTCATGAGACTAAAAGAAGATTAAGGAATAAATATCACATTGCCCAGATTAATGCTGGCTGGGAACAGACATAAAATGATTAATACTTCTGTGATCACAAAGACACTCTGATTCTGAAGTTTATAAAACCCTGAGCTCATCTTCTGACTAGAGACTGAGCAACCATTTCCTTTTACACTGCTGCCACCAAATTTCACTGCCTTGTTGCACCAACATGGTATTAGGAACATAATGCATAAAGCACTGCTAAGAGGGGCAAAGGAATAATTCATACAGAGAATAACAAAAGAGAGAGAGATGGTGAGGTTTCTAGATACATAAGCCAAGTTAACAAGTTGTTCCTTGTCCAGGCACACTGCATACTGCTCTTAGTCCCTTCTTTTGATCATTTGTAGGGTTGAATTTTCCTACATATGACCTCACTGGCTCTTTGCAACCACCTCATTGATAGCTTTCACAGGCATTATCTTTACCCAGGGTCACACGGGACAGAGCCAAGGCTGGATCAGGTCAGAAGTCTCCAAAATTCTAACTTCTAAAATTCAAAACATCAAAGGAGGTGGATTAGAAAGTAGGAAGCGTAGAGTTACTGAATCTCATTGTTGGGTCCCCCACCTCCCATTTGTATGTCTCTTTCTTTTCTGGGAGCCCAGGACTCTACCACCAACGTTCATTGCCACCACTGTTCATGCCACCACTGGATCGCATGACTTCGTTCACACTGAGGAGTAGAAGTGTGGTGCATCCATTTTAGAAGAGGCAAATCTTAATCCAAAGGAATAATGAGCATGATGGGATTCAGGGGCCCGTGACAAAGACATCTCACCCTCAAATCATACCAGTGAGGGTAAGAGCTGGTCGGAATGGAAAAATGGCTGATGGTCACATCCATAAGGTATTGTGTCTACTTTCAAAAGTTCTATGCATCACAAGCCCAGAGACCTGAAAAGGAAGAGGACTTATGGGGAAGCCTAACTGGTCCAAGGCAAATAAAGAGGTAGAAGCAGCATCACCCTTAGACCTGGAGAACCTGAACTCTGCTCTGAACCCCATGTGCTTCTGGGTGCCTTCCAACTGCTCCCTCCCTATGGGGTGAGAAGTCCATGGAGCCAAGGGACCCATCCTGAGCCCAGGCTTTCCCCCTTTTGACTTGCTCCAGGTACCCAGAACCCTGTATTTCCCTGTCCAGTGGCTTCCAGAGTCTCTAGAGGTGGCTTGTGGCTTCTTCCCTAGGTTCATCCTCTTGATGACAAGACTCACCATGTGTGGTCCCAGTCCTACACCTGAGGGGAGGCTATGAGGCAATGTGGGGGAAGATGGTTTGGACAGAATGGGCCATGCATACTGGGATGTTCATGTGCATGCATATAAGGTTCCTTGCAGTGAGAGTCAGGTCCAAGGATGAGAAGGGTTGAAGAAAGAACTGGGAGCCTGTTTTCTATTCTTGCTCCAACCCCACAAATGTTAGGCATGAACTAAAGCCCAGTAATAATCCTAGCAATGGGCTATGTCAGTGCCTGATGAGTAGCTGAGATGGTCCACAGAGACCCTCACCCTACAAACATACATACCATAGTCTCAGATGCCTACTTGGGTTCCCTTCTGGAAACCCCCTTATTCCAGGCTGTTCATGCCCCAACTTGTTTCTCAATTTAATCCCTATTTCTTTTTGCCAATTAAGTATTGTTAATATATGTAAGTTTCACCAGTGTCTACTCTTTGCACAAATTAAGATGTTCAATGAATGTCAGCCACTGGTGATGATGTCTGGTCACATCAGTTTTAAAACTTCCGGGCTCCTTCAGCACAGTGTTCACATGGTTGTCCATTTACTCTGCCTTCTGCAGCAAACCAAGAGTTCTTGATTGATAGTTTGATCCAAGTATGCTGCCCAGTGTCCAAAGGTCCTGTCTGTGTTTAAACTTTGAAAGGTCCATTGGGTTATTTTAGTCTTACGCAGTCCACCTCTTCAGTGGCCGGGGCCTCTGTGGTTTTGAGATCTAGGTCTGCTCGGGACTTCCTCGCTTTGTAAGAAGACTTCCAGTGTAGCAGCACGATCTTCTTGAAATATTTCATGGTGTTGTTCTTGACGGTCACGAAGCACATGGTGTTGATCATGCTGTTGCTCATGGCGATGCACTCGACTATGTAGAAGGCTGTGAGGTAGTGCTTCTCCTTCACAAACACAGTGGGAAAGAAGTCGCGCACGATGGTGAAGCCATAGAAGGGCGCCCAGCACAGTACGTAGGCTGTGAGGATGCACATGAGCACCAGGACCGTCTTCCGTCGGCAGCGCAGCCGCTTCCTGATCTGTTCTGTCTGGAAACCAGGGACGGCCTTGAACCAGAGTTCCCGGGAGATCCTCGCATAGCACAGGGTCATGATGACCACGGGGCCCAGGAACTCGATGCCGAAGATGAACAGGAAGTAGGACCTGTAGTAGATCTGCTGGTCCACAGGCCAGATTTGGCCACAGAAGATCTTCTCCTGACTCTTGACAATGACGAGAACGGTTTCCTTTGTGAAGTAGGCTGATGGGATGGCGATGAGGATGGACACAACCCATACCAAGGCAATCAAGCCGGTGGCTGTTTGACACTTCATCCGGGGTCTCAGTGGGTGGATAATGGCCAGATATCTGGGACAAGAACACAAAGGGGGTTACCACTATGATGACGAAGTGCTGGATGAACACACTATTTTTGCAACATTATGAGATGAAACCGAATGGTATGTGTGAGGAAAAATGCAGTGGTATATGGGCTTTCCAGAAAAGCAGACTTGCATGCAAACCCCAGTTCTACCCTGTACTAGCTGTTGCAGCCTCAGGTAAATTTTGTTTAATCTCTTTAAATCTCAATTTTTTTATCTGCAGAAGCTGTTTTTTTCTTTTTAAGGATTAAATGTGTAATCTATACACAACTCCTGGCACAGTAGATAATCAATGGTGGCTTTATTATTAAATGTAGTAATAATGCCCACCATCAGTTTCTAGCCTGGAAATATCCCCAGGTCCTTCCCGTTTTCAGGGACTTTCATCCTAATTAGCCAACAGTTTAGAGTTTAAAGAGCCTGATGATTCCAAAGAATTGTTGGGAGAACTTGTCCTTTCCAATGGATGCAAGGGGAAAAGTTTTGTCTTCATTCCACGTTTTCAAAAACATTGCTGTGTATGCAAAGGTGGAGGAAAAGCACGTGACCATTTATCTTATTTTCGAGGTGGAAAAAATGGAGTTGGGGAGAGATGAGTGACTTTGTCAAGGTCATACACCACAGGACTATTAATAGAAAACATTTAAACCTATCTCACATAGTTGATGTGAAAATCAATTGAGAATATCCATGAATGTATTTTTTTAACCACGGAGGACCAGACAGTAAAAGATACTGCTTTTGTTCTTTCCCAAAAAACCACACTGCTGTTACCACAGTGGGCCAGGAATGGAGAGAGAGCACTTTCTTGGGGATGTGAGTCATTTGTGCGGTATGAAAGCCTCTTTCCCAGAGAGAGTGCACATACTTAGGCCGAGAGCTCTGGTTTCCTGGAAGACTTTCTGTGTCTGGCAGGCGGTAGAAGTTGGAGAAGGAGAAAGATAGGAAGTGAGGTGGGAGGGAATGACTAATCAACACTGGAAATAAACACATTCTTGAGTGTCCAGGGCTTCTCCCAGGTGGAGGCAAGGGCAGACGTGACAGGGACCTGAAGGAAAGCCAAACCAGTTCTGTTTCCTTTGAAACCAATCCCTTTGAGGTCATCTTCCTGGGATTTTGGAAGCGGGGGTTCATTGATTTTTTTTTTCAGATTATATTCCTGCTGTTTCTGTCCACCCCCCACCCCCCAACAGCCAGCCAGCTCCGCTGAGTATCATTTGGAGAGCTCACTGGACTGAGACTCCCGTTCTCTTCCAGCTCCCAGATGTTCAGTGAAGTTAGATAGGTTGAGTCCACCCTCTGGACGCCCAGCCGGCTGCTTGACATGCCCCACCTCCAGCCACAGTCTCCATTCCCGCGCTCTCACCCATCTCCTTGGTACTGAAGGGGGAATGGGAGGGTCTGCTGGGTGCCCACAGTGCTTTTATCAATGCACATGTGTGGGCCCTTCCTAAAGACCACAGTGTCCCTGCTGTAATGAGCGCACCCAACTTGCTCTGACTCATAACAAACACTAAGAGTTTAGTGCTTTTGCCTTCCATCCACCTCCCTGTGTTCTGTTGATTACTCTGGCAAAGAATATTTCTATATTCATACTTGTTTACTCTATGAATTTTTGCTACATAATTCTAGTCTTTCTTTTCCCAGTAGCTGTTAAGTCTTCCTAAGTCCTTCTGATGTGTCAAAGTCAGTGTTTTTTAGTCAGAAGGCTAAGAATCTAATCCCAGCTTTGCCACAGACTTGCTATGTAAATTTGAGTCATTTTTTCTTAGCTCACTTTCCTCATCTGTTAACATGAGAATATTTCCTGCCTTGCCAACCTCGTACTGTGAGGTTCCAGTGAAACACTGCATGTAAACAACAACAGGCTATTCACATACAAGAAAATGGTAGTATCCTAAAATGTATTTTCAGAGCTATTCTGTATGTGAATACTGCATTTGCCAGTTCTCTACTACTTTCTATTATTGGACCTATTTATCTTCACATCAAAACTAATTTTCTGGGCAATCTGTGACTACCCATCAGATGGTTACTTCATCCTGGCTTTTTCTGACTTCACCCCAACTCCATTCCCAGGGTCAGCACCAAGAGTCATGCAAGAGGACTTTTAAATGTATTTATCAAGACAAATTGCAGAAAACCATTTCAAGGATTGCCACCAGCCTTGGCTATATTAAGATCAAATTCTAGAACTCTAGTGTTACTAACTCTTGCTTATGTTTGTGAAGCAGCTTCAATTTACAGAGCATTTTCAAGACACTATCTCATTAGATAACTCCAACTCTATTGAATAAATGAAGTAGCAAAGATGCCCATTTTACAGGTGAGCAAACTGAGGTGTGGAGCCATTAAATAACTTGCCAACTGCTACACAGCTGGAAATTGACAGAACTGTGATGCGGCCCCAACCACATCTTATTTGAAAGCCAATATGCCATTTGTCCCCTCCTTTTTCCTACTAGAGCAAATGATACCCTTTTCCTCTTTCCCTCCTGGCATCCTAGGAGTCCTCCTATTTCCTTTCCATCATAGTTGGTTTCTACCTATTCTTATTCCAAGAAGGAGTCACACAATTGACAGCTACTTTTCTTTGCAAATAAGCATGGCCTTGGCTTGCCCTGTGTGTCTGTCACTGCAGTAGCTCAGGTCCAGATCCACTTAGAGCCAACATTTCTCAGAAAACAAAGCATGAAGGCTACTGGACAAAGAAATATCCAGATAGGGGGCTGGGGGATTGTAAACAAAGAGCATCTGGGCTCCCTCTCTGTCCCCAGGACCCAGCCCCAGCTCAAACCATGGAAAGAGCAGTCACCAAAGATAACGGGCCGGCCATGGGATGGGCAGGGAGTGCATCCCTTGGGCCCGTCAGCCCTGGCCAGTGAGCTCACCAGGGAGCATCTGTGCTGCCTAAGGCTGAGTGCAGTTACCCTCAGCTGGCCTCGTCCAGAGAGAAGAGGGGAGCTCTCAAAGGCAGGCTGACAGGCCAGTTCCCTGGATTCTGGGTAGAGGAAGGCACAGTCCCCCAGTGCTCGTATGCTCTGGGATCAGGGGTAGATACCTCAAGGGTGTGCAGATACCTCCACATCAAAGAGGAAACCCAGATGTGGGGACACAGAGACCTCTGATGATCTTTTTCAGTTCCCTGCTGCCAACAGGTCTGACTAGAATTTAAATGTTCTAGAACATGACCCTATCCTTTCTGAACTCTACTCTCCTTATGTCCCTTGCCCCTGTCCCATATACCTCCCCAAGGGACCTCATATCTCAAGCATTCCCATCTCTTGGCTTTTGCAAACACTTCTGTCCTCTTGGAAAACCTTGCCTTTCCTCTGATGATTCTTATTTGTTGAAAGACAGTAAAGAGTTCATCTCCTCCAGGAAGCCTCTTTTGACTACTCCAATACACAATGATCTCATGCTTCTCTAAATTTCATTCAAGATGTATCCTCTGCTTTATCCTCTGTTTCATAAGTATTAGTTCTCCCCCCCACCCCCAGCTCTGGATGGTGAGCTCCCCAAGAGCAGAGATCGAGTCTTACTTTTAAAACCCTTTTCCTGGGCACCTAAGAGTTTAGTAATACTTCACTTTCAGCCAGTGCTTGGCACTGAACAAATAGAAATGTAATGAGCCACGGTTGACAGTTCTCAAAAAAATGACAACCTGATACGGTGAAACTGGACATAAATGTGTTTACCAGCATGAGACTAGGAGGAAGTATGGAACTCGATAATAAAGGATCTTCAGAGCAAAGGGGTTTGCAGCATGTTTTGTAGACAAGTAGAGTTATTAGGGGTCTTTTGAAGAAGAGAGGGGAGACAGGCACAGGACAGAGATTAATTTGGCTTCAGTCTTGCTGTCTTCCCTCAGGCCCCAGGGGCCTTCTCTGTGCTGCTCGAACCTGTCAGGTTTGCTCCTCTCTTGGGGCCTTTGCACTTACAATTCCTCTTGTTTGGAATGCTTTTACCCAGTCTTCACAAGCCTGGCTTTTTTTCTCCCCTGTCAATCAGAGGTTGATTCAGATGTCTTCTTCTCAGAGACATTTTTCCTGAGCACACCTAGAGTAACTCCCAGTCTCAGTCACTCCCAGGGATTTTGTGGTTGTTTGGTTGGTCTTGTTGAGAGCATTTCTCACGCTCTGAGATTACCTCCTTTGTTCGTCAGCCTGACTGCTTTCTCTCTCCATCCTGTGGGTATAAGCTGCATGAAGGCAATGAGCTGTTTTTATTACTATTCACCATCATATTCCCAGTGCTTAGAATAGTATCTGTCACATCCTAGTGGCTCTATAAAAATGCACTGTTTGAATGAATGTTGAGGGTGATTGTGAGGGGAGCACAGCAGATAGGGAGACAGAGCCAAGAGATACTGAAGGCAGGAAGGCCAGCGAGCAGGTGGGATATAGGGGTGAGGACTGGCAGGGCCTGGAAGGTGAATAAATACTGGAGAAAAAGAGAGAGTGGCCAGGACATAGGAGACTGGCTGGTTTAGATGCCTGGGAGAACCGTGGAACAAAAACAGAAAAGGTAGAAGATAAATAGTTCTGTTCTGCTGTATCTTGATAGCTGTGTTTCCTAGAAACATTTTATCATGTTTTTAAAATCACATCATAAAAACAATCACTTCGGTGAAAACAAGTGAGTTAGCCAATTGGAAATATTCATTAGTTTATCTCAGTTTTTTGTTATTTATGTTATTACTTTAAGAGTCAATTTAAGAATTATAATATCCACTGTTTGTTTAATGCTTACTCTGTTTTAAGCATTGTTCTAAACAATTACATGTTATCATTTAATTTAACCCTCAAAGCAAGCCTACACATGAGGTTTTCTTATTATTTCCATTGTATGCATGTCAAAACTGAGGCAGAGAGGAGTCAAATAACAAACATAAGGCCCTATAGCTAACAGGAGGCTCAGCAGGAGTTTAAACTCAGGTAGAGTAATTGCCAACACTATCCCTACAGAACTTTAACTAAACAAAAATAAAGGCATTTGTATAAGTGGTTATATTTGTTATTCAAGGTCAAAATTAGTTGCCCAAAACTAACCAAACAGAACCTGAAAAATCACTGATGAAATCCTAACAATGCATGAGGCCAGACAAGAAGCAATGACATCCTAGACCACAAAACTGAAATTAGATGTTAAAAGTACATACACAATTTGAAGCAAACATCAGAAAAGGAACTTCATACCCTGGAGCAGCCAGTGAGTTCACCAAGGCCACCGGGTGGCCCTGTGTGGACAACTGTGTTTTCATCCAACGTCTGGGTGCAAGTTTCCAATCACAACCCCACTGTAGACAACAGAAATCCCCTTGATGATAAACATGTTCCCCAATTAATCTTTCATATTATATCTAAATTGAATAAACTCCCACTGCAAGAGAAATGCCTGTAGTATTTCAGACAAGCTGACTTTGGTATGAAAGTAGGGGATATGAGCTTGACAATGTTCAGTAGATCAAGGTTTGTTTGATTGACATAGATATTACCTTTCACATGTTCAAAATAACCCCGTATCCTTTAATTCATCCTGGCTTCCATCTGTGTGAAGCCACTCCCTCCTACACTGTTACCCCTTTCGACAAGTGGGCCTCTACACTGTAAAATCTCACCCACAGAGCAGGGTCCCACCCCACCCCCAAAGTGGGTACCTACCCACCCCATTTTGGGAGTTGAGAGCACCCCGTGTGCAAAGATGTCTTGCTGGATTGAAACTTCTAGAAATGATCTTATATGCTTTGTCCTGTTCGTGTACTAAGAGAGATCATGGCAGCTTCTACTTCCAGAAAAGGTCAGAGTCAGGGTTCCTGGAGCTCTTCCTTGACAGCTCCAAAGGGGGCCTAGGGAGCAGATACTCGGCTTGACTGTCCACCTCCTGCTCCTTGTTGATTCATTCAGGGTCTGTTCCTGGATGGACAAAATGCAGTGGGGCTCCATGACTCCTGAGGAGGACCTTGGCCCAGGAGACACAGCCCCGTCAGGATGGCAACCCAGGGCACCTTTAGGGATAACAGAGCAGGGGCAGTGTGGTTTATGAGGCTGACTCACAGACATCCTCCCTGGAGAAAGGGACCACCCCTCAGGGGTCTTAAAGCGAGGCTCCTCAACCTGCTTTCCTTGAGAGTGGCCTCCAGTTTATCCTACCCCTGGTACATCTGCCTGTGGCTTCAGAAAAGAGGCTCTCTCAGCCATGCTCCTCCTGGAACACTGTCCCCGCATGCCCTGTGAGGGGCAGGCTGACCTCCGCCAGAGCCCCGAGGCCACGGAACAGGGAGAGCATCAGTGCTTCAAGCTCTCCAGGTGAAGGTAGAGACGTGCTGTTCAGATCCAAGTACAGGGAGGAGCAATTTGACCCTCAAGGTAACGGGTTCTAGGCTGTAACAAGGTACTTTGTAATAAGAATCCAACTTGGGCAGAGGAAGTTGCAAATTGTGCTAAGGGGAAAAAAAACATCCTGGCCATTAGCACAAGTGATTGTCCTAAATGAAAAGATTAACCATAATGTAAGAAAGATTCACATAGACTTCTCAACTGTTTTTACTTATCCTCACTAGAACCAGGTCTTCTATATGGTTGCATAGAAATGTATGAAAGGAGCAAACTGAAAATGCAACACAAAAAAGTATAAGTAAATGTATGTTCCTTTTTCTCTTCCTTTTAATTTTTTCTTTTCAAAACAAAGCCCTCAATCTTATTTTAAAATTAACCAGTACTAGGAAGGATATGTTTTAGTAGAGGAAGTCTCAGTGAGATAGAAACCTCCCCCATGATTTCCAAGTTGATTAAGAGGTACTTGCCTGGAACTTAAAACTTGTCCCTCCATACCCCTTCTTACCTGTCTACCTCTAGACCTTGAACAGACATATTACACATAGGAGCACGTCCACGGCAGAGGGATCAAAGCCTTCCCACTACCCAACTTGGGGGGGCTCTGCTACCTCTGCCTGCCCACAGCTGGATGGCTAGGACTCTCCTTCCTCTTCAGCTAACAGGCCACTTTTGGAACACCCCCTGCATCCACATGTATGGGGAATACAGATATCACTCTTCAGTCCACACGTGCGGTAAAGGAAGGGTCCCTTCACCCCACTCACCTGTCAATGGCAATGGCCAGCAGGGCATTGGTGGAGACATAGAGAGAGACAGTGCGCAGGTAGTTGACAGAGGCGCACAGGACGTGGCCGTGCTCCCAGGAAAGCTGGCGTACTACATAGTAGTCCATCTCGAAGGGGCAACAGACAATGGCCACCAGGAAGTCAGAGATGGCCAGGTTGGCGATGAGCAGGTTGGTGAGGTTACGCAGCTTCCTGTAGCGGGCAAGGGCAGCAATAAAGATGAAGTTGCCGATGCCACACACCAGCATGATGCCCACTAGGGCCATGCCAATAACAATTTTGGCAGCAAAGAAAGTCTGGGAATTGGTTACATCCTCATCTTCATCCAAGGGCATATCATAGTCACCATAGCTGAAGTTGAATGGGAAAGAAGCAGCTTGGCCTCTGTGGGGGCTGAACACAGAAAAGAAGCTGGAAGATGTATTGGTGGCATTCTTATCCATGGTCCCCGTGGGGATCTCCATGTGGCCAGGTGGTCCTATAAGCGGCACTGTTGGGATTTCCTCTGCAGCAATGTCGGCAAGGCTGATGTCTCGTCTCCGTGCTCACACTCAGCTCTCCCTTAGCAGAGTGTCCCTGCAGGCATCCTTGGGGTACCGTATCCAAGCTCCATCCAAAGCCTTTGAAAGACATACAGAGGGTTGGCTGTGTATGCGAGTGAACCTGGCCAAATTTAAAACCATCCTACAACCTAACACTCACTAGCCACCTGCTCCGAGAGAACATTGGGTAATGGAGTGGAAATAAAGGAACCAGTGAGAGAAAAAAATGAATAAAACCACGTATGCACTCCCTCAGGGAAAGTTTGATTGCTATAGAGACCACCAGGCACTGGCTCAGTTTATTTTGTGAAGACTCTGAAATACACTTTTCCCAAGGGTCCAAAATTGGGAGTTGGGGAGGCTAAAGAGAATGAAAGTAACCTGCTCCAAACTTCATTCCCTGACGCAACCTCTTGAACTTTGTCCTTGCAGAATTGTCCCATTCTGAACACTGCCGAAGAGAGAGGGCTTTGAGACAACCCTGTCTGCTCTCGTGGAGCTGGCCTCCTTCCCTCTGGTAAAACACTGCTCTAAAAGCACAGCACCTATCTAGCAGCTGCCTTCCCTTCTCCCCCCTCACTTGGCTCCCTGATCCTACGTAAGTGTGCTGTGACTATAGAAGTCAGGTACAGCATTCCGGGACCTATCCCTACACGGAGGCCGTGGGGTTGAAGTCACAGCCTAACCGCTGAATGGCTTAGAAAGGTGGGTTAGGAAGAAAGTAAAATCCTTCCTTGGCCAGTTGTGTGTCCTGAGGTCAATAGCTTAAACACCCAAGAGTTTCAACATCCTCCAGGCAAGAGATCAATAGTGTCTGTAAAGCAGGAAGCTCCCTGGAGAGGGAGGGTGTTACACCCTAGAACTGCAAGGAATTACTGTTGAATGCTCAGGCCTCCTCAATCAGCTGCAAGGAAGAGGAGGGAAATCCTGACCCAGATGGCTCTGCCACACAACAAAACGGGGCTGGGGGTGAGGGGTGGGGGCCCGGAAGGGGAGCATCTAGTCAGCTGCACTGCTTTGGACTAAAAACCAGGAGGAGGCCAGAGTCCTCCAGACACTGCTCTCTCCCTGCTGTCCCAATCCCTCCCAGAACCTGAAGACATCAGACCAGGTTGCTGGCACATAAGAGGAGCGCTGGGGTCTGGAGAGCATAGGGAATGTCAGCAAAACCACAGAGCGAAGGGAAGGATGGAAAACCTTAGGTTCCTGGGAAAGGGCGACACAGGGAAGAAACCTAGGAACCTCCATCCCAGGAAAGCCCGTAGCACACATTCCTCAAAGGTGAGACATTCAGATCTTATCTTTGGGGGACCAGGGTTAAAGTCCCTCTACACCCCAGTGAGGCTCAGCCCTGTTCCTGCCTCTCTACCCCACTCCTCACCTCCCCCACTTTATTCTCACACTATATCCCTCAGGCCCAGCCCTTTGCCCCCTCAGGTGTGAGAAGCAGAACCCGGAGCTGAAAGGCCAGAGGGGGCCAGGCTGGAGCCCAGGCGGGTACAGCCGCAGTCCCAGCGGGGCAGTCCTCACTCTCTGCAGGCCCTGTGTGTCTCAGAGGCGTCTGGACACCACTCTACAAGCACACTACCTGGAAGGCTCAAAGTCAGGTTTAAAAACAAAGAGTAATAAAAACTTGGATGGTGCGGGTGTTAAGAGATTTCAGATTCAGGGAGAAATTGTCCAGGGATCTTTTCTCCTTTATTCTCACCTCTCAAAGAGGGGCCCCGTTCCCATCCAGGGTCAGCTGGGGCCCCAGCCGTTTAGGCTAGCCGCCTGGAACAGACCCTTCCAATAGCTGGAAGCCTTCCGTTGCAGCCCCAGCTGATAAGCCCTCTCCACTCCCAAGTCTCTCCTCCCGGGCTCTGGAGGCTATGCCAGAGGAAAGAAGGTGGGGTAGCCTAGGTGCCCTGAAGAAATGTGCACAAGTGTTAGTCTCTTGAAAAGCCGCCTCCCTGCTCAAAGGCCCCTGCACCCCGGTGCCCGCGTCGCCGCGTAGTCCTTGGAGCATCTCCCCAGGAGGGCGCACTCAGTACCTGCGGCATCCCTGTGCCCAGAGGTCGCGATCCCAGAGACTTTATTCCGGGCCGGGGACACGAGCCGCTTCTCTCAGAGGCCCGCAGGAAGAGGACAGGTCCCCTCTTTCTTTCTCCTCTTCTGGGGGGCTCTCTCCCGGCTGCGGCTGGAGTTGCCCTCGCGCTGCCGCAGCCGATGTGAGCACCTAGTTTCCGCGGCCAGCCGGAGTCCCGCGGCCCGGGCCCGCCCTGCACTTGCTGTCCCCGCCCCTGGTGGCCGCAAGGCGCCCAACGCACGAGCGGCTGGCTGGAAGCCGGGTCCGCGAGGCTCCCGGAGGCACCGGGTCCCGGCTGGAAGCGGGGTTACGTCGGGGTCGCCCGAGCACGCGCGCGTCTGGGGACCGGGAGTCGCCCGGGGGCCGGGTGTCTGCACGCAGGGGCGGCAGCCGGCGGCGAGGACAGGCGGGAAGGAACCGGGCCAGGCTGGCGGCGCGCTCCCCGGGCTCAGGCTCCGGAACGGCCGCCTGGAGCGCTTGCGCCGGGAGCCCGGCTCGGTGCGGACGGGCGCTTCAGCAGCCCTCCGGCGCTGTGCGCGCCGCAGGGCGCGGGACTTCGCGGCCGGCTCACCTGGTCGGCCCCGGGCGACCGCCAGAGAGAGCGGCTGCGGCCCGCGCAGCTGCTGAGGTTTCAAAAAAACCGCGGGGACCCTCCCCTGCTGCCCACCACGCCGCCCTCGCAGGACACGCTGGGACTGACCGGAGCCCGGTTTCCTCGGGCAAGCCCAGCTGGACACCGGGATCGGCTTCATTTAAGCCGCTTTACCTCGGGGTGAAAGACGCTAAGAGAACTGCTTCCCGGAAAGCAATGAAGGTCGGGAGGGGGGCGGGGGGGGAGGGCAACTTGTGGAGGCCGGAGAGAGGGAAGGGTCCCCGCCCCCACCCAGGGATGTCTGGTCTGAGGAAGGCTAGGAGGACCGGAGCGAACATACTGAGCACAGATCTCCTTCAAAAGTCTGCATTTCTCAAGGAGTTAAATACAGAATTGCCATACGATCCAACAACTCCACTTACAGGAAGATTGAAAGCGGGGTCTCAGAGATGTGTACACCAATGTTCATAGCAACACTATTCATAACACCCAAAAAAGGTGGAACAGCCCAAATGTCCATCAATGGATGTATGGATTTTTTAATATGTGGTATATACATACATTAGAATATTTCTCATCCTTATAAGAAGGAATGAAGTGCAACAAGTGTTGGTGAGGATGTGGAGAAATTGGAACCCTTGTGTACTGTTGGTGGAATGTAGATGGTGTAGTGACTCTGGAAAACAGTATGGTGGTGGATCCTCAAAACACTAAAAAGTAGAATGACCATATGATCTGGCAATTTCACTTCTGGGTATGTACCCAAATGATTGAAGGCCAGGTCTCAAAGATACATTTGTACACCCATGTTCATCGCAGCATTATTATTCACAATAGCCAAAAGGTAAAAGCAACCCAAATGTCCAATGACAGATAAATGGATAAACAAATGTGTTATATACATACAATGGAATATTATTCAGCCTTAAAAAGGAAGGAAATTCTGACATAAGAGACAATATGGAAACACCTTGAGGACATTACGCTAAGTGAAATAAGCCAGTCACAAAATGACAAATACTGTATAATTCCACTTATATGAGGTACTGAGAGTAGTCAAAATTATAGACAGAAAGTAGAATGGTGGTTTCCAGGGGCTGGAGGGGTGAGGGAAGAGGATGTAAGTGTTTAATAGGTACAGAGTTTCAGTTTTGCAAGATGAGAAGAGTTCTAGAGATGGCTGATGGTGATGGTTGCACATTATGAATGTACTTAACACCACTGAACTGTACATTTAAAGATGGTTAAGATTTTAAAGATTGTGTGTATTTTACCACAATAAAAAAAATGGAAAAAAGGAATGCAGTATTGATACATGCTACATCATGGGTGACAGCCTTATGGGTGAATATATCATATTAAGGGAAATAAACCAGACACAAAAGGACAAATATTACATGAATCCACAGATATGAGATACCTAGAATTCATAGAGTCAGAAAGTGGAAAGGTGTGTTCCAGGGGAGGAGGAATTAAAAGCTATTATTTAAGGGGTACAGAGTTTCTGTTTTGGATGACAAAAAAGTTCTGGAATTGGATAGTGGTGATGGTTGCACAACATAATGAATGCACTTAATGTCATTGAGTTGTACAGCTAAAATGGTTAAAATGATCAGTAGAATATCTCCGACTCCTTAGCAAGGCATCCAAGGCCTCCAGTTGTCCAGACGGAAAGAGGGCTGCCTGGGATCTGAGCCTTTAGCTGGCTTTGCCATTATCAAACTGTGTAACTTCAGGCAAGTCATTTAACCTTTTTAGAGCTCCTATTCCTCATTTACAAAATGAATGAGTTGAGCCTGCCCTAGGAAGTTACTGCCAGGATCCAGCACTTGATGCAGTATTTTCCCCTGGGCCATATCCCTCTCTCGACATCTTCTCCTGTCATTTGCACAAAACTGTAATTTGCAAAAATTTCACCATCCTTTTACATGTCTGAGTATCATGTCTCTTGGGATGTGGAATACAACAGTGGCTAAGAGCATGGCATTTGGATAGGAGCTGTGTGACCTTGAGCAGAATGGGAACCAAAATCTAGCTTTCTCATTTGTAAATTACAGGTGATAATAGCTCCTACTGCATAAGGCTGTTATGAGGATTAAATAATGTAAGACAGGTAAAGTGCTTGGCACAATGCCTAGTACTTAGCAGGCACCTGATGAATGCCAATGATTCCCATCACTGTGTGATTCTTTCCAAATCTTGCTCCATGAGATCTCAACCAATCTTTCAGACCTGGTTCATGTGTCTTTTCTTCTAGGAAGCATTCCTTGATGGCCCCAATGCTTGTCTTTCATTACCATTGGTGCCTCTCTTTAAACGCACCTTTGTGTACCAATTTGGTTTCCATCTTGCATTTGCCTGAAGAAGGACTATGTCTCATTCATTTTTTAATCCTTTTCTGCACTACTTCTCAGACTTGCCTGTTGATAACAACTATCTGGAGTGCTAGTTAAACATACTGATTCCTTGGTCCCACCCCAAATGCAGGGAAGGAATTGTTTACAAATTATTTGATAACTTCTGTTATCAAATAATTTGGAGATCTAGGAACTAGACCAGAGCCTGGCACAAGACACACAAATGTTGATTTGTCATTCCTCATAGTATAAGTGGTCACTCTACATAGCGAACGTCTCCCTGGCTTTATTTATCTCTACAAAGCACAGAATTACCTATTGCTGCATAACTAATTATCCCAAAACTTAACACCTTAAAACAATAAACATGTATTATCTCACAGAGTTTCTAAGCATTAAGAATCTGGGAATGGCTCACCTAGGTGGTCCTAGGTTCAGGGTCTGTCATGAGATTGACACCAAGCTGTCAGCCAGGACTGCAATGTCCTCTGAAGGCTCAGCTAGGGAGGGGGAATGATTCACCTCCAAGCTCGCTCACAAGGTTGTTGTCATGCCCAGTTGTTCACTGGCTGTTGCTGGAGACTTTGTTTCCTCACAGTGTGAGCCTAGCTACAGGCCGTCTGAGTGACCTCACAACGTGACAGCTGACTTCTGCCACTGCTTCTGTTACATGTTATTCATCACAAACCACCACTGCCTTGGTACACTCCGGGAAGAAACCACACCAGTGTGTGAATACCAGGAGTTAGGGATCACTGGGGACTGGTGTGGAGCCACCCTAGAGACCAGCTGCCCTGAAGAACTTAAAATGTTCCTTTATCCTCTTCAAAGACCTGGCAACCAATAGTACTTGAAGCTAACAATGAGGTTAGCCCCAGTGAAGACGTTTTTGATCTTCAGAGTAGATAGGTCCTTTGACTTGTGGTTTTGGAGTTGGGAAGGCGTAATTGAGATGATTTACTAGCCAAGGACGCCCATGAGGGAAACAGAGTAATGGAAGTAGATACAGTCTGGCAGGGCCTATCGGGGACCCCTTTGAGGGACTTGGTCCCTACATGTCAGTTTCTGCCGAAGCCTCAAGAGAATCCCGCCTCCATCTGAGAAGCAAACATCCATCAGGGACCCCGTTTTAACAGTTTGTGACAGAGTTAAACAAGGGCCACTTTGGCTCAGAGCAAAATCTGGAACCAAAACAGTTTTAAAAAAAAGGAAAAGGAATTAAAAATAAAACCGGGAACTCCAATGAGGTAATTTTTTTTCAAACTTGTAGCCCCAAAACACAACAGCTTGACATTTTTCCTGTGATTAGAGTCCGTGGCCACAAGGGGCAGAAGTGCCTGCCTCATCTTACCCACAGAGGAGCCACAAAATCTGAGAGAATCTGCCTCCCCAGGAAGCCTTCGCCAAACAAGAGCACTGAGCTTGAAAGCACTTTCTTGGGAGACGGCCCTTACCCTATATTATGTCCTTGGGCTACTTTGGTTATTTTCTCCCCTGGCACTGGCAGGAATCATCCCAAAGGCCATTTGAATTCTCATTTCTTCATCGTTTTATTCTATCCTTCTGTCCTTTGGTTTAGACATGAACATTTTTGAACATCTTGGGGATTTTTCATCCATGCAATGCCTGTGATGCGCTGGTAAATACCATATAAAAACTCAGCTCATGAAGGCCTCTATGTTTGTTCAGTGAGTGCTCTTATGTTGAGAAAGGAGTGAACAGATGCTCAAGAGCTAAGGCCACTAGCCCAGGGGAACAGAGCAGGTTGATTTCAGAGCCCAGGCTGGGCTCAGAAGCCCATGGTCCTCACTTTTAGCCCAGTCGTCCGTATCTGGCCAGCCACACTCACATCACATATTGCTACCTATTCTCAGTTTGACCCTTTCCATGATCCTGGGCTCCAGGACCCAGCCACAGTTCCTCCTGTCTGGCAAATTTACTAAATCAGCTTATTTTCTGCTTTCATCAGATTTGTTTTCTTGGCACACACTCTCAGCCAGTGCCGTGAAAAAAAAAACGAGAATTCTTGGAAGATACCCAGACCTGGCTCCTTTTCCAATTACCTCTCTAGCATTTGAGCCAGCAGGTTTGACTGGCTTCCCAAAGCCCACTCAGCAGGTCTTTTGGACTGCTCTCTGCCATTCCTTTCCACTTCCTAAGTCTCTCTCTGGAGGAGATATGAAGAGACTCAAACAGACACAGAGATAAGCCCTCATTCTGATAGAAACCCAAACACTTCAAAGCTGTCAATTCTTCTGTTAATTTCCTTCATTTAATTCCACCCCGAACAAATTCTTAATGGTTGACAAAATGATTCCTATGTTTATCTGGAAGAATAAACAGGTAATAGCACAGAAGAATATTTTTAAATAAAGAAAACTAATAAGAGGAAATTTTGACCTACTAATTTAAAAATAGTATGAAGGTTCAAGAAGACAGCAGGTAAGGAGTTTGCGTATAAAGTGTGCCCACTGTTGAGATCTGGATATGTCCTGGCATGAAGTCTGATAACTCGGTGGACTTAGCAGTCTGGAGTGTTTTACATGGGGATGGGGGAGGGGCAAAGTGAGGACAGGGATGGAGCTGGTGTGTGATACCTGCCTCAGATGCTGCTCTTCCCAACTAAGCTCCATGGTGACAGGGCAGAAGGACTCTGGGAGCCAGGGGGCATAGGTAGTGCTGTTTGGGGCCCCCTGGTATGGAGTGGGAACAAAGGCCTTCTCCTCCTTGATTGAGATGCTTGGCCTGGTCCCACTGCAGTGAGGGCCACATGGAATGCCACAAGGCCTCGGTACCTGGCAGGCTCTGCTTCTGAAGCTGTGAGAGGAGTCTTTCCACCATGCAGTGTGCTGGCAGGGGGAGCAGAACAGCCAGGCCCCCAAAAGTCTTTATGGGAGGATGTGCTGAGGGGTTGGGCAGGAGGGAAGAATGTGAGAAGATTATTCAAGAACCCAAATGAAACCCCCCCAGAGACTCCCAGAAATAGGGACTGGAGTTTTCTGCTTGTGCAGATGGTGGCAGTAATCAGTTATGTGCTTATTTGGGCCCATTGTATCCATAGGCTAGGGAATCCTGGGGAAACTGGAGTTACACAAGGACACGTTACGAGGGCAGCAGCCCATGTCACCTCTATTGCCAAGTACAACACGGAGAGAGAGGGGTTATGTGATGATAGCCACTGTCACCAATATTTCCTGTTAATATTCTTTGACACAGATAATTCAATTTTACAGTTTCTTTTAGGGGAAAAAAATTAAAGGACTATTAAATTGTATCATTCAACACATAACAAGCATATTATGATATATTTATATGTGATAGAATAGTATGCAGCTATCAAAAAGGAGTTGTGAAATGAATTTATGCTGTTAGAAGTCAGCATAGAAGGACAAGGTGACCTTGGGGAGGGGAGATCACTAGAAAGAGACACCTGGAAGGCTATTGGGATGCTAGCAATATTCTTTTTCTTGATCTGGTAGCTGATTATATGGGCGTATTCAGCTGGTAAAAATTCATCCAGCTATACAGTTAGGAAATAGGCACTTTTCTGAGTTTATAATATATTTCAGTGGAAGTTAATTAGGACATAGTGCTGTAAAAGTATATTAATTGACATAGAAAGATGGTCATGGTGTATTACTGAATGGGAAAACATCAGGTTACAAAACCATATTGCAGTATGATTCCATTTGAAAGGGAAATATGTGCATACATCTATAGAAGAAAGTGTCTGGAGAGACAAACCAAATTACTAACACTCAGAGTGAAGAAAAAAATACAAGTATTTTTCCCTTCTTTCAATCGTTTGTATTTTCTGATTTTTTTTAATGAAACTGTATTACTTGTATAATGCTGCATAACTGAGAAAACAGTGAATTAATCAATGACAATGAATAGGAGATTCAACTCTTAGGGAAAATGATTAATTCGAATCTTTATCTCATTATATTCTATAATGCAAATGGATGAATTAAAGAGTTAAATTTAAAAAACTGAAAAATAACATTGATAAAAATTTACCTGACTTCAGAGTGGTGAAGGCCTTGCCAAAAAACAAAAAAGCAGTAAGTGATATCTTAAAGAAGAAGATGGATGTTTTCTACATTAAAATTTAAAACATTTGAAGCTCAGAAAATTCATAAACAAAACTAAAAGATAAATGTTATACCAGGAAAAATATTTATGACAAATGTTGCAAACTAATGTTCAAGATCCTTAATGTATGAAGTATTGTTACATTGTAATAAGGAGAAAATCAGTACCTCAAAAGAATAAAGGACAAAATATAGGAACAGACAATTCACAAAAAGAAATGTCAGCTAAAAACAATGAGAGACCATTTTGTGTATCAAATTAACCAAGATCACAAATTGTAAAAATTTAAATTGGATCAGTAGCTTAGTTTGAGAATTCAAATAAACACTCAAAGTTTTGAAGAATCATGAGCTTTCTCAGATTCTTCAGCCTAAAGCATTCTGGTCAGAGTTGCTTTGTAATAAATATGGGTTGATTTAGATGACTCTACACAACCATTTCCCCCTCTTCTGATTTTAGGTCTGCCTAACGTTCACTTGAGCTGCAGCCAGAACACAGACACAGGCACGGGGCCAGGAAGATGATGCCTTCCGAAGGAAAGTCAACTGTCAGAGCTCCGTGCTGCCTGTACTTGTAGAGAAATGCATAGAAGATTGAACTAAAATCATACTTACAATGTGTAATTAATCTTTTGCACAGTTTATTGAATAAGTTACAAAACTGTCTCATATTCAGACCATTTACAAGAGGTGTGTGTGTGTGTGTGTGTCTGTGTGTGTATGTGTGTGCTGGGGGTGGGAGACAAGTGATATACATGGCAAAGCCCCAGAAACACTTTTATCACTGGACAGAAGCCAGACTTCTTGTGATACAGCTGACCTAATGAAACGGCTTTCAATGTTTATTAACATAAAGAGCATGGGGTGGTGTGGAGATGAGAGGAGTGAGAACACTGAGACAAAGGCCTAGGACTTTCTGTAAAGTAGGTAAAATACAACAGAAGCCATCACTTATGAAGAAGGGTTTGGGGGGAGCCTAAGTTGCTCAGACATCAAAGCCGCTTTGTATGGCAGAGCCTTTGCTTGGATTCCTTGGCCTCATCGGCATTTTCCCTGTTGATCGTCACCTCATCCATGCTCAGGTGGGTGTCCAGAGCTCATGCTCATTTGCACCTGCTCGCTTGCTCTCTCTCCCTCCCCACATCAAATACTATTCTTAAGAACAAGATTATATATATATATATATGTGTGTGTGTATATATATAATATATGTGTGTGTGTGTGTGTGTGTGTATATATATATGTATGTATGTATGTATGATATAAATATAGCATATATATATAAGCTGGTAGAAGCATCAGTCATAGATGAAGACCTGGGATAGCTTAACTATTTACTATCTGCCATCTTCTGGCCAGATTTCCTACTGATTTGGTGACTTTCCTCGGGGCCTCTGGCTTGCCGCACCTGCTATGAAAGTACGTCTCTCTCTTTGTCTTGGGTGGCAGGTGAATCTGCTGCAGGACTCAGTTCAGAGCTGTGTGGTGGGTGGAAACACCATTAGTCTCAGCACGTCATTGTTGCTTTACAGATCTATTTCAGGCTCTGAGGCTGCATGGATTTCCTGCACATGAGGCTGAGACACTGATGACCTCCTGTAAGAGACGCTTCAAGCTTTGGTCAGTCACATAAATGTTCTTCAAAGCCTCGTGGGTCATTTTAACAATATGAGTTCTGATTCTGTCTGCTTTCTGGCCTCTGCATCTGCAAAATAGAAAATGTGCCCCACTTGGATTCAAAGACACAAATAGCATTATCTACTCCATTTTGGAGTTCATGGTCTACCTATGAAAACAGATTAATCATAATTATGATATGACAGGAACTGGGGAGACACAGAGTAACTGCCTGCAGGTTACCTTAATTTCTTCATCTTTAAAAGGTATATTCTCAACTGCAAATTTTGTTATGAGAATGAAATGAGAAAATGGATATGAAATTGCTTGAAATACTGTATAACAACTTCAAATGTTCGGTATTGGTATGGCTATTTGAAATTAAATAGGATATTGGCAAAAATGGCAGAGGAAAAAACTCCAAAATTATGCCCCTCCATAGAAACAATGAAAAAAAATGTCAAAAAACTATCATTGTTGACACTCTGGAAATTAGCTAAAGAGTTGTAGTAATATGAGACACTTATTCAAGAAAAACAGCTTCATCTGTGTAAGAACAGTGAGCTTTGTGCTGTTCACCTTGTTGCAGTCTCCCACTCTCCAGCGTAGTAGTAGCCTTGAAAAGAGCAACCCACATTTTCTGTACCAGAGGAAGCAGAACAGACCTTATTCATAAAGAAGTAACCCCCTTGGAAGACTGCTCGAAAGGTGATCATTATCTCACTTGACTCAAAACTCACCCAGTGCCAAAGTCATTATTGAAGGGACATTTGCCAAAAACAATTACAGGCCAATATTTTAGTCACTTCTTCCTGAGGCAGTGGATAACTAAGGGACTTACAAGGGATACCTAACAAGATTAGTAATAGTTCAAGTTGGGCAAGCAATAGACTAACCTTAGAGCTTGAAAAGAAAGAATGGGGAATGATGAGCTTTGAAAATTTTCTACATATTCCTGGGAATATAGAAGGCTACATGCATGGCCCGAGCTGTGTGCATGCACAGGGAAGACCTACAAAGGCCCTATGCTCTCATCTCTGGCTGGCTGACCTTGAGACTCTGCACAAGTGTGAGGTAAAGCCTAAGACAGAATTGTAAACTTCCAGGCTGATGTGGAAGGCATGCTTCCACAGGGCCTTTTGTCAAAGACTAGAATTTTTGTGTTCAGGTATTTAGGAAAATCTCTGCCCAATCACTAGGTGATCAAAAAGCTAACAGACAGAAACTTCAGTTGCCCTACATGGACTACATGGAAAAAAAATACAGACTTTACAGAATTTGTTCATTAAAGTCACTAAAAGTGAAGACCAAAATTATAGCAAGCAGTAACAACAAATACTAGAAAGGAAGGAGAATCTGATTCCAGAACTGCCACATAATATTCAAAATGTGCAGTTTTCAAAAACAACAACAAAAAATTATAGGCATGCAAAGAAACAAGAAAGTGTGACCTATTTACAAGGGAAATAAAAGCAATCAATAGCAACTGTGCCTGGAAAATGCTGGACCTACTAGACAAAGATTTTACATCAGCCATTCAAAATATGTTTGAAGAGTTAAAGGAAACCAAGGAGAAATAATTAAGGAAAATTAGCACTCATCAAACAGGATATTCTGGAATTGAAACATACAATAACTAAAATAAAAAATTCACAGGAGTGGCTCAACAGCAGATTCAAAAAGGCACAAAGAAAATTAGCGAGCTTGAAAAAAAGTTGATTGAGGTTATCCAGTTTGAGAGACAGAAAGAAGAAGGAATGAAGGAAAATGAACAGAGACAGAGAGACCTTTGAGACATCATCAAACATATTAACATACACATAATGAAAGAATGGGGAAGAAAGAATATTTGAAGAAATAATAGCCCCAAACTTCTCAAGTTTAATTTAAAAAAATGTGAATCTACATGTCTAAGAAGCTCAACAGTACAAGTAAGATAAATTCACAGATCCACATGGAGCCACATTATAATCAAACTATTGAAAGTCAAACACAAAGAATCTTGAAAGCAGCAAAAGAGAAATCATGCATTTACAAGGGATACCTAACAAGATTAGTAACTGATTTCTCACCAGAAACTATAAAGGTCAGAAGATAGCAGGATAGCATATTCAAACTGCTGAAAGAAAAAAATGAACAAAAATGAACACAATGTACCAAAACTTGCTGGATGCAATGGAAGCAATGCCTAAAGGGAAATTAACAACTGTAATTATCTACATTAAAATAATAAAGAATTCAAAATCAATATCCTAACCTCTCAACTTAAGAAACTAGGAAAGAAGAACAAATTAAACCCAAAGCAAGAAAAAGAAGGACATAGTAAAGATTACAATGAAGATAAACAAAATAGAGAATATAAAAGCAATCAATGAAATGAAAAGTTGGGCATTTGAAAATATCAACAAAGTGGACAAGACTTTATCTAGACTAACAAGGAAAAAAAGAAAATTACTAAAATCAGGAAGGAAATTATTAAAATTAGTAACACCAGGAATAAAAACTACTAAAATCAGGAATGAAAGAAGGTACATTATTACCAACTTTACCCAAATAAGATGGATTATAAGGGAATACTATAATTTTATGCCAACAAATTAAATAACCTCCATGAAGTGAACAAATTCCTAGAAAAATACATGTTACAAGATTGACTCAAGAAGATGTAGAAAATCTAAATAGGCCTTAAAACAAGCACAGAGATTTAGTAATCAAAAATCTTCCAAGAAAGAAAAACCTATAACCAAAAATGGCTTCACTGATGAATTCTATCAAATGTTTAAAGAAGAATGAGTGTAAGTCCTTCTGATACATTTTCAAAAGATAGAAGAGTGAAAACTTCCTAACTCATTCTGAGAGCAATATTTCCTTGATATAAAAGCCAAAGATACTTCAAGAAAACTATATAGGCCAATATCTCTTATGAATAGAGACACAAAATCCTCAACAAAATACCAGCAAATCCAATCCAGCAATATATAAAGGGATTATACACCATGACCCAATAGGACGACTGATCCCTGAAATGCTGCCTTAATATATGAAAACCAGTGAAATATACCATATTAACAGAATAAAGGGCAAAAACCACATGGTCATCTTAACTGATAAAAAAAAAATTCACAAAATCCAACACTTTCATGATTAAACACTCAACAAACTAGGAACTAGATAACAGATATAGGACTGACCATCCACAGCCATAGAAAGGACATCTATGAAGAACCCAAAGCTAGCAGTTCAAAGGTCAGCAGTTTAATCAGGAGGAAAAGCTCCAGCAAAAGAAGTTAAAATGTTAAAAAAAATCCCGTCATCGTTTATTCATTCAGTTTCACCCCCAGCCCCACAGATTTTTCAGATTTTAAAAAACAGACAACAAAAACAACCAGACAAGAGCATTCAAAATTAAGACTTCCTGTGCACATTGCCCTTACCTGAGGTACACAAGTTATTTCTGGAACTGGAGAAGACCATCTCCCCAAGGGAGAATCCGGGTTCTTCCTAGTGCCCCATGACCCAGTCATTTTCTGGGTCCAGGAGCCATGTCCTGCCAAGGAAGGGAGCAAATGTTCATTAGCATCTACTATGTACCCACACTGTACCTACCTTATTTTCTTAATCCTCACAACTTTATGAAGTAGGTCCTATCATTAATTCCTTTAGCAATGTCCCGAAGTCACACAGGTAGTAAATGGCCGAGCCAAGATTCAAAGTCATGTTTGTGCCCTTTTCAACCATGGCGAGGCAAATGAAGCACCGATTTAGAGAAGAATGGAGCAAGATACAGGACTGAACATGGTCTTCCAACTCTCAGGTTTGCTACAGGGGAATTAAGAGAGTTCTTGAGGTTGTATTACCACTATAAAGATGACTTTTAATATGAGTTGTGCGTCAGAATCCCCCTAAGGAACATTTTCATTTTACACACGCCTGGGATTCACTCCTGGAAGTTCTGGTTAGCAAGAGAAGGAAGTGCGTGAAGATTTCCTTATAGTTCCTAGAAAAGATACAAAATAAAATTAGTGAGAGAATTAACTGAGCTCAAAAGATGTGTATTGAGTAAAATGGATAGAACTTAATTAATTTGGAGCTGTTATTAGCTTTTAAAAACGTCAGAAAACCTCAGGAGGGTGGCATTTTATTTTCTTCCTTGTAATTCTTGAATCAGATATGGTTGTCTGGGTCTCCATCGACAGCTATAGTCAACGAGCTGTGCTTTTCCTTCTCCTCAATTCAATTCAGTCATTTTCTTTTGAATGCCTGCCATTTGAAAGGCTGCATTTTTTAGAAGTCACATCAAGAAGTGAAGATTAAATTAAACAATGAATTTAATGAACACTTACTGACTGCTTGATGTATGCAAAGCCCTATGCCAGGCAGTGCAGGTCTTGAAAGGAGAAAAAAGGAGATGAAAATGGGGGAGGACATTTCAGGAAAAGGGAAAAGCTTAGCCACCACTATAGAAAATCAAACTGATGGTTCAGAAGATTCCTGCTAGATTTTGATTATTATAAATATGATCAATTATTTACTCAATGTATATACATGTCCTGTAAAAAAATAAATAAATAAAAGCTTGTTTTAAGCTATTAGGCCTATGCAATAGGTTGTATTATTTGTTAATGATTATTTGTTTGTGCTCATCCATAGGCAGAGTATACTCTCCTAACTCTGCTAGCCCCACCCTTCATCTGCTGATTTTAGGCTTGGTCAGGTGATTGGCTTTGGCCAATGGATGCAAATGAACATACTGTATGACCTCTTGCATGCTTTGGCTCCACCTGCTGAGCTCCTGCCTTCCACCTGAGAACAACATGTCTCACAAGCGACTGTGCTTTCAGTCTTGGTCCCAAAATGAGAAGCAGTGAGAGCAGACCGGGGTCTTTCCCACATGCTGAAACCAAGTCCAGTCCAGCCTAGCAGCATGCAGCAGAGCTACAGCCACAGATCCATGAGTGAAATATAAACGTTTGTGGTTTAAGCTACTGAATTTTGGTGTTGTTAGTATGCACCATTATTGCAGCAGAGGCTGACTATTACAGCCTGCAGTGGTTTACAAAGATCAGAATCATGAAAGGCTTAAGTACCTATACATACTCCTCCAGACACCCTCTAGGTCAGTGCATCAGTTTGCTAGCACTGCTGTAACAAAGGAACACAAGCTGAGTGGTTCCAAAAACATAAATTTATTATCTTACCTTTTTGGAGGCTAGAAATCCAAGAACGAGGTGTAGTTAGAGTTCCTTCCTGCTGAGAGCTGTGGAAGAGGCAGTTCCATGTCCCTCTCCATTTCCAGTGGTTTGCTCATCACCTTTGACACCCACTGGCTTGTACAGCTTCACCCCAATTTCTTCCTTCCTGTTCACATGGCATTCTCCCCGTGTGCATGTCTGTGCCCAATTTTTTAATAAGCATGAAATCTTTAAATAAGGATAGCAGTCTTATTGTTTTGGGGCCCACTCTACTCCAGTATTACTTCACCTTAACTAATTACATCTGCAATGACCCCATTTCCAAATACGGGCACTTGCTGAGGTACTGGGAATTAGAACTTCACCATGTGAATTTGGGGGGAATGGTTCAGTCCACAACGGTGCTCCATCCTACAAGGCTGCCCTCCACCCCCGACTTCAGATGCCAGTCACAAGCCCCAGGCAATTCCCTGTGCTTCTGACCTACCGGCTCTAGTTTGGAGGTTCCCAAAACCTCCCCATTAGGTTCTATTAATTTGCTAGAGCAGCCCACAGAACTCAAGAAAACATTAATGTTGTCCAATTTACTAAAGGATTCCATAAAGGATAGAAGTTAACAGCCAGATGACATGAGACATACGGCAAGGTTCCAAATAAAGGAGCTTCTATCTTGGTGGAGCTTGGGGCCTGGCTCGGTGGCACATGGAAGCATTCTGGTTCCTCAAGCTCAGAATCTCCGACCAAGAAGCAGGACCCACCAGAGAAGAGCAGGCAGAGCAGAGAGCAAACAAGTAAAAAGCTCTTTTCGGGGGCTTTGTGAGGGCTTCACACAGGCATGATTGACTAAAATATTGGCCATTGGCTGATTCAACCTCTGCCCCTGCCCTTGGGTGGGGGAGGGGGGGTCCAAAAATCTCTCATTAACATGACAGACACCTGTTTCACCTTTAAGACTCTGCAGTGTTTTCAGGAACTGCAGTGTTTTCAGGAACTGTTTCAAAACAGTGTTTTCATATGAATGACCATATATGTATTTCTTATAACTCATTATTTTGCACTTACCATAAGGCAGTTCTTGAAAAGCTCTTAAGTTATGCTTAAAATACTAAAAAAAAAAAACCCCTGTGATTTTCATGTGCAAAGGACTGAATCATTGAGTTCTACCTCCTTTAATGAAAGAAAAATTAATGAAGTACAAATATTAGAAAAGAGTAAACAAAACTTCAATAGTTTGCAGATGATAACATTGTCGAACTAGACAATGTCTAGAATATATTGAAATAAATATTAAAACTAATGACAATCCATTACATTGGCCCAATCAAAGATTAGCACAGGAGATTTGTTTTCTTATTCACAGTAATAGCAAAAACCAATTAGGAAATGCAAAGGAAAGAATGCACTACATTACCAAAGGCAATAATAATTACGACATACATAAAAATAAAAGTGGTAAGAAGTATGCAAAGCGTCTTTAAGAAAACTAATACTAAAGGACATGAAAGAAGAACCAAATAGAGAAGTAGGTATGTTCCTGGATGAGACTGAATTTTGTAAATATGTTAGCAGTCACCAAGTTCAATGATAAATTTAGGTCTAGCTAAATTCCTTATTGTATTTGAAAATCTGATTCTAAAGTTTACCTGCAAGAACAGCCATCACAATTTGAAAAATAACAATCATATTGGTCAAGCATGTGAGTTTGAAGAATAAAATCAACATTTCCATTTATAAATTTAAAAAGAGAACTCTAACTCTCATGTGATCTTTAGTACACAGATCCCCATGAATCATTGTTCTCTCTGGGTAAATTTCTTGGGCAGCAGTGGAAGCTGAGTAAGATTAGGGAGTGGGTTAAAAGTCAAACTAAACATTAACTATATTAATTATTGATTGCTATGTAAACAAAATTATCTGAATTTAGGAGCTTGAAACAACAACATTGAAACTTTGAAGTGCATCAGAATCTAAAATGCTTACTTCGGGACCTGGCAGCTTTCAACAGCAGCTATTATATTCATCCATCATCCGTGTTCCCACCAGTGATCAAGTACAAGAGGGACAGCATGGAGTCTTGGACAGAACGTGAGCCTTAGAGTCAGACATTTCTACGTCCAAGTTCGTGCTGCCATTTACTACCAATACTTACATCTTCCAGTGCAGGAAGGAGAGCAGGACACTGCTTCTGTCAGAGGTATTTAAGAAAGTGGTTGCATAGTAGAATTATTTGAAATCATCTAAATACAATGAGTTACTACTAAGTTAACTAAGTAACTAAGAAAAATGAGAGAAGACATTACAACTGAATTTATAGAAATAAAAAGGATTATAAAACAATACTATGAGCATGGGGCTCCATGGCAGTAAGTATTTTAGGTTTTGATGTTAGGTTACCAAGCCCTAGAACTGTAATACACAGTATAGTGAATATAGACAATACTATATTAGAATCATTGAACTTGCTAAGAGACTAGAACTTAATTATTCCAAATACTAAGAAGAAAGGATAATTATGTAATGTGATAGAGGTACTAAGTATGGCTACAATGGCCATCATATGACAATATATAAATGTATCAAGTTAATATGCTATACACCTTAAATTTATACAATGTTATATGTGAAATATATCTCAACAATAAAAATAAATGAAAAAATAAAAATAAAACTAGATAACATATTGACACACACAAAAAAAAGAAATCATCTAGAGAAATCCAAGGATTATAAACAAAAATACACATTAACAAGGCTGGATGGCAAAAACATTTAGAACCAGGGGTTGAAAACTCAGATGTCTGCCTGGAAGGCAATGTAAATAAGTGAAGCCTCAAAGAGTATGTAAAACTAGATATCAGGGTCACCTAACTCCTTCAGGTCTTTCAGGGGGAGTAGTTGTCAGTGCTTCTGTTCCTGCTGGCCACTTGGTAAACCAGCCACTTGTGCCACGGGCCATATGCTGTGGCCTGCCAGAGAGCCCCATGTTCATATTATCTTACAATCCTTTTTATTTCTGTAATGTCAGTTGTAATGCCTTCACTCTTTTCTCAGTCTTACTGTTCTGTTTTTTTTTTCTTAGTTGAGTCTTCTTTTCTCTTAATTTAACTAAAGGTTGTCAATTTTGTTGATCTTTTCAGAGAACCAATTTTTGGTTCTGTTGGTTTTCTCTATTATTTTTCTATTCTCTATTTCATTTATCTCTGCTCTAATTTTATTATTTCCTTCCTTCTGCTAGCTTTGGGTTTAGTTTGTTCTTCTCTTCTAGTTCCTTGTGGTACACAGACTTTTTATTTGAGATCTTCATTCTTTTTTAATGGGTTGCTAGCTATAAATTGCACTCTTAGCACCACTTTTGTGGCATCCCATAAGTATGCTTTGCTTTTGTTTTCATTTGTGTCAAGATATTTTCTAATTTCCCTTTTGATTTCTTCTGCATCCCATTCATTAACAGTGCATTATTTAATTTCCACCTATTTGTAGATTTTTTTCGGTTTTCCTCTTCCTATTAATTTCAAGGTTCATTTCATTATGATTGGAAAAGATATTTTGTATGATTTCAGTCTCTTTAAATTTATTGACTTGTTTTGTAGATCTAGCTAAATGGTCTATCCTAGAGAATGTTCCATGTATAGCTGAGAAAAAGTGGGTATCCTAGTATTTTGGGTGGAGTGTTCTGTACATGTCTGTTAGGTCCAATTGGTCTACAGTGTTGTTCAAGTCCTTTACTTGTTGATCTTCTGTCAAGATGTTCTATCAATTATTGAAAGCAGGGTTTTAAAGTCTCTTTATAAATGTGTCTATTTCTCCTGCCAGTTTTATCAGTGTTTGCTTCATATATATAGAAACTCAAATGTTTGGTGCTTATATATTCATAATTCTTCTTGATGAATTGACCCTTTTATCATGATATATTGTGCTTGTTTGTCTTTTGGAACAGTTCTTGACCTAAAGTTTATTTTGTCTGTTATTAGTATAGCCACCCCTACTCTCTTTTGGTTAGTATTTGCATGGAATATCTTTTCCATCCTTTTACTTTCAAATTATGCATGTCATGTCCTTAGATTTAAAGAGAGTATCTTATAGAGAGCAAATAGATCCTGTTTTTTTTAAATCCATTCAGCCAATCTATGGCTCTTCTTTAGGGAGTTAAATCCATTTACACTTAATATAATTACTTATAGGGAAGGACTGACTATTGCCATTTTAAAATTGTTTTCTGTAAGCTTTATAGCTTTGGGTCCCTCAGAGAAGAATCTTTTGATGGAATGTCTATTCTAATTGATAACTTAATATCCTGTACTAGAACAGAATGAAATTGAGTAGGGCTACAATTTTTTTTGTACAGAATCTAAAACACTTTGCTGAAAAACTCTAAAAGCTCATAAATAAGACAACATATATTTTATGAGTTTGTCTCATGAAAACATTTGTTAAAGGAAGATACTATGAATCACAAAGTATCTCTGAAAATATTTGGATTGACATATTATTCCATTCCATATGCTAGTTTAATACTTTAAAAAACCTATAATGGAATTCTAAATGTTGATTTATTATTTCCATACAAAATGAAATAGATTTGGGGATAGCCTCTCTATGACAGAAATGGTTTAAAGCTTACTGGGTACATCAGCATGTATAAAGTATTTTCTCCATTAGAAAAGAAACAGATAAAGGTATAAATAATTTCCAATTGATTAACCACAATGGCAATTTTGAAGAAGACTGAAGGTGGTTTTATGAAAAAAATAAAAATAAGACAATATTGGAAAAAATATTCTTCAGTAAAATATTAGTGTTATAAAGAAGACAAAGATACGGCAAAGAAATTAATTAAGTACAAAATATGTACCCAAAATAAATATTCTGCTTATGTTAGTTTTAATACTTTAAAAAACCTACCTATAATGGAATTTTAAATGTTTATTTATTACAGAAAAAAATCATACATATTTAACTTTTTAAAATATTTTTTCTTTTGGAAAAATAGTTTTAATCAGAATTCCTTTGCAGGTCTGCCAATAAAGTAAAACCAATAAAACCAATCTATTCATTAATAAATAAATATTTTTAAATCACTTAATCTTAAAACAATTTTATTGTGCCTTTTCACTTCCAGAACTGCCCAGTGTGGGATCACCTGGCCATACATAACATGTCTGAATACCCTGTTCCTCTACACACAAGCCTCTGAGGTTTATAGGTTTGTCCTTACTTGTCCTTAGACAATGTTTAGAAGAGTTCTTAGAGATGCAGTCCAACTTTTTGTTTTCAGATGAAATTGCCACCTTAGAAGCTGGCTGAGTGCTCCAGTGGCAGGAGAGATCTGCAGAAATTACAAGGTACATGTCAACCAGAGAATGAATGAACCTTGGGATGTTCTGGAATGTTCAGGAATAACCAAATTGATGCTGGTACAAAAGGAAAATTTTCTCTCAAGAAACTGGTTCTCTGAAGGTTTTGAGAATAGTATGCTAGGATTTTTTTTAAAAAGAGGGCAACCTGCAAAGTTCACACAGCAGTGGAAATAAGGGTTATAATTTGGATATGTAAAAAAATAACAACAGCAGTTACATGGACCTGGTACATACCACAGTGTGTGCCAATGTGCTGGGAACATTGCATACATAGAGTTGCTTCATCCTTTCAGCCCATCTATGAGAGGGGTAGTGTTACCCCATTTTACAGCTGAAAACCTGAACTCAGCATGGTTTGAGGGCTCTTTGCTGCTGCACCACCTGGTCTTCCCCAATAGAGGGGGATGGAGAGCAATAAGGAAACAAGGAAAGAGTAGAAGGTGAAGAAAGGCAAGAAAATCAAGGCCACAAGTTGAGAAAATTATTTGTTCATATGAGCCAGCATGAACAAAGACCTCACCAAATATGAAAATTCTAATTCAAATGAAACACATTTTGGAGGCTATTGAGAGCAATGGTCAGCTCGAGCCTTCATTCATTCAACCAGAAACAAATTTGCCCTCTTTTGGGCAACAAATGTAGAGCCAAAGCTCACAATTAGTTAGAGTGGCTGCAACAATGAGAGCTATCCTCTAAAGTCCACTGTAAAGTGGGAGGCAGAAATAGCACAGGTAATCAGTTCCACGGGTTGAGGGGGATGATGCAAACACATTATTCTCCCCAAAGTAAAGCACTCTATTCATGTCCAGAGCTTGAAAATTCATTTCTCAGTAAAGGTCAAGAGAAGCAAACACTGCTTGAATTTAATTAAGTCAGCTGTCAGTCACTGGCAGTGACAGAGGCAGGAAGACATTTCGTAGGCAGGAAATGGGCTGAAATTAGCATGACGGGGTCCTTGCATCTTCAATCAGGAACTCTTCTTTCAAAATTACTTTATTAATCACTGCAGGAATGATACCAGTTGGCACCTATTTTATTCCCTAATTTATTTATCTCATTTTTAAAAACAGAAAATCTAGCAAACCAGACCTTAGTTCACTGAAAGGATGGATTTCAATGGGGCTGATAATTGTATTAATCTGTCATTTATTGTCCACATTCTATGCAGCAAGATCAAAGCATGAGATAAAAATTGGACCTCTTGGCAGCTCACTTTTTTTATAAGTTTAAGTGTGAGAGAACTGGTCAAAGCATCCGGTGAACTTGTTCTATCCCTGAATCCACCGTTACTAACTTGGGACAGCTTCAAAATGCAGGTTGAGAGGGAGTACTTGAGTATTGATGTAGAGTGCGTGAGAAGGCCTACATCACTTACCATCCGTCTCAGAACCACTGCTGCTATGAAGTTTTCCTCTTAACTTTGGATAATTCACTTAACTCCTGGGGAATTCACTTAAACTCTCCAATCTTTAATTTACCAATTGCAAAATGGGAATAAGATACTCAAAAAAGGAGTTACTAATGATAGTCTGAAAATGGTGATTTATGGGTGATTTTCATGTTCTTTTGGCTTGTCTGTTTTCTCTGATTTTTCGGAAATGATATTTTAAGCGTATTATAAAATTTCAATACTCTTTGATCTTTATACACCAAAATTTCCTGACTGTTATTGCCTGGCTACTGATGAATCTTCTGTATTTTTGATGGTACATTAATACATTAACAGACCTTAAACCTTAAGAAAGGTTTCATAGCAGCACTCTACTTCTGAATAGCAGGGGAAACCTGTATAGGAAATTTCAGGAAGATTAGCAAACCTGTCATCAATTGGGTGAACTACTTTACTCAAAGGGCTTGACTAATCACATTTTCAATAGTTTTGAATTTTTTTTTCTGGAATAATTGTGGCAACAGAGAATAAATGACTTTTTGAGTTAGGTTGAATTAGATAAAAATGATGTAACTCTAAAAATGGAAACAAAGGTTCAAATGTACAGCTACCACCAAAAAGTTATTTTTAGTATATGTATGTCAGCCCATATATAAAAACACATATTTTATTAATATGCATACAAGGTCTTTTGAAATTTTCATTTGAAATGTCTTAACTTTTAATAATTTGGGTGTTATTAATAGTTAATGATAGAAATGTTTGTAAGGTTTCTCATGTTACAAATTTATCTTTATGGACTTGGATTCGGTTGGTGATAGTGTAAGTCACTTTCTCTTCTAGAGTACTCATTTTCTCAAAGTCACAAGATCTAAATTCAATTCACTGGAACACTTACTGAGAATCAGCACAGGGCTACGTATTACGTGAGAAAAAGAACAGAATCCCCACCCTCAAGGAATCTCAACCTGCATGACACACCTAGGATGCCCACCCTTTCTCTGTTGGGATAGGGCCTCCAGCTAGAGATAAAGGAGCCCCACAGAGCTCTGAATGCCCCTGGTAATCCTTCCTTTCCTCTCCTTCAGGACACCGCATGCCTCAGCTGCCGTAGGGGGATCCAAGGCAGAGGCTGCACTTAGAGCTAATTATGCCTCACACCCCTGGTTGCTTCAGCCATGTCCAAGGTACCAGGCCATTCACTCCTCACCTAATATCAACATGAACACAAATGTGACTCAGTTTTTCATTCCTTTCCAGCCCCAAATGCCTGGCCTTTGTAACTCACAGTCTGTCATTTGCAAAATGCCCTAAATGTTCAGCTGTTCTCTTAACACTCCCACGATCTGACCCTTCATGAGCTGGTTCTTGCTACCCCCACTGAAGGGAGGTCTCCTTCTCCTCCTTGCCTCCGGCCCCCACTCGTCACCTTGCTCATTCTAGCTTAAGCACTCTGGTTTTCTTGATATTTCTGGAATTTCCCAAGCTCCCTCCTGCCCCGTGGCCTTAGTACCTGTTACCTCCGTTGGAAATACTCTTCCCCAAGATCTTTACATGGCTGCTGCAGTGCTTCATTCAGGTCTCTCCTCAACTACCACTCCTCAGGAACACCTTCTCTGACCACCAATCTAAAATAGCCCCCACCACTCACTCACCATAAGACCCCACCCCACCACTCTCTAATCTCTTTTCCCTGATTTATTTTTATAGCATTTATTACACTGACAACATAGTTTTTATTTTGGTGGTTTATTTGCTGTTATCCCACTAGAATATAAGCCCCACTTGGGGAAGAATATTGTCTTATGCATCTCTGTATCTTTGGTGCCCAGAAATATCTGCCACATTATAGCTACTCAACAACTATTTGTTGAATGAAGGAGTGAATGGATATTTCAGAATTTCTAGAATGTTCCAGAGAAAAAATCATGTTTATATATTTCAGAAACAGTAAATACCATAAATCCATTTTGAAGAATCACAGTACAAATTTGCTTCTGAAAAGCTATGATGCATCTCGGAGTGAAAAACTTATTTAATCCAGCATTTCACAAATTTACCATCACTATGTTCCTTTTTGAGCCTCACCTGATAAACATCCTATAGAATCAGTTTTCCATTTGGAAAGGATGCTGCTGGCCACAGAAATCTTTGAGGCTATTTTAGCAGGAGAACGGTATCTTTTGACCTCCAAGCAATCTCCTGCTCCCTTTCTTCCCCCCATCCCCACCCTTCAGTTTCCTAATTTCTTCCCTGGACCAGGAACAGAACCCCGCTCTCAGTAGTCCGCTCACTTGGAATCTAGGACTCATCTGAGAGAAGAAAGAGTCTAGCTGCTGATGGCTGTGTAGGAGAGTTTGCTACCCAAAGGTCCACCATGGAGTCCGGCAATGTGACACCCAGACTTGTCTCACACAGGTCACAGGGACTTCCATTGCAGCAATATCCAATCTTGTCCCAGTTCCCACCTCCTTCCAAAACCAAACTGTCCTCATGATAGTCTGTGGGGGTGGGGGACATTGTTGGGAGAGTGAGGATGAATCTACTTCTCATTCAGCTTGCTACTTTACCCCAAACTGCTGCATGCTCTGGGATCCAGGAAACATTGCAGCCAGAGCCCGAGATAGCCAGATCAAAGGACGTATCTTGAGCACATTTCATAGACTCCAAATTTCCACTGGGGAAAAGTAAAAGTCTGAGGACAGAGAAATGCATTCTAGAGAGCTCTCTCCAACTTTGCTTAATCTTGGAGCAGCCACAATTCTAACTTCGGAAGCTTCAGTGAGAACCCAAAATACATTCCCTGTCCTGACTAAAGCCCCCTAACAGATCCTTCCTAATTGATCACTCTGTTTACATTTTCTTTGCTCTGCAAACCTACAGCTGGGTTAGTCTACCTGCCTGGGTAGCAGTTCAAAAGTTGACCTGCAAACATGAGAAATTGTAGGCATGCAAGTGGTCTCCAAAATGTTTTCTATAGCATATTGCATAAGCAAGAAATTTTAAGCATGTACACTTTTTCAATATATCAAGTATTTATGTAAATATCAAGTATTTATGTAAATCTTTTATTTAAAGAATGTACATGCACCACTATATTAATATATTATATACACTATAAGACACAAAATGAAACATTTATAAGGATGAGGTCAACTTGAAATAATCAATATTTTTGACATAAAATTCTTTTGTTTTTGGATTAACCAGGATAGAACTAGGCATCACTTTCTTTTATAATTAAAGAAATCATGGACTTGTATTTATTTTAATATTTTATAATGAACTAGTCACTAGGTTTATCTCTCCTCTCAATGTAATTATTTAAAGCTATACTTAAATCTTTAATAATAAGCTAAATAAATGCTTGTGCAGCTCTCCACAGACGGGTGGCTGAAGATCTGTGGCAGCTTTTTCCTTTAGGAAGTGCCTATGTGTATTTGAGCTCAGCAAGCATTGAAATAGCACATGTATGACAATAAACTTTGAGACTCATTACTTGGCAAAATGCCAGAAGTTCATGTTACAGGGTTACCTCAGATGTTTTAAAAGAAAAACATTAACTCTTCAACATTTCTGCCTCAGTATGCCTCCTTAATGACTGACTTTTGGAGAGAACAGGAAAAGATCATAAAAATTAACTAAAATCTCCATAATTAAATGAAAACTGTAGTGTTGATTACATAGCTTATCCATAATTAACCCTTTAGTGTAGTAATTACATTTTTTTCCTTTTTGCTGAATGCAGCAAATGTCAATTCTGGCTAGCTTAAGGACAACTCAAAAAGATCTTGTGATCATTCAGTCAAAGGAAAGTTTGACCCCAAGGAAATGAGACAGCTCAGAAGCCTCAGCAATGGAGGCTGGGGACCTGCTCTCCAGAGAGCCAAGGTACAAAGCTTTCCCCTCCAGCTCCTCTTCTCTGTCTTTATCCAGTGCCAGTTCCCTGGAAGGAGCGCCTGATGGACATGGCTGGGGTCTGGGCTTACCCTGGATCACTGGCTGAGGTCAGAGACATAGGATCACGGAGCTGCATGTGGCCCCCTAGACCCATTCCTGGGCACGTGCTCAGAGACAGACAATCATCTCGAGTGCGCAGCCTGCACTATGGAAAGGTAAAAAGGTCTTTGAGATGAACTGAGGGTAGCTGTCATTGGCATGGTGGTGTGCTGAGTGGAGGTGCAGAGGCTTTCATTAACTTTACACTGTCACCCTGAGGAGTGGTATCTCTGTGTTGTTAAACAAAATGTCTTAGGTGGAGTTTATTATTTTTACTGGTTTAGGGGAACTATAGACAGGGTGTCCATTGGAAAAGAAAAAGTTTGGTGGATTAAACATCTATAGATAGGGAATGTTTACCTAAATAGCCAAACTACTAGTTTCCAGCCACTTTTTTTTCCCCACACACCAGTAAACCTGCTAAGTCCTGAAAGGATCATTCTTTCTCAGGTGACGTGGTTAATAAGTAGCCATGGATGATTCACTCTATCTTGAGATGTCAACCACTAATCAGAAACAATACATGCTGTATCTAAGAAACAAACAACAGGCAGATTGATCTGTGTGGCTATTAACTGGACACACCAAGCAACACGATTTTATTTCTTGCCAATTTATTTCTCCAGCATTAATGCTGGGCAAAAGGGATGGGCACACACACAGTTTGCTTAATTTAAGTTTTGGGACAATAAATTTCTCTTTCAAAATGAAAGGGATGAATTCCAGTGCTGTACTGTAAAGTTAGTATAAACACAATTAAGGACTATTCTAGACCTCCCACTTAAGCACTGGGGTGGGTGGGGTTGTCTGGAGTCATAATTAGTTCATGTTCTTCAACAGGCCTTTCTTTATGCAGTGGGCAGTAGGACCTGCTGTAACACGCAGAACAGCAACGATCCCAGGTGCTCATCTACCGACCTAAGGATGCTGACACTGTGGAGGAGTCCGAGCACCAAGACATCGAGGACAACCTATCATCCGGTGTTTAGGCTGAGCACCACAGGATGCCAAGAGATGGCCAGGAGAAGGTGAGAAGATCCTTGGGGACAAAGGGCGAAGATACAGTTCTGAGCTGGTTCATCCTGTCCTACTTTACAATAATCCTTCACCTCCAGCTTCCCGAAACTCTCCAACATTGTTTTACAGGTTATATTGGTAAGTGCCAGAAATTTGAAGGGAACTGGGGAAGTTCAGCTTTTAAATTTCTTCTAAGACCCCTCTGTCCATCAGATTTGGCCTAGGGCATTCGTTGCTCAACACTCATGGCATGGGTTTACCATAAATCCATAAACTCTCGTAAATCCCTATCAGCTAAATGATTTTTATTTTAATTTATGTTTTGGCAAAACCCCAGGGGCCAAGGGCATAGGGGGATTAGTCCTGGTCACTAAAATAGTTTTCATTGACAGAAATGTTATTGATAGCATCAGAAATCATGCAAGGATTGTTTACCAGGTCTCAGAGGGCTTTATCTTGAGACTGCACTTGAGACTATCTTTTATTGCTGGTCTTGATTGGTATCCCTAGCAATGAGACACCTGTGGTATTTAATACATTCTTGAGAATGTCAGGAATACCTTAGCATGTAGGTTGCATTTGACAGCCCCGCCAAGCTTCCCTTCCTCTTCATATTCATTCCTATTCTCACAGGTAAGAACTGTTGACAGTGTTCTGTATACTAGCCTTTTCTATTCATATGTAAATGGTACATATAGGTAATTCTTCTCTGAATTAATGGAATCATACTGGGCTCATAATTTGATGATTCTCTTTTTAAAAAACAGTATTTCATACATCTTTCCATTCCAATACTTAAGTCAAGCTTGTTCTCAGGCTGTTGCTCTTTTAAAACAGTTTCTTAGTTTTTATTAGTGAAATATGTTCATTTTTTTTCTTTATAGATTCTGAGGTGTGGGTTTTGCTTAAAAGGGCCTTCCTCAACATAGGCTAGGGAAACATCTTCTATTTCCTTCCAATATTTTGTTCTCCTTCTGATGGATTTAATCTACCTAAATTTTATTTTTCAGAATCTGAGGCAAGAATATAATTTAATTATTTTTCAACTTCTCCCAATTGGTTTTAAAATTGCATTTCACATAAATTAAATTCATTTTTAATTTAATTAAAACATAGGTCTGTTTCTAGAGTCTCTATTCTGTTTTATTCATCTATTTGTCTTTTCCTATGTCAATACTATCTTGTTAAAAATGCATGGATAGCTCTTTTGTTCTGAGGTAGACATTTTGATGAGGTAATCAAGTCTCCTGGTTGTTCTTGTTCAAAAATTACTGCCTAGTGCATTTTCCTTCAAAATGAGTTTTAGAATTGCAAACTTGTAAAAACTTTAGATTTTATAGTTGGACCTTATAAAGACTCCATTTGAAATTTCACTTGGGATTGAACTGAATTTATAGATTAATTTAGGGAGACTTGTCTTTCTCTGCCTTTCCACTTTATTTCGGTATGCTTGATAAATAAAAATTGTGTATGTTTAAGGTGTACAATGTGATGTTTTGATATATGCAGACATTGTGAAATGATCACTACAAGCTAATTAACATATATTTCAACATTGCATTTTTCTATCTAGAAATAAGGTGTGCATCTCCATTAATGTTAGCTTTCATGTCCTTTAGAGTTTGAATAAGAGTTTGACTCTCACCGTAATACCCAGTATCTAGGCCCACACTAGTAGTAGAGCTTGCAATACTTTCCATTTTCTCTATCGCCATTGACCTATTCAGCTTTTTTTGTTCCAAATTAAATTTTGGTAAATTGCATTTTTATAGGAAGTCATACATTTACCTAGATTTACAAAATTATTGGCGTGAACTTGTACATAGCACCTTATATCCATATTTATAGTTCTAGGCCTTCTAATTGTCTTTTATTTTGTGAAGCATCTATTTTATGATTTCAAAGAATGTATTTTTGTGTCTTATTAATCAGGTCTGCTTTTTAAAATCTTTTATTTCAAGTTTTTATTTTATTAATTCTGTCCTATTTTCTTTGGGTTTATTTAATGCTTTTGTCTAGCTTCTTGAGTAAGGTACTTAGCTCATTCATTTGCAATATTTTCCTAATATGTACATTTAGGAGTATTTTAATAGGCTTTTCAGATAGTTGTGGATATTACTTTTGATGCCACCAAAATTGGACAAATGGCCATTTCTGGAAGGCTAGTTGAAATGTGTAATCTGAAACCGTATTAATGAACTTTACAGACTCTGTTATATTAAATTCCACTGATCTATCTTGTACTTTACATGGATCTTTACCCATGCTTGATTTTATAACACATACTGGTCACTGGAAAAATCCTGACTTGCTGAGTTTTGCAGATCATCCAAATGCTGATTGTATCACTGATCAAATGATACATTGCATTGTATCACCAACAGTATCATCAGAACAGTATTTAAAGTGTTAGGAAGCTATCAAGCACAAAGTGACAGACAGAGATTTTCCACAGTTCTAACTTCTGCTTGAAAGCTAGGATGACTAATTAAAGAACTAAGTTTCTGTTAGCATTGCTCTTGAGCCCACCGATAACCTATTGAGCCCACCGATAACCTACCATCATCAGTTTTCCCTCCACACGTCTCCCCTGCTTTTCCAAAGTTAATGTTAGGCCACTTTGCTTTTACAAAACACCTCCATTAGTCCCTGTTTTCACTAACTAAAAGAAATCTAGAGGATTTTCACTTTTACCAAAAAAGGCAAAGTGAAAATAGCATTCAGTGTTTATTTGACAGCAGCCATTACAGAGGCAGCGGGCATCTCAGGAGTGAGAGTGGCGCCTCCATGCTGCTTCTCTTGGAACCACACTCAGCATCTGGCATCAGGTTGCCAGAGCTTTGACCTACCTGTCTGTGAGCATCTGTGCTTTATCTCCATTTATTTTGTGCCCTAAGGTATCAGAAAAGCCTAAGAGAGGTTATTTTGGTGGTCTCGGAATGCTCAGTTTTTCCATATAAATGAATGGTAAGCGCTTCTTCACTATGCCATTTCAGCCTATGAAAGATTTCAACTACTTTTGGATAGTGGCAAATTTATGAGTGGCAAATTTTCATTACTCTAGTCAATTATGTATGTATATATTATAGTAAAAAATGTTTTCAGGCTGACAGTGAAGGCCCATCAAACTACTTTTAAAAATCATCAGTTTTCCCTTCACTACTTACCATGAACTATCATATTACTAGAAAGAATACATTCTGACATTAAATGCTTTTTCTTTGTAAAAGACCAGTGCCAACTGTTGCATTTTTTATAACAACTTTATTGAGATATTTAATTCATACACCATAAGTCACCCTTTGAAAGAGTACAATTCAGTGGGTTTTAGTATATCTGCAGAGTTGTGGAACCATCGCTACTAATTTTAGAGTATTTTATCACTTTGTAAGGAAACCCTATGCCCATTAGCAGCCAGTCCCTATCCCTTCCTCCTCCAGCCCCTGGCAACCACTAATCCACTGTTTCTATACATTTGCCTGTTTTGAATATTTCACATATTGAGTTCATACAGTATGTGGCCTTTTGTGTCTGGCTTCTTTCACTTTGCATGTTTCCAAAGCTTATCCATGCTGTAGCATGTCTCAATCCTTCAGTTACTTTTTATGGCCAATAAATATGCCATTGAAAAGATGCCATATTTTGTTTACCCATTCATCAGCTAATGTACACTTAGGTGTTTCCACTCACTGACGATTATATATAATGCTTCTATGGATACTGTGTACACATTTTTATGTGGACCCATGTTTTCAATTCCTTTGGGATGTATCTACGAGTGGACTTTAAGGATTAAGTCAGTGCAAGGATGAGAGTAAGTTAGGTATTTCCCCAGGTTTGTCAAGCCCCCAACACTAAAGGGATATTAGAACAGGAAAATAAGTTCCTAAGTAATAACAGAGGCAAAGTCAGAATAATAGGTAATAACAATCTAGAGAAATATTTATCTTGTTCTTGCTGCAGTTAAAGTAAATTTTAATATTATTCAATTACTTGGGAAACATTAAAAACATTAAGAAAAGAATTATAAGTCTGACTTGCTCTTTTAAGATACACATTTCTATGGTCTCAGAATTAAAAATATTAGTGTGTAACAAGGACACTTTTGGTTTAGGGATTTATGATTTCAATACCATACTTCCATTTCAATACTCTACCTGCTGTGTACACATACTCAAATGATTCTAAATCTTAAAAAGATTAAAATTAAAGAATCTAAACTATATCTCAAAAATCCTATCACCTAAAATGAAGAGCATTACAGGGCCTACAGTAGTTTAAGAATAGAGATATAGAGATATATGTCATAAAACGAGAGTAAGAGGTTTTTTCCCCCTGAAATAAAAGGCCAGAATCTTGAATACTGGCAGATGACTTGCTACTTTCTCTGAGAATGAAAATACTAATATCCTTTGAGAAAATTAAGGTAAAAAATCATTTCTATAGGCTTAAAGATAGTACACAAAGAGTAAAAATAATCAGGCAGGAGTTCAGTTTGAAAAAACTGTTGAATTCTTTGAGTTTTTCTGCCTTTCAACTCATACATTTAGCAAATTACAAATAGCAGTCCCTGCATGGTGAACATTTCTCTTCTATAGTCTCACTGAATCTATGTTCAGTGTCCATTTGGTACTAATTTCCTAAGTTACAGAAAATAACAACAGTAAATGAAACTCCAAAGCTTGTATCTAGGATACTAGAAAAATAACAGTCCTGTAAGATGGCTATCATTTTTTAAAGTCTGGTTCTGCTTGAAGAATTACCTCCAGAGCAATGAAAGAGGTTCACTTTCCCACCCATGAAGTAATTTACCTGTTATACTTACATAGGATTCTATAAAGACAGAATTTTTGGAAAAAAGAAAAAAGACTCAAGTTTTGTGCGATATATGGCTTTAACTTTTTATTACCAGCACACAAAGTACATGAAAATATCAATTATTTATCTTTAACTCTCTGTTTCCTGCTCCAAGATCCTTTAAACAGTGTAGAAAACGCAAAGCAACAGGACAAATTCCATCGACTATATCTGAAAGTTGACATTATAAGATTTCATTTGCAAAGAGTCAATAGTAAAGTCCTAACTATAAAAAGAAGGAAAATAATTATTGCTTAAGTGCTTCCTTAGTTCCTGAATTTTTCCCATAAAAAAAGAGTAAACGTGAGCCACACAGTATTGCAGAAAAGAGCTACTTTTTTCTTTTCATAAACTTCTTTGCTTCTTTCAAAAGCTCTTCCATATCTTCTTTCTCTTGGTCTTCCTCTCCTGGTTCCCAGTCAGAATCTTCAGCTGTTGGCTCATATTCTTCTTCCTCATCATCTAGAAAGCTGTCATTCAAGTTATATTCATTGGGTTGTCCAACATTTTCACTGTCTTCATCTGAAATGCTTCCTTCTGGAAAACAGCAAGTGTGGTACACAACACATCAACCACCACTCAACCTTGGATTAGAGACATCTAACTGCAAAATGTCTTTATCTGTTAAGAATCAATTTTATTTACTACATAGTTAATCACTAAAAATTTCTAGAAAAGGGGTTGAAACAACCATTTGTTGTAATTCAAAATTTCTATTTTTAAAAATTAAGGTATCATGATATATACTCGTATGAAGGTTTTACATGAACAACACTGTGGTTTCAACATTCACCCGTATTATCAAGTCCCCCCCCCACCCCACTGCAGTCACTATCCATCAGAGTAGAAAGGTGCCACAGAGTCACTACTTGTCTTCTATGTGCTGTACTGCCTTCCCCATGACCTACCTACTATATTGTGAGTGCTAATTATAATGCCTCTTAATCCCCTTCTCCCTCTCTCCACACCCACCCTCCCCAACCCTTTCCCTTTGGTAACCACTAGTCCCTTCTTAGAGACTGTGAGTCTGCTGCTGTTTTGTTCCTTCAGTTTTGCTTTGTTGCTATACTTCACAAATGAGTGGAATCATTTGGTACTTGTCTTTTTCTGCTTGGCTTATTTCACTGAGCATAATACCCTCTAGCTCCATCTGTGTTGTTGCAAATGGTAGGATTTGTTTTCTTATTATGGCTGAATAATACTCCATTGTGTATATGTACCACATCTTCTTTATCCATTCATCTACTGATGTACACTTAGGTTGTTTCCATATCTGGGCTACTGTAAATAGTGCTGCAATAAACTTAGGAGTGCATATGTTTTTTTATCAGGGATCTTGTTTTCTTAGGGTAAATACCTAGGAGTGGAATTCCTGGGTCAAATGGTATTTCTATTTTTAGTTTTTTGAGGAACTTCCATATTGCTTTCTACAATGACTGAACTAATTTACATTCCCACCAGCAGTGCAGGAGGGTTCCCCTTTCTCTGCATCTTCGCCAGCATCTGTTGTTGTCATGTGGATGTTGGCCATCCTAACTAGTGTGAGGTGTTACCTCATTGTGATTTTAACTTGCATTTCCCTGATGATTATCAATGTGGGGCATCTTTTCATGTGCCTGTTGGCCATCTGAATTTCTTCTTTGGAGAAGTGTCTGTTCAGATTCTCCGACCATTTTTTAATTGGGTTATTTCTTTTTCGGATGTTGAGGTGTATGAACTCTTTTATCTATTTTGGATGTTAACCCCTTATTGGGTAAGTCGCTTATGAATATATTCTCCCAAACTGTAGGACACCTTTTTGTTCTGCTGATGGTGTCCTTTGCTGTACACAACCTTTTTAGTTTGATGTAGTCCCATTTGTTCATTTTTGTAATTCAAACTTTGAAAAAACATTTATTTAATTCTAACTTTTCCTACCATGAGTCTCCTGAAATTAGAATGTCCTGGGAGATTTAGAACAATGGTTCCTTAATATTGTAATCATATTCATGTTAGCCTACCTTCTGGGGTAGTCGAATATATTTTTGTCCCAGTTATTCACTGTCTCACCCTATGATATTTATACACCCCAGTGACATCAGACTTGGCTCAAGAAAAGTAAGTGAAGGTAGCGTGTGCCTTCCTGCGGTTTAAGAGCCATCCTGTGGTTTTGCTATTTGCATTATTCCTCTGCCATAAAAACATAGTGTCTCATATAGGGGCTAACCCTTCAGCCTGGATTCCAGGATCAGAATCCTGAACAGGGCCACAGCCAACAGGTAGCTATATCACAAAGGAGAAATACACTCCTTAATGGTAGAAGGCACTGAAGTTTGGGGTTAATCATCAAAGCAACTCTAGAATAATCTGACGACACAGCAGGGTTGTGATTAAATAGGATAGGAGTTTACAAACTTTGCAAAGTTTCTTTTACAGATCTTATAGTTTGAATAAGACTAGGATTAGTAGGGTAACAGTCATTAGAATTCATAGATTTCTAAATAATATTACAATACTAGCATTAATTTGTCTCCAAATTCATTCTTCCTTATCCCACTCTGTTATTTTCTTTCCACAGCAATCAACAGAGGTGGTTTAAAATAAGGCAGTGAGAGCATCTGAGATGATGTGGAAACATATAAGAAAGAAGTAGGAAGACTCTATCTGGAAATCTGAATGGCAGAGGACAGTGCCTGTGATGAACAGGAAATGTCTGAGTTAAAAATATCAGTGTTTGTACTTTTGTATATGTATTAGTTGACTTCTTCCTAAAATGTTCACATGCAATAAGTAGATGTAACTTAAAGGAAAATCAAGGATTTTGACAGAGAAAAAATAAGAATGATGACAAACGAAGTACTTTTTCTACCCTTTCTACTCCCATAGAGCCCAGAGACTTACATTTTTTTCTTAATATCACTACTCATTCCAGGGAAGATTTGAGACAGCTTATAATAACAATGGTGAGGTAATAAAAAAAACAAAGATAGAAACTAAGAACATAAAGAGAATATAAATATGTCAACATCAATTTTTAATGTAATTATTATAAATTAAGCATCAAATTTCTCCCCAAGTTTCTTTGTAGCCAAGGGTAAAAAGGTTACATAATAATTTGCCCAATTCTCATTAGTGTAAGCAAGCCAGTTCCTTAAGGGAAATCTTGCCCTAAATTTATTTATTTTGTATACATTTGTTACTTCCTGTAAGCATCTTGAAGGCACGTTTATGTCTAGCTAATCTCAATCCCCATATAACTTTTATAATCTAATTGATTTATAAAACATTTAGAGGGTAGTTTGCAGATGGAGAAGGAAAGAACATCAATCTCTCTGTTCTTGTACATTTTGCTCTTGGAAATATCTCATATACAGAACTAATGACATCTCGATAGTTTCCTTTCAGATTCAGAAATTATCTTAGCAGATTTATAAGAAAAGTATAGAGAGCTAAAGTAACTTCAGGTTCTCTACCTACTTTATCTGCTGTTCCTTCTTGGTGTCCTTTGCTGGACCTTCCTCACCTTCCCAACCTCTAACTTTGGAGTGCCCAATTTTTAGGCTGGGACCTCTTCTCTAACATACTCCTCAGATCATTCCATGCTGTCTTATATGTTAAATTCCCAAATTTATGTCTTAAATTCCTGGCCACTGCCTGAATTCCAGACCCATTTATCTTATTGCCTATGTATTATTTTTACTTGGATGACTAATAGCACCTGAAAGCTAACATTTCTAGAGCACAACTCTTAACACTTCACCTAAATCATTCTCTTACCAGTCTTGAGTACATGTCTCCAGCCTTCCAGTTGTTTTGGCAAGAAACCTTAGAGTCATCCTTGAATATCCCCCACTGAAAATCCAATATCCTACACTGACAACTCCTATGGGCTGTACAATCAAAATATCTGCCACTTCTCAGCACACCCACTCCAGTACCCTGGTCCCTATACCATCCTCTTCTTCCTGGTCTATTCCAATATTCACCTAGCCACTTTCCCTGCTTCCACTCTTGTCTATTCTCCACAAAAAGGCCAGAAAACCTTCCAATAGCTTTCTGTCTCACTCTGAATAAAATCTGATGTCCTTACTTGCAGGTCTTGGCCTTTAAGACCCTACACAACTAGCACACTGCTAGCTTTCCTGATCTCATATGCCACTCTTTTTCTTTTGTTCCAGTTCTCCCCTTTTCACAGTTCCTTGAATAGTCTAAGCAGGACCATCTCCAGGGCTTTTGAAGTCACTCTTCCCATCGCCGGGCATCTTTGCCCTCAGATCATCACCTGGCTTGCTTTCTCCTTCAGGCTCTGTTCTAATGTCAAATTATCAGAGTCATTCTTTTACCATCCTCTCTGAAATAGCACTGCCCCTGCCCCTCCCTCCATATACACACCCTTGCCATTCTGTCCTCGTACATAGTTTTACTTTCCTTCTTAGCAGTTATTACCACATGATATCACATAATTATTATATGTGCACTGCCCACTTTTGTAAAATTTTACAAGTTTTATCTATATATACGTGTATATACCAATATACACATGTATATAGATATATAAAAATATACATGTCTGTATATAAATATTTGTTGAGTATATGAATGAACAAATGTGTCATTTGCAAATCAATGCCAAGTACCTTTAGTTTTACAGAAACCCTTCTTATTATAACCTATGCTTTTAATCACTAGCCTGCCAATATAATAAATTACATGGAAGACTTTTATTTAAATCTTACTGATTGAAGGGTCTTTAAGTCTCAATGAACCCTGGAAATGTTTGCAACATTCTAGGCAGGCTCATTTGTTGAGGCACTAAGGACATATTAATCAGAAAAATCCCATTTTCTTTCCTTAATTGTTTATCTCTACCAGATCGTCATCTACATTTGATGTTTTCATGTAAACATCACATTCATGTTCTTTTAAAAGGTGGCTTTGAATCTAAAAGAAACCCAGCCATCGCAAAACTCAATGTGTCTGGCAATCAAATTTCACCTACTTCACTTCATACGAATAGGAAGTTTCACTGTGGGAAAGCACTTGAAGAGCAAGTCACAACAAGGGCAAAGCCAGCTCTAGAATTCAGCTCTGTGTCCTTGTTAGTGGTGCCGTGTCAGTACTTCTTAACAGGCCTTTAAATGCTGACATGTGATGATCTTTGTGGAATCAATTATAATGGACTCTCCTGTAGCAAATTCAATTAGTGACTTTAAATATTCCACAATACAAATGCCATCTAGATAGGAATCCACTTTTTTTTAAATTGCTGAAGGTATTTAGAAAAATAAGTTTCTGCCTTTCAGTTTAACTGGGTCATAGAAATAATGAATCTTTACTTTCTTGGAAAATGCTTGGAGTTATTACATGGTTTCCCAAATCATGGGATTAGTCTCAGGAAGTAAGGTTTTGAAATAAATATGACTAGCACCTAAACTAGGAATAAAGTCCCTGTCTTTACCATAACAAATTACTAAGTTTTTTGCAAAAGGGATATGGAGAACACTGCAAGCAGTAAAACAAACCCATGCATGCACTCTCCAACTGGGCAGGCTGAAGCATACAGCACAGTACCTGGATATCTGGATTTAAAGTGCTGAAAGGAGTAATGTTCACATAAGCCTTGTTATAGCGCTGTTTGATATACAAAAATTTCAAAGAAAGCTTCTCCGGAAGGAAACCTAGTTGGTTAGAGAACCAGGCAACTGAGCCACAAGGAGTCACATCACAGAGGACCCCACACCAAGACCCCAGTATTGTACAGAGAATGCCATGGTGAGTAAACACGTTACTGAAGCAGAAAAATAACAACAGGTGACACAGCAGCAGCTGTTTAATTTTTTTAATCAGTGGCAAAAAATAATTTTCTGTAGTTTTATTTTTTGTAGTTGTGACTTCCAATAGATAGCCACAGAACTAAAGAGTGTAATTAATTATTATTTTTAATTATTATTTTAATTATACTTTAAAAAATGAGCCTATATATAGCATTGTCTTTTATTATGACTAGCTTATTTGAAATATAATTGTGAAGTACGTCTGAGAAATGAGAAGTGAGTTTGTTCTTCCAAATCAAAATGAGCTTCGAAGTCTCCAGTTTCACCTAGAATGCTTGTAAGTTTCTTCTGCTGGTTACTGGTTTTATATGGTTGTCCATCTCCCTCACCCAACAAAAAGTCTCTAAAAAACAGCCTGGTTTAAGAGAAAGAGGATAGACTGTAGGGGTAAAAATCCAAAAATCTGTCATAAACAAGCCCGTGACAATGAAAAAGTCACTTAATGGAATTTATCTTTTAACTATGAATCAAGGATGTTGATTAAATAACCCCAAAGGTCCTTTCTGGCTCCAAGGTTCTAATTTTAAGGCCAAAATAGGAATCTTCATTTCTTCTCCAAATCAGTGAAGTAGGGATGGGTTGACAGCTTGAACTTAAAAGCAACAAAAGAGAAACAGGCTGTCACTTATATTTAAAAACTGAGGACCATGATGATTAAGAATAACAACCCTTAGAAAAAGTAACAAAGTCTTTAACATGTTTAAAACAACATGTTACTAGTTAACTATTTGGTGTAAAGATATGGTAATTTCTGACTTAGAAATACCAAATATGGTAACATCAAAATGACAATTCCAAAGTCTGCATCTAACCTTTCCTTTACAATTAAAATTTCACTGCCAGTTCTTATCCCTAGAAGGATGTCTGCAGAGCTACTTTGGTTTCCAATTTTGAAAAAAAAAAAGTATATAAGCACATATGTGCATACAACTGCAGAACTAGGGAAATATTGAAATAGCTATCAGTAGAACATTCTAAATTTTCAGCATGAACAGTACCAATTGTCTAGAAAAATGCATATCACATAAAAGCCAGAAAGAATGACTCCAATAATCAGGTGATAAAATGCTGATGATAATTTATTTTAAGTGCTGTCAATAGGTAAGATAGCTAAGAAAGTATAAAACAAAATTTTCCTGGCACTGATTATTCAGTATCTTGTGCCAAAACTTCAACACTGAAAAAGTGGAAAGTTAGTGAAACTTTAAACCAATTAGATACACAAGAAACTTCACAGATGACAGCAGATGATACCTACAAAAAACAGAATACCCTATATGAATTGTTACATGTGTGAAACAACTTTATAGACTGAAGTATTTTACAAGGGCTACCAATCAGAAACTAAACAGTAAAAGTTTAATGCAGTTTATTTAATTTGGTGCTATATTAAGTTTTATAGTCTCTTTATGCAGCTACGATACCCCCACCTCAAATTCAGCATGTTTCAATTAAAAAAAAAAAAGAACCTAGAAAACTATCTAGTGCTTCCTCCTGATCTCTATGACATGTAAATGTCATTCCCAGTCTCCTGATAATCTGCACTATAATTCTGAGTCATCGCAGGTCCCACATCATAACCAATCAGCTGGCAAACCCTGTTGATTCTTCCTTCAAAATCTTGCTTGTATCCAAACCTTCTTTTCCATTCTCATACCTACCACCCTAGCTCTGGCCCTTTATTCAACTGCCTAACTAATCTCCAGAAGGCTTCTTTCACTCTAATTCAGACTGCTCAGCATCACCAACTTGATTTTGGTAAAATACTGGCTCACCATTATTTGCCAACCCACCCACATCTTTGTTCTGGCTTTCAAGAGCTTCTAACCATCTGACCTCAATACATCCTTTTTGTATGACCCACCATAACTACAGAGACTCCACCGTCAGTTAAACTGACCCACCTGCTAACTCCAAACACAACCATTTCAGCTTTGATGTCCTTGATCGATCTATTATTCACTTTGCATGGGATGGCTTATACCTACCCACCACAAAACCAAGAACAAAGATGATTTAAAGCCTACCACTTTAAAGACCAACTTAACCTAAAGTTCCCACAAGGAGTCCATCCTTATAATCCCCAGCAGTAAGTGCTCCTTCCCTTTCCTATGAGATTTTAGAGCATCTCACCACAGCATACAGAGCCAGGGTTCTTGTGTATCTCTGTAAGTTTGTTTTCACTTGGAAGACAAAACTAATGAATAAATAAGTGTGTAACAAATAAATATATAAATGAGATTAAGAACTGGGATAATGTTAAACTTTAAGATTTGGGAGATGAGAAAAAATGAGTACGCTAGAATTCAGTGTTAGCTCTCTCTAAATTAAGAAATACGAGACCTCAACATTTAATGTAATATTGAAATATTCCAGACACCTTTATTTATAAGTCTTAGAGTGAGAAGAGCTATTCTGACTATATTGCTACATAGCAACACTTGAAAGTATATTAAAAATATAAAACTACACTGTTGCTTAAAAATAACTATACTTTTTAAAAAAACTGTCTTTCCAATGAAATAAAAAGTTTTTCTTAAAAAAAGTTAGTTCTAAAAATATGTTTTTCTTTTAGAGGATACTTCAATGATAATTCAAAGAGACTTTGCAAAGAAAACTCAGATATTTTTAACTATGCCATCTGGTGTATATTGATCCTTTTTAGGAAAATGGTTCCTACTTCTGTAAAAATACACAGATGTGTCAAATGCTCATTCATGGGGCAATGCTAAACTTTGTCAGTTACATATAGTTTTAATGAATATGACTACAATATTGCTGCAAAGGAAGTTAATTTAATCACCACAAAAGCTATATTATTAGATACAGTCCCACTAAAGAAAGTGTAATGTATCACCTCTATGCCACAGCAGCTCAGATAATATGAAACTATTTGTGTCTGGAGTACTAAAGCACTAAAGTATATTTTAATCAGAATAGCAAATGGGATTCTCTTATGGTGAAATTATTTCTATCACTTGGTAACATGTTGGTTTTGTTTATACACATACAAATGGATATGGGTATAGCCTGCATGGTATGTATTTTATTCTGTCATTCTGTGGGCAGAAATGGTGTGGGCTGAATTGGCTGCTGCATTATATAAACAGTATGAAAAAGGCCAAATTTTTTAAGGAGAAAAATATTAGAGTTTGGAAACAGGGGAAACAGAAGGAACAGGATGGATGGTTCTTCTCTGGTGTCATTCTCCCCTCCTTCTCAATCCCCCAAAATTAGTTTCTATGAGGGATCCCTATGGTTCTGAAGAAAGCGATTCTATCCTGGTTCCAGGGGTGGTACAAACTAATCAGTGGTCACAGTGATTTTGGTTCAAGAGTAAGAATGTGATCTAAGTCAGTTAAAAAAAAAGTAAGTTTCATGATTTTTCCTAGGAATAGTGAGAGCCAAAGTGGTTCATTCTCTTTCTCTCTCTCCATCCTTGGATGCAAACACAGGTGCTCACTGTCCCAGCTGAATAAGGATGCATCTACTCCCTTGATAGGAGAGGAGCCAATCTTAGGATAGATAATAATGATCCTCTAAGGATAGAATAATGGAAGGAAATTGGGCCGTTCGTGACATTAGTGACATTATTAATGAGCCAAAGCAATAAACCTCATCTAAATCCAGCCCTACTTCTAGACTTTTGAGTTACAGAAGTCATTAAGTTCTCATTATCATTTAGGCCAGTTTAAAATTTTCTTTTCAAGCATCTGCACACAAGAGAATCCTAAGAGATACAAGGATAAATATATTGTTGGACAATGATTAGAGAAAACATTTAGTAAATAAACATGTATGTTCTTTAAAATACAAGAAAAATTATTAAAATCAGCAATTCAACAAATTCACAGAACCAGAGATTTTAAAAAAACGTCACAGTACCTGGAAACTAAATCTAGGTTTAACAGGAGAATTATTTGAAGGCTTCATTTTGAGTTTCCTGAAGTAAAATTACTTACCTGGAAGTGTACTATGTCTATATTCTATCTTGTGCTGGGGATTCTTCCTAAAAAAAAAGCAAAAATAAGATCTAATTTTCCAATTACTAAAAATCTAATAAGACTATTTAAATTAAACCAGAACATCCACTAACTCGCAAATAAAATTAGGCCCCAATTAACCTCTCATTGGAAAGTATTTGCTTTTTTTGTTGTTTTTAACTATAGTCACCATGCTGTACAAAGCATGTGCTTTTCAATTACAGCATTTACTGAGGGCCTACTCTATGCCAGGCATATTTTTAAAAGCAAAGAGAATGGTAAACCAAACCTTCTTTCCTCAAAATAGTAAATAAAATATAGAACATAAAATATCACATACATGTACATATGTGTGTGTGTATAACGTCTTAAAGGATTACTTTTAAGGCTCTTGTTGAATCCACAGAAAAAGCATTTAGGTCCTATCTCTCCAAAGTCATGTCCAAAGAACACTTATCAATTGTAAGAAAACAGAAAATCAATTTGTGTTGAAATGTTTATGTAATATATTCCAAAGCAAACAGAAACTATGATTTGAATATCTGCTCTTGATTATATGTATTTTTGACCCCTCCTATTACTTTATTAGTTATACAAATGTTTGGGTACACTATATAGAGAAGACATTCTCCAGATAATGTGAAACTGCCCAGGCAGCAAAAATCCAAAGCAGTAATTGGTTGATCATGATCCCCTTGATGGGTACCTCTATTTCTCTTCGGGGCCTGACAGAGAGGTGGGTGTGCTGACAACAGATATGTGCTGAGTTGTACAGTTCATATGAAACTCTAGTGAGGATTCAGGAGGAATGCATAGAAGGTGCGTTAGTCTAAGGGTATGGCCGATTGTAATTAATTGTTAGCCATGGACACATTCATCATTGGCTCAAAAAATAGTCATGGGGCACTCACTGCATGCTAGGCCCTGTGTCAGGTGTCAATGACATTTCTTACTGCTAATATCTCATTTTTCATTGGTTAAGTTTTCCTACAATATGAGCACTAAAAATGGTGCAAGAGTGCAACCACACAGCACATTAAGGTCATAACTCAATGGTTTTGAAAAGTGGAAAGAAGACTATAAAAGATTGTGTGTTTAGGGTAATTAACCCAAATTTGAGCTTTTGATGGAAAAGAAACTTCAAAGTTGAGAGAAATAAACTGCACAATTTAAATGTGATGAAGAGGGCTGCAAATGAATAAAGCTGTGGTGATGATCTGTGGGAAGATCTTTCCTTACTCAACATGCTGGCACAGGCCACTGAATGTTTAATTCAGCATTTATTAAAGTGGAATTACTGCTGGACATCAAGGGAGGAGGAACAGAAAAATACCAAGGGGGATAATACCAAAGGTATTCTTCATCAGTAACCGAGAAAAAGACTGCTCTCACTTGAGATTGTTTTCAGTAACCTTTCTTTTAATCTTTTTGTTGTTGTTGTAGCAAAATACATAGGTAACTTTCTATTTTGAAAAAATTTCAAACCTACTGAGAAGTGGCAATCATTCTACACAAATGCCTCATTATTGTTATTATTAATCTACAGCCTTTTGAGCTCTAAAGGCTTTTTCTCCATCCTTTGAATGTATGTTTGTTTCATGTACCAAGCAGTCCTATCATTTCCTGCTTTGCCCTTAGTAGAGCAGGATTACTGAAAAGTTAGATATGGTCTTAATTGTTTGCTACTGGAGACTCCCTCACAAGCTGCTTTAGAAACTCTCAACTAAGTAAATGTTAGTTTTGAAAACAAGTGCCACGGCAACCAAGGGAGCTAACTATGACTCAAGTTTATGCACCAAATACCAGTTAAAAGACTGCTGATACCAGTTGGCAGGCTAGAAGGACTGAGAGCAAGAGTAACTTTTTAAAACAGCAAAGTGAAGATAACAGTATCAGAAAATGGGTGGGGGTGGAGGTACTGATTCAACCTTACAATTGTAGAAGGCAGTTGCCCATTCTCTATTATCTTGTAACACATCCCCAAATGAACTCACATACCCACTCCATCCACAAAATATAACTTCACATACTATCTAGGAGAAGGCGAGTCATTTCAGAATAAATGAGTAAGAAAAACTTTTATGTTTGCATATTCTAAAAAGGAAGAGCAGAAAAGGGTACTATAAAAATCTGTACTCAGAAAAGATTTTCAGCTCCATGTGCAGATTTTCATTCTGCTTTACAGAGGAAAAGTTGTTTCTTTGAGCCTCTGCTAACAGTTTCCATCCTTTCCTAGGGGCACTTGCTATTTTCATTAAGAGACATGTGTAAGAACACAGTATAGACCAGAAGAAACTAGGTGAGCTGGTGCTTTTGCACATTTAAAGACCAAACTTCCAACTTCAAATAGAAGAATATCAATAAAGGTATTGCCTAGAAATGAAGAAACATATACTCTTGGACAGGTTTAAAAGTTTCTTGTTTTGGGTATTTTGAAATATACTTTTTCTTCTGTTGATGATAAATGTAACTCTAAGAATAGATAGACTTTAATAAGAAAATTAGCCAAAACAGAAAAGATAATATATCACATGCAGAGGCTTAGTCAAAATTATAGATACATTTTGTTTATATAGCAATTTAAATGTTAAAAAAGTAAGTACTCTCAATGCTAAATTCTTAATTGTCCTCTTCTTCAAGGTCCCCCATAATCTGGGTTCCAACCTTTATTCCTACCCTGGAGAGTAGTGTTTGGCTCTTTGCCATTGTTGGGCACTTGCCCATACCCTGTTTGCCAAGGATAATCTTCTAACTCTACACTGCTGAAGTTTAAATCATACCTCCTTCAGGAAGGCAACTCTGGTTAATCACCGGGAAATATCTCTAGAATGTACTGTCTGTATCTACTATTTGGTACTTACCACATAATTTCTTATATTGTTATCTAAATTTTCAACACGTGTGTGTGTGTGTGTGTGTGTGTGTGTGTGTGTGTGTGTGTATTATCTCTGTCACCTGTCAGATGAGCTGGTGGAGGCCTTAGGGTTTTTGTTACATTTTTTAAAGTTTTAACAGCACATATATAAGTATCTTTCACAGGTGGCATTCAACTATATTTTTCATGACTTTATCTACTAGAATACAATCAACATGTTTCCTTCAAAAAAGTTTTTTAAATTAAGCTTTCACATGAGTTTCCAAAATGATGGAATATTTTATATTTTCCTATTTAATAGGAAAAAAGAGACGTTTTTGATATCTTCACTATTATTTCTTAAGAAAATGACTGTCAAGAAAAACTTGGAAGAATCATTTGCAATACAAACCAAATTTTAAAATTCTCATTGGTTGCACAAAAAGTGGTTTCTAATACTTTCTAGACTGATAATGAGTTTTACTGAGTTAATGTTATTACTTTTTTTTTTTTTTTTAGTAAATTCCAATCCATGCATTCTGGAGTTTTCCTAAATCTGTCCTTTGAAAGACAGTTTTTCTATTGTACATACCCAGAGAACACCTATTCACATTAGGTTAAAAATGTCAATGTGCTGAAACTGCTTTACACTCACACCTACAAAGTTAATAATCATACTCACTGAATCTTTTTTATGCAAACCTAAGACTAAAATATGGTAGAGTTTCCTGCCACTTACAATTCATATTACTTCCCCAGGAAACGATGAACATCTGACAATCATATTAAGCACACTCCCCTGCAATCAGGTTCCTGAGATATTGTCTGCTCAGCATCATGACACTTAGCTCTAGTCAATCAATCATGCAGCTAAGGAACACAAAGAGTCCTTCACAAATGCTTAAGAAATAGATGACACTGTGTCCTGGACCTGTTCTCATCTGGCTTGTTAAATTTAAGTTCAAGCAGAATGTTGTGGAAGGGGCTCCAGTTCTGGGATCAGAAGAGCTGAGACTGAATTCAAACTAAACCGTTTACTGGCTGGGGGATTCCTGTGAACCAAGTTGCTGTTTCCTCATTTGTAACATAGGGGTAATACTGCCTACCTCACACAGGGTTGTTCCAAAAGTTAAATGAAGTAATGTGTATAAACATTTATAGGCTATTAAGCATTTAACAGGGGTCAGCTATTTTTATAGAAATACAAATCAATTTTACTTTAAGATAGCCAATGTCTGGAAACAATGTGCCAGCATAAGCATTTGCCAATTAACAGTAGTAAATAGCTGAATTTTGCCTTTAACAATACTTATAATTATTACAGTTGAGTACTTCTCCCTACTTCACACATTTATAGAATATTTTTTAACATTTGCCTATGTATATACCATTTTTAAATATCAGTTACATCACAACAAGACAGAATGTCTTTTTCATATAACCATGGGTTAAGACTAAGTGGTAATTCTGTACAGCTCTTTGAGGGCATTAAAGCACTTGAAATAACTTTCAAGGACAATGCTAAAGTTCATCCAGGACTTTTTCCTAATAATGAATGGAAATACTTACTCAGAGTTCATTCATAAAAGATTTACATCAACCTTTTTTCACAAACAGCATTTTCTGTAATTTAACAGGCCTCAGAATCCCTTCTGGCTTTTTTTTTTTTTTGCATTGTTGTTAATTATTAACAGTGATCTTTGCATTCTAAGCAAGGAAGTAAACATTCATAACCACACCAGGGTATTATGAGTTGTTATATTTGAAAATATACATCTTCCCCCAAATTTTTTATTTTAAAAATATGGATATATGAATGATAAATGCCTATCTGAAGGAAGAACACTACAGGAGGAGGAAATAGGAAATGTCTTTAAATTTGCTAAGGTCCTGATGCAGGAAACAAGCTACAGTATTTGGAAAAACACACAAAGATTGTATTGCTCAACAGGAATAACTGAGAAGGAAAATTGTAGGAAATGAAGTCAGAGAAGAACTAGTAAGCTATAGCAAAGAGTTTTGTGGGAATCTGTTGGAAGATTCTGAGTAAGAAAGCAACATGATCTGACTTATTTTTAGAGAATTTCTCTGTTGCTGTGTGGAGAATGACCTACAAGAGGCCAAGAAAAAGGGATATGAGTTAAGAAGCTATTGCAGAATTTCAGGTAAGAGATGATGGTGGACCAAGATGGTAGAGGTAGAGGAAGTAAGAAGTGGTCAGTTTCCTACATATTTTAAAAGTTGAAAAGGAAAGAACTACTGATGGACTGAATGAGTGATGTGAAAAAAAAAAGAAGAATCAGGGTGCTTCTTGGTTTGGGGCCTAAACACTATGTGAATGATTACATCATTTACAAAGGTGGAGAACACTTTGGAAAAAGTTGTTTCCATAATAAAAATCAAGAGTTCTGTTTCAAATGTGGTAAGTTTGAATTACTTATTTTACAACCAAGTAGAGACATTTAAACAAATGAGTCTAAAGCCATTAAATTGAATTAGGAAGTAAAACTCACCTAGAGAGTAAGAACAGAATAGAAAACAAGTTATCAGAGAAATGAACCCTGTGGTTCTGCAATAATTACAGGTGGAGAAAAAGAAAAGAAGAAGCAAAGGCAGCTAGGGGAGAGCAGTCAGGAATATAACTAATCTGACTTTATGACTATGAATAAATAGCTCTCTGCTCTGGATTTCCCCAGTATTGAATGGAGGCCCCCAGAGTGATGATCCAACCTCTGTAGGACCTAAGTCTGTGACTAAAAAACCCATTATCTCTCCATCATAAAGATCTACCTACAGATAAACTAGGCAACAGTAATGAGAACAGAGTAATATGTTTTATTTTTATTTATTTCCAAAGATTTGGTAACTTAATACTAAAACTTAACACTCAGAATTTTATATGAACTTAGAGTACTGTTTGTTTAACATCAGCTTCTTATATTAGTAACCAGTATGTTACTAATAGATGTACAGTATTTGCTCAATGAATAAGTGATCATACAATATTTTTGTTTTCATTCCAAAAACTTTATCTTGCAGTTCTGCAATTCAATGCTTACCTTAAAACCTAAAGCAAAACATGAATCCTGTTACCAAATATCTAACTCTCAAAATTTAAGAGAAAGAGGAGAATTAACAAATACAGTCTTTAGCAAATAATAAGAGTAAACCAACATAAAATAATAGAACACAGTCAATTTTTTAACTGAAAATCATTATAATTTATTATCTTTGGCATAAGAATTCTGAACAATCCTATATATGTGCAATTAACTCTAAACATAACAAATAAAAACAAATGTATTATTATGGAAATGGTGCATATTCAAATAAAGAAGAAAGGTAAACAAAACCACAGAAAACATCCCAGTATATTTTATGAAGGCTACATGAGTATAATTGATATTGTTAAAGCTATTTCTAAATGAAGTTTTAAAAAAATTACGGCCATGTCTTATTTAAACTGTGCAGCAAGTGATTAACAGTTAATCTAAGATACTTTCTTCTAAGATTGTTTTCTTACGTAATATTAAGAAACTGTAAGCATGGTAAATGATGATAGGTTACTTCCTCTATATGCAGGTCCTATAAAAAAGGTTTAAAATGCTACAACTTTAATTATTTTTAACTGTAAATAAATGATTTGAGAGCCTTCCATGACTGATTCTGGGAATTTCAAGCACAAGGCAACTAGTGTTTCCCTATTAAAACCTATTTATTTTGCCTCAAATAATATGATAAGGATTTATACTAAGCTCACATGTTCCTATTTTTTATCAGATGGCTTCTAAAAATCAGTACCTTTTGGGCTGAACTGTATACCTGCATATATGATCAAGTAAAACAATACTGCAGAAGTTGGAACACTTTTCAAAAATAAAAAAGGAAATAGCAAAGAATGTTAGCTCACAGATAAATTCCTGGATCAAATCTGGATCAGCAAATAACATAAAATAGTGAATTTACTTACTATCAAATATATATTTTTAATGAACTATACTTGAGACAAAACACTGTTGTTTCACACTATACAGATCATGTTGCAGGTTCATTACGATGAGAGTACTCATAGTTGATTACTGACCGACTTCCTTATGTCACCTCTCTAGAAGGTATTATAAGTAAAAAAAAAAGTAGGACATTGGCTTCTGAAAAATGTAAGGCACCAAAATTTTAATTTGCATAAGATAAGCCTGCCTAAGCCTTATAAACCTGAGGTAATGTATGTGAGTTTGACTTTACATTTATACTAAGCTAGTTAAAGATGGATTCCATTCATCTTAGTGTATATATACACACTAAGTTTAGTGCTTAATTTAACAAACAGCTGAGGAGTAATGCACTGTATAAAATCCTATTACTCACTAGAGGAAGTGAATGAGTCAGAGGCAGGCACTGCAATCACTGGGTTATACAGACATTAAGTATCTAATGTTCTAATTCAGACAAGCACCTTAAGTTAATCAAATGCATTAAACTGAGTAAGTCTGCTGAGAGACTGCAATGCATAGTGCAAAAGGAATAAATCAGTTAAATTGGCAAGATACTCAAAATGACATCGACTGTTTCTTTCAAATTATCATTTTTTCAAGTTGATTTAATTTTGTTAGGTTTTAAAAAGTATGATGTCAGAAAAAAAAGTTAATAATGCCTAGCATGCATTTCATTTTAATGGAGGAAAAAGAAAATGGCAGGAGAAAAACAATAAAATTTATTAATTAAATATGCTTTTCTAAACGTCAACCTCCTATATTACATGGGCTATGGAGATCTTTATTTGTACTATAGTATGTATTTAATATGTGACCCATATCTGTTTTTCTGTTTTACTCATGTTTTACTATTTTATTCATGGGGTGGAAGGGCTGAAAATGAAATATACTCATATATGTCCAGTTTTGTGTTTTCATATTTCCTTTATAATGATAAAAACTTTGACTATAGATGACAATACTTGGAAATACAATATAACAGCATGTCAGTTTAGGGAGTTGATGTAGTGTAAGTTTAAGGCTATTTAACGTATTATTCAACATTTCAGATCACCGAAATATATCAAAAAGAGAAACTGACTAGACACATTCAAGGGATTAGAAGGTAAGACTGGAAACCAAAAGATTAAAAATCAACCTAATATTTCACTTGAGAGAATAACTGTTCTTATTTGAAAATAATTCTTATGTTTTGTGAAGGCAAATTTGTAAAAATAAAAAGCAAAGATGTTTTAGCTCACAAATTTCATCTCTCTTCCAAGTGTGTCAACCATGGAAAACACACTCATCACAATATATGTGTGTGTGTATGTGTGTGTATATTTATTCATCTAAATATAGTAACTTCTGGCTGGTCTTTGTGGGTTATGATCTGTGAGACTTCCATATTTTTTTTCCTGTGGCAATAGGAAAAGTTTGATGCACTTGTGTGAAAACTTGCTTTTAAGCAAACTAATGAGGACACTTTACCATTCTGATACAGTAACCTTACAGCCTTGCACTGTTGACATGTGGGACATGGCCAAACATTTAATATATGTTTAATTGGAGTACAAGGAGAAAAGAGATTGAGGAAGAAGCAACAGCTGATGAGATAACAGCTAAGGAATCTCCTCAAACTAACAAAAACATCAATCAACCTGCAAAAAGTTCAGTAAACCCCAAACAGGATAATAGAATTTCATACCTGGACACATGTTAGTTCAACTGTTGAAAGTAAAAGCAACAATAAAATTCTTAAAAGTGGCTGGAGAAAAGGCACATTAATTTCAAGGCACCAATAAACCAAACTAGGGACTTTCAACACTAACTATGGGTTCAAGAGTCAATAGAATGACATCTTTAACTACCTGCCCAAATTGACACTTACAGAACTTTACTCTCCCAAATCACAGAATATATAAGTGCACATGGTATGTTCAACAATAATAGACCATCTGCTGGCCCAAAAGCAAATCTCAATAAATTCCAAAGATTTAAATTCTAAAAAATGTTTTATGAAATTAAATTATACATCAATAATAACATATCTGTAACCACTTGTAAATATTAGACAAAGTAGACTTTATAACAAGAAACATTTTTTTACTTCCTTTAAAGAAAGGAAATAAAACTTGCCAAGCTAGAATTCTACATCCAGTGAAAAGAGCCATCAAAATAATAATAATAATAAAAATAAGGACATTTTCAGACACATGAGAGCTGAAAGAATTCTTTTCCAGTAGATTTTCACTAAAGACATGCCAAAAATATTTCTTTAGACTAAAAGAAAATGATCTCAGATGAAAGGATAAACTTTTGGAAAAAATGAAGGGTACGCAAAATGAGAAATATGTCAATACACATAAAAGAATCATGATGCTTAAAAGTTAAGGTAATAACAATGCCTTACAAGTTAAAATATGTAGAGATACCACAATAGTTAAAAAATACATGACAGTAGTAAAAAGAAAAGTGACAATTGTTAAAAAAAAATACAGAAGAGGAAGTAAATGGACTTAAAGTAATGAAAGATTATTGCACTGTTTGGGAAGTGGTAAAAATACCAACTGTAAGGTAGACATTACTAAGTCCAACAATGCCTATTAAAATCTAATGAAACTTATGGGAAAAAAGGAACATATAACTAAAAAGTTAATGGAGGAGAAAAAAGTGGAATGAAAGACGCTTGAATAATCCAAAGGAAATAAGGAAAAGATGAATAAAGGAACAAAAGATGTGAGGGAAAAACAGAAAACAAATAGCAAAATGACAAAATTAAACTCAAATATATCAGTAATTGTATTAAATGTAATTGGACTAAGCAATCTACCTAAAAGGCAGAGACTATCAAATTGAATTAAAAATAAAGCCAATGAACCAATTATATGCTATTTGTAAGAGGCATGCTTTAAATATAAGTACAGAAGTTGAAAGTAAAAGTATGAAAAATGATATCACACAAATGCTAACCAATGAAAGCTGGAGTGGCTATATTGTATCATACAAAGTAGTTCTATTGCCAGTAATGACAGAGGAGATCATTTCAGGCTCAAACCTCCAACAGGTAACAGTTATATTCTGCTAAAAATATAAAAACTAATAATCATAAAGCAGTAATGGCTCTCAAAAGCATGCAGAAACGAGAGGGGAGTCAAAGGAAGGAGAACAGCTTTGAATGAGTTTCCCATTTTCATGGCTTTTCCACTGAAGACAGACTGCAATTGGTGCATTAAGAAAAACTGACAGAATTAAAGGAACAAATAGACAAATGCACAATTACAGGGAAGATTTTTACAGCCTTTCACAGTAACTAGTAAAACTACTATAGAAAAAAATCAACAAAGATAATAAAAATCTGAACAACACTGTTAACTACCTGCCCAAATTGACACTTACAGAACTTTACTGCCCTGAATCACAGAATATATAAGTGCACATGGTATGTTCAACAATAATAGAACATTTGCTGGGCCAAAAGCAAATCTCAGTAAATTCCAAGGATTTAAATTCTAAAAAATGTTTTATGAAATTAAATTATACATCAATAATAACATATCTGTAACCACTTGTAAATATTAGACAAAGTAGACTTTATAGCAAGAAGTATTTTTATAGAAAAGGACATTATATTCATATGACAAGGCAATGTTTATAGTTTTTAGAACTGATACCTGATCAAACCTCTAGCTCTACCTACCAATTATTAGGAAATACAGGGGAACACAGTGAATGACAATTTGGTAATGCGATCAGGAAAATCCAGGGATACTCCTCAGAACAAATGATCAGCTTTCTTTAACAAATATATTGCAAGGAAAAATACAAAAAGGAACCCATTGATTAAATAACTTAAGAAACATGGCCATGTTTTGCCATATATGGATCTTAATTGAATCTGGTTCAAAGAAACAAAATGAAATATATATATATATGGGAATTAGGATGCCTGACAGGATACTGATAGTAAAAATTTATTTAATAATGGTGTTCTAGTTATGTTTTTAGTAAGTGTTTATCACTTACAGATATACCATAAAATATCTATGGATAAATGGGATTAAACAATAATGTCAAGGGTTTGCTTCAAAATAATCTAGGGGTAGTAGTTACAGGGAGAGCAGGGGGTTGTGGGTATAGATGAAACTATTGGCTCAGACTTGACAATTGCTGAAAATGAGTTACAGCTTCATTGGAACTTATTCCATATTGTCCCCTCTTGTGCATATGTGTAAAATTCTGCATTACAAAAGTTTTTTAAATAAAAAGGCATATAACTATAGTGCCATGAATTATGAGATGAGCTGTGAAAGGCTGTTTTGTTCTAAAATATATAGATAGACAGATACAAATACTTTGTTCTACAAGTAACCTCACTCAGCATTGTTTCATCAGTCTGACCTCTGATAATTTTTCAGAAAACATTAGTTGAACAAGCAAATAAATGGGAGCAAGGAATTATTGTGTGTATGTGTGTGAAATTTCCCTGATTAATAATGATACTGAGTACTTTTTAATATATTTATTCACTATTTAGATTCCCTTTTGGGCAAAAAGTCTGTACATGTCACTAAGATAAAAACAGAGCATTTTGTAAGTCCTCTTTATATATTCTGGATATAAGCCTACTGTCAGCTATGTGGTTGCAAGTATTTTTTCTCACTCTGTGGCTTATTTTCCCTCTCTTAATGGTGCCTACTGATGGATAAAACAATCTTAATTTTAATGTAGTCAAATAATTAAATGTTTTCTATCTTAGTTACTGCTTAGTTACTTACTGCTCTAGAAAACAATTTCTGTTCTGAGATCATGAAATAATTCTTTTGTATGTATCTTTAAAATATTTTAAAAAGTATAATAAATATAATAAATGCCTTTTTATTAAAAAAAACTTTGGTAATGCAGAATTATTACCTTTTTTCACATTTAGTTCTCTTATCCATCTGGAATTCAGTTTTTTACTATGATGTGAAATAGGGCTACAATTTTCTTTTACAAGATAGATTCCCTTATTGCAATAAAATCAATTGAAAAAATCCATACTTTCTCAATGCCTGCAATGCCCCTTTTCATCAATATGTCATCTGTTTATGCACAAGTTTGTTTCTGGGCTCTATTCTGTTCCGGTCCTGTTATTTTATCTTTGGGTCCATGCTATACTACCTTAATTATTATAACTCTATAACAAGTTCTGCCATGTATTTTTCATTATTTAAGGTTCTCCTGGCTATTTTTGGCTCTTTGCACAACCATATAAGTTTTAGAATCACATCATAAATTTCTACACAAAAACTATGGTGATTCTGAATGAGTTTGGATACAAGTCAGTTTGGGGAAAAACGGCATTTTAACAATACTGAGTTTTCCAATGCATATATTTCACACCTTCTAATTAGGTTTTTCTAAAAAAAAATTTATTATCAAAGTTTTACAGTTTTCTCCATAGAGGTTTCACACCTTTTACTAGATTTATTCCTATGAACTTGATACTTTTTGATGTTATTACAAATACAATCTTTTAGAAGTTTTTATTTTCTAATTGGATGGTTCTAGAATACAGAAATATAATTGACCTTGTATAGTGGTATTGTATTCAACAACCTTGCTAAGCATGTATTAATACTTAAAATTAATTAGGTATTATTTTTTATTTTCTCTCCACATGATACCATTTGCTAACAATGAAAGTTTCATTTCTTCCTTTTGAATCCTTACCCATTTTCCTTTTCTAGTCTTACTTCATTGCCTTGAATCACCAGTGTAATGCTGACAAGAATAATAGGCATTCTTGTCTCATTTCTGGTATCAGAAATAAAATTTTTAACCTCTTATTCTAAGTATGATGTTTGCTGTTTCTTTATAGATACCCTGTAAGATATTAAAGCTACATTCTGTTCCTATTTTGAAATGAGTTTTCAACATAAATGAAAAAATTTTGTTAGTTTTTTAAATCATCCATTGAAATGATTGTATGATTTTTTTATGTAATCTGATATGTGGCAAATTACATTGTTTAGTAATATTAAACAAAACATGTATTCCTTGAATAAACCCAATTTAGTCATATTTTCCTTTTTAAAACTTACTCAATTTACTTAACTAACCTCTTTTATTTTTTAAGATATTTACATCTAAGTTCAAAAGTAATTGTCCTATAATTTTTACAGCTGTATTATTCTTGCTAGGTTTTTAGTATCAAGGTTATGCTGGTCTCACAAAATGGATTAGGGAATAGGCACCCTTTTACTTTTTTTTTGCATAAAAATTAAGTGTTTCTTTTTTAAATGTGTGGTATTACCAGCCACTGAAGCCACAGAGACTTAGATTTCTTTAGTAAAGGGCTTTTAATTACATATTCAGTTTCTCTAACCTTATGAGATTATCAGTTTTTCTTCTTATATCTTTTCTGAAAGTTGCATTTTCTAGGAATTTGCTCATTTCTACTAAATTTTCAAGTTTACTGACATAGTTGATGACAATATCCTCTTATTTTGATCCATAGGATGCTCTGCTGGAATGGAACATTTATTTTTCAAATTATAAGGCATATGTTTTTGATTTTTCTTTCTAGCCTCAGAAGCTTATTCTGCCTTTCTATTGTAAAACACAATCATACAAACAGCAACAACTTCAAATAGGACAGTAGCTTCAGTAACCTGTATTCCAAAATTATCTAAGAAAGACAGCTGTCTGGATTTAAAGCTCTCTGAGATTGGAATCATTAATTCTTTCTTCAGTAATTTGATTTCAAATTTGTTCACTCATTAAACAAAATTGCAGATATAAGGATAAAAGAATCCTTGCTGAAAAGAAACTTACTGTCTGGAAGCCATTCCAGTAAAGAAACAACACAGTCTAATGAGATAAATTTTACTCTGTATGATACAGGTGGGCACAAGATGCTATGGAAGGAGAGAGGACAGGTATTCTACTTTTCCTGTAGGACTTAGTTTCATGTGTGGGGAAGAATGGTGGAGCAGTAGGAATTGAAAGTAGACAGAGATAATGTCACAGAATGTGAATTATGTCCCACTAACGATTCTGGAAAGAGTGTATAATGGGTAGCATTGACATCTTTTAAATGATCTGGTTTGCATTTTAAAAAGTTAGAAATGAGGAATAATTTCAGGTAGTTATGAGGTGAATAACTTCAACAACTTAGAATTATCTAAAATAAATGCTGTAATCCTACCTATTAACGAAATAAATACCTATTATCTATAGAAGTTTAAAAGTAAAAGTTAAAGGCTTGAGATGAGAAGCTGCTCGCAGTTCCTCCCTCCTGAGTAACAGAGATGAAGTATAAGCAGACTTCTCAGGTTTACATACCTATAACAAGATGCTCCATATGGACATTCAGGCCTGTCATCTACCTCATCTTGACACATGACTGGTACACATCCATAATCACTATCATCAGGGTGGCTGAAGTGTTGAAAATGGACAGGATTCTTCCTATGAGGGTGGCAAATATACTGTCAGAAAAAAATAATAGGACATACTAGATTTTCTAGAAAAACTAATAGAATATAGCAGGAAACCAAGCAATATACATCTGATTATTCCAGACAGTGAATCAACTGTTAAAAACAAAACTCCTGACATCTAGTAAGAACTCTCATGGCAGCAAAATAAATTTCTGGTGACATGTGGTAAGTCATGAACGTCATGGACAATTTACAAACACTATTTTATGTAGAATATATATATATATATATAATATAAATATTACAAGCCTACACAGCATAAGTAAAGACTTAAAATGAACATACCCATGCACCTTCTGCCAAGATAAAATACAGAAAATTACCAACTTTCTAGAGGTCCTTATATATCCCCTTCCATTCATTAAACCCATTTTACTATCCAAGGGTAACTACTATCCTGTCATCTAAAACATGTTGGTCAAACTTTTTTGGTCTCAGGAAAAAATTACTAAAACTCCAGACAGACCTTTTGTTTATGCAGATTATTTACCCTATTAGAAATTAAAAATGAGAAATTATAAAAGTATATTTATTTTAAAATAACAATAAACCTCTTATATATTATTGTAAATAACATGTCTGAACATAAATAACTCTATCTTCCAAAAAAAATTTGTGGAGATATTGTTTTATACTTTGGAAATTTCTTTAATGTCTGGCTTAACAGAGGGCACCTTGATTCTCCCATCTGCTTCTGCGTACAGTCATTAACAATAGCACAGATCATGTAGCTTCTGGGAAACTATTGTACACTTGTGAGTGAGAGAGTGAGAGTGAAGAAGGCACACAAGTACAGAAGTCCCAGTATTATTATGAAAATGGTTTTGAACTAACAGATTTCCCAAAGCATTTTGGGGCCTGGGACCCTCAGGGGTCTCTGGACTATACTTTGAGAAGTGGTCTTATAAAACAACATATTAGTTTTATGTGTTCTTGAATTGAAGTGGAAAAATATATTATGTACTTCTTTGAGAATCCCTGTTTATGTTTGTGTAGTATTGTTAACTCCATATTGTTGCATGTAGCAATATACTTTCTTCACTGTGTAACATCTACTGTATGAAGCTGCTATGATTTGTGCAGTATATAAATGATAGACTTTTAGGTTAACTCCAGTTATTGCCTTTTATAAATAATAGTGCCATGAACAGTCCACTGTTGAGGTGTGTGTGTGTATGCATTTTCTACCTATGTAGAAAACCCTAAAAATTCTACCAAAAAACCTGTTAGAATTAATGAGCTAATTCAGCAAAGTTACAGGATATAAAATCAACACACAAAAATCAGTTGTATCTCTATATACTCATAATGGACAGTCCCAGAAGTAAATTAAGAAAATAACTCCATTTATAATACATTTAAAATATGTTTTTAGGAATAAACTTAAGGAGGTGAGAGATTTATATATTGTTTTAATTTCTATTAAACAAGACACAAACAGAAAGACATTCCCTGCTCATGGAATGGAAGACAATATTGTTAAGATATCAATACTACACAAAGCAATCTACAGATTTCATGCAAAGCCTATCAAAATACCAATGGCATTTTTTGCAGAAATAGAAAAATCCATCCTAAAATTCATATGGAATCTCAAGGGATCCTTAATAATCAAAACAACCTTCAAATACAATGAAGTTGAAGGTCTCATACTTCCTGATTTCAAAACTTCTTATAAAACTATAGTTATCAAAACAGTATGGGACTGGCATAAAGAAAGGCATATAGAAAAAATGGAAGAGAATAGAGAACCCAGAAATAAACTCTCATATACATGGTCAAAGGATTTTCAACAAAGGTGCCAAGACAATTCCATGGGAGAACAACAGTCTTTTCAATAACTAGTACTGGGAAAGCTGGATTTCACAAGGAAAAGTATGAAGTTTGGACCATTCCCTTATACCATATACAAAATTAACTCAAAATGTATCAAAGACCTAAAATATAAAATTCTTAGAAGAAAAAAGGGGGGAAGTTTCACGACACTGGATTTGGCAAAAATTTCTTGCCAAATGCAAAGGCAACAAAAGTAAAGATACACAGACTACATCAGCATTTAAAGGAAATTCTAACATGTGCTACAACATGGGTGTACCTTGAGGACATCATGCTAAGTGAAATAAGCCAGTCACAAAACAGCAAATGATTCTACTTATATAACACATCTACAGTAGTCAAATTTTGCTTCTTTACTCTCCAACCATTTTTGTGCTACTTTCATATATTGTATACAAAACTATATCATTGCTTTATAGTCCATATTCATTTATATTTATGCTCATTTTTTCCCTCCTGAATGTCTATGCTTTTATTTTGTTGTTATTTTATTTAACACAGGATTGAAAAGACGTAACTGCTTTAGAGACATTTAATTTGAAGAGCCTGTACAGATTTGGGTGCATGACATCAAGGGACTGATTATAACTACCCTTGAGCAATAATTTTCTTTTAGGAGACACAGAACATGTAAATAAATAATTAGAAATCAATGGCTAGATATTAAATATTAGATTTAATATTAGAAACTGCATGAGGAAAAAAATGCATAGAATAGAGGATGAGCAATTTGGGGAAGAATGGCCTTATCAGAAAAGGACTCAAAAAGGAGTTGAATGGGTACAGGGTCTTTAAGCAGGACAGGAGTGAGAAAAAGGAAACAGCATGTCCAGAAGATATAAAACAGCAATGGTGCACCTAAAGAATTACAGGGGGTCAGGGCCTTCTGGACTATGTTAAGAAACCCAGAGATTTCAGCTGCTGAAAGATTCTGTACAAGGGAGTCATACTGTTTCTCTTCCTTCTCTTCTGTTTATCTTTGTTTTTATTTTTTTAGCCAGATCACTTAGGCAACAATGAGAAATATGAACTTGAGGAAGAGTGTAGAGATGTAGGAGATTATTTACCTGTCCCAGAGACCATAGCATGAACTAAAACTGGCACTGAGGTTAGAGAAAAGATATCTTTAAATGATTGTTATGACGCACATATATACCAGAACTCAATATATGTTACCTTCTCCCCAAATGTAAACATTTTGTTTTCAAGACTTTAATGGTAAATATTTCTTAGGTATGAATTATATATATCCAAATTAGAGAAAAATTAAAATAACTATTCATAAGCTATGACTGATTAAAACTAATATGTATTATCATGAACTATGAATTCATTATGACCTTAATAAGGCATTTGATCACCTTTAACAAAGACAAATGCCAATGTTGACTACTGTTATAGACTAAATTGTGTCCCTGTAAAATTCTCATTAAAGTTCTAAGCCCTAATGTGAATATATACAGAAATAGGGCCTTTAAAGAGATAATTCACATTACTTAAGGTTATAAGGGTAAGGTCTTAATCCAATATGGCTAGTGTCCTTATAAGCTGAGGAAGAGACCCCAGGGATGTGCATGCACAGAGAAAAGATTATGTGAGGACACAGCGAGAAGGCAGTCATCTGTAAACCAAGGAGAGAGGCCTCAGGAGAAACCAAATCTGCCCATACCTTGATCCTTACTGCCAGCCTCCAGACAAGATAGTAAACTTCTAATGTTTAAGCCATCTTAAACATGAGGTATTTTGTTTGAGGTATTTTGTTGTGGTTTGAGGTATTTTGTTGTGGTGGCTCTAGTGAACTAATATAAATATCCAACAGAAATTTTTTAAAAATATAAAATAATGTAAATTTTATATACTTCTATAAGTTTACACATTAGGTTCAGTAGGTGGCACTAAGGTCATTATGAACAGACAAAATTGTGAAAAAATGCATAAACTATAACCACTTAAGTTGAAAAATATGGTTATTCAAGTGCTAAAATAGCAATGCATTTTAAAGAGATAATATGAATATGAAACTAACAGAGTATGTAATATAAATACACTACTGAACAGAAGACAACTAACTACTGTAACATAGCAGTAAGATATTTAGTTTAACAAGTTGTAATGACAAAGATGTACGTCTGAAATATGGCTGTATAATTATAAACATGCAAGCATAAACATTATAGATAAATTATAGCCTAAAACTAAAGGATTAAGTTTGAATTCAGAAAATACGGAATTAGAAAATACAGTACAATGTAATCAAATGAAGTAAGTATAGGGGCAATCACTTAATCTAGGAAATGCATATTCATTTGTCTTACCTTATGGTGATTCAAAAGCCCATTAGAAAAATATAAAGGAAAATGTACAAGTATAAAAAGATGGCTAAACAGAACCTAAAATTCTCTTGATACTTATACTATATGCAACTATTTATGGAGCCATCTTTCTAGTATCTAAATAAGACATTAAATAAGCAGGTATTTAGGTCTGAGTGATTAAATTTTCTAGTCTGGATTCCCCACTTCAGATCACTGCATTAATCAGCATGTCTACATACAGAACATTTAATTCCCCACTATATCTTAAAAGCCTCTAGCAGGATTTGCTGGAATGTATACTGAGAAAGTGCAAGCCAGCAAAAACATGATAAAGCTTCTAATCTTTAGGCCAATGGGTTTTATTAGGCTTTTAATACACTATAGCATATTACCTTCCTACCTACATGCTACTGAAATGATGGAATTATATGCTATCTGTAATTTCATTTTACCTGTAACAGTTTGCCCCATACATGCAGGGTGTCCTTTTGACCTTGTTTTCTTCAGAACCTTGTGGAACTGAATCAGTTGCCTTTGCATGCAGTGTTTCAGGATTGGAGGGATCAGAGCTGGACACAGGATGAGAGCCTTGGGACTCATTGTTGAAGGACTTCTCCTCAGCACTCAAACAACTCTCAGAACAGCTCCCCGCCTTGTCTTCCTTATTTGGTGTTCCTTTAGTGATGGTTTTATGTTCAGAAATCTTACCAAGTTCTTCTACTGGCATTTTGTTTCTCTGTATATTAGTCTTCATATTATTTTCCTCTGTGTCACTTAATGTGGTTGTAGAAAATGATTGTGGCACTTCCTGTAAGACAATCAGAAAAAAAAAAATGAAACATGTATTTAAAAATACATAAATTTAAGCATAAAAACATGAAAATATACGATTCATTGAATATATATATTTAAAAACTTTCAAGATGCACATTTTAAAGTTATTAATACCATTTACTAAGTCTCTAGTTTACTAACTGTAAAACAATCTACAGCTTTTAGAAAAAGAATCTAGTTGTATCAAACTCTCACAATCATATCAGATACTCAGGAAAAAGTAACCAGAAAAATACAAATGCAACACAAGAAAATACAAAGTTTGTTTACATTTGAAAAAGATCTTTCCCTAAAGAAACTTACTAGTCTCTTAATTTCCCATTGATGTATCACACTTTTAACATGCACTGTCCTTATAATTTCTTGTAAGTTACTATTATACTTTATTTCTAGCCTCTAAATATAATCATGTAGCTGAATCATAAAATCATGTAGCTGTAGCTGAATCATAAAATTGCTCCTCTCTTACAGAAAAATTTACATGAAGCTATGTTATGACCAACTTAGAAAATAAATGAGTCCTTTGAAGTGGTCTAAATAAAAGTTTCAGTTTAAGCAATTAAAGGTATTTTAAAACAAGTATATATTCTCCTTAGCACTGAAGAATTTTTTCTGTACTTAACACCAGCACAAAGAATAAGCCTAGTTGTATCCTATTAAAAATGACCTCTTAATTACTTATACTTCCTGTGGAATAGAAGCATTGCTCAGATAAACCTCGGTCCTCCTGGCTACCATTTCTGGGATGTGATGACAACCTAACAGGTATAAGGTATACATGAATGTTTACCCCCAATAATAACTAAGGACTCAGATATGCTGGTTGCCATCTGGAAAAAGTACGTTTTGGTATTAGTTAATATCTAACAGCTCAAATTTCTTGAGAAGACATCACTAGCATGACTTCTTCTGGACTAACCACTTAAGTGTTGGACATTCTTTGCTTTTTTAAGAAACATAGTATATAACTTTAAAAGTGCCACCCAACTGACTGAAGACCTTGCAAAAGGAACCTAGCTCTTACCAGGGTCCTGTACCGCAATAAATAGCCTATGGAAAAAGCAATCATTTGGCTACCCCGTGGACCTGATCCTCAGCTGGTAGCATTCAAGCCACATTCCTCTAATACACACACTCTTTTCTCCCAGGCTGCTCAATTACACCCCAATCTCCTGTCTCTTCACTATAGGACCAACTGATACATGCCACGGCCTGACCCTCTGGGGAGGAAATAGGGCGATTCTGACCCATCTCCTCACTTGGCAGTCCAGTCAACTCTCACCAATTCTCTTTTTCCCTGTTTATAATGTAATGGGGAGAGTTAGCAAATCCACTGGCTCAGCAGATGTTCAATAAAATTCCATTGTGTTATTCTTATTGGCATTCCACAGTGAATTCTCATAGAGCACTTCTCTCCTCTTGATTTTAGAAAGGGAGAAAATGACCTCTGCCCACAAACACAGCACTCCCCCAAATGTTAAAATCTTCTGGCTTCTTAGCTCTCTTTGTATACAGCCTGGGATGGGATGGTGAACACTTCACATGCTTTAAATAATCCCACAGGTAAGGTCTGGCTCTCATTGCTGGGACTCTTTTCAAATGGAAGGCCCTCAAACTTAGTGTTTCTGTCTCCAGCTTTGGGACTCAGCAACAGCTTTGGGGCAACAGGGAAAAAAATCCCACCTAACATCCTGACACACTTATTACGGGGAAAAAAAACATAGCTAGGGAAGTAGTTAAATACATTAGAATCCCTTCTTACCATGAAATGCTATATACAGAGACTGAAAAGATCTATAGATCTAGGTAGGGATCTATATATGGCTAAGGACTCTTTTAAACAAAACAATATATACACTATGATTCCATTTGGCTTTTTAAAAATTCCCTAAAAATCTATATGTGCATTTACTTGTATAAATCCCAATGGAAAGGTTTAGGAAAATACAAACCAAAATATTAGTAAGGCAATGGGACTAAGGGATAAGGCAAATCAAGATTTTCACTTTTTACTCCACATGCTTCTGATTCTATTTTTTTTTACAACAAGCATGTATTATTTTGCCATTTAAGAAATAAAATGGGTTGATGAAATAGGTAAAGGGGATAAAGAGATATAAAATTCCAATTATAAAGTAAATTAGTCATGGGGATGAAAGGACAGCAGAGGGAATATAGTAAATAACATTGTAATATCTTCATAGATTGACAGGTGGTACTACACTTATTGTAGCAAACATTTTTAAATGTACATAATTGTCAAATCATCACATCGTGCATCTGAAACCAATATAATATTATGTATCAACTATACCTCAATTAAAAATGAATAAACTGAAAATTTTAAATAAATAAAGGAGAAACAAAGATGCTGCTGCTGGAGATGCACAGCTGAACTCTAGGTGGGCAAGGATGTTGGAGTCAAATGAAAACAAATTCAGGCAGGTGCCAGGTGCCTGCACGTGGGTAACACTTATCTTCACAGAGAGGTTTTCATCAGGTACCAGACAGCATTCCCCAGCCTGTCAAGTTCAAAACCCTGATTCTTATTTTCAGCTTACTTTTTAATCTGGTGAGAACTTATTACTTAAAAAAGTATTTTAAAACATATAGAAAGTCAGGGGGATTTTAAAGCTCTTGTCTTCCTGGGATTATGTTCCTCTAAGTTTTTGTGAGCTTGCTCCTACTTCCCTTCTAGCACCTTCTGGAGCAGGGCATTTGGGTCGTTTATGAGGAATTTGTATGGATTGCTTATGAGGATATTTGTATGGCATTCTAGGGTATGTTAAACAGTGAGGGCATTTCAATAAAATGGTGGAAACAGTCATTACCTTTTCTGTATATTACATAGTTACAAAAATAAAGATAAAATGTAAAAAAAATAAAAAATTAAATTAAAAAACAAACCAAAGAAAATGAAATAAAAATTATGAAATGTTTAGCATCGCTTTAACTCCTTCTACCTCCATGAAATTTAAAGAAGGATTTGCTTTTTTTAAAAGGCTTCACAAGGAGTATATCTTAACATGTTAATTTATTCTAAAACAGAAAATAATAATAGAGTCACAGACTCAATACCATGGATCAGGGGCTCTCGAATACATTTTAAGAGGCATAAAAGCTGGAATTCATAGTTCTTTATAGAACTCCATGAAATATTGATATTCAGTAGACTCTTGGCATTCAAAAATTGAACATTCATGGTTTCAATTATTTATAAATGACCCCCAAATCCATTACATGCAGTAATTTATAAGTCTGCTGAGAAACAAATTTGTACTGTGCCAACTGCAAAGCTCATGAGCCAGAGCAAGTCACTGAAGTGGAGAGTGAGGGAACAGGCAAGATGCAAGGTGCTTTGTACTTTGAAGAAGTAGAAGGAAGGCAGAGGGCTCTATATTTTATAAGCACCTACATGGCTTATTTCTTAGAATTAATGAAAAAAGTGAAGAATAAAGTGTGGGAGACTGGGGATTCGTGACAGAGGGGCCAGATTCCCTACACTGTAAAAATACATGCTAGAGACCTCAGGGATTAAGGAGCATGAAGGTGACCTTGGTGCTTGGAGGAGGCTGGAATGTAATGTTAAGGCTACTGAAATAGTCTGTTAACTTACCTAAAGAGTCATCCCTTCCCCTCAACCATCTGAAGTTTTAATGTACAAGACACAGGATAAAGAATATCCCCTAATACAAGTTCAATGAGGTAATTTGTTGTCTCCAAGTTGTGCTTGGAGAGAACATATGTACATAAATTGCCTTGTAAATCTTGTATTAAACTCATTACCCACATATTAAGGCCTAAACAATCCCAACCCACTCCTGCTTTCCCTCACTTTCCCCGGAAACAAACAAGTCCTGCAGTTTTGCTTCTTATACATTTCTCTAATCCAAAGTCTTTGTCTCAATGGTGCTAAATGGCCAATCAGGAGCAAAGGACGTAGGGTTCTTTAATGTGGTAAACCAATACTGAGACACCTTACTTAAGAGATAGCTGTGTAATAAGAGTTATAGTCTTCCTCTCCCCTGCTATTTTCATTAAGAAATATGAATATAAGGCCACAGCAGGCAACTATATACAGAGAAATGATGATACTTCACAGCCAGCTTATTTGCTCCAGCAGTTCTTACTACAGGCCAAGTTGGACCTACCTTGGCCGTATGACTGGGAATGGCTCTCATTGCCAAAGCAACCACTTCCATATACTCTAAGTGGAATGCTTCAAGTCTGCTTCCAAATGATCTGGATGTAACAGAACTCTCCCTTTAGCCTTCATCTGTATCTCCCTGTGAGACAGACTTTCACTTCCATCTACTAGACAGCTTTCATAGATACGCCCTGATTGGCTCAAACCAAACAAGTTCACCCCTCCCCAACGCTAAACCTACTGCTTCTCCTCTCTTCTGGTAAGAACATTTTCAGTATCTTCTCAATATTCTGTGTCATCAGGGTCTGTTAATTCTATCTCAACAATGTCTCCCACATCCATCTATTTCTTTCTGGTTCCAATGCTACCATTCCAGTTCAGGCCTTCATTCCTTGTGGCCTCCTAGGACAGGTTATTAAGCAGTCCCTGCCTCCATCTTACACATTGTTGCTAGAGCTATCTTCCTGACCATTTTACTCGCTTACTCAAAACCCCTTAAAAAGTCTCTGAGGTTGTAGTAGTTTCATGTATTTCTTTAGTCTGGCCTTCCCTGCCATCTGATTCATTCCCCAGTCTGCTTCAGTAGCTTCTTCCCCTGATCTTGCCCATCCATTTCCACGCAGATGTCCATATGTGCAAGCACACGACACTCCAGTGCAGACGCATCCATATGGACCACACATGCTTTCCTGCCTCTGTGCCTTTGCTCGCACTGTGCGGTTCACTGACAGTTCTCTTCATCACTAACTCCACTTGCGCACATGCCAGCCATCTTGCAACAGCTCACTCAAAAGCCTCCTTCAAAGAGATTAAATAAGTCTTTCCTCTCCCCACTAAACATATGCCTTCCACCAAACTAATATAAACAGGTAAGCCAAGATATCTTTGGGAATAGGGCATCTACCCCCAAAAGAGTATACTGTGTATATATCTCCTATCCCTGAGTATATTTTGGGGATTGCTATCCTGCAGGGTCTATGGTTGCAGATCACTGAAGGTGAGTCCAGACTGAGAGTACGTGTGGTGAAGGCAGTTCTGAGGGAACATGCTAGGCACCCACCCATAGTTTTGCCTGTGCCTTGGTGGGTGACTAATATCAAACAATATAAACTGCCTGGAGGGCATAAAGAGATTGGAGAAACTCTCTAGGACCTGGAAAAGGTAGGTATTTTAAAGCCCACCCATAGCCCTTTCAATTCCCCACTGTGACCAGTAAAAAAGTCAAATGGCTCCTAGTGTATGACTGCGGATTTCAGAGAACTGAATAAAGTCATACCCTCTATGCATGCTGCTGTCCCTCTATTGCAGGCCTGATGGATATCCTCAGCCATGAACTAGGAACATACCATTATATGGTAATCTTGCTAATGCCTTCTTTTCATTGACATTGAGCAGGAAAGTCAGGAACAGTTTGCCTTCACGTGGGAAGGACAGCAATGGCCTTTCACCATCCTTCCACAGGGATACCTCCACAGCCCCAACATCTGTCATGGACTTGTAGCCCAGGACTTGGCTACATGGGAGAAGCCGTCAACAGTGTGGCTGTACCATTATATTGATGATGTCATGCTCACGTTCAATTCTCTTTCAGATCTACAAGGTGCAGCACCTAGACTGCTGCAACATCTACAGGAGAAAGGATGGGCTGTGAACAATACAAGGGTTCAGGGACCTGTTTTGTCTGTCAAATTCTTGGGGGTCATCTGGTCAGGTTAAGACCAAAGTTATACCAGAAGCAGGTATAGATAAAGCCCAGGCCTTTCCTACCCCTACAACTGTAGCATTGCTACAGGAGTTTTTGGGTCTTTTAGGCTACTGGGGAGTGTTTATCCTGCACTTGGCACAAATTCTGAAGCCCTTATACCAGTTGGTATGAAAGGGCATCAGGTGGGACTGGGATGAGACATGTGCATCTGCCTTTACTACAGCAAAACGGGCAGTTAAGGCTGTGCAGGCCTTGAATGTGATAGACCCATCAAGGCCCTGTGAGCTGGATGTTCATGTAACTGAAGATGGTTATGGCTGGGGTCTCTGGCAGCAGCTTGAATGAACTCACTAACCCGCTGGATTCTGGTCACTACTCTGGAAAGGGGCAGAGGTATGATACACTTTGATAGAAAAACAACTGGCTGCTATATATCATGCCTTGCTGGCTATAGAACCCATCACTGGAATGGCCCTAATAAAGGTAATAACCACCTATCCCATCTTGGGGTGGGTACGAAACTGGACCCAAAAGCCAAAGAGTGGTGTGGCACAAACACCCACACTGGCCAAGTGGGGTGCTTACCTACAGTAGCATAGTGCCCTCTCTAGTAGCCCACTGAGTGAAGAACTCCAATGCTTATTGGGGCAGGTGACATATACTAGTGAAAAGCAGGAAGAACTTGCTTTTGAACGATTAGTAGCAGAAAGTCCCTATCGGGAGGGAAAAGCCCCTATACCTGAAGATGCATGGTACACAGATGGCTCCCACCGTGTGCAGCCCCCAAAATGGAGGGCCATAGCTTTGCATCCTAAGACTGAGACAATATGGATGGAAGATAGTGAGGGGAAGAGCAGCCAATGGGCAGAGTTGCGGGCTGTGTGGCTTGTGATCAGCCAGGAGCCCTCTCCTATAGTTGTCTGCACTGACAGCTGGGCTGTCTATCGGGGCTTGACCCTGTGGCTACCAACCTGGTACCATGCCAACCAGCTGGTTGGTCACGGACCCTTTTGCAGGCAAGAATTGTGGCAAGACTTAGGGCCTGTGGCCAGACTAAAATAATTACAGTATACCATGTAACAGGTCATTTGCCATTGGCATCCCCAGGAAATGATGAAGCAGATAAACTGGCCCAGATACATTGGGTTAGAAGGAAAGCCTGCCTCTGATGTAGCCCAGTGGTTACATCAGCGTTTGTTGCATGTGGGGCAAAAGACAATGTGGACTTGCCTTTGACCTTAGAAGAAGTTAGTAGAGCCCGGCAAGAGTGTGTTGTGTGCTCCAAAAGGGACTTACACCAAGTTCCACAGCAACATGGGACAATAGCTAAGGGGCCTATACCCCTTGTCAGGTGGCAGATAGACTATATTGGGTCTCTGTCTGTGTCAGAAAGATATTGGTATGCCATGACTTGTGTGGACACAGTTACTGGACTTCTGGTTGCTTTTCCTACTGGTTGTGCAGACCAGCAGATGACCAAAAGAGGCCTGGAGTGTCTCTTTGCTGCCTATGACGGACCTCAGGTAACTGAGAGTGATCAGGGCACCCATTTTACTGAACATACACTGTAAAAATGGGTGTGACAGCTGGGAACCAAATGGGAGTTTCATGTGCCATACAATCCTACCACAACAGGAATGACAGAGAGGCACTATAGCTTGTTAAAGTCCAGACTAAAGTCAGGTTCCAACAGTCTGTGGGGATGGTCAGTCTGCTTATGGACTGTGCTCCGGCATTTGAATGAGAGATCCCGAAAGGGAGCCCTGAGCCCCATAGACATGTTAACACATATGGCTGCCTCCCCTATACAACTGCAAGTACAAACCAAGAAAGAATCACTGAAGCCAAGGTTCAGCCACCAGAATAACATCTTGCTGCCAGCACCACCTGCACTGAACCCTGGAGACACAACTGAATGGATGTGGCCTTGGACCTTTCAACAAATGGACCAATGATGGCTGGCTCTCCTGGCACCTTGGGGACAAGGCCTGGAAGCTGGCCTCCTGTGTATTCCTGGACTAACAGCAGAGTGGCCCCCAAAGGTCACAGTAGTATATCCTGAATGGCTAGAAGGTAGGAGCATCTTACCGGGGATTTATCATTACGCCAGTGCATGCACCTCCAGTAGCACTATATATAGACCCTTCAGTAACCCCCATGGGGAAAGGAGTAAAAGTATGGTATACTAGACCTGGAAGGGACCCCTTTCCTGCTACAGTCCTATCACAGGACCACTCTCTTGCAGGCATCCTACCTGATGGACAAGATTTGCCTATGTTGGTGCCATTAAAACATATGTCTTATCACCCCTAAGATCTTTGTGGATTGGGAACTTCCTCTGGCTTGAGGATTATTATAATTTTTGTTATTAGGAACCTCCTTTGGCTTGAGGATTATTATAACTTTTGCAACCTGTATCAAAATGTTGTTGTATCTTAATTTTTGTTATCCTCTGTTGCTGTTGTGGAATCTGGTTACAGTGCTCCAGTAGGCAATAAGCTACTATTGCACTAAATAGAGAGCTCGGCCCAGTGCTCTGTGTGGAAGCAGAGACACTAGTGCTTGACCTACCGCCAGAAGAACAAGCCAGGTAATAAACCCTTTCAGCCCAAAGAATGTTTTGCTGTCAATTTCTTTGGTCACATTGAATCCATAGCAAACTTGCCTGGGGCTGAAACCCTTGGCAAGACATTGCTCTGACCAAAAGAATGCCACAGAAATGACACTGTATCAGTTCCAGTCCTACGCCCTAAGAGACCTGGAAGCTTCTACTTTCACTACCTTGGGATCCAGCTGTCAGGTAAAGATACCTATAAAAGGTTATAATTTAGCTACTTAACAGATAAATGGAGAGAGGGAAGCCCAGCAAGCCCTCCATCAACCCTTGCTGAGGCACCTTCATGTGGTGACACCATCTTGGATGCTCCAGCCTCAACTGATCCAAGGTGAATGTAGCCCAGCTGACACCAATAAGGTGCCACAAAAGAATCACCTTCCTGAGCCAGTCAACCCACAGAATTATAAGAAATAATAAATTATTGTTGTGTTAAGTCACAAAGTATGGGGTAGCTTCCTTCCCAGCAACAGACAGTTGATAGACTTTGTAGTACTATTTTGCTTCATTTGCCTAAGTTAGGCTCCCTTCTGTCATTTTTAGAAGTCCTAATTAGGTTACATAAAGGAAATATGATCCTTTTCTTTAAAGTCAATAGGGTGAAGCACTTTCACTCTCAGATTAAACAATTACATAACTGGTAACGAGTTGGAATAAGGCATAAGGGAATTAATAAAAAAAATACTATTTCAGAGCAATTATCTTCATGATCAGAAGTTAGTAGCATCACAAACTTCTTGTAGACAGTCTAATATATATGGTAAAAAAATCCACTGGACCCAAAATGAAGAGACTTCCGTCTGAGGCCCAAGGCCTCTAGGAATGTGATCATGTGCCTCAATTTCCTCTACTGAATGATGGAACATGAGTAGCTCTCAAGTTTGAGCACACATTAAAACTGTGGGAGCTTATTTAAAATAATGCTGATGCACGCACAGGCCCTACCAACCAACTGAATCGGCGTGTCAGAAATAGGGTCCAGTAAGAGGAAGGTAATTTCTGCCCTTCTCTCAACTTCCTTTTTCACTTTTCTCCAATAGAGTGTGATCAATTCTTTCCAAGTAAACTGACCCAAGTCTACTCTGAAGGCCTGGTCAGTTGTCCATAGTTCTTTATAATTGGCAATCTTCTGTCATTAAGACTAAATAGTTGAGCCATCCTCTTTTTTTTTCTCATTTCTTTCTTCTTCACCTGGCTCTTCCCTGTAGACATCCCTTCAGGAGTAGCTACAGCCCATGTTGACTGAAACTGGGCACAGATGGAGGTGAGGCTTGGAAAGTCTAAGCCAACCTTTCTGGCCCGGCTTTACCCAAGAGCCCTGCATAAGGGATTATAAAAGGTTATAAAATCTTGAGTCTTGTTTATGCTGTTTTTAAAAGAAGCAAAATCTCCCTCCAAAACCCAAGCGAAGAAAGAGCTATTGGCCAAGAAGAGCTCAGGCATTCCTGGGACCTGGCTGAATACGCCTTGATGTCATCAAAATCTCACAAATACTTAGACTATCTTGGATCTGTTTACTGCTCCTCTCTACAGTTCATCAAGAAGACATGAAGTTTTACTTTTGATTATCAAACTTTATGGGCTGAGATAAACATAGTAAAATATGTATACTACAGATTTTCTTCTGAAAAAAATAATTTCTCTTCTTTGGAAAAAGTCATATTAATATGTCCAGAAAGCAGAGCATATTGGGGCTCAAAATGAAATGAGGTTTATCTTAGTAAGTTTTTATGGTCAATATATATGAGTCAGAAAACATTTTGTTTCATTTATTAAACCTGACTCTGTAAGTAGGCAAAGGAGTTGAGTCTGAGTCTTAGTAAGTTTTTATGGTCAATATATATGAGTCAGAAAACATTTTGTTTCATTTATTAAACCTGACTCTGTAAGTAGGCAAAGGAGTTGAGTCTGAGGTGGGCTGGATCTTCCCTAATGGAAGAGGAAGCAGGAATGAGGGGAGAACTCTAAACGCTCTGACCCTCTGGAATGGCTGATGGCATTTCAGTCATTCCACTGCACATTACTCTAAAGCCATCCTACTCCTTTGGCTCTTGCTTAGACAAAAAGACGGGGATTGACACAGCTCAGCTATGGGTCTATAAAGATCATGAAAACTGTCATCTAAAGCCACCCTTCTCCTGAGAGGAGGAATACCTGATCTCTCCTCTCCTCTCTTCTTAAAAGCATCCATTAAAAGACCTCATTTTCTCTAAGTACTCACTGTTAAAGAATGCTGAAGTCAGCCAAATCATTCTAGTGAGTTAGCAGAAACTGAAGGAGGGAGGAGAAGCTTTATAAATACAGTGAATTAGCCCAGAAATAATCCTGCAGTGGGCTACTAAGAACTAGCCCATCAGTTGTTGTTCTCCTCATGCTGATCAAGAAAAAGGTGGTTACATGCAGTCTCACAATGACCAATGAAACTAGAAGAAATCAGGTTTTCAGAATGAAGTTACCAGTTATAACCAGAGTCAAGTGGTCTCCATTGTGTATCCAGCCTGAAATTTTCTAAATTAGCTTTATTTTCTACAATGCAAGTACTACATTAGTTTCATCAAGCCAAAAATTCTGGGTTAGTTTTTTATCTTCATAAACCTATTACTGAAAAGCTGTTTTGGTTTTCCTTGCTGTATACAACATATAATTAGTTCCTATATATAACACTTGATGATGAAAACAAATAATCAAATAATGAATTTTTTATAAAATCACCTTGGATGAAATGATAGACTCTTCCTGATCAGCATTTTTGCACTTTTTTCCTGTGTCTTGCTCTGCTGATGTACTTTCTGAACTTCCTGATGGAATTAATCGCTTTCTTCCTTGTTGTGTTATGTTTACTTGGCTTTTATCTTTGCAGACTCCTTCTTTTCCACTTCCCTGGATTACATTATCATCTTAAACACACATATAAAAAGAAAAAGAAAATTACCTCCTGTACCTACAAATGTCAATAACTCATAAAACTATGAACACTGAGAAACAGATCAAAATAATACACATTTAAAATATAAAAAATTATCAGTTCAAATTGGAGGAAAGGCTGTATTATTATAAATGATATAGAGAAAATTAGCTTTTCATTTGGAAAAAAATAATATCAGAGCACTACTTCATATCATATTTGTAAATACATTTCTATTGAACTAATAATCAATATAAAAATTCAAACTATTAAGGCATTTGAAGAAAATATGGGGACAATAGTTTTATTACTTCTGGGAGGTTTTATTAAGATGAAAGGGAACCTATAGATCTATCTAGAATAAAAACAAAAAATATTTTTAAGCAGAAGACTATAAACAAAGTCAGAGGCTGATAGCACACTGGCAAACAATATACTGGGAGATATTATCTGTCACACTTAGAAAAGATAGACAGTTTTAAATAATTGTTTATTAGTAACAAAAAAAGAAGGTCAAACAAAGAAATCTGGGACTTTGTACATGACATACTACAGAAGAATAAGTGAAAACAGCCAATAAACATATGGCTGTTCCTGGGTGTTTCATTCTTTTTTACTGGCCTAACTTACCTACTCCTATGCCAGAACTATCAACTACGAAAAGGCATCAGACCCAGATTGTGATATGGAAAGATTCTATAATGGAACAGGTATTTTCATTCCTCAAACTGTTCTTGAACAGATACAGAAACCCTCCAAATTCATTTTATACAACACTGACATAGCTTTAAGGCTAAAATCTGACATAGATGGCACATATGAAAAAAAATACTAACACTTATGAATACAGCTACAAATGTCCTAAACTAAATATAAGCAAGTTTAATCTAACAGAACATATAAATAATAAGCTCAAGCGATAATCAACTTATTCAAAGAACCCAAGCATGGTACATCAGGAAATCTACTAATATCATTAATTATATTAAAACACATGAAAATGTAGGACTATTTCTACACCAAAATTTTTTCAAAGAATTCATTATTCTTTAAAAAAAAGTAAAAATAAAAATGCCAATCATACTAGATCTTGAAATACTAACAGATTTCCTGTTAAAATCAAGGACAAGACACAGATGCCAATCTTACCCATTTTTATTTAAAATTTATAGGGTCTAGCTCATTAAATAAGACAAGGAAATATTTTTTAAAGCAGTAGGTAGAAGAGCCAGAATTATCATAATTCTATAGTATGATTGCACAGCTAGAAAACTCAAGCGGCTCAGTAACTGTTAGAACTAATTATAGAATTTAGCATTGCTGGAAATAAAATATATAAATTAAATAGTACTCTAAGTAAATTTTGAACTATAGTCAAAACAATGCCAGTTCAATATTTATAGTTGCATCAAGTGGTCATACAGAACAAAATCAGAGTACAAAATTAAATGCAAACCAAATGGTTTGGAGACTACTTCAGTCTTTATCAGCATGTGCCACTTTTCATGACTCCATGTTGGAGAATTAGAAGATGGGAGAAAAAATGTACTACAGAGCAGCATGATACCTGTGAAAAGATAAAGCTCCTTTTTCAATCTAGCAAGAGTGTCATGACCTAGGAATCACATGTAGGGAAACCTTAGGCCTGGAAGGAGACAGCTGGAAGCCAAGGAGGGGAGGCTCTCAAAGCTGTTGCCCAAATATATTCACTTCCCAATCACTAAGGGACATGGAGAAATTTTAGCCCAGGCCTGAGAAACTCATGATAATGTCCAAGGGCTAGTACCTGGGGACCCAGAAAAATAAAATAAACTAGACTATACTGGTTGAAAATGAAAACGTTAGTAGCTTAATCAAATACATACACAGTAATCATTCACATACATTTAAGGATTAAACCAAGAGTTCAACTGAGAAAAGATCCAGGAGAGAATGTAATGGCTTATTAGAAGAGAAAAATAAATAAAACACACCAGAACATGTAGAGGGTAAATCTAGGTGGCTGTATGGTGATAAGGATCAGAGCATGAGTTCATAGAGTCACACAGGCTTTTATTATGTGATCTTGGATAAGTCATTTAATATCAATTAACATTACCTGTCCTGTACCTAAAGACACAGAAGGTTCCAAAATATCAAATTGGTTTCAGGTAATTTTAACAGGTAATTTAATCTATGAACAAAATACAGCACTAAAACTGCAAAAGACATAAGAAAGTAACCTATATCTAAATGAGCCTAAAATGTATGTTGGAAATCGAATTTTAAAATCTCTTGTGTTGGTCTACTGACCTGGATGACTTATTACTTAAACAAACCAGTAAGACAGTAACAATAACAATAACTACACAGCAGAAAAAGTCTAATTACTTAAACTTTTAATTGGCTGTATGTTAAGTAATAAGCTTATATTTCTAAATCTTTCTGTCATTAAAGGAATTAAGTAACCTAACCCTGGTCTTACAAGTACTCCCCCAAAATCTAAGTATATAGAAGACATGCCTTAATCCACAGACTTTTTAATCTTATTTTGAAGCTTTAGCATTTTAAGTACATTGTGTATTATATAATATTTCTGTCCATACCAATGTAAAATTACTCTTATTTGCATTTCAAGGTGAAGTGCCCAAAAAGGTGCTTCATACTTTAAATGGTACATCTATCAAGTGAAAGTTAATAGCTATTTATAATTTGAAGCAAATTATATTTTGATTATAATCAATATACTAGTGGCCACAGAAGCAGTTATAAATAGTGTAACAGAAGCAGTTATAGTATAAAACAACTCTGAGAGAAAAGGACTTATTTGCAGGAAGGCAGTTCACATTGGTCTGATTTTTGGTCAGGTATAGTTATTCTTCTGCTATTAGAGAAAGTACCCTACTGAGGGACAGTGCCTCCCCCCCTTCAGTTATCATCTCCTAATCCCTACTTTCTTCCTGCAAATTAAGGATTATCACACTTAATGAGAAATGTTACTGATAAAAATATATTAAACATGCAATAATAGGAGATGGGGGAACTAAAAACCACTGTCCTGGAATAAAACCTTGCCAGGAAATCCTAGGTGTAGATACAAAAAAAAAAAAAAAAGTTCTCCAGATTAAATGACACCTCCCTCAACACAAAATAGGTAACTTATTTTTCCCACAAGGTCACTCTGATCTTACTATATATAATCCTACTATATATATAGCATAAAAAGGAATATTCTGTACATAGCATATTTGGTCAAAAGCTTTAGAAGACTCTTAGAGCAGTAGCATTAGTAGTAATGGTAGTAGCATTCAACTAAATAACACATTCAATTGTGCTGCTAATTTATAGAAGAATATTCAGAATAAAACGGCAGAGTAGCTTCACTGAAATAATTATCACAAACAAAACCATTACAATTTTGGGGGAAAATATAAAAAACAGCTATTTAAAGCCATTGGAGAGTGACCAGAAAGGCAGAACTGGATAAGAGGCTAACCTTGAAAAGTTAAGTACAAACCTGTGAGGTTTGTTAATTTGCAGCTTTTTCCCTGAGGGCACCCCCCAACTCACAGGTAGCAGAAAGCTGCAGCCTTACTGGCTTCAGTGGTCAGAAAACAAAGTTTGAGGCTAGTAGAGCAGGTAGAAAGTTAGGGACAAAATCCTGGAAGGAAGGAAGTTTCAGAAGGCCAAGAACCAAAATCTACAGGTAAACTGACCCAAATCCGGGGTTCATTGCTAAACTATAGATGGGCATGGGGGATACCCCAGGAACTCAGAGAAAAAGCAGAGCTGGAAGCCAGAAGAACTAAGTAGAGCCTGCAGCTGCTGCCCACAACAGGCAAACAGAGTTGAGGGTTAAATTAATTGCCTTTTAGAAGAAAATTGCCTATTTGTCCAAGTTATTTGTCAATTTGAACAAAAATATTTATTTAGAGTAACATAAAATCAAAAATTGCTACAATGTATCATTTTAATATCTAATATCCAATAGAAAGTCACTAAACATGAGAATAAACAGGAAAATGTGACCCATACAAAAGAAAACAAGCCGTGAATAGAAACTAAACCTGAGATGACTGAAAAGTTGCAAAGAAAATGCTAATAAGACAATGTAGTAAACACTTTAATATCTTAATTAATGGGAATACCTAGCAGATGACATAAATCATTGTGATATCTGCCATGACACTGACCTGTGCTAAGACAGAGGCCAACTCTTCTTTGAGTCCTCCAGCACATAACACTGTGTGCCTGGCACTTTTTTATGTAATTAAATTAATTTGGAACATGCTCACTGGGCTGGCCTTTTATTTTAAATATGACACCAACAGGCTTGTTTGAAAATATATGTTAATCTGATAAATTAGCACTTAAGAAAAACAGCACTTGTTAAATAAAAAAAATAATTAGCAGATGGCATTTGAAAAATGGCATAAAATAATAGCTTATATTTTAACCTAGACTTCATGTAGACATCTAAAAAAATGTTAGGCTAAGCTATACACTTAGATCACTGCTACTCTATCTCCATTTGTTCAGAACAACTTCCAAATTCTGTTTAATGTTTCCTAAAAGCCTACCTCCACTGACTGGTGCTGAAAGGTTTTGATCCCTTAGATTTTCTGTTAACATCCATGCCGGAAGGATTCTTTTCCTCTCAGCAGGGTTTGACTGCTGCTTACTGAAATCTTCACATTCACCTAGGAAAGACTAAAAAGGCACCCATATATTAATTACTAAAACTAATCATGCATCCTTATTGAAAGTGTAAAGTTATTTACTTTGCAGAAAACTACCATTTAAAAACTCCCTGCAGCTGTGGAGTGAGTAGGTCTAACCTCTCAAAGAAAGAAATGTATTATCTTTTAGTTCAAGTTGTGGACTCATGTGGTATTCTGGAGAGCTTGACTTTGAAACAGCAATGCTAGCACTATTGTCATGATACCTCTAAGTTCAGTTTCTTTTTTCTCCTCAAAATAAGAAATATATTATAAATGGACAAGATCTTAGATTTCTCACCACGCCATCGGCAGCAGTGTCCTGAGTCTTAGCTATTTCCTCGCCTCTTTCCAGCTGTTGGGCACCAGTTGTCTCATAAGGCAAATTAACTGAGGAATATTTTGGTGTTTCATTCAATTTATCATCTTCATCAAGCATTTGACTATTTCTATAAAATAAAATAAAAATTCATTTATTAATCATTTAAATTTAAAACACTTCCATTGCCTATCATGTCATTACAAATGTGACTTGCCCAAGTACATATAAATGAGTTGTGCTCCTTTTCTCAGACTTAGCAAGACAAAACACCACATAATATACTAGAATAAAATACACAGACTAGAATATATTCATCTTCTGCCCACTGTATCAACATAAAATACTTTAATCTTTCCAAATCATGGGCCTAAAAACCACAGCTGATGAGGTGTTTAGCAGCCATTTCACTCAAGACTTAAGAGTGTTTTACTTATTCAATATTTGTCCAGATAGTCCATAAAAGTCAAGATTACCCCCAGTATCCAAAGGGAAAATGTAAGAACATCAGCTAAGTTAATTAGGCTTTTGAAGAAAAAATAAAGCACTAAGGTCAAGTCCCACATAGCTGCTACCAGAGCTCTGGCCAATACACCACTTGAGAAATCTTCCCAAACTTGTAGACCAACTGGAAGCTAACTTCTCTGACACAGAAGCATCTGGGGTGACATGTGGAACATACTAGCAGAACCAATTACCTCCGACTTAATGCAAAGTGCAGTAAGATCATCCAAGTTGAGGGATCATTATTCCTTATGTCTGTACAGAGATGATCCAACAAATTGATCTTTTTGAAAACATGAAAATGGGGAGATGAAAATACTACTCAGAAATAAAAAGGAATGAACTATGATATATATGATATGGACGAATCTCAAGGGCATTTACTTTGCTAAGTCAAAAAAGTCGGAAACAAAAGCCTACAAATTATCTAATTCCATTTCTGTGACATTCGAAGAGGTAAAGCTACAGGGACAGAAATCAGATTAGTAGTGGCCAGGCGCTGGGAATGGAGTAAAAGGACTGACTACAAAGAGGCACTGTGGGGAAATGGAAATGTTCTATTTCTCACTATGGTAGAACTTACACAACTACATCCATTGGTCAAAGTGCACTGAATTGTACATTTAAAAGGAGTGAATTTACTGTGTGTAAATTGTTCTTTAGTAAAAGTGCATTTTTAAAAATTGAAGAGAGAAACCTATACTTTGAAAACTACAAGACATTCATGAGAGAAATTAAAGAAGCTACCAATACATGGAAACACAACCCATGCTCATGGCTAGGCAGAATTAATATTGTTAAAATGGCCATCCTGCCTAAAGCAATCTACAGATTCAATGCAATTCCTATCAAAATACCAACAGCGATCTTCAACAAACTGGAACAAATCGTTCTAAAATTCAAACGGAACCACAAAAGACCCCAAACAGCCAAGCAATCCTGAGAAGGAAGAATAAAGCTGGGGGGATTACACTCCCCAACTTCAAGCTCTATTACAAAGCCACAAAAATCAAGACAATTTGGTACTGGCACAAGAACAAAACAATAGACCAATGGAACAGACTAGAGAACCCAACCATATATGGACAATTAATATATGATAAAGGAGCTATGGACATACAATGGGGAAATGACAGCCTCTTCAACAACTGGTGTTGGCAAAACTGGGCAAAGTACATGCAAGAGAATGAAACTGGATTATTGTTTAACCCCCATACACAAAAGTAAACTCGAAATGGATCAAAGACATGAATGTAAGTCATGAAACCATAAAACTCTTAGAAAAAAACATAGGCAAAAATCTCTTGAATATAGACATGAACAACTTCCTCCTGAATGCATCTCCTCAAGCAAGGGAAACAAAAGCAAAAATGAACACATGGGACTACATCAAACTAAAAAGCTTCTGTATGGCAAAGGACACCATCAACAGAACAAAAAGGCATCCTACAGTACGGGAGAATATATTTGTAAATAACATATCTGACAAGGGGTTAACATTCAAAATTTATAAAGAACTCACATGCCTCAACACCCAAAAACCAAATAACCCAATTAAAAATTGGGCAGAGGATATGAAGAGACAATTCTCCAAAGAAGAAATTCAGATGCCAACAGGCACATGAAAAGATGCTATACATCACTAATTATCAGGGAAATGCAAATCAAAACCACAATGAGATATCACCTCACACCATTTAGGATGGCCAGTATCGAAAAGACTAAGAACAACAAATGCTGGCGAGGATGTGTAGAAAGGGGAACCCTACTACACTGCTGGTGGGAAGGTAAACTAGTTCAATCACTGTGGAAAGCAGTATGGAGGTTCTTCAAAAAACTACAAATGGAAATACCATTTGACCCAGAAATTCCACTCCTAGGAATTTACACGAAGGAAACAAGATCCCTGATTTGAAAAGACATATGCACCCCTATGTTTACCTCTACACTATTTACAATAGTTAAGATATGGAAGCAACCCAAGTGTCCATTAGTAGATGAATGGATAAAGAAGATGTGGTACATATACACAACGGAATACTATTCAGCCACAAGAAGAAAACAAATCCTACCATTTGCAACAACATGGATGGAGCTGGAGGATATTATGCTCAGTGAAATAAGCCAGGTGGAGAAAGACAAGTGCCAAACTATTTCCCTCATTTGTGGAGTATAACAACGAGGCAAAACTGAAGGAACAAAAACAGCAGCAGACTCACAGACTCCAAGAAGGGACTAGAGGAGACTCACTAGACTACCAAAGGGGAGGGGTTTGGGAGGGCAGGTGGGGAGGGAGGGAGGAGGGGATTGAGGGGTATTATGTTTAGTACACATGGTGTGGGGGATCATGGGGAAGACAGTGTAGAGCACAGAGAAGGCAAATAGTAAATATGTGGCATTTTACTACACTGATGGACAATGACTGCATTGGGGTATGGGTGGGGACTTGATAATATGGGTAAATGTAGTAACCACATTGTTTTTTCATGTGAAACCTTCATAAGAGTGTATATATCAATAATGCCTTAATTTTAAAAAGTATTCCTGGAAAAGTGTATAGGGCACAAATTACTTTTTTCTCCATCATATAAGTAATTATTTTAAATAAATATGTGCTAGCCACTAAAAAAAAAAAATGAAGAGAGACTTTAGAAATGTGTACAGTTGAGAAGATGATTAGTAGCATGTTTTGCTTTAGTGTTTGTATACAAGAATAATGTCCTTCAAAGGCAGATTTGAATTCCATATCAGCCAAAAGAAAACTTATTAGAGTAAATTACTATGAAACATCAGTTTTTGTTCATTCAATAAATATTTTTAAAACACCTTCTATGTGTCAGGCCCTGAATATGAAGACTTGAAAAATGTATGATTATCCTGTCTATGAAATCTCACTCTACCCCTAGATTAAGATCCATTTATTCACAGGATACAGATGTACTTCCAAATTAGGATTTTTCCTTAGATTTTCGTAATATTTAATTTGAAAAATACTAAGAAATATTCAATAGTAGTACAATGACTTTTCATTTATAGTATTATAAGTTAGGAAGTATTACCCATTTCATTTATAGTTTATTTTCTACTGTGGTATAAATTCAAGACTAAGACATACACACCCTGTGGCCCATAGGGAATTTTTTATTCATATTTACCAAGAATAAACGCACGACAAAAATATCCAATCCCAAAAAAAATTCAAATTAACATTTAGTTCCAAAGGGGCCAAAGCACAAACTATTCTATTATACCTTTATTTAAATATCAAACACTGTCACTGTGATAGACTATTTTCATTTTATCTTCAAATACTTCTATGAGAAATCAACTATCACAGGATTTATAACATAGTGTTACCAGAATTTGTTAAGTAAAAAAATTAAAACTTGGAAATTTATCTATATATAATAAGGAAAACTGAGTTATCCTCTTTAAATAATAGCTTTATTGAGATATAATTCACATAACCATAAAAATTGTCCTGTTAAAGTATACAATTCAGTGGATTCTAGTGTATTTACAGTTTTGTGCAACAATCCCTAATATCTAATTTTAGAACACAGTCATTATCTCAAAAAAGAAACCCTGTATGCATTAGCAGTCTCTACCCATTATTCCCTCTTCCTCTAGCCTCTGGCAAGCATTAATCTACATTCTGTCTCTACAGATTTACATTTTCAGCATATTCCATGTGAATGGGACTATGCAAGTTTTTGTGTGAACAGATCTTTTCAATTCTTTTGGGTATATACCTAGGAGCAGAATTGCTGGACGACATGTAATTCTAAGTAAAATTTTGAGGAACAGGCAAAGTATGCTCCAAAGAGGCTTTATCATTTCACAACCCTACCAGCAATGTATAATTGTTTCAATTTCTCCACATCCTCACCAACACTTGTTATTACCTCTTTTTGAGTACAGCCATCCTAGTGGATGGGAAGTGGTATCTCCTTGTGGCTTTGATTTGCATTTTCCTAATGCTTATTGACGTTGAATATCTTTTCATGTTTATTGGCCATTTGGGTATCATTTTTGGAAAAATGTCTACTCAAATCCTTTATGCATTTTTTAATTGGGCTGTTTCTCTTTTTATCATTGAATCCAAGAGTTCTTTATATATTCTGCATTTAAGTCTCTTATCAGCTATGTGATTTGCCAATATTCTCTCTCAGTGGGGTGTCTTTTCACTTTCTTGATGGGGCCCTTAGAAGCACAGAAGTTTTTAATTGTTATGAAATCTACTTTACCTATTTTTTCTTTGTTTGCTTACACTTCTAGTGTTACATCTAAGAAACCACTGCCAGATCCAAGGTCACAAAAATTTACATGTTTTTTCCTAATTATTTCATAGTTTTAGCTCTTATATTTAGGTCTCTGATCCAGTTTATATGCATATTTTTTATATGGTATATGGTAGGAGTGTTACTTTATTCTATTTCATGTGGATATCCAGTTTTCCCAACACCATTATTTCTCCCATTTAGTTGTCTTGGCACTCTTGTTGAAAATCAACTGGCCATCATGTAAGGGTTTACGTCTGGACACTCCATTTTATTCCACTGATCTGTATGTCTTTCTTTATGCTAGTACCACACTGTCTTCATTACTGCAGCTTTCTTATAGGATTTGAAACTGGGATGTGTGAATCCTCCAACTCTTTTCTTCTATTTAAAGATTGTTTTGGCAATTAAGTAATGCTTAAAACTTCAAAATACAGTCCAGGTTAAATTTAAGTATAAATTCTATATTTTTATATCTTTAATATAAAATATGCTATTCAGATGAATGAGCTAGATCTAGAAATGCTTTCAAAAATTATAAATGAATTGAATTTTGATATGACACTTCATACTGTCATACTATAATGGCATTTTCATCAACATTGTGTTGTTTTGTTCAAAATTAAAGTGATTAAAATCACCTATTTATATGGAATCTAACTATTAAGAACTTTAACAATTAAAAAAAAAACTGATATGACAAGAAATTTATTTTACTTTCCTCAACAGTGTCTTAAAAAAAATAACCTCCCTAGAGAGAGTGTGTTGTACTTCCTCAGCAGTGAGATTTAGATATAAAAAAAATATTTCATTATATTAATAAACCAACACTTGCTCAGCACCCACTACTCAGAGGCAATAAGAACATAAAATTTATGTTCATGCTTCTGAATGAAATATGCTGTAATTTAATTAACTAAAATATAAAACCAAAGTGGTTTTTTAAATTTGTTTTTCTTCTACTAGGACTTCTCAAAAATATATGGGTTTTGATATTTCCAGCTTAGTAATTTCACAGAAACATATGCTGAAAAGAGTGAAATATGAACACACTAGATATGTTTAGACCCATACGCTCCCATGGAGTCAGTTGTAAGTGTGACTTCTCATAGAGAATCAAAATACTATACGAAAAACATGTTGACATGAGTAAAATGAAAACCTGAAGAAATGACAAGCTTTTTCATTATTTTGTTGTTCGAATCCCTTTCTTAAATTCATAAGTGTTGGAAGAAAAAATTTACAATGGCATCAGAGTCCCAGCCACTGCCACAAAGCACAAAGGTTTTTTTTGTTCTTTTTTAAATTTTAAAATATTTCAACATGTAGAAATGCATACAGAATATATGTATTCTATCTACCTATCTATGAATATACTGTATATCCACCCACCCAAATAGAAACACTCTGTCTTATTTGCTCCAGATTAATTACAAATACAATCAAAGCCAATTCTGACCCTGTGCCCTGCCTCAATCTTGTTCCCCTACCTACCATTCCTTCTTCAAAGGAAAACACCAGGCTGATTTTAATGTTTATTTTCACAGGCGTGTCTTTACACTTCACACTATATTATGTGCGTATCCATTATCTGAGTATATGCATATGTATATATGTGTACATATACACAAATAATATATATTATGTATAACATATTATATAATATATATAATTCATGAAGTAACTCAAGTAATCCATAATATACATATATATTATGTATATATCCACATATAAAGAATGCATGCTTTATATATTTGTTACTCTGTTTTTACTCAACGTGAAGATTTATCCATGTTTTCACCTGGAGATTTCTTTAGTTCATTCACATACACCCCATTATAGAACTATACCAAATTTATTGAGCCATTCAACAAGGTGTTCACTATTAAAATGACCGCTGTAAGTTTTCTTGTACAGCAGAGGGTGGTCAGTAAGAGAGCTCTGGGAACCAGTCAGCTTGGCTTTGAATCTTAGTTCTGCCACATATTAGCTGTGTAATCTTGGGCAAGTCTCAAAACTTCTGTCTGTTTCTTAATTAATCTGAAACATAAGGTTATGAACAGTACCTATTCCTTATAAAGATCATTATAAAGATTTAAAAGTTCATACAAATAAGCTTGCACAACAGCAAACAGCATTTTTTAATGTGATAGACACTGCAAAATAGAGCTAGTTATAAATTATATGAAAATCCCACTGTATCAAGAAATGTCTAAAATATATTTCAATACTTGCACAATCTAAGAGATGGTCCACTTCCCCTTGCTTAGAGGAAAGGAGCTGCTCCTCATCTGAAGACCTGGCAGCTGCCTCCTATGGGAGACACCTATCTGATGATACTTGCCTTCCTCAAGACCTGCACTCACCTACCCTCAGACTTCTAGTCCATTACCTGACTAGAAAAGTACTGTCTCTGCTGCAATAGGAAAGCAAATATTTACTGAAGAGCTACAGAACCTGGTTAATACATACTGACAGAAACCAGAACAGTATGCGGAAGAATGGATCTTGAAGATACTAGAAGAGCTAATGCAAATATAAGGATGGATAAAGCACATTTTCTTGCAACCTGGGATTTAAGGTCCTAGCAAGGACAACCAAAGCCAGCTTAACATAGAGCCAGGATGATTTGTTCATGCTTTAAAAAAAAAAAGTGCTTTTAGTAAATATGGAAGAAATACTAGAGAGCCATGGCAGGATACTGAAAAGTAGGTCCATAGGTTCAGAGATAGGCATGCTTAAATGGATTTATTACATAAAACCAGAGAATCAACCAGCTATGTTCCCTAGAAGAGTCCAGAACAATAGGCAATAAGGTATGCGATAGTGAGGCTATTACAGTGGTAGGGGAGGCTGCCAAGGAACAGAACCCATTAGTATCAATGGAGATGACATGATTCTATAACTGAAGAGGCCAGGTGGTTAGCTTTTAAAAATCAGAGGCTAAGTGGCTGTTAACTGCATAACAGACAGCAAAGCTGGAATGGCACTGATCTGTAAGCATCCATAACAGTGTTTGTCCACCTAGCTGGAGACTACAGTTCCCAGCATTCCTTGCAACTCAGTATAGCAGTATGTCTAATTGTTTTCAGTAGGATGTAAATGAAATGATATGTACAAGATATATTATCCCTCCAATTGGAAATGATGAAGATAACTTGGAAGCTAAATGTTGAGGATGGCAGAGCTACTCCACTAGCTGGAGCACTTGGATTTCTTCAAGGAGAACGCATCTACTATGAAGGACTATTATGTGACAGGAAAATAAATTCTACCTTGGTTAAGCCCTTCATTTTTGGGGCTGCTTGTTAAGCAATTTAGCTTTTACTCTAATACAGGTATCAGCAAATTACAATGGTTAGTCCAAATCCAGTCTGCTACCTGTTTTGTACATAAAGAGTGACTGAAACACAGCCATAAGCAATCTGTTTACATATTGCCTATGACTGCTTTTTCACTACAAGAGCAGATATGAATTATTATGACATAGATTATATAGCCCACAAGACCTAAAATAATTGAAATCTGGTCCTTTACAGAGAAAGGTTGCCAATATATGTTCTAATACACAGCCCTTCTCGAGAAAGTGTTCAATATTTTATTTTTCATTTTTATTTTGACTGCCCAAATGTTAAACGTTTAGCCAACGAAAGCAAAAACACCCTTAAATAAATCTAGAATTGCCAAAATGCTTAAAAGGGAGGGCTATATACTTTTAATCTATGTAAAATTAGACAAATGTCATAAATATCTTCAATTAAAAACAGCTATTACTGTTAAACTCTAGGCAAATGGTTTCAAGTTACTGGTCTTTCAACTACTATACATGAGTGCTAAGGAACAAAGTAAAAAAAAACAAAAATGATTACTGTACATAAGAAATTTAATGTATTATCATGAGAATACCTGAAAACTCTGAATCACAAACTGGAAAAGAGCTGAGAATGAAATCAACACCCTCAAGTAAATGTTCACTAGTAAGCTACAAACAGAACATTTAGTATTTAAATATAAATAATGTAATTGGGCTACCCTAGGCACACAACTGCCAAAACATATACAAAATATTTACTACTTCTTTCAACATATTTAGCTTGATATTAATAATGCAGCAGGTAATATTACTTTTAATAAACAGCCTGAAAAAGTACAGTGCTATTAAAGTGGGTTGTATTTTCACTTTTATCAATAGTGAAAAATCCAAAGTTCACTAACCCCACAATCTGATCTATTTAGGATATAACACTAGCCTTTCATACTAAGGGGACAAGCTAATTTGAGTGGATATAAATAAAATTAAAGATGACATACCTACTTCAAAAAAGTTATCAGGAAATGACATTTTTATAGAAATGTATATTTTCTGATTGTTGAAAAAAAAATATGTAATTCTACCAAGGAAGTTTATTTTAACAAAAAAGTTACTTCTTTATATTTCTCATCTCAGCAGCTAGTTAAAAATATTCTTTCTACATCTGTGGTAAGATAAAAAGGAGGATGAAGATATGTACTTCAAACTGGCAAGCAAAGAAGGTTATTAAATTTCATTTAACTGAAATCAAAAATAACTTCCTGATGTAATTTCTTAAAATTTACTATTAACAATTTTTAGATATAATTTATATATACTGAAATGCACACATCTGAAGTGCACCATTTGGTCAGTTTTGACAAATGCATAACCCATGTAACTTAAACCCTTATCAAGACATGGAATATGTCCATCATCATGAAGAGCTCCCTTGTGCCCCTTCCTAGTCAATTCTTCTGGAAATAACCATTGACTGGATTTCTACCAGTAGAGATCAATTTATTATAGAACATAATATAAACATAATCACTGAGGAGTTTTGTGCCTTGCTTCTTTAATAGATTCCTCAGCATTTCTAAATACACAATCATGTCATCTACAAATAAAGACAGTTTTACTTCTTTCTTTCCAATCTGATGTATTTTATTTCTTTTTTTGCCTTCCTAGACTGGTTAGACTTCCAGTAAATGTTGAATAGAAGTTACACAAAATGCCAACTTTATTTTATTCCTAAATTTAGGAGAAGAATTTTCGATATTTGACTATTACATGTATTTTCTATACAAGTAAGTTTCCTTCTTTTCCTAGTTTTCTCAGAGATTTTTTAAAAAATAATAGTTGTTGAATTTTGTCAAAACCACATTTGTACACCTACAAAAATGTGAGTTCTTTAATCTGTTATAGTGAATTGCACTGATTGATTTTTTTATATGATAAACCCACTTTGCATTCCTCAGACAATTCCACTTAGTCATAAAGTATTACCCTTTTAACATATTGCTGGATTGGACTTACATTTTGTGATGAGGAATTCTGGTCTATAGTTTATTTTTTTAAATAATGTTCCTATCTGATTTTGGTGTCAGGATTATGGATGCTTCATAAAGTGAGTGAGGAAGTATACTCTCTTCTATTTGGGACAAAAATGTATTAATATTGGCATTATTTTTTCCTTAAAGTTTAATAGGATTCACTAGTGAAGTTCTTTGTGGAAAATTCTTTTAAGTGAACTCAATTTCTTTAATGGATACAGAATTTAGCAGATTTTCTGTTTTTTTCATTTATCAGTTTTGGTAAATTGTGTTTTTTAAGGAATGCATCCATTCATTTAGGTCGTCAAATTTATTGGCATAAAGTTTTAGATAATATTTCTTTGTTATTATTTTAAGGCCTGTAAGTAGTGATATCCCTTCTTCTATTCCTGATATTGGTAATTTGTGTGTTCTTTTTGTTGGTACACCTTACTAAGTTTACCAATTAATCTTTTCAAAGAACCAACTTTTGGCTTTGTTCAGATATTTTTTGTCTATTTTCTATTTTATTGATTTCTAGTATTATTCTTATTTCCTTTATTGTATCTGCTCAGGAATTAATTTGGTCCTATCTTCTTAAAGCATAAGCATAGGTCACTGGTTTTATAGCCTTCTTCTCTGCTAATAGAGCCATTTAATACAAATTTTCCTCTAAGGACTACTTTAGCTTCACCTCACAAATATTTATGTTGCGCTTTCAGTAGCACTCTTTTCAAAATGTTTTCTAATTTCCCTTGTGATTTCTCTTTGACCTGTGTATTATTTAGAAGTGTGCTATTTAACTTCAAAATATTCAGATATTTTTCTATTTATTGTTATTGATTTTCAATTTAATACCATTATAATCAGAGGACATACTCTGCGTAATTTTGTCCATCTATTAGTCCAGTTTACGTATTCTATAATTTAAAAGCTGAAATAAAGACAAATCATCTGCTAATGACTGCCTCAATAAAACTAGTGTATTAATTTTAATTTTACACAGATGTTTACTGTATTACCTAATTTCCTTAGTTTCCCTAGTCTGTATCTTTTTAAGAAATAGGATTTATATAAGTGTAGTCTAAGCCAGAAGCTAATAAAATTTAAAAAGCTAAAAAAAAAGAGATTAAGAAAAAGCACAACACAGAAAATATAATCAGTAGTTCTGTACCATCTACGTTGACAGATAGTAACTACATTAGTTGGGGTGAGGATTTAATAATATAGATAACTGTCGAGTCACTATGTTGTATACCTGAAACCAAGTTAATATTGTATGTCAACTATACTTCAATAAAAAATATATATATTAAAAAAATGTAGTCAGTCTCAAATTAACTATCCTGGTTACAGTAGGGTGGAAAATACATTCTGAACACAATGGTAAAAGACACCACATATGGGAGCAATCACTAATGAGGCATTAAGTTTCCAAAGTCAAATGTTTTCTAGAAAAACACACACACACACACACACACACACACACACACACACAACTCCTATATAACCAATATAGTTTTTAATCCAAACGCTTCTACTGAGCATTTGTGGACAACTGATGAATTAGTTGTAAATACCATTACCTACTCTCATTTCATTCAGGCAATCTTACCTTAGAGTACATTCCATTTCCATTTCAGAGTCTGTAGATAAAACACGGAAAACGTATTTGTCGACTAACAATGAAAAACTGTCTCCAGGATTCAACCAGCGCCATAGATTTTTCTTCAGTGGTAAGAGCTGGCTCTTCTCAGAAGACTGATAAAAACATGGATTTGTGTGTATCTAACAAATAAAAAAAGAATGCAGTGAGGTTGTAACTCAAAATTATGACTAAAGTAAAAATGTGAACTGATCCAAAACTTTAATATCAAAACAATTTAAGTATAAACTTAGACTTCAAAGTCTAAAAAATCTGGCATTATAAGTACCATAATTACTATCTATACATGAAAAAGGAAAAAAGCCATAATAGACCTCTCATTTCTCTAGGAATCAAAGAAAAAATCAAAGTTAATTAACTGGTTAAAAGATACTTCCATTTTGCTTACAAGAAACAAATGGACACTGGAAAGAAAAACATGAAAAATAATTCTCAGTGTGGAAACTGAGTCCTCTCCCCATTCCTCCACCTACTTTATTGGTTTAAATGAGACTTTTTCTAGAGACATCAACAACCTCTGTAGTACAACAAGGTAACTGTACCCTGGCATTGGACATATGCTGACCATGCCCAGTTTTTCCATTTGTACTTTACTACAGTATCTTGAGAAACAACTCTATTTTCATATATCAAAAACTTTTCTGATCCCAATCATTTAAAATACCTACAGGTGTTAAGATATGTCCTATTTACCCTGAATTTGAACAGCCTAGATTCTGCATAAATTCAGTAGACAAAAACTGTTCTTACTGTAAAAAATATTCATTATGGAAAAATAAGTTTATAAAAGGTCTATTTTTAATATGGGTATTTTGAAATTCTAGAAATGCATCAGCTCTTTACTTTTTTTCTTTTTACTCTTCAACAATTTTTTTTCATTGGGATATTTGGTTAAAATTTTTATTAAATGTAGTTACTTTCACTTTTTAAAAATCTTAAGCCTTTATAGACTACAGCTAAGTAAAATAAAATATAAACAAATCTAGAGTATTGTTATAAAACATGAAGCAAATAATGTTATTAACTTTAGTAGGCTACTTTGGATTATAATTTTTCTTTTTTTAAAACCTATTTCTGCAAGAAAACAAATCTTACCATTTGCAACAACATGGATGGAGCTAGAGGGTACTATGCTCAGTGGAATAAGCCAGAGAAAGACAAGTACCGAATGATTTCACTCATTTGTGGAGTATAAGAACAAAGCAAAAACTGAAGGAACAAAACAGCAGCAGACTTACAGACTCCAAGAAGGGACTAACAGTTACCAAAGGGAAGGGGTTGGAGAGAGCGGGCAGGAAGGGAGGGAGAAGGGGATTAAAAGGGATTATTATTAGCACACATAACGTAAGGGGGGCATGGGGAAGGCAGTACAGCACACAGGAGACAAGTAGTGACTGTACAGCATCTTACCACACTGATGGACAGTGACTATAATGGGGTATGTGGAGGCGACTTGATAATAGGGGTGTATGTAGCAACCACAATGTTGCTCATGTGAAACCTTCATAAGATTGTATATCAAAGATACCTCAATTTAAAAAAAAATCTATTTCTGCAGAAAATGAATAGGGAATTTCAGGGGTAAATGCAATACAGTCTGATTTCATTTTCTATTATATGTTAAAACACATCAAAATATCCACAAACATCAAACAAACATCTACAATGTTCTCCCACTCCATCCAAATGTCAAGGCCCTCTAAAATATTTTTTTAATCCATTTCTCTTTTCCATTTGCAGAGTCCCTGCCCTAGTTCTAGCTCTTACTTACTGCTTACATTTCTTGCTTGTGCTAACATCACATCAAGTCTCCCCAGACTTCATTCACCTCACTGCTTCCCAGGTATTCTTTCACATTCCCTATGTAAAGCCTGTGACATTTCTGCAATATAAACAAAGCTCTGCAGGAAGGCCCTACATAAACCTACAGTGGTGTTCAAGTTCACCTCCGACCTTCATACTCCAAAATCTTTGCCCTATACACACAATCTCTGATCCAATCACCGAGGTCTACTTAAAATGCTTTCATTGACCACAGTCTAAGACATCTTATCTCACCCCACCTTTCTACTTGAACTGCTTGAACCAGTTCTAAGATCAACTGTAATCATCTGATAATCACCACTAGACTAAGTAAGGTCAATGGGTGCTGACAGTGGTACCTAACATGACTGTCATAGTTTATGGTGACAACAACTAGAGAAATCTCTTAACAGGAAGAATCAATGACATTCCAACCATCAGTCATCAGTGGATAATCTCAGAAATGGTTCCTGATAGTTCATGGTGAGGCTTGAAATCTAATGTGTTTACTAAAAATGCTACCAACTAAGTCACTTAAATTCACCCCTAAAATTATTTGAATTCCATTCTCTATAAGATACCAGGTTGCATGATTTTTAAATATTATGAATAGAATCTATACAGTTAGGTAAACAATTTTTAAACATCACCCACTTTCATTTTCTAAAAAGTTCATAGAAGCAGCTGGGCACATGAGTTTGTTTCCTGGCTTTCAAAATCCCAAGAAAATCACACAAGTAACTTTATTTACCACTTCACAGGACTTCGTCTGATTGAATAACAAACATGATACTTTTAAACTAACTACAGAAGCACAGAATTTGGGAAAAGGAACCTAGAAACTAGTTAACAATTGGGAAAGAAAATAACTACATTTTAGAAGCTAAACTGTCAAACAGTATATTTAGCCAAAGGGGATGGCGTAGGACTAATATAGAATGGAGAACATTAAAACAAAAACTATCACGAAAATAAGCATTGTTCATACATGCCCAAACTTAAAAATAAAACAAAACAAAAGACAACTCTGAATGATGGAATGACTACAATACCTAGTTCTGGCAATTTAATTTCAGGAGGATCTGGCCACCAGTCCTTCCTAGGTTTATCTGCAATTGAAAACATCTCTATTTCCTTCAAATTTGTGTTAAAAGAAAGCAGTGAAATAAGATTTGGAGACAAAGGGTAGAAGTAGAAATTAAAAACAGAGCCTATACAAATTTGGTAGGCAGTTATTCTACTGGTCATTTTGCAAACTATATGCAAGACTGCATAATGAGGGAGATGCAATGTAACACTATATTTATGTGACACAATATTCCTAAAAAGAGTTGTGAATGTTTGATTTTTTAAAAAATCAAGTTGCAATTTAAACATGATGTTTAAAAACCTTTCATTACGCTATCAGCCACTCCTTATTTATTTCTCAAAGCAGCTCTCTGGCCAGAGCTTTTAAGTGCAACAAGCAGGACAAACCATGAGATTCTGAGCTTGCGCACACTGCTGGGCTTGGAAAATCATCCCGTTACTCCTCAGCCTTTTAAGTGAAGCCTCCCCTTCCTTCAGAATGCCACAGCAACCAGTCAGGAATGCTGGGTGGCAGGAGAGACAAGAGTCAAGTCAGAAATATATATAACTTCTGCCTGAACTGTGAATATTCTTTAAATGAGGTTTGCTTATTACAGGCCAAGATAAGACCATGTTCTTATTCATGAATATTTTAAAGATTCAGATGATCTCCAAATTAGATTAAATAATGACAGTCTTAAATTCTTAAGGGCTAAGATATTAAAAACAAAGGCATAAAATTCTAAGATCAGAAAGGAAAAATACTTAAAAAAAGAAACCACATTTCTTAAAAAAGGCATCACAAAACCAAAGTCAAAGAAACATTCATTTTGAGTTTTTTTCCTCAGTTGAAAGCACTTAACATTTCAATTTTAGGTGGTGAACTATCAGACATTTAGCAAATCCAGCCACAAATAAAGTGGACCAATGTGAGTGGTCCATGATTATCTTTTTCTTTTCCCAGAACTGTTCATACAGAGGGTTCCAGAATTAAGAGCAAAAATGACATTTCAACAAATCTGTTTGAGCCTGTAACTTAAATCTAAATAAATATTATTCAACTAAGTTTTTAGAAGTCTATGTCAAATTATATGCACTCCAACTACTTAAGCCAGACATACATGAAGTCCAAAAGCTAGTTTTTTCTAAGCTGTAAATTAGGAAAATATCTAGTAATATTAATAAACAAAAAGGGAAAAGACACTACACAACCTGGAATGAAACCAAGACAAGTATATATAAAACAAGGCTTCTGAAAAACCATAGGATACTGTAAATACTTTACAGCAACACTTGCAAATATGGCCAAAATTGACAATTATCTTAAAGAATATACTCCAAACTGACTTAAAAAATATATATGTTTATGTGTGTTTGCATGGCTTGTTTAAAAAGTACTTAATTATAAAAAGACAAGGAGAATGAAATCACCTATATTTTTAAAATACGGTAACTAAAAATATTTCTAATTCCTCCCAAAATGAGACTCAAATAGATTTAAAGATTCTTCTGAATATTCAAACTCTTCCCAAGACCAGAAAAATATGAAAGGTTTTTCAATTCCTTCAATGAGGCTAAATTAATTTTGATTCTAAAAGCAGGCAAAATAGCGGTATACCCAAACCCACAGTGAATAAAGACAAAAGCTCCTTGTATGAGAAGCATCTCTTTGGTGTGTGCCTTTTCACATATTCATGGGATGAGAAATGCAGACTTAAATTGATAATGATATAGTTTTAGAAGTGATAAAAAGGATGTATTATCCCTCAAGAAATGGAACTAAAATACAAATCAATTTTCTATAGTTTCCTCTTGTATTATAAATATTAAAGAAAGATTGATATGTACCCAAGAGGTTCCTCTTATTTTCAATGTTACTTCTTTAACCTGGAAAGCATTTTCTTTCTTTCTTTCTTTTTTTTATAAAATGAGTTGTGGAAAAGCTATTGTAGTATTTTACACTATTTTCCAAGTACACTCATAATTTCATGAGAAGAAAAACAATCACAACTCAGGAACTGTATTGTGCTGTGAAAAAAACACAATCACCCAAAGTTGTACATTTTGAGGATCAATACCAAATGGCAAAAGAGAGTATCTTTTGCAATTTATATGCAGTTATATAACTACCTCCTCAATCATCCAAGAACCAAAAAAGAGTAAGATTTGATTAAAATGAAATAAAAGCACTGACAGCTATGAATTCACCCTGAGGACATAACTAACCACTGGTGATACAATCATTTACAGAGAACATTGTCATTTTGCCTTTATAATACATTTTCTCCCTGCTGATACCAGATTAGATTAAATCTAAATGAGATACAAAAAAGCTAACATCAAATCCTCATGAGCCAACATTATCTTCTCAAGCACTATTTCCAAGAACTGCTGAAAGCTAGAACCTTTTTTTAAAGGGAAGTATTAGAGAAAAAAATTCATCCAATTTAAAAGTACAAATTAGTAATTTGCCCTAATTGCACTCATCTATCATTGTCAAAGCTACTTTTTATTTGACTGGATTTCTTATTTGAAGGAAAGCAGAAAAGCACTTAATCGTTTACACATAATTTGGAGTATACAATATACAGAAGGGACCATCATAATAACAAAACATTTGCTATATTCATTTATATAGTTTTACAGTATTTTTTAAACTAAAACCTCTCTCTCAACATGTTTTTCCAGTTGTATATATAACCTGCTTTAGCAGGTGAAATAATTTGTAATTGACTAGGGGACAGAGAATAAATAATATTAGTACACATTAAGATAAAATAAATGAACAGGAAGTCACTTGTCCTCCTTATTACTTTCAAGATTTTTAAGTTTCTATTAACAGTTAAGGTCAGATTTAGAATTTCCCTAAGTTTCTAACCTTTAAGGTGCAACTACAATAAGCAGCTGAATAAATAAATCTATTTCGAGGGGATAAGTATTTTACTGAAACTATATTAACAGAATCAAGACATCAAGCATTATACAAAGCAAAGGACCTGTATTTGTATCACCAAGTCTAAGCAGCAGCTTTCCTTCCACAAGTAAATATAGTAATTCTTGGAATAAAATTCAAAACCCAATTAAATATTTTCCTAAAACAATCAAATTCTAGTACTAGAGTTGAACACTTCCTTAAAAACAAATGCACTTTCTCACGTCTTCCAATACTTGGTAATTTGGCATTACAAAAGTAACTGCAGTACACTGTACTATTCCTCACACCTTTTTCATGTCATAAATGTTCCATAACTTTTAAAAGACATAATACATGTAAGATATTTTGTGTGGAACCACTACCCACTTTAAGAAAAATAATACTACCACCTTTGAGTCTTTCCCCATCTCATTCTCTTCTCAGTTTAATTATACTGATTATTGTGTTTATCATTTCCTTAATTTTCTTTATGGTTTTAACACCTAAGTTTGTGGACCTGAATACACTGTCTATTTCTGTAGAATTTTTACTTTATATAAATGGAGCCATATTTGTACATATTCTTCTAATGATTGCTTTTATCAGTATTATGTTCTTGATTTTAACTCATGTTTTTTCATGCTATAATTAACCTTCACTGTTGCAGTATGTTTCATTGGATGAATGTATCACACACAATATATTTATCAGTTCTACTGATGATAGAAATTTATGTTGCTTCTAGTGTTTTGCTATTAAATAATTCTGCTCTTCAAATTCTTGTAAATATCTATTGGTATGCGTGCGTGTGAGTTCTGGTTTGTAGGGAATGCATGTTTTCATCTTTAGGAAATAACTTCAAGCTACATTCTAAAGTGGCTGTAACATATATGCTCTCACCCACAGTTTAAAACTATTTTACTTGTACCAAATCCTCAGCAACACATGAAATTGTTAGACTTTTCATTTTTGCCAGTCTTTTGGGTGTGAAATGGTATCTTACTGTGGTTTTATTTACATTTCTCCACTTAACAAGGAAGCTGAGCACCTTTTTCATGTTACTAATCAGTCATATTTCCACTTCTGTAATCTGCCACTCAAGTCTTCAGCCCATTTTTCTACTGCAGTATTTTTTTCTCATCGAATGCATTTGCTATACATTTTGGATATCATTCCTTTGTCAACTGCATGTGTTTTGAATATCTTCTCTTTCTTGTATTTTTCATTTTCATCATAGTATATTTTGATAGGCAAACTTAATTTTAATGTAATTTGCTTCTTTCAATCTTTTATAGTTTCTGCTTTTTATGTTATGTAAAAACTCTTACTCTAAATCATAAAGGTTTTTTTCCTAATCTTTTAACAGTTTTATAGTTTTGACTTGCACATTTAATCTACCTGAAACTGACTTTTGTGTATGGTTTGAGGCGGAAGTCTGAATTTTTTTCCCCACACAAACTATCCCAGTACAACTTACTGATGAAAATTCTCTTCCCTACTGATATGAAATGACAGCTCAGGTCCAAATCAAATCCCCACACACATTAGCCTAAATCTAAGGTGGCTTTCAGTTCTAAAATTCTATTCAACTGAAGGCACCAAAATGTCTTGTGAAAATAAAACTATTATTAGTTTTAACTTCAGGAAATTTTTTTAAAGAAGGGGACACCAAATGGCAAGAGAATCCTGACTTGGAAGTGGGAAGAGCACTGCATAGGGTTCAAAGAACCTGAGCTCTAATTCCTATTCAACAACTTGCTAGAATCAGATTATGTAAAATCAGACATTCTCAAGAGGGCCTTCCATATTCTACAGAAGTTGTCAAAAATAATGGTACAAAGAAAACAGTAAAAAATATTTACCTTTCTCCCATCTCTATAAGGTCACATTCACCAGGAAGTCCAGAAATTATACTAATTGATATTTAAAAGATAAATATGAACAGATATAATTTAAATAAATAAACTTTATCATCCCATATTTTAGTTTTATATATATAATCTAATGAGGAGTTTTTGCCCTAGCTTCTAATTTTGTATAAACCATAGTTTGGTGCTCAAAAGACACTTGTTGACATCAGATAGTTGTTTTATATGATTATAGTTTCATTAAAGACCAAGTAAAGGTAAAGGTGAAGGATATTTTCTAAAAGTTATCTTCTTTTAATTGAACATTGATAACTCTAATGCAGAAATCTGACTCACTTCATATGGATGAAGTTTAACCCAAATAGTTAATTTTCCATTACTAAAATCACCTTTAGGTATACTTATTTTATATTATTAATACTCTATTGAGTCATCACAGAAATTCAAAATATTTCTGAATACCTTTCATTCAAGTATAGACACAACTCCAGTTAAGCATCTTTACTAAGATACTTTGGAAAACATCCTAGTTTTTAAAATGCAGATGTCTGCATTTTAAGAGAAGAATATAGATAAGTTCTAAAATATTCATGCATTAGTAAAAATGATGATTTCCTAGTAGCCTATTTCTGATACATAAAAAATTTAATGTCACATGAATTTTATTATAAGAAGGATTTTTTCCTAGCACTGAGTAAATAAGAGTATAAAAAGATCTAATATTTATTCAGCTGTTTACAATTCAATTGATTAACTTGATCACAAATAACTATGCTAAACTCTAAGTGGATCATATCATTATTTACAACTATTCTGCTACTATGAAGTTTTCACATGTTATTTGAATAAAGATGAAGCTATAAAAAAAACATCAGTTACAGATATTAACCAACAGGCTGTCTTTATAGATAGAGTAAAAAGTACTACTGGTTATTGGTTTATTTTCTATGACACCTGCATATATATTAGTATTTTAATACTTATAATACAAATCTAGAAAAGTCCATAAACCTACCATAGGAGTTGATACTCTCTGCTTTGGTTAAAAAATAACTAGAAATCTAATCATCAAGGACTATGGAAACACTATACTTACCAAAAAAATCAAGTACTCACTACAAGTTCCTCATTTCATTAGCATGTATTAAAAAGCAGTCAATCTTAATAATATAAAAAGTAAGTATTAAGTCCTGGGTCTTTCACTTGAGGAGCCTAGTATATTATTTCCCCTAATTACTATTTTCAAAATAAGTAAATATAAACTCATAATATGCTCTATCAGAAAAGGCAGGGTAGGAATTTAGAGAATCCTGTATTCTTTATATTAAAGTGCTTTATTAATAACAAAATGAAACTTCTTTATTTTAGACCATAGTAGTTTACTGAACAAGAGTCAGAAATTAGGTACTGGAAAATAACATAATTTTGTAAAATCTATGATAACCCCACTCCTAGAAATTCCAGAAACAGTTCTCACTGCAGCATTTATTCATGCATTCAACAAATATTACTTACCTACTATGTGCAAGGCATATGGCTAATAACTAGAGATATGAAGATGAGTCAGTGTTCTTATGCTCAATTAGCTTATGATCTAGTAAGTCTTATCTAAGAATAAGATAGTTGGAGAAGATTCAGAGATGAATAGCTGATGATATATAAAGGGGCTCCTATAAGAGTGCTGACTACAGATATCAGCACTTTTCAAGACACTACGACAATGCAGAATGAAATACAAACCTTTAAAAAATATATTTATTCAAGATAAAATAAGGTGAATTCACCTTTATTCAAAAATTTTCCCAATACTAGAATTAAAAGGATATTTCATAAATTTGGGGATAGTTCCACATGGGATAGCACAAATATTATATGTATAAAAGAAAAGAACTAATGATACAATAGGCAGTGGTACATACAAGATGAAAATACATGTCGGTTTTAAAATATTATAAGTTAATTAATTTTGTTCCACTATAATTTTACCACCACAGTATCTAGTCCAAAATAAATGGACTCTCACACTCATATTTCATTTTTCTACAAGATAGACTCTGCAAATGAAAACAATCACACAGCATACTCTCAGAAACTGCTGTCCCTACAAAATATCAGTGCTTAGACTATAAAGCAAGCTATTAAAATTTTAGCCTTCAACAGAAACTTTCAAATTAAAATTATTTCTAAAACCTTAAAATGAACAAGGTCTAAATTTTAGAAATATTTAACAGCACACACAGAGGTATATAAATCTGTTAAAATACAACTCTAACATTTAAGTGACTTTGGTCAATACCCCAACCCCCCCAAAAAACAACCATTACATAGTAATAGACTTTCTTATAGGATCTTATTAGTAATATCCAGTTATTAACAAAATCATTATGTATATACAAACTGGTAGTCATTTTTCATAAAAATTCTAACTATTAAATGTAGCTTTGCCCTATGGGGAAATAGATACCTTAAATAGTTTAAACCTTTATCTCCCAATTTTCTTCTGGCAATAAGGATATATTTTGATATTAATTCCCTATTTCTATTGACCTCAGAAAATAAGCCCCTCTAATCAGGAGCTGGAAAACGGTGAGAGACAAAAAGCTGAAATAAATCATTAATAGCATATTTACCGGTTTGATTCGAAGCTTACCACCAACTACCTCAAGAATGGCATGTCTTCTGGACACCCTCCTGTCTGTTATCTACAGGAAAAACAAATAAAAATGTCAAACACAGTCATCTCCCTAGAAAAACTACAACAATAACAATAAAAAATTCCATAGCAATGTTTCTGAAATTAGTTGGCTAGATATGAAATATATTATTCACTCAACAATGGTATATTGAAATGACTGTCTTCTTGAGCTGACGATGAAAAAATTCAGAAACTAAGGGACCTGCCAAGGACACAGAAGAATAAATGCCAGAGTAGAGACTCAAGTTTAGAATCTAACAGATCTCAAAACCTTTCATTATGATTTCTATCTAGATAGACATTTAGTGGGGATTCTTATCAATAAAATCATAAAACTAGGGGGGAAAATCTACATAATACATACTCATTTCAATGCTTATGAAATACATAAGCATTTCAAATGTAGGAAATACATAGTATGCTATAATAACAAAAGGTTTTAAAAAGCAGGAGTCAGGTAAATATAAAATAAGGTGTGACTACCAGCTTTGGGATCAGAGAGACACAGGTCAGGCTGACCAGCATTTGAGCTTTGAGGCCATCAGCAGTAATTAAGAGAACAGGAAGGCACAATAGTGAAAACCAAGTATTTACACTGAAGAAGAGATTATTATTATTTCTAACATACATATATGTATCTGCTTATTTGGGGGCAATAGTGTCCTATTTATGCTCACAATCATTTCTGCATACCAAAATTTAAAAACTGCACTTTAAATTATGACATTACCAATCAAGCCCTCCCTGAAAGGCTAAAAATACCCAGTTAGGATTATCTTTGTAAATGTGGCTGAAACATAATTTACTAAACACCATAATTATTTGGGCCATCTCTTGGTTACCTTAGTACCTATCATTTCAATTCTGATATTATCTACATCAGGACCAAAATTACCAGTAAAAGCAGACTACAGCAATGCCTAAACTCAATTAAGCCCATTAGTTCTCCAAAAACTTGCAAAACGCAATACTACCAAGCACCAGTACTCATGTTAACCAGAGAGCAGCTCCACACTTAAGGCTGTGCCTATATAAAGAACAACACCAAGATCACCATGGAATAAATTCCACCTCTGCGAATTGTCTACAGAACTACAGGTAATTTTTAGAACATTTTCTAAAATAAAGTATCTTAAAGGAAGCCCATTTAAAAGATACACCATTAGCTACAATTGCTTTCAGAAAAGGAAATATAAAATAATCTAGTCTATCAGGAAAGAGAGGATAGAAATTTGGAGGTTCCTATTTTCTTTCCCATAATGTTCTTAGTGGTCCAAAACAACAGCAGTTACCTGATAACCCACTTTACATTTGCACAGCTTTTATCATTTGCAGAGAACTTTCACTTGAATGTTGAGATTCACCTTAATACTGTCATAGCTTTTATTCACATTTTAAATATCTGGATATTAAAGGTCCAGAGAATTTAAGTAACTTGTATAGGTTACTCTTTGAGTAGTTAGTATGCCAATCCATACTCATTAATAAAAATAAGTATGTGAGGAAAATAGACATATATGACCCTATGCCTACATGTAATCACTCAGAAGTAGGTTCAAGAAATGCAAAGTATTCTGTGGCAGGGAGTAAGGAGTTTCTATTTCTAACTTGGGTAATACAAATAAATTTTCTAACCAACAGAATAACAAACTGTCAAATATAAAACCATGACATACAGTGATAATTCCTGTTAACAGTCCAGCTTAGGTTTCTTTCTAAACCGTATTTTTGCAGGAAGTAATAATAGACTTCTCCTATCTCAGCGTTTCTTTGAAGTAGGCTTCAAGAAAAAGATATTTTAATATAAAAATCATAATGTGACCTCTAGTGGACACATGATTCCATAACAACATAATCTCACTGCAAGCTGTACATTTCTAGAAAGTACCCAAAAAAGTGTTTTAAAGAGTCTTTTAAATTAACATCATTCAGGCACTTAGCTAGAATTGTCCCTTTCAAACCATACCTCTATATAATCAATAAGCTACAAAAAGTGATTTATGCTTTTTCAGTGGGAAGCTTAAAGTTTTAACAAATTATCATTAAAGCTTATTTTCATTTCAGGATGGGGGTAGGGACAGTAGAGGATGGGTTGGGGGGTACAAATAGATTATTGTGAAGATATGATGGCCTGCTTTATATAACAACAAACACTGATCACTGCTCTTTGTGTAAATATCCATACAATCTTACTTATATATTAACTGTAATAGCAATTATCAAGAATCAAGGCACTGTTCTATATTTATCATGTATTATTTTTTACTATTCACAGAAACTGTGGAGAAGATACTATTATCTTCATTTTATAGGTGAGAAATGGAAGTGCAGAGAGCTTAAGCAAGTACTGAAAATTACACAGCCAATAAGGAGTAGGACTGGGATTTGAACCCAAGGAACCTGATTCTAGAGACACCTTTGCTCTTAACACTGCACTGCCCCCTTCATTACCATTATGTAAAACATCATTTTTATATTATTTATTATCAGCTTAACTGTCTACACTAGAACATACTAAAGAGCCGGAAATCAGGCTGAATGGCTATTTAAAAAGTAGACCTTGGAAAATTCAAACCCTAAAACAGTGCCAAGAGGCCTTCAAGCTTTCATTTGATCCTGTTTATTCTAATGTCATACCCAATCTAGTAAGATGTGTTATCTGAATTCCCAGTTCTTGATTCACAGCAGATAATAAAATTGGTTGGGTTTAGTAGGCAGTGCATTGACAATGGGGGAGAAATGACTAAGACTGGTCTGCAAGTGGAAAGACAAAGGATATAGAAAAGTAAAAGAAACCCAAAAACTCAAAAAGGCCACAATGGCTAGAGGCTGGTGAGAGTAGAGACAAATGACATAACATATTTTAAAAGACAGTGAAGGCTTTCATGAGTTTCTCAATGATTACCAAGTGTCACCAGGTTAAATGACAACTTCATTTGAAAGTCAACATTTCGCATCTTAGGAGGCCATAGAAGTAGTTAATATGAAGGAATTCCAGTTTCTGTTGAATAGCTGTAGCCATCTAAATTCTAATCATTACACACATCCTCCAAAAAATCAGAGATCAGCAAACAGAGCAAGTAAAACCACCTATATTCCACATCTAATACACAACTAGGAAACAGATGACCACAAACTTTGATTTACACAAGAAGGGGAACAAACACTCAATGCAGAGCAAGCCTCAGGACCTATGCTGGAATAGAAAGACAGGTGGCAACTGGGAGGAAGAGAAGAGAGGAATGAGAACCTAGAAGTGGTGGGGTGCAGATATCCCTCCCAGAAGAAAGTCATAACTCAAGTGTGAAATGCTGAAAATGCACCTTGCATCCAGTTCAAAAGACCAGCAAAACTGGAAACAATCTGGGCATTGACAATCAATAAAAAAATAATCTATGAGTCTGTATTGATCTCAATAAAGGGGCTGGAGCTAGGGCAGGGAGGAAAAGCCTCTTTACGAAAGAATGCCAGCTAATGTACAAGAAATGATCAAACCAGAATATTACTGTTTTGTAATTACCAATGTAATAATTAACTCAGTAAAGGCTCAATGGATGTTAACTTTCAGGAGGAAGCTTGAGAGGAAACAATATTCATGAAGTTTCAAAGCATCACTCAGAAAGGGAACAGTGTTTTCACTGCAGAAATCTGATAGGCACCACCTTCCCCAGGTGGTCACACTTATAAAACCACTACAAACAGGAAACTGAGAGTGGGGCCTCCCGATAGGCTGTCTTGAGTTCACGTCATCTACTGAGCATTCTTGCCCAAAATGGTTAACCTGAATCTAATTATGTGGAAACAATCTGACAAACCAAAATCGCGGCATTCTATGAAACTGACCTAGATCCCAAAAGCAGTGCCATGAATGACAGTTCTAGATTTAAAAAGATAACAAGTGATCAGATCCTAATTTTTTTAAATGCTAAAAAGGATATTATTGGAAAAGTTGAATAAACTGAATAAGGAATATTAACATTTACTGCACAGATTTCTGGAGTGTGATGTGTGTGTATCTATACATACATATACAAACACATTATATATGTATTATTTATGTGAAAATGTCCTTGCTGTTAGGTGATACGTGTTGACATACTTAGGGATGAAGTGACATAATGCATGCACTGCACTTTCAAATGGGTTCAGGAGAAAGAAAAAAAATAAATGAGAGAAAGTAAACATGGCAAAATATTAACCATTAATTAACCTAAGTTAAGGATATGTAAGTGTTTACTGTACTCTTCTTTCAACTTTTCTGCAAGTATGAAATCTTTTAAAATGAAAAGCTGAGGGAAGTTAATATTTCAAAAATGTTATTTAAAAGGGTTATCAAGTTACCTAGAATATGTAATGTACATGATTGCTACATAACATGATAAATGAAATGTAACTATTTACAGTCATTTAAATTTAAAAAGCCTCTATTTAGCTACATGTGATTTTTATTTTAAACTTTGATTTAGACTAGGCACCACAAACTGGTAGCCAATGGACAAAAATCACTCACAAGGGTTTCTTTTATGTTTTACTTTGAAAAGTATGTGTACTGCCCATCTCACCATAAGTCCCCAGCACTCCCTAAAATCTTCCATGGAGCCCACTTCACTCTTTATTGCACACCTGGCCTCTGTAGACATTTGAATTGGCAAGTCATGAATTTAAACTACAGCTATACTTTCTACTTTTTTTTCTTTCTTTTTTTACTGGAATATAGTTGATACACAATATTATATTGGGTTCAGATGTACAACAGTGATTCTACAATATTATTGGCTATTGAGGTACAAACTTCAAATTAGTCACAGAACTGGAAGTACCTATACTTTGTAGATGCTAATTCTTCACATGTGACACTGTACCTAGTTGCCACTAGCTGCTTCATCAAGATATTCATTTCTTCTTCCATAGTAGTATTACTTCAATTCTGTTTAGGGTAACAATGCACCCAGTTAAAAATATCCAAATGGCCATGTGGCACACTTCTAACAAATGAAGTAAGAGGGAGTATGTATTAAACACCTTTTGTAGTTTCTGTATCTGATGCTTTCGTATCTGCGGCCTTGCTGACTAGGGAATGACTACCCCTTCCAGGGTCACTGTTATAACTCGAGAGAGTAAATGACTCACCTGTAGTCCACCTTTCATATGCAAACTAACCAATCCAAAGCCTGTACCCTCCTATCATGGCTTTACCTGGCTCTTACACTTCCCTAGTCACCCCAGGGCTATGCATCTGACAACTAGGGGCAGTCAGTACAGCCCAGAGACCAATAAAATTCAAACTAGACTTACCCTGCTTTGCCCATTCATTCCCAACAAAATCACAGAAAGGCTCTCCTGCAGTTCCCCTAACTCTGCTTTCTGCCTTCAACTGACCTCGTGTGGCCCTGCATGGCACGGTATACCCTTCTTTCTCTTGGGTAATGTGAGTAATAAATTATCTTTTCAATGGCAATCATCTCATGATCTGTAGCTGATACACTATACCTGAACAAAACAAAATCCACATTTTAAAACAGCAGAGCTTATGGAAAAATTGCCTTCTCGGTAATGAGGAATAGGCTCAACTGGCATGCACCTTTTGCCCTTTGCCTCTCTTTCTTCCTGCTTGAATGTAGCTGCCATCATATGACTAGAAGCATGAAAGCCACATGCAAAGGATGACAACAGGAGTACAGTGAAGCCAGTTACTTAAGTGGTTACATCAGCCCTACTGACTGCGCCTGAGAACCTGTTACAGAAGAAAAATCAATTGGATTAAGCTGCTGTTTGTCACATTTGTTACTTGCAGCCCAAGGTAATTATGATTAATACCCATTTCTCTAACAACTGTTCTACTGATACTGGACAATCTAATAGCAAATTCACTTATGCTCAGCCACTCTGAAAAGGAATATTAGAAAACAGGAAAGCTACCTACATTATGCACCAAGTACATAAGCTTTTTTTAATATTAAATGAAGCATACAGCACGAGCTTAGAAAAGAGCTTGAAGTTTCTTTTATTTATATATAGGCTGAATGACAATGCTGAAATCACTCCTATCCTTTGTTAGCAACAGCTCAATTGATAGCAGTTTTTCTTCAGATACTATAGGAAAAAAAAACAGTTGAGTTCTTTCATATCGTCTCTTGAATGGGGAGAGCTCTCTGTTTTTGTATCATTTCTGTACTGCTACAATATGGATCTTTATCTTTGAATTTCTAGTTTTGAATTAGGTATTTCATGTATTTTCACGTCCATGTAAGTCCTTTCTCCATTTTTAAGACATGAAGTTTGTGCTAGAAGATAAAGACATGAAAACCCAAAAGAACTATTTGTGATTTGTTTGCCAAATACTTATTTTTGGCATTTACTGAGGTCAAAAAATGAAGATTTTTCTTAAGTTAGGTTTCTAATTTCTTTATTAGTTCCAAAATTCTAAAAATAAAACACAAATCAGAATAGCTACTGGATCCTGAAAGAGAACAGAATAAATAGTACCTTTCATTTTATTTTTGCCTATATATATTATTTACTGAAAAATCAGCATGCTTTAACTTTTCTTAAAATGTTTTCCTAGAGAAATTTCTGAATAAAAAAGATAGGTATAATATATCTCATGATTCCAATGATCCCATTTAGCCTGGTTACTATAAACATAAAAACAGAGAAGCAGCAATTTTTTTTTCAGTATTCATTACATAATACACCAAGCAAGGGCTGAGATAATAAAAATTTTCTTGTACAGTACTTTATAATTTAATCTTTCATACAAGATTTATCTAGTTTGCTCTATCAACAACAGATAACATATAGACAAATTTAAACTTTCATGGTAGAGAAAAATAGAAAATCATCTGCTATGGGATTTGAGCCTGTATTATAAGAAAATGCATATACCTAAAGCACCATGGGATTTACTTTAGGTATAATTTGCACAAAATTCTTTCCTCAAACTTTTCATGTGTCTAGCAAATAAAATCTAAAATTAAGAACAGAGACAATCAATAAGCCATAAAATTTTCTTATCTAGAATGCCTCCCAGAGCCCCAACACTGAGACTCTGCCATAACATTAAATAAGTCGATTTTATTCCTCAACAGAGCAAAAGGTAGTTGATACAAGATGTTTAATATTATTGCACTTGGAATGTACCAAAGTTCATTTTCTGATATTAAGGAAGGGCAAGTTTAAGGAAATGGACTTGATTTTACCCAGAGACTCTCTAGGCAGACTCCAATTTATGAGTAAGTGCTCTTTAAAAGGTTATTAATATACCGGATACGGTCTGTGAAACTTGTGAATATACTTTCCTATAAGAATAATGGTGTAAACAGTACTTAGGTTATCTGCTACCTCACAAACAGCTACTTAATCCACAATACTGATGAAATGTGGATCACTTCAATATTAAAAAGTAAAATACAATAATTTCTGAGCCCCTAACTCAAGATGGCTGAATTATTAGCCAATATGATGGAGTTATGCTGACTTGATACCACTGAAATTTCAACTCATCCAATCTGTTGGGCTCTCAATGCTGCTTGTGCAATGATGCTATACAAATGAGAGAACGTTGTCCTCATCATTCATAAAATAGGCAACATAGTGATTAAGAGCATTAGCAAAGTTTAATTAGGATGGCAAAATCAGGTTTAAATACCCACATGAGACTTTGATAAATTAAAGTTTACGCATCAGACATAACAATGTGACACTGCTACCAAGTGTTACCAAGTTCAGACATTTCTTAAAGACCTATTCTGTGCTAAGCATTCTATTTAGTGGTGTTGCCAGAAGTGGTTTTCAACTCTGGTTTCTCAATAGAATCATCTTCAGAGCTTTTAAAAACACAGATATCCAGACACTACTTACAGAATCAAATTACCAGAGAAGGGAACTCAGACAGGGGTGTGAGATGATGGCACAACCAGGTTGAGTAGTACATGGGAGCAATAATTAGGAGACATTGCTTCTAAAATATATAAATACATGTATGAAAATAAATTCACTACACACCTATTAGAATGGCCAAAATCCAAAAAAATTCAGCACCAAATGCTAACAAGGATGTAGAACAACAGAAGCCTTCATTCACTGACAGTGGGAATGCAAAATGGCACAGCCACTGTGGAAGACAGTTGACAGTTTCTCACAAAACTAAACACACTATTACCATACAATCCAGCAAATGTGCTCCTTGACACATTTACCCAAATGAACTGAAAACATGTCCACACAAAAACCTGCACACAGATGTTTATAACAGCTTTAGTCATAGCTGCCAAAACTAATGACTAACCAAGACATCCTTTGGCAGGAAAACAGATAAACTGGAGAATATCCAATGGACTATTAGTCATCACTAAAAAGCCATGAAAGGCCATGGAGGAATCTTAAACACATATTAGTAAGTAAAAGAAGCCAATCTGAAAAGTCTACACATACATACTGTATGTTTCCAACTGTATGATATTCTGGAGAAGGTAAAACTATGGCCACAGTAAAAACCTGCCAGGGGTTGATAAGGAAGGGAAGAATGAACACAGCATGGAAGATTTTTAGGGCAGTGAAACTATTCTGTGTGATACTACAATGAGGGATAGGTGTCATTATACACTTGTCAAACCCACAGAATGTGCATAAAGATTGAACCCTAGGATAAACTATGGACTTTGGGCGATAATGATATGTCAGTATAGGTTCACTGAATTACCACTATACAGGATGTTGAGAGTGGGGTGGCTATGAGTGGGGGTGGGGGGTAGACAGTATTATGGGAACTCTGAACTTTCTGTTCAATTCTGCTGTGAACCTAAAACTGCCCAATAAAATAAAACCTTTAAAAAAAATACATACTATAGAGCAATGTCTGTAAAAGTTAACCAGGGTCATGGATATAACATGATTAATCCCACAAATTGTCAGCACTTACCCAATTGTCCAATATGCCATACACTTTCGAATCTGAGAGCTTTAAATCACACATTCATTCAGCCTGAAGAGCCCTTCCCTCCCAAACCCCCTACCTCCACCTACCAAAATGCTAATCATTCTAACACTTGAAAGTCAGCTCAATGTGTCACTGAGTTCATAAAGCCTTCTCTGATCCCTCATCTTAACTGTGGGTTCCTTCCTATCTCTCTCTGTATCTCTGTATCTTGTTTGGCTCATGGTGTTTAAACAAAACTTTTAATTAAATGTAACCTTTTAAAAATAAGAGGTTATATCTTAAAATTCAGATCTTACTACTCTTGAAAAACACAGTATGACAGTTACCAAGTGGGAATGGGGGTGAGCAGCAATGATTACATCTCAGACCCCTTTCTCCTTGTGGCCTCCCAACACTGAGGCTTTTGTCACTTATGGCATGGCTGTGACTTATCGTTGTCCGTGTCATCTTCTTACTCCCTCCCACTTCCCTTCCTCAAGGTGGTTGCATGGCTCCAGTCCCCACTTAAGGCTATAACCCATTTAGTTACTTTGCTCTGTGTTTCTTGACAGCAATTTGTTTCTCTTTCATCCCTATCTGACAGTAGTATAGATTCATTAACTATTTTCTGAATTTTCTAAATTATTAATCAACAAAACAGGAAAAATGTGAACACTTAATCCTTAATGAATGTTGCTCCTGAGGCTTTAGCTGTTGGTAGCATTATTTTACTGTTAATTCACCTCAGGACTCTATGACATCCTTTCAACACCTAAGGTTCAAGTAGGCTCTTTGTGAAGGTTGGAAGACTGAGAGGCTGAGACACAGGAAAGGAAGGAAAAAATCGTGCTGAAGGCCTGCTGTGTGCTAGGCACTGTACTCTGCTCAGTGAGAGTGAAGGGGCAAAACCAAGCAGCTAGTAGTGCTCGGCACACCCCTAGGGACAAACCTGGTTGGCCCGCATAGGACTAGCATTCCAGGACAGCCAGTGTGGGACTCTGCAACAAGCAGGAACAGTAGAGTGGCCAGGCCCGGGAGTGGTTACTCTGTGTAAACTTTGTGGGCCACATACAGCATTCTTAGTAGTGGTGAACTGATGCCAAATGAAGTCTATACTAGAGCCCTTGACTACTTCCACCTGTCTGCCAAAGGTATCTGGTATGGTCCTTTTTCTTTGAAGGAAAATAGATCATAAAGGAATGTGTCACATAATCCCTTCTATCAAAATAAGAGTACAGAGAATTTGAAATCAGAAACAGTTTTCATTTAAGAATGTAACTAGGTTTAATTAAAGAAAAAGCATAAAGCAAATAATTTGGCCTAAAGGTACTCTATTGCTTGACATGTACTGTAAAACTGTTTTTTAAATCAATTTTTAAAATTTTAGTTGTAGATTCACATGCAGTTGAAGGATATAATACATAAAGATCTACCATTTAACCAGTTTCTCCCAGCAGTAACAACTTGCAAAATAGTGTCAAAACCGGATACTGACACAGTTGAGGTACAACATATTTCCATCATGACAAAAATTCCTCAGGTTGCTGTTTTATAGCCATACCCAATTCTCTCCCGCTCCCCTCCCCCACTTTTCCACCCCAAGCACCCACTTATTTGTCTTTCATTTTTATAACTCTGTCATTTCAATAATCTTATATAAAATGAAATTGCACAATATGAAATCTTTGGGATTGGCTGTTTTCACTTGAAATAATTTTCTGGAGATTCATCCTGTTGTAAAACCTTTTAACTGGAGCAAATCATGAAAGAGAATTACAACCTAGTAAACAAAGACCTTGAGTTCATGGAAGACTCCCACTAACACAAAGGGCGCAAGAAAACTGAATTTCACTGTCCTGTAAAGACACAAAGACATTTTCATTGTGAAAATGTTTTGCCACCAAGACTGTTCAATACATTAAAATTATAAACCTTTAAGCCTGTGTGGTCATTAAGGCTTGTGAAATTTGTCTCCAAAAAACATAGCTAGCTAAATAAGTAAGTTAAAAATCATCTTTATTAAGATTAAGCATTTCAGATGGATAGGAATTTACAATGAACTTTCTGAGTTTTCCCACTTAGAACTAAGTTTCTGATCTCTCGAAACAGCAGGCTTCATGTTGTGTTTTAACCACTGTAGAGAAGAAACACGTATGTTTTGTCAGCTTCAAAATCTTAAAAACCACAAGGTAATTTTTCTGCAAATTTTTCCTTCAACTCATTTGGGCTGTCATTCATGACTACTACTTCTGTCTGCCAAACTTGGCAACAGAATCTCATCAGTGCATGATTATTTGAAAAGTAAAAGCAAAATCCTGACTAATAAGACTTTCCACTCCTTAACATTTTAAAAAACAGAAACCAAATAGGCTCATCTACCATTAGCCTATAACACAAAGATCAACTGCAAATAATGAAACGGTCTGCAACTTGATTCCAGGTGTATAAAACATAGGCCTAAAATTCATCCATCTTCTAACCATATTCACAGTACTGTGTGCTGTTGATACAATCTGTTAAGCAAATCAAAACTCATTAATCACCAGACATTAAGATTTCTAGATGAAGCACATAATCTGCTAAATTTCTAACTCAAGAGATGGAAGGGAGGAAAAAGGGAGGCAGGAAGGGAGGAGAAGGGAGGGGATGGTAAGGGAAGAGTAAAGGAAAAGAAAGAAGGAAGAAACCTCTGGCAATTCCTTCAAGTGTTTATACAGATTAAACTATGGAGAAAAGTAACACTGTTTTTAAACACTTTAGCAATTACTTGTCCAGAAATAAACAGCAGCTGAACTTCAACTTCCCAATAACCTTACCACAAATACATATATGTACACACACATACACACCACCCCTTTAGGACTGACTTCCCCATTGTCCCCTTGAACTCCTCCTCCTCCTTGCTTCAGGAACTGTCCTACGGCTAATACCAAGGTTCTGTTTAGACACTGGAGGTTAAGGAGTATAGTCCACACTCCTTACTCACTGATAGCTCACTATCAGAGAAACAGGTTTGTCTCCACAGCCCAAAAGAAAATTCCTAGCGAGCATACACCCATGTCTCATTCATGGGTGTCTGCTCCACAGTGTTAAGGTCTGCAAAACGGGCTGCACAAAGCTGGCACTTAACAGGATACGGTGAACGTTCAAAAAATAAAGCAAGGCACAGAACAGCGTGGCCTGGCACGATGCATGCTAAAAGTTGGGCAAGAAAGGGTATATGGACATACATATTTGTATTGGTTTTTACAGACATAAAAGTTCTTTAGAGCAATAAGAAAGAAATTATTCATCATAAAACTTATTGGGGAAAGGTGAGAACTGGGTGGGAGAGATGGGAAGGAATCTCTTCACTGTATATACCTTTCCATGCTTTTTGATATTTGAACCACCTGAAATGGTTCAAACCACCTGAATGATTCAAGCCACCATTCAAAAACTGGATAACTCATGTTATTTAAAAAAGAAAGAAAACAATACATATTTAGGGAGAGATCTACAGAATTCCAGAATGCAAATTTTCTAACTCCTAAACATCCCCAAAAGGGTAGAGAATATAGTTTAGTGGCACTGTGTAGAAAAGCTTATGTGTTCCCTTTAAATAATCTATGGCTCAATTTACTCCTCTGAACAATGAGGACAGTAAGAGTACCTAACTCATAGGGTATGAAGGGATTAAAGAAGTTGGTATACCTGAAGTCCTTAGATCAATGGAACACAAGCTTACATAAGGGTTAGTACTGATATTACTGTAGAGTATTACAATAAAAGTAAGGCCCACCCAGTCCCACAAAAGCTTAAAAGAAATTATTCTAGAAAATATAAATCAGAGGTAGGCAAACGTTCTGTAAAGGGTCAGATACTAGAGTAAATATTGTGGCTTGGTTAGGCCAAGAGGCAATATCCTCAACCCTTGCGCAATTATTCTCCCTGAAAGGCTAGTAAGTTTTTGGTTGTTTACATTTTACATTTTAAAATTTAAAAACCATTCTTGGACATCGGCCCCACAGAAACAGGGCTTGTGATATGTTTGCCCTGGATCTGTCTGGACCCAAGGCTATAGTTTGCCGACCCCTGTTAGGCATTATAACGATAATAACGCAAATCAGTGCTTTTTAAAGGTGACATAAGGGAACGTTTGTGAATTGATCAAAGTTGACTGTAATACGTGCTGTCCCCAAACTTCTAAAACCCAGACAGGCAGGGCGGGCGTGGTGCGGAATCGGGCCAGGACAGAGAGTGGGGCCTCAGGAGCCAGCAAGGGCCTCGCACGGCCCCCCGGGTCCGGCCGAGACCCTGCCACACTTACTCCCAGCAGCGGCCCGCGGCCGATCACCGTCTCCCCGGACGCCAGGACCACCGGGGGGCCGCCGTCCTGCGGCTGCAGCTCAAAGCCGCTGGACATGGCGGAGAGGATGAGGCCCCTGGACAAGGAGACGGTCCCCTCCTTCCATGGACACGCGCGAGGCCTCGGCGGGTCCTCAGAAAACTACGGGGGAGGGGAGCTCGGAGCTCGGCTGCCCTCAGTCCTCCTGCCGCACAAGGCCCAGGGCCGTGTCCCAAGTCTAGCCTCTCTACTTGTAACAGTGACGCCGCGGGGATTTCTCCAACAGGCCGCCTCAAAACTACTGTTTAAAAGCCCCGGTTAACCGCCCCGCTCTCCCCGGTTGTCCCCTTTCACACAGCCAACCCGTCTGGAATGATGCCGGGCCCTGTAGTCCCCAGCGCCTTCCTTCTCCGCGTTCGCGGAGCTGAGACGCCCTAGTGAAACTACAATCCCAAAAGGCAACGCGCGCTCCTCTCTGCGCCTGTGCAAAAAGCTGAGTCAACAGGGCGGAGTTAGTAGAGTGGGCGGCACCCGAGGGACTATGGGGAAGGGTTCGAATTCCGAAAGATTTAACTCGCGGGAGGAGTAGACACCGCAGCCCAGTAGGTAGGAGGGTCCTCCCTTCCTACCGACGTCGGGGGGCAGGCACGGAGCGGCCTGGGAGCCCGCGCGCCTTTTGTTCTGCGGCTAGGATCTGCGGTGACAGTGGGTGCCGACGATTGTTGTTGATGATCTGTCAGTGCCCCCGGACTCGGGCAGCGGCAGCCTGCGCGGGGCATGCAAGGAGGGTGGCTCAGATGGGACGTCGGAGTTGTACCTTACTACCTGCGGGATCCAGACGGGTTGGGGACTCCCCGTAAGCCGCGAGGCGCAGCCCCCTCAGTCGGCGCTGCCACCGAACCCTCCCTTCCGTGTGTCACCTGAAGGGAGGAGGGATGGGCTCTTACCTAACCAGAGAGGTAATTCAGCGATGTTTGACTCATAAAGAAGAGGCAGAAGAGGGATAGTTTTCCAGGCATCCAAGCCAAACTGGACTTAGAAAAGAAGCCTAGTGGGATTTCAGAACCTCGCCAAGCACCTCCGACTCTTAAGTTCAAAGGCCTTCTCCGCCTCCTGTGACTATAACGAGAGGATGCACTTTATTCCCCAGTGAGATCCTGGGAGAAGCAACAAACATATAAATGTACAGTAAAGATCTCCTAATATGAGATTCTTTTCGAGTATATGGTAGTTTGGCTTCGGTTTGTGTTGATAGTAAGAGTGGGGAGGTGCATGGCAAAAACTTGCTCCCGACTCATGAACTTGTTTTTATCAGTTTACTTTCTTCCCCAAACCCTCAAGAGGAAGTCCTCTGATGAACACTGACATTAAAATTTTAACCATCATAGCTAATTTGGATCATAACCAGCTGAACGGGTGTAACTGTGGTCTTGGCAAATTCAGAAACATAGGTGAGTAGCATATCTCGGAGGTGCAATTGTCATTAGTTTGTTAAAAGAAGTCCTTAGCAGTTATCTCAAAACCCTCTTCCTTTATGGCCACATCGCCAGTCCCCCCTTGTAAAAGGAAGTGCAAAATGGAATAAACTGATTTTAAGCGAATATGAGCTGTCTTTATATGCAAAAACAGGTTCTTGCTTTCATTGGATTTCAGAAGCCTATACCATGCAGTTTAGGTAAATTAGCTGAAAGTGGACTTTAAATCTTTAGTGACATACTATAGCTTGTTGAATTGTAAACATTGTTGATAGTTATTAATCACTGTTGCTTGATGGACTCAGCGACTGTTATCCTTAGTTCATAATTAACTATGCATGTATGGTAGCTTCAGGAGGCCATTTCTAAAACACTAGTCTTTTAGCCAGATTCAATATTTGAGATTTAGTGTCATTATAACCCAGATCTCAACCTCTTGTACATTTCAGGTAGTATTTGTCAAATGTAAGCTCCTCTCCATTAGGTATGAGTAAATAAACAATTATGTAAACTTCTAAAAGGCCATCAGATTTATGAGTCAGTCACAAATTTTATTTGGAGAACTTAATGACAGGCACTAGTACCCACAGACAACAAATATTCAGGAGTTTAACAGAATTGAATCATATACAATTCCAGAACTATTTTCAATAAAATTGGAATTAAATGTGTTCCCACAGTAGTCATTTCTACTACTAAACTCAGTAAATTATAATCTGCAAAGAATCACTTCTCTCTTTTAGATAATATTTCTTTGGGTGCAGAAAGAAGTTTTTTGACATAAAACATTTACAAAAATATTTAAAAAGAAGGGAACTAACGTGTAGAGAGCCTCCTCTGTGCAATTCAGATGTGAGGCAGGCAGTCTACACATTATCCTGTTAATCCTTGCAAGAACACACAGGAAAGGAACATCATTGGCCCCATTTTACAGATTGAGAAACTCAAGTTGAGAAAGTTAAGGTTCTTTAATTCATACCCAGACAGTATCTGTCTCAGAGTAGGATCTATAGTCTGATCTGAAGAGACTTAGTATGTTTAAACTTTGCCTTTTAGGTCCTGTATGAGAATAATTTACTAAAATTATCATCAAGCTATGCAGAGAATCTCCAGGAGGAATATTAATTCAAGAGTTTCTGACATAGAGTTGAACTCTGTGGATGCTGAGAAGGAAAAAAAAGAGAATCAAAATAACTTTGTTGAACTGCTTCCTCCAGAAGTTACCTTTAAAATTTTCAGTCAGCTGGATGTTTGGAGTTTGTGCAGAGCTTCAGTGACATGCAGGAGCTGGAATTACACAATAAGAAACAGTGATTCCTTATGGAAACCTCATTGCTTGGCTCTAAGAGCTGTGTGCCAAAGAGAAATAGATGATGATGTGGAAAGTGGTTATTGCTGGAAGGTAAGTTTCATCATTATAGTCTGCAGTGTTCTTGACCATATGGTGCTGGGTTTGAGCTAACTGTACCTTCTGCTTGGAGGAGGTAGGATTGCATGTACAAAATGATATATACAAAGTATGTTGGTTTTCAGAGTTAAAGTTGAATTATTATTCTTTTCCTACAAGCCATGCTATCTCCCATCCATCCTTTCACATTTTTGTAAATCCTAAATTCAAGCATTTGCCTCTGCTAGCCAGATAGAAAGTGTCTACTTCTTTTCACTCTGTTATCCAAAACCCCCAGCAAACTCTGTGGCTCACTCCATATATACATACACACACATTCGTATATGTGTATATCAGTGTAAACACTTAATCTTCTTTTCAGCCCTGTCAGTCAGCTTCTCTAGTTTCAAACAAACTTACTAACCAACCACTTACTTATCTTCTTTAACAATGATGCTTTACCTCTTTCAGGTAATACTACTGAGAAATTACCAGAAGAGTAAAGTGAAACATGAGTGGCTGAGTGGTAGATACAGCAAGCTATGTTCTTCTATTAGCCTACCAGAAAAAATCATGTACCCAATGGATGCAGATACTTGGGGAGAAATTCTAGAAGCAGAATTGGAAAGATAAGCAGGAAAATCACAAACAAACCTCTTAACTTTGAGAATTTAAAACTAAAATGACTCTTGGTTACAAAATGTGTATCTTTACCCATTCAATTTTTTGTTCACCTTTTTAATATGTAACTTTTAAAAGAAGACAAGTAGAAAATACTATAAAAGTAAAGCTTTGTATTTTGCACTTTAGTAAAAAATATTTTTCTGTTTTTATTATAAATTGATAAAATGAAATGTTATTTATATAAGAAATACTATAATGATAAAGTGATTTTGTATATTGTTTCATTCATTTGTGTTAGTATATTGTAGTACTTTAATGATAAGAGAACTTGGTTGGTATTTTCTGTGCAATAGTAATTTAACAATTCAGGAAACCATTTGAAGAAACTTAGATTCATTAAGTAGTAGACATAACTAGGCTCATGGGAAGAATACCTAAATGAAATGAATAACAATATGTTTAAATGTATAATACATTTATATTTCAATAACTCTAAAATTTCCATTTCACTAGAAGCAGATTAACATTGAAACCATTTTAAAATGTGTTAAATTTGTGGTTTAGTTTAAAATTAGTCAACCAGAGGGCTAAAACTTGTGAAAGTAAGATTCCTATTACTTGCCTAGAGACCTGGAATTGCTCTGAGGGTCTTAAAAAATTTGGAAAATTTCCAGAACACTTAACTACTATCAGAATTTCACACTATTTTTCTTGGTAAAATTTTCTTTCTGAAAGACTTATAGCATCATCTAGTGGACCACTTGTGGATAACCAGAACATAGCACTGAGCTTTGCGTTTTCTCCACATGTGAAAGAAAGAAAAGCATTTTCTTATATACCGGCTTTGTTAAAGGTGATAGCTTTCCAGGAACTTTTAACTTTAGTTTTTGTTCTCTTTCTCTTACAAGTAGACAGAATAGTACTCACTATACCAGATTCTGAATCTGTGGGTCAGCACCATAGTAAAAAGTGTCTACCAAACATTTTAGTTAGTTTGGGGGTTTCTTCTTAAATTGTGCTGTATAACACAAAAAGTAAGAATCCAGGAAACCAGTATTTAACAAATAGGCAAATAGCAGAAAAATGCAGTCTATACACATTCCATTTGTTGGGAAGCAAGCAATGATTTGTTGCCTCCTAATAATTTCTTAGAGTTGGAAGGGACTTTGACAATCAGCAATGTAGCCTCTAGGACTATTCAGCAATCCCTTCTATAGAAATGTTCTTCCTCTAACCCACCTTTATTCTTTCCCTGGCAAACACTTGTAAACTCTTCATCCTGATTCGGAAACCATCCCTAAATTCTACCATTCCAGAGTAAGTGGCCCTCTTAAGGTTCCCTTAGTTCTTTGTACATACCATTCTCAAGGCTGTCACATATTAAATTGTTTGTTTTGTCTGTCTCGTAGTTTGTACTGTGAGCTTCTTAATGTCAGGGACCATTTATTTATTTTTGTGTTCACAAAATCTGGAACATCATAGGTACTCCATAAATATTTGTTAAATTATTTTTATATTATTTATTTTAATCCAAACTAGAATGTATAATAAAAATAACTTACTATATTGTTAGTAGACAAGATTGGATTGAAATACAGTGTGTAACCCATAAGATATACGGAATTCTTGATATTAATGCTAATACATGAACAATTGTTCTACTCTTCTCAAAAGCTGCAAGAAAAATAGGAAAGTAGAAATTGGGGGGTGAGGTTGGATAAATACTTGAAAATAAACTTGATCTGAGAGTATCACTTATTATTTTTAATTATTGGTCCACCCCAATCCAGTTTTAAGTATTATTTTTCAATGTACATGACTAACCTTTGCTTTTTTTTTTTTTAGTACCATAGCCTTAAAATAATCCTTTGTAGAGTAAGTTTTAAACTATGATCATAGTCCACACTGAAAGGAAAACTTGGAAACTCTATGGTAAATTTTATGGGTGGGCTTAGAATGAACTGTACATTTATCAGACCAAGCCATTAGCACCTGAGAACATGAGTGGGTGGGGCAGAATGGAAGGATGGCATGGTTTTACTCATAGATAAATAAAATAACATGTTATGTATACAAAGTTTGAAAAAAGAGGTGAGATTATTGGGGTAAAGTACTAAGAATTTTCCAGTGTTGCTTAATACTTAGTCAGTTCAAGATGTAGTTTTTGTTCTTCGTTTTTTTTTTTTAGGACCCTTTTGTTAGTTGCTCCTGGTTTATAACACCATTTTAGATCAGGATATAATTGTCAATAAAATCTGTATGAACATAAACTTAAGACTTTTGAGTACACATATGTATATACAACTAATTTGAAAATTATACCCCTAACCACTCTAATTTCATCTTTGCTTTGACTTTACCTAATATCTTCTCTACAAAACCTCAAATGCCCTAATAATATTAACAAAAACAAGGTGACATTATGGGTTGGGAAAAATAATGAATAAGATGGAAGGTCACACATTTTTATTTAGAGTTGACGACCAAAACTATCAAATAGAAGAAATTAGACCAATAGTGAACAATGTTGATTAATTGTAATAGCCGACATTCATTGAATGCTTACTCTGCAGCAAGCAGTGTGCAAATGTAGGGGGTACTATTACTCTATATCCATTTTATGAATGAGGAAACTGCAAATTAGAGAATGGTTTTATCCATCTAGTTCATCACCATCCTAAGCACCTGTACGAGTATCTAATAGATGGTAGGCTCAGTAAATCTTTATTGAATGAATTAAAACAAAGTTGTTTTAATTACCTAAGACTGAGTAACTCAAATGACAGAGCCAAGAACATTTTTCTAACTTTGTATCTTGAAAAATTTCAAACCAACAGAAAAGTTAAAATAGTTGACAAAGAACTCTTAGCCTTTACCTAGACAGACCAGTTGTTAACATTTCCACATATTTTGTTTTATTCTTGCTGAAGCATTTGAAAATAAGTTGCAGACAAGATGATGCTTCACCCCTCAACACTTCAGCATGCATCTGCTAAGAATAAATACTGTCTTATATACAATGACATTATCACATCTAAAATTGTTTATATTAATAATATCACCTGATTTACAATCTCTATTTAAATTTCCACAATGACCTCAAAAAAATCTTTCATAAATTTTTTTTTCCAATTCAGGATCCAAACAAGATTTCCATATGCATATCATTTTTTATGTCCCTTTAGTCTCTTTTAACCAGAAACAACTCCCTGGCTTTGGTTTTGTTTTTCAGGATATTGACTTTTGTTTTCTTTAAGAGTTCAGTCTGGTCATCTTACAGAATGTTCTGTAATTGATTTATCTCATTATCTCTTCATGATTTAATTCAGGGAAAATATACTTAGTAATTTTACTACATAGGCGATGTAATATGCTTCTTTTTGCATCACATTAAGAAGCCCATAATGTCTGATTGTTCTATGTGAGATAGTAAATCTGATCATTTTAAGGAATATTTTTCCGTAGAGCCAAGATTTCTTTTTCAACAACCCATTTCTAGGGTATTCCCCATGGCTAACCATATGCTAGATGCCTTATATACATTATCTTATTTGATCTTAACAATTAATTAGCCTTTTAAAGAAAATAATCTTTCACAGAAAATCATCTTCAACTTCTTTTCCAGGCAATCTAATATATGTATATATATGTATATATATATACATATATATACAAATATATATATATATATTTTGTGTGTATATATATATATATATATATATATATATATATATGATGTAAAGCCACTATTTAAACCCAAATAATCTCTCTGACTTCAGAGACCACCAAGCTAGAATATAGTGCCCTTTATCATTTCAAAACTTAGTCCTTACACTGAGGCAAAGTGAAGGACTCAGACTAATGAGGAACATCTCCCATTACAAATATCTAGAAAATCTTGGAGAAGTCAATATTAAATATGTAGAACTTATATTTCTGCTAATGACAGACAGATAATCTGACAAGCCTTCCCACCTAGGACAACTTAAAAAGCTGGAGAAAAATTTAATACACTTAAGGCATTATAGCACTAAAAAGATAGTAAGAAATATTGGAGCAGTTTCTGGAGAAAGAAAGGGAACTAGAGAGATAAGTCCATAACTGAGGTTAATCTTGCCTTGGAGCATTTGCCAATTTCTACAAAGGCAGCTGAGAGATTAAGTAGACTTGGAAGTCTCTCAGGGGTACAAAGACAACAGTGGAATCTAGGACTCGCTAAGAGAAGGGGGAGCAACACTAATCCCCCATCTTCTTTGGGACCTAGAAGGACTGCGCCCCAGGAACTGGAGTAACCAGAAGTACATAGGCAAGTACCTCACAGGAAAACCATGCATCTCAGTCACTGAAATGAGAAGAGAAGATCCCGGAATAACAATGCCCAAATACCTAGCAGAAGCAAAAAAAGTCCTCCGTGGAGAAAGTTTATCTACATTTAAGGCTTTATATTATCTCTACAAACATTTTTAAAAATCAGTGTCTGATGCACACATACACACACATAAGGAGACAGAATAACATGAATAAAAAACAGGCAGAAAAGCACAGTAGAGAAGACCCACAGTGGGAGTTATCAAATGAAGTCTCCAAAACAAAGCTTGGGGTCATAAAAGGCATGGAGAATTTCAGCAGAGAACTGAAAATAGTAGGAACAGTGCAAAGCGAGGGATGCAAATCAGGCCTCATAAAATCCAGCATTCTTATATTCAGCCCTACCATAAATAAAACCCACTTTTTTATTAAATCCAGTTTGCATTGTTCAACACCTCCTAGTCCCAGAGCAGTCAGGGCAGGAAGTGATAAGATAAAACTGAAGCTTTGCAAATCACACCAATTACATTGTTACCACAAACATTAACTTGTCATGGAAAAAAATCTTAACCGTTTTCTGAGGCCTATTTTTCAGCTATTGGTCTTCTGAGCCCTGTAGGGAAGAAACTGGCTGCTGGTTTCCCACTTGGCTTGTTTTAATTTAGTTTTAATATGACAGAATTGTGTATCTGATCATCACACAGTGAAAGTCTGGTAGAAAACACATGAAATTATCAAAGAAACTTCCTAAAAATCACATTTGAAAATCTCTCAATTTACTGTGGTGACTGTGTTTTTTGTTGCTAATAAGTAGAATAGGCAGAATTTTCCATCTTTATTTCCGTAGGTCTTTTTTAATAGAGATTTTACCATTGTTTCTCTATGCGTGACCTTTGGTTTTATAAGCTCAACTTCTTTTTCTCTCCTACACTCCTTTTATTATGTGTTTATTTCATTGACTTTATTCCTAAATATTTTGTCTTGAAAGATTTCAAAGTTACAGAAAAGCTGAACGAGCAGTGTAATTGTATAATCACCTAAATTACCCAATGGTTAACTTAAGCCACTTTTGCTTTATCTCTATCTGTGCTAGGTTTCTAAACCTTGACATTTTGGGTTATTTAGGGGGCTGTCCTGTACTCTGTACTCTGTTTGACAGGGTAAAGGGAAGAGAAGGGGTGTGAACTGAACAGTCCAAGTAGGTTTATTGCTAAACCTGAGAAGGACCCCTCTGTTCTGACGAGCAGAACAAAGAAGGCCACCCTTACAGGCTAAGAGGCTTTTTATAGTGTCCTTTTGGCGGGCTTTTGAGGAGGCAGCGTGGGGAAAGGGTGGGCTTATGGCCTGCTGACTGACGTGTCCTCCAGGGAATGCTTGTGGACTAAGTAAAATGAAACCTAAATCTCTCTTGAGATGGCAGGTGGACTTATTTTAAATGACGGTCCTCCTGTCCAGCTGCTATCACAGCATCCCTGGCCTCTACTCATCAGGTGCCTAAAGCACCCCCTCCCAAGTTATGACAACCAAAAATGTCTCTAGACATTGTTAAATGTCCCTGATTAAAAACCACTTGTCTAGGATAAAAACACAGCACTTTTGTTGAGCTGAACAGTTTGAAAATAGATTTTAAGGTCTCATGATATTGTACCCACAAATACCATAGTGTGTACTTCCTAAGGGCAGGCACACACTCCTACATAACCACAACACCATAGTCACACCCAAGAAATTGAACTTTCATACAATAATGATATCATCTGATACCTAGCTCAGATCCAAATTTCACTCAATTTATCACAGAAAAGTATGCTTTCAAACTTTTGAATGCTTGTCAATCTCATAGTGAGAAATGATGACATAGATTTTATCAATGATTTATTATGAGCTTTTTGCAAACATACAGAAAAATTGAAAGAACTTTCCCAGAGGAGATTTAGTTTGTATTTATCTTGTCATAAACGAAGTTCATATGTTTAAAGGCACTTACACCTTTTGGTGTGTATGAGTCTTTGTTTTTCTCAAATAGCAAATAGAGGAAGTTAGTTCTTTATCTATGATATATGTTGCAATTATATTTCTCCCAGTTTGTCACTTTGACTTTGCTTGTAGAGTTTTTTCGCACAACTATTTATTAAATTAGTCGAATTTGTTATTTTCTGCTATTGGATCTGGATGATAAGTATATTTTTAAAGGTTTCCCCACAGCAAGATTATAAACAAATTCACTTAGGTTTTCTTCTTAGTGCTTGTATGGCTCACATTTTCCATTTGAAGTTTTTCCTGGAGTAGAATGTGTGTTATGGAGTCAAATTTTTTTTTCAAATGGTTGTGCAGGTGTCCTAACACCATTTATTAACAACTCTGTCATCTCTCCAGTGATCTGAGATACCATGTCCTTCATATAATAAATTTCCCTTTTACTTGGCTCTATTTCTGAATTTTCAACTATGTTTCAGGTCTGTCTATTCATGCCACACTATTTTATTATAGAGGATTTAGAGTGTACTGGTATTTAGCAGAGTTCTCTCTCCTTGTTGGTCCTTTCCTCCCACCCCAAGTTTTCCTATATAGGCATGTATGTTCATTTTTCTATGTGGAATTTAGAGTCAAGTTGCCTAGTTTCAGGAATAATACTTGTTGGAATTTTACTGAAGTGTTAAATTAGGGATAATTTACATCTCTATGATGCCAAGTTATCCAAGACCAAGGGATATTTCCATTTGTCTTTCAGAAATGTTTTTAGTTTTCCCTCATATGGGTTTTACACCCTTCCTTTTAAGTTTATTTCCAACTATTTTGATCTTTTATGTTGTAATTATAAATAGGATTGTGTCTTCTTTTATCTTCTAATTGATTATCATTATGTTAGGAAGGAAGGAACTGAGCTTGGTGTTGCAGGGAAGTCAGATATAGTGAGACAAGACACCAAAGTCAAGAAAGCAAAGTAAGTTTCAATGCACCTGCAGAGATTAACTGAGCGGGCCTGCGCCTAAGGAGAGACAGGCCTGAATGCTCAGTCTTTGGCTTCTTTTATGTGGTTTTGGCAGGGCAGAGAGGCCCGTGATTGACAGCTCTTAGCTCTCTAGGCTTGTTCTGATTGGTGAGATGAGGACAGGGGCTGTTCTGTGCCTGTGCTTCTGGTGTTTCTTATCTGGGGAGACCCTGCACAGTTCTTGAGTCACTCTTGGATGCTGTGGCTTCATCTGATTAAGTCTCTGAGTCATTTCTGGCTCTCTGATTCTATCTGATCAACTTCCTGAGTCATTTTTGGGGGGCCCTGTCTTCTTTTCATCCTGCTTATTTCTGTCTTTCTACCTAACAATTACACACACACACACACACACACACACACACACACACACACACACACAATTGATTTCTGTACATTGATTTTATAACCTGCTAACTTACTGAATTCTTTTGTTTATATTGGTGTTATCATTGAATCTCCTGGCAGTTTCCCCAATATATTATCATATCACTGTAAATGGATTGGACTTCTTTTCCAATTCTTATGCTTCTGTGTTTTTCCCTTGAATGAAGACACTGACTGATGCATCCAGTATGATGTTAAACAGAAATGGAGATCGTAGACATCTTTGCCTTGTTCCTTATCTTAGTGGAAATGCCCCCAGTGTTTCTCCATTATAATAGTCTCTCTCTCTCTCTCTGCTATATATATGTATAATGTTAAGGGACTATATATAATAATATATATTAATCATATTAATTATGATATTACATTAATCATATTAAGGGAATATCCATTAATTTCTATTTCCTAATGCTTTTATTAGGAATGGATCTTGAATTTTATAAAGGGACTATTTGGTATCTATGGTTTAAGTTATATATTTCTAACCTGAGAATTTTTAAGAACTTTATAAAGATTATGTTATTAATCTGTACACTATAACAGTAATTTCTTAAGTTGATAAAACACACGTACATTTTCCTCAGATCCAGAAAATCAACAATACTGGAGATTATATTTTACAACCTTGGAAAACAGGTGGCCTTTCTTCCCCCAAATTGTCTTGCAACAATAATATCTTCCATTAAGTACCTTTTATGTGGCCACTTACTCATCAAACAGTCTTGAAAGGTAATTTTCAAAATTAATATTTTAAAGATTCAAAATTGCGGTTCGTAGAAATGAAGTAACTTGAGTAAGGTCAAACAACATGCCTGGATGAGAATACCTGGCCGCAGGACTGAGTCAGAAGGTGTTTCTGCCACACCGTCCTGGAGACCTGGTAAATGCTAATCAACTGCCAGCAGAGGGAGCAATGTTTCTATTGAAACTCAGAGTTTACGGGTGAATTGGAGAGAGTTCCTCATTTCAGCCACGCTTGCTAATTAGGAAGTATAAGTCAGAATTTGTAAACTTTAGTTGCAAATGATGAAACTGAAGCTAATGCTGTCCATCCCAGGTGGGAGGGTTGGACTAAGAGAGGAGTGAGGTATTTCCCAGAAGAGAGCATAGAATATAACCCCAAAATGACAAACAGCCTCTACAGCTAGAAAGTTAAAATGTCAGTTACATACTCCAAGAGATTCTTATCCCACCTGCTCTCCAGTCCTGGCCTGACCATCTAGTAGGTTTCTGCCTTAATCTCCAAAGCCACAATTAAGAACACTTGAATTCAGTTTTGCATTTTTTTTTCCCCAAAAAAAGAATGTCCAAGTCATTATTCTGTGCAGATGTTTTTCTGCAGGGATAGGATATTATTTCATTTTTCATGGGTTTGTTTTCCAACTCTTCAGCCCAGTGCCTCCACTGATTCAGGAGTTCTATGAAATTAGGTTATCATATGGGTATATTTTACTGAAGTAACAGATGTGAGCTTTGCAGTTGTTGGTTCCAAGAGCTTAAAATTAGACATCTATGGTTTAACATCTTTAGGTGTAAAAAAATTTCTCACCTTTTTAAAAACACTGTGAATAAATTCTATCACCTTATATGAAGAGACTATAAAAGGAATTCGTCCAGCGGTAAAGACACTTCTAGAATTACATTTTTATTCTTTCCTGTCCTTTAGACAGAAATACCCTCTGAGGTACTGGGGAGTTGAGCAAGATAATCAAAATTCATGTACAACACTCCTTTTCATTTAAAAATAAACCTGTTACATGTAAATTTCAAAATTCATCTCCTGAATTACATACTTTATTATGTATACAATATCCACATCTCAAAATGGAAAGCAAAATGTGCCCAAGAATGATGTATAATTTTATCTCAGTATGACTTAGTTTTTTGTTCTGCTTTCCTTACCTTGCCTAAAGCCCTGTATATTTTTGATACAAGTCATCACTCAAGATTAATGTCTATAGACAATAATAGCTACCCCTAAGGTGAGTGTTTACTATATAGAAGATATCTTCCCAGCAACCTGTGGAGATAGTCCATTCTTAAAAACTGCCCCTTATTAACTGTGTGGGTAAGTTAACTATGCATCAGATTTTCATCTGTAATATTAAGATTACAAAAGCATCCACCTCACAAAACTTTTAATGAAGATAAGCAGTCATGTCCCTTTTCCTCATTTCCCCTGACCCTGCCTCAGCTACTACTGATCTACTTCAGATTATAGTCGATAGATCACCATAGATTTATCTCTACAGATTTGCCTATTCTTCATTTGTGTTAATTTATACATATGGTGTGAGGTAGGGAACTTCATTCTTTTGCATGTGGCTCTCCAGTTGTCCCAGAACTATTTGTTGAAAAACTTGTTTCCTCCACATTGAATTGTCTTTTCACCCTTGTTGAAAATCAGCTCTGGTCTTACTTCTGGACTCGAATTCCATTCCATTGATCTAGTTATCCTTATGCCAGAACCCCCTTGTCGTGATTACTGTAGCTTTGTATTAAGATTAAAATTGGAGAGTCTTATAACTTTGTTCTTAAAGATTGTTTTGGTTATTCTGAGTCCCAAGATAGTTGTTTAACCTTACTTTAGCTGGGGGAGTATTCTGTAAGGAGGAGAGAGAAAACCATCCTAGATAAAGAAGACTTCTGATGGTTGGGCTCTTTCTTGACAATCTCAGCCTGGAATCTATCTCTTTGTAGCTAAAGTTGCAGGAGGTATTAACAATACATTCACACTTGAGAAATATTGTCCCTCTGATGTTTTCTACATTTTACAGTTTTGTGCAGGAACAAATAGGAACAGATATAAGGTGATAGAAATGTTAACAGTAGTTAGTAGTGATGCTCCAGGATGATTATTTGATGTTGTTGACTAATAGGCCTGCTGTTGGCTAGAAAGAGGCATTTAAGAGACTGCAGACTCAGGCATTTCAGGCCATCTCTGCCCTCAAGAAGCTCTGCTGGAGACCCCAACTCATGGGAGTTACTTCAGCCCAGAGGTCACTCTGAATAATTCACGAAACTTGTCAGTTTTGTTTCTTTTTAAAATGGGAGCTTTTTTCCCAGACTTTCATTCCAAAAATACTTGGAAATGTGGAGTTAAATTTTAGCAAGGTTGAACATCTTCATTTTGCTCTTGATTTTTGTGCACTTTTCTTTTAGTTTTTTGTCACCTCTCTATTTTCTCTGTATTTATCTTTTAGCTTATTTTAACTTTGACATGATTTTGCCCTTCTAAATCTTGGGGTCTAGAGATTTTGCTTTTCTCCCTATCTATTCTTGACTTTACAATGTATAGTTTATCCTTTTTATATCCTTTTTTAGTCAGCCCTAATTTTTATCCTTTTCCATATTTCTTTAACTTTTTAGTTATGTCCCTTTTAATCTTTCCTTGTTATTTTTAAAATTTTTTGACCAAATCTATTACTTTAATTTTCTGAATCATTCTGGTATCAGTCCTTGTATTTATAGTTCCTTTTTTATTCTTTTAATTTAAATTTCTGTTCACATGTTTTTCATTTTAAATATGTTGTGTTATGTATATAGTGATTTTTAAACTCTTATTCTTTTTTCTAACATCCAAGCTATAATGATGGGTGGGATTTATGGGTCTTGAAGTAACACAGCTGTGGTGAGGTCCACATCACAAGCAAGAATATTAAATACTTTTTTCCTTCTGGCCATCTCTGCACTTACCTCTCTTGCCCTGCTTAGCAGACCATCTCTCTCTTTCAGTGAGAAAATAATTATTTTCTCCACAAATAATTACTACCTGGGTTATGCCAGAGACTCAGGAATCACAACTCCTTCGTATGGCTCTGTTTCCTACTTATATAGGCAGTTTATTTGAAAATGCTGGTATACGTGTCTTTTGAAGTAGTTACATGTTCTAAAATCTATGGTCTCAGCTTGACATAGGAAAGGGGAATGGTGGGATGGATGAAATAGGTGAAGGGGGAAAAAAATTTGTGAGAATGTTTGGTATCCTGATTTGGGTGATAATTACAAAAGTGTATACACCTGTCAAAATTCATCAAGCTGTACACTAAGATTTGTGTATATTATTGTGTATATCTCAGTGTAAAAAGTCATATAATAAATAAAATAATAAAATCTATGGTCTCTGACATATGTAACTGGTCTATACAAGGAGTGGAGATTTAGACAGAAAGTATCTCTTCTTCCTCTAATTTTCCCCATTGGAGTAAACCATGTATCCAAATGCTCAGACTAGAACTTTATTAAATTTATATCAACAAGTTCTGACCATTCTACCTCCATTTGTGCCATTTTATCCCTTTTTCTTCAACTTCACTGATCACATGGACTATTACAAAACGTTGGAATTTGTAGCCAGCATCCAGGTGTCCAGATGGAGTAGAAAAGACAAATAGATGCCTTCACATGTGTGCACCACACAGACAAGTTGGACTTTGGAACAGCCTCCCTTGTACCTTAGTTTCAGTGAGACATTGAAACACATGAAACAAATTGTGTAAGAGGACATTTACATCTTTGTTCACTCATTTGACAAAGATAAGAAATTCAAAGGCAAATGCAAATAAAGACTAAGGATGAAAAGAATGGGCCAGAAAATGCAAATTAAAACCACAATGAGACACCACCTCACTCCAGTAAGGATGGCCAGCATGGAAAAGACTAAGAACAACAAATGCTGGCGAGGATGCGGACAAAGGGGAACCCTCCTACACTGCTGGTGGGAATGTAAGCTAGTTCAACCATTGTGCAAAGCAATATAGAGGTTCCTCAAAAAACTAAAAATAGAAATATCATGTGACCCAGGAATCCCACTCCTTGGAATTTACCCAAAGAATACAACTTCTCAGATTCAAAAAAACATATGCACCCCTATGTTTATCGCAGCACTTTTTACAATAGCCAAGATATTAAAGCAACCTAAGTGTCCATCAGTAGATGAATGGATAAAGAAGATATGGTACATATACACAGTGGAATACTATTCGGCCATAATAAAGAAACAAATCCTACTATTTGCAACAACATGGATGGAGGACATTATGCTCAGTGAAATAAGCCAGGTGGAAAAAGACAAATGCCAAATGTTTTCCCTCATTTGTGGAGTATAACAATGAAGCAAAACTGAAGAAACAAAATAGCAGCAGACTCAGAGACTTCAAGAAGGAACTAGTGGTTACCAAAGGGGAGGGGTGGGAGAGGGCAGGTGGGAAGGGAGAAAGAAGGGAATTGAGAGGTATTATGTTTAGTACACATGGTGTGGGGGGGTCACAGGGAGAACAATGTAGCACAGAGAAGACACATAGTGGATCTGTGGCATCTTACTACACTGATGGACAGTGACTGCATTGGGGTATGGGTGGGGACTTGATAATATGGGCAAATGTAGTAACCACATTGATTGTTTTTTCATATGAAACCTTCATAAGAGTGTATATTAATCATACCTTAATAAAAAAATTTTTTTAGAAAAAAGAAAGATACTACAAAATAAAGTGATTTAAATAATGTCAAAAAAAAGAGAAAAGAATGGGTCAGAGATTGTTTGTGAAAGTATTTCCCAATTTCTGTAGGACAATGGACCCTGAAGAAGCATTCTCATAGGAAGAGAACACTTAGAACAGTTGCTTGAATGCATAATAACAGCCACAAGAATGTGTGTCCAATGCACAGGTAACAGGATAGTGTTAACCATTTGAATATGCCTTATTTTTTTTCCTTCCTGAGAATAAAAACCTGACCTAGTCATCAACCTGCATGGGAAGAATAAAGTGGAATTACAATTGCCAATAGATTGTAATAGAGGCCTGTAGGGGTTTATTTTATTTTCTCAGCCTTGCTGAGAATAGGCAATCAGTAAGTTTCTGTTGAAACACTAAATGAATGAGTAAAATTAAAAAAAAGGAACTTTCTGTTTTAAAAGAGCAGGAAAAAGACCTTTATGCACTTACTCACTGATGACTCTAATACAAGAAGATGAAAAAGAAACAGCAATAGAATACAAACAGCATACCTATGAGGTATGTGACTGAATCACAGTATGACAGTAGAGAGTGGATGGAGGACTGAGAACTGGTTTAGTAAAGGAAGAGGGAGGTCAATCTTAATTTCCTGAAGGGGAAGATACCAAAAAATAATCTAAGTGACGTGCATTGTGGAAACTCAGGTCGGCTCAGGAACTGAAGCTACAAAAATGGTACTCAGAATTTCGAAGGCAATATTGTCCTCTAGTTTAATGTTGCTATTGAGGAGTCCAGAAACATTCTATTCCCAGTTCTTTATGTGTGCCCTATTTATATTTCTCCTTTTTTCTGTCATGTTCTTAAATTTCACAATGATGTGCCTGGAAAAATCAATACTATACTCTCTGCATAAAAGTTTCCCTTGCTACATCATAAGCTCTTTTCCTTTAGAAAACAGGTGGAAATCCAAGCTTAGTGTCTTCTCAGCCTTCATCCCACTGCCTTATTTGTGGTCAAATTGCCTGTTGGTTTTCTACCCACAAGTTACAGGATACAGAATTACCAGGGAGCTTAGTGCTCCATCAACTCCAGCATCACAATTGCAGTGTGCCGCCGAGTGGAACATCAGACAGCCTACCCAGCAGTCAAGAGAATGAGGACTTAGCAATCAACCTTGTTTAAAATTAAAAGCAACATTAATCACCTTAATTGTATGCCTTGTCTTACCTGGAAAGTATGTTCTTTACAAGTATTGTCTAAAAGTTTGGAGAATGCCCTATGTACACTGGATCATTAACACTGAATAATAATTGCTAGACTATCGCACCAGGAGAACGGCACAACAGCAAAGCGCAGAACTCCCAAAAAACAAAGGCCTGATCAACACTAATAACAAAGCCAGGTTTGTGGGTTGGTCAAGTAGGCCACAGCAGAGATGGCATATTTTTGTTGCTTCTGGAAATTTCCTTCTCCATCAAAGGGCCAATAGAACTTTCGGAGGGTTGAGTTGACTTTGGTGTTTCTTGAGATGGAAGTCACAACTGAGCTTTTTTCTTTCTTGATATGCATTTTGCCATTTTCCACAGCCCATGTTTCCTATTCTTTACAGTGAATTTTTGGTATGGAGAAAAACCCATTTAAGGAGATGCCACTTGAAATAGAATCAACATTTTCTAGTTAATAATTTAAATTATTTTTGGTTGGGACTTTGTCTTAAAAACTTTAATTCCAAATTGGGTAACTGTAACAGAATAATAATCACGGTAAGCAGGATAATGGCCCCACAAAGAGGTTCATATCCTAAGCCCTAGAACTTGTGAATGTGTTAGGGTACATGGTAAGAGGGAATGAAGCTTACTTAAACCAGGAGACTCTACTGGATCACTCAGATGGCCCCAGTGCAGTCAGTCATAAGGGCATTTAAATGGGGGAGAGGGAGGCGGAAGAGTCAGAAGCAGAGGGTGGCATCACTGGTCACTGGCAGCTTTGAAAATGTAAGGGCATTCCAACAAAGAATGGGAAGCCTCTAGAAGCTCAGAAAGGCAAAACAAAACAAAACCCAGGTTCTCCCTTAGACCCTCCAGAAAGGGATGTCACTCTACCAGCCCCTTAATTTTAGCCCAGTGAGACCCATTTTGGACTTCTAACCTTCTAACTTACTATAAGATAATACATTTGTGTTGTTTTAAGCCACCAAATTTGTGGCTGATTATTACAACAGTAACAGGTAACTAACATGGAAAATTTTTATTGAAAGGCAACACACAATTGAATTCAAAAAGGATCAAAAATTTGTTTTCCCACATATTAATATACAACTCTCAGAACCAGTTATAGAACATTCCAGCATCCTGTAAGATTCCCTCCTGCAATTTCCCATATTATAAAACATGCCCCCAAAAGTAACCAATATTCTGACTTTTATAAACATTAATTTTGCCTGATCTTGAACTTCACATAAATGGAATTATACAGTATATATTAATCCATGCAAGGTAATAATCTGAGATATTATCAGAAGGTCTTTTTATTCTTGGCAATTTTGATTATTCCCTTAGCCTCTTCAGAAGGGAAGCAGAACTCAGCCCCCCAAGAAAGGGAAATAACATTTATCTTTTAGTTCCAAACTATGCTTTTGATACCCATTTTAGAGATAATAGTTATGAAAACCAATGTTTTCATTAGCAAGTGCAAGTTTTCATTGGAAGAGAAGAATTTTATGTTCAATTGAGCCCAAGCTGCAGGGCTAGATAGAGTTCATTTTAAAGTTAACTAGACCCTAGGGAAATATAAGGGTAAAATAAATAAGAACATTTTCTGAAATACAGGAAAGGTTTTTTAAAAAAATCCATGCAGATCAAATACCTCTCCTCAACTTCTATAATGTTATATAAATACCACACTCCCCTCACACAATCAGATACCACCTTAGGGAGGAGACAGGAAAACAGCCCTGAATTTGAATGTAGAGTTCTTAGGACAACTGAAAAGACAATCCAGAGTTGATTCTTTTTTAATGGCCCAATTTTTGTGATGCATAATGCAGGATCCTTCTGTTCATAGTTTACATTTTCAGCATGAACTTAAAGAAGAAAGTGTCTTGCAGAACACCTTCGTGGCTTCAACATTTTGATCTTGAAATCATTCTTTTTGAAGGGTCTAGCTCACATCATCCTTGATAATTTTTACTTCTTCCAATATAATCTTTATCAGTAGCTTTTATATCCTTTGAGCTGCTTAGCACACTTTTATTAGTCTCCTGGAACACTGCATCCTTTGGAATTCTTGCAATTTTTTTCACTCTACTACCATATTTATGCCAGCAAACATCCTGGCTGACCAACAGTACACTCATGTGATATGAGGCCATAATACATTGGTATTAAGTGAGAGGGGTGCTTGAGAGGGGTATAATTTTATAAACAGTCTGCTTTTTAGCAAAATTTTTGTGTTACATTGGTTTTGTTTCCTATACAAACTTCTGGGTTTGAGGATTGAAATAACCGTGTTTGATTAATGAGGACATCCTATAATTCACTAGTGTTCATCATAGAGTTTATGCAACGGGAAGGCTAGAGACGAGGCTGAGAGTTGAGAGAGAAGTGGGATTAAACCCTCAAGAGTTCTTCATCCTGTGTGTTTGGCCTTAAAATAATTGACTCTAGGTACAGAAAACAGGTTGGTGGGGGCCAATTGTGGGGAGAAAAAACAGGAGGGTTTTGAAATAATCCAAGCAAGCTAAAGACAGCATGACAAAGATGGAGAAGGGAGATGGCTTCAACGTAATACTAAGGACTTGGTAACTCACTGGACTAGAGACAGGCTCAAGAAGGAGAAAAGGGATTGTGGGATGTGTCAGTTATCAATGCGTTCCTTCTCAACTCCAAACTCATCCTTCATTGTCTGCTCTGTGAAAATGGAATGGTCCCTTTAAATAATTTTCCTTTGCCAGCTGGTAGGATGTTATACTTTTGTCAGTAGAAGGCACTGAAGACTTGTGATTACAGTCTGCTCTCTCTGCAAGCTCCTGCAACATGTACCCTTAATTCTTAATATGAGACTTGTACTGTTCAATTTATTATGTGGTCTCCTGTCTCCTGATTGGACCCTGCCTGAAACAGACAATTCAAAAGAAAGATTTGGGCCAGGGACAGATTTGGGAGGGAACTAAAAGACTCCAACGTTTTCTACTTTCTAGCAAGAGATATTAGATTTAGTCTCAGAAATAACAGTACTTTTATTAAAGAAACCTCATTATTAGTTCCTTGGTTTTGTAAGGCAAATCACCAGATGGTACAGTTTGAAACCTGTTAAAGTTAACAGTAATTTGGATGCTATTCCCTGTAACTAGAGAACACAGGTTGGATCTAGGAGTCAGGAAATGCCGAGAAAACAGCCAAGTTAGAGACAGCTGGCCCTGGCAGGTCCCCCCTGCCTAATCGGCTTCCAGCCACCTTCACCTTTCATAAACATTACTCCCAATAAATCTCTTGCATTCCTAATTGCATTTCAAGTTTGTGACCCCTTGCCTGCTGGACCCAAGACACAAGGAATTCAAATGCCCAGGTGGCAGCTGTAACTTAAGATTTAGTGAGAACTTTGTTGTGTCCTTTAGCAAGAATGGGTTCCCTGGGAATAAGGACCTCCTAACTTGCAGAGTCCAGAGTTGAAAGGACCAACTGGTTGGTCATCTGGTGGGACACTGGGTATGATGGTAAGTGAAGCTTCTCCTGCTTCCACCCTTTGGTTCTTAGACACTGTCATATGGAGGTCATTGATTCAGTGGGTATACTATATCCTGGGTGGTCGTTCCCATCTTTGAAGAACATTGCCTCTGAACTGTCACCTCAGCTAAGCATTCAGTGTGCAATTCCAATGATCTATCACTCTGGCAGCTTCTGGATGGTACAGTATATCATACAACTAGTCGGTCCTATGGCCTTGGGCCTATTGTCTCACCTCCTTCCTTGCAAAGTGGGTCTGCTGGTGGGATGCTATGTTGTATAGGACCTCATGCTGCAGATCAGGCACTCCATAAACCCTTGGATAGTGATGCTGGCTGAAGACTCAACAGACAGAAAAAGGAAATTCACACCCAGAACTGGTGTCAATTCCTATGAGAAGAAACTGTTGGTCCTTCCAGGATGGAAGGTGTCCAATGAGCCAATGTGCCAAGTAGCTGGCTGGTCTCCTTGAAGGATAGAGCTGTGCAGGGAACTCAGCATTCGTCTCTGTTGCTGACAGCCTGGGCATTCAGAATGCTAATGGCTGCATCAACCTTGGCAAGTGGAAGCCTCCATCTCCACCACCATGACTATTCATGTGCCCATTGTGCCAGTTCTACTGTGACTGTAAACAAAGACTAACTAAAAACAACGACCAACTAATTTGGGGTGGATGCTTGTCGGGGGTACTAACACCTGATACAAACATCTTCACACTTCAGGCACATATATGTCCATATGCCACTACTCCAGACCTTCTTGTCTATGATCTTTTTCCTTACAAGACCCTGACAACCATTTGCCACTATTCATTGTCCTTATATATTATCACTTTGAGCTGCTTCTTCTCCATGAAAAGATAAAACTCTGTCCACTGGGAAGATTACTCTTTGCCACTGTCTTTCCAGGCCACCTCTGTCAGATGTGCATTGTAGTCTGAAGGCTTTCTCTTCCCAACTCTACTTCTTTTTCCTTTTATCTTTCCTGGGATTACTCCCTCCCCTCCCCAACAAACCTCTTCTGCTACTAATTCTGTCTCAGCATCTGTTTCCCAGAGAAGCGGCTGATGTGTTCTGCCTTTGGAGGAGTGGTGTTTGGAGGAAGGGAGAGTTGTGTGCATGTGTAGGATGAGGCTGTATGTAGAGAGCAAACAGTAACTGCCTTGTGTTAGGGAGCAGGTGATAAGAACTAAGAGAAAGAATTGAGAATGAGAAGGGATGATATCAGTCTTCCCCCCTACCATTCAGAATTTTTGGAAAAATTGGTGATGTTGCTAGATTTCCCACAGGAAGCTATACAGAATTGTATGCATTAGAAGGTATGTACTCTATTGGATTCTAAAGAAAGGGTAACCCTAGAAGACTGGAGAATTCCTGCTACAGTAGATGCTAAATGTAGCAATGGCCTTGAATGGCACACCCAAGAAGAGTGTAAGGAGTAAGAAGGGAAACATCACATTGATTAAAAGTGCAAAATCTGGATTTGAATGCCATTTCTACTATTGTAGTTGTGTGATCTTGACTAACTTACTTTACCCTTCTGAGCCTCAGTGTCCTCATCTGTAAAATGGGGATAATAAAATGAACTACCTCAGAGGCTTAGGGTGAGGTTAAAATAAAACAATGTTTGCAGAGTACTTAGCACAATTACTGGCCCAGGCTGCATATTCTGTAAATGGTTGTTATTTTATTAAATCCTAGGAAACTCCAATATCATGTGTGTCACTCCTCAAGGAGTAAATGACAGTGTGCATTTTCCCCAGAGAACTGTAAACATGTAGTTAAAACTGTGTCCACCCAAATTGTACCACCTGTACCCTTGCAAACAAATCTACCATCCACAAAATAACTTCAGTGCACCATTCATACCCCAGGAAAGACAAAAAATGTTAAAGAAAGGAGCAGCGTTCTTCATGATTCTCATGCATAGATACAGTACTGCTATAGCCAAGCAGAACCCGTAGTTAGAGGTACTTTCAGAAAGAAGGACATACTTACTGAATGCATTAGAAGGTATGAACTCTTTCTACCCTACATGTGCCACATGGAAAATTAAGCATTTCATATAACCCTCCCTATCATTATGCTGAATACTATCATATCATAGTATTTTTTAAGCATTCATTTAAATTTGCAGATAGACACAGTCAGAAAGTGGGAGATTTCCAAATTGCTTAGATCCTAGTCAGGAGCAATTAGAGGCAGCTCATACATTTATTTCCTGTTTTTTATGGTTTCAATTTGCTGCAGTTACTGCAAAAGCAATTGCATTGCTGCTGAGGACTTATGAAACAAAACATAGACCACCAAATAAAAAGTGGAAGAGGCCCCAGGAGAACCTTGCATTCCATCCTAGGACCTGGGCTTTTGCTCTGTTGCTTCTAATTCCCCACCAAAGTGCTCTTGTTCCCCATTGCATATTCCTCAACATCCATTCCCCTACCATGTCCTTCAGATTGGGAGTGTATCTCATCTCCCCAGTACCCCTAAACTGTAATGGTTGGTAAGTACCTATAAAACAAGTCCATGCCTTGGAGTGTCCCAAAGACCAAACAAGAGTGACTATTACATTGTATAAATGTCTGCTTTACTAGTGATTTCTCATCCTGGCACAATGTTAATATATAACAACAACATTTTTTGAGTTTTTATTATGTGCCAATAACTATCCTAAGGCATTTACATTAATTTTAACCTTATATACCATTATTTACATACCCAATTTGCTGATAAAGACACAGAGGTCGCTGAAGGTCACCTAATCAGGAGGCAAATGTTCTGTTGCTGAACTGCCTCCCTCTGACAAGTACCTGGGAGAGACTAAACTTCTGGGACCCTCACAGCCATTACTCCATTCCTTCTATATTGTAACAAGCCCCAAGAGTATGGCTGAACATTAGTCTCTTCTTCATGCATATCTATATTTTCCACTCCTAAAACAAGTGCACATTCTTTTTTTAAATTAAATATATATACATTATATATAGTAGAATATATGAAAACAACCTATAAGAAAGATCCTCTTATTTTCAGAAATACACAGTTTTATTTTTAAACATGTTTAACCTTTTGAAAGTTTCATTCTCTAGAGCAGATCACTACAGATTTTAATATACATAGGACATCACCTGGCAAATTTAGTTAAGATGCATGCTCTGACTCAGAGACTTGGGTTGGAACTCCAGCTTTCTGGAACAGACTCCCAGTGGATGCTGATGCTCCTGGTCTGGGGACCACACTTTGAGTAGCACCTTCATGCACTCAGCTGCAGCAAACACACCCAGCATTTTGCCTGCACCAGGAACCTAGCATTTCAGCCCCACTCCATGTACTAAGGCCCTTCTGCATCCCACTCACACCCTTAACCTCATTCATCAACACACCTTTAACCTACTGCTAGAGTCTCCATGCCACCCTGGATGCCAGGTCTTTCCCACTGGGTTCCTCCTTCTCACCATAGGATCACTAAGCACTTCTGAAAGAGGTCAAGAGCTTTTCTCACTCCTCAAACTACATAGAGACTAATGCTCTCTATTCTCAATGGAATCTCCAAAATGTCTATTCAAAACGTCCTGAGTCCTCAAGCTCCCAATAATTCCTCACACCCAAATGCCCCTGAGCAGCTGACTTCATCTCTCACTTTAGAGAGATGTCAGAAGGCATTTAGCATAAGCTCTGTCCTCTTTCTTCCTCTCAATCTCTAAACAATTATTTCTACAACTGTCTTTATTTCCTTTTTAGCTTCAATGGTATTCTTCCTCTTTCCATGGTAACCCTCTATCTGGGCCAGTGATTCAATCCTTCTTCACCTCTTCCAAAGCCCTCCTTCTTCATTTTCCTCTTTCCTTCTCTCCAGCATATTCCTTCCCTCAATCCACAATTTATAGACATTCAGTCCTTCACTAAGAAAAATCTTTCCCTTGGTTCTGACCACCCCTCTAAACCCCATCTCTGCTCAGATGACTCAAAGGAGTCACATATGAGCAGAAGGAAATCCTTGGTTGCTACCACCCACCCACACCCCACATGTGCACCTCCTGCAGTCTGCCCATACCCTTGTGATGCAGTCACTCAGGCCAAAACAAGGAGTCATCCTCATATGTCTTTTTCCCGTGGTCCTCAGCATCATTTAGCTGTCCTATTGTTAATTCTACCACAAAACATATCCCAAACCTGACCCCTTCTTTCCATTTTCAGGGCTACCAGTCAGGTCTAAGCCACCCTTATCCCTTACCTGAATTCCTTGGTAGCTTCCTGTCACGTGTCCAAACTTCAACTCTTGCCTTCTACAGTCCATTCTTTACAGAACAGCCAAAGAGAATTTGAAGGTTGTAAATTTGATCATGTCACTTCCCTGTTTAAAATCCACCAATGGTGTCCTCTTGCACGTGGAATAAAACCCAATCACCTTCCTTGTTTCTCTGATTTATCAAATATCAGACACACTGTCCTTCTTTTTGTTCCTTGAACATGTGACGTTCAATTCTGCCTCAGGATCTATCCATTTTCTCTTTCCGTAGACTTGAATGTGCTTATTTCATGCCTTGTGTTATTTTCATCAATAGCAGTTGTCCTCATTGTCTACAGACTATCTGGCCATACTAGATAGAATGCAAGCTCTGTAGTAGTGGGGATCATGGCTGCCTTTTTCACCTAGCAGTGAGCAAGCTCCTATTGGACTGTAATTAATATGAGCCTATTGAACAAGTTAAGTAAGTTATCCTGTATGTCACTGTAACAAACTTCTAAAATGAATAGTCTGTAACCACTGCTTCCCCTTTTACAGCACCCACAATTTTCTCTGTGCAGTGACTTTTCCTCTCATCATCCTTCTGAAAGTCCTCCCTTGAAGGTCACCACGGTGCCTTAATGACCAAACCCAGGCATTTTTGAGAACTTAGGCTCCTTAGCTTCTGTGCATTTGACACTGTTGACCACTTCCCTTTTCTTGTAGAATCACTCTTTCCCTAGCTTCTGACGGTCTTTTGTAAACCAGATCTTTACCATCCCCTTTGCAGCTTCTCAGCCTGCTCCTTATCTCCATATGACGGTCTTTCCTGTTGTCCAGCTGAGTTAATTTCTTAATTTTACATACTCTTCTTTGGTGAACATGTCTCCTAGGACTTCAGCTCTTTCTTCTTTGCTCATGAGTCTAAATATATCTCTGCATGTCCACTCTCTCTGCTTACATTCAAACTCATGTCTCAAACCTACCCTCACTCTATGACTTTCCTTTCTCTGTTAAGGAACTGCTCTTCTCAGAAGATCAAGACACTAGGGTCCTGTCAGAGTACTTCTTAACTCACCATCTCATTCAGTACTGCCGTGCCTTTTGTGGATTCTTCCTTTGAAATAATTGTGTTCATCCTTATTTCTACTATCTATATTCTATTACCTCCCGTATGGGTAAACAATAGTCCACTCACTGATTTCCCTTGAGTCATCTTCTTCTAAGCTATCTGCATCCAGGCCCCTTTCCTAAAGGGCTCCCCACTGCCTACAGGGAAAAAAGGAAAGCTCATATTCTTTAGTTTTTCATTCAACACAAAGCCTAGAGCCAATTTTCTAGACTGTCCTCAACACTTCCATTTTTTTACTTTTAAGGGATTTTCTAGAAATAGATCATCTGTACAGTTCACTGGAATTAATCTTTATAAATAGATTCTCAGTCCCAGAGGACATGATTGAGTCTTGACTTTTCTGCACCTGCATAGCATCTAGCTTAGCAGATAGTCAATTAAAGTTTATCCAAACAATTTCTTTTGAATCATAAGTCTTCTAAGTCCATTACTTGCAGAGCAGAACAATCAGATAATAAACATAAGTAGACAATTACACTAATAAATACTGAAATCTCTACAAATTTTAATAATATTAATTTCTATGTATACAACTGACTGAAATTTTTGACTTACATTTCTCCCATTGACAAAAATATTTTTCAGGTGTAAGTGAAATTCAACCAATTTTTAATTCTGGAAGGTCTCTCTCATCCATAAAATGTGTTCTCTTGGTTTCCTATCCCATCTAGTTATTGGCTATTCATCTCTTCCCCTGCACAATCAGGCATCTCGAAAGAAGTGTCTACACTCCTATTCTTTAGTGTATATACTTAGCCAGGTTGATCTCACATTTCTTCAGTTACCACGGAGTGGGTGAAGTACCAAACGCATGAGCAAATGGATACATGGGTTTCTGTTTCCCCTGGGCATTCATCCATTACTACAGCTTCAAATACCCAAGGACAAATCCATGACTGTGAAATCTAAAACTCCACTTTGACTTTTCTTCTTTGCTCCCGTCTTCTAGATCCCTAACTGCTACTGAGTAGTCACTCCTGGATTCCTAACTATAACTTTAAATTCAGTAGTTTTCTACCTCCACTGCTGTGATTCTGTCCTCTCTCACCTGGATTACAACAACAGGCTTGATTGCCACCATTCATCCAGGGATGCCCAGCTCCAAATACCCTCCACAGTGCCAGCACATTTTGGTAAAAAGGTGAACATATCACCTTTTCCACCAACTCAACCATTCCTTTTTTCATTTCTTCCACTCAATGAAATGACCATCTTTCTGATCACTAAATCATAAACTGAAAATCATCCAGAATCCTTCCTCTCTTGTTGATACTTCCTCGCAAGTATCTTTCAAATCAGTCCCTTACCCTCTTTGCCTGGTAAATCCTATCCACCTTCAAAGCTACACTCAGTTATTAGTATTCCTAGGAGAACCACTCTGAACAGCTCATTTCTCTTTATCGTCCCGTGATAGGACTCAGTGATCACACGGTGTTAAAATCATGAACTTCAGGACTCTGCAGGCAGAGAGGAAAATTCAACTGCTTCTCATCCTAGCACAGTTCCTAACATATGGTAGACCCTCTGTAAATATTTGTTCAGGTGTTGATTGAAATGCACTCTCACCTGCCTCACCTCCACTGCTGTGATTCTGTCCTCTCCCACCTGGATTACAACAGGCTTGATTGCCACCATTCTTCCAGGGATGCCCAGCTCCAAATACCCTCACAGTGCCAGCACTTCATAGAGAGGCTCAGAAAGCAACAGAAACTGCAAGGGAGGCATGAAGGAAAGGATGGGCTGTTTATAGAAGGATCACACACTGTGACAGGAAACAAATCACCAAACTGAGACGGTGAATCTTCTGGCTCTGTGTTGACCTCATCTGCTAACCTAAAAACAAAATAACCCACACAGTTATCTTCCTTGTGCATCAAGATACTCATGAAATAAAAATCCATGCAGTGATATTGCATTTACCATTCTCCTTCTGGATTACTACTAGACCAGAGTACATTTAGGAGGACAAGGAAAATCCTAAAATATTTGGATATTTCTGGTTGATGATCATGGTCTAAATAAGAAAAGGCAGACAATCACAGAGACTTCAGAGGATAGGGTGGTCAGGAAGTTCACTTCTGCTGCTTTCCTCTTCCACAGGGACCCACTCAGGGTAGCTAGGTACTCATACTGCAATAACCGCAGCCCCAAACCTCAGCGGCTCAAAACAGCAAATGTGTATTTCTTACTCCGTTATACATCCACCATGGTTTGGCTGTAGGATCTGTTCCATGTTTTGACATCCTCACTTTAGGAACCACTCACGCTGATAAAGGAACTACTCTCAGAAAACACATTATCCAACAAAAACATAATGTAAGCCACATATATAATTTAAAATTTTCTCATAGCCATATTTTAAATTCCTGTGGGGCTGGGAAGTGCAATCACACTATGTCCCTGAAAAAGAGAGAGCTGGGAGCTGCCAGTGAGCAGCCTTCAGGACTGCTGCACATGCCTTCATGAATATCTTCCTATCCCAACAATAGTTGCTGTCATTATGATGTTGAAAAGCCAGACTCCTAGGAGGCAACCAACATACACCTTTACTTTTTTCCTCCCATAAGCCATTTGAGTCCGTTCTCTGGGGCTACATTTTTTCCCACCCTGGGATGGACTCTCAGGCAGGTTCATCATATATTCCAGTGTCTATGAAGTAATAAAAAGCCCTCCAGCCACTTCAAGGCACAAACCCATCCCAACTAGGTAATTAAAACGTTAGCATTCTGTAACACTCTGAGCCTAATTTAGAGTTAAGGAGTCTGCTTTCCGCAAATGAGCCAGCGAGGCTTGAGAAGTTTGCAGTGGGGAAAGGTGCCGGTGTGATAAGGTCCTCTCTCCATTCCCCTGACCTGTACCTCTGGCCCAGCTCCCTCCTGCTGCACCAGAGGGAGAATGGTCCAGGCGGGTAGGCAAGGCACAGGAAAGGACTTACTTTCCCAGCACCACCCTCACCTGGTGTGGGTCTCCTCTCAACGTGTGCCTCCTCAGGGAGGTTTTGGTGGGTTTTCAGAGACACCCGCCTCTTTCAGACATTCAGATGCACTCCCACAAGGCGGGCCATGTGTGTTCCCATGGCTGCGCTGCCTACATTGTTTCCTTCAGCCTCTGAGCATCTGATGGTCCACTCCCATTATTGAGCTCATTCACATCCCTCCTGTTCAGGCAGTCCTCTTTGGCAGGATTTTTTAAAAGCTGGACAGGGCCCTCTCTCCCCTGCGGCCCATGCTGGGAAATGCGCACTCATGCATCCATGGCCCCAACAATGCCAGAGAGTGCAGGCTCACTCCAGTGCAGCTTCTCTCCTTGCCTCTGCCCCCAGGGCACCCGCCAGCGTTTTGGCAGTGCCCAGGTATGATCTCCCACCAGGCCCTGGGCAGCACAGATTCTACCAGGTACAGGTCAAGGTCAGAGTCTTCTTGAAGCCCTTCAGTGTGCTTGAAGTGAAGGGACATACCTTCACACCACCCCCACTGGGTGGAAAGGAAAAGTCCATTGCACTGCAACCACTTTTCCCAGATACAGCTGCCAGATTTCCAACTGATGTCTACAACTCTTTTAGATCTTCAAGATGGGAGAAGAGAGAAGGGTCACAGAACTGGGTTTGGCTACCCCTTTGCAAGTCCCATGTGGTTCTGATGTGGGAGTATCTGTCATCTACTGTTTTTCTGATCCTTCTGAGGGCATCAACTAAATGGAGATAAAAACAATCTCATTTTAACATCTTGCAAAACCACTGTATATTGACCACCCAAGCCAGTATAGTCCTGTTACTTACATGATCTTATTTAGTCCTCATGTCAATGGTGAAACATAGGCATTGCTATCTCCATATTATAGATACATATGCGAGGCTCAGAGAGGTTAGTTAGGGACTGATGAGGCCACTGTGATATTTGATCTGTCTACTGCCTATGAGATAAAACCCCCTTCTGTAGTAGGGGTAGAAAAATTCAGAATCATTTAAAATCATTTGGCTTCAGTGGCTTGATCTTCTGCTTTGTTAGGAGGAACTACAGGCATCCTTATCTGAACACAAAGTCCACAGTGCTTTCATTTTTACATGAGCTTGCCAGCTAACCATTCTTCTGTCAGTCTGACCTTCTTTGGGGAGTGCATTCAGCTTCACAGACTGGAACACTTCAGAGAATCTATTTCCTCTGAGCTTTCACTGCAGGGATTATAAGAAACTTTTTATTGGACCAAACCCAACTGATCAGAACTCTAAAATAATAGGAACTTTCTTCTAGATTCAAATTTTAAAATAAAGAAGCAAGTCACAAGAAATCAGGTCAATGTAAGAGATTGGGGGAGGGGCAACTGCATAAGACAGCAACTTCCTAGTGGACTCTGTCCAGATGCAGTCCACTTCCTCATTTCCTTTCTCCTGCCCCTTACAATAAAGGCTGAAGCCCAGAGGACCACCTCCAGTACAGCAAGATCTTCAGTCAGCAACAAGAATCTCAGCTTTGCTGTACTTCTTAGGAGGCAGGAGCCTGGCTTTACAACTTTAGGAAGGTTGTCAAGCTCAAGACTTGATATGAAGAGGGTACCTGCGTAATATTCAAAGAGCAAGAAATCTCAGTTAGCCTGAACATTGCCAAAGCATTCTAGTATGTCCAAATTTTTCTCTCAAATACTTTTTGCATACCAGGGAATGGGACAAGGAATGGTGCTTTAAATCTTGCTGACTTCTGGAAGTCAGGAGGGACTCCCCTCAGAAGTGTTAAGAGCCAGGGGTGTCTCAGCCAAGTCATGAGCAGGGTATTATGTTCCGCCAAACCCCAAGTGAAAGCCTGTATGTGCAAGCATTGCTTCAATGAATATTAACTGACATTCAGTAAGCCACATACATTGAAGTGTACAACCTGATCAGTTTCGTACTGATAAGTATGTACCCATGAAACCATTACCAATCAAGGTAAGTGGACATACCCCTCAGTCTCAAAAATTTCCTTTTCCCTTTGAAATTCCTATTTCCCATCCCCCTCTGTCCTCCTCCTCCTCCAAGGCAGCCACTGATCTCTTTTCTGTCATTGTAGATTAGTTTGCAGTTTCTAGAATTTTATATTAATACAGTATGTACTCTTTTTTGTCTGGCTTTTTTCACTCAGCGTACTTATTTGGAAATTCATCCATGTTGCATTTATCAACAATTCATTCCTTTTTATTGCTGAGTAATATTCCATTGTATGATTATACACAATTTGCTTCTCTGTTATCTTTTTATTGGATATTTGGGTAGTTTCCAGGTTTTGACTATTACAAATAAAGCTGCTATGAATACTTACCTATAAGTTTTGCATAGACGTTTGATTTCATTTCTCTTGGGTATATATCCAGGAATGGAATGGCGAGTGTATGCTTAACTTTTGTAGAAACTATCAAACTTTCTCCAAACAGTTGTAGTTATTTTACTTTCCCACCAGCGGTCCCTAGTTTCAGTTCCTCCACACCCTTGCCACCACTGGGAGGGGCAGTCTTTTTAGGCGTTCCAATAGGCAAGCACTGGTATCTCATTATAGTTTTAATTTGCATTTCCGTAGTGACTAATGATGTTGAGCATCTTTTCAGGTGCTTATCTGCCATCTATATATCTTCTTAGTAAAGTGCCCCCCTTTTATGATGTTATTTGCTTTCTTATTACTGACAAAACATAACTTTCGATCACACAACAGTTTTTTCTTGTGCATGCATATGATATCAGTAGAGTTAGGTTTAAAAAGTTTTAAGACTATGTACAAGTGCACAAATATATATAGAGAGACAAACACACACTAATCAGCTCAGGAAAGAGTTTTGCAATATTTGATGTTAAAGAATAAAATCCTCTGAAGCCTAATATCTAGTATCAGCAGGGAAGAGTTAGTTGCCTAGCTGTATCTGACCACAGAGGTTTCCCTTTCAACACAGAAAAGCCTAGAGCCCAGTGTGTTGCTGGCTGTGAACTAACAGGAAATATTGCTGCAACTGATAGGGGATGAGTGGTGGTGCAGTAAGCAGGGTTTTCCTGTGGTAACAAGATAGCTAGTCCAAAGGTGGTAAGCACCAAAGCTATCCACAACAGAGCAGAGTACTTAAGCCATGAATTTAGAAGACAAGCAGACCTGAGTTTGAATCTCCTTGGGCTACTGGTTCAGGGTTCTTGGGCAATTTGATTAATTTCATTTTCTTTATTTGCAAAATAGGGATGAAGCTGCCTCACATGATTGTGGTACAAATTAAATATAAAATGTATGTGGTATGTACCAAAGTCCCTGGCACTCATAGTCAATGCTAACTATAACTCCATCTCTTACTGTGAAGGGGAAGTTTAAAGTGGGGGGCTAAGAGCATCAACTCTGTAGCCAGCCAAACTGGGATAGAGCCCTGACTCTGACAATTCTTAGCTGTGTGACCCTGGACAAGTCACTTCTCCTCTCTGTGCCACAATTTCCTCACCTGTAAAATGGGAATAATATGGTATAAATCTTCAACAGTTGTTATGAACATTAACTGAATTCATATCTGCAAAGTACTTAGAATGGTGTAGCAGGTAAAAGGGTGGTAGCTGATAGGAAATGCTTGCTATCTCAGCTGCAGCAGAATTCCTGAGCTCAGGTCAGTGGCTGGAAATTCTGTCATTCACAGTACTTCACCAACAGCTATTTATAGAGCACCTGCTATGCATGAGCCCTGAACTAGGTTTTAGGAGGGATGGAACAGACTGTAAAATTGTAAAACAGACATGTTTCTGACCCTACAGAAGACAAACTCTAAAACAGGAAGGATAGGTGATGCTCCAACCAGCTGAGTATGCAACTACTTCTAACTGCCTGGTACAAACAGATGGTAGAGAAATTCAGAGGCCTAAGATTCCACCATGGAAGTGGAGGGAAGTACAAAGAGACAGTGGGGAGCTAAGGCATTAAGCTGCTCCTTGAAGAAGGAATCAGAATGAGAGATCCAGAGCCAGGGAGTGTTCTAGGCCTTGGGGTGCATGAGCCAGAGGAGGTGACCGAAACCTGATGGTCCTCCCAAGGACCACTGAGAGGGCAGTATGTCTGCCGTGGAAGACGGGCACAGGAGAAATCAGTTAGGAAAGGCAGGTGGGGGCCTGTTGGTGATCAGCAGGGTCCAAAGAAAGGAAACTAGGATTTGTTGGGTGCCCTCACAGGTACTTACAGGTATTATGACAGTAGTCCCAATGGCAAACCTACAAGGGGGACATTATTACTCCCATTTGAGGAATAAGGAAACCCATACACAGACATGTTACAAATGCAGTAAGTCACAGCCTGGGCATTCAAACAGGTCCCAGGCCCCCACAGCACAGCACTTCCTGCTACACCCCACGACCTCCCATCCGCACCCATGTGCACACACCCCCTGAAACTCAATGGAGCCCAAATGGAGTCAGGCAGCAAGTTCAGTATCATCAATGCTCATTTCCCATCCTTGTTTCTCTCCTCCAGGGATTTTACCTTCCCTCAGCCCTGAACCCAAGCCAGAATCCCTGAAGGTTATCAGTGATTATTTCAAGCTAAGTTTATGTTTTTTAGCAAGCTTTGCCTAACTTTCTTTCATCTTCCCCCATTCTTTCCTTACTAATGTCTCCTACTCCACGTTACACAGTTTTGAAACTCCTTAGTCAGAGCAGAGCATCAAGTGGAACTTGATAATTCTTTCTGTGGTTTTTCTTTTAACTTAAAGGCTGATATAGGGTGGCAGCATGGAAGGGATTATCCATGTGGGCTTCACACAGAAGCCAAAGGAAATGATGTCAGTGCTCTGTTTAGCTTCCTCTAATGTCTATCAAGCAGCACTGGGAAACTTCATTATTGTAATCTAAACAAGTTCCTCATTATGCTTAGTCATCCTCTGCTGGTAGAATTCTAGTCACCACATATGTCTGTGTATCTGTGTGTGCCTACAAAAGACACTTAACATCTTTCTTAAACAATTCATTTTATTGTGCTTCACTTTATTGTGTGTCACATATATCGCATTTTTTACAAATTAAAAGTCTGTGGCAACCCTGTCAAGCAAGTCTATGGGCACCATTTTTCCAACAGCATTTGCTCACTTTGTGTCTGTGTCATATTTTGGTGCTTCTCACAATATTTCAAACTTTTTTCACTTTATTATTCTACTTGCTATGGTGATCTGTGATCAGTGATCTTTGATGTTACTGTTGTAATTGTTTGGGGCACCAGAAACTGCACCCACATAAGATGGCAAACTTGATGAACAAATGTAGGCATTCTGACTGCTCTACCCACTGGCCATTCTCCAATTTCTCTCCCTCTCCTTAGGCCTTCCTATTCCCTGAGATAAAATTGAAATTAGGCCATTTAATAACCCTATAGCCCCTAAACATTCATATGAAAGGAAGAGTCACTTGTCTTTCACTTTAAATAAAAATTAGAACTGATTAAGCTTAATGAGGGGGGCATGTTGAAAGCTGAGACAGACTGAAAGTCAGGCCTCTTGCACCACAGTTAATTGTGAATGCAAAGGAAAAGATCTTGAAGGAAATTTAGAAGTGCTACTCCAGTGAACACACAAATGATAAGAAAGTGAAATGCCTTACTGCTGACATGGAGAAGTTTTAGTGGTCTGGATGGAGGATCAAACCAGTCACAACATTCCCTTAAACCAAAACCTAATCCAGAGCAATGCCCTCTCTTCCATTCTATGAAGACTGAGAGAGGTGAGGAAGCTGCAGAAGAAAGGTCTGAAGCTAGCAGAGGTTTAAGGGAAGAAGCCATCTGCATAATATGAAAGTGCAAAGTGAAGCAGCAAGTGCTGATGTAGAAGCTGGAACAACTTATCCGGAAGATCTAGCTAACAACAGATTTAGTGCAGCTCAGATCCTTGTGGATTTGTCTATTATCATGCCTGAAAGGGCATAAGCATGATTTCTAAGCCCAAGAGGTTCAGACGTAGCATCTGTACCTGTACTCTAAAGTTGGCAAGTGACACATTCATTCCACCAGGAAGAATCAATTGCTCATATTAGAAAGCCATAACGATGCTTTCAATTCTCCACAGACCCTTTGACAAATGTGCAGATTGTATAATGCAAATTCCAAGGAGTGACAGTCACCTGGACTGCAGTGTGAATTGTTGAGCAGTGCATACTATGCTCAACCATACATAGCAGCCCTTCAGAAGGAAACTTATTTTCCCTAAAGGGAATATTTTCTGCATCCTTTATGGTTAATGGCCATGCAAGGATTCTTTTGCTTGCCTGATCTTATAAATTAAAAATCAGTGTCCATATGGACTGCACATCTCTTCCTATTTCATAAGCTTTATCTTTATTTTCCCCATATTTTATTATTCCCTAGAATAGACTGACTTTGTTTCAAAAAATCATAAAATTATTGGGATGACTTGAAATGAGAGATGGTATTATTCTCCATAAGTGAAAGTGGGTTGTAGAAAAGGAGACTCATTGATAGAAGGTAAAACATCAGAGACATCACATCAAAAAGACAGTAAACAAGGTCATGTTTATTTCAAAACAGAGTTGACTCCACATTAATAAATACTTTTAACACTGAATGTAGAAAACCTACTATGCATGTTCCAAGAAGACAATTTACTAACAAATCAGAGAGCAGGTGGCCTTTTACCTGTAGGCCATTGGTAAAGTAATCCGAGAGTAGGAATAGCCTCGTGGATATCATGTGGAATTGGGGAAGGGAAAGAGAAGAGTTGATGAAAGCAGGAAGAATTTTTTAGCCTCCTTTCCTCACTGGGAAACTTAAAATTGAAAATCTGAAGTTAGAAAATACACCTTCACACACATCCATTTCTTTCTCAATTTTGGATTAGAATCACTAGTTAGTGGACAGAGTCAAAAATTGGAAACAGGTACCGAATCTGAATGTAGGGCAGATGGCTCTGGTTGATAATGAGTTCATGAGGCCCCTGGAAAGCCAAGCGGAGCTGCTCTAGCCTGGGCTTAACACTCAGGCACAACCACAGATCAGTAACTATAGAACTGAAGGTGCTGCACAATGTTGACAGCTTCCTCCAGGAGGCTGGTGTACATTTAAATCATTCCAGTGCTGTCTTTGTATAAACCGATCATCCCATCTGCCGGCCTGTGGTTACAGCCCCGGTGCCCTCTGGAGCTGTGGGGACACATTAGCTAGGCAGCTGCCCAGGCTCCTCACCCATGTAGAGAGCCCACGGTGCAAATTCATCTAGGCACTTTTATCTGAAAACATTAAAATGAACAGAATCTTGAAGACTTGGAGTTCCCCCTCCTCATTTTAATCAATGGTAGAGAAATGCTCCAGAAAGGGACAAAAAAGCCTTCTCAGATCAGCCCCAAGTAGAAGTGACACCTGCCGTGGGTGGTTTCAGGACATGGAAAAGACCTTCTGCCATTCCTGCCTTCCTCAGGTCTTTTTCTTGGATGACGTAAGTCCCAGGCTGTACTAAGTGATGGGAAGCTTCCACCTATAAGCCAGAGCACAGCGCCGGCTCCCAGGAAACTGCTGGGCAGAGTGGGGAGGAAGGGAGTTCCCCTTCGCTTTGACACACCATCCCAGGGCCAAGAGCGGGGGAAGGTGGTGAACAGGAAAAAAGGTTTATCCCTCATACTCTTAGTACAGAGTGGAAACAGTTTCAAAGGTAAGAACTGGCTCAGGTTCTGAGGTTCAAGACTTAGCCACCAGCTGGATGAATAGAGAGAGACACTGACGTCATGGGTTTTAGAATCAAAGGCTTTCAGTTTTTAAGCTAGGGAAGACCTCAGGGGTCTCCTAGTTCAACTCATTCATTTTCCAGAAAAGGAACCTGAAGTCTGGAGAGATTAAGCCAAGTACCCAGGTCACATAGCTTGTTATATCTGCTTGAGGGGCATGGAGAGTGACAGAAAGGCTTCAGTGAGCAATGTGGTCGGTGCAGTAAACATCACATGGCATGTGGTTAGTTACATTCAGAACCTCTGCAGATGACAATTTCCCACCCCCGGGCCCTTTCTTGTTGACTTGTCACCAAAAGGGGACAGGTTCTGGACAGAGCTTATCTGTGGGCTTCCCTCAGGAGGGTGATAACCTGCAGGTGTGTCCTCACTTCCCAGTCCGGGAGGCCACCTGGATGGCCTTGATCCACTCAATGCGCTCCTTGGGAGTGGCCGCTTGCAAGAAATAATGAACTTCATCAGCTGTGATGATCTCGAAGAGGTTCTCGTCTTCAGTCTTCCTGCCTGGTTTAAAAGAAAGTGAGCGACAGTGAGCATGCGCACTGGATAGGCCACCCAGTTCACCCTCCTTCTGCAAGGAATGAAATCCCTAATTTTTGAGTGCCCTAAGAATATTAAATATGTGGTTTTCAAACTTAACATTATTTTATGATCATATACAGTCACTACATAATTATGTTTATAGTATTTATATAGATACTATATAGTATAATCATATGTGTGTGTGTGTACATTTATGAAATAAATAAAACAGTCAAGGAGAAACATTTTCTTTTATAGTTTAAAAGCAAACTAGATTTCTCACTTTTGCACACCAGTAGTGTCTAATGAGTACATTTTCTCTGCTCAGAATATAAACCAAGGGCTGAGTCTGATTTTTTAAAGATACACAGTATACCTGTATACCACCAGCCCACCAGTATAGCCTGAACTTGGTTTTATCAAGGGGCAAAGTTTGAGTCTCTGCTGAAAGATCAAAAGGCAATAAACTGGCCAATACTGTGACAAGACTTAAAACATCCACCTCAAATCAAAAGAGAAACACACTCCCTACCTCCAAATGGAAGCATCATTCTATGGGGAGAAGGCAGCGAGCAGATTCAGTAGTAAAAATCTGGGCTTATGCAGCTGTAATGTTTTCCTGGCAGCCTCTAAAATATCATCAGCCCAAAATGACAAGGCAAAACCAGAGTTTCGATGTCTAAACCACGTCTGCCCAGTGATACTTTCATCCCCACACCTGAGAAGTCAATCCAACCAACATGAATCATAGACTCATAACCTGGGACCCAGAGGTCGTCTGGCAGAACCCCCTCGCTCTCAGAGGAGGACCTCAGACCCAGATCAGTTAAGCAATCCACCCAAGATCCTGCCGCTAACTGAGTGGCACAGACCTAACTATAACCTAGGGGCACTTTCCACTCCCCACACTGCCCCACTGTGCAGATATCCCTATCGTTGTGGGAGATCTCGTTTAAGGATGTAAAAGGGATTCCCCTTTAAGGAATGTCATAGTTCAATTACAGAGTCAGGAGGTAGTAAGTCTCTCCATCAAAGCCAGTTCTGAGGTAAAGGTTTTGTCAGCTTTGCTCAGGGATTTATTCAAGTCATCCACAAAGCCACACCTACTCCCCAAGACTCCAAGAGCCAGGGCATCGTTGGGAGAGAATAACTCTTGGTCTTTCCCAGGTTTTCAGACAGAAATTCATTCACACTATGCCTGACTGATTGCATAATTGACTGTGGCTGACTCAGGATGTCCCAGGTGTGGGAAGGGAATCTGAGTAGATGTACTTCTTTCAAACAAAAATTCATTCTTACCATCTAGGTTGCTCTCCACTGAAGTCACCACACAGCCTCTCAAGCGGATGGCTCCCAGGGGATCTTCCCCCTAGCGGAGAGCGGAATCCTTTGTTATGTTTCCAAAGAACAATGTATTGGATATACCTTATCTTATTAGTGCAAAGGCCACATAGACTCACTCTGGTATAATCAGGGCTCCCAAAATAGGTAAGAGCAGAAGGAGATTAAAGGGAACCCTTCTAGATTCTCCACCTCCCACTTCACCCAGGGAAGTTGGATGAAGAGACACAAGTCAGTCTGAGCTTCCTGTCCGAGGAAAAGTTCCAGGGGAGGTATGGAGGCTGAATCACCACATCCCACGAAAGAAGAGCTGTGGGTTTCCAGAGCTCTTTGGCTGCATGCAGCTGATAGAGTAGTACAACCCTCACAGGAGGGAATCAACAAGCCCTGCACCACACACAGAGGCCAAGGACCCGCCTGGGTGGAACTGTCTCTATGCTTTAGAACTGGCTCATTTTATTGAGGAAAAAACCCTCCTCCGCACCATCAACTTCCCAAATGACTGGACCTAAACAATGCTTTCATCCAAGTTGGCCTAAAAGGAATTATCATTTTTTTTTTTTTGCCTATTAAACCAAGAGCAAAGTGTTGGATTAGTTGAGTTCCTCTGACAATATCAGATTGGGGCAAACAAAAAAAATTATGCTGAGTTGACCAAATAAAGGGCAATATAGTGATATTTTCTTCATCCTTGAACTTACACTGGCCCCAAAGCCTAAGATCTTAGATCTTTGCAATAAGAGAGGGCAGGAAAAGGCAGAGGAAGGTGGGAGAAAGAGAAGTAGGAGAGTAAAGAGGAAAAGGGGATATCGACAGAGCAGAAAGGAGAAAAAGAAGCCAGCTACTGGCTGCAGTGGAGGCTCCCAGCGGATGGCCTTTGGCCACAGAGTCTCACCCCAGCAGGGTCATAGTAGTGCAGATACGCAGGGTCTTCTCTCAGAATGAATTTTCTCACTTTCCAGTTTTTCCTCCTATGCCCCTATATTCAGGGTCAATGTAAGAAAAGCAATGATGAGTTCTTATCATCACTCTGTACACATAGTACCTACATAATAAGTGTTTGACGAATTGAAAAAAAAAAGAAAAGAGAGATAAATACAAACCCCAGAAGAACCAGGCCCCAACCCACGTCTTGGAGATAGAGATAGCACTAGAGCCAATGAACAATTGGGATGTTATTAAATTATGGATTAGCTTATTTCTAAGATCATCTTTCAACTTGTGTATTATGTAAGAATACTGCATAGAAGCTACTATGTTAGGTAATGGTGAGGCTATAAAGAGGGTTAAGACACAGCCCTACTCTTCAAAGTTTATAACCCTACGTGGAAATATAAAATAGAAAATGTCCAAACCACATAATTGGTATAGATAATGGGTTTCAAAGGAATTAAAGGAGGGAGATGTAATTGTGGGTTTGGGATGTCAGAGGGAACGTCATGAAGAACTACGCTTGGCCAGGTGGGACACAGGGGAGTTCGATGGGTGAATGAGGCAGGTGGGAAGCCTACCGGCAACAGGAAAACAGCAGGGGGAATGCAGGAGACATAGGCAGCCATCCGTGAATAGGACCTGTCTGGCTAGAATGCAGGGCTCATGAGACAGCAGAGGGGAGTGTGGAAAAATGGAAAGGGACTTAATAAAAATAAAAGGCAGGGTTGTCCCTGATGGTGGTTGGTTCTGTTGGAAGGGAAAAGCCTATAATCACATTTTAGGAAGATTAATATAGTAACAACATTCAGGATGGACCAGCTGGCTAGGTTAAAGATAAGCCAGAGGAAAGAAAGATAATAAAGTAAAAAGGAGATCATTAGGAAATGATTGTAACAATCCAAGCATAAAATTAGGGGCTAACATCAGATAGCAACAATGGAGATGGGAAGGAATGATCGTTGTGACAGATGTGATGAAAAAGAATAGGACTTGGTCCTTTGCAATAGAATTAAACACTGACATCAACTGGACTGCGGGTTTTGAGGGCAGGTTTTGCATCTTGTTTCTCTCCTTCCTTTGCCCAGCACTGTCTGGCACATAGAAGCTGTTTCATATCTGTTTGTTATTGCCCTGAATTACCCAGTTTTTCCCATTAGCTTATAGCAGTGTTTTAAATGTCATGGTAAACATGATTTTATGATTTCCCACAGTAAATTCAAATGACTGAAATAACTTCTGAAGCCAAAAAAAAATTAGGTTAGACGATACAGTTTCCATCTTGCTAATCTGAAGACTATTATTTGTTATTTCTAAAGCAGCACATTTTGACAGGCACATAGATGGATTTTCTAGTATGTCATGTTACTTGTATAGAAAACAATAAAACATTTATGATTTTAACAGATAGTGCCTCCTTCATAATGTCGGGTCAAAGGAGTTTAAAGGGAGCTTTCAAGAATGGGTCTAAGTTATTTGGCCAAGCATTTAGTCAGGAGCTTATATTCAAAGAGCCTTTACTTGCCAGAGGTTGGAAGCCAGGAACCCTGTAGAGTCATATGGGAGAACAGAGACTATTTCTATCTGCAGTATCATATCCAGAATGGCTTTTGTAAAGCACCAACTTCTGAAATTCTTTTTCTGAATTCCTGCTCTTTGGCTTGGCTAATCTGTCCCTAGGGTGAGGATACTAAAGGTTCTACCCCACGCCATTTCCTCCTGACCTGTAGTCGCATATGTCACGTTCGCTTATGCAATAACTGGGTGGGTACCAAGTTTCCATGAGTCAGTGGAAGAGGAAGGTAACAGGAGGATGTGAAATCAGCCAAGCCTGGCCAACCATTGCATCGCCTTGAAGCTCTCTCTGGCATCACAATGTGACACATTAAAGAGTCTGATCTGTCCGTCTTTCATTTAATAAGTGTTTCCTGAGATTTTAAGGAAGGCATGCATTCCTGGGGATTTGAAGAATTGTTGTTGATCTGTCAAGGTCATCTACTTATATTCAATTTAGTTTACTCTCCAAGTGTCAACTGTCCACCATTGTAGATCAAGAAGGATGCTGGACTTGGTGGCAGACATGGGAAAAACACATCTAACACATTGTCCCTCTGCATCAAAGAATCTACGTGTGGTTGAGAAACTAATATTTTGTTCATTGTCATAACAGAATTAATTATATAAAAAACAGATTATATTGACTGCAGATTATATTGTTTTCCACACTAACGCCCAATATCATTAATCCTCAAACTTTCTACATTCCCCAAGTGGAATAATTTCCTCTGGGATGGGAGAAATAGGCAGAACTCGGAGGGGGCGAGTTGAGGAGGGCTCGGGGGAGTGGGACCTCCAGCTGAACCCAGTACTTCCCACCTGTGAAGTATGAACACAGGAATCCTTTTTCATGATAAGCCTTCTGTGCAGGGTAACCCTGGTTGACTCCCAGTAGTAGACACAGCATGGTTAGTTTTGTGGTACTTAATGAGGAGATTTTTTAAAGTTCCCTCTAGTGCTTCCGATATGAACCGAGACTATAAATCACTGAGCTAAGAATGGAAAAACTAAAGGAGCCACCAAGTCATATAAAAGAGGTTTCTTTTCCCTCTCCCTCCCACAAAAAAGTTAGAGGAAAGGCAATTGTAAAAGAACAAAATGCCTGAATATACATAGATTTCTATTTTCTTCATGTTAAAAGGAGGCTTATAATGATGACTATGTAAATAGTCGTATTTTGATAGTAGGATAAATAAGCATTTAAGAAAAAGGTTAGCTCTACAGTTCTTGGCCTTGGTCACGCATCAGAATCCCGTGGGGAGCTGTAAAATCTGGACAGTCTGATTTAATTGGCCGATAGTACAATTTTAACAGATTCCCTCCCAAATTACTCTTAATAGCTACCTTCCAGCACTTGTAATCAAAGAGCCAGAATATAGGAATGTTTGGCAAATGAATGAGGAAGCCAGCGATGGGGAAAACTCTGCCCATGGGCAACTGCCAGAACCTTCCCCACATAAGTCTGGCCCTGCTGCTATGCTTTCCTGTAATCTAATCAGTGGTCACCCTGTCACAAAAGTTATTAGAACAGTCTGTGAATTCTTTCTAAATCCTCACTGTATTATTGCTTAGGACCCCTTCTCTCAAAACCTGGTGCTAAGGTAAGTTTTCCACACTAACGCCCCACTTTCTTTGTGAAACTCAAAATCCCTACCTATGCCTATTCTCAACTAGTCCAAAGTCCTTCTTAAATGGAAATATATGCTCAACTTTGATTCTTTCCTCTTCAGCCTAGAAGTTCAGGGCCCTATTAGGATGTAAGTCGAACCTCTCAGTCCTGGGGGGCCTATAGACAGTACATGGAAATCTCATGGAACCAGGTTCTCTCTGTTGTCTACTGAGCAGCTCCTTTCAGACAGCTCACAGAACAGCCAGGAAGGTAAGACCTTGGTCTTCTCAAGCAGTTATGGCTTCTATGACACCATCTGCTAGTATCAGATTGTTTCACTCTGAATATACCTGTTTTCCTGCTACTTCGTCCTCTACCGGGTGCTGGCCCCTGGCCCTGGCTTCCTCACCCAGACTCAGCCCTAGTATTCTCCTACCTCTTGGCATCCTGCATCTTGGCCCCTGGTAACCAACTCGAGCTCTTCAGCCCACCCCAGCCAGCCCTTGCCTCCCAGACATTGACAGGCACCTGGACACCTGGTAACTGCACAGGACTTCCCCCCAGGGTGAGTCCATGCCCTCTGACTGAATCTGAACTTCATCTACTGCTCCTTCTGCTGAGTAGGCTTAAGGCATGCCCTCAATTTGGTCTCACGATGTCATACCCACATGTTAGAATAGTACTTCTTTGCTTTCAATGATATACAATGTTCTTCTTCTGGATGTGGCCTGCTCTGTGTCCTGGTTGCTTTGCAGGGTGGATGGGTGGGCAAATGGAAATACTTTTACTATGAAATATCTCTGTCTTTTGGATGGCATCTCTTAGCCAACTGATTTCCTCCAGCTAATGAAAAGGTCAGGATCTTTGCTAGAATGTCTGTTACCCCCCAAGATATCCATAAAAGAAGAGTTTCCCTATTTCAAGTTGCATCTTCTGCCCTGCCTGCCTCAGTCCTTGTGACCTAATGCCACTTTGATCATCTACTTAGCTATTTGTCTGTCTTCACTCTGTGGGATTCATTTTCTAGTTGACTACTGCCCAAACAAATGGAATACCATTTGGGTAATTTAGGATAGAAAAGACCTGGTAAGAGGGAAAGAGTAGAAGGGAGTCATGGTGGCCACTCACCTGCTTCAGTAAACATCCCTGCTTAATAATGACCCCTCTGAATTCTTCTTTTAGAATCACATCATCATCACTGGAGTTCTCTTCACAGAAGAATCCACTGTCTGGCTATTGGGAACACAAAGGGCAAGTTTATTTAGCCAGTCTAGGTGTCTTGCTACTTGTACTGTCTCCACCTCCACCTCCGCTCCAGCCCCTGGGGTAGATTCTTCTTCTCCTTCCCGCTGTGGTTCATAACCCAACCTGACCCTTCAAGCTTGTGCTGGTTAACTCATTTCCTCTCCTGCTTTTTCTTGTTTCTAGTCACTAGGTATTCTCTTGTCGGTACTCAAGTGTGGTCTTTCAATAGCCTTTCATTTCCTTGGTTTCCCCAAACTATGCTCTAAGTCTAGGTCAGCACATTTCTCCTTTCAAAGACTTCTTTCTTGGGAACTCATGGCCGCAGCCTTGAAGTCAGTATTGGCTAACTTATAACTTATACAACACGATCATTACAGCCTCTGCTATGCAGCTCCTTCTACCTTGCGAAGACCAAGAGCATGTGTCAAAGCTCCTTCTCTGAGGTCAGGAAGGAACTCAGAGTTGCTCAGCTGTAAGTGGGCAGTGAATCACACAGGGGAGGAAGAGCCTCTGTGATGGGTATTTTTAGAATCCCACATTTAAATGGCTAGAAACAACCAGATCAAAGGTCTGAGACAAAATAAAACTCACGGTGGAACTTCCCCCAGAGTGAAATGAAACTCTCTCTGGGACATTCACTTCATTTTTATAAATAGGTTGGTTCTCTTAAGTAGCTTTGTAACTTTAGAGATCTGACCCCAAATAAAAACAAAACTGTCAAATTCCCCTAGAAATCCACCATGGCTGGATTTCTCATATGGCCCAAGATGAGGTCTGTGTTTTGTAACACAGTGTTTCCCAATTTGTGGTAAGCATACTACGGGAGGAATGTGAGATGATTGGGGGAGGGGACATGGATAAACATATTTTGTATTAAGAGTCATATATTTTAACATGTATTTGGAAAAAATACAACTAGCACATTGTGATTTTCCAGATCTCCCTCTAGAAAGGAAGCTCCCAGAGGGCCATGGTTTTTGCCAATTTTTTTTTCCACTGCAGTATCACCTTTGTCTAGGGGAGTGCCTGGCGTGTACTACAGTCCAGTAGGTTTTTCTAAATGAATTACTGCTTGGAATAGGAACAGATATAATAATGTTTTAAATGTCAATTTAAAGAAAACCATTAAAGTTAATGATATTTTCCTTTATACTGGCTCACTGGATGGGGCAGGCATGAGGGAGACAGCTGTTAAGTCAGGGACATCAACAGCTCTCGGAAAGACTGGGCCCTTTCTCACACATATGTGAATACAAAAGGAAACCAACTGAGCATCTGGCCAGGGCAGTGCCCATCACAGGAAGAGTAAATGAGTAGCTTTTGTCACTTACAAAGTAGTAGAAGGCATCGGCATTGTCCAGGAAAGGGTTCTCAGCAGTCCCGTCAGCTGCGTTCTTGGATATGTCTCCAGCAGGCTGCAGGTACCCTTCGTTCAGCAGCGAGGAGGCAATCATGAGGCCTTCCTGGCGATTCCGAACAGACTGGTTAGACACCAGCCAGTCAATGGCACAGTTACCTGAATGGGACCATCAGAGAGAAGGTTAACTCTTCTACCAAGGACCAAGCCACTGACGGTCACCCCTGGAGAGTTCCAGAGCACCCAAGTGTCTGGCTTTTCACATCTTCCCTGTTATTCCCAGAAAGAAAAATGAAATCAGTGGGGTAGATACCTGGAAGCATGGAACCATGTAAAGAGTTTTTTAAAAACATCTACACGCTCACTAACAAGCAATGTGTGTATCCAAGAAATCATTTTCACTAACCCACTCATTTAGTCCATTAATGAACAAACTCAGTGCTAAATGCTGTGATGGGTTTTATGGAGGCTCCGTCAGGGAATCTAAAAGGGACATATGGGAGCTAAGTGTTGTAATATGTGTTTTGCCCTGGGTCCATACAGTGGAGCTACTGGATCAAATCTGCAGGAAGGGGTGGAAAGAGTGGGTGGAGGATGGGCAGCTGTGCATGCACAGTAGGGAAAAGATTCATAGAGGAAGTGACACTGGGCTCACACTTAAAATATGATTTTTGCAAAGTATATGAGGTGAGGGCTTAAAGAAGCCAGCACAAGCTGAACAGGAGTGTGAACAACACACACAAAGGCATGAAGCAGCTCTGCTGAGGGGGAGAGAGAGAAGTTAGTGGAAAGAAGGTACAGGGTAAGTGTGGAGAGCTGCGATGGCATCTTAAGAGATTGGGCAAAGATGAGCCATTGTAAATTGTTAAGAAGGGAAAAACATGATCAGATGTGCATGTCCCAAATTAAAATTTGATGACATCAGTTGCACTGGAATGTCACACCTTTGCAGGGTTTAGTAAGGACTTTGAGAAGTCATGCCATCAACTTTCGGCCTCATGAGAGGACTGCAAAGAGAATCAAGTGAAACTGACCCATCAAGTGGGTTATTAGAAGGCTACAAGAAACCTTTTTGTTAAAACACCATGTTCCATACAATGTAGCCAAGCAGGGAGCCAGTGTAGCGGGCGGTGTGTCCCATGAAAGTGACACACTAGGATACCCCATCCCTGAAACAGCAGTGAAAGCAATATTTAGTGAGCCTTCCATGGATTTGGAAGGTATTTGCCAGCTTTTCTTTTCCTAGGAAGATCAACTAAATACTACTACATTTCTGCTTTTAATCCTCAGTGACGCTGTACAAGGCCAGGGCAGTAATTACAGACCTCATTTTAAAATGAGAAAATTAAGGCTCAGAGAACTCAGGTGACCTCAGGCCTGAGTTACACTGCAATGGATCATCTTCACTTCAAGTGTTCTAATCCTAGATTCGGTATTTGTTCAGCAAAACATGCTGAACTTGAAAGACAGTCTCCTAGCCCCCCTGTCACCTGACATTCTGGGTTCTCCCCACTTGCCAGGAGTTCCTGAGTCTCCACCTCTGCTGTGGGCTTCTCTCTCTCTGCTGAGCCTACCTGATTCATGAAGACCCCACCTGAATTTCTAGAACCCACCTTGACATTCAATGGGGAGGACAAAAGACATTTTAGCCCAATATGCTGGGACTCAGTATGACATTACACAGGAAATAAGTGTGACCTGGACCTTGTGCCCAGATCTACACTGGGAAGGCTTCCTGTCCCTTTGCCAGAGGCTGCCTCGGTGACCTCAGTCCTGCTGGAGTTAGTTAGGGCCCTGCTCTTGCCAGTTTCCCCAATCACTGCCCATTGCTTGATATCTTGATCCCAAATCTTAGCCCTGATTTTTCTGATGCTAACGGGCTACTCTCTGAGGCTGAATTCCCAGGGTACACTACCCTGCAACCACAGATCATCCCCTCGACCCCTCCACCTTCCTGACCCTGACCTCAAGCACCCTGGGGCAGTTCAGTTCCCTTGTTCACCAATCCGTATTCTGTGACCTCTCCCATCCACTGTGCGCCACCTTCCAACCCCACACAGAAGGCTGACCGAGAACCCCAGAGTGGCTCCCCCAGCTGCCCCGCTCAGCCTTGCAAGGTCTTTACCTGTAAAACAGTGATTAAAAATCTTCTTGTCCTTCTCGAGGTTCAGTTCTCTGACTCCTTTTTCAGTGTCTTTCATGGACAAATACAAAGCCCTGCAGGGCAATGAAAACATCCAGGTGAGTGGGAAGCGTTCAGAACGGCAGTCCTCTCGGAGCGGCCACCCTGGAGAGGCAGCTGTGGGCACAGGCTTCACCCCTCCAGGTGGCTACTGAGCCTCCTCTCCACTATATCCCAGGTAGTTAGAGGGCAGAGGTCATATCTGCATAACTGTGGCCTACACAGCATCCAGCAAAACGTGCTAGAAGGTACTTAATGTTTCTGAAATTCATTAAGCTCTTTGTTAACTCCTGGTCCTAAAAGTTAGAGAGTTGCCCCTATTTAGGTGCCAAGATTAAAAGTTCTTAGGACCAACTTTTCATATATATTCTAGATCTTCATGTCCCAGTTCTTAAATGTGTTTAAGACACCATTGAGTGTAGATATTTGCCTCCAAGAAACTGAATATTTTAACTATGCTCATCTCTTATTCTAAGATCATAGGAGGTCAGGCAAAATAGTGAGATGTTCCGTCCTTGAAGTAAGAAAGATGGCCTTATCAAAGAAATTGCAAGTGCCAAAACAGAAAGCCCTGTCATGAATTCTGTGACTCCACGTACATCTTTCCCCTTTAGCTCTGACAGCTGTGGCCAGAACTGTGGCCACTTGACAACCCCACTTGACAACCCCACCCAGCAGCTATGGCTTTAAGAGGCACCTCCCTTTGGGTCCTTGGTGAGAGAAGGTGTCATTCTCATCAGGCTCAATGTGCTCTATCGACATCCTGTGACATGCCCAATACTGTGTTAGGCTTGCAGAAGGGGTTTCTTCAGCCCCCTCTGAGGGGCCCTTTCCCCATTTTGCAAACAGAATCCTTGTTGGACATTTTAAGCAGCCAACATGGAATTCTTCCTGGCAGGGCTCCTGTTTCAGGGTATGCGTTACATAATAAACAAACCTAGCAAGAAGAAAAGAGACTCCTATAGAAAGGCCTTCATGTGACAGGAGAACATGGAAAACATGCAGAAGGAAGAAATCCTGTTACTAACCCTTGCCAGGAGCCTCTAACCACCGTTGGGCAACAACTATCGCCTGCAAGTCTAAGCCAGTCACCCTCAGAGACCATTAAGCCAGGTCAAGGTATAAAAGTCTTCTGCCCAGGATGAGTGCTCGCTTTGGCTGGCCCTTGCTGACTCTGTGAGTGTAAGAACTCGAACTTGAAACCTTACCTACTTAACACACATAGCCTCTGCCTTTTTCTACCTGTCTGGAGATTCTGAAGTTTTCTTTCAAAACTAAGTTACTATGGCTACTTAGTAAATGCAATGATGCATTCTTTTTCTCTCCCTGTCTCTAGGCCAAAGTTACCCTAAATGAGGGAATTTATACTCCAGTACTCTTCTTTTCTCAGCTGTAGGTCTTGGAGAAGCCAAGGTAACTCCCTCTGACCTGCTCAAACATATTACTGCACCAAGTGCCAGCATCGAGCTGAAAGAATGGGTGCAGCCCGCAGAGATGGCCAAAGCAAGCCTCGGAGCAGGTCTGTTGTGAAATTTCCTCAAAAGTGGGGCAATGTTAGGAAAGGGCAGAGGGAAGAAAATGCAGAAAATCACCCTAAGTCAATGGTTTCCGGCAGTCGGATGGACCTCCTGGTGGATTTCCTTGCAAACTTCTGGCCTCCTTCAATGCACTTAATGGCTTTCTTGATGTCCCGAACCCAGGCATCTCTCTCTTCCAGGAAGGCTGCCTGGAAGAACTGGTCCTGCTGTTTGGCCGTAGTGATCTTAAACACAAACTAAAAATCAAAACACATCCCATTAGGAATGACTCCTTTCAAGAGGCTGAGGTCCCTTATGAAGCACAGCAGTTGAGCCAGCCCTGTTCTGTAAGTGCTTGGCCACGAAACACCCCAATGCCCAGGGTGGAGTGTGGGTGGTGGTGAGAGGACTGAGCCCCAGGAGCACCATTCACATCCCAGGCTATGCACAGACTCAAAAGTCAGTGCCTGACAAGGTGCTCGTTGCAGTTCATGTTGTCAACTCACCATCCTTTTGCCAAAGTCCTGACAAGGGCTGGTCAGTGTGCTTCCTTTCAGGGGGATCATCCCTTTGGGGCTGTTGTCACTTTTCTTCTTGTAGAATTCAATGCCATCTTCTAACAGTACAACCCACATGGGTTTCCAGGTGTTGAATATGCTCCCCTGTAATGATGACAAAAAGAGCTGTGTAACAGTGTTTCTGAAAACTGTCCCATAGCTGGTGTGTGACTTGGTAAGATAGCCTAACTTTGGCCAGTGTGGACATAGGTGACCCACATTGGTGTGACCAGGCTGGTAGGAAAGCAGCCTTCAGGGGAAGGAGACTGCCTTTCTTCTGGAACTTTAATAATGTTTTTCAAGATAAAATGTATACACATCTATAATTAGCCCCTAAGCCTCTCAAGGGCCATTACCAAGGACCTGCTTCATGTACATTTCAGGCTGACTCTCTGTAGCTCATTTTCTGCTCCCAGTTCTGCACATTATGTTCAGTTCAGCTGATGGATGGCAATAGATTCTATCTCCAGTGCCAACTCAGACTGAAGAGTAGCTGGTACCTCAGGCTGGACTCACTGGAAAATGTCATGATCCAATAGCTGTATCAACATAAGCACAGAGACTGTAAATGGTGACATGCTAGCTGCAGTTACGGGCATCCTTTGGCCTAATGAGATTTTATTTGAATATGAATGTCAAGAAGAAACTCAGAGTGCAGCCTTGTATACAGGCATGGCTAAGTTTTATGAAAATCACTTGCAAAATGGTCTATAATGCCAGAGTGACATTATCCATGTCAACAGGGTTTTTAGGAAAACCCTTACTTAAAAATAATTTTCAGTTTGGGTTAAGGCCAACTGCCCCTTTAGAAATAAACTATCCATTCTGACTACATTAAGGAAGTCTCTGTTTCTCATCTATATTTTGGGAGGACTTTGAGAAAAGAAGAGAATAGGTTCTTTGCCTCCAGGCTTTGAGCTCCTATCACCTTGTCATGACTACCATGAAATAGAATTATCATCGAGTTCCCAGCAGATCCTGCCACTTATCATAAAAATACAAGAAGCCTCTATATAAAGGTCCAGTTGCTCCAAAGGAAGACTATTTATGCAAAGAATATAAATACTTAGAGACTATCATTTTACTTGTCCCTGTGTTTCCTTTGTTTAGTCACTGAAAAAAAAAATTAAAACACACTATCTCTTTTCTGCACAGGCAGAGTAACTTTCCATACTAACACTGGATTATTTCCCTATTCTTAAAAGTGAGCAAGGTCAGACACTATGCCAACACATGAAATAATTTCAATCAAATGCCTTTCTGTTTTTCATCTATTGAAGAGAAAACTGAATCGAAAATAGAAAGAGCTACTGAAAATCAATAAGAAAAATAAAATCTATTTCTTAAATGGCCAAAGACTGGAAGCGACATTTCATTAAATAGGATATCCTAAAAGACTCTGAAAATGTATTCAACATCATTATTCATCAGGGAAATGCAGATTAAAGCCACAGTGAGATGCCTCTACACACCCACGAGAGTATCCAAAATTTGATTGAGAAGAACAGGCCTTGGCAAGGATGGTAACTGAAACTTCCATATGTGCCAGCAGGAGTGCAAAATGGTACATCCAACTGGGAAACTGTGGTAAATGTCCTGATTCTTAGAAAAGATATTGAAGTATTTGGGGTGAGGTAGCACAATGCCTGCAACTCATCCTCAAATATCTCAGCATGAAAATACGTGTGTGTTTACACAGAAATCTACAGGTAGAGAGAGATAAAGCAAATGTGGCCATGTGTCAACACTTGATACATCTAGGAAAGAATACAGTATTATATATATGATATATTCATATATATAAGATATATATATATAGTAGTCATACTGTATTTCTTATTCTCGGTGGGTTTGAAATTTTTCAAAATAATTCAGAAAAAATAATAAATGAATAACACATGATACTACAACATAATAATATTTGGGATATGCTTTTAAAGAAAGATGCAACATCTATTTAATATAAAGTTCAAATAATACACATTCACAAAGTTAGGAATAAGAAGTTGGACTAGATGACTGCTAAAATGCCTTTGGAGTCTAAAATTTTATATTCTACCTCAGGCCTATCAAACAGTCACTCACGGTTTTTGAGTTGGAATTGGGAGGAATTGGGAGAGGTCAGCTAATCCCTCTCTCCTTCTGTAGACAATTAAAAAGATACACTGGAAGCAGCTGTGCAGAATGAGTTTGTGCTCTCCTAATTCAAATGTGGCCTCTCTGTCAGCTTTTTCAGAGGACAAGGTGGCCTTTGAGGAGGCCAATGCTCTGTAAACAAGAGAAATCGGGCCACTTATAAAGGGGAAACTTTCTTCCAGGTTTTGCAGAGGTCAGCGAGGTTAGGGTGATGGAATCATGGATGATCTCTTTCCTCTCCGCCTTTACTTCAGCCGCCAGCTTCTTGCTGGAGGAAACCCACCGCGCCTCCCCTCGGCTACACCTGCATTTACCGCGTCTGTCCCCAGCCCTCTTGGCACTCACCCAAGAGCAAGCCTGGACGTGTGATCATGGAAATTTACACACTACAGAGATACTTGGATTCATCTACCAACACTCTCATCATACTGGTAAGAGAGCTGAAGCCAGTTAAGCGACTGGCCTAGTACACCTGACCAATTAATGTGGTCATGTGGAACTGGCTCTAGAATCCTGATTCCCAATTTTATGCTCTTGAATTTGCCCTCAGATGCCATCTTCGTTTTGGTTCTGTCATAACTATAATTCTGGAATCTAAACCAATTTTGTAGGATACTTAGCTAGCTATATAAATAAAACCTCATATATATATATATATATATATATATATATATATATATATAATAAAACATATCTAAATCAGAAATCATATCATATTAGGATTTTATGCATATATAATATTATGATTTTGTACATTATAGCACATGTCTGTTTTATTCTGTTATAGGTCAATCCCTATATAATTCCATGTCACAACAGGCAAGTTTTAGATGCTGGGTCAGATGTAATTTTCCCTGTGAAAACTGTTCATCATCACAAGACTGGTATAGTTTAGTGCACAAGAGTCCGACCAGGTGTGGCATCAAAAGAAGAAATCCTAAAGGATGAGATATTTGACTGTATAAAAAGCTTGAACTTCCATACATTTAAAAAAACCTGCAACAACTGAAAAGCTAATAAAAATGGATACTTGTACTATATTATTATATAAGTAAAAGCTGATATCCTTAATGTATTTATTAATATATTAATATTAATATTAGAATCACTAAGAAATATATAAACACTCCTAATTTTTTAAATAGGTGAATATAAAGAGGCAATTCTCAAAAGAAGAAATGCCCCAGTCCAATAAACATAAAAATGTACTGCTTCAACAAGTTTTTAAAATGTAAATTAAAATTATATAAGATAGAATCTTTTTCTTTAGTAAGATTTTTTTTTAAGATTTATAAAATGTATTGGTGAAAATGTGAGGAAATGGACATGAGGGGAAAAAAGGATCTCTATGAGTCAGCACTTTGATGTGGGCTGTCAAAAAAACCAAAGTCATTGTAGGCTATGTAAAGAGAAGCAGAGGATCTGAAGTGACAAGTAGTATTCTAATTTTCAGGGGAGCCTAACCAGTAGGAAACTATGGGTCTGGAACTGGATGACACAGGCTCAAATCCCAGTTCTGCCAAATTCTAGCAAATGTGACCCTGAGCAAGTTTTTAAATCTTATTTTCTGAATTTGGCAAATGGGAATAATGCTAGTATCTATTTCTTAAGGTTATTGGGAGATTAAATAAAATATTCCACATAAATTGCTTAGGGCAATATCTAGAACACAGTAGTCAGCCAATAAATATTACCTATTCCCTGTAATTCTGTGCTTACAGATGCACCTGGAGAATGACCTTGAGTTCAGGAAACCTCCAAGCTGCAGATAAACCAGAGCCTGTTCAAAAGAGAGAGACAAGATGGTATCTTTCTCTTGGGGGCTTGTTGAAGGAACTGGCTAGGTTTTAGCCCAGAAAGGGACAAGTAGAGCAGATGAGGACTGTCTTCAAAGGTATGAAACATTGTCATAGATTGTTTTGAATTCCCAATAGGTAGAGGTTTCAGAAAAGAGTTTGCAGCAGAACTCTTTACCACAGCTGCCTTGTCTTCCCGACATGATACTGGGAAATAATTCCCAGCAGTTGGCATCTGTAAATTCCTTGTCATCATGAGCTAACACATGTGCAGCAGGGCCAGAGCTAAGCTGTTAATGCATTCACACAATAACACTTATGACAACCCTACAGAGTGGGTACAGCTATTATCCTTACTTTGCAGATGAAGAAACTGGGGGATAGAGAAGCCAAGCACCTTGCCAAGGCCACACAGCTATTAAGTGGCAGAGCTGTTCTGGAACCCAGGAGTGTGGCTTACTCTGGTAAGCCTGCCTCTTAGAATGCTCCATGGGACCATGAGACAGTGGGCTTTGCTCTTAGGCAAGCCTGCGTTTGAATTCCAGGTCATCCACTTACCAGATATTTGACTGTAGGCAAGTCACTTATTCTCTCTGAGCCTCAGTTTTCTCATCTGTGAGATGAGATACTCCCACAGAGTGGCTAGGATTGACTGTGATCCCGTTCCTACATGGCTAGCTGTCATGTGGTAGGCTCTAAATGCCCTTTTTTTTTAAAGTCAAAAGTGGCAAGACTCCATTACTACACCATTTGGAAATATCTTTCCCGAAGTCCGACGGACTTCATGTGACATTTATGACCTATCTGTACTAGGTCTCCAAACCAGTATTATTTCAGTTATACTTGGGAGTGGGGTAGGAGCTGAGAATTGCACAGAGAAAAAAAAAAGAAGACAACTGCACTGACTTTCTTTGTTCTTTGAAATATAACTACTGTGAAAGTATAAAAACTGTGTTCTGCAATGTTCCCCCTCACAGCAAGTAAATAAGGTAGTGAGTTAATTATTCATTACATTCCACTATCATGAAGGACTCTGGATAGACTTGGCCAACTGATGTTTACAAACCAGAATTTTGTATTTTAATTTTACAGATTTTACTACATGATTTTTCTAAATTACTAGGTCAGGTTGCAAAAGTCAGTGCAATAACGAAGCTTCCTTTTTAAGAGAAAATTGTTTCTATCACTTTCTCACTAGCTGTGTGAATAATCATGGACAGAAGTTACACTACTTTTACCATGTTTCATCTTGGCCTAATAACATGGTTATTTTTTAAATAGAAACTTTAATTTTTTGTAAATTTTTGAAGACTATTTTATTGAAGTGCATCTCTGCAGCTCCTCATTCACATGAATTTTTGCAGCAGGCTGTCAACATTCCACAAATGAACAAACATTATACCTCTTAGGACAGTTTTATTAAGTATGGAGAAATTGCCAGTTTTTTTTAAAAATGCAGTTTTCCAAACTTTCCTGCCTACTTCTGACTGAATTCCATGCTGCTTTGGGCCATATACCTGATCTAGGTGGGTTTACCACTGATGGAAAAGTATTTTGATATCATTCACTTTTTCAAAAGAATCAACTTTTCCTCTATGCCTTTGCCAGATTTTCTTCAGGGTCCCTTTCAACAGCATATGAGCATTCATGTCTGTGTCAGGATGGCATTGCTGTGTTGGCCATCCCCTGAAAACCCCTGAAGACCATTACAAATTACAGTGATGAGTAGTATTGCCTATTTGGCGCCCGATGGTTAAGTCATTGTCACTTAGCTTTGTATTACCAGTTTTGATATTCATTATCAGTTGTGGACTTAGATGCCTAAATACTCATTTCTACCTTTCCTCTGTATCTCTCACTACACTTTTTTATTTTCCACAGAAAAAATATTTAAAGCATTGTTGGAGAGAGAGAAACTCATGTCTGTTGTCCATGGGTCACGTCCTTACTCAGTGGAGTGGTATTTAATATATTATTTTTGGTTTTCCCTCAGTGTCTTATATTAAGATTAACATATTAGTTGCTTTGTTGATGAATCTCCTGTTGGTGTTTTAATACATGAGATACCCTTGCCTTTAGGTGCTGATATTGACTGTTTTCTAGCAATGGGTTTGATTTGACAATAATATGTAGATTTACTCATTGAAATTTTGTACTGATGTGGCTTTAAAATGGTTTGTTCTGTGGGTTTGTGTTTAGAACTCACTGATTCTGGTGAGTTGTATGGGAATGAGGAACAGAAGAACTGATATTTGCTGGTGAATTCTTAAAATAGGCAAGGTACCCAGTGATAACTCCAACGAGACCACCCCTCTCTGCATGACTCTGAACATCTGCATGCCTGTTGTTTTATTGTGTGTATTTTATTTTTAATATATTAACTTTTGTGGATTCGTTTGAAGTCCATTTAAGAGTAACACTGTCAAAACCACTAAGATATATGTAAAAACTTGTGCTGTAGACTAGAATAAAATTGTTTCTTGGGTTACAAAAAAAAGTGGCAAGACTCTTCCTTAGAATGAAAAAGTTGCAAAATGACAGAATCATATATTTTCCCTCTTCCTCTTAACCATCATCTATATTCAAAGATCTTAGGCAGAAAGTGGTGGGGGAAATATGAATTGTAAAATGTGGGCAATTATCTTGCTCAGAAAAAAAGCAGAAATATTTTATACCCAATGCCCTTGATTGTTGGCCCAAAGATTTCTGACTGAACAAAATCCTTGTGCCAGCATTTTCTAATTCTGTATTTTTTCACAAAAATCTTACCTCTTACCTGTAGTAAAATTATTTCATAAAATAAGACATAAGGAAAAATATTCTTTATTACCATCCAGATATGTTAAACTGCATAAGAGAAAAAAGTGAGAGACTCATATATTGTTGCTTGTCCTGCCTTAACATTGATAACTATAGTTGAGACATTATTAACTTGGCAACCAGCCCAGGAACCCCATTAGCATCTAGAAGAGGACCCCTATCTGTTGAAATGTTTATCAGTACTGGCATTAATCATCATTCTTACATATGTAGCACCTACTATGTGCTAGGTTCCTGATATATATATATATATATAGTTTTTAATCCACACACGTGAGGTAACTGAAACTTAATGCCCAAGGAAGTTAAGAACTTCAGCACCTTACTGAGAAATTATGGCTTCAGGTGTAGTTCTATAGCTGACAAAGGGAATATTTCTGAACCAAGCATCTCTTTAAAATGGCAAATTAAAGAATTTTAATACATTATGACAAAGAGTATTCAAATGTCCCAAAGATAAAAGCAGAAATCATGGAAGATTGAAACCAAAGACATAGAAATTATGGAAGATGTAAATCATGGAAATATCAATATACAATTACAGTTTTTTTCCAAGCACCTTTTCTAGATTGGCATTGATGGGCCATAATCTGAGAGAATTACTCCCACTGATCAAAAACTATTAATTTAAATATATATGCTTAACAACCTATTTTTATTTTTTTATATTTATTATTGATATATACTCTTATGAAGGTTTCACAAGAAAAAACAATGCAGTTACTACATTTACCCATATTATCAAGTCCCCACCCATACCCCATTGCAGTCACTGTCCGTCAGTGTAGTAAGATGCCACAGATTCACTGTTTGCCTTCTCTGTATACACTCTTTTCCCTGTGATCCCCCACACCATGTGTACTAAACATGATACCCCTCAATCCTCTTCTCCCTCCCTCCCCACCCGCCCTCCCACACCCCTCCCCTTTGGTAACCACGAGTTCCTTCTTGGAGTCTGTGAGTCTGCTGCTATTTTGTTCCTTCAGTTTTGCTTTGTTGTTGTACTGCACAAATGAGGGAAATCATTTGGCACTTGTCTTTCTCTGCCTGGCTTATTTCACTGAGCATAATGTCCTCCAGCTCCATCCATGAACAACCTAACTCTTTAATCCCTATTTTCTAGTGGAACAGTCTCACTTATTAGAGATCTAGTCTTCTACATTTTTTTGTATTCATAGAGTTTAGGATGTGAATATACGAACTTAATAGCAATATTTATTGCAAGATGTTTTAATTATTAAAAATAATTTTGCTGAAAATGTTTTTATTCACTTGTTCTTCACAGGATATTAGCCTTCAGGATCAGGAAAGAAATAAGTCAACATTAACTATGATGGTTCTCAATGAGAAAGTTGGTGCCTAGTGCAAAGAGACCACATATGCCTCTGTGTATATATTTGTCTTTTCCAAAGGATGTTTCAAAATATGGCTAAAGAGAATATCACTGAGGGCTTGTTTGTTGCCCAGCATCCACTTATAACTCTCACTATCATACATTACAAACCCTAACTTAGATTAAATTTACTCTAAGAAAATGCTGGTGTCCTGGACAGAGCTCAGTGCCATGAGTGAGAAACCCAGGAGTCAGAGAGTGGGTTTCGGGTCCCACCTCTGTCACATCTGTGTGACCTTGGGTTCCTGGTCTCAGTTTCTTTTTTCAGAGATGAGGGAAAGAGACCAGATGATCTAAGGTCCCTGTAGAACATTTTAGGCTAAAGTGTTCACCCAATGAATGACCTGAAACAGGGTCATAGTAGATGCCCATTCATTTAAAAAGCTGGACATCTGAAGGAATGTGCTGAATTCAGTTCTCTTCTACACACTGAGCTCACTGAGGATATTGTATAGAAACAAAACTCACATATATTTGTTTATATAGGTGTTGCCCACAGAAGGCCCAAAAGCCCCATGTGTGAACTCACACAATGACATGACACACACCCAACATCAGAAGGAAAACCAACAGTGTAACAAAATTCAGTTTCCTGATGTCATGCCCATAAGCCTAAGCATTTTCGAATAAATTTGTGTCCCTGTTTCCTAATCTTTAAAATGGTACATTTACCTACTACCTTAACAGCACTTTATACCAATTCACTAAGCATTGTGAATGAAGAGATCTCAGCCCGATAAAAAAAAAGATGTTTTCTTATGCATCAAATCTAGGAGGATGGCCCAAGAAATAGGCTACAATTACTGTGTCATTATATCAGCTTATCTTTAATCATTTTCTTCTTCCTCTTCTCCAAAAACAAAGAGGGGGAGAGGAATTTAAATAACAAATGAATAGTCTCTGAGTAACCTTCACAGCACAAGAGTTTGAGTTCTTCTAGCACAACGTCCAAGTGGGTTCTTGGAAAGGATGCTCTAAATAGTGAGGAGTTTTGCTTAGGTCCCCACCTTCCAGGCCCTGCAGTCTGGAATGTTTAGTCCCACAGACTCAAGCTGCCCTGATGCATGGGCTAGGGGCAGAATGCAGTAGAACATAAACTGGTTTCCCTCCTGAAAGTGTACATACTCTCCTGTTTCAACCGGATAGATTTAACATTAAACATTCCTAAATGAGTGGGCAGAGGCCCAAGCTGGCCACTAATCCTCCTCAGCCCTGTCTCCAGTGACACCCTGGAGAGGCCCGCTCTGCTTACCCTCTTCACAAGGTAGCCTTCTCTGATCCGCTTTGGTTCCATGTTGGATGGACAAACAGCCAGCCAGCTCCACTCTCAGACAAGTCCTCCCAGAAGCTCAGCCTCCTCTGAGAGCTGAGACAGTTGTGGACTGCTTTTTTATAGTGAGGTCCCTTTCACAATTTCCCATGTGCTGGCGATCACATGATCACATCCTCTTCCCCTCACTGCCCTGAAAGGTCAGAATGCGGAACTACAGAGAGAAACAGCCCATTCTTTGCTAATGTCAGGGACTTACTAAAAATACAGTTGGGGTGAATATTCACCCAAGGTAAATTTTTATTACCATAAAGAAAATCATCTTCCTAAAGAGAAAAAAAAATGTGAAGAGGAATATGAATAAGATAATCTTATTTTATTAATATTTAATAATTTGTCCCAGTTTAGGAATTATTCTTAAGATCCTGAGAATGCCTAATAAAAATGCTAAGAAATTCAGAGCCTTCTGCTTAGCATAACAAGGGTAACTACATTAAGTGAATGAATGCCTACTACTCTGCCACTACCCTAGTAGGTATTTTTTAGCTAACCTCATTTACTTGAGTGCTTACAAGAGTGAAGGACAGAACAAAGGAGCTTCCAGATTCACCCTCCTCCTTCCTTCCAGCTCTGGATCAAACCAGCAGCCATCGCTTCTCTATTTTTCACTTTTCATTTTATGCTTATGTATATTCATAAAATCATAGATGGCTTGGCATCACTTTCTCATTGCACCAAAATTAGTAGAATGTTGTTTGAAAGTTTTGGCGGGGTAGGAGCAGAAGAATCCATATCTGATGGCACCTGAGCAAAACAGAAACAAATAAAGGAATGATTTGCCAGATCTGCATGTAAACAAGTATTTTGCTATGATGGTATTTGTATAAGCAGTGAAAACAGTTCATAGATTTACATGAATTCAAAATCTGATTTCAAGGCTAAATTTATCTTCTGTAGTTTAATTAGTCAAGGGACTTCTTATTTATAATGTTTCCTCTCTTTGTCATAATATGACTAGGTCTTCAAGAACACTTACGCAGAACATGTCATGCTCTTTGGATGCCTGCAGAATAAATGCACCCCTTGCATTCTGAATAATTCACTTCAAAAAACATGTGTTGAATGCTTACTATGTGCCAGGCCTTGGACTAGGTAAAAATATCTTGCCATCAAGGAGCTTGCCAAATTTGTTGATCAGAGGAACATTACCACGGATGGAATGGATGCTCCTCCTCCTGCCGCAGCCCATCCTGCCAGCTGACAACACCTAGTGGTCGTAGAGGAAACTGTCTAAACATTGAAGACTTCTCCCTTCTCTTACCAGAGTTTGAGCAAATGCTCTTCTGCTCTGTTAGATTCCATTCCCAGATCCAGCAGTTCGAACCTCTTCCAATATCTTTTTCATGTATGTGCGTCTAGGCTTACTTTGAAAAATCTCTGTCATTGTTTTAATTCTCCTGCATTTGATCAATACCTTGGAAACATTCTTATAGTACATTTTATTGGTGTAAAGAAAATTTGATTCTGTGGAATAAACAAAAAAGACTACTTGCCAGTCTCCAATGGAGAGCGATGCATTGTTAACAGCTCACTGTTCCAGGTTATCTGACAGATTCTGTGGAGTTTCTGCTTTTTCCTTGTATTTGAAATATTTTGCAACTGTGTAAGTTGTGGATAACTGATAGCAATGCAAATAATTCTTGTCTACAGACATGGAAATAAATTCTGACTGAGAGAGGTGCAGTAGTCTCCACTCTGCTCCTCTCCCTCACCCCACTCCACCCCTGTGGAAAAAGCCAGGTTTTTGTCCATCTGAAAATTGATTTTCACATTCCTTTACTCCATATAAATTTGCCCTGGATTTCTTTGAACCAGTAGTGACATCTGGCTGGTTCTGTCTTTAATTTATGGGCTAGATAAAATTTTTATTCCATTTTTATGTCATAATTCATTAAAAAAATATGTGTTGAATGCTTACTATGTGCCATGCCTTGGACTGGGTAAAAATGTAATTATTTAATTTATTTATTTATTGAACTATCACTGATATACAATCTTTTGATGGTTTCACATTAACAATACAGTGGTTTCAACATTCAACCATACTATTAAGTCCTCACTCCCTCTATTGCAGTCACTGTCTATCAGTGTAGTAAGATGTTATAGAGTCATTACTTGTCTTCTCCATGCTGTACTGCCTTCTCTGTGACCAACCTGTATTGTGAGTGCTAATTATAATGCCCCTTAATCCTCTTCTCCCTCCCTCCATACCCACCTTCCCAATCTCTTCCCATTGGTAATCTCTAGCCCCTTCTTGGAGTCTGTGAGTCTGCTACTGTTCTGTTCCTTCAGTTTTACTTTGTTGTTATACTCCACAAATGAGTGAGATCATTTGGTACTTGTCTTTCTCCACCTGGCTTGTTTCACTGAGCATAATACCCTCTAGCTCCATCCATGTTGTTGCAAATGGTAGGATTTCTTTTCTTTTTATGGCTGAATAATATTCCATTGTGGATATGTACCACCTCTTCTTTATTCATTCATCTATTGCTGGACACTTAGGTTACAATATCTTGGCTATTGTAAATAGTGTAGCAGTAAACATAGGAGTGCATATGTCTTTTCAAATCAGGGATCTTGTTTCCTTCATGTAAATTCCTAGGAGTGGCATTACTGGGTCAAATGGTATTTCTATTTGCAGTTTTTTGAAGAACCTCCAAACTACTTTCCACAATGGTTGAACTAGTTTACATTCCCACCAACAGTGTAGGAGGGTTCCCCTTTCTCCACATCCTCACCAGCATTTGTTGTTCCTTGTCTTTTGAATGGTGGCCGTCCTAATTGGTGTGAGGTGATACCTCATTGTGGTTTTAATTTACATTTCTCTGATGATTAGCGATGTGGAGCATCTTTTCATGTGCCTGTTGACCATTCAAATTTCTTCCTTGGAGAAGTGTCTGTTTAAATCCTCTGCCCATTTTTTAATCGGGTTATTGTTTTTTGGGTGTTGAGGAGTGAATTCTTTATATAGTTTGGATGTTAACCCCTTAGTGAATAAATCATTTATGAATATATTCTCTTATACTGTAGGATGCCATTTTGTTCTGTTGATGGTGTCTTTTGCTGTACAGAAGCTTTTTAGATTGATGTAGTCTGACTTGCTCATTTTTTATGTTGTTTCCCTTGCCTGAGGAGATGTGTTCAGGAAAAAAGTTGCTCATGTTTATATTCAAGAGATTTTTGTCCATGTTTTCTTCTATGAGTTTTATGGTTTCATGACTTACATTCAGGTCTTTGATATGGTTTTAGTTATTTATTTATTTTTATTTTAATTTAAAAATTTTTATCCTTTAGCATTAGTAACTCAGAAAAGACCTTACATTTGGCTGAAAAAATAGCAGAATACTTCTAGTGCTAAACTCAAATTAAGAGGAAGGTGTCAAAACCTGTGGTGAGTCAGAAATTTTACCCTACTTGGAATCTAACAAGAACTCAACTCTGCTGGCCTCCTGATCTCAGACAGCCAGATCTCCAGAACTGTGAGGAATAAATGTCTATTGTTTATGAGCCTCTGGGTCTGAGGTAGTTTGTTATAGCAGCCTAAACTAACTAAAAGATACACACCATACCCAGATCTTGAAACACTATTTTGTAATTAAAGGAAACATGGCTCTTTGGAAAAATAGCTGATTCTAGGTCTGGAGCAGGATATGTACAAGATGTGCCTGGAAATCTAGAAATGCCAGAAAGTAAGGAGGTGTTAAAACATTTTTAGATTAAAAACAAGCAGTAAAACCACAATGATGCATCCTATCAGAGGGACACAAGGAGGTAACCGAAAAATCCTGGTGGCCAAAGCTGGAACAATTTGAGCAAGAAAATAAAACAGAAAAGCCAGCAGATGTGAAAGAATTTGAGAGTTCCATTCATGCAGGATGTAGATGCAGTAGGGCGCAATCACAAAAGCACCTGTTTTTTTTCTCAGTGCTCCCTGCTGGGACGATCTAGCTTTCTTAAGCTCTTGGATGAAATCTTGGGCAGGTTCCACATATGTCCCAAGAACTCTTAGCTTTAAAAAAGGCATCCAAATCGCTCTAACAGTCTTATAACTCTAAGCCAATGTAATATGAAACACTCTAAACATTTTTTTAAATTTACGATGTTTCCTCACCTCCAATTTGAAACCTGGTGTGAAAGGGAAAGTTTCCAATCAGTTTCTCCATCCTGTCCTAGCTCTTCCTCCAACCCTCTTTGCTAGGTTGGATTTTCTGATCACTGCAGGTCTAGGGAGAGGTAGATATGGTGAAGGAGACATCACTGGGCTTGTCCCTTGGTAGGACATCTGGGACAGCTGCCTTAGCTCCTGGGCTTAGGGAGGAGAGAGTCTATGAGGCACTGTGCCTTAATTCCTAATTTTTGGACATCCCTAAAACTAAACTTGAAAAATTCTGCTTTTCATGATACCCTAAGGGACCACAAAAGATGCCCTACAGTGTAGACTCCTTTCAAATGGACTCATCCTGAGCAACCCTACTCATTCAGTTGCCCCAGAGCCATAGCCCACTTGGGGCAGCCCTGGACAAGGTCTTGCCTGGCTAGTACAGCCCCCGACTGGCATTGGTGCCCCTGCATAATAAATGCACTGTGGCTACCTCCTTCTTTCCCAGGGTGTTCTTCCTTGTTCTGCCGTCTAGGAATGATGATGACAATTTCCTAGGCATGGACAAGGTCTCCCTTCTGGCTGTTTCTTATCAATCCTCCCCCAGCCTCTTGAATGAGTTCCACCAGACAAGTTCTCCGTAAGCGATCCCTTCATCCCTCCTGTTGGTCTCTGCGGACAGGATCCTTTTTAAGCCATTCCAGGAAGGCTTCCCCTCAGGTGGCTTTGCTTTAGTGAATTTCTTTTGTCTCTGCTCCTACTGGGACAACTCCTTCCATGGCCTCCCTTCTCTAAACCTTTCAGGTTTGAAGCATTCTGAAAGTCCCCCTGAAGCCTCTCTCACTTGGTCTGAGATGATAGGAGCATGTTCTCTCTCAAATGCGGGGCAGGGTATAGGGAGGCGTACAGCGCATTGATCACACTCTAAAAAAATCTTTCCAATCTCAATATGCAGGCAGGAGCCAGGCAATTGGCTGATGTGAATAGAACCTGTTTCCTTTTTGCAAGTGCTACATGGATAGTTGAGCACAGGGGTCAGCAAACTGCGACCTGCAGGTCACACCCCCTTGCAACTTGTTTTCAGTAAGACAGATCAGCTGAGAAAGTTTTTCCCATTTTTAAGTGGTTAAAAAAACAAAGAAGAAGAATATTTTGTGACACGTGAGAATTATATGAAATTAAAATTTCAGTGCCATAAATAAAAATGTATTAGGTTCAGTCATCTCTGTTACATATGGCTGCTTTCATACCACCAAGGTAGAGTTGAACAGTGACAGAAATCGTATGACCCACAAAGCCTGAAATATTTACTATCTTGCCTCTCACAGAAAAAGTGTGCTAACCCCCTGATCTAGAAACACAGAATGTAAAGGTATTTAATACCAGTTAGCTCCTTTCTGGCTAAACTCCAAGATCTGGTTTAACATGCCCAATAGTTCAAAAGGACAGCAAATGGGAGCCACAAAAAACCAAATTGATGAATCAGAAACTATCTACAAAAATTGTTCCAGGGGGCGTGAGTAGAGCAGCAGAAATCTCCTCCCAAAACCACATATATTTTTGAAAATACAGCAAAGACAACTCTTCCTAAAAAATTGTTCCAGACTCACAGCCAAGCTATCATATAAGGTCAAAGATTCAGTAAGACATTTTCATGTGTATCAGGACTTTGCAAGTATATACCTGTTTGGAAAAAAATAAATAAAAAATTTGATGAAGTATATGAACCAACCAAAAATTAATCAAAATAACCCAAACTATTTACAGACAGGGACATCAGTGACAAGCCTATTTCCTGAAGCCCAGAGGAATTTTGGCTGTGGCAAAAAATATAAACTAAAAGTCTGTATAAGGAAGAGGTGCATCTCTGCTCTGCCAGCCAGCAGAGTAAGCCCAGTGACTGGCCTGGTCCTGCTGTGGCAGAAGTCGAGTCTTCCTTGTTAAGCAATAGTTCTCAAACATTTTGATCTCAAGACCACTTTGTACTCTCAGAAATTATTGAAGACCTCAGTGAGCTTTGGATTATGTGGGTTCTCTTTATTGACATTTACCAATTAGAAATTTAAAAGTGAGAAAATATAAATTATTCACTACTTCATTGTAAATAATAAGAACCCCAATACATATTAATACAAATAACATATCATGATGAAAAATGTTGTTCTCTAAACCTTTTTAAAAATTAGTGATAAATGACATTATTTTACATTTTTTCAAAGCTCCGTAATGTTTTACTCAATAAAACACAGCTGGATTCTTATAGATGCTTCTGTGTTTGAACTTATGTAATATGTTATTGTAGTTGAAGTAAAGAAAATATAACATCACACAGATACATAATTAGAAAAGGAAGAATTTTAATAGCCTTTTTATATAATAGTGGATATTCTTACAAACTACAACAAAATTCACGATACCTCTTAAAGACTAATTGCAAGGTAGAATTTGAAGCCATATCAATGAACTTGTGGTGCTGTTATCTTAAAATTTTTGGCTTACCTTACATTTTAAGTGGATTTTTTTATCCCTATAAAATTTTGTACCATCATGCATTGATCACTTGAAAAATATTGGCTCACCAAGTTTTGTAAAACAGGATGTGGTCCTAAGCAAGAGAAAAGGCTATTGTGATATACAAATGTCCTACAGACTCAAGTGTCCCATTAGAGACTGACCAGTGCATTGATGCCATCTCACACTATGATGCATATTCAGGGTGGAGGAACGGATTATTCTAAATAAGTGCAGTCAGAAAACTGGGCAGGTCTTAAAGGAGCTCAGGAAGCCTAAACACAAAGCATGTGACTCCTGCAGTTCCCAACAGCATCTTCCCCCATCCACTTTAGCTCAGCCAACCCTGCTGAGACCTCTTCCTTTTGGAAGAGGTCCTTAAAACAAGAGATGCTCAGAAATTGTAATATGGACAAGAGCATGGACTTTGGAGACAGACTTGCAGTCAAAGTCGAGCTCTGCCGCTCACCTTGGATGATCGGTGTACCTCTCCTAGCCTCAGTTTCCTCATCCGTAAAGAGCAGACAGCAGTAGTACCCACCTCTAGGATTGCTGTGAAGATTAAATGAGATGTCAGGTAATGCCTGTGAAGAAGGCAGTGGAGAAGAGTGATGGAGATCCTGACACCAGACCCAGCTGCCTGAGCTCTAAATCCCAGTTCTACTATTTCCTAGCCATATGGTCTTCAGCAACATATTTGGCTTCTTTGTGACTCAGTTTCTTTGTTTGTAGCATGAGGGTAATAATAGTCCCCACCTCATGAACTTACTATGAGTAGCAAATGAGATAGTATATGTACTGCTCTTAGATAAAGGTAACTAACTCATAACTGATAGATAGTAAGTGATTACTAAATACTAGCTATTATTCTTTTTTTTAGTTAAGGCATAAATGACAGCATGGAAAAATATTTGAAATAAACTTAAATCCAAAAAGCTCTTAGTCATTATATAGGAAGAACTCCTACAAATCTAATAGAAAGAGAAAAAACAATGAGCAAAATATATGAAAGGCATTTCACGAAATAAATATAAATAACCAACAATAAAGATAAATAAATTACTACCTAAGTATTTACAGCTATTTGGATATGCCATTTGCTGCCTTCAGACTTAAAAATTTTTTTAATTAGTGAAATCATGAGGGCACTTTCATATATTGTTAGTGAGAATATAAATTAGTAAAATTCTTTTTGAAGAGTAATGTATTAGTGCCTCTCAAAGTTTAAATGCTTGCTGTGAGGCAGACCAACTACTTATCCCAAGGATCGTATGCTTCCCATGCTTGCTCATCCCAGAAATCCCATTGGTCCTTCAAAGAAAGTGTCCATTCATCCTCCAAGAGTTCGTTTGTGCCTCAAATTCTCTGATTCCCCTCTAAACTCTAACATGAGATCACATGTCTTTAAATTAATAAACAGATTTCTCCACTCAGTAGTGGAATTTAATCTATTTTTCACTTGAAAATGTAAATCAGTATGTGGTACACTTTTTCTCTAAGAGGCTGGATAGTAAATATTTCAGGTTTGACAAGCCGTACACTGTCACAACTATTCAGCTCTGCTGGTGTAGCATAAAAGCTACCATAGTCAAGACAGAAATGAGTGAGTGTAGCTGTGTTCCAATAAAACTTTATTTATGGACACTGCAGTTGAGTTTCATATCTATTTCTATGTGTCACAAAATATTATTATTCTTTTGATTTATTTATACTATTAAAAAATGTAAAAGACATTCTTAGCTTGCAGGCTATACAAAAGCAAGTGGCAAGCTCAATTTACCACATGGGCCATTTTGTTGATCCCTAATCTGAAAGATGAACTCCATTTAATCTGATAAATGAGCTACAGTGTGAGTATTTCTTCTCTAGACACCAACAGAAAATCCTCAACTAAATTTCTAACAGTTTCCTCAATACTTTGTATTATGCATGCATTCCAATAAATAGAACAAATTTCTTTGTTATAGTTTTGGGGAACAGGCGGCATCCCTTAAAGGTTATCCCAACTCCAACATACTTGAAAACACATTTGTAGCTTTTTGGATTATCAAAATAATACCAACTTGTCAACATTTCAAACAGTACAGAAATGAGGGAAGTAAATATGGAAATGAAAGAGCTTAAACTAATGTTTTCCATTAAAACCAGTGATTTTTTTATTTCAATAGGGTTATTTGCATTACTGCGGAGCAGAAAGGTGGGAACAAGTCAGAACTGCCTTCCTCCATCTGCACATGCATAGAAGAGCATCTGGAAGGATGTGTACAAACCCCTTAATATGATAGCAAATGTTCACAGAGTGGGGAGAAGCCATAAGGAGTAAGGCTTTCTTACACTTTAATCCCTTCTCTAACATTTGAACTTGTTGCAATGTGCTTGTATTACTGCAGTAATTATGTTTAAATCATGTAAGCATTTATTTGTTGTCAAGAGCATGTCATAAGCATGTCATGTCAAGAGCATAAATCAGTCCCACCATTTGAGAGGGCAGCTAGATAGTGTGCATCAGAAGCCTGAAAAATTACAACCCTTTGACTCAGAAATTAGTATTTTTCCCCCTAAGAAAATAATTATAGTTGGGGAGAGGGGAGAAAATAGCCATGAGGATGTTCTTTGAAGCATGGTTTATAATAATGCGAAGTTTGAGGGGTGGGGGAATCTAAGTGTGCAAGAATAAAAGCTTGGTTAACTGAATTATGAAGCATGTAAATAGAATAAAATAAAAGGCATTCAATATAAATGAGTGAATTCTAATATTTTATTATTTTTTTCAATAATAAGAAAAAGTAGAACATAGACCAGTTGGAGACTTGATATGCTAATTTTTATACAGTAAACATGGAACTTTTATCAAGCAGAAAAGGTATCCCAGCCCTGTGATGATCCAGGTGCAGCAGAATGAACTGTCAAAATTTTAAGAGGATGTTTTGTAATGGTCCATAAATATTTCAGTAGTAACAGGTATAGATTGCTGCAATGTTATGGTATAGCTTTGGTGTTCAATTAACTGATGAATGGCGTTAATGAATGCCAAAGTACCCCCTGCCGTGGCATATCTTTAGCCACAAAAAGGCTCCAGCAGACTAAGCACAGCTTTTCCTGGGCTATGGCCCATCAGCTACTCTGCTGACAGCAGCACCTGCCACCTGTCATCTGCAAATGGGCAAGGTGCTTACAGGGCAGACATCAGCAACCTCAGCCCCAGGCATTCACAGCCTGCGTGCCAGAGACCTCAGCAGGCATTTCCTGCTGCGGTGGCTACATGGGCCGCAGCAGAGCCAACAGGCAAACCCACAGTAATTGAAAAGGTCATGTCCGGTGGCCCACATCAGTCATCTTCCACAGAACCCCCCAAAAAAGGGAGTCTGGGGAAATGGGCCAGCATTCCCATCACAAAAGGTATGTGCAGAGCTTGAGAAATACCAAGTGTAACTGTATTTGTGGGGCTGGATTGTCCCCAGACAGCTGGGGCTGAGGACACACAGGTTCTATATCTGCATTATGGTCACTGGATACCAAGGGGATCTTCAATCTTCAATTTGTTCAGACAAGTTCTTTCTACAGTGGGCTCAGTTCCGAAGATACACTTGAAGTTTCAGTTGTCACCCATCCTTCCTACATTTCCGGCCTACGTCCAGATGAGCTAAGTGGCCTTAAGTGTAGCTGAGGTCGCTGAGGAGATTTTTAAGGAAGCTATTTTGAAAGTGACTGACATCATCAGTGCAGAGCTGTTATTCCTCTGTCAGCACATGGTCTCTGCAGCAACAGCAGTCCTTGCTGTTTACTGCCTGACTGCCTGGGACCTTGGGGGCGTTCGAGCAACTGGGAGGTGCGAGCATGGGGAGATCGCATGCATGCCCTCCAGCGGACACCCTCCCACAGAAGGTAGAGGAAACTGTTTCACAAGCGAATTTAAAGCAAGTGAAATATCAGATTATGACTTGGTCCTGAAAATATTTGACACTTTAAAGTTTAGAAATAAACTTCCGCATTTGGTTGGTTTGTCTGTTTTTGGATAGTCTGATCTTTTTCAAGCCCCTAGTTGGTAGGACATTAAGAACAATAACAAAATAGAAATAATTCACCTTTCACAGGAAGGCGGATAGCAGTATTTCTAAGGGTTGGTTAATCTTCCAGATGCTGTCAATCATTTAAAAAATGCCATACTTCTTAACACCTTGATCAACATGAATGCACAATAAGACATTACACTTGTTGAATGCTGACTATGCCTTGGCATTGTGCTAAATCCTTCATGTATTTTTAATCTCACCTAATCTTCCCAGTTTAATGAGGAAGCTACTATTGCTACTCCTGTCTTACAGCTGAGGCAGCAAGCAGAGAAGTTAAATGACTTTCCCAAGGCAGCTCAGCTCATGAAGACCATGGGCTGGGATTCAATACCACTCGGCCTCATTCTAGAGCCTGTTAGATCCACAAGTACTTGGCACGTGGTCACTTCTAGCCTGTGGTGCTTGGCAGCCAAGAGAAATCAGTCATTAAAATCACATCAACCCTGAAAAAAAGCTGCCATTTCCACAGGAGAAACAAAGCTTCCTTGACTTTTCATTCTTAGAAAAAAATCATACTGTGTAATTTTATATAGAAGTCACTGAATAAAATATTCCCACAATAAATGCAATCTTGGATTTTATATAGCAATTTCTTAAAATTTTTTGACAAATCTGAGATAAGGAAATGAATGTTCAACTGTAAAAGGCCTTTCATCTGATGACCTTTCTTCAAAAACAATAGAAGTCATTTATAAACTCTCTAATTGTCTACCTTAATCCTGAAAGAATTTGGAATATTGGAATATTGGAAAATATAATAAATAAATAATAATTTATAAATGGATAAATGAACATATGCACACATATATATGAGATCTCAGATGACCATCCTTTAAATAATCCTTAGTGTAAAGTACTATTGGGCTGTGACCCACTTCCGAATCCAAGTTCAGCTGCTCATGGCTGAAAAAGCCAAAACTCGAGAGACAGGTGCTGGTGGAAAGGAAAGGTTGCTTCATTCAGGAAGCCAGCAACCCGGAAGATGGCAGACCAGGACCCAAGACCAGCTAGGAAGTGCCAAGTGCCATTCAGAAGGAGGGCTTTTTAAAGGGGACCTTCGGTGGAATTGATGCCTGGAGGGCAGACTTGCTGGGTCCAGGAGGCTGTGTGCCTGCAACTGCCTTGGGAACAGGATGTGTCTTGTCTGTAGTTTCTAGGGGGCTTCAGGTGAAATACCTGGAACTCAGAAAGGTCTGGTTAGAGGGCAACACGCAGGGAGAGGTTTCACTTCTCAGTTTGCTTCAAAATGGAGTGAGTCAGGCTTTGTTAGAGCCTCTAACATCACTTTTCATCACAGTGTTTAGGAAAAGTTGAACAGCAAAGAGTTCAAGGTTATATAGTCTTTGGCAAAGGCCTAAAGTCTGTATATTCTAGGTGGTCAATTAAGAGCAGATATATATGCTCTGAAATATTATCAAGTTGTTATTCAATAAATGATGGTGTGATAGGCAACCTGTGGGAAAATTAATTTAGATTCTATGTCTCACATATGACTTCCAGATGGATCAAAAATGTGAATATTCAAAACAATGTCATCAAAGTGCTATCAGAAAACATGAGATAAAATTATTTTTATAATTCTGGAATGTGGATGCCATAAGAAATTGATAGATTAAGTCACATAGAAGTGAAAAATAATGTGTGAGAAAAACACCATAATCAAAAAGACCAATGCCAAACTGAACACAAAAACATTTTTATTATGTATCACAAACAGAAGACTAATTTCCCCTGTGTATTAAGAATTTATAGAAAGAAATAAGACAAAGATAATAAAAAATAGGCAAAAGTCCTAAGACTCAGTTCAAAGAGGAGTCCAAATACTTCTTAAACTGATTAAAAATGTGTGAACCCATAGTAACCAAAGGAATGCAGAAAGGTACAATGAGATGGCCTCCTTTACATTTCCAATTGGCTCAGAGTCAGTACTTAGATTGAGCCTGTGTTGATGATGGTGTAGGGAAATAGGCACATAACCAGTGGGATGTAAAGTAGAAAAAACTCTATAGAAGGAAAGTTGGCAATATTATCAAAATCACAAAGGCACATATTATCTGACCCAGCATATCTTCTGAACAAAAGTCCTATGGATATACTTTCCTGCATGCAAATAGCAAATATATAAGGATTCCCCTCACTAAGGTATAAAGTAGCACCTTCCATCATTCTCTAATTCTTTCTCCTTTATTGGGCAGTATAGTATTTACCAATACTGACCTTAGGAGAAGTGTATTTGTCCTGTCTGCCTCCCCCTCAAGAGTGTGCATGTGAGTACAGGGTGCTGCTTGAGGCAATAAGCCTGGGTTTGCCTTCTCACTTCTGTGCATAACTGTGGACTCTTACATACCATGAGTTGGTGATCTGTCTTGTTTCCTGGGAGAGCAGTGAATTGGCACTCCAGATTTGGGCCTACATAATTGAAATCTTTAGAGGCAGGTGGCCAACTAAGGTAGTACATTCTCTGTTTCAGGAAGAATCACACCTATATTGATTGACCTTGTTCATGGAAATTATGATTGTACTCCCTGCGTGGAGTACCTAGATCACTGATGAGACCAAAGATGTTTTGCATGCTGCTTTCCTTGACCTGTTTCCACCTACAGAATGAACAGGGACTAGGCTCAGTCCCTCTGAGTCCTAGTAGCTGGACTGCCAGTCTGAACCTGGAGCTACTGCTGGTGGCAGTACAGTGTGCCAAGAGGCAAGCCACACCCCCAGCATGTAGAACAGGAGCTGGCACATATTAGGAACTTGATAAATAATATTTAAATGACAAATGAATGGATAAATTAAGATATTGTTGAGTGAACAAGAGCAAGGTGCCCAACAGTAACACCACGTGTTACATTCTTGTATAAAGGTAACAGTGCTTCCATTTACTCTGGGCAAATGCGAAAGTTAATTCACACCTCAATAGATGAACAAACCACTTCTGAATTGGGTGATTACAGGGTTTTTTAAGCCAGGACCAAGTCGTTTTATTGAAAAACAGTTGTTGGTCTGTTCTATCACATGTGTAAATGCATAAATGATTATGCAAGGTTGTATATCATGGTTTTGAACTGGAATATTATCAAAGCAGACCTTACTGGGATATCTCCATTATCTGCTTCCAGAAGTATGGTGTTCCAGGTGCTCTGAGGGGCCATGCCACACCAGAAAGCAAAGGCAAAAAAAGCTGGGAGTGATGCACAGTATATGGGCAGATAAGCAACACAGGCTCCCGCTGGCCCACCAGGATAGAAATTAATATATCCTAAAGTAATTAATTTTATTGATCTTCCCTGTGAAGTTGTTGAAGATCAGTCAATAGGTTTTGGGGTGAGAAATGCTGATAAAAAATAAGCTGGGTTTTAAGGAGTTTGGGTTAAGCTTTCTGATCATAGTTACATAACAGTGAAGACTCTTGTTCCCTAACAACTAAAAGTATATATATTGGAGTGGAGAAAATAAATCTCTTCTATTCCCTATGTAACAAGATGAGGAGAAGCTTACAGGTGGTCCAAGAAGTGTTTTAAAAAAATCATTAAAAAATAAACTAAAAAATGCAGTTACAGTATTGCCTCTCTTTATATCATTCAGAATTTTCATGTGATTTGATAGAAGACTTCCTACTAACTGGTCATCGCGGTGGGGGTTCAGTATCAGGATGATTGGGCAATATTTATCGATACATTTTCTACATATATTAGCCCATTAACAGCTTGTTTCCACAAGGCCAAAGGTAAAGTTCAACAAATGTGTTACCAACATTACAAGGTCTTTCCACTCTGGATGATAGAAATGCAAACCATACCCATCCTTGTGTGAGCTCCAGGAATTATTCAGTCTACTGTTTTCTGGTGGTTCTTTCCTGACTTCATGGAATTTTGGCCCAAATATGCACAGATCAGTAATTAGCCAAAGATTTCAGGGGCCCACTCTGCAGATAGCCAGGGCATTCTCAATTTCTCTTCCTCTCAATCCCCTCCTCACTGAGCTTGCCTTATTTATGTTTTCCTCTTTGGTTTCACAGTCCTATATTGTCTGCAGTCCAGTGCCTGAAAATAGTTCTTATTATATTTTCTAGTTGTTTATTACAGAAGGGCAATTCTTGTTGCAGTTAAACCTTTATGGGAAAGATGTACAAGTCATAACTCCCCCAAGAGTGACTTGAAGAGTATCTCTAAGGTCATTTAAATGATATTGTGATGCTGTTAAATACACACACACACAGACACACACATCACCAACAACCATCCTTATCTTTTAGAGGTCCTATTGAAATACTTGTTGACCAACTGATATAATTTTTAGGATTTGCTTCAAAAATGTGGGTGAGAATGAATTGCACAAGGATAAACATTGGCCATGAATTGATAATTATTGAAGTTGGGTGATGAAAACTGCCTAGTTTTTTATATTTGAATTTTTTCATAATAAAAAGTTTTCTTAAATCAGTTATAAGAATCTCTATGCTTAATGGCCACTAAATGACTTCTGTGTCAACTTTATAAGAATGACTGCTCTGAGAGCAGGTGTTTGATGGTAGAAAGGGGCAGAACAGGAAGGCAGTGTAGAAAAGGAACTGAAGTTGGGGGGGTACTGAAAAGATTGCAATCTGCAACTGCTTATCTTATAGCTCAGGTGCCTGCCCTTCTTGATAACCCAGATAGCCAGGACCTGGCCCCATGCCAGGCTGACGATAGGCTCTCCACTTACTGGGAGAGGTGGCAGAAGCTCTACCCAACACCACACTGTTCCTGCTGGCTGTGACTGCTTGGCCCTTATTTTAGAGAGTGAGATTTCACAAATTTCAAAACCAATCTGTCCAGTCACAAACTCCTGCGAAATAGAACCTGGATCACCATGGTAACAGCAAAGGCAGGCAGTAGGGGAGGAATGCATACTTTGTCACAGTGACAAGAAAGCAGGTGAAAAGCAAAAGCCAGAGAAAGAGTCCTACCCATCCCCCAGGGCTGCTCAGTGCTCCCTTCAGTAAATGCTCTGGAGAATGTAAATTCGGTCTCCTCTCAACTCCCAGGGCCTCCTCTATCCATATTGCCACATTTATAAAGCACATAGTGTGTGCACCCAAGGAAGGTACTTTCGTCTCCATTTTTCAGAAAGGAAAACTGAGGCTCAGGGATACTAAGAAATTCTCTAAAACCTAAAATGTAAGAGCGGGATTGAAACCAAGATCTACTTCATGCCAAGGCCCACGTTTTCCCATCTCTGATCCTCTAGCCTTGAGCATTTACAAGGGCTCACTCATGTTGTTGCCTGGGTCAGAATTTCCTGCCACCATATATTCCACCGTATGTATATACCACAGTTTGTTTTCCATCAACTTGTCATAGCCACTTGGGCCGCTTCTACCTTCTGGCTGTCATGAATAATGTTGCTATGAACATGCTGTACAATTGTCTCTTCAAAACCCTGCTTTCAATTCTTTGGGATATATACCCAGAAGTGGTATGGCTGAATCATATGGTAATTCGATTTTTAATTTTTTGGAGAAGCAACATACTGTTTCCATAGCAGTTGCAGCATTGTACATTCCCACCAACAGTGCACAGGATTCCAATTTCTTCATATCCTTGTCAATGCTTTTATTTTCTGTTTTTTTAAATAGCCATCTTAATGAACGTGAGGTAATATCTCTGGTTTTCAATTTGCATTTCCCTAATGTTTAATGGTGCTAAGCATTTTTTTAATGCTTGTTGGCCATTTGTATATATCTTCTTTAGAAAAATGTTCATTTAAGTCCTTTGCCCATTTTTAATAGAATTATTTGGGGTTTTTTTGTTGTTATTGAATTATCAGTTCTTTATATATTCTGAATATTAGCCCCTTATCAGATATGTGATTTACAAATATTTTCTCCTACTCCATAAGTTGCCTTTTCAGTCAGTTGATTATGTCCTTTGATGCAGAGAAGTTTTTAATTTTGATGTAGTCCAATTTATCTAGTTTTATTTTTACTGTCTATGTTTTTGGTATCATATCCAAGAAATCATTGCCAAATCCAATGTAATAAAGGTTTTCCCCTGTTTTCTTCTACAAGTTTCACAGTCATAGATCTTACATTAAGGTCTTTGACCCAGTTTCAGTTAATTTTTTAAGTATGCTTAAAGGATCCAACTTCATTCTTTTGCAAATGGGTATCCATTTTTCCCAGCACCATCTGTAGAGAAGACTGTCCTTTCTCCCACAGAAAGGTCTTGGCACCCTTGCTGAAAACCATTTGACAATATATGTGAGGATTTATTTCTGAGTTCTCTCTTCTATTCCATTGGTCTATGTCTGTCTTATGTCTGTCTTTATGCCAACACTAAACTCTTTTGATTACTGCAGCTTAATTTTGCTTGTTTTGGAACTATATGGATTCTTATATTTGTACTCTTGAGGATCTTGTTTTTTTTGTTTGACATTGAGAGATACGTTTATATTATTGCATATAGCTCCAGCTGGTTTTAATTGAAGCATAGTATTCTATTGTCCAAAATTTATCTATGCTACTGCTGGTGGATATTTGATTCTTTCCCAAAATTTGTGGCATTTTTTGGAAATTGATTGCTGCTACCTGGTCTCATTGGGTTTGAAATTCTTTTAATATAAAATCCTATTTGAAGAACATTCTATCTTGACCTAGTTCATCTTTGCAATTTCATCTTTTGTTTCTATAAACATTGCATCCATAGATATTTTGTGTTTTCTATCTGATATTCTAATATTTGAAGTTCTTGGTACTCTAAGTTTGTTGTGTATTGTTTGTGTGGACTCTATGTGATTTTGGTGATTTTTTATTGTAAGCTGATATTTGGTTCATATTCATCTGTTGAAAAATGTCTGGCCTCAGTTGAGGATGCTTCCTCCAGATACGATTTTCACTTGTTTCTTCAAGAAGCTAGGGACTGCTGCAAAAACTGCAACCACTTTTTAATCCATATTCAAAGTATGAGGAACCCCAGGCTCATTCCTTCCTCCCATCCCCTCCTTCATCTTGCCCCTGGCCTAACATCTTGGCTTTGGGTTTACAGGGCTGATACAGTAATTTCATTTGTCCCTGTTCAACTCTATTGTCTCAGAAGCACTCAAAATTCATTGGGTTTTTGTTGGCTTTTTTCTTTAGAAAATGCCTTATTTGCTGTGATACAAGTAATATAATAAAATTTCTATTTTATATAGACTATCTGGCCCATCATCATATCAAAAGCAGAAGTTCTTCAAATGTCATTTTTTTCATAGTTGTGATAAGGTATCTTATAAGGGTCTTGCTTAAGAACCATGGGAAGCTATTCCACTAGTATTTTTTTATTCTACTTTTGTTCTATTGAATAGAACATACTTTTATCCAGGCAGGAGCCAGATTGTCCTCAGCTAAGGACAAGAGCTGGACCTGGTCCATAGAGATTTGCCGCAATTTGGAGAAGAGAGAGGAGAAATAGGTAACAAAAAGGAGGAAGAAATGCTGCTGAATGACTTAAATTATGTTTCTGCTTTTGATGAGGGATGTGAATTACAAATTCACCACAAATATATCCATTGTTAAAAATAATGTGATTTGGATTGCAAACAAGATCAGAGGAAGAGGCAATGAAATTCTGAATTCTACTTTGGAAGAAGCAATGAAATGATGAATTGGCTCTGGGGTAGGTAAGAGTGAGATCTAGGGCCTGTTACCTCTATCTGATATTATCTGGAGAATGAAACTTACCTTGATCTTATTACTTGGGTCTTTTCCAGAAATGCCATCACTATGTTAAGACTTAATGTTAGTCTCTTAGGTTTTAGAGCATATTAATGTAAAAATCCTTTTTGAAGAACATTCTATCTTTGACAAAAAAACCACACTTCAAGATATCCATTCAATTACTCTGTGTACCTTAAACAAGCTCCCACACACATAAAAAAATTCCCCCATAAATTCAGTGCCATGAAAAGAGTTGTCTCTTTAGAAAAATACGTTTGCTTCTTTTTATCAGATTAAATAAGCCATGTTTCCTGTCTCAAGTTTTTCCCTCAATTTCCAGAAAAGTCAGACCTAAACTAAGGGCTCAGTTGTAACCAGTACATTCCAGTTCCTTGTCACATCTCTGCCTCTGATCCTGTTTGTAAAAATAGCTTGTTTACCCTTTCACTTCATATCATAAAAATAGTACCTAGTCATTATTCATTGTAGGAAATATAAAAAGAGAAAAAATTTTTAAAAAAGCACAACCATTACTTTTCAAACCTTAGTGTACATTCCCTGATTACAACATCCCCACCCCACCCCAACTCTATTGCTACTTGATTACCAGAGGAAAACTGGCTCTGACTTATGAAGGGAAGGAAATTTTTCTTTTTCTTCTACCTATCGTAAGTCCATTGTTTGGGCCCTTCAAATTAGACTGACAAAAGACAGATCAATAAGAGAAAAACAAGCAAAAGGTTATGAATCCATGCATCACACCAAACCTGGGAGTGCCCAGTGGTGAGTAACTCAAAGAGTGGTCAGAACTTGGGTTTGTATAGCGCCTTAGGAAAGAACAAAAATTTTGTAGAGAAGAGATGAGGAAAAGGAAAAGGACTTTGAGTTTCTAGGGATAGCAAACTTATGGGAAGGCAAATATTTGAGGAAACTAATGGAAGATAAGGGCTAGTTTGGGCCAGGTTTGGGATGTAGATTGCTCTGGTGCAGTCTCTGAGTCGATAAGGGTCTAGAGTAGTCTTAGTGATTAACCTCTAACATAACTGGTAGAGAGAGGAGGGAAATGCATGCTTTTTTAGGCAAATGGGGAAGGGCAGAAAATTTTTCTTGTATCTGCTCTTCTCAGCTGCCTTTAGTGCAAATTAATTGTTATGCCAAATTAGTACATTTCAGGGTAGCATATTCTGCTATCATTCACTATTTAAACAATAAAAAATAGTTGTTTGAAAGTCACAGGATGGCTCCTATAATTCAAGTAAAACAGAGTGTCAGAATGAACAGGCTTTGGTGGCCCTCAGTCTCCAGCAATGGAAATCATGGGCAATCACCTTAGGACTCAGGCATTGGCCAACTCATCTCTGAAGTGATTTTTTTCCTGAGTGTTGGCCAGCATGGAGCACTGTTTTTGGCAATCCTACTAAGGTTACATGGAATGGGGCAGGGCCAAGTAGTCAGTGAAAATAAGTATGAAGTGCTTGTGCTACCACGAAAGTAGGGTGAACAAAAGCAGGTATTTCAAACCACTGAGCCATTTGTTTCCTCTCTTCAGGGTGCTCACAGCCAAGTGTGCATGAATTTATGTTGCCCTGCACACAGTGCTGCTGCTGTGAGAAAGAAACCCTGGACTGATTCTCATTCTCCTGATGGACTTCCTGAGCAGGCACCAGTTGCTGAAGATTGTGGCTCTCTGCTGCCTTCATGCTCTTCCTGTTCCTTGTCTTACCAAGGAGGGCTGGGTCATCTGGAGGAGAGAGAAGAGGGAGTCCACACTGGGCAGGAGGCCGTAATCCCCTTAAGAACCTTATACATAATTAGGGCAAAATGAAGGCTGACCTGTTTATTTTTAAAAGTAGTGGTTAGATGATGTGAATTTGTTCTATGACCTCAACAAGTGAGACATAACAGGCAGTGTCCTCAGATGTGTATCTAATGCAGTATTTCTCAGTGCTAATGGAAACACTCATTTATGAACGCTAGTACACTCAGTGATATTAATATTAGCTCTGAGGAAAGGGTTTTGTCCTTTGGCCAAAATACATTTGGGAAACATTTCATACTATATTATATTCTTGGATAAGAAAAATGCCCTGTATCAAACCAAAGGTTCTTGAGAGTTCTGTAGTGTCTCCCTCCCTCTATGTGTGTGTGTGTGTGTGAGTGTGTGTGTGTGTGTGTGTTTATATCTATACACAAACATTAAAATGACAGTATAAAGACAATGCAATAAAATATACAGAAATTATATTTCGTGGAGTAAGTGGAACTGTATATATTTTTTCCTTATTTTGATTGTCATTATATTATAATATTATATATACATACATAAAGAAAAAATTACATATATAAAATTTATATGTATAAAAAGAAAGAACAATTTATACTAAATAGACAGCAATTTAAAAATTAAATACAACAAATGAGACTGTATTCTCATCAAACACCAAAAGCATTTGCTAACGTCTCCCATTATCTATTAAAGTACAGGACGTTGTTCATTAAATACCTGAATTGGGAAAAGGCTGAATGAATGTAGCAACAATGGAGTGCCTATAGATTCAAAATAATATTGCTATTACATTACACAGATATTAATCCCAAAAACATAATTGATTATCAATAAAAAATTATTCACTATGAAGAACATTTATAAGAAACAAGGACATTATTTTAAATGTCCTTTTAAATTAAGGTATGGCAAATCTTTTATGTAGAGCTAGATAGTAGATATTTTAGAATTTGCAGACCATACAGTTTCTGTTGCAATGACTCCACTCTGTTGATATAATACAAGAGCAGCCATAGACAATACCTAAGCAAATGAGTATAGCTGTGTTCCAATAAAACTGTATTTATGGCTACTGAGATTTGAATCATGTAAAATTCACAGGTCATTAAATATAATCATTCTTTTTACTTTTTCCCAACCATTTAAAAATGTACATCCATTCTTAGTTCAAGGGCTCTACAAAAATAGGCAGTGTCAAATTTAGCCCAAGGGCTGTAGTTTGGTTATCCACATTTTAAATAATTGTAATGCAGTGATCACACACACACACAAATGCTATTTGTCCAACACAAACATGTATGTGCTTGTGGGCTTCCTTATTAAGAAGAGTTCAGATTTCACCTGACATCTCCTAGGGAGAAAAATTTAAATAAATGCTCCTTTTGTATTTGTGGTACCCAGCTCCAGGTTGGCCCCCAGTGATCTCCACCTCCTGGTATCCATCCGCCCTTGGGTAGCCTCGCTCATCACAGTAGCATATGATGGAAGAGATGGGATGCCTCTTCTGAAGTGAGGTTATAAAAACTGATTTCCATCTTGGGTACATGCTCTCTCTCTTGCTCTCTCTCTCTCTCTCTCTCTCTCTCTCTCTCTCTCTCTCTCTCTCTCTCAGAATCTGCTATGTTGTGTGACAAGGCCCATACAGCAAAGGAAATGAAGCCTCTAGCCAACAGAGAGGAACTGAGGTGTCCATACAACACCCACGTGGGTGAGTGTGGAAGCAGACCCTCCAGCCCCATTCGAGCCTTTACATGATTGCAGCCTTGAAGACAGCCTCCTGAGAAACTCTGCACCAAAATCACCCAGCTAAATTCTCCTGGACTCCTGACGCCCCCCGGTAATTGTAGATAATAGCTGCATATTGCTTTCAGCTGCTAAGTTTTGGGGTAATTTTTAATGCATCCATGGATAAGTAATAAGCACCTATTTGACCCAGATCTGTGAGGTTCCTAAATCTCACCCTTCACATGTTGTTTCTTTCAAGACCCCTCTACTCTGACTCAAAACCCAATCCCGTGTCTGGGTGCCCAGGCCATGAACTGTGCTGTATTTAGACACTCCCTGAAACTGAGACTGAATGCTAGCCTTTGGAATGTCTGTATGTCACATATGGAACTAGTAAAAGAAGAGAGGAAAAATTCCTTGCACATTATTTTCCGTAAAACACTGGGTGGATTTTCTGAATCTAGTGGTTTAACAGCATTTTTCCCCCTCAAGAAAAAATAACAATAATAAAAGTTTATTTGTTGCTTCTTAACTTGCTTATGTAACTCCCCATCTCTCCTCCTTCACACATTTCAGTATCATTTCAGACACTATATTGTGCTTTAAGTGACAGTTTTGTCTGTGAGAATTGTGCTTTGTTTTTCAGCCACCTGATTTTTCACTGTGTATTGCTTCTCACATTGTCAGTATTAAAAGTTTTATGATAATTCAAGATGACATTTTGTAAAACACAAGGCAGGAAAAGCAAAAAAAAAAAAAAGAAAGAAAAGGTCGGTCTGTCTGCCAAGCCAATCACATGATCCATACAGAGGCTCAGAGCCAGGCCAGTCATCATTAGCAGGAAATCATTTCATTGTATTTTGTGATTTCAGAGCACTGAAATTTCTTCATGTGCACAACTGCCTTCTAGAAAAGGGCTGGGACTGTGCATTCTATTTCAGTGTGAGGGGTTTCAGGCACTGGAGCATGTGGTCACATGTGTGCAGGAGAGGAAGAGAGGTGGTGGCTGGGAAGTGGGAAATATCCAGTTGTTCTAACTTCTCTTAAAGAATCTGTTTCGTAATTGAGAGAACTCTAAATGCAGAGTTTAAAGTTTCAAGAGATCATTAAAGATTCCTATCTGCTTTTTGAACTCCATAGATATGTCTTCTACGAAATTAGACAGGGTCAAGGTTATTGTTCATAAGGAGGTGAATTTGGCTAGCTCGACGAGGGTTATCACCAGTGATAGGATTGCCAGGCACTAGGCTCAGAGTTCAGTTAGCAGACTTGGACCATCTCAACCATATTCCTCCTCTGTCATGTATTTTTGTTTTTAATTCTTCTCTTGCCTGCCCAGCACCTTGTTGGGGTTTCTTTGGGAAACATCACCCCCTTATTTTGGGAAATGATTCTTTCTCTCAAACCATTTGATTCTAAATGTTCTAGTTCCAGATATTCTTGAGATCCTGCTGGTCTTTTCTCTTTCCTATGTATCACTTCATAGACTCTTCCATTTGTTACATAATATATCCACAGTCTTTCCCTAAGCTGGTTAGAATTGTTTCTCTACTTGCAACCACTTGCAAATGAATCCTCACTTATTCAACTGTGTGAGGTATTGTAGTGTAAATAAAAGAATAGGAAATTATGGTCTGATTGAAACAAAAGATACATTTTTAAAAAGTAGAGAATTATATAAAAATGCATATAAATATAATTATTATGGTAATCAATTACCTGGTGGTGTTTTAAGTGGTTTTCAGCTGAAGTGCATTTTAAAAACAATATTACATTTGTGAAAAATATTATTAAAATTGCCACACCACCTGCATGTAAAAAGACATCTATTAGTTATGACCCTATGCTAAGCATTAAACCCCTCACCAATCAGATACAACCTAAAATAAATAAAATGCCATAGCCATTCTGCTACTGTTGTAAAAAAATCTGAGCCATACTCATTGTTGAACACCTAAAAGTTTGTTATTAAAGTAACCTTAGTAATCAATATGTCAGCATCCTATCACTGAAAAAAATTTTGAAAAATATGAACAAATGGGAAAAGAGGAAGGGGGGAAAAACTAAGCAACTTGCATCTTTGTTAATTGCATTTAACAGTGTGAAAAAGGGAAAGGGTCATTTAAAAAAAGTGCTCACATAGGAAGGGAAAAGGTAGTGTTGGTTTGGGTAAATCACAGGAGACTCAGTGAAGGCCCTTGTCTGGTTTGAGCTGCACTGAACTAAAATTTTTTGCAGCCTGAGGACAGAAGATAGCTTTAAAGTGTCTTTTTTGCTAGGTTACCACATTCACACAGCAGCTTGAGTTTTTAGAGAACATATCGAAGAACATGGTAATGACTAATGGCTTGACTATAATACACAGAAAACTTATTTGTAAACGCTGAGAAGTGACAGCTATGTGAGGTTATTCCGTGTGAAGATAAGAGAATGGTTAGAGAGGGAAGCAAAGAGCAAAAATAAAATTGTGATCAATATCTCAGACTGTGGGTGGAAAATGTAGGACTTCAAAAAGACAGCTTGTTCAATGACAAATTCATACTTGATGGGCTTCTTTCTATTATTTGAGAACAAAGAAGAACTTTGGGACATTTTTAGGTCAAGCAGTATGTATAATATTCTATGTCCCTAAAATTAGTGGTATCACCTTTACCTTTTGGAAAGAACACAAAAAGAAATGCATGTTCTAAAATACTGGGTGTACTAAATATTATATTCATTTTGTTGTAGATTTTGACTAGTTCTATTTTTATTACAAATTTGGATTATCCATGCCAATCTTCTCTTCCAGTTTGCCATTGTCCCCAATATTCCAATAAGTTGCAGGTGGACTTCTACCATGATCGCTGTAGGATGTGCAAGGAAACTGAGTGCTGGTGAGGACTGGATTAGTCGGTCAGGCTTTGAAGAAGAAGGCAAGATTTGCCTTGGGCTTCGATGGATTGGATAATTACAAATAACTGTGAAGAATTCATTCATTCACCAATTCATTTGACAAATACTAAGCACTGGCTATTCACGAGGCTCAGTTTAGGTACAGGGAATACGATAGTAAAATAGGATAGAATATCCTAAAGGTATTTATATGCTGGTGGGGGAGACAAAATACAAGTAGAGAAGTAAATGTATATTTTATAATTCTGGGTGGTTATAAATGCTCTGGAAAAAAGATAGAGTGAAGGCATAGGGTGCTAAATTTCGGCCTCTCTAATGAGCTAACATTTGATCAGGGGCTTGAATGGAGAGGAAGAACAAGGAATGCAGAGATGCAGAGGAATAACATTGCAGGGACATGGGGGGAGGGGAGAATGGGAAGTTAGTGTTTTCATGGGCACAGAGTTTGAGGTGGGGAAAGTGAAAACGTTCTGGAGATGGATGTTGGTGATGCTGCACAACAATGATTGTATTTGATGCCACAGGACCTCCACTTAAAAATGGTTAAAATGGTTAATTTTATGTTATGCATATTTTAACCACAGTTTTTTTAAAGATCTGTAGCAATATCAGAAAAAGCAGAAAGCCGTCTCTATGGAATCAAGCTTTAATTGAATATTCATTTACATTTCTGGAGAAAAAGTGAGTACTGTTGTCTTGGTTCTTTACAGATAACATCCACTGTAGAAAAGAACAAAAAGTTTTATTTGGATGTAAATTCCTGTGCGAAACTGGCCCAAAACAAATGCAAGCAAGAACCTATGTTAGGCTCACCGTTACTGAGCCAGAGTCTGCCCCATGACTGTGTGTGGAGGTAACCAGATTCCCCCAGAGTCTAGCGACCAAACAGGAGGCCTGTTGCTCATCACCATAGCTACAAACTCCTTTGGGCCTAAGGTAGGACATGGCTTCTTCAGAACTGGTCTGGAAAGATGACTTTGTCTTGAAGTCTAGCAAATGAAATGAGGAGAGGAAGTCCTAGTATAAATGTACAGTGACCTGGTTGAGATCTCTGAGGTTAAGACATCCTGAGGCAGAAGGGAAAGAGACTGGCACATTGTAAATCACGGACACTGATGATTTTTTAAGAAAATAAGAAATAGCTCCTGCAGATGTTAAACTGTACCTGAACATAGACTGAATGAAAAAGAAAGTAGTTGAGTGTGCTAGGATTGGATTGTATGGATATGGATATGTACACACACACACACACACACACACACACGCACAATGCTGATTGCTTTTTGAAATCCATAATATGAATTCAGCACAGAGACTGGGACAGCGAACATGGAATGTTGTTAGTCCGATTCTTTTGTCAAACCCACCATTCACTTGGGCTTAATTTACCAATTTCCAAAAGAATGATCATAATCGTTGTCCTATTGATAGACAATGTTTAAAATTACCAATTTGAGATGACATTAGACACTTTAAAAAATAGAGTAATATATGTTCAAATAAACAAAACAGCTGCAATTTATTGAATGTATGTGACTAATACTCTTGTGTATAATCTCATTTGGTTCTACTAGCATCATAAGTGTTACCATAATACCTGAACTAATAAAAAAAACTGGGGCACTGAGAGGCCAGGTAGCTTGGTTTGTTCAAAGTCACTCAGCTTATAATCAGCAGAACTTGGATACAAACACAGACCCATTGGATGCCATCCCAATATTTGCATGTTCATATCAGTGATGAGAAAAATTTTTGGTTATGTTTACATTTATTAACTCCATTTTAAGAAGCTGTGTTTTATTATTCTGAAGATATTATTCCTGATGCATATTGCCCAGCATTTGTAACATCTCATATCTGAAAAATAATTCATTTTTTTAAATGCTTTCCATTTCTCATTTGATTCTCACAATGTTTGGGAAGGAAGTCTTTTAATCCCCATTTACAAATAGTGAAAATTGAAATGTAAGATTTTAAGTGCTCTGCATAAAGAAACCATTTAGTGGCTGAGCCAAGATTCAAAACAAAGTCCTCTTTCTCCACATCCAACACTTTTTAGTAAAGAGGTGGAGGTAGCTTGATACTGTGGAATTGCTGAACAAAAAGTTGAGAAAAAATGTGAAATTTCCAAAAAGACTTTAAAAAATTCCAAAAGAGTATCACCCTCTTTTGAGTCTCATTTCACCAGAGTAACCAACATTAAGTTTGCTGTGTACCTTCTAATTCTTTTTAAAGTGCTAATTAAAACATATACAGATTTATATGGTTTTAAATTTTTTTAATGCTTTAAACACCATAATGCTATAGATATTACTTGCAATTAGACTTTTTCCCTTTATGTTATTGCAGATAAAACATAGGGATCTGATTACTTTTCAAGATATGGACACATGGACAAGTTTAAAACAAGGGCAGAAATTCAATTAAAAAAATATTTATGGAGCACCTACTATGTGCCATGCAATGTTCTGTTCAAGCTGGGAATACAGCAAGGAATGAAACAGACAAAACTGCCTGCCCTCAAACTTCCACAGTTTGCCCTGTGTGGCCACCCAACTTTATCATTAACAGTTTTAGCATGTGTTTACCAAAATGACACATAGTTTATTATTTTAACAGTGGCATATATTTTACATGGGAATATGAGGATTTATCCAGCCATTTATTTATTGGTTAACATTCAATTAATGCTTTGACTTGATTTTTATCATCAATGCTACAATAAACAACAGCCATATTACATATATTCAATGTAATGATGGCTTTATTTTTTTCTGAAGGGTAGGGTTTTTAAAGTAGGATTGCTGATTAATGTGTAAAGACTCAATATATACACACACGTATGGTTTAACATATATATTGTTTAATTTTTAATAAATTCATCAGATAACTTCTAATAAAATATTATAGCAATGATATGCTTCCAACAGCTTATAAAAGTGCTGATTTGCTTACATCTTTACCAACAGTGAATTTTAAGTCTTTTAAAATTTTGCCAAGATGATTGGCCAAAAATAGTTTGATATTATTGTTTTAATTTATATTCCTCTGTCTCTTCTACTAGAAATGGTTGAGACTGTTTATTCATATTACATATGTTTATTGACCATTTGCATTTCCACTTCATAATACTGACTAATATTAGAGTTTGGCATTGGAATATGCATCATTTCATTGGATCCTCACAACAACCCTAACAGAGACATAGCATCGACTTTACTGCACCCATTTTACAGATGAGAATACCATTTCCAAGAGGTTGTGAAACTTACTCAGTGTCCCACAGCTGGCAAAGTGGTAGAACAGGGATTTTAACAAGTCTGATTGTAGTGCTTTTGGGCTTAACCACCACACAAACTTCCTTAGCTGCCAGGTACATTTTCAAGCCATTCCCTCTAGTCTCCCTTTCTCCCTTCAAGGGAAGTCTAAGCGACTTGGTTAAACCAGCAAATATTTGAAGAGTCTCTTTGTAGAAGGCACTGTGGTAGACATTATTGGGTGATCTGAAGAAGCAAAGCTCCTGCTGCATAGTTTTACTGGGGAACCAAATTATATTAAATAAAAGAATATATATCAGTTTTTTTAAGGGATAAGATTTAATTTCAGTATGGTGCAGGCAGCAAATCTATCCAATGTCAGAGAAGTGAACGATCACACAAAATTCTGCAGCCCTACAGAATTTAATGTTATTCCAAGTGTAGTGTAGGGAATATTGCAAACAGTTCTGAAATGAGACTTAATTGACTTACTTTTGTAGAAAAATGTAGGAAAACAAATCACTTTCGAGATGATGCAATTTCTAAAGAAAGGTAATACTAACCTGGGTAAACTAAAACTACCAAACAGACCTGTCCCTACTCACCTGTCCTCGCTAACCCGCTTCTCCGTTCCCCAGGTAAATGTAAGGTACCGGCTCTGGTACTATCCACCTGCGTGGTGCTGAAGCAGGTGCTCACTCTCTGCTATCTGAAGCCATTCTCAGTAGGGCCCTCATACCCTTGGTCTCCTCTTGTTTCCAGAATTACAAGTTGTCAACCGACTTCTGCTAGAAGACTCCCCTAATCACGCTTAGTATGCAGATCTAGACTGTGGTGTTGCACGTGGTCCCCTGCCAATAATCTTGTGACTGATTCCTCCTCTTGGCCATTATCACCAGCTATGCTAGAGACATACCAGTTCCCTTTTACAGGGTTAGTGGCTCATCCTTCAAGATCTGTGTAAATATATGTGATGCATCACACAGTGCCATTCTTAAGACAAAGATATGCATGATGGAAACACGCACCCACAAGTAAGTGTAGCACCTTGAATACACGGGTTATTTTATTTTTCTTTTGTCTTTCACACATTCCTAATCCAGGGTGATTTTAAGGTCATGGAATTGCGCTTTTCCTCGGCCATTTCCCCTAAGCTTTGGCAAGACTCATATTTCCTGAAATTTAAATCACTGGCTAGCGGTTTCCTGCCCCTTTCGCCTCTGCTTCCTCCTGCCTGGCTGGGTCCCAAACCGCGAGCAAAGGTGTCGCATCCCTTAACTGGCCGAGGTGGTGTCCAGAGTCCGAGGTCTTGCTCCTTCCCAGGGCCTCCCTGGTCTCTCCCAGCCCTCTCCTCTGCCCCACCCCCGCGCGGCTCTAGGAGGAGCCTGAAGGTCCGCTCCGCTAGCTGACGGGCCCTGCGGTGCGTAAACAGGATTAACTCCCTCGCCCCCAGCGGCGCCGATCTGCCAGCGGCCTAAGGACCGCAGCGAGCCCGCGGGTGCGCGGAGGGCGCAGCACCGGGAGCGGGGGATGGGGCCGCCCGGGGCCTCGGCGCTGTCTCTGCGGCGCGCTTCCTCGCCGACTGAGGCGCGGGCCCACAGCCTCAGCAGCTGCCCCTCCACAGCCCCGGCGCACGGCCGCGACGGCAGGGGTTCCTAGCGGCAGCCGCCCCTCCGCCGCCTCCCTCTCCCTTCCTGCTCTTCCTCTCCGCCCACCGCGCTCCGGCTGCTCCGCCGCAGCCCGCGCTGTCCTCTGCCCCCCGGAGCCGCCGCGCCCGGCCCGCGCCCAGCCATGGGGGACCTGCCGGGCCTCGTGCGCCTCTCCATCGCGCTGCGCATCCAGCCCAACGACGGCCCAGTCTTCTTCAAGGTGGACGGGCAGCGTTTTGGCCAGAACCGCACCATCAAGCTGCTCACCGGCTCGTCCTACAAGGTGGAGGTGAAGATTAAGCCCACCACGCTGCAGGTCGAGTGAGTACCTGCCCGCGCCGCGGCTGCCCCACCTGCTACGCGCGGAGGACCGAGGCCCTCGGGACAGCGGGAGCCTCTCCCCGGCCCCTCTTACCTTGCGCGGTCCCCGCGGGCCAGGGAGGGTGGGGGGAAGAGGTCAGCTCCTGCTCCCCTTGATCCCCTCCTCTGCCTTACTCTGGTCTTTCCTCTATTCTCATTTTCCTCCTCCCATCGCGGGCAGGGATGCTAAAACAGCGACAGGAAGCCAGGGTTTGGGGGAGATGTTTTCTTTTCTTGTAAATTGCTCATCCCTTCTGTCCAGCCATCCGCGCGGACCTCTGGGCATCTACGGTGGCACAGACCGGAGAATCTCGCCGCGGGGTTTACCTCCCGCAATCCCAGTCCTCTCCTCCCCGGTCCTGGCGACCTGCCGCCTGCGAGGCTGAAGGAGGGAGAAAAGCTGAGGAATGAGGTGTCAAGGGTGGGGTGGTTATTGGGGCTTTTTGAGGGGTGCTCCCTATTCCTCCAAACGCCCTTACGGGGCTGAGGACCCTGGACTTGAGAAACGGCCACAGTCAGAAGCCTGCGTCCTCTGCTTCTCTTTTCTATGCCTGGTGTTTTTCTTTTTCTGCCGAGTTATCTGTTCATCCTGGTGCTGATGCCTGGTATGTTTTTTTGTGATTTGTGGAGGGGATTATCTCTTCCCTGCTACCACAGCTTGACGCACGCCATAGACCCCTAGCTGGAAAGTCGGTATGGAAGGGTGCTGTAGCTTATGGGGAACATCTAAGGGTGGAGTTCTTTACCTCTCAGTTTCCACCTAAGCATAGTGTGAAGTCTAGTGTGGAAAGGGGAAATAAACCAGCATATATTTACCATATGATGAGCTTTTGGGGGGAGGAGGGGGGACTTCGAATCCATCAGACACCTTTTATAGCTTAAATGTCCATCTCTAGTCATTAATTCGGTACACTTTTAGATGCCAGCCTTAATCAAGGACCTAGAACCAAACCGATTTGTTTCTGGTACTCCTGGTCCATCAGCTCGTCACCATCCCTCACAGTTCCATGCACCGGTTACCTTCACATTTCCCAGTGTGCTGGGCATCTAAATATGATCCTGACTTCTCCTTTCCCTTCTTTCCTGTCAACCTCTTCTCCCATATTGTCTGTTCTGTATGTCAGTTTCTTCAGGGTAGTTCTCTGTTTTTCAAAATAATCTAAAAATGAATTTGTGTTAATGACAAAAAGATTTTTTCTAGTTACACTTTAATTCTATTAAGGTTTTTCAATGCCCTAATATAGTGGTTCTTAAACTTGAGTGTACATCAGAATCGCCTAAGGGGTTTGTTAAAACACAGATGGCTGAGGCTCACCCTAGAGTTTTTAGTTTACTAGGTCTAGAGTGGGGCTTAAAATTTTGCTTTCTAGTTGGTTGGCGAGTGATACTGACACTTCTGGTTCAGATGCTGCCCTTTGAGGACCATTACTTTGACACAAAGGAAGGGTGCCAGTGAGAATTTCTGGTGGTGTAGTTGGCTTGAGGAATAATACTCCAAATCATGGGACTCCTGATTATTGGGACAGAAAAAAATCATTACAGGACTAGTTCAGTGGTTCTCAACCCTACCTGCCTATTAGAATCACTTGGGGAACCTTAAAATAAATTTACTAGTACCCAAACCAAACCAACTAAGTCCTAATCTCTGGGGTTTGGGATAGGACTGGGTAGTTTTTTAATTGCTCCACAGCTGAGAAACTAGCAGGGCAGTTAAAGAGCAGGGCAGAGTTTGACATGCTTTAACTATTCTGGATGAGAATACCGTGGTTAGTCCAGAGAGATTAAGTAGTTGGTCCAGGGTCATATGACTGGTTAATGGAGAACTCAAGCGTCCTGAACTTTCAGAGCTTTCTACCACACCACATCTCCTTCAGCCAAACCCTGCAGCATTCCTGCCTAGGATTGTGGTCCAGACTAGAACAGGGTTCCTAAGCTAATTCCTACCATATTTGGTCAACTCAAGTCCATTGCAGGAACATTTCCATTGGTGGTGTGCTTGTCCCACTGGAGCTGAAGTCTAAAGAGCCTGATGGAGACAGAATTGTTTATACTGGCACGTATGACACCGAAGGTGTGGCCCCAACCAAGAGTGGAGAACGACAACCCATCCAAATCACCATGCCGGTAAGGCCTGCTTGGGGGAGTCAGGGTGTAGGGCAGAATGGAAACCATGAAAAGAAAACAGCTAATATCTCCCTTAAGAATAGGTATAAAATGAAATATTAAATTATGAAATATTTCAATTAGCAGTTTCATGTTGGAATCTATTTGTCTGTAATGTTCCAATACACCTAGTTAAATTATTCATGCTTCTCCAATAGTCAGGTCCATATTAATTTCCTATATGGCAGAATTTTTTAATCTCTTTCTGTATTTTCTAATCTATTCTTATGACAATACTACATTGTTTTAAATACATTGTTTTTAGAATCTGTGTTCATGATTTTGTTACTAGCCATTTTACTGAATTTGCCCACTAACATTTTTCACTTACTTATCTTATATTTTTCAGATAGACAGGTATAATCTATATATAATCATGTCATTTTTCTGATTTTTTTTTCTGGCCTTATTTCATTGGCTAATGTTCCTAGAATAATGTTACCTAATAATGGGTATCCTTGTCTCCAGGCTTTCACCATTAGGTACACTGTTTGTTTTAAATATTTATCACACTACAGAATCTTTTTTTTTTTAGTTCACTAAAAGGTATTTCTTTTTTTTTTTTAAAGGTATTTCTTTAAACGGGGAGATGTGTTGAATTTTATCTAATTCCTTTTCCCATCTGTGGAGATAATTGATCTCCTTTGATATATTAATGAACAATCGCACAATACACTTTTGAATGCTAAACTACCCTTTATTTCCTAAAATAAACCCCACTTTAACATCATGTATTTTAAAGAATATATTGATAAATTCAATATGCTAATATTTTATATAAGATTTTTACATTTCTTACTAAATTTTTATGTGCTTAGTTTATCAGCAAATATATGAGGATTTCCTACATTTTCAGGTGCTGGGAGGAGTTTGGGTGAGCATAATAGATATTCCTGGTTTCCTGGGGCTTCTAATCTAGTGGAGAAAACATACTTCATACTTGATTTTCAATAACAAAGTAATTATTATTATACAAAGGGTACTGAAAAAGTAGTGGTACCAGGGGTCTTATCTAAATCCAAGATTTTGGAGATGGATTTCTTGAGAAAGAACTAAAGGATGAAAAAGAGTTAAGGGAAAGAGAATAGTTGAGGAGAGAAAAGCCTCAAAGGTCCAGTGCTCAGGAAGAGCATGTGCTGTAATGAATGACAGAAGCCCAACATGGCTGGAGCAGAGAGAAAGCCAGAGACTGGCTCAAGATAAAGTTCAAGCAGTAAGTAGGGTTAGATGTTACAGGACCTTCTTTCCTTATTGGATTTATCCTAATACCAATAGGAATTCATTAAAGGTTTTTAAATCAACTTTGATATATGATTTACATACAATAAAATGCACCAATTTTAAGTGTACAGTTACACAGGTTTCAACAAATGGATACTACTGTATAATCATCACTCTAATAAAAACACAGAACACTTGTCACCCCAAAAACTCCCTCATGCCCATTTGTAATTAACTCCCAGCCCTAGCTCAACCTGAGCTTTCTGTCTCAATAAGTTAGTTTTAACTGTTCTAGAATTGCATGTAAATAGAATCTTATTGTTTTGCCTGACTTCTTTAATTTAGCATTATGTTCTTGAGATTCACCCATGTTATTGCATGTATCAGTAGTTGGTTACTTTTATCACTGAGTATATTCCATTATATGATATACTACAATTAATCCTTTCACCAAAAAATTGACTTCAGGATTGTTTTCAGCTCTTGGTATTATGTTCTGTTATGAACATTTGAGTATGAATCTTAGCATGAACACATGTTTTCATTTCTCTTGAATAAATAACCAAGAGGAGATTTGATGAGTCACATGGTAAGCATATGTTTATATAAAACCTGTAAGAGCCAAAACAATTTTTTCATAACCTTTATTGTAATCTTTAAGTAAGGTAACATAAATTTTCCATCTTTGTTCATTCAAAGTTATTTTGGCTATTCCAGGCCCTTTGCATTTTCACATAGGATTTAGAATGAGCTTGTCAATTTCTCAAAAAATTAGGATATTAACTGAGTTTGTATTAAGTTGGTAGGTCAATCTGGAGGGATTTGACACTTTAATATTAAGCCTTCTAATATGTGAATGTGACATATCTCTTTATTTAGGTCTTCCTTAATTTCTCTCTATAATATATTAGTATTCTTGTATAGGTTTTATGCATATTTTATTAATTTATCATTAAGTATTTCATATTTGGACATTATAAATGGAATGGGTTTTTTTTACTAGTATATAGAAATTAAACTGATTTTTGTATAATTTTGGATCCTGAGACCTTGCTCATCTCACTTATTAGTCTTAATAGCTTTTTTGTAGAACCCCTAAGATTTTCTACATATGCTATAATGTCATCTACAAATAAAAAGTTTCTCTTCTTCCTCTTCAATCCATATGCCTCTTTTTCTGACTTGATAGCAATGGCTAAAACCTCCACTGTGATGCTAAACTGAAGTGATGAGAGGGGACATCCTTGTCCCTCAATTTTAGGGAGAAAGCATTCAGTTTTTCAACACTAAATATGATGTGTATAAGCCTTTTATCAAGTTAATAAAGTTCCCTGTCATCATGAATTTTTTGTAAAATGTTTTCAAGTATTTTTTCTCTCTCTCTTGAGGTGACCATATGGTGTTTTCTTCTTTATTCTGTTTTATGGTAGATCACATTGCTTTTTCAATGTTCAAACAATCCTAAATTCCCATTGAGGGTTTTTACATCTGTGTTCTTGAGAAATATTGGTTTGTGGTTTTCTTTTCTTGTAATGTCTTTGTCTAATTCTGGTATCAGAGTAATAATACTGGCTGCACAAAATAATTTGGGAAATGTTTGCTCTTCTAATTTCTGGAAGAGTTTGTGTAGAATTGATATTCTTCTTCTTTAATGTTGGATAGAAGTCACCAATAAAGGCATGTATTTTACTTTTGAGGTTTATAGTTACAAATTCAATTTCCTTAATTGCTATTGTGCTATCCAGGTTTTATTTTTTGAGTATATTTTTATAATTTGTCTTTGATGTCATTCATCTCAATTAAATTGTCAAGTTCATCGGCACAGTTGTTCATAGTAATCTTCCACCATCTTTTCATGTCTTAGAATCTCTAATTATGTTCAGTTTTTCATTCTTTAATTCATAATTTATCTTTTCTTTCCCTGATTAGTTTAGCTAGAGATTTATCAACCTAACAGAATTTTTAAAAACCAGGTATTTTTTCATATACTTCTCTGCCCATTCTCCTACTTCATTGATTTCTGGTCTTATCTTTATTTCTCTCCTATGTTTGCATTGAGATATTTTAATTGAGATAATTTAGGTGTATATGTATAATCTCAATCTCACACATGCCACAAAATGATTCCTTTGTATATTGGATAGTTCTGATTTTCAGTAGTTTGACTGATACACCTAAGTGTGGTTTTCTTCATATCTTTTCAGCTTGCAGCTCATTGAATTTCTTGAATCTATAAGTTAATGTTTTTATCAGTTTTGGATTATTTTTAACCACTATTTTGTTCAAAAATTTTAAACTTCATTTCTACTTTCCTTGTATTCCTTCATTCTCTACTTTTCCTCTCTACTCCAATTACACATATGTTGGACATCTTAGTATTATCTCACAGGTCTTTAAGGTCTTGTTCAGTTTTCGTTTATGGTGGTTCAAATTAGATCACTTCCATTGCTGTATCAGTAAGCTCACTGATTCTTTCTTCTGTCATTTTCAGTTTGCTATTGTGCTTATCTTCTGAATTTTTTTTCTATTATTGTATTTCTCAGCTCTAGAATTTTCATTTGTATTTTTTACAGTTTCAGTTCCTCCAGATTCCCTATCTGTTCTGTCACTGAGACTGGTTTCCTCTACTTTGTTGAGCATATTTATCATTGCTGTTTGAAATATTGGTCTGCATGGGGTCTTGCTCCTTCCCAGGGCCCACCTGAGACTGTTATTATAGCTGACTTTTTTCTTGAATATGAGTGATACAAACTCTCTTGTTTTGTTACATGTCTGACAATATTTTATTAGAAACTAAACATTGTAGATAATACTTTATTGATTCTAGTTTGTTTTATTCTTCCAAGAATTATTGTCCTTTTTACATTCTAGCATGCAGTGAACATTCCTGGACTCAAACTACAAACTCTTCCCAGCAGTGTGCTATCTCTCCTCAGTTTTTTTCAACTTTCAGTTGCTGCTTTTCTAGCCTGGTCCACTGGGAGTTAAGCAGTGGACCAACAAATTATACAGTTTGTACTGAGATTTTAGGATCTGTTCCCCTTAAGGTCTCCCTACATTTCCTGAGCCCTTTGCTTCGACACTTCAACTTTTCAGGTTTCGGAGAGCACCAAAAAAAAAAAAAAATGACAGTGAACTTGCAAATATTATTCAGCATAATTTTCTCTTTCAGGGATGGACTCTTCACTAGTTTGTCTGCTTTTTTAATAGGTCCCCTAGAGTGCCCCTTTCCTACCATCCTATGCAGTTACCCAGAAATTTTGGCAGAGTCATAATCAGACTTTAGGTTTTATGTCTGCTGAAGCTCTCTTACATCCAAGATTTTCTCCCTAAATTTCCAGCTGCTCTGCCAGACCTGAACACTGTCTTCAATTGCTTCTAGCAGGTAAAGTTGTTATTTTCTTCTGCCAGATATGGGAAATAGAAAAATAACCAAAAAAACATTAATAGGCAATTCATAAAAGAATAAATACAAATAGCCAATAAATAAAAGAAATATGGCTTAATTTCACTATTGATTAAAAAAAGCACAAATAGTTCAAAGCCAATTTTCACCTATGAAATTGGTGAAATATAAAAAATAATACCAATTGTTCAGTTCTAGTACAGTTGACCCTTGAACAATACAGGGGTTAGGGCCCCCAGCACTCCCATGCAGTCAAAAATCCATGTATAATTTTTGACTACCCAAAAACTTAATAGCCTACTGTTGACTAGAAGACTTACTGATATCATAAACAGTTGATTAACACATATTTTATATGTGTATTATATACTGTATCCTTACAATAAAGTAAGCTAGAGAGAAGAAAATCTTTTTTCAAATTGTCACAAATCTTCAAAAAATCAGCTTGTAAGTAGATCTGCACAGTTCAAACCCATGTTGTTCAAGGGTCAACTGTGTATTTTTTCATGAAATATTATTTTTAAAAATTGATATTGTATCCTGAGAATTTGCTAAATTCACTTAATTCTAGTAGCTTATTAGATTGCTTATTACTTTCTGGAAATACAGTTTTTCATCTGGAATAGAAAGTTTTGCTTCCTTTTTTTCCCCTCTTGCCTTAAGATACTGGGTAGGACCTACAGTACAATGATGTTCTTGCCTTATTTCTGACATAACAGGGAAAGGACTTGGTCTCTTATCACTAATGATAATGCTGACTATAGTTTTTTCATCAATGCCCCTAATCGAGTTGAGGACCTTCCTTCTATTCCTACTGTGCTGAGTTTTTAATCATGAATGATGTTGAACAATTGCCAAGTGTTCTTTCCACATCTATTGTTAAGATCATATGGTGTTTCTCCTTTATTTTGTTGACCTATCCTTGAGTTCCAAGGGTAAACCTCTGTTGGTTCTGATATAATATCCTTATTATATATTGTTGGATTTGATTTAATAGTATTTGAAGCAAATAAAAATTATAAGCAAATTTTATGCAGAAGTCCATGAGGACTTTTTGTCTATAATTTCATTTTCTTTTACTGTCATATCTTTGCCCAGGTTTTGATGTTAGGATAACAATGGCTTCAAAAAATGAATTGAGAAGCATTGTTTCCTGTTTTGCTTGAAAGAACATATATAAAATTGGTATTTATTACTTAAAAGTCATATTTGTCAATGAAGCCCTTGAGCTTGAAATTTTCTTTCTGGGAAGATTTTTAACTACAAATTCCAACTTCTTTAATAGATAAAGGTCAACTGATAGTTTGCATCTGTCAAAGAATTTTTCCATTTCATTAAATGTATTAGTATAAGGTTGTTCCTAAGATCTATAGGCTCTATAGTGATTGTGTCTCTTTCATTCCTGATAATTGGTAATTTTTCTTTTTCTTCTTCAGTTTTGCTAGGAGTTTAACAAATTTTAAAGACATTTTCAAAAAAACAGATTTTAATTTCATTGATTTTTTTAATGGTTTTTCCATATAGTTTTTCTTCATAGTTTTTCCTGTTCTATATCATTGATTTCTGCTTTTTATTGCTTTTCTTCTTCTTACTACTAGAATGGCTAAAATTAAAAGGACTGACAATGCCAACTGTTGGAGAAGATGTTGAACAACTGAAACTCTCATATTACTGGTAGAAATTTTAAATGGCACAATCATTTAGAAAAAGGTTGACAGTTTCTTATAAAGATAAACATTCATTATGAGACCCAGAACTTTTGGTCTTATTTGTTCAGGTAAGAGAAATGGAAAACACGTATTTACTAATAAAACTTCAAGCAGTACAGGAATAGAGAGTCTTGGAATCTAGTAGAAATTGGTAGGTCATACCACACTAAAAGTCACAGATTGTGTGTTTATACTGAATTTATTTACTAATGATGTAGCATCATGTTTCTATCAATATAATAACCTTGTTGTGTGCTTACAAGTCAATAAACTTCTGAGTGATATTCTTCTTGGTGGATTTCACATGTCTCCATGAAGGTGGGTAGCATGATGGAGAGACGTCCTCAGGGAATTGTAAGACCACAGAAATTGCTTAAAACAAGCTCTTCAGATTCCTCATTTGTTACTAAGGATAACAAATGAGTCTCCTCTCCTTGGAATCTAATGAATTCCCTTCCACACTGGTTGTGAAATAAAAATGTACTGAGCTTTGCAACTTATAAGGGCACTATGGCAAATAAAAAGTCCAGGTATATAGCAGAGTGTCAGTTTCAGAATACAAAAGATTGGGTGACTAAAACAACAAACATTTATTTCTCATGTTTATGGAGGCTGAAAGTCCCAGATTAAGGCACCAGAAGATCTGGTGTCTGGTAAGAGCATGCTTCCTCGTTCATTTCTTGATGTTTTCTTGCTGTGTCCTCACGTGAAGGAGAGCAGAGAGAGATCACCCCTCTCATGTCTGTTTTTATAAGGGCACTAATTTCATTCATGAGGGCTCCACCTTCATGACCTAATTACTTCTGAAATGCCCTACCTCCAAATACCATCGCATTTGGGAATTTAGGTTTCAACATATGAATGTGGGGTGTGGAAGGGGGTAAGATACAAATGCCCATAGCAATGACCTGAAGCATTCTACAAGTGACAATTCGTATGTTCTCTCTCAGGGAGAAAAAAGAAAAACTGTTCATTAACTCTTAGCTCATTTGCATATAAACAATTTGGTACAGTAATAATAGTTCCTAGACTGAACTGAAAAATCTAGGTTCTTGACCTACTCCTGTCTAATTGACTTGCTGCTAGTCTAGGACTAGGTCTTTCACCCATAAAAAGATGTTAAAACCAGTCACAAGACCAATGTGGGATGTAAATAAAGAGTGCTATACAAAAGCACAGAATTACACCTGAATATGAATTGTCTTACTCAGGGATTGTCCCTGGGTAAATTTTCCTTGAAAGGCACAGATGGGTTGGGAGGGAGTGGAGAGCCTGTGTAGTTGCCTTTGTTCTTCAAAGAATGTCAGTTTTCCAAACCAGACCTTTTCTTAGGCAGAAGAGAAGCAGTTCTGAGCTAGGTGAGAAGAAATTCTGAGCCAGGAACTAAAGCTCCAGAATAGAAAGAAGGCTAATGGGAAATTAAAACAACTAAGGCATGGGAGACAGGAAAATATGTGCATAGTTAGCAGCAGTTAAGTTTACTACAACATGATTTGGGGTCAAATATTAATAAAAGAGAAACAAAACTGAAATAGAAGCACCTAAACATCCCATATCTTTAGCTATGACAGTTTCTGGCAGCAGAGTTCTATTTTGGGGTCCTGTGTTAACTGAGAACTGTTAGATTGAAACATCCTTAGTTTTAAGGTTATTCAGACGTAAGTTTACTGTTTTAGGTTTTTTTTTGCCTGTGGTCATAATCATCTTAGTTAGTTTTGTTTTTTACAACCAACTTTTATTTATACCTATTTTTTAAGAAAGCCTCAATATTGTTTTTCCCACTTAACCTAGAATGTTTTCAAGGTGCTTCCCTCAAAAGATTAGCTGATGTTTGTAAAATATTTTTATAACAATTTAATTCAATTACGCTTAAAATTTGCGATGTCCTGTGCTGGTCAGAAATAATAAGTAACACTAAACCCTTTTTAAAAGTCTTGGTGATTTATAAAATGAGATTTCAATTTATTCTTACCACCACTACCCTATTGTAAACAGTTGTAACATTTTCATTAGTATATATCAAGGATGATAAATCCACTTCACCATTTAATATATTCTTTCTAATCATAAAAGTAACATATTTATTGCAGAAAATCTGAGTAGAAAAAAACTCCATTTCTTAGAATACTTCATTATTCACATTTTTTCATTTTCTTTTTTCTATATACCTTATTTTACATATTTGAGCTCATACTGTATATAAACTGTTTTGATCCATCTTTTTCCTTGTCAACATTGTTCTAATCATTTTCTCTCATCATTAAACCTTAAGTTCCCATTGAGTAGTTATATAAATCCATCATATAGATATATCATCATTTTGATAATATTTTACAAAAGTTGTATGCTTAGACTGCTTTTGGTATTTAGAAAATTTTACAAAGTTGACAGATGAATAATATCTCTGTAAAAGTTTATATTTCTTTAATTACTAATAATATTACATTTGGATATATTTTGGATGTTAACCAATTTTTTTAATCAACTATGTTCCAGTTGTATGTATATGTTCTTAGTAGTTCTTACTAATTAATTTATATAATATTTTACATTAAGGATATTAGCTACATTAAGTAATATTTGTTTTAAATACTTAAAATGTGGCTTAGCATTTTTTTCTAATTATAAAAGTAAAACTCAATCATTAAATTTTGAAAATACAAGTAAGTACACAGTAGAAAATAAAACAGTCCATCAGCATTTCCAGCATTAAACGTTTATAACTGTAATTGAATTGATACTAGACATTCTTGTTGGTACTTTCTTAGTTCAGGTAACAATACAGAATAATAAAAAAGTTTATAAATATTTACATTTAGGATTTCTACGTAGTATTTCCTTATATAGATATGCCGTAATGAACTCATGTCTTAAAGATAGACATTGACAGCTTCTCACTACTCTGAACATTGTGATGTTCTTAAGATAAAGTGAAACTGTTAGAGCTAAGTATATTCGCACCCTTAACTTACTACAAATTACTCTTATAAAAACCTGTAGAATTCAGTTCCCCTGTCAGTGTTTAGAATCCCTGTTTCTTTGTAGCTCTCTAAAAATCAGTATTTCTATTTTTAATCAGCTTTGAGGTATGATTTACATATAATAAATGTACCATTTTAAGGATACTGATCAATGAGTTTTGACAAACATATATACATATTATATAACCACTACCCTATGCAAGAGGTAAAATGTTACCATCACCCCCAAAATTTTCCCCTTGAACATTCTCATCAATCATCAACCCCTTCCTTGCACCCCAGGCCCTAGGTAACAACAGATGTTTCCTGTCAGCATAGATTTCAGTCTATCACTATACATTATATATATGTGAGTTTTATATAAATGGAATTATACACTGTATGTGTTCTTTAGGGTCTAGATTTTTTTGCTTGGCATGTTTTTGAGATCCATCTTTTTTGCTGCCTGAATCTGTATGTTACTTTTTATTGTGGAGTAAATGCCATTTTGTAGGTATGCCTGAACTTGTCTGTCGCTAGGGGAATGATGAAACATCTGGGTTGATTCTAGCTGGGAGCTGCTGTGAATAAAGCTGCTGTATACTTGCACAGGTCTTTAAGCCATGACTCTCTAAAACAGATACTTCATTTTCTTACCTGGGAGAAGATTTATGGACTCTAGGTGTATCATCCACTGTTTCAAGTCAAGCGCATTTCCCAAAGGAAAGCCAAACTTTGTTTTGGGATCAAATTAGCAGGATGAGGCAATGGTGCAGGATATAATTTTAAGACCATCTTGGAAAGCTACCTGATCGCCCTCCTCCTGTAGCAGCCACAAGTATAAGGCTCCTGTTGCTCACTGCCCTCTCCGCTTCTGTCTTCTGGCTCCTGACAAGTCTAAGAACTCTGCCAAGTCAGCCCCTGTCCCCTCCCATGATAGGGTAGGGTCAGAATAGAAAATAATGACAGGCATCATGCTGTTAAATGCCAGATCCCCTAAATAGCTCCAGGGGGCGGTAGCAGGGTCAGGCCACCCGTTGGCCACCTAAGCATCTGCCCAGTGGCCTCTAGGGTATTCTATGCCCTCTTCTCAACTACGTGAGAATTGAGTGCTTGTGGCTCAAGAGACTTCTGAGCAGTGATTTGCAGGACCTATCCTCTGGAAGTAGAATGCAAACTTCTTGAGAGCAAGAATCATGCCTTATACAAATTTTTATAAGTGGAAGGTATACAGTAGGTACTCAGATATAATTTTGGGTAATGTATAGTCAAATGAGACATGGGTATTCATTCCTGACTTATAAACACTCAATAGTATTTGATACTTAAAGTAGGGTTGTTAACAAATACTTCCAAAAAAATATTTTTCCCTGAGGTTGAGATTAAGGATGGAAAGGAAATTGTATCTTCTGTTTGGTTACGTTGTACATGTGGTTTTGGACAGCTGTCTTTTAAAAAAGAAACCAAAAGACAGCCATTAAATACTATTCCCTCTCTTTTCTCTCCAACCCCTTTCTGTGGCAAGCTCTGAAATTCTGAGATTCTAAGAATGGTTTCCAGAAATTAAATTTGAAAAACAGATTAATTTAGGAAGTTATTTTTGTTAAAGCAAATGCCATTTGTATAATGGGAATAAGATTTTACAGAGAAAAAAAATGGTTTTCAGGAAAATAACTCCCATAATAAAGGAAGAGAGTTCATTAAAGTAAAGGCCCAAGATTTGCAGACTAAAAAAGCCTTGACTGATTATACTTGATTATGCAAGGCCTCTTTGACTAACAGAGCTCTTGTCCATTGCTCGTGGCAGAATGAGGTTTTTATGGGGTGTGTCTTTCTTCCCTCAGTTCACTGACATTGGGACCTTCGAGACCATGTGGCAAGTCAAGTTCTACAATTACCACAAGCGAGATCACTGCCAGTGGGGAAGCCCCTTCTCTGTCATTGAGTATGAATGCAAGCCCAACGAGACACGCAGTCTCATGTGGGTGAACAAGGAGTCCTTCCTCTGAAGATGGCTCTTTCCGATGTTGCTGGACAATCTCTTCAGAAATCTACTTTCAGATAACCCAGCACAAGCCTTTGCCAAGGCACAACACACTGTTGCCATTTCCCATTGGGTGCCAATGACCTACTAGCCCTGATCATTTTGAAAGTGTAATTCCCCTCTGATGCAATGTCCCTGACATAAAAATCCTGATGTACCATGCCCGAGAAGATCCCTTTCTGTATTCTGTGTTGGTGTTGCTGCATCCAATGGTTTCCGGGCATGCTGTTGACCGCTTGTCAGGAGCTCAATAGAATTGGCAGGTGTGTCTCTTACTTAAGGGTTCCACTGAAAGACTGTGGTGTTTTGTTTCCAAGTTGAGTAATTCCCCCTTTTTTGTTAAATATCTAATCAAAAATAACAATATGTGTGGGTTCTCTCTGTAGTGTAATATGGTAACATATAACTTGCAATGTTTTCCAGCTTTCAAAGCAGGCTTTGTGAATATGCTACAAACAGCAGGGAATGGGACGCAAATGTGCTTCCTGTAAACAGCTTGGCTTTTGCAGGGAAGGATAACAACAAAATAAAAGGACAAATACTTAAGGAGTATTTGTAATGTATTAAAACTTTTTGAAGTAACCACAGTAGGAATGGGACAAAGTATTGCTTCGACCACTATTAAGGAAGGTGACAGGAATTAGAGGCTCACCTCTTTGGTAAACTGTCGTAGTGTTCAAACATGCATACTGATGGCACCCCAGTGACCCCTTTACTTGAACTTTGTAAAACTGTGTATGGAACTGTAATCAACTTTTGATATTTCTTAATAAAGGTATTGAAAATCATGCTCTAGCTTGCTTTTTGAAGTTGTGTAATGTCTATCTAGCAGGTGGACTTCTGTTCCAGGCCAGCTCCACTCAGATCTCCATTTATGTTGCACAGTGAGGGGATACACCCAGAGCAAGATTAGCACACTTACTCATAATCAACTCAGACAAGTTAATAGGAGTGCTCCAGCCAGCTCTAACAGGGCTAGCACACACTCGGGCACTGGGCGGGCAACCAGAAAATGCTTGTCCCTGTCCTCTCTTCATCCCTCCCGCTGCCAAGACCCTTCCTTGTCAGCTGGCTATGTACTGAGCAGCTGGAGGATATGGTGTTATAATGCTGCGTGTACTCCAGGATGGAGACCTCCTTGCCTGGGGTAAGTCCTTTGCCTGGTAAGTCCCAGGGCTCTGCACTTCCCTGGCACAAAGCCCGTACTCCATGCAGTTGGAAGATGAATTCCCTGAGAAGGAAAGAAGCTTCTTGTTGAAAAGTAGCAGCAAGATTGTCATACTCACTTGGGACACACAAATCCTATTGTGTCGGAAAATGTTAGTTGGGGATTTGTTTTTTGCTACCTGTAAACTCCTCATGTAAAAATATGCAAGGTTTGTGGGAGTACTGTGAAGAGTCAGTTTATCACAGAACTGAATTTGGAAGTCTGGCACCAAAACCCCTTGCACCTCTTATGTCGCTTACCTGCAGTGAGGCTGTACTGCCAGCAGGGCACAGCAATGCCTTGGATTTGAGCTAATTAGGGGCGCTGTTAAAATAGAACATTGTTTCTCAATTTGCTTATATTTTGAAAATAATAGTATCTATTAGTATCTATTAGAATAAGCATTAACCAATTTTTAATTACTGTGTTTTTTAAACCAACCCACAATATTTGAAACAGACACTGAGATGTTTAAAACAGTGGATTTACTATAAGGGTTTAAGTTTTCTTCCGGAATACCCAATAGAAAGGCAGTTATTAGAAACTGGAAAAATGTGAAAACTGCATATTTTAATCTATTGAAGCATTTGATGAGTAAATATTTTCATTTGTGAAACAGCAGGTTTTAAGAGTGACTCATCTATCAGAGCTTTAGCTTTTGTTTTGAGGGCACAAGCAGTATCATGGCTTTTGCAGTTTTCCATTTTTTTTTTCAAATTTGAGGCTTCAATTTTTTCTTTGGAATGACTCAAAGCAGGGCTGGGGAAAACGTGGCCTATTGTAGCTGCACACACCCTCCCACAGAAGAGCAGGAAGGTGAGCTCTGGTCTGAGTCTCACAGACACGCTGGTTGAACCTAAAAGGTCACCACCTTTCTATGTCTCTGTGTCTGAATCAAGGAGTTAGGCTAGTACAGTTCTAAAGCTCTTTAAGATTTGTGATTTGTACCTCTATAGTGCTTTTTTTTAAAGAGTGTGTAAGTTTGTGTGTGTGTGTGTGTGGTTTCCTTGAGGCGAATAGGTAGTGAATCAGAGGAGGTGGGGAGGAGATGGAGGTGAAGTAAACAGGAAATCTTAACAGCTATTCTGTCACGTTAAGTGATCTCTCTTGGCATATACTGTTCTACTTACGACTGGACTGAAGCCCAGTCCTCTCTGGCTACTTCTCGCATAGCTCTCCGCCTCCTCCAAAACTTGAGTGCTCAGCTATATCAAGCTGCTGAGTTGTAACTTTGCCCCTCAGCCATCTGGAAGGGCTATTTTTATACAAGTTTGTAGCCATGTTTCTCTACTTCGAAGCATCAGATGGCTACCCAGAATCTTGACAAACTATGCCATCCTTCTAATTACAAGGATGATGAAAACACTTTTGAACAGGTGGAACAGTAGAAATACCTTGAATTGATATTTTGTGACACCTCCCTTATTGAGAAGCCACTTATCCAGCCATCTAAACTATCTGTATCACAGTTGAGAACAGAAAAGATGCCAAAAAAAATTAAAGATCCTGTCACAGATGTCACAAACTCCATTCACTAACAGCTTGGGTCTTCTCTCAAGACCTCATGACTCCTATTTTAGGATAGTTCAAACACAGAGGGTGATGTGGTTTCTGGCTCCTAGAAAATTGGAAGCAGCATAACTGGAAGAAAGAAGGGAATCTGTAGAGGTAGACATACTGAAAAAAATTTTTTTTCATGCGGAGAGGACAAAGAAAAAGTGTATAAAGCATAACAGATAGGGACTATCCTATAGTATAGGGACATACTATGTCTGTACTATATCGGGATATACTATAGTACAGGGATTATATCGTATGCTAAATTACAGTAGTTTCTGTGGATATCAAATAAAAATCGATGTACATAATCATGGCCCTGATTTATTTAGGAATATGATCCATTGCCCTCAGAAATATATCGCCATGATTCAGTGTTTAAGAGTTCCAATTCTGGAGTCAAGATGCCTCAATTTAAATGCCGGCTCAACCACTCATTTACTGTGGACCTTAGGCAAGTTATTTAATATCTCTGTGCTTCAATTTTCTCATTTGGAAAATAAAGATAATATTTAAACAGTATTTACCTAATGGAGTAGATGTGAGGATTAAATAAGCTAATATAAAACCTGAATTGTGTCTGGAACGTAACATTATTAATTGACACATTTTGTTAAAGAAACAGCAAAAAAAAAAATTTCAAGCGAAGTCATTAAAAATGCCAAGAGAAAAACTGAAAGTGTTTAAAGGAGTAAAACTCCTTTTCCAAGGATATTCCAGGTATGGATTTGAAATAATGGCCAAAGTTTATGCTCTATTTATATGACAAAAAAAAAAAAACCATAAGAGAATGCATGTAGGGACAATGCTTTTAATTATTTAAAAAAATAAGTAGTTTGAAGTAGTATGCTCTAAGAAATGCTAGGACAATGAGAAGTCTTCATCAACAGGCTTCATCAACTCTTGTTTATAAAGATCCAATTTTGAATAATATGCAAACATCAAGACAGAATCAGAAAACTGAATATCTGGTAAAGGTCAAGAATGATATCAAAAGTTCTATTTGTTATTTCTTTAAATCATCCTAACAATTCTGTCTCTGTTTTACAGAGGAAAAAATAAGTCTCTGCTGTGGAAAAATAAGCCTCAAGCTTAAACAGCTAATTTTAGAAGAAACTGTTTGATCCTCAGTTTCCTCATCTATGAAATCGAGACAATACTCTTCACTTCACAATGGGTGTTAGGATTAAATAATACTTTCTTTTCTTTTCTCCCCATCACCTTCCTCCTGACACATTTCATTGAATATTACTTCATATTGTGCCCACACTGGTGCAGTGTTTGTTCTGGTGGTTTTGCCTTCATTTGTTTGCAGCCTAGTAGATCGGTTGCTTTCCCCAAAGAAAAATCACTGTGGATATAGTAAAATATACATATATATATTTATATACATACATACATATGTGACTTAAAAATTATTGCCAATAAATAAAAGTATTCAGTTTCTAGAAGCTCAGTATTCAGTATAGAAACAAACTCACAGTCCTCTACACAGCAAATTACTTGAAGATGACCTTTCCTCTTTGAATATATACTAAGTACTGTTACAGCACTAGATCAGACATTAAAATTTTTCCTTAACATATATGGTATCCCATTCCCTATTTGCAAACAAATGAAAAGTCAGACAATATGTTTGGTTACACCCTAGTGTCTTAACCACAAATCCTGGCAGGCACTCTCATTTCTGACCACAGCGGATTGCTGATTCTCCTTCAGATATACCGAGTCAGAGCAGCTTCCTTACCACTGCACAGCCTGTTCCCTCTGCTTGGAATGCCCTGCTCCATTTTATACCTAGCAGATGCCTTCAAGTGCCAGCTTAAATGTCACCTCAGCTATGAAGTTTTTCCTGACTCCTCTACAATGTTGAGTAAAGAATAATTTTGAAATACTGTTTATTCAAATATTTTATTTTATTACCCCATTTCTCAAAGGTGTCACTGGCCTCCATCTAACTTTTGCTTTTCTTAAGTTCTCTGGAGGGCTTCCACGTGTTCTTACTGGCTCACTGAAATGAGCTGACTCAGTAAAAAGGTGATGAGATTCTAGAAAGAGCTCTAACTGGCTGGCTGGCTGGCTAGCTGGCTGGCTGGCTGAAAAACCAGCCAGCAAGTGGTTTGGAATATATTATCCTTTAGTGGGTTAGTTTTGCTCTCTTTAAAGGAGACTAAGAGAAGGAAAGTAGATGAGAAAAAGGTTTTGAATTTTCTCATTGCTCTAAATGAAAATACCTTTTCATGGTAGCATTATTTATGATGATGGTACTAAGGTGTGTAGTTCTTTTAAGGAGTTTAGCTCTGACAGGATAATCATTCGTGCTGCCCACAAAATGTTTTCAGCCCTCCCCTGTCTAGGCATATGATAGGACTGCACTTCCATGACCTGGGGTGGGGTCATGTGAGAGTAGCTTGGGTCAACGATCTGTGAGCAGAAGTGACCTGTGTGCTTCCAGACTGAAATATCCCACTATCTGCGCACTACCCAGCAGAGCTCTCTTCCCCTTTGCACAGAACCAGCTTCTGTCAAGGTGATCCATCATTCTGGGTCCTGGGTTAGGAAGACAGGGAGCAGAACCCTAGCCAACATAACAAGTGGACCTGTAATATAAATGAGAAATAAACCTTTCTCCCGAAACTTTTATTGTGAAAAACATTGAAATATACAGAAAATTGAAAAAAAACCAACAACTATACAACAAACATCCACATACCCAATACCTGCATTTCACAAGTAACATTTTGCTATGTTTGGTTTATCACTTAACTAACCATTATCCATCCATCCACTCACCCATCCTTCTATGCTGTCAATCCTTTACATAACAGACTTTCCTGATCTACAACATCTGAGGAGCCCTAACCAGTTACTCTCCTTTTCTGCTGAGCATCCTAATGTGGAACTACTCCAAAAATAAAAATAAAAATTGCTCTAAGTTAGTTCTAAGACATCATGTCCTGCTAGGGAAAATTTTAAGTCATTGGATGAATTAGGAGACAAATTAAACCATCTTTTTCTCTCATGGGCTTAAGAAACAAGATAAACTCTCCTGAACTAGTCTGAGTGAGGCTTTATTTGGAGACAGAGGAGTGGATTAAGTGGGGAAAGGAAAGGCAAAAATCATATGCCTGCTGTGTGACAGGCATTACATACATCACCTCATCAAATCTTAAAAACCACCTTGTAATGTATATAGGATTTCCACTGTTAAAATGAGGATATTAAGCTCAGAGAGGCTAGGCTGCCTGCTCAAGGTCACATAACTAGTGTGAGCAGAAGAAGCAGAATGAAACTCCAAATGACCCCGACCCGCTTACCCTCCTCTAGAGTCTGCAAACCCTTGGTCTCTGACACCCTCTTAGGGCTGATGTTTCCCTTTTCTAGAGTGGGCATGGCCTGTGTGGTGGTGGCAATCTCCCCCCAGTGCTGGAGGCAGAATTTTAAGTGCAAAAATTATTTGACTAGAGTATTTTTTGAGTGTTCTGAAAAGTTTAACAAATCCATTAAACACAGGAGCATCTGCAAGCTAAAAAAAAAAAAAATTCTGAACTACTGATTTTCTTTCTGCTTTTTTTTTTTTTTGGTTCAAAGCCCAGTTGAAATCTTGATTTCCTCACAGTTTATTCTTCAGGTTTGTATTTTGCTGTGGAGACAGCACCAGATTCCGCAGGTTAAGGGCTCAGTCCTACAAGACTACCCTCCCCTCCTGACTCCAACCAATCACAAGCCCCAGGCTGCTACCTCTGCTTCTGACCAACTGGCTACAGATTGGAGGTACCCACAACTTCCCCACTTAGGTTCAATTAATTTGCTAGAGTTGCTCACAGAACTAAGGAAAACCCATACCTTTACAAGTTTAATAAACGGTACAACAAGGGATACACAGGGCAAGGGCCCAAATAGAGAAGCTTCTATCCTCTGTGGAGCTTGGGGCCTGGCTCTCCTGTCACATGGAAGCTTTCTGGTTCCCCAAGCGTGGAGCTCTCTGCAACAGAAACAGCATGCAAGAGATATGCTCTTCTTTTTTTTTGTGAGGACTTCACTGCATAGTCATGATTGGCCATTGGCTGATTCAACCTCAGCCCCAGCCCTTGGGTGGGGTCCAAAAGTCTTTCATTGACGTGACAAGACACTCTTTAAGACTCTGAAATCTTTTCAGGAACTGTGGATGAAAATCAATATACTTGGAAAATATGTATGTATTTGGTCATCTGAATAACCAAATGTATGCATTTTTTTTTTTTTTTTTTTTTTTTTTTTTTTTTGAGAGGGCATCTCTCATATTTATTGATCAAATGGTTGTTAACAACAATAAAATTCAGTATAGGGGGGTCAATGCTCAATGTACAATCATTAATCCATCTCAAGCCTAATTCTCGTCAGTCTCCAATCTTCTGAAGCATAACGAACAAGTTCTTACATGGTGAACGAATTCTTACAGAGTGAATAAATTCTTACATGGTGAACAGTACAAGGGCAGTCATCACAGAAACTTTCGGTTTTGATCATGCAATATGACCTATAAACCATCAGGTCAAATATGAATATTCATTTGATTTTTGTACTTGATTTATATGTTGATCCCACATTTCTCCTATTATTATTATTATTTTTATTTTTAATAAAATGCTGAAGTGGTAGGTAGATGCAAGATAAAGGTAGAAAACATAGTTTAGTGCTGTAAGAAGGCAAATGTAGATGATCAGATGATCAGGTGTGTGCCTATGGACTAAGTATTAATCCAGGCTAGACAAGGGCAGCAAAACATCCACGGATGCAGAAGATTTCTCTCAAAGCAGGGGGGGTGAGGTTCTGAGCCTCACCTCTGTTGATCCCCAAATTCTCACCTGATGGCCCCCCTGCGACTGTGCCTGTCTTAGGTTGTTCCTCCCTTGAGGAATCTTACCCGTCTCTGGCTAACCAGTCATCTTCCGGGGCCATACAGGGAAATGTAAAGTTGGTAAGTGAGAGAGAAGCCATATTGTTTGCAAAGGTTAGCTTTTTACTTCTTTGCAGATTTATGCCCTGTGGCTTCTATGCCCAGCACTTGTCTCGAGGTATCTTTACCACCTGGAGGAATTATGATACTCGGTAAATTCGATATGAGGCACAAATTCTATTTAAAGTTTGTAATTAGGAAGGAAGAAGAAAAGCTATAGATGTAGCATATGAAGGAAACTTGGGAGGATTGATTATTTCTTTGACATATCTTCTTGTATAGTACCTTAAGTATGTATAGGTTTTAAACTACTAACTAATTTGCACACACATATTGACATAATAGGAATACGGTGACATAAACAAAGCAAATCTATAATTACCAGCCATCTCCAGTGAAGCCAAGAAAACCATTTAGGCACCCTAGGCATTTGTGAAAATTTATCTATGATATGATGGATATTTTCCAACTGTACTTGAACCATCAGACAAATTAAAGCAGCCCATTTCTGGGATCTGTTCACATCCCATATGTTCTTTTAACCATAGATAGTCTATAGTCATGAGATTTTGGGGTGCTACAACTTGCACCCCTCCCAACTCCTGGTTGAGTTCCAACAGTACAGATCCAGTCAAATTCGTTGTCTCACTGTATGCACATGCCAGCCTAGACATCTCCCTCCTCCTTCTCATGGCAAGTCCAGGAGATGGTGGGCTGGATGCAGCCACAACCGCAGCATCGTCCGGATCCCTGTGGAGGCTTTTTGATGATCATCCCCCGGCACGAGTCCTCCAGAGAGTGCTGATGCCGGAAGCTCCTCCTCATATCGTATCTTAGTTCATTTTCTGGGTATCCAAGCTAGGCCTTGATCTTCTGCGTAGAAACAAACAGACCCTTTGCCCACACTTTGACATGCCCTCTATACCACTGTGCAGAACTCATTGGAGGTCAGCACACAGTAACTGCTTTTTTTTTTTTTTTTAATTAAGAGAAAGGAATATTATCAGAAAAGAGTACCTCCATAGCTGATCATCTGACACCCTTTAAGTGATCAACATTAAGGATATTTAAAGCATGCGTTGATCTTTGATTTACCAATAGTTTTATCCTGTTAAGGAGTAATCCCCCTTTTCTTTCTTTCTTTCTTTTTTTTTTTTTTTTAATTTTTAATCTACACTTACCTGAAGAATACTATGTTTACTATGCTCTCCCCTATATCAGGTCCCCCCTAACAACCACATTACGGTTACTGTCCATCAGCTTAGCAAAATGTTGTAGAGTCACTACTTGTCCTCTCTGTGTTGTGCAGCCCACCCTCCCCTTTCTCCCTCCCCCCCATGCATGCTAATCTTAATACCCCCCTTCTTCTTCCCCCCCCTTATCCCTCCCTGCCCACCCATCCTCCCCAGTTCCTTTCCCTTTGGTACCTGTTAGTCCATTTTTGGGTTCTGTAATTCTGCTGCTGTTTTGTTCCTTCAGTTTTTCCTTTGTTCCTATACTCCTCAGATGAGTGAAATCATTTGGTATTTCTCTTTCTCCGCTTGGCTTATTTCACTGAGCATAATACTCTCCAGCTCCATCCATGTTGCTGCAAATGGTTGGATTTTTCCACTTCTTATGGCTGAGTAGTATTCCATTGTGTATATGTACCACATCTTCTTTATCCATTCATCTACAGATGGACATTTAGGTTGCTTCCAATTCTTGGCTATTGTAAATAGTGCTGCGATAAACATAGGAGTGCATCTGTCTTTCTCAAACTTGATTGCTGCGTTCTTAGGGTAAATTCCTAGGAGTGGAATTCCTGGGTCAAATGGTAGGTCTGTTTTGAGCATTTTGATGCACCTCCATACTGCTTTCCACAATGGTTGAACTAATTTACATTCCCACCAGCAGTGTAGGAGGGTTCCCCTTTCTCCACAGCCTCGCCAACATTTGTTGTTGTTTGTCTTTTGGATGGCAGCTATCCTTACTGGTGTGAGGTGATACCTCATTGTAGTTTTAATTTGCATTTCTCTGATAATTAGCGATGTGGAGCATCTTTTCATGTGTCTCTTGGCCATCTGTATTTCTTTTTTGGAGAACTGTCTGTTCAGTTCCTCTGCCCATTTTTTAATTGGGTTATTTGTTTTTTGTTTGTTGAGGCGTGTGAGCTCTTTATATATTCTGGACGTCAAGCCTTTATCAGATCTGTCATTTTCAAATATATTCTCCCATACTGTAGTGTTCCTTTTTGTTCTATTGATGGTGTCTTTCGCTGTACAGAAGCTTTTCAGCTTAATGTAGTCCCACTTGCTCATTTTTGCTGTTGTTTTCCTTGCCCGGGGAGATATGTTCAAGAAGAGATCACTCATGTTTATGTCTAAGAGGTTTTTGCCTATGTTTTTTTCCAAGAGTTTAATGGTTTCGTGACTTACATTCAGGTCTTTGATCCATTTTGAGTTTACCTTTGTATATGGGGTTAGACAATGGTCCAGTTTCATTCTCCTACATGTAGCTGTCCAGTTTTGCCAGCACCATCTGTTGAAGAGACTGTCATTTTGCCATTGTATGTCCATGGCTCCTTTATCAAATATTAATTGACCATATATGTTTGGGTTAATTTCTGGGGTCTCTAATCTGTTCCACTGGTCTGTGGCTCTGTTCTTGTGCCAGTACCAAATTGTCTTGATTACTATGGCTTTGTAGTAGAGCTTGAAGTTGGGGAGTGAGATCCCCCCTACTTTATTCTTCTTTTTCAGGATTGCTTTGGCTATTCGGGGTCTTTGGTGTTTCCATATGAATTTTTGAATTATTTGTTCCAATTCATTGAAGAATGTTGCTGGTAATTTGAGAGGGATTGCATCAAATTTGTATATTGCTTTTGGCAGGATGGCCATTTTGACGATATTAATTCTTCCTAGCCATGAGCATGGGATGAGTTTCCATTTATTAGTGTCCCCTTTAATTTCTCTTAAGAGTGACTTGTAGTTTTCAGAGTATAAGTCTTTCACTTCCTTGGTTAGGTTTATTCCTAGGTATTTTATTCTTTTTGATGCAATGGTGAATGGAATTGTTTTCCTGATTTCTCTTTCTATTGATTCGTTGTTAGTGTATAGGAAAGCTACAGATTTCTGTGTGTTGATTTTGTATCCTGCAACTTTGCTGTATTCCGATATCAGTTCTAGTAGTTTTGGAGTGGAGTCTTTAGGGTTTTTTATGTACAGTATCATATCATCTGCAAATAGTGACAGTTTAACTTCTTCTTTACCAATCTGGATTCCTTGTATTTCTTTGTTTTGTCTGATTGCCGTGGCTAGGACCTCCAGTACTATGTTAAATAACAGTGGGGAGAGTGGGCATCCCTGTCTGGTTCCCGATCTCAGTGGAAATGCTTTCAGCTTCTCGCTGTTCAGTATAATGCTGGCTGTGGGTTTATCATATATGGCCTTTATTATGTTGAGGTACTTGCCCTCTATTCCCATTTTGCTGAGAGTTTTTATCATGAATGGATGTTGAATTTTGTCAAATGCTTTTTCAGCATCTATGGAGATGATCATGTGGTTTTTGTCTTTCTTTTTGTTGATGTGGTGGATGATGTTGATGGATTTTCGAATGTTGTACCATCCTTGCATCCCTGGGATGAACCCCACTTGGTCATGGTGTATGATCCTTTTGATATACTGTTGAATTCTGTTTGCTAATATTTTATTGAGTATTTTTGCATCTACGTTCATCAGGGATATTGGTCTGTAATTTTCTTTTTTGGTGGGGTCTTTGCCTGGTTTTGGTATTAGGGTGATGTTGGCTTCATAGAATGAGTTTGGGAGTATTCCCTCTTCTTCTATTTTGTGGAACACTTTAAGGAGAATGGGTATTATGTCTTCTCTGTGTGTCTGATAAAATTCCGAGGTAAATCCGTCCGGCCCCGGGGTTTTGTTCTTGGGTAGTTTTTTGATTACTGTTTCAATTTCTTTGCTTGTAATTGGTTTGTTTAACTTTTGTGTTTCTTCCTTGGTCAGTCTTGGGAGGTTGTATTTTTCTAGGAAGTTGTCCATTTCTTCTAGGTTTTCCAGCTTGTTGGCATATAGGTTTTCATAGTAGTCTTTAATAATTCTTTGTATTTCTGTGGAGTCTGTCGTGATTTTTCCATTCTCATTTCTGATTATGTTGATTTGTGTTGACTCTCTTTTTCTCTTAATAAGTTGGGCTAGAGGCTTATCTATTTTGTTTATTTTCTCAAAGAACCAGCTCTTGGTTTCGTTGATTTTTGCTATTGTTTTACTCTTCTCAATTTTGTTTATTTCTTCTCTGATCTTTATTATGTCCCTCCTTCTGCTGACTTTAGGCCTCATTTGTTCTTCTTTTTCCAGTTTTAATAATTGTGATGTTAGACTATTCATTTGGGATTGTTCTTCCTTCTTCAAGTGTGCCTGGATTGCTATATACTTTCCTCTTAAGACTGCTTTCGCTGCATCCCACAGAAGTTGGGGCTTAGTGTTGTTGTTGTCATTTGTTTCTATATATTCCTTGATCTCTATTTTGATTTGTTCATTGATCCATTGATTATTTAGTAGCATGTTGTTAAGCCTCCATGTGTTTGTGAGCCTTTTTGTTTTCTTTGTAGAATTTATTTCTACTTTCATACCTTTGTGGTCTGAAAAATTGGTTGGTAGAATTTCAATATTGTGGAATTTACTGAGGCTCTTTTTGTGAGCTAGTATGTGGTCTATTCTAGAGAATGTTCCATGTGCACTTGAGAAGAATGTATATCCTGTTGCTTTTGGATGTAAAGTTCTATAGATGTCTATTAGGTCCATCTGTTCTAGTGTGTTGTTCAGTGCCTGTGTGTCTTTACTTATTTTCTGCCCGGTGGATCTATCCTTTGGGGTGAGTGGTGTGTTGAAGTCTCCTACAATGAATGCATTGCAGTCTATTTCCCTCTTTAGTTCTGTTAGTATTTGCTTCACATATGCTGGTGCTCCTGTATTGGGTGCATATATATTTAGAATGGTTATATCCTCTTGTTGGACTAAGCCCTTTATCATTATGTAGTGGCCTTCTTTATCTCTTGTTACTTTCTTTGTTTTGAAGTCTATTTTGTCTGATATTAGTACTGCAACCCCTGCTTTCTTCTCACTGTTGTTTGCCTGAAATATGTTTTTCCATCCCTTGACTTTTAGTCTATGCTTATCTTTGGGTTTAAGGTGAGTTTCTTGTAAGCAGCATATAGATGGGTCTTGCTTTTTTATCCATTCTATTACTCTATGTCTTTTGATTGGTGCATTAAGTCCATTTACATTTAGGGTGACTATTGAAAGATATGTACTTATTGCCATTGCAGGCTTTAGATTCGTGGTTACCAAAGGTTCAAGGTTAGCTTCTTTAGTATCTTACTGCCTAACTTAGCTCGCTTATTGAGCTGTTATATACACTGTCTGGAGAGTCTTTTCTTCTCTCCCTTCTTATTCCTCCTCCTCCCTTCTTCATATGTTGTGTGTTTTGTTCTGTGCTCTTTTTAGGGGTGCTCCCATCTAGAGCAGTCCCTGTAGGATGCCCTGTAGAGGTGGTTTGTGGGAAGCAAATTCCCTCAGCTTTTGCTTGTCTGGGAATTGTTTGATCCCACCATCATATTTAAATGATAGTCGTGCTGGATACAGTATCCTTGGTTCAAGGCCCTTCTGTTTCATTGCATTAAGTATATCATGCCATTCTCTTCTGGCCTGTAGGGTTTCTGTCGAGAAGTCTGATGTTAGCCTGATTGGTTTTCCTTTATAGGTGACCTTTTTCTCTCTAGCTGCCTTTAAAACTCTTTCCTTGTCCTTGATCCTTGCCATTTTAATTATTATGTGTCTTGGTGTTGTCCTCCTTGGATCCTTTCTGTTGGGGGTTCTGTATAATTCCATGGTCTGTTCGATTATTTCCTCCCCCAGTTTGGGGAAGTTTTCAGCAATTATTTCTTCAAAGACCCTTTCTATCCCTTTTCCTCTTTCTTCCTCTTCTGGTATCCCTATAATACGAATGTTTTTCCTTTTGTATTGGTCACATATTTCTCTTAGTGTTGTTTCATTCCTGGAGATCCTTTTATCTCTCTCTATGTCAGCTTCTATACGTTCCTGTTCTCTGGCTTCTATTCCTTCAATGGCCTCTTGCATCTTATCCATTCTGCTTATAAATCCTTCCAGGGATTGTTTCACTTCTGTGATCTCTTTCCTGACATCTGTGATCTCCTTCCGGACTTCATCCCACTGCTCTTGCATTTTTCTCTGCATCTCATCCCACTGCTCTTGCATTTTTCTCTGCATCTCATCCCATTGCTCTTGCATTTTTTTCTGCATCTCTGTCAGCATGTTCATGATTTTTATTTTGAATTCTTTTTCAGGAGGACTAGTTAGGTCTGTCTCCTTCTCAGGTGTTGTCTCTGTGATCTTTGTCTGCCTGTAGTTTTGCCTTTTCATGGTGATAGAGATAGTCTGCAGAGCTGGTACAAGTGACCGCTGGAAGAGCTTCCCTTCTTGTTGGTTTGTAGCCTTTTCCTGGGAGAATAGCGACCTCTAGTGGCTTGTGCTGGGCAGCTGTGCGCAGACAGGGCTTCTGCTTCCTGCCCAGTTGCTTTGGGGTTTATCTCCACTGTTGCTGTGGGCTTGGCCTGGCTGGGGCTGTTCCTCCAAAATGGTGGAGCCCCGTTAGAGGGGGAGCAGCCAGGAGACTATTTATCTCCGTAAGGGGCCTCTGTGCTCCCTGCTGCCCAGGGGGTTAGAGTGCCCAGAGATCCCCAGATTCCCTGCTTCTGGTCTAAGTGACCTGTCCTGCCCCTTTAAGATTTCCAAAAAGCACTCTCCAAACCAAAACAACAACAGCAACAATGAGAGAGGGAACAGAAAGGAAAAAAAAAAAGAAAAAACACGCGATTTTTTTTTTTTTTCCTCAGGTGCCGGTCCCAGGCACCCGCGCACTGGTCCTGCTGCCCTGTCTCCCTAGCACCAGGGTCCCTGTCCTTTCAAGGCTTCCAAAAAGCACCCACCCACTGGTCCCGCAGGGAAGGAACGCTCAATATTCTTTGTCCTCAGGCACTGGTCCCACGCACCCGCTCACCAGTCCTGCCGCCCTGCCTCCCTAGCACCGGGGTCCCTGTCCCTTCAAGGCTTCCAAAAAGCACTTGGCAAAAAGAGAGAAAAAAAAGGGGAAAAACGCGCGATTTCTTCCGTCCTCAGGTGCTGGTCTCAGGCACCCACCCACCGGTCCCACAGGGAAAAATGCGGGATATTCTTTGTCCTCAGGTGCCGGTCCCAGGCACCCGCTCACCAGTCCCGCCGCCCTGCCTCCCTAGCACCGGGGTCCCTGTCCCTTTTAGGCTTCCAAAAAGCACTCGCAGAAAAGAGAAAAAAAAAAGGGGAAAAACGCGCGATTTCCTCTGTCCTCAAGTGCCGGTCTCAGGCACCCGCCCACCGGTCCCGCAGGGAAAAACGGAGGATATTCTTTGTCCTCAGGCGCCGGTCCCAGCCACCCGCTCACCAGTCCTGCCACCGTGCCTCCCTAGCACTGGGGTCCCCGTCCCTTCAAGGCTTCCAAAAAGCGCTTGCCAAAAAGAGAAAAAAAAAAAGGGGAAAAACGCGCGACCTCCTCCGTCCTCAGGCACCAGTCTCAGGCACCCGCCCCCAGGTCTCGCAGGGAGAAACGCGGGATATTCTTTGTCCTCCGGCGCTGTTCCCAGGCACCTCCTCACCGGTCCCGCCACCCTGCCTCCCCAGCAACGGGGGCCCGTCCCTCTAAGGCTTCCAAAAAGCGCTCGCCAAAAAAAAAAACTGCTCCGGTTTCTCTCCACCCGCCGGGAGCCGGGGGGAGGGGCGCTCGGGTCCCGCCGGGCTGGGGCTTGTATCTTACCCCCTTCACAAGGCGCTGGGTTCTTGCAGGTGTGGATGTGGTCTGGATGTTGTCCTGTGTCCTGTGGTCTCTATTTTAGGAAGATTTTTCTTTGTTATATTTTCATAGCTCTATGTGTTTTTGGGAGGAGATTTCCACTGCTCTACTCACGCCGCCATCTTGGCTCCCCCTCAAATGTATGCATTTTTTATAACTCATTATATCACTATGTGTGTGTGGGTGCGTGTCAGTGTGGGTGTATATATATATGCTGGGTACTTATTTCCCCAAAATCTAGATGATTGCACTTTGAAATTTAATGAATGTGACCATACTGAGAGTTTATTTCCAAAAGTTTCATGGCTACAGTCTAATGATTTTGGATTCATATTCGTTACACCTGAAAGAAAGGATATGATGTTAACATTGAGTCATCAGGTTCACGTCCAGAACAGGGACATTTTTCCTGAGCTGGGAAGCTCTTGCTTGTCTGGGTAGGAAGAAATAGCTCAGCTATCTTGCCTGGGAAGACAACCTAAAATCCATTTAAGACTTGGGATCATGGGAATTTGTCCTCACCCTGTAGATGTAATCTAATATTGAACGACAGGTTCCTTTAAATATTAAATACAGACTATCTTTAACTTTTCTATAGAGCATAATCCTTCCCTAGGGACTTTTATGAAATTAAGGCATGAAAATTTGGATACACGCAAAGGGATAGCAGGAAGTTTGCTGGGGACCTGTTCTGTATCCTGATAGTGATGGTGGTTGCATGAATCAGCCTCATAGAACTACACACACACACACAGTTAATGTTACTGTATGTTTACTTAAAAAAAAATGAAGACACTGATGCAAAGGGGCCCATGAGGTGAGAAATCAAGCTGTCAGGGTCAGAACATAAAGCATTGGGGAACAATTTCAGAGGGACTACCACCACACAGACGTCCTAAGGAGTAGCTGCCGGTGTGGTTTCACATGGACAGATCTGTCCAGAAAACTGACTGAGTCAAATATTTCTCAGAAAACATCCAGGAAGAGTTCAATGTCTTCCTCAGATGGTCTGCTCTGAATATAGATGTGTCTTGTTTTGGCCTTGAAGTGGCATCTTCATCAAGTCTGGAGCCATAAAACTGAAGAATAGGTGTGCTACAGAGACCGTGATAGAGACAGTGTAGAACCTAGCAAATACAGAGTCAGAAGAGTGCCGAAATCAGAAACCAGGTTAATTCAAACTGGGGTAGCCTCCCTGGATCTGAGGAAATCAGTCTGTGGGACTGAGGGAGGTTCACCAGAAGGAAATTCACAGACATGAGGAGTAAGGGTGATCTAGGGTCTAGGTTAAGGCCAATCCGTGTGGCAAAGGTTGGGAGGGCTGGTGCTCTGCACCCAGTAGAAATCTGCTACGTAAAAGTTCTGCTTTCTGAACCAGAGCTTAACCTATGGGTATGCAGAGGTTAGTTGTGTGGAATCGTCCCTCTGGCCAACATGGCCCTTGGCAGTCCTACAAAACCTGAGAGTCTTTTGGAGCTTATCTATCTTGGGAGGGGAAATTGTCTAAGCAGACATGAAGGCAGGGGTGGGAGCTGCCTGCTAAAGACACCAGTGAGCATTTGGCAGGGTGGGTGGGGAAAAAGTGACACAGCAGAGGGTAGGGGGCTGGGAAGGATCCCACTCTCTCCCTCCTGCCTGCATCTGGTGCCCCAGGAGCTGGCTTGAGCAATACCTCTCTAATGAGTTGGAGTGAACTTGAGCTTGTTCCTCCCTCAGGGAATGAGGGAAGACAGGCTTAAAGCTGCTAAGATGCTTGGAGAGCATCCAAAGAGAAGCTTGACACAAAGGCAATGTGTTAATGAAAACAGTTTGGGCCTGGCTAAATAGTGACTATTCTAACAAAACAAACACATGCGAGTTGACAACAATTGTTCTGAAAAGAAACAGTCCAGCCTTTCTACGTAGAGCTTGATGCTTCTTCAGAGTCTTCACAGGATTCTGTTGACTGTGGTTGTCTAAAATTCAGGCTGGGATCTATTCTTAGGAGTGCCAAGAATGATTACTCAAGGGATTTCTTATGGGCATAAGCACATTCTTCAGTGCATGCAATTGCATTTACTTTTTTTCAGATTATTTGCTTTGCATTGTGGGGGAGGGCTTCTTACAGGTCAGCCAAATTATCTGGGGTGCTTATTAAAATGTGATTGCTGAGCTCCACCTTTTCAGACCTCTCCAATTAGGTGGACTCTTTGAGAGTAAATCCAAAGCTTCTGCATTTGAAAAAGCACCTTATGAGAGCCTTATCACAGTAAAGTTTGGAAACCACTGCTGTAAGGCCTATTCACTATAGCCTTTCTCTTTAGTCTTCAATGCTCACTTACTCATTCAACAAACATTCTTGTGTCAGCTCCTCTGTGGGACAGGAAATGGTGAATATTCAAAGTATTCAAATTGCTTGTTGCCAAATGAGTACACTACAATGTGGTGAATGCTATACTAGAAGGGGCTCTCAAATACATGAAAGGAATGGAGGAGAGCCTGCAAGGGGTGGAAGCCAATTCAGAGGTGGTAGTTGAGTTGCATCTTGACAAATGAGTCAAGTCTAATCAGGAAGACAAGAGAGAAAGCACATCTCCAGCCCTGAGAAGGAACTGCAGACGAGGAGCACATGAAGGCATGTGATTCATCCTGGAAGAAGGGAGTCTGTGTGGCCAGAGCGTAGGAATAGTGGAGGAGGAAAGAGGCATAGATAGGTTGGGACAAGACTATGAGGGGCCTGGCATACATGCAAATGGTTTAGGCTTTGAACTGCAGAAATTGGGACCTGGAGGAATTGTTAAAGCATAAACTGATAGAATGTTATGCATGTTCTAGAGTCATCTCCCTGCTGGCAGTCTGAAGGCAGGCGGAGGAGTACAGAGCATCTGCAATGGTGAGGAGTGACGAGGCTAACCTAGATAATGGCACGAGGGGGCGGAGAAGCCTGCATGGAAGTGAGAAAGGTTTGTGAGTGTAGTTAACAGACTGAGAATGCAGTAGAGGAGGCTGTGTGGTGGCAGACCACCCATGGCCAACTTACACCACAGGATGGGAGAAGCGAGGGGCTATTGCTCAAGTAGGGAATGAGAATGGTGCAGAATGGACAGGGGAAGGGATAGTGGCAAATCTGAGTCAAGAACTTTATCCAAGAGAAGGCATTTTCAATGCCTACATAACTCTTCCAACTCAGAATTTGAAAGCTGACCTGATATTTGAGCTTGTAAACAAACTCAGTGTCTGGGCCCATTAATGACCATTTCTGCTGTGTTGGGGAATAAGTTTAAAGATATCTGTTAATTGAAAAAAAATCACTTCATAAAATGTAGTATGATTCCATTCATGTTTTCAAAAACAAAGTGCAGGGAGAGAAACAAAGAGAAAGAAGAGACAGAGAGACAAAGAGAATGAGAAACAGATGGAGACAGAGGCTGGGATCTGTAGAAAGGGGCAGCAAGGTAGGTCACTGTTACTAAGGGAGTGGAATGGGCTGGGTAAGGGGATGGAAGGACCCTAGACAGTTTACTCTGGATTCCTGTGCATTTTAAATCTGTTTTTAACAGTTTTGTGGATGCATGCTTTTGTAACTTTTTAAAGAGAAAAAGTTGCTGACACATATTCTTGGCTACCACTAGGTGGTACTAGTGGCAGGACGGAGTGAAAGGCCGTTAAGCTTCCTGGGCTCATCCGTGACACTGGATTGTGTCCTATCTAAAGAGAGAAACAAATCAATTCACCAATGATTGATAGCATATGTTCTCAGAGCTTAGAGCTCGAAGGCCCAGACTTCCCTTTTATTACCCTTTAGATATGAGATGTAGAATTTGCTATTTAATTTGTATCAAAACATCAAGTAAAAAAATGTTCCACATCTATCTAAATTTGGTTCACATGTTTAGAGTAATCTCAAGAAGTCCAGTTTACAAGAATATTCCGAAGCCAAATCTTAATCAGATGCATACAAGTAATTTAACTCTTCTGTGTGGTGGCACCCTTCATCTGAAGTTCCCTAATTCCACAACCAGGTCTTACCTGTAATTCTCTTGGTCAGTCACCTCTGCCATCACCTCAGTTGAAGCTGGCAGGAGACAGAGATGTTACCACTTGTCCTTTCTCTATATCCCATGATAAAGCAGGATTTATGATTTCGCTTCTGGGGGCTTTTCCCCTTTTAAGCAGGGCTTATCTCCTCTTGTATCATCAAGTGGTCTGAAGTAGCTAATGTGTTGTGCTTTGTTCTAAAACAAAATTTCATTCCAAAACCAAGTGCCTGAGATTCCCAGTCCTGGATTTAGCACAGCCTAGTGGGATGCAGTGAAGACACTTATGTACTTTCTTCAGAATACCCATGAGGCCAGCCTGGCACACACAAAGCTATTCAGCCCCAAAAGGTGCAAAGCCAAGAGGTGTCTGCAGTGGCTCGCTTGGCTAAGGCATGCTCCTGGTCACAACCCTCGCTGGACCTGGCATGATTCTTCACCTTCTTACCCCCACCCGCAATTCCAGCAGGGGCAGTGTGCTGAGAGAACCTTTGGATCAAACCCAAGAAGAAAGTGACCAAGGTTACAGAGTTGTACTTGACACTCACTGAGTGGCCAGTTGAGCCACTGATTAACACCAGAGGGAGAATCAGGAACATTCCAAACCAAGGGCATTAAATATTAAATGGATATTAGCCACTATCCATCATTAATAATATTAAAGACTACTGTTTGAGCTCTTGCTATCTACCAAGCCCTGTGCCAAATACTTGATATATTCTACCTTATTTGATTTCCTCAACTACCCTGTAAATAGCATTATCTCTCCCATTTCACAGAAAGGAAAACAGAGATTAAGAAAGGTTCAAGTGACAGGTTTAGGTTTATTGATTTTCAAAGCTCGTGTTTTTAATCCTTATCCTATCCTGAAAGTAGTAAAAGGCTCTGATTGTTCAGAGATCGCTTTACATCCCCATTTAAGAGATGACTGAGGACTTTGACTTCTCCCCTTCACCTCTTATTTCACTAGCCTTTTCAAAGGGTAGAGAAAAGTTCAAGGCAAGAAAGTGAATGTAAAGTTACCCATGTACTTTGTACTAATATTTAAACTTACCAATACATTTTTAAAAGGCATGAACTGTGCTTTTTAATATTTGTCTCCCCTCACTACCTCCCAGGATGATCTACCTGCAACAGTTCTTCAATCCTGTATTGCCTCTTGTTCACATCTGGGGCTAAGAAGGTTAGTGATCTTCTGTGGGTCAAGATTATTTTTACCATCTATAAAGGATATTTTACCACAATCCTTAAAAAATTAAATGTAAATTGGTTTCCAAGTTGAAAAATGTTCACTGACCTTTTTTTAGATGAGTCTTTTTTTATTTTAAGATAATGAATTTATTTTGAGAAAAATGAAACAAGTGTGGTTAGTTGAAAGTAGTAAACAAGTGTATACTACAATCTTCTCTGTCCCAGGAACTTGGAATCAGAGCTTATTTTCATGGTATAATTAGGCAGAGACTTCTGTGGCTTATTTTAAAAGGTTGAATTATAATCACCTTTCTTTCTTTTTTCAAAACAGTTTTGTATCTGCTACTACCAGAAGCAGAACCTGGCTCTGCTTCTCCAAATTCAACGATGTCAGGTCAGCAGGGAACAAATTTGAGACTGTACAATTCTCATCAGCTATTAGCTGGAGACATCTTTTCATTCCCCAGGTTTAAGTTCAATTCTAAAGGGTATGTTTTCTTTTCGATATATGTGGTTATTCCTTATTAACAGCGATGGTTGTTATGTACGAACATGCAGAAGACTCTCTACCCCTAAGATTTTCCCAAGCATGAATTTCATTTGGCCAAAGGAAACACATTTTTTGTTCTTTAGCTCCATCCTCCTTTGTGTTCAGCCTAATGTTGATAGTTAAATAAGACTCTAAGTGATGAAATGCCAACACAGGTGACTTCTGCATATATCATTTAAAGGACGTGGCTTTAAAAATGGGGTCCTTTCTCCTCTGTTTAATTTTTGACCTAGTAAGCAATTGTAACCCTGTGAGGAAGGCAAGGAGACTTTTCTGAACCGTTTTTTTTTTCTACCCAGATGCAATACAACTTGTGTCAGTGAGTGAGACATACCCAGTATTGCAGTAATGTCCTATTATGAAATGCTTGCGTCCTAGTTTATCTTCAGTTGACTTGACCAGTATCAGATACTCTGATATCATGAAGTGAAAAGCAGTTATGAAAAAAGAGCGTTTAAAATATGAAGAACACACTTTTCGAGGTGAAACAACCAGTCCTAGAAGTCTGGCTCTGCTAGCCTGAGAGGTGTGTACCAACGCCAAATAAGCCGAAATAAGAGGCAGCCTTGTTTGCAGAATCCTTAATAGGCCCCAGAGGGAAAAAGTTCAGCTCAGTGAAACAATCTTGCATAATTGTTTTCTTAGGTTCTTTATTCTATTTCACATAAATCATGATTTAGAAAAGTTGCTAAAATGTGCTGGTTGTATTCTGCCAAGACTCTGAAAATGTACATTAATGGCTTTATTCTTGTTGTATATATAGAAATCAATAGCAGGAGTGGCATTTAGCATGTATTTCAACTCAGTAATTTCTGCATATGAAGGGCTTTACTGACATTTATAAATTCTTCACCAGAAAAGGAATGGGAAATAATACAATTAACAGTGAGGCGAAGACTCTTTCGTTTCTTCTGAAATTATTTTTAAAGATATAAACAGCTCACCCCCTTCTCTGCTGGTACCAATCTACAAAACACAGTCAACTTGTGGTTATCTTTTCATGACTGTTGGCCTCAATTCCTGGCTCAGGAAATAATATAAAGCAGTTCAACTGGTTTTGTGTTGTTTGAGAAACTAAAATGAAAATCTCGGGAGTTTTTTATTTTACCCAGAAAGAGGAAAGAGAGCAGTATATCAGAGAAAGTCATAAAGACAGTTTTCCAAATGCATGGACCTTTTAAACTTTGTACTTTCTAAAAAAAAAAACAACTGTGTGTGTATGTCTGTGTGTGTGTGTTTAATACTTTTTCAACATCTTTCTCTGGGTGCAACTGGAAACTTTAGATTTTATTCTCATCTTTCAGCTACTCTCATGTCATAATCTACTCTAGGGAATGACTGCCTAAATTACAATACCTACAAATATTCTAGTGGAAAACATCTATTTGGAAGGCTTATTTTCAGAAGTATACTGCAGTACCTCAAAGTTGAACCCCAACTCGTAAGACCAAATTCAATTTTTCTATATTATAGTCAACAATTTCAAGGTGTTGCTTTAAATATTAGAACTCCAAAAGTACGACAGATGAGAGTCATTTGATGCTATATAAGCCAATATTGCAGTTCATTGTGGGAAAAAAAATTACCCAGTGATAATGAATTCCATTTTTCATACTACCAAATAGTGTAGTCAAGCAGCCTCTAGCATTTATTCTTGGCTCAGAGAAGTGATTTTTTTTTAAAAAGTAAAATTGGACAAATGTATGCCCTGCTGGCTCTTGACACATACAGTCTCCTTCTGTTTTTTAAAAACATAAATCAGACTACAGTTGTCAAATTTTTAGCTTCTGAAGAAGAAATAGCCATAGGTGTTTATTTACCAAAGTTAACCAAGTTGAAGCTGTCACAGCTAATTTTGGCTCATTCATGGATTCTCCTACCTACTATTTGTATAATCAGAAATTACTTGGTTAAAAGAGTGAACATGCTATATTAACTAAATAAGTCTTTATTGAGTACCCTCTATATGCTAAGGGGTTGGGACAGAAGAGGTGATCACAAAATACTGGATGACCTTACAAGTTATAATTGAGACACAAATGTAAAAGTAAACTCACAATAAACAAATAAATCACTTTCCTCCTTAAGGAGAAAATCTTTTGTTTACGTTGTTTCTCTCAGTCTTTATTGTTCTTATGAAACTCCATCTTTAATCCATTTATAGGAACAATTTGGAGTTTAGTGAGTTAGTTTAGGTCTAAAAGATTGAGGTGTTAGCATTACCAACATAATTTGTGATTGCAGGTCCTGGAAACAAATAGCTAAGATTTTTGAGTGTCTCAATAGGACACACAAACCACTCTCCCCCAGTTATATCAATCTAAAAAGAAGCTGAAATGTTTTTATAGGTGAGGAATGAGTCTGTTCTTAAGTTGCAAACACATAGGGCTCCAACTCCAACCTTCTGGGTTCTCTTTTCTGGCATGGAAACTTCTTCCACACATTTCCAGGCTGAGCTGCTTAGTCTCATGGACACTTCATCTCCCTGTCTAGTAAAAAGGGAGGAGGGGTAATAATGCATTTACCACAGGGGTGTTGCTAAAAATTAATTAGTATTTATAATGTGCTATATTAAGATCCTCAGGTGATTCTTACTTTGAATTTATACGGCACTTGATCATTGCTGAAAAGTTTTAAAATAGTCCTTGGTTTTTCAGCTCAGGCAAAAAATAGGACAAATCTTTGTACTTCAAACAGGAGGATTAAGTGTAGGAACATTTAAGCAATTCTAGAGACAATTATTTTCCTGAAGTGAAAATATTAGCTCATTACAAAAGCTTATTTCCTCAGCTTTAGACTACAAAGAGAGTAGCTTTCATTTATAATTGATAAAAGCCAAAGGAAGTTTTATAAAAGCCATTTTAATACTTTACTCTGCCATCTTTGATGATGCTCTCAACTACTCACTATTGAAGGGGAATCAGTTCATCTCTTTTGCAATTATTTAATTCTAGCACTTTAAGGGAACCCAGGAAGTCATTTGGCTGACGTTCCCTGCCTGCAATAATAGTATTGAGCACATATCCATAGCATAGCAACATCTTCATTGGATAGATGAGGAAACTGAGGCTTGGTGAGCTTCAGTAAGAGATCAGATTTATACCCAAACCATTGGGTGCCACAGCCGTTCCCTTCCCACTGCCTCAAATGGCCACCTCCAGGGAGTTATACCTAAAGCTGTCTAGTCCTGTACAGACAGGCATTCCTTCTCCTTATAGTCCCTATCCTTTCTCTGAACTTAAAAATTAATCTAAGATATTCTACTGGAAATTTATTCCTTCCCCAGAGAACTCAGGAGCACCCCAAATCATCAGCTAATAGTTATTTTGAAGGATAGGTAGCTTAAAATCACTTTAAAAAGACACTTTCATAAATTGTTATTGAAAAAGCAAAAGCTACATATATCCTTTCTACAGAATTGATCTAGTTCACTCAGTCTTAGTAATTTCTTACACCAAATTAAAATGCATATTATCAGAGCCCTTTAAACTTTGTATTGAATACATACTAAAGGGAAGTATACTTAATTATTGAAATGTCTAAAATCCATCTTATCTTCATCCTGTCATAAGTTACCATTTCACATCTTAGAGAAATATATTAAATAATGAACTCTAATAATATATAAATTAGATCATATGTTTAAGAGTGCTTTGAAAGGTTAAGTTTGTTATTTAAATAAGGTATTATTGGTAAAGTATTATTATAATTGTGATTATCATCTTAAATAATAATGACATATTTTCTGATGCTTTTGGACAGCAGGCAAGACAAAAGACAAAAAATTGTAGGCACCTCTGCACGGTATTACCATCTCTGAACAGTGATTATTAACCCATACAATATATGAATATGTATAAAATTTTGTTCATACAATTTACCACCACATAAATTGCATAAATCATTTTCATTGTACATTATTGGAATGATAGGGCCCTAAAGTCCGAAATATGTAAGAACATTAATAGCAATTGAGAGAGCCCTGTCTTAGGTTGATACTCATTTTTGTCCTTTTATTTTGACTCATATTCCTCTACTTAACATTCACAGACAATTAAATGGATGCAAAGACATTTTCAAACTCATATCACTGTTCTAAACTGGTAAAAATCAGAACCCAGTTATGGAGGCTCCATGAAGCTCCTGGATTGGGAATACATATTTATTGAAATATTACCAGTGAGCATAGGCCTTATGTTGTTAGTTCTATTCTTTTTATTTCTAGACAATGAACTCAGCCCTACCTTTAATGTAGATAAAGGGATATATAGGCCACAAGCTATCCTGCTTTATGACAGACTTAAATTAAAAACAAAATAGCACTCCCCATACACCTGGAAAAATTGACTGGAACTTAATCCCTATTCTCAGTGTCTGTTGTGGCAGGTTCAAGGGCTAAGCAGCCCTCTGGGTACCATGTCTCAGCTGTGCAGCTCCTTCTTAATCATGAGGCTCTGGCACCATTAGCAGAAAACACCCTGAGAAGCTTCCCTGAAGGGCTGAATTCAGCTTTTGTCTGCCTGGTGAAAAACATAATTCTCTAACAATTCCCCCTAGAATTTTTCCCTAGGGAGTAGCATATAACACTAAACTGATCTGATTTGAAGAATAAATTAGCTAGATGAGAAATGAAACAATGTCCCACAAACTCACTGACTGAAACATCAGTAGTTTGAGTTTTACATGCTATCAGAAATTGATTAATTGTACTCCTACAGCACTGAAATCTGTCTGTATGTTTTCAGAAAAAACATATTTAGAGACCATTAACTATATATGCAGTTATTAAAAAGATCATGAAAACTTATTTAAGAACCTTTTTGGGAGTAATGTAAGTTATTTATGAAATTTATGATAGTCCAATATAATGACCTACTTAAATAATTTTTTCTGACTTTTTTTTCTTTAGAGTTGAATTTTTTACACTGTTTAAGATCCAAAGAACATTTATTTACATGGAAATATTTTTAAAGGTCTTCATTTTACAAACATTATATGATCTCAGAACTTAAGCAAAAAAATAAAACAAACAACCAACAAAAAAGAAGTTAAGGGGTAAGGGGTGGACAGGAATTAGAACTGATCCATTGGTCGTTCATACATTCTCCTGCTAAATCAGACAGAGGAATTTTAGGTCAACAGATAAAAAGTTATTCCAATTTCCCTTATACATGCATGCTGATACTTTAACAAGTCCCATGGTGAGAAAGTGTTTTCAGATATCTAAACCTAATGATTAAAAAAATGGGTGGTCATTGTCTACACAGAAACACTGTACTGTTGGTATAATAAACTCAAAAACTAAATTTATGAAACAATGAAAAATAAGTAACCAGAAAGTCTGTATGAATCTATTTGAGAGAGGAAGTCTCTTGACTAATGCAAAAAGTATGGGTCTTCCCTCCCCTTCAAACACTCACTCAATTTCTAACTTATCTAGTTACATAACTGATTCTGTGACTTGTAAACAAACATCCCCATTGCTTGACAAATCTGGATCTGTGGGTTTGTTCTGCTGTTTCCCTGTGGAGGCTGAGAGCTGCATAATGATTTATTCTTTCCCCGCCCCTGCCTTCTTTTTCTATTTGCTTCCCCCCCCTTTTTTTTGTCAAAGTAGGTTAAAAAAAAAATCAAGGGAACTAAATGTGAAAACAAACTCTGGTGCTATAGGATTGAGGCTACCAATGTAAACACCCTAGGCACAAGGAATGAAAAATGAGAGGGTCATATTCAGATGACTCCCCACAGGGAGGCTACTAATATGTAGTACATTTCAGCATTCCCTGGACTCCTAACCATATGCTTTTGTATAAGGAAGCTTTGATTCCCCTGATTTCCCACGCATGAAACTCTTACAGCTTCAAAGAGAACTCTGCATGCAAAAGATGCATGGGGGTGTAGTTCAGAAGGAAAATGAGGCTAGTAGGCACAATGTGGGTGAATTAACATTTGAGTCTCTCCTTTAATTTCAGTGCTATCTTTTAGTGGTGTGCCCCAGTTATCACATTGACTGTTAGACATTGGCAAATTAGAAACTATTTTGGTGATTAGACCTAATCAATTATCTGAAATTAAAACACACCTAATTCCACCATAGAGAAGATTCCAGATTGGCTGTTAGGTTGTGGATTTTATTTATTTTTGACAGTGTAGATTAAGGACAATTTATACTATGGCATGTACTTACTGGCACTTTGTGTTGCCAATTGAATCTTTGGGGAACATTTTCATTACATAATAATTTAAGGCAGATAAAATAAATGTGAATAATTTAAGCATTCAGGGTTTATAAAAATCTAGAAAATTATGTGTTCTCAAGTGAAAGAAAACAACAGTCTTTACATATCTTGAACAATTACATGAAATTTTAACTAATTCTCCTTTTGTGTTTGCTATTTTAGAAGACCTTTATTTCTAAATAGTTTTCAATCCATTTATCACCTATTCTTCTATCAGTCAGGGCACTGTAAGTTATTTCTATGCCAAAGAACTCTGAGAACATTAGAATCTAATCTACTGTGGGCTTTCTTCTTTAAAAAAGCCCCTGTAAGTGAGTGCAAAGTTTTTGTATCCTGTAAAAATTAAGTTGGTATTAATCTGAACCAGACTGTGAACTATGTGGTATTTATGGGTAAATAAAAATGCAAGTATTACTGTAAAAAAAAAAAGCCCCTGTAAGTACTTTATTAGCTGCATCGGGGCAGAAATCAGGATCTTTTGAAATTAAAAAAGGCTTCTTGGAATTTGGTCTTGGATCTGGTCTTTTTCCCTGGAGTATAAGCAATTTGTGATTAAAGGGTTTTTGATCATCTTTTTATAAGAAGTTTATTCCTTCCCCTTTAAAAATCACTTACTTTGTCCTGGGAACCCCCTAGTTTTATTTATTATTATTTTTTCACTTCTATCTCTTAAATAAGAAGGCCCAATTCTCTTTGACTTTGATTCATGTAATCCAAGTTGAAATGAAAGCGGCAGGACCCAGTTCTGTAGCCAGCAGACCAAAATGAGGTTCTGAAGTGAAAGTTGCTGAACCCAAGAAATTAAGAGGAACCTCTGTGTTCCTCTCAGTAGCTGCAGTTGGAGCTTGTCTGGTTTTGCTCTGGCAAGTTTCCTAAGGTCTGGTAGAAACAATAGAAGCATAGAGCTGTAGAGCTGGAAGGGTTCATCTATTCAAAATCCCTCAAGTGAGAGATGAGAAAATGCATCCCAGTCAGGGATTGTAATTTGGAGAAGTACTTTTGTTTTTTATTTTTATTCCTTTTTAAAAAGTCATTTTTAATTCAAGTTCATATTAAAAATATTTATATCCTACTAATGGACAGGGATCTCAAGGTCAGTTTTGATTGCTCTGTCCACACAGTGGAGGAACTGAAGGGAAGGACTAGTTTTGCTCCCTTGAAAAGAGTGAGAAAATGCACAGCAAAACTTGACAAAATTGAAGGATCTGGATCTGATGCAACGATCTCCATATTAGGAAAACAAACTATCTGATCTATTTTACATAACCACAAACTCCAAGTATGAAATATAACAATGAAGCAGTATTATGGAGGACTACATGTTCAAGCAATGGAACCACAATTGAGTTTTCAAAAAAAAAGTTTAAAAATTCACTTTCTTATTCTGCATATCTGCTTCCTGTGTGTTTTGGAGACACATTTATTTACTGTATAAACAAAGTTGTAATTTTTAAAAAGTTCACTCATAATTATCTAATGAGTAGAAACAGTAGTTAAGAAAATAGTGAAAACAATTATATTTCTGCTATTTCTACACAATGGCCCAAAACATTCCAAGTAGAAAAAGTTGGTCTGTGTGGTCATGAATGTCCCTGAATATCTCCATATTTGATTGTTTTTACAAACTCAAAAATATTGGTTCATTGTCTTTCCTCTCATCCCAACTTCTGGGCTTCCTGTCTGACAGACTAATGGCCCAAGTCATTGGTAGCTTTATTATGGCCCTCAGGAACTGTTTTTTTTAATGGAGGAAACTGGCTTTTATTAAAATATGGTTTTTAGGCTTAGGGTTAGGTACCTAGAACCATTGTTACCAGAGCTCTCCAAACCCTGTTATGTGAACACAAGAGTTGGTGACGGAAAGGGTTAAAAAACAACATGACACTATTTTTATTTTTAAAAGAAAATTAAATATATAAGGGATAATGCCAATGTGCTTGCATATGCATGTGCGCGCACACACACACACAAATGCCACAGTTACACACCAAAGAGCAATATCACATAGTGGTGAAAAGCTTGAGTTTTGAAGTCACACAGACTTGGGTCTTCTAGTCCCCTCACTTAATCTGCTTTCTTCTCAGTTTCACAGAATGATTTCCAGTCAACTGAGAAGACTTAAAAATATGACACAGGCTTCAAAATACTTAAAACTGTATCTTTATAAACTAGTCATACTTATTCCCATGCTCTTCCAGCTATTCCTGTGATTCTTCACACCCCACTGACTGCCAAGATCAGATCCCTCAAAGCTTCTCCAATAGTACTGGGTACTGAAGCACTCCATAAGGATTCACAGTTCTTAAACTCAGTGTTTATAATGCCTCATCCTTCCGCCCACCACTATTCAAACACCCTGCAGACACTGCCTGTCCAATGCCCATTTACTGTCAAAAGAATATGTGTATCTCAACCACTCGCTGATTTGAGTCTTCTAAGAGTCCTCTCCTGATTCGACTCCATGAGTCCTTACCTTTGAACACACACCCTTTGAACACCAGGATCTCCTTGTTAGGGGCCTCCAAAGACCAGTTTAAAATCACAGAACATGTAGAATTCACTGAGGAAAACTTACTTACCAAACATTTCATCCTTACTCAGAAATATACAATTTATAATTAGAATATTTTCTTAGAAATATAACCAGCTTCCTCATTATGATAAAGTGCATAAAATGTACCTACACTGCAATTTCCAGCTGTGACCTTTAGAATTTTTGCCCTTGTACAATTTGTTAATTATGCAGAACAAGTTCTATTTACAATACTGTAAATTCTGTATATACAATTTTTCAAAAAAGCAAATTATTTAAAAAGGCGTAATGATTAATTTTAATGATACAGTCTTGAATATGCAGGCATGGCTCATTTACTGAATATTCACAATTTACAACATCATGTCTTATATATTTATTTCCACAAGTATTTCTTCAAAATATGCTTTTTTGGTAACTCATTTTCTGGAAGAACAGCATTATAAAGAATATGCTAGTGAACATTTTAAGTTCTGTTCCAACAAGTTTGCCCTGAAAAAACAATTTTCTATGATAATTTTACAAGGAAAACTGATATAATCACTTAATTCTTTTTTGTTAAAGATGTTTATAATTTAGAACACTGCACAAGGAACAACCCATTCCAGCAGCAAAAGAGAGTAAGAACTACCCAGAATGGAGCTTAGCTTTGTAACTATATTTAGTTATGATGTTACCTTTGTTGAAACAAAATGTTTTAATGTACCTAGAATATAGATGTAGAGGAACTGTGCTGCAGTTATCTTTATGTACAAATAATAGGCTAGTTTAATTTTCTATCAGTTACCTTACTTAGAGTACCCTGGAGAGAAAGAAAAATCTGATATAAATTTTGTGTAATATTGTGAATAGTGTATGTATTTGGATGGAGCCAATGTGCATCACAAACATGTCATAACTATATACATTATATAGGCTATGTATTCAGTGGGTACAAAATTATAACATAATAATACACAGGTGACCCTAACTCATATTACATTTCAGAAGACAATATCTTCAGCTGTTTTTCCATTTCTGAAAAAATTTTAGTTGTATATGTACTTCATTATGCAGCCTTAATACAGATTTGCATACATTACTTGCCTGTTCATCGAAGAATATGATTGACAGATTAATTTTTGCTTATTTTTAAGGTCAAAAGGAGGTTTTTAATTAATCATATTAACTATCTGATAGAAAAGAGAGTAAATAGCCACTGTCAAATTAGCCTTAATTAATCCATACTTTGTAAGTAAAGAGTGGTTGGTAATTTAATATATTTTTTTACCTTCCAATCTAACCATTGACTATATATACAATGCTCAGCATAGAAGAGAGGTTAATAATATGAGAAAATAGTTCTTAATTAACTAGAAGAATATTTACATATTTAAGGGTAGGAACTCTTTAGTTGTCATCCACGTGTTATATTTTCTTCCATATACAGAATGAGAAAACAAACTTTAAAAATGTCACAAACAGAAACAACAGTCAAAGTATAAGCTTGAGGGAAATAATCCTAATACATGATAAGGAGGTCATATCCTTTATATACAAAAGCAGTAAGGAATGTTATTTTTAGATGGAATATAAAACTGAAACCTTGACCTTTACTTATTAAAGATCTCTTAAGAATCTCTGGGAGATGACAGGGTTAATAGTTTTTCCCTTACTACATTCTCTTTACATTTTAAAATTCCTCTATAATGTCCTGATTGCTACTTGAAATCTATATTAATGCTGTGGGTGAAATGTAGAAATTGGATTATAATAAAAAAATAAAAATCATTAGTGAAAACAAAGTAAATTAACAACTCTGTGCAGCTGCTAAAAATATTTTTATAAATTAAAAATTTTCTGTTGTTTGTTGTATATTGTTTGATGCTTAAAAAGCTAAACATTTTAATATAGAATATATGCATTTTTGTCAGTAAAAGTACTTATAATATTTTAAAAGTTTTTCATTTTTAAGTCTCTTTCTCTAATACAGACGCACATTTTTTCTGACATTAGCAAATTTTCATTTGTTCAAATATATTTTCTGATTTTTTCTTTAATGTCCATGATATGTTTGTTCAAATGTATATCTAAGGGCACCTAAGATTGTTTCAAATTGTTGTACTTTAAATTTGCTTACCCTCATAATAAACAAATATTATATTAGTGGTTAGTGATGAATATTTTCAGGTAAAGGATGGGGATGGGTGCTGCCCAACAGATGTCTAATATGGTAGATACTGGGCATGCAGCTTTCAAACACTTGAAATGTAGCTAACAAAACATAAGAACTGAATTTTAATTTTATTCAATTTTAATTAATTTAAATTTAAATAGCCACAATGGCTTGTGACTACCATATTAGATAGTGCAGACTTAGACTTTAGTAACTTTACAAAAGTCACACTGAAATGGATTGGAGCCAGAGGTGGGATTAGAACTAGGATCTCACTCTAGTCTTGCAAGTGTGGAGTACACGCAGATATTTCTAAGTGTATCAGTGAGTTAACAAGTATGATAAACAGGTCTTCTCTGGTGTCATAATTTGTTTTACATTTAAATCATTTTCTGTATGTATAGGAAAATGCTGTTTATATAAATGCTATAAGGTAAATACTCTCAGTAAACAAGTGGAAATACTATCAAAGTCCAAATAAATGGCTTTTTCTTGGTACTCACTTTTATGTGCAAGAGACTAAAGAAACAAATGAGACTTCTAATTCAGAAAAACTATTTCAAGACACATAATCTAGGGTATTTCAATGGATATATATGGATGTCGACCAACTGCCTGCATGTCTGCATCCCTCTTGGTCCTCTTTCACCACACTGCTGGACCACCCTTCATCTTGAACTCTTCTTCGGCTTCCTGGGCATTCTTACAGGGTTTCCTGCCCTTCTGCCTAGTCTATTATCTTTTCTTTCACTTCTTTTTCCTTCTGCCCCTTAAATGTAGATTTTCCCTTTGGTTTTGCCTTTGGTCTGCTCCATCACTTCTGTGCTCTTTGATTTCTGTACTCTATCTCATGGTTTCCACTGTCACCTTTATCCAGACAGCTACTCCATTGTAATGTACTTACCCTATGGAAAAATAATCAGCACAGAAAAAGAATAAAGCTCATCATGTAGAGTGTTAACAGACTGCCTCTAAAAACATTGTGGCATTTTCCTCCAACACATGGACTTAGATGTGGATGGAAGAGTTATAAGAATACATTTTAGGAAGACTTTTCTTCCCCTTTTCTTTTCAGCCCAGTATACTGGTATACATTTTCCCCAAACTCACTAATTCATAGTTACAAGTTTTTAAGAGTATCGTTTTCTACCATTGTGGTTTTAATAGCACATATACAGAGTTCCAGCTATATCATAATTTAACCAGGCTTTTGTAGGAAGGCCATTGTTTACAGAACTCTTTGTGAAATGGTTTCTATGGAGAAAAAAGTTTCCAAGATGGAACTTAGAATCTTGGCTCTTACCTCTGCTTAGCAAGAAGGGAACAAACCACTTCCCTGCCATCTCAGGTGCCAAGGAACCTTTCCACAACCACACCCTGGAGCAGGAGCTAGCTGGCATCCCTGCTTTTCCTTGGTACAAACAAGGATTCTGGGAAGGAAGGCGATTTGTTTCCCAAGCAGCTTCAGTGCCCACTGCAAAGAGAATTTTGTAGTGTGGAAGTAGGTGGCAAAAAGGTACAAAATATTCTTAAATCTGGGATCCCTGAACCGGGGACATACATGTTTTATCTAGGAGGAAAGGTAGACATTTCTTCTAAATCTACATTAACAGATGTGTACTAGAAAAGAACAGACATTACTTTCAAATGGTTTTGGTTGACACTCTTTTTTGTCATTTTCTTTCCATGTATAAGAGTATAAAATTAAATATGGTTTCTAGTTGACATTAGTCAGTATAATCATGAATGAAAGTAGATATTTTGGGGCAATACTCCACTGGAATACCTTAAACAACTACAGGAATGGTAACTTGGTTCTTCTGCAACCCTTAAATATTATATACAATAAATCACAGTAATCAGTCCTTTAAGAGTAAGGCCGATTTCTGGACATCACAATGATCTTAAAGGTCTACACATGATAAAATCTCCTATGACATTTCTAATTTTGTAAAGACAATTGTAAAGACACGGAAGCCTGAGGCTGCCTGTGGTCAAACAAGACTGTAAACTTTTCTTCTTCTCAAACTTTTTCCTTTCCTTTCCTTTCTACTTAGCAGCTTTATTACTATCTTTGGGTTCTTCCTTTTTCCTATCTCTAAATAAGAGAAAATGTGAAGATTGCACTTTCAAACTGTGTTTTTAGGTTGATTCCCCCACTTCTACTCCTTTCTAACTAGTACTTCAGCTTCTACTTGGGGGCTTCCACTGGGATATCTCATCAGTAACTCAAACTTACCATTTAAAAAACCAAACTCATCTCTTTTCACTCAGCAAACAAACTTCTGATTTCTCTATTTCTCTCAACAGCATCACTATTTTCTGTCATCCAAACTAAAACTGGTCATCTTTTATTTCTCCTTCTCCTTGTTCTTTATATCCACCAAATTGCATAGTCAGTCCCTTTATGTTTAGTGTCTTTTGTGTTTACCGCATCATTTCTTCTGCCATTAGTACTTCTCATTACCTTATGCTTAGCTGTAACTGTTCTTTTAACTGGCATCTTTGTCTTAAGTGTGTCTCCCTCCAACCTATCTGATCCAACTTCACAATCATCTTTTGGTTGTTAAGAATAATCCACCTATTAGTTATGTCCTTTGCCTTTTCACTTAACCTATTTAAAAACGTATGCTTTTAGCAGGACTATTTGGTACCTGTTCCCTTACATATCAAGTTCTACATCAAAGCTTGATGGAAAGAGACAAAAACAAGAATGACTATCATACATCCTTTTCTGATCTTAGCACAAAAACCTGGGTACTAATGGTGCATTTTAGATTTACCTCTCTCAGTTTATTCAGAATTGAGCAATTAGTTTCAGTGTCAGAGATGCAACCTGCTATACGGCTGTATTTTATGTGTATATGCAAAGCTGAGAGAATGTAGGTGGTGAACTCTGGGAGATTTGTAGGATGAGAAAGAGCAAGTGGACTGGCCTTGTGTCTCTTATTTTGGTCAGTAACAGAGGCTAACCAATCTTTCACAGTGGCTGGCTCTTGAATTTCTGATTTAGGTTCACAGTAGATATTTGTTGAATGACTGTAGTCTAAATTGGCTCAAATCATGACAAAATTATAGGTTACTCTAAGTCTGCATTCCATATAATTCAAATTCCTTTTTAGTATTTAATCCTCAGATGATTATTTGATTTTCACTGAGTATGTGCAAGGGGCACACACAAATGCAGTTACAGTGATTCTCTCTCAGAGGTGGAGTTGCGGGGAAGGGTTTTTTCATATGATATTTTTAAATGAGCATGTCAATTTTAACAATGAAAACCTAATGAAAAATAAAATACCTAAAAAAACATAAATAACACAATTATCTTAGGGACTTTTCTGAAACTGTTTTGGAACATAGTCTAAGTCAAGAAACTTGGATTAAATGTTGTAAGCTATTTGGTGGCCTTTCCTTGGTAAATTTACTGTGTGATACACCATTATCACTTAGTTACTTTTTCTTATTCATCCTGACGAAGAAACAAAATACAGTAGTTCTTTAAAACAAAAGGTGCGGTGGGGACCCAGGCTTGTCACTGAGCCTCTATTAGAAAGGACGTGTACTTTAAATAAGGAAAAATAATTACCACGGAAAAAGAGTAACATTCTAACGTAAGGAGGTTTAACAGACTGCCACTAAAAGCACTACAGCTTTTTATAAAACTACTCAAAATATTTGTCAATAAGGAGTTTCTGACCGCTCAGGAGAAATGTTTTCACATCCGTAGGCACACGGGATTATCAAGATTTGAAAAGGAATAAATTGTTAAAATAGTTGCAAAATGTTTTCTTCATTATCCTATCACACCTTTCCTATCAGCTCTCTTTCTTTTCCCCCATGAGCATAACTTTCCTCCCTGTGCATTTCCCATTATGGTCTAATTTTCTGGGAACGTAAATTATCACCAAAGTGGATACAGCCCTACTAAAGCGTTAAGTGGGCAATCTGTCTTTGAATGTTTTTCTGACACAAACAGTGCGGCACCCGTCAAACAGCAGCCTGGAGGGTTAAAGAATACAAAGCTGGGTGAGGAAGTCTTTGCGGAGGGAGTGGGAAGCAGCCCCTCTACTCGGTTGTCCTTTGGCTCCCTGCACCTCAAACTGCGGTCAGCCTTGGCTCTCCGGTCTTTCTAAATGGGCTCCTGTCTCTGCCCACTCATACTGGGGTGTGGGCCTACGGGTGCTGCACCCGGTGGCGATAGTCTAGATGCGCCAAGCAATTTTTTAGGGGGTCCAAGTCAGTGCAGAGATACCTGTCTTCGAGTGAACTGATTCTCTCTAGCCTCAGGGCTTGAGTTTTCCTCTTTTTATGGTGCGGTGTCTAGGTGGCTCTGACAGCCTTGAGGCCGCTCGTCTGCTCCTCCTCTCCAACGAGGCTCCCACTCCGAGGCCCAAGTCCTCCTTTTCCCGTTCCGTGCGCACCCCTCACCCCTCGTATTTCCTCCTTCTCGGGGAACCCTCGCATTTCCTCGGTCCCCTCCACGCCCCGTTTTCCCCCGCCCGCCTCCAGCCACATGACAGGAAGGGCTCCGCCACGCGACGTCACTGTCGTCTGCACCCCCGCCCCTGTTCTCCCCCCGCACAGCACGCAAGGGGCGGACGGCGGGGGGGAGAACGTGGTCAGCGCGTTCCGCTCTCCCCAACCAGAAATCGCCAGAGCGTTGCAGCGGCCGCAGCCGAGGCGGCGCGCGGGTTCCCGGATGTGCGCCGTTCGCCGAAGCCCCGCCCTCGCCGCCGGCTCCTCGCGCGCCCCCGCCCTCCGCCCCGCTGCGCCCCGCTTTCCCCTCCCTCTCCTGCCCTCCCCCGTTTTCGTGCCTTGAGGTTGCGGGTCAGCGCGAGCCACCGCAGTGAGTCCGTCACGGCTCCGGCGCGAGCGCGAGGCTGCAGCCCTCGAGCCGCCTGGCTCCCTTTCCCCCTTCTCCCCTTCTTGTGCTTCTCTGTCTCTCCTCTTTCTTGCCGTGTCTTCTCCCGCTCTGTCTCTGAATCTCGACCTTAATTTCTCTTCTGCCAGCCCGCTCCCGCGTGCCCAGTCACCCAGCCGGCGCGGGCCCCGTGGCGCCGCTTCCCCTCCCCCAGCCTGCACCCCCTCCCCCGCGGGCGTCCTGAGGGCCGCAGCCGCCCCAGCCGAGCGCAGCTGGGCCGCCGCCGCTTCCTGCGGGACCCGTTTGAGCGCCGACACTCTCCTCCGCCCGAGCGAGCCGCTGACCGCCCAGCAAAATGGTGAGACCTTTGCTTCCCCGATACACCATCCCTCCCCAGCCCGCCGCCTCCAAGGGCGGCGGGCGGGGGCGAACCCCGACGCCCCCGGTCGGCTTCCCCCGGTGGAAGATTCGAGAGACCCGGCCCGGCTGGTGCCGCGGCGGGTCCATGAGAGCCCTCTGCAGCCGGAGGGCGCCCGCGGCGGGCCGACTGCTTGACAGGGCAGCGAGGCCCCGCGGCGGTACCCCGAGCCTCTGCGAGGCGCCCCTCGCTCCCTCCATCCGCGGCTGCCGCGATTCCGTCCTTGCCTGGTCCCCCCTCTCCCTGGGCCATCGGCCTCGTACTGTCTCCCTCCGCCGTCGCCCTGCATTACTTCTCCGGACCCTCCACGTGGACCCCCCTCTTTCGCCCCTAGACTCTTTTAAGTCCAGGCATATTCCGAAATCCTGTGAAAATGCTATGTAGCCAAAGGGTTTCATATAAGACCTACTTTCTCTCCAGAGCTGCCCTTTCTCCCATTCTCACTCCATTTTCAAGCCCGGAGTCTGGGCAGGAATCCTGCCACTTACTTCCCCCGTCATCTGTTAGTATTTATTTCGCTGCTGTTTGCTTCTTTTTTGCTGCTGCTTTTCTCTCTGCACTGGCGAACCGGAAAGTCCAAGGTGTATGTTTTCGTAAACAATCTCACTCGGTCTTTGGTAAAGGAGGATACTTGTTTTTTAATGCTTCCTTACTACCCAGCGTTTTTAGTTTTCTTTGTTACCTCTGTAAATCTCTCGTGGTGGTGGTTTTTTGAATCATGGCGATTTAAATTTGTCTTTCCTTACCCTCACATTAATCCCTAGGTAGAATTCACTGCTGTAGTGTTTCAAACCGACGCTAGGGGTGTGTCTCCCTCCTCAGTCACTGTGGCCAAGAAATCAACGACGCCCTTTTAGCCTGTTACCTTACCGGTTCTCTTGCTCCTGGTAGCCAGGGGGAGTTCCCTGTTTGTAATCAAGAATTGTATTTATTCATAGTACAAAAAATTAGCAGTTTTCCATAAGTATCAGATATTTTAACATGTGATGTGGTTGTTAACACTTTTTCTGAAAGTTTAAACAGTTGTCCAAAGATTTTTAGACTGACGTGAGATAATTTCTTGCACTTTTTAATTGTATTTCACCCTGTATGTACATTTTACGTATTTAAAAATAGAATGGTGGATTGGAGAACAAAGAAATTCTGTTTGCAATTTAAAATCAGTTTGGTGTGAGTATAGGGGAAGAACGTGAAAATAGGATTTTTCAAGTAAGTTAGCTTTAAAATACAGGACAAACGATTAAGTGCACTTTTAAGTGTACTTAAAATCCAGATTAGGAGCAGATTTAATAAATGATTAGTGATTTTGATGTGTAGCGGAAGTGTTTCCCTGTCAACGTGGTAGGCAGCTCAGAGACAACTTTGGCTCCCAAAGGCAAAAAAACTCAGGCTTTTCACAGAAACAACTTAGATCAGAGGCATTCGTATAGTACAGTCTTTTTGTTGGTGTAGTTTTTGGAGTTATGAATTGCAATTTTGAAACTTCTTTATATATGTATTTTACTCGAAGGCCAGGATCTTGAAGGTATTTGTCCATTGCAGCGAATGTTTTTACTTGTATTTATAAACAGTACATCTTGAGGGACAGTCATATAGCCTTTTGTTTGTTATTATTAGTAGAGTGATCTGGTTCAAAATAGTTTTTTCCCCCTGTAGTGCATCTCCCTAAGCCTCACTTCTTTTTTGAGCATCAGACTGAATTTTGGAAATTCTCTTTTAGCTCTTAAATTTGTTTTCCTATGGTGCTCATTGTTGCCTTATCTTTTAAAAATACGATTTACCATACAATATTGTTTTCTTCCAGGTCATTATTTCCCTCTTCTTTCCATTTGCCTTTTTAGTCTTTGTTTTCTGATTCATTCTTGGCTCTTTTTTCTACCATCCTCTCAATGCCATTTCAGGATCTACATACTTTGCCATGACAGTGGCACCCCAAATTTAGCATTATTTTGGTCTGCTGAGTGTAGTGGTGGTTTGAAAGTATCAAGATGATACCTCTAGCTTAGCTCTGCCATATGGGATATTGAATAACTCAAATAAATTGGGCTTTGGAGTGATGTGATTCATTTTTCTAGTCAATTGAGCATACGGTTTGGAAAATTTTCACTCTCTTTGGAAAAGGTTTATTATAACTGAGTATCATGAAAATATTTACATTTTTGTTAACAGATTTTAATTTATAAATAACACTGATTAATTCAGATAAGGGAAAAATAAAAAGGCTTATTGATTGAACCTATCCAGACTCTTTTCTGACAGGCATTTTACTTGCTACTTTAATAGTAGGTTTTTTCTTTTTTTTTTTTCCCTGAGAGTTAAGTTTTTCCTGCTCTTCACCTCTATTTGAGTTTTAAACTTGAGCATTCAGGTGGGATGAAGACTGTATGTGTATAAAAATCTCAGTGCTGAGCTCCTTGAAGTTTTCCCTGAATCATAAATGGTCAGTTATCTGTGATAAGTAAATAGATGCTTATTTATTGAAATAAATAGGTATCTTCACAATATTTTCTATAGGTAGGCATGTATAGTTTTAGGTAGAGTACTTCAGTGTTAGTAGGTGTTTGTAGGGGCATTTTTTAAAACAGTTAATTTCATGTATGAAAAACTGTATTTATCTTGGACTTAGTATAATTTAGGAATATGGTCATATTTTTTGTACTTGTTTTTGTTGGAATAACTAATAAAGGATTTTGTTCTGGAAGCATATAGTAACAGTGCGTAAGTAATTAGCTTTCTTCTAAATTTTGTTTCTTAGGGCAACCTTAAATTTTAAAAGTGACCTTCCTTGTGCCTCTGTGTTTTTAAACTTTTTATTAAAATTACCTCCATACTTTGTAAATAAAAGTTAATGCACATTTATTGCTGTCTGTGATAACTGCATTTAGAGTTGTATACAACATATCCTAATTCAGATTCTGTAGCAAAGAAAGGCTACTTAAAAAAAAAAAAAGCAACCCGTTGTATGGCAGGATTAAAATTGGTGTCAGTCATATGGAAAAAGTTTCTCGACTCATTATGTCCTGTAGTGCATGAGAAAATTAGAAAAGCTCAAAGTACAAGGTAAAGAAGCTGACTAAGGGTCAGTCAGCAAGGGGAAGGGACAGACAAGTGTGGGAGGATCAGGCATCTGTCATAGGTAGTAAGGCAAGCAAAGTACCAGGCAGTATAAGGAAGTCAGCTTGGTTGAGCCAGGAAGATTAAGTGAGTCAGACTGTGGGCCCAGTCTGAGCAAGCAACAGGGATTCATTCATATCAACAAATACTTACAGATTTTGCCTGCTGTTCACTAGTTGCTGTGTTGGGTTGTGGAGGATGTTAAAATAATTAAGGCAGGTTTTCTACCTTCATTTAAGTATAGAACATAAGATAAATGCCAGTGGGTGTGAAAAAGTGTGAGTTAAATGAATAATATACACAAAGCCTGATAGAAATTAAGGATAGAGCAAGATCAGTTTTATCTGGGATTAGGGAAAATTTTAAGAAGGAGGTGACAGTTGAGGGTGGTGGTCTAAAAAGATTATTAGGATTGCACTAGTCAGAGTTGAAGGCAGCTAGGAAAAGACTAAATCCTGGAGATAGGAAGAGACATGTATTTGAAACACTCAAAATGTGGTTCTTGGACCAGAAGGAAAAGCATCATCTGGGAACTTACATGGTCCCACTCTGGACCACTCTGGAGATGGACCCAAGCAGTGCAGATTTATAGGTTTTCCAGGTAATTCTGATACAGGCTAAATTTTGAGAGCCACTGTTTAGAGAATAGCAAATAGTGTATTTATTTAAATTTTAGTTGAGTATCTATTATTATCGCTAGCACTGACTTTCAAACAAAACATAATTGTGATTTCCAAGGAACTTAAGTGGGTTAAAGAATTCAATTATTATGCAGTGTGATACGTTAAAGACAGAAGTATGAGATATGCCTCTCAGCCAGGTCGTCATGACTGGAGGGTAGGGAGTTAGGGTGGAAGGGAGAAGAGGGTGGTCTGGTAGATTGAGGCAGGATCATAGGGAGGGTTGTGTATCATGGGAAAGAGTTCACATTTTTTTCCTAAGGAAGTTGTTATCTTAAGTAGGATGATGAAATTGTGTCATTTACTTTTTTGGAGAGATCAATCTGATGACCATGTGGAAAATTAAATAGGATAGATGAATCTAAACATGGGGACCAAGTAAGAAATTATTATAGTAATGTGAGAAATGTGGACCTGAAAGGGTGTAGTAACAGTGCATGTGGAGAGGAGGGACCAGGTATGAGCGTTTTGGAGGTAGAAGATTGCACTTAGTGACAGTTGGATTGTGGGGGAGGAAAAGAGTAAATCCTGCCATGGTTTCTGGCTCGAGTGACTGGATAGATGATAATGCCATCCATTCAATAAATATTTATTGAGTGCCTGCTTGAGTAAGATTTGATTCTAGGGATACATGGGAAATACAGTCCTGTCCTTAAGAAACTTCCACTTTGCTGGAATGACTTTGTTTCATCTCTAGTCCTCTCATCATTTGGTAATTCATGCTTGGAATTCTGTGTTGCAAGATTCTAAGTTCAATAGGATGGAGTATTGTGAAATATTACAACGCCTGCTGTGTAGATATCATGGTCTAGGAGGCAGCAGAAGGAACTTGGTAGCCTGGAGGTAGGAAGAGGTAGTAAGTGTTTGAGCAGTGGTCAAAAAGTGGATCATGAACTAGGAGCATCAGATCAGCATCATCTGTATCCTTGTTAGAAATGTGTATTCTTTGTCTAGGAGATACACAAGATTTGGGGGAGTGATGATGATTTCTATTTTGGGCATGTTGAATTTAAACTAGTGGGGTATCTAGTGGAAATGGCCAATAGGCAATTGGCTATATATATTTGGAGCTCAGATGAGAAATCTGCGTCTGGATTAAACATTTGAGCACTATCAGTATTTGTATTACCTAGTAGTGGAAGACATTAAACTGAATGAAATCCTATAGAGAATATAAAATGAGAAAAGAGGGCAAACCCTTAAGAACAGTGAATTTAAGAGGTAGGTTGAGGATGAGGAACCTGTGGAGGTTGAGAATAAAAAAGCTAGAGAGAGAGTTGGAAAGTTAGCAGAGTGATACCACATTTGAAGGAGTCAGCAGTGCGTAGATATTAGAGATAGGGAAGAGACACTTAAAAGTGTCTTTTGGAGGGATCAGGAGAGATCTGGTGGCTTAGGCAACAAGGACCAAAAACCCACCATTTTATTACTGGTAGCAGGGAAAGCCAGGATGCAGTGAGTTGAGGAATAAGTGGGTAACCAGACTGTTCTGTAATTCTCACTAGAAGGAAAGAAGATGAAAGCTGGGGAATTTAAGTTTGAGGAAGAATATATTTTGGGGTTAAGGGAATAAGCCAACAAAGAGCCATTGAAGTTTTAAAGGGAGAAGGTGGAGTTAATAGATGGCAGTCCCAAGGAGGTAGGAGGGAATATGACTGACTATCCTTAAACAAGAAGAGAGGTTTTTCTCATCTGTTAAACATGAGAGGGAAGTAGGTAAAAATGAAAACTTACAAAGGTCATAGTCTTTAAGACAGTAACTTTAAATCCTAGGTAATGAAAATAACATTGCAAGTAAATAAAAGCTCTGAGAATGCAGACTTGTCTTTGTCTTTTCATTGTTATGTTCCAAATACTTGACATATAATAAATAGATCCCAAGGTGTTTGAAAAAGAAATGTATGAATAATAAGTGGACTAAAGGAGTAAGAGCTGATGAGACAGTGGAGGGGATGTCAGTTCATTTTTTGAGACGTTTATGGAAGAAAGAACAAAGAAAGGATTAGTGTTTTTCAGTTTGAAGTTCTTTTTTTAGGGTAGATGTTACTGTTTAGAATTAGAAGAGAAGCCAGAAGAGGGCGCTGTAAGAAAGGATGATTAGTGGAACGACTCCTAGAAGTGGTAAGAACGAAGAGGGATAAAAGGAAAGCAGAGACATCGAAAGAGAGGGGAAAAAATCAGCGTGGAGAGACGTGGCTATGGTAACATGTGTTTTAATATAATGGAGTTTATGCTATTGGTCTAAATCATCTCAGTAACATGAGATAGTTTGAGGCAAGATCAGTTCCTGAAGTTGAGATTGAGGTTTTGGGTAAATGGAGTGAGATTGAGGGTAAGAAGGAGTATGGAAAAAGATTATCATATTGGGGGGTTGATAAGGAGGTAAGAGGGTATTAAGTAAATATCATTAAATAGTGATAAATAGTAGGCAGACCCAGGATGGGGCAACAGTGGCTGAGTGGCCTAAGAAATTAATCTAGGACAACACGAAGTTACACAAGAAAAGAGCTTAATACTGCCTTGGTCTTTGCTTTAGTAACTCCTGATCAAGTGATGAAAGTCTAAAAGGAACCATTTTTTGAGACCAGCTTTTATGTAAGGGACCACTGAGTTGGAGATTGGTAAAAATTCTTAAGTTCTTGTTCTGTTTTTGTTTTGTTTTTAAGTTCTAAAGACACTATTAATACATTTGCTTAAAAAGTGAAATCATACTGAAAGGTATGAAGTAGAAAGTAAATCTCCTGTCCATCTCTTTGCCTTGTATTGATCTCTGTTGAATTTCTTATGTATTCTTTCAGAGGAAGTTTTTTTTTTGTGAGTTCTTTTCTTCTTCTTTTAAACCTGTGCCAGTGTAGATTTACTAATTTTTTTAAAATTTAGTTATTTATCAGAAAGATTGCAGAGGTCAGACTTGAGGTTTTAATATCATCCTCTAAGTTACTCATTATAGTCCTTTTTTTTTGCAGGGTTTTAAACCATATTTTGATGTAACATTGAATGAAAAACAATTCAGCATAATTTTTATAATCAGGTAGCAATTTCATAATGATTAAGGTTGGTACTTTAACAAGGGTCTGAATTATGACAGTATTCTTGTGAAAATACTCTTAGGGAAGATAATACTATAACTTCTTTTGTATTTTTTCCACTTATTACCTTAAGTTTAGCTGTATGAATAACAATTTCTTAAAAAGAGAAAATGAACTCCAACGTATAATGGATAAAGGATCTATTTTATTTCAAGCTTGCCAGACCAAAATTTCTTCCTCACTTTTAGCCTTCCAAATAAACCTTTTCTTCAACAGCCCACATCCACACTCTCCCTTTCTGAATTTTCTTCTTGTATTCCTTTACCCTCCTCGTGGTTATGGGTTCACAGTATAATTATACCTAATGTATAGATCTGGTGCAGGAATAAAATTTTGAAATGAGATGTGATTAATATATGTTTTTGGGTTTGTCTTTGGTTTTTATGGTCTTGTACTATAAAAATATTTAAAACACTTGAAGATTTCTGGAGGATATCCTTTAAAATTTAGCACTGACAAATCAAGAAGTTACAAGTTCTTACAGGTTTCATCCTCAGACAGTTTTTTTTTTATTGTTGATGTACAATTACTTGAACAACATTATGGTTACTAGACTCCCTCTATTATCAAGTCCCCCCCACATACCTCATTACAGTCACTGTCCATCAGCGTAGTAAGATGCTGTGGAATCATTACTTGTCTTCTCTGTATATACTGCCTTTCCCATGTACCTCCCCCCACTACATTATGTGTGCTAATCGCAGTGCCCCTTTTTCCCTCTTATCCCTCCTTTCCCATCCATCCTCCTCAGTCCCTTTCCCTTTGGTAACTGTTAGTCCATTCTTGGGTTCTGTGAGTCTGCTGCTGTTTTGTTCCTTCAGTATTTTCTTTGTTCTTATACTCCACAGATGAGTGAAATCATTTGATACTTGTCTTTCTCTGCCTGGCTTATTTCACTGAGCATAATACCTTCTGGCTCCATCCATGTTGTTGCAAATGGTAGGATTTGTTTTCTTCCTATGGCTGAATAATACTCCATTGTGTATATGTACCACATCTTTATCCATTCATCTACTGATGGACACTTAGATTGCTTCCATTTCTTGGCTATTGTAAACAGTGCTGCAATAAACACAGGGGTGCATATGTCTTTTTGAAACTGGGCTGCTGCTTTCTTAGGGTAAATTCCTAGGAGTCAAATGGTATTTCTATTTTGAGTTTTTTGAAGAACCTCAATACTGATTTCCGCAATGGCTGAACTAGTTTACATTCCCACCAGCAAGTGTAGGTGGGTTCCTCTTTCTCCATGTCCTCGCCAACATTTGTTGTTGCTTGTCTTTTGGATGTTTGCCATCCTAACTGGTGTGAGGTGATACCTCATTGTGGTTTTAATTTATATTTCTCTGATGATTAGCGATGTGGAGCATCTTTTCATGTGCCTGTTGGCCATCTGAATTTCTTCTTTGGAGAAGTGTCTGTTCAGCTCCTCTGCCCAGTTTTTAATTGGCTTATTTGCTTTCTGTTTGTTGAGGTGTGTGAGCTCTTTATATAATTTGGATGTCAGCCCCTTATCGCATATGTCATTTATGAATATATTCTCCCATACTGTAGGATGTCTTTTTGTTCTACTGATGGTGTCCTTTGCTGTGCAGAAGCTTTTTAGTTTGATGTAGTCCCATGTGTTCATTTTTGCTTTCGTTTCCCTTGCTCAAGGAGATGCATTCAGGAAAATGTTGCTCATGTTTATACTCAGGATGGTTTTGCCTATGTTGTCTTCTAAGAATTTTATGATTTCATGACTCACATTATAGGCCTTTGATCCATTTTGAGTTTACTTTTGTATATGGTGTTAGACAATAATCCAGTTTCATTCTCTTACATGTAGCTGTCCAGTTTTGCCAACACCAGTTGTTGAAGAGTATATCATTTCCCCATTGTATGTCCATGGCTCCTTTGCCATATATTAATTGACCATACATGCTTGGGTTTATATCTGGGCTCTCTATTCTGTTCCACTGGTCTATGGGTCTGTTCTTGTGCCAGTACCAAATTGTCTTGATTACTGTGGCTTTGTAGTAGAGCTTGACGTTGGGGAGCTTAATTCCCCCTACTTTATTCTTCCTTCTCAGGATTGTTTTGGCTATTCAGGGTCTTTTGTTGTTCCATATGAGTTTTAGAACTATTTGGTCTAGTTCATTGAAGAATGCTGTAGGTATTTTGATAGGGATTGTATTGAATGTGTAGATTGCTTTAGGCAGGATGGCCTTTTGACAATACTAATTCTTCCTAGCCAAGAGCATGGGATGAATTTCCATTTATTAGTGTCCTCTTAATTTCTCTTAAGAGTGTCTTGTAGTTTTCAGAGTATAGGTCTTTCACTTCCTTGGTTAGGTTTATTCCTAGGTATTTTATTCTTTTTGATGCAATTTTGAATGGAATTATTTTCCTGATTTCTCTTTCTGCTAGTTCATCATTAATGTATAGGAATGCAACAGATTTCTGTGTATTAATTTTGTATCCTGCAGCTCTGTTGAATTCAGATACTAGATCTAGTAGTTTTGGAGTGGATTCTTTCCTCAGACAGTTTTAAGTCCTTTCTTGTGAGTATCATGAGGGCCATGTTGATAGCCCTGTTGCTATTCCGAGAAACATTTCTGTAAATAAGATGTTATTTTGACTTGTTTTTCTCATAGCATTATTAAATTCATTTGTTGTCTAGACAAGTCTTTGTCTTTTGTGTAAATAGAGTATTCATTTTTATTTGTATGTTAAAATAAAGTATGCATTTTAAAACTGAGGTATGAGAGTGAAGTATAGCAACCTACAAAAAGGGATCTAACCTTTACCATTTGCCTTACTAGAGCTATCTATTAGCACTTTTATTTTTCCTTAATCTATCTAGTTCAGGGATCATTTTCTTTCAAATACTCAAAGTATGCTGTCACAAGCAACCTGTTACAGGCATGTGATAATCTGGTATCCTCTAGTATTATTTGGGTATAGGGCGATATTTAATAACAACTGGAATGTCAGGAAAAATAAGTGCTAATAGGTAGTAAGGGAAATCTGTGATTTTATGTGTTTATGTTCGAACAACTTTCCTAACAAATAGAATTTTAGGAGTTATATGCTAACATAGTGTTTCTCAAGTAAAATTTGTGAACATAAAGGTATGCTTCAGCTCTGCCTTCCTGTATGGCTGTCACTCTCTCTTTACCTTTACTATCATGTTTCTAGACTCATCTCTATTGGCTCATTTTCTTGTTTTTTCAGTCTACTACAGTCTAGATTTGTGATGTCCAGTTCAGTAGCCACTAGCTATATGTGGCTATTTAAATTTTATTAAGGTGAATTAAAATTAGAAATTCAGTAGCAGTCACTGTAGCTACACTACAAGTGCTTAGTAGCTACTTCTGGCTAGTGGTCACTACATTAGTGTCTCAATATAGCACATTTCCATCATTACAGAAATTTCTATTAGTGCTGGTCTAGAGAGATTGTACATCTGCATTTCACTGAAACTTACTATTCTGGCATTAATCTTCCAATTTGCATCATGAGATTTGGAGTTGGAAAGATTCGAATTTAGATTTTGGTTCTGCCATTTATAAACTGTGTGACCCTAAGCAAATACCATAAACTCTCTAGACCCTATTTATATTTAGTACATGTATAAAATGGAAATAACGACAGCTCGATTATGGTAACAATAGAGAGTGTCTGGAAATCTAGTAGGTACTCACTAAATATATTTGGTTCTTTCTTCTTTGTAATGTTGGATGTTGTAGGGAACTCTTTAGGTTCTCTTTTGGCTTCTGTGACATTTTCTGCTAGTTGATATTCAACCTCTCAAACCATTTTAAAGCTTTGTTACTTGACAGTCATCTAGGTTTGTTCCAAGTCCCTCTTAAATATGATTGTATCACTTTCCCATTTAAAATCCCATATATATGAGACAAAAATAACGTAACATAGCCCATAGACTCCATAGGTTCTACCTGTTGTTTCCTTTTTTTTAAAATTCAGGTATCATTGATATAAATCGTACATTGGTTTCTAGTATACAACACAGTCGTTCAGCAGTTACCCATATTATTAAATCCTTATCCCCACTAGTGCAGTCCGTATCTGTCAACATAGGAAGATGTTACACAGTCGTTGGCTTTATTCTCCATGCTCTGTTACAATCCCTTTGACCAACTTCTGATTGAGAATTTTTGTACCTCTTTATACCCCTCACTGTCTCTACCACCCACCCCAACTCCTCCCCCATGGTAACCATCAGTCACTTCTCAGTGTCTATGAGTCTGCTACTGTTTTGTTCATTTTGCTTTGAGGTTCCACAAATAAGTGAAATCATATGGTATTTGTCTTTCTCTGCTATTTCACTTAGCATGATACCCTCTAGGTTCATCTGTGTTGTTGCAAATGGCAGGATTTCTTTTCTATGGCTGAATAATATTCCATTGTTTATATGTACCACGTCTTCTTTATTCATTCATCTGTTGATGGACACTTTGGTTGCTTCCATAACTTGGCTACTGTAAATAATGTGGCAGTAAACATAGAGGTGCATGTATCTTTTCAAATTAGGGTTTTTATTTTCTTCAGGTGTATTCGAGGAAATGGAATTACTGGGTTGTATAGTATTTCCATTTTAAGTTTTTTGAGGAACCTCTGTACTCTCCACAGTGGCTGCACCAATTTGTATTCCCATCAACAGTGTAGGAGAGTCCTGTTTACTATTGCTTCTACTTTACGTCTGCCTTCTCTCTTTGCTGTAGCCACATGACATTGTTACATTTTATTCAGTATTGTATGCTGTGTTTTTTCTTCTATTTATTCTACCATCAGAGCCTTTTGCATAGGCTATGGTTTGGAATGCCTCCTAAGTCCCTCAAGTTAGTGACAGAGCCTCTTACCCCTCTACCAGGTCAGTCCATGTTCCTGTGTTACACTGTTTTTTGTACATCTTACATTTTATTGCAGCACATGATTCATTAGTTCTATAGATTTTTAGTTCCTTTTTATCTTCCCATGATTAAATGTGAGTTCTGTGAGAGTGAACATCGTCACTGTCTTATATACCCTTGCTGCCAGCATAGGCCCCTACATACAGGATTTCAGTAAATACTTGTTGAAGGAGTTAATTGAGTGAATGCATGAATTCTTTTTTCATTTTCAAAGTTTATTCATCTCTTATGTACCAGTGATTAATATTTTCAGCCTACATTATTATCTCATGCTGTAGTCTGTGGTTCTAACTGCTTACTGCATATTTATCTAAATAAATATGTCTATAAGACACCTCAGACTCAACTAAGATCACATCATTATCTTCTTCCTATTCATGCTTAATTATTTCTTAATTTTTCTTAATGGAAATAGTGTCTGTCCATTCATTCATTCCTGTCTGGTATACCTTGTGCTTTCTAATTGTTTATTCATTTTTCTTCATTTTACTACAACCTAAGTCTTAAGCAGTCATTTGTTAGTTTGTACTAAAGGAGTATATCCTAGGAATACTGCCTGACCTGGTGTGAGTGTGGAGACTCAGTCACTTACTTGAGGGGACTGTAAGGCATTCCAGTCTGGTTCACATACTATTGTTAAATAGGAAAATGTATTTATGACATGCCCAACATATTAATGTGTTGTGCCATAAAGTAGTGGCAGCTGAATCCAAAATATGCTAACACAACTGAAAAGAAGTGAGCTGCTTAAGAATACAGTACTGTGTACTGTCCACCGCGTTCTTCCTCTTGACTCAGTTTGGCCATTTATCTGGAAGAATTTATTGCACAGTTCCCCTAGATGTTTGTGCATTTTCCTTTATTTTTATAATTTGGCTTTTAATACCCTTATGCTTTTTTTCTTTTCTTAAAATTTTCTTTAAGGTATGATTGATATACACTCTTATGAAGGTTTCACATGAAAAAACAATGTGGTTACTACATTTACCCATAATGCTTTTTTTCTATCACTTCAATGTGTACCTTTAAAAAATCTCATACTTGTTATTTAGCACATCTTTTAGTGTTAATATCCTTATTAGGGTTTTTGTTGGCTAGTACTGTGGTTACAGAGTTGCATAGGTTTTGAATTTCCTCTTCCAACCCTATTTTGTTATTGAGAAGGTGAAGATTTTCAGGAACATAACTATTGTGTCATAGCCAACATGTCCACTCATTTAGATTCCTCCAGACGACTCTTAAATCAACTTCTTCATCCCCATTGCCACTGACGTTGTTGCAGGTCCATTTATTTCTTGGGTGGACTGTTTCTCTAGCCTATTTAATGCTTTGCTCTTTTTGCCTCCACTTTCTTTCTTCACTCTGTCTCCCTTATTGGCACCAGTGTTGTTCTTGTGGGGAAATTTATTGTCACTGCCTTATTTAAAAGTCACTGGTACATCTTCGAGAATTAAAAATCTGAACTCCTTTGCATGGCACTCATGTTCTGATCCTTATTTCTAGCCATCCTTATGTTATAACCAAGTCAGAGTACTTTGTTCTTAAATACCTCATCCTTTTTTGCTTGTTGATGCCTTTGTAAGTACTTTTTCTTGTATCTGCAGTGTCCTTCCCCTTTTTTTCTCTGGCAAACATCAAGATCTTGTTCTAGTAGCGTTCTCTGAAATCTTCCTAATTTCTCCAGGCAATTAATGGTCATTTGTATTGTACTTAGCTTAATTGCTCCCCCTCCTAAACTGTGGGCTCTTCTAGAGCAGTAGATCCATTTTTTTAAATCTTCCTAAAGTCAGTTCCCATTGTGGTATCTCTCCTGTGGTGAAAACGGAAATGACAGATGAATAAGTAGGCACCTGTCCTGTTGGCTTGGGAAGTCAGCTGGGGTGCAGCTTAGTTAGGTGATATTTAGCATATAGGGCTAAGGAGGTCTTTAGAAGTTCTGTGAATAAACAGGTAGAAACACAAGTGGATTGGGCACAATGGGAAAGCTACAGGAAAGGAAAATGCTGTTGATTCTAAAAGTTAATAGGACTTTTATGCTTTAAGATTCTTATTACATATCTGACTAAAGTGTCAGGGTTATGTGTGAGAGAGTGTTTCGTTTTTAAATGGTAAGTGAAGTTTTTCATAATTAAATGAAAGTAAAAGTTTATAAATAATCCTTAGTGTTGCTTATATGTGCTGATATATCTTAAATTTTTGTTCTAGATAAATTCTAGAACAGCTGATAAGGTGAGACTGCAACTCGAGAAATCTTTAATTTCCTTATTTAGCAACTGTTTATGTTCACCTACTAATATATTAAACATAGTGTATAGGCACAAAGGTGAAACAAAGACAAGATGTAGACCCAAAGGCATCACAGAGTAGATTAAGTCATGCATGGGATGCATATATAATACAATATAGTAAGTGTTTCAGTAGAGCTATTATATAGTGTTAGATTTCTTTTGATCACTCTGCTCACCCTGTTTGAACTTAACATGTAGCAGCTACGTGGACATTTTATTCATTCTAGTCACATTACTCATGGAATAGAGTTGTATAATGTCAAGCAGTTACTTAAATGCTGAAGAATAATGCAGTCATTTTGTTGTTTATGTTGCTTTCATTGAATTTTGTTTGATAATAAGAGCCATAATATGATGTCGTGGAACAAGTGTGAGATACACAATTGGAAGAACTATATTGGAATGACCTGCATTTAAAATATATATCTATGTATATAATACATTGGTAAAATGTCCCCAGACTGCCTTATTCTGAGTTCTTGTGAGTATTGGGTAAGATAATTACCTATGATGCATTATAAAGGGCAAAATTGCTGTTTAAAGTTTAAAAAATTGAACTACTAAAAACTAGTGTGTCTAGGTTTCATAATTGCTTCATTCTAATTTCTTTGCAGCTCTCTGTCTAGTAATGTACTTACTAACAAAGTAGAAAATGTTACCAGAGTGTTCTGGGCTACAAGTAACAGAATACCTACTACCCAACTAAAAGTGGCCTAAATAACAAGGAATGTATTATTTCACAAAATAAGAAGCCCTGAGCCAGAGACTTATGGGTTGGTTCAGCAGTTGATCAGCTTCATCAAGGACTTAGGTCTGGTTTACTTGAAGGCTCTGTCTATTAAGAGATGTCCACTACAATTTCAGGCACTGATACTGGCTGAAAAAGAGTGGGAAACACTTCCTCTTGTTTATCTATTTATTAGATTGTAGGTCTATACCAGGTTTTTTCTTAGGTCCCCCCTTGCATTTCCTGTGTTTCTTGCATGTTAGAAAAAGACCAAACTCCTTACTCTGGCAGTTAAGTCCCCCCCGCCTCCACCGCATGTTGTATTGAGAAATAATCGACATACATCAGTGTAAGTTTAAGGTGTATAGTGTGATGGTTTTACATATGTTGTGAAATGATAACTTCAGTAAGTTCATCATCTAATAAGGTAGAACAAAAAGAAAAAGAAGGAAAAAAAAGAATTTTCTTATGTGGAGAACTCAGGATTTATTATTCTCTTAACTTTCCTATGTATCATACAGTAGTGTTAAGTATAGTCATCAGGTTGTACATTGCATCCCTAGTACTTAGTTATCTTATTAACTGGAAGTTTGTACCTTTTCATCACCCTCCTTTAAGGCAGTTAAGTTCTTAAAACTGGCCCTAGCTTACTTTCCATCACCAGAAACTAGGCCTTATGGTAGTAAAAACAATCTCATCAATATTTTATTTGGTACTTTGGACAAAAGTCAACAGATTACTGATGGGACTGTAAGCAGTGAAAATTATATCTGGCTTCCGATGTAATACTGTACCTTTTACCTCACTAGAACTATCTATAACCCCATGTCGTTCTATTCTAATTTTTTTTAACCCAAAATTATTCTAATTTTTTTTAACCAAACTTAATTAACCAAAATTCTGCCTCTTTCCAAAGGACATCCTCTGCCTTGCAGCCCCTTCAAGAGAAGGAAAGCTGTTCATTTTAAGTTAGGGATTGGTTTGTAGTTGAAATTGTGTTAAATCAAGAGTTGGAAAACTTTTTCTGTTAAGGATCGGACAGTAATTATTTTAAGCTTTGTGGGAGATACAGTGTTTTGCAGCTATAGACAATACATAAATAAGCATAGCTGTGTTCAAATAAAGCTTCAGGTGGGAAATTGTTTCTGATAGCACAAACAACAGAAGGAAAGATAAATTGAACATTGTCAGAATTAACTTTTATGCTTCAAAGGACTCAAGAAAATGGAAAGACTTCCTACAGAGTGGGAGAAAATTTCTGCAAATCATATATCTGCTAAGAGACTTCTACTCAAGAATTCTTACAATTCAACAATAAAAAGAAAATCTAACTAAAAAATGGACAAATCTGAGTAGACATTTCCAGAGAAGATAAACAGATGTCCAGTAAGCACATGAAAAGAAGCTCAACGTCATTAATTATTAGGGAAATGCAAATCAAAACTACAATGGGATATCACTTCACATCCTCCAGGGTGGCTATAATCAGAGACCAGATAAATGTTAAGATGTGGAGAAATCTGGAATCCTCTTAACATTGCTGGTGCAAATGTACATGTCGTAACTGCTTTAGAAAACAGTTTCTGAAAATTGTTAAATGTAGTTGCTGTATATGACCTTGTAACTCCATTCCTAAATATATACCCACAAGAAATGAAAAATTTGTACGTGTGTGTTTATAGCAGCATTATTCATATTAGCCCCCAAAAGGAGACAATCCAAATGTCCATTAACTGATAAATATAAATAAAATGTGGTATATCCATACAGTGGTATTATGCCAAATAATAAAATATTGATACTGATAATATTGTAATAAAGTATTGATTTTTGATACTGTATGGATGAACCTGAAAATATTCTAATAAAAGAGGCCAGTTACAAAGGAACACATACTATATGATGTAATAATATCTAGAATAGATAAATATGTCGAGACAGAAAGTAGATTAGTGATTGTGTAGGGCTAGGGTGAGGCAGGGAGATGGAGTACTACCAGTGGATGTGGGCTTTCCTTTTGGAGTGATGATTATGGTAATAATGGCTGCCCAAGTCTATATGACTGTACTAAAAACATGAAATTATATACTTTAGATTGGTGAATTATATGTAAATTATATCTCAAGAAAGCTTTTAAAACCCTTGCAGAGCTGTGATAATCAAAACAGTATGATGCTGTCATAAAAACACACATAGATCAATGAAACAATAGAAAGCCCAGAAATAAATCCACATATGACCACATATCTGGTCAATAAATTTACAACAAAGGAACCAATATAGAATGGGAAAGGACAATTCTCCAATAAATGGTGTTGGGAAAATTGGACCAGAAGTATACATATCATAAACAGAAATTACCAACTTAGAATGGATTAAAGATTTGAATATAAGGCCTGAAACTGTAAAACTCCTAGAAGAAAACATAGGCAGTAAGCTCTTTGCTATCAGTCTTGGTGATGAATTTTTGGATTTGACACCAAAAGCAAAAATAAACGGATAGGACTACATCAACTAAAAAGCTTCTGCACAGCAAAGGAAGCTATGAACAAAATGAAAAGGAAACCTGGATGGGAGAAAGTATTTGCAAATTATGTATCTGATAAGAGATTAATATCCAAAATATATAAAGAACTCATACAACTCAATAGCAAAAAAACCCAATTGAATTGTATTCGATTAAAGAATGGTCAGTGACTCAATAGACATTTTTCCAAAGAAGTCATGCAGATGGCCAACAGGTTACATGAAAAGACGTTCAACATCACTAATCATCAAGGAAATGCAGATCAAAATTGCAATTAGATTTTGCCTCACATCTGTTAGAATGACTGTTACCAAAGAGACAAAAAATAACAAGTGTTTGGTGAGGGTGTGGGACACTGTAAGTGGGTATGTAAATTGGTTCAGCCACAATGGAAAATATGGATGTTCCTCAAAAAATTAAAAATAGATTCTTATAACCCAGCAGTTCCACTTTTGGGTATTTATTGGAAAGAAATGAAAACACTAACTCAAAAAGATAGACATGCCCCCACGTTTATTTTAGCATTGTTTACAATAGGCAAGCCATAGAAGCAATTGAAGTGTCCCCGATGGATGAATGAAGAAAATGTGGCATATATATATGCAGTGGACTACTATTGAGCCATAAAAAAAGAAGGAAAAAACAACCAAAAACCAAACTCATATAAACAGAGGATAGATGGGTGGTTGCCAAAGGTGCGAGGTGGGGTAGGTGGGAGAAATGGGGAAGGTAGAAAAGGAATAAACTTACAGTTGCAAAAAAAGTCAAGGGGCTATAATCTACAGCATGGTGACAATAGTTAATAATACTGTGTTGCGTATTTAAAAGTTACTAAGAGTAGATCTTAAAAGTTATCACAAGAAAAGACAATTCTAACTGTATAGTAACGGATGTTAACTAGACTTACTGTGGTGATGATTGTGCAGTATCTACAAATACTGAATCATTATGTTGTATACCTGAAACTAATGTTTATGTCAATTATATCTCAATTAAAAAAAAGATATACTTTAAAAAAAAACAACCACGTATTGTAGGCCTAATTTGGCCAGGCTATAGTCTGCTGATCTTATTGTGACTGTACCTTCCTTTCTTCTCACTGCTGTCGTCTAACATCTTTCTGGATACTCTGCAGTTTTTCATTCAGAATTTAAGTACCTATGTCACATTTTCCCTTCAGGTTTCCCTTCACACTCTCACTTTAAGTCTTTATATACATCCTTGCTTTAGTGTTCCTTGACCTTCTCCACTTTACTAACCTATACTTTCTTTCTACTTTTACTGTTTCCTGTGGCCATAGTCAAATGGTCTCTTACCATCATCCAGAACTGTACTACTGCTAGAATGTTATTTCCTCTCTTTTGACATTATTTTCTCAGTTATAATGAAAGTGTTCTGCCTATAGAATTTTCTGTTTTATTTAAAAACTGTATTTTCAAATTAAAACATGTACCAAATTAATATTGCTTCTTACGAGTTGTTGGACATTTTCCATCAAATAGTATTAAATATTTTGCATCTTTTCACTCCTCTTTTCAGCTGTCTCCACCTATTTCACACCTTCTTACAGTCAGTCATGTTTCTATTACTTTGACTATAATATTAGATATATGAACAGCACATTTTCACTTGCTGTGCCGGTGTGTGTTAGCAGTGACAAGTCACTTGAAATTTAAGTGTTCCAAGATGAGAAGAAAATGACTTCAATAATTTACTGCTTCTTTTGTTTAATACAGAAAGGTATACCTTTATTATATATTGGTAAGAATATTCTGGGATTTATATTAGCTTGAGTTGATCTCCCAGCTGTGTGACCTTGTGCAAGCTGCTTAACCTTGACACCACTACTTACTAGGATATTGTTTGGAGGATAAATGAGATAATGTTTAAGTCTCTAAGTAGAGTGCCTAGCACATAAATGTTATTTCTTCTGTGTATGTGTGTATTCAGTAAACTTTTCTTTTCCGTCCATGTTTACATTCACAAAGCTCACTTTAAAAGATTGCTTTCTAGATCCATCAGTTTTTACCTTCAAAAAAGTTCATTAGACATGACAAAATGACATTTTTTGTATTGCATGTTTAGTTTGAACTAAAGTAATTAGTGGAATTAAAATTAGTATATCTGAAGTGTCTGAAGGATTTTAAGACTTTATGTAAAGAATTGTCTTATTTGAAGAAAAGCAATTTAATTGAATAAAACCAGATGAAAAGAGCCAGTGGGACTTTTTGTTTGTTTTTGCAAAGGAATGAAATCTTATTCTTAGATCCTTGATTTTATTAATTGCTTACAGTGTTTTAAGCTGTTTGTTAGGTAGCATTCTTACCTTCTTGAACAAATACTCAATCTTTTTGAGAGTTTGCAGTAAGAGAGTTTGAGAGTTTGTTAGTAGCTTTATCCTGGAAGAATTGTGGGTTGGTGCAACAGGAAAGATTAATTGGCAAGTCACCTGTGTTTAAAGTTAGTATACCAGTTTGGATCTTCATACATTTTCCAAAGAAATAACAGTAAGATTTAAATAAGAAAGATTTACAAAAGCATATTTCAGTGATAACTCAAAAAATATAATTTTTTGTGTATCATGCACTGAAGAATAACTGTAGTGAAAAAAAAAGAAGGGCTTTGCTATTCGGAGCTTGCAGTGTAGTTTAATAATCATAATGGGAAACTGATTCTGTATGTGGAAACATCTCTTTGCATCTAACTTAGGTCTTAGTTAAGATAGAATCTTGTCCCATTCCACAGGGACAGTAGTTGTGTGACTACTCAGAAACTATTTTTCTCTGAGAGAGAAAGACACAGAATAATAACCATCAGTATGTGTCCATTAAATATGGAAGTATTTACAGTTGTATGTTATAGCATTATCTGCAGATCATTTATAAAACTTCACTACTTAGGGTCATTTTTAAGGTAAACTTTTATAATGCTAGTGTTATTAATTATTTTTAGCAGCAATTTGCATAGTGTAGAGTTGTTATTGATCAAATTAAAGCTATACCTTGATTTTAATAATATGGCTTATATAAACTATGAAACGAAAAAGGAGGGGAGTAATTATGGTTTGTTTCCTTTGCAACTCTTAACTCTTTCCTACCTAAGTACTTTCTCCTTACATGATTTCTAGAGCTATATTAGAATATGAATCATAATAGAACCAAAATAATACACATGTTCTATCAGGAAAATATTATAGGATAATAGATTATGGGAAAGCCAGAATAGAATATTAAACTGTTAAAACAGAACCATATTCTACTGATCCTTTTCCTGTATTTAATCATTTGCTTTGTTTTTGGTGAAGTTCTCTTCTAATTCTTTAAGTGTTAGTAGTCTACTACCTTTTATTTCATTTTCCATTTTTCATGAACTCTTCCTTGAGTGGGGAAGACTACCATCTGTATGCTGGCAATTACCAAATCATATCTCTTGTCATGATCTCTCCCCTGAGCCCAGTTCTGTCCTTGCTGGGTATGTCTACCTGGATGTCCATAGACCCCTTACAATTTAAAAATTGTATGTTTGAGAGACCTGAGGATCTGCAATGTTTGTCATGCCTAGCATATTGCATTGCCCGTGGATGGCATTTCCTCCTCTGTTCCTCTCTACTGGTTCTGTAAAGGGTATAGATAGCAGGCTTTTGCCCTCTTTACATATGGGAAAATACTTCAAATATTAGTAAAGCAGTAGAATCAGATACAAATTTATATAGTAAAAGTTATATTCAGACAGCTCAGTAGAAGAATAAATCAGGTATGTTTGAAATTAATCATAGTATAAAATAAGAGATGAATAAAATAGACTAAAATTTAAGAACTTTTCTTAACCACTGATACCATTAACCATTCTCCATTAAAAGAACAAAGAGCTTCTTGGAGAAATACCTTATTTCAGGACTGGGGCAGGGAAAGTACAGTATATGCATGGAACATCTTATGCCAGAAGGTAAGGACAGCCCAGAAGATGATGGGGACATGTTAAAAAGATACAGGAATCAGCTTGAAGGGGAAGGACTCTTACTGGCCAAATGTGGGACAATTTAACATCAAATTAAATAATGATGTTCAAAGGTTATAACCCATTGAAATACATACATACATGTGGAAATTGGAGGAAAAAAGAAAGCCTCTCCCAGTTTGCATAACTTAGAGTTGTTGTTGATCACATTAAAGCTATACCTTGATTTTAATAATATGGCTTATATAAAGCCAAGTAATAAGCATTGGAGGAATGATGGAATCAGAAAATTGCCATATGGCCATTGCATCAGGTACTTATTGTTCCGTAACAAATTACCACAAAGTGTAATGGTTTAAAATAACACACATTTATTATTTCACTTTCTGTAGGCTTACCAGGGTTTTCTGCTTCATGGTTTCTCAGGAGGCTGAAAATCAAGGTATTAGTCTGGGGTGTGTGGTCCTCATTTCAAAGTTTGATTGGCGAAGGATCCACTTCCACACTCAGTCACTGGTTGTTGACAGCATTCAGGTCCTTGTGGGCTGCTGGCAGGTGGTTACCCTCAGTTTCTTGTTACATGAGCTTCATTAAAGCGTTCAAGTTGAGAAAGCTGTAGAAAGAAACTTGACAAGTTCCAGTCTTCTACTTAGTCACAGAAGCGCTATCCCCTTAATATTATCATACTCTGTTGGTTAAAAGCAAGTTTTACAAGGGATAGAGATTATACAAGGCTGTGAATCTAGGAGAGTGGGGATCATCTTAGAGGCTGGCTATACCAGCAGTCATAATATAATGGATTCAGGAATCATCAGTGGATGTTAAAATGAGTGGGTGAAAGTTTAGGAAGTGCTTGGATACTTAGTCTTAAAACTCACTTCTCACAAAGAGCTTCTTAAATAACAGGGGGAGAAAATGTAACTTTACGATGGAGAAACCTGGTGGACCTTAACTAAGTGATCAAAGTTAACATTTATATCAGCCAGGCGAAAAATCAACATTATGTGTGTGTCTCCTGATATATGAGAAGAACACATTACCACCTTGGTATTTTACCAGAGGGCTTAATCTTAATCTAATCATGAGGAAGCATGAGGCAAACCTGTCGAAGGATAGTCTACAAAATAAATGGCCAGTACTCTTTAAAAGTGTCAAAATAATGAAAGACTGAAGAATTCTTCCAATATAAAGTGCACTAAAGGACATGACAAGCGAATTCAATACATAATCCAGGATTTTTTCCCTATAAAGAATGTTATTGGAACATATTTATGTATTACAGAAAAATATAGAATATTATGGAACCATAATACTAGAACATGTAGAATAGATTCAGAGTATATTGGTTCTGTTGCCATATTTTATTTTAATTGGTGAATTTCTTCAAATTCTTTAACAGTTGGTATTCCCTAATGGAAAAATTTAAATATGATCTTTAGACCAGATCAGCAGTTTTCAGAGTGGTCCATAGATACCTGGGAATACCTTTACCCTTTCAGGTGTCCATTAAGTCAAAACTTTTCCTAATACTAAAACATTGTTTTATTCTCTGTGTTTATATTTGCATGGATGGTACAGAAGCAATGCTTGGTAAAACTGCTGATACCTTAGCATGAATCAAAACAGTGGCACCATGCTGTATTAGTAATCACCATATTCTTCACTGGCATGCAGTTGCGAGTTTTAAAAAATAGCAGTTTCACTTAATATTATTGGTAAAACAACAGAAATTACTAATTTTATTAAATCTAACCATTCATGTACATGTATCTTTAATATTCTGTATGATGAAGTGATATGTGTAAAAATCATTACTTCTGCATATTGAAGTTACAGTTATTCTGAGGAAAAACAGGTGCTTGTGTGTTTTGCAAGGTGAGCTAGTTAATTGCCTTTTTCATAGAATACAGAACTTTTTGAGAACTGCTGACAAAATCTGAGACAGTATTTGGGAGACATTTTCTCAAAAATGAATAGCCTGACACACATGAAACATGAAAAAATAGAGTAACAGAGAAATAGAAGATACAAAGAAGTACCAAATGGTAATTTTAGAACTGAAATATATAACTGATAAAATAGCACAGTGAGTTCAACAGTGGATGGGAACAGAGGAAAGAATCAGTAAACTGACAAAATAAAAGAAATACTGAACAGTAGAAACAAAATAGACTGAAAAAATTATTCACAGAGCTCTCAGGGAGCTGGAGAATATAAAAAAAGATTGAGCCCTTGTATTACTGGATTCCTAGGAGAGGAAGAAAGCAGAAAGGCTGTAAAATTACTTAAGGAAATGGTGGCTGAAAATTCCCCAAACTTGGCAAAAGATAAAAGATTAAAGAAGCCAAGTGAACATTAAACAAAATAAACCGGTAGAGATCTATACCAAAACACCTCAAAGTCATACTTCTGAAAATTAAAGACAAATGTTGAAATCAACACAAAAGAAATGACCCTTTATTTACATAGAAGGGAAAACAGTTAGAATGACAGATTTCTCATCAGAAACTATGGAAGCCAGAAGGAAATGACTTGTTTTTCAAGTGCTGAAAGACAAGTACTGCCAGCCCCAAAGCCTGCATCCAGAGAAAATAACCTTTGGAATGAAAGGGAAATCAATATTCACAGATGAAAGAAAATTAGGAGACTATGTTGCCAGCAAATTTGCCCTAAAAGAATAGGTAAAGGAAATTCTAAAAAAAGAATGGAAATGTTAAAAGAAGGAATTTTGTAAAATCAGGAAGGAAGAACAAAGTATAAAAGTATGGGTAAATACAGTAGACTTTCCTTCTCCTTTTGAGTTTTCTAAATTATGTTTGACAGTTGAAGCAAAAGTTATAACTAGGTCTGATGGTCTGATAATGGTTGTAAAGGTATGTAGAAAAAAAATATTTTAAGACAGCTGTAAGTAAGGGAGGGTAAAATGATGACACCAGTATATTGTGAAAATTTATGTACATATAATGTAACATATACATTATGTATAAGAAAGGTATACAAAGAGGTATACTTAAAAACATAAGATAAATCAAAATGGATTTCCAGAAGTGTTCAGGAAGGCATGGTAAAACAGAATGTACAGGAAACAAAAAGTAAAATGGCACATTAAGCCCCAACATAACCCATAATACCATGAAATGTACATGGCCTAAATACACCAATTATAAAACAGATACTGGCAGAGTGAAAACTTGACTCAGCTATGTCTACAAGAAACTCACTTCAAACATAATAATGTAGGCAGATTGAAAATAAAGGAATAAGATAAATAATGCAAACATTAATCCTAAGAAAGCACGAATGACTGTATTAGTAATATAAAGTGACCTCAGGGCAAAGACAATTACCAGACACTGAGTGGTTACTCCTAATGATAAAAGGGTAAATCCATCAGAGCAATTTTAATGTGTTCGTATCATATAAAGCTACACAATACATGAAATAAAAAATTTATAGAACTGCATGAAGAAACAGACAAGTCTAAATTTATAGTTGTAGACTCCAAGACCTCTTTCTCAACAAGTGGTAGAACAACTAAGCAGAAAATCAGCAAGGATCTAGAAGCACTCAACAACACAGTAGTATCTAATTGACATTTACAAGCCAGTCCACCAAACAGCAGTGGAATACAGCTAGCTGCCTTTAAAGTGCCTGCAGAACACTTACCAAGGTAAGCTATAACCTGGGCCAAAACAAACCTCAACAAATGCAAAAGAATTGAAGTCATACAAAATGTGTTCTCTGACCACAATGGAGTAAAACCTGAAGTCTGTAACAAAGATAACTGGAACATATACATTAGATTAATGTTTCAAGTGTTCAGAACACTTGAAAACTGCTAATAAGTACACCTCTAAATAATCCATAGGTCAAAGAGGAAATATCAAGGGTGATAGAAATACTTCAAATGAAAACAATACAACCTATTGAAATGTGTGGGGCATACCTAAAGCAGTGGTGAGAAGGAAATTTATAGCCCTAAATCCACACTTTGGAAAAGAGAAAACAAATCTCAAAACTAATTATCTAAAGTTCTCTCTCTTTTTTTAAAGCAACATCTTCCCAAAGCAAGGGGAAGGAAGGACATAAAGATAAAAGTAAAAGTCATTGAAACTGAAAACAGAAAAATAGAGAAAATCAATTTAAGACCTGGTGCTTCAAAAAGATCAATAAATTGACAAACCTCTAGACAGAGACTGAGAAGAATAAAAGAAGAAACAAAAGTATCAGGAATGAAATAGAGGTTATCGCCATAGACCCTGCAGACATGAAAAAGATAATGGAATACTGTGAGAAAACTACACACACAAATTTGACAGCTTTGATGCCATGCGACAGTTGCTTGAAAAATACAAACTACCATACCTCACCCAGTATGAAATAGATGAACTTTTTAATAGCCCCATTGCCTTAATACCAAAATCAAAGACAACTAAAATAAAAAGAAAACTAGTGAACAATGTTCCCATATTAATGTTAAGTGGAGAAATCCATAGCAAGTTAAGTAGTCTATGAAAAAAAATTGTATACCATGACCAACTATGGTTCACTGCAGGGATGCAGGGCTGGATCACTGTTTGAAACTCAATATAAATAACTCACTGTATAAACATGTTAAAGAAGAAAAATCACATGATTACATTATTTAATGGAGAAACAAAGGTTTGATAAAATTCAGGACCCATTCTTGATTAAAAAAATATATAGGGGTAACAGCTGGATAAGAAACATCTATTAAAAAACCTATAGCATTAACCTTATACTTAATGGGGACTGACTGCTTTTCCTATGCGATCCAGTAACAAGGCAGAGATACCTGCTTTCACCACTCTTTCAACATAGTACTGAAAATGCTAGCCAGTGTGATATGGCAAAGAAGGATATGAAAGGAAGAAAAACTGTCCCCATTTGCAGATGACATGATTGACGACATAGAAAATCCTGAGAATTCATCAAGATTGTAGGATAGTTAATATTGGATAGTGGAGAAGAACTGGTTAGGTTAGGTGTTACTTACAGGAGTTTTAAATTGTAGAATTGAGTAACAGGTACGATTATTTCACTCTCCATTGTTCAGTAAGATCTTTAAAATAGTTAACATATATCGTGTACCTTTAAATATTTGCTGTATGAATTCAAGCAAGTTGCTGAATATAATTTTGGCAGGATTTACCAGGCTAGTGAATTTTAGGGTTTTTTCCTCTTAAGTCATTTGACAAGTACAGATATGTTAATGACTTCTGTTGGAAAACTAGTCACTTTTTAACAATGCTGTACTGTCTTAACATATTCCTGCCATGTGATAGCACTATAATCTTTACTGAGTAGCCACAAAATCTGTGGTGCCAGATTTGTTGCTGTAACTAAGGGCATGTTTGATTTATATTGCTAACAACTTGTACTTCTGAGATTTACTGTCTTTTCCTTTCTTTGCACTTACTATTGTACTAGCCTCCAAAAGAGAGTAATAAAAATTAAGTAAACTCTATTTGGGAAACTGTCTCTTGGCACAAACAGGATGCTTTAAGGAGTTCCTTGACATTCTGTGTCTGTGTTCTCTCCCCCTTTCATCCTCCTTTCTTTCCCACTTTCCATATTTAAATATGCCTAGCATCTTAATTAGTAGTCAAAAAATTTAACACAGCCAGAAGGACCCCCTGAAATAATCTAATCTAATTTTCTTCTTCCATGGACAAGTCAGTACCTAGAAGGAAGGGTACTTGTGGCCTTAACAGCCTGATAAAAACTTGTCCCTGGAAGTCCACAGATATCAGCAATGGTTATCTCTTGCTTATGTCCTTTGATCTTTTCACTTTGTTCCCCCAAGTTCACCCACCCAGTTTCACACTTTTTTTATACTTGTAAGAATAAGGAATATCTGTTCTATAAATATTCAAATGGTCAGTGATTTTACTACAGAAAAAAATGGATTTTGTTAACAGTAATTACTTTAGCAGTGGGAAGTTTGGCAGTCTCTGTCTTTCAGCAAAGACATTTGGATTGATTATACTTTTTCTTAAAGTCATATTATTCAGCATTGTTTTTGAAATTTCATATAATTATCAATTTTGGTACACATTGAATCAGTAGGAACATGGAAATATTTTCTAAAGAAATTTCTGGCAAATGAAATATTTTTGAATATCTCTTAGCTCATTTTGTTTAGAGTTCATTTGATCTTAAAACAAGGTGTGAGATAATAAAAATACATTTTATAGCAGAGGCAGAGACAGGAAGATTACAGACCTGTGGACTGTTGGATGCAGACATAATTCTAGTGCTCGATCTATCTCTGGGAGAACAAGCCAGTACATCTGTGGCAATTCAAGGAAGAAACATTCGAGTACTTTTTAAGGAAGTCTTAATGAAGACCAATAGTCCAAGAGCGTAAGTGTGTCAGAATTCCCACGCAGTCAAGTACTTTGGCCCTCCTCAAGAATTGAACTAGCTCATTAAAAATTGTAAACTACGATGTCATCCAGATTTGTGTCTTTTCCAGGAAGAAAAAATTGCCAGCTTGAGAATTTAAATCCTCAGTTGACTAGAATGTTATACTGTGGGGTCGTGTTTGTTGCTTGCTCCATTTCATATTAGGTATAATTTGAAGCAAGAGGTCCAACAGTAAAATATATATCAATTGTATGTGATCTTTTCAGATCTCTTTGAAGCTAGTTGTGGATCTGGTACCTTCGTAAAGGATCCTGGGAAGGACATCTGTCTGTCTCTTCCAAATATTATTCCAGTTTACATGACACAGTAAACTTTGTGTCACAAAATATGATTCCTTTAAGTTAAACACTTGTTCTACAAGTGTGTCTCTCTTTCAGAACACAGATATTCCCAGAGAATGATGAGCTGTAATAGATTGAGTGATTCCTACCACATGTATTTTTTTAAGAATTCTTTCCTTGTTTTCATTATTTCTAGAGAAGATTCATGGCAATGCAAACAATACTGGGTGCCTAAAATAGGGAAAGCAAAAATAACTTACACCACCAAAGATAAATTTCTAGTTTAAAATAATACTCAGTGTCTGACTTGTCTTTTAAAGCAACTCTGTATTACTCCAAACCCTTGAGGAGCCTATGCTTCCTGAATATGAAGTAATTAAATTTTATCATAGAGGCAGGCAGAAAACTCTTAGCCTCAAACTGCTGCAGCAGTCTTGAAGTCAATCTTGAAGTCAATAAATCTTATGTGCTTCAAAACAACTTTCTATAAACTCTCTTTATAAAAGAAAATACGAAGGATGCTTTTAAAGAATGTCTTGGTAAACACCAGATTTAGCATCTCAAGTAGTCATGTCCCATTGGATCATCTTATCTAACATATATTAAATTTGTGGTGATGGAGGTAAAAACTTAGACTTGAAACAAAGAATTTAGATAAATGAAGATATTTTCTGAAAACATTATGACAATAAAAGCATTTAAGCATTTCAAAATGATAACCAGATAATCAAGATATAAATTCAAAAGTGAGATATTTACAATGAGGTATATTATTAAAACTTTTTTACCTTTTCCTCATAATTACAGGCTTTGGTTTGGAAGTCATTACAATCATAATGGTTCCAAAAAATGAAGTTATTAGTAATTTTACATGAAATCATGGTTAAAATAAATAAATCATACAGTTTTCATCACAAAGAAATGAGCGCAAACTTTCAGCACTCCAGATGAAACTCTCAGTGACAAAGTGAAAATTTTGACTAGTTTAAATATCAAAGATTAGATGTTGAAATGCCCCATTTGCCCTCTTTACCTCTTGTGACAATTGAAAATCAGGCAGAAAATTCTTAAAGGCTCAAAACTTCATACAAATTAAGATTTTTTTACTCCTGTTGGGACCATAGAAACTATTGAGTCATTACAGTGCATTCTCATTAGAACAAGTAATGAGGGGGAAGCAGCTCCATTTCTGCTTCCTCCAAGTTGGAAAACATATGGAGCAAAAATTGGATAGGCACAAAGTGAGTGAACCACATACCACTGTCTGAACTCCGAGACAAGAAAGCATTCATTACACTTGTGCACATCTGCACAAGCCCATATGCTTCCCAGTAAGAAAAGAAAAGAAAAAATAAATAAATAAAAATAAATTTTATAGATGCATACTGTAAAATTTGGATTACTTTCAAAAGGCTTGCTGTCAGAATATTACACAATTTAATAGACTTTTAAAAGGTGACAACATTATCTTGGTTATAGGCTTTCCTTGTGAACTAAAATATTACATAAGTATTAGAAACTGCTTGTGTATTTAAAGTGTATGTAGGTCCAAATGCTTAGTAGATACTCATGAAAAGTGAGCATCAAGGAAAGTGAAAATCTGAAGTTCTTTAATAACTGGACTTTCAAGAATTGGTTGAGTCTCCTAATTGCCCTTAATCTAACCATGTTCTCAACACACTATTGCTTAAAATGCTGCCTAAACCAAGTTTGTTAAGGTTATCTAGATTTTTACATGCACCCATAAAATTCTATATTGAATAAACAGAATATCAAAATATATGTTGATAATCTGACAAGGGATAAAGAGATAAAAAGACAGTTGCTGCCTTCTTGAAGTTTAAAATCCGAGAAGGGGACTAAGTAAAGGATGAATTATAAGGGTCAAATTATAATAACTAAATAGTCTCTAGATTCTCATGGTACTACAAGATTAATCTGAAAAATATGTAGTTTGCTCCCTTGAAATGCAGATGCGTGTGACAGGAAACTTTTAAAAAGTGATGAGATGTTTATCTTTTTTAACTAGGCACTTAAATCTGGCACTTAAAACAATTCCATTATACTTGGGACTATTTACTAAATTTTAAGAATGATCTTTATTGAAGTATAACTTACACCTAATAAAGTAACCAGTTTTAAGCATACAGTTAATGTGTCTTGACAAATGTCTGTAGTTTGTAAGGACCACCACAATCAAGATGTAGAACATTTCTTTCACTCTGTTACCTGATAACCCTTTGCATTCATCCCCCACTTGTGGCATCCCCTGATCCTTCAGTAACTATAGTTTGCCTTTTCTAACATTTATAAATGGAATCATGAGCATGTAGTGTTTTCTATCAGGATTCTTTTGCTTAGCATATTGCTTTTGCGATTCATTTGGGATAAACTCATGATGTATCAGTGTAGTCTTCCTATTCATTACTGAGTTATACTCCATTGTCTGGATATGCCACAGTTTATCCATTTGACAGTTGATGGACATTTAGATTGTTTCTTGTTTGGCCTATTAACAGTATAACTTCTGTGGATACATTTGGGCAGATCTTTGTATGTACGTGTTTTCATTTCTGAAAGTTATGCTAAATTTAATATTTAGAACCCACCAAACTGTTTTCCAAAATGGCTGTAATTTAGAATTCCCATCAGCAATATATAAAAATTTCAGTTCCTCCACATCTTTTCCAACACTTGGTATGTCAACATTTTTACTTTTAGCCACATATATATGTCTGGGTGTTAATTTTCTATTGCTATGTAACAAATTACTATAAATGTAGTGGCTTCAAACAGCACTTATTATTCATAGCTCTGTAGATCATAAGTTCAGCATGGGGTCTCTCTTCATTGTATCACAGTGTTGAAATCCAGGTGTCTGGATTTCAAACAAATCTTCTGGGGAATATTCTGTTTCCAAGGTTATTTAGATTCTTAGAAGAATTCATTTGCTTTCTGTTGGAGGATTGAGGTCTCTGCTTGTTCACTGTCAGTCGAAGGCCACTCTGAGCTCCTAGAGAGGCTGCCTGCCTCTCTAGGAGCCTGCTTTCTGTCTCGACATATTTATCTATTCTGGATATTACATCATGTAGTATGTGTTCCTTTGTAACTGGCCTCTTTTATTAGAATATTTTCAGGTTCATCCATACAGTATCAAAAATCAATACCTTATTACAATATTATCAGTATCAATATTTTATTATTTGGCATAATACCACTGTATGGATATACCACATTTTATTTATGTTTATCAGTTAATGGACATTTGGATTGTCTCTTTTTGGGGGCTATTATGAATAATGCTACTATAAACACACACATACAAAAATATGTTGTCTTTTTTCCCCACATTGAATTACCTGGATGCCTTTGTCAAAAATCACTTGACTGACTGTATATCTTTTTTATTCCATTTTATTCTGTTCCATTGATTTTTTTTGATATCATTAATCTACAATTACATGAGGAACATTATGTTTACTAGACTCCCCCAGTCACCAAGTTCCCCCCACATACCCATTGCAGTCACTTACCATCAGCATAGTAAGATGCTGTAGAATCACTGCTTGTCTTCTCTGTGTTGTACAGCCCTCCCCATGCCCCCACACACATTATACATACCAATCATAATGCCCCCTTTCTTTCCCTCCCCCCCTTATCCCTCCCTTCCCACCCATCCTCCCCAGTCCCTTTCCTTTTGGTAACTCTTAGTCCATTCTTGGATTCTGTGAGTCTGCTGCTGTTACACTCCTTCAGGTTTTTCTTTGTTCTTATACTCCACAGATGAGTGAAATCATTTGATACTTGTCTTTCTCTGCCTGGCTCATTTCACTGAGCATAATACCCTCTGGCTCCATCCATGTTGTTGCAAATGGTAGGATTTGTTTTCTTCTTATGGCTGAATAATATTCCATTGTGTATATGTACCACATCTTCTTTATCCATTCATCTACTGGTGGACACTTAGGTTGCTTCCATTTCTTGGCTATTGTAAACAGTGCTGCGATAAACATAGGGTTGCATATGTCTTGTTGAAACTGGGCTGCTGCATTCTTAGGGTAAATTCCTAGGAGTGGAAGTTCTGGGTCAAATGTTATTTCTACTTTTAGTTTTTTGAGGAACCTCCATACTGCTTTCCTGTTCCATTGATTTTTATGTTTTTTCTTAACATCAATATTACTCTGTTGATGACTCTACCTTTATAATAATTCTTTAAGTCAGATAGTGCAACTTCAACATTATTATTATTTTTCATATTGTTTGACTACTTAGATCTGTTGCAATTCCTTGTTTTCTAATTAGTTTTTTGACTTCTATAAAATATTTTACTGGATTTTGATTGAGATTGTTTTCTGTCAGTAGATCAGTATAGGGAGAGTTGCCATCTTAACAGTGAGCTTCTGATCTGTGACTGTGATAAAGTTCTCTTTTTTAGATCATCTTATAATTTCTCTAAGCTGTGTTTCAGTCTTCATTGTACAGTTCTTGCACATATTTTATTAGCTTTACCAGTAAGTATTTTGTATGTTTGATGGTTTTCTAAGTGAAAATATTTTCTTAATTTCATTTTCCAATTGTTAGTGAAATAGAGAAATACATTTGATTTTCATACATTGAGCTTGTATCCTGTGACCTCGCTTTATTCATTTATTAGGTATGATAATTTTTTTTTGTAATTTATTTAGGATTTATGTACATATACATACATGTCATCTGTGAGTAAAGGCAGTTTAACTTCCTCTTCCCAGTCTGTATACCTTTTATTTCTTCTGCCTTGCCTTATTTCCCTGGTACAGATATTTTTATCTTGTTCCTGATCTTAAGGAAGAGGCATTTAGTCTTTTACCATATTAAGTATGATATTAACTGTAGGCTTTTTGTAGATAGAGGAAGATCTTTAGTTTGCTGAATTGGTCTTAGTATCATGAGTGGGTGTTGAAATTGGTCAGATGCTTTTATCTGTTGAGATAATTATGGCTTTTTTTTTCTTTTTCATTTGTTATTGTAGTGAATGAGATTGATTTTGGGTATTAAACCAACCTGGCATTGCTGGGATATAATTCTCAGTTGGTCATGGTGTTTTAGTCTTTGAAACATTTTTCTGGCTTTACCCTCTGCTCCTCCCTTTGCCTGAGCGCTGCTCCGGCTGTGTCGTGCTCACTGGGAACTTAGGGATCCTGCTAAACTAGTGTTGCTGTTGTCTCCCTCCAGCCACCATCATGATCATTTACCAGGACCTTGTCAGCTATGATGAGGTATTCTCCCACATCTCCAGTATCCAGGAGATCACTGATGGGCTCTGCCTGAAGGTTAAGGGGAAGATGGTCAGTAGGACAGAGGGTAACATTGATGACTCTCTCATTGGGTGGAAATGCCTCTGTTTAAGGCCCTGAGGGCAGTTACCAAAAGGACCTTTGATAATACCATGAACCATCACTTGTAGGAAATCAGCTTCACAAAAGAAGCCTATGAGAAATACATCAAAAGATTGTATGAAATCAAAGGCAAACTTGAAGAACAGAGACCAGAAAGAGTAAAACCTTTTATGACTGGGGCCGCAGAACAAATAAAGCACATCATTGCTAGTTTCAAAAACTGCCAGTTTTTTTTTTTGTGAAACATGAATCCAGGTGGCATGGTTGCTCTGCTGGACGCTGTGAGGATGGTGTGACCCCATATATGATTTTCTTTAAGGATGGTTTAGAAGTGGAAATATGTTAACAAACTTAGCTCTCTGGATCTGTCACCTGCCATCGTAACTGGATGCTGCTTTTCATCCATACAACACCAGGACTTAGACAAATGGGACTGATGTCATCTTGAGGTCTTAAAATTTTAACTTTGATATATTTGGAGTAGAGGCATTGTTTTAAAGAAAAAAACATGTCATGTAGGTTGTCTAAAAATAAAATGCATTTAAGCTCATTTGAGAGAATGCCTCTTAGTTTAATATGTATTTAAATCCATCCTGTATAGTGTTTGCAGAAACACTAGAGCCTGGTCATAGACTACTGCTAGAAAGCATGAAACTGTCTTCAGGTAACTCTATAATGAAAACTACTTCTGAGATTGAAATATAAAAATCAGGAATCAAAAGCCTTAATACTGAGGTAAAGGGAAAGACCATGCTCATAGCAGTGCCAACATTTGAAGTGGGGAAACACATATCATCTACAAATGGAAAGTGATGAATCTGTTATCTACAAATCTCTCCACCTCTGGAAGAGATTACCAAAAGAATAAAAAGAGTAATATTTTTTTTCTGTTTTGCTCAAATATTGTTAAGGATTTTTTTGCATCCATGGTCATGAAGAAATACTGTGGTATAGTTTTATATTTTGTAATGTCATTGTCTGATTTTGGTATCAGGGTAATACTGCCCTCATAAAATGAGCTAAGAACTGTTCCCTCTCCTGTTTTCTGAAGGAATTTGTGTAGGATTGATATGTTTTTGAATTTCAGATGCATGATAATTGACCAGTGAAGCCATCTGGATCTTATAGTTTCCTTTGTAGAAGATTTTTAACTCAAATTCAGTTTACCAGCTATAGAGACGTTTAGCTTTTCTCTTTTTTCTTGAGTTAGTTTTGGAAAGTCTTTCTTTCAAGAAACTTGGCCATTTTCCTTTTAATATCTAGAATTTGTAGTAATTTGTCTGGGGGTTCGTTTATTGGCCTTTTCCAAAATAGTAGTTTTTGGTTTTACTTACTTTTTGTATACTTTTTCTCTTTCATTGATTTCTGCCTTTTTCCCCCTCTGCCTTCTTTTCTTCGGGATTAATTTTTCTTTTTCTAGCTTTTTTAGATGGGAACAGATCACTGTGTTTTAGTCTCTTGTAAGAACATTTTCCTCAAAACACTGCTTAACCTGCATCCTGTAAAGTCTGACATCCCACGAAGTTCTGTTTTCACTCTATTCAAGTATTTCCTGATTTCTCTTGTCATTTCCTCTGTGACTCATGAGTTATTTAGAATCGTGTTGTTTAATTTCCAAATACTTGGATATTTGCAAATATCTTTCCAGTTTAATTCCATGGTAATGAGAGATGATATTCTATATTATTTCAAACCTTTTAAGTTATTGAGACATTTTTTGAGGCTCAGGATTATGTCTCTTCATGAATGTTTGATGTGCACTGGAAAAGAATATTCTGTTGTAGGACATGTTAGTTGATAGTGTGCTTCTGAAATCTAATATAACTTCTGGGCTGGTTGGTTGGTTGGTTTTTGGTCTGCTTGTTATTTTGGCAGTTACTGTGAGAGAAATGTTAAAATCTTCAAACAAGATTGTTTTCCTTTCAGTTTTCTGTTTGCTTTCATTTATTTTGAAGCATTATTATTAAGCATATGTATGTGTGTGTGTGTATATGTAACCTTAAATATATTGTGATATTATGACTTATAATAAACATTTATATAAGGGTTCTGGGACCAAATTACAATGTGTATGGGTTTTTTTCCCCACCCATCCACACAATGTCGTACAGTTGGGTGTCCTACAATTTAACTGAATTCTGACACTGGTCTACCCAGAGATAGTATCAGATTCCACAGGTTAAGGGCGCAGTCCTGCAAGACTGCCCCTTCTCTGTCCCCTTCAGATATCAATTGCAAGTCTAGGTCTGTCACCTGAGGTTCTGACCAACTAGCTATAGAGTGGATGTTCTGGTAACCCCTTCTTGTGGGTTGGTTGATTTGCTGGAGAGACTTACAGAAATCAAAAACATTTTACTTACTAGATAACCAGTTTATTATAAAAGAATATAACTTAAGAATAGGCAGATGGATGAGATGCACAGAGCTGTGCATCTCTATCCCCCTATGGGGGAAGGACAAGAAACTTCATGCCCTTTCCAGGCACTCCATTCTCCTGCATTTCTGCATGTTCACCAACCCAGAAGCTCTTCAAGCCCTGTCCCTCCTGTTGACTTTTTATGGAGCCTTGATTACATAGGCATGCTTGATTAATCATTGACCAGTGGTAATTGATTCAACTCAGCCCTTCTTTCTTCCCTGGAGAGGGGCTTAAAAGTTCTAACCCTCTAATCATGTCCTTGGTTCTTCTGGCAATCAGCTCCTGTCTTCAGGTGCTTTCTCTAAAGTCACCTTATTAACTACAAAAGACATATTTGTCACTCTCCTCACTTAAACTCCAAAGGTTTTAGGAGCTCTGCACTAGAAATAATGAAGTCTGTATACTTGGTATTATAAATCATAATATAATAATTATTTAGGATTGTTACATTTTCCTGATGAATTGACTCTAAACATTATGAAATGGCCCTCTTTTTCCCTGGTGTAATATTCCTTGTTCTGAATTATATGCTTTCCAGTATACTAGCTACTGTATTTTTCTTGTGACTCGTGGATGTGTGGTATGTCTTTTTATATCTTTTTAATTTTGATTTACCTGTAACCTATTTTGAAGGTAGGCTTGTAGATAGTTTGTAGTTCCATCTTTTTTTAATTGGAGTTATTAGGCTGTTTATACTTAACATAATCCTCTAAATGTTTGGATTTAAATCTGCCATCTTCATATTTCTATTTTTTTCTCATTTGGTTTTGTTCTTTCTGATTTATCTGCCTTCCTTTGGATTAAATATTCTTTAAAATATTTATTTTTTTATTATAAAGTGGTTGTTGTAGGGTTTACGGTACACATCTTTAACATCATGCTCTACTTTCAAATAGTTGTAATTTTCTTTCATACTGGAAGATCTTGATAATATACATTCATTTTTCTGTCTCATACTTGTGCTGCTGTTGTCACACATTTTACTTGTATGTATTATATACACTATAATATCTTGTTATGTTTTTGTTTAGTTATGTTTTAAAGACACTTAAAAATGAGAAAAAAATTTCTTCTATATCTACCTACATATTTGCCATTTCTAGTAGTCTTCATTCCTTGGCCTAGATCCAAATTTCTATCAAATACCATTTTTCTAATGCTGATTTTCTTTTGATGTTTCTTGTGGTGCATGTGTATGGAGCTTCTTTTTTCTTTTTTTGGTATCATTAATATACAATTACATGAGCAACATTGTGGTTACTAGATACCCCCCATTATCAAGTCCCCACCACATACCTATTACAGTCACTGTCCATCAGCGTAGTAAGATGCTATAGCATCACTACTTGTCATCTCTGTGCCATACTGCCTTCCCTGTGCAGTACCCCCCACATCATATGTGCTAATTGTAATGTCCCTTACTCCCCTTCTTCTTCCCTCCCCGCCCCCACCCCCCAGTCCCTTTCCCTTTGGCAACTGTTAGTCCATTCTTGGGTTCTGTGAGTCTGCTTCTGTTTTGTTCCTTCAGTTTTTGCTCTGTTCTTTTGTGGAGCCTAATTCTTTTAGTTTTTGGCTACCTGGAAAAAGCATTTTGCCTTAACATTTGAAAGATATTTTTGTTGGGTACAAAATTAAACAGGTTGAGGTTGAAATAACCATTTGGGCATATGGATTCTATGTTTAGGAAAGAGATGAGGCCTTCAGTGTTGTTGGAAAAGCCTTGACAAATCCTAGCTTGAGCTGGTCCTTGTGTCTTGTGCATGCTGGCTAGCAGGGAGTGATAACAGGTAAAGGATGGATGCTATCATTACAGAGAATTGATAACACTGGTTAGTGGGTTGGAGAAATAAGGACCTGCTTTCAAAGTCCTTTCTGAAACTACTACAACTACTGCCCTTCTATGTAACATTAGATATTTGAATATACTTTTATATCCTGAGAAGTTATTGAATAGAGCCTGAAAAACCATTTAGTATGGCACGATATATAGAAAATTCTATTTCAGTGCAGGCAAAAAAAGTTTTTAGCTTAAAAGACAGTTGTTAATTGGTAAAAAAATTCCTCACCAATGACAATCCAAAGTGCCCTTAATGCTCTTTTGAGCCTCAGAAGAGACATATTTCATTTTAAGGAGTATGGAATAAGATTTTTTTTTTAATGTATTTTTAAAATTTAGGCATGTTAAGAACATGTGAGGCCATTAAAGGAATCATTGTAAGAATCTTAAGATGAAGTAATGTGCAAAATAAGCAAAACTCCATCTTTGCTCATTAATAATGTCAAGTTTTATTAATGTTTACTAATTCTTCTTTTATATATATTTGATATTTAAAGTGACCTGGAGTTAAATTAACCAGTTCTGGAAAATTGCTATAGTTTGAGTGAGAGAGAGTAATTATTGCTGACATGATAAGAATTGAAGATGCTAATTTACTTTGACTTTAAGTTTACATAGAATAAGAAATCCTTTAGGAGTTCAAAATCCAGCCAGCCATACAAAATGGTTTTTCAAGCTCTATTCAATAACTTCTCAGAATTTAAAAAGTATATTCAAATATTCTAATGTTAATCATGTTATACACGTATTGGTAGATTAGGTAATGGAAAGGCCAAATTAGGTAAATGGAATACAGGATGTATGATACTCAATTTTACTGCCAAACTTTAAAAACTCAGTTTACATTTCTTTATATGTTGTAAACTTTTAAAAGATCTTTATGTTTAGGGGGGACTTGGTATAGGGGAGAGCATAGTAAACATAGTATTCTTCATGTAAGTGTAGATTAAAGATTAAAAAAAACAAAACAAAAGGAAAAAAAAGAAAGAAAGGAAAGGGGGATTACTCTTTGATAGGATAAAATTATTGGCAAATCAAAGATTAATGCATGCTTTAAATATCCTTAATTTTGATCACTTAAAGGGTGTCAGATGATCGGCTATGGAGGTACTCTTTTCTGATAATATTCCTTTCTCTTAATAAAAATAAAAAAATTAATTAAAAAAAAGCAGTTCCTGTGTGCTGACCTCCAATGACTTCTACATAGTAGTATAGAGGGCATGTCAAAGTCTGGGCAAAGGGTCTGTTTGTTTTTATGCAGAAGATCAAGGCCTAGCTTGGCTACCCAGAAAATGAACTAAGATACGATATGAGGAGGAGCATCCGGCATCAGCACTCTCTGGAGGACTCGTGCTGGGGGATGATCATCAAAAAGCCTCCACAGGGATCTGGGCGATGCTGCGTTTGTGGCTGCGTCCATCCCACCGTTTCCTGAACTTGCCATTGGAATGAGGAGGGAGATGTCTAGGCTGGCATGTGCATACAGTGAGACAACAAATTTGACCGGAACTCAACCAGGAGTTGGGAGGGGTGCAAGTTGTAGCGCTCCAAAATCTTATGACTATAGACTGTCTATGGTTAAAAGAACATATAGGATGTGAACAGATCCCAGAAATGGGTTGCTTTAATTTGTCTGATTTCTCCCAGACTGTTCAAGTACAGTTGGACAATATCCATCATATCATAGACAAATTCTCACAAATGCCTAGGGTGCCTCACTGGTTTTCTTGGCTTCACTAGAGATGGCTGGTAATTATAGATTTGCTTAGTTTATGTCACCGTATTCCTATTATGTTAATATGTGTGCGCAAGGTAGTTAGTAGTTTAAAACCTATACATGCTCAAGGTACTCTACAAGAAGATATGTCAAAGAAATAATCAATCCTCCCATGTTTTCTTCCATATGCTACCTCTGTAGCTTTTCTTCTTCCTTCCTAATTACAACCCTTAAATAGAATTCGTGCCTCATATCGAATTTACCGAGCATCATAATTCCTCCAGGCGGTAAAGATACCTCAAGACAAGTGCTGGGCATAGAAGCCACAGGGCATAAATCTGCAAAGAAGTCAAAAGCTAACCTTTTCAAACAATATTGCTTCTCTCTCACTTACCAACTTTACATTTCCCTGTATGGCCCCGGAAGATGACTGGTTAGCCAGAGACGGGTAAGATTCCTCAAGGGAGGAACAACCTAAGACAGGCACAGTCGCAGGGGGGCCATCAGGTGAGAAAGTGGGGATCAACAGTGGTGAGGCTTAGAACCTCACCCCCCCTGTTTTGAGAGAAATCTGCATCCGTGGATGTTTTATTGCCCTTGTCTAGCTTGGATTAACACATAGTCTACAGGCACACACCTGATCATCTACAATTGCTCTCTTACAACACTAAACTATGTTTTCTACCTTTATCTTGCATCTACCTACCACTTCAGCATTTTATTAAAAATAAAAATAATAATAATAATAAAGGAGAAATGTGGGATCCACATATAAATCAAGTATAAAAATCAAACGAATATTCATATCTGACCTGATTGTTTATAATTCATAATGCGTGATCAAAACTGAAAGTTTCTGTGATGAATGCCCTTGTACTGTTCACCATGTAAGAACTTATTCACTATGTAAGAATTCGTTCACCATGTAAGAACTTGTTCGTTATGCTTCAGAAGATTGGAGACTGATGAGAATTAGGCTTGAGATGGATTAATGATTGTGCATTGAGCATTGACCCCCCTATATAGAAGAATTTTATTGTTGTTAACAACCATTTGATCAATAAATGAGAGATGCCCTCTCAAAAAAAAAAAAAAAGATCTTCATGATTTTTAGCTCATGTGAATCTGTTACTTGGAATTTTTTAGTGTCTTAGATTTAGAACTACTTCTGGTTCCACTACTAATCAAGTGGTGTGTTCTTCACCAGTTATTTGACTTCCCTGGGCTCAGTCATCAAGAATTACTAACTGTAGGCATTGGGCCAGGTCTGTAGGTTTTTAAAGCAATTTTTTCTCTAAATAAATTCCATAGGGAATCCTAGTGTTGATTTTATATTTTTATAAATTAGGAGTTGAGGTAAAGTATATTTATTTAGTCTGTCCATGAGATAAGGTTTCTCATGAAAAGTTTGAATTGTTTGTCATACATTTGACCCACCTTCCTATTAATACTTTTATTTTCATTGTATGATATATAGAAAATTCTATTTCAGTACAGGTAAAAAAAAAGTTTTTAACATTTTGTAGTCTCAGGAAACTCTTCCGTTAAACTACAGATGGCAAGAGAAGATTCATTCTGGTCTCTACCTCAAAATATGTTTACCCAGCAGGACAAGTTAGAGCATTGACAGTCCCTGGTGTATTAAAATTTGGTATACAACATATTCAGGGTATTGAAAATACTTAAAATAAATTTTAATAAAATATTTGATGTCTTAAGTGGCAGAGGCACAGTTTAGGCCTGTTTGATTTAAGAGCTCATTCTATCATACTGTATATTTTTCTTATCAAAATACATTATTTAGTAGATGTAGACATATTAGCTTTTGGCTTATTTCCCTATTTTTTGTGACTCAAAATACTTTAACTTTCTAAGTAAGTTGGTGCCAATTTTGTGACTAATTTTTTTTCTCTCTCTCCAGGGAAATGAGGCAAGTTATCCTTTGGAAATGTGCTCACACTGTAAGTCGGATACTTTTGTTATCAAGAATTTCTTTTATTTACACAGAATTTCTATATATTTACTCTATATATGTATGTATATATATCATACACCTCTATAAATTGGGATAACAAAGTTGCCCTTAGCTGTTTAAAATGGAAAATGAATTCGACTTAGTTTTTTTAAGTTATCAGAGAAGGGAAATATTTTGTATTTATTTAATATTAGTATAGTTATTTATACTTTTACTGCACTATGCTGTAGTTAACAAATCAACCCTCAGATCTCAGTGGCTTAACCGAACGGAAGTTTTCCAGATTAACAAAGTTTCAAGTATATAGTTAACTTATTTGTATTGTGGTTACATAAAATAAAGTGCTTATTGAAGGCAAAACTAGACCAAGTAGCCATTGCAGAAGATCTTTCTAGGGAGGTGGAGAGTATAAGAAGTGTGGTTCTTTCTGACTGTATTGGAGACATAAAGAAAATGACAACATTAGAGATTGTTGGTTCAAAGCTCAGTCATAAGGCCAAGGAGCTTAAATAAAAATGGTAAAGTCTCTTGTGTGGAAGGAAGGGCAGTAATTGAGGAAGAGGGAGATTCTGAGAATCTGAATGGAGACCTTTGGTAAATGTAGATACCTTATGAGGTTCCCAGGCTCCCAAACCATTCTGAACCTTCCTTGCCCTCTCCATCCCTGTTTCATGAAGCTGGTCCTGCCTTGTTTGGAGACTTCCTAGGTTGCAATGAGGTGTTATTTTTGTCCAGTTAAAACCACTTCCCTAATTGCTCATTATGTTTCATTAGTCTCCTTTCTTTAAAATACTTGTCAGTTTCTTTCATTCACTAACTTACAAATGAGCTCTGGATGGAATGTTCTATCAGCTCTTGACTGCTGTCTTTTCAACTCTCAGTGTAAATGTTACCTCTTTGAAGATGTCCTCTCTCTCTGTGTTCTCAGATTCTCTGTCATGGGTTGTACCCTGTTAATTTTGTTCATAGCAGTTACCGTTAAGCAGAAATTACTTGTTTATCATTTCATTTACCTTCCATTTTTTAACTTACGTAGTTTTTTAAGCTTTTAGAAAACAGTGATACTCTTACCTATGGTTCTATCATCCCAACTGCTATTTAAATTTTCTTTCATTGTTTCCTCCCAGTGTTCTTTTTATGAATTTTTTATGTAATTATGATTATAGGTAGATATGTTTCTCTTTTGAACATGAAGATAAAATGTTTCAACCAGCATATTGTTAGAATTGACTAAAACCAAACCTAGTTATGACTCTTGAGGGGTTGGTATTAATAGTTTTATTGGAATAGCCAAGCCCATTTATTTACATATTGTCTATGGCTGTTTCATGCTACAGTGGCAGAATTGGGTAGTTGCAACAGAGACCATATGGTCCACAAAACCTAAAATATTTACTGTATGGCCTTTTCCAGAAAAAGTTGTGAACCCTGTTATAGACTTTAGCAGTCTTCTGGATTTGAGAACTGTCACTCCTGCCACTATCTAACCTATGTGAAATAGGTCAAGATAGAGAGAGTACTTGCAGACTGTTGTTCTGGGCTATCTAGATCTGTAATTCTTGTCTATGGCAAAATTAATTTGTTAGTTTTATAGTTTTTTTAGAATTGAAAGGATTTCACTCAAAATTGTGCCTTGCCACTTACTGTTCAGTTTGAGCATGTGACATAATTATTCATCCATTCGCTAGTGGGAGGAAGGAGGTGTGGAAGTCTGTAATTAGCTAGGCCTCAGGTCACAAATAGAGTTGGGATTAGCTGTTGGGAGTACAGTTGGTAGGTATAAGGTACTAGGAAGTCAGGAACAAGAGGTCTTGAGGGAGTACTTTCCAGGTTCTTCTACTCTCCTTTTAAATCTGGGACCAAGAGTCATTTACTTGGTTGTAAAGAAAAATGTACCAGGGCAGAAGGTGAGATGGATGTTCCCTTCTGTACATCCAGAATGGAAAAAGCCCAAGTTTTTATAAATGTGTGGTGAATATTTGAAATATATTTCATGCACTGTTAAAACTGTCCCTTTCAATTTTATTTTCAGCATTTAGTAAGTCTTTGCTATGATTTCATCTATGCTTTAATGAAACTGTTGAACCTTGCCACTAAAGATCTGTATTTGTCAGTGACCAACCAGCTGTGAATCTATCTGAGTTCTTCTGTTACCCAGTGTATGTTTTTTTCTCTATTCCCTACTTGGTTGACTAAAATATAATGCACTTTTATCAGATTTTATATGTGATTTGGTTGAATTTTCCCAAACTGAACTTAAATCAAAACTGTCACTTCTTTCCCCACCCACATAGTGTAGTAATTTTTTTTTCTCATCTACAAAACCTCCTAATCGGAGGAGCATTAGTGTTATGTAAATAGCTGTCATCATATTTATACTTCACTATTTATACTTCTCTGTTCAAGTTAAAATCTCATTGCCTCTCATCTTTTCATGGCCCAGCCTGATACTTGTGTTCTTGGTGAGGCTTTACATAAATTCTCTCAGCCTTTCCTGGTCCCCTCAATTCTTTAAGTAGTTATTCTGTTCTTTTAGTATTTAAATTGTGCTGCTGTTCAAAAAGGTAATAAGATACTAAATTATATGTTGTACGGTTTTATCTTATGCCCTGTGAAAGATAAGTATGCACCCACAAAGTGCTTACAGTCTAGCTAATGGAAAAAAGAGAAATGCATGAATTATTACAGTGGAAGTAAATCATTACAAGAAATAAGAACAAAGGTTCCACGGAGGGAAATTTACCTTTGGTTAAGGAAATTAAGGAAAGGTTCCTGGAAGGGGTGATATTTGAAATTGGTTTTGAAAGCTGTGTAAAATTTGAGTACTGATTAATTCTTTCTCTTGTCTGGTCATTTGTGTCTTTCAGTCTCCTTAAATTCCATCCAGATCTTCAACATTCTATCCAAATGCCCTGCATAATCCTTCCCAATACCCTGCTTTTAATCAGTGGTTTTGTCTCCTAATTCTTAAGAAAACGGAGAACATTTTAAGTATTAATATCATTACCTCTTTACCGCCTTCCATCTTCCATCTCTGCCTGCCACACACACACAGTTTCCAATTCCCATACTCATGCTTAACTAACGCCTTCCCTTCACCGTCAGAGCTTGGATGTTACACCTTCCATATACAAGGCCAGCTTCTTCACTTGCACTTTTATCTCATCTCTGGGACTTTATTTGGTTAGTTTCTGTTTTTTCCTGACATCAGCTTCTCCATACCTTTTCAGTCTACAAACCTAATCAACTCCCCTCTGATCCTGATCCTGCAAGTACCTCCCAATTTTTCTCTGCTCTTCCTCATATTGAGCTTCTCAAAGCATATACAATATGTTTCCTTATTTCTGCTAATTTCTTGGCCTGTAACCATCTGTCTTTCATTTCCTGTTACTCTACTTGAAACTTTTTATTAAGGTTTATTTATTGTATTGGTATATTGCCTAATTTAATAAATATGATGGATTAAAAGTTGTGACATTTGGGGAACCTTGAGTACTTATCTGATAGGAGAGAATCAGTAATTATTAATTTTTAGGTGTAATAATGTGATTTTTAAAAAAGTATCTTTTAGATACTGGGATTTGTTCTAAGATAATCAAAGTGGATATATAAATAAAATAAGATTCCTCATATGTTAATGATTAGAGCTGGATGATAGGTATATGAGATTCATTATACTAGTCTCAAATTTTGTATGTACTTGAAATTTTCCTTCATAAGTTTTAATTTTTTTTTAATGAATGGAAAAATGGAGAGGGAAGTGACTTAGAGCAATATCAAGGAGAAATACTATTTAATTATAGTCAAGTATGGCATGCATCCCAGCAAGCTTTTAATAATAATAAGAGGCTGTTCAAGCTAATATTCACCAATAAGAGTTGAGGCATTGACATTAGAAGCCTAAGTATAATGTCTGGCATAAAGCAGGTGTTGAATAAATATTTGTTGACTGAATAAGCTAGTAAGAACTCAGAGCTGAACTATATAGACAGTTAATTGGGTAAATTTACAGACTGCACCTTTAGGAAAACCCAGTAGTTAACCAGTCACCCCATCTGTTTCTATAAATAGAAACAATAAATAACTCTCATGTCATGTAAGACATGCCAGGCAGTATTCTAAGCACTTCACATATATTAACCTTTTTAATCCTCACAATAGCCTCTTGAAAGAGGTATTACTATTTTCCTCATTGTATAAATGGGAAAACAGAGGCAGAGAGACCTTTATAGTAACAGGTTTAAGGTCACACAACAGCAGATAAAATAACAAAGCCATATATAATTTGATCTCAGGTAGTCATGCTCCAGAGTCATATTTTTAATCACAACAGTATAATCTTCCCTTACAGTAAATACAGGATTAATATTATGTTTGCATGAATGATTTTAGGCAAAACTGGGTTTATCTAAGACATAGTTATTCTCTGATTTTTCTTGTCTCTCAATTCAGTATTTACTTTTTACTGACTTAAATTTTTTTAGGCTGTTGTGACTTTGTTTCTATCTGTTAAGCCAGCCTGTCTGGACTAGGAAATGTATACTCTGTTGGGGTGATTTGCTCAAATTTGAGACCTTTCATATATCTTGTCATGATAACTTGGAAAAGTGGCTGTCACTACAAAGTACTACTTTAGAAAGTTGAAAGTATGAGTGGAAAACCAGATTTGATTAATTTTTACTGTTGATAAAACCAGTATAATTCTGAATGGTTCTGATAAAATTGGTAAACACAGTCCACTTTGTATATTGGACGTAGATGAAAGACTAGTAAGTCTTTTATCAAAAAAGATTTCTCAATTTTCTTACTGTAAAAGTTGACCTAAGAAGAGCTCAGCAGACTCTGAAGGAGTGTTTATTTTTGCATAATGAGCTATCTATAGACAACATCTTAAGCCATTTTTTAGGACCCTACTCTAATTTTGAGTAAACAGTCATATTCTAGCAATTTTGTTTCTTGTTTGAAAATTTATAGGTGACTTGAAAATAAACTGATACTGTCTTTGTGCTAGTAATTTCTGCCCTCAATCAGGTTGTCTCAGGGAGGTTTACATATTATTCTTCTTGAAGTAGGGTTTCTCTTTGTTGTGAGAAAAGAAAACTTTTTCAGAGAAAAGTTAATCCAAAGTTAATTTGATTTCTTCCATTTCTGCATTCCTTTGTTTCTTATATGGCTAGCTTAATTTACTTCCAATTTTAAGTAGTGATGTGTGTTCTGAAGATTAATTTCTGGTTTAACTCCCAAACCTTTATTCATCATCTCAGAAAACTTTGGAGGAAACCTTTCTAATATCAATAAAAATTCAGTTTGAATGTGAAGAAGTATAAATATTTTAAAACATTTTATTACTAAAATGTCCTTTATTATGAAAAATAAGAAATTTGTCCTTGGCTTTGAAATTGACTTTTGTATTTCTTACTTTAGATTAAAATCTTCATAAATATATATCATCGTTCATACTTCTAAAATAATCTACCAGCCATGATTTATCATTTACTTAATAATTTAGTGATACTGAAGTTTAATTTATTTCACCTAGTCCATTGAGAATTACCTGTTCTGCTTTTTTCAGTAAAGCTTTAGAGCTGAGTAATGAAGAGAGGGATGAAACATTGTCTAAGATATAGTGCGTGAACTTGAACACCTAAGCTGAGTTGTAACGTTGTTCTACTGTTACAGTATTTATATTTATTTATTTTTATTTTTTTAATCCCTGGGTTGTCTACTATATCCTGATATTTTAGGTTTTTAGGCAACTAGTCTTAAGAAAAGTGAAGTGCTAGCTTTGTTTTCTTCATTCATACTGCCAAATTTTGGTATCATGGCAGCACTTACAAATTTGTATGTTTTAAAAGACTTATAAAACTTATAAAACAGCTTCACCAATGAGGTCTGTGACATATAGTAATATGGTAGTCTATCACAAATTTGAATAATTTATAGCTGGTATGTAGACATCAATTAGTTCAGCCGGTAAAAAAAGCCTAGCTAACCATTTAGCAAAAGTATAAATTCTTGGACCTCCCTCAGAATTTTAGAGCAAGAGATAAGGAAAAATATGCAAGAAAAGAAGGAATTGAGGAACAAATACAGGAGATGTATTAGATAAAATAGAAGTGAACATACTAGGAGATTTCCTTCACTTGAAGAAAATGAGTCTCCTGATTGGAAGAGCATTCTGATAGCCAAGAAGGTTAGGTGAAAAAAGATCTACATTCAGTGTCAACTTGTTTTGTAATTTTAAAATTCTAAGAATTAATAACAAAACCCTAAAAGCTGTTATACAGGGGGAAATGTTGCCTAAACAGAATAGAAGTCTGCTGGCATTAGATTTCTTAGCAGCAACAGTAGGCATTAGAAAGTAGTGGAACAATTTATTCAAAGTTTGGAGTTCCTAAATTGATAACTTGATACCAGCCAAAATGATTATTCAGGTATGAGATGAAATTAAAGACATTTCCAGAAATTTAAGGACTTGGGAAATTTACCTTTTACAAGTTCTTGAATATGTGTCCAAAAAAACGAAATAGAAGTTAAAGAAAGATGAAATGAGATCCAAGAAACTAAATCTCTGAGACACCAGTGAAAATCCCAGGGTAACAACTGTGCCATGCACCTAGAAAGCATTTGTGTGGAATTAGAACAAGAAGTCAGAATTGTCTCTGAAGAATGTCAAGAAATTTTCGTAAAAGCTGTTAAACATAAGTTGTGTGCTGGAATTTCTGAATGTTAAAATGTAAGGCAAATCAGTAAAAAAAAAAAAAAAAAGGTGGAGAGACTGGGGATGTATATGACATTGTTGATGATAACTAGATTGACCTCTGGAACAACCGTTAATATATCTTAAATAATTGGTGCTGTGAAGATGGAAGAAGATTCTTGAATAGTCATTCTTTTGTGAAAATACCGTATTTTGGGGGAGTGGTACAAAGCTAAAGTGCAACTAATGTATTTAAATGCAACATAATGTAGGAACAGAAAATAAGAGAAAAACTTGGAGAATGTGATAATAATGGGTTGGGGTTGGATTTGACTTATAAACAATGGAAATCTTTGAGAGTCATGTCTGTTGAATGAGATGTTATTGACCTATACAGTATATACTTAGGTTTAAAAAACAAAAAAGTGTGGGGCGGAGCCAAGATGGCGGCGTGAGTAGAGCCGTGGAAATCTCCTCCCAAAAACACATAGATCCATGAAAATATAACAAAGAAAACTCTTCCTAAAATACAGACCAGAGGACACAGGACAACATCCAGACCACATCCACACATGCAAGAACGTAGTGCCTTGCGAAGGGGGTAAGATACAAGCCCCGGCCTGGCGTGACCCGAGCACCCCTCCCCCTGGCTCCCGGGGGGGTGGAAAGAAACCAGAGCGGTTTTTTTTTGGCAAGTGCTTTTTGGAAGCCTTAAAGGGACAGGGACCCCGGTGCTAGGGAGGCAGGGCAGCAGGACTGGTGAGCGGGTGCCTGGGACCGGCGCCTGAGGACAAAGAATATCGCGCGTTTTTCCCTTTTTTTTTTTTTTTTTTTTGGTGAGTGCTTTTTGGAAGCCTTAAAGGGACGGGGACCCGGATGCCAGGGAGGCAGGGTGGCGGGACCGGTGGGCGGGTGCCTGAGACCGGCACCTGAGGACGGAGAAAATCGTGCATTTTTCCCCTTTTTTTTTCTTTTTGGCGAGTGCGTTTTTAGAAGCCTTAAAGGGACAGGGACCCCAATACCAGCGAAACAGGGCAGCAAGACTGGTGAGCGGGTGCCTGAGACTGGCACCTGGGACAAAGAAAATTGTGCGTTTTTCCCAATACTAGGGAGGCAGGGCGGCGGGACCGGTGGGAAGGGGCCTGGGGCCAGTGCCTGAGGACAAAGAAAATCGTGTGTTTTTCCCCCTTTTTTTTTTGGCGAGTGCTTTTTGGAAGCCTTGGAGGGACGGGGACCCCAATACCAGGGAGGCAGGGCAGCAAGACCAGTGGGCGGGTGCCTGGGACCGGTGCCTGAGGACAAAGAAAATTGCGTGTTTCTCCCTTTTTTTTTCTTTTTGACGATTGCTTTTTGGAGGCCTTAGGGGGACAGGGACTCCAGTGCCAGGGAGGCAGGGCGGCAGGGCCGGTGAGCGGGTGCCTGGGACCAGCGTCTGGGGATGGAGAGGATCGCGTGATTTTCCCTTTTTTTTTTAGCGAGTGTTTTTTGGAGGCCTTGGAGGGACGGGGTCCCCAGTGCTAGGGAGGCAGGGCGGCAGGACCAGTGGGCGGGTGCCTGGGACCGGCACCTGAGGACAAAGAATATCACGTTTTTCCCTTATTTTTATTCTTTATTTTTTGGCGGGTGCTTTTCAGAAGCCTTGAAGGGACAGGGACCCTGGTGCTAGGGAGGAAGGACAGCAGGACCGGTGAGCGGGTGCCTGGGACCGGCGCCTGAGGACAAAGAAAATTTCACGTTTTTTCCTTTATTTTTTGTTTTTTTTTTCTTTTCTTTCTCCTCTTTTGTTGTTGCTGTTGTTATGGTTTGGAGAGTGGTTCTTGGAAGTCTTAAAGGGTCAGGACAGGACACTTAGACCAGAGGCAGGGAATCTGGGAATCTCTGGGCACTCTAACCCCCTGGGCAACAGGGAGCACAGAGGCCCCTTACGGAGATAAATAGCCTCCTGGCCGCTCCCCCTCCAACGGGGCTCCACCATTTTGGAGGAGCAGCCCCAGCCAGGCCACGCCCACAGCAACAGCGGAGATAAACTCCATAGCAAACGGGCAGGTAGCAGAAGCCCTGTCTGCGCACAGCTGAAAAGCATAAGCCACTAGAGGTCGCTATTCTCCCAGGAGAGGAAGGCCAACAAGAAGGGAAGCTCTTCCAGCGGTCACTCGTACCAGCTCTGCAAACTTTCTCTATCACCATGAAAAGGCAAAACTACAGGCAGACAAAGATCACAGAGACAACACCTGAGAAGGAGACAGACCTAACCAGTCCTCCTGAAAAAGAATTCAAAATAAAAATCATGAACATGCTGACAGAGATGCAGAGAAAAATGCAAGAGCAATGGGATGAGATGCAGAGAAAAGTGCAAGAGCAATGGGATGAAGTCCGGAGGGAGATCACAGATGTCAGGAAGGAGATCACAGAAGTGAAACAATCCCTGGAAGGATTTATAAGCAGAATGGATAAGATGCAAGAGGCCATTGAAGGAATAGAAACCAGAGAACAGGAACGTATAGAAGCTGACATAGAAAGAGATAAAAGGATCTCCAGGAATGAAACAACGCTAAGAGAACTATGTGACCAATCCAAAAGGAATCATATTCATATTATAGGGGTACCAGAAGAAGAAGAAAGAGGAAAAGGGATAGAAAGTCTCTTTGAAGAAATAATTGCTGAAAACTTCCCCAAACTGGGGGAGGAAATAATCAAACAGACTACAGAATTACACAGAACCCCCAACAGAAAGGATCCAAGGAGGACAACACCAAGACACATAATAATTAAAATGGCAAGGATCAAGGACAAGGAAAGAGTTTTAAAGGCAGCTAGAGAGAAAAAGGTCACCTATAAAGGAAAACCCATCAGGCTAACATCAGACTTCTCGACAGAAACCCTCCAGGCCAGAAGAGAATGGCATGATATATTTAATGCAATGAAACAGAAGGGCCTTGAACCAAGGATACTGTATCCAGCACGACTATCATTTAAATATGATGGCGGGATTAAACAATTCCCAGACAAGCAAAAGCTGAGGGAATTTGCTTCCCACAAACCACCTCTACAGGGCATCCTACAGGGACTGCTCTAGATGGGAGCACTCCTAAAAAGAGCACAGAACAAAACACACAACATATGAAGAATGGAGGAGGAGGAATAAGAAGGGAGAGAAGAAAAGAATCTCCAGACAGTGTATATAACAGCTCAAAAGCGAGTTAAGTTAGGCAATAAGATACTAAAGAAGCTAACCTTGAACCTTTGGAAACCACGAACCTAAACCCTGCAATGGCAATAAGTACATATCTCTCAATAGTCACCCTAAATGTAAGTGGACTTAATGCACCAATCAAAAGACACAGAGTAATAGAATGGATAAAAAAGCAAGACCCATCTATATGCTGCTTACAAGAAACTCACCTTAAACCCAAAGACAAGCACAGACTAAAAGTCAAGGGATGGAAAAACATATTTCAGGCAAACAACAGTGAGAAGAAAGCAGGGGTTGCAGTACTAATATCAGACAAAATAGACTTCAAAACAAAGAAAGTAACAAGAGATAAAGAAGGACACTACATAATGATAAAGGGCTCAGTCCAACAAGAGGATATAACCATTCCAAATATATATGCATCCAATACAGGAGCACCAGCATATGTGAAACAAATACTAACAGAACTAAAGAGGGAAATAGACTGCAATGCATTCATTTTAGGAGACTTCAACACACCACTCACCCCAAAGGATAGATCCACCGGGCAGAAAATAAGTAAGGACACAGAGGCACTGAACAACACACTAGAACAGATGGCCCTAATAGACATCTATAGAACTCTACATCCAAAAGCGACAGGATATACATTCTTCTCAAGTGCACATGGAACATTCTCCAGAATAGACCACATACTAGGCCACAAAAAGAGCCTCAGTAAGTTCAAAAAGATTGAAATTCTACCAACCAACTTCTCAGACCACAAACGCAAAAAACTAGAAATAAATTGTACAAAGAAAGCAAAAAGACTCACAAACACATGGAGGCTTAACAACATGCTCCTAAATAGTCAATGGATCAACGACCAAATTAAAATGGAGATGCAGCAATATATGGAAAGAAATGACAACAACAACACAAAGCCCCAACTACTGTGGGATGCAGCGAAAGCAGTCTTAACAGGAAAGTATATAGCGATCCAGGCACACTTGAAGAAGGAAGAATAATCCCAAATGAATAGTCTAACATCACAATTATCGAAACTGGAAAAAGAAGAACAAATGAGGCCTAAAGTCAGCAGAAGGAGGGACATAATAAAGATCAGAGAAGAAATAAACAAAATTGAGAAGAATAAAACAATAGCAAATTGAATGAAACCAAGAGCTGGTTCTTTGAGAAAATAAACAAAATAGGTAAGCCTCTAGCCAAACGTATTAAGAGAAAAAGAGAATCAACACAAATCAACATAATCAGAAATGAGAATGGAAAAATCACAACAGACTCTACAGAAATACAAAGAATTATTAAAGACTACTATGAAAACCTATATGCCAACAAGCTGGAAAACCTAGAAGAAATGGACAACTTCCTAGAAAAATACAACCTCCCAAGACTGACCAAGGAAGAAACACAAAAGTTAAACAAACCAATTACGAGCAAAGAAATTGAAACGGTAATCAAAAAACTACCCAAGAACAAAACCCCGGGGCCGGACGGATTTACCTCGGAATTTTATCAGACACACAGAGAAGACATAATACCCATTCTCCTTAAAGTGTTCCAAAAAATAGAAGAAGAGGGAATACTCCCAAACTCATTCTATGAAGCCAACATCACCTTAATACCAAAACCAGGCAAAGACCCCACCAAAAAAGAAAATTACAGACCAATATCCCTGATGAATGTAGATGCAAAAATACTCAATAAAATATTAGCAAACCGAATTCAACAGTATATCAAAAGGATCATACACCATGACCAAGTGGGATTCATCCCAGGGATGCAAGGATGGTACAACATTCGAAAAGCCATCAACATCATCCACCACATCAACAAAAAGAAAGACAAAAACCACATGATCATCTCCATAGATGCTGAAAAAGCATTTGACAAAATTCAACATCCATTCATGATAAAAACTCTCAGCAAAATGGGAATAGAGGGCAAGTACCTAAACATAATAAAGGCCATATATGATAAACCCACAGCCAGCATTATACTGAACAGTGAGAAGCTGAAAGCATTTCCTCTGAGATCAGGAACCAGACAGGGATGCCCACTCTCCCCACTGTTATTTAACATAGTACTGGAGGTCCTAGCCACGACAATCAGACAAAACAAAGAAATACAAGGAATCCAGATTGGTAAAGAAGAAGTTAAACTGTCACTATTTGCAGATGATATGATACTGTACATAAAAAACCCTAAAGACTCCACTCCAAAACTACTAGAACTGATATCGGAATACAGCAACGTTGCAGGATACAAAATTAACAGAAATCTGTAGCTTTCCTATACTCTAACAATGAACCAATAGAAAGAGAAATCAGGAAAACAATTCCATTCACAACTGCATCAAAAAGAATAAAATACCTAGGAATAAACCTAACCAAAGAAGTGAAAGACTTATACTCTGAAAACTACAAGTCACTCTTAAGAGAAATTAAAGGGGACACTAATAAATGGAAACTCATCCCATGCTCATGGCTAGGAAGAATTAATATCGTCAAAATGGCCATCCTGCCCAAAGCAATATACAGATTTGATGAAATCCCTCTCAAATTACCAGCAACATTCTTCAGTGATTTGGAACAAATAATTCAAAAATTCATATGGAAACACCAAAGACCCCAAATAGCCAACGCAATCCTGAAAAAGAAGAATAAAGTAGGGGGGATCTCACTCCCCAACTTCAAGCTCTACTACAAAGCCATAGTAATCAAGACAATTTGGTACTGGCACAAGAACAGAGCCACAGACCAGTGGAACAGATTAGAGACTCCAGAAATTAACCCAAACATATATGGTCAATTAATATTTGATAAAGGAGTCACGGACATACAATGGCAAAATGATAGTCTCTTCAACAGATGGTGCTGGCAAAACTGGACAGCTACATGTAGGAGAATGAAACTGGACCTTTGTCTCACCCCATATACAAAGGTAAACTCAAAATGGATCAAAGACCTGAATGTAAGTCATGAAACCATTAAACTCTTGGAAAAAAACATAAGCAAAAACCTCTTAGACATATACATGAGTGACCTCTTCTTGAACATATCTCCCCGGGCAAGAAAAACAACAGCAAAAATGAGCAAGTGGGACTACATTAAGCTGAAAAGCTTCTATACAGCGAAAGACACCATCAATAGAACAAAAAGGAACCCTACAGTATGGGAGAATATATTTGAAAATGACAGATCCGATAAAGGCTTGACGTCCAGAATATACAAAGAGATCACACGCCTCAACAAACAAAAAACAAATAACCCAATTAAAAAATGGGCAGAGGAACTGAACAGACAGTTCTCTAAAAAAGAAATACAGATGGCCAACAGACACATGAAAAGATGCTCCACATCGCTAATTATCAGAGAAATGCAAATTAAAACTACAATGAGCTATCACCTCACATCAGTAAGGATAGCTGCCATCCAAAAGACAAACAACAACAAATGTTGGCGAGGCTGTGGAGAAAAGGGAACCCTCCTACACTGCTGGTGGGAATGTAAATGAGTTCAACCATTGTGGAAAGCAGTATGGAGGTTCATCAAAATGCTCAAAACAGACCTACCATTTGACCCAGGAATTCCACTCCTAGGAATTTACCCTAAGAACTCAGCAATCAAGTTTGAGAAAGACAGATACACCCCTATGTTTATCGCAGCACTATTTACAATAGCCAAGAATTGGAAGCAACCTAAATGTCCATCGGTAGATGAATGGATAAAGAAGATGTGGTACATGTACCCAATGGAATACTACTCAGCCATAAGAAGTGGAAAAATCCAACCATTTGCAGCAACATGGATGGAGCTGGAGAGTATTATGCTCAGTGAAATAACCAAGCGGAGAAAGAGAAATACCAAATGATTTCACTCATCTGAGGAGTATAAGAACAAAGGAAAAACTGAAGGAACAAAATAGCAGCGGAATTACAGAACCAAAAAATGGACTAACAGGTACCAAAGGGAAAGGAACTGGGGAGGATGGGTGGGCAGGGAGGGATAAGGGGGGGGAAGAAGAAGGGGGATATTAAGATTAGCATGCATGGGGGGGTAGGGAGAAAGGGGAGGGTGGGCTGTACAACACAGAGAGGACAAGTAGTGATTCTACAACATTTTGCTACGCTGATGGACAGTAACCGTAATGTGGTTGTTAGGGGGGACCTGATATAGGGGAGAGCATAGTAAACAGTATTTTTCATGTAAGTGTAGATTAAAGATTAAAAAAAAAGAAAGAAAGAAAGAAAGAAAAGGGGGATTACTCCTTGATAGGATAAAACTATTGGTAAATCAAAGATCAACACATGCTTTAAATATCCTTAATGTTGATCAGTTAAAGAGTATCAGATGATCAGCTATTGGAGGTACTCTTTTCTGATAATATTCCTTTCTCTTAATAAAAAAAAAAATAGCAGTTCCTGTGTGCTGACCTCCAATGAGTTCTACACAGTGGTATAGAGGGCATGTCAAAGTGTGGGCAAAGGGTCTGTTTGTTTCTATGCAGAAGATCAATGCCTAGCTTGGCTACCCAGAAAATGAACTAAGATACGATATGAGGAGAAGCTTCCGGCATCAGCACTCTCTGGAGGACTTGTGCTGGGGGATGATCATCAAAAAGCCTCCACAGGGATCCGGACGATGCTTTGTTTGTGGCTGCATCCACCCCACCGTTTCCTGGACTTGCCACTGGAATGAGGAGGGAGATGTCTAGCTGGCATGTGCATACAGTGAGACAACGAATTTGAACCGATCTTTACTGTTGGAACTCAACCAGGAGTTGGGAGGGGTGCAAGTTGTAGCACTCCTAAATCTTATGACTATAGACTATCTACGGTTAAAAGAACATATGGGATGTGAACAGATCCCAGAAATGGGCTGCTTTAATTTGTCTGATTTCTCTCAGACTGTTCAAGTACAGTTGGACAATATCCATCATATCATAGACAAATTTTCACAAATGCCTAGGGTGGCTAAATGGTTTTGTTGGCTTCACTGGAGATTCATGGTAATTATAGATTTGCTTTGTTTATGTCACCGTTTTCCTATTATGTTAATATGTGAGCTCAAGTTAGTAGTTTAAAACCTATACATGCTTAAGGTACTCTACAAGAAGATATGTCAAAGAAATAATCAATCCTCCCATGTTTTCTTCCATATGCTACCTCTATAGCTTTTCTTCTTCCTTCCTAATTACAACCCTTAAATAGAATTCGTGCCTCATATCGAATTTACCGAGCATCATAATTCCTCCAGGTGGTAAAGATACCTCGAGACAAGTGCTGGGCATAGAAGCCACAGGGCATAAATCTGCAAAGAAGTCAAAAGCTAACCTTTTCAAACAATATTGCTTCTCTCTCACTTACCAACTTTACATTTCCCTGTATGGCCCCGGAAGATGACTGGTTAGCCAGAGACGGGTAAGATTCCTCAAGGGAGGAACAACCTAAGACAGGCACAGTCGCAGGGGGGCTATCAGGTGAGAATTTGGGGATCAACAGTGGTGAGGCTCCAAACCTCACCCCCACTGTTTTGAGAGAAATCTTCTGCATCCGTGGATGTTTTGCTGCCCTTGTCTAGCTTGGATTAATACTTAGTCCAGAGGCACACAGCTGATCATCTACGTTTGCCCTCTTACAACACTAAACTATGTTTTCTACCTTTATCTTGCATCTACCTACCACTTCAGCAATTTATTAAAAATAAAAATAATAATAATAATAAAGGGAGAAATGTGGGATCCACGTATAAATCAAGTATAAAAATCAAACAAATATTCATATTTGACCTGATTGTTTATAGTTCATAATGCGTGATCAAAACTGAAAGTTTCTGTGATGAATGCACTTGTACTGTTCACCATGTAAGAATTTATTCACTATGTAAGAATTCGTTCACCATGTAAGAACTTGTTCGTTATGCTTCAGAAGATTGGAGACTGACGAGAATTAGGCTTGAGATGGATTAAGGATTGTGCATTGAGCATTGACCCCCCTATACAAAATTTTATTGTTGTTAACAACCATTTGATCAATAAGTATGAGAGATGCCCTCTCAAAAAAAAAATATTCTTCAAAAAAAACACAAAATGCAACTTTAAGCTAGGGTAGTTAATAACAGAAAACTTGGAGGTATTTTCATGATTTTATAAATACATGCTTTTTCAATAACTTATTGTCCAGAATTTGAATCACAATATTGATAAACCAAAAAGAGAAAACTAGGAGCAATAAAAATACTTTCAGCAGGAAAACCAGTAATACACAGTTTGGAGAACATTTTAGAAACATATGTAGCTTGATTTTTATCTATCCAGAGTTGGGGATATTATTATTATTCCCTTTCTACACACATATCCCAAAAATGCAGGTTGTGGAACAACAGTGTTTAGTGTCTCTTAGCCTAAGCTTATGTGTTAACTCTGCAGGTGGAACTTAAACTGGACAATAAATTAGATCACAAAGTATTTCAAGAAATCTTGTCACCCAGCTTAGTCATCAAGCTTTATAGTATTGAGCAACTTAGCTCTCAGGGTCTGTTTCCTCACGTTGACTTTGTCTCAAAGATTTCTTCCAGTCATTTACATCACATGGATTTTTTATGACATTTTCTTTTGAAGCTTGATGAGTTCTGAAAGCAATTCTAAGAATGTATTTTTAGGATTGTTATAACGGTGTAGGTTTTTTGTGTGTGACATTTTTGGGTAACATTTGCCTGAGTGCGTTCTGATGTGATGGATCACTTTTAAGCCATATATTTTATATAAGCTAGGAAGACAGGGAACATAGCTTTCACATTTTGAAGGAGTATTCTAGAAGAAACAAAGAAAACAGTTACCAACATACAGTAACAAAAGAATGAAATCACTACAGATTCTAGAGATGTGAAAAGGAGAAAAAGGGAATGTGAATGATTTTATATCAATAAGTTTTAAATCTTAGATTAAATAGGTAAATTCCTTGAAAAACAAATATCTAAAACAACAAATGGAAATAGGGAATCTTAGTAGTGTTATATCTGTTAATCACATTGCATTCATACTTAAAAATTTTCCTGGAAAGAAAACTGTAAGGCCAGATAGCCTTACTAGTAAGTTCTAGAGAACAATTAATTTAAAAAGTATCAGTCATAATGCAGATTCCTTCAGAAAGCAGAAGCTGATATTACACCAATAACAATACCAAAGACTTTAGAGAAAACTGTAGACTAATATTTACCATGAACATGTGTGCAAAATCCGTAAGTATTTCTAAGTCAAGTTCAGTAGTATATAAAATGGACAATAAAGCACAACCAAGTGGAGTTTATTTCAGGAGTAAGATTTTAACTAAAAAATATTTTAATGTAATTCAGTGTATTGACAGAGTAAAAGAGAAGAAAAAATCTCAGTAGATGAGGCAAAGTGACAAAGTTTAGTACTCATTCATAATAAATACTTTTTGCAAATTAGGAATAGAAGGGAACTTCCTCAACCTGATAAAGGGCACCTACAAAACCCTACAGCTAACATACATAATACTTAACTATAAAAGATTGAATACTATCCCTAAGATTGGGGGAAAAAGTTTTTCACTCTGACCAATTGTAGTCAGAATTGTACTAGAAGTCCTAGACAATACATTAAATCCAGAAAGAGAAATTAAATACATGTTGTTTATTGTATGGGTCTAGCTACATGCAGACTTTTTCAAAAAGTATACTGGAAAAATTTTTGGAGATTTGTGACAACTTGAAAATCATTTCCTTTTCTCTAGGTTACTTTACTATAAGAATATAGTATACGGTAAAAACAACCTGCAAAATATGGGTTACTTGACTGTTAATCAGTAAGGCTACCAGTCGACAGTAGGCTATTGGTAGTTAAGTTCTTGGGGAGTCAAAAGTTATACACAGATTTTCGACTGCGCAGGTCAGTACCCTTAACCCACCGCATTGTTCAGGACCCAACTGTACATTCATATTGGAAAGGAAAGAGAAAAATTGTCTTTACTCTCAGATGACATGTTTGTGTATATAGTAAATCCTAAGTTACTAGAAATAAGTTAATGTATCAAGATTGTAGGCTACAAGGACAATATGCAAAAATCAGAATTTGTATATAATTGCGATGAACAACTGAAAAGTGAAATTAACAAAATACCATTTATAATAGAATAAAAGCATATGAAATATTTAGGTATTAGTGTAAAATCTGTACACTGAGCTTTCATAAAGCATCACTGAGAGAAACTTAAGACCAAAGTAAGTGGAAAGTGATAACACATTCATGGATAGGAAGACTTGGTATTGTTAAGGTATTCTACTCAGATTCATCTACAGATTCAAGACAATTCCAGTCAGATTCTCAGCAGGCGTTTTGTAAAAACTAGCAAACTGATTTAATTCCATATGGAAATGCGCAAGTCTTAGAAGAGGCAGAACAATTTTGAAAAAAGAATAATGAGACCAGTGCCCCCCAGTTTAAGTATTTATTATAAAACAAAAAGAACAGTATTGGCATGTGATAGACAAATCAGTGGAACAGAGAGAGTAGAGGTTCTAGACCCACATATGTATTGTCTATTTTGACTGAAATATATTTGACATTAACATTGTATAATTTTAAAGTGTGCAACATACTAAAATTTTGACAAAAGCATCAAAAGTACCATGGTAAGGGGAGCTTTTTCAACAAAATAGCTATATTTCTATAGTGAATAAAAATTTACCTCTACCTTTTAATTTTACCATATATAAAAAATAACATTGATCATAGATTTAAACATAAAAGCTAAAGCTATGGAATTTCTAGATGAAAACATAGGAGAAAATCTTCACCATCAAAATAGGTACATATGAAACATGAATCATAAAAGGAAAAAAGTGGAAAGTGTTCAGTCTTTAAAAGACAACACCTATGAAAAGGCAGCCTGTAGACTGGGAGAAAATACTTGAAATACCTACAGCTGACAAAAAGATTTCCATTACTCAACAGAGAGAATCTTAGAACTCTTTAAGACAACCTAGTTTTAAAGAGGATAAAGGATTTGAAGAGTCATTTCACAAATGGAGGTATTTTAATCTCAAGTAATCACCTAAAAATGCTCGATTATTAGTTCTTAGAGATGCAGATTAAAACTATAATCACACTGCTATCATCGACTTGAATGGCTGAACTTAAAAAGACTGACAATACCACACAGTGACAAGGATGTGGAGCTCCTGGAATTCTCATACATTGCTGATGGGAGTTAAAATGGTACACCGCTTGGAAAGACTTTGACAGTTTGTGAAAGTTTAATGTATGCTTACCCTATAATCCAGCAATTCCATGAAAACATTAGATTACAGAATGATTACAAACGGTTATTCTTAGCAGCTTTATTCGTAAATAGTCCCAAACAGATAACAGGAATGTCTGTTAGCAGATGAATGAATACACAAATTTTGGTATATCCATACAGTGGACATTGTTAATTCTTGCAATAAAAAGGACTGAACTACTGGCATATGAAACAACTTGGATTAATATAAAAACCTTGATAAGAAGTAGAAAAGTACCTACTGTATGATCCTACTTAAATGAAATTCTAGACAGAATTTAGCTGTACAAAGCATAACAGTGCTTGCCTGGAGCCCGTGTGTAAGGGAGTTGTGATTGCTTGCAAAGGGTCCAAGGGAACATTTTGGGATGATGGAAATAAATGTGCTTTTATCTTGATTGTAGTGATGCTTACAAAGGTGTATATACATTTGTCAACACCTATAGAACGACCTATTTAATTATGTGGTTTTGGATGTCAGTCACTTTTTGAAGTTGATACAAAATTTCTTTATAGCATTTTTTATTACGACTTAAGATTCTTTTATTGGTGTTGTTTTCTAGCTTTTGCATATTTTATAATTAATTTTTAAAGGGTTTGAGAATTACGGTCCAAACACACAGAAGCATGCATTGCCTCTTGGACTTGAAAATTATGATGTACTGCTAAAATCTAGACCTAAATGGATGACAGTTTTTCATTTGTAAGAAAAGACACAGCACAAATGTATACGATGACTCAGTGTCCATAGTTAATAAATGTTTTTTTAATTCTCTCAATAGTAGGGTGCTTTGTTCTGTTGGTAAACTGATCTGTGTAGAATATAAATATTACACTGCTAGTCTATACACAAGGTTATTTTTACAAAATTTGGGGCTTTCCGTAACTGTTCTGAAGGTTTTACCTGTGACCATCTCTACTGCGCCCCCTGGTGGTTTTTTCCCTCTCATTTGGGGTACCATGAAAATACAGCCATTACCTTTGTCAGATGAATTTTACAAAATTTTAGTTTTTATGTTGCAAAACTATCCAATAACTCCTGTTGATAGCACTATAAGGCTTTATTTTTGTGATAGCCTTTACGAGTTATTCAGTACATTTTCTTCCACAGGTAGTTTTGTCATGGCTCTTTGAAGAGTATCTCTTAGAGATGCTCAGATCCTTTATTAAGGTACTCTATTCTAATAGTTTTCATTTTGTAGTATAGTTCTAAATATCCTGCCATACAAAAGAGGTTAGAGAAATCTCTTAGAAATATTATGCGTAGTCAGGATGAGGTAGGAACATTTTATGTGCTAGAAATTCAGGAAGTACTCAGAATGGGTTGTTGCAAGGTCACATAGGAGCCAGTCTGAGTTAGTACCAAAAGATTAAAGTAGAAAAAATTTGACTAACAAATAATGGCCTTATTGGACTTTAACCCATAGAATAAATATCTATGAATCCTTGCTGATATGAATAATTGAGTGAAGAAATAAATGAGAAGGGACAGTTTTGTAGTTTTTTAATAGCATTCCAATTAACGTAGGAGAGGGGAAAAAATCATTATTAAGTAAATACCACAGTAATAAAACGTTGCAGATAGGACTTACTGATGAATGCTAAAGTTAGGTCAGAATTTTAGAAGAAGTAGGATATTTGCACAGTCTCAAAGTATCCTCCCATCTCAGCGGGCCCCCCCTCCACCACATTTTTTAATACAAAGGGAAAGAGTAGATTTATAGTGGAGAAATATGTCAGACATTACCTGGCGAAGTGCTAAAAGTTAACATCACTAGTAAAAAGACATATTGATATCATGAACCTCTTGATATGATACACTGAGTACACACAATCATTTCTGTGGTATTTTTCTTCCAAATGTCTGAATTCATTCTAATCATGAGAAAACATCAGCAAGCTCAAACTGAGGGACGTTTTACAAAATAGTGGATCGAAAGTTTCAAGGTCATGAAAGATAAGAATTAAGATCTGTCACAAATTGAAGGAGGACTAAGGAGAAATTACAAAAAAGTTACAAAAATAACAGTTTTCAAATATCTCTCACCCAGCTTCTAATGCTGTGCAATTATCAAAATCAAGAAATTAACATGGTTATAACACTATTAAACTACATATTTTAGTGAAAAAACTGGTGACATTTGATGTTTTCTAGGATTCTAAACAGGATCCCACATTTTATTTAGTTGTTTCTTTCAGAATAGTATTAGAAGGATTTGAAGAAAAGATTTGCTCTATTTTGTTGTTTTTTTTTTTTGTTACTGGAGTGACAGGTAATAAGTTATTTATAAAATGGCTATTAATTTCCATAGGAGCAAAAGTCTTACTGCTGTTTACTACTATGCAGTTGTTGGGAATTGGCTAAAATTTGAAGAAAGTTTATTTTTCTACCACTCTGTTTCTTTCCCTTTTCTTTCTGAGAAACCTCAAAATAAGCTAAAAGAGCTTAAGATTTAAGTCATTTTTACTTTTAACACTAACAGGGGAAGTAGCAGCTTGGTGTGTATGTAGTAATAAATGATAGCTCAAGAGCCAGAGAACCTAGATCTCTTCTATTCTCTTTTGGAGTCTCTCATACTCCTTTTTTCTAAATGAGAAAAAAATACAATAAAGGAAGATGGTTATATTTCTTTACCTGAGAGGGTGATGAACGAATGAATATACAACCTTCTATGTCTATGAATATTACATTGCTCTAGTATTAATATGTCCTGTTGGAAATATTTATTAAGACTTACTGTAGCAGCATTAGCGCTCTAAAAACAGATTATTTTATGTGGCAACATCAATAAGATTCCTGGAACCACTTGTTAAAATGAGTAACCATCTAGATTTCAGTTACCCCCGAGTGTACCCGCAGTGCATCAATCAGCATGAAGTCTCAACAGTTAAATTTGGTGTTTTCTGTGTAAGCAGTCCATCAATTCCTTATTAATAACTAATTATATTTCATAAAATCTGACTAAATGATGTTTTTAATGCCTTGCTTAAATTTTAGAGAATGATATATATGTATATGTCATTCTAATACATGACTTTATAAGATTATCTATTTTAATACTTACCATAATGTAAATTGAGTATGTAGGCATTTCCAACTATTAAAAAAGATACTCCTCCCAAAGGTAACCTTACAAAAAGTGGAAAAATAACATGAGTTTCAACTTGGCAAAACATATGAAAAAGTATTTCTGAGTCACAAGATGAGTCAAGAGGGTGAGGTTTGTTTTGTTTGTTTTGTTTTTTCCTCTTCCATCTGTTCTAAAGGGAGTCTGATCCCAGGCAGTAGGAAAAAAATCTTTGATGAAAGTTGGTGCAAAAAGTTAGAATTTGTTCTTTAATATTTTAACTTGTACTAAGTACAGATTTAAAGTAGTACTTATAGCATAAGTTTGGGCTATTTCTGAGATTTGTGCTGAGATTGGTAAATGGTGATATTTCAAGAATTGAGACCCTGTTTCATAGTTGAGGATATGTTTAATCCTGCAGCACAGCTAGTCTACTGTGCTGACCAGTGGAAGTGCTGTATAACTCCTTCTCTGGTGACAGTAACTACCAAAAAGTCACTTTGTTCCATACCTAAAAGAACGATTTTTACCATTTGTTTTTTGAAAGGTAGCTTTCTTAGATCTGGACCTTAAAAAATACTCATGGCATGGCCTTCCAGGCTAGCTTTTAAAAGTATAATTATGTAGGTACAGATTCCTCCAGTTGTTATCTAGCCTCACCTAGAAAGTAAGTACGGAGTAATGTACTTTGTGTCTTACTCATCATTGTAATCCAAGCAGGGAGGAAGGGGGGACGGAAAGGGAGGAAGTAAATGGGTGGTTGAAGAATAGATAACTAACTGCCTTCTTTCAGATTACACTGCCTTTTTAAAGAAGCTCAATTCGGCTTCATGGGGTATGTGAGAGTGGTGATGAAAAGATTAGATGGAGCTTGTTCCCTCCAAGTCATACTTCAGGGGCTTTTTAAAAAGCTGGTTACTGTTAACTGAAAGTGTGATCACTGGCACATTGCTTTGCCTCTGAGGAAAGTGTTAACTACTCATACAGAACAGGTATCAACTATTTGGTAATATTTCATAAGATATTTAAAGCAAAAGAGAGTGAGTGGATTTTAAATGTTGCTTAAGGGCTTTTGCCGGAGAGTTGAGTTAATGGTATTCATAACTATAAGATACACAGTTAATAATCCCTTTTTTAATTACAGAAAGATTTTTTTTTATTACAGAAAAAACTACAGATAGTGGTTTCATAAATGGAGAGTTTAGGGAAGAACATTCCAGCAGAGGATTTATAGGGAAATGGAGGCATGAAATTGATAGTGTAGAAGAATTGTGCCCAGGGCATTGTAGCTAAAGTACAGGTAATGGGGGAAGAGAAAGATGGAAATTTAAATTGAGGATGAATCTTGTTAAGGGCTTTAGACTTAACTATCTTGTTTGCATTAGGAAGCCACTAGAAATTATTTAGCACAAGAACTAGCAATTTGGCATTGTAAAGAAGGATGGATTGAATCAAGTATACTTATTTGATGATTTATGGTTCATCTTTATTATTATTAATATTCTTAATATTCCTTATTCATCAAGACTGGAATGCTGTCGTCTAAATTAGTGGGATTTTCCAGATAATTGAAACATAATTTTTCATGCACCTTGGTGTCAATTTTATAATGTAACTTTCTAAACTATTACTCATGGCCTAGTCTCAGTAAACAGAGTTTAAGTTTCTGTAACTGTTCCAGCACTACATTTCTTCCTTTCATCTTCTCTTTTGAGATACACTCAGAGCTGTTGCTAAATGAAATGATCCCAATTTGTCTGCACTTGCATGTGGGGACATCTCTTTCCACTTGTAATCTACATTAGTTATCCATCATATTCAACTTCTTCATCACTTTTTCTGGCGTGTGGTTGTAAATTAAGGCAAAACTAAAGATTTCTGAAGGAAAATAGTTTTAGCTAATACTTGGTATATATGTGAGATTATTAAGGCAAGCATGGAGAGGTTATCTTTAAGCAAAATCTGTGAACTCTGAGAAACTGTTCTGAAAAGTTTCCTGATTGGTTTCTGGTTAGATAATTAGAGTTTTACTTTATATACTGAAGGCATTTGGATCAATAAATTTTATTTATTCTCTTTAAATACAATACTTTTTAAAACATTTATTGAGCATCTGGTATATGCAGTATACAGAATACCAATGAAGAAGCAACAGACTCTGCCCTGATATGGGGGAAACAAGTAAAGACAAGTGAAAAGCATTTGTGGGACTTAATTTTTTTCCCCCGCAAGTAGCAAGAGTACCTAATTTCATCATGGAAAATTGGAAAATTAGGTTAATTTGAACAGTTTGCTTTTATCATCTATTCCACTAAAGATGGAATACTCTTTAAACAGAGGGATAAAATGCTCTCTGCACTTGATGTGTTCATGAAGTGTGTATTCGAATTTTTGATTAGATTTTTGTAAATATATTGTATGTTTTGCTATTTGAAGCAGTGTTTAAAGGAATCATTAAATGTATTTCTGCTGTCGTACAATATGTGCATCCCTGAAAAACCTCACGTGTTGCAAAATCACATGTCTGGGAAAAATATGGAGAGGAGGGTAGGCCACTCATGGACTTATGTAACAGAGTACTAACAAAAACAGTAATGATCTTAAAAATACTAGCACAAATTATGTCTGTATTTGTATTAAGCACCATAGCCAGACTTACCCTTCATACCAGCCAGGGCTCCTGCTGCCTGTTTTGAGTTGTAAGTACTTGAGGCCACCTGCTTTAGCAGAAACTAATTTTGTAAAAATAAGTAATAAGCCAGGGTATAGGCACCTTTATTGATTGCATTTTGGAGAAGCAGTAGACAAGAGAAATTGTCTTTGCAGCTTGTTCATATGCACCCTTCCTTTTTACCAAATAACAATGTGGAAAGCCTCAAGGTTCTGAAGTCCACTGAACTTGTCATTTTTCTCTGAAGGAGGAAGGTGTTTGTTGTTTTCTGAAGTTTTCATATTTTATTAAAACTGTCTCTTTAATTTGAGAAAGTTCCCCCCTTTCCTGTCATAATGTACCAGGAAAAACCCCTGTGAACCAGTAACATTTTTTTGCTCCCTTGACATCACTCCCTTCTTTATCAATTGCATATGAACTAATTTATATAAGAGCAACACCTTGTAGTTGTACAGTCTATACTTCAGTAATGCAGGTAAACTATAGTTTCTATTACATTTTAGCATAATATTTTTATATTTTAAAAATAACATTCTTTAACTTTTACCTTTTTATAATGAGGATATCATATATTTGAACTTTGAAAACAGTTTGCAATCTCAGTCTCCCATATTGTGGGCTATAGTATGTGTGTACTCAGAGTATATGACTTGTTAATTTTCTTTTTAATAATAGGTGATTGTGTGTACATTTTAAAATATATAAGTATTGTGATCAAAATTATTTTTATGAGTCTGATTTTTTAAAGGAATGAAAACAATATAATTTAGAAGAAAATGAGGATTTTTCAAGAATGCATATGGATAAGAGACCTGATACTAAATTTTTATAATGTAATTAAACATTAAGTTGCTTGGTAATTTTTTTTCCTCCTTTTAAAGCATCGAAAGTGAATTTTGTTAGCTTGTGCTTCCTTTGGTTAAGGAAGTAGAGCTGTGTCTATTTCCTCATGCTTGTGAAGAGTATCCCTGGAAGAATAGCCAAGAATCTGGCAACTTTGCCTCTAAGGAGAGAAATTGGGTGTCTACAGGGTGGGATGGGAGGGAATCTCTGAATTTTGAACCATGAACTATCATGAATAAAATAAGTTAACACTTAAAAAAGATAATTGAATCAAGGGGCTTTGGTTCATAACAGAGATTGACTTAGCCTGCCTAATAGGAACCACCTGACTTCCATGATCAGCTTAGCATTGTCATCCTATAATATCTTGGTACTCAGCATAGAGCTGGTTTTATGTTATGGCAGGTGCAGACAAACAAAAGGGTAACAAAATAAAATTATTTATGGTGTACTTTTTCTGTTACAGGGAAATTACTAGTATGTATAATAACTCATGAAATTAAAAATTAAACTGTTGGTTAACTGCTGAATTTTTTCCCCATAATTATCATAAAATCATTGAAACTCTTACTACCTCTTTTGTTTCCTTTTAGTTGATGCTGATGAAATTAAAAGGCTAGGAAAGAGATTTAAAAAGCTTGATTTGGACAATTCTGGCTCTTTGAGTGTGGAAGAGTTCATGTCTCTGCCTGAGTTACAGCAGAATCCTTTAGTTCAGCGAGTAATAGACATATTCGACACTGATGGGAATGGAGAAGTAGACTTTAAAGGTAAGAAAGTACTTAACATCACGTTTGATAGTCTATGAGTATACTTACAGTTCTTGTTTGAAAATGTCTGAAATTTTAATTTTCCTTAAATGTCTTTATATTGTTGGTGATCGTAGAACAGTAGGTTATGTTAAAATCTCAAAGTGTGGGATATGAACCTTAAACTTAAAATCTTTTACTTCTTGGTTCATAAATGATAAAATTGTCTAAGGTAATTTTAAAAAATGGGAGTAGTATTTCCTTTGTTTTTAATAAATTTAGTCTCACTGTAGGGAAACGATATTAGGAGCTATATTTTTTTAAACCTTTTTTAAAGAATGGGACTAAGCAATAAAAAATAAACTATAGTAATAAAGGTATGAGTATTATAGAAAGGATTTATTTGTTTCAGTTAATCTAGATTTTACAAAGATACTCAATAGTGCTTTTGCTAGTATTAACATGATATGTAATTTTATGTTTGAAATCTATCCTTTCAAGTAGATAGACATTTCATTTCACTGGGGCATCATCAACAGATTTTATTATTTCAGTTTCAGGAGCTGAATTATAAGTGAAGGGATCTAAAACTGTAATTTAGTGTTTAGCAGACATTGGGAAAAAAGAATCATTTTCAAAAAATTTTCGGCAGTTTAAGTTCTGAGTTTTAGAACCAGAAGTTTAAAATAACTTTTGTTCTGGCAAAACAACATAGAATCTGTTGGCAAAGCTCTTTTTTATAATCGTTTCCAAATAGCTTATAGAATGTTTTTGAGTGTTATTCTTTATGGTACTTAATAAATATTTGTTCAAATTGATTTGATCTTGGAGGATTCCAAGTTCAAAGTTAAAGTTACTCAAAGTCGTGTTTGTTGAAGATTCAAATTTGGCATTTTCAGTTTTAAACACTGCTAGTAATATTTTCTTTTACAAAAAGAAAATATCCTTTGGTGGAGATGTAAATTTTGTGTGGGTGTGTATTGCTTTTCTATAAATAAAAGTGGAAACTTCTGATTTATAAACATTTTTCTATTCAGAATTCATTGAGGGAGTCTCTCAGTTCAGTGTCAAAGGAGATAAGGAGCAGAAGTTGAGGTGTAAGTATTTTTCTTCATTGAGCTCATTCTTCCTCTTACAACACTACTACTCTATACTGCATTATAACCTCCTTTTAAAATACTCTAAAGATGTCTTCTATTCTAGGTCCTTTAGTAGACAGCAAATTTTACATTCTGGAGAAAATCCTTTTAGGTAATTTTTTTAGTCAGTGGGAATATCATGCACCCATTTTATCTATCTATCTATCTATATCTATATCTATCTATCTATCTATCTATTTATCTATTTAGGTGTCATTAATCTACAATTACATGAAGAACATTATGTTTACTAGGCTCCCCCCTTCACCAAGTCCCCCCCACCTTCCCCTTAAACAGTCACTGTCCATCTGCGTAGTAAGATGCTGTAAAATCACTACTTGTCTTCTCTGTGTTGCACAGCCCTCCCCGTGCCCCCCACGCACTATACATGCTAATCGTAATGCCCTCTTTCTTTTTCCCCGCCCTTATCCCTCCCTTTCCACCCATCGTCCCCAGGCCCTTTCCCTTTAGTAACTGTTAGTCCATTCTTGGGTTCTGTGATTCTGCTGCTGTTTTGTTCCTTGAGTTCCTTTGTTCTTATACTCCACATATGAGTGAAATCATTTGGTACTTGTCTTTCTCCACCTGGCTTATTTCACTGAGCATAATACCCTCTAGCTCCATCCATGTTGTTGTGAATGGTAGGATATGTTTTTTTCTTATGGCTGAGTAATATTCCGTTGTGTATATGTACCACATCTTCTTTATCCATTCATCTACTGATGGACATTTAGGTTGCTTCCATATCTTGGTGTTGTAAATAGTGCAGTGATAAACATAGGGGTGCATCTGTCTTTTTCAAACTGGAGTGCTGCATTCTTAGGGGAAATTCCTAGAAGTGGAATTCCTGGGTCAAATGGTATTTCTATTTTGACCATTCTGAGGAACCTCCATACTGCTTTCCACAATGGTTGAACTAATTTACATTCCTACTAGCAGTGTAGGAGGGTTCCCCTTTCTCCACAACCTCGCCAACATTTGTTGTTGTCTTTTCAATGATAGGGATCCTTACTGGTGTGAGGTGATATCTCATTGTGGTTTTAATTTGCATTTCTCTGATGACAAGCGATGTGGAGCATCTTTTCATGTGCCTGTTGGCCATCTGGATTTCTTCTTTAGAGAACTGTCTATTCAGCTCCTGTGCCCATTTTTTAATTGGATTATTTGCTTTTTGTTTGTTGAGGCGTGTGAGCTCTTTATATATTTTGGATGTCAATCCTTTATCAGATCTGTCATTTATAAATATGTTCTCCCATACTGTAGGATACCTTTTTGTTCTATTGATGGTGTCCTTTGCTCTACAGAAGCTTTTTAGCTTGATATAGTCCCACTTGTTCATTTTTGCCTTTGTTTCCCTTGCCTGGGGAGATATGTTCATGAAGAAGTCACTCATGTTTATGTCCATGAGATTTTTGCCTATGCTTTTTTCTAAGAGTTATGGTTTCATGACTTACATTCAGGTCTTTGATCCATTTGGAGTTTACTTTTGTGTATGGGGTTAGACAGTGATCCAGTTTCATTCTCTTACATGTAGCTGTCCAGTTTTGCCAGCATCATCTGTTGAAGAGACTGTCATTTCCCCATTGTATGTCCATGGCTCCTTTATCGTATATTAATTGGCCATATATGTTTGGGTTAATGTTTGGAGTCTCTATTCTGTTCCACTGGTCTGTGGCTCTGTTCTTCTGCCAGTACCAAATTGTCTTGATTACTGTGGCTTTGTAGTAGAGCTTGAAGTTGGGGAGCAAGATCCCCCCCCACTTTATTCTTCCTTCTCAGGATTGCTTTGGCTATTCGGGGTCTTTGGCAGTTCCATATGAATTTTTTAACTATTTGTTCCAGTTCATTGAAGAATGCTGTTGGTAATTTGATAGGGATTGCATTGAATCTGTATATTGCTTTGGGCAGGATGGCCATTTTGATGATATTAATTCTTCCTAGCCAGGAGCATGGGATGAGTTTCCATTTGTTAGTGTCATCTTAAATTTCTCTAAAGAGTGTCTTGTAGTTTTCAGGGTTATAGGTATTTCACTTCCTTGGTTAGGTTTATTCCTAGGTATTTTATTCTTTTTGATGCTATTGTGAATGGAATTGTTTTCCTGATTTCTCTTTCTATTGGTTCATTGTTAGTGTATAGGAAAGCTACAGATTTCTGTGTGTTAACTTTGTATCCTGCAACTTTGCTGAATTCCAGTATTAGTACTAGTAGTTTTGCAGTGGAGTCTTTAGGGTTTTTTTATGTACAGTATCATGTCATCTGCAAACAGTGACAGTTTCTTCTTTACCAATCTGGATTGCTTGTATTTCTTTGTTTTGTCTGATTGCCATGGCTAGGACCTCCAGTACAACGTTGAATAACAGTGGGGAGAGTGGGCATCCCTGTCTTGTTCCCGATCTCAGAGGAAAAGCTTTCAGTCTCTCGCTATTCAGTATGCTGTTAGGTGTGGGTTTATCATATACGGCCTTTATTATGTTGAGGTAGTTGCCCTCTATGCCCATTTTGTTGAGGGTTTTTATCATGAATGGATGCTGAATTTTGTCGAATGCTTTTGCAGCATCTATGGAGACGATCATGTGGTTTTTGTCCTTCTTTTTGTTGATGTGGTGGATGATGTTGATGGATTTTCGAATGTTGTACCATCGTTGCATCCCTAGGATGAATCCCGCTTGGTCGTGGTGTATGATCTTCTTGATGTGGTTTTGAATTCGGTTTGCTAATATTTTGTTAAGTATTTTTGCATCTACGTTCATCAGGGATATTGGTCTGTAGTTTTCTTTTTTGGTGGTGTCTTTGCCTGGTTTTGGTATTAGGGTGATGTTGGCTTCATAGAATGAGTATCAGAGTATTCCCTCCTCTTCTATTTTTTGAAAAACTTTAAGGAGAATGGGTATTATGTCTTCTCTGTATGTCTGATAAAATTCTGAGGTAAATCCATCTGGCCCGGGGGTTTTGTTCTTGGGTAGTTTTTTGATTACCGATTCAATTTCATTGCTGGTAATTGGTCTGTGTAGATTTTCTATTTCTTTCTGGGTCAGTCTTGGAAGGTTGTATTTTTCTAGGAAGTTGTCCATTTCTTCTAGGTTTTCCAGCTTGTTAGCATATAGGTTTTCAAAGTATTCTCTAATAATTCTTTGTATTTCTGTGGGGTCTGTCGTGATTTTTCCTTTCTTGTTTCTGATTCTGTTGATGTGTGTTGATTCTCTTTTTCTCTTAATAAGTCTGGCTAGAGGCTTATCTATTTTGTTTATTTTCTTGAAGAACCAGCTCTTGGTTTCATTGATTTTTTCTATTGTTTTATTCTTCTCAATTTTATTTATTTATTCTCTGATCTATATTATGTCCCTCTGTCTGCTGACCTTAGGTCTCATTTGTTCTTCTTTTTCCAATTTCTATAATTGTGACATTAGACTATTCATTTGGGATTGTTCTTCCTTCTTTAAATATGCCTGGATTGCTATATACTTTCCTCTTAAGACTACTTTTGCTGCGTCCCACAGAAGTTGGGGCTTTGTGTTGTTGTTGTCATTTCTTTCCATGTATTGTTGCATCTCCATTTTAATTTGGTCATTGATCCATTGATTATTTAGGAGCATGTTGTTAAGCCTCTATGTGTTTGTGAGCCTTTTTGCTTTCTTTGTACAATTTATTTCTAGTTTTATACCTTTGTGGTCTAAAAAGTTGGTTGGTAGGATTTCAATCTTTAGGAATTTACTGAGGCTCTTTTTGTGGCCTAGTATGTGGTCTATTCTCGAGAATGTTCCATGTGCACTTGAGAAGAATGTGTATCCTATTGCTTTTGGATGTAGAGTTCCATAGATGTCTATTAGGTCCATCTGTTCTAGTGTGTTGTTCAGTGCCTCTGTGTCCTTACTTATTTTCTGTCTGGTGGATCTGTCCTTTGGAGTGAGTGGTGTGTTAAAGTCTCCCAAAATGAATGCATTGCATTCTATTTCCTCCTTTAATTCTGTTAGTATTTGTTTCACATATATTGGTGCTCCTGTATTGGGTGCATATATGTTTATAATGGTTATATCCTCTTGTTGGACTGAGCCCTTTATCTCGTTACTTTCTTTGTTTTGTCTGATACTAGTATTGCAACACCTGCTTTTTTCTCTCTGTTGTTTGCATGAAATATCTTTCTCCATCCCTTGACTTTTAATCTGTGTATATCTTTGGGTTTGAGGTGAGTCTCTTGTAAGCAGCATATAGATGGGTCTTGCTTTTTTATTCATTCTATTTGTGTCTTTTGATTGGTGCATTAAGTCCATTTACATTTAGGGTGATTATTGAAAGATATGTACATATTGCCATTGCAGGCTTTAGATTCGTGGTTACCAAAGGTTCAAGGTTAACTTGTTTGCTACCTTACTGTCTGACTTAACTCGCTTATTGAGCTGTTGTAAACACAGTCTGATGATTATTTCTTTCCCGTCTTTTTCCTCCTCCTCCATTCTTCATATGTTGGGTGTTTTGTTCTGTGCTCTTTTTAGGAGTGCTCCCTTCTAGAGCAGTCCCTCTAAAATACTCTGTAGAGGTGGTTTGTGGGAGGCAAATTCCCTCAACTTTTGCTTGTCTGTGAATTGTTTAATCCCTCCTTCATATTTAAATGATTATTGTGCTGGATACAGTATCCTTGGTTCAAGGCCCTTCTGTTTCATTGCATTAAATATATCATGCCATTCTCTTCTGGCCTGTAAGGTTTCTGTTGAGAAGTCTGATGATAGCCTGATGGGTTTTCCTTTGTAGGTGACCTTTTTTCTCTCTCTGGCTGCCTTTAATACTCTGTCCTTGTCCTTGATCTTTGCCATTTTAATTATTATGTGTCTTGGTGTTATCCTCTTTGGGTCCCATCTCTCGGAGTTCTGTGTGCCTCTGTAGTCTGAGCAACTATTTCCTCCCCCAGTTTGGGGAAATTCTCAGCAATTATTTCTTCAAAGACACTTTCTATCCCTTTTTCTCTCTCTTCTTCTTCTGGTACCCCTATAATGCAGATATTGTTCCTTTTGGATTAGTCACACAGTTCTCTTAATATTGTTTCATTCCTGGAGATCCTTTTATCTCTCTCTGTGTCAGCTTCTATGCGTTCCTGTTCTCTGGTTTCTGTTCCATCAATGGCCTCTTGCATCTTATCCATTCTGCTTATAATTCCTTCCAGAGTTTGTTTCACTTCTGTAATCTCCGTCTGGACTTCATCCCTTAGCTCTTGCATATTTCCCTGCAGCTCTGTCAGCATATTCATGATTTTTATTTTGAATTATTTTTCAGGGAGTCTTGTTAGGTCTGCCGCTGCAGATCCTTTCTCAGGTCTTGTTTGAACTGTCTTGTACTGGACTAAATTTTTTTGCCTTTTCATGGTGATAGCGGTGGCTGTAGTCAGGTTGCGTGTGTGTCAGCTGGGAGAAGAAAGTCCTTTCCTGCTTGCTGGATGCCTTGTCCTTCTCCGCTGCCTGTGACGGTTACCCGCACTCCTGGCACAGCCACCAGGTTATTCCCCTAAGCTGCTGTGGGTGGGGTCTCTGTCAGAGCAGCACGGAGCCCTGCGGGGAGTGGCATGCATGCCAGGAGCACTCCTCTGTGCTAGCAGCACCCGTGCCAGGCAGCTGTGTGGCAGCAGTGGCCTTTGAGTCTGGCCCGGGTGGCTGTGCATTGGGCTGGGATTCTGGTCGGCTGCTAGGAGTGTGCCTGCTCCCTCTGGCTCCGCTGCAGGTGTGTGTGGGGCTCTCCTGCGCGGGCGTCTACTGGGCTCCTCTGGCTTCATTGCCGCTGGTGCGCGCGAGCTGTGTCCAGGCTGTTCAGTCGCGCCGCTGCGGGCTTGCACAAGCCTCTCCTGGTTCCCTCTGGCACCATTGGTACACGGATCTGCTCCCGGTCCCTTCTGGCGCCACCGTCCCCGGCACGCGCTGCCACTCTCCTGCTACTGGGCCGGTGTGTCGGGGTCCACGGCAGTTGGAGGAACGACTGGCAGGCTGCTTAGTGCCATGTGGGGCTTCTGAGCTGCACTGCCTTCCCCGAGTTAAGGGTGCCTAAGTTTCCCCGGGATTCCCAGCTGCTGGCTAAGTGTGCCAGGACAACTTCATCCAGCCATGGGGTCCCTGTCTCTTTAAGACTTGCAGAAAGCACTCGCTTTTCTTTTGTCTCAGGGGCGCTGGTTGCGGTGACCTGCCCACAGGTTTTGCTTTTCCGTTTCTCTAATATCCAGCACCCCGTGCACCTTGTGTCTGCGTTGCGGGTGCGGATTTCTAGAGCTGGTTGTTTAGCAGTCCTGGGCTTTCACTCCCTCCGTGTTCCGACTCCTTTCTTCCTGCTGGGTTTTGGTGTGGGGGAGTGTTCGGGTCCTGCCTGGCCGTGGCTTGTATCTTACCCCCTTCGTGTGATGCTGAGTTCTCACGGATGTAGATGTATCCTGGCTGTTGTTCTGCATCCACTGGTGTCTCTTTTAGGAATAGTTGTATTTATTGTATTTTCATAAATATATATGTTTTGGGGAGGAGATTTCCTCTGAACTACTCACGCCACCATCTTCCCGTGATCCCTTTTAGGTAATTTGCAACTAGTTTTATTTTTTTAACAATGTGTCATTGTTGCTTTTTAGTTGGATAGAAAGAAAATATAATTTCCTTCTACTGAAAACAGCTAATATAGAATATATGTCTTGGCTAAGGTTTTTTGATAAAAATGGGAAGAAATGTTCTAACATAATTAGGTTAACTCAAACACATTGTATTCAGAAATATTAGCCAGAAGTCCAAGATTTTAATTTATGAAGACAGCCTCTATTATAGTGAACATGTGATACTTTTTAAAATTATTCACCTCTTAACTAGAGAGACATTTTATTCAATCACAGTTCTTTAGATACTGGGTATGTGCAAACATGTTTTGCAAATGAACTCTTGATATAAATGAGAATTAACAGTAATAGCAATTGCTCTTCTGTTGAGCTTTTGCTGTGGATCAGTGTTCTAAACAGTTCACATGTGTCAACTCATGAGTACACTAAATAACCCGAGAGATTGGAACGTATTAGCCCCAGTTTTATATGTGTAGAAACTGAAGCTTCATGAGGTTACTAGGCCACACTAAATGGTCCAAGCAGTCTTGACTGCATCCCTGTAATCTTAACCAACTATGTTAAACTGTACCTAAAAGGCAGCATCATTATGAAGGAAGGAGCCTTCATGTAGTTACAATTCTTGGTGTTTGGCAACTATCTTTCTCACTGAAAGTATTCACTTGTGATTGCCTTACAATTTCATTGATTTTCCTTGCTCTTTTTTTAGTTGCTTTCCGTATCTATGACATGGATAAAGATGGCTATATTTCCAATGGGGAACTCTTCCAGGTGCTGAAGATGATGGTGGGGAACAATCTGAAAGATACACAGCTACAGCAAATTGTAGACAAAACCATAATAAATGCAGATAAAGATGGAGATGGAAGAATATCCTTTGAAGAATTCTGTGCTGTAAGTACAAAGGAGCTGGTTCGTCATTAGTTTGTTTTAAAAAGCACTTAACAGAGAATTCCTTGTTTTGTTGCCATAGAAACTTACATTTATATATTTGATTTTTCCCAGTTGCTCCACATTCTAAGTTTTACAGTGTTCTTGTAATTGTTAATAATAAACAGTTCCCAAAAATTAGTATTTTCAGTGATTGAGTAGAAATAATAACTTTTACTTATTGTTGGCAGTCTCCCAAATTCCAGCTAGGTTATATTCTTCAGGTTCATTTAAAAATGAATGTGCTTGAAAATACTTGTGTGGGAAATGCGTCTTCATGAATTTCAGGTATGAATCCAGAAGCATGGCTTCATGAGGACAACAGAAATGGAGAGCCTGCCCACCTTAAACTCACCAGCTAGGCAATGTAAATGATTATTTTCCCCCCTTCTTTTTCCAAGTTCATGTGTTCTGAGGCAAGGCTCTACAGAGATGGGGACTACAGTTATGGTGAGCCTTGGAAAATTAGGTAGAAACTGGAGCAGCAGCTTAGCTTCCAGTTGAGTAGGTATGAGGATTTCCTACCAGTGTTGCTTCCCAATAGGAGCACAACCACTCAGCTGCTCTTCTCTACTCTGTCCCTAAAGCAAAAGTACTAGCTTTTTGATGTGTTAGGAGTTTTAACTAGTGATATTAGAGAATCCAAAGGAGAGGCAAAGATAACAGAGAAAAAGGTTTGTAGTTTTCCAGTTATGACTAGAGGCTTCTATAGGATGATTTCCCACACAGGATATAAAACAAATGATTTTGGTTGTGTTTTATGTAAGGTCTGAAGTGTAGCTACTTTGGCATTTAAATAGAAGTTCACATTATCCTTTATCTTCCTTCATTTCAAGGCAATACTATACTGTCTGCATTTTGTTTCAGAAAGTAGGGTGGTGCTGTAGCTTAAAGAACAGGCCAGGTCTTTTTGGAAGAGAGTTAGGCCTGAGACTTGAGACCTGGAACTGTTGAGGTGTACTGCTGCAAGTGTTTGTTATCCCTTCTGTGTCTCCTTCACCATTGCCAAAGAACCCTGATGGAGTCCTGTGGGCTGGCATCAGATTGAGTGTGACGAGACCAGGCTGGTGGCGGCAGCACAGAGAGCAGCCAATTTTCAAAAGAAGGAAAGAAAGAAAAAGGCTGGAGTGATAGGAAGATATATATATATATATATAAATGATGACTACTTGAATTAAGTAAATATAAAATATAACTTAAAATTACATGTAAATCACCTGATAGTGGAAGGAAATTAAATGCATCCTTTGGTATAGAAATGATGCTATTTACATTGAAGACATTAACTAAGCTTTGAGTTTATTTTCCAGTGTTTGAGATAAATTGCTTTTACTTATATATTTCCCTATAGTCCCAGAATGGAGAAGTATGTTTGTGTTTCAGAGCAACTTTTCTAAACATTGATCAAGCCCCTACTTTTGTCTTTATTGACAAAGTTCTTTTTTTTCTGCTTTCTCAAGCTATAATAGTGAGAGAGGAAAAGTTATTATAAAAGATCATATACTATATACCTACTTTAAAATTTTCAGAATATTTAACATATATAAGTAAGATTTAAAAACAATTAGTGACAGATTAAATTTTGTTTCCAAAATTCCAGTGAAATTACATGGATTAAAAAGTAAAAAGGTTATTAACCCACAAGGACAAAGCAAATAGCAGAGAGGACAGCAGTTAAATCTGGCAACTTATAAGTCAGTAAACTGACTTAGCAGACAGGAGAAAATATAATTTTAAGCTACAAACTTGGAAAGCTGAGAAGCAACCTGGTTTATAATGCAGAGTCCCTGAAGGGCTCAGAAATTGGTGGCAAAAGATAACAAATTGGGGTTGAAGATGAGACTAAAAACAGAAGAATTGCTTAAAGTCTGTTTAAGAAACAATTAAGACACCAGATCTCCTTCCATGGTATTTTCTTCAGACAGTCCTGTACTTTAGGGTGGGAGTTTGGAGAGGGCAAAATAGAATCTCTAGGCTGGGAAACAAGAGGCATAGATGTGTGTGTGTGTGATGTTGGGGAATTAAGATAAGCATATTTGCATTTTGATACCTCGAGTCTTCTTCCCTGACCTGGATTCCCTGGCAGTTAGACTCAAGTGCCCTCCAGGTAAGAGATGGGAAAAGCCCGTGTTCAGGAAGTGTGATCTCCCCAAAGCAGTGGTCCCACCAAACCACTCAAATTGAACCCACAGTCAGTAGGCCCACCATGTATGTGGAGGTCCCAGTGCCCTTTCCACAGAAGCAGAGCGCCAAGGATCGCGAGACATTAGAAGAAAACCTCTAATGTAGAATATAAAGATGAAGCCAAACCCAAAAAAGGAAACTTGGAGGTTATGCAAGACCAGTAAAAACTTTACAAGTTAAAAAAAAAAACCATTTGTTATTATCCTGAGGTATATGAGACAGTGAATCCTTGAAACAAAAATCGGATGACATAAAAAAGAACTCTTGAAAAGTTTAATTTAGAAAGCACCCATTCTAGGAGGTCTAACACCTGAATGCTAAGGGTTTTAGGAAGAAAATGGAGGAAGGAAATCATCAAAAATGGATCAAAAGTGATGAGTTTTCTGACTGAAAGGACTTAGTAAAATCAGCATAGTATATAAAAATAACCTAAACCTAGGCACATTGCCATGAGATTTCAAAACACTAGGAACAAAGAGATGTTTCTACAAACTTCCAAAGAGCTGGGTTAGAGGAGTGGGGGAAGGGCAGCATACAAAGCCTCAAGAATCATGGCACCAAATTTCTCAGTAGCAAAGTTGAAAACTAGAAGACAGTGGAGCATTGTCTTTCCAGTTGTGAGTTATTTCCAAACTTGGAATTTTCTACAAACTCAAACTTGATGGAGGAGTGGAGATATGCAGATATGCAAGGCCTGCCTTTTTTGGAAACTACTGGAGGATGTGCTCCCACTGTAATAAGATTGTAAATCAAAAGAAGATAATGTAGGATCTAAAAAACAGAGGGTCTACCATGAGAGAAGAGATCCCTGGGAGGCTGGTGAAGGAAGATCCAGAGATGACCTGTCAAGGTTGGAGCAGGTTAGGAAGCTCGGGATGATTTGAAGACAATAAAACTGATACAATTATGTAATATACTTGCAGGCATTTAGAACAAAAGTTTGAGGTTGAATTAATGGTAAATACATAGAACACCCAGCAAAGGAAAAGAGATAATTATTAACTGTAGCAAAACAAATATGCAGAAAAGAAAAAGTAATCATAGTATGTGATTCTGTTCTGTAAGTAGTAGTTAATGTAGTCATAATTAAAATGTTAAATTTCTGTCTAATCAGAATGAAGTTATTTGGGAGGGTGGTGGGAGTAGGAAGTAGATGGGGTAGGAGATAAGCAGGGGGATGTGTGTGAAAGAGCTATGTCAGTGGAGAATGCCTACAACTTTAAATGCAAGAAAAGGCAGTGTAGGAATATTATTTGGAAGTCCATACTGAAAACCAGCTGACCATTCTAAATGCCTCTAGGTAAAAGGAAATAGAAAATGAGGGCAGGGTTTCATACTGGGCAGCAGTTTAAAAACTGCTTTTTTCTGTATAGTACAAGTCATAGAAATAATTGGCTGTTTAAGCTATATTTTTAAAATTAAATTTCAAAAATAAGTTTAAATTTTAAAATGTAGTGCAACTAAACTATACACAACAGCATGGATTAATCTTTTTTTTTAATAAAACGGAAGAAAATGCAAGAGAAATTATGTGCGGCCTACAAAGCCTATAAAGTATCTACACTCTGGCCTGTTACAGAATAAATTTGCCAACCCTCTTCCTAGAACACAAGAAAAATGCCTACTGTCCTGAGAGAAGCCATGAAAATTCTCCCTAGAGGCAACACAAGTTTAAAAACAAAAACCCAGCTTCTGAAAATGGTTAAAGTACTATGTTTTTAAAATTATACTTTTGATAAGGAGCTTAGACCTGTAAAAAGGAGTTTCTTCAGCATGATTAAGCTTGATTTTTCCTATCTCTTGCAGGTTGTAGGTGGCCTAGATATCCACAAAAAGATGGTGGTAGATGTGTGACTCTTTTTCAAAGAGTGTACCACCCAACACTTTTGCTTTCTTCTCCATCTCTGAAGATCTGCTCAAGACGTCCAGCAATGCTCTCTGTGTATTTAAATGGAAGTATTTTTCTCTGTGAAGCCACATTTTCCAACATGAGCCTCATGAAGCCAACTGTTATTGAACTCTTTATTCTCTCAATAACTCAGTGTAGCACTTTAAAGTCTGAAGGACAGCAACATGACAAGAGCATATCAATGGTGAAGAAAGGGAAGGGGTTGGCTTTTTAATTTATTTTTCTTCATCTTTTATAACAAGAAAGTATCTATATATACATATGTAAATATTTATATATAGATATATGTAGCTTTTTATGTGTGTAGTAGGTTGGCTTTAATTTAATATACTTGATTCCAAAACAAAATGATAGAGTACAAAAGTGCCAAGCAGAACATCAGACATCCTTACTTTTATTTCACACAGTTTTATATAGAGAAGATTGTACAATGTGAGCAGGGTGTTAGGCCAGCTGTTTTCCTTTTGCTGTGCTTTCTCCTTTGAGAGATTGACAAAGCATTTGTTAACCTCCTATTATTTTCCCTTAATTACATTTTTGTAACAAAGAAGTTTGTAACTTTATTTATACCTGTGAATATATTTCCAGGGACTAGTCTCAATGTTGAGCAGCTTTGACTACATCTCTGCCTGAGGAGAAAGTACAGTGCAGTGCTCCTGCTGAGAGCTTGTTCTTCACAGTAACTGCACGAAGCCCGTGGCTGCCTCTTTCTGTTACTTCAGAGCTAGAGCCATTGCATTTATTAACGTCCCTGAGTAGATGTAAATTACCAGTTGTGGTTTTACACATAAAGGCCAGAAGCAATCAAGGCAGACATGGTTTATCTTAGAGTACTGAAGAGCACCTGAAATAATCATGAACTGCTTAGAATGTTTGATTCATTACATGGGTAAATAAATTTGTCATGAAACTTACGTTTGAAACATAAATTTCCCTTGTTTCAAAAGACTGGCAGCTGATCTAAAAAAACTGGTGATACTTAATGTGCACGTATCTGAAAACCCACATATGTGATTTAAATGGGATAAATGTTAATCTGTATGCCACAGAAGAACAACATTTTATCTGAACTTAATCACAAGGCATAGAGAGTGCATGATGGTTTTCTTTTTGATTTGCCCATATTTGTAATGGATGATAACAATATTTGTGTGATTTAAAAGTAGTGTATCACGTTCCGTCATTTGATATTATCCCTTCCCTTTTCTGCAAGGTACTGTTGGCTGGAAGAAAACATTTTGGTTAGCTTTCTAGGACAGTAGTCTTTCCCTATATGGTTTTTCTGTAAAAACTGGTTTTATAATCATAGAAAAGAGCAGGTTGAATCAAGGTGAATGAATCTTAAATTGGGCACACCTGCCTGCCATGGCTGTTCCTTCAGCTGAGTGCTGCACATCAGGGGCTCTGTCTGTAAGAGAAAAATCCCGGTGCTTGGTGTCCTTGCATGACATGGAGTTTTGCATGTAGATCAATTTAAAATGTACCTCTTGTTTACATAATTTGCATAATTTAAAAAGATAATGTTGCCAAACTTTGGAAATGTTAATGTTCAAACTGAAAATCTCCACTACATGTAACTTTCTTCCTCTGGATCAGTACGTGGTTTATAATCCCAGCCAGTGGTTTGATCTGTTCCAGTGTCAACTGCCATGTGCTCTGCTTCAAGGGGAAACTAGTCTTTTGTGAATTTTTTGTACATAAGTATTTGTTACAAATATTTTAGCAAATGCTTTCTATTTCTCTTGCTTGTGCATATCTTGGCTGGCGTTACAGAAAAATAGTGCAAACATCATTTCCTTACTGGGGAGTAAAGGTTTTTCTTTTTTTTAGAGTGGGTGGGGGAGGGGTGGTTTATGTTGAATGTTTAGTTTTTCTTCTGCATGAAACATCTTGTGGGATCTTTAGAAAACTTCATACTGTATGAATAAGAAAATAAACTATTTGAAACTTGCTTGAGTATATTCACAGTGGTCTTTGTTGGATTTCCATAGCCATTAGGTAGTCTTTTTTTTCATTCTTTTGGATTTTTAAAAAACTCTGATAAATTGACATTGGATATTTGACCTGTAAACCATAAGTAAAAATATGCTTTATTGCTGGGTAAATACCCAAGTAATTAAAATGACCTATAAAGCCCCATCGCCTTTTTTTTTTTAACTACTCATCCTTCTACTTCCACTGTCTTGGCCTCCTGGAACCTTGGGCTGGCTTCTGCTGTGGCCATCTGCACTGTCTCTTCCCCAGCCACATGTCCACAGCTGTGCTCCTAGTCTTTGTTCAGTTATGCCCTGGCTCATCAGGAACTTGCCTGGCCACATTTAAACCTTGTAACACACCTGGGTCTCCTTTACTGTTTTTTTCCCCATAGCACTTAACCTCTTCTGGCATAATTTACTTACGTATTTTATGTATTTGTCTTCCCTGGTTATTGAAATAGTTAATGAAAGCTCCCCAAGGGCAGTGATTTCCATCTCTGTTCAATGATCGTCTCAATTGTCTTAAGTTCTACCTAGTTTTAGTGTTTGCTCAGTACTTAAAAATGAATTAGGTAATATGAAACACCCTATTTGTATAGGTGATTTTATAATAAAAGTCCATTCTGAACTTTGTCACATTTCATGAAAGATAAAAATTAGTATTTGATGAACTTAATTCAGCAACTGTAGAGTTCCTACTACATGCCTAGCACTATATAATAATCTCTTGAGATACTTGTTACGGGCAAGTGGACATACCTGGCTTAAATGAGTTACAGGCTGTTGAGGATGTGTTATTTTTGCCCACTCTACCCATACTGTCAAGTAAGCACTAGTTAAGAGATACTGTCTGTGCACTGGATTCTGCAGGTCCTTAGACTTTCCTAGAAGTACGTATTAATTAGTTAAGCCTAAACCAACTGATGCATTTAAATATCAGGTTTCCCATTCTTTACCTAGTTCTAGTAGTCTTAAAGGTAGAAAAGATGACTCAATAGATTGAAACAGCAACCCTCAGAATGGGAGATTATTTGTAAATCATATTTAATAAGAAATCGGTACCCAGATTATATGAAGAACTACAACATAAAAAAACCTGATTAAAAAATGGGCAAAGGACTTGTACATTTCTCAAAGATAGACAAATGGCCAATAGCACATGAAAAGATGCTCAACATCATGAGTCATGGAAATGCAGATCTAAATCATAGGCTACCACTTTATACCCATCAGCATTGCTATTAACAAAGGGGAAAAGGACATGGTGGAGATGTGGAGAAAATGGAATGCTAGTGCATTACTGGTGGGTATGATATGTAAAATGGTGTAGTAACTGGGAAATGGTATGATTCCTCAAAAAACTAAACATAGTATTACTGGATTATCCAGCATTTCTTTCTCTGGGTTTTTAACCAGGGACTCAGATTCTGTACACCAATGTTCACAGAACCATTATTCACAATAGCCAAAATGTAGAAGCAACCAAATGTCCAAGACAAATGGAATGGATAATCAAATTCTGCTATATACACACCACAGAGTAAGTCATTAAAGTAAGTTTTGACACATGCTGTAATGTAGAGAAACTAAGGTATATGCTAAGTAAAATTAGCCAGTCACAAAAGAACAATTGGATGATTCTACTTAAGTGAGTTTCTGGAGCTGTCCAATTCAGACAGCCAAAGTTGAATGGGAGGTTGCCAAGGTGGGGAGAGGGCTACTGTTTATTGGGTACAGTTTCAGTTGATGAAGATTAAAAACTCTAGAGTTGGGTGGCAGTGATGGTTGCATAACAATGTGAATGTACCTAATAGCACTGTATACTTCAAAACAGTTAAAATGGTAACTAATGTGCATTTTGCCACAATTTAAGAGTAAAGTTTGTAAAAAAAATCTATCTGGATAGTTTCCAGCACTTGGTGACAAAGAAAAGAAACGGTGTTCAGGCTCATTATGTCTTGAAACAGTCCTTAGTCTTAGAAACTAGCACATTTTCAAAAATCTCTTGTTTTATTAGCTAACACAAGTTAAAAGTCTATTGCTACTTTAACCTTTCACTTCTCAGGCATCATAAAATCTACTGACTAATGAGATTGTATTGGTGAGCCCCTGCTCTCTCAAACCTGAAGATCACTGGTTTCTTTAACAAAGTAAGTATTAATGTTTGCACATTACAAGCATTTTTCAAGTTGTAGAATAGTTATTAGTATATATTTTCAGTAATCTAACATTAAGCATGCTGTCTCAGGCTTAACACAGCTCTGATAGGAAAACTGATCTATCCCAGATGCTCAGTGAAATTGAGCTTGCTTCTGTACAATTCTAGTTCTAGGTAGCATGAGAGTTGGAGCGCACATCTTGTGGAATGACTTAAGAAGAAACACTAAAGTCTCCTTTACCAGTCACTGAGTATATCTAAGAAAATAAGTGAAGGACCAATACACTGGAAACTACAGGACACTCATGAGAAAAATAAAAGAAGATACTAATAAATGGAAACACATCCATGCTCATAGGAAGAATTAATACTGTCAAAATAGCCATCCTGCCTATTTGAAATCTACAGATTCAATGTAATCCCTATCAAAATACCAACAGAATTCTTCAATGAACTAGAACAAATAGTTCTAAAATTCATATGGAACCACAAAAGACCCCGAATAGCCAAAGCAATCCTGAGAAGGAAGAATAAAGCTGGGGGGATTATGCTCCCCAACTTAAAGCTCTACTACAAAGACACAGTGATCAAGACAATTTGGTACTGGCACAAGAACAGAGCCACAGACCAATGGAACAGACTAAGCCCAGATATAAACCCAAGCATATATGGTCAATTAATATACAATAAAGGAGCCATGGACATACAATGGGGAAATGACAGCCTCTTCAACAACTAGTGTTGGCAAAACGACAGCTACATGTAAGGGAATGAAACTGGATTGTCTATCCCCATATACAAAAGTAAACTCAAAATGGATCAAAGACCTGAATCTAAGTCATGAAACCATAAAACTCTTAGAAGATAACATAGGCAAAACTCTCCTGAATATAAACATGACATCTTTTTTCTGAATGCAGCTCCTCAAGCAAGGGAAACAAAAGCAAAAATGAACACATGGGACTACATCAAACTAAAAAGCTTCTGTATAGCAAAGGACACCATCAACAGAACAAAAAGGCATCCTACAGTATGGGAGAATATGTTTGTAAATGACATATCTGATAAGGGGTTGAAACCCAAAATATATAAAGAGCTCACACACCTCAACATCCAAAAAGCAAATAACCCAATTAAATGGGTGGAGGATATGAACAGTCAGTTCTCCAAAGAAGAAATTCAGATGGCCAACAGGTACATGAAAAGATGCTCCACATCACTAATCATCAGGGAAATGCAAATCAAAACCACAATGAGATAACACCTCACACCACTTAGGATGGCCAGTTTCAAAAAGACTTAAGAACAACAAATGCTGGCAAGGATGTGGAGAAAGGGGAACCCTCCTACACTGCTGGTGGGAATGTAAGTTAGTTCAACCATTGTGGAAAGCAATATGGAGGTTCCTCAAAAAACTAAAAATAGTAATACCATTTGACCCAGGAATTCCACTCCTAGGAATTTACACAAAGAATATAATTTCTCAGATTCAAAAAGACATATGCACCCCTATGTTTACTGCAGCACTATTTACAATAACTAAGATAGGGAAGCAACCTAAGTGTCCATCAGTAGATGAATGGATAAAGAAGATGTGGTACATACACACAATGGAATATTATTCAGCCATAAGAAAGAAAGAAATCCTACCATTTGCAACAAGATGGATGGAGTTGGAGGATATTATGCTCAGTGAAATAAGCCAGGTGGAGAAATAAAAGTACCAAATGATTTCCCTCATTTATGTAGTATAACAACAAAGCAAAACTGAAGGAACAAAACAGCAACAGACTTACAGACTCCCAAGAAGGGACTAGTGGTTACCAAAGGAGAGGGGTGGGGGAGGGTGGGTGGGGAGGGAGGGAGAAGGTATTGAGGGGTATTATGATTGGCACACATGGTGTGGGGGCAGTCATGGGGAAGACAGTGTAGCACAGAAGGCAAAGAGTGACTCTGGCATCTTACTACACTGATGGGCAGTGACTGTAATGGGGTATGGTGGGGACACGAAAACATGGATGAATGTAGTAACCACATTTCTTTCATGTGAAACCTTCATAAGAGTGTATATCAATACCTTAATAAAAAATAAGTCAAAAAAAATAAAATCCTCCAGGCCCATCCCACAGCCAATGTATTGAAACATAAACTGTTATGTGTCAGAAATTGTACTCGGTACCGAATATCCGAAAATCAGAGGCAGACACTATAATAACTATAGTAAGACAAATAACAGAAACATAGGTAGGCATGACTAAGGTTTGAGATATTAGATGGAGTCCAGGCCTTAGAGAACAGGGCTTTCAGGAAGGGATTTTAACCAGTTTGTTGAGATCAACTACCACTGTGATATGTCAGATTTTTTTTACCTCTGTTCTTCCTTCACTCCCAAGAGTTAAGTTGGGTTCCCTCTTAACATTTTGTCTCCCTTTCAAGCCCCAAGTAGTACTATTACTCCCCAAGGGGGAGAGGTGCCTCATCAGGGAAAGGCCCAAAACTTCCAAGTTGCTAAATCAATGGTTCAGCATTCTAAATTTTAACAACTGCCAGAGAAATATATTTGTTATGTTATATTACTGGTAGTTCTAACTACATAAGAAATTGTGAGCAGGAAGTCAATTCAAATAATACCTAAACATTACTGCATTTAACATAGAAAACCTGTTTTCCCAATCAAAAGTATGCTCTTTCCTTACTAACCCAAAACATTTGTGGTTACCTAGCAGTGGTTTGCTTCAGTCCCAGTGTGTCTGAAAACCTGCTTTAAATGTGGGCCTATTCCCCAGAAAAGTTTACTAAGCACAGTTTTGAATATAACTTCTGGGCAAAGCAAGGGGGTGGGCAAGTACTTCCTGAAGCCTGTGCCAACTGCACACTGTAAATCCCTACCAACTCTTTTTCAAAATGAAACATGTACACAGACATAATACCATCATTCTCTCCAAGTTGCCAAAGGATTAAAGTTACAGGTAGGACATTCCCAGCAACTTCCCACTGAATTCCCACTGTAGTGTGTAAGCATATCCAATCCCATGCAATGTACTGACTAGTTTGGGACAGTGCACGTGTCTCTGATACAAAGGAAACCGAAGCTTAATAAGAATACTTTATCTGGTTCTTAAACTTCCTAATGCTCCCATCATTCAAGTCAAAAAGTTCTGGTCAAACGTTTTAGAGATGTAAAAGAGAATGCAGTATTACAAACAACAGGTTCAATGACATGAGTTCATTTAAAAGAATGCATAAAATCAATCTTTTAAACAGGCAGACACCAGTTAATCTATAAACTGGCAAAACCAGTTTTCTTAGGTGTAAAAATATATTTCACCATTACTACTTAGAAGAAATATATCCAACATTGGTACAGTCTACTTTCATTAAATACTTATTTGAAATATAAAACTCTTTCGTCACATTAACCTTGTGTAGTCTTTTTATTTTCCAAACTACAAAACAGGTACAAAGATTAGCTTTTCGTGATTCACACAGTATATCCCAAACTGTTGCTTACGAACTAATTCTACAATAAGTCACCCACCACTCAGTATTAAGAGTCATAGAGAGGTTCTCTGAGTCTTTTAATTACAACTCATAGAGAAGAAATGTTTATAGACTTATAAAAATCTACAAATCTATAAACTGAAAATCTGTATCATTTAAAATGAAAAAATATATATAATTAATATGTAAGCAAAATAATGGTACTGAATTTTGATATTTAAATATCCTCAAAGCTGTTGAGTTGTGAATACTGTCAAACCTTTCCTTGTGTTTATGCTTCTGGTTGAGAATGGAAGAAGGAACCAATACTTAAAGTGGCTGAAAAATTCTTCCACATGGTTTCTTCTGACCACCTGCAGAGGGTAAGGTCTTTTTCTCTACAGTCCAAAGACAAGATAAATAGTCTCTGATTTAAAATCAGAATCGATCTGTTGCTCTGCTAGCCACGGCTCGAATATTGCCATAAACCTTCGATGGGGGATTTCCTGCAGAGGAAAATGAAAAAAAATTACCTATACAAATATATTCACACATATAATACAAGCCACATGGGAAATGACCTACAGCTCTTAGGAAGAACAGGGACATTTGCCATTAGACCTACCTTAAATCAACAAAGAACCAGAAAGGGAACCACACCCAAATATTCTCCAAAAATATTTAAATCCTAAGCCAAATGCACCAAGCTGTCAAAATATTTTGAAAAGAAACTGAAGTGTCAGACCTGGTCACCATGGAAGAACCTAAAATGTTTTCTGAGCAAGATGCTACCATCCAGTAACCAGAAGTTACTGACTTTGATGCCATGTTTGAACAGGGGACTAAGTGGATCAATTAAATTGATGTTGAGCAGCAGCTCCTTTTTGTTGAACCTGAAACAATGTTGCCTTCTATTCTGGAATGGCTTTTCTGTGTACCTCTCATCAGGGGAAAGCAGCAAAGATTTAAATAATATAACCCAAAAAACCCTCTCTCTGCTGTAGCAGATGGATGAAGCACAAGCAAAAATATTTCTACTTTTTTCTCTGGGCCCACATTTGCCAACCCCCAAGAATTTCTTCTTGCTGTCTTAATATTAATTATCCTTATCCTAAACTGATCTGCAAATGTGGTTTGAGTTCTTCCCTATTCTTTTCTTTCCAGAAAAAACACCAAAGGAATCAACTATTACCTAGGATGAGGTTGCAAATGGCAGTTCTTGCCATCTTAATGTTTTGGAAAGATCCAAGGATGTGAACTTTCCTGCAAGATAGAAAGTGAAACATGTTAGCACCAAAAATCATTTCTTTAACTTAAAGTCCTATAATCCTGGAAAATCATGACAGATACAGAATCCTAAATAAAGGTGGTGGTGATGGTTGCACAATTCTGTTATACTAAAAACCACTTTAAAAGGGGGAATTTTATGGCATGTGAATTACATCCCAATAAAAAATTATCAGAAAAGACAAAAATTAACAAAACCAAGAAGTTCTTTAAGAGTCTTGCTTAATGATGGCTACCACCCAGTGGGTGCTCTCTGTGTGGTAGGGCTTTATATGTATGTTCTCATTTAATTCTCTCATGCACTTCAATGTTATTCCCATTTTACAGATGAGGAAAGAGTGTTACAAGAAATAAGAAAACCTGTCCACAGGCAGAGCTGGGATTATTAAGCACCCAGAAATGCAAGTAATACTGTACTTATTTAAAACATACTAGGATTTCAACTGCAAAGCTTTCTAAAGATTACCTACTTTTCTTCAGACCTCAGTGACAATCATCCAGACCCTTTTAATGGGAATTGCTGGCTGAGTGACTCTAGTCTTAAAGACTGACAATATAGCATTTTGCTTTTTAAGCCCATCTTCCAAAGTGTCAGTACACTGACACCAAAATTAGCAGTGGGAACATCAAGCAGAGGGCTTTCTACCCACAGGCCCAGGCATTTCTGAAATTGGGGTGAAAGTGATGCTAAAAACAAGAGAAATCAGTTAAAGTCTGTTCAAGATGAGCCCAGATTTTCTTCACTCTGCGCAACCATGCAACCACCCCTCTATAACTGTGGCAAAATTATGGGCAGGGGGAGGTTGCTCAGATGTAAAATGCATCTCAGTACACCAAGAGGAGACACGGACAACAAATTGCTTGTTACTGAATTAGGATACTGAAAATTAGGAAAGCAAATTAGAAGGCAAAGGACACGGGGCCAGGGCCAGGCACAGCTGAAGTAGGAGTACCATGTTAAAGGCAGGCAACGTAGACGTACACTGAAAGATGGGGCCTCCTGCTGTCTTCTGTTACCAAAAGTCATGCTGCAAAAAGACTGGAGAATACTCCTCTGGGGAACCTAAGCTGCTCAAAGAGAAAGACTACACATACTGACATCAGGGTTCGCCAAAGAAATAGCCTGGCAGTCACCCTAAGTGAAGCCTACAGTCAATCAGCCACCCCCACCCATGCAGCCCTGAGGTTGAGGTTTCTCTTCTGCTCTTGACGTCCCTGCTCTTATGTATGGCACAAGCACTGAGATTCAACAGCATCTGAGGAAAGTGTCTAATACCAAAGAATAGAAGCTATAACCAGCAAGATGAAGAGAGCATTACAGAAATGGCAGGAGAGAAGAAAGGCAGCAAAAATACAACTGCTAAACCAATTAGAAAAGCTAATTCATGCATCTATGAATCAAATACAGGATGTTAAGAAAACGAAATAGAAGGATTAGAAGATACAGTTACAGAAAGGAGTTCCAGATAGGATGGGGAAAAAGGAGAATCAGAGAAGTAATTCAACGCTTCTAAACTGCAGAAAATGCCTACCTTCTTTGAACAGGCCCAGTGAGATGAAGAGAAATGGATTCACACCAACACACACCACTATGCAATTTCAGAACACAGGAGACAAAGAAGATAGTACAACTGCAGACAGGAACCAGAAGAATCAGGAAATCAAAATGGCTTTGACTTCTCAACAGCAACACTAGCAGGAAACATAGAGGTGCCTTCCAAATTTTGAATGCAAACAACTTGTAACAGAATTGCATATCCAACCAGGAAAGAAGACATCTTCAGAACCAGGTGGTCTCAAAACACGCACTTTCTATGCTAAGCTAGCTCCTGGACAACATACACCTCTAAGTCAAGGGCTACTCAGAAAGGTGGGTGAAATGCATGAAGAGGGTCAAAAGGCACAAACTCCCAGTTGTCCAGTTGTAAAATAAATACATTCCGAGGATGTAATGTACAGCATGGTGACTGACTAGTTTACAATACTGTATTGCACATTAGAAAGTTAAGAGGGATCTTAAAAATGCTCATCACAAGAAAAACACATCTGTAACAGTGTGTAGTGACAGATGTTATCTAGACTTACTGTGGGGATCATTTCACAATATATACAAATACTGAATCCAAAAAGACAAACCAAACAAAAAACCAAGAGGTACTCAGGAAAAAAAAAATGGAGAACCAAGGAATTCAGACAAGAAAGGGCCAACAGGGAGGACAGAACCAGCATGACAGCTGCGCACCAGGCAGGGAAGGCAGCAGTACTTCTGGAACTGGAGGCCTTGGGGCATTTCATAGTGTCGGATGCATCTCAGTACACCAAGAGGAGACGTGGACAACAAAATGCTTGTTACTGAATTAGGATACTGAAAATTTGAAAAGCACAGACACTTAAGAATTATTTCTTCAAGTGAAAATAAAGTTGCAAAGGACAGTGCATCAACTGGCTTAGCTGTTAATGTACTGAGCCTTGAATCTGTACTGAGGCAACAGTGAATACTGGTCTAAGAAAAACACATGTACAGGGAGGAGAAAGAGGAGTAAGTAAATTAGATTGCTAGAAAGACCGAGTGTGTGGAGTGAAGGTAGGAAGAGGGGTGAAAGAGAGCTCAATTTTCAGCTTTCTGGGAGATGACAACAGTGAAACTAAAAAAAAATCAGGAAGCTGATTTTAAATAAGATACTTGGAAATACGGAGCTAAGTAATTTTTAAAAATTAAAGGAGCTGGAATTGGTTCTTCTGAGGACAGGGAAACAGAGGAAGACAGCAAAAATTTTTGGCTTTTTAAAATTCAGATGTCCAACTTTGCTAAAAAATTTAAAATTGAGCATGAAAGATGAGGAAATAGACAGCAAGAATACACAGAGCAGGTATAGTTCTGCTACTGAAACAAGCAAAGCAATGGGGAAGGCAGTAGCTGGAAGGGAATGTGGGTCTCAGGAGGGCAGGCCACATTATTTCCCATCTCTTACACTGACTGTCTCTGTAACAAATAGTTTTTAGTTTATCTTGCTCACATTATACTGTGTTTTGCCAGATTAGCAACGCATCAAAAATAACACAGGTGCATCATAGTCCATCTTATCGCTCTATCATAATATAAATTGAAGATGTGAATTTCCAATTAGCATATTTATAGCAAAACTACCAAGACAGTACATTTCTTTAATTTTGAGTACCATGTAATTCAGTTTTAAGAAAAATATAAAAGATACAAAAAGCAATTCAAAAGCAATAGTATTCATAATAGCCCAAACTGCAGCTAACCCAAATGTCCATCAAATGTGAATGGATAAACAAAATGGAATATAATGACCTAGTATTCATCCATAAAAAGGAATTACTGATACAACCAACAAAATGGAGAAACTCAAATATGCTATAAGAGAGACCAAACACCAAAGACTACATACTGTGTATTTCCATTTATATCAGTTCCTAGAAAATGCAAAACCATAGTGGCAAAAAGTAGATCAGTGACTGCAGGCTGTGGAGATGCCCAAGGAGCTCTGAGGTGATGGAACTGGGTGAGAGGCGGGTATGACAGGACAACAGAGCACTGCCCAAAGCTCACTCAACTGCATACTTAAAACAGGTCAGTTTCATTGTATCTAGAGCATACTGCAATAAAGTTGTTTTAAAAAAAATTAGTTCACCTAGTAAATTTTAAACACTTAAAGATATACTTATCAATTATAAATACATATACTTATCAATACAAGCTACCCTTAATTTGATTAGCAAATCATTTTTAGATTTCTAAGTTATCAAAAGTTTTTAAGGCTCTATTTGATATTTTAAAATGTGGCATACATTCCAAAATTTTTGAAATTTCCAGTTCAAAAAGGCTCTTCCCATGAATCCATATTCCCAACTCCAGGCTCAATCCATAAAAGATCAAAATTATAATACACATGTCTTCAAGAGGCCGACTAACAGGGTATTAAGGTTATCCTTAAAGTATAAAATAGAGCCTAAAATTTAGATTCTAAGTAAAGTGAGTCCCTCAGTTTAGAACAAAGATAGTATGATCTCAAAATTATCTCTGGGTTTAGTAGCAGGCAGAACAGCTCCTCTTCTCAGTCAACTGTTTAATTTTCCAACTTCGTGGCATTATATAATCTTTGAGCCATCTGCCAGTAATCCTGACCTGGCAACAGAGCCTTCAACTTCAGACAGGGCTAATCCCAGCTTGACTTCCTGTACCCTTATTTTAAGCCTGTATCATCTTATTTATGTTTGCATATAATTGTTCTCTAGTTTTTCATCCAGTGTGCAATACTCACCTTCCTTTTATGAAAGGCCTTTATATATGTGTGTGTGTATGTCTGTGTATTTTTATTTTTTAGGAAAGCCTCACGATGGCATTTAAACACCTACTCCTTGCTTTCCCCTACTGATTTAAGATTCCCCAGAGATACTATTTAAATCTTTACCTGTTATGTAATTTCTTTTAATAGTGACTATGAACATTTACAACTGAGAAGAAAGCTACAGTTTCTAAGATTTTCTCAACCTAATCTGTTTTCAAAGTAACTTTCCTGCAAGCCATATACTGACAAACATTTTGTGACAATTTATGGATGAAATACAGTCTTTGTGACTTTCTGAAACCAGCAAAATACCAAATATAAATTATGACAATAACTTTCTCAAGATCAGATACTCACACATCAGCCAAAACTATTCGTGTCCGTGTCACATTCTCTATGGTAAATTTGGTTTTTCCTCCTTTGCCAGCTATTCTTCCTATTGCCCTTGACAGGTGGTCTCCCTTTAGGGGCTTAACTAAATGAGAAAAGCACGAGGTCAGGAGGCAAGCCAATGCACCAGCCACTTGCATGTAAAGCTTAACTGCTAACTAAATTTCCCTACTAAAAGACCTGAAATACACAGTTTTTAAAAACTTGTTACGAATACAGCTCAGCTAACGCTATTAGTAAGCTGAGAGTTACACACCGTACAAGATCAGCAAAACAAAGTACAGTATTTCATAGAAGACTACATATACTCACCATCTGTAATTTCAAAAGACTCCAGGAAGAGGTCATCCAACCTAATGAGAGCAAGGGCATCCTACAATATAAAAAGGAATACTGTGGAGACCATCTGTTTAGATCCCTGAGAGAGTGTTAAGCTAAAAGTCAAACTGTAGAACTGAAAAAACTAAAAAAATTTTTTTAAATGCCCAAATTCATCAACACATTCATATTATTTTTTAAGCCCCCATTTCAGATGTCATGACATCACTCACCTCCACCTGAAACCCAAGAATAAAGGCTTTCACAAAATCAGCGGCTTTTGTCAGGGCACTGACATCCTTGGTTTCTTTACAAGTCTGTTGAAAAAAAAAAAAAAAACAGCACAAATTAAAGTTGGGGATGAAAAAAGAATATTCTAACAAAATACTAGGACTGACCTTTCTGATGATTATAATTTCCTTCACTCACCACATTTCCCCAGTAAAGTCTCTATAACTCAGTTTTTGGTGTGGTAAGTACTGTGTTTAATTTGCAAAACAAAATGTTCCCAGTTCCAGATTTGGGCGGATCCACCCTGTCAAATGAAGGACTTCACTCCATAGCTGCTCTCTCTGTGGCAAACAGGATTCCCCTGGCACAGCCCAATCGCTCACTCTGAAGGACCTCCACTCCTGGTCCATCCCATCAATGCCTAAGCGGGTCCTCTCTTCTTCTCCCTCACTGCAGTCTCCCTGGGAGGCCTGATCTAATTTGCCGACTTCAATCGTCCTTTATATGATGGTGCTTCCCAAGGCAATAACTTCAGTACTAAGAATGGATTAAGACCATGCTCTCAGCTTACTCAACTGTGGAAATAACTACCATTTATAATACGCCTGCCACTGAAAGTGACATACACTGCAAAGGGGCTTTACACACGAAAGCTCTTACCTTCATGTCAACCCTGAACGTTAAGAGATATAGATACTTTTATGATTGAGGAAACTGAAGTACTAAAATATGAAAAGGGTATGACTCCAACACACTTCTGACTCCAAAACTGTTATTTCCATTCTCCCATACGGTTTCACAATCTAGTTGAGGAAACCACAAAACTACACACAGCTGTATAAAGGCACATTTAAAACTAGATCTAGTTCCAATCCCATTTGTGACCTTGGGCAATTCTCACAGATACCCTAGGCCTTAAGTTTTCTCATCTGTAAAATAAGGTCAGAGTTGGAGGTCCTGAAATGTCCCTACTAGCATGGAATTCACTTATTAGCTTGATGATGTTGGCCTTCAGTTCCCTCACATCTGTAAGATAGGGATACCTCATTGGATTGTCCTACAGACCAAGAAGATGTAGTGCATGCCAAAGCACCATTATGTATGTGTCCAGCATACAGCAGTATCAACGTATGTTAGTGGAATCCAAATTGGTAATGCTGCAATACCGCTCAAAATGCTGATAAGACTGCCCAACAAAATAAAAGTTTAAGTACTTAAGAAAAGACTGAAAAGTGGAAAAATCATAAAGGGGAAAGAACTTGAGCCGGACCCTGAAAGATGACTGGAATTGAGGTAGAAAGCGAAAGAGAGTAGGGAAGGGAGGGTCTTCAAGAGAGAGAAAAGCCATCAATAGGTTTGAATATAAAAGCCTTCAAAGAGATGGTGAGATGAACCCGGGACTGAGACTCCTACTTGAAATCAGGCTAAGTACGGTCAAGAACTTTCACCCTTCAGAGACACTGAAGAAACCAGGATGTCATAAAAAAAGCAGTGTGGTCTAGAAATTAATCTGGATGGAGTAGTGAAATGAGATTTAAAGCAATAAAGAGAAACCTATAAGGAAACAAGAAGTTTTGGCATGAAACCATAAAAACCTGAATCAAAGTGGCGACGGGAGCAAAGCAGGATTCTGTCAAATTTTATATGTTAAAATTTACCGACTATTTACATTAGTGCTTTTATTCCAATATTCTAGCACATCAACAGAGGTGAGTCTATACCAGTTATGGTAATAGTGTAAGATTCTTCAAAAAGGAAGATATAATTAACTTTGGCCATTGATTCTAATATGAAACTGGCACCCAGAAAAAGAAGCCCAAAGTCAATTAATCTTAATTGTCTAACTCTTGGACTGACACCCTGGGATAAATGGACATACACCCTGGGATGAATGGACATACCATACACAATCTATATTTTTTCTCAAAATAATACTTTGTTTTTTCAAAAAAACACCATTGAAATATATAGTGCAACAAGTTCTTCTGTTGCTTAGTTACTTCTGTTTATAACCTCTTTATTCAGCCTTTTCTCATTTCAACATAGAACATTGTAAAATATACGCACAGGCAGAGCCAATACTTTAGTATGATCTCAGGCCTAATTTATGAATTCAACTAACATTCGTGAATTTATGAATTCAACTAATAAATATAATCAGATTTTGAAGGAATTCGAGAGGTTCAAACTCCATCTGAAAATAAGTCCCATTAAGCAGTCTATTCATGCCTTTTCATCCCTGTAGGAGAAACTTTAGTGTATTTGGAAAGGGTTGACATTCTCCTTACCCTGATTTCTACATTCCTCGATTTCAAGTTAAAGCGTATCTGAAGTCTCAAATGTTCTACAACAGGAGTAAATATCTTCATCCAGTTCTCTTTTAATGGCGTGTATCTGTTAGCTGGGACTGGAATTTTCCTTGTTTCTCCTTTCCCACCCTACAATAAAAGCACACACAACTCAGGAGACGTTCGAGGGATGGCGGCGCTGTTAAATGACAGCTGGTCCACGAAAAGCCTCGTTTACTGAACGAATTAACCTTCGTTCACGAGAATCACTTTTCTACAACGTTCACTAAATAAGAACCCCCGCAGCTTCAACATCACCCAAAGGCCACCGGCTAGATCTGACTCTGGTCCCTGCCCTGCTCTTGTCCCGTGGTCTCCTCCATTACCAGGAATCCGTCTCCGGAGAGGGGCGGGAAAACGGGCCTCTTCGCGGGCGGGACCCCCTCCGTGTCCATGCTGTCCGCGTCAGCGCCCTCCCCCGCCGCGGACAGCTGCTCAGCCTGCCGCTTCTTCGACCGCCGGCCACCCTTGCCGGTGACTTGGGTGAAGTCATCCTCGGTCCCCGCGCTCTGCGACTCCATGTCTGTTTCCATCCCTAGGAAACTCGAGCTCCAGCGGGCATTTCGGGCTCGAACACGTGCGCTGCGGCAGTGCGCAGGCGCACCTCGCAGGACCCAACGTCCGCCAACCCACCTCAGGGCTCCGCCCCCTTTTCTGAGAAGTCCCAAGCGGTGGACCTGAAGCAAGATACTGTGTTTTTTGAAGAGGAAGGTGGGCTGTCCTAAAATATGCCTGTCCTTGTGGTCTGCCTCTCTTCCGCCACTCACAGCCTTTTGCACTCTCTACTATGTGCATATGCGAAAAGCATAGGTAAAAGTGATTAACAAATTCGCGCTGTAGGTGAAGAAAAATCTTGGTGACTTCAGTACCGCATCTGGCATGTTCTGGACAACTCAATACAACTCGCTAGGGCGTCAGGGGGAGAACGGCAAGCAGGAGGGACTAACTGTCGTTACTGTTTGGAGTTTGGTTTCCCGGTTAGTGTTTTGTCAATATTTGGGTGTGCCTGTTGCTGGAGGCGAAATCCGCTGGACCATGTCGGCCTTCGAGAAGCCTCAGATCATCGCTCATATCCAGAAGGGCCTCAACTACACGGTGTTTGACTGCAAGTGGGTACCCTGCAGCGCCAAATTTGTGACCATGGGCAACTTCGCACGGGGCACTGGCGTCATTCAGCTGTACGAGATCCAGCACGGTGACCTAAAGCTGCTTCGGGAGGTGGGTGCCGGGTCGAAACTGCCCAGTTCCAGGATATGGGACTGCCGTTGGGGGGCGAGTGCTGATTCCGGTGGGGAATGGGGGTGGGAGGGCTCTGCATTTCTATTTGCTAAAGTTTTCGTTCAGCATACCCTCAAAACACAGTTAAAGCTGCGGAGGACAAACGAAGCTGATCGCAGACTGAAGAATACTTCGACGTAAAACGCTATTTTGTCCGAGTCCTGAATTCTCTGCGAACTAATTCATCCGCGCCCCGCCGGCCCCTTCCTGCAGCCAGTCCAGCGCGAGGTCCTTGGGAAGTGACGTTAAGACTTCGTGTCTAAACTCGAAGCCCTTATGGGCAGTGCGCAGTTGTTTGTGGAGAATCTTTTAAAGGCCCGTGTTAATAAAATGCTTTTCATACAAGCAGAGCCAAAGCGGCCACCAGGATACTTGCGGTGTGATTGGTGGAGACAACCTAACACATTTATTCCTTCAGCAAGTATCGACTGATTACCTGGTATTCCCAGGCATGTGAATCACGATCTCCCCGATTTCGTGGAGTTTATTTTTCTAGTAGGAGAGGGAATCAGCGAAATAATCAAATCCAGAATGTATAAATACAAACCGAGGCGAATTATCTAACATAAAGGAACACGGTTCTGTGAGAGTAAAAACAGATTTAGGATGAGTAGAAAAGCTCACTAGGCCAAACCAGTAGAGGAGGTTTCCAGAGGAAACAGCATGCTCATCAGTGGGAGTTTATCCGCCTTCAGATACAGGTAATAAGTAGGGACCAGAGGTCGCAAGATCTGTACGTCATTTAAAAGATTTATACCTTTTTTCCAAGAAAAACAGGACATTATTGGAGGACTTTACACAGGGAGTGACAAGATCCGGTTTACAAGTTTTGTAAAGTTTGCTAGTGAAAGAATTAGAGAATAATGATGTTAACATTTTTATGCCTGTTTACGGTTTTAAAAATACCCTGATGGGTCAAGTCATACTGACGTGTTTAGGGTTGTGATAGACTACAGGGAAGGTCGAGAACTCCAGGGATCAAACGCCACCGAGACAATCTGCTTGAAGGAGATTGGGGTTAAACTGGTAGATAATGAATCAATACATTTTGGATACGCAAGCTTAGATCAGAAGGTATGTAAAGCCCCATCGCACTTTAAATTTCTATGAGTGCCAGTTTCCTGTTCAGTTTGTATTTTTTAACCAGGCACCTCCGCAGAGTTCCTAAACATGACTTGTTTTTTTCCACCTTTCTTTAGATTGTTCAGCACTTAGCTCCCAGTCACCTGGTGCTCTTTGAAGGTTCAGTTCAGATTGACTTAGGAAGTTCCCTCCTGACCCCCACACAAAGTAACTGCCCTTTACATTGCATTCCTAGGGTACTTATCTGTGCCACACGTGGATCATTCTGTCCCATTTATCTGTAATTAGATTGTAAACTCTTGGAGAGCAAGGACAGTGTCTTTAGTGGTTTGTAAGGAGTAGCCATTCAATAAATTACGTGTTAAAAGAATGAGTGAATGTATATCTGTAAAAAGCTATAACTTGGGAACTTTAAATATTGTTTTAGTCATCCTTAATTGGGGGCAAGGTTTGAACAAATGGGAAAAATTGGAATAGTATACAGGAACTGAAAGGAGAAGTATTAGGAATAAAACAATCAGACCCCAGAGAGCATCTACAGACTTGTGACTTAAATAATTTGTGTACACTTCAAAAATAACACTTATTTTGTAAAGTGAAGTAGTTCTATTTGTTAATTTTACTTTTTAAACAATATGTGTTCATGATAAAACACTTAAAATGCAGATAGGAAAAAGAAGAAAATTAGTATCACTCATAATCTTAATCCTAGGTATAACTACTTTTCCTATTTTTACCTTTGGGTCTTCTTTATATCATAAACTGTCTATTGAGAATCTACTATTTCAAGGTACGATGCTAAGGATCAAAGGTATTTGAAAGATGACTCCCTTCCAAAGAGTCTACTGTCTGAAGAGGATGAAACAAATGCAAAAGCATATTTAAGAACTTATATTGCATCTGGTTGTGACAAATAGAAGATATCTGGGGCAAGGCCACATTCGCATCATTCTAGAAAGAAAGGTAGATACTGTAATTAAGTTTATTGGTAAGTGCAAGAAAGAAGCTAAACAGGTAGCAATGTGGGGTTCACTTCAGATTGGAGGTGCAATGGAAAAGAGCACAGGTTAAATGTAGTCTCAGTGATTCTCAGCCCTCACTGCCTCAATCTGTTGTGTGTTGTGTTGCTGCTGTTTTTCTGTGTGTGTGTTTTAAAATACTCATGTCTTGGTCCCACCTCTAGAAGTTCTGATGCCGTCAGACTCTTGCATCTAAACTAGAGTGAGTCCTGAACATCAGTATTGTTTAAACCTCAACCAGATGATTCTAATGACTACCAGGGTTCACTGCCTGGTAGATGAACTGTTTACTAAAATATTAGAAAACACACTTGATTTTATCATTGTGGAAACACCTCATGCCATGTACTCCAAAGCCCATGCATCCAAGTTAAAAAAATGGGTGAAGGAAGCAAGTGGGTCTTTGTTGACACCATCCTTACCTTCTTACTGAGGATGGATAGGGAATGAGGACAGGGCCTCCAGGTACAGTTGAGCAGTTTGCTGCACCAAAACAGGTGTGACCAAAGGTGCACATGGAAGCTGAAATCCATGTCTTTTCTCATCAAGCCTTAGAAGTGTGAGACTTCATTAGCCTATAAAGGGCAACTTTTTCTAATTGGCACAGAGGACTAGGGGTGGCCCTTAGAAATGGAGTCATAGTTGTGAATGTTTAAACTACTAATAAGCTAATAAAGTTCCGCTTTTTCAGCCCTATGCCACTGAATTCACCGCTTGTTAGCATTTGGTTGACTAAACCTTTTGATGTTAATTAAGTAGTGCCAGGATGTGGAGGAGGAAATACTGACAAGATGTACTAGACCCACCCACAGACAGAACAAAAATAGCTCATGGGAATTATTGATCATGGGCTTCTGTAATCACATTCACTTACTGTATCAAAGAACCAACAGGCTAAATATGACCATTATTGATGGTCATTTCTGTACCATGTAAAAGAAGTTACCATACTGATTTTCTTTGTGAAACAAATTTCCCAAAATCTTCATTTTTTTTAAACCAATCAGTTTTCTAGCAAGAAAAAATTTAAGTAACCACTGCATTTTTTTCCATCTTTTATGTTCCAAAGGTAAAATATTTAACTGGGGCTGGGAGGGAGCCTTATTATGAACTATAAAAAAATTACCTTCATTCCAGTGTGCCTCTTCATTTAGCTACTATTGTAATTGCTGTGAATCTGAGGAAAGGGAAAACAAGTCTGCTTCTCTTAAGTCCATTCGCTAGCATAGCTCAGCCCTTCTCAGCAAAGCACAATCTTCACCACTGTGCAGATATTTAAATATGCTTTTATATTTTAGTTTGACTCTTGTACAAGACCACTAGTGTCTATAAATTTGTTTGTTTCTTTGATATAAGGAGAAAGTGAACATGAAGCATAAATATATATGTTATAGCTTGTAAAGATAGGAATGAAGGTAAAAACCCAAGGACAGAAATCTAAAAGCAGGTTTGCTTCAGGCCTATACCATTTACCTCACCATTTTAGGATTGGAACATTTCTTTGGTACTTATAATGACTTGCAGGTTTACAGAATAGGGGCTACATAATAAAATGTTTATTTAATTGATTTACATGTAGTCCTGGAAGCAGCCTAGTTTAGTAGAAAGAGCTTGGAGTCAACCTGGCACAGAGACCTTGAGCAAGTCTTAGTCCTCTGAACCTGTTTCCTCATCTGGAAAGGGGTGCCCATGTACTTAACTGGTAGTTATGTGTGTTAGAAAGAGAAGGGGTGGTCTAGTTTAGAAGAACATCTGAAATAGTATCTGATACGTGTGTTCAACATATGGATACTGGTCTCATTATTGCATATAAATGACACCAGAAACTGGTGTGTCACGTGAAAACATGGGAGCAATGGGAGTGTGCACTCCATCGGGGGCTTCTCTCTCCCTGGCACTAGGTCAGACAGATTAATAGATATTTATATTTCCATTCAACAAGTGTTGGGCACTTACCAGGTATTGAACAAATTGGACAAGGTCCCATTTGCATCATTCTAGAAATGATCTATCTAGAGGGAGATAGACACTGTAATTGAATGAATAAAATAAGTTTATTGCTAAGTTCAAGAAAGCAGATAAAACAGTTAGTGATTTGGGGGTTCCACTTCAGATTGGAGGAGCAGGGAAAGCCTCTTAAAGAAGGTGACATTTAAATGGAAATATGAATTGGGAGAAAAAAGAAGATATGATGATCTGATGGAAGAGCAGTCTAGGTAGTGGGGACAGTAGATGCAAATGCCCTGAGGTAGAAATGACTTCGGTGTGTCTGAAGGGAAAAAGAAAGCTGCAGGCATGGCTGGAGTGTAGTAGAGAGAAGGAAGGTGCTGGAAATGAGGTCAGAGAGACAGGCAACGCTGGATTTCCAAGGGCTTTGTATCACATTTAGTATACCTTAGGCCCTGTGCCACTTTTGTGAGTCTATGCCTTCTATGTACATACATTTTATTTCATTCCATTATATTTGTAATAAAGACCCACTTTTAGCATTTGTGCAATGACAGATGTGAAAATACCTAGTATAGGGTCTTTCATGATGGAGTGTGCTCAGTTTGGTTTCCTTCTAAGGTGGGGATTCTTAGATGTGTTCAGGTGTCAGAACGTCTGGAAATGGTTGTGCTGTTTCTGAAGCACCATGAAATAATTGGAATAGTCCGTTCCATCTCTGCACAAGGAAGGGTTTTTCTGGTAGAAAAATGACTGTATTCTGATCTTTACATCACAAGAAGTAACCATGCATAAATTTTTTTATCCTCATTTCTAGGTTTTCTTATTGGTGTTCATTTGCTAGTAGCTTCTAGCAGACAAGTTTAAAAAACTTGAAAAAAACTTAAACTTGAGAAAAGCATCCATTAGCTCTTTTGTTTGTTTGGGAGAATTTATGTGGTTACCAGAAGATCAGTGTGTTCTGGGAGCACAGTCTAGTATTCTCTGTTCGAAAGGGTCTAAAGGTGAAAGTTAGGTAAAGAAATAACACAGGGAGGGAAGTTTTTGCTTCCCAGTTTTTTATTACCAGCAACAATAAAATCTTAACTGTGCACTTACTGTAGGGACTGAGCAGTAGAGGTTAGCTTTTACCTCTTCTGTGGCCTGGAAAGAAGAGAAGCCCCATCCGTGGCTCCAGGTGATAGCAGTGAGATTACACGAAGCAGAATGCTACAGCTGGTGGAAGAGAAGGAAGTGGATGACCTGTCTTCCCATGTCTTCTCTGAGAATTTTCCCAGAGAGTTATATCAATATATGATGCAAACTCCCCACAGGTCCTAATCCCCTGAGTCCCTAGAACCACGTTCCTGCCCATCATGGCCCACCTGCTGCTGACCTCAGAGGCTTGCCTTCACCCTCTGCCTCAGCCTGTGGGGGCCATTAGCAGTGACTTAGAGCTTGGGTCCAATGGGAGACAAATGGGAGGAAGGAGTGGGTAGCTCTTCCATCAGCTGGCCTAAGTTGAAACTGAATTCCTTTAACCATAGAAATTGTGTTAGTAGTGATTAGGTGCTATACCACTGTCTGTATTAATTTCAGGCACTTTTATCTGGGGGATGGTGGGGAGAACAGAAGTGATTTGGAGTTGGGAACTGCATTGTTAAGTTGAGAAAATCTTGATTCCCTATGTTGCCACGTTGTAAGATACTCTTATAAAACTTGGAAAAATAACTGAAATAACTGAATATCGATTTTCTGATACTGTAGGTAACTGATGCTATCTCGAACCACCTATGCATTTAAAGGAAAAATAATTATTCTTTGGTTCTGTGTTTTTCATCAGTACAGCCTTTTGTAACCATGTTATTGTGGATGACCGACTTTGTTTACAAGGGGGCTTTATTTTAGACCTGGCTACATAGTAACTTCTAATTTGTCCAGACCAAAACAGTGAGAAAGCTCAACAAAGCTGCTAGTTTCCAAAGCCCTATACCATATAGTGGTGTCTTTTCAACTATGAAGGAAAAGTTCAGTTATAGTTTAAGTGAATTTTATTTTCTTCTTCTTTAAAAATTGCTGTGTGATATATCCTCTGTGGAAGTGCTCGGCCACACGCTGAAGTAGCAGGGAAATTATTTGTTAAATTATATGAAACAAGCCAACCTAGTGGGAAGGATGAAGATTCGCCCAGGAACTGAAAGGTTACAAGGGGAGATACCCTAGAAACTGGAGAAGTCTGTGGAGGGAAAAGTTTATTCTGATATATTGTTAAGTGAAGAAAATTAAGCGAAAGGGAAGTATATTATGATCCTCCCTATATTAAAACAAACCTACATGTGTTTGTAAATGTGTAGAAAAGGTCGAGAAGAACAGGGATCAGTTCTAGGGAGCAGCAATGGGAGACTTTGGTTGTTTGACTTTTTTATAGGAAACGTGTGTTGCTTTTGTAAACATTCAGAATAAAAACATTTAAAGATTGTAAGCAGCTGAATAGGAGGAGCAGTTTTGCCCCATGTAGGCTGACAGTAAATGGAAGGTGATACAGGGCCACAGTGTGGCATGGGGCAGGCAGTGAGTAGTGGCCTCTTTTAATTCCAGATTGTCCAGAGTTCCTAAGGACCAACCAAGGCAGCAGGAAAAGCAGGCGCCAGTGACCTGTGCATGTGGAGTTAGGTGGGTGGGGGCATCAGAGAAATGGGAAGCATCCGGAAGTAAAAGAAGGTCAGTGGAAGACCCACAAAAGTATGGCGGTAGGTGACAACAGCATAGTGCATGTGTGTAAGTAGAGGAGTCAGGTAGGAACTGGGTTGTAAACTCCTCGAAGGACGGCCGGTCTCATTCATTTTCATATCCTCTTCTGCCTACTTCATTGACCTGCTTTTAGTGGGAACTCATTAAATGTTGAACACCTGAGTTGGGCAAATCTGTAAAGCTGGAGGCCTGAGCTCTTCGTCTGTGACAAGAGGGTGTTAGATTGTTTCCAGGGACCCTTTTGGTGATAGGTTCTTCACGTGATGTCCATAAGCCACATCCTTTAAATAGTGCGTCAGTATATGGTGACTTTATAACATGATTATATGTAGTACTTGGAGCAGTAGCCGTTTAAAGAAACCTCAGAAGACTGGCTAATCCATACTAATAGCAGAGCCTTTGGTACACACAGGTATACACAGATCTCTATGGTCTCAGAGTGAGCAGGACATAAACATTCTCAATTTATAGGGTTCTTCAGGGAAAGCTACAAGAGACACATAAACAAGTTTTGTTCCTGTAGCCAACTGGAGAGAATAATATCTTCACTATGTTCTCATTTCTACCGAGGATCTTAAAGAAGAATACCTTATTACATGCTGAAATTTTCATATTTGCAAACCAATGGAGATGATAGACTTGTCAGCATTTGATTGTCTCATTAGAAGAAAGGCAAAATTAAATCTCATTCTTTTTGATGATCATGTACTTTTAAACCTGGAAAAATGACTAAAGGAAAAGCATGATTATCTTTTTCAGAAAACATTTTAATTGCTTTTTATATTGTGTGCTTTATTTAAATTCTGTAATAGAGCTATACATATTGTGGATTATAAATATCTGCTTACATAAATAGTGTATCCTCTCTCCCTCTCTTTTATCAAGATTGAAAAGGCCAAACCCATTAAATGTGGAACATTTGGTGCAGCCTCTTTACAGCAGAGATATTTAGCTACTGGAGATTTTGCTGGAAACCTTCATATATGGTAAGATTATTTAATCAGTATTAAGATGTGAGACAAGCAATTTCTTTCTTCTTACTCTTTCTCTGAAAGAGTTCTAATTTTTAAATGTTTCCTTGTTCGGTTTTAATTATTTAAAAATGCAAAAACTATCTTTTATTATACATTTCTAGATTCACAATTCAAAATCCACTTTAAAATGCTAACCTATTTTCTAGATATTTTGAACAATGTTATCAATATTTATTTCCACACATGTTGTTTGGTACTAGCATCTAATACCCTGTATTTGTAAATAAAGGCTATTCCCCTCCACCTTGAAGGATACAATATATAAAAGTACACATACATGACAAGAACAATTAGATATTTACATTTCAGCAAGACATTAGGTATTACAGAATGATACAGTTATCGTTTAATGTTTTTAATATAGAACTCCCAATTTATTTTAAAAAAACGTTTTTAAATGCTTTAGCTAACATCTAAGCACAACTTTTTAGGAACACATCTGTTGATTAAATAAAGATAAACCTGTTTTGAGTGAGCAAAATTACAATTGTACCAAATGCCTCTAATTTTTCATACTTTACCTAGAATTATTTCCGCATTTAAATTAGTTAATTGAAGTTTCTCCTTAATTACTTTTCAGGAATATCTCTTATTGTAATTATTTAAAGTATACAGTAATGTTCTAGAAAGAAACTATCTTCTCTACCTCATGTTTTTTAATGTGACCTTTCTTGATTCTAAGTAATGTTTTAAAGCTGTCTGTAAAATGTTTTGCTATCTGTAAAAATAGCAAAACAGTTCTTTTAAAAGAGCCTCAGTGCTAACAAGTCTCTTGATTCTCTCACAATGACACTACAAAGAGGAACATCGTCTCTAGATTGAGCTATCTCAAATTTTGATTAGTGAGCTTTTACTAATAAATCTTGACCTAGTATTAAGTTGGGATTACATTTCATGAATAACTACATTCATTTTTTTTTTAAGTATGTTATTGAAAACTCACTAGTTAAAGAGCAAGGTGGATAGAAGCTCTAATAGCAAAACAAAAGAAGGGGGACTGGAAGGAGGCAAGAAAAGGGATGTGTTCATGTAACCTGCTTGAGCCATTCATCACCCAGCCAGACACACCTAGAAGGAGGTACTTTCCTATGTTCCTCTCTTAACTAATCTGAACTAGACAAACTTAAGCCAGTTTGACTGATATTTATTGTGACCAGAATGATGATATGCTGAATATAGATGATGATCAGTATGGAAAATAGTACGTCGTAAAGAAAGAAATGTAGACCGAGTAAACGCTACTCATGTTATCCTTCCCAAAAATCTCAAGATCAAACTACTAAGGCCTGCTTTGGAAACATTCTAGATCACTTTGAATTTACTCTATATTTAAAATAGTGATTATCAGACTTGTCCCAGAGCGTCAGCAGATTTGGTACCCCATCCCAGAGATGCTCATCCGATGTGTCTGGGGAGGAGGCCATGTATCTGCGTTAATTGGTGAGCACACTTGGTAACCCCTGTGCTGAGGTTCTACGCAGATCATCTTTGAGGACCACAAAGTAAATGGGGCTCAGGAATTAGGGTTCCAAGTTGAACCATGACAATTCTCATTGAGGGCTTGAAAGAAGCAAAGGTGGAGAGAAAAAAATTGGAAGTAAATGTATAAATTACCTTCATAGCAAAACCCTTATTTTAAAACAAAAATCTAAATATTGTATGCATTGTTAAATTTTAGTAGTGGACAAATGTTTGGACATGTGGAGTAAGTCAGAAGCTCTGTTCTGTTGTTTAGGAATTTGGAAGCTCCAGATATCCCAGTATATTCTGTAAAGGGCCACAAAGAAATTATAAATACTATAGATGGTGTAGGTGGACTAGGAATCGGGGAAGGAGCACCTGAAATTGTGACTGGCAGTCGAGATGGTAAGTCAAAGTATTCTATGTACTTAAATTTTCTTTGTAGATAAATCTCTATGCAGTGGTATATCCTCTGTATGTGAAAACCCTCATCAGTAAACCCCGACTCACTAAATCTCATAGCCTACCTTTTTAATAGGAAGGTTTGATTTCATAGCCCTCAGTTGTTTCAGACTTTAGGGTATTTTGAGAGAGAGGCAAGCACTTACTATTTTAGTTCTGAGCAAGTGTAACAAATAACCATAATTTCCTATGAACCTTGGAGGACTTAAAATTTCTTTACAGGTTTCTGAGGCGGCTGATGATATAATGTAGGTGGCAGCTTTTCATTTTCTTTCTTTAAAAAGCAGAATTAGTACTTGTGAAAATTGTCATTTGACGGCTGTTTGAACACTGACTTTCTGCGATCCTTCCGCCGAGCCTTGTAGAAGGCGCCAGGGGCACCAGCTCTGCCTCTCCAGCCCGGCGTGACTCCCGAGAAACGGGCCTTCTGATGTCCAGAGCTGCTCTGAGAACTGGAAAGGAGTCACAACTGTTGCCTCTTCACCAGGGGCACATAGAAATTTGGTACCTTGGTGGGCTTGGCTAATTTCTTAATGGCTGTCTGAGGCCGTGAGGAAATTATTTTACAAAGAAAAGCGAGATGCAATTTTCTAAGAGTTACTTAAGAGTGATTGTGCTTTAGACATCAGTTTTTTACATCATTAAAGCAATATGGAAAAAAAAAAAGCAATATGGAATATAACAATCTACCATACTAGCATACCCATTAGATTTGTTTTCCTTGCTAGTCTTATATACAATTTTATGTAGTTAACAGTGTGAATGTGATTTTTATCTTAACATTTTTCATTTAATGTTTTGTCATATACAAATGTTGCTGTTTCCATATACTTTTCAAAAGTATTGTTTCAATAGCTAAATGTATAATGTTCTATCCGGTGATGTGTCACAGTGTCCTGAACCATGCCCCTGTTAGTAAGCATTCAGTTTGCTCCAAGTGTTTTATTTTTGGGGGAGAGTGACTTACAAAGAGTAAAAAAATGAGTATCATCATACATATAGCTCTTTTGGAATAAAAGTTTTTTATGATTTAAAAAATTTATTGTCAAACTTTCCAAAGTACCCTTTACATTGTCAGCTCCAGTAGATGAGGTAGAGCTCCAGACTACTCTGCCAGCACTGATCTTTCCCCCTGATATTTTTTAGGTAAAAATGGTACTTTCTTTCCAACTTATGTTAATGTCTTCCTGTATCTCTTTAGTAGCTAATTTTGCTGTGTGAATTGTGCACATTGTTAGCTCACTTAACTGTTATAAGCTTAATATGAATCATCAATTTGTATGAACCCTGTAATTTAATAACCTTGTCACATTTGTGAGAAATTTTTTTCTCCTTAAAGCTGCCTTTTTAATGACCAACTTAATTTCATCCTTGGAGATAAATCTAGTGGGAAAGTTCCTCTTTTTCTGAGTTTATTACCCTTTTTAAGGATATTTTGCCCTTTTCCTGTTCTTTCAGCTACTTGCCTTTTAGCCACCTTATTAAGTGTCTTTGTGTTTCTCATAGGCAATGATGCCATTTAGTTAGTAGTCCTGTAATTTGCATTAAAATAACGGAGTTGAAATTAAGTTAAGAATTATTTGTTAATTTTATTTACTATTTCCCTTTTCTCTGTTGCCACAGGGAAATTAAGTTTAATTGTATATGAGATAGTATTCCAAAACCCATATAAAAATCATAAATAGAAAAATGAGTTTATTCATCTGTATAAGAAAAAATGCCATTGCTTATATGGGTAGTAAGGAAAAAATAAAAATTAAGATGACACTGGTATTCCAAATAAACAGCACATTAGTTTTAGGCTCAAAGAAAATAAGGCATGGTTTGAATTATATATGTACATTTGTGTTTTCCTTGCCTACCATACCTTCGATAATTTAGGAACCAGCTGTTGGCTTTTCTGTGTAGCTATTAATTTGGAAATCAAGTCAGACAGTAGCATATGGATTATAGTATCTCTGATATTATATATAATTTGCCCAATTAGAAGTCATAAAAATGTATTTTTCAGATGTAATAACATCTATAATTCTGCCATGTACACCACAGGAAGCCATAGAAAGAGATGCAGAAGAGAAATGTCATCATTTACTATTGAATTTTGCCATCTCACTTTTACTCGTGGCAGGAACTGTGAAGGTGTGGGACCCAAGACAAAAAGATGATCCTGTTGCTAATATGGAACCTGTACAAGGAGAAAACAAGAGAGACTGTTGGACTGTGGCATTTGGTAAATTATTCAAGACCCCTTGCATTTGAAGGATCAGATAGTAAAAAAGCACAGTGCTTCAAGAAAGTCCTGATGGTCTTTTTATGGTCTACTTTGTGGATTATTGTGACAGCTTATTGAGGCAAATAGACATGGTAGTTAATGTCAACTTCTGGGGCCAAGGTTTGAATACTCACTGTGCTACTGTTTGGCTCTGTGACTGGCTTTGGTATCTTGGGACAAGAAACCAAACTTCTCTGTTCCTTGGTTGCTTCATTTATAAAGTGGAACTAATAATAGAATTTACCCAATAGTGCCGTTATGGGGGTTCAATCAGTTAAAACATATAAAGTGCATAGAATTGTGCTTAGATTATGAAGTGCTCAAAATATTTGCTATTGCTATGTACTTCTGTTTAACTAGATCATATTGACCTAATTTATAACCAGATGCTATTAATGGAGCTAAGAAGAGCCTCAGGTGCAAATGGTAACCCAGCAAATCTTACATTATACTCTACACAGGTTATGTTTATTATAGTTATGCTATTACAACATCATTTCTTATAATTGGATATCTGTGTTACTCTACTAATACTTAAAATGAAGATTGATTTTGTAGGATTAATTGATGTGTGCCATTGTGTCTCTCTCTGAGCACCAAAATTAGAATAATTTTTGCCACTAAAGGATATAGGCCACACTTAGTTTAAAACCTCTATTTTCTTTTCCCTTTTCCTATTATAATCCTGTGTAGATAACAGACATTAAAAATGGGATTTAACAATATATGTGAACTGCTTAACTTTCTATGTTATTTTGAGATTGCACCATTATTAAGAGGAAAGTTTTAGATTTCCAATTCCAAAAATAAATTATTGTATGGAAATTCTAAAAGATTAAATGTACAAGCACAGCATTCTTATATTATGAGCAATAATATATAAACTTAAGACATGTATACTTTGAGGAGAAATTTCAGGATAAATATTTAGAATTATCACCTAAACATTAATATAACAATTAAAAAATGATTATCTTTGGGTCTGTTAAAGCCTTTCATCATTGATCTACGGGAAATAAGTGCAATTTTAAATATGGGATATTAAGTTAAAAAAACATTTACCCATTGATTTGGGAATATCTTATGAATGCCCAGTATGTGCCAAGTATTGTGGGCTTGCGAAGGTGAAAAGACTCACATCCTAGCCTCAAGAAGCTTACAGTTTAGTAAAGAGGGGATGATATCTATATTAATTATAGTACCAGGTTGGAGTGAAAAATGTCACAAGAGTCATGGATGGATGAATGCAGGAATCCCCAGGGAGAAATGGCTGGGAAGGAAGAACATTTTGACCTCAGACCAAGGATATATAGGACTTGAACCACTGAAATTGGGAGGAAATTTCAGGCATAAGGAATAGCTTAAAAAGTGCCCAAGAAATACGTAGAAGTGGTAGGAAAAGCTTTAAGGATGGCTCAGGGCCACAGCCAGAAGTGTTTAGATGGTGTCAACATGGTAGTAAATCCTTGAAGGTTTCTGCAAGGATGAGATGTGATCAGAGCTTTAGGAAGACCAAGCTAGCACTGTGTAGTGGGGACAGATGAGTAGCAGAGGTACTCCAGAAAAAAAATCCCTGGATCCAAGCAGCATGAATTTACAGATTGTAAACTTATTACATGTGTGATCATCCCTACAACCAAAACTATATCAAAGTGTGTTACAGCTTTGTTGTGTTACAGGTTTCCTTGAAAAGACAACACCAGAACAGCATTTTGCAAAATAACTTTAAAGTAGTTTCTGTGTGTATCCAAATATAGTTACTGCCAAAGAAACAATAGATGCATAGCTGTATTTATTCTACCAAACCCTACTGTACTTGAACTACAGTTGGCCTGTTAGTCTTTGCTGATGTAATAGAGAGAGAACATTTGCTTTCAACTTAGGATCTAGTAAATACTTTCATGTATCCCCTCAGTACAGAATCTCAATGAATGAACTTTTAAAAAAAAATTATTAGATACCAAATGAATAATCATGATGTCTTGTCATTAGTAAATGATTACGAAAATGAGATTCTGCCTAATGTTATTTTTTTATCTGATTTGGTACAAAGTGTATGTGTAGTTTTGTAAGATTATATTAGCAGCCTTCAAATTAGCATTTATAAAGATCTGAAATGTTGTATCTTGACTTGCAGGCAATGCTTATAATCAAGAGGAACGTGTTGTTTGTGCTGGCTATGACAATGGGGATATCAAACTGTTTGATCTCAGAAATATGTCATTGCGGTGGGAGACGAACATAAAAAATGGGGTAATGTACATTGGGATTGTTTTTACTTTCTCTGAGCATGTTTCATCTACCTCTGAACTGCTTACAAAAGGAAACCACCTCTAATAACTTATCTCAGTACAGCCTCTCTACCAGTGGTTCTGACCTTTTGGGGCTGCTAAGCCCTTTGAGAATCTTACGAAAATCATGGATCCTTTCTTCAGAAGGTGAACACACTCCTAGGTATGGTGTGACAATGCTGGGTGGGTCAGCAGTCCCTGCAGCCTGTCTGTGGACCCCTGTGGGCCGTACAGTGTGCTACTAAAATAAGCTGGTAAGAGGCCTTTTTTCTAATACTGGAAAGCCTGAAATTGTAACAGCCTCCCCAAGTACTTTCAGAGTTCTGGGTCCTGAGCTGTACACTTTTAGTGAAGAATGTGGTTCCCTCCTGTTTTTCAGTCAGCCCAGACTTGGCTGTATAAAATAATTATGTAATAACTATTAGCAATTAAATTATGGCTCTCCAAATTGATCTACTGAACAGAGAATATCTAGGAATGCCTTGTTAATCCTATTAACCAAGAAAAATTTTTTTGCCTCAGAGTATTTGATGTATTGATTCCAATGATAAAAATGATTGTTAAAATGCTTTATGAGCATATAATTTTAAAGTTGTTTTACTTAAAAGGAACTCCTGAATAATTAGACCATCAATAGTAAATATTCTCTTTTCAGGTATGTAGCTTGGAGTTTGACAGAAAGGACATAAGTATGAATAAGTTAGTAGCTACATCTCTGGAAGGAAAGTTTCATGTTTTTGACATGAGAACACAGCATCCCACCAAAGGTTTTGCCTCTGTTTCAGAAAAGGTAAATATGAGGGAAATATCTTTCTATGAAGAGGAATGTTCATAGCTTGTTTGACTAATAAATAGAAGTCACCAAGGTTCCTTCCAGGTCTTTCTATGAAGGGACCTATTTTTTGTATTGTCTTCTGGGATTGTGACAAAAGTTGGTCTGTACAAAGAGTACTTTCCTAAAGTTTATCAATTTTAGACTTCTTGATTATATAGTAAAGGCCTCAGTTGGCTAGGAGTCTTATTTTAGAGCTTAAGAGCAATCACAAAAAACTAGCTGATGTTAAGGATTTGACCAACAAAATAGTCTGGTGTTTTCCAATGAGTAAATAACATTTGTGTTAATAACCAATTACATACTTTTCAAAATATATCAATGTATATACATTATATCCTATCATCACATTTTATTTTATATTCCCGCTTGCTATATTAAATGCAATTATTTAAAGTACTAATTGCTATGATTGCTACATAGTAGTTGTAAAAATACTCATTTATACATATACATACATACATACTTTGCCTTATTCCAAAGGAAACATACAGTATTACAACATCAGAAAAATAGATGAAGAAAGTAGGACAAAGGGAAAATACTGGCTAAAAGAAAAAAAAAAGTGATGCCTGGAGTAGGGGATTGCATAAAATTCATGCTGAAACATCCTGTCATTTGTAAGAGATGGGTTGGAAATGGGACTCAGCTTCCTCAAGTATAAAAATAAAGAGCAGTTACAGATTGCTAATTTCCATAAGATTAAAATATATTTAAGTTGCTCAGGAAAGAAAAATTCACTCCTCTCCCTCCATTGTGGATTTATTAGTACTTCTCAAACCTTTCTATTTTGTCTTATTTTATTGTTACAATAATTATTATTATTGCATGTAAATTACTATCACTGCCTGATGAACTAAACTCTTAGCAAGGTAGCTATAAAGTATAATATTGTTTTGCTTTGTCATTTCAGAATATATTAAATATCTATCAACAACATAAAGCACTTTACTAAATTGTTCCATATACAATTGCAACACGTCTTTCATTTTTTATAAATCATGGTGTTGTCTCCAAAATTTTTTGTTATAGTTAATGAATCCAGTACTTGGCTAAATCTTTCAATGACTGTGGTGTATTTTAAGTGGTCATTTCCCAAACTCTGGCTTTTTGGTTTTGATCAACTTTCAGAAGAAAGAGAGAAGTTTAAACTACAAAAAGAAAATTTAATTTAACAGCATGAACCTAATCATTTGAGGACTCTCACACACTTTGTGCATTTTGAGAAATGTGTTTTTATCTGCTAATGGTAATTCTTTTAAAAGACTATTAGTGTCAGATGTCAAGACTAATCACGCACTAAAATGTGAAGTGTCTATGTGTGACTTAGATCAAGTCGGCAAGTCTCACTCCTACAAAGCAGAAGTCTTTCATGCCTCGCCCTCCCTGCCTCTCCTCAGGGTCCTCACAGTGAATGCTGCGCTCTTAATACTGATTTTACTTCTGTTATTGAGGTGCTTACAAACTGTTAACCTTCTTCCAGTTGCCATTTGTCTTTTAGTTTAATATGACTGAGTAAGGCCTTGGCTTATTATGACCATAAACACTATCTGTAAGTCCTCATGGTCCTGATTTTGAAGACTAGACAAGTCAAGTGGTATCAATTGAAGATAAGGCTCTGGGAGTTTTTAAGTTAAAATTCATTCTGTATATGGGAACTCTGTACTTCTCACTCAATTTTGCTATTACCTAAAACTGCTCTAAAACATAGTTTGTTGAAAAAAAACTCAGTCTATTCTTTTTCCTTTAGGAGAAACTATATGCTTTGTTTTTGAGGGTTCTCCCACCCTTAGAATGAGCTAGAAAAATTTAAATGTGTAAAATCTATTTGCATAACTCATGGTATTATAAACTTAAATGCCCATTTAATCGATAACATCTTTTCTTAATCATGTAGAACTTAGTTTCTTAAAGCAATGAAGAAAAATGATGCTTTTTCTAATTTCTGATGGACTCTTACAAATCTCCAGCCATTAGAAAGACGTGCCTGAAAATAACTGTAATTACTTTTGTAACAGTTGAAATTATAGTAGAAAAACTATTTGCAGAGTTTCCTTTCTAGGGCAGTCTTTGTTTATTATATAAACTTAAAAACTAGTTGTGCTGCCTCCTCTCTTGTTTAGGCTCACAAATCTACAGTGTGGCAGGTCCGACACCTGCCGCAGAACAGAGAGCTCTTTCTGACAGCTGGGGGTGCTGGCAGCCTGCACTTCTGGAAGTAGTAAGTCTCTCCCAGTGCACATCGCTCCTTTTTAAGCTACGTGTGGGTGGAAGTAGGATTAGGTTGAACTTCATTATCTTCTGTTCCTCTTTTTACTGAGCTCATTTTGATATGACTTTAAATTTTATGGTATTATGTAAGTGTTTTCTCAGCCTTTTTATTATTATAGTTATTTATACTTAGTAAATAATGTCTTCTTGACATTAAATCTATTTGTCATTTTAGTTGTGTCTTCCAATATATGTGAATAGCTTCAGAATAGTTGTTTTCATAGATTTGAAATCATCGTTTTAGCTAGTTGTTTTTTTTTTAATATGACAAATTTGACCAAAGGCTTTTGTGAAATATTGCCATCTGGTCCTTAGAACACTACCTCTAGAAAACAGGAAAAGGGTTGGAGTTCTGAGTTTTAATCCTGATAATTCAGTTGCCCAAGTTCAGGTAACATCACCAAAAAAGAACCAACACAGAGTCCAGGCCTCTGATTAGTCTCCAGAAAAGTCTTGTCGTTGGGTTGCTTTCTGCATACTGTGAGCTGGGGGAGTGCCAGTGACAGCTCCCTAAGGTGACAGATCCTAGGTCAGCTAGCTACTTAGTTAAAAGGCCTGATAAAATTGGGAGTTAATGGTGTATGTATCTTTTTCTAAACATCCCTCAACGCAAAAAACCACACAACACATGCACATAAATGAAAGTTAAGGTGAATGCTTTAGATCAAGACTACATAGTTTCTGTGAGTAAAAAGCACAGGGAAAGTTTCAAGAGTTCTGAGAGAATGTCTGGCAGGTAAGTCATCTGGTAATTTCCCATTTCCTAGCACCTCGCCTCTTGTCCTCCTCTGATTCTTCCAGCCCAGTCTCCGCTCCTTGTTTGTTAGCCTCTGCCAACCCCCTTAGTTAAACCAAGCGGCTGCACATCACTTTGTACTTGACCAAGCTCTTTAGGTGGCTTGCTTGAGGAACGAGTCCCAAAGTTTCTTTGTAGTCCACATAGGGAGTTGTATTCTATGTGACGTACAAATGCATTTACAGCTAGAATTTTTGCTGTAGTGTAAAGTTGGATCTCAATGCAGTTAGAAATTTGGAGTTTATCTCAATATGAGCCTTACTCCTTACCTTAACAGCTATTTAGTCTAATCTTCAGTTGGTTTGGAGCTTTGCTGTCAAGTATTCTATCAGCAAAGGAGAAAGTAAAATGATACTTAGCTTTATTTCCACTTGTCTCCTTTGATAGCAAAGCAACTAACTTATAGATATTTACAGAGAACCTAACCAGAAATTCCTAGAGGAAGTCATCAAGTTATTCAGAAATTGTTTTTTTAAAAAAAATAGACCCCCATATGCTGATTTTTTTGCATATTTGAAACATACACATATATTCCTAAAATTTTAATAGACAATATGGTGGGTTCAAAAAACATGTTGTCTTTTAAATACTGAAGAACTGCATCCTTCACCAAGAGACATATGAAAAGTTATGCAAACTGTTTATTCATCTGAATATTTTATTCCTTTTAATCAAAAGAAGTGGTAGGGTCTGAAGGGAAGAAAGACAAGTAGGTTACTATCTGTCATTTCTTCCATTTCTACTCTGCTTCTGAGTTGCTTTGTGCCCCTTAGACTCTTAGCCCTTTATGAGAACTTCAGAAATAAAAATGGTGTCATGGTTGATATGTAACAGGCTTTAAAAGGTTTTATGAGGAGAGGGACCCTTGTATTTCACTAGGAATGCATCTCTGTGGGGAGAGGGATGTTTCTTCCCCACCCATTCTGGAATCTAAACCAAATAGTATTTAAGAGTTAACCTTCAGTTCTTCTTACTTTATAAATAATGTTTTCTGATGAAGGAAAACCAGTGTTCTTGGAATTGCTTTTTTCTTTTTTGAAGCAATGGTGTTTGTCTTAAATCTCATCCCTGCAGTGCCTTCCCATAGGAATGGGACCCAGAGGGTCCTTAGGCTTGGATCTGTCTGGTGGAGCTCTGGGGTTAGAAACCAGGGTCTGTTCTAGATGTGTGTGGGTGAGGTTCTGCAAATGTTACTTACAGCTTTTGCACATGTGGTTTGCCCATGGCATCTAGTCAGCTGATTCTGGAGAATTACAACGGAAGATTATCAAGAGCACCGAGTAAATTCATTAAAGAATGCTAGGTCAACCTAGAACTTTCACGTTAAAAGAGAAGATATGGATTCACACTGAACAGAATGATATTCAAGTTTTTAGAAGAACCAGCCCTTCATAGGATTTTTTGGGGGTTGAGATTGAAGTTGAAATAGTGTCACTTTATTTGCATACAGTTCTACATTAGCAAGATTCTTTAAGTATTTATTAGTTCCAGTAATCAACTGAGAAACAAAAATAGAGATATTGGAGTACATGTATAAAAATAATAGGGAGAATGCTAAGGTTTTTCCTCTCATCACTTTGATCTTTGTTTCCAGCGAATATCCTATTCAGCGGTCAAAGAAAGATTCCGAGGGAGTAGAGATGGGAGTAGCAGGTTCTGTCAGCCTTCTCCAGAACGTCACCTTGTCAACGCAGCCCATTTCCAGTTTGGACTGGAGTCCAGATAAAAGGGGTCTCTGCATCTGTAGTTCATTTGATCAAATGGTGAGAGTACTGATTGTTACAAAACTCCATAAAATTTGATCTGAAGACTGAACTTGAAACCTTCCAGAGGAGCACTTGTAGAATTCAGAGGGCTCTCTGGGACTCTCTAACTGTCTTGGAACAAAGGGGAATTTGACTGATGAAAAAGGCTCCCGAAGAAACCTCTGGGCTGGCCTGTCTCCAGGTGTACAATGTCGAGCGGTTGTTCTGGGACCAGCCTGGCCGCTGCTTGCTGCTGCCCACAGGCCACCACTCTCTCCAGAGCCAGCTCTGTTCCTTCCCCTCCAGGTCTAAGAAAGAGTAAATACTTGTGTATATTTAAGCATATTTTGAATTTGTTCTGCATCCCTAAGACTACTTATTTTATCATAACACTTGTGTTTTAGTGTTCACAGTATTGTGGTAGGGATCACTTAATTTGGTTTAAAATAATTTGCTTTGGTAAACTACTGTGAACTAAGCTTTGTAAACACACTTTGAGAGATTTCATTGTCTGTAAGTTTCTGTAAAGAATATTACTTTATAAAACTACCAAAGTAGCACAGTCAGACTAGATTTGGGTAACTGTTTCCAGCAGTATAACTCATACAGTAAATACTTGATTTACAAAGACCTCTTTTTTTACTCAAAAAAAAAGGAGTTGAATCAGTGAGACTTTGGGCTGTTGATGGTAGTGATGTTGAGATGCACACAAGATTGTGAGGGTTTTGTACCCTTATTTTTTGTCAAACCTTTTTATATATTTTATGAATAAATTTCTGTTCTAGCAATCTATAGATGAGTTGATTCTTTTAGCTTCACAGCAGTAATAAAGCCAACACCATCACTTCTTTTGCTTTATAAATACTTAATAAGTATAAATACTTAATTAAGTATAAATACTTAATATACTGAATAATACCTTCATTCACTTTGTTTCTTTAATGTTCACCATCTACTGAAGCTCAGCAGTATTAACTTTAGTCACACTTTCATTAAGCCTCTCCTCCTTCCTCCCCATTCACAGGACAGAGCTGCCTGAAACATTTGTAATACGGAAAATTCAGGTGATTTCAGGGGTTCTTGGAAAGCCACTTGTTTAGAATATTAAATTCAGAAACTTAACTTTTTTAAAAAATCCTGAAATGTTTTGTAGCACAATGCTATAGATAAAATTATGGAAGTAAAAATTAAATTGAGCTTAAAAAAAGCTGTTTCCTGCTGGGTTTGGGGGAGTTTTTTTGTTTGTCTTTTTTCCACTTTCAAAGAACAAGTGAAAACCTTGTGAAATTCTTTTGTAGAACACCTGTGTTTGGTAGCATGATTGGAGAGGTTCACGTCAAAAACAATACTTGTATTTCATTGAATCTAAGATGTCATTGATTGTATGATTATCATACACCACTGAAAAAGGAAAATGCTGCCAGTGAACAGATAGACTGCTTTTTTGTCACTCAGCATTTCTCTAATATTCACTGAATGTTCTTTTAGTCTTATTTAGATCAGGTTTTTTTCATTATGTATCACTCCTGTGCATCTTTATAAAGGCAAGATATATAGAAAATAAATTTGGTATTCCTCTATTTTTTCCTATTCAGTCTGATCTCTCTAAATCAGTTTTTGAATTGAGTCATTAATGTTCCTGTTTTCCCTTACAATATTGTCCTTCCACCATAAAAAATGGTGGTGGTACATTTCTTTATAATGTGCTTCTTTACTGTCTTGAGGGTTTTCTTTCAATAAACTCTATAAGTTTGGGTGCACGCATGCAGGCCGTGAGAACTGTCCTGGTTGCTGCCTGCTTTACCTGGATTGTTTCAGTTGTTGGTTGTTATGTAATAAACCACTGCAAAACTTAGTATCTTAAACTAGTAATGGTCATTTACTTGCTTAGGAATCTCTGATTTGGGCAGGACTCAGCCGGGAAGGTCAGTCTGTGCTCCATTCAGCATCATTTGTCATTCCAGCAGCCTTGTTTAGGGCTGGAGGATCTGCTTCCATAGTGGCTCTCACATACCTTGCTGGCTGTCCGCTGGGACCTCAGCCAGACCTGAGCACCAGGAGCCTCGCCACATAGCATGGGCTTCCTCAGAGCATGGTGGTTGGGTTCCAAGGATGGGCATCCCAAAGGAGAAGGCCAGGTAGAGAAGCAATATCATTTTTTAATGGCCTAGGTTCATAATTTACTTAGTGTCACTTTTGCGACACTCTTTCAGTTGAGGCACTCACAAAACACTCTCCACCCCCAGTTTGAGGAAAGGGGGCATAAATTCCACTTCTTAATGGGGGCTTGACTGGTTTCTGGAAGAGTGTATGTGATTTGAAATACTGTGTCTATTTTTGGAAAATATAATCTGGCATAGTGATGATAAGATGTATCTTCATTTCAAGGATATAAAAATGGAGTGAGCAGGTGATGGGTTTGTTAGAATTGATGAAGTATGTTACTTGCAATGCAGATCTCCTATCCTGCTTATCTGCCTACACCACTCCTGCCACTAACCTAATGCAGACATGACTAGTCAGTCATGACATTCATTTTCTCTGAGCCTCATGAGCTTTATCACACTGTTAGGAGCTACTAGCAGTTGTTGGTGATGCCCTGTGAAGGCCAGCTGGCCCCCTAGACCAGGCATCAGTACCTCAGTGTGGACCCCATCAATCCTTGGCTTTGTCAGTATCTGAAGAAATGATGAGGTGCTACTGCCCCAGACCATATTCACCAAATATACAAAAACCAAACAGCACTTCATGTGAATCCATGAGGGAGGAGACTCCTAGGAGCCACAGTGCTCCAGTCGCCAGCTGGGGTACCTCTTCTTCATGTCAGCTTACCTGAGGCGCTGTGTTGTTCCGATGGCATCCTGTGAGTGCGGGCTCACACACAGACGTGGGCAATGTTGAGAGTATTCACCCGGGCCTCTGGGAGGCCTAAGAATACCCACCTGGGGTGGTGGGAGCCTTGGGGACTGTGTGTGCCGCGCAGCTACCGCACTCGTTGCCATCCTCCTTCCGCAGGGCACGGAGCCCTTGCGGGAATTCCTGCAGTAATTATGGGGCCTAGGCACTTCCAGGCAAGTGCTGCTATGTAAGACATGGGGGTTTTTTTCTGGTCACTAGAATTCCTAAAGTAGGTGAAGTAGGCCTTGCATATAAAGCTGATTTGTACAACTTGAATGTAATACCACAGTCTCCATCCAGTTGCTATGGCTAGTTTGAAAGATGAGTGGGCAGCTGGCTTTTAGCCATTTCTAAAAAGGACTGGTTGGTTATTTTGCCCAGGAAGACCCCTCCCTGAATGTCTGGCCACCCTGGTTGTGTTGTGCAGCCTTCCCCTATTACTCTGGATGGGATTAGGCTGCCAGGCCCCTATTTGCACAGAGCTCTCCCCTAGAGCTGGGCCATGTGCAGCAGTCCTTACAAACTGGGGGGGCCTGACCATGCCTCCTCAGAGAGTTGGGAGCACTGGGCTCATGCTGTTCACAGACCTGTTGGCACCTGCCTATCACCCAGCCACTGAGGACTCAGGGCTGCTAGGACAGTGCACCCTACCCCACTCCAGCCCATGCTCCTGAGTGCTGCTTGCAGTGCGAGAGATTCTCAGGCCGGTGGACTCCCCCTTATCTTTCCTGAAGAGGTCCAGGTGGACAAGTGGCCTCACACAAACTGTATTTTATCCAGACCCTGCGAGTCTCTGCCACACATCCTTACAGCCTAAATCTAAGGATTTAGAGGGAAAAGAATGCCTATTCTTAATCTTGAACCAGAAAAGTAGGTGGTTCTTCATCAGAACAACACAGAGGGAACAGATGCAGACTAGCTGCACAATGCCATGGCCATTAGTGCTGCTGTCCACAGGGTTTGCATATTTTGAATCAAACATCAAGTGTGAATGCAGGAAGAGATTTTGACTTTCTGGTCTTAAGTCATAAAGGGAGATTCAGGATAAACTACCAGGGAAAACACAGATGTCAGAAAAACTATAGTTGTGACCAAATACAGCTGCATTGATTCAGTAATGCTGGAGAGATTTTCATGAAAAATTTTTTTAACCAATGAGCTTTGCTTATTGTGTCCTGATCCAACTCTCTCCTTAAGCCAACTTAAAACTAGATCACCCAGCAATGCCCTTCATACAACATTCAATAAATGTTGATTGGTGATCAACGAAATAAAGACAAAATGAGTAACTAGGGAAAACGTTTGTCTTATTTCTGACCTGTTTTCTCAAGGTATTTCTATTGATGAGGACTAGGTTCAGCTGCAGGTAACTGAAAACCCCAAAATATATTTTTCTCTTTCTTTTATAAAAATCTAGGTAGGCAGTCCAGGCTGCTATGGTGGCTCCCAGTTACAAGAGACCTGACTCTACCTTGTTTTTTTCACCATCCTTGTTATGGCCTTTTACCTCATCTTCTAATGTGGCTGCTCCAGCTCCAACCATCACATTCACATGCCAGTTAGCAGCAAAGTAGGAAATGTTAGAAAAAGGATACCCTGCCACTTTACAGAATACCATTTCTGGTTTCATTCCATTGACCATGGTTTGCTCGTGTGGTCCCACCTACTGTAGCAAGGCTGAGAGACAGACTTTATTCTGGGCAGTGATATTCACAACTCACATCCAGGAGTCCTGGTATTGAGGGAGACAGAAAAATGGTATTAGGAGAAGCCACATATGTGGCTTCTCCCATAGTGTAACAGGAAGCCAAGCATAAAGTCTCCCTGGCTTTAAGCTCTCCCACAGGTGAAAACTAGGGAATTATCAATTCATGCTTCTTTAAGCCATACAGTATGTACTTTTTCTGACAGTATCTCCTCCCAAAGATGGTGGAGACAATGGCACAGGTGAATCACTTGCTTTCCTGACCTGTTGAATCACTGTTGTTATTCTTTCCATGCATTTAGTGGAAGCCCCACCAGTACAAAAATATGAAGGAGAAATACCTCCTAAAAACTCAAACGGATCTTCTATCCTAAATTTCTTTTCCTGGGAATTTATTTTTACTTAATAATACTTTGTGTCAAACCGTAAGCACTAGGTCCATTTGCTGGCAGTCCAAAGACACGCTCAGCAGAACATGAACTGAACATTTTACCTTCTGCGTTTCTATAAACTCACAAAAGACAGTTTCAGGGAAAAAATGTATTTATGACTTAGTGTGTATTGGTACCTGCCTAAAATGACTTTCGTTGGTGATCGAGATGGATATATTTTTGTATTGGTATAGAAAAAATAATTTGTTTCTGTTATTGTCTAAGGGCAAAACGATTTTGTCCGTTTTTTGCATGGGAACAGCCAAGAAGTTTCTGGCAGATACTTAGAGCTCTCAGTTATGCCGAGGCACTATGAGATCTGCTTTTTTTTTTTAGGGAATTGTCTTCCTCCTGGGAAGAAGGCACTCCAGGGCCCTGCATTCTGCGTATCAGGCCTTTGTGGTAACGCAAGACCCTGGGGTACGCTGCCCCCTTGTGGGGAAGTGTGGGCATTGACGACCGCAAGAAAATGGATTTTGCCTTTGAAATGCAGCCGGAAAAAATCCATAGTAGTGTACACACAAGTCAAATTGGACCTCAAGAACGACATTACCTTACGAAAATTTCTTCCCCAAATGCGAATGTATTTATGAAAAGAAACGGCCTAGCATGGCCAAGTTTGTTTTACCCAATGGATTTATTAGCCAAAAGTTACGAACTTAGCTTTATTAGAGATCCAATTTTATTTTTAGTGCACCATGAGAGCTAACTTCTAAGAGGAAACATTGGCGTTTTATAAAGTGAGGGATTGCTTTGTAACTACTATGTGCTTCCAACTACCACTGCCACTTCTTTCTGTAACTTATGATTTTGACATGAAGGATTTCTCAAAGTAAGGATTTCATATGGACTAGTGCCCCTGCAGAACTCCCAGACTGTCTCCCCACCTTCCTTGCTTGGATTTTGCATGGGAGATGGTCGTCGCTTTCAAAGGCTAATTCTGCATGAACAAGTCAGTGAGCAGGAGCTTCCCCTGCTCAGTCTGGCTGTGGAGCGAGTGCACAGCTGAAACAGGCAACATGGAGGAAACCGTGTAGTCAGAGGGACTCCGTTCTCCCTCACAGCAGGCTGGGACTCTCAGGCCTCCTGCTCCTCATTTTAAGTCTTCAACTTTTCTTCCTTATCCGTAAGAATACTCACACTAGGCCTTTCATAGCAAAACAGAATGTGGGCTTTGAAGAGGCCTCAGACTTGGCTGAGGCCGGACCTTCTATCTGGAGACACCCAGGTGTTTGGCTGCAGAACCCTTGTGCAGTGCTCTCCTCCCTGCACAGCCGGAGGCCGTTCTACACTCCCTTCCCTCTGAGAAGCAGGGCACCTCTCAGTCCACCAAGCCAGATCAGATGCACAAACAGCACCACAGAGAGAGGCAATAGGGTAAGCAAATAAATAAAAGAGCAGGGAGGAGCAAGCTGTGGTCTGGCACTCACCACCCGGCCGATAAACAAGTGTTTGATCTGGGCTGAGCACCTCCGTTACATGGTGAGAGAGAGCATTCGCATTCAGAGGCAGTCTGTGTTTACTGTGCACACAGGTGCAGCCCTATTAGTGCCAGCCAGGCCCTCACAGGGGAGCCAGGGCTCATGAACAATGGGCCAGGGGCCCCTCTTACCACCCACCCAGAGGCCCTGAACTCCTGGGAGGTCACAGAAGGGGAGTTCTGGTGTCCCCAGTCACTGCTCATCCAGCAAGAACCGTTGGGGGCTATAGGTTTTCCCAGTTTGCTCAGTAAAGCTTCTTACACAGGAGAAGCCACAGAAGCTGTGTTCTCCTTCTCACTGTTCAGGTTAATGAAGCTGAAGAATGCAGCGAAGAGTGAACCCAGAGGGAAAACCACTAGTATGTCTCTAGGGAGACTTACATACCTAGGTAACCATATATAACCAAGGTAACTTAAATAAAGATAATACCAACAATAATAGCAGCTAGTATTTACTGAGCACTGACCACATGTCAGTCACTGTACTAAGAGCTGCCCTGCGTTATAGTCTTCAATTTTCACCCCAAACGTTGACTTCAATGCTACTGTTGAATTTGCAACTGAGACACAGTCTTCCAGAGACTGAGTGTGGATAAAATGAAGGTTCCTGTGGCCAGAATTCTCACTTGGCCCTGGTCAGCTAGCTCACTATACACATGTGGGTAATATGTTGCTATTAATTCTGTAAAGAGCTCCACCCAGTGCTCTGGGCGACACAGTGGTATGGCCACACAACTGCTGCACCGCTACAGGAGAGCAGAGACTGGAGTGGTGGCAGCACCGAGGACAGACACTGAGACGGCTGTGGGGACAGAGAGGCCCAGAGGATGGCTGTGTGGGTAGAGAGGCCCAGGGCAGAGACCGGCTTGCTGCGTGCAGACTCACTCTGAGTGGACGGGATCTAGTGACTGACCTACCACTGTGGTATAACCCTTTCACCCCAAGAGCCTCCCACTGTCATTTTCGGTCTCACTGAATTCATAGTGAACTTGCCCAGGGCTGAAACCCCTTGGCAAGACACTGAGACTTGCCCCAAGTCCCACAACCAGTAAGGTAGGAGATTCAGCAGCAGAAATATGGTGAGTCCATCTCTAGAACCCTTAACTCTTAACCTCCTTGTTTTTATAGATAGGTGGAAGTGATAGAGATATTACTGTGAATGGAGGCTCTGGGAGGGATTGCTGGTGATGAGGTCTGGCGGCAGCACTAAAAGAGGAGGAAGGGAGGGAGAGCGAGTCCCCCTCGGTGGCCTGGTACTGGCTGGGCACTGGTCCCCATCACCCCCTCAGCACTGCCTGTTACTGAAGGCTGTGCCTGTGGGGAAAATGAAGTTCCTATGGCCAGGATCCTCACCTGACTCTAAACTACTTGATGATGTAACTGGACTCCTGCTAGGCCAGTGCTTCCACACCTGTAGGCAATAAGCTGTTAATGACTGAGTCACTATGTAAACAGCTCTGCCCAGTGCTCTGGGCGGAGGCAGAGGTGGGACTTGCAGACAGACTGCTGGATGCAGACATGATTACAGTGCTGGGCCTATCACAGGACAAATAAAGTCAGGTATGAACCCTTTTGCCTCAAGGATGTTTTGTTTCATTTCTTGGTCTCACAGAATCCACAGTGAGCTTGCCTGGGGCCGAAACCCTCAGGCAAAACAGTGCCACAGGGCAGCAGTTTACCGCTCCCCCTGCTTGCCCTGTTCCCTCCCTCCTCGATAACAGGAACCCAATTTTTATTAGAGCACAGAAGAGGGATCACATTGGCCAGCCTCCCTCTCAGCCAGGTGTGGCCACCACGGACAGTGAAGAGGGGCCTCCAGGACTGGGAGAGCCTAGAGTGGGTGCCTGGCACCTGATGATCAGGGAGCTAGCAGACCTGCCTGAGGCTGTCTGCCTTGACTGCTTCTGCGTGACACACCAATGAACTTGTTCTTGTTTAAGCTCCCAGCTTGGGATTTTCTCTTCTGTGCATGGGTACCTAGTTTTAACTGCTAACATTTTCTTTTTTCTTTTTCAGAAGTGGAAACAGGCTCAGAGTAAGTAACTTTATCCAAAGTCATGCAAGTTTTACATGGCAGTGTTTCAGATTTGAATCAGTCTGACCCCAGAGTTCTTCATCTTTCCAGTGCAGTCTATACTGGTAAAAGTAGTCGGAACATGTACATATTTGGTGTTTGTAATTTGAAAACATTTTCTTATGATTATGCAATGTATATGGTTTGGGGTTTCGGGCTGCAAGCAACAGAAATAGATTCTAGATAACTTTATACTAAAGAGGATTCCATTAGGATGATTTGGGGTGGTGTATTAGCATTCAGAGGAGCAGAACCACTAGAGAAACAAAAATCACTAGAGATTTATTAGAGGAAGCTGACCTTACACAATCATCAATCATGAAAGCTGGTTAAGTAGTTTCTGTAGGGCTGCCATCCTCAGATCTTACCGGAGTTTGCAATCCACAGGGCAGAAACAGCTGGCAGGGGGAGACGGATGTAAGGCGAGGAGAGCCCATAGAAGCTGGAACCCACATGCACCAGATGGGGACCACAAGGGTGGACTGGGGCCTGTGCCTCTGACCCTGATGACACAGATATCCTGCAGAAATCAGGAACCCTTCCTTATGTTGCTTAACACACACGTCTGGCCCAGAAGTCAACAAAGCTGACCAAGGATCCTGGGAAAGGATCTGGCCACGGCCTCATGCAAACAAGGTGAATTGGCAGATAAATGACAACAGGTGGGAGCTACAAAAATAGCTGCTTCACTTTCAGAATCTCCAAATCTCGCCCCAGAATCTTTCTCATGGCCCATCTCCTAACCAAAAACACACAGGAAGGGAATCCTGAGAAGTGTAGTCCAGCCTAGCCAGGCTGGCATATTATAAAGCCACCTCAGATAGCTCACAGAAGAGCTGAAGAATCAGTCTGTGGACAGGAAAGAGAGCGAGGTAGATTGGAGATCTCGGTGGCAGATGGTACTCATGCTCCCTTTTAGTTTCCGACTCACCTCCAACTGCCTTCCCCTCCTGTGCCACTCGAACTCCATGACAGAGTCTCACTGACTGGTGTGGCTTGTGGGCTCACCCCTCGGCCAGAGATGAACAGGCACCTTGGTTGACTGTACAAATAACTCTGCATGCACTGGGAGAAAGGTGGTGCCCCACAGGTACATCTAAGTGCTGTTACTAGATAGGGGTGTGCATGCTAGAGAGGCAGGCACAGAGGGGGCCCCCAGAACTTGGGAGTGCCACAGAAGGAGGAGGAGAGAGGCATTGGAAACAAACCTCTCCTGTCAGGTCAGCCTCCAGCCTTAAGCTTCAGCTGAGCTTTGGGAGCAGAGACATCTTTCTCATACTCTGTGACCTCCCTTCCCAGTATCCAGCCATAGCAAAGGATTGAAGGGTAGAGGGAAGCTGTCAGAGTGGCGTCAGGATCAGGGCTCAGGGTTACGATCTTTCAGAGGTTTGTGTGTGTGTGTATTTTTGAGGAGGGTCCAAAACTCTCAGATTATCGGAGGAGTATATGACCCCCCCACCTCAAAAACAACAACTGCTGCTTTAGGTTTGGTAAAACTGCAATTCCACATATTCCAGAAATTGATATTTATCAAGGGCCCACTAACAGGGAGTGTGGTGATCAAACCTGTGTGCTCTGAGCCCAGAACGCCTGGGAGGAAATCCTAATTCCACCACTTCCAAGTCAGTTAACTGTAGGCAAGTTCCTTACCCTTTCTCAGCTTTGCTTCCGAATCTGTAAAATAGGGGCACCAATAATAGTTACCTTGTAGGTTTTTGGTGACACCATACAAATGAGTGCTCACACAAATTTAGTCATTTAGTTTTCTTTTTTTCAAGACTGCTTCGGGATTTGTGAAAGTCTGTAACATAATCCCAGAACTGGAAGAACTTAAAATTTAGGTGAAGAGAGAAAATCAGTGTATGAAAATGAGCGCCAACAACCTTGGCCTCGGTCATTAAACTGTGCCGTGTCAGCTGTGTGGGCATCGCAACGAGGGGCAGAGCCGTGAAGGAAGGTGAGGAGAGGCAAGGCTTCGCAGAAGGGAGAGCAGTCCGGGCCTGGCGTGAAGGCTGGCAGGACAGGCGGGGGAGGTTGCCTGGAGTGAAGGTGCAGACGATGGGAGCACGGGCGGTGTGCTGGGGAGACGGGGCAGAGTGCGGGGCAGAACAACTCTGGTCACAGCAGCAGAAAGCTGCAAGCGTCTGTCATGCCTTTTGGGTTCAAAATGCAGGAGCTCAGCTTGCACTGGGTTAATAAAGAGGGGAGGTGTGTAACTGTGAAGTCAGGGGTTAAATTACCTTCGGGTGTGGCTGAACCAAAGCGGCAAAGCCACCCCTGTGCTGGCGGGAAAGCGTGTCGGGTCTTGGCCCTCTTTCCTCGGGGCTGACTGCATTTCAGGCAGGCTCTCCTGAGGTGGTGGCCAAAGTGACGGGGTGTTAGGTCAGCCCAGCTGAGCGACCCCAGTGGGCAGAGCGCCTGTTCCCCCGAAAGCTCCACAGAGTCCTGGGATTCAGCCTCTTTGGCCTGGTGGGAGCCAGGCCTCCGTGAGATGATCGTGACATCAGGGAGAATGTGTGCTCTCATTACTCAGGCGCAGTCACGTGCCCCCAAATTCCAAACAACGTGGGGGAGATCGGGGAGGGTCCCACCACAGTGTCAAGTTGCCATCCTTACGAGAAGCAGGGTCAGGGTGGCTGGGCAGCCCAAACAACACGCTTGTGAAAGGCTCAGCCCCATCCTGCTCTTCATGAGCTCCAGGTCTAGCTCAAGGCCAGTACCTGTAAAACAACCCATAAAATGGGGATAAAATATGCATTAGCCCTCTGGGAACTGAGATGGCCTCCCTCAAATCTAAAGGGACATCATTAAGAGGAGACCAGCCTGGTCAGACAAGAAGATATCTAGAGCAAGGATATGGAAGACAGTTGCCAGAATGGGTGTGGGCAGAACTCTGAAGAAGGTCAACAGAGACAGTAAGCTCCCTGAGGCAGGGAGGGTACTGGCCCCACCTCCCCTCCACCCCCACCCCAGTGCCATGAGTCTCCGTGCGGAGTAACTGTTTGATGTTGGATACAAGGGTGTGCATCACCAAAGCAAAAATAACTTGCCGAAGACTTAACACAGTAGCAGGTGGAGGCCTCTGTCCATGGAGATGCTCATTAGTAACCAGCAGGGGAGACCAGGGTGTGCAGTTCTGGGCCCAGGGCCTCCCCTCCTCAAGGCTCTGGCAGGAGCAACCTGGGAAAGCCAGGAGAAAAAGTGGACCTGTTAATTAGTGCAGCTCGTGCCTAATTGCCTGCCTGCCTGCCATGGGGAAAGGACACCCTGAGAGGGGCCGATCCCCTGGGCTGGGCTGGGCTGGGTTGTTATTTACCTGGCCCAGTGGGGCTCCCGGCAGGAGTGCTCTGGTGTCCTTGGTGCTGGTCCCCGAGGAGGACTGACGTCCAAAGTCAAGATGGAAGGCAGTGCAAGCCCAGTGAGTCAGGCTCTACACACAATAATCCATGGCCTTCTATAGGAGCCATTTGAATCCACACACTTGTGCTGCCCTCCACCTCAGGTGGGATACCGCTGGGCTTTTAGTGTGAACACTGGAAAAGTCCCACATAGACCAGGATGAGTTTGTCACACTACCCCACCTTGTATTGTTTTCTGACCTCTGAGGAGCTGGCAGGAGGGGCAAGCAAGGCTTATTCGGACCCTGCTTGCTCATCCTTTGGGGGCCTTAAAACTGGGAGAGAAGCCAGGTTATCTTCCCTCTGGTGGCCTGTCATTTGCTTCAAGGCAGGTGACACCATCTTTGCCATCAAATACGGAAGACTTGCAAGCTAGGAGAGATATCCTACAGAAAATTCACAGGGGAAGCAAAAATGCTGCCCCCTGATCATTCATGGCCCAAAAATGCAGGTACTCCCAGTCAAATAAGCAATAACAAATGTTGTCTGGAAGAACTGGAGCTCCCGCCCCTTCCTTGAGGCACAGGGCTTGTCCTGTCAATAGATCTAGTAAATAGAGAGTCAACCAGCCTTTTCTGAGCATCTGCTGGGTGCCAGAGCAATTCACATACACTTTTCTTACGTAGTTATTCCAACTCAAGAAAAGAGAGACTTTTATCCCCACTCTACTAATGAGAAAACAAAGACTCACAGCAGTTCAGGGAATTGCCTAAAGTAATGCTGCTAGAATGTGGGAGAGCCAGGACTTCCCTCCATTCTTCTGGCTCCAGATCTGGTGCTCCCCTAGAGCAGGCTAAGGAGCTCAGGGGTATCTGTGACTCATAACAGAAATCCCCTGGACTTGATCAAATTGACTGTGAACTTTTGCCATACTTAATTCCCATTTGACAAGTTCTACAGGACCTCATATAGATGGAGAAGGAATTTTACTTGCTGCCCTTCCCAGGAAAAGTGGAATTTGGCTTGGGACTGTGAACTTGACAGTCACCATCTGTGTCACCTGTCACCAGCAGGGAGGGTGCTCTTGACGTGGAGTTCCAGGGGAGTTTGGTGATAGACCATAGCGACTGTCAGGAAGGATCTTAGAGGGAGTTGTGAGGCAAGTCAGTCCTGCCCCATCCTTACCAGGGACAGTACAGCTCAGCTCTCAGTCAAGGCCCATGAACCTTTGGAGAGCTACAGCCATCACAGTTACTTAGCAAAGATGAATTGTTAGGCTAAACTGACTATAACTTAGAACAGTAGTCTCTAGTTTGTGCTGATGTTATTCATCATTGTAATAAAACTGTCTAATTGAAAAAATCCGTATTGACAAACCAACGGGAATTACACTGATTTAATAATACTTCTGACTGATTAATTCTACAGTTTTTAATTCCATAGAGCTGTTAGATTTTTCATCAGATAGACTTTTGCTTAAAGAAGGCCAAAGGGTTATTCTGGTAAATTCCTAAGAATGAAGAAAGGATGTTTTGCAAATGCTGTAAGAAACTGTTGCATTTTCTGTATGTATTGGGGTGTGTGTGTGTGTGTGTGTCCATAGACAGATTTACTTTGGTGATCTGAACTAAAGATGAGAATGTAAAGTTTGCTCCGTTAGCCCTGTGAACTGAGATCTCCATCTGAGGAAGAAAGGATGGGAGTCAATGTATAAGATCACATACCTCATTGTACTGAGCCCTTGCAAGGACGGCCTGGCTTGGGCCTGGTCAGGGGCTTGGTAGTGACAATCCACAGCACATGACCAAGCTCATATAGCAAGGCAAAGACTGACTTCTTGGTGAAATTGAAAGGAACACTGTGTCATTTAGGAATTGCAGTCAGCTGAATGTAACAAAGACCCAGAAGACAGTGGGTCTTATTCTCTCCTATAATGCAAGACAAGATGTAGGCAGGCTAAAGTTCAATGGTGGCTTTCCATGATTCAGCCTCCTTCCTTGCTTTGCAACCATTTTCAACCATCCCCAGGGCCTAGTTTCAATCCTCAAGATCACTCGTAACGGTATCGGCTACTGGAATGCTAGTAGTCCAGACCACTATGCATGTTTGAAGTAGGAATATACACAGAAGGGTGGAAAGTGGCATGACTTCCAATAAGCAGTATTCTAGGATGTTCCACACAGCACTTTCATTCAGTTTAGTGACCAGCAGGTAGTCATGTGGCCACGCTTAGCTGAAGGTGAGGCTATGAAATGTAATCTTTACACCACCACTGAAACAAAATAGGGACTCCTCACGAAGGAATTAGAAAAATGCACATTGAGTTTGGGTTAGTAGTTTTGTCACAAATGCCATTACATTAGCATGGCTTTTAGGGGAGACACTGGCAACATCTCTCAAAAGGTTAAATATTCATATCCTCAGAACCAAAACATTTATTTTTAGAAATCCTTTCTATATAATTATTCTCCCTTATGTATACACACACACACACATTTTTATATATGTGCTTATAACACAGCACTATTTATAATATAAGAAGTTGGAAGCCACCTAGATGTCCATCAATGGTCAGACTGTCAGACAAACCTGTGCTGTGTACCGGGGGTTCGGGTGCTATGCAGCCATGAAAGGAGGCAGTGACCAGAAGCACTGAACTGGGTGTGATGTATTATTCAATTAAAAAGCACATTGCAGAATATTGTACATATTATATTAAGTATAATTTGATCCCATTAGGATAATTTTATTATACCTCTTCCTGGAGATGTATCAAAATCTTTGCAGACTGAGGAGTGTACCTATGAAATCTGAAAGAACTACCAGAAACTCTAAATGAGAAAATCATAGTGAGTGACTGCGAGCTGAACCCCTGATACAAATAAGTGAGTAGAGTCTATGGTCAGAGAAAGTGGTAGCAGTGTGGTTTCTAGGAAAGTTCTGCTTGTACCAAATTTGCACCAAAATGTTGGAAGGGTTGATTGTGTATAAAGCCTTTGTAGTGCATCTTAATGCTGAAATCGGGGTACTTCTGGCAGAAGGAAGATCCTATATTCGCCAACAATGGCATTAGATCCAGATATAACATGTTTTGTCATACACTGAGCTCTCACAGGAAATAAAGGGACCTTTATAATTCTAAAACCAAAACAAAACAATATACAAACACAGTGAGCTAACACTGTCATCAAGGGAGGATGGCAAACTGCAAGACTTGGAGGGGAAATGCCAAAGCCAGCCACAAATGCAGGGGTTGGAAGCTAAACTGAGGGCTTGCTGCTGGGGCCCTGTGCGTTTGTTAAGGTTAAAGCTGTGCCCTGTTGGTAGCACACGCACTCCAGGAATAAGGAAATGCTAATCTCTCTTGGAGGAAGGTATCATTAATTCAGGTTTTCAAGATTCCCACAGTTTATGTAAAACCAAGCAAAAGGTCAGAATAAAAGAAATTACCAAATGCAGAAGGAAAAAAATGACAAAATGATTATATTGCTTAGGACTAAATTTAACCTCATATAGCAGAAAAAACAAGTAATGGTGGCTTAAACATGCATTTATTTGTTTTCATGTAAAAGAACTCAGGAAGTAGACATCCATGGCAGGTTCATCACACATTCATCAGGGACCTGATCCTCACTGGCAGCCAGCGGTCTCTAATACCATGAGTGTGTGGTGTGTGGTCGGCTAAATAATAGCCCCCCCAAAATATCCACATCACAATCCCTGGATCCTGTGAATGTTACCTTACATGGCAAAAGGACATTGCAGATGTGATTAAGGATCCTGAGGTGGGAAGATGATGCTGGATAATCCAGGTGGAACTTAAATGTGATCACAAGTATCCGTATAACAGGAAGGAAGAGGGAGATTGGCCACAGAAATAGGAGGTGTGATGATGGAAGCATGAGGCTGGGAGGAGGCACGGAAGGGGCCCTGAGCTGAGGAGTGAGGGCAGCTTCTAGAAGCTATGGCCCTGCAGCCAGCCTCCAGAAGCAGCAGCCTTCCAACACCGTGGCTGTAACCAAGTGATTATGGACTTCTGACTTCCAAGAAACAATTAAATCTGTGTTGTTTTAAATCACCAATTTTGTGGTAATTTGTTACAACAGTCATAGGAACTAATAAAGAGTGAGAATCAGAAGAAACAAAAACAAATATTCAGATGTTGTAAAAACCAGATAGATACTGAACATTTTAAAGAAAATTTAAAGGCAAAAAATATTCACTTTCAAAATGTGCATGGAATTGACTATCAAAGATGACCTGGAAAACAGTAATGGAATCCATTTTCAGAAATGAAAAATTATAATCTTGATATTAATAGCACAACAGATGGGTTAAGCAGAAGATTAGATTCAACTGAAAAGAGAATTGGTAGATTATGGAAAAGAGCTGAAGAAATTATAATACGGAACACAAGCATGGGGGTTGAAAGGGATGCCAGGCTAATTAAATAATATGGAAGAGAAAATCTTCCAAATATGAGGAAAGCCACAAAACCCCAGCTAGAGGAAGACTGACATAGATCAAGCAGAGGGAAAAAAATTCCATGCCGGGACGCATCTTCATATGATACTGCAAGACACCAAAGACCAAGAGATCTTAAGAGTAACCAGAGAGAGAGAGGATCACCTCCAGAGGAAAAGCAATTTGGGTGACAAATTCTCAATAACAGCCAGAGAAAACAGAAAATGATAGAATATCCTCAGGCTGAGAAACATACTGTCTAAAGAAGACAGTACTCCAGGAAAGGTATTTTTTTTTTTTTGAGAGGGCATCTCTCATATTTATTGATCAAATGGTTGTTAACAACAATAAAATTTTGTATAGGGGGGTCAATGCTCAATGTACAATCATTAATCCATCTCAAGCCTAATTCTCGTCAGTCTCCAATCTTCTGAAGCATAACGAACAAGTTCTTACATGGTGAACGAATTCTTACATAGTGAATAAATTCTTACATGGTGAACAGTACAAGGGCAGTCATCACAGAAACTTTCGGTTTTGATCACGCATTATGACCTATAAACAATCAGGTCAAATATGAATATTCGTTTGATTTTTGTACTTGATTTATATGTTGATCCCACATTTCTCCTATTATTATTATTATTTTTATTTTTAATAAAATGCTGAAGTGGTAGGTAGATGCAAGATAAAGGTAGAAAACATAGTTTAGTGCTGTAAGAGGGCAAATGTAGATGATCAGATGATCAGGTGTGTGCCTATGGACTAAGTATTAATCCAGGCTAGACAAGGGCAGCAAGACATCCACGGATGCAGAAGATTTCTCTCAAAGCAGGGGGGGTGAGGTTCTGAGCCTCACCTCTGTTGATCCCCAAATTCTCACCTGATGGCCCCCCTGCGACTGTGCCTGTCTTAGGTTGTTCCTCCCTTGAGGAATCTTACCCGTCTCTGGCTAACCAGTCATCTTCCGGGGCCATACAGGGAAATGTAAAGTTGGTAAGTGAGAGAGAAGCCATATTGTTTGAAAAGGTTAGCTTTTTACTTCTTTGCAGATTTATGCCCTGTGGCTTCTATGCCCAGCACTTGTCTCGAGGTATCTTTACCACCTGGAGGAATTATGATACTCGGTAAATTAGATATGAGGCATGAATTCTATTTAAGGGTTGTAATTAGGAAGGAAGAAGAAAAGCTATAGATGTAGCATATGAAGGAAACATGGGAGGATTGGTTATTTCTTTGACATATCTTCTTGTATAGTACCTTAAGCATGTATAGGTTTTAAACTACTAACTAATTTGCACACACATATTAACATAATAGGAATATGGTGACATAAACAAAGCAAATCTATAATTACCATCCATCTCCAGTGAAGCCAAGAAAACCATTTAGGCACCCTAGGCATTTGTGAAAATTTATCTATGATATGATGGATATTGTCCAACTGCACTTGAACCTCAGACAAATTAAAGCAGCTCATTTCTGGGATCTGTTCACATCCCATATGTTCTTTTAACCATAGGTAGTCTATAGTCATGAGATTTTGGAGTGCTACAACTTGCACCCCTCCCAACTCCTGCTTGAGTTCCAACAGTACAGATCCAGTCAAATTCGTTGTCTCACTGTATGCAGATGCCAGCCTAGACATCTCCCTCCTCATTCCTATGGCAAGTCCAGGAGACGGTGGGCTGGATGCAGCCACAACCACAGCATCGTCCGGATCCCTGTGGAGGCTTTTTGATGATCATCCCCCGGCACAAGTCCTCCAGAGAGTGCTGATGCCGGAAGCTCCTCCTCATATCATATCTTAGTTCATTTTCTGGGTATCCAAGCTAGGCCTTGATCTTCTGCATAGAAACAAACAGACCCTTTGCCCACACTTTGACATGCCCTCTATACCACTGTGCAGAACTCATTGGAGGTCAGCACACAGTAACTGCTTTTTTTTTTTTTTTTTTTTAATTAAGAGAAAGGAATATTATCAGAAAAGAGTACCTCCATAGCTGATCATCTGACACCCTTTAAGTGATCAACATTAAGGATATTTAAAGCATGCGTTGATCTTTGATTTACCAATAGTTTTATCCTGTCAAGGAGTAATCCCCCTTTTCTTTCTTTCTTTCTTTTTTTTTTTTTTTAAATTTTTAATCTACACTTACATGAAGAATACTATGTTTACTATGCTCTCCCCTATATCAGGTCCCCCCTAACAACCACATTACGGTTATTGTCCATCAGCTTAGCAAAATGTTGTAGAGTCACTACTTGTCCTCTCTGTGTTGTGCAGCCCACCCTCCCCTTTTTCCCTCCCCCCCATGCATGCTAATCTTAATACCCCCCTTCTTCTTCCCCCTCTATCCCTCCCTGCCCACCCATCCTCCCCAGTTCCTTTCCCTTTGATACCTGTTAGTCCATTTTTGGGTTCTGTAATTCCGCTGCTGTTTTGTTCCTTCAGTTTCAGGAAAGGTATTTTTTTAAGAACAAGAGCTGAGTAAACACATCTTCAGAGTCACAAAGAATGGGAGAATTTACAACCAATGGCTCTTAACTAAATGAACTTCTGAAGGATTTTATTCAGGAAGAAGGTAAGTTATCCCAGGAGGAAGTTTAGAAGTAGAAACAGGAATGATGGGCGAAAATACCTGGTAAACATGAAGGTTAATGAAGTAAATGTAAGCAAACATTGTCTGGATATGATTTATAATAATATGATAAGAAAAATGTACAAATACAAGTTGAAAGCAAATGAGATACCATTTCACACACCCACTAATTTAGCAAATACTGAGAAGCCTGACAATACCTAGGGTTGGTGAGAATGTGGAATGACTCCAACACACGGCTGGAGAGTATAAGTTGGTGCAAACACTTTGGAAAATAATTTGAACCTGTAATGCCCTAGAGGAATTATTGTGTGTATGCACCTGGTGACAAGTTCAAAAATGTGCATACCAGAGCTGTGTGTAACAGGAAGAACTGGAAACAACCCAAATGCCCCCAGTACAATAGGAGAATGTATAAATTGTGGTCTATTTACAGAAATGGAGCCCAACAGTGCAAATGATGGAAGTTTAGCTACCGGGTATGTTTGGATGAATTTTTAAAATATAATGACTTAAGAAAAAGGAAAGTCACAAAAGATGGTATACAATATAGCCCCAATTTTCTGAAAGCTCAAGAACCAGACACTATTATTTTAAGGATATTTACTTAGGTGGCAATAGCTATTTTATACCCCCAAGAGAATGATAAACACAGAATGGGGGTTTCTGCTGGGGAGTGTGGTAGGCAGGAGATGGGTGAGTAGAAGCATATCAGCCATTTCAAAGATATTGGTGGTGATGGAGCTTTTAAGTTGCATGGTGGGGCCATAAGTGCCTCTGTTATTATGCTTTATAACATACATGCCTTATATATACATTGCAGACATCAAATATTATATAATAAAATAGAAAATAGAGTCTGGCTCGAAGCCAGATTGTTGGAGTTTCAGTCCTGGCACTTGATAAGGAAAAAATTCTGAAATGTCCTAAATTAAGTGACATAAAGGCCAGAGAATGAGGAAGAGAGACCAGGAAAGGTAATCAATCAGAGCAAGCCAGAAACTCCACATTCATAGATGAAGGCATTTTGACAGGCACCTAGAAAGTCCCCAGAACCACCGCATCCCCTTATGCATGACCAGTGTCTGACCATCAACAGCCAATCCACAAGTCTTCTCTCTGGACTAACCTATCCTGGAGTTTCCCCCTCCTCGCATTAGCCCACCCTGCTTATCTGCGGCCAGGTTTAAAGAACTTTCTTTCCTTGAGATGCCTCATAAATACTCCCTATTTCTTGAGTCTGGCGGATAAGTTGTTTCTGTTAACTGGCTTTGCTGCTGGTGAAGCAGAAACTTCCTGTCCCAGGACTCGGCCCTCTTTTGACTAGCATCTATAAAGCCTCAACAAACCCTTATATTTCAGAGGTCTTTGGGTCGCTAGGGTTTTTAGTTTGTCACACTACTACCTAACTGGCTGTGCCACCTTGGGTAAATCACTTAAGCCCTTTGCGCCTCAGAATTGACTCCCTTAAAAGGGCGGCAATAATAGATTCTATCTCAGAGGGTTGTTATGAGGCTTATATAATACTTGTAGAGCACTTACTAGTGCTCAGTTATCGTAAGGTGCAGTAACTATGATTATCTTTATTTTAGGATTTACCTTCCTTCTGGCCCCTGTGTGCAATCAAGGTCATTGATTATCAACTGTCAGGGCGCAGTCACCCATTTTCACCTCTGCTTCCCCAGTATACCTTAGCTTTAATGCCCAAACCCTTACCCTCTCCTCTCTACTCCCACCTCACAAACATGAGCATAAGCACCATCCAGGCTTGTCGGCAGAGCACTTAAAAGCACGGATATGGGTGCCAAGAAGGGAATCCTAAGCATGAAGAACACTAGACTCTTCTCTGTGGTAAAGGCCAGCACATGTGGCTTTTGCTTCAGAACATTTGGGTGGTTCTTTCTGGCCCTTTCTAAGTATGAGTAATGGCCAAGCAAAGCATCCTTAGAGCAGCAACCAGGACATTCAATCCTGACAAAAATAACACACAAAGACATCCCTCTAGGAAGATTTGGAGTCTGATGAGAGGTCTGAATGGATTGTGGAAAATGCCTCTGGCTCTGGGATTCCCAAGGAATAAGGAATGCATAGTTGGTTAGGGCATTTGGACAAACTCCTAGAATCCTGGCAGCAAATTCTCAAGCTGAAAGTGTTTGTTTTTATCGTGCCCTTGAGGCTGAAGAAAAATTTAAGTACAACGCCACCCACCTCCCCCACTTTCTTCTTTTTTTAGTGCCAGTACAGTGCAGGCTGTTTGCATCTGGCTCAGGAGCTAGGTGTTTTGTAGCATGTTTTGGAGCACTTCCCTTTTGTGTTCTCTAGAATTACAGTTGGTTTCCTTGGCTGGGAATAGAGACAGAAAGAGAAGCTCCTATCTAGCTGCCTTCACCGTCCTCTAAACCCCTGACTCTCGGTAAATACAATCTACTGCATGATGCCTAATGTGCTGCTTCTGTCCGTGGCTGCCAGTTCCCACCCCTTTCCAGACTTCTGTCTTCCCTGGCTGCTGCCATTGTATCATATGTTAGGTTGATTTGTGTCCCATAAAAGATATGCTGAAGTCTGTTAGGCAAGATCCAATTAGGTATTAACATTGTGTCTCTTAAGCTTTCATGAGAATAGCTGTAATTTTTATTATTTAAATTCAAGTCTACCTATGATTTATACTCTAGTGTCAGACTGTGCAGGGGATCAACACGAACAATCTGACTTGAACCTGATAGCTGACCAGCAGGCAAGGGAGTAGAAGAGGAGTGGCAGAAAGGAAGGGAGAGGTGGAAGCCGGTAACCTTTTCACCCACTCTGCCTGAAACCAGAAGTAAGACAGGGCTGGGAAATCCCCAGTGATGCCTGCATAAATGACACCCAGACATGGGACATATCTGAGAGACCTTGGCCCATTCACATGATCCTTAGATTAAATTAGCACTGAGTCCCCAGGTCTAATGCCTGCACAGAGGACACCAAGGAACGACTGTGGTCTATTCACATGATCATTAAAATATCCGCCACCCCTTGGGTTTTTCTGTATGCATTGTGAGTAAGAGCACGCACAGAGCCAGAACAATTATATGATCTGAACCTGTTAACTCCCCTCCCACCTTCCTATTAATAACAACAAGTATTCAGATAAACGGCTGGTTCTGACCTCTCAGGCCTCCTGCTCTCTCTTTGAGAGCATAGAGTGTACTTTCTTCTTGCTAAATAAAACTGTCTTCTGGCCTTCTGATCTTGCTCCGTGTGTTTTGTTCGTGTGCATGAGCTGGACGAGGCGTGAGAAAGGTCCCTCCCAGTAACAGTAAGAATTAATCTCCCCTTCTCCTATCCCTTAGGCACCTTCTCCCAGAAGCTGTTCACCATTATCAGTCTTTTTTTTTAAACTTTTGGAAGTGTTCCATGCATTTGCAACATGTGGATGTAAATTCTCTTCCCCTCACACATGATATATGCACTGTACTGGATCTAGCTTTTTTTTACTTTACAGAATTCTGTGGGGATCTTTCCATTTTAGTCTAGAACTGCCTCACTCATTTTTTTAATAGTTGCCTTTGGCTGGACTTCTCATTTGTTTCCAATAATGTGCTATAATGAAAAATGCTGCAATGAATATCCTTGTGAGTTTGTTTGTATTTGTGTGGATATATAATTAAATTTCACAAATATGTGGGTAAAGCTCATTGCTTTTAAACGAAATTTAAAAATGGTTTTTAAATTAATTTAATGATGTTTAGTCAAGAAACAAACAATTCTCTTTTCATGGGCTGGTCTTGTTTTCTAATTTGCAGATGAACAGTGCCATCTGAAAATGGGCTGATTCTTGCACACAGCCCCACACAAAGAAATGGATAGCTCAGCAACTCAAATCTTGCTGGGCTGAGAGGTGGCAGATTAGACTGGTGGGATCAGCTGAAAGAGATTTTAGAAATAGAAATCACAGAGCTTAAGAATTTTAGAGCTTGAAGGGTTTTCAGAAGTCAAGTAGTTCTAGATGAGGCCCCAGATGACAAGCTTATTTGTCTGTGTTCACAGAACTAACCCCTGCTATATTGACCGATGGGGAGCTTTTAAGTTAAGGCAGTGGATGGAACTGCACTACCCTATGTGGGGACCACGACCCCATTAAATATGACTATTCCCAGTTGAGATAAATTGTAAGTGTAAGCCATACACTGGATTTTGAAGACTTACTGTGAAAAAAAGAACATCACATGTCTCAATAATTTTTTATTTTGATTGCAAATTGAAATAATATTTTGGATATATTGGGTTAAATAAAATCCACTATTAAAGTTAAATTTACCTGTTTATTTCCTAAAGATGCAGCTACCAAAAAAATTTAAATTCCATATGTGGCTTGCATTATATTTCTACTGGACAGATCTGTGTTGAAATATTCAGGAAGAGGAAACCACTCATTTGAAGACTCACAGGAAGGACTTAGGGGAAGGAAGAGGACACAAAGGTGCTTGCTATGTGACGTTGAGCAAGCTCTCAGTAAAGAACAGGGAATGAACTGATTTGCTCCATTTAACATTTAGTTCCTGTTAAGGATAAGAAAGTTCACGTTGTGACTATAGCTTGTCTTCTACCATCAGGCAGGTGTTCTACTTGCACACCCATGGCACTTACTGTTCAGCTATACTGGCACCCCTCAGCTACCCGTCAAAATCTGGGCATTGCATGCCTCTTGCAGAGACTTAAATGCCTCAGTCATGATCTTGGGGGATTTAAGACTACTTCATTTTGTTCCCAGAACGCTTTACCTTTTATACCTGCCCATTGATCCTATGAGTCTATCTTTTAGAAGCAAGCATACACGAGCATCTGTTAGGGTAAAGGAATCTAAGCCTTCTATGTGCAAATGTTTAATTGTTGGTTTACTACCTACCCAGAACTGAAAGCAACTAGATGGTATCTTGGATAGAATTCCCTAGAAGCAGAGCTAGACACAGGGATTCAGGGGCATCTGATTTTTTGAGGGGGTGTGCTTCAGAAAAATAAATAAATAAAAGAGATAGGTAAGTAAAATAGGGAAGCAGGGCAGGGAAGAGGAAAATGCTGAGCATGGGCACTGCCTCAGGTGAAACCTAGCTGTGGTGGTGGACTCTGCAGCAGCTGGACTCTGGAGCAATGCGGTCCAACAGGACTCACAGCAGTGATGCAAATACTCTGTGTAACTGGCACTACCGAGTAGTCATCACTAGCCACATATGGCCACCCAGCATTTGAAATAAAGCTAGCATAACTGACAAACTAATTTCTAATTTCATTAAATTTAAATAGCTACATATGGCTAATGGTTACTCCAACCAATAACAGAGTTCTGGAGTACAAACCTCAGGACAGAATTGAGACAAGGGAGCTGGTCTCTAGGGCTCTCATTGGCTGTGGGTTGCCCTGACTGGGTGGGCGGTGGGTGGTGGGCGGGCATAACTTCCCAGGCTGAAGTGTTAGCAGTGGACGTTCCCATTGCTGAGCTGCCTAGTGTTACCGGCCAAGTAAAGGGGGTAAGGGGCACCACAGCGCCCCCTACAGGTTAGTTCTCAACTGGATCATCCTGACCTAGTTTCATCCCACCTCTTTGATTCTCTAATTAAATTGTAGCCATAGAATAACCCGACGCCTACAACTGGCCATGTGCTTCACGCAACAGAACAACCTTCCAAACCCCGAGAGCTGTTGGTTCCCCTCCCACTCTGCTCTCAAATCTTCCCGCAATTCTACTAGTTTGCTGGTTCCTGTGGAGGGTCATGGTGTTTTATGTAAGCATGCAGAGGGAATTTTTCTGTGGGCTTCTGATTTTTCGCTTTTTCAGCCATAGAGATGAAATTATTTGATTTTACAATATCTATTACAATCTTTGAGATGGCTAGTTTAAAGCTTTGAAAAAGAAGAAAAAACAAAAAACAACTTTGCCCTTTCCATACGGAACTGCCATAGATATGAAGTTATAAATGAGGAAGCCAGGGTTCATGTTTTATTTATACCTATTACACTTGATTTATGGTGTTGAAAAACACATTCAGCTTAATCTATGCGGGAATTAACTTTCGTAGAGATTAATTTTGGATCTATGGCCCCTTTGTAAAGTATATCATCTCTATTCATAGTCTTGGCTTTCAGACAGAGATGGTAGTAAAAAAGAAAGAAAGAAAGAAAAACAAAACCATAAACAAAACCAAAGAACTTTCAAAGGGAAATACTTTAAGCCCTTAAAATGAGATAACAAGATGTTTTCAAAATCAAGAGACCTTTGGAGTTTGCTGATAAAATCAGAATTTAGAATTAATCTAACAGTCCTTTCCACTGAGTTTGGACATTCACTAGAGAGTTCTATATGAAAATATACAATAGAAGGAAATAAAAAAATAGGACCCTGGCACATAGTAATATCTAATAATAAGAATTTGATAACTCTGAAATATTTAACTAGTATTACACCTATGTTGTCTATGTCACATCTTTATAGCCTACCAGGCAAATGTGTGTGTGTGGAGTGGGGAAAAGGAATGGGAAAGAGAGGAGGATAGCTGTGTCAAAAACTCAAACAAGCACAATGTAGAGCTTTGAGCCTCTTGACAGCCAAGGGAAAAAGCGAACACAGATGTCATGCCTAATACAAGAAAGAATATTTTTGTTTTCCAGGAGGAACAAATTTTGTTTTTGTTTCAGAAACAAAAAGCTGTCTTTATCAAAAACAAACAAAACAATAACCTGGAAGTTTCCCTCTTGTTTCTCTTCTTTCCCACCCATTTTTGTTGCCTTGCCCTTGGCCCATTTTACTCACGGGCACTACCTGCCTGGCCCTGGCAGACACCTGTGCCTGTGACCCCTGGTCCTGAGGATGCTGTTCAGGGCTTGCTATGCCTCCCTCTCCCTGTTTCTAAGCCCTGACCCAGCGTGCCAGCAGGTGGGTAGAGAAGGAGACAAAGTGAGTAGCCCCATCCTCGCCATGGCAGGCAGCACCATCTCTCCACAGCTCTTGTGGATTCCATGATTCTTCTTTCCCAGTCCCTGACACCGTCTTCACCCCAGCAGCATCCAGTCAGGACCCAGGACTCCAGCCAGCTCTGGGGAGAGGGCACCAAACAGCCCTCCCTCATAGATGGGGTCTTTCCTGTTACTTTTTACTTGAAAAAAATCCAGGGGCATTCTACCTAGACAGAAGCAGAAAAGAGATAATATCAAGTCATCGTTCTGTAGCTGACCAAGTGAGGGATTCTGGTTTGCTTCTAGACTGTGTCCCTGGCCGTTGCGTGATTTAGTTCTGACAGGGAGAACAAATCTCTCGCCCTCACCAGCACTCCACAAAAGGCTCTGAGGGAAGCTTAGCCAAGGGCGCAGATCTCTACCATGAACTTTTCTGCCACATGTGGGGGAATTACTGGCCCTTGAAAGCTATCACAGTAGAAAGTAGCAAGGCTATAACATGATTTGACACGGAGTTTTGAAGGGCCCCACTCAGAAATGTGGAGAGAGTGGCTTTAAAGGCACCGTTTCAGGAGATTAAGATTTGAAATGGTGTTGCTTTATCTTGCCGTTTTCTTTTCACATGCTTTTCCTTAGGCCTTGCTGTGGAGTTTTTTTTTTCCTTCCTTTCTTTCCCCAGCGTACATTCAAAGGTTTGCAACACTTCATGCTTGAAGACTTGAGAAGAGCTGAGTAAATTCAATAGGACCAGCTTGATAGTCACTGGCTCCACATGCATTTGCTTGCTGTGAAGAGAAATGCATGTGAGGAAAATATATTGCTACTGAACAAACGAATCTGTCTCAAGTATAATTGCTCATTTTTACCCATCCCTTGTGTCTTATGGGAGTAGATTACTAAAGAGGCTGGCCCTGCAGCCCAAAGACCTCTCAGCTTCAGCCCCGTGGGATGCATGTCAGCAGGCCCCCTTGCTGTCTCTCCGGGACGCACCACCAACAGCTCTGCCGGTGCCAACTCCCTGGGTCTCTTCTTAATTCCCTGAGCTCCTCACAAGGCTTGAGCCCCTGGGCTCTTGGCGGCCCAAACAAAACCTGAAGGAAATTCCCTTAGCTCTGCAGTCAGTGCTAAAACCCTCCACAGCAAGCAGACAGACCCTTCCATTTCCAGTCATGAGGATGCTGGAGCCGCTGTGCTCAGGTCCCTGCTTAATATCTTGGAGAGGCTGAGACCAAATTCCAGGTCCAGAAGGAAAGGACAAATTCAGACTCCAGCCCAAAGCCACTTCTATTTTCTGAGAAGAAATGAGGAAGCAACCTCTCACCTCAGACTTTGAGGAACGATCCTGTTTTGAGCATTCTTATTTTGTGGTCTATGAAAATGTCTTCTATCCTTATTAGAGCACGTGTTTTAAATGTGGCAGGGGTGGGGGAGTGGGGAGACTGGGAAAAATGTAGATCCAGGAGCTAACAGAAATCAAGGTTGGATAACCGTTCACCTTGTGTCTGGGGAGTCCACTGCAGCTACTGGGGTGATGTGTTACCATACAGGGCCGCAGTCAAGGCTGGTTTCTCTGTTTAGCCCTTTCTCAGTCTTGTCAATCAAATAGAAATTGGGGCTCTCATGAGTGGAGGAGGAAGAATAGCAGGGTGTGGACTGGGAGGGCAGCATCGCACAGGCTGTGATACACAGGCAGGCGCTTTGGCCCAGAATGGGAGGTCGGGAGGGGAGGGGAGACAACAAAAGAAGGACTGGGCCAAGCTCTGCCTGCTCCACAGTTTTGCTTAAGCCAACCTTAATCCCTGGGGCTGAACTTCTGAATGATGAATTAAAAATCCTACCAGGAATCAGTAATGACGTAAGATACTGATAGCTGTGACGTGACACATTGGGAGGGCCATCAGTCAGTTCTTTACAGCATTACTGGCTGTGTGGTGTGACCCCAGAGGCTCTTGGCAATCTGGCTGTGGTCTGTTTCCCAGTTCATCTCTTTCCTGCTTCCCCGTTAGTCCTTTGTTCTCACCCTTGACGCCTCCCCAGCACCAGGCACCCCCTGCCCGCCACAGGGGTGAGACGGTTCTCCCTGCCTGCCAGGGCTCCTCCTCGCCACTCTCCAGAAGAGTCCTATTACCTGTCCGTCACGCTCCCTGTCAAGCTCCTTCGACACTGATTTTTCTAGCTATAATGACTTTTTTGTCTAACCATAGACAAAATTAATCTTGTCCTTCTTCGAACTTCCATTTTTATGTTACTATAGCATATGTTGAATTATAATTATTTCTTCATTTGTGTAACTCTGCTAGATCATGTATGCTTTAAGGTGGGGGGACCAAAGTTAAATTGACTTGCCTTGTTTTACATTAAGCTAAATGAAAAGTCTGAGATAGGCAAGTATAGTCTCAGTATTTGGCAGGTGTTTATGAAGGGGAAAGAGACTGGGATAGAGAAGCTCTCTATCGTTCTGCATACTGGCACACACAAATACTCAGTAATATATACGTATGTGTGTATATATGTGTGTGTGCACACACACACATGTATATAAATACAAAGAAGTACTTCTATGCACCATACACTGTGCTAGGCAAGTTTACATGGATTTTTAAAAAATTTAATCCTCTCAAGGGCCTGTTTTAGAGGTAAGGAAATAAAAATGATAAAGGATTTAAATAATTTGCCCAAGGTCACACAGCTAGTAATGGAGCATAAATTCAAATTAGGATAGCCTGCTTCTAGATCCCTAGACTTCATCTCTTCCTTTATCACAGCTAATGGACAGTTGTCATTTCTCTGGGCTCCTGGTTTAGAAGCTGAGAGGTCCAGACATTGTCCCAGCCTCCTTTGACTCTAGGATGCAGGCATCGCTTCAACAGATGCCTCTGCTAGAGCCTTTGAACTAGGATCTGGTGACAGAAGGCGGCAGAGACGGAGAATCCAGAAGCACCGAGGTGGTGGTTGTGGGAACAGCAGTGTCCAAGTTCAGTGGCTGTGGCTCTGTGGCTGCTGGGTGACCTGCAGCCCCACTGTTCAGTGGAGCAGAGGTGGGGGGCTTCTCAGATGGGTTAGGTAGAAATTTTTGGCTGGCTTCTACCTGCTGCCTAGCTTCTCTTGTCTGGTCTCCTTTTCTAGCCTGGTTCTGATCATGTTGAAAACTCCTTGAACTATTGAGCATGTGAGTCAGCAACAAAAGCTTTTTCCTGCTTGATCAGCTAGAGGTAGTTCCTGTCTTTTGCAGCCAACAACCCCTGCTGATATAATATCTAAGTCCAGATAGGCTGGCTCCCACATACATCATTCCCACCTGGGAGAGAAAAAACACATATATATCCAGAATTTTGTAAAAGTTTGATGGAGTAAGGGTGAAGGTGGCAGGGTGTATGAGAATAATTTCTAGCTAATCTATCTAACTTCCTACTTATGATTCACATTGCAGTTTACGTGGATGATTATGGGACTTTTCAGTACATCATTACAAAGCTAGTACCTATAAATGGATTTTTACCATTCGAGTGTAATTTGATTTCCAAATCTTATTCTGGGCTTTAAAAATTCTGTGATGAATTTAGCCTTTGAATAATCAGAAAGAGTACTTTGCTAAGTATCTTTCCTGCTTGTTGTAAGAAAAATTGCTTCCCTCAGATTTGTAGTACTGAAAAAGCTAAGATCACAAAGGAAGTTGAATTGCTGAATTATTTAATATAATCTGACTCTTCAGAGCCTTACCTGCTAAGACGGAAGAAGATATGATAGCTTACATAAAAGTTATTGATAAATTCCAAGATGCAATTCACTTTAAAGAAATCTCTCTGGCCTAATGCAGTGAGGGAGTTGAGTTTGCAGTTTGACAAAGGAGTTATAATTAGGAGACATCTCTGAATTTCTGGAAGAAGCTACTGCTTCAGATGGTCAAGTGGTCTACTGAGATGTCAGATCGTACACAGGAATAAACCTTACAGAGGCCAGGGGTTGGACCTTGGCAAGTCCAGACACGCTAACATGATTATCACCACTCTAATCACATTATAAAGTAAACACACACCCTACCAAGAATCTCATGGGGTTGTGAGAGGATGATGAAGAGCTGCTTTCTGTCTCTACTGACGGCACGATGGGAAGACATGGGGTGGTTTGTAGCATGAGAGACTTGGGTTATTAGATCAGTGGCTGTCAACCAGGGGGTGATTTGGCAATGATTGGAGACATTGTTTTGGAAAAGGAGGGTGAGTGTTACTGGCATCCAGTGGGTGGAGGCCAGGAATGCTGCTAGACATGCTACAGAGCTCAGGATGGCCCCCACAACAAAGATTTATCTGGCCCCCCAATGTCCACTTAATGTGAAGCTTGAGAAACCCTGGGTTACAAGAAAGGAAGAAAAGTCTGAATCTGAAGTTACATAAATATTGGAATAGGTTTACAGGTCCAAGACTAGGGTGAGGTGAGTGAACCACCTGCTTCAGGGTGCAAAATTTGAGTGCTAAAAACCTCAGTTATTGAGATATAGTATTTAAAAAAATCAAAATCAATGCAAAAATTCATGACAAACAATATAGCAAAATTTAAAAACAAGACAGTATTCAACAAGAGATGGGATTCGGATAGGGAAAGTTAAAATATTATTTATCTTAATTACTGAGGTTTTGGCAGCCCCTGCCCCTGCCCCCCACCCCCTTAAATTTTGTGTCCAAGGCAAATGCCTCATTGTAGTCCTGGTCTGTTGGGTTTTTTATTTATTTTTTCTTTTAAGGGAAAGCATTCATGATCTGATGGATTATTAAGGGTATGGAATTGTTTTTGCTAAAGGTGATTTGATTTGATTATTGCTAAACTGGGGTTAGTTAGGTCTAGCTAAGGTCAGTGAGAAGGTCTTTGCTAGCTCTAGATTTTGATGACTATGTTAAGCTAGGAAGCAATCCCCATCTTAAGCTGCATAGAATTTCCTTAATATGGGCTTTTAAATTCTCTGATTTATAGCTTGGCCTCAATTCACCAAGATCATCTTCATTATCAATGGTACTGTACGAATGGTGTCCCAAAGAAATATGTGGCATTCACTGTGTTCTTTAGCAACACTCTTCTGTTGTGACTCACCCTTCCAGGAAAATAACCATTGTTTGAATTTACCGTTTTTCTGAGCAAGTAAAATTTCTTCTCATCTTCTCTCCCCAGTCTCTCTTCACCTCAAAACCAACTTAGTATTCTTTTCTGGGCTCCATCGATATTGACATTATTCTGTATTACTTGCCCTTTCCCCCCAAAAATGCCTTAGATGGAATTTTTTGGGGGAGGGAGGATTTTAATATTTTTTCTTCCTTGGGGAAATTGTCTGTCTATTTACTAAGTTATGTATGTGGAATAAGAGTAGTTACAACATAGTGCTGACCCCTTCAGAAATGCCAGATGAAAGTCTCAAAGATAATTTACTGTCTTGGGCAGGGCAAGATAGACAGTTGTAAAAAATTACAGTAATACTACTAATTAGGAGAACTGTGGTCTTGGACCCATATCAGAACAAACACTCTAACCATTATAGATTGCTTTCCATCAATTTCCCTGTTTTCCATCTATGCGTGGCTAGCTTGTTAAGAGTACCTGCATTCAGCAAATGTACTCGTGCATAAAGTAACTGGATACGGGAACCACCAGTTCCCCACATCCTGTCATTTAATCTAACTGACATATATACAATTCCTTTTGATCTATGCTAACCATATTTATCTCAATGCAGATCTCAGCTTCCTATCTGTTATTTTAAAAAATGCTTTAATCAGAGGGTAGTGACAAGTTGGGTTGAATTATAGGGTTTGGGTTTTAAGATTTTTTTTTCAATCTTAGAAACAAAGCAACATCAAACTTGGGCTCTCATTCACAACCACTTAGTCATTGCTATTTTGATGAACTATTTTATGTTTATTTATTGAAAAAGAACAAAAAGAAATAAAGAAAAAGCAACTAAGGAACTAAGTGGTAGATGGGTAGATGAAGAATCATTCTAATTTAATTTGAATTACCAAAGCTAGATGTAACCACATAGTTTCTTCTCTCCCCACGCCCCCTTATTCTTTTTCTTTTTTTTTGTTTTTGGTTCAGAGGTGAACAGAAGTTCATGTATGTCTGCCCACTGCTTAAGTAAAGGGATGCACTTAATTGTCTATGACTTGGGATTCTGAGCTGCCTGGATTCTTTGCTGCAGAAAATTCACCAGGAGAGGGCAGAATAGAGCATTGAGTAGAAAGGGTGTCACCCTGCAGAAGTCCCTGACGCCTCTTTAGAATTATGCATTTTGACTTAGGATAGGTCATAGTATCTAAATTGTACGTGCCTAGGTTTTCCAATTCACAATATGGTGATAAAAATGCTTAGAAGTTCCTTTATAATAAATTGTCTACATGAATATTAGTGTATGGGCTACCTGTTGTTCTGTGGCTGAAAAGAAACTGTCCCCTGAAGAATTTCAATTAGATCTTCAGAAAGAAGATCAGAAGAAATAAATGGGGTGTTTTTCTATATTCCTGTCCTTTAAAAAGATATAACTTCACCTATTATAATCACATACATCTATCCTGAGCAAATGAAGTAAATGAATGAATCAGAGTTCATTGCAAATAGTAAGGTTCTCTTATGAAAATTTTGTCTTGGTCATACGTAAGGCATGACATAAAATGTATCTCTTCCTGTGGTTTGTACTAATCACTGCTGATAAGAGATTATCATACAACACTTTTAACAGAATCCTACTCAAGTTGTTACTTCTTTAGTAAAGGCATAAACTCCATGCTTCAAATATTTCCCTTTTATCACTCTACTCCCTGCACTGCAACACAACTTCAGCTATTTAAAAACTCCTTCCGTTGAACTATTTCATTGCCTTTATGTGTTTGAAACTTTTCATAATAGAAAACGTTTTAAAACCTCCCACCCCGCAGTACCAATTCTTTCGTTCATGTAAATAAATCAGGGGGAGTCTCTTCCTTATGCCTAACTCTTCAAGGCAAACCCTTCACAGAATCTAGGCCATCTCATTCATACTTCATAACCCTCCTATTGGGTAAGCTATGTTTTATATATTGGAACCCGAAGCTGAGAAAGGTTAAGGAATTGGCCCAAGACCACACAGCTAGAAGGCAGCAGAGTTAGCATTTGGCCCAGGTCTTCCTGATGGCATTGCTCATATGCTTAATCCTTAGTCTAGCTACCTGTAAGTGTGAGCCTCTTGGAACCAACCTATTACATGTAGATGGTGGTGGCAGTTCCTAAGGCTGCATAGCCCCACAGCATTTACAGGCATTTCTAAGATGTGATCATGTTAAATCTTCATAAGTAGAAGCCCCCTTTTAGAAATAAAAGTGCTAAGTAGCTTTTCAAGGTAAGTTTTGGAACTATTCTTGACCTCATCTTGCTTTATTAAAAAAAAAACTTAAAATATGATAACTGCTCTTGCATCCTGCTTCTGTCAGAAAGCTCCATGCTTGGGGAACCAGAAATCTTCCATGTGCCATTGGGCGAGGCCCCAAGCTCCACAAGGATAGAAGCTCCTTTATTTGGGACCTTGCCCTATCTGGCTGTTAACTTTTATCATTTGCAGTGTCCTTTATTGAACTGGTAAACACACAAAAAATTCTGATAACCTACAAATGACCAATAGCATGGGAAAAGATATTCAGCATTGTTAGTCAACAAGGAAGAACAAATTAAAACCACAGTGGAAAATCATGTTAGACTCATTACAATGGCTAAAGGTAAAAATACTGACTATACCAAGTGTTGATGAAGATGTGGATGAAGGCCCTGGCTTCTGTGGGATACCCACCCCACCAAGGTCAGAGGCAACAGGAACTGACAGTGTCAGTCCATCCTTGTGTCTCTAGCTCATGCCTGTGGCATGCAGCTTGCTCTTAATTTCCCCAACTTTATGGCCATCTTCTCTCCTGACTAGCTGTTCTGTGAACTTTAAGCTCCAGGACCAGATGCAGAGAAAACAACCTTATGAAACATGTTTAAACAGTTTCCAACAATTAAGTAAGGCCAAGTCCCTAATTATGTATGAGTCTCTCAGGGCTTCTGCTTTTCTGGTTGAACCTCTACTGAGACAGAAGTGGCACCGGGGCCAGATCCAGCCCACGGCCTGCTTTGGTAGGGCCTTTGAGCCATGAATGGCTTTCACATGTATAGAGGGCTGTAAAATAAAGGAGAATGTATGACAGAGACCATGTTGGGGAGGGTATATAATTTCCCTCTACTCGGCTGGGTTCTTGGCTGAGACACCCCATGTAATAAAATGCAGATTAATAGGAGAAAAACTTAAGTTTAATAACATGTATACCTCCTGTATACATGAGAGGGACCCAGAAAAGCTGAGTTACCTCTCTGAAATAGCCCAGGCCATCACTTTAAACACCATCCTCAGCTAAAGACAAAAGAAAGGAGCTGGCAGATGGGTAGGTTACCAGTAAAGCACAGTAAACGAGGCTATGGCTGTCACACAGGTGTGCTGGCATCTTCTCCACTCATGAGCATTTCTAGAGATCTGGTCATCCCCCTCGTACTTGTATAGCACCTGGTAAATGTACATTCCCCTTGTACATGTCAGTGTCCCTTCCAAAGGGTAACTTCTCCTTGGTTTTCAGAGCTTCTCTGTTTCTTAAAAACAATCAGCCTAAAGTAATCCTTATGCCAAAGAAGCCTATTTTGGTGTGACAAGTTCTGTTCCTCTTCGCTCACAAGGTCTAAAATGTTTACCCTCTGTCTCTTTGCAGAAAGTTTACTGATCCTTGGTGAAGAGAAAGTAGGAGTGTAAAATGGTGTGGCCACTTTTTAAACAGTTTGACAGTTTCTTATAAACAAATCATCCTATGGCCCAGAAGTCTTGATCTTAGGAATTTACTGAAGAACAATGAAAATGTATGTTTACACAAAGACTTGCACATGAATGTTCATAGCTTTTTAATTCTTAATAACTCAGAACTTAACCCAAAGGCCCATCAACAGGTGAATGGATAAACAAATTGTGGTATATCCATACCATGGAATTCTACTTAGCAATAAAAGGGAATTACTTATTGATACATCTAACAACATGGATAAATCTCAAAAAGTCATTATGCTGAGTGAAAGAAGGGAGATAAAAAAGCATACATTGTGTGGTTCCATTTATATGAAGTTCTAGAGCTGGCAATATTAATCTACAGTGATAGAAATGTAGTGATTGTTTAGGATGCCAGTGGGTGGGGGTGATTGGAAAGGGGCACCAGTTAACTTCTCGAGATGTTATATAGTTTGGACAGTCTCCCAATCATCAAAACTCATTGAGTTGCACAGCTAAAATGTATACATTTTCTTTCATATAAATTATAACTCAATAAAGTTGATTTTTAAAAAGTTTTATGATCTAAAGTACTTTCCTCCTTGGTTTCTGACAATATGTTCAAAGCTTCTGATGCCTTTTACGTGGGCAGACATACGCTGGTTTAAGCCTAAACTTCTATTTAGACTGCCTGTGTAGCGTACAAAGCCATGGTGGTTGGCTCAGTTTCCTAGGGCTATCTGAACAAAGCATGGTAGACCCCCCCATCTATGGGGGATACATTCCAAGACCCCAGTGGATGCCTGAAACTATGGATATACCAAACCCTATGTATACTATGTTTTTTCCTGTACATACCTATCTATGCTAATGTCTAATTTATAAATTGGGCACAGTAAGAGATTAACAACAAGAACTAATAATAATAAAGTAGAACAATGATAACAACATAGTGTAATAAGTTATGTGAATGTGGCCTCTGTCTCCCAAATGCTTTATTGTACTGTACTTACCCTTCCTCTTGTGATGTGAGATGATGAAATGCCTTGGTGATGAGATGAAGTGAGGTGAATGGCGTAGGCATTGTGATCTAGTGGTAGGCTATTATTGGCCTTCTGAAGATACATCAGAAAAAGGAGCATTTGCTTCCTCACCGTGTTGACTCAGGGGAGCAAAAACCACTGAAAGTGAAATGGTGGATAAGGGGGGAGTTCTGTGCCACAGACTGGGTGGCTTAACAGACATTTGTCTCTGTTCTGGAGGCCAGTCTTCCAAGATCAGTATGTAGGTGGGGTTGGTTCCTGCTGAGGGCTGCGAGGGAGAATCTGTTCCAGGCCTCTTTTCTACCATCTGGTGGTTTGCTGGCACCCTGTGCACTGCTCTGATTTCTGTCTTCTCCCTATGTATGTGTCTGTCTTTATGTCCAATTTTTCTCATAAGGACACCAGTCATATCAGATATATGGCCCATCTTAATGGTTTCATCTTTGCATGATTACCTGCAGAGATCCCATTATCAAATAAGGTCATTTTCACAGGTACCAGGCTCTAGGATTTCAACATCTCTTGGAGGGAGGGACACAATTCAACCTCTAATAGTTGATTATAAATTAATGTAGAGGTATGGGATTTGGCCTTATGAATGTGGTCATCTCAACAAATTCCACTCTTCCTTAAGCCGCAAGTCTTTAGGATCTGCCTATCTTTTCTGCTTATTATGTTATCTTGATGTAATTGAATTTATTTGGTTGGAGGCAGACATTTAGACAGAGAAAAGACTCTAATACATAAGTACCCAATGTTCCAATATATTGTTCATTGATTGATTTACATTAAGGGCTTAAAATAAATGCCACCTATTTAGAAAGATTTCTTTATCTAAAATAGAATGGCTGCAATTGCAGTGGTCTTTACAAAGTCTATTTTTGAGACTTCCGAAGCTGTAATAGCCCTATAAGCTCTTCTAATAAACCAATGATAAAAAATATTTTTGTCATTATAACTTTACTTCCTTTTTTCAGAGTGGAAAGTTTCTACAGGCTGGCTTTTCTTTCTGTCCATTTGTTTTTAAATGGAATAATTTAGTCCTTTTAAATTTTCTAATGAAAGAGCCAAAACATTTTTTAATGGCCGAAACTACATCGGCCTTTTTCCTTTTATATTTCTTAATTTCAACATAATATAAAATTTTCACAGAGTAATTGGAAAATAGGATAAAAAAGTGCACCCAAATGCCATTAGCTTATATGTTTTTTCTTAAGTTCTGTATACATTACATTTAGATGTATCTATTGAACAGAACGTATTGTTTTCCTTCATAATACAGATGTACTTCCTGCTAAAAACTTTGTTAGTAAAGCATTTCCACTCTATTTTTGTTCATGATGAGGAAAATTATGCCAGATTTCTTTCTTTATATTGACTGGCTTATACATTCTCAAGCCTTTGCTTTGTGTAATAGCTAAAAAGATGAATCTGATCATCAACTAACCAGTCACTAACTAGAGAGAATTCTAGTTAATGTGTCAGGTACTGAAAAAGAAATTAAGGAGGTAGAACAGAGATCACTGTCCCTACGAATACTAAATCTAGTTAAGGAGTTTATATCTACTTATATCTGCAGAAGGGTCATATCTGCACTCAAATGAAATTCCATGCTGTGTTTATCTGCACATTGTATCTTGATGCCACCTCCTCTGAATTGTTATTAGATGTTTGCAGCAATGGCCAGAGACCCTGATCAAAGACAGTGGAAATAAGCAATAAAGGAGTCAGCCTGGGAAAAGTCCCCCAGGGCCAGTTGTGTGTTGGCCACCATTGGAGATGTTCCATCTGAGAGAGTTAATGTGCACTGTTTTTTTCTGTTGCTTCATATTAAAAAAGAAAAAAACAGTATGATGAATCCCCATGTACTCCTCATGTAGTTGTGTGAACTTCAGCCACGACATCTGAACCAGTGATGCTCTAGGAAACAAAGAAAAGTGGAAAAACATTCCCGTAATGTTGGCTTAAATAGTAACGATGGGATCCTTTGTGAAGACATAAGACACTCCGCATTTCTTTGTGTGTTTCTGTTCTGTTGGAATCAGGAGTGTGGGTGGTTGTGGAGCTCCTTTCAAAATGGCCCTCCTTCTCAGTGCCTTGGAGATTTAGGCCACAGACTGCAGTGAACGCTGAACAGATACCCCTCCACTGGGGAGGTGGGCGAGAGGAGCTGTGGCACCTGTGTGGAAAGAGAGCTCAGAATTCCTTCAGCCTCAGGGGGCCTGCTCAGAGCAAATTCATCAAACAAAAATTATTAAACACTCACGATGGAACAAGGAATTCTCCTTTAAGGTATGTTCAGCTGAGCCATTGATATGCAGAGAGGAGCAGCCAGAAACCCTTGCATTTCAACCTCACGGCTCATTCACTGGGCATACGGGGCATGTCATAACAGCTTTGTAAAACACACCCAATTGTCTCTTATTGTTTAATTAACATCTTGTAAAGTCGGCGATATGATTATGATTGAATTGAACCACACACCATAGCTTCCTCACAGGACCTTAAGGAATAGTGTGCATAGGAAGGGAGCTGCCAACTACCCGAAGACAAAGCAAGGATAGTGTTATCAGGAGCTCTTCTAAACCTTTAAAGGAAACAGCAAAGTAAAGGCAAAGGAATGCTGTCCAGAGGGAAGGAATCTTAGTCCTATGATTCTTTAACCAGCTTCCCCTCTTTAATCAGCCGTAAGACTGGCTGTGTGTAGAGTATGAAGGCAGAGGGGGAAGTACCAAATGCCAGGTACAATTGAATCTTCTTTCCTTAGATTTTCTCATTTAATCCTGCTAACCATCTATGACGAACATACTATTACCATCTCCTTTTACAGATGAGGGGACAGATGCATAGAGAAGAAAAGTAACACGCAGAAGGTCAGACAGTTCTTAAATTCTGTGCTGGGGTTACAACCTGGAATTCTGACTTTAGAGATGTGCTTGTACCACTATACTACACTGCCTCTTCTGCTAAACCCTGAAAGCCAATGTTTCTTAACTGGAGGGTCCAAGGACAAATTTTGGGGGACCCTGAAATTCTATGGGAATTAGCAGTTTTTGTGATCTTTTTGTAATCATCTGACATATAAAAATTGACATACGCATGTTTGGAGGTGTCACATTATAACTTGATTTGGGCCTGTGTTTTCTAACTTCTGTTTGCTCATGTGAATTACTGCCTCTTGTGGAGACACACACTTGGGGAGACAGGGATTTGATCATTCTTGTCATATGCTTCTGAGGGTCTTTCTTATGACATCATGATTCATGGAAGGAGGAAAATCTACGAATATAGCTTGTATTCCTCATTTATATCTCTCTTGGGCCTTTTCCCTATTTCATTGGCTGCCAATTCTCAATGGTTGTTTTGTTAGGAAACAAAACAGTAGGAAGAGTAGAGGCATGGGGGTCCCTGCCTTCTAAATATTAATGATCTGTATTCCTACAGTTGTGAGGTTATATAGAACATTTTATTAAAAATTGACTGTTTGTCCCTGTATGGCCCCGGAAGATGACTGGTTAGCCAGAGACGGGTAAGATTCCTCAAGGGAGGAACAACCTAAGACAGGCACAGTCGCAGGGGGGCCATCAGGTGAGAATTTGGGGATCAACAGAAGTGAGGCTCAGAACCTCACCCCCCCTGCTTTGAGAGAAATCTTCTGCATCCGTGGATGTCTTGCTGCCCTTGTCTAGCCTGGATTAATACTTAGTCCATAGGCACACACCTGATCATCTGATCATCTACATTTGCCTTCTTACAGCACTAAACTATGTTTTCTACCTTTATCTTGCATCTACCTACCACTTCAGCATTTTATTAAAAATAAAAAAAATAATAATAATAGGAGAAATGTGGGATCAACATATAAATCAAGTACAAAAATCAAACGAATATTCATATTTGACCTGATTGTTTATAGGTCATATTGCATGATCAAAACCGAAAGTTTCTGTGATGACTGCCCTTGTACTGTTCACCATGTAAGAATTTATTCACTATGTAAGAATTCGTTCACCATGTAAGAACTTGTTCGTTATGCTTCAGAAGATTGGAGACTGATGAGAATTAGGCTTGAGATGGATTAATGATTGTACATTGAGCGTTGACCCCCCTATACTGAATTTTATTGTTGTTAACAACCATTTGATCAATAAATATGAGAGATGCCCTCTCAAAAAAAAAAAAAAAAAAAAATTGTACATATAAGTGTAACGAAAAAATCTGAATCAACTATAATTTAATCAGCCACTGGCAACATTTTTAGTATATCCTGAGCCATTTTTTAGCATATAGAAAGTAAAAATGGGACTATATAAAGCAAAAAAAAAAAAAAAAAAATTGACTGTTTGTAAAATTAGTCTCCTCTGAAGCATTCCTCCCCATTTGACTCTAGAGTCTGTTGCCTTCCTTCCCAATGCTTAGAGGGAAAATGCCACTTGACTGCAGAATGGCAATCACAAATATTGCAAAGGATGCTGTATTTTATTTATTTGAGCAAAGTAATGGAGAGGATATGACCAATCAGACCAGTTATCACTGAAGAGAGAAAAATCTATACAGTTTATGATAGGATAGGATAGGTGCTTTAAGAAAGAGAGGCCCTTGGGAAAATCGGTACAGTTTTCACATGTTTCTGCAAAAATGGATCTCTCTGTGGTTGTGTTGTTGAAGTGAAGAATGTCATGTCATACCATCTAATAATTTTGCAATAATTTTTCATGTTAGAATATTAGATTTATAGGAAAGTTGCAACTATGATACAGAGAGTTCTTTACCACCCCTTATCAGTTTCTCTGAATGTCAGTATCTTAAATGACTATGGTACATGTGTCAAAATAAGAAATTGATATTTATATATCATTGCTAACTAAAATTTCATTTAGATTTCACCAATTTTTTTCCACTAATGTCCTTTTTCTGTTCCAGGATCCCATTCAGAATACCACACTTGCATTTAGTGTCTTATAACTGTCAGAAAAATTTTTAACGTAAATCCCAACCAATATTTGGTTTCATCTTTATTCATTGTAAGAATTAGTGTGTTGCAGTTATAACCAGAATTTTGTTAATGTTAGGCTGAAGGAAGGAAAAACAAGGACATGCAAACAGAACAGAGAGATATCATAAAAGGAGAACAGACCAGACCCCAAGGTCTGTGCCGTATATGGAAAGGGGACAGCTCTTCCTGAATTCCATCCTTCTGATGTGCCAACTAAGACCTGGATGTCAACCTCCTCCCTCTTGGAAGGAAAAAAAGTTTCTAATTGTCTATTATGTCACCTTTAGCCAATCATACCTCTCCACGCCCCCTAGGATAGCTTGCTCACTCCTCCCCCCTCCTAACCCCTTATAAGTCCCCACCTCCCTGACCAGGTGTGACTTCCCCGGCCTGTGTTTCAGACCAGGGAACATCACCCGGGAATTGCACTCAAATAAACTGCCTGGCCCTTTGTTGCCTCTCGTCGCCTGCTTATTTCGGTTAAAATTTATCTTATAGTTAATAATGATGAAATAAATTTTTAATCCTATCTTTTCTTTCAATTTTCAAATTGGAGTAAAAATCAAACCATTTCTTACACAATTTACTATCAAATTTCACTTCCCATTTTTAGAAATTCAGCAGATCAGTCTTTCTATCCTAATCTATAAAATCATGTGTGGGTAAAATTGCAGTATTTCCAGAATCTCTTGCCTGGCCTTAGTGCATCTCCATATCAGTAGGTGTTACCAAGGGGTGGAGAGAAGTGGGCCATCTCCATATCAATAGGTGATTACAAGGGTGGGGAGTGTGAGGGTATATTTGGAACAGAAAAGTTTGGTGGGGACCCTTTTTGCAGTGGGGTCATGAGAGACACGGGCAAGCAGAAGTGGATGACTGCTTGTAAGCCTCAAACTGGTTTCTCCCACTTTATTTCTTCCTTTGACTGATTTTGGCTTGAAAGGTAATTTGCCCCAGGCTGGGAACATGTCCTCCACCCCCCATAGCCCCCAGAGTCACACTATGCTTAGGTAACTACAATAGATGTTATTAGGATTTGTGGGTGAAAAGTTTTCAATTTTAATTTAATATCACCTTTATAATGTTATGAAATGAGGCTCACTGGATACATGTTATATATTGGTGGTAAGATACCTTTACATTTTTTAGCTCAATAAATAACTCTTAATATCTAGGAGAATTAAGACTTTTCAAGGAGCCAAACTCACCCCTCTTCTCCTTGATACATATTTACTGAACTGTGGCAGTTAGCTAGTGCCACAAAATTGTATGCTGTGTGGCATACGACATTCCACATTTATTTCTTAGGTGTCTGAAGGGTTCAGCTAAGTTGGCCTACCTGATAGTGACTGGGCTCACTCACGTGCCTGGGGGTTGGGTTTTGAGTCAACTGGTCCAGCCGGTGACTGGGTTCTACTCCACGTTCCTCTTATCCTCCTCCAAGAACAATGGGCTGGCCAGGCCTATCCTTGTCATTATAATGGTGGAAGTACAAAATAGAGTAAGTCCAGACATTTAAGCCTCCTCTTTTATCACATTCACTATTATGCCACTGGCCAAAACAAAGCCAGTGGTTAAGGGGCTGGGAATCAAAGGGTGGGAAAATACACTATCAGTCCTGATGGGAGGATAGCAAAGTCACATGGCAAAAGGTACAGACACAGAGAAGGTCTGAAAACTCATCAGCTAACCTGTTTCAACTCTTTCGGCTTCTTATAAGGGGGCCTATCTTAAAATGCTGAAAATTCAGTAAAGCCTGGTCTTGTAAGGAATACATAAGGAAATATTCTCAAAGCCTTAAATTGCGAAATATAACACCTAATCTGTGTCGTACAATGTAGGAAAAATAATTAGGTTGTGAATCATGATTTTATAGATTAGGTTCAAAGCACTTAACTGAAACACATATGCACATAGCATTGACAGGGACTGGTATCTGGGTCCTGAACCAAGTCTTTTTCCCTTCATGGCTTTGACTGTCAGTCCAGAAAAGTCAGGTTATTCTTCTTGTGGGAATGGCAGGAGACAGTTTTGAAATCAGAGCAGAGCTCCATGTAATTCATAGGAAGGGTTTATTTTGAGTAATAAATATATTTATTTTCATTATTTCTATAAACATTGATTTTTTTTTGAAAGGATGTTACTGTGTGTCAAGGTTTCAGGGGCTTTTAAAGGAGTTAATAGGAATCAATTTCTTAAATAAGCATTGGTTTATCACAATAATTTTTTCAACTGGCTAATTCAAATCCTGTTTTTATTCCATTTTTTTAATGTAAATTACTTAGGACAATAACGCCCAGTGAGGTAAGGAGTGTTGTGGTCTGAATGTTTGTCCCCCCTAACCCTAATTCATATGCTGAAATTCTAATGCCCAAGGTGATGGTATTAGTTGCTGGGCATTTGGGAAGTGATTAAGCCATGAGGGTGCAGCCCTCCTGATGGGATTAGTTCCTTTATTAACAAGGCCTGACAAGAGTTCCCTTCTGCCTTACTTAAGTGAGAAAACAAGAAGTCTAGTCTATAACTGGAACAGAGCCCTCACCAGACCATACTGGACTTCTGATCTCAGATTTCCAGACTCCATTACTATGAGAAATAGGTATCTGTTGTTTATAAGCTTCCCATTCTGTAGGGTTTTGTTATAGCAGCATGAAGGGACTAAGACAATAAAGGAGCAATTGTAATTTTTCCATGTTTTTAAAATGACTTATGGATTGACAACCTATCTTAAATTTTCCCATCCCACCAGAATGTTTTAAATGATCAAGTTTTCTTTGGCACGTAGGGGGGAAAAAAAAGGAAAGAAAGAAGTGACAAACAAATCGAAAGCAAAATAGGATAAGCATTAACGATTATCCCTGCAAAACTCCTACACTTGGTACTAGAAGTGTTAATCCAACTACCTTAGAGTAATAAGCCAGAAGAGTGATCATTTGCCACTTAAAACTTTACATGTTGACATACATGGTGTTTGTTCAAGGAATAATAAAAATTTAGGAATTGAAAGATTTTTAATCCCTGACACTGCACTTTGAAGGAGCAATATGTACAGTTTTGTACTTCATTCTTCCCTCTTGTTTGTTCCGATTGTACTTATTGAAATGTAATGTTAGTTATTAAACTAGTTATTAACAATCTTGGTTTGCATTTTGCGATCTTTTCCCATTTTTCAAATAATTCATTTTTACTGTATTTTACAAAAGTATTTCTTAGCGATGGACTGGAAAAATTACGAACCTCTTCTTCACGGGTTACTTGGGAAGCTGCTTTTTTGGAAGAGGCAAATTTTGAGAACATAATGGGACTGTAGTGAGAACCAGGGCCCTGTAACGAGCTTCAGTGAAAGTAAAAACCTGAACAAAGCTTTGGTAACTAACATTTTTTTTCTGGTTAAATACACTCAACTTGTACTTTGGGTGGTTGTTTGCTGAATACAAATCTGGAAAAGTTGCTCAGCATCTAGCCCCAAACTCCTTCCACATGGTGTCCGGAAAGCACATTAGGACAGTGCTTTTGAGAGGCTGAAGGAAGGAGGGAAGGGGCGGGGCGATCAGAGTGAGGTCATCAGAAAGCGCCGCTCGCTCTGAGGGCAAAGTCGGCGCCTCGTTAACGTCACCGCGGTCCGAATTCTGTCCGGAGACAGGAGGGGAAGACCAGCGAGGTATTACTTAAACCTGGGTTTTGAGTTTTTCTCTTGCTTCTACCTAAGTCCGTTTCCTCTGTCCTCGGGCTCCCCTTCCATCCCTCAGGTGGCTGTGAAGAGCGGGTCGGGCTGCGTAGTCTTCTGCGAACGCGATGCCCAAGCCTCGGGGCCGCGTTGCCGCGGGACCCCCACCCCTCTGGCCCTGTGGTTGCAGGCCGGCTTTGGCTTACCTCGGCACCTCACGTCTCTCGGTCCGGTTTTTGGCTTTCTTCGCTACTTAGCCCTGTCTCTCAAATGTTGGAAGGGGGAGAAATTAAAAACGCGACTTCACAATTAACTTTCAGCTGTGATCAGACCTTCATTAGGGAGGAAGGCCAAAGCGTAAGGTGTAGGGGAGTAACTTTTCCATGTCATCCACGTTTATCATTCACATACAATCTTTCTCATATAATCACGAGCTGCCTGCCGCTGCAGTTTTAGCCCACCTGAGATGGTAGGCAGATTTCGACCTTTAAGTGAAATCTGCCACGGGTAATCTCAAAGTTTTTCTTTATGGCCCAGGAAAGTTTAGTGTCATTTAAACTTCTGTTTGGAAATACCTTGAATGTCTTCCTGTTGACTGCAGTTCAGTTTTGGCGAGATAAAAGTGTATCTGCCCCATGAGATGTTTGCTATCCACTTATTAACCTATTTGGATTGTCTGATAGTAGACTAGACCGCATGTTGTTGGATCCGAAAATTCCAAAGTCAGAGAATCGTTTGTGACCGACTTATTAACCTGTTTAGATGGTTTGATAGTAGACTTAACCGCATGCTGACGTTGGATCCAAACATTCCGAATTCAGAAAATTGTTGGTGATTGGAATGATAAAACTCATTGTCTTGCTGAAAGATGAAATTGTGGCAGTGTAAACAATGGTTTTTCAAAATAATGGAAACCAAATTCTCAGTCAAAAGATGTTAAAGCTGCATTCAAGTATTTGTGTTGTATGTTTCACATTTAGATATCACTTTTCAAATGGATGTTTATGTGTGTTATCTCAGTTACTGTTTCCCAACAGTTGACCCTTCAATAATGGTTTTAAATAGTCCAACTTGGATTAGGATATTTGATCATTTTCACTTTAGTAAAATAATTAGTAATCTTACTAGCTAATGCATGTTGAGTGCTGAGGCAGACACCATTCTAATAGCTTTACCTATATCGTTCATTTAACCTGCGCAATAGGCCTATACACTGTTAAACACTTAGAGATGAAAATGTAATAAGCAAGTTCCATGATTTTGAAAGGTAATTTGCTGCTCCCTATCATAACGCTTCCAATTAAACATTAGAATTAAACAACCGAAGTAAATCCATTATAATCTGATTTAATTATTTATCTGAATCTTGAGCAGAATCTTTGTAATTTATATCATTTTCTATTATCAGACTTTGGGATAAATTTGTATTTAGAGGTTAACGTCTTTAAATGTTAAAAAGGAAAATGTTAAAAAATGTTTAAAAGGAAGTCTGTCTTTTCTCAGGGATTTTACTATAAGTCTGAAGGACATTTACAGGCAACAGTAACATGGACTGTCTACGAAAGACAGCAATATTTATTGAGCTAGTGTATGTATTTCACTATTACTTTCTAAAGATAATGTAGTGCAAAAAAGTCATTACAGTAATATAATTCTGATACAACATCTACAGATGTCTCTCTAGTTCCAAAAAATTATGTATTGGATTTGTTCTTTGGCTTAATTCATAATTATATGTAACTCTACTTGGCATAGGGATGGAAATAGCCCCTGAATGTACATTGTCATATAAATATAATATGTATCTTTTGATCCATGTGACTTCTTGATATCTATTGGTTCAAACTCAGTTCTGATATTAAGTTCTAAAATTTGGTTCCAGTGTACTTTCATTGGTTTTAGTAAGTTAACAAATAGCTAGTAAGTACCTCCTATGTTGCAAGACATTTTTAGTCATGTAGAGATAGAAATGTCATGCAACATGAATTCTGCTTTGAAGGAATAGCCTACTGGGTAAATAACCATTGGAAAATTCTGAGCAGAGGAGTGACATGATCTGGTTTAGGTTTTTAACAAGATCTCTCTGACTGCTGTGTTAAAAATAGACTGTTAGAGAGTGGGGTGGGTGAAAGCCTGGAGACTGGGAGAGTGTAGTAATTCAGGTGAGAGGAGGGCAGCTTCACAGGGTGGGAAGAAGTGAATGTGGCGGGTAGCAGTTCAATTTTGGATGTATTTTCTAGGTAACACTACAGATTTGCTTATGGATTGAATGTGGGTTGTAAGAGTAATAAGATAGTTGGTTATTAAGGTTTTTGGACTTGAACAACTAGAGGGGTGGATCGCTATTAACTGAGAAGTGGAAAACTGGGAGGAACAGGCTTTTGCAGGACGATTAGGAGTTCAGTTATGTGTTAACTTCGAGATGTCTGGTAGTCATACAAGAGGAGATGCTGAGTCTTGTTCAGTGTTGCACAGGCATTTGAGTCTGTCAAGTCTGGAGTTCAGTGGGGAGGTCATTGCTGGAAAAGAATATTTGGGAGTTGTCAGTGAACAGATGGTATTTAAATTCAAGAGGCTGGAGACAGTCACCCAGGAGTGAATATAAACAGATGAGAGAAGCAGTTACAAGACCTGATCCTTAGACATTTTAGCCTTTAGAGGTTTGGGGAAATGACAGATCAGCAAAGGAAACAGAATAAATAGCCAGTGAGGGACAAGGACAGTTTTGAGAGTCTTGTGTCGTGGAATTCAGGGTGAAGTAGTGTAATTCAGTTTTGTCAAATGCAGCTGAAAGATCAAATAAAATGAGGATTGACACCTTTGTATTCATCAGGGTATAAGAAATATTATTAATAGATAAATGATAACTAAGTCTGGAGAACCTTGGGAGCAAATAGGAAGAAGACTACTTTTGTTTGGGAGATATGGAATCCTTTACAGAAGAAGGGCATTTGAGGTCGGTTTTAAAGGACAAATAGGTTTCACTAGACCCAGAAGATAGTGACGGATTGTGGGGAGGTGGGTATTGTAAGCAGGAAGAAACCTTACTTTTCTCCCTTCAAGGCCATACCTCCCAATCAGAGGTTTTAAAGATGATTTTGCATGTCAGTAGCCAGTTCCTCATTCTGGATAACCATTCTTGCTTCAGGCCTACTGAACACTGCTAAAGAAATTCCCAAAAAACAAATTAATGCTACCCAACCTCAGCTGGGTCCTTTCTCAGTTGCCTGACAGTGCTTTCCGTTATTCCTACTCTTTTCCTAGTACAGACTCCACAGTGCCATGTAAATGAATAACATTTACTGAGCATTTACTGCATGCCAAGCACTAAGGATTCATTTATTTGATAGAAATTTATTTGGCATCTGTGACATGCTGCCCTGATACTTGGAATGTAACAGTGAGAAAAAGACTGGCCCTACAGTCTAGTATGGGTGATGGGCATTAATCAAAGAATCACAGTCTACTGTGGATGATAGACATTAACCAGATAATCACAGACATATAAAATTACAACGATATGTAGAAATACATGGTGCTATTAGACTGTTTAACCAGTGGACATGACTTAATCTGAGGAAAGAGGGAATGCATTCTTGAAAGAGCATTCTTGTTGAGGGAGCTGAGATAAGCAGGCAAAAAATGGTGGTGGCAGGGAGGGCTCACAACTCTTAGGAGTTTCTTAGAAGGAATATGACACCAGAAGGGCTTTTTGTACCATAGGAATCAGGAGAAAATGGCCTCCAGGTAGCTAGAAAATTTAGGTGTAGGGAAGGAATCCATTCATACAGTTCTTTGTAATAGAGCTAAGAAATATAAGTTTGATTGTAGCTTCTATGTCCAGGGAAATGACATTTAATCTGGCCTATTTAGGAATACATAAATTTCAAAATTTCAGATAACCAAAAACTTATTTATAAACTTACATGTTATTGTAATATATTACATATATTACTGTTTGAAAATCATAGTTCTGAGAGTATATCATAAAATGTATTCCCTGATCTTCCTGCTTTTTGGTTTTCCATAGGTTGCCATAGTTAACAGCTTCTTTTATATCCTTTAAGAAATTTACGTGCATATACAAGTATGCCTCCACACTCAGACATGTTTTTTCTTAAAAATAAATAGAATGTATTTTATATATTGTGCTTTGATTTTTGTTCATTTATTAATAACTCAGGAATCTAAGCTCTACTTCATACTTCTTCACTGCTGCAGAGTCTTTTATTTAATTAGTATAAAATAATTTATTTAACCAGTCCTTGTTACTGGGCATGTAGGTCCTTCCCTGCTTTAAAGTTTGAGTGCTTTAAAGAGGGTTGCAGAGTGGATGTTCTTAAACATCTTGTATGAAAACGTACATTTTGAGAAGCAAAACTGCTGGTGAGACAGGGACCACGGGTGTAGTCAGAGTAGAGTGAGGGCCTCCGGAAAAAGCAAGGCAGGATATTTACAGTCAGAGCAATGTAACTACATGCAAGGAAATCTACCAAAACTCTGTATTAAACATTAAGCTCTAGAGTCATTCTTCAGTGAGATCAGTTGATACTCCCCAGATAAAGGAAAGTAGCCCATGTTTTTATTATGCTAATTGTTTATGATCATGTGTAAGATTCACTTTAGCATGCTGAAGGGACTTAATGTCTCATCAAAGACAAACATCCTAAAACCACTTTTTTTTTTAATTTGAAAATTCTTTTACTTAGGAGACAGTTTCATGTTTGGATAATTGTTTCCCTCTTTTTTTTAATATTTTGGTAACGATCTACAATTACATGAGGAACATTATGTTTACTAGACTCCCTCCATCACCAAGTCCCCCCCCACAAACCCCATTACAGTCACTGTAATCAGTGTAGTAAGATGCTGTAGAATCACTACTTGTCTTCTCTGTGTTGCACAGCCCTCCCCATGCCCCCCCACATTATTATACATGTGAATTGTAATGCTCCCTTTCTCCCCCCCCACAATCCCTCCCTTCCCACCTATCCTCCTCATTCCATTCCCCTTTGGTAACTGTTAGTCCATTCTTGGGTTCTGTGATTCTGCTTCTGTTTTGTTCCTTCAGTTTTTTCTTTTTTCTTATACTCCACATATGAGTGAAATCATTTGGTATTTGTCTTTTTCCACCTGGCTTATTTCATAAGCCTCTAGCTCCATCCATGTTGTTGCAAATGGTAGGATTTGTTTTCTTCTTATGGCTGAATAATATTCCATTGTGTATATGTACCACATCTTCTTTACCTGTTCATCTACTGATGGACACTTAGGTTGCTTCCATTTCTTGGCTATTGTAAATAGTGCTGTGATAAACATAAGGATGCATATGTCTTTTTCAAACTGAGCTGCTGAATTCTTAGGGTAAATTCCTAGAAGTGGGATTCCTGGGTCAAATGGTATTTCTATTTTGAGTTTTTTGAGGAACTTCCATACTGCTTTCCACAATGGTTGAACTAGTTTATATTCCCACCAGCAGTGCAGGAGGGTTCCCCTTTCTCCACAACCTCGTCAACATTTGTTGTTGTTTGTCTTTTGGATGGTGGCCATCCTTACTGGTGTGAGGTGATATCACATTGTCATTTTAATTTGCATTTCTCTAATGACTAGCGATGTGGAGCATCTTTTCATGTGTCTGCTGGCCATCAGAATATCTTCTTTGGAGAACTGTTCAGCTCCTCTGCCCATATTTTAATTGGATTATTTGCTTTTTGTTTGCTGAGGTGCATGAACTCTTTATATATTTTGGATGTCAACCCTTTATCAGATCTGTCATTTATGAATATATTCTCCCATACTGTAGGAAGCTTTTGTTCTATTGGTGGTGTCCTTTGCTGTACAGAAGCTTTTCAGCTTGATATAGTCCCACTTGTTCATTTTTACTTTTGTTTCCCTTGCCCAGGGAGATATGTTCATGAAGAAGTCGCTTATGTCTATGTCCAAGAGATTTTTGCCTGTTTTTTTCTAAGAGTTTTATGGTTTCATGACTTATATTCAGGTCTGTGATCCATTTCGAATTTACTTTTGTGTTTGGGGTTAGACAATGATCCAGTTTCATTCTTTACATCTAGCTGTCCAGTTTTGCCAACACCAGCTGTTGAAGACGCTGTCATTTCCCCATTGTATGTCCATGGCTCCTTTATCATATATTAATTGACCATATATGTTTGGGTTAATATCTGGACTCTCTATTCCGTTCTACTGGTCTGTGGGTCTTTTCTTGTGACAGTACCAAATTGTCTTGATTACTGTGGCTTTGTAGTAGATCTTGAAGTTGGGAAGTGAGATGCCCCCTGCTTTATTTTTCCTTCTCAGGATTGCTTTGGCTATTCAGGGTCTTTTGTGGTTCCATATGAATTTTAAAACTATTTGTTCCAGTTCATTGAAGAATGTTGTTGGTATTTTGATAGGAATTGCACTGAATCTGTAGATTGCTTTAGGCAGGATGGCCATTTTGACAGTATTAATTCTTTCTAGCCAAGAGCATGGAATGAGTTTCCATTTGTTAGTGTCCTCTTTAATTTCTCTTAAGAGTGTCTTGTAGTTTTCAGGGTATAGGTCTTTCACCTCTTTGGTTAGGTTTATCCCTAGGTATTTTATTCTTTCTGATGCAATTGTGAATGGAATTATTTTCCTGATTTCTGTTTCTGTTAGTTCATCATTAGTGTGTAGGAAAGCAACAGATTTCTGTATATTAATTTTGTATCCTGCAACTTTGCTGAATTCAGATATTAGTTCTAGTAATTTTGGAATGGAGTCTTTAGGGCTTTTATGTACAATATCATGTTGTCTGCAAATAGTGACAGTTTGACTTCTTTACCAATCTGGATGCCTTGTATTTCTTTGTTTTGCCTGATTGCCATAGCTAGAACCTCCAGTATTATGTTGAATAACAGTGGACAGAGTGGGTATCCCTGTCTTGTTCCCGATTTTAGAGGAAAGGCTTTCAGCTTCTTGCTGTTAAGTATGATGTTGGCTGTGGGTTTGTCATATATGGCCTTTATTATGTTGAGGTACTTGCCCTGTATACCCATTTTGTTGAGAGTTTCATCATGAATGGACGTTGAATTTTGTCGAATGCTTTTTCAGCATCTATGGAAATGATCATGTGGTTTCTGTCCTTTTTGTTTAGTGGTGGATGATGTTGATAGATTTTAGAATGTTGTACCATCCTTGCATCCCTGAGATGAATCCTACTTGATCATGGTGTATGATCCTCTTGATGTATTTTTGAATTCACTTTGCTAATATTTTGTTGAGTATCTTTGCATTCATCAGGGATATTGGTCTGTAATTTTCTTTTTTATTGGGGTCTTTGCCTGATTTTGGTATTAGAGTGATGCTGGCTTCATAGAATGAGTTTAGAAGCATTCCCTCCTCTTCTATTTTTTGAAAAACTTTAAGGAGAATGGGTATTATGTCTTCTCTATATGTCTGATAAAAGTCAGTGGTGAATCCATCTGGCCCAGGGGTTTTGTTCTTGGGTAGTTTTTTGATTACTGATTCAATTTCTTTGCTGGTAATTGGTCTGTTTAGATTTTGTGTTTCTTCCTTGGTCAGTCTTGGAAGGTTGTATTTTTCTAGGAAGTTGTCCATTTCTTCTAGGTTTTCCAGATTCTTAGCATATAGGTTTTCATAGTACTCTCTAATAATTCTTTATATTTCTGTGGGGTCTGTTGTGATGTTTTCTTTTTTTCTGATTCTGTTGATGTGTGTTGATTCTCTTTTTCTCTTAATAAGTCTGGCTAGAGGCTTATCTATTTTGTTTATTTTCTCAAAGAACCAGCTCTTGGTTTCATTGATTTTTTTCTATTGTTTTATTCTTCTCAGTTTTGTTTATTTCTTCTCTGATCTTTATTATGTCCCTCCTTCTGCTGACTTTAGGCCTCATTTGTTCTTCTTTTTCCAATTTTGATAATTGTGACGTTAGACTATTATTCATTTGGGTTTGTTCTTCCTTCTTTAAATATGCCTGGATTGCTGTATACTTTCCTCTTAAGACTGCTTTCGCTGCATCCCACAGAAGTTGGGGCTTTGTGTTGTTGTTGTCATTTCTTTCCATATATTGCTGCATCTCCATTTTAATTTGGTCGTTGATCCATTGACTATTTAGGAGCGTGTTGTTAAGCTTCCATGTGTTTGTAAGTCTTTTTGCTTTCTTTGTACAATTTATTTCTAGTTTTTTGCGTTTGTGGTCTGAGAAGTTGGTTGGTAGAATTTCAATCTTTTTGAATTTACTGAGGCTCTTTTTGTGGCCTAGTATGTGGTCTATTCTGGAGAATGTTCGATGTGCACTTGAGAAGAATGTGTATCCTGCTGCTTTTGGGTGTAGAGTTCTGTAGATGTCTGTTAAATCCATCTGTTCTAGTGTGTTGTTCAGTGCCTCTGTGTCCTTACTTATTTTCTATCTGGTGGATCTGTCCTTTGGAGTGAGTGGTGTGTTGAAGTCTTCTAGAATGAATGCATTGCAGTCTATTTCCTTGTTTAATTCTTTTAGTATTTGTTTCACATATGTTGGTGCTCCTGTGTTAGGTGCATATATATTTATAATGTTTATATCCTCTTGTTGGACTGACCCCTTTATCATTATGTAATGTTCTTCTTTATCTCTTGTTACTTTCTTTGTTTTGAAGTCTATTTTGTCTGATACGAGTACTGCAACACCTGCTTTTTTTTCTCGCTATTGTTTGCATGAAATATGTTTCCCATTCCTTGACTGTTAGTCTGTGTATGTCTTTGGGTTTGAGGTGAGTCTCTTGTAAGCTGCATAAAGATGAGTCTTGCTATTTTATCTATTCTGTTACTCTGTGTCTTTTGATTGGTGCGTTCAGTCCATTTACATTTAGGGTGATTATTGAAAGACACATACTTATTGCTATTGCAGGCTTTAGATTCATGGTTATCAAAGGTTCAAGGGCAGCTTCTTTACTATCTAGCCGTCTAACTTAACTCTCTTATTAAGCTATTATAAACACAGTCTGATGATTCTTTATTTCTCTCCCTTCTTATTCCTCCTTCTCCATTCTTTATATGTTAGGTGTTTTATTTTGTACTCTTTTTTGTTTCCTTTGACTGCTTTCATGAGTAGTTGATTTTATTTTTTGCCTTTAGTTAGTATTTGATTGGTCTGCTTTCTTTGGTGTGATTTTATTTTCTCTGGTGACATCTATTTAGCTGTAGGAGTGCTTCCATCTAGAGCGGTCTCTTTAAAATATCCCATAGAGGTGGTTTGTGGGAGGCAAATTCTCTCAACTTTTGCTTCTCTGGGAATTGTTTAATCCCTCCTTCATATTTAAATAGTAATTGTGCTGGATACAGTATCCTTGGTTCAAGGCCCTTCTGTTTCATTGCATTAAGTATATCATGCCATTCTCTTCTGGCCTGTAAGGTTTCTGTTGAGAAGTCTGATGATAGCCTGATGGATTTTCCTTTATAGGTGACCTTTTTTGTCTCTCTGGCTGCCTTTAATACTTTGTCCTTGTCTTTGATCTTTGCCATTTTAATTATTATATGTCTTGGTGTTGTCCTCCTTGGGTCCCTTGTGTTGGGAGTTCTGTGGACCTCCATGGTCTGATCGACTATATTCTCCCCCAGTTTGGGGAAGTTTTCAGCAATTATTTCTTCTGAGATACTTTCTGTCCCTTTTTCTCTCTTTTTTTCTTCTGATATTCCTGTGATCGAATATTATTCCATTTGGATTGGTCCCACAGTTCTCTTAATATTCTTTAATCCCTGGAGATCCTTTTATCTTTCTCTGCCTCAGCTTCTCTGTATTCCTGTTCTCTGATTTCTATTCCATTAATGACCTCTTGCACCTCATCCAGTCTGCTCTTAAGTCCTTCCAGAGATTGTTTTATTTCTATATTCTCCCTCTGTACTTGCTCCTTTAGCTCTTGCATATTTCTCTGCATGTCCATCAGCATGGTTATGACCTTTATTTTGAATTCTATTTCAGAAAGATTGGTTAAATCTGTCTCCCCAGGCCCTCTCTCGGGGGTTGTCTGGGTAATTCTGGACTGGACCAAATTCTTCTGCCTTTTCATGGCGATAGAGGTAGCTGTAGGCAGGTAGCGCGTGTGTCAGCTTGGAGAACAAAGTCCTTTCCTGTTTGCTGGTCACCTTGCCCTTCTCCGCTGCCTGTGTTGGTTACCTGCACACCTGGAGCAGCCTCCAGATTAATCCCCTAAGCTGCTGTGGGCCGAGTTGCCATCATGGTGTCCCAGAGCACTGCGGGGAGTGGCAGGCAAGCCGGGTGTGCTCTCCTGTGAGAATGGCACCCCTCTGCCTGTGCTGGGCAGCTGTGTGCCAGCAGCGTCCTTTGGGTCTGGCCCGGGCAGCTCCGCGCCAGGAGGAGATTCTGGGTGGTTGCTGAGGGTGTGGCTGCTCCCAGGCCACTTGGCTGCCACCGGCTCACGTGCCCGCTCCTGGGCTTCTTGGCCACCATTGCTGCCGGTTTGCCCACCCGCTCCTGGGTCACTCTGCCGCCACCACCACTGGCCTGCATGGCCGCTCTCATTCTACTGGGCTGCTGTGTCAGGGGCCGCGCCATCCAGGGGAATGACTGGCAGGTGCTTATCGCCATGAAGGTCTTCAGAGCTGCGCTGCCACCCAGGGTGTTAGGGTGCCTGGAGTTACCTGGGATTCCCAGCTGCTGGGCTGAGTGTGCTGGGATGCTTCTGTCCAGCTGTGAGGTCACTGTCCCTTTAAGACTTTCAGAAAGCACTCGCTTTTCTTTTGTCTCAGGGGAGCTGGTTGCAGGGACCCCCTCTCAGATTTTGCTTTTCCGTTTCTTTAATATCCAGCACACCGTGCACTGTGTGTCTGTGATCCTGGTGCGGATTACTAGAGCTGGTTGTTTAACAGTCCTGGGCTTTCACTCCCTCCCCGCTCCGACTCCTTTCCTCCTGCTGGGGAGCTGGGGTAGGGGGAGCGCTTGGGTCCTGCTGGGCCGCAGCTTGTATCTTACCCCCTTTGTGAGATGCTGAGTCATTGCAGATGTAGATGTAGCCTGGCTGTTGTACTGTATCCACTGTTCTCTCTTTTAGGAATACTTGTATTTGTTGTATTTTCAAAAATATATGTGGTTTTGGGAGGAGATTTCCACTGCCCTACTCATGCCACCATCTTGGCTCCTCCCCCTAAAACCACTTTTAACAAGTCCACACCCTAAGCCCTTTATCAGCTCCCAAAAATTCTCAACTGCCTATAAATCCCCTAGACAAGGCACCACCCCAGGGCTCTCTTGTCGCCTCCTGGTGTGAGCCAGAAGCTCTGTCCTTTCACTGTATCTCTCAATAAAAGCCTCTTCCTGGCTCTCCTACTTTGGGTGTTTGCTAAGTTCATTCTTTGACTACACAAAAAAGAACCCTGGCATCATTGGGTCGAAGAATTTATACATATACAATTTTGAAGCATAGTGCCAAAGTGCATCCCCCAAATGCTCAGCTTACACTCCAATTAATATTGAGAGACAGGCTGTTTCCCTCCCTGTGCCCATATTAGGTACTATCAATCTTTTACAGTTGTGCTTGTTTGACCGATGAAAAGTGGCATCTTGTTTTGGCACTTGCTTCGTTAATTATGAGTAAGGTGTAGTAGTTTTCTTTATGCTTATTGGTCAGCTGTATTCCTTTATATGTGAACTGTTGAATTTCTTTGTTTTTCTTTTGGGTTGTAGGTATTCTTTTTCTGTTGTTATTGTTAAGTTGAATCAAAGGGACTCCTTTTTATTTGTTTTTGTGTTGCAAATATTTTCCCCTAGTTTTTCATTTGCCTTTAGACTTGGTTTATTGGTTTGTTCACTTATTTAGGCATGCATACATTTTGATAAGGGACAGGTAAAGACATAAGGTCAGGATTTGTTTTTTAGAAGAAAATTTGTGACATTATTCAAATAACTAGATACTCCGTAATGTCAGCCTTTGTTGGGAATGTTAGTAACACAACAACAAACCTCTTTTGAGGCCAAAGGCCCTGTCTTGTTTTTATGAGCCTTGTTCAGCAACTATCACAGGCCTGGCAAGCACCCAGCAACCTACCTCTCTCTCACCCCCACTTATATTGGAATTGAAATGAGATGTATTAGAACTGCTTGTTATTCTAGACTATACTTTCTGTTTAGGTGTTCCTCAATTTATGAATTGAGTTATATTCTAAAAATCACTTTGAAAGTTAGCTATCTAATTTCACTGTAGAAATAATGTACCCAGGTTCTTATCTTTGCTCTCAGTTAATTAATTCATGAAGGTCAGTTTTTTCTTTTTAAAATGCAAATTCAAGATATTCTGTAATTTTAGCCTTAATGTACTTTAGTATGCATCCTGAAATAGTAGGGATATTTTCTTATATAACTGTAAAGCCATTTTTCTAGCTGAATTCTTTAGCAAAACTCAGTAATTTCTTACTGTCATCTAATACTGTATCCATGTTCAGATTTCTGTCTCTTAAAAGTATCTTTTTACACTTGGTTTATTTGAATCAAGATTGAAGCAAGGTCTACACATTCCATTTAGTTGCTAGATCTCCTAAATCTCCTTTCTCTTCTTCCTCTACTTCCCCTCCCTTATCTTAGTTTTTCATATCCATTTACTTGTTACAGAAATCAGGTCCATTGTCCGATAGTGTATCTCTCATTCCAGATTTGTCTGTTTGTGTTCTCATGTTAACTTGTTTCTCCATCCTCCGTATTTCCTGTAAAATGGAAGTTAGCTCTACAGACTCAGTTATATTCAGATTCAGCTCTTTTGAGGGATTTGGAAATGCTGCAGTGTTGTGTACATCACATTGCTTCATCTCAGAAGGTTCATAATGTGTTTGTGCCCTACTTCAGTGATGTGAAGATTGATCCATGGGTTCAAGTAGTGACAATATCACTTAGGTTATAAACTTCCCTGTCATCCTTTTATCTGTCAGTGAATCTATAGTTTCATTAGGGGTTGTAAATGGGGATTTTTAAAAAAGTTGTCATTTCTTCCACACTTGTTAGCTGGAATTTGAAGTCTGTTTTATTATTTGGGAACCTGACAGTCAAGAATAACAAGGCTATTGTGGGAAAACACTGTCAGAACAACTTGTGATGCCAGGAATACATATTTCTTTGCTGTAGTTCTAGAGGTTTAAACAAGTGTGATGGTCTCTTGTCAGCCTGGCTAGGCTTCAGCCCCCAGATGTTCAGTTCAACACTAACCTAGGTGTTACTGTAAAGGGATCTGTAGATGTGAGTAAAATCCACAATCAGTCGGCTTTTAATTAGGGAGTTTTTCTGGGTAATCTGGGTGGGCTTGATTCAGTCAGTTGAAAGGCATTTGAAGCAGAGCTGAGGCTTCTCTGACAATGAAATTCTGCCAGTGGACAGCAGTTTCAGCTTGTGGCCGAGAGTTCCAGCATGCCCTTCCTTGACAGCCTGCCCTGCAGATTTGGGAATTACTTAGCCAGTCCCTACAATTGCATAAACCAGTTTTTTACAATAAATTTCTTCATACATATCTCATACTGGTTCAATGCTGGCTGGTGCCAGGAGGAACTCCTGAGTCCTGTTCTCTAACAATGGAGTGAGGAGTGGTGGTAGGGGTCAGAGAAGCTACTTTGTTGTGGGCAACCACATAATTTATTGTTCAAGCTGGGACTTCTGAAAGAGAACTGGGGAACTGAGAAGATGGCACACTGAAACAACAGGTGTCAACTGGTACTGTCTTGGGAAGGTTAAATCATGTGGTCATTCTGTATGTCAGCCAGTGGGGATACAACATCAGTCTGACACAGCCCCTCCAGGAGCTTGTAGTCCAAGGGAAGTCAGGTAAATCAACAGACGTTCCCAGATAGTTTTTTAAGGGATGTGACAGTTTGTAGTTGTGTTTATCTGGAGAGAATGGGAGGGTGACATTCAGAGAAGCCTTCATTGGCTGAAGCAAAACCTAATTTTACCTCCAAAGATTAAGCAGGCTTTGAACAAAATGAAGTGGGAAGGGCATGTACACAGTTCATGTACAGAGAACCACACAGGTGAAAGGTCAGAGTGAATTAGCATGGCGCATTTGGAAAACTGCCGTTATGGTTTCAGTTACGGGACTAGAAGAGGGGAGTGAGCAATGAAAGATGAGGTTAGTCAGGCAAGCAAGGGACATATCATGATGGGTCTGACATCCATGCTAAGGGTTTGGAACTTGTCTTCAAGATGGTGGGAAACTATTGCAGGATTTTAAGCAGTGCATACCATGACCAGATTATCTTTACAGAAAAATCATATTTTGTAACATCTTAAAATTGAGAGTGGAGAAAAATTGATAATAGGGTGACTACTCAAAGGCTCTTGAAATGATCCAGTCAGTGAGAGTGGTGGAAAGCTGTGGCATGAGGAGATTAAGGAAGCCTTATTGACAGGACTGATTGGATTTGGGGCCCGAGGAAGGGGTGAGCAGTCATCTGGAGTGGCTCCCAGGATCCTGGTGCTGATGACCTCTCTGAAGTAGAGCTTTGAGGGGAGGAGGTGATGATGCCTTGAGTTCTGCTGGGGATGCTGCGCACCCGTCCTTTTCCCTGGTGGGTACCGTAGTTTTTAATAAGCAGCTGAGAGGAGGGAAGGTGTGGCAATAGAGCCTGTAAGGATTGCTGGGCAGGGTGTCCCCCGCCCCTTAGTGTCAGCCGAACCTTACTCTGAGGGATGAAGGGAGATTTTCTCATGCCCTCTTCCACTTCTTACCTATGCAGCCGGAGCTTTAGGAGTGGGTGGAGGGATAAGGAACACCTACAGAACTTGGAAGGGGAGGAGGAGCAGAGGTATGTGAGTTCTCCTTTCTCGTACTTGGATCTCTTACCATGTACGACCTTGGGCAGATTATTGAGCTTCATTGGGGCTCAATTTCTTGTCTGCAAGAAGTAAATGAGTTAATGCACATGGAGTACTTAGAATAGTACTTAGAATAGTACTTAGAATAGTACTGCTCATAGGCAGTGGTGTTCAAATGTTTGTTCTTTGCTCTTGCTGCTAATACAATGCATTCAACTGCTTCATTCTGGAATCTGAGTAGCAAAGGAACAGGGAAGTTTCTGTAGCTCCCTCCTTGCAACTTTTTCTGTGGTCAGTAAAAGCCAAAATTCTTTATGCTAACTCAAGTCCTCAGGAACTGTCTATATATAATATTTGAAGAACTCATTTGATTTGGAAGGAATTTATGATAATAGAAGAACCTTTATTTTTTATTCTGCCTTGCTGTTTTTTATTTTTAGTTAGGAAAAAGACAGTGGTTCAGTTCAGGTTTAATGAAGGTTAATTATTCTTACTCTCTTGTTTTCAGTATTCACCCTAACTCCTTTTAACAATAAATAACTGCTTGTTTATTGGGGCTTAGGGACAGGGAGTAATTGCAGGAAAAGTCCCCATCAGGATTCTGGAGAGGGAAAATATTTTCTGATAGAAAAATTTGACTGAAAAAAATTCATATTTAAGTAAAGTCCTTTTTGGTGGTTTTTTTTTTTACTTGCAGTATTTGTTAAAAGCCAAATTACTCTATTAAAATATGCCCTTATTTAAATTGAATGATTGTGTATTTTAATTACTATTTTAATATAGTTCATGCTTTTTGAAATAACATTCAAACAAAAAAGAATGAAAAGTTTAGAAAATGAGTTTGCTTTGATCCTATTCCCTAGTCCCTGCCTGTACTCATGGAGAATGTCTGTTTTGTGTATGTCTCTTTCCAGAGACATACACCTTTTTCTACATACCTATATATACAGGTTTTAAAAAAATCAAATGGCATATGTTAAACACATTATATATTATATACAATGTTCTATGACTTTTTTAAACCACTTCTCATGTGTGTCACTACATAAATATTTACTTATTTATTTTTAATATTCCCTTGGTTGGATGTGCTGTAATTCATTTCACTGTTTCCCTATTGATAAATATTTAGATTAGTATTTCCAGTATTTAGTTACAGGTTCATTCAAGAAATGTTTATTGACTTCTAGGAAGTACTAGTGAACAAAATACAAAAATTCCTGCTCTCATGTAGTTATCTTAATTTTGAAGGTGGACAGACAGTAAACATATAAAGTAAATGTGTCAGATGCTATTGCAGACTGTAAGGTAGAGAAGAAGGGGAGTGCTGGGTGTGATAGGAGTTGTGTGCAGTTTAAAATAGGATAGTCGGGAAAAGTTTACCAATAGGTGACATGTGAGTTGAGATCTGGCAAAGGAGAAGTAATGAGCTCTGAACTGGTGAGGCACAAGCATTCTAGGAAGGGGAGAAGAGGTACAAGAAATACAAGCCCTGAGGTAGGGGCATGCTTGATGTGGAAGGGAAAAGCATGAGGCCATGGTGGTTAGCGCAGAATGAGCAAGGGATAGAGTGGGAGAAGATGAGGTTGCAGAGAAGGCACCAGAGTCAGGGCTTTTTGGGCCACTTTAAGGACTTTGCCTTTTACTGAGTGAGCTGGCAAATCTTTGGAAGTTTTCAAGCATCAGTGTGATATAATCTGGTTTATATTTGGAGTGACTATTCTTCTGCTTTTTTATAATGAACTATTGGAAGGAAACAAGCAGGCCATTTAGAGAGGCTATTGCAACAATCCAGGGAAGACACAATGATGGTTTGGACTAGCTTGGACCAGAGTTGTGGCAGTAGAGGTATTAGGATGTGGTTAGATTATGGATATATTTTAAAGGTAGGGTGAGAGAGGAGTCAAGGACCACTGTGTAATTTTAGATCTGAGCAATTGGAAAGGTGGACTTGCCATGAAATGAGATGGGAAGACTATGGTAGGCAAGACTAGGAATTTGGCTTTGGGCACATTACTTTTGAGAGTCTATTAACATCCAACTAGAGGTAATGAGTAAGTAGGCATTTGGCGATGTAAATGTGGAGTTCAGTTGAGAGCTCAGGGCCAGAGATATGAACCTGGGAGTCATCAGTTTATTAATACAGTTTAAGCCCTGAGCTTACCTAGGGAGTAAATTAGAGAAGAACAGAGAATCAAGGATAGTCCTGGGCCCTTCATGGTTAAGAGTCTGAGGAAGTGAGAAAGATGCAGCAATGGAGATCAAAAAAGCAGCCTGTGAGCCAGGGGGGAAACCAACAAAATATGATGTCCTGAGAACCAAACGAAGGGAGCCAGCAGGGTCAAATGATGACAGCTGAGAATTAACCATTTAATTTAACATTGTGGCTGTTTGGGTGTCTTTGACAAAAGCAATTTTGAATGAGAAGTAGGGGCCTAATTGAAGTAGATTCAAGAAAGAATGGAAGGAGAAGAATTGGGACTGGTAGTGTAAGCAACTCTTTTGAGGAATTTGTTCTAAAAGGGAGATAGAAAATGGGCTTTAGTTAGAGAGGAATGTGAAGTCAAGATGTTTCTTTTGTTTCTTGTCCAAGATAGAGAAATAAATATTTAAAGCTTATAGGTAATGAGCTTGCAGAGCGAAAAATTGATGCAAGAGAAATTGGAGGAAATTCAGAGATTTGAGGAATCCATTTTCTTTCATATGCATGTACACAGGGATTTCTGGAGGCCAGATTCTTAAGAGGATTTCCTGAGTCAAAGGGTATGTGCATTTGAAAAAACTACCAATTCATATTCCATTTTTAGTGTATACTCTTGATAACATTGAACTTTGCTAGTCTTTAAAATTATTGCCAATCTGATGGGTTTTATGCTTTGTAGAAACTCTATATAATCTAACTAATGCTTTGTTAGGTTTTAGCAAATATTTTCTCCCAGGCTGTTTCTTGCCTTCTAACTCTGCTTATGGTATAGTTTTGCCATGTAGATGTTTTTTCAGTTTTTCTGTAAAGTCTGTCATCCATTTCCTTTTATAGCATTTGGTTTTCATTTGGATTATATAAATACTTTATATAATCTTTTAATACATTTATATGTGTATCTTTTTAGTTTTAGTTCATTTGGAGTTTATTTTTGTGTATGTTAGGAAATAGGTATCTAAGTTTCCTGTCTTTTTCTATGTTCTTAAACAGTTAAATACCGTTAAGAATTAACTGTTTCTTGAAGGTTTGGAAGAAATTATCTATAATATCTTCTGAGCTTGGATCCTTTTTGGAGGGTAGACCTTTGACTTTTAAATTTTTTCCCTGTGCTTAATGATCTATTTGGTTTATGTACTTCTTTTTACATTAATTTTGGTAATTAATTTTTTCCCCGAACACCTCATTCTTCCAGATTTTCAAGTTTACTGGTTTAAAATTATCCATAAAGGGAAGAAATACTGTCTTCTCTATATTGGCAGTATATCCTTTGTATTTACACCTTTATCTGGGCAGCAGATGTTGGAGCCACCCTTTCACAGCTCTGGAAACTGGTTTAGCTGTTTTCAGTCCTCATGGTCCATGTCTTACCGCCCTTCATCTTGGAGTTATTCCTAGATTCTCCCCTTTTATTCATAAGGGATTGCAGGCTCCTTGGCTCTGTTTCCTATCTGGCTGACCCCATTTGCTTTTTAGCTTACAAATACTTCTACTGTTGAGGTCTGCTGATGGGTATGTACCCTTATTGGCTTCCAGCATTACTATGTACTTACTTTTATATTTCTTCTACCATTTTGGAGAGATTTAGGGAGGAAGGAGAGACAAATATGTATCTTCAGTTAGCCTTTTGAAGTGGGAAGTCACAGTTCTGTCCTGTGTGGTTTTCCTTGTCAGAGTCCTCTCTCTGGTAGTTGCACAGTAGTGGAATAGTAACATAACACATGTAGTGATAGTCAGATGGACTTCACTTTCTTCTTAAATGAAACCAGATGTCTAAGTGGAATATAGTAGTTGAGTAGAAATGTTGATATATTGTGACTAAATATTCAAATACTACGTTTTAAACTTAAATTATATAGTTGTAACATTAGATCATTAAACCAACTTCCTTTTTTTATGGTTGAGGTATTTGAGGCCCAGAGGCATTCAGTGATTTATGAAAGGTGACATAGTCAGTGCTCAAGCAAGACACAAAGCCCGGATCTCTCTTTACTTCAGTTCTGCTATGCTCTTTGCTGTTTCATACATCTTGCTGTTTTACTTTACTGTGTAACGAAAGAGATATTTTCAGCTAATAAAAAAAATTGTTTTAAACCTAAAGGTGGTATGTATGGCTTGGAATTACTTCTGTGATCTGGTCTTAGATACCATATTTAATAAATTGATGTACATTTTGCTTTTTTCACATAGATATTAAATATTATGACATAAATGTGAATTTTAAAAGAATGAGCTGTCAAGGTATGTTCTAGCCTAGATGGAAACCATATAGTTTATTTCTCCCAAGTTTCTTCTTTTATGCTTATAGACTTTATGTGATTTATGGCCTCTTTGAATTTCTTATTAATATTTTAAAGATGCTTAAGAAATATACATAAATATAGGCTTGAAAAATGATTTTTATGATAAATAACATATTTCAGACTAGGATTTCTAATTTTTTAATTTAATATACTATGCTGCTAGATCACGACATTTAGGAGGCCCAGAGACAGTCAGTGGTTTATCTAAGGTGACAAAATTTAGACATGTTAAAATATATGTTTTTCCAAAAAAGAAATTTGCTCATCATTTTTTTTTGACAAGCATTAACCATACTTTCATTGCTTTGCTTGGTCTTAACTTCAACAAAGTCTTTTAAATGAAAGATTTTTATTATTGATATTCCATGTTTTGTAGTCATGTCTTTAGTTCTTGAAAAGCATTGAGGATTTGGTATGTGTTGCCTTAGAGGACGTGGATGGGACTCCTCCCCTCACACCACCCCAAGCAACTCAAAAAGAAAGGAAATTTGAATGTAATTGCTATAGGATTATATTCTAAGGAGATTTGTTTAATTATCTTCAGGTTTGAACTTCTTTAGTTAATGTTGAAATATGTGGTATGACTATTGATTTTTTTTTTTGGTAACCTAAAGAGTAATGAGTTTAATATTTTTCCAGTTGGTCATAATGGCAGAAGAAGAAATTAATGAAGATTATCCGGTAGAAATTCATGAGTATTTATCAACATTTGAGAATTCCATTGGTGCCGTGGATGAGATGCTGAAGACTATGATGTCTGTTTCTAGAAATGAGTTGTTGCAGAAGGTATTTTAAAAATGTAATTTCTGAAAATGTAATTCATAAAACAGAGTGCAATGTTCTGAAACATATAGAAGAAGATATAGATTAATGATAATATGCTCCTTTCCTCTATTTCAATTTTATAAGTATTTGGATATCTTGAGGGAAAAAAACAAAACAGAAATCCAACCTCAGTAAATATTTCCTAATTATAATTTTATTTTGACTTGGTTTTGAAAAAAAGGAGCACATTCTTTGACAGACTTTATCTTTGACCTTTTATGCATTTCAGTGATGTTATCAGGGTTTCTGGAAACCCTGTAGGACAAAAAGAGTAAATTGACTTTGACAGTCTTAAACAAATCTCATTATGTTTCTTTTGTCTTTGGTATTGCCTAAGCATTTTAGCCTGCTTCTTTATACATAAATGCCTCATGTACAATGTTTATGTTGACAAATTACTTTTGACATACACAGCCCAGATCATAACTACTGAAATCAAAATAATCCAAAAGAATTTTTCTTGGATTATACACATTCCTTGTCTAACTGAAGATGGTACCCTGAAGTGAAAATCTGTGGGCAAAAATCACTGGTTAACAAAACATCTTCATACTACACATCATTTCCAGATCGTTTGGTTATTGAATTATAGGAAGTGAAAAAGAAAAGGAAATTTCTTTGATACATTGTGTTTGGTGAAAGTTTATAATATTATGTAATGGTGCTCAAAGTCTGTGTGTTTTTTCTTTCTTTTTTTTTTTTTATAGTTGGACCCACTTGAACAAGCAAAAGTGGATTTAGTTTCTGCTTACACATTAAATTCAATGTTTTGGGGTATGTATATTACCTTGAAGTTAATTAGAAAGCAAATTATTTATTGTGTCAAAGGTGATTTATTTTTTAAATGCTAGCAATTTATATACAATTACACTTTATAACAATTTTAGTAGTTAGATATTTATTTCTTTTAAATCAGTATACCAGATGCCTACGAGGCAAACATAATTTAACATTACAAAGAAGTTGAATAATTTAATATTTAATCATTTGTGTGACATTTCTTTTTTGTGAGTAACCAGAGTTTCTTCAATGAATATATTCACATTTTATTCCATTAATTCTTTCTCTTATAGTTTATTTGGCAACTCAGGGAGTTAATCCTAAGGAACATCCAGTAAAGCAGGAATTGGTAAGATTGCACTGAGTTCCTTTTTATTTTATGTGGCTGTTTATTGTGGTAGTCCTGAAGTTAGTCATAGTACTTTTATCACACTAATTTTGGAGAACAAAATTATTTAGATTTGAAATTATGAAAGTGAGCTAGATTTCATCTGTCTTTAGGTTTTTCTTTTTCTTACCTTTGTCAGAGAATTGGTGTTCTGTATATTATATAAATCTCTGGATGGGAAAATGTTACGATTCTAGTAATTATTTATAACTTTCATATTATTTTATCTATAAATTCTTGAAATCCTGTTCATCTCTACAACTGCCTTTTTAAAAAACTCTTATACAATTCTTGAAAGTATATTCTAGTTGATTTACTAGCAAAGACGGGAAAGTTTCTCCTCCACCTTTTCAATTCTTCCATTAATTCATTTTCTCAGCAGTAAAGAATCCAGTTCAGTAACAAAGCTAAAAGCTTTTTTGGCACCAGTTGTATGTGTACTGTCCAGTAATTCTGCATTAGTGACATATTTACAACCTGTAATAAATCTTCTGGGTTTGTCTTTGTATTCCATTTAGATGTATAAGTACAGTGTATAAGGTCTGGTATCTTGGAGTTTTTGCTGACTTTGAAAATTAAATCAAATCATCCAATTTGAAAGAAAAAATTAGAAATCAAACTTATGGTTACCTTCTTGACTTGGCTTTATGAATAAGAATATTAATAAATTTTTCTTTGTTTATAAAATATAAGGTAAATATAATGTGAAATACATTTGACACTATTATTGTTCTCAAGTCTTATCGTGGTTGATATGTGTTATTTACAACTTCGCACTTGGTCATTTATATTTTAAAAGATGAGTAAACCAGATCTCTGTCTTCATTTTTTAAAAGTGGGGACTAAGGCATTTCTTCTTTTAAAGTTCTTGGGGGAAAAATCAATTTATTTTTAAATACAGAAATTGTGAAAAATACATAAAGCAAAAATATAAAGTAGTGTCGTACACAGGTCCTGATTTGACCAGTGATACTAGCTTTAAAAGTGATATGTTCTGAAGAAGTATACATTGTATCATCTGTTTCACTTTCTAATATGGACTTTACATTTATAAAATTACCTTTTTTTTTCCTTTATCACGCTTATTTGGAGTATTTTAATACTTGATTCTGCCATCGGAAAAGGACAAAATTATCTGTCTTTCTCCTTCAGAGAACCCCCTTATGGAGGAGTATATTCATATTCTGGACAAGGGTTTGCAAATAAAAAGCATACCTGTTTTCCTTTTCTGATCTGTGACAGGCATCACTGGTTGATCACAGAGTAGTATATGAGAGGAAACCATACATATCATGAATGAGGAAAGGCATTGAAAATAGTTTATTCATTTTACAACTATTTGGGCACCTACCTACTGGTAGCCAGGCATTATTTCCAAGTGAGATGATTCCTCTGTGAATAAAGCCAATAAGTATTCCTATTTGGGCAGATGACAGACTATCTAGTGGAGGGAGACAAACAATTAACATAATAAAACAAACAATAAATATGCAATATGTTAGAAAGTTATATGTTATGGGAAAAACATAGTGCAGGTTAAGGGGGATTGAGTGCATGGGTAGGATTGCTACTGCAAGAAGGGAAGGCAGGCCTTTTAACAGGGTTAACATTTGAGAAGATTGGAAGGAAGAGAAGGGTTAGTTGTGTGAATATTTGAGGGAAGATATTCCAGGCAGGGCCAGGTGTGTGTAACGAGGACTTTGGCTTTTATTCTGAGAGAAACGGAGCCATAATAGAGTTTTGAGCAGAGTTGTTAATCTTTTACAATTAAAAAATTCTAAGGTTCTGCATTTTTCTCTATATTTTGATTATTTTAATGAAAACTTGCTTTGAAGCATGATCAGTCATTTACTCTGATATTTTATGGCTCTCGTTATCTTTATTTCTCCAGAATACAGAATAGCCCTTTATTCTGATTAATGGCCTCAGGAGATTCAAAGTGGTATGGCAACCTATTACGTTTCTCACCTTGTAAAGTCTGATTAGAACTGTATATCTCATTAGAAAATATGTGCTTATCAGTCAAACTGTGAAATTGAATAAAAGATCTTACATTCTCATTCTCATTTTAATTGTCGTACTAGAAGGTAACATAAAAGACTAAATACTGCCTCATTTATTCCCTGTTTAGAAAATTTCAAGAGAGTTTAGTTTGTATGTTGCAAGTATGTGAGAGCTCTGTTTTAGATTATACAGTTCAGATACATAAGAATATGTGCATTTAGGCTAATGCTAAATTAAAAAATGTATAACCACATATAAACAATTCAATGTTTATCTCTAATAGTGATGTCCTAGACTAGTTCTTCCTCTTTTGAAACACTCAGAACACTTCTGAAATGACTTTTAATGTCTGTATTCCTTGCAGACTGTGAATTCCGGGAGAGCATGAAACATATTTATCCTGTTCACTTGTACTTACTAGCACCACTCAATAGGTAGTAAATACATATCTGCTGGATTTAACTGATGTGTAGTATAATAAAACTTGGTGGTGAACAGCTAGTAAATCTATTGCCTTTTTTTTTTTTTATCTTTAAGGAAAGAATCAGAATATACATGAACAGAGTCAAGGAAATAACAGACAAGAAAAAGGCTGGCAAGCTGGACAGAGGTGCAGCTTCAAGATTTGTAAAAAATGCCCTCTGGGAACCAAAACCTAAAAATGTGTCCAAAGTTGCTAATAAAGGAAAAAGTAAAAATTAACCTTTTGGTTTTGATGTACATGTATTCAAAAAGTACTTCACTTTTATTGTTTTCCACACAATAGGTGATTATGTAACAATGTAAGGTTTAAATGTATTCTTTATTGAATTCATATATAAAATTTATATTTTAAATTTGTAATGCTAAATACTCCCCCTGCCCAGGAGGATTAAGTTATTGTTACTGATTTTTTTTTTTACTGTAGTGCACTATGAGGTCTTTAACATTGTTTTATGCTATATATTTTATCATCTCTCTTGACAAGACTCTTATTTCCTTATAAAGGTCAGTCTTTCAAGTACCATTATATAATCAACTATGAAATTTAAGTTAAATGTTCCATGTAAACATTTGTCTATTTTAAATGAATAATGACTTTATGAAGTATGCTATCTGAAGGTTGAAGTTATAAATATACTGGTTTTCACTGTATAATAAGAAAGAATGAAATGTCTGGGTTTTTTTTTCTATATAGTTACTTCATGTTTTCATGGTTTGGGGAATTACTGCTTTTTTTTGATATTTGAAGTGTGAAATGAAGACGTTAAGGTTTTACTTTAATTCTTGGCACTTTGCTTCTATGTCCCATCTAAAGTAAAATATATTCTCATTAACTTTAGATGGGAAATGAGGTTCTATATTGATGGCTGAATTTGGCATGATGGCTGTATACCCTGTCAAAAAACTGTGAATATTGTGTAGCTAACCTGGTTATTCTTATATTTGAGTAAATTTTGAAATTAGAAAGATAGGTTTTAGAAATCATTAGTAGAGAAATTCTTGAGTTTTTGTTCCTGATGCATAGTGCTCACAGTTCTCATGCTCTTTTTAAATCATATGGTTACATGTTTTTAAGGCTATATCAAGTACATACAGGTGTTCAGGAACAACATTCTATATTAAATAATGCCATTAAGCAGAGGAGAAATCCAAAGAAGATATATTGTGTTTATATTCTGTTTTATTTTTCTGCAGTATTTGTGAGAGAATTCTAAATACTAATTTTTTTTAAATGTCTAAGCCCATGAGTTTTAATAATATTGTCCTTAGTGCTTTCAGCCTTTGAATCTACACCAGTATGTGTAGGAATGCCAAGTATGGTAAAGTGCTTCAATTTTTGAGAAAGAAGTTGTTAAAATTTTCTGTGTGATTAATTTTCCATAAGTAACTTTGAATAAGTGGATTTCTTGATTTATGGTAACAGATATTGGAAATGGTCTTAAAATGTAATGGATTTTGTAAAGCATGTTGAACTCATTCTGTAACATATGAAGAAGTCACTGATAGATGCAGAAATTCTTCTGGCTCAGCTGTCAGACAATATTTGAAGTGGGTAGTTATTTTTACTTCTTTTTTCATCTTTATCCTCTCAAATTTCTAGCTTTTTTAAGAAAGTCACCTCTTCATGGGAGAAATAAATGTTATTAAGATAAGTGTAGTGTACGTGTGGCCTCGTGTTATTTATTCCAAAGAAACTTGTAACTTGTATTTCTGTATATTTTCTAATTTCATAAGGAAAAGTTAAATGAAAAATGTCATACAGTTGCAGAAAATCATTAGCCAAATTATTGGTTTGTGAAAGTCCAACTTTTCTGTTGAATTGGAGATCCTTAGGTGAATAATTCTTTCAGTGTTTATTAGTAGAAACAAAAAATAGTTTGGATATATTTTATTTTAATTGTCATTTAAAATACAACTTAGCACATAACAAGGAGCTGAGCGGTAGTAGTGCATTGGGCTGCTCATTTGTTTATTCAGTCACTAATGTTTAATGACATTTACATTGCTAAGTACTATGTTAGGTTCCAGTAAGACAACTCCAGCTTCTATTGTATTTTGTAAAGTGTTATGAAAAAAGTACTCTTTTCGTTCAGTTCAGTTTTCAGAGTTAACTGGAAAATTTATGACAATTTGTGCTCATTAACCTTAATCAGAACCATAAAGGTAGTGAGTTGATCTATTTGACTATGGTACAGTTATTGTTAACATAGTTTGTTCTAAATGACAGTCTGCTCTAAGTTTAGATGTTAATTATATCTTTTATTAATCTCTTTGGGAATTAACAAGTTGGATAGGTTATAGCTATAGATATTTTTAAGATTAGAATTATAGACTATTAATCTAACACTAAATAATGAGATTCTGTCTTAATATTATTTTAAGTACAATTTTTTTCTTGTTCATAGTTTTAGGCTGGGAATTCATTTTAGTAAAGTAGAATATGTTAAGAGGAAAATTGAAGCTTGAATTACGGCTTACATTCCTGGAATTGGGAGGTTATGGCAAGTTGATTGGTTTTTAAGATACCCTGCAGATTAAAAAATTGTTCTACTTAGCTATTAGAAATGGAATAGTATTATTCCAAAATAAGCCTTTTAAAATTGACTAGAAATATAGGAAAAGCTTCAGAAATGGACATTGTATTGAATATAGATACTTTTTTGTTAAATAGGTCATCAGAGAAAAATGTTTTAGGAATCACTAAGTTTATGATGTAGTCAAACTATAACTTTATGAAATGTCAGAAATTCTGGCTTTACAAAGTGACATTAACCAAGAAAGATTTGAGCAGTGATTCTGATACGCATCCAAGAGCTAAGTGTGGTATATAAAGGGAAGAAAAAGAGGCAACCATGTCTCATTTCCTCATCACATAATAAATTTGCTCAGGTAAGTTTGGTGGCCTTTTTACCAAATGACCTTGGTGGCAACTTATTTTATATGAATTATATCAATGTACTTTACTAATAAAAATATTTCCTCTATATCCTGCTCTAAAACTTTCCAGTTTTGGAAAAACAAACCATATTTTGTTTATTTTATATATTAGCATTTTATACTTGTCATTAAAAATTACATTAGGGGGAGAAGTACACAGGACTTTATAATAGATTTCTGTAGATTTGTTCTACTTGATTAATTTATTATATTGCTTGTGAGTATCTGACTTGATGTGCCTGTTTAAAGTGTTTATCATAATTATGGCATAATTTTTAATATAACCAGGAAGAGTAGAAGACTAGTCAGAAAAGGGGATAGTTAGAATGATATCTGTTGGCAACTGAGGTTTAATTATAATTTTCCCCCCTCAATCCCAACCCACAAAAGGCCAAAAACCAAAACCAACATAGCTTTCATATTACTCATTTGATCATAAAAGGTTGAGAAAAGATCCTAGCCCCCCTTCCCCATAAACCTTGATGTTAAGCGAACGTATCAGAATAACTGCATGCAAGGTGTCAGTTTGGTAAAGTGATATATTTCAGACAGTATACAAAATTTGATGGTGGAAAAATAAGCTTTTATAAATGAAACATTTAAGAGACTTTTATTATTTGCTATCAGGTTTGTGTTTCCTTTAAGGTGCACCATTTCAGTTTGGCAGCTGCAATAAATGACTGAAAGAAATTGAAGATGATAATTCAGCATTTCAAGATGCCTCTGCTGAAATGAATATAGACCAATCCAGAGCTTGAATTTAAAGTTTATAGTAATACAGTATTTTAAAGCCAAGTATGCAGGAAATTCATGGTGATAGGATTTGAATGAGATGATTAGGAGAAATAGAAAAGAGTATCTTCAGTTCCTTATTATGTGGCTGTTATCTATTGAGAGGTTATGTTGAAAAATGTTACTGTAAGAACAGAGGCTTGTTATAAACAATTTACTACAGTGCACAATTCATCTTGGATCTTGTCCAAAGAAGTTTAGTTATTAAAGTAACAAAAGAATTATTACAACAAGAATTACCTCTGAGTTAGTGCTGTAGCAGTGGATTGCCTATACACCCTGTTGTAATGTATCTGGCTGATACTGTTTCATTTACTGACCTTTGTTTTCTCTAATAATGGATTCCTTGACTTAACTTCAATTTATAAATCATCTACTATCCTATTTCTGATCATTTCTTCCCTATTATTTTTCCATCAAGCAAGATATTACTAAAAGTATGTTAAAAATAGTTGCTGGGTTTTGTGGGTCTTCCTATTTGTGAGTTTTAACATTTGTGACTATGACTATTTGTGAGTGACCTTTGAGGTCCAGGGGGGTATACAGTATTTCTTATTTACTGCTAAATCCCACATAGGTAGCTTTTATTCAGCTGATGATTTAACCTAGCTAACTTCTCAGCAACCACAACTTTTTTCCCTAGTTGCAGTCTCTTCATTTATTCACTCATTCATTCATTCATTCATTCAATAGTTACTGAGCTCCTGTGTGCCAGGTTCTGTAATAGGTGTGCAATTTAAGCAGTTACCTAAACAGTGTGTAGTGATTGGAAGATGTCAAACTTCATCATGTGAAAAATGGCTGCTATTGGTTGAATTATGGTCCCCTCATGCATGTGTTGAAGTCTTAACTTTCAGTACCTTATAATGTAACCCTATTGAGAAATAGGATGTTTGCAGATGTAGTTAGTGGGATGACATTAGGGTGGGCCCTAATCCATTACCACAGGTGTCCTTATTTAAAGGGGAGGTTTGTCCATTTTTCTCCTTGTTCAAGGGGAGCCCCATTTGAAGATGAAGGCAGATTTCCACCTATGCTTCTGTGAGCCAAGGAATGCCAAGGATTGCCTGCAAACCACCAGAAGCTAAGTGAGGGGCATGCAACAGAACTTCTCAGCTCTCAGGGGGAACAAACCTTGCCAGCGCTGAGACAGTACATGTTTGTGTAAACCACCCAGTTTATGGCTCTCCAGCAAGCTAATACAGTTGGCCACTAGAGGAGAGCAAATAAATGATTAATAGCTTGGATATGAAAGTACGTGTAAGAAACAGTGACACAAGATGAAAATGTAATTTTGAAGAAAGGCAGGAACCTTTGTAAAACTTACTGAGGAATATTTTTGTATGTGGGCAAAGATCTCAGGACTTAGACCATGAAATACTCTTTCTGAAGCCCAACTGTTCAGACTTTTCTAGCAGACATTGTCAGTTCTCATTGAGCGTGCCATCTTTTAAACTTCATTTTGGTTTGAAGAAACTCATTTTCCTGTAGGAAAGAGAACCCTGTCAGGGGTCTGTGGAGGGGAGATTTTCACCAGTCCTGTAACTACTATGTACCATGTGGTCTTTTCCTAGTATAATGCAGTGGTCAGGTTAAATAAGTACTTAAAACATCTCACACAAGTTGCATATAATTTGTGCTCATCCAAGAGTATACAAACCACTTAAATACGTTCATCTGGATAGAGGTGTTTTTTAAAAAAAGTCTTAAAATTGTTTTTTCCAACTTTTTAACTGTTACATATGTTACTAAGTTTTCTTTCAAGTTAGGTATTAGAGAACTCAGAGGTTGGTTTTTACTCTTAATGATTTGGGCCCTGTTTAATTTTTTTAAAAGTCATGCATAGCTGCTTACTAATTCTCAGTTTTTAGAATCTACCAGTAGGTTCAACATGGAAGGTAACAATGTAAAGAAAATCAGCCTTGACAGAATAAAAGAAAAGTGTAGTAGACAGAAGTGAGTTTGAAACGGGGAGGAGGGGAGGACATCCTCGTATGGGGGAAGCCTAGGGGCAGCCCAACTGTGATGCATGAATGTGGTTTTATTTTAGTCATCAGGGTAACAGCTATCTTCTTTTTAATTCTTCCATCAAAAACTGGAAGGAGTAGAAGTGGAGTCATATAAATTAAATCCTCATTTTTAGGATGGGGAGTTAATAGATGAGGTCCAATGAAAAGCAGCAATGTAGGTATGCATTAGAAGGTAATCATGAGTATTAAAGAAATTATTTAAAAGTAATAAACCTTCATGAGAGCAGAGGCGAAGTGGGAGCACAGATTTTTGTTTGTTTGTTTTGGTTACATACATGATTTTTTTTTGGTAATAAGAACTGATAAGAAAGTTGTACTGATTAGCAACATTTGTTCAAAGCAGCAGCGTGACAATGGGATAACCCAGTGAAATAACCTTCATTTTTGAAATGTTAGACAATAAATAAAACTCTTCAGTGATGGGAAAATAATAGAAGAACGCTTACATGTGGTAGTACGTATTTCATTGTCTAAAAAGAAACTATATAAAAGTGTCTGCAGGCATTTAATAATGTCCCTACATTTGGGCCCAGTTTATTTTTATTATAATTTTAGACAAGTTGCTTTCCAGATATAGCTAGAAAATAAGAATTTTTACTTGAAAGTGGCTTTCTTCCTAATCTGTCTGTCATGCTGTTTTGAAACTTGTAAATATTACTCAAGATAAAATTAGACACAACAACAATAATAGGTAATGTGTAAGTGAGTGATCTTTATGTGAATGTCGTAATACTGCTGCATAGGAAGATGGATTTTATTTTACTTAATTTTCATTAAAGGCTAGTTCTTAGGAAACAGTTATTTTTAAGATCTGTTTTCTCATTGCAATCTAGATTTTAATTGATTGTTTAGTATCAGAAGTTATACATGTCAGCAAAAGGTAAAGTTTTTTAGGATTTGCCTATGAACAATTACAATTGGGGTTTAACGTATTGAAATTGCTAGATTTTATCTATCACTTTAAAAATTTTTAGAAAGCACTAATGAAGACTAACATAGTGTTTTCTTAACTGTTGGCATGCCTTAAAGTCATATTTTAGCACAAGTTGCTATTTGAGGTTACCCAGCTACATTATGTTGTGTAAATAGATAACATTGGAAATACATGTAATTGAATTTTACTCTCTCACTTAGCTAGGGATTTAAGGTAACTTAAAATGAATATAGTAACTTAAAGAAAGTAAGGTAACTTAGAATAAAATAAACATTGAAAATGTTAAAAGTAGCTTTTGGAAATAGTGTGTCTTTTAATCCTTTTAAGGGAGGTTCTATGTACAGTTTAATATCTTAGACACTGATTTGCTAAGTTTAATTCTTATGTACTGCCCTGAAATTTACAGAAGCATTTGAAATAATCTTCAGCTATAATTGTATAAGATGTATTCATTGCCTAAACTCCCCTTTCCATTTTGCCCTTATATGTCATTTTAAAGAAATTAATAAACTTTATTTTTTAGAATGGTTTTAGGTTCACAGTGGAAAGTGACGAGTATTCCCATATACCCCCTGCCCTCCACCGCTAAGAACATTCCTCCATGGGAGTGGTACAGTTACTATTGATGAACCTACACTGACACCCCTATCACCCAGAATCCATAGTTCACGTTAGGGTTCACTCTGGTTGATGTACATTCTGTGGCTTTGGACAAATGTATAATGACATGACATGGATCCATACAGAATAATTTCACTGCCCTAAGAATCCTATGTGCTTTGCCTATTCATTCCTTTCGACCCCCCAACTCTTGACTACCACTGCTCTTCCTTTTTTATTTTACTTTACTTTTTTAAAATTAACATACCATTGATATACACTATTATGAAGGTTGCACATGAAAAAACAATGTGGTTATACTACACTCACCTGTGTTACCATGTCCCCACCAAACCCCATTGCAGTCACTGTCCATCAGTGTAGTAAGATGCCACAGTCACTATTTGCCTTCTCTGTGCTACACTGTCTTCTGCAAGATCCCCCCCACACCATGTGTGCCAATCATAATACCCCTCAATCCCCTTCTCCCTCCCTCCCCACCCACCCTCCCCCACCCTTCCCCTTTGGTAACCGCTAGTCCCTTCCTGGAGTCTGTGAGTCTGTTGCAGTTTTGTTCCTTCAGTTTTGTTTCATTATTATACTCCACAAATGAGGGAAATCATTTGGTATTTGTCTTTCTCCACCTGGCTTATTTCACTGAGCATAATATCCTCCAACTCCATCCATGTTGTTGCAAATTGTGGGATTTGTTTCTTTCTTATGGCTGAATAATATGCTATTGTGTATATGTACCACATCTTCTTTATCCATTCATATACTGATGGACACTTAGATTGCTTCCATTTCTTGGCTATTGTAAACAGTGCTGCAATAGACACAGGGGTGCATCTGTCTTTTTGAATCTGAGAAATTATATTCTTTGGGCAAATTCCTAGGAGTGGAATTCCTGTGTTAAATGGTATTTCTATTTTTAGTTTTATTTATTTATTTATTTATAATCATTAATCTGCAATTACATGAAGAACATTATGGTCACTAGACTCCCCCCTTCACCAAGTCCCCCCACACAAACCCCATTACAGTCACTGTCCATCAGAATAGTAAGATGCTGTATACTCACTTCTTGTCTTCTCTGTGTTGCCCATCCCTCCTTATGCCCCCCCAACATTATACATGCTAATTGTAAGGCCCCCTTTCTTTTTCCCTGCCCTTATCCCTCCCTTCCAACCCCTCCTGCCCAGTCCCTTTCCTTTTGGTAACCGTTAGTCCATTCTTGGATTCTGTGATTCTGCTGCTGTTTTGTTCCTTCAGTTTTTCTTTGTTCTTATACTCCATATATGAGTGAAATCATTTGATACTTGTCTTTCTCCGCCTGGCTTATTTCACTGAGCATAATACCCTCTAGCTCCACCCATGTTGTTGCAAATGGTAGGATTTGTTTTTTCTTGTTGCTGAATAATATTCCATTGTGTATATGTACCACATCTTCTTTATCCATTCATCTACTGATGGACACTTAGGTTGCTTCCATTTCTTGGCTATTGTAAATAGTGCTACAATAAACATAGGGGTGCATCTGTCTTTTTCAAACTGGGCTGCTGCATTCTTAGGGTAAATTCCTAGAAGTGGAATTCCTGGGTCAAATGGTATTTCTATTTTTAGTTTTTTGAGGAACCTCCATACTGCTTTCCACAATGGTTGAACTAGCTTACATTCCTGCCAACAATGTGGGAGGGTTCCCCTTTCTCCACATCCTCGCCAGCATTTGTTGTTCTTAGTCTTTTCGATACTGGCCATCCTAAATGGTGTGAGGTGATATCTCACTGTGGTTTTAATTTGCATTTCTCTGATGATTAGTGATGTGGAGCATCTTTTCATGTGTTTGTTGGCCATCTGAATTTCTTCTTTGGAAAATTGTCTCTTCATATCCACCCATTTTTTAATTGGGTTATTTGCTTTTTGGGTGTTGAGGAGTGTGAGTTCTTTATATATTTTGGATTTTAACCCCTTGTCAGTTACATCATTTACAAATATATTCTCCCATACTGTAGGATGCCTTTTTGTTCTGTTGATGGTGTCCTTTGCTGTACAGAAGCTTTTTCAGTTTGATGTAGTTCCATGTGTTCATTTTTGCTTTTGTTTCCCTTGCTTGAGGAGATGCATTCAGAAAAAAGTTGCTCATGTTTATATTCTGGAGAGTTTTGCCTATGTTGTCTTCTAAGAGTTTTATGGTTTCATGACTTACATCTAGGTCTTTGACCCATTTTGAGTTTACTTTTGTGTATGGGGTTAAACAATAATCCAGTTTCATTCTCTTGTATGTAGCTGTCCAGTTTTGCCAACACAAGCTGTTGGAGAGGCTGTCATTTCCCCATTGTATGTCCATGGCTCCTTTATCATATATTAATTGACCGTATATGGTTGGGTTTACATCAGGGCTCTCTAGTCTGTTCCAGGTCTATGGGTCTGTTCTTGTGCCAGTACCAAATTGTCTTGATTACTCTGGCTTCATAGTAGAGCCTGAAGTTGGGGAGCATAACCCCCCCAGCTTTATTCTTCCTTCTCAGGGTTGCTTTGGCTATTCCAGGTTCTTTTGTGGTTCCATATGAATTTTACAACTATTTGCTGTAGTTGTTGAACAATGCTGTTGGTATTTTGATAAGAATTGCATTGAATCTATAGATTGCTTTAGGCAGGATGGTCATTTTGACAATATTAATTCTTCCTATCCATGAGCATGGGATGTGTTTCCATTTATTAGTATCTTGTTTGATTTATCTCATGATTGTCCTGTAGTTTTCAGTGTATAGGTCCTTCACTTCCTTTGTTAGGTTTATTCCTATGTATTTTACTATTTTTGATGCAATTGTGAATGAAATTGTTTTCTCAATTTCTCTTTCTGCTAGTTCATCATTAGAGTATAGGAAAGCAACAGATTTCTGTGTACTAATTTTGTATCCCGCAACTTGGCTGAATTCAGATACTAGTAGTTTTGGAGTGGATTCTTTAGGTTTTTTTATGTACAATATCATGTCATCTGCAACAGTGACAGTTTAACTTCTTTATCAATCTGTATGTCTTTTATTTCTTTGTGTTGTCTGATTGCCATGGCTAAGACCTCCAGAACTGTGTTGAATAGAAGTGGAGAGAGTGGTTGTCCTTGTCTTGTTTCTGATCTTAAAGGAAAGGCTTTCAGCTTCTCACTGTTAAGTATGATGTTGGCTGTGGCTTTGTCATATATGGCCTTTATTATGTTGAGGTACTTGCCCTGTATATCCATTTTGTTGAGAGTTTTTATCATGAATGGTTGTTGAATTTTGTTAAATGCCTTTTCAGCATCTATGGAGATGATCATGTGGTTTTTTTGTTTATGTGGTGGATGATATTGATGGATTTTCTAATATTGTACCATCCTTGTATCCCTGGAATAAATCCTACTTGATCATGATGAATAATCTTTTTGACGTGTTTTTGAATTCGCTTTGCTAATATTTTTTTGAGTATTCTTGCATTTATGTTCATCAGGGATATTTGCCTGTAATTTTTTTTTGTGTGTGTGGTGTCTTAGCCTGGTTTTGGTATTAGGGTGATGCTGGCCTCGTAGAATGAGTTTGGAAGTATTCCCTCTTCTTCAACTTTTGGGAAACTTTAAGGAGGATGGGTATTAAGTCTTTATGAAATATTTGTTAAAATTCAGCAGTGAAGCCATCTGGTCCAGGAGTTTTGTTCTTAGGTAGTTTTTTGATTACCAATTCAATTTGATTACTAGTATTGGTTTGTTCAGATTCTGTTTCTTTCTGGGTCAGCCTTGGAAGGTTGTATTTTTCTAGAAAGTTGTCCATTTCTTCTAGATTATCCAGTTTGTTACCATAGAATTTTTCATAGTATTCACTAATAATTCTTTGTATTTCTGTGGTGTCTGTAGTGATTTTTCCTTTCTTATTTTTGATTCTGTTTATGTGTGTAGACTCTCTTTTTCTCTTGATAAGTCTGGCCAGGGGTTTATCTGTTTGGTTTATTTTCTTGAAGAACCAGCTCCTGCTTTCATTGATGCTATTGTTTTATTCTCAATTTTATTTATTTCTGCTCTAATCTTTATTATGTCCCTCCTTTTACTGACTTTGGGCCTCATTTGTTCTTCTTTTTCCAGTTTTTTAATTGTGAGTTTAGACTGTTTGTATGGGATTGTTCTTCTTTCCTGAGGTAGGCCTTTATTGCAATATACTTCCTTCTTAGCATGGCCTTCTCTGCGTCCCACAGATTTTTGTGGTGTTGAATTATTGTTGTTATTTGTCTCCATATATTACTTGACCTCTGTTTTTATTTGGTCATTGATCCATTGGTTATTTAGGAGCATGTTGTTAAGCCTCCATGTGTTTGTGGGATTTTTCATTTTCTTTGTGTAATTTATTTCTAGTTTCATAGCTTTGTGGTGTGAGAAGCTGGTTTGTACAATTTTGATCTTTCTGAATTTACTGAGGCTCTTTTTTGTGGCCTAGAATATGATCTATTCTTGAAAATGTTCCATGTGCACTTGAGAAGAATGTGTATCCTGCTGCTTTTGGGTGGACAGTTCTGTAGATGTCTGTTAGGTCCATCTGTTCTAATGTGTTGTTCAATGCTTCAGTCTCCTTATTTTCTGTCTGATTGATCTGTCCTTTGGCGTGAGTGGAGTGTTGAAGTCTTCTAGAATGAATGCATTGCATTCTATTTCTCCTTTTAATTCTGTTAGTATTTGTTTCACATATGTAGGTGCTCCTGTGTTGGGTGCAGACATATTAATAATGGTTATATCCCCTTGTTGGATTGACCCTTTTATCATTATGTAATGTCCTTATTTGTCTCTTGTTACTTTCTTTGTTTTAAAGTCTATTTTGTCTGATGTAAGTACTGCAACACCTGCTTTTTTCTCCCTATTAGTTGCATGAAATATCTTTTTCCATCCCTTCACTTTTAGTCTGTGTATGTCTTTAGGTTTGAAGTGAGTCTCTTGTAGGCAGCATATAGATGGGTCTTGTTTTTTAATCAATTCAGTGACTCTGTGTCTTTTATTGGTCATTCAGACCATTTACATTTAGGGTGATTTATCGATAGGTAAGTACTTATTGCCATTGCAGGCTTTAGATTCATGGTTACCAGAGATTCAAGGTTAACTTCCTTACTATCTAAGAGTCTAACTTAACTCAGTGTACTATTATAAACACAATCTAAAGGTTCTTTTATTTCCCCCCCTCCATTCCTTCTGCCTCCATTCTTTATATATTAGGTATCATATTATGTACTCTTTGTCTATCCCTTTTTATTACCTCTGGTGGCAGCTATTTAACCTTAGGAACACTTCCATATGTAGCAGTCCCTCCAAAATACATTGTAGAGATGGTTTGTGGGAGCTAAATTCTCTCAGCTTTTGCTTATCTGGAAATTGTTTAATCCCTCTTTCAAATTTAAATAATAATCTTGCTGGATAAAGTATTCTTGGTTGGAGGCCCTTCTGCTTCATTGCATTAAATATATCATGCCACTCCCTTCTGGCCTGAGAAGTCTGATGATAACCTGATGGGTTTTCCTTTGTATATGATCTTGTTTCTCTTTCTGGCTGCTTTTAATAGTCTGTCTTTATCCTTGATCTTTGCCATTTTAAGTGTTATATATCTTGGTTTTGTTCTCTTTGGGTCCCTTGTGTTGGGAGATCTGTCCACCTTCATGGCCTGAGAGACTATATCCTTCCCCGGATTGGGGAATTTTTTAGCAATTACTTCCTCAAAGACACTTTCTATTCCCTTTTCTCTCTCTTCTTCTTCTGATACCCCTATAATACGAATATTGTTCCATTTGGATTAGTCACACAATTCTCTCACCTAATTTCTATTTCATTTATTGTCTCCTCCACCATATCCAATCTGCTTTATAACCCTCCATTGTGTTCCTCAATGATTGGATCTCCATCCTAAATTTTTTCCTGAGTTGTTGAATATTTTTCTATACCTCCAGTAGCATGTTTATGATTTTTACTTTGAAATATCTTTCAGGAGGATTTATTAATTCAGTCTCACTTGATCCTTTTTCTGGTGTTGAGATTTTGCATTAGAACCAGGGTCCTTTAATGTTTCATATTTGTATGTGGCACCCTCTAGTGCCAGAAGCTCTACTCTCTGGAGCTGCTCAGCCCCTGGAGCGATGTCTGGGGTCACAGAGTGGTGCTGGTGCTTGGGGGTAGGAAAGAGCTGTTTCCTGCTTCCTGGCTGCTATGCCTGTCTCTGGTGCCAGAACCAGTGGGCTGAACACACAGGTATAAGCCTCTGTGCTTTGTAGTTGCCGTAGGCAGGGCTTCCCTCTGGCTGGCCTGATGCCAGGACAGGGGCTACCAGTTTGCAAGCCAGGTGCGGGTTGGCCAGGAGGAAGGTGCAGCAGGCTGCATATCACAGTGGAGGGCCTTGGAGCTGCGTAGCCAGCCAGGGGCATGGGGTGCCTGAAGATTGTTTTCAGTTCCCAACCTGCTGGGCAGAGTGCACCCGGACAATTTTGTCTACCTGTCCTTTCTCCTGAGCAGTAAGCTCTGTGAAATCCTTGCCTATTTAGCATCCCTCTTGCTTTTAGGAAGTCTCTCAGACTGCCTACCCAGATTAGCTGGATATGAATCCCTGTTTTCCACAAGCAGCTGGAATCTCAGTCTCTCCAGGTATTCCACCTGTCTTAGCTTTCCAACCCCACTAAATCACCAGAGCACCGTGCAATGTAGGTTCATGCTCCCAGAGCAGATCTCCAGGACTAGGTGTTCCACAGTCCCAGGCCTTCACTCCCCCCGCCCCCCCCGCTCTGTTTCTCTTCCTCCTGCTGGTGAGCTGGGGTGGGGGAAGGGCTTGGGTTCTGCCAGATCAAGGCTTTGGTACGTTACCCTGTTCCATGAGGTCTGTTCTTTTCTCCAGGTGTATGCAGTCTGGTGCAGCCTTCTTTCCTGTTGCTGTTTCAGGATTAGTTGTATTATATTTTCATATATGTGGTTTTAGGAGGCGGTTTCTGTCTCACCTCTCATGTCACCATCTTTAATCATCCTCAGTCGATCTTTCTACTATCTCCATAGTTTGGCCTTTCCCGGAATGTCAGGGAGTTGGAGTCAGGCAGTATGTAGCCTTTTCAAATTGGCATCTTTCACTTGGTAATAGGCATCAAGTTTCCTCAATGTCCTTTCATGGGCTGCTGGCTCATTTATTTTCAGGGCTGGATAATATTCCACTGACTGGATGTAGCAGTTTGTTTATCCATTCACCTACTGAAGGACATCTTGGATGCTTCCAAGTTTGGCAATTGTAAATAAAGATGGTATAAACATCTGTGTGCAGATTTTTGTGTAGATGTAAGTTTTCAACTACTTTGGTTTAGTTAAGACCAAGATGTGCAATTATTGGATCATGTGGTAAGAAAATGTTTTAAGTTTTGTAAGAAACTGCCAAACTGTTTTCCAAAGTGGCTGTGCCTTTGTGCATTCCCATCAGCAATGAGTGAGAGTTTCTGTTCTACATCCTCACCAGCAGTTGACAGTGTAATTTATTTTTAAAGCTTTTATTTGTAGATTCTGCCATACATTTTTGTAGAGACTCAAAGCAAAAAAATTATTTAAGTGATGAAAGGTGATACAGAAAAATCTTTTGCTTATTGATGAAATAAACTGGAACAGAACTAGCACGTGCATCCTGAAAAGCTGGCTGTTAGTTCATTCTAAATAGGACTTGGCCTTTAATTTAAAATGCATCTTAAAACTTCTAAACTTACCTACTCACTGGAAGACATTTTCAATGTATTCAGATTTTACAGTGCCAAGAATTGGAATCATCTTCCACAAATATATATTTTTGTCATAAATATATGTGAGTTGGGAAGCACGAGTGAATTTTTAGTGGGCTTTGCTTTTAATTCTCTCTTTACCAACTGTTTCAAATATTTTTGCCTTTTGTCAAGATCAAGTGAGTACTGGATTGTCATTTTCACCTCTGGAGTCCAAGCTCAATGTTTACTACTTTTTGTGCTAGTATCTATAATTAAAGCATAGGTTATTCAATGTCAAAAATGGCTACAACTGAATAAAAAGATTCTCCAATTCTTACTTTCTGAATTAAAATTGTTTGGTGTGTATTAATGTTGTGCATGGTCCCTCTGTGAGGCTCTGTGCATTTATGGAAACTAACACCGAATGCTTGCCGTGAATGATCCACTCTGTTACCTCATTTGTGATCTATACAAGCTGACTGAAGTAGGTATTAATTACTGTTTACCAGGTTACTGAGGCTCAGGTTAGGCCTTGTCCAAGATTACATAATTACAGTATTTTTCCCCCCTTATACACGGTTTTGCTGTCCGCAGTTTTAGTTGCCCCCTGTCAACTGACGTCTGGAAGCAGATGATCCTTCTTCTGGCGAATTGTTAGAAGGTCGACATCAGCCTAACGCTCCGTCACAATGCCTACGTCATGAACATCCAGTGGGCATTTTCTCTCACATCATCACGAGAAGGGTAAGTATAGTACAGTAATATTTTGACAGACTACATTTGCATAACTTTTATTATAGTATAATTGTCCTATTTTATTATTAGTTACTGTTAATCTATCATGCCTAATTTATGGAGGAAACTTTGTCATAGGTGCGTGTCTGTAGGAAAAACAAGTATATGTAGGGTCTGGTGCTATCTGTGGTTCACGCATCCCCTGGGGGGCCTTGGCCCGCAGGCCCGCTGCGTAAGCGAGGGGAGGATCTGAGTGTGCCCTGGAGACTGCACCTGACCGCTTGGTCAGTCATGGTTGCTGTTTGCTGACTGGCCGAATTTGCACTAAATTTTCAAGCCCTGTGTAGCTGGTTTCAGTTCTGGTTTGTCAGTGTTAAATTTGGACACCGACTTTAAGCATGATTTGGAGCTCTCTGTGTTCTGTTTCTGATGACGTGCTCTATTGCTTGTGTCGGGGATGGGAAAATCACCTGCAATTTTTGACCGGGTCTGATAATTTGCCCTCTAGCTCAGACCATCTTAAAACGATTTGAGAAACATACGATTGATATACCTGGCATATTCCTCAAAAACAAGTTGTCCCTTAAATTAATTGATTTAATGTATGGATTCTCTCCTCCCAGGCATGTAAAACATGCTCTTTATAGAAAATAATAAGGAAGTCTCCCCACTAAGAGATAATTAGTAACATTTAAAATATTTTTTTTCAGTCTATGTCCATTTATATTCAATTGCACATAAGTTTTTGTATCGTGCTTTGTATTTTCCCTCTTGATTACAATCATTTCAATGAAGCAGGTTAAGGATGTAGTTGGTTGAGGGTAGACAGGTGTTGTCGAGTGCCTTCTATTTGCTGGTGGCCAACCAGCCTCAGAATACGAAGAGTGAAGTGCAGTGTTTCCACTCTTGCTTGAATTTATAAAAAAGGGAGGTTTACCCTCAATAGTTACGCAGTGTAAAGGAACCATTCATAATGTAACTCTTCTTTAAACTTCGTCCCTTTTAATAATTTGGATTCTCATGCGTGGGGTTTCTGAAAGGTGTACTTGTTCGTCTTCCTTGGTTGCTTTTACTGATCACAACCACTTGGGGGCAGCAAAAGAACATAGAAGATTTTCTATTTTGCTTTTGTGTACACAAAATGAAGTCTATTCGTTGTATTTCATGGGTGAGGGAGAGAAAAAATCTAAACTGATTAGAACTTGACATGTAATTAAAACAGATGAGACCTCAGCACATCTCATCACTAACTGTATGTTACCATAAGTGTAAAAAATTTATACTTTATAACTAAAGCCATACTTGTAAAGTTTCTCTTTCAGTTTCTTTTAGTCACAAAGATATCTTTTGCTATTGCTATACAATTACTTTTATGCTTATAAAGGTGAACAAAAAAAACCTCCCCAAGCCAGGTACTAAGAAAAAGCTGTTTAGTAAGTACCTTGTGAACAGAGATTTTGAATGTTATGGGGCACCAGGAAAGGAGTCATTTCTTGATAGCCCATTTTAAAAAAAGCATTCTTGGAAAAAATTTGAGTTTGGAGATCTTGTTCATAGACAATGTTTTCTTTTTAAAAAATCGCTTAGTTTTCAGATTTGAAGTAATGTGAATGTCTTTGAAGACTTTGTCCCATTTCTATAAAGTCATACTGGCAAAGTTCCAAGCTGAGTAAATCTTATCTATGATTTATAGATCCAATGAAAAATGGGAAATGGTTATGAGGCAGTGACAAGGTAACAAACGCTTATTTTTTTTTTATTATTTCTTGGTACAAATATTTGACATCTGTTTAGGTGAAAATACAACTTCCCCTTTTTCCCAAACATTTTTCAATATAATACTTAAAAAAAAACCTTCTAGTATGATTTTTTCACAAAATACTTTAAACCTATCTAAACATTTCTAAATGAGTTCCACAAAATATTAAATGCAGAATGGACAGGTTGCTTTTGTCCAGAGAGCTGAGTATTGAGCAAAGCCATGGCATCATTCGGACCATTTTCCCAGATATCAGACAAGAACAGTGCTTGTATTTCTTCCCCTATTGAGCTTGGGACCTTCCCATTTGTGCTTGGGACCTTAACCCTTTTCTATTGTATTTCTTGTTGGCAACACTACTGTTGCCTTTTGATGTATATATGAAATGGCTCAGTGAACCTTATGTTATTTGACTCAGAAATGAAGTTTTGGAAAAAATAGGACTGTTTCATCCCTTAATGAGGTATATGGTCATCAGAGTCTCCATGTCCATCTGCCCTTAGCAGTCCTCAAATAAGCTGCTCCAGCAGTATTTATAGGTCCTGAGACCTGAAACCCCAATCCGAAACTATAGCTGATAACCTTCCTGGGCTTGGATTCTGCCCATCAGTGTCTGCTGCAAACCAAGAATGAGGAGAGAAAAAGAATTCTTATTTTTGCCATTCCCACACCTTAGAGCAAATTTTTTTTAGGGGTGCACTTGTCCCAATGCAAGATAGGTTTTGTGTGGGATGTATTTAGTTTCTTCTTTAGAAACTATGTAGAATCACTATGCTGACAAAGTCTATCTAATTTGCTATTTTTGGTAGTCCAGAATATTCAGGGGCCAGACGGTTGTAAATACTCATGGAAGATTTCTAGGAAAGAAAGTTCTACATACTCCCTAAGTAATAATCACCTATAAATTTCCCCTTATGTCTATCATTTGGTCACATGATTTTATTTGTGTTGACTATCAATATATTAAGAGAAATTATAATACAGTTCATTTTGAAAGTAAGTGATGGTAAAACTGAAGGTTGAGATGAAATATAATTTGTAGCTATCTTTTCACAGACTACAGAGACCCATCTTTCAAGTTTCAGGATTTCCCTTGTTCCAGACTTCTTCTTTTTATAGCTCTTTTAAATTTCATGGGATTTGATGGCCCAGCCTAAAATCACTGATTCTTGAAATATATCTTGAGGCAAATATCTCAGTAGAATATTTTTTAGTATGAATTGTGGAACATTAGAAAGAACACTACAACACAGCTTCAACTTCTTGCTTCTGTCAGTGACATTTGGCCTGGAATACATAACTGAAATTATGCATACACTTCTCCATCTGTAAAGTGGGCACAACCACGCCCATTTTTCCCTATCGGATATACAGATTCAGATGAAAGGGAGTCAGGGTTTTAGAATAAAATGTTATTTAAAATGTTATGTTCGTAGTACTAAAATTAAGATGATATTTTACATCAAAACTGGACAAATCTGAGAAAATTTCTCTTCTGATTTGTTCTCTGTTTTCTTTTTCCTAGTTCAGGTTCATAAATTAATAGTTGAAGAGTCATTCTGGGAAGCTGGAGTTCCCAGATCTTGCCCTTGTAAGGTTCTTTGCCTGGAACCTGACCCTGGAGTCTCGTGTACTCTCTTTGGAGAGCTAAGGTTTTACCAGGTTGTTTGAGAACATGGGCCAGTCCTTGAAGGAGTCAGGCTATGAAACATTTCTAACAAAGGAAATGACACCATGTTATATGAGGAAGTGTCAACCCTTCTGTAATTCACTTGGAGGAAGAAGGCCTTGCCATAAGAAATAGATTTCCCTGTATTTGTTATGAGTGAAAAATTGTTCCTCTTGACCCTGGAGCAGAGTCTACAGCAGTGGCTCTCAGCTCTGGCTCCACACGAGCAATACCCTTAGAGCTTTTATAGAAAAGCTGCTCATCCCCAGAACCTTCTCCAGAGGAGCAAGTCAGACTTCCTGGGTACCAGGCCCAGACAGTAATACTGCGTGAAGCTCCTCAGGATCTATAGTGGCCATCCAAGGTTGAGAAGCACTGACCTAGAGACTGTAATAGGGAACAACTTTGCAAAAGGTTTAGTCAAGGGAACAGTCTTCAACATCTATTGCTTTGTTCTTACCTTTACTATCTTACTCTTCCAAAGCAAACCTATAATTTGAAGGCAAACAAAAAATATACAGCAAAGATGTGCTCAAAGTCAGCCAATCTTGTGAGCTAGTCATGGCCCTTCCTCGGACAGTTCCGACTTGGCTGCATCACTTGAGTGAAGGGATGATTCCTTCCAGCCTGTCTCTTCAGTATGCCAGAAACTTACAAATGAACATTAAACTCATCTGATCCATCTCAGATACTGCTGAAGATCTTAGATAGTCGCACAAAATGAAAGAAATAGTTTCTTCAACTTGAACATGAGCCCACTCAATAATACAGGTTTTAAGAAATTGGTGGCTTCTCTGTTGTGCCTGGAATAATTTTTAAAAAAATGAACAGGAAAGGAAGGAAAACAAATCTCATTACTTAAAACATTAAAATAATGATGTTACATAATTTGAATATACATACCAACAAAAACATATTCAGGAGATATCTGTTGTATAATCAAAGCTCTCAATTTCATTGTGTGATTCAAAGAAGATTGGCCTGGGAGATAAACATACATTCTGGACTTGAGTAAGCCCTGGCTAGTTGGAACCTTGCACGTTATTTTTATTCTCACTCAACTTTAGTTTCCTTACTTAAAAGGGGGTTGCACCAGTGATCCTGGCAAGCCAGAGGCCTTTATCATCTTCATCCACTTCTCAAATCAACCCTGCCATAGAGATTTGAAATTCCAGTTAGCTATAGACTTGATTTAGAAAAATTCTGGCCAGAGGAGATAAATTTTGTGTGGTGAGTAGACAAGAATGTTGATGTCATATACTATCAATTGCATTTATCCCTTTTTATGAGGAAGATAATACAGACATTGGATTAAATTTCAAGGCTGTCTTGGAAGGACATATTACATGGAGAGCTGGGAAATATTCTTTTCACTGATTATGTTACAGTCTAATGTTTAATATGACACAATAAGTCAGCAAAGTACATGAACAAGAGTCTGACATATTTTAAAAAGGAACCTAGCAATATACTTATATGTTTGATATATAGTTGGTACTCAACAAATGTTTGTTAAATGGTGAATGAATCTGAAAGGTTGAAAAGCAATTTCCCAGTTTCCAGTGCTAATTTGAAGAGCTCCTAAAACTTACTGTTTTTTCATTATAGAATAGATATATGTTTTTGATTTAAATTGGATTTCCTTAAATGGTAAAAATTTGAGCACAGTAAAACTGGAAAAACATCATGGCACAGGAATGACCATTTTTAATTAGATAGTACTTGGGCTCATATCCTTAGGAAGTTTACAAAAGTTACAGAGAGCCTTGGAATATCTTTAACCCATTTTATTAAAACCATAATCTCAATGGACAAGTCCAAGGTAGTTTTTCCTATGGGATGTGCATCTAGTTATTCCTGTGGCTATATCAGTTATGATAAACTTGTGGCCATGAAGCACAGTTTTGTTAAGATTTTTAAGAAAGAGGACATCACTTCTTTCTGACATAATCATTTGTTGAAATTAATACCTTTAAAGGACATTATTTTGCTCCAATGAGTATTTGGTTACTTTAGATGAAGTAATTTTAACTTGAGTAACCACTTGGGAATATGAGGAGTTAGAAAGCTCTTTGTTTCCTAGCTCCTCTTACTTAAGATTAAAAAGAAAGGAAATTATCTTTTCTAAAAAAATTTTTTATTAAGGTATTATTGATATACATTCTTATGAAGGTTTCACATGAAAAAACATAAAGGAAATTATCTTGAAGCATCTTCTACTTTTACTAATGGTGGACAGAGTAAACTTGGGCTGACCATTCTGCTGAGTCCAACCTGAAGAGCTGGACCAAACCCAGCAGACAGACAGATCCCTTAAAGATCCCTGAAAGTGAGCAAAATAGTGAAGAATTCCAAGGCCAGGATCTAGACGTAGGGTAAGGCTCAGATGGGTCATCTCGGAGTTGAGGTTGCTTTTCTCCCATTTCCTGGAGATAGAGGCTGAGATGTCAAGTCATTATGCAATAGTTTTGATGCCCCTAAAGCTAATGCAACAGAGTTTGGTGGCCAAGGTCCATCAAGGTTGAGAAAGAGTTCTAGTACCTTCTTCTCCCACTTTGAGTTGGGACACCAAAAGGTTGCACTCTAGGCCTAGAGAAAGATGAATGGGAAGTTGATCTAGAGTGCTTCTATACCCAGGCCCTGGAACAACAATATCATTATCTAATGCTTCAAATTACTTCTACAAGGAATTTTGCAAATACAATATTTAGGCCATAGTAAAAAATATATGGACAGGAGACATGAATGAAAGCCAACAGAAACAACACTACAGAAAACAGATTTACAAGGGCTCCACATGTTAGAATTTTCAGATATACAATTCCAAGTAAGCATACTTACTTTGGTTAGGGTGGTAAAGGACAAGATGAAGAAATTTGGCAGATGTGGATGCTATAAGGTAAAAGATCAACTAGGAAAATCTGGAACAGATGGTTTAATGATGAACCTGAAACACCCTGTAGTTTGGTATAATGGTGGATTGGCACAGCTGATGAATTAGTGAACTGCCTAATGGGTTAATGAGAATATCCACAATGAAATATGGAGAGACAAAAGGGATAGAAAATCAGAACAGAGGGTAGAAGACCTGGAAGGTGAAGTGAAAAGCTCTCACTTGTAAGTAATTGTTGTTCCATAAAAAGAGGTGAAAGAGAGCAGAATGGGAGCAAATTTGAGTAAACTAGATAAAAGAATTTTCCAAAACAGATGAAATTCATCAAATCACAAAGAATACCTATAAATCTGAAACAAAGTAATCTAAAGAAAGGCACATTATGGTAATACTACTGACACCAAAGGTTAAGAAAAGAAAGCCAGATTAAAAAAAAACAAAGATTGCCTTTAAAGAAGGAATGATTAAACTGACAGTTGACAGAAATGATGGAAACTATAAGACAATGAAATCATATTTTAAAGTGTTGAATGAAGATCACTACTAAGCTAGAATTCTAAGCCTGTTGAAAATATCCTTCAATAATAAAGATAAGGACATTTTAGGCAAGCACTAAATTCAGAGAATTTGTCAGCAGACTCCTATGAAAGGAAATTCTAAAGGCTTTTTTTTAAACAGAAGGAAAATGAATTCAGATGGAATTTGGTAAGAATGAAGGAACCCTCCACCCCAACCCCCAAAAAAGAGTATATGGGTAAATCTAAATGAATATTAATTGGATAAGACAGTAATAGTAATGTCTTGTGGGATTTTAAATAAATAAGTAAATAAATTATGTAAAATACATGACTAAATGGCATGTAAGTTGTTAAGGGTAGATACAGGAATTAAAGGTCTTTGGTCCATCAGAGAGTAAAAGTAGCAATTTGCGCGAGATTTCGGTAAATCAGAGGAAGCAGGTTGTTATGTAGTCATCACTAAAAGAGCGCATAACTTCTAAATTAATGGGAGAGGAGCTGGAATAATAAATATTTTTAAAAGATCAAATCTAAAAGGTAGGGAAGAAATGAAAAAGAACCATAAGTTAGGTAAAGGGTACAAGTAGGAAAGTAGACTTAATCTAAAATAATCAGTCATTACATCAAATGGACTAAAATTGTCTATTGTATAAAAATTTTAAGAGCTCTGTCTAAAATATAAGGATGTAGGAAAGTTGAAAGTAAAAGGACAATTAAGTGTTTGATGTACCAGGAAGATGTAGCAATTCTAATTTTGTAATAATATAGTATCAAATATATAAGGCAAAAATTGATAGGAACTGAAGAGGTAATGGAGAAACTGACACTCTTAGTTGGAGATGTTAACACACCTCTCTCACTAACTGAGAAAACAAGCAGAAAAACAGTCATAAAAGTGTAAAAATTTTGAGTAACATAGTTAAGAAACTTGACCTAACTGACATAAAGAATATGCACTGAATCCTGTAGAATTCTTTTCAAACCAATATGGAACATTAAAAAAAATTGACTATGGGCCATAAAGCAAATTTCAGTAAGTTTCAAGTGCTTGAAATCAAACAGCATATATTCTCTGATCACAACACAAATTTGAAGGTAACAAGATAATAAGAGACACATTTCTAGAAAATTCCCACATATGTGGAAATAAAGAATTATACTTTAAATAGTCCATGAGACAAAGCAGAAATCAAAATGAAATGAGAAAAAATTTTGAACTGAGTGAAGATGTGATCTCATACCTTATGGGATGCAGCCAGTGTAGTAATTAGAAGGAAACTTACCATCTTATATGCTAACATTAAGAAAGAAGAAAACCTGATCCCATAATCTAACCTTGTACTCAAGAAGTAAGAAAAAAATAGCAAATTATACCTAGAGAAGGATGAAAAAAAAAGAAAATACTAAAGAGTAGAAATCTATGAAATAGGAAACAAATGTATAATAGAGAACATCAGTGAAGCAAAAAATTAATAAAATTAATAAAATCTTTAGCAATAATGACCATAAAAAATACATAGATATATACAATGTCAAGAATGGAAAAGGGGATGTTAACATAGATCACCTAAAGAGGTGCAGAATGGGCATTCGCTGACATTCAGCATCCATTCATAATAAGCATCTCTGCGTAAACCTGGGATAGTTGGGAACTTCCTTGGTCTGATAAAGGGTAACCGCAGGAAGCCTTCAGTGAACATCATACTTCCCCTTTGAGTTTGGGAATAACGTAAGAAAAAAGTAAAAAGTATGAGACTGAAAAATAAATGAAACTACCTTTATTTGAAGATAATAGGATTATGCACATATGAAGTTTAAAATACAGATAAATTATTATAATTCACAAATCAGTCAAAAATAATGATTTTTGACTAGGAATAAATGCAAAAAGTTTGAGGCAAGACCTCTGTTGTGGACTAATGTTTGTATACCCGCCAGATTTGTATGTTGAAACCCTAGCCCTCAGTGTGGCTGAATTGGGGGGTAGAGCCTTTTAAGGAAGTAATTAAGGTTGAACTAAATCATAAGGGTGGTGCCTCAGGTGACAGGTTAGTGCCCTTGTAAGAAGGGACACCAGAGAGCTCTCCTGCTTGCTGGCGCTCTCTGTTCATTCTCAGGAAAGTTCTGTGTGAGAACAAAGGGACCATCTGTGAGCCAGGAAGAGATTCTTACCAGGAGCTGAATTGACCGACACCTTGATCTTGGGCTTCTACCCTCCACAATTGTGAGAAAATAAATTTCTGTTGCTGAACCACCCAACCTGTGGTTTTTGTTACAGCAGCCCACACTGAATAATACAGCTTCTCTTCAGGAGACTACATTATTGAGAGCCGTTAGGATAGACCCCAATACACGGAGTAGTATAACAGTTTATGGGTTGGAGGGTAATACTTCTCTTTAAAGTGATCTACAAAAATACTTCTCACGCTTTACTGTATACACAAATAACCAAGGGAACTTGCTCAGTGTGGTTTCTGATGGAGGAGGTCTGGTTGTGCAGCATGAGATGCCGCATTTATAACAAGCTGGCAGGTGGTGCCAGTGCTGCTGGTCCTTGAACTGCGCTGACTACCAAACATGTATAGATGCAGTGAAATCAGTTTCCCTCTTCCCTATCCCATCTCTCTCTCTCGCTCTTTCTCTAATAACTAGTGCCAGAACTTCCAAGATTCTTGGCATATGTTCTGTGTTATTTCCCCTATTGCCCCTTCTCCCTCCTGAAATGTATTATTTTGAAGTAAAATTAGACATCATATCATTTCATCTAAATATTTTAATAGGAATATTTTTAAAGCATAAATACAACACAGTTATCATATCTAAAGAATTGACACTACCTCTCAAAATCATCCAATACATAGAAAGCTTTCAAATTTCCCTTCTTGTTTTCTTAAAATTTATTTATCAAGAAAACTGATGTATGGTTTTTTTTCCTCTGTGATGTGGTTTAATATGTCCTCCACTACCTATGAAATGGTATTATAATAGATCTAGATGAGGCTGATGACTTGATGAGATTGGGCTTTGATGTTGCCTTTTTTTTCAAGAACAATTTGTAGGTGGTGGTGTATACTTCCTATGGCACCCAAGAGAAGGCGCATGACATCTATTTCTATTTTCATGACATTAAGATTGGTCAGCTGCCCCCTACTCATTTTAGCCGCCATTGGTAGCCATCGCCCACATGCATTATTTCATTAGGGATTGCAAAATTGGTGATACTCTAATTCTGTCATTTTTTATTTATTAGGTGGAACTCTTCTCCTAAAAGGAAATTTTCCCTCATCTGTTATTGTTCCTTTGAGGTGTCGTTTCTACAGGAAAGAGAGAATAAATACTAGATCCTTTTCATTTGTTCACCAGCCTTCAAAATAATGTGTTGATTCTCTAGCATTCTCAAATGGTGACTTATTTTTTTTTTAAAGTATCACGATCGACTCCAAATTTTTCACTTTTACTGTGTTTCAGTTTTTATAGATGTTTTTCTTTTTGATGTTTCAGTTGTTCTACTTTGTCCAGTGGGAGGCTTTTCAAGTTGTCTGCCACATACTTTTGACACAACCCAAGTGAGTCAACCACGGCAGCCTGGCTCTGCTTAGCCCTTCTTTTCTGGTCCACTGAGATTTTTATCTGGTTTTTGAACTCAGGTTTATACTTTTCTTTTTCTGTTTTCACACTCCTTCCTTTTTTTTTTTTATGAGCAGGATGGTGAATGAAAGCATCACTTCCCTACACTTTGAGTGAAAAAACTAAGAATTTTTGAAATGATCATCCATTTGTAAGATGCCCTACATGAACACACTGAAATTTTAGTGTGTGAAGACAAAGGACACAAGTTTCATGATCATGAGACACATAGAAGGAGATGAAGGGTCCAGAAAGGGTCAGGATGAAGACTTGTGGTCCTGACCATGGTGGAGGAAGGGAACTGTCGCCATGTTTGCTGTGTACATTTCCGCCAGGTCAGCCATAGAAAAATGTTTATCATCCTCATTCTCGAATATGAGTGCGCCACTCTCAATAAATTATATTTCGCCTTCCTTAAGTTTTAGCTTTTTTAAAATTAATTTTTTTATTAAGGTATTATTGATATACACTCTTATGAAGGTTTCACATGAAAAAGCAATGTGGTTACTACATTTACCCATATTATCAAGTCTCCACCCATACCCCAGTGCAGTCACTGTCCATCAGTGCAGCAAGATGCCACAGATCCACTGTTTGTCTTCTCTGTGCTACACTGTTCTCCCCGTGATCCCCCACACCATGTGTACTAAACATAATACCCCTCAATCCCCTTCTCCCTCCCTCCGCACCTGCCCTCCCACACCCCTCCCCTTTGGTAACCACTAGTTCCTTCTTGGAGTCTCTGAGTCTGCTGCTATTTTGTTCCTTCAGTTTTGCTTCGTTGTTATACTCAACAAATGAGGGAAATCATTTGGTACTTTCTTTCTCTGCCTGGCTTATTTCACTGAGCATAATGTCCTCCAGCTCCATCCATGTTGCAAATGGTAGGATTTGTTTCTTATGTCTGAATAGTATTCCATTGTGTATATGTACCACCTCTTCTTTATCCATTCATCTACTGATGGACACTTAGGTTGCTTCCATATCTTGGCTACTGTAAATAGTGCTGCAATAAACATAGGGGTGCATATGTCTTTTTGAGTCTGAGCGGTTGTATTCTTTGGGTATATTCCAAGGAGTGGGATTCTGGGGTTAAATGGTATTTCTATTTTTAGTTTTTTGAGGCACCTGCATATTGCTTTCCACAGTGGTTGAACTAGCTTACATTCCCACCAGCAGTGTAGGAGGGTTCCCCTTTCTCCACATCCTTGCCAGCATTTGTTGTTCTTAGTCTTTTCGATGCTGGCCATCCTTACTGGTGTGAGGTGATATCTCATTGTGGTTTTAATTTGCGTTTCCCTGATGATTAGTGATGTGGAGCATCTTTTCATGTGCCTGTTGGCCATCTGAATTTCTTATTTGGAGAATTGTCTGTTCATGTCCTCCACCCATTTTTTAATTGGGTTATTTGCTTTTGGGGATTTGAGGCGTGTGAGCTCTTTATGTATTTTGGATGTTAACCCCTTGTCGGATATGTCAGTTACAAATATATTCTCCCATACTGTAGCATGCCTTTTTGTTCTGTCCTTAAGTTTTAGCTTTAAAGGACCCTTCCAGGTAATGTTTGTCCATTGATTCTTGGCTGGATGGTCTGTGTATCTGGTGCCTCAAGAATAAGCAAAAGCTGGTAAAGAGTGATCCCCAAGGACTGTCCTGCAGGGCTGATTCTTGTTGGCTCGTGCTGCTTACTTTACAATGAGAGGCCCACTATTTTAAGTTCGCAAGTTGATACTATAAAAATAATCTATTCACATCCTATTTTTTAAGAATCCCTTATTTAGTTTACATTAACTATTAGATAATATTTCAGAAGGATGTTTCCAGTTAAAATGATGCATATTTTGTGCTGAATGAAAGTGTCTGAAGTATGTTTATAATAAAAAGACAAGGGTGTGTGTGTTTAAAGTATTCTTTGGGTTTTATTGCCATCATCTTTATCTGGCATCACAAAAATCTTTGCCCTTTCTCCTTCCCAAATGTTCATAATTAATCTTTTAAGTTGGAGCTAAGTGGCTAAAAAGGAAACATATACATCAATAAATAATAACTATTTTTTGAGGTACTTTTGAAATCTGAAAGACTTTAAATTTACTTTAAATTATTTTTATTAAGCTTAATAAATAAACTTATTTTACTATGAGAACAATGGGAACTTCTTTGGGTAGGAAAGATGCTAAAATTAATTCTAGACAAATACTGCATTTTTTTTGAATAGTAGTATAATTAAATCTGTTGTCCTGTGTTAGTCAATGCAGTTGAAACAAGTTCGTCTTCTTTTGTGTGTATTATCCAAGTATTTGTTCAGAAGACTGGGCATTAAGAAGTAAAGTGTAAACAAAAAGGTAACAAAGTATCTGATAAAGCCTAGACTTCCTAAGTATATTGGATATGAGTCCAAACACCAGCCTTTGGTGGTCTCCTTACATGGACTGGGTAGCTTTAATGTGCCAGTGTCGACTGAGGTCAGCTCATTTCCTGTAACATTCTTATCTCTGCTGGAGCTTTCTGCTAATATATATATATATATATATATATATATTTCTTAACTGACACTTCAGGTAGTACTTCTTATAAGTGTTTGAATTTTCAGGTTTGTGGACAGGTGATCCAAAGCCAGAGGTGAAGGCTGGGACCCCAGAGCTCTGCCTTGCCTTCCTCATCCTGCCGTGCCCAGCAGCCTGCCGCCGTCTCCAGGAACAGGACTGAGAAGACCCTCTGATGCAGGGCTTTGGGGCCCATGAGGTGACAGATCTCCAGTGACTGTGCTACCGATGCCATAAGGTGGGTCGCTGCTGTCTCCCACTGGGTAGAATATGACTTTGCTTCGCCTTGTTCTCAGTTTTCAGTTGGACAGCTTAACTTGATATCAAGAGCTACATTTAATCCCATCTTTTAATTTTACTTTTTGCATTTCCCTCTGCTATTTTTAGTTATAAGTGTTTGATTCTTGCTACTAATGAAAGTAAGTGGTCATTGTAAATAGTCAAGCATGAGAGAGATGCAATGTAGGAAATGAATGCATGCAGCTATCCATTATAGGGGACGCTGTGGTGCCCCATGCACAGCCACTTAACACTGTCAGGTTCGGGCACACCAGCCTGACTTTCAGATGTCAACAAGTGAGCTGCTTTGCTTGAGGACTTTCCTTGAGGGCCCATTCTACCTGTGTTTGGGCTGGTGGAGGTGCTGGGGAGTTAATAGCTCTTGGGAGCCTGCAACCAATGCCTGACAGGATGTGTGAGTAAATACCTCAGCTTCCTGGCCTCTTGGTTGGGACTGCTGAGGACAGTGTTCGGCAGCCTCTCCCGGCCTTCCGTGGGGTGGTGAAGCTCTTGCTACCCACAGTGGCAAGTTCCTTGATTATACCCCCCTCTCCTGCCTTCTTTCCTTACCTGTTTCATGTCTGTACTTCGGGGGTCACCTCCCAATTGAACTACCTCTACTTGTTCTTTCCAGGAGGACCTAAGCTATGGATGGTGTAAGCATGATGCCGAGACTTTTTCTTTTCATGTGAATGTGATGAAGCAGTGCTGTTCTAGGAGCTTTCTTGAGTGCTCTTAGGGTGGAGATTCAGTCAGAGATCGTGTTCATTATTTAGGAACTGAGTCTTAAGGAGTAGGGTTGCCCCTTCCCTGTGGGCAGTCATTTATGAGGGTTTCTCTGGCTTGGCACCATTGACCCTTGGACCAGGATAGCACTGTGGAGTGGGGTCTGGCTTGTGCATTGTTCGATGGTGAGTCGGATCCCTGGTTTCTATTCACTGGCTGTCAGGAGCATCCATCACCCCAGCTGTAACAGCCCACTATGTCTTTGGACATTGCTGTGTGTCCCCAGGGCCCAGAGTTTCCCCCAGTTGAGAGCCATTGGTGAAGTGCATGTGGGTCTAATGTGGCAGGTTTGTTCAGGGCACTGGAAGGCTTTCTCATCACCCGGCAGGAAGGATGAGGCTGGCTGAAGATGACCTGAAAAGACTCTCTGGGGCCGTCCCTTGCACTGAACTGCTGCCTCACAATAAAGTAAGAAGAAAAGTAGGTATTAGAAGAATTCTTGTATGCCATTGAGGGTTCACTGGTGGTGATAATTAATCTAAGAGAAACTAATATCTTTAGAGAAGCTGGCTGGTGTCTGAAGAGACTTGGGAAGTGGCCATTGAATTTCTTAGAGTGCAGAATGGATGGAGTTCTTCAGTAAGAGGGACTTCATGAAGACCTGGGTCCCAGACTGAACAATGCAAGCTGGGAATTGAGCAAAGGGCCTTATGCTACAGTGATGCTTTTGTGTTCAAGGCTGTAGGTTGAAACCTCCTTGGGAAGGGAAGGGAAGGGAACAAACTGCTGTCAGATGTGGTGGTGACAACAGCCTAGTCTCCCATAAAGAGCCAGGAGAGTGAATGCTCGGAGGGCATCTAGGATATGGCTGGGCATGACTCAGGGTGTCTCAGAGAAATCCTATTGACTAGAAGAGGGCCAAATAAACCTGCACCTCAGGGCAAACCCTGTGTGGAGGGAAAATATCTGGGAAGACAGTGAGCAGCAGGAGATCCTTGGGGATTACCTCCCGTGTGCAGGTGGATGAAGAACATTCCATGTTTCTCCCCTCTGTGCCTTCCTGTTTGGTGCTATGGAAAACTCAATCCCAGATACAGACGGAAAGCCAAGGATTCTTTGCACAAATAAGAGTCAATCAAATTATTTCCTAGAGTGACATAAGGGTAGGGATTGGACAAGTGTTCGACATACTTTGTTTTCATACCAGGTATCAGAGATAAGACTGTCCAAGGCCAGGGAAAATGCTGGAAAAAACGGATAGATTATTATCTAGTTGGAAGTGTAGAATTCTGGCTCCTCCCTCAATTCTAGTTCTAGTTCTCAAAGGCTTGACCACCCCTTTCATACACCCTGGAACTTATTCCAGACTTGTCAGAGCTGTATTTTTATTCATGTAAAATATGAAGAGGTATCATTTCTTTTCAAAATGACACCACATTTTTCTGCTTGAAAACTGCAGTGGCTGCTTTTATCCTTAATTTGGAATGTTGGGGGAAGGCATAGATGTTACTGGACTGTCCTTCTTTTATAAAATTATTGGACTGCCATGGAAAATAACCTACTGCAGCCTCCGTTTCATGGCCTGAGAAGCAGTGATTGTAGTTCCCAAACCAGCAGCATCACTATCACCTGGAAACTAGTTAGAAATGCAAATTCTCAGGCCCATTCCAGACCTGCTGAGTCAGAAACTCTGGAGGTGGGGCCCAGCAGTCTGGGTTTTCACAAGGCCACCAGGGGATTCTGTTTTGAGAACTACTGGTACATGTTATGGGGCACATGACAAAGTGACATGTGATCTCTAACCAGAGGCTGTTGCCTGGATTCTTGTACTTCAGTGGGAGGGACATGGTGGTGTCCTTGTCTTTACCTGGTTTCCAGGGAGGGCCTGATGCCAGGCCTTGAGGAAGACTGCTCTTCCTGGTAACTCAGGCCTCTGTGGATCACCTAAGACATAGATGGGGTTAGTGAGCTTGCTGGGAGCCGAGAGAAAGGCCCCCAGGTAAATTCCCTTGTTGGAAGTGTCATTGCAACCACCTGCCAAATGCAGCTCTGGCTGAACAGTGGTGTTGGCTTGTGGAAATGCTTCCTCTGCCCACTCCCTAGAATAAGAAGAAGAAAAACAGTCATCTTTCATGAGTCCCAGTGAATGTGCCAGGCACTGTGCTAAATAAGCCCTGTATGTGTAAAGTCCATTTAGTCACAGCAGCTCTCTATGTTATGGACTGAATGTTTGTGACCCCTCAGATTTGTATCTTGGACCCCCAGCCCCCAACATGATGGTATTTGAAGGTGGGACCTCCAGGAGGTGATTAAGTTTGGATGGAGGTGGTCAGGAGGGTAGAGCCCCCACAAAGGGATTAGTGTCCTCATAAGAAGAGAAAGAGACCAGAGCTCACTGCCGTCCACCATGCGAGGACACAGTGAAGAGGCAGCTGTTGGCAAGCCAGGAAGAGGTCCTTCACCAGAACTGGACCATGCTGGCCCCTGCTCTCGGACTTCCACCCTCCAAAACTGTGAGAAATAAGTTTCTGTTGTTTAAGCAACCCTGTCTCTGGTGTTTTGCTAAGGCAGTCAGAGCTCAGGCACAGTATTCTTTTCCCACAATAAGAAATGGGAAAACAGGTTCCAAAAGGCCAAGTGACCTGTTCTGGCTCACCCAGATAGCGGGCAGCAGAGGTTTGCTCAGGGCCTGTGTGATTCTGTCCTTGCCGTCCTGGGTGGCTGAGGGCTTGAATCCCGCCTTTGGCTGGAAGCTTAGTGATGCTGCCCCCTTTGTCTCCCCATCACACACGCCTGGCCTCTGGGCCTTCCTCAGGGGTCCAGGCCTCAGCTTTCCTTAATGCCACATCCTGACTCCACGAAGCTCCTCCAGTTTGGAGATAAGCTATATTATCCTACTTGGTTAAAATGCACAGAAAGGCCCTTTCAGTGGGCTCAGTACTCTCCTCTCTTGACCCAGCCCCAGAAATACACTCTTTCCTCATGACTTGCTCAGGTACCACATCGTAGACTCTGTGCTCTGAGAAGCAATTCTCTCAACCTTTCAGGACTATGGTCTCCTGTATTGAGGCTGCATTTATTTACTGTAAGCTGCAGAGGCTGCCTGTTCTGTCCCTTAAGTGGTGAACTGCCGTTTCTTTGCACATGTATAGTCTGTGTTTGCCTTGCTTCTCTCATGAGCTCGTCCCTTTTAGTAGCAAGGACAGCGCTGGAAACCCTGTTTATTGCCAATCAGTGAGGTGAAAACAGAATTCTAAGGAGAAAGGACCAATTGGAAAGCTTTTGTGACTGAGGAAAGGCGTGTGTGGGTGTGTGTGTGTGTGCAGGTGACGCTCACTACTGGCAAAGAGGGAAAGCTGCTATCCTGGATGTATGTATGCTTGTGTTGACATTTCATATTTGCAAAACCTCACAGCTGGATGTGTTGATCCAATAAAATCATCAAGTGAGTGGAAAAAGAAACCCCAGAAGATGGGTGGACAGGAGAGCTGACTGTGTGAAACTTGTGGGTAAATTGCAGTATTTCCAGAATCTCTCACCTGGCTTTAGTGCATCTCCATAGGATAGGTGTTCCAGGGGGTGGAGAGGAGTAGGTAATCTCCACATGAATAGGTAATTACAAGGGCGAGCCAGGGCTTATCTACACCAGAGAGGTCCGGTGAGGGGCTTTTTCTTCTGCATCGGGTGGCTGGTGAGAGACAGTGGGCAGTGGGAGTGGACTGCTTGTAAGAAATAAATGGGTTTCTCCCACTTTATCTCTCCCTTTGACTGATTTCGGTTTCAAAGGTATTTTGCCCTGGAATTTTCCTCCCAGAGTTATAGAAATGCACCAGAAATTTCTTCTTGTCACACAAAGCATTTCTAGAAGGACTAGAACAGTCAAGGAAAAAAGTCCAGCAGGCAGTCAGGTGATGGTGGGCGCTCTGGGCTTGCCTTGCGTTTCTAATGGTAGCGTTTATCCTACTAGAGCTGATTGACACAGAACTTATTAACAAATTAAGAAGTGTTCATTCCTTGAAATATTTTGGACATTATACCAACTTTTCCTAGTGGGTTGGTGAAAGGACTCTATTATGTCAGGTTGGCTTGGAACCCAGGAAATGAGCTGGCACTCTTCAAAGTTAATAAAACATCATTTGTCAGAGGATTTGCAGGAGTGACTCAGTTCCTGCACGAAAATATACAATAAAAGTCCAGGGTTTAGGAGCCAGACCTTTGCCAAGCCTAATGAGTCTTCTGTAACTGGCATGCTCGGAGCAGTCTGAAATCTTCTGAGTGCTAAGTTTGAAATGCTTGTTTGCAGGAGGATCAGACCTCTTACCCTCACCTCCACACAGGCCCCTCTTACCACTGGGCAGAAGGCCTTGTGGTTACCCAGAGCCAGCTGGAGCTCACCTTGCAGTTATGTTTTGGCATTGTGTGACTTTTGTCTTCACGAAGGGTGGGATTTTATTGATTTTATTTATTTGTCCATTTGGATGGGCTCATGGCAGTGGCTGTGGCCACAGTGGGAAACACCTGAGGTTTTATCTAGATGAAGTGGATTCCAGAGCGGACTGGGAACGCTAAAGTGGAGTGCTGCTGGATTCAGAATCTCACCTTCCCAAACCATCAGTTGCCTTTGGGATCTGCCCCACTGGGAGCCAGAGCAGGCTGCTCTCGGGATAGAGCTCCTACCCAGCTCATCTGCCCTGGCCTTTCTCTATGCCTGCAGTTCCTTTTGAAGCTGACGAAGTGCTCAGACTTCAGGCAGAACAGTGTTTTTTAATCTTTCTGGTTGCAGGGACCCTGTACACTTATAAACTAGTGAGCACTCCAAAGAGCTTTTGTTTAGGCTGGTTTTACCTATTGATATTTATCATACAAGATAGAGGTCAGCAAACTATGGCCCATGGGCCAAATCTAGCTCACCATTGTTTTTGTAAATAAAGTTTTATTGGAACACAGCCAAGACCATTTGTTCGTGCATTGTCTTTGGCTGCTTTAATGCTGTAATGGCAGAGCTGAGTAGTTGCAGCAGAGACTGTATGGCCTGTGAGGTCTAAAATATTTATTATCTGTCCCTTTATAGAAAAGTTAGCCAATCCCTGATATAAAAATTAAAATAAAAAATGCTTAAAAATATTTATTTGTTAACTCATTAAAAATACTAATAATAGAACCCATTCAGGGAAACAGAGTACATTTTTTAATTGAAAAAAATGTCTACAGTTTCCAAAACAAAACAAAAAAAATACACAGTGAGACTCAGAGTGGCCTTGTTTTACACCTTTGCAAATTTTTTTGATGTCTGGCTTAATAGGAATAGCTCTGCTGTCATCTGCTTCTGCATTTAATCTGTTGTCGTATGTTGCTTTGGTTCAAGTGAATGAAGAAAATCCAGCCCCATAAAGGTATGCAGTTAGAAAAGGGAGGAGTATTTTAATAGTCATTTCAGATATTTATGGATATTCTTCTTTGACACCACAGCAAATCTTGACAAGCGGTAATTTCTAGGAGATTGCATGTAGAATCTGAAACCATAGCAATGAAAATTTCATACTCTGTTACATGAAAATCCACTGGTCTAAATTGCACTTTGAATGGATCTTATACCATGTAAAATTTTGTAACATCATGCATTAATTATTTTGAAAATATTAGTTCACTGAGTTATTCAGATTGTGCAAATGTTGACATATTTCATATTGTGTCATATCAAAACATCTCATTTGTTAATATCCACATCAAGCTTGTTAAAGGAGTCTTTATGCTGTCAAATTCGTGGTAGTGCATACAAGTTTTCCAAAATTCAAATTTTTGCTTGAAAACTCAAATTTTATAATTGACATCAGACACTGTCCATTGTTTTCTTTGGACACTGTCCATTGTTTTCTTTTTTTCAAGAGCATGTCTGCCAAATACCCAAATCTGTATAACCTTGGTTTGTCATCAGTCAAGTAGAATGGTGTCCCATGAAAAAAAAGACTAATGCAGCTTGTGACTCAAACACTGCACAAGAACATTTCCCAGAGACAACTATTATACCTGACTATACTGTAGAGGAGCTTTCCATATTTTTCCCATTGATATGTGTTCTCAAGGCTGTGGTTTAGTAAAGTTAATACTTTTCCTGGCTTCTTCAAGGACATTCTTAAATAAAACTGTTCCTTTTTTTTTCTTCCTTGTTTTGGTGGTACAGAGTACAATGACCACTAGCACGGTTTGAGGCCAGTGCTTGGACGTCTGCTGAGGCACCAGCAGCTTTGCCCTCTCTCATTGCTTTTGTACCATCAGTGGGAATGTCCACATAGTGAAGAAGACAAATAATGTCTTACTATTATTATGAACAGTTTTGACCTAATGGATCCTTGAGAGGGGGGCCCACGGACCGCACTTGAGAACCCACTGAAACTGAGAAGGAATAAAGTGAACTGAACTCTGCTGGCTCTGGGAGCTACTGCTGGGGCAGAGGGTTCCATGCCTAAGTCATGCTGGGGAAATGCAATACACTGTATCACGTTGTTGGAATTCCCCGAGCTCATTAGACGTGAAGGCTCTGAGAAGTCCTCAAGAAGATAAACGACTGTTAAGTTTGGATTTCCCAGACCCACTTGAGCAAAAAAAATCCCTTTTCTTTTTTCAACATATGTGAATATCCTTTAGGAAACCGGGGCTCTTAGGGTATGAACATGGCTCTTGGGATCCCTCCTGAAGGCAGGCGTTGATGGGCTGGGGAGTTGTGTGTCAAAAGGACTGGAGAATGGGGGTAACCTGGGGCTCCCAGAGCAAATCTTGGTCTGAGGCCTCCCCCAGGTCTTCTCCTTCCTTTCTGGGCTGTGTTCCTAAAACAGCCGGTGGCTGAGCCATTGGGCCGAATACCAACAGTGTGAATCCTCTTGCCAGCTCAGGGCCCTCCTGCCCCTCCTGGTAGAGAATGCCAGGAGATCTGCAAAACTGCATTTTCACATGCGGGAAGGATTTTGAAGAGGGAGCGGAGCAGAAAAGGCACCGGCATCTGTCCAGAAGGGGGCGGTATGCTGCAGCGCACGCTTGGCAGCAAGGGGTTTCCTTGCTCTCCTCCAGACCCTGTTTGTGCAGCCGGAACCTTACCAGCCTGGCCCTGGGGGTCTTCTGATGACCAGGCGCACCCCTTTGTTAATCAGGACAGGCTGGCCCTAGGAACCTCTGAGATGGGCAGGCCCTTCGGGGGCCATTCTCCTGGGGATTTACTCTGGACTGTCCATCCTCAGATAAGAAAATTCCCCTTCTTGAGGAAAAATATGCAGTGGATGGTTTTGTCCTCAGTGAAGTAGGACTTCTGAAGCCCATTCCCCAGTCCTGCTGATGAATACCTCCCATCAGTCCATACACACCCCCGCTTGGTTGCGGCTTCCCCAAAGTGTCCCAAGGCTCCCTGCCTGCATAGTTTCAGCAGATTCAAGTCATGGTTTTTCCTACAGAAAATGACAAATCTCGCAAGGGGGAATGTGTGGACTGTTTCCCTGGGACGTCTTTTCAGCTACGCCCACCCAGACCAGGGGTCCCATCTTCTGCCCTCTCTAGTTGAGCCACCAGCCTGGGCCATGGGGAACTGTAGGATTACTGTGGTGGGTCCAGACCGTCCCACAGGCTGTAGACTAAATACATAGTGTCATTCGTGTATGTAATTATTTTTCACATGTATTTAGAAGTGGTTGTGACTTTATAAAATGCAGATTCATCCTCAAGTGTTGCTGAGTTCATAGTGGCTATACCGGCAAACATAGTACAGACCAATATTTTTAAAGCACTTACTAGGTGTGAATTACGGTAGGTGCCTGTCTCCGGTTGGGTCTCCAGACCTTGAGGAGAGGAGTGGGATGCAGGGACTTAGACAGGACTGCTCTGAGAACTGGAACAAGCCAAACCAAGGCGAAGAAACCAAACTGGGGGGTTTCAGGTGAAGTGCCTGCCTCGGCCTGGTCACCAGAGGGGTTCTGGAGCGTAAGTCACCTCCGGGGGTCTGTCCGCACTTGTGGCAAGGGCACCAGGCTTTCACAGTTTGGAAGGGCCACCTTGGCAGGGTGACGAAGGAGCTGGGGAGCATAAAGTCCCAGGCATTCTGGTTTTTTGTGCCTCCCCACAAAGCAGCTTCAGTAGCCTTCAAACAGTTTTCTGATGAACTATAGGCAGTTAGAATGAGATGAAGGAAGGAAAGCCCAAAACACTCCACACTAGGAGTGGCCAGGGCACAGGTGTGCAGAGACCATCAAAGTGTGCCCAGCAGTGCGTAGCTTGTTTAATCCTCACAACAGCCTTAGGAGGTATATTTCATTATCCCCGTTTTACAGGAGGAAACTGAGGCACAGAGGAGTTAACAAACTTGCCTGTGGTCACACAGCTGGGAAGCAGCAGACCCAAGATCCAAGGCAAGAAGCCCATGCCTTTTAACACCAGACTGCATATTGCTTACTGCTTCCCCAAAATGTGGCAGTTATCATCTGTGTGATCAAGAATGATTCAGAGGAAGGGGTGAACAGCATGTTGGTCCTGTGCGCTGGCCTGACGGCGGTGACATCATGATCTCTGCCATTGTTGTGTGTGCTCGGATTTCAAAGCAGTTTCAAGGGCAATTTGCATTTCAGTTATTTTCTGTCTTAACAATCAATCTGACTTGAGCAATTTTAATCAAAATCAAAAGATCCGACTGTAGTTTGTTAATAGCTAAGAAAACATTGCCAAAGATGAAAGACTTTTAAAGAACTACAAGGCACTTCTACTGGCAGAAAAATTGAGAGATGGCTCTTTAGGTGGGAAGCAACAGAACTTGGCTTTCTAATTCAGTGAAATTACTTAATTGGCAACACATGCTTCCCAGTCACCAAAGGAGAACGGGAGGGTGGCTTGTAAGAGAGGCATGTGTGGGGGTGATGCAAGATGACAAGTTCCTAAATGTGGCAAAGGGAAAAGGTTTCCTGATAGCCATTATTAGATTCTTGTCGTGAATGGTCTCCTCTCTTCTGGAATACTGTGTTATGAGGACAGGGACACAAAGCTCCCATCCCAGGCCTCTTTGAGAATGCCATGGGATGATAAAGCCCTTTACAACTGTACCTGTCCAGGATGGTGAATGGGTGAGGGCACCTGGCAGGGCTTGACCTAGACTCACAGGGGTTCTCAATCAAGGACAGTACCCTTCTCCTCACCAAGGGTCTTTGGAAATATGGGAGGAGTCTTTTGTTGTCATAATGGACAGGTTATCACAAGGTGAGTGTATGTGGGCTATTGGAATTTGTTCCCAGTGATGTAAATTAGCCAGTAATGCTAAATATTCTGCAGTGCACAGGGCAGTCCCAGTTGAGGAAGGAGTCTCACTCTAAATGCTAACCACTTCAACACTGAGAGACTATGGGAGAAGTGGTTTGAGAGAGTGGCATGTCTCACCTTTAAGTATGAGACACAGTGGCCTCTGAAATGACTTACAGAGTCATTTACAGTCATTTACAGACACTTTTTCATGTATGTCTGGAAAGCATGTGAAATTATAGGGAGACAGAACATCTCAGTAGTAAAGGCTGCTCAGATTGGCGTTGCCGTTGTCTTTGGTAACCCTGTCACCGGAGGTGTTAAAGAAAAGGTCAGTTGAAATTGGATATTGGCCATTGGCCAGGGATATTGTTAAAGGGATATCCAGCCTGAAGGAGAGGATGGGTTAGATGCTCTCTGAGGGCTTTCTGATACTAAGATTCCAGGGTTCTGCTTATTGTTTATTCTCAAAATTCCAGGTGAGGCTTGGGAAAAAAGGAATTAAAACTGAAAATGATGCATGTAGGTAAGGTCTAGTTGGAGTGACAAAGAGGTTGGCTGGAAAGAATATGAGTCTTTTATTAAGATATGAAGGAGAATGTGCGTTGTATGGGGAAGACCTCAAGGTTAGGAGTCAACCAGCACTGATGCCTGACTCCACTACTAACGCACTGGCTGGGGTAATCCTGGGCTCATCATGCTTTCTCTACATCGTGGGGAATGGTCCGAATGTGGTCAATGGTAGGGTCCCGTATGCAGGTGATGGTGCTCAGCTGTTCAGTGCTCAGAAAATGATCCTATAATCTGAGAGTAGACCATTTCTTTAACATAATTCTATGGCCTTAGATAAATACCTTCATTTATTATTGTTTCCTAATAATATGTGAAATAAAAATAAGGTCTATTTGCTTTTTCTAATTCACAGAAAACAGGATCAAGTAAGCTTGAATGCTGATATACCTTAAATGTAGAAAGCATAGTAAAGTAAGTGCCTCTGTGAGATTTTTCTTCTCTAACATCACCCTACAAATTCTACTACTGGTGGGTGAATAGTCTCAGTAAGCCACTTAAAGCCCTCACAGGTCACATATACTTTTACTTTTGGGATCCTATGCCCATCATATCAAAAATACTAAAATATTTTAGCCACTTAAAGCCCTCACAAATCACATATACTTTTACTTTTGGGATCCTATGCCCATCATATCAAAAATACTAAAATATTTTCACATTCCTCATTCAATACAAATTGTATGCAATATGTTATTTATTCTGATTAAAATGTTTCATAAGCATTTAATTAAATATTAAATAATATTGACTTATATTTTAGAGACAATAAATTTTTTTTTTGATCTCAAACATTTTTGGTAGGCCTTTCAAAAGCTCATAGGTAGTAGTCACTGTAAGTTTAATGTTTAGTAAATGTTTCCAGAAAACAGACATCAGGTCAAATGAAGATTTGTTAATAACTGGGAGAAAGAAAAAAGCTCTTTTCTCATAGCTTCTCTCTGTGTTGTTGGAAAAAACTGGTCCTTTCAGGTCACAGTGGGTCTTGGTGCAGGAAAGGAGGGCACGGGCAGGCTGTGGGTTACGGCCACGTGACTGCAGCTCGTGGGCAGGAGTCTGTGAAGAGCAGGAGGGCATATGTGTGTGTGTGTGTGCTATGTGCACCTGCATTGTAGTGGGAGCCACAGGTGCGCATGCGGAGGGGTACCAGGATGTGAGAGGAAAGGCAGTGTTGCGTCAATGGTAGGATCCTGTACGCAGTTTTGAGACGGCTCCCCAAATACCCACCCTCTGCATGACCCCCTCCATTGGAATGTGCAGGACCCATGAGCAGGATGGGGTTTTGTTACATGGCAAAGGTGAAGGGATTCTGCAGACTTAATTAAGGCCCCCAGTCAGCCCACTTTAAGTTAATGAAAGGGAGCCAATCCTGGTGGGCCTCACCTAATTAGGTGAGTCCTTTAAAAGGTGATCTGGAGATCAGAGATGGAAGAAGTTGTAGCCACTCTCCTGTTAGTCTTTGGTCTGGACTGTAGGTTTGTTCTTTAGCCTCTCACAAATTCATATGGTGAAGCCTGGACTCCCAGTGTGATAGTCTTGGAGATGGGGTTCTTGGGAGGTTAATTAGTATTAGATGAGGTAATGAAGCAGAGCCCTCGTGATGGGATTAGAAGAGATTCCAGAGAGCTGACTCCCTCTCCCCCAGATGTGCATGCAAAGAAGAGGTCATGTGCACACAGAGAAGGCAGGTGTCTACAGCCCAACAGGCAAGCTCTCACCAGAACTGGACCATGGTAGCACCCTCACCTGGGACTCCCAAGGTGTGTTATTGCATTATGACAGCCAGCAGACCAATACAGCCTTGAGCAAGCAAACTGCCATGTAGTCAGAGGACCATGTGGCAGGAATAGCAGGTGGCTTTTAGGAGTAAAGGGCCTCATTTCTGCAGCTACAAGGATCTGGATTCTGCCAGCCAGCAGGGAGCTTGGAAGAGAACCCTGAGATCCAGAAAAAACGTGCAGCCTCATGAGACCCTGGCCAGAGAACTCAGCTAAGTGATACCCAGCTCCTAACCCAGTGGACTTATGGGAACTGTCAGATGATAAGTGGGTGTTGTTTTAAGCCACTAAATTTCTGGTAATTTGTCACATAGCATAGAAAACTAATACAGGGTGCTTGTCGGAAGTCTGCTTTAAAAAATTTTGCTTAGGCATAATGTAAGACTTGGATGGGGATGGTAACCAGTTTTCCCTCACTTTCCTTCTTAGCACCACTCAGCTGAATTTTTGCCCCTATATGATTCACATTATATTGATCCCAGGAAAAGCAGAGAGCCCTCTGAATTGGAATCATCATTAAAAGTCTGGCTGATCGTGTACTCCATTGTGGGGTGGCATTTCTGCGGGAAGCACTTTGCCTGTTTTTCTACGAAGGTAGCCCAGGATGGGTTTAATTAGGAATCGCAAAGCAAAGAGGATGAGAAACTTTTAGCAGCCATGGCTTAAAATGCAGAAGTGGTACCTTAAGAGACCAGTAATTCCTTCCTGGGTAATAGTTCCAGTTCTTTTCTCTTGTTGCTGACAGTGCTCTTATTTGTTTTCAAACACATTTTACTGGTTGGCCTGCAGTTGAAAGTGTGTTTGGTCTCAAGGAGGTTGTCTGCCCAGCTTTCCTCTTGGTAAGAGGAATTCACCCCGTGACTCTCAAGATTCCAGACTCTCTTGACTCAGCATTAGGTCAAAAGAAAGTTGAGTTTTGATAGAAAAAGTTTTCTGATTAAAAAGTTAATCTTAGGAAGATTCAGAGAAAAAAAATGCTCCCACAAACTGGGGCCCTGGTGAGTGTGAATTGTGCAGTTTCGAGGAAACTTGATTTTAAACCTCCCACGTCGTGCTGCACTTGGTTAAGGAATGTTTCGTCCTGACGACAGCATCTCTGTCCCTTGTGACACAGGTCCTCTTCACGGTCCCTCTCTGAAAGCCTCTTCCTTTTTGTTATGTGGTCATAATTATTTCTCTGTTGAGTGCATAACCTACCACCTCTCCATGCACAGTGCCAAGGTTTGAAGCCATAATAAGCGGAATGCTCACCTTCAAAGCCATTATTTCAATCATTAGAACACAGTTTATTCCTCGAGAGAACATTAACATTTGAAAATGTGTCAACCAGAGTAAGAAATTCATCATGATCATGGACCACCTGCCAACTGTTTAAAATGCAACGTTCTGATTTTCCTGGATTTTTTAGATGAATCTAACATCTGACATCAGGTTACATTTTTAAGTTGTCTTAGTGCGGTTCCTGGTAAATTGCCTGTGAAGGCCACAGACGTTTGATTTTTCAATAAGAAACTAGAAAAGAAATGTAGCCAGAAGAAGGTGAAGGGATCCATTGAGAGCACCAAGGCTGATGGGAGACTGGCCCCCAGTGCAGGAAGCCGTTTCCATCCTAGCAGGACTCAAAGCCAGCAATGGCCTCTGCATTTGGGCACCTATAATTCTTAGCAAAAATGAGTCTGGTTGCTGTGCTGAGTTTCCTGGAAGACTTTAATGAGATCATCTGTGCAGTTCAAAAGGAGTAAAGGACAAATATTCTACTTCTGTGTAGCAAATAGCTGCATTTGATCATTAATACCATCAAAACTGTTTGTTGAAAATATCTAGCCAAAAAAAAAAAAGAAGTGTGGGCTGAAAAGTAAAATAGTTTCTTTCCTTGGAGGTAGAATGTGGAAGTTCATATAATGTCAACCCATAGATTTTCTGGACTATCACTGTCATCCAGGTACCAAACACTACTTCTTTCTAAAACTCAGAGAGGGAGTCAGCAAAGGAAGATGGTGCAATTAGAGTGACCCTAAGCACTCACCTTGTAGCTTCTGGAATGTATTTGGAATCGGTAGTATTTCTGGTCAGGGTTGCCACAGCTCCTTGCCAATGGACCCAAACTCTTCCGGTTAACCTAATGCTTCACAACAAACCATCCAAATCTTGGTGGGTTTTAACAGTCACAGTTATTCTGTTTATGAACATGTAATTTGGGCAGGGCTCAGTGGGGCAGTTGGGAGGTCAGCTGGGGTAGTTGAAGGTTAGGGTCAGAATCATCTGAGGGTTCGTTCACTCACATACCTGGGGACTAATCTTGGGAAGACTAAATAGCTGGGCTAGCACAGTTGACATTCTGTGGGCATCTTTCTATTTCTAGGTGGCTTCTCGGTGGGGTCTCTCCAGCATGGCAGCTGCAGGGTGGCCAGACCTCTTACATGTTGGCTTAGGGGCTCCCAAGGTGCACGTTCTAAGAGAGAGCTAGGCCTATAGTCATCAGTATTGTATTATATACTTAACATTTTGATGAGAGGATAGATCTCATGTTAAGTGTTCTTACCACAGAATAAAATTAAAAAAATAAAATAAAGAGAGAGTGTCAGGCAGAAGCTCTATCACCATTTGTGATCCAGTCTTGAAAGACATGCTGTATTATGTCTGCTGCCTTCTCATGCAAGGGCCATGGGGTTCAACTCCACTTTTGATGGTACCAGATAATTTGCAAACATGTTTTAAAAGCCTACAAACCACAAAAATGTTTTGAGCATCTATGCAAGGCATCTGTGCAGGCACTGCTGGGGCTAAAGAGACATCAGCTGTGGCCCCGCTCTCATCTAGGAACTTGCTGTCTAGATATAAATTGTACAGAATAAAATGACAATAGAAGGGTAAAATAACCATGAAACATAATAGGAACGTTATCTCTGAAAGTGAATAATTACTGAATAAAATCAAAGACAGAGACAGGAAATCTGAGGATCTTGAGATGACTCCTCAACAATCTAAGGAGGTCTGGGAAGGTAGCTATGAACAAGAATTTGGAAGCTGTGAAGAGTAATATGTTTCATGTAATATGAAAGAATAAAATACTTTGACATGGTGAACAGTCACAGGGTAAGTGCATTTAATTTATATACCAGCTTCAATTATAACCCCCTTACAGGAGGAGATCCTTGGCCCAGGACATGAGAGACAGCTCCATGGCACTGTGGAGGCCCTGACAGGAAATGCCATTTTGGAAAGACAAGAAGTGGGCAGATGTGTTCTTCTCTATTACTTTCAAAAACCAGTGTACACCAAGCCAGGTGTAGACCCAAAGCCAGCAAATATTTACCAAAATTCCTTGCCCCATGCTAGATGTTTTGCATATTATATCATTCAATCCTCAGAGCAAGAAACTTGTATTAACAAAGATTAACAAAGATAAGACGAAGATGTATTAGCGTGTCCTAAGTTTTCAGAGACTTAAAGAAGAATGGAATAAGTACTGCAGGCAAGCAGGAAAGCTTTAGAAAACTTTGTTCCCACTTACCCTAGGGCAGTGGGTCTCAGTTCTCAATCGCATCCTCTCATTTGACAAAGTCTGGAGACATTTTGATTGTCGTAACTGTGCTGGGGAGGGAAGAAGAGGGAAGGTTTTTATGGGCATCTGGTGGGCAGAGGCCATGGATGCTGTTAAACATTTATCTATGATATACAGGCCTGCTGTCATAACAAATAATGATCTGGTCCCAAATGTCAACAGAAATGAGAAGACCTGCCCCAGAGATTTGATAGTATCCAAGAAGCAGAATGGTTCAGATGCTCATGAAGGTGCCTATATCTGCTTACAGATTTTGGTTTTACTTCTCTAAATGTAGCTCATTGTTTTTCAAATTCTGGTGTGCAAAGAATAACTATTCAAAGTTATATATAAAAGTCCATGTGTGATATGCCCAATGTGTGTGTTAAGAATTTTTCTGAGGGTAATTTCTCTTTGACATTTTTTGGCTTATGTGTTGATCTTGGAATCTTGCTTGATGTTTGCAGCAGCCCTGGGAGGTAGCCAGGGCAGAGTATAGTGTCTCCATTTCATTGATGAAGAAACTGGGACTTACAGAGAAAAAAAAAATAACTTGAGATCCTTACAGTTAGTAAATAGCTAAGTGTGGGTCTCCAATCCTGATTTGCTTCTTATTCCACTGTTCTTTCAACTCATCTACACATAAGGTATTCCATAATTAAGCTGCATTTATTCAGGCACTGTACTAGGTATCGTATGTCCTCTACAGAGCAGCCTGTCCAGATTGAACATGTCAGAAAGTCCAGGGAGAGACTTATTCAAGAAGACAAAACCAAAGGAAGACTGAGTATGTTTGAATGTATTGGAAAATTTATATAACTAGGGGAGCATTAAGACTGACTTAATAGGAAATCCATGGAAGAATATACAAATAAAAAAGAAGGCAGTTATTAACTCAAGAAAAGAAAAAAAAAGTACAGGAAAGGGCAACTAATTGAAATGTATAACACTGATTAATCTGTGAATATTATTTACATAGTCACAGTAACATAATCAGTGAATATTGATCCAGTTAAAATTATGAAGCAGCTTGTTGAGATGAGAATTGGAAATATGTGTCTACGTGGTGTTGATAAGTGGCGAAGAGTAAGCATGATAAACTGCTCCATCTTCATTTTTGGGGGTTCGAGTCAATAGAGAATTCTAAACTTGAAAAATCAGGAAATAGTATAGCATAAGCTTATTATTTAGGGATGTGGAGACAAATGGCAAAAGAATCTACTAAAATATTTGGAAATGTCTGCTTCTGGGAAGTGGGAGAACTATTTGACTATGACAACAGATTTTTGATTCTAGGCCAGTCATTTTATTGTGTTTTTGTTTTTAATATTGCCTCTGTTTTCTGTCTTTAGCCATACACTTGGTGTTTTCTTTAGTGTTACTTCAAGTTGAAGGTGAGTGTTATTTCTAGTGGTATGTGTTCACATCATATGGGTTTATGTGTGGGTACCTAAGAGGCTATGTCTTTGTCCCCTGAAGGCGATGGTTTATAGCTCCTCTTGATGACTACCTGGCTATGGAACTGGGCAGAGATGTTGTAGATACTCCTATACATGCCCCACTGACACCACTGTCATCCTCCTGTCCCCCCCTTCTAACTCCTAGACCCCTTCTGGAAAAAATAGTGGTAGAAGTTTCTACAAATAGAAGTTGGATGTTTCTGAAACATGTATTTTCCAAGCTCATTATTGTCTGTTAGTAACCATAGAAATGTCTAGTCATCAGCAAAAAGTTTGTATATTCAGTAGCATTCAGTAAATATTGGTTAGCTTGTTAGCCACTTTCACACTTTAGCTAATGACAATTTCATCCTTTTTAATCATCTGAGTCCTACTCATCTTCCAAGGTCAAAACTCATATTCTTATTCATTCACTGAGTTAATCATCTTCATCAAGCATTTACTGAGCACCTACTGTGGCCAAGGCATTGGGGATATGACAATGAACAAAACATTAACTCTCATGGAACTTACTTTCTACTTGAGAAAACAGACTTTAAACAATTAGTAATACAACTAGTTATGTAGTGATGTGTTTTTAGAGGATAAGTATGGTGTATTGATAGATCATATATCAGTGTAACTTGACTATGTATATGGTGTGTTGGGGAGGGAAGCTTAGGGAAAGCATCTCTGAGGACAAGATGTTGATATGCTGAGAGCTAAGGATGAGTTGGAATTAGCTAAACCAGGGTCAGGAAGGGGTGTTGCAAAGGGAGGGAGTAGCTCATGGGAAGGCTTTGTGGGTTAAAAAGAGCATGGCAACTTTGAGGAGCAGAAAGAGAGTTGATGTGGCTGGTGTAGAGGACTACAGAGAGAGAGGGGAGCATAGGATCTGAGTAGATACACAAGCAGGGCCAGGTCATTCAACACTCTGTAGGCATTTTATTCTAATAACGAGTGTATGTCATTGAAGAAGTTTAGGCAATGACAAAGGAATAACATGATATTTGTGTTTTAAAACTCACTTTTGGCTACTTCTGTGGTCTCTGTGGGTGCTGATGCTGTAGAGACCTCAGTGGAAGTATTGAGTTAGAGAGAAGAGTGTGAATCCAGGAGGTGCTGAGAAGAAAGACTCAAAAAGACTTGGTGCTTTAGGGAATGTTGGTGGTGAGGGAAAGGGAGTGCCCTCCTTTATGAGATACCCACCTGTCCTTAGGGAATACTGCTTCCAGGAGGCAGATGGTTGGGGATGGCAGGCCATTTGGTTCATTCAGGGTCAGGAGCATTTACCCGGAAATAATTGTCATGATAGACTATGAACTCCAGGGTGGACTAAGAAAGAAATGAAAGCAGAGGGAGCTGACAGAAAGTAGACAGGTAATGGATTCCCTAATCTTCTGCAGAAAAGGACTGTCATTGTTGGGATATTTGAGCAAGTGTTGTAAAGAGATTGGGATGTTTGAATTAGCAATGTTGGAGTGATGCAGAGTTTAGGGTGCGATTGAGGAAGGCGGTAGCTCAGCTGGAGAGAAGAGAAGGTGACTGGAGATGATGTCAAGGCCCTGGGATGCTGCATGGGCAGAGTGAGCAGTGAACAACTCCAGGGGGCGCCATTTACCAGTGTTCCATGGAGGCTACAATGTTGATTCTTTCCCTGGAGCTGGGTCATGCAGTGACCACGGCAGGGAATGAAAACGGGATATTGGATGGAAACTCCACATGCATGTTGAAGTCACCAGGAAAGACAGCAAGACTTGGGTGGGGAGGATGCTGTAAGCCAGGAGATCTGTAGATGAAAGCATTGATGAGGATAAGAGGTGGTAGGGTGGGAAGGCCGGAGCCACAAAGGAGCAGGGATCTTGGTCCGAGAACAGAGCAGTGGCTTCATGGAAGTGGCATTGGGAATGATGTTACCTCCTGACTGTGGGATTTGAGGGGAACAAGGAGATAAAGATTCACCACCTGCGACAGAGTTTCAGAGGAACAATTGTGCTCAGTGGACAGGTGACCTGCAATATAGAAAAAAGGGGAAGGAACTTCCTGAGAAAAGAAGAGATGTGGGCATTTGCTGGTCTTAGAGTAAGAGCTTTGGAGCCCAGAGTGGATGGTTTTGGAAAGGCGGAGAGGAATAGGCTTGACTGCAGGGCAAGGAAATACAGAGCATCCCATGGATGGTGATAAGGCAGAGGAGCGGTTATGGAGAGGGCCATGTGCTTTGGAGATTGTTTGATAAAAGAGTAGTGGACAATGCCAGGAGAAGGCTGGGCACTGGGTCAGTGAACAGAGGTCTTGCCTCATCAGGCTTGTGGTGGTGACATCTCACAAGAGCCGAGGCCTTCAGAAGTATAAGATGCTCTCCAGCTGTGTGCTGATGTGGCCTGGAGCAATGCAAGGGCATCCTCTTAACTCAGGTAGCTAGGGAGCAGTGCCAGCTAAGTCACAGCCTCTAAGAAGTGGTCCCTGCTCCTTCCAACACAGAAGAATGGCTCCCCCCTCCCCTGATTTATTAGCAATATGACTTGTAATTCTTTCAGCATTTACACAAGCTTGTAATGCTGATCTTTTGCTCCGTATTTGTCTACCCAACTGCATGGAAACATCTTGAGGGAGGAGCTATACCTTTTGTTCCTCTCAGGGCCTGCTACGCACCCAGCTGGTATTTGTGGGTTGATTAGCATCCTGACGTCCTGTGCTGTCTAACTCCTATACAGTAAAGAACCTTCAAGTTGCAGATGCCAGAAGCCTAACTCAAACTAATGTAGCTACATGGTCATTGAAAGACACCCCCAGAACCCCATCTTTCTTTCTCCTTGCCTTCTATTGTTTTTAATTTCTGCATGATGATTCATTCTAGGTTCTGTTCTTCCCTGTGGTTTCAAAGATGGCTCTGGGCAGCCCCAGTTTTGTTTTTGTTTTTTCTGTTCTCATATTTTCTGAACAATCCCAGAGGATAAAAGAGAATGTATGTTTCCTGGCTACCGTCTTCAGATGGCTATGATTGGTCAGATTTGGCAATCTCTGTGGCTGGGGCTCAGAGTACCCTGTCTCCTATTGTCACACCTGTGGTGGGGGAATCAGGGCTGGGTGGTAGCCTGGGTGGGCTCACAGCGGAAGCATAACAGGTATTCAATCTAGTTGCTGACTCAGCATTCAGGGAGCGAATGGCTGCAGACCTGGGGGTCTCAGAGGACGGAGTGTAGGGTGAGGGATGAAGTAGAAAGTATCTCTCTTTTGAGTATCCAGCATATGCCAAGCAATAGGCTCTTTACAGGTTCTGACAACTTACAAACCCAAGTAGGATAAATTTAGGTTTAAAGAAGAGGACTCAAAGCTTGCATAGGTTAGACTGAAGACAACGGAAGGCCTCAAATTGAGGATATTTGACTTCAAAAGCCATGTGCTTTCCCCCAGCCAGGTTTCTCAAGCTCAGCACTGTTGACCTTTAGGAGCAGGTAAATGTTTGTTGGGGGCTGTCTGCAGCATCGCATAATGGTTTGCAGTGTCCCTGGGCTCTATTCACTAGATGCCAGAAGCACTTCCCTGCCCACTTGTGACAACCCAGAATGTCTCCAGACATTGCCAAAAGTCTCTTGAAGGACAAACTTAGTTGAGAACTAGTATTCTCGCCATGCCAAGCTAATTCAAAGTTGTGATGCCTAAAAATCCATGCATTTGCAATTGGGAAATGCCATCGGAGATCATGTTCTTACATTTTCATATGCTTTTGTGTGTTTTAGAAAACTGAAACACTCCTGCGAGTGATCTTTCTAATCCAGTGGGAGACAGTAAATGATTTGGATATAATTTTTGATGACATTGACTTTCAGAAATGCTTGTTCATTTGGAATGCCCTTCCAGGAATCAACCTCAGAGTCAGAGTTTCTGTATTAAATAAAGAGAACAGGTGGTACGTCACAAAGTATTCAGCAGTTTGCCACAGTGTAGGTAAAATGAAAGGGGAAGAACCGCTGCTGTGACTGTCTCCAAAAGCCATTTGGCGTGTGTACCAAGTTCTGCTTCTGAGCGCAGTTGAGGCACCCCTTCTGGGTGGAGGGAAAGGCTTGCAAGTCTTGGGTGAACAGGGCCAGGGGAGGAACTTGGCATGGTCCCTGCTAGCTTCGTCCCTCCTGCTGGTCTGAGCTGATTGTAAGGCCTCGCTTGTTGCCAGGGACAGGGTGGGAAAGGGGAAGTAAATTCAAACAAAAGAATGCCCCTGAAGGGTTAGAAAAGAGGCTTTTAGTACCATTCTTTCAGTGCTCTCAACCAGGCTGAAGGTGCAAACATTTAAAAAGCAGCCACAACCACTTTGGAAAAGGGGATGGTGTATCTAAGGCAGTGATATCATCACATCTATTTGTTGGACAAAGGACTTCATTGTAGCACAAAATAAAAACACGTTTCTCTTTCCAGTTCCTGCTTTGTGATGAATCTTCAAAAATGAGCTTACAAAGGAGCAGCCAGGAGACTTGGCAAAAGTTGTTTTTAGACAAGTGCCTCCAAAATATCAGATTGAAAGGGTTTTCAGACTGTTTTCCTGGCCTTCTGTGCAATTTGCAAACAATCACTTTTTGGGTCAGTTGTGGGTGGGAAGAATGGAGAAAAGTATCTGAAACTCATTTTTAACATTTATAGACCCCTTTCAAGCTTAATAATTTCCAGGTATGGGTAGCATCGGAAGGTGCTTGCCATTAATTACAGAGTTCCCGGCTGGACTTCCAGTCATCTTAGGGGATCTAGTTCCAGGCTCATTGCTTGCTCCTTCCTCTCCCTTCCATTCAGGATGCCTCATGGACACCTTCAGTGTCCTGGTGAATTTTAATGGTTAAATCCTTTATCTTCAGAGTTTCACTAGATTCTCAGATTTCCTCAGGGATAAGAGGAACACTCTACATTACCTGAAGGTAGAATTAATTCTCAGTAAAAACCTAGTCAAGCAATTCTCCCTGTCAAGAAATCCAGGGTCAGGACGTAAGGTCAGTTTCTCATGAGTGTAAACTGCATAGCTTATCTCAAAGAGTTACACACTGCATGATTCCACATGCATAACATTCTCAAAATGACAAAATTATGAAGACGGGAAGCAGATCAGTGGTTGCCGGGGATTAGGTAAGGGAGGAAGGGTGTGACCATAGAGATAGCACAGGGAATTCCTTTGTGGTGACGGAACAGTTCTCTATCTCGATAGTGACTGTGGTTGCACAAGTCTACACAGGGGATAAAATGTCACAGGGTTATTCAAGGACATACCAAAAAAAAGCCCATGCAAAATTTGGTGAAATCCAAGGCAGGGCTCTTGTCCAGTTAATTGTGAGCTATCAGTGTCAACACCCTGGTTTAGATAATGTGGTCTAGATATGTAAGATGTCATGAGAAGCTGGGTGGCAGGTACACAAAACCTCCCTGTACTACTTTTGCAACTTCTTGTAAGTCTATAATTATGTAAAAATAAAAAGATTAGAAAATCCCAAACTGTATGGCTTTATAGCCTCTGGCATGATAGAGATGAGATGACCCATAATAGGTGATTAAGAACAGAATGAGATGAGGTTCTCAACAAGCAAAAGATCTTTTGCCCTGTGTTAATGGAAGTTCAAAAGAATAATGACAATAGATGGAATTTTTGAGTACCTACTATGTGTCAGGTATTGTGCTAAACATTTTAAGGATTATCTCATTTAATCCTTATAAGACCTATATGAAGAAAATTTGTTTCTTTAACAGGTAATTCTATGTATTTGGTCCAAGTGTACAGAAAAAGGAGGGACTTACGACAAAAAATCAGGACAGTAGTTAACACTGGTCAATAGGAAAAGCAATGATATCACAGGGTGGCGTGTGGAGACATGACAGTGGGTGTATGTGGGTATTTGTGTCATTGCTCTAAAATTGTACCTATTCTTTATATATATATATTCTTGAATGTATATTATTGTTTAGATATGGCAAATCAGGTGGAGAAAACATATAAATATGAAAACAGAAAAATACATAAATAACAAACAGAACCCAGGCAATGGGTGCTGTGACAACAGTTTTATTGACAAGGGCAGAGCCGCAAGGGGCAATTGATCCCCAGAGGGGATACCTGGCTGGGATCCGTGGGTCACTGTGACTGCCAGCCTGGGGCCACACCAGACCCTCACAGAGAGGCCCCCAGCACACACGAGTGATGTGTCCTCCAAATGAGAAGTGGGAAGATGACAGTGATTTTCTGTGTAAATTCTGACAGTGATTCATTAATTCCTCATCAGCTCCTGTCCCCACATGGATATACAGTCCAGCTTTCATTATCTGTGCTGGTGATGGAAGCCGAGTAGTCACACTTTGCTGCCGCAGTGCCCTTTAGGATGTGGAGAGAAGACGGTGCCCAGAACATGAAACCTGAAGGTTAGGAAGTGGAAGGGACTTGGAGAGCCCTGGGCCAGCCACTAAAGAAAACGAGGTGTGGAGAAGCTAGTATAGTTTCAGATTTCAAATGGTTCCAGCTGCTGAGAGGACGAAGGTGGGCTGAGTCCCAGGGCTGCAGATTCGGGACCTCTGCTGTTCATGGTAATTACTGAAAGCCTGCATAAGGGTTTAAGGGCTCTCACAGAGATACACACAGAATGGTCAGACATACACACACATAGGGTGAAAATAAGCCAGAAAAACATGATAAAATTTGGGATAAGGCTTTTGTTCACAGAGTGTATTTTAAGCTCTTTTCACATGCCACATGACTTTAGCTGCCTTACCCAAATGGATGTGAGCTCAGAGAGGGCCCAGGGGCTAGAACAGAATTGCTTCCTGTAAAAATTCAAACAGTACAGGTGTATAGAGAATAGAAAGTCAGAACCCCAATTTACTTCCTTCCTTGGATATCGCTGTCCTCCCTGTGGGTCACCACTGCTAACCTTTGTTTGTATTATTCAGACTTTTTCTTGTGCTTTTAAATATAGATATAAAACACATCTATTTAGCTTAAAAGAGATAAATGGATCCAGCTATCTTTATTATTCTGTGATTTGTTTCTCCTTTTAACAAAGTGTCTTAGAAATCCTTCCGCCTGGGGTGTCAAGGCTCTACCTTCATTGTCTTAAGTGACTGCATTGCAACACAATTGATGTAACTTTTCTCTTAGGGATGGACGTTAGACTGACTCCAAATGAACAGGATCAGTCAATATCCACTGCTCATGGCTCAGCTTGCATCTTATTAGGAGCATTCTGTAGAATCTGTCCTCTGAAGTGGCAGAGCCCACTGTCTGCGTGGTTGACTAGATGCCATCAAATTGGCCACAAAAAAAAGCACGTGTTGAGTTGTATTGCTTCCACAAGGTATGTTTATCCATTTTGTCAATTTCTTTGTAAATATTATAAATCTTTCAAAATTTTGCCAATCCGTGAGATAACAAGTGGTATCGGCTATTTTGCTTTAATTCATTTCCATGATTCCTAGTGAGGCTGAATATGCTTTTTCCTGTTACCTGCCGTTTGTGTTTCTTCTGCTAATTGCTCAATCATATCTAGGTTGCTTTTTTTAAAAAAATTATTTTTATTAAGCTTGATTGAGATACACTCTTATGAAGGTTTCACATGAAAAACAATGTGGTTACTACATTTACCCGTATTATCAAGTCCCCACCCATACCCCAATGCAGTCACTGTCCATCATTGCAGCAAGTTGCCAGAGATCCACTATGTCCCTGCTCTGTGCTACACTGTTCTCTGCGTGATCCCCCACACCATGTGTACTAAACAGAATACACCTCAGTCCCCTTCTCCCTTTTCCCCCACCCACCCTCCCACACCCCGAATCTTTGGTAACCAATAGTTCATTCTTGGAGTCTCCGAGTCTGCTGCTATTTTGTTCCTTCAGTTTTGCTTCATTGTTATACTCCACAAATGAGGGAAATCATTTGTCATTTGTCTTTCTCCACCTGGCTTATTTCACTGAGCATAATGTCCTCCAGCTCCATCCATGTGGTTGCAAATGGTAGAATCTGTTTCTTTCTTACTGCCAAATAGTATTCCATTGTGTATATGTACCACATCTTCCTTATCCATTCATCTACTGATGGACACTTAGGTTGCTTCTATATCTTGGCTATTGTAAATAGTGCTGCGATAAACATAGGGGTGCATGTGTCTTTTGAATCTGAGAAGTTGTATTCTTTGGATATATTCCAAGTAGTGGGATTCCCGGGTCAAATGGTATTTCTATTTTTAGTTTTTTGAGGAACCTCCATACTGCTTTCCACAATGGTTGAACTAGCTTACTTCCCACCAGCAGTGTAGGAGGGTTCCCCTTTCTCCGCATCCTCACCAGCATTTATTGTTCTTAGTCTTTTCGATACTGGCCATCCTTACTGGTGTGAGGTGATATCTCATTGTGGTTTTAATTTGCATTTCCCTGATGGTTAGTGATGTGGAGCATCTTTTCATGTGCCTGTTGGCCATCTGAATTTCTTCTTTGGAGAACTGTCTCTTCATATCCTCTGCCCATTTGTTAATTGGGTTATTTGCTTTTTGGGTGTTGAGGCATGTAAGTTCTTTATATATTTTGGATGTTAACCCCTTGTCAGATATGTCATTTACAAATATATTCTCCCATACTGTAGGATGCCTTTTTGTTCTGTTGATGGTCTAGGCCGCTTTTTAAAAAGAATTGTTCTTACCAATTTGTAGGCACTGTTTATGCATAGGTAGAAACCCTATTAGGTTGCACATATTTCCTTTTGGTTTAGTGCTGTCCTTTGAAGTTTGTTTACGGTGTGGTTTGCTTTAGAGATGTGGTTTGTTTAAATTTGTGAGTCTTCAAACAAGTAAATTTTCCTTTTATGATTTAAACATTTTGTGTTTTGCTTAGAAAAACATTCTCCAAGATTATCAAGTTATTATCTTAAACTTTCTTCGGATAACTTTTTAGTATTTAGATCTTTAATCTAGCAAGGATGTTTTCTTGTAAGGTAAGAATCTGTATTTTATACTGTTCCTCCAATGGATAACCATTTGTCCTGACATCATTTATTGTCTGGCTCATCCTTCCTTTGTCATGTACTAAGTTTGCATTTGATTTCTGAAACTGTCTGTTCTATCCTTAGTATCGTGCCAATATCATCTTGTAAAATGCTGTCATTTTTTTTTTACCTTGGCTATTTTTTGTGTACTTGCTTTTCTAAGTGAACTTCAGAGATTCAGCTCTTTAGGTTGCATAAAAAATGCTGTTGATATTCTGACTGGCCTTTCTCCAAGTTTATAAATTACTTATGGGATAATTGATGTTTTACAACATGTAGTCTTCCCATCCACTTGGAAAAAATTCTCATAGTACTTCAGTAAAATAGTTTTCTTCATAAGGTTAACACATTTCCTTACTTGGTTAATTATAGGTATTTTATAGTTCATATTCCCTTGGGGATTTAAAAATTTCATTGCAATTACTATTGGGTTTTTTTTTCTGATGAACAAATCTATTGATTTTTCTATATACTGATCTTATAGTTGGCCAATTACAAGATCAGTATATAGAAAACTTCTTATTCATTCTCTGTTTTCTGCTTTATTTTCTTTGCTTTTAAAAAAAATAGATTATCATACTATCTGAAAATAATGGCAGATTTTTTCTCTTTTTTCCTGAATACTTGAGAATTTTATTTACCTTTTTTATGTAGTTGCATGGATTAGGACCTCCAGAATAATTCTGTATAGTAGCTTTCTCTGGTCTGAATTTTAATGAAATGCCTCTACGATTTCACTCTAAAGTGTGATCTTTTCTGTAACTCTTTTTGAAGGGCCCCCACCAGTAAGATGGCAAACTTCTGGCTTCTCTTGAGGGGGGTGTCCTCGGTTCCCGCCGGCGCCACCTGAAGCCCAATCACCTCTCGCACCCCTCCCAATCCCAGCACCTAGCCAACAGCCACCAGCCCGGTAGAAGTAACACCACAATCACCCTATGCCCCTTCCTATATAACCCAGTACCTTTCCCTAATAAAGCAGATTTCTCCGGTGAATTGCTGCTGTGTGTCGCTCCTTTCCTTTCACTTTTTATCAAGTTAGGGGCAATTTTTTTTTACTGAGTTAATATAGTGAATTGCAATAGTTAATGTCCTAAATTTGAACCTTCATTATATTCCCAGAATAAACCTTACTGGCAATTTTAAGAAATGGTATATTAGTAAATAGAGGCCTAGTTTTAACATAATGATGATAATAATAATAAAAATAGGAAACAAGAATTTCAAAGTTTTTGGCAAGCAGAGGATGGCACAAAGGGAAAGAGTAGAGTGAAAGCATGATAAACATCTTACTTTGTTCCAGGAGGAGCTTATCTATACAAATTATTTTTTAATCTTTAATTAAAAAATTTTAAATACATGTGTTCAGTATAAATTTAATCTTGATGAAAGTGGAAATAGAACATGTAATTTCCAAACCATTAGAGCAAAAAAAGGAACAAAGATAACTGCTTTAATCAGCAAAAATAGGAAGAAGAAAGAAGAAACACTCAAAGATAGTACATGAAGCAAAAAAGATGGTGGGAACGGCAATAGTTATGCTGTCAAGTGTCTGTTATCAAAATAAAAGTGTTCATATTAAAATAACCTAGTGGTAGAGACACTTAGATCGAGTTAGAGAATGAATTCCAGTTATTTGATGTTTACAAGAAAAAAATGAAATGACATAGAAAGATTGAAAATAAAGCGGTGGATAAACTTAGAGCAGACAACTTATACCCAAAACAGATACATGGGACAATATTAATTTCTAAGAAAATAGATTCCAGTGTGAAACCCGTTATATGGCCAAAGGGGGAATATATCATGTTGAAAGATATAGTCCACTGAGAAGATAAAACCATTGTGAACTATGGTGAGGATATTTCATATTCATGGAATATAATATCCATGCCCTCTCTTGGGTTTCCCAGCCCCTTGCTGTTAGATGTGACTGTGAACTAGTCCTCACCAGCAGGCTTTAAGCAGAAGTTGATGTGAGGCACTCCTGAGCTAAGCATTAAGAACAGGTGTCCAGCTTTTCCTTGTTCAAGGCCATATTACTAAAATTTACTTAGCATTAACTATACATTTATGGTTGCTCTTACTCACTTTCTTTTAAACAACTTCCTCTCATTTTATTACTGTATATACTTATATACTTTGTTGAGAAAAATTTTCTGAGTTTTAAAACATCTGGGTCCTCAAGTGTCTGAAAATGTCTTTATTTTGCCCTGACAAATGATCGTTGAGTCTGGAATTTTTGATTCATCACAGTATTTCACAAGAACATGAAGACATTGCTCCATTGCGTTTAGATCCCAGTTACAGAGGAGAAGCCCTATGTCAGGCAGATTCTTGTTCTTTTGAATGTAGCCTGCTTTTTTTCTCACTACTGACAGTTAAGAATTTTTCCAACCCCGGCGTTCCAAGATTCCTCTGAACAAACTACAACTATCCTTTTGCTTTCATTTTTGCTCTTCTCTTCCTCCCTTCCTCTCTCTCCCTTCTTCCTCCCCTCCTTCCTTCCTTCCCTTCATTCTGTTAGTTATTTCTAGTGAATGTTGGACAGTATTTTATATTTTATGACCGATCGTATTTTTAGGTAAGTATATATAAATGAATAGAACTGTGTAAGTCCGGGGAGAGGAAATCCTGGGGAGAGGAAATTCCGGGGCAAAATACCTCTAAAAACTGAAATCAGTCAAAGGGAGAAATAAAGTTTAAAGCCCGTTTATTGTTTACCAACTACACTCCAGCACCCTCTCTCCCCCCTGCTCTGGGAGAAGCATGCAAGCCAGCCCCTCCCCTTAACCTCTCCTGTTCAGACACGCCCTCGGTTGCCCAGGTAATTACCCATTGACATGGAGATGAACTCTCCACCTCTGAGGATATGAAATGCACCAAAGCCAGGAGAGATGTTCTGGAAATATTACAGTTTTACCCACAAACATAGTGAGATATGTTTCTCCAGTGCAAATGGAAATCCTCGTTTCCCTGGGCAGTAACCACAGATTTGGTTGGAGGTATTGTTGGTCATTCTGGAGGGAATGGTTATGGGTCCTTAGGCTGGACTTATTCTATAGGCAACCAACAATTTGTCTTCAGATGAAGGTTTGTTTCTTCCCTTGGGGTAGCCCAAAGTTCCTTGAGAAGTTACTTTGTCTCAGTCCCAGTATCTATTCTGACAGTTTTCTGTATCAAAATTCCCATATTTTAGAGCTGTATTCGAGGTCAAAAGCCAGCTTCAGGCACTCTACCAGGGCATGGAAACAGTTCTTACACTCTTTTAAAATCAGTGACGGGGCCTACCACTCATTCCTTCTTTCATTCCTCCTGCCTGTGATCACAGTATTGTTTTAGAGCTCCTTATTCAAGGGCTTCTCATTTATCTTTGTGGAATTATAGGTTTTTAGGTCTGTTTCCACCTGCTTTTTCTAGAAAATCCTCAAAGTTCTGATATATTAGTGTCGACTCTCTTGGTTTTTGAGCTCTGCTAAAATTTATCTTTGTTTGTACATTTCCTGTGTCATTTCAATGGAATGTAGAGAATGAGACCAGGTAAACACTTTTCTCCAGTTACCATCTTAAACCTTCATTTGGTTTTCCTCCCTCAAATAAGTGGCATTTTCTGGACAAGCCATCTCCAAAATATTCTGTTTTATCAGCTAGTGCTACAAAAGAAAACCCAGTTAGTACTTCCTATCTCAAATTAAAATGGCCTTATTGTCTAGAAAAATATGAAAAGAAAATAAAAAAGAAATCTAAAATCCCACCAACATATTCATAAAAACAATTTGATGTGAATAGTCTGAGTTTTTTATATGCACATAGAAATGTACTTTCCTCCATAAAATGGGATTGTTGTCTTCAATATAGATAATATTTATCATGCATTTAGTATGTCTCAGGCACTTTGCTGAGATTTATTTTATTTTTATATTATTTTAATTAATTTTATTAGCCAGTCCTTCTAACAGCTCTTCATACTTGGGATTATTATTAGTCCTTCTTTTACAGATGAGGAACTGATGTTCACAGAGGGTAACTTGCCTACATTCATTAAACAATCTTAAACACTACTCTCTACTATCTGCTATGTATACTATTTTGTAGCTCTATTTGGAAAACAAATCCATGGATTCCTTTTCATGTCAATAACTATGCATCTACATCATAAATGGTAATTGTACCATAATATTACATCTTATGTCCATAATTTATTTTGCCAGAATAAGCAATGATATATTGTCGATTAGGCATGTACCAAATTGAGCTGAACAACTGAGACCATGAGCGAGGCATTGTTTTGAGCAGTGGAGATAAGAAAGATGTGGTCTCCGACCACATGGAGTTTTAGTCTAGTCTGGGACCTAGATGGTTACAAGTAATTACACAAATGACTATTTAATTGCAAAGGTGAGAAATACAGGGCCCTACTGTATGCTCAGCTGGTCTGGCTTGGGAGGTGCACGAAGCCATCTCTGAGGAATTGACAGAGCAGAGGAAACTTTTGCTATTGCTTACTGAGCCTCTGGTGGGTTAGTCTGTGAAACGGTGTTAAGTAGAATCTAATCCAAAAAGCCTCTAAGAACTATATTAACTGAACAACATTCTTGCTAAGAATCCCTGGGATTAAGATCTCCTGGCTGCGTGCAAATCATGTGAATGAATTAAACATGTAATTGAAAGGCTCATTGTGTGCTACTCAAATGCTTTGCTGTACCAGAAGTAAGACGAAAATGAAATCATTTTCTCTGTCGTATAAATATTATATACTGTGGGCTTCACTGGCTCCATTAGCACTGTCCAATTGTACAGAGGTGATTATATTATTTATAACATGTGCAGATACTAAAAGCCTCCTTCCATTTGAAGCAGACAAGCACTGTAGGATCATTTCTTCTCCCTACTCAGTATTTCTTGCTTCCTTTTTCTCCTAAAACCTAGAAGTAGGGTTTTTTTTATTCCTGAGACTCCAGAGCAGGCATCCATAGTCAAAGGGTGTTGCTTTGCTCAGTATTTTGAGCAAGTCAAAGCTAGCATCATGAGACTGGTATATTTTGATTGACTTGAGACTGGTATATTTTGAGCAAGTCAAAGCCAGCACCATCATGAGCTTGGTATGAGAATTCCTTGTTACATTCTAGTTGGGTCATAATCTGTTTGTAGGTTGCCTTCCTTGTATCAACACAGGCACTCAGGGTGTGTTGTTAGTAAATGAAATGCCTGTTAGATCAGTCACTGACCCTGTGATAAGTTCATAAAGCTACAAGGTACTCCAGTAAGGAAGTCCTTATCATCATTTTCCACAATATGATAAAAATGGAAATAATAGTTACCTCACTGAACACTCATGGTGGGTTATAGGCTTCACACACATTTCTAATCTGATGAGGCAATTGGGGATCATTAATGTTAAATAATTTGCTTAATGCTGCTCTGTAAAAAGTAGTGTCAGGATTTGAATCCAGCTCTTTCTGGCATCCAAACATGAGCTTTCCCACCTCTGGAGGTTTTAAAAGAAGTGGCTGCAAGTTCTTTGACTCTTTTCAGATTGAGAGGTTGAGTCTGTGTCTCCTCACTTTAAATCCGCGTGGACTTGGGACTGCTTCCACCGATGGAGGACAATGGAGTGCTGCTATGTGGCTTTTGAAGCTGGGCCACGGAAGGCCATGAGCTTCTGCCTTATTGACTGGAGCATTTGCTCTTGGAACCCTGAACCATCAGAAGCCCACTATGCAGATGCCACCCTGGGATGTGCAAGTCCAAAACGGATGGAGCTGCTACATGGGTAAACAGGGCAGCTACAGCCGATAGTTCCAGCTATGTGAAAACTTTAAGACTTCCCAGCCCAGATGGTAGACATACAACTGAAGCAGCTCTGGGTGATTACAGCCCCCATCAATCAGTTACCCCTAGACGTTTGAATCTTCCTAGCTGAAGCTCAGATGCTGTGGCACACAGGCAGACCATCTTCATTGTGTCCTATCCAAATTTCCTATCACAGAATCCTAAGGATAATAAAATCCTTCTTTTATACCACTAAATTTATCATATAGCAGTATTTTGCAGAGATGGAAAGGATCTTGGGTGTTGACTAAGCTACTTTTTACTTAATAATCTGAGTCTCATCTGTTTCTAATCAAGAGGTCATGTACTGGTGCTGAATGAGCTAACTCTGGCATTCAGAAGGTTTTGATTGGCTCCCAGAATTTTGAGTTTTAGCAATGGTTATATTTTTACATGAGCCTGAATTTCCAGCTTCTCTAGAAAAATCAGATCTGAAAACACTGGGTAAGACAAGAGTACTCTGTTTCTGAACAGCTCCTACCTACTTCTTGTGGGATTTTGCTCCCCAGCGATAGAGTCCTCAGCACACCTGATTGCATTACTAGCCTTCCTTCTAACTTGCCTATTATGGGCATTTGTATTTGTCAACCTGAGAGAGATGATCCTATAGCTTGTTTCTGAGTATTAAAAGGTGCTTGAGGTTTCTGATTTCTTCCACTTTTCTCCCAAAATTCAAGTTCAGGTTGCATTATTGTAATCTGCTTTGTATATGTAGCAATTAGAGTGATGACTGGAATACCTTTTAAAGCTATAAAATAGCACAGCTTAAGATAAGCATTAAACTCACAATCTTATGTTTATGCATCCATCTGTCATGATAAAAAAGGATGGAAGAGAAGTCAATTAACTGTTTAATTAGGAAAGAAACCTCCTGCATTCAGTTTTGAAAAAGAAGACTATACTTCAATGGTAGACAATGCTCACTCTGTTTAGGACTTACGGATGGATTTGTTCTGGGAGAAATCCCTTCTTTACCAGGGCCCTTTCTGGAAAATAATTCAGACTTTGGCATGATCTATCCTTTTGTGGTTCCTAGTTTGAAATCCATCTCCTTTGGGCAGCAATGATAAATCATTTGATTTAGGAGAGCCATCAGTGAGAGTAGCTGCTGTTGACTTTGCTAGGGTTAGTGGAATATTAATGTGATTGATTGCCAAGTGTCTAAAGGGGTAGGAGGAAGAGAAGAAGAAATTTCATATTTACTGAACACTTAGAATTCAGACCAGAGCAGAATAATGCATATCTGTTTTCATTGACAGTATGGCAGAAGGAAATGTCTTAAAATTTATTTCATTCAACTTTCAGGGCTAAAGAACATAGGAAATAATTACCAAGGGAAGTTGAGGGAACTCTTCTTCCAGAGATGTTTAACAGTCTTTCTAAGTAGGAGAAAGTGATTACAACTCCGGAGTGGGGCAGATAGCAGATAGGGAAGGCCAGTGGAAGCCTGATGATCTTTTGAAATCTCCATTAAAGCATTAATAGCTGCTGTACACTTTGGCCAGTGGCCATAGACCCATAGCAGAAGACCTTAGCAAAACTGGTCTGGAATTGGGTGTGTATTGTGTCGTCATTGCTTAGTACAGCTGATTGTTGTTTACTGTTAGAATTGTGTTCTTATGAGGATAATGCATCTTGACGCCCATCCATGGCTTCAGATTATTCCTTTGGTCTTGTTCAGCATGATGTAAATCACAAAGAGGATTGTCCAGCTCATAGACAAAGTGCCACACAGCAGTGGTATGGTTTTGGCTTCCAATTTTTACATATAGGTTTCCAATTTTAGGAAAATTGTTCAAGTCTGCATGTGGATACTTGCTGAGAGGGGTATGGCAAGGGGCTATGGATGCTGGTTATAATGATGCTTTTGTCCATGGTTATTAGAAATCAGCATTGAAAGACTTACTCTACTAGGTGAGCTGCTGAGGAAATCATGGTCAAAGTCATGGACAGATACACAATGACACAGATTCTTTCCATGAAACAACCATGCCCTTTTCTATTATTAAAAAAATTAAAAGTCATACAACTTTATCCACATTCAGTGAGGCACACTTTCCCTTTAGTGGCCATATTAATTTTCTTCCTTTTTTTTCAAAGAAACTTTAATCCAGTCCTGTTTGTCTGATAAAGCCCGTGCCATTCTGGTGGGTGCAGTGATAGGCTGGTCACACTTTCTTCAGGAACGAAGAACTTCATTCCATGGTCTGTGAGAATGTTACTAGCAGGAAGCCCCTAGCTGCTAGCCCTCTGCCAGGTTTGCCCTGGTAGAAGAAAACCACACCCAAAGTCACCACCATTCCACATGTGACAGGTATCATGTCCAGTGACTGCTCAAAGTGGAGAGAAGCAAAATTCCACTAGACCACCTTCACTTTTGATATCAACTGCAGAGTTTGGGGATCTCTAAGACCACCCTTGGGTTTAAGGATTCACTAGAAGGACTCCCATAACTCACTAAATGCTGTTATGCTTATGATTACAGTTTATTAGAATGAAAGGACACAGATTAAAATCATCCAAGGACAGAGACTCATAGGACAGTCCAGGAAAACTCCACATATGGAGCTTCATCTGTCCTCTCCCAGTAGAACTGTGGACAGCACTAATTTCTCCAACAATAATGTGTGATAAAACAGATGGAGTATTGATAACCCTATCAGCCTACCTGAGCCTTAGTGTCCAGGGTTATTTGGGGGTAGATATGGTTGACTGTCTACACGGCTGAGCCTCAGTCTCCAACTCCTCCAGAGGTCAAGCTGATATATTGTGGCCCAAAGCACCGACCGTAATTACAGTGCTAGACTGTCTTTGTGGTCAAAGGCCTGCAGGTAAACAAAGATACACCAGGCAGGACATTCCTGGGGCTCAGGGATGATCTCCCAGGAGGTGAGGGCAAAGGCCAGACTACTCTTTGGGTAAGGCTAAAGTCACAATGGAACCATGCAGAAGATGTGCTGGATTTGATGAAGAAGAGGGTCCATACCTTAGAGGAGCCATAGGATCTAGTCAGGATATACCAACAGGAGCTGGGGCAGTATTTATGGGACTGAATTCTGAGAGTGCTCGATCAGGGAGAGCATGGAACACAGGCTTGGATAAGGGAGAGTTTGTTGATTTGGGTATGCTCTCCTGAGATACAGAACTAGGATGCTGGCAAGGACTCTGAGAGATGGTTTGAGTATAACAATAGTATGCATAGCTCCTAGAAGTATATTAAGTGAGGTACAAATGCAAGATTGTCATGGCAGATGAAATTATGTGGGAAGTCATGCTCCATGGGGCAACCCTCAGAGCTGATGGGTCAAAGCTTGCTTCTTCCCTGGTGGACAACCTGGGCATCCTCTGTGGTCCCATGGGATCTGGCATCCAGTCTCAAATAATGCTAACCAGCTCAGTAATGCCTCCTTTTGTTGGCTTTTCTCTTCCTTATTTCTCTCCTCTATTTTTGCTTCCTGAGATCACATTCCCAAGTAAACAACTTGCACTCAAGTCTTTGCTGCAGGCTGTGCTTTTGGGGGGAATGCAGCCTATGTACTGGAACCTGATAGTCTCATAGTTGCTCCCAGCCAGGTGTTACTAGGAACTACACTGTTAGCACACAATCTCCACTATGTGTATGTGTGTGTGTGTGTGTGTGTGTGTGTGTGTGTTGCTCTGTTCTCACTTGTTTTCTAAGACACATAAAGCAAGGCAAAGCAGGTCAAGTTCCATTTCAAGCAAGGAATACATTTGAGGAATAAAAGAAGTGAACATGTGTTTGAGTGGTGCTTAACTGCCAAGCACTCTTCTAAGTGATTTATGTACATTATCTAACTCCTTAACTTAACCTATGAGGGAGGCACTATTATTGTTCCTATTCACACATAAGGAAACTGAGGCTGAGAAAGTTTTATTAACTTCTTTTCAGTGTCTTGGCTGGTGAGTGGTGAAGCTAGTAGGTCATCTGATTCCATTGTCTGATGTCAGAGCCGAGCTCTTAAATGCTAGAAATCCCAAGATGCAAATCAATGTTAGGCCCTGTGGGGGTGATTAATGGTGTTTGATTACCAACATTTAATGTGCAAGCATTAGGATGGGATCATACACTGAGTCAGTTTTTCTCAGGCAGCCCAGGGAAAGGGGACAGTCTAACTCACCAGGCAGGTGAGGGTCAGCAGAATGGGGCCACTCGGCCTCCTATCTAGCTTTGATTGCTGGAAAAGGGTGAGCACTGTGATATTTATTTATGGCTGTATATAATGCTGTGATTGTTCATTATATTTATAAATAGATGGCTCTGCCTGGTAATTTATGGCTATTTCTAATCACAAAGATGGCCTTAGAAATAATTTCAGTCTGTCAAGGACAAATAGATGGTGTTTGCCATATCGGGCTTCAAGTAGGAGGGGCTGGTGACTCCTGGGAAACAAAACAAATAGGATTAGATAATTTGCAAAAGTGCTTCATTTTTCAAAACCTTCTCACTCTCCTCACTTGTTCATGTTATACTGAGATATAATGTTTGTCTTAATTAGAAGAAACAGGTCATGACTCCAAAGGCAAACAGAACCATTACTCTTCAAGAAATGTTCTTGATCCTTAGCTTGAGGTCAGGCTGCAGGGCTGTGGGGTGCACTGGGAGGGGGAGCATTTTTTATCTTAAACTGCTGCTAAGCAAACATTTCCTCTCCCTACCACAACCAGCTTCAAAAGCAACCCACACATGTCTTTCTAAGGAGCATGCACAGAATCCAGAACCCAGGCCTAGCCCTGGTATGCCTGTTGGGCTGAAGTATTTAGGTCATTTGGTGACAAAGATCAGTCACACTGAGGTCTGCTTCCCAGAGCTGGGCTCAACCAAACAAATGAAGAGTGAGATTGCCTTTCAATTTTTTTTTTTATTAAGGTATCATTGGTATACAATCTTATGAAGGTTTCACATGAGCAACATTGTTTTTTTTTTTTTAAATATAGTCGTTAATGTACCTCAAAGTTTGTAATATGCATATAAAACTTGATTTGTCACCTGACATAGAGTTATTTGCATGACGCAATTTTATTAGTTTCCTGGGATTCTGGCCTCAAATGAAAATGTGATAAGAACCACAATGACAAGAACTATAACTAATGAGGTCTGTGTCCTTGGCCAACTTCCGTAGGCTCTCTGAGCATGTGCTAGCAGTGAAGGGGTTCACAGATGGGCCAGGTGCAGAACGTACCTTCCAGAGGCTCACAGACTAATGGAGGCAGGTGTTAACCAATACACCCCAAAATAACTAAGATATGAGATAGAGTCAAATTTCATCACGGGTAGAGTGCACTGTAGCTGAAGAATGAGATGATTTCAAACAGGCATCCAGGAATGCTTTGTGAAATGCTTTGGATTTAGCCTTGAAGGGAAGGTTGGATTTGAACACTAAGGGGCTGGGCTGGGAAGGGCACTCCAGAGGCAGGGAATGGCTGTGCAAATGCTGGTGTGTGTGGATAGCAGTATGGGGAGTATGCAAGCAGTGGGGAGTCCAGGGAATTGAGGAAAGATGGTGAAGGCTTTTGCCCATTGAATGAGGAATTGTGGAGCTGCCCACAGATGGCTCAATCTCCCTTCGTCAGTCAAAACTGAGAGTTGTCCAGGCTCACATGGCTAGCAATTGGCAATAGAGTGGCATCTAGCCCACATCCTAGTTCTCAGTCTGGTGGGTTTTCTGCTTTTCTTCTTCACTTTAGGTTAAAAGGGGTTTCTAACTTTGCTGTATTTTTGTCATCTATAACAGATACCTAAGGAGTCCATTTGGGGAGGTTAAATGCAGTGTGGTCCTGAGGGCTTAATCTTGGAAATCTACCAGCTTTGTGGTTAACTGTGAGCAGGCTTACCCTTGCTTTCCTTCCACCATCCCTTCCCACTGGGATACCAGTCAGGCCAGATACCGACTCAGGCCAGTAAAGCCTTGGTAACAAGCACATGGCTGGGGTAAGCATGTGTGAGAGACAAGGATGTGTGTACGTGCATTTATGGCTGATGTCTCTGTACCAAGGCCAAATATGAATCACCTTTGGATTTTTGTTCACTCAGCTTGATGTGGGCAAAAAGCCAGCACAAAGAAGTGTTCTACTTTGCCCTAATGTGTATTTACTTCTGAGCTTAGCGGGAGCTCAGAAAACAGGGAGAATTTCATTGACAAGGAAAGTCCTTTCTTGAAGTTGGCTGCATCATGGCTTAGCTAAGAGATAGAGGCAAAGAATTCATAGCACTCAAAACTTTGGAAGGGGTCTCAGAGATCATCTGCCAGAAAGCTTTCCATGACAGCACACAGTTTACTGAAGCAGGCTAATACATGCCTCTCAGGATTAATCTGCTGGTCAACAAATAGTAATTGAGAGCTTAATATTTGCCACTCAGGGATGTTGTGAAGATAAAGTTAAGGAAAGCTAGAGAAGTGTCTAGCCCAGTGAGGCACCCAGTTAAGAAGTGTTAGTTCCCACAGCGAGGAGCAGCGTGGAGGCCCAGAAACCCAATGGACAAGAGCAGCCTGGTGGGGACAAGGGTCAGTTTTCCTGAACTTCAGCTCTGCAGAGCCCCTTCTCTCTCAAAGGCCATATTTTCAGTTTACATCATCTTTATTTTATAAACTTAGCAACCAGGAAAACATCTGGAATCGCACCAAAACCAAGAGTCAGCTTTTAATTTTTCTGTTAAATCCTTTCGATGTTTTGTAATTTTGGGGTGTGTGTGTGTGATCATCTTAAATGCAGTTAATTACGTCTTTTCCTTTTGTTTTTGCCTGGCTTTGAATTTAGTATTTATATTAGTTTCTTAGAGTAGCTGTAACAAATTACCACACACAGGGTGGCTTAAAACAATAGAGATTTATTTTCTCACGGTTGTGGAGGCTTGAAATCTGGAAGCAAGGTGTTGGCAGGGCCATGCTCCCTCTGAAGCCTGTATGAGAATCCTTATTTGCCTAATCCCAGCCTCTGTAGGCTCCTGGCAATCCTTGACATTCCTTCGTTTGTAAGCGCGCCTCCCTGATCTCTAACTTCATCATTACGTGGCCTTCTTCCCTGGGTGACTCTTTGTGTTCACTTGGCCTTCTGATAAGAATACCAGTCACTGGGTTTAGGACCCACCCTAATACAGTATGACTCCATCTTAACAAATTTTATCTGCAAGGGCCCTATTTCCAAGGAAGGCCACATTCTGAGGTTCCAAGTGGACCTAATTATTGGGGGGACTCTCTTTAGCCCAGGACAGTATTCATAAAGGGATTTTGGAAGAGAAGAAAGGGTACATAGTAAATAAATTCACCTTGTGGTCTTCCTTATCCTGTTGAACTGTAGATTACCTGGGGTGACTGGGAAGCAAGGCTCTAAACAGTTGGGGAGTGAAGAAAACAAAATCCCTGATTCAAAAAGACATGTGCACCCCTATGTTTATTACTGCATTATTTACAATACCCAAGATGTGGACAACCTAAGTGTCCATCAGTAGATGAATGGATAAAGAAGACGTGGTACATATACACAGTGAAATATTATTCAGCCATAAAAAGAAAGAAATCCTGCCTTTTGTGAAAATATGGATGTATCTAGAGGGTACTATGGTAAGTGAAATAAACCATGTGGAAAATATAAATACAATAAGACTTCACTTATTTGTGGAATCTAAAAATAAAGCAAAACAGAGTGAACATAACAGCAGTAGACTCACAGTCACTGAGAAATGACTAATGGTTACCATGGGGAAGGGGTTGAGGTGGGTGGGTGGGGAGGGAGAGGGGGATAAAGGGGCACAAAAATTCTCAGTCATGATATAAATTGGCCACAGGGATGGTAGGGCAGCATGGAGAATATAGCCAGTGATTCTGTAACATCTTCCTATGTTGACAGATAGTAACTGCACTAGTGGGAGTGAAGATTTAGTGATACGGGTAACTATTGAACCACTGTGTTGTATATTTGAAACCTGTATAAGATTGTATATCAGTGATACTTCAATAAAAAAAAAAAGAGTTGGGGAGTTAGTGGTAGGAGCTCTGGGATGTGGGGAAATGGGGCCAGGTGGGTGGGTGATCCTCTGCACTGGATGGTGACATGGACTGGTTAGTTTTGCACAAACACATGGTTCACCAAGGTGCTTTTGCATCTATCCAAAAGGACTTAAACAAGGCAAAATTCCTGGCTTGGCTCTGACATTTACTATTGGTGAAAATTGAAGCAAATCACATAATCTCATTGAGCCTCTCTCCTTACCTGTGAATTATGAGTAGCCATGATGCCTTCCTGTCCTATCTCCAAAGGGTAGGATAGGTAAGGATCATGTGAGAAGAAATGAGAATTCTCAAATCCTTGCCCACTTGCTGATGACCACCTCTGTGTATCTTAAGTCAGGGTGACCTTTCAAAAACACATCCAATGCTTTCACTTCCTTCTTATAATTGCTCCTTCATGTTCAGGATAAAAATCTAGATTTTTTTAAGTGTAAAAGGTCCTGGAGAATCTGGCCCTATCATGCCTTTTTGGCCCCAGGGCTCTGTAAGTCTGAATCCTCTCAAATACCCTTCTCTTTCTAGCCCATACCTAGAGCTCATTTTCTGGAACACTTAGTTTGGCACTTGATTACATTTTGTCTCGAATTATTCTCTGATTTTTTCTTGTAGGAAGATCCAATCAAGTGAAATTTGTGGAAGTACTATAAATAACAGCAGAGAGCTCTAGTTGAGTGGGAAGGTCTCACCTGTTCATCTCTTATTTTGGGGGTCTGTCCTTGCTTCTTCTATTGCTTTTCTCCCCACAAACTTGGCTTTCTGGAGCATTGCTTGAAAATCACTGTATAGACTTTAGTTCAAAATGGCAGAAGCATACCCTCCCCCCAACACTCTTTCAAAGATGGCATTAAAACTATAGTAAAGAATTTTAAAAAAATGTAAATGTGTAAAAACTAAAAGGACTAAATGTACATGGGGGTAACAGTTCATATCTTTTAACAAATCTCTAGAAGGAGGAAAACAATGGAGATATCATAGGCTAATAGAACAGAGTGAAGAAAGCTCCAGGGTAGGAATGTGCACCTGGACTTTAGGAAAAGGAGAACATACATTGCCCAAGAGAGTGACGGGGAGCCTCTGTCCTTAGAGACTGTGTGTGCAGGAAGGAGGCGGGGTGAAAGGAGGAAGTGGAGATGAAAATGAGACAAACTGAAGATATCTTCCATGAAACTGTTAACTCCACTCACTCTGTCTCCCCTGTCAACCCAGATCAGTCGGTGTCTTCCAGATGAATATTCTCTGAAGAAACAGAGCATATTCTTTGGGGGAGGACTAGTGTGAAGGTTACTACCCCAGAGTAAAGCCCTTTTCATTCTGGAATTGAGGAGTCTCAAGATGCATGGCTGGTTTCCCACCTGTTCACATGCAGCAAAGCCTGCCTGTTGATAAGCCAAACCCTTATTCCCAGAGCTCCCAGTCAGCTGATCTGTTTGCTTTCTTCTTAAATATGAAAAGACATGTGAGTATCATTAGAACACTTGAGCGAAGCCTGTAACATGAAAGAATGGCCAAAAGCAAACAAATAAAAATGAGCCTAGAGGAAATGGAAATGATTCAAAAGACAGAGGAACACTTAAAAATTTTTAGTTTTCTTGGATTTGTGAAAATATTGCATCCATGAAACAGGAGAGAATTTTATTAAAAAAAGTGTAAAATATGAAAGATCTTGTGAAACATGAAAGGGGTTTGCTAACAAAATTAGTTGGTATAAAACTGGAAGACAAAGTGAAGGAAACTACTCAGGCTTAGAATAAAAATAATGAAAGAGAGGGAGGTAAGAAGGGAGGGGAGAAAGAATTTGAAAGAAAGAAAGAAAGAAATAGAAAGAGGATCAATCCAGGAGTTGCATCCTCTAAATAATAGATTGGTTTGATAGAAGTTCTTGAATGGGCAGAGGAAGCCAGAGGAGAGGAAATCATTAAATAAATAAGAAAAGAAAATTACCTAGAACTGGATGAAGGTAAAAGTCTTTAAATTAAATGAGCTTACTAAGTACTGAATGGAATAAAATGAAAAAAGATCCACATCAAGACAAATAATCATAACATTTTGCTTCACTGGGGATAAAGAGATCTTAAAAATACCCTGAAAGGAAAAGCAGGTGTGGATAAAGTGAAGGTTCCTGTGGCCAGGAATCTCACCTGGTCCTGGTTGGTTAGCTCACTACACATGTGTGGGCAGCATGTCATTATTGACTTTAAAGAGCTCTGCCCAGTGCTCTGGGTAACATGGTGGCATGGCTGCAGGGCTGCAGGAGAGCAGAGACGAGACTGGAGTGGTGGCAGTGCTGAGGACAGAGATAGAGACTGCTGTGCAGGTAAAGAGGCCCAGAGGCAGAGACCGGCTTGCTACATGCAGACTCGCTCTGAGTGGACGGGATTCTAGTGACTGACCTGCTACCGTGGGAATAAAGTTGGGTATAACCCTTTCACCCGAAGAGCGTTCTACTGTCATTTCTTTGTTCACATTGAATCCATAGTGAACTTGTCCAGGCTGAAATCCATTGGGAAGATAGCAGTCCACTTGGAAAGGAACAAAAATCAGTGTCTTAGTCCATTCAGGCCCCTTTAACAAAATACCAGAAACTGGGTGTCTTATAAATAACAAACACTTATTTCTTATAGTTCTGGAGGTTGAAAATCCAGGATCAAAGTACCAGCACAATCATGCTCTGGTGAGGCCCTCTTCCTGGCTGGCAGCTGGCTCCTTCTCACTTACCCTCCCATGGTGCAGGGGGGTTAGCAAGCTCTCTGGGGCCTCTTTTATAAAGGCACTAATCCCGGTCGTGAGCACTCCACCCTCATGACCTAAGTACCTTCCAAAGACCCTACCTCCTAATGCCATCACATTGGGCATTAGGATTTCAATATATGAATTTTGGGGGGGATACAAACATTCAGACCATAGCAGTCAGTCTGGTCTTAAATTTTCAACAGCAACACTGGAGGCTTAGAAGACATACCATTCCAATTTAGTCACATCCCCATTTTCAGTTCTTCCACTCAACATCTGTAACCTCAAGGGGCATATTAAAGCCTCATTTCTTGTTCCATCAACTTTTCATAGTTATTTCCTTCTTCCCTTCTTCCATTCCCCAGCCTCTGTCATCTATATCTGTAATGTATACATAAAGATATATAAGATAAATAATGTTTACATTCTCTTTGTGACCAGTCAAGTCCTCCGTGATTTATACCAGTAAATTCTAAAAGCTAAAAACCAGAAAATGGCTTAGGAACAATGCTTTCAAAGTGCTGAGGGAATGTGATTTTTGTCCTAAAGTTCTATACCTAGCTAGCCTTTCATTCAAATTTGAGGTCAGAATAAAGAACCATTTTGTCAAGGCCTCAGAAAGATTATGACCACACACTCTGTCGTAGGAAGCTATTAGAGAATGTGTTTCAGGAAAAAAAATTCAAGGAAGTGAACTAAGAAAGAGGAAGTGATGGGAGACAAAGGCCACAATGAAGAGGAGCGGCCAGCAGAAATCCCAGCGTGGCAGCTGCGGCTCAGGTCTAGGCAGGAGCTAGATGATCCGAGAGGAAAGAGAGGGGAAGCTGTGAAAGAGGTCTTGGCAATGTAGCTGACAGGAGACTTTGTAGATGAAATTGTATGTGGAGAACTTTGGAAATTGTGAGACTATTATAATGTTATGGAAAATAAGAAAAAAAGGATCAGTAACGTCAGGAAAACAACAAAACTGTTAATGAAAGAAACTCACTTGTGGCATGATTTTGACCAGCCTGGAATGTAAAGGAGAATCCATTTGGAGAGATGCCAGAAATGTTATTTTCTGGTTTTTAGCTTTTAGAATTCACTGGTATAAATCATGGAGGACTTGACTGTCGTCACAAAGAGAAAAAAGAATGTAAACATTAAAACATTATTTATCTTATATATCTTTACCTATACATTACAGGTATAGGTGACAGAGGTTGGGGAATGGAGGATGGGAAGAAGGAAATAATTGTGAAGAGTTGATGGAACAAGAAATGAGGCTTTAATATGCCCCTTGAGGTTGCAGATGTTGAGTGGAAGAACTGAAAATGGGGATGTGACTAAATTGGAATGACAGGGAAAGTGAAGGAAGGTAGAGGTGGCGTAGGGGAGTTAAATTTTCATCTATCATAATGGAAGCCAGTATATAATGTCAAATGAAGAAATAGAGCCATATATCTATTATATAGAGATTGGAAGTAACCACCAGGAGAAATAAAAATAGAAATGATTAAAAGTGCTTGCCTCTGGGAAGCAGGACTAGGTGGGGCAGGGGGGAATCATAGGTTTTCAATGTAAGTCACTTCATATAATATTTGATTTTAAAACCATATCTGTGTATTACTTATTTAACATGAAAAAAATAGACATACATATGCTGAAATAAAACTATGCGATGACCTTTGAAATTTGCTTTTAGCCCTCAATTTCAATTATAATTAGCTGAAATTTCAGCTCTGCTGAATGTAACTGTAATTAAAAATCTCAACTGCCTAATGGCAGACAATTAGCTGGAGCTGTCAGGAGCCAAAAAGAATGATGGGCAGTTTGAAGACTTTGCTGTAAGGCTTGGCAGCCAACTGCCAAGGATTCCCGCTCTCAGATTCTTCCTCCATGTCTTCTAATCCCAAAGAGGCAGCAGGATTTATGGCAGGATCCTTGGCTTTGGACTCCACTGCAGACCTCCGTTCAAGTCTTGGCTTCACCACTTATTGTGTATGAGACTTTGGGCAAGTTATTTAACCTTTTTGTACCTATATTTTGTCAGTTGCAAAATAGGGATAATGCCTACTCTGCAGTGTTTTTATAAAGATTGACTGAAATAATGTAGGTACGAATCATAGTATAGTGCTTGACACATTGTAGATACTCAGTGAAGGGTAGCTATTAGAGAAAAACACAACAATTTAAATGGTTGAAACATTTGCTGTTCTGGAAATATGTAGGCCTTTTCCATTTGGCAGAATTTGAAATGTTGTTTTGAAATCTGTTCTAGCTTTTTGCAGTCTCTTTGCAAAAGGCAGCATCTGTGATCACTCTTGCCCACGGCAGACATAGCTAATGGACCCTGGCCTGCTATGTTTGGATGAGGCTTCAGAATCTTTTTCAGTACAGCTTTTGAGATGGCCATTACCTATCAGTCAGAAGTGGTACTTGAGGTAAAACCTATTTTTCATCTCTGACTAGACGGATAACAGATTCATGGTGATGATCAGTTGTGCTGACGGCTGTGTGACCACACAGTCACATGCAGGTAACAGTGTACATTAGACTGACTCACAGTGACTCCCTCATTGGTGCCTGGAATGTCATAGCTTCGTGGACAGGGTTGGTGTAGGAGAGTGTTAATGACTCTGTGCTAGCTAGTATCTCTCCCTAACAGTTTATTACTGTTAGTAAATTGGGAACCTCTAGGGGATGAGAATGAAGACTTGATGACTCTAGTAGCATCATGGAACTGTGTGGGTTACAAAGGGATAAATCACAGGTGGGGCCTTAATTTCAATGACTGCAGCTGGCAAACACCAAACAAATCCATAGTCCTGTTAACTATCTTAATGCTAGCTGGTCATATGCCTGAGTTTCTCGGCTAGACTGCCTACTTTCTCTCCAGGGCACCTCCTACTGTAAGGCTGGACCAAGCCCTTCAAAGCATCTTTTTCTTAAGTCTAGAGAGCACTTTCTCATTCATCCACCCATGTTAGCTTTTAAGTCTCTAAATTTTAATACTGATTCCATCCTAGCATGGTTTCCCAAGAATCCATGTAGGAGCGATGGGTTGGGGAGGGAGAGCCCGTGGTTGTGGGTTGGTGGCACCTCCTTAAGAGTCCAAAGGGGCTGCACCTGAGGTTAGAAGACATTGTCCTCACAAGAGGGCAAGAGATCACAAACTTTGGCTTGGGTGGTTGGCCTTCCCGGGTGGTGGTTTAAGTATTATTTAATTGAGGTCTCCTCTATGCTTTATGTGAGAGAAAAACAAACAAACCCCAAAGTCAGCCGATTAAACTGTGACCTCAGAACTGGGGAGATCTTCAGGGAAACAAATTTTAAGCTGCAGTTGTAGATAGACCCAAAGAAAGTGCAAACACATGCTTCCTTGTCCCCTGTACACACTCACAGTTGATTGATACGAAGTCATCCATTTGCATAGTGTTCTCTTTTACACATCTGCTCACTCCAAGCTTTCAAATGGAAGGCTCTCCAAAAAAGGAAGGATGTATGAGAAGAAACACACACACGTTTTTGTAGGGACAGGGGGGATGTGTGTGGGTGGGGAGAATGAAAGCGTGAAATGAAAAGGATGATTAAGAGAATTTGAGGAAGAAAACGGCTTCTTCCACCCATTTAACACCCACATTAATCCACTTGGATGATCAAATGCAAAAGACAAAGAGAATTACAACCTTTTCCAGGCCAAGAAATCATAATTATTCAGAAGAAAAATCTTGGCAAAATGAGGAATAAGCCAAGCAAAAAGCATGAGAGAAAGAGAGAGAGGGAGAAACACAGAGAGGCTGAGGAAAGGGAGCCAACAGTTAGGCTGTGGTGTTTAGGAAGGCTTTGCACATTTCAGCCTCCTCTCAGTTTAAAAGGAAAACAGAAAGAAAAAAGTCAGACTCTTTATTTGGACAAATAATGGAAAACTGGTGCTTGTGTTGGTCCCTGGTCACCCCTTCACAGTAGCTCTGTGCCATTTTCCTGGTAGAAGTAGCAGAGGTCAGCCAAGGAAAGGGCGCATTCTCAAGACTGCGTGTGGGAGCCTGTGTCATTCTGTACAAACTGCTCTTATTTAAGTGCTGGGTTTTATTTTTAAAAGCTCTTCTGTCCCCTGATAGAAGGAGGGAGTGGAAGTGGGAAGAGGTAACATGTGAACAAGGTTAGAAGCAGAAAGAAAAAGGAAGAGAAAAAAAATGAGGATAAGTCCAATTTTCTTTGGAAGCATATTGTATTGTTATGTTTGCCTGGCTCTGTTCCAAAGGCTCAATTGAAAGTGAATTTCTTGTATTGAATTCCATCCAGAGATATCATAACCTCAAAAGGCTACTATTGCCCAGAGGGCTTCAGATGGACCCATTTGTGCGTGACTCTTAAAATGCAAGAAGTCACAATTGTTGTTTGACAACACAGGACCGGTCAGGCCGGCTCCTTTCAGGGCAGGGAATTGTCGACATAATCTGGCCCCTGGACCCTTTGGAGCGACCAGTCTCTCTGTTTCTCAGGCAGCAGGAAAACTGGTGAGGTTCACAAAAACTTTAACAAAAACAAGAACAAAATAGGTTCAGGCTGATTTGAACATCAAATGCCTACTCTGTGCAGGCAGAATAAGGGGCTATAGGTCCCTGTACAGGTCTTCAGGGTCCTTGGGACTAAATTTACCTTTTTTAACCAAAAGAGGCAGTGATGATATTACAAAACTCCACAGAAGTGGTAGAAACCAAAACCCAGACTAAATGAAGATACCAAAAGAAGGGCAAAGGCTTTGGGAAGGGGGAGAAAGGAATCAGAGCTGACTTTCTGATTTGCATGGATAATTTTCTTTCCCTCTTCCAAACTGACACAGTGAAGAGTGTTGTATTATGTGGCAGAAAACAGGGACTCTTCCAATGTTTTCCCCTCTGTCCCCTTTTCCTCCTTCTTACCCATTCCCCTCTTCCTCTTTAGCCACCGCCTCCCATTCATTGTGGCCTGTATTCCTTCTTTCTTTTTCTCCCTTTCAGCATTAAATAGTGGGAGTTGCTTCCCGAAGCTTAGCTCTGATAATAAACCTCTTGTGCGGTGACTCCCATTTATTCTTAGATACACACACCCTGTTTTGAATGGGGCTATGGAGAGAAACTCAAATAGAATTAACCACTCTTTTCAGAAGTTGTTGAATACGAGCTTTGGTTCTCAAAATCAAGTTTCAATGACTGGTTTCTTCTGAACAAAGTGCAAAGGAATTCCGAATAATAAGTGTAACAAGATGGAGAAAATTTTATTCACCAGTATTCTTGAGGAAAGCACTCTATGTGTTTGGGAGAATTACTTTGATAAACCACTTTGGCTGGGGATTAAGCCCTCAAAGTATGCTCAAGTAACAAAAGATGGTCACTAAACTGCTTTCCAAGGAGGGTGGCTCCTGTAACATGGGGAGTCCTTTGTTTTGCTGAATTCAGCGATTAGTTTGGTCTCCAGTCTACAGGAGGTGGAGGGAAGAATGGATGCTTGAGAAAGGAGGAAGTTCAAGTTTCTGAAGGTTGAGGGGAAAGAATCTGAGGGATGGAGAGAGGAGAAGCATAAGAGGAACCCCACGGCCTTCATAGCTGTGAGGGGTGGGGGGACTGTGTTTATTCGTTTAACTTCTCATCATGAAAATTTGAAACATATTCAAAGTGGACAGAACAGTATAATGAACCCCTGTGTCCCATCACCACTCACGGCCAATTTCATTTTACATCTATATCTTGGGTGTATTTCTTCCTCCCCCTTTATTTTGAAGCAAATCCAAGGAAAAATTGGAAGGAAAGAAATATTTCATGGGAATTTTTGCATTGCTTGCCACGGAATGTTGTGCCTTGTGTGCAGGCTTCCATAAAGGGTGCATTGGTCACTAATGCTTCTGCAAGTAGATTCATCTTTGAGGAAATCAAGGACATGCTGTTCTTCATCAGGGTTTAAGCAAAGTGAAAACAGTCAGAGGACATGTGGACCCAGGACCTGAGAGTTGAGAAATCAGCTGACAGATCTAAGTGATGTAAATATTACAGACTTCAGCTAAGATGAAAAATACAGTTTAAAAGCAAAATGTTGAAATATCTGTGTGTAAGTGCCTTCAGGACTTTTCTGCTACCCATAATTTCAGATGTACTTTCAGTCATCTAATTACTGAATGAAGTGGCCTGATGATATGGAAAGAGCACTCGACTGGGAGTTAGATTCTTTCATGACTAAGTTATGAGATATCGGACAAATCACCCATCTCTCTGGGTTGATTCTTCATTCATACTTGCTCTGTCTAATTCCCACTGGTGTTACGTTAATCAAATGTGGGAAATGCAACTAAAAATATTTTTAAAAATATTGCGCTTTATCAGGGTGAGCTATAGTGTTAAAGTCATTGACAAAGTGCAGGGCAAGGTTCTCCCATGTGTACTCTAGGCCAAAGGGTTTCACCTTGTAGGTTCTCTTAGTCTTAACAAGGGATTCATCTTTTAAGATCTGAGGTGTTAACAAGAGAGTTTGTAGCTATACTGTTTGCTTCATCTTTGGTCTCTGCTTTCCTGGGTGCCCTGATTGAATCTTTGTTTGGAAGCCACTTCTTAATTGCAGCATAGTTTGCCATCTGGAGAGGCTGGGAATATTCAAAACCAGCAAATCTGGGCACATTTTGTTGGATCAGTTCTTTTTTTAGCTCATTTCTTTTCCTTGCATTTTATTAAAAGCAGCAAAAACAAACTATGTAGCACCATCAACATGCTGGCTGAAAAATCTCCTTTGCTAGATCACCCACTTCATTAGTTCTGTTTTCTGCTTTCCATATTACTGCAGGCGAGACTATTGCCAAGTTTTCTACCACTCCATAAAAAGGATCCCCTCTCGTCCACTTCCAAAAAGAGGTTCCTCATTTTCCTTACCGGTAGCCTCCTCAAAGTCCCAAATTCTCCAAACAGTGTGTTCAAGGCACTTGAAGCTCTCGTTAACATTCTTCCCTAAATCCTGTAGCTTTGTAGCTTCTGCCCGCTACCTGGTTCCAAAGTCACTCCCCCATTCTGGGTTTTTGTTACAGCCAAACTCCATCTCCAGGTACCCAAATGCATATTAGTTATCTAATGCTGAACAACAAATCTTCAAATTAGGAGCTTAAAACAGTGAAATTTATTATCTTCTGGTTCCTGTGGGTCAGGAGTCTGGGAGTGGCTTAGCTGGGGCGTTTTGGCTCACCGTCTCTCACAAGGAGTCAGCGGACCCACAGACACCTGAGGGTCCACTGGGGCTAGAGGATCCTCTTCCAGGCTCACACATGTGGCTGTTGGCTGGAGGCTTTAGCTCCTCACTGCGTGTGCCTCTCCGCAGGGCCACTCATGACGTAGCAGTTAGCTTTCCATGGAGCAGGTGACCCAAGTGTGTGAGAGAAGTACCACACTGCCTTCTGTGACCTAGTCTCAGGAGCAGTGTTACTTCGGCCTTATTCTAGTCATTAACAGTGAGTCACAAAGCCCACCCCACACGCAACGGGAAGATCACACAAGAGCACGCACATCTGCAGGCCATGATCATCATGGGCCTCCTTGGAGGCTGGCTGCCACATCTGCTACGTGCAGGTGCTGCGCTCTCCAGGACGTACCCTGTGAATGAGATGCAGTCCCATCTGCAAGGAGCCCTTGAGGAAGTTCAAGTTGTGGGGGATATAGACACACTGGTAGTGTCACAGCACCATGACAAAGTTATAGGGACTATATAAGCCCTGGGGCCCGGGGACCTCACTTACCAGAAATAAAGGCTCCTGTGTTTATGGGCTGCCAAGTCTAGAGCCTTCCAGGTAGATAAATGGGTAAAATTCATTCCCAGGAGAGGGGAGAACATCCACAGAGGTAGAAGTGTGGCCCTCTGAGGAACCTCAGTGACTTGGTATGGCTAGAGGTAGGGTAGGGACAAGGTGGGAGGAACATTGCAGGAAAAGTAGGAAGGGGCCAAATGATGAAGGAGCTCATATGCCAAATTCAGATGTTGGAATGTTACCCTACTAAAGACCTTGGGTCAGCAGTGGGGGTGGGGAGGCCACTGGAGGATTCTGAGCTCTCATCGAGTGACCCATCACGTCAGGTGGAAAATGTGGAAGCTGATATCCTTGGTCTTCAAAAGCTTACAGTTTGGTCTGGAAGATAGGATGTGCACAAACGTAGGATGGTACTGAAACAGGTACACAGTCTTTCCTGGCCTGGGAAGAGAAGGATCTAGAATGCAGACCCCAGGACCCAAGAATCTGGAGCTCCTCCTGCCCCCTGCTGTGCTCTCTTTCAGGAGGACCTGCTCTGAGCCCGTCATGATTTGAGGTCCTGGGTAACAGGTAGTGAATCCCACCAAGAGGAAAATCCTCTCAGGCTTGGTTATTCCAAGGACATCTGCTCACCACTTAGCACTTTGTCTAAGTAACGGAGCTTGCAGATATTTGGCAGGAAGAACTAATCAGCTATTAATCACCAAAGAGCTTTTCTGGAATTGAAAGAATGTCCCTGTTGTAACTGAAATTGTAATTGTTGACTGAACTTGGGTGGGAGGAATAACTAGAAGCTCACAGTGGAGGGTCTCCTGTGGGAAAGGTTTGGCAGAGATATCTTGGGGTTTGGTTGTTGTTAAGTAAGAAAAGTGAAGCTGTTATTTCCTGAGTACATCAGTGTCTAAAGAAGGTTGGCTTCAGCAGGAAGAGGAGAGAAAGGTGGGCCACATGATGTGCTGTGATGAACCACACACTGGGCATTCCAGATGGTTCTAGTTCCTGCTCTTCATCTCTGTGGCCATACCATGCTGGCCAAATCTCTTAGCTTCTTGGGACTCAGTGTTCTTATCTTTAAAATCGGATATTGTAACCAGATTTGGGATTCCCAAAAGCTGTTGTGTAGACCAGATGGCCTGATGGATGCTTTAAGGAACAGAGTACCTGGTCAATTGCATTTAGAAACTCCATGTACTGCGTATACCTTTTGGAGAATCATGATTGGACACCAGTATATTAAGAGTGAACATGTGGTCAAATGACAAAACAAAAAATTCTTTAATCCAACACATGCTCAGACATTTTTGGTCACATAATCCTTTGTTTATTAAATAGAAAACAAGTGGATAAATGTAAAACAGAATGTGTCCCTGACTCTGACATCTGTCTTTCTTTTTTCTGACTCAGATTTATTACTAGCCTTAGGTATTTTCCCTGGAATTATTCATGTGGGTTCTTCGTAGATTTCATGAGTAACCTGCCTGTCTCTCACCTTCAAAACAGTCTCCTAGGTTATAAACCAAGACTCACATCTGATTGTGCAAACCTCTCCCTGGCCCTACTGCTGACCTGTGGTGACAGAAGGCTCAGGACTACATTTCTGGTCTGTCAGCTCTCACCTACCATCTGTATCTCCATGTGGTAGTGGACTACCATGTCAGCCAGCATTTCCTTTTACTGTACAAAGAGTGAGTGCTTGTAATTTTCTGAAAGTTGGATATTAGCACAATATTAGACTTCAGAGGGTCTTATTCTTGTCTTTTAGTTACTATTTGTCATATTGTAATTCATTATTTCAGTCCAAAGCAATATTGTAGGATTGTGGCTAGAATATGCTTTTTTGGAGAATGAATGTAGATTACCAGAAGAAGGTGGAAATCTATGTAACTGTTAAGTTCTATTAGTCATGATAAAGACCATTGATTTTGTGAGAAATTGGCTAAAGCTGTCAAGATCCATGTGAAGTCAGAAGTTTGCAAAAATATCCAGTGGTTCATCATTTTTGCTGTGTTTCATGATGAATTTAAGGACAAGACTTTTCAAGGAGGAGGAAAAGATTAAGGAATTATCTGAGAATTAGGTAACAACATATGGTTACTCATTTTGACTCAAGCCAATTCTGGGTCATATATAATTTGTGATAAAATATGGTGGTGTTGGATATTTAGTCCCTTTTTGACAAAGAAAACCCTTTTTGTTTATAGGCATAAAAACTGTCCAAGCGTGTACCATCCCCTGCTCATATTCTTAAGCCCAATCTGTTAATGAGTTGGTTCTATCTACTGAGAAGCAGAACTGGTGGCCATACCACGATGCGATGTTCTGGTAGCCACACAGAGCCCTGCAACGTCACGCTCACATCTCCTAAGCTGCCTGGAGAGGTTTGGTTTTTGTTATTTTTCTGAGTCAACAGAATTCTTTCGGCTGATTTCCTGAGTGTATACTTCTGAGCCCAGGATTATTTTAGGCACTAAAATGATAATGTGATTATGCTTTTCAACACTGTTGGAACTGTAGGGGAAGAAAAACTTCCTTCTCCCCTCTGAGGTTCTGTGACTGGTCTGAGTATTAAAATGCGGCAGCCCCCGTCTGTCCTTGTCATTGTCCTAAGAGCCCTCTCGGGCTCAGCTTCTTTGCTGCAGCTCTCTTTGCTTCCCTATTCTTTGACTCTATCCATCCTCCGCACACTTGCACGCGTTCATACCCCCCTATTGCTTCTTGAAGGTATAAACATTATCCTGATCATCCTGAGGGCATGTCTTCCCCAGGACTGACTATCAGTCCTCTCTCTGATGGTACTTTGCTCTTCCTAACACGGCAAGTTTACACAGTTGGGGTTTGTTTTATTTCTTTTAGGAAGCATGGAGGTGATGTGAGGGCCACTTTCATTTGTGAATACTCTTGTCTGGAGGGGCATGAACTCTGTCAAGCATAGATGGGTGAATAGAACATTCATTATAGTCACCTTAAATTGTACCTTTTTTTTTTTAGCTTAGTGTCCTGTCAAGAGACATCTTAAAAAAATTCAAAACTGTCCAGTGCTAAGCAGATTTCACTGGGGTAGTGCTGCTAGCAAGGCTGTGAATCAGAAAAGTCTTATTTCTTTTATGTCTGGGGTTAGGTGAACCATTTTTACCCCATGGGAACAGAGAGAAGTGGAGAGTCTAAGGTGCTCTGTGCTTAGTCCTCTTATGTGGACCATGGCCTCCACAGCCCTGGTGGGAGCTGGAATACCTTTCCTGAGATACAAGGTGGAGGATCCCAGACACTGGAATTTAACTACCCAGCAAAGCAGACATAATACAAGCATGCCAGTTGTTAAGTGTTAATTTTGCCACTATGGGTATTTACAAAAAGCAAAAACAAGCACCCATGTACAGTCACAATCATTTCATAAAAGAAAGGAATTTTTAATACCAAAAAGTAGGACAAACATAATAGGAATCTCCTTGAAGTTGAATACATTTAGCCTTATGAAGAACTGATTACAGTGTCCTTATTTTTAAGAATGTGCCCTGGACTGGTGAACATGTGGTACATGCTAGTGATGTTTGAGAATCAAAGCTTCGAGTCATACAAGAACACCAAAGGTGCAGGAAAAAAACAATGAAAAAAAAAACATGAGTGAGAATAAATGAATAAATGAAACACAGAGAATCCATTATGTCTTTTGGATAAAATGATAGTTGGCCTTTGATTTTGATTGTTCTATTTTGAGTCTCCAGTGCTTACCACTTGACTAAAATGTTTCAGAATAACATACTTAAAGTAGTGGCAGAAATGTGCTTTCCACTGACAAAAAGGCTAATGATTTTTCTTCAGTTCACAGCAAGATGATTTGCTCCTAGCTCAGCTGGCCTCTGCTGTCCTTACAGAGAGAGTACTTGCCGGTAGCCTGCTGGTGCTATTTACATGCTAATCATTTCTGTAATTGATCTTCCCAGCTCCCTTCAAATCTTGTAAGTGACAGCTCTGATCGCAGAGTGGGGCCACTCCAGTTGGGGGCCAGGTCACGTGGGCACTGTGGCACTGTCAGACTCTGCCCTGTAACCCCACACTGGAGAATTCTGGTCAGTGTGCAGGTAAAATCGTCTTTATTATAACACAGAGCTCATGGTGGAGATCAGCCAGGACTTGTTATTGTCAAAATGGAACAAGAGAAGTTAATTTTTTTTCTTGCGTTAATAGGTGGGAGTGGTACCATTGGGCAGACAGCTGGTTTTGGGTTATGTACTTAGATTACATGCCAGGAGAGGCTTCCATCCATGCTGGGTCACTAGCATGTTGTGAAAGACAAGAGGAAGAGAGACAGCGACAGAGAGAAAGGTTCCTAAATTTGGTCAAAGATCTGAATCCACCCCAGCTAGAAGAGCAACTGTTGTATTTATTAATGGATTACAGAGTAAAACAATGCCAAGGAACCACAGACATTTCTTATTCTTACTCTCAACTTCTCTAAAGTGGAAATGAAAACTCAGAGAGGTTTAATGACTTGCCCAAGGTCACATCCTTGCAATGGCGTCTAGAGCTGTCCTGTCCAACATGGTAGTCATTAGCCACATGTGGCCATTTAAATTTAAATTAATTAAAACTTCAGTTCTTCAGTCTCACTAGCCTCCTTTCAAACACTCAATGGCCACATGTGTCCAGTGGCTACCATATTGGACAACACAGAAATAGAACATTTCCATCTCTGCAGAAAGTTCTGTTAGTCATATTCCAGAGGCTCCTTGTCCAAGTTCTTTCCATTATTACAGTCAGATTCTCCTCCCTCCCTATGCACACAATCTGTATCTGTAATTGTTGTATAGAGTGGGAAAGGCATATTTTGACATTAATTTAGAAATAAAATCAAAGTCTCCTATTCCTGCCCTCCTTTGAAAGTGGGAGCAACTTGAGTAAGCTTCCAAACCTTTCTAGGACTGGCCCTTACCTCTAAGCAATTTTTCCCATCACGGAATTATTAGAGCATGGTTTAGCAATGTGGTGTCTTTAACTTCAGGGTGCAGCTTTATCTTTAAAGCTAATATTGATCTAACAGTGAATTCTTCAGAAAACCCATATAGCTCCTTTAGGAAATATTGGCCAAGGTAGTATGGTGTCACAGATGTCTAAGGGCTTTAAATTAACACTGTAAATCTCAGGATTATGGAGGAAGAGCTAACAACTTTATTGAATGTCTCCCATCTGGCTGTGCTTCAGGCAGTGGTCTGACTGGCAGAGGGCGTGGTTCTTATATAAAAGCAGAAACTCTAGTATCAGAAAGTATTTAATGAAGAGTTGGTTTTGGACTGATACCCAGGGATTCCATTTCAAATGGATTTTTCTTATTGAGACCAACAACAGGATATTACGCTCTTGGCACCAGTGGGACGGGACTAGCCTAGGGTGAGGAGCCCAGCTCATCATGGGGCAGGGCTAGAGGGGGGCTGGGCTTGGTTGGCATCTCAGACTGGAGGATAATAGATTCCCCAGTAGGATGTGGCCTGCTGAGCAGGGCTGCCCTCAATTCTTAGGGCAATCAGGGTTTGCTGTTGCCTGCTGGATGTGGGCAGCCCCGAGGCTTTGGGTGTTGATACTAGCCTGAAGAATTGCTTTTCTGTAAGAACTGGGATGATAGAACCATGTTCTATCTGACTGCCTTTGTCCTGTCTATCATTTCTTATAGCGGGTGGCCTGGTCAGGATAATTGACAGTGTATTTTCTCCCCTCAGAGCAATGTAGAATCCCAGTGTTAGAGAGCTGGGGGGTACTCTGAGACGCACTATAGGCAATTGCACCTCAAACTGTGGTCTGTGGACCAGCAGTGGCAGCAGCATCATGTTGGAGCTCCGCAGTGAAGAACTCACAGTTCTGGCATAAAGATTATTTGAAAGTGAAAACATCTGAAATCTTATCTGAACTTTTCTAGTGAACTCAAGTAGAGCTTCTAGAGAATACAGCTGCCATTAACTCTCCTCTGAAGGAATTACCTTCGAATTCTAGGAAGGAGACAGACTGACTGCGTATTCCCATTAGCATTAAAAGAACTCCAATAGGACCTTTCATACTTTCCCACTGAAGCTGTAAATCCTCCCCAACCCCCACCCCATCCCCTGCCTGCTGCTTTTTTGTTAAGTTGGTATATAAACTTTTACTCTGGATATTCAGTGAGTCATTCATTGCTGAGTAAATCCCATGTGCACTTGTTTTTCTCCTGTTAATCTGTATTTTGTCAGTTAATTCACAGGCCCCTGACCACTTGAACCTAAGTTGCTAGAAGAAAACATTTTCCTCCTAACAGTAGAAAGCAGAATCTTAAACTCCATCCCATAGGTGTTGAATAAGAGTAGTGTAGAATAATAATCAGTGTTTTAACAGTATGTCCTGAACTGTATGTAAATAATAGTTTGTGAAGCAAAGGGGTTGGCAAATTTTCTTTGTAAAGGACAAGATAGTAACCTTTTTAGGCATTGTGGGTCATTTGGTCTCTGCTGCAACTACTCAAGTCTTGCCATTATAGTCCAAAGGCAGTCATAGACAGCATTGACATAAATAAATGTGACTGTTGGAATGGTTAATTTTATGTGTTAACTCAGCTGGGCTAAGGGATGCCAAAATGCTGGTAAAACATTATTTCTTTAATCTGTGTATCTGTGACAGTGTTTCTGGAAGAGATTAGCAGTGCAATTGGTAGACCGAGAAAAGAATATTGCCCTCACCAATGTGGGTGGGCATTATCCAATCCATCAAGGGCCGGAATGGAACAAAAAGGTGGAGGAAGGGTGAATTTCCTCTCTGCTTGAGCTGGAACACCCACCCATCTTCTCCTGCCCGTGAACGTCAGCGCTCCTGGACTTGGAACAGTCTTACATCATTGGCTCCCTGGTTCTCAGGTCTCAGGCTTGGACTCGAACTACACCACTGTCTTTCCTGAGCTGCAGCCTCCAAATAGCAAGCAAGTCATGGGGCCTCTCAGCTTTCGTAATCATGTGAGCCAAACCCTTGTAATAAATTTCCTTCTGCATATCTATATATATCTTATTGGTTCTGTTTCTTTGGGGAAACTAATACAACTATATTTCAATGAAACTTTATTTATGGATACTAAAATTTGAATTTCATATGCTTTTGTGTTTCATAAACTGTTTTTTTAAAACCATTCATGTATGTTTTTTTCAATCACTACAATTTTTTTCCCAACCACACTTAGCTTTCAGGCTATATAAAAACAGGTAGCAGGTTGGACTTGGCCTGGGAACCCTAGTCTGCTGATCCCTGGTCTAGACCAAAATTCCCTAACTTTTTTCACTTCGTGGTAGACATGGAAAATTATATTGGCACAGCACACGGGGGTATATGAGTGAGGCTGCCTATGGTTGATGTTGACTAGTTGTGAGGGGTGGGGGCCCCTGGTTGCACTGAGAGCTGAGCTGAGAAGGTTGGGCAAACCTGTGACTCATTTATGGCACAAGGCGGAAGGGCTGTGGCCTGAACCAACCCTCTCCATGTCAGATGAAGGAACTGAGACTTTGTGTTCACTCCTCTATTCCTAAGGTAAATCATGATGCTAGGCCCTAAAAGACCTTTTATAAGTGTTTTCTGAGTGAATACTTGAGAAGTGACTTTCTGGGGAAGTAGAGTTAGGAGATGAGTTGCTTATTTACTGGTCCAGTGTCCTTTCCTCTAAATAATGACAGAAAATCACAATTAAAAAAAAAAAGTACGTGACTGAGCCGGAGTTTTTACTGGCTCAGGAGAAAAGCCACTTTTTGACAAAAAGGGCCATCTTGAGCCCTCAGATCCTGTCTGTGGCAGACACCAAGGCTGCTTCTCACGACTGCTGGCTCTTCCCATCAAAGCTCCCTGGAAGGTGGAACTTGCCCAGACCCTTGAGGTTAGGCATGGCCACATGACTTACTTTGGCCATTTGAGTGCAAGTACGATGTCAAAGCATTTAAGACAGTGTGTAAGTGAGTCTCCCAGCTCTTCCCTTCCTTGCTTACAGATCATGAAACATGAGATTGTGGCAAATGGTTAAGGCCTTGTCAGCTGGAGTCACTGCAAGACTATGAAGAGTCTCTAATGATCCACATGGTCTTTATTGTCATAAGCTACTGAGATTTTGAAGTTTTTGCACTGTATTATAACTTAGGCTGGCCTGATTGATACACTGTCTCGCAGATGATTCCCTGAGAAAGTCCAGGCTTAGTGGCTAACAAGGGACATCAGAGGGAAAATTTCAAGGCTAGGCTAGATTTTAAGATCTCCCAGTCAGTTGTAAGCTTGTGGAGAGACTTGGCTAACTTTAAATACTTTGAATGGAATCATTACAGGTTAAACTGTGTCCCTCTTAAATTCATATGTTGAAGTCATAACCTCCAGCACTACAGAATAACACCTTATTTGGAAAAGGGTCTTCACAGAGTCTATCAAGTTAAAACAAGGTCATTCAGGTCGGTCCTAATCCAATCCGACTGATGTCCTTATACAAGGGGGAAATTTGGAAACAGACACAGAGGAAGATCACTCTGAAGATGAAGGCGGAGATCAGAGTGATGCCTCTACAAGCCAAGGGGTGCCGAAGATTGCCAGCAAATTGCCAGATCTAGGGAGAAGCATACAACGAATTTTTCCTCACAGCCCACAGAGGGAGCCAACCCTGCCACAGAAACTCGGACCCGGACTGCTAGTCTCTGAACTGCAAGATAACACAGTTCTGGTGTTTCAGTCACCCAGTTTGTGGTGCTTTTTTATGACAGCTGTGGAAAACTAATGCAGGGATTAAAAAAAAAAGTTTTGGTTACTTTTTCCTTGTTTAAACAGCTTTATTGCAATGTAATTCACTCACTTAAAATTGGCTTTTAGTATATTTACATCACTAAATTACTTTAAGAACATTGTTATCACCCCCAAAAGAAACCTTGTACCCATTAGCGGTCACTCCTCAAAACCATCCTCCCTGCTGCCATCCTCCCCGCACCAGTCCTGAGCAGCCACTCATCTTTCTGTCTTTGTAGGTTTGTCTATTCTAAACAGTTCATATAAAATAGAATCATTCATGTGTACTTTTTTGTCTCTGGCTTCTTTCACCTAGCATCATGTTTGCAAAATTTCTCTATGCTATGGCATGTACCATGGTACAGATTACTGATTTTGTTTATCTTTCATCAGTTGTTGGACATTTGTGCTATTTCTACTTTTTGGCTATTAAGAATAATGCCTCTGTAAACATTTGTGATACGTTATCATTTCCTTTGAGAATTGGGAGAATAGGAGGGGAACTGCTGGTTCCTGTGGTAACTCCAGTTTAATATTTTGGGGAACTATTGCTCAGTGTGGTTTTACCACTTTACATTCCTATCAGCAATGGTAGGGCTCCAATCTCTCCACATCCTCACCAACACTTGTTTTTTGTCTTTTTGATCATAGCCATCTTAGTACATGTGAAGTGGTACCTTCACTGTGGCTTGGATTTGCATTTCCCTAATAGCTAATAATATTGATGCCGGGGTTCTTGTTTGTGAAGTCGAAGAATGAGCTTCACAAACGCCCAAAGTAGGAGAGCCAGGGAGAGGCTTTTATTTAGAAATAAAGTGAGAGGAAAGAGCTCCTGGCTCATGCCAGGAGGGAACAAGAGAGCCTGGGGTGGTGCGTTGTCTAGGGGATTTATAGGCAGTTGAGGATTTTTGTGAACTGAGGGCTCAGGGTGTGGACTTGTACCACCTGCCCTGCCCTCAAGGTGGGCTGGGTTGTTGTCTGTTTGCTAGGGCTGTTTACAGTGAAGTCACCGGTTATGCTGAGATACCCTTGTGGAACACTCAAACGTTCCAGGCCGAGTTGCCCTGGCCTTTTAACCTTTTACTGATCTCACTGAAGATGTCTATATTCCTAGTCTGGTATCTTTACCCTAGAGAATTAGTGTGACCTTGACTTTGCATAATGCTGAACACAGAGTTTTGATAGGGACATTGTTACATTGCTTTGACTATAAATATCCTGCCTAGCTTTTTCCGGAGGCCCTCACCCTACTCTGACTAAGCCCATGGTCCCTGTCTCAATATCAAGCATCATTTCATTATTTCATGTGTGCATATTGCCTATTTACATGTCTTCTATGGAGAAATGTCTGTTTGAAACCTTTGCCCATTTTCAAGTTGGTTATTTGGGTTGTCTGTTTATTGCTGAGTTGTGTAAGGTGACTTTATAGGTGGCAGATTCATTTCTGTAAGATTAGATTTTATTTTTTTAACCAGCAAAGTAAGAATACAATTTATATTTCCTGTAGGGGTCTGAGGGATGGCTAAATTTGCTGAATATTTAGTCCCTTCCTTGAAGTAAATATTTGAACATAGGGTAAGGGCCAGGGAATTCTAAGTTGAGAAGGAGGAAGAAAATGAAAAGAATTTGAAAGCTTTCTCTCCAGGAAAGAATTTTGTTATTATAAAAGTTCTGGGGCTTTTACTTCTTTGTGTAACCCTACCCAGGGGCCTCATTCAGTATTCAATACCATCAGCCACAGGGGAAGATCCTTTTTTTCTCCGCTTAAAACGTTTTTTTGTGCGATTTTTGATTTGTTTCTTATTGCCTTTAATTGTTGAACTCTGGATAGGAGGGTTGCAGGTAACTTGAATAGTCCTTCCCTTCCCTTCCTACTGAACCGATTCTGTCTTTGTTACTTGGATCAAAGCAGAGGCCCTCTCCTTCCCAACTATGCAAATCTAAAGCAGATAAATGTGAGCTATCAGGAGCCAATTTGCTGGAAATCTTCCCCTTAGTAATTGGCTTCATATTTCATCTCTTAGAAAAAGTCGACACTCATTACCACCTCTACCTTCTCTCCTCCAGGCCAAGAGAGAGAGAGGTGGGGTCCACTGGGGACAAGGAAGGGAAGAATGAAACTCCAGATGAATTATTTTTTTCTCTCCACTGGCTTTACTTCCAGGTGCCCCCTCTCAGTCATGCTTCCTCAGAAAAGCACCTCATCAGCCGGCCGGGCCTCCTTGCCAATGGTAATCGTGTCCTTCCCACCCCAGGCTCACTTTACTTAGATAGGAAGTGACAGGCAGGGAGACCTTCTGCTCTTGGGTTCTTGGGAAGGAAATACAAAGCATTATATCAAACACTGCCACCAGGCCACCTCTTCTGGGTTGCATTAGGCAGTCAAGCATTTTGCAGCCTGCTGAATGTCATCTCATTTAACATTTTGTTAAACAACTTCTAAAGGTCTTAACAATATGACAGATGGGCCATTGACTGGTACTTAGTAGCTAAGTACGGGTTTGGCTGGACTGGATTGTGTTTATTGTTCATTAAGTGTTATTTAAAGAACTCAATCTCAATGCCTCCAACCCCCTGCCTGCCCCTCAATGCACACTTTCTGCAGGACCCCAGGGTGTCACATTAGAGGCCTATTTCTATAGAAAGGCACATTGGAAAGGAAAGGGTGGAGAGAGGCTCAGAAAGGAGAAGAAATGAGAAGACAAGCGGAAAGAAGTGGAAGGAGGCAGAAAAAAGGGTGTGTGTGTGTCGGGGGTGTGGTGGGGGTGTGAGGAGTAGCCGGGAAGGGGTTATGGTTCAAAGGCAAACAACAGCCAAATGACACGGAGAAAAGTGGATTACTTCTGCAGATGGCGGGGCCTGTCCCTCTTGGCTTCAGTTCCAGAGAGGGTCACCTACCTTGCTCCTAAATTCAGAAGAAGGAAGGAGGGTGTCTCTGTGCAGGGATAGCTGCTCATTACACTGACCACAACTGGCATGACCGCACCTCTCCTGTGTGTATCTTGTCTTCCCAGTGAACTGTAGTCGGTGTCTGGGGGACAGAGACCCTCTTCGTCTTTGCTTTTAATGGTAACAATGGCTGGTGTAGAATAAGATCTAAGTGGCTCGCTTGTGGTGGATCATGAACTCTTGCCCAGGTAACACAGTCAGGTTTCTGCTGCTAAAAGTTACACTGAGGCATGTTCAGAAGTTTAAGTTTATTTCAGCCAACATCAGTGTGAACCATGCAGTGCCAACCTGGAAGCGTTCGGAGTGCTCGGCCAACAACAGCTATGGGAAAGACAAATGGAGAAGGTGCAGAAGCCGAGAAAGGAAATGGTTTCATTGGCTGTTAAAGCCTACTGGGCTGTTTGTGATTGGTTGTCCTTAGGTTTTGGTTTCTTAGTCTTCAGGCATTTATAGGTTTAGGCTACTGTGGTATTAGAGCCATCTCAGTCTAATGGCCTCCTTGTTTAATTAATTTAACACTGCTTATTGGGTACCAGATGGTCAAAACAGAGCCCCTAGGGCCACTGAGGCCAGCCCCATTTTATTGGCTTGAACCAAGGTAATTTGGCATAACTTTATCATCTGGGATCCCAAGATCCCCCAGTGAGGGAATGAGAGAGTGTCACACTATTCCAGCATCGTCCAGAGCAAAACCACTACCAGAGACAAAATAACACAGAAGCATTGGGCATTATCACAGTTTGGCAGGTCAGCTGTAGAATTGTGTTCTTCCTTCTGGTTAGAGAGTGGCACGTCAAATTAGAGTGACTTCAAGAATGTCAGGGCTAGGAGGAACTTCAGGAATCAACCTGCTCCAGTGGCTTCATGTAACCAGATGAAGAAAGAGTCTCAGGAGTTCACCTCTGGTCACAGCAGGGAGCCTGCCTCTTAGTACAGAGTGCTTCCCCTTGTTTCACCCAGAACTCCTTTGATTGTGAGTGATGGAAACCTAATGGTTTAAGCAAAGAGAGAGAGAGAGAGAGAATATAAAATTATAACCTCATATGAGGAGTCCAAGATGCACTGATTTCAGGCATGGTAGGATCCAAGGACTCTAGAGGCTATCAAGGTATTGTTTCTTTCTCCAGCTCCCAGCGATGCTGTCTTTTGTACTGCATTCCTCCTTAGGCAGGCCCACCCCATGTGGTGGGAAGGGGACCACCAGGAGCTCCAGGTGCGTATTACACCAGCTTGACAATCTCAGGAGATGGAGAGCTGTTCTTTGCTGTTGGTGTTAGTATGCCCTAGGGTTGACTTTCTTTTGCCAGATCCGGCTTCAGGCCCATTTGCTCCTCCTGGAGCTTGGGGAGAGGGGGCAATGGTCGCTCTTGAACCAGGTGATGAGGAGAAAAGGGGAGAAAGTGCATATGATCTGGCAAAAATACTCCCCCTCTATACCCTGGGATGGTGGTGTTGGTTTTTTCCTAGTGCCTGGAGGCAAGGTCTCTGTTGCTATAGAAACCTTTCTGGATCAGCACACTTACCCCTCTCAGAGTCTCTGTGCCCTTCCTTAGGCATAGCCACTCACTCTGGCCTCCACTCTCAACAGAGAGTGAAATGAGGGAGTGTGCTTTATTGTATCAGAAGACTTTAAATCTGGAGATGGAATTCCACTCTTACTTCTTCCACTTCCAAGACCTTTTAGCCTGTTCATACCTAATATAGAGATAAAAAATGGAACTCAATGTAGGTCAATGAATATTTATTGATTAGTTATTTAAGTAGACAAAGTATTAGGTCCCAGGAACCATAAAGATAAGGAAAATAGATGGTTCTGATCTCTGAAGATTAGCAACACCCTTAAGATCTAAAAAGTCTGTTGAGTACAAATGCCTGGAATTCAGGTCTAATAAGTGCTATGCCTAAAGAAATATTTGGTCTGGAAGAGGATATGCTTCTGGGGAGATTTTGGGATGATCAGGAATGACTTTCCAGAGGAAATGACTTTTGTGTTGGACTTCGAGGGGTGGGACTGGGGACTGGAGTGTAGCATTGTCAGGAGAGGAAAGAGCCTGTGAAAATAAGTAATAGCCTAAACACAGTCACTAACCTGGAGAGGGGTGAGACCTGCCTAGGGAAAGTGAATGGTGCAGTTTCATTGGAGCAGAGACTGAGAAGGTAGGGATGGAGAAGAGACATGGGGAGCCCTTGAGAAGGTTAGAGGAGTGGCCCAGAGCATGGGGAAGAGAGCCCAGCAGGAGTGGCAGCAGATGAGGGCACAGCCCAGCTGACCTGCACCAATCTTTGGGGTCATCTGGGTTCCTATCAAGCTGGGTTGCGCTGAAAAAATATTCTCATATTGGCCATATCAGACTCCATCCTTTTGGTTTTGGGAAACCAGAAGAGTTACATCACTAATGATTTTCTTCCAGGTTCACTTGAAATCAATGGATAATTATTGGATAAGACAAAACTGGGGATCAAGTAGTTTTGTCAAGCAGAAGTTCTTTTGAACATATTTTGTGAGAAACATATTTCGGGAGATATACTCCTTTCTTAATAGTTTGTGCTAGTAGTATGATTGGACCCAAGTGAGTATTCTAAGAATATACGAAGGCAGAATCACAAGATGGTGTAGAATAATATCCGCATTTCACTCCAGGTTATTGTGGTCAGAAGTTTGGCATGTCAGCCTGCAAATCACATATTACAAACTGACTGTTAATTGATGGGTACTGTACCAATTTTTCTAAAAGCTTCTTGACTGTCTTTTATGTTAATGGAGTTCTCCTCTGTGACTGGGTTTGACTTTTATATGCTGGTGGACAATTCCTTTCCTCCCTTACATAAATATTAATCGAGCCCCACTTGCACTGCAGGCTCAGAGTTAGTTCTCTTTGGAATACAAGGAGATATCACAATTACACCCTATTTTTGAGAAGTGTATGACTGAGCTCAGGCATAACACATGAAGATTTAAATGATGGAGCAAGACAAGGTGTCACGCGGTCTAGAATGTACTTGCTGTGAGCTCGCAGGAGGCAGCAGAGGGATGCTGTGGAGACCTGCTGTGTCAAGGAAGAGTTGTTCTTGAGGCTGGCTGTGTGTAGTTTCTGGTTTGCACTTTTTTTATTTTGATATTGTTAATGTACAATTACTTGAACAACATTATAGTTACTAGACTCCCCCTATTATCAAGTCTCCCCCACATACCCCATTACAGTCACTGTCCATCAGCGTTGGTTTGCACTTTTGTGCTGTGTTTTCCCCCTCTGGAAAGGCCAAACTGCTAGAAATATTGTTCTGCTCTAAGCTACTGAGGGCTTGCATGGCTGCTGCAATTTTTGCCATTTTCTTCCTTCTTGCCCACTGCTGGAGGTTAATGCTTGCTCCTGTGACAACCCTCTACTTGGCCAAAAGTTAGGGGACACCTTCCTAGAGGGTAGCTGGGCACTTGTCTGTGGGCAGATTGTATCTTTTGCAGTTTTAGAAACAGAAAAACTGGGTCATCTTGCCATACATGGGCTGGGGATCAGGTAGGCTGACCCTGGGGACTTGTACCAAATATATTACATATGTGTCTTCTGGGTCAGAGTAAAGTGGGCCCTTAAAAGACAGCCCACGTTCTGGGTAATTAACCCAGTTTTGTCTTGAGAGATATAACTGAAACTGATTGAGAGAAACGTCCCCACAAATTTTTAGCTCAGAATAGACTTTGGCCATTCAGAAGAGGAGAGGAGGATTTTTTATGGAGACCTACAGCAAGCATCACTCAGAAGGTGGAGGGTGGTTACAGACCCTGAAGTCAGAGAAAACAACCCTGACCTCAGGTCACTTTACAAAAATTTGCCTAAAAAGCAAAACTGACTGGGACTTGCCTGTGAATAGGCCCAGTGCAGAGAGTAAGTGAATAAAGGAGTGACTTCTCTTGATTTGTGCTGAAATCAGTTGATTGCTTTTTGCCTTGTCACTGTACATACTTTGGGGGTTTATGACTAACCCTGCTTTCCCTTTTCCAGCCCCTTGCCCGGGAGCCCAAATGACGTTGTTAGCTGTTGTCCTGATATACAGCCACAGACTCCCAATTTGCAAGCTGAGTTAGGGTCACAGACATGAAGTCTTGTAATTCTTTTTTATTTTAAATTAACATTGTGCCAGTCTACAGCTAGAATATTTCATATAAACATTTGAAGTTGCTGGACTCTTGAAAAATCAGAAACTGTAGCAATACTAAGTATAGACTTCCTGCATGGAACAACTGAGCCTAATGTTCACTTCTCCTATCAATGGGACATCCTCTGTTGAACACATTTCTAACCAGTCCCTATTGTCTATTCCACCTAGCCCACTTCACCTACTTAAGTACTGCCTGACCTCCATAAATATTTGAGTTTGTGGTTTCCACCCTAACAAAAAACAAATGCAGTCATTAGTAATGGGGTATTAAGAAAGACACAGTCTAGAAAGAACTCGATGAATCCCTTTGGGACCCCTACCCTCAAACATAGATGAAATGTCTTACTACCCATATTGGATGCAAAATAAATATCGGTGTGTGTTTGATACTTTCGACTCAGTCTTTGGCAAGGCACTGGAATGTTCTTCCACTTCCAGGGACATGAATCTGGGGTCATGGCTATTTTAGGGAACGTTTAAATCCTTGAGCCTTGGCAAATGAAATGGAGACAGGTGGGCAGGAACACTTATTGTCTTCCCTCTGCCATTCTCAAAGTCTGACCAGTTCTTTCTGTTCGCAGCATTTCCAGCATGCTGTGACCTTCCATATCCCAAAGTCTGCTTATGTCCCTGGGCATGTGGCTAAAGGCAGTAGGAGTGGGATGAGATCCTTATTTCAGCACTCAGCTGCAGAACGGCGTATGAATCTGACAAATTTTCCTATTTTGTTTTACTCAAAATGTCTCTGTGGCTTCCCTCCCAAGTTTTTTTTTTGCTTAAATTTTGAATTTGAAATAACAAAATATTATAGTTGAGGTCTGATTATTGCCCTTTAAAGTTTTTTCTTTTTTATTCTTTTATTCTTCTCTATGACCAGGCTTTACAAAAAGCTATTTTACTCTAAGAAATTAGGTTTCTGGTTATCAGGAGCCCTAAATAGGCATGAATTACAAGAACGTCCTTTGAAAACCCCATGCAGCACTTGTTTCATTAAATTCCATGAAGCGACCTTAATTTAGTGGAACACTGGATAGGCTGTTCTTTTAACCTATTATCACTTTGGCCAGGCCCATAAACCATATTCATGGATGATTCCATCAAGAAGGACAACAATGGGATTAATATTATTTCAGGATACAGTAAATGCCACAATGATGAAGCTGTTTAAGATCTGGTGCTCACGGTGTCACACTGAATGCATTGACATTTACTCTGCTATCACTTCATTTCCAATATTCCTTCCAAATCAGCCGATGCTAATGCTTCAGCATGTGTGCAGAATACAATGTGGGTGGGGGTGGGGAGGCTGGGAAGGGATTGCACAAGTCTTTTGCCTTCTTTTTTCCTTCTGGATTGAAAGTGGGGAACTATACTTGGATAGCATTTGAAATGCAGTGGGCCCGGAGATGTTGGTGGTTAGGATTGCAAGGCTCCCAGGAACTTGGCTTTCTCCTGGAGATGGATGAAAATAAGTACGTGGGTTCCCTCTTGGCTGTGACTGAGCATGTGATATGGATCTGATATAAAGCAAGAAAGCACTGGTTGGTGCTGTTAGCATGACGGCTTGTTGGAATTGAGCACATATGAAAATTCTAAGGTCTATAATGGCATATGGTTCAAAAGGTCTTATTTGTGGTATTTCCTGAAGTCTTGATCCTTAAGTGTGACCCTGACAACAGTTATAAGTCTAATAATACTGATTTAAAGAATCAGCAAATATGTAATCCATAGTAACATTATTACTGTCTATCTCTCAAGGGGTCCCAGCTCCGAATTTTGAAGGTGAAGTTCTCAGGGTTGGAAGGAAATTTGAAGGTTGTCTAGTTCATGCTTCCCAATGTTTAATGGATCTACAAATCACCTGAGGGTCTAGTTAATTCTAATAACTAGAGCCTGGGAGATTCTAATCTAGTATTTCTGGTGTAAGGGGTGAGGATTTGCATACCATCTAACTCCCAAGTGGTGTGGTCTTTGAAGAGTACTTTTGAGCACAGGGTCTAGTTCAACCATTGCCTGTGTTCTCTGTAGATGAGCATCTAGTGTATGTTTAAGCCTCTCTTAGTAGGAGGTTTCTCATATTTTTTAAGGTAGTGTGTCTCATCTGAACAATTCTGAGTACTAGTTTTTCTTCATATTGCAGCCAGCTCCTACTCCTTGGCTCTGTCCTTCCCTGGCCCTGGCTGTGGCCCTTGGTCCTGTACAATCCATATGGCAAAGCAAGGATGGGCCTCTCCTGTCTCCAAGAAGCTTGCGCCCTCCAGGTATCTAGCCTGAGGGAAACTTGCTAGGTAGGTAGGGATAGCTGGCCCAGGGGTAACTTTTGTCTCCTGGGGGTTCACCATTCCTGTTAACTTCACTGACCTCTGTTCAGTGTATGCTGGTTCTCATTTTGGCTCCCACCCTTTCTGCCACCATTAGATGAGATTTCTCCCTTTGAGCTACATATATGTGTGTGTGTGTGTGTTTGTGTGTGTGTGTGTGCTTCATAAAAATTAATTTATCCCCCCCACCATTGTAAATCCATGGCAGCAAAGACTGAGTCTTAAGCCTGTTCAAATGCTCTACAGTCTCTCGAACATACTAAGAGCTCATACCATGCATTTTTTTTCAAGGATCTTTAAAAAAATTGTGAATTCCTTTCCATTTTTCTGGAGAATTTTATCTAACCATTTACTAGTAGAATATTTTCAAACCATGCATATTAAATTGAGTAATACAGAACAAACTTGAGGAATATATAGCAATGACACAAGAAAACATAAAGATTGCAACATAGTAAATTGTCACACTAGTGGAACAAGAGGTGAACTTCAGAGAAGGGAAAAGTTCAGTGTATACATGAGCAACTGCAAGGGACTTTATGGCCAAAGGGGAGAGGAGCTGTGAAGGAATGGACTGTAAATATTTTAAGATTTATGGTATGGTCTCTGTTGCAACCCCTCAGCCACAGACCATATGTAAATGAATTGGCGTGGGGTGTTCCAACAAAACTTTATGGACATTAAAATTTCAATTTTGTATAATTTGAGTATGTCACGAGATATTCTTGTTCAGATACTTTCCAACCATGTAAAAATGTAAGAAGTATTCTTAGCTTAGGTGTTATACTAAAACATGTTGTGTGCTGAATCTTGTCTGGGCCGTAGTTGGCCAGGCCCTGGTGGATGGCCTTGGTGTCCAAATTGAACATTCACTTGAAAGCGTTCTGTGGATGGGTGATATGAGACAGATACCACTGCCAACAAGGGAACTTTCAGTAGCATTCTTTAGAAAAATGTATGAGGCTGGGAATAAGATGTTATTTTACCGGATTGGCTAGTTCTCCAGCAGCTGTTTCCCTATGTGAGTGGTGTAGATATGGAGAGACTTTGGTAACTATTCTCTCCTTCCCTGCCCCCACCCCAGTCATCCTCCTCTTATTCTTGTCTTCTCTCCCATGACCTTTCTGATTACACCTTTCTGTATAGTGTCATTTTTCTACCTCATCAAGTTTCCTATGACATATCCTCAGGCCTTTAGACTTATGCAAATGAAATTTGTTTTCCTTGCAAAAACCTCCCTAATATTTTGGAATATGATCACCATCCTTACCTGATGATATTTGATATTTCTGAATGTAATATGAGCATAAAGAAATGAACAGTCTGCATGAAATATTTGGGAAACCATGTAGTTTGGAGAGAAAAAGAGGCAGATGTGTGTCAGAGAGTAGAACAAGCTAGTTCCGTGACCTGGAAGAATTGCTTTCTCTCAGGAGGAGGGGCAGGGCAGAGACAGTGAGTTCAGCATAGGACAGGTGGACCCTGCATTACCTGGATGAAGTCTGATAAGCAGTGAGTTGAAAATGTTTTGTAGGCAGTTGGGTGATCAGATCCAGAGTCTAGGATTGAGGAATGGACCAGGGATATAATTGGAGAATCATCACCCACCCTTGTAACTGAATGGGCCTTTGGGACTGCCTTGATCAATAGAATGTGGCCAAAAAGGCGCTGTGACTTCTGAGTTAGGCCACAGGGTTATTTGCCTTTGACTGGTTTTCTGTCAGGGGATGTTCACTCTGGGAATGGAGCCATTACAAGGAAGCCCAGACCCCGGGAGAGGCCGTGCGTAGGTGGTGTGCTGACAACACCCAGCTAAGATTTGAGCTTGAGTCACTGTTAACTGCCAGGGATGTGAATTGAGGGGATCTCCAGGTAACTCCAGCCTCCAGCCTTTGGGTCTTGCGTCTGAGAAGCCCAGTCTTCATGGAACAGAGACAAGTTATCCCCTCTCTACTGTGGATTCTGACCCACAGAATTCATGAGCATAGTAAACGGTTGTTTCATACCACTAACTTTGAGGTAATTTCTATAGTAACTGGAAAGGTTATGTGAAAGCAAGATTTGTATGAATGTGAATGTACAGGCAAATTTGTACACACGAGTATCACCCAAGACCCTAGCACCTCCTGTGTGGTGTGGACCTCCTAGGTTGGGAGAACCTCATATATTTTTTTCCCTTCCTGTGCAGTCAGATAAACCGATTTACAGTAAGACATCCGTAATGGATAAACAGTAAGTGGAATTTCAGGCAGGATGGCAATTCGCTAATGGTAGTGGTTTGGGGTGGGGATGGGGTTGAGGCTTCGAGGAACCCTACTGTCAAATCCTTCTCTCCAGATGAAGGACGTGGGCTGTAGGGCTGCACCATGCTGGCTGTCTTCAATGTCTCTCTTTACTCGAAGCTTCTACAGTTCTCACAAAGGGACAGCCAGCAGGTCCTTCTGCAGTATCTAGTGAGGCAAAAGCTAAGGGGAGATCCTAATGGTGGGGAGTCAGTGAAGAGAATAAGAAAAGACTCCCAAACAATGTGAGACCTGGCAGGGGCAGGAGGAAGCCTAAGGAATGACATGTGTCCCTCCTAGTCAGAGTCCGACCTGCGAGGTGTGGGTCCCTGCCCAGAGCCACCTGTGCTGTTGTGTGCTGGGCCCCAGGCTTCCGCAGAATGGCGTCATTCCCCCTTTCCTCTGCCAGCCACTCTCCCATCCTTTCTTTCTCCCCACTTTCTCCTGTGCCTTTCTCTCCCTCTCCACTTTCCTTTCTCCACTTCCCATCCACCTTCCCAAAGCCTTTCTCCTTGCCCTTTTTAATCCCTTGATCTCTTGTCACTTACTCCTTTTTTGATTCTCTCTTTGAAACCATTTATTTTAATTTTGGCATGAATGGTGGTAAGCTGAGACAGGGATTCCAGTTCCCATTTTGTGATGACAGGATCATATTTTCACCCTGGCTGAGATGACTGAGGCAGGGGAAGGTGGAAAATAAGGTGTTTTCGCTGTTTGTTTTTTGTTTTGTGTGTGTGAGGGAGGGGTGGAGCAGAGGACAGGGAGCTGTCAATCACAAAGAGGACGAGGAACTCCTAGCCAACCTCAGCAGCACTGGGGAAACCGCTGGGAGGCCGGAGCGCCAGCGCCCTGGGTCTCTACCGATGGCAAAAGAATTCTCCGGCGAGCCATCTGGAAGGGCCTGGCTGGAGCTGGGTAAAGCATAGTCACCACGGGTACTGTCCTGGCCTTTAAATAAATGCTTCCTTGAGACGTCCTCTGGGAAACCCGGCCTGCACGGATTGCTGTTGAGTTTGCAGGTCCCCTGTTCAGGACAGATCACCCCCAGAGAAGTGTGTCCTTCAAACTTCCTTCTGATTCATTTTCCATTTCCAGGTGCTTGATGGAACAAAGTTGGAATTTTGGCTCACTGGCCTCTCTGCAACCACAGACAAAAAGCTTTTTTCTGTGGGCTGGCTGCCCAGAGCCGTCCCGGCCACAACTCAGCCATGCTGTGTGCTTGAATAGGTGGATGAATCAGGTGCATTTTCAGTTCTGCTCTTCCACTTGGCTGGTGCCATGAGGTCAATGGGTTTACACTTTGGCTACTCAGCATCGATCTGCTTTGGAGCAGGGGATGGAAGTTCTGGGTACATGTCCTGAAAACAAGCCAGCTCCCCGGCCTCTCATTCTGCCAGCTGATGAATGAGTTTGGCCATTTGCAGGTTGGCCTGGACCCCTCTTTTTAGACCCCTTCTGAAGCTAGGCAGTCCTCCACTGCCACCTGCCTTGTTCTGTGGGATGTTGGGGAGCAGTCCAGAGCAGGATGACGCGGTCAGTAGCTGGGTGCTGTCAGCTTACCTAGCACCGATGCGATGGCATCTCTCTCCCCAGTCCCTTGAGGAATGAATGACCCAGGTCAGCAGACCAGTGCTAGTCAGGGTCTAGGTGTGAGGAGAGCCAAGGGAGCCGGGCTAGACATTTTCAGGCTTGCTTCACTTTACGTTTCCCTTTTTAAGACCATGAGCCTTTGGAAGCTTTCACGGCATTAACGATTTGGCGAGTGCGGTGGCCTTCCTTCCTAGGTGGGCTGAGCTGGTGAGGGGCTAACACCTGATGAAAGAGCAGGAGATGTTCAGGCTAGAGAAGAGAAAATTCAAGAAAACTGATGAAAGGCAGGAAATACAGTATTACATCCCAATACTTTCTGCTTCAGTTTAGGATTCTTTAATGTGGTGATGTGGTGGCCCAGATGACACAGGGCCTGCCAGGCCAAGAACCCGACTGGAGTTTTGAGTTGAGGGCACAGTGCTCAGGGTGGGGGCCCAGAGGAGACACCAGTGATGAAGCCCCTTCGCCCACAAGGGGGGCCCAGCCAGGGATGTAGATCTCAGGTGGAAGTAGTGAGGTTTTGCATGGATTCTTTTCTGATTGGCTCTTAGATCCTTTCTCCCCAGGACACCTATGGTCTTTGCTTTCTTTCTAACAAGATCCCTGACCAGGGAACCACAGGCCTTGGCCCTGGCTGGCAGTGAAGCCAGATATAAACAAGCTGAGGGGAGTGCCTGGTGTCAAACATTATGTTTACTAAACAAAACCGACAAGTTCTCATTGTTGCGTGAGGAAGCCCTGCAGCTGTCAATCCCCCAGAGCTGAAGAGGATCCATTTTATTGAGCTCTGTAATGACAGCTCCGGCTGGAACAGCTGGGTAGTTTGTATTAACTCTAAGAGACTCAGGAGGGCAGTTTTTCTTTAGAAAAATTATGTTTTTCATTTAGACCAACAACAGCCTGAATGTCTCAGCATACCTTCCTACAGTCTTGAAAAATGTGGTAAAATCATAGCCCGGATTGTTCTCCCAATACTTAGCAAATAAAAATAGGGAACGCCTAGTTAAATTCAAATTTCAGATAAACTCATGAATACTTTACTAAGTATGTCCTATGTAATATTGGGACATATTTACATTAAAAAAGATTTGAGGTTTTATTTCAAATTCAAATTTAACTGGGTATCCTGTACTTTATCTGTCAATACTTGATACCTTGCCAAACATCCCTAGTTGAATACCTCTGGTGACAGGGAACTCACTACCTTTCAAAACAATCATTCTATTGTTAGACAGCTGAGATTGCTAGAAAGCTCTTCTGTACATCAAGATGAAATTCTCACACATTTGCTTCTCATGTGAACTTCTGGGGCCCCTTGGAATATGCCCAACCCATCTGCCATGTGACAATCCTCCAAATATTTATTAACAGTTCCTTATTTTCTTGAATTTTCTTTTCTCTAGCCTGAACATCTCCTGCTCTTTCAATTTTTTCTCCTTGTGATGTATCTTTCAGGAGTGCAGATCCACCTGCAAATATGCACTGGTGTGTTCATAGCCTTTGTAATCAGGTGGCATCTGGTGGCCTGAACAATGGCTCTTAGGGACACAGCTCTGTGCCTGTTGCCTAGAGTCCATGTCTCCCATGCCGGGGAAGTTCTGGCCTCTGACTAGGCTTTGGCATGGACTCTTCTCTGAAGCAGTGCTGCTACCTTTCAGAGTGGAACTTAGGGGACATTGCACAAGTGTGCTCTCCTTGCTATAGACTAAATGTTTGTGATTTCCCCCAAAATTCATATGTTGAAACCTAACCCCAATGTGATTGTCTTTGGAGATGAGACCTTTGGGAGGTGATTAGGTCATGAGCCCTCATGAATGGGATTAATGAATGGGAAGAGAGCTTCCTCACCCCTTCCGCCCTGGGGGGGACACAGAGGGGAGATGGCTGTCTGTAAACTTGAGGTTGGCTCTCATTATACACTCAATCTGCCAGGGCTTTGATCTTGGACTTCCCAGCCTCTGAAACTGTGAGAAACATATTTCTGTTACTTATAAGCCACCCAGTCTGTGGTATTTTAATGACAGCAGCCCGAACAGATGGAGACACTCCTGTGCAAGCCAAATGTGAATTTGGCAGCCCTATTCTTATTTTAGATGATGGTTGGCAGGGAGGACATTAGCAATAGCAGAAGTCGTGTTAGATATTGATGACACAGACCTAATAGCAAGAATACAGATTTCTGTTTTGGGTCAGATTGGAGCCATGGATAAAAACATCAAGCCAGCTTCAGGGATTTGCTACAAACCAACTGTGGGACTTTGGGAAAGTCATCTCTCTGGCTCTCAGCATATTCATCTGAAAAATGAGGCATTTGAATTAATTCTCTAAGGTAGAAAAATGTCTCACAGAGGCTGTGGGTGTAACTATTGACATGTGAAGCTGACAGGAATAAAATAGATAAAAAACAACAACAAAGAAAAATGGTAATTGTTCTAGCTCTAAAGTACTCTTTTGTTCTTAGCTTTTTTAAGAAAACTAAGTGCGGACTACTCATTGGTGCTTGTCTGTGAGCTACATGTCTGGACCATGGCAAGAGAATTACAGAAATGGAGAAGTGTTTAGAACACTTAAATCTATTTGACACTGCAGGGACATCCAAGTGTATGATCAGGGGTGGTTTCATTGAATAGGGTGTGGACCAATCTGGGTGCCCCTGAACTGGTGGTTGGTAAGCCGTGACATGAGCTGTGTACCAGTCACTTGAAGCAGAACTATGTCTTCGTTTGTAATGGACTAGAAATAAATAAAAAAATGGGTTCATTGCCACAAAAAGTTTGAGGTAGCGCTACCTTACTGGTGTGCCATGCTTGAGTTATGGGTGTCTAGCTATTGTGCTCTTGGTTTTTAGAGTATGTGGAGGATGCTTGGGGCAGATTGAGAGCAGCCCTTTTACCAAATTTCCAGTGGCCATGAGTAATCAGCATGCAATACAAATATTATCACTTTCTATACATGCTGTGAAGTGAATAAAGTGGAAAGTGCTACCTTTTTTTCACAAAAGCAAATAGACATAGAAAGGGGATCAGGCTAATTATAGCTAAGACTGCAGTTCTTCAATGAGCTAGCCTAACCTGGATGTTTGAACAGGAATTTTGCTTCCAAGAAAAATGTTAAAACTCTTCTTCCCCTCATGTCTACCTTTTTCCTAAAATTAAATTTAAATTAATAATAGAAATATGTGCATATCCTTTAAAATCAAATAGTAGTGAAATATATGAGTCATTGGTGTCTTCCAGAAGAGGCCACTTTCAAGTTGGAGCTTTGGTGCTCATAGAGAGAGGATGCCATAGGAAAATGCCCCAGTTGCCCCCAGAACCCTAGGAAGCTCAGTGCTGGGAGTCACTGCCACTAGCAGCCACCATCAAGGAGGTTGGGTGAAAGTCTGAACACACAGTAGTTGGACCATGGACCACTCCAAAACCCCCTCACCAGTCCATCACAACTAGACAACCCCTCCTTGTGTTTCTTCCCACATAACACTCACCTTTACCCATCCCTGCAGAAACCCAGATGTTTAATCCCTGCCAAAAAGGAATCTGAAGGGCCCTGAACTCTGGGACGCTGGACACAGCAGAAGGCAGAAGTGAGGCTTGGCTAAAAGCTGGAGAGTTCTGTGAATATCTACATACTGAACTGTGCCATCCCCAGCCTCTGCCTCTGACTTATTCTCAGAATTATTGGGTTTGGAGGTGGTATAGCAAAGGAGACAATCAACAGAGTGAAGAGGAGAAATGGGAGAAAATATTTGCAAACTATCCATTTAGTAAGGGGTTAATATCCAAACTATATAAGGAACTGTAGGGAAAATGGAAGTTCCATGGCCAGGATCCTCACCTGATTCTAATCTACTCACCCACTGTGTATGTGCAATTATGTAATACTTAGCCTATTGCACAGGTGCATGCTTGCATACTCATCAGCGATAAGCCATAATTGCCTGTGTTTCTATAAAGAGAGCTCTGCATGGTGCTATGGGCAGAGGAGAGCAGAGGCTGGAGCAGAGGCAGCTTGTGAGATGGACTTGCTTCTTGCAGACTGCCCTGGAGGCAGAAGAGATTCTAGTTCTTGACTTGCCACTGTGAGAATAAAGCTTGGTATAAGTCCCTTTGCCCCCAGTGTTCTGTTGTCATTTTCCAGTCTCCCTGAGTCCATAGTGAACTTGCCCAGAGCTGAAACCCCCTTTGTCCCAGAGCTATAGGAACTCATACACCTCCATAGCAAAAAAACTCAAATAATCTGATTAAAAGATGGGCAGAGGACTCGAATAACATTTTCCAAAGATGACATATAAAATGGTCAACAAGTACAGGAAAAGATGCTCAACATCACTAACCATTAGATAAGTGCAAATCAAAAACACAGTGAGATAACTCCTTATACCTGTCAGAATGGCCACTATCCAAAAGACAAGAAATAATAAGTATTGGTGATGATGTGGAGCAAAGGGATCCCTAGGGCACTCTTGGGAATGTAATTTGGTGTAACAACTATGGAAAAATGGTGTGGAAGTTCCTCAGAAAAATTAAAAATAGAACTACCATAGGATCTAGCAATTCTGCTTCTGGGTGTATATCTGAAGCAAATGAAATAACTATCTTGAAGAGGCACCTGCATCTCCACATTCACTGCAGCATTATTTACAATAGCCAACATATGGAAACAACATAAATGTCCATCAACAGATGAATGGATGAAGAAATTGTGGTATAAATATAAATACATGATGGAATATTATTCAGCTATGAAAAAAGGAAATCTTGCCATTTTGTGACAGCATGGATGGACTTTGAAGACATCATACTAAATGAAGTAAGTCAGAGAGAGGGCATATCTTACTTACACGTGCAATCTAAAAAGATTGAACTCAGAAACAGAAAATAGCATGGAGGTGGAGGAAATGGGGAATGCTGGTAAAGGTATAAACTTCCATTTAAAAGAATTCAGAGGATCTAATGTACAACATGAAGGGACTATAACTGACAATACTGTGTTACATACTTGAAAGTTACTGAGAGAGTAAATCTTAAATGTTTTAACCACACATATACAAAAAGGATAATTATGTGAGGTGATAGATCTGTTATCGTGGTAATCATTGTGCATTATATATGTGTAGCAAATCATTACTGTGATATAATGAATTATAAGAAAGATATATTTGGTTATTCAGATGACAACACTATATCTCTCACGTATATTTGGTATTTATCCATCCTTCCAGAAACTGCTTTAGAGTCATAAAGGTGAAATAGGTGTCTTGTTATGTTAATGGAAAATCTTTTGGACCCTACTGGCAAGGGTAGGGGCTGGTTGCCAGGGGAACCAGCCTTGTGAATAGAGGGTGGGAACTCTCAGTCCCCAGCCTCCAACCCCTGGTAGGGGAGAGGGCAGAGCTCATAAAACCCAAGAGAAGACAGAAGACTATTTTGCTCTCTTTCTCTCTTTTGCATCCTGCTTCTCTATTGAAGTGAGCTTCAGCTTTCATGCTTGGGGAATCAGAACACTTCCACATGCCACTGAGCTAGCCCCAGGCTCCTCAAGGACAAGGCCTCCTTTATTTGGGACCTCACCCTATGTATCTTCATCTGGCTACTAACTTGTGTCCTTTGCAGTATCCTTTATTAAACTGGTAAACCTAAGTGTTTTCCTGAGTTCTGTGAGCCTCTCTGGAAAATTAATAGGACCTAAGGGTGAAGTTGTTGGAACCTCCAACCTGTAGCTGGTTGGATGGTCAGAAGCACTGGTAACAGCCTAGGGGTTGTGACTGGCTTCTGGGGTGAGTTTTGGAGGGAGATTTTTAGGACAGAGTCCTTAACCTGAGGAATCCGGTGTCGACTCCAGGTAGATAGCATCAGAATTGAGTTGAATTCTTGGAAATCTTGTTGGTGTTCAAGAATTGCTTGGTGGTGTGCATAGGAAGACTCCTTTCTCCCCTACACACACACATTGGAATTGGGTTTGCGAACCCGAGAGGAGTTGGTGTTGAAAACTCAGTTACATAGTACACCTTAACCTGAGACCATGTTATATGTCAATTATATCTCAGTCAAGCTGGGAAAAAATTTTTTTTGTAATAAAAGAATTATCAGGGGCTAGCCTCTTCCCTAAGAAGGAGATCAGAGTACTTTTCTTTGGAGGAACTAACCATCCCCAAGAAATGACCCATATACTGACATTTGGAGGCCCCGGTGGAAAGGCCAACTGTTGTCTGATCATTCTACAGTTGACCTCCAGCTCTCAACAAACCCTGCCCTCCTACACAGAGCCTTCAGTAGGCTTTCTGATGCCTTACACTAAAATACAAATGGACAGTCAAGTATCATGAGACTGTTGAGACAGTCTTCCAATATGAAATATAGATGTTGTCGTAGATTGTCTTCATTAAGACCCTACTTGATGTCCTCTCTGTCTTCATGCCTTTTGCTCTGTGACTCCCACTACCAGCCTGTTGGAGAAATGTGAGAGGCCCATGTAGAACAGGCAAGACCTCCCAAATGAGGCATCCTAGGCCCACCAAGTCCCAGCAGCCCCACCACCTGAACACAGGTGTGTGAATGGGCCTTGCCAATGCCAGCCAAGCCTGATGCAGCTGGCTGTAGACCACGTACCGTGCTCTGTGAGGAGAGGAAATGCTATGGCATCAGATCTATAATGTGATAGTATGGATGAATACTTTCTATGCCTTTTTCTCCCACACTACCCAGTCCCATCCCTCCACTGCTTGAGGTCTAGGAGCACCTCCCTTGCCCTGTAACCCAGTTCTCCGTGGGAATGATACCCTGAGCCCTTTTCCCAAGAGAACGAGACCATAGACAGAAGTTAGGAAAAGCAAATGCCAGACAGGCCTTGCTGGCCACAGACTTTGTCTTCTGGCTGCTTGTCCTGCTTTACAATGATCTTATCCGGTCTATGTCTCTGTGGTTACTTCTGTCCTTGGGTAAACAAGATGTCCCAGATTGCCAAGTGACATTGGTTAGCTTCAAAACTGAACTCAAGTCTTGGCCCTTGGACTTGTCAATAAAGCTGGAGACAGAGGAAATTTTGAAGTGGATAAAACTCATCTACCACAGCAACCCGAGGCTCTTCCTTCTTTCCCTACAGCCAAGGTACTGACAGCTCTCTCTTTCTGCCAGTCTCATTTCAGGAAAGAATTTGCTTAAAGTCAGAAAATATTTAAATGTTACTTTTCTTAATCTGTCTTAAAATTGGAATAAGTCTTTTATCATTTGAAAAGGATTTTCTCTAGAAGGTGGAAGTCCTTGTGAGGGGGATGGGTTTGTGTTTTTCAATGATCTGAAATGATAACCTGTGGTTAGATTCCTATGGTTCCATCCCAGCCCCAGCAATTTTTTTTGGCCAAAAAAGTTCTAGAGATGCTCATTAGCTCACTGGGGACTGAAGAGAAAGTAAATGAGAAAATAGCCTTGCAAAGGTATATTGTGTTTTGTAATCTGGACTGTCTCCCTGCTGATATTCAGATACCACTCACAGCCACACACTGTTACCTGAGTGACAATCCTTGAGTTGGCATTTTAGGATCAAATAGGGTTCAGAGGGACAGTTTCTTTCTTTCCTGGGCCTTTGCCAGTTTTCTGAGGGATGTCTCTCTCTTCCTGGTGCTAAAATAGAACTTAACAGTTTCCTGGGACAATGAAATCCAATAAATCAGTTGTTATTACCTTGGGCTTTCCTGCTAAGCAAAGGGAGAGCTGAGGTAATTGATTGAATGATTTGGGCAAAACAACCGACTCTCCTCCACGGCTCACAAAATTTGGAGTTATCCAAATAGAACAATACATTGAATCTGCTTAGTACTTTTTTAATTTCTAGAAAAGATAAGCATCCTCCCTTTTGGGGATACTTCAAAGGTACTTGTTTAAAAAAAAATTCAACTGAGTAAATTTAAAGATCAAATTGGCTTTATTCAATGACCCGTGAATTGAGCATCACCCATCTGGCAAGTAGAAGGGAGCTCTGAAGAGCTGTACAAAGTGGGAGACCTTTGTAGGCAGGAGGCAGCAGGGACAGGAAAGTGCAGATCACCTTGTCTTTTTTTTTGAGGAGATAGAAGGAGTCTCTCAGGCGATTATCTCGATTATCTCGCTACTGCTGACCAGGGAATTCCAGACTGACTGGTTTAAAATGACATTCCCAGGAGAGGTTGAAACTGCGATTGGGTTAACTATTAAGTCTTGGTTTGCCAATGTGGAGTCCAGCACAGGTGACTCGACTTTAGGCCTGTTTCTGTGTGGGCAGACCACAGGAGCTTCCTCAGGTGTCCCAGTTCGCCATCGTGGGAGTGGCACACAGAAGGGACCTCGTGAATGTGGAAACACTGGCGGATGTTTATGGGGCTGTTGTATGTTCTAGGCACTGAGCTAAGCATTTTAAATAGATCTCATTTGGATGCCAGCATGATAACCCTGTTACCCCCTCCACTCAGCAGTGGTTGGACATGAGGCCAACAGAGCTTTGGGTGACGCTCTCAGCAGGTAAATCGCAGAGCTGTCAGCCAGTCTGACTCCATCACGAAACCTCTAGGTGGAATGATGCTGTGAGGATATTGAAATCCAGAGGAATTGCAATCAGAGCAAGGGAACGTAGTTCCTCAATGGAAGGAGGGGTATAATGCAAAAGTACCAACAACTAGCTGGATGATAGAAGGCAGGAAGTGTCCCTGTCTGGGCCTCAGGTTCCTCAGGTAAATGAAGGCGCCGGCCTTCGTTTCACTTGTGAGTCCTCCTTGGGTCTCACATTCTGTGTTTTTTAAAGCTGGCTGGGTCCCTGACCCTCAGTACTCATTTCCTGAACTCTGATTGGAGCTGAGCCCTGGCACTATTTGAACCTTTCTCTTGCAAGGATAGGCTGCATTTTCCTGTGATAACAAATACTCTTCAAATCTCAGTGCCCTGAACAACACAGTGGTACATCTTGTGTGCTTTCCTGCCCATTTCAGGTGTCCAGGGACTCAGGAGTCCTCCAGAATCCAGGCTGATGGGACAGGTACCATCTCTAATGTCGTGGGTGACTGCCTTGGGGAAAGAAAGCTCTGGAAGGTATCACACTGGAAATTAAATGCTCCAGCCCAGAAAATGACATGTGCCACTCTCTCTTAATTCATTCACCAGAAATAGTCCTGTGGGCCCATCCAGCCACTGGGGCTACTATGTGTCTCAAGGGCAGACAACTGGGAATACATGGACAGTAATATTAATGGTCACCTAAAATATAAATGCCACAGTGTCCTTTTAGGATCCTAAATGACTGGGCAAGACAGCAAAGCCAGGCTACTTTTTCCCTGTGGTTGGAGGGACAGGTTGGACAAGGGAATGCTTCCTTTTCCACGAGATAATGGAGACTGGTTGGTGGTGGACATGGGGGTAAGGAGAGTTCACTCAAAGCCAGGTTTTCTCTAGGGTCACCTTGATCGCATTCCTTCCTTTACTGTTTCTTGTAATGCTCTAATTAAGATAGCTAAAAATGTTACCATGAGCCAAAGTCAACATTAATTAAAAATCCCATATATATTTCATGCGAAAACACATGGTCTTCAAACATGTGTGATTTTCATTAGACCCCCTCATCTGTTTGTCATTTAAGGTTCAGGTCATTTTCCATATTTCTATCAAATGCTGCCTGCTGTAACTGAAAGCCTGGCAAATAACTATACAAAAGAAACTTTCTGAAGTTATAAATAATCAAATGCCCATGAGGGGTTGGCCTCAGATAGACTAATACACAGAGTAATGATCAGAGCTCCAAGGCAAAATAGAGCTAAATAATTCTTTTAAGGAGAAGGTTGCAGCTTTGCTTATAATATTGAGAGAGTCATTTTCTTGACCCCTCATCCTCTGGCAGGAGTAGGACAGAGGGGAGCTAAGAAGACAGTTGGGATGGTAGCTGAAACACAGGGAGGGACAGTGGTGTTTAACAATTAGCCCTGTAGGGAAGAAAGCCCTGATTTATAGGGTTTGCCAATTTTGATGGTGTAAATACCCCCAGTACGGCTGAATTTCAAGGTACAACATGATGCCATTGAAGATGGATTTGGGAAAAGATGCATGTAATTGGCTCTTGCAAACCAGTGTCACCTGGGTCCTCCACATCAAGGAGCAGGGAAATGTGGGTGGCTGCCTATCTCCTGTCCTCTACCCACCTATTGTCCCAAAATAGGATGTTTGGAGCTTAGGTGGCAGAGAAAGACAATGGCAAGAGGGAGGCAGATCTAGTGCTGAGAAATATTGGCAACTCCCATATTGTATTGGTTTCCTTGGTCTGTGGCAACAAATGACCACAAATTGGGTGGCTTAGAGCAGCAAAAAAGTTTATCTCATAGTTCTGGAGTCCAGGACCTGAGTTCAAGGTGTTGACAGGGTTGGAATCCTCTGAAATCTGTAAGGGAGAAACCGTCTCACCTTTCTCCTAGTTTCTGGCAATTACTAGCAATATCCTGTCATTTCTTGGCTTGTAGACATATTCCAATCTCTACCTCCATTTTTAATTGCCTTCTTCCCTGTGTGTCTCTCCTCCTCTTGTAAGGACACCAGTCATTGAATTTAGGGTGAGCCCACCCTAAATCCAAAGTGATCTCATCTTGAGATCCATAAATAATTACATATGCAAAGACCGTATTTCCAAATAAGGTCACATTCTGAGATTCTGGATGGATGTGAATTTTGGGAGGACTCTTGAACTTATAACATATATCCACATAGTACTGAAAGGATTAGAGAGAGGGGTAGGCAGGACCAGAGCTGACCACCTGGCCCTCACACTTCCCCCGGCTTCCCAGAACCTCCTCAGACTGTGATCTGCTTCCTGATTTACGATCGATCGCAGGGCAGCAGGGGACGTGGGTTGCTGGCTGGATTGCTTTTCTGCTTAGTCATGCTCCTCACCTCCAAACGCAGGTGGTGAGGAGTGGACTGACCCTGGGCTAGTGTTCTTTTCAGGCTGTGTTTGAGCAGTTGTCTCCTTTTATCATCTTCCATCTCCTTTGAAGATAAATTTGGCAAAAATAGACACAATCCTTAAGAGAGTTCTGTTCTTTAATTAGTGTCTTACACCCTAACTAGCAGAATAGGCCATTAATAGATACTAAATGAATGAATTAATGAACACAGTTAAGAGCCACTTAAAATGGGCCTTCTCTGGAAGAAAACAGGTGAGGTCTCAAGTTCAAAAGTATCTTTTCAGTCTGAAAGAGATATTCCAGCCCACTGGGTCAGTGGAAGACAGTGCCTGAGGATCAAGTGTCAAAGGCCTCAGAGGTGTGTCCTTGGCCCTGTGATAGGAGCTGCAGTCCTGAGCCGAGCTCAGCTTCCCCCCACAGCCCTGATGAGAAAGCCAGCTTGGCTGGGCCTCAGAGGGCAGGGAGAGGTCACCCAGGGCCGCTGGGGGCAACTTTAAACCACAGCCTGTGGGTCCCTTCAGTTTCATCCCTGCAGCTCCTCTCAGCCTGGAATGCAGAGATAGGGAATGGAGGGGTCAGGTTTCTAGGCAAGTCTGGCTTCTGGGTTTATGTGCTTTAGCCGAGCTTAACCTAGGGAAGCCCCGTGGTCTCAGGGGTCTGCTGCACCAGTGAGACTCCCACATCCTGGGCCCAAATTCCTTGTTTCCACCAACTGTGTTTGAGATGAATTGAATTTACTTGCCATGGTTTAAGAGTCTGTAACAAACACCTTTCTCTCAGGCATTTTGCCCCCTCTCCCAGTTCCTCCTTATTTCCCTCCCCATCTGCCCCCCTACCCCCCACACCCCAGGTTGCTCTTTTTCCTGGGTTTCAGGTATGCAGTCATCCGGCTGGCGGAGTCTATGATCATATGAAACAATGACCACATAAAACACACCTCCATTTGGAGATAAGCACTGATGCATGCTCTGCAGCTGAGATTAAAATCTGTCCCATAAATCTCTCCACAATGCTGTATATTCCACACATCATGATGAGAAGTAAGCTAGTAAATAAATAGCCAAGGAAAAAAAATTCCTCACAAAATACCCTATGATTAAGAGGTATGATCTCATATAGCCAGAAACTGTAGGAGGGGGCAAGATGTGCCACTGATGCTGCTTTCTTCCCTTACAGTGGCATCGAGGACTCAGTGTGATTCATTGCACATTTTTAAGAACATACTATGTGCTTTGTGCTGGGGATATGATGGGTTTTAACTAGGAGTTCACAGATACAGTTGATAAGGTAATGGAACTTGAAAACTTATCAATTTAAGATCTAGTTATAAAAAATTAAAATGCAATGAACCAATGATCTCCATGATCTTTATGACTCTACTGCGATGTTAGATTTTCTGGAAAAGGACTTACGGACACACTCCTGCCCCTCAGTCTGTTAGTAAACTATGATGCTCTGCTGGTCTGAATCTTGGTGTTGCCAGTTTCTCTTATCTGAGGTAAAAGGAGGGTGCATTTGTGTGCATGTCTGTTATGTGTGTGCAACTGGCTGTGTTCTTGTGAGTATGAATGTAGTTAGCTAGGAGTCACGGGATGCAGAGGAAAACTAAATGTAAAAAGAGTATATTCTGAGCAAGTCGACCATTTCTGTCCTCAGTAGTTTCTAGTTGCAAGTGAACTTGCAGGTAAAGAGCCATTGCCTTTCTAGGATTTAGATCATTGAGAGGCTCCCATAAATAAAAAGGGTGCCCCCTCTGCCATGACAACTAGGCCATGAGGTTGCGACCTTAGACTAGGGGGAAAACACTCCGGCGTAGAAGGGAAGATCTGCCCCTCTGTGCTGAGCTAATGTGGAAGGGGCTTGGGGCTGAGGGGAAGAGGGAAGCAGACCTATAAGTCTTTGTTTCTCTCGCCTTCTTGGGCTGCTAGCCCCTGTGCCCAGATAAACATGAGGGAGAAGGAGAACACAGGGTACTGGGCTGGTGGTGCACTCTCTTGAGTGGTGTGTGTGTGAGAGAGTGAGAAAGACACAGAGAGAGAGAGCTCCAGGTCTCTAGGAGACCTCCACCAAGGCTTGGGAGGTGTGGTGAGGGAGCTAGGCAGCAGAAGAAGCGTAGATTAAAAAAACAGAGGCCGTGGACCTGTTACCATGGTCTGACTGTAGCTTGCAAGGAACCCAGAGGGACCCACAGACCTGGTGAGGGCGTGGGGGGAGCGCTGAGAGGGTCGGGCTGGGGAGGCTCAAGTGGGCGGGGACCATACACTCCAGTGAGAGGCCCCCCTCGCCCTCGAGCCCACCCTGAAAGAAGCGCAGCACTGCCCCTGTCACCTCTGCTGCCACTACTCCACGGAGCAGATCTGTCCTGGGTGGTGTGTAGCTGGGGTCAGGGAGTATCCAGAGAAACTCCTCCCCTGCTGGCAAGAGGATAAAATGATCCTTTTACATATCAAAATGATATCTGAGGGAAAAGAAAGGGAAATGAAATCCAAGAGAACAGGTTTCATATAAATACACTGATTCATCAGGAAAGGAACAACTACACCATCCCTGACAGGGAATTCAGTTTTGAAAAGAGTAGGTGTCTAAGGGGACATTTTCTAAGGGAAGAGACTGAAATGCTGTTATTTTTCAAGTCTAAGTTTTTCCAGTTGTCCAGCAAGGCAGGGGTACAGGAGGAAGAACAGAGCCTTCGTGGGGAATAAAACAACATCGTTTTCCCTGTACAACAGACTGTGGTATAACAGAGCAACTCTGACAGTATGGATAAGAATAAAGTGAACTTTCATATGCTCTCATCTTAAATGAACAACCTTAAAACAATCATGACAGCTTTTCCTTTTCAGTTGTCTTCGGAATCTTTTGTAAAAATACCCTGGGAACAAGAATCCTGTTGGACCATCCAGCTGGTAAGGGGAGAATAAGGGACCCTGGGTACCTATAGCACAGCTCCCAGCAGAACCCAGCAGGCCAGGCAGATTTGGGACCTCTATCACTGCTTCAGACCCTGGTCCAAATATGCATGAGGAAATATCCCTGAGGAATTTAGTCTTCAGGGGACATTTCCCAGTGGAAGGGCTCAAAGTCCTTGGAATTCAAGGCTTTGGCAGTTAGTGACATCCCTTTCTATGGGGACGCTTTCTGAAGAAGGGAGACAGGTACTTGTGTTACAAAGATGATCTTGGTGCAGATTGTTCTGAACACAGGGGAATGGCCTCCGTGACCTTTCAGGGGTCTCATACCTAATCTGTGATTCTGTAAGTAATGAGTTGACTGAAAATTGCATTCTGTATTTGGCTGGCCATCTGCTGTTTCCCCAACGCTGGCTGATAAAGGCATGGCTATGTGGGGAGAAGGTGAGCTGTAATTAATTATCTATGGCACTGATGAATTTCTTGTAAGATATTCCCTTGCTAATCCAGCGATATAGCTGCATCCATCCCCCCTCCCAGTGTTAACGGTCTATTTATGGACTCAGCTCCATAATTAAATGTTTCATTTGCAAGAAAATGGTTCCTAGGAAAATCCAAGCTCTCTTTATGTGCTTTCAATCGGCTATTGCAGACATTACATAAGAGATTAGTCCATGTTGGCCGGCTGCTCTTAGCTTTCTGGATAATCTAATGTGTTATGTTTCCGGTGTATGTAAATTACTAAATGTAATATTCTTCAACATGCCTGCTGAATGAAGCCAAATGTATTGTGGGCATAATTTTAATTATTTATGTTTATAAAATGGGAGAAATCGGAATTACAAAAATAGGGTTCTAAAAAACCCCTCTGGTTTTCTTTTGGGTGCCAGTTTAATCAGATTAAAACCATTTAATTGTTTTTCAACTCCTGCCTCACACTTGTTTTGATCATCTCTTTTGTCAGCATGTGGCTATGCCCTGTGAAGTCATTTAATGTCAACCCAGAGTGTTTGCCTTATTAGAAAACAGCACATATTAGATGGCTGGGTTCAAGGCGGGACACCATTGGAAAACCTCAAGGCTTCTTCTGGGCTTTGCTTTTCATTCTTGAAATTGGTCCCTGGCAACTCCTTCCTCATTTTCTTATGAGTCAAGCAGATAGCAGTGAGGCAGGTAAAGCTGTAAAGCAGAACTGGGAAGGAGCCAAGATGAGAGGGACATGCATATCTCTGGGTGTAGCAACATGATAAGAGAATAAAAACCAGCTATGTTTATTAACTAGCTAGAGATGTAGAAACCCATTTTAGTTCAAGATGGTTGATAATCAGGATAAAATGGATTTTGGTATCTACAAGCCCCATAGATCATCATCTGGAATCAGTTAGTCCAATGATTTGTATTATATTGTGATATCATGGTAGGGTATGGAGTCTCCAGTCGAAGCACCTAGCTTTAAATTCTGGTCTCATGTTTTAGGTGAAGGCTCTTGGGAAAGCTTTGATTCAAGGAGAGAAGAGGGGCCCAGGAAAAATGGCAGCTGGCAAAGTAAAAGAGAATAGTAGTTAAGTCAAGAAATTCCATGTGCTGGGAGCAATGCACAATGACAGGTTTAACCTGTTTCCTTTGTTGGGTTGTGCGAATTCTCAGACCTTCAGTAAAGTCTGTTTCACACAATGTGGGCATGGTGGTGGTGCCTAGGGATGGAGGCAGGGTCTGTAGATGCGCCTGGGGGAGAGCAGAGAGCAGGGGGGCTGCCCCAGGCTGTGGTGGGGAGTGGGGATCCGTCAGTTCAGCAGGGGAATTTAGAGCTGGAGCTGGTCAGAAAATCACCAGCCTTCTCCTGTGTGCCCGTGGAGACACTGAGATTGGCTTTGGATTTTCTGTATTATGTGGGATGGAAACATTTGTACTTATGTGGTGCTAAGAGGAAAGGGGACCCCGGAAGTTTGAAGGGTAAGGGACACTCAGGTGCTACTACAATCTCAGGTGGAAAAGACCTCTGCCCATATTTTGCTACCAGACTCCTGCTCATTACTTGTGGGGTCCTTCTCCTTATGGAGGGAAGAGAGTGTTTCTTCTGGCTGGTCTGAGCTGCACAGATAGGTTAGAAATAAGGCTTAGAAATGTGTTCTGCCTTTTTTCTTAGCATCTGTTTTTTTCCTCCCAATAATTATCATACACTTACTGAGAATTTGTTATACCAGCCTTTACATTTTGTATAAGTCATCTCAAATTCTTATGGTGTTTCTGCAGTTGTGCATATTTTTTTAATATCCCAGACCCACTATTACTAGTTATTATAGCCTTTAAGTTACTTCACCTCTCTGAGTCTCAGTTTCATCATCTATAGAATGGAGATCTAAAAATAGATATGACCTCATAGTGTTATTATACAAGATAACATCTTTAAGGCATTTAGCACTCTGCCTGATGCGTAGTGAAAATAGTAAAAATGATAATAATATTGATAATATTAACAAGTAACATTAAAGAGTACTTACTTCATGCCAACCACTGATTACAGCACTTACGTTATCTCCCTTAATGCTCACAACAACCCTGAGATGACTGGTAGCATCATCCCCATTCTACAGATAAGGAAACTGACGCTCAGAGAGGTTAAGGCACTTGCTCATGTCACATGGCTAATAAATGATGTAATCAGGTTATAACCCAGACTGTGTGAACTTCAGAACACTCACTATTAATTATTAGATTCCACTTGCCACTCAATAGGTTATTATTATTGTTATTATTATTACAGATGAAGAAACTGAGTCTCAGAAAGGCCATAAACTAGCTCAAGGCAACACAGCTCTTTGGAGAGCTGAGACGGGAATCCACTGGCTTCCTGTGGCCCTGGTCATGTGTCTGGGTCCTGGGAATTTGGATGGACTAAAGGGCCTCAGCCCCTCTAGGCAGATGGCACCAAAAGCCATGCTCTCTGCACAGTGGATGCAGGTGGATGAGGGCAGGGTTCATGACCTCTGACATCCCCTGGAGGAGCATGGTCTCTGCAGTGATGTTGGAAAGCAGACTTGTTGGAGCCCAGAACCCATCTATACCCAACCTTGATTTATATGGGAACGTTTCCTCACCATTGCTATGGGGAAAGGGAAATAGCAAATTTTGTGTGTTTGCTAATTTCCATCAGTAATTTCATCTGGGAGGGGTGAAGGCTGATTAATAAACAGCAGCTAATTAAAACATAATATCCCTTTGAAGCCCACAGCAGCAAGTGGAGAGCTGTTCTACAACGTTGGTGGGACATCGGGTCACCTCTGACTCATCCTCCTGATGTGGTTGGATAGCATGCTAACTCTATAGACTTGTACCTTTTGGCGCAGTTGAGGTAAACTTGGAGTTGGGCTGGTGGGCTTGCAGCATAAAGGGAGCTCTGGGAATACATGGCAACTAAAGAATCCCGCAGAAGGATCCCCCAGGCTGACGCTGGGCTTAGCCCATATCCTGTCCCCAGGGTCCTGACAGGGCCCTCACTGGGCAGCTGCTACCTTCGGCAGTGAGCCAAACCACCCCAGGATGGTCAGAGGCCACAGCTGGCCAAGAATCCTTGTGGCCACTGGTGCCTCCACCTCAGGAAAACACTGCAGGCCAAGGGAAACACACGGTAAACTTAGCCTGTGCGGCTCCCCGTACCTCATTTAGGGTTTAGTGCTTCTTTTTAAACAGAGTGCAGAAGGCTTGGAAAGCAAGTTCAGTGACTCCTGAGAGGATAATCTAGTTCCATGTCTTATTCATCTTTGCCTTTGGCACTTAGAAGGTGCTCAATAAATGCCTGTTCAATTTCAATCATCTTTTGTGGTTTTTTAAAAAATGCTTGGCAACGCCCCAACCATCCACTATTGGATTGCTTAGATTTTGGCTTAGGCCAAGTGTTGAAATAATGGGTTGCTTAAGACTGATGATTCCCAATTAAACAAATAGTCAGTGAACATTTATTGGTCAGGCCTTGAGCTGGATGCTGTGGTAGGAGAAAGATAAACAATAGAGTAGGTAACATGCAGAGTGGGAGCTCCTCTGCAGGAATAGAGACAAGTCAGCTGTAGGGAGGACACAACAGAATGGAATAAATTAGATTAAAAGTTCAGTAAAGCCTTCACAGAGAGGAGCATTGTGGGAAGGGTCTTGAAGGATAAGATTCTGAGAGATGTGGGGTTGAGATGGGGGTTTTGGTTAGTGGGAATAAGAGCCGAGGTCTTTAGCATGAAGCTGCAGTATGACTGAGCTTCTGGCATAACATGTCAAAATACAATTTTTTTAAGTTTAAAAATAAATTCTCATACAAATTTATAGTGAGCTCATGTCAAAGATTTATTTAGCTAATTAACTGGGGACCCAGCAGAGTGGTAAACTGGTTCCAAGGATAATGTAAGTGACCAAAGTATATATAATGAATAAAAGAAGGGATGCTGAAGGAAGATGGTGCTATTGGATATGAATTTGGCTAATAATCTACAGAGCAATAAAGCCATAATGTGTGGAGCTTTTTTTTCTACTGAACAGAATTAACTTCAATTATACTGGACCAAAAAAAATCATTTGTAGTTTGCCAGATTTATACACATTCACCCAACATTATAGAATCTGGACCAAACTCAGTGGTAAATGCCAAATAAATTTGCATTTCTCTAGAGCAGCAGGTTTTTTTTTTCCACAACTGGAAAGGTATGCAGGAATCTTTTTTCTTAATTTCTAAGGTTCAGATAATTTGGCTGAAAGAAAAATGTTTTGGCTAGATTTTGAGGGCCTGGTAATCGACTTAGACTTGATTCTGTGTAAGTTGTAGCAGACTTGACATGAAGATAGCAGGAAAGACCAAGTAGAGAGGAGAGATAATGGAGAAGAAAGCCTAGTTAGGTTATGATAATAGTTCAGGTAGAGATGATTGTGGGGAAATGGAAGTTCCTATGGCCAGTATCCTCACCTGACCCTAAACTACTTGATGATGTAATTGGCCTACAGCTAGGCTACTGCTCCCATGCACTAGGCAATAAGTTATATTGACTGAGTCACTATATAATGAGCTCTGCCCAGTGCTCTGGATACTGTTAGATGCAGATGTGATTCTAGTGCTCACGCTACCACTGTGAGAGTAAAGCTGGGTATAAACCTTTTTACCCCAGCACATTCCATTGTCATTCCTTGGTCTTACTGTACCCACAGTGAATTTGCCTGGGGCTGAAACCCTCAGGCAAGACAGGTGATGAAGTGGCAATGGGTTTAGAAAGGAGTGGGCTGATATGGGAAGATGAATTGATTTCATGGGGTTTCTGAGGGAGGGAGTTAAGTTCCACAGGTGTTCATTGGGCATTTACTATGTGTCACCTGTGATAAACACCAGCAGTTCAGAGAAGCGTGTATTACTGTTGTCCCCCAGAAGTTTACACACAAGAAAGATTATTCTCAGTTCCATGTGCAAAGGCCAGTGATACAGATATGTGCAGTGTTGAGGTCAGGTCAGTGGGGATTCCCAGAGAGGGTCTTTAATGACTAATAGACATTACCTGGCAAAGAAGTTGGAGGAAGGTGCTCAAGTCTTGGCTGCACATTGAAATCACCTGGGTAGCTTATAAAACTCCTGAACCTGCCTCTCACCCCCAGAGATTCTGATTTAATAGACCTGGTTGCCCGGGTCTCAGGGAACTGTTAAATCTCCCTAGGTGATTTTAATCTCCACTCAAAGTAGAGAGTTCTTGAGATGGAAAAAACTACAGGAGCACTGGCAAGAAGGTATAAGCAGCCTAGAATGTGCTGGGGGAAGACACATACTAGTCACCCCTTAACAGTGGTTTCATTTTCCATGGTTTCAGCTACCCAAGGTAAACCATGGTCTGGAAGCAGATGATCCTCCTTCTGACATATCGTCAATAGTAGCCTATTGCTAAGTCACAATGCCTGCGTCATTCACCTACCTCATGTCATCATGTAGGCGTTTTATCATCTCCTATCATCACAAGAAGAGTGAGTACAATACGAGGTATTTTGACAGACCACATTCATATAACCTTTATTACAGTATATTGTTATACTGGTTCATTTTATTATTAGTCATTGCTCTTCTGTGCCTGATTTATAAATTAAACTCTATCATAGGTATGTATGTGTAGGAAAAAAGAGTATATATAGGGTTCAGTATTATTCATGGTTTCAGGAATCCCCCTGTACTTCAAAACTACTATTAGGATGTAGGGAAAGTTGGGAAGAGGGGCTGGGCAGGGGGAGCTTGTGGCTGCCATGGAGAGCCTTGTCTGATCAGTATAAAAGTGTAAATCATGCTACACACACTCTACTCCAGGAGATTTGGGAGATGGGGTACCATTAAGTACCTGAAATAAGGACAGAGAATTTGGGAAAATATTCTAGTCCCAGCATTGCTTTAACTTTGCCATGGGACCTCAGTTTCCTTACATGTAAGTGAAGGATTGAACTAGATAGCATCTAAGTTCCTTTCAGTTGAAGAACTGCAAAATTCTACATTTTTGTCATCAACTTGATGTTACTGATGTTGGATTGAGTTGTGCTTGAGACATCCACAATCAAAACCTTAGGGAATATATACTTAATTACAAGGATGCTGTTTTTTCTTTTAATCAAAAGAGTACTACATACTTGCAGTAAAAAAGCAAAAACTAAAACTACATAGAAGAATATAAAGCAGAAGTTTCCCCTTCTAGCATCTTGTGTCCTATTTCCCAGAGCCTTTTGGGATAGTTTCTTGTGCATATATATATATCAACATTTTTTCTCTCTCTCTAAATATGTATGTATGCACATTTAATAATATACACAATTGGGACCATATTGTGTAAATTCTTGCGTAACTTGTGTTTTTCACATTACAATACATTTTTTTGGCATCTTTCCATGCCTGTGTATATAGAATCACCTTACTCTTACAGTTGTATGGTACTCCATGATATGACACAATAATTTCCCCAACCTATGATAAACATTTAGGTTGTGTTAGTCATTCACTGTGTTATAATACATTCCAGTAAACTTTCTTGTATATACATTTGTGTAATGGTGGAAGTACTGTTTTTTTATAGGACGAATCCTTAGACATGGAATTGTTAGGTCTGTGCTCAAGTATGTTGAAATTTTGACAGACATTCCCAAATTGCCTTCCAAAATTGTTATACTCATTTAAATGTTCAACTACAAAAAATAGGAGAGTGCTTTTTCCTCATTGCCTTATAAATGCTGTGTATTTTTAAAGTTTTACACTGTTTTTGGAGATGAAAAATGGTATCTCATTGTTTTAATCTACATTTATTTAATAGGAAAGGAGTTCATTATCTTTTCATGTATTTATTGGCTGCTTTTGACCTTTCTATTCAAACTGCTTATTCATATCTTTTGTTTCTATTGTTTTTTCTTGGAATTTCTTATTTGGAACACCCTCTTTCTTATACACTAAATGCCCACATATGTTTGGGTTTGTTTCTGGATTCTTTATTCTGTTCCAGTCATCTGCCTGTTCAAGCATTAATATTATGGTGTTTTAATAACTAGCTTTGTAATACATTTTAATATCTGGTAAGACTAAGTTATCCTCAATTACCCTTCCTATTTAGAATTTTCTCACATGCTTATTTTTCCAGGCAAACTTTTACATTAAATCATCAAATTAAAAAAATCCTATTGAAATATTTTGGAATTGGAATTGAATTGAGTTACTAGATAAATCAGAACTGACATTATAATGTATATATTACAATATAATTACATATTATAATTAATATATATTATAATAATGCATCTTCTTGTTTAAGAACAAGTTTTATTTTATGGATTCAAATGTTTTTTTTATTTATCAGAGGTTTCAAGTTTTTTTCACACAGGCCTTATACATTTCTTAAGTTCATTGTTAATTATTTTATATTTGTTTTTGGTATTAGAAAAAAGGATATTTTCTTCTGTCCTATTTTGCATCTTGTTTGCACATAGGGACACTATGGATGTTCATATATTTTGGAAGAACTATGATAAGGGACATGCAGAGGAAGGGAAAGAGAGACTGCAGTGGGAAAATGCATTTCAAGGAGGATTTTGACACTATCAAATAATGTCTAGGGCAAGGAGGAGGGAATGGGGCCTGTCCTAGAAGCCAGCTGAGGGAGTAGTGCAGTAAAGGTGAGAGTGATTAGGGATCATGCAGGAGAGAAGGACATGCTGCTACTCCTTGTCTTATGTGTGCTATTCATTGCTGTAGTCAGAGAGCCCTCCATATGTGATAGAAAAATCCAGAAGCTTGGATGCATATGTGGTGCATGTGCATGCACTGGACAAGGTACATGGGTACTGCCTGCAAATCTGTGGTTGTATGTGGGAGCTGATCATCAATAACTTCATTTATAGTGAGAATACTGCAAACCCTAAATTGGTATGCAAGACAAATGAGAGAAAGTTAGCTTTCTGTGATGCTACAGAGTCAGTTAAAATAGGACATGAATTTGTTTTTCCTGGTAAGTGAGAGCAGTACATGAATAGCAAGACATTACCTTTTTTTTTAAGAAACTCATTTCTCATAAAAATTTGTTCAAATGGCACCGGAGTTCCCAAGTGGCAATAAAACCCTGAATTGGCGGAAATCTAGCTCCCTTTTCCTTCCCCGGGTTTAGCAGCCTTGTGCCAGCCGTAAAGGTTCTTTTGGCACGTCGGGGGGCAGGAAGAAGGGCTGCACGATTGGCTTATGGCATTGCTTTCTTCCTGTTGCTTGCTGTTCATCGAGCCTTATGACTTAGTAATTCAGGGGATTTCACTGGCTATGAGTAAAGACATATAAATATCATTACACTTATGAAAACATCCTTCCCATAACCGGACTCTGAGGGCAAGCCAATGAATTTCCAAGGAAGCTGAGTTCTCAAGTTTTAGAGCCTGAGATGTCCAGCTCTGCATAAAGGAAGAGCATTAATTTGGGTGCTGGTGATCAATCCTTGGTACTTAACTTTAAGACTATAGAATAAGGATTAAATTTATGATTTGGAGGAAAGTCTCTTTGACAGACTAAAAAAGGACTCTGAAATTCTAGAGGGGCATTTCTCAGGTTTCTGGGTAAAATTCAGAATACCCAGTTGAATTTGAGTTTCAGAAACACAATGAATAAAAATTGTTCATACTTTTATCTGTTCACTCTGACAATACTAAGCAGCTAGTTTTTCTAGATAGAGATGTCCCAGGAGCAAAGCTCAGCTGGTCTTCACTGGTTACGCTGTGAATCAAAGGCTGTTTGGAAAGAAGTATTCAGGGTTGGACACCCTAGACATCTACTGGATTCCAATTTCTCTCCATTATTTGTGTACTGAGCCTCATGTCTGTCTTGCGCACTCCATTCCATCACCACCAAGGGGTTCCAACTGTTAGCATATTTAACCCAACATGTTCATGTGCTCAGTGACTAACCTAGGTGGTGTTTTCCCTTTGCAGTAGCCTCCTGTCACTCTCTCCCTCAGCACTCCCTTCATGCCACACCATACCACCTTGAGCACAGCCATCTGAAAAATGAGTCCCCGGCTCCATTTCATCATGTCCTGTGGTGATGTGGGGCTAGGTAAATCTGCCCACCTATAGAACCTGAGATTTTCAGCTGTGTGATTTTCTCTAGCTCAGTCACGTCTGTGAGTCTTGTTCCCTGAGTTCTTGGGAGCTGATCTTTCATACCCTGTCAAACATAACTCCTCCCTCAAGAGTCACTTGCTGGTTGACTGCTCCTAGTGACACTATCATCATTGGTCGGGTTTATTGAGTGGGAAAGTCGTTCTAAGCCCAGGATTCTTGTGCTGGAGAAGGTCAGAGAGGCTAGAAGACACTGAATCGTTTCTCACTTAATGTGAGCCCCTCTCACTGTTGTTTGTAGCTTGGGGGCTAAAAAGACAGCAATTTGTGTGTTTGATCTTCGGGTTGGTGGGTGCTCCTTTGAGCTACAGACCAGTTTAAGCAGAGAGACTCAAATGCTGACATTGGAACTGAATTGGGAAGTTCACTGTTTTGAGTCTCTGAATTCTAGATTTATAGATTTAAATCTGTGATATACAGGTTTAAATCTATGATATAAAGCTTCTGGTTAACAGTAGGCTATTAGTAATTAAGTTTGTGGGGAGTCACAAGCTAAAGTGGATTTTCGATTGTGCAGGGTGCTGGCACTTCTGACTTCCGCATTGTTCAAGGGTCAACTACATTTCTCTATTTGTTTTTACGGTTCTTGTTCAGTAGAATAATCTCCTCAGGGGTTCTATTCAAGAACATCATAGAGCTTTGGTGGAAGTGAAGGAGAATGGTCGTAACCAAGAGCAGTTAATAATATTAGTAAAAACAGCTGAAAGCCATAATCACAATAATAATTATATAAAATGTCCACTGTGTTTCAGGTGATTTATATATATATTGTTCTTTAATTCATACAGCATCACCAGTAGGTATTTTTGTAACCATTTTACAGATGAAAAGTTGAGGTCTAGAATGGTTAAGCTATTTGCCCACAGATAAAAACAGTTAAATACTGGAGCCAGTATTTGACATGTCCATCTGGCTGCAGTCCTGGGTTTACCCAACATGCCAGGTCCTATCCCTCTTCATATTGGTTGTTGGGGACTTTTTGCTTTGGGATTATGGACTCAGGAGTCCATCGATGGGAGAAGTGAGGGCTAAGTGGTAGCCTTGCACCCGCAGCCACACAGCATTCCATTTGGAGGGTCATAGGACTGCCGTGATGTGGTCCCCAGGCAGGCTCCTCTGAATCCAGACCTGGCCTTGACCCTGGTTAATTGCTCTGTCGTATTCACACAACTGAATTCCTGCCATCTGTGGGTCCTGTGATGCATGTCAGGGCTGCCAGTGTACACAGAGCTATGCTAATCCTGGTGAGCCTGCCCCAGGGCTGGTCAGGATGTCCTATCGAATGACTATCATGTGATGACACCCCTGTGCTCCCCAGCCTGTCCTGGTTTTCTGGCTGCAGTATTAACAGGCTTTTCTTCTGGGTAATCCGGAAGCTGGAACCCGCTCACATGGATCACACACTGGTGCCAGCCCAGCAACTTAACCTAGCTGAAGGCCTCCCTCACTCTGGTTTGATAGTGATAGAGCGCTTCCAGTTGGAGCTTGTTACCTGGGAGCTGTCCAGATCCAATGATGAAAACTGGCTAGGGTGTAGTCGTTACGGTCAATTACCAGCAGCCCATGAAGTGGAGGTTGGCAAACCTGGGAGCCCCTGAGCGCCATTTCCAAGGCACTTTGGGTGCATTGTTTTCCAGCCTCTCTTCTCTTAACCTGCTCTGGATCCAGTCTTTTCTTTCATGTTGAAACTCATGGAAATATGAGAGGAGGCACCCATAGGGTTCTGATTTCCAGTGTCGTGATTGCTGGGTGGCGGTGTGGGATGGGCTGCTCTGTGCTTGGAAGGTGGCTGAGCCTCTTTTGCCTCGGGGGAAAGGATGCCAACTTTGTTGAGAGCCAGTGATCTGAGTTGTTGGAGAGGTCAAAGTGTGACTAGACACTGAGTGCCTGCAAGGGTCTTCTGGGCCTTCCCAGCACAGCACAAGGAGGCAGAAAGCCACCTTCCCCTGGAGGCTCTGTATGTGGGCCTTTCCAGGAAGTTACTAGAGGCTCTCAGTTTGGACCACCTCAGAAGGTAGCCTGTGCTCATCATTTTGGGTAGGTGACATTCTGGGCTTTCTTTCTGGGGAACTCTAGTGTTTGTGTTATCAGAATTTTTCAGTCTGTTAGTAAGGCCCATTTCTTCCCAAAGGCTACGATCTTCCTCTCTAACACTTTAGTCAGTGGTTTAAAAGCTGTGGTCTCTAGACCACCAGCATCCGCAATATCTGGAAATGTGTTAGCAATACAATTGATCAGGCCCCATACTAGACCCACTGACTCAGAAACTCCGAAGGTGGGGCCTGGCAGTACGCTTTCACAAGGCCTTCCAGGTGAGTAGGAGGCATGTGCAAATCTGAGGTCGACTGTAGACCCCTGCTTCTTAAAGTGTGGTCTGTGAAACCTAGCATCGGCACTTCCTGGGAGATTACTGGAAATACAGAATCTCAAGCCCACCTCTCAGACCTGCTGAATCAGAATCTGCATTTTAACAGGGTCCCCAGGTGGTCTGATTACCCTTGAAAGCTTCAGAAATGCGCTGTAAGCAATGGTTCTTGATCTTGGCTGCACATCAGGTCAGGCTCACCTAATGCCCAGGTCCCAGCCCCGACCAATTAAATCAGAATTTCTTGGGGTGGTGCCCAGCATTGGTGTTTATTAAAAGTTTCCCTAGCAATTCTAATATATAGTCAAGGTTGAGAGCAATTGCTTTGGACCACCACGTCCAGAATCACAGGGAGCTATGTCTGTTAAAAATCAAAACAAAACGCAAGCCAACTCTGCAAGCACCGCAACAATACTGGTGATGTGGAGGACATGAAGGGGCACATTAGTGCCTTATGGATGGTTGGGTAGATGTGCAATTATTGATCCCATTGGGTTTTGAGGGTGGCCATAGTGGGACTGGGGTTGCCATGAATACCCACCTACCCTGGGCGTTTTCTATGTAAGCTGTGACAGGAAGGAGGCTGGGAACATGCTGTAGCTGCCTGCGTGAGTCTGCCATTACTGTGTCAGTGTGCTAGCTGCGCAGTGGGGTGTGGGGAGGGGGCAGAAGGGAGACGCTGGGGATCACTGCCTCTGGAACTGAGGGGCGAACATGCCTTTAGATAGTTAATGATTTCAGTAATTCAAATGCAGACAAATACTTTCTAGACCATCACTGCTTCTCCATGTTTATTTAGCATTCTTGCTATTTAGAGGTTTTCTAGCTGTTATCTTCCAGTAGGCATGGATTATTTTCCCAGAGATGAGGCATCTGACTCCCTGAAGGCCAGTTAGGAAGGGAAAGTCTAGGGGTGAAGAAGTGCTTCCTTGACGTGCACTGGAAAGGTGGAGAGATGTCTCCTTTCCCTTGACAATGGCAAGCACTGCCTCTGGGCTGGGGGCTGGGGCTGGGGCTGGAGGGGTGGGACTGTCAGGCTGGGACTCCACGTTCCTGCTGCTGCCTCCAGTTCTGAAGTCACTGCCTGGAGCCTGGGGCTTCCTGGGAATATCCCAGGAAATCTCTAAAAGAGGAACTGTTCAGCTAATTACAGAACCCTACTGTTGTTTGGCTGACTTGTGTGTGTTAACACGTCCCCCTCTCGCACAAGTTTTCATCCTGGTGCTGGATGAACATATTGTAATTATGCTAATTGTGCTGGCTGGGCAGCCTGAGGCAGAGAGGGAGGGGGCCCCTCTAATTGCTTCCCTTCCCTGGAGCAGTTGGTTGTCTGCAAGTCCCCAGACAGGCAGAGGCTGGGGGACAGGTGGGGTGAGGGAAGGAAGAGGCCTGTGCAGTGTTCAGGGCTCTGGTCCTGGGCTGCAGGATCCACCTGGTTTGCAGAGAGGAAGGGGTCAGGGATAGGTGCCAAGGATGGGTCGGCTGGACCAAAGCATGTCCTGCTGGATTCAGTGGGGACGCTATTCAGGCCTGGCCCTGTGAAAGTGTGGAGGCAAATTGATCGTTGGTGTCCTTCACCTTCTCTTTGGTGGTGAGGCTCTTCCTCCTCCTACCCATCCTCTGTCTGCCTCATCTTCTTCCTTCCTGTTGCTTTTCCTGAACCTGCAGGCACATAGTGTTTGCCTCCTGGTTTGGAATTTCTTGGCAGACAAATTTACGATATAGACATACAACATAGACATGGATATAAATATACTCACATACAGGACACTTGGTGAACATTTGACTAGTAAAGAACTTGTTAGAAAGCCCAATGCCTAATGAACCTAAGGCCATGAGTGAGGGTGATATTTTTAATCAAACTGGTCTGTCTGGTATTCTTTATATGTTACAGGCTTTATAAAGAAACTTGTTAACAGTTGGCACCAAGATTTGTCTCTCCAGGAAAGAACTGACTTTGTTTCATAATGCCATTTGGTGACAAAAAGATTTGTCTCAGAAAAGTTTCTGAAAGGACAGGACAGAAAAAAATGAGAGCGCTTAAGAAAATGGAAAAATTTATTGTCCTGGGGCAACTGGAGAGGGAAATAGGAAGGGGAGCAGAGGAATAGGATAGAATCCGATCAAGTTTTAAACACAGAATTGGTAATGTATACTGGATTTATTATGAAGTTTGCACTAAACATTTTTCTAATGCCATCCGTGTTTATGAACTCGTCAGTAAAGTATGCTTCACACAGTCTTCACTGGTTCTGTGTTATGTACACATGTATCCACCCAGTGAAAAGGGGCCAAGTTCCACATGGCAGTTGATGCAATCTGAAAATCAGCACTTAACCAGGGGTGACCTTGAGACGGTTAGCCTCCGGGCCCCCATATGGATTTTCACAGGATGTGTAATGCTCAATGTAAGCAGATTTTATAAGGCGGCATAACACCAGTCCTCACTCTGGGTTGCATGGAAGTACTGTCCACTTGCTGGTTAGACCTCTGCTCTGGCTTTCTTTTCCAATTAGATTTAGTTTGTGTATTTCCAGGGTTAGTCTCATGGCCAGCTGTCAGGAAGACTATGGAGGGAATTCTCCTTTCTTTCTCTTCTTCCCTTTTTGCATTTTTCATGTCTTTCTAGCTGCAAAGGACTCATGGGAAGTGCTAAGTTTTGTGTAACTGGCTGATGGGCTTCACTTAGCACCATCATTCTTTGGTGGGGTCCTTTGGTCTGTGTTGGTTGTGAAACTCATGATTCAATCCACAATTTCCTAGCTTCGACTAGACTGGTTTGTGGTACTGTGAATCAAATATGGAATGAAGATCATTAGTTAAATCTATGTTGTCTGTCAGTCAAGGGCCAGCTGGGTCTTCAGCCTCTGCTCGGTTTGGAAAGAAAGGAGATACACAAAATGGAAAACACAGTCCCTGCCCACAGGGAAGCATATTTTGGTTGGGGAGGGTGCTTATCTAACCCCTTATTCTTCAGTCTCTCTCTCTATTACTCTTTCCTTGAACATTTCCCTGTTTGCCCTTTGTCTTATATTTCTCTTTTTGTCTCATCTCTTTTTTTTCTATTTCCGTATCTGTAAGATTGGTCTTTACTCATGGTTTCTACAACTAAATATTTCTGCCTTTTCCCTTTACTTCTATGACCTTATCATTTCTTAAATCAATCTGATCATAGATTTTCAAAGCAGGAAAACAAGCAGGCAATAACAAAAATATGTCTTCAAAAGCTGACTCCTGAATGGTCACCAATGAGTTAAACACAGGTTCTCTTTCCTCAGACTCTATAGCCTTGCCCAGGTATTATAACTCCAATGGTCCATTATTTGAAAGATCTTCCTAACAGTGGGTGTTCTGACCTACTAAGCAATATGAGCTTTTCCCATAATCGTTCAGAACAGGCTAAATGCAGGGCAGAATTTCAAACCTAAATCAGAATTACCCTGCATTCTTGGCACTTTAAGCCAGATTGCTAATACTCAGTGATTTTATTAGAGTATCTCTTGTGGGTGTGGACTTTTTTCTTCTTTTTTTACTTTAAATGCTAGTTAAAAGGGAAAAATGAAAAGCTCATTCCTCTGAAAAAGAGTTTGGCAAGCAGATAGTATGACTCTCAAACAGACTGTTTAAATATTATTTACATGTTACTTAAACACACAACATGGCTTGTGCATATTCCTGCAACATTTAGTAGCTGTTCTACTTGCAATTCTATTCAAGATTAGATCACTTTACTCAGAAAAAGAGAAAACCTATGGTGAGTTGTTATCCCTAGGAAAGAGAAGTCTGCCATTATAGTGTAATGTCTATGCGGTTGATGGAATAGGAATAACCAGGGTCATTTTCACCACTGGGGCAGGCAACCTATAACCAGGACTAGAAAAACTCTGTCCCCCAACAGCAGTCATTGACCTGTTCAAAGGATGGCATTCATTTGTTACTTAAGATCTAATCATTGATTTAAGCAGGGACTACATTTATTTACCGTGTCCAATAGCCAACAGCCTCCTCAATGTTGAGGATGGGACTGGGATGGAAAAAAATCAACACTAATACAAAACATTACATAACAAAGCCAGATTATCACTTTATTTTCTAACCATTATTTTAAGAAAAACTGAATGAACGAATTTATCTGAGAAAACACAAGGAAAGCTTGCTCTGTTGAATCACTACCTGTCACTTTTTAGGCAACAATAAAGTTGGATACCTAATGTGAAACTCAGATGGGAAAAAAGGGATGGCTCAAAGATGTATAAGTCAGGATAGGTCAATTTATGCTGTGGTAACAAATAATCCCCAAATCTCAGTGGTTTAGCATATAAAGGCTTATTTTTTCCACATGAAGATTCCCCTAGTGGGTCAGTTTTGATCTTTACAGGAAGTTCCTTCCCAATAGATCTAGGTTGCTGTGTCAGTTGCTATGCCATCTGGAACACATGTCATCCACTTTGGTTAATAAAGCATAGGAAGAACTTTGCATACTGGTTCTTAAATGCTTCATCCCCAAAGTGACATACCTCACTTTAGTTTGCAACCTGTTGGCCATAATTAGTCAGTGCCCTTCCTAACTGCAACTGAGCTGAGAAATGTGAGGGAATACATAAATAGTGAGCACTAAATGTCTCTGCCACAAAACATAAATGGGGCCAGTGCAAGGGGAGGGGCAATGGTCAAGGCCTCTCAAAGGCAGAAGAGCTGGAGTCAGCTCCATGCTTGCTCAGACTGCTGGGTTTAAGTGGGTAGGATTGTGGGAGCCTTGAGAGGTCACAGGCAGAGGGCCGGGTTGCCCTACTATGGGACCATACTACAGGGAGGCAGATGACCAGGAGGGGTCTGATGCTTGCCACTTCAAGTCTTTAGGTTTGTGAGGGCCTCTTCCAAGGCTTCTTAACACCTTGTAGACATGAACCGTTACTGTATATAGTTCTCTCGGATGATGATCTCTCCCAAGGTAGGGTCCATACCTTACTGACTGTGACCACAGCAGTTGTATAACATGGTGACTTACCCAGAGAATACTAAGATGTTACTAACTGAATAAACTGGGCACCCAGACTAGGTCAATAAATATTGCTTCTGTGGTAAAACTAATGCTGCTCAAACTTTGTTATGCTGGTAAATATGCAGATTCTAGTTCAGTAAATCTAGGGTGAGACCTGAAGTTTTGCATATCTACCAAGATTTCACACTTCACATAAGAGTATTAACTGAGGATTCCAAATGGGTATGTTAATGACTGAGGCTTAGCTGGTTGAATACAACAGAAGGTTTTCCTTGGGAGGTAATAATCTCAGACTGGTTATTCCTATTGTCCAGGCCACTGGTAAGAGTCATGAATGGGCCTTAAAAGACAAAGAGGCCAGAAGGGATTCAAGATGGTGGTGTGAGAGGTGAGACAGAGAACTCCTCCCAAAACCACATACAATATGAAAATATAGTTAATACAATTAATCCTAAAAGAGCAACAGGAAAGAATGCTGCACCAGACTGCATATACCTGAAGAACAGAGCAGACCTCACAAAACAGGGTAACGTACCAAAGTCTTGATCTGGTGGGACCCAAGCCCTTCCCCAACCACAGTTCACCGTGGGAGGAAGAGAAACAGAGCAGAGAGTGGGTGGAAGCCTTGGACTGCTAAACACCCAGCCCTGGAGATCTGCTTTGGAGCTTAGTGATGTTGGAAAGCTAAGACAGGTAGAATGCTTGGAGAGACTGAGATTTGAGCCATTTCTGGAGAACAGGGACCCACATCCGGCCACTCTGGGACAAAGGAAAGGCAGTGGCCTGAGAGGCTTCCTAGCAGTGAGAGGACTGCTGAAGGGGTGGGGTTTGCATGGAGCTAGCTGCACGGGAGAAAGGATAGGCGGACAAGATTGTCTGGGCATGTTATGCCCGACAGGTTGGGAATTTACAGGAGCTTCAGAAGCTCCATCCCCCTGGCTAGCTACTCAGCTCTGAGAACCCCCACAGTGATAACACAGCCTGCTGTGTCTTCCTCCTGGCCGGCAGGCACTGGCTCACAAACTGGCAGTCCCTGCCCTGGCGTCAGGCCAGCCAGAGGGAGGCCCCACCTATGACAGCTGTAGATGCAAAGCACAGAGACTTACACTTGTGTGCTTGGACCACTGGTTCTGACAGTGGAGACAGGTGCTGCAGCCAGGAAGCAGGAAACAGCTCTTTCCTCCCCCCCAGGCACCAGTGCTGCACCCCTGCCAGCCCCAACATCACTCCAGGGGCTGAGAGCTCCAGAGACTAGAGCTTCTGGGCACTAGAGGGTGCCACATACAGTATAGCACAGAGAAGACAAATAGTGACTCTATAGCATCTTACTACTCTTGATAGACAGTGCCTGTAATGGGGTATGTGGTGGGGACTTGATAATGGGGGGAGTCTAGTAACCATAATGCTGCTCATGTGATTGTATGTTAATGATAACAACAACAAAAAAAAGACAAAGAGGCCTAACTGGGCTGAGCTGTTTGTGAATATATGAATTCTCAATAGAAGTGGTTTTCTTTCTCCTCTTAAGGAATCTGACAGGCAGTTAATAGCTTATGAAAAAGCCGTATCTAAAGTGTATTTTGAAGGAATTGGAGAGTACTGGTTTTGAATCATTTCCTTCCCATTGCAACTTCCATATCCAGTACAGCAAGAGGCCTGGACACCAAGTGGCTCCTTAGGCATTCAGATGTGTCTGAGCAAACACAAGAGGCAATCAGATTACACTAACTCTGGCCACTTCAGAGCACTCCTTGAGATGACAGTTTCAGCTTCAAAAGAACCATGCAAACTGGAGTAATGAAATGTTCCATTTTATTAAGTTCCTGGCCAGAGGGAGGGATTGTATTAGAAGAGAGAAAAGGTGGGGAGTTTTTAGTTTGATTTCTGTGGTGCTGATAAGCAGTAATTTTTGCAGAGGGGGTAAAAAGTAATCCACTGCAATAAAGCCATTTTCATAATACTATGGGGATGAGTTATTGCACCAAGTAAGGCATGGCTCCTAATGGCTGCTCAGGCTCCCAGCTCCATTTTTCAGGGGTCAGTCCGACATTGTTACAGTGCTGACACAAGAGAGAGCATTTATGCTGCTTCCATTCACTATCTGTCAACAGTTAGGGAAGAGTGACAGTACCTCGGGCTCCCTTTTGATCTGTTTTCTGTGTCTGCTGGGCACGGGACTACTGGATACACCGTGCGAGCAGGATGGCTTTGGAGGCACCATATTTTCAGACCATTAATGGCTTGAAGGACCGAGAGTAAATGGTCTTTGCAAGAATCAGAGGGAAGTGCCATTTCCTCTCCTTGTGGTTAATGAGAACCTTGGTCATGCAGCCATTGGTCTTGCTCTCCCTGGGCCTTCCAGAACTTTGTCCGCAGTCCCTTTTCAGAAGTGGCACTCTGTCTCTCACTGGACCAGATATGTGCCTGGCCCTGAAATGGCAGCCTAGAGAGCTGAGTAAATGCACACATGAGAAAGAAGACAAACCTTACTGGAGCGATGTGCCTCCACATTTCTGCCCCTTCCAAAAGAGTCTGTATGACTTGCAGTATAATGTGCTTCTGTCACTTCACATCAATCCCCACAAGACCTTCTGGAGTTGAGAAGAGTACAGGGATGAAGAATCTTGGTATGAGGATGACTTGATGTAAATGAATGGAAGGAATTTGATTCCTCCCATGCTCCAGATGTTTTCTACCGATTTTTGGTGCAATCAGTGGGAAAACACAATCTCTCAAAGGTAATTTCTGTTTGACATAGAATCACTGACAAAATGGACAGTCCTAGGGCAGAGGTGGGGGAGTGGAAGTCCAGGCTGAGGGTTGTTGCAACCTTTGTCAGGGAAGTTTCTAAGAGCTGGGCTTTGTGTAGCATCTGGGGGAATTTCAGTTTGTTCAGTTTCTTCCAGTTTCTTAATGCCTGTTACTGTGTTTTATCATTTTCCTCTTAAGGAGCCCAGACAAGATAGAGCTGAGAGAATGCTGAGCTTTGTTAATTACTGTGGATGTCTTCTGATCTTAGAGTCCTGTACGGCTTACCTGGGAGCTTCATCCACCAGGGAAGGGAGCTGGAGGGGAGTGAACTGAACTGTATTTATTCAACAGAGTAATGGTAATGGGTATAATTTACATAGCCCTTTTGTATACCATTGTATGTCTTATTTACACTATTTCTAATCCTGACAACAATCTTGCAAAAGAGAAGTTTTACTCTTTTGTAAGACTTTTTGTATAAGACTTTTTAGATGAAGGTGCTGAGACTCAGAGAGGTTAAATAAGTTGCTCAGAATGTATGGCTCGTAGGTAGTAACTGGGAATCTAACTCCATCCTATAGCCCCCTCTCCCCAACTTATGTTCTTTTTACTGTGTTATATGATAAATCACCCTAGTTTGTAAGGCATTAACATCTAAACTACTTGCAAAGAGTCAGAGATTTTCTGAAATAAGTAATGTTAAGAATAAATGTCTTACCATTTTCTTTTCATTGTTTATTAGGCACCCACTTTGCAGAGTTCTGCTCTTGATTGTGTCATAGGGACGGGTGTGGGGTAGGGATTGGTTACCATTGTTTCTGGGATCTATGAACCCAGAAGCGATGTGTCCTTCCTAGTAATATCATTTTTTTTGTACTATCCCATTAGCATGTGCAAACTGGTATTGTCAGTTACCTAAACTTTGAGATGAGAGAATGTGTTTTCTTTATATTTTCTTATGAGATTCCTGGTACTGTACAGAGCAGTACTTAATGTATGTTTCATTGATTGACTTTTGACATAGTATCTACTTGGATTTGCTTATGGTTTAAGAGGCAGGGTATTTCAAGGATGAGACAGAATAGAGAGCTGCAAATACACTGAAATCTTTTCAAAAGTACCATCTGAGACAGCCACAGAAACTATCCATAATCTAGTGGAGAAAATTTCAGTGAGAGAGAAAGAGATCTGAGTACAAATGCAAACTGTACATACAGTGGACTGAAGCCTGATCTCTGAGCACAGTCGTGTCCTTGATGGAGCCTGAGTGCCTTTTGGAGCTTCTTTCTCCTAATGATCTTATTCAGCTTTAGTTTAGGATGGTAATAACTTGAACTCCAACACTGGGATAGCCATTGATCAGTGAAATGAGCTGGCAGTTTCCAGATAGATTCGTGAAATGAGATACCTCAAGTGGACCAACCCGAGAACATTTTCACAGCCTATCCATCCCTTCTGAGCTATTCAGAGAGCAAAGTAAAAGAAATTAGGACTTTGAAATTGCTGCTTGTCCAGTGGCAACCTCCCTGGGAAGCTGACGAGTTGTAATTTATCTAGTTTTTCCACTTAGCTGATAGGCAACAGCCCCACACCAACCACATTTAATGAGTATGGACATGTTTGATGCCGTACTAACTCTCTTGGCCTCATTTAATTTGCACAACAAAGGGGCAAGGTGGCAACGGTTAGCTTTATTTCACAGATGAGGAAACTGAGACTCAGAGAGGGATGTAGGTTACCCATAGTCACATCTCTAGGGGGTGGCAGAAGAAGAACTTGAACCCTGGTCTATTTGATCCAAAGCCATGCTCTTAAATATTATATAAACAGCTTTTTCCCTGTTTCAATATCTGTTTTGAAAGAGAAATGCTCCTTTTCAGCATGGAATTTGAAGACAGTGGGTTAGGTCTCAATCTAGTAAGTGGTGTGTCCTTGTGATATTAGAGATAGGAAAAATAATTATCTGCTATTTCTCAGTTTGGTGGACATTTCAAGTAAACTTACAGCTGGAACTGTTTTGTAGGAGAACTTTATCCTCCCTTGAGGTCTCTGGTAGCAATGCCACTGGTAGGACTTAGATTCCTCCTAGAGGTTGGCTGCCGAGGCTCCCAGTCAGGAGGGCCCAGAGAGGGGCGATCACCCAGAAGGGTCTGTGGAGAAATGATGAGAGTGGGGGTAGGGGGAGCCCAGTCTGATTCAACATGTTTCCATCACTTGAAGAACATCTAGGTGTGAATATTGAGCTGGAAAGTGGAAGAACATGACTGATGCTTTGAAGTGAAGTTGGGATGTGGCTAAAAATATACAAGGACAGTTAAATGTTTAAGAAAAAGTGAGGTCACTAAAGGACACAGCGTAGAGAGGGAAGGAAGAAATCAAGGTAAGAATCTTGGGAGGAAGAGGAATGCATAAGGGAAAGTGAAGGTGCTCAAAGCAGGGAGATGGGAAATAGGGTAATTGTTGAAAGAGTCTATTAAATTGTTAGATGGTTAAAAGCAGTGTGAACCATAGCTGGAAAGGCACATATACTCATGTGACCTCAGAGACCCCCAGGCGTGCGGTCCACAGGGATGGGGATGTACGAGCCCGTAGACAGACACATACAGGAATATTCATGGTTGTTTTATTCATAACAACCACATGTTGAGATTTTTGTGCTTGATCTATATTTTTTGGTTTGACTTTCATGTTTAGCCCAAACCAATCATTCTGTGTAGAAGACTCCAAATAAAATACAGAAATAACAGTTTCCCCATTAAAGGATTTTTTTTGTTGCTATTGAATGGGATTTCACAAATATGTTTGCCTTAAATGCCCCAAGGAGTAATAAGCACTGACTGAGGAATCCTTTTTGCAGTGGTTTGGCTGAGTCATGCCTTTTGGAAATTAGTGTGAACTTCTTTTTCTTTCTCTTTTTCTCCCGCTCCTTCTCCCTCTCAACAGGAGGCACCAGCGCCACAGTCTTTCCTCTTGCCTCTAATGAGGCAGAGGGTCCAGCGGGTTAATTAATGGCAGCTAGCATGTGACAAAGAGTGATCAGCTGAGAGCAGGAATTAATTGCACAGGATGAACAAACTAGTGGTTGAGGAGGGAGATAAGAGAATGAGCATCCTTCAGGTGGAGAGAGAATATGGGGATCTGTGAGGCAGAAGAAAGATCTCTAACACTTAAGAGAAGAGTCGACGGCAAAGGCAGAAGGCTGGCCCAGAGGAACTGGGCGGGATGGACTTAGCAAAAAGAGGCTGAAAGTGAAGATCTGAGGAATGGCCATGGCAAAGTCAATGAAATAGTTGGAGAAAAGGTGAGAGCCCCAGCTGGGTGGGGATGAAGGCTCAGGCAGGGTCCACTTGCTTAAGACTTTGAAATGGAAGGCGGCAGTCCCCAGGTAAGTAGAAGCCACATGAATATTTCCAGTCCTCCACGCATTCTGTTGTGTGCAAGTAGGTAATCCAGCTGAGAGACTGAATTGTTTATTCTTCAATCACTCATTTTAATTCAGTGGAATTAATTCAGTAGAAACACAGTCTTTAATAAATGATTATTATTCCACTTTTTATTATGGAGATTTAAGAACATACACAAAAAGTAGAGAAACTATTATGATTCCCAAGTGCCCATTACTCTTTACCCAGTGCTAATAATTATCAGTGGTTTGCCATTCTTGATATATACTTATTTTTAGAAGACGAGTCCAGGGGAATTTTAATTATTTTTTCATACAAAGAAGAGCCTGTGTCTACCTCTCAATCTCATTTGCTCTTTTAAATCAAAATAGCCACCAAATAGCCAACATAGAGATATTTGGGGACTATTTTTCTTTATCAGTAAGCACAAGTCGGCACAGTTACGGAGCAGGCAGCAATAACTGCTGAGGTTGGTGTTCTTGGCCCTCCATTATGGACTTGAGCACAGGATCAGACAGCGGCCTGGCACAAGGGGAAAGGATTCTGGGAGGTTTTGGTGCCTCATGCCCTCTCCTTACCTGTAATATCCTTCTCCAGGCAACCTGGAGTGCAGGATCTCTTTTCCTGTCTTATTAACAAAGCACATTCAGAAAATGTTTTGCCAAAGTTATTCACAATGGAAATAGAAGGCTACTAACATTTTGTGTCTATTGGCTAGGGGGATCTTTATTTTATCTGAGAGTAAGAAATGGGGTGAAATTTATAAATCCATAATTGTAGAATTGCAGGTGTCAGGCAGCAGGTTAGGGCATTATTTCTTCAGGGTGCAGGGACTAGACCCTCAAAATCACTGGGTACAGGCTGCCACCTCTTCCTGTACACAAAGTGGCTCCAGCACTTGGTGATGTCCAGGATCCAGGTGGGCCGGTTCACCTTTGAAGCTCCCTGGGCGCATCTTCCTCCTGAGGGCCAGTCCGCCTTGTGCTTCTAGGTTCAGGAGCCCTCCCATGAGCAAGTTCAGGAGCTGGCAGCGGTGCTGATGCTGGGGTCTGCGAGAGGAATGTGCCGCTGCTCCAGTACCGTTACTCCCTCCTGTTCTTCCCTTTACAGGGTTGTCCTTCAGAAATGGTAAGTATTGTCATCCTCTTCACTTTTTCTGAACTTCCTCTTAGTTCCTGATGATTTTAATTTTGTCAGGCTCTTTTTCCTGTCCTTTGCCTGCTGACCCTTGATTTACAGTCCAGCCTATCTCCTACTCATATCCTTCTTTTTCATTCCTATCATATTCTCTCTCTCACTCTCTTCTTCTTTGAGCTTGCACAGACTGGAGCAAATGAAAATATACTTTTCAAACTTTACTGGTCCAGTTATTCTATTTTAAATGAAGCTGTGGCAACAATCACACTGATCTCTCAAACAGGATAACCTGAGAACAGAATAAAAATACTGACTCTTTTCTTACCTTCCTGGCCACTTGCTTTGATAGGATTTTCTCTCAAAGAATGTTCTGGATATAAACATGTAATTCACATTTAAAATTTTTCCCAGTGAGAGAAAGGTAAAGTACTAGTATTTTCGAATGATCAGCTACACTTTTTGGCTGGTATCTTTCCCAAAAGGCTGGTGTCCTATAATTTGTATATAAAATAAGAAAAAAAAACAATCAAAGTATAATGCAAACATTAGGCCATGAAAATGTCATATTTTAATAGTTTAGCTTGATTTTCATTTTCTTCATAAAGATTTTCCAAGTCATCATTTCCAGAAGATCCATCCTTGAATTCATCTATCCTTTTATCCATCCATCCATCCATCATCCATATATTTATATATTTATCTCTCCTTCCTTTTTTTCCTTCTTTCCATTCATCCATCCATCCATCCATCCATCCATCCATCCATCCATCCATCCATCCATCCATCTATTCACCCAGCCACCCACCTACTTGGTGCTTACTCTTTGTAAGGCACTGTGTAAAGCTTGGTCATACAAAGAACATTATAGTCTTTACCCTTAAATAGCTCACAGTTTGGTAGGAGAGAACTTATAATAATAATAGCAGCAAATATTTATTGAATCCTAAATATATGTCAGGCATTGCATTAAGCATTTAAAATATATCATCTCATTTAATCCTCAGAAAAATTCTTGAAGCACCATTTCACAGATGAGAAAAATGATTGGTGGGCTGGAAATATTGGACATGAGGGCTAGTTTGGCTTTAGGAAGTGCTTATCTAAATACCATAATCCTTAAATCCTATATGCTCAGCCTCATAAAACCCCAAGCTCTAATATTTCCAATTCTTACAAACTTTCATTCTTCCATTGCTAAGATATAGGAAAGGTTTTGGGGGCCATCATTAGATGTCTGTCCATAGCCCTCCCTGTGGGGGCATCTGCAGTGGAGGGGTAAGTGGGGACTCCGCTATTCACAGTCACCCAGTGGGTGAGCTCATAAATGGAAGGGAAACTGGCTCTTTGGGCCCAGGTTTGGGGAAAGTTCTCCTCTGTTGATCTCTCATTGTTTTGACCTCTGTTGCATTTTAATAATGTGAACATATTTTTATATCCCAGCTTGAAGATTTTCTTGATTTATTATCTCTAAGTAGCAGTGATGGCAGTTGTAAAACAGTAGCAACTTTAGCAATACAGGGAAGTTAAGTAATTTGCCCAAGTTTATAGAGCTACAAAGTGCCAGAGTGATACTTGATATCAACATACTTGTCTCTTGTACTTAATGTGTTCCACTTGGTGCTTGTTGGATATGAGTTCACAGTACATGGGACAAATACTTGGAGCCAAACCAGTCTGGGCATGAGCACACTCTCTGGCACTTGTTAATGGCGTTACCTCGGGCACACCCATCTTCCATAGTCTCAGTGTACTCATCTGCCCAAGTGGGATAATGGTACTAATGGCCAGGCTGCCGTGAGGATTAAATGAGGTAATGGCTCTTGAGCACCACTGGCACCCGGCACAAAGACCCTCCATTATGTCTGTCCTGTAAATTCCAGTCTCTTTCCCCTACTGGATTTTGGTTTCCCAAGGGCATATTCCTGCTCACTGTAGGAATTTAGAAATTATCTGATGAATGCATAAGTCTTTGTCGAGACTTGCAGGATAAATTTCTGTCAGCTCTTAGATCACCAATTAACTCCACTTTCTCCTTAATTTTAGGAGTCATATAGACATATTGTAGAACACTGTTTCCCCAGACCCCCACACCCAACTAGCTTATCATCCTCCTCCTCATCAAAGCCTTCAACAAAACAGATTCCTTGGTCACAGTCTACAGGGGTGGACCCTGATAATCTTTACTTTCTCCCATGTGATGCACGATTCCCACCAGTTTGGGGAGCTACTAACCCTAGGTGTTTCATTTTCTGCAATACGCAAGTGTCCAATATAGGGTTGCCAGATAAAATACAGAATGCCTAGTTAAAATTGAATTTCAAATAAATGACAGTTACTCAAATACTCTTTTAGAATAAATATGTCTCATGGATAGGAAGAATTAATATTGTCAAAATGGCCATCCTGCCTAAAGCAATCTACAGATTCCATGCAATTCCTATCAAAATACCAACAGCATTCTTCAACAAACTAGAGAAAATCATTCTAAAGTTCATAAAGTTCATATGGAACCACAAAAGACCCTGTATAGTCAAAGCAATCCTGAGAAGGAAGAATAAAGCTGGGGGGATTATGCTGCCTGACCTCAAGCTCTACTACAAAGCCACAGTAATCAAGACAATTTCATACTGGCACAAGAATAGACCCAGAGACCAATGGAACAGACTAGAGAGCCCTGATATAAACACAAGCATATATGGTCAATTAATATATGATAAAGGAGCCATGGACTTACAATGGGGAAATGGCAACCTCTTCAATGGCTGGTATTGGCAAAACTGGACAGCTACATGCAAGAGAATGAAACTGGGTTATTGTGTAAGCCCATACACAAAAGTAAACTTGAAATGGATCAAAGACCTGGATGTAAGTCATGAAATCATAAAACTCTTAGAGGATAACATAGGCAAAAATCTCCTGAATATAAGCATGAGCAACTTCTTCCTAAATGCATCTCCTTGGACAAGGGAAACAAAAGCAAAAATGAACTCATGGGCTACATCAAACTACAAAGTTTATGTATGGAAAAGGACACCATCAACAGAACAAAAAGGCATCCTACAGTATGGGAGAATATATTTGTAAATGACATATCCGACAAGGGGTTAACATCCAAAATATATAAAGAACTCACTTGCCTCAACACCCAAAAAGCAAATAACCCAATTAACAAATGGGCAGAGAATATGAAGAGACAGTTCTCCAAAGAAGAAATTCAGATGGCCAACAGGCATATGAAAAGATGCTCCACATCACTAACCATCAGGGAAATGCAAATTAAAACCACAATGAGATGTCACCTCACGCCAGTAAGGATGGCCAGCATTGACAAGACTAAGAACAACAAATGCTGGTGAGGATGTGGAGAAAGGGGAACCCTTCTACACTGCTGGTGGGAATGTAAGCTAGTTCAACCATTGTGGAAAGCAATATGGAGGTGCCTCAAAAAACTAAAAATAGAAATACCATTTTACCTGGGTATCCCACTCCTTGGAATTTACCCAAAGAATACAACTTCTCAGACTCAAAAAGACATATGCACCCCTATGTTTATTGCAGCACTATTTACAATAGCCAAGAAATGGAAACAACCTAAGTGACCATCAGTAGATGAATGGATAAAGAAGAGGTGGTACATATACACAATGGAATACTATTCAGCCATAAGAAATAAACAAAGCCTACCATTTGCAACAACATGGATGGAGCTGGAGGACATTATGCTCAGTGAAATAAGACAGGCAGAGAAAGACAAGTGCCAAATGATTTCCCTCATTTGTGGAGTATAACAACGAAGCAAAACTGAAGGAACAATAGCAGCAGACTCACAGACTCCAAAAAGGAACTAGTGGTTACCAAAGGGGAGGGGTGTGGGAGGGTGGGTGGGGAGGGAGGGAGAAGGGATTGAGAGGTATTATGTTTAGTACACATGGTGTGGGGGGATCATGGGGAAAACAGTGCAGCACAGAGAAGGCAAATAGTGTATCCGTGGCATCTTACTACACTGATGGACAGTGACTGCATTGGGGTATGGGTGGGGACTTGATAATATGGGTAAATGTAGTAACCACATTGTTTTTTCATGTGAAACCTTCATAAGAGTGTATATCAATAATACCTTAATAAAAAAATTTAAAAAAGAATAAATATGCCTCAAATATCACACAGAACATACTTGTGCTAAAAAATTGTTCATTGTTTATCTGAAATAAAAATTGAACTGGGTGTCCTGTATTTGTATTTGCTAGATCTGGCAACCTCCGTCCTGTAATGAGGCAGGTGTATGAGAAAAAGAGGCCAACATTTTCATGTATTTTCTATTGCCCTCTGAGATGCACTCAGGGCTCTTCTGGTCAATTTCCACCCCCCAACAGAAAACATGAATTGTTAACTGGGGTTGGCTGGGCTCTTGAGATTTAATTTCTTCCACCACAGGCATTACTTTGTATAACCCACAAATAAAGGTAAATTTAGGTGTGGTGGGGGAAAAGATTTTTCTTTGAGAACTTCTGGCCTTTGAGATTCCAGGTGGCCACCTTTTTGTCATCCATCATTCTGGGGACATTGAGGCAAAATAATGCTACTCACAACATCTCTCCACCACTCCCCACCATCCTGTTTCCCTAAGTGTGTGTCACTGGGAATCTTCAGCCCTCTCTCTTATTTCTTTTTATGATTAGCAAGAGGCTGAAAAGATGAAAAAAGATTCTGAGCTTAAACAAAAGTCGACCCAATAATAATGAGGCCAGTAGCAGGCTTGTACAGAAGGCAGATCAGACCCACTTAACCGTAATGGTCCTACAAAGTAATGAAGACTCAAGTGGTCCTTAGGAGGATTCAAGCTGTGAATCAGAGCTCATCTAACATTCTGATTGCTGAAGGAAATTGGTAAGTGATGTGACAGAATGGCCATTATTATTATTATTATTATTATATTTTTCTTTATCCAGGCATAGCAGCTAGAAGCCTGCCCCAGCCTCCTTGGGGTATACCAGGTGTGCAGAGTGAGTGTTGCCCTTCCATTAAATCTTCAAATGGAGACTCTAATAAATTTTGCATCGAAATAAGTAATGACCACATTTAACGACCAGTTTTTCTGAGTGTTAACAGCTTGTGAGCCAACAAACTGGTCATTAACAGGTGCTAACTTCTGCTTTCTGGCTTGAACAATCCATTCTCATCTTTCTCCCATCTGTGTAAGGGGCTTATGCAAATTCCTGGCTGGTTTTTCATTTTTCTTGAGATAGGAGGCTCCTATAAATCAGTTAGATACCTCTATGCTTGATGGTGCTTCTTTTCTATGATTGTTTCTTCTGTAGTCCATGGATGAATGAAGTTTTTTAATCTATTTTTTTTCTTTTGAAGGATGCAATGTGTGCTGGCACAGTTTGGTCCCAGAATGAATCAGGTGAAATGTCCTGGAGACAAATCCACTGTTGTAACATGAAATCTCCTACTCTGGAGAAGGAATGCAAACAGGTTGAAAATAGCAAGGTTTCAGGCAGCACTACATCCACTGAGGGGAAATGATAAAGATGATCATTTCTGTGCTAGAAATGAACAGACATTTCTGTCTGAAGGGTGGGTGACTGACCCACCCTTAGTCCCATATGTGTCTGTAAAGGTGGTGGACCCTCCTGAGAAACCCCCTTCTCACAGTCTCCCTTGTTTTGTTTTCTTGCTTTTGCCAGATTATTAACCAATACAAAGGTTTCTTCCCTCAAAGCACCTTTGGAGGAATGGGGTTTTACAAGGCTGCACTGGATCTTATACTATTGTCTTTAAGGCAGTGCTTCACAAACCATAGCAACGGCTATGAAGCAAATCCCATCCATTGCAGATTGATAATTCATAAAATTAAAAATCTTGTGCTTGGGCGTCCTGGCAATGTCAGATTGCCACACAAGCTTGTAAATGCTTTCTGTGCTTCTCCCGTCATGGTGACAGGTGGGGTGCAGCCAGTATCAGTCCATGGGCTGCACTTTGGGCAACGCAACTCTCATGAGCTTTGAGTTTTTCCTTTTTTACAGCTGGATGGGTTGGCTCAGCCGCTGACAGTGCTCGTTATCCTGGGATACCTTTGATGGGAGGAAGGTGGGCAATGACTGGACAGCTTTCTGAATAAGGGACAAGTGTCTCAGCTCCTGTTATGTCCAGCATGATCTTCTATGATATTTGACCAACACTAAGAGAGCAGCTTAAGGTGATTTTCCCTCCTGGGTGTTCTTCAGACCAGAGTGGCCAGAGCACTTGCCTTGATCCACCTAAGCCCAGGAGCAGGGAGGAAGGCACCTTTTCTGGCAATGGGTGTGGTGTTTGGGGAGTGGGATGGGTTCTTTCACACATGGAAGTGATTCATAAAATGGGGTCTTTACAAGGTTCTGTGCTCTTTTTAAATGTTAGAATTGTAAAACAATACTGTGGCTTGTAGGGATGATGGCAACAATCTGTGAAATGGAATTTATAGTCACATTGAAGGTTTTTTTTCCTCAGATGCTATGAAGTTTAATTGCATTAGTAAACTACAAGGTGCCATTTACTTTCTTGTTTATGGTTATTTTCAGTTTGCCATAGGATCTGAAATAAAAAACACTCTGTTTAAAATTGTGAGTGGGTCTTGACACTTTAATACATTTCTTTAAAATATGATTCACCACATATTGTTTGAGTGATACTGAAAAAAAAACATTTTCTTTTCCTTTTTTTTCTTGCATTGATATACAATCTTATATTGGTTTCAAGTATACAACACAGTGGTTCAACAGTTTCCCATATTATTAGATCCTCATCCCCACCAGTGCAGTTACTGTCTGTCAACACAGGAAGATGTCACAGAATCATTGGCTATATTCTCCATGCTGTACTACCATCCCCATGACCAACTTGTATTATGACTGAGAATTTTTGTGCCCCTTTATCCCGCTTACCCTCTCTGCCCACCCACCCCAACCCCTCCCCATGGTAACCATCGGTCATGTCTCAGTGTCTGTGAATCTACTACTCTTTTGATCATTTTGTTTTGTTTTGTTTTAGATTCCACAAATAAGTGAAATAATATTGTATTTGTCTTGCTCCACCTGGATTATTTCACTGAGCATACTACCCTTTCAGATCCATACATGCTGTTGCAAATGGCAGGATTTCTTTTCTTTTTATGGTTGAATAATATTCCATGGTGCTTATTTCTTATATGGAACACCTACTAGTGCAGGGCAAGGTGCTGGCCACCAAGGAACTGAAAGGAAATAAGGAACATGCTCTGCCATTCCCTTACAGTGGAGGAGGAAACATGAGACAGGGCACAGGCTGTCTGGCGCTCAGGAGAGGCCCAGTGAGGGCCTGCGGGGTACTGACGAGGGACCGTTGCTTCTGGGCTGTGGCCTGCAGTGATAGCAGAGCCTGGGGAAGGGAGGGATGGTATTCTAGGCAGAGGTCAGCAACTTTTGCCAAAAAGGGCCAAATGGTAAAGATTTTAGGTGATGAGTACCAGATGGTCTTCACAGCAACTATTCAATTCTGTGATTGTGATGTGGCTGTATTCCAATGAAATTTTTATTTACTAAAACAGGCAGTTGGCCAGATTTTAGTCTGTGGTAGGGCAAAGGTATTTTTAGGGAAGTAAGGGGAGAAGAACCTGGAAAGAAAGGTGGATCAGTTCTAAAGAAATTCACATTTTAGACTAAGTAATCTGAACTTTAACTTGAGGGTAATGGAAAAAAACCCACTGTGTTGGTCAGGCCAGGCCAGGCTATGTACCAATAAAAACAAAACAAAACAAAACACAAAACAAAACAAACCAAGAAATTATTCCCAGAGTCTTTACATAAAATGGCTTACTTCTAACACACACAAAATTTGATGTGGTTGAGGCTCTTCCAGATGACAGCCAGTCATTCTCTACCTGGTGATTCAATGACCCAGGTGCCCCTGTCTTGTGGCAACACTTGGTTTCCTGGGGCACCAGAGTAGGGAAAGGAGAGCTTAGAAAACTCAAACTTGCTTCTCAAGGCTTTGGTCCAGATAATATCCCCTCTTTCATTCCTAGTCCGATGGCCAGAACTCATTGCCTGGGTCTGTGCAATTGCGAAGGGCTGGCAAGGAAAATCAGGCAGGTGAGCATCAAATGTCTGTACCGCATTGTAGGCAGGAAGAAGCTGATTGCGGCCTGGGAAGAGGGTGGCAGAGAAGAACAGGATCGCAGTGTTCCCTTTGGAAGGGTAAGCTAGATGAGGGCCAGGAGCAGGGAGACATAGGGAGACCAGCTAGGAAGTCACTGCACAGGTCTGCTCAAGAGTTAATGAAGGACTGAACTGAGGTAGTGGCAAAGGAAATGAAGGATGTGAGGGAATTGCAATCAGCTTGGGCATGAGGACAAAGGAAAGACTGGAGTGTAAAACGTTCCTTGGACTGTAGCTGTGGAATGTGTGCAGGGAAATCAGAAAGCAGGGACAATCATGGAAGATACACAGTTTAGTTTTGGGGGCACATTGATTTTTAGAGGGTTGGGTGGACATTCAGGTAGAAGCTTCTGAGAGATCTGGAAATTGAGGGACTTTAGATGCCGTAGTTGATGCTGTCAGGGCCGATGAGATCCCTAAGTGACAAAAATAACGAGATACGGGGCATCTGGGTGGGTGACGGAGGCAAGGAAGGAAGAAGAGGAGCTAACAGAAGACCTGCATGACAGGGAGGCTCTCCTTTCACAACCCAAGGTGAGAAAGTTTCAAAAGGGAGCACGTCCACCGCTGCCAAGAGCTGCAGGATGAAAAGGCCTGTCTTGGTGGGCAGTGCCGATGTGCCGTGAGTTCCCCGGGTTCTCCTACGCCCAGCCTCGTTGTGCTTTTGGCTCCAGCTGCCTATACCTGTGACTCCCCTTGTGACGATTGCCTTTAGGCTATTGGGGCAATGTTGCCGGCATGCTCAGAAAGGAGGGAAGGGCCTGGAATTTAACTCCCTCTGACTCTCCTCCTGAGCCTTGTGCCTATGACCGCTAGTTGCAGAGTAGGAAAGCCCAGCTCCCTTTCCTCAGGGCAGGACGGACTCCATTATAGGACAGCTCCCATCACAGGCTCCGCGTGGGACTTGGCTTGGCTTCTTGGCCTCTGCTGCCCTGCTTCCCACATTGCCTTCCCTGTTTCTTCCTGGAGCACTGCCTCACCAGATCACTTGCCTACGAATCTTCACGGCGGGGTCTGCTTCTAGGGCACTGGATTTGTGATAGTGTGGTCTTGGGGAACTGGTCTTGGTGATGAAGCAATGCCTTGAGACAGAGGAGTGCTGAGGAGCAGAGGCCAGGCTGAGGAGGGCTGAGAAAGGACTGGGTGGTAAGGGGTGGGCTGAAGACACCAGTAGAGAATCTTCAATGGAGAAAAGTGATGGTGAAAAGTTCAGCAGAATGGTAAGGTGTTATGGTCAAGGAAGGATGCCTGCTTGGTTTTAAGACTAGTAGAAATCTGAGCATATGGATAGTCAGAGGGCATGAAATAAAAATGAAAGGGAGAGACTGAAAGTACTAGAGCAAATGCAATGGGAGGTGGAGGCAGCAGTAACCGTGGGGCAGGCAGTAGTGTCCCCAGAAATAGGTAGGGTTCTTTACCAAGGATGTGGCACCGTGTGTCCTTTGATGCAGACTTAGAAGATACTGACACAGGATAGAAGCAAGTCGACGTGAGGTGGAGACTAGCAAAGTGAGTGGCAGGGAGCCGGGGTGGGAAGGAGTCAGAGATGGTGTAGTATGATGCCTTCATTTTGCAGGTTGTAAAAGGGTTCAGAGAGCTGAAGTCACTCAGCTGGCAAGGAGCAGAGCCGAGGCCAGGAAGAGTTCTCCTCGTGACTCCCATACTTCTGTTGCTGTCCTAGGCAGCCAGGTCATGTGCAGAGAGAAAGTCACATGGGAGTGAGGACTTTGAACAGTGGAGGGGATGCTGATGAACACCCTTCCTCCCAGTGACCCTAGGGCCAGTGGCAGAGCAAGAATAAGGTAGAATCTTAGTGTCTCTTGGAACTGGTCCTCCTAAGGGCCACTTCGGCACACTTGATGTGACAGCCTCAACAAAATGGGTTGTTGTATGGAAGACATTTTCAGTCCAGACAAACTGTGGATTTGGGAGAAAATATTCTGGGGGGCAGAACTTGGGTCCTTGTGTCCAGGACAGTTTTCAAGTTGATTTGAAAGTGTGTGATTGTTTTAATGCCTTTAATATGGGCATAAGCATTGCTTAAAGGAGTTCATCAGCAAAAGAGAAGCTTAGCAAGTTTTCAGACTCTGGAAGGGGTGGAGGTCAAGAAAGCAAAGAGGTGGAAGGGGTCTTATGATTTTTTTGTAAAGGTCTGGAATTTAACTTAAGTCATTAGCTATTGAGCATTAAAATGGGGGCTTTATTTTTGCAAGAGGATTTATAGCCTTTTATGTGTTTATTTTTCCTTCACTATTAGACATCCAAGGAAGAAAGAACACGGGGGTCAGAGACTCCCTCTGTTCAGCGATAGGCCACATCTCCCCAGGCTTCCAAGCTCAAGGTACCCCTGGCATGGGGTGATGGGGGAAGGGCATGCTTCCACCGACCTGAGCCGGGAGTCCCCTCTCTTCTCATTTAAGGGCCAGCCCTCCTACCCTCATGCTCACCCCCCTGAACCTGGCAGCAACCCAGCCGCCTGTGCCCACTCACTCTCTTGATTGTAATTCACAGAGGGTGTGTCAGGCTGGCTGTTTGGTTTGTGAGAAATACAAAGTAGGATGAACTACAATAATTGCCCGCAAGGACTTTACCTGCTAGGTGGGAAGGCTTTTTATATACCCAAGGAGTTAAATAATTACTTTAAATCAATTCAAGGCAGTTTTGAGAATTATCAGTGGATTGTTAGGCACTGTAAGTTTAAGGAATCAGAGGGAGAGCTGCCAGGGCCGGACAGGCTGTTCTGTGAAGATTTTGCAAGTGGCAGCACAGCCAGGCTGGGACGGGCACAGTTTGCGTGCAGGAGGTGAGAAGAGGCTGGGGGCATTTACCGTCATGCACACTGTAAGTATGTATGATCTGTGGCAGATGTCTAAGCAGTCAGTGCATAAAGGGGACATCAATCTATTTTTATAAGGCAAATGAACTTCTGTGGACAGCATGGGGGCCCACTCAATTCTCCGTGAATTGAAAGGCAGTTTTTGAGAGATTGGAATGCTGAGCCTGGGAACACTGACAGATCGCTCCATCAGTACTTAGTGAGGTGCTCGGAGTTGCAAGGATTCTAGCAGGAGATGCTATAGGAGACAGTGGGTGAAAGAACATGTCCCTGTCCTTGAGAGCCATACAATCATAATGGGAGATGGGCGTGAGCCCGTGAGCAGAAATTTAACAGTTCCAGGCTCTTTAAGGATCAATATAATAAGTGGTACACCAAAACCTCCAGAGGAAGTAGTATGGCCTCATGGGGAAACAGGGAGACTATACCGATCACGACTTTTTAAAAAGAAAATCAAACTCCTGGCTTCTTTGGGGAAAAGTTAAAAATACAGCAATGATGATAAAGGTACATAAAGGGGAACACATGATTGCTCTCAGGAGACTTTATATCAAACGTGAACATCTTCATTCTTTCATTTTATATCAACACTTGGCTTTCGTCTAGTGGCATGTGGTGTAGATGAGCATGGAGAAGTAGCTCCGACAATTACCTCCTAAGCCTTCATTGAATCATTAATTTTCTCTCCTTTCTTGCTATTTTTATGTCAGAGGCAGCACTGCTAATGTGCCACCATAAACTGTCGCTTGACTTTTACTTGTTTCTTCAGCATGTGGCAACTCACCTGTGGAGGTGCTAATGAGCAATGGAATGGCAGGGCTGTGGAAAAGGTGAAGGGACGGCAGGGGGGTGTGCAAACTTGAAGGACTAAACAGGCCCTTCCAAAATTAACACTTGCCCATCCACAGACAGGAAGACATCTCATTAGTTGATGAATGATCTGCAAAATCTTATTTTAGGGATCATCTCTTCTTGGCCTCAGACTTAGTTCTTTCTTGGCCATAACCTGTTTGTGGATGAAAGTCCTTCTATGGCTGGAAAGAGAAATTTTGCAGATAACCCTGAGGTAACCCAGCCGGAAAGCAAAGAGCTGACTTTGCCATACCTAATTGACAGTGGAGGGGGAACCTCAGGTTACGTGCCTTTCGACTGAAGTTCCGAATTAGCTGTTTGCTTGGAAGGAGCAGATGTTTTGGCTCTGGTGGTCACTGCTCACCTCTGTCTGGGAGGTGCATCAATCACTTTAATTATAATGGAACATGGGGCCAGGAACTGAAGGAGAAAAATCAACCCAATCCCAAGAACAATCTTTCTTGATGAATTCTCCCCTAAATCGAAACAATTCAGTGGGTATCCCAGCTGGGGTTCATATGCTTTTGATTACTGTGGGCTATTTAGCTCTACAAAATGACAGGCTGCTTAATGGACTTTTAATGGTTATAGGTTTCTCTCTTTTTTTTTAATGAGCTTCACCAGTTTGTTACTAATGCCCTGTAGAAATTTGGCGAGGGTCCAGAGTTGATGTTACACATTTCTGGTTTCCAGCCGGTGGTGTACATGCAACCACTGTAGCCAGCGGGGAAGTATGTTGCCAATCATAGGGTAATGCCATTAGGGCAGGGAGAGCAAGAAAGCTAACTGAGTCCCCTGTGTCCTAATGATTATGTCATTTTAGAGAAGGTGGTTGTACTTTGTAGCTGAAGTTACCCTTCAAAGGCCTTGGGAGCTCAGGTGGCAGGAGATAATGCCATGTTGGGAGTGGCCTTTGCCATCCTCTGATTTCCACATTATTGGTAAAAGGTGTCCCTCATAGACTAAGTTTCAGCTTGTCCACTAAAGGGCCTGTGAACATCTTAAGACCAGGGTCAGGTTTTATCCAATCACATTTATAGCTGCAGTGGCTGCTGCCAGAGTGGGCACACTGTAGGTGTTCAAGTCACGTCTGTTGAATGAGAGGCCATAAGGGACTGGAAAGACTGAGGGAAAAGAGTTTTCACTGAAGGGACTCCTTCTGGGAAAAAGCATGAGATCTGGCATTATAGAAGACTGGGAAATGAGGGGGAGAGAGAGGGTATCCTGAGTCACTTATAACAACAATAACTCCCATTTCTTGTCACGCACCAAACATTGTGTTAAACACTTTGTAGCCATCACTTCATGTAGTCCTTCCAGCAATGCTGAGTAGAGGGCAGTGGTGTGCCGATAAATGTTTAGCAACTAGGTTTGGGGGCTGTTGAGAAGGTGGGTGGAAGATGCCCAGGTCTGTTTAGCAACTAGGTTTGGGGGCTGTTGAGAAGGTGGGTGGAAGATGCCCAGGTCTGTAGCATTTGCTGATTTCTTTGGTAAATATTTCTACCATGGCCTATTTCAAACTACCAATGTGTTGTCAGCTAGCTGGTAAAATTCCAGAAAATTTAACAATTGGCTTTTGTGAGCTGCCATGAGCTCACTGCCGGAGGTAGGTATCATTATGCTATGTTACAGATGCAGAGGAAGAGGTTAAAGAAATAAATAACAGGCCAAGATCATGAAGGAAGTAAAGGACAAAATCCAGGTCCAGGATGACTGCAGAGACCATGTTCTTAACCATTGTACTGCACTGCTTTCCCAGGCTCACTTCCCATATTTTTGGAGTAGACACAAAACTGGAAGAAGGCATGCTTGTTGAAAGCTTATTCTGGTTTCCTGGGCTGCTTCTCTAGGTTACCTATGATATTAGCTATAGAACCTCTTTGGAGGAATCCAGTGCCTGGGCCACCCCTCCTCACTCACTCTGCAGTCACCTCACCCACTCTATGGAGGTTTTACTCCTTAATGTACAGCAATCTGGGCTCTAGTCCTATTGTGAGGTATTTATTGTGGTGCCACCCAGAGAGATTAAATGATTTATCCAAATCTACCCAGCCCATCAGCGGCAGCACTCGAAATAAAATCAAGATCTCCTGACTCCTAATCCAAGGCTCTTCCATCTCTTAAGAATAATAAATGGGACTTGAAGTTTATAAAAATGTAGATGAGGGTAGATTTTCCTGCTCTGTTGCTGATGGTCTTACTCACTGCTTGCTCCCATTTTGAAAGATTCAACTTGACTTCCCTTGGTTCAAGGGTAATGAGCCGAGAATTCAAGGACAGGCAACCAGGAGCAGTTGTGAAGTGAGTGCAGCCAACATGAAAGACATTCTTTGGGAGCTTTAGTAGCTGGGGCGGAGGGGAGGGAGAAGGTGGAGGCTCCTTGCTGAAATACCCTCATGTTTCAGAGTCCCGAGGTACTCCTAAATCACACCCGGGTCATATGGTGCCTATACTTGTCTCTTGGCCTAGGGTGAAAACAGTTCATGTTGTAAAATTAACTTTCCACATTTGGCTGGCCCACGTGGGCCAGCTTTCTTTCAAAGTGAGTTTGCGAATGAATGAATGAATGTGTTGACTGGGTTACAGTTCTTAGGGGAGCCTTCTTTGCATTGGACTTGGAGAAGGATTAAAGCTGGTTTTGAAAAGTGCTGGTGCTCTCCCAAACACAGCATGCTGATAGAATTCTGGTCGCACTTTTATTTGCTATGGAACAAAATGCTCTAGTTTCATGGAAGAAATAGCCCAGCAGATGGTGTTTGGTGGATGGCATGAATGTAGCCTTGTAAATAAGCATTCAAAATAGACCAGCTTCCCCCCAAATTTACCATCTGCCCCTTACCCATGAGGTCCACAAGTGGTAAAAGAAAGAAAGGAAATTGTCGCTTTTAGTTGTTACTGTTACTATTTTTGTATCCCCAAATTAGGGAAATTCCCCAAACTATGGCATTCTTAAATTTGGTTATAAAAAAATTCAGAGAGTGATGCCTCCAGTATAACAGATTTTCAGGGTTTAATCTGGTTTAAGAATAATTATCTAAATGGCACTGCCCTGCTTATCTTCTTTTTCTGGGTAGCTTTTGATGTCATCCTCTTTCTGCGACTCTTATGGCTGAGGGTCTTCTGCATTCTTTCCTGGTTCCAGAAAAAACTGTTCAATTCACTGTTGCTTCCAATATCCAAAATATTGGACATGCTAATGTGTGTAGAATCTAGAATCATATATATCTGGTTGGAACTTGTTTTCAGTGTGGACCAGGCAGTGTTAACAAAGAATCCATTGTTCTCTCTCCTGTCACCACTGTTGTCATGAATATCATCATTCCCATCTTCAGCTACAATACTCAGCTATCTAAACTGGGGAGAAAAAGGGAAATCTGGTTATACATGATTTATTTCAGAGGTGTTAAGAAGGGTAGTGGAACTCATCAGGCTGACTGTTTCCACTCTATTTTCCCCCGAAAAGGAGATTCCCATAGGCCACCAGCCAGAATGGGACTCAGAGGATGGAGTGCTTGTGAGGCTTTTGGTGGGTTGGGTTGACTATTGAAGCAGGTGAGATTTAAGTCAAGATTTTCTCACATTATAAGTGGTGGATGATTCAGTGGGACAGATTGAGAATTGAGATTAGGAATCTGAGACCTGATATCTTTGAAAGCCATGAATCTGTTTTAACACTGGGGCCATAGACTCCCCAGTTTTTGGAGAAGTAGAAAGATGAGGTTTAACCTACAGAATTAGGTTGCTCTGGGGTAAGGATTACAGGAGACTGGATTTAGAAGATACTGACCTTTGAACTTATGGTTGCAGTTTCAGTGACGGCAAAGAGTTAGGAACAAAGGGGTTAAGGGAGATAGGGGCTGAAAGGGTGACATCTGGGGTGTAATTGTCTCTATTTTAGTGATTGTGCTTACACTGAGAGATGGGCATTTGCCGGGGTGCATCGTATTGAAGGGAGGAAGAGCAGATTTTCTAAATGAGATAGCTCTTCTGAAAGGACTGATGGAGATTTGACCTATAATATCTCACCTTTCTAGTGTTTACCTGATCCTTTCTCAGAAACTTTCAAGGGGCAGTTCCAATCATGGAGTTGTGGTAAGAAAAGGTCTTACAGAAGTTTTCTGGTTCCTGTCTCCTTTGACACAGATAAGGCAACTTTAACACAAAGAGGTCAAATTTTGATCACACCTATCCCTCACATTCCCGACCCAAGATCCAGAAACCAAAGGGAGCCCGTGTTCTTGTATTCTTGGTAGAAAAGGTAGAAAAGTTCAGGATCACCCCATTTTTTCAGCCCTTTCTTATGCTAAAAGTAGATGTCGCTGAACTCATTGCATGCTGGTTGGTCCATAATTACCTTTAATAAGCATCAGTTGAATGTCTAGCTTAGTGTGTACAAAGTTCCTGATGGCTAAGACAGGACCCTTGCCTTAAAGACTTAAAATTGTTAAGAAAAAAACATCAGGGCTTAATGAAATAAAGAATGTAAAGCTTAGAAATGTTCTGCTGGAGAAGTATAATTGAGAGTCTCAGCCAGAGGCCAGGGTGGGGTATCAGTGCTGACTTTCTGCCTCTTCATAAACTGTGACAACTTGGGTAAGTCACTTAGTATTTTCGAGTTTCTCTTCTATCAAGTTTAATACACTGATAATTATACCTGTCCCTCCTACTTCTGAATTTTGAGGCACAAATGAGATAATAGATTTGCCTATAAACTGTGAAGTGTAGTAGAAATTGAAGGAATCTGACTTGGTGGGACTATATGCACATAGTGTGTCATTAAAGTAGTTTATCACTCTATGTACTGTCATTCTCATAATCATTATCTTCATTATTATAATCCAGATGTTATTAGACACTTCTTTAACTTGACATGTTCTTACTCTCCAGCATCCTACAAACCAAACAGCCACTTTCACTTGACAAATCCAGGTAACTGTGACAGGTCAGGGTTTTTGTCATTTGTTTAGATGTTGCAGTTGTCCACGTCACTTTTTGTATTTGCACAGGGAAACTTGTGTAGTAGTAGTATGTTGAACAGCCACACTGTGTTCAACAGGGTGAGAAAATTGAATGTTAACCCAATGATGGGGCATAAATATCTCCTCTATTGAGTTCTCAGATGTACTGTTGACTGTTGTAGATGGTGACAGTGATGTGGTACAGGAAAAATGTCCTTCAGATTAAGGAGTTTTATGGAGAGCTGGCACAAGTTGTAAATAATTTTAAGAAACAATTAATTCCTAGATATAATAGAAGGCAGACGTCTTGGGAGAATACTATGGCCCAGTGGTTATGATGCTTGTTGTGAATTTGGTTGTCAAAGCTGAAATAAATACTCTCACCTGGACCTAATTCCCTTTTAGAGATGTCTTTGCTTGCTTCTAAGGGAGGTGGTTACCTCCCTGATATCTGATATTCACTTTATTCTCGCCAGCTTTTTTGTAACAGAAATTGGATTTTATTTGAGCGGCAATGTGCTCATTCTCTCTTGTAGCTAGAAGTTAGCAATGAGGCTAAGAAATTATTGGGTGGGACTCGAAGGAAAGCTCCTTGAGCAGGAAACAATAGCTGGTGTGTACCCCCTTTTGTTCTTCTCATTTTTCCGGTTCCATGCCTGGATATGGATGTGAGCACTGGAACCTCTCCAATAGTCATCCTAGCCCATGAGGCAACCTTAATATGCAAAACATGTGCTAAAGGTGATGGAACATAAAGACAGAAGGAGTTTGACACTGTGGACCCGCTATTCAATCCTGGACTGCCTCACTCTGGATTTGTTTTGCATGAGGAAGAAACACATTTATTTAATCACTCTTATTTCCAGACCCTGCTACTAGCAGTCAAATGTAATTCCTAACTGATACAGATGCCTTCAGCTCAATGAGTGGTGCCCTTGTTTCTCTGCAGCTAGCTCCTGGAAACACTGTCTGTTGGTCCATGCTGAACCACAAGCCCCTACAAGAGCAAAGTTGGACGCAGCTTCTGCTAATGAGCAGAGGAATTGCTTGTGAATACAATGCTGGGATTATAAGGTGTTGGCAGCCCTGCCAGAATAATAAGGTCAGATGGAAAATCATACCAGTAAACATCTTCAGTGAATATCCTGTCCCACTCCGGTGCCCTCCAAATACCGTATCTCAGACCCACGGTTTGTGCAGTAGGATTGTGGCCCCTTGTCCTCAGAGCCATCGTTTCTGTCTGTGGGGAGGATGATGAGGGTGTTGGGTACCACTACCAATTTTTCTCTCAGTAGGTACTGAGTAGGAGCCCTTATTTGTTTTGCCTTATAACTGAAATCCTTGTCTATCTGAGTTCCTTTTCCCTAGCAATGCCATCTCTCATTTCAAAGATGGCAGCTGCAAGCTGCTTTGCCAATCTTGACTTTTGACTGAGTGACACGTTGCTCTGGAAGGGGCTCAGTGGGGATGTGACTCTCCTCGGCTCACTGTGTATTTGCGAGAGAGACTGTTTGCTGTGGGCCCTGCGGTGCCGTAGGGGGGACATGCAGACTCTTCCTGAGCTCGTTGTGACTCTATATTATAGACCATTCGCTGTGGGCCCTGATGGGCTGCACTTACCTTAGACATGGTTTTAAGGCTAAATTTCAGGAAAAGATTTCTGAAAGATTTCCATAATTCCTAAGTTGCTGTCTCATCATAGAGCTAGTTAATGTTTCAGTGATATCTTGGCACATTTATGGGACTGAAAAAAAACAAACAAACCCAGGGCAAATCTAAGGCAGCAGAGCTGGGAAAGCTGACTGTCCTCTGCTGGTAGGTTTGTTGATCATGAGCCAGATCTGAATGTCTTATAACAGGCAGCTGTGGGTACCATTTAAATCTAATGCAGATGTTAGTGGCTTTGTAAGTGGCTTTGGGTAGCTGGTGTAAACATTATGGTGAGCTTGCTGGTCTCACCATCTCTAGGGCCAGTCACATATTTCTCACATAATCCCATATACCTTACATATTCCAGTGTTGCCCACAGAGAGGGTTGATTAGGTGGGAGAGGTTGCCAATTATGGGAGGGATTAAGCAAATATCTGCTGCCTAATGACTTGAAAGCAATTTTCAAGACTGTTATGATAACAGGAATTCCTTTCTCTTGGAATAATGTGTAGTTGAATACACAAAGGGTATGACCAGTAGAAGGTAGAGGTATTTGTGGAGAGAAAGTATGTCCTTCCATTCGAAACTTTCTCAATAGATATGAACTTAATTCAAACTGAAGATTTTACTTCCATTTTACTGATACTTTAAATTAAACAGACCAAAAATTGCAGGGCAGCCTATAAATAGCATTTTTGCAGCTTTCCCTTCTTTTCAGGTGACTCAGGTCTATGAATTGAATAAATGTACTTATAAAAAGTCAACTCAGCTGGCACATCACTAATACTAGAGAGTCAAAAACTTAGAATTATTAATTTTTATTAGCCTTAAGTTATTCTAAAATATACCACTGTCCGACAGAAATATGATATGATGTATATATAATTGTAAATGTTCTAGTAGCCACATGACAAAATGTTGAAAGAGATAGGTGAAATGAACTTTAATGTATCTTATTTAACCCAATATATCCCAAATATTATCATTTCAGCATGTGGCCAGTGTGAAAGTTAACAGATATTTTGTATTCTTTACTTACAACATATCTCAATGTGGGCTAGCCACATTTTAAGTGATCAGTAGCCACAGGTGGCTGATGGCCACTGTATGGACAGAAAAAGTCTAGAGGACAGGGGTTGTATCTGATTTACTCAGTCCCCTTCCCAGTTAAACAAACCAGGGCCTAAAGAACTGATTTTTGATCATGAGTTTTCATCTTCACACATACATATTTCGGCTCAGAGTGCTAATGTCCCATAAGACATTCCGGAAGCAGAGCCGGTCAGCTTAAAAGAGAAAGTAACCGAAAGCTCCTGGAGACCTGGACTTTTTGAACAGGAGGGGAAAATGTCCCTGCTTTAGGCAAGCTATGGGTTCCATGTTTTCTGGAAGTAAGTTACCCCTTGCAAATAAGGTTCAAGGCATCTTTTTTTTTTTTACCTGTAGGGGGAGCTCTTGTCCCTTCACTATAAATTCCAGCTCTGGTTCTAATAGGCCCGCAGCTCGGAGATCTTTCACCTGGGTCTGTGGAGAGTTTGTTTTTGGCTCCAAACCAGCGCTGCTTTCGCAATCTCCACACGTTACAGCTGCTGAAATGCTAGGACACCAGCCGGGTGGCGGCTTGAGTCTTGTGATTCCCAGGCAGTCCGGCGAAATGATAAACAAAAGTCTTTTGTGCAATATTAATAAGCTTTAAGCACTCACCAGCGGAGCCCCTTGTCATCCAAGTAAGTCATGTGTATCAAAAGCCCTTATATGTGAAAGTTTGTTTTCATATCTGGCCAGCGTTGAATGGGAGCCCCCTTTGCCATGTTGTAAAACAAACATTTGTTTATTTTGTGAACAGTGCTGGCAGTATGATACAGGAACCGGGGGCTGAATGGAGGGACCCCTTTCCAAGGAGGCGCCTTTGAAAACGTTTCTGCTGGACCATTCCAACTGTCAACTGATCTTGAGTTCTGTTTACATTAAGACAATAACAGTGTTTCCTAAATAAATAAGTCAAAGGCACCCGTGGGCCTTAATGAAACTCCATAAATGAGTTGGGGGGTGAGGGCGGGGGATAGGCGTTTTTGTGCTATGTAGAAACAATGGCTAGTTCATCTTACCATGTAGCTGAGGACTGTGTTTTTAAGACAGAAAGGGCCCTTTGTGTTAATTGCACTGATAAAACTCTCCTGATAGACCTTCCCTTGGAAAGCTGAGACAAAAGATGTGACATTTCGCTCCCTGTGAATGCCACTCTGCCAACTGGACATTTTCTAAAGCAGAGAAGTATTGGTCACCCCCCTTGTAGATCAGCTAACGTCTCCTGGTGTGCAGAGAAAATAAATAAAAACCGTAAGACTAAACCATCTGCTGCTGGGGGTGTCTGGCTTTTATCTTGGTTGGTTTGGAGCTTCGAGGAATCAATTTCAGTTTCTGAGCAGTCCAGGCTTTCCTCAGGTACAACGGACCCAGAGACAGGAAGTAACAGTAGAGGAGCATTTGCTGACCCAGAGTTTGGGTATCAGGGGGTTTTCTCGGGAAGAAACAATTTCACCTTCTTACTGGAAATCACATGTTTGAGCAAAAGACACATTCTGAACGAGGACTAGAGGCTGAAGAAGAACCAGCAGGGCTCACTGTGTGCAAATCTGAAAAATATTTTATAAATACTATAGTAGCATCATACAAAGTCTCCAAAGTAGAGACTTCCCATACAAGTATCTTCAGTAATAAGGAGTCCTTACTTGTTTTGTTCCACAGAAACACACTGTAGTACAGGTTAGATCATGGCCTTCATGTGATTTTGTAACTTCCTTTTTCTGGGTTAACATTATCCCATGGGTGTTTCTCCAAGTTGCCACCTAGTTTTTATAATTATTCTTTTCAGTGGAGGCACGATCTTCCAAGTGGATTTACCATAATTTACATATCTGCTCCTTATTCTTGTGTACTTAAAATGATCATGATTTTTCATCACTATAAATAATACTACAATAGGTATCTTCATATCATAAATTCCTCCAGAATTTTCTGGGGAAATAATAATTGGGATAAATTCCTAGGCTATGAATATTTAGGCTTTTTTACATATAGTATCATGTTGTTTCCCAGAAGGATTTTCTAATAAAGCAGTTTATTTTTGAGGCTGTAACTGCTACCTCCTTATTACAGCACTTTCTTCTCTATTTTCACACTCCCTTGCCTCTCTTATTTGTCAGGACAGCCCCTCACCCTTCATGGGCTTCCTCAAATCTCCCCACATAAATATTACCCATTCCACCTCCTTATAAGGCTGATTCTGGGATGTTGCACCTTCTGGACTCTTAGATGAATAAGTTAAGTGCAACTTATTTTCCTCAATATAGAGTAGAATGTTTCAATCTATATATATGAATTCCCAATTGCTATTGTCTAGACTTGTGTAAGATATACTTAATTTTAGAGTAATTTGTAATTTATATGTATTTCCTCACCCTCTGGTAGCTTGAAGGTGTTGACAGGTTATCTTTTGAGAAGTCAGCCAAGTCCAATAGCCAGATCCCCTCAATTTTTTTGCTGTGTTAGACCAGTGACTGCTTCCTCCTTCCCCCAACCCTGTCTGATGGGACCACGCATGCATGCTTGAAATAGACTGAGCCATGTGCTGCTGTGGGACAGAGGTTTGATTGGAGGTAGGGACAGAGAGAGAGAAGGAGGGAGAAAGGGGGAGAGAGAGAGAGAAAGAGAGAGAGAGAGAGAGAGAGAGAGAGAGAGAGAGAGAGAGAGAGGGAGAGAGAGAGAGAGGGAGAGAGAGAACGCACAGGAGACCCATACAGAAACACAGAATTGGAAGGTGGACAAAAATTATTTCCTGGGTCCCTAATGGTTTAAAAGTTCCAGTATTTTCTCAGGTCTGGCTACATATTCCTGGCTTTGAATTTGAAGAGATACCCAGCTTTGAATTTGGAGAGATACCCCAAGTAAGAATTTAAAAAATAAATCTCCCTCCCCCCTTTTCTTTCTTTCCTTCCTCCTCTTTTTTATTTTGATTCTTTTGTATATGCTAACTCAGTTACTAATACACTCTACAACAAATAGAGCTGCAAACTGAAGTCCCTTGGTGATGTGGAAATCCATGTAGCTTACTAATAAAAATAGTGAATTTGGACATAGATGAAAATTTTACCTATTCTCTCATACTGACAAGTGGTATAATTCTATTTATGATTCTTAAGCAATTGAATCTTCAAGAAAAACTTTTTTTCCCCCTTTAAATTGTTGATGCTGTAAAAACAAGCCTATCACAGCTGTCCAAAAAGCTGGACACTTTGAATGATCTTACACAGTGACTTTGATTCGAGCCTTTGGGTGATAGGATGCATGATTGATCCAAGGGTCAGAATAGATACAACAGTTCCTCCTGCAACCCTAGCTGAGTAAATGTGGTTAATTCTGTAGGCAGGGAGTAAAATTTTCAGGAAAAAAAAAGGCTATTTGGTCTTCTTTGATGTAGTTAAAACAAAAACCTACAAAAACCTTAAAGGCCTCCTACCTTCTTACCTATGTCTTATTTTTACCTCCAAAGACAAATGGTGATAAAATGACAGTCTATGCTTGAAACTGACACTTTCCAAAGGATGTTTGGAAAACCTAGCTGGACAGTGATCTTACATTTTTCCTTTCTTGCTTTTATCCATCTATCTCCCTGTCTGTCTGTCTGTCTGTCTATCTTCTATCTATCTATCTGTCTGTCTGTCTATTACAGAGTGAAAAGGGGAACACTGAAGGATAAGTGAGATATTTTCCTTACCATCGGAGGAAGCCTTTCATATTGAGAAACAAAGGACACAAGTCTCACTAATTGGGATAAATTGTAAGTTGTGCCCTCTTTCAACCTGTTGGGTGGTGGTGTACTAAAGGATCTAACTGACCCTGAAAATACATCCTTTCTCCTGGTCTGACATGCCTCCCCCTTTAAAGCTTTGGAGATTCTGGTAACCTGGTGAGGCAGACATTTCAGAAAGTCCAGACAGATCTATCCTTGTCAGTTGCGTGTGTGTGTATGTGTGTGTGTGCGCGTGTTTGAATTACAAACAGTTGAGTAGCCTTTTATGACTGTGATTGTACAATAAGGAGCAATGAGCAAAGCTATCAAATCATTTTAAATTGGCCTCTCAGTATTTTCCTGTTTGCTGACTAGATGAAGTTTATCACTGGATTGACATATTTCCTAGCATATGTGACCTCAGGCAGTCACTCTCCATTTTTTTTCCCTGAGAGTGTTTTGTTCATTCACTTAATTAAAGCTTGCTGAGTGCCCAGAAAATGTCTGGGACAGTGCTGGACATGATGGTCGCTCACAGCAGATCTGTCGCTGCTCCCTGGACCATCTCCTCTGCTGCATTCCTAGGGCAGCTCCCCCAGCCAGTGTGAGATGGAGAGCCGACTGATCAGCAAACAAAGCACACAAGGCCCAGCCTCAAGCAGTGTGCAGTTCTCTCCATGAGATGAGGGAAGCGCTTTTGCTTCCAAAGCAGGGGAAGTGGTCCAGTGGTCACAGGCTCTCTACCGCTATGAAAGTGACAGGAGGTGAATGAGGACTGCCTGTAGGCAGAACACGGCTGGCTGGAGTGGAAACTCAGATCATCACGGAGAGGGGTCCGAGAACGTCTTGGCAGGGCCAGAGGAACGGGCAAGTGTGTAGGGAGGACAATGGAGTCGGGGAAACAGTGCAACTGTACTGGGGAGGCCTGGCCTGGATAGTGGGAAGTTGAAGACATGAGGGGGTGGCTTTGCACAGAGATCGAAGAGCCTTAAATACACAGGGGAGCCTGAACTTGATCCCAAAGGCAGTGGGATGCTAACTCTTGGCTGGTTCACAAACTTCCTGATGCTCTTTTGGACCCCCTCCCTAGAGCTTCTAAACTTGGGCATCCTCTTCTATTTTCTTTCTTCAGATAAACATCTCCCTTGATCTCCATCAGATTCCCACTTTGTAGCTGGAAGACAATGAGCTGGAGTTTGGGTTAAAAGCCCAGTTAAGGAAGCCTCACTAGGAGCCATGGAGAGCCTGCTGTTTGCCTGTGGTCTCAAGCTGGTTCCCAGAGAAGTGCTCTCCCAGAAGGGGATCTTGTAGAATGCACGTGGGCAGGGAGTCTGTGTGTGTGTGCTGGAGGCAGATTTCTAAGAATATCTGGCAGGCTGGTACTAAGTTTGACAAGGGGATTTATGCTTTCTTGGAGCCAGGTTGCTGAGACAATGACAGCTTTTTTTCAACAACTTAGGAAGAATTGTCTTGGAGAACATATGCATATGCACATACAAACACACAATACATTGAAAAGAAATAAGATTTTTTTTTCTAATCTTCATGAATGTACTTATTTGAGTTTTAGGGCAGTTTCTTCATCTCCTTTCAGCATATTATATCTGTTAGGGATTTTTTTTCTTGAATAATAGGTTGAGTCTGCAGAACTCTATTATTCTTCCTCTTGGATTATTTCTTTCTTCACTCAATATATTTTTGACCTAGATAGCATCTGCCTCTCTTCTGGGGTTACATGCTGCATTGTGGAATGGAGATGGCTGGAGAGAGGCTGGAGTCACATCAGTATGGGTTAAATTATTGTCTTCTTACCAGTCCTCTTATCAGAAAAGAATGTTATATGAACAGAGCCCCCCACAAAAGTGTGCTTTCCAAACCCACCAGCCCCAGAGAGATAAGTCCTGGCTGTAAATCTACCTGTCTAGGCAGCAAGTTGAATAATATTTTTACTTTTTGTCTCCAGCCCAAAGGTAGGTAGTGGTTCTTCTACCTGAAGGACTGGAGGCGCGTGCAGGTCGTCCCAAGCCATGACGCTTGGGGCTGGTGGAGGGGGAGAAGGGGGGCGTGTGAAAGCGGCAGTCAGACTGCAGAGGGCAGTGTGAGACCGCAGCGCTGTGAGCTGTGTGCCAGCCCAGCACTGTTCCTGATACAGGCCACCTGCGGGACTTCATGATAAATTATGTTAGATGGGGAAACTACTCTATTGAATTTACAGTAAATGTGTGTTGTTAGCTTCAACCCAAAGAAAGTCTTTCCAAGATTTCCCCTCTTCCCCAACTTCAAGACATCAAGAAGGGCCAACTGATAAGCTTGGACTCCATTCTCTTCAAGGGTGTGAGTGTCTCCTGTAAATGTTTGTGATGACAACTGAGATGATACTTAGTGCCATAGAACACTTGGAAATGTAACCGCACAGGGTACCAGTGCAGCTCAGCATGTGGAGAGGCTTCTTTCATAATAATAACAGCAAGTACCTGGGCACCTTCTGAATCAGTGCTGGGGTCACAGGAACTGTGGCTCTGTGCCCCAGAGCTCCAGGGTTCTCTGGAGGTGGGCTCCCCGGGGAAGAGAGTTACTAGTCTGGCATCGAGGGAAGTGTATGACAGATTTGGGTTCAAACCTGACTCTCTAATTTCCTCCCCTGTAAAGTTGGAATTATCATGACAGCAATTTCCTAGAGTTGGTGTATTAAGTGAGATAATAAATGTGAAATGCTTAGCAGTGACCCATAATAGAATATCCAAGAACATGGTATCATCACTGACTTTCAATTCACAAATATTTATTGAACACTGAGTAAGGGATGTGACAGCAAGCAATGTCAGCACGGCCTTTACAGTCACCCAGGTCTAGTGAGTACACTGAACCCTTATTACAGGCAGTACTTGGGGAGAAATGTAGCCAAGTGATAAAGGACAGGGACTCTCTTGACAGACTGTCTGTGTTTGAATCCAGCTCCGTTACTCTTGGCAAGTTTCCTATCTTACTGTACCTATCTCTTAGGGCCCTGCAAGGACTCAATGGGTTATTACTTACAAAGTATTAGAATGATGCCGGGCATGCAGTGTCAACAATATATAACTGTTGATTTTTATTGAGTGTGGTGAGCTTTAAAAGGGAGAGGAGTAGGATGTTGTTTAAGTATTATAGAAAGAAGCAAGTGAAGTTTCATAAAGGTGGGGAATGAGTCACAAAATTAACTAGGGGGAAAAAAGAATGGTAGGTAGATTTATATGTGTTCTTATGGAATAATCTTCAAGATGCCTGATTAAGGATAAAAAGCGATATGGCAGACCAGTTTGCACAGCATGCCCCCATTGATGTAAGGAAAATAAATTCTATCATCTATCTATCTATCTATCTATCTATCTATCTATCTATCTATCTATCTATCTATCTATCTATCTATCTACATACTCATAGACTATTTTAGGTAGCTTGCACTAAGAGATGGCTAATAGTATTATCTTGGGGGATGGGCTGAGAAATTGTAATGGGAAGAAGACTTATTTTTCGGACTCTCTGAAATTTATGAGGGTTTATTATTTCTTGGTTTAATAAAGAAACCTGAAAAGTGAACATGTAAGAAGATACACATCTTTATATATCTTTTCAGGCTAAGAGATGAATAGTAAAACCAGGGCTGGTCTTGGGTTTCAGGTGACGGAGGCTATGCTCCCGGACCCTCTGGGAGTGGAGAAGCAGTCTTCTACACAGGAGTGTCAGATCTAATCATCAGCCCATAGATTATCCCGAAGGCACAGCTTTTCCTCCTATCCTCACATATTTCTCAGGCCACTCTCTGACCTCTCAGATTCTTTTGTCTTATCACACTCTTCCACACCTCCCACTTTAACCTGGTTTTTCTGTCTCTGTTTCTTTTTGGACTAAAACAGTGAGAAGAGACCTCTGGATCTCAAACTACCCTAGGTAGGAAGCAGGCTAAGAATATTACTCAGGTGCAAATACAGCTATTTCTTATGGAAAAGAGATGACCCAGGAGCAGTTGTAATCAAGGAACTGGTGACTTGTTCCAGGCTGCGTTTCAGAAAAACTGTGGGCCAGTGGTTGCTATGTGCCTTGTATTCCTGTGTGTTTTGAACAAGAGTGTCTATCTGGTTATCCTAGCTGGTTTCACCATTGCAGGCAGGGTGTACAGTATGTTGCATATGTTAGAGACAGATAATCTGTCTCTTTAGTTCATGGGTCTTCAAAAACAACAGGCACTGAACCCTTCAGGAGTTGACACTTGAGGAGCCTCATCCACACCTGCGTCTGGTCTAGATGACTAGAGACTGGACCTGAGCCTAATACCATAATGGGATGAGACTGGCTCCAGCATGTCACAGGAATGTAAGTAATCTGTGGCCAGAGGGTAGAATGTGGAAGCTGAAAGAAAAGACCTGCAAATTCTTTGACAGCATCCCTGTTGAGAGGTGGTGCCTCCCCATGGTGTGGAGCTGGCTCACACCAGCTCATGAGAACCAATTGTGTGTATCTTGTCTCAGCAGCTCATTCAGGGATGTCCTGTTGGTAGCTTGGATATTTTTATACCACAGGAATTGGTAAATACTAAAAACTTTGTTTTTTCCTGGAAAGCTAGTTGTTAAACATTTACTAGCATACCATTTCCCATATTGAGAAACTTCTGAGCTCTTGGCAGGGGCAGGGATGAGTAGTTCATATAGAGTTTGATTGGCTCTAGGTGTCCCTACTAATCCACACCACTACCCATCCTCATTTTGAAAGGTTTGGAAGGAGAACTAGTAAGCATCTAGGAGTAGATGGGCTAAGTCATTTACCTGGGAGAGGTGACAATTCTCTCAGTGACACATCTATAGTAATTACTTTTTTTAATGGGTTAACCCAGCAATTCTCAGAATGTGGTACAGGGACTCTTGAAAATCCCCAACATCAAAGCAATACTTTCATAGTAATACTAAGATATTAACTCCCCTTTCCACTATTAGTTTCTCATGAATGTATAGTAGAGTTTTCCATTGTATTTTGGAAGATTTGCATACTCAATAAATATTTTCCAAATGACCAAATTACATGATGTTATAAAATTATACAGGGTGAAAGTCCCATTCCAAGTATGAGATACACTGATGAACTTTAATGTAACAGAATGGTAAAAGTTTATTGATGTGGTTTCAGATTCTTCATTAGCACTTGTTGAGTTTTAGTGTATTATTAAATTAGTACTGATGAGTTTTGGTGTAATGTCAAAAAGAATATCTATGGTTATCTGAAAAGACTATTCAAATACATATCCCTTTTTCTGTCCTCACATATTTCTGTGTGAGGCCAGATTGTCTTCATGTATGTCAAACAAAAGAACAGATCTCAACCAAATGAATGCAGAAGCAGATAGGAGAATCTAGCTGTCTTTTACTGAGCTAGACAAAAAGATTTAGAAAAATCTAAAACAACACCACCCTTCTCACTAATTTTTTTGTTTTGGTAAATATAGCTCTTTTTATAAAAATGCTACTTATGCCTATATGTGATGGGCTTATTGTTATTTTCAAACAAGTTGGTATTTAAAATACTTCTTATTTAGAAATTTTAATATGGTAAAGGTGATAGATAGAATGCATATAAATAGAAGCTACTTGGGGATGTTAAGAGGGTCAGTTGCTGTTGTTAAGAATCTAAGAGGGTCCTGGAATTAAGAGGTGGAGAACTTCTGGATTACCCCATCATCGCTAACTGCACAGGTGCCCCAGGTGGTGGTGGGAGGGGGTGGGGCCTGGGCCCAAGCGCCTTCCCTGGGTGTGTGGGGTGGGAGGAGGGAAACTGAGCAGCACAATAAAGCGGGTACCAGGGTTCTGAAGATGAATCTCAACTAAGTCAGGAATGAGGAACCGGGTTCTGCGGAAGCTAAGGGACTTTTCCAGAGGGACCACTTTTATCAAGTACCCAGCTGGCCCAGAGGGGGCAGCTCAGGAGCTCCCACATTGAGCATTCATTCTGCTGAGTATGCACACTTGGAATGCCCGTAGGGCGCTGTGCATGCTCCGGGGCCTGGCTGGTAACTTTTGGCCATGGTGCTGGGAGGATTCTAGGGCAGCCAGGGCATCCTGGCTTCAGTAGGGGAGTTCTGGCTCTCAACTGACTTCACATCAAACACAGGCCACCGTAGTACTTATCAGCTGTGATGCTTTATAGATCCTCCAATACGAAGTGACCCAGTCACAGATACAGTAAACCCTCTGCTCTCAGTACTGTGTTTCATGGGGACCTCAACAATTCCTGCCACATGCTCAGTGCTAATAGAGGGCATCTGGGAAGTTCAGCAGTTTGATGTCTGTTTGTAAATACTACTACTATTACTATGACTATTTAACACTTGTTGAGCACATGGTTTTCCAAATACTATGATGGGTGTCCCCACATTAGCCACCAGAGGTGACTAGGGGCAGGGGAAGAGTACTCACTCTCACACTGATGAGGCTTATAGTTGCCCAGTATATGGCTGGGCCCTGGGCTGGGGGAGGGATAGAGTGGGAAGGCACTCGGCTGTGACCTGGGCAGACATGCTCACCTTTTTCTGCTTGGTCTTATTTGGTTAAAACACAAAGCAAAACTGAGCCCAGCCTGAAGCAAGGATTTTCAGCATGCGGATATCTGGTTTGAAAGGCTTGTAGCTTGAAGGCCAATGCAAAACATTCCTCTTTCTCTTCTACGTGGAGCAAAGGGAAAAGGGGGCCGCCCAAGGAATTTTCTCTGTTTCTCTGTTTTCACTTCAATAAGAGGGCGGGAAAAGAAAGAGAGCCACATGGGGAGCAGCAGGTCTTCTGTGTGATGTCCCTACTGAAAAATCACAGCTATTTTGTTTCTTCAATTTCATTGGAAGGTGGGTCAGGCATTGCTTACTTGTTATTTAAAAGCTGCAGAAAGGTCTGCGTGACCCAGAGTTTTTCCCTCCAGGCCTTCTCTAGTCCCTGCCACTCCCACCATTAGCAAGACTCTTTGGGGACCTCTGGGAGCTGTGCTCATTTCAACTGACTGGACATGTTCTCATGCTCATTTGCACAACTTAGTCCCATGATGTGGACCCTGTTCAGCATGCCACCCAGCACCCAGACGCCAGCACCCAGTGCTCTCCAGCTGCTCCACATCCCTCCCCAAGTCCCTTGCCAGATGCCACTTCACTGTTTTTAACCTTAATTCTCACATGAAGTCTTACCTGTTTCCAGTCACAGCTCCCCTGACCACTATTCTGGCCTCTAGGTTATGCATAGTTAACAACGACATTTCTATTTATTAGAAATGGGGTTCTATACCATGTTCTAAAGAGCCCAGGAAGTTCTACAAGAGTACCTTTGGGGCCCAAAGTACTGTGGAGCCTCAGGAGGAGCCAGGATGTGCCGCCCCAGGCCTGCAGTTTAGTCACAGCCCCCTAGTGCCTCTGTGTACTTTATGTACTGCCGCCCCCTTGTAAATGTCTTTTTGAAGAGTCTTGCTTGACAAAAATATTGGGGGGCACTTCAGAAGGCTAACTTCACTTGTGCAAATGAGCATCACCAGAATGAGTCTGATCTGTTACCTTCTAAAGAGCCCACAGGGCAGGAGAGGGCCAGGGGAAGGTTTTGCCTGCTTCTCCCCTTGCCAGGGGCTCGCCCTTCTCGCCTGTTCCCATCCTCAGGGGAACTCAGGGGAAGGCAGTTGAATAGAATTTCTTGCAAGTAAAGGGCCTGGTGTCTGAGACACACCCCTTCATCTTGGTCTGTTTTTTTCCTTTTCCCTTTTAAAATTGTGATACAGGCAGGTAAACAAAAAGGGGCACCAAACAAAATCACACTGTTCAAAACTGGTCAGAAAATGAGCACCCGTTTAACTACCACTCAGGTCAGGAAATAGCATACCACCTGCACTTCCCAGCCCCCTCCTGTCCCCATGCTTCTCCCTATCACCACCCACAAGTGAACCCCCCTCCTAAGCCTGTGGCAATCACTGCCTGGCTTTTCACCTTAGCGGGTATCCCTAAACCCAACAGTTCAGTCTCGCCTGGTTTTAAACTTTATTTTAATGGAATAATAAAATTTGGCTTCTTTTGCTAAAAGTTACTTTTTTCTTCCTTTCTTCCCACTTAGGATTTCCATAGCATTTCTACTTTATAAGGCTGAATAATGAGAAAAAGTTGTTGAGTAACAGTGATTCTTAACAAATGTCTCCAATTCGGAGGCAGTGATGGTGGGCGGGTCTGAAAGTAGGGGCTGTGTCGTCCTAATTAGTATGTAGGGAAGAATGTTCATGGGAAGAATTTTCTGTTTAGCTTCATAGATGCTTGTAATTCTTGAGAAGCAGGTATATGACAAAGAGGAGTGTCTGCTGTTTCATCTTTCTTTTTTCTTCTAAAATCTCCTTGGTAAGGATACAGAGAAATACATATTATTCCAGGGTTACCCGGAAAGACTGAGGCAACTGGGAATGTGAGCAGCCCCCTGTGACTTGGGTCTGGGCCCCTGGCCCCCACCTCCTTCTCATGGTGAATGTTGAGAGATGGTGATGGATGGTTAGTCACAAATAGTTTTCAATTTACCAAAGTGCACCGGCTTTCTCTGAACCTCTTTGAAATGCTTTTAGAGCAACATGGAGAATGGAATTCAACAACAATTCTCCACAGCTGCAGTCAGAATACAGCGACCCCAGGAGCAGCTGGGGGCAGTTGTTTTCATGCTTTGTACTCACTGTTTCCTTAAAAGCCTTTTCAGAAGGTGCTGGAAGGTCCTCTGGCATCCATATTCTAGAGACTGAGTCTGAGGCAGACCCGTAGATTTCAGGCTCTCATCCAAAGTTTGGCATGTATAATATATGTCTCCACTCCCCACCAGCAACATGTTCCCTTGGAAGCAGCCTCACTGTGCCCTCCCACCTTCCACCCCAGCAGCCCCAAATGCAGGAACATTCATCGTGTGGCAGCTCTGTTTAGTGAAGGGAACCTTCACAGAGAAGTCAGGATCCCTGGGTGCTGGTCTCAGGTCTGTGACCTTGGCTCAATGTCTTCTTTTTTTCTGGCCTTAGTTTCCACATCTACAAAGAAGGAGTTTTGGCAAAAGACCTTAAAATCCCCTTTCTGTAGGGAGGTGGCAATGATGTTTCAAGGTAAGGACTTGATTATGGCAGAAGGTAGAGACACTTGCTTTGGCAGGGCTGTTTTTTATGGAAACAGAATATTCAACAGAATAAGTAGCCTGTCTTGAGGCAAGCTTTAATAGATGATGAAGGACTCTGTTGTGAAATAAGGCAAAACATAACATCCTCCTCCAAGAAAGATCTCTTTCACAATGAATAAACAATTCTCTCTTCTCCAGCAACCCATTACAGTGCCTGAAATGTCACCAGTAGATCCTTCTTTTACCTTTTGCAGATTTTGTGATTTTTATTATAAGAAGATGTAAATATCCCTGAAAGGAGGAATAGATAGTTCTTTTATCAATAGGATTAGTGGCTTGACAAGTGACGGAGTTCTCAGTGGTGTCCACAGCTGCTTGCTCATGATGCAGCTCTGGGCAGTTCCCAACTTGAAGGGCTCTGTTCTATACCAGCTCTTCTCAAACTTCAATGAGTCTATGAGTCCCCTGGGGGAAATCTTGTAAAATGTACATTTCAACCTGATAGGTCTGTGTGAGATCTGAAAATTTGCATTTCTAATAAGTTCCCCAGTGACTCTGCTGCTGCGGGTCCCCAGGGCACATCTGGAGTAGCAACAGCCTCTAGCCCCTGACCCTGCTCCTGCTCACGGCTAATGTGACTTCAGGGGCAGACAACTGACTCTAAGCCAGACAGTCTGAGGGCTGACCTCTGATCAAAAAGCATTGATGAGTCCATCAGGAATTTAAACAGCAGTAGAAGTGGAAATATCTCAAGTAACACAGAGACACACAGAGAAGGCCTGAATCACATTAATGACAGCATGTGAGAGGACTCTATGAAGATGGTCTTCTAAGGGCATGAGTGCTCAGTCAGGATCCTGAATGCTGAGTGACCTTCTGGTTCTTATCTCTACCAGGCATGCCTTCTCATTAGGCCTGGATGCTCATGTTTTTTCAAGGTTCCTGGGGGGCCAATCAGATAACTGTGATTCCTATTGAATCCTGATGACTCCAGGTTGAAAAGAAAAACCTGGAGTTTGGGTGAGGATGTACACCGAGGTAGGGAGCACTTTGGATTACTCTTAGATGGTTTGAAAGCCTTGGACACCTAAAGACAGGTCTGTGGGATGAGATACAGTGCAGAGAAAATGGATGATGAGGAATCAGATGTCCCAGTTTGTCCAGGGTTGCTCATGAATTTTGTCAGTGCTGGCAAACTATTTGTAGAAATTGATTTGTCTGCACATTTATTATTTTCTGGAATGTTTTCTTTCCCCTCCATCCTCATGGCTGCTGAGAGGGCACTTGCATTCCTACAACATGACTCCAGCCCTTTGACACAGTCGATTGGTCCAGCAGTGGACAGCTGACCCAAACCCAACCAAGTTTAAGGTATACAATGTGATAAATTGATAGACGTAACTACTGTGGAATGTTTACCATATAAAGGTTCTTAACAGATACTTCACCTCACATAGTTACTGGTTTGCTGTTGTTCTAATGCAAACATTAAAGCTCTACTCTCATAGCAACTTTAAAGGAGACAATACAATATTGTTAACTATAGTCACCATGCTCCACCTTAGATCCCTGGAATCTAGTCATAGAACTAAAAATTTGTACCCTTTGATCAATATTGGCCCATTTCCTCTAGCCCTCAGCCCCTGGCAACCACCAGTCTACTCTCTGCTTCATTGAATTTGATGTTTTTAGATTCTACATATAAGTGAGATCATGTTGTATTTGTCTTTTGCTGTCTGACTTATTTCTGCTCTCTTTTGTTTTCCATTTGTGTGGAATATCTTTTCTATCCCTTCATTTTTAGTTTATGTGCATCCTTGATGCTGAAGTGAGTTTCTTGTGGGTAGCATATAGTTGGGTCTTTTTTTAAAAATCCATTCAGCCACTATACTGCTTTGATTAGAGACATATTAATCCGTTTACATTTAAAATAATTACTGATAGGTGAGGACTTACTATTGACAACTTGCTGCTTTCTGGTTGTTCTGTAGTTTCTTTGTTTCTCAAGAGAGGTCTTGCCCTTTGTAAGTTGATGATTTTCCTAGTAGTACACTTTGATTCCCTTTTTATCTTGTGTGTATCTACTATAGGTTTTTTGTTTTGTGGCTACTGTGAGGCTTCCTTGAAACATCTTATTGTCATAGTCTATTTTAAGCTGATAACAACTGAAGTTCAATCACATACAAACACTGTACACTTTCATTCTCCCCCACACATTTTATGTTGTTGATGTCACAGTTTACATCTTTTTATATTGTGTGTCCATTAAACAATTATGATAGCTAGAGTTATTTTTATTACTTTTATCCTTTAACTTTTATAAAGTGGGCAATGCACCACCATATTACAATAATAAAGTATTTGAAATCTGACTTATATTTACCTTTACCAATGTGTTGTATATTTTCATATTACTAATTAGTCTCTTCATTTCAGCTTGAAAAGTTCCTTTCATCCGTTCTTATAAGGCAGGTCTAGTGATGGTGAACTCCCTCAGCTTTTGTTTGTTGAGAAAGACTTTATCTTGCCCTCATTTCTGAAGGACAACTTTGCTGGGTAAAGTATTGTTGGTTGGTAGTGTTTTTTGTTTTGTTTTAAGCATTGTGAATGTAAGATCCCCTTCTCTCCTGACCTACAAGGTCTTTGCTGAGAAATCTGCTGACAGCCTTATGGGAGTTCCCTTACATGAGAGAAACATTTGCTCTTGCTGCTTTAAAAATTCTATTTGTCTTTGGTTTTAGACAGTTTCAGAGTTTGTCTTGGAGAAGATTGTTTTGGATTGAATTATGGGGTTATCTATTAGCTTCATGAATTTGGATGTCCAAATCTCTCCCCAGGTTTGGGACTTTCTCAGCCATTATTTCTGTAAATAAGATTTTTGTCCCTTTCTTCCTTTCTTTTCATTCAAATTCCTTTCCATTATTTTTTTCCTTTTATGATTAGATAATTTTGATCTATCTCTCTTGTGATTTCCCAGTCTCCCCATGCATACATGCCTGGCTTTGGAGGCTGAGGAAAGGAGTCAAGCTGGGACTGTGCACAGCTGTAGTGGCTCATTGCAGGTGAGGCTGGGGTGCAGTGTACAGACAGGAGACAGGGCTGGATCCAGGCCCACAAACAGCTGGAGGTGTCTTGAGTATTGGCATGCATTTTCACCTTGTCTTGGATGTGCACATGACAGTAGAGGCTGGTAATGAGAGTCAGGCTGGTGGTGCACAAGTGGATAGCTTAAGGGGCTAGCCCCAAGAGTGTACAAGGCAGCAGGGGTCAGCTTCAGGCATCTAGGCTCATGTATTCCATTTAAGAAAACACAGAAGTCTGGGCTGGTGTATGGTGTGTGTCCTGGGCTCTGCTGGGGATGGGTGGGAGAGAGGGGATGGACTCAGGTAGCTGGCATCTGCCATGGGGATCTTTGTGGGGAGAAAACTGGTGAAATCTGCAGGACTCCACAGCTGCTGTGCTGATTGTTGGTTTCTCAGTGACAAAAGTTGAGAAGGGAGATTTGGTGTGGGTGTTTAAGAATTTGACATTAATTTTGTAGCTACGATGATTGGGCTGCACTCTCTGTTCTTGTCAGTCCCCCTCACAGCTCAGGGCACTGTATCCCAGCCTCCCTCAGGACAGCTGATAGCATCTAGACCAGGCCTGGTTGTTTTGCTTAGAAGGCTTTAGGTTTGTCTGTTTACTTCATCTATGACTTATGGGTGAGTGACATGACCTTGAAGGAAGATGAACAAGGGAATGCAGAATTAAAAACCAGTGACTTAATATTAAGGAAGTCTGTAAAGATGTGGTATATACAACTTTACATTTCCCTGTATGGCCCCGGAAGATGACTGGTTAGCCAGAGATGGGTAAGATTCCTCAAGGGAGGAACAACCTAAGACAGGCACAGTCGCAGGGGGGCCATCAGGTGAGAAATTGGGGATCAACAGAGGTGAGGCTTAGAACCTCACCCCCCCTGTTTTGAGAGAAATCTTTTGCATCTGTGGATGTTTTGTTGCCCTTGTCTGGCTTGGATTAATACTTAGCCTATAGGCACACACCTGATCATCTACATTTGCTTCCTTACAACACTAAACTATGTTTTCTACCTTTATCTTGCATCTACCTACCACTTCAGCATTTTATTAAAAATAATAATAATAGTAATAATAATGACAATAAGGGAGAAATGTGAGATTCACATATAAATCAAGTATAAAAATCAAACGAATATTCATATTTGACCTGATTGTTTATAGTTCATAATGCGTGATCAAAACTGCAAGTTTCTGTGACGACTGCCCATGTACTGTTCACCATGTAAGAACTTATTCACTATGTAAGAATTTGTTCACCATGTAAGAACTTGTTCGTTGTGCTTCAGAGGATCGGAGACTGATTGAGAATTAGGCTTGGAATGGATTGGTGATTGTGCATTGGGTCCCCTGTACAGAATTTTATTGTTGTTAACTGTTAACAACCATTTGATCAATAAATATGAGAGATGCCCTCTCAAAAAAACAAAAAAAGAAAGATGTGGTATATATAATGCAAACAAACTGGAGTATTACTCAGTCATAAAAAGAATGAAATCTTACCATTTGTAACAGCATGGATAAACCTAGAGGGTAGTAGACTAAGTGAAATAAGTCAGAGAAAAAACAATACCATGTAATTTAGCTTACAAATATATATATATACACACATGCAACCTAAAAATCCAACCAACCAACTAACTAAACAAACAAAAAGAGAATTAGACTCATCAATACAAAGAAGACATGGTAATTGCCAGAGGGGATGGTCGGGTTGATGAGCAAAATAAGTGAAGGGAGTTAAGAGGTGCAAACTTCCAATCATAAAATCCACAAGTCATGGGGATGAGAAGTATAACATAGAGAACATAGTCAATAATATTGTAATCGCTTTGTATGGTGACAGATGGTAACTACACTTACTGGGGTGAGTGTTTTATAATATATGTAATTGTTGAATCACTATGTTGTACACCTGAAACTAATATAATGTATGTCAGTGTGGGTAAAATTGTAATATTTCCAGAATGTCTCGCCTGGCTTTAGTACATCTGCATATCAACAGATGCTCAAGGGTGGAGAGAAGTTTGGCTTTAGGGCATTTGCATCATTCCTCAGGGGTGGAGGGAAATTCATCTCCATATCAATGGATAATTACTTACCGAGGGCGTATCTGAACCTGAGAGGTTAAGGGGAGGGGGCTGGCCTGCTTGGCAGTTTTGCTGCTGCTGGAGCAGGAGCAAGACATGGGCTGGACTGCAGTTTGTAAGCAATAAACGGGTTTTAAACTTTATTTCTCCCTTTGACTGATTTCGGTTTTTAGAGGTATTTTGCCCCGGGATTTCCTCTCCCTGGACTTACAGTCAGCTATACTTCAATTAAAAATATTAAGGAAGACTGAAATGCAAGGAGAAAGGAGATTCAAAAGTGAAACAAGAGGTGGGAGATGTGTGGTTATAATGCTGTGGAGAAGTTATAATTTAAGTTGTGTGGAGAACTGAGACTCCTTCTGGTAAACACATGGAAATTAATAAGCTGCTCTTCTTTGGAAGTTGGGAAATTGTAGGGAACAATACATTTTCTAGGGTATCATTTGTTGAACAGATTTTGCTGCTTCCAGAGTGGCCAACTTGTTTGCTGGAATAAAATCAGTGATGTGCGCTATGAAGACTTTTTTTCTTGCCACACTGAATAAGACGTCCCCAAAGTGACTGGCTTTAGCATTTCAAAGTGAACTTGAACTTCAGAATCCATCAAAACAGTATTGACCTTGGTTTCCTGATTTCCGTAAAGGATTTTAGTGTTTCAGTTCCATCTACTTCAGATAGTTCTTGCTTAGCCATGTGCTAGTGATTTTGTTTGTGGTTAGTTCTTAAATAGAACTAGAAGTAGAACTTTTCTTTTAACCAATTATTATCAATTATTGGTAAGTTAGCCAATAACATCTCTCTTGCTCCCTTGCCCACCTTTATTCCCTCAAACACTCAGAATGGGGACCGTTTGAAAATGTCTTCATCTTGTTCCTAAGTTCTCTGGAATGATCCATGTTGTTTGTTGTTTCCATTTGCAGAATGTACAGGAGTAAACGCCTACTTCTTCTTTGGAAAATGTTACAACATCAGTGTCTGTTCTTTGAACACTCTCATTCCAAGCACAGAATAATTATTAGCTTGCAGAGGCTCTGGCTCTTTTTTCCATTGTAGTTTGAGATGTTGGGATCCCTGCCTACATAAATAAAGTCAGGGAAGACACAGAGATGCTAAGATGTTTCTATTTGCTTCTTCCCTGGGTGGGTTTTCCTAAAAGTTGTCATTGTCAATTGGTGGCTACCACACTGTGGCATTTAATTATTCTTGACACTTAATGTATCAGAATATGAAAAAGAAAATACAGTCTGTCTACTCTTTCTCCTCTTTGAAAAGAAACAACATAATAATTAAGATGGTAACTAAAGTTCTAAGAAAAATGAGAAACCACATAAAGACGAGTGTCATAGTACTCTTAGAGCATTAACAGAAAACAAGTTCTGAGGCTGTCTCCCTCTACTTCATTTCTCTTTCTTTCCAGATAATCATGAATCATCATCCCATGTAAATGAATACTAGTTTAATTTAAATAAGCCAATATTGTTTGGAGGTCATTTATCACCTCACAGCTCTCATTCACAGACAAGGCATGTGGAACTGCAAAACTTTCTTTTTGTGCACTGGACCTGGAAATATTAAATTTGGGAGGCCTTCCTTCTGCATGTGAATTTGAGACCAAATTCTGCATTGTTCCAGGAAGGGGGGATGGGTGGAGGCAGTGATGGGCTGGGGTAAATTGGAAAATCTGAGAGATGCCATGAGGGGCTTTGGGCTTTTACACTTGTCATTTTAGGGTATAGGAGCTGGATTTGGGTTTGAATAGTATGTTGATGGTGACCTGGGTATATGTGTGTGTGTATGTGAGAACGAAGGAGAGAAGTAATCTGAAAGCATAACTTTTCAACAAGAACAATGCTGAAGAAGAGGAAAGGGGCTTTTTTCAAGGCCTAACATAAAAATTGGATTCATACTGTTAGGATTAACAAGTGAAGGCAGAAGAAAATGCAAGCAACGCTCCTCAGCCAGCCTGTTCAAATGATAAATGTCATTAAGGCACTGAGAGTAACAACAGCTGCAGTTAATGCTCCAGTTGATCAGTCAAAATCATTAGTATGGCTCTCATGCCATAAGCATATTTTTTGGAGGGGGCATGGTGTGGAACACAGGAAGAAGATAGGTTTTTGTTTTTAAAGGTATACATTCTGGAAAGGAAGTGAATCTAGAGCTAATTGGTGAGTATTGATGTCACCAATAATCTAGTTTTTTTTTTTAACTCTTTAGGAGAATGGGGTTGGCTCCTGAATCAAATGCAGCTAATAGACATTGACTGGAGACAGGAAATTCAGGAGGAGAATTGTGATGATAATTATACAAATCTGAAATGCTTTCTAAAACATGGTTATGTCCATTGAGGTGTTTCATGATTGCAACACCTGTGAAATAGAACTGGTCTTGTCTGTGGATGTTATAAGTAAAAGAAGACTGTGTTTTTGGGGGACCAAGTGACTTGTCCAAGGTCAGCTAATAAACTCCTCTAAGAGATGGGGACAGAAAAGGCGTCTACACTCCTTGTCAAATGCTTTACTAGAAAATAGAACAAATTCCTGGTGCCTCCCATTCCTACATGGTGAAAAACAGGAAAATCCTGTCACAGAGAAGCTACCATCGAAGGCTGCTTGGGGCCAGCTTCCCTCCAGCACAGAGCTCTGCACAGAGCCTGCAAGTGGCGTGGAATTGCATTAGAACTTACTCACCATATGTTTGTTTGCTGGTGTTCAGTGGAACCTGAGGGAGGATATAATGGATCTCCATTACTAAACCACGTGGAAGGCTTCCAGAGATTTAATAGTCTACCTCGAGGTGATGAATAGAAGGGCTCTCATATTCCTTGCATAATCAGGAAGGCTTGGTGTTCTCAATGTGCCACACTTGCCTCTGACACCCTTCTGGAAAAGTCTGTACATGTGGCACTCCTGGAGTCATTTCAAAAATAGAGATGGGGGTGGGAGGTGCCTTTCATTCATCTTCCCTAAGGATGTGTGGGATGCGATTGCACTGATGGCTAGAGATTTGAGAAGGAAGTAGGCTTGAAGAGTGGAAAGGAGGAAGGAAGGCACTCCAGTGACTGGGGTCCCAGCATTTCAGCAGTGGTGGTCTGATTATTTTATGAAGTCCATTTCTGTGAAGGGTGCTGTGGGCACTCTGGCTGGTGGCTTGTAGGAGAGTTGCTGAGCAGCCTTGTGCCTGCTGCTCAAAGCCGTAGGTGAGTGGCTGCAGGTACTGCTGGGCCACAAGGCTGCCAAATGGTCATGAAATGTTATTCCTTCCAGTAATTTTCTCACTGATGTGGTTTTAATTCAGATGGTGTAGAAGAAGGCTGGAGGATATTCATTACAGGAGACAAAAGAAATAGATCGACAGAATTTCAGTGGTGTGTCTGCCTGTAGACTGAATCACTTGGAAAAGAGGCACTCAAGGAGACTGAGTCCATGGACTCAGGAAGCGCAGAAACCAGTCTTCTTTTTGAATGAATTCAGTCTAGATAGAGGTGAGAGGGGGGGACATAAAGTGGAGGTCATCAGTTCTTTTCTCAACCCTGTGGGTCTCTACCACCCATTCTCTTCCCCCATATTTTAACTAACATTTCTCTTTCCTGTCCCATTTACCTTCCTGTTTTTAACAGTCAAATCCACCAATAAAGCCCTACTGTGACAATAGAAGCCCTTGGCTTCAGTGTGTATTCAGTATTACAAAAAAAATATCAGGGTATTCTTGGAACCTCAAGTAATATTTGAAGGGGATGGTATGGTGAATGCCCGAAGTCTTTCTTCATCTTCTCATGGACTTGCTTACAAATATGTTCAGGGAATAAATCCTAATCTTGTGTGGTTCTTTCTATTTAGGCAAGTTATGAGGTGTTCACTGTTTCATTTCTTCAGCATCTACCATGTGGCAGATACTGTTTAGGGCACTTGGAATACAGCAGTGGATAGGCTTGTTGCTTGCCCTCAAGATGTCTTGTGGGAATGACATTAAAATAAAGAAAGAGTCATGGCATTAAGTGTTAGATGTATGACAAAATTTTCTTTTCCCCACCCCTTTGCTTACACAGGGGATTCCAGGGTTTGGGAGAAGATAGCCAGGCTTGTTGCAGTGTCAGGTTGGGAGAGAGGGTTTTGTAATATAGCCTAAGGCTGGGAATGGGAAATATTAGTTTAAGATTACAAAGTAAATTATGTCATACACTAGCCAGGATGGGGCTGGGCATGAATGTCTTGTCTAGACCTTACAAGCAGGTACGAGCAGGAAATTGGCCCCCCATGCATCTTCCAAGTAGAAGATGCATGTGAATTTGTTTTTAGGTTCTTGAGGAGAATGAAAGAGATCAAGAGCAAGCTGAGCCAGAATGGTGGACTGTTTTCTCTGCTCCCTCAACTCTTGGGCCCCAAAGCTCCTGACCTTTCTTCCAGAGGAGGGAGGGAATAGCTGACATCATAATATGGCTGCAAGGCTGAACCTTAAAAGGCTGGGGGAAGCTTGGGGTGTACCAATGCTGGAGGAACAGAATTAACCTGAGGAATGAAAGCATCAAGGACTTCTGGAGCAGAGAAACTAGGAGGAGGGGTGTCAGAAAATTTGAGTAGTTCAGCTGAGCTTTACTTGGTTTCCCTTGTAACGATGGTGATATTCTCAGGGTGCAATGGGAGATCAAAAGAAGGGTTTGTAACCCAGATTAATGAGTTGGAGGGTTTAGGGAAGGTGTAATAGTTAATCTTCTAGGTCATTGGATGCCAGGATAGGAGGAAGGGAGAATTCATTCCTTCTCTACCTGACTATAGTTACATAATTTTTTGTTTCTGGTTTCTTTTACTTAGCAAATTGCTTTTAAAATTCATGCATATTGTTGTATGGAGCATCAATTTTCCCTTTTCATCATTGAACAGTATTCCATTGTGTGGATATACTGTAATGTGCTTATGAATTCACCAGTTGATGGGTATCTGGTTATTTCCAGTTGTTGACTATTATAATACACTGGTTATGAGCTTTTACATATAAAGTATTGTGTGGAAAAATGAGTTCATTTCTCTTGGGTAAATACCTGTGACTAGAATTGCTAGATGGCATGATAAATACATGCCCACATGTTTTCCAGAATGGCTGTACCATTTTGCATTTCCACCAGTAATGTATGGCAGTTCCAGTTATTCCACATTCTCATCAACACTAGGTTTTATCAGTCTTTTTAATTCTAGTCATTCCAGGGAAAGAAGAGTGGTATCTCATTGTGGTTTTAATTTGCATTTTTCTAATGATTAATGACATTGGGAATCTTCTTATGTGCTTGTTTGCCACCACGTATTTTCTTTGGTGAAATATTTGTTTAACTCTTACTCCTTTAAAAAATCACATTGTTTTTCTTCTTCTGATGGAGTTGTGTTTTAAATGTGTTCTGTATCTAAGTCCTTCAACAGATACATGTTTTGCCAAAACTTCCTGCCATTTTGTGGCTTGTCTTTTCATTTTCTTAATAGTCTATTTTAAAGATCAAAAGTTGTCAATTTCATGAAGTTCAATTTATCGTTTTTCCTTTTATGCTGTAATCTGGGATAATGTCAGAGCTCACCTCCTTTGTTTCTTTCTTTCATAGACCACAGTCCTATGCTTCACCTCCTTGGTTCCCTTCCCTTACAGAACACAGTCCTATGCTAACTGCTGTCTAATGTCTGAATACCATTGCTTCATATATTTTGTCTGATTTTTAGTTGTTTACACTAGCCAGGATGGGGCTGGGCATGAATGTCTTGTCTAGACCTTACAAGCAGGTATTGGCAGGAAACTGGCCCAAAGACATTTCCCATTATAGTTAATCCTTCATTAGCAGAAGTGGAAGTCCTATACTTTTAACAAAGGAAAAATACATGAATATATCCCTTACGAAAAAAACAAGTAATACTGGTTAGGTAAAATTCCCTCTAGAATTTTCCACCTTTTCTCCACTCCAGATCACTTCTACCTTATGTCAGTCCTTTCTGTAGAGGTAACTAGTATTACCAAGTTGTTGTTTTTCTTTTTCTGGAACTCATTCTATACATTTACAAATTTATATGTGTGCGTATAGGAATATGTCTATAGTTTTATGTTTCTTAGGATTTAAAATTTTTGTACTAGTGAAATTTTTACAGCTTGCTATTTTAACTAGTGCACATCTAAAATATACATATATGAGTTCAAATAGATCTACCTTATTCTGTTCAACTGCTACATAGTATATCCATATGGATATGCTATATAGTACATACAAAAATTTATTAAACAATTTTCCCTTTAGTCTTTTTACTTCTCTGACTTCTATAGATAGTTATGGACTACCCAAGTTTCTATCTTGATTTAGAAAAACTATCATACAGTCAGGATATTGATTAAATATATCAGTTTAAATAATAATAATATCAAAGTAAACATCCTTGAACCCTCTACTTAGATTATGAAATAGGACATTGCTAGTTTTCTAGAAATTTTCTATGTGCTCCCTTCTGATATAACCTTTCTACCCCTCAAACATAACTACTATTCTATGGTATAGTCATCTCCTTTGTATATTATATAGTGTTACCACTAATACATGTATCATAAAATTGCATTACATTTCCTTTTCTTCTTGAACTTAATAAAAATGGAATCATTCTGTAAATAATCTTTTGTCATTGCTTCTTTCACTCAGTTATGTTTGTGAAATTCATTGGCACATGTTTTTGATATTTACTCAGTTTTATTGTGGTGTATTATTCCATTCTATGAATATACCACAACTTATTTTTTCCATTCTACTGTTGATATGCATTTGGGTTGTATCTAGTTTTAGGCAATGCTACTGTGAACAATTGGTACAAATCCTTTGAGGTGAGAGTTTATCTGGTGTATGGATCTATAATTACTTGGCCATAATGAAGTCACATATTTAAATTTTGTAGGTACTGCCAATTTTTTCCTACAATAGTGTGAAAATATATACCTCTACCAGCAGTGTATGAAATGTGACCTTTGTATCCACATCCTCACCAACACTTGCTATCATGAAATTCATATTTTTTTTCAAATCTGGTACAAATATAATGCTAGCTCACTGTGCTTTTAATCTAAATTTCTTTTGATTAGTAGTAAGGTTGAGCACATTTTCATGTTATTGATGATTCAAATTTTCTTTTTTGAAGTTCTTTAGCCTATTTTGTCTTGTTTCCCCCCCCCCCCTTGCTCCCTTCCTCCCACCTTCCTTCTTCTCTCTCTCCCTCCCTTCTTTCCTCCTTTCTATTTTCTTTTCTTTCTCCTGAAATTTGTAGAAATTATTCTATAGTCTGGATTGCAGTTCTCTTTTAGGTACAAGAATTGCAATGTTTTTCTCTCTCTTGGGGCCTATCTTCTTGCTACCTTCATGGTGCCTTTTCATGGATAGAAGTTCTTAATTTGAGTATAGTTAAATTTATCCATATTTTTCATTGTGGGGTTTTCTTTTTGTGCCTCATTTGAAAAATTCTTCTGTACACCAAGAAAATATTACCTTCTAAAATCTTGTTTCTGTGCTTTCACATATGTGTGTTTAGGATTAAACACCTGGAATTGATTTTTATTGTAAGTATAGGTAAAGGTAAAGTTTATTTTATTTTCTAAATGAATACCCAACTGTTGCCACACAAGTTTTTTGAAATTTCATCCTTTTACCATTGATCTGCAATACCAACTCAGCCATGCACCAGTTGTCCAGTAGGGTATTATTCAATTTCTGGGTCCTCTATTTTGTTTGATTAATCTGTTTTTCCATCTCTGAATCTATTTCAGGCTTTTTAACCATTGTAGTTTTATGATAAGTTAATAATTAGTAGGACAAGTTCCCTCAATTTTCTACCTCATGTATGTCTCGGTCAAGACTAGCCAGTACTTAATATTGCCACATGAATTTTAGCTTTCAAGTTTCAACACACACACACACACACACACACACAAACACACACATTCCCTTTCTCACTCTCTCTTTCTCTCTTTCTCACATATACCAACAGTTAGGATTTTGATTCCCTATAAGTCAATTTGGGAAGAATGGCCATTCTCTATAACATTGATCCCTTCAGCCTTTAAATATACTTTATCTTACTATTTATTTACATCAAAAATCTCTTTAAAACCAATTTTATTATTTTCTCCATATGAATCTTTTGTTCATAAAATTTATTCATAGATAATATATAAATTTTATAAATGATATTTTTAAATTTTCATTTTTAAGTAATTATTGTTGATATAGAACATGCAATGATTTTATGCATTAATTTTGTTTTAAACAACCTTAGTAAACTGACTTCTAGTTATGTATTAGAAAAATAGTTTTGTTTCTTTTCCCCAAATCTTTAAAATAATTTTTGTTCTCTATACTGTTTAAAACCTCCAGTATGTTATTAAATAAAATTGGTGACAGTAGATATTTTTGTCTTATTTTTAGTCACAAAGGAAATAAATTCAATATTTTACTCTTAAGTGTGTTGTTTTATATATATGTGCTTATGTGTTTAAAACTGTTATTTTAAAAACTTAGTTAAGAAAGTTTCCTTCTCTCCCTATTTTACTAAGTTTTTATTTTACATCATTCAAGGATTTTGAATATTATTAAATGCTTTTCTTTTTGCAACTATTGAGATAATTACATAATTTTCTCCTTCAATTTCTCAATGTGGTGCATTACATCAATCCATCCATTTTTATAATGTTAAACCATGCGTATTAGGGGATTAAACCCAATTTAAGTCATGATTTTTTATCCTTTGTATACATTTTTAATTTTGTTTTCCAGTATTTTATTAGGCAATGCCTGTGATGTTCTTTTCTTGAGTGATCCTTTCAGATTTTCATATCAAAGTTATGATAGATTTCTGGTTTCTGCTCAGGAATGCAAAAATATTTATAAAGCATGTGAAAAGGCAAGAAAAGACAATATACTTCCAACATACAAAACATTCATCAGATCCAGACTCATATATGACAATAAGTATAAGTAATATTGTAAAGGGTGTAATAGAAAATGCAGACAGTATGCAAGATTAGATGGAAACTTCAGCAGGGAAATGGAGACTATAAAAATATTAAATGGACATACTAGAGATGTCAAACACAGTAAGAGATGAAGAATGTATTTGCCAGGCTCACCAGTAGATTTGACACAGCCTAGGAAAGAATTAGTGAACTTAAAGCTAGGTCTATAGGAAGTACCCACATTGAGACACAATGAGAAAAAGCAAAAATAAAACAAAAACAGAACAGACTATCCAAGAATCCTGAGATCATTTCAAACATCCTAATGTATGTATTATTTGTAATCTAGTATTGCAGGGGAGAGACAGAGAAAGACCTAGAGATGGACAGAGAAAGAAGAAGGAGGAGGAAGAGGAGAAGGAGGGAAGATAAATATTTGAAAAGATAAAGATTATACTAGCTTTAAAGACTGAGTTAGGGGTTGTTATAGACTAAATTATGTCCCCCAAAGTTAATATATTGAAGCCCTAACACCCAGTACCTGAGAATGTGACTGTATTTGAAGATAAGGCCTCCAAAGAGGCAGTTAAGTTAAAATGAGGCTGTTAGGATGGGCCCTAAATCAGTATGACTGGACTCCCTGTAAGAAGAGATTAGGACATACAAAGAGAGACACAGGGACGCACGCATGCACAGAGGAGCAACCATGTGGAGAGGCAGCAGGGGGTGGCTCTCTGTAAGCCAAAGAAAGAGGCCTCAGGAGAAACCACCCTGTTAGCACCTTGGTTTTGGACTTCTAGCCTCCAGAATTGTGAGAAAATAAATTTCTGTTGTTTGAACCACCAAATCAATGGTGTTTTATTATGGCAGTCCTCAGACATGAATGCAGGAAGGTTCTGGAGGGTCCTGATTTTTCAGAAAATATTTATTGACCCTGAATCTCTTTTCACTTTCCCTATGTAGTGTGTCATTTTCTTGATTACTCTTATTATATGAATGAAGCTCTGTTAACCATGGTTTTTGCTGGCCTGTACCTCTTGACTTAGAGGGCTTAAAACTATCCCATCACTGTTCTATAGGACATTGGTTGAAAATTCAAGTGTTTACATGTATTGGTCAGTGAATGTGCATGATTGAAGCAGGCACATAACATAAAACATTTGATATCCTCTTGGTACATCTGACTACTTTTGTTAGAAATATAAACACAGAGAAACAATTCTTTGCTATGAGAAAAACAACAGCAGAAGTATGATGATGAACAGCAAGTGCAATGGGCCTCTGTCAGGGAAACAATACGGAACGGTGGCAACTGTGGCAAACAGGATAGTTCACACTTTGTCTAAAGGGAGCAGTTACCGTAAAGGCAAGAAAATATTGACAAATATGGCATGTAAATTGTGTGCTTTTAGTTTTTCCTATAACGAGTTATTGTTCTTACACAGAGCTTTCGTTGCTTCATTTAATTAGAGTAAAATGGCAAAGACCAAGGCTTAAGCTAGTTTAACAGGAAATAGACTGACAAATTACTAATCATATGGTATTGGTTGTTTGAATAAAAAAATGTGTGTATGTTCTCCCTGGCATTTTCTGTAGGTATTGTTTAAATTTATTTCAGTTAGTAGAAGATTTGGTTCAAAAAGTTCAATATCAGTTTCTTTTTCAGAAAAAAAAATGTGCAAATTAGTAAGAATGATAGTTTGGGGGAAAGAATATGCCCAATTTTGGCATCAACAGGTGAGAATGGCTTTATTTTCATTTACATAGGCCAAACTTCAGTTTTCTTTAAGCAACACAGCAAGAGACATTGTCATCTGCTAAGTATGAAATGTGAAAATGACAGGGCCTTGAGGGGACAAATATCAAAGCTAACGTGGGTTATATTTGCACATTTTCTTTCATCATTGTCTTAATAAACTGTAACTAATTTTCAACTGCATGTTAAATCCTGGCTATGTACGTAAGAGCAAGACTTCAACAAGTTTGTTAAGCACTTCCTTCATTTTTGCTCCAGATTTGGAGAACTGCTTATAGAAGATATGAGATCATTTAAGGTCTCAATCCCTTTGCAAAAATGTTTTGGTTAATAATTGCACAGGATCTTTTATATTGAGAATAGGAAGTAGTTCATTTTTTGTTCTATTTTAGCAAGTGTGTGTGAGTGTGTGTGCATGCATGGGAGAGTAAAGCCAGAAGAAAAGACGGGGATGTAGTATTTATTTTTATATTCAAAGTGGTTTATTGTAGACAACATGTAGTTGGGTCTTGGTTTTCTTATCCTCTCTGATGATCTATGTCTTTTAATTGATATATTTATGCCATTCACATTTAAAGTGATTATTGGTATAGTTGGATTAATATCTACCATATTGACAATTATTTCTCTTCTTTGCACTTTTTGTTTCTTTTTCTGCCTTCTCTGGTTTTAATTGGGCATTTTATATGATTTCCTTTTATCTCCTCTCTTTGTATAGCAAGTATACTTCTTAAAAAAATTTTTTTATGGTTGCTCTGGAGTTTGCCATCTACATTGTTAACTAAGCTGAGTCCAGTTTAAAATAATACTATTTCACTTCATGTTTAGGGCAGGTATCTGCAAACAGAACATTTCCAATTCTGAGATGTAGTATATATTAATTCAATACATGAATGTGGAACATATTGAATGTGACATACTATGCTAGTTTCTGAGCATACTTTGTTGAGTAACACTGACTGCCCTCATAGGACTTACTCTTCAGTGGGGGGACTGGTGAATGAAATGTTCACACCAATATAGATTTCGAATGCTTAGTTTTATGAAGACCTAATGCAGGGGTCTGTAGGCTATGCTCAGGGTGTGAGGGTAACTGTAGAATTTCCTTCTCTGGGCAACTCCTCATGTCATTTTGGGCTTATGTCTCTGTAGCCATTGGCCTTCCTGAAGATGGCAGAAAAAATTAGACATATTCCTGCTCAAGGATCCTGAGAATCTTCATTTCTGGACTGAATCAGTTCTTGAGGGTCATGGAGAGGGTCAATCTGTCTTTTCTTTTGACAGTTTTATTCCCAATGCTCCTCCCCTCACCCCATTTAGGTGAAAACAAATTACTTTGGAACTCCTCTTTGTTTTTCTCCCATGTCTTCTACTTTCCCCTCAAATCTATAATAACAAGGAGTGGGAGGAGGCTGGTAGGCAAAGTCTTCTAAAGGAAACTGGGTATACTGTTTTAGGTGGTCCCTTCTTCCTTTGCCTAAAATCTACTTCAAGCTTGTTTTAAATAATTTCCAGGATTTCTATAGTGCATTTCCTAATTGGTAGCATGATAGAACAAACTGTTTAACCCAACTACAGGAACAATACTATACATTTGTTTTGTGTTAGAGCCAGAAAAATATCTGAGAAGTAGCAGATATGCATGCCAATAGTCATTTAGGAAGGCAAAAAATGCCATCTTTGTTTTTCTATGTTCATTTTACTCTGACTTTGAACTTCTATTTAGTGTAATGTGGAAAACCTAATCTTACTAATTTAGGTAGACGCCATTCCTTCTTTATCAAATTCAGGACTATCTCTCCTTTATACTCTTCTTTACCCAAGCATTGACACTACCTTGGATGGGATCAGCAGACACCCTGGTGTTGAGAAAATATGTGTATTTTTTATCTGCATATGTCTGGTACAATCTAGCATCTTTGAGATGCCACTATTTCGTCTTACTCTTGGACATGTCTTTCACCCACTCTGGCATATATCCAGTTCAAGATGGTTCTTTCTTGGATTTGGGTGTTTGTTTGTTCTCTGTCCCAGTCCACCGATGGAAGAGGTTTCCATCATCATATGGGCTGTTCATTCTCTGAACCGAGTTAGAGAGAAAAAGAGACAGAACACCAGAAGTAAGGAGGTATGAGGGAACCAAAACACACTGACTTGTACCTCACAGGATTATAACCAGGGTAACTTCTTGCTCAACTCTAATGGCCAATAGAGATTTTTGAAAAAGGCCTTAGATTTATTGTTCAGTCTGATCTGTGTTCAAATAACATTTTGTTTGTTTGACTTTGGTGAATTATTTCTCTGAGCATTAGTTTTCCATCTATACAGTGGGTATAATAATATTTGCTTCAGTGAATGGTTATAAGTTTAAATGGGATGATGTTTATAAAATATCAGTACACTTTCTGGCCCACAAGAAACTTGAATTCAACTTCTACTCTGTAACAACTATCTATATAATCTCAAGCAAGTCATTTCTTCTCTCTGGTATTGAACTTCTTGCTTTGTAGGAAGGGTGGAAATGATAAAAAAGGGAATGGAGTTAAACCAAGTAACTTTTGAGATTCTTTTCATTTCTAAAGTTTTGTGATTCTGAGTGAGGGGTCACTAGGGGCCAAAGGGAGTCTGTTTATTTCAGAGAATTAGCCAGTCACCTGGAACATAGAGCCAAACTTGCTGTGGACTGGCATGTAGTTCCCTGGCACTGGGGATTTCAGTCAAGGCCTTGAAAATAGTCCAAAGCTATACAGTCGCCCGGCCTTAGCTGTTCACTCACAGCCTTGAATAGACATGGAAACAATGACTCTGCAAATAGAAAAAAACAAAGATGCTATTTTTCAGAAGCTCCCAGCTAATATCTCCTCTCACTTCCTCTTTCAAACAGACCTTTGGGAAGCACTGGGCTTCAAAGCTTTATTGTGCTACCTTACCACAAGTCTGCTCTGTGTCACTTGTGTTCAACTTATGTCAATGAAACTAACACTACCCAGTACCTAAGTTGAACAAAGAAACTTGCTTGGTAATGGTTAGCCTTAGTTGACTGGAATAGAGCCAGGGAGAGCTTGTGTGTCATTTGATCCCAAGATTAGCTGGCTCTGTGACCTTGGAGAAGCTTAACTTCCCTGATACTCAGTTTCTCATTTGTAAAATGGAGATATATTGAGTACCATGAAAGTACAATAGTACCACAGAGAGTTGTGGCAAGGATAAAGTGAGATAATGCGTGGAACATGATGAATTTTCAGAGCATGGTAGTTGTAATTCTGGTTAAGGACAAGGATGCCATTGTGATGATTGCAACTTTGTGAATTGTAACTAAGCTTTGGGCAGGGGGCAGTTTCTGGGACCTTGCCCTCCTCACTGCAGTCCTAAAGCTTGTTTATTCCTAGACTGTTCTATTAGACTATGTCTGTGCCTTTCCTTCCTCCCAAGTCACAAAGCCTGGGAGGGCCTCCTTAGTTACCCAGATTATTTCTAGTCATCAAGATCATCTTATTCTTGAAAAAGAAGCATACCTTAAAATTGTTTGGGGCTTTACTGAGTAGGTCAATATTTTCCTAACCAGGAATTTTTAACCTTGCATCTGAAGGCCACTAAAAACTTTTGGCTGTCTGTGACCCCACAAATTGGTAGCAAAAGTTTGATATGGAAGTATTTTTCTGAGGAGAAGTCAACCTTTCCAGAGATTCTCAAAGGCAGCTATGTCCCAGAAAGGGCTGTTTTTGAGGATATATTCGATTTCCTTTCTGATAAGAGTGAATACTGTCCATTAAAAATCACATTTTGTTGGAAGAGCAGAACTCTAAGCAGATCATGTTGCTCCATTCCAGGAGCCAGGGGATGAGGCAGGAGCAAAGCTGTTTAACAGCCACAGGGTTTGTGGTTGGCCTCCCTTGTCCTTTAGAGTTACTGGACACCTGTTCTTTTACTCAAGAGCAACTGGTCTGTCACATTCCAAGTGTACCTTACTTAGGGATGGCCTCTGACAGCAGCATGGACAGGCTGAGAAAGCACGTTATTTCATGGGCTTTTGAGCTGGGCAGGAGCTTGGACGTCATCTAGTTTCATGCTCTCAAATGACATAAAAGAGGCCCAAAGGGATTAAGTTACTTGTCCACCAAGTCCGTGGCAAACTGTGGCCGGGTTCTGACTCTCCTGACCTCCCCTTGTCACCTTTCCCAAGGAAATCCTTGTAATTATTTGACCCACAACCTTGTAATATGTAATTGGACACACAACCAATTAAAAAGGAAAATTATAGGTTATTTATTAAAGTAAGAAAAATGCAATTTTTGTCTCCTGTTGTCACACAGATCATAAGTAGTTAAGATACGTGGGTGAGTGCATAGAAGTGTTGAAGAAAAACATCGGGGAACTTTAGGGATCCTTGGCAGCAGATGTGCTGGGACCCCATTTTTGAATAATACGTTTGAAACTGCTGAAATTTAGAATATGTTGTTTTCCCCATGATTTGGCTTCCTAACCTGGTTTAAACATTAGCAATTCTAATACTTAAAAAAATCAATTTTTTTTCTAACTATAAAAACAATTGTGAAGATATAATAACTGAAATACAAAAAAAAAAGAAAAAGAAAATCACCCATAACCTTATAACTAAGAGGTAACCCCTATTCATGTCACAGAATATTAACTTCTCTTTATGTGCTTCTCTGTTTCCCTATAGTTACCTCACTCTCTCTCCTGTAGATCTGGGATCATATTGTATCAATTGCATTGTATCCTGCTTTTTAAATTTATCATTATATTATGAGTATCTCCCGGGTCATTAAAAAATACTTTAAAAAACATCATGTTTAATGGGCTCTCATAGGCCATTGCACGGCTGTACCCTGACCCCAGATTAATTTAAACTTGACTCTGTGTCTGGACATGTATGTCCCGGGCTGCTCTAAATAGTACTGTGATGAACATCTCCACACATAAATCTTTATTCACACTTTTTATGATGACTTCCTCAGGGTAGATAGCTAGAAGTTGAGCTGCTTGGACAAGAGGCATGAACTTTACCAAATCTCTTGATACCTACTATCAAATTCAGATATATTTTAAATGTGAAGAAAAGGTCAATGGAAAAGGCTGTCTTCAAACTTCTTTTATGAGGCCGATTTACTGAACTTGCTGATCCAAACCAGATTTTTTAATAACTTTAACACATCTGCAACCTAATAATTACTCAAGAGGATACTATGTCTATTGCAGATGCTCTATGAGGTGATTTCCTGTTCATTCCAAAAGTAATTAGTGAACACTTACTGTGTGCTTGATACTGAGGATGGTGGAGGATAAAAAGACAGGAAAAAATACTCTCCTAGGTGATGATGTGTTTGAATGCTAATGCTGACTGAGTGGAAACTTTGGCTTCCTAGCATCAGACACGCTTCAAGTGAGGTTTCAGAGGCAGTTATGATGAATTATATTTATTTTCATGGTTTATTTCTTTGAGTATTTTCCTGTTTTCCCTGACCCAGCCTCAATTTTTAAGAACTCCTATAACTCTTCTGCCTTCTGTATAATTTCCCTACCTAAGGACTGCATGCTAGGAACAGTATGAACATATTTAGTTTAGTAAGAGGTATTTATTTATTTTTTATTTTGGTATCATTAATCTACAATTACATGAGGAACGTTATGTTTACTAGTAAGAGGTATTTTTTTAAAAAAATTATAATTGGTCTTGTTTTCCAGGAAGAAAAGCTGCTCTCTCATGTCTCTATCTGCTTTTACCCAGGGCACAGCAGTTCTAGAAGGGAGAACGTTACACTACTGGGTACAGTAATTCTCCTGCATTTACTTTGTTCCCTACAGTAAGTTGGAAGCATCTAGTAAATAGTCCTTTCTTCCTCTCAAGCACCTTACTGTCCCTTCCATTTCCCTTTTCTTCCCGTCTAATAGCACATCTAAGACTTGGATGGAAAGGAGACAATTATCTATATAAATGTGGTAACTGTAGCAATAGAAACATCTATAACTGTTGAACAACAAACTATACTTCTTCCCCATAACACCAGCAACCATCTACATTTAACAAGATTTATGTCTTCATACTACTATTGTTTGAAGTTATGAATGCAGGGAAAAAACAGAGACCAGCCTGAACCACCCATTTTGGAAGTGATTGAACTTAGCATGGAAACTTAGGACAATGAGTGGCCAAGTGGGGTTCAGAAGGGATCAACCTCATTCCTTGCAGTTAGGCATACAGTCCAGTGTAAAATCCAGTGTCTGTTGAAGAGAGATACAGGTTTTTATTTTTTATTGAAGTTTTTAAAAATTTGCTTATCTAAGGAGAAAGAAAGCATGTGTCTTTAATTTATCTGTGTATCCTTTTGCCGGAGTCCCAGTTTCACTGCATATTTAGAATGCTTTTGCTCTCAAAGCAAAAACTTGTTTGAATAAGGACTAATTTTTCAACATGTAGATGAAAACTTGAATGATTAGTGGAAAAAATAAATTAATAGCGGAAGTGATTTCATTGTTCTTAAAAGCAAAAAAAAATACTCCCTTGGGAATTTCATGTCCATGACTACATTTTAATATACTCTTGAGGTAGCCATTTAATCTTACTTTGGGGTGGACTTGGGTGCAAGTTTATTTTTAATAAGTGAGCACCTACATATTTTCTCTAGAAAAACAAATGGGGAAGTTGGTATTGGGAGAAAACAACCAAGATCTAAAAGCAGCGATCACGTCCTTGATACCCTGCCTAACTTTCCAATTCTTGTCTTCAAATAAAACTTGCTTATAGGAACTGCCTTGAAAGACTATGTTGTTCTTTCTGAGGAGTTTAATGAGTGTTCATTATTTCTACCATTTTCACTTTGCTGTTTCTCAAATTCCAACTGCATAATCCAATTATGGTTTGTGGGTCTGGTTGGAAAACAATCTGACTGGGGAATTCAGATTTTGAGCCCCATGGGTCTTTGGGAGAAAGAACCATTGCTGAATCCAGGAAGGAGTTAAGAACTGGACCTCTGGGAGTCAGGATGTCTGGTCTAATCTTGGTCTAGCCTATACCACCTTTGGTTTCTAAGATAGTGATTTAACCACTCTTCACTTAAATTCTTTGGGCCTCTTTGGCTTCATACAGTAACAGAGGGGATTAAATAAGATAATTCATATAAAGTTATTAGCACATAGCAACGTCTGAATACATGTTAACTGATACTATCATACTGAAAACACAAAACCGATAATCTTCGGTTGGTAGAACTTTCAAGGATGGAACCAATACATTTGTGACCCAGGTGTGGTTTCTTGTTTAACCTGACACACATGCAAACCACTCCTTATACACATGACTGAGTTTTCTTTCTCTGGTGCACAGAAATTTTCACCATGATGCCTCTAGAGTAGGTTAAAAAGTTTATATTCTCTTTTAAGATGTTTTCCTTTTATCTGCCCAGTGATAATCATCTCCTGTACTCTATTTAATGACATCAGATTCAAAATATGTTAGTGCCTGGTCTTTCTGGCCTCAAGCCCAGGAACATCATTGGCCCAGAGTTTCTGAAATCAAAACATAGATTTTACAAAATCATACTGAAATTTGGACATGAGTTATTATTAAGTAAAGTAAACAAAAGCTGGGCATCCTAAAACATACACCACCCCTCCGAAGATCTCACTTTACTCAGGAGGAAGCCCACATTCTCTTGCATTTTCTGGCATTGATCTTTTTTGTCTGGCCCTCAAACCTATCCTGTTTCTTCACCTGGGGTCTCTGGATCTCCCCCACCATTGGGCATCCTGGGCCTTTCCCAGTACCTGATACTAAATGCACCATTTGCTTGTTTGGACATTTTTCTATTTTTCTAGGAAGATTTCTTTGGATTTCATTGGGTCCTCAAACTGACTTTTAACCTAAGATGGTCCACAGTTTTTGCTTTACCTGGACCTTCCTTATACTCTTGCCAAACTGGTATGCCCACTAGGGTCTGCAGTGACATACTTGTCTCCAGCCCTGGAATTTTTTTTTTAGAGAGTGAATGACTTTATTTGGGAAAATGCCATCTGCATGAACTAACTTTTTTTTTTTTTTGAGAGGGCCTCTCTCATATTTATTGATTAAATGGTTGTTAACAAATAAAATTCTGTATAGGGGAGTCAGTGCTCAATGCACAATCATTAATCCACCCCAAGCCTAATTCTCATCAGTCTCCAATCTTCTGAAGCATAACGAACAAGTTCTTACATGGTGAACAAATTCTTACATAGTGAATAAGTTCTTACATGGTGAACAGTACAAGGGCAGTCATCACAGAAACTTTCGGTTTTGATCACGCATTATGAACTATAAACAATCGGTCAAATATGAATATTCGTTTGATTTTTATACTTGATTTATATGTGGATCCCACATTTCTCCCTTTATTATTATTATTATTATTTTTAATAAAATGCTGAAGTGGTAGGTAGATGCAAGATAAAGGTAGAAAACATAGTTTAGTGTTGTAAGAGAGCAAATGTAGATGATCAGGTGTGTGCCTGTAGACTATGTGTTAATCCAAGCTAGACAAGGGCAATAAAACATCCACAGATGCAGAAGATTCCTCTCAAAACAGGGGGGTGAGGTTCTAAGCCTCATCTGTGTTGATCCCCAATTTCTCACCTGATGGCCCCCCTGCGACTGTGCCTGTCTTAGGTTGTTCCTCCCTTGAGGAATCTTACCCGTCTCTGGCTAACCAGTCATCTTCTGGGCCATACAAGGAGATGTAAAGTTGGTAAGTGAGAGAGAAGCCATATTGTTTGAAAAGGTTAGCTTTTTTACTTCTTTGCAGATTTATGCCCTGTGGCTTCTATGTCCAGCATTTGTCTTGAGGTATCTTTACCACTTGGAGGAATTATGATACTCAGTAAATTCGATATGAGGCACGAATTCTATTTAAGGGTTGTAATTAGAAAGGAAGAAGAAAAGCTACAGAGGTAGCAGATGGAAAAAAACATGGGAGGATTGGTTATTTCTTTGACCTATCTTCTTGTAGAGTAACTTAAGCATATACAGGTTTTAAACTACTAATTAAATTGTGCACACACATTAACATAATAGGAATACAGTTACATAACCAAAGCAGATCTATAATTACCAGCCATCTCCAGTGAAGCCAAGAAAACCAGTTAGGCACCCTAGGCATTTGTGAAAATTTGTCTATGATATGATGGATATTGTCCAACTGTACACGAACAGTCTGAGAGAAATCAGACAAATTAAAACAAACCATTCCTGGGAACTGTTCACATCCCATATGTTCTTTTAACAGTAGATAGTCTGTAGTTGTAAGATTTTGGAGTGCTACAACTTGCACTTCTCCTAATTCTTGGTTGAGTTCTAAGAGTATAGATTCAGTCAAATTTGTTGTTTTACTGAAAGCACAGGCCAGCTTAGATATCTCCTCCTTCATTCCAATGGCAAGTCCAGGAACCGGTGGGATGGATGCAGCTACAACTGCAGCATCACCTGGATCTTTGTGGAAGTTTTTTGATGATCATCTTCTGGTATGACTCTTCCAGAGAATGCTGATGTTGGAAGTTCTTCTTCATATCGTATCTTAGTTCATTTTCTGGGTAGCCAAATTAGGCTTCGATCCTCTGTATAAACACAAACAGACCCTTTGCTCACACTTTGATATGCCCTTTATACCATTGTGTAGAACTCATTGGAGGTCACCACACAGGAACTGCTTTTTTTTTTAAGTGAAAGGAATATTATCAGAAAAGTATACCTCCATAGCCGATCATCTGACACCCTTTAAGTGATCAAAATTAAGGATATTTAAATCATGCATTAATCGTTGATTTACAGTTAGTTTTATCCTATCAGGGAGTAATCCCCCTTTTCTTTCTTTCTTTTTTTTTTTGTTATCTTTAATCTACCCTTCCATGAAGAATATTATGTTTACTAGGCTCTCCCCTATATCAAGTCCCCGCTATAAACCCGTTTACAGTCACTGTCCATCAGCATAGAAAAATGTAGAATCACTACTTGTCTTCTCTGTGTTGTACAGCCCTCCCCTTTCTCCCACCCCCACATGCATGCTAATCTTAATACCCCCCTTTTCCTTCCCCGCCCTTATCCCTCCCTACCCACCCATCCTCCCCAGTCCCTTTCCCTTTGGTACCTGTTAGTCCATTCTTGGGTTCTGTGATTCCGCTGCTGTTTTGTTCCTTCAGTTTTTCCTTTGTTCTTATACTCCACAGATGAGTGAAATCATTTGGTATTTCTCTTTCTCCGCTTGGCTTATTTCACTGAGCATAACACCCTCCAGCTCCATCCATGTTGCCGCAAATGGTAGGATTTGCCCTCTTCTTATGGCTGAGTAGTATTCTATTGTGTATATGTACCACATCTTCTTTATCCATTCATCTACTGATGGACATTTAGGTTGCTTCCAATTCTTGGCTATTGTAAATAGTGCTGTGGTAAACATAGGGGTGCATCTGTCTTTCTCAAACTTGATTGCTGCGTTCTTAAGGTAAAGTCCTATTCCTGGGTCAAATGGTAAGTCTGTTTTGAGCATTTTGATGAACCTCCATACTGCTTTCCACAATGGTTGAACTAATTTACATTCCCACCAGCAGTGTAGGAGGGTTCCCTCCAACATTTGTTGTTGTTTGTCTTTTGGATAGCAGCCATCCTTACTGATGTGAGGTGATACCTCATTGTAGTTTTAATTTGCATTTCTCTGATAATTAGTGATGTGGAGCATCTTTTCATGTGTCTGTTGGCCATCTGTATTTCTTTTTTGGAGAACTGTCTGTTCAGTTCCTCTGCCCATTTTTTAATTGGATTATTTGATTTTTGTTTGTTGAGGCGTGTGAGCTCTTTATATATTTTGGGCTTCAAGCCTTTCTCGGATCTGTCATTTACAAATACATTCTCCCATACAGTAGGGTTCCTTTTTGTTCTATTGATGGTGTCTTTTGCTGTACAGAAGCTTTTAAGCTTAATATAGTCCCACTTGTTCATTTTTGCTGTTGTTTTCCTTGCCCGGGGAGATATGTTCAAGAAGAGGTCACTTATGTTTATGTCTAAGAGGTTTTTGCCTATGTTTTTTTCCACGAGTTTAATGGTTTCATGACTTACATTCAGGTCTTTGATCCATTTTGAATTTACTTTTGTATATGGGGTTAGACAATGGTCCAGTTTCATTCTCCTACATGTAGCTGTCCAGTTTTGCTGGCACCATCTGTTGAAGAGACTGTCATTTCACCATTGTATGTCCATGGCTCCTTTATCAAATATTGATTGACCATATATGTTTGGGTTAATGTCTGGAGTTTCTAGTCTGTTCCACTGGTCTTTGGCTCTGTTCTTGTGCCAGTACCAAATTGTCTTGATTACTGTGGCTTTATAGTAGAGCTTGAAGTTGGGGAGTGAGATCCTCCCTACTTTATTCTTCTTTCTCAGGATTGCTTTGGCTATGCGAGGTCTTTGGTGTTTCCATATGAATTTTTGAATTATTTGTTCCAGTTCATTGAAGAATGTTGCTGGTAATTTGATAGGGATTGCATCAAATCTGTATATTGCTTTGGGCAGGATGGCCATTTTGACAATATTAATTCTTCCTAGCCACGAGCATGGGATGAGTTTCCATTTGTTAGTGTCCCCTTTAATTTCTCTTTAGAGTGACTTGTAGTTTTCAGAGTATAGGTCATTCACTTCTTTGGTTAGATTTATTACTAGGTATTTTATTCTTTTTGATGCAATTGTGAATGGAATTGTTTTCCTGATTTCTCTTTCTATTGGTTCATTGTTAGTATATAGGAAAGATACAGATTTCTGTGTGTTAATTTTGTATCCTGCAACTTTGCTGTATTCCAATATCAGTTCTAGTAGTTTTGGGTCCACCCCTGAATCTTTTCTCAGAATATTTTACATTTCCTGCTTCCCCAAATGCCCTACCCTCCTGCTACACCAGCATTTTATACTATCATTTGTTTTGTTACCACTTCCACAATTTGTGGTTTATCCTCATATCTCCTGAACAATTATTTACCTAATATTTTCCCTCAACTCAATTACCTTATTTTGTTAAATATATTTTAAAAGGAAATCAGTAGATAAGTAACAAAAAGAAATGACTGTGAAAGCTGGAGCAGACTGTAGTCTCAGAGGAAAAAACTTTCTATCATAGCAGAAATACAGGCCAAATGGCTGGTGCTATCAGAGCAGGGGAGAGAGGCATGAGTCTGGGGCTGGTCATCCCTGTCCCAGGGGCTGAGAACATGAGCCATCAGCAAACAGTGGAAATGGGGTGGGCAGTCAGGTGGGGAGATTCGGGTCTCCCTGTGGAGCAGGGAGATAGTACTGACTCAGAGGAGGAAAGGGGCACAGGTGGGAGTGGGAGGGAGGGGGAGCTAGGATACAGAGGTCCTGAGGTTGATATGGGGTGTTGGGTGAGCAATGGTGCATGGGGTGAGGCTGTACAGGAGAAAGGCCCCTTGGAAACTGAGACAAAGATGGAGACCAAAGAGATATGATGGGGGTGTGGGGGGAAGTGGGGGCTGGAGGTCAGGGTGGAGGAGGGCTGTGTTTTATAGAGAAGGAAATGGAGAGGGATTATAGGATATGCCAAAGCAGAGCTTGAGGGGCTGGAGGAGACACCCTGAAATGGACAGAGACCACACATGTGTGTGAGATGCAGAGGGGAAAGACTCATAAACAGGGACCATTTTCTTCATATGGCAAACTACTGCCTTTGGGGTCTGTTCTTAAGTGTGGCACAGAAATCTAAAGCTCCGGTGTCAGCACTGGCAGAGCTTGAAAGGGCAGCTGCATGGGTTGGAAAGTGAAGAGAACCTGGGCCACCCTGGTCTCTTATAGGTGAGGGTGCTGGCTCTGAAACCTTATCATACCCCCCCCAGGAATCCCTGGGGGACGTGTCACAACAGAAGTTCTGATCCAGGCGGGTTTGGGCCAAGAATCTGCATTTCTGACAAGATTGGGTGATGCTGAGACACTTCAGGTTGGGGGCCACACTTTCAGAACCACTTGGCCGGGAAAGCTGTTCCATGCCTTTTAGAGATTGATCAAAGTGCTTTTACATTTCTCTTGAGCAACAAATCACTGTGATATAAAATGAAGTAAATGACCATACTGTTTTAACTCTAAGCTCATAGACAAATATAAAACATTTTAAATGTGAAATGGAAACATTTAAAATTGCTATTGATTCTCATCAGTGCAATAGTTCAATAAAGGAAAGAATCATGTGTTCAGTGCCCCCCATCTTGGTCTCCCACTGTAATAGGGATTCATAGCTTTGCTTTCCTCCTCTGAGAAGCTATCATTTCAAATTTAGTCGGGCGGCCCCTCTTTGGCACCAGGGAAGGGGAAGTGAAGGGGAGAACAAGGAAGACTTTCCCAGCCTTGGGAAGGTTGGGAGGGGATGCCTATAGTGAAGGGGGGCGGTTTGCTGTTGCGGAGCCGGGATGCTCTTCAGGCCTGGGGGTCTTGTGGTGGGTGTGCTTCTCTCAGCATCTTCTGGGCTCCAGGCCCTCTGCCCACCACCGCAGCTGCAGTCTCTCCCCTGGCTCCGGGTCTGAGTGGGGAGAACACTTTGGAGAAAGGGGAGGGTGCATGTCCAGTGCTCAGGAAGAGCACATTCGACTGCATCAGAAATCACTGCACCCCTTGAGCATTTCTCACAATAAATTCGCATGCTTGCTCACAACCTGAGAGATGCTGGCAGGGTAAACATAAAGCTTTTAAATATTAGCATAAGTTTCACATTTTTCCTTGTTCAAACTGGGTAGAATTGTCCTTGCCCTTGATAAAGGATTCCGGGAATTGAGGCAATGATTAAGAGAGTTATTTAATCATGAGAAGGGAAACAGTCCAATCAGTAACTTATAAAAATAAACAGGAAGGATGATGGATTTTGACTTCTTAGTACCCCTAGTTTTTAGCAGTCGGCGACCTGTGTATGTTGCTTGCTGTAGCTGTCCATATCTGGTGCTTTCCTAGGTAGAAAAGGGAAAAAAGGAGACAGAGCAAATCAGAATCAGAGACTGAGTGTTCAGGTGTCAAGCTGCCAGACAGAACACAGGATGCCCAGTTAAATTTGAATTTCAGATAGACAATTAATACTTCTCTGTACGGGACATACTTATACTTCTGAAATTCAAATTTAGCTGGATATCTTGTATTTTTATTGGCCAAATCTGGCAACTCTACTCAAGGGAAACTTTCTGTTTTGGGAGCGGGCTCAGCATCCAAGGCTGAGTTACTGCTTGGCTTGCTTCGTGCCATCCAGAATGCTAAGATTTTCTAAGGAGCAAGATACAAATTCACAAGTTGATCTTGATGAATTTATGTTGGTCTTAAGAATTTAGATACACAATCTTAGAGAAAAAAAAATCAAGGCTGGTATTGACAGAAATCCAAAAGTGACTCTTTCTGTCCTTTTGGCAGTCACCTGACGTGGTCGGCTGGATACAAACTGTAACAGGGAGGAACAGACGGGCCACCTTTGGACTATCTGTGCAGCATTCAACACCTCTTTGAACAATAATTACAGTCTATTGGGGGGAAATCTCAATTTAAAGGTCAAGTGCTTTCATAAAAAAGGTGATTATTCAGTATTTCCTACTTTGAACTAAAGCATATCTCAGGATTCATTATACCACTGTCTTTTGTACAGCACATATATGCTGAAAAACGGATCACTTAATTATATGATTATCTGTCTTCAGGGAGGATATGTGAACATGAATGGGAGCTGTCGAGAGAGGTAGGTTGCTTTACTTGTGATTCTTAATCTATATCTCTAGCCATTACAGGTTACAAGTTGATTTTTAAAACAAATATCTAAAATATAAATTACTTTTACAATGCAAAGTAGGCATTTTGGTATAAAAGAGCTTCTGAGCTGAAAAATGGACACATTACATGAGTGGGGCTCTGAGCTAATATCATTCCTTTTTCCTTCCTCTGGTTTTTAGTGATCAGTCAGTCTAGAAAGAGGTCAGGGGAAGACCCAGCCTTCTAATTAACTGGGGGGGGAAAAGGGAATGAAGGCCACACAGTTAACCTTTGTAATTGAATCACCAATTACAATAATGGAAAGGAATACCATTTTGCTGTGAATCAGAATTCTGGGAAAATTTCAGGGAGATTCCAGGCACCATAAGAGCCAGAAGATTGGAGAAGTTAAGCATATCTAGCCCAACTCCATTAATCTCTTTGTGTGTTTTCCTTAGTCCTCTCTCCAATTCGGAGAGAGGGTTCAGTGTGCAGGAGAAAATTGAGATGGTATTGCTGGCGTAAGCTAGAACTGGTGGGGAGACTGAGTTCAGCTGCTGCTGCACAGGAGGTAGACGATAAGGGTCTTTCTTCTAAAGGGGTAGCTAGGTGCAAGCAATTCCAACAGATACCCTTGGCTAACTATTCCAACGGCCTCATAATCTTTGAGCTAGTTCAGCCTTAATTCTAGATTTTATGACGAGCAATTACGGAATTTCAGAGGACAGAAAAAAAGGACATATTATGCTGAACAACTTTTTAAGGTTGCATTATGTCCCTTGACTATGGGATTCCAATTGGATGTTCAATCCTGAAGAAAAGCTCATTGCTTCTGCTTCCCAGGCCAGCAGATGGCTTTAAACACTGTTCAGGATCAGTTCCTCATATGTAACATCAGTCCTCCAACCCATTCTTTTTGAGGGAATGAAAATAATATAGCCCATGTTTCAGTCAAATTAATCATATCAATTCTCTATCCCTATGAACTTAGCAACATTTTTGGAAGGGGAGAATTTGCCAAGAAGCAGGAAAGTCTTCTTACAAAGCTGAAAATAATTTCACAACCCAAAGATGAGCATTAGAGACACAACAATAATTCACTCTGAAGATTGCCAAGGAAACCTTGTCTCGAAATCTCTAGTGCTGTGGTTACATCATGCCAGGTGAGGCATCCACCTTTGAAAACAATAGACAGACATTTGCTCTTCTCAAACTGCTGCTTGGTTTCAAAGGGCTTTTTATTTTTTTGCCTCTCTTGGCTCTGAGTGGCTGCAACACATGGTAAATCTTTAACTTCAAGTGTCCTTCTGTGGTGACCAACTAAAATATTAGCAAAATAAATGTTTTATGGGAAAATGTTGGCAGAAGCCCCAACAGAAACAGGTGGTATTGGGTTATTTCAATATAATGTAATGATACAGCCAGGTTTCCATCTGGACAGCATGTGGTTGGGTCTGCTCAGAGAGTATCAAAGAGTGTGAATATGCATTGGGGAAACCAGCAGTGCACAAGTGTGCAGCTAGATGGCTACTTTACAAAATAATAGTCTGGGTTTCGGGTCCTCTGGGTTAAATATTTTTACTGTCAAATCTGAATTTCTTCATAAAATATTAAAGGCGAAGCAAACCTCTGACATGCAATACTGAGCCGTGTAATTATAAGGCAGTTCCTGGAAACCAAAAAGAGTGTGCATTAAAGTGAAGCGTTTATTATAAAAGAGTTCATTACCCTTGTAAGTGAAGAGATATTTTAGAGGGAGCCTTGGAACAGGGAAGGTTTTTAACAAGGCTTTCTACACTATGAAAATAAGGCCCAGCCTTATTGGTAAGAATACAATTAGAAAATAAAGAGAGAATGGGATTAGTTGACTGCTAAGGGCCTGATCGGGATCCAAAACTAAAGAGATGGATCCTAAATTTACCACCAGGGAAAAGTCTTTCTCCCTCTTCCATAAAATTCCTGCTTCAGGCACTTCAAAACACATGGAATTAGGAACACTTGGAACATTTGGTTTTGCACTCAGCTCTCCTCACTGTGTATTCATGTTAAGCTTGATAATAAACTCTTGGCTCAATAACTCCCTATATGTATCCCAGAGAGAGGCATCAAATTATGGCTATGTGCAGAGGTAGAGCCTCTTCAGAGGCAGAGAGACGTCACTCCCTGGCTCTCTCCGCTCTAGCCCGAGGAGGAAGATGGGAATATGCACGTGGGGAGTAAGCAATTTGGAAGCAGCTTGCAATCTCCTTGATGCTGACTAGAAGACTAAGGAAGGTATGGTGCCATCTGCCAAAATGAGGAAGCCACTTGGACCCCAGGGTGCTTGGCCAGAAAGCCTGGATTCTAGAGAATTCTTGGCAGTCATTAAGTGACAATGCAACAGACATGGAGATACTGAAAGCCCTAGACATGAGATCTAAGGGCTGATGGATGCATGTGATGGCTGGACAGTGAAGGCTCGGAAAGAAGAGATGACGAAGTCAAGCACTTAATTATAACGTCCCTATGCCAGTGGTACCCAGAGGGAATGGATTTGAGATGCTCTTGCCTGTCAGAGAGTGGGATGCCTTACATGATCTGCTACATTTTTCTTGATTCATAGGAAGAAACAGAAAAGATGGTGTGATGCGAGGCCTGGAGGCCTTGGTGTCCAGTTCTTCGGCTATCATTCTCGTGAGGCTGCTCTGAGGCTAAGGAGAGAATGGCTCCCTAGAGGATGACACAATGTACTGTGGGCCCTGGGTTACTTGGAAAAATGATTTTCTCCATCTGGAACTGCTCTGACATGAAACGATAGAAACGTATCTCAAGTTCTCTTAAAAATGTGTTGGGTTCCCATTGTGTGTACCGTAGGACTTGGGCTCCAGTGGGGTTGTAGAAGGTAGGGGCAGGCACAGTCTCCCCAGATGAGGAGTTTATGATCTACTGGGAGAGAGTGTATGCCCAGATGAGGGGTGGAATTGGAGCTGCCCAAGGATAGAGGCTCTGTCTTTTCTTCATTTTACCTCCCATCTTATGGCATAAAATAGATGCTAAAATAACTGCTGAACGGAGCTGGACTAGGAGGCAGGGGGTTTGGCAGGTATCTGACTGTGTGCCTTCGATATGTCTTGAGAAGATGATGTACATGCAGAAGTGCTAATGATTATAGGTAACAAGTCTTAACATTCATGAGCTTCTTCTCTGTTATGGAATTTAATCCTTACCATAAATGTATGATGTTAGCAGCTTTATCTCCATCTTACTGATGAGCAAACCCATTCTCTTGCCTAAGTTCACACAGCTGGTGGGTGTTGGAACTGGGAGTCTTCAAACCCAGCTATGTCTGTCCAAGCACTCAGTGCTTCCCACTGTAAATCAAGCTGCCTCCCACCTCCCTGCTAGGAAATATTAGAGTGAATGTAATGATTTAAGAGAGAGGTGGGGAACTTTGTAACTATGACCTGATTTATGCCTCAGATTTAACTGCTTGGCTTTTTAGCCAGGTAGTTTTTTTTCAGTCTTTAAAAATCATCTGAGATTGGGTCAGTTTACTGAATTAATTGCACTACCATTGAAAACTCTTTGACTCTCTTACCTAGAGTTCTCTCCCCGACATCTCTTTTCTTTTGAATTCTAAACTATCCAGGTCTCCAAGTGTAATGACACTAGTTCTTTCTTAAAGAAAAATGAATACTTTAAGCCATGGAGTAAAGTGAGTGGTCTTCTCTGAACTAGGCAGGGGGCTGGAGCAGCCTGTGCTTTGCGGGTGCCAAGAGCAGTGGTGTTGACCTGTGATTCTGGATTCCGCCAGCTTGGCTGCTGGCTCATGGTGGCTTATACTGATCAGTAGGAGGAGAAAGGGAGGCCAGGAGCTTTGTGGAGAAGTGTGGTGACTCTGGTTCACCTTGAATCATCATTGCTCTCCCTGGCGTGGTTAAAGTGAGGCAGGTTGCCGCAATAGCTGTTGAGGAAATTGCCCAAACTATTCTTCACTGTTGTAGCTACACGTAGGATGCAGATACAGAATGTGGGTGGTCATTCTGGGATCTTACTGAAAACATTGTCAGTGCCTAGTATTTACTGAGCACTTAATACATGCAAGGTTCCTGTACTACGTGCTTTATAGATGAGAAAATTGAAGTTTAAGAAGGTTGGGAAACTGGCCTGAGGTCATAGGGTTAAGAAGGGTGAATTCAAATGAGGTCTGTCTGACTCTAAAACTCAAGCTCTTAATAATTATGACGAAGTGACAGCCCAAATATAGTGCTGTTTAAACAGTGAATGCCTGTTGTACGAGTGTGGTAAGTGGGGGCTTGTGGATAACCTTTTAGGATGGATCTAAGGACCTTTCTTCTCACCATGGCAAAATAAACTTCAGATGGATTAAATGGGTAGGCTAAAAACAAAAGCCAAATGCAAACCAGTATGTGCAATAGGAGGAAAAGTTGGTGATAAGTGGTGATGTAAGGTAGAGAAGGACTATATAAAAATAATTTAAAATATGAAGGAAGAATAGTCTTGGGTACAAAACCCCTCCGTTTCTATATTTCAAAACAAGGAGCAAACTTAAAAGACAAACAACTGGGGAAAACTTATGTATGGTCGTTATGTCAGCTGAAAGGTGCATAGCCCTACTGCTTACAACATTCTTACCAGCTAAATAAATTATATGAAAATGGAAAAGGACTACGAATAAATAATTAATAAAAAAGAAATACAAATGGACAATCAACAGATGAATACAGGTTCAACCTCATTAACAACAACAACAAATTGAAATTTAATTGATATGTCTTTTTCTAAAAAAATTGCCAAGGAAAGAAAAGATAATAGAGCTGGTAAGGACATAGGGAAACTGGCCATACTTTGGGGCATTCTCATATAGTGATAGTGGATTGTGATTGGCGCAGCTTATCTGTAGAGCACTGGCTGACATGTATCGATGTTTTGAATTTGTTCACAACCTTTGTCCCACAAATTCCACAGCTAGTAATTTGTCTCAGAAAAATCATACTTGGCTTCTCTCTAAGAATAAACCCTGAAGCAAAGTTTCTAATGGTAAAAAATAGAAATAACCAGAATACTCAAAAATAGAAGATTGGTAAACCTTTTACTTTCATTTGAATAGTAAGAATTTTATAGAATGTCCAGTCACTCAAAATAACTTTGTAGAAGAATATTTAATGCCATGGAAAAATGTTCAGTATGTATTCCTTAGTGGAAAAGGGAGCTACAAAGTGATACATTTTTTTCTAAAAACTATGGATATTTTTACCTTTTCAAAAATGACTAGGAAAAAAGACACTAAAATATTAATAGGATTACCTCTCTCATCAAAGATATATTTTTTCTTTTTGGTGTGTTTTCTTATAATTTCCAAATATTTTGCATGTATTTTTTGTAATCCAGGAAAAACTGGTATAAAAAGTGGAGTGCCTATTTTCTATATCTTTTCCTAAGACATGGTGTGTTGTGTGTGTGGGATGGCTCAGGATCAAGTGCTACAAAATACATAACCTGGAATATTGCGGCCATTTCTGAGCATATTATTACAGTTTTGGGAAAACTAGTGTGTTCTAAGGAGTACGAAGATGCATACAGAGGAAAATCCTACTTTGAGATTTCCAAGTAAAGGCAGGGAGCTATTAATTTACTGAGCATATGAATATAAAAAACTAAACAACAGGATGTCAACCTGACCTGGACATGATTCACCCTTGGAAGCAGAGGTCGGCCAGGCTCTCTTGCATGCCTTCCAGTGCCAACTGGACTGGGAGCTGGCTTCTCATACATTCACATTTTCCACTTCCAAGGCCCTCTCCACCCTACTTAATCATACTCACAAAATTTAGGACTAGAGTTTGGTAATTAATATTTGTGTGTGTGTGTGTGCATGTGTGTGAGGAGATGGACATTACAAACCTTTTTGTTTTGTACTTTGGAGCTGAAGCAAATTGCTTTGATCAGTTAATACTCTAATTTGGGTTAATTTATCAGCTCTGTTCATGATCACCTTTTCAAAAGAGTTTAGTTAAATACTTAATGAAGAAATCTACTTTCCTGTGCAGATTCATACCTCGTTAAATCCTGACTGGAGATTGTTTAAGGCAGGCCTGGGATCTCCTTGCTAGTGGTCTCTAGGCCCCACTAACTGCCTTTTGGTGTTCTGGAGTGAGGAAGTGTAGTTCTGGATGGGTGAACCCCAGATTCAGAACCCTCTAGTTGTCAAACAGGATGTTTACCTGTTACCTTGGTCAGGTAAAGGATCACCAGCCAGCTGGCAGAGTTCACTTAACGCAGTCTTGTTTCATGTCTGGAGAATTCAGTGCATCTACTGATCCTCCTGCCTCTCCCTCGGTCCAGGTATTTTTCCGGCAGTGTCTTTATTTTGTGTATGTATTCCTTTGCACTCTTCTATGTTGTATACCGGTCTGTGTTCAAATGATCTATTTTCTTTAATAAAATAAAAACATTTAAAATTTTCTAGATACAGAGAATTCTACCCAGCTCTTATTACATCTGCCCATGTAAAAAAGTTATTCTTTTATCACTTTATGAAGATTTTAAATAGCACCAGAATAGACGTGGGAGACCAGCCTGTTTGCTCTCCTGAAGGCTGTTGAACAATTAAGTCCACTTGTTAAGTGTCAGTCAATCCATGTTATATCAGCAATATAAGATAAGCACTCATCTGTTTGTTTTTTTCTCCCTCTACTTTAGTTACCTAAAGTGTCATATGGTAAGGGCAACTAAGGAGGATTTGGACTTCTTTGGATTTATATATTCAGTACTGATTAGTCATTTTCTCAAGGTAGGCCATCTCAGTTGCCTCTTCAAGGGAGTGAGAAATGGGGCAGCATATTCAGTGTGGCAGCCAAGAACCAGTGTACCACACCAAAGGGGTGTTAGAATGGTATGGGAGCTCTCTGCTCTGGCTTCAAAAAAGCATGCACCTTCTGCTGGACAAATCAATGTGTGGTGGCCCCAAATCAAATGCCTTCATTTCAAAGTTACTGCACTTCGTTTTAGATCTATGCAGAGGAGAGAAAGTCTAGGAGATTGGAGAAAATCCAAGCCAGTTCATCAGCCCTAATGTTTTCAAGAATGTTTTATTTTGCTGCAGTGTCTAGTAAAGAGTTTAAGGCTGCCTTGGTGAGGGATGAAAAGCAGAGCTATTTAGGACTGGTGACTTCATAAGCTTCAGAACGTGGACCCAATTAAGCTAGAGACCTTGAAGAAGGTGTGCCTTTGGGGTATTTATTACAAGTCTAGAGTATTAGGAAATTAAATAAATCTTCCTCTTTAGAAGGAACATCCACATTTGCAGCCATCTATGAGAAACGTACTGGTTTATTAATAACGTTGTGTTGGAAAGCTCAGCCATTTGCATTTTTAGCACAGATCTGGAACACTGTTCTTCCAGGGTCCTTTGTAGGCAGTGAATGTCTGTTTGGCATGTGTATTAAAATGAAAAAATGAATTGCATTTGGTTATTAGTGACATAGGTCAGAAATTACAGTCGTTTTTATAAGTCACAAGTTTTTCTCTGTTGTGTAATAGGTCAGAGACAAGTGGTCTAGGCTAATATAGTCACCCATGGTGTCAGCATGGTGCCAGGTTCTTTCTGTCTTCCTATACCTTCATCAAGAATATGATTTCCAGACCCAAGGCTGCCTCTTGGTCCAGGATGACTTTTGGAGTTGTAGGCATCATCACTTCCATGCCTAGGAAGGGAGTGAAGGGTGAAAGGAAGAGATGCCAGCGCTGTCCCTCCCTCAAGGAGGTTTTCTGGAAGTCCCTATTCAACAATAGCCATTGGCATCTCATTGGTCACTCTGATGTGCAAGGGCATATTTTAGTTGGGCATCTACAGCTGCATTCTTTTACCAAGGATGAAGGGAGAGCACATACTGACTGGGCACCAAGACATCTGACACAGCAGGAGCTCCAGGGAGGCATTGCCTGAGTAAGCCTGCCCACTCCTAGTGCTCTGATCTTGGAAGGCTTTAATACCCTTTCTCTACAAATTCAGAGGCTCCCCAGCACCCTGTGTGATACAGGCAAGGGAATGGACTAGTTAACCTATAATACAGATGGACCTCAGAGAAGATCACCAATTTGCTATGGGACACACAGCAATCTAAAGATGAGGGGAAACTGGTCCTGGATGCTGGAAACAGACAAGAGTATAAAAGCAAAATCTGAAATATTATCACTGGTGTCTCCAGTACAAAGGACAACAGGATGTGGACATGCTTAAGTCTCCGATCTCCAATTTATTCCCAGCACAGGAATTTCCATAACAGTAACCACGTTTTCTATGCACTTAATATGGGCCAGGAGTTATCCATTCATTATATCTAATTCTCATATGAACCTGAACAGGAGGCATCACTATGCCAAATTTTCAGCTAAGGAAATTAGAGGGGTTAGACCACTTACCCAAGTCACACAGTTAGTAAGAACTAGAGTCAGGATTTGGACCCACATTTCTGACCCCAAATCTGTGTTATTCTCCTCTGTTGCATGCTGGTGACTGGCTGCTGATTTAGGAAAGACATTGATGTGTGGGCTTGTTTTCATAATGGAAATGGTACCTGGAATGATGTGAAGTTTCCCTGCTGCTGCTGGCAACTGGTCACTGACTATTGTGCATGGCATCCCTGGCACCCCACCACTCAGTGCTCTGAGCAGCAAATGCCCCACTGCTTCTTTTCCTCGTTAGGGCACATTGTGAGCCACCGTCCTCCCTGTGCTCCACTCTGGAGTGAGAAAGCCATCAGTATAGTCTTATATTTTTTCTTGATGTAAAAAGATGAAGTCATGGCATATGGTCAGATTGCCAGCACTGTTAATAATAAACCTCACATAATTAAGCACTGATTTATTCCTTTATGTAAGTGAAACAAATTGCTTTAACTGCCTTTGCTTGAGACCATCCAGTCAGATGGATTATGTATAGGAAGTTGAAACTAAAGTTATGGGTGCTCGTATTTCACTGTGGTGGAGGTTTATTGGAGGTACAATTAGAACCCTAACTAAATGTGTCCTGTGTTCCTTTTGATGGCGAGATCAGATATTAATCTAGGGATATGACCAATTCTCAACACAGCTGCTCTCTTTGCTCTAATATTCCTGCTTTAGGTTCAAAACCTGGAAACATGTTTAAAAAATTGATCAGAGCTTATAATAGCAATAATCACCTTGAAATTGGTTGTTACTCCAGTTAATGAACTGAGTAGTAGAGCATAAGCCTCCCTCTGTGTCCCTCAGGCCTTTAACTAACAAGCTAGTTGTTAACCACTGGGTTTATTAAAAAAGGAAAAATCTCTTTAGGGGACTGAATTGGGAAAAAGTAGGGGGCTGAGTATTTTCACTCTGAAGATCCTTTAACAGAACCAGCCATCTCCAGAAGCCACACCCCTTTCCTACCATAGCCAAGCCTAGGTGACCCACTGGAATGGCATGTCCTTTTCCAGGAGCCAGACATAGTTGTCCAGCGGGTAGTACAGAAGCTTGTTGGAGATGTAGAATCTCAAGCCCCACCCCAAACTTGTGCAACCAGGGTCTGCATTATAGTAAGACCTTGCATTTGCTTCAATCCTCATCTTGTAAAACTGGGACCTCATCTCAAAGCCTTCTCTGCAGGCTCTATAAGGTCTCAGCTGACCCACTGCTTCTGACCTCAGCTGGATCTCTGCAGAATGGGCTAGTGTATGCCCAGCGTGGAGCTTGTCACCTAGCGGGAAAAAGACCCTTAAAAAGTATCTATTTAAAAAGGTATTACCCCAAAGTATTACCTCTTCTCAAGAAGAATTTCTTAGAGAAATGGGAAGGTCAGCTGGGTGAGTCCGGGGATTGTGGAGCAGCCTCCGGGGGGCAAGGCAGTCCCTGGGGTTCAGATGGACCACGGAAGGGGCCCCCACGCCTAGGACAATTTTGTTCTGGTCTAATTTCATACCCCAGTGCTTGGATGAGTCTACTTGCCCTTCATTTAAAGCCGTGACAAACTCCTACCTGCTCGATGTCTGAACAGAAGCACTCCTTTTCCGGGAGCCTGCGGACTTGCGCAGACCCAGCGCCGCCCTTTCCAGGTGCGCGGGCCTGGCTCTGATGCTCCGCCTGGGCTTTAATGAGCTGCTCTTTTCTTTCTTTGCTTTGTTTTCTTTTCTAACTGTCCACAGTGAATGCTTTCCTCAAAAGCTTAATGAAACCAAATCACAGCCTATGTTTCATTGATGCGCCACTGTTGTGGAACTGCAGGGCCAGGGTAGGCGGGTGGGTAGCTTCCAGGAGCTCGGGAGAGCTGGGGGGTGGCCTCGTGGGTTGGAGAGGCCAAGAGCAGTTGGGGAAAGATTCCCCTGCAGTCTGGGGCCTGCAGATAAGCCTGGGAGCAGAAAGTGACACAGTGTGGGTTAAACAGAGCCCTGGAGATTAGGGAAGTGCGCGGGCCAGCTGGGGCCCATCCACTTCCGCGCTCAGGCCCCCGCGCCACTTAGGCTGTGAGTCAGGCTCCGCGGGAGCCGCTGGGGCAGCTGAGCACAGCGACCCTACAAGGGCCTCATTTCCCCACTGCTCTTGATGGAAAACCGCCCTCGCTCTCACTTCCTCTGTGGTTTTGTAGGTGTTGGGTTCACTCAGTGGACATGCCGCCCTCCTTCCAGATTTACTGGAATTTAATTTTCACTCTAGGGAAGGTAGCCCCTGAATGACCCTTTCTTTCTCTCCCTAGAAGGAGGGATACCTTTTACAATTTGTTGCTTGTGACCCGGCTAGTGTGATTCTGTTACTTTTCTCCCTTTAAAAACATTTTAAATGACAAACATTTAAATGACCAAAATGAAGTCTCATGTTGGACTTCTGCAGTGTGCCTATTCAGGAATTGAAGCAGAACAAGGCGTCTTTTAATCTGTTGTATCCTCTGTGTAATTGCATTTTCTTTACATGCATGTTTGTTCTTTTCTCTATTTTCAAACATGGAGATTTGCAGACAATCACACAATGTTGGAGTTGGAAGGACCCTGCAGGCCTAGTCCCCCTCCCTCAGGTAACAGCAGAGCTCTAGCCTGAGGGGGCTGTCACTTACCCAAGGTCCAGAACTAGTTGGTGGCAGAGCTGGAATCCAGTTTCTTCTTTTTTTAAACTGGATTTTGAAAATTGTAAAACTAATTTGTACCTAGAAGGACATTTACCATTTGTCTTAAATGTTAGAATTCCTCCCTCCCCACCCCACCCCTGGTTGTCATTTGTCTGTAGGTTTTTCTCCCCATCAGAAATTTAAGAATATAAATGAAGTTACATTGATTAGTGCTTCTCTATGTTGTCTATGCATTTTTATCACATTTAGGAATGTCTATGACACTCCAAGATTATTTTGAAAACTGTTTTCTTTTAGTGCATTTATGTACCAGAGAGGCAGTGCACATATAAAAAAGCAAACTCCTGTCATTCTGTCTCCTTTGCCTTCCTTTGCTTTCATAGTACTTGTCATTCTAGGCCCCTTGGAATGTGTCATGGGAGGAGGGACTTTGTTTCATCCCCTGCAGTTCTTTGTCCATAGTAAGTAGGTAGGCAGGAAATTTTTGTTGTTGAGATAACTTTTGGTCTTATTTTCACATTTAATTACACATCTGGAATTGAATTTGCTATAAGGAGTAAGGCAGCTCTTCAACTTCCTCTCCCCACTTTAAGTAGCTGCCTTTTGTTTTGGGCCGATTTATTGATCAGTAAGTTATTTTCTCCCCATGGATTTGAAATGCTGTTTTGGTCCCATAATGCATACCTGGATTTCTTTCAGGACTGTTCTTCATACATATCCTGGCTTCTTTCCTGTGTTTTTCCTTGGATGAGATAAAAAAAAAAAAATCATTTTATCGAGTCGCCCCCACTCGTCTGCTCCTGTGGTTATTTTGATTGGGATTGGACTCTAGTCCTTCCGCCTCATCTAGTGCTCTTAGACCAGGTTAGCTTGACATGCAAAAGGAGGTATCTGAGGAAAAAAATGAAACTGTTGTCATCAGCAGGATTGGATATCTAAATCCAGAAATAACACACTGGGTTGCATTTATTGAAAACTTTCCTTGTTTATTTATAGTTTATTGACTGAAAGATACCATTATTTATAAGACATTATTTTATGTACCTTAGAAATTTTAAAAATGCCCAATTATGTCACCCCATCAACTGTAAGATGCACCCAGTTTCAGAGGTGTTAAAATGTGAAAACAAAATGTCTTAGATTCAGTGAACTACCACATTATTAGAATGTGTTATAAAAAAATCATAGGAAATTTGCTTGTGTAGTCATTCTCCTACTCTTTTAAAATGTTTTTCAAAAGTCTCATCTTGTTTGTCCCTTTTTACTTCTCTGTAGTATAGGAAGGACCAATGGTTAAATTCTCATTTTATCCACAACAATAAATAGCAACATGTATCCAGCAGAAACTAGGAGACAGGTGATGTTCTATATGCAGGGTCACAAATCAAGTGGTAAAATTGATTTGGCCCTGAGAAATTTGTCTTTGGAGTTCATGTTCTTATTCAAACATAACCTGAATGTGATGAGGAACTTGAGACTCAGAGTCCCTTCAAAGATTTGCCACGATCCCTTGGTGGATTCTGACGCTTATGCTGGCATGTTCTATACCCCACCATTTGGAAACCGTTCGTGTTGTGGGACTCTGTTCCTTAACATTTGGTTTTAGCTTAGAGGAGCAAGCTAGTCTTGGCCGGTGGTGTTACTAGGAAAGATGGTGTGTAGGAAAGGGGCCATTCAAGCTCTTTAGACCATAGACTGAGAAGATGCACCTTCTAAGTTCTTTCTAGTCTTAGCAGTATGAAGTGGAAAGTTAAAAAACTCTGTATACCAAAGAAAGGCTGGACACTGGCTTGAAGTATGTCTCCTTTATATTTTGCTGGTTTTGCTCTTTCTGCCTTGACGGGGATGAATATCCCTGGGCGGCATGTGTTCGTCAGTGGCTTTGGGTTTCTTCCCTGAGGTAGTCCCTTTTGCAGGCCTGCGCAGAACTTGGTTCTGTTGGCCCGAAGAGGGCAGTCCTTACGGGTGAGCAAGGCAGCCTCTTTGCCTCGAGTTCATCATGGTGATTATCTGTACAAATGTGTCTGAACTTTCTGTGGGGAAGAGAGAATTTGTGTTTGTCTGGAATGAAGGACTTGCTGAAGTATCAGCTGACCTAATCTTTTAAAGTCATTTCCCTCCATGAGGACTCAACGGCACATACATGAGTGATTTGTGAGCTTTCACTGTGCTTTTTGGGGTAAAGAATATGCCAGATGGAGTGAGGCAGCAGCAATTGCTTTGGGATTTTTTATGTGGACTTCTGGTGCCAGTGCCTGGCTGGATGGGATCAGGCAGGCTTTCTTCTTGTTTGTGCCACAAGAACACATTTTCTCTGTTTCAAAACAAGTATGGATGAACAATTTCCCTACTGTCTTTTACAGCGATGGGTGTGAGGGAGCAGGAAGCTGTCATATTCTCATCAGAGCCCAAAAGAATAGTGAGAAAGGAGTTCAGGCCTCAGCCAGCTCAGGCCCAACAGTGGCCCCCCAGTTCCGTGCAGTAAGTCCCCTGCCAGTGGCTTTTGCTTCCCACTGTGTCTTGCAGCCTGACCAGTGGAGAATTTGGAAACTTACTTCCTGAAACGAGCATTTTGGACAGTGTGCCATAAGCTCATTGTAACGGCTTCTGGTTGGCCATGAGAGAGAAGGGAAATATGCTGACTCTTACAAATGAGAATTTATTGCAGTTTCATGTATTAAACCTTAACTAATGATCCCTAAGAAGAACTGCTCCCCAAACTCATTAACTAATTAAACAATTCCAGATAGTTACCCATGCCACAAAATATTAATTGGTGCTCTTCCCCAGTTCTGTAATGATTTCTTAAAAAAACCCCAGGATGCCTGGATGCTTCCTCCATTGCTGTGCTGGGAGCCACATCACTGATGCGGGGGCTGATTCCATGCCAGTGGTTTGAAATGAACCCAGAGGTTGCCTTCTGGAAGCTGATGGCCAGGCCTCCATGGGCTCTCTGAGGGTTTTCCCGGCTTTCTCTTTCTCAGCAGGGTTGTGAAATAGGAAACTATGTTGGCCTCTCTTAGCAAGTGGGAGTCTTTGCTCTCAGCTGTGATTAAGGAAGCTGAGCTTCTTGAGATGGTGAATTTCTCCATTGTTTCTCTCTTGCTGAGGGCCCCCTGCCCTGAAGTATTTTGGATTAAATAGCTGGGTCCTAAAAATGTTAATTACAGTAATTTATTGGAGAACTCCATATCAGGATTCAGTTTCCTTTGAAACATTGCAAATGCTAAATATACATGTATAGTAAGCAAATGTGATTCTAATATGGTTAGTTGTGGCTACCAGGCTTTGTTAGGGTTCTGAAGAACTCTCTGGAACAGGTAGTGCTTTACTCTAATTGCCCGTTCTGTGGGTTGGCCTCTGCGGTAGACTTGTAGCAGAGGCTAGCTGTATAAATTTGCCGTACATTTCAACAGCAGCTGAGGGAGGCAGTATAATTAGTGGTTAGGGGTTGTATTTTGGGTATAGATTGCATGGGTTACATCTCTGCTTCCCACTTACTGTCTCCATGATTTGGGGCAAGTACCTTAACCTCTCCATTTTGTTTTCGCATTTGCGAAATAGGAAAATAAAAATACAGGCCCACAATTGCTTATGTGAACCACTTGGGACTAGATGTATTTTAGAATTAAAATTCCTTCATATCTTAGAAAAGTACTAGGACATATGCCCTATTTTACACTATACCTCCAGCAAGGGCAAAGTCTGGGTAGTATCCTGTAACCTGTTAATACTTCTGGAGTGATATAGATGACAATTCACAGTAAATAAAGAATAAGAATAGGTTTATAGCAATTAAAATTCAGGTCCTATTATCAGGTGAATTTTTTGCAAACTTAATGAAAAAATAACTAGGTAGCTTTCAGAGGTTTTGAATTCTGGAATTTGTATATAAGGGAGAGTGAATTTGTACTTACTGTAAGGTTATTCTTCTTAAACAAGGTATGTGTAAAGTACATATTACAGTACTTTCTATACACTAACTGTCCAATAAATGTTAGCTAGCACTGAGATTTTAATCCTCTTGCTAGAATCCACTTCTGAGTGTTCGTCTGTCTGAGCGTTCCTGCTGGTCATTTGTTCCTGAGTCAGCCTGTAAGTATGTGTACCCAAGGGTATCCAGATGAGAGGACTTTTGCTAGCTTTGCCTCTTAACATGGTTCTTCTCTTCCTCTGGTTCTAGGAAACAGTTCTATCCCACTGCACTTTCTGTAATTATGGGAATGTCCTATCTCTGTGTTATCCAACCTGGCAGCCGTTAGCCACATATGGCTGCTGAGCACTTGAAATGTGGCCAGTATGACCAAGAAACTGAATTTTTAATTTTATTTAATTTAAGTGAAGGTGATCACAGAATTTATCATCTAAGCCAGGTCACTTTTGAAAATGGAAGGGGCTTTAAAAAAATGTATTAGCAGCTGTTAGTTGATACACGGAAGTATAATCTGGGACTCTCCCAGGCAAATGGAAATGTATGGTTATCCTAGATTAGGGCATCATTATAAGTGTGTATTTTTTTTAAGTAAGTGGGAAATAGAAGACACAACAAGGGGAAAATGTGGATAATTGTTGACTATGGATGAGCAGTACATGGGGTTTCATTGTATTATTCTTTCTACTTTTGGGTATGTTTTAAAATTTCACAGGAAAAACTAAAAAAGGAAATTACCTGAAATCGAGATTTTAACTGATTCATATGTACATATTATATAGATATTTAGTTAATTGTTATTATAACCTATTCAGATGATGGTGATTTAAAAAAGCAATTTGAACCATGTGATCATCAAGGGCCCTTCAAATTAAAGTTTTGAAATCAGAAAGTGGAGGGCCATTGGGTTTGAGTCTTGGGGCTGTTGGATGCTATGCCTGAATTTTGTTTAAAGTTGTTCAGTAGGTCATTGGGGGTAGCGTTCATAATTAGTGAAGAAATTAGAATTACAATAGAATTAGTCCCTAAGATGATTTAGCACAGTCCCTGGCATCTAGGAAGTGCTCAGTAAAAACGTGCTCAGTCAACGAAGTAAGAATACTGCTGTGTTCTCCCTTTGCAGGAAGTGAGTTTAAACTCAGATGACAGCTGGCAGGGCGGGGAAATGTCTGGAAAGATAGCTATCTAGATGTCAGGAACCGTGGCTGTTTTTTGGAACATGAAGGGGTTGATTACATCATGCTCACTTGATTTTGTAGTTTATCCAGTTAAGCTCTTAACTCTGCTTTTGAAAACATAAATGTATTATGAGCTCAGTGGAGCCCTGGTTATCATTCCTCCAGCCTGGAAGCAGATGTGCATTTGGAGCATGCTGGTTTGGAGGGTCAACCAGCTCTCTGGAAGAACTGAATGTGAAGTGAGCAGGGAATGTTGGTTGGCTTCCCCTCTCAGTGATGCTCTGTGATCTAAGAGGTGAGGCCATTTTCAGCAACGTGCTGCAGAACGGTCTGTAACAGTCTGTTGCAATTTTCTCCCCAAATTGCCTGCGTTTCTGCCAATAGTAAATTAGACTGTCATTAGCTTCACAGATGTGCTTTGATCCCTACCTGGCTCATCTCCTGGTGAGGAGACATCTAAACCACTGATGCAGATTTTCTAAATCTGGAGAATAAAGGACGACATGGTGCAGAGAACGTAGGCGAGGAGCCTGGAGCTCTGGGTTCAGGTTGTATCTCTGCTGCTAATTAACTGTGTCATCTAGAGTGAGGCATTGAACTTCGCACTGTTGCAGCAATCTGATCTATACGAAATGAGAGGATTGGAGTGATTCCTGAGACTCTTTCAGAGCAAGGGACAGACATCTCCCCCAGGAGGGATACCTTCAGAAACTTTTACCCTTTGCATACATCCTAGAATGCCAGGAGAAAGTGTGCAAAGAGAATGGAGTTGTTTGGACAAATATTCCCAACCTTTAAACTTGTTTTACTGAATATTTGATCACATATAAATGAGAAAGAAAACATCTACATTTGTATTTGAGACCATATGATACTGTGTATACATTCATGTATGCATGTGCACATACATTTATGCATACACACGTATACATATATGTACACAAATGTATCAGGCATGTATGGTCATGTTATATCTTTCTTTAAAATATTAAAAATATTTACATATATTGATGTTTTCTAATAATAGAAATAATACCTACTTGGCAAATATAAAATAACAATAGGAAAAAATCATACCTTCACTTCAAAGTAGTCATAGTAAGGCTTTTAAGATATGATTCAGTCTCTCTTGTTTTTTTAATCAAAGCAAAGCATGTACATAATTTAAACAATCAAATAGTTGTTTACTTATGATAAAAAGCAATATTTCTTGGTTCCTGGCCTATCAAGACAAGTTTCCCAGAGGAAACTGCTTTCAACTGTTTTAGCTCTCACTGCACCTTTTTATTACCATATATATAAATGATATTTTATGTCTGTTTTTTGACTCACCAAATACATACATTACCTACTGATTCCCTAATAATGTAAAGGTATGGACTTGTCACAGGCGCTCTGCCGTTTCACTCACATACACACGCACACTTCCTCTCCCACCATTGCCTTTTACTGTAAATCAAAATTTATATATAAATACTAAAATTCTGACTCCAGTTCCAGTGTATGTGTGTGTGTGTGTGTGTGTGTGTTGAGAGAGGGAAGGAAGGAGTGGTTTCCCACACCACTGAGCAATTCTCCAACACCAGACCAAAGTGGATGAGGAGAGGATCTGGCAGTCTTACTGCACCTATTTAAAAAGTTTGTTACCTTTCGTGTTAAGTGCCAAGACTCCTTCTCTCCTTTCTTAGCACTGCAGAGTAAAATGACTGACTTCTTGGATATTCTAAGGAAGAAAATGGGGGCAGATCTGGCCTAATTAAGGAGGTGGAGCTACATATGAGGATCTGTCAGTCACATACCCTCCACAGCTAAAGCTCACGATTTTCTGGAGAGCTCTTACCAACTGTAATTGTTTTTTTCAATACACTAATTACCCTAGGATGTAAAATCTAAATAACTAAATTTGGTAATTCAGCAGGGCTGGAACAGCTTGACCTCTTTGCTAGCTGCCAGCTATCATTTGCCTCCCCAAAATGTGCTAACAAGATTCACTGTGCCTGTGTTCTCTGTAGTGCCTTTCCCCTTCTCTCTCCCCAATCTTAAAAATTCTATCTTTTGTCTTTATTCTTTAAGACAGTCTGTCTCTTGCATGCAAAATATACCACTTAACTAAATGTCTCTTGAGTTATTATATGACATTTCTCTTGTATGCCCTTCCATGGGTACTTGGAACTCTGATTTCTCAGCCAATTTCTCCATGCTCTTAACATTTTCCCACATTTGTGGGCATCTCTTCTCTGCCATTGTTTTTGCCCTTTCTCTGTTTTCTTGTGAGTTTAGTCATTTACTATATTTTTTTTCCTTAATTTGGGGAAGGTACAGAAACAAATGCATGTGTTCACTGGTTATGTTTTAGCAGAGATACCCTATCTTGTTTAAAACGTATTTACAAATGTACATAGTAAATACAGTTCTACTGAAATGAATAACTTTGTGAAGATAAAGCTAATCAAAACACACCCTGTGAACTGAGTAATTATTTTCTCTTCAGCTGAATTTTAGTTGATTTTATGGCCTCAGAGCTGGAGTCACAGAGGTATGTGTTAGAGATGAATGCTATAACGCTTTTAATTGGTTCATGAAGATAATGAATTGATACCAGAGATGAGAGTTGATTTTGAGAGCAAGGACTTTCTTAATGGATTGACAATATAGTTGTTTCACATTAGAATTACGTGGGTAGGAAGATTTTGAAAAATACAAATGCCCAATACTGGACAAATAAAATCAACATTTATGAGGATAGAACCCAGTAGTGAATATTAAAAACCAAACCCCAAACGGACCAAACCTAAGTTATTCCAATGAGCAGGTAGGCTTAATCACATCAGGCCTATTGGAAGACTAGCTTGTGGTTCATGTGGCATGATTTTAAGCATTGGTTCCCAAATTTTATTTAATGTAAATATAAATATTACATAGAGAGTTCTATCTCCCTAAGATTTGGATTTAGTAGCTGTGGGCCTGGGCTGAGCATTCTAACAAGTTGCCCAGGTGCTACTAAAAAAGTGGCTCACAGGGTCTTCTTTAAGAAACATGGATTTAGGATTTTCCTGGAAGGTCATCTCTGTCTCTTCAGACACCATTTTATCTTGATTTTCAGATTCCTGAAATTACATAATTAGAAATTTATTCTAAGAATCTGCTTCTGTTGGAATATAAATTTCTCTAGGAGTAGATCCTCAACTCCGTTCAGACTCATCCATCGTGGCTAAAGGAAGGCTTGATCCCTGTGATTAGGTTGCACAGCCTTCCATGTGCTCCCTCCTATATTTTCCTCTAAAAAAGCAGCACATGTGCTTTTTGACTCTCAGAATCCTGTGAAATTCTTCAGTGCAGGGACTATATCTTACTCATCATTACAAGCCAGCATCCAAAATATTACTTGGTACACAGTAGATGCTTAGCAAATATTCATGTCTGTCATTCACTGCTGAGTAAGAACACAGATTTATCCATTCCATTCTGGAAGTCGGATATGCTGTAAGGAAACTTAGAGAGTGAACAGCAAAGCTGTGTGCCTTAAGGAAGGAGGCAGGAGGGCTCACTAGGATTAAGGGCGCAGAAAAGGGATGCTGGAGAAGGTGGGATGACCTTGTCTGCTTTTCAGTTTTCCTCCAATCTGACATGTTAAACAGGGTGGTTTTATTCTGAGGAAGGGAGGAAGCATGCCAGCAGCCAGTGAAGATAATTAGCCTCAGCATAGAACTTGTCTCCCAGTGACATCTCCCTGTGGTAGTAGAGCCCACTGCCTCCCCTCAGGCAGGGCAGACGAACCCGCGTTATCTCCATTTCACAGGCAATGGCTATTGACGCCCGGTGAGACTGAGACCCTCACCTGGTTTGGTGTGCGTTATGGTGGCTATGGGGGATTAGACCTCCAAGGCTCCTTACCTGAGACATCCTTTGTTAAGAACATCTTGTTTCTTCTGCATTTCCATCAGATTTTAACTCATCAGGCCATTTTACATAACTTTTAATTAATCAGCCATGAGGGTAGACCTTACTTCATGTAAATCAAATCCATTTGAGTTGATCTTTTCCTTAGCTCTTCTTTGCCTCAGAGAACTCCTTCCCTGGAAACAAGAGTTTGGGATAATGTGAGCGAGCTAGGCGGTTGACGATTCAAGATAAAATCACTTTGCCTTCACACATCCTTCTGTCTTTGTTACTAGATACTGTGGATAGTCCCTCAGCTTACTTCTGTTTGATTAATCTCTGTGTCCTCAGTGACAGGAGTGTAATGGGCACTCAACGAATGTTTGGTGAATTAATGTGTACTTTTTGGACATTAGATAGGTTCTGGAAAGGTGAATACAACAAACTTGATACATGAAAAACTGTTTAATCCCTGTTACAATTCCAACCTTGTTTTCTCTTCATCTCTGATTTATTGTGGCAGAGATAGTTCATGCTTTCCAAATGTTCTCTGTGCTCCTCTGACCTTCTGAGCTTCCCTGGCTTCAGTGTGAGACCATGTGAGTAGTTACACTCAGTGGGATGTGCACACAAGTGACGGGTGTCACTTCCCGTCTGGCACAGCCATGGGCTGCGGTTGACTCTTCGTGCTCTCTCTTTCCCGATCTGGGGGTGGGGAGGGGTAGAGCAGAGGGCCTGTGGCGGCAGCATGGTTCCCTGAGTCACTGTTGGAGGAGAAATTACGAGGAGAGTCTCAAATAGAAAAGTGAGTGACAAATGAAGCATTGTCGCATTAACCATGGCAACTTCAGAATTTGTCATTATAGCAGCGCCTAGTCTATGTTGACTAATAAAGCTTCCCTTGGTTGGTTCCTCCTTATGAACATGCCTGAAGGAGAGAATGACTAACACCTGTGTTTCTCAAACTTGAAAATGTGCAGACCCCTTCTCAAAGGAGAAAAATCATCTCTGGGACAGTTGTATATAATTATTGTTTTAGGTAAGTACATACATGAAATTACAGAACAACTCTGTATTCTTATAGCTTTTATGTAACTCTAACAACAAAAATTTTAAATAAAAATCTTATAGATAGGCTAAGTCAGTACAATTTATAATAGGTTAATATTTTGTTGAAACAAAATTGGGTGCATTTTGTTTAATAATTGAAAAATACAGTATCAAGTTCAATTCTCTATTTTATTCATTTCTCTATTTTGAATTCAGTGACTTATTGCAGAGAAAGCCTGATTGCCTGAGACTGCTGTAGAAAATCGACTTATAAACCTTAGGCTCCTGTTTGCTAGTTCAGGTAAGTGGATCTTTCTCCCAGCCCGCAATCTGCACGGAGCAATCCTCAAATGTACATTTCAATGAAGTGCATTTCATTGCACTTCTGCTCACTCAGTTAGCTGTCTCACTCATTGGAGGGAAAGATTATTACTGCATCGTTAGTTAAATCTGCATTAAGTATCTAATCCACTTATTATTTGAACCAAGACAGAGAAAGTATTTGTTGCGCATTTGCTACTATGTTTATTGCTAATCAGCATTTCTAAGTGGCTCACAGGAAATCAAGATCCACCCAGTGAGTCAGTTTGTGTTGGGTCTGTCCCAAGTGCCAGAGTAAGGTGTTGGGTGTGCCTGACAGTCTGTCATTTTCCAAGTAAGAAAGAACAAAATCTCAAAATTCTCATGGACAATTATTTTGGACTGTTGAGAGTATGTCCAGAGAACTAAGAGTTTATGAACTTCTAATTAGCACAAGTGTTTAATTTGGGCTTTTGAAATCAGACAAACGTGGATTCTAATCTTGAGTTAGTTATATAACCTTGGGCAAATTACTTATCTTGCCTGAGTCCCTGTTTATTAGTTATCATGTAGACATCATATCTATTATGCAATATTTTGATGGTTAAATGAGATATACATATTCAGCACCTGGTATATGCTGTCATTCAATAAATGGAAGCTGTAATTACTATTCCCCTAGTGTAGCTCTGGGAGGAGGGGGCTCCCTGCCTGGGGCAAGTTCTCTGTGAATCTAGTAAGACCAAAGGAAAACAAGGTGAGAAGTTAAGATTAAAGGTTTTATTTTCATGGCTCAGTCTCTCTCTGAACCCTGGCTGCTCAACTCTTGCCACCAGTACTGCCTGGGCCCCCCATCTGTGCCTCACTCATCTCCCAAGCTCTGTCTCTCCTGACAATGGTGCACTCTACCTGCTCCCTGCCCCTTGCCCTGGGAGGAGCTCTGTGTGTGTGTGAGGGCCCTGGTGACTGGCGGGCACCTGACCAATTTGTACAGGAACTCAGGAGAGGACGGCCTCTCTACTGTACCCCAGGGCCAGAACTCCTGTGACTGACTAATGACTCTTCCTCCAGTAAACATCCCATCACTGTGCAAACAGTCTCCTATATGTATATACAATGGGCGCTATCAAGGCCAAGAGGGAATCCTGGTTAGAAAGTTCCATTTTCCACACCTAGTTAACTGGTTTGGTAAATTTTCTCCTCAGTATATCTAGGGGGTCAGTTTGCTCTCCACTTTGTTTTTATACTCTAACATCCTTAAGAAGGTTTCTGAGGCTTAGAGGAAAAAAAACATCCATCTTAAAAGTGATCCTGCTTATGTTTCAATGGTATAATCTCCTAGTCTACTGTTTTAGTCTTTGGTAGACTGACTGAACTGGAAATTACATAGTAGGTGTAAGATTGAGAAATGGAGACAGACTATTTAGAAAAATGAATTATTTAACACTTGAAAGTATTATTTGGAAAGTGTTTTTGGTGCTTGTTTTCTTATTGAAGTACAGAAATGTGCATTTTTTTTCCTCTCAATTTTTTGGGAGGGCATTTAGCTATCAATCAATGTTGCACTCTATATTTGATATTTTCCTCTCTTGTCATTAGCATATCTGCCCTGGGGAGTTCTGAAGAAGAGTCCGAGGTTTATAAACTGTGAATTTACAGTCCATAGCTCTTCCTTGTGGATCCTAGCCCCTATCAATGCTCTGGTGCTACTCTCAATGGAGTTGTAGTTTAGAGTTTTTAACATATCTGAATCTGGAAATAGGGAGGAGAAAGTAAGAAATCATTGGAAGCTCAGTGTATCTTATGATCAATTCCTAGTTTAGACTCTCAGAAAGTATACTCTTTCCAAAAGTATCAGCTTATTACCTGAATTTCTTCATTTTACTTCAGGAAATTTCTGAAGTAATTAGCTTCACAAATTTCTGAAGAATTAGCTGAACAAATAGAGATTCGAAAGAGTTAACCAATTTCATCTTCTAAAAAATGCCACAATTTATGAAAATGTTGAATGCTAATAAACATCCACACCTCACAGTGAACTAATTCTTTTAGATTTCCTTCCTCTGAACACCCAGCTTGGCTCCCTTGTCTCTGAAGAACTTATTATTTTGATTGATGGGAAGGAAGTGAAAGAAATTTGAATCATGAGGCTCTCTGTGAGTTGAATAGTCTGCAGCAGGCTCCCACATGGGGGGCTGAGCATGACTTGAGGCCAGAGACCCCAGAGGAGAAGGATTCTAATATGGGTAAAAAGGAAAGAGAACTGGAAAATGTCAAAGAAGAACCTTTTAGCAACAATAAGCTCCCTTTTAAGATCTGCCTAAAGTTATCCCTGACACCAGGAACAGAGGAATGGGAAAAGGTAGGAGAGAAAATTCTTTTAGTTTACCTTCTGAGACTTATAGCCAGTCATAATCCCCTCTGAGAGGTGACCTTGAGCAAATCAACATCTTGACTTTGCATTTTCTCATCTGTAAAATGGGTTGAAAGATCCTATTATACATTTAACAGGAAGACTATAAAGATGAAATGTGAGACACTTTGAAAAGATATAATACTATACAAAGGCAAGAATTTACACCTCTGACTCTGGTCATAAACAGTAGAGCACATGAAAACTAGCTTGTTCTCTCTTGCCACTTGCAAGGAATTCTGGGAAGTACATATTTAATTGGCACGATTGGAGGAGAAGCTGATTCCTTTCTGTTCAATTGATCAAGTTCTTAACTGTGAGGTGAAAGTCTTTTTACGGACAGCCATTTTATAGTTTTCTTTTAAGGAGTGAAGAAATAGAGGTGAGTCTGCTGACATTTCTCTTTCATTTTACTTTCTTTGGAAAAGGGATAAATCCTAAGTCCCTCTCAATTTTCTCCTATGTTCTGCTGAACATCTGAGTGTAGCTCCTCAGCAAATCAAGCTTGAGAAAGCCTCTTTAGGCTCAGCCAGGGATTACCTGGAGCACAGCAGGTGTTTCACCTGCGGGTGTTGATGGATACAGGCTTGTGCATTGCCTCAGACTAGAGTGCAGGTCCTGAGGGGTCTGAGCTCTAGTCCTACCTCTATTATTGCTTGCTGTGTGACCGTAGGCAGACATCATATCCCTTTCCTGCCCCAAATTTCTCATCTGCAAAATGGGAAGAATACCTGTGCCTTCATCAGGCAGTTATGGTGATTAAACAGATGATTGATGTAACAGATGCAACCAGGTGACTTAGACGCAGTGAGCACTCCGTAATGTTAGCTGCTGTGAGTGCTTTAAAGATCCTGAATGTTTTGGTCGGTAGATGCTGTGGCTGAAGCTAAAGTTTAGAACCATAGCTGAAATAAAAATCAACCTGAACCTAAGATAAAGCATTATTGATATTAAACACACTAGGACAAATACTTTAGGACAACAGTACTTGACAAAGCTGATATGGATGCTGACTTCTGAAACTTTTTCACTACAAAAATGGTGATAGACATAAAATGCTAAGTCCTTGTGTTGGCAGCTATGTAAGTGCTTGACTTTCTGGGAAAATTGGGGATGGATCTTCTGCTGTTGTGTTGAAATATGAGGGAGAGAGAAAAGTCTTATTAAATCTAGATATTCCCCATTTTATGGGTTGAGATAAAAGAGTGCATGGGATGTCAGCATCAGAGTATACCAAGGGACTAGACTGATGTTCAAGTGATGTTTATGTCCAGTGATACTTGAAGTGTTTTTGACACAGTCCCATGCTTTATCTTCAGAAAGATTAAATTATGTATTAAGTGATGACTAAAAAATTATTGGCCAAAATTCAAGTAACTAAACAAATACTTTTCTGTGATTGACATTCATCATTCAAGTAACTAATGCAAATATTTTCCTGTACATGATGTTCATTTGGCTAATTTTCATGATCTGTATGGCATAATAAAGTTGGTTGTAATCTAATGCACCACATATGCTCAGAACACATTTTATCCATTTATTGCAGAGCCTGCTATTTGATTTTAGTGTGAAAGGAAGGAGTTTATTCTATTTTCCTGGATGCTGTTTCTGTCATCAGACCCTTCCATGAATGTGGCTGGATTTAGATTTTCACTCTACCTCCCAAGTGGGGTCACCTTTCTGTTAATGAAAAAAAAGGAGTCCAGAGATCCTCTCCTTTGCCAGATGCTTCCTTACTAGTGCTGGGCTGGCAGAAGGAAGCATCACGTCCATTCTATGGTGTGGCTTCTCTCAGGGCCCATTTTCTCCTCCTTTTTCAGCAAAGGTAGATTATGGCTCCAGAACTTTCTTAGACTGTACAGAGATCGGTTCCTTCTCTCTTGGGATTGCTCTCCAGTCTAGTGTAACGGGAAGTCATGGATAGACTTTCTCCTTCTAACCAAGCCTTATAAAACTCCAGGAATTCTGGGGCCTGGCTTTCCTTAAATCATATTAGACTAGGGCTCTTCTCCTCCTCCTTTCCCACAGAGACTTCTCCATTCCCTACAAGTAGGGGATATGGTAGTGAACACTTTGGGTTTCTCCAGCTTCCCATGTTCCTTTCTAAGGGATGGCATTGTTAATTGGGTTGCTAGGAGGCTGACATACACAGAGCTATATTTGAGATCATTCTCAGTGTGGCAGGGTGTCTCTGCCTGTGTGCAAAGCAGCTGGGCATGTGTACTTCCAGTCTCCATGTAGTCCTCAGTCTAAACAAGTCCCCTACTCTCTCCCTGCCCTGGAGCTGTCACCCCACATCTAGCTTCATCAGAGAGCCTGGTCTTCGGTGGTGACTGAGCATTTGTTGGGATGCTAATAAAACCGATGCCTCGACACCCCTTTCACTAGTGATCCTTGGGTAGTTTGGCTAAGTTGCTCCCATCCCAGGAGGGAAGAGGAGTGAGACCTGGGCCCTGCTCCAACTCCACCAACAAGAAGCGAACCCGAGGTAGTGTTGTTTCCATCTCCTCAGCTGCTTCAACTTCCAACCTGTTTTGGCCTTGTCCTTCCTTCTCTCTGCCTAGGCAGACTTTGTATAAAAGAAGCTTGGTTTTTGTTTAAGAGGATGGCCTTGGAAATTGCCATCCTACCCGCTAAACTTGAGTTGCATCTGTAGCTTAGATTCTGGGAGATACGGTTGACAGTAAAGGGAGGGAATAAATGGTCCCTGGAGAAGTGACTTCCTGAGGACTACTGGGAATAAGGAAAGATACTTGCACTCACTTTGGAAAGTAGGGTTTTTTATCTGAAAATCTCAGTGCTTCCATGGTAGTATGGGGCTGACCCTGTGCTCACCCAGTAATATAAATTCCAGGTAACAAAGAAGGAAGGAAAAGGAGATGGCACTGTTGAAGGATAGGGGTCTGAGTCACCACAGTGGATTTTTTAGGGCCCTCACTTGACATACCAAAGATACTGATGAGAAAAGGCAATGGAGATGCCCAACAACAGCAAGAACACATTAGAGACAGGTGCCAGGTACATTGGGACCATTTGGGGGCCTCCTTCCTTTGGCTTGGGTTGAGAAGAAAATGGTAGCTTGGGAGACACCCTGGTGAACCCAGCCTTTTCCAGAGGGAACCAATGGAGTGGTAGGGACCACAGGGACAAAAGCCGCTGGTGGGGCTGAGCTCTGGGATGCAGAATTTACTGTCCCCTCACATGATGTCTTTCCATTTAGGTGACTGAGGTTCATGGCCAGTTCTGTGACAGCTGCTTTCACTGAGCAGAAATTAGTAAAAAATTGCAGTAGGATTGGAAGGTGTATGGTCCAGTAAGAGCAAAAGCAAAGCTTCCTCTGAGCATCTCTCTGAATGCTAAGGAGGAGGGTGGCTCAGGTGAGAGACATATGTATTTAAATTCTGTAAAGTTATAAGATCTGAAGTCAATGTCCTGGGAGAACAGTGTGAAATGGCTGTTGAGTCCAAATCAGGGCTATTTTTTATTAAATATTAATGCCACACATTTCTGCAAGGCTCCTAGAACAGATGTTAGGCCTGACATTGTGGCGATTTAATTGACTAAGAATATTTCCTGTCATTTGTATCAAAGTCTGGCTTTTGAATATCTGTTAAATCTGAAAATATAAAACACAGGAAGGGATAATTAATACTAAGTTTCCATCCGTGGTTACCTGCTGATATTGCCCCCTAGAGAAGTTGTAGCTTTCTCCTGAGTATTTTTCTTGGAGGCCGAGACAGGCTGAGCTGACCTAGTCTCTGCAAATTGTTCCACTGGGCCTCTACCTGGAGAACAGCCCACGCTGTGAGCGCAATTCTTTGTTTCCTGTTGGTTTTCAGAAGTAAGCAAATTCAAAATAAGCTTTGCTTTCGAGGCAAAAACTCCTAGGGATTCTGACTTTTCCCTTTTTTTTTTTTTTTCTAAATCTAACCCTACCTCCCCAAGTCATCTCCCTCAACATCCTCCTAGATCTCCAACAACAAAAACAGCCATGTAAAGCTCTTCAACAGCCAAATCTTTGCTGAGGGACCTTTTAAGTAGAATCCAAGGAAGTGGATAGAACTTAATTTGAGCAAATTCACAGTGACATAAAATGTGGCTTATGGTGATTTAGCATCAGGAAATATTTGCTAAGTAGAGAGCTCAGGAAAGAACAATCCTAAAATGATTCTTGGTCAGGTGCAGCTCATAATGGGCCTATTCATAGAAAAAAAAGTTTGAGGTCCCTTCCTGACAAAAATTACATTATTTACATGGAAAAATGTGGTCACGTGTTTGCCCTGTAAGGCCATGTTGCCTTACGTTTATTAAATGATTCTGGCCGGCCGTACCAAAGCCTCCGTTACATTCCCAAGGGAGGGCAGCTCACGTAAGAGGGGGAGAAAGGAGGAGATGTGTTATTTTCAGCCCTGAACCTTAAGTCATTGCAGTAATGATTTTAGAGGAAATGAGGCAAAATTGGGCTAAATGAAGACCTGCTGGTGTGGCTAGGGAAGGGCTAAACACTACACCTTCCGTCCCGTGGGCCCGAGCTCTTCCCTCTGCCTGGGGAATTTGCTCTCTGTCTCCAAGGGGCAGGCTGGGCCCACCTGATTGCTTCCCAAACTTCCTTGCTCTCGCATTGCCAAAGCAAGTCGGTGCATGTTCCAGGCTGAGGGGGATTAAATCCCAAGAAGCGTGAGGCACTTTTTGAAGGTAATCCCTAGGAAGTGGAGGAAATGTTGTTGGAGTGACAGAGGACCCAGAGTCTGCCCTGCTAGCTCATGTGACATGAAAAGAGATGACATGGGGGTCCTCAGTTGAGACTCACTGCAACATATTATGGGATGTGCTTCAAGAAAAAAGGACTAGGCCCCTCTGTGTAGAATAATTTAAGGGGCATGTGCACTGTGCCTGAAGGTCAGTCTTGAGAGTGGGAGCCAGTCTTTGAAACTGAGGCCTGATCTCTGAAGGACCTTTGATCAATGCAGATGTGCTTTCTGGGATGTGCCATCAATGAGTCACTGGACACACAGAGTGGATTAGTGGGCAATCTAATCCTAAACTGCCAGTTTGGGATGCCAAGAGCAGGGTCCTGCAGCGGTAGGACAAAGTCGGTAAGTTCTACGGGAGTAGAAAGGAAGGGAAAGTCCTAGGCAAAGATCTTCCTGTTGGGCATCACAGAATCAAGTCCTGGTTGCACGTGGAGCAGGAGGGCTCTGGCCACCTGGAGCCCCAGGAAGAAAGCTACAAAAGAGGATGAGAATGGCCTCAGACACATGTTGCTCTTTCCCAGGAACTGCCCTAGGCAGGGTATGTTGTTTCCCACCCAGATCAGTACCATTGCCATACAGTCCTTTCTCAAGAGAACCCAAACATTCAGCTTTCTTATATCTGTTCTATAGTTAAACAGAAGTGGGGGCCCCAAGCCCAAGCCCCAAAGTTGTCCTAAGAGACATCTCTGACTCAGGAAGACTCAGCCCCTGCCCTGCTGCCCACTAGACACTCTGACATCAGGCCATGCCTTTGCAGCACCAGACCGAGGAAGCAGAAACAGAAGCCCTGGGTGGGAAGTTAGGGGATGTTTACAGACATGGAACCAAAATATAGGAGGAGGCAGGTGGGTGAAATTTGCCTAGGTTGCCTCCATGTGCATAAATCACAAGTTTTAGTTCATTTAGGGGGAAAATCAAGCGTTCCTCAAACAGACCCATTTCCCCCCAGCTTTTTTAATGTGCGTTTTCATGGATTTTGCTTTCAAATCTGCATGAATTATTTTTCTTCTATTAAATATTAATGTGCCTTTCTAAGTAGAAAAAGGGGGCAAATTAGGTCTGGTACACATCTTCCCTGCTACTATTTACTGCTGCTGCGGGATTGCAGCAAATGCCAGCTCCCAGCACATTATTAAATCAGGCCTGCACTGGGCCCAGCTGCTGCACCAGAGCAGCGCTGTGGATGCAGGTTAGACCCAAACAGTGTGGGCACTGGGTCTCTTGGGTGGGGGCTGCCCTGCCTGTCCTCGCCTCTCCCTCTCCATCCTGCATGTCCACCAAACCCGTTGGCCAATTTGCCGTCAGCTGGGTACAGCTCACTCTTCCCGGAGCAGTAATCGAGTGAGGGGGATTTATTTTTTTAAGCCCGTTATTTTTTTCCCCAATGACTCTTTCTACTTGATTAGTTCAGGATCAATATGTCTGGTAGGCAGAATGTGAGAGGGAGGGTGATTTATCACTGTCAGGGGCAGCTCTGGGCTTTGTTCATGTGGCTCTCCTCTGTACAGGGGCTTCCCCCTCCTTGCTCCAACACACACACACACACACACACACACACACACACACACACACACACACACACACACTTCTTTCTCTGCTTTTGTCCTTATCTAAATTCTACTCACTTTTGCCAAGTGAATTCAGTCTCCTCACTGAAGCCCATCTTGAGATCCTTAACTTGTGACCTTCAATGAAACTGTGATGTTTCAAAGGCTAAGTCTTACACGGTGTGGGTTCTGGTTCCCCAGTAGTCTGTGAGTTCCCCAAGGGAAGGGATTATGTCTCAAAAACATGGAGTGCTGTAAAGAATCCCAGAATCCTGACTGTGTGTCCTTTGCAAATGATTATTTAACCTCTACAGACCTGTGTTTTTATCATCATCATCACCACTGTCATCATCATCCTCATCTCTGCTGCTCAGACCAGCGCTTCTCAAACTTTAGTGTGCGTAGGGATTGCCTGGGGTCTGCAGTGGAACTAAGAGTTTGTATTTCTAACAGGCTCTTGGATCATGTCGGTGATGTTCGTCTACTTGTCACGCTTGGAGAAGCAAGTCCCTGTGAATCTTAAGTGAGATAATATGTGTGAACGTGTCTTGTAAAGACCCTAGAGCATTGCTGAACCTTGGATCATCCTTGCCTGTTATTATTATCACCATTTCAAACCCATCAGCAAATCCCATTGGTGCTACGGCAGGAAGGGATCCTGAATCCTGCCCCTTATGATCCTGTATCACTGCCAATGTTGGATGAGCCACCATCACATCTCTTATTAGATATTATTGCAGTGTCTTCCTAAATGGTCTCTCACTTCTTTTGTGTCCCCCCTTTCATGCCCCTTGGGAATTCCTGTGGTCCTTTCTCCACCCAGAAGCCAGTGTAAATCAGATATAAGACTCTTCTCTGCTAAGCCCTCCAGTGGCCTACAGTAGCTTAGTTCATGCGACTCCCATCCTCATTTCTGACTATTGTCCCCCACCTGGTTGCCTCTCACACTTGCACTTTTTCCCTCTACAAGAACATGGTTTACCCCATAATTTTATCAGCCCACTTCTCAACTTCTCTGTCTATAGAGGCAATCGCATCATTCTCTACCCTCTTATGAGGCTTTATTATGTTTTTCATGGCATCTACTACTTGCTACCTAACATTCTATTAAGTATTTATGTGTTGATCTGAGGTCTGTCTCACTGACTCAGAATTAACTCCTGAGGGTGGCCTGGTGCTTTCTGCTCTGTATCTCCAGCATCCGAAGCAGTGCTTGGCAACAAGTAGGTCTTTAGATACTTGCCGAATGAATGAATGAATGAATGAATGATTCTTACTTAATTGAAATGCTATGTACCCCATGCCTGACAGAGTCCATCCTTCATAGGCATTTTCTGGGGCAACCATTGATTGGGTTTCTAAATGGGCAGCCCCTGGATGTCTGTTAATGAGGCAGTTATCATTTTTGCCATGAGCCAAGCACACTAGCACAGGATTGAACTTCATGATTAAAAAATGAAAACCTCTGAGCAAGAAGCAGAGGCAAATGTCTGAGTTCTGGGAAGCAGTGCCAGTAGGAGATGAGAGGAGCCGCAGGTATCCTGCATCTCAGGACCACTTACCTTAACTTAATTGCCTCTTAGTCAAAATGATGCTACTCACACGCCCCAAGGCTCACCACCCAAATGAAACTAAAGCCAAACAACAACAAAGCCAGGCCCTAAAAGCAGAAGGTTACATTTAGAATTGGGGTATCTGGGAGAGTAAGAGCATTGTGTAAATGGGTGCACACAGGAGAGGCCTTCACAAACTGGCTAATGGAATCTCTTTTTACTTCAGTTCATCTAAAATAGCATTAATAAACTCAATCAAATGTGGTGCTACAGTCTGGTTTTATTGGTCATTAACATTTACAGAGCCACGTGAAGTCATGTTTTCCAATTCTGAGATTAGAAGATTTAGCGAACCTAATGACCAGCCTTTAAGAGGGGCCTGTGTCGGAGCGCAGCCGGCAGAACGAAGAGGCCTTTGCCTTCCATCTCCCTCGTGCAGGTTAACTGAAAACACAGCTGTTGCTGACCTTGGGCTGGACTTGACCCTCAGGCAGGGGAGGTGCTGGCAGCTGCCCTGGAGTTCGCTCCCTGCCTGCAATGCCACTGCCTGCATTTTAAGGTTGTAGTTTGGGCTCAGGAGGCTGTCTCGCACATCTAATAGCATTTACCCTTGAAACCTGACTTTGCATAAAGGTTCTGATGCTTTCCTTCTCTCTTCAGAGTAGTCAAGCCATTCACTGTACCATGTTGTGTGATTATAATCTCTACCTGAATGAGATTTTTGGGGGAATGAATTAACTCATCAGAAATAATGTTTGCCAGACCATGTGTCCTGATTCTGGGTTCAAGAAAAAAAGCCACAGGAAGAAAGTAAGTGTGAGAGAGGAGGTGAGAGGGCCAAGGAAAGAAAACCAACCTCTCCCTCCCTGTGTGTGGGATTCTGAGGTAGCTGCTCTGGGGAAACCACAGCGGAAACAGACAAGATCAGCCATGGGCTTGGTTCTTGGTGTGGGATGTGTGCTATTTGGGCCCATCCCAAGGATGGTGAGTGATTCTCTTGGATTTGCACTTAGGGTCCAACAGGGATGTGCTGGTGATATAGCTGACGCCATCAGTGACATTCCCCCTCCTGCCCACCCTTGCCCCACCTACCCTTGTCCCCAGCCTGGGGAGCCCTGTAGAGGTGGTTGCCCAGAAGGGAATGTGATCACCAAGGTATAGTTCTTCCTGAGGCCGATTCTGGTTGCTGCAGCTTTATTTGTTCCTAGCTGTCTAGGCCCGTCCTGGAGAATACACCTGGACTAAAGGGGAGACTTAGTCTGCCCTGTGATTACTGAATTTTCCTAGTTGAGTCTGGGCAATCTGGGTTACAGTTTTCTTTAAATAAGGACTCAAGGAGTAGGGCAGACCACGGCAAGGGGTTGAGATCTGAGTGACACCTGGCTTGGCAAATGAGAGACTGGCCAAGTCCTGTGTTCTCTCTGGGCCTAAGCTTCCTAATGTGCAAAATGAGGACAGATGGCTCATCAAACAGCCTTACGATCTATACTTCACAGCGACACTGGGTGGTCACAAGTGGTCTGAGTGTAGGAATGGTGATGATCATCTCTATGTACAGTAAGAACCTGGTAGCATTGTGGAAGGTGGGTAGAAGAAGGAAGGGATAGAAGACAGGAAGAACATTGAGGAACTCTTGCATAGTTCCAGACCATGGTTTTAATTGCTATTACTTCTTATTTTTTTCCTATCAGAGCTCCAGGACTCCAGACCAATGTTCTCCTGACCACTGCAATTTAGTTTTTAATTTCTGTTGGTTATGGGTTAAAGTGTGTCCCCACCATGCCCTCCCCGACACCAAAAAAAAAAAAAAAAGGCACAACCCCAATACCTCAGAATGTGAAGAAATGCATTTCTGTTGTTTAAGGCACTCAGTTTGTGATGCTTTGTTACAGTAGCCCTAGCAAATCAATGTAATATCTTTCTGCTCTTCTGGTTTCAGAATCTTGGTTTGCTGTGGCCGCCAGCAATCATTAATTTTTTGATCCCAACTTAATTTCTTCTCAATCTCCCCAAAGGTATCAGCTTTTCCACTGTACCATTTAGACTCAGCTTCCTACCTGACTCTTTCTTGGGTCTGTCCCGATATTTTGCATGTAGGTCTCCACTTAGTCTCTGCTGTGTGTGATATGGGGCAGTAAAGGCGGAGGTCCCACAGTGGGAAGCTCTCTTCGCCTCTGTGCCTTCCTTTTCTAACTTCCCCAGTGTTTAACTTCTCATTAACCTTTGAAGCTGAATCAGAAGGCTAGGGGACATGAAGCTCCTTTGATTATTTTTCAGATTTTTTTGTGTATAATTCTAGCATTCTTGGTCCTATTTCAAAACTATCCCAAATGGATTAGCTCTAGGTATGGCTGTAAAGTTGGGGATCAAGATATAATCTGGTGAAACATAACTGAAATACTATGACAGCTCTGAACAATATTAAATTCTCAAATGTCTGAAATACACACAAAAATAAGAGTCCAAAGAGAATTATGATCTCTGCAAACACCTAGTTTCCTTATTGTCAGATTCCCTTGTGGTATTCCAGTATGCATTTTCTCATTAAACTTCTTATTTAATATGGGTACTGGAATTTTATCGTGAGTATGAGATACATTGCTTTGATCATTTCTGGCCAAGCTTATTTTACTAAATGAAGTCAAAAGAGGCACACTTTGCTATCATTCAACAGATGTGCAATGACCTTGTGCTGGGTCCCCCAAACACTCTGCTGGAAATGTAAACATAGTCTCTGTACTGAGTGAGTCTTCATGTAGCTGGGGAGATAAGGCACTCATATGCCAAGCACTTAGAGAACAATTAAATGCTAAATGGTGTGGAACTGGCTTTGGTGCAGCGGGAATCTAATCTATGCATGAAGTGGTTGAGAAAGTTTTTCTGGATAACATGGAACTTCAGTTAGATGCTGAAAAGACACTTTCTTCCCATCTCACTTCTAATTCTCCCTCCTATCTACCTATATTATTGGTTGGTTGATTATGAATCAAACACCAAATAGGAAACATAAAATGGCCCAAGGCCGCAGTGGGTGGGAGAGGTTTTCATCATGGGTGTTGTGATGCAAACTTTATTCCTTTGAAATTTAGATAGATAACACTTAGAAATCATACAAGTAACAGTCTCCTATTAGTCCAGGCTGACTCTTCAGATTCCATTTTCTATACTTTACTTATTAAAAGATCCACAATTTTCTAAGATATGCATGAAATTTAAATGAGGCCACTGGGAGCTCTTTTTCCATTTTCCTGGTGGAGGAGATGGGAGACATGTTCCCAGTTTAGAATTTGCACAGATGTGTTTCCAATAAGGCACAATCAGACCTCACGTCTCCATTGTCCCCTTCCCATTAGCCACGAGGTGCTGTAGATGAAGTGTGAGCTCACATGCAGGGTAATAATGTCATCGTTTGCTTTTCCTCTCCTCATGTGGGAAGGGCCTTCATTTTGTTTTCCTCACAAAGGTGCAGATTTAATTTGAAGTTGGGAAAAAAGAGGAAGGAAAAACAATTCTCCAAAATGTGAGACAGCAATTCTCTGTAATAGGAACCACATTTTTCCTCTAAATTATGGTACCTCAGGGTCCCTGTGCAAGGGTTGGGAGGTGATGAAGGTAAGCTTTGGGAGGGTTTGGGGAGTTGTGGTTGATATGCTGGCCCATCTGGGCTCACATCTCTTGGGTTTCTTGGGATTCATGGAATATATCTGGCCACAGTGAAATGTGAGAAACCCTTTAGAAAAGTGGCCATGGAAATAAGTGGCAATGAATATTTATGTGTCTAGACTAAAGGTCAGAAGACTTTTTAGTTCTCAGGGCCATTAGTGAGGTTAAATAAGGTCTGTGAGGACTGTAGGTTCCAATGGCAGGGCTAAAGTGTAGGTCATGGGGATGGAATGAAGTAGATGGGTTGAAGGGAAGTGAAGAGATAGAGATTCAAGAAGAAAAAGGGGTACAGGGAAAAGGTGTTCATGAAGGATTAAACTAAAAGTTGTAACCAGCAGTAACTTCTGGCTCTACATTAGGTTAAATCGTTATCCTTGATTTAAAGCAGGATTCCCATAGTTTAACATATGATTTTAAAAGATGCTTGGGTTTTCCTACAGTTTTATTCTTAAGGGGTAAAGAGGGATGATATAGGTTATTGGGGGGTCAGGATTGATAGAGCCTGGGGAACTCTAAGTGAGTCCTTCCAAGTGGGACCTTTCTTGAGTCATGGGGCCGGGGTGAGACCGTGGTAACTGGCATGCTGAGACCAACCAATGAAACCTCCAAGACTGTCCCTCTCTCACCCCATTCCCTTTGCTGCCTCCCTCTTCCTGTCATGGGGTCACTTTTACTGGGTATTGTTGGACATCCTGACACTGAAGGGGAAAATAGTTTCTGACTTTCCAGCAACAGCTGTTCAATAAAATCTTGTTTGGAAATATTTGGAACATGTTGGACAATTAACCAAAGTGATTTTCCTCCAAAGAGAAAACAGAAAGATTTGGAGTGAGATTATTTGAATAGTATTAAAAAAACTACCCAAGATAATGTCCTTCAATACAGATTTTAGTCTATACAGTGCAAGGATTTCTCTTTACAAGCAAAGTTTAAGAGATAGAGGTTTTGTTTGTTTCTTTGTTGTTTTTATTCTTTATGCTTATTTCAAGTTTTTTTTTTGAACTCTAGGACTACTTAGTTCATCCATCCATCCATCCATCCATCATCTATCAGCAAATGTTTGTAGGGAGTTTCCTTTGTGGCAGGAATGGATCTAAGCACTGTTAGTAGAGAGATGAATGAGAAATGATTCCTGCCCTCGTGGAGCTCATTGTCCAGTGGGAGAGAGAGATGTAAGCATTAATTACAACAGTGTGATGAATGCTGCAGTAAAGTTCAGAGCGGGGTGCTCAGCTGCCCTGCAGAGCTATAGGGCAGTGATCATCTATTTTACCTGAGCTTTCTAAAGGTCTTTGATCCCTCCAGGAGTAAACTCTGAGCCCCAAATCTCAGGGGTTCTGGCTTAGGTGTAGCTTTAAAATAAGTCTTGCAAATTGCAGCTACTACTGATTCAAGGACAGTGGGGAGGGAGATGACTGGGAGATTTATTTCCAGGGTTCATGAATTCCTGAATTTGTGTCATCTTGGCTCTCTTTCCTCCTTAGGGTGTAAATATGCTCTAATATGGCAGTACTCCATTCCTGCTCTAGCCTATCTCCAACCCATTGTTTTTTTTTTTTTGAGAGGGCATCTCTCCTATTTATTGATCAAATGGTTGTTAACAACAATAAAATTCTGTATAGGGGGGTCAATGCTCAATGCACAATCATTAATCCATCTCAAGCCTAATTCTCGTCAGTCTCCAATCTTCTGAAGCATAACGAACAAGTTCTTACATGGTGAACAAATTCTTACATAGTGAATAAGTTCTTACATGGTGAACAGTACAAGGGCATTCATCACAGAAACTTTCGGTTTTGATCCCGCATTATGAATTATAAACAGTCAGGTCAAATATGAATATTCGTTTGATTTTTATACTTGATTTATATGTGGATCCCACATTTCTCCCTTTATTATTATTATTATTTTTATTTTTAATAAAATCCTGAAGTGGTAGGTAGATGCAAGATAAAGGTAGAAAACATAGTTTAGTGTTGTAAGAGAGCAATTGTAGATGATCAGGTGTGTGCCTGTAGACTATGTGCTAATCCGAGCTAGACAAGGGCAATAAAACATCCACAGATGCAGAAGCTTTCTCTCAAAACGGGGGAGATGAGGATCTAAGCTTCACCACTGTTCCCCGATTTCTCACCTGATGGCCCCCCTGCGACTGTGCCTGTCTTAGGTTGTTCCTCCCTTGAGGAATCTTACCTGTCTCTGGCTAACCAGTCATCTTCCGGGGCCATACAGGGAAATGTAAAGTTGGTAAGTGAGAGAGAAGCAATATTGTTTGAAAAGGTTAGCTTTTGACTTCTTTGCAGATTTATGCCCTGTGGCTTCTATGCCCAGCACTTGTCTCGAGGTATCTTTACCACTTGGAGGAATTATGATGCTCGGTAAATTCGATATGAGGCATGAATTCTATTTAAGGGTTGTAATTAGGAAGGAAGAAGAAAGCTACAGAGGTAGCATATGGAAGAAAACATGGGAGGATTGATTATTTCTTTGACATATCTTCTTGTAGAGTACCTTAAGCATGTATAGGTTTTAAACTACTAACTAACTTGTGCACACATATTAACATAATAGGAATACGGTGACATAAACTAAGCAAATCTATAATTACCAGCCATCTCCAGTGAAGCCAAGAAACTCAGTTAGGCACCCTAGGCATTTGTGAAAATTTGTCTGTGATATGATGGATATTGTCCAACTGTACTTGAACAGTCTGAGAGAAATCAGACAAATTAAAGCAACCCATTTCTGGGATCTGTTCACATCCTATATGTTCTTTTAACCGTAGATAGTCTATAGTCATAAGATTTTGGAGCGCTACAACTTGCACCCCTCCCAACTCCTGGTTGAGTTCCAACAGTCCAAATCCACTCAAATTCGTTGTCTCACTGTATGCACATGCCAGCCTAGACATCTCCCTCCTCATTCCAGTGGCAAGTCCAGGAAATGGTGGGATGGATGCAGCCACAACCGCAGCATCGCCTGGATCCCTGTGGAGGCTTTTTGATAATCATCCCCCGGCACGAGTCCTCCAGAGAGTGCTGATGCTGGAAGCTCCTCCTCATATCGTATCTTAGTTCATTTTTTGTGTAGCCAAGCTAGGCCTTGATCTTCTGCATAAAAACAAACAGACCCTTTGCCCACACTTTGACATGCCCTCTATACCACTGTGTAGAACTCATTGGAGGTCAGCACACAGGAACTGCTTTATTTTTTATTTTTATTAAGAGAAAGGAATATTATCAGAAAAGAGTACCTCCATAGCCGATCATCTGACACCCTTTAAGTGATCAAAATTAAGGATATTTAAAGCATGCGTTAATCTTTGATTTACCAATAGTTTTATCCTATCAAGGAGTAATCCCCCTTTTCTTTCTTTCTTTCTTTTTTTTCCTTTTTTTTTAATCTTTAATCTACACTTACATGAAGAATACTATGTTTACTATGCTCTCCCCTATACCAAGTCCCCCCTAAAAACCACATTACAGTCACTGTCCATCAGCATAGCAAAGTGTTGTACAGCCCTCCCTCCCCTTTCCCCCCCCATGCATGCTAATCTTAATACCCCCTTTCTTCTCCCCCCCCCTTATCCCTCCCTGCCCACCCATCCTCCCCAGTTCCTTTCCCTTTGGTACCTGTTAGTCCATTTTTGTCCAACCCACTGTTTAACTTGATTCTTTGGGAGACTTGTCCTTATCCAAAGAGTTTCACTAAACCCTGGAATGGGGTGGGATTGATTGGGTCCCATATCCCTCACTCCACCCAAAGCTGGTCAAACAGCAGCTGCCAAGAGCTTAGACCACGTTGAGCAGATACACTGCAATTTCTCCAGCTTCTTTTTTGTTATTATTAATCCAGAGACTGCAGGCTATCCAAAGCCAAGCTGTAGTCAGGAGGAGAAGAGGATGGGCAGTGACCACAGGCCCTCCTGGCAGGGTGCTCAGGAGGAAGGCAAATGCCTTCAAACACTCCAGGGGTTTTGTTTTGTTTTGGTTACTAGTAACAAGAATAGGAAAAAGGAAATAAGACATTGGGAAAACTTTTTTGTTACTGAGTTTTGAGAATTTCCAGTAAGAGATTTCTGTCATAGTGGGAAAGGTGCTCTTAAAGATCCTACTGAGAAGGATTTTTAATGGTGTTTGTTACTGAAGAGAAGCTTTTGAACCAAAGGAAAGGGAACCTTCTAGATTCACACTTCACCTTGAATGCATGGCTTAAGCATCGGGGGTTCCAATGGCGGGGCTAAAGTATAGGTCATGGGGATCGAATGAAGTAGATGGATTGAAGGGAAAACTTTGGTGTAGAGAGAATATTTTCTTTAGTAGTTTAATGCTCTCCTGAAATGTAAATTTGAGTTTGTTAGGGTCATTGAAAAGTTGAGCTTCTTGGCAGACATTTGTGTGAATTATGGTTGAAGCATATTACTGAGCCTTTCAGTGACCCTGAAAATGTGATATTTTAGCAGTCAAGGCAGGAAAGAATTATCAGGACCAGCTAAAATAGGGGAAGATGGAACTGATATTTTTGATGTCCTAGACCCTAAATTTGTTTTTTGAAGTATTGTTGATATGCAATCTTGTATTGGTTTCATGTATACAACACAGTGGTTCAACAGTTCGCCATATTATTAAATTCTCACCCCACCCAGTGCACTTACTATCTGTCAACATAGGAAGATGTTACAGAATCATTGGCTGTATTCTTCATTCTGTACTACCATCCCTGTGACCAACTTATATTGGTTGAGAATTTTTGTGTCTCTTTATCTCCCTCACTCTCCCCATCCACCTACCCCATCCCCTCTCCCCTGGTAACCACCAGTCACCTAGAAGCTAAATTTAAAGGCAAAACAGAATCTTAAAAAGCATAGTGATTGCTTTATAAGCTGTCACATTTAGGGCAGTAAGGGCCTGACTTTTGGGAAAACAGGGTTGGAATTTTCAAGTTTTGGAACTTGAAGGAGTATGTAGGAATGTAAATGACACCTAGCCACCCCAATGACTGGGGTGCATAGGACTCAGGGATGCTTACCAGCCCCGTCCCTCACTGTGTCATAGAAGTCCTGCAGCAGAGACCACAGCAGGTCCGATGGGCCCTTTAGGAGCCTGGTTCTGGGCAGGGGCATAGGAATTGGCAAGTTGCAGTCAATACTGCTTGCATAAAGCTTTGAGACCTCCTGAAGGAAGGTACCACAGCAGTTTAAACCTCTTTTTCCACATTGGGCTGGCCCCTTCCCCAAAGTGAGGATATACCTCACCTGGTGTACTCGTCACTGACTCTGTGCCAACCTCCCTCCCCTGCCATACCTACCCTTAGGCCCAGCCCGTGATGGGTCCTGCCTTGCTTGAGCCTTACCCAGCATCTGAATAACTCTTGAGATTTATTTATTTTTGATTATTTAAATCTTAGAGCCACATTAATTATCAAAGGAAATCTGAGTGCCCTACCCAACTGAAACCAGAAAAAGATTGTTCAAGATGAAACATCCCAGAGTCTAATTCTGGTAGTTCACATTTTTATTAAAGATTATTTCCTTCTGCTGATATGTACCAACATGCCTGTTGCAGCAACTTGAGGAATGCGTACTGACTCTGTGTGAAAATATTTATCTCTTGTCTGACCCACTCCATCCTGAATCTTCATCAGATGGTATTTTCTATATAAGCCCCACCGGGGCTCTATGCCTTTGTTCATGCTGTCCCTTCTGCCTGGAGTGTCTTACTTCTATGTCTTTTTCTGACAGGAGTCACATCGATTCCATCTCTATATCACAAGTGTCCATCAGAATGTTTGGTATACTGCAAGTGTCCAAGTGAGAGACCAATTTAGTGACTATTTGATAGAATGGGAAGGCTTGTGATGGGAAGTCATGGACGATGAAAACACTTAATAATGCCCAATCAAAATCAAATAATTCATTTTTAGATTTTGGAAGAGAAGTAGCCTTTGGGAAGGCAGAAGGGAAGAAATTACAGGTGGGGTAAACTGAAGGATCAAAGGTATGGGGTTTGGGTTAAGGGGAGATGAGACTAGGGTGGAAGGTGTACTGAAAGAAACAGTAGGAGATAATGTTTGGAGACCCATATTATTGAGTCCCTTAAGAACACTCAAGGAGATGAAATAGGGAATGGTAGTGCTGAAAGTACTTACTTAAGAAACCACATGATACATTTGGATTCAGGAGACACAGTCTAAGGTGGAGAGGAGTGTCAGTGGCAGCTGTATGGGGTGGGGGCTAGTGTGGTGTAAAATGGGCTATTGTGAGTCAGTAAGAGTGGGGAGGGTTCATCTGGGAGCAATTTGAAAGGAAGAAATGCCAGACTTAGTTATGGATGCCTATAGGAGAGCTGAGGTTCTTCTTATTGACTGACGTGGTGTGAATAACATCTAAAAGTTTGGAGGAAGCATGTTATAAATAAATATAAGTCAACCTCCAAGATTTTCTTTTATGGTCAACCACCAAGCCCTAACTTGTGAGGGCAGACAGACTTTGAATGACACATCATTCTGGATCCCTGGCTGGGCTCATCTTGGCAGTTCTGGCACCAATCTTTTCTTTATCTAGTGCAGAAAATGTTAGAAGTTTTTCTGCTGATTCTAGATTTAAAATGCTGCAAAATTTCCCTTCTGAATTATGTATCTATCAACAGTCATACCTTCTCTAACACTACATATTATCAAGTATTTTAATCTTTGTGTCAGTGATAGGTAGAAAATGGTATCTTGTTTCAATCTCATTTGCATTTCATTAATAAATGATATTAAACATTATTTATGTATAAATTAGCCATTCCTACTCTTTTTTTTAATATATATGCCTATGATTGCCCTCTGCCTGTTTTGGAATGGGTTTCTTTGCTCGCTTTATTCAGTTATAAAAGCTCTTTGTTTAAGAACAAAATAAAGTTTTGTTCACCAAAACTGATTTCCAAAGCCTAAATTCTCATAGATTTTATATTTATGTGGTTTATCAAACAGGCAAGTCTGCTAGTATTATGGTGTTTAGAAACATCCAAAATCCACCTTTTTAAATCTTCAACCAGTTTTTAAAAAAATATTTAAGTCTAGGGTGCTAAATTAATGAAGTAAAAGTACCAAAAATATACCCTGATGTTTTCAAATCTGTGTGGTGATTCCACCTCTAATCTGCCCAGAAATAATATAGTGAGGAAGAGTTTGAACACAATTTCAGCCTTTCCTTTTCATTGTCTAAGATCATGTCCAAAGGGGAGTGGTGGAGGAGTTGACAGATCAAATCTCTGACAAACGTTTCCATCTTGGTTATCCTGCTCTGATCTCCTTAAGGGAACTTGACAACCCCAACTGACCATTACACCTCTTATGGGCTCAACTGTGTGCCCCCCAGACTCACATGATGAAGCCCTAACTCCCAATACTCAGAATGTGATTGCGTTTAGAGAAAGAATTAAGGCAAAACAATGTCATAGGGGAGGGTCCTAATTCAGTAGAACTGGGGTCCATCAAAGAGGGGATTAGGACACAGACATACAAAGGGGAAAAGACCATGTGAGGGCCCAGGGTGAAGGCGGCCATCCACAAGCCCAGGAGAGAGGCCCCAGGAGAGACCAGCACTGCCCACACCTTGATCTTGGATTTATAGCCTCTGGAACTGTTTGAAAATTAATTTCTATTGTTTAAACCCTCCAGTCTGTGGTACTTTGTTATGGCAGCCCTAGCAAACTGGAACAATGTCCTACGAAAAGTATCCTAACCTTCACCAATGGGCTTGGAGATCAAGTACTAACATAGGAAACTGTGGGTTAGAGAAACATCTGTCCTGGGCTATGAAGAGGTCCCCCCTGCTCATTTCACCTCCAGCAGTTTGTCAATGAAAAGCATGCCTAATTCCAGGACATATATTTGGGATTATAATTTCCCCAATTTTATAGAATGGGAAAGCTCTAGTGTTCATAGCCACAGTCAGGCATTCCTAGGCACATACTCATCTAAATTGGTTTCCCCCACTGGGCCACCAGGATTTAGGCCCCATGTCTGGAACATGCCCTTGGATGAGATGCATGAGGGGCATGTCTTTATAATAAGCATGCCAGTCTGATGGGAAGAGCACAAGTATGGTTGTCAGAGACCCAGACGTTAGTCTCGATTCTGCCACAAACTTCCTGTGTGGCCTCAGGCAACTAAATTTATCTGTTCAGAGGATCCTTGTGTAGACCTTGTGAGTGGTTTTCAGACTCAGTTCCATGGAACCCTAGAGTGCTCCATGAAAAGGTTTTAGTAGTTTTGCAAACTTTTCATTTGAATAATCCTTGTAGAATATATTTTAACTATTTAAATATACTACAATAAAAATAACACACAGTGTGTTTTATTTCATATTTTAATATATAAAAACATTAGCATATTAAAATGTGCTGCTAGGTTAACTTACTTGGAATGAACGTCAGGATAAAACCCTGCCATCTGGGTATATATATTTGATGAGGGATATTGATATCCTTCAGTGGTCTTTCTGTCTGTCTCTCTTAAATTCTGACATGACTGCTGCATGTCTCTACTGATATAAAATTGCACAACAGTGACTGTGTCCACAGTACACTTGTACCTGCTCAAGCTTATTTTCATTTGTTCTCCTCGTGGCATAAGACTGGTTTGTGCACCCACACCTGAATCTCTCACATCTTGAGCACATCACATTAGAGCTAGAATGGGTGCTTCTCTTCTTGCTTTGTGATTAGAAATTCAAGAATTTATTAGATGTTACCAGCAATTCAACTTTGAAACAGATATTTCCTGTGACTTTTCTCACAAGTTTCTGGATGAATTTAGTTGAGCAGAAACCCAATCTTTAAGGCAAGTTGTTTTAGAACAAACCAATACAAAACTATTGTCACATTCAACTACTTAGCCAGATGAATCAGTATTTTCTAAATATTGTGCAACTAAACCAAAATGAAATAATAAATTAGAGGCTAAGGATAATATGATTATGATAATTCCAAATTTTTACATCTATCAAATCAGTCTCAGAGTTGTTAGCAGTATATGTTATACTATATATATATGGCATATATGAAGTCACAGAATGAATATATTCAAATGAATTGCTGCTTTTGTTTGTCTTAAACATTAGTATTCCACATAAGATGTCATTTTTTATTCAGAGTATCTTAGCTTCAAGAAAAGCCACCAAGTCAGATGACCTCCAAGATCCTTGCAGCTCTAACACCCTGTAATCTTCCAAGGTGGGTGTGAGCAGGATGCAGGAGGGGTGAGTCAGGGCCGTGATGGGTGGCTGGTTGTCAGTTTCAGGGTTCAGCTTGGGAGCTTCCCTCTACCTTATAGAGACGACTGAGTGGTACACCTCCTGGGGCATTGCATCCCGTTGAGATTTTAAATTTATGAATAAATGGTCCCAGAAAAACCACATGGTGCATAGGAAGTTATCAAAGATTTGTAAAAATATTTTTACAGGTATTAGTATCATTATTTTGAACCTTGCTAAAATTCCATTAAAGGTTATTTCATTTCCCTGTCACCTCTGCTCTGAAACATACCTTTTCTGGAGGTGGTACTGTCAGGGTATGGGAGACGTAGGGCCTGGGGCTGGGGCTGGGGTAGCTGGGTATGTCAGGCAGTAGACTGGCACAGCTCTCTTGCAACTGATGTAGGGGCTGTGCATAGTCAGAAACAGGGGCCTGGGTTTGTTTCAGCAGTCACCTTAGAAGTCCCCCTCACCAGAGCTCAGTGTCTTCTAAGACCTTTCCCAAATATGAGGCACTGAGGCCTGTCTGTGACTACTGGCTCTGAAAGTGGCCCTCAAAGGGGTCCTGCAAAACAAGAAGAGATAGAACAACGAGGAGCTGGGGCCACACATTTGTCCGCACCTGCCTTTTCTGATGGCTCCTCCCCATAAGGTGAGAAATAAGGGGCAGAGTTTGAATGCTAGCCTGTGGTAGAGGATTTCAGGATGGAGTTTTCTGTCTGGAAAACTAGTTGGGCTGAAGTAATGCTCTCCTGGTATGTGTTAGGATAAATGTTCACTTACATAAAAGCAAAAGTGGCTTAAATAAGACAGACTTTGTTTTTCTTTCACATAGTAACCTGGAAGCAGGAGGTTGAGGGCTAGTGTTGGGCTCTGTTATACAAGACTGTCCAGAGACCGAACTACTTCTATTTTGCTTTCCTCCACCTTTAAGGTGTTGCCCTTATGTGACTGATCCACAATGGCTCCCCTACATCCATAACACAGGAAGTTCAATACAACACTTCCACTCACATCCTCTTATCCAGAATTTGGTCATATGGCCAGACATTGCTGCAAGGGAGGCTGGAAATATAGTCTTTATTCTATGTTGTGTGCCTAGATAAAAATAGTGGGTTTTATTACTTTGAAAAATAATGGAAGAATTAATATCGGGGTGTAAGTAGCTGATTCTTCTAGGGTTTTTAGTGAAGCATGAATCACTGTGCTACTAGTTGGAGCTCTGCAAACACATTGCCATCGCCACAATCAGTAGACAAGGCTGGGGGACATAGTGTGCAGAGGGGGAAGCCTGGCAGTCCCAGGTCTAATGGTTTGCACTTTGATGCTGCCTTTATCAGTATTTGTTTTTCCCAGAGATCAGAAATTCTGGTTTCTACTGACTTCTGCAACTCCTTGAGGATATCAAGTTGAGAAGGGCTGATCTAGATTCTCAAAGCATCCCAATAGATGATATATAGATCAGAGAATTTCACACCATGTCTGGAGTCCCTAAGATTCTCTGGATTTCTCAGGCAGGTGGAAGAAATGGAAAACAAGGTCTCTTTAACATAAACTCATGCTCTACTAGGCAGACCAGCCATTGTGTCTCACTCTTACATATTTTTTATCTATTTGTTTATAAGATTTGGGGATTAAAAATACAGTTTTTATACTTCTGCTAGGCCATCAGAATTGAAATGCTCATAATTCAGAAAGTAGATATTAAATAATATATTAAATACTAAGCCTGTAACGGGTGATTTGCCTGTGTGATGGGTGATGGCCTTGACCATGTTTTTGCAAGGAGACTATTCAAAAATAAGAGAAAAATGCCAGAGTTGAGAAATTTAAACTATCCATGGGAACCTATAGTTCTGAAGAAGCAATTATGTAATGCTTTAAAATGTGCAGAACATTCCTGCATTTATTCCCTCCCTTGACTTCATTTACAGGTAAAGAAACAGAAAGAAGCACAGAGAGGTTAACTGACTTGCCCAAAGTGGCACAGTTAATAAGTGCTAGAAATAGGAGCAAACTCTGGCTTTTGGGATCTTCAGTATGCCCATCCATTACCCTACATTTGCTTGTACCCATTCCTGGGATGTAAATACCCACCCCTAGGGCACTGAGACCTGAGCCACTTCTTCTTGTGAGCCTGGTTTCTGCTGGAGCAGTAAGCAAATAGTCTTACCATCTAGGCCTCTGCGCTTCAGTCCTCTCTTCTTTCCTCCCTTCCAGCATCCATCAAAAGTCTACGATATATCAGATACCATCTTAAGGGGCTAGAGATATAGTGGTAAACAAGACCTACAGGATCTTCATAGACCTTATTAACAGATTCTAGTGGGACCTGTGAAAAATGAAAGTACAGCTAAACAGATACAGCATTTTCACATAGTGACAACTGCTATGACAAAAATGTAATTGGGGTTACAGAGTGAGAATGGCAGGGTGGGAGCCGAGAGTCTATTTCAGTTGGTGGCCAGGAGAGGATGAGTTATGTATGAGTAGAGACCTGAATGAAGGGAGGGATAAGCTATGAAAATATCTTGAGAAAGAGCACCCCAAGATGTTGGAAGAGCAAATAAATAATATGCTCAGCACAGTCATGCAAGATGATCAGTGGGGTAGGGGGTATAAGCAAGACCTTTTTAGATTATTTTGTTTTATGATGCAGGAGAGACAGAAGGTAGCTAATTTTCAGAAGCAAAATTTCTGAGTAGTTGAGGGGATGAATTCTGTGCATAATTAGAGAGGTTGGCCTTGTAGGAGGGGGGACAGGTCATCACTGGGATGGGAGGGAAGGGACAGAAGATGGAAACAGATCTGGAAGGGTTGGTAGATTTGATGGGAAAATGAATTAATTCTTTTCTGGTTGGTTCTATTTTGTTAGTAATAATTTCAGGTGAATTCAGTGAAGTGGGAATAAGGAGAGGAAGGGACTAATGGTTCTTGAGGGTGGTGAGAAAGTGACTTTACTAGCAAATACAGAAGGGCTGTTGATTGGCGGTATGGGCCCACCTGAAGTCTGCTGTCTTCATCTTAGGGGAGCCCAGTCAGCATGGCTGTATAGTTTTTCCAGTTATGCCTGGATGCCAGGGAGATGTAAGCAGAAAGGTGAATCTAACCATGTGCTGGGCATTCCCCGTTTGCCTGTTTGGACCGATTCTCCATCCTTCTTCACCTGGCTTGTTCTGGGAGGCTGCCATTTGTGAATGAATCAATGGACTCGCTGGCCTCTGAGTTGGGTTTGGCCAATGGCAGGCACAGGCAGAGACTGGCAGGCAGGAGGCAGTGAGGTGCTTGTATCACTGCTGCACTCCCTCCCCAGTGGCCTCTGGTAGGTGCAGCTACACCCCTTGGTGAAGGCCCTAGCTCCTATCTGGCAGCCCTCTCATAGGTTCCAGAAACCATTCCCTCTTCTAAAACTTTCAAACCTGTGGCTGGTAACTACTGCCCACTGCTGTTAGCCTTAGGGTGTTGCCCTATTCTTTACTGTTTTCCCTTTATCTGCCTTCATTTTCAGAAACAGTCCCTTTATTAAACTCTCATTTGCCCTCTCTTTGTTTCATCATTGACTTGGTAAGTCCCTGAGTGAGGCATCCTAACAGAGGAGAAAGGAACGTGGCATTTGTGAGTACATGCAAAGGAGAGCTGGTGATGGAAGAAGGACTCTAAGCTGAGTAAAGAGAAAAATGAGCGAAGAGCAGGGTGGAGAGACTGAAACGAGTCTCTAGTGGGGCAGTCCCAAGGGGGTCAAGGGATTTGGAGGGTTGGGGTGGTAGAATGAATGAGCTGTAAATTGAGGGTCATCCTAAGAGAGTACAGTGCTTACAACAGGAAATTTGTCCTTGATGCAGTCAGTTACTGATAATAACAATATCAAGGTCACTGGTTCTTAGCCTTGGCTGTGTATCAGAATTGCCAGGGGAGCTTGTAAAAAGTACTGACTGGTTTTACCTTCAGACCTTGTGACTACAATCAGTCTGGTGTGGGACCAGGGAAGTTTAAGGAACTGTCTCAAATAATTCAGATGTGTGGCCAGTGTTGGTAGGGTTTGACCGTGGGAGTGGTTGGCCGAGGTGGATAGAGGAAAATGATCCTTAGCAGGTAGACCCAGGAAAATGATTGAGCAACTGAGAGGCCAGAGGCTTAGGAGAACCACCCACGTGAAGTCACTGGGAGTGGTAGCAGGGTCCATGGTGGAGGGACTTCAGTGAGTCAGAGACTACAACTGGGAGGTTGGTAGGGGTTGAAGAGCTTGGGTGTTTTAGATTCTTTGGGTAAAATCTCTGGCCCGGTCCTCTCTCTGAGCACAGGGTCAATGTCCAAAGCAAGGTTACCTCTGGATAAAGTTCTGTTTGGTTTACGCGACACTGTCCCAGCCCATCTCCATCTTTGGGTTTCATTATTTGCTTTCTTCGCTGCTGGTGTTTGGGGTACCACATATGACTCGGCGCCTCTGCAATGCTTGTCCAGATTTAATTTTCTTGAGTGCTGACTCCATTCCTTGATCTTTTCCAACCTTTATCTTCTCATAAAAAATATCCCTTTCCTCTGCCCCAGTCCTTGAGGGCTCTCTTGGGGGACTGATAAATCCCCAAAGCTCACTCCCACTCCCAAAAGCTCATTGCTACCTCATACCACCCGGTAACAAGCTTGTGTATTGATAGGGGATTTCCATACTGTAACATACAAGGTAAGACAGTCAGGTATACATAATCATTCAAATCCTCTCCATAGCCAGGTCAGTGCATGTAATACTGCCCAGTTTGTAAGAATAACAGGCTTTTCAGCTAGAGGTTTCATCCTCTCTTTTATTTTCTATATGCATGCCATTGTGGGGCCATTTAAATCAAATTCTTCTCTATAGCTGAGCACAAAACCTGCATATTTCTGGTTTTGCTCTTTCTGGAGATAATTTCTGCTGTTTAATGAGATCTGAGAATGAAGTCAGGCATGAGGAGGAGAAAGGTCACAGTGTGTGCTCAAAGGTATATTAACTACTGTTGGAGCTGGCATCGGTCTCCTTCCAAGAGGACAATATTAAGCAGCAAATAGTAAATATGTTCAATGGCACTTTATTGCAAGTAGGACCATTTACAATGAAATAAGAATATGAGAATGACTTCAAAGAGAAAATGGGAGTGCTTACAAATAGAACACATCTTACCGGTTAGAGTGGGAATGTGATTCCAGTCAAGGTTAATGGGGAAACAGTTAATGAAGGGTACAGATTCCAAAGCTGCATGATGCCATATTGTACCTCACAGAGGTAATTAATACTAGAGACTCTGGCTAAATGGACACATTATACACAGCAGACAACTTGAAATTCTGCACACCATATAGAGAGGCTCCTCTGGATGCTTTGTGACTCACCCTACCACTGGCAGTGACATTCGAGGCTGTGTTTTCCATCCCTTTTCTTTGCAGAGCTGGTGTGATACTGGGGGAAGAACACCAGACAGGGGGAAGGGAGAAGGACTGCCAGTCCAGCCTCAGTGACTAGGAGGTTGTTTGGGACGTTGGGCGAGTTCCTTCCTACTTCTCTTAGGCTCTGTTTCCTCCTCTGTTAAATGAAAGGGTTGGATAGGATTATCTGTAAACTCTTTTCCAGTTTGAATTCTGAGATGCTCTGCACTTCATTTTTATGCCACCTTTGTCACTTATCTATCTGCTCTGTAACTGTAGATAGGGATATAGCTGAGTAAAAGATTGCATATACAAATTGAGATGTGGATGGACATTTACCTATGTTAACCTGTTGGTGGCACACACCATATTAGGAATTAATTTCTATCATGCCTTTGAAATGGCATAACCTTAGAGATTGATTTCAAAAAAGTTTCTATTTCTACCCTCAATGTTCATGTTTTTCAATCCTTCTCACAGTTTTTCCCCAGAAGGTAAGCTAACAGGCCTGAGGTTACCTGTAGAATGAAAATGCCTGGGATTAAGGTGAACCTGGGGTAAAGAGACCCCTTTACCTGTTGGCTGTGGGGTTATCTGTCCCTAAGAGGCGCTCTCTTTGCTCATTCCCTTGCTCTAATGCCTCAGGCGGGAGAATAAGCTAAGGCTCTTGTCGTGGCAGGTGAGGGGCTGAATGGGGATCATATTACATCCTTTCCGTCTAGCTGTCTCCTTTGGCTGTCTGGAATCTCCCCCATTTACCTCCTTGAGTAGCGGGGCTTAAAAGTGGGGCATTTGCGCATACAGAGTTTTCATCTACTGATCATCTTATTGACAGGCATTGCGTCAGCTGAGCAGCTTTCTCTCTGTGTCCAGGCCTGTTTGTATGTGGCATCCGGAGGGCAGATTCCATTCTTATCCCAGCTTCAGAACTCACGCACTGCTGCTTTTTTAAATTCCCAGGTGCACCTTGTGTATTTCTCCCTTTTTACCTTCCCACTACCTGTCTTTACTCTTTGTCTGCCCCTCTCAAAAAGAAGAGAAAACAAAAAAGCATCCCCTTCTAGGGTGTTGAGAGATAACTTTGTTGTGCTTAATGAAATAGCTAAGACAGGCCTGCCAAATCCCAAATTTGGGTGGCGAGGGGAGTCCAAGGAATGACTGTGTTACACACTGAATCTCCAGATCCTACCTTTGTCCACGAACAATGGGAAGGAAAATCTTGGAGGGTTGGTAGCCCTAGAGCCAAGTTACCACATGACATTGACAGCTGCAGAATTGTACCTATTGATTGTGGTGTAGGAGAGAATGCTTCATCAACCTTTAATTGAACCAATTCCTAAATAGTACAGGGTCAGCTCTCACTGTGGTATTGGGTCTGAACACCTCTTTAGCAGTTTGTCCCATTCTCTGGGTTCTTGAGCTTGGTCCTCAGCTGCGAGTGTCCATGAGAATCCCCAGGGGAGTGGTTGAAACTACAGGAGAGGTTGCCTTACCCAGTTGACAGATTCAATGTCTGGACAGGAGCCTGGGTAATTGTATCTTTAATAAACTCCCTTTTTAAGGTCATTCTAATGAGCACAAATGGGTACTCAGAAGCTTCAGGAGGATTCCATTGCAAATTAAGAAACAATGTTACCAAGTTAAGTGGACAAGGAAATGCTGGAATTGTGAAATAATCATATACATCATCTTCTGTGGGAGGGGATCTGGTTGCATGGACATGAGGAATGCATCAGCACTCTCTTTGCTTAAGGACATTGCTCTTTCTCTTTTTTATTGCTCTGTTGCTTGCTTCATTTCAAGGAACAATTGGACTTTCTTGAAGGAGTCCATCATTTAGGTACAGTTTCCCCTCAGACTCCATTAGAGGGGACACTTGCCAGTCATCACCATGGATGTGTTGGTGAATCTGGCATTCACTGAAAGAATAAATTGGATTTCATTACATGATACTGTATAATGTGGGTGACCTCCTCCCATTGTTTTGTTGGGTAGATGCTCAGACAGCTCTGATTTTGATTTCCTGGTAATTGCTTCCTCATGGATTCAACCTTTTTTTTCAGTTCCAAACAGATGCCTCCACCAATCCCTTGTTGCCATCGTCAGCCTCCCTCAAAGCCTGACTTGTTCTTAATGAATCCACCACACACTGAGCTGTGGCCAGGGAAAATCAAGAGGCCCCACCATCAAATATCCATGGTGGAAGAACCTGTTTTCATTCTCAACTTGCATCTCTCCGCTGTCCCATCTGACCTGGAGGGTTTGTGGGGCTGTGGGGACCACATTTGAACCCTGGCTACTGTTAAAAGGGCCTGATTCCAGTGACTCTACTTTGTTTACATTCCTGCACTGCTCTGCCTTTGAAGCTGCTCCTTATTGGTGGGCTGGCGGGGCCCTACAGCTCCTATACAGCATAGAGCTGCATTCCCCAGAGTTTGCCCCAGCGATGGAGACCTGCACTTTGTCTTTTAAGCAGATAAAAAGAGAGGTCAGTCAGAAGTAATTCCCCTACTCCTCGTATAAACAATTTAACTGCTGCAGCAACATACTTTCTTGGAATTACTCCCTCAGATTCAATTCCCTTTTCCTGCTCGACTTGTAAAAATGGTTAGTGTCCTCTATAAACTGCAGCTCACCAAGGTGCAGGGCTTGCTGTGTGGTTGTAGAATAAATGTTAATCTAATACAGGTTACTAGGTCAAATGCAATCACAGGCTTGTGGGAAAAGCTTAATACTGTTCTGCTTCTTCTAACGCAGTAAACCTGGATATTATATGATAGGTTAAACACCAGTGAACCATGGCAAGAATTTTCTTGAAAGTAGGATTTAGTATAAAGGCGACTACATTGAAACAGTGACCTAGGATTGACTTTGCTCTCCAAGAGAGCGTTCTGAGATGCTGAAGCGCAGTGTGAAAGTGGACTCCTTAAAAATGTGATGTTCTAGAATTCCTTGCTCAGGGGATGAAAGCCAGTTGGAGCAGCTGTGACATATATAAAGTTTTCATATGTTGTCGACTATGACTTCAATTCCCTCTCATTCCCCAAAAATTCATGAGTGCAGAAACACACACACACACATACACACACACATTTACACACACACACACTTACATGCACACACAGGCTTTTGTTATGAAAAGTTAATGTGGCATCGGATGGCTTGCTGGAATTTGGATCCCAACTTGAACATCAAGTAAACACAGTGTCAGGCATGTTTGAGCAGATGTGGGCCAACTGCCTAGAGAAGACTCTGCACAGATCTTGGTGCACTATTTTATGCGCCTGTTAGTGCTGGTAAGTGTTCCCAGCCAGTATTTGTGAATACTTGTGATCAAATGCCAGAGCTGAGATGTACATATGCTAGCAGATGAATAATAAATGCGTAAGTAAATGGACATCAGATTTCAAGGGAGTTGTAAAGGCTGGTTTACAGGACCACTTAGGTTCTACCCCTCATGGAGACAGGGGACCAGGCTAGGACCAACTCTTCAACTGTTCAAAGTCTTCTGGGGTCTCCTGGGAGGGTGCTTTCAACTCTCCAAATTAGCATTGTTATGGCAGTGCACCCTTCTCTTCCTAGCTTTCCATGGAAATCCCAGCCGACTAGCAATCATAGCAAGGAAAGGAACCCTGACACATGGCTAGAACCCATCTTGCCTCCTGAAAGCAGTTGAGAACATGGCTATCTGTCTCCTTTTGGCTCATAAAAATAGTTCTTACCAGGCTCCAGTGATTTGTTTGCTTTGTTAAAAATACTCTGTGCATTTACAGATGTAATACAGCTTTCAAATGACTGAGCTAGATCACTTAGCATGTTAGCTGAGTAGCGTATGTAGACATTTGATAAAAGGCCTCTCCCTGGTTGGGCTTGCAATTAAATGACTATTAATTGGGTGATACATTTCTGGATGGTTATGAAATGTAAATGAAAGTTGCTTCAAGTATGTGAGTGACCCTTAGGAAAACTGCATAAAAGAATAGATATAGGCTGGATGTAGATTTTGGTGAAATGTGTTTTTAAAATTCTATAAAAGAAAGTCAGATTTTTAGGAAACAAACCCAGTGAACTGGATTTCATTCTTAAGATCAGTTGTTGGCAGGAATGGAAGAGACCTTATGTGGTTTATTTTTGTACTGGGCTCTGCATGGCCATAGTCTCTGGCCAGCCAACCCTGATCACCACTCCTGCAGCACTCTCCCTTCTGTGCCGGGGGCAGGCCGCTGGCCGCTAGCGTTCAGGGAAGGTGGCTGGAGGGAAGCAGCTGAAACGGACTCTCATTTAGATAGTTTCCTTCCAGCTAGTATTAGAGCTATTTCCTTCCACAGAAATGGGGACCCCGAGGACTTCAATTGATTGGAAAATGTCAAACACAAAATACATAGATGACTTAAAATGCCCGAGGCCCCTTTTCTCTCTTTAATGCAGACTAAAGGGTCAGATTTCTCTGCCTCTTTAGGACTGCATTTTCTCCCAAGTTTTTCTTTGAAAAAATGCAAAGGGGGAAAAACATACATTCCTCCATAGCTTCTGTGTACTCATTGAACATAGAAAGTTGGCCAGGGCTGTGCTATTCATGCTTTCCTTGTGAGTTTGACCCACAAATATTATAACAGGGATATGCACGATTGTTCAGGTTAGTGGAGACCAGTCTGGCAAGTTTTCCAGCAATGACTTGCCTAGGGTGGAAATGCCCAAGAATAGCACATATGTTTAGGAGGTCCCAGACAAAGCTCAGAATGGAGACCTGACCTCCATATAGATGTCTGTTCTGTGAGTGAACATGGCACTGGGGGGCAAGTACAGTTTTGCCACTTCTTATCTGTGTGACTTGAGACTATCTGAGCACTTTGTGCCTCAGTTTCTTCAGTTGTAAAATGAGAATGATATTATCCGGCTTCCCCTTAATACCTTTGTGACAGGTGGGCCCTTGTGCATGCTGGCCTGTTTTTAGTAACTGCTTATCACCATTTAATTTCCCCCAGGCTGCTGTTTCACTCCTTTTTCTATTTGTCTCCAAGAGACCAAGTCTCCTGCCTTGGGACTTAGTTATATCATAAGGTTTCCCTACTTTCCTAGTGAAACCCATGCCCTCTCTCATGGCCAAGTTCTCCATTGGCTGGCCTGGCTTGGATGGGTGAATCAGAGATCACCCCACAGTGCTAGTGGGGATCAAATGGTGGACTGTGTGTGGAACAGTTAATAAGGGGCAATAGGTAATTCCTGGCTCTCATTCCCTTCCCTTTCCCAAGAAACCCTGTCAGCTACCAGATGAGGCAATTTGGGACCATCACTTAAAAGTCTGTAGAAAATAGGAATAATAATGCTTATTCCACTGGAATGGGGGAGAGTCAACAAGATAATAAAGATTAAGAAGTTGGAGTCCTCCCATTTTACACCCCCCCCCCCAAATTGAGGCTCCTCTCAGCCAATTCCTGGAGTGAGAATGGAGAATCAGAACCATCCAAGTGGTGGAAAGTATTTTCTATTACTTACCCAGTAAACACAGGAGATACAGAGCCTAAAGTTCACAATACTTTTAAAGCACCACAAACATATCTTAATTTCCTTTTTAAGTCAGAAGAAAAAAAGCAAACCTATAGACTGAAGAACATGTTTTAACACATAATATTAATATATGCATTTTTATAACAATGCAGTTGTAAAATATAATTTTTAATAGCTTTTATTTGTGGAAGAAGGGGTGACAGAGGCAAAAGTGCCCCTATGGCTCATGAAGGGCATATGAGGCCATGACTTCATGACTGCCTGGAGAGGCTCAATAGCTAAGGCACATGTCATCATTTTAACCGAAGTTCCTCTCTTTCTCCATGCCCCAGGAAGGAAATTCTCCACAGATGGGCAAAACTGCTTGAAGCTGGTGACTTCCAAGCCAGGGGAACCAGTAAAAATTATAAAAATGAAAATGTGCTGCTTCTTCAGAGCAGCAAGGCCATTGTTGTTAAAGAGGCCCAGCCTCCAAGTGAAGAAAGTCTTAGTTACTTCCATTTGTGCTTAATTTCCTATGACCAGAGAACTGATGTGGGATTTATTGGCCATCAGGTCAAAAAAGCTCTGGGATTGGGAGAAGTATAAGAGGTTTTGTCAAATACAGAGGTCCTGGTGATTGAGGACTCATGATGCATCAACAGCATGGCCACACAGCTTCCAGGATATGGGGAATACAAATATATTTAGCTCCACTAAGTAAGAGGAGAGAAAACCAGCCGTTCCCTCACTGAAATTGCTTCCCTAAGTGTCAGGATCAAAACAGGACTCACTATCAGGGAGTCAGAATATTTTCTTCAAACCTTCAAATCACTGCAAAGGAGGTTCAAGCCTTACCACATGTTCTTTCTACCTCATTTTTAATCCTCTAGAGAGGCAATTTCCCCCAGACAATTACGGCCTGCCTTTAAAGGAAGGATAGCTACTGTGTGTAAAGTCTTTCCAGCTAAGCAGTATGGACTCTAATTTCATCACGACATTATGAAACTGATTGGTTTCTTTGTATAAAATCTTAAAAGGGCTCCATAGACTCCTTAAGCCAAAAAAGGGCTTTTGAAAGCAGTACAGGAAATTGCCATCATGGAAGCGATTTCCACATGTGTCTCTCAGTATTGCAATCTCTCCCTTTAGGTGCTGATCTTTCCTAGAGTATAATAAGGAATGAAAGAACAACTTATTTTCCTTTTAAAAGGAGGCACAATTAAAAAAATAAAGGTCCCCAAGAATCCTGTATGTAGAAGTGACCTGCAGGCCATTAGCTTTCTTTCCTAGGTGTTCAGGCCAATCTGTATTCTCTGTGTGCTGGGAGTATTCTGTTCCATCTAGGTCAGGAAGAATTACTTGTGTGTAACTGAAGTGGAGTGTGGATTTTAAGCAAAACGTGTAATCCTAAGAATGCAGAAGGATGGTATAAATTTGCATCTTCTTAAGAGGAACCCTATTTAAAAACACTGAAACCATTTTAATCCAATAAAATAAAGGGGGAAGGAGTGGAAATTCCATCCTGAAACTTCACACAACCTTTTCTTTTCATCTGAGTAAAGAATTACAAAATCATCTCTCCAACTGTCAAATGTCTCTGGAGCAGATTTTCTGAATTGTAGTGCTCACTGAAATGGACGGTTAATATCATGCTTTGGAGATGAAGTGATTTTGTCTGGTGCCTTTCCTCCTGAGAACCATTCAGAAGTGAGAGTTGAAGCAACCTGTGGGGCAGAGAGGCCAGTGTTTCCGAAGGGCCTGTGTTCTTAATGAAGACGCAGTACACACACTCTTCAGGGCATCCAAGGCCCTTTGATGCCCTGCCATGGAGCAGAATCTTGGACTCCTCCCAACAGAGTTGCCAGTTATTTACTGGAAACCAACATGTGGTTCATTTTGTGATATTCCTTAAGATTCTGCTTTTGAGTTTATATGCATATTAGGCTTGATCTTCTTCCTTCTTCTCACATTTTGCCACTGGGCTGTGTAACCCACAGTGGGTTTCTTGGAATGGATTTCTTGTTGATTCACGCTCATGCTTTGTTCTCGGCTCAGTGTTCATGTGCTGAAGCACATACATATCATAGGGTGACATATATGAATGGGCAAACTGTCCTTAGCACTGTTCTGGCAAGTTATCTGAGAAATTCAGGGTCATTGTTTAAGGAGAGCATTTATTCTTGAAGTTGGTCTGAAGGATTCCAGTTCAATTTCACAAATATTTTTGAGTGTCCACTCAGTGAGGCTCTGTGACAGGTGCTATAAGTAATAGAAGGATGAAGAAGATATGGTCTGTGCCTCAAGGACTATGCAATGAGGCAGGGATGATAGACAGGTGTGGAAAAACCCTGATAGCATGACAAACTCACTGTACTGTCACGCAGAGTTTGGAACCCTGCAGAGGAACTTGGAACTCATTCACACAGTGAGTGTGAGGGTGAGTGGGGAACAGGAGTTTGGCTTGAAGGATAAGAAGGGCTTCACCATGTAGAGAGGGTAGTTGGTAAGGGCATTTGAGGGTGAAAGGAAGAGGGATAAGAAAACATGGAAGGACGAACCAGCACAAGTGTGTATGTAGGGGTAAGTGTGGGGTAGTATAGGCCTTGTGAACTAGATGCTGCCGGATATATAAACACGAATCAGGCTCCAGAGCCTCCCAGCCCCAAAGACTGAGCATGGAAGACAGACATGTACATAAATGACTTTAATATGAAACGGACTATGCACATTGCTAGGAGAGAGTCATATGATGTATTCTAAGTGCATCTCAAAGGTAGATTTAAGAAGAATTTAATAGAACTTAGCATTTGATCCAAGGACTAAGATGGTTAGAAAAGTCAAAGATGACTTCTGCATTTCAAAGACAGTACTGTTGAGTGATAGAATAAAAGACACAACACCTTTTGCTCCTTGTTCAGATTAAATTTATGTATTTTTTCCCTCTAATTCAAGACAACCATATTCTTCTGTTCTTTTCATACTTTGATGTACTGACTTATCTGATGTCTTCATAAGTGCATATAAAAACTGAAGTCCTCAGGAAAGATAACAATTCACTCTTGTGTTGGCCTCAACCCCTATCTGCAAATAGGTACCTTCTAAAATAAGTGCTGTGCAGTACATATGAAGGGTAAGTGAATTTGCAAGTAAGTGAAGGGGGTTGAGTAGAAGTGGTGAATTAAAAATACAGATGACTTTTCTATCTGAAGCCCTAATATCTGGGAAAGTCTCATAGAAGATTTTTTCTTCCAGTTACTATTGGAATGGTTGAAGAGAAAAAGCTTGGTGGGCTGTGGCTGTTGAAGGGAGAAATCTATAGGTCACTTTGGGAAAAGTCCCAGCTCTAGAGAGTGGGAGACTGGAAAATTATGCAATAAGCATAAACATCTTGAGAAGAATAAGAGTGTTTGAGTTTGAGAGAGATAGCTAAGGGCTATCATTCCCTGAGAGGTTGTTAGCATGGCTCAAAGCAGGTTATCGCTACTAACTCATTTGAAGTTATAACAACCTTATGAAATAGACATTATATTCATTTTACAGATGAATAAACTGAGGCATTAAGAGGTTAAATAACTTGCCAAGACACAGAAATAAGAGAGTGATACCCAGTGCCTTTGTACTTAATCCCTTAGCCAAAATAAGCCTTGATAAGAGAAGGCAAAAGAGGAGAGGTGTTTGACCTAAGGGTGCTCCTGTATAAAATAATATTTGTTTAGGTTTGAGGAAAAGAAATTTGTAAAATCTTGTTAAATTCCTTGGAGGAAAAAGACTGTATCATAGAATCATATACTTTTAGAATTTTCAAGTACCATGATCTAGTTCTCATTTATAATAATTTCTCATTTTTTTAGATGAGGAAAATCTGAGAATCATTTAAAGGCATCACATATTTGCTGGAGGGTAATAGCCTATATAGCACTGCACTGCCTAAAGAGGCAGAATGACGCTCGCCAGCTTGTGACATGACCACACTGCAGGCGAGGATCATAAAGCAAATATCAGCTATCTTAATACAGGCCTCTAACTCTGGGAGGGAGCCTCATAGCACAAGGGAGGTCTGCTTGACTTTCTAGGGGGCAAAGTGGAAATCCCATGTGCTTCTGACCCAACTTTCAAATGAAGTGTTCATACTTCTAAAGTGTCCAAGTTGACTGCTCAGTCTTGGTCACCAGGAGACCAGGAATAACATCCCTTTCTTCTTCAATAAACTCACTTTATAATAATTCTCAGTTTACAATATGGAATATATGTTGGCTGTCAACTTGCTTTTCTGATCAACTCCAATGCACTTTTGTTTCATTTGATGGTTAGTTGAAATCCTTATGAAAGTCTGTCTGAAAGTGTGCAGGGCAGGCTTGCACAATGGTGAGGGTGTCTGGCAGATAACCTTGAGCTGGCTTCAAGTTCAAACTCCACAATAACTTGCAAGCTGTATTAATTTGGTCAAGATTCTTTACCTTCATAAGTCTCAATTTTCTCATGTGTAAAATGAGTGAAATAATAATCCTAGTATCATAGGATTTTTGGGGAGGATTAAATGAGCCAGTGCAGATAAAGGGCTTAGCACTTGCCTGGCTCATAATGAAAACTCTGTATATCTTAGTTAATTATAACAAAAATTCAGTATAAAACTTGCATATAAGATCATCACTATTGAAAATATAAAATTGCAGTAAGACATATAATAAGTTATGAGTTACCAAGTTTTTAGTGCAAATACCAAACATCCTTTTCCAAATTGGGTTTCCAAACTCAGACTTGCTCTCAGTAGGACAGATAACCAATAAAGAGTGGTCAGGTTTAGAAAACCTTTCATGGAGACGAGTGTTGTTCAGAATCAGTCATGTAAAGACTCCTGTGAAAAATCTCTTCCAGAATTTAGAATTAGGAAATAACTTTCTCTGTTCAAGGCTCTCTTATGTTAAAAAAAGAAACCATTTCACTCACAACCTTGCCCATTTTGCTTTGTTGGTAACCTTGGTACTAAGTTTGTGTTCAGCTGCATAGATTTGCTGTTTGTCTTTTGTCCTTTTACTCATTTTAATGATTTTTCAGTTTCATGATATTTATGCCATATATTTTAAGCTTTCTCAAAATCCTTCTCAAAGTTGGAGGAATGTGAGTAAATGCCATAAAATAATATCACATGTGTGGTTTTTCTTATAAACACACACTATGCCCAGTTCTGCATACCTGGTTTGAAACATTTTTTATTTGACCCAAATCCAATCAAAATGGCAAAGTTGATTTTTATATACACAGTTACTGTACATTTTGATAGACTGGGATTTGAAAGTCTTACCCTCATAGGCTGTTTAACTGCAGTGGGAAAGGTGTCTTTTGAGGGACTGTCGGTCAAGGCTGCTGTGTGGGCCCGCCAGCCAGCTCAGGGAGCTCATTTTGCTAATGAGCCAAAGCAGTGAATGATCATAAAACAAAAGCAAACCACCAAATAAAAACAGCAGCTAACATTAATAGAATATTTTATAAGGTACCCTCTTATACCTAGGCTCATTTATTTCTCACATCAGCCTTCCAAAGCATTTTCAGCTCCATTTTATATGAGAAAACTGAGGGTCAGGTATGGTGGGAGTCATGCTCCAGGCTTCATTGGAAGTAATGCCCCCACAGGATTTAATGTCAGGACTTAATTTAAAATCCCAGGTCCTGTTCATTAATCCTGCTTCCTCAAGGCCTTACTTCATGAGTGCAACAAGCAAGGTTCTCTTTTCATCTCTAGCCCTGTGTCCAAACGTTTGTGTGATAGAGGAGGACAAGAAATAGCAAGGGGTTTCTAAGTAAGAAAAGTTGTCTTTCAAGGATATTCCACCTGGAGGTTTTTCGTTTTCTTTCCTAAAATGTGGATGATCCTTAAAATGAATCTTCTCAGAGTTGGAGAAAGTGTTTGGCTGATGAAACTGTGCAACAGTAGTTTGCCAAACCTGCCCACATTGGAAGTTGCAGTTGCTGAAATTGCTGCACTTGTGGACACATGCAATGAGGAGATCAATACCTAGAGCCATGGAGCCGCAGTCGTGAGTTCAGTATCAGGCAAACAATGAATCTCGATGAATTTTAAGTGCCTGTTATTTAGGTAAAAAAGAAAGTGATCAGTTTGAGTGAGATTGGGTATGTGACAGAGAATCACCTACCAAAAGAAGAGGGGCCTTCTTGGAGACTTTGGGCAGGCTCCAGGCAGGGTTTCATCAAACATCTGAAGGGCACAGGGGGCTCCATCCATATGCGAATTGTATTTTGTGCGTAGATGAACTGGTTAGTTGTGGTATGTGGTATATTCCATCACGTGAGTTCGGGTCTTCCCAGCTCTTCCTTGTGTTGTCAGTATAAGACGCTGGGACGGAAGAAGCCCTCGGGATTGCTTTGGAGACGTTACTGGTCTGGGTGGACCTGACCATTTGCCTTCAGCACCCTGGTTCCCGGAGTGGGCAGACTTAGATCAAGGGGACTCCTGACAGATCTGTGCCTGCTTCTACAGATGTGCCACTCCTTACCAACAGGGAGGCAACATTTTCTGGAAACTTCATTTGAAGATCATTCAGCACCTTTTCCTTTAGGAGAATGTGTTTCCTTTGAGTAGCCTTGCCTGACACAAGGAAACTAACCTGTCTATGCCTTCCTCCTTAACAACAACTAAATTTTTAGTTTGAACTTCAGAGTTCTCATTGGAAACTCAGTCTCATACCCCAAACAGGCAAGCAGGGGTTTCCGTGGGCAGTACAAGCATGAGTGGTATTGACTTTCTAGAAAACGTACCATTCAGTTCTATTTGTTCCGGGCACACACCTCACAAAACTGCATTCTTTTCTTTTTAGCTTATGAGAGAACAAAAGTCCTGTCAGGACTAACAAAACCACCTGAATCATTCTTTTCATATATCCAGAAATAGTTTATGGGGGCCACTGAAAGATCTTGATGTTATCTTTTTAATATTCTGAGAAATAATCCTATTAAACAAAAAACAAGGGAAACTGTTATGTCCACAAAGCGGAATTACCCAAAGCCAAGTGGCAGGAGTCGAGTTACTCTGCAAAAACCTAGCTGTGTACTGCTTCTATCGCTCCATCTAGGGCTTGCTGAATGAGCAATAATTTGTGGAGTCTGCTCATCTCTCTTTGCGAACTTTGTTCTGTGGAATTAGATACAACTTTGAGGAGCACAGTCCACTGATTGTGCGCTGGTCCTCTGAAGTCCGGCCGTGTCAGGCCATCAGTGGCAGCCCGGCCACCAGAGTTTGCTTTTAATAAGCTGGTCTGTCAGCACCAGGCTCTCGGATCTTCCGACCTCTCCTTAATCCTCAGAACACACCGACTTTCTTCTCTGTTTTGCTTATGGCAGAAGGCCGTGTGCTGGGAAAGAAATACCTTCTTTGTTTATAGCATATAAGCAACAAAATTAACCTCTGAGATTAACTGTAAATGAGAGAGGATCATGTTTTCTCTTTCCCTAAAACAAGGAGTGGGGATTAACACATGCACAGGGGAGTAAGCATGTGCATGCGTGTGTGTGCACACTCCCTCCCTGGACTCCCATCATGACCCCAAGTAACTTTTTTGCCCTTGTTCTCTCCTCTCTGTTCATGTATAGGTTTATTCTGGGACAGAGAGAGCTAATGAATGATACTCCATTCTTTTCTAATCTTCAATACAGTGTCAGCTCTTTGAGAAAGGAGAGGGCTATAAAGCATCTACATATTATAAATCATACCTGGTAAGCCCAAGGATGACACTTGTCTTTGGCTAAACACACAGGACCATCTCTTCCTACTAGAATTCTTTGGCCTACTAGAAGTAAGCAGTATCTTGGTGTAGAGCAAGAACCATGAATGATGTCACAAAGGTAGGGGGAAGTGTCTTTTTATTGGTTGACCTAGAAATGTTTTCATGTTTGATAGAGATGGGAAAGTTGTGGTTCTCCAAGATACAGGGAATGCTATGCTGGCAAATAACCCCCCTCCTGTGGTTTTTATGCAAATATAGACTGTTTAATAAGGCAAATGAGATATTGTTTATATTCATTTCTAACTGATTATATTCCAACTATGGTTCAATTGCCATGGCTTAAATTTTTATTTTTTTGGTATAATTAATATACACTTACATGAACAACAGTTGTGGTTACTAGATTCCCACCATTATCAAGTCCCCATCACATACCCCATTACATTCACTGTCTGTCATCAGTGTAGTAAGATGCTACAGAATCACTACTTGTCTTCTCTGTGTTATACTGCCTTCCCCATGCTTCCCCCTAAATTATGTGTGCTAATCATAATGCCCCCTTTTCTTCTTTATTCCTCCCTTCCCACCCATCCTCCCCAGTCCCTTTCTGTTTGGTAACTGTTAGTCCATTCTTGGGTTCTGTGTTTCTGCTGCTGTTTGGTTCCTTCAGTTTTTTCTTTGTTCTTATACTCTACAGATGAGTGAAATCATTTGGCACTTGTCTTTCTCCACTTGGCTTATTTCACTGAGCATAATACTCTCTAGCTCCATCCATGTTGTTGCAAATGGTAGTATTTGTTTTCTTCTTATGGTTGAATAATATTCCATTGTGTATATATACCACATCTTTATCCATTCATCTACTGATGGACACTTAGGTTGTTTCCATTTCTTGGCTATTGCTGCGATAAACATAGGGGTGCATATGTTTTTTTCAAACTGGGCTGCTGCATTCTTAGGGTAAATTCCTAGGAGTGGAATTCCTGGGTCAAATGGTATTTCTATTTTTAGTATTTTGAGGAACCGCCATACTGCTTTCCACAAAGGTTGAACTAATTTACATTCCCACCAGCAGTGTAGGAGGATTCCCCTTTCTCCACATCCTTGCCAACATTTGTTGTTGTTTGTCTTTTGGATGTTGGCCATCCTAACTGGTGTGAGGTGATATCTCATTGTGGTTTTAATTTGCATTTCTCTGATGATTAGCAATGTGGAGCATCTTTTCATGTGATCCTGGTTTAAATTTTTTAAAAGCAAAATTGGCATAAACATAATCAAAAACAGAAGTTTTGAGACAAAATTTGTACTGGGGAAAGAACAGAAGCTAACTGCCTCCATATAGGTGTTTTTCTTGGTGTCTGGAAACTCCTGAAAGCTGGGACAAGATGAGGCTGAGACTGGTTTATTGCTGACCTATGGAGAGCCCAGAAATGGACTTCAGCCATCTGCTGTGTGCTACTAAGAGCATAGGGACCACCCATTCTTCTGTGTGTCCCTCATTTTTTATGACGTCCTCACCTTCCAAAACCAGCTCAATAATGACAAGGGGTGACCGCCACCACTGTGACCACATTCAGCCACTCTACATAAGGCCCCTGTCCCTATTTCTTGAAGTTGCTGAAATGTCTGAGACTTGGTGGGGCAATGATTTACTCTGTCCACAGCCACTTCTTGAAGCCAATGGTTCTCCTAGAAGCATATTCTGATCTCAGTTTCTTCATATTTGGTTGGATTCCATATTTGGTTGGAATTTGACCACTTTTATAATGTTGTTGCCTTTCATCAAACAGTATTATTTTCTGCTAGCTTCTGTTCTACCCTCTCCCTCTCCCTTTCTTTTTTTCATAAGCAGAACAAAATTAAGTGACATGTCAGCATGGAGCTATTTTATTTTTCACTCAACAGTGCCCATGACCATTACAATTAAAGAGAAGAGAAAAGGGACTTGTTGTAGGTGCCAGGTTAGGGCTATGTGTAATGAAGAAATAACCAGGTCAGTGCCCAGGAGCCCTTGTGAGAATGATCAGCATTTTGGGGGCAGAAAAGAGTATGTGTGTTGGGATCCCCCATTTCCCCATTATCATCACCTTGGGCCAGGTACTTAACAAATGCTGCGTTGGTTTCGCTGAGGAAAAGTGCTCAGATGAAGCAGGTTTTTAAGTTCACTTGCTGTCTCTGGGAGGTAATAAGGATCTGTATTTACAAATAATGCACTTTCTGTGAAGTGCCTCTGTGTGAGCATTGCACACCTTAGCAAAATGACAGGTTCTTTGTTTTGTCTTGGTGGGAAGAGCAAAGGTTAGTTGGCAGGAAATCCGGTTGGCAGCCAGACATTTCACCTCTCCATTGCTCTGTATTCTCATTTCGAGAATGCAGCTAATAATGCCATGAGGATTGCTGAGGAACCAGGAGGTGAGAGGACTGTGTTTTCCCACCTGGCTGCCTTGTGTCTATCTTGGAAATGTTGTCAGGGGTCAGTTCCTCCAGGAAACCTTCCTGGGTCACTGGAGGCTGGGTGGGCCCTATGCCCACTTATCACACACTGTGTAATGCTGTCACTCAGCAAAGGCAGTCAAAAGGTGGACAAATTAAACTCTACCATTAAAAAGGGTGCTCCAAAGGAAACTAGATTTGCTAATGTCAATGTATTAGCTCCTTATGGCAATATGTATTGAAGCGAATGTTTAAATTTTGAAATTGATTTGCACGCATTTCTTAACTAGAGTTCCCTTCCAGGAAGTCTAAGGAAATTAAAAATGAAAGATCTTTCTTCAAAAAAAATTGGGCCATTTCTCTCTCCAGCTTTCTCATATGAAATAAGGGAGAGGGTGTAAGTAATGCTTGAATACTGAGACAAAAGTGAGGCTTTGTTAAAGCCTTGGATTATACAATCACATCAGTTAGGCCCTGTGTTCCTGTGTGACCCCAAAACAATGCATCTGTCCATCAGTATAAGGTGAGGTAAACAAAGAGATGAGGTGTCTCTTGGCATGTAGGCCCTGGCAGGCAACAAACACAATAGTAAAAGATAGATTTTGGATTTTCCAGAAGTGAAGAAAAATCTATAAAACTACACTGATGGCTCTCAGCACACATGGCCACTTTGATAACACTTGTCTGAGGAAAGAGGGCATGGTTTTCCTCTCATCTTCCTTCCCTCCATATCCGGGATCTTATAATAAAATTTCCAACAGATAGGGGTTAACAGTCACTAGCAATACATTGATTAATTACATGCACCAGACTTTCAGTATATAATTAAGCAAAACAAAACTGCATTAAAGTAATATGAATAATTTGACTTCAAGCCACAAAAACAAGGAAACTGAGTGAAAGCAGAATCTCTGACCTCACTCACTTTAGCATATTGTAGGAGACAAAAATGTAATCAGAGATATAAATCACCCAGCTGCCACAATATGATGATGCAGAGAGGAAGTTGTACTGACTTTTGATTTGGAGGAGTTTCAAAAGTAGAAATTAAAGTGAACACTTTGTTCTTCTATTTTTTTTCACATTTTGTGGATGAAACAAAATCCTGCAATGAGAAAACATAACAAACAAAAGTATCCTTTCCTTATTTAAGTGGGCAATGCCTATTTTTTTGGTTATTTAAAAAAATATTATTTCATTGCATTTTCTTTAGTATCATTTAGATATGGCACCTTTACATCACCTCAAAACTATTTCTTGTCAATATACTTTTACTGTCTCTGAAATCAAAATTTAGAGAGTAAAATATTTTCCACATCTCCAAAAGTTGAATGAGTTCTAAGTAAGCACCCCCACCTCTGATTATAAAACTGATATTTACTGCGGACAAATGTGGAAAATGCAAAAATGTGCATAAAAAAATAAATAAAATTCCATTCATAATTGTACTATCTTAAGAATCTCAAGGTATTCACAGTTAACACTTGTTTCTTTCCCTTTATTAGTGTGTGGGGTTTATGGTCATCATGAGGTATATATACACTTGGTACCTATCTCTTTCATGAGCATTTTTCCCGTGAGGCAGGAAACCCCATTTAGAATGAGAATCCAATTCATCTCCCTTTGGCATACCAGGTAAGAGTCAAGGTTGCAGGCATGGTAACCAATCCACTGAAAAATGAGTAGAACCAAAACACAGAGGACCAAGGATCCTGGCTAACTAGCCAGTGGGCATCTTCACTGATAACAGATTTTATTCAAAATGCCACCCCCTCCCTTTACAGAGGACTGGTCTCCCACCCAGTCCCCAGAGTTTGGCACCTAGCAACTATGTCGGTACCCTTACCATGGCTGGTGAGACTGGCTGGCTCAAGCCAGGCTGGCTAGACATATTCCTAAAGACAGTAAGTTGGTGTCTTTTATAAGTTGCTATGCCTTTGGTCGCAAGGAGTAGAATACTTGACTCATACTGTCTTAAATATAAAGGGATTTTGTTGACTCACATCCTCAACCTGTTCTAGGAGAGATTTAGGCTGTAGCAGTGATTTGATTGAGGTTTCAAATGATGTCACCAGGATCCAAGTCTTGGCTTCCTTCTTCTGAGTTGGCTCAACCCTCAAGTTTGCTTCCCTCATGGTAGTAAAAAATGGCTACAGCAGTCCCAAGCTCTCATTCTCACTTAGATAGGCCCAGGGGAGAAAAGGAAGTTGGTACTCCTGATTTCTAGACAAATCTTCCCCGGATTCACTCTAATTGGACATTTTTAGGCCCTGTGCCTGTCCCTGAACCAACTCTGGACAGGGTAGTGGAATCCACTGGCTGACTGAAGCCAACTTGAATTTCCCTCTGGAACTGCAGGGAAGGTCCATCTCTCACACACTGCATTACAGGGGAACTGGAATATTGTTAGCAAGGGGGAAATATGTCCCACAGAGGAAATCAACAAATATACACTAACATCTCCCAACTTATGGAGTTGGATATAATGGGGGCTCATTCTACCCACGGATGGTAGGTACAGCATGAAGGAGGGCAGACAAAAACAGGTAGGACAGAGACACAGAGACAGAGGTGAGGAGAGAAAGATGATGGATTTTGAATTCTTGCTTCTAGTCCTTTCCTAAGGTCTACTTCTATTCCTACCTTTCATTCCTTAACAAATCCCAGGGCCTTATAAAAAAATCCCCCTTTTTGCATAAGTTATTATGAGTTGTTATTGGAGTCACATTTGCACCAGGAATGGTTTCTAGAACATTTCCAGGCTACTGCTGAGGCCTGCCTGCCTTTACTGCCCCTTTTGCCTCAGAGGGGGGCCTTCCATTTGGTAGTTCTGCTACCTATTTTAACGGTGTCTTGGATTAAATGTGGCAAGCAGTAACAGAGAGCAACGTGAGGTGACCATGAACCCGAGACAGGCTGGCAATAGTTTATCAGGCCCATTTGATATGGGTATAGGGAAAACATTTGACTTCATTTACTTAGCAGATGTTTATCAGTTCCCTCAACAGGAATGTTGCAAAAATCTTCAAAGGAGCCTTTCTTTCCCTCACCCCGCACCTTGGATGCGATATTCAGTGAAATATGTTGACTTTTTTTTTTCTTTACAAAACCCATAAAAACGTCCTGTTTGACATGCAATGTTGTGACAAGCCATAGTAGATTGTGTCAATCATTTTGCTTTATGTTACATTAAGTGACATATTGTAATGTGATTGCTACAACATGGGATGACACATCATAATGCAAAATATCATCTGGGAAGTGTGGAAAAACAACAGAAGACTTGAAGCCATTTTTCACTTTCTAATTCTTTGAATAGGATGGCGGAAAAGATCTCTTTCAAAAGAATAGGTACCTGGGAAAGGGCTGATGTCTTGAATGTCAGGGGTAGGGTGCCCACATGCTGCTTTCCCTTTGTAATTAACAGGTGATATAGAAAATATTTGCATTCTTTGGGAACTGACAGATTCTGAGTTTGAATGGAATGTCACTAAGATTTTGCAGTTCTTCAGTCACAATATCTTTTCTGCACACATTGCCTTCATGATTTTTGTATCGAAAGAATTCCACCGTCTTCCACCCTAGTTCATTTTCTCCTTTTTAAAATCTCTGGTATTTCTTTCTCTTGTTCTACAAAGACTGAGGAAAAAGTGCCTTTTCCAATTTCACGGTTAGGTTAGTGAGGGTCCTATAGTGTAACAGCTTTTTAAATGTTGACTGTGTCCCCAGAGTCTTACACAGGGCCTGGCATATTGTAACAGTTAGTGTTTGTTGAATGACTTACAGAAGAGTCTTCATCTTTAATATTTTCTTCACATTTAAGGAGTGGCATTTAAGGAAATCTAATATGTCTCCAGGTGTTTGTGTCCAAGAGCTGCCATAGCGAATCGCCACAAACTTGGTGGCTTAAAACCACAGAAATGTGTCCTCTCACAATTCTGGAGGCCATAAGTCTGAAGTCAAGGTGTCAGCAGGACTGTACTCCCTTTGAAGGCATTAGGGAAGGGTCCCTCCTCACTCCTCCCAGCTGTTGGTGGCCCCAGGTTTCCTTCGCTGTGGCCATGTACCTGAGACTCTGCTTCCACCTTCCTATGACCCTCTCCCTCGTTTCTATGGCTTCTCCTCTTCTTGTAAGGACATTTGTCACTAGATTTGGGGCCCACATAGATAATCTTGAGGTGGCTGATCTCATCCCAAGATCCTTAATTAGATCTGCAAAGAGGTCTTTTTCCAAAGAAGGTCACACTTATAGTTTCCCGGGAGGCTTATCTTTTGGAGGGCTGCCATTCAACTCAGTATACCCCAACTAACTGAAATAATGAAGTGGGGGTGTGTAGGGATGTTAACATTTTTGGTTGGTGGTTGCATAAAAATCTTTGTTTTCATCTATGTTTAAAACCTATGCTGATTACTTTCATGCCTTAGTAATTATGGTATTATGACGATCATTATATGTTTCTTTAATAATATCTCAGAGTCTGCAACCTGCGTACGAATTTGCGCTATTAACTGAAGAAATCGAGACTTTAAAAAGCTGAGATGAATATATTGATCTCAGTACAGACTCTTAAAGTCCTTTAAAGACAAGCTCACTGACTGCCCCTCCCCCCTGAATGTACTGTGAGGTGTATGTGATTTGCCTTCTGTTTAAATAGAACGTAGGGAGAGATTCTGGTTGGTGGAGGAATTCTAATAAGTATACCCCATTAGTGTTTCCTTAAATGTGAATTCCATCCCTGTTCCCTGCCCTCCTGCCCATAAGCACCTACAGACATAGTTCAGAGAGGAGAAACACTAATGTATGGGGTGAACAGGGGAGGCCTCCGAGGACAGGTGGTGTGATAAGCAGACAGACCATTCATGGGAGAAGGTATATAGCCTCTTGGTTCTGCTCGGGGCCACCAAATGCTTACTTCAGAAGAGCACTTGTCCTCAAGAGCCTCAAGAGTGCGGGGCCAGGCCCTCAGAACCAGGTGCTTCCTGGTCGTGCTGGCAAAAAGGATGCCTCTGGTCCTTTCTAACAGCGGCAGTATAACCATAGACTTATGTCAACTTTTTCTCTTTGTTCAATAGCTTATGGCTGCATAGAGTAATTTAATAAATCAAAATCGTCTCTTTCAATTTTTACTGTGGCTACGTTGGTGTTCTTTTGAATGGAGTTCAATTATTGGGATGGCATACATTACTTTGAATCATTTTACAGCTCAATCAATACACACATCTTCATAATAAGTATTAATGCTCTTTGTATGCCTACCCCAGTGACCCACACACTCAGCACCGTGTTAGGATTCAGGCAGCTCAGGGTAATTAATATTTTTATTTTATTCTTCCACTGAACTCTGCCACTCCCATCTTCATGTGGCCCTTCCAAAAGGAAAGAGAAATTCTGAAACAAAATATCATCCAGAAGGCTATAGCACTGAAAACACTTCATGAAAAAAGTTTGAGAACTGAAACTGTGGAACCCCACAGCTGTAGAACAGCCTCAACTCATTAGAATAAGTAGCCTAACTGCCTTTAGTCTTTGAAAATGGCCAGCCAGGAAGAAAGAGAATGTTTTCCTAGTATGTTTAGAAAAGGGAAAATCTTAACCCTCAAACAAATACCCTCAAACGAATATCAAAGGCCTCTAGCTAGGCAAACAAAGAAGGTAACCAGGGAAATACCTCTTGAAGATACAATGAAATCTGAATCTGATATGCTGAGGGTCCTGATCACTACCTTTACTAAATAAGATTTTTATACAATCTCACTTTTGATTATATTCTTACAGTCAGATATACAATGAACAATTTATTTTAAAGTTTGGTACATAGTGAATTTTTGTCAGGCAAATGGTTACATGTCTGAATTTCTAAAAGGTTTTGGTTTCCAGTAGGAACTCAATGCCAATCTACCGTGAAGGCGCAAGTCTCGCCTGTATCTTCGCAGATGAAGAGTAACTCAAGCACCACTTCTCGTGTTCCCTCCCAAAGGGGTCATGTAATCTCTTGTATTTGTATTTTAATCAGAATGTGTATACTATATCTACCGGTTTAAAGTAAACATCTAGATGCTCTTTTTGTTGCTTCTGTTAACTCTTTGGACCCCAGATAATTGACAAAGTCATCTTAGTTGGGGAGAAAGGTCAGAGGAGAATACAACAGTTTGAACTAGGGTCCTGGGCTAAATTGTGGGACCAGAAGGAATTTTGTTTGTTTGCTTCACAATAATGGGAGCTTAACCCCAGGGGCTGGGAAACAGGCTGCTGTGTCGTTCTTTTGAGTGCCCTCCACGTGGTGTGTACTCAGAGAGGTGTTTTAAAAATGTGTGCAAAATGTCTTCACAGTTTGTTTCAAATATTGTCCCAATGATTTTATTTTACTTTTGTATTTGAGCTACATTTCAGTGCTGGCTTATTACCTGTATGAGAACCTCTTTGCCAGGGGTTATAAAAGGAAGAGGAAAAGACCTTCACGCATTAAGCAGTGTGGTTTCTACACTTTCATGTCCTTACAAATATTTAAACTCAGAGTCTGATTTCACCCATTTCTGGGGAGTTTATTTCAAAGTTTCAGGTTTTTGAACATTTCATTTCAATTTCATTGTATTTTCCATGAATACATTTCATTGTTATTTTTCTACTTATTTTTATTGTTCTTTGTCCCAAGACTAGAAAGCAGTGCTGCTCAGTCAGAAAATTTTATGTAACTAAATAAAGAGAGCCCTGAGTATAAATTTAAGGCATCCCATATTGCTTTAGTTCTGTGTATATATTTATTCTGGTAATTTGATAACATAGAGCAGGGAATGAAGAAAGTGAAGAATGATAAAAATATCAGGGAGTGGGCATGGTACAGTCAAATCCTATCAGCTCCAGGATCAGTTATCTGTTTGAAGAAAATTACATTGCATCTGTCAATAGACTTAATAACTCAGTGCCTGCTATTTGATAATGGATAATCACACAAATTCAGGAAGCTAGACCATATGCCATTCCAGTTTTCTATTCTCTTATTCACCTTAATTTTCTAGATGAGTGAAATTATCTAGTCCTGGACTCAAGATGGCATACATGGAAATAGAGCCTGCAGGAATCCAGCCACCTCTGAGGTTAGCCCTGCACAGGTCAGGGCTGCCGGCTTATGTCTGCGACCCTGGCATCTAATTGAAATGGGCAGAGTTTGGAATATTGTGAACTTGAACAATGCAAATGATTAATGGATGGAAAATAATAAAGGGCGATGTGGAATAGAGGGAATTGGCTGGTGAGAAACAGTGAGGCTGTAGAGGCCAAGGATTCAGGATCTAAGGAATAATTCTGCATCATTATGTTTGGCCATGAATGATAGGGACTAAATGGAAGAGATGATTTAAGGATACTTTTTCCTGGAAGCAGGGAATCTCTTACATGGGCCCTTCATTCCTATTGATCCAGGATACTATTTCTCTATTCTCAAATAAGACAGTCATTGTATCACTTAGTAATAATTTTGGCTATGAGTATTGCATGAATTAATTTAGTTGCCTTAAAGAAATAAGTGTTTCTTGTTCTCAGGTATCAGGAAGACCAGATGGAGGCCATTTCTGGTATAGATGTAAGGTGCTTAATGATGTCATCAGAGAGTCGAACTCTTTCCAACCTTTTGCTGTGCCCAGCAAACCAGGGCTTCTGTCTTCTTGCTTGTTTTTGGTGGTTACCAGGTGGCCACTGCCTGTCTCTTCCTGTGTAAGACAGTAAGAGAGACATTGAGCCATCAGCATGTGCCCCTTCATATCAGGAGCAGCAAACCTGCCCCAGAGGCTTGATAGACTTTTATTTTCATCTCATTAGCCAGAACCGCATCACATTGCCATCTTGAACTTCTAATGAAGCTGGGCATATGAATATCTCACTTGGGGCTGGGCATTCTTCTCTTGAAAACAGTCAGAGTTTTGTGAACAAGGAAGGAGAGAAGAACACATATCAGTCAGGCAGTGAGCCGGGAGTGCCATAGCCATCTACCTAAGATTTACTGTGGAAGGGGAATAAATGTTATGCAACTGTGGTATTTTACATAATCACAGGAGAGGGTGTTCCAAGTGATGCTGATCGTGGGGGGCAACAGGACAGTGCTGCAGTCTGTGTTTACATGGTCTTCTTAATATGAATGAATTGGATGTCTTTGGAACTTTTATCAAATCAAGCAAAGATGTGCTAAGAGAGTTGACTTACTAGGAACAGGAAATTGAATCCATATTTTCAACCGGGCTCTTGGTTGGAATTGTTCCCTAGATTTCTGTAAGGCCTTAGTCTAAACTGAGCTTTTCTCTCCCAGATTTATTGACTTTTTGGATCTCTAGTTTCTGTGGGGTGGGAATAATAATCGAGTCATGTTCTTAGAGGAGGAGGACACCTCACTGAAAGGAGTCTATCACTTTTTGTCTTAATCATACAGATAAGAACTTGAAAACCAGAGGGATCACTTATTACATGTACTTTGTCTCTGTATTAAATTTTTTTCTCCTTAAGAAGCTCATAGGGTTTGATCAGAATCTAACATCTCCCAGAAATGCTAAAGAGGGAAGTCGAGGCAAATCTTATTACCCTATTTTGCAGATATGGATCCTGAGATTCAAAGGCTTATTACTGAGTTACACAGTGATAGTCACCACTTCAAACACTATTACAAATCTCTCCCCACTCAGCCATAGTGCTTTGCGGCAAATGGATGCCTCCTAGAAGGGTAAATCACAACCTCAACTGAAGAAAAGGCCATGTGTCAAATGTTTCCTTTTGAAGCAGTGGTTCCCTGAGTGGTCAGTTTGTGTGTGCAAAAGGCCTCAGCCGGAAGATAAGCAGGAAAGTGGGTTTCTCTTGGTACATCATGAGGCCTTGATGATGTCACCATTTTTGTTCCAGTATCTTTTAAGCAAGAAGGAACTTGTTTCCAATTTAGAATTTGTACTCATTCTTGCACCTAATCATAGAATAGCTGTAAACCAGTATTTATAATGTGGGAGCACCTTTTTTTTCTTTCATTTGCTTACTCTTCCAGCTATGGAATGTCCACTAAGTCCCTATAGCGGCTCTAGGTGGGGAGAGTAGGAGACAGAGAGAGAAGGTCGCTACTCCCCTGAGGCTCCCTTCTAGTGAAAGGGAGGCACAGACGGCAAACGGACTTGCTAGTGCTTTCAGTGAGCTGCACTCCAAAGGGGGCCAGGGGAAAACGACTTGATAACTTTTCTTACCATAGTTCCCAGGCACTTGATTCTTGCACCATTCATCCTTGTCTTGTGGATGAAAACTTGGGCTGGGTGTATAATTTTCCTAGTCATTTAGTTACAGGAAGGACCTCCAAAATATCTGAAGGACACGACTGAAAGGTAGAACAAGGCAGGTTTGCCGAAGGAATGGTAAACCCCAAAGGGCCTCCCCTTGCTTTGTGGGAAAAGGGAGAGAGCAGGGAGGTGTTGAGGTGGGGAGGCAGGTGGTGGCCAGCCAGGTCATGGGCTTGATTCCCCTTTATTTCTACTGTCAACAGCAGCCACAGAGCACAGAGGCTGTGAGCAAGGGAGGGACGTCCTCTTATGTGGAGTTTCCAAGATCATTCTGACCTTTGGTGGGAATGTACTGTGGGGAAGCAAGGGAGGAAACAGGGAAACTGGTCTGTGGGGTGGGAGGTGGGGGGGCCCTTGCCGTTGTCCAGGGAGAGATGAAGGTGATGCGGAGGAGGGTGGAGATGGCTTCAGGATATGTACAGTCTTCCAGGGACACCCTTCTCTCTGCCAGCCCGTACACCCTCCGCAGGGACAGCCATCCCGTAGTGCCCAGCAAGTCCTCACTGTCAGATACCTTTGGGAGTTAAAGAGGTGCCGTTTATGGGATTTAGAGAAAAATGTCTTTTTGGTTTCCCTAACTTCTAATATTTCAAATCTCCATTTAAATGGAGGTCTTAGAATATAAGCAAGTATTGAAGGCATAAAATCAGGCTAAGGTAAACTTTCCCTGACTCAGAATACTTCTGATTGTCACCCTTTGGCATAATTTAGCCTTTATTCCCTTTCAGAGGAAAAAGCTTCATTAAATAGTATGAGAATTCAGTTTTCGGACTTTTTAAAAAGATGGTCTCACTGCCCTTCCCCTCTCTCTTTCTTTATTCCTTTTTTCCTAAAGGAAAGACGAGAATGAGAAAGTAGAGGGCTTGATTTCATTTAGAGAAAATCCAAGGGGTGGGGCAATCCCTCACCCAGGTTTATGTTTATGTACGTATTTGTCAGTAATTATTCTGAGGAGGGAAAAAAGGGAAATTCAGTGATAATTTTAGAAAATAGAGAAACAATCTCTGATAAAACCATAAACTACCCAGGGGCTGCCATCCAACTGAGCACAGCATGGGGTCTCAAAGCAGGATTTGTGAAGCAAAAGCCATGATTAAAGTAAGAACAATGCTGGCTTTGTGTGACCCTACTGGCCCCTGGGGTGTAATTTAAGTCTCCCATCTCTTGCCTAACAAGCCCTCTAGTCCTCTGCCGGGCTTGGCTCCAGGAGGTGTAAATGCCCAGGGAGGGGGGCTCTGCACATCTAGGTCTGGGAAAGTGGGCTTGTTAACCCTGGACCTCTTTACCCTGGGATGAAACTGAGGCTGCGGTTCAAGGTGACACATTTGCACACATACACCCGCACACCCACCAGGGTGGGGCTCAGCAGAAGGCTGCTGATCTGACTTCTCTAATCCTTCAGGCTGACTCTTCTAGTGAATTTATGTCCGGCTAAGTTTTCTACTTGCCTTTCCTGTTTCTCATGGGATCCCCTGCCTGCCCACCCTGTTTTCCTGCTCTGCTGTCCAGTCCTTGAGTCTGGGGCTCCCCAGGCCTCCTCCGCAGCTCTCCCTTCTCACCCTCACCCTTCCCCTGTATGCCAGGCTCTCCTCCCTCCCTCCTTTGCTCTTCTAGACTGCACAGCGCCCAGGTCTCTTGTCCCTCGCTGTTTCTTCTCCATTCCTCGTGGCCCCGAGCCCTATCTTATAGTTGACAATAATTACCGATGTTTGTTTCCTTCATATTCCATTTGTTACCATAAGTGGGCAGGGGAATCCAAGTCAGTGAAGCCTTTTGTGGCTCTGACAGCCTCTCAGGGACAAATTGGATGTGTCCTGCTGGAACGGAATGAGCCACGGGTCAGGCTCTGACTGCATGTGGCAGGTCTGTCATAGCCTCTGTGGCCTCATGGTGCCTGTTTGCAAGCAGAAGAGGTCAGACTACATAAAGTCTAAGACCCTTAACCTCCATTTAAGCTTTAAGCATCCATAGTTACAACAGTAAGGGTGCTCCTTATTACCAAGGCTGGTCTAAAAAGCAACACACTGTGAATGAGATAATTCTCCCACAGGCCTGTAACTGCCTGGGCAAATTATTGGGAACAGAGGGTCCTGATGAGAGTGGAAGAGCCCGTAAGTGTCCTTGTACCTCTCAAGAAGGGGTGTGTCCTATCTCAGCTGCATCAGATGAGTTCTAGGCCTCTGGTCAGATGAGTTCACTGTTGACTGGGAAAGACCCCCCCACATCCAGCCCCGACTGGCCCAGGCACACCCATCTCTGGCCTAACTGCAGTGGCCCTCTGTGACAGCAGCTGCCTGTCCTGATAGCCTGTTCACAGGGATGCACCTGCCTTGGGACATGATGAGTTGGCCAGCTCTCCCTGCTGTTTGTGAGCAGACCTCCTCTGGGCCAGACCAAAAAACACTCCACGAAACTCATTCAAAATGGGGGAAAACATGGAGCTCTGTGACTTACAAAATCTTTTTCTTTTCCTGTAAGGCTTTTGCTTCTCCACACTTGGTCAAATTGTCCCAGTCCTCTGAGGCTGTGGTTCTGTTGTCCCCACTGGCCTTCTCTGCTTCTTATAGGCAGTAGGCCAGCCTGGCCACAGGCCCCTTCTTTGCTGCAGTCTGCCCATAGCATGGTCTGTAATTTCTCTGATGATGTTTCTGTTTTTTTCAAGGCACATAAAACTTCATGGACCATTTCTTCCCTCTTTCCTAGAAGCAAAGGCTTGCACACAGGAGAGAGTGGCAAACAGAGAAAGTCACTTCCCAGTGCCTGTGGTGGAGAGTGCTGACCCAGCACGGGGCCCTGGGACTCAGAGCCCAGCTCCCGAGCAGATGGCCGCTGTGTGTGCACACTCATCACACAGCTTCCTGCGTGGCACGTAGAACATGATTTCTAGTGATCAGTGCTCAGCGTTCAGTATGAGAGATGTAGCAGTCTTGCTTCTTCTCTCTGCTCTCTCTCTTCCCGTTTTCCCTCTCTCCTGTTTTTTAAAAAAGGAGCAGATATTTTTCATAGCTAGCCCAGATGCTACTATTTCTGTGTTATTTGCATTTACTGAGTTGAGATGCAACAGATGTTTCAAAAGGGTTTAAAACTAAATTCCTTCTTAGGGACCATGGCAAATCACGCACCTAACTTTAAAGACTTGTTCTACTCAGGCTCTTGGCAGATGTTCTTTTTTTTTCCAGGGTGGAGAGGGGAAAGAAGAAGAATAAAATGACAATGAAAGGATATAATCATAATTACGATTATTTATTGGTTGAGTTAGGACTTCGAACTACTCCAAATAGTTTTCCATCTGTAGCTCACTGCTACCCCATGGGGGCTTATTGCCCCCATATTGCTTATGAACAAATTGAAGCTCAAATAGCATAAAGGAACTGAATGAAAGTGAAGCTGACCCACATTTGAAGATACGAGCTCAACTAGATCACGGAATCCTAGAGTTGCTGAGTACACACACACAACTTGAAGTCCTTCAGTAAACCAGATTTCCTAGCTTTTATCAATGAGAGAGGTCTCAGTATGAGTGGCACCCACATTTTACTGGACTTCAGTCTCCTGTATTAACTGTGAGTGCCCAGTAGAGAAAAATATGCTAACAGCTTTTCTCAGATGCATCCCCCAATAGCTTTCTTATTTATTCTCTGCTCTTCTGTAGATGTCTGAAGCCACATACCTCACACTTGCTACACAGCTTTTGTGTGAACACCTTTCCTTGCTGAGACCTTCTAGAAGCTCCAGTCCCAGGCCCCTGTCATCTTGTACCCTTTATACTGCACTGTGCTGAAGCCAGGCTGTGATCCATGCAGGATGGGATGCGCCCCCACCCCCCAGCAGCCCTTCTGTCTTCCAGGTGCCCATAAATATGCTAACAGCTTTTCCTTAGAACCTTCTCTCTCCCCAGGGCCTGGGGCTGGGTACAGATCTCCTGCTGTCTGGTTGTTCTATCTTTGTCTACGGTCTGTCCATCAGTCAGTGTGATGCAGGCCCACTGAGGGCGCACCACTCTGCTTGCTCTTCCACTTCAGCTCTTACATACTAAAATAATTTGAAAAGGGGTGACTAGCTACCAGAGCAACAGAAAAACTGGGATCTCCTGGGTGAGTGCTCACTAGCTCCTGGTAGGTCTGTGCTGGCAGTTCTCCCAGCACAGCCACTCAGCGTGGGGAGGCAAGCGGCTGGTGGCTCTGACTCAGCCGCCCCAGGGGGGCAGGACGGAATCGCAAGAGCCGCGGCCTCCTGGCCATTCCTACAGCCTCCACCACCACCTCCTCTGCCAGAAGGCTCTTGTCTCAGGGGGCCCAATATCTAACTTCTTTCAGATCTTTGCACCAAAGTCACCTTCTCAGTAAGACCTTTCTTAGCCACCCTATTTAAAATTGGAACCTCCTCACCCTGGACCTAACTAACCCACTTTTCTGCTTACTTTTTTTCCATAGCATTAAAAAAATACACATAATACAAAATGTATCATTTTAACCATTTCTAAGTGTACATGCAGTTCAGTAGTATTAATGTTCACATTGTTGTGCAACAGTCACCACAACTTTTTCATCTTGGAAAACTGAAATTATATCTGTTAGACAACTCCTTTTTCCTCCTCCCCCTGGGCCCTGGAAACCACTCTTCTACTTTCTGTCTCTATGAATTTGACTGCTCTAGGTATTTCTTACACATTGAAGAATACGATATTTGTCTTTTTGTGGTTGACTTATTTCACTTAGCACAATGACCTCAAGGTTCCTCCGTGTTGTACCATGTGTCAGAATCTCCTTCCTTTGTAAGGTTGAATAATACTGCATTCATTGTACATACACACACCCCTTTTTGTTTATCCATTCAGCCACTGATGGACACTTGGGTTTCCCCCCCCTTTTGGCTATTGTGAATAATGCTGCTCGGAACATGTCTCCATAGCATTTTTCACTTTTTCATATTCTCAATTAGGTACTTGTTTCTTTGCCTGGTGTCTTCTATTAGAATATACGGTAAAAAATTTTAGTTTTAATCCCTGTTATGTTCCCAGCTCCTTGAACAGGACCTGGGAGGAAGTAGGTACTCAGAAATATTTGCTGGGTGGAGTAGAGGCAGGAGAAGGTAACCAAGTAAAAGAAAGAAAAGCTTCTGAAGAATCAGAGTAATTGATGTGGCATTAAATGGTCTCTAGATCTAAGTTATATTATCTCCTTTACTTCAGATCACCCACAGACCAAGCTCCTTACTTTCTCAGTCTGCTTCTCCATGACAACATCAAAAGCTGAGGACACCAGATGGGACTGGGCTGCTGGCCTCGCCAGTGGGACTGCCTCAGTTCTTTACTCACGGAGACTGATGAAGGGGCTGTTTGATACATTTTTCAGGACAGCAGTCCAATTTTTCACTGCTACTCCCAGTCTGGTGCTGCCAAGCCAAAATTTATATGTGAACTTAAAACTGAAAGAAGGAGGAAGGATAGGAGAAAATAAAAACTCTTCTCCACAGCTGTGCCTTGTCTTTTTCTCATCCCCATCCAGTTTAGAACTCTCATGACCCAGAATCTAGACAACAAGAAAGCTTAAATAATGAGAGTGTTTCCTTGAAATAATTACTGATGATACTGAACCCAAGCAGGGACCAGAAATACCTTCCAGATCATCAGATATTATATTGACCTTAGAATAATCTGAGCATGAAGATGGTTGCAGACGTATTCTTTGAAAATTGGTCCTTTAGGAACCTCTTAACTCAAAGTGTGGTCTAGGTACCAGCAGTGACAGGAGCATCATCTGGGAGCTTGTTAGGAATGCAGGATCTCAGGCCTCTCCCTGGCCTACGGAATGAGACTCTGCCTCTTAACAACATCTCCAAGGCCCCCAAATGCACCCTATTATAGACAGTTAGGGCTGCTCTAACAGGGTGGCTGATGAACAGCAGGAATTTATTTCTCAGGCCTGAAGCCTGGAAGTCTGAGGTCAGGGTGCCAGCATGGTTGGGTTCTGGTGAGGCTCAAATTCTTGTAACTTCAGATGCAGAGAGGCAGCCACCAAGCAGTCCAGCCTCTTTTTATAAGGGCACTAATCCCATCGTGGGGCTCCACCCTCACGGCCTAATTACCTCTGAGCACCATCATGCTGGGATTAGGGCTTCAACATATGAATTTTCAGGGGACATAAACATTCAGTCCACTGCATACCCTGAGTTTGAAAAGTGTTGGCTTAGAATATTCACTCCTTTAAAGAATACATCCTTTCCTAACTTCTAGATACATTTTGCCTTTACTGTAACTTCAGAGACTAAACATTGGACATAATCCATCTAACTAATTTCTGAATCCCACTATATTAGATCACTTGCCTTTTCTCTGGAAAGTCAGTTTATTCTAAAGATCTGCCAATTTTCAGACTGTGGAAATAACTTTGAAATCACAGCATCAGAACCAAGAATCTATATAACTTAAGATTCAATGGTAAATTGCCAAAAATAACTTAAAACAGCAAAAGTGCTTCAGATATTAGAGTATCCTTGCTCTTTTTTCTCAGAATACTTGAGTCCTTGTTAGGCATTGTGTATCTAGAGAAAGAGAAGAGCTCTAAGTGAATTAATGTCATCCAGCAGGCCTGTGTCCTATCCCCCAACTAAATTCTGCAGTCCTTAGGTCTGAATTCTGTCGCCTGTATTACTCCCATCCTGTTATTGCCGCTCCTCATGTGTACAACTTGGTGTTCAACTGTCTCTTAGTGATATGATTCCAGATTATTACCACTGTTCCCTGTCTATCTGAATCACTAAATGAGTTTGGGGGTTACTCGCACACACACACACACAAGTATCAAGTTTCTCTCTAGGGAGCTCAGATGCTAAGTCTCCTTGGCTGAGTCACCTTTGTTCACTTAGTGACTTTACTCTTTATTGTTGAAGTAATTTCTGTATGATGATATGTCCACAGGACCTCACTGAGGTATAAATAGCTTGGGGTTGATAGTTTAGGAAATGGTTCATGGTATGCCACTTTCCCTGATGGAAAAAATAACTGCCTCTATCTTCAGGAAAATAAATCCACCTGAGACATACTCTTTGTTCTCTAGGCAACATTGTGGGGCAGGAGCCCCAGTAGATTGGAACTTGAAGTTTAGTGATGGCAGTAGTTTACCCTCCTGGTTTGATAGATGGGCAGATTGAGGGCCAGAAGATTGAACTGATCCACCCAGAGGTACGGAGGTATGTGGCTTGTGGGTGTCAGCCGAGAGAACTCATTGTGTTCAATGAAGCAATGGGAATGTGCTGACTGCCAGCCCTCAGCTGGATGCACTTTATTTAAAAATACAAGTAGGTATGCAGCAAGGGCCTCCCACTTCATGTACAAGACACCAGCCCCTGCTGTGGGACACATCCACACACTAAAACATGAGGACATTTTAATGTGGTGCTGGAGGTCTCTATCTCATTAGAGTAACAGTCGGCTGAAACGGGCCCTGAAACGCCCTGCGAGGTACGGGTGACCTCTCCCCGGAAGTGCCTCTGGAGCACTTGCTTCCTTGTGAGCTTTCTTTTCCTTTTTCTGTTGCCTTGAAGTCAAGGCATAGAAAAACCGTCAGGATCCTCAGTTTGGGCCAAATGACCTGTGTAATAGCAGTAGTTACAATTGATTCCAGAGGACACACACTCTTTGCTTCTTTCATTTCTATGTTATGAGGCAAAGAGAAAGAAGAATGAATATTTGGGTTAGGGAGTGAAAAAATCAGCAATCTCCTCTCTGGATAGGCACCAGCATAGATGTATGAGCCCTTAACCCAGGGCGGGCTAAAGTGCCTCTGACATGTAATAGAACTAAAATCAGATATCAGGATACTAAGAGCATCATTAAAGGGTGCACTGCTGGGGGCTCCCAGAGTCAGTCACAGGCATGTATGAGGGCCTGGCCACATTGTGAGTGTCTCATGTGCATATAGACTCGGAAACCTTCCCTAGAAAAGTGATGGAAGGGGCTGAGTCATAAAATAGTGAGAGTGAATGGCTGCTTCAGGACAGCTGTTCACTGTTGGTGAAGAAGCTGGGCTTAAAGGCCTAGGAGAGGGAGTGGGTGGTGGTTTTTGTTTTGTTTTGATTTAAATGACATGGTTCTTGCCTTAGCATTGATTTTAATTCAGGATATATTTGAAAGGAGAGGAGATCTTTTGATTTAGGCAGATGATTGAGTAAGTTCCAAGTGGAGAATTTTAGATAGCAAGCCTGTGGCCAGAGATGGTTTATGATATAAACAGATGAGCAATGAGCACTTCTCTGCACCTGTGCATCATGTTCTGCTGCCTCAGCTGGGCCTGGGCCTGGTACAGCCCGGATGGAGGACCTCTGGGGACACGAGTGTGGTGTGCGGCCAGGGTGGCAACTGGCAGCTGTCCCGCCATGCTGGAGGCTGGGCCTGCTGGGGGAGAAGCTGGGAGCTCAGGGAAGATTCTGGATGCTCAGGTCCGTCCCTTGAAAATAAATAAAGTGTGGATCTTACATTGTTCTACAAGAGAAATGGGCGAGCATCCCTTGTTAAAGTTAGGTGTGTGTCATTTAATTATGAGGAGGGTGGGATTATGTTCCCTTTAACACTCATCAGCGGTTTCCTCTTCCAGTTTGGATGGCACACTCATCTTCCAGTCCAGAGGTCTAGTGACTACCCAATGTAATTCATGTTTTTAAGCTCAGACGTTTTATAAAAACAGGCCCCATATGGTTTTTATTCTATTATACTGAAACATTGAAAAGAATTTGTTTTTAAAAGTATGAAAAGCCAGATGAGCCATTTACAGGCTTTTACAAATATAACATTCCTTTTAGACATGAGAAATAGTTATTTGTTAAATGTATAAGAGGTAAACTTCAAAAAACTGCATCTTGCTTCATAACTTTATAACCCAGAATTTTAAAGACATTCCCAGGTACCGCTTCCCCCGTTCTGTTTCCCCACATCCTGCCACTGTAAGTGGGGAGGAAGTTCAGTTCCCCCTGAAACTTGCCATTTGCTGCATACAACACGGACTCTGCCACCTAAATATGACACTAATGGTTTCTCTGTTAATATATTTTTTTCACCCATATGAGAGCCAAGGCTTATGCTCCTTTTATTTCTAGATATATATGTTTTTTTAGTCTCTTCTAGCCAGCCCTGGAAGGTGGCATTGGTCACCAGCTACCAGTCAGCAAATTGTTGCTTTTCATTAAGCTCCTTTTTTCTCTTAGGTGAAATCCTGAGCTTCAGGTGAGCCAAATAGTACTTAGTTAAAACTGGTAAGTGCAAAGTAGAAATTCTCCATGTCACACCAATGACCACCAGCTTTGGTCTCCATATTTGTTGAACAACCTCTTTTTAATGGTCTGGATGATTCAGGGTCTCTAATTTCAGGTAGGTCTGTGGCCATCTGCATTATAGCACATGTCAAATGATGCCAGGTCACAGAACTGTAGTTTTGTGGAGGAAGTCAGGACGTTGTTAAATTAGGATAGAGTTGCCAGATTTAATGAATCAAAACACAGGAAACCCAATTAAATTCAAATTTCAGATAAAGAACAAATAACTTTTTTATATATCTTATGCAATATTTGGGACTTACTTATACTAACACGTTACATGTTATTTGTCTGAAAGTCAGATTAAACTGGGTGTCCTGTATTTTATGTGGCAATCCTGCATTAGGACAAAGGAGCAATGTCACTTTATGTGGCCACTGGAGTTAGAGCATGGCCCAGCCCTGAGATTCCAGTGCCACGAGGTCATGTCAGGACAATAATCAGGTCAGGTTACCTTATGGCCAAGGGAAAAGCGAATCCATCGCTCCAGATCCGGGTCTAAGAGATCAGGCTCTGTAACAAATAGAAAGTGAGGTTAGGAAACCAGATCTAAATCAGGCGACCACACTTGACAGTTTTCTGTGTGAGGATGTTCTTTATTACCCATGCGTGTCTTTCTTCTTTTATTCTCCCTAAACTGCCCATAAAGATGGATGTGGTTTGCTATCTAGCGATACGATAGGAAGTTGAGCATTAATGAAGAAAAGATGACTATCTGTCCTGGCCCTGGACTCTCTGGGCACTTAATGCTAACCAGCTTCTCTCCTGGTTAGTATTAAGATGGTGTCACAGGCTCTCTTATGCAGCCAGTGCTTACTGAACATAACAGGCTTGTTAAATACATTAAGGAAATAGGCATGGACCCCAAACCTGCCATCATGCAGTCCTAGTTCCTTGCTTCATGTAGCTATGGTGCTAGGGGAGGATGACGTGACAGCAAGGGAGGGACCCTGGGATGGAAATCAGGTCACCAAGGGCACAGTAGCACTCGGCTTCCCACGCTATTTCTATTTGCTTGCCCTGCAGTTAGAGTATTAATAATCCTTGTCTTTCCTGTGTGAAGGGCTGGATGGAATGACCAGAAGGGCTAGGGAATGTGTGTTTCCTGAGATGGACAGTTAACCAGATAGATACAGGGGAATGGCCACATGTCCCATTTGGCTCAGGATAGTCCAGATTACACCTGTCATTCCAGCATAATTATTAATAGCACCCTTTTTCACTCTCAAACATGAATGGTGCATTACAATGTCACTTGAATGATAAATGTGTTTGTGAATACCCACCTAGAATATATCTGCCACCAGAAACAAAATATTTGAAATTAGTACCTGGTAATTTTGATTTATCAGAGATCACACAATTGCAAAGTGGCCAGGATAATTGCACAGGCTTCCAGTCTTGTGTTCAGGATTCTATTGTTACACGCAGTCCCACTTTAACCAAGGAAGCAGATAATGACGTTCCAGGTGGAAAATGAGGGGAGAGGATCCTTTCCTTCCCACAATCCCATAGGGTAGGATTTCTCAGCCTCAGTACTACTGACATTCTGTGAGGATAACTCTCCATTGTGGGGCTAACCATCTGGAAGATGTTTAGCAGCATTTGTGGCCTCTATCCACTAGGTGCCAATAGTGGTCCTGCCACCCCCAAGTTAGTGACAAGCAAAAATATCTCCAGCCATCGTTACACATCCATGGGGGCAAAGTCATGCCCAGCTGAGAATCACTGTTCTTGAGGTGGAGACCTCTAGGAGAAAGGTTTTGTTTTGTTCATTTGGCAGTAGTCATAATTGGACCTGGGGAAGTTGCCAGTTGTACAGTGACAGCTCCAAAACGTAGACTTAACAAAAACCGTGACAGTCGTCACTGATATTTTTAAAGCCCTTTATACTTACCAAGAGCATTTTGTGCTTTAGACCAAGGCTGCTTTGGCAGGAGGAGAAGGTCTGCTGTTGCCAAGGGCGAGCCATGCCGCCCGTGTGCCGGGTCACACTCCCAGGACTGGGAGAGTAGGAGGGAAGTTCACAAGTGGGGTGGCTCACCGCTGTCTGATGGTCAGACATGTCCCTGGCAGTGACATCTTATATCATGAGGCGGGAGGGATCTCAGCTGGGTCTTGATGAAAGCAGGAAAGTGTTCATTGGTAATGAGTAGACACACATCTTGCAATGATATCACTACACAGTATAAAGCCCTTCCTTATATGTAAAGTTAGGAAATTGATGCTACTTCTTAATGGAATTGTTCTGACACTGTCTAGAAACTTCTCTGTGCCCCACAGCTTCTGGATACACATGTTTGCTTCTTGCTTCCAAGCTATATTAATATTAAGTACTGAGTCTGAATTTTGCTCATTATCTTGCAGAAAGTACAGGCTTTAAGTCTCAGACCTTTATCAACCCATGTCTAGTATACTCTGCAAATGCCTCCTGGGCACTCTCACTGGGCTCCTTTGAGTGTGCTGGATTCTCATTTTCCCTGTAGGGTCAGTGACCTCCATTCAAAAATATGTTTGTTGAGGAAAAAAAAAACTTCCCTCTTGGAGGGCAATCTGACTGCTTGTTGTAGAGAAGCATGGGCGTTGTGAGTCTGCCCATGTCACTATTAAAGCACGCGCAGCACCTCAGGAAACGAGGGCGAAGATACCACTTGTATCCCTTTATGCCTAATAATTTGGGCAGGTCGAATATGGAGCATCCATTAGTAGAGTCCTTCTATCCCTGCCATTCCCCTTTAATTCTAGATTAGAGTGAAGGGATAGAAGGAAGGGGAAGCAAGTTCTCTGGGGGCATGGTTATTGATAGGGACTTATCAATAACTGACATAGACATGAACTCAGAACAACCAGAGTCATAATGAATCATAGTGTTTCGGAGGGAAATCAGTTTGGGATAAAAAAAGGACCACGGGTCATCAGGGTTGGTAGATGCGACAGCACTTCCTGGGGTTTTCAAGCTTCAAGAAGTACACGGGGCATGGCAGAACTTGAGAGGAGAAAACCCAGCATTTTTCTCAGGTCAGCTGGATGCTTGGGCATCAGTTCTGAAGAATCTCAAAGGTGGAAAATTCCAACAGCTTCATTTTCTTAAAGCCGTCAGCATCCTCAAATATTAACGAAACGGGCAGAGTCAGTAATAAAGGCTCTGAGTGCTTGTCGGGGAGAGACAAGATTTCACTGGAGTGACAAATGGAGTCACGGTTCCAGGGAGCAGGTAAGGAGATTGGGGCATTTACTCCATGATCCTACACGGCCCAGACCGCAGCGATGCTGTGGAAGGGACTTTGTAATGTGAAACAAGTACTGTGAGGCCCTCCAGCCAAACTCTTCCAATTGAATAAATGTGCTCATTCCACTATATCAGCCAGTAGATGTCTCTGTTATATTCCTTCTGATCATTACCTTGGCCATCAGACAGTTCTGCTACATTACTCGACTGTACTGCTGAGAGAGAGAATTGACAATATTAAAACAACTCCATTGCTTTTATGAACTGGCTCTAGGAGACTAGAGTCCATTTCCATTACTGAGATGTGTTGTGTGCCTAACCAAATACTTTTGGAAGCAGATAATTAGGCATTGCAGGCTGTGATTGTTTAAAGAAGATATACAATGAGGTTTCAGACTTCAGATGTGGTGCTGTGAAATGTCTTGTTGTATGAAGATTATGCTTACTTTCAAAAGTGCCCCAGGGTTATTTTAGTTGGGAGTTTGGAAAGGGGCTGGACTTCCTTTCTGGAACACTCAGTACGGTAGAGGCAAGGGCAACATTTTAAATTCAAGGAATTCTTGAGTGGCAACTGGTGAGCAGTTCTAAGTAATTCCAGCTACATACACTCCCTGCCCCAGAAAAAAAAAAATCACACCTTCCTCATGTCTAAGAAATCAGGGTGTTGCTTTTGAAATGTTAACCTTCTTGTTCTTAAAATGCCAGTGCCAACATATATAGTTTGTATGTGCTGATACAAAGCATATTTGAAATCTGAAAGCATTTAAGAGTTAAATAATACAAGACCAGTATCTGGAATAAATTACTGAAAATGCTGGTGTAAAGGGAACACATTTACTACACCTTTTAAGGTCCCAAAGAGAGCCCTAAAGAGAAAAGATTCTTTTCAGATGAAATATATAAGTGGCCCGGTGATGATAAAGGGGAAATTTATAGGGAGACCTTTTCCAGACCTTCCCAGGTGGTCAGAAGCAAAGGTAGGATGATTACTGACTCGGGCGACACCACACCTGGGTGAGATCATGGGCACTGTTCATTGAGACCTCATCAATACTTCCAGAAGGTTCTAACTCTGGAATGGCCTTATGAGGAAGTGACTATTGATAGGGTATTGCGATAGGAAGGCTGTTTCTGGCAGAAGATCTGCAGGAGCAGGTTTCTAGATCTACGTCAGCCAACAATGAGTTAAAACCTTGATATTCCAAGTGGACCATGGGCCCCTGGCATTGGTAACATCTAAGGCTTGTTAGAAATACAGACTCTCAGGCCTCACCCAGACCTATGGATTCAGAGTCTACATTTTAACAAGACCGTCAGGTGACTGGTTTGCACATTAAAGTTTGTAACCTATTGGGCTCTACCACAAATACTTCAAGGATCGAAGTCATGCTGTTTAGTCATTCTTTTATTCATTTATGTACTTAATGAGTATTGTACCTCTACTTTGTGTTAGGCAGGAGGCTAAACCCTGGGGAGATAGTGCTGAATAAAGAAAGACAAGATTTCTGCCATTACCACATTTTGTTTTTATATTTAGTTGATAAGCAGACATATTATGCTTCTTTATAGACCATCACTATTTGAAGTTCATGAATATTGACCCATTTAATCCTCTAACAACCTTGTGAGGCACATATTATCAGTTTTTGCATTTTAAAGAAGGGAATGGAGGCACAGAAAATTTACAAAACTTTTACAAGGCCACACAGCTTTTAAATGGCAGAGCCAGTATTTGAATCCAGAGAGTCTGACTTCAGAATCCAGGCTCTTAACTATTATGTTGCACTATCAGTAAATACATCAACTGTTTACAACCTATGATTTTGCTTTTAAGGAAATCAACAGAATTCTGTAGTAGTTAAAAATGGGGAGTAACTTCAGTTAGGCTGATTAAGGAAGGCGTTTGTGAGGAAATGATTAAACTGAGACCAGTAGGTGGGGAAGGACCCAGTCATGGGGCAGGGGGAGCAAATGTAAGCAGAAAAAATATCAAGTGCAAAGGTACAGAGGTAGAAAGAATGTGGTCCATTCTGAGACCTGCCTGAGACTCATGCCTGGAACGTGTAGGTGGTGGAGAAAGAGGTCAGGGGTGAGGCGGGGAAGGTTGAAGGGTAGATCCCATGGGAAGAGAAGCAGATAGTGACTCGGAGCCTTGGAGGACAGGGGCGGAGTTGGGGTAATATTCCAGGCCTAGAAGCTGTAAGGGTTCAAGCAGGAGAGTGAGGCCATCTGCCTGCAGACCTGAGCGCTCAGAGGAGAGCTTCCTGGAGGGAGCGAGAGCGAAGAAGCCGAGGCCGTCCGGAGGCCACGTGAGTGGTACCGTGAGAGACAGCAGCTGTGATGGGCACGGAGATCGGAAGGGTAGCGGAATATCTAACCCAAATGTACTTCTTTGGCATAAAGATTCTTTTGCGCTGATTATTTTTTGAGAAACAGCAGACACAGGAGAAGCTCTGAAAACATTGAAGTTGTCCTTATCTAAGAAAAATGTACATTTACATAGGAAATGTACAAAGGGTGTTTCCCTCTCTGTACCAGGGCGAGAAGGGTGGCTAAATCACGAGAAACTCATATCAAGGGAAAAGGCACCCACTTAAATCTGTATAACAACAGTACCCTTATTTACTCTGCTTTTCCTGGTAGCTCCCAAATCCCCCCAATATCTTTCTTTCATCTTTAGCTGAAGATGGTATTTAAGGTGGTGGCTTGGGCCATCTTGGGAGTTTATTTTTCCTGGGTATCTCCTGTGTATATATGCCAATAAACTTCTGGGAGTTTGTCTCTTATTAATCTTTTGTTATAGGAGGTCTCAGCCAAGAGCACAGAAGAGTAGAAGGGACATTAATTCTTCCTCTTCTAGAGGTTTGAGATCTGACTTAGAGGCAGGACTAATAGTAATGATTTCTTGGACGTCTGTGTGTGGGCTGTTGAAGGAAACTGAGGCAAAATTTTAAGAGTTTATTTAGGCAAAAATTGATTTGAATTGGGAAGTGCCAAACTGGAAGTGGTTAGGAGCTCTCTGGCCACAGAAGCTGGCAAGCAACTTTTATAGAGAAAAGGTGGAAGCAAAGCAAAGAAATCACTGATTGGCTATTACCTAAAGCCTAGTTGGCTGTTTGTGATCGGTTATCCTTAGGTTTTGATTTTATAACGTTGAGGCCTTTACAGACTTAGGTTTGGGTTTGCTTACATAGGCCACTCTAGGCATTAGAGCTGCATCAGTCCAATGGCCTCCTTGTGAAATTAATTTAACAGTATATGTGGCTTTGAGTGTCAGAGTATGTTTCTGATCGGTAGTGTTAGTAAAAGGGAAGAATTATATTACATCAGGGTTTCTAATTTGAGCACAACGGATACCTGGTTCTGCTCTTTATTGTGATAGCACAAATTGGGATGAACAGATCTGAGTGGAGGGAATCTTGTACTCTTCTTAGGGTACATTCATTTGAGATACTTATGGGACTTCCAAGGGGAGATGTCAGAGAGGCATCTATGTTTTCCAGCATTTAATTCTGGGTCTGGAACAGAGCCAGCACTTAATCAATATCTGTTGAATGAATTTCAGGGAAGAAGACCTCCTTGTATGAAAAGATATATAGCTCCCTGGGTGCTTACTATCACCTGAAAGTTGCTCTAGCAGATGCCATAGCTTTGCTTTTATAGTTGGTAGTTGGGATGACATACAAAAAAAAAAAACACCCACCTAAACAACCAAACCAACCCCAGATTACAGAGAGGTGCACATTAGTTTCATTTACACTAAATTAATTTGCATGACAGACCCCAGAACCTTCTTGAAAGCAGATTTCCACAGGTAGACGTCTGGCATGGGAAGGGAAGATGGTGCTAAGGTGTCAGTGCCTTGCGATTGTGTTTTATGGGATAGAGTATTGGCAGTAGCTAGGAGAATGCCCAGTGAATGCTGTTTTGAACAAGATGTCTAAGATGAGTTTACTGTTCCATTAAAGTAAATTCTATGACTACAGATTCTTTGGCGATTTTGAACATTGCCTGAAAGTCATTCACCTCCTACACCCACATCATACACACTCCATACTTTGTCATCTTCTTAGCTTTATCTGTTCAATTACTTCATACATCTTAGGGTCATAGAGCTATTCACGCTATACTAAAGATGTGCTGAAAAAGTACAGTTTTCCATATTTGCAGGCCGGTTCAAAAACACAGTCCAGTAATAAGGTAAATTATCTCTTTGAGTTATTATTTAGATTCTTCTGTACACCCTGTCTTCTCTTAAGATAGTGTCAGAGGAAAGGAGAAAGATCTTCCCAGTTTCAGGCAGAAGGGGTCTCACCATGGTTCTTGGGTGAATGCTGGCTGGTGTTTACTGAAATCTGGTTTAGCTCACTGCTTCCCCTGGGTGTTCTGTAGCTGATGAATTTGTGGAATGTTTCATAGCTTGATAATGGTTTCATAGCTTGATATGGAGCCTCCCTGTTGACTGACCTCCTCTCTACTCTCCATGTTCCTGTAGATCACTCTGAGTCCCTGTCAAGTCCTCTAAAGGGTTCCTGGACCAGACCTTCCAGCACACAGCCTGCCAGGGCTCTATGGCTCTCTATGCAGGGTGTGTGACACACACGTGTGACTACCAACCTCCCTCTCTCCACGCCCTTTCTCCTTCAGACCTCAAGAGGAAGGAAGTTTTTCCTTGCCATTTTTTCCTTTTTTCTCAAAGAGGCCCTGTCCTTCTCTCTATTTCAGTGAAGCTAAAATGCAGAATGGCTATAAGGCATAAAGAAATATGCATTGGAAAATATTTCAAAAATACAGTGGTTATATATACTCAGAGTCTGTGACTCTGATGAGAGGCCCAAGGTGGTGTAAAATGAGGCCATGGAAAGTCTCAAGATATTTTTGATGACAAAAGTGCATCCATCTACAAGTAAGAAAATTGGCCCCCGGAGGAAGAATATCACATATCTCTGTTCTTTTGTTGTCATATTGTTTTCATTGGCAAAGAAAAGTCTTTCTTCTCCAGGAAAGTGAAATTTATTCTGTTGTGTGAGGACTTAATAGAGCCTACTGTGTGTTCTGCACTCTACTCAGTGCTGTGGGGGAGAAAAAAGATAAAAGGTACATTTACTATCTACAAATAAACTACAAACTTCTTGGGGAGACATGACTCACACTTATGAAACTGTTGATAATGAAACCAGGTTGGATAGAATTGCTGGGGTAAGTATGTGGTGTAGACCTTGAATGCTAGAAGAAACAAGGGGTGGGAAACCATTTTGGACTTGGGGATCTCTAGATCTGATGGTTCGTATGCTAGATATTGAGAATGGCTGTGCTGCAGACAGGCAGAGAGGCATGGAAAGGAGGGTGGGGAAGGTAGGAAGGTAGGGGGAACAACAAGAACCAAGACTTTGAAGTATGACTAAATAGTACTGCGTGTCCAATATGATAGCCAGTAGCAATAGGCTTAAAATAGCACTTAGCACTTAAAATGTGACACTTTCAAATTGAGATGTACTGTAACTCTAAAACATATATCAAATTTTGAAGTCTTAGTATGAAAAAAAGAAGGTAAAATATCCCATTAATAATTTTAAAATATCGATCACATATTGAAATGATCGTATTTTGGATATATTATTAAAATTAACTTTCCTATCTCTTTTTACCTTTTTTAAAAAATGTGGCTACTAAAAATTTGACATTACATTTGTGGCTTGCGTTAATTTTCCATTGGACAGCACTGGGAAAGAGAAATATGTCAGGGAAGAGATTGCTTAAAGAAATAGGTCTGTGTAGCCCAGCAACTACTATGTAGTTCTCTCTCAAGGAGAAGACCCCAGCTTTTTTTTTGTCAGAAAACAGAAAAACAAAAAACAAAAGAACTTCCACAGGAAAGTAATTTTTCATTGAGTACAAAAAGTAACCAAAGATTCAGTGATGCAATTGACCCTTGAGTGATGTGGGGGTTAGGGGCGCTGACTCCCGTGCAGTCAGACGTCCTCATACAACTTTTGACTCCTCCAAAGCTTAATTATTAGTAGCCTATACTGTTCATGGAAGCCTTACAGATAACAGAAACAGTTGATTAACATGTATTTTCTATGATATATGTATTATATGTTGTATTCGTACAATAAAGTAAGCAAAAGTAAAGGAGATGTTATTAAAAATTATAAGAAAGAGAAAATATGTTTACAGCACTGTACTGTATTTATTGAAAAAAATCCACATCTAAGTGGCTCTGTATAGTTCACACCCCTGTTTTCCAAGGGCCAACTGTATTTCTAAATGAACTCACATTGTATGGATTTCATACAAACTCTAATGGTTTCATATATATTAAAAATAAGACAGCTGTGGGTACTATGACTTTAGTCATGCATGAGACTCTATGGCCCCTTGCACTAACTCTGAGGTCCCCTTGGGGTGTGCAATTAAACTTTAAGGCTGAATCTGGGTGGCAATGATGCCACAGTTGGAAAGAGAAAGCTGCCTGTATTGATAGAGGCTTGAATGCTGGGCAAAGGAGTTGGAACTTTATTTCCTAAGCAGTTAGGAATCTTAGATACCGCACACTCTCCCACCCTTTCCTTTGCTTGTCTAACTCACATGGCTTTTTGCAGACCTCTGGTCTTGCTGGTGATTTTTGCCTACCTTGCATGGGGTATTGCTGTAAGTGCCCTTGAGCTGCAAAGGAGGAAACTGAAGGGAATTCTAAAAGAGAGCTGAGACTTTCTGGGTGTCCTTAAACCTCTTTTAGAACCACTGTGTAGTGTCTAGTCAAGTATGTCAGTTGAGGACCTATTGCAGGCTTGGTGACAGCTCTGGGACTGTTGTTACCTTACAGCCAGAGACCTGCTGCCCTCTCATCTTCTAAAGTCTCTCAGTGTCTTGAAATCCCTTTCCCAACTTGTGGTAAATGCCTGACTTCCATTTTCAATGCCCAGTCCCTTGCTGGAAGATTCAAAGTATCAAACATACCTGTCAGGTAAAAGTTAACCACGATCTCTTGTCCCAAACCTGCTGCTCTCAGGGCCGTTATCTGGGAAGAGGTCTGCGTGGGGCCATCCTCAGGGTAACCAAAGACATACCATTTCAGGGTGTCATCTGAGGTTGGTGATAATTATAGTCAGTGAGGCCCATCCCAGATGGGGTTGAAAGGAGATGTTATAAACTTGGGTAACCTTGCTACTGTTTAGGACACAGAGATTTATTTTCTGGATGCTTCCAGCCTTTCTCAGGAGATTTTGTCCTGTAAGTCTTGCTGACAGATTTATCCTGGGCTTCTTTCATTGATGGCTGTTTTCTCACTAAGCAGCTGGAAGGCAAAAGCAGGGAAGGTAACTGCCAGATGAGAGGTCATTTGTGAATCGGTGCCATGAAGTGGACATAAATTTTATGTATTCTGTGAGGCATTAGCTATTGCTTGTGCCTTGTCCTGGATTTTTTCTTTGTGAGGATACTTGCCATTGGTGTTCACATTATTGACTGCAGCAGTAATTAGAGATCTAGTCCTTGCCTGTACAGCATGCATAAGCTGTCATGATGCCTCTGACAGGAGGCACTTGAGGAGGGAGGGTTTGGTTACACCCACTAAAGCAGGCCAGGCAGAAATCCATGACCAGGCTTCCTGACAGCATTTCCAGGAACACTTTGAAGCTGGTAGACATCCCTGCTACTCTCTCCAAACCCCTTCCCCTGTCATCACCACCCACGACCTGGGGAAAGATTCCTGTTTGACTTTGGTTTAATCCAAGTGGCAGGGGTTTTATAAGGAGGCAGTGAAGGGACAAAGGAAATAAGGGAAGAAATGGTACCAGAAAATCACAGAACTAGGCCTAGAGAGACTTTTAAAGATATCAGGTGCAGGGTTGTTTCCAGCCTTTCTTTTGTCACGGAATCCTTTGTTCAAACAAAATTGCTGGAGTTAACATTTTTTTAGCTCATACTATAAACTGGGACACTCATACTATAAAAGTATAAAAATGCTTTATACATACTACCTCAATTAGTCTTCACAAAAACCCTAGAGGTAGGTAGTGGTATGGTCTTTATTTTCCAGGCAAGGGAACCAGCACACTGATGCCAAAGAACCTGCATGAGGTCATATGGCTAAGAAGAGAGGGAGTTGGGGTGGGGAGATGCTGCAACTGGTGTCAGAGCTGGTGAGACACAAACTGGACATGGTGGGAAGTCCCCCTGAGACATGCTCCTCTGTACCCCACTGGGGGGAGAATGAGCAAAACATCAGGGAGCTGCTCTGGTTGAAACTGGGATGAGGTGCAGCCCAGAATGACCCATTCAGCTTATACCCCTCACCCCAGGGCCCTTGAAGGGAGCTGACCATTTCCAACCTAGCTGAGTTCCCTCATGTTCTTGGCTGATGAAGCTGAGAGGCTATGTTTGAAAGGTGCTGGCCTTGCCTGGAGTCACATAGCCCTTCAATGGCAGAGTGCAGCTACCTTGATTCCCAGACCATGGCTGACCAAGGCCCAAACAGTAATGCCAAGGCACCAGGCTGCACCTGAAATTCCATTGTACCAGTTCCTCAGAGCTGAGAAGACTGAGTAGGCCATGTCCAAAGAACACCTTGGATGTTTACAGAAACACAACATTTTGGTACAACTAGGAAATGGCACCCACCCTTCCAGGGCCCTGCCAGCAGCTGATGCAGCAGGTGTTCAGGCCAAAGTCTGACCTCCCAGAATGACACCGCTAAATGCCTGAGGCTCTGCTCTTAGACTTTCTCACACAGCTTCAGTTGCTACTAAAGGTGGTGCTCTTCAGGGTCTCACATGTTTTCCCTGCCCTATTGACAGTTTAAAGTCTGTTTTTTTTCCACTTTGGTGTAGAAGAGCCCTTCTAGAAGAGCTACTTCATGCTGTTTAAAAAAGGAAATCGACTTAACCTGTCCTTCTCCTTCTTGTTAGCTTTTCCTTATCAAAGAAAGGGACTTCAGAGTTTTAATTCAAGTTCCCAATCTACCCTGAGGTTAAAAATGTGCAGGCAGTCACACTGATATTCAGCTCTAGTTACTTAATCAGCCTCCACCGCCACCCCCTCTATGCACGCCCAAGGGTTCATCCCTGCTGAATCTTCCCTACTCTGGAGAGGGGAGTGAAAGGGCTCATTATGAGACCAGGGTGCAGGCAACAAGTGGGGAGTTACTGGGGATGCGGTTGGTTCACGTTTGTAGCCTCACGTTCAGGTGCCAAATATGGATGCTGTCTCCCCTAAGTTTGGATCTGACGATGCAGACATAAAGGGTAAATGGTTTTATATCTTTGAAAGGAAGAATTATTGTTTCAAAACATTTAAAGCTGCTTTCTTGCAACCAGGGCCAGTTTTTTGGTCAGGTGACCTGTGCAGCTGAATAGGGCACCAAGCTCAGAAGAACTCCTCATTTGAAAGAATGCTCTGCTGTCACCATTTTGAAATTCTTAATACTTTCGGAACACGGGGCCTGGCATTTTCGTGGAGCACTAGACCCTGCAAATGATGTAGCCCTTCCAGCCTGCAACCCAGTTTGTGACATGTGTGTTTGTAGTGAGGGTGGGGTGGGAGACCTCTGTGTGTAAGGGAGTGAGGACCCACTCTGGTTTGCAGCCTTTTTATAACAACCTGTTCTGGCATAAGGGTAGATGTTTAATTCAGAGCAAAACAAACAAACAAACAAACAAACAAGCAAAAAAACTTGCACTTTATGAGCAGCATATGGTTGCACTGAATTTAGTATCTTACCTTTATGAATTAAAAAAACAGTTATTCCTCAGTGCCCTGTTCTATTTTTGGCTTACAGATCCTGAGACTCCAATGTCTGACCTTTTCTAACCAGGGCTTGCCTTGCTGGCTGTCAGGTTACCACGAGTCAGGGCCCGAATGCCTCATGCATTGTTTTCCCCTTGGGTACAGAATGAGACCTAATAATGAAGTAAGGAGTTTCAGTATTGTTTATCATCCTTTTAGTTGATAATATTTAAAATAAATCTTCAAATTACTTGTAGAAATTTCAGGTCATTACATTCAAAAGACCCAGTGTTATTTTTCAAGATAAATGTTGAAAAATGCCAACATCATAACAAATTAGTTTATTCACATAATCTTTAGTAAAGTCATAATAAAATATATATTGACTGTTTGAAAGAAGACATTAGAAGGCAAATGTTTCATAATATGATTATAATTATTAGCAAGATTATCAACATCAGTTTAACATGTTATAATGAAGAAAAATAATAATAAAATAAGAGGAGAGCATAAGTAGCTTAGTTCTAAAAAAAGGATAATGTAATTTGTAATCTCATTTGTCAAGGAATGTCAAAAACCAGAAGTCGACTTTATTCTGTAATTTAAAATGAGGCAGGGGCCAGTTAGGCCCTGTCATCTGGTTCTGTAGCTATTGTTTGTAAACATATATGGAGCACTGCCCGTGGCTGGATAGTTTCGACCTGTCATTTGCTCTCAGCCTTCCCAGAATAGCAGACCAGAATGCTGCCCCTCATTTTGAAAGACTGTGCAGTGTGTTTGAGGGTCTTTAGGGTTTCTCACCACAAATACTGAAAAGTCAAGTGTCCACAGGAAACAAACAGGCTACCAAAATGGGTAAATGCCTGGCTGGGGACTGGGATGGACTGGAGAACCATGTCCAATTTCAAGTGGGCAGCCTAGTCTGCAACTGACGATTGTTAACTAGAGGGAATATTGTTGTCAGAAGCTCTGATTTTCTGAAAGGTTAGGTCATCTTCATGGGAAGATTTGGGATGTTGGCTAGTGAATCAAACTTTTAAAAATTCTGCTGTCCAATAAGCAGACAAGCATCTGTGGCTGACTATTGCCACAGACCACCCATCTTTAGCCAGTACCTGTCTCTTGTGTGGGCTAGGGCGTAAGAGTGGAGGGGAAGTAAGACATCTTAGGGCTGTTATTTTCAGAAATCAATTGATTTTAGTTTATACTAAATGGATTCCTTTTTCATTAGGTTATGGGCCAACCCCTTTTTCTTGTTCTAATTTAGCTGACGCTAGTTTCACTGGCTCCTTCTGCATGGACTCCGTTTGCCTAACTACCGAACAGGAGCAAGAACCTCCTGATCTTTACTTCACACTGAATATTAGAAAATAAATAAGTAGAAACAGACGTTTCTGACCAAGAAATATGCAATGAATAGGACCACATGGTGAAGAGGGAAAAATAGAACTTTTTGGCTATGATTTGACATAAATGACATGGAAGATCCTTACCATTCTGACATATTTTATGGACTGGGCATATGTTAAGGGGAAATGGCCCAAGTGACCACACTGTGTCTCACATTCAACCCTGAAATTTTGTGAAATTGAGTGATTGACCTGTTAGGATTTGTGCATTATTTTCCTTATTGGTGAGCTGGTTACACTAAGCTAAGATTTTTTTGGATCGATGGAACCTACATTAGTTTATTTCTGAAAGGGAACAAACACTGGTTTATTTTGATAGATATGTGTGGGGCGTGTGGGCGTGGGGTGATGTGCTGTGTATGTGTGTGTGGTGGGGAGCCGGTGGTGTGTGTATGTGTCCTTCCCAAAGAGCTGCTTTTGATGTTCGCAGACTCAGGGCTACGGCTGCAGTTCACTACAAGACACCCACATCCGGGGATGCTAAGCTCGTGTGATTACCCCTAAATTTATCTCTCCCTTCTTGCTGACTGTTTTGGTTTCATGACAAGCTCCTCTTCTCTCTCACCAGCTTAGTTACTTGTCTCCTAGGACTCTCTTCAAAGACAAGTGTCAATCTGCTGATGATTTGTTTCTTTCTCGCTCATTTTACCCTTTCACATTCACATCCTGAACCACCCTCATCCTTTCTTCTGTCACATTCCTCTTTTTTCCTTCCCTCGATGCATCCTACTTACTCCCTACTTCAGGTCTTCATTTCTTATGGTTTAGTTTGCTCTTCTTTACTTCCTTCTTCTCTTTCAACCCTACCTTATTACACAATTTCTCAAATTCTCAGATCTTTTTCTTGTTTCTGACCCACTTCATTTGCCTGTTCAGACCAATGTACGTGCTTCTTCCCTTCGCACCATGGTTCCCGGAGAAACGAACCACGACTTCTCCCCCATTCCTCTCCCCCTCTCCTGCCTCTCCCCTCTTTTCTCCTCGCCTTCTTACTTTCTCAGCTGTTTTCAAAGAGCATTTCAGGCAGCTTGTGAAGATGTTTACAATATAATGAAATTAAAGAAATAAATTAAGAAGTGAGACAGGAGGAGAATTGGAACAGAAAATGTGATGTAAACAAGAAGGGAGGTTAGTACACAGCCTCAGCCGCGAGTCCGACTCCCCTGGGCTCCCTGCTGCTTCCTCTCACTGGTCTCTGTGATCTTTCTTCCCTGGAAGCATATCAGACAAGACTTCCCAGAGATCAAGGGTCAAAAGGCACTGTGGATGCTTAGTCGGCATTTGGTTGGTGCCCTAGCTAAAGGCCAGAGTGAGAACAACTGGCCTTGGAGAGTGTCCAAATACCAGCCATTTCATACTGATGCAGAGCCCTTACTGACAGCTGCTTTTCAAGGGAAAATGCCAATCATGAAGGAGGGCTGGGTGTCACCCCTCATCTGCATTTAGGCCTCATCTCGTGGCAACCCCAGAGTGGACTGTGCATCATCCCCAGTCGGTATCATGTCACCTCCAGAGGACTGCAGCTGCCTTCTCCTTTCTAATTTTGCAAAAGCCTGGTGAGAAGGTTCACCACTGCCCCTCAGCGTCTGGGCTGGATGCCATTTCTGCCTCTGGAGTTCAGAGGCTTGGGAACATTGCAATTGCTTGATGGTGATTTTACTATTGATCTTGATTTCCTTAAGCATTTCTCCTTCTTCCTTCTGGAAATTTATGTCTGTTTCTGGCATCTGCCCCATCCTCTGTGAACACTCAGGCAGAGAACTCATTTAATTCTTTTTTTTTTTTTTTGCCTCTTCAGGCGGTAAATTTCCCTGGCCATTTCTCTGACCTCTTGTTCCTTATGTAGTTAAAAATGTCTTATTTGTTTCACCCTCTTATGTAATTTATCTTGTGTTCATTCTGAACCTTTGCTTGTCGGATGATTTTTTACACTCTCTTGATTTTTCTCTGTAATCGGAGGGCACCTCCTCTACCTGGTACCTCACACCTTGCCGAGTGCCCCTTCTTTGCCTTTGAACAATCTTCCCAGCATTGCTGTCCTTTTCTGTCTCCTCTCTCTCCCTTGCCTTGGTATTTAGTGCCAGGCATTTCCTACTGGCTGGTAATCACTTACCTTACTTTTCAGTTTGTTCTTCTCCCTTCCACCCTATTGATGTACCCCACTGTCACTCTTGCCATAATTTCCAGCCACCTGACACTATTCTGACTTGAGATGATCTGCCGCTCTGTCTACCGCAGGCTCAGCATGACCCAGAAACCCAGCCCACCCACCTCTTCCTTCTTCTTGCAATAAACAACCACGTTAATTCAAGTTCCTACTCTTCATATGAGAAATCACTCTCCAACCATATGGGATAACTTATGGCTGCAAATAAAAATTCCCCAATGTTTTGTTCCTCACAAGTTTTCACTTCCCCAGCACAGCTTGGGAAGTCCAAGATGTTAAAGTCCCTAGAGGGTTCATATTTCCATGAAAATCCATTTTCTACTTCCAGAATATTTCTTGTACTCATAGAGACTTGAATTTTCAATAATGTTATACCATGTCACAACTTTTCTCTTTCACCCCTGCTCCCACCTCTGCCTGTGGTTCTTTTTTAAGGAAGGCAATTTTGAGTTGTCAACTTAGTTTGTTTTCCTCAATTCATGGGCTAGAAGAATTACTCTGTAGTAACATGGGCTTTAAATCTTTCCCGCTCTGCCTTATGAATAAAAGCTCACATTAAAATGAAAAGGTCCATTAAGTTGATTCTGTTTCTGGGGTTTTGTGGGGCAACTTTCTACACTGTTTACAATGTCTTTGCTTGACTTTGCCTCAAACCCAGACTCTCATGTGCAAAGTCAGGACATTGAAGCAGTTGTGGTGCCATGTGGGGTTACATAGGACCTGATCTTTTCCCAGAGATGTTTTAAGATTGCTTTGGAGTATGAAATAGGCACTAAATATACTTTGGTAAGGGCATATGTTATGGAGATAACCTCTGTGATTGGTTGAGTGGTTGACTGATTCTTATGCCAAAGCCATTCTGAGATAGGAACAAAGCTGGCCATATAGTCACTCTGACCCAGTCCATATTTGCACAGTTTGACAGAACTAATTTTTCCAAGGCCGTGATCCGTAGCTATTATTAAGTCTTGATTTTATTACCGTTGACTGTTAAGAGATTCTCTGAACTGTGATTTCCTGTGTTGTTGTAAGAGCATCCACTGCTTGTGGAGGGGAATCAGCAGGCATAGACTCTATTCCTTGGTCACCATGGGGTAAAAGTCTTAATTTCTGGTGTCTCCATTTCAGTTTAGATATATCTAGGATAATGTTTTTCATCCTCTCTGTGCCTCTCAGTTATGTTATTAGAGTAAGATGATATGGTCCTAGGAAGCAACAGAAAGGAAGAGCAGGGAACTGGTTAGTACTACTAGTTAAGTAAATTTGCATTTATGCCATTAGGTTTTAAAGCCTGCCTGGTAGATTTCCAATCACTAGTCCTATGAAAGCTGTACTCCAAATTTGAAGTTTTCTGGAATTCCCAGCATATCATGCCTAAGTCGATAGCTTTTACCTGTCCTAATGTCTTCTGAAGTGTTCTAGAAGCCAGGGACTTTTTAATTTTTTTGATGGCCATCATTTCCACTTCTTTCAGTGTCTCAGTGACACACCTTCAAAATGACACCTTTGAAATATGATGCCAAATCACTTCTTATCCTCCAAACTATATATTGACTATATACAATGCTGTGTTATTATTCTCAGTACCTGGATCATCTTTACAAGAGCACCTGTGAGTAGCACTCTGTCAGGGATTTGGGGAAATTTTCCCTTCCCTCTACTAAGAAAATCACTAAACAACTTTCCTATGCTTATTGTCATTCCTCATATTTTTTACAGGAAAAACATTTCATTCCACAATTAAATATAGGCTTGATATGAAAATAGCCCAGGAGGAGTAATAAAGATTTAAATTTAGACCAAGGTTTAAGTGCCTGATACTTGATTCTTGACTGGGAAGATTTTGCGTGGCCGTATGGTGAAGAGACATCCTGTTTCCTGAAAGGTGGGAGAGAGCTCTGGAGAATGGAAAATGGATAACATAGGGAACATTCAGTTGCTGACAGAGCCAAAAACAGATTTTGTCACCCTTGTAATATTGCCTTTGCATTTTCTTAAGTCTTTTTCATTCTGGATCTCAGGTAATTTTAAAAAGCCTCAATTTACTTTTTTAGGCCTCTGATTCTTTACATCCCATGACATTATATTTTTTGACTAAGGTGGAGACAAGATCTGCAGAGCAGCCTGGTGGAAATGAGTCCAGAGCTATGGGAGAATCATCAGAAAATAACCCAGGCATCCTCGCTTGCCTCAGCTGGGAGTGGGCCAGAGAAGCCCCTCCCTCCAGGGGTGTCTGTTTCTGCCACTAGTACAGAAGATCCTGACGGGGCAGATGCATCTGGAAGGACCAGAGATTTCCCTTCTTACCTCTAAAAATGAGCTGTTTTGCTCTGTTTGATCAGTCAGCTATTGCCACAATAAAGGTCCATAAAAAACACCATCCCCAAACCTAGTGGCACACAAAAACGAACATGCATTTCTTGCTTACCTGTGTGTTGGTTGGTTGGCCCAGGTTTGGCTTAATCTTTGGTTGAGTTCAGGTCTGTTTCACTTGTCATTCATCATTCTGGGACCTGTAGCTCCAGAAAGCTGTTCCTGTGGCCATCAATAAGGGGGCAAACCCACTCTGTAAGCCTATTTCCAGTTGTCTTAGCAAACGCCAGTAAGCTGAAGCAAGTTACATTACCCAAACACAAAGTCAAGGTGCAGGAAAGAGAACTTGGTCTGGCAGGAGGCCGTGTTGAGGGTGTGGAGTGTGTTTCAGATGACTGCAGGAGACTGGGACCAATGCCTAAACACACCAGTCAAATAACATCAAAACTATTGAACATCACAGACACTGAGACACTTAAAAGGTGATTGAACTTTCAAAGGACCAATATTAATAAGAATAACATGCATTTATTTTTACAGTGAATGGTAAAATAATAGAATATTTCATATTATTCCAAGCTCTTTCATAGTCAATCTTATTTGGGGCCTCGGACTAAATATAAAAATATACATGTGGGTTAGTGAGTGGGTGTTCAATCATGTATGGAGCACTTACTATAAATTAGGCATTACAATAAGAACTTTTATGTCAGTTATTTAATCTGCTCCCTGTTCCCGTGAAGATGGTATTAGTATCCCCTTTCGAGAAGTCTGGATCTGAGAGAGCTTTTGTAACTTAATCAAAGTCATATAGCTGGTAAAAAGTAGAGGCCAAAAACCTCATCTGGTGGTTTCAAAGCATTTTCTCATATCTACTCTGCTAGGTACGGCCCTCCCAGCACATGAAGTCACCGGCCCTGTGAAGCAGATGTTATCATTTTCATTTCACAGATCTGCAAAAAGAAACAGATGAGTAAAATCAATCGTGCAGCTAGCACGGTGCACAAAGGGGTGGTGCGGCCCCAGCGAGTATGTGCACTGCATCCCTCAGGTGGCTTCATGCTGGGCTCAAATGGGCTGCCTGTTTATTTTCAAACCACTTGTGCCTGGTGGTTTTCCGTCCCTCCTTATTGCTGCCACTTTCTCCTTGGGCTCTTCGTTCATACCTAGTGCTGGTATAGACCTCTGGGGAGGATGGTGCTCTGATGAAATCACATCACTGCACTCCCTGCCTCTCTGCCAGTTGGGGTTTATTTCTGTTTAGATACAGATTTGGCCGGTAAGGCTGTTGACAGTTATATGCTGAATTCATTTCAGGTTATTTCCAAGCCTGGCACACAAAAAGAAATCAAGCAAAGTATACTCTTGCTGTTTTTAGGAGGCACATTCTAGTTTGCCTGGGAATAGAGAATACTGTGCTTCAACTGCCAGGAGCTCCAGAGGCGGGGATGGGTGGGCTGGCAGCCCAGGGCAGATGTGTATATACACAGATTTCTATTATATGAAGTGATTTTCTAGAGCAGTTTTGGAGGGGAGAAGAAGTCACAAAAAAGCAGCCCGGGAAAGTGTATAAATTGGGATAACAATAGCTTTGACTTACTTTACTTTGCTTATTATTATTATTATATTCTGACTGGTTACTGATATGGTGAACACAGTTCAGTTATACCTCCTTTTTCATCCCTGCTCACAAGTTGTGGGCTTTGAGGTCCTGTCTTAATTTGGTGAACATTAAAGCAGCTTGGATGGTAAAGCTGTCCTTGAACTCTTTATTAGTATATCCGAGGAACCAGCGGGGGAGACAGGACCTCTTTTGCCTTTGCCAAGATGTTGTTCTGAACAACAGGCTCTTCCTGGTGTGAAATACCCTCCTTCTCTCATGCCCAAAACCAGAATCAGAGAGCCGGCCTGAGGCCAAAGTTGGGAAGGGGGAGTACAAGGGGCTCCCTCTGCCTCCAGGGACTGACGGCATCAGGACACATGGCCACCGAGCTCCTGAATCCCAGTGTTACCAGGTTAAAAGAAACAGCAACATGAGACTAACATAGTCTTGGGTGGAATACCAAAAAATGAAACAACTGAATGCAAAGTATAGTGTGAGAGGGAATAGAAGATTAAGTGGGGAAAGGGTTGCAAATGCAGCTTCTCATGTTGACGTTCTGGTTATGTCTTATAATTTACTAGTATCAGGGTGGGGAATGGAGAGAAACCCAAGTCAGATGAAAAATAGAATGAACACACATAGTGGGCAAAGCAGTGGGTCCATGGCGGGGGACTCGTTACAGCCTGTTTCCGATCATGGGCAGCTGGGTAGCTTTGGGAAAGTCACTTAACTGCTCTATGCCTTCTTTGAAAAGAATCACAGTGGAGCTGCAACTGCTTACTGTAGAAAGTTGATTTGAGGATCAAATGAAATAAAACACATGAAAGAATTTTATAAACTGGAACTTACTATCCAAATATTAGGGTTTATTATTCTTTCTTAATCCTGCCATTCGACTGCCCTTTCCTCTCGAAGGACAGAAAAACGTTGGCACAGGATGATTTCACAGCTTGGAAGGAGGTGTGAGTTGTTGCCTTAGCACCCCTCACTGCCGACGTCTGTTGTCCCAGCTCTGACAGCTGCATGAAGTTTTCACTGAAACTAACCAAACAGGGTTGGGTCAGCCTCCAAGCTCTACTCTAGCATGCCCCAAACCTTATTAAAAAATTAACATCTCTTCTTTTCCCATATGCTTGGAAAAAGGCCATGAAGGGAAGCTCTCAACAATCTTTTTATCCTATTTTTCATCTGGTTTGGCTTTCTTTCCCTCCCCGACCCTGATATTAGAAAATTATAAAACATAACCAGAACATCGGTATGAGAGGCTGTGTTCACAAACCTTTCCTTGCAAAATTAAGTATTTTGTTCTCTTTCACACTAAACTTTGCAATGCATTGTTTCATTTCCTAGTACTCCATCCAAGAATTTCCCATTCAGTAATATTAATAATAATATATTTTTAAACTTTGACTTAAAATTACAATAAGTTCCAAGAGGCTCAAGTTGCTATTTTGTTGAAATAATATCAGGTTTCCTGTGATGCTTTACATAGCTGTCATCTCTGTGATATGATATGTATATGATTTATTGACCTACTAAAAGTGCCATCATTGACTTGTCATAATAAACTTTTCTTAAAATATTAAAGCATAGAACATTGAGTAATTGCTCAGACCAGTACAGAGCCTCAGTGTGGTTGTGGATTTGGATTTGGTGGCCTCAAGTTCATCTCTTATGCCTTGAAAATTAAAGCTCTGCCTTGGCCCCCTCTCACTTCATACTCCACCTCCCCTTGGAGTGAGTTGTCACTCAACAGATTGGCAGAGGGGGGAGGAAAGCATGTGAGAAACTCCCATCATGAAGGGCTGACCTTAAACTTCAGCCACATGGTCAGCACTGTGTCTGGACAGGTTTTTCGGCCTCAGCAGAGATGAATCCAAACACCAGGATCCTTGCCCAGCTTACCTGCCTCTTGATCAGACATTGTATCCACTGGGGTGGGGTGGGGGTGGGGTTAATTTTGTTCAGAAAGAGGAATATGTCTAGCACTGGAATCTGGGTTGTCCATGAGTATGAGAGCAGGGAAGAATTTTGAATCAGGGCCTATTCAGACATAACTGAGACTGAAAGGCTTGCAGTCAAGTCTCTGTCCCTTTCAGGAACCTGTATCTGTGACACTGGAATTAATGTTGGCTGGTCCTCTTAATTCTGGTAATGCAAGAGGTTGATCCTGGTGACTTGACCACTATTAGAAATTGAAATGTTCATACACTGGCTTTCCCTGCCCCAAGTTCAGCTGGCTGTTGCGATAAGCTTGTCGGGAGGGGAGAGGGCCAGGAGGGCCTTCCCATTTAATACACATGTATTCAAGTTGGAGATTCAGGGAGCCCATGTTATCTCATCCATTTGTCACCAAATAAGAGAAGTCAGTAAAGGTACAAGTTCTAGATTCATGGAATCCAGGAGTCGGGTAAGGTCGAGGGATAAGGGAATAAGGGAAATAAAGAGGACAGCAGGGACAGCAGAAGAGAGATGAGAAAGTCAAGTGAAAAGCCAACATCTCAAATAGTGAAGCATTTGTGGGTGTTTGTTTTTATAGGTAGATATGCACAAACATACATAACCAAATCCTTAACAGATAAATTAACTGTCAACAAATTACCTTTGGGACTATAGTTTAAATGTAGTCTTTGACAAGATCAAATTTTATATGAACTATTTAAAATGTTTTTGTTTTCTTTGTCCATTGGAATTCCATTAGAATAGAAGGATTAGGTGAGACGTTGTTAAAAAACTGGGAAATATTTTAGATCCTCTGTAGTAATAATTTTTTAACTCAGGAAAAACAAATTTTGAGAAGAAACAGGATGCATATTTGTAACAATATGTAGTATGTATCTTTCTAGTTCCATTACACTTAAAGGTCATTTTGTCAGGTTAGAAGCATAAATATATCTAAATACTTGAAGAAATTTGAATGCTCACAAAATGACCATGTGAAGGCTCGAGCAAGGCTTGAAGAAAAAATGAGAATACCTAAAACACAAAATGCCTAACTAAAAAGTGTGCTTACTGACCAGCAAACAGTCAAGGTTTGAAGTAGGAGACATAAAATTGATGTAGAGAAAATGCTTGTGTTTTAATTTTGGAAAACCAAAAATGTACTTGAGAAAGACTTCTGATTTTTTTTCTTTTATGATTTTATATTTCTGGAATAAGCAGAAAGGGTCGAGAAATGAACTTTCCTCATTCAGCTAGCCCTTTCATGACCAATGCTTGGTGTTTTCAGTACCAATGGATTAAAGATACTGAAGGTTGTTCAATTATCTTCTCCCACAGTAGAATGCTGAGAAACTGATCACTCAACCTATATCATAGAATTGCTCCAAGAATGAGATAAGAAAGCATTTTGGGGAAAAGAGGTCCCTAAATGGCTCTATAAACACAAAATATAACATTTTCCATTACCTGTTACTAGACATGGTGATCTTATGGCTACTGTAGATCTGAAACCCCTTGAGAATAGGCAAGAGTTAATCAGGCAGTCAGTATGACTACTGGATCCAGGCGCTACACAAGCCACTGTAAGGAGACTTTCATTTTTCTTTCCCATGCAACAGATATTTATTGAGCCCATATTATCTTCTAGGTCTGCTGATAAGCACACACAACACAGCAGTAAACAAACCTTAAGAGTGCTCCTGGTGTTTACATTCTAGCAGAAGGACTGATAAAATATGGAAGCAATTTTTAAACCTCAAACTGCTTACAAGCTAGATTGTGATGAAAAGGAACACATTTGAAAAAACAAATACAAGATAGTATATAATAAGAAGTGTGTACGTTTGGACATTAAGAGCTTCTGAAGAATGAAATCCATGAGCTATGGAAAGATTTGAAAGGTGATTGACTGCTTTTGTCCTTGAAAGATGAATGAGATTGGGAAGGAAAGAGGCAAGGAGTTCCCGACAGGAGAAACATTAGTGGGTAGGGATGAGGATACAGGGGTCTATGTCCTCTTTATACTTGGCAGGTCTGGTTGAGTGCCAAGGATTCAGTGGGCATCCTCCGGGGGTTGCAGCCTTCCCTGCTCCTCCTTGAGCTCCTGTGCACCTCTTATTGTTGACAGAGTGAGGGACAGCCTGGCTTACAGTGCATGTTAGCATTGGCAGTGTTCATGCAGGGTGACACACCAGGGATTCCTTTACCCATACTTGCAATTGATGCCTTGTTGACAGAACTTTCTTAGAACTGGAGTGCAGGAGGTCCCCCAGGTCTCATGTTGCTCTCCACTGGAAAAGCTGATGAGAAACCAGTGCTGGACTTGTGACTCATAAGGAGCCTGGCATAGGATACAAGGAATTTGGCCTGGCACATTCAGGAAGCCAATTGATTGGACCTCAGATAAAGCAAATATTAAATGCAAATCTCTAAGTTCTCCTGAGGTTGTCTATCTCAGGACTAAATTGAAAGGTTTAAAAGAGTGTTTTGTTTTGTTTTGTTTTTTTCCTTGGGGAAGGGTTAGAGCAGGAGGAGACTATGTAGGGGAGAAGATGTCAATTCTTCATTTTTTCCCCCAAAGATTTTCACATGGTGGAAGGATTTATAGGTCCAAATAGAAACAGAGAGAAATCTGATTATGGATTTTTTGCTGTTATGGAAACCAAACAAGTGCTGGATCAAATGATATTAATATTATATTGTTATTTTTCAGCCATTCTTAGAAACTTGTGGAGACATGGCCTAAGTTTACACTTAGATTAATTCCACAGCTGCATAATCTATAGGAAAGAATTAGCTACATGAGAGAAAGTCCTAACACTCTAAAAGGAAATGCATGGAGTCTACACAACCATAGAAAAATGAGCTTTACATACAAAAGAATCAAGGAAAAAAAATTGAAGGATAAAAGTACAAATTCAATAAACTGCACAGTGGTTTCATAAAGGATAATCACGTATCTTGTGAGGAGGTCTGGTGAGTCTTTGCGATATAGCTTGAGCTATTGTACTTGCTATACTTTGATATAAAATCCAATATAGATATAAAAGGAGCTAGAAGAAAATGTTTATTAAAAATAGGTGAGGGAAATGATTGAATAAATAAATAAATGGAGGAGAATGGGCAAACCTTCCTTAAATAAGAAATCCAAATAGCATAAGCAGATACCCACCTCCAGGAGATAGAATTTAATTCCTTCCCTCCCTCTCCAGTGACAGTGGATATAGTGACTCACTTCTGAAGAACAGAGTAAGGGAAGGTAAGAATTATAACTTCCCAGGGGAGGAAGCTGGCAGACCCTACTTGGTTGTGATAAAGGAGAACATCATTAGAAAAAAAATGGTATTCTTATTCCCTGTTACATGATTCAAGGAGGCATGTAATTCACTTCTGTGGTATTCTTTCCCAAAATCCATAACCCCAGTCTAGTCATGAGGAAACATCAGACAAACTGAGGAATGTCCTGCAAAATACCTGGCCAGTATTCCTCACAACTGTCAAGGTCATGGCAAACTATGAAAGACTGAGCAGCTGTCACAGACCAGAAGAGACTGAGAAGGCATGACTCAATGCCCAGTGGTATACTGGGTTGGATCCTGGAAACAGAAAAAAGGTCGTTAGTGGGAAAAACTGGTGAAACCCAAATGATGTGTGGAGTTTAGTTAATAGTAATGTATCAATATTGGTTTCTTAGTTTGACAAATGTATTATGTAAAATGTTAACATTAAGGGAAACTGGGTGAAGGGTATATAGAAACTCTATTATCTTTGTAACTTTTCTATAAATCTAAAATTATTCTAAATGATGACTGTTTTTTCTTTATATCTGATCTCTTCACTCTGAGTTCCATAACTGTAGGACTTGTAACTTTATCTAGTTTCCCTATTTCATAACCAGAGGAGCTGTTCTTTGCTAAGTAAAAGCAGACAATGGAAACTTCTCCCTCATCTAAAAGCTCCTTGCCTTTCAATTTTCTGGCTTTTTCTTTGGTGCCAGGAAGTCTCAGTATATTTATAAAACTCTAGAGTTATCTTTATTCATAAAGTTATGAGAAAGTAAATTAAAAAAAATTTTTTTAAAGTGATAGAATCCCCTGAAGAGATTCAAAGACCTATAAATAGCTATATTATCAAGTAAATATAGTGAAACACCAGCTGTATTTTGGAATGCCACCAATCTCTGAAGTTCTGTTACATAACCCTACATCTTGAGCACAAAACTCCAGAATATCCGAGCAAAGGACAAAGGATGAAAGATATATTTTATTCTTAATTAAGGGTCTTCTTTCATTTTATTTCAGGGCTCTGGGGTAGCCTCTTAGCATAAACCCAGTATTCACCAATCACTTGCTAATAACTGGAGCTGAAAGAGGGCTCTGCCCTAATGCCATTATGTTCAAGAGCCATGATTGATTGTGTTATAGTATGTTTTTGAAACCTAATTACTGTCTGAGTAAGTATCTGAATTCATTAATCTTTAGTCCTGTAAATAAGTAAAATTGACTAAATAACTGGATTTCTCTAATGATGGCTTAGGTTATCTTTGGGCCTATTGCCTTGCCCTACCCTCTTTGGGGCAGCAAATTATTTTGCTTAATGGTAATTGCTCCCCAGTTTTGAAATCAATTTGTAAAAGTCGGCTTATAAAACAATTTTCCACGTCACCCTGTGATTGCTTGGTCCCTACTCTATCTTTGTGATATAATGAGCACATTCTGTGATGTGTTCACAAACCATTGTGTTTGCTGATGACCCTCCTTTGTGAGGAGGGTCACATCACTTAATGAGGTAAGAGGCAATGTGTGTGTATGTGTGGGAGGGGTGGGTTGGAAAAGTGACTTTATTTTCACCTTAACTCTTCTTTGTTTTTTTCTCCCTATCAAAATAGAATAGAATTTCATATAGCATGGTCTATTCCATATACTCCAAATAATGTAGCAATCAATAAAGGTGATTTCCTTCTTCTTTCTCTAATATCCAACTCAGTATAATTAGAGTGTGGGGTTTCACTGTGTATTCTTACTGCTCGGATTTTTTTTCATGTTTTCCTCCTTGTTACCATGTTATTTTCCATTAGAAGTGGTGCCCAAATAGTAGCTTTTACGGAAAAGGGTTAGGCAATGTTCATATGCACAATGGGACTTTTGCTTCAGGCCAGGATGGACCAACAGGCCAGATACACTCTCCCCTAAAACAATTAAAAATCCAAAAACCGTATATGAAATAACAGTTTCAAGGCATTGGGCACTGGGCATCAGAGGAGAGAGATCCCTGAGAGGTGAGAACAAATAAATTGAACCCTAGATTGCTATAGCTTGTAGCCTTGAGAAAGTTTATAGGCTATGGCACAGTGAGAAAAGACTCCCTGAATGAAGAAATGAAGCTTAGAATCTGGTGAGACCAAAAAAGGCAGCTAAAAATCATAGGACAGAGAGCCAGAGAGGAAACGCTACATAGAAAGAAAACTTTGGAAATCCATATAAGGTCCTCTTTGAATGGCCAGTTGCATAGTGATCAGCTGATGTGTATGAAGAAACTACCCTGGAGGAATAAAGAATCACTCAAAAGAATTAGAGGGAACAGGATCTGATATTCACATGAAGCGAGGAATCGTGCCTGTTCCTACCAGTTAGGTAGGAAAACTACACAATTCACTGGGTGCTGGATAGAATTTTTAGAAGCATTTTGCCCCAGTAATGGGCAATAAATAGCCTTAGAACTAAGGCTATTTAACAGAATCAAAAAGCAAGCCAGGCATGGACTAAGTGTTCCAACTTAGTATCTTAGAACAAAGTTCAAAAATATTTATAGGAATTCAAAATCCAGCATACAACAAAATACAATTGATAGTGCTTGGTATCCAATTAAAGATTGCCAGGCATGCAAAGAAACAAGAATATATAACCCATCTGAGTTGAAAATCAATTATTCAATATGGAATGGACACTGATGTTAGCACTAGCAGGCAAGAACATCAAAAACAGTTACCATAACTGCATTCCATATGTTCAAGAAGCTAAAAGAAAGATTGAACAAGTTGAGTACAGACATGGAAGATGTGGAAGAAGACCCAAATCAAACTTTAAAAGATGAAAAGTACAATGTTTGAGATGAAATCACTTTTTATGGGACTAACAACAGACTATTCATTGCAGAAGAAAAGATTGGTGAGCTTGAAGACATACAATAGAAATTTTCCAAAAGAAAACAATGTAGAGAAATAAAGCTCAGGAAAAAAAATGAAGAGAGCATCTGTGAACTGTGCAACAATTTCAATCCATCTAATATGTACATTATTAGACTTCTCAAAAGGGGAATGGCATGGGTTATAGATATATTTGAAGAAGTAAGAGCTAAAATGTGTACAAATTTGATGAAAACTATAAATCCATAGATCCAAGAAGCCCAACAAACACCATTCAGAGGAAACATAACAAAAACCACACCAAACACACTGTAATCAAATTACTGAAAACTAGTAATAGGGAAAACCTTAAAAACAGCCATAGCAAAAAGAAACATTACACACAGAAGGACAAAAATAAAGATGATGGTAATTTCTCATTAGAAATAATGCAAGCAAGAAGACAGTGAAGCAATGTCTTTAAAAGCCTACACTGACAAAGCCTAGAAGTCTATACCTAGTGAAAATATCTTTCAGAATGAAGACAATATAAAGACTTTTTCAGAAATACAACAACTGGAAAAATGTGTCATCAGGAGAACTGTAGTATAAGAAATGTTAAAGAAAATCCATAGGCAGAAAAAATATGAAACCAGGTAGGGATATTGATCCACACAACATAGTGAAGAGCATCAGAAACATTAACTACATGAGTAAATATATAAGTTTTTTTCTTATTAGTTAAATCTCTTTAATATATGATGGACTGTTTTTTTCTTAAATAAGAAAGTGTGGGGATTATAATATATGTAGTAGTGAAACATATGATAACAGTAGCACAGAGACCAGGAGGGGAGAAGTCTTAAGTGTATACATCATGAAGCAATTCATAAATTCACACTTACTGTCTAGTAATGGTTGCAAATACTGTTTGTTGAGCATCTATTATGCATTATACACTGTGCTAGTGGTAACTGACACAATGGAGAACAGAACAGATAAGATCCCTGATTTCATGCATTGTACGTTTCCTGGGGTTGGCAGTTAACAGACAAGTACACAAGTAAGTAGGGTAATTATAGACTGTTGTATAAGTGCCATAGAGGCCACTATAATAGAGAATAACAAGATGGACAGGAATAAGTTAGAGTGATCAAGAAAATTGTCTGTGGCAAGGGGACATTTGAGCTGAAACCTGAGAGCTGAAGACCAGCTTGGTTGAGAATCAAAAGGAAAGATTCCAGGCTGTGATAAGTTCTCTTAGCAAAGGTCCTGAAGGTGGGAAAGAATCTGGCCATTTCTAGGAACTCTCCAAGGGCCAGTGTAGCTGAGATCATGCAGGGTCTTGAAGCCATGGTCAGGGATTTGGGCTCTTTCTAAGTACAGTGGGAAAATATTGAAGAGTTTCAGCAAGGGAGTGAGATAGTCTTATTTGCCTTAAACAAAGGATAATTTTGTTGTAGTATGGAGAATGGAAGGTAAGGAATCAGATTGGAAACAAAGAGACTAGTCAAGAGGCTATTTCAGTGGTTGAGGCAAGAGATGATGGTAGTATGAATAGATAGAATGGCAGTAAGAAGAAGAGCAGTAACTATATTAAATAGGTAGTTTGGAAGTAGAACTAACAGGGCTTGCTGACAGATTGGATGTGGGGGCCAGGGAAGGGAAGAATTTGTCCTAGGTCTGCCTGAATCCAAAACTCTTTATTTTCAGGGCTGCTATTACTAGGTTGAACTCTCACTATGGATGGTACATCTCAGTAGTTATGAAAATATCAAAAAGCGTAAAACCAAATCAGGACAAAGATAGTTGACATCAAGGACAAACATAGCTGACAATATAAGAAACATGAAGAGAAACATTTATCTAGAAACTGAATGATACTAACAAGTATTATAGAAGTTCTGAGGCAGAGGAAGAAGATGGGCCAAGGAATTAGACTCAGGTGTATGCTTTGACAGGGAAGGAAAGAGCATTGTGCGGATGGTGAGCAGTGCCGGCGAAGACCTGGGGATGAGGAAACAATAGCTAAACTATGATGACTTATTAATAAATAAACCCTGAAGAGGGCTGGCTTTGAATAGGTAGCTGGAGGTGGAGTTGGACAGCTGAGAATGATTGAATTGCAGTGCAAAACCTTTAAGTGGCAACCTTCAAATAGACCAATTTATCATCATTGTGGTATTGATTAACTTTGGAGAACTGATGTCATACCTTACATGCACCATAGCAATCATTTAAGTAAATGTTAAGGATAGCAGTGTTTCATTGCCCAGCATGTAGACACAGCCTGCAACAAATGATGAAAGCAGAATTTGAAATTTTCTCATTGTTTGAGGTTTTATACCACTTGGTATAGATGAAAGGTATCTTTTCCCCCTCTGCCTCTTCCTCCTTTGCCTTCTCCTTTATGTAGAAATGTACTACTGGTTTTTCTGACTGTGGTGGTCTTCTATGATCCATGATAGTTGTGACTTTCATAAGCATCATCAGAATATACAGATGTTGGAAACAATAGTAGCCCTACCCATTGAGAGTTTTCTAAAATCTGTACCAGATTCCAAAGACACAGAAGACTGGTTTAAGGAAAGCAGCCTCAACTTTGCCAATCTTATGGACTCAGGGAGAGAATACACAGTGAAAGGACTCCCTGGAATGCTCTGGATTGATTCTGTAACCGAAAGGTGGTCCTGCCAATCTTAGGCCATGACTTTAGAACTGGAGGTCGGAAATTCACAATTTATGAGCTCTATGGCAAATTACTTCCAACTGAGCCTTCATCAGTGAAAACCTCACCTCCTTCCATGTGTTTCCAGCTGTACAATGAAATGAAATGAATTATTTCTGAAAAAAATAACAATTGAATTAAGTCTTGCTTCTTTCTTTTTCCGAGATCAAACTCTAAATTGTGTTCAAATGAGAGGTAGTTGACATTTAGTGAATTTCCTCTTTATCTCTGCTTGCATCCCGCTTCTGATAGTTTGAGCCTGACTAGGATCTTAATACTTTATTACCTATAAATTGTTTGGCAAGTGTGTTATGCATTGCACTCTGGCTGTGTACACACACACACAATTCCTTGACAATATGCTCAATCTAATCAAATTATTCCTACTTTGTCAAATTTATTTGGAAACAGCTATAGTTTGAAAATTAATTGTATGTTTTTTTAATTTAAACTTTATGACTGGCTTGATAATAGCAGATGGAGGTAACAAGGTACCATTTTAACTTTCAGAGTGAAGCAGTAATATTAGCTATGTATAGCCAAAATATTAGAGCAAATGAGTAAAAGAATTTATCTCCACAGGTTGCTTTTTTGTACAAACCTCTCACTTCCCCACAGAGGATACATGTATAAATTTTTGTCTTTCCAGAGATGATAACACAAATTTCTGACATTTGATTGCTGTCCTCTCGTCTTTCAGGCCAGTGTCAAGGGAGGTCAGTGGTCATTGAATCCATTATATAATATAAGGTGCTTCTCTTTGGGAGAAGGTTGGTTCACTGGTAATTGTTGAGCCCTCTTCTGAGATCTGGGTGTGTTCAAAATGAGGAAAAAGTCATTGTTTGGACACTTGTGGGCCCCCAGTCTTCCACACCAATCCTTTGCTTGAAAGATACTCATCTACTCCTGGCTCTTGATAGATACATTGTACTTTTTCACCTTTGCATATTTGCTGACCCAAGGCCATTATTTAGAACCTTCAGTTCCTCTCCATAAACTCCCGTTGCTTCTACCCTGCCTTCTAGGCACAGTGAGAAACCCACCATCTTGGCAAGGTTCCTTGACTGTGCCAACCTGACCCGATTGATGGCTTCCTCTTTTGAGGTCTCTATTTTGGCCCATTGCTGCCTTGGGTTGTTTATATTTTCTCATCCCCATTTGTCCAATCTCTCCAGAAGATATAGATAGATGAATATCAAGTATGTTAAAGCATATGATCATCTACTTCAAACTTCTCAGTCATTGGACTCCTGGCCCAATACTCTTTAGACTATGTCTTGCTATATCCCCCAAATTAATTTTACCATGCCCATTAACTCTTAAGGGCAGTGATTTGTTCATTTATTGAATCATTAGTTATTCATCATTAAGCAAATATTCACTGAGAGTCTACTAGATTCCAGGCTCCATCCTAGGCACTGGAGCTATAGTTGTGACCTTAAGAGAGTGACCTTGTCTTCAATCTCAAGGAGCACACATTTAATAGAGGACACAGAAAATAAACAAGTAAGTAAACAAATAAAGTAGTTTTAGAGAATGATAAGTACTATATATTTAAAACTGAAGAGGGTAGGTAAGGTGAAAGGCTAGAGAGAGGTGGTGGTGAGAGGAAAATGCTACCATTTAGCTGGGGTGGTCAGCAGAGGCCCCCCTGAGGAGATGGCATTGAAGCTGAGCTCTGAGTGAAGAGTTGGGAGCAATCTTGGGGGATCTGAGAGAACAGTGTTCCAGGCAGAGTAAAAAGCAAGTGCCAAGTACCTCGGTTGAATGAGCTTTTGGTGTTTCAGAGAACATATCTGTGTGGATGGAGGGGAATGAGCAAGAGGAAAGAGGGCAGAAGTGGTGCAAGATCTCAAGGTAGGCTGTGCCCAGAACATGCCGACCTTTGTAGGCCAAGGTCATTGTCAAAGGAAGCAGGAAGCCCTGAAGGCTTGACTTAGGGAAGGGGAGTGGTATGAGACATGTTTGAAGCTGATGACTCTCGCTTTCAGGAAGAGGTTGTTTTCTTTTCTTTTTGTTTTTACTCTTTTGGGTGTATACTAGTTATGAAGTGCACACGTCCTAACTGTCCGGCTGTATGTATTTTCCTATGTATATACCCATGTAACTATACCCATAGTAAGATAAGAACAATCCCAGCACATCCCAGAAAGCTCTGTCATGTCCTGTTCAGTCATTACTTCCACCACTATTATGAAGATTTATATCACCACAGATTAGTTTTGCCTACTTTTGAACAAAATATAAGTGAAAACATACAGTTTGCACTCTTCTGTGTCTAGGAAGTATTGCTATATACTCTTCTATGGAATGAATATCTAACAATTTACTATTGATGGACCTTTGGGATGTTTTCCATTTGGGGGCTATCCTGAATAAAGCTGCTATGAACATCTTTGTACATGCCTTTGGGTGGACATATGTACTCATTTAGGTTGGATATATACCCAGCAGTGGAATTTCTGGGTTTTATGATTTATGTATTTAGTAGATACTACCAAACAGCTTTCTGAAGTGGTAGGACAAATTTATACTCCCACCAGAAATGAGAATTCTAATTTTTTCCTATTCTTACAAACACTTGGTCTCTATCAGTCCTTTTAATTCTAACTATTCTGGTAGATGCCCAGTGGCTGAGGGCCTCATTTTCATTTCTTGTTTCTCTTAGGTGTTTAGGATTTTGTGGTTAGGCTTTAAAAGGTTGGTTTTCAGGCTTCCTGGTTTTCATTCCCTATTTCCAACACCATGTTATTATTTTCCCCTTGAGTACCCCAAAGAGCAGTGTAAAAGAGCCAAGCATGCTGATATGACATCATCAGTTCATTGTCTTTCAGGAATGTGATATTTCATCTTTTATAAGGTGACCCTATTCCAAGTAGAAGGGAGAATAGAAAACAGGGCTTTGAACTTGAAAGAGAAAATTTGGGTCAGGCTCCAGCTTAATGTAGTTTCCATTCTTGGAGCCAAAAGGCCGCCGACTCAGTGCATAAAGGGAATCGCTGGAGGAGGGGGGGCTGTTGGTTTCATTACATGCTCATTATATCACTGCATTAGGGTGTCTAGGATTTTGCCCTAACAATGAAAGTAAGGGTGTTATGCTTCATTTCCTGTTTTGGAAAACAGTCTTTGGCTTAAAAAAAAGGCTAATTGTGCATTGTTTTTAAAATTGGGTTGATAATTCATCATATAATAATTAAACTAATTACAATACAATTATTTTCCAACAGCTTTAATGAGGTCTTCCACTTGGCAGGGAACCTGTGAGACCCAAAAATATTGCCATTTGTTAAAAGATTGGAGAAACTCTGATGACAAACGACTCTATTCAGCTGCATTCTGGTTAATAAGATTTATGCATTAATCTAGTTATACTTTGTTCCCTCGAGTTTGGCGAAGTTCTGAAGTTTTCCAATTTTCTACTGTGTCTCTGCTGCTCCCAACCCCCATCTCCTCCTTAGAGAATTCCTGGCGTCTGAGTTAAAATAGGTGGAAACATTCTCTGTTTCCAGCCGAGGCTCCCCAGCTTGGCTGGAATGCTCGTCTGGTTGTAATAGAGCCTGCTTTTCGGCCAGCAACTCTCAAAATATCTCTGGCTTATGAAGCAGAAAATAGAAGTTTGGGCAGCCGTGTCTGCTTGCAGGGTTTTTCTGGCTCCTTGCTTTGGGGGGCGCTGTTGCTCCAGCTTGGGAACTCCGGCGGGGCTCTGGCGAGTGACGGCTCTCCAATGCGCCGTCCTCGATCTGCACTCCTGGGCAAGTAATGATTACAAATGTTTCGTGGAGGAAGGAGTTGGCTCCAAGCAAAGGTCTGCCTCTCTGAAGAAGTGAGGGCCTGAGGGGTGGACATTGGTCTGTCCGTGATAAAATTTTCCCCTCTGACCGGGGAATTAAGTGCTAATTAACTAAATGAGTATAAATGTTGAAGGCTGAGATAAATATCTACATTTCCTTAATCTATTTTTCTCCTCCACAATTTGATAAAGGAAATTCGGATTTAATGGGGGATATACGTCAATTTTTTTAAAAGATTGCAAATCTGTTTAGAAGGAGCTCAGATCCACTGGTTTTGATTTCTACAGGACAAGTGTGCAGTGTATAAGTACAGAAGATGTACCATAAAATGTGCATGCGATATTGCAATAATTATGTTAAGAAGGCTTAGTTGAGCTACCTTTTTGAAACATCTGGTTTGTTTCTGTTCTTCCCACATCCTGCAGATGTTGCAGAGCCCATGAAATACACTGACAGGAGAATACATTAGCTCTCAAAGTCATTCCGATGAATGCAGCGAAGAGTAACCTCTTAACTTTGTAAAAAACCTAGTTAGAAAAGAATTCTGCTTTCAGAGCAGGCAGAGATTAGGTCAATAATTGAGAGGGGCCCAGGGCCTTCTAAAAGTGTCAATAGTGATCTGTTCTTGCCAAAGGGGAAAAGAGATGCTTTGTGGAGGGGCAGCCAGAGTAATAAATGGGGATCTTTGTAATTCAAGTACGTTCTCATTACCTTCCATGGTCGGTAATTAAAAATAGGGCTGATGAAGGGGCAAAGGAAGCTCTCCTGCGATCATCACAGAGTTAAACGTTCCCGAGACCATCCTGAGTTCAGCTACGCTGCCTTTCCTTCTGGCCTCTAGAGCCCAGAGTGAGACCCAGAGGCAGGTAGAGGGCCTGTGCTGCCGAGGCAAGCCCTTGGGAAGAGGATGCATGACTGAGGTCCCATCTGTGGCGTGGAGCTGATGACAGCTGCACAAGGCCTTGCCGCTCCTGTGTCAACACCCTCCCCAGGCAGGAAAAGACAGGGGCAGGCGCATGTATGCTGAGCCTTCGGGAGAGCAGACACAGGCATTCCTCGAGGGGAGGGCTTGGGGAGTTTTGAGTTTATTAAATAGGAGTTGGTTGCCTATGAAATTAACACCCTGAAATACATGCAAAGTTAAGAAATATTTTGGCCTCCAGCCCACTTGGCAGGAGGATTAGGAACCTGGAATGGTCAGAAGGACAAAGCCTTAAAGGGCCAATGTCACATTTAGTTTCTGGGCGGCTGTGATCTCTAAATTTCCCCACCATTTACATCACTCCCTTGGGTTACAGCATCATGTAGTCCGAAGACCCCTATTAAAATGTGTAACAGATGTTTTTCTGGTCACCAGCCTGGTAGACAATAGGACACACATAAACGCATCTACGAGAAACTAGTGTTTCTCTCGTTTAGCTCTGAATTGCTGAACTCTAGTTACTGGCATCCAGTCTTATTTACCTTCTTCCCTTTGAGGCAAAGGTATACATTTCTGGGTTATCTCACAGAAGACTGCTTTTCATGAGAACTCACGTTACTGAGGAGGCGTCTCTACTGCTTGCCCCAAAGCCTTCCATTTCAGCAACAATTTCTTGTTTGGCCCCACCAGGAACCGAGCTCCTGGCTCTGCTATTACCTCTGGGTCTGGGGGATCTCTGACTGAAACTATGCAAGAGCCCTGCCTCTGCAGAGAATGATTTTAGATCCCCCAACATTTCTCCCCAGGAGGGTTATACCTCCTATCTCCTTTTCTTTTGAAACTAGCTGGTTTCCGTTTTTGAGTTTTCAGCCATATTTCCCCATGTTCGATTGGCAGATTAAACACAATATGACCATTTTTAAACCCTCTTTAGGAACTTTGGACACTAATGTAAATTTTTTACTTAAGAGGCTTAACATCATTAGGATTATCATGATAATAATTTTTCTTATTTATACCACTTTTTAGAGTGAATGAGCATGCTTTGCCATCTAGTCTTTCTGCTGATCCTCCAAGCAATAGTTTATAGGCAGAGCAGAAGTTACAGTGTTGAGGTTTTAGGTGAAGTAGTCAAGGCTCACATAAAATAAAGCTGCACCTTCAAGGTCATACAGCCAGCTAAACTGGGCTTCAACCCATTTTAGATTCCAAGTTCAGTGTTTTCCCTGGGCATAGTGAGCCCTTTTTAATAGATGTAGGAACTTAAAAAGATAGACCATTGAACAGGAATATTTTCATAGGTCAGGGTAAAAATATACATATACATGCAATATAAATATGTATGTATATATATATATGTATGTATGTATGTATGTATATACATATACATACAGTCTAAGTATGCCAAGAATGTGAGAAAAGCAGGAAATCTAGAGAGAAATAAAGATACAGAGTCCAGAGCTACTTTTCCCTAAAATGTGTACTGCAAGATTTCAATAGGTGTATTATTAGGAAAAAGAGTTCCAAGTAGGTTTGATAAATGTTAAATTAAAACAAAGCAATGGCAAATTCTTGAATACAGAACTCTCAGAGCTTTTGACATGCATTATGAACTCCCAAACCAGCAATGAGATAAACTGTGAGCATTTTGCAAACGTGTTTGACACAGGGCTCTTCCTGACTGAAGCATCTCATGAGAACATGCTTTGAGGAAAGCTGGTCAGAATCACCATCTTTCACTGCCTGAGAAGGTAGGTGAGTTGGTTAAAGAGGGGAAAGGTGAGAACTGTTCAGATATTAGTAAAGGATCTAGAACTCATGCTTATTTTGCTAATTACTGAATCAAGAGATTTGATCACCCAATTTAGTAAGATTTATATTAAGGTAACATAACAAAGGGTACTGGTATGTCCCTATTTCTGATGCAAGATTTTATTGGAACTGAAATTGACAAGCTTGAGGGAGGCGAAGATACAGTGAGAAGAATGTGTAGGAAGTGGGATGGGCAGAGCAGGTCTTAGTCTTGAATGTCACCACCTAGTCTTAGCTGTGTGGCACTGGCCAAGTCACTACAGCATCTGGATTCTGGTTTCTTCAATCATAAAGTGAACAGAATGGACTAAATGGTTCCTTCCAGATCAAGACTTAATGATTTTATAAATGAAAGTTATATGTTGTAGAGGGTAATAATGGATGTTTAAGGTAGAGATATATTGGAGAGTTGATTTCTAATGGAATGCTATGAGATGCTAGTTTAGAATTGCTGCAAGGGAAAGGTGAGAGGCCAGGTGGAGTGAGAAGCAATGTGCCTTGCACACACCAGGAGACAAGGAGCGTGCCATGTTTCTCCCAGTGTCAATGTCAAATTTGAAACTGAAGGTTCCAGGACCCCAATCTGAAAACCAGGGAAGAATCTTTAGCTAGTCATTGCTAGCCTTGAAGGGAAAGCAAAGAACTTTGCTAGTGAGACCACAGGTCTTCAGGAAAAAAGAGGAATGAATAAGATCAATCAGAGAAACTACTGAGAAGAAAGTTTAAACTCATTAACAGATGAGAAGGCTTAGTATCAGGGATTGGTGAAAGAGTCAAGGATATAGTGAAAGATAATGAATTGAGTGCGAGGGCCGCTAAGTGGGACGGGAGAGAAACTGGAGGATGGGAGAGAAACTGGAGGATGGGAGAAACAAAAATATCTGCATAAATGTGGCTTACTGTGAGCAGATCTGGACACTGAACACACGCAGAGGGGTTGATATAAAATTGTGCTCCACTCAAGACTCAGAAGGTATAAAAATCTAATTCCACACTGTTTCTTTCAAAGAGATGCTGGCCAGGGGCATGAAATATACTGCAGATATACGAGATCTTCAAGGTCGGAACATAAAAGTGGTTCTGGCCCAATAACCCTTGAGTCTTGGAGTACAACAATGGATTTGAATTTGACTTCTATCCATGATTGACTCCCCGTGATCTGAAAGTCATTTGTCCTCTCTAAGAGGTTTGTACTCACTGGGAAGATTGGATGTAAAGCCAATACTTTTCAGAGGACAGGGTTAAAACCCATACACCTTAAAGTCTGAAGTACTGAGCCTCCTAGAAATTATGACTGCTTAACTTCTCTATTCTGCACATCACCATTTTTCCCTTGCTGATAAGATACAGAAAGCAAGGCAACACAGGTTGCCTTAATGATAAGTGTTTGTAGTGACTGGATATAGGAAGAGAAGGCAATAAGATATATAATTTATGGTAACCTTACAGTGCATGCCCAGACCCTGCCTGGTCATCTTCTGCCTGTGTAGGGTGTATACAGGCCTCAGCCATCATCCAGCAGGTCAATTCAACGAGGAGTGTTCTTTGTTCTGCTCTTCTTAAAACTAATTAAATTCTGCAATAAGCACTAGGTCTAATGAAATGAAGTAAGTATTAGATTGACATGTTAGGAAGCCTCTGCAACTTACTACTTGGTCTTAGGCGCTCTAGAATTATTCCGCAGATCTGGCACTTAGCAATTTTCTGCAGCAGCAGTGTCTGCACTGGGCAGCACAAAACCTCACCACACTGTTTAGGCAAAGCATCTTAATGGAGGGCACACAAATGAAGAAAAAACCTGTGTGTTCTCTGCTATAATCATTCACTGAAACAGAAAGTTCTTTCCGTGAGCCTGGTACCATAGTAGAAAAAATGGCACAGACATGGCCACATCTATCTTTGAAGGGTTCACAAGAAGTGTACTCTTATTTAAGTATGGAACAGCATTTTCTTAGAAAGTCCATTGACAAATAATGCAGTTGATTTGATTTGTGTAGAAATAATCCCATATCAGGTTGTTTCTAAGGAATGCCAATATAGTCAGCTGAAAAATGAAAAAGTCCCCAGCTAGTCAACTAGACACTTCTAAATATCTGGATCCTTAGCATCATACACTACAAACATCTGTGTAACTGACTAGTGCTTTAGTCTTAGAGGTAGTAATGGTTTCTTGACACCATAGCTGTGTGAGTCCCTGTGAGTAAATGGGTGAGAATAACACGTCCAAACTCATGTGGCATGAGTTGGCTGGAATGTTGGGCTTGCCTTGCCTTAAAATTGCAAATGTATCCTTGGTCAAAGACCACCTTTTCCTTCCTGCCTCTCATGTGTTCAGTGGCTCAAGGAATATAAGTTGATGCAAAAATGGGCAATACTAAGCAATCTAGATCTCCTTTTCCTGAGGAAGGATCAGCACAACATCAACTTTCTTCTCTATAGAGCCTCACTCCTCACCAGCTGAGAATGATTTTTTTCCCTCTTTGCCCCCAGTGGTCTCTTCTTGCTCCCTGTGATCACGACTAGCCTCCTGAGGTCAGAATTCACATCCTGAGCCTTGTCCTCCATGCCTGCCTTAGTACTGTGCACAGAGGAGGTGCTTATAGATATGGATCGGGTGAATGAAGTTCTCTCCATAAGCCACACAGACTTTTCTGTGCTAAGCTAGAGCAGCTGCTCCAGGCCCTCTTCCTTCCTTCTTTAGATCACTTCAGTTTCCTCTTTTCCTCTTTCATCTTTTCTGCCCCTTGAGGTTCTTCATGCAAGGTGGCCCAAGGAGACACAGCGTGTCAGCTCCTCTTTTCCTTTTTACCCCTGCTGTGGGATGAGTGTTTGTGTCCCCCCCACTAAGTTCATATGTTGAAACCTAATCCCTAATGTGATGGTATTTGGTGGTGGGCACTTTTGAGAGGTGATTCAGACCCTTACACCAGGGATTAGGATGAGTGCCCTTTCCAAAGAGGCCTCTGAGAGTTCCCTTGCCCCTTCTGCCACATGAGGACACAGAAAAGACGGCTGTCCGTGAACCAGGAAGCGGCAGCTGATGTCTTGATCTTGAACTTTCCTGCTTCCAGAACTGAAAGACATAAATTTCTGCTGTCTGTAAGCCACCCTGGTCGATGGTGTTCTGTGGACTAACACAGCCCCTGAAGATAAGCCTTCTTTCATCATGAACTGTTCCCTCCTGATCACTATAGGAAATCAGACACAAAAATAACAAAATCTTATAGTGTTCTGATAGTCATGTTGCTATTCTGTAGTTCGACTGCATTTGAAGAGGCCAGTGAAAGAACTTGCTGTGATTATTACTATAACTTGAATGTAACTAATATACTACATGGCCCTATCTATGCAAACACAGTTTCAAAGAAAGAGCAGTATGTCAGAGGAAAAATAATAGATGATTAAATCTCATGAATGTCGTAGAAGAGGGATTGGCAAACTGTGGCTCCCAGGCCAAATCTGTTTTTTTTATTTTAATAAAGTGATTTTTTAAAAAAATAAAGCTTTACAGGCGCATGAAAAGATGCTCCACATTGCTAATCCTCAGAGAAATGCAAATTAAAACCACAATGAGATATCACCTCACACCAGTTAGGATGGCCAATATCCAGGAGACAAACAACAACAAATGCTGGTGAGGATACCGAGAAAGGGGAACCCTTCTACACTGCTGGTGGGAATGTAAATTAGTTCAATCATTGTGGAAAGCAGTGTGGAGGTTCCTCAAAAAACTCAAAATGGAATTTACCCTAAGAATGCAGCAGCCCAGTTTGAAAAAGACATATGCACCCCTATGTTTATTGCAGCACTATTTACAATAGCCAAGAAATGGAAGCAACCTATTATTCAGCCATAGAAGAAAACAAATCCTACCATTTGCAACAACATGGATGGAACTAGAGGGTATTGTGCTCAGTGAAACAAGCCAGGGGGAGAAAGACAAGGATCAAATGATTTCACTCATCTGTGGAGTATAAGAACAAAGGAAAAACTGAAGGAACAAAACAGGAGCAGACTTGCAGAACCCAAGAATGGACTAACAGTTACCAAAGGGAAAGGAACTGGGGAAGTTAGGTGGAAAGGGAGGGATAATGGGGGAAAAGGAGTATTATGATTAGCACACATAGCGGGGCAGTATAACACAGAGGAGACAAGTAGTGACTCTATAGCATCTTATTATGCTGATGGACAGTGAGTGTAATGGGGTATGTGGTGGGGACTTGATAATAGGGGGAGTCTTACAACCATAATATTGCTCATGTAACTGTACATTAATAAAAGCAAAAAAATAAAAAAATAAAGCTTTATTGGAGCACAGTCACATTATTTACCTGAGTGCTTTCAAGTGACCATAGCCAAGTTGAGTAGTTGTGACAGACACCGTGTGTTCCTAAGAGTTGAAAATATTTACTCACTGGAGTATAGGAAAAGTTTTCTGACCCCCATCTTGGACGATGCCAGAGGGGGAGAGCATTATTAATGTTCAGGAAACACTGTTTCTTTATTTCTGCCACACTTAGTGACCTCCTCAGGGATAGCGGCTGGTCTCTTGAAAAAGGAAATGATCTTCTTTGTTCTCTCAACTTCCTATCAAAAATATCTCCCTGAAATGGAGGCAGCTCCTAATCCCACCAGCCTCAACCCTTTTCTGAATGAAATCCTTCTCTCCAGCTAGTAAGTCTCATTTCTTTCCTCCCTTAAACTATAAAAACTCTCCCTTGACTTGGCTCATTTCAGTTTCCAATTCTTCCTACTGTTTATTACAACCCAAGAGAAGGTGCAGGATTCATGCCAAAGGGGTCTTCCTCAGGAGGCGTGTGTGCTGCTGGTGGTCGGCTGGTCGCAGTTGGCCAGGCTGCATTGTTTTGTTGCTGGCTACACTCCTGAGGCGAAGCTCACCAACAACTTACTTTATGCAGTCCTGGCCTTTTTGTCTGAAGGTGAAACACTCCATGGCGTCCCCTCTGCCTGCATGTAGCTCACAGAGCTGACTGCCTACTCTCCTCATGAGGGTCTCAGGTGGAAAATCTCCCCTCTTGACTTCCCAAGAGGGGAAATCCATCCCTCAGAGCCCCTGCGCCTCCCAGTCGGAAGCCCTTTCGGACATTTTCTCATCCCTTTCACAGAATTCGTCTCTGCCACCTGTTTTTGCTGCTTGCATATATATGTGTGTGTGTGCGTGTGTGTGTCTATATACATGTCTGTACATGTATATATGTGTGTGTGCATATATATAGCTTTTTAATTTATATATATATATGTGTGTGTGTGTGTCTATATATTTGCATATAGACACACACACATATATATGGCTTTTTAGTAATTTCTTTACCTGGTTTTGACAGAGAATTTTGCATATGGCAAGGTAAGTTAAAATAAAAAAATTTATAAATAAGAAAAACAAATCACCTATAATTCCATATGGAATGATAACCAGTATCACAAATATTGGATATGTACCTATAAATTATTGTTCTGTGAGTATGTATGCTAGTAGTATGTGTGTGAATTTTATCTACACATCCACATATGTAATGGCTAAATCGAATTGTGCTTCAGAATGTGTACACTTAATTTTGTCTTTCTCTTCATTTCGTGCTACATCTGGGGTCCTTGCTTTTGGGCTTGTTCTCTTGTACACAGTTTCATACTTGAATAATTGTTTTCATGAGGAGGGACCAGGTTTTTCTAATCAGATCATAAATTCCTTGAGTGCAGGGCTAGTTCCTCCTTTTCTATGCCCTTCTCCTTTCCTCACCTCCGCTCTCATTCCCGTCAGCAGCCAGGGACATTTAGTAGCACAGAATGAGAGTCGGAGAAGTATTTTCTGAGCCGGAGTGAATAGGTCGACGTGTGGCGCACCCACAGGAGGAAATCTGGGCGCCTGCGCTTCCTTTCTCGTTCCTGCCGCACAGACAAAGTCGCAGCTTGAGACGAGCCTTGAACGGTTCTTGGGCTGGCGTGCAGCAATGCACCTGCTGAGTTACGAGCCTGATGAATCATTTGCCTGGTTATCTCACTAGTCATGCTGAACTGAATGCCACTTTTCAAACCAAACAAGTCCAAACCCTGGCTCTTCCCTTGCTTTGGTCTCGGGTTAGTGTTTTCTCTGCAAATAGCCTTCCTATCTCCTTTGAAAAGTCAGTCATAATGGACTGACAGAAACAGTATTCAAAGACTACTTCTCCACCACTCTTGTTTTTCTAATAATAATTTTATTACATATTGCCTAGTAGATTAGATTTGGCCCCTTGTTTTTCTACATAAAACCAAGTAAAGATCTTAACCATGGGATAAATTAATAACCAGGTATTTCTGTTAAGGGACAAGCCAAACAATAAAACCAGCCCCCAAAACTTATTCTTATCTATTTCATGACATGCTTTGGCAAGTTTCAATAGCTTATTTAACTGACCTTAAGGCTTTGCTTACATTTTTGAATTTATGCCTTTGCAAAAGTTAATGTCCCTTTGCTTTAGCATCCAAACTTCTCTTCTGTCCCAGGCTTCTTTAAAGACCCCCTTCTCCCCAGTCCTTAGATGAGGACCTGCAAGGGTCACTGAAATTAATGAAAAACACAATCATAACAACATGAACTAGAGGCCCAGTTTGGCTCTAAGGGGCTCTGTTTGGATGTATCACATTGAGTTATATGATGTAAGGGCTTTATGTGAGTTAATCAAAACGTAACCTCAACCCTTACTCAAATCACCTGTTAGACTGCTGTTCTCCTGAAAGTAAACCTTCCTGATGTTGCTGGATCTGTAATGCATTTAGCTAATAATAATCCCTTCCATTTGGGAGAGTGCTTTCTACTTTTCAAAGCCCTTTCACCTTTCTATCTCATTTGATCCTTACTCAGCCCTGGGAAACCTCCATTTTATGGTGAGGAAACCCACAAGAAACTGACTTGCCCAGGGTCATACAGCCAGTTTTCCCAGCCTCTCTTCCCAGTCTCTCTCTCTCTCTCTCTCCTTCCCTCTTTCTCTTCCTTTCTCTCAAGTGTTATAAATAACTCACGGAAGTTTCAGCATTTTTTTAGTGTTTCTATTAACACGACTCAGTATATTTTCTCATAGTTAAAAAAAGAAAATGTAATCATATTAAAATATTGCCCACAAATTTTATACTACAAGTTGAGTTTTCATTTCTATTCCCGTATTCTGAAATCTATGGTTTAAAGACACCTTAATCTGGAAAGAAGTCTCAATGTTATGTAGTCCTGCTCTGGCCTCTTGGTCCCCATTTTCAAACTGTCATAAATTGGGACAGTCTAACAGTGACTGACCCAATTCTTTTGGAACACTTTTCCCATATCCAGTCTTTTATAGCCTTTGTCTGGTCCAACTATTCTTTTAATAAGAAGTTTCTGTTATAATTTTCTTAAGTCCTCCTCTCTGCTATTTGAGCCACTTCTACCTTATTCTGCTTTGAGCACCATTAGCAAATAACTATTCACTTCTTTTACTCAGTATCAGATTCTGATTCCCTCTTCTCCCTTTCCCCTAAATTTGATCTTTTTGCACTGGATTAGAATGATTTATGACCCAAAGGAGGTAGATATCCTGGAACTTATTTTTCTGATAGAGGTACAAATTCACTAACAAAAGACTTGAATATCTTGGCAGCAGATTGTAGCCAGAGTAAAAGCAAACTATCACTTCTTTGGGGCCATGCTTCTTGAGTCTCACCGTCAGAGAATCCAGGGCACTATGTGCACTCCCAGGAGTAGAGTCGTGAGATGGCCTTAGCCACATGCAGGCTTCCCTCTGGTTGAACTAAGCTGCAGAGCTATAAGCGATTTATAACTCCTACAATCTCATTTTCCAGTCCCTCGTTATGTTTATTTCCCTTTGTCATCTTCTAGCCTCTAATAAACTCTTGTTTAATGCTTCTGCCTCATCTCAGCTGTGCTATGGGGAATTCAGGAAAAGGTTAAGTGTCCATGCTTGGGACAGAGTGTTAGGAGGGAGAGCCTCCTGCCCTCCTCCCAGGGTTAATGGAGTTGAGCCTGTCAGTCACGGGCTGAATTTCAGATGTGAGACAAAACTGAGTGGCCTAATCACCTGCCCATGTTGGGGAGCAGTACTCCACTGCTCATTCAAAGGATCTACATTTTATTTTACTGAGGATGATAGTAGCTTTACTGGGTAGAGAAGCTTATTGTTAACTCATTTAACAAATTTATTTGTGCTCAACCTATGCCATATGGATGAATATTTAAAGATTCATGTGATATTTTTTCTGCTTCAAGGAGCTAATACTCAGTAGGGAGGATGAGACCTAAATATCAATGACTGTAATGCTGAGTGTGGCAGGGAGGTACAAGGTGCTTTGGCCGTCAACCAATAAAAGGATCACTTTCAATAAATAAAAAGGTTCTGCTGGGGAAATCAGGGCAAGGTTCTTGGTACTGGTAGCATTTAAAATGGGCCTGGGAAGCCAGGAATTTCTGGCTGAGGAAGTGGCCTAGGCAAAAGCACAGAGGCAGGACATCTTCGGGATTCAAAGAGTTTATGTAAGGGGACAGTGTGAGAAGGTGGACAGCGGGATTGAAGCCCAATCACAGATGTCACGAAAGGATGTCATGGAAGGTTTTGAATCCCAGTCTTAGTAATTCCCACACCATTTATTCACATGCTGGTATAAATGGTGAATTCTGAACACAGTGGCAGGTTCAAGGGCACTGTGTGGCAGGAAGCAAAGTGGGAAGAGGATGGACTCTGCAGTCAGGCAGACTAAGTGAAAATCCCATGTCCTCTGCCTGCCGGTGACTGTGGCCAAGTTATACAAGCCTTCTGGGCTTCACTTCACACTCCGTAAAATGGTGACAGTTAAAAAAATGCCCTCACATGGCCATTGTAAAGATTAAATGAGACAACACATGAAAAATGCAAGATACGGCAGGCATATACAAATAACTGAGAGCATTTTTAGTCCTTTCCTGGGAATTTGGCAGAGCATTACCCAGAGAGGCTCTTCAGGAGTTACCATAGGTACCTGTAGTTCTGGGAAGGAGCAGTCTAAATCTTCTCCATTACCTTACCTGCAGCATAGCTTGGCTTCTGCCTAATAACCCAGAAGTATATTGTGGTATATTCTAGAGTAGGGATGGAGAGAGTAGAGCCCCACAGTCCAAACCCAGCTGATTGCCTGTTTTTGTATGGCATGGTTTGATGGCTTTTAATGATTGTGAAAAAACAAATCAAAAGAAGAATATTTTGTGACATGGAATAATTACATGAAATTCAGTGCCCATAAATAAAGTTTTATTGTACTCATTTGTTTCTATGTTGTTTGTGACTGTTTTTTGCCTGTAATGGCAGAGTCGAGCAGTAGTAACAGAGATCATAGGGCCTGCAAAGCTGAAATATTGATTATCTGGTCCTTTATAGAACTCTGGCCAAACTCTGGTCTAGATTGCACCCTCCTAATTCTGGTTCCAAGCGTCGGGATGGCTCTATACAGTATGAACCATGGCTAAGTTATAGTAGGAAATTTTTAATGTTTCCATTTTAGATCTGGTACCTTTGCCTGTAGAAATTTTATGTTGAGTCATGTTTGCTCACTTTCCAGAATGGGTTTCCATTGCCCACAAGCTCATATCACTTACTGTTTTATTTCTATGGGAGCATCAAAGACACCAGCAAAAGGAGTATTTGACCCATTATGTTAGTTTACTGATCTGCAAAGCTGGACCCGAAGTTTCACTATAGGAGAGAAATTTGTTGTGAAATTTCAATGAGCAGTTTATTTAAAGTTTTTAAAACATCAGAAGTTAAAAGAACAGCTGAGGAGGAAGGAAAACAAAAAGCCCTAGAGATTTTGAAGTTGAATTCAAGCTCTGCAATCTAGGCATAGTATCCATGTTATTTTTGTGAGAATGAAACTTTTCTTCTGAATAAAGTGAAGGAGAAGCTTCTTCAGGTTGCCTGTGGATGTTGCTGATGTCGAACCTGTCTCCATGGAAGTCTGTCTGCGCTTCCTGTCCTTCAGTACAGTAGCAAGGAAAGAATGAGAAGACTGTGCTTACATGATATCTGAGGGGTCAAACCTGCCCTGTCAGCTGTAGAGGGACTTTTTCACTTTGGAGATACCTATGCTGCATGCCCTTCACCTATAGCCAGCCTGGAGTTTCCCTGGTGCTAAGTTACTTAAAGAATGTCTGAGCAAGTAGGGCTTGAAATATAATGTGTGGGCATTGTAAATATATCTTTGGGCCACTCAAAGTGACTTAATAGCATATTACTAACTCATTCATCAATTAAATAGTTATCAATTAAATAATTATCAAGGTACATTGAGATCTATGAAATGTATAGGTTAAAGAATAATTTTAGCTATAGAAATTTTCACTTCTGCTTAGTAATAGCCTAGAAATAGGCATATTTCTTCCCTCCCTCCCTCCCTCCCTCCCTCCCTCCTTCCTTCCTTCCTTCCTTCCTTCCTTCCTTCCTTCCTTCCTTCCTTCCTTCCTTCCTTCCTTCCCACTCTCTGTCTTTGGATAAGGTGATCACAAAACCTAAGTGGTAGGGACCATAACAGCGATAGACTTTCACCACCCTACAATCTATAATCAAGGTAAATGCAGGCTGCCCTTGAACCAAGAAGAGAAATGCCAGACCCAGATTGGGAGGGTCAGAATGACTTCCTGGAAAGATAACACATGAGCTACAGCTTCACTCAGAATTTGTTCTATGAAGTGTACGAGGAGGGACTGTTATCCTCAGTGGAGAGAGTTATGTGGATGAAGGCCCAGAGATGAGCAAGCCTTTCTGTCTGGAGGTCCACATTGAGGTCAGTGTGACTGGAGGAGAGAAAGGGTGGCAAGAGTGTAGGGACTTTTTATAAATGACTGTATAGTGTACCAAGAAACATGCCCTTTTATTTGAGTGCAAGGGAATAGTATAATCAAGTCAGTATTTTAGAAATATCATTAAGAACCAGCATGAAAGATGAATTTCAGTGAACCATTGAATCAGTTGTTAGATCAGTTGCAGTAAGCCAGGCCAGGGAAACAAAGCAGGGTGGAGCTCTGGGCAGGAAGTGGGCTTCGTCCCTTTGAGGACTGAACCCCCTCTTTGCCCTTACCTACTCACTACTCTCTGCCTTCTCATCTGCAGGTCTCCATGTCTGTTTCTCCCACTGGCTTATGAGGTCTGGACAGGAGAGATTATGCTCAGGTTGTACTTCAGGGCCTTGTACAGAACTGGGCACACAGAAGACACTCCATAAGTTTGTGTAACAAATTAGTTATTAAATTAATCTTTATCTCAGATCCTGCCTCTTCATTCAACAAGTGGTCCTTGTTAAAGCAATGAATAGGTACTGTTCTAGTTAGAGCAGCGCCTGGAATTAGCTCAGAATAATGGGTGCTGTCCACCCTTTCCAAATCTCCTGCACTGTAGACATCCAACATCTGAGTCAGAAAATAATAGATTCCTGTTGTTTTGTCTCTTCCTGGATATATAACTTTCTGGATACATCTTTCCTTTCAAAGAACTGTTTATCTTGCATAAGCTAAACCAGGAAGATATTCTTGTAATAAAATAATAAAATAAGTGACTAATATCTAGGGCTTGATTCACTTTTCTTAAAGTGACAGTTTTAATAACAATCCCCCCCTTTTTCTCTAGAGGCATTAAATAAATCAGTACAAATGTTAGTGTTTTGTAAGGAAAAACATTCAGTGTTCACTTTTATTCCCAAATGGAATGCCCTATCTAGGAAAGAGAAGATCCTCTGGCTCCTGGTGAGGTGGGCATTTTCTAGGACTGGACACAGGACATTTGTGGTTTAGGGATGATTGAATGAAGTGAGTTTTATGAGTGCTTGCAACTTGAAGATTCTGGGACTCTATTTATTGACAATCTATTATTTGATATTTTGCTACCCATTGGTTGTAAATGTTGGCCATATAACAGAAACCTTTTCAAGGAAGGTTTCAAGGAAGATACGTTCAGCAAATGCTGATGCAAGGATGAAGAAGAGCACAAAGGGAGTGGTTATAATGCAACCCACCAAGCTCGAAGCTGTGGCAGATCCTCATAGCAATGGTGTATGTATTGTTTTGGGGGCTTCAAGCCACTGTGAATTCATACCTTGGTCCTTTGGTCACTGTATGAAAGACGTCTTCTTTAATTTGTAGTTGTCCTTACATAAGAGTTCTATTTCCATGGAAGTAGGAAGTGGACAGAAAATAAATAAGTAAATAAAAAGTAGTATCCTAATGGTCAAAGCTTAGAACTTCCGTAGTGTGAACAGGTTTGTTTGGTTCTGGGGTGGATGTAATTTATCATGGGTTTGATATTTTAACTCTCACCTCATAGGCTACTTCAAAAATTACAATCAGGGTGTACCTGAAATGGAAAGAAAAGGGATTTGGACTTGGGAAACAAGAAATGCGGGGTCTACTCCTACTCTATTATGAACCAGCTATGTCTCCTTCAATATCTCCCATCTCTCTAATGACATTAGGCCTCACTTTCCTCATCTACCAAATAATGTAGTAGACAATACAATTTGAGAGGTCTCCCTGTGTTTTCACATTCTACAGTTTAAAAATAAATTCTTTGGTGAAAAAGTTTTCACAAGCATGGAATGTCTTTATGCATGTCTACCCAGGGAGGCTGGGCCTCTAGCATGAGCACTGTTTCATATTAACTCTGCCGGATACTCAGAGCATCATTTTTTTTGGTTTGCTTTTAAAATCTATCTCGTGAAAGGCACACAAGACACGTAACTCTCCTGGGAAATACAACGGCTCAATATATTAGTATTATTCTGATGAGCTGGGCTGGTGAAACCAAGACATGGGTTTTAAAGTCATGAAAACATTGCATTTTTGTTGAATTCCTATGTAGGAAGGATAAACATTTCTTTCTGTTCAAGTGGTGTTTATGTTACTCACCAGAAACATGATTGATAACACACAAGCGTGAGGCAATGGTATATTTATGTGAGACCCACACAAAGTAATCCCACATGGAGGAATATCCTATAACACAACCATTAAAGATGGCTTGACCAAAGTGTTCCTTTTCCTCTAAGGAAAAATATATCTTTTAATAACTGAATAATTCATCTATTTTGATTCTTCAGACTACATTATGACCTGAAGTTACTGCAGTACTACAGGAAATCAAGTTTGATTTTGTAATATAGTCAAATGAGTACTTTAGAGTGCCATGTCGGAGATCAATAAGGAAGCAGTAACTACATTTACTGTCATATGATGATATTGATGTAAAAACATAATGGTCAAAATTATAAAATCAATTTCATAATTTAATCAGAAATGTTTATTGATACTGTTAAAGTTGAATTCAATAGCTTCTGGTATGCAGTTAATTTCCTACCTGTCAGAAAAATGTATTGAAACGTTCTTTCTTGAAAATGATTGGAGTTAATTCAGTAGAGAAAACAGCAAAGTTTCATGCTAATAGATAGAGAGTTCTTCTCTCTCCAGCCCTTGGTGGTGAATGCTGGAAGCTTTTTGCTTGGTTCTTTTACATGCAACACAAGGAAATATCCATCAGCCACCCAAGTGGTTGGGATAAACATCCCCTAAAATGTAATTGACTTTTGGGGATAGAGATAGTTTTAACTTAACTGTTAAGACTTCAGAAATGATTAGGCAACATGTGTATAGACATATGATGAGAGGTGTGCGAATGTTTGATAGTGTCTAAGAAAATGATGTCTAACTTAAAAAAATGAGAAGGAAGAGAGTTCTAGAGACTGGAATTCTTTGATGCTTTTACTTTGCCACTAGTTGCTGGTTTTGATCTTTATCACATTAAATTGAAAGTGTATTAATTAAAGCAAAAGTCACTCAAAGAACTGTCTGTAAGTGTGACTTGTGTGTTTGAAATAACATTCCTGTGGATTATGAGAACCTATCGAACCCATCCAGTTTAAACAACATGAAGACCAGATTCCAAAGGTTCAGCAGTTCATTCGGATGTATGGAGCATTTGTACATCATGACAAATAACACAATTTTGAGATCCTGCATGAATCTTGAGAAATTATCATTTTCTTGTCAAAACCTAATAATGGTTCCCCACTGTATAATGAATGAAGTCAAGTTTCCTTGTACTGGCCTTCACACCTGTTCCCTATCTGATTCTATCACACTTTCCACTTGGGCCCTACTTGACTTTGAACTCACACTCAAGTGGCCCATGCTCTTTTCCTTATCAGCAATTCTTCTCTACCATATTGTCTGCTTAGCACTTTCAATACTGATGCATATCCTATTCTGCCTTGTACTGGTATCTTCTTTCTGGTGTATGTGTATTGCCTCATCAATTAGACTATAAGATCTCTGGGCGTTGGGACTGGGTCCTATTTTCTCCAGAACATTAAGCAGTTGCACACGTAGTAGCTGCTCAGAGAGTGTTTGGTCAATTGAATGTTCTGTGAAACTGTTGAGATTAGAGTTCCCAGAGGCAGCATTTTGGAGTGCAGCCAAATTCATTCTTTGGGTGTGCTTCAATTCATTGCGATGAATCTGAATCGAAAATCATTCTTAATTAGAATCATGAAATTTCTGCACAGGACAGAACTGTGGGTCTCACTGTACAAATGAGAGAATAAAGCCCAGAAAGTTAACAAAGGTATTTAGCATCATAGTTACCATCAGACCCCAGGTCTCTTGACACCTGTCCACTTCCCTTTTTACTACACTGTGATGACTCCTGAGGAGCTCATTCTGATGATCCACTGATAATAGGAAAGGTGAGACAGGTTGCTTCAAAAATGAACGAAATCCTTTGAATATAAGGTGATGCTCCAGAAGTTTTCAAAATTAATGATAGAATATAACAGGAAGTTTTATTTGGGTTGCTAGTTATTAATTTTTGACCTCTGGGTATAAAACACTCTTACTAGAAGTAGTGAAGCCAGCAATTCAGCAAAGGACAAAGCTAAACTACCTGAAAATATATACTGCTGCATTTTGAAATAGAATTCACTGAATATGTGTTCTAACCGTAGGCTTATGTGGGATCTGCCCTTAGGATTTCCTCCCTTTCTCTCTAATTGGGCTGTTCCTGATCTCCCTGGGCCTTCTCCTCCTTCCTGGAAGTTGGCTTCTCCATTTGTCTTGATTGTTCTAATGTCAAATACTCACATTAAAGATTCAAGTCTAATTTTCGTTAAGTGTCAACTAAGACTCTACCTATACTGGAAGAAAAGAATATATTTAGGCATGAACAAATGAGTACATAAGGGAATATGAGGGTATATTTAATACTGGTGTGAGTCTGTCTACAGAACTTATATGGTACAACAAGATGAACTATAAGGCAAATCCTGTATTCACATTAACTTTCACATATGTTTCTATGGGGGATAAACATCCAATCATTTGGGTTAAGATGACAATACAGGATATTTTGGGTCATTGAGGCACACATGTAATGTTAAATAAGAAATTGAGACTATTACAGCACTTTCCTGATACAACATCTAACATTCATTGAATTCTTATTACATATTGGCCCTTTAGTGTTTTACATGTCTCATATAACTGTTACAGTAACTTGACAGTATCTGTATTATTATACCTAACAGCATGCTCTTTGAAGTCAGGGATACTTGGGTTCAACTCCCACTTCCTCTGTTTACTAGCAGTGAGCTCTTAAGCAAATTACTTAACTCTTCTACACCTCATTTTTTTTAGTTGTAAAAATGAGAAGAATAACATATACCCCATGTGATTAAAAGTATTAAAATAGAGAATGCAGGTAGTGTGGAGCAAAACCACAAGTACATTGTAGGTGCTCAATAACTGTTAGCAATTTTTATTCACTATTATTACAAATGAGGAAATTCAGTCATAAATAAGTTAAATAACTTGTTCAAGTAATAACATAACAAGTAAGTTAAAGCACTGAAATTTGAACTCAGGTCTCTCCAAGTTTCAGTGTCTGGAAGAATATTGTGGGGGTCCATGAAATAAGCAGGGAGTGGGCCAGGGAAGGGTAAATGAGATGGAAAAGAAAAAATATCTGACTATGAGACATGTTATGTAGAAAAAGTGATTGACAACCTGTACCATAGAGGGAGAATGGTCATGAATGATCTCAAGGTTTTAAACCTGGATTAATGCACAATGGAGGGAGCTATTGGTGCTCTTGTACTGAAATTCAGGAACCTATATGGGCTGCTGTTGAAACTGACTGTTAGGAGTTGCCTTAGTTGTAACAAGAACCATGCTTGAGGGGTTGCATATTCTGAGGCTCTAGAGCCTATAGTTCCTTTGTTCATGCTGCCATCATACCACCCAAAACTCATAGCAACTGCAGTGATATTGAAATCAGGAGCAAAGAACAAAATGTTGCTCCCATCTTTCCTCCTACTTTCTAATCTTCCATGAGTTCTGGCCCTTGGTATAACATAGTAAGAAGCCAACTAGCAAGGGTGTCTGGGAAATGTAGTTTGTAGTTTTCCAGCCCTAGCAATACAAAGCTGAGTATAAAAGGGCAGGCTATGGGGTTGAGAAACAAAAAGATAAATAACCAGCATGGGAGGAAACATTACAAGATTTAGGAGCTTCAAGAGGAAGAAATGGTTTTGGAGAAAATAAGTTGTTGTTGTTTTTTTTTTTTTTACAGATAACTTACATCACAAAGCAATGTAAATGCTTCTTCTTCTAGAAATGAATTAAAAATAGGATATATTATTTGTTGGAATAGACCTGTAAAAGTTAATTAAATTCCATTACCTATGATCATGTTTTAACATTAAGGGAAAAGCTAATTGAAGTAAAATATAATAAATATAACAACTGGTAATATGTATATATTGGCCTTTCCATATTTCTCCTGTTATCAGGTGCTACATAACAGAATTACATTTTCATTCATTTACAGACCTCTAATAATTGAGAAGGAATCACTTGAATGAGGAAGATCTGTAGTTGCATGAACTGTAATTATGTTCCATTTCCTTTTTAAAACAAACACATAGTATCACTAGGGAATGAAATGCTTATGCTTTGGCATGAAAAATTCTTGAACTACCACCTTATCTAAACTTGGTGCTAGAAGCTTTGACTTTTTTCTTGTACTCTAGGAGCAAATATGGAAGTACTATTGGTTACTTGCTGAGTATTTGTTGTTTTCTAGGTCCAGTCCTTCTGACACTGTTTCCTTTCCTCCCCTTTCTTTGTTCTTTTAAAATAGAAAGCACCTGTATCATGAGACTCTTAGACAGTTTTGTAAGCAGACTAGGAAAGCTCTGACAATTTTCCACATGCAGTTCTCTCTTCACCTGAAAACATGAAGCCTGTAAAATTAAGTTCAGAACTTATGGCTAAAAGGGCTGTTGTTTTAAGAAACTAATTTGCCTATCACATTTTTAAGTTGTTTTGGATAGAAGGTAGTCTCTTTTTGTTTTCATCAGTATCATTTTCATTCTTGACCAAAAATTTTAGTGACCTTCTCTTCTTTAACTTTCATTGTTTTCCTTCATAGTTATGGTGCAAATATATTTAGCAGAATATGCTTTTTTCCCCTTGTATCACTTGCTGGTTCTTTGCCTACTTTAAAGCATAGAAAAGTTCTTTAATTGCTTTGAAACCTTTCTGCCAATACCAACTTATAATGATCTCTGCAGCCTTTGAAAAAGGTGGCTTCACAAAGACATCCAGGCTTCACTTAATATTAGTTAGGATTGGACTGAGGAGGTGTTTCCACTCTTACTTATCCAGGGAATCAGAGGATTGATGATGAGCAGGACCACTAAAATGGCTTTATTCATCCCTTGTCAGTTCCCCATTCACAAAGAAGGTCCCTTCTAATCTCCACGATAGTTGGTTCTTTGGTTCATATCCTGGTTTTGAGTGTTCAAGATCCTCCATGCCTAGTACCACAAATCCACAGCCAATAGTTGGTTGAATTGCCTCCCCACTGGCTAAGTCAGATCAGAGCAGGGCCCAACAATGTCTGTTTTCCTTCCTCTTTGAGGCATATTCCCCAGCATCATTGAATTTAGATTGCCAGTACCTAAAATCTGCATGAGATTCTCTGCTCTCTTGCTTTCCTCTTTTCTTCGTAGATGCAGAAGATTTAATGTGGCTCCAATCCAGGCCACTTACTAGCTCAACCTGAATCCCTGAGTTTTGCCTGGAGCAGAGCTAGCTGACCTACACCAGTAGGAAATTAACAAATTTTGGGTTGAGTAGCTGATAGGCATCATTGTCATCATCGTCATCATCATTATCATAACAGCCAATCTTACATACCTGACTAATATAAATCTTGAAGAATACCCATCTGATAAATTAGAAAATTTAACCTTAAAGAGATTAGGTAGTTCATTCAAAGACCCACAGCTGTTAAGTGGCAAATCCATATCTGTATTACCAGACTTAAGTTAATTTAACTAGCAATCTCATTGCCACTATTAACCTGCAATCTGATTTCCACTATGGTTCAGGCAGCAGAATACCTGGAGATGTTTTAAGTCAGTTAAGAGCACCTACTAACTGCTCTATGGCAGACTGAGTTGTTGTGTGAGATGAGCTGCTCCTGACAGATATCAGGCCACAGAGGAGGAAGCTCTGTGAGAGAGCTCTGGCTGTTTTTTCAGCCTGCATGTATCACCTTCCAACCTTAGTGACCCCCTTGAAGGGTGTCAACCACATCTTTACCACTTCCATCTGCACCCAGCCTAATAAGACCAAGCCCAGCCTCTCATGTAGTCACAAAACCCCAAATGCGGACCCAAGGATATAGTGGAAGAAGTCCAGAGCCAGTTCCTGAACTTGCTCCACTGGATAGGGTCATGAAGAAAGGTCAAGGGAGCCAGCCTCCTATTTCAAGAATACTCAGATTAGGTCTATATTTCCTTGGATAAGTTTAGGAAGCCCTGTCATTTTTTTGTTTTTTCCTGTGAGATAAAAGACACATAAAGAAGAGGCAGTATATATTTTCTCTTGTGTTCTTTTAATTTTATGGCTTATCTGAGCATCTGGTTTAAACTAGTATACGAGAGGAAGTAAACAAAAATGGCCATTGTTTAGACTCTGACCTATTGGTAGTAGATTTATCACATTTGATTCAACTAGGCTTTAGCATCTATATCTGAATTTCAATTTTCAATTTTTGCTTCTGGCCTCCTTGGCCCACTGCTTTGGTGTTTTAGATTTCAGCTGGGCATCTAACTCTCAACCTTGCTCAACCTCTGATTTTTGGAAGGAAATTCCTTCCTCTAGAAAGACTCAGTGGTATTGCCTGCCACCCCCACTTCACCTGTGGAAAAGTTGCCGTCTTCTTGTCAGGGAATGAGGATTAAGACAATAGAGCCCTACTAGACGTAAGACTTTGTGACCTTAAAACAGATTCAGATTTAAGTTATTCCTTACCTGCTAGAATCTATGTCATTTGTCATAGACTTAGAGCAAATGGCTACACTCTTCAGATTCTATCAGCTGTATGGAATGGGGCTCTGCCAGAGGCTGGTGCCTTTATCCTCACACTCCAACTCAAGCTCACTCATTACTGATGGTGATATTTGGAGCTTGATGGGACACCAGATGTTCTAGCAGCCTTTTCTTAATGTGAAGCTTCTATGATCAGAAAGCTGAGTGGCTATATTTGCATATGAAACTGTTTTCTGTGGCAGTGCTGGGAATATTAAGTGGTGATATTCCATGGAGCTCTGGAGGCTTATGTCCTTAGCAATGATTTAGGAAGACCTGTTGCAAATAACTACAGTTAAATTGGCAAGCTGTACAGCTGATGGCCTTGATGTGGTCTTTAGGAGTGTCTCTTAGTCCAGCTAGAACTTATGACCCTAAATTGTTCTCATTGCTCCCAGGATGGATTACAAGAAGATCCTACCCTAAAAGAACTTACAGTCTAGTTGTATAGGTAAGACATGCACACAGGAACATTTTAAGGTGACATATATAGAAGGTGTGTGTGTCAGACAGACTGTTTATGTAAGTACTGAAGGGATCGAAGGTGAAGCCAAATTCATCTTGCTTATTTTTTCTGACATAAACTTGAAAATCTCTCAGTAAAGTAAGAAAGGAGGCATCAATATTTGACTACTCTTGGTTACTTATTTCCAATTCCTGGATGAGTTAGTCATGATTTCCAAAGCTGACAATAAGCCAAATCATTGGATTGCTTTGAATACAGTAGTCTATTAAGATGTAAAGGTGGAAAATGAACTAGGCCTTCCTTTGAAGGAATTCAAATGGTACTTCTATAGTACAAGCCCCTTAGAATGTCCTATGCCTATTTCACCTTAGAGTTTTGGACAGTCCCTAAATCTTTAATGCTTGAAGGCATCTAATGTCGCCATTTATTTTACTTTCCTACCTTTATTTACCTACACATATGGTAGCATTTACATTCCCCTTAGAGGTCTTCATTTTGTGGAAGAATCCAAAGTGGTTGAAAGGTTTCCTCAACTAAATTTTTATGGTCAATTTGATTGGGTTGACAAGTATCAAGCAACTTGAAAATATTAGCTCTAATGAATATTTAGCTATACATAATTCTGCTATAATCTTGGCCTTTGTTTCTCTCAGACCCTGGATATGAGTACTACAGAAAGAAACACTGGATACAGGGATCATATGCCAAATAAAGACACAGAAATGAGGTACAGTGCAGATGCACTGCTCAGGTCCTGAAACAATGAAGATTTCTTTTGAGGGATTTTAAACAATGTGGAGAAATAGTTACCAAAGCTGCAGGAATGCCAAACCTAAAGCCCAGGCTACAGAATCTGAGTTTAAAGAGATGATGATGGATTCCCCAATTCTTTCCTAAGACCCTCTCAGCATCCCATGGTGAATGAAGCTCTGACGGTTTTCACAAGGTTGCAGTGGTAACTGAAAATGAGCAAAGAGAGGAAAGAAAGTAGAAACTAGAACTAAAGAGAATGAACTATGAAGATGGGCTCAGTTCCTTAATCTTTTAAAGATACTTTCCAGGTGGATCAACTGAGCTGTGTTACATTTCCAACCATGTAGATAAATCTCCTCATCTATCATGATGTCACCGATGACCCTGAAAACCTGCAGTCCATGGTTCCTCAGGAAAATATTTCATGGATGCTTATTATTTTCTGTGAAGGAGGGTAAACTCAGGTTTTTGGAGTTAGAGGCTTGTTCATTATAGGCCCAGGCGAAAGTGCAAATGTGTTTGAATTCAACCTTCAGCATGAGGGTGGCTGAGTATAAACCACAAAGTCCTTTATTAAATTTAAAATCGTGGGTTACGTGTTGAACGGCGTGCATTCCATTCCATTGTTTAAATTCATCAAATAGTCACTCTGGAATTATTTCTAACAATTGGGATGACTTCATTTGTGTTTGTTTTCCCTTTCTATTAATCCATGACAAACTGTGAAATTTGCCATTTTTACCATAACCAGGCCATGAAATTTGTCATCTCTCTCTGTAATTTACATGGAGCCTTGGCTATAGATACATTTCAGGCAGGATGATTGCTTTCCATTTGACACAGAGGGCAGAACAAAGGAGGGATACACGAAACAGAACACAAATTCAGAACAGTCACTGGAAAGGGCTTTTCCTTTTTTCTTTAATGCTGTGAAGTCTGCTAAAATGTGCCTCCCAGGGAAAAAATTGGATGAGACAAACTAAGGCACTATTGTCAAACCCAAGAAATAATGAAATAACACTCCAGGGAGAGGGGAGAACTTAAAAGAAGAAATGCCTTGACAAACTAGAATGAGTTGGAGGGATGTGGTGGGACATCATGAGTAATGTGGTCAGGAGGCATTTGGAAGTGAGATATCAGAGGCAAGTCACCGTAATAGTACAAGAGCTTTAAAGCTTATTCACAATATTGTTCGTGTGATGGTGATTTCCCCTTCTCTTTCCACTTCTACTTTTCCAATATTAAACATAAATTAGTATCTTCCATGTCAAATGGATGAAAAGTCCTCTGAACAGTTTTCATTGAAAATTAAACAGACATTTTGCCAGGAAGTTCTTACATTTGTTTCTAATGATCTTGTTCTTGTTTGAGGAAAGGACAAAGAGAAAGTTTTCAGTCTCATTTGAAAAATACATCATCTTCCTTGACCTGCTGACTTTGACAAGCTAAGTTATTGAAATTGTGACAATCACTAACTGACCACTGAAAAGTAAGGTCACCAAGCCCAGAAGATGTACTATTTCTCCACTGTAGTTGTAACTTTGGTGTGAATTTCCTCTAAAGGAAGAGAAATGTGGCTTTGTTTGAGGACAGAAATGAGGCTAGAAGTAAATGGGTTTGGGAAGGCAGAGACATCCAAGCAGTAGTTAATTCCCCAGTGGTCCTGTCAAGCAAGTGGATATCATATGATCGCAGGAGCCCCAGGAGACTGAAAGGGAATAATGCCTTTTCGTCTGTCATAATACATTTAGGTATTATTCTCTAGTGAGAAAACACTTTTGCTTTCTAGGATGCAGAGTGGTTTATTGGAAGTGGATTGTCACTTCTTTTTTGGCCTTTGATGTGAAGTGGGAGGTGGTTATAGAGAATCGCACTGAGCCAGTTGCTTTAGCTAACTTGGGGTTCTTTTTGCCTTAATGAATATGATTGCATGGATAGTAGGGAATCTTTAAGGCACATTTAATTACCTGTTTTATTTCCTCTTTCACCACTTCTACATCATTGAGAAAATAGGGGGTTTTAATTCCCTCGGTTCTTTTATCATCACTAAAATCTCCTGCCATTGGCTCATTCTTACCTCTGTCCCACCCATGGAAGAGCTGCCCTTTCAGCATAAATAAATGGCTGGCTTTAACGCTCATTTTGGAAAGGATAGAGGAGAAACAAGGAGAAGGCTGAGAATGCAGTCATGCAAAATCTTCCCGCACCCCAGGAATAGTGTTGAAATGTTGGCATGCTTCCTTCCAGTTATTTTTTCTATGCTCACATTTTTTAACATAGCTGAGTTAAAATTACATATGGAAATACAAATGATCATTATTAACTAAGTATTATTATAAATGTTTTCTTGTAACATTGTGAAATCTTCAAAAGTGTAATTTTTTATAGCTACATCTTACCCCATTAAGTAAATGCATCAACATTTCCTTTAGATTCTCTTGTGATTAAACCTTTCTTTTTGGTTGCATCTACTTTTTATGAATTAAATAGTGTAATAATCATCTTTGTTCATATATCTTTGTATATATTTCTGACTATTTCCTAATTAAGGAATGACTAGGTAAAAGCACATAGTTATTTTAAAAGGCATAGTTTTACCAAATTGCATTCCAGAACGGTTGTGCCAATTTACTTTAAACAGCTTATCAATAATGCTAACAGCAGCTCATCGACACCAGCACTGAATATTCTCATTAAAAAAATAATAACTTACTTTGATAATTTTAAAAAATGAAAAGTGGTATGCAGTCTTTTTTAATTTTTTATTTTTATTAAGGTATCATTGATATACATCTTATGAAGGTTACTACATTCACCCCTATTATCAAGTCCCCCCATATCCCATTGCAGTCACTGTCCATCAGTGTGGTAAGATGCCACAGAGTCACTACTTGTCTTCTCTGTGCTACACTGTCTCCCCATGATCTCCCCACACCGTGTGTACTAATCATAATACCCCTCAATCCCCTTCTCCTCCCTCCCCACCCCTCCCCTTTGGTAACCACTAGTCCCAGTCTTACAGTGTACTTTTTTAATTGTCAGTGAAGCTAATCTTTTTATATTTTCTTTATCCATTTATCTGTGATGGTATTGTGGCCACTGTGAGAGGGTGCCTCCCAGACATACTACCAGAGTATCATTGACTAAGTTTGCTGGGGTTGCTAAGATAGACCCATTTTTAGGAGGCACAGAACTCCTTTGCTTGCTGTTGTGTTTCTAGGACACCCCTATCATTTTCTGAACTTTCCTTGGACTGTGATAAGGCAGCCTATCACATCTCTCTTCATCTCTGATGGCCCTCCCAGCCTGCTTAGCTCCCTCCTTATGTCCTTTCACACAGGAAGTTCCCTTAATGTTATAAGTTGAACTGTGTACTCCCAAAATCGGTATGTTGAAATCCTACTCCACCCCATACCTCAGAACGTGACTTTATTCAGAAATAGGGTGGCTGCAGATATAGCTAAGCTACGATGAGGTCACACTGGAGTAGAATGGGCCCCTAATCCAATATGACTGGTGTCCTTATATAAAGAACATCATGTGAAGAGAAATACATTTACAGAGGGAAGATGAAGTGAAAATCCAGGGAAAATGCCACCTATGAGGCCAGGAACACCTGAGACCACTGGAAGCTAGCAGAAGAGCATGGAACAGATCCTTCCCAACAGCCCTCAAACGAGCCACTGCTGCCAACACCTGGATTTCCAGCTTCCAGACTCTAGATCTCTGAGATAATAAATTCCACAATCAACTGGGTTGTTCAAGCTACCCAGTTTGTTATATTTTGTTATGGCAACCGCAGGAAACTAATACACTTAATAAGGTCTTCCCATTTTAGTCCTGGCTTACTGTCTGCTGCTTGGACACCTGGGCTAAGACAAGAGCTTTTTATATATATAGTATAGTGAATATTAAGTCTCTTTCATATTTCTGTAAATATTCTTATAGTTTATATGCATTTTAATGTAGTTTGTTACTTTAATTGACAAATAATAGAACTTCTATGAGTTTAAATAATCAATATTTCTGTGAGTGTGTTTTTTCTTCTCTTTTCCTTCTTTCCTTTTCTTCCTTTCTTGCTTTCTTCTCTTACTTTCAAGTCTTTTCCTGGTAGAGGGACAGTATTCACCCAATTGGAGTGTTTTCCCCTTGGTTTTTAAGGTTTGGACCATACATTTAGTCCTTGAGTAAGTGTACTGAGAACATAGTTTGTGCATGTAGTGAAATACAAAGCTTATGGTATTGTACCTAGTCCTTTCTCATTTCTTTTTTCTTTCAAATACGTTTTTAGCTATTCTTAGATAAACACATTCTTCCATGTGAACTTTGAAACAGTTTTTTTGAGCATATGAAAAGCAAGAAAAATGCTATTGGAGTTTTCATTGGATATACTTTAAGCAGACAACTCAATTTGTCAATAATTAACATGATTACTACATTTAGTTTTGCTCTCTGACCATTATGTCTCCAAGAATTCAGTAATTAGTTTGTATTTTTCAGGAACAATTTGATATTTTCTTTACATAGGCCTCTTGCATGTCTTGCTAACATGACTTTTGAGTATTTTTATGGATTTTTGCTTTTATAAATGTCATACTTTTCATGGTGTATGAAGAAAAATGATTTGTTTCTACATATTCATATCAGATTCAACTAATTAAAAAAATTTCTCATTAATCCTAAATTTGAAGCCTTAGCACATCGTTTGGAATATTCTCCTTGGTGGTAAATCTCACAGCAACTGTGAGAGCTGGGTCTAAAGGATCTAAAGGTCACGCACCCTCCCTTCTCATTGTACAGATAATCCATCTGGGAGCTTCAGCACCACACTCTACCACTATGAAAGGCAGGCTCCAAAAAGGCCCCACCCCATCTTCTTGGAGAGTCTTAAACCTTAAATGCTTTAACATTTGAGGGTAATTATGGTGATTAAACGACAGTAACTGTTGATTAGGGTTCAGGCACTTGCTGCACACTTTACATAGACTTTATGATTTTGTTCTTATAACAATCATTTGAAATACAGTTGTTCAAGATCTCTGACCAATGTGTCTAACTGGAATGTCTATCCTCTTGTCATTCCATCTAGTTGTCCCTTTATCCAGTCTTTTTAGGGACAGAAGGGATTCACCAAGTTACTTCTTAGGGTTCTGTGTTGTCCTTGGTTACTATGTGTCTCAGTCATTATTGATGATTGAAAGAGTTGATCCAGACTTTCTGCAGCACCCATCCACAAAAAAAAATAATAATAAAAATGAACAGGTATTTAAAAGGTTTCATTGGCTAGATCTGAATACCAACTCAAACAAAATTGAATTTTTAGTATATTTTGAGCCCCTACTGTGTATCCTACTGGAGACTTTATAGAAAGATCATGATGGTTGCTAACCAGAAGAGTTACATCTAGAGCCACAGAACCGTCATGATGGGAGGGACTTGGATATCATCTGGTCACACTTACTCCCTGATGTGCTCCCCTCACAAAAGCTTGACCAGTCTCTTCTGGAACAGCTTTCTAGTTGATAGAAAGCCCCTCTTTTCTAAAGTCCACCTCCTGGTATCTTCTACCCACTTCTACTCAAGTACCTTTTATAGTAACAGAGGATAAAGTAAATTTCACTAAGTATTTGACAACAACCACCACATGCTGTATTCACCTTTCTCAGCCAAATCTCTTCTGGTCCAGCTGACTAGTTAAGTAGGTAAGATGAGGTCACAGTGGAGTAGAATGGGTTCCTGATCCACTATGACTGTTATTCTTATGTTACAAACAATATGTGAAGAGACAGATGCTTACAGAGGGAAGACAGAGTGAAGACATAGGAAGGATGCTACGTCCAAGGCTAGGAACACCTGAGACCACCAGAAGTTAGGGGGAAGTATGGAACAGATCCTCCCTCATAACCCAAAAAGAGCCAACCCTGCTTACACCTGGATTCCTGACTCCTAGTCTTCCCCATTTCCTCAAGCATTTGTCATGTGAGCCCTTTCTCCTTCCAAGACTCCATCCTCTGAATGTGGGCTTGTTGTTAATATCCTTAAAATGTGGAGTCTAGCACTGAACAGAGCAGTTATTGTGTGGTACAAACTGTGCACAGTAGAAAGGATTATTGTGTCATTCAATCTGGATACTATACTTCTATCAATGTAGTCACAGGTTGCATTAGTTTTTTTAGCAATTGCATTACATAGTTAATAATATCACTTCCATGTAACTTTTGATTCTACCTTGATCCCAATTCTGCTCCTCTACCCAGATTTCTTATTTTAGTAAACAGCCACAAATTCATTCATTTGTTCCATTTAACACCTGTTTATCATTCTTGACTCCTTCCCCTTAAGCAACCCATTGGTATGTCCCACGTGCAATTCCTTCAAAGGGTGTCATCACCTCTGCCTGCCACCCTACTCTCCTCCATGTCTCTTCTGGGATGATGGCATAGCTTCTTAACTTGTCTTAGGGCTTCCTCTCTGAGATCCTATTTAATTTTTCTCCACACAGAAGACAGAGCAATCTTCTTAAATCATAAATAACATTATGATGCTTATCTACTCAAAACTCTTCAGGATCCTCCAATTCACACTTGGGCAAAGTCCCATCTTCTTCCCTGTGGCTGGTAAGACCCTGCATGACCTGCCTACCTGTCCACCTTCATTCTTCACATTTTTCTGCTTCAGCCACCTGGGGATTCTTTTTGTTTCTTGAACATTACTAAGCTCCTTTCTTACTCAAGACTCTTGTACATGCCATCTCCTATGCCTGGAATGTTCTTCTCCATATTACTTTTCTTGGTTTGGTCCCTTAGTTCATTTGTTTTCTAAAGTCATCTACTCAGAAGGTCCATACCTGACTACTCTAAATTAGAATTCTTACATCTCCCACAGTCACAGTATATGTCCTTATTCTGCTTTGTATGTCTTCCTGGCACATATCACCAGTTGCCATTATACATTTATTTATTCATTGTTTCATTTCTGTCTCTACCACTAGAGTATATCAGAGCAAAAATTTTATCTGTCTTGTTTTTTTACATAAAGTACCTAAAATAGTTCCAGACATGAACTGAGTAGTCCCTGAGACTAGTAGCTTCCTGACACATATTGTTAATGAATGAGTGAGCTATAATGATTTTGTAAGTCAGATAAACTCTTTAGTCCTCTTTTTCCTAGTATCTTCTCTATGTATATTGGTTTCTAAAGAATTCAGTAATTTTCTCTTAGGTGCATAATTTCTTCTGAGTTATGGAGTTTAAATTCATGACCTTTAGCTTGCTAGTTTTCTATTTGACTCAACTTGGACTCTACTTTCTCTCACTTACATTTGTTCATACTCTCTAGTTTGAACATCTTTCTCTTTGACAAATGAGATGAAGTCTGGGACATTCTATTTAATTCTGATATATGTTAATGTATTACCAGCTAATCAACTCAGTAGGCCCTGTCTTCCTTCCTACTCTTGTTTTAAAATGGCAAAGAAAAAAAACCGAACTTTTCTCCTAAGCATTTTCCCTAAGTTTTGCCTCTTTCTGGACCCACTTCATTTAGGAAAGCAGGCCTAATATAAGTGAAACAATGGGAGAATTGTATAAAATGTTTTATGATTAGGTGATATGGCACATGATTCTAAGGCTTTTGGAATATGGAAAGATCACAGAGAGTTTGCAGAATTAGAAAAGGTTTTGTGTAGGATGCTTTCCAAATTTTAAACATGTTCATACATGTTAGAGTAAAATCATGGATTTTTAGAGACAGATTTTTAAAAATTAGCAGAGTTTGTGCTGGTAATTCTGTCAGACTTGCATGTCTCAGCTGTGCATGACTTTTATCGTTAGCCAAAAGGACATCAAGGTCCATGCAAGGTTAAGGTCTGAATGGCAGAGAATGTTCAACAAAGTTTTCAGGTCTGCAGACAACCTTGGACATACTTGTGGAGGGTGAGGTCAGTAACATCGCAGTAGCAAGCGTAAGCTAGTCATCTGAGAGATTAATGATTTGCTGTTCTCCTGGCCAAAGACCTAACAAGCTTCTCAAAAAACTTCACATATATAGGGCAGAAGCCCTATGCTTGTCTATTTTCATGTATGCATAGTGCTTGTGAATGCATGCATTCTATGCATGTCCATGTGTACCATAAGGGAAGAGGCATACTCTTTTATTATCAGTAAGTCCATACTTTTTTATTTCTTGTTTTATGTATTAGGGAGGCCCTTCAGTTTTCAAAGGCCTTATAAAGTTTATTGCGATGGCGCTGAGCAGTAGGGAAAAAATATAGTTTTGCCATTGAAGCATTTGAATGGGATGACCCTTTATATCTCATGATATGTTGATTTGAAGTACAGGCAGGAACTTAGGAAGACTGTGGAGGGGAAAGGGTCTGATGGACTCCCTGGAGGGTTTTTTTATAGTGAAAGCCTAACCTGTTGGTAAAGTTGGCTGATTGGTGGTAAACATTATGGAGCATGAAAATTTTACCACATGGCTAAGTTTTGCTTTTTCAACAACTGTGCAGTTGAACTGAGCTAACTCTCATTTCCTGTTTCCATTATGGTTGTTAGTCCCAGTCCTCCCACATCTGCACCCAGACATATCTTATTCTGCAGCCTGTCTGCCCATCTGGGCTCTGGGGTGACCTCATTCTTGAGAAGAGGCCTGCAAGCTGTGCTCAGGATGGACGGCCCCTGACAAGTGGGTTTGTGTGCCCCAAGTGCACAGCTGCAGGGGTGTGCTGGCCACCCATGGCTCATTGTGCTGTGGTGGGCTTGGCCAAAGGTTTTCAACATATGTTTGTCTGGATATTTTCAAGGTTCGTGCAAAGCTCTGGTTTAAATATTTAACCTTATATGAGGGTGGCTGAGGCTTCCAGGAGACATTCCTGTGATTTATAAAAGAGAAGAAACCTGAAGAGAATGATCAAAAGACCAAATGACAGTCTGACTCACTTGCTGTCTTTTTGGTTTGTTTGTTTTGGGATTTTATGTGTAGAGAATTAGACTTTTGTCTTCCTTGCCAACCAGTTTATCAATATGTATTTATTGAGCATTGTAAGTACTAAGCACAAAGAAAAACAAATCTTAGAAACCCACCCTTTTAGGCATGCAGTCTAGTTGAGAGACACTATTTACAAGTATGGAGTGGTGTTATGTAAGACCAGTAGCAAAACAGTTTTTTGAGTGCCAAGGTTTTATGTCATCTTTCAATGTATCATCTCATTTAACCCTCATAACAATCCCATTAGCTAAGTGCTGTGTTTCTTCCCATAGCTCAGATAGGAACCTGAGGTTGGCATGACTGAGGAACTTGGACAGACCATCCTCCCAGGAGAGCCAGATTCACACTCAATTCTTTCTGAGGTCATGGTTAGATGGGGTGCCAGAGCTCAGCCTCTTGACTGTGAAGCTGTGGCAGGTCTCTAGCCCTAACCTCTATGGTGTGGAAAGTCCACACTTCTGGAGAAAAGAGGTAAAGACCTGTGAGGTTTTCCAGACATAAGTAGGATTTAGGCTTCATTCAGGTTATTTAGAGTGACCTCACCCCAGCAACACCTCATCCTAGCTCAAGGTTCAATTCCTCAGTCTGTTCCCAGTGTGTTCCTTCCAAGCTGATATAATAATATTAGCACAAGTGACTTATATAAAGAGATGGAGGCTTTGGTTTTTGTCATTATTTTCCATCCTGATTCCTGCCAACCAATCTATTTTAGATTACATGGATAATTACTTTCCTTTGGTTTACAAATCCAAGGAGGAAATGAAGACTCTGTAAGTAATTCTTCATATTTTTTATTTTCTTTTATAATTTCTTTATGATTCTTTTTTTATAGTATAGTGACTAAGAGCAAGGAGTGGAGTCACTCTGCCTGTAGTTGAATCCTAGCTCCTTCACTTACTCGTAGGGGGTGTAACCAGTCTGTGCCTCAGGTTACTTACCTATATCTACATTGTAAGATTGTTGTGAAGATCAATAAAATATATAAAATCTTTAGAGTGGCTATTGCCCAGGAAGTACTTAATGCATGCTGACATGGCTATTAAATAATAGTTGTCTTCTTTGGGGAGATGATTGGGCATATCTATTCTCTTCCCAGTGACTACTAGGATAATAGGCATTCTCTAAATTTTTGTTGAATAAAAACCACAAAGATTTTGTTTACAATGTGATTTGGTCCTTTGATGTCAAAGGTAATAATCACAGCATAGGCCTGAGTTCTAAGATTTTTTGTATTTTTATTAATTTATGAATGTTGGAAATACAAGACTCCATTGAGGTCTCTGGGTTTAGCCCTGTTGCTCTTGCAGATGAGCAGAGGCCAGAAAGTTATTCCATGCCATTGAGGAAGCCTGGGCACAGTTTTTATCCCTACTTGAGAGATGCCAACAGCAACAGTTTCTCAGAGTTGTGATACTCCAGGTTATCTTGAATTAGTTAGGTGGCATTAAAATTCTCAAAACACATTCAAAGAATAATTCAACTTGATTTTCTTTAGTTTAGAGGTAAAATGGGCATTTCTCAGGGAATGTTGATGAAAATGAGTAAAACCAAGGAAGGATGCCACACTAACTCCATGGCCCATAATTCCATCATTGCTGTCTGTGAAAATGGTACCCTTTGGAGATACACACATATATATCTGGCCCTGATGAATCAATTATAGCTGAGGAGCGTTGGGAACTACCAGCAGAGGTTGATTCTCAGATTTGTTGAACTGATTTTAACATGATGTCAGGTGTAGCCACCCTGTGAACTAAGTATAGTTCCTATATATTTAAAACAAACATACAAACAAATAGGCATTCATTCAGCAAATATTTGCAGAGGGCTGTGATCCAGGAACTAAACTAGGAAACTATGGATGCCTTCATGGAGCTTATATTATCACAGAAATGCAAAGCAGTTCAGAACAAAAGGATTAGTTTGATAAAAACAATTTGAATCATGTGATGCAAACAACTAGTTGTACAGCCAGTAATTTTCTTAGTAACGTCTCTGTGTGTGTCATGGGGAGGACACAATGTAAGCAGAATTTATATCTGAGAATATACCATGCCAGGAATCCTTCCTTCCTTCCTTCCTTCCTTCTTTCCTTCCTTCCTTCCTTCCTTCCTTCCTTCCTTCCTTCCTTCCTTCCTTCCTTCCTTCCTTCCTTCCTTCTTTCCTCCCTCCCTCTGTCCCTTCCATTCCCTTCCCCTTCTTTCTTTCTTCTTTTTTTTTTGTGTGTAGCTACTTGGCTTCATTTTTCTTCTGACGAGAAGGCCAGTATTATTCTTTCTTAGTGTAATGGGGCAGTCAACAGAATAATTTGAGGTCTTGAATGAAGGAAGTTGCTAGGTAGATAAAACTTGAAATTGCTAAATAAAGCCATAGATTTCAGCAGTGTTTATACATATGCTCAAAAATTCTTTATTTTATACAGTATTTAACATTGAGTGATTGAGCCAGATTAAGTCATATCAAAGACTATAATATTTTTAAAACTCATTGGGGTTCCTCACTTAGGGCCACTCCCACTGAACTAGCCCAGCACACCCAGCAAATCTGTAGCCTTTGTTCTACAAATGCAATTAAAAAAAAATTAGCAGCTTCTTTTTCCTTGAAGTGAGTTTGGACTCTATTTCTGGTATCATTTTCATAATTCTGTTGGCCAGAACTTAAAAAAAAAAGGAACATTTGAATCTAAGTGAATACTTTGATTGTTAACCCTCAAATATGTCTTAGTAGATAACATTTCTGGAAAAAAGACATGCCCAAGATGACAACTCACAGACTCAGCTTCTGCCCTGAGCAATCTGAGCTGCCAGGACACTAAAGCTCATTAGCAGGGTTGCTGTACAGCAACACTCACAGCCACAGTCCTGCATTTCACAGTTCTTAGAAAAATATTCTGAAGCTGAGAGCCTGAGGTCTTTAATTGAAAGGCAAACACATTGGTTTTATATCTTGTGCTTGCTGGACGGTGTAGCTTTTGTATTTTTAAAGCAACAACAGTGAGAAGATGGGTGGGGGGGAAATCTACTCGCCTGTGACTATATTAAGCCCCCCAGCAGCTGTTTATAACATAACACCCCATCCTATAGGAAGTCCTTGCTGGGGGATTAACAAGTTGAACTGGGTGAAATGCTACACTTGCTTTTGATAGTGTGAGAGTTATCTTTTGCAAGCTATTGATACTATTTTTCCTCTGTTTTCTTAAAGATTAGCTTTAGGGAATTTAAATAATTAGGTATAAAATCTCTGGCATGATATTGAATCAATCACATCTTGGTTTTCAGCCCATGTGTGGTCAGCTGTGGGAAAGGCAGACACAGCCGAGGGGACCGGGCCAAGCTGCCTTCCTCGCCAGCTGCGAGGGCTTGTTCTCAGGATGACCAGGGGTGTCCAGGAACAAGCCACATCCTCAAGCAGTCCGCACTGTCCTGTAGTTTCTGTGTTTATTTATTGTGCAGCTGAAATTTCTTTGCCGGCAAACTAAACCCATGAAGGAGTCAGAGCAGACAAATGAGACTTCAGAGGTGCATGTCTCTGGGAGGAATCTGGGGATTTTATAACTCTCATAGTTCCAGGAAGGACAGGGAGAAGTGACGGAATCTGTTTAAGCTGATGGAACATGCCTGTGAGCCAGGCTAGTTTTCAACACTTCAGTTCATAGGTGTATTAGTCAGGGTTTTCCAGAAAAATAGAACCAATAAGATGTCTACTATATATCTATCTATCTATCTAACATGTATCTAACATGTATCTATCTATCTATCTATCTATCTATCTATCTATCTATCTATCTATCTAACATCTATCTATCATCTATCTATCTATCTATCTATCTATCTATCTATCTATCTATCATCTATCTATCTATCATCTATCTCATCTATCATCTATCTATCTATTTATCATCTATCTCATCTATCATCTATCATCTCTATTTATAGAGAGAGAGGGAGAACTGTTTTAAGGAATTGGCTCACATGATTATGGAGGATAGCAAGTCTAAAACCTTCAAGGTGGGTTGTCGGGCTGAGGACCTGGGGAAGAGCTAACATTGCAGTTCAAGTCCAAACGCCATCTGCCCTCAGAATCCCTTTTTTCTAGGGGAGGTCAATTTTTGTTATAGTAAGGTCTTCAACTGATTGAATAAGGTCCACTCACATTATGGAGGGTTTTCTGCTTTGCTCAAAGTCCATTAATATGTTAACCTCATCTAGAAAACACCCTGAAATATCCAGAAGAATATCTGAGCACTGTGGCCCAGCCATGTTAACACATAAAATTAACCAATACAGCAGGTTCCTTGTCAGCTAATAAAACCGAATACTATATATTTGCATCATGTCAGATTCCACAGTATTTTGAGCAGGTAAATGAAGGACAGAGTATAATAAACATATAAGTCATAATCTTTACCATAGAATGTAAAAAACCTAGCTTAAAAAAATGGGATCACCACACTAAGTAATAAAAACTAATAGGTGGCATTTATTGGTACTCTGTGTCAGGAATGGTTGAATCTCTGCAAAACTGTGAGGTAGCAAATGCCCTGGAATCAATAAACGGGGTTCAAATCCATGTTGCAGGCTCTGTGACCTTGGCAAGTCTTTCAGCCATGCTGAACTTCAGTTTCCTTAATAGGAAAATGGGAATAATAATAGTGCCTACTGCTAAGGACTATTTGGGAGATTAAATGAGTAATCTTATTTCATCTTAGAACTGTATTTTGTGTTGAGAACAGTGCCAGGCATATGACAAGCACTCAGGAAAAGTTATCCATTATCATTATAGAGGATGATAAAACAGAGATGGTGGACCAAGAAGGCACGCTGTCCATAGAAAACCTAGAAATGGCCTAAGTGTTGTGTATCCCTGCATTCTAATATCAGCATGTTCATAAGGAGATAAATTAACACAGCCTTCCACTTAAGTCTTATGAACCTGAAGTTCAACTGCAAACATACCATTCCATCTCCCTTGATAAACCCATGACCAATTTTGCCAAAGGGAAATGTAAGGTGAGCCCTGACACTTGTTATATGAGTTTTTCATTTCTGTCGCTGTAGATTATCTTGATTGAATTTGGATTAAATAAAAACAATCTTATGCATGAAGTTTGTCCTAGGGATGAGGACAGATTAAGGGTGGGGCAGCAAAAAAAAGCCTGGACTGGATAATCCAAGATGATTCAGGATGGGCTAATGTGAGGATCTTCACAGGCCCGACCTTCTCTGAGCTTATTTTATCATGTCTCAGGCTACAGGAATTATCTTGCAGAAACACCCTTTGACTTATGGTAACAGACCACTGTACTGATGATAGTCAGTGTGTATTTTGTTTAATTCTAGGAGTCTTGACAAGAGTGACCTAAAACACTTCAGGAGACTCACTGTGCCATTAAAAGCCAGCCACTGCCACAGACTTCATACAAAATTTCCTGTAACTCAGTCAAGGGTATTTTGGGGCTTTGATGGCCCCAGTCACAAGGAACCATTGGTAAGATCTTTTGGTTTAAGTGATTTCTAGATTTAATATCTCATTGCTGAGTTTCCCATCTTTTCTTACTCTTGTTTGTGAAACTGAACTAACTTCGGAGTGTAATTTGCACACTGCTTTTAACTATTTGGTTTCCTTTCCTTCTCTGACTTTGTGTATTGCTGCTTCTGAGAGCAGTGCCGTCATGGGATTCTTTTGCCTGGGGCTTTGGTTAAATAAGAGATTTCAGAGCTCTCAAAGAGTTGTTTCCCAACAAGTATAGCATCCTAAGAGAGCTCCCTCTCAACTGAGAATCCATGTCCTCGGCCCCACGATGCTGTTGTCTGCTTGTGGGCTCAGACTTTCAAAGCTAAGTATGGGCAACTAGTAAACAGCAACAAATGATGTTATGCTGACTAGGTTGAAATGGATTCTCCAGTCCACCATTAAAAAACAAAATCAGCCAGACCACATAGAAACCAGAAAATTGTTAGATAATCAGGGCTGTTTGCCAATGTTTTAATGGCTCCACTTAGCGTAAGGTGAACTGGTGACAGTTCTGACCACATAGGCCCCCACACTATGTTTTATTGGCTTGGCGGATTTATAAATCCTATATTAGTTAGCAACTCATTCCTTCACAGATGTGAGTTATGCAGTCAGGGTGGGAAAAAGACTCACTGATGCTGACTGGGTAGAAATATTTACTTTCAATCTGTAAAATATAATGCAGTTAAGAATATAAAAGTGTGGCCAAATACTAGTGGTTTGTAAAGCCGATTGCAAATATGAGGTGATATTGTCAGTACTGTCAAGATCTGTCAATCAATCTATCTACCTATTGGAATACACTTACACTTGAAGACTCTGATAAATGTTAAGATAATCAGTATTATGAACTCATATTTAAATTTTTTGTAAGTTGTTCTCCAGGCCTTCACAGTAGAATCCAGCTTCAGTTTCAAAGGTTATATTTTAGGGGTTTCTTTCCATGAGTAGTTTTCTTCTACTTACCCATTCCTTATTTTGATAGTAGGTCTTAAAGATCAATTATTACTATTAATTAACTGGAAAAATAAAGTTATTACCATAGACACATGAAGGGTCAGTCTTGCCAGGTGGCGTGAACTATAAAAGGTGAAGTGTGTGTATATTTGTGTCATAAAGTGCTCTGCATGATGATATAATCATTGTTATTTGCAGAAAACCTTATATTTTTGTTAGGTCAAGAAGTCGATAATTCTCCAAGTGCTCCCTGAACCTTATTTAATGCAGCAAGCCACAAAAGGAGCTGGGTTGAACTTTGGTGTCTGCAAGTTGGAAAGTAATAACTTTCCCTGTCTCTTCTGTAAGTGACTTGTGCCATGTGATGAATGCAGAACCTTCCCTCACAAGGGTTTCCTGATATTATACACTTGTAGCAAATAAGGTTAGAACCTTTAAAATATAGCATTTAGTAATATGCTGGAAATAGCCTCTTCTCGATTCCTTTAAAGGTCACTGCATTTGCTTTCCAGGCGTCATTTTAGCTCATGCCTCTACCAAGTGGAACTGAGAACATGCTTGCCTTTGTGCCTCAGATTTTCTCAAGTTTAAGAGTAAATGGCAGGGGCTTTCACGTAAAGTGGAATGTGTGTTCTTGTGAGGTTAAATGTATGAATGCATTGTCAAGATTCTCTTACTGTTGGTTATGTATATGCACCCTGCTTTTTCAATTGGAGGTAAGGTTAGACTTGTATCATCAGCCCAGAAGCCAAGTTTATAGGAGTGAAATTGGGGCAACATCTACAAAGAAAAGCAAACCCTGCGGAAAGCACTCAAATATTTGTGCTCTTCCTGAGTGCTCCGTAGACCATGCTGCACTAAACCAAAGTATATTAACAAGAGTATAGCCAGATAAATTAGCATCAGCCCACAAACTTTGTGGCTATTCCCCTGAAAAAACAAACTCATGAAGTCAATGACATAAGGCAAGACAAAAATAGTCAACCACAACATTGCTATCAAAATTAGTATTGGAGTGGCAGATGAAAGAGATGAAAGGCTATTTCACACTGACTGATACGAGTCAATGCCAGACAGGCAAAAGAGAATGGCTTCTTTTGGAAAGCATAGTTTGCTGCTTCTAGAATCACCAGTCATTTGTCAGCATGACCAGTGTCCTTACCTTCCTCCATCATCATCATCATTAGCACCAATGTTAACATCATCTTCATCATTTTATAGTCAGCAGTTGTGTTTCTTTTTAGAAATACACTAAAGATGAAAAATGGTCCATATCTGCCACAGCCTGCACTCTATGTTTGTGCCCTAGCTAATTCTGAACCTCTCCCTGCTCATTAAAAATCTCTACCTAGAACTCCAAACTCAAAGCCTAAGTTCTCTTCCTCCTTCAAGGGCCTCCCTTCTTCTGAATTGCCAATAGTAGCCATTGTCAGGCTCTTAACAATTTTTCATTTGTAATTATCTTTTTTGGTCGTTAACCACCTTTGCAAGTGTGCATATTTTGTTGGTTCAATTAGAATATAAGGGTCTTGAAGGCAGAGACCAGGCTTGGTACATTGGTATAAATAGCATACTCTTTTGATTAGTTCTTTATATATTGTATTACATAGCATGTAATAAATATTCAACAAATACTTATAGGTTGATTGCAATTATACAGGGAAGTTGCAAAATTTGTTCACAAACAAAATGTTCCTGTAAGTGGTGTTAATTTACTCAGAGCAGTTAGGTGGAGACTGCACCATATGTGCTTGTGGCCATGAATATCATGAGTGTCCAAGAGGCTGAGGAAGTTGGGATTTGTATTAAGTGGAAAAGATTGCTCAGAAGAAAGAGGACTTGGCCTGGGTTTTTTAATTTTCTCTGCATGTGACTTCTAGGTTTGGCAGGTCTGTTGAGCATGTTGGAAAATATGCTGTGGGGAGGATGTAAATGTGAAATCAGAGTACTGAACCAGCAGCATCAGGAATGAGATTAGTGTGGGTCAGCTGACTGGTGAATAACATTGAAAAGCAGGGTCAAGGGTTTGCCTTTGGACTGGACAGATGACAGTTGTCCTTGGAAGACTGAGTAACTGAAATATGCCATCCATACAGCACTTCTAAAGGATTGTTTTAGTGGCAAGAAGAAGTGAGCAAGAAGAGACTACTACAACTCATGGACAGAGTAACATGGCTCTGAGCAGGGAGCTTGAGAGAAGGGGAGAATGAATGACATACAGAGGAACTACTTAGCTTTGCAGCCTGGTAGGTATAAGAGGCGAAGGAGTGAGGAAATGACATCAGTGGTACTGGAGCCACACAGGGAGAGCAAGGATTTGCCCCATCCCAAAATAGTAAGTGTGAACAGTGAAATAGTATAATCCCAGTTTGTAATGAGAGTAGGGGTCGGGGGAGATCATCCACTCCCTCCTTCCAGAGAGATCCCTTCTTAGGTTTCAGGTCATGGACAATGAGGGGGAAGGCTTGAGATTACATAGATTTGGGGCTGGTGAGTTGAGATATCTTTAGCTTTTTTAGTAGAGAAATGGTGCAGAAATCAACTGATTGGAAATCAGGAGTACTGAGTTCTAGAGTCATGTGTCTTTTCTTTGCAAGTCAGTTGCTTCTCTGAGCTTTTGAAAGGCAAAAGGAACAGACTAAATAATTTCTAAGAAGCTTTCATATTTGTTCAACACTACGTTTCAGCATACAATTACTTGAGGTTTGACAGCATGCTCTTGATGGAAAATGTGACTTCTGTGGACTCAGCCCAGATAGCTGCACAGAGCTCCTAGAATCAGAGACCATCTTATCTGATATCTGCACTTTGTAATATATACTGATTTGCATCAAATTTTGTTTCAGGGATAATTTTATTTAGATTGTTTGTAGCTGACTTTTCTGCAGGGGAGCTATGTTGAATATGACAAAGAGGAGAAAGATGAGGGTACTAGAAGTCGGGTAGGGAAGAAAACAGACTTTGGAGGCAGAACTACATTTCAGCCTGCTTTGTTCAGGTGGAACTTTCAACAGTGTAGAATGAGGTAGGTTGATCAACGAAACATCCAGAAGGTGTTTATATCCTTACAAATGAGATTACAGGGTCTGTGCTAATTGACCCACATCCCTGCAGTTTGTTTAGCTTGCATGAGTTTCAAAATAACTTCCTGCTGTGTGAACTCCCTCAATTTGGGTTATTTGTTGTAATGAAATGGCACCTTGCTGCAGCTTGGAATTTCTCAGGCATTTTTAAATATGTATCTCTAAGATATGAGAAGATATGAGAGTACATTTCCTTGACTGATGGCTCAAAATACCACCCACACCTGAATCTGAAGACACTTCTAGCTCCAGCTACCAATTTATAGGGTAGAAGAAAATAAAGTGTTAAACTGTACCACAGAGTTGCAATTAGTGATATCCAGATTGGAAAAATTTTCAGGGCATATTACCTGATTTCTTAACAAACATGTTGTAAGAAAGATAAAAGAGCAATGAGGTGGAACCCATAGATCAAAAGATCTTTAAATACTTTAAATACTTATAAATGAATTGTATTTTGTGGACTTCATCTGCCCCCTACTTCAGACATACCAATTTTTAAATAATGACATTTATGAGATACGTGTAAATGTGAATACTGACTAGCTATTGATAATTATTTATAAAATGTTAATTTTGAATGCTGTAATAATGGTATTGTGGTTTCTTAAAGATTCATTATCTTAAGGGATATATGAACTGCATACTGAAATATTTACAGATGAAATGATATGATGCATAATTTGCTTGAAAATAATATGGGAGGGGAGTGGCTGACAACAGGATTGGCCATGATTTGATTATTGTTGGAGCTGCATGATGGGTACACAGTAGTTCATTGTACTATTCTGTGCTTGAAATTTTCCACAATAAGATTTTTTTTTAATACCATCAATTTAATACCATCACTGAGCATTTTCTTTGATTTTTAGGACTTTCTCAACACTTCCTGAAGTGAGAGATTATCCCTAAAAGAATAGGATATAGATATCATTGCCCTTTGGGTAGAGGATGTTATTAATGCTGAAGTGGGGGAAGCATTGCTAATGGGAAAAAGTATAATATTTATTGTACTAATGGATTTCTCACCCTGAGGCAGGCAATGGTGGGACACAGTTTCAAGGCCTTTCTAAGTTTCAAAGGCCCTTGTGAGTTTCACAGCCCTTGTAAGTTTCAAAAAGCTCCAATCCAACTCAGCCATCAAAAGTACACTTAGACCTCAGTTCTCCCTGGTTACACCCTATGCAAATGAAGCATTGTACCTTCAGCCAATTAGGATTGAATTGTGATGTCATTAGTTCAGTTGTCTATTAGGTCTATGAGGCAGGACTTCCTCCTTTCAGGAAGCTATATGAACCCCTAGACACTGCTGCCTTAGTGGCATCCTTCTTTGGAGCCCCTCCTGATTAGCAGGATACTTTTTCCTTTCACTTCTCATTAAAATCTTTGCTGGTTTCTCTGTACTTTTGTCTGCTGGCTTCATTCTTCCTTTCCTCCAAGACACAATCCTGGGAAAAACAGCATCTCAGCCAGTAACAACCCCACCCCCTCAGTTTCCAAAGTAGGATCTGGAGGGAAAAAAAACCTGATCAGGAGGAAAACAAGAGCTTTAATTTTTCTAGCGTTGCTGTTTCTATCAGGCAGTCCTTTTGGACTTTTTGTAGAGGCAAGTTACTGACTGAAAGAAACCCCTATGCACTAACCAGTCCCAGCATTTAGACTCAGACATAATTCATCTGAATTCCATGTGATTTCCAAGCAATAAATATGCTTTAGAGAGACTTAGGGAACTCAAATCAAACAGCTCCAAATTTTGCCTAGAAATTTGGGACAAAAGTCACAGAAAGTTAAATATTACAACAGTGAAAGTTTAGAATTGAAATATACTTAAGATATCACCTACTCTAATCACCTTGTTTTATTAATTTGGTAAATATGCACATTAGTAGGCACCATGAAAGATGTTAGATACAAAAAATTATCTAGGACACAGTCTCAGTCTTCACCTTAACGGAAGGTCCAGCAAAGGCTCAAAGAGATTGGAAGGTTTTTCCAAGACACAGTAGAGGAGAGAGAGATGTGGTTTAAACACCAGCCACCTGGCTCTATCCATTGTATCTCATGGTCTATGTCAGTCTCTAAAATAGCAGGTTCCTATGTATCAGCCCTGAGTGCTCTCATTTGCAAGAAGTTTGGCATGAACAGTCCATGCAGTGAGTGACATACTAGTTAGACAGCTCCCGTCTGTTGGGAGCTGGTAATATACTCTGAAAAATCTTAGCTTAAAAATCTAATTTCAATCCATTTTCTCAGAGGATAAATTTTATTCCATTTCCTTTTCTCAAGGCTCTGTCATTAGTATATTAGACTAATGAGTAAATCAATAATTTAAAACTGACAATATTTTTTATTGTCTAATTAAGTGTTTAATCAGGACATTCTGGTCTTTAATCCTTTGAAAGAAGCATTCAACAGAGGATGAATGAAATGCTTGGGTGGAAATTTACTAATAACCTCTTACACTCAGAGGACTAGTGAGGGAGCTGTAGCTGTGGAGGTGAAGGTGACAGGGAGTAAGTTACAGAAGAAACAGGAATTGAAAACAAATCAGACCAGTGGTAGCTGAAGACAACGACTATATGTTGACTGTGGTGAAGGGTAACTACCACTTCACCTGGGGAAAAACATGTATAAGTTTTGTTAAAATGACTAAGTAAATTGAGAGATATATATTTTTTTGGATATGATGTGTAGGTATCATAATGTTGTCAGTTGTTCTCAAATAAAACTGTAAGCTCAGTGTAATCATGTGGAAATCCCGGTAGCTTTTATTTTTTTGGTAAAATTGAATAAGCTAATTCAGCATATTATAAATATATTCTTCCTTCTGAATATATAAAGGCCCAGGAATAGCCAAGACATTTTTGGAGAAGAACAATATGTGAAATAAAAATAAGGAGAGACAAATTCTAAAATATACACACAACACACACATACACACACACACATACTCAAACACACACACAGAGTATACCTTGTGGTATCAACCTAGGAATAGAAAAATGGACCAGTGGGAAAGAATACAGTGCAGAAACACATCCAGTTATATGGAACATTGTGGGTACTGCAAATAAATGAAACAATTATGGATTATTCAGTAAACAGTGCTAGTACATTCACTTTCCATATGGAAAAATTGGATATGTTATATACAGAAGACAATTCCAGATAGATTAATGGCTGAAGAGAGGATGACAAAAGTAAATAATTCAAGAAAATATAACTTTGATATTGTGGTGGGTAAGCTTTTTTTTTTTTAAGTAAAAGCAAAAAAATGTACTAACTATAAAAAGAAGCCTGATAAATTCAACTGCAATAAAATGAACAACTGCATCTAAAGATCTCATAGACAGAGTGGAAAGACAAAGCCCACTAATCGAAGATATTCACAGTTCATGTAACGGTAAAAAAGATTATCTAAATTTCAAAGAATTTCTACAAATCTATTAGAAAATGACAATATAGAAAAATAGGCAAAAGATGTGAACAAACATTCCACAAAATGTGAATGGCCTGTAAACTATGAAACTACATTTAATATCAATAATTATGAGAATGTAAAATAAAAATGTAATGAAGTGTCATATTCCATGTACCTGAACAGCAAACAATGTTAAAACAGTTGGCAATATAAAGTGCCACCAAGAATGTGAAGCAACAGGAATTCACATTCACTACCAGTGGGAATAAAAGTGGCACAACCATTTGGAAAAATCTGTTTGGCTGTAGCCAGTAAAGTGGAATGTATCCATACTCTGAAAATCAAGAAATTTACTTATAGGTGTAGTCTCAGGAAAAAGTCTTGCATACATACACCATGTTCATAATAGAAATATTTTTAATAGCCAAAACCTGGGAAGAATGATTGAATAAATGACAATATATTCATACAATGAAATACTATATAGCAGTGAAAATAGATTGACAATAGCTGTATACATAAACATGAATGAACCTTAAAAACAAAGACAGAAAGAAGGTCTCAGAGTAGTACTTACAGTTGATTTTATATATATAATGTTCAAGAAGAGTAAAATCTAAAAACTTGATGGTTTAGGAATACTCTCAGATGGTAAAACCCCCTAGAAAAGTAAGGGAATTATGACCATAAATTAAGTGGTCACCACAAAGGGAAAGGGAGAAGCAAGGAGAGAAATGTGTAGGGGGAGTTCTGATGGGGTAGTAATGATATATTTCCTAAGTTGGATGATAAATGCACAAGCATCCATGTTGTTACTGCTTTATCTAGTTACATTCATGTGTGACTATAAATGAATATTCATATGAATATATATGAATACATGGAAAACTTTTAAACATAAAAATCATTAATTATGAGGTTAAAAAATTAAGAAAAAGGAAATATTTTTGTACTTAGGTAGTGGTGGTGCGCTGAATGTACACCAAGCCCGGTGAACAGCATGTGCTGAGGTGTCGTCATCTTTTCCATGAACCAAGGTTCACTCTTCCAATGTCTTCTATTCTCTATTTTTTCTATTCCTGCAGTGCTTCAGTTTCATAAATGTAAATCTCTCCTATATGCTGGTAACTTACCAATTTTGTATCTCCAATTTCCTCCTCTCCTCTGAACCACAGACGCATATGCCCCACTGCCTTTCTGCCGTCTCAACCTTAGCCTGTCCAAACTCAAAACTCCTGATATCTGTAACCCCTCCTCTACAGCCTGTCTCTTCTCGGGTGATCAGCAAGTTCATCTTTCCAGTTGCTAGGGCAAAAGTAAACAAACCCCTAGGATTTTTCCTTGACTTCTTTTTCTCACTTCCTCCAGTCTGTCAGCAAATCCCTTTGGCTCTCCTGTCAATGTCACCTTTCTCTGTATCACCACCACTTCTCCCACCCTCCACCTCTCCACACCCTCCCTTACATGGCTTTCCATCTCATTCAAAGTAAAAGCTAAAAGTTCCAGAGCCTTTCATGATCCGTACAACCCCTTGCTTCCTGACCACATCTCTTCCCTCCACTACCTTGACCTTCTTGCTGTTCAACAAGTCAAGCATGCTACCTTCCCAGAGCTTTTGCACTAGCTCTTCCCTCTGCCTGGAACCTACTTGGCTTACTTTCTCAGCCCCTTCACGTTTGCGCTCAAACGCTCCCTCTATGTTTGGCCTTTTCTATCTACTCCTCCAGCTTCCCCATTTTCCCTGCTTGCATTGCAGAGTAGTTACTACTATTTGACATACTATGTATTTCACCTATTTGTTTATTCTGCCTTTCCCAACTAGAACCTAAGCTACGAGAAGGCAGGAAGTTCTGTCTGCTTGATTGACTGCTGCTTCCCCTTGAATTTAGAATCATGCCAAACACAAACTGTGTGATCAATACAAATTTAATGACTGAAGAGGAAAATAATGATGCTTTGAGGGAATTGAAAAAAACAAACAACAGTTTGAATGCAGCACAGAATGGGTGACTCCAGCCTGGAGAATTACACTGGAGTCAAATCATGAAGCTATTTTTGCTGTATTAACATGAATTAAGAATGATGAAAACTGTATTACTTACTCAGTTTAAAAAATGTTAATGCTGCAAATAAAGGAACTGCCTGCACCCACAGGGGCCACTGGCTGTCATGCATAGCCATTTCAAGTCAGAATTTTTGAGATGTTCTGGTGTGTGTGCTGTGTTTGAAGTACTATCTCAGATACATACACACATACATATAAATAGACACCACACATACACACACGTGTGTACATACACAAATGCACTTACATATACATATGCAAGTACATATATACATCAGTTTTTTTTGAAATCAGCAAAAAGAGAGAAATGCAATTCAAAGAACAATGCAATCTAGAATGCTTATAAACGCAGGGAGGTCTACAAATGGATTGTTTGGTAGTGATCTTTTGAACTTAGAAACATATGGATTTATGAACAGCCTTCCTGAACTAACCTAATTGTCAGTAGATATTATCTACACAGATTTTTATTTAACTGTAGTCTGACCTATCAAAAATAGTATCCTACAAGCTAAGTAAGCATCAACAGGGCAGGATTCTGAGTGCTGAGGCATTTCTCCTGAATTGATTGGCTGCTTATCATATGCAACCGGTTTGGGTGACCAGTTCTAAGCAAGAGGACCATTAGAAAAGCTCCCTGTGATAATCCTTTGCAATATTTTGATGGACCATTTGTAAAGGGTTAAATTCTGTTAGAACTCATGTATCCTAAACTGCAGTGGTTCTGCCCTGTAAGTTCACATGTGGGTACTGCTTGAAAATTTCAGATTTATTTTTATTACCTTGGACTGTTGTCTATTGTTAATCATATAACAACTACCTTATCCATTGTCAGAAGTTGTGTTTGACTGTCTCAACATTTTCAGAAAAAAATCCTCCTTCCAATGAAAAGACACTCTTTATATGCTTTCACCACAAGTCTTCAGGTCTTTCAGAACTGAGGCTCTGTAGAAAACTCGAGACTTACATGCTATGCAAGTTGGCACGCTAGCTTGAGAGGTAATTGAAGACACATTGAAGTGTTTTGTTTAGAAATACATTTCCCATTATACTTTTTTGCACATATAATTTTTTTTTAGAAATGGGTCCTTTCATAGGACTTTTTATAAAGTTTCCTTTTTTTAAAAAATTACTTAATAGTATGAGAAGTCTGTTGTGGTTTGGGTGTGGCTGAACCAGTTGTGGCCCCTTCCAATGTTCATATATTGGAATAATCATTTCCTCTTTTACTGGAAATCATTCTGTTTTTCTCACAAAAGCTTAAGATGGTTTCCTTCTTCCCTAAATCCAGGTCCCAATCAGAAGTGCAAATCTCAGTCAGACTCTTGGCTTATACAACCCTGGAAACAAAATGGCCACATATTGTTTGAGGACCCCCTTCTAGAAGTCCAGCAATTTTACAATGGGGTGTCACCACCTCTTCTCATTGTCCTCTTCTGGAACAGCCACTCACATGTTGGAGAATGGCAAGATTGTCTCCTGGAGAAAAGAGGCAACTGGCAAGTGGATGTCTTGTTCATTGTTCAGCTCTGCTCTGGTGAACGGTGCTTTGTGCTGCTGGTGGAAATTCAAGCGTGAAGCCAATTTTTATGCTCTAGATGGCAAAAAAATGCAGCTAATTCCAAAGGGTTTCTCCTTCTTCCCCTGGCAGCTGGTATGTTTACATAGTGGGGATGAAAGGCCTGACATCTGTGTTTACATTTCTCCGTAGCAGGGTCCCCCAAACCCACAGTTAGGAATCATTTATATCCAAGCACCTCTGCCCCAGAATTACAACAGCAAAGTCTTTCAACTTCTCCTCAGCAAGTGCCTTTGATCTCCCTGTGCAAAATGCTCTCTGATGAGTTGTGATTGGAAGAGAAGGGCTGGGAAGGTTTTCTACTTTGACAGCTTTCTCCTGTCTCTCCACCCCCAACCATAGAAGAACAAGACCCTGACCTTTAAGTACCCAAACCTCTTTCTATAAATTCCATTGAGTCATCAGGATAGAATTAAAATAGACTGGTAAGACCAAACCAGTAGGTCTGAAAAGAATTCTCATTTTTAGTAAGTACTCCAGTTGACTCTGACTTCTGTTTCCAGGTAGATTAGAATCACCTGCGTTGTTTATTAGGCATAGAAATTTCAGTACCCTTAGCAGCCCTGCTGAATGTGAATCTGTATGTGTGGATTCAGGAATCTATATTTTTTACTTCTTGAGATGAATCTTTCGTAATCATTGTTTAAGGACCCTTGGATGAGTCGGACACTGGGGGCGGAGCTTTTAATTTGAGGGCTAGGGTACGCTAGTCTTTGTTGCAAAACAGCGTCTCAACCTCTGGCTCTTCTGGTGAAATGGCCATAGTCTCTCTAAGTAAATTGATGAAATGAAATAGTCTTCTTTGAGTGTTTGAATGTCTTAATTAATTTTTTTTCTCACACATATACTACGTTCTAGTCGTAAATGTTTGACTTGTATATTTAGGCAAGGTAGCTTAGCAGGTTAAGAAAATTTATGGAATCAAGACTTCTGAAATTTGATCTTGTACCTGAGTTTTCATTGGATCTAAGTTTTAAGTTTTAATCGCTTGAATTTTGCTGTACCCTGTCATCTGAAATGGTATCTTTTTAAAATCATTTTTTAATAGAGGTAACTATAGATTCACATGTGTTTGTGAGAAATAACAAAGAGAGACCCTGTGTACCCTTTATTTAGTTTCCCTCAGTGGTAACATTTTGCAGAAGTATAGTACAATATCACAAACAGGATACTGGCATTGATACGATCCATAGATCTTATTCATATTTTCCCAGTTTTACTTGTACTCATTTATGTGCATCTACGTGTGTGTGGTGGAGGATGGGGAATGGAGGTATTTAGTTCTATACAATTTTATCACATGTGTTGGTTTGAGCATATACCACCACAGTCAGGATACTGAAAATTCCATCATCTCAGACATTCTTGGGTTTCCCTTTTGTAACCATATCCACCTCTCTCCTGAAAGATGGTATGAGAAATCTTAAAAGGTCCGTAGGAGATATTTGTGCTGGTTCCATCCAGTGAAATATAAAATTGTTAACAACCCACAGGGACTAAACATGTTGAGCGGGTCAGTGTGACTCTATTAGGCTGAACTCTAACTGTCAGAGTTAGGACTTTTTCTTCCATTTATTACCATACCCATACCCCTCTCTGAATCCTTGACAACCACTAATCTGTCCTCTATGTCTAAGTTTTTGTCATCTCAAAAATGCTATATAAGTGTAATCATACAGTATGCAGTCTTTTGGGATGGGCTTCTTTTCACTCAGCAAAATTCTCTGAAGAGTCATCTAAATTGTTGTTATGTGTCAATAGTTCTTTCATTTCTATTGTTGAGTAATAGCCCATGGTATGAATGTACCGCAGTTTGTTTAACCATTCACTCACTGAAAGATACCTGGGCTCTTTCCAACTTTTGGCTATTGTGACCAAAACTTCTACAAATACTCATGTACAGGTCTTTGTATGAATATAACCACACTGATATTTTATCAGCCTCTTCAGTTTTATAATTTTTTTAGGCCAGTCATATCCATAATGTCTTTCTAGTTAATTCCATTAACCTTGTGCTGTGCCAGGATGTCAGAGCAATACCTACATGCATCAAGCATTTTAGCATTTGCCTATGGTCAAATTATTTCATGTGGTATTTCTTGCCTTCTCAATAAGATTGAGAGCTGTTTGAGGCCAGGGACCATATCATACCCCACTTCTATATAGCCTTGTTAAAACACAATTCAGCTAAGTAAGTGCGAAGATCTAATTGGCATTATGAAGCAAATCATGGATCAGGCAGCATCTCATCCAGTGAGTAGAGTTATGCTCAGAAGAGGTATGCAAAATGGGAAGGGTTGAGCAAGACATTATTAGCAAAAAGAAAAGAAGGAATTGTAGTTTAGGTCACTTTCCTTTAGGAGGAACAACAGGTGGTCTTATGCAGATTGCCTCATTAGTGATCAGGAAATTCCAGGCTGATCTAAAATTCCATTCCTGGAAGAGGCTGCAACTGCAGTTAGGTTAGGTAGGAAGTCTTGGTGGGCTTAACATAAGTGACTCCACTGTGGGCCTATTTCTTTGTCACAGCCTGTAGTGCCTGCTACAGCTTTAGACATAACAGCAAATGAGCCAACCAGACAGACAACATATTAATTTTGTCATTTACTTTGTTGCCTTGTTGTGCCTCTGTAACAAACTGAGTATAGCTAAATATTGTGTGGATACAAGGATGCATAAAAAACATGGAACCTATCCTCAGTGGCTCTACAGTTTAGCATGAAAACCAAAGCCAACATTAATGTGCATGAGATTGCAGAGCAATTAGCTGCTGTGATTTTGATGCCAAATCCATGAACAGAGAAGAGAGAGATGGGCATGGGCTGGAGAAACTGAAGAGATTTCATGGAAGAAGCAGACTTTAAATTGGTCCTTAAGAAGGAGAGGAACGACATAAAATTGGTAGAGAAAGAAATGATTCTAAGTAGAAGGACCATTCCAGGCAGTGTTACAGAATTGTTGTGTGGTGAGTTGCTGAAGGAAAAGAGTTAGTGATCAGAATAGGTAGCTGAGGTGTGGACAGGTCTTGAAAGGTACATATGACATACCTCTGTGGGTTCCATGCTCTGGAATATAAAATTGGTAGTAAAAACCCACAAGGAATAAAACATGCTGAGGTGGGTCAGTGTGATTCTGTTATGCTGAAACCTGTGTCAGAGTTAGGACTTACTGGCCTCTAGATGTTCTGAGAATTTCTGAACTTTCAGGAAATATGATGGAGCATGGATAGTGTTATATTATATTATATATTTTTTATATTGCTTTATATTATTATATTATATACACTAATATTATGCTCAGTAGATCCTTGACTTTTATGCAATAGCTGGTAGAAAGAATTTGAACTGGGTGACAGACTTGCTCAATGTCTGGTAGCTGCTGAAGGAGGTCTGGCTAGGAGATAAAACACCGGCACATGCCCTCTACCCCAGGAAGGCACAGTGCTGGAAGGAAAAAGTGGTGAACATGAACTGGGTTGAAGAAGAAGCATTGCTCCTAGGTATGGAGTGAGGCTATACTTCCCCCACCCCTGTCACTCCTCTTCTCTTTTGCCATTCACATAGCATCTGGATAATTCTGCTGTGAGAAAGTCCTGTGAAAAAGCTCATCACAAGAAGCTAAAGCTTTCCTGTTGGGTATAGTGGAAGAAGCTTCCTGGAAGTCTGAGGTCCAAGGGAGGATTGTGGCTCTGCAGATAGTAGACCTGGGTCCATCAGTGGTCCACAGAACTGAAGATCACAAGAGCGGGAGGCATCAAAACAAACCTGTGACTGGTATCCCTACACCACCACCAGGACCCCTAGAAGAAAGCATTTGGAAGGAAGACCCTGCATGGGGCTCATAGGTTCAAGATATGTGCTGCTGTCATAAAGACAATGTAGTCATACTCACTCGACAGTGAGGCCTAGGAAAAGTTGGGTCCCGTTTCTTCTGGCATTCTGGTGAAAACTGAATAGTGGGTGTTAATGCCAGGCTTGCCTTAGATGGCTATGTTAATTTGTGGCCAGTTGCAGAAGACATTTATGTGTACCAAGAACAAAGAGAAGTTGTTGTGCATAGAGTTTTGTTGATGGTTCTGTCCCTTATACTTTTGTGTTTGTTTCATTTCCATTTTCAATTGTGAAGGCAAGGCATTTATTAACAAATGGCTAAAGAGCTCTGTAGTTTTAGATGTCTGCATCTAAAGGAATATGTTCATAGCCTAAGGGTGCCACAATAAAAAGTAAACTGTGTGTAATTCCTAAATACTTAAGGAATTTCAAGCACAAATTCACTTAGAGTATTAATGACTTTAATGAAGACAGACATCAAACTTAAAATCAACAAATCATTAGACTTGCAGTAAAAATGTAAGCAGTGCCTAATTAATATACTTGTTGATTATTTTCCTTGATAAAGACATTGGCTGTTAAGTGTTATGGTGCCTCAAAGATCAGCTGAATAGTGAGAAAGGCAACCAGCTAATGACTTGAGGTCATTTAACCAAAAGAGCACTTTCTTCCTACTCTCCTCTTCCTACTCTCCAGAATAACACGTTATTATTATTGTCATTATTTTTGTATTAGAGTTACTACTTTTTCTATTTTTGTTTATCTGAATAAATGTAAATATTCTGTGGTATTGACATAGCCTCAAAGTACCCTACACAATAAAGTGAAAGGCAGTGTGATATTGGGAATATAATTTATGTTTCCAATTGTTCTTGAATAAAACTTTTTGGGTTCAAGTTGAACTTCATAAGGGTGTTCTTTTCACACTAGCTCTAGCCCATGGGAAAACAGGTGGCTGCCTCACCAGCATTATGGGGAAGGTTAGCCCTTTTAGCTTTGCTTTACAGATGAGGAGTTTATATAAATTAGCCAAGGTCTCATAGCTAGCAAATGTTAGAACCAAAATTAGAAGCTAGGTCTGTGTGACTCCAAAAACTCTCATTATTTTTCCTGTGTCATGCTCGAGAAAGATAATTGGAATATATGAGTCACTAGCCTTAGCTCTCTCTCCACTAACCATTTTCCCATATTAAGAGAGTAACTCCCTCCCTTGAGAAATAAAGAGTAAGTAAGCAGGCAAATTCCTTGAGGAACAAAAAATATTTAATTGCTATTTGTCACTTTTCTTATTCAGGACAAGAATAATTAACTCTGATCTTTTCATTTGATTGGGCCTAATGTAGATGGCTTAATAATTGCTTCTTAAAAAAAAGAGACTCTTCTAAGAAAATACCATGTGAATAAATCTCAGCTCTCTTCACTCCTTCCTACTGCCTGAACTTGTTTTAGACAAAAGAAATCTATGATTTTTAAAAAAGCCAAACATTTCAAATCTGGTGGTGAAGACTCTTTTCATTGGGCAAACAGATACCATCAAAGCCCAAGAAACACTGCGGTGTATTAAGATGTATATTTTCAAGCGTGTTGTAAATGACAGGGTCTCAAGCTGCATATGACTCCAAGCCAAAACTGAAGACAGTTCCAAAATTCCTTAAAGTTACACCCAGGAAGAAGCATTGCACACAGGTTGTTGATTTGTCAAAAAACTCAGTTTTCTATGGCAACCTCCATTGAAGACTGAGGAAAGTTAACAGCCTGAAGTTCATATCACCTTGGACAGCGGCTAGAAGATAGTACAATAAAGAGTCCGTAAACTCTGATAAGCAATGATTTACCAATTAGATTGAGAAAAATAAAGAATTGTTAAAATGACAAAATATCATGAGTCACTAAGTGTTGGCCTAATAAATTAATAGCCCAATGTAAACCAGAGATTTATGATCTGCCAGCTACACAATGTGGGTTTATCAAAATAATGGAAATTGAAGTACATTGTACACACACAGCCTATCTTTAGCTGCCTATTTTAACATTTATCTGGAGGTTACCTAGGGAAATATGCCACCAACCTTAACTAGTTGCTGTATTCTCTCTACTGTAACAAAGTGCTCAGTGCAGTGTTTATTGCCTTGTTCTCCCTTATGGACAGAATGGTGATTTTCCTTGAATCTTACAACTTTCCTCTACTGCAGGCTGCCTTTGTATGTTTTGTTTTGCTCATTCATGTTTCCAGGCAGTGTTAATATCTGAATGTTTCTTTCGGAAAAATACCTAGAGCATCAAGGCTTCAAGTGTTGTCCTTTAGGGCTCTTTGCAAAGGTGTGGCCTGGGTAGGATCACTGCATGTCACTGGCACTGCACACTGTTGGCACATTAACCTACCAGATGAACCTGTGGCCACACAGTCCTTGATCATGTCAGTTGGTGACTTGAGCTAGAGGATGGCACCTGCGAGATGTACATGCTTTCCTCCAAAGATAGCCTCTCTTCTCCTCTTCCTGTCCTCCTAAGCTTCTGACTTCCTAAAGCCTGAGGACACATGTGGTTCCATACAATATGACCCCTTATCAGTAAGTCTGACCATCCATCATTTGATGGTCCGGTTCTGTTTGTTCTACTGCTTACTCCCAATTTGTTATTCATCTGACATGGTGAAAAGTTTTTGTTTTCACATCAGCTTCAACCTTGGCACCTGTGCTAGCTCAGATGTCAGCGACTTCAGGTCCTTTGGGCAGTGTTGGCTGTGGTTCTGTTCTTTTCACTTTATCCAATTTCTGACAATCGGACGTGCCCTCCTCAGTATCATAAATGTGAGGCTATGGTCCCTTCCAGGATAGTTAAGTCACACCAGTTGGGGATGACCTCTTTGAGAAGACTGCTGCCTCCAGTTCTGATCAATTATCTGAAGTAACAGATGTGGTAATGAGTGCCACGCTCTTGTCTGACAAATCTCATCCTACCCAAGGGTAGTACAGGTCATAACCTCTTTTGGTTGTCCCTTTGGGACCTGGATGAGGGTGAAGGACCAGAAAGTATCCCTTGATTGGTGTGCTCTACTTCAAGCACAGCAGAATTTGGTGCCCAAGAAAGTAAGCTCCCCAGTAATACCACATTGTTTCTTTTTTGTCTTATTTTGTGAAAGCTGTCCAGCTTTCCCTGCTGTTGCCCTCTCTCTCTGTGATTATGCCCATGTGCATAAGTGATTAGGCTCTTTTAATCAGCCATTAAACACGAGGTAGAAGATGATTAAGGCAAAGTCAGCAAATTGGTTCCTACTTAGGTACAGCATTAGTAACTCTGTTTTCCGAAGATATTGTAAATGCCATCTTATTCATCCGACTTGTTGGGTTGAGCCCTCACTCCTCTTAATCTCTAGCTCCTTTTTTGGTTCTGAACTTTTCAAGGTTTGTGTTGATTACTTTGTTATGAAAAAAAAAAACAACTGGTGAACTTTTAATAAGGAAAATTGATCCAATAGCAGAATAATCTATTTAACATGTCTATATGCCAGAGATTGTGCTAGATGCTTGGTTATACTTTTTCCTCCTGGATCTTACACTCTCCTGAATAAGACAGGCAATGAACAGACAAGTAAACAAACAAACATGCAATTAGAAATTGTATGGAGGGGAAGCACATAAAATAGTGCCTGGAACATGGTTAATGTTTAAAAAGTGAAGATTATTATTCCTGTTAATAATAGTTGTGATATAATGATAATTGCATAATTTTTGTTATATATATTATCATATAATTATGTTATATAGTTATTATGATACAAGATAGTGGGCGTTCTGGTTATCTATTGTTGCATAACCAATCAACCTGAAATTTAAAGGCTTAAAATAGCAATAGTAATCATTTGTTTTACTCATGAATCAGCAGTCTGGGCAGAGCTCAGTGTCATAGTTGGGGCATTTCAATTGGAAATTGAAGGATCCTCTTCCAAGATGATCCAATCAGATGGCTAGCAAGTTGGTGCTAGCAGTTACCTAGGAGCTCAGGCAAGGCACAGCTCTCTCCGTATGGGTCTTGTAATGGGACTGCTTGCGTTTCCTCACTGCATGGAGCCTGGGTTCTAAGAATATTACAAGTCATAGGAAGTGGAAGCTGCCTTCAAATCCCTGGGCCTCGAAACCAGCAGCATCACTTCCACCATATTCTGTCAGTCAGGGAGTCGCAGAGCCTGCCCAGTTTCAAAAGAAGAGGCCATAGACCCTTCTTAATTGGAGGAGGGTCAAAGAATATGCAGCCATATTTAATCTAGCAAACTGGGTTAAAAATACAAGCTCTAAATTGTACCCATTCCTTTTTACAAAATATCATCTATTGCAACATAGCATATTTATACTTTAAAGCAATTTCTTTTTTATTTTGGATCCTGGTGTGAGATAAGCATCTCACACAAATAAATCGTGTTGTCCTCAGCTGGCAGAGAATTCAGACATAAGATTTTGACTTGCTTAAGGTAATAGTCATACCATAATGAACCTGGGGAGGTTTGCTTCCTCCCAGACCCTGATCCATACCACAACTTTGTTCAGCTTGTGACTGGCCTTTGACAGATCATACACACTGGTCCATGGCTCAAGAGGAACATAGTTCCTTGGTCATACCGATGCACTACCAGTACCCAAGTTTTATGGTATCCATCTGCAGAACGTTCCATCATGTCTCAGAGGCCTCCCTTATGGAGATCATTGTTCAGTTTGGGTGTACCATCTGTTGTCCAGGTCTTGTAAGTGATTTTCTGGGCTGGCATCCCTTTTCACTGGGAATGGAAGGAGATGTCAAAAGCCCAGTGCATTCTTTACTGTACTGTAAAGCCATCAGGACTTAATTAGGGAAAAATTCTTAAGCAACAATTGATTTGTTCAACTGTCATTCAATTTGAAGTACTCTCTTTTTATTAAAAATTACTTGAAGGTTGTTGGATTCCCAGTTTTGGGTTTTCTGTGTATGTCTCCATCTACTCATATCGTGTTCTTAGCAAGTTCTCTGTAGACTATAATTTGAAAATTGTTTCTGGCTAAGATTTGTTCAAAACTTTCTTTTGAAACTGATTTATCTTAGGTACTTGTATATCCTAGTAACTAAACTAAAAAAATAAGAGTTGACTAAACCTGACAGCTTTGAGTTTTGGGTAAGTCTTTCAAACCATTGCCCAGCATATAGGCCTTTGGAAAATCTACTTCATGTTTGTCTCTAGCTTCTTTCCTTTGAATTTGCAGTCTCCTTTGTATTTACAGAAAAGTTGAAACCATGTGTTCCTGATTCATTTATAACTGACATTTAGACTTAGCTCACGAACTATTGTTTTGTAAGAACATGTACTTTAAAGTTGTATGTAATCCGTTTTAAGCCCTTTCTCTTCTTTAAACAAAGAAGCAATTACTTGCCAAAAATTTTTTCTGAAAATCAAATATTGGTTTGTTTCAAGATGCTGGAGCCCTTGATGGTACTTACTGTATTGCCCCAAAGTCAGTCAGTCTCTCTGTTTGCCTCAGAGTCAGTTCAGATAAGGATTTGTGAGCATGTCACTGGGTCACTGGGCAGCACTTGACTGATGTGCAGCTGAAATTTCCCAAGGAGCTAAAGAACATCCATTTACCTGTCTAAGTACTTACCTGGTTGTTGCAAATTTTTAGTAGTTGGAAGAGTAACAGTTCCACATGGAAAGACAAATGCCTTTGTAAGCAAAGAAAAAAACACTGGTATGGATCAAATGTGGGTCAAAATAAAAAGGAAACAAGGAAATAGAAACTTTGAGAAACTAAATCACTGGAAAAAAGCCAGAAGAGAAATGGTGAAGGTGAGGTGAGCAATGGATATTGTAACATGGCTCTAAACCTGGCCAATAATCGGTTACCTGGATGGGCACCCGTTTCACAAGGACAGATTCCTAGAGCTTGGGTTGGGTTAGTGAGGGCATCTGTATTTTTAAGGACTCCTAAAGTACTTCTGATGATCAGCTAAATTATTGGAAATTATTTGTGAAGTCTTCACACACACACACACACACACACACACACACACACACACGAATGCACAATTATCAAGGGGAAATTGAGGCCCAGTCTGAGCCACAACACTTTGTCCTTATCCCCTGGGATCTGACTTGCCCCTCCACAAATATCAGGGATAGGTCTCAGGTAAATTAGCAGCTTTACTACTGCACTCTTTGGCACAACACAAAGTATTTCTTCCACCAGGTCCCAAACAAAATAACAGAGATGGGAGAACAAAACAACAGAGATGGCTATTAAGATCTAAAATTATGGAGAAGTGTTTACCTGGCATTGTTTTAATCTTTTACTTCCAGCTCATAACTTTACTATGTGCTTAATGATGAAAGCCCAGTGTCATCACTGGTGCATTGACAGACACTTAAATCCTTTAAACCAGGATTATATTACGTACATTTTATTGCCTTTTGAAATCTTGTCAAACCCCTCAATGGAATTTCTCAATTGCCCAAATGGAGGTGAATAAACTAGTTGGTGACTGCACCCAAGTCCAGTGAGTGATGTAGAGCCCTGAGATGGTAAATTCATAACATCAGATTCCTGTCCAGTCAGGGCAGAGCCTTCCCAATATTTGCCTTGAGGAATACCCAGCCCCTGGATTGATTGTCTCCAGATAATGTTTAGGAATAGGTCCAACTTGGTTTCAGCAATTAAATTCACCAGGTAAAAGCTCTTATGATTTTACTAGACTTGCATTTTCAACAACCATTAATGAGCCAAGTAATATGCAATTTTTATAAATGAAGGGATTTGGACTATCATTATGTGTAAATCTTCCCCAAATTACCTGCACTAGTCAGAAGGCACAATCTGAAAAGGGAAATGATCATATTTTGGAAAATGATGACATTTTGTAAATAAAATCTGGCAGCAAAAGTTCTTGGCAAAACTAATGACCAAGTCAACATGCCTCAATTTATTGCTGCATGAATCGGAAATTAATTCCTCTTCAATCATTTTATTCTTCTGAAGTGTGACATCATTAACAGAATCTGAACGAACACTCTACCTAAACTCTTAATACAGTAAGCCAAAATGCGTATAAATGGTTGAAGAGGGAAGTAAATTAGTTTTCTTGAAATTTTCTGGAAAATTGAGTTTACAGTGACTAGAATGTATTAGGCTGCCAAAATGTGTGGGAGTTAGGGGTTGGGAGAAGTGGAATGATTATGACTTTCATGTAGATAGGGGCTTTGTGCTCTCTGGGTAATAAAAGATACTAAACACTAAAAGTATATATTGACAAGAAAATATTGTTGCTGGAACTGTTTTGCATAAAGCTTCTTTCAACTTTTTCCTTCTCTAAGGAGTGGTGCATGCTCAGCCAGTGCTTCTGAAGTCCTTTCCAGCCTATCCCTTCCCTTATCTTATAACCTTCCCACCAAATATCAGATAGGTCCAAAAAACAGAATCTAAGTGTCCCAATTAGGAAATTATAGTTCCTCTTGATGATATTTGGCAAAATACATCAGAGGGGTATTTTGGCTGTGAAAAGTTAAACCCTAAGTCAGGATCTAAAAGAATGATGCAAAATAAATGGAAAGATATCTGTGTTCATGGATTGGAAGAATTAACAATGTTAAAATGTCCATACTACCCAAAGCAATCTACAGATTCAAAGCAATCCCTTCAAAATTTTATGGCATTTTCCCTAAAGTGGAAAAAAAAGTCCTGAAATTCTTATAAAACCACAAAAGACCCTGAATAGCTAAAACAATCTTGAGCAAGAAGAACAGAGCTCGAGGCATCCTATTTCCTGATTTCAAATTATATTACAAAGCTGTAGTAATTGAAACAGTTTGGTATTGCCATAAACACAGACACATAGACCAATGGAATATAAGAGAGCATCCAGGCTGTGATGGCTTCCCATCCCTTTGAGAACAAAGTCCAAATTCTTGGCCTTGATCAATCAAAAAGATCTTCTTTGCTCTGACTCATGGCTGACCCTCTGACCTCCTTTCTTCCCCTCTTCATCTCCATCCTTCTGATCTGCCCACATGGGCCACCTTGTCATTTCTGCAACATGCCATGCTCCTTACCATCTCACAGTTTCACACTTTGCAACGCCTCGGCCTGGTATGCTCTTTGCCCAGATTCTGACATAGCTGGTTTCCAAACATCATTCAGAACTTAGTTTATATGTCAACTTTACAAAGAGACCTTCCTTGACTATCCTATTTTAAATACTTGTCCCTCAACCCTTTACTTTTCAGTCTATACCTTGCTTCTTTTTTATTCATAATCACCTTCAATTTTCATTTATTTATTTATTTATTTATTTATTTATTTATTTATTTATTTATTTATTTATTTATTTATTTATTTACTGTCTGTTTCTCTGTGGTCAACAGCTTCCTAAATGGCCCTCAGTGATCCCTGTCTTCTGGCATTTACTTAGGTCCTTGTGTAAATTCCTGCCATTTTGAATGTCAGCTGCTCTAGTAACTCCTTTCTAATGAATACAATTCATCAAAAGTGATGAGACTAGGTTACAAAAAGACTGTGGCTTCCATCTTACCTGCCCTTGCCCTATCTCACTTCTTGTCTGGGAGTTATTGCTCCAGAGGCAGCTAATTGCCATGTTGTGAGTCACCTATGAAGAGGCCCATGTAGCGGCCCGTGTCGCAAGGCACTAGTGTCTCTGGCCAACAGCCAGCAAGGAGCTGAGGCCTATGAACAGCCACATGAGTGAGCCTGGAACTGGGTCCTCAACTACGTGGGCCCTGAGATGACCTAGTCTCCACTGACACTTTGTAGCCTGTGACCCTCAGTCAGAGGCCCTCCATCTAAACCACCCCAGAGTCAGAGGCTGCAAGCTAACCCTCAGAAACCATGAGACAATAGATGTGCATTGTTTGAATGTTTGAAGTCACTAGGTTTGAGGGTAATTTGTTATGCAGCAATTGACAATTAACCTCACTAGAGTATAAACTCAGTGGGGGAAGGGACTTTTTCTGTCTTGTTGGGCATGCTTTCTCAAGCAGGTAGAATAATGTCTAGCACACAGAGGCACTCAATAAGCACTGAATTTAAATGAATAATGAATATTGGGGTGGGGCAGAGGACACTAAGTTTTTAAAAATTTGTGGGATGGAAGCCAGAGCCAATGTTGACATTTAAAGCTAAGGCTGTTCTTAAGGTCAAAGATGACTCCAGAAGTCTCAGGCATACTCAAGTAACAGACATTCTGGTAATACCAGGCTCATAGCCCTAATCTCTTGATGACGATTATTGACGCTGGACTGTGTCGCTTAGTAAACCTTCACGGGTGTCTGGACAAGCTCAGGCTGAGGGTGGGGAAGCATTACACAGTCACTGTGTGCATTTGGAAGAATGACTCACACCTCCCACCCTTTCCTCATCGGTAAAGACCACAGCGCTGTTGGTAATACATGTAATAAAATACATAATGGGCTATGTTTTTTTCTCAATAAATGGGGTCCCTTCTCCTCAAGAAGATTATAATATGAGAAGATAAGATTCATACATAAGAAAGATGACTAATATGGGGTATAATGTTTGTAAGGTATGTTAAGAACCTGATATTTTTGAGAAGGATCTATAATGGGATAATTATTTTCTGTTTTTTTCTTCTGTTGTGTGGGGTGTTGGGTCCATGTTTGTCACTTGGGAATACCATCAGGAAGGTCCATAATTTTTCTTCATTAATACTGGAAAGGAAAAATAATGGTAAAGAAATTTCAGCTTTGCTGGTGAGAACCTGGAAAAATACTGTAGGGAAAAATGACAAGAGTCTCACAGCTTTATGCCTATAACTGATTACATCTTAGTGATAATTTCATGTGGTTTAAGGAAAATTCACTGTTCTTAAAGTCTAGCACCCATTTCCAGGACAGACAGAGCAGGATCTCTCAATCTATACATCTGTAGGAAGAACCGCATTGAAAGTAATGATTTCCTTCTAATGGCTTACTCTAAATTATATAAAATATTCCTTGGGAGTCTAAGGAAAATGAACAGTAATAATAATAATAAAGATTTTTTTCTTTTATTATGTGCTGAGTAATATTCAGATTGTGAGCAGCCTTTTTGGATGGCCAAGGGAAAGAATAGATATGAAATCATGTCAGAAATTTTCAGCTTTAGGAAAGAAATTTTACTTTTAAAGAGAAAATAACAGCATAATAGGAACCACATTGAAATCAGCATATCCAATATGGAGAAAAAGACCATGGCTGTCTACACATGTAGGCAGGTCATTCAAGCTGGTTCAGAAATGCCACTTTCTGTCAGTGGTCTGTGTGTGTCCACAGGTGACAAATGGCCCAAGCAGGGCTTTTGAGGTGTTGGTGCCACCAGTGAGTGCCAGACGGAAGGTGGTGAAAGTTCCGATTTGTACCTTTCAGACCAGAGGCACTTGCTGGAATGGATGGGTCCTTCTGGCCATCTCCTGTAAGTATTGCCACAGGTATTTTGCTGAAACCTATGGGTGAGAAAGGCATAAACAGGTGCTATACATTTGTCAGACTAGGAAGCCACAGGCTGTTTAGTAAATGGTAAAACCAGTGGTCCAAAGAACAAAGGAGTCTCTTTTCATCAGAATGCTGAGGCTCATTCCACAAGTATTTATTGAGCACCTACTCTCTGCCAGACACGGTAGAGTCCGATAAGGTCTCTTATTTAAAGAGTGCTTGAAATGTGGGAGCAAAACCCCTAGTGGCCCTGGATGGTGTGGACCTAACGCTGCATGGCACCCAGACGGGAAGGAAGAGCCCAGGCCCGACAAACAGAATATGCGGCCCCCATTCCAGCCAGACACCTAGGGGGGCCGCATTTACAGGGTGAGTTTTCTACTTTCACTTGTTCAGGCCAAGGCCGCTCACGTTCCGGAGGAAATGCAGGTTTTGCAATAGTATTTACAAACAAGTCAGTGGTCTCAGCAAGTGAGGAAGCATCACTTTCAAACTGCAATCTGAGCTTCATTTCTCTGAGTTACTATCCTCGGGTAGCAACTGTTGATTCATTAAGCTAAAAAGGATGTTGAAAGTTAGTGTACTCACCACACTCCTGGCTTACACTATTCTAAAAAGACAAAAATATCTCCTGTTAAAGCAGATCTTTTGAGAAGGAGAGGCCATGGCTTCCTGTACTAACATATTGTCATGTTTTGTTGCCTTCAGAGTTACCCATTTTTATCATATTTCACTTAAGTCCCTCCAGCAACATTTTATAACTATTTTGAAATATTTTGCTTCTGGATAATTGAATAGTGGTTGATCATAAGGTTGATCATAAGCCACATATGATAACAGTTACTTCACTGTCACCTCAGTGCTTTCAGATCCAGTTCCTCCTAATTCTTTCTCGGTAACACTGATGCTTGTAAATGAGCACGCTGGTGTGATGCCAGGGACAATGGTCACATTGGAATTATAGGCTGGACATTTCCAGATTATCTGTCACTGCTTACAGAATTTCAAAGAAAATCTTAAGGTTCTCAAATTCTTGGCCTTTACCTACTCTGCAGGATACTCTTGTCATGGACTCTAAGGTCTCTATGAGGTAGAGGCCTTTTGAAGTAGATTCAATCATTTCTCCCATTTTATAAATGGGAAAACTTAGGCTTTCAGAGAAGTCTGTGTTTTGCACGAGACCACAGGCAGGAAGTGGGGGAGCTAGAATGTGAGTACAGGACAGTGACAAAATTTTCCAATTAATTATAGAAATGAGATTGGTCCCCTCTTAGGCCAACAGATGCCAGTATTAAATTAAGTGCTTACTAATCAACACAGCACTTTAAAAATAAACTTGTTCATGTTCTATCTAATGCCCATTTGTCACTTAGGTGTTGGCAAAATCAGGGGATAGTTTTTCCAGACTCTCATTCTTTTTCCACCTCTGAGCTCTTTTTTAAACCTTTGTGTAGTCTTCAACTTCAAATCCACAAAAGCTATGGCTGAGGATGATCCATCTAATACTTTGCTCTTTTCTTTGGGCATACAAATCTTTATAGGTATCTGTTTAAATCAGAAGCTCTCAGTCTTGGCTGAGCATTAGAATCACTTAAGGGAGCTCTTAAAGATCCTGATGCTGAGACCACACCCAAGACCAGTTAAATCCAAATCTTTATGGGTGATAACAAGGTGACTGCAGTGAGCATCTGAGGCAGAAATCACTAATTTAAACCATTCTTCCGCGGACGTTTCCTGTATATCCGTTTCACCGGTGGCCTACTCCAGCTTTCACTTGTCTGGCCGGATCGGCACTCATTCCCAAATGTCACCTCATCATCGGCCTCTACTATGGAAGCTGAAGAAGTTAAATGGTCTCTCTCCCAGACTCCCTTGAAGGTGGAGGAGCTGCTCATGATACAGTTTGTGGTCAGTGACAAGAAGTGTCTATGTGGGCCACCCAATTATCCAGGTGTTTCCAATAGTAACGCAGTCAATTCAGGTATTTGACTTTTTCACTTTTCGTCTGAATGTGTGTATCTGAATGTTTCTGGAGACAGATTGAGTGCATGATTTGAATCAAAAGTAATTTGAGTGGGAAATTAAGGGAGAATTTATCTCTTCTTATCCATACCTTAGTTCTTTCTGGTCCCTCATAGAGACCTTGGCGTCTATGACAGAAGTGTCCTACAGAGAAGGTAAAGGTTAAGGAATCTGAGAGCCCTAATGTTTTCTTTGAAATTCTGTGGGTGGTGGCTGTGGAATGATCACCCTCCAAGATACTTGGACATAATTTCCACGTTAGACAAATGATATTAATAGAGAGAAACTGAAGGGATTATAGGTAATATAGAGCTTCAGAGTAGCAAACCCTGAATCAAACCTGTATATTTATATGTGTATGCATGTATGTGTGTGTGATATGTTTGCTAATTTTTTGTGTAAGTTTTTCTGAAGTGTAACATAGAGACAGGATGCCCATACTGTAGGGAAGAGCTCAGAGAATGTTCACAAATGAACACATCTTTGTCCCTAACACCCAGGTCAGGAAACAGAGCGTCACTGGGACCCCAGGAACCCCCTTGTTCTCCCTTCTGACGACCACCACCTTGACCAAGGATCACCATGAGGCTGCCATTTCTTTTTCTTTTCTTAAACAAATCAATGTGTGGAAGTGCAAGGTCACCTCTTCTCCTGTTTTCACATGTTCTCTATTGAGGGGGGGAAGTCAAATCTGTTCCATGGCACATTTAATTATGGGAAAATGAAAAGAAAAATATAATCCAGACCAACAAAGCAAAGATTTAAGCTGGCACTACTTTCCGTATAATCTTGATGCCGGTAGACACTCAATAAGCATATCAGCATTGTTAAAATGATTTATCAGCCAAATAGTTGAAGGTAAAATATTATCAATACAGGTGTCATCATTGATCTTTCTTGGGTCTCACTGCTGAAGAATGGAGCTGCTAGATGATTTCAACAAACAATCCTTGACAGGAAACCAGAGGCAACAAGGCACAGGGACAGACAGCTGACAAATGCAGTACAGGGCCATTAAAGCATGTGATGAATTTGCCAGGAAAGTATATATTTGTGCAAAAGGTGAGCTCATATCTCCCATAAATTTGTCAGCCGTGACACAGTGTTCTCCAGCTTGGCATGAGTAATGCCTTGCTATTTTCTGCCTTTGTCTGGCAAAAGCTCTATCAGTCACTCCAGGGTTATTTACAAAGAAACGTGTCTATCAGTTACAAGGACATGACTTTGCCGCTGAAAGATAACAAAAGAGGAAATCAGGCAGTGGCCTCTCAGCGAGGGATGCGTCTTTTCCAGACAAGCTCTGGACTGGAATGAATCAGATGGACGGCAATTGGCTGGGCTGGCCCTGTGCCTGGCATGACCAGCCTTAGTACATTTATCCACAGTGATTAGATTAGAAATTATTAATAGGGGGCTACGGAGTAGAGCAAAAGGTCATTTAGAGTTTAATTCTGTTCTCAGATAACTTCATTTCAGCTGATGGGATTGTTATTGTAGGGGTTTTATATGTTTATAGGAAACAATATACTCAATAATGAAGTCATGCCTCCTTCTGCAAGGTCAGGAAAGCTATTGTGTAGCTAGATTGAAGTCTTCACAATTGTGTTAATTAAGTAACAGTGATTGGGGTTGGTCTCCTCTTGAAATGCATTTAAGGGCCTAAAAGCTGCTGAGAATGTATTTTTTCAATATAAATATATAGGAAAGCAAGTGAGACCAGAAAGCAGCCTGCGATTGAGTAAACAGAAGAGCTGTCACGAAGCTTTTACTTAAGGGAGGCAGGAGCCTGGTTGGCAGATGTAACTTCTTGCTGCATAAATACAAATGTCTTGTCAGTTTAGGATTAAATGTAACAGGTCCCTTTTTCTTTACTCAATTCCTGATGAATCCGAAAGATGAAGTTACAGAAGTTGATGTTGATGGCACATTATGGCTCATCAGTTATTTTACTTCCTTCTAGGCCTGCCTGTTTCGGGGAGTAGATCAGTGTATAGTAATAGCCATGTCTTTCTCAGATGAAGAGCCATTTCCTTGGTTCTATTTAATAGACCAGGGCTATTACAGGGATCAGCTCTGTCCTCCACTGTGAGACCCTTTGGAGGTCTTATAACTCAGGCATTGAAATTTGCTGAAGGTGGCTGCAATTTTATTTGTTCTGAGAGACATCCCTTCTAAACAGCTAAAAAAGAATTTAATTGGCATTACATGAAGAGTGGGTTCATGGAAAGCAGTTTGTTGTCATGTTTCTTAAAGATCCCACCTTCCATTGGGTTCCAGATGTTGTGATGTCCTATTGAGGGGAACTTTGAAGTAAAACCTAATAACTGGTGATCAAGTCTTATCTTTCCAACTCTCCCCAACTCCCCCCATGTGCAAGAAAACCACCATCCTGAGAGAAAACTTGTTTTTGCCCAATAGGAGGACTATTAAATGGAAATGATATCATTAATATACTTTAAAAAATATCTCTTAAGGCAGTGGTTCTTCACTAGGAATGAGTTTGTCCCCCAGGGAACTTTTGGCAATGTCTGGAAACATTTTTGATGGTGACAGCTGGGTGGGGGTGCTGCTGGCATCTAGTGTGTAGAGGTCGGGGTGCTGCTAAACATTCTGCCATGCACAGGAGAGCACCACAAGAAAGAATTATCTGGCCCCAAATATCAATAAAGCCAAAGTTGAGGAACCCTGCTCCAAAGAACGTTTAGAATCATGAAGAATGAGGACTTGGGAGAAATTACTCTATCTGCAGAATGAGGCACCATATAGAGTTTCTGTTGAGAAAAATGTCTATAATTATGACATTAAAAATAATCATATTAGGATTTGAAAAAAAAGATTTCTTATAAAGCCACTTATTTCAATTAAAACTTCAGAATCAGAAGGAGAATTGCTCTCTTTTTGCTGTTATAAGATGTGCCACATGATTTTAGAGTTATCGTGGTGTGCTGGTATGTTATAACTCAGGAGTTTTGCATGAAACATCATGAGGCAGCATGATGTATGCGGAAGAAAGGCTGAGCTGAGATTCCAAATATGTGCAGGCTACCCCGCCATTGACTAAGTATGAGCCCAGTCAAGTGATTTGGTCCACACTGGCCTCAGTCACTGTTTCTGGCCAGACATCAGGGCTGAAAAGACTGAAATCACTCCTTGGCTGTTCCTTCTCCTTCAGCCACAGTCACAGCCAGAACAGGCATTTATCTGGAGTTGCTCAGCTTACAGCCATCCCTTCCTTTCATTTCCATAGACCCGCCTTGAGCTTGGGTCCTTGTTACTTCACATCTGGCCCATTGTAGTAGATTCCTCAATGATGTTCTCCCCTCAATGTGTCCTACAAAATGCTACCATCTTGTCTGTTTAAACAATTCCTTGGTTTACATCACTCCTGTTGAATTCTTCAGTGACTGTAAAATAAGTCACCCTCAGAGGGAGAAGCCCGTCCCTCTCTGATCTGCTCAATATACTTTGCTATGACTTGTCCTAGGGCTTTCCTCTTCTTTTTCTTATATTTTTATTTTGGTATCATTAATCTACAATTACATGAGGAACATTATGTTTACTAGACTCCCCCCTTCACCAAGTACCCCCCACTTACCCCATTACAGTCACTGTCCATCAGAATAGTAAGATGCTGTAGAATCATTACTTGTCTTCTCTGTGTTGTACAGTCCTCCCCGTGTACCCCCCCACATTATACATGCTAATCATGGTGCCCCCCCTTTTTTTCCTTCCCCCCTTATCCATTCCTTCCCACCCATCCTCCCCAGTCACCCCTTTCCCTTTGGTAACTGTTAGTCCATTCTTGGGTTCTGTGAGTCTGCTACTGTTTTGTTCCCTCAGTTTTTTTCTTTGTTCTTATACTCCACAGATGAGTGAAATCATTTGATACTTGTCTTTCTCCGCCTGTCTTATTTCACTGAGCATAATACCCTCTAGCTCCATCCGTGTTGTTGCAAATGGTAGGATTTGTTTTCTTCTTATGGCTGAATAATATCCCATTATGTATATGTACCACCTCTTCTTTATCCATTCATCTGCTGATGGACACTTAGGTTGCTTCCCTTTCTTGGCTATTGTAAATGGTGCTGCGACAAACATGGGGGTGCATATGTCTTTTTCAAACTGGGCTCCTGCATTCTTAGGGTAAATTCCTAGAAGTGGAATTCCTGGGTCAAATGGTATTTCTATTTTGAGTTTTCTGAGAAATCTCCATACTGTTTTCCACAATGGTTGAACAAGTTTACATTCCCACCAGCAGTGCAGGAGGGTTCCCCTTTCTCCACAACCTTGCCAACATTTGTTGTTGTTTGTCTTTTGGATGGTGGCGATCCTTACTGCTGTGAACTGATATCTCATTGTGGTTTTAATTTGCATTTCTCTGATGATTAGCAATGTGGAGCATCTTTTCATGTGCCTGTTGGCCATCTGACTTTCTACTTTGGAGAAGTATCTGTTCAGATCCTCTGCCCATTCTTTAATTCAATTATTTGCTTTTTGTTTGTTGAGGTGCATGAGCCCTTTATATATTTTGGATGTCAACCCCTTATTTGATATGTAATTTATGAATATATTCTACCATACTGTAGGATACCTTTTTATTCTACTGATGGTGTACTTTGCTGTACAGAAGCCTTTTAGTTTGGTATAGTCCCACTTGTTCATTTTTGCTTTTGTTTCCCTTGTCTGGGGAGATATGTTCATGAAGAAGTTGCTCATGTTTATGTCCAAGAGAATTTTGACAATGTTTTCATCTAAGAGTTTTATGGTTTCATGACTTACATTCAGGTCTTTGATCCATTTTGAGTTTAATTTTGTGTATGGGGTTAGACAATGATCCAGTTTCATTCTCCTACATGTAGCTGTCCAGTTTTGCCAACACCAGCTGTTGAAGAGACTGTCATTTCACCATTGTATGTCCATGGCTCCTTTGTCGTATATTAGTTGACCATATATACTCAGATTAATATCTGGACTCTCTATTCTGTTCCATTGGTCTATGGGTCTGTCCTTGTGCCAGTACCAAATTGTCTTGATTACTGTGACTTTGTAGTAGAGCTTGAAGTTGGGAAGCGAGATCCCCCCTGCTTTATTCTTCCTTCTCAGGATTGCTTTGGCTGTTCGGGGTCTTTTGTAGTTCCATTTGAATTTTAGAACTATTTGTTCCAGTTCATTGAAGAATGCTGTTGGTATTTTGATAGGGATTGCATTGAATCTGTAGATTGCTTTAGGCAGGATGGCCATTTTGACAATATTAATTCTTCCTAGCCAAGAGCATGGGAAGAGTTTCCATTTGTTAGTGTCCTCTTTAATTTCTCTGAAGAGTGTCTTGTAGTTTTCAGTGTACAGGTCTTTTACTTCTTTGGTTAGGTTTATTCTTAGGTATTTTATTCTTTTTGAATCAATTGTGAATGTAATTGTTTTCCTGATTTCTCTTTCTGCTAGTTCATCATTAGTGTATTGGAATGCCACAGATTTCTGTGTGCTAATTTTGTATCCTGCAACTTTGCTGAATTCAGATATTTGTTCTAGTGGTTTTGGAATGGAGTCTTTAGGGTTTTTTATGTACAATATGTCATCTGCAAATAATGACAGTTTGACTTCTTCTTTATGAATCTGGATGCCTTGTATTTCTTTATTTTGTCTGATTGGCATGGCTAGGACCTCCAGTACTATGTTGAATAAAAGTGGGGAGAGTGTGCATCCCTGTCTTGTTCCCAATCTTAGAGGAAAGGCTTTCAGTTTGTTGCTGTTAAGTATAATGCTGGCTGTGGGTTTATCATATATGGCCTTTATTATGTTGAGGTACTTGCCCTCTATACCCATTTTGTTGAGAGTATTTATCCTGAATAGATGTTGAATTTTGTTGAATATTCGTTTTTTTAGCAACTATGGAGATGATCATGTGGTTTTTGTCCTTCTTTTGTTGATGTGGTGGATGATGTTGGTGGATTTTCGAATGTTGTACCATCCTTGCTTCCCTGGGATGAATCCCACTTGATCGCAGTGTATGATCCTCTTGATGTATTTTTGAATTCGGTTTGCTAATATTTTGTTTGTATCTATGTTCATCAGGGATATTGGTCTGTAATTTTCTTTTTTGGTGGGGTCTTTGCCTGGTTTTAGTATTAGAGTGATGCTGGCTTCATAGAATGAGTTTGGATGTATCTCCTCCTCTTCTATTTTTTGAAAAACTTAAAGGAGAATGAGTGCTATGTCTCCTCTATATGTCTGATAAAATTCAGAGGTGAATCCATCCAGTGTTTGGGTTTTGTTCTTGGTAGTTTTTTGATTACCAATTCAATTTCATTGCTGGTAATTGGTCTGTTTAGATTTTCTGTTTCTTCCTTGGTCAGTCTTGGAAGGTTGTATTTTTCTAGGAAGTTGTGCAATTCTTTTAGGTTTTCCAGCTTGTTAGCATATAGATTCTCATAGTACTCTCTAATGATTCTTTGTATTTCTGTGAAGTCTGTCATGATGTTTCCTTTCTTGTTTCTAATTCTGTTGATGTGTGTTGATTCTCTTTTTCTCTTAATAAATCTGGCTAGGGGTATATCCATTCTGTTTATTTTCTCAATGAACCAACTCTTGGTTTCACCGATTATTTCTGTTGTTTTATTCTTCTCAGTTTTATTTATTTCTTTTCTGATCTTCACTATGTCCTTCCTTCTGCTGACTTTGGGCCTCATTTGTTCTTCTTTTTCCAGTCTCAATAACTGTAAATTTAGACTATTCATTTGGGATTGTTCTTCCTTCTTTAAATATACCTGGATTGCTATATACTTTCCTCTTAGAACTGCCTTCACTGCATCCCACTGAAGTTGGGGCTTTGTGCTGTTGCTGTCATTTGTCTCCATATATTGCTTGATCTCTGTTTTAATTTGATCATTGATCCATTGATTATTTAGGAGCATGTTGTTAAGCCTCCATGTGTTTGTGAGCCTTTTTGTTTTCTTTGTACAATTTATTTCTAGTTTTATACCTTTGTGGTCTGAAAAGTTGGTTGGTAGGATTTCAGTCTTTTTGAATTTACTGAGGCTCTTTTTGTGGCCTAGTATGTGGTCTATTCTGGAGAATGTTCCATGTGTACTTGAGAAGAATGTGTATCCTGTTGCTTTTGGATGTAGAGTTCTAGAGATGTCTATTAGGTTCATCTGTTCTAGTGTGTTGTTCAGTGCCTCTGTGTCCTTACTTATTTTCTGTCTGGTGGATCTGTCCTTTGGAGTTAGTGATGTGTTGAAGTCTATTTCCTCCTTTAATTCTGTTAGTATTTGTTTCACATATGTTGGTGCTCCTGTATTGGGTGCATGTATGTTTATAATGATTATATCCTCTTGTTGGACTGAGCCCTTTATCATTATGTAATGTCCTTCTTTATCTTTTGTTACTTTCTTTGTTTTGAAGTCTATTTTGTCTGATACTAGTACTGCAACACCTGCTTTTTTCTCCCTATTGTTTGCATGAAATATCATTTTCCATCCCTTGATTTTTAGTCTGTGCATGTCTTTGGGTTTGAGGTGAGTCTCTTGTAAGCAGCATATAGATGGTTCCTGCTTTTTTTATCTATTCTGTTACTCTGTGTCTTTTGATTGGTGCATTCAGTCCATTCACATTAGGGTGATTATTAAAAGATATGTACTTATTGCCATTGCAGGCTTTAGATTTGTGGTTACCAAATGTTCAAGGGTAGCTTTTTTACTATATAACCGTCTAACTTAACTCACTTATTAAGCTATTATAAACACAGTCTGATGGTTCTTTTTCTCCCTTCTTAATACTCCTCCTCCACTTTCTATATGTTAGTTGTTTTATTCTGTATTGTTTTGTGTTTCCTTTGACTGCTTTTGTGAATAGTTGATTTTATTTTTTTGCCTTTAGTTAGTATTTGGTTGGTCTGCTTTCTTTGGTGTGATTTTCTTTTCTCTGGTGACATCTATTTAGCCTTAGGAGTGCTTCCATCTAGAGCAGTCCCTTTAAAATATCCTGTAGAGGTGGTTTGTGGGAGGCATATTCCCTGAACTTTAGCTTGTCTGGGAATCTTTTAATCCCTCCTTCTTATTTAAATGATAATCATGCTGGATACAGTATGCTTGGTTCAAGGCCCTTCTGTTTCATTACATTAAATATATCATGCCATTCTCTTCTGGCCTGTAAGGCTTCTGCTGAGAAGTCTGATGATAGCCTTATGGGTTTTCCTTTGTAGGTGACCTTTTTTCTCTCTCTGGCTGCCTTTAATACTCTGTTCTTGTCTTTGATCTTTGCCATTTTAATTATTATATGTCTTGGTATTGTCCTCCTTGGGTTCCTTGTGTTGGGAGATCTGTGGGCTTCCATGGTCTGAGAGACTATTTCCTCCCCAAGTTTGGGGAATTTTTCAGCAATTATTTCTTCAAAGACACTTTCTATCCCTTTTTCTCTCTCTTCTTCTTCTGGTGCCCCTATAATGTGAATATTGTTTCATTTGGATTGGTCACACAGTTCTCTTAATATTCTTTCATTCCTGGATATCCTTTTATCTCTCTCTGCCTTAACTTCTCTGTATTCCTGTTCTCTAATTTCTATACCATTAATGGTCTCTTGCACCTCATCCAGTCTGCTCTTAAGTTCTTCCAGAGATTGTTTTATTTCTGAATTCTCCCTCCTCACTTGATCCTTTAGCTCTTGTATATTTCTCTGCAGGTCCATCAGCATGGTTATGACCTTTATTTTGAATTATTTTTCAGGATGATTGTTTATATCTGTCTTCCCAGGCCCTCCTCTCTCAGTGTTTGTCTGGGTGATTCTGGACTGGACCAAATTCTTCTGCCTTCTCATGGTGATAGAGGTAGTCGTAGGCAGGTAACACATGTGTTAGCTGGGAGAACAAAGTCCTTAGTGCCTGCTGGTTCCCCTGCTCCTCTCCGCTGTCTGTGTCAGTTCCTTGCACACCAGGAGCAGCCCTTGGGGCAGCCCAGAGCCCTGCAGGGAGTAGCCAGCATGCCGAGTGTGCTCTCCTGTGAGAATGGTGCCCCTTTGCGCCCTGTCCTGGCTACCTCTGTGCTGGGCAGCTGCTCACCGGCAGCAGCCCTGGGACTGGCCCAGACAGCTGCATGCCAGAAGGAGGCTCTGGGTGGCTGCTGTGGGTGTGGCTGCTCTCAGGCTGTTCAGCTACTGTTGCAGGGCTGCACCAGAGGGAGAATTAAAGGCAGGTTGCTTATTGCTGTGAGGGGCTTCAGAGCTGTGCTGCCTCCCAGGGGGCTGGGGGACCTGGAGTTCCTCAGGATCCCCAGCCTGCTGGGCTGAGTGTGCTGGGATGATTCTGTCCAGTTGTGAGTCTGCTCTCCCTTTAAGACTTTCAAAAAGCACTCGCTTTTCTGTTGACCCAGTGGAGCCAGCTGCAGGGACCCACTCACAGATTTTACTTTTCCATTTCCCTAATATCCAGTGCACCATGCAATGTGTGTCTGCGCTCCTGGTGCACATTACTAGAGCTGGTTGTTTAGCAGTCCTGGGCTTTCACTCCCTCCCCGCTCCAACTCCTTTCCTCCTGCCAGTGGGCTGGGATGAGGGGAGAGCTCAGGTCCTGCTGGGCTGCAGCTTGTATCTTACCCCTTCGTGAGTTGCCAAGTTCTCACAGATGTAGATGTAGCCTCGCTGTTGTATTGTATCCTCTGGTCTCTCTTTTAGGAATAATTGCATTTGTTGTATTTTCAAAAATATATATGGTTTTTGGAGGAGATTTCTGCTGCCCTACTCATGCCGCTATCTTGGCTTCTTTCATCAGGCTTTCCTCTTCTTAAACTTTGCTGTCCCTATCATGTTACTGTACACACTTCGTCATAATGGCAGTTACCAGATCAAAAGTCTTCCTGCTGAGCTCTGAACCCTCAGAGCACCTTTATGTCTGGCATGTTCCTTCTCCATTGTTATCTCTCAACCTTCTTTCAAATCTTAAGTCCCATCGTCTCTCAGGAAGTTTACAATGTTTCCAGTGCTATATCTTCCAAGCTTATATATATACCATTGCACAATGTTATGCTACTTACCATATTCGATCTTGTATAAATAGATATATGTTTCTTTTCCCTTTATTAATATCTTTCACCTCCTCTCAAGGGAAAGGAGACACAAACCACCATGCTGTGGTAGACTCTATGTGGGGTTCCATGGAAAGGTAAGAAAATGCTTTGCACTGTTTTCTGGATTCAGTGCATAATTGTGATTGGCTGAAACACTCTGGAAGATAGAGATATATTCGCACATATAAATAAAAATACGAAGTCTTTCCAGTTAGGCTGTGAGCCTTGTCATGATAGTCACGATGCCCAAACCCTTTGTGTCCTCTGAGCTTTATCACAGAAGGTGTTCAAAGAATGATTATATGACTGATTTTATTTTACAAATTCTTTTCTATGTCAAAACTACCAGTATAGTGAAATAAAAGTAGTGTCCTGGCTTGGGAGATATTTTTGGTTACTAAAGGAAACACTTTGCATTTAAAATAATCTCAGTATCTATACCAGAGACACATCTTTGCTTAAAGATGTCTCTTGTGGTCCAAGGTAATAGATTTCTTCAGGGTCTCAGTTGCCTTTTGCTATATATTCCAAAGACAATGAATTCCACTGTGGATTCTTAAACTTAAATGAAATTCTCAGATTTTGACACAGAGTTGGAGAAGACTGTCCAGTTGCTTAGTATTTATTTATTTATTTATTTATTTATTTATTTATTTATTTATTTATTTATTTATTTATTTTAGCAAACTGGCCAGGACATAAATATGACATAAAATATGGTTTTATGACCACACATACATCAAAGTATTCTTTCCATCTTTTCCCTCTTGGCTTAAGCATACAAGGGGTAAATGTGGGCCAGTAGCTCTTACGGTACACCTGTCTGCCTAGCTTCACTTATAAAAGTTTGTTTGCTCTTATGTTATGTGTAGGTCCCCAAAGCTTTACTGTTTCTTCATGAAAAGGATAGCATCTCTGTCTATGTACTGCAATATTCACTCCAGTGTTTCCAAGTCTCAGCTGTGATTGCTGTCATTAGGTGTGTTTCTTCATTGTCACCCAACTTGATCTCTTTATTTTTTTTTATTGAAGGGTAGTTGACACACAGTATTACATTAGTTTCAGGTGTACAACACAGTGATTCAACATTTATATACATGATAATTCTAGCTACCAGCTATCACCATACAAAGTTGTTACAATATTTTGACTATATTCCTTATGCTATACATTACATCCCGTTTACTTATTTATTTTACAATTGGAAGTCTGTACTTTTTTTTTTTGTTTTTTGTTTTTTGTTTTTTGAGAGAGCGTCTCTCATATTTATTGATCAAATGGTTGTTAACAACAATAAAATTCTGTATAGGGGAGTCAATGCTCAATGCACAATCATTGATCCAACCCAAGCCTAATTTTCATCAGTCTCCAATTTTCTGAAGCATAACGAACAAGTTCTTATATGGAGAACAAATTCTTACATAGTGAATAAGTTACATGGTGAACAGTACAAGGGCAGTCATCACAGAAACTTTCGGTTTTGATCACGCATTATGAACTATAAACAATCAGGTCAAATATGAATATTCGTTTGATTTTTAACTTGATTTATATGTGGATACCACATTTCTCTCTTTATTATTATTATTTTTAATAAAATGCTGAAGTGGTAGGTAGATGCAAGATAAAGGTAGAAAACATAGTTTAGTGTTGTAAGAGAGCAAATGTAGATGTTGATCTCTTTTTAATCTATGGCTTTGGTGACAGTCCCCCTCAAACTAGAAGACCTACCTGTTAAGAAGGCAGCATAGCTTAATACAGTCATTCTCAAAGTGTGGTCCCTGGACCAGGGGCGTCATCATCACCTGAGAACTTGTTAGAAGGTAAGTTTCGAGGTTTCACCCATTGAATCAGGAAATCTGTATCTGGGACCTGCAATCTGAGTTTTAACATGCCCTCCAGGGAATGCTGATGCAGGAATAAGTTTGAAAACTACTGGCTTGGTTGTTCATGGTAAAGCTCTGGCTTAGACTGCCTGAATTTAAATATTTAACCTCCAAGTCATGTAACCTCCCTGTGCCTCAGTTTTCCTCATCAATGAATGGAATAATAATAGTACCATCATACTGTAGTGAGATTACATTGAGATAATACATGGGAAAGGTTTAGCAAGGCCTGATACCTGGTGAGCACTTCATAGATTTTAGCTACTATTTTTCAAATTTTGCCCATTCTCTACTCTTAGAGTACCTCTTCCAATATGTCACCCTTCCAGCCCTTGCTGAGTTGGCCCCTTCCCTTCCCTTGAATGTCCTTGCCACCTCTCTTCACCACTTCAGATGTTAGAAAACTAAGGGAGAGGGATGCATATATTTTTCTGTAGTCAAATACACATATTCCTCTCAAAACTTATCAAGCCTAATGATGAACAAACAGAGTACAGCACATTTAATTTTTTTCTTAGATTTGGTTCCTATTTTAACTATATTTCCTTTGTGGCCCACATGATATTTTTTTCAGGCCTTGGGAATGTGAACCAGTACTTATTTTCATGGCTGGTATAATTGATATGTGGATGGATGAGAGTGTGTTTTCGCCCTGTCTTCAATGATGAATCATTCTTGTTTGTTCTAGATGCTTCTGGACTTGTTATCCTGTGTCATTTCTAACTGGTGCCAGTTTTTGACAAATGATAGCAGCAAGACGTGGTGTGCTACCTCAGGTTCTTATTTTCCCTGGGTGTTTGGATATAATAATTTTAGAGACAGCCACATTGCTAATGAGTCTTGCCCTCCAGAGCTCAGCACAGAGGAGGCCCTCACTAGCCTATCAGATGCTTTCTTTGAAAATGTTGGAAGTGTGAGAGAGTATAAGATGAATGGACATTTGTGTATCACATTCTTTGAGAATTGAATAGAGGATTTATGGTGTTCCCTGACTTGACACACTTCACACTTGTCATGTTGGCACATTGCATTATACTCTGCTGCCCATGGGGCTTTTGATGATGTTTCAGAGATAGGTAATAGTGCCTTTGTGCTGTATCCATATATTTGTGGAGAAAGATCCAATATTTAAAACAAAGTTACAGGGGAAGCCATCCCTATCAACCAAATGCAAATGCTTACCTCTGCTCTGTCTTGTATTTCCAATGCTTTACTTAGACACATGTAGCCCTTCTCCAGCTAGAGATGATCCACATAGAGTTACAATGTAACCCATAATCAGTGCTATTTCTATATGCACGTTTTAATATCTACTTGGGGTAACAACAATGAGTGACTACTACTATGGCAGCTACAGTACAATACAAAGAACACTGGATTAGGTATCATGAACTCTCTATTCTGACCCTAACTTGACTATAGACCTGCTGTATATGGGTTTAGATGACTCTCTTATGGTGATATACCAATTGCCTCATCTATCACATGGGCATTAGAATTCCTGTCTAGCCTACTTCTCAGAAGGAAAACATTAGAACTCATTTTGAAAAGTATGGAAGTGACAGAAAAACCCCTATATGATTTGATGAGGCAGTTGGAATGCAAATGTATTTGCCCTTAGTTTTACAGAAAGAGAAACAGAGCCTTTAATAGGGGGATTTTTCCAAGAAGCACAGTAAGTGATGGACAGAGAAGGTCTGGATGTCTGTTATGCTCCTTTAAATGAAGAACCCTGAGATTACTACCCCTGGACCATGTTCAAAAGGTTACTGCATACCTTGGCAGAGAGGAACTGGCAACAGCTATGCTGCATTCAAGGTTAGAGGCTTTTTGTCCACCTTTCCAGGAAATTTGTTAGCAATCCTTGAATGAGAAGGGGCCCAAATAATGGCAATTATCAAATTTCCCACTGGTCAGGCAGCAGAGGCCACAAGTGGGTTAATTTTCATTAAAGAAAATTTCAATTGATTATTTCATGGACACCTGAATTAGTCAGCTAAGAGTCTTACTGCATGCATGTAATGATGAGCACTCTATGTTTACTGCTTCCTATGAAATTAGGACTCTCTGTTCAGTACTGGTATATCTTTTTCATATGTGTCCTGTTTTCACCATTAGAGTGTCACTGAGAGCAGAAACTTTGATTTTTACTTCTTTGTTATCTTCTCAAATCCTCTAGGTCAGTGCTAATTAAATATAGGCTTGTCAACTTTGAGTGAAGGTAGTCTGAAAACACCTGGAATAAGAAGAAAAGAAAGATATCAGTCTATAGTATTGTGTCTCATCTAACCCCCAAATAAATTAGGATCCCTTTAAGACATTATCTCTCAGGACTGACTGCATGTATTCCCCAACTCCAATATTTTTGTTTGCATGTAAGGCTGCCTGCATTGCTTGTGGGTCCTTGTGTTAAATCCAGGGGCCCTGGAGGTGCTGACAGCTTTCCCTTTCTGTGATGCACCCTTAAGTAAGTAGCCTAGCATCTTTTCTTTCCTGTTTATGTCACAGAGGTAACACCAGCTTCGTCAGAGTCCACCTCAAACGATCTGGAATCAAGTGAGAAGTCCTGAAAACCTAAAGGAACATCACAGGAAGTGGTGGTGGTAAAGACGGGACTGTGGATTTCTAGACCCACCAGTATCAGAGTCTTAGTCATGTGTGCATTCTTCTTAGCATTTGGGTCACTAAGTTATACTGTTGGTTTCATGAGAAGGGTTCATGTAAGGTTGAGCTGCATAACATTGGTCTATGTATATGAAGTGAAGGGACCTGAGTTTTGAATATGCTGGAATGTCTTTGCATTATTTATGTATTGCTGTGTAACAAATTATGCCAAAATACAGCAGCTTAAAACAACACACATTTATTGTCTAAGTTTTTATGTTTCAGGAATCCAGATACAGCTTAGTTGGATTTTCTGCTTCAGTGTCTCTTACAAGGCTGCAATCAAGCTGTTAGCCAAGGGGCTCATTCTCACCTGAAGACATCTAAAGACCTAATAGACATCTACAGAACTCTACACCCAAAAGCAGCAGGATATGCATTTCTCTCAAGTGCACATAGAACATTTTCCAGAACAGACCACACACTAGGCCACAAAAAAAGCCTCAGAAAATTCAAAAAGATTGAAACTCTACCAACCAACTTTTCATATCACAAAGGTATAAAACTAGAACTAAATTGTACAAAGAAAACAAAAAGGCTCACAAACACATGGAGATTTAACAACATGCTCCTAAATAATCAATGGATCAAAGATCAAATTAAAACAGAGATCAAGTAGTATATGGATACAAATGACAGCAACAGCACAAAGCCCCAACTTCGGTGGGATGCACCGAAGGCAGTTCTAAGAGTAAAGTATATAGCAATCCTGGCCTATTTAAAGAAGGAAGAACAATCCCAAATGAATAGTCTAAATTATTGAGACTGGAAAAAGAAGAACAAATGAGGCCCAAAGTCACCATAAAGAGGGACATAATAAAGATCAGAGAAGAAATAAATAAAATTGAAAAGAATTAAACAATAGAAAAAAATCAGTGAAACTAAGAGCTGGTTCTTTGAGAAAATAAACAAAATAGATAAACCCCTAGCCTGACTTATTAAGAGAAAAAGAGAATCAACACACATCAGCAGAATCAGAAATGAGAAAGGAAAAATCATGACAGACACCACAGAAATACAAATAAGTATTAGAGAATACTGAATATCTGTATGCTAACAAACTACATAACCTAGAAGAAATGGACAACTTTCTAAAAAAGTACAATCTTCCAAGACTGACCAAGGAAGAAACAGAAAATGTAAATAGACCTATTACCAGCACTGAAATTGAACTGGTAATCAAAAAACTACCAAGAACAAAACCCACAGACCAGACGGACTCACCACTAAATTTTATCAGACATTTAGAGAATACATAATACCCATTCTCCTTAAAGTTTTCCAAAAAATAGAAAAGGAGGTAATACTGTCAAACTCATTCTATGAAGACAGCATCACTATAATACCAAAACCAGGCAAAGACACCACAAAAAAAGAAAACTATAGACCAACATCCCTGATGAACATAGATGCAAAAATACTCAACAAAATATTATCAAATTGAATTAAGAAATACATTAAGAGGATCATACACCATGATCAAGTGGGGTTCATCTAAGGGATGCAAGGATAGTACAACATTCAAAAATCCATCAACATCATCCACCACATCAACAAAAAGAAGAACGAAAACCACATGATCATCTCCGTAGATGCTGAAAAAGCATTCGACAAAGTTCAACATCCATGCAGGATAAAAACTCTCAACAAAATGGGTATAGAGGGCAAGTACTTCAACATAATAAAGGCCAAATACGACAAACCTACAGCCAACATTATGCTTAACAGTGAGAAGCTGAAAGCTTTTCCCCTAAGATCAGGAACCAGACAGGGATGCCCACTCTCCCCACAGTTATTCAACATAGTACTGGAGGTCCTAGCCATGGCAATCAGACAACACAAAGAAATAAAAGGAATCCAGATTAGTAAAGAAGAAGTCAAACTGTCACTATTTGCAGATGACATGATATTCTACATAACAAACAGTTAAAGAATCCACTCCAAAACTACTAGAACTAATGTCTGAATTCAGCAAAGTTGCAGGATACAAAATTAATACACAGAAATCTGTGGCTTGCCTATACACTAATGATGACTAGCAGAAAGAGAAATCAGGAAAACAATTACATTCACAATTGATTAAAAAAGAATAAAATACCTAGGAATAAACCTAACCAAGGAAGTGAAAGACCTATACCCTGAAAACTACAAGACACTCTTCAGAGAAATTAAAGAGGACACTAACAAATGGAAATTCACCCAGGCTCTTGGGTAGGGAGAATTAATATTGTCAAAATGGCCATCCTGCCTAAAGCAATCTACAGATTCAATGCAATCCCTATCAAAATACCAACAGCATTCTTCAAAGAACTGGAACAAATAGTTCTAAAATTCATATGGAACCACAAAGACCCCAAAGAGCCAAAGCAATCCTGAGAGGGAAGAATAAAGCAGGGGGAATCTCACTTCCCAACTTCAAGCTCTACTACAAAGCCACAGTAATCAAGACAATTTGGTACTGGCACAAGGACAGACCCATAGACCAGTGGAACAGAATAGAGAGTCCAGATATTAATCTGAGTATATATGGTCAACTAATATATGATAAAGAAGCCATGGACATACAATGGGGGAATGACAGCCTCTTCAACAGCTGGTGTTGGCAAAACTGGACAGCTACATGGAGGAGAATGAAACTGGATCATTGTCTAACCCCATACACAAAATTAAACTCAAAATGGATCAAAGACCTGAATGTAAGTCATGAAACCATAAAACTCTTAGATGAAAACATTGTCAAAATTCTCTTGGACATAAACATGAGCAACTTCTTCATGAACATATCTCCCCAGACAAGGAAAACAAAAGCAAAAATGAACAAGTGGGACTATACCAAACTAAAAGGCTTCTGTACAGCAAAGTACACCATCAGTAGAATAAAAAGGTATCCTACAGTATGGTAGAATATATTCATAAATTACATATCAAATAAGGGGTTGACATCCAAAATATATAAAGGGCTCATGCACCTCAACAAACAAAAAGCAAATAATCGAATTAAAGAATGGGCAGAGGAGCTGAACAGACAGTTCTCCAAAGTAGAAAGTCAGATGGCCAACAGGCACATGAAAAGATGCTCCACATTGCTAATCATCAGAGAAATGCAAATTAAAATCACAATGAGATATCACTTCACACCAGTTAGGATGGCCACCATCCAAAAGACAAACAACAGCAAATGTTGGCAAGGTTGTGGAGAAAGGGGAACCCTCCTACACTGCTGGTGGGAATGTAAATTAGTTCAACCATTGCAGAAAGCAGTATGGAGGTTCCTCTAAAAACTAAAGTAGAAATACCATTTGACCCAGGAATTCCACTCCTAGGAATTTACCCTAAGAATGCAGGAGCCCAGTTTGAAAAAGACATATGCACCCCTATGTTTATCGCAGCACTATTTACAATAGCCAGGAAATAGAAGCAACCTAAGTGACTATTAGTAGATGAATGGATAAAGAAGTGGTACATATACACTATGGAATATTATTCAGCCATGAAAAGAAAATAAATCCTACCATTTGCAACAACACGGATGGAGCTAGAGGGTATTATGCTCAGTGAAATAAGTCAGGCAGAGAAAGAAAAGTATCAAATGATTTCACTCATCTATGGAGTATAAGAACAAAGAAAAAACTGAAGGAGCAAAACAGCAGCAGACTCACAGAACCCAAGCATGGACTAACAGTTACCAAAGGGAAAGGGACCTGGGAGGATGGGTGGGAACAGAGGGATAAGGGGGAAAAAGGGATTGGGGGACATGGGGAAGGCAGTATCATACAGAGGAGACAAGTAGTGATTCTATAGCATCTTGCTACACTGATGGACAGTGACTGTAATGGGGTATGTGGTGGGGACTTGGTGATGGGGTGGTCTAGTAACCATAATGTTGCTCATGTAATTGTACATTAATGATTCAAAAAAAGAAGAGCTTCACTTCTTCTTTACTGCTTTAACAACCGTGAAACCCAGTTTGGTTGGGAGAAGGGCCATCGAGTGAAAGGTAATTATAGGGAAAGAAAAGAAAATCAGCTAACATATCTCAATATTATTCCACATTATATTGGAAATAGATGTTTAAGGGTCTTGCTCCCTCTTATATTTTAAGTACCTTGGGGGCAAGAGCCAAGTCTTAGTCACCTTTGTAACATCAGTAGTTGGTATGATACCTGAGCCCCAGTAGATAAACTGTTTGAACTGAACAAAGGTACTACTTGAATATTTCACACCTTTGTATCTTTTTCTTTTTCACTAGCAAGTAAAGGCAGTGTATGTTCATAGTTAAGAGCATGTATTCCAAACGCAGACCACCTGAGTTAAAATTGTGTTTTTGCCCATTACTAGGAGTTTGATCTTGATCAAATGACTCACTCTCTTCCTGCCTCACTCTCCTTATCTGTAAAACAGGAATATGGATGATGATATGGCTTCTCTGATATGGTGGTTGTACAGTAAATGAATTAATATATGTAACATGCTCAGGCCAGTCCTTGGTACAGATTGTATATGCGTTAGCTATGACTATTCCCTCTTCTAAAAACTCTCCTGTCCTTGTCAACCTGGCTAATTTCTCCTTCCCATCTCCTTCAAACATCCTTTAGAGAGATTTATTTAAGCTCTCTCTACCAGAAAGTATCCCTTTTCCCTGGGTTGAGTTGAGTACTAACCCTTTATCCTCTCTTTCTTCACTTTGTGTTTTCAGCCTTTTATAAGGCACATCCCACTGTATTATAAAGGAGTTAGTTCCACATCCCCTTTGTACTGTCCTATACCTTGTTATTCATCTTTATATTCCCAGTACTTATTACAATGCCTGGCATATAACAGCTACCAAACAAGCGCATCAGAGAAGTGAGTAAAGATTCATCTGCTTTAATTACTACTCTTGTAGCTCACTTGAAAGTGCAAGTACAGCTTTGCGTCTGTCCAATGCCTTACATTTTCTATACCTGGGATCAGTCTTGCCCATGATAGACGGGATTCTTGGTTCCCTCAATAAACTCAGAGAATGTGGCTCATTGGGGGCAGAATGCCTTTGAAGGAAATATGTGTGCTGGTCCTACTTTGAACTATATTATAGAATGATTCATCTTCCGTGAGCCACATAACATCAAATCAGGGATCCCATCCACTCTCATCTTTCATTCCTTCTTCAGTTGCTCATTTTTTTCTCCCCTCTTCCTGTTTCATCCATCTCACCTCCTGCCATGCCTGTGCAGACACACAGACATGGACACACATCTTTGATCCTGCTGACACCAATGGCACTAAGGAAAGAAGTTCAATATGTGCACTGGTGTAAAAACATAGTAATAACAATCCTTCAAAATGATAATCACAGGCAGCCTAGGGAAATTCAGGAGCTCTTCTGCTTTGTGCTTTCTGTAGTCTTTAGTGTTTTTCTTTGGTGTTTAAAAGCAAAGGTAGCTGCAGTTTGCTTTACCTGAGAGTTGCTAGTGAGCTGGCACTCAACAAACAGGTAGTTCTGGCACTCCCATGCTGAGTGGCAGGCAGAGTGGGGAGTTGTTTTGTGCCCCATCTCATATACCCAGCAGAGCACCATCTCCCATTTGCAACCAGTTACTCAGCTGCATTTCATGTTTGTGATTGTATTGACAAGGAGAAAGGTGCTGTTTTTGGCAGCATCCCTTTGCTTCCTGAGCTGCCTCGGGCATTTAGAAAATGCAGGAGGCACATTCTGACTTGGTTACCACCTGACACCTCTTCTGCTTATCTAAGCCCAGATTATCCATCGGGAACCCACAGTCAGCATCCTAACTAGGCAGCTGTTCACTGGATCCCTGTTCATCTTCCTGTAGCTCCTGCTTCTGCCCTCTTGCCAAATCCAACATCCAGGGGCAGAGAGAACAGACTGTTTGCCCTATTTGTTCTTCCAGGACAGCCATGCCCAGCTCCCCTGGTAGAGAATCAAGGCAGACACTGTCGATGTTGTTGTATTTTGACTTTGTATTCCTCCTCCTGTCAGCAGGAGCAAGGAAAGCCTGGGACCTCAAAACCGAACACCACTCGGAGCTGACTAAGCTGGCAGTTTCTAACTCTGATTCAAAAATTTAATGTTCTGTTTTGTTTATGGAAGGTAAAATACATCTTTCTGTTTTGGGGTAGTGGCTGGTTAGAGGAATCATAAAACAACTTGGATGTTCCTTGGTGATCCACCAACTATGTTAAATAAATATTTGATGATTTATAAATGAATGAGACACATACAGATTAGATTTTCTTCTGAATACACACTGGCATGGACAACACTGGCAAAGCCAGTCTTGATTTAGTATTGTCTGGGGCACTTAAAATGCAGATTGCCAGCTCTGAAGATGGGGCATTTCTAGATATGCTGGCATGTAGCCTGGTATAATTACGGTGAATGACATTTTTCTGTTACTCTTTTGATTAGATGTGGAAGTGATGCTAGTTTCTATGTATTTTCATCACATTTTCAAAGATAAGCATTTAACCATCTTCTATTATAGACACCAAAGGGAAAAATCAGGAGCATGAATCTAGAAGTTATAAAACTCACCTTCCATATAATTTCTTAAAAATTGTTTTTCCAAAATATTTTCTTGGAAACATAAATTGTAGGCATGGGGAAAAGCTGATGTTAAAGTTGGCAGAAATTTCCAGCCAAGTAATGTAAAAAAATATCAGGCATTGCCTTAACTTTCAAAATTGCCTTACCACTGATTTAAGTAAGATAGACTTAGAAATACACTTAGAACTTAAAATTGTTCAAAATAGTTGCAAAAAATCCTTCCAAATTATAATATCTATTTGTCATTTTTTGACAATGATCTTTAATATATGATTTTTGGTTATGAGGTTCCCTTTATATTATATTGAGCTATGGGTTATTTGGTAGGCTAACCATAAGCTGAGAATGATTTTTGTTTGCTAGCCAAAAATCAATTCCTAAGCTACTGTTTTTAAATAGCCAGTTAGCTGAACTTTGAGCATCCACTTCTGTTGCAGAAGAGCTCAAGTGTTTTGGCTCCATACCTATGGAGAATATACTAATAGCTAACACATGTTGAATGCTTTTCACGGACCAGGCATTCTCCTAAGCCCTTCAAATTATTTTCCCAGTTAATCATAAGAACCCTATGAATTAAGTTAGTATTGCTATCCCCATTTTCCAGATGAGAAAACTAAGACACAAACAATTTAAATTATCTGCCTTAGTGATAGAGTGGAGATTTGAACTCACCATTATGCTAAAGCAAATATCAGAGCTGAGTTATTTCTTGAAAAAAAATGCCCCAGGATGAGAAAATTGAGGCCCAAGGTGGAAATTTCTTGCTTAGGTTTATATAACTAACATGGAAGGACTTGGAACGTGCTGAGAAGAGCACGCAACACAGATTCTAGGCCAGAATGGGGTTTTATTTGATGCAGCCTTATTTCTTGTTGTGTGACCAGCAAAAATCACTTTCTCCTATTGATACTCAATATGTGACCATGCAAATATGATATCATGCAATGTTCGATCAATTTGTAGCAAATACCCAGCAAGTGCTACCCCTGGGAGTAGAATACAGCCCCTGGGGGCACTTACAGTCTAATGAGAGAGCAGATGGGAAAGTGGAATTATGCAAGCACTACACTGTGTCAGAGAAGTATGTGCATGGTAAAGGATGCTTTTCTGAAGACGTAGTTTGGTTTTGGAGTTAAATTTCAGAAATGTAAATAATTCAGTATGATTGCAGTGAGGTATGTGGGGCAGGTCCTACATGTCATTCTAAGTAGTTTAAACTTGGACATGCACGCTATGGGAAGTTATTCAAGAATTTTAAGCATGGGGTGATCTATTCAGTTTTACATTTAAGAAAGTTTACACTGCTGGCAACAGAAAGATGGCTTGAAGGTAACACCACTAAAGATAAGAGACTGTAAGAGTTCAAAGGAGCAGCAATATGCTGAAGTAAGGCAGAGGTGGATGCCAGGGAGCAATTGGAAAGGTTTGAGAGGTATTTAGGAGGTAGAGTCAAATGAGCCTGGTTATTAGATATGATGAGACTCAAGATTATGAAGACTTCATAAGTTCAACTTCCCTCTTGTGGGCTGGTGGACAGTTGAATGGTGATATCATTCAAAAAGATGGGAAACTGATGTGGGCATATTTTGAAGAGAAAACAGTACATTCTTCCCTTCATATATATAGTTTGGTGAGTAAGTGAGAGATCTAGGTTTCCAAGAGGCTGTTTGACACGTGGGTCAGGAACTCTGGGGAGATACCCATCCCATAAGCACAGATTTGAGTCATCCCTGCCAAAGCCATGAGCATGTCATCTCCAAGGACAATGAATGAAGTGAGAAGGAAGGGAGATAGGACCCTGAGAGACATTGACATTTTGAAGGAAGGCAAATGAGGGGCTAGCAAAAGGCCCAGAAAAATTTCATACAAAACAATCAGGAAGGGAACTGGGGAGAAGAGTGTTCTGCAAGCAAATGGATGGAAAAGCTTTAAGAAAATGTTTGTTTAGAGGGTTGAGTGCTCCTGAGACACCAGGATGACCAGAGGTGGCAATTAGAATTGCACAAGTGACCCTGGTGGGGCGAGTTCTGTGGAAGCATTTGTCAGGGTAAAAGCTAAAATGCAGGTGATGGGGAGCAAATGAGACATGAGACAGGGAGCCAAATAACTCAAGTTGCTTTCCCATGGCAACAAAGCAAAGTATGAGACCAGGCAGTAGTTAGAAGAGGCCATAACATAAAGGGAAGATCTAAAATAGGAGATAGTGAGCATGCTTCTGACCTCCAGACAAGAAGTCAGCAGCAAAGGATGGTTGATTCTATAGGAGAGAAGTTTAATTAATGGAGTGAGGAGGTAGAACCGGGTGAGCTCCAGAGCATAGGTGCAAGAATCAAGGTTAGCTCAAACAAGGACTAACTTAAAAAAATACTTATCAAAGTTACAGATATAATATACATATGTATAATGTCTATCGATCTAGATATAGTATCAATCTAATAGTACAGTAGTGGATGATGTAAAACAATAGTCCTCTCTACCATCCTCTATCCCCGTTCTATTAGAAAGAAGGGATGTTTTCATATTAAAATGAATTCAGGGTCCAGCGCGATAGTCGGGCGGGGCGCCGGGCGGCTCCGGGGCGGGCGGCTGGGGGACGCTCGGTCCTCCCCGTGCCCCTCCGGTGCCGCCAGCGCCAGCTTCACCGGCGCGAATCCCTCGCGGGCCCCCGGCTCCTGGGCAGGTGTCTCCGTGAGGAGAGGACGCGGGCCCCCAGTTCCGAAGCCGCCATTGACATTTCAGCTAGGAGGTGCAAGAACCAAGTCCTGACCAGTGGAGTTCATGCCGCATTCTGTTTTTGAGATCTGTTTTCTGATCCAGGCAAGATTTGGATGCAAAGGAGGGAATAAAAGTCCATCTGCTTAGTGGCAAACCCACCTGCTTCAACTGCGCATTTGTCCTTTTTTCTTCATAACAATTTTTATGGCTGCTGATGAAATCCCTCTCCACTAAAACTGTGAATTTATTTGAATGAGAATCCTAATGTGCTTGACCCTGTTTTCCTTCTTACAATTTCCATATGAAAACCAGGCATTCATAAATTATTAGGAGAAATAATATAATTGAGAATGTTAAACAAAAGATGTACTCTTTCAAATCTGTGGAGATGCTTAGAACTCTGAGATGTACAATGTTTTTATTTACAGCTTAGTGCAGAAAAAAATATATGAAGACATAGCACTGAACATATATTCAATATTGCTTTTACAATATTGCTTCTCACCTAAAGGATAAGAATAAATTTCCTACTTTCCATATTAAAATGGGTTCATTGTTTTATATTGATTATGTAAATAATATACCTTCAATGGAAATAATTTCAATAGTTTATACAAATATGAATAAATACAACATATAAATGTATAGATTTATGTATAAATTAATAGTTAAAACAAATACAAATATAAAAATAAAGTTTTCTTAAAATCGAACCTCCTAAAATAATCACATTGAGGGGAACTTTTTTTATATGTGCTATTTTTTCCCTACTCTTCTTTGCCCCACATTAGCTTTATGCTACTTTACCGTATGAATCCCTGTTAACATCCTAGTGGGTGGCCTTCTATATAGTTCTATATTTATGTAAATACACAAACACACACACACACACACACACACACACACACACACCTTTTGTTGGTCATCGTTTAACCCCCCCCCCAAATAGATTATGCAATATGCATGTCCTTCTTGTATCTTGCTTTACTTAATAATGCATTGTGGAATCACTCTGAGTCATCTGGTATTTCTCTAATTCATTCTTTTGCTATGTAATATTCCAATACAAGGCTATATTTGCTATATTTAAACATTCCTTTCTTAAAGAACATTCACTTTCAGTCCACTACAAACAGCTCTGCAATAAATGTCATTGCACATATGCCCTTCTATATTAGTACTTGTATTTCTATGGAATAGATTACCAGAGTAAAATCACAGGATCAATGGGTTTTTTTTGTTTTAATAGCTGTTGCCCAGTTGCCCAGTGTGTGAGGTGTGGTGCTCCTTCGTGTACCTTCCTGTACTGCAGAAGCCAGAAGGCAAAAACCTGCACTTCCCAGAATCCATTGCAGCCAGAATGTGACTTCACATTGGCCAATCTGATCCAGGCAAGATTTGGAATACGGAAGTGAAGTGGAGACCTCAGTTCTGCTGCTGCCTATGAAATTTTTCGCTGGAATGTAAGGACATGGAAATGTTTGTGTATGTTTGTTTTCCTGAAGTAGCACCAGCAAATGTCCCCATGTCGAGAAATACATCAAATGTCCAACAATAGAGGGAAAATTAAGTTGTAGAAGAGTCAGATGATGGGTACTATGCACCAATGGAAATAAATGAGCTAAAACTACTCATATCAACCCCAAATATCTCAATAACAGACTCTGGAGGCAAGGAAGGTCATAAAGAACGTACACAGTGTGGCTGACACGGTGCCCTCCCGCTGTCCCTTTAGCTCTCCTGACTGTAGGCAGCTGTGCTGGGCTCCAGCGGTGGCCAGTGGGCCATCAACAGGTTGCAATGAGGGGCCTCGGCTTTTCTGCCTCAGGCTTCTCTCAGAATCACAGGAAACCACTCAGCTCACGCAAGGGAGTTAAGCCCCTCACAGCAACCCTTATTAGGCAAATGGAGATAAAGTCACTGACTAATGCCCCATCTCTTTCCCTTTGGTCTGGTGGACCAATTTTGAATAGTTTTACACATTTTCACAGAGGGCACACAATAGGGCTGTGCCTCAGCTGCCCACAGCAATAATCTGCTCCATAATGTGCTTTTATTTGCTTTCTCCCTTCTCTCTACCCTCTACACTTTTGCTTCCCAGGTTCAGTTCCAAAATAGACTACCTGCACCCAAGTCCTTCTCTCAGGCATTGCTTTCAAGGAAACGCAAACTGTGACAGTGTGGTTCCATTTGTGTGCAGTTCAAAAACAGGTAATATTAAGTATCATATAGGGAGATATGCATGTGAGATAAACTATGAAGAAAACCAAGGGAATGGTTAATATACGATTAGTGTAATATGCTCACCCCTGGGAGAAGAGAAAGAGCTATATTCTGGGTAGGACATACAGTGGTTTCAAAGGTGCTGGTCATGTTTTATTCTTTAATTTGTGTATTAGGTACATACACCTGTTTCATTACCTTGTTAAATTTTTGGTTCTCAACTTTTTAGTCTCAGGAATCCAGTATACCCTTAAAAATGATTGCAGATTCCAAAGGACTTATGTTAATGTGAGTTTTAGCTAATGATATTTACTGTATTCAAAATGAAAACTGAGCTATTTGTGTTTATTTGAAAATTATAGTAATAAGCTCATTACCTGGTCACATAAATAATTGATTTTTATGAAAATAGCTATTTTCCATAACAAACACCAAACAAAGCAAAACAAAACTGAGGAAAGTGAAATCACTTTTCATTTTTCCAAATCTCTTTAATGGCTGGCTAAATAAAAGACAGCTAGAGTCTTATATCTGCTCTGTCTTTCTAGTGAGTCTATCGAATTATACAATTTGAAGAATATGAAGCAATTTGGTGCAGTTAGAAAATGGATGAGTATTTTAGTAGCTTTTTAAAAAAATTTAACTGTGTATATTCTTTGATACTACATCCAAACTTGACAAGTGGTAATTTCTAAAAGGTTAGTTGTAGTTTAGTATCTGAAACTATATCATTGAACTTTTAATACAATGTTACAGTGAAATCCATTGGTTGTCTTGCACTTTGAATGGATCTTTTACCCATGAACTATTTTATGACATCATGCATTGGTCATTTGGAAACTAATGGTTCACTGAGTTATGCAGATCTAAACGTTGCCACATTTCATTCTACATAAAAAAAAAAATCACATTTATCAATAACCACCAATGTCATAAAAAAAGTCTTTAAATATTGGAAACCGTCAAGCTCATAATGTTGAATACAGGTTTTCCAAAATTCTAATTATTTCCTTGAAAGCTCAGGTTCTGCAATTTGCAACCAATACTGTCAGTTGTTTTTCTTGAAGTGACAGGCTCACTTCGTTCCTGCTTAAGAAAACGTCTGTCTGCCAGATGCCCATGCCTAAATAATCATAGTTGTCTGTCAGTCGTTCTTTCCAGTACAAATCATGCTATTTGAGCAAAGCAGCTAGTTCAGCTCACAACACAAACAGCTACACAGTGCTTCCCCTCAAGACAACCGTCATACTTCCCCTGGGTAGCAGAACTGCTTGTGCCTGTGTCCCATCTCATTATGTGTTCCTAAGTCAAGATTTAGTAAAGTTAATAATTTTTACAGCGTTATCAAGGACATTCTTAAGCGAAGCTGGCATTCCTCTATCTGAACGTGTGTATTGATGGAGAATATAGTGACTACAAATACCGTTTGGTGCCACTGCTTCGGTTCAGGCCCACCATTGTTTTTTGTGTCATGGGCACAAATGTCAGCACAGTGAAAAAGGCAAAAAATGTCTCAGTATTGTTATGAAAGTGGTTTTGGACCCCTGAAAGGGTCTCAGGGAACTCTAGCCCAAGCTTTAAGAACTTTAAGTTGTATATATATTATATACACCTTTTTAATATATATGTATGTCCCAATAATGAAAAATACAAGTCAAGTTCCTGTGCTGTGAATAGACATTTTGTGTCTCATTTCCTTTGTTAGTTGGATAAAAAGCAGAGTTCTGGTTGAATGGGCTCCCTCTTTTCTCCTGTGGCAATCCTACCAAATACTACCACTTCCTTCTCCTCCCCCAAGTCATGCAAGCATTTGGCCTTTTTTAAAATTAATAAACAATATTTTCAGAGCACTTTTAGGTTCACAACAAAATTGAGTGGTAAGTACAGCTGGTTCCCATATACTCCCTGTCCCCACACACAACAACCTTCCCCACTATTGATATGCTGTACCACAGTGGTACATATGTCACAGTCGATGAACTAACACTGACACCTTGTTATCACCTGAAATCTATAGTTTGCATTAGGGTTCACTCTTGTTGCATGCTCTGTGGGTTTTGAAAAAATAATAAAAACACGTATCCACAATTGTACTATCATACAGAATAATTTCACTGCTCTAAAAACTGTGCTCTGTCCATTCATTCCTCCTTCTCCCTGGTCCTTGGCAATCGCTGTTCCTTTCATGTTTCTATAGTTTTGTCTCTTTAAGAATGTCATTTAGTTGGAATTGTATAGTATGTAGCCTTTTCTGATTAGCTTCTTTCACTTACTAATATGCATGTAAGTTTCCTCCCTGTTTTTCATGGTTTGATAGCTCATTTATTTTGAGCCTTTCATTGTCTAGATATATCACAGTTTATGAATCCATTCACCAACTAAAGGAAATCTTGGTGACTTACAAGTCTTGGTAGTTATGAATAAGCTGTTATGTACATCCTTGTGCATGTTTTTTGTATGGATATAAATTTTCATTTCATTTGAGTAAATACCAAGGAGTGTGACGGCTGAATCATATGATAAGAGTATGTTTGGTTTTGAAAGAAAACTCTGAACTGTCCTCCAAAGTGGCTGAACCATTTTGTATTTCCACCAGCAATAAGTGAGCATTCTTGTTGCTCCATATCCTCATTAGCACTTGGTGTTGTTAGAATTTTAGATTGTGACATTCTAACAGGTGTGTAGTGGTATGTCATATTGTTGTTTTAATTTGCATTTCCCTTATGACAAATAAATATTGAACATCTTTTCATATGTTTACTTGCCATCTGTGTATCTTTTTTGATAAACTACCTTTTAGGTTTTTCACCCCTTTGTAAAATTGGGCTGCTCATTTTCTTATTGGATTTTAAAAGTTCTCTGTATATGTTACATAGCAGTCCTTTATCAGATGTGTTTTTGCAAATATTTTCTCCCAGTCTACGGCTTATCTTCTCATTCTCTTGGCATTGTCTTTCACAGAGTCGAAGTTTTACATTTTAAGTAGTCCAGTTTATCAATTATTTCTTTCACAGATCATGCCTTTGTTGGGGTACTTAAAAAGTTATCCCTCTACTCAAAGCCAGTGAGGTTTTCTCCTATGTTAGCTTCTAGGAGCTTTATAGTTTCGTGTTTTACATTTAGGTCTGTGATCCATTTTGAGTTATTTTTTTGTGAAGGGTGTAAAGTCTGTGTCTAGACTCATTTTTTTGAATGTGAATGTCCAGTTGTCTTAACAACATTTGTAGAAAAGACTATCTTTACTCCATTGTGTTGCCTTTGTTCTTTTGTCAAAGATTAGTTAACTGTATTCATATGAGTCTAATTCCAGGCTCTCCATTCTGTTCCATTGATCTATCTATTCTTTTGCTAATTCCACACTGCCTTGATTGCTGTAGTTTATAGTAAGTCTCAATGTCAAGTAGTGTATGTAAATCCTCCAACTTTGTTCTTGTCATTCAATAATGAATTAGCTATTCTGGGTCTTTTACTTTTCCATTTAAATTTCTGAATTAGTTTCTCAATATCCACAAAATAACTTGCTGGGCTTTTGACTGGAATTGCATAATGCATTGAATTTGTAGATGAAGTTGAGAAGAACTGACATCTTGATGATATTGAGTCTTCTTATCCATGAATGTGAAATATCTCTCCATTTATTTACCTCATCTTTGATATCTTTCATCAAAGTTGTAGCTTCCCTCATACAGATTTTATATATATTTTATCAAATAACATTTGACTTTTATACTCCTAGAAAGCTTATAACTTTTTGACCCAGACAGTTTGAGTCCACCTTTTTGACTTGAGAATATTTTGACAAAGCTTAAAAACTTGGTTTTTAACTCCAGAGTTTTATATTACTGAATAAATAAATGAAAATTTTTAGTAGGTGTCTTCCCAACATGTTTACTAAGAAGGTGTTAAAAAAAGTCTGGAGAGTCATCTCATAGATGAGCTGAGGAATGAAATGGTGGTCAAGGATACCTATTGTAGACATAACTATTTTAACCTAGTCACTTTAAAATGTTGGTAATGACATGGCCCATGTCAAAAGGAGTGCACCCAGATGTCCTGTTTGGGTTACTATTGCTGTGAAAATGCAAGTTGGAGCTGGAATCTAGTCTGAGGGTAAAATCCAGTGCAGCTCAGGTGCTCCAATTGGTAAGCCCCAGAATATACAAATAACGGTTCTTGGATTCTGTAACTATGAGGATATCATTTCATATTGTGCCATGAATCAGAAGCTGCAGCAATTTCTACCCTTGTTTCTTTTATCTTTGATGTTGCCTGACTCTCAGATAATTGTGACACTATTTATGTCTTCCAGCTCATGCATTTCATATCTCCCATTTGTTGCTAGAGTGAATATTTCATGTGGATTTCTAGTATCACTTTTAGTGATTCATAATCACATTCTACAAAGCAACATTTTCCATGCTTGGTTTCAGCTCCAGTGTAGTATTTTTGGAGAGCTTGTTCAATTAGTTTTGGCTTTTCATGAGGCCAAAAATATTCCAACCACTCACAAACAAAAGCAATAATAAATTGGTGGGTAGATGTTATGATTTAACCATGTGTTTTGTTCTGACTAAGAAAATCTCTTGGGTAATTTTGGAAAACCAGTTAAAAAGTAATGAATTTCTAAGTGATTAAGGATTATATTTGTATATGAAACTATCGTTTCTACCATGATATTTCCACTTCTTTTAGACATTTTTAACCCTAATTTTAAAATGTAAAATCACATAATATTATTTAAAATAACAATGTAGTCCTATAGTCAATTAATTTATGACAAAGGAACCAAGAATATACAATGGGAAAAGGAGAGTCTTTTCAATAAATGGTGTTGGGAAAACTGGACAACCACACACAAAAGAATGAAACTGGACCACTATCTAATACCATACACAAAAATTAACTCAAAATGGATTAAAGATTTCAATGTAAAAACCTGAAACCATTAAACTCCTAGAAGAAAACACTGCTTCTTGATATTGGTCTCAGTGATGATTTTTTTCATTGACACCCAAAACAAAGATGACAGAAGCAAAAATAAACAAGTGAGACTACATCAAACTTAAAAGCTTTTACACAGCAAAGAAAACCATCAACAAAATGAAAAGGCAACCTCCTGAATGGGAGAAAATATTTGCAAATCATATATCTGATAAGGGGTTAATATCCAAAATATATCAGGAACTCATATAATTTAATAGCAAACAAACAAGCAATCTGGATGAAAAATAGGCAGAAGATCTGAATAGACATTTTTACAAGGAAAATGTACAGATGGCCAAAAAGTACATGAAACAATGCTCCACGTCACTAATCATCAGGGAAATGCAAATTAAAATTACAATGTGGTATCAATTCACACCTATTAGAATGGCTATTATCAAAAAGACAAGAAATAACAAGTGTTGTTGAGGATGTGGAAAAAAGGAACCATTGTACACTGTTGGTGAGAATGTAAATTGGTGCAGCCCCTATGGAAAATAGTATGGAGGTTCCTAAAATATTTTTAAATAGAACTACCATGGGATTTAACAATTCCACTTCTGGGTATTTAGCCAAAGTAAAACAAAACACCAACTCGAAAAGATATATGCACCTCCATATCAGTGCAGCGTTATTTATAATAGCTAAGATATGGAAACAACCTGTTTTCAACAGTGGATGAATGGATAAAGAAAATGAGGCATATACACACAATGGAATATTATTCAGTGATAAAAAGAATGAAATCCTGATATTTGCAACATGGGTGGACCTGGAAGGTAGTATGCTCAGTGAAATAAGTCAGAGAAAGACAAATACTGTGTGATCTCACTTATATGTGGAATCTAAAGAAAAATAATAAAATATAATAATAATAAAATAAACCAAGCTCATAGATACAGAGAACAGATTGGTGGTTGCCAGAAGTGGGGGTGAGAGGTGGGCAAAGTGGGTGAAAGGGGTCAAAAGGTACAAACTTCCAGTTATAAAATAAATAAGTTATGGTGATATAATGTACAGCATGGTGACTATAGTTCATAACACTCTATTGTATATTTGAAAGTTGCTAAGAGAGTAAATTTTAAAAGTTCTCTTTACACCCAAAAATTCTGTAACTATCAATGTGGTGACAGATGTTAACTAGACTTACTGTGTGATGATCATTTTGCAATATATACAAGTATCAAATCATTATCTTATACACCTGAATCTAATATAATGCTGTATATCAATTATACCTCAATTAAAAAAGAATGTATTTCTATAAATTTCTTTGTCTGACTACAGTATTTCTAGATACATGGGGTTAGATTTTAGCTCAAGCTATTCATTGTAGATAATTGTGCCTGGCTGGCTTTTACTATTGCAGCTTTAGAGTTGCAGAGCTGTATTTAATGTACTTTTTTCCTTTATTATTGTCTTTGTTTATGGGTTCTGCCCATTTTTGTAGAGCTTCCTCTCTCCTTTTTTACAGTGACCCGTCACTGTTTTACAGAACACATCTGGAACCTAAAAAACATCCCTGTTAATGGACATTCACTATTCACGACTCATTTTCCATGAGTTCTGCAATGATGTTGTGGTTTAATACTGACTAACAAACAGTTCTCAGAATATTCTGATTCTGCAGAAATTCAGCAAAGAGACTGAGGCTCCATCTCCATGGTATTTTGATACCTGTCAAAGAACACCAAGTCAGTGAAACCAACAATTTTTTCTGAGATGTTTCACTTCTTAAATGGTGGTTTTACTGATTTTGAATGCTTAAAAAATAATTATTTCATCTTATCAATTTCATAACAGCTAGATCCTAGAGATGACAAGGTTTCATGTCTCTTGTGCCTCTTAATAAGAAACCAAGTGTTTTATAACATTGAGAGGTAGCAAAATATAGCAGGAAAGACCTTGGTTTTAAATGAGAAGCCCCAACTTTCAAATTCCATTTCTGCAACATACTAGCTCTTTGACCATGAACAAGTTGTTTAACCTAAGCTTCAATTTCTATTGAAATTGGGCTCTTTGGCTTACATAGCTATTACAAAAATCAAATATTAGTTACTGTATAGTGAGACTAGCGCTGACATTAATCATGGCACATGAATCAGACTGCAAGGTTCTCTAGTTCTAAAATCGTCATGTGTCTTTTCTTCCTAATGAGGTTCAAACATCTTCCCTGTGAGCAGGTTAATATCATATGTCTCTTGGTATTCCACAGTGCTCAAATCAGGGTTAGCATATGTACGATGAAAAATATTTCTTGAATTTTATGGAGGTAATCCCATGAAGAAAAAGGACCCAAGGAATGAGCATCATGAGTTACATGTTCATACCATGGTTATGCCACTAATTTTGAATGTGTTCATTTGTCACTCAAGTCTATGTTTCCTTATTTGAAGAACAAAGTTAGCTCAACTGGCTAGAGGTCCCCTAGGAATGTGTCTTATATTGAACCTGGGTGGAGCCCCCATGAGCTTTCTCTGGAAGTCTCCAACTAGGTCACTTCCTATTGCAGAAGTAGAAACTGCTTATTTCAAAGGCAAAGAGTCTGTGAACCTTCTAGCCCACTAATTCTTGCAGAGAATATTGGTATCTGGATGTAACAGTTCTTCATCCTTATTTCTCAAACACCAAAATCTGCTTTTCTCACCAAATGAAAGGCAATTACCAATTCCTTCTCTTTTCCACTTCAGCTATGGTCTCGCAGAAGGCAGGGCACAAGCTTGCCTCTGACCCTGAGTGAATCCCCACAGTAGCTCTCAGTAGAGTAATTAAATGCAAATCAGACCCTCTTTTCTGTCAAACTCATAATCTTATTTGATCTTGCCTATTTCAAGGTTGCATGTAGGGTATGTTCTTATAAGTATAAATCAAACCTGTTTGAACTCTGTCTTGGGAAGATGGCAAATGATCAACACCAAATTCTCTATCTTTTCCACAGCTATTTGTATTGAAATTGTGGCAAAAGTCTCTTTCTTTCAGTCAGACAGCTTCTCAGCATTCATCCTTTTCTATGATTTCTTATTTAGAAAGCTCTCCAAATGTTCCTTTCCACCAGACCCTGGTGCCCATGATGTAATAGACCCAGGAGGGGAAGAGGTGGTAGTCGAGGGGATTCCATATGAACTACATTCCTACCTTTCTCAGATTTCTCTACCTCTGTGCCCATACATCTGACACTAGACATATATTTGCATCATTACCTTCATCAAGGAAATGTTCTACCTTGCTGAGATATAGGGCTTGAAGATCAGTCATTTCCAATCATACTTTGATACAGACTGACATCTCGTGGTCAGAATTCATTCACTCACTCATTCAACAAATGTTTATTGAATGGTTACAACCTCTTAGGCCCTGTGCAAAGGGCCTCTTGTACTTAGTTTAATTTTGTCCTTGCTTCACGGTATTTCAGGCTCCTCCTCTTCTTTCCTCCAAGTTCCCACTAAAGTAGTATCTTATTTTTGTCCTTGACATTATGCTTTTTGACTCCAGAGTAGACCTAAGAATGGGGGTCATATTCCCAAGTTTGAGAAGACAAGGATGGTTAACACTAGGAATGGACAAAAGGGGCTGGACCTTGGCAGCCAACCTGCCAAAGACAATGGGCAGTGGCCCAGCTGCCTCAGCTGACGTAGATGCTCACAGTTGCCTGCAGAGAACGCTGAAGGTCTTGCCACTCTCTGGCTCTAAAGTTCTCGGTCATAAACCATCTCATGCCCACCCTCCATGATAGAGGGAACGGAAAATGACCTTACATGCTTCTGAAGGTTTTTATTTTGGTAAGACCATTTAGCCTGAGATCTACCATCTTTACAGATTTTTAAAAAGTATATAAGGTAGTATGGTTATCTGTAGGGACAATGTCGTACAGAAGAGCTCTAGAACTTACTAATTTTGCATAACTGAAAATTTATACCCATTGATTCACCTGTTCTCCTCATCTTAGATCTTGACCTTTCCTTCCAGGTCTGGTGACTCAGCTTTTTGCCATAATTTTGGCTACTCTAATGTTGGCCCTGATCATCATCAGAATCCTAGAAGTTTCAAATCCTGCTTCAAGAAAAATTTGGATACACTGGGGAAAACTAACAGCCTTTCATGGTAATAAGAGTTTACTCCCTTCAGAATGCCAGCAAATGCTATGAGAGTGAATGCAAGAGCTCCCAAACATTTCTTATGCTCAGGGGCAAGATGCCCTCCTACATCCCCAAAACCTAAGGTGAAACACACAAATCAGCTGGCAAGCTGTCCTGAGCTCCATCTGGTAAGCACGGTAAGGGTACGGCTTGGCATCCTGTTCGCAGTTCTGTGCCACACAGCACCTGCCACCAGCCTTTGTGTCTCCACAGGTGGAAAAATGTTCCTGCCATCCTGAGCAGTGCAGCTGACCCTCTGGGTGACCTGTTATGACAACCTGACAGCAGACCGGCTGGACTCTCCAGACTGTCACCAAATATGTCATGGAATGCCTCTCAGGCTCAATAATTTAATTTTCTTTACATAAAATAAAGAGTTGGATTGTGGTTCTCTTTCTCTCCCCCCATGCACCATTTACTGATAAGGAAAACTTGAGGTGGTCAGAAAGACCCTGGAGTCTTCAGACTCTAGTGCCCATTCTCCACTGTGGTATGTGCGGGGCAGAAGTTCACCCCCTCTGTGATGACTAAGTATTTATTTACTTATTTATGTATTTTTATTGAAGTATAGTTGATACACTATATTATATTGGTTTCACATATGCAACACAGTGGTTCAGCAATTACACCCATTATTAAATCCTTACTCCAACTAATGTAGATATTATTTGTCAACATAGAAAGATGTTACAGAACCATTGGCTATATTCTCCATGCTGCATTTCCATCCCCATGACCAGCTTTTATTATGATTGTCCCTTGCTTTCCTTTTAAAGAATACCTTTTTTTTTTAAAGGGAATCTGATAGGAAACCCCAATATAGAAAAAAGACCAAAGTGGAAGTTGTTTGAATGAAATCGAGGGTGGGTGATGGACATGGGCTGGAGCATTTCTGCTTAACTTTCATTATTCCACCCATTTAAAAAACTCCACTTAGCTCCGTGGGATTCAGTTTGACAAACACTGAAATCTCTGGCCTAGATATTCTCTAGTCTTCAAGTTGCATGAAGGCAAGAGTCTGCCTTGGCCATCCCTGAATCTTCAGGGCCTAGGATGGCTCTGGCACATAGTAAGAACACACACACAGTAGGAATGGATGAATGTATGAATACAAGATTTTTCAGATGCCATGCAATGTATCTATTTCAGAATATAGCTTCCCATGACCAGCAGAGGTGAGTTTTCAGCACTTACCTCCCCTTTGACCATACCCTGTAACCGTCTACCCTATATCTTCTCTCTGAACACATATTAAGGCTCAGCCTTAGCTTCCCTGGGATTGCATCTAAAGTATCAAATGTAAATGTCTCCCAGATGGGGACACAGCTTGTTTATACAGGAAAAATTATTTCAACACAGTGTCCTCCTTTACAGCAAAACCCAAGGAAAATGCTGAGTAGTAGAATTCCTTGCCTTTGCATTAGGGAAGAAATTAAAACCTATTCCAGTTCTTTCTCTGGTTCTATGTAAAAACAAAGCTTTTCTTCCCAAGCTTGAGGCTCAGTAGAAAAAAATCTAATCCTGATTTATACTTTTCCTGAGCTCCCAAATAAGTACAGGTGATTTTGAAATGTATTTTTTTTCTCTTGTTTCCTTAAACTGGAGCCAATCAGAGATGAAGGAGTATTCACATGCCAGTTTGAAATGGCTGGGAGAGGTATAAACCATGCGTCTCTTCACTGTTCCCTTTCCATCCTCTGCCCTGAAAAGGGGCTAACGCTAAGAGTGGATCCTGCCGGCTCAGAGAAGGCTGGATGCTTTCCCTGGACACCAGAGAAAGCTTTCAGGTGGCAGATTCACCAAGGAGCCTGCTAGTTGCTTGACTTCATTGCTGTTTATCACTGTGTCTGATTCTTTGAAAAATGTTCTGTATTTACTCACCTAATACTATTTTTATTGGCCTGTCAGAATGTGGGGGAGAGACGAGGGGAATTCATTTCATGTGTTGTGGAACATTATTACGGTAAAATATTAGGACAAGTCTATACCTTCCTCCTTTGAAAAATAAGATACAAAACCAATTAAAGTTAAGTGATTACTGAAATGCATCTAATTAGTTATTAACTTACACACATCAAACCATGATGGTAGCTTTCACAGCAGAAATCCTGTTTGGTGTTGATACAGAAGATAATTGATATCACAGCAGCCTGTACTTCTCAGGCAATTGCTTAAGAAAGCACCTTCACAGCTCAGAGCCTCCTCTCCCTTTGGGTTGGGGTACATTTTTGTCAGTCTGACAAGATCTGTCACATATTATCAGACAATTGATCACCGACTCCTTGCAAGTCTTAATCCATCGTTTGATCACACATCAAGAAAAATTGCTTTTTATGTCTTACATCTTGGCCATGAGAAAGGGGAAGGAAGCAGACTTAGGCTTCCGGCTCCAGCTCATTACTTTTTTGCAAATGATAGATGGGTTCACTAGGCAATTTAACTTTAAAATGATCTTTTCCCCCTTCTCAAATAAGCAAATAGAAGGAGCTTTGCAGCACAAGCTGAGGAATGGGAGTTTTCCTGCTGTTCCTTTTGTTATCTCCATAGCTGGTGCCTCTGTGTGGATAGAGGCGTGGATGGTTAGTAAATATGTATTTACTTAGCATTACTGCATCTACTTCTAAATAATGGGACTTAAAGTGGACACACACAGAGAGACTGACTTTCACTCTCCAGGACTAGCTATAATCATTTTACACAATTCTTTTAAAGCTCTTATATATAATTTGAAATGACTTCTAGAAAAAAAAAAACTGAGTATTACATAATGATACCCTAAAACCAATTCTTAAAAAAAAAAATCATCGCTTCTTTCTACCAAGAATCTGGTTATATATTACTGTCAAAATCCTGACTTTGTGTACACAGCAGTATACATTTTAACTTTCTCAGAATGGGACAAAACTGAATAATGCAGGAATGAGCTCTGTTTCTAATAGTGTCTGCTTTTTAATATCAAAAATAAAAAGTATTTGTAATTACTGATAAGAGAATAGCTAAAATTTCATTTTTTCAGGGATCCTATTTAAATTGTCAACATACACAGAAACACTCTGGTGATCTGTAAATAGTATTTCCAAAGTTCACAGTGTTCAAAGATCCAATTGTGCCCTTTGAAGTCAGGAAGAAAAACCCCCAACTCCCCACAATTTTTTCTTCTACCTGCCCTCCACTAAAAACCTCCCCGGGAATCCTTTACTATTGTAACTTAGAGAGACAAAGAACTGAGATTCAGTCTTTGTGTGCATAAGTGAAATGAAAGGTGCTCAGAGATATGTGATCAGTACTTTTCCTGTGTCATGGCAATTCAGTGAGGTAATAGGATTTCCAGACACTCGCCGCAGAATTGTATAGTTAAGCTGTATGTGGCTGGCCTGCAAGCATTTGTCAATAAACTGAAAACTCTATAAGGCCATGGCTGCCACTCAACCCCTCGCATGGTGTGTGTCAGGCGCAGAAATAATGCTCCAAATAATATTTGTTCTGATAACATGCACATAGGTTCTTCAGCTTAGCTTGTGCCAATGTCAGTTTCCTGGTATTGATCATCATACTTATCTAAGATGTTGTCATGGGGGAAAGTGGACCAAAATTACATGGGAGCCCTCTGTTCTCTTTCTGCAACTTTCAGGTGGGTCTAAAATTGTTTCAAAGTAAGGTCTTAAAAGGCATTTATTGAAAAGAGAGTGAATGTCTAATCTTTTAAGCCTGCCGCGTGTGCTGCTGATTTGAGGCACTGATGCCTTAGGGCTGCTCCTGAGTCACTTTCTTCTTTTCTTCTTGCACCTCATTCCCGCTTCGAGCCCTCTGCAACATGCTAGATTCTGGTCCCACCACAGGTCACTCTGGATGTACTCCTTGTATTTGATCTTCCCCAGTGTTTGGCTGCTAGCTCTCCGTGAGGAATTCTGACTTAGACTTACCTCCCAGATATCTCTCTTTCCCCCAGTGCATCCTTCCTGTTGGTGTTGCCCCCTTCTGTTGGCCCAGTCTCCTTCCTGCCCGGCTAGCGTGTGTGCGTGTTTGTGAGGGGAGATGGGATGTGCAGACTGGAAGTGGTGAGGGGTGAGGTTGAGATTTAGTCTGCAGTAACCTGCATTCCTGAAAGATATTTCATTTTATGAGGAACAATTTCTTGCTGGGAGAAAATCTACCTAGTTCATCAGATCCATCAATTTGAACTCCTCTGCTTCCCTGTTTATTTTGTGAAGATACTATGAGAGCCTTCAAAGGTTAGCTTGCTCCTGTACTCACTGCTCGGTATCAAGAGCACAATCCTTGTCTTCATAAATGACAGAGGGAATGGACTTAAGACTACATCCTGAGAACAAACAGCACATTCTGTGCATTTTTCTCATTACTGATTTGCCATTGGGGAATCCTTTGGGACCTCCATGACAACTCCCCAGCACACTATCGTACAAGGGACAAGAGAGCACCATGGTTAATAACACAGGTACTGGCACCACATTGTCTTGAGTCCAGCTCTATTTTCTAGCAGCATGACTGAGTTACTTAATCTCTCTGTATCTTAGTTTTGCCACCTGTAAAATGGGGATGATAATTGTGCCTAACTCACAGGGACCTTGCGAGACTTACAAGAGTTAGTATTTTGAGAGGCACCAAGACTTGCCCATGGTTGGCAAGTCTTGGTGAATTCGAGGACAGTGAATTACTGTCCTCGAATGCCTATTCTACTTCTTTTCCCTGGAACCCCCTCTACTGCCTCCCAAAAGTTTGATAGGGTAAGTTATGCTTAGAAATATGAATTAAAAAAAATTGTTTGAACATTTCCACAAACTTCTGAAAGTAATAGAAGATAATAAATGGAGTCTCAGAAATCAGGTTGGAAATTATCAGCATCAAAGAAGACATCTGATACAGAGTCACTCAAATTTATGAATCTACTGACCAAATCCCTGAATGAAGGCTGGTGTAGAAATTCTGGTGAGCAGTATGGAGATGTGGCCATAGACCTAGAACTTCTTGTATTAGATCTCTCCTTGTAATTTACAGTGCTCTGTCTGACCTGGGGAGGCTGGGGTGGGTCTGGATTAAGCTAGATGTCACATTGCTGAGAAAGATAGGCTTAGAAGTATGGCTGGTTGTTTCCTTTGTTTTACTAGCAAATACAAACTGAATATTGACATTTGGCTGGCCCTAGCTCCCAAGCATTAAATGTGGTGTTTAGAGCCACCAAACACAGACGTACACACATCTATAGAAGGGAACTGTGATTTCTAAAGTTCCTCGGTTTTCCTGATCTTTTCAGGAGTGAGTACTATCTATCAACACTTGAACTAACGGCACCCCAATCTCAGGCAAATGGAGTCCAATCAATCTCACCCTTTGCAATCAGAGATACAAAGGAGTGAAAACTTTTTGCCCCAGTCCTCTCTCATTAACTTTGGAGATGCAGATTAAAATTCATCCTTTGGTAGTATTTATTAGGTTTGTATGATCTGCTGGTCTGCTTTCCAAGAAGCATTCAGAACAAACAATGAGTTATAGCTAAAACCTATGTGAGCAAGCAAGAGACCACATTAGAGGAGATAAAATTTAATTTTCATGTATCATAAATGAAATATCCATTAGGGACTTCTCAAATGACCTTCAGGTTCAGCAAATTCTGTATTAAAACTTCCAGGCAGGGGTGCTAGGCTGGATGACATGCATTTTAGGTACTGTAGAGGAGAAGGCCCAGCCAGCCACAGTAAACAAATGTAACTAGTTTTGGAGAAATGCTATTGACAGTAAAATTCTAATTTTACTCCAGCTCCCAGAACAGATGTACCTCCGAGTCCATAGACTGCAATACTTAACTGCAGCTACTCAGCTGTGACCTTCAGCCCCAGGCTCACTGCAATAAAATTTTCATGCAACCATATGGAAGAATATTTTAATAGAGATTTACTGTCAGTAACTGTCCCAAAGGAGCAAATAAGGAAGCTGTAACATATTGCGTACAGTAAATCAAGGGGACTTCAATGGAAAAACGAAACCTCCCGGAGGCAAGCATCTTTAAAATTACAGGCAACACTTTGTACAAATATGTGTACAAAGGACTAGATATGCACTCAGTTAAGTAGCTCAAAATGGTTTCGATTTGCAGATATATTTATTTAGAATTTATTTATTGGATTTTATAAGTGGCAAGCACTTACCTGTCAGGGCTGAATGCGTATGTATCTCCCTTCCCTGGGGCAAAACGGAAGTGAGGGAAGGGTGACTTTAACTGAAAATCTTACCCAGCCAGGGAATGTGGCAGGCAGCATTAAACTGTGCTCTCTCTTTAGCCAGGTTTACCTCAATTTGAAGTGAGGTATTAACCATAGGGACAAAATATTCCCTTAGCCAGTATATAAATACCCCTGGAAGAGTTACTTAAATGGTTAAAAATTCAGCTTAAACAATAACTGGGAAGACGTGTTGATTAAAGCTCCCAGTGGAGCAGAATACGTTCAGAGTCCTTTCCTTACATGGATGCTTGATTATACTTCAACCAACATTTTCAAATGTAAAAATGTCTCCTCTTTGTGAAGCTATAAAATGGCAGTTTTTATCTAAGTAGGTCTTGGGCTGGTCAGCATGCTCCTCTTCTCCTGACCCTGTGTTTACCTGGAGACATAAATCCCAGCACAGGGCCACGGTTGAGCTAAGAAGGAGGGCTGGCCTCTAGCATGTCCCCTGCAGAACTCCAGTGCTTCAGCTCACTTCATTACCACCACCATACCGTTCCCGTGCTTGGCTTCAGCCCTTCCTGGGAAGAGCATTTCAGCTTCAGGTAGTTGTTTCCTGAGGACAAACAGGCAGCCATCAACCCCTCTACTCAACTGATGGAAAAGCTAATGGGAGGGGCAGTAATTCAGAGATAAATAGACTGAACACTGCCCATGACAGTTCTTATTTTATGGCAGAGAGAAGGCCTAAACCCTAAAAAACTCATGTGTAGGAGATACAGCACAAATGCCTCATCCATGGTACATAATGAAGGAAGACGTCTTGACATCAAACCGAAAATCAAAATATCCAGGTGACCGTGAATAGGGGAATCAGGTGATAAATCTTGATGCTTTGCTAAATGCCTGTAAGTTGTCATATTTGACAAAGAGTGATAACAATAGAAAAATTGTCATAGCTGATGAATGTGTCATAGGCATTCCATTCTTCTGTAGAAGTGGCCCTAGTTATTGTAAAACACAGGTAACATGCATGCACGTACAGGTTTGAAACAGTTTAGTTTACATATTAAAAGTGGCTTGCATGACTAATCAGACCCTGGATGGATATTGTAATACAATAGAAAAAAAGCTTGAGATGTTAGTTCATGCTATCAGATTAACGTATAAATCGAGTTACACAGTAAATGACCAGTTCAATACCCAAGTTTCCCAGTGTTTTAATTAACATACTTTTTTCACAGTTGGATATTGTATTCCCTGAATCCTCTAACTACACTCTATTTCACATTGAAGTTGAAGTTGAAACTAGAAATGCTACTCAAAAAAATTTTAGTTTGGGGGCCTAAATGTATGAATGATATATGTAGTTTGTTTCTTTGAGAGAAAGGTTGATTGGCATAAATCTCCAGTCTTTGCATTATTTGGCTAGGTCATGTTTAGAATCTTATTTTTTTTTCTTTATAAGGAATAGAATGGGCATGTAAAGACAATTTTCATCTGTGTTTGATTTCATGAATTTACCAAGAAGGGTGAGTCATGTCTTATTTTTTTTATCCCATCTCTAAAACAAGTGATGTCAGAATGCTTACTCACTAAAGGCTTTTTCCCTCCAGCCTCCTGGAAGCCTCAGTGACCTTGGCTATCTCTGTACCCAAAGCTTTTGATAATCTTGGGCAGTCCATCTTGCCCCTCTGCTTTTCAACCCGCTCTCTCTTCTGGTTAGTTTCCTCTCTGTTCTCCACAGGTTCTATATTCAATTTGTCATTCCCTTGAGTCACATGGCTCCAGAAAAATTTATTTTCTTTCCTTTACATTTCTCCAAACCTTCATCAGCTTTTAAGACTCATTTCAGAGCTCCAGGTGCCCCAAACGATCCCATGGAACCATTTTAGGCCCATCACTAAATGCTAAAGGCCAATTTCCACTGAGTAGCTAATACTTTCTGTGAGCATTAATAGTTGTTTAATAAATATCCATTGATAATGGATTTGTTGATCTTTTGACTTTCTCCTCTTTCTTTTCACAACTTTGCCACATACTTCAGACTTGGACTTCCCCAGAGAACATGAAAGGATGTGTTCTGAAGGAATTTTTATTCTTATTCCTCTCACTAGGAGCATGCTAGATAGCTGCTGTTACTTATTGTAATTTTCCACCTATAGACATCATTTTGCAAGCGACAAATAATGAGAGCAAAGTATAATGAAGACACCCAACCAACAAACAGAATCTCCCAAATTGAAAGGAATATGCAGCTGGAATGAGTAAAATAACTTAATTACAAAAGTATTCATGATCAATAGTAAGCTCCTCACAGCTGGAAGCCATCAGAGAATAACTCAAGAATCTGGGAGAGAGGATTTCTATAGAGGATGGAAGATTGGGTTCAATAATTTCAGGCTCTCTTCCAAATCTGAAATTCTGTGACAACTATCTGATTTAACCAATTAACAAAATGATTTTAGTAGTCTATTGAAGTGAATTTTTACTGCTCCAAATGTTTCAAAATTACAGCCAGAGTTAGGAGATTCATTTAAAGGAAATCTGGAAAAAAATGGTCATTAAATGATTGATTGAATGACTAAACTCAAAAGGATGGTTTTTCAAAGTGGTTTGGGCATGTGGACACAGCAATGAAGCACTTCAAAATCAATCTTATTCTTAGAACATGCATCTACAATTTAATTAACCTGTACCTGTAAATGGAATGGCTGCTGTGCACATTTTAATAAACAAATATTTATGTACCCATTGGTCTTGTCAATTTTCCTGTGTGTGATTTGTTAACCTTGGGTACATAAAGAGAAGCAGAGGAATGAATGGCCCTCTCGGGAGTCCCAGGGAGCTGTACCACTGCTGTGGTTCCTTCCCAAGGTCAGGAAACTAGTCTGTGTCTGCATGGCCATCCTTCCAGAAACACAGAACTGATTCTTTGCTGTAGGCACCAACGCAGACATAACAGTTCCAGGGCAGCTGGGATCAGTTCTGATTGTTTGTTACCTGGATTCTTTGGGTTGGAAAATGTCTTGAGTGACAAGCCTGGAGATAGGGTCCTTTATCCAGAATTTTAGGGCATCAGATGCTTTGTCTAGTAAAACAAACATCTAATGACCATACTTTCCTTTTTTTATTTTAATGTCATCTTTTGATATGTTTTCAGAGAAACATGAGATTTTGTATTTTGTCTTTTTGTTATTGGATTTCAGTGTGGTCAGGGTATGAAGAAGATTTTGAGACAGAGGTTGAAAATGACCTCAGTTGAAAGCAAAACAGTTGTGTACATGTTCCACTATACTACATATCTAAGACCTGGGAAAACCTTATTATGTTGTAACAGAAAAGTTTTAATTATAGAATCTTTAAAAATGAAGGCAGTGAAGTGCTGCTTCTTTTAAGTGAACAGAGTGAGATGTTTTCTACTTTATCAATGTCTTCTAAGCAAACATATTTGTTGCTTGTAAGTCAATGGGTACTTGAAAGTATTTGAAAGGAGTTTATTCACTTAGGCTAAATGCTGCTTTTAGAATTATTTTTACTCTTCTAATTGGGGAAGCAAACTTCCCCCACTAGGGAAAAAAGGGAACTTACTACCTTACCTGAAAGGACATACAACTTTGAATTAAGCAATGTCTGAATCAACACTTTGTTTTATTAAGAACTGTAGTATGTGTAGTTTACAGTTACAAACCCAGAGATATATTGTGGTTAAATTGAATGTGTCTCAGTAAAAATTAGTCTGATTCCTTCAGATTAATTAGCATGCATCTACTTAATTATTAGTCTAAGGTTTCCAAAGATGAGTTTTTCATGAACTTGTTGGATATTTTTACCCCTTCGTATTTTAGTGAGGATCATACCTAAACATTCCAAGATGCAGCAGAGAATTGGATGGCAGGCAAGAGATGGAGGCTCTGAGGCCACATTTGGATTTTGTTTGGACATTTAAGAAGTAGTGACATCAAGAGCTATTACCCAGCCTACCACACTGGTCTCTGGCAAGTGTGACCCCAACCATAACTATTAAAAAACCTTGACCTCGCTTGAAGTGAGATATTTGCTTAGTCCAGTGGTATTGTTATTAATATTCTTATCCTTGATGTAAGTATAGTTATTTGATGTAATTACACGAGCCTAAGTCACTCATGCACAACTCCCTTGTGTAGGGGAAACAGACAGTGAAAAGTATGAAATAGTTGATCTGTAGTATGGTTTTAGTCTCTCTCCTTACTCTCTCGGAGTTAGCTGCCTGAATCTTGGTCAGTATGACAGAATATCATTCCACATGCTGGGAGGAAAACTTGAGATAAACTGGCCAGGTCATGATGAGGTATGAAACATCCTGCCACATTTCAGGGCAAAACTGATCTTCAGCAAGACCTCCCCAACACATTCCATCTCCACCATTTCGCAACTGGTATTCCCAGAACATGAGTATCAAGATTACATTTGCCTTGGAGCCCTTCCAGAAATTAACAGTGTTAAGAAGAACCATTCTATTAAGTCAGGATGGTGTCCAATAAAAGCAATGAATGATTGGAAAATGGACCATTTTAATGCTGTTCAGTGAAACCATTATGAATGGTCTTAATTATGCAATTCCATCCTTCCTGTGTAATTGGCTCATTCAATTCTTTTCTCTCATGGTAAGGAATAATCTGAATTGGGGGTCAGAGTCTTTTAATATTTTTACATTTGACTAATATTTGAAGATGATGAGGTGAAATATGTAAGTGTGTAGAATGATTTGGACTCCCCTAGACAACCAAAGAGCATAAAGGCTCATAGGAATGACAAGAACAGAAAAATAATTGCACCCTTCAGAAGTGTCTAAACTATGTGAGAATAGAGCACTCAACTTTTAAAAACTTTATTCCCTTGGTTTTGAATGCTTAATATAATCACATGCTTCAAAATATAAGGGGTACAAAAGGGTATACATTTAAAGTGTCCTTTCCTCCTGGCACTCAAAGCAACTAATGTTATCATGTGTGTATGATGCTCTGAGAGATTTAATGCATATTCAAGAAAAGTTGTGTAAACCTTCATTTGTTTTTCTCTTATTTGCAAGCATGGCAAATAATGGTGAGCAAAACCAAATCCTGTTGGGAAGCTTACATTACCATGGTAGGAAGCAGGCAAAAAGCCAACAATGAACAAGATAGTTTCAGATCATTAGTGTTTGACACTGACCAGTAGAAAGTGGGCTGCTGGCTAACTGAGAGTAGGTGATCATAAAGGTTCACCAAGGAGGTAAGAAAAGGAAAGAAAACGTTTTTTTGTTTTTGCATTCATCAGGCTACACTAGTCCAACCCAACAATTTACTTGTGTGTAGTCCCACAAAACACATATGTGAAGACATGGGAGTTGATACAGTTCACAAACATGCTGACCTTTCAGTGTAATTTTGTGACCCAAAATTTCAAAAGCATGCTGCTCATCACTGCCTGATGGGGCTTGAAACCACTGTGCTATACTCATCTTGCGAAAGCTACAGATGAGGGGTCCTAAGGAGTTCACTCCCAGGGATATTTCGTAGATTGTCTACCAAGAGGCTGGGACCATCACACTGACAGCTGCTTCTCATCTCATCTGTACTCACTATTCTGATCATATTTTAGTCATTCTGCAAAACCAGCAATTGGATAGGGAGCATTAGACTGTTCTCTTATTATGGTCAGTGTGCCAACAAAATTGGAATGGTAAGGAGAGGACAGATTGCTAAAATAAGAGTTCTGATGGACACTTGGCATGATAGTAAGACCAGCAGAAATTCACAGGCCAATCATTTAAACTGAATATCTGAATAAAAAAATAAAGAAGAAAAAAGAGAGTTTTAAAAACTCAACTTCTGTCATCAAATATCTTGGAGAGTAACTCTGTCTGGTTACTGAATTAACTTTTTCAACTTTCTTCCAGCTCTGTAGTATAATACAGAAGTATGCCAAGATAGCTACTTGTAATTTTCCTATAGGTATGTGAAAACATCTATGTCCATTCCTCTAAAATATTGAGTTTTCTGGTTAGTTTAGATATGTTGGTTATTTCTAGGAGTGACAAAATATATACCAGTTGAGATTTGGATTTATGCCAAATGCTGACACTCTCCTGAAAGTAATTCATTATTTGATGGCACAGAAATTACTTGAGATCTCTATTGAAATTCTGTCCTCATTAAGGGCATCAATTATCACCAGATTGTAAAATAGATGTAAAAGGGAAGGAGACTGGGTGAATTCTAAAGCAGCTCCTCTCACTCCCCCACCGCCTGACCCGTGCAGAGGCTTGCCTTATGCATCTGCCCAGCAGCTTACAGACTAGGTCTCTCCTAACAGAGGAGTAGAGGAAAGAGTCTCTTCTTTCTTCCAAAGTCTTAGTCCATTTTTGGCCGCTATCACAAAACACCACAAACTGAGTAGCTTATAAACCACAGAAATTTATTTCTCACCGTTCTGGGGGCTGAGAAGTCTGAAATCATGGCTGACAGTTTCTGGTTCAGAGAACGCACCTCCTTGCTGAGTCTTCATGCAGTTGGACGGGCCTGAGAGAACCTCTCTGGAGCCTCCTTTGTGACATTAATCCTATTCATGCTCATGACTTAGGCACCTTCCAAAGGCCCCACTCCTAATACCATCATCTATGGGGGATACAGACATTCAGACCACTGCACCCCATCATGCCAATTAATTATTCGTGCTTTCCAGTTGTTTACATTTCAGATATATGAGATTTCCACTCTTTACTTAGCCTCCTCAGGAATAATGCTAAAGTTGTTTGCGCTAATTCCAATGATACTGCTATTGGACCTTTCTCAGTTGACTCCACCTCAGATATGGGCCCTCTCAGGTAAGAAGAGGACTTTCACTTCCTATCACTTTATACCTGTTATTAGATCCCACCCTCAGAAATCTGAATGGAGTGGGGCAGCTCAAACAATTGTATAGAAGGAGCAGCGGAGGCGCCAATACATCAGATGTTCCATGCACCCCTGCGCGGAACTGGGGGAATGAACACCACCACGCAGCCCGCGACGGAACTCAGAGTTCCTTCCACAGGATAACATGGTCTTCTGCCAGGTGGACTGGGGAAGTGAGGTCCTAGAGAAGTTGAAATACCCCGAAGGTGTGATGCAATGCCTGCACACTCCATCTGGTGCCACAATGCCAATTCTCTGTGAAGGAGGCAAAGAGTGAGGGAGAATTCGGGTGTTCAGCACTTCCTTCCCTTCAAGGCTACTGTTTCTCACCAGAAGGAAGTCTTCTCTCTTCTTGCCTCTTCCTCCTTCAGGGCCTGGGCTGGCGTGTCGGAGGTCACCAAGAGTGGCCTGGAGCTGACTGTTCGTGTGTCTCGGTGGGGTGATCTGGGCTATGGGCCTCCGTAGGCACCTTGCTTCCTCAGAGCACCAACAGCGGGTTCTTCTCCCCAAACCCCTCAGTCGAGCTGGCCCAAGATCAATTCCAAAATTAAACATTTGTTTGCCAAACATGCACAGCTGTACAGACTGCTGTTGGGTCTCTGCAGAGTCTGCCACCTGCCAGCTCCTTTTCCAGAGAAAAAAAGCGGTGAGAGGAGCTAACTGAGGACAAAGTTCAGCCAACGATTCGAGCTCTCTCGGCCATCTCTTTGCTGCCTTCTGCCAAACTCTGCAGTCCCCCCAAAGAGCACAACAGATTTGCTTGTGGTTTGGACACCAGTTGGGGCAGAGGCACTGCTGTATGATTTCTAAATGGCAGACGTACCAGTTTCTTCTCAAAGGCTAAGTTTTTTTCTAGGGGTTGTTGTTTGCAGAATATGGGGTCAAACCAGCCCTGTTGCAACAGTTACCTAGGGAAGGAGGAACAGACTGCTCTCATTCAGGGTAATAAGTAGGAGAGAAGAAACGAAACCATCCCAGTTGTGCTGCCTGGAGGTAGAGGAAGAGAAGATGAAATGTGACTGAGGTTTGACTAAACACAAAATTTCAAAGAAACTTGCGGTTTTTTTTTTTTTTACAGCTTTACTAGTATTTTTCACTTGCCTGAGGTCATTTCCTCGTATCTTGTAATCCATTGTTTTCTAAGAGAAATTTCATAAAAGAAAGTATTTTTTGGTAGCTTGACTAAAGTGAGTGTGATGAAAACAATAAAAATTCTTGTTGAAAGTGATTCTGTCTCTGCTTCTAGAACAACTAAGGGAATAAGATAACACAATATGCAGAGGCCAGACATAATGATTGTCAAAGCAAAATGAAATCTGAAGGTCCAACATTTCAAAAGCATCCCACCCAGTTTTAAACCAAGGAGGCTTGTTTCAATGGGATTCTTCTGGAGTAGAATCGACATCTAGTTGGAAGGGTCCACTCCTTGTCCTTCATCAAGTGTTTATATTTTCTTGAAGCTTACAGCATCCCTTCTATTTTCTTCTTCTGTCTTGAAATGCTGCTTCTTTTCTTCATTATCCTCTCCAGGTTCTGTATTTTCCAAGTTTTGTTTTGTTCAAAAGAAGATATTGGGTGGGGAAAAATGAAAAAGCCAAGAGGAAAACAGAAAAATCTGGGCAGAAAGACGGATTTTTAAAAAGATTATCCCTAACGTGTAATGACATAAAGGAAGATTAAAGGCTATTCTGAGTATCTTAAAATTTTTGTGTTTTGAAGCCACCCTGACAAAACAGACAGTAGAGTCTCATTCTTCTTCAGCTCTGTGCATATGGAGAGCATGTGCTAGTACAAATGTGGCCATTCTCCACAATCCTCTACAGTTCCCTGGCCAATCTTACTGCTACACTGAGTCCTGCACGTTCGTAGGAATCTCTTTGTATGTTGACAGCCACTGCTAGCTAAATGATTAAAAGGAGAGGAGAGATCTCTGGTCCCTTTAAGTCAGCTGGATATATATACACTGTAGCAGACTAATCAGGTGAAGTTGCCTTCCAGAAAGTGCACCATGCTAGTAGGACGTTCTACAGCACAGCTCAAGACTTTTCTAGAGCTGTGATTCTTTTTTTTTTTGGTATCATTAATCTACAATTACATGAGCAACATTATGGTTACTAGACTCCCCCCCTTATCAAATCCCCACCACTTACCCCATTACAGTCACTGTCCGTCAGCATAGTAAGATGCTATCGAGTTACTACTTGTCTTCTCTGTGTTGTACAGCCTCCCCCGTGCCCATCCCCCTACTAGAGCTGTGATTCTTAATTTCCTTGTAAGTGCTTAACTTCCCAAGTTAATTTTTGACTAAAGCTCCCACATATTCTTCATTCCCAAGGGAACCATTTATTTCTAAAATACATCCTGGGTTCTCTTACCCAAAATCTCTCCCCACCACTTCCCTTTCACTATTATAAACCACGCATCTTTGTTAGTCTAAGGCTGATCCAGTTCAGCTGAAATGTTTCTTAAATGGAAATACAATTGACATATAACAGTGTATCATGATGATTTGATCTATGTATATATTGCAAACCTTTAATTTGTGAAACAATCTGCAATCCTTCCAGACGGACATAATCCCTTGATTTTGGTGCCACCAAGTCTTTTATGGCACTTTTACTCCCCTGGCACGGTAGGCTTCAGCTGGTGCTATGTGTGGTTGTTTTCTCCTTAAGGAGGCAGCAACCTGAGAGAAGGTTCTACCCTTGTATCTTCCACCCTTCCTATCACCGGGTTGGATATGCTGCATATACTCCATGATTGTTTGTTACATTAAATTGAATATGATAAAAGTATTGTCAATGATCATGCAGGTGTATTAAAAAAACATAATACAGAAATATACTACAAGGAGAATGGGGAGATCAAAAACAGCAAGACTCTTGGAAGACCCAAGAGACACAGAAAGCAACTCTCCAAAGAGGGAAAAAAATAAAGGAGAGAACAAAAAGAAGAAAATGATGAGCTTTTGAAAAAATAAAGTGAGTTTCTCTTCAGCCTTTCAAAAGGCTCGGGAATAGTTTTCTGAAGAGGACTCGTGGGCTGGACTATCTGGGTGAGAAGGACCCATAGCCTCCTCCACAACAACAGGATGTCCCACAGGACCAGTGGGAGGTGTGAGCACCCAGATGGTGAGGCTGGGCAGCCAGTCACAGGAAGGACCCCAGAGGCTACCCCTATTGGATTTCTCATGGAAGGGAACGAACTGCAAAACACAACCTGAAACATGAAGCAGCACACTCCCAGGCTTCCCAAGTATGTTAGTTAAATGGTTTTATAGGTAGGCCAGGCATTTCCAGGAGTTGGCCCTACACGATGCTTAAATATTTATGGAGCCAGAAAGACACTGGGGTACAAACAGTTAAAAATATGGACACCATTTCTTACCCCTTCCTCCATGGAATCTTGCTGGGTACATTTGCTATACAGCATTTTCTGTTAATCAAACATCGTATTATACATCTGTGGTAAAAGAACTGTATTTCAGATATTCCCAGGAGGGCCAGGAAAGAAAATATGCCACCAATCAGCATTCTATAAAGTTAATCACCTGGGAAAATTAATGAAATTGTGCTTGAATGAACATATTACATGCTAAAAAAAACCCCTATGAACTTTGTCTCCTTCTTTGAAAATTAGGTCTACATTTTAGATTTTCCAGACACAGTCAGGAGTGGGATTGGGTGGGTTCTACCACCAAGGCTGGGTAGCTCCCCCAGTCACCTCTTGAGGGGATTGGGGTGGCACAATAGAGCTTTAGTCCAGGGCATTCTCTGTCCTGAGCCTGAGGGAGACAGACAAGCCATGACTGTTTTCCACACTGTGATTTACTCCTTCACCTAACAGAGGTGAGCACCTAACATCTAGTAGATGCTCAATAAATATTGGCTGTATTCATGAAGAAGTGGCAGTCATTCAATTGAGAAAGCAGAAATGTAAAACTTATAAATGTCCATAGTTGTTGGGCATTGTTATAGGCTATCTAGCCTCAGGAAAGAAAACCATAGTTCTTTAGTAACTAAATGTTATGGGAAAGAAATTTCTGCTCTCAGAATTCTGTTCTCAAAGTGAGGCAAGTATAGAATATCATAGGAGCATCAATTTCCATATGATCAAAAATCAGAGGGGAGCAAGCACATATCAGAATGCATGTGGCTATAATGTGGAGTAAAATGCAAAATTCATTAAAAAATAAAACCTGAGACTTCAGGGAAATTTTACTGAATTCTGAATTTTTGCATTCAGAATGCTTTTTAGGAGAGTTTACAGGAAATGCAGGAGGCTGTCTACTTTAGCAAAGAATCCACCCTGCTGAGGAGGGCTCGAGGCTTATTTGATAGACTCATGGGTCTTTGGGGGGAAAATCTCCCTTTCCCCAAAACCTTCTGAAGCTCTTAAAATTTCCATCTTCAGGCACTTTCACTTCAGCAGAACAAATAACACATAAAGAGAAAGATAAAATTTGGAAGGTATTATCTGGATATTTCAAGCACAACCCCATCTATCCAAATAATTCTGGCAGAACTACTTAGGCATACATGATCAAGACAAATGCCATTTGCTATGTTCAGAAACTGCCTCTTTCCAGGTTTCCAGAAGCCTAGGATAGGGGGACAGAAAAGCCTTATATAAGAAATAAGGAAATGCTTTATAAGTAGAGAGTTGAGTTTACATGAGCCATTTCAATGGAGAAGCCAGGATGCAAGGATGTGTACCTGCGGCTGGTTCCCTCACATTCAGCGTTATAGTTGCTTATCCTCCAGTGTGCTCTCTGCTTTCAATTAGGTGATGTGCTTTGTCAACAAGAAACATAAAAAGAAAATACCAGTTTCTTTGTATTCACCAAGTGTTTCCTGGGTGGATCTTTTTGCTTTTCAAGCCTTCCCACCTCAGACCCTCCAAACTTTCCTCCCTTCCCTTCTACCTGTCACCATGATTGGATTAGTTCAACACACACTTTTCAGTTTCTAAAGTGTTTCAGATACTGTTCCAGGCACAAGGGATACAAAGATGCATAAAAGAACCCCTGCCCAATGGCATCTCCCAGTCTAACAGGGCAATAGCTATATCCCAGATGATTTCAACATAGGAAGTTGGTACTAAGAGAGAGGGGTGAGCCCGGTGTGGTTTCTCGAGTATGCAACTACAAATGTCTGCTTCAGGTAGGTGCAGTTATCTGTGTTCTTGTATGGTTTTCTCTTCTGTGCAATTGCTTTCAAACCCCTTGAGGACTATGTCCATGTGTTTGCAACTTCCCAATTTCTCTCCTAGATGACAATCTCAATAAATGCTGATTGAAATGGCTCCAGATCTATGGTTGACAATTTTATCACTGTGTAACCAACTTTTTAGACAATTCTTACAGCTTAGACTCGACATCACCAGCAGAAAGAAAAGGAGACCCCAAATTCAGATTGGCTAGCAAATCCATTACCTGGCATTATCACTGTACCTCCTCTGAGAGACCAGACTTATGGTTCAAACTCTGTGGGGCCTTTATTTAGAGGTACTATTGACTATTCATTACGAGTAGGTTGCTCAAGTGGCGAAGAGCATGTATGGTGTTTAATGTGATCTTAAACATTACTATCTACGGTAAATCAGAAAGGGGGCACAGACGTTATAGCTGCTGTTTAATGATGTATGAAAAGGCTGCCTGGTAAAGTGTACCATTAAGAAAAGCTGAAACCAGGACAGAAGAATGACCTGATGATATATTGAGACCTTTGTGGCCAAGGCCATGTCGCCTAACTTGGAAAGTGATGAGCATCAAGTGCCCTTGCAGAATAAAGAAACTAAGGGAAGTGCACGGAGGCAGAGGAATGGAGGAAATGCTGGGCTGGAAAAGGAAGCAAATGATGAGGCAAGGCTTGCACCTGTTCAGGAAGCCTATTGCTATCCAGTCTGGTCCTGGCTTATTTTAAAATCTCTTTTCTTGTTAATCCACTGAAACAAACCCATGAATTTAGAAAACAAATAAAACCCGAGTAAACCAAAGTGAGCTGGATTAGAATGGCATATGGCAAGCAATCTCTTGGATCTTTCCAAGAAATGCCCAAAGCAAAACTACGATTACTATTATTTGTCTGCTTTTACAAACACCAGCTAGCAATTGCAATCACAGCTTTGGTTTGAAATGCTTAGTGTAGTATGAGACAGCAAATGTATCTGTACAGTTCTAATAGGTGGTTTACAATAAACTGTAAGTTTAGAAACCACAGTGGATTTTATGTCCTCCCACGAAGATTTTTATTGGTCTTAAAAAAAAAACTCTTAAAGAATTATAAAGTCTGTATCTGCTTGTTAAGTAGAAGGAGAGTTTCAAGGTCTGTTCCTTCATAATCTCCGTCTAATTGATCACGCTGGCTGGCTGGTGAGTTACAGTCTTATGGATGACCAGGTTTGAGTATTTCCTGATAAGGCTGCAGCCTGAGTCCAAGGCAGAGTCCTTTCTCTAGCTCTTGCATGACCATCTCTTAGACTCATCTGCTGTTGTGTGTCGACACAGCTAGTCAATTGACTTGAGTCCAGTGAGGAACATGCTTCTTAATCCTGAACCTCTTAGAGCAGAGTTGGCAAGACAAGGCATAGCTACACATAGGACGATATTTAGGAAGATGTGGCAAGGAAGTAAACATGTCCTCCTTGTCTTTTGTTCCAACTGAATATACTGATGAGAAATTCACTAGCTTGGAGGTAAGGAAAGCTAACTTTATGTTGAGTGGGTCAGGGAAGTTGTGGGATGTGAAATCGGCACTGGCTCTGAAAGGAGCCAACTTTTGAAGGCAGGGAAGGAAACAGAAGGGCATGCTAAGCAAGTAAACACCTAAGCAAGTGAACAGAAGGAAGGATGTTCCAAGTGTGCTCAGAGAAATGGGAGCCCTATATAAGCCAGATTGCCTGGAGCAGGTGATACCTGCAGGTTGCAGGATTCTTTATGGTGGAGAGAGGCATAGGGCAAGGTCACGGTTACCGTGAATGTCCGCCTAAGGAGTTAGCGTTTTACCCTAAGTCCAAGCTATTACCTATTGCCCAGGTAGTTCAATATTGCGTTGGTTAATAACAATGGAATGCTTAAAGTTTTTTACCCCAAAGATTGAATATTGTCTCCACAAGACAGACAGAACACTTGAATATTTACACTTTTATCTCACTGTCTATACCATCTGTATTAATTAATTAATTAATTTTATTTTTTTTCTAAGCTTGATTTTTAAATTGTTCTACTGTATATTAAGTCTGGTCAAATCTGTTGACAGATGGAAAAGTGGCTGAATGCTTCTGTGACAAGAACATTTCCTTGGAGATTTGGATAGAAATCTCAAGAGGAAAGGGCTAGGTTATTACTGATCTTATTTTCTGTTTAATTTTCTACTGCAACTGAATATCTATTAATGAGTGAGTCATGTAAAGGGAAACTCTGATTGTAAAGTATTTTATGAACAAGGAACTGTTTATGTTCTGGCAGAGCTGAAAGGAATCTGAAGTATACTGTCCTTTGCGTCTGAGACTCATCAGCACAATTAACCAAATCCTTATCTTGCGCTACACTTCAGTCACCCACACGAGGATGTTTACTTTAAAAGAAGGGCTATTTTATTTTACTGTTAATATATAAACTGAGCCAAACTGTTGGAGCATGGTGTGTTGGAAAAAAGCTGGTGGGACATCAAGGATATATAACATTAGGTAATCAAAGGGCTTGAGTTGTCTCATCCTTAAAAATAATTGGGACTTTTTATCTCTGACCCATGCATCCAGTTGGATGGAGAACGCTTAAAGGAAGTGCTTAAGCCCTGTAAATCAGGCAGATGTTAGACACACTCAGCCTGTCCAGGTTTCATGTGGTATTTGCCACCCATGTCAGCCAGTTTATCTGTATATCAATCCAAATATTTGATGTTTGCTCCCTGTGCAAAGTATTTCAGGTATTCCAGAATTAAGACTATTTTATGTATTTCCCTGAGATACTAATGAAAGCTAAAAACACTATCTAGTTTGTATACTAAAAAATCCAAAACCATAAACCTAAAATCCCTATTCTTGCCACATTCACTTCTTTCCTCCCTTCTTCTCCTCCTTCCTTCCCCTCACCTTTTTTCATTCCATTGTTTTCTACACTCATCCCTACCCCACCCCATTATATACTCCACTTCAGAGACCAGAGGAAAGGAGTCCTGTGTTTTACAGTTTTGAGGGTTACTTGTTTGTAGTGGCAATTTGCTCTTCACCATAGGGACATCTTCACATAGGGACCATCAGGCAATCTTCACATTCTTCTTTGTCACCTGATATTTCCTCGCCTTCTGATTCCACCTACATGCATGGAAACCATACGTTCACTTACTACTTAGACCTAAAGAATGGGTTTCTGACTTGTACTATCTTCCTTAAAATCCTCGGTCCCTAAAAATGCCTAAGCTACATTTCGATGCAGCCCACGTGACTATAAAGTCCTAAAGTTTCACTGAGCCCTTTTTTCAGTGCTTTTGCAACTTCTTTCAATCTTTGGGAGGATGTGTTATAGCCTCCAGGTCAGCACGCATATTCCAGTGTTTTCTCAAGGAGCACAAAATTCAAGGGGAGTGAGAAAGCATTCAACAGCTGGCTACACAGTCTCTACTAGCTGCTTTTTCTTCTTGACCCAGTGGTTTAAGGTGCTGAGAAGGCTGGACTCTGCTCACACTTGGGTCCCCACAAGTGAAATCTTTATACTTGGAACTTCCTGCCTGTTCCCACCTTGTCATTTCCCATGGCCCTACTGCAGACTTCAGTCGGAGTCTGGACAGGGCATTTTACAATGTTCCCCAGTACATGACACCTCAGCTTTCGTCCCAGCCTCCAGGAACACCAGAACACAGGCACATGCCCCTTGGGATTTGTTCTGCCTCTTTCCCACCCATATTCTGCACAGTCTCCTTTCCAGGGGTCCCTTTAGTAAATGAAATGAGATGTACATGAGTGTGTTCTTGCTCTTCAGTTCAACTTTTAACACATATTTCAGAAAGTGGTTTGTAGGCTTTCTTATATGTTTATGTAGAAAAGACGAGTTTTGATCCTGTTGTTCTGACTCAGTGCTCTATCAAGAAGGTCTTGGAATTTCCTGTATTTGTATTTTACTTTTCTTAAAAAAAAGAAACAAAACAAAAACACTTGAAGACCTGGTGCTAAGTGCTTTACTTGTATCACACAATTTATCTAATTTTCCCAATAACTTTATGGAGGTGGCATCCTTTTTTCCATGTTATGAATGAGGAAGAAACAAAATCTTAGAAAGTTTGAAGTTGTTCGGAGTCACACAGCTCTCACAGGATGGGCAGCAGAATTCCAATTCGCAGTTGGGATACAGAAGTAGGTAAATGAAAAAAATAAATTCTTGCCCTTTTTACTATACCATGGACATACCAATGGATAATTTGCTTCAACTCTAGTCCTAATCTCTGAATTGGATGGTTTTTCCTTCATCTTTCTAAAGAGAGAGAGAAAAAGAGAAAGAGAAGCTCTGTTCTCCTGGCCTCTGATGAGCATGAAAGCATGTCTGTCACCATCAGATGATGGGTGAATGGTAGAAAGGCCTGGAGGGGTTTTCAGTTGACAGCCTCCTCTCTGCTCTCCCCCAAGGACGCGGCAGGGCCGTGCAGTGAGAGGGGCCTTCCTGAAGGTGAGACGCCTTTGGAGAAGTGTTCCTCTCCCATAAATACAAGGTGATGGGAAAATTCAGGGGCACAAAGGCAATCAGTCTCAACTAACCAACAGATGCTGAGAATCGGGGGAAGGTTTGAGGTCCTGAGGCCCCAGAACATTGAACAGGAGCCGGCAAAGTGCTGAGGACATCAAGCAATCCAGCAGCCTATGTCCATCAAGGCCTAGGCGGCCTCTCTTTGCTTTCCTGAATCCCTCAGTGAGGGTTATCTCACTTTATGCTAAAAGAGCTGTACAATAGGTACTCCTGTTATCTCCATTCCATAGCTGAGGAAACAGGGTTCCAAGATAGGTAATTTGTCCACAGTCTCAGGGTTACCAGGTAGCAGAGCTGGATGGAAATGGTGACCAGCTGGGAAATGTGATGGCCTAGGATGGGATGCTTTCAGTGCTAGACTGGGACAGTCCCAGGCACACTAGGCCTGCTGATCACCCTAGGATAGAAACTGGTGCTGCCAGCTCCAACCTCTATGCTTGACCTTTTGTTATGGCAGTGCGCATAAGATGTCCCTGTTAACTTGAATCAGTGATAAAATTCCATTTCTATAAAATAAAGGTGGGCTTATATATACTAGTCCAGTTCTCCCCTTGCCCTGGACAAAGCCTCAAACTCTCTCTATGCACCCCCACAATAAAAATTTTGAGCAATCTCTCAATACCTAAATATTTATTTATTTTTAAGTTACGTATGTAAATAAGTTACATATAAAATAGATGTAAAAATAGAAATTTTAAAACATAAACTATAAATAGTTGAAGCTTTGCAAGTGTCTTCTCCCTCCCCAGCAGAAAATCATACGAACATCCTTTGGTTGTTTCAACCAGTTAGGAGAAACCAGTCTAAGTACTGGTTTTTGATTTGAGTCTTCTAGAACTGCATATACAGTGACACCACAGGGAGTATACAGACACCTAATTTAAATGTTACACCTTCTTGAAAGCCCAGCTGTCTTTGCCAGCCCCCAATTAAAAAAATTTTTGAAGCAACTCCATTGATCTGACTGATGGACTTTATAATAAATAAATGTTATTAGATTACTGTGTCACAGTAATTTTTCAAATGTTAAAAATATTTATATTTGCTGTTAAAATATTTCAAATCCACCTCTCTGTTTATTAGCTAGCTACCACTACATAAATATCTGACGGGCTCAGCCATTCTTAGGATCTAATAGTCAATAATTACTTTAATAATTCCAGAGGTATATGGAAGGATAACATTTAGACAATATTTCTTCGGAGTTTTTAAGAATAACTATAGGAATGGCTAGAATCCTAGGTCAGATCAGGAGGAGAGAGTTTTCTGACAAGACAAAGACCTCACTTCCTAACCCTTCTTGGGTATCTACCTATTGGTGAAACAGACTGGGTGAGGATATTTATTCTCAGATACAGTGAAATGGGCTCAAATCTTCACTTAGTACAGGCAGGAGGAAGTGACTGATGAGGACACAGATGGGTTGCTGCCTGAAGCCAAGAACTCTGGGTATAATCTATGTTTTGCTACCTATAAGCAGTAGGTATTTGGACAAACGCTTTCTGGTCCTTAGTCTCCACGACAGGAAATCTCTTTGACAATGTTGCCTGGAGCTCCTCTGTAGTTCTAAGGTTTGTGCGTTTATTACCGCAGTGTTCCTGCACGCTGGAGCAGTCTGGGACAGGGCTGGAGCCTGAATGATATACTTCGCTTTGTATATGCCCATGTGGGGTTTGTGCCAAGTGGCTCCACCTTTTAAATTTGGGTTTAATCTCATAAACAATTTCCTTTTCATTTAATGAATCCCTGATGCACATGTGTCTCTACACAGGAATTTTTAAAGCCTTTCCCATGGGCAAGTTCTGGTCTGCATGCCTAACCCTGAATTAAATTAATAATTGCCCATATATAATGATCTGTATATTAATCCCTGAATCATAAAATTGAAAAACCCCTTAGGAGGCCTTGTATTTTCCTATGTGCACTCTTGCTTTCAAATGCAAGGTTCTCTTTACTGATTATGTGCTCTCTGTAGTGTCAGCCAAATACCCTCCCCATCTTTCAAAGGCAACACTTAAATGCTACAACCTTCATAAAGAATGCTAGGATTTACCTGGTCATACCTAGTGTCTCCCTACACAGACCTCTTGTGCATGATCTCTAATCCCTGGGGTACCATTATCTTTGAATATCACTGCTCCTTCCCTAATATCATATGCCTTTGCCTGTACATCTTTATTTGCCTTCACTTTCTCTCTTACCCCCTCTCACCTCTCACAAATCAACAAGCATCTAGCATACCCCTGGTTTTAGAATCTGAACTCCTTCTTAGGGTCTTTGTTAAGGACATAGTTAATGTATTTCTCTTGATATGCATCAATGCGGGGTATTTTTCCTTATAAACTGACGTGCATGGCACTAACATCCCCTTCAGTGCTCTACCTCTAAAAATCACCCACTGTGCCAAAATGTGCTTGCTTCATCTCCTCAGAATCACTGAGCACCAAATAACCGAGCATTCTTACTCACAAACCAGGAAATCCAAGCCTTTCTCCTATACACAGGTTACTTGACATGATACGAGGTTGGAGTTTTACTTGCACTAAGTGGGTATTTTTAAGATGAATAATAAGAGGGATTACTGAGATAATTGATGCAGCTCCAAGATACTGTCTAAAGAGGCCCTGCAGGAAAGCCGAGGACAGCCAGCTAGCTGAGATGATAATTAACTAACAAAGTGGGTGATGGGAGCACCAGCCTGCGGCCATTCCTCTCCTGGCTTAAAGGAAGGGGAGCTTGAGGAATGCTGCTGGAGGCTGGGGCAGGCATACTTTCCTTCTCCAGAACCTTCATGGAAGATTAAACAACTGCAACACCGAGATCCTTGCTTCTGTTCATTCACCCACCTCAGGAAGTCGGTAGTTAGCAGGGGAAGCTTGTGCCTGGTTAGCAATATAGTCAAAGCAGTTACTTACTGCTTTAAATGAGTTCTACAGAGGGATTATCATTTGATTCAAATCAGGGTCCTTTTAAATTTTCTGTGAGCAATGTAAAAGGCCTAATGTAAAATGGAGACAGAAATCACAGGGCCCAGTGCATTGGACCAGATTTAGTATCGGCTACCATTTATTGAGAAACTACTATGTGTCAGGACTGTGTAAGCCTCTGAAATATAATCATTCTTCAGTAAAATGAGGGTGACAATACCTACCTCCAAGAGTTGTACTAAGGAGGAAGTGAGTTACTTCACACAATACTTGTTACCTGATCTGCCCTCATGGATGGCAGCAATTTCTCTGACCTTGTTTCATCTTCATAAAAAGCCAGTGAGTGGGCAGGCATCCAAGCTGGGATGGCATTTGTCTCCTCAACCTGAAACCTTCAAGGTCTCATGTGCAGAAAATAATAATAATGCTGCTGAATTCATAACATGCTACAATTTACAGAATGAATTCACATATATTATCTTCTTTAATATTCAAATCCTACTTTTGAACTAAGAATTAGTTTCTTCATTTTAAAGATGAATATTTGAGATGGAGAACCTCAGTTGACCTGTTCAAGGTCACATGAGTAAGATGGAGCCCAAACCCCTCAGAATCCACTGGTGCCTTAGATGCAAAGAGAGTGTCCCTAAGGTTATGACTGCAATGGCACTAAATTAGCCTCCTGCTCCTACTCAAAATGTCTTTCCCCTCACCTGACATGGCCTTGGAATCCTCCCAATAAGGTTACACTTTGGAGTTAAGGCACCCAGTTTCCAAAAGTTGTTTGGAAAATATGCAAATATTTCCCCTGAGATGGGTAGCATAATAAGCCAGTGCCTCCCAAACGTTTCCATATAATGCATTCATGTATCACATATATGCAGTTGTATTAGTTTCCTGTGGTTGCTGTAACAACCACAAACTTGGTACTTAAAATGACATAAATTTAATATCTTACAGTTCTGAAGACCAGAAATTAGGAATCAGTGTGACTGAACTAAAATGGGCTCACGCAGCTTGTGTCAGAAAACATACCTTTTTGGTATGGAGTTTAATTTGGTCCCTATCCATTAAGAGCCTCTCTGTGGGCTATGACCTACATTTCCTAGCAGACATAGATTCCTTCCTCTGCTTTTAAAGATGGGATACAGGCAGCTAGAAAGGTTAAACAATGTAATAAAGTGTGAAGGAGGCTGTTTATAAGGATATTCATCACAGTATTATTTGTAATGGTGAAAAACTGCAAATGACCCAGCTATCAGTAAAGAAATGATTAAATTATGTTAAGTCCAACTGCAGAAAACTACAAAATAAGACAATGGTTGCCTAGAGCTACAGGGATATGGGGAAATGGGAAGTGACTGCTAATGGTTATAGGGTTTTCTTGAGGGTGGGAGGGTGATAAAAATGTTTCCAAACCGATTGGCATGATGGTTGCACAACATCATTGGCATGATGGTACACACCAAAAAGCACTGAGTTGTCTCCTTTAAAAGGGTGAATTGTATGATGTGGGAGTTATATGTCAATAACACAGTTAAAAAAGAATACGATAGAGCTATATGAGCCAACAAAAAAGATAGTCATGCTATTATTACATTTTATTTAAAATAAAAACAAGTTATAGAACAGTTTAAATATAGAACATACTTCCAGTTTTAGAAAACAAGGTCTATAACTATACATACCCATGTAATATATTTATACATAAACACATGTGTGTGTATGTATGCATATATACAGAGATTCAGGCAGGGTTGAACATGCTTCCTTGGGTGGTAAATTCTGGGCAGTTGGATGGGTGGAGGGATTGAAAGGTGATTTCATTATTTTTTAGCATTTAGGAATGATTTCAGCTGCAAAGACTTGAATAGTTGACAAACTGCAAACAAAAGGAGGTTAGTTTTTTCCTCTCGAGAAGGCTAGAGCAGACCGCTGCTTGTCTTAATTTCTAGGCTTGCTGCCAGGACTGGCATCTCTGGGATGATGCTGACTTTCCCTTATGCCTGTGATGGCTGCTGAGTCACTAGACATCAAAGTCAGACTTTTCTTAGATTCCCCTGGGCCCCAACACATTTTTACTTTTGCCTTCTCACCAGAATTATGTTACAAGGGAAGCAGGGAAAGCCTCTTCCTTGCCAGCCTCAGTAGTGGAAGGTACTAAAGGAGATGGAGATTGGAAATAAATGTTGGGTCCTCCAACCACAGTATTACCCCAATATGTTCCAACTGTACCCCAATTGGTATCTGTTGCATTTTTCCAAGAAGCTTTCATTTCTTTTGTAGCTAAAATAGTAACAATAATAAACTAAATGTTACCACTCAAAGGCAGGTACTATTATCATTTTGATGTCCAGCCTCTCAAATTTATCTCTCTCTTTCTTTTTCTTTCTCTCTCTCTATAGATAGATGTGTGTGTGTATAGATATATATCACATATATGTGTGAATAACTGTATATATGCAGAGGTATGTATGTAATTTTATACAAATAGTGTGATACCCTACTTCTTATTTCTAACCTGGTTTTTTTTTCACTCTAAAAAATCATGGAGATCTAATATCAATGAATATGGATAACATCATCTTTTAAACTATTGACTTGCTTTTTCAGCATTTTTATTAAACCAATTTCTTGTTAACACACTCAGGCTATTTCAAATTTTTCATTATTTTAAGCAATACTGCAGCAAATATGCTGTCTATTTTGGCACTACAGTACTAGTGTCTAAATCCTTTGGATATAATGACATTGTTATTTAAATTAAAACAAAATCTACCAGTGATATGTGATGCATAATGAGATCATAAATAAAATCAGGATTTCTTCTATTTTTTTTCTGAATAGTTTTCCTCTTCTTGCCTCAAAATAATAAAAAATTTAAATAAGAACATGCCGGATATCAAAAAAATTAAAAATACCTCAGAAAAAGTCTTAAATATTCCCTTTAAGTAACAGAAGAACTGAAACTGGGAATCCAAAAAAGATATTAAGGAAAGAAGCTCTCCTTCCTGATATTCATTTCTGGGATTTAAAAATAAAAGTCCATTTCTTGATTGTTTTAAAAGGGAGAACTTCCACATCATTTATATGAAAAGGAAAGATTACATTAAGGTCTGACATAAATTGACATAAGCCAGAAGATGCAAACTGAACACTATCCCTCTATCCCTAACTCAAGCTTTTTAAAGCCAAAATGGTTTCAACAGAAGAACTGTGCTCCAATCAGTCAAATTACATCTTTAAAAGCTATAGTGGTGACTTCGTAGGACAGTCAAAACCATGTCAAGCATTACATGCTTCCATTGGAGGGACTCAGAAGTATTTTTATGAGCACACTAAGGGAGGGTAACGGGAGGGACCTCTCCAAGTTAATGGCTTGGGAGAATCAGATTCTGGCAAATCCGACACAGAGAACGATGCTGCAGCTGCAAAGGCAGATAAAAAGGAGGCATAAAGCAACATTGCAAATAACCTGCCCAGACATGTCTCTGTTTTCCTGTCCGAAAATACTCTCGAAGAGGGAAGATGTACGAGGGAACAGACTGCCTGTAAGGAATCTGTGTATAAGTTTATATGAACTCCCCTTAAGAACAACACGTGCCATTTGTTCTCCAAGTGAGTCATTCTGAGTGAGTCATTCGTATTTGAATATGCTTTTATCCAATGCTATCATCTATTGACCAAGACCAACCTTTGCCAGCTGCCTTCTAAATCTACATAATTTGTGAGGGATCTACCCATATTTATCACAGTTTCCTCTTCAAAAGCTCCACCACCTTCCATTGCTTCCATCCTTCATCCCTTCAACCCCATACTTACCCAGAATCAAAGCCCACAAGGTCCTCTCTGGGATCCTGCCAAGATGACAGATTTAAGAGAAGTGAAAGAACTCTCTTATGACATGATAAAACCACTTGTTAATCAGTTGATCCAACATGAGTTCAAGTGGGGAGTGATCTGAAATGATGTTACACTTAAAAATTTATTTTAACACACATTCACATCACATTTATCGATTCAAAAGCAAGGCTGTTTCCTTCTGTCTGGATTCTCTTTGGTGTTCCATAGCATCTTTCTTTTGTATAATTCATACCCACAATGCATTTCTGCAATTTCCCATTTTGGGGTTTCTCTGGGGAAACTTAAGGATATTTGCAAAGCAATTTGACTGCCAAAAACTTGTCTACATTTTTTTACAGCTTTTTCTAATCTTTTCCAGTTGTCTTACCCACTTCTATTTCAACAGCATACTTTAAAAAACATTCACCTATATCACATCTTCCTAAAGCACTTAGTTTTTTCATAGACGTAATCTTTTCTACAATCATATTTTGTCTGATTATGTGATATTATATTAAATGACATGGTTCTATTAAAAAGTACAATGACATAAGCAGGTTCAGGAGCAAGCTACAATGAGCTTAGTTCTCAGTGAGCATTCAGTTTCATGGTGAGAAGCCATCAGCATTCATCCTGCAGTGGTTTTAATGCAGCAAATAGAGAGTGCTGGCTAATCTGGTGGGTCTAATTTGGCTAAGTGGTTAAAAGGGGGCCATTAAGCAAGCTTCTGCTGTAGACCTATCAAACTATAAATTTTAGAGTCAGCTGTTTTGGATAACTGGCACAAAAACCCAGGACTTAGCTGTTTGTCACAAACTCACTATATGACCCAAGGTAGGGTTGATGCTCAAAAATGTCCAAGAACCACTGCTCGGTTAGAACACATGCTGTCCATAAACAATCTGTATATGTTCTAACTAGATATTAGCTCTGACCATGAATAAGTTGATATTTTGGGCCTATTCACTTGCAAAGCAGGGAGGTTAATCAAGCAAAGATCCACATTTCCATCCAACTCTGAAATTCTTTATTGAGCTATACACAGCTCTAATTAATTTTCTCCCACGAGACTGAGCAATTCTGATTCAACTATTTATTCTTGCTTTGGATAGGTGCTGTCTCAAAATTGTCACTGAGACACAGACTGTCAAAGGCAATAACAAAAAGACAATAGCAAGAGAGGATTGATTGATAAGGTATTCATTAAATATAAGTATATAGTACATACTACATATTTTATATATGCTACATTAAAAAATAGATTTACTTACATGTACTCACATCATCCTGCCTGAATCTCCCAGGGTCTGTGCTCTGCATGTTTCGTTTTGTTTTTAACCTGGGGATGATGCTAATTTTTATGCCTTGCTTAGTTTACACAGATTGGAGCATGTTTTCCACATGCAGCCTCTTGTTTGCCAACAAGCCCAGCTGTTGGGGGGCACTGAAGATCACCCAATTATAGAAAACAATCTTGAATACCTTTTCATACTTCCCTTTCCTATCCTAGAGGAACTTTTCCAACAAATGCAATTCTAATGGCCTCCTTCATTTACAGGAAACATTTACTCCTTTATTGCTTTTTTTCCCTTTCCAAGTCATCCTAAAAGAGTTTACCCTAGGGTAGGTAGCAGACCCTTTTCCATTGCCTCTGACATACAGACCAAGGGGGAGCCAAGTCCATCTGACCAGACTTTTATTTTGAATTCCCTTTAAAGGAAGATAGGACACAACAAATTCAAACACTTATTTGGGGAAAAAAATTAAAAGAATTAAAAAGCCCTTCAAACTACTTTACAGCGTTAGCCTAGGCTCCTCTACACCAAGTCCTAGCCCATAATAAATTTTATTGCAACGTTATAAACTGCTGAAAAGAGGAACTTGGAATAGAATTGCTGACACAAGTTGCCAGAGCCAGAGGCATTACATTCTGTGGTCCCATCCTGACAGCAGCACACGTGGAGGGCAAAACTCAAAATACTCAAAAAATTAACATTTTGTCCATTCAATAGATTTTTTGATGTACTTTAATATTAATTTTCATAAAAAGAACTAGAGGGTCTCATCAAAGAGAAATGAGCCCTCTTGCAAACAATGCATGACTTCGTGTGGATGCTCATGGTTTAAATCTCAAAGAGGTATTCAGCCAAAGTTAAATTCATCCTGCAAATAAAGCTGGCCTTTTTTTTGGGGGGGGGTGTGATCATTCATGTAAATGACAGCTTTATGTACTACAATTACAGTCATTAATGAAAGCATAATTACTTTATCATACATTAACAGGATCAAAGAAGAGCTCTTAAGAATCAGTTGTCAGCATATAGAGTCAATACAGAAATTAGACCAAATATGAACTGGAAAATTTTCCTTAAAAATGCCCTAGAGGTTAAAGAAACAATGAGCTGAAGTTGCAGAGTGAGAAAATTAAAAAGACACACTAGAGGTCACTGTTGCTACTTGAGCTGAAAAATGTGTCCATATGTGTGTGTATATATATATATATATATATATATATATACACACACACACACATATATAAAATATATTTTTATATACATTGGTAGTCTGTGTGCATATTGGAAAATCTCTAAAGATCAGTTACTTTCATTAAATAAAAAAAAAATCCATCATATTTTTTTCCCCTCTGGTCATATCTTGAATATCCTAGGATGGAATTTTAAAAGAAATCTTAATTTTGGAGATTTCTTTCATGATCATATCAAATACTTCATCTCTGATAGAAAGTCTTGCATCTACTTTGCACAGTTTGGAAAAGGCTTTCAACTAGTCCTTCACTTGTATCTGAAAGAAAAAATAATGGAAGAATTCTGGTTGGTATACCTCTTCTAATTGGGGGAAAATGATTACATCTCTTAGCACTGGGCAAAAATGTGAGATTGTTAAATATGGACAATATATTTTTAGTTCCATCTTTGAAGCTGTTTAGAGAAAGAATATTTTAGGTATGGCAAGTCTGTGAGAAATCTAGGAACAGGCCATGGGAATTGTTAGTCAAAGTTCCAATTCTGCATACATAAAAGGAAGTTATTTTAAGAAAACAACCATTGTCCCCAGTAGGCCACTGTAAATGTAATGAGTCTAATAGGAAGAAATCCCTTATTTGCAGCTCCTAAAGGAGACTTGGGTTCTGTCTATCACCCACCAAGACTGCTGGTGCTCAATAATTGCCTAATTGTTGATAGAAAGAAGGAGTCCATCCATCCCAGAGGCCCAAAGCCTACCTCCTGAGTGCATTAACACAAAAGCTAAAGACTGAATGGTCTGCCCCGATAACATCATTGTATCACTATCAAGGAAGGGCTTAGTATTCTTAGAGCATTGGTCTTAGATACATGAACTGGTATCAGAAGCATCAGCCTGGAGGTGTATGGGTCATGTTCAACTCCAGGACTTGAAACCGCATTTTCAGAAGGATGCCACTCTGGCTCCCTTGCTTTCTGTTCTTTGTCCATGAAACAGATCTCGGCCCCTGTTCGATAATGCAAGGCCTACCAAAAAGGAAAAGACAGGAAGAAGGGAGAAGACTGCAATGTCTCTTCTCTTTCCTTTGCTGATCCTCTGCTTTGCTCTTTGGTGTGTTATGTGCTCTGTCCACGTGGCTCAGTCCTGGGAGTAATTAAAGTTCAAAGACGCGGGCAATAATGTCAGGTAGCTAGGCAGACATGAGCGTCCAACCCTGTCCTGGACAAGGCCCTCCCCATCTCTACTTACCCCCTCATCATCAGAAGGCAGAACAGGTCCCAAATCCCTCCTGCTTATGGCTCAGTCTTCTGCCTTATCAGGGCCAAACAAGATGTAAAAAGCCCAGTGGGCTTCCAGGCCACCAGCGAAGGTGGGCCGGCTCAGGCAGACTACCCAGAAGGTGACCCAGAGCTTCCTTGGGGTTCATTATACCATAATTATAATAAATCTACATTACTGTTTTGTACACACTGCCTCCCAACTCCCCATGGGTTTCTCTTGGGTACTTATGGGTAAGTGCCTATGCACCAGGAAGAAGGTGAAATAACGCGAAACTGTCAACACGTCAACTGAATGATGTTAGAGGAGGGACTTTCCACCATTTTAAAAGCCAACCTAACCCTGTAATGGGGCTGCCTCTGGCTTCCAGACAGCCCACTCTCCAACTTTCCCCAGAGTGTACTTTTGTTTTACCTATCAAGTTCCTGCTCCTTAAGACTGTCCTAAGTCTGTCTCTTGGCTGAATTCTTTCCTTTGAGAAGACGAACCAAGGGCATAGTTAAAACAGATTTTGAATTTAACTTGAGGATTTTAATGGAGAATTTCATACTTTGAATAGTATTCACCAAGTGTCCTTTATTAAACTAGTGGGGAGGGGAGAATATTTGGAGACTTGCAACCTCTATGTGAATGGAAGTGAGAGGCTTGCTCATGTGCTTAGAAACACGGAGAGAAAGCCATGTGCCCTGGAGGTGGCGCTTCCTCACTGCCCAGTCAGGCTGAACTTGGGCAACTTTTTGATCTTTCTAAGCATTATTTTTCACTTGTAAAAGGCAATCATAATTTCTGCCTGTCCAGGCGGGATTACATAAATGAATGTTGTGAAGAGCTAGGCCCAGGGCTTAGCAGAAGCTGAGCATTCAGTAAATGTTTATCCTCATTGTGAGAGTGGAGTTCCTTGAACTCCTTTGCACCTATCAAGGAGGGTCAGAAGCTGTGTTGACATTCACAAGCCGATTTGAAACAACATAAAAAAGTAACAGTTGAATTCAGCAGCTTTATTGTTTGTGAGGAAAAAAACCCCCAGGTTTTAATTAACAGTTGTGTTTTTGTTTTTTCAGTTTTGTGAATACAAACTCAAGCTTGGACTATAATGATAACAGAACACTAAACTATTATAACACAGAACTATTACCATAATTTTTTTGGTTAAGAAAATTACGTACATTTTTGTTAAACAAAAAAAAAAAAAAAACAGATAGACAATAAATGTGTTTGTGTTTTGGGCAGTGTAACTATTTTTTGAAAATGCTCCATAGTCCACAAACTGGATGGCAGGCCAGGGGTTCATTGAAGTCAGCTGCACTTAAGAACAGCCCCAGAGTTCTCCCAAGGTTGAAAACCACTGCCCTCACTGGTTCTGGTTGCAATTAAAATATGCAATACGTTTTGTTTTAAATGGAAGCTTTTATAATGAAATTTGGAAGCTAGCGTCATTTCCCTTCCTTTGCTTACTACAAAAAGAGGATTTGAGGGCACACAATAAAGGAAATGGCAGGGAATTATTATGTGACCTTGGGCAAATCTTTTCTTGGTTCAGCCTTGTGCGCACACACACACACACACACACACACTCTTAGTCTTTACATTCTTTTGCAAAGCTATGTCAAGCAAGAAACAGAATGGAGATTTGAGAATTCTATGGTTATTTTGAATGATGGATATTTCATGAAACTGAGTGAATAGTTGTTACCAAATTTCCTAATTAACCAAGTCATTGCTAAGTGTTTGATGTTATCTTACTTAAGAAGTACTGACCAGAATAGGGGAAATGAAGAGTTTCTTCCTCACTTTGGTGAACGATGAGGATTTACAAGGAGCTGCAGGCACTTCAGCTGGTAGGACTCGCCATAGTTTCATCTTCTCGTCTTCCTGTAATGGGAGTCCTGGAATTGCTTTTTAGACTAGACAAACATTTTTAAGACCTTTATTCTCAGCCACACCCTGGAACATCATTTTTGAGTTGCTTTTATTAACATTCTGGGTCAGCAAAACAGAGCTTAGGCATTCATACAGCAGGATGTCTACCACTTACAGAAAAATATCCCAGGATCCTTCCCCTAAAGCTCCCAAATGGACAAAAATAAATCATCCCACCCCCACCTCCACACACCCCCTTCTGTGAATCTGCTTTGCCTGCCCAGGCAGTTGATTGACTGTGGGGGATCTGTCAGGTGGTGTGGGGAGGCAGTGTGGTTGTGTTTACAGAACATGAAAGGTGGAAGTTGTGAGAGGCCCCACCTGATGTGGCAGCTGCTGTGAATGCCATCAGGTACTTGTTATTTTCCCTTTATTGATGCAATGTTGCCACATTAGGGACTCTTAGCGCCACAGTTTGAGGGTAAATAGAATGTCCTAGTTCTCAGGCAGCCCTGCTGAAGCAGGCGACACTAAACGGTGAGGAGATGGTGAGCCAGAGTTTTTCCAGAGAGCAACTAACGGCAGGGAATGAAAAGCGGCTGAGAGCTGCCACCCGCCGCCTCCTTTCGCTTCATTCATTTATTTAGTGAGTGCCTCTGACAGGAGGGTTTAGTGCAGAAAGATCTCCTGGCAAAGGGAGACAGATATCTGTGTACTGTATAGAGACCCGGATACTTCAGTTGGCTTTACCCTTTTCTACTTCATGAGCTAAGACATGTCACTTCTCTCCAGACTTCAGAACTTTTCTGTGCAAGAAGAAAAATGTGTTTGAATATCCTTGTGTGTCTTGGAATTGTTGTGGGATGTATGAGGAATTGAGATCCTGGGGCTCAAATACAGCGATGTAAATTCAGGGCAGTCTTTCAGCTAAGGATCCATGGAAGGATCTTCTCCACTGCCTCTCCGAGTCCAGGCCACTCATACGGTGATCAGAATCACCCAGCACCCTGTTTGTAAAGGGGCAGTGCCCAGCTTCTTCCAGGACCCATTGAATCAGCACCTTTGGAGCCTAGAAATCTGCCTCATAGCAGGTTCTCTGGTTACTTCTTTTCTCCCGTCTTTGCATGTAACTGTGTGAGAAATATCACCAGCTTGTCACCAGCTTTAGTCTTCATAAAGACTAAGCTCTTAGCTCGGTAGAGACCCTCTCTCAATGGCTTATGGATTAAGCAGTACTGGATTCCACTCTTATTAAAGGACATCAGGAGAGGGCAGTGTATCTCATGATTTACTTGACAAACCTGATTCTGAGAGAGTAGGGTGAAGAGTGTTAGGGGTATCAAGACAGGTTTAATCAGCTGAGTGAGACACAGGGGTGACATCCCCATCTCAGCCACCTCTGCCGTAGTGTGGATTCAGTCACTTTAGCTCATCACACATTCAATTAGAAGCACAGTCACAACCAGTATCATAAGGTAGGTTGTTGTGAGCTTGTTGTTTTCTTGTAAATACTCTCAAAATTCTGAATTATTATTTTGAGAGGATTATTTTTGGCAGTAGGGTGTTTTAACTGCCATGGTTCTCGTGATTACTAGAAACACAGGACTTTTCACTCCCTTAAGATTGTTAAAAATTCAACATAAGATGTAGTTGGACTCTATAATTATGTGTGTCAAAGGGCACAAAAGAAGATACATCAGATTTTAAATATCTAAATTGCCCACTTTATACTACATACCTTTTGTACCATGTATGAAAAATATGAAAAAGAATAAAAATTTAAAATACAACATTCCCAGGTTAAGGAAAAAGCACCGTGTGCACAAAAATGTCTTTGTATAAATGCTGAATAAAATAGGGTAAGAGGATATTTATAGTTCTGCAGATGACTTAATACTTACTGCACTAGGAATTTTTTCATCCTTCCAACTGGCTTGAGAGCCATTTGAAACCAATAAAGCATATTTGTGTCCAAGCTGGGAATGAAGTCCAAGCCCTACGGAGCAGACCTGAGATGTGCTGGCCTAGGGAGCTTAACTGATGTCAAATGTAAACCACTTTTCAAAAGCATGTTATCAGGTCCATACCAGACTATCCATTTTGATAATCTCATTCCATTTTTCATTTTACTGTTGAAAGGAAAAATAGATTAATGAGAGTTCATATCCCCCTAGAAAGAAAACCTTCCTTATAAGGCATGTCTGAAGAGAGCTTTGGAAAAATTACTTACCCTGACTTTGTTTTGCCAAGTAACATTTAGAACATTTATATTTGAAAAATTCCTAACCCAGGTCAGTATGGCCTCCTAAATTAAGTTTAGAGGGAAAAAAGTAAAGAAGAAATAAAGTTAATGATGATGAGGATGATGATGGTAAGTATGATGCATTTTGCTAAGTTATGAATCTCCCAGACCATGGTTTGCTTCTGTGTGTGATGGGGATTTGGGGACAAGCCCCTATGATCCACCTTGGACCCAGGGGGAAAAAATTGACCCCAAATTGCATTTGCAAATGGTGCACCAGGTAAAAGAAACATTTGCCTAAAGAGAATTTTAAGTGTTCAGCTCCTAAATATACAAGAAGTATTCTCTCAAATATTTCAGAACAATAAAAGAAAGCCTAACAGAGAATGATAATCAGAATCACAGTGCAGCTTGGGTCAGAGCAGAGTTGACATCATCTTGTCACACTGGTGGCATCACTTTCCAGAGGAGTAAACTGGAGCCTATAGAGGTGGTCTTCATGACTTCAAAAACCTTTACTTCATTAGTCTTTCACAAGCAAGCATGCAAATGATACTGCTGCAGCTTCATGAGGAGGTATCAAGGGTTGGAAACTTTTCAGATGTTCAAAATTGGAACAAGAGCCCAGTTTTCCAGACTCCCAGGCCAGAGAGCTGCACTTGAAAGGGTGGGAGGCTTTATTTTGAATAATTCCATTTTGTCAACCAGTTTGAAGACAAGTTTGATTGGGTCCTCCATGGATGTATAGTAAAATGTTGCCTCTGACCAAATGTTCCTGCCATTAGGGCTTAGTAAGTTGTATTCCTTCCCTAAACAAGCTTACTACCTAAGGGTCATTTATCACCTTTCCTACCCTAAACCCCAGGGTGATTCAGAGAGGCTGGCTCTGACAGTGATAATCCAAGTATACAGCAAAATGAGCGCCCATTTGGCTGATAGTAAGGTTGTAACACTGTGTTCTGCTTGTCTGTCCCCACTCCAGGCCATCACAAGGCCAGGCTCCTGTCAGCTATATTGGGAAGCAGTGGTACAGACAGATCATTGATACCATGGGAGTTCAGAAGAGATTCTATCGTCTTTGAAGGAGAAACTAGATCAGACCTAGCTTCACTGTTTTCCATAAATAATTGTGGCACAACTGCACAGGTGAAGAGCTGCACCCCACTTAATGGGTTATGTCCTATGAATCTTATAGGCAGTGTTCTTTTTAGGCATTTTGATGCCTACATTTAGAACCATCATATGTCTGTCACCTCTATTCCCACAGGGCATGGGGAGCAGGGCTGATGTTTTATTGCCTCTGATCGTTGAAGAACACCGAGAACCAGCAGAGAGAACATAGCCTCACAGCCTCAGACCCTGTGTTGTGTGCATCAAGGCACACCACAGTGAAGAACGCAGGCCCAGCACGTCTCGCCAAGCAAGCACAGAAGCCCTTTCTGGGTCAGAAAGGGGGGTAATGAGGCTGAAATCCGGCTCAAAGGGAAGACAGAGCCTACTCAGGTGGTTCAGCAAGGAGGGGACAGCCTGCGTTCTCAGTAGGGTGAGGGCTTTGCCCTGCGGTTTAGTGAGGCGAGGTGTTAGACTCTCCCACCTCAGGCTCTCCCACTAAGCTGCCTTCCAGCAAGTGCAAAACCACATTGTGATACAGACACCCTGGCAGAAGGAAATTAATTAAGACCCTGTGCTGACATTCCCTTCTGAGCTCATGCCACCCTCCAGCTAGGGCCACACATTGCTCTGTGAGAGAGCAGACAACAGCTGTGGGAGCTGTCTAGACCTGCTGTGATAAAGAAGAACTCTGCTGCCATTATGTCGAGTGTGTTTTCTTATGTCAGTATTGTCTCCTAGTTTTAACATGACTAAAGTTATCAAAGGTTTTTTTTTTCCTTGCCTATGAAATGAATAAGTCCTCGCCTTTCCTGGTTTCCATTATATCCCATTGTGTGGCCATTACAGTCAACGTGTTTTTTCTAAAGTTTGTGTGTTTTCCATCTAATGCCATGCAATAACTATAATGCACAAACATGTGTTTAGACACTTTGGAAAACATTTTTAATATTAAAATGCCTCATGTCAATTCCAGACATGCAGTCCTAAAGATGTGATGAGGCTGAGCATGTGGATTATGTATTCAGAAGAAAACATCCCTGTAGTTATGGTGCAAGCTCCATAGCCACTTTTCAAAGTAAAATGTCTCTGCCATTAAAATAGCATTTTTATTTTGTCAAAACACTAAGAGCAATTAGAGGCCAGTGTTGATTGATCACTTGCCAATTTTCAATTTTTAAATCAAAGCTGCTTTGGACTTGGTATGTGTGAGCGCTCCAAACATCCATAGTCACTCTATTTGCATTTTACATGCATTCAAAATAACTACTTTCTCCCTCTAAAAAAAATGATTGAAGAAACATTTACTCTCAAGTTGAAAAACATTACACACCAGAACAATCTGTAAGAGCTGAATGATGGTCCTCTTGATGTAATAGTTTTTAATGAAAATTGTGAGGAAATGTCTGCTTGAAAGCCTTGGGGGGTTGGATGTGGCAGGTGCAGCCCCCACTGGTCCCCACTGCAGCCATAAGGACAATACATGCCCTGAGCGGCAACGACACGGACTTGTTTTCCAGTCCTCCAAGTTCACTCTTTGATTAGTTTAGATATTCTTTCTTTATCCATTGTTTTGGATGTTGTCCCTCCCCTTAAAACAAGAGGAAAAGTCCCTTGGACAGAGAACAGGCAATGTTGTAAAAGGATAGGACCAGAGCAGTCTTCCAACCTTGGGGACTGAGCTACTTAAGACTTAAGAGCTCAAAGCTTATACTTCTATATACTTTTGTCACTATCAGCATTATTTTTAAAGTTTGCAAATGCAAAGACTAATTAATTGGCCAAGATTCTAGCTATATAATAAGAGTTTGATGAGTTAGAGAATTTAGGGGGATGGTTAGCAAACACTGCTCGGGTGGCATTGTCAGGGGCATCAGATGAAGACATGCTTCTTAATAAGTGTTTCATTTGCCCAAGCTGAAACTCCTATTCCCATATGATTTTATTGATCACATACAGTTGTTACAGTGAATCCTTGAGTGACTATGCAACCACTGAGAACTCTGTTCACAACACACCTTGTCCTAAAGGCCATGACAATGATTGGAAATTGAAAGATGGATGAAGTGGCCCCACTTTCAAAGACTTACTGTTAAGCAGAGGAAACAGCTATAGAACAAAGAAATGCCATCCAGTATTATGCATATAAAATCTCATTTGTGTGTGTACAAAAATGGCCCAGAGGAGGGAATGACTATGCTTTTCCTTTTTCTAGAGAAGTCAAGGAAGTCAAGATAAACATAAGCAGGATCCTAAAATACAAATAGTAGCATACTAGGGTCATAGGGAAAGATGATTTCTACACAGGCAATAATATTTAGAAGAACATGGAAGAGTGACATAAGAGAAAGAGAGAGAGAGAGAGAGAAAGAGAACACACGCACAGGAGAACATTAGACAATTTCAATGTGTGCAGAACACCATGGGGAGGGAGGGGGGTGAGGCTAACCATGCTGTCAGGGGCTAAATCACAGAAAGCCTTTTTTGTAATACTAAGAAATTTGACTTTTGTTCATTGGGCAGTGGTGAACCACGACAAGTAAGGCTTTAAGAAAGATTATTCTAGTGGCATTTTGGAGCTGGATTATGAATTTGAAGGGAGGATCAATAAGGCTATTTTGAAGGCCATTATATAGTCCAAATGAAAGATCATATAGATCTTAACTAGAAAAGTGGAGGCAAGGGGGAGAAAACAGATACAACAACTATTAGAAAAGGGAACTTTATAGGTTGAATTTGGAGAGTCAGAGGGAGGAATGAGCCACAATAACTCTGATCCTTAGCAAAGAAGCTCAATGTACCATGTGAGGAGGGGTGGTGTACACAGATGCAGGTGTTAGTAATAATCTCAAAATTGTTTTCAGTCACTCATCCCTGGAAACCACAACTTTTCAACTAATACTCAGATTCCACCTGCACGTTCTACCCTATTCCAGAGATAGGCAAGTAGCATGGTTCATCATGTACCCCCGTAATTGGCAGACTTCTGGAAAAAGTTAGTAACACCCCTGGAGGCCTCATGGGGGCAGCCCAGAAATTACGATCAAGAAAGTTAGGCCAGAACTGGCTCTAACCAAAACAACAAGTCATAACAGGGAAAATTTAGGAAATCATTCAGTTGTTTGGTCTATGTGGCACTACCTTGCTAACTCCAAACCTACAAGGCAGCTATACATCCACACAAACACACACAGAGATGCACACAAACACTTCAGAACATTCTGAGGAGAATTTTCACAGAATGATTGGATATTTTGACTGTAAATTCCATGTTCATGGGAATTAAGATGATCTCAAAACTGGAGGAACCCACTTACCTGGAGAGCAAGTATCTGTTTCAGATATATTATTCAGAATTGCCAGCATTTGTGGGAGGAGAATTTGCTTCTGGATATTTCTCTAATTCCTGCCCTGCTGTCTCTGCTATTGTCCTGGAGATCTGAGCCTTTTGCAATACAGTTATTCTCTGAAAAGAATGTATACCTAGCTATGCTACAGGCACTGTGATGTGTTTTACATACCTTATCTTATTTATTCCTCACAAAAAGCTACAGATTGAAACTGGTATTACCTTAATTTTCAGATAGAGAAACAGAAGCAGACATATTAATTGACTTGCCCAAGGTCACACAACTTGTAAATGTAGGCACATGGTTCAGTACCAAGAAGTCTGGCTCCTTTTACAAATAAGCTACTTTTCATGTCTGATTCATTCATATGTACAGATGAAGCAGCTGTTCTTGTACACAAGACCACAATGCAACCATTTCAGTCTTTATTACCAATTATTTTTGTCATTTTACAGTCTCAAAGTTCATATCAGTGGTCACATGATCCCCTCCAAACCCAGGAAAACCTGTAACAATGAAATCATGCTTGCCCAGTCTGGTGATTTTATACCAAGATCCAGCTAAACTGCATGAATAGTCCAGGCAAAATCTAGGACTTTCAACTTCACTAACACCTGCCTCTCTCTCTCTGCTGAAATATTATAATTAGCCTGCTCTTCCTGGGAGAGACTGTAAAACTGAATGCAGTTAAACAAAAGAAGAGATGGCAGATTTTATAGACACCCGAAAAAGTGATTTGGAAAGCCAACTAGATGGATGCATATTCAAAGGTAACAATTTCAAAGGCAAGGCAGAATTCCGTTATTTTGCAGTAATGCACTGAATAGTAGCTAGTATAGCCTGTTGGGGATGCTTGAGACTCTATCCTTGTTCACTGGTGCTCATAAAATAGTTTTGGTTGAATTAGAACTTTACAGAGCAGCCATTCTCTGACTATGGTTTTACATTAACTAAGGACCACAATAAGCAGGTGACCTGTGCCGTAAAGTCCATACTAGCCAAACAGTCCAATGGAAAGCCCCCTGGAATGCCAGGAGGGAGTCTTGGATGCTTATAAAGTCTCCTGCATTAGCTAAAGTTGTGTGACTTGACCAGGTGTGCAGCTTGGGACCAGGTGCTTCATTTTCTCTCGGTCCAGTTTCTCTAGCTGTGAAATGGCATGCTGATGCCTGCCCTATTTCCCTCAGGAGAATATGGTGAAAATCAGAAAGGGCTATAAACAAATTGGCTCTTTTATTCAAGTTTGGATAACAAAATGACTATAATAAAACTATTTGTAGAAATAAGTTATAGGTGGTTGCAGAAAAAATACTAGTCCCTGAACAAAAAATTCTAGGGGAAGACCCAATTACTTAGTACATGACTCATCACTTTCCTAAAGCTACATGTAGGAACTCTCCTTGTCCAAAAGGTAGGACACAAAATAACCCATGGTCCAGTCACTAAAAATTGAAAAGATTTCTAAGTGCATGGAGAAAATCAGATATTGGTTGGAGAAAAAAACTAGGCAAGGCAGATGTGAACTGCAAAAGATTATAGCTGGGACAAAAGTGTCCTTGGGGGGAAGAAATGGGGGAAAAAATTAAATCTAAGGGTTAGTTTCATGCTAGTACATACCAGCTCAGAGATACTGGGTTTTATTGAACAATGCAAGGCAACTTTAATTTAGCAGTGTTTACTATGAAAGGCTTGCTACCCCAGCGCTTTTTGCAGTATACCACATCTGTTGATGTGTTTTTGGCTATATCTAGAGGCCCACCGTGGGCTGACAGATGTCCAGGTGTGGAAAGGCAAGTTAACCATTTGTTTGTATTGTGGATGTATTTATTTGCATTCTCTTTGCCCCTCCTAATTGAAATAGTAAACATTACTGTACTCAAAACTTAAAGAGTACCCTGGACATCAGAATGTTATTAATTCATCATTAGAAATGCAACTCCTTTAGCATCCATCTTCCTCATCTTTCAAATGCAAAGTCAATTTGAAATAAGAATCAGAGAAATGTGGAAGGCAATCTGAAACTGAACATGAAACCAAACAAAACAGAAGCAACATGGCAAACAGGACAAAAAAAAAAGAAAAATTTAAAAATTCATTTCCCTAAGACATAGTGAATCCCCAGTGTTCTGGTTTTCCAGGTTAACAAACCTCAGTCTCTCCTAGATATTCTGAACTAGGCTACTGACTAGCCATCTGTAGGTGGCCTGCTCTTGGATGCCATGCCCCTGTTAATGAAGCACTCCTAAATGGACCTGGTAAATGGTAGATGTCAGCCATTGCTTGATGGGCAATCCTCAGTCATCCATTGTCAGTAATTTCTGTCCCAGTGAGTAAGCCTTTATTTAAAGCATAAAGTAAGAATGTTGCCAGACCACAGGAACAAGCTCTGAGCTGTTTGCAGGTGCTGCTGTTCACAACTGCCAATTAAACCCCTGACATTTCCATATTGGCCACGAGGCGAGCATATGCTTTTGACATGCGAATTCTTTAAAGCAAAATTATCAATCTCAGATTACCAATACTTGCATCTTTTTCTTTTCTCACGCTTGCAACATCAGGCTTTTAAAAGTAGCTTGTTTTAGAAGTAGAGGGAAGAGAAACAGAAAAACTCAAGTGAACTGAATTAAGATGTGCACGTAACATTCTTGTAACTGGGAAAATGGCTGGAATTTCAGATATGGAAAGTCTTCCCTAATGCCTCAATCTACATGGCAAAGTCTCCCTTCAGGATTTCAACTTAAATTGTTTTTTTCTTCCTTTCCTTTCTTTAATTTTTCTTACTTTATGAGAACCAAGTGCTACTGCCCATCTTAAGTAATCCAGTACTGTTAAAATTTGGTATTAAAATTTTGATCATGCAACTACATTTCATTACTTTCATCAGGATTCAAACATAAGGGTGCCTCGTGTTTGAAGAATTTCCTGAAATTTGCCTGAGAGTTCTTATCGAGCCCCAAATATAAGTCCATGTCATGATGTACTCTTATGCAATGTTTAATCGGTGACTTTACTCTCATATATTTCCAGATTGGAGGATAAAAACATCCAATCACTCTTGGAGGATTACATATATTGTAGATGTGTTCAGCTATAAATAGTATAACTAGGCAGGAAAAAAAATAGAAATATCCACATACATCTTTCAGGAATATTTCACCATTTTTAACCGATTTTCCAGTTTTCTAGGTATGGGTAGCTCGTGATTAGAAATGAATTACAGGGACAATCAGAAATTTTCACTAAATATTTCTGACTGGTCTTTAGAAAAATGAAGATATGTTCTGTATGATTTTATATTGTTTCACCAAGAATTACATCAAAATCATTTGTGATGGTAAACGTAAGCCTTTGTTCTTTAGGTAGAGCAACAGACTGGTCTGAGCCTGCCTCCCCTTTTTCTTTTTCATGTCTTATTCATCTGGCTGAGCTAAACAGCTATTTCCATGTTCTTTGAAATCCCTGATTCCTACTGATTTCAGGGACATCTGTTGGGGGAAGCAAAGTTGAAAAAGGTAGGATCTCTTTCAAGCAAACTTAGTTGATGACCCTAGCAGGTGGCTATTGTTGTTTTCATGGTGATAATTTTTTATTATTTTCTCACTTTTGAGAAGGGGAAAATTTGCCATCCTCTCTGAGAAAGACTCAGCTAATGTCCATTTTAAAAAGAGAGAAAATCTGTGCCATCTACATAATGAAGGGCTAGTAAAAGAGCTGTCTCCAAAGAAAAAGATGTTTCTTCTCTGTAAATTAATTTTACAGCAAAGCTGCGCTACCAACATATCAAATGGTGAAGATCTTAACAAGAGGGAGTATTTTAACACTATATTAAGAATGCCTGTATGTTTGAAATGGAGAAAAGAAAATTTGATGGTTTACAGCAGCCTTTTGCCTTTGGGCTATGTGAACACTTACCATTTAGCTGAACTAAACATGTTATCTTATGGCATCAGCTTTGGGCTGTTCTTTTGAGATGTGACTATCCATAGGCTTTGAGATAACAGTGAAAAGGAAGGGTAGTCTTAAAGCCACAGTAATCAAAATAATTTGGTACTGGCACAAGAACAGAGCCACAGATCAGTGAAATAGAATAGAGAGCCCAGATATAAACTCACACATGTATGACCAATTAATATATGATAAAGGAGTCATGGACATACAATGGGGAAATGACAGCCTCTTCAACAACTGGTGTTGGCAAAACTGGACAGCCACATGTAAGAGAATGAAACTGGATTACTGTCTAACTCCATACACAAAAGTAAACTTGAAATGGACCAAAGACCTGAATATAAGTCATGAAACCATAAAACTCTTAGAAGAAACCATAGGCAAAACTCTCTTGAATATAAACATAAGCAACTCTTTCATGAAGATATCTCCTCAGGCAAGGAAAACAAAGGAAAAAATGAAAAGTGGGACTACATCAAACTAAAAAGCTTCTGTACAGCAAAGGACACCAGCAGTAGAACAAAAAGGCATCCTGCAGTATGGGAAAATATATTCATAAATGACATATCCGATAGGGGATTGACATCCAAAATATATAAAGAGCTCACACCGCTCAACACACAAAAAGCAAATAACCTGATTAAAAAATGGGCAGATGATCTGAACAGATACTTCTCCAAAGAAATTCAGATGGCCAACAGGCACATGAAAAGATGCTCCACATCACTAATCATCAGAGAAATGCATATTAAAACCACGATGAGATGTCACCTCACACCAGTTTGGATGGCCAACATTCAAAAGACAAGTAACAACAAATGCTGGTGAGGATGTGGAGAAGGGGAAACCCTCCTACACTGCTGGTGGGAATGTAAATTAGTTCAACCATTGTGGAAAGCAGTATGGAGGTTCCTTATAAAACAGAAAATAGAAATACCATTTGACCCAGGAATTCCACTCCTAGGAATTTACCCAAAGAAAACAGGATCCCAGATTCAAAAAGACAGATGCACCCCTATGTTTATCGCATATTTACAATAGCCAAGAAATGGGAACAACCTAAGTGTCCATCAGTAGATGAATGGATGAAGAAGATATGGTAGATATACACAATGGAATATTGTAAGAAAACAAATCCTACCATTTGCAAAAACATGGGTGGAGCTAGAGGGTATTATGCTCAGTGAAATAAGCCAGGCAGAGAAAGACAAGAACCAAATGATTTCACTCATTTGTGTAGTATAACAACAAAGCAAAAACTGAAGGAACTAAACAGCAGCAGACTCACAGAACCCAAGAATGGACTAGCAGTTACCAAAGGGAAATGGGTTTCGGAGGGTGGGAGGAAAGGGAGGGAGAAGGGGAGTAAGGGGTATTATGAGTAGTGCACATGATATGGGGGGGTCAAGGGGAAGGCAGTGTAGCACAGAGAAGACAAGCAGTGACTCTATAACATGTTACCATGCTGATGGACAGTGACCTTAATGGGGTATGTTTTGGGGACTTGAAAATAGGGGGAATGTAGTGACCACAATGTTGCTCATGTGAAACCTGAGCATAAGATTATATATCAATGATACCTTAATAAAAATAAAAAAATAAAGGAAGGGTAGTCTTGCTTCAGTAATACTGTGTCTAACTAGTATCATACCTTATTTCTACTTGATACCAGGTCTTCCCTGGGCCTCTGTTTGTAGTGGTAATGAGGGCAGTGATAATGATCCTATGGCAGCCTCCAATACAGAAAGCTGCTTTGTATAGTAGAGAGCACAGATTTTGTAGCTAGCCTGACTAGGTTTTAATTCTGGCTCCGCCACTTACTGGCTGTGTGACTCTGGTCGAATTACCTAACCCTTTTGTGCTTCAGCTGCCTCCAATACTGTAAAATGGGAATAGTAATAGCAGTTACCTCATGGATATATTGAATGCTAGAATGGTACTTACCATGTACTACAAGAAGTATCACAGAGCATTAAATTTTTAAAAATGAGTATTTTGAGGACATATAAACAATCTCTATTGTTATTCCAATTTTTCAGGCAGGTAAACTGAAGCTGTGTGAGGTTAAATAATTTTCTCCAGGCTGTCAGCCAGCAATTTGCCACATTTTAACTTGGGTTGGTGTGACTTCAAGACCCATGCTCTCCATCTATCTCCCTGGGCTTCCTTCACAGGCATTATTTCACAGGTATCCATAACTGGTTAATAGAGAGAAGGCAATGAGTTGAAGAAAATACCGACAGTGTCAGAAACTTCAGAGAATGCAAGAATTCTAGAGCATCAGGGCAGCAGAAATCATCTGAGGACAAGGGAGACAAACATTTTCCCAAGGTCTGAGGGCCAGTTATTCACCACACATACTGCTCCTGAATGAATGAATACATCCATTTAATCAACAGAGATGTTTGTCCCTCATCTTTCTGCATAAGGGACAGCAGCCTCATGTGTGGTCAATGAATAAGAGCATGACTTTTATGCAATTTTTGTTGAAGAAAGAGACCCACAAAAACCTTAGGAAAAGATAGCAATGAGAAGATGCTAATATTTTCCTGGCAATTGAGTCTAATTTGGTAAATACTGGGTCCTCCTGCCCTCCCCCACCTCCATGTCCTTTCAGAACAAGCCGGTCATAGAACAAGGTAAGGGCAGCTGTCAGTGAGTGGGTCTCATCAGCACATCCAGGTCTTTCATGGTTGTCTTTCTCCAGCCTAACTGGTATTATTTTTGGCACTCGTACCATTGTGATGTTATGTTTCAAATGTTTCCACAATTGAAACATGCAGGTTTTCATTTCCCTTCTGCCTACTGAGATTATTTCAGCTTCTCACATGCAGAGTGTTATGCAAGAAATTAATCATATTGGAGCAAAGTAGCTACTGAAAAATTGCCAAACACCATAAACATTGGTCAAAATGGAGTCCAACCATTTGCATGGAGAATAATTGAAGCTATGGATTCACTTGGGGTAACTAAGCAACTTTTCATTATGAATTATAAAGCTTTTCAAACATAAAATGATATCTGAGAGGAGTGCATTACCTAAAAGGTTTCCATAAGCAATGAAAGGAGCTTTAAAATATGCAGCAGGGATCAATCATCCAGCTGTATTGCGTTACTTATACTTTGTGGCGTCACCTACATTCCTCCATAAACAATGTCCCATAACCTCTGAGCACTCCCATTATTTTCGTCAGCACCCAGACATAAGAAGTGACAAAAGTGTCAGATGATGTTTTATTTACTAATATAAAACAAGGTCTCATGGAAGTAGACATTCTATGACAATGGAGGTTTATGGAGCGCATTTCCCAGCACAAAAAATGATTCACGTTGTCCAAGAAAGATATAAAGTCTGCTGTTCGTGATGAATTTTAATTGGAATGTTACTCATCATGGACATGAATTTCTTTCATTTGGGAGATTATACACATCTTGCTTCTATGGCTCAAGGACAGGTGAGTCTTCCTGAGAAAGAAAGTGGGTAGTTATAACAGGTCTTTCGATTTCCAAAAGGCAAAGATACCTTTGAGGTATCCATGTGTCACTTGCCAAAACAAGTATTCTGAAGTATTTTGCAAGAGATATTTTTATCAGTTATATGAGAAATCAAGCCCAGCATTCTGACTCAGATGCAGGGCAGTTCTGCCTTCCGATAGCTTGTGAATGAAAAAAAAATTGAAGTGGAGTATCAATTAGAAAAATAAGTTGAAGGTAGGGAAAGGTTTCCTACTTGGAATTAGCGGTTACTTATGCCAGTATTTTCCTGGCAATTGAGTTCTACCTAAGAGGCAGCAAGATAGGATATTAAGTAGCAGAGAAGAAAGATCATCAACAATTTCAGATTCTCTGCCTTTTAACAGAAGAGGCATGGAATGTGGTCCATCAGTTTGATCTAGGTAGTGGGGAAAGGGAACCAGTAAGAGGTCAGGAAAAGTGCAGTGAAAGAGGGTAAAATGCATGGAGACTGGAAAGGTGGTAAAAGTGCATGGAGACTGGAAAGGGAGGTAAAAGGCTGGACATATGAAAACATAGTTTCAGTACCTCATGTCATTTGCAAAAAGAAAATCACTTACCAACCTTTATTTGATTAAAGAAATACTTTGGTTTAGTAAGACTTAAATGAATGCAATGGACAGTGGGCCCATGTTCGTGGGAGTAAACTATTATGAATAGGATGGCTACAGCCAGTCTTTTTGGAACTTGATATAAGAACATCATTTTGCATGGAATCTTGGCCAGCCTGCTTTGTGGAGGTGGTGCAAAGCAGTCGATGCTCTATGAATATACAAATTGATTACTTCAATCACCAAAATCGATTTTCCACAATAGAGTGTAATATATGGAAATGTATCTCAAAAGGTCATTTAAAATTAGCCCAAATGAGACACTAAGGGCCCTGCATTCAGAAGAGCACCTTGCTGCTCACGTAACTCTCCCTTTCCTTTATCTTTACCTACATAAGGTCCATGGTTCAAAGCACCCAACTGGAACCTGGGAAGACAACCACCAAATTGCTTTAACCCCCTCTGCTCTCATGCATCTCTTAATACGCTTATCTGATACAGCTCTTATGTAGAGCCAGGGTTTGCCCCTGTAAGTAAAAAAGGTCAGATCAGCTCATATTTTTTTCTTTTTTTAAAATTAAATAGGTGTTATTGTTATTTGAATTGTACCTTTCCTTTTTCAACTGGCCTACCATATATATTTTTGCATATGTTGTATGTTATATATACCCATAGACTATCCTCCATTCAGATATACATTTACATGCAACATGATTATCCACATATATAATATCTCTCACACAAATACACAAAAATATACAGGGATGTTTTGCTTTCTTAAAATCCTTTCAGATTGCTTGGATGATTTTCTTTACGTGTTTTCAACATACCTAATGGCAAACCTCACTTCATTCTATACTAGTCTAATTAATTTGACAGGACTGGAAACTTGTTCTTCCTGTTCCCACTTATTATTCATCTCTTCAGAATGCCCTGTAGGGAGGATGAAGCACCATAAAGCAGTATTTACCAAATGCCCCAAGGCTAAATGCCCTTTTAGGCTGACCAGGTACAATGGTGGCAGTGAGAAAATCTGACTTTAGGGCAGCCTAAGAAAAATGACTTTTTCCAGAACATCATCTATTTAAACAGATCTTGAAGATGAAAACTATGTCCATATTCCCCTGCAGTTTGGCAGTGGGCTCATGGGGGCCCCAATTTGTCTTTACAATATCTGAAATGACTGAGGTATATTCTGCAATGTCCAATGCAGAGATAATTTCAGGTTTTTTAAGGCCTGCGAGTATAACCTGAAACATATCAGATATTTTGTGAAAGGGTGGGTTGAAATGCGGAATTGATAAATGCAACAGGGAGAAAGCCTTTTGTTTTTTGGTTAACTTTGAAAATTTCCTCAGAGAGCAAACTTTTGATAGGGGGCAAAGATTCTTACAAGGTAGGTACAGGTGGGTAATTAAAAAAATAAGAGTGAATTTATCTACATACATTATTTAAATACCTAAAGCATTTCTCTGCTTTAATGATAAATTATGATCAGTAAAATCTGTTGGCTGCCTTCAAGCTAACTAATGGATCGCTAATCAGCAACAGTAGAATCATCCTAGCTAAGGTGGAATAAATACCTCCAAGGAAGCCACAGCTAATTTTTTTAAGCCTATAAAGATGCTTGGATATATCTGTATTCTTGTACTACATAATGTGTATATGGATATGCACATACATGTGTGCACATGCACATGTTAAAAACCTCTTTTTAACACCTTCCTGTCCACCCACTACAGCTCCCTTGTCCTTGTTATGTTGTGTAAGAGACTGTTCCTGCACTAATTAATCCTTAAAGAGATCAGCATCTCATTGTTAGCAGTACATTTTTAATTGTTCACTTTACTCAAGCACCATTTGAACACAAGTCAATTTGCAATTTCATTAGAGAACAGAAAAGGCCTGGGGTCTATTCCTCATTTTTTTAAAGAAAAGGATGAAAAATGGATGAAAAATGGGCAGAATTTCATAAGGGATGGTAATCCTCTAATTAATTTTATGCATCAAGCAAGAATTAATGTGTCCTGCTATTTAGCAGAAGTCTTCTTGCCGAGAAGTACATTTTATCATACCTTCCCCTCCAGAGAAACCTCTCTACAAGCTTTGTGGCCAAATACCCTGGCAAATAATGACGAGCTTTGAAGCAACATTCACAGACCATTTGCTTTCATGACATTTGGAGGCTTTTCTACCCTCATTCCAATTCTATTGTAAGTAGAGTACACAGGCTACACAGCCTTTGAAAACTAATCAATACAGTTAAGATTTGTCAGGTTGCAGCTGACTAATATCACATCTTTAAACGCTTTTCTTAGCTGACTTGTACACGTTTTTAAGTTAAACCTTATGAAGGGAGTTGGTTAGACCATCCTTACTACATTCACAGGCACACTAGTGTGACATGGCTCTTTCTTCCATATTTTAACATCAAAAGCTCATAATCTGTGTAAGTTAACCTTCCATAAAACTAAAATTATATGGTCATCATACATAATCTGATGATTGATTACAGCTGTCAAAAAGGTCACAAATTGTGAATGTTTACTACAGTTGCACCATGAAAATTATGACATACTTTTAAAAATCCATCTAGAGAAAATAGCTTACATTCATAGGTTGCAGAATTGAAGCATATATGTTTTCTTTGTGACTTTTAGCTCTCTTAAAATCAATGTTAAAACCCTTAGGTCTGATTTTTCATTTCAATGTCTTTGTGTAATGTGCCTCAACCATACCTCATCTAATTTAATAAGATGCAAGCTAAGGAAGTACTTAAGTTACTTATCAAGGGTTTCAGATGACACATTATTATTGTATTCAAAAGTCAATATTTGCTAATCATGTTAGTACAGGAACTGTTCCAGGCCTACAATTCTTAAATTGCAGAGATATTTAAGATTAATTAAACCCATCTCCCCTGGTCCTCTCTCCCTACCTCTGTGGAAGGAGTAAATCAATGACATCCTAAGCAAGCCCAGAGAGCCAGAGCTTCATCTGAAAGCCTCTGCATCAGTGCTCCAGAGGTGAGCTTTGCCATTTCCCCACAGTTTAAGGAATATTTGCATGTTTTGAGAGCAAAGTTCACCCATTCACTTGACATAATTAGAGAGGTAAGACCGTTCTTGAAAACATAACATGGACACCACTATTTTCTTAAGGCAAGAGAATGCTGAAGTAACATATGGCCTGGCTTGTTTTTTTCTTTTTATATGACAACTTGTGGATAAATCTGTAGCAAGCAAAGTTGAAAGGCCACCTGCTCTTTCTTGAGCTGGTCATAATGAGAACAGGTGGCTGGGTCCACACTCCTTGAAGGGGTTAGGCTCATAGGACGTAGTGCCAGTGAACCCCTGACCTCTCTCTTACACCCTGGAATGGAATGAGCCAACTGTGCAAAGTTCAAGGTTCCCTTTACTTTTTTGAGAGAAAAACCATTACACAAGAACCATTTCTAATCTAATGTTATGATCAGGGCCCAGAATTTAGCTGAGATTAAGTGTACATAAAAGTTTGGAGTATTAGTCACAATCATTGACCAGGAGAAAACTGAAAGACACATTGCTTCAGTGATGACTTATAGTAGCTGTTAGTTCAGTTCCCTGGGGGAGAAAGACTAGTGCATTAACCCGATATGCCACCAAGGATACATTTACAGGTAGTTAGTGAAAACAGTAACGTTATGCAAACTGACTATCTGGAACATGAATCAATATAGACCAGCTAATTAGGTTATAAATGCATCGATTTTATTTTGAATATGTCCTCAAATAGAGTCTGCAAGTAAGCATTCTGAAATGGGGCTCTTAAACTCAGAGAAGTGACAATCAGATTATTCTCTGCCACTCTCCAATCAATCCAGAAGTTAGGTAAAATACTCTGATGCATATTCTATATAATCAAAATGACACATCCTATTAATAGTCCAATTACTGTTGAACTATTAGCAATGCCTGAGTCTGGTGTCTTAGAGCCTCATAGCAGTAATCCAGGAACTTGGTGTGATCTTTTGTATTCATTCCATTTAAAATGAGACAATTTTCCCTTTAAAGCATTTCTGTTAAATGTTATTTTATGCATGGATTTAACATCCTAATTGATTTAGGTGGACTCTCAGAATGAGTTGCTAACTCCTTTTGTTCTTTTCTTCACTGAAAGAGGTCAGCAGCTGTGATCTTATTTATAAATTTAAATGCCAAATTTTAGCACAGTAAGGTATTATTAAAATGATAGTTACTCATTCATAAAAAGTCTCTATTCACAGTGTAAAGACCAGGAGTCCAATAATATAATAAACTAGTCTACAGTAAGAATGGGCCAGAATTGTCAGCCTCATCTTAGAACACATAAACATCATAAAATTGTAAACATGAAAGTGACTTTGGAAAAAGCACTGAGGTGTTACCACTCTTCTGAATATTTTCTCAACCTAAAATTTGCCTCTTTTTACTTTGAAATTCATATAGTAATATATCCAGTATCATAGATAAAACAAAGTTCCATAAGCTAAACACCAATTACTAGTTTGAAAAGCTGAACTTGCCATCAGAGTCATATATGTAAAATCAGCCTTTTAGGAGACTTGCTGTATCTTAAATCAAATTCAGTTACATAGATTTGTGTGATGATGTAGTTTAGATGAAACTCTACCATATTGTACTGTGTAGCTGTCAGTGACCATGAATACCATGAATGTGGCACTCAGGGCTTATGCCTTGGCAGCAACTTGAGAGAAGTGAAGATAGAAACAGGTTGGTGGATTTGAGAGATGCTTTGGGGGTAAAGTCTAAAATATTAGAAGGTTGAAAGTGGAGTGTAAATAAAATGGAGGAATCAAGGATGTTACTAGACTTATGGTTTGAGAAACCGAGTAGACAACTATTTTCATAGATGGAAATACTGGGGAGATGAGGGTTGAGTTTGGGGGGTGTTGGTGCAATAGAGAATTCTCTTTGGACATGGAACTTTTGAGATGCCCAATGGAGACGTCATGGGTGCAGTTGGATATTTGAATCTGAAGCCCAGAAGTAAGGGCTTGACCAAACATGTCAACTTGAGCATTGCGAACCTATAGATGGAATTTAAAGCTGTGGAAATGGATGAGATCACTCAAGCCATGAGTGAGGAGAGAAAAGAGGAAGTAAAATTGAATGCTACAGAATCAACATTTAAAAAAGAGGCAGTAAGTAGCCTTTGTGTAGGGGCCAGAGACCACCGTCCAGAAGACTTGACCAAATGACCAGGTGAGACATGAAAGGCATGCCTTTCTTCATACCCTAACAAACTGTACCAGTTCAGTACTTTTTTTGTGAGTGAAGATATTTGCTTTCTTTATTGTTTTTGTTTTGTGTTAAACTTTTAATATAAAAAGCTATGCAATGATTTGAAAATGTGTATAATAAAAAGAGAAAAAAAAAGGCTGAGAAAAATGCTAACCACCCTTCTGAGTCAGGGCCTTTGCAGCTGCTCTTCCCTTTGTCTGGGACCCTTCACCCTCAAACAGCCACAGGGTGCACCCCCTCATGCTCTTCTGGGATCTATGCACATGCCATCCACTCAGTGAGAACTTCACTGACCATCTTATTTAAAATAATAACTCCAGTCCCATCCCTAACACTATCTATCCCTCTTCCTCTGCTTCAATTTTCTCCATTGAAATTATTACCGTATGACATATATATTTACTTGTTCGTTTGCTCATTCTCTTGTCTCCTCTCAGTACAAAATAAGCCCTATAAGGACAAGAATTTTGTTTTCTCTGCTGTGATCATAACAACTCCTAAAATGCTTGCCACCTAGTAGGTGCTCAATACATTTTTTTGAATAAATGAATGAACGTATGAATGAACCAGCAAAGGAGATAAAAGGGAGCAACCAAAGAGGTAGGAGGAAAACCTGGAGGTATCTCAGAATCTAAAAGAAAAAAGTGTTTGAAAATGGAGTATGGTCAGATATGTTGAGTGCTGCTGCAGGGGTCCAGGAAGATGATAAAGCAACCAGTGCCTCAGATTTGGCATCATGACAGTGACTGCTGATGTGGAAAGAGCACTGTTACTGTAGTGGTAGGGACAAGAGTCAGAGTGATTGGGGTTGTGGAGGGACCCGGAAGTAAGGAAGTGGAAATAAAGTCAGTAGGTAACTAATTTGAGAAATTTTGTGGCAAAGAAAAGTATTGATATAAGGCAATTAATAAAGAGGAATATAAAGTCAAAGTGGGTGCATTATTAATTTGGCTTTGGATTTTTAAAGTGGCATAGAGATCACCTCCTGCCACAACAGTGGTTCTTGGCAAACAACCATAACTCTAAGTGCCATTCAACAGCACACATTTTTGGCTCCTTTATCTGGAGTGATTAGTTAGGGTGCTTTGCTCCGTGGTTATTGGTTGATCTAGGCTGGCCTCAGCCGGGATGACTCAATATGTTCTACAGGTTGCATCCTCCAGCAGGCTAGTGTAGGCATGTTCTCATGGTGATGGCTGAGGCACAAGACGTAAATGGAAGCAGGCAAGCCCTCGTGAGCCTGGTTCAGAACTGGCACACTGTCACTTTCTCTTCATTCTATCGACCAGAGCAAGTCAAGGGGACAGCTAGATGCAAAAAGGAGGTATTCCCGTTACTATTACTATGAAACAAACTACCCCCAAACTGAGAGACTTAAAATGACCCATTTTATTATCCTTATAATTTCTTTATTCCAGGAATCAGACGATGGCACAGTAAGGTTGCCTTGCCTCTGCTCCACGGTGTCTGGAGCCTCAGCTGATAAGATTCAAAGGCTAGGGGCTGGAATCCTCCAGAGGCACCTTTACTGATGTTTGACATGATGTTGGTTGTCACCTAGGACTGGAGCTGGAGCTGTTGGAGGGAACATTAGCACGTGGCTTCTCCACATGGGTTAAGCTTTCTCACAGCATGACAGAATAATTACATTTCTTACATGGCAGCTCAGAGCTCTGAAGGCTGGTGTCCCAGTGTACAAGGCATAAGCTGTGTCTCTTTTCATTACTGAACATCGAAGTCATGTAGTGTCACTTCTGACATATTATATTGGTTACAAACCAATTTTAAAGCCTTCCCCATATTCAAAGAGAGGGGAATTATACTCCACCGCTTAATGGGGAAGTTGTAAATTTAGGAGATGGGGACAGGGACATGTATGAGTGTGGGAGGGGGAAGAAGAGAAATGAAGTAGTTTACTGTCTAATATTTCCTTGGGAAATATAAACCTAGTTGTACTTTACTGGGATTGCATGTCGCTGTCTCCTCATTCTACCAGAAAGCAGTCAACACAGACTGGAAGGCTCTTTACCCTAGAAGAAAAGAAAATGTTTTTAACACTGGACTGGGGCCTCCAGAACAAAGAGTTCTTCCAAATTGACTCCATCTAATTGATTCTGAGATTCAGTCTCTGAAGATTCTTGGGCATGGTTGCTACAAAACCTTCTTCACATTTAAAAGCCATAACAAAGATAATATAAATGCAAGTCTCATCAAGTGTGTGTTATAGGGGTTGGTTCTAAATGTTTGACTCAGTGATACCCTGGAGCCTTCTCCTAAGACATTTCTAGGGTGACTTTGGCATCCAGAAACTGCAGTATAGCAATGCCTCACAGACTATACTTGTTTGGTAGATTAATTTTGCAAAAGCCTCTAAGACATTTTAGGTCTGTACAGTTATATGCTTATTCAATTTAATTTTAGCCACAGATATTTACATGGGATTTCTTATATTGTTTCATTTGTTATATTTACCTATAACATGTCATTATTTCAACAAATCACATTTTGTATATACTACACCTAAGACCTGAGAAATTAGGGACACTTTTAAAAGTAGATTTTACCTTTTCTTGTGGGTTTTCTGGACTAAAACATTGAAAATAAGGTGACATCTGTTGTAAATTTATATTAGATATTTATGCTCCCTAAAACAATATACAACTATATATAAAAAATATAGGCATTGAATTACATGTACAGTAGCCCCCCTTATCAGCAGGGGATACATTCCAAGACCCTCAGTCGATGCCTGAAACCACAGCCAGTATTGAACCCCATATACACTATGCTTTTCTGTATACATACATACCTGTGGTAAAGTTTACTTTATAAATAAGCACAGTGAGAGAGTAACAACAAGAACTAATAATAAAATAGGACAGTCTTAACAATATGCTGTAATAAGTGTAGCACAGAGAAGACAAGTAGTGACTCTGTGGCATCTTACTACACTGATGGACAGTGACTGCAATGGGGTGTGGGAGGAACTTGATAATATGGTGAATGTAGTATCCACATGTTTTTCATGTGAAGCCTTCATAAGAGTGTAATATCAATGATACCTTAATAAAAAAAGTACATTAAGAAAAAACAAAGAACAATATGCTATAACAGAAGTTATGTGAATGTGGTCTCTCTCTCAAAATATCTTATTGTACTGTACTCACCTTTCTTGTGATAATGTGAGATGGTAAAATACCTACATGATGAGATGAAGTAAGTGAATGATGTAGGCATTATAACCTAGCAATGGGCTGCTGCTGAAGGTCTGTCAGTAGGAAGATCATCTGCTTCCAGACCATGGTCAACTGCAGATAACAAAAGCCATGAAAAACAAAAGAACAGAAAAGGAGGACCACTGTGTATATGCTATATATCGATATACAATACATCTCAAAACAATGCACTGATTTTAAGAAGAGACAGTTTCAATTCTTTTGTGTTACATATTGGATATAAATGAAAAAATAGATGCTAATTATTGACAAAATACACTACTTGAAGAAGATAGGATTTTTTTTTCCCTCGGAAGGAGAGGAGTTGTTTATATAGATATCATCAAATATTATCATATTTATGAAGCATTTGTAGTTAAAAAAAGTTTATGGATGGTTCTCTGTATAGCACTGTGGTACTTAAGGCAGGCATTATTGTTTTTTATATTCATTTAACAGACATGGAAACCAATGATCAGAATATTTAAATGACTTAGTTTCACAAAGAAAATGGCACAGCTAGAATTTTAGCCCTATTTCTATTACATCTCACTTAGTGGATTATGTATAGTTATAAACATAAACCTAAATTTACACATTTATATACAAATATGCAATCATATAGGTCAATTTCATGTAATCCATAATCATACACTTGATTGTGTGTATGTCTATAGAACTGAATAAGCTGGTAATTATTTAGATCTTAAGCAAAATTGTTCACATATTTTACAGTATACTTCATAAGTACAAATGTATATTACACCTATTTTTCCATCTATCTATCAAACTTCCATTTGATATCTTAAAATACATTTGTATCCAGTATACATTTTGATAAAAATTGCATAACAGATTATAGCTAATAAGGATGCCTTTATATTTTTGAAAGTTGAACACATATAAGAACCTTAGTGCCAAACCTGGCATTTTACCCACTCTCTTTTTGGGGCTAAAGGGATTCAGCAGTTAAAATTCCATGAAAATTTATGAGGAGAAATCAAGACAGAAAATAGTATTTATACATAATTCACCCTTGACCTCAACCTTAAGAAAAAAAAAAAAGGATAGGGGTTTAAAAGACAGCATGTGCATGTAAGTGGAAAGTTGACAAAAAATGTAGACAAAGCAAAGAGGATCTTCAGGATCACTTACTTTCTAATACTGATCCAGTAGAAAGAAACAGCAAAGAGGAAGGAATCAACAATACCAAACTACAAAACCTCAGGCCTAAATCCAAAAAGGCAACAATACTTTTTTTTTTCCCCCAAACAAAACTTGATATCTAAGGAGTAAAGTATAAATAGGAGTTATGGTAATTTATTAGTGTCTCAAACCCATAACAAAGTTTATATCTTTGACTCACCATACCTCTAGGATCCTAAGTGGCCATTCATTAAGACAAAGTAACAATTTAGTGAATAGATTTTTTGAAAAAAAAACACCATATTAAATGTGCAGGATGAATCTAGGGCATATTCTAGTTGCAGAAATGTGAGAATGTGTGTGGTGGGGAGTAGTGCATTTTAAAACAAAGAAATAAGGTAAATATTTGACTTGAACCACTTGGATTAAGAGGAAGATGTATTTAGGAATAGTGCTCAAATGATAATAAGGTTTAACAGAGTGCAGAACTCTCAGTGAGGTACAATTAAACAAGTAGTTAAATAATCTAATGTACAAGTACTTAAACAAGCACATAATCACAGACTGTCTCACTACTCAGTGCACAAAGCATGAGTCAGGAAAAGATATTTCAGCACCATCCAAGAAGGCCATGTTGTGCTCAATTCTGGATGACTTTTTGCAAATAAGGATATCAGAGAAAAGTAGAAGTTTATGGCAGAAGATAAAGTTATTCAGTGACTCAATGAAATTATTTTTGGGGCAAAGTCTCAAAAACTAGGTGTGCCTATGGCGATCTCATGAAGGGAAGCAAGGATGATAGGCATTGTAAGGGTAAGATACCCTGACGGGATCTGCATTTGTAACTAAAAAGGAAGCATAAAATTACCAAGAGAGGCTAGCATGAGCAGACTTTAATTAATATATCTCATCCATTCCTTGATATTAGTAATATTGGAAAGAAAGGATTCTGAGAAGTGAGATGGATGCAAACAGTCCAGATAGGAAACTGATTAAGAATTCAGATGGAGAAAAATAAACTTTTATAAATCACATCTTTAAAATTTTTGCTTTATCTTGACTGTTTCTGATTCTGAATGAACACTTAAGTAGTAAAAAGTACCCCTGTATTGTACAGAACTGGTATGTGAATTCAGGCTCTAGGTAGACTTTATCTTCAACTAAATTTTAATGTCAGGCAATTTTTTTTCTTTGTTTATCCTTGGGATTAAACTGTTACATGAAATGAAACCTAAGTAGTTTTTATAACTGCTCTTCAGATACCATATTTCACATGTTATACATCAGACTTTATGACCTTCAGAACAGACCCAATATAACCTTTGAGATGGGACCTGTGTGAGATAACTTGGGTGTCTGCTCCTTCTCTCATTTAAGTAATTTGCATCTGGATCACAGTGATTTCAGCTTTTAGTGAAGGCAAACAGAAGGAAAAAAAAGTGCTCAAACTTTATAAACCCAGAATAAGGATGAACAATAGCTAAAGTAAATGTTCATTTGGTATAAAAGGTTGATATCAGGACATCTCTTCAGAGCATTTCAACACATAGCCATGGCATTCAAGAGGCAGATTTGGATTCTGTTAAAAAGAACTCTCAAGAAAGTCCATAATTTACCTACAAAATAATCATGAAACATGAATGGCCTTAAGCTTCACCATTCTCTAGTTTCAAGTAAGTTCACATTAATAGTAATGGCCAATATTATTGGAGTTAGGAGGACTTTTCCCAGAACAATATTATACCCAGAAACTTAATGAAATAAATGCATATTCTGTTACCTAAACATTTTAAACTTCTGTATAACCAAAGGCAATATTAACAGAGTTGAGAGAAAAGTGACAAAATGCTAAAATATAGTTCTATATAGTTATAGAGTTTAAACCTCTATAAAAAATTATCTTAACATAAAAGTCTACCTACTATCTTTGTATATAGAAGCTCTTGCAAATAATAAAGAAAGGTTTGGTAACTATAGGAGAAAACAGACAAGTGATAGAGATAAAACAAATGTTCAGCTACTAATCAAAGCAATGAAAAATGAAATAAAACAATGTTTTACCTCTCATAAAATAAACTGTTAGTAATCTGAGCTGAGCAGGATGTGAGGGAACTGATAAATTCTTTCAGATGAAAGATGAGATTTAAAATCAGAACATTTCTAGGGGGCAATTTAATAAGATAAATAAAATCTTAAATGGGTAGATTTTACCTCAATAATTCTATTCCTAGGAGTACATTCCAATGAAATAATTGGACAAATACACAAAGATTGTGGGATATAGATGTTTTATAACAATGAAATAATGCAGAAAGACTGAAAATAGCCTTAATGTTTATCAATGAAGTTTGGTTAAATAAAGTAGGAGATAATTAAAAATGGAATATTATAAAGCCTTCAAAAGGATAAAGTGATTATTATGTAGTTTCTTTTTCTGAATGCAAGGACAGTTGAAGACTAGGAAACTGATAAATATAATTATGACAGAGAAAGGATGAAATGAGGTAAGGCCATTGGACTCCACAAATTCTATAGGCAAGAAACAGGATGATAAAACTACTCAGCTGCCAACATGTGCTACCCTTCAAGAGAAAAGAAAAATGACTCTGAGGGCAGAACCTTGGGCTAGAGGGTGGAACCATGGAAACAGGTATAGTTTTATATGCATGTATTTTTATATAAATAGTATTTGATCTATTTCTTTTTTTTAATTCAACACTATGATTTTAAAATTCAACCTCATTGCTATGTATGCATCTAATCTGTTGCTCCCATCTCCCGATCCTTCTAAAGATATTCTTGTATATGGCTCTTGTGATGGTCACACACATAGTTCTCTACAGAGCCCAAGGTGGAATTATAATCCCTGATCACCTTATGGCCAGGTGGACCATAGTTCTGGCCAATTATATGAAGAGTGATGTGTCACTTCTGGGCAAGAGCATTTAACTGCCCATTCAGGGTTCCTAAAATATAGTTTTCCTTCTGGCACAGGGATGAACAATGTTCAAAAAAGGCCTGTTTTATCAGTCTTAAGGAGACTTGATGAGTAAGGAGGCCTCTGGCAATAATATGACACATAGTATGAACAAGAAATGAGCTTGTGCTGTTTCAAACCAATGAGATTTTGGGTTCTTTGTCTCACAACCTAACTGAGCTTATTCTGAGAGATAGATGTTTTAAGGCACTGAATGAGAATCTATCTAGGATATATACCCAGGAGTAGAATTGGTATGTATAAATTTAACTTGACTAAATACCAACAGACAGCTCTCCAGGATGGGTGCCCCAGTCTGTACTCCCTATGGCCCTATCCCTGCCAACATTTCACATTTTCCAGCTTCTAATTTTTGGAGTCTAATTGGTATAAATGGACATCTCATTGTTTATTTCTTTATTTGCATTTCTCTGATAAAAATTAATTTAAGCAATTATGCTCATTAGCCGTTAGGATTTTGTTGCCTCTACATTTTTTTTGTTCATATCCTTCATCCATTTTTTTTATCACAATTGCACAGTTGTGTTTTTCCTATTGTTTTAGGACTTCCTTTTATTTTATAGATAATAATCCCTTGTCAGTTAGAAATTACAAATATCTTCTCCCATTCTTCCATTTATCTACTTACTCTTTGCTCACATCCTTAGTTGAATAGAAGTCCTTAATTCTGATGTAATCAGCATACATTTTCTGTCTTATTTTTTGCACTTGGGAAATTTTGTTTAAAAAATCCTTTTCCACTGTTAGGTTATGAACGTATTTTTATATACCCTTTTCTAAAGCTCGGAATACTAAAATGTTGAAATGTTAAATGTTTGAATGATATGATTTTTGCTAGTCTTATTTTTCTTTTTGATATTTATTGAGCACTATGTGCCAGATATGGTACAAAGTGTTTTTATTTTTTATTTAATTCTTACAGCACTGTTTTGAAGAAGATGCCATTAGAAACTCAATTTTACAGAGAAGCAAATGAGCCCTAGAGAAACCATGTAAATTTCCCAAGGTCATACAACAAGGAACAGAACTTGGTTTCCTGTCCCGACCTGCAGGACTATCAACGGGGTCGACGACTTAGAGGAGAGAATGAAGGGGCAAGAGACACAAAGAACGGACAGCAAGACAGGATATCTGATCAAGCTGACACAGTTTATTGTTTGCAGGCTCAATTTATACAGGTAGCAAGGAAGGGGTGGGTCAGAAGGTGATTGGGCCTTGGCTGGCGCTGGCGGGAGCGGAGGGCCCGGAAGTGAAGCAGGGAGTTTGCCATCTTGTGGGTGGGGTCCCTTGGGAGGGAGGTTTCAAGGGTGGGGCTTTCCCCTGGGGCAGAGGGTATTTCTTGATTTAACAAGATGTTGGCAATATTAATAGGCCAGTGGAAAGAACAGAAAAGCACAGGTTGCTAGGTAACTTAACCACTAGTTCCGGCTTAGGAGTTTGCTAAATGCGTTTCTTGGTAATAGGGGAAAACTTGTTTCTAACGCGTGGATGGATTCATTGTTTCCGATTTTACAGGAGAGACTTTACTCAAAGGTTGCTGTTGTCTTAAGGCTTTCATAACCGAGCCTGCCTAAAGGCCCACAGGTTTGCTCCCAACAGTTTCCAGTCAGGTATTCTGACTTCAGAATGTCACTGGTGTAAGATATTAAGTGTTTAAGGTTCGATTGCTTGGCATCTATTTATTGAGCATGTACATGTGTGTCACAAAAGCAAGCCCTGACTGGAAACGTAATCATTTCTTGGATGTATATATGTGGTATTTTAAAAATATTTTAAAATATGTATTTTAAAAGGAAATAGCTTTCCTTTTTATTTACCCCGTAAGTATTTATTAAAGAGCATTTACTCTTGCCAGATGTTATATTAGATGCTGGGATGTGGCAATGAGCAAGAAAGGTCTCTGCACTCCTGGAGCTTAGAGGGGAAAACAGAGAGTGAATCCCTAAGTATTACAAGTGTAATGAGTTGTGTGCACGCATCCAAGGCAAAGGACAGTGTTCTCTTCGGACAAATAATGGGGACCTATCATAGTGTGGGCTCAGGGCAGTGGATTGGGGAATGAATCCTTGGGGAGCAAACACTGATGATGAGAGATGAGTTCACCTCAACCAAGCCAAGAGGCAGAACAAAAATATTCCAGCAGCAGGAATGGCATGGGCATAGGCAGGAAATGTATGCATTTATCCAGGAAATCTCTGCAGGCCATAGGGTCACCTCCTTAGGAGATAATAAATGGGGGTGGGGAGGGAGGAAATAAATGGGGAAAATAATGAATTTCCAGAGGATTTAACAAAAATCCCACAAATTCTTACTCAACATATCCCATTTCAGTGATTAGCTTCATGAAGCCAATCTCTTAAAACAGAGGACTATAAAATATTCCTTTGTTATAACACTACAGTTTGTCATTATGGGATTATTTTAATTAAAGTACTTGATTAAACTTAATCGTTAAGTACATGATTCAAATCAAATCAGAGAATCAGGTTTCTTTAATGTTCTTCAAATACAAAAACACATACATATTCACACACTCACCATTTTACATCCTCACATGCACAGGTAGCAACACACCTTTGCACACCCACATACTCACAGACACACACCCACAGTCACACCACTTTCATGCACATTCATATGCAAAGTGCACTCTCACACAATCATAAAAATGCACACATACAAATACTCTCACATATACACACAATCACATTCTAAGGGGTGTAGTTTATGCACACACAGTTCACCTCTGGAAGCAAAAGTCATTTATTCAAAATTTTAACAATGATAATCTACCAAGTACCAAGCCCTAGAGATTCAACAAAACACAGGAGTCATCTCTGCCCTCAGGGGGTTTACATTCTAGTGGGAGGCACAGAGATTCAATAAAACAATGAAGAGTGAGGGCTACAATTTTAGGTTGTGAAGAACATCCTGAAGAGAGTAAGCCGGGTAATGAGGTAACAGTTACTGGAGATGGCCACCTTGGAGAAGACGGACAGATACTTCTTCAGAAGGCAGTATTTGAACTGAGGCCTGAACAATAACAATGACCCACCATTCAGAGAAAGGGACAAAGAATAGTGCAGGCTGAGAGAAGAGCAGGTACCTAGGAAAAGGGCTTGATGTAGATAAGGAAGCAAAATGTGGTCATATGGCTGCCCTGAAGTGAGCAAGGAGGACAGTGGATCCAGATGAAGCTAGGAAAAGAGACAGGAGTCAAATGCAGCCAGGCTTTGCAGGCCATTGAGCTAAGATGGGGTTTATTTTAAGAACAGAGAGAAATAACAGTTTGTAAGTACCCCCACTGGGTAGGGTTTGTGGTTTTATCTCTACTCTAGTTATAGCATGGGGCATGGACACAGGGGGACAAGGGTGGAAGCTGGGGACCTGTGTGGAGGTAAGTTCAGTCAGCCAGGAGAGACGATGGTGGTTTGGGGAGGAGTGGGCACAGTGGAAGTAGGGAGAAGAGCATGGGTTTAGAACTCAAACTGAAAGTAATAAAGACAGGACTTTGTCAAGATTTGATAAAGTGATGAAATATGGTTAAGGATTCCACCCAGGTCTTTTGCTGGAGCACTTGAGAATAATGAGGTGGCTAGCCTTTATTCAGTCCCCATCTGTGTCATAGTAATGGCTTGTATTTATTTATCCAAGTATGTGCTTTATATGTGTTATCTCATTCACACTTTACAACATCTCTAGGATGTAGGTCCTATTACGACCTCTTTTTAGAAGTAAGGAAAGTAAGGCTCAGTGACAGTAATTGCCTCAATTTCAAGGACTTGTAAGTGATGGAACCAGAGTTTAAATGCAAGCGCTCTGAACCTAGAGCCAACCTCAGTGAGGCCTTGAATAATGCTACTGCAAGAACCTATCACTCCACATTTGAATTGCCAAGATCCTTATTACTAGCTTCTTTTTTGTCCTCAAGTTGACCCAGATGGTGATCAATTAATTCACTGCAATTTGTACCCTCACCCTAGACATGGAAGAACAAGAGAAGCACTGGCAATTCATTTTTCTATTTATGCTGGAGAAAAGATAATGCAGGTTTGAGAGTTGTATTTAGATTTCATTTTGGCTCCAAATAATATAAGAGATTTAGTCACATATAAATATCTGTAGCAAATGAATAACTTCAGAGATGAGTGCTTTGGGCAGAGTTTTCCCCCATTACTAAGTAGGGTTAGAACACACACTGTTAGCATGAATCAGAGCATATTATTAAAAATAATATTACTCCTACTTATTGCTCCTTTCCTGATACTTTTAGGACTTTTCCCACTCTCCATTCAACAATGCACACATCCTTGACTCATGACCCTCCTTTTTTCACACTTAATCCTGATATCACCTGCTTCTGTGACTTCAATTCTCACCACCTGGCCAGTCCTGACACCCTCTGTGCCCTTGACCTCACTCAGAGCTCTGCGTGGTATTTCTTGTCCGCTGTCTGTAGGCAGGAGGGCGAGAGCAGAAAGAACACAGTCCAGAGAGCAGAGCGGTGAGAGATGATGAGAACAGTGATGATGACTGTGATGATTACCAGCCAGAAGGCGAGGCAAGCCAGATCCGAAGTCTCATCTGCACTCTCCATGTGCCCTGTGAACTTGGAGACAAATCAGCACTCAGATTCTGAGCATTGAACTGTCACTGTTTGTAGAGAGAGCATTCGCTGTTCTGGGCTCAATTTAATGTGTATAACTGCACACACATTACATAGGGACCACATCCCCATATCAAACACTCTAAATGTAAGTCCTATCTCTTGTATATAAAGAGAACAAACATAACCTAACCAAAGACAGTCCGGAGAGACCAGTGAAAGCCACGGAGGGTAGCTTGGCTGGAAGGTTTGTAGGACAAAATGGGGAAAAGAAATGCTAACGCATTACACACTGTTCAGAAGATACCTAAACAAATCTTCTGAGGTTAGATCAGTGCATAAAGGAAGAGTGAATGCATTCTTTACATTATGTCCAACCCTCCCACCTACCACCCCCAATGCCATTGTGTTTCTCTTAGTGAATAAAACAGGCAGCAGAAACATAAGGCAAGAATACAGATGGAATTAAAAAACAGGGGAGAGGGAGGAGGTGAAACACACTGATCAATTAATCCCGTTTTTCAAATCAAAGAAAACTTAAGCTTCAGTGACGATGAATCAAGGCGCTGACAGATACATCATGTTAGGATCCCAACAATCTAATTCTTCCATCTACAGAAAAGGCAGGTTATCAGCACATTATCAGAAGGCTTAAGAAAATACTGGAGGGAATGCCATATAAGCACTAGTGTTACATTACCTGACTCAGTCTGTTAAAGAGTGTGGAGTATGTTCTAGAGTAGTCAGCACTTCTGGGGAAGGTTGGGATGTGGGTGGGAGGAACAGGTTCAAATACGGCAGGGCAGTTCTTAGAAGAAGAGTGTCTTTGATTAAAAAAAAAGTTTGGAGGGTCATTTCAGTTGTGGAAATACAGGCCTTAGGACATGGTCAGTTGTGAGATAAGGGTGAATTGATTCCTCTACATAATAAAATGGGAAGATTTTTAATTTTCAGGAACAGGCATGAGAGAGAGACAACCCATCTCTGTACAGTTCAGAGAGGAAAAGAGGAGGAGGAAGACGATGTTCAACAAAAAGTCACAAAAGGACTAATTCTCAATAGCACAAATAGCCAAAGGACTTTAAAGAACATGCGTGTCTAAAATTAATCCTACCTGTGTGCTATAACTCAGTGTAACTACTCACCAAATCAACAATAACTACCTCTGTAAACTGCCTTGTTTGGATTGTGTCTTAGAGAATTTAAAAGGGGGTTCTGATCTCTGTTAAGTCAACAAAAGAAAGAAAAGAGAGCTTCCACAAGAGGTCAGAAATAAGTGAGATCAAAATTCAGAAGAAGCCAAAAATCCAAACTGCATGTGACTACAAGAAATAAGTCCCAGTGTACAGTCTCAAAGATCCTCAAAGATACAGGCTGGGGTACTCACTGGATTCCCCACCAAAGTGAGTTGGACACTGAAATTATTTGAATTTAAATATTAATATCCTTAAGGCTAGAAGACGAGGTTTACATCTGAATTATATTGTATATTTCAATTGTGTATTAATCTGTTCTCTATTGTTCAGAACAGTTGGAAATGGAAGTAAATTAAATACCCAACAATAGAATGATGATTAAGAAAACAAATGATAATGCATCTGCTAGACAGAAAAGTATGCAATCAATAAAATAATATTTACAAAGGATCTAAAATAAAATAAAAGATTTTGTTTTGCTGTTTAAGATGAAAACAAATGATGCAAATTATACACACAGTTTGATCTGTATTACCTAGGAATTCATCCTAGGAAATTCATCTTAGGAATACAGGGATGACTTGATTCTAAGAAATTTATTAATATACTCCTGACAATTAATAGATCAAAGAAGAAAAATGCATTCATTCCATTCATTCCACAGATACTAAAAATACAATATCCATTATTGGGTGTTATAACTTATTAACATAATAATCAGTGGATATTTCCTTAACATAATTTTCTGACTAAAGCCAAAAGCCAGGCTCTTGCTTAATGTTGGATAACTATATACATCCCTATTAAAGTCAGGAACAGTTTAATATTGTTCAAGCTGTACCAATTGGCCAATGTGATAGATTAGGAGACTAGCACATGTAATAAATAGCCTAGGTATGTGTCAACAAAGAGCTGATTGAGTAAATGATAGCACACATACTGTAGAATACCAAGAGTATCTGCATATAAGAGGCTAATTCCATATTGCTAAGATAAAAATGAAAAATACAGTATAGAGTGTTGAAAACATTGTATATAGCAGGCTTCTGTTTGTACAGGAAAAAAAAGAAGTTAGTATATACAGAGTATTTCAAAATGAAGAGATGTGAAACAGATGAAAGGGTATGACTAGGAATCTGGAGGTCTGGTACAGAAGGGAAATTTTTCATATAAACTCTTTTTTTACTGTTTGTATTTACTATTTGTATGTATTCTTTTTCCAATTAAAATAAACTAACATTTAGAAGGAAAAAACTCCACAGATCAAAAACTAATAGGAGACTAAATATCCAGTAGTAGAAAGTTGGTTAAATAAACTGGTAAATTTACTTTTGGGGATTTTATGCTGCTATTAAAAATGATGAGTATAAAATTAAAATAAAATGAGAACATATGCTATATTGCTTGATGAGTATTTGTTGAATGAATGAATCCCAAGAGGGAAGAGAAGTTGGATAAAAATTTTGGATACTGAATAATCATAATTATGTAACACCACCCAAATATACATACAAATAAAAAAATGTCAGAAGGAAAGAAAGAAAAAAGTAGTAGTGATATCTTCTTTTTGGTGGTATTTTGATTTACAGTAAAAAACAATTCCCTCTATTTTTCTGATTTTCATAAATTTATATAATAAATGGGCATTATTTAAAAATGGAATAAATGTTTTAATTTAGGAAGCAAGATGTTCTATCTGCTTTTCTGAAGAAATGTGGAAAATAGCAAATAAATTACTCCCCTAAGTGGTTCATGCTGACCCTCCAGTATGGGCACAATTTCCTTAATGTTCACCCTAAACCCCACTGCTGATTTTGAGTTTTACTTGCAAAATAAACAGTGAGCTGAAAGTAAAACACTCATAAAATTGAACTTGATCTGATTTATTCTAAAAGCAGAAACTTGCCTAAGGCAAAATTCTTTAGGGAAACATTCTGACGGCCAAAAGAAGGCTGTGAGCTTGTACTTAAACCAGGTGAATTTTCATTCATAAAATTCTTTCCTGCTGCTATTACAACATCATGAAAAAATTAAAAACTGCTGCCCTTGGACTTGCAATTTAGCATGTATATGCTTTGTAGGAAATAAGCAGCTATGTGAAAAATGCATAAGGCCCTCAGTTGATGTCAGTATGTGATTAAGTTTTAGTAAATATATTTGAAGTCAACTGTGATCAATATTGGAATTAAAGTTTTAGTAGAGAAAGGGATTTTGTTGTCTCTAACACATATTTAGATGTTTTTAGATTGAAGACCAGGCTATTGGTCTTTGTGAATACTGAATAATCTGAATATATGGTATATAAATCTGTTGTTAGTTTCAGTGACTGATGAATTTCTGGCTTCCTCTAGAGATAGTAATAAGAGAGAGGGAGAGAGGGAGAACAAAGATGAAAAGCACAGGAATGTGGATGTCAGGAATGGGGATTATTGGGAGACATCATGGAGACTGTCTACCCTCTAGAGCTACCACACTTAGAAGCCCAGGCTGAGTACCACCTTCTCCTAGAAGCTTTCTTCAATCACTGCTCCTTCATGATTTCTTTCTTCTCACAACACTTACAGAACAAATCCTTCCTCTATCATACTTGGCTCTTAATACTGCTGTTTTTGAAATTACTGATTTGTTTCATTTTAACTAATCCTTCCCAGGGCAATGTAAGGTCCTTTAAGTGTAGTAATTAAGACTCAATATATTTCCTAGTTACCGTCTCAGTTTTGACAATATTGGTCTTAGTAAACATTGGGATGAGTCTACTTGAGGACAGTTTAATTCAGTGGTTCTGAACATGGGATGCCAATTAAAATCACCCAAGGAGCCTTTAAAAAGTACTGATGTCAAGGTGTCAGCCCCAGGTGGACATTTAAATACTTCCCACGTGATCCCAATGGGCAGTCAGTAGCTTAAAATACCTTCTGCCTCAGTCATAAGATTAAGAGGGACCTATTTTGAATTACGGGGTGTTGTTTGTTCATTACCCTACAATTCCACCAAACAAATGTTTCTATTTTTGATACAGTTCTCTTAATTAAAAGAATTAGAACACTGAACAAATAATCATAATCCCATTAGCAAATCTACTTTTTTCACATATGTAGTTTCTACTTGATACTGTCAGAAACAGAAATATGCATAATTACTTTTCCAAAATGTGCAATTATCACGTCATCTAATAGAAAAATTAAATCACTAAATATAACTAATAAAAAATTGCCCTAGAGTCATGACAGTCAACTGAAATGGCTAAAACTGCAGGTCATAAAATTATTTCCAATAGACAAAATTAAAATTTATAGAAGATTTGCTTTCAATTCAGGCATTTAGGATCTGTTCCAGAGAGGAGGTGTGTATTTCACTTGAAGTCCTTAAATCTCTTCCCCTCTTTTACATTGTCCAGAGGTTGTTAAATTCCCTACCAGTTCTTTAAGTTCCCTACTACCTCCCTGCCATGCCCCCAACCACAAGCCACAATACTGAAAAGGATGGAGTTAAAAAGGGCCCTTCTGATACAAAAGAATTTTTCAAAGACATGGCTTCTATGGCTTGAGATGTCACAAGGAAAAGAGATTCTTAATGCCTGGTTACAAAAATCAACTGTTTTCAATCGCTTATTTAATGGTGTTGGCCTTAGTCTTCTGCCACTTCAATTCCCGTCTTTTAATTTGAAGACATAAGTAGTAAGCTCATTTACTGTTTAAGAATAAGATGCTTATGTGATAGCAAGGCTTTTAAAAAAGTTAACTAATTCAAATCAGTGAGTAGAGCTTAGGACAATGATTCCCTCAATTTACTTTTTAGGGTGAAGTACTTTTTTTTGTTAGTCTGATCCACAGATGTTGTGCACATCCTTTACATTTTTTTGTATTTATCTGGGTAAGTACTGGGACCACCACCAGATGTAATCAGCATCTTACTTCATAAATTTGTACTGATGGGTACTGGAAAAGATCAAGATAGAACGAACTACTAAGCTTTACTGAATGTCCTGGCACTCCAGGGGGTAGAAATTTGGCTTTGAAGTTTTTTAACATGGGGGAGATATTCCGAATTTCATGTTTTATGTGGTGGTAGGAGAAAATTTCTGCACACCTTTACATATTTTCTGGCTGTCACATGATACCACTTGAAGATAAACTAAATGTTGTCCTAGTTCTCTTCTTCAGGCAACCATGTTAACAAGGGAACATGTGAGCAAAAACCTTCAAAGACCTACAGATAAAATGTGCCTAATATTGGGAATGTTCCTCCAAATAGTTGAACATTATCTAATATTAGAATCTCATGTTAGAATTGTTTGCTAAGTTAGTGATTTAAAATATAAACTTTGAATTACTCTAGAGAGTAAAGAACTGTCTAATTAACCCATATAAACATGAAACATTGTAAATATTGCTATTTCAAGTCCCCAATTTTTAGGTGTGACTTGTATGCATCAAGAGATAAGCAAAACAACTGACAAATTCTTCTCATCCTTTAAAAATTTTATTTCTCTCATTCATGTGTTTTTATTTGTAATGGCTAGTACCTGCAAGAAAATTGTTGAATAATTGTGGTCATTGTGGATATCCTATCTTAGTCCTGATTGAACAAGACTACTTGTAATATTTTTATTAGCTATATTTCAGCCTTTTAGAATGAGATACATACCTTGCTAATGGTTTTTATTATATTTATTATATTATTTACCTTATTTTCTTAAAAAATCAAGGATTACTGTTTTTTTTAATCTTATCATCATTAGTGGAGATGACTATGGCAGATACTATTTGATATCTCCTGATATCTATTCTCCCTTTCTTCAGTTAATAGAATTCTCTAATTTTAACTGGGTCCATAAGCTCCCCTACTATGTCATTTCTGAACTGCTTATGTTCGATCTGTTTCAGGAGAGAGAAGTAAAATTCTTTTTAAGTTACTGTTATTTGGAGTATTTCTTATAGCAAGTGAACTTGTCGCTAAATTAATAAAGTGACAATGTAAGTTTTCTTTCTTGATTTTTGGTTTTCAGTTTTATATTTATTAGTTTTCCTAATATTAAGCTCTCCTTGTAGTACTAGAATAATCCAACCCCACTCAGCCATATTCTTGTATTATTCTTGCAATGTGTTGATGATTTTGTTTGCTAATATTTTGCCTGGGATTTTTTTCATTGAAATTGGTAACTAGTTTTCCTTTTCTGTATGAAATCTATTTTATACCTTAGCATCAATGACATGTCCACATTAAAAAAAGGATTTAATTTCCTTCTTTTATTGTACTCTAAAATAATATAAGTTATACAGGATTATCTATTCCTTACAAAATTAATTTTGAAACCATCATAGTCTGGTACTATGAAAAGAATAGCTATTTTACAATTTGATTTATCCTGTAGTAATTGTTCAGATTTTCTATCTTTTCTCAGGTAATTTTAGGAAAATTTATGAAAAGATAATTGACTGTCTCAAGCAAAATAGTAACAAGGTATTGTAAGGATTATAAAATACATATAATTAAAACATAATGCAATAACTGTATAAAATACCAAAGGGAGGAAATGTAAGTATACTGTTGTAAGTTTCTTACACCATACATAAATGATACAAAGTTTAGGTAAAATGTGATGTTCAAGATATATACTGCAAAACCTAGAGGAAAAACTAAAAATTATAAAGTGAAACTAAGAAGCCTATGGTTAGAATAACACAATAGCATATTTAACATAGTTAGATATTCAGTTAATCCAAAAGAAGACAGGTAAAAAACAAAAACAAGAGGACACAAGTACAGCACCATCAGCAAGACATTTCTCACCTGCTTTCAGAGAGCCACCTGTCCCTCTTGCTGTCCACCAAAAGTGAAGCAGGTTGTGTGTTCCATCTCTCCTTAGACTGGCTCAAGGAAAGTGTGTGTGTGTGTGTGTGTGTTTAGTTTTTCCTGCTGTGTCTCTTTTTCAGGATGGAAGAGACTTCTCTTCTGACTGCCTTCTCCTGAGGAGAAGTAGAACCCCTTTTCAATAGTTTCTGTCTTTTGAATAGCATACCTAAGTTATTTGGCATACAATACAGATTCATAACTATTGTACTTCCATTTTCAATTTTACCATCTAGTTTTATAAACATAATAATATAAATAACAAATATATGGTAGTCTATACAATACAGATGAGTCTTTAGTGATGTGGAGAAAGAAAGCAATTATTTCTTTAATATTTAAATTGTGACCTTGCCTTTTTGTTTTCTTGTGTTCGCTTGGTAAACTTTTTCCCATCCTTCTACCCTTTCCTCTGAATCACTTTGTTTCCAGGATGTCTTTTTTATACAGTAAACAAGGTCCAGAGCAGTTCCTGTGTCCAGCACAGGCATCTTATTCCCACTGTTGCTCATAAAGCATTTGGATTTTGCATCTCAGAGAATGCCCCTTATTTTTAAAAAGTGTGCTTTGCTAACTCTCTCTGAGAACTGAAGCCACAGCATTTTTCCCTTTTGGATGTGCATGCATACTGGCTTGGCCTCCACCCTTATGAGAACCCCACAGTTATTTTTTAGTTCATTGTTTTAGTACTTGCATCATAAAAAAGCAGTTTGTGATATTATATCTCCTTCTCTGTGTTGCTTTGGGTGACTTCCAGGGAAAAAATGGAGAAATACTGATTTTACAGCATCACCTTTATTTAAAAATTTTTTTTTACTGAAGTGTAGTTGATATAAAATGTTAATACCAGTTTCATGTATACAACATAATGACTTGATAGTTGTCTACATTATTAAATGCTCACCCCAACTAGTGTGGTTACAATTGTCAATATAGAAAGATGTTACAGTATTATCAACTATATTCTCTATGCTATACTTTCATCCCCATGACTAACTTATATTATAATTGAGATTTTGTGCCTTTTTTTCCCCTCACCTATTTCATCCATCCATCCCAACCTCTCCTTCATGGTAACCTCCAGTAATTTCTCAGTGTCTCTGAATCCACTGCTGTTTGGTTCATTTTGTTATTTTTTTAGATTCCACATATAAATGAAATTATATGGTATATGTCTTTCCTACCTGGCTTATATCACTTCACATGACATCCTCTAGGTCCATCCATATTGCCACAAATGGCAGGGTTTCTTTCTTTTTTATGGGTGACTAATATTCCACTGTGTATATGTACCACATCTTCTTTATCTAGTCATCTATTGATGGACACCTTGGTTGCTTCCATACCTTGACTATTGCAAATAATGCAGCAATAAACATAGGGGTGCATGTATCTTTTCAAATCAGGGATTTTGTTTTCTTCAGTAAATTCCTTGCAGTGGAATTACTGGGTCATATGGTATTTCTATTTTCAGTTTTTTGAGGAACCTCCATACTTCATTCCAAAGTGTCTGCACTTTTTACATTTCCATTAACACTGTAGGAGGGCTCTCTTTTCTCCACATCTTCACCAACACTTGTTACCTCTTGTCTTTTGGATAGTGGCCCTTCTGACTGGTGTGAGGTGATATCTCATTATGGTTTTGGCTTGCATTTCCCTAATGATTAGTGATGTGGAGCATCTTTTCATGTGCCTGTTGGCCATCTGTATTTCTTCTCTGGAAAAATGTCTGTTCAGGTCCTCTGCCCATTTTTTAACTGGGTTATTTGTTTTTTTGGTGTTGAGGTGAATTGATTATTTGTTATTTTAAGTTTAATTCATCAATTTTAGAGCTTTCTCCAGACACACACTACTGCTCCTATGTTTTATCCCATAACTTGCTTAAGTACTTGGCTCCCTTTTATGTGGAATATATCCAACTTGAAACCAAAAATACGAGAGTTATGTGAGATTTCAATAATACTTTCCTAAGATAATCCACCTCTTTCATCGGCAGTATTCTGTCATCTCTCAAATATAAAGACTACATCCAGCATTTTAAAAAGAGGCAAATGTGCTTGTGACATTATTTAGTTGTCTGGTGTTGAAAGGAACTATATTATTTCTTGCTCTCTTAGAAAATAAAGGACAGTAAATCTGGAATAACAATAAGCAACTTTCTCAGGGGGGGGGAGGGTGACAAGGGCCAACTCAAGAAAAAGGATTTGTTAGGTTTTGTGTCTGCCTCACATTTCTTCCTTTTGGAACCTGCCCTTCTTGTATATCACATGACTGCGGTAGGGTTGTAAATTAAGGGGCCACTTCTCTGCCCCACAGACTGCATGTGACCAAGTAGGGATAATCAGGGCTCTTGCTCAGTGGTTGAGATGAAAGATGAGAGAGAGAGAGGAGGCCTGTCTCCTTGTAGAGGTTGAGATTAAAAGCCGTATAAAAGCAGAAATGTTGGGATCCATTTTTCTCACTATGTGGAGAAAACTTGACTGAAGATACCTGCAACAGAGAGGGACATGCAGGGGGACACAGAGATAGAGGTACAGATAGTGGTCTGCCCCTAAGAGATCCTTCAAGCACTTGGGATAAGCAATACCTAAAGCATGGATCATAACAAAATAATTTAAATAATAGTGCAAAGTGTTTAATTTCATTCAACTATTTTCAACGACTTTGGAAACAAACCTATTTGCAGGATATAGCTTCAAACCTAAAATTTCAAATACCACACATAAGTAACCATTAATCTCTTTTTGTAGGCTACACTCAATAGAGTTATATACATGCACTTCCAAAAGTGTACAGTGAGTTCTGTTTTTTAAGTATTGCCATCTTATAAGATGGTGCTTGTGCAGTTATTTAAATATTTAATTTTGCCCATATTTTGCAAAACAATGGAAGACTGACTAATGACTGTATAAATATTGGTGGGTTTAGATAATTTTAAAGTTTGGAAACAAAACCTCTTTGGAAGTTGACTGTTAGATTTTTAGGACTTTAAGTTTCACACGTATTTCCTAGATACATTATGAGAAAAACATATTAAGGGATTAATCATAAGTGGTGTTAAGACAATAGATAAAACCCAAACAAGATTATATATAACAAACCAATTACAAAACCAGACACATAAAAATATTTTTAACAGCTACCATACACTGCTACAATTATCTTGATATCAAAAGGATGTTTTTTCTCTTTTTTTAAAACAAGCTGAATTCATAACATTGGAGAAGTGTAGTGCTATGATAATAAATAAAAAAAGTCATCTGCAAGAAAATTCAAAATATGTATATTGAAATGGCTGAATTTGTATAAAGAGAGAACACATTACATTGAAGTAAATCAGTAACTACTCTGCTCACATCAAGAATTATAACATCAGAATCAAATTGAAAATAAGCAAATATTAATAAAGTGACCAAAAATGAAACAAGGCATATTATAATTTAGAATATATTTTAAATGATTGGAAATGTCTATATAACTTGTTTTAGCTGAATATAACAATGCAAATGTTGTTTTGAAATTTAAAAAATTTTAAATGTATGTAATAATTAAAATGATACAGGTGGAGATTTTTGGGAAGATGGCAGCGTGAATAGGGCAGTGGAAATCTCCTCCCAAAACCATATATATATATATATATATATATATATATTTGAAAATACAACAAATAAAACAATGCCTAACAGAGAGACCAGAGGATACAGTACAACAGCCAGGCTTCATCTACATCTGTGAGAATGCAGCTTCTCACCAAGGGGGTAAGATACAAGCCATGACCCAGTGGGTTGCGAGCACTCCCCCAACCCAAGCACACCGGTGGGAGAAAAGGAATTAGAGCAGGGAGGGAATGGAAGCGCAGGACTGCTAAATAACCAGCCCTAGTAATCTGCACTGGGAGCACAGACACACATTGCATGGTGTGGGGGATATTAGAGAAACTGAAAAGTAAAATCTGTGAGCTGGTCCCCACAGCCGGCTACCCTGGGACAAAAGAAAAGCAAGTGCTTTTTTTTTTTTCTTAATCTACAATTACATGAAGAACATTATGTTTACTAGGCTCCCCCCTTCACCAAGTACGCCCCACATACCCCTTCACAGTCACTGTCCATCAGTGTAGTAAGATGCTGTAAAATCACTACTCATCTTCTCTGTGTTATACAGCCCTCCCTGTGCTCCCCACCCCCACATTATACATGCTAATCGTAAGGCCCCCTTTCTTTTTCCCCACCCTTATCCCTCCCTTCCCACCCATCCTCCCTGGTCCCTTTCCCTTTGGTAACTGTTAGTCCATTCTTGGGTTCTGTGATTCTGTGGCTGTTTTGTTCCTTCGGTTTTTCTTTGTTCTTATACTCCACATATGAGTGAAATCATTTGGTACTTGTCTTTCTCTGCCTGGCTTATTACACTGAGCATAATGCCCTCTAGCTCCATCCATGTTTTTGCAAATGGTAGGATTTGTTTTCTTCTTATGGCTGAGTAATATTCCATTGTGTATATGTACCACATCTTCTTTATTCATTCATCTACTCATGGACATTTAGGTTGTTTCCATATCTTGGCTATTGTAAATAGTGCAGTGATAAACATAGGGGTGCATCTGTCTTTTTCAAACTGGAGTGCTGCATTCTTAGGGTAAATTCTTAGAAGTGGAATCTCTGGGTCAATCGGTATTTCTATTTTGAGCATTCTGAGGAATCTCCATACTGCTTTCCACAATGGTTGAACTAATTTACATTCCCACCACAGTGTAGGAGGGTTCTCCTTTCTCCACAATCGCCAACATTTGTTGTTGTTTGTCTTCTCGATGATGGCGATCCTTACCGGTGTGAAGTGATATCTCATTGTGGTTTTAATTTGCATTTCTCTGATGACAAGCGATGTGGAGCATATTTTCATGTGTCTGTTGGCCATCCGAATTTCTTCTTTAGAGAATTGTCTATTCAGCTCCTCTGCCCATTTTTTAATTGGATTATTTGCTTTTTGTTTGTTGAGATGTGTGAGCTATTTATATATTTTGGATGGCAATCCTTTATCAGATCTGTCATTTATGAATATATTCTCCCATACTGTAGGATACCTTTTTGTTCTATTGATGGTGTCCTTTCAGCTTGATATAGTCCCACTTGTTCATTTTTGCTTTTGTTTCCCTTGCCCAGGGAGATATTTTCATGAAGAAGTCACTCATGTTTATGTCCATGAGATTTTTGCCTGTTTTTTTCTAAGAGTTTTATGGTTTCATGACTTATATTCAGGTATTTGTTCCATTTCAAATTTACGTTTGTGTATGGGGTAAGACAGTGATCCAGTTTCATTCTCTTACATGTAGCTGTCCAGTTTTTCTAGCACCATCTGTTGAAGAGACTGTCATTTCCCCATTGCACATCCATGGCTCCTTTATTGTATATTAATTGACAATAGATGTTTGGGTTAATGTTTGGAGTCTGTATTCTGTTCCACTGGTCTGTGGCTCTGTTCTTGTGCCAGTACAAAATTGTCTTGATTACTGTGGCTTTGTAGTAGAGCTTGAAGTTGGGGAGCGAGATTCCCCCCACTTTATTCTTCCTTCTCAAGATTGCTTTGGCTATTCGGGGTCACTGGTGGTTCCATATGATTTTTTTTTTGAGAGGGCATCTCTCATATTTATTGATCAAATGGTTGTTAACAACAATAAAATTCTGTATAGGGGACTCAATGCACAATCATTAATCAGTCCCAAGCCTAATTCTCAACAGTCTCCAATCTTCTGAAGCATAACAAACAGGTTCTTACATGGTGAACCAGTACTTACATAGTGAATAAGTTCTTACATGGTGAACAGTGCAAGGGAAGTCATATCACAGAAACTTTTGGTTTTGATCATGCATCATGAACTATAAACAATCAAGTCAGATATGATTATTCGTTTGATTTTTATACTTGATTTATATGTGAATCCCACATTTCTTTCTTCTTTTTCTTCTTATTTTTAAATAAAATGCTGAAGTGGTAGGTAGATGCAAGATAAAGGTAGAAAACATAATTTAGGGCTGTAAGAGGGCAAATGTAGATGATCAGGTGTATGCCTACAGACTAAGTATTAATCCAAGCTAGACAAGGGCAATAAAACATCCACGGATGCAGAAGATTTCTCTCAAACCAGGGGGGCTGAGGTTCTAAGCCTCACCTCTGTTGGTCCCCAATTTCTCACCTGATGGCCCCCCTGCGACTGTGCCTGTCTTAGGTTGTTCCTCCCTTGAGGAATGTTACCCATCTCTGGCTAACCAGTCATCTTCCGGGGCCGTAAAGGGAAATGTAAAGTTGGTAAGTGAGAGAGAAGCCATATTGTTTGCAAAGGTTAGCTTTTTACTTCTTTGCAGATTTATGCCCTGTGGCTTCTATGCCCAGCATTTGTCTTGAGGTATCTTTACCACTTGGAGGAATTATGATACTCGGTAAATTCGATATGAGGCACGAATTCTATTTAAGGGTTGTAATTAGGAAGGAAGAAGAAAAGCTATAGAGGTAGCATATGGAAGAAAACATGGGAGGATTGATTATTTCTTTGACATATCTTCTTGTAGAGTAAGTTAAGCATGTATAGGTTTTAAACTACTAACTAAATTGCACACACATATTAACATAATAGGAATACAGTTACATAAACAAAGCAGATCTATAATTACCAGCCATCTCCAGTGAAGCCAAGAAAACCAGTTAGGCACCCTAGGCATTTGTGAAAATTTGTCTATGACATGATGGATATTGTCCAACTGTACTTGAACAGTCTGAGAGAAATCAGACAAATTAAAGCAACCCATTTCTGGGAACTGTTTACATCCCATATGTTCTTTTAACAGTAGATAGTCTATAGTCGCACGATTTTGGAGTGCTGCAACTTGCACTTCTCCTAATTCTTGGTTGAGTTCCGACAGTATAGATCCAGTCAAATTTGTTGTTTTACTGTATGCACAGGCCAGCTTAGATATCTCCTTCTTCATTCCAGTGGCAAGTCCAGGAACTGGTGGGATGAATGCAGCTACAACTGCAACAGCACCAGGATCTTTGTTGAAGTTTTCTGATGTTCATCTTCTGGAATGACTCTTCCAGAGGATGTTGATGTTGGAAGTTCTTCTTCATATCATATCTTAATTCATTTTCTGGGTAGCCAAATTAGGCTTTGATCCTCTGTATAAATACAAACAAACCATTTTCCCACACTTTGATATGAACTTTATACCATTGTGAAGAAAAATGTACGTCCATAGCTGATCATCTGACACCCTTTAAAAGATCAAAATTAAGCATATGTAAAGCATGCATTAATCATTGATTTGCAGTTAGTTTTATCCTATCAGGGAGTAATCCCCCCTTTCTTTCTCCATTTTTTATATTTTGTTATCATTAATCTACAATTACATGAAGAATATTATGTTTACTAGGCTCTCCCCTATACCAAGTCCCCCCCACAAACCCCATTACAGTCACTGTCCATCAGCATAGCAAAATGTTGTAGAATAACTACTTGTCTTCTCTGTGTTGCACATCCCTCCCCTTTCTCCCATACCCCCATTATGCATGCTAGTTATAATACCCTCTTTCTTCTCCAACCCCTTATCCCTCCCTACCCAACCATCCTCCCCAGTCCCTTTCCCTTTGGTACCTGTTAGTCCATTCTTGGGTTCTGTGATTCTGCTGCTGTTTTGTTCCCTCAGTTTTCTTTTGTTCTCTACTCCACAGATGAGTGAAATCATTTGTTATTTCTCTTTCTTTGCTTGGCTTATCTCACTCAGCATAATACCCTCTAGTTCCATCCATGTTGTTACAAATGGTAGGATTTGTTTTCTTCCTATGGCTGAATAATATTCCATTGTGTATATGTACCACATCTTCTTTAGCCATTCATCTACAGATGGACACTTAGGTTGCTTCCATTTCTTGGCTATTGTTAATAGTGCTGCTATAATCATAGGGGTGCATCTGTCTTTTTCAAACTGGAGTGTTGCATCCTTAGGGTAAATTCCTAGAAGTGGAATTCCTGGGACCAATGGTAAGTCTATTTTGAGCATTTTGAGGAACCTCCATATTGCTTTCCACAATGGTTGAACTAATTTACATTCCCACCAGCAGTGTAGGACGGTTCCCCTTTCTCCACAACCTTGCCAACCTTTGTTGTTGTTTGTCTTTTGGATGGTGGCCATCCTTACTGGTGTGAGGTGATATCTCATTGTGGTTTTAATTTGCATTTCTCTGATAACTAGCGATGTGGAGCATCTTTTCATGTGTCTGTTGGCCATCTGAAATTCTTCTTTGGAGAACTGTCTGTTCAGCTCCTCTGCCCATTTTTTAATTGGATTATTTGCTTTTTATTTGTTGAGGAGTGTGAGCTCTTTATATATTTTGAATGTCAAGCCTTTATCAGATCAGTCATTAATGGAAATATTCTCCCATACTGTAGGGTACCTTTTTGTTCTATTGATGGTGTCCTTTGCTGTACAGAAGTTTTTCAGATTGATATAGTCCCACTTGTTCATTTTTGCTTTTGTTTTCCTTGCCCGGGGAGACATATTCATGAAGAAGTCACTAATGTTCACATTCAAGAGATTTTTGCCTACGTTTTTTTTCTAAGAGTTTTATGGTTTCATGACTTACATTCAGGTCTTTGATCCATTTCAAATTAATTTTTGTGTATGGGGTTAGACAGTGATCCAGTTTCATTCTCTTACATGTAGCTGTCCAGTTTTGCCAGCACCACCTGTTGAAGAGACTGTCATTTCCCCATTGTATGTCCATGGCTCCTTTTTCAAATATTAATTGACCATATATGTTTGGGTTAATGCCTGGAGTCTCTGATCTGTTCCACTGGTCTGTGGCTCTGTTCTTGTGCCAGTACCAAATTGTCTTGATTACTATGGCTTTGTAGTAGAGCTTGAAGTTGGGGAGTGAGATCCTCTCTACTTTATTCTTCTTTCTCAGGATTGCTTTGGCTATTCAGGGGTCTTTGATGTTTCCATATGAATTTTTGAAGTATTTGTTCCAGTTCATTGAAGAATGATGTTGGTAACGTGATAGGGATTGAATCAAAACTGTATATTGCTTTGGGCAGGATGGCCATTTTGATGATATTAATTGTTCCTAGCCATGAGCATGGGATGAGTTTCCATTTGTTAGTATCCCCTTTAATTACTCTTAAGAGTGAATTGTAGTTTTCAGCATATAGGTCTTTCACTTCTTTGGTTAGGTTTATTCCTAGGTATTTTATTCTTTTTGATGTAATTGTGAATGGAATTGTTTTCCTGATTTCTCTTTCTATTATTTCATTGTTAGTGCATAGGAAAGCCACAGATTTCTGTGTGTTAATTTTGCGTCCTGCAACTCTGCTGTATTCCAATATCAGTTCTAGTAGTTTTGGAGTGGAGTCTTTAGGGTTTTTTTTATGTACAATATCATGTCATCTGCAAATAGTGACAGTTTAACTTCTTCTTTACCAATCTGGATTCCTTGAATTTCTTTGTTTTGTCTAATTGCCGTGGTTAGGACCTCCAGTACTATGTTGAATAACAGTGGGGAGAGTGGGCATCCCTGACTTGTTCCCGATCTCAAAGGAAAAGCTTTCAGCTTCTTGCTGTTCAGTATGATGTTGGCTGTGGGTTTATCATATATGGCCTTTATTATGTTGAGGTACTTGCCCTCTATACCCATTTTGCTGAGAGTTTTTATCATGAATGGATGTTGAATTTTGTCAAATGCTTTTTCAGCATCTATGGAGATGATCATGTGGTTTTTGTCCTTCTTTTTGTTGATGTGGTGGATTATGTTGATGGATTTTTGAATGTTGTACCATCCTAGCAACCCTGGGATGAATGCCACTTGGTCGTGGTGTATGATCCTTTTGATATATTTTTGAATTCGGTTTGCAAATATTTTATTGAGTATTTTTGCATCTACGTTCATCAGGGATATTGGTCTGTAATTTTCTTTTTGGGGGGTCTTTGCCTGGTTTTGGTATTAGGGTGATGTTGGCTTCATAGAATGAGTTTGGAAGTATTCCTTCCTCTTCTATTTTTTGGAAAACTTTAAGGAGAATGTGTATTATATCTTCTCTGTATGTCTGATAAAATTCTGAGGTACATCCATGTGGCACAGGGGTTTTTTTCTTGGGTAGTTTTTTGATTATGGCTTCAATTTCTTTGCTGGTAATTGGTTTGTTTAGATTTTGTGTTTCTTCCTTGGTCAGTCTTGAAAGGTTGTATTTTTCTAGGAAATTGACCATTTCTTCTAGGTTTTCCACCTTCTTAGCATATAGGTTTTCATAGTAGTCTCTAATACTTCTTTGTATTTCTGTTGGGTCCGTTGTGATGTTTCCTTTCTCATTTCTGATTCTGTTGATGTGTGTTGATTCTCTTTTTCTCTTAATAAGTCTGGCTAGAGGCTTATCTCTTTTGTTTATTTTCTCAAAGAAACAGCTCCTGGTTTCATTTATTTTTCTATTGTTTTTTTTTTTAATGTTTGAATTTTTTTTTGAGAGGGCATCTCTCATATTTATTGATCAAATGGTTGTTAACAACAATAAAATTCTGTATAGGGGACTCAGTGCTCAATGCACAATCATTAATCCACCCCAAGCCTAATTCTCATCAGTCTCCAATCTTCTGAAGCAAAACGAACAAGTTCTTACATGGTGAACAAATTCTTACATACTGAATAAGTTCTTACATGGTGAAGAGTACAAGGGCAGTCATCATAGAAACTTTCAGTTTTGATCACGCATTATGAACTATAAACAGTCAGGTCAAATATGAATATTCGTTTGATTTTTATACTTGATTTATATGTGAATCCCACATTTCTCTCTTATTATCATCATTATTATTATTATTTTTAATAAAATGGCGAAGTGGTAGGTAGATGCAAGGTAAAGGTAGAAAACATAGTTTAGTGTTGTAAGAGAGCAAATGTAGATGATCACGTGTGTGCCTGTAGACTAAGTGTTAATCCAAGCTAGACAAGGGCAATAAAACATCCACAGATGCAGAAGATTTCTCTCAAAACAGGGGGGCTGAGGTTTTAAGCCTCACCTCTGTTGATCCCCAATTTCTCACCTGATGGCCCCCCTGCGACTGTGCCTGTCTTAGGTTGTTCCTCCCTTGAGGAATCTTACTGATCTCTGGCTAACCAGTCATCTTCCCGGGCTATACAGGGAAATGTAAAGTTGGTAAGTGAGAGAGAAGCAATATTGTTTGAGAAGGTTAGCTTTTTACTTCTTTGCAGATTTATGCCCTGTGGCTTCTATGCCCAGCATTTGTCTTGAGGTATCTTTACCACTTGGAAGAATTATGATACTCGGTAAATTCGATATGAGGCACGAAATCTATTTAAGGGTTGTAATTAGGAAGGAAGAAGAAAAGCTATAGAAGTAGCAGACGGAAGAAAACATGGGAAGATTATTTCTTTGACAGATCTTCTTGTAGAGTAACTTAGGCATGTATAGGTTTTAAACTACTAATTAAATTGTGCACACACATTAACATAATATGAATACAGTTACATAACCAAAGCAGATATGTAATTACTAGCCATCTCCAGTGAAACCAAGAAAATCTGTTAGGTATCCTAGGCATTTGTGAAAATTTTTCTATGGTAAGATGGATATTGTCCAACTGAACTTGAACAGTCTGAGAGAAATCAGACAAGTTAAATCAACCCATTCCTGGGAACTGTTCACATCCCATATGTTCTTTTAACAGTAGATAGTCTGTAGTTGTAAGATTTTGGAGCGCTACAACTTGCACTTCTCGTAATTCTTGGTTGAGTTCCGACAGTATAGATCCAGTCAAATTTGTTATTTTACTGTATGCACAGGCCAGCTTAAACATCTCCTTCTTAGATCCCATGGCAAGTCCAGGAACTGGTGGGATGAATGCAGCTACAACTGTAGCAGCGCCTGGATCTTTGTAGAGGTTTTTTGATGATCATCTTCTGGTATATCTCTTCCAGAGAGTGCTGATGTTGGAAGTTCTTCTTCATATCGTATCTTAGTTCATTTTCTGGGTAGCCCAAGTAGGCTTTGATCCTCTGTATAAACACAAACAGACCCTTTGTCCACACTTGGATATGCCCATAATACCATTGTGTAGAACTCATTGGAGGTCACCACACAGGAACTGCTTTTTTTTTTGTTATCATTAATCTACACTTACATGAAGAATATTATGTTTACTAAGCTCTCCCCTATACCAGGTCCCCCCTATAAACCCCTTTACAGTCACTGTCCATCAGCATAGCAATATGTTTTAGAATCACTACTTATCTTCTCTGTGTTCTACAGCCCTCCCCTTTCTCCCACCCCACCATTATGCATGCTAATCTTAATACCCCCCTTCTTCTTCCTCCCCCTTATCCCTCCCTCCCCACCCATCCTCCCCAGTCCCTTTCCCTTTGGTACCTGTTAGTCCATTCTTCGGTTCTGTGATTTTGCTGCTGTTTTGTTCCTTCAGTTTTTCCTTTGGTCTTATATTCCACAGATGAGTGAAATCACTTATTTCTCTTTCTCTGCTTGGCTTATTTCACTGAGCATAATACCCTCCAGCTCCATCCATGTTGCTGCAAATGGTAGGATTTGCCCTCTTCTTATGGCTGAGTAATATTCCATTGTGTATACATACCACATCTTCTTTATCTATTCATCTACCAATGGACATTTAGGTTACTTCCAATTCTTGGCTATTGTAAATAGTGCCGCGATAAACATAGGGGTGCATCTGTCTTTTTCAAACTTGATTGCTGCGTTCTTAGGGTAAATTCCTAGGAGTGTAATTACTGGGTCAAATGGTAAGTCTGTTTTGAGCATTTTGAGGAACCTCCATACTGTTTTCCACAATGGTTGAACTAATTTACATTCCCACCAGCAGTGTAGGAGGGTTCCCCTTTCTCCACAGCCTAGCCAACATTTGTTGTTGTTTGTCTTTTGGATGGTCGCCATCCTTACTGGTGTGAGGTGATACCTCATTGTAGTTTTAATTTGCATTTCTCTGATAATTAGTGCAATGTGGAGCATCTTTTCCTGTGCCTGTTGGCCATCAGTATTTCTTTTTTGGAGAACTGCCTGTTCAGTTCTTCTGCCCATTTTTTAATTGGATTATTTGTTTTTTGTTTGTTGAGGCATGTGAGCTCTTCATATATTTTGGACGTCAAGCCTTTATCGGATCTGTCATTTACAAATATATTCTCCCATACTGTAGGGTTCCCTTTTGTTCTATTGATGGTGTCTTTTGGTGTACAGAAGCTTTTCAGCTTAGTATAGTCCCACTTGCTCATTTTTGCTGTTGTTTTCCTTGCCCGGGGAGATATGTTCAAGAAGAGGTCACTCATGTTTATGTCTAAGAGGTTTTGCCTATGTTTTTTCCAAGAGTTTTATGGTTTCATGACTTACATTCAGGTCTTTTATCCACTTTGAATTTACTTTTGTATATGGGGTTAGACAATGGTCCAGTTTCATTGTCCTACAGGTAGCTCTCCAGTTTTGCCAGCACCATCTGTTGAAGAGACTGTCATTTCCCCATTGTATGTCCATGGCTCCTTTATCAAATATTAATTGACCATATATGTTTGGGTTAATGTCTGGAGTCTCTAGTCTGTTCCACTGGCCTGTGGCTCTGTTCTTGGGCCAGTACCAAATTGTCTTGATTCCTCTAGCTTTATAGTAGAGCTTGAAGTTGGGGAGTGAGATCTTCCCTAAATTATTCTTTTTTCTCAGGATTGCTTTGGCTATTCGGGGGTCTTTGATGTTTCCATATGAATTTTTGAAGTATTTGTTCCAGTTCATTGAACAATGTTGGTGGTAATTTGATAGGGATTGCATCAAATCTGTACATTGCTTTGGGTAGGATGGCCACTTTGATGATATTAATTGTTCCTAGCCATGAGCATGGGATGAGTTTCCATTTGTTAGTGTCCCCTTTAATTTCTCTTAAGAGTGAATTGTAGTTTTCAGAGTATAGGTCTTTCACTTCGTTAGTTAGGTTTATTCCTAAGTATTTTATTCTTTTTGATGTAATTGTGAATGGAATTGTTTTCCTGATTTCTCTTTCTATTTGTTCATTGTTAGTGTATAGGAAAGCTACAGATTTCTGTGTGTTAATTTTGTATCCTGCAACTTTACGATATTCCGATATCAATTCTAGTGGTTTTGGGGTGGAGTCTTTAGGTTTTTTATGTACAATATCATGTCATATGCAAATAGTGACAGTTTACCTTCTTCTTTACCAATCTGGATTCCTTGTATATCTTTGTTTTGTCTGATTGCCGTGGCTAGGACCTCCAGTACTACGTTAAATAACAGTGGGGAGAGTGGGCATCCTGTCTAGTTCCTGATCTCAGAGGAAAAGCTTTCAGCTTCTCACTGCTCAGTATAATGTTGGCTGTGGGTTTATGATATATAACCTTTATTATGTTGAGGTACTTGCCCTCTATTCCCATTTTGCTGAGAGCTTTTATCATGAATGGATGTTGAATATTGTCAAATAGTTTTTCAGCATCTATGGAGATGATCATGTGGTTTTTGTCTTTCTTTTTGTTGATGTGGTGGATGATGTTGATGGATTTTCGAATGTCTTACCATCCTTGCATCCTTGGGATATATCCCACTTGGTCATGGTGTACGATCCTTTTGATGTATTTTTGAATTCGCTTTGCTAATATTTTGTTGAGTATTTTTGCATCTACGTTCATCAGGGATATTGGTCTGTAGTTGTCTTTTTTGGTGGTGTCTTTGCCTGGGTTTGGTGTTAGGGTGATATTGGCTTCATAGAATGAGTTTGGGAGTATTCCCTTCTCTTCTATTTTTTGGAAAACTTTAAGGAGAATGGAGATTATGCCTTCCCTTTATGTCTGGTAAAATTCCTAGGTAAATCCATCTGGCCCGGGGGTTTTGTTCTTTGGTAGTTTTTTGATTACAGCTTCAATTTCGTTGCTGGTAATTGGTCTGTTTAGATTTTCTGTTTCTTTCTGGGTCAGTCTTGCAAGCTTGTATTTTTTTAGGAAGTTGTCCATTTCTCCTCGGTTTCCCAGCTTGTTTGCATATAGGTTTTCATATTACTCTCTAATAATTCTTTGTATTTCTGTGGGATCCGTCGTGATTTTTCCTTTCTTGTTTCTGATTTTGTTGATCTGTGTTGACTGTCTTTTCCTCTTATTAAGTCTGGCTAGAGGCTTATCTATTTTGTTTATTTCCTCGAAGAACCAGCTCTTGGTTTCATTGATTTTTTCTATTGTTTTATTCTTCTCAATTTTATTTATTTCTTCTCTGATCTTTATTATGTCCCTCCTTCTGCTGACCTTAGGCCTCATTTGTTCTTTTTCCAATTTCGATAATTGTGACATTGGACCATTCATTTGGGTTTGTTATTTCTTCTTTACATATGCCTGGATTGCTATATACTTTCCTCTTAAGACTGCTTTTGCTGTATCCCACAGTAGTTGGGGCTTTGTGTTGTTGTTGTCGTTTGTTTCCATATATTGCTGTATCTCCATTTTGATTTGGTCATTGATCCATTGATTATTTAGGAGCATGTTGTTAAGCCTCCGTGTGTTTGTGAGCCTTTTTGCTTTCTTTGTACAATTTATTTCTAGTTTTATGCCTTTGTGGTCTGAAAAGTTGGTTGGTAGAATTTCAGTCTTTTGGAATTTTCTGAAGTTCTTTTTGTGGTCTAGTATGTGGTCTATTCTGGAGAATGTTCCATGTGCACTTGAGAAGAATGTGTATCCTGTTGCTTTTGGATGTATTCTTCTGTAGATCTCTATTAGGTCCATCTGTTCTAGTGAGTTGTTCAGTGCCTCTGTGTTCTTACTTATTTTCTGTCTGGTGGATCTGTCCTTTGGAGTGAGTGGTGTGTTGAAGTCTCTCAGAATGAATGCATTGCATTCTATTTCCTCCTTTAGTTCTGTTAGTATTTGTTTCAGATATGTTGGTGCTCCTGAATTGGGTGCATATATATTTATAATGGTTATATCCTCTTGTTGGACTGAGCCCTTTATCATTATGTAATGTCCTTCTTTATCTTTTGTTACTTTCTTTATTTTGAAATCTGTTTTGTCTGATACTAGTATTGCAACACCTGCTTTTTTCTCTCTGTTGTTTGCATGAAATATCTTTTTCCTTCCCTTGACTTTAAGTCTGTGCATGTCTTTGGGTTTGAAGAGAGTCTCTTGTAAGCAGCATATGGATGGATCTTACTTTTTAATCTATTCTATTACTCTGAGTCTTTTGATTGGTGCATTCAGTCCATTTACATTAAGGGTGATTATTGAAAGGTATGTACTTATTGCCATTGCAGGCTTTAAGTCTGTTCAGGGTTCAGGGTTAGCTTCTTTAGTATCTTATTGCCAACTTAGCTTGCTTATTGAGCTGTTATATACAGTGTCTGGAGATTCTTTTCTTCTCTCCCTTCTTATTCCTCCTCCTCCCTTCTTCATATGTTTGGTGTTTTGTTCTGTGCTCTTTTTAGGAGTGCTCCCATCTAGAGCAGTCCCTGTAAGATGCCCTGTAGAGGTGGTTTGTGGGAGGCAAATTCCCTCAACATCTGCTTGTCTGGGAATTGTTTAATCCCTCCTTCATATTTAAATGATAATCATGCTGGATACAGTAGTCTTGGTTTGAGGCCATTTTGTTTCATTGCTTTAAGTATATCATGCCATTATCTTCTGGCCTTTAGGGTTTCTGTTGAGAAGTCTGATGATAGCCTGATGGGTTTTCCTTTGTAGGTGACCTTTTTTTCTCTCAGGCTGCCTTTAATACTTTGTCCTTGTCTTTGATCTTTGCCATTTTAATTATTATGTGTCTTGGTGTTGCCCTCCTTGGATCCCTTGTCATGGGAGTTCTGTGTACCTCTGTGGTCTGAGAGGCCATTTCCTCCCCTAGTTTGGGGAAGTTTTCAGCAATTATTTCTTCAAAGACACTTTCTATCCCTTTTTCTCTCTCTTCTTCTTCTGGTACCCCTATAATGCGGATATTGTTCCGTTTCAATTGGTAACTCAGCTCTCTTAGATTTCTTTCATTCCTGGAGATCCTTTTATCTCTCTCTGCATCAGCTTCTCTGCATTCCTGTTCTCTGTTTTCTAGTCCATTAATAGTCTCTTGCATCTCATCCATTCTGTTTTGAAGTCCTTCCAGAGCTTGTTTTATTTCTATATTCTCCTTCCTTAGTTCTTGCATATTTCTCTGCAAGTCCATCAGGATGGTTATGACTTTTGTTTTGAATTCTTTTTCAGGAAGACTGGTTAAATCTATCTCCCCAGGTTCCTTCTCAGGGGAAGATGTAGCAGATGCTGAATCTGTCTGGGTTAGTCTTGTATGGATCAAATTTTTTTGTGTTTTCATGTTGATAGGTGCTATTGACTGTCAGCTGGGAGAGCCAAACTTTCCACTTGCTACTGGCCTTTCTTTACTGGGACAACTGCGACCCCTAGTGGCTTGTGTTGGTCAATTCCATGTAGTCTGGGTGTTTGTGTCATGCCCGCCCAGTATGGAGGTAGCTCCCTTGCTGAGGGTGTGGCCAGCCTCAGGCTGCTTCTCTGCTTTGGCAGGGCCCCGGAGGGGTAATGGAAGGGGAGCTGTTTGGCTCTTTACCTCCATGCAGGGTCTCAGAGCTGTTGCCCAGGGGGTTAGTGCACCCAGGTTTCCCTGGAATTTCCAGCTTCTGGACTGTGACCTGGGTTGTTTCCATCCAGCTGTTACGTCCCTGTCCCTTTAAGACTTTCAAAAAGTACTCACTTTTCTTTTTCACAGGGGCATCAGCTTCGCGACCCATTTAGAGGTCTTGCTGCCTTGTTTCCCTAGTTTCCAGCCCTCCACGCATGCACTGTGTCTGCGCTGTGGTGCGGATGGCTAGGGCTGGGTGTTTAGCAGTCCTGGGCTCCCTCTCCCTCCCTGCTCCGACTCCTCTCCTCCCACCGGGAGCTGGGGTGAGGGGCGCTTGGGTCCCGCCAGGCCGGGGCTTGTATCTTACCCCTTTCACCAGGTGCTGGGCTCTTGCACGTGTGGATGTAGTCTGGCTGTTGTCCTGTGTCTTCTGGTCTCTTAGGATTAGTTGTATTTGTTGTATTTTCAAAAATATATATGCTTTTGGGAGGAGATTCCCACTGTCCTACTCACGCTGCCACCTTGGCTCCACCTCTCTATTGTTTTATTCTTCTCAATTTTATTTATTTCTTCTCAGATCTTTATTATGTCCCTCCTTCTGCTGACTTTAGGCCTCATTTGTTCTTCTTATTCCAATTTTGATTACTGTGATGTTAGACTATTCATTTGGGTCTGTTCTTCCTTCTTTAAATATGCCTGGATTGCTATATACTTCCCTCTTAAGACTGCTTTCACTGCATCCCACAGAAGTTGGGGCTTCGTGTTGTTGTTGTCATTTATTTCCATATATTCCTGGATCTCCATTTTAATTTGGTCGTTGATCCATTGACTGTTTAAAAGTCTCTGCCCATTTTTTAATTGGATTATTTGTTTTTTGTTTGTTGAGGTGGTTGAGCTCTTTATATATTTTGGATGTCAAGCCTTTATCGGATCTGTCATTTACAATTATATTCTCCCTTACTTTAGGGTACCTTTTTGTTCTATTGATGGTGTCCTTTGCTGTACAGAAGCTTTTCAGCTTGATATAGTCCTATTTGTTCATTTTTACTTTTGTTTTCCTTTCCTGGGGAGATATGTTCAAGAAGAGGTCACTCATGTTTATGTCTAAGAGATTTTTGCCTATGTTTTTTTCTAAGAGTTTTATGGTTTCATGACTTATATTCAGTCTTTGATCCATTTCGAATTTACTTTTGTGTATAGGGTTAGACAATGGTCCAGTTTCATTCTCCTACATGTAGCTCTCCAGTTTTGCCAGCACCATCTGTTGAAGAGACTGTCATTTTCCCATTGTATGTCCATGGCTCCTTTATTGAATATTAATTGACCTTATATGTTTGGGTTAATGTCTGGAGTCTCTAATCTGTTCCACTGGTCTGTGGCTCTGTTCTTGTGCCAGTACCAAATTGTGTTGATTACTATGGCTTTGTAGTAGAGCTTGAAGTTGGGGAGTGAGATCCCCCCTACTTTATTCTTCTTTCTCAGGATTGCTTTGGCTATTCAGGGTCTTTGGTGTTTCCATATGAATTTTTGAACTATTTGTTCCAGTTCATTGAAGAATGTTGGTGGTAATTTGATAGGGATTGCATCAAATCTGTATATTGCTTTGGGCAGGATGGCCATTTTGATGATATTAATTGTTCCTAGCCATGAGCATGGGATGAGTTTCCATTTGTTAGTATCCCCTTTAATTACTCTTAAGAGTGAATTGTAGTTTTCAGCATATAGGTCTTTCACTTCTTTGGTTAGGTTTATTCCTAGGTATTTTATTCTTTTTGATGTAATTGTGAATGGAATTGTTTTCCTGATTTCTCTTTCTATTATTTCATTGTTAGTGCATAGGAAAGCCACAGATTTCTGTGTGTTAATTTTGTGTCCTGCAACTCTGCTGTATTCCGATATCAGTTCTAGTAGTTTTGGAGTGGAGTCTTTAGAGTTTTTTATGTACAATATCATGTCATCTGCAAATAGTGACAGTTTAACTTCTTCTTTACCAATCTGGATTCCTTGTATTTCTTTGTTTTGTCTAATTGCCGTGGTTAGGACCTCCAGTACTATGTTGAATAACAGTGGGGAGAGTGGGCATCCCTGTCTTGTTCCCGATCTCAAAGGAAAAGCTTTCAGCTTCTTGCTGTTCAGTATGATGTTGGCTGTGGGTTTATCATATATGGCCTTTATTATGTTGAGGTACTTGCCCTCTATACCCATTTTGCTGAGAGTTTTTATCATGAATGGATGTTGAATTTTGTCAAATGCTTTTTCAGCATCTATGGAGATGATCATGTGGTTTTTGTCCTTCTTTTTGTTGATGTGGTGGATTATGTTGATGGATTTTTGAATGTTGTACCATCCTTGCATCCCTGGGATGAATCCCACTTGGTCATGGTATATGATCCTTTTGATGTATTTTTGTATTCTGTTTGCTAATATTTTATTGAGTATTTTTGCATCTATGTTCATCAGGGATATTGGTCTTTAATTTTCTTTTTTGGTGGGGTCTTTGCCTAGTTTTGGTATTACGGTGATGTTGGCTTCATAGAATGAGTTTGGGAGTATTCCCTCCTCTTCTATTTTTTGGAAAACTTTAAAGAGAATGGGTATTATGTCTTTTCTCTGTGTCTGATAATATTCCAAGATAAATCCATCTGGCCCCAGGGGTTTTGTTCTTGGGTAGTTTTTTGATTACAGTTTCAATTTCTTTGCTTGTAATTGGTTTGTTCAACTTTTGTGTTTCTTCCTTGGTAAGTCTTGGAAGGTTCTATTTTTCTAGGAAGTGGTCCATTTCTTCTAGGTTTTCCAGCTTCTTAGCATATAGGCTTTCATCGTAGTCTCTAATAATTCTTTGTATTTCTGTTGGGTCCATCATGATGTTTCCTTTCTCATTTCTGATTCTGTTGATGTGTATCGATTCTCTTTTTCTCTTAATAAGTCTGGCTAGAGGCTTATCTCTTTTTTTTATTTTCTCAAAGAACCACCTCTTGGTTTCATTGATTTTTTCTATTGTTTTATTCTTCTCAATTTTGTTTATTTCTTCTCTGATCTTTATTGTGTCCCTCCGTCTGCTGACTTTAGGCCTCATTTGTTCTTCTTTTCCAGTTTTGATAATTGTGATGTTAGACTATTCATTTGGAATTGTTCTTCTTTCTTTAAGTGTGCCTGGATCACTACATACTTTCCTCTTAAGACTGCTTTTGCTGCGTCCCACAGAAGATGGGGCTTTGTGTTGTCGTTGTCATTTGTTTCCATATATTCCTTGATCTCTATTTTAACTTGTTCGTTGATCCATTGGTTATTTAGGAGCATGTTGTTAAGCCTCCATGTGTTTGTGAGCCTTTTTGTTTTCTTTGTACAATTTATTTCTAGTTTTATACCTTTGTGGTCTGAAAAGTTGGTTGGTAGAATTTCAATCTTTTGGAATTTACTGAGGCTCTTTTTGTGAGCTAGTATGTGGTCTATTCTGGAGAATGTTCCATGTGCACTTGAGAAGAATGAATATCCTGTTGCTTTTGGATGTAGAGTTCTATAGATGTCTATTAGGTCTATCTGTTCTAGTGCGTTGTTCAGTGCCTCCGTGTCCTTACTTATTTTTTGCCTGGTGGATCTATCCTTTGGGGTGAGTGGTGTGTTGAATTCTCCTAAAATGAATGCATTGCAGTCTATTTCCCCCTTTAGTTCTGTTAGTATTTGTTTCAGATATGTTGGTGCCCCTGTGTTGGGTGCATATATATTTAGAATGGTTATATCCTCTTGTTGGACTGAGCCCTTTATCATTATGCAGTGTCCTTCTTTATCTCTTGTTTCTTTCTTTGTTTTGAAGTCTATTTTGTCTGATACTAGTACTGAAACCCCTGCTTTCTTCTCTCTGTTGTTTGCCTGAAATATGTTTTCCTATCCCTTGACTTTTAGTCTGTGCATGTCTTTGGGTTTGAGGTGAGTTTCTTGCATGCAGCATATAGATGGGTCTTGCTTTTTTATCCATTCTATTACTCTTTGTCTTTTGATTGGTACATTCAGTCCATTTACATTTAGGGTGACTATTGAAAGATGTGTACTTACTGCCATTGCAGTCTTTAGATTCGTGGTTACCAAAGGTTCAAGGTTAGCTTCTTTAGTATCTTCCTGCCTAACTTAGCTTGCTTATTGAGTTGTTATATACAGTGTCTGGAGAGTCTTTTCTTCTCTCCCTTCTTATTCCTCCTCCTCCATTCTTTATATGTTAGTTGTTTTATTGTGTGCTCTTTTGTGTTTCCTTTAACTGCTTTTAGTGGGTAGTTGATTTAATTTTTTACCTTTAGTTAGTATTTGGTTGGTGTGTTTTCTTCGCTGTGATTTTATTTTCTCTGGTGACATCTGTTTAGTCTTAGGAGTGCTCCCATCTAGAACAGTCCCTCTAAAATACCATGTAGAGGTGGTTTGTGGGAGGCAAACTCCCTCAACTTTTGCTTGTCTGGGAATTGCTTAATCCCTCCTTCATATTTAAATGATAATCATGCTGGATACAGTATCCTTGGTTCATGGCCCTTCTGTTTCATTGCATTAAATATATCATGCCATTCTCTTCTGGCCTGTAAGGTTTCTGTGGAGAAGTCTGATGATAGCCTGATGGGTTTTCCTTCATAGGTGACCTTTTTCCTCTCTCTGGCTCCCTTTAATACTCTGTCCTTGTCCTTGGTCTTTGCCATTTTAATTATTATGTGTCTTGGTGTTGTCCTCTTTGGGTCCTGTCTCTCGGGAGTTCTTTGTGCCTCTGTAGTCTGAGCAACTATTTCCTCCCCCAGTTGGGGAAGTTCTCAGCAATTATTTCTTCAAGGACACTTTCTATCCCTTTTTCTCTCTCTTTGTCCTCTGGTCCCCTATAATGTGGATATTGTTCCTTTTGGATTGGTCACACAGTTCTCTTAATATTGTTTCATTCCTGGAGATCCTTTTATCTCTCTCTGCATCAGCTTCTATGTGTTCCTGTTCTCTGGTTTCTATTCCATCAATGGCCTCTTGCATCTTATCCATTTTGCTTATATATCCTGTCAGAGTTTGTTTCATTTCTGTAATCTCCCTCTGGACTTCGTCCCTTAGCTCTTGCATATTTCTCTGCAGCTCTGTCAGCATGTGTATGATTTTTATTTTGAATTCTTTTTCAGGGAGACTGGTTAGGTCTGTCTCTGCAGATCCTCTGTCAGGTGTTGTTAGAACTATCTTGGACTGGACTAAATTTTTTTGCCTTTTCATGGTGATAGCAGTGGCTGTAGGCAGGTTGTAGGTGTGTCAGCTGGGAAAATAAAGTCCTTTCCTGCTTGCTGTATGCCTTGCCCTTCTCCACTGCCTGTGTTGGTTTCCCGCACTCCTGGAGCAGCCATCGGTTTAATCCCCTAAGCTGCTGTGGGCAGGGTCTCCGACAGAGCAGCGCGGAGCCCTGAGGGGAGTGGCAGGCACACCAGTTGCACTCCTCCACAATAGTGGCACCCCTGCTGGCCTTTGGTTCTGGTCTGGGCAGCTGTGCATCGGGCCGGGATTCTGGTTGGCTGCTGGGAGTGCAGCTGCTCCCCCTGGCACTGCTGCAGGTGTGTGTGGGCCTCTCCCACGTGGACCTCTGCTGGGCTCCTCTGGCACCACTGCTGCTGGCATGCATGGGCCGCACCCAGGCTGTTCTGTCGCCGCTGCAGTGGGCTCACACGAGGTGCTCCTCTGGCACCGCCAGCACATGCAATCCGCTCCTGGTCCCCTGGCACTGCCACCCCCGATGTGTGCTGCCACTCTCCCACTACTGGGCCAGTGTGTCAGGGTCCACACCAGTTGGAGGAACGACTGACAGGCTGCTTAGTGCCGTGAGGGGCTTCAGAGCTGTGCTGCCACCCTGGGATTTAGTACGCCTTAATTTCCCCAGGATTCCCAGCTGTTGGCTATGTGTGCTGAGACGACTTCATCCAGCTGTGTGGTCCCTCTCTCTTTAGGACTTGCAGAAAGCACTTGCTTTTCTTTTGTCTCAGGGGCGCCGGTTGCGGGAAACTGCCCACAGGTTTTACTTTTCTGTTTCTCTAATATCCAGCACCCCATACCCCTTGTGTCTGCGCTCTGGGTGTGGATTTCTAGAGCTGGTTGTTTAGCAGTCCTGGGCTTTCTCTCCCTCCCTGTTTTGACTCCTTTCTTCTCGCCAGGTTCTGGGGTGGGGGAGCATTCAGGTTCCACCTGGCCACAGCTTGTATCTTACCCCCTTCATGTGATGTTGAGTTCTCGCAGATATAGATTTATCCTGACTGTTGTACTGCCTCCACTGGTGTCTCTTTTAGGAATAGTTGTATTTATTGTATTTTCATAAATATATATGTTTTGAGGAGGAGATTTCCACTGAACTACTCATGCCGCCATCTTCCTGCAAGTGCTTTTTGAAAATCTTACAGGGACAGGGGTTTCACAGCTGGATGGAATCGTCCCAGCACACTCAGCCCAGTAGCTGGGAATCCCGGGGAACTTCAGGTGCCCTAACCCCCTAGGTGGCAATGCAGCTCTGAAGCCCCTCACAGTGATAAACAGCCTGCCATTCGTTCTTTGACCTGCACGGCTCCAGCAAAGCAGCCTGGGAGTGGCTGTGCCCACAGCAGCCACCCAGAGCCTCCTCCCAGTGTGCAGCTACCCAGGCCAGATCCAAAAGCCACCACCAGTGCACAGCTGCCTGGCACAGGCAGAGGAAGCTGGGGCAAGGTGCAAAGGGGCACCGTTGTCACAGGAATGCACACCCGGTGCACCTGCCTCTCCCTGCAGTGCTCTGGGCTGCCCCGCCTGCCACAGCTCAGGAAATTAACCCAGAGCCTGCTCCTGGTGTGTGGGTAACTGGCACTGGCAGCGGAGAAGGGTAAGGTGACCAGCAAGCAGGAAGGGATTTTGTTCTCCCAGCTAACACACATGCCATCTGCCTACAACTAGCTCTATTGCAATGAAAAGGCAGAAGAATTTTGTCCAGTACAGAATCACTCAGACAGCCAATGAGAGAGGGCCTGGGGAGATAGATTTAACCAATCTTCCTGAAAAAGAATTCAAAATAAAAGACATAACCATGCTGATGGACTTGCAGAGAAATATGCAAGAGCTAAAGAATCAAGTTGGCGGGAGAAATAAAACAATCTCTGGAAGGACTTATGAGCAGACTGGTTCAGGTGCAAGAGGCCGTTAATGGAATAGAAATCAGAGAACAGGAATAAGGAGAAGCTGAGGCAGAGAGAGATAAAATGACCTCCAGGAATAAAAGAATACTAAGAGAACTGTGTGACCAATCCAAATGGAACAATATTCGCATTTTAGGGGTACCAGAAGAAGAAGAGAGAGAGAAAAAGGGATAGAAAGTGTCTTTGAAGAAATAATTGCTGAAAACTTCCCCAAACTAGGGGAGGAAATAGTCTTTTAGATCATAGAAGCCCACAGATCTCCCAACACAAGGGACCCAAGGAGGACAACACCAACACATATAATAATTAAAATGGCAAAGATTAAAGACAAAGACAGAGTATTAAAGGCAGCCAGAGAGAGAAAAAAGGTTACCTACAAAGGAAAACCCATCAGGCTATCATCAGACTTCTCAACAGAAACCTTACAGGACAGAAGAGAATGGTATGATATATTTAATGTAATGAAATAGAAGGGCCTTTAACAAAGAATACTGTATCCAGCACAATTATCATTTAAATATGAAGGAGGGATAAAATAATTCCCAGACAAGCAAAAGTTGAGGGAATTTGCCTCCAACAAACCACATCTACAGGATATTTTAAAGGGACTGCTCTAGATGGAAGTACTTCTAAGCCTAATAGATGTCACCAGCGAAAATAAAATCACACCAAAGAAAGCAGAACAACCAAATACTAACTAAAGGCAAAAAATAAAATCAACTATGCACAAAAGCAGTCAAAGGAAACACAAAAGAGTACAGAATAAAACACCTAACACATAAGGAATGGAGGAGGAGGAATAAGATGGGAGAGAAATAAAAAATCATCAGACTGTGTTTATAATAGCTTAATAAGTGAGTTAAATGAGATGATTAGATAGTAAAGAAGCTACCTTGAACCTTTGGTAACCATGAATCTAAAGCCTGCAATGGCAATAAGTACATACCTTTCAATAATCACCCTAAATGTAAATGGACTGAATGCACCAATCAAAAGATACAGATAATAGAATGGATAAAAAAGGAAGATCCATCTATATGCTGCTTACAAGAGACTCACCTCAAACCCAAAGCCATATACAGACAAAAAGTCAATGCATGGAAAAAGATATTTCATGCAAACAACAGAGAGAAGAAAGCAGGGGTTTCAGTACTAGTATCAGACAAAATAGACTTCAAAACAAAGAAAGTAACAAGAGATAAAGAATTTTATTACATAATGATAAAGGGGTCAGGCCAACAAGAGGATATAACCATTATAAACATATATGCACCCAATACAGGAGCACCAACATATGTGAAACAAATACTAACAGAATTAAAGGAGGAAATAGAATGCAATGCATTCATTTTGGGAGACTTTAACACACCACTCACTGCATAGGACAGATCCACCAGACAGAAAATAAGTAAGGACACAGAGGCACTGAACAACACATTAGAACAGATGGACCTAATAGACATCTACAGAACTCTACACCCAAAAGCAGCAGGATACACATTCTTCTCAAGTGCACATAAACATTTTCCAGAATAGACTACATACTAGGCCACAAAAAAAGCCTCAGTAAATTCCAAAAGATTAAAATTCTACCAACCAACTACTCAGACCACAAAGGTATAAACCTAGAAATAAATTGTACAAAGAAATCAAAAAGGCTCACAAAAACATAGAGGCTTAACAAAATGCTCCTAAATAATCAATGGATCAATGACCAAATTAAAATAGAGATCCAGCAATATATGGAGACAAATGACAACAACAGCACAAAGCCCCAACTTCTGTGGGTTGCACCGGAGACAGTTCTACTAGGAAAGTATATAGCAATCAGGCCTATTTAAAGAAGGAAGAACAATCCCAAATGAATAGTCTAATGTCACAATCATCAAAATTGGGGAAAGAATAACAAATGAGGCCTAAGGTCAGCAGACAGAGGGACATAATAAAGATCAGAGAAAAAATAAACAAAATTGAGAAGAATAAAACAAAATCAATGAAACTAAGAGCTGGTTCTTTGAGAAAATAAACAAAATAGATAAGCCACTAGCCAGACTTTTTAAGAGAAAAAGAGAATCAGAAATGAGAAAGGAAAAATCATGAAGGACCCCACAGAAATACAAAGAATTATTAGAGAATATTATGAGACTCTATATGCTAACAAACTGGAAAACCTAGAACAAATTGACAACTCCCTAGAAAAATACAACCTTCCAAGACTAACCAAGGAAGAAACAGAAAATCTAAACAGACCAATTACCAGCAACAAAATTGAATTGGTAACCAAAAAACTACCAAGAACAAAACCTCCGGACCAGATGGATTTACTGCTGAATTTTATCAGGCATATAGAGAAGACATAATACCCATTCTCCTTAAAGTTTTCCAAATGTAGAAGAGGAGGCAATATTTCCAAACTCATTCTATGAAGGCAGCAACACTCTAATACCAAAGCCAGGCAAAGACCCCACCAAAAAAGAAAATTACAGACCACTATCCCTGATGAACAGAGATGCAAAAATACTCAACAACATATTAGCAAACCAAATTCAAAAATATATCAAGAAGATCATATACCATGATCAAGTGGGATTCATCCCAGGGATGCAAGGATGGTACAACATTCAAAAATCCATCAACATCATCCACCACATCAACCAAAAGAAGAACAAAAAACACATGATCATCTCCACAGATGCTGAAAAAGCATTCGACAAAATTCAACATCCATTCGTGATAAATACTCTCAACAAAATGGGTATAGAGGGCAAGTACCTCAACATAATAAAGGCCATATATGATAAACCCACAGCTAACATCATACTGAACAGTGAGAAGCTGAAAGCCTTTCCTCTAAGATCGGGAACAAGACATGGATGCCCACTCTCCCCACTGTTATTCAACATAGTACTCCTAACCATGGCAATCAGACAAAACAAAGAAATACAAGGCATCCATGATTGGTAAAGAAGAAGTCAAACTGTCACTATTTGTAGAGGACATGATATTGTACATAAAAAACCCTAAAGACTCCACTCCAAAACTACTAGAACAAATATCTGAATTCAGCAAAGTTGCAGGAAGCAAAATTAATACACAGAAATCTGTTGTTTTCCTATACACTAATGATGAACTAGCAGGAAGAGAAATCAGGAAAATATTTCATTCACAATTGCATCAAAAAGAATAAAATACCTAGGAATAAACCTAACCAAGGAAGTGAAAGACCTATACCCTGAAAACTACAAGACACTCTTAAGAAAAATTAAAGAGGACACTATTAAATAGAAATTCATCCCATGTTCTTGGGTAGGTAGAATTAATATTGCCAAAATGGCCATCCTGCCTAAAACAATCTATAGATTCAATGATGCAATCCCTACCAAAATACCAACAGCGTTCTTCAATGAACTGGAACAAATAGTTCTAAAATTAATATAGAACCACAAAAGATCCCAAATAGCCAAAGCAATCCTGAGAAGGAAGAATAAAGCAGGGAGGATCTCACTTCCCAACTTCAAGCTCTACTACAAAGCCACAGTAATCAAGACAATTTGGTACTGGCACAAGAACAGACCCACAGACCAGTGGGACAGGATAGAGAGTCCAGATATTAACCAAAACATATATGGTCAATTAATATATGATAAAGGAGCCATGGACATACAATGGGGAAATGACAGCCTCTTCAACAGTTGGTGTTGGCAAAACTGGACAGTTACATGTAAAAGAATGAAACTGGATTATTGTTTAACCCCATACACAAAAGTAGATTCAAAATGGATCAAAGACCTGAATGTAAGTCATGAAACCATAAAACTCTTAGAAAAAACCATAGGCAAAAATCTCTTGGACATAAACATGAACAACTTCTCCATGACTATATCTCCCCGGGCAAGGGACACAAAAGCAAAAATGAACAAGTGGGACTATATGAAGCAGAAAAGCTTCTGTACAGCAAAGTACAACATCAATAAAACAAAAAAGCATCCTACAGTATGGGAAAATATATTCATAAATGACAGATCTGATAAAGGGTTGACATCTAAAATATATAAAGTGCTCATGCACCTCAACAAACAAAAAGCAAATAATCCAATTAAAAATGGGCAGAGGAGCTGAACAGATAGTTCTCCAAAGAAATCCGGATGGCCAACAGACACATGAAAAGATGGTCCACACTGCTAATCATCAGAGAAATGCAAATTAAAACCACAATGAGATATCACCTCACACCAGTAAGGATGGCCACCATCCAAAAGACAAACAACAAATGCTGGTGAGGTTGTGGAGAAAGGGGAACCCTCCCTACACTGCTGGTGGGAATGTAAATTAGTTCAACCATTGTGGAAAGCAGTATAGAGGTTCCTCAAAATGCTCAAAATAGAAATACCATTTGACCCAGGAATTCCACTCCTAGGAATTTACCCTAAGAATGCTGCAGCCCAGTTTGAAAAAGACAGATGCACCCCTATGTTTATCACAGCAATATTTACATAGCCAAGAATTGGAAGCAACCTAAGTGTCTATCAGTAGATGAATGGATAAAGAAGATGTGGTACATATACACAATGGAATATTATTCAGCCATAAGAATAAAACAAATCATACCATTTGCAACAACATGGATGGAGCTAGAGCGTATTATGCTCAGTGAAGTAAGCCAGGTGGAGAAAGACAAGTACCAAATAATTTCACTCATCTGTGAAGTATAAGAACAAAGAAAAAACTGAAGGAGCAAAACAGCAGCAGAATCACAGAACCCAAGAATGGACTAACAGTTACCAAAGAGAAAGGGACTGGGGAGGATGGGTGGGAAGAGAGGGGTAAGGGTGGGAAAATAATGTGGGCATTATGATTAGCATGTTTAATGAGAGGGGGGACACCAGGAAGGCTGTACAACACAGAGAAGACAAGTAGTGACTCTATAGCATCTTACTATGTTGATGGACACAGACTGTAATGGAGTATGTTGGGGGGACTTGGTGATGGGAGGAGTCTAGTAAACATAATGTTCCTCATGTAATTGTAGATTAATGATACCAAAATAAAATAAAAAATAAAATAAATAAATAAAATAAAATGATATGGGTACTTTAACAAAAATTATCAACTCATAAAGGACAATAATCCTGTACAACAAAGTTTCTAAGTTATTACTACCTCAAATAATGGCAATAAAGTGTATGGTTATTCCTAATACTTCTAATGTAAAGAATATATTTATAATTAGCTTTTTTTGTGGGAATATGTGTACCCAAAAGTTAAATTAAGAAATGATAAAAGGATTTTTACAAATGAATAATCCATATAATTTCTATAAATGACAGTAATCTACTAGGTACTATAAATATTATTGATAGTGATTTACATATAAACTTTCCAGGAACTACTTATTATAGGAATTATGTAATTAAAACCTAATTAAAATTTTGGTATTGAATTGAAGCATTATGATTTTCAAAATATATTAACAATAGAACACACAAACATAAAATCTGTATATATAAAATATATGTATATACCTCCTACTCAAATGAACTTAATCATAGAACCTTGAAAAATCTTAGATACCTAATTTAATCCCTTTATTTTCTTACTGAATAAACAGATGTCTAGAGAAATTTATTTTGCAACAACAATTAATTAATAACAAAACCAGGAGTAAGTAGAACCTTAGTCTCCTAGCTAGTTTAGAAATTAAAATATAGATTTATATACTAGTATTGTTTTGGGCCTTGTGAAATAGGACATATTTATGCTCAGATTAGTAGTTTCTCATGAAAAAAATCTGTATACTATTTCTTTCTATTAAAAATAACTTAAATTGGCAGTTCTTCCTCCAATATAAAGAAAGTTCCTAACAAACATATCTTCTCTCCAACTCCCATAGGTAACAACTAAAAATTCTGGACAAAATTAAAAGTTCCACCATCTAAGGGCTATAAAGAGTCAAGAAAAGTAAGCAAGTTTTAGATGGAAGCCAAAAGTTGGAGGTAGTAATTTTCAAAAGGTAAATTTCTCATTTGAGACTTCACTCTGAGGTCAAATAGCTGTGACACAGTGCAATGTGGCTAAAATTCTGAAATTCTGAGAGAAAGTTTGCTTTTTTCTGTCCAGAGGAACTGTGGAAGGAGCTGAGGCAAGAAGAGCTGCTAAGAATATCAGAGAGAGCCAGATAAGGCAAATCTGAAATTCTGTGTATACATTCTACCAAATCTCTGGCTGTAAAACCATATGTACTGAGCTGGTTGAAAAGAGCGTAAATTGAGGTCTGAGCTGCTACCCACCACAGGCAAAGCAGAAGTTGCTGTTTGAATCTAAACAAACTAACTGCTTACTAAAGCCAAACATGACTCTAGAGGAACATAACCAAATTCAGAGTCTGTGTAACATAACCAACATCATGTCCAGCATACAATCCAAAATTTGACATAATAAGAGCCAGAAAATGTGACCTAATCTATAGGGAAAAGATAAATAGCAGAGGCCAATTCTAAGATGACCAATATGGTAGAATAATCAGACAAGGTTTTTAAAGTAGCTATTAAAACTATTCTCAGTGTTTTAAGTGGAAATATGCTTTCAATGCATAAAATGATAGGAAAAATAGCATAGTAGTTATGAAAAAGAATAAAATAAAATTTTGTAACTAAAAATGCAGTATCTGATATTTTAAAATTCATATGATGCATTAAATAACTATATGAAAATAAGAGTGGAAAAATTCAGTTAACTTGAAGAAGGTCAATAAAAATCATTCAATCTGAAGAAGATGAATAAAAGGTGGAAAAAAAGTATAAAGAGCCCCAGATACTTATAGTACAATATCAAAGTAATTGGACTTCCAGAAAAACAGGAGAGAAAGAGACAGGGACAGAAAAAAATAAGATATAATGACCCAAACTTTCCAACTCTGGTGAAAGCAAAAACTTGTAATCCAAGCATCTCAGTGAATGTGAAACAAGATAAATAGAAAGAAAACCAAACCTAGGAATATCATAATCAAACCAAAGCCAAAATGCTCCAAATAGTTCCAACCATACAAAGTTCCTAATACATGTTTATTTAAAAAATAAATAATTCTGAAAATAATGGTAAACTTTTCCTGTCTTGAGTTTTTATTACAGATTTATGCCCAACTTCAGGTAAGTATAGGAAATTCATTAAATAAAGTGAACCAATAGAATTGTTACAAAAACCTGAGGAAAAAATTTGTTCATGGGTTTGCTTAAAGTAACATAATTTATTAAACTATAGAAGAGTAAAAAGAAACCCCAAAGAGATACTCATTTTTAGATCATGTTTTGGAACAGAGAAATTATCTTCTAGGTTTTTGAATATAGCCAAGTTATTTATTGCATATTTTTTATATCACATATATTAAAAATAGACTTTTTAGGAGGTGAAGATTCAAGAATCTTATAGATACACAAGCAACTTAAAAAATTTCCTCATTCTAAATAGAAAAGAGGTTGAGACTTACAACATGATCTAGTACAAAATTAAGTGAAGTGAGAATGGAAAAGTTGGGTTCCAGTACCAGTTCTAGCCTCAAATGTAGCCTTGAGTGAGTCACTTAACCTCATTTGAATCTCAATTTCGTCATGTATATGATGCAGATGTTACATGTTCCATGGTAAATAATAAAGTAATGGTCAAAAGAATGAGTATTTGTGCCAGACTGGTTTGAATTCTGGTTCTATCACTTAATAGCTATGTGATCTTGAACAAGTTGATCAGTTTATGTTTCTTTATGTTTATGTATTTCCTTATCTACAAAATGGGACAATACCCTTTTCATAGGAATATTGAATTAAGTGAAACAATACATGTAAAATCCTTTTGCTAGTGCCCAATAAGTGTTAGCAGTTAGCTGTTCTTAAAAATGACCCTAAATGTGAGGCATAAATATAAGTACTAACTATGTAGCTAAGAAACATAATTCCCTTTGTACATATTAGAATTCTGATGCAGGAAAATACTGAGGGGATGCTTAAGAAAACAGAGTAAGTCTGTAATCAAAGCAGAAATAATAACAAGTTAGACTTTGTTTCATGTGTAGGTGAAAATTCACAAAAATAAAAAACATTCTAATTCAGTTAAGTCTATCATCTATCTATCTATCTATCTATCTATCTATCTATCTATCTATCTATCTATCTATCTATCATCTATCTATATTTTTTATTTAAAATACTTGGAAGTATTCAAATAACAAAGTTGAGTGTCTTTACTTAGTAATTATTTCTCTACTAATATTGTGTAATAAAGGAAAGTAAGTTGTACTTTCTCAGTTTTCCACCCCTCAAAAATATGTTTTTGTTTGTTTAGTTTGTATCACTGATATCACTTTCAACAAAACAAAAAATTGTGTTGGCAGAACCAACTCAAAGATGTGATTTATTAACATAGATCTTTGAGTCCCTAAGTGCACCACCACACACAGTAGAAAGATATCACTGTCAATTGAAACTTAAAGCAGAGGATTAAAAGCTTGATGAATTATTTGAACAAACTCATTAGTAAAGGACATACTCACCAGTGCTGAAACTGTCTAGAGAGTCCGTAATTGTGCTTCTCTTTCTGAGTAAACCATTGCCAACTTCTGGAAATGCCATTTCAATAGTTTTGGCAATTTCAGTTTAGAGACACAGAGTTTTTCTTCCCAGGAGTTTAAAGCACTAGTGTCAGTTAAATTTCCCTCTCTTGTATTGGAATATAGAGGCAATGATTTGCATGTCTCATATCTTAAAACTATAAAATGCACATTAAAATATTTTTTTCCTCTAAATTTAATATACTTTACTCAAATATTTTACATATTTTACTAGGTCCCTTACATCCTTTCCCTGCATTTAATTTAAATACTGCCTCAGAAAAATAATTACAATGCTAGGCAGTCAGGCAAGTAACTAGTTGGTGTTTTAAGATTTTGAATTTAAAATTTTATTTTAAAATACTCTTAAATGTCTTGTCATATGAAAATGCCCCTTATTTTAAAGCTAATTTTCATTGTTCCTCCTTTAGCAATTTTCTGTTTCTTGCATGTCTTTTGGGAGACTGCACAGCCAAACTTGCACTAAACCATGAAGAAATCTGAGGTTACTAAATAGTGTCAGGAAGTTTTCTGCATCTGTTTCATTTTGCCTTACAGACAGTACTCCCAGACTTGGAGATGTAATAAATGGCCCAGGACATCTTCAGCACTTCAACTGTGTTGTCTATATTATTTGTATTTAGAAGATACTCCTAAATTCTTCATACCAAGAAGGAAATGTTTTCTATTAGACATTTCAAGTCTTTATTCTTTGAATCTAACAGTCCAGTTGTATTTTTAAAAAGAAAAAGAAAAAAGAATCCCTGTACACCACCATAAAACAATCACGGCAAAAGAATGGGCTAATTTAACAAGAATAATAGCAGTGACTGTGGGATATGTGAAGTAGAAAATACTGTGGGAAGAGCATGAGATTTGTAACCAGCCTAGCTAGTAAAACTGAGCCGTCTTCTCATTTCTGACCTGGGAAAAAATGCCACTAGGCAATAGTGACAGTTGAATGACATTAAACTTGCAAAACACATAGCAAAAGTATCTGACAAATAGTTACACAAATGTTCCTCACTCTTGCCAACCTGCTAAATCTGCTGTCTTTACTTAGAACTCTAATAATTATGATTGATGCTACTTCCACCTGGGGTGCTCCATCTGGAACGACTTAACATTGAGAGTTCAGGGAAGTGAAATGATGTAAAAATATTAGAAAATAGAACCATCTATGGGTAAAATTGTAGACTCAGACTTCTTATCTAAAGAAAGGATTCAAGGTTAAGCATTTATTCCATCATCAGTTACAAAAGGCATTATTCTTTGAAAGCTTCATGTTAGCTGTTAGGAGCCTCTGGAATCTCTGAGGGCTCCTTTTTCTCTAAATGCAGACTAAAGACAGTAATGAGAAAAAGAACTAGCTCTTCATCCAACAGGACAGTTTGGTCCAAATCTGAACTATGGTATCAAGTAAGGGAAGACACTTACTCCGGCTCCCATTACGTGACAAGGAATGACTGCAGATAAGCTAACAGTAGACAAAGCCCTCCCTAGAAGGGAAGTTTGTGTGGGTGCTATAAAGCAATAGACTCCAGGCTGTACTCAAAAAGTGTGAACTGAGCATAAATATCTCTCACATCTGAATACAACTAACAAACTAAAAGAATAAAAACCATTAGATTTTATTACTGGTACCACCCAAGACAAGAGAGAGAAAATAAGTCTGTAGTTAAGATTTTGCATTTTGACTCATATTCTCACGGCTCATTTCTTAACTCCTTCTTGTTTTTTTTGTTCTTAAACATTCTTTTCCATACCAGATTTTCATAGTATTTATGAAAACTACAACTATTCCAATACTCTTTATAAAGACAGTAATGCAAAAACCTAGAATTGGCCTGATACATTGAAAAAACATAAAGATTAACCTAGCAGTTGTCTTTGTTGAAAAGAAACAATGTTTCTCAACCCCTAGCAACCATTGCAATATGTTTAATATGTATTAGTTGTTTCTTTTAAAATGCATTGTGCATATTTTCTACTGACTTTTTTCAGTTTCATTGAGAATTTCTTGACATACATCACTGTATAAATTTAAGGCTCTGTATAAATTTATTTATTACATAATTTTTAATGTTCCCACATAGTTTTCTATAATAGATCTTTTTCTATTCTGCCCCCTTCCACCTAGAATTGGTAGTATGTATTCATATTGCCCCATGTCATTCTGGCCTATTTCTTCTAACTGTTGCAATGGTTTCCAAGTATAGTCTTCGTCTCCCCAAGAAACCTTATCAGAGTTTTTGTAGTCAAAACTTTTCATAATAGTACTAAGACATTATTTCCTTTTTGACTGTGTCTACATTTACACTGATGGTTCAAAAGCAATGATGGGTAAACTAGTGGCACTGCTGTACATATCAAGAGTACAGCAATACAGGATACTAATAGTCATTGCATTTGTCACTGCCAGTTGAAATCAACGCAGTTAGGGAAAACAAAAAAACCCAGAAGGCATTCCAGTTAACGCCCGTGATGAAGCAATAATTACTAATTTTATCAAATGTCAACTCTTTAGGATATGTCTTTTCACTATCCTGGGAGACCAAATGGGAAATACACAAAAAGCCCTTCTGCTGCATGTCAATGTATAATGTTTCCTCATCCAGCAGTGCAAACTAAATTAGTTGCTTTTTTTGTACAGAATACCACTTTTACCTTAAATGAGAACAACGAAGAATGGTTGGTTATTTAGCCTTTGGTATTTGGCAGACATCATCTCTAAAAGGACAGAGGTAGCTGCTTACTTCAAGGAAACAACAAACATTGTTTTTTGTCAATGATAAAATTGAAGCAAAATTTAGAATTTTGGAAAGCATCTATCAGCCACCATGAGCTGAGCAGTGTTTCAACACATGGAAGACATTTCTTTAAATTTGTAATAGTAGATAATGGTAATAGAAAAGAAAGGTGATTGTATAATGAAATGTGCCAGCATTTGGAAGATCTGCATAATTCAAGGAACCAATATTTTCCAAATGACCATTGCAAGATGATATTTCACACATGAGTTAAAGATCTATTCAAAATATTATATAGACCAAATGATTTTTAAAAACCAGAGTATAAAAAGATTCATTGATTTGCTTTCAGATTTTATTTTGCAATTAATTTTATTTCAGTTTTTTAATTGTAGTAAATTATACATGGCATAGTTTGTCATCTTAACCATTTTAAGTGATAGTAAATACATTCATAATGTGCAATCATCACCACCATCCATCTCCAGAACTCTTCACACTTGAGAAACTGCAATTCTAAATCCATTAAACAATTACTCCCCCTTCCCCAGCCTGACAACCACCATTTTACTTTCTATGATTTTGACTACTCTAAGTATTTCATTTAAATGGAATCTTATGGTATTTGTCTTTTTTGTGACTAGCTTGTTTCATTTAGCATAACGTCCTCCAGATCCATTAGTGTTGCAGCATGTGTCAGAATTTTCTTCCTTTTTGAAGCTGAATTCCACTGTATGTATACATCACATGTTGCTTATCCATTGAACATCGATGGACATCTGAGTTGCTTCCATGTTTTAGCATGCTGCTGTGAACATGAATGTACAAATACAACTAACTTTATTTTTAATAAAGAGCTCTAAGGTATAACTGACATGCAATAAATTTCATACTTAAAAATGTACAATTTTATACATTTTGAAGTATGTATACATGGAAATCATTACCAAAATCAAGTAAATATGTCCATCACCTCTAAAAGTTGTCTTTGTGAACTCTTCCTTTCTCCTCCCATCCCCAGTCACTGATCTTTCTGCCACATTAGTTTGCACTTTCTAAAATTTCATATAAATCGTGAAATTGTTTTCTCAACTATTTCTTAGCAGTTTATATTGCTATCAGCAGTATATGAGTTCCAGTCCCTCCAAATATTATCAATACTTTTCATAGTTAGTCTTTAATTTTAGTCATTCTAATATGCTTGTAGTGGTTTCTCATTTCAGTTTCAATTTTCATTCCCTAGTGACTAGGGATGATGATCTTTTCATGGGTTTCTATGTCACCTGTGCAACTTCTGGATGAATTGACTTAAAATCTTTTGCCCACACCCCTTTTTGTGTCCTTTCTTCTGATCAATTTTACTAAAAGCTTATCAATTTTATTGATCTTTTCAAAGATGATTTCATTGATTTTTGTTTTTTAGTTGTTTAGTTGAATACTTTGATCTTCATTATTCTTCTTTATTCTGCTTGTTTTGACTTTATTTATTGATCTTAGTTATTCTGCTTATTTTGGTTTTAATTTGCTTTTCTTTTTCTCATTTCTTAGGGTTGGAGGCTGAGTAATTGATTTGAGACCTTTCTTGTTTTCTAATACAGGTTTTTAGTACTATAAATTTTCCCCCAAATACTTACTTAGCAGCATATATCACATTATTATGATGTGTTTCACTTTCATTCATTTCAAAATATTTTATAATCGTCCACTCTTTTTTAATTATAGGGTGATTTAGAGACGTGCTGTTTCCAAATATTTGAGGATTTTCTGGGGATCCTTTTGTTATGATTTCTAATTTTACTCTATTAGTATCAGAGCACATACTTTGAATGACTTGACTATTTTTAAACTGAAACTTATTTTATGATCCAGAATATGGTCTATCCTAATACATATGAGAAGAATGTGTATTGTGCTGTTGTTGAATGTGGAGTGTCCTATAAATGTTAATCAGGTCGATGTGGTTTATAGTCTGCTCGCCTATTCTATCCTTGTTGATTTTCCACTTGTTCTACCAATTTTTGGGAGGGGATATTCAGACCTTGAACAAAAATTGTGGATTTGTCCATTTCTTCTTGCAATTACATCAGTTTGCCATCTTTTTTACTTTTAATCTATTTGTGTCTTTATGTTTTAAAGAGCATTTCTTATAGGCAGCGTATAGTTACGTCTTTTTTTTTGTATATATATATATATATATACATATTTTTTTTATTTTTTATTTTGGTATCGTTAATGTAGGAACTAGTTGGGTCTCTTTTTAGCCAATCTATCTCTGCTTTTCACTGGAGTGTTTAGACCATTTACATTCACGTGATTAATATTCTTAGGTTTCAGTTTATCAAAATGCTATTCCATTATGCATTGTTCCATGTTTTTTGTTCCCTACTTACTTTTTCTGCCTTTAATTATCTTATTATTCCATTTTATCTCCCATGTTGGCTTACTACCTATAACTTTATATTTTATTTTAGTAGTTCCTTTAGGGTTTATAATATATACCTTTAACTTATCACAGTTAATTGTCAAGTGATGTTACAATACTTCATGTATACCATACTACACAGAAGCTGATGCCTTGTAGATAAGGCAGGACTGCAACTATAACCATACAAGCTGAAAACCATGAAAAGCAATTTTAATCAGTGGAAAAATTTACAACTGTACCTTCAAAAATGCTTGTCAAAGAATTAAAAGCTCTGTGTCAGCTGTAAATGTACAGGGAAATTTTAAAAAAGAAAAAGCTAGTATATTTTTAGTACACTATAATAAAGAAAGGAAGTGTGCTTGCTGCCTTCTTCCTCTCAGGTAACTTATGATAAGGGGTGAGGACCATTTCTGTGCCTTGGTGAATTATCTTACTCCTTCCTAAGTTTGGATGATTAAGTTCCAACATTTTGAACTTTGTACTTCTGATGTCCTGAAATAGTTCCTGAGAGTTCCTACCAAATGCAGTTTTTGCTGGCATCACTTCTGTGGGACATCATTCTTTTAGTCACGATTTCCCTTTTATGTTGACAAGTTTGCCTTCATTCCATGCCTCTGACTGCGTATCTAGGGACTCCTGAAAGGTGATAAACAGTCCCATGAACAAATAGTTATTCTATAATTCAATTTACATTTTATATGAATTCCATTTCCAATTTTAATTTTTGTTTCACTCTTATCTTTTTGGTTAATTTCTTCAATTATCCATTTTTGTAAAATGTCACGTAGGATTTTTACTAGGACACAAGGAAGCAACACACTTCAAACTTTGGTGTTTGTGTATGAACTGAATTGCAAGTGTATGGTGATCAATCACCAACAGACTTTGAACTGTATTGTTAAGGGACTGGGTGTTTTGTACTGCACTCCATGCATGTCAAAGATATGCAAAACTAGGACTGCCTCCTCTTTCCTTTCTTTTCCTCTGGACTTTATGCAATAGTCACGTATTTAACTTTTACAAGTGTTATAAACTCTGCAACATTGTTATTTTTGGTCAATTATCTTTTAAAGAGATTTAAATCATTTTTTAAAAGCTTATATATTAACCCATGTGTTTATCATTTCCAGTGTTCACCATTCCTTCGTGTCAATCCATATTTTCCTCTAATACCATTTTCTGTCTGCCTGAAAGACATACTTTAATATTTGTCATGCTAGTGATAAATTCTTCCAGGTTTTGTATGTGACCAACTTTGTATCATCTTTGCTTTTTAAAGACATTTTCACTGGGTATAGATTTCTAGGTAGGTAGACAGCTTTCTTCCTTTCAGCGCTGAAGATGTTTCTCCATGGCCTTCTCAGACTGTTTCTGATGAGAATGCTGATGTTATATTCATCTTTATGTTTCTCTATTCTTATCCTTTAGCTGCTTTTATGATTTTACCACTATGTGGCTTGATAGTTTTATTCAAATTTCTTGTGCTTCATGGAAATCTTAGATGTGCAAGTTAGTGGTTTTCATAGTTGGAAGTTTTTAGGCCATTATTTATTCCAATTTTTTATATTCTCCACCCCTTACTCCTTCAGGGACCTTAACCAGCTACTTGAAGTTGTTCCACACTAATGCTTTCATTTTTTAAAAAACTTTTTATCCTTTCATTTTGGATAATTCCTATTGATCTATCAAGTTCACTAATCACTTATCTTTTCTTCTGCAATGTTTAAATTGCAATTAATCCCATCTAGTGTGTATTTCACCTCAGACATAGTTTTCTTCTCTAGTTTGACTTTGGTCTTTTTAATAACCTCCATGTTTCTACCCAAGTTTTGAACACATGTATGTAGTAGTTACATAACTGTTTTAATATCTGTATCTGCTAACTCAAACATCTGCTTCAGATGTAGGTTCATTTCAGTTTTCACTATGGGTTGTTTTCTTGCTCTTTTGCATGCCTAGTTATCTTTAATTAGATGGCTGTCATTGGGAATTTTATCTCATAGGTATTAGTTTTGTTGTTCAATTATTTTGAGGTTTGGGAGTGCAGTTGATATTTGGGAATGGGTCAATCCTTTTTGATCTTGCTTTTATGATTTTCTGGGTGAGGCCAGAGCAGTGCAGCCTAGGGTTAGTTACTCCCTACTATTGACACAAATACTACCCAGTGACCTGTGACTGGTGAGCAGGTATTGCTACTAGACCCATTGAGTACTGGAAAATGTTTGTCCCCTCTAACCCTTTCAGATGGTTTTTTCCTCCAGCTCCCATTTGCACATACATGTGCTCATTAGCAGTGAATTTAATTCTCAAGGGCAAACCATTTGTAGATCTCTAGAGTTCTGTGTTCTGTCCTCACTGGTACTCTCTCTCTGCCCAGTGAACCCAAGCTGTTTTGGTCTCCCTAGACTCTCAGCAATTCAAAAAGTCTGGTGGGCTTCTTGTTCCTTGCATCATGGCCTGAAAGTTCCCTCAAGGCAGTAAACTGGGAAAACTGATGGGCTCTATTTGTTTTTTAATTCATGGGGATCACTGTTCTCACTGTTTGAGGTTCAGGGTCTTGAAATCCACTTTTCCAAGTAATGTGTCAGCTTTTTTTTTTCTCTCTGTTTCATCATAGACGTGCAGTCCTTGTTATTTAACCTCAGCTAGAAATAGAAGTCACATCTAACTTTATCCAATTATCCAAAATGATGATTACACTATTTCTTTTCCCATCTCCGTATCTGTATGAGACTGGGCTTTCTTCATATACTTCAATCACAACATATTATACGAATCAGATGCAGAATACCACTATTCTATATAGTGTGCATATAACCAGAAACTTTAATTTTACTATCTGGATCAGAATTTTTAATACCAGGTTGAGGTATGCCATTACATCTCAGACTAGGCAATTAAAGTTTTCCCAGTAGATTTAAAACCAGAACACCCAGAAGTTACTAAAATAGTGAGGTAAAAATGAAGACATTTTAAATAGCTATACACCTTATGCATTTCTCTATTATTTTGTTTAACAGTTGAATGAAAAAAAAAGGTGACCTCTATGTGGATTCATATAATTAGTAGCTACCCACCAGCTCACATACACATAAAGGAGTCATCTGTAATAAAATTCTCCCAACCTATAAAATTAACCTATAGTGAGTTTTTTGGCACATGTCTGAAATGCTATAATTCTTTACTATACAGATAATTTCCATAGACCACTGGTTTTTAGGAACACTTTCTATGCATGACTGTATGTATACTCAAATGGTAAGATCGCAATATTTGGAATCAGACTGCTTGGATTCCAACTCCAGCTCCAAGTTCTTTCTAGTTATGTGACCTTGAGAAAGTAACTTAATATGTAGTTTCTCTCTTTGTAAAAATGGTGGTAAATGTTACTTATATGGTTGTTTTGAGAAATAAATGAGTTAATATAAATTTCTTAAAAAGATGCTGAGCAAATAAGCAAATTTGCAACTATTATATTGCTTAGCAATTATTTTTCAACCCTGCTGGCTACTAGCCAGTGGACTTTAGAAGTGTACATATCTGAAATTTACCCCTAGACGTACTCATTTATGTAAGGGAAGGTACAAGGACACAAGTTTGTTGGTTTGTTTTTCAGTCTCACAAGGGATTCCGATCACCACATCCCAGCAAGAATGGCAAACTCTGGTCAGACTTTAAATTATCATTTACATTAGCCTATGTTAGGCTAAACTTAAACTGTTCCTAGAAATACTTCCAGTACTGAAGCTTAGGGAATTAGAGTCAAATTGCTTTAAGTGGGGCAAAGTAGAATCTCTGCCACTAGAATGTCTGAATTTATTCAACATTTAATATGCAGCCACTGAGTATCAGTATCAGACAGACACAGATAAGTAAGGTACCTCTGTTCTTAGTAACTTAAAAGTTACTAATAATAGAGGATAATGATATAAGCAGTGTTTCTCAAGGTGTGGTAAATGCCTGCCTACCACTGACTATGTTTATCACCAGCAAATCAAGTTTTCTTGGGATCAGGGATGCCTGTCTGCAGGAACAAAGTAATGATAGGGCTCTACTCTGCAGTAGATTTTCCTGCAATAAAGGGCATTATTAGCACCAGTTTTCCTGTGATCAGTCTGAGATATAAAAATAGCAGCAGAACTTGAACAGGAACAGAGCTGCCAGGACTACTAGTTGCCCCTTCCCTGTGTACAGATTCCCTAGAGACTGGAAAAAGCCGAGCCAGGGAAACTTACTATGCAGCCCTCTGAATGCTCATTCATGGGCCACTCAACCCTTACTGTTTCCCACAAAAGTGAGAGGAAGAAAAATTAGCACAGGGAAGAAGAGTGTGAACTGTAGGAGTAACCCTAGAGGCCCAACTGTGTTCAGGTTCAGATGTGCTGGACCACTATTCCACCCACCATCCATCCATAAATACTGTAAGTTTCCTTTTAAAGAGAAAAGAGGCCACTTTAAGAAAACTACTGAGTAAACAGCAGTATAGCCTATATGAGAATATGGCAAAAATATGGAACAGATGCAAAATGAGAAGTTTTACAAATATTACTAGAATACATATATAACTGAGTAACATCTAAGGCATTAGAGAACTGCCCCATGAAAGAAAGAGTCAAGAAATAAATACTACCATAATCAGAGAGAAGAAATCACTTCCAGTGAGGATGGGCAGGTACACGTTTCAAGGACACTGCGACTTAACTAGGCAGAGTCTGAGTCTTAATGATCAGAAACAAAAACCAGGGAAGAGCTTAGGCAAAGGTAGACATCTGAAGCACAGTAAGAACACAGTGAAGCCACTTTAGAAAAAGACAGTTTCTCAGTTCTTCATCTCTTACACAGAAAACTTAACTGTATTTATGTAGGTTCTTCATTATATATTCTTCGACAAATAATGTTACTTAGAATGTGTTGTCACTGTATATATGAAAATACAATTTTCTAAGTATCTCTATTTAACAATATCTTAAAATATATTTAATTATTTTGATATTGTCCTCTAAGATACCTGAATAGTAGTGGATACCCTGAAAGGTATTTCACATCTCTTAACATTTTTCAGGTCTCCTAAAGTCATTTGGAATGAATAAAGCATGCTTATTGCCCTTATGCCCTTTGCCTAGATTTGTACTGTTGGGTTAGCAATTTCCAAATAGACTAAAAGAAAAAAATAAGAGAACTATACAAGAACAAGTTAGTAAAGTCAATAAATTAATCAAGGGACAATTACATAATTATGGGAAAACTGAAAAGAAAAAGATTCTCATTTTTCTATCCTGGAATGATTAATTCTTTAATACTAGAAACGATGAGCATTATTATTAAAGTCCTTAATGTACTTTTACATTTTTTAAAAATTTTATACTATAAAATAATCAATGTTCCCACAAACAAGTTATTTTATATACTAATTAATACTCTGAAGCAATGGTACAATTGTCTAGCTGTTTATTAGAATGAAAGAAATCATTCTAATTTCAGAAAAGCTTTAACTTGTGACTTTTAGAGTAACAAATATTCATTTCTTACTATACAATAAAGAAGCTGGACCAGATAATATCTAAAGTTCTTGACAGTTCTAAAAGGTATGACTCTACATTATTTAGCTAGCCAATCCACTTTCCTTTTTCCAAACTAAACTTCTCAAATCTCTCCTAAAAATGGTGGAAACTTTCCAAAATGCATCATGTTTTAGAAAATTAAAATTCAAATCTATTTCAGACTAGGAACTGAAAATAGTAATTTCCATACAAATAAATTTGAAGTTCTTTATTTCCTACCACATTCCTAAGAATGTGGAAACATTAATTAAAATTCAGAAATGTATAAAAACCATAAGGAACAGTTATTGGAAGATAACTATTAAAAAAACCGAGTTTCTATTAACTTAGTAAACTGAAGCTTTGTATTAGGAAAACACTACATTAAAAAATAGATTACCAATTTTTTCATGATCCTCTGCCAGCATAGTACTTAAAAATACTTTTCTCTGTATAATTCCACTATAAAATTACTTTCCTGAATTTCCAAAATTTTTATGCAAGTACTTTAACATACATTTCCAAAGAAAGGTTTCACTGACCACTTCAAACTCTGCTTTATTAAATAAAGTCCATGCTTTATAACTCAACATTAAATTTCTCACAGAGAAATCAAGAAAAAAAAATTTCCTATCACAGATAGTGTCTTTTGTCAAATCTTTCAACTAATATTTCATTAAAGAAATCAAGTCAAGTGGGAGCTGCCTTAACAGATGATGCCTGAGCTTTGGCCATTCTTCGGACCAGTGCTTCTTGTCTTTTTCTTTGAATTTCTTCAGGAGAACACTTTCTATTTTTCTCTTCTTCCTCTAGAAATTAAATAAAATATAGGTATTATTACTGACTATGAAGTCATTCTGAATGTGAGTCTTAATTTTTACATTTTTATTATCCAGATTTGCCACATTGGTCTGGCTATTAAATCACACTAAACTACTAAATACACAGTTTCAAGTATAAACACAGTGTTCTTGGCCAAAAGAAAGTCAAGTACTGATTAACTGTCCCTATGTGATGCATTCTTTTCACAATGTGATAAATTCATTTGATTAAAAACTGTACATTTTGACTATCCAGCAAATAATTCTTGTGAATAATGACATCTTATTTATACAACCAACAAATGAACACATTTTAAAAACAAACTGGGATTTTAAATGTTATATAAACTTTAATAGAAAAGTAGTCAAAATGTGATGAATTATATTAGATACCAATACCTCAAATAGTATATTTTTACTTTAAGATAAGCTGTATTAGTATTCACACCTACTTTTTTTTCCTTTGTAGAGCTGCATGGTTTTCATTTCAGCCATTCAAGAAAAATATTTTATAGTGATAGAGTGAAATCTATCATGTCAATAAATATGTAACTCACTGTCTGATATTTTACTTTTATTTGGAGGACATACTTACATAAACATAGAAAATTATTTCAAAAAGCAGACCATCTGAATCAAATCTTCAATTTTGATGTCTTTTTAATTTATAAAAATGTGAAGCATCTTGATATATTCTCCTGCAGCACATTTTAGTGTATACTTTATGTAAACATACTATAAAATAAACCATTTTAAATAAATGAAAATAAGAAAGTTCTATTTTAATAACACACCCAATTCTTGTTCTGCCAGAGCAGAGTTCAAACAAAATGAATTTAGTTCTACAGTTAAGTCACTTTGAGCTACAATATTATCTATATCATGTTAATAAGAATCAAACTTTAAAATGAGCACCTGTTCCTCATTTACATAGTGTCTTAAAATTAAGACTATTGCCCTAATACATATTTTTTAAGTGACCTTGTATTGGTAAACTATGTTGTAAAATCTATCTTTCAGATAAATAAATCAGAATCTGTCAGCAGAGAAATGTCAATTATGCTTCCAATCTAGACAAAAGTTCAGAATGTCAGTAAGACATTTCTGTTTGTTAACTAAGGGAAATACCTGGCCAAAATATATCATATGTCTCCCCTTCCTTTCTCAGTATAATCAGAAATGGGGGAGAGTGTACAAGGTAAGAGAAGTATTTCAAATAAATTACCCAGATGATTCTGATGCCTTACTTATTTCCTAAACTAATTACCTCATAGAATGTAGCTATTTTTCCTTAAAGATACAAGATATTTTATAAATAACTTGTCTATTTAATATTTTAATCTCAAAGCTGAAAAACATAAGAAACCAAGAATACACATAACACAGTTTATGTTCAAATGATGGTAAATTTAGAAGGAAAACAGGTAATAATCTGTGATGGCAAAAAAGAACATAGTTCCCTAAAATTAGCCTTACAGTTGGGTTGCTGATAGTCTGGAAAATAATTTCAAATGCTATAAGTTAAGTCACACCATGAAAATGTGATTTAGGAAGAGTCATCCATTTCTTCCATCAATCCTTCCTTTAATTCAATTTGCAATAAAAATATATTGCAAAGTTTCAAACTACTGCAAGGTACAAAACAAGAGTGGTTCTTCTTTATCTTTATCCCAAAGAGGGGTCAGCAAATCTTTTTTTTTACCTATCAAGGGCCAGAAAGTAAATATATTAACCCTTGAGGGTCATATGGTCTTATGTTACAACTGCTCAAGTCTGTCACTGTAGCATGAAAACAGCTATGGACAATACATAAACAAATGCTGTGGCTGAGTTCAAATAACTTTATGGACAGTAAAATTTGAATTCCATATAATGTTCAAGTCATGAAATATTCTTCATTTTTCCAACCATTTAAAATGTGAAAGCCATCACCCTGGTGATTACACAGGAAGGCAGATTTTGAGATAATTGGAAAACTTGACTATGAATTGGTGTTGGAGATACTGGGAAATTATTTTGTTAGGTATAATAATGATCATGAGATTATGAAGTAAAAGTTTTCTTTAAAAAAAAAAATGTGAAAGCCATCTATGCATGCTGGCTACAAAATAGAGTATAGATTGGATTTGGACAGGTTATGTTTTACCAAACCTTGCCTTAAAGCAATGAACAGTTAAATAGTTTTGTTTCAAAGATACTTCATGGAAAGCAGCTTGATAGATAACAAAGAAAAAGGAAGCAGAAACAATAGGGAATATCAACAAGGTTAATATTAATTAGATTAGATACTATCAATAAACTTAAAAGAAAAATTGATCAGGTAAACTGAAAGGCAGATTTTCCATTTATCAAAAATGCTAACAGGAGAGTAGGGAGGAGTTTTGAGAAACCTCAACTATTCCAGAGAGATTTAGTCTTTACTGGTAATATAACCATATGCAAATAAATTTATGTAGGGAGTACGGTTCAATTAATTACACTTTTTTAAGTATAAATTTAAATATTTAAAATTATAATAGCTTACCAACTTTTAAAGTTTCAAAATACCTCGTTTGGCTATAATAAAAGGAGATATTCACTGTATTGATAAGAATATAGATGGATATAATATAACTTTTTGGAAGATTTGGTGATATCCATCAAAATTCAAAACATTCTCGTTTACCAATTTTTCAGTAATTAACAGATACAATAACTTGAACATGCAGAAATTTATTCAGAAGGATATATTCACTGGAGGATTGCTTATAGTGTAAAAAACTGCAACCAAACTAAATTTTCATCAATAGAGAAATAGTTAAATTATGGTTCATCCATATAAAGACATACTACACAGTCATTATAGGAAAAGACAGCTATGATATATTAAGTGAAGGCAAAATGAAGTTGCCAAATGATGGGTATACAGTACATAATTGCATCTATTTAAATAAATCATCAGGTATATACACACATACATGTTATTATATGCACAGAAAATGCTACATGAAGTACAAACTGTTAACAGTGGCTTCCCCTGAAGAATGGTTGTAGGAAAGGAGAAATAAAGGATAAATGGTTGGAAATGGTTGGAAAAATGAAGAATATTTCATGACTTTTGAACATTATATGGAATTCAAATTTTACTGTCCATAAAGTTATTTGAACTCAGCTACAGCATTCTGCCAAACATAGGAGTAATATTCTTCAAGTTTAAAACATTTAACTTCAAATTAATCTACACTGTTTTCTTTCTTCTTAAACAACTAACTAGTTTTTTAAAAAGGAAAGGATGACTTACATATGAAAGTTGTAGCAGAAATGCTAACAAAAGCATCATCTATAATCTAAACAGAAAACAGTAACCTAATACAAGAAACTGAAACTCCCTCACCATATTAGCATCAATCTATGTAACAGACAAGAATCCTAATGTCAGCCCCAAGTGACTGACTGGAAACTGATTAAGAAAATCTGTAATTACAAGCTAGCACAATAAATGCTGTTAACAGAAGTTAGCACTGTTGGAGAAACCCACAGAAAGGAAATCTAAATCATTCTGGGTGGTTAGAAACATACTGTGTTTGAGAGGACAAACAGAAAATGGCCAGGCAGACTTGGTGTGCGCATGTGGGGGCACACTGTTTCTGGTGAAGGAAATAGCATCTGCAAACACATGAGGCCGTGAGAAAGCACTGGCATTCACAACTACACGTACTTATGCCAGACATATTCCCTTTCAAAAAATATTATGTTATCAGTGAATAACAGACTTTCCACATTACACTGCATCATCTTCATTCAACTATTTATTAAACATCTTCTAAATAGCAGATGCTGTGGAAGGCCTAGGTATTCATTGATAAGACTGACAATAATCAATAGTTAATTGCAAATTATGATAAAAGAAATGAAGGAAGTAAGAGAAAAGATGAAAGCAATAAGGAAAAGACCTAATTATAGACTGTTCGAGAAAGGCCTCTATGAGAGGGTAATACTTAAACTGAGACCTAAGGATAAAAAAGAACCAACCACAGAGTGGGAGTGGGGGTCAAATGTTGGGAATAGCATAATGCTGCTGCAGTAGGAAAGAACCTGTTCTGTTTGAGGAACCGAAAGACAGCCGGTGTGGCAGAAGCTTAGCAGGAAAAAAAGAAGATGAGCAGGTTAAGGAGAGATAATCCAAGGCCTGGTAGACCACAGTATAAAGTTCACATTTTGTTTCAAGTATGATGGGCAGCCACTGAAGGTTGTGGTTAAGCACAGAAATGCTATGTTTGCTTATTTGTTTTTGAAAGATTATTTTGTTCCCTTGAGACCAGAATTCAAAGTGGACAGGTTCAAGTACAGTACTGTAGTCAAGAAATGTTGGCTTGGATAAAGGTGGGAGCAGTGGACAGTGAGAAAAATGGACAGTTTTAAGATATATATTTTTTTGAAGTAGAAATAACAGAACTCGATAAAGTTAGGGAAAAGAAGAATCAGAAAATCAAAGATAACAGATTGTGACGAGTAAATAAATTATAATTCTAATCATCACAACTAACAGTTTTATATCAGGTATTACACTAGCAAAGGGTTTAATTAGAATGGTCTGTATTTTCAAATTTTGTTCACCTCAATGTTCTGCCAAACATAGGAGTAATATTCTTCAAGTTTTAAAACAATGAGATATTTATGCAATCTTATACAATAATACATATATCTAAAGTACAATTTTCCAGGAAATAATTCAGAAAACATTCATTATTTATATTGGTCTATTATATGCTAGTCACTGTATTAAATGTTAGTAAAAAATTTGATGCAGTCTTTTGAAAACATAAATCACCCACTCTCGTATCCTAGCATAATTATTTTTAAGGAATCACTTAAAAAATTCTAGTAAACCATCACAGAATAGTTACCTTGTTATGCAAATTGAATACAATAAATAACTAGTCTGGCTACTTTCCAAGGTGATACTTTTCAAATGAAACTATTTCATACATACCTTTTGGAGACTGTTTCAAAGACTCAGCATGTTTCACTGAAGACTGGTGTTGAAGAGCCTTCCCACATAATGGATTGACAGTTTTGCTTTTTTCCAAACTATCAGAAATACTTCCTATTATACAGTTTTGATTAAACTGGGAAAGAATCTGGGAATTCTTCATCTTTGTAAATGTATACTTAGAATATCTGACTGTTTTGCTAAGGTCACTCTTGGCTTCACCTATTACGTTCCTATGGTTTAGATGCTCAGTACTCAGTTTCTTCTTATAAGTTGCAGTTTCTGTACTCATATGATCTGAACTCATATTTGAACTTGAACTTCCTGTAAGAACCGATTCAGAACTATTCACTTGTATTGGCACATCTGTGTTATTCCGTGAGAAATGCAGATTACTGATCTGACAATTTGAGTTTTTGGAGTACACAGTCAAATTTGTTGTAGCAACTAAAAAGCTCGGAAAATTTCCACAAATTTCCCTTTTCCCCATCTTCACTGATTTATTTAATTCTGAGTTATTTGTTGAAGAGGATGTATGCAGTGATACGCTGCTCAAATTCAGATGCTTCGATTGCACCAACTGACTTCCTTGTTTAGACGTAGTACACACGTTTTTGGCTTCATGTTTGGAACTATTATTGATCTCAAGTTTACTTTCTGATGTCTTGCTGTTCTTTGTAATGTCTTGTTGCTGAGTTCTTTCAATATCATCACATGCTTGGTATAATAAATCATCATCTACATCATCTGCTTCCCAGGTATTCTCTAATTGAGGACATGCTTTAACAATTTCATTAGCAAATGAGGGATCATTCCAATCATCAAAGAAAAAACGTAAGTTTGATGTATTAGTCTGATCTGGGTTATGCACACTGGTTTCATCGCCCAAAGTTGCAGATGTAAAAGGTTCTCTATTAGCAGGTGCTTTAGAAGACTGATTAAAAGTGAACTTATTTTTTTGTTCATTAGAATATGCTGTGTTCAAAGCAGACTTTTTTTCATAAACATTTATATTAGAAGTAAATTTAGTATGAGTATCTTCCTTTATTTTTGTCAGATTAGGTACAACTGCACAGTCTTGAATTTTGTCTTGAACATTTTTATTGAATGATTTCTCAAATTTCATTTTATTCCCAATGGATGGTAATTTGTTTCGTTTATTATTTTGATCTGATGAAAGTCTATAGTTTCCAGCATCTGTTAATTCACTGTTATGTATTTTTGAAGGAAGATCTTGTAAAATTGTTGTATCTCTTAACTTGATATCTAGGCTTGTATTTGTTCTTGACTCACTTTTATCACTTTTACTTTTATAGGCACAAATTCCCTTTTGATCAGCAGACTGAGTTGTTTTAGGTGGAGGGAAAATTTCAGATATGTCAACATTTTGCATTACAAAAGGTTCATTATTTAGTAAGTCCTCCCAATCATCCTCAAAATTGTTGGTAGTAAATGCATTAAAGTACTCACTAAAATTTTCCGGCTCCTTAGTACAGGAAATCACACATGACTTTGTCATTCCAGAAATATCTACTTGACAAGAAAGTGATTCTGGGGCTTTATCTGGCAGTTTTTCAGTGACCAGAGTTTCATTAGTAATGACTTTCTCCTCTTTCAAAGCACTTTTCTTTCCAAAGGTAGTATTACTAGTGTTCAAAAAAGCATCTGACAAGTATTGGCTTAACTGTCCGCTACATTTCTGTGTAGAACCATCAAAAATGGCATTAAAGGCTGCTTCAGCATTTTGGTCAAATGGTGTCAGACTGCTAGTTTGATCATTTACTACAGATATCCTGGTTTTTTCTTCCATTGGCTTCTTTATTATAGCACTATCCATTTGGGGAACTGTATCATGTAATGACTGTGTCTGTACATTACCTTTAAAATTACTTAAAGTCTCTATTTCTGAAACTGTCTGGATTAAATCATGATTTCTCTTGTTTTGCTCTTGAATTATGTCTAGCTCTTCCATATTTTTATCAAATTGCTTAGCCAGTTTCATAAGCTCTTCCTCTCGATTTTGTGTTTTTAACCTGTTAAACAAATATTTTAAAAATTATAACTAAGAAAATATCTGAGTCATTGCAAATATTCAATTGCTATTTAACAAGTTTTAATATAGTAAAATTCAAAAGTTTTAACACACTATAATTAAGTCTAAAATTTTACATGTCAAAACTAAGGAAAATAATTTATAACCATTTTGACATATTCACAAAACCAAAACAAAATATTATTAAAAATACTTACTTCATTTTCACCAAATGTCAGAAAAAATGAAAGGTTTGAACTTACTTTGTACAGCTGATTTTTGTTCTTGATTTTCCTTTTGCTACACAAGGAGTACAAGGAATAGCAGAAGCACCAATCCACATGCCCAGCATGGAATCTGTTGTAGGTTTTTCATCCTTTGGAAGAAAGGCAAATAAAAAGTTATAAAAGTACACCAAAGAAAAAAAAAAGGAAGAAAAGGAAAAGTAAACTTTAACCACGATGAACTATTTTCCTAAATCCTGGTAAGGTAACAGTTATTAAACAAACTCCAAAGCAATGAGAAGGCAATAACAAGCTGCAAAGAATGATCCATTTATGTTTCACAGAATGAAAACATTTAGAATTGGGAATTCCTTACTTTCCAAAGCATTTAAGAATTTAAAAAGCAAATGCTATTTGAAAGTAAAAGCACATTTCTATCAAAGGGAAACTGACTTATTTCAGCTGTCAAAAGCTAATCATAAAAATAAATGTCAGTATCAGAAAAAAGTGCAGCCGAAATAATGAGAATTAAGATATATTCACATGGAATTCCTTCTTTATCACCCCATTCTCCAAACTTTCCTTATTCCCTTTATGATTTCATCTGAAGTTGGACAATCCACCTTGACCTGAACTCTGAAAAGTTAGCATTAAGGTCACAACTGAGTTAGAGATAAGCATAAGGTAGAACTGATGCTAATAAGGGATAAGAATAAAAATAAGTAAGGTAAGTAGAAAAAGCAAGTTTAACCAGTATAAAGGATAGGAAAAAAGCCACTCTAGTTTGGCTATTTTTGCAATTCCTTTCAGTCATACAATCATGCAAAAAATTAGAGAATGGGTCTACGTATCAGTTACAATAAATAGGTTAACTATTTACTATTCTATTTTTTATAGTACCTAGAATGAACATAAATATCACACAATGTAAAAAGTTTTATCTCTAGATAATAGATTACTTGAAGGCAAAGACTGTTCTTATGATAGTTTAGCATCTAGCAAAATGCTGACATAACGATGTCAGTTCGCATTTATTTATCAGTTTTAGGTGAAACGATCCCTCCAACTTGTTACATTCTTAATCAATCAACAGGTAGTTATCTTAGATGTCCAGTTGAATCTAGTAGATTTTAGCTTTGCATAATATTCAAATCAATAACTTCCCTTTGAGACTCAATATGTTTTTTCCCTTTTGTTTTACCTATCTTGAATTTAAGGAAAAAAATAATAATTATGGATTTTTGCACATTTACTAAGAAATTTTAAATTCATTTAATTTTTAGAGAATAAAAGTCTGACTTTATAATTTTATATATACATGGGACCTATGTATGTTTTTATACTACTTGTGTAAAAATTTCTTCATTAATATTTACATAATTTATTGATTCCCAACTACAATCCTGGTGCTGTATGAGGTAGGTGAACACACTATTTCATTAAATCCTTGAAAGCATATACCATGTAGAGCTGCATAAATAGGATGGAAAAAACAATGCTGTGTAAAAAGTATCCCTGAAGAAAGTTAAATGACTGCCCAATTAAAATGGAGTGCATATTCTTAAAAAAAGCTTTGTGTAAAAATACTAAGGAGGCTTAAATATTTAAGGAGGGTAGCTCACCTAGCTCACCTAGAGATAAACATGAATATGTCACTCTGAGCAGGACATGCTTTTAAAAAGACCTTGATACTACCCAAGATTTATATGCTTTCAAAGTGCTCAGCTGGAAAAGTTAACAATTATAAGCAACTAGTTTCACTCTATTTTTTTCTCATACACAAGTTACCACTTGCAGACTCTTGTTATTTCTTTATGTGAACTATTATTTCCAGCCCACTTAGGTAAAGGGTCCACTAATTTGCTCAACTATCTTTTTATCACTATTTAGGCTGGCCAGCCCAAACACATTTTATTAGGCCTCTTTCATGTGAAACCCACAATTAATGAAAATCTATTGTTAACTTATAAAGTAAGTAGTATTATGACATAAATGCTATTTAACTAATGAACCATATGTAAAATGAATTTCCAAGACATGTCAAACATGGAATGTAGAGCTAGTAGAAACAGAGTTGTTTTGACTGTGCTAGTTGTAATTTTGGATATTTTATAGCCACTAAGTAAAACTTTATCTCCTGTCTCCTTCATCTGGATGAAGGTGATAACTTGTAACAACAGTTTGAGCCAGTGCCATTTATTGTTTATGGTCAACCTGTAGTCACTACCCAAGGGCATGTCAAGGAAAAATACACTTACTACAGAGAAAGCACTAAGCAAAAATTGGATGTTTTCTGGATGTAAATGTTAAATATGAAAAATAGAGGAAAATAAAGAGGATCAGATTTAAACTTGTATTTGTTTTATTTGAGCAGTACAATAACTGAAATAAAGAAGCTTTTGAAGATGGTTCTATTACAGCAAATAATTTATCATAATTAACTTTAACATAACCATACATTTATAGTGCTCCGTAGTTTACAAAGAATTTTTATCCAATTTAATCCTCAAATAATCCAATGAAGAGAGCAAGACAAGTAGTAATTCTAGTTTATGGCTGAACGAATTGAAGTTCTGAGAGTTAAAGTGACTTGCTCACCCAGGATAGGAGGCTGACTGAGAACTAAGTCCAAATCCAGTGTTCTTTCTACTTTTATAGGTGTTTCTTGATTATCTTATAAATCAACAAGTATGAAGAGGAGCTTCAATGGGGAAAAGGTGTGCTATGGACAATAAACAAATACCAATCACAAAAAAACTTAGATTAAATTTTTAGTTTGATTCCATTATTTTACTAACTTGAAAAATAATGCCACATATTGTTAAACATTAAAAATAAAATACACACTAAGTTCTAGTCAAAAATCATCACCCTAAAAAAATTAAAATACAATACAGGCATACCTTGCTTTACTGTACTTTGCTTTTACTGTACTTGGCAGATAAATGCATTTTTTACAAATTGAAGGTTTGTGGCAACTCTGTTGACCAAGCCCATTGATGCCATTTTTCCAAAAGTGTATGTTCACTTCGTGTCTGTATCACATTCTGGTAATTTTCGCAATATTTCAAATTTTTTCTTACTATTTTATTTGTTATATTGAACTGTGATCAGTTATTATGATTCACTGGGAGTTCAGATAATGGTTACTGTATTTTAGCTATAAACTATTTCTTAATTAAGGTATATGGATTTTTTTAGACATAATGCTATTGCACATTTAATAGACAGTGTAAACGTAACTTTTATATGTACTAGAAAACCAAAAAATTCATTTGATTTGCTTTATTGCAATATTCTTTTTACTGCAGGGATCTAGAACAGAACCCACAGTATTTTTGATATGCCTCTATATCCTTTAAAAAATATGTATTACTGATTATACATTTTTACTTTTTTCAAAACATACATTTCAGTAGTAGAAAAGGTAAACGTAATGTCTGCTGCTCTATTTCTGAAAAGAGAATTGTGAAAGACAAAGCATTTTTCATACAAATGAACTATACAAGGTCTTTAGTGGCATACTTTTCAGTTTTTAAAATAAATTATAAAACTAGTGATATTTACCTGAGGAGCAATACAGTTAACAATATGTGAGATCTCATCACTATCTGTAGTGTAAATCTGTTTTTGTCTTCCTTTACCTAAAGAAACAAAGACATTTCTATCACTTGTAAAGAAAAACCTTCATATTTAAAAATAGCAGTCACTACTTAGAAAACAATTTTAATTGACACAGCTGAGATTACTATGCCCTTGACATCACATTCATAGCAATACAATCATCTAAAAGTCTCAAATAACATCTTCTGTATAAAAGTTCCTGATGTTACCTGGATGAAAATCTATAAATATGAATTATTTATCAAATATTTACCTAGAAAAAAATGCTAACAACAAATTACCTAACTGTTTCGTCATTGGAGAATTTTGATCCCAAAAGATATCATTCTGTCCATCTGGATCATTAGGGGAACTGAAGTTAGGCGACAATAAATCCATTTTCAGCATTCTCTTTGGCGTTTCATACCTTTCTACATAAAATAAGATTACAATTACACAATTGTTGCAATTTAAAGCATTACTGTTCATAATACCCCAATGTCAAATAACAGCTTAGACTAGATTACTTTTTAGGACCCAATTATAACATTTTCTTCCTTAGATAATTACCTTTACCTACAAAAGAAATGTTTTACACAGATTATCTTCTAATACTTCATAAATTTAACTACTGTATTTTAAGATAATCTAGTAGCTCTGTGAATGTATAATACTCTGCAACCTTAGTCACTCATTCATTATCACTGGAACTTGGAGACTGTAATTTAGATTAAAATTCAAAAACCAAAAGGATCCCAACAGATACTTCAGTAAAAGTTACGTTTAGCCCCCTTTCACCAACTCTGTCCAACTTACACTATTTCAAAGAGCTTTTCAATCCACTTCTTGAGAAATTTTGTCTACTATTACTTTCAAATTTCTACGAAGATTTATTTTTGTTCATCCCAGAATCGTTTTATGTGAGTAAACTAAGACAGGGTAACAAGAGCCGTATTTTAAGAACACGCTCTAGTTAAGAGCTTTTGAGAGTTATCAGTTCCTATCAGCAATTAGAAATCTCTTAAAAATGTATTTCCAAAAATTGATTTGAATGACATATTCAGGGGCCCTTAGTTTGATACATAGGAACTTTTGACGTATTCATAATGCGGTAAGACATCCTCCAGGTTTTGAGAATACAGCTAGCTATAGCGAAGTCAGGTCAATACGTTTAAGGGGCTGTAACTCCGGGAATAAGGTGACGGCCACCGGTCTATCAGGTATCTCTCCTCGCTCTGCCAATGCTGATGACTGGAGGAGGAGCCTAGAAACTAGCCACCCTCCCCAAACGCGTAAAGCACAAGACTTACTCCTGTGGAAGAGCTGACGAGGGGGTGGTCAAACGCAAAGGGGCAATGCCCAACTCGGTGACTAAAGGTGTGGGGCAGTAGTGTCGGGTTATTTATTTTTTGGATGCAGGAGCGGAGAAGCCCAGAAAAAGAAACACACTTCAGACTACACCCCCCCACACCCCCCCACACCCGAGATCTCCCCAGCGCAAGCGAGGCTGAGGGACTGCAGCGCCGAAGCCCAGAGAGGCCGCGCTGCTGACGTCTCACCCTCGGGGATACTTTTACTGCACGAAGCGGCTGCTGGAAGCTGCTCTTGCTGCAGCGTGGGCTGGGGAGACCGGTCGTCCGCCCCACGGAGGCCCGAGCCGCGGGCCCATCTCAGCCGCCTCTTCCCTGGCTCGACCACCGAGCTGTTTTCCTCAGTCGCCGTCGCTTTGCGCGGCGTATTCTTCAGGCCAGGGGCATCTCCATGTTTCCTTCGCCGACTCATTGCCTATGCCCCCCTCCAAAAGCCGCGTCTTTTTTCACATTTTGCAACAGAAGCAAAGCAATGAACTACCAGCATGTTTCCACGCCAACGCCCGCCGCCATTTTAGCCGGAGGAGCGCTTGTAAGAGACGGACGCTGATTGGCTGCGTCCGGGCAAGGGGCGGAGCGTTCAGGGTGGTGGCGGCGCGCGCTTCCTCAGCCGGCGCCGAGCCTGCCCAGACTTCCGGATTGGAAGTGACCATGAGGGGCGGTGGTGCGGCCCCACTACCTCAGAGTGAGCGCGAGAGGTGGAAAGAAGGCTGAATTCACTGGTATCTTTTTATTGAATTTATAACTAGAATTACACATTACTCAGATTAAGATTATTGTGGGTTTTAGTATTTCATATTTTCAAGAAGAGGAAATAAAAGGTACAGATGACGAAGAAATAAATCACAGCTGAGATTTAGAAAAATCAAAGAAAATAGGAATAATTATTAAATTCATAAACAATATTCAGTATTCAAAGATAAATTGTTTCAATAGATTAATAAGCATAACCTTGATGTTTTCAAGAAATCTGATTTATAATAACATACAAGATGGGAGATAACTAGGAATAAATTTAATCAAAGATTGCAACATCCATACAGACAGAATTATGGAATATTTTTGAAATAAATTAAAGACCTGAATAAATGGAGGATTATACTATGTTCACGGGTTGCAAGACTAAACGTTGTTACAATGTCAGTTCTTGCCAAATTGATCCATAGATTAAATGAAATTCATTCAAAATCTCAATAGGGATGTGTGTGTGTGTGTATGTGTGTGTGTGTGTGAGTAATATGACAAGTTTATTTAAAAATGTATATGGAGAAAAAATGCTCCATATCACTAATCATCAGAGAAATGCAAATTAAAACCACAATGAGTTATCACCTCACACCAGTAAGGATGGCCACCATCCAAAAGACAAACAACAACAAATGTTGGCAAGGATGTGGAGAAAGGGGAACCCTCCTACGCTGTTGGTAGGAATGTAAATTAGGTCAACCATTGTGGAAAGCAGTATGGAGATTCCTCAAAAAACTAAAAATAGAAATACCATTTGACCCAGGAATTCCACTCCTAGGATTTACCCTAAGAATGCAGCAGTCCAGTTTGTAAAAGACATATGCACCCCTATGTTTATCGCAGCACTATTTACAATAGCCAAAAAATGGAAGCAACCTAAGTGTCCTTCAGTAGATGAATGGATAAAGAAGATGTGGTACATATACACAATGGAATATTATTCAGCCATAAGAAGAAAACAAATCCTATCATTTGCAACAACATGGATGGAGCTAGAGGGTATTATGTTCAGTGAAATAAACCAGGTGGAAAAAGACAAGTATCAAATGATTTCACTCATGTGATATGTAAGAATAAAGCAAAAACTGAAGGAACAAAACAGTAGCAGACTCACAGAACCCAAGAATGGACTAACAGTTACAAAAGGGAAAGGGACTGGGGAGGGTGGATGGGAAGGGAGAGAGAAGGGGAATAAGGGGCATTAAAGATTAGCAGACATAATGGGGGTGGGGCACGAGGAGGGCTGTGCAACACAGAGAAGACAAGTAGTGATTCTATAGCATCTTGCTATGCTGATGGATAGTGACTGTAATAGGGTATGTGGTGGGGACTTGATGATGAGGGGAGTCTAGTAATCATAATGCTCTTCATGTAATTGTAGATTAATGATACCGAAAAAAAAAAAAAGGACAGAGGTGACTGTTTTAAAGGACATTGTAGAGACATGAAAAACAAATGTAACATGTGGAACTCGGGTTAGATTCTGGAGTAAGGTGGGATGGGGAGGACTATAAAAACATTTTTGAGAAAGGGAAATAGACTCTATATTATTAAATCAGTGTTAAATTTCAAAAAAAATGTGTATGGAAATGTAAAGGGCTAAAAATATTCAAAGAAGGCTTGAAAATCCCTTGAAGAATGAAGTTAGATATATGCCAGGTATTGGGATCTATAAAGTTGTGGTAACAAGAGAGTGTGGCAATGGTGAAAGAATAGACAAACATGAAAGAAATGGAATAGGTAGCTCAGAAACAGACCTCTGTATAAATGGACGCTTGATTTAAGACAAAGGTGACTCCTCCTCCCAAGCAGTGGGAAAAGGACATTTTGCTAATAGTGCTTGGTCAATTTGACGTTCACATGGAAAATAAAGAAACTTAACCTCTACCCCAAAACATATCCTCAAATCAAGTGCAAATTGTTTATATATTTAATTGTGAAAGATAAAGTAATTAACATTACAGAAGATGATATAAATTATCTCCATGACAGGGAATAAATTTTAAATTGAACAAAAAGGTCACCAAACTAAAAAAGAAATAATTATAAATGTGTCTACATTAAATTGATAACTTGAGAACTTGTGTTCATCCAAAAACATTAAAGAGAATGAAAGGTGGGGCATAGATTGGGAGACGATACAAGATGGAAAATTAAGGTCCCATGTATAAAATACGTGAAGAACTGATAAAAATCACTAAGAAAATAATGATTAACTGCCAATAACAAAAATGAGTCCAAATTTAGAAGCCTCTCCAAAAAAGATCTAAATGATCAACAAAGATGTATAAAGGTTCTCAACCTCATTTGTAATGAGGAAAATTAAAATTAAAACTACAAGGTGATGATCCTCTACACCCATGAGAATGGCTAAAATTAAAAAGACAAACAACAGAGTATCAAGGAAATAAACCAGACAGGAGACCACAGCCCCAGCCAACACCTTGATTGCAGCCTTTGAGAGACCCATAGCCAGAGGGCCCAACCAACAGGAATTGTCACATACTGCTGGTGAGAGTGTAAGTTGGTACAACCACTTTGGAAAACAGATTTTGATCACAATCTTACTCCTAGGAATATAGCCAATGGAGTGCATGGACTTGTGCATTGAGACATTTCATAGAAATGCTTTTAGCAGTAAAATTCAAAATTACCACAAACTGGAAGCAAACCAGCAGCAAACCAAATGCCCTTCAGCAGTACAGTGGATAAATATATTGAGTTGTATTTGTTCAGCAAAATGCTGCATAATAAGGAAAATGGAAAACTACAACTCCTTGCAACAGTGTGGAAAAAGTCATAAATAAGAAGTTGAGCAAAAGAGGTCAGACTCCCCAGTCTCTTCCTCCCCCAGAGTACTATATAATTTCATTTACATAAATTTCAACAGGCAAAGCTAAACTATATTGCAAAGGGATGTAAGCTTCAGTGATATAAAGAACAATCAAGGGATTACTTAACATAAATTCAGGGTAATGGTTATTTTGGAGGGGGAAGAAGGGAAAATGATTAGAAGAAAGGGGGAGGAGAAGTATCTGAAGTGTTGTTTTTGTTCTTGGTCTTGTTTTAGTTGTTGATTTTGTGATAATTCATTGGGCTGAATATGTCTGGTCACTTTTCTGTATACATGTCATATTTATCAATAAAAATGTTTTAAAATTGTAATGTAAGGCAAAAACCTTTATTTCCACTGAGGAACTGATATGTATTTCTTCTTTGTAATTTAGTCTGCTTTCATCTCCAGTTTGGCAGACAGTAATCCTAGAACTGAATTTCAGGTTCAGTTCCAGCAATTATGAAAACCATTATGACCAAATAATTCCTTTCTTTTCCCTAAGTCTTTGACTTTCTACTACTATTTGGCTTGTCATGATTGTTTTTAATCTACATATTTTAAAACCATTATTTACTTTTATATATCTACAATTGGATATAACTGTTTGGGAGGTTACATCTCTTAAAATTCAAATTAACTACTTGAATAAATGAATAGGAATACTGTTATTTCTCTTGGGAATCTATTCTAGCTTCTTAACTGACCAAGAATCCCAGAAGCAGGAAAAAAAAAAGTCAAATGTCCACTACAATTACTTTATTAAATAGAAGGCATTATAACTGTCTAAAAGACTTAATTTACCCTAACAAATTCCTAACTCCTCTTAGAAAGAAGTTAAAAGAGTTTGAAGAATTTCATAATGCCTATAGGAGTAATAACCATGTGGTAATCCTTTAAAGCATACTAATACTGCAAATAAAATAACAGTGAATAATTTTCCATAACTGTCCAAATTCTATAGTACCCAAGTAACCCTTGTAAGAAGGAACAACTGGAGCCCAAAGAGCAGACATGTGTTATTACCTTAGACACACCCAGGATGGCTGTAATTGTAATCATTGTGTGGTAGGAAACTCTCCGAAGTTTTCGCTTGGAAGTTGCTTAATTCACACAATCTGTTACATTTCTAAATGTAGTTCAAATTAAATGTACATCCTGTATATATCTCTCGAATAAGTGCAGTATAATTAACTTGTTACATAAAATGTTTTTAATATTAAACAAAAGGTAAGTCTTGCATACATTTAAATGCAGTATGACTCAAAACTCTAAACCAGCATTTCTAGGCATTTGAATTGTATATGTATGTAAGTACAACTTAATACAACTAAAAACATTTTAATAAACCAAAGTTAAATTCTTAATTGTTTGCATGCAGAAATTATCCATAAGCTTGACAATGATTATTAAGCAAAAAATCATTGAGACATTGAGATTCTATTGTTAAGGAGCTTTTTGGTGGAGTGATTGTCTTATCACTTACACTGCAATGATATTATCTGCTGGATCCACAGTTAAGTGTGAGAAATCTTTGTTTCAAGAAAAAAGTAATAGAAAATCATTATGTGCTATTACAAAGCACAGTATGTGTACAGACTGGCCTGCCGCAGCTCCTAATTTATCAGTATACAATTGGCAAAATCTGAACAGGCAACAAAATAAGTAGAGCACTTTTTTTAAGAGTCTTGTTACTGTGTTTCCTAAATATGCCTCAACATGCACCCAAGTACTGGGCCCATTTTTCCTCAGTCCTGACCTACTAGCAATTGTAGTTAAAATCACCTACTGTGCTTGTTCCTCTTCTAAGGGAGTTGCTCCATCAAGAGCCTCTGCTGCCTAGATGACTGGTGGCCCCATTCAGGTAAAATTGATAGGAGTAGCATTCTGCTCCTGACCTTGGGAACCAATCTGTAGGCTGACTCTCTTCCTCCAACTGCTGTAAACAGATATATTGAGACAGTCATATTTCCTCTCAGAGATTTGAAGTAAGGAATTGCTAGTAGGCCTTGTGCAAAACTATCTGGGGCCAGAAACTATGAGAAAGTCTGCTGATAGTAGAAGAAAAATAAGCAGCAGTATTGTGCTAACCCAGGACCATTGGAATGGATATCTACAGATGCCAGACACCTGAAAACTAAAAAGCCATTCAGCTCCAGTGCCCTAAGACCAGGTGCTATTGTAATTCCAAACCTTTTCTATTCTCTTTCAATGCAAGGCCTTACAGTAAAGTTCCTTTCCTTGAACTAGCTAATGCCAGTTAGTATGTATTCCTTTTATCCACAAAAACTTAACTAAAACAAAGATTGGGATCAAGAATTACGGTCTATTTGTTTCTCAATTTTTACTAGAAGGCACAACTTGGGAATAGAGAAATGCCAGCTGCAAAATGATTTTATTTTAAATACTGTTTGCAAAGCGTAATGCCAAAGCCATTCTTGAGGACAAGATAGTTGCTGTAACCTTTGGCAAAATGTCATTTATAAATTATAAATGATTGGGCAGTTTTTAATAAGTTAAAGGAATAGTATTTTGAAAGTTCAAAATAAAATAACAGAATTCCATTTAAAAGATGGAGTTGAGAGCTAATATTTAATGATTCCCTTGAACCTGAGACAAATCATAGTGGACGCTGGCTGTCTTGCCAGTGGGTTTCATCCCCAGGCAAGTTCACTATGGATTCAATGTGACCAAAGAAATGACAGTAAAATGTTCTTGGGGTGAAAGGGTTACACCCAACTTTATTTCCACAGTGGCAGGTTAATCACTAGAATCCCATCCACTCAAAGCAAGTCTGCATGCAGCAAGCCAGTCTATGCCTCTGGGCCTCTGTCCTCGGCGCTGCCACCACTCCAGCCTCTGCTCTGCTCTCTTGCAGCCATGCCACCATGCAGCCCAGAGCACTGGGCAGAGTTCTTTAAATAGAGTCAATAGTGACATATTGCCCACACATGTAGTGAGTTAGCCAACCAGGGCTGGGTGAGAATCCTGGCCACAGGGACCTTCACTTTATCCATACTGGCTATCATCTGAAATCACTTTTACTTGTATTTTTTTATAAAACATTTCTTACCTCACACTTTTATGAAACCTGAAAGTTTAGAAAATATGGACTGTATTTGCCTTTCCAGCCCATATTCCAGGATGACATTTCAACCTTTCTTTTACCAGTTGCCTCAATTCCCTCACTTTTTCAACCTGCCAATGCACTCTTCTTGCTGGCCTTAAACTTTGGATTAATAATGCCAATGAGCTGGTCAGTCTCAGCTCCTACATGTGAGCTGTTGAGTGTACTGGTGAAGTTCTCAACCACAGCAGCATGAACCTACAGTCACTAGAGAAGTTTTCATAGCTGTCTTGCCAATGGGTTTCAGCCCCGGGCAAGTTCGCTATGGATTCAATGTGACCTTTGAAATTGACAGCAAAACGTTCTTGGGGTGAAAGGGTTATACCCAACTTTATTTCTAGGTGGCAGGTCAGTCACTAGTATCCCATTCACTCAGAGCGAGTCTGCATGCAGCAAGCTAGTCTCTGCCTCTGGGCCCCTCTGCCCACACAGCTGTCCTCTGGGCCTCTCTGCACAGTCGCCCCACACAGCCATCCTCTGGGCCTCTGTCCTGGGCGCTGCCACCACTCCAGCCTCTGCTCTCCTGCAGCCTTGCAACCATGTCACCATATAGCCCAGAGCACTCAGTGGAGCTCTTTATATAGAGTCAACAACCATGTAGTGTCCACAGGTGTGCAGTGAGCTAGTCAGCCAGGGCCAGGTGACAATCCTGGCCGCAGGAACTCTCATTTTATCTACACTAGCACATGACAAAGTGTCACTGATCAGCAAAGCTCATGCTTCCATCCTTTAAAATAGACTCCAAATTTCTACCACTTTCTATATAAGAATAAATACCATGAGAGAAATGAAGAATTTAGTTACTGAAAATGGGCTTATGGAAAATTTTACATAAAATTTCATAGTGAAATAAATAAGATTTGCAATGTTTTAGCAATCACTCTACAGTACCAACGATAGATCTTGAAATCTTCACCAGAGTGAAGATAATGAACATACCCATCACTCTCAAAAGCTTCTTTGCTACCCTTCAGATTACTTTTGTTTGTAATATGTAAGTTTACATAATTTACTTTTGATGATGGCTGTGCTTAACAACCAGCTTGCAAAATTTCTAAAAATTAAAAAATCAATTCTTCAGAGCTAGTATGAACTGACTGTAGCACACAACTGATTTTCTTAACTCTCATTCTCCTTTTTCCAGTTTAAGGAATTTCAGTTCCTTCAACTCTTCTTCATTTTACCTATTTTTCAAACCTTTCATCAGTTTTAAGCCTCTCAATTAAGTGACTGAGGTCAGAACTACATCTAGAGAGTCCCACAGTATAGGTTACAGGGTTAAAAATGAAGCCAAGTTGTAAATGTTAAAGGGAAAGAGAGCATGGGGCAATTTACTAAGGCTTAAAAATTAGAAGCTGCTGGAAAAGGGAGCTCAACAGTAGGAAGAGACCCTGTGGATAAAATGAAAGTTCCTGTGTCCAGGATTCTCACCTGCACCTGGTTGGCTAGCTCACTACACACGTGGGGCAATACATTGCTATTGACTCTATATAATGAGCTACACCCAGTGTTCTGGGCAACATGGTGGTATGGCTGCAAGGCTCCAGGAGAGCAGAGATGAGACTGGAGTGGTGGCAGTGCCAAGGACAGAGACTGAGACCACTGTGGGGGTAGAGAGGCCCAGGGGCAGAGACTGGCTTGCTGCATGTCTGAGTGGCCGGGATTCTAGTGATAGACCTGCCACCATGGGAATAAAGTTGGGTATAAACCCTTTCACCCCAAGAGCATTCTATTTTCATTTCTTTGTTCACCTTGAATCCATAGTGAACTTGTTCAGGGCTGAAAACCATTGGCAAGACGTTGGCAGGGTTCATTGTTGACCAAGGAAAAAGAACAGGCTGCCTTCATGGAAGCAGTGTTTCAGCAGGCTGCACCTATAAATGGGGAGACACTTGAGTGTCCCCCTGTGGACATGTGGTACTCTAAAGGGGTGGAGGACTGGCGTCCACCCTAAGAGAAAGAAAATTTGTTGCTGTGGATAAAATGAGAGTTCTTGTGGCCAGGATTCTCACCTGGCTGTGGTTGACTAGCTCACTGCACACCTGTGGGCACTACATGGCTATTGATTCTATAAAAAGAGCTCCACCCAGTGCTCTGGACACAATATGGTGGCAGGGCTACAATGCTGCAGGAGAGCAGAGCAGAGGCTGGAGTGGTGGCAGTGCTGAGGACAGAGGCCCAGAGGGCAGCTGTGTGGGATGACTGTGCAGAGAGGCCCAGAGGACAGCTGTGCAGATGGAGGGGCCCAGAGGCAGAGACTGGCTTGCTGCATACAGACTCGCTCTGAGTGAATGGGATTCTAGTGACTGACCTGCCACCTGGAAATAAAGTTGGGTATAACTCTTTCACCCCAAAGAGCGTTCTGCTATCAATTTCTTTGGTCACACTGAATCCATAGTGAACTTGCCTGGAGCTGAAACCCATTGGCAAGACAGTTGCTGATTGAAATGGCGTCACTACGAAGTGCTGTGGAAATAGTAAAGGATATCGTGGTAGCCTGAAAGGAAGCAGCACGAGAAAGAGCAGTGGCCTGAGAAGGAGCTGCACGAGAAGAAACAGTATGGGAGTGCAGGCTGCCAGGTGCCATGGGGCACGTGAAGGAAGAGGCCCGAGAAGGAGCAGCACAAGAAGCAGCAGCACGCAGGCCACCAGGTGCTGTGCGGCAGGTGAAGGATGTAGTGGAGCCATCAGCCTCAGAAATGGAGGAGCGGAAGTTTGATAAACAGATGGGGGTGGAGGCTCTGCCAGTTCCGGAGGCATCAGCTCCTCCTCAGTTGAGACCCCACCTGGTTGAATGTTGGTGGAAAGCCAGAAAGACTCGGCAACCCCAGGTTCTTTCAGGAGAGGTGCAGCCCCATCCACAGTTTGTGGAGCACTCCATGCTCTACTTCTATCCTCAGGCTCAAGCACAGAAGGAAACATGGGCTGCTTCTTGAAGGAAGAATTTAAAAGGCCCTGTGAAGGTCATGAGGTCCCAGATGTGGGTTGGTTTGAAAAGGCAGGAGCAGACAGAAAGAAATTGGAAAACTGGAGCTGTAGCAACAACCGAGACGGGAGCAGTGGTTCTGGCTGCTGAGGACAAAGCAGAAGGCAGAGATAAAGCAACAAGATTAGCCTGTGTGTCTGCAAGACTTTTTGCTGGAGGGGCTGGAGAAGGTGGGTGTTGTAAGGCTCACCCATGGTCCTTTTGGTTAACTCACTTGAGTAGAACTGGTTTGAATACAGTCAGGATGATCACTTAGTGGCAGTGGGTCTCCTCAGACTTGAGGGTTATTATACATACTTTGTTAGAACTGGTTTGAATACAGCCACGATGCAATGGATCTTCTCAGGTTTGAGGGCTATTATAATTTGTTGTAATTTTTATTATTTGTATATTGTCATAGCCTCTGTTGTTATTATGGAATTTGGTTACAATGCTCCAGCTTTCTCACACAGGGACCATTACAGAGGATTGAGGGCACATAGATTGAGAGGAGAGAATCCTGGAGGGGTGGAGTATGGATAAAATGAGAGTTCCCGTGGCCAGGATTCTCACCTGGCCCTGGTTGGCTAGCTCACTCCACACTTGTGGGCAATACGTTGCTATTGACTCTATATAAAGAGCTCTGCCCAGTGCTCTGGGCTACATGGTGACACGGTTGCAAGGCTTCAGGAGAGCAGAGCAGAGGCTGGAGTGGTGGCAATGCCAAGGACAGAGGCCCAGAGGCAGAGAGCGGCTTGCTGCATGCAGACTCACTCTGGGTGAAGGAGATTTTAGTGATTGGCCTGCACCGTGGAAATAAAGTTGGGCATAACCCTTTCACTCCAAGACTCTTCTACTGTCATTTCTTTGGTCATACTGAGTCCATAGCGAACTTGCCTGTTGCTGAAACCCATTGGCAAGATAGACTCTTTCTAACCAAGTGACCCTCAGGAGATCAGTCTGAGGATGTTGGGAGGAGGAAGGAAGCAAAGCAGGTTATTCAATTCTGAAGTGGGCCTATTTTTGCATACTGTGCTTTCAAAGGCACCACTTAGCAGTACCACTAATTGAATTCAATCCCACTGATCATTTCAGGTACCAAGCCCATTGGGCCTATAACTACCCAGGCATAATGGCTGTGGATGTCATAGAGATAATTTGAAAAGATATTTTCCTCTACTGCTTGAGTGAAACATGGAGAAAAAAATCTGAGCATCCCCATGATTTCTTATTCCAGGTTAATAACTTCTTTTCCCTGACTGTTATGGAACCTAGTCCTCATCTATGTGTGTTTGCTTTATTGAGTATCAGGAAGATGGCCTGATTTGAAAGGTTGCCCTTGATTCTTTGAGCAGCTGGATCCAAGTCATTCACTCTCTTGCCATAATTTTTCCTTAAAACACTCCTAAACTGTACCTAAGATTATTGCATATCTTTATTTTGCAGTAAAAATAAAGTCGTCTTAAAATTTTTACAACTGCTAGTAGTGTTTAGGTTAGCTTAACCAAATGCATGTTTAGGGATGCTTAGAGTGTCCTATGTGCAAATGGTTCTTTGGGTGATGGTTACTCATATACATTACTCTGGCCAGAGATGAATGTGGGTTTTGATTGTTTAAGAATGAAATTATAGCATTTAAACATAATTAAAGTTTTAAATGCTTATTAATTTTAATACTAATTAACTTTTAATACATATTGAAGTCTAAATACATATTAGATTTTAAATAACATTTTAAATTAGTTTGAATATAAAAGGATAGAAAAGAAGTTAAACTGCAAAATCTGTATTACAAAACTAACTCATATCAATGCAGTTCTCCAATTTAAGAATATTTTCCTTTCAACAGGGCTTTTCTTGTCCTTCAGAATACTGGAAAAAATGATCCTTGTGTTTCTTATGAATGTGAAGGACTCTTCTGGCTTTGGTTTAGCATCAGCAATATGGGTAACAGTGTTGGGGAAAACTGGACCCTCATCATCGTCATTTCATGAGAAGGTGATGGAAAACGCAGGTACGCTTTTTCTGGTGTTGAACTTTTTCCTAAGCTTGTTACCATGGCTTCGAAGTGCATCAACAGGTAAGCCCCTTCACCTGCCATGCTTCACATTTCTAAACCCTTTCTGTCCTCTAAGTCCTTGCTATTTAAAATGTAGTGTGTGGAAGAGCAACCTGGGTTTCACCTGGGATCTTATAAATGCAGATCCCTGGGCCCATCCAGACCTGCTAAATCAGAATCCACATGGTTGCAAAATCTGCAGGTCATTCATGAGCACAGGAGAATTCAAGAGGTGATCATTTGCAGGGACTTTCCCCAATAATTTTGCTCCACAATGATTAGCATCTCTTTTTTTTCTGAACTCCCACTTTGCCTTCATCTGTTTTATATAATTTAGCACTTGATTATATAATCCTACGTTTCTCATACGCAAATCTCATTTCCCTGAAAATATTGTGACTTTCTAGATCAAGGGTTGACAAAATTCAGTAAAAAGCCAGATGGTATTAGGCTTTTCAGGGCACATACTATCTCATTTGCACATTCTTTTTGGATTTGTTTACTCTTCGAACATGTAAAAACCGTCTTAGGTAGAGAGCCCTACAAAAACAGGGTCCAGACTACATTTGGTCTGTGGGCAGTTTGCCCAGCCCTGCCCTAGGTGGCAGGGCCAGGGTTGTGTGCTGGGCTCTTGATACAGTGCTGTAACAAAGTTTTGCAATCATTACTTATTATTCAAAGATTTGTTAAAGTCATTTCATATTCCCTTCTGCCTTATGTTCAAAAACATTTTGAGGTAAGGTTTAGGAAAATTTATCCTAATATTAATAAAAAGTATTTAAATACTTTAGAAAAAAATCTATTAATGAGAATGGAAAATTTCAAAAAATGTCATATTTTCTCTTATGGATGCCAAGACAAAAGTAAATCATGAGTCTCCATTTGGTCAAATAATGTAATCATAATCCCTAATTTTTCATTAAGACCATATTCATAAAGAAATGCAATATTTATTCCAGCCCAATACAAGTACATCAATAGCAAAAAAGAATAATGGTAATGCTACAGTAGTTTAAAATTTTTTCTGGCAGTGTCTATTTTGTGACTTGATCATAGTAGTAGTCTTTAGTCTCTAAGTGCTTGTTAGATTGCAAGTTAATATCATTATGAGCCATCCCTTGTGCTTAAGGGATATATCCATCAGGATTAATTTCTTGATTACACTAATAGTTAAAAAGATCAAGCAGTATTAACAAGAGAGGAATGACAATCTTCCAGGAAAAGCAGCAGTGTAACAAATATATTACATATACCCCCCTTACCTGCCACACACACACACACACACACACACACACACACACACACACACACACACAAACATACTGACCTGTATTACTGCTTTAGGCAATATTGAGGGGCAAAATGAGCTTTCCGTTCAGGCTGTTATTTTGTGGATTTTTTTTTAATCTGGTAAGAAAACTAGTAATAAGCTTTTTTTTAAGACCAGAAAAAATATAGTTTTCCTGGTAGGAAGAGCAAAAAGCATTACTATTATGTATCCTGAAGACAGTTTCTTTCATTAGTATCAGAAGAACTGGATTGTGCTTGAAGTTCTGAATTTAATTAAGGTTACACAGAACATATTTAAAATTGTGAAAACATTTCTACTAATGCACAGAACATACTTAAAATTGTGAAAACATTTGCTACTAATGTATTTTTCTTAACACATTGTTCGTCTATATAGATTATATAATATTCAAGATTTAAAAGCAGATTATTTGTGTTTATAAATCTTTTTAAGCTTAAATTTCCCTTGATATATTTACAAGAAAAGGGCCTTTAATTTACATATGCTTTAATAATAATAGCTAATCTACAAAGAATTAGTTCAAATGACACTATTTTTGTTTGGCTTCCCACAATACTTTTTTTTGTTTCCACTGAAGGCTTTCCAAATTTTATTTCAATATCTTTTTTTCCTTTCTGGAGTTATATTTAGTACTCTGAGACCACTGTAAACTGAATGTAGTTGACCTCACATCCCAAAAGCATTAGATAACCTTGATCATTTTGAGATACCCCTTTTGCAGGTATCTGCTAGGTTTTTGGGAGTAGAAACTTGTACTTTTCCAGGTTGGGATGGAGAAAGTTGCTCTGAAATGTGTTCATGACTGTCAGGATTAGGTCTTCACAAGAAATGGTCTGGGGGACTCATTCAAGATGATGCTAAGGCAGTGACAATCAGTGAATGTAATTCCAGAGGTCAAAGGGCATGACCTCACATTCTAATTAGTGTAATTGTGTTTGGGAAATTCCATTTTTTCCCCTTTATGCAGACACGTGAATGTGTAAGTCCCCTAGAGCTATGGCTATGCAGACTCAATCTAGTAAGGTGAAGAGGAAAGTAGATACTAGTTTTGTATTGTGGCTATCTTGGACCCACTTAAATAATGGCAGTGAGATAGCTTGCCTCAATTACTGCTTACGCACACAACACATTCTATATATAGAGGGACCATGTAATTTAACACCCAAACCAGGACATTTCTGATAGTGAAAAGGGATGCTATTGGCAATTTTAGCTAAAAACAGATGTAGACCAGGGATATTGGTTAATGGATTAATGTAGTATGTTGAAGAATGAAAGAACACCATCCAAGTTTTTATTAATAGATTTTACAAGGTCCTAGATCTTGAGAAGGAAACTTAAGAAGGAGGTGGTATATGTGAAAAGATGCTCCATATTGCTAATTATCAGAGAAATGCAAATTAAAACCACAATGAGATATCACCTCACACCAGTAAGGATGGCCAACATAGAAAAGACTAGGAACAACAAATGCTGGCGAGGATGTGGAGAAAGGGGAACCCTCTTACACTGCTGGTGGGAATGTAAACTAGTTCAACCATTGTGGTATGGAGAGTCCTCAAAAAACTAAAAGTAGAAATACCATTTGACTCAGTAATTCTGCTCCTAGGAATTTACCCTAAGAATGCAGGAGCCCAGTTTGTAAAAGACATATGCATCCCTATGTTTATCACAGCACTATTTACAATAGCCAAGAAATGGAAGCAACCTAAGTGTCCATCAGTAGATGAATGGATAAAGAAGATGTGGTACACATACACCATGGAATAGTATTCAGCCATAAGAAGAAAACAAATCCTACCATTTGCAACAACATGGATGGAGCTATAGGATATTATGCTCAGTGAAATAAGCCAGGCGGAGAAAGGCAAGTACCAAATGATTTCACTCATCTGTGGAGCATAAGAACAAAGCAAAAACTGAAGGAACTAAACAGTAGCAGACTCACAGAACCCAAGAATGGACTAACAGTTGCCAATGGGAAAGGGACTGGGAGGATGGGTGGAAAGGGAGGGAGAAGGGGAATAAGGGGCATTATGATTAGCACACATAACGTAGTGGAGGGGGGCATGGGGAAGGCAGTATAGCACAGAAAAGGCAAGTAGTGACTCTATAGCATCTTACTGCTGATGGACAGTGACTGTAATGGGGTATGTTTTGGGGACTTGATAATGGGGGGAATCTAGTAACCACAATGTTGCTATATATATATTAATGATATGAAAATTTTAAAAAAATAAAATGGAGCTGGTTTATCAAGCATTGGCTTTGGAGACATGCAGTTTGTTCACATCCTAATTTATCACTTGATGTCTGTGTGATCTTGGCAATATTTTCTAATTGTTCTCTTTCAGATTTGTATTTATTAGTGGGAATAATAATCATTACCAACCAAAGTTGTTTTAAGAATTAAAAAGCTGATATATGTATAGCATTTAGCATGGTCTCTGGTATGGAACAAATAATAAATAATTGTTCTTTGTTATTGTCCCTACTTGACTGGAATCTAGTCCTATGTATAAGAATAATGATACAGCTGCAGTCTAGGTAGAAAGAGCATTTGGCTTCTTGCTCCATACTTTCAGAGACAACCCCAGCTGGTGTCCCGTGATCAGTCAGTAAGCTCTTGCCATGGACTCCCTTCATGAACACTAGTCTCTTGGAAATGTTTTGGCTGATCCATGAGGGCCAGGGCCTACTACTTGAATAGATTAAGGCTTATGTGGCCAAATGACCCAAATTTCCAGGATATTTCCCTGATGCTCTGCAATGTTTATATTCTTGGGGATAAAGATGGAAGATGTCCAGGTTACTTATAGATCTGTATATTCCACAGTTCTCTTTGCTGGGGAGCCCAGGGGAGCAGAGGCCAGCAGTTTGCTCATGAAAGTATTTCAAGAATTTTTAAAGCCATTACTAATATTTAACTTATATAAACACTAGCTAAATTATATAAAAAACAATGTTAATAAATACTCAAAACTCATCACGTCCTAATTTACAATATTTAACTATGTCTGTGCTTTTGAGCTTATTTGTGTCCATTGTGTCTATATGGTAGACTATTGCACAGTGGTCTGCTACTGACATTGCACATCTGCTCTCTACTCTACATTCAGTGATGTCACCTGGGAAGATTGAAATCAGCCATGATGGGAATATTCAACCCATGGAAATAGATGAATACTACAAGTCACAGCTTGATTTATTGTTTGTTGATTGTCTAGAGTTTGGAAAGTGATAGGGAAAATTCAGATTAAATTTACAAAGTATGCCTTGACTGCAACCAGTACAGCATGAATAGCACAAAAAATTGAGGAAACATCTCTTTTAATATTCAAAAACAATTCTTCCATTGAGCAAAGAAGTCACTCAGATCATTGACAAGCTATTAAAGTTCCTACATATATCTTTGTTGTTCAGCTTTCTCATTAATAAAAAGTACTATGTCAATGATCATTCACATCAGAATTTTACTCTTTCTTGTCAATCATAGTCATAGGTTGGCTATGAATATAAGAATTTACCAAAGATCTATAAAAGCATTCTGTGAGATTCCATTAGCTATATAGAATTCACAGTAAAAAGTATTATATATTTTATTATTATTTGCAAATTGTGTGGTATAAAGTATCCTTCATATCAGTAAATATAATAATTGTGTGTGTATGTGTATGTGTCTATCTAGCTATGTCTATTCCAAATATGTTTTTGCAGAAGGAACTGGTTGTTAAACATTGACCAGAACACCGCTTGTTGGAAAGGCATTTGTGTGTTCTTTGTGATTTCAGTGGCAATGTCTCTAGTGTTTCATCATTAAGATGTTGTTGGCTTATCATATTAAGGAGATATCTTACTTTCCTTCCTCACTTATAAGAGGCTATCAGGCATAGGTTCTTCAAATGTGATAAATCTTTCTTATTTGGTGTATTGATGTAGCTGGACACATTGCATTAGCACATCTTAATACTAACTCATTATTGCATTTATGCCTGATTATTGTCTGATAGTCCATTGAATTTGATTGCATATATTTTTAGATTTTGACATAATTTCTCATTTAGTAAATTAGTATGTTGTTGATTTCAAAGTTACATTTAACAGGTTTTTATATAGGGGTCATTCTAGCTTAAAAGAAAAAGAACCTTTTCAAGTATGTACTGTGTCCATGGGAATCTAGTAAACTGAGGTTTACATGAATTATCCCATTTAAATTTCATAGACATTTTATGAAGTCCATACTTTAACTGTTCACATTTTACAGATTAGGAGTCTGGTTTGAGAGTTGTCATCTAAGGTTACCTATCTAGGAAATTCTATGCCTCTTACTCTCTAGATTAATTCTTAATGTATTTGCTATAATGGGAAGCTTTCCATCTTTTGTTATGTTATAGAATAGCTTATGTTGTGTAGAATTATTAATTTCTCAGAAGATTAAAATAATTTATCCAGAAACTAAATCCAGATATCTATGATCTAATTCTATAGTCTTTTGGGAAAGTATTTCATGATAACTTATAATTTTCCTTATAGTTAACTTAGATTTTCAATTTCTTCCTTGTCATTGAGATTGCCACATTTATTAGCATAGAATTGAACACCATATACACAGATGAAAATTATCTCCCTATTTGTCACATCTCTTTTTATTTGGATTTATTATGGAATGATAATTGCTTTATGTTTTTCTCAAAGAACTAGACTTTGGCTTTATCAATTTTCTCTGTGGATTCTAATTCACTATTCTATAAACATAACATCATTACTTTCTAGTCCCTCCTTTTTTATAGCATTATTAAAGTTGTTTTTTCCCAATATCTTAAAGTAAATGGTTAGAGTATTTCCTCTGTTAATTTTTTTGTTTTTAAAAATTAATGGAAGCTTTTAACTCGGTCTATCTTTAAATACAGCTTTTGGTTGACTCCTTTACCTTTTAATATATGCTATTTCACTTTGCATTTAATTTTATGTTTTGCCAACAGGTAGGAGAATAATTTTAATTTCCAAAGGATTATAAATATATGTCTGATTTTTTGCTATTAATTTTTAGTGCTTTTTCATTTTTTTGTTCTGTTTTATTTTACTATCATCAGAGAAAGTGGTTTGTACACAAGCTTCCATTTCTTGAAGTTTACTGGGATATTCTTTGTTCCTAGAAAATAAAAAACTTTTATTTTCAAATACATTGTAAAAGAAAGTATATGTTTGTTATAGATAAACATATGTCATATAATTTAACATTCTTAATTTATTTGCCAGCAATCAATTTTGTTTCATAGACTAATAGTGATTTATAAAGAATCCCACTGAGTTCATGTTTTTATTTATTTTTATAAATATAAATTTTTAATAACCTGATACGTAGTTCCTAATTCTTATATATTTAATCTTATAAGTTCATCCTCTCTATCTCACATATGCTTTTCTTTTTCTTCTTGGGTGTTGTCTTTTTAAAATTAATATTATGTCCTCTGCTTTACTTTTTTTAAAATACTCTTTTCCATATTATCTGCCTTTTACTAGATGAACTATGTGTTTTTTCACTTGTGCTTCTTGCAGAGATTTGGAAGATAGAATTCTGCTTTTAGTTCTATTTAGGGTTATTTTTCAGTTAAAAGTACAGAAATTTATCAATCTATTCCTTCAAGCAATTTTTGAGTGTGTCTTGTCAACTAGGCATTATTCTATGCCATAGGATATCATAGCTAAAAAGTAAATAAATACATGATTAACATGGTACAGTCTCAGCCTTCATGAATTTTATAGTCCAGAGAGTAAAATATGCATTTTTCAAAAAAAATCACACAATGTTTTTAAAGTCAGGGTTCAACCAGAGAAGTAGAACCAGTAGAAGACATCTATTAGGAAATTTATTGTAAGGAGTTAAACCTACTCAATTGGGTGTGTTCCTTAGGTAAGTCTGAAATTTGAAGGGCTGGCTATCAGTAAGAGTGGGCTAGAATCTCTCATGTATAGGCTGAAACTGCTGTACATAAACAGAAATTACTTCTTTAGATAAACCTCAGCATTGCTTAAGGACTTTCAATGGAATAAATTAGTCCATCTAGATTATCTAGGATAATTTCCCTTATTTAAAGTCAACTGATTATGAATTTTAATTACACCTACAAAATAATTTTACAGCAACACCCAGATTAGTGTTTGATTGAAAATAGGATGATAGCCAATTTGACATGTCAAATAGACCATTAAAATGTCAAATTATAATCATGTGAAGTTTTACAAGGAAGAGGTGAATAGGGTATGGTTGAACAAGAGGGACAAAGCTGACTTAGACTGAAGGCTGGGCAAAGCTTGCTTGGCCTTTTCATTGTCCAGATTGTTGCTTGACCCAATACTTGGTAAATATTTGGGAGTCATGAGCTCTGTTGACTTTGCAGGTTGGTTAAGACTTCATAGCTGCAACATGCTGACTAACAAAAAATAATGATTTACCTTATTTATATGGACCCAGATTATTTTCCAAGTGAGCCAGGCCAAAAGAAATCTCTCTTTTAAATTGTTTTTTTTTTCTTTCAAGTGTAAACATAAGGAAACAAATATTCTATTAACAACAAAAAAAACGTCTAGCCTTCAAAGAAGCATTTTAATACTGTCCTGAACTTTAATGAATTTTTGTATAATGAAGAACTTATTATTCTACCTTCAGTTCTTGACAAAACCTCTTGAAAGGCAATAATTGTCCCTGAGATTGATACAATGACTTTCATTGCAGAAGATAATATTCACATAGGATGTAGATAGCCCCTTGGTGCCAGTGTAGTCCAGTGGAGAATATAGTGAGCCTCAGTACTGTGTGTACAGCTTCCATGTTCACTATAGAAGGAAAAATAAATGTTGGCTAATCATTGCAGGCACTCCATCTGCACTTCAGGTACCCAGATGTTTCATCCAATTGAAGTTTTGCTCAACAAATAAACTTTTTTTATTTTATTTTTTTTACCATTTCAAAGGTACTGGTAGTCTTAAGAGTTTCCCAAAGGTGTTCATAAATTAGGAATTTTTCTTGGGTGACATCAGTGTGCATATACTAGATAAAAACCAGGAGTTGGCTGCAGAGAGATGTCAGGGTTGAACTGCATCCTGAATATAAAGAGAATAACTACTGATTCATCCATATCCTGCTTCAAAACATTCTAAGACCAGCAATTCTATAGTGGATAAAATCAGATTTTCTCCTCTTCTCCAAATACAATTAGTCCCAGAATTTCCAAGGCACATGGTCTCCATAGCTGTGAGAGCCTTCTTTTGTTTTGATTGTATTTGAGATAAACAGATTTGCAGGATGCTTCTGACATGGGTTGTGTGTTAGAATTAATACAAATTTTGGTTAAGTTCTAGTCTTTGCACGTTGAATCTCTTTTAGGCAAAGATCTGTACTGATATGTTGTTAGGATGGACAGTTGTAAATTTGTTCATCAGCCTTATAATCCTCATGTTTCTGTAATAGGAATGTGATGTGTTCTGTGAATAGTCTTCACTTTGTTCTTGAATCTACCTTGAGGCCAGAATCAGCAATTTGTCTTGGCCAAAAGAATGCAACTCAAATTTTAAAATCATTGGCAAAGAGCCACTCTATTTCTAGCCACTCTGTTTTTTTTTCTTTCTCTCCTTATTCTTTTTTCCCTAGCAATTAGGCTCTTTATTTTAAATTGCATTGCAATGAATTAAATCCACTTAGCAAAACAACAAAAAATTTCTACCCAGCCTAAGGGAAGCATAGATCAGAGCAGTAAGACTACAGAAGCAGGTATGTTGAGGCTTGCCATCACTGCTCTCTCTGAAAGAGCACTATCTTTAACATGAAAAAAATAGAAAGCTCTGGTAGAGACAGTGCTCCACCATAAAAAGGGTATAAACAACAAAGAGAAAGTCTTGAAATTCAGGAGACATAATCCAAATCAGAAGATAGGTGAAGGGAATTTCCAGGATAATTAGGGAGTGATGTCTTAAGATACAAGCAGTGCAATTAATTTCTACTCTAGGCAAAAGCAGGATGAAAGTTCTCAGGAGGGAAGACTCCAAAAATAAAACATTGAAAGAGAGAGGTTTCTTTCTGGTGGAAATTATTCTGACTCCATTGGCATGTGTGTGGACAATTAGCAATAAATATAAGGAAAAACAAAATAAATGAAAACTGACAGGTATCTGGGATAGCAGGTGGCCTGGCCAGGAATTTGCAATTATGGCAAAGTAACCTGGCAAATCCTGTCCCCTGAAAATACGTATAAAACTCGGTGCATTTTTGAAAAAAAAATTCAGGGTTCTGGAAATTCAACAAAGCAAACAACAAATTGAGAAGGATTTATTACTAAAATAAAAATTCCTGAACTTCAAGTAAGAGCAGAAGTGTGTCCCATTCTTGCCTGGGGCTGATCCCATTTAGTCTTTCAGCTCAAAGGGCATGGTATATTTGTACCAGGGTGGGGCTAGTCATAAAACCAGCAGCTTTGTTGTGGAAGGGGCTGACTTGATTTGGAATGGACAGTAAAAAATCCCACACTCAGTAGTATTGGCAGTAATAGTAGCAATCTTAGTAGGAAAAGAATAATGAAAGTCACAACCCTGCAATGCAAGCCTGAGGTTGTAAACCTGATTGGAGTGAGTGGTAGACCTGTAAGACATTTAGTGGGTAGATTCCAAAAAAATTAGCCATAGACGAGATAGCTAAAGTTTTCACACATCACTGTCTGACTGCAAGGCCATGCATATATGTGGAGAAGACCTGAGGGCAGGACAGAGTAAAAGCAGGGTCTAAGATCAAACTACCTGAAATTTGGATGTGCTTCCAACCAACAAAGAAATATGTGAACAAGATGTAAGCCTTACTGACTCCAAGCGTTTGAGTGCAGTATCTGGCTGAACATGGGCTGACCACGAAGACAGATGTACTGTTTACCCCTGATCTATTGTGACCAAGAAATAGAGAAGACACACATTATTAAATTTAAGAATAAAAGAGGGGACATCATTACTAACTCTCAGAAATTAAAAGAATTTTTATGAGGAAATATCAACAATATTATGTGAAAAAAAATAGAAAACTTAGATGATACAATTTCCTACAAAGACATAAATTACTGAAACTCACTCAAGAAGAAACAGAAAATCTTAATAGACCAAGAAGTAGAGAAATCAAATTAGTAATTAAATCCACCAAGCAAATGTCAGGCCCAGGTATCTTGTGAATTCTATCAAATATGTAAGTAAGAAATAATATGAACTGCTCTCAAAGAGGAAAAGAGAATACTTCCCAATGCTATGAGGCTAGTATTATCCTTATACCAAAACCACATAAAGATATCTCAAGAAAAGAAAACTACATATCAATAGCCCCCTTGAATAAACTGATGGAAAAGGCCTCAAAAGATTAGCAAATAAGATCCAGTCAGGTATAAAAAATATATAACATGACCATGTGGGATTAATTACAGAAATGGAAGGGTGTTTTAACATCTGAAACTAAATCAATGTAATATGCCAATGTAACAAAAAATATAGTGGTGAATGATCTGATAAAAACTCTCAATAATATCAGGGAACTTCCTCAAAGTGATGAAAGGGTATCTACAAAAATCTACAGTTAATAATTCTAGCAATGAACATTTGGAAAGTGAAATTGTATTCCTGATAGCATGAAAGAGAATAAAATACTGAGAATAAATGTTACAAAACAAGTACAAACTTTATTCACAGAAAACCACAAAATACTGCTGAAAGAAACTAAGGTTGAAATAAATGGAGAGACATTTTATGTTTTAGACTGAAATAGTCAATATTGGTAAGATGGCAATTCTCTATGGATTCAATATAATCTATAAAAATCCTGAGACCTTTTCTTTGGGTAGAAGTTGACAAGTTGCTCCTAAAATGATATTGAATTTCCTAAAATTATATAGCCTAGTCAGTAGAATTTTGAAACACAAACAAATTTGGAGGTCTTGGAATTTCCAATTATAAAACTTACTACAAATCTACGGTGATCAACACAGATGAGTACTTAAACACATGGATCAATGAAACAGAATTCAGAGTCCAGAAATAAACCCTGACATTTATTGTCATTTGATTTTCAGCAAAGGTACCAAAACAGTTCAGTGGAGGAGAGGAGAATCTTTTGAACAAATGATGCTGGGACAGTTAGATATCCATATATTGAAAAAAAATTAGCTCTGACCTTTATTATGCACCATACATATAAGTTAACTCAAAAATAGTTGACATCTAAATGTAGGAACTAAAATGTCTAGAAGAAAACATTGGAGAAAGTCTTTGTGACTATAAATTAGGCAAGGATTTCTTAGATATGATATCAAAAAGCAATGAAGTAGACTTAATTACAGACATTTGCTCTTTGTATTACCAAAATACTGTGTTATCAAGTTATTATAAAATTAGTAGTTTAAAACAACACATACTACTACACAATTTCTGTGAGTCAGAAATCAGGACATAACTCAGGTGGTACTCTGGTTAGGAATTTACAAGGCTGCAACCAAGTTGTCAGCCAGGGCTGAGGTCTCATCTGAGATTCAATGAGGGAAGGTCCATTTCTCCACTTTCAGGGTTGTTGGCAATTTCTGGTATCAGGGGTTCATAGGATTCATGGCAAGTTTATTTTTCAAAGCCAGGAAGGAGAAAGAGAGACTGTATTGTATACATGGAGCCATCTTTGTCATCTCCCATTGATTAGAAGCAAGTCACACATCTCACCATATTCAAGAGGAGGGATTACACCAAAGCACCAATACTAGGATGCAGGAGTTATGAGTTAATTTTAAAGTCTGTCCACTGCACTCTTCCCAAAGACATCAGAAAAAAATTTTGAAAGATAAGCCACCAACTTGGAAGAAATACTTGCAAATCACACATCTCGGGGGTTGGAAAATCATGGCCTGTGGCCTGTTTTGGTGAGACGTACAAGCTAAGAATGTTTTTTTATTTCTAAAGGATGGTTAATAAAGAACATGCAAAAGAGATTCTGTGTGACCCACAAAACAAAATGTTTACTATTTGTCCATTTATAGAAAAAATTTGCTCATATCTGACAGATCTGATAAAGGACTTGTATCTAGAACATGTGAGGTACTTTTATGACTCATTAATAAGAAGACAAACAATCCAGTTAAAAAATGGGCATTTTAGACAACATGCCAACCTCCCCCCCCCCACAGTGTTCATGGTCTAATCCCTGAAATCTGTGGGTACAGTATACTACATGGCATAAGAGATGTTGCTGATGTAATTAAGGTTATAGACTTTAATATAGGGATATTATCCTCGATTATCTGGGTGATACTAATATAATCTCACTAGCCCTTACTAGCTAGAGTCAAAGAGATTAATAGAAAGACAAGATAGACTCAGAGAGATTTGAAGTGTGAGAGGGAAGCAACTTCCCAGTTGCTCGAGGGGTCCATACGGAGAGAAGAGAAGGGATTCAAGTCACATTTAGAAGCAAAGACTAGTTCCTGGATGACAGCTAGCAAGGAAACAGACATTGATCCTAAAATTATAAGGAACTGAATTTGGCCAACAACCTGAGTAAGCTTGAAAAAGGACTCTTCCCAAATCATCCAGTAAGAAACATGACCTGCTGATACCTTAACTTCAGTCTTGTGAGACCGTAAGGAGAAGACCCAGCTGATCCCAACTGGACTTCTTATCTATAGAAACTGTGAAATAATAAATATGTAATATTTCAAGCAGCCACATTTGTAGTAATTTCTTATGGCAGCATTAAAAATATAATACACTGGGGAACAGAACTGCTTAAACATTTCACTGAAAAGATCATGGGCTAATTAACCCATGAAAAGATGCCCCAAATAATTAGTCATTAGAGAAATGCAAATTAAAATGAGATACTGCTATACACCTAAAATGGCTTTAAATAGAAGACTGAATTTCATGTGTAGGTGAGGATATGGAGTAACTGAAGCTTTCCAACATTGCTTGTATGAATGTCAAATGAGACAGCTACTTTGGAAAACAGGTTAACAGTTTCTCCAAAAGTTAGACATAAACTTTCTATACAACTCAGCAATTCCATGCCTAGGTATTTATCCAAGAAAAATGAAAACATAAGTTCACCCAAAGACTTGGACACATATGTTCACAGCAGCATTATTTATAGTAGCCAAAAGTGGAAACAATCCAAATACCTATCAGCTGGTGAGTGGATTGACAGTGTTGTATATCCATAAAATAGAATACTATTCATCGATAAAAAGGAACAAACTACAGATACGTTTAAAACATAATGAATCTCAAAATATTATGCTAAGTGAAAGAAGCCAGACACTAAAGTCCACATATTGCATGATTCCATTTATATGAAGCTTCCAGAAAAGGCAAATTTATAGAGACACAAAACAGATGAGTGGTTGCCTGGGGCTGGGAGTGGAAGCAGGGACTGACAAACAGATGCACAGGAGTTTTCTGGGGGTGATGGAAATGTTCCAAAGCTAGATTGTTGAGATAGTTGCACAACTCTATACATTTACTATAATTTATTGAGTTGTACATTGAATTGTAATGATGGGTGCATAATATGGTGTGTAAGTTGTGCCTCAATTAAAAAAAAGATGGTTATAAGTAGGCAAAAGTATAAGAAAGGAAATGTAAGCACAGTACAGTGCTCAGCTGTGAGTAACATTTACATTGATATAACTGGATATTGATTAAAATAACATAGCTACATTGGAATCCTGGAGCAAAGAAAGCAGAGGGGTTGGGTGTACAAGAAAGTAAAATGCTCAACTACCATAATAGGAAGTAGTTAGATTCTTCCCAAAATTGATGTATCTAAACATAGCAAAATACACCTACTATTTAAACATATAACGTTAGGTAAATGCCAGTAAGAAACAGTCGAATGACTCTAAGTGCTCGCCTCTGAAATCACCAAATAGGGAGTGGGAAAAAGTGGACTGGAGAACTGATAATTTTTTTGCTTTAAGCCTTCTAGTAAAATTTGACCTTTTAGACATGATCATTTATTTATTAATGAAAATAAATAATTTAAATGAAACACATAAACTTTCTTTTTTTCTTCTCTTATTTTTTATTTCATTCCTTTTTCCTCCTCTTTCTAGGAAATTTCCTAATTTTTTTCCTAATAAATATGTTGTTTTTTTCTTTTAAACTATGCTCTCTTTTTTAAATTCCATGACCTTTCTTTTTGTTCCTCGGATGTTCCTTTTTATAGTGTCTTATTAACTGCTCTTCTCTCTCTAGGATTATTTAGTTTTTATGAAGTTTCCTTTTCCCTGAAGAATCTTTATTTCCTCCACATGCTTTTCTTTTGTTTGCTTGATCTCAGTTATTCCTGTTGTAAGGATTCCTCAGCTGCCTGGGAATCTGCCCAGCTTCATGGAGTGAAGGAGGGGATCTGGTCTCTAGCTGCTTCTTAAACTGCTCTTTACCAATTTTCCTTGTTAACACCCTGTTTCTGGAAGTACTTAGTTCTTCCGGCACCTATTCTTTTGAGGATTCTGTGAATATATTCAGGCTTTCCTCATTTGCCAAGTTAGAATTCTTCTTTTTCTAGTCTTCTGAGCTAGTTATGAGTCCTCTCATCTGCTTTCCCTTTTCCAAAATGTAGTTAAGTTGTATCTCCTCCTTTCTCAACTTGGGGATTTATATCTTTTAAAGCAAAACTCTGTTTATTGCCATTTTAATGAGGAGGGGGAGTGAGCAAAATAAGAGGCACGCATTGAATCTTCCATTTTTACCTATGTAAGTCATATAGATATTTTTGACTGCAGGGTCATTTTTAATGTGTAAACAAACAAACAAATTCATTTCCAATTTAAAAAAAAATTACTAAGTGTGGTTTGGAAGGGACACCCTTACCCTAGACCAGAGTGCCTCAGCTCCTGGGGAAGTCATGAGGTAGACAGAGGTCAAATCTGAGAATGAGGGAGGTTTGGGATGGGTTGAGATTGGTGCATATGTGAGGATGAGGTGGATGTTAGGTAATATCCAGAAGAAAAATGCACAGAACCTAGAATTGTATGTCTACTCTATCTATTTAGAACTATTATGAGCAAAATGTGCTCATTTTCTGAGAAACCATTTGAATCCTGCATGGTATGCATATCAAATCCTCTCATTTCTCTCTTAAAATAACCATAGTCACACTCATTAAATTTTAAATAATACATGCATTTGTCAACTTAATGAAGGTACATAATTTTCCATTGAAAAATTTAAAGGAAACTTTTGCTTTTGATAGGTTTCTTGATTATGATTCTCACAGCAGAGTTTGAGCAATTCAGGAATGTATTTCTAAATTTATTCCTTTTGATGGTATGTTTAAGGAAATGTCTCCCAAGTGGAAAGTATCTTCTTTTGTCTTCAGTTAGTGTTGTTATCAATTTGTTTCTTTTTATACAGTTTTAATTTTGATTTGGTAATTATAAAATGATTATAAAAGAAGGGACATTTATGTTACATTATGTAGTTTTATTCTCAGCTCCAGATTACATAGTATATTCTCAAGTATTTTTTTCCATTAGTTCTTTTAGTATTCAATGATATACCAATCTACAACTTTCCATTCAAATTCTGATCTTTAGGATACTTTAGCTATTGTATAATAATGATTTAGGGGCTATTAACATATCCTTAGAGCCTAACTCAGTTATAATATTTGAAAACTATTATTACTAGTTCTAAAATTAATATATGCCTGTAAGAAATTCATGTTATGTCAAAAATGGAAAAGTAGAAGGCGAAAGTCTTTCTTAACTGGAATGACTGAGTTATGTGTGTTAGACATTTTACTTGCTGAAATAATAATATGCTAATAACAAAGCAATGATTCCACATTCTGACAGTTGCTTTAGATGTTAAAACAGCCAGGACAATAGTCTCATTGGCCGTTATTTTGGGATCAACAAGTCAGTCTCTTAATTGCCCTGTTCTATTGATTCCTGGCACTATTGCATCCTGAGAGGAATGACATCTGAATGCAAATGGAAAAAGAGCAGCTTTGGAAGTGGTGAAGAAACAGAGATGTGGCTGTAGAGAGATAATTGCTCTGAGGAAGAGAGGTGGGTTTCTGGCAAATGCAACCAGACACCTTCAAGTTGGGTGGTATGGTGATATGAGTCAAAGCCTTTTCTACCTTCTAAGTGCTTCTGCTTAAAGTTCTGATTCCCAGACTTGAATTTTAGCAGTTTCAGAATGCATTTGTTCATTTATCCTAACTGTTCATGGAGATAGTGGAAATTCCTCTAGCATATATATATATAGCCTCTGTCAATGTAGTTTCCAGTGTTGTCTTTTTATGGATTTTTATAAGTATTGCAATGAGAAGGCTGAAGAAGGTGAATTAGGTGCTGCTAGCCTTGTTGATATGATAACAAAGAAAGCCTTAAATATTTTATATATCCTTGTCATACAAGTTAAAATCAAAATTTAAATGGAAACTTGTATTTATACAGATAGGAGATTCAAATGTACCATGCTTATTTTATTTTTGCTCTCCCATATATTCTATAGCATCCACATCATAATTCATTATGGCATAGAAAACATGGTGCTATGATTTCCAAAGCAAGGCTTTGTAGAACTCTGCTCTACTACTCAGGAGGATAAAGTGATTCAAAGGAAAGTGTGCTGGATTGAATTCAGAAGATAGGGATTTGAGTCCTTGTCTGTTTCCTACCAATTGTGTGAAAGTAGGACAAATAACAACTCTGGGCTTCACTTTCCTCATCTGTAAAATGAGATTAGTAATACATACTTTCTGGGGTGGTTATAATACTTAAAGAGATGCTATTTAGGAAAATGCAACATCATCTGTGCAATGATAAACAAATGCAACATCATCTGTGTAATGATAAACAAAGGCAAATGCAGTTCTTGCCCTCATAGAGCTGGATATCAAAAGGGACAGTCGGTTATCAGATGACCAATATCACTAATGAATGTAAAATTGCATCTGTGCTAGGTGGTACGCAGGAGAAACTTTTTTCATACCCCTTATTCCATCTTCCAAAAAAGTCCTATTGTCTTTGCCTCCAAAATGTAGTCTGCCTTCACTTTGTGATTCTGATTGACATGAATTTCAGTTACCACAGTTTAGTTTAATGATAACAGCTCACCAACAATGTGGTACAAATTTCAGTTACTGCAGTATAATATCTATGAGCAATTACATTAAGTACAAACTTCACTACTGGCTCTTCAGTCCACAAGTCCCTACATAAAAAACAGATGTGACCAATCACATCACTTCTTTTAGAGCCTGTTGACAGCTGGTCACTGCACATTTGTTACTCAGTTCATACACAGACAGCAAAGTGTGTAATTGTGTTGCCTCCTTGTCTCTCAGTCATACAAGACACATGACATTTTTCAAAAATAGTCAAAAGAAGGAACTGACCCACAAGATAAAGTTACAGCAAATAAATGACAAATGATAATACCCAAAATGAAATTTAAAATGAATGTAAATGGAGTTATAGGAGAAATAACTCTCCTGGAATATTGGCACACCCATACTTCAGGAGACTCTAGATTTATAGCCAGAGGGACTTAATCAAGGTACACTTCACATAATTGAAAAAGTGGTTGCAGTAAAAAAGATGAAAGTGCCCCAGAGGACATGATACTGACAAATAATACCACATTAAAGGAACTCTCAGAGGTAGTATGAGACATTGAAAGTGCAAAGGATAAAATGTTGGAAGCTGATCCAGACTTAGAAAGGAGGATAATAATTCACTAAGGCATAAGAAAGATGCTTGCTTATTGTTGGAGGCAATACAAGAAGAAAAAGGCAAGCTGTGTTCAAATTATACTTGATAAATTTTTACAAAGAAATAAAGCACTAAATCTCAATATTTCTAATGTCTTAAATTATATTTTCTTAAATGAATAATAGTTTTGCTGTTTTTCCATTTCCTTGTATGTTTAGACTGACAGTGAAGAGTTTTTAATGTTTTGAGAAAAAATTTTTAAAGTGTGGAACAATTATAATTTTTCCCATTGATTTCTAAGATAAGATTATTTATTATTAAGTTCATCATTTCAGATTGCATGGCCATAATTACAGCTCTGCAATCTACTCAAAGCAAGGACTGCCTGGATATAAAAAAAAAAATTCAACCACCACCATTGCTACCATTTTGATCTGAACTGCAGTCATTTTTGCCTGAATTACTGCTATAATCCCTTAACTGTTTTTCTCTGCTCTGTCCTTGCTCTCCTGCACCTTATTCCCAATACAAAATCAGAAAGATCATGAATAACATAAGACAGATCATTTTATGCTTCTGCTAATGGCTTCTCTTCTCACTCAGAGTAGGAGCCATAGTCCTTACTTTTACAAGACTTCATGTGATCTAAGTCCCAGATACCTTTCTGATTTCATCTTTTATTCTATTCCTTGCTTCTCTCTGCAGTAGCCAAAGAGGCCTATTGCTGTTTTTCAGCTTATCAGTCGTGCTCTTGCCTCAGGGCCTTTGCACTGTCTGTTCTCTGGAATGCTCTTCCTCCAAATATCTACATGGTTTATTCTCTCATTTCCCTCAGAGCTTTATTCAAAAGACCTTCCTTCTCCATGATTATTTCCTGACAACCCTATCTAAAATTTCACCCCCTTACTGAACATTTCTCATGTTTCTTTCCTTCTTTATTATTACTATTATTTTTATCTTAATAAGTATCAGCAAAACTATATAGTTTACTCTTTATCTTACTTTTTGTTAGTCTCAGCTACAGTGTAAGCACAAAGAAAACGGGTTTTGTTCTTTACCTTATGTTGCCAAGGCCCACAATAATGCCTGACATGTGTTAGGTGGTCTAGAAATGTTAGTTAAATTAATGTTGAGTACATGATTGAAAGTCAGAAGTTTTTAATATTTTTCATAAATAAAATTATTTCTAGTTCATAAAGGAATTACTTTATGCTACTTGACAAGGAAATATATTTTTCCTGCTTGAATGTTAAGTTTTACCCAAAGACCAAAACAGCTAAATAAAACCAGTATATAGCAATACTATCATTTAGTTGACTATTCATCTTCTGTTTGTGTATGTTGTGACAGTTATACTTGACTTCATTTACAAATCTGGTAATTTTAATTACTGGTAAGTCTAACTAAAATTATGTAATTTTAATTACTTCTATTGTTCTGTCACTCTTCAATGCTTCAGTTCACCAGATGGTGTAGGGTCTAGATCAAAGTGTGTATGTATGAAAGTGTCTTCAATAGTATAAAATGGTGATGAGTTTTTAGTTCTGAAAAATTGTCTGTTTTCGGTGTAGAATATTCAATAACTACTTGGTAATAACAAATAAATCTCCATTATCTACTCTTGCCCCAACACCGCCATCTTCAATAATTACTTCTGTATCTCTCAATTTTTGACTAAGAAGAGATATTCAATTTCTAAGAATATATTCCTCAAAATCTTACACATTATATGTCAACATTTTACTTTGAAATAATTTCAAATTTATAAAAGAATGACAACACAAAGAATTTCCATGTATCCAGCACCCCTGTTCCTTCCCTAAATGTTAGCATTTTACCATATTTGCCTTATCATCCTTGCTATCTATATGTGTATGTATACACACAAATATTATATTTTCCTGAATCATTTGAGAGGAAGTTATGGACTTATGCCATTAGCCATAAATTTTTCAGTCTGTATTGTTAACAGCAAGGACATATTCTTGAATAACCTCAGTATAATAATCAAAACTAGGAAATTACATATTTACTTTTAGACAACAGCATTTCTAAAATGGTGTATATTGGTAACTGTTGCCATCCTGATGATTATTATGGCTATAATTTAATCTGCTTTCAAAGGATCACTATGTCACTGTTGCCTTTTGTTCTTATTTTAAAAATTTTGCTTCAAATATTGTCAAAGTGAAGCATACTGCATCCTGACCATGGTTATATCACACTGTTTCTTCCTTATGAATTTAAAGCATCAGATCAAAAGTTATTCTGAGACCTCCCAGAAATAACACATCTGTCTCAGTTTTTAGAGTTACTATTTTTGGTCTGGTAAAATTATAGAAGACCTTTGGGATTCAAAGGTTTGTGATGTGTGGTTTTGAATGTTCACAGAGCCATTTCTTTCCATAAATAATGATGTGCCTTTGTAACTGTGATGTCATGGTACTCCCCCCATCAAGCACTGTATCATATCAGCTTTCAGCTTTTATAATATAGTAAACACATGATGGATTCTCTTTCTGTTCTGCTCTTTTGGTTTGCTCATCCCGTTCCACTGGGTGCTGAAAAATTTTCACAAGTTGTTTTGTAGTCATGTCTGTCTTGGTTGGTAAATTGGTTTACCATAACCCCTAAAATCACCTTTGCTAGTTGGTTATCTATTATTTTCTTTTCATAACCCTCCTTTCCTTCTTCTGTTAGGGCTTATGGATGGTATCAACTTTCTTGCCTCTAGCCCCAGATTCCTGCATTATTTCTTGTGGTTCCTTTATATCCCACTCACACATGTGTAATTAGTCCCTTTCTAAATAAAACCTCATCAAGTTAAAATTATTTTAAGTGTACCATTTGTTTCTTGATAGGATCTTGACTTAATGTTCTTACTGTTTAAAAGTCAGTTTTCATTAGGTTTTAAATTTCTTAAGCCAAAACAATTCTAAGGAGTATGGGTGTTTGTATGTGTGTGTGAGCATGTGTTTGCATACACACACATAGATATGAACCACATTTGTGAACATGTAATTGTTCTGTATGTTCAATTTTTATAATGCCCTATGTTTCATATAAGCCCTCTATATGATATTAGTCTTTGGAGCTCCCACTTTTAATAACTGCAATTTGTGCATAGTGGCTAATTATAATATAATTAAGCCACACATTTCCCTCTTTGAAAACATTTAGGCCCTCCCAAACTTTTAAATTTCTAGTATTATAAATAATACTGTGTAGAATATGTAATGTATAAGTTTTGGTATTTATAAATATTCATTTGATTTTATGTTTTATAATATGTCATGTTTATATTTGATATATTACAAAATTGCTTACCAAAAGAATTAGAACAATCTAGCTGTGTGAGAAAGTACCCATTGTGCCACATCTTATTAAGCACTGTATATTTTTATTTTTTGACTTTTTGCTAATTTATTAGAAGAAAAATATCGTTTGTACATTTGTGTTATGAATGAAATTTAATTTATTTTCACATAAATATTTTCATTTCTTCATTTTCTTCTTTGTATAGTTCAGAATCTCCTTTAATTCTCTATTTCATGCCTCACCATAAATCGTATAACTAAGAAAAATTAAATCAGAACTTTTAAAAACCTTAGATTCTGGAGTTTTAATAAACTAGGAAGAAATATTGGTCCATAGATGCCATTTATAAAATATTATGGTTTGGAGGCTACTTCTTTAATTTTATATAACTGTAATCAGATGCTAGAATTTCTCTGAAAACTTAGTGGTCAGAGATCAAGAACCAGTAGTTTCCTAAAATATAAAAAGAATTTCTTTCTTCTGGGAAAGTGTGAGTGATTTGGTGAGGAGTGGTATGAAGGGTGTTTATTTGGGTTGTGCATTTATGGCATTGAGAATCATGGAGTTATTCAAAGGATGTCATTAATCAATGTGCTGAGAGTAATACTAGTTGCTTTTTACCAATCAGTGCTATTGAGGGGGAGATGTTTTATTAAAAAAAATCATAGCTTAAAAAGCTAGTTCCTAAAGAATAAAAGAGGACAACCCACAGAATAATCCTTAATTTTTTCATAGTTTTCCATAATTTTCTAAAAATGGAGACATAAAGTAACTTTTGATATCAATTTTCAGTTTTATCTTTAATAAGTCACACTGTCCCTTTCCTTGAAGTTTCTGCAACTGTTTTTTAGTACATCATGCATAAAAAAAAATTTTCATCTCCCCTATTTAATGCTTTGACCAAACTTATGAATCCATCATTTTTGGCATTTTTGTTTCTCATTTTTATTTCTATTATGTTTCCTAAACTTGAAATTGCTTTTCTTTTCAAATCAGCTTTGTCTTTTTGCCCAATTCTATTCTTTCACTCTCTTTTTTTCTATGAAACTTTTAGAAGTTTGTAGAGGATTCTTTTGCAAGGATGACATATATATACTTTTGAGTTTGAATCAAAAGGCAAAGAAAAATGAAACATTGAGAGACAGTTTTCCTAGTGCAGGGGTTTCTTTTGCTCTTCCTAGTTGTTTAGTGACTGCCTAGCTGAAGCCTATTTCAGATAAGTAGGAGAATATCATGTGACCTACGTGAGTCTCGGCATCTAGGCCTCTGTTGGGCTTAGCAGCTCCCAGTTCCCCCAGGCCTATGAGCTCACCTGTACAGAACTGGGGATCACTTTGTTCTGAGTTTCACGTGGACCCTTGAGACCAGCTAATTGCCCAAACCTCTCTTTTCATCTGTCTTAGCTGTGCTATCAACACCAACTTCTCTGGTCTCCTGTTCTTCCTAGTCCTCTCTCCCTATCATCTGCATGTTCTCACTGCCCATCCTACCATTACTGCCCTTCTTCTCTACACTGTGCACTCTACCCATAGAATAATAATCTGCTCCATAATAAATAAGCTCTTCCCTTTATCTTCACCTCTCTTCAGATCTCTCTCACTCTATGACTGAAATGAAACCAAGTCTACCCCAAATGTGCTTTCATAAGCACTCCTCACATGAGCAGTGGAACAACAGGGGGGAAAGTAGAATCAATCTCTCTTTCTTATGCCTACTCATTTTTGCCTTATTATAAAACATTGTCCTGTGTTGAGATACACTCTCTTTATATGCTAACCATCTACCTTACCAGTGATTGTCACTAACTGAACCCCTGGCCCAGTACTTTTATCAATAGCATTGGCCCCTGGCTCCATCATTTCCTCCTGCCTAAGACCCACACCCAGTCTTGGTCTTTCATGTCTATTTTGGAGGCCCTTTCAGTCATCAGGAGATGTACCGATGTTAGTCCAAAATTCACTGACTGATATTTTTTGAAAAGCAGTGAGACAAAAAATTCAAAATACTTAAAATGGGAGTCTGTATATTGTTTACCAATATTCAGGCCCTGTAGGAAAATGAAATATCCTGCACCTTTGAACTGAGGAGTACTGAGTAACTTTCTCTGGCCGATGAACACAAATGGACCAATCATGTATTAATTCCATCTCAAAGCTTTAAAAGCCAATGAGTGGCTTGTTACCTCTTCCTGCCTCTGTAGTTGCCAAGATTCTATGTAAATATGCAATAGACTGTCATTTTAAGCTGGTTGATCTTCCTCAGCACAATTTTGCATGTACTGGCAGATATATTAAAAAATATATTATAACAGAGTACCCTCCTCCCTCACAAAAAGTGTTTTATCTGTAATGTCTTTTATTTTCTATCTCAGACAATCTATTGCTGGTGAGTGTGTGTGTGTGTGTGTGTGTGTGTGCATCCCAATATTTGAACTTCTCCAGTACACTGAACTTCTTCAAGATAAGAGAGCATATAAAGAGAGTGTTTTCCTTTTGTGGCTAAGTTTTTCTATTTCCGGGCTCAACTGGGAACCTTACTGGAACAGAGATAATTGATGACAATGATGTCATCCAATTAGACCTTTCTTTTGCTATTTCAGGGACTGAGAAAGAGGTTTCCTCTAACAAAATATTAAAATGTTTCTTCTTTTTTCTTCCCTTTTTCCAACATGGGTACTTCCTTTCTTGGGATGGAATGGTCACAGCCTTCCATTACTTGACTTAGCAATTAAAGTACCAGCTCCAAGCTTCAGAAACAACCCCGGTAATACTGATCAATTCCATATACTCCTAAGAAAATGAAGAACTGCCATGTGTCTACCATCCAAAAGGGCTTCTTGGCCTATAAATAGATCATTTAAGTGTCTTTCTGAATAAGGGATAATATTTAGAATGCAACACTGATTCTGACCTCTTCTTTAGTTTCCATTTCTTGTTTTCTTCATCCCAGAACCAGAGACTGTTCTTGTTTCTTCTTCCCTGCTTGATTAAAGTTCTTGAATATAACATCCTCTTTCTTCTTGAGGCATCATTCACTCTCTTGGTGGTGTACTGGATCCAGCCCCACAGCCTCCTAAGAGCAGCTCATGTATTTCTTCCCAACCTCAGGTTCAGGGACTTCACATTGGATTCAAGGACTGCAGCCATGGTAGCTGATTTACAGATGAAATAAAGCATGCTGGCTTATTATAGTTAAAATTATACACACACATATGGATAATTTCCATCTAGGACTTGAGCCTAAACCTCCCTAATGTCTTCCACTCCAGCCATCCTCCTGAATTTCATTTCATTTCTGCTGCTCACTCCTAAAGCAATATTCTCATTGACTTAATCTGGAACTGATTTGTCTCTTAAATATTAGACCCAAACACCCTACCCTGCATTCAGGCCCCAATATCCTCAGCTCATTGCTCTCTTACTTTCATTTTTCCAATATTTTCAGAGCTCCAATCAATTTATTCTTCCATTTCCTCAAATGTATCAACCTGCTTTGTTTATCCTTCTTTTTCTGATCAGCCTAGTCCCCACAACCCAACATATCAGTTATTTTTTTCCTTCTCCTTTAATCCCTTTAGTTTCCTTGTGAATCAGTCTCCAAAACTTGTGTTCTGGAGGTTGTTGAACAGAGCTGGGAAAGTTCACGTAACCGTGGAGAAGCAGAACGAAGTATTTGTATTTTGTGACTCGGGTTGGCAAACATGTTCTATGAAGGGCCATGGAGCTAAATATTTTTGGCATGTTGACCATATACCATCTTGTTTTATTTTATTGTCTCCTTTTTTGTATGATGGTTTACAAGTGTAAAATTCTTAGCTTGGGAATTTATAAAAACAGGCCATGACTAGAATTCAGAGCCAACCCCTGCTCTTACCTCAGACTGACCCACAGCAATGGTTGGCAATTCTTGTCAAGAACCTCCATACGCTTCATTCTCCACAGCAGCTTCTCTTAATTTTGTCTGTCAGAAGGTTCCTACACTATCTCCCCCTGGTTCAGCTTCCTAGCACATTATACCATACTATTCACGACCTGGCCTCTGCTGTTTTTTCATCATTTTCTCTCATGCCTCTATGGCTGCTGCCATATTAAAGTATTCAAGACCATTCCCATTCTTAAAGACCACCATGAACCCCCAAGTTTCAAAATACCACCATAGCATGCAATGTTCCCCCATAAAAATATGGTGAAGTATCCCTGGAAATATAAACAGCCCCACAATCCCTCATGGAGAATACTGCATGAGAGAGCATCATTGGTACACTTACCGGCAGGGATATTCTCAAATTCCCCAGCCTTCTGGATACAGTCATACCTCAGCCACATTATAGCCATGTCACCTTCGTGGTTGTTTGGAAGTGGTAAAATTGTGAAGATAGAGCTCCTGAGTGCCGGAGAATTTCTGTATTAACTGTTCTGGAAAAGCTCTTTTCACTTTCTGTCACTTCATACTTTGCAATAATGTTCCCACTGCCTCGAAGGCTCTTCATCACCCTCACCCCTGTCTTTACCTGGGTAAGCCCTACTGAGATTATTAGATAAATGTATACAAGTATTAACACGTTAACATGCATATCCTGGAATTATTTTTGAGAAATTTGTGTCTATTTAAACTTCCACTAACAGTGTGTGAAAGCATCTTCCCAGACAAATGGAAGACAGATATATTTTTAATACTGTGTTTCAAAATAATGTTAATTGAGTTGTTTCAGAAGAATGTTTAAACTATATAATTGCATGCATGTACAACCCCTATATTCTGTGAATGCTTGATATAGTATGATTACAGTACTAATAAATCCCATAATTATTTACCTTATTTTATTCTATGGAATTATTTCAGCACTTGGAAAAAAAATCATCATAGGCTTGTTGTAAAATTGGCTTTCTTAGCCATGAGTGACACCTGGAACTGTAGATGTTTAAGTGATTACTTCTTGGGATGTGTTCATCTGAGTGCAAATGAGTTTGGCGCTGAACAGATTTTAACAGGCGTTTGACAGCTTGGATGACTGACACATTGTCATCTTCATAACACACCTAAATGAAGAGTGCCTAAAATCACAAATAGGTTGAGTGTAGTTAAAGATCTGAGACCTTGTCCAACTTGGTTAATCTTTTAAATCTTTGCAGCAGAAATATGCCAACTTCAATTAAAAATTACAGTCCCTGATGTAAAACACAATTATCTTCAGATATATTTTTATTTTAATATTACACATTCATGCTCAAAGGTGTCTTTGTAAGACTTGTGTGTAGTGTGGAGTTGATAGCTGATGGGATTGGAAACCTCCTTGGGAAATGAAAGGTAATTTTGGTATACCAATCAGCATTTTCTTTCTCTGACCTCTTTGATTTCTTTATGCTCTAGGGCTACAAAATTTGGGGAATTTTTATTGATGAGGAACAAAATCCATTTTTGTTATATCATATGTTGATGATAGACATTAATAAAGCACTGCAAAGGGACCCTGAGAGAGTCAGTGATTCATATCCCATAAAACACTCTTTTCTGGATGGGCTGGGATATAATAAAGAGGGACTGTGGATCATAGTGAGTGTGTGTGTTTTAGTTAATGTCCTCAAGTTAATGAAATGCAAAAAGAGAAAAGAGGACACTTAAAAGATATGCCTCAATCTTTTTTTCTTTTTTTGATTAGTTTGGTTTTCAAAATTTCTATCACATTGCAAAATATTCACTAGATGTTTTCATTCCTCGCACAGTAGGTCATCAGCATATATTGAGTACTTACTTTAAATTTCTCCCTAATTTTTTTTTCCCCTAGAGAGGGAACGTCAGAATCATGATCAGTTAAAAAACTGAGCAGGGATATGATATATGCAAGATAAAAAGAGAAATCAGTGGGGTAGGAGAATCAGGAGAGATTTCTGTCCTGAGACTCAGTCTGGAAGTGTCAGCATGATGGTAATAGGGAGTTGGTTTAGAGGACTGGAATAGAGAAAGTAATGCTCTATTTTGTTTTGTGTGAGTTACTGATAGTTCTGGCATTAGTACCTGGAGGAAGTTTCTTATTGTAAAGCTTTGAATACAAGAACTGCAAGAGACCATGGTGAGTTTTTAATTCCCTTGTTCATTTTTCTGGACAAGGAAATTGAAATTCAGAGACTTGTCTAAGGTCCCACAATGAGATGGAGTTAAAACAGAGACTAGAGGCAGATTTTTGTGTTTTCACTTCTCTTTGATGTGATCTCTCTTTGATGATTCATAAAATATGTCCACTTGGAAGTTTGAAACACCTGTGACTGATGTTTCTTAAAACAAACAAGCTACAATTTACACATTCAAATGAGTTTTATCCTTTCCTAGAATCATGCTAAAAAATTATACATCATTTCCAAAACTGATTTATGATCTGGGTAGCCTTGGGCAATTTTCTTACTCTTTCTAAGCTTTCACTTTCTTATCTGTAAGATGAAGATTATATTGACCTTGCAAGGTTGTTATAAGGTTAAGAGAGAATGTATACAAGCACTACAGGTACTAAAGAGATAGTGGCTAGTGATAAAAATGAATGAATGAGCAAACAAAACATAACTAATAGTGATATATACTGCTGTTTAGTACTTTACATGAAATATCTCATTTGATCACTTAGACTACTTTTATGAAGATTGCCATTTAAAAATATAATGTATTTTTTATTTTTACATTTGAGTAATCAGAAGAGCCATTTTTCTGCCCATGAGCTGCTATTTCCCTAATACAAGAGCCCCCTTCATGGTTTTCACATAGGTATTGCTGGACCACTACAAGCCATGCTTCTGACCACCACAGGCCATGCTTCTAATCATGACAATTTGTATTATTTTATCTGGAGGTATATTGTATTCCTGTTTCTCTTGTAACAAATTACCACAAAATAAGTGGTTTAAACTAACACCAATTTATTATCTTCTAGTTCTGGAGTCCAGAAATCTCACACCAGTCTCACTGTGCTGAAACCAAAGGGTCAGCAGTGCTGCATTCCCTTTGGAGGATCTAGAGGGGAATCTGTTTCCCAGCCTTTTCCAGCTTCTGGAGGCTGCTTGTGCTCCTGGGCTCTTTGCCCCACCTCTCTGTCTTCAAAGCTGATAACATTAGGCAAACCTGTCTCCCTTTGCTGTCTCTTTGGTTCTTTCTCTTCTATCTCCTTTTCCAACTTATAGGAACCCTTGAGGTTGCACTGGGCTCATCCTGATAATCCAGAATAATCTCTTTATTTTAAGATCAGCAATTAACAACCTTAATTATTAACTATCTGCAACCTTAATTTCCCCTTGCCATATAACATAAGATAGTCACAGGTTCTGGGGATGAAGGTGTGGACATCTTTGGGGGAGCCTATTTTGGAGCATATAAGAGGGAGTACAAACTGTTGGCTAGGAATTGACTCATCTCACTTTACTATATCTATGTTCTCCACAGGAGGAATCTGATAGCAGATATAGAATAGATATAGATAGTGGATATAGAAAGAGGAATCTGATAGTGACATATCCTTCACCAGCCTTGTTTTGTCATAAGTGTTACCTTGCAAAGATGAGATTTCTTTTTACCAGCAAAATAGTTTGTTTTATATAGAATTTATGTGGAGCAACTTCATTAAGTTGTGTTAATATTATAATCACTATATATCTCAACGATGTACCCTTGAAGAGATAGTAGGGTAAGGAAAAGGTATTCCTGTGGGGGAAAGCATAGAAACTGAGTGTCAGTCATGGCTTTACTCTGTGTGCCCTGATCCCCAGTGCTGTGGCTAGGAGCACTGCATGGAGGTGGATGAACCTGGGTTTGAGTACCAATGTTAGCCAAGTGACCTTGGGGAGGGTATTTAAATTGTGTAAGATGACATTGTATATAAAGTAAAAATGTTAGTGCTTATTTATAAGCGTTGTTGATGCTAAATGAAATAATGCATGCAAAGTGTTTAACATAGTATCTAACTCACAGTGAGGACTCCATTGATGTGAATGGCTGTTATTTTAATCTCTCTGAAGTTCAGTTCCCTTTCTGCAAGAAAGTGTTGGACCAGATGTTAAGATTTATCCATTTCTAACAGTCTATGATTCTAGATATGGTTCTCCCTGTATAAAAGATTTAAATATACAAGGAGAACCATACACAGTGAGTTGTATTGATTTTAATTAGGAATTAAATATCTCTGCTCTAAAGGTTACACATCCATTTATATTTTTTATTTTTATGTTTGTTTGAATTGGATCAGATAAGGTATATATTTTTATTTTAGGGTTCAAACTTAATGGCATGTTTGGCTATAATATTCTTTTTGATTAAGAAAAAGAGCTCTGCTATTTCTGTAGCTATGTCCTTTTCCCCTACTTTGAATATCACCTGTTTTTTCTCTGTTTTCTTTAGTATTTTGGCTAGTAGTTTATCTAGTAAGTATTTTTCAAACCAACTTCTGCTTTTGTTGATTCTCTTTAGTTTTGTTTTTGTTTTTAAACACATGAAACTCTGCTTTTATTTTTATTTTATTTCTTTTACTCTCTTCTTGTCATTCTTCTAATTTCTTGAGTTGTATAGTTTACTTATTAATTTCCACTCTTTTTCTAGAAAATATATACAGTTGAGAATATAAATTTTCTTCTGAGTATTGCTTTAACTGTATCTCACAAGTTTTGTCATGTAGAGTCTTCATGATTGTTTAATTATAAATATTTTGCAACTACCATTGTAAAAATTAGAATTCATAAATTATTTAGATGGTGTATTTTTTATTTTCAAATATATAGTGTTATCTTTTTGTCTTTGACTAATCTTATTGCATTTATTCAGAGATTGTGGTCTGAATTACAGAGGTTATTTGATATTTGTTGAAATTTGCTTTGTTTTCTGGTAGATGGTCAAACTATAAATTTTCCATATGGGCTTGAGAAAAGTAAATGTTCTTTACTTGTGGGTATGGTTTTGTATGTAAAATCTGATACAAGACATATTGAACACTTAGTAAGAAAAGGTTATTAGATTCTCTCACTATGAATATGGCACTACCAGTTTATTCTTGCATTTCAGTTGATTTTTCCTTTATATATCTTGAGGCTTTGTTAGCTATATATGTTTGACATTTTTATATCTTCTTGGTAAATTGTTAAATTCTTAACATTTTCAAAAGAGAATGAATTTCTATATTGTACATTTTGATCCTCTTTTGCATTTTGTCTGCTATTAATATAGTGATTAAGGTTTTTTTGGGGAAGGGGATGTATTTTTTTACTCCCTTTATTTTCAACTTTATTTTGTCTTTGTATTTTGGCATCCCTCTTTTAAATTCATATAGGTAAATGTCTTTGTTTATTCAAACTGAGTTTGTAACCAATTTGTTTTTTTCCTTCACTGAAATTTATTTTTTAAATTGAGATATAATTGACATATAAAGTACTAGTTTCAGGTGTAAAAATAATCATTTAATATTTGTATATATTTCAAAATGATAACTGCACTAAATCTAGTTAATATCAATCACCACACAGTTACACATTTTTTTTTCCTTGTGATGAGAACTTTTAAGATCAATTGTCAGTGATGCTGGGGTTCTTGTTTGTGGAGTTGAAGAATGAACTTAGCAAACACCCAAGGTAGGAGAGCCAGGGAGAGGCTTTTATTCAAAGGTACAGTGAGAGGACAGAGCTCCTGGCTCACGCCAGGAGGGAACAAGAGAGCCCGTGATGGTATGTTGTCTAGGTGATTTATAGTTGGTTGAGGATTTTCAGGAATGTGGCTAAGGGCTAGGGGTGCAGACTTGTACCACCTGCCCTGCCCCCAAGGTGGGCTGTTTGCTAGGGCTGTTTATAGTTGAGATACAGTGAAGTCACGGATTATGCTGAGATACCCTCTTTTATTTATGGAGCATTCAAACATTCCAGGCCAAGTTGCTCCTGGCCTTTTGAGCTTTAACTGATCTCACTGAAGATGTCTATATTCCTAGTCTGGTATCTTTACCCTAGAGAATTAGTGTGACCTTGACTTTGCATAATGCTTAACACAGAGTTTTGATAGGGACTTCTTTGAACATTGTTACATTGTTCTATCTTTAATTATCTTGCTTTGCTTTTTCCAGAGGCCTTCACCCTACTCTGACTACACCCATGGTCCCTGTCTCATTAGCAACTTTCAAAAATATAATAAAATATTATTAACTGTGGTCACCACATTGTACATTACGTTCCCAGGATTTATTTATTTTATAACTGGAAGTTTGTACCTTTTGACCCCCCACTCCCACCCCACTCAGTTTGTCCATTCCCCTACCTGCCACCCCTGGCAACTACCAGTCTGTTTTCTGTATCTATGAGTTCAGGTATTTTAGATCCCACATATAATTGAGATCACACAGGATTTGTCCATCTCTGTCCTCAGGGTGCATCCATATTGTTTCAAGTGGCAGGATTTCCTTCTCTTTATGGGTAACTAATATTCCACTGTATATGAAAATCTCCTTAACTGGAGAATTTAGCTCTTTTTGTATATACTTTTATTAGTGGTCTTTGGGGGTTTATTTCTTCCATATTATCTTTTCTTGCTTCCCTCTTCAAGAGTTAGTGTAACTCTGGGGGGGAAATCTGTCTCCCAGCCTAGGGCAAATTACCTTTGAAACCAAAATCAGCCAAAGGGAGAAATAAAGTGGGAGAAACCCACTTATTGCTTACAAGCAGTCATCCACTTCGGCTCACCTGTGTTTCTCACAACCTGGTTGCAAAAGGGACCACACCCAACCTCTCTAGTCCAAATATGCCCTTGATCCCACTTGTAATTACCTGTTGTTATGGAGATAGACTACCTCTCTCTACCCCTTGGAAACAGCTATTGATGTGCAGGTGCACTAAAGCCAGATGAGAAATTCTGAAAATATTGCAATTTTGCCCACAGCTCACCCCTCCAGAAATATTGCCTCACAATCTACTTGCTCCCCATCTTCTGCAATGGCCTCTGTGGGAGAAAGCTGGAGCACTGTAACCAGACTAATAACATACCATAACAACAGCAATAAAATCATGATAATCCTCAAGCTGGAGGATTCAGCTAGGTTCCAAGTCCTATGCAGGTTAAGTCCATAGTTCACCCATTCCCCAGGAGGTCAGTAGCTGGACGTAGGGAATTCAGGGCAATCATTGTGCAGCAGCTGCAGCCAGGGGCAGGTCCAGGTCACATTGACTATAGAAGAAAGTAACTTTGAGGGCAATAACATATATGTTTAAATGACACCAGCATAGGCAAATCTTGTCTGTCAGGTAGGATACATGCCAGAGGGTGGTCCTATGATAGAACAGTGGCAGGAATGGGATCTCGTCCTGGTCTAGCATATCAGACTTTCACCCCCCTACCTGTGGGAGTTACAGATGGGTCAATGTATAGGGCTATGGGAAGTACGTGCACTGGCCATAAAGATAAAACAAAACTTCCCTATAAGATGCTCTTACCACCTGGATGTTTTGGCTATATTACCATGATCTTTGGGGGTCACTCTGCTGTTACTCCAGGAACACACACGAGGCCAGCTTCCAGGCCTTTTCCCCAAGGTATCAGAAGAGTCAGCCATTGCTGGTCCATGTGTTAAAATGTCTAGGGCCACGTCCACTCAGCAGAGTCTCCAGGGTTTAATGCAGTTGGGGCTGGCAGGAGGATGTTGCTCTGCTGCCCATATCCTGGCTTCAATAATTCCTCTTTGGTTTGCACATACTCTTGTGTAGAAGAGGTAGCAATGTGTGTTAGCCTGTCCACAGGGCTCAAATCTCCTTTTTGGGGTTTCTCATTCAAATGCCATAGTACTGTCCATAAGTGAAATGACCAGCTCCAGAAGACTATTAACATCTGATTTCAGGCCATATTTCAACAAACCATTGTACCTCTCTATCATGCCTGCCCTGGTAGGGTTATATGGTACATGAAACTTCCACTTTATTCCTAATTGCTGGACCCATTCTTGCAACACATGTCCAGTAAAGTGGGTGACTTGATTGCTCTCAATTACCTGTGGCTGGCCATATGCTGCAAAAAGACACTCTAGGTCCCTTTTGGTTGCTTGCTGATCTGCATGATGTACAGGAAAAGAAACCAACATTCCAGTAGCTGTGTCTGCAACACAAGTCATTGCATACGATATCCTTCTGATATGGGCAGAGGCCCAATACAGTCTATCTGCCACCTGACAAGGGTTATCTGCCCCTTTACTATTGTCCCATGTTGCTGCAGGACTTGGTGTAAGTCCCTCTTAGAGCACAGAAGGCACTCCTTCCGGGCTCTGCTGACTTCTTCAAAGGTCAGCGGCAAACTCCACTGATGGGCTTCAGCCCACATTGTCTTGTGTCCCACTTGCAACAAACACTGCATCAATAAACGCTTAGGATGGAAAGCCTTAGGATGTAACCATTGGGCTGCATCAGAGGTAGGCTTTCTTTCTAGCCAATGCACCTGGGCCAGTGCATCTGCTTCATCATTCCCTGGGGATGCCAAAGGCAAATGGCCAGTCACCTGATATACGGTAACTCTCTTAGTCTGATGAGAGGCCCATAGTTCTTGCCATAACTCTTGCCCTCAAAGAGGCTGGTGACCAACCATCCAGTTGGCATGGTACCATGTCAGTAGCAACAGGGTCAAGCCCCAATAGACGGCCCGGTTGTCAGTGCACACAACTATAGGGGAGGGCTCCTGGGTAATCATGAGCCACACTGACCACAACTCAGCCCATTGACTGCTCTTCCCCTCCCCATCCTCCATCCATATTGTCTCAGTTCTTAGAATGGAAAGCCACAGCCCTTCACTTTGGGCACTGCCCACAACTGGAGCCATTTGTATACCAAGCATCTTCAGGTAGGTATAAGGGTGTTTCCATCCTAATAAGCACTCTTGGGTACCAATGGCTCAAAAACAAGTTCCTCCTGCTTTCCACTGGTGTACATTACTGGCCCCAGTAAGTGTTTGAGTTCTCCACTTAAGGGGCTAGTAGAGAGGGTGCTATGCTGCTGTAAATATGAACCCCATTTGACTAGTGTAGGCAACTGTGCCACACCACTCCATGGCCTTTGGGTCTAGTCTTGTACCTACCCCGTGATGGGGTAGGTGGTTGTTACCTTGTTCAGAGCTGTTCTGGTTATGGGCTGTGTAGCCAGCAAGGTGTGGTACACAGCAGCCAGTTGCTTCTCTAACAAGGTGTACCATACCTCTGCTCCTTCAACCACAGTTGCAACTGAAATCCAATAGGTTTGTGTGTACATTCAAGCTGCTGCCAAAGGCCCCATCCATAACCATCTTCCATTACATGAACATCTAGCTCACAGGGCCTTGATGAGTCCATTACACTGAATGCCTGTACAGACCTGACTGCTTGCTTAGCAGCAGTAAAAGCTATTGAACATGTTTCATCCCAGTCCTATCTGATGTCCTTACATACCAACTGGTATAAGGGCTTCAGAATTTGTGCCAAGTGTGGCATAAGCACTCCGCAGTATCCCCAAAGACCCAAGAAGCAATACTGCCACAGTGGCAGGGGTAGGGAAAGCCTGGACCTTGTCTATTACTGCTTCTGGAATACCTTTAGTTTTACTTGACCAGACAACCCCCAAGAACATTACTGCCAAACCAAGTCACTGAACCTTGGTGCTGTTCACAGCCTTCTTGCAGCAGTCTAGGAACTTCCCCTTCTAAATCTGCAAGAGAATCAGATATGAGCACAATATGATCATTGTAGTGATACAGCTTCACTGTTTTTGGTTTCTTCCGTGTGGCCAAGTCCTGGGCTACAAGTCCATGACAGATGGTGGGACTGTGGAGGTATCCCATGGAAGGACAGTGAATGTCCACTGCCAGACTTCCCACCTGAAGATAAACTGTTCCTGACTTACTTGTGCCAGGTCAATATGGAAGACAGCATTGGCAAGGTCCACCACGTATTGATATGTCCATAGTTCATGACTGAGGGTATCCATAAGGGCTTCTATAGAGAGGACAGCAGCATGCAAAGGGAGTGTGACTGTTCAGTTCCCTGTAATCCACGGTCATATGCCTGGAGCTGTCTGGCTTTTTCACTGGCCACACTGGGAAATTAAAAGGACTATGAGTGGGCTTTATGATGCCCACCTTCTCCAACTCCTGTAGAGTTTCTCCAATTTCCTTGTGCCCCCCAGGCAATTTATACTGTTTAGTATTTGTCACCCACTGAGGAACAGGCAGAACTTCAGGTGGGTGCCTAGCATGTCCCCTTCTGAACTGCTTTTACTACACATACCCTCAGTCTAAACTCATCCTGCAGTGGCCTGTAACCACAGGCCCTGCCGGATATCTACCCTCAAAATATATTCAGGGATGGGATAAATGTAGACAATATATTCCTTTGGGTGTAAATGCCCTATCCTCAGTGGGATTTGGGCTTTCTTCACTCTCATTTCCTTACCTCCATAGCCATCTATCACAGGAGGGGGTTCCAGGAAAATGCTCAGGGTTGCCATAAATCAGAGAACATTCAGTTCTCTGTCTACCAGTACTAGGACACATTGTACATTCACAGGGGACCAATGAATTGCTAATTCTACATGTGGCCTTTGGTCCCCACCACATCCCTCAAGCCTTGACAACCCCCCTCAGTGAAACCACAAGGCCCAGTCATCCTCCTGTAGAGGTGAGGACCCAAGTGGAAACAGAATACTGTCCCTCAGGAAGTCTTGCAGGGACATAGGCCAGACATGGGGCTTTGCCTACAGCTTTCATGTCCTGGAGCTCAGCGGCTAGGACTGTTGCTCTGGCTTTAATTGGTGCCACAATTCTAACAAAATCCTTTTGGGCTGCCCATCAAGTTTGTCTTTCACTACCCTGGCTTTTATCAAATCAACCCACATCTGGGTCCTCAAGACCTTGATTGGGCCCTTTGCACCTCTCTTCAGTTGTAGCTCATACCTGCTCTTATTGTTTCAACCTCCCTCAGATCTGCTAAAGTATAACTAGCCTCACTTATGGGTTACTCTCTGTGGGGAGAAAGAATAGTCACTAGATGTCAAAGAGATGGGGGAGCTGTATGAAGTACCAGATTTCTCATTCCTGTGGTGAACAACTCCTCACTGGGGCCCTGTGGGTCCATTTTATAGATGATATTTTTCATGCCCAACTCCTGTAACACCTGATGGAGCTCTGCATACATTTTCCAGCTAGTGGGTAAATATGGTAAATCACCCTGATTAGGTCAAATGGCCCTGGTGACTACTGTGAGTCACCGAAGCACCTGATTTCCTTAGGTGTGACAGGCAATTTGCAACAGCTGCTTGGGGAAAGGATGAGTCATCCACAAAGCCAGTCTACCCATTTCAGAACCTACATAACAATGTTTTCCACCCACATATCCCAGAGACACAAAAACCATGTCAGCAAAGGTTCTGAGGGCTTCTGCGGAAACTGAATGCTTATGTTCACCAGCTCGTCCCTGGGTATAGGGACGGAGCATGGAGTGCTCCACAGCTTTCTTAAGGGCATCCCATAGGTCATTGCCCAGCTCCTCCAATTGATGCTGAAGTGTGTCTGTCTCCTGCTGAAGTCCCTCTCTCTGCTCTATAACCCTTTCCACTATTTTGGGAAACAAACATCACACAATCCCAGCTACTACATGGTCACTCAGGGCCTCTAAGCAGTCTTCTATCTCACAGAGGGCTAATTCCACAGCTTCCAGTGCCTCCATCCTTCCCCAATCCTGGGGAAGGGCCTACCTGTCCAGGAGGTGCTTTACCCTAGACTAATTCCCCACTAAGGGCTCCCCAGTTGAAAGCCCCATAGGTAGGGGGCTCCCAGATGAAGCTGTATCTGCTACTGCTGCAGCCACTGGGGCCTCCTCATCACCCACAGTGGAGTTTCTGGGTAAATATTTCTAAGGGAAGCCCACCCAAGGGTTCACCCATTAAGATAGATTTTGGGTTCAGAGGCTGACTACCTCCAGGTGTAACTCTGATGAGAAAATCTATGTTCCAGCTCTGGGCAAATTACCTTTGAAACCAAAATCAGTCAAAGGAAGAAATAAAGTTAGAGAAACCTGCTTATTGCTTACAAGCAGTTGTTCACTTCTGCTCGCCCATGTCTCTGACACCCGGCTGCAAAAGGGACCTCAGCCCACCTCTCTGGTTCAGATGTGCCCTCATTTACCCTTGTAATCACCTATTGATAATGGAGATGCAATAAGGCCAGGCAGAGAGATTCTGGAAATATTGCAATTTTACCCACAGTTAGGTTACAGCTTAAGTGTGGAAATTCTGTACATACATATGATTGTAGAAGCCAATGGAGTAGATTGGCAAGAATGAGAGTCAAAGAGCTGAGCAGGTAGGGAAGAACTTAGAGGAAGGTTTAACAAGACAGAGCTCCACAAAGAGACAGAAATGTTCTGACCAGACAGATAGGAAAAGCATCTGGAAAGGCAGTGTCTTAGGCTCCAGTAGCTGAAAAGCTCAAAAGAAGTGCATTGTCAGCAATGTCAGATGCTACAGGTTCTATGAAAAGTGATTAAATTTAGTGGTTAGCAGATTATTGAAGACTTTTGGGAGAATTTGTTCAAGGGAGTAGTAGGAACAGAAGTTTTGTGGGCAAAGAAAAGGCCTGATATCAAATATAATTCTAGAGTGGAAGATTTATAAGATAGGGATGACCTCAGTGTGGGAAAAGATTCCTGTCAAGATGTAGGAGCAATGATGCAACAGAGCAGAGGTAACTGATCATAGTCTTCAGGATAATAAAAACCTCTGCACTTTCTTCTGATGTAGGTTTCTTTGCAAGAGTCCTCTTAGAGACTGCACAGATTACATGCCTAATTACAAGTTGGAGGAAATGCAATATAAATGACGAGGGTGTCTCAGTAGGCAGCACTGATGAATCCATTAATTTGGGTATCATTGATCAAGCACTGTGGAGTTAATCCTGCAATGTGGGTTAGATCAGAGCATACATTAATAAACGCACTTGCGCTTGACCTATAAAATGAATTATCAACATGTCCCATAGGGCTGTGAAACCAGTGAGCTCTCTGAAGAATCATCACTATCACTAAGCCATTTTAAAGGCCTGGTTTTAGATTTTCATTAAGAGAAATATCTCTGAATGCCTTTCCTAATGAAAACCAAGTGCCTAATTTTTGCTAAAACAGACTCAGGGCAATTATTAAAGTTTTTGCTCTTAAAGTAAAAATAAAGTAATTTTACTTTACTTACATCTTTTGTCTTCTTTCCTTTGGGAAGTGACTGCAATTACCAATTTATTCAGCAAATATTTATTGAACAGTGCTAAGAGTGTGACACTCACTTGAAATGACACTAGCTTACCAAATGATTTAGGATAAGCTATTTATATTTTATTTAGAAAAAGAATACTTAATGAGAATGTACTTCATCTAGGCATCTTAAATAAGGAACTGTTAGGGGGTAAGGGTAGCTACCCACACTATCAGGAGCTTTGACTGCTTGGGCAAAGCTCTGTTCATTTCCTCCTGGAACTCTAAAATTGAATATTGAAAAAACCAGAAAGTTAAACATGGCTATCTTTTGAGATGGCTACCTTCATAAAAGAGAATTTCTCTTTTTCTAATGAAAATCCATTTTTTAGTCTATCTGATTATGAAAAGTGAGTGATTCTCCCTAACTCACCAAGATATTGGAGGAAGTGCTATTTTTGTTCTACATGATCGAGTAAGAAGAATTTGGCAACTATCTCCTAGTTTTAGGGCTTGAGCAGTATTCAGAGAAGAGATGGATTTAGGGGTCTTAGTAGGAAGATAACATGGCCAAAGGTCAGGACTGAAGGGAGAAATAGTGTTGGTGAAAGGGTGGGTACCTGTGGCAGAATGGCTGAATGTGTTTATGATATAGGATACTCCACTTGAGTTGGTTTTGGATCTGTGGTGTAATCTAATTTCCTTCCATAATACTCAGAAAAAGTCAGGTTTACACAGCAGCCCTTATCTAATGGTGATTTTGATGATGAAGGAAGAGAAGCTCTCCCATAATTGTGACAAAGTGGGGATGACCTGGAGGTCAAATGTCAAGGAAGGCAATTTTGATTTCAGAAGGAGTAGGAATGGATAAAGGAAGCCCTGTGGGAACAGGAATTATTGTGGAGGGGCTAGTCTTTTCACAGACAATGGAATGGCTACAGAATGATTTTATTGATAAAAACATAGTTTCTGGTTCTCGAATGCCAGGGAACTTAGGGATAGCTGGCTTACACTAGAAACTGTGATAGCAATGTCACTGGTCATGAGAATTTATTCACTCCAAGCAGCCCAGGAAAAAACAGACCTTGAAACATCTAGGATTTGATTTGGAAATAAAGGACTTTTCAAAAAGGGAAATGAACACATTACATTTCAACATAAATGCCATTCCAATATTAACTTTTCTGTCTAGCACTTCTTTTTCAAGCCATATTTAGCTGCAGGTAAACTTCTTGGGTCAAATCATATTCATATTCCATATAGTAAGAATGGTTTCATTCTTTTGAGAACTTTAGTGGTTCGTGGCCCAAATGAGGTCAGACTATATCTTAGCATTTGCTTTGCTTTCTCAACAGCTTTTAGCAAAGGATTCCCACATAGAATATATGCTCCGTCGTTGGGGTTAACATTTGCTGAACATGTTAATGATGGCTTCCAATGAGAATGAATGTTACTTTCCTTGAGCTTGTGTTTGTCATATAATAAGCCATATAGCCTTATAAGAGAAAAGCAGGAGGTCATGATGTGGCAGATAAAGTTTGGGAGGAAAATAGCAAAACAGTTAAAGGGTTAATAGCACAGAATTGGAAGTCAAACTGGATGGGCTGGAATCCTGGTTCTGTCTCTTACCTGCTGTGACTCTGGATAACTGACTTATCCTTCCTGAGACTTAGTTTCTTTATTTGTATAATAAGAGGATTAAATAATCTATTTATTAGAAAAGTACCTGGCCCATGGCAAGTGCTTCCATAGAAGGTGATTCTTTATACTACCCAAAGAAGTCATTTATTCATTTAACATCTATTGTGTACCTAGTATGTGCCAGGAATTGTTAGGCTATGGAGATATGGAGATATGAAGAAGAAATACCACCCCTATTTTCTAAGACTTCAGGGACTTTAGAATTTTGGAAGGGCCTATGATTAGGACTCAATTTCCTCTTTGTGGCTTTCTAACCAATGAGAGATAGCCAGGAGAAGACAACAGGCTGTACTTGGACACCCAATACTTCGATAGCATGGGGCCTCTTATAGAGAGAGATGGGAAAATGGGAAACCTAAAATCCACCTATTGTTCATTTGTAGCCTGAGCAGCTGGGGGAATACTTCCTTCCTGGCAGGGAGGAAGTCCCTGCCAAGATGGGTTTGCTTCATGCAGGCAGCAAGTGGATAAGGAAACATTTGCCCTGGTGAACAAGCAATCCTCAATGGGCATGGAAAGGGTACCTTTCTGAGGTTCAATTAAAATAACTCCACCCAAGTGTGGATGGATCTTGGCCTAATCTCAACATCCTGTAAATGTTTCCTTTTGTAGTCTCACAAATATAGGTATGTGTGCAGTTTTAAACATTTGAAAGAATGGATATTGTGTTAAAGACATCCCCATTCACATTTATTAATGGAGAGGTTGTAGAGCAGGACTGGTGTTTGTTTCATTTATTTAGCACTTGTGACAGGATGGCTCTGGGCCTGGCCAGTGCGAGGGCATTACTTTATTGATTGAATAATGTGATGAAAGGGAACAGTGCTTATGTGTTGAGAGATTATTGCCAGAGACATTTGGCCAACAAAGTGCTGAAAGGAGAGTGGTGTGACACTTTCACTGTGAGCAAGTGATTAGCAGCCAGTTGGAACTGAAATTCAGTATCCTGGGGAAAGTTCCAGTTAATGTTGCAGGTCTGCATTTTTGAAGTCATGCAGAGTTATACATTTTGTTTCCCAAGTGAGCTGATTTTTTTTTAGTCTGAATAATAAAAAATAAACATCTGAAACTACAGTGATAAAAAACAATATATTTGAAATAGCACAAAAGAAAACTGTCCTATTTTATAGAAAAGGGACATGATTTTATTCTCAGGAATCATATATAAAACAGTAAAAAATTTCAAACAATGCATTTATTACATTATTTTATTGTAGTTCTAAAAAAAGCCTCCAACTCTCAGGAATGTTATAGGGTCTATGTGAAGTGGATGTTTGTTCACACATTTATGGGAGAAAATAGACTTGAATGACTCATGAGTGTAATCTGACATTTGTCCTTTGGCCTGTGGAATGATTTGAAGGATAGGTGTTTTTCAATTAAAATACTTTTTCCAATTTTACTGAGAAGTAATTGGCATACATTACTGTATATGAAGAGTGGATATTTTGCAGAGAAAGATGGGGATCTTTAAGAACCTGCTGTCATTGGTATTTACTCTCTGCTTCATGCACATAGTCTGGTCATACTGGGAAAGAATGAATGGAGTATTTGTAGCTCCTTTTGACAACGTGATCTCTAGTCCACCATTTCTGTTCCACAAACACTTAAGAGTATTGTTGATACTTTTCTGTTATTGATTCTTTATCTTTTTTTTTCTTTTCTTCCTGAATTCTTTATTTTCTTTTTCTTCCTTCTCTCTCTTCCTTTATAAATAGTTAAGGCAAGGAAGCTGTCCTGGCTTTAAATCCTGCTTCTGTGATTTTTTATCTTTGTGACCCTGGCAAAACCATTTGGCCTTTCTATGCCTTAGTGTCCTCATTTTTAAAATGGTGATAATAATAGTACCTATACTTCCTCTTTGAGAGGAATAGTGTTTTAAGTGTAGTGTTGTAAGGATACTTTAAGATATTTAACATGTTTACGTTATTGTTGACATATAATAAATGCTATCATATTTCTAAGTTTTTATATAACTAATAAATATACTGGTTTGATTCATACTGACTTAAAAACATTTATTGGCTCCCTAAAACCTGCAAAGTAACACAAAGGATTCAGAGTGCCCTATTATTTGGCTACAGCCTGTCTTATAAAACTTTTTCACAATGTGCTCCAGCAAACTCCATATTCCAATCATTTGGGTCTATTCACCACAGCCTGAATTTGCCATTTTCTGCTTCTCAAAACTACTCACTCAGCCAGAAATGTCCTTATTTCTTCTTTTCTGCCACTCAAAAGCTGAACATCTATGCTTTTATCACTTACCTTAAGAAACTGCAATTACATTAAAATCCCTGTGCTGACTACTAACATTTAATATAGTTGTGAGAAGCTGAATAGTGGCTCCTCTTTCCCAGATACTCATAATCTAATCCCTGGAATCAGCAAATGTTACCTTATTGCAAAGACTGCAGATGAGATTAATTTAAGGATGGTCAGATGGGGAGATTATTTTGGATTATTCATGTGGGTTCAAATGCAATCACAAGTGTGAGAAAAAAGGGAAAATGAGAGAAGAAAATTTCACACAGAAGAGAAGGCAATGTAACCCCTGAAGGAAGAGATTGGAGCAAAGCAACTGCAAGTCAAGGAGTAGCAGCAGCCATCAGGAGCTGGAAGAAGTAAGAACATATTCTCCTCTAGAAATTCCAAAGGGAGAATGGCCTTGCCTACACTTTGATTTTAGCCCTTTGAAAGTTGTTTTGGATTTCTGGCCTCCAGAACTTAAAGAGAATAAATTTATGTTGTTTTAAGGCACTAAGATGTGGTAATTTGTTAAAGCAGCCATAGGAAGCTAGATCAATGCTGTTGTGGTCTAGTATTTTATTTCAGTCATTTTTTCTTTATTTTTAAATTTAGAAACAGTAAAATTCACTGTTTTTGATGTACATTTCTATGGGTTTTGACAAACCTGTAGACTTGTAATCATCACTATAATCAACAAATTGGACTGTTGAGAAAGAGCAAAACTGGAGGCATCAAACTTCCTTTGTAACTTCAAACTATATTACAAAGCTATAGTAATCAACACAGAATGGAACTAGCATAAAAACAGATACATGAACAGAATAGAGAGCCCAGAAGTAAACCCATGCATATATGATCAATTTATGACAAAGGAATCAAGAATATACAATGGGTAAAGGACAGTCTCTTTAATAAATGGTACTAGGAAAGCTGGACAGCCTCATGCAGAAGAATAGAACTGGGCTATGATCTTACACTGTACAACATATTCAACTCAAAATACATTAAAGATTTGAATGTAAAATCTGAAACCATAAAACTCCTAGAAGAAAATAGAGGAGTAAGCTCCTATTACACCTAGCTAAATATATAGGAGTGGAATTTCTGGGCTGTATGGTAAGTGTATGTTTAACTTTATAAGAAGCTATCAACTGTTTTCTAAAGTGGATATACTATTTTGCATTCACACCAACGATGTTTGAGAGTGCCTATTATTCTACATCCTTTCCAGTACTTGGTATTGCCATTTAAAAATATTTTTGTATTTTAGTTTAGTTATTCTGATTCTTGTATAGTGGTATCTCATTGTGGTTTTTATTCACATTTCCCTAATGACTAATCATGCTAAGCATATTTTTCATGTGCTTGTTTTCCATCCATACATATTATTTTATGAGATGTTTGTTGAAACATTTTCAACTGTTTTAATTGGGTTGTTTTCTTAATTTTGAGTTTTGAGAACCCTTTATATATTTTGACACAGACCTTTGTCAGTGATTTGCAAAAATTCTCTCTTGGTCGGATTTTCCCCATTGACTTGAATGTCTTTTGTAGAGCAAGTTGTAATTCTGATCAATCCCAATTTATATATATTTTTTCTTTTCAGATCATGGTTTTGGTGTCATGCCTAAGAACTCATTGCCTAACCCAAGTTCACAAAGATTTTCTCCCACATTTTCTTTTAAAAGTTTTATAGGTAGCATTTCCCATGTAAGTTTATTTTTTATATTGAATAGGTTTTTGTATAAGATGTGAAGTGTATGTTGAGGCTTTTGTTTTATTTGGTATTTGCATGTTGATGCCCATTTGCTCCAATTGTTGAGACTATCCTTTCTCCATTGAATTGCCTGTGTGCTCGTTTGTCAAAAATAAATTGCCCTATTTGTGTGGATCTATATCTGGACTCTGTTCTTTTCTGTGAATCTATATATCCATCTTTTTGCCAAAAGCAAACTGTCTTGATTTCTTTATCTTTACAGTAAGTCTTAGAATCAGACTGTTATTTGATTATTCCTCTACCTTTGTTCTTTTTCCAGATTGTTTTGACTATTCTAGTTCCTCTGCTTTGCACATACATTTTTAAATTAGTGTGTTGATATCTATAAAAGAGCCTGCTGGAGTTTTGACTTGGGTTTCATTGAATCTATGGATCAATTTGGGAGGAGTTGACATTTAACAATATTTCTTCTTCCCGAACTTGTTTTTTAACTTCAAATAAGTCAGGATTTTAAATTATTTTTATAGTTAAAAACTATCTAGATATTTCTACATTTTTCTAATTATTTGTCCACCATTTTCTCCTATATATTATTCTTTGCTTCTCTATTAAATATCCTTGCTTCTGAAGTACATTCTTCCATGGGAGTGTCAGCAAGCAAAAGTCTCTAATTCTAATATTTGTGAGAGATATCTTTCTTTCATCCCCATTTTTACCTAATAACTTAGCTAATATAAAATTGCAGGATAATTTTTCTTTTATGCATTGGTAATATCATATCCGAGTCTTCTATCATCTAAGCCTCACAGTTTTCTCTATCCTTTTTTCTCTGCTTTGTTTTTGGTGTTCTGCATTGTCATCATCATGTATCTAGATATAATTTAAATTTTTTTCTCTTGTTTAGGAATCATGATTCAAGAATTTGTGGATTTATGTCTTTAATTAATTCTGGGAAATTCTTGGTCATTATTTCTTCATTTATTGCTTCACCCTCTTTCTCTATATTATTTTAGAAGATTGTGTAGGTGCATGTGTATGTGTGTATACATATGCATGTGTAGTTTTAACCTCTCATATTTTCTTTATACAGGATTGTCTGGGCAATTCCTTCAGATACCTTTTTCAATTTACTAATTCTTTTGTCATTTCATCTGTTTCTATCCTATCCATTATTTTTATTTTATTATAGTTTTCATTTCTGGAGTGTCTCTTGGTTATTTAAAAAGCTGATTGTTCATTTTGCATATTGTTTTGTTCTTAGGGATTTTCATTCATTCATTTTTTTGTCATTATTTTGTGCTAATTTTTTTCAAATATTTTTAGACTGCTGTATTGTATAAATTTTCTATGGGTTCTTTTCCTGTTGTGTAATCCATCTGCTGACTGATTCATATGACTTTTCTCCAGGTGAATTTTATAACTTTTCTTTGGGAGATAATAATTGGGAAAGCTTTTTCAGTTGTTGGGGTATCATCTCTATGAGATCAGTTTTTATGTAGTTTTCTATTCTTTGATCCCCAAATATCTGCACAAAGCCAAGGTCTGTGGTTTTGATATCTCAGAGGAGATTTTGTTTTCTTCCACATACCCTATACAGAGAGTAGATTTTTTTTTCTACCTCATCATTTCTACCTTACCCCCTATCCTTTCTTCCATAGATCCCCAGCATTGCATCAGCTCCCATGGTGACTCCTCTTTGTTTACAGACCTAAGCATTTTCCTTCATTTTGTTTACAAGCTCAGGTATTTATTTCAAACATTTTGTTGTTGTTAAATGCTTATGTATTGTTAATTCTTGAGAGAGGTGAACTTTACTGTTAGCATGGTCTTCCACCTTGCTTGAAGAAATCTTGTAGTTTATTATTTACTTGTCTACCCTACTCTACCTCTTCTTCACCATAAATGCCATTTCTTATTTTTTCTTCCATAATAAGTGTAGTATTTATGTGTAGTAGATGCCAAAAATTGCTTGTGGAAGGAATGAATGGTAATGAAGTGTGTTTTTCAGGATTCTCTGGTAGAATGGAGGGTAAGTTATTTCTAGAACTGTAGGATAAACATAAGAGTAAATATATCATTTTGTTGAGGTTAAATTCTGTTTGTCTCCCCAGATTCATTCTCTCTGCCCTTTTCTGCCCTGCTCTGAGTTCTGAGGAGGCTAACCTCCATGACTGAGTCATCTAGGCTCCCTGGTTCTCTGGCTCCACCAATGTTAGATTAATGAGAAACACCAGTAGAACAATAAAAAACAAGAAAAGAAACAGGTTAGAGCAGGGTTTCTCAAAGTTTAATATACATACCAATTACCTGGGGATCTTTTTGAAATGAAAATTCGGATTCATTAGGTCTGAGGTGGGGTCCATGATTCACCATTTCTGCCCAACTCCAAGGTCATTGCTGTTGGTTTTCTGAGGACCACTCTATAAGTAGCACTGGTTAAAGTATTTTTTTCTTATTCTCTCCTTTCCTTGGGTACCTGCATTCTGGCACTGGCTGCATCCATCCCTCTTTGATAGTTGCTCTTTCCTTTGGCTATACATTAAAATCATCTATACAGTTTTTGAAAACCTGATGCCCTGGCTATATCCCAGATTCTCTGGGATTAAATCAGAATCTCTGGGGGTGGGACCTAGGTGTCAGTAATTTTAAAGCTCCCGTGTGCAGCCACGTTTGAGAATAATGGATGGATCTTTGACTAGAGCTTTCTGTTGGGTGGCACCTCTTTCATGGCTACAACTCTCCAAAGGCTATTATAACTCTGTTTCCCTCACTCCTTGCCCCCTTCGGGTCAATGTCTAGTAGTGGCTTCTGTTTTTTGAGTAGCTTCTAGTTACTGAGTGTTTCAATATCCTATTTTGGTTCCCTGAACCCTATTGTCTAGAAACAGTGCTTTTAATGTTATTTTTAAACTCCCTACTCTCTCCTGCTAAGATTCTGTTGATATACTAAGATAAGAAATTTGATTTTTGTTTTGTAAGTAATTGGGAAACTAGTGTAATCTTAGGAATAGTGAGTGTCAAATTCAGAATTAGGGATTAGTTATTGCTTCCAAATGAAACTTCATTTCACATACTTTAAATTAGAAGTATTGAATTTTACTATAAGGTGCCAAGCTCAAGCTTTTTTGATGTAACCATTCTGCTAACAGTATGATTTAGGCTAATGCTAACTTTCTTTGAAATTACAAAAAGAATAATTCAGTTTCTAATGATATTGTTCTTTAGCCATGATGTAGCCATAATTTAACCTGTAGATCAGATTGATTTCTTCCTTATTAGGATTTTCTTGAACTTTCACCTCTACTTAAAAGCTGACCCAAGTTGCAGTGCTATTGGTATCTTGTTTTTCTTTGGAAGGTATTGGCAATTCCATCACTTTGTGACCCATTTACAGTGTCGTCACTTGAAATAGTGAATTTGAATTTATCTTTTCTTAAGTATTCTCCATTTCCTTAGAATTCACATTTAAAGAACTCCCTGGATATTCCAACTAAATTGCCATTTTTAAGAGGCTCTCCATCTCAATTTCTCAACTCTCTACTAATAATCCTGCCTTTAATCCTAGCAAAGGACTTTTCCCTACAAAAGACCCCTAAATCATCATCATTCCCTAGGAGAAAATTATTCTCTAATCTTCTTCTCAATTTCTTGTAAACATTGGGTCTCTGACCTCTACCCAGAGAGCCGTTAGCCTTTGTCTCTTCTTCCATATGAATGGGCTTTTGCAATCAGACTTGAGTGTAATCTTGAACTGAACTCAAGTGAATAAGTGATTTCTACCCTGCTGTTGTATCACAACTCTGTAGTGGAAAAAAAGGTTTGTAATTTGTTTCACTACTGAGAATAGGGCAAGGGTTCACTGCTACTAATCCTACTGTAGAGCTCTGCCCATTTTTAAGATGGGAGTAAAAAAAATCAACGTAAGAAAGTGGCTTTTGAATGAAGCTGTTTTGTAGCCTCAGCTACAGATTTAGATGCCCCAGTTCACCCATTTGGGAATATTCTCTTGCTATAATTTCCTCCTTTCTTTTCATAAGAGTGGAGAGACAAGGAGGGTCAATTAGAAGTTTGGCTGTAACATGATGGCAAATAATCATGTTAGCAGGTAACTTCTCTTTTCTGTGATAGAATTGCTTTGAGAATATTTCAGAAAATATTTTATTGGGGCATCCCAGAAAAAGAGATATGTATAAGACATATCTTTCCCATGCCTTTTTGGAGCTATTTATTCTTAAAGTATCTGCTTGCCACCATATAGATGCAATCTGAGAGAATGAAAAATTAAGAACAGTGCGCACTGTGAAAGAAAATGAGCTTCTTAGGCATTAGTGGACTTGTAAATATGTGGATTTTTTTGTGGGTTAATTCAAGTGGTAATAAAAAAAGATAAGAGAATTTATCTGAATGTCTTTATTCTTATACTCATCAACCAAATTCTGCACATTAGTTCAGAAATAAAGAACCTTTAACCAATTATAAACACCTCTATTCTAATTACTTAGATTGAAGTACTTCTAAGGATTATATCTAGGCATGCAGTTATTGAAATGAATGCTTTTGTAAGGGTTTTTTTTCTACAATGTTTTCAAATTTTTTCCTTTTAAAAAAAACTTAGAAATGCTTCAGGTTTTTTGAGATGTTCTTACAGCTATTTAGGGTCAACAGATTGATGAGTAACATGCTAATGGATCACCTGGTTCCCCAATTTGTCCTTCATATTCTGTGATGCAGTTCCAGATTTCTAAGAGAACAGTGAAAATACACTCACACCAACCACCCCTAATAAAGGAAGCCCAAGAAGGCAGCACAAATTCCAAACAACCATCCATACAAATCCATTGGCTTTGGAATGATGTCTGCTCTCTTAATTAAGTTTTGCTAGAAACCACTATTAAGAGCAGCTTGCCAAGGAAAGATGAAGCAATTGGTTCAAAATAAAAGAAATTAAGAGAAATGACAACTAAATGCAACGTATGATGTAAGATGTTTTTGGCTATAAAAACATTATTATTGGAATACTTGGCTAACCTATTATTGTATGTTTTGTAAGTTTTCTAGAAAGGAAATATTTTTAATTCCATGATTTATTATTGAAAAGCCAGTCAATTCATCAAACAAGCCAGATGATACAGACTTCTATGTTCCATGTAAACAAGTCATAGAAATGCAGATTCCCAGAGCAATAGTCACAGTCACATTTATTTTCTGAGGTAATATTTTAGAAAGGGGCATGTGTGATAAAGAAAATGAAGGAGTTTTGACTATGGAATGGAAGTAATGATATTTACCTTATTCAAAAGTGATAGTGAGAATTGAATAAGCCTACCATATTTGAAGCTCAAAGAATAGTGGTTAGCAGGTAGTAAGTTCCCAGTGATTGTTAACAATAGCAGTGCTAACAATAATTATTCCTTTTTTTGGCTATTATTGCTTTGAGACTTACTATCTCAATTTTAAATTGTTTTTATTTTAAGTAACAGATTCTTTGAGAAACAAATGAACACTGCCAATGAATTCAACTTCATGAGAGTTTTTGGCTGTAAACATTATTACTTTAAGTTCTTAGATGAAAATTTGACTTTCTATGCATTACCTGCTCGCACCTTTTGACCACCATATGGATACCAAGTCCAACAGCAAAATTTAAAATTTTGAAGGACAGCACAGTGTAATGTGGCACTTATCAAATTGTGGATCATGTAACAATTATGGGTTATGAGACCAATAGAGTGGAGTTGCAATCATAATTTTGAGGACATGAACTATAATAGAATAGGATGCATAAAATCAAAGTACATGGTATGTATAAAGGTGAAGTATTGTTTCCTGAAGCTTTGTTTCCATAACATGTGTGTTGAGGTATATATAAAATGTATTTCTCACTGAGTTTTGGTCATTGGTATGCTGAAAAAACATAGGTTCCCTAGCAAGGAGATTGGGCTCCACATATCTAACTCATTGGCCTGTTATCTGGAAAAGAGCATTTAACTGCCTATAAGGTACTAGGAATTCAGAACAATGTCCCTTCTTTCCTACATCTGCCCACAGGCTCCCTTTGTCCCTTCCCCATGTGGACATGAACTTACGAAACCACAGAATAAAGAGGCACTGAAATTAGCAAACAAAATATCTTCAAATGAACAGATACAATGGTTTTAGATATTATATATTCATGTAAGATTGAAACACCAGGAGCATATTGAGTGATCTGGGTCCTGAAGCAAGGAAAATCAGTTATATTTAAACTACAATAAATAGTATCTCCCTTGTTCTTCATAGCTAAGAAATTGCTCTGGCCTTACTCTTCAAACAACAGGTATTTGGTTAGAACCATTGATTGCCATCAGTTTGGTTACCTCAGCAGAACAACGCACCATCCATTACAAATGGGTGCTGTGAAGGCAGTGGGCCACTTGGCCCACTGAGCAGCCGGCTGATTGAGCATATCAAATGCCACCTGGCTATGTGCACTGAGGCCATTGAGTCACATAGACTCCTCCTGTCAGAGGTGAAGGAGGAGGACAAGGGGATAAGTGCATTATCACACGGTGACCATCACAGTCCACAGAGAGTCCGCATCACCACAGGAAGAGATCCTTTGTTTTCCTCGAAGTCCCATGCTTTTATTCAGTATTACTCACCTTAACTCCTTATTTACTGTGCGGAATGCTCCTGTGAATCCCAGGGAGAAGAAAAAAAAATGTATTCCATTTCATTGACACAATATTAAACAAAAAAAGAGGCTGCTTCTCCTCTTTCCTTTCTTCTCTCCCCACTTCCTTTTCCTCTTCCTTTTCCCTCCCTCTCCTCTTTCATTTCTTCCATAAAACTTGTATTTTTTTGCCATAACCTAGAGAAACTGCTGAGTTAGTCAAGACAGTAAATTGAAGGAGGCCCTTTTACCTCTAGAAAAATCTGAGAGCATCCTTCTGCCACTGAGCCGGCACCCATGGCAGGATGAGTGCTACTGTTAAGGGGAAGGCAGGAAAGTACATTATCACTTCAGAGCTGTCATTAGCAGAGGGTTTCACTGTGAACTACAGCATTCAGAGAAAACAGGCAGGAGGGAAAAGGGGAGGGGGGCAGCTGGGGAGGGAGGGAAATAAAAAGCAAGATTTTTAGTTGCTTAAGAGGCAGACCAGAATGTTGGTGATGTTAATAGTAGAGGAATTCAGTATGAACACAAAGTGTAATACTGCTTCCTTTTTTTAAAGGTGATTAAGATAGACACCTCTTCTGTTATCCTGTAGGTACATATTTGGAAAAATACAGGCTTAGCCACACCTGGAAGCTTCAGCTAATCAATTTATGTGCATCCTAAACCTGTCAGGACAAGGTCCCTATTTAGTTTATAAACTTAAAGATGTTTATTTTGATTCACTGAAATCCCAAAGAGGTCATTTCATTTCATTTCATTTCATTTCATTTCATTTCATTTCATTTCATTTCATTTCTTCTTGCTGCTTGTTGAAGAAATTCACTTTAAGACTTTTTATAAATTTTAAAATTGATTTAAATAAATCATTTATCTAATAACTTAAATTATAGCTATAAAGTGGCTAAAGATGTGAGACTGCTTCAAACTTCTTAGTTCACTGCCAAGTGCTGTGTTTAAGTATTATCATCACCATGTTATAATGGGAGAATATTGCTGTAGGCAAAGAGTCAATGTTCAGAATTTGGGGTTTTGCTTTCTTCATCCCATATACCCGGATTGCTTAGCACAGACACTAAGCTCCTAACTGTAGTAGTTATAATCATTTTTATCTGTTTCTTAGAAGTCTGTGTTCTATCTGGATTCTGTTGTGCAGCATATCGGATAAGCAGATCCCTAATGAGTTTAAAGTCGGCTAGTTAGTTCCTGGATGTGTAGCAGGCGCTTGCTAATCCAGTTATAGGTAGCAGGTTACTCATTCTTCCCCTTTCTATCTTCCACTCTGCCTCTACTAAGGCTTCTAATTTTACTGTTGAACCATCTACCTTTTAGCAATAGAGAAATCATTATTATTATTTTTTTAAATCAACAGTGGTAAGAGTAATTCTAAGCAAATTCTAAGTAATTCTAAGTAAGCAGTGTTACAAAAAAAAGCAAACACTATGAAATAGCTGTTCTACTGTTCCCTACAGGACCATCTATTTTCCCAACAAAAAAATCTAGTGCTTCCCTGAGTTATTTTTTAAAGGGCTCAAGCAGTCTTTCAGATAATCAGACTTCATTGCTGTGAAATTTCATCAAAGTGTACTCAATCCTTAAACTCATATCTGGGTCCATTTTGCCAATCAGATAAAACTTCCTAGGCTTTTTCCTAGAGGCATGAGGGTTAACTTGATCTTATTGCATTGCAAAAGATTTTGTGCTACAAACCATTTTTCTTATAAGCTATTTGTTGTGATAGGAGAATTCCAGACAGGCTCCTTGTTAGAATAGATTTAGGGTGGGACAGCTTGCTCTGCTTTGTCACTTTGATGAAATGAAAATTCCTAGACATTCTTACAAGTTAACTGCAGAAACAATGAAGAGGCAAGAAATGATTTTAGCAAAAAAGAAATTAGCATCTTAGTAAGAAAAAATGTTATTTCTCATGAACAGACCAACAAATAAAATTAAAAAAAAAAAAGGAAAAAAGAAAACAACCCCCAGGAAACTCCTAATTGGAAGCACTGAGTTCATTTGTTTTAAGACTATCACTTGCTTCTTTTCTTTTTTTGGGCATAGAGGTTGAAGCCAACTGATTCCTGTCTTTTCTCTTTTGTAAAGGTCAGCCACCCAACGCATGCCTATTCGTGTCACACCACACAAACAGCCTTTGCGTCAAAAAAGCACTAGGTGGTGCCCATTTTCTTTGCCGGTGAAAGAGCTAGCTTTTCCCCAAGGGAGTCACTCCAGGGAAGTTCATCAGCCCCCAGCCCCACACAGTGTGGTCTCCTCCTCTAACAGATGACCAGAAACATGGTGTCACATTCTGTTATTTCCCTAAAGCATCCTGGGGCTTGCCTGTTTTAGGACAGAGATTTAGTTTGGGAAGACAGTGTTTTTAAATGCGAAGGTAGGAGTGGAAGGTTGGTAGTGGAAAAAGCTTTAAATATTCCCTTTGAAATGAAAGATAAGAGGAATAAAGGCTGCAACCCTGCCATCTGTGTCTGTAAAAAAGTCATGGTATATAGTATCTTTGCCAAGGCTTTCCTTTTGCCAAATCATCCAGATAATGTAATCGATGTACTAGTTTAATTTTACCCCTTTTTACCAATAATCAAACTGTAAAAATAATAAAAGAAAATAAAGGTTCATCTTAAATTTCAATTTGCCTCCTCATGAAAATAATTCTTCGTCAAATGAAATATGGTTAAACTGAAGATTTTGCATGATCTGTTCAACCCCGTATCTACTATTTGAAGAGGTGGCTTTCTACGCTGAGTTTGTTCCTTAAAAATAAATCTTATTAGGCACGCTTAACAGATTGTTCCTTTGTGTGCAAGGAGAGCAAATAACTGGCTAAGAAGATGTTTTCTTCAGGATAATTTTATCCAGGCAATATGCCCTTCAGATTTGTTTTAGAATTTAGAAACATTTAGAAAGCATTTGTTCTGGCAGCAGCAATTCAGGCACAATCATACTATTGCCACAGAGTGTGAAAAGAAGAAAAGATTTTTCCTAGTCGATTTTTTCCTCTTTCAAATAGGTGAAGCAATTGTCTATCTATGACCTACTCTCTGAAATTTGGCTGCCTGGGGTTAGTTTGTTCAAATGTTTACTTTGTTGTAAGAACATAGGAAAATAGTTTTTTGAATGCCCAGAAGTAGACTCTTGCAGTAAAACCCTAATCTTGTTCCTTAGTTGGTGAACCATACTCCAAAATAAAGGGGAAATAAAGACTATTAGTAGTTTTATAAAGTTGAACTAAGAAAAAAGCCTTATTATGAAACTACGAGAATTATTTCTGTGCTCTGGCTGCCCTGTCATATGTCATGACATGTGGCAGGTTGACTGCTCATTAATTCTATTTATATCAGTATGATAATCCACCCCACTGAGTACACATGTGTTAAAATATTCATAAATTATGTTTATTGTGAACAAATATACACTAAATGCCAAAAGAAGACCATTATTTAAAGACAAAACTAGTCAACAATCAAACAAGCATAGCCTTTTTCCTGTCAGTCCACTACATTATGTTTTATCAAATTTACATTAATTGCCTCTCCTTCCGGTGCTTCGCAGGGAATGTTTATCTTTTGTTTTCAAACTGTGTGCAAGAAATAGATCTCATTGAAAGGAACAGACTTGGAAAACAAAAGATGTTACATTTAATTTTTCCCCATTTTTACGTGTCACTTCCTTCTAATGACAAATGCACTTCTGGTCTCCAAAATTGTTAAAAACATGTCATTTGAACCCTATTGCAGACTTGAATTGAATTTGAGGGTGCTGGGTGTTTGATGAAATCATGGTCCAAATTAGATAAAGTAGGTAATTTCTTGATAAAAGGCTGAACAACTTTAAGTTTATGCAGATCTTGCAAACAAATACACAAAGGATGGTTAAGAAAATCTAGAACATTGAGAATTGAAGCCAATAATTAAAATATGCTGTAGCACACTGTATTTTAGAACGTATTACTTCCAAGGGAAACAATCCTGAACTGCTACTCTATTTTGAGTGATTTCAGGAAGTTGAAAAAGTTGAGGTGATTATTCTTTTTATAAGCTGCCTGCGCAGTTACAGGTCACAGTTGAAAAGTTTGAATTCCTTGTCAAAATCCAAAGTGGTTTTAGCTCATATATATTGCCTAACTTACCCAATTCATCATATTCTGAATTAATGCCATGAAAACATCCAGGATTATTAATTATTAAGACCACACTTTAAGTATGACTAAAATACCACTCATTTAAAAAAGTGAACTAAATAGTCTATTTGCAACACTCTCTAGGAAGTTGTAAATTTTCAAAACTTTAATTATACTTAGAGGGACAATTTCTTTCTGGAGAGAAATGACAAATGGTGAGTAAAACAAAGTAGGAAATCCTGATTTTATTTCATTGTTATTGCATGTTTCCTTTAGAGAGAGCAGAGAAGGACACAACAGTGAAAATGAAATACTTTTCTCATGTTGCCAACACTTGGCTGCAGAAGTGAATCATCTCCCTTGAACTGCATGTTAACTTCAGGTAAGATTTTCATTTCTTTTTGTTGTTGTTAATTTCAGCTTTATTGAAGTATAATTGACAAATAAAATTGTAAGATAAAGTGTACATAATGGTGATTTGATGATATATGTATGCATTGTGAAAGGATTTCCCCCCACCTAGTTAACCAACACATACATTGCCTCACATATTTATTTTTTTTTGTATGTGTTTGAGAACATTTAAGTTCTCTCTTAGCAAATTTTCAGTATAACACAGTGTCATCTATAGTCATCATGTTTTACATTAGATCTTCAGACCTTGTCCATTTAGAGCTGAAAGTTAGCACCCTTTTACCAACCTCTCCCTATTCCCCCCTCCACCCTCCATCCATTTTTGTACTCTTTGTTTCTATGAGTATGGCTTTTCAAAATTTAAATATTACTTTTTGTGCATTCTACAAAGAGGTAAGATTTTCTATACAGTGATACTTCACAGAATGTTTCACTTTCCACTTTCCTTGGAAGAAGAATTTCTTTATTTATAATCCCTTTAAAGAAATTTATAGATATGGAAATCTATCTTAAAGAAATAATTCAAAATGTGGAAGAAGCCATAAGTAAAAAAAGTTGCCTTCATGGTATTTATAATAACAAATATTGGTAGGTATTTTAATATCTAAAAATGGAAGCATGGTTAGAAAAATGATAACACTTGATGAAATATTATGCAGTCAATAAAAATTATGGGCACATAGCAGGGGAATTCTGTAATAAAATAATAAGTGAGTTAAAGTCAGAATACAAAAGTAGGGTATACAATGATTATAATAATTTTAGGACATGCAAATAAACACTAAAAGAAGATACACAAAAATGCAAATCATCATGTTAAGGAGTGAAACTGACTTTTTGTCCTGTTTTCAAACTTACATTATGCTGTCTAAGATAAAATAAAATACATTTTAAAATTTCAAAGAAATTATTTATTTAGAAGAAGTTAGTAGTGAATTTACATTTTTTTCTTTAGTATCATAAATAATCACGACAGATGTTTGAGGAGAAAAATTAGACAACTCTCACTCCCAAAAGTGAACTTGGAAACTGGTATTCCAATGTGTGGTTTTTTACAGTCAAACCGAATTTGTTTTTTACTGAATTACCATGCACATATATTGTATTAGAATCCCCTCATTTTAAAATATTTCCCTGCTTATTATATTCAGCTTCAAACCACTGTCTTTTCAGCTATCAGTTCTCAAAAACCCTGAACAACCATTTCAGAAGAACAAAACGAAATATAAAACACATATCAGAACACCACCCAAACCTCTTATGAAGCTCCCTGCAAAGTTTGAGATTTACTTTCATGTGAATCTTGGCCTCTGTACAGCACTGCTACACAATCATTTTCATTTGAGATTTGAACATATTGGAAGAACTATAGCCTTCCTTCCTTTTATTCTGTCATTTCCCCCCCTGGAAGTGATGGGCATATGGCAGGCACCCTCCCTGGATTCTCAAACAACAGGAGGGACCTGATTTCAATTCCTACATCCTGTCATCAGTGACTCTCGGGATTTTTTGTTCTTGCAAGGCTAAAGATGTGATTCGAATTTGCCATACAGACAGAGCTTAATGCGATGCCATTTTTACCACTGGAGCCCTCAATCAGTTAATTAAACATGATATAAATCACCGTGTGTATTTGTAAAGTAAGATTAATATGGCAAAGTCAAAGTAAATGAGGGATTGTCCCTATCCTAGGAGTGTGAATCACACATAGGAAGATCACACTTTTGGAAACACAATACTTTTGAGCAGGTTTTGTTGGTTTAATCCCTCAGACTTCTTTGTGCAACTCGAAACCTGGTGCTGTCATCTTTAGCCAAAATTTCAGCTGTAACTTCCTCAGCTTTCACCCCATTAATGAAATCAGCATTCACAATACTTAAGAAAGATCAAACCTTTCAGTGGACCACAGGCCAGCCACTTACCACCTGGGACAGCAGAAACATGTTTAATAAATATATCATTTTGCTTTAATATGATGAATTTCCCCAGTCTTACCTCCCACCCCCGCTTCTTTTTTTCTTTTCTGGGGAGCTAAGGGCTACCCCTAAGCTGCACATTCCATCACTGTGGTCAGGTTTATAGCCTTAATAAAAGGATTTTCCCCTTTCACGTGCTAGGGAACCTTGTTAAGCCAGAGCAATTATAGAAACACAAGATAGGTGCTCTGCAAAGATCAAAGCTCACCTAGAGACAGCTCTGTAGGAATTTGGAGCGCTCTTTGAAAAGCGCTCAGTTTACAAAGTATCGAGGTATTAAACCCCAGGAATAAAAAAAAAGAGTGTAGTTTCAAATAATGTTTAAAGTCTGACAGTGGTTAATGTGGGACCTCCTTCAGCCACTCGGTGTATTATTCCTAATATCTATTCACGGCATATCTATAATAGCTCCAAAGGAACCATTATGCTTAGAAGACATACGCATATGATGGATCCTTAATACCAAATACATTACCTACTCAGTAGGTACATTTTAACTTCAATATCCTAGCTCAGGGGAAGGGTGTGAAAATGGCCTGTAAATTTCTTTAGAAGGAAAAAAAAAATGCAGCGTGGCTGGGTCTTATACTTTGTGACTCACTCAGTGGGATCCCTGGAGGCTGTGCAAGGTGACAACAACACTCACCCTTTGGAGTTACTGCATAACTCACCCAACTGCAATTGGGTGTTGACGCTCCCAGTCTTAGGTGTTGTAATATCTCCTCTCTAGATTGCATCGTGTGTGTGTACACGTACGTACGTACGTACGTGTACACACACACACACACACACACACACCCCGCCCCCATGCTTGTACATTCCTTTTCAGAATAACATTGATAAGCCCTGAGTGGTTTAAACATAACCCTGTGGCTATGAGAGCTTTCAGGTGACAAAGGATTTGGAGATTTCTTTTTCTATTTGGCTCTCTGCAAGCCAAATGATTTCTTTTGTGTGCAGCATCTTAGTAAGACAGAGCCATGTAAATGGGCTCAGCCTGGGATTTTGAATTCCATGCTTCACTTTAGGAAAATGAGTTATTTAAAAGGCAGTTATTGCCAGGAACATTTTGATACCAATTTAGAGAACCCCATTTGGGGTTTTTGGTGTCCAGTAGTTTTAGCTTTGAAAAATGCAGATATTAAATGTAAAACTCTCTTTTTACATCAGCATATCCATTTTCAAGAGAACATTCTAATGATAAAAATAAGAGCTGATATTTATTGACTGCCTGTTATGTGCCAGGCTCTATGCCAAGCAAGTTACATGGAATATCTTTTTTAATCTTCATGAAAACTCTACCAGGTAGGTTCTATTATTATATTTATTTTATACACAAGGAGACTGTGGCACAGAGGGAATGTATAATTTTCTGAAGATCATACAGCTAGTAAAAGGTGAAGATGTGATTTTGATCTGGGTTACAAGACTCTAGAAGCCAAACTTTTACAGCTTCTTACTATCTGTTTTGAGGTTTATTTTCTGCTGTGACCTACAGTTTCTATTATAATTTCTTTTTATTTAGCAGTAACTTTTAGGAGTTGAAATTAAAGTTTAGAGAGTTGGTTTTTTTTTTCCAGATTAACTTTCTGCTTTTAATTTTGGTGTTAAATGGATAGTATAACTTCAAGTTTTGTGTTACTCATAATTTATTTTGGGAAATGACACACATCAAGATAAGCTAGGAGAGTTTCATGATAGTGAGCAACTTCGTGTGTGTGTATGTGTCTGTGTGTGCACACACATGCCTTGGAATCAACATTTCACAGTTCACCTAAGAAAATGTCATTATTGAAAGTAAAAACATTGAATTGTCTTGTTTGCCTTCTCTTTAGATAAAGTCTTTCATTTGACTAACCCAAGCTTCTGGCATTTTATCTAATGATGAAGATTGTTCCAGGTTTGGAAGTATTATGTTGCAATCTTAGTCAGATAGGCCTGAATTAGAATCTTAGATTCACCAATATTTGGTTCTGTAATCTTGAGTAACCTGGTAAATTCTATTAGGGTCAGCACACTATCATTGGTGAAATGAGAAAAATAATACCAATCATACATTGTTATGAGAACTAATATGGATAGCATATTTAATTCATATATACACATATATGTATATATAACACCTAGCTGAGGTCTATGGTGATTAAAGAAATGTTACTTTCCTCTCTCATCTCCTTGATTAAATTTATAATAGATCTGGTTGAAAAGGTTCCCCATTCTCCGTTAGAAAGGCTTTGGGAGTCCTGCTTTCACAGTCTGACACTTTATTAGAAAATAATTCTGAGGCTCTGATCAAGCTTGAGTATTTGTATCATCAGAAAATCCTTTAACCACCCCTGCCAGGACTGAAACTTAACACAGGGAAATTCCTTTTCTTGTCAGGACGTTGTGTGATCATTGGATATCAAGGGAACCCTTGAAACAGAAGGAAAAAAGTTCAATTTCAGTTTTTAGATTAGGATCATTGTGGCTTTTAAGAATTTTCTAGCTGTCTTTTGTGGATTGTCAGATCTCATTTGAACAAATATCTCAACCTGCGTCTGGGCAACAACATATGTCATCTTGCCCTTTAAGGCCTTGTCACCCACTGCTCCAAAACAGGCCACTTCCTCCTGAGGCCATGGAGATGTGGCCTGCTTGTTTGAATAGCCTCTAGCTTCTTTCTGGTATGTAATAAATATTAATAATTATGCAATCAATCAATCTGCCAGCTTTCATAAGCACTAAATTTCTTCCACAGTATAAAAACACACTTGACATTTTATTGAAATTCAAGAATTTTTGAGGAGTCATTTTTATCTTTGATCTGAGTATATGTCTACAGAAACATATATATATATATATATATACCAATATCATCTTAAAAGGGATGTTAATATCAAAAAAATGTTTATGCTGCCTCTTGAAATCTCCCATCTTTGCTTTCTTCACTTTTTCATAGTCATTTTTTTTCTACATGTAATAATACTTTCACTATTTTTAGGAGCATTCAACATGCAACATGACTATAAGATTAAGCCTTTTTAAAGATACCATTTTAGTGAACCATGAAAAGTTGGCCGTCACTGAATAATACATCAAGATCAGTCTGCTATTGTTTCTTATATAGACTCCTTTCTACTCTAGCAGAGCCTGTGTACATAGAGACACTTGGTACTTAGTCAGAACATATGCTTTCCTTCTGTGGTTGCCAGATTTAGCAAATAAAAATACATGGTTGCAGTTAAATTAGAGTTTCTAATAAACCATGAATAAATTTTAGTGTAGGTATGTCTCATGCAGTATTTGGGACATACTTACACTAAAATATTATTCATGGTTCATTAAAGTCCAATTTAATTGGGCTTCCTATATTTTATTTGGCAACTCTATACTTTCACCTCTTTAGTGAACAAAATAAACTCCATGATGCTTTTCTCAACTCTTCTGAGATTCAGTAACATGCCATTTGGTGGTGGTGGAAGGGGGTGCTCTGCCTTGGCATAAATGCTAGGAGGACTTTGAACCAAAGTTTGAGGACTGCATTGAAAGATAGCTTTGGTAGTCTGGAAGGGCTGATGATATCAAATAACTATCAAACCACAGACTGTAATTCTATGTTATGATTTGCTTTACTCCTCTTAAAGGGAAAAATGAAAATGACTTAATTAAAATAATCTAGAAAAGCAGATTACCTCTGGATATGTTATTTATTCATTATTCATTCTTTCCTCATTCAACAGATATTTACTGAAGGCCTACTATATATCAGGAACTGCATGGCAGTTATTAAAATATTTTTATATTTATGTTATACATATGTTCAGGTTCAAGTGCATCATGTGTACCTGGATTTTAATTGTGATGATTTTGAATAGCAATGGTTGCAGATGCCTAAGTCATGCTTCTTGCCTTCTAATCAAATGTCAGTGATAGACATTGAGAGTAGTCATTATACCTAATGATGTATATTTTATTTGAAGTCTCTTGGATTTACCTTTAAAAAATAGCTGTATACTTAGAGGATTATGTTTTATCAATATCCATATTTTTATAAGTATAGCTACATTTTTTAAGAGAACCTGTTTCTTCATAGCACTAAGTTAAATTATGATTCTTTCTATATTTTTAGGAACTGGAAGGTCAACATATTGTTTAGGTGTATCTGTCAGACATCAAAATGACTCCTATCAATTGTCCTTCTTAATTTTTAAGTCATTTTTACCCATTTTGAGGTTATGGGTAATCTTATATGTGTTTGATTGGATTCAGTCAAATAGACTGTAGTTTTTATAGTGCCTTGTAATTTTTTTCTTTACAATAAAAAGCCTTTTAAATCACTGCTACTGAGAATTACATTGAAAATACTTGTGATACTTTTAATGCCAGGATGTGAAAGCAAATTGATTGTAGGCAATTCTGTGCTTGAGCACCCTGGAGTAAGAATTACACTAGTAGCCCTGGAGACCTCCTGCTCTCTCAGAAAGGCTGTCTCTATGCTTAGATATCCTCTGGAAGAATAAAAAAAAAGAAAGGATTGCATAATTCTGATCAGAAATTGTATAAACACATTTTAATTCAGAGAAATAATTTTTGAGGGGGAAAAAAGCACCTCAAGAGACACTTATGTTTAATGTTTTTAATTTAGTAAAATGAGCTGCAAGGAAAGTATGTCATTTTTGCAATAAGCATTCGAACGTCTTCTAACAGTGATTTAAATGCAGATAACTTGCCAACTGGAGGGTGTGTCAGGTGTGGAGGGGCTTGGCTGGATCAGCAGATAAAATCCTCATGGACTTTTTACCTCTGACACCCTGGTCAGAGTGAGAAGTACTTTGCTTTTAACTGCAGCCTCTAGTGACACATACCTCAGTCAGCTTGAGGAGCAGTTGATGTGTTTTAGGAGTGAACTGAGACTATCATGCAAGCATTAAAGAGAATGAATTAATATTTTTGGGAGGGACCCTTGGTTAAGATTATGATCCCTTATGAGTCACTCTTGATTTTTCTTACTTAGATCTTCAAGGTAGAATGTTCAGGCAACCAGAGAGTTCTTGGCTTTTCAGTGAAAGCAAAAACCAGATGTGTCAGGTTTGATTTTAGCAGGCAGACTAGCTGCTTATGCTTGTTCCCTTCCCTTCCCAAGTTTAACAGGGGCAGATCTTGAGGGATGGGGCAAAGGTGGGAAATAAAGAGATGTGTCTGTTGATATGGACCATTAATACCTGAAGGGGCCAAAAGGGACAATCTGTAGACTAGTAGGCCTGGAGACAATATGGCTCTAAATAAAAGTCCAGTCCTCTTTTATGCAAGCACATTTCTGTCAAGGATATAGCCTTGAACTTCTAAAGGGAGCCTCCTAACAGTGGTCACACCTACTCAATGGGACCAATACCTCTTATCACCAATTCCTTTGGAGAAAGTGCCTCATCTAAGACCTTACCTCTGATTTGCATCCTCACCCAGGCACAGTTCCACCACCTGTCATTTACATCAGGTTACAGAGACTGACTTCTGTATAGAGGTAGTACCTGCAGAGGGGTGTAAGAGTGCAGACCCCAGAACCTGCTGCACACCTTCTCATCCCAGCTCTATCATTAATTATCTGTGCAACTTTAGGCAAATTATTTAACCACTCTGTCTCACTTCTTCATCTGAAAGATGGGAAGGGAGGATTGGTTAATATATACGAAGTCCTTGGTTACTACCAATATATGCATCTTCCCTAGTAGGCTGTTGAGACTCGCACGCTAAGGCTGTATGTTATTTTTGCCATCATATGTACTTAGAAAATAAAAGTATATGAACATGTGTAGGCAATGAGAGCATTTTTCACTTGTGTTTACTAGGATGATTGCTCCTGACCACAGTAAGGATCGGACCAACAACAAAAGCATAGAATCATTTAAGTCCTTAAGATAAAATATATGTAAATATTGCTCAAATGTGGGTTCTCAGGGATCATCTGACCCAGTATTTTCCCTGTGTAAATAACTGCAGCCCAGAGAACTGGGTCCCATAGCCAGGTATCAGCAGCCCCAGGACTAATTTCCATGTTCCTGCTCATCAAGTGCAGTGGCCATTCCATGATACCATACTAACTTTCAGTCTTTGTCACAAAATGGATTCAATACAATTAGGGGATTCTTCCTACTGTTTTCCATTTGAAATACATCTTCCTTTGTAAGTTTACTGAACCATCCTCCAGATTATCCATCTGTGTGTCCTGAAAACTGTCTGCCAAAATGGTGGGGTACATTGCCAACACCCAGTCTTCTCCAAAAGACAATGCCAATCATCATATCACTGATTAGTTACAACAGGCCTTGCCAACCTTTCTAATAGAGAATTGTTAAAATGTTTTACTTATGGGCCAAGCTTCACATTTTATCTTCCCACATTCTTAATATCAATTCTATTAGTCATCTCTCAGGAATAGTCACTTTGCTGCAAACACACCTTGTGAATTCTTACCACTATAGCTTTTTTCAAGTTGTGTCCCTTACATGGTACGGCCTTTCTGCTCCTACCCATCTTACAAGGGTCTGCTCAGTTTTACCCTTTCCATGGAGCCTTTATTAAATATCCCAGCTCATAGCTTGTTAGCTGAATCAGGTAAGGGTTAATGCCACACTCTAGTTTGATAAACTGGAGCCAGTAAATATCTATGATATCTTGTTGTTCTTTTATGAATATTGCTCAGCCTAGACCTCTGCTCTTTTAGGCCAGAGCTCAGTGTGCTTCTACATGCCATCTGGCCATCTGCATTATGGACTAATGCAACTTCTTGTTGTCTGGTCTTCCTGAGAGTGCATTATATAGATTACAGTTCATTTAGAATGCAGCTGCTGGGGTCGTGACTCACACAGAGATTAATCATTACGCCTGGGTTAGCTTCATTACTTTGACTACCCATTACATCTTCCCAAGATTATAAAATGCTGCTTTTAACTCACAAGTCCTACACTAGCATCCACTTACCTCCAAGACACACATTTACGCTGTTTTCTTTGGTATTATCAGGTCACTGGAAATTGCTAGTATAAGCTTTGACTTTACACATTAAGTCATGCTGAAGCTTTCTGGCATCAGATTGAGTAACATGTCTAGAAAAGAAAGTATATCATGTGTTTTATTATAAATAATATAAAATTTTATAGAGCACATATAAAGGCTGGGATGAAAATGTTAATGAAAGAACCAAGCTTTCCTTTAAAATAATAATGTTATCACAAAAATATTAAAGATTGTTCTGCAATTGTGGAGCTACTAATTAAAATACTGCCACACTAGGGCAAGCCATCTTTATTTTCTATGTCATTATTCCATTCTCTGCATCTTGTGCTTTAGCTCAACCCTGAAAAAAAAAGAAAGGACTCTACAGAGAAATGTTGCTACTGCTCCCAGTACACAGTGCACATAGTAGAAAAATTAAGGAAGGAGATATTTACCAACAAAAAGTTGTTGCATAAATTCAGCTAATAGAAAAGAATAAGAATGCAAATAGAGATGGACTCAATTTCCCAAAATCTATATCCATGTGAGGTTTTCCCAGGAACTAAAAGAAGAAAAGGTTTATGTAATGAAAATTCTGAAGGACAATTGAGGAAGTATGCTTGACACACTTTTCCAATTGTATTTCCTGACAATTATATTTTAAGGAACTTAAAATTAAATCTTAAATATATGTGACATATGTGTGGACCTTACAGATGTTGTGAGTGATTATATTTAAAAGCAAAAGTTGCATGTTAGAGTTTTAACCCTTGTATGAAATTTTGAACATCCTATTTTCTTAGAACTTAAACTTACCTATGATTCTTGGTGCAGTTAATGAAGATGAACTTGCTTCTAACTGATCTAAAAAATGTGTGAGGTCTTCATAAAACATAACTGGCAAGTAAATAGAAAATTGTTAATAATAACAAAAGTAAAGAAAGGATTTATTCTATGTCAGGTATTATTTTAAGCACTTTATATAGAGTAACTTGTTTAACCCTCACTATACCTATGTGAGGTTGGTATTATTATTAATCTTCATTTTACAGATGAAAATTGGAGGCTCAGAGGGATCAAGAAACTTGGCCAGGTACAAAGTAAATGCTGGCACCAGGATTAAAGCCCAGCTGGTCTGGCTCCTGAATCCATGTTTATAACCATTATGATACATTACTTCTTGAAGTCAATATGGTGGTCATCCTTTGATTATACTGAAAATTATTATGATCTGTATTATGAAAATAACAATTTAAAGGCAAAGAGAACTAGGGACAATATATTTGATAATTTATTGACTAGGATCCAGGGTTCAAATTTATTCTGTGGAGAAACAAGGCCCAATCTCACAGTCTAGAATGTATTTGTGATAGTAGGTAGATGCTCAATGACTTAATAAGATGGTGAATCTAGGGCTTTCAGAGCAAGAACCCAGTTATATCATTTAGAAAATAGCCTGAAAATATTCCTACCTTCTCCATGGGCCATTCCCCAGCCCCCACCACTTCTGGATTTAAACATTTTTGTCCAAGAATAAAATAATTATTTGAACTGGAACATAGATAAGATTAGAGTGTATTTATGTGGATAAAATAAGTCTTGACTATTTAAACTAGCAGAACTTGAAATAGTCAACCAAGGACCAGCCCCACAAAAAAACCAAGGACATGGAAAAAAAAAAGCATACAAATTCTTTTCCTAGTTCTGGAATTAATGTAGCCCATGGAGTCAGTAATACCAGACCTTCTTTATTGTTTCTTGGGAGCATAAGAACCGTATGTATCAGTGCCTTAAAATCTACAAGGGAACACTCAAAATATTCTATTGTTATCAGGAAAGCCAACACATTTGTCTAGTAGTGTGAAGTAGTCCCTGTGTTCTGTTCTGTACCATTCAATTGTAATTTCCTTTGACCAAGGACATTTATATTTTTAATTACTTCACCATGGCTTGAATAGAAATTTTCACTCAGGAGACCTTAAATATGTATTAACTTATGAAATGTAAAAACCAGGGTTTGGTTCAGTTTATAAAACATGCATGAAGTACCTACTGTGTAAGACAAATTGTGCTTGGCACCCAGACATGGAATGACTTAAATGTGGGCCCTGCCCTTGAGGGACTTAGTCTTGTTTGGTTCCCTGTAGAGCATTTACCTGTCAGGATCATTGGTTTAGTGCCTACCAGCCATCCCGTAGATTTCCTCTCCAGTGTCATATTCCTTCTGGAATTAGTTTGTCTCACTCAAAGCCACTAAATCCAGTGAGCTGGTAAGAACCTATCGACTATCCATCATTTGGGAACATGACAAGTGCCCTTTTGAGGAAAAAACCCACAAACAAAAAACACCCTCTTAAAAAACACAAAACAGGAATAAAACATCACAACATCTCAGGGTAATTTTTGACATCAATGTCTAAAAACTAATATTAAAATGAATTCTTAGTATTAACCCTTCTTTCCAAAGAAAGAGAAAGACCTTAGTAAAGCATGGTACAACACTGCTAACATACTGGCTGAATCATGTGAATTGTTTTACCGAATGAAAAACACAGCACAGAGCTCTTCTCATCTTTACTTTTTTGCGTTTGTGGTTTATATCCCAAATGGAATACATTTGGTCTAATAAATAGCTTAAGTATTTTAATTTGCTGTTGTGTTCAATAAAGTCCCTGTTCTATTTCTAAAAAAATAATCTAGTTGAAATTTAACTTTAGTATTTTTTTCCATGGCAGACTTTATAACTCTTCTCTCATAACTCTACAGGGGAAAATAATATATCAACACAATTATGTAAAAGTCATAATACAAGTTAGTAAATGTGCTGAGACAGAAGTCTTCATGGTCTAACTAAAGAGTTTACAGACTACAGCCCAAGGGCCAAATCTGGCTTAGTATCTGCTTTTGCAAATAAAGTTTTATTATAACATAGCTTATAGACATTCCCTTACATATTGTCTAATTCAATTTTTGTACCACAATACAAAAGAGATCATATAGCGCACAAAGGTAAAAATATGAATTATTTGGCCCTTTCCAGAAAAGGTTTTCCAGTCTCTGATCTACACTATCCTCCAAATATACATGTTCTGTGTAAAAAATGATACAATTTAAAATTGTGTTTAGCAGGCTTACAATATATTTTTTAAAAGATGTATAAGGTAAAATAAAAGTTAAGACTTTTCTTTTAACTAATTTACTGATCAATGATCCAGACATTAGAATTCTATTCAGATTTATGCAATAGACACAAGTTGAACAATCTTAATTTGAAAGAAATATGCTAAGATATATGGGACTAGAAATCTGACTAAGAAGAGACTAAAATTTGCTCGTAATGTGGGAGTAGCAGTGACACAAACCCAAGTGACTATCATATAGAACTAATGCAATTAGCTGTATTTAAGGAATGAATAAAATATTGAAAGGAAGAGGAAATTGTGGGAGTGTTTCAATAACAAGGTAACTGTTGACCTAGATCTTAGAAATCTGAAGGATTCAGCCACCAGAGTTGATGAGACAAGTCATTTTAAATAGGAAGAAGAGTGAGTAAAGACATGGAAGTAGGAAAGCTTATCATATTCAGGCTATGGAATTCCATATTTCAGGAAGAAGCAGTTAATTTTGATGGAATGTTTTGATGCTGAATTTTAAAAATCAATGTAAGAATAGCCAAGAAATGGAAGCAACCTAAGTGTCCATCAGTAGATGAATGGATAAAGAAGATGTGGTACATATACACCATGGAATAGTATTCAGCCATAAGAAGAAAACAAATCCTACCATTTGCAACAACATGGATGGAGCTAGAGGGTATTATGTGCAGTGAAATAAGCCAGGTGGAGGAAGACAAGTACCAAATTATTTCACTCATATGTGAAGTATAAGAACAAAGAAAAACTGAAGAAACAAAACAGCAGCAGACTCACAGAACCCAAGAATGGACTAATAGTTACCAAAGGGAAAGGGACTGGGGAGGATGGGTGGGAAGGGAGGGATAAGAGTGGGGAAAAAGAAAGGGGGCATTGTGATTAGCATGTATAATGTGTGTGGGGGTCACGGGGAGGGCTGTGCAACACAGAGAAGACAAGTAGTGATTCTACAGCATCTTAGTATGCTGATGGACAGTGACTATAATGGGGTTGGGGGGACTTGGTGAAGGGGGGAGCCTAGTAAACATAATATTCTACATGTAATTGTAGATTAATGATTCCAAAATGAAAATAAAAATAAATCAATGTAAGAATTACTGCTTGCACAAGCAGTTTAGAAAGGATAGAAGATATGAAACTTGCCATGGAGAGGCTTAAACCTGAATTATATTCAGATTTAAAGCCCATGATAATATTTTTAAAAAGAAGTACAAAGACCTTCATTGAGAACTACAAGACATTGTTGAAAGAAAATAAAGAGGATCTAAATAACTCATGTTCATGGATTATAAAACAATATTATTAAGATGGCCATAATCTCAAACTGATCTACAGATTCAATCCTAGTAAAATCCCAGATGACTTTTTTGAAGATTGATGGACTGATCCAAAAAATTCATATGGAGATATAAGGACCCAAAATAGCCAAAACAATCTTAAAAAAGAACAAAATTGGAGGACTCACAGTTGGAATTTAAAACTTAACTGCAGAACTTAAAATAATCAAGACTTGTGATACTTACATAAGAATATACATAAGGACCAAGGAATAGAATTGAGAGTGGAGGAAAAAACATTTATGGTCAACTGATTTTCTACAAGGATGACAAGGCAATTCAATGGGGGAAAATAGTGGTTCAATAAATGGTACTGGGATATCTGGATCTACATGCAAAAAACAAAATATTTGGGCTCCAGCCTTACACCATATATAAAAATTAGTTCAAAATAAGTCAAAGACTTAAATGTAACAGCTTAAACTATAAAGTTCTTAGAAAAATGTAGTATAAATATTTGTGACCTTGGATTAGGCCATTGTTTCTTAGATAAACTACCAAAAGCACAAGCAACCAAAGAAAAAATGAACTGCACTTAATCAAATTAGAGAATTTTCAAAAGGCACTATCAGGAAAGTGAAAAAGATAACTCACAGAATGGGAGAAAATATTATAAATCATGTATCTGAGAAGGGTTTAGTATGCAAAATACATAAAGAAATGTAACAGCTGAAAAATAAAAAGAAAGATAACTCAATTTGAAAATAAGCAAAGGATATGCATAGACGTTTCTCCAAAGAAGTTATGCAAGTAATGCTCAAATAGTGCTCAACATGTACAAAAGATGCTCAATATGGTGAGTCAGGAAACAAAAATCAAAACCACAATGAAATGCTGCTTCACATCCACGAGGACAGAAAGGTAAACATTAACATGCATTTGCAAGCACAGGGCGAAATCAGAAAGTTGGAACCTTCATACATTGCTGGTGGGAATGTAGAATGGTGCAGTCTCTTTGGAAAAAAGTTTGTTAGCTCTTTAGAAAGTTAAACATAGAGTTCCCATAGAATCCATCAATTCTACTCTTAGGTCTATGCCAAAAAGAAGTGAAACATACATCCATACAAAATCTGGTACACAAATGTTCATAGCAGCATTATTCATAATAGCCAAAAAGTGGGAACTACTCAAATGTTCATCAGCTGATGAATGGATAAACAAAATGTGTTATTTCTATTCAATGGCATATTATTCATCCATCAAAAGAATGAAGTACTAATTCATGGTAAAACATGGATGTGCCTTGAAAACATTATGCTAAATGAAAGAAGCCAGACACAAAAGGTGACATACTGTATGATTCCTTTCATAAGAAATGTCCTGAATAGGCAAATCCCTTGAGACATAAAGTACATTAGTAGTTTTCAGGGGCTGGGAGGAGGGAGGAATGGGGAGTGACTGCTAATAGGTATGGAGTTTCTTTTTGGAATATAAAAACGTTCTGGAATTAGATAGTGATCAGGGTTGCACAACTTTGTGACTATAGTAAAAATCATTGAATTGTGCAATTTAAAAAGGTGAATTGTATAGTCTGTGAATTATATCTGAAAGAAAGCAAAACAACAAGAAAATGAAAGCCTATGAGGCAATAGCTCCCTGGGTGAGGACAAGTCTAGGGAAAATGAAAGTTTAGACTAGAGAAAGCTCCTATATACTAAAAGGGTCAGAAGATGAGAAAGATAGGTAAGATAGCATTGACTGCACCAGGTTGCATGTTGGGAAAAATGGAAAATTAGTTTGGAAATGAAATTGTGGTTAAGTTTCTTAGGGACCTTAAAATCTTTAGAAATATGTTATAAATGGTTCCTCATGGAGAAATAGGGCATCATTGTAGGTTCAAGGGGTTGAAAGTAGAAGAAGAAAGAAAAGTTACAGGAAAGTCAGACATGAAAATAGGATTAAAATGCAAAAGCAACAAAACCGCAAACATAATTTGCGATGTATGTGATCCCATATAATAATTTTAGTGAACTAAATTTAGGCATGTATTGATAATTAGCTCTTATGTTCAAGTTAGAAACATAAAATCTATGTTCTACCTATTGAAGATTTAAAATTAAAAAAAATTAGATGTTTGAAGCCCACTGCAAGGCAAGTGATTAAATAAAATCCTGCTTTTACCATATTTAATATTTGCCAGGACAAGCTAGGGTATCTTTATAATAAACTAAATGGTTCTTTATGAATATGCAACTTCATGTCTTAACTATATTACCCATAGAATATTACAAAAGGAAGGTTTTATCTTGTTTATTAGCTGTCCTTTTCAGAGTTATCACAGATTTATCTGGTGTTTGGTAGGTCTGCTAATTAAAAGCTCTGATAGGGCAAATCCACCTCAATTTTTATGGGGTGACTAAAATGCATGGGCAGAACCAAACTTCTAACCTTGAATTTGTGACCACATATGTAGGACCCATATGTAATCCTCCAGTGTTTTTGACCGGAATGAAGCAGGAAAGATTGGTTTGAGTTTAGTGCTATGGCTATAAATGAGCTTCCTTATGTTGGCAGACTTGTCTAGTTGAGTAATTTTTAATAGCCATCAAGAGTCAAACTCAACAGAGCATGTAGAACTACCTACAGAGAGGGTGTGTTTGCCAATACTTCAGTATCCTATAAGCCACTTAGACACTGGCTTGATTAGTTGGTGTGAGTAAAGTATGAATAAAAGGGCGTGGGTATCCTCATTTGTCTACTTTTATGTATTTATTCAACAGAGTTATGGCATAATTGGGACATTAGGGAAGAAGTGATAAAGCATTTGCAATGGGTATAGATTTCCCAGAGTGATTCCGGAATTGGCATACTTTTAAAGTAAGTTGTGGCTTATGAAATTCTCAGTAACTTTCCACCCATTCTTTATTCACTGAAGGAATGCTTACTAAAGTTCTGTTAGATGTAAAGTGCTGTTTTGAGCATAGTAGAAAGGCACAGTCCTGGTCCCAGCATTTCAGAAAAAAATGCATTAATAATGCAAAAAGAATTCTGTAAATCATGAAAGCTCAGACCTAAGTGATCTTGGTGGTGGGAGTCTATTTTTTTCTGCTTTTTTAACATTTTAACTACTTAAAAATTTTTCCATAATGAGTACTTGTTACTTTAATAATCAAAATGACAGAAAAACAGCAGAGATAACAAAACACTAAGAAGGTCTGTCCTTGAGAGGGGAGATAAAGGAATAGAGCAAAGCCTCTGAGGAAGCTCGAAGGACAAATGCAGACAAGGTTGGTAGGAAGGGGTTTTATATCTCTGACATGGAGTAAAGAAAGACTATATGGGAAGAAAGTTGGAGATAACCTTCATTGCAATCAAACACCATTTGCCAGGCCCTCGCCCTCTTATTGCCTGACCTTACTTTTCAACATATTGTCCAAATGTCTGCATTCTGCCTTTCCTTTCTCTTGCTTGTTGATTCCTTCATCATGTGTACCTCCAAATCTTCAATTTCTTTCCCTTTGTCTGATGAGTAAAATTTTACCTCATTATCCTGCCATTGAAGACCTCTGGTCATCTGATTCTATTTGTACTACCCATTTTGATGTTCACTAGATGCCTCCATTAACCTTCCTGCCACACAGGCCTAGTCTGTGTCCTCTGATGAATTTTTGAAGTTTTTTTTTAATTTTTTAATTTTTTATTAAGGTATTATTGATATACACTCTTATGAAAGTTTCACATGAAAAACAATGTGGTTACTACATTTACCCATATTATCAAGTCCCCACCCATACCCCAATGCAGTCACTGTCCATCAGTGTAGTAAGATGCCACAGATTCACTACTTGCCTTTTCTGTGCTACACTGTCTTCCCCGTGGTCCCCCACACCTTCTCCCTCCCTCCCAACCCACCCTCCCATACCTCTCCCCTTTGGTAACCACTGGTTCCTTCTTGGAGTCTCTGAGTCTGCTGCAATTTTGTTCCTTCAGTTTTGCTTTGTTGTTATACTCCACAAAAAAAGATAAAGGCACTTGTCTTACTCTGCCTGGCTTATTTCACTGAGCATAATATCCTCCAGCTCCATCCATGTTGTTGCAATGGTAGGATTTGTTTCTTTCTTATGGCTGAATAGTATTCCATTGTGTATACATATCTTCTTTATCCATTTATCTACTGATGGACACTTAGGTTGCTTCCATATCTTGGCTATTGTAAACGTGATGCAATAAACACAGGGTTGCATATGTCTTTTTGAATCTGAGAAGTTGTATTCTTTGGGTAAACTCCAAGGAGTGGGATTCCTGGGTCAAATAGTATTTCTATTTTTAGTTTTTTGAGGAACCCCCATATTGCTTTCCACAGTGGTTGAACTAGCTTACATTCCCACCAGCACTGTACGATGGTTCCCCTTTCTCCACATCCTCACCAGCATTTGTTGTTCTTAGTCTTTTTGATGCTGGCCATCCTTACTGGTGTAAGGTGATATCTCATTGTGGTTTTCCTCTGATGAATTTTTACCATTTCTTCATCTGGTTTTAGTTTTGTAAACTTTGTTCCTACTTTCTGACTAAATAACTCCTATATATCCCTCAAAAATTTGATAGTTCAATTCACAATGCTTCCACCAAGGGGTTTAGTTTATTTTCTGTTATTTGGATACTGTTTTGGCACACATTGCACAGTTTTAACTTGAAGTATTACTTAATATTTGTGTTAATGACTCTGTATAGGTGTGTCTGTGTGTGTCTGTGTATACACGTAGATATGTATGTTTAGTCTCTTCAGTGAGATTTTAAGTTTCTTGAGGATGGGAGCCTCATATCATATTTGTTTTTTTCCCAGTAAGCTTAATATGGCACTTTGTACATGATTACAATAGTAATTACAAATACTTATGTATCACTTGTTGTATGCCAGGTGCTTCCCTAAGTACTTTATATATACTTAATTTATTTATTCCTTACAATACTCTTGTAAGGTAGGAACTATTAATATTCTTTTCACAGTAAGACAATGAAGGCACTAGATTTGCACTGTGTAATATAATATCCCCTAGCTGTTGTGGTGATTTTTGTTTAAATTAATTCAGATGAAACAATTAAGGATTTTATTCCTTAGTAACATTAGCCACATTTAAAATGACCAACATTCACATATGGCTAGGGACTACTACTATATTGGATAACAAAGATTATGAAACATTTCAAACATCACTAAGAGTTCTATTGGTCAATGATGACCTATGTGTTATATGAGTTCCCCAAGGTCACACAGCTTGTTAGTGTCAGAGTTGGGAGTGTGAATCCAGTCAGCATGGTTCCATGTTAACATGCTGTAGAGCTTCTTCCTGAGCACAGGTGCATGAGCACACACACATACACTCCGATGCAAACACACTCACTAAGGGCTGAAGAACGAAAAGGCTTGAATAAGATTCAAATGAAAGCAGATTTTTCACTGTCAGGTGCAGGTGTGATAGTTTCATGCCACCTGCACTAGGTACAAAAGCAGGAAGACCTAAGGAAAGGCCCTCAGCAAGATACACTTAGATATCCAAGGCTGGCTGCCAATGTTCATTCATCACACCCACAAATGTGTAACTTTTGATTTATCTGCAATGGAGGTCCTTAATCTTGGGTTGAACTTCTGGAGACTATGGGACATCTATTGAAATATGAAAGTTTGGTGTATTTATGTCTGTGTGCTCTTTTTTGAAGAAAACTTGTCATTTTTATCAAATTCTCAAAGGGATGTATGATTCCAAGAAGTTCAAGAACCATTGGTTAAAAAAATCAGTTTTATCATTAGTCTGGAATTTGAACTTCATTATTACTTTTAAAATTTCAGTTATTAGAGAACTCTCACTCATTTTTGATGGTTATGTAATTGGTGCCAACTTTTGAGAGACCAATATTGGAAGAATCTATCAAAATGTAAGAATATGTCCTTTGAATTAGCAATTCCCTTATGAGTATCTGTCCTATAGAGATATTTGGGTTTGTGCACAAAAATATATGTAGAACAGTCAACTTTAGCCTTATTTGTAAAAGGTAAAAATGGGAAATAACCTGAATGCTCATGAATACAATGATTAATGAAGTAAGGATCAGCAATATTTGGAATATTATGAAGCATTAAAAAGGCATGAGACAATTCTTTTATACTGTATATAGAGATCTTTAAACATATTGTTAAATGGAAGGAATATTGGAAAAATTTTAAAAGCTTAAAATTGTATGTACTTGTAAAAGTGTAGAGAAAAACAAAATGTGTAGAAAAAACTCAGGCTTGCAGAGGTTAAAGTCAGTTGCCCAGGCTCACAGAGGCAATCAGAGTCCAAGTCAGGACTTGAGGTCCAGTTGGCCTGGTTTGAGAGCCCCGGGTCCTATTCCCAATACTGACTTTCAATAGTGTGCAGTAAAGCATCAGAGAGGCAGCATTTTGCAGTGGGGTCAACATTGGGCTGGATCTTAGATATCAAGGCTTTCAGTCCTGGTTCTTCAACTAATTATGTAAACTTTCGATTGTCCTTCAATGTCCTGAGGTCTCATTTGTCCAATTTGCTGAGGTGTATTGGGGTAGTGGGTCAATAAATATCCAAGGTTCCTTGCAGGCCTAGTCTCTGGTTCTCAGAAGAAGCCAAACCCTTTTTGACATTTTCCAACTGTTACATATGGTGTATGTCAAGAGCTGTGAAAATTTTATTTAATCCACTGTGTTTATTTTCTTCAACATAAAGGTGAAATATTTTTACATTTTCCCAATGCATTTCTCAGTAATAACATAGTCAGTTAAAATATTTTTGTTCGTGTAGAGCAGTGCTATTATATCTGAGCCAAAGAAAAAGCACACTATTACATACTGGTGGAGAAAAAAAAGCCTCATTTGTTATCAAGAAGGAGCAGAAATATAGCAATTATTACACTGCCCTTTCCCTAATTTGACTTAAATTAGTGACTTTAAGTTATCACAGGTTATGAAATATACAGCATGTGCACATAGGAGACAAAAATATTGCTTGCTAGTACCTACTTTTATGACATTAATCTATCTCTCAATGATCTAATATAAATAAACCATTTGAAAGCAATTTCATTGAAATACTTTCAGAAATGTTGAAATGAAAATATTAATCTTTTGGAAGTGTCATGTTGGATTTTTTTTTTAAACCCAGGAAGATGGGTTAGGGAATACTGAGAATAAAGAAACAGCCAACAAGATGCAAAATCAAGAGGTAAAGGTATCAGCTGCCAACCAAGAGTACTTGTTTCCTGCTTACCTTCCTCTTTTCCTCCTTCTCTCTCTTCTTTGTTTCTTTATTCCTTCCCTCCTTCTACAAATATAATGGCAAACCTACACTAAACAAAATATTGTGCCAGACATAGACATACAGTCATGAAACAAAGCAAGGCTCTGTGCCATGGAGTCTAGGCACTAGGCTCCTGGAGAGGTAGCCTCAGTTTCCTGGGGAGGGTGTCCAAGTGTGATGACAGGCTGAAGGGTCAATACTTAGTTCACTCAGGCATACTCTCTGTAGGCTGGTGCCTGTTCAAAGGGCCTTTGAATATTTTTTTTTCTGCCTCTTGTGAAATTACACTCCTACATGTTAGCATAGTTTTTCACTCAGTGTCCTTTCTCCTTAACCAAAAAACAAAAAATAAATAATAGAAAAGCCAATTTTAGTGTTTTAATAATATTGAAATATGTTGAATATATGTAATTAAAGTCATTCCAGAAAAATGTAATTGGTGCTAGGTGTTCTATGTGTTTCTCTACCTGTGATACACAGATGAATTTCATCCCTACCTATGCAGTTTCTTAGCAATAGAAACAAGGGACAGTTCTACCTCAAATATCAAAACTCTTCAATGACTTATCACTTAACCTAAAATAGAATCCAGTCTGCTCACTGAGGTCCAGGATGACCTGGCCTTCTCTTCCTCTGCTTCATCTTATCTACTTTCTGTACCTTGAATGTGCTATGGTTTTTTCTGAATTTCATCTGCCCAAACTACAGTGTTGATTTCTTTGTTGTCATTATATTATAGTCTCTATCTTATTTGTATTTGCTTACCTGTTTTTTGTCTGTCTCCTCCACAAAATGTGAGCTCCATGAGGGACTTTGTCTCTCTTATTTGCTCCTCTATCCACAGGACCTAGCATAGGTGTCTGGTGTATATTTGAATAAATGAATGGATGAACAAATAAATACTCATTTGAAACTTAGAGAAAAACAGAATGGCCAGGATTTTACAAGGTGGGATAAAATGTTAAGGGTATGAACTTGAGGTGCCACAGCTTGGGTTCAAGTCCCAGCTTCATCATTCACAAACTGTGTCACCTTGGGGAAAATTACTTAACCTCCCTGTGCCTCAGTTTCTAAAGAGTGAAGATAACTATTGATAATTATCTACCTTGATGTCTTTTGTGAGTATTAAGCAAAGTAACATATCTGAAGTACCTTGATCAGTAAATGCTAAAGAATAGTTAGGGAGTTTCAGATTCAAGAATTACACAATTACTTCTCAGCCACTAGGATTTGGATGCCAATGAAAGTTTGGAGGTAGGGTGTCCCATGGCTCTTTGCTCAGCCAAGTGTGTGAACCCAAGAGCTGGTAGCCCCTGCTGAGCTGGGAAGTCCACAGCCCCCTGATACGGCTGGCCCAGAGCATCCTAAGTGCACATGGCCCTGTCAGAAATGAAGGCCATCTGCACATAGGTGCAGTGTGGAGCTGGCTATCACTGACAGTTCAGAGGAAAGCAAAAGTGAGGTAACTCAGCTAATGCTCACCCAACTGCCAGCCTCCAGAAGTTTGCTAGGCAGGATTGACAAAACATTGACATTTTTTAGACTCTGCCCTGGAATTTAACTTGGAATCAAGGTATGTAACAGGCTGAAAGTGATTCGTCAGTTCATTTTTGCAGATAGATGAGCAGTCCCTTGTTTCCTTGGAAACTTGCACCTGAACATATGTAGCTCAGAATATGCATGCTCATGGTTTTAAGTGAGCAGATACAGGATAAGTTTCTTCCAGGAGATTCAGTATGTTGCCTTAAACAGAAGAATCTAGAATAGGAGAGAATTGCCATATTAAAACTGGATAACACAGAGATGACTAGATTTTACAAAACATGGTAATTTCAAATAAAAGAGTCAAACACTCATAATCTGGTATGGTTGGGTTAGCAATTTCCTTCATTTGCATAATTAATTGTTCTGAATTGTAAAGATGAGTCTACTTACTGAAATATTCTTTTGTATATGTATGCATTTAGAATGCTTAATGTTTACACCACTTATTCTTTGGGGATCTTCATGAGCTAATCAAATGCTAAGCTCCTATTTCTGCATAGTGGTATGTAGAATAATTCTTTCCTTGGAATATTTGTAACATATATGATAGATTGCTAGCCCTTTTAAAACACGTTTTAAGTACAGGATGATCTTCAGTTTCTAAGATGCTGCCAGCACTTGCTCCAGTTTACTGGGGCCTTGGAATGTTCTGGTACTTGCACAGTTGCCCACAGCACCTTTAAAATGCCTACTGCCTACTACCACTACTAATAGCTCCTATTATGTCAGGCACCATGCTGAACCCCCTGTATACCTTCTTTCAAATTCTCATGTTTTCTTTGTTTAGCAAGTGAGGAAACTGATGCTCAGAGAAGTTAAGGCCATTAGCTTGTGGCCGCACCACTTTTAAGTGGTGAGAACATAAGCTGAGCACAGGTCTATCTGAGTCCAAAGCCTGTGCCTGTCACTCAAGACCTACTTCATCTATTATGATAAGGCAGAGTGGAAGGATGCAGTGCTTTGCTTAGTATTCCGGTTAATAAAAAGTTACAGATATTTATAATTTACTAATGTTGGAAATATTTTGAACAAGGCAAGTGAGTGGCAAGAACATAGGTATTAAATCAGTCTGGGGGAAAAACAAACTCAGCAAGAGTATGGGTCAGAGCCACAAAATAGTATGGGTATCATGTGAAGTCATATGCTCCCTTTCATTGGGTCTATAATTAGAAACTGAAAGACCACATGTAAAGCACATCATAGGAGAGGTTTTTGCTTTTTTGTGAAAGATGATGTTGAAAATCCCAAGCAGTGTTAAGACCATGAATCTAGACAACAGTGACCCACAGCAAATGAGATTTAATCTTTGCTGATTCAGAAGGTACTTCAAGGCTTTTCAGTGTTTCATGGACATCACTGTGACCATCTATTATGAATCCTGAGATGAAAGGAAATATTGGATTCCTGGCTAAAAGAAGGTCAGCTAAAACAAACTTTTATTTTTAATTTTTTTGAACTATTGCCAGGAGCCAAAGCACTCCCAGATCAGTAGTCAGCAAGCTTTATCTTAAAGGACCGGTTAGTACATATTTAAGCTTTGTGAACTATATGATCTTTGTCACTACACTTGACTGTGCCATTTTAGGATAAAAGTGACCATAGACAATATGTAAATGAATGAGTATGGTTAGGAATGACTTTATTTATAAAATCATTTGGTGGTATAGATGTGTAATTTTCCAACTCCTGACCTAGATTAAACATCCCAAAATTGTCATACATCTTGATCTAGTGGCTATACAATAAGCCAGACCCCAAAACCTAATCACAGTGGTTTACCATCATGTAAGATTCTTTTTTTCTTCATGAACATCACGAATAATGCCATCAAGATTATACAATATCAATTGGTTTCTTTGGAAAGAGTCAGCAGAGTAAGTGTATTTGGAAGTGATTCCCAACATTAAAAAAAAAAATTGGAGAAAAGAAGAGTCCTCAGAGTAGCCACTGAGAAATTAATTAGGACCATCAATTATGCTGAAATAATCTCCAAGGATTTAGTTAACACACAGCCAATGCTCAATATGATGATCATGGTCAACAATTATTTGTGAAAGTAACTACAAATAAGGAAATTGTAATTTTTCTCTTTAGTTAAGTGGTAAGAAGCCCATCAACATAATGAGAAATTTTACAAGCTGACTTTGCTCCATGGAAATGATGTTCAAATAATAGAGTACCTGAGCACCTTTTCCTAATTATGTAGGCACTGTGATGACAGATAGTTTAGAAATATTGAGGTAGCTATTGATGAAGCACATGGAAAATGTGAATATTCTTCAAATTTCTGACAGCAGAGATGGACGCTGAACTCCTGGTTTAAATGGAGAGCTCTTGCCTTCTTCAATTGCTTGAAGCTTCCTCTGCATTTAGCTCATTTTGGGTCCACTGAGCATGAGTTAGAATTATAGGGGTCTTTCTGTTGGACATCATTCTTATCCCTGGTTTAGAATATTGTAAATGACTCCTTTTTTTCCTTTTTAAAGAAAGAAAGCCTGCCGTTGACTCACTTGTTATTTAAAGATACCTAACATTTGAAGAATGTGTGGTCACAATACCTATGCAGTTCTACAAAGAGGAAATTCTAGGGTCAGAACATCTCTGGAGCTGCTACTCACAAAATGTGAAGATCTGGATTTGCCATGTGGCAGATCTCAGCCTCTCAGCCTCATTTTGTTCAAGTTTACAATATGCAGTCTCCTAAGTCCATTGTGGAGTAACATTTGGGGAAGCATTCCATTCTATAAAACCGATGAAACTACCACTGTTGTTAATGTTGCTAAATGATTAAAAAAAAACTATGTTAAGAATGTTGAGGCAAAACAAAAATTAATTCAATGAAGTCAGTCAACTCTCTTCCCTAAAAAAAAAATCTGGCTTAATTGAGTCAAAATAATTAATGAAGTAACCAGGTGTCAAGATAGCAACGATTTTTATATTAACAAGGAGTCCACTACATGGAATTTCTCTGACTGTGGCTCCATTTGGCAATTTTACAGAGAAAGTGGTGATTACTTTTTTGATTGAGTGCCGGGGGGCTTTGCCTTCTGACATGATGTCCAAGGGAATTTGTTGGCTTAGTTTCCACTGTCCATTTCTGTGGCCACTTTGAAGAACTTGTACCTCTAAATAGTTAAGTTCAAGATTCTGCTTGTGCAAAATTCCTTGTGTCTGTTTCCTGATGAGAGGAAAGCCAAGTTGACAGACTTTGGTGGGTGAGGCTCTGAATAATCCTTCTATTTTTTTCTCTTAATCTTCCAAGTACAACAAATCTGGAGTTATTCAAATCACAATGTTGTACCTGAAAACTTGTTATTTAGTTACCAAGACTAACAAAGTTTTTTTTTTAATTAACAGAGTAGCGAATATACATATATATGTGTATATATGTATTATATATAAGAATTATATATGTTATGATATATATATATTATATAAGAATCAGGTTGCTTATCTTAGCTTGAAAGTAAAACTCCTATATATTATTGCTTAAGTGAATTCCTCCACAAACTTTTTTCCCTTTATAGTCTGTCTGTGAACTACTCACAGACCTTTGGTTCATCTTCTTACATAGGGTCAACTCTTCAGTAACCCAGACCAGAAATCCTGAGGCTTGTTCCATAACAAACTATGATTCCTCCTATTATTTTTACATGGAAAAAGAGCTAATGCTTATGGAGTACTTGCTCCATGTGAGATATTGTGTTGAGTACTTTGCTTGAATTTTTTCATCTTCATAGCAATAATCTGGGGAGTAGGTATTATTATTGTTATTTTAAAGATGAGGAAACTAAATATTAGGGAGTAAAATTGGTTAAGGACATAACACCTAATGAGTGGGACAGCTGTTAGGTAGCAGCCAGGGAAGGGGAAGATAAAGTTCAAACTGCCCAGGTAGGGAGTCCCATGTGAAGACAACAAAGGCTTTACAGGGAAATAACTTCTTTGCCTATCAGAACCAGGCCAGACTGGTCCCAACATGGGCGCAATATATTTTTTTAAACTAATTGTTTTAGTTTTGTTAAACTAAGGACTGCCCACAACATGCATCTTCATAGCAAAGGACATATGCACTGAGAGGGATGGCTATGCAGGTAGACCTGTCAATCAAATAACCCCACCTTGTCAATCAAAGAGGACCCTCTTAGCCAGAATGCAATATATAAGCCTCCCACCTAATGGATGGACGCCTTTGTGTACCTTGACTCTGGCCCGCTCTTCCCTTGGAGAGTGTTGAAATAAAACCTTCACTCTGTTTCAGTATTGTGACTCTGCCTTTCAATTCTTTGTTGCGGCTGGGGCAAGGACTAAGGAGAATCAACTCAACCAGTAACATAGCCAGGATTCAAACCTAAGGCAGTTTGATATGAAAACTCAAATTCTAATGTATTTCTCATAATCAATTACTTGAGCTTGCAAATTTAGAAATGACAGATGAGAATATTTTTATATATATGCATTATATAATTATATGTAAATATTATATGTATTATGTGACATGTAATATATATGTACTAGGTATTATATAATATGTGTATCTGTGTCATTTTGTATACAAGTATAAATGTCTAATATACCTCTATATATGTTTTATATGCATACACATATACATATGTATTTCTGTACACATAAATAAGATTCCTCAGCTCACTGCAAATGCAGCACAGAATTTACATGGTTACTTATATGTTTTCTGCACTTCTACAAAGGAATCTGCAATGGAAGCCATTAAATAGGATGCAATTTGTAAGCCTTTCATTAAATAATGATTCTCAGCTGGATTTCTGAAAAGGGAATATTAATGCAACCATATGTAACTAGCATTGCAAGAAATTAGCGTTGCTGATTTAGTCTTGAATCAATCATTTTAAGCTGTGTATTTGATTCTTTGCTGATACATTTCTGTCTCAGACAACTTAGCACAAATTGTGGGCTGAGTACAGCCAAATTCAGAGTACAATTTTTGTAAAATACCACTAGTATTTCAAGTTTCTTGGGTTTGGTAGGAAATCATGAAATCTACATGCAGACAGTCAAAATGCCACCACTCAAGGTCCAGTGGCTAATTACGAATCTCTAACATGTATGTGTTTTGGGCATGAGGTTAAGTCAAGTTTCTAATTCCAACCCAAAGCTAGATTTCTGGGGGCTGGAATGAGTTAGATGTGGGTGTGGCTGCTGTGTATTAAAACATCCAAAGTCCTAATCTGGTTGCCAAGGTTTGAAAATGCTTTGAGGCATTTTGAGATTTTCTTGGAAACTATTATCAGGCCAGTTCTACAGCATTTTCTTTAAGTCTGAAGTATGCTATTGTTCATGCTTATTTTATTAGTCAGAAGAAGCTGTTTTAATAACAAAGATTAAGTCATCATCCAATGACAACCAGAGTTTTAGCTAAAAGAGATCATAAGAGAAGCAGCAGATTCTAAATAGAACTAGATAAGACATGTCTTGAGGGAGAAATGTGCTAAGAACCTTGGCTTGGTAAGGCATACCGATGTGTGGCTACCTCAGTGTCTGAAATGTTCTCTTTAATCAGAACTCTATGGAACCTATATCATGATTATATTTGATTATTATTTATCTTAAATTCCTTTTATTCTTTAATAGCCCCCCTCTTTTAAGTAAGTGGTTATTTTTATTCTAATGAATTGGGTTTGGTTGCTTGCTTGCTTAAGGTGTCATTTAACTGGTTTCTCTATTTGTTGTGCACTAATGAGATTAGACATTTGATTAGATTGTGGTTCAAATTTATGGCCAAGAAGAATTCACAGGTGTTGCTGTGTCTTTTCTGTTGCATACATATTATATTGCACAAGTATATAATATCTGGTTGATGATCAGTTATTCCCATGTGGCATCAGGCTGATCTATCCATTAAAAAATTTCCCATCAACCTTTCACCTAATGATTTTGGCACCAATGGATGAAGACTACTTGATCAATTATTTCATTAGGGGGTACCAAAATCCTTTTGAATGAAGTCTACTCCAGCTTAAAGGAGAAGGTGAAGGGGGTCACAACTCTTTGAGAAACAGCTAAGGGCACTAGACAGGGACAATGCAACAGTACAGGGCAACTAACAAAATGATTCAAATGGACAAGCTTGTAAGATATCTTCAATATTATCAAATATATTCTATAAACATATCTGCCAATGCTAAACAATAAGAAAATCTTCAGGCTGGTGAAGCAGCCAGAAAGAAGCTCAACACAAAATAACTATCAAAGTAAAGGCTCAAGAACAGACTGGCCTTAATCTTTATGCTCCTTGGTATGCTAGGGGTATCTGGGTGGTTTCAGTCTCATTCAAGCTTCAGGTAAAACTCCAATGAAGGTAAAGAGGTGACTGTCATATATCTTTTTATGAATATTCTACACATAATTCTTCCAAGGTAAATATTTAGTTAAAACCAAACAAATGTAGCAGGCCAAACTGTCTTGTTGTTTCTTAGTATATCTATCTCATAATAACAGCCACCAAAATTGGTGGTTTGAATGTCTTCAAGTGTAAACAACTACCACCAAAATTAAAACAAAGCAAAACAGGTTAAGGATCTGTTTTTAATCTGTACCTGTCTCTACCTTTCTCAGTTGGGTCTCCTCATCTCTAGCATAGAAAACAGAAAATGATTTGAGTAACTATTTTCTCATCTATCCCAAGGAATGTTCATAACTAATAACACTTGGTTGCATAGGGGAGAGAATAATTCATTACTTAAAATGGATGCCTAAAGGCATTAGGCCTTAATTCTCTTGTGGGATCCTGATGGAGAGGCTGCTATATGGTAAACACTTAAGCATCTGTTGTTAGCCTGAAAGATCCTTGAAAATATTCCTTAGTCAACTTTGCTTCACCATGTTGCCTAGCTCAGCACCTTGCCCATAGCAAGTAATCAAGTAACATTTGACATTCATTACATAAGTGTTTGATTAAGCTTAGATACACGGCCTTGGTTGTCATAGTCCATAAAACTTGCTCTTTTGCAAGGAACAAAAATAGTGCCAACTTTTCCTTTTGTTCTACTTCCCAAACATATCTATTTCCTCGTCCCCTTTTATTTTCATTATAGAACTTATTATTGTCCAACAGACCCTGTATTTTTACTAATTTTTTCTATTTCCCATCAGTAATTTTTTTTTCTGTTTTGTTCACTGCTTTTTTCTCCCCAGTGTCTAGACTAGTATCTAGCACATAAGGAGATCTAGGAAGTATTTAAGGAACAAATGAGTATTCAGGGACTTATATGAAATGTGTGAATAACATGCTTTCTGCCCATTTCTTTAACTCCCTATTTGTATATGTTATCCCAATATTCCTAAGTTCTTCTGTTTTTATCTTTAATGTCTAAATAAATATTTCCTAGTGGCTATAGGAAACCATGGCCTGAGTTAATTTTCCAGTTCCTGCAGGTGCTTAGACATCCTGTTCATTGTCTATTACTTCTCATCTTAGGCTGCTACCCCAAAACTACTCTATTGTGACTTGCTTCCCAGGTAGCACTTGAGAAGGCTGTGGCCTTTTCCCCTCCTCACTCCTTCTTGGGGGTAGACACAGTCCCTATCTCTAGTTCCCAGATTGTATAAGAGTCACATTAGGTTGCCATAGTTAAGCAACTTTGCTGAAGATTCGGGGAAAGCAAGAGAGCCATGTAACACAGACAGTTTCAGAACAAACACTGCTGGTCATGCTCCATTGCAGGCCATTTCTCTGCTTTGATGTAGGTCTTCTTGGGCCCACACCCCCACCCATGTCAGAGTCTCCTTTTCCCTTTTCTTACTTAACAAAAGAGAGCTATACACTTAGTTTCTCCCTAGGAATGCACTACTTGGTTTTTTTCCCTTTTAACATCACTGGTTACTTTCCATTGCTGAAGGCTTTCCTTCTACACTAGGCTTTCAACTTTGCCTTTGGAAACCAAAAGAGCCCATTCAAGAATTTTCCCAAATAAAAACAAATCATTTTCCCACTTGATAACATTCTACTGCCACATTTAGAGCGTGACATGTACTTGTTTTACACTTTGTTCCCTCCAGAGAGCAGAACCTGTGACTGACTTTTCTTTTTGAAAGTGGTTCCAGGGAACAAGAAATGGGATGGGTCCGGGAGAGTAAAATAATTCAAGGATACGTGATTGAGTATGTCACCAATGTAATTAACAAGCTTGATCCTACTGGCAATTTCAGAGGAGTTTTGCAGACATGTTTCAGAATTGTCCCAAAGAATAGAGGGGAAAGTCTTTAGCCACTCCTGACGCTTCCAGACACACAATGGATATTTGCATATGTGAGTGTCAACCCAGTGATACAGTGTCCGGGGACCTCCAGGGCCTGTGCCATATAGCTGAAGGTGGTGCTGCTGGTTATCTCTGTGCAAGACTGGCTGTCATCACTGTGGTGGGGTAAAAGATGGGCTAAAAGCATAGAAGGTGGTGCCCTGAAGTTAAATGTGAAATTGAGCTGGGACTCATACTTCCAGGTTTTATAATCCCCTCTGCACCATTATGGACTATGTGAATTTGGACAATGTTTTTTACTTCTGAGCTTGTTTCCTCAAAAATAAATCATACCTCCGTCAGAGAATTATTGAAGTTTGGAGATAATTTAACTAAAACACAAGACATTGAAATCAAGCATATTAGGTGTTCCAAAGAGAGCAACTATTATTAAATATATGAGCTTAATTTAAAAATATTGGCTGTTGAGTGACTTTCCAAAATGAACTCAAGGAATAATAAACTATTTGCAGTAGAAGGCAGTCAGATTTCCTTGGAAGGGGATGCTGCTCCTCACCTCCCTGTGGGAAGTGGATTCCTGCATTTGCATTTCTTTCCATCCAGACAGTTACGTGAGGCGTAGGTGCCCTATTGCCTGAGGAGGGCCTTGAGAGCCTGGGAGCAGAGGTACTGCAGTCATGGCGGGGTGCTTCAGATCATTGATGTGAGGAACCCTCAGGCAGCATGGGTGCCATAACCATACAGGCATGTCCTGCGCTTCGAAGGAAGGAAGGCTAAGTAGCAATGTGGTCATGATCCTTCCTGAAGGAGGAAATCTGTTCAGTAAAGCCAGCCACCACCTAAGGCTAGGGACTTTTCCACTTCAGAGCAACATGGTTGTCATACCCTTTTATGGGTATTGTAAAAATTTTAGCAATGGAGGCAGGGGATTTGATTGAAATTTCAAAGTGAATTTGTAAAGGATAACTGATCCTTCCAGAAAGTCACACATCAAATGACACAATTACTGAAATTTGTCTAGATATGTCCAGAAACAAAGCCCACCAAGATATACCCAGGCAAATCCAGGTATGTTCCTCAGAATGTTATCAAGAAGCATAAACAGATGCCAGGTCAAGGTGAGGCACATCCACTAAATGTTGCAAAAAGTTTTCTCCTGTGTGAAACTCCAGGGAAATAGCAAAATGATTTTAAAAAGTACCACATATTTCCTAAGAATTACTGTATATTAAAAATAAACACATTAAAATTTGTCTGAAAGCACATCTCTTACAGAACAGCACAGTTGATATTGTTGTCAATGACTGGTCAAAGCAAGATGCCTGTGGCCATTTCTGTCACTAGGTAAAAGCATTATGTTGAAAGTCAGCTCTTTGGGTGATTCTGGAACCAATTTAGTTGTTTGGGATTTGCCTGGGCCAGTTTATGTCATTTCTGCAATTTTTTTTCTGTGACTATTATTTCTTTATTTAAGGAGGTCTGTGTCAAATGAGTTGACACACATTAGCACTATATATTTATAAAATACTAGTTTTAAATATTCTTTCATATTTGTTAATCTCATGTTTACATGTCTTGATATTTCAATTTCAAGTGTGTGTATGTGCACACATATGTTCATGTGTGTACCTCTTTGGTTGAACATACAAATAGAAAATCCCAGGAGATCATCTCATCTACAAGGTATTATTTCAGCAGAATCTGGGAAAAGCCTTTTCTGCCCTCAGTGCTCTTCTTCAACCACTAATGCTCAGAATTCCATTTTTAGTGGTTCATTGCTTTGGTTCAAGTGTGTGTTTGTAATTCCTCTAAGGAAGGTGATACATGAAGTCTCACAAGGCTTTGAGTGTCTATGAGCCAGTTTATCAGAAATGCTTAGTTTGAAGGAGGTAGGTAGCTTGTGAAGGTAGTAGACACCCAGAGGGCAGGACTAGAGCACCACTGAAGGATGGAGGGTGGTAAAGCACAAAGAGAGGAGGGACTGGAAGACTCTAGGACCCACTGTCCTCACAGTGGCTCCCTCTACCTACCTCTGATGGGATGCAAACTAGAAACCATGAAACTGATGAAGCTTTTATTTTTCCTCACGTAAATTATGTCCTACCCACAACAGACACTCTGTTCTCATAGCCATAGAGGAAGGGGAATGGCACATCTCACTCTTGGAAGGATGATGAGATAGAGCAGGAAGAACTCCCTGTGGTCTGATTGAGGCAAAATATAAGGGAAGCCCTACTGGTTCTCAGGAACTGTGGAGAGAAGGTCAGAGGTAGGTAGGGGCTAGTCTTCTGAGTTTCCCAGAGAAGAATGAGGCAGAGTGCCAGGCAAGGCATGGGATGGCTTGCCAGCATGAGAGGCTGCCTATCCTTAGAAATTGAATATGAAACATGTTAGAATCAGCCAACACTCACCACATACCAAATGAGACCCTGTAACAGACAACAGCCCAAGAGCCAGATGGAGATCCACCATGAGGGACTACACCCCCACACCAAGTAGGGAAGGAGATGAGTGAGGGAAGAAGCAGCTCTCACAGGAGACCAAACAGTTAAAATTGGAAGAATTGGGGTGGTGCACTGTAAGAATTTTAGGTCAGTTTTAGAAAATGAGGAAAATAAAAGTACAAACAATTTTCCATCACACCTGAGTCATATGGGTAATTGTATGGCAGCAACAGTAATTTTCAAGGAAAATATGTATTTGGGGGGGAACACCACTTTCTAGGTGTTCTGAGGGGAGAATTCTTCCATATTCTTAATCCAGGAGAAAATTCTAATGCTTTCATGTTTTTCTCAATGGGCATAAATAATAAAACAACCTTATGTGATCTTTCTGTCCTTAACAGGACTTGTACTTTTGCCAGGTCAGATGAGAAGCTCCTGTTCATGATGAGAATATGGTAGCTTTGGTGTCTATATTCCATTAGCAGGTCCACATTGTTAAATTTTATTAAAAATGATATCTGTCAAGGACATACTGCCAAAATGTGGGAAACTTACAGTTCTTTGGACTGCTAATACTGCTTACTAAGCCAATCTTACTCTGCAGTGTTTTGAGGGTTGTTGCACAGATTCTAGATAAAAGCAAGATGGTGGCAACTTCTGAATAGTCCCATTGATGGAGGGCTAGGGCTCCCTATCTTTAATGGCTGTGACTTGGGCATATGGCAGTGGGTGGCAATAAAAGTTACTTGAGATATCACATTATACAAAATAATAATGACTTTTTAAAAAGGTGTGAATTGAAATGAAAAGACTGCAACTCTGAAGTTTTAAGACAAGCTATGCAATATAAATAATCAAAATATCATTTGGCTTCAGTTTGGTCCTAATTCTAAACAGCTTACACATTTTCAAGTCAGAGTTACAGGAAAAACATTGATAGCTAAATAAACAGAGTGAGTACATGATTAATGTTTAAAATAGTAAACACTTCACATTTGTAGCATTCCTTTAACAGATTGGTCTAGGAGACCTTGTTTTCATTCCTGCTTTGCAATCTGTGTTTTGTTTATTTATTCTCTTTATGTTGAATTCCTCTCTTTTAATTTACCTTTCATCTTAATTTACTCTAGGGGGCAAAGTGAAAATGTCTAAAATAAGTGAAAAATCTAAAACAATTAGAAAATTTAAGACAGCAATAATCAACTCTAAGAACGTAACTGCCTTTTCAGCAGGGTGAATTGTGGGCAATAAAAAGATACCATTAGTAGCTATTTTCTTTAGAGTTTTAAAGACTCATAAAGCTGCATTTTATATTTCTAACAAAGAAATAAAATCATTCAGGAAAACTTGGAGGCTAAGAAGAGGAGGGGCCCTTTTTTTTTTTTTTTGCTTATTTTAGGAGTTGTTTAAAAATCTAAGGAGAGTGAGGAGTTCTAAGGGAGGATTTCCCCTCACAGATCCCAACAGTCTTGGCCAAACTGCAAACGGATTGTATGATATTGAGTATCAACCAAATGCAACCACTGACCCACTAGCCAAGAAGAAAGACATATGTGATCCCTGTGGTTTTTAAACATCAAAAAAACATGCTTTAAAAACTATTCAAAGATAATGCTTGAATCAGGTTTGCTTCAAATGAAGATACTAATCTGCTTTTTGGATGGAGAGAATAAAAGATCCATGGTGACCATGACTGAGTTGATAAACTCAAATACTAAACATGTGGGTATATTTTTTTAAATGTAAGCCTTTGTCACCCAAGAGGGGAAAAGTAGGGATACATAATCCTGAAAATTTGTTTGTTATATATGACCCAGGTCCTGATTACTCAAAATAATTTCCCTGGCAGAAATTTGGATCCGCTGCAGGAACAAGATGGGCCTACAACACAAGTAGATAACTCTTATTCATGGAAGAATTTGCCAGTGTAAGGATGGTGCAAGTATACACATTCTGTGCATCTCTCAGTCTTCCGTTGTTAGTGACATGCTTTCCTGGTATACTACCACTGTACTGTGTGTTGCTCACCACCCTCTTGATCAAAAGTGTATTTGTAGGAGGTAGTTTAAAAATTATCTGTTCATGACCCAGCATTTCATCATTTCCTTCCTGATATCATTATTTCTGTATAAGTAATGTCAATTTTAATTCTCAGAAATCAACAGCCTATAAACAAACAGGTCCATTTGACCACAGATAGAAGTATCCTGAGCCTGTCACTTTCCAGCAAGAGTGGTACCTACAAAAGAGCATTTGGGTTCCAGGCTACTCTCCTCAGTGGGGAGTTCTTGGGATGCATCTAGAGTTGTGCTTCAGGAACAATTTGCATGGGAAATTATCAAGAAAGAAAATGAACCAATGGTATTTTGTTTGGATCTAGTGTGACCACTGTCAGTACTCTAAGGTGTGGTTGTCCTTTCATGCTGCTGTATTCCAAAATACCTAAGTATTTGGCAGTAAGCACAGCATGCAGTTTTTACACTCGTCATCCAAAGTATATTTTGCCTGATACTGTACTTAGACAACTTGAAAAGTCACTTCTTATGCCTGAATTCTAAAATACAGCACTCAAAGTGGGTATTTCATAAAAATCTGAAAGGCACGCTGTACCCTCTCTCCTTCTCATCCTCTTATGACTATTTATTGAGCACCTATTTTAGACATGAGTTCTGAAGACTACAGGCATGAATAATTCTCTGAGGAATTTACAGTCTAGGGTGAGTACAGACTTATAAAGATCAAGCTATAAAGAACAAGGCCAAGTGGCATTAAATACAGGTTATAATCTGCAGTAAACAATTAGCTATGGACACGCTGAAGTAGGACTAGTCTAGGAGAAATTCTTCTGGGAAGGTGGTTTTTGAAGGATGTGTAGATAGGATTTCAATATATATAAAAACAGGAAAAGGTATTTAAGTCAAGTTGGGAGAGTAAGGCATGGTTGGAATGCAGAGAGGGAAAGGAATACGTAGTAGCAGACCCAATTGGAAGTGAGTACAGACTAGATTATGTAAGAATACAAGTGTTCATTTAACAAACACTTTTCTAGTGTTGATGATGTGGCAGACATTCATAACAATGAAGTCAGTGCTAGTATTATTCTTGTTTTATAGGTGAGAAACCTTAGGCTCAGAGAGGTTAACTAATGGTGCAAGATCCACAGCCAGCAAGTACCAGAGCTGGAATTCATGTCCAGGGTCTCTGGCTCCAGTATCTGTGCTCATCTTGGCAAGATAAGAGTCTTAGGACTTTGTACCATGTTCTTTATTCTTTATTTAGTGAAGAGTCTTGGCAGCTTTTAAAGCGGTTAATGATCTAGTATAGGTGGTAGGAAGACTATTCTGGCAACAGAATGATGGCTATTTGTATTAGAAATTGCTAGTACCAACCCAGAGATCTTAAGCAGGAGATGGCTTATACCACCCCTAAAAGACAGAAGAGAAAACTGAGACCCAGAGAGTTTAAATAATTTGCCCAAGGTCACCCAGCTTGGTTGAACTAGGTTTCAAATCTAGGTCTGAGGTCTTGATTCAAATCGAGTCTTTCCATTTATAACAAGCTGTCTTTCTGCTAAAAGCCTGTTGCAAAAAGAGAATTTATAATTACATTAAAGGTTCATGTGTATAATGTACTGGTTTGAAATTTAAGTACTTTGAAAATTTTAAAAATGCATATTTAAGGATAACTAGCAAATCTTGAACAGTAGATTATGCAATAATTACAAATTGTTGTTTTCAAGTCAGATGCTATTTGAATTGAGATTTCATGTTTCAAACCAGTTTAGCATGCACATGTCACAGAGTGCTAGATCAGATATCAAAAACATACTAGATGATGTTTGGAAAGACCACAACCAAATCACTCTTTAGAACTAGCTAGGAGTCACCAAGGAATTATTCATACTACCTGGATTCCATATGTTGCTTCTGCAGTGTACACATAACTTAAAATGTTAAATCCTTTGGAACTGCCATGACCTTATTACAGAGATTTGCATAGGGTCAGCATTGAGTCTACAACTAGATCAGGACACAGTTGCTTTTGTACAGCAATGACTAAGATTGAAAGATAATAAACAGTCAGAAAAATCAAAATACTACTTCCATTTCCCACCAGAAACCTGTATTTTGAATATCTCAAAGCAATTGCACCTAATACTTTGTAGACATTGCTTTAAGTATGTCTTCTCCCTGGAGAAAATCACACCGATCTCACAGCTAGTATTCCTTTTTAAATGCTGGACACAGAGTTGAAATTCCTTTGCTGGAGAGGAAAAGAAACCTTCTCTCTCATCAAAAATCCATTGTTAATTCTCTAATTAAGCAAGCTTTAGTGATTTCATGTGATAATGACCTTGCAAAGTTTGAAATTCAACTGGGAAGGTGTAGCTCATAGAGGGCAGGTAATTTGTTGTATCCCTTCCACCAGAATATATTAAGACTGATCATATTATCCATTTTCTTGTTCTCTTTATGTCTTCGTCTCATATTCAAAACATTATCATTAACACATATATTTTCCAGTATTTTTTGGCAAGTGATAACTTTTAGATACTTTGAAAAATAATGCAACACCCACATATGATTTCTCACCAGGCCATAGGTACTTTTGGTATATACATTTTTAATTATGTAGCATTCCACTGTTATCTAAGCTGGGCACTGCAATGCTAAGTGGTAGAAGCAAAATCCTTCTGCTTAATCAAATTGTGTTTAATAAATGATATTACCTTAGGCCAACCCTTTGGTGTGGAGGCTTTTTTGACGTGAGGACAAAAGAACCTCCTAGTGTCTCCTCCAGCATATTGATTTCTTCCTTCCAAGCCCAGCAGGGCTGGGTCTTCTGCCCTGGCATACGAGGTCTGACTGAATTCCCAGAAATCAAACTGCAGTTCCACCATTCCTTGATGTCCTCCCAGGTGAGCTCCCAGGCTTCATGCTCATACTTCTAAAGCAAGCAAACTTTAAGCTAATTATGTGCTGGCGTATTCTCCCTTGCTGAATTTTGGCAGGTTGCTTCTGTAAATTATGAAAAATAAATGTGAAATATGCAGATGTCTTTTGTTTGAAGCAGATGTTTAGTCCTTCTTGCCAGAATCCAATCAGCTGTTCCCCTGGGGTTCTTCCCCCAACATTATCCCACAGCAGCTTGGAAACATGAAGGGGTGATCAGAATAGCACTTCACAGGCCTTTGAGGAAGCCTTTGGACTTTAGAGGTTTTTGTTAAGGAGAAATAGAAATATCCCAATCCACAGGAATCAGATTGTTTCTGGTAAAAGATAGTAGCTACAGAAGAATTTTTTCTGGTGGTGGTAGATAGAATTTAGGAAAGGGTGAGTTCAGTGCGGCTGTGATATTTTCTGCCTTTCATTCCACCATCTTGATGATTTATACTAATACCTTGGGGCTGTTACAGTCCCAAAATTGCCTCCAGTGCTGCTCACACCATGGTCCAGTGTCTCCTCACACAGAAATCCCACCTTAGATAGTAGATTCTGTAATTCTAAGCAAGTGGATATTTGACCACTGTGTTTACAGAATAATGCAGATAAGTCAGTGAAAAGACCCCTTTATTGATGTATAGCTAGTTGACAGGAACATAAAAATATTTATGGCCACATATTCTGTTTTGAAGATGAAATCTCTCTATTTGCTGATTCAGTCCTACTGGGCTCTAATTTTACTGTGAAATCTGGGTAAAGAAGACTTAGTAAGAGTAAAATATCTGCATAGGTTTTTGTATCTTTTTTAAACAAATAACTCTGTACACAGCATTAGTAAGGTTTGCATTAGTGCAACTGTCAATCAGCTTGTGCTCTTATGCAGTCTGTTAAATAAAAATAGAAACCATTTGTAGAATCCTCTAGAAGCAATGGAGGAAAAACTAGACCTAGTCAATGATGAGACCGAATGTGGTAGGTGTCTTAAATTATCACTAATCTAGAAGGTAGAAGTGTGCACTAATTCCAGGCTCTGCTGACCTGTAGTATGTGGCTTTGGATAAGTTACCTAACTATTCCCACCCTCAGTTTCCTCATCTGTAACACCACAAGAGAACTTGTTTAATGATAAAATGTAAGTCAATTATACAATGTCTCTGCCTGACACAGAAGCAGCTCAATAATGGAGAGCTAATGCTACAGTTTTTCTGTTCATTTTCTCCACTTCTCAATGAGGGCTTATTTTTTCAATGAAGCATGCATATGTATTTGTATTTATGTATTTGTTTATTTGCTTTACTAACACACATCTTTTGTACTACAAATAAACACATTAACCTGTTTCTAGTTACAGCAGAGGTAAAGAGCCCCTTGCTAAGATGTTCTGCTCATATTCATACACATATCTTATATGAAGCCATCTGATACTCACAATCTCTTCTTATTTTCATTTTTTTAGCAATAACTTCTTTTATGAATTTCATCTCCAAGACTGTTTCTCATTTGTGAATTCATTTCAAAAGTTCAAATTCTTTAGCTACAAAGTTTCATAGTTTTCTGAAGGTCTGGTTTCTAAGTATAATCAGAGACTTTATACTTAGCTGATATTTACTGAGCACCTACTATGAACCAGGCACCCAATATATTGAGTGTGAACAAGACAGAAAAGGAACCCTGTCAGGTGGTGTTTGTCTTCTAGTGGGGTAAGTAACTAGGAAATAACCCACACTACTGAGCTGTTGTTCATGTTTTCCAGAATCATGTGCAATGGCTTTTGTTTTAGCAACACCATTATAGAAGAGATAAATGTTCATTTCTGTATTTATGAAATTTCTGTGCTTTCCAAGAACATTTTACCATGTGTGCAATACTGGTACAACTGATTAAAAAGTAAAACTTTTGATCAAATGGTAGATTATTATTTTTTTCCTACCATCAAGTAAAATTAATCAATTACTCTGGCAACAGATAGACACAACTTTCCTGAGCATTTATTTTTCAAACACCTTGTTATCTACAAGAAAAAAAATCTATCTTCTGTATCTATTCATCAAGACACCTAAAAGAAAGGAATATGAGGAAAGAATAAAACAAAAAAAATAAAAAAGGCAGATATGGCCTGTATGCCAGAGCTGTTAATATTAAATTGATGACATAAAATCTACAGACTGAAAATAATAATAATTTATGATGTTAAAAACAGTATTTTCACAGAATTCACATAAAAATGGATGGGTAGTAATGCTCATCTTATACTATTGTTTGGGGATTAAATGAGATAAATACACAAGAATTTCATAAATTGAGAGAAACATGCAATTATTAGGTGACATATGGCCAGCTCTACAAAGCACACAGGTAGGTTTTCTTCTTTCTCTTTGATGTACAAGAAACTGAGTCTTAGGCAAATCGAACAACCTATCTAAGCTCATTCAGATAATAAACTGCAGAACTTAAATGTGAGCCTAGGTCTTCTGACTTCAAAATGAACCTTTCCCCCCTGTATTTCTCTAACTCTCAAATGACTTATGAATAATTAAAGATCTACATAAAAATAAGATCTTATTAATGAAATACAGACTCTATACTTAAGTGTTTGAGAAACATAAAGAAAACAAACATGATCACAGTGGCTTCCTGAGCGAGGCAGTAGGTTTTGAATCAGGAGATGAAACTGGATTCATCTATATATTGTATATATTGTAGTCTTCTAATTCCTCTCTTTACTACTGGCTTCCTTTCTAATATAGGTTTATAATACAAAATGATTTTTCTAACTCTGAAGGTACCACAAGAACCAGTTTTTATGTCCTGAAAAGGTATACCCCAGCCAAGGGGCAACCTCATGTAAAACAGAGGTGGGGGCACCTTAGCATCAGAGAGCAGATGCTGACAGCTCTCCTCATCTGCCATTCAGGGGAATCTTCCAGATAGTGATCTGGGGCTGAAAGATGCTAAGAGCCATTGACCAACCCCTTGAGAATGTCAAAGTTAAATTTACTGGCCATTTTTTTAAAATTTTCTTGGAACAATAGCAAGTTCTAAAAAAGACTGATAATATAAATAATAATAATAATAGCATTATTATTATTATTCTTTGTGAGTCTACACCCAGAGTAAAAGGGAATATATTTTAAAGATATCACTAAAGCATTTATCCAGCTTTAACTGCCTCATCAGAGAATATTATTTTTTAAAAAGAGGCCTCATAAAGATGTATGAATATATAGGCCTATGATTATTCAAAAAAAATTGTACAAATCAAAATAAATTTGCTGGAGCAATTTAAAATAATTAACCTTTGACAAACCTCCCTCTCTGGTAATGGAATAGTAACTATATGAATAAAAGATAAGTCGTGACATTCAATGAATTACAATATTCATCCCATAAATTACTTGATATAATAGCTCTATAGTCTACATTTTTATAATACTAAAATGTCCCAAACACTAAAGAACTCATTCATTTCCAGTGTGTGATTTGCAGATAGGTTTGGTAATTTCTTTTGCTTCCTTCAGATATCCTTTAATTAAGCCTTTACTCTTATTTTCCCACCCAAATATACCTTGTGTCAACCATTTGTGCAGTACAGACACCTGACAAAATTGAGGTTTTTTCTCATGACCCTAGAGCTCAAGAAAGTGCATGAGTGTGGACCTGATTTGCATGCTGTCTGGGATGGTTGAGGATCTGGCATTGCCATCTGGCTGATTGCCACATTTGAGGATCTAGTAGCACAGTTGCTGGTGCAGACTGTGGGCCCTTTGGACAAGCTGCTGCTTCTCTCCTCCGTTCCGACTCCACTGCCCTGAAATAAAAATGTGGCAGCAGTCTGCCTGCCAGGGTAAACTGAAGCCATCTTTGTCCATATAAAGATGACTAGAGACCACAGCATGAAATATCAGTGCTTAATAATGATCACTATGAGGTATTCATTGGCATATACAAGCCTCAGGGTGGCAGAATGGCCACAAAATACCCAGACATTTTTGGTTCAAAATGTGTTGTAATTTTGAACGAAGAATGGAAATTTATAGCAAGAGTATGTCTCCTGAGAATTGGATGTTTCTCTGGCTACCCATATTACCCATTAAGTACAAGATTTCTTAATCATTTAGGGAAGACTGATTGGCTTTCTTCAATGCTACCAAGCCATTTGCTAGAGTAAAGTGAACAAAATGGACCAGGAAGGCAGCACTAGTTTCCAATTCAATGTGTATACCTCCCCAGTGTCTTTCAAATGAATTTTACATCATGGCAGAATGTATCTGCACTAACACATCATTTAAAATTTCTTTTTCCTTTATCTCTTAATCATGGTTATGGATTCAGTTATACAATAGACACTATTTATTGGGCACTTAATATGTTTCAACTACTGGGTCAAGTCTTACAAATATTTTTCTTATTCAGTTCTTTTTACTACTCATAATATAGTCCCAGTTTTATTCCCATTTTTCATAAGGAAATTGAAGCTTAGAGTTTTCAATAATTTTCTCTAATTTAACAGTACACTTTCAACTATTATGCTCTGCTTCTCCAGATACACCATGTTCCCTGATTACCTAATCTTAGCACCCCTTCACAGAAAGGGTTTTCTTTGTTTCCTTACTCCCGTATGAGCCAGAGTTCCAGCTGGAGGTGATGGCAGGTGCAGCTCCAGATCTGGCTCCCTTTTCATCTCAAAGTCAGAGTCAGGTAGGTGGGGCTTGTGCAGCCCTGCCTCCAAGTAGGTGCTGTGCTACAGAACCACTCCTGAACAAATAGTGCAGAGTGCCTGTTGCTGTGGTGTCTTTAGGGCAAGATATTGATTTGAGCCCCAAATGCCTGTTTCTCTGTCCTTTTTTACAAAGGACTAGATAATTGAAAATAAAGGGCATATTAAATGTAAAAGAGCTCACTAATTCACAGCCCAAACTATTGTTTCTTAGTTCTAGGTGCTTAATAGAATCTGGTCTATGTACTTATATATATGTTTTTTTCCTGTTAAAGAAATCCATTGCTTTCTTTTCTTTTTTCATTTTTGTCTTCTTTGGATTCCTTTTGTTTTCCTTCTTCTTTAGAGGCCACTGTTTCTGAGTCAGAAAGTTAGGACTCATTGGAAGGTAAGACAGAGGACTCAGAAATCTGTTGAAAGGACCACCTGTTGACCTCTCACTATATCTATTATTTCTGGGCTGGCCATCTATTACCATTCCATGGAAGCAGTTCTGCAAATGTCCCTGAAGGAAACAGTGCTGAAAAAGTTGGCACTCAGAGAGGTTAAGAGCTTTGCCTAGCTTTGCACAGCAAGTTAACAGCTGAGTCTAAAGTTGGCTCTTCTATCTCTTAGGTCAGCATTCATTCAGCACACATTAGTAACCATTTACTACGTGCCAGGATCTGAATAAATTCAATTTGCTGTTTACCTCAACCTTGATTTTAGGAAAGACAAAAATGTATCTTAGAACCATGAAGGAATGTTCCGTTTCCTTTTTCATTTGTTAGCATTTGTTCTTTTTCCCCATTTCTTATGGTTAATGTTGCCTTATTAGTAATCTACAGAGCAACATACTATGCCTAGAGTAGAAAGAACATTTTAGGATACAGCAAAGAAAAAGTGACTGTTTAATACAAAGTTCCCGAAAGTGTTATGAGAAGGTGCTCTTTTACATTTCCTGGTGTGTTTAAAAAAGGTAAGTGGGTCCCAAAGTTAGTATGACCCACAATAAGAAATGTTATACCCAGCATGTGTGTGTGTATTTCTGTATATACACATATATTAATGAAACATGAAAGATTTCATGAAGTAACATTCTTATGTGATTCAGTAAAAATCAACAGAATTTACATCAAATATGACCTTATTGTTATTATTTAAATACTACAAGATGTGTCCTACAGCCCATTCTATTTTTTTAAAGCCAAACAAAGCTCAATAAATTGACCATTTGGGCAAGTGTTTCAATTCTCTATTTAACTTTGCTTGTAAAAATATCAAAAGGTCAGGTGGCCAGTGAATTTTGTCTGGCTTAGTCCTTGATCTCAGATGGAGTCATTTGTCATTTAAATGCCAAGGGTACAATGGGAAATCTGCCCCCAGTTTCTCCCTTAGCCTTTAGATTTCCTGCAGTCTAATCATGTGAGCAATCTTGGGCCATGCCTCAACTCTCAGAACTTTCATCACATATGTTCAATGCAGGGGCAGGTCTACATGACACTTCTGATCCCATCCACTTCAAAGGTCTGTGATTCCACAGGATTTTTTATTTGAAACCTGGGTACCTGTGAAAACAAAGTTTCCTCAAGTGTATTGTGTGCACAGATTAAATTTCTAGAACCACAATGTATTCCACTTGAAGTTTCTCTAAAATGTTGACACACAGATGTGAAAGTGACCATCATCAAATGCTTAGTTTACCTTTGTGTTCAGATCTGTGTTTCTATGGGAGCATTTTTATAAAATAAAAATGTGTTACTGCTGTTCTTGAATCTCCTGGTTCTGCAGTGTATTTAATTAACTAAAACACTATATACTTATGTGTACTTTGGTCTGGGGAGGCTTAGACATTTTTGGGTTTAGGGTATCCCAGGGAGAAAGAGATCCAGTTTTTCTTGTCATAATATTACAAGTGCAGTTCCTCTGGTTGTGTGAAGGCATTACAGTGGCAGCAATGCCAGCACCAAGCATTATGCACATTCCTCAGAGGCATAGGATGGCATTTCAATTGTTTCATAAATGGCCTGAAGTGCTACCACCTTTATGGGTTATATACCTCAATTGCCAAAAAGGTAAATTGTCTCTTTATTTTTTCCATATATGGCTGTGTGAGTATTTGAGTCCTTGGATTAGTAAAACAAGTGAATCAACTGAGAGATAGTATTTAGGGACATGGAGCTCATATGGACTTGGTATAGAGAGTTTGGCAATCAGTGAGGGCTTAGGAAATCTTTATCCTTTCAGTCTCAAAGCAACTGAACTGAAGATTTTGTCCAATTGATTTTATACAGAACAAGGCCAATGTATTCATTTACTGTGAGAATACGACTGCCATATGGCCTGGATTATTTCCATGAGCATGGCCTCTGTGTACTCTCACTATTGGCAGCCTGCATGAGAAGCCAAATGATAGCCGGCGGGTTGCTGGGTGATCCTGGATTTCTAACAAGGGGCATCAGTTACATAAGTGGAATATTTAATGCCATAGAGCCAAGACAGTCCATGTGTCTCTCTTCAGAAAAGGAAGTGGAATGCTCCTAGCCTGTTGGCTAATCCTCCTTTCCCTCTAGATAGCAATTGGATGCTGGGAAGAATATCATCTACCCTTCAATGCAGCTGTGAAGGATGGAGGTAATACACACCTAGCAGTGTCTGGTGCATTATAAAAAGGCTCATAAAAAGATAGTTATTTTAACCTTTGTGGCAGGGCTTTTGTGTCTGACCAACTACTCTTCTCTTCTGAATTATATTTTTTTCATTTTTCTGTTACCCAGGTAATAAAATAATTGTAGAAATTTTCAGAAATGATAGTAATTTGGAAAATTCAGAAATACACCAAAAAAAAGATAACTAGCAAGTATAATTTACACAGACAAAAGAAACTGTTCTTGTTAATATTTTGGTGATATATATAATCTTCCCATCTGAAATATAGTTCTCTAAGATGGAAAGACAGAACTTATTTGATGCCAGTAAAAGCAACTCTGGATTCACCCTTTATATGCGACCTGACCTAGATTGTCTGCCCCACATAAAATTTTCTCAAAATTCAATTCTACCTTCTTTATCTCTGGCTAAGGACAAGAAAAGTGAGAGATCAAATCTCTGGATTGGGGTCTTCAGATCACACTAAGCCAAGTATGTAAGTATCAGGCCAGAAATACAACTGTGGGGAAAAAATACTAGTATTGTTATCTGCAGTGTAATTCCTGGCAGGCTGAGTTTCTATCTGTAGAACTAGGATGAAGGTGGGGGAAAAGGCATTGGGGGAGGGGAGGGGAGAGAGAGGCGGAGAATGGAAAAGAGGGCAAGGGATGTGTTTAGCTTTCATTTGCAGGCGTGATACCCGCTGCTTTGTTTATGAATTTGATGCTATTCATACAGTCTTTGCAATATTAATTTTTAATTTATGATGCTCATTAAGAGATACTTAAAAAAGAACAATTATCATTTATCTTGATATATTATTTACTAGGACTGACTGTCATGGTTAGGGGCCCATGATTAGTGAGAGGGGTATTGAGAAGAGCTTCTAAAAGGTACTGGGGTAAAAGGATAGGAGCTTTGGAAGCAGTTGTCAAAACCCACTCCCCAAAGTTCTGATGTCAGACTGAAAGCCACACAATCCCTAATCAAGACTCAGGAGGCCCCCTCCAAGACAAGCCTGGAACAGTACTTAATGAAACTGCAGGATCATATTAATGAGACTCTCTGTTAGGCCACCAGCTCATCAATTATTCATCCAGCTGCATTCCTGATACTTTGCTATCTTCCTCCTCTTTTTGCATTGGTGTGATTACTTTTTTTAACCCTCAGTTTCCTTACCTGGAGTGTAAACAAAGCCTTCTGTTCTGTAGCTCCCTTTTCTTTTGCTCAAGCATCATCCTTCTTAATACTTGGCCAGGATATCACACACGATGATGGAGTCTACTCAAAGGGAGTCTAACCTCTGAGTCTCAGGGATCTGGGGTACCCCTGACTTTGTGCTTCACTAATATTCTGGGCCTATCCTTGACAGTGTGCTCATCACACTGTGTTATAATTATCTATTTGTGTGTGACTGTCCCCTGCAAGACTGTGAATTCCTAAGGAAAAGGGTTTAAATTTTATGTTTGTATTTTAAATACCCTGCATAAAGCCTGACACATAACAGATACTCACTGAATGAGTAAATGAGTGGCTGAGTGAAAGAATGAATGAATAATAGGTATTCAGTCATACCTCATATTCTGTCCTGTCTGTCTATAGTCAAGTAGACTATGAGGTGGAGGCCTGAGCACTGCCTGAATGTTTCACAGAAAAATAAACAAAATAAAACTTTGCATTTGTAATTTGGGTCATGCAGGTGAAGATATGTCTAAGAGGTTTGATGCAAAGTACCCAAGTCTGTTTGATATCCAGTTTATATATGATTATTTATTATTATTATTTTTAGAAGTTACTTATTGAAATTGGATGTGATTTTAGGAACAAATTCTGTTTTGCTGACTCTCATGGTTGGATGATTGTCATAGTCTAGATGACCAAACAGTTGAGAGAAGGATTTCAATAAGCTTTCACAATAAAGACCAGTGAGCTTGGAGTGAGTGAGATTTTGAGTGGGACAGAGGCCAAGGAAGCTGGGACCTACACCCAGAGTCTATGTTATTGAGTTCACATACTCAAGGTCAACAGGAAAACCAAGGAAGCCAGTTTCCATTCTCCATGAAGTGGAATCCAGGAGGCTGAGATGCTGGCTAAAGTCATTACCTTCAATAGTGAGGAGAAGAATGGGAGAAAACTGGAAGTACTTCCATTTCGTTCTGGACAGATAGGATCATGGGCAATAGAGGTGGTACTCCTGAAAGGCAGATTGACAAACCAAGGGAAAGGCTGAGATGAGTGTAAGGAAATGTTTTGACGTTCAACCCTCTAGCAATATCCCTAACCAGTTATAACTATTCAAAAATTCAGGCCAACTGGCATCCAAGGTCATGCCTCAGTTACACTCTGCAACTAGTCTGCACTCTGCCACCAAATGAAACTTCCCAAATTCCACTTTCATTATGTCACTACTCCCTCAAGAATCTGCAATGGCCTTCTGCTGCAGAAAGCAAAACAAAACAAAGAAAAGTCAAATATGAAATAAAAGATCAAAGACTCAAATCCCCTGAAAGAATAAAAAGAAATGAGAAGACATATATTAATCCTTAGTGTTATCAAGGTAAACTGAAGTTGTCACATCTCAACTGGTCACATCTCAATTTTACGGTCTTATTTAGAGATGTCTGGAAGTTCTTATCAGTGGACTAGGCTGAGAATGGGTTATGGGTGTACTCAAGCTATTGTTGTTCTTCCACCATGGGGTACCTGGATGAACTGGGGTTGCTGGGACCCTCCAACTGGTTGCCCTGGCCAAGAGAAGCCTTATCCCTTTATCTTTATTTCATGGATTTGGACATGTACATTTTTCCCCCCTCATTTAACATCTCTGAAATCCAAATGTGTCTCCCCATCAATATTTCACAATTGCTTTTGGGTAGGTGGCAGTGATGAGGTAGTTGTCACAGCCTGCACATAGCCTAACTAACCTCGGTTGCAGAGCTGTTCATACAGCCCTAACTTTAGCTGAGCCATGTACATTGTTGTACTGCTTGCATTGGATTGAGGTTCCTTTAAACTGTCTTCAGTAAAATACATTAGGATTCAGAATTGAAACAGAACAATTATTGTGTGCACAGAAAGGCATGGAAACAGAGAAGCTGGCGTAAATGTGATACTGATGAAGCAAAATATGTGGTAAGAGGGGTGAACTATTGATATTTAATGAGTCTGAGGAAATGAAGATGCCCATCAATAGATGAAGCCTATCAGAAGCAAAGCTGTGCAATCAAAGGCAGGAGAAATTAGTTTTTTCTTTCTTAATGGTATTTAAAAGAATGATGGCTCTCTCAGTGGCTCCATTTTAAGCTTCTTGACCATTTTCTGTGTATGCCAGGATATGAATTGCATTGGGAAAAATGGCTTTAAGCTCCTGGTTTTTCCCCAGTCAAGTTTTCTCTAAAGAAATAATTTCAGTTCCACTTGAAAACTTTAAAATTGTTAGAATGGAAATGTTGATATTGTCTTCAAAAAGAGAAAACTTGGGATTAATTTACCCTTTGTTGTGTATTAACTTCCATCTAATTTCCAGTTTAGCTAAAGATGGAATCAACCTATGGGTCCTGAGGCAGGTTAAGGTCAGGCAGTTTACATAAGCAAGAGACACTGGATCTAGCATTATCATTTTCTTGGGAGCAATGGGAAATGCTGAGAGGGTTGGAGGCAATAGGTTCTTTCTTTATTATTTGTGATATTTATATTACACACTCCACACTGACTACATGTGATTAAAAAGGATACAGTCTGTCTTATTCTTGAATGTGTACTTAGAGCCTGGCCTCCAACTATCACAGGCCTCTTTATCAAAACAAAGTGGGTCATTCTGAAAATACAACTTTAGGATATGTATTAGAAAATCAAATAATTATATGTAGAAAGGCACTTGAGATAATTTAGTTCAATTCTTTCACTTGACCAATGAATTATCGAAAGCCCAAATTAAATGACCACCTGGGATCTTAGCTTGTTCATGGCAGTAGCCAGGCCTGCTGCCCTTGGTGAGGTAACCTGCCACCATCATAAACATAGGTCTTGCAAGATAAATTTTCACATAAACAAAATGTAGAACTTTTTGGGTATTCTGGTGATTTTTGTATTTCACTATTATATTTATTTGTATTTATTGGTTATATTTCATTTTATTAGATTCAATTCTTTTTCTAAATCTTTGTCCTATTAACGTCAGTGAACATTTATTGAGATTTTGTCACTGGTTAGGGACTTAACCGTAGGTTTGAAAGAAGATTCTTCTATCCCAGAAGTTTTTACTTCTAAATGATTATAACCATGTTGATTTTCCCCTCTACTCTCTAATCTTGCTCCTATTTTCCCAATGGAAAGTATAAACCTGGAAAAATGCTACCATCTTTAGGATTTACAAATGTACCAACATGACTCTAACCAAGAGAGGAGAGAGGAGAGAGATGGGAAGAGGAAGTGGACTTCCTCGTCCACTATTTCCAGTGGAACTGACAACATGTTTTACAGAGGACTATTAACCTGATAAATACATTCTGGATGGAAAGATCCACCTTACTGATTTTAGGATATTACATTTAACGGCTTATGAAAAAGAGCAGAGAGGGTTTATCAATGTAGCTTAGTAGACAACAAAATAAGGTCTACCCTACTTTTTTTTTGATGTTTTGCCTCAGATAAGTCTTTGAAACCAAAACTGAAAGGAATTTATTTATAGTGAGTGGAGTGTGTCAGTACATCTTTGAGTGTCTGTCATATGCATGTATACACAGACATACACACCTATGAATTTAACTGACAGATTTTTGTTCCTTCACAAGGGATATTAAAGTCTAAAATGACCATTGTCTGTTGTGTCCACAAGTTTGAGTAAAGTGTCTTTCTTTTCTATGTTGAAACTGCCATTTCCTTAGATAGTTGTTCTAAAAATTAACTTCATCTTAGTTGTGTAGTTAATCTATAGCAAGTATCAAGTTATTTCATCCAATAAGAAAATGAAGTGAAAAAGAACTTAATAAAAAAGTAAACAAAGAAGAGAAGGAAAAAGAAAAAATTCTCCCCTCCAGAATCAAATAGAGAGGGCATGATGTAAAGATCCAAGGGCCTTTAAAAACCACACCTGAAAGTCTGGTGCCTGGATGGGTGATGCATGATGAATACTGCACTGAAACCAATGGCCTGAACTACTGTGAAAATAAAAAAACTATATATGTTACAAATATCTCTCCTGACTGACAGTCTATAAAGAAAGGTTATTAGAGTGAATAATCAATTCTCTAAAAATGACTGCATGCAAACTTGCATTCACAACAGAAATACCTTGTTTTACTTGACTCTACCTATGACTAGTTTATACCATGAGAAGCTTTGTTAATTTTTTCTTTAAAATGTTTTTTAAAAAATCTTTGGGAAAATAATTCAAAGCATATGGAAAACAGTGCTGAGTCATGGAGGAACTAGGGTAGTAATGGTGAGGTGTGACGTCCAGTCCCTAATAGTGATTTATAGGGTAACTTAGAGAATGCTCCCAGGATGGGCAGGCCTGGGTCTGTTTGCCCTAAACTTTGAGAAGGCTGCCTAAGCTCATTGCTGTCATTATTCTTAGCTTTAACATTCTGTGGTTCATTTGCTTATCTTGTATCACAAAACCTGTCTGTAAGCTTTAGCATGAATGAAGTGGGAAATAGCCATTAGATCACAACAAACAATTTTTAGCTTAAAAAAATGTAAAATTCCTTTCCTTTGAAAATCCTTTTCTGATCTCAGTTTCAGGCACATCCACTTGCTAAGAAGTCAAATTTGTCAACTCTTATTTCCAGTTGCTAGCAAGGCACCCTATTTTAAAAGTACCATTTGTAATCATTCCCCTTAATATGGCGAATCATCAAAGCTGAATATCCTCCTTGGCTTTCTTCTCTTAGTCATGTCTCAGTCAGTTAAAGAACAATGCTTTTGAGTAACAGAATTACTCTTTCCCGCTGATTTTTTTTTCTTACAAAATTCAGTTTCCTGGGCTGCTTCTGGGGCAAAATTCAATTATGAGATGTACTATAGAAGAAGGCACCATGCTACTTTTAATATTAGCCTCTTTTTATCTGGATAAGGTCATGGAACTCTTCTGATTTTTGCCTAGGGAGAACTTTCCCCTTATTTTGTAATTGACTTTGTCTCCTTTTCCATTTATTTCCCTGTCTCCTGGTTGTAGCATCTTCTCTCTGGAGTCTCAGGTTAGAAGTTTTCCCTTTTGTGAAACCGTGACAGGTGCCTAATTGAATGATGAATGTCCCTTTATTACTCTGTAATTGAACTGCCAGCTTTTTGATTGGTTTGTAGAGATGCTCCCCTCCCTCATCAGACCCTGCAGGGGGTTTGGTAGTTGGCAGTCTGGTCTTACACTCCATCTGTCTAATCCCATCTAGCCCCCACTTGCTTTTTTAGGGGGTGGTGATAGAGGTAGGGAGTGAGGGGGAGGAGAGCATAATAAATTATGCTAATTCGATGTGGCTCTGACAATGAGAAGATCGTATTGTTCTATGCATCTTGGGGATAAATGCTTCAACACATTTTGTCATCATGGGTGCCTAGCCTGACAAGCCCAGGATGAAGATTAATGGGCCTCACCTGAGTGACAGAACAGGGGATTGTGGGGAAGAGAGGGTCATTCATCATACTCTGACAGGTGTCATTCAATCCAAAAGCAGTTCCACCGTCACCCGGCTAGTAGTTCCATTTTTCTGCCAGTTAAGCAAGGAGTTTAATAACATCCCCAGAATTAAAACTCATTCCTTGTAGCAGGTCTGACAGCTGAAAATAAGAAAATCAATTCTTCACATGTTATAGCACAGTTAACTGACTGGGGCTTTGACTCTAATTTAGTTTTTGGGCTGCATTTCAAGCAAAGAGCTTTTTGTAAAATATCATCTATTAAGATTTATCCATTGTGCTAACTTTGGTGGTGTTGCTATTGTGGGTCCATCAGAGATTCAGGCTTTCATACCCAGTGTCCTTTTACTCAATGCATGCTGAAACATCCCCACAGTAGCTGGGTCTCTCCTGCTTCATCCTCATTAGCAATGTTTACTGCTTCTCTCTTCATTAATATTGATCCCCTCCCCAATTACTGGCAACAACAAAACAGACACTACTTTGAAACATTTGGTGTAATTAAACTGTTGGATTTCAGGTTTCAGGGATCATGGAAGGCAGAGAAGATGGTTCGAAAATAAGAAGGGGAAAGAAATTCAGATGGCCAACAGGCACATGAAAAAATGTTGCACATTGCTAATTATCAGGGAAATGCATATCAAAACCACAATAAGATATCACCTCACACCAGTTAGGATGGCCAACATAGAAAAGACTAGGAACAACAAATGCTGGCGAGGATGTGGAGAAAGGGGAACCCTCCTACACTGCTGGTGGAAAACAATATGGAAGTTCCTCAAAACACTAAAAATAGAAATACCATTTGACCTGACAATTCCACTCCTAGCAATTTACCCAAAGAAAACAAGTTCTCAGATTCAAAAAGACATATGCATGCCTATGTTTATTTCAGCACTATTTATGATAGCCAAGATATGGAAGCAACCTACTGTCCATCAGTAGATGAATGGATAAAGAAGAGGTGGTACATATACACAATGGAATACTATTCAGCCATAAGAAAGTAACAAATCCTACCATTTGTAACAACATGGATGGAGCTAGAGGGTATTATGCTCAGTGAAATAAGTCAGGCAGAGAAAGACAAATACCAAATGATTTCCCTCATTTGTGGAGTATAACAATGAAGCAAAACTGAAGAAATGAAATAGCAGCAGACTCAGAGACTCGAAGAAGGAATTAGTGGTTACCAAAGGGGAGGGGTGGGGAAGGGTGGGTGGGGAGGGAGGGAGAAGGGGATTGTGCAGTATCATGATTGGTGCACATGGTGTGTGGGGTCATGGGTACTCTGTGGCATCTTACTGCACTGATGGGCAGTGACTGCAGTGGGGTGTGTGGCGGGACTCAATAGTGAGGGTGAATGTAGTAACCACATTGTTTTTCTTGTGAGACCTTCATGGGAGTGTATATCAATGATACCTTAATAAAAAAATAGTTCTAAAAAAATAAAATAAAATAAAATTCATGAACTTAAATAAAGATAAGAAGGGGAGTTAAATTTTGGAGCATTCATCAACCTCATGAATGATGACACCCTAGGTTGATGAGTATGGCAGGCTGCAAAATACAGCTCTGGATTCACCTGGAAGAGGAGTCAATTTCTCCATCTCTGAATCTGGGCTGTCCAAGCCTGTTACTGGTTTTGACCAATAGAATGTAATTATGCTGTATAACTCTGAGATCTCCATTTCCTCTTTCACTCCTTGTGGAAGTTAGCCACCATGTAAGATTGTTGGTTTACCATGCTGTGAGGAATCCCAAGCTAGCCAAAAAGGAGAAAGAGAGGCTACACAGAAGTTCACTGAGGCACCAGACATGTGAGTGAAGCACTTATGGAACTCCCTGCCCATTTCAGCTTCCAGGTGGATGCAGCCATGTGGATGCCATCTTGGACCTTCCAACCCCAGGTGGCACCATATGGAACAGAAGAACTGCTCTATGGAGCACTGCCCACATTTATGACCCAGAGAATTGTAAGCAAGTTAAATGGATGTAGCTGATAAGTGTTGGGATAGTTTGTTACATAGCAGTGGATAACTGAAACCCTGAAGATGACATAATGGTGGCCTAATAATGGGGGTACAATGTAAAGGCCCAAGCTCCACCTCTATTTTCTATAACACAGATGCTGAAATGGTAAATGGTTTAGCTTTTTGGACATTGGTCACTTCAAAAGCTCCCCAGTTTGGGTACTTTTGCCTTTTTGTACTGTGTGCTTCCCCTACAACCATCTTAGTATCAAATTTTCAATACATTTTCTTGGGTTGAGAAGTTGTGGCATTGACTAAAGAAGATTTGTCATATTTCTATACTTCTTAGTTTTATCATTCCCATTTTATACAGCTAGGGTCAAAGAAGACAACTTTGAACCATAAATTCTGAAAATGAGGTTATTTAATCCATGGCACAGTACTGTGGTCAAAGAATTATGAATTATATATACTGATTAAATTAACCAGTTTGCTGATCAACTTTGTAAGGTGCCATTTAAACAAATACACATAAATAAGATAATTTTTTGTGAATCATCTGATCCTGATCCTCAACAGTTATCACATTAGTTAAAGACTTTGGCCAAATAATTTACTGGGCATCAAAACAAAAAAATATGTCTATTGCTTTTAAGGAGATAGACACCATAATTGTAAGCCTTTTAGATTTCTGAGTAATAATCTTGGAAAGAAGTAGGACAAAAATGTGATGTGAAGAATAGCTATTTGAAGAGAAATTCTATGAAGACACAAGGACACAGGACATGCAATAATTGTTTTGGATTTTCCAAACATACAAAGTGAAGATATTTATTAAAGCAGAAGAACATTTGAGCTTTGGAAGAGAAGAATTTATGGGGCAATAGCATCTAGAGAAAAGTCTGAACCCATGTTTAATTCTAGGAAAAGAAACAAAAGTAAAGATCACCACTGCAGTTTGTATTGATTGTGAATACATATTAATAAGCCAATCCATAATTATCAGCTGCTTACTTACTGCCTATTACAGGTGGGAGTTTACGTATTTGCTAACTTCTAAAGACAAGGTTGAGACTAGCAAGGCAGTTTTGTATATGGACCAGCCATATCTGATTGTTTCAAATCCACTGCCCTGAATCTGTGAACTTCTTTGATCACAACTAAGTTCTGGATTCTACCATCCAAATGCTATTTGGGAGGTAAAAATTTTGAATTAAGAGTCAGAAGAATTGGATTTTAATCATTTAGGCTGTGTTGCTAAGCATAACTTTGGGCAAATCACTTCATATCTCTAAACACTGATTTTCTTACTTATAAAAATGAATTGATCTCTAGCCCTCCTTTCCTAACATTGGTTTTATGATCACATGTAAAGGATCACATAAAGCAGTTAGCAAAATCTTAAGTTAACCCTAAGCCTGCTACTTTTATAATCCTATTGCCCTCAAATCAATTGAAAGTTATTTAAATATTTTTATATTGTGACTCTAACTCCAAACATTATACTTTTAAAAGCCTTTTAGGCTTTTAAAATGCATACAAAATACGTAAGTAATTATATCAAACTGTTTTTTCTCCTCCAGTACCAAACAACCTTATCAATAAACATCCATCCCATGGTATATGGGATACATATAACCCAAATGTTTCTCAACAATAGAAAGCAAAAATGTATCTTTATTTTGTAATTGATAAGCACAGTGTCTATGGAAGCAGCATCTGTACCAAGGAAGTCATCATTTCTTGGGAATAGAAGTTGAAGGAGAAGGGAATTGAAGAAGAATGAAAAAAAAAAAAGAGGAAGAGAAAAGCACTTCATCATCAAAGGTGAAGGTTGTATGAAATCTGAGTTTTGAGCAAAACTCAAATCTTGGGGTGACAAATGTGAATTCTAAAACCACAAATGTTTTGATGGTCTTTAGTAAACAACTACTCACTATCAAGATCCAATCAGGCCAACAGCAGTGGCATGACAGCTCCTACTTTGTAGTATGACACGTAGTTTCCACTCAGGGAAGCTCCAGTCAAAGAAGCAGCATTCCAGTGGGTGGGTCTTATGTCAGGGAGGTGGATTCCATCTGACTTACAGCTGTACCAAAGGCTGACTTTGGCAGCAATTCCTCAGCTATAATTTTATAAACAAGTCTTTCCTTTCCAGACTTCCAATGTGAATTTAGACTTCAGCACAGATTCCGTCTCACATCTTTATTTTGTGTCATCACATTCTAATCCGATGACAAATAGTTGGTTTGAGATTTCAGTATATTACTATATTAGTGCAATTTATGTCCTGCGTGGAAGTTGATGATGTGTAAAGGCTGTATTGTGGACTCATCTGGATTCTAATCCAGCACCTAAAAGGATAGTGTTGCTTTGGTAGATCACATGGGCACTTTATTATGAAATCAAATGGTTAGTTTGTGAAGGTGGCTTGCTAGAGACTTTGGCAGTGATATTAATTACAGTTCCCCCAAAGTGAGCCAAAGCTCTGCAATTCACCTTTGAATAAGTCACCACTGTAGTTTAGCATCTAATTGTACTATTTCTGCTTGATATTATTTATAGAAATATTATTTAAAAATATATAAATTAAACAATCAAGATATATAGAATGGCATGGATCCATCTAAGAAAGGGAGAGGATAATTACTTGGGTGACTCTTAAGGACAAGCAGACAGTGGACAAGTAGCAGATTCTCCTTGCTTGGTAAGAGATGTAGTGCTGGATGGAAAAGCAATTAGCCAAGTGCATTTTCATTCCAAGCCTCCTTCAGTTGTTTTATTAGAAGAAATTTCCACAACGTGAAAGCAATGAGATCTTTTTGCACATCCCAGAAGTATACCTGAAATAGATGAGCTCAAGAAAAATAGAAAGTAAATCAATTTCCATTTTCACAAGCCTGAGTCTGCTTATTTTCAGAGAGGACAAATCATGCAAAAAATAGTGCCAAATTACTCATAGTGTAATGACAATTTAACAGAAAAGACAACTATCTCCCAAGTTTCTGTGCTCAGGACTATGTCTGGATAGAGGTGCTTTAGACCTGGATCAGGGCATCAGGGTGAGGACTTAATGCGTTTGGGGCCAAAGTCTTACTCCTTTCAGAATTCCTGGCTTGGCATGTTGAAGTAAACAAGTTGCTCTTCCCTGGGCAGCTGCTGAGTTCCTCTGTACAACTCCATGGGTTTTGTTGTGTCTCTTTGTGGCTGGCTCTTTATCGTTGCTGAAACAAAAAAGATCAAACAATGTCATGTGGCATTACAAGAAGTAAATTCTCAGCAAACCCAACAATTTCTATAGTAACCTCTGTTTTGCAACTTCCTTTCTCTAGATTCATAGATATGTTTCAAGTCATGTTCCTTTTGGAAGTGTGAGTAGATGGGGTTGGAAAGGGACTATTTACTGACTTTGTTGGATTATTTCATGACTTTTAGAAAGAATAAGAGTGGATGAATAGGCCTTTCATCATGAGATATAACCTTAGCTTTCTCACAATGTTTAATAGGCAGATGTTGATTTACTGGGATAAGTGGAATATCATCAGAAGAGGTGTAGGATAAGAGTATATTCTCTACAAGTATATATTAATTTTCCTGTCTGATCAGGCTTGCCTTCATGAAGATTTTTAATTTCCTCCTCTAGAAGGAAGTTGGCTTGTAAATCTCCAAGCCAGCACTGTCTAAGAGAAATGTAACATAAGGCAAACATGATTACTCTACCTAATCAAAGTGTGTTTGTAATATAACTGTGTATCCTTAAGACTTTGGAGTATTCAGAAATATTTAGCCTGTAGATATCTTATATTTTATCTGAACATTTTTCCATTTTTCAAGGCACAGAATAAGTGTATATAAAGCTGGTTGTCAGCAGGATTTCTTCTTGGTCACATTTCTAAATGCCAAAGATGCCAGTAACCCAAAGTGAACCCATAAATGTTAGACCATAATTCCTCCTTTCAATGACATGACAGAACTGTGTACCAAGAAGAAAACAAAGACAGGTGCAAAACATACTTTTTATTATTTCAGACAAATCATACTTTTTAAAACCTAAGCAAAGTCATATAAGTGAACTCTACATCAGAGTACAGGCAGTTATAGATCCCTTGGCTTAGGAAAAATCATACAGGCAGAGAAAATGAGGAACTGTTGGTTGGGACTGAGGTAGTACACTACCTGTATCTGTGGAAGTACTAAGTGCTAATGTGTATAGTACTAAGTACAGATGTGCTGCAGCTGGTCTTAGGCTCATGAATGATATTCGTTCTCTCTCTCCACCTTTGTTCTTTTAGGTCTTTCTCTCAACAGTGTGGTTAGTTGGCTTGTTGGAGGCCCCATATCATCTGCTCTGAGGGGTTAGCCCATGGTTGCCTTACCTTTATCAGATGTACAGCTATAATTGCCTTTTCATTGTTCTTCCAGTCATGACAGTACTAGGAGGTGCCCCTATGAGTCTCCCATGTTCCCTACATGCCTTGCTGCCCACATTATGAAGCAGCAACCCTGGCTCATTATGATGAATGCACTAAATTACTCTTGCCATTATGTTAACCCCTGTGATTGCCTGCTGGTTCACCAACATGAGGAGCCCAACATTACCAGGCAGTAATCATAGCTTTAGTTTAGAGAACTCCTTACTGTGTCTCCACACGAAAACATCTTCACACTCTCACCCCATCACCTACTGGCACCTAGAACCTCTAATTCAACAGTCTCAAGTGATGGTGATGGGACACCCAAGTCCCTAGGTAGGTCACTGGGAGATGGTAGTCCTCTTTATTCGAACTACTGGGGACACAACATCATATTTTTTTGCATATATTACATCCTGGAACATAGCACTCTGACCTTGTAGACTGAACCCTAAGCTGGCATCTTAGTAGAAACTTTAATAGGACATTCTAATGTTCTATCAGGTTAACTGCCTCCAGCTGATGCTATATATGGCAGGTCCAATGGATCCTCTGTCCCCATGCTTATGTACTCATTCTTGAATTCCCCTTACTAAATAATGACAAGCATTGATCAAATACTCACCCAATAAATGTAAAATCATTATTAGACTTTGACCTTGTCAGGGTGATCAGGAAGGCTTCCCTGAGGAGGTGATAATTGAGCTGACATTTGGAGGGTGTTTAGAAGTTAATGAGGTGAAGAGGAGTAGGAACAATGGCCCAGGCAGAAAGAAAAGCAGGTATGAGTATTGCAGGCTCAAAAAAATTAGAGGTCTTCTGGTTTTGTGTAGTACTTGGGGGTGGATAGCATGAGAAAAGGATAGAGAGAGAGGAGGCAGACAGTGAAAGGGTCCCTGTAGGTCAAGTGAAAGAGTTTTATTTTATCTTCAGTGGAATGGGAAACCATTGGAGCACAGTGTGTATGAGGCCTCGTGTGTGTGAAATAGGGGGATGGAATAAGGGAGAATCCATTTTGCAAGTCACCTTTACAAAGCCCACAATGGCTGCTGTATGGAGAAAGCATCATAAGGGACCAAGGAGAGAATACAAGCAGATCTGTTAAGAGGCCACTGAGTTTCCAGGTGGGAGCTGCTGGTAGCTTGGCCCATAGGAAGCCCTCAGTAAATCATAGTTGCTGGAGTTGTTATTGCTGTTCCACAAGGTAGAGGATAGGCTTGTGTTTGTTGTAAAGTATAAGCTTATTTTGAATTTATGTGGCTTCTTTGCTCTTTCAAGAGTGAACATGCCCTGTGAAGATATAGACTTGGGAGAGGGAGAAGCCACATCAGTGCTGCTCATCTGGCACATCATTTTTGAAGTGTAATTTATATCCTAAACACTGCTTACTTAATCTGGCACTTCCCACATCTGAGTGACCATATCCACAGTAGAGAATTACATAAAGGTGATAGAGTGACTTGGATAAATACAGGAGTGGAAAGGGGAGAGATAGCATTAAGTTTCTCTCCTTTAATTTCTAATCTCTTTCTTTTCTAGGGGAGTTTCAGGATTTAAAATAGCTGCCTCATTTTACACCTTGTACTTAGACTGCAGATGGTAAATCAGTCGACACACCAGGCTGTTTTTGGATCATGAGGTCCTCTCTGCCCAGAGCACAGCCCTCCCACTCACCTCCTTCCCTTCACTACTGTATTCACTATTTAGAACCCAAATCAGCTCATGAATCACTTGCTCTGGAAGGTCTTCTCTGACCAGCCTATCCCACCCAGCTGGGGTGCTGCTTCCTCTGTTCCCAGAGTCCTCTCTGCTTATCACTTCTTTCTTTGCTTCTCCGTTTTGTACTTTCTCTGATCATGTGTCATTCTCCCTGGGCTGTGGAGGCTTTGGCAACAGGTGATGATATCACATTCATTTTTGTATCCTTCGTATTTAACATGGTGCTAGAAACTCAACTATAGACATGAATTAATGATTGAAAGAAGAATGAATGAAGGCAAACATCATCTGTGTTTAGATAAAGTGCAGAGTTGGACTTTTTAAATTAGAGTCAGGTGAGAAGAGAAAGCTTGTTTGAAGAAGGGTAGCAAGGTTTGTCTGGCATGTTGCTGATGGAATAGTGAGGCAGATGCTTGATGTCTTTCCTGCCCCCGCAGAGCATCATCCTCTCTTTCTGCTGGGTCCATTCCACCTCCTCTTCTAACACTTCAGGAGGCACTGGTGACATTCTTCAGACTGGTTCTGGGTGAAGTAAGTGGGTATAGTTGAGAGGCAAGAACTAGAGGTGAGGTACCACACCTCCATGTTGCAGTTGATTTTGCTGATCATGGTAAAATAAAGATCATAACTGTACTTATCAAATCTGAAATTAGTTACATAACTTGTCAGCCAATTGTCTTAAAAATAACTTACCAAAACTAGACTCAACTTATTTCCCTCCTCAAATTGGTATATGGATAAAGTATAAGGTCAGTCCAAAGAGGTGGTAGTAACTGCAGTGATAACACATGGGGCTTTCAGGTCCCAGCTCCATTCCTTCCTCAGGAGTCTTAAACAAGCTACTTAACTTCAGGGAACCTCAATTTTTGTCCTGTAGTTGGAGATGATGCTAGTTCTTTCCTGAGAGGGTTGGTGTGAAGATGAAATGAAATAATACCTCTTTAGCATAAGGCACGTGGCAGGCCTGGAATAATGTCAGTCAAAGCTGTTATAATAGATTAATTTACACTACATGTAACTGTATGTTATAAATAGTTCCATTTGCTTAGGTGTTTTAACTGTGACTCTTTCCAGTACAAGGATCACTCACATGTATTGATTTTTCAAAATTTTCTACATATTTATCATTGAAAGTCAGCAGATAAATATAAAACAGTACATCTCAGAATCAGATCTTCATTTTGCACGAACTGATTTTATCTTTTTGATTCAGGAACAAATATACTATGCTTTTTATTCCTTTGAAATTAATCAAAACCACACTTGTCTGAGTCATTCAAGTCTGAGTGGTTCTCGGTAGCATTACCTCCAGTGGGAGATATAAAATCAGTGTAACTTTATCTCCTTCCCCTTTCTCTGATATGCCAAACTTAGCAACTCAGGGGAGCCATGTTCTTGCTGGAATGACCACTGGGTAGAACGACCACTGTTGTGGCTCCTGGCAAATACTGACATCTCTTTCAAGAAGAATATAAATTGGGTAAAATAAGTCACTTACCCAAAATGACGTTTACAGATATTATTAGCATTTCTGCAGTGTGGTCCATTTAGGGTTCAGACTGAAGGCAGCATATTGTACTAGAAGGGAACACAAGATTAGGATGTGGAATCCCAGTTTAATCCTCACTAGCTGTGTGACCATGCAAAAGTCACTTTATCCTCTCTCGTTTTATTCTACTGTGAAGTGAGGTAAACATAATCCTTTTTTGTAAATATTGATGGAGATTTTATTATTATGGTGAAGATATTATGTAATCACCCATTCCTTCCCCTGAAGGGCAGGTTTTCTCAGTTTTTCTAAGATTCAAATGTGTGCATATATCAAAGGTCATAGAACTGGGGATGTCCACAATGATGAGAACTATTTATCTCATATGTGCTATAAAGTCAACAGTGATATAGCTATAGTTCTCTAATCTAATCAAGAATTCATGAAAATATGTGAAAATGTAAACAGTGTATCAGAAGACAAATATCTTTCCAACCTACCAGATTCATTAACACTGAAAACTTATTAAAATGGAGCAAACTTTTCTTTCAATGCAGGCTATAAATAAGTCTTCAGAGTGAGTTTGCTGAGCATTACAATCCCACTTCTTGCTTTAGAGAAAAAAAATTCTTCCATGATACAGTAACATTTTCACCTTTTTAAGTTCTTCCAACATAGTTCATGTTTCATCTCATCTTGTTATTCTGAGAAGCAATTATCCTATTACTCAGGAGCAGCTCTTCAGTAACTTATCTCAAAGTCTCCCTCTCTCCTGGGAGACATGCTTCTGTTATTTTCAGAAGCTCTGTCTCTGAGCTTTCTCTTGGCCAAGGGTATAAATCAAGAAGCCAGTTCAATCTGGAATTTAGGCCTTAGCCTTAGTTGCTGTAAGAAACAGTCTGGATTATTTATAACCATGGTGTCCAGGTTTTCATCGCCACAGACAGTTGGGTGTTTGAGAGCATTCACCTTTAAGATATCCAGAATACAAGCCGTTGATCCTCAGTGGATTGTAAATTTCTAGAGTTGGGCTCCTCGGAACTTGTCGGCAAGGCAAGTTTTATGATCACCATTACATTAGCTCCTCTGAAATGCTGGGAAGCTGGGAGCCTCCTTCCTATTAGGAAGCCTTGTCTTGACTTTCATACCAATAAAGTTGTTCTTAGACTAGAGTTCATCCTAATAAGCACCTTGAGAATTGCACCTGAAGAAATATTTCCCCCTCTGTCTGCCCTAAGACTCCAAATCTCAACCAGCCAACATGCTTTGAATCTAAGAAAAGCCTTACAGTCTAACAGCTTTTTTATCACCTTCCATCAAGCAGAAAAGCCTCCAGGTGGATTAGGCTGAGTGTGTAAGAAGCTTACAAGGTAGCAGATGTCAAGCTCAGTAAAGGTCATTCGATTAGGGCTATTCTCTTTCTGGGCACAGATTTCCTCCTGGACTAGTGTGGACCTGGGAAGGAGGACTTGGTATTCTGCCATAGACCTTTGGAATGCTTAAGGGAAGGGGTTATGCATGACAGATGTGCACACGGTTTAGGAATCTAAGCTTCAAAGGGGTAGCATGTAAAAGGACAATAGAATACAAATGGGAAAATGTTACTTGAGAAGTCTTTCCAAGTAAGAGACATCCGTGATTACTAGTATGTGAAGGGATTGTGGTTTCTGGATAAAGAATCTTTCACTTACACAAAAATACACATTTATTCATCAGAAAATGTAAGGTAGAGAACCACATATGGTTTCATCTGAGAAAGAAATATTTAGGAAAGTTCTCTACCATATAACCAGGATTCAAACATAAAGCTCTTACTGGCTAGTGTGGTACAATAAGTAGCTGAAGGGGTACAAAGTCAACGTGCTAGAGCAGGAAAAAATCAGCTTTAATGAACTGTCCCCAAAAGCCATGCTCTATATTATGGTGGCAAGCTGCATAATAGAATTTTCTTAGGGGAATAAAAACTCTGTGTAAAATGTTGGCTTAATGCTCTGGCTCAGTTGAGCCGAGTGACTTTGGCCAAGTTGTGGCTGTTGATGCATCACTCACTGGTGGGCTATTGGAGTAATGTGATTAATCCTGCTACTTATCGGTCAGAATGACTCTCCTGTCACAAGGCTAAATGGCAGGATCATACCAACGGATCAGAGTAAGGAAGGGTGCATTTCTCAAGCCCCTTGGTCAATCAGTACGTAGTTATGGAACACACTGTTCTCCTGGTCCCAATGTTTCCAAGAAGTCTGGCCTTCCAGCAGACAACCCAAATTAATGTCAAGTGCAAATGGGTTCTCCATAGAACCATTTGACTAATTCATTGCCTATTCTTAGCATTTGTGGCCAAATTTCCAGTCTTCCTTCTGAATAACTTCTTGTTGGAAAATATCAAAAAAGGGGAGACCTCAGAGGCTTCTGAGGCAAATATTTTCCTCCCACACACCTGAGTCATGGGCCAGGGGTCTTACCATTTTCCTTTCTAAGATTTTTCCAAGGCTCTCATCTAAAAAGAGTTTAGTGCCAAATGGGTGGTAAGTAGAGATGTAATTAGGAAATCAATTGTATTTTTTTAATGTTGGGTATAATTTTATTGCCAGTGATTTCCATTCACTGTCTCTGAATAGAAACCTGGTATTCATGAGGAAGTGGTCGTGGTAGGAGAATGTCTTTATGTGGCAATACAAAACCTGTTGCAGTCTGGTGAGCCCTTCAAGTGTCTTGCTTGAAAGGGTTCTTGTCACTGGGAGTACTCACTGGAGCCGAGCCAGTTCTCTGGGGAAGGCTGGTGTCTGCTACTTGCAGAGCTGGCTGTCAGGTTGGTCCTGTGTGTTTGTAATTAACTACAATGTCTGGATGTTGACAGAGTGAGTCTGGCCAACGGTTCCCCTCCAAAGAGGGGTTTCCTGGCTAGCTTTCCTGTGTCAGAAGTGCCAAGTTGGGAGTTGCCTGGAGACTCCAGAGATGAAGATTCATTTGGCTGAGCTCCGGTTGTGAAGCCAAGTGCCGAGCAAGCAGATCAGAGACCTAACCTGAATTGTAATCAGTGGGCTTCTCCAGCCATTTGGCGCCTTTGCTTTCCAATGTTATGTTTAACGTTTTAAAGCATATTTAGTAAACATGTCACTAGCAATTGCCAGTCTCCCCACTCTGTGCTTAATGATTTTCCCTTTTCATTTGGGTTAGTGTGTAGGCCGGTTTTGCAATGTGTGTGTGTGTGTGTGTGTGTGTGTGTGTGTGTGTGTGTGTGTGTGTGTGTGTGTGTGTGTGCGTGTGCGCGCATACATGTGTATGCATGCATATTTCAGGCTACAAAGATTGGGAGATTTGTTGTTACTAGCTCAGCAGCTTGATTATAGCATCCACACTTCTTATGAACCAGGTAAATAATCTGAATCCTTCACTTTTATCCCCAAATTTGGCTAGGTCTCCCCTCCTGAGAAAGCTGATCTTAGACTACAAATCAAGTACCACAACAAATTTTGAATTTACAGACTCATGCAAGGTGTATTTTTTTCCAGATTTGGTTTCAAAGAATAATATTTCTCCATGTGTCAGTTCATGTGCAATACAGCCACACTTTGCCTGTGGAGAAGTGAATGGTTTCCACAGTCTTTTTCATTAATTCTTGAACGCCCATCTGGGGTGAAGTTGGAATCCTTGGTCTCTCCAGTCCCTGCCTCCCTCTTTCTCCTTATCTCTGTACTCCTCCCTTTTTTTAGTTTTACTCCAGTCATTTTTTTTTTAGGTTCTTATAGATATCTGAATGCATCATGTTGCTTCATGCCTCGTATCTTCACATATGGTATTAGTTTTCTATGGGAACTATAACAAATTACCATGAGTTTGGTGGCTTAAACAGTGGCAATTGATTCTCTCCAAGTTTTGAAGGCCAGAAGTCTGGACTCAAGGGTCAGCAGGTTCAGGCATCCCCTGGAGGCTCTGGGGAGAATCTCTTCCATGCTTCCTCCAATTTCTGGTGGCTACTGGCATTCCTTGGCTTGTGGCCACATCACTCGACTCTCTGCTTCTATGATCACATTGCCTTCTTCTCTTTTGTCTGTGTCAAATCATCTTCTGCCTTTGTATTACCAGGGCACTTGTGATCACATTTAGATCCCACCCAGATAATCCAGGACAGTTTGCCCATATCATGATCCTTAACTTAATCACATATGCAAAAACCCTTTTTCCGTACAAGAATATTTATAGATTCTCGGGACTGGGACTTGAATCTCTTTTGGGAGGCCATTCTTCAGTCTATCACACACACTCCTGCAATTCTCTTCTACCTTTTGTCACCTAGCCATTGCTTCTCAGACTGTCTCTAATGAAGGACCTTTTTTTTAAAACTAAATTCTAGTTTGTTGCAAACTAATACTTTTTCAGAATCACATGCTTGGATTTCATAGCAATACCAAATTTCTATAAAAGTTTCTAAACTCTTACACTTATCTCACACCAGCCCAGTAACAGTTTGAAGATGACCACTAGCACACAGATCATGCTTTGAGTAGCACTAATCTTAGAAAAGACTTCTGTTCATTCAAGCACTGCCTTTCCCAGGAATCTTTCCTGGCTCACCATTTGGGTCCTGCCTATGCTCCTATCATTCCTAGAATACTTTATTTTGCTCCTTTCCACCTAGTTGTCCATTACTTGCTTGATCCTCTAGGTGTAATCTCCTTAAAGGTAAGAACCATGTTTTGTTGGACTTTGAGCCTAGCATAGATCTTGATACATAGTAGATGCTCTATAATTACTTGTGGAATGAATTAGGGAGGTATACATGGATCCAAGGTAAATAAAAAAATGGACTTATTTTGGGAAAATGTGAAGAAAGGAGGAAGCTAAAGGCACTTACATGAGTCTAAGATGATGCAGTACATTGCAAAAATGGTAATAAATTCTTCCTATCAAGAAAGGAAACCTAATTCCTTATCCTTTAAATCTGGGCTTGCCTAATGGTTTGCTCTGACCAATAGAATGTGTCAGAAATTATATATGAAGTCTAAACTAACATTCAAAGGCTTACCAGCTTCTGTTACCCTTGCTACCACATAAGCAAGGCTAGCTTAGCCTCTTGGAGAATGAGAGACTGTGCAGAGAGCCAGCCAACCACATGAATCCCCAGTTATGTGTGTAAGCCCAGTCAAGCTCCAGTGAGCCCAATCAGTCCAGGAGAACCACTTAGCTGAGCCTAGCCCATATTAATAATCCAAAGAATCATGAGCTCAATAAAATGGTTGTAATTTTAAACCACTAAGGATGGTGGTTTATTATAAAAGCTAATGATCCAGACAGGAATCAAGAATGGGGCATGAAAGTTAGTGAACTACTGTCTTCTGACCACACCCAGGGCAGAATAGAGATGGGTTCAAATTGTGACAGAGAGGACTAGGATAAGAGATCAGAAAATATTTTTCCTTTGCAGACCATTAGACACTTAAGAGCTAACATAGCTAGCAAGAGGTTTTAACACAGATATAATTTGGATCTCTGGCTGCAGAGCAGAAGGGTGCTAACTATCCTACATGGAGCTCAGACCCAAGACCTGTTGTCTGAGAAACAGTCAACAGGCAACAGCTGATGTTCATACAGATCGGCCCAACTGCATAAAAAATGGCAATGAGTTTAACTGAAATTTGCAAATAATATTAAAAAGGAAAGAGGAAAGCAGTTGAGAAATGCAGCTTTTGACTTTGATAATTCCAACTGGACTTCAGCTTCCTGTCCTTATGACTCACCTAGTCATCCTCCTCTTCATCCTTTCCACAGACATGTGCCATGCACCTCCCATGTGCTGGACACAAGGCTAGGTACCAGATATTCAGTGGGGAGCAGAGCAGACCCAGACCTCCTAGATCTTACAATTTGCCAGGAAAGACAGCCCATCAGGCAACTAGTAAGCTTTGAAGCTTAGGCTGTTGTTTTGCTTTTCTCAGACACGCTGAGCATACCTTTCTGCCTCTGTGCTGCCTGCCATCACCTATAACCAGCCTCTGTCAAGATCTTGGCATCCCTTACCTTTCAGCATGATGCTTGGATTACATCAGGACTCGTCTGAAATCAGCTACTTGAAATCATGCATCACTAAGTTATTGATGTGGATCATGACAGAATTAGGGAGAGGGAAGTGAGAGAGTGTGAGAAAATGTGTAACACATCAGATGGAAGCTTTTATGGGTTTACAGGTGATCCTATTTGTATCAGGTTATGGTGTGCATTTTTAACTTCTGCTATAAAACATCTGAGGCCTGGAGATCACAAATCAGATATATTGCAGCCAACGTTAAAAACATCTCATAATTTACCATAGTAAATCAATCAATGTTTTCCTAGAAATACTGGAACTAAAACAAGAGTTGAGTGAAAACAAAAAAATCTCTAGAGGTTTAGTTGGCTTAAAGAACCCCAGGGGCTAGAACACTGTATTGGAGAGATCTTTGAAGCACATTTCAGAACTTGAAATCTCAAGAATGTTTCTTTAAATGTCACTGCTGTATCCATTCAAAATGATGAAAATATTTTCCAAATGATGAAAAAGTGGTTTCTAGAAAGCTGTCTATTGCTTGAGAGAAGGAACCTGTGAGATCATAAGACAGTCAATTCTCAGTTACCTGGGGGCCAGTTACTCCAAATCTGTGTCTCTTCAATCCTTGTATCCACTTCACCACACTGTAGAACTACCATCCAAAGGGTTGCTCTGGAAGGAAGAGGACATATAATTCAAATCAGCTAAAAACTAAGCATATGAGATATGCTGGTTCTTTAAATAGCTTTGTGAGAGAGTGGCTTCATCCTTCTAATATGTCAGCCTTGCATAATTGTGGATATTATTTATCCCATTGTATTCATCCATATTTATAGTAGTAGGTAACCAAGAGTAGGCTACTAGAATATGGATTTCTGTTTCTTCTGTTAGTTTTGTTTATATCTTTTAATTTTTAGCATAACCTATGTCCACCCTCCAAGAAATTTCTCAGCAAGGTAAATAGAAAAACTATAGGACTAGGTAACAGACTTGTATTCTTGGCTCAGAGGTCATCTAACTGCTCAATTCTCAGTTTCCTTATCTAAAATACAGGCGCAAAATAGTTCATTCTAGTCCTTGTGGTGAGGAGGAACAAACTGCACTAAACAATGCAAAGGGAGGTGCTTTACCGAACTTAAAAGCATTGTGTAAATGTAATGTTACATTTTGCATTCCAAACTCCTGGTATTACCCCCTTTGGAAACTACCCCTGAGGCAGCTCTTCACTTCTGCTCCAGGGGTGAGGTGAGGTTGCAGGGGCTTGGCTGTGGACCCTTTTGTCCCATGCTGGAAGGTGCAGCCCCTCACTGCTGAGGACTTCTTGTCATGGTATCAGGCTTCAGCAGCTTGTCTGTTCTGGGTGGGCAATTGACTACTTGCTATCTCCTGAGAAACCCTGACTGGCCTGACTTCCTAATTCACAGGAATGGCATTAAATTTGGAAATTATAAGATTATTTCTTCCAAGTCACAACATTTCACTGTGCACACAGTACATTTCAGAACTTGAAATCTCAAGAATGTTTTTTTAAATGTCACTGCTGTATCCGTTCAAAACCTGAAAGGCATTTTCTGTAATAAGAGGTCACTGTTGAGAATTTGAGTCCTTGAATTCCTTTAAAATCATTCTTCTTTGATTAAGAAAGCCCTACAAACATCCTGCTTTGCTCTGTTCTTTAAACTGCGAGGGAAAACACACATACCCATGCCAACCCATGCATATACACAGCAGAAACAGGAAATGCTCTGTTATTAAAAATTAAACTGATTGTATCAATCTATCACATTGAATAAATAAGTACATCATATATTTCTTAATGGCTCTAGGTGAAGTACACCTTACTTTTAAAAACACAAAGGATGTTGACACAGAGGCCATAAGCACTCACCAGACAGGACACACAATATAAGGGAAAGACTCTCGGACCAAGAGCCCAGAGACGTCTGCTACCAACTTACATGTGATCATGGCAAATCACTTAACCCTCTGAACCTCAGTAAATAAGGGGCTGGACTCAGTAATATTTATGAAATTCCTTCCAACTTTAGTATTGGGTTTTGATACCAAGAGCAATTCTAATGTACTACATACATCCTTGGGGTTTCTCCATATTGCTTACGGTTGGATAACTTATTTTTTTCCCTCTGTAGCAATAATTTCCTGAGTGTCTATGATGTGACTAGCACATTGCTAGGAGTGGTCATACAGCAGTGATGAGTCAGACAAGGTCCCTGACTTCATGCAGCTTGTATCAGTGAACCAAGAGAATAAATGAGGAATCAAGTAAAGGCTGTGAGGACATCGTGAATCTCTGCCAGGATGGCTCCTGCCATCTTGGGTGGTTGAAGGTGATAGACTGTCTTAGGAAAAGTCAAGTGGATCCCTGCCAGGTTATTTATATAGGATTTTACTAATTGCACTGTCTAATGGGAGAAAGTTTACATTTAGAGGCTGGAATCTGGAAGGCAAAGGGTAGAGCATGCACTAAAGAGTACCTGTCACCTGGTTCTTTGTCCCATGATCTCTTTTCTCATCTCAGAGGAGCAGATTGAGAGATCAGGTGTCCTGACCGGGTCACATAGCAGTAGAAGCCACATTTCCTGTTTGTTAGGGGAGGGCACTGAACACCCGCTTCTCTTTCTCTGACCACAGGGCTCTACATGGCTTCAGAGGATGAACCAGAGAGACAATTTATATTTTAAACAGCTGCAGAATATGAAAAATGCCTCATGAAAAGAGCCTTTGTATCCTTTGTTGATATTCAGAACAGGGGAAGAAAAGATGACTCTGGACTCTAGATTTTTGGAGAAATCTCCTGAAAAATTGATCTGAAACTTGTGATAATCTCTTGCCAAATGAAATTGGCCCAAGTTCTTTGATTCAGATGCCACCCACCATCTCTAGAAGTCATTACAGCTCTACTTGTCCCCATGAAAGGAGTTGGCATTCTACAGCTTCACTTGTCGCAGAAAAGAAGAGATCATCATAAATATCAAATGGAGGTTCATGTCCCTCATTTCAGAATCCAGCTGGACATGCTAGTGAAACAAGGCCTTCTGTGAGGATTAAATGAGTTAGAGGTGTGCAGAGCCTAGCACAGTACTTGACATATAGTGAACAAATAGCAAATAGTAGGAATTGAAATATATATATAGGTTGTAGATACATTCCTGCATGCATATCTGCTGCTCTGTTTACTCTCTGCTCAATCACACTTACTTATTCCTTAATCAACTATAGACATTATGGACCAGATAATTCTTTATTGAGGGGGCTGTACAAACATTTGATGTCATAAATGCTTAAGTGATTTAGTATGTTGGAGACAAACATAATTGAGCTTTTTAAAATTTTATTTTATTTTATTTGTTTTTTAATAGAAATTATATATTTATTTCATCTTATGGTATGCATTAGATACTCACATTACAAAATACCATTGCTTTCTCCACTTGTTATGGGGCCAGAAATTCACTGGAGTTTCAATTGTACAGAATGGTAATTTCCTGATTCTAAAATTCTTTGGGGGATCCTTTGGGAAAGGGAAAACTTTAGCTTCTTTAGACTAACATCTAATGAGACAGCTGGGAGGAACCAAATAAACCAAATAATTCCTGAAAACAGCCTTTCAGTACAGTTGTGATCCAGGAGGGAAAATGGAAACTGTAACCTATTGAGAGACTCCATGTACTAGAACAGTATTAGACATTCTCACCTGATTTTTCATGTAAGTCAGAAAATATCCCTATAAGTAGATGTGGTGTGTCCATTTTAATAAATGAGGATCTTATGGTTCAGAAGGCATAAGGCCTCATCTTCAGTGCTTCTGTGGTTAGGTGCTAGAACTTAGAATCAGGTTTGTCTAGATTTAAAGTCCAATTTCTTTCTCATACTACCAGTGGTAGGGGAATAATGGAGATAAGAAAAAAGAGCTTAGGTTGAAGTGGGAAGGCTCCTTTGGGCATTTGCTTAGGACAAGTCTTGGGATAAAAACACAAAGTAAACAACAGGAGAATATGCTTATGTTAGTCTGCTTGGGCTGTCATAACAAAATACCACAGACTGGAAGATTAAACAACAGGTGCTTTTTTATTTTTTTCTCACAGTTATGGAGCTAGAATTCTGAGATCAGGTTGCCAGCATGGTCAGTTTTTAGTGAAATTTCTCTTCCTGGCTTGTAGGTGGCAACCATCAATCATGTGCTCATATGACAGGAGGAAAAGTGGAAAGAGGGACAGAGAGACTGCAAACTCCCAAGGTGTCTCTTCTTATGAGAATACTAATTCTGTCAGATCAGGGCCCCATCCTTATGACCTCATTTAATTTTTATGACCTCTCTTTAGGCCCTATCTTCAAATATAGTCACATTGAGGTTTAGGGTTTCAAGATAGGAATTTTGGGAGGACACAATTAAGTCCATAGCAATACTTTTCTCTGAATTAATGCTTGTTTATGTCTGTCTTATTTTCATATTCCCAATTCTTAATATGGTTCCCATAATATAACTCAATAACTTACTTTGGATGAAATAATAAATGAATGAATAAAAAAAGCAATTGGAAGAACTTTCTTTCCTAGAGGCTGCAAAATTGATGCTAAGGTATAATAAGATTATAAAATGACCTTTCAGCAATTTAACTTTTTTTAAACATTTACCAAAAGTTTACATTAAATAACTTAGTAGATGCCAGTTTTAATCTAAAGCAGGTTTCTCAACTATAGACATTATGGACCAGATAATTCTTTATTGAGGGGGCTGTACAAACATCCTTGGCCTCCATCCACTAGATGCCAGTAGCACCCTCACCCAATCACAGCAATAAAACTTGTCTCCAGACATTGTCCTCAGGCAGGGGTAGAGTGTAGCAAGTTTACTTGAAAACCACTGATCTAGAGTCTAGATTTTAGACCACAGTGTATTAAGGACCTTAGAAAGGCTTCCCAATTTGAAAACAGAGACTTCAACTTCATCGGGATGCATAATCCTGGGAGTTTTCCCTGATTTCTCAAGCTGGGCCCCTTTCTTGACTTCATTTGCTTACTGCATTGGTCTGTGCTTCGTGTGACTCACACAGATTTCCTATACTACCACCACTTCCCTTGACCACTTGTCCTTCTACTGTTCTTCTTTTCATAATTCCTAGTCCTAGGAAGCATTCAGTCTCTCATCCTAATTAAGTAAACTTCAATTGAATAAGGAACAGATATGGCATTTTAGACACACTTCATCCTGGTTCTCCCACAAAGGTCTATACTATATATAGTCTCAGATAAGCAGTGACCTGCAGTTTGCTTCTCAACTTTTTGGTGAATTACCCATTCTCAGAGCCTATCATCAAATGATGCTCATCTACTTTACTTAAAAGATCAAGACTTTCTTAACATCTGTCTCATCTTTAGAGACCTTCTCTATCTTTATTTACTCGGAAGGAAGATCCATTCTCCTATCCAATGCACTCTTTTTCTTCTTCCTCTTTACTTTCTTTATACTATGATCCACTCTCTGGGTTTCTTTGCCTCACTTGCATCTTCAGTCTCTCCCATGCTACTTGTCTTCTGTTCCTGAAATCTTGCTTAGCTTTCTTCACTTTAAATAACAAAAACCCCTCTCCCTAACCCAGGGGTTCCAATAAAGGGAGATTTGGCCTTCAGTGGGCATTTAACAATGTGCAGACACATTTTTGGTGTCATAACTGAGAAGAGGGTGTGCTAATGGTATCTAGTGGGTAGAAACAAAGGTTTTGCAAATCACTCTTAAAAAGTCACAAAGTAGTATTTCCAGCTCCCAACAAAGGCTTATCTTGTCCCAGACTTCAACAGCTCCTGAGGCTAAGAATGATCAACCCTACAAGTCCCTGGAGAAATTATTCCACTTCTGCTTTCTTATACTTTTTAGCTTCTTAGAAGATTCATGTACATCTGCTGCTCTGTTTACTCTCTGCTCAATCACACTAACTTATTCCTTAATCCACTGTAATTTAACATCCTCCCATTGGTCACCAACCATCAAATCAAGTGAACTCAGTACAGCCTTTAGTTGCCCAAGCTTCTCTTCAATAAGTGTTGCTACCCTTCCCAGCCTATAGCTTGGAAAATGAGTGAAGGATTAAGGGATCATGCACCCCAGTGAGGCTGAAGCAGATTCCCTATTTGGAACTGGGGATTCTTCTAACATCTGTATACTCCATGGTGTAAAATCTAGACTTGAGATCAGTGGTTCTCAAGTTAATTTGTGATCCTCCATCCATGTTTCCTCATTTGGCAGTGTCTGGAGTCAAATTGTACTGCCATGATTAAGGAAGGGGCATTAGTGGTATTTAGTGGGTAGAAGCCAGGTACGCTGCTAAGCATCCTACAGTTTTCTTCCTTGCTTATCTCTCATCCTTTGGCCTCCTTCCTTGATTCTGCCTTGTCTTTATCCTTCTCTAATCTGACAGATCTGATTCCTCCTTTAATTCTTCAGTCTCCTCTTCCTCCTCTTTGTCTCATCTGCCCTGATGGTTTTTAAACTCACCATGAGCATTTTAATCATCCTAGGTACCTGTAGTGCCTTGCAGAGTGCCCTGCTTGGAAGATGGTTTCATAAATATTTGTTTGAATTGGTGCTAAGCTACATATATATCTGTGTGTAACACAAAACAAAACAGACATCACCAAACTTCATGATAAATCTTTGAGCAAAATTTGGAGCTTTTTATATCATGTGGAATACCTTATCTAAATTTTTATGTGCTGGTGGAACAGGTCTGTGGAAAGCCATATGCAGAGGCAGTCAGAACTTGAGTTTAGGTGCTGTCACTACTGCTAAGGAGTTATGTGACCTCCTAAGTCCGGCATCATTTTGGACATTTTGGGCATACGTCCTCATCTAAAAAAGAAAGGAACCTAGAACAGATGAGTGTCAAGATTCTTTCCAACTCCAATTTTCTATGATCCTCAATAGGCAACTCATAAAATTGAATCCCTAGTAAAACATTTTTTAATTCAGGTGGTTTTTGAGTAGAAGGGCATTCTTAAGTTGACCTAATCAATTAATATGCATATACATTTTTATAGATCAAGCAAAGTGTTTAAACATATGCAAGTATATATAATATTTTATACATGCATATGCATGTGTGTATGTGGCTTTAACTTTCCATCATGTAAAATCTGGTAAAATCAGGCTTTATTCCTAGATCAAATGTTCCAGTGAAGTTCTAAGTGAGTTTAAAGAAGTTAATCATAAAAACATGGATCAGCCTTAACAGTTGTGTCATAGATAATGACAATGTAATAAGCGGAAATTTAAGAAGCAATCAGAAGTTACATGTTTTTTTTCCCAAATATTTTTTCAATTAGAAAAAAAAAATCAGAAGTTACATGTTTTTCCCCCAAATTGAATAAAGCTCATGTTAAATTAACCAGTAAGCCTTTAAACTGTACATACCTGATGATTATTTTATGTTAGCTTGTGTTTTAAAAAATAGTTCCAAAATACTAGATTTACAGCGCTGCAGAACCCTACACTGTTGCAATGCTGTCTTCAATTCAGCCACTTCATATTGAAATTTCACACACAGTAATTGGCTGACCTTCACAGCTATGGCAGAAACTAATTAAAGCTGTAAGGCTGTGCTAGCAATGCTTTTGTGTGAAATGTGAAGTTTGGTGATAATGAAATATGGGGTGCAGATGTTATTGTCTTAGATAGACTGTGCCCTTGGTTCACACTAATGAAGAACAGCAATTATTAAACAAAAAGTATTTTTTTACCAATTAATTATTTTGTGTTGTTATAGTAGAGATAAAAACACAGTGGCATCTCTCCTACCAACTTCTCCCCAAAGTAATTTTAGGGAACTCTACCAGCTGAGTTCTGTATCATTAGCCATCCAATTTTCACTTTCTTCTCCTACTGATCTTAGACTTTTGGGAGCCTCAAGCAAGGACCTGGCTGGGTTCAGAAAGCAAAGGTTAAAGGGCAAGCTAAAAATGGTCACCCATAAAGATTTTCAGACAGCTGGAGGATTAAATAAGTGAAGCTTTTTGGAAGTAACTTCACACTCCAAACAGAGATGTCAGGAGAAATATGATGCCCTCCACACTGCTGGTATATGATAGACAAAGGTCACTGCTGCTGTTAAGGTGCAAGTAGAGAAATAAAGCAGGCCTGAGCTCTGTTTCTTCGTTGTTAGGAGGCTGAGTTTCTATTAATAGGTCACTGTGACTTACAGGACTTCCACTGGGTCAAACATAACAAATCACAGATTTGCAACAATTGAAGAAAAACACTAGAATAAAGAAAAGACACATTGTGTAGTTAAGTCTCAACTTTTCACAGGCTAATGATGGAGTCTGCTTCTCTTTATCCCTCTCCTCACTGATTTTCTTTTTGGTCACTCATTTCTCATTAATTAAGGGTAGAGATGGAAGGGACATGAGTTAAGTCAAATTGGCCAATTTACCTATTTGGGGAAGGGGATTGAAACTATTTGCCAAAAATAAAATTTAACACTTGTGTAATTTTCTCTGTTATCCATGTCCCATAGTGTCCATATCCTACTACACTGACATCTTAAGGCATTACCCAGGAAGTGTCAGCCACCAAAACACAGCAATGATGAGTATAGAAACTGACGGAAGATGAAGCAGGGGAGGTGAAACTGGGGCATGTCACCTTAGGTTGGGCAGGGAAACAAAGGTTAATGCTCGGTAAGAAGAGAATTAGCAGCCATGGAAATACTATGCAGGGGAAGACGTGCTGTTGAATATACTTAGTCTTTGAGTAACAGAATGTTCAGTGGGGCTATGACTGAATCTGAGGAGTAATTAATGTGGCTAGTGATGGGTGCAATGACTTGGATAAAGGATAGCTATCTATTGTTAGGTGGAAACAAGACTTGTTTTGTGGTTGTAAAGCAGTTCAATTTTGTGGAGAAGAATACAGATGGAAGCTGAGCAGCCAAACGTGTAGACTGTGCCAGTTATTAGACTGTTGCCTCTCAGCTCTAAATCTACCCTTCAATGTCCTGCTTTTAGTAATGGATCATTTCTTCCTTGCCAACTTGCACAGTGTTAAACTGTTTAGTAGAGGGCACTGCAGTGACAGTAGAAAAGGAAAGAGCTTTTCTTCCTGGTTCCAAGGGCAGGGCTTTTGCAGTTTAAGGTGGCTGGGAGCTCTTGGGGCCCCAGTGATGCTCAGCACCAACTAGTTTCAACTGCATTACCCCTTGTGTGTCTTCTCCACATCCCAGAGGGCAGCTTTACAGAGTTTCATTGGTGTGGCAAACTGTTCCCCCATGCTGCGGGCCATGATCACACTCTCTCTGAGGGGGACTGGATCTTAGCCCTTGAAGGGCTTCAATGGGTGCTCTGTGTGAGCCCTAGAGGCAGTGGCTGCTGTCCATACCCATTACCCGAGTAAGTTAGAGTTGCGTACTCCTGATAGGTAATCCTCTCTTGCAGTCAATAATCTTTTTTATTAAACTTTCCTGGTTCAAATTACTATGTGGTTTCTGACTTCTGATTGCTACCCAACTGATTAAGTGATAGTCACATCTTCAGTTCAACAGTTTATAAAGAAGTAAATAAATTCCTTTATTATCATGACTGATTGAGTTAAATATGAAAAATGTGCTGGGCAAGGAGGTATTGGTAATAGTAGAGTAGTGGAATGCAGAGGAATGTAAATGAAGCAATTATCATCTTTCAGAAGAAATGGCCATGGATTACAAAAGGTTATAATCCCATTCAGTTTCACTGTAAAGAACAAAGCATGAATGTACCAAAATTCTTAACTTCACAACATGCCAAATAAAATAGTAAATGAGAAAGACTGAAAATACAGAAAATGCAAAAAGGTAATGATGCAGGCACACTGGCCCATGTCAAAATTATAGAGAATCTACTTAGAGATTACGAAAGGCCTCTAATACTAAATCCTTTGGGCCAAAATGTGAAACAATTACTTTGGAGTGGTCCTGGCTTCCAGTGTAGAAGGAAACATTAGATTATCTCACCTCAGGAACTGGTTTCACTCCTGTCACCATTTATCCAGAATACATCTCCAATTTATTTGAGGCAGACTCCATAGCATAGCTAAAGTCTATAGACACAAGATCTTACACCCTGCCTTCTCTTTGCAATGTAATCATCATTTTCCTCAGGAAATGTACCGTTACACACAATATGATCAATAGTGGAGTAGTTGCAGTTAAATAGAGCAGTACAGAGACCTAGCTGGGCACATTATTGAGAGGCAGGGCAGGGCAATGGGAGCCTGCTCTTCCCCAAGGAGAGAAATCGCCCCCAAGGATATCAAACTGTGTTTCTCCTCAGGTTGCTTGGCACATGGACCCATCAATACCAGGAGTGGAGGTTGTGAGGATAGAGGCTACTCATGGGAATGGTGTCTGGGGACAGCAATTTGGGCAGAAAAGGAGAGGGTAATAACTTGTTTAGTGATAAATAAGTGAGTTACAGTGCTCCTGACCAGGTGTCTTGTCAGATACTTCTGTGCTAGGAGTGCTCCTTTGGCTTAAAAAAAATAGTGTCAAACTTTCTTGCAAGCCAGAGCCCTAGGGACAGTTAAAACTGGGTTGCTGCAAAGAGCTGCTTTTTACCCAGAGGCTGAGTAAAGTGCTACTGATAAAACATCCGATGTCTTTATGGTGGCTTCTTGCAGACTAGGCTGGTTTCTGAATGATGGGTCTTTGGCATCTGCCTGTTTTTAGGAAAGTTTTAACTGAAAGGTACTATTTGTGTTGGAAGCTTATTTGACCCCATGAAGCAAATACTGCTTTAAATTGGAAATAGAGAATGACAGTGAAGAATGCAGTCAGTTCTTGTGCATGTCTCTAGGATATCCAAGGAGGGCAATTTGCCCTCCTCCCACCAAGTACTGTTTGGAGCATAAGTAAATTGCTACTCTACTTAGCTAGTGCTATAAAGTGTATTGCCTGTTGTCTCACTAAATCAACAGTCCATAAACCAGGTGTACTTTTGGGATAAGCCCTGCCTCTGTATATTCAGATTGAGTAGGCACTGGGTGGGGGACAGACATCTATACATCTGTAAACATCTGTATACTGAACCAGTATCTCAGTTGGTTTCCATGCAGCTCTTCCAGGGTTATTTAATAATCAGTACAGTTTATGATACAGATTCTTCAAAGGCCAATAAAAAGATGTGATAAAAAGATGAAAGTGAAAAAATTTGTCCTCTCTGAAACTTACTGTATAAATTAGGATACCTGGCAATTTGGAGAGGTCTATATTAAGCTATCAAAAATAAAGATGGAAGAATTGAAACTGGATGTGGTAGGGACTATATGTGGTATATGTGGTGTACCTATAGCTATATGTGGTATAACATCTGGTACAGTATGAGTCCCATATTCTCAACACCACATTATACATCTTCAGGGGATACATTCTCACTGTATCCTTTATTAGTGACACCCTTTGGAGCACAGTGTTTAATAATCAACAAATTAGAAGCATCATCCACATAGTTTAAGGCATATACTTCACCACCATGGTCTTCAGGTTAGGGAGAGATGACCACTATTGACCAAAAGGGATCTGTGACTGAAGGAGTAGGTGGCAAAGAGCCAAGACTGATAAGGAACTAAGAAAATATTCTGTCTATATCGCTTTATAGTTTGAAAAATTTTCTATCCTTAGTTCCAAATCAAGAAGAACCCACTTATGGAATGATCCTGGAGAATATCTTTTATTTCCCATAGTGGGGATTCATTTGTGCTAATTTGTTCACACTCTCTTACTAGAAACCCATTAAAAACAAGAGTGAAAAATTGAGAGACAGGTGATTGACATCAGGGTACAGACTGTAACCAGATAACAGGGCAAATATTACTGGTCCATGTAGGAATCACACACATGATGTTGATATCTTAGAACTGACCTTTAAACAACCAACATATATTAGAGTCAAGTCCATGCATGAAAATATTTGTTGGCTCATTCTAAGGATGTATGTTACATGTAGACTCATACCCACAGTATATATCAAGGTTCTGAACAATTATGTTATATTTACACATCCCACATCTCCTGCCAAGCAATCTTCAACAGTTAAATATGTTATACCAAGTTGATTATGTTTCCTCAGTCATGTTCACTGAAAGCTGGGTCAGAGGTCACCTCCTTAATTATTTAGTTGAACCACAGTGTAATACTGTTTGTTAATACATGTGAGGTTGGATGTATTTCAGGACGAATATAATTTCCAAGCAAAACAACCAAGAAAAAAAAGTAGTCAAAATCTCATTCATATAGTATTTCTTTGATTTAAGCAATCATTTGTAAGATTCATCCTCAAATGTTTTCAAGGAAAAAAGGTATAAAACCCCAAACATAGTTGTAAGAAGTATCCTGATTTTAGAAAAGAAAGAAAACCAAAAAATTCAGGTATCTTAAAGCTGAAGAAAATGCATGCTGTTAAGCTGTTACATAGGGGGTTCTTGACTTTGTCATAAAAATGAGAGGGGCATTTTGGAGTACAAGATGATGTCATTCATGAAATTCAAGAAATCCCTCTAATAATTCAACACCAATAATATATTCAATTTTTAAGAGAAGAACATCCAGAAAATTGCTTGAAAAACACATATCCAAACGAGTTCTTATTTTGACTTAATACATCCCCACTGGAGATTGAAACTTTTCTGTGCAAATGTGCAGGACATGTGGATGTGCTTCATGGAGTCTGTACATAAGGGATGGAGGCATCTCTTAGGAAAAACTGAATGTTAGGAAAGATACCCCCAAGGGATAGAAGATTTATCCAGTGGCTCCAGTCTTTGGAGAGAAAAGCCCACATGAATTTGCACTTCTAGGCAGAGGGAATTGTGATCAAATAAAAGTAAAACAAAAATAAATTCAGAAGAATTTGGTTTTGGGTCAGTCTATGGAGGTGCAGCTTATGTAAGAGAGTGTAGCACAGAAGAACTAGAAGCCCTGACAAGGTTCAAGTGCATTTCAAATACAAACACCATGGCTCAAGCACTGGTAGATTAACCTGCAGTTCAAATAAAGAAAAAACTGGGGGTGGGGAGCCCTCATGCATCATTGGTGGTACAGGCCACAACAAAGACAGGGACACATCTGGGGGGCATCAGTGGCCTGATACTGGCATTCCTGAGGCCTTCAGTAAGCCATAATGGTAGAGCTTAGCAGCAATTGCATGCCACTTGAAGGCAGCAGCAGGACAAGTTCTCAGAACAAAAATAGAAAAGGAGAAGAGTGTTGGATGCCATATGATCACCAGGAGCTCATGAGAGACACCCTCTGGAGTCTTCCCAAAGTTGTGTGCATAGATGACACAAAGTGGAAAAGAGTGTAACTTTAACATGAACTTGGGTTTCTTTTACTGCTAGGTAAGGACAGAGACCCAAATAATATTTTGTTAAAGTTTTTAACTTAATTTTAATAGATGGATATAATAAGGTAAAGCCAGGTTATACTTGGAAAAGTATAGGAAAGACATATTGCATGTTCTAAATGAACTTCCATTTTGATAGCCCACATTAAATAATTCCATGCAATCAGTGCTCTATATTTTAAAGAAATAATACAGAATATAAATTATTCAGTCATTAAATATATATGATTTAATCCTGAGTATTATAGAAATATATTATTTTCCTATTGTCTGTTCTTGATATTAATCAAGCAAATTAAGTTAGTCAAGTAGTCCCATAGAATGTGGTAATTTGTTATATGTACCAATGTTAAAAATTACAGAATTAAACCCTGGGTGGTAACTGTGTTCTCCAGCTCAAACTTCTAGATGTTTATAAGTTTTAAGACTAACTATCCAAATAAAGAGTTCATTGCTTAGTAGGATTTTCTAATATCCTTGTTATGATTCAAAATGTGTGGCAATAAAATTATAAAACAATTAAGAAAATTAAGTACATAACAACATGTGTTCACCCACTGTGTGTTTTTTCTTTAAATGAAGTACACTACTAACACCTCACATCTTGATAGATTAAGATACATCATGTGTCTCAACCTGGGTTCCCTTCTCCCTTTCTTTGTGACATTTATGGTAATTTCAAAACCAGCCAGCAATAAAAATTAAAGAAACGTAAACAAGTAAATGTTTTTATTTAATAGGTGCTGTTTTTATTTAGGGTTTTAAATGATATTTAAAGGGAGAAGTATGCTAAAATCTCAACAGGGACAGCTCATAGTTTTCTAGTAGATTCATGGGATGCAGGTGACCTCACCTTGTCTTTCTATTCTTGAAACCTCTGACACCTGTGTGTTACATGGAGCATCAAGGTAATGCATGTTGCTATGATAGACAAGAAAAAAAAAAGGAGTCATGTTTACTCTTTCTTAATAGTTTTCATCTTTTTAGGGCTAATACATGTTAGTGCATATATTACCATGTGAGAATTCTTAGGCCCACAAATGAATCGTTTAAGATGGGAATAGTATATGTATGTATTGATGTCACTCTGAAAAAATAAGTGGTGTGTCCCCCACTGGCTATGGCAGACCAGTTTGTTTTTATGTGTGTTTTTAGCTAAGTAAACACAGTAACACAAGATCTCCAATTTTAAGTGAACCCAAATGGTGGAAGAAATTGTATTTATTAAACCTACAGTGAAGTAACAGGTAACGTAAAATTGCTATTCAAAGCATTCAAATTGCTTTTATGATGGTAAGAAGTATATGGGGGTGTTTTTATGAAAATTATTTAGAAGGCCTTTATTTTCCATAGTCCTTGGATTGTGGCATCAGAAGATCCATAAAGGCCATTTTAATTATAACTCTCAAATTCTTTCATCTTTCTTTCTTTCTTGTTTCTTTTTCTTTTTTATTAGAATGCCAATCCATTGACCTTCAACTTCCACTGAGTATAATCTATACATTTGAGTCTTGCCTAGGAGACATCTGAAGCAAAGGCTTGAGAATTTAAGAAAGAAAGCTTGAAAAAGTTTCTTCTTTCCTGTAAATTAGAAAATAGAAGCTATGTCTTTCAAAGTATTCCATCTTATTAAACAACTAAACACACACTTTATTTCTACCCAGTGTCCCTATTCAGACCATGGTGTTCTGATTTTGTCTGCAAGGGATGTTTCAAGTCTGAGGTTAGTGAGGATATTCATTGGGTTGACTTGAATCAGAAGGTCTGATTAGATTGAGTAATTCCACTGAGAAATAGGCACAATGCAATCCATGCTTAGAAATATCCTCATTAAACAGGACTTCAGAAGCTTGCAAATGTTGCCAAATTTAATTTAATTCTGAGTATTTTAGGAATGTTGCCAAAACTTAGGGTTGGCAAAATTATAGCTAAAAATCTCAGGAAAAAAAAGGAAGATGTTGAGGCTATTGGTTTGAGGAAGTATTTTTCAAAATGTTACAGTCTTTGTATGTTTTGTGTGTCTCCATAAACAAACACATGGCTGTCACTACACATGCATTTACCCATAGAAAAAGGCTTTTTAATGATGTGACCATGCTCATACAGGGAACACTTGTATGGACCCTGTTTTTTGGGTCCCAGACCTACTGATTTACCTCCATTAGCTTAACTGGTTCAAGCAGTTATAGCTGAAATTCACAGACCCTTTCTCTTCAAGCACATTGACATTCTGAAAGTCAAGTAATAGTGTCTTCAGAAAGCTCTATTGTGAAGCTGAGTTTTGGTAATTGACACCGATAACATAACAGCATTAAATCACCCATATTTTTATAGTGGATAAGCTAGTCTGCTTGTAAATATGTTCAAGGATAGCATGTAGGTGGCAGAAGAATTATGCTACAACTTTAACAGCTAATAAATCTTTATTTAAGCAGGGGACCTCTAAAATTTAATTAGGCATATGAAAGCAGAAATCATTCTGAGGGTAAAAATACGCCAATTCTCACAAGAATAGACATCTGCCTCATGGAAAAAAAATTCAAGTTAAAATGTACTCTTCTCTTACTTTGTCAATAGAAGAGTTTTCTGGGAGAAGAGCAAATATCTAACTTAAAAAAAAAAAGAGGCAGACAGGAGGCATTCCTGGCACACCCTAGAAGGGAGAAAGAAAGGCCCATTTGTGAACTTTGTGTTCACTATTTAGCTAATTCAGGTAGATGCCTCTCCTTTCTTTCCCTCTCTTCCTCCTTCCTGGGTCGTGCAGGGGCAGCCAAGGATCTATGGTGAAATTGGAGGCACCCATGATGGAGAACTGGCGGCCACTTTGTAACTGGAGACTTGTTAACACAGTTCTCCCTCACGGCTCCCAACCTAAAGATGCTGACCTCTCCACTCATATCATGAAGTACAGCTATGCTAAGGCAGTACTCCTCCCCCGAAATTCACAGCTTGTGTATTTAAATTGTAATTGGCCCTTAAGCCCTGTACAGACTACAGGTGCCTCAGTTCCTAACATGCTCCTCATAAAAATTCAGAGGCCACTGGGACTAGTTACATTTTAATTCTGGACTCTCTAGATTAAGTTTGTGTCTTGATTTCCTTCTTGAGAAAAGGGCTTCAGTAAGTACAACATACAATGATGACGCTGAGAAAGAGAACAATAAACTTTGAACACCACTTGTATTCCTTTAGTGAATTTTCTCCTGCTGTAAGTATAGAATTTGGTAGGCATTGTGGGGGAAGATATTTAAGTCACAGTCTCTACTCTGCTAGAACTTGATCTAGTTCAGGAGATGAGGCATAAATACTTGAAGCCTACAATAACATTTCAACTGTGGAAGGTACAGTTCAGGCGGTATCTACATATGCATCTGTCTTCCTAATGGGTTTCAGCCCCAGACAAGTTCACTATGGATTCAGTGTGACCAAAGAAATGACAGTAAAATGTTCTTGGGGTGAAAGGGTTATATCCAACTCTATTTCCACAGTGGCAGGTCAGTAACTAAAATCTCGTCCACTCAGAGTGAGTCTGCCTGCAGCAAGCTCATCTCTTCCTCTGGGCCCCTCTGCCTGCACAGCCAACCTCTGGGCCTCTGTCCTCGGCACTGCCACCACTCCAGCCTCTGCTCTGCTCTCCTGAAGCCTTGCAGCCATGCCACCGTGCAGCCCAGAGCACTGGGTAGAGCTCTTTATATAGAGTCAATAGCAACATATTATCCACATGTGTGTAGTGAGCTAGCCAACCAGGGCCAGGTGAGAATCCTGGCTACAGGAACCTGTATTTTATCCACAGCATCACAGGACTAGGGTAAATAACTCCAGTTTTTGTCCATGGGCCAGCCCCAGGCCTTGAGCCAGCAAAGCTATTTTTGTTTTTGTTTGTTTGCTTTTCATTTCTTTGGAGTCCTTAATCTAAAAACAGGATGATATATTTTAACAAAGTTAGCCTTAGGAACACAACCTTTGTTTCCAACTTGTGCTGCTAAGAGATAGGCAAATGAAGCTGTGTGAACATCATGAAAACAGAACTAGTTTATGACAGGATGCTTTAATTGTTTTTTCTTCACTACCATTTGATACATCAGAAGATGTTCTGCCACTTGCATGGTATTTCCCCGAGTCATTTATTTTATGCTTAGAAGGTGACATGGGTGACTCACTTCAAATGTCAACAAGCACCATAAATAATGAATTCAGAATTGAGCTCATATCACCTGATTAAATAGTTTTTTCATCTGCTTGAAGGCCGTTCAGGCCTTTCTGTGCATCTTTCTTTATGCAACTTTTAAAGTCATCCTTAGTGTTTTTAAAAAGTAAGTAGATACTCTCTTTTGTGCAGGACTTCAGATCTAGCCTAAATGGCAACATAATACAATTTAATGAAAATAGAAGGATCTATGACATAAAGGGAAATGCAGTTAGTAACCTTTCCAAGATTCTGGAAGTGGGTAACCCTACACTAGGTGCCCATGGAAAGAGCTCAAAGACTTTGGGACCGTGTATGAAAGGCAGTTCTCAGTGGACTGGGATCAGGTACCTGGCTTGACTCTGCTGCTGTGAGCCGGCTGGGTATACTTAAGCAGATTTCTTGGATCTCAGTTCTCTAGCCATGGGATTTGAGGTTTGGATCAGATGACCTCTGAACATCTTTACAGCTTTAAAATGCTATGAGCTAGCCCAATAACTCCATCAAAAGGCTACCGTAATAATGCTTAATACAAACTTGAATCTTGTTTTCATTATTGTGAGAAACTGAAATTTTGTTAGAATACAAATGGTTTTGATCTTCTCAGAACTTACATTAAGCTGGAGCCTGCAGTCTCTAAGACCTAGCAATAGCCTTGTGGCCTAGTGGGAAATGAGAGAGACTTATAGGGAACATTTGGGGGCTTCTGAATCATTGCATGAAGTAGGATGGTCCTTTTATTTCTCTTCAGTGTACTCCTTGACAAGGAGGGAGAGGTTCATGGTTGTGCTGCCAGTTAACACTGCCTTGTTGGTTCAGGTGTTGAAATAGTCTTTATGTTCAGTATCTTGTCTGTTCCAATCTACAGTTTCCCTAACTGTGAAATGGGTACAATAACCACTTAAGAGGGTTGTTCTGAAGCTTGACAATATGTGAAAATCATCTTGAATATCAGTTATATACTGATATGTAACAAATCATGCCAAACCTTAGTGACTTAGCACAATCACCATGTTATTCATGATCATGAGGGTTTGGAATTTGGGCAGGGCTCAGAAGGGTCTGCTCATCTGTGCTCTATGCAGTGTTGGTCAGAGCTAGAGTGACTCAGTGCTCATCCATGTGTCTTCATCCTCCATATGGTTTCTCATCTTTCAGGATCTTTCTCCATGTGGCCTCTCTCTGTGCAGTGGGATAGTCTGGTCTTCTTTGCATGGTAGTGGGTTTCTAAGAGTGAAAGCAGGTTTGGGTATGGAAGTCCTAGAAAGCCATTTCTGTTTCATTCTCTTGTTCAAAGCAATTCACCAGCCCAACCCAGATTCAAAAGATGAGAAAACAGACTTCATCTCTGGGTGGGAGGAACAGCAAAATCATTTTGCAATCAGCATGGATTAAGGGAGGCTGGACACACTGGGGGCCATTTTAAACAGTCAGTCACATTTCTGATAAAGCCTAACATATAATCGGCATTTGATGAATGTATAACCTCTTACATATTGCGATTTTCATCAACATTCAACCTTCTTAGATAGGCAGCACATATTAATTCTGAGTTGAGGAAACAGAAGAAATGTGTTAGTTGCCCAAGTTCATGCAGTCAATGAGTGATAATAATAGGACTTGAACAGAGTTTGACTCTAAGTTCTCTATGCTTTCTACTGTAATTTACTGCTGACCTATTGGAAAGAAAATGAAATGTGGAAAATGATCAGTGAAAATGCCATGGCTGGAGAGCCTTGCATGACTTTGCTAATTTAGGAAACTGCATTTCCTTCTTTGCTTATGAGTCAAATCGTTGAAAACAATGAAAGAATATTTTATTGGCTACGTCTTTTAGATATTTTTTTCTCCAAAATTTAATTACATTTGGGACATCTTTACAACTGAGCTCCAGATATATTTATTAGCAAATGATTTCTTGGAAATATATGCAAACTTTAACACAGTTTCAGCTTCAACTAAGAAGTCTATAGAGAAAAGAAGTGAAGAAATTGGAGTTGAGTCAGACATGATCTGAAATCTATGCCTATCGTGGTCTCCTGAATACAAAAAAAATTGTTTTTCTTTCCTCCAAATTTGGTATAAAAACTACTTCCAGCAAGAATGCAGAATGAAGAACAAGGAAAAAATATTGATATTTTAAAAACAATAGAGTACTCATTATAGTACAGGACATTGTATCATGTTTATATAATACTTAACATCAGTATATGAAACTCTTTTAACAGTGTCATACAAAGATTTTCATTCTTTACATTATAGTTGTTATTATTATCATTATTTTGATTGAGTCCCTTGTTGAACTCTGAATTCTATTTGAACCTGAAATGCTAATCAAAACTGTGGGCTATTTGATAATCCCCATGAATATGACTGAAAAGTTTTCATGAAAGCCCTACAGACTGAACCCATTGAATTTAGAATAGTTCTCATTCCAGTAGAAAGAAGCAGATGTCCCAAACCAAACACACTTGGTTTAATACACTTTTACATTGGCTTTAATGGACAGATGTTTTGACTATGACATGGCAAGACAAGGATTTGAAATGGTGGATTGGAAAGATTTTGTTCATAAAAGTAATTGCTCTTACATTACAAAGTGCAGGATTTACATGTGGAAAATGTCAGCCTGTTGCAGCATCTCATGATGGATCATGTTACCACAAGTCATGGAATTCACTAGAAATAACCAACTTACTTCTGAGGGGCCTTTTTAATAGGCATCACATACAGAATGGCAGAAAGGGGGAGCCTCAAATTTAGTCATTCTACTTATGCAGTTGATCCTTGATTATACACTTTCAGGATTATCTGTGACTTTTTTTTTCCCATCAGAATTTGACTTCTGTCTATATTGTTTTACAAGTTAAAAGTAATTCTTATATGCCAGGCAGTATTCAAAGAGCTTTACAAATATAAATAACCATTATTTTCCCCATAAGAGCTCCAAGAAAAACTGAGAAAAATGATGCACAGAGAAACTATATAACCTGCTTAAGGTCATACTATTCATAAGTGACAAAAACAGTATCTCAGTGTAGCTTCAGAGTCCATGCTCTTAACTCAGACACTGATCTTTTATTATTCAGCAAGTGGTAGGAGCTACATCTAATTATTTGTGTGGTTCAGAAATTTCTTAAGAGAAACTGACCTAGGTAAGTGAATCTATTGCCCTAAAACTTCAAATGTTACCTCCTAACTTATCAAGAACTCAGTTCACCAGGAACCTTATTCCCAAATCTGGAAGTCAAAAGTGTCTTCCAGCCTTTAGTCAAGAAGCCCTTACACTGATTTCATGCACTTTACTTCTTGAGCTCTGCTTCCTAATGCTTATTTTGGCATAGAAAGAGATGAGAGGGAAAGGGACAATTTAGAAAATACAAACCTGTTTGTACTACTACATAGCACAATAAAATATTCATAATGATGGCTCTGAATTGTTAGCAAAAGGTTATCCAATGCTCACTGTTCTTTATTTAGAAGGCAAGGAAATAGACAATGTATATTAAAAGGTATTTCCTCAAAAATGTTCAAATTTGTAGGCTTTGGCTGCTCTGCAGGCTAAGCTTCTATAATGAAAGATCGTATTTGTGGAATACCCTGTTCCCAGCAGGGCCAGATAACTAAGCAAAAGATGCATCATTGTGGAAAGAACACTGAGTGAGTTGGAGACACTCCCCCACAAGCTCACTGATAAATGATCTGGACAGGAAGTTTGTCCTCTCTGTGCCTCAGACTACTTATATGCCTCCTTCAAAGAGTTATTGTAAGGAAGAAACTAAATAATGTACGTGGAAGTGCCTAGTATGTAGTGTGTTCTCAATAAATATTTATTAAAGAAAAAATAACATTGCATTCCAATGTCAAAGATAAATTATTTTTGGATTGTGCCTTGGATATTTTTTGTGTAATAATACACAGGTGGAAATGTGGCTAAAGGAACCAAGTGATTGTTTTGAGATTCTTCAATAATTATACTACCTTCTTTTTGACTAACCTTTGTCTTCCACCTACTTTGAAGAATATAACTGTTCAAAGACAGAATCTTTTGATAAAACCCAAATGCACAGGGCAAGATGCATTTCCTGCAGAGATTCAATCAGGGACCAAAAGGGCTAGGAACTTTCCTCTTGGAATTCCACCACACATCCACGTTCGTTTCACTTGGCAAGTAGGAAAGGAGAGTGGACCTTTGTTCACATGTGTGCTGGTGAAAGGAGAATAACCAAGAAAAGCTGAGGCAGGTCATCAGCTTCTTTCAAGCACAACCCCAGGCCTTAAGCATGACAATCTGTGTAAATAACTACCTCTGTTTTGTTGTTCAAAATTGTTTTTAACACCATGAGAGCTACTAGTCTAATGTATTAATTACACCTGCCTACCTCACCCCATACACCACATCCACAGGGTCACAATGAGCTGTAGCTGATACCAACTACTCCCTTTAGGCAGGTTGACTTCCACAACATCCCCATCATGGATTGTGGCATGTGTCTTTTATACTAGGCTTACCAAATAGTTTTTGTAATCTGCCTGGCATTTATTGACCTTCAGACCTGAGCAAGAAGGGATCCTATCCTAGTGCCACTCTTTAGCGGGCTTCATCTTGGCCCTCTTTCAGCCATGCATCTCCCCACAGGGTGAGGAGTCCTTGGTGCAAGTGGACCTGCCTGTTAAGAAGCCACCCTTCTGTTTGGTGCTGTGTTTTCCTAACTTTAATGTGCATATGAACCCTCTAGGGATCTTGCTAAAATGCTGATTCTAATTCAGTAGTCCTGGAGTGGTGCTGAGATTCTGCATATCTAATAATTCCCCTCAAGCTGTGAGTAGCAAGGGTCTACATCATGCTCCAGGTACCTAGACTCCTAGAATTCCCTGAGCAAATGATGCCAAGCCTGCATGGCTTCTTCCCTGGGTTGCTTCTCCTTAAGACGGGCTGTGATGCCAGTGTGACACCTCAAGGCCTGATGAGTGGCCAAGGGGCTGCTTAGGGTAGGGGTCTGTGAACACAGCTTAGCTGTGAGAGGCCCTTGAGGTGCATAACAGAGCCAAAGGTCAGATAAGAAGATATTGCAGGATTGACTCTGGGATTGGGGTCACACATCGTGAGCCAACTCTCTCCGCATTAACCATATTCTAACAAAGAATTCCAAGTAGCCCAAGAATCCTAAATTCAGTATTGGCCTTCTAGGTTGTTAATTAATGTAAGAAAATAAAACACATTTTATTTTAACAGTTTATTACCTTAACTGTATCTGTTTTTTAAGCATAAAGACATACAATATGTAGGCCTCCATTTGTATTCTGGCTGTGGGCCCCAAAATTGTTAGAAGTGGGCCTGTCAGTAGGCACCCAAATTTGTAACCACCCTTTACCCGTCCTCAAGATCGTTCTGAGCATAAACTCTAAATGACAAAAGGATCACAGGAAGTTTTTACTTTTCACTTGGCCAGTTCTTTTGTAGCTGTTCAGTGTTAGACTTCAGTGCCACACGTGTTTGTTTCATATTCGACTTGGGGTTTTTTTCTTTTTTTTAAGACCTTTGGTATGTATATTGGACAATGCAAACTGAACTCTCTGGGGTATGGAGCAGTCACTTATCTTTTGGTCAACAATGTTTGCAAATGTGACTCCAGAGTTATGGAACATTGAAACCCACCCAGTTCCAAAAAAGAAGGTTCACCTACCACCTGCACTACTCTTTGACTTTTTTTTTTTAAAAAACACTTCTTTCATCCTAATACAGTAGCATAGTTATATAAATCCTGAGTTAGGGGTCAAATCTCAGCCCTACCACTTAAAAGCTGTGTGATTCTAGCTTTTCCAGGCCTCAATTTTTTTCATCTCTAAAAGGAGATAAAAATGTTTACATCTTAAGGTTATTAAGAGGATCAGAGAAGATAATACACATAATGTATTTAGGAAGGTATTCTGTATCTGATACAGAATAATCACTCAAATAATATTTTCTATTTTTTAACTCATTCAGTTTTTTTACAGCTTTGCTTAGGTATAATTGACAAACAAAAAGTAACACATTTTAAAATACATTTTGATGAGTTTGGACATAGGCATATACCCATGATACCACTGTCACAGTCAAGTTAATAGTTCTTTCAGCTTTTATCTCCTTAATGAAGTTGTATAAATATATTCTTATCCCATTAATTTTCCTCTTCTTTGGAATCCAACTTTTACAACCATTATCTTACTATTTCACTCTTGCTTATGTTTCATTGTGTCTTGTTAGTTTAATACGGGTTTTCTAATCATAATATACTTCAAGCCAAAGGCAAGATCTTTCACTTATTTTTGCATCCTGCACAGTACCATACTGAACACAAGAAAGACACCCAAATTTCTCTTGAGTATTTAATTCATTCATGGTAAAGGAGTATTTAAGAACAAATAAGGCTGCTGACTTGAATGCTCAAGAAAAATGGAAAGAGGAAATGGCTCAAATAAGAAAGGGAATCACCAGAACATGAGGGTTGGAGAAGGGAAACCACTCAATTTGCTGAGCAGAATTGAGATTAGACAATTGAATGTCATCTGGCAGAACTTGGTGCAAGGGTTGGTAATGCTTCTACAACTGGGTGAGGAGGGCAGGGTCACTGAATTCACATTAAGTGGGAGCCTCCTTCTACACTGGGGTAGACTAATCTCTTTGCTTGGTACCCCCTCTCCCCCACCCCTCTTGGGAAACTTCCTCAACATAACTGTGATAAGACTGTGCCCTGAGAGCAGTAATTGACACAGGGGTCAGCAAGAAAAAAATAGGATTAGTGTGCAGGATTGTACAAAGGCGGTGATCTGTCTCCCTGTATACTGCATTCTCACTCTGCTCTTCTGCTGACTAACAGGATGGCAAAATCTCCAGTCTTTCCCTTCCTTCAGTCAACCCGATCTCTTCTCTTTTTAGCTTACAGCATCAAGATGAGCCTACTTGAGCTGAAAATAGTGTAGGGCTGATTCCTGGCCACAACATGGGAGCAAAACAAACTGAATGATTTAGCAAAATCCTAATTTGTTTATCCCCTTCTGACAGAGAGAAATGTTTATGCTTATTTCTGAAGCTGCAGTATGATGCAGAGTTCAAGAGTTCTGACCCTTTAACCTTCAATGCAAGGTTAGAAGCCCATTGGTCCCTTAGTAATTTGTTAGTGAATATATTTGGGTTTTCACTTCACACCAATAAATGTAGGAAGAGATGCAGTTTTGACATTGTTTCTTTACCCTTGCTCTCCACATAAACACAAGTTGTCTATCTGGCAGTCTAGTGGCTGTATATAAAGCCCATGTTTACTTAATCTCAATGTCCATTTCTTTTCTGCTTGGTCTGCAAAATAAATGAAATGAAAAAGTGTGTCAGAATTACAATTGTGTGAGGCTGAAAAAGATATTTGGGTCACTGAGTAACTAAAAGCACCCTCTGTTTACATGTTTCTGCAGTTTCTGTCACTACAGCTGTGTTACAGCTTATAACAACTAATCTCTTTATTTGTATTTTACTTTATTTTATTTTGTATTATAGGCACTTTTAAGCCATGCCTTCCAAATGTGTCCAGGGTCTGATAACTTTCTTAATGGGATATACACATAGTGACAGAAGTGAATTTCCTCCAGTCTGGATTTTGTTTAGAGTGACTTTAAGCTTAATTTGTAGGACAATTAAAATGTGTTAATCTGTATTTGAAATTTGATATGGTTAAAAATCAGTTTCCTGTACACTCATATTTTGCCAAAATTTCCTACATCAAATAGCTAGGTTTTCTTGAGAGGTGTAAAAAAGGCGTGGAGGGGAGGGCTCAAGCAAGCTTGGGTGGGATGCTACAGGCTGATGTCCTCACCATAACCCGTGTTCGGCTTCAAGAGGAACAGACGCACTGAAGGGTTGGAAATGGGGCTTGAGCAAGCCCACTTTTCATGCTCAACAAAGCCTAACCTCACTCCACTATACAGTTTGAGTTATGTGTGTGCTTTTAATAAACTGATCCTCACAAAAAATAAATACATTTGTTCTGCTTAAGCTGGCATACAAAAGATTTAGGGAATAAAAAATCTTTAACACCTCTTGGGGATTGGGAGGGAACTTCACACTCCAGCTTCAAGTTGGGGAATGTGTGATTAACAATTTGACAGGAAATAAGTGGATCCTGTCTGAGGCCTTGGGAGGAGACTTGACCCTGGAGCATAATGGTGTGAGTCTGAAGGCCAGAGAGCTTCCTGCCCAGCAGGGGGTAGCCATGTGCCAGTAACTGGGAAGGAACTAACTCCCGGGGCTCCCTTCAGTGCCAGCAATGCAGCTCTCTGATTCTAGAAGCTGCTGTTCCTCGTCAATGCTTAGATTATGCACTCCAAAATGAGCCACTCACCTGAGGCCTTCACTGAGAGCTCTGACCTGTGTGACAGGTTCTTTTGAAAGGACTTGCAATAAAGGGACTGAAAGTGTGCATTTATCTGCCCAAGGCTTGAAATGAAAATTGGTGGGCTGGGAGGCAGATTTTACTTTCCCTACTGACTCCATTTCCTTCTCTCCCAGTAGGCAGAAGCCTAGAATTCCCTAGGAAAAGTTAGGGATACAGCAAGATGTCAGGTCTGCAGCCTTGCTGTATGTGAGGGTGTGAGTGTGTGTCTGTGTGTGTGGTGTCAGGGAAGCCAGAGAACAGAATCCCCAGTCTCCCCTGAGAAAACCTGGGATCCAGCAAGTGGGCCCTCAGGGATGTTAGTTTTAAGCCTAAAAGAGGAGAATTGGTGAATAGTTTAACTGCCAGGGAAAAAGAAAAGCCAAGCTGAATTCACCAGTAGGAGGAGGAGGAGGGGGATGGGAGTGAGACAGGGACCGTGGGTGTAGTCAGAGTAGGGTGAGGGCCTCTGGAAAAAGCAAGGCAGCATATTTGCAGTCAGAGCAATGTACCAGCTACTAAAACTCTGTGTGAAACATTCAGCTCTAGAGTCATTCTTCAGTGAGATCAGTTAATATTCCCCAGATAAAGAAGAGGAGCACATGTTATTATGCTGATCATTTATAATCATGTGTAAGATTCACCTTAGCATGCCAAAAGGTCCAGGCCTATGTGCTGTCTTTCCTCCTTCAGATCTGATGAGGTGATTTTGCAAACCGGGCAACTAATTTAGCATGCAGGCCTAGCCATAAACAACACAGTTAAAAGCAAGAAGGATTCCACCTTAAAGATAAAATTGCATTTTAATACCCAAGAAGTTAAGACGTTAGAAATTCTTAACTTACTCTTTAGCAAACAATACCTCAGCCCACCTCGGGGGCTGGGCAGGTGGCCTTGTTTCATATGCCACCAGACCAAGATGATGGTATCTCAGGTGGTATCCTAAATATTCTGGGACCACTTAGTAAGTCCATACCCCTGAGCTTTTTTTCATGTTCTCGAAAAATCCTCAACTGCCTATAAAACCCCTAGACAACGCACCACCCTGGACTCTCTTGTCCCCTCCTGGCGTGAGCCAGGAGCTCTGTCTTTCACTTTATCTCTAAATAAAAGCCTGTACCTTGCTCTCCCACCTTGGGTGTTTGTGAAGCTCATTTTTCAGCTTCGTGAATAAGAACCCGGCATCAGGAGGGTAACAAGAAAAACTTGTTTTGAAGGAAGCCCATGTACCTTACTGTCTGCTCTAGAGGAAGCTTGAGCTGCATCACTGCTTGTACCCAGACAGAACATTCTGGCCCCCAGGTCTCCCTAGCCCGCTTCACCTAGTTGCTTCTCGTTCAGTCCATTTTCAGTTGATGCTGCCTTTCTTTGTTCTGTTTTCCCCAGTGCCATGAACCCTTACATTACGGGTTTCTGTTGTAGTTCTAACCTCTAATACACAACCATTACATCTTATCTCGTCTTCTAAATTACTCTAAAATCCAATTATAAACCCCCCATCTCCTTTAAGAGCACACAACTTGCCACATTACGGAAATGCTGGGCTGCTCTTTTGTTTTTCTAAATTAATAATAACTACCATTTTCCGTCTGCTCTTAGCATGGGAGTCTTTTATATCACCCTACAGCTTTCCAAAATGCATGTTATGATTCTTTTTTCCATCTTTGCTAGGCTACTAAAGAGCTAAGGATGATCTTCAAAATATTCATACAAGATCTGTCAGTTGGTTTTTAGTATCAAAACATTTGAAACTCTATAATCCTTAAAAAAAAGCATTTTAAAATTTATCAGCTAAAATTTCATTACTGCTTTGCTTTGTTAGGGTGAAAAAGAAGTCCATCACTTTAAAAGTTTTCAAAGGTTAGAATAGATTTTGTTTGTTAAAATTTTGATGTGTTGAAAACTCTTTGTCCTATTAAGGTTTCAAAAACAGAAGTGATTTTTTAAAAATCTGACACTATTGTGAGTTTCTTGAATCTACAGAAGGGAAGTGACCATCTTAATGATCAATTTCACTTCTATAAATTACAGAAATGTCTAAGTAAAGGTAAACGTGCCAAGAACATTTTAGGGAAAACTTTAACACCACCAAGAATATCCTCAAATAGTTTTTCTGACAGAGGGGTAATTGTGATTTTTAGTAGAAAATTGGTTTTAGGAAAATATGGTAAATTCAAAACCATTATTAGAAAAAGAGATCTGACTTGTTTTAGTGTTTTATAATCACAGACATGTAATTGAACTGCAATTGCTTTTTTTACTTGCAAATCCTTACTTTTGGTCTTGGGGAGAATGTGTATTTGACATACCTAAGGCATCTGATTATGCAGCAACAATATGCTTGATGTGTGATTATTAAAAATGTGTGTTTGGCTAATCAACCATTGTGCTTTTAACTTCACAAGCTTGGGAAATGTTCAATAGTGCTTTTCACTGTGAAGTTTGTTCTTGTGAATCCTTTCACATGTACTGGCATTAGCTGCTCAGGATAAATATATTATAAAACATGGGAAAATTGGAAAATTTTAAATGCATGTAAAATTTCAATTGAACATTTAAATAATAACATCTCTAGTTAGAGATTTTGTGTATTTATCATACTCTGAAATTAAATCTTCCTTCTCTTTTTTTATTTTCCAGTGAAAATAAAACGTAGCCAGGATTATTTTCTTCTTGCATCTCTAAATTCTGAATAGTATCTTATAGTTTCAATGGAGCCTAAACACCATTTAGTTTTGTTGATCTAGTACAACTCACACATTTCTTTGAAGTTCAGATGTTTTAATGATTGAAATTATCTACTTTGCTTGGAAATATATGTATTCAAGCATTCTACTAATATATTCTTTAAAGACCTCTGATCTTTTTTTTATTCATAATTTTTAATGAGTTTTTAACCATCTGACAAAGGAGAGTCACATTATTTGAATATATGGGTAGCCCTTATAGAATTTATTTTTTAAATATCAAAAGTATATTTTTAATCATGTATGACTATTGTATAGTAAATTTAAAGAGAAACATTATAAATAAATATTATAAATTTACTATTTTTCATACTTTATGGAGCTTGATATTTCTAAAATTTAAATTAAGATTTTGGGGACTTGTTGGTAGGTTAATACATGGGCTATTTGATCTCTGAATTCTTTAAAATAATCCAATTTTATATCACACAAATCAAAAGTGACTGTATGTTACATGACATTTAAAAAGTAGTAACTAGGAGATAAACCATATTCTCCTAATTTGTAATTCACGTCTAGCAAGACTTTGACGTTTTGTGTTGATTTGGAAATAGACCAGGCCTTGGGCCACAGGAGCACCATTTGGGGTGACATGGCAGTAAATTATTCTGCAGTATCCTAGAGGCCCAGAAGAGCATGCGGCTTCCAGGAAAATGGAACACCTGGCTGGTAACTCAGGCAGGAGTAAGACCTGATTGGATGTGTCACAAGCATGTCTCAATTTTGATTGTTAAAGAGCGAATATGACACAGTGAAGCAGAACTTTCCCCTCTTCCACTCTGTGTTTTTAGCGGACAGAGCATCAGCGCATCCTCCTTGCAGTGTTGTCATAGCCTTGGGAGATTATTATGGCCTTCAAAGTGAAAGCCTATAATTTAAAGTCGTAATTCCACCTTTAAAATGGAGATTGAAGTACAGTAATATAAAATACATAAGGTATCAAGATGTAGCAAACATCTCCTCCCATTAGATTTCTCCATTTGCAAGGGGACAGTAATAACCAGTATATTTTCCATATGAATGTATAGCCTTTCCACTTAAAACTGAGCAAGTGCTCAGCTAGACCTGAATTTCTCTTAATGCCTACTAAATGAAATTTCCTGGCCCTAAAATAAGATAAAATAAAATAAAATTTAAAAGCTGAGAAAAGAAGGCTCCACCTTTCTAAGATACCAATATTTTATAGAAAACAGTCTCTTGATCAGTTGGATATCAATGAGCATACAGATTGTGTTTCCCTTACTACATCAATAACTTTAAAAAAAACACAGAAAAATGTTAAGTGTGAAAGGATTCTCACTGTCAGGTCCTTGACTTTAGAAACAAAAGAGCTCAAGACATTCAGCAAACTCAAAACATACCCTCCCCCTCCTTTAAAAATTGGTTTTATGTATTTATTTATTATAGCACTTTAAAGCTTTTTCATGAGGCTGTGTACTGATTTGAAAGTACCAGTTTTAAATACTAGATAATGATTAAATAAACTTCTCTGTGAATCAGTTTTTCAGCCACATGAGAAAAAGTATATGGAAAATGTCTCTATTTTCACAGAGAAGGAAATGTGATGGGCCTCAGAATTAGGGAGAGAAAAAAAAAAACCTTGCAGTGGTGCCTCTTAGAAATTACTTGGAATAGGTATCTTTTTTTCCTCCCTTGAAATAAAGTTCAAGGTAACATTTAAATGAATAATTATTTACCATTTTGTTAAATGCCGGCATGCATGGCAGGAATCGTCTATTAGTACAAATGCTTTTTCTGCTTAGAATGGCTCATTAGTTTTCTTTGTAGGCTGCACTGGTTTTAAGATTCAAATTCAAAATCTCCTCTGATTTTGCTGTTGAATTTCTGGCAGCTGGCCAGAAGCAGATATGCATAATATTTCACTGTTAGACCTTGCAAACATTATATCCTGCTGTGCTAAAGAAAACATTGTGTTTCTTACCACATGAAAATAATCTATCACTTTTCAATCAGCACACATACAAAAAACTCTACCTGTTTTTTCCATCAGACTCAAGAAAAATTAATGGCCCCAATGTGAAAGGTGGACCCTCCATGCATGATCCATTAAAGTACAAACTAATCAAAATATATCTAGCATCTGATTTGCTAAGCAAGATGGAACAAAAGAGGTGTGATGAAAAAAATAGATCCTTCTAAGACCCATACAACTTTGTTTTATCAATATTAACCTTATTTATTTTAAATGTGGGAGGACATAAGAAAAAAGATCATGAATTGGATATGTTGAATTCAATCAATTCAAATAAATGGTCTGTATTTACCTGGAAAAGATGGCTAAAGACACCTACTGCAGACTGGAGGAAAATTTTATAATGAAAAAATGTTTTGAAAAAGTAAAGAAAGACTAATTCTAAGTTCCCCACTCTTCCCCCCAAGTCAGTCACTAGACAACATAATAAAGTAAAAGTTTTCTTTGGGAGTAAAAATACCTTTTGTTAGCTTGTCAATGCCTTTAAAAATAATTTCATGTGTTTAGTGATGCTGATGTTATAGCTAATTTTAAGTGAGGCATGAGGACATTTCTTTCCAGGGCTACATGACTTTTGCTACAATGTTCTAATCAGAAAGATAGTTGTATCAAAGGGATGCCAATTAAAAAACAATCCATTTTACAACTTTTAACAGTTCCATTTGGAATTGCTTGGATTTTTTTACTATCAGTGGATTTGGAAGTTTTTTCACTCTGTCCTGTCTCTCATTCTCACTTTCTTTTGGTATGACCTATGTTGTACTTTAATAGATTATTAAAGTGTATTAAGAAAAATACAGACAGTGAAATATATCAATTCAAATAAATGGTCTGTATTTACCTGGAAAAGATGGCTAAAGACACCTACTGCAGACTGGAGGAAAATTTTATAATGAAAAAATGTTTTGAAAAAGGTATGACCTATGTTGTACTTTAATAGATTATTAAAGTGTATTAAGAAAAATACAGTGAAATATAATGCTAATCCTAAAATGGTAACTATACCAGTAAATAATTTTACAATTAAAAGATGGGTTTCTTTGTATTCTTATGACTTTGTTTAAAATTCCACACTGTACTTTTAAATGGTATTCCAGTTTCTTCTTATTTTCCATCTCCAGTTCACATTGAAAACGTCCTTAGTTGGTCTTCCTAAAGTGTAACAGATTATCAAGCCCCCATCTCAATCTCCCTGTAGCTGATACCCTTTGAATGAGAGAACAGAGTTTTAGAGTTGTTATGTTCAAAAACCGTACTTTTGTTTATAAGGAGAGTGAAGCTCGGGGATGTCAAGTGACTTATGCAAGGATACTTGGTTTGGGAAAGAGAACTGGGAATCGAGGAACCCCAATCCAGTACTTTACTACACAGGTGGTTCTCATCTCCTGGAGTAATGCTTTTCAAACTTTAACTTGTATGCAAATGACTCTGGGGTCTTGTTAAAATGCCTAATCCCATTTAGTAGGTTTGGGGCAGAAAATCTGCATTTCTAACAAGATTCCAGAGCATCCTGAGGCTGATTTAGAGATCTCACTTGGAATAGTGAGGACTGAGGATAGAAATACTGTCAAATTCTTACACTGGCTCTCAAGGTCTTCTGAAGTCTAGTTCTATTGTCAAATGACCTTTGTGCATATTCCAGTCTAGTTATATAGAGTTACTGTTCACTTACTGAATACCCTTTGAGTGTTTGACTTTGATTTCTTTATTCATTTCTCTGCCTCTCTTCATTTCCTTGCAATCACATTTCTTTTTCCATAACAAACTTGAACTTGAACTTCTTTATGAAGACTTTGTTGTAATCAAATAGAAAATTATCTTTCTCTCCTCTGATCATCTCTATCACTCCTCAGAAGCTTAGTCTTTGTAAAACTGTTTATTGAACAGAAGAACAAAACAAATGTGTGAGTGAACAGCAGCAGAGAATGAGGTAATGGGGTACTTTGAGGTTGTAGGAGAGAGAAACTGAAATTCCTGAGCTCTGAAAATACTGAAAATTTCAGATTTAATAAAGGGTTTTCCTTGTTTTATTTTGCTACATCTTGTGCTGAAAATAATTCCGGTCCAGCTGCAGAAAATGAAGTTTGGGAGGTTGTGGATTGTCATAAGTCAAGGGTCATCAATTTTTTTTTCTTGAAGTTCCAGATAGTAAATATTTTAGGCTTTATTGGCTTTATGGTCCCTATGACAACTTCCTTGATTCTGCCATTGTAGCAGGAAAGCAGCCTCTGGCAATATATATTTTTAAAAAATGGATGTGGCAATGTTCAATAATACTTTATTTACAAGTAAAGGTTTTAGGCCAAATTGGGCCTGCTTCTGGATAGGATTGCTTACCTATTCCTATCTTAGATGGTACCCAAGTATATTCTAAACAAAGAATATGATTAGGTTCACAACTGTTAGTTACAGCTTACTTAACTCTCTAATGAAAAGCAAATCTGAAGAATTGGGTCAGACCGGAGAGGAGAAGCCATGGGCAAAGCAAGGGGTCTATGTGATTTTTCCATAGAATTACCTTTTTTTTTTTTTTTGAGAGGGCATCTCTCATATTTATTGATCAAATGGTTGTTAACAACAATAAAATTCTGTATAGGGGACTCAATGCACAATCATTAATCAACCCCAAGCCCAACTCTCAACAGTCTCCAATCTTCTGAAGCATAACGAACAAGTTCCTACATGGTGAACAAATTCTTACATAGTGAATAAGTTCTTACATGGTGAACAGTGCAAGGGCAGTCATCACAGAAACTTTCGGTTTTGATCATGCATTATGAACTATAAACAATCAGGTCAAATATGAATAGTCATTTGATTTTTATACCTGATTTATATGTGAATCCCACATTTCTCCATTATTATTATTATTATTTTTATTTTTAATAAAATGCTGAAGTGGTAGGTAGATGTAAGATAAAGGTAGGAAACATAGTTTAGTGCTCTAAGAAGGCAAATGTAGATGATCAGGTGTGTGCCTATAGACCAAGTATTAATCCAAGCTAGACAAGGGCAACAAAACATCCATGGATGCAGAAGATTTCTCTCAAAACAGGGGGGGTGAGGTTCTAAGCCTCACTTCTGTTGATCCCCAATTTCTCACTAGAATTACCTTTTAAGGACAATAGTCCAAATTATGTGTCACTTATCTGAAAACTGAATTTTCAAACTCCTATTTATTACAAAGGTGTGGCACATGGTTTGATCATGGGCAGTAACCTGGAACTTGTTAGAAAAGCTTATTAGAAAACAGCCTCACCACTATAGAACGAACCCACATTTCAACAAAATCCTCAGATAGTTCTTATGAACATTACAGTTTGGGATCTCAAAACCAGGTCTACACAGCATCTGCCTCAAAATCTTATGGGAGCTGGTAAAAATGTCAATTTTGGGTCCAATCCCAGACCAGTTTAATCAGTGTCACTGGGAATGAGACCTCAGAATATTTTTTTGAATGTTACTGAAGTTTTAGATTTATACTGCAACTCTAAAACTAACAATCATGAACAAAAGATTGCCACCAGTGCCTCCATTCTTTTTTATCATGACTAATTTTTTATTAGCTGTGTTTGTTTTTTAATCCCTTCCCTGTTCTTTTTTTTTTTTTTCCAGTTCTGAGTGTGCTTTGCTTAACATGTGAAAATGATTTACTTTTGTTAATTTTTGGTCAGCATTAGCATATATCAATAAAATGATGTGAAGACTATTTTGTTATCTTAGGAGATGGTAGGAAGGTTCTTGTGGAGATCATTGAGCATGTTTGGGAGAAGATTTTATAAGCCACTTGGAGTACAGAAGGTTGCAAAGATAAGCTCAGAAAATACATGGCTATTAAAATGGTTTCTAAGGATGGAGAGACCTATTAACTGCATGGCCTTATGTTTTTGTCTGTGAGTATATAGGTTTGGGTAGAGGTGAATTTTTCTGTAAAACAGAGGAGACAGGAGCTGGCATTATGGAAGGAAAGTAGGGAAAACAAAATCTCAGTTGCAATAAGGGAGACAAGGCTTTAGAGGGAGCCAAGTGTCATTTGTGGGGTATGTGATATAAAGCACCTTGTCTGACTCCCTTACAAAATCTTCAGCAAACCTCCAACGCCTACTATCATTTCTTTTTCTTATTGGATTTTATTTGGAGGTAGGGAGTGGGGTGGGAGAACCAGAAGGGATGCCAAAAGGTGGGGTGCATGGTGGATGTGGTAGAAGAAAAGGCCAGGGAATGAAGATAGCTGACAGCAAGATTACATCAATATCTGATGGGAAGGTTAGGGCTACCCCAGCACCTGTTATCAACTTACATATTTAATTTTCTAGTTCTGTCCTTTTAATACAAGATTTTCAAATCTTTGCTTTAAAATCACCAGTCCCTGGCCCTGCCCTTAGAAGTTCTCATTCATTTGGTCTGGTGGGGGACTCAGACATTAAAATTTTTTCAAGATCCTAAGTGGATCTCAAATATGTGGTCAAGATTGAGGATTAAGGTAGAGAATCCAGACTAATACCAATAATGCATGTTGTAGCTAATAAAGTAAAGAAGCACATAGAGATACGATTTCTTTATCTTTCTTTGCTTTTCTCCTCTTACTTTTTGTCTTTCTCCCCTGCCTTCTTCCCTCTCTCCTGCTCTCCTTTCTCTCCCTTCTTTCCTTCTTTTCTCTTTCTTCTTTTTCTTCCTTCCTTCCTTTCTTTGTCTTTCATCACTGAGATAATTTTAATTATCTGAAAGTTTTATTTTGTAAGCACTCAGTACATGCATTGAGTTCCTACAGAGAATACTGTTAAACTAATCAGTACAGACAGATGCATCTAAATTATTATAATCTACTTAGTTCTTGATTATTAAAGAGCACTCATGGATAATATAAATTTGGTAGTAATATAAATATACATGCATCTGATTTGGCAGTTATATAAATATATATCAATCAACATTATGTTTAAATGGACTTTTTTCCCAAGTTAGTGAATTTTTCAGAAAACCATCTTTTTTCAAGAACTGTTTTATTATGGACCAAGTTTTTAAGGCCTGGGGTTATTTTGAAAGAAAATGGTGCATTAAAAAATGTAAGCATTCACTCTCCAATACTTCAGCATTATAAAGGCTATAGAAGAATAGTATGAAAGGTTTGATAAAATTGAAAAGACCACAGGTAAACGGTGTGAACTTCCACTGGTGATAAAGGATTCACAAGTAGATTGACTCACTGAGATCAGGCCAGGATTGACTGTGCTATGCTAAGGAATTTTCAGGGGGTGAAATGTAAGCTAATTAAAGGTGGGTTCTCCAGAAAAAATCTCTCCATAGACTTCTAAAGTTTGAGAGAAAATTAGAAAATTATTCTAAGCCCTTAATTCAGCATGACATCACTGGCTGGTTATTCACAATACACTAAACAGTTAAAGTTTACCACAAGCATATTTACACAGTCTTATTTCTATTACTATGATTGTTAGAGACAAACCTTCTCAGTATATTTAATTGTGTCTATATGTATAAAAGAGCATTGGGTTTTTTTTAAGCCAATCTCTTTACATTAGAATAGAAAGTCTTTCATAGAAATATATGAATATATGCCAGAGATTAATACATTATGTGCTGCCTATTTCAGAGTAAAATTCATCTCAACCAGTACTACCACTGGCACAGATACTTTGCTTAAAGAGTTTTAGCTAAGTGCTTTATTTATTTATTCAACTTATTTCTTTATTACAGCTTTATTGAGGTATAATTGACATTCAACAAACTTATATTTAAAGTCTGCAATTTGATAATTTGTGGCATATGTATACCCCTGTGAAACTATCATCACAATCAAGATAATGAGCATATGCATCACCCTCAAAATTTGCTCAGCCCCCACTCTCCCACCCTATTTTAGCAACCACTGTGGTTTCTGTCATTATAGATCATAGTTTTGTCTAGTTTCATTCACTGAGCATAATTATTTTGAGATTCATCTTTGTTACTACATGTATCAACAGTTCATTCTTCCCCATGGCTGAGGAGTAGCCCATTGTAGGATGGATGCACAATTTGTTCATCTGTTTCCCTGTTAAGGGACATTTGGATACCAATTTTTAGCTTTTGTCATAAATTCCTATGAATAAATATCTTTATGTCTTTGTTTGGATGTATGTTCTCATTTCTCAGGTTAATGCCTAGGAGTGGAATGCTGGATGTGTGGTAGTTGCATGTTTAACTTTTAAAGATGTACAGAACTGTTTTCTGAAGAGGTGCCATTTTTACACTAGTAACATAAAGTACCACCAGCAGTGTAGAAGAATTCCAGTTCCTTCAATAATACTTCATATGGTCATAATTTTTCATGTTAGCCATTCTAATTAGGGTACAGTTATATTTCTGATGCCAGGGTACATCCATGGTCCCGGTCTCATTTCAGTAGACCTTCACTCAAATGATTTTAAAGACCTCTCTCCTAGGGAAAATAAGAAGATAAGAAAATACATTTAGTCATCTTTTTCTTTCTACTCTGTCCTTGAAATTTTGGGTTGCACATCTATTCTAAAATCTTTCTGCTCTACCATGGCCAAAATAATTCAGTCACCTTTCCCCTTTGACTCTTGCAAACAATGTGTGCCCTTAGAGGAACTAAAACAAGAATTAGGAGTGCCCTGGAGGCAAGGTAAAATTTGGCCCATGTAATCAATCATATCTGCTTCACTGAACTACAATGACCCTGTGTACAGGAAAACATCTTCTGTGAGGCTGACTTGTTTCCATGAAGTCTCTAACATTTGAGGGGATAGAAGTTTCTACATTTAGCTTCTACTTTGCTCAGTCATACCTCCTTTTCTCTTGGGCACATGGTGAATTGCAGTTATGGTACCATACCAAAATATAAGGATAAGTAAAATACCTGTTTTTTTTAGTACTGTAGTTAATAATTCAATCTAAACAACATGCTCACTTATGTAATATCCAATATCACAATAACTGTTCACACATAGTGAATAGTTGTAACTGCCCTGGGTTTTGTCAAGATTATTCCCCCAAATCAAGAAAAGTGAAAGGCTTGGAGATAGGTATATATAGCCTTGAAGAATGATTTCCAAGAGACACACAAAAAAAACAATTTGCCAGTGTCAACGTTAGGGAAAGTAGCTTTCATGATGTAAGGATGCATCACATTATAATAGTGGCCAATAAAACCATTACAGATCCCAAGCACATGCAGCTTTATAGGGGAAGTTACTTTATAATCCAGGTTTCTGGTTTCTGTTTTCATTGAAGTTCAGATACATACCTAGTATTTTATTCAGATACTAAGGAGCTGAGATTAAGCCTTTAAGATACATGATTTTCTCTGTACATATTTCCCATAAGTCATTCCAAACTACTTTCCTAGGACATAAAGGAGAAATTGGGAAAATCTCTAGTCAACCTCCACCCTTTAGAAAATTATTTCTGAATTACATGTTATATAGGGGACATCATGACCTTGAAGAGTCTAATCCACATCTAATATAAGTGTCTATTCTTGACCAAGATGATGGTCTTCATGATAGTAATGATGAAGCTGAAGATGAGGATGAAGAAGTTAATGATGACAATGGTAGTACTAATGATAATGGCAGCTAACAGTTTTAGAGAAAAAGGGAGAGAGAGAGGGAGAGGGAGGGAGAGGGGGAGGGGAAGGAAGGAAGGCGGGAGGGAAGGAAGCAAAGGAGGGAGGGAAGGAAGGAAAGGAGGGAGGGAGGGAGGAGGGAAGGAAGGAATGATTATTTGCATGCATTGTCATATTTAATCTCTGCAAAGCCTTGTCAGGTTGGTCCTATTATTATCACTCTTTTACAGGGAAATTCAGTGAAATAAATTGCATAGACCATACACACCCTGTAAGTGCTCTCCATTCTAGTGTGGTCTCTATGTTACAACAACAAAAAAAATGAGACTTAGTTTCTAATAATTGTTATTAGAATAATTGGAGGACAGACAATGTACAATTTGGTTGGAGGAAAGCTCAATAGCTCTCAACCTGGAGAACAATCAGTTAATGGATGTAGATATCAGGAATAGGGGAGAAAGCTCTTCAAGCAGCAGCTCAGCATGTTTATTAATCATTGTGCACAATTAAAATGCCATTTCATCCCTCTAATTAAAACAAGTAGTTCCCTGAGGCTAGCACCTGAACTAATGAAGCCTGGTTGCCTAAGGATCTTACTCAGGGAAGGGAATTAAACAATGGAGGATGAAGTCTGTTTACCAAGTTGCCCAGACAACAGTCAAACTATATATGACATCATGAGGGAGTGGACCAGTTGAGACTGTGATTTTAAAGAGCAAGGATATTTTTGTTTCTGAGCAAAGGCTGAGTTAAATATTCAGTGTATTCTAGGTTTTGAATTGGTCCCATCTTTTGTCATCCTATATACTTAACAATGAATTCTGTATTTTTTTCCTTCTTGGTATGTGGAATGGGAGTCTTGATGTTCAGAAGAAGTTCCAGGGATTATATGTTGGTATTGGGGTATTGGGTGGGGTGCATAGCAATTTCTGAAACTGGTCAATTCTACAATTAAAAGAGAATATAGGCAGGTTGCAGAGGCGCAATTCAAAATAGTGGAAAGATGTATGAGCTAGATGAAAGAAAACCTAGCACTCTGTCCCTGCATTCCCACCTCAACTGAATGACCCTGAACAAGGCTGTTAGTTTCTTTATTATAACATGAGAAGAGTGGACTAAGTAATTACCAAACTTTCTTCTGGCCCTAAAATTCTATGGCTTTGGAAAAATTTGTGGTTAACATAGCAGAGAAATGTGTAACACATTTTATCATATCCTAATGGCCTTACAAATTTGGATGAATCAAGCTTGCTTATTCTTCTCTTCTAATTTCTGTTTAGTGTAGCATTATATCTTGCATCTGGCATTATACCATACATATAGCAGCAAGTCAATTAAATATCTATAGAAAACACAAATCAGGTTGAGTACACAGATCTCAGTAACTCTGTGGTTTTAATGTTCTCCTCCTAAATATCTGGTACTATGAAGAGAAGAACTACCCTGTGTAGGGCTCTGCATTACTCATCCAGAAAATGGAAAAGCTGAGGATTATGAGAGTTGTTTTCATTCCAGTCAATTTGCCAGCTCAGTTTCCTACAATTCTGTGCTTGAAAGTTGTATTCCCATGTTGTCTTCACTTGCACTAGGCAGAAAGTATGGTTCATTCACCCTCTGCTTTACCTGTTACTTTCTTGATCCTCATACTTTTCTGATATCCAGAAAACAATCTTTGCCTAGAAGTTTGAAGAATTTAGGAGTATTTGTATTTGATCAAGTTTTTTATGGGTCATAGAGTTCTGTGAAATCTAGATTTTATGGAACTTATCAGAGAAATGTGTAACACAATTTTGCAAACAACTGTGGGATGAGAGGTTCACAGACATTCTAAAACTTATCTATGGAGCTTATATTAAGTTAAGAATCTTTTTTTTTAAAGGATCATATAAGAATTTCCAATAGTCCTTTACAAGGTTTATGTCTAACATCTCTCTTGCTTCCTTCCAGAAACTGAAGAAAGATAGCCTTCTAACAAAATAGTCATTTTCTTGTTAGTGACAGGCTGTAACATATGCATACTGATAATAAGCTGTTTTTTTACAGTGTGACCAGCAGGCTCCAAAATGACATATCATGATTTCAGTTATTACTTCTACTACTGTCATTATTTATAACCAGATATCTGGCTTCAACGTCTTTATTTTAAACAAAATTAAAAGACAATGAGGTGGTAGTAGCCATATTAGTAGAAAACAGGTCAATTATAGAAAAATATTAAAGCCTTAATTTTCCCACAATATCTATCCTATCCTTAGGGCCAGGAGGAAAACGGTAACTGGAAATTGTAAACCCTGGTCTTAGGATCTAGAAATCTAAGAGCTTAATCTGTCTATTTGGTGCAATTATTCATATGCTGAACCTAAATTTTTCTTTTGAAACTGAAGCTCAGTTTCTCTTGCACATCATCGTAGGAAATATAACTTGGTCAATAGGATATCCAGAAACTAGCAGAAATCAGCCAATAACTCAGATTAAGTGGCATGATAATTGGGTTTCCTAAGCATTTTTTGGTATTAAAACAAGTTAATCAACCATAAAACACAAACTCATCAGAAACCGAGGTCTTGTTCAATTAACTTCTGGCCTCAACTGCTTAAGTTTTTCTTTCTTTCGAATCATTATGTCATATTTTGCCAAGAGAAGAAGGATTTCTGGGATGGGAAATTCCAAAGATGGAATTAGAGCCAATTTTCTAAGCTATATCATTTTATCCATAATTATTATTTTTTATAAAAATGAAAACAGAAGTTTCTTCTTGCCCTAGGGAAATCAAATCTTGAATTTACAAGTTGAAGCAGAGAGACTAAAGTTACATAGTTTTTTTTTTGAAGTTACCCTTATATTCTTACATCATATTTATTCTAAAACGCTGGATAAACTAGCAACTTGGTTAGCAAAATAACTATTAATGTAATACCACCAACACATGATTTTGTGCTTTATTTTAAATAGATTTACAACTTATTATATTTTCTTGTATCATGGTCATAGATTCATAGTCAAACTAGGCAAGTATAGACTTTTACTGGCCTCCAGATCATAACTATAGTATTAGCTTACCTGGATGTGAGTCTTTGGAAATGAAGTATGAGTCTATAAGTTGCTGAACTATGGTGGGAGAGTTAAAAGAGCAGAAGAGCTTTTATTTTTTCTCTTTTTGGTCAGACAAAACTGGGTTAAAATTCCATATGCCATATATTTAGTTATGTAACCCTGGCTGAGTTACTTAATGTATAAAGTCACAGTTTCCAGATGTATTTGAGAGAAAAATATTTTTCTTTCATGAGGCTCATAGCAGGCACACCCACAAAAAAATCAGTTCTTCTTTTCCTTGGGTCATTACTACATCTGGCTAGTGTCCCTACAACTTCAATGGTACCAGAAAAGATGCGGTTAACTCTCTGGAGTAGGAAGTCATAATAGCTCAGGAAAGGCAATGGGTAAAAATTTTGGTAGGTAACCTGAGGGTGAAGACATAAGTAATTGGATTCTAGGGTAAGAATGGACCACTGGTCAAGAGCACAGATAGTTGCATCTATAGTCTAAGCTGGCAAAGGGAAATCTAGGGGGTTGGGCATGGCCAGTTATATATCAGAGCATAATCTAGCCTAATAAGGAGGGGATAAAGGAGTCAAACATTCATTCATTCATTTACTCAAAAAGTATATACTGAGAACCTGCAGTCTTTCTGGTACTAAAGTAGCTCACAGTCTAGCTAGAGGGATTGACAACACACACACATAAATTATAATCCAGTATGGCAAGTGCTAGTGATATTAAAGTCCTTCAGGAATAAAAGAAGAAGAACAATTAACATGGGAGAAATTGAGAAATCTTAGAATTCTAAAACATTCAGAAAATTACTAAAACATCTAGAAAACTAAGTGGTTGTGGATTAAGGAAGAAACATTTGATTTGGGTGCGGAAGGATGACTTAAAGTTTGCTGGAGTGAAGACACAGAGTGAGAACACTCTAGTTTGAGGGAAATAGAATGGATGTAGCTTGAGATCATGAAGGTGTGGTGCATAAAAGGAACAATGTGAAATTTAGTGGAGTCAAGTAAACCTGGTAGGGAGGGAAATGGACCCAGATTGGGAAGTCTTCATATGGTTACTCTGCTTACACTGAGTAGGCAAATGGAGAGTATCAGAGATTTACTGCAGTGTTGGATGACATGAAAATTTTGGTTTTTAAGAAAAATAACTGTAATGGCAGGTTGAGGATGGGTTAGACTGAGAGCAGGCATGTCACAGAAATATGAGAAAGCTCACTGATTTAATAAGCACTTTGTAGTTTTTTGAGGGGTGGGAAATAGCCATATTAAGCATATACATCTACAAATACCTTGATTTGGGGAGCATTTAGAGTTTACAGAATTTTCTTATATACACTACTTCATTTATCATTTAAAGAGTTCTGTGAAGTAGATATTATTAATGGTATTACTCACATTTTAGATGAAGAAAGTAAAACTTTAAGAAGTTTCACTATATTTCAGTTACAAGTGGAATGCTGGTTTAACTCAGGTCTTTGATCTCTAAAATCAGTTCTTTTTCTGTCATGCAGGCACTCAGAAGTCAATTGCATCTTCAGCTAAGCATGGAAATTATATTGTTGCAAAAACAGCTACAATAATTCACTTTTCTAAATCATCATACTTGGGTACTTCCCTCCACCGTGACTGTGGACTTGGCCAATGGAACAATAGCAAACATTAATGAACTGGAGACTTGAAAAGTATTTGTGTAAAGGGGCTTGCCTGCTCTTGCTTTTTGGAACACTGAACCTGCCATGTGAAGAAGCCTTGGTTTGCCTTCTGTATAGCAAAAGACATGCACCCAAATTATCTCTATTGCCCCAGCTGACCTCAAGACAGCCACAAGACATGAGTAAAGCCATCCTTGGTCATCTAGCCTCAGCTGAGCTAACCAAGGCCAGAATAATTAACTGGGTGACTCACAGACTTTGTTTATTGCTTTAAGCCGTTAAGTTTTGGAGTTAATATGCAGCAAATGCTAATCAATAGTCTACTACAGGGTATATCTGCAGATACTCTTTGATACCTACAGATATTTTGGCAAAGCAACATAATAACACATTTATTTATATCAATTAGAGCAATGATATTCAAGCTTTATCATATGAGAGTTACCTGGGCAACTTGTTAAAAATCTCAAAGTTGGGATCATCCCAGACCTTCCTCATTAGTATTTCTGCAATAGAAGCCTAGAAGTTGCATTTTTAACAAGTTACCTTATGATTCTTATTTTCACCAAAATGTGAGCTAAACTAACATTTTCTTTATATTCTCAAATATTCCCACATGAATATCTTTTATTAGTTTGGTAAGTTACTGGAAATTAATTTTAAACCACTCTAAAAGAACAGGAATCACTGAAAGTTTGTGTTTTTTTTCCCACATAGTATCATTCTCTGTAGTGCCTATGGATTTATAGCATAAGAAGAAACCAAGCACTTAAAAAAATAGATAGTGAACATCAAATGTTACTAAAAATTGGCAAGAAGTCTCTAAGTTTAATATTTACTTTCATACTGAGGTTAAATTACTATTGGAAAAGAGAAATGAAGGAGAAAATGGTGGGTATGAATACTCTGTAAGAGAAGAAGGAGAGACTTAATCATTGGGGAGTGCAGCATCTCCCAGGGTAGAGTGCAGACAGAAATGGAGGGAAGAAAGGCCAACAAGAAAGATAGGATAGACTTTTTGGGGTGTGACTATAACATAGCTTAATGCCTGCTGTAGCCATCTCAGATTTCTTCTGCGAACTTAAACAGTATCATAGAGACAGCAAGATTCATGAAGCATAAAAGAACACTACAATGACTGCTAAAGTACTGGTGTCTCCTAACCAAAGGAAAGGGGAGCTGAGAGCCAATTCCCAGGAAAGGAGGGGTTCCAGTTACACTATGGGCTCAATTAAGAGAAAATCAACCAGTTCATTATTATATACAAGGACATTCATTGTGAGTGAGGAGAATGATTACAACTTGATAGGATAGCTACAAACCACTAATCAGAGTATCTCAGGTTTGACCTATTCAAGTATTCCAAATTACCCAATTAGCTGGATTGCCAATAAGTTCCTTGTAGCAGTTATATTGGCACTGATGATACCGTAATCAGTTGTTTTAATCAAGCTTTTGAAAACAAAAATGATGGTCTGAATGTACTCATAACAAGGACAGGGAAATTAGAGCCACCAGGTCACCGCTTTTGGGTCACTCAACATTCTGTTCTGGTAACTGCTCTCAGAGGGCTATGAGTTTTATTCAGTTTGGTTTTATATTGCTACCCACCCACCCAGCCAACCTCAAACTATGCTCTTATTTCCCAATCTTCCAGCCCCACTTTAAGGGGCACCATTGCTACCTGGGGTAATTCTACATTTCCTTTTCTGGGCCTGAGTCCCTTGGCCTTCTTCAGCCACATCATAGTAGCCTGGACCATTAAACCCTGTGTTTTGCTACCCACACACCTGGGCTGGGGCCATAAACACTAACTGCAGAGAATGGAAAAATGAGAAGCCTTTCGTACTCCAGGCTTTTCTGATGATGACAGAATATTTTGTATTTGTTTGACAGCAGTGTTGGAGGACAGGGACTATTCATCTCTGGAGCATGCCTGGCTTATAGTACATATTTACAAAAGCTTGATGAATGAACAAGTAAATAAATGGAAAAAATGGCATTATAGATCAGTCATAACACTGCTCTAATTGAGGTAGGACATGGCATTTTAAATAGGTCTGACCACAGCAAACAGGAGGCCTGTCAGTCTTACTCATTCTCCTCGTAATCTAGAATGATGTCTGAAACAGCGTTTATGCTCAAGAAATATTGTTTTTAATGAATGAGTGACTATCAGTGATATTTTTTACCTGTTCTGGTGGAAATCATGAAAAGGGCTGAGCTCCAGATTTGGGTTAAGGCCAGGATGGAGATAAAGAAACAGCTACAACCGAAGCAGGGAACAAGAATTCAGCATTCACTGGGAGTTGGAGTCAATGACCATAAAAATCGAAACCCGTGGTAGTCAAGGTAAATTTGGGGAAGTCATAAGCCTTTCTCCTGCATAAGGAATGGGGATTTGAATCAGTCCTGTGAACAGATTAAGGCACAGGAACACTACCAGTGGGCCACTGGGCTATTTAATTAAGTAACATAGCAATAATTGCCACAGCAGTGCAGTACTGTTGGAACAAAACAGCTGAATGATTGTTTTAACAGTGGGCAAATTGAGGAAAGATCCAAAGAGGTTACATGTAGGTTGGTCATTGTCAACATTATTGGCAAATATGTAATCAAAAGTTCAAAACATGGTCTCCTGTGTTAATTTGGGTTCCCCTAGAAGCAGACTCTAAAACAAGCATTCAGGTAGGAGTGGTTTCTTTGTAAGGTGCTCCCAGGAAACCTGGTAGGGAAGTGGGAAAGTGAGTCAGGGAGTAGAGAAACCTAGTAAAGTATCAAGTCCATTACCTGAGAGCAACTGAAGGTCAGGTTTTCTAGAAGACTGGTAGACACTGTAGAACATTCCTCAATTATTCCAGCTAAAGTGCCAAGAAGCTAGAACATTTTTTCACCAACTCCCTGCCATTGGTTGTAGGGCTGCTTTTGGGGATGTTGACTCTTTCTTCCTTTGTCCTGCAGGCAGTTCAAGCCTGTGTCCTAGGTGGAAAAGACCCCCGGGGAGACCACCACACAGCCTACCTCAGCCCCTGATTATAGTGCAGTAAAACTGCAATCAACCAGCATCAGCATAACTTGGTTCTGTTTTCGCCTTTGCAACTTCTTCCCTTTTCCCTTTCTCTAAGGAGAGTTCTGTGATAACAAAAGATAGTTTAAAGAAGGCATTGTCCTTTTGTTCTTACTCAACTAAGACCTGAAGCAAAGTTGGATTGCTTCCATAGAGCAAAGTGGTTGGATTTCATGCATCAGTCCAACAGACAAAGTCCTTTTGAGGCTCTTACTGCTGCCCCTCTCCTTTCTCCTTCCCATCATCTGTGCAGAAAGCACAGTGTTCAATTTTCTAGACCCCTGGGTAATTATTTGATTCTCTTTGGAGTCCTCTGACATTCCTCAAATGTCCCATATCCTGGACTCTAATCTCTGCCCAACTTTCTGGAAGCAGTATCATTATATTGTGAACTAAAGGGCAAAGTCTGATATCTTTGTATCAACTTTGCATTCTTTCCTGCCTTGAGCATTGCTCCTGAGGCCTAAAAGTTGTTTAAAAACGTTTTTGAGGGGATTTATGAATAAGTGAAGCATGAGTGAAGAAATAAATGGGTGATTGATCCTCGTCACCTTCAGTAGTCTGTTGACTGGTATTGGGGATCAGTTTTCTTCACATTCTGATCTTAGTTCATGTTTTTGAGTTACTTAGCTTTCTGCAAACAAGGTGCTTTCTCTTCCGAAAGACCTTCTAGGATTTAACTGCTCAGGACACTGGCTTTTGCAGAACTGTGTCTTGAACCCCAGCTTCCACCCTTCCCCTTCCCACAACTCACCCTTTCAGCTCTTCATTTGCTCATTTGCTTTTCCTGACCCTTTGGTATACAGGTACCTCAGGCAGGTAAGGCTGTCATTTATAATGAACTCTAGTCCACTATTATTATACCCTTTCTTAGGGATATTTTCATTTTAAAAGATCATGCCAAGATTTGCCTAAAAGATGCTATTGCCAAGTTCTCAAAATAAGTGAGACATCTGTTTTAGAGCTGGACCCCTGACTATGCCCTAATTCTGCCATATCCCTCCCTCCCTGTCTCATAGGACCAGGGATGTGGCTTTCCTGCTCTATCAACTGAGAGTAAATTATATTTCTCCCGAACTATTACCTACCTTATTCCTTAATTTCCTAACAAGAAGTTAGGACCTCAGTTGGGGATTTTAACTCTCAAGTAATGAGGTCTATTGACTGACTCTTAAATTATTCTTTGCATCAGGTATCTACCTATGTGGTGATTCTTGCCACAGAACACTGTACTATCAAGAAAGCCCCACAAACCGTGGAATAAATCTGGAAAGGATGGTGGACTGGGCACTGAGGGAATGAGATTCTTCCCAAGGGTACCATATGGGTAACAAAGAATAGTTCTACTATGAGTAAAACATAACTCCAAAGTTCTAGATACATATATGAAAAATAAAATAAATGAAAGAAATAAGCCCTGGGTCTCCAGCAAGAAAAGACAACATTTTGGGGTAAGGAAACATTTCTGAGCATGAAAAGGAACCCATATCCAAACAACCTGAGGATGGCATGACTGTAGACAATAACCAAACAGGTTAAGTATCATTCTCACCAAAAGGAGAATCTGTGTTGCAGCAGAAGGTGATGTGGAGGGGATTTAGGGATCTAGGAATCCAAAAAGAGCAAATAAACAGATTTCCCTAGAGATGCAGGTATTCTGTCTTGATTTTAGTGAATTATTTTACACAGGCCTCACCAAATCTTAGTTGTAAAATTAATTCACGTTGGCTTGGATATAACCACTGATGCATATATTGAAAGGTAGTGATAAATGGAATAGGGCAATAATCAATGACAATATATCATAGGAAGGGAGATTTTTAGTGTAGAGCTTGAAAGCCTGGTGTTTTGTATGGTCTTATTTAACATCTTCATTAATGATCTGCAGGAGGGAGTAAACAATAATGTATTAATGAAATGTGTATGTTTGAAAAGCAAACTCCAGTGAAAGTTGAGACATGATGAAAAGGAATATTAAGAAATTAGAAAGTGAATCAGGAATAAAAGTTGTATGGAAAGGATATGTATACCAATATATCTTCTAAAAATCACTGTAAACAAAGGTATTCTTTAGAAGAAAATGTAGAAGACAATATATGTAGCAATATTGGAAAATATTTTAAAAGAGCACAGGGCAGGAGGTGCTCTTTAAAGGGTGCATGATCTGGTAAGGCCACATAGAGCAATAAAATATCCATTTGGTAGAAAAACCTGGGAAATCTAATTTTTCCCTGCCCTGTCCTTCTAGAGTCTCATCTCTCTGCTCCATATGTGCACATGGCATATGTGTGCATTTCCTTCAAGGAAAGAACAGTCAAGTCACTTTTAAGGTTTGGACATTTTTTGGTCAACTTGTGTTTTTACCACTTACTGCTGCTTGTGGGAAAATATTGTTTTTGTGTTTACACTAGATAGTCTAGGGAATTTGATTCAGGAAAGAACAAGTCAAAATTAAATTTCTAAAATGAACTGAATGCCACCAAACAGACTACATTTTCATGAATATCACCTTTTTATATAGGCCAGTGTTTCTCAAACTTTTAAAATTATTGAGGACCACAAGGAACTTTACGTGGGTGATAGCTACCAATGTTTACATTATTAGAAATTAAAAGTGAGAAAATTTTAAAGAATGCATTATTTTATTTAAAATAACAATAAACACAGTATACAATCACATAATGTATTTTAAGAAAAAATAATTATATTTTGCAAACAAAACAATTAATGGAGAACGGCACACTGTTTTACTTTTTTGAAAATCCCTTTAGTGTTTGGCTTAATGGAAGACAACTGAATTCTCATTATCAACTTTTGCATTCAATCTGCTGGACATGTTGTCTTCATTGAAATAAATGAAGAAAATCCATCCATACAGAAGTGTGTAGTTGGAAGAGAAAGGATAATGCAGACTATCTGAAAGTGTCTTAGGGACCCCCATATTCCAAATATTGAAAATCCTACTATAGGTCAAAGATCCATCATATCACTCAGTGTCTGTATATGCAAAGATGAATCCTCATAGTAAAGAAATCATATTTTTATCTCCAATTGCATGGAAAAAGCATTTGATAGCACTGAAAGATTTGAGTGCTTGGGATATGTAGTGAGGTACTAACAACTTTCATATCTAACATCTACGTAGTTTAATAAAGCCACCATTTCATTAGATTAGATCAGATAGTATTTTAAAAATAAGATTTAACTAGAAAAAAACTCTTGAGCTTATCCACTTGTATGAAATTAAATATATTTTACAAATTCATTCACATCAATACCAATAGAAACTCAAAGCAAACCTTTTCCACTGTTGAAGCCTTCATTTTAGTTAATGCAAATATGGAGGCTACGAAACTTAAAGGTCACCCAGGGATAATCTCTGGAACATAAATTACCAAAGCTTGAAGATTGAGTCGTGTTACTGAAGGAAGTCCGGGGACAAACAATAACACTATTATGTAGAATGATAAGCTCACAAAAATACTTCAGTAGTTCCAAGTCAGGCCACTGGGTCATCTTTCAGACTGAATTGGCCAATAAGTTTGGCAAATATTTTTTACTGCACTGATCAGTAGTTTGAGTGACTTGACCAAATAGTTGTTTTGGCATTCTCTACAATATTACCAAAGTATTTGACGTGCAATTCTGATTTTGTAACTACCTTGCCTGCTCAGATTTCTTCAAAGACTTCTCTTTGTTGTGTGGTTCAAAAATCACAAAGGGAGATTTTTTTTAAAAAATGGAGAATCCCAGTTTTCACATGAGACTACTGAACTAGGATTTTGGGGGATGTACGTTCCAAGAATGCATACTTTTAACTTTCTCCCCAGTTGAGTCTTCTGGTATTCAACTTACAGATAAAAATCTAATCTTTGTAAAGTTAAATATAAGATTTTCCATGATCAGTTTCCAAGCTTCCCAGCTTAATTTAATAATGCTCAATTCATATACTCCATTACCAACTACTTCTAATGCCCAAAATGTGCCCCCTCCTCTCATTTCTCCTTGCCTTTGATTCTGCTATTCTGTAGTGATGTCTTCACCTTCAGTCTTGGGTGCATTTGGCCAACTGCTATTCCTCTTTCAAAAGTCAGATCAATTTCTCCTCTTCTATGAAGACTTCTCTGACTTTTCTGAGGGGTGTGGCTTCCTCTTTTTGTGCACTCCACCTTGACTACAGCATTGTATGATTTATCCCATTGTAGAATAAGTGTCCATTTTCTTGACTATGTCTCTGCTGAACTGTTAGCTCCTTGGTGGCATAAGGTTTCTTTTTTTACCCATATACATATTCCAAACACTTAGTCCAGTGGCTGAAATACTGAACATGTTAAATAAGATTATGAAAATGAACATGGTAGTTCCTAGAAAACATAATGATAAGGGGAAAATTCTGAGCACATGCTTTCAAATTTATTTGTTTAAAATATTTCCTTAGTTGTAAAGGTAGAAAGTTAAAAATATAAAGCAAAAGAGAAAGATTGAGAAAGAGAGAGAGAGTCATGGTATACAAAATTGGCTAATGTAAATCAGCTTTATATAAATAACATATGAAGTTGGAAAAAAAGGAGAGCTGCCACAAACCTTTGAGGCAGAAAGTCTCATTAGTATGCAATGGAATAAACAATGGATTCCAAATTTAAACTCAAAACAGTAATAAATCAAAGCAATAAGGTAAAAAATGATGGAATCAGCAACAGCAGAGGCTATTAGCATGTGCACCTGCTGTGAGACAAAGCAACCCAGAGAGACACTGGGAGGAAATTCCAATACTGAGATGAAGAGCAAAGGTGTGATTCTGAAATGGGTGAGAGATGAACCCGAGGGTCAGGATGCTTTGAACATTTTTGCAAGATCAGAATGGAAAACTAAGCTGCTCCACAGTCCCCTTTCAATGACAAAGAGCTCCAGGTCATATTTTTCAGGGCAAGTTGATCACTACCTTCTGAAAATTTGCAATGGAATTGGCTCATGTTTTGACTACTTCTCTTGGTTTTGTTGATATTTTGTGATCCAATAGAGTTAATGATTAGAATTATCACTGGAGAAATACAGCAGTGTGAGCATGTCACAGAACTTCTATAGCTGTGGCCAGACTGGTCAAACCTGCTTACCAATGGTTGGACCAACCTGCTAACCATGTGAGGCCCTGAAATTGTCATATTTTCTAATTCTCATGCTACCTGCAAGAGTTGGCTTGCCTCTTTTTGGAGGGATTTGTTGGGGTTTTTTTTGCAAGCTAAAGCAACCAACAGCCACAGCAAAATCACTCCTGGTTGCTCCTAATGAGAAAGATAAAAACATTGTATGTATCAATCAGACTCATCATAGTTTTGTAAATAGATAGTTCAGCAGTTATTCTGAGGTCAAAAGAATCGGTCAGTATCTTTAATAAAACGTGGATTATAGTTGTAATAAATATTGTGACATTATTTAAAGCCAAACCTTATGGGTAACACATAGACTAACTTCGAACAATGTGAATATATTTATAAAATATTCTATTTTCCAATGCTGCCATACCAAAATTAACTCAAATTCATCTTCCAGAAAAATGTGAGCCAACCTAATAATGGGGTAAGCTTCCTAAATAACACAAGTAAATGCTTTTGCAGTTCAGATTGTGCTGGTGTGAGTTCTTTCTGAATTCTGGCAATAAAAATGTTTAGCACACACTCAGGAACAATATAATAGCTATCATTTATTAAGGACTTACTGTGTGTCCAGCACAGAAGTTTTCTCACCATCACCAGGTGCATAAGTGGGTGAGGGTGGAGCATTACAAATGTAGCAGAAGCAAGTCCAAAGTCTAAGAGTTAAGAAAAAATACAGCACAATCATTTAAGAAGTAAATCTAATGTACTTTCAAATAACTTGGACATGTGATTCCCCCCTGAAGGCCATTTCTTTGGCCACTACTTCCATTCAAGGGTTAGGCCAGGGCCTATGTTTACTTTCTGTACCATCCTTTCCTCTCACCAGCTATTTACAAGTCACTATTGATGCCCTTTGTCCTGAACAGATAGTTTCAAAATTTACTGAGGTAGATTAATTTCTTGCAATTCTTTACTTTTCTTGTCTAGCTGCTGTGAAAGACAATTCTAATCTGATCTCGGCCTCACCTCCTTGCCCCTTGCTGCCACAACTTTGATCCTTTCACACTGCCCACTTTACAGCCACCACCAGCGCCACAATAACACAACAAATCGGTTCAGAATGCATTATTTAGTTCCAGGCAATTTTCAAATAACAAAACATAAACAAATATGTAATGAACTGATTCTCTTCTTTGTGGTTATTAAACATAGCTGTCAGGGATTTCCTACATGTTAAGCACAGTGCTAGAAAATAAAGTACGGGAGTGGAACATAAATATCAAAAAATTACTTAATGAATACTGTGAAGAAGCTGAGACATCAGCTGAATCAGGAGAAAGCATTGCTGATTGCAAATCATTAGACTGCTTCTCAGCTGGGCAAATTGTTATATAAGCTGTAATTCACAATGGGGAATACCTGCAGCTCCCAACTCCTGCATTTATATCCCGAAGGTGCTGGGGCTTCAGGGGTGATATATCGCTGGAAGAATGTCCACCTATGATTAAGCAATGTATATACATGTGTGTACATTGCATATATGTAGGCATATGTACATTTGTATGTATATTTATAAATATATTGATCCCTTTATTAAGAGAACTATTACATGGCTCCTTGAAAGCACAGTTGAATGTTGTTACTTAAGCAACATTTGCTTTTAACTGCTAACAGCAGACTACTGCTTTCATAGTTGATATTTAATTTTAGAAGTAAGACTCAGCCTCTGATTTACACTTAAGAAATCTAGAACTCAGTAAGAAAATTGCTAATATGAATCAATGTAAGAGGAGAAGTCTCCCTTATATTTTAAATATGAAAAATTCTATTCTATTTGAGGTTCACCCAATTTATGACTCCTTTACTAGGTATTCAACTTTTTGCAGGGAAGGGCTGCGTTCTCTGCTACAATCACGTAGTGAGTAGAACGGTAAGAACCCCAGGAACCCATGGGGGCACATCTCTCATCTAGATCTGCTGCTTACAAGTAAGCATGATGTGAGGCAGAGAAGCCATGTTGTCCCTAGATCTCAGCTGAGGCAGATGTCTCCTAATCTGAGGACTCTTTCCATTTTCCAACATATCTGATGGTAATGTTAGGGCCAAAGGAAGATATGTGTAATGGAGAGAGGAGGAATCAGTGGATCAAATACATCAGTGCATGCACAGTGGTATTTAATTAAAATGGAAAAACAATTCTACATTCCTCTTTGGACGGGGAGTTCCACAAAGCCAGCCATTATGTATATTAGATCCTACTGGGGAGATGGAAGATGTATGCTACCCAGATCTTTTGGAATTGGACATGTCGTCTGGTGAGGTTTAAATAAGGACTTGGAAAAAGCCAAGTATTAATATTTGGACATGTCAAATGGAGCCCCTCTTTTTACACATTTTTTTTGCCAGAGAAAGGAAATTAGAACATTAGCTTCAGTGTCCATTACAAACCAGACATGTGCCTGGGGCACCACAGCTGGCAGATGCTGACTGGATCTATTATTCATAACAGCCTATATTTATCGAGTGCTTACTATATGTCAGGCACTGTGTTTGATACTTTATAAGGAGAATGTAATTTAATCTATATAACAACACTATGAAGTAGATTTTTATTATTTCTGTTTTTTAGAAATGGAATCTAACCTAGCAAATTGGTAGATCTGGTGTTCTCACATAAGAGTTTGATAACACAGCCTAGTCATAAGCAATAAATTACTTGATGAGTTCATGGCTATGATCTTTCAGAGGGTAGAATGATTTTATCCCTTTGTTAGTATGAGGCATGATCTTTCAGGCTTCCCCCTACTTTCTACTTTATGCCTATATTCACAGCATCATCTCCTCCACATGCCATATTTCCCCCATCCCATTTATATTAATGCTTCTAATTGTTTCACAGTACTGGCTGCATGAGCAAGGAATAAGTGTGCACTCAGTTTTCACTGGCCAAGGGACTTATCAGATGGAGATAAGGTGACAAAGTGCTATGGAAATGTCATTCAGAAAAAAAGAAACTGTGGAATAGCATAAAAAGGACAACAAGAGGATGGACCAAGAACCAAGGATATGTTCTTGAATAAGCAGAGCAGATAAACAGCCAGTTAGAAGGGGGAACAGTATATTCCCATTTTAGTTTCAAAGGATGTAGATCGGTTCGACAAGCCATGTGGTGCATATTACTTGTAATAATAATAGCAATCTATTATTGAATTCCAATAAGTATTAGTCTCTCCTCTTTCTTTGAGATAGAGTAATAAACTCTTTTATACCAACTTGAATCAATTATATATATATATATCTTCATAGAGGGAGAGATAAAAACATAGCCTATTCAAAGTCGCTGCATGTATCTATGGAAACTTTATTATATTCAGACAGAAAAAAAAGACTTATTGAGGCAACATTGTTTAAAGGATATCTGAGATGTTATGGTGCTGAACCTACTTGTCCCTGAGCTTGTCTTGTACGCTGTGTCCCAGAGCTCCCCAGTGGGATGGAGTTCCACTAGCTCACTGTGGTAACTGGCTGATAACACACCCTCCATTGGCTTCCTTCCCTTTCTCACTTCCCCACTCTTCTACTGGTGGTTCCTGTGATCCTTTCCAAAATAAAGTACTTACATGCAGCTCTCCTGGGTGTCTGGTCCTGGGGATACCAATCCATAACAACATTAGAAATACATACTTGACATATGTGGGTATATAAGTGGATAAAGAAGTCATGGATATGAAGATCACCTATGGAGAGAATATGAAGAATATAAAAGAGAAGAAAGTAAAGAATCTTCCTTGAGGAACATGGACACTTAAAGGTCAGGAAGAAGATACAACAGCAGAAAGAACATCAGAGAAGTTGCAGAGAGACAAGTGGAAAAACCAGGGAGCAGTTTCAAGGGAAGACTTTTCTTAAAACTGAAAGAGACTGTTGAACTTGCTTGAGTGTTGATGAAAAGAATGCAGTAGAAGAGTTTGAAAATATAGGTAATTGAAAGGATGAATAGTCAATGCTGTAAGATTCCCGAGAGTAAGATGAAACTGGATTCAGATCCCAAGTGGTGGGATAAACTTTCAAGGGACCTGGCAGGTTTGGTCATGGAAAATAGAGAAAGTCCTACCAGATATTTTGGATAATTAGGTACTTGGGAACAAGATAATTAATTGACTTTCCTTCCTAGTTTTATCTGAACATTTGACACGATAGAGAGCATTGGCTTGAGCAAAACTCAGAATAAAATGAATTTAATTTTTTTCCTAGTAGACTATCATTTTTAAAGAATAAATTGGAAGGACATGGAATTTAGAGAGAGGACTTGTTCTATTTATAGAACTTGTTCTATTCCGTAATAGTTAAACTCCCTTGCTCTACTCATCAAACTGAATTAGAATAGCAGTTCTTAATCAAGGAGTTCCAAAGGGGAATAGTCTAGTGTTCTCATAAGTTTCATGTCCTACATGGGTATAGACAGTTTCTACATGGATCTTCTTAAATTATATTTATTTTAAAAATTCATTGGAAGCCCAAAATAATTGGATTGGGCCTCTCCAGTTAAGAGTGACATCTGGTTTACATGACTGTGATGCATGATCTTGAAACCATAATAGAATTGTGTGTCTCTGGTCACTATTGGAACTAAAAAAATTACAATAAATATACAATGATTATTTATTCAACTCTTATTTTCTAATTTTTCTGAAATGACCTGCATCTTCTTGTTCATCTCATATTCCTTTCTGTTACAGAGACTCAATCTATGTTGAGTAAAATAATTGTAGGGCTCCTTAAATTCTGGTCCATTAGCATCCATATCATGGTGCTAGAGGTTAATATAGTTAATATGATACTGGCTAAGAGATTAGATTAAAAATTAAATTTTGTATGTAAATAAAACACTAAAATTTATTAAAAGTATTAAAAATATATTTTTCCATATATGGGTTACAAAAATATGACCTTTACTTTGATCCTAGGGCCTAGTAGGCTATAGCAAAATATATGCAAGAAGAAAGTATGATCCTACTCTCTGTCTCTAACTATAAGGTATTTGAGATTAACTCCAAAGAATCCCTCCATGATAAAAGGATGGGCCTCAGTTGTTGTAGTATAATCACTGTGATATTTATTAAGATTGAAGACCTATAATCAAATGTATAAATGGAAACTGCTTGAATTGGTTTGAAAGCCCATGTAGAAATCTATTTCTTTATCATTTATAAACAGAGTTTATAAAATCAAATAACAGAACATTGTAATAGTTGAATTATAAAAGCAATTGGATTTTGGAGAGGTTTTTTTTCTCTTTCCCGTGTGTGTGTGTGTGTGTGTGTGTGTGTGTGTATGTGTGAGTTTGACTATGTTTAGCACAGTGTTATTCTACCAAATGGGATTGGATACTTTCTTTGCTCTTGTTAACTACCCTCTTCCCACACCTTTACTGCCCTGGAAGATTATGAAAGCAACAGGGAGGGGTTGGGTTAGCAGAAAATATGAGTTATTTCAACTGCATAAAAATGCTGGAATAAAATGAACATTTAAAATTCCTACAGTTGAATTTAATCTTTTGTTCAACTCATTCATTGAGGAAATCTGTCTTCAAATGGTCATGTTGCATAATATGATGACTCCAGTCACCTATCTAGACTTTACATTTGCTGTAAAGACTATTGTGGCATGATGATTGATGAGGAAATTTACTCCTATAGTCTGCAGTGGAGTCAATTGCCAATAATCTAGGACTTTCAATGATACAGTACTAACTTTATATGCTAAGAAATCACAACCTTTATTTATTCACCTGCTGGTTTTATGGCTTAGAAATCACACTGTTTGTTTGTGATGGTAATTTATTTTATTATAGAAGATTTTCAAATTACAGACTTACATTGAGTTAGGGCAGGAAATGTTAAAATATTTTGCCCCATTCCTCCTCATAAATAAAAATAGTCCATTCAATAGATTGAGGGTTCTCAAGGAAATGGAATTCTTGGTCATTTTTATAGTTCTCATTTCTGCACAAAATCTATAGGACTATTTTCATATTTTAGATGATAGAAGCCTATAAATCAGCTTTTAATAAGTAAAGATGGGTGGTATCTATAATAGTTTGAAAGACATCATCATGTAATATCTTCTGATTGGCTGTCTACTAAACCTTTTAAGTAGTATTTCTCTTACTTCAGGCATTTGACAACTAATTTTATGATTTCTACCATAGTTTGTTACCTTTGTACTATTATTTGACTAATTTTTCTACAAATAAACTAATTTTATAATTATTTAGTGTAGAAGCTAACACTACTAATCATATACCTCTCATACTTTGGAAAGCACTGCATTAAAACAGTTATTTGCAGCTAAATTCATTAGCAATATCCTATCCACATTTTACCACAATTTGATGAGATCTAAAAATGTTATTTACTTTTTCTCAATATCTCAGGTATGGTTGGTTTCAACTGAATACTATTTTAAACTTTTTGAATCATCTACCACCAATAATACAGATGCATCCATAATTAAGCTATATGTTGCTAGTAAATTGCTCTCCATCCTCCCTTAATTTAAATAGTGTTTTATCATTTGCTCAACTCTACACCTAATTGCTAAATATAATTAAATGTCTATGAACATGCATTTTTCTATTTCAGTGGTATTACTTACGTAAGAAGAATAGATGGCCCTTTCCCTTGCTTTAAAAAATATACCTTTGTGAGTGGGCATAAAGATGTTCACTGATAAATAATTTAAATTTTTCTGTATTTTTGAAAAGTTTAATAATAGAACACTGGGGGAAAAACCCATAGCAACCATAACATAACCTTTTAAATTTGTTCTTAAGTTAGTAGTTAAAAGCAAGTAAAACACTGGCTAAATGAGAATACTACCAAATTTTCTTCATATAGGCCATGGGCTACTAGAGTATAGATCTAAGGAAGGTCACAAATTCCTTGAGGTACTGACAGATATTGATGAGTGAGCATATTTGGTTCATTTTCTCTATCAATAGTTAAAAGTAACTTCATATTAAGCTACCTTTTTAAAAACTCATGACTTACATTTTTTGTTATAATAAAAGTTTCCTGAATTTTAGTACTGGAAAGGTACAAAAGATAATATTCAGATATAAAGAGGATTATATAAGTACCAGCAGTTCATCCCTTCTGTTCATTCTGTATCAATTTACTTAACATATCCTCTCAAGCAAAATAGTAAGTAGGTGTATTTTTACTGTAATTTCAAGTGGTAAAGGTTCACCCAAACACTCATTTACAACTTTATATGGGCAACATTTAAAAATCTTTGTAGTGACATTTTGACACACGAAGTGTGGTATGGCATATTCTAAAATACAGCAAGCAGTGTATTTAATGCAGAATAATACAAATGACAATTCCATGGTATGAATAGTCCTCATTATCTTTCAACAAATAATAGTGACTCTTCAAATAAAAATTAATAATTTTAATGAAGAATCATTGGAACTTGCTGTTGTTAAAGAAAGAAATGAATTTGGTTGATGCACATGGTAACATGCTCTAAAATATTACTACATTAGGTCTTTTCTCTATTGATACACAAGCTATAAGAAGGCTTTTACTATTGTTCAATATCAGCAGTGGCATTAGCAATATAATTTGAGTTGCTTGGTGGAGAATAAGCCACAATAAAGATTATTGAATACTGTTGTTCGATCTCAACTTTTAAGATACTAACTTCATTCAACTTGTTTATATCAAGATTCCTAGAGTGAGAAAAGGAATTGAACAAAGGAAAAAATGCAGATGTGAAATATACTCACGTGCATTTTTATTCTCACAACAGCTTTTCAGAAATTGAAAACTCAATTATGTGCATTAGGATTAGGATAAGCACAAAACATTCTATGACAATTAAGTCTGTGGCTGAAATACTATGTTTGGACAGGTAGGCCATATAGCATCTTATAAAATTCATTTCACATTTTTTCATTGGAATGATTAATTTTAATTGGTATGGTTTAAAAAACAATCACAGTGTCTGCTCTTTCTAATACCAAGTACCTTAAATCAGTGTCACATAGTGTATATAAGTAAAGATTACAGATGTTTTCTAGTGTAGCACATCCTTCCTCACTCCTGAAATTTGTGACCATTGACCCCTGGTGTAAAGTGATCCATTCTCCACCTGGCACATGGATTGTACCATATCTTAAGCTTCAAACTTTCACGGAATTAGCTTAACCCACAAGGGTATTGGGATGTTTGAACTTCAGCTGACATCCTTGAGGATGGATGGTTTCAAGGAAGAATGGTCATGGTTAGCCCAGAACATATTGAATTTGTCTGCATCTAAACCATTTGCCTCCAGAATTTTTTCTTTAATTGAGGAACCTCAGACCATATAATCTATGGGTCACCTACCTGAACATGTTGTATTTGTTTATGACAGTTATTTTTATTCCTCAAAAAATGGTTTGGCATGCACAAATAACTTGATACTCATTAAGTCAAAGGAATTTTGAAGCAAATAAACTGTGATATGGCTTACCATTTGTACTGATGCTGTGGATAACCTTTAAAATTCTTATGCCTATATGAGGACAACATTGTAACATTACAGAATTGCTTACAGCTTTTCAGGATGACAAAGGCAGTTGAGTGTTATCAAACAACATTATGAAAGTGTAGAAGGAAAACAGGGAAGTTTGAAAGACTGGAAATAGTTAACATAGATTTCTAGAGTCATAGAACTGAAAGGAATACAATAGAAATAAAAGTAATGCCCACCGCTTCATCTCTTTGTGCAATCAGCAGACATTCATTAAGCTTCTGCTGTATACTAGATGTTGATAAAAAGATAAAGAAAGCTCATTCTATGCTTGAAGAAGCATAGGGCAGGGAAGGAGAGATACATAAGCAAGGACACCGTTAAATATACACTGACAGGGGCTTGGGAGTGCAGAGGGGAGTGCAAATCTGTTGAAAGGCTAGAAGACACTAATTTCTTTCTCGTGATCATCTTAAATGGCACTTGTGTTCTATTTACTCCTTCTATGACTAAGTAGTTAATGATGGCATTGGATAGAAGTTTGCTGTTCATATTAAAAGAAGTAAAAAATTTCTTATTATAAGATAATTCACATTAAAACATATATATATTCAACAATTCTTAGAAAATTCTTGACTGAGAATGTGTCAAGGATACAAATGCTTGCATTCTCTCTATTTAGCTAGAAGATTGTTTAGATTTAGACTACTTATCCTCAATTCTGGTTGTATATTGGATTCCCCTGTAAAACTTTTGAAAAATACAGTTGGGTTCCCACCACAAAGAGTCTGATTTAATTGGCTTGAAGTGGACTGAGGGAATCAGTATTTTTAAAGAGTTCACCAGTGGATTTTGTCCTGCCAAGAGGTTAGTCTTTGTGTATATTAGTATATTAGTATATTAGTGGCCTTTTTAAAACCATTCTCAACTTAATTTGAGTAAATTCTTATACTTTGAAGTATCATATTAGCAAGATTCACTGCTTATTTACTAAGATGCATAAGATACACAACAGCCTGAATTAACCACCTTGGCTTTTTCTGAAGCCTCAGAATTGCTGGTATTCTCCTGGCTTTGTTCTCTTTCCCTTGAATAGCCTGTCATAATTCTTCCAGTATAGTAGTGTACTTCTCTTATTCATGTCAAGTTGCTACATCTAGTTGTTAAGATGCCTTTTTGTTGTGAGCTGCCTTAAATTTTCTCTTTTTTCCAAAAATAATGTTATTGTTATTATGTGTTAAATTGTGTGGTTTTGTAGAAAACTTGCAGAACATGAAGCATAAAATTAAGAGCAAAGATTGCCCTCAATCCTAGCAGGATAGTCAGCACTTTTCTGTGGCACATATTTTCAGTCTTTTTGTGGGTGAAGAGATACATTAAGATTTTATTTACAAACATAGAATCCTACAGTATCAAAGTATCTTTTGTAATCAATATTTCACCTGAAAGATTTTGCCATAAAGAATTTCAATATTAATAAGTAATCTTGCACATCATAGTTTTTAATGGCTCCTTGACATTCCACTGAATATATAATATGTATTTTTAACAGTCTTCTATTTGGACCATTTAGGTTGGTCCCTTTTTTTTTTAACTTCAGAATGTCTACAGTTGCATTTTGTTACTTGATGCCAGTTCAGAATCTCTGGGGACTTTAAACCATTTGTGATGGTTTTCAGTATTTAACGAATATAGTCTTCTTCCGTATCATTTCATGCTTTCTCCCTCTTTTTAAAAGGCCTCCTTCCCAGTTTTCCCTTTTCTTCTGCCTCATCCTTTGGCCATCAGATGAGAATGAGTTGGGCTGAGAGTAAACAACATGGAAATCTCGCTCACTTCTGGATCTATCCTTTGCCTCCAGCTCTTCTTATGCCAAGATATTTGGGGAATATTTTGCCTGAATCCCTTCCTTCCTTCCTAGGCCTTATGTTCTTTCACATACGGGTCAGAACTGGATTTACTTCAATGTAGTCTAAATCTTACAAAAAGTCATAGAAATTTTTGCTATTTATATCCCAAGTCCCTAGTTCTGGCTGCTGAGGTATGTTTTCCTTTATATGTCTGTCGTGTCCGTCATGAGAAGTAGCCTGCATAAAAATTCCACACTCAGGCATGAATCAACACTTAACTAAGCTTTCACAATTTACTCATTTTATGTGTTCATACAATAATTTAGTGCTCTAAATCTGTTTTCTCATCTGTAATAAGGAACAGTAATTGTACTTAACTCATGAGATTATTATAGATATTAAACAAGATTGTGCTTGTGATGTGTATAGCACATTGTCTTACATGAGAAGTGTTTAATAAACGTTAGCTTGAGGAGGAGGAGGAGGAGGAGGAAGATGAGAGGGAAGAAGATAAAGATTTCAATGGAAATTTCAGGTTGCCATTGTGCCCAGAATTATTTAGTAAAGAATGAGTAAAAAGGGACCTGATTCTCTTATTGAAAGTACATTGTTTTGAACCATAGGCTGAGTTACACAAAATCAAATAATAATTTAAACAAGTTAAATTTGTTTTAAAGTTGAATCGCTCTATACCTATACATTTTTTTCTTACTTCCTTGATACAGATATGTTTCTAATACTTATAATACCAAACCTCATGCTATAGCTTAAGCCACCTTATGGGCTGCATTGCGTTCACCTTCCACCCGCTCAGATTCACATGCTGAAGTCCTAACTCCTCACATGACAAAATGTGACTGTATTTGGAGACAGGATCTTTAAAGGGGTAATTAAGGTTAAATGAGGTCATTAGGGTGGGCCCTATTTCAGTATGACTGGTGTCCTTATAAAAAGAGATAAGGACATAGAAACATCCAGAGAAAAGACCATGTGAAGATCCTGGATGACAGCCATTTGCAGGCTAAGGAGAGAAGGCTTAGGAGCAGCCAACCCTGCCAACACCTTGATCTTGAATTTCCAGCCTCCAGAACAATGAAAATATAAATTTCTTTTGTTTAAGCTGCCCAGTCTGTGATACTTAAAGAAGTCCAAGCAGACTAATACAGATCATATTTAATTTTTTTGTCCTCTGTTGAATCTAAAAGCTTGTTAGTTGGCCTGGCTTTTTAAAACTTATCATTACCATCATTATCATTACTGGGCTGCTTTTCTGCAAAATAGCTTTAGTTCTTATAACTTTTTCTCATAGATTCTAATTTTCAAAATTATAACTTTTTCTTATAAATTCTAATTTTGGCAAAAGTTACAAAGCTGAAAAGATAAAGAAAGGAATTGTTTCCATCTAGATATCTGTTTTCTTAAAAAAAAAAAGACAACTTTTGTTGAAGTCTTTGCTTTATACCCTGGTTCTACTGCCTTACTGTACTATTTGTAAGACATTCATATACTGAAAAGCTAATTCCAGTGGTTTCAAAATTGTTTTACCTTTTCTTGTTAGACTATACAAGGGTCTCCTAAAATGCTAACTATCTATCTGTCTATCTATCTATCTATCTATCATCTATCTGTCTATCTATCCACTCCTTTTTTAATGATCTTTTCAAGAGTTTATTTTCCCTCTTAAATCTATAGAGATAGTATGTCAGTAAAATGCTCAGTAAAATTACTTGTTTGAGTGAATGTTCAGAAAAGAATCAATGGGCAGGTTGAAGTTGTGGTTGTGCAAGGACAGAAGAGCTAAACAAGAATTAAATCTGATTGTTCAAAGTTCTACAATCCACAGAGCTGAGTTTGTGTATTGCTTGAACTTAACTCAGCATTCTCTGAAAGATAAACTAGCTTTATTTACTTATGTACCCATATTTTCATCTAACAACAAAAAGAAGCCAAGAAAACACTTTCTCTTTTTTTCATTAAAAGCAAGCTTTTTGAGATTAAACAAACAAACAAACAAACAAAACCATACCACAGTAGCTAACCAGAATTGATAACTCAGAACATGGAGGGCATCCATTAGTGTTTTTTTCTGGTTGAGAGATTTGCCAAGTAGGAGAAGTTATTATCATAAACAGAAAAAAGTGTGGCCATTAATGATAATGTGTTTTTTCATCTGAATAATTGTTGATGAAGATTCTGAAAAGGGAAGGAGTATTATTGGGAATTTCATACTTAGCATTTTTCTCCTCAGAAATAGATATAAACTTCAAATTAAGTTAAATATTTTATATTTTAAGGTATTTTCCAAGAAAAGTATTTTAGAAGCATGGAATAACTAGGTAACTTCATGCTGTCTCAAGAGCCAATTTTATCCATTTCCCCCAAGATTTTAGGAAATATAACCAGACTATCCTGGATGAATTCTTATCTATCAGTTTTAAAAGAACTTCATAGATAATGATTATACAAGCATCCAAAAATAACCCTTTATTTCATGTCTGCATTTGAATTGTAGGAAGAATTAGGGAACATTACATTGTTAGAGTCTTAAAAGTATTAGAAAAAGAAAAGCTGTTAGTCCCATAGTTTTTCTATTTTCAAGATCTCATTCCCTAAGTGTAATATACAGTACTTTATTTTCTTCCTTCCACTCCCTATCCTATGATAATTATTGTTAATATCCCAATTTTAACTACAGTTTCTTATCAGTACCACACATCCTTCCTCATCATTTTTATTCTTACCACTGTAGGTTCTGCAGTTGGTATCTGCTTTTACCTTATCAAAATTTAAAATACTGGTCAACTTCTTAATCATATTTGAAACATACTAGGTTCTGGGCTGCTGTCATTGCCATATTCAGTAGATTCTTTCCCTATAGTGTAAATTAAGTCACTGAATTCAGTTATAGTCATTTCCTGGCAGAGAGAATCAATTAAACTGTGTGGGTCCAAAGCTGGTAATGACTTCACAATTCCAAAGCAACCACAGACCATGGTGTTCCATGTAAGCGATCACAGCAGACCAACATGGCCTTTCATGTGGGCCTGTACTTAAAAAATGAATGGGAAAACTTTCCGTCATTTTAGCTGATGTCTCCTGACATTGTAATTCTCTTTGTTAAATTTACCAGCAAGGCTCCTCTTCAGTGGAGCACTTTGGAGTATTTTAATTCCAGCCACATATTGATTCATCTGATTTCATACTTGAATAGCTATAATTTATGAGATTTATAGAGTTCTAGATGTTTTTTAGTTTATGTGGTCTATTTGCTTTGGGATTCTTTTCTTCTTTGTGAATGGGGTGTCCCACTAAGGTCTCAGTAATATGCTCTGGCACTGCCACAGGACTATCTGTGTATAATAGCTGTGGATGGTTTTGATTTAATTGAGAGGGAGATGAGAGTGGGTGTCCATTTCTCTCAGCTCTTTCACCATCCATCTAAGTCCGTGTGTGGTTGCTTGGACATAGCATTAATGATAGCTGTCAAAATAATAGTCTGTGGGTTAGAGATCAAGAAAAATGTGTAAAATTCTTCAGGGTGAACTGGCAATAAAGTAACTCATTTGGTCATTGAAATGCTAGACTAGCATGGACTGGGTGGGATCAGCGTTTAGTGGGAGCAAGAGGAAAAAGTGGGGACATCTCCAAGTAATTTATTCTTGTTAAAGGAAAAAAAAAGATGATAATAGCATTACCAAAGAGCACACTAAAGGCAATTTTCTTAATTATGGTGCTGACCCAGCAGTGTACAGAGTGGTCTTGTTACTGGCTTGAAAACTTTAACTTTCAAATGATATTAACCCTTCTTGGTACTGTATGTCTTACTTAAGATAGTTCTTGGAAGTGCTGCCAATGCCAGCAGTTTATGTTTCCCTTGGTGTTTATAAGCAACTTTAGAAAGAAGAGAGCCGGGGTCCTGATACAGGGCCCAAAGTGAGTTATTCTATCCAAGGAACTTTTTCAGTGAATCTAAAGGAAAAGCTCACAATGCTCTGTTTCATTAGGGTAATATCTCACTGCACAAATTAAAGAGAGAGAGGGAGACAGAGAGAGAGAAAGAAAGAAATTGTCTCGGTCCCATAAATTCTTCTGGGACAGTAAAAATGAGGCCATATAATACAACAAAAAAATATTATTTGATTTTAAATGTAAAATGGGCATTTTTAGCCTTGCAGCTGAATTGTTAGGTGTAATTAATTATAGTGCATTTTATTTATTGTGTGTGAAAGTACCAGAGCAATTGCTTATAGTAACTATATGATGGAAGAAATGTTGAAATTTCATTTTTACATCTGAAAAACACTAGGCTGATGTAATTTTAAACAAATTCTTATATTTCTTTACCACCGAAGGGATCCAGGAAGGACCCTTTGAAATTCTTCAGAGAATAACTTAATTTATGGTTATTTAAAGAATTGCCTTTGCAAAGACATCTGAGATGTATAATGTCACTGCAAAGAGTATTTTCCTGGTTTCTTTAGGTGGAAATGTGAAATGTGGTCTCTCTGAGAACTCATGGTACACTTAAAGAGTAGCACATCAAGAATCAAATGAAAGGGAAACTTGAACAGTGTTTGACATTTGAGTTCCTGAGTATTCTAGACTGGGTATCTTTGCATCAGCAACTCAATGGGCAATGGCTTTCCTCATGTTATTTGACTCTGGTGAGGAAGTTAGAGGGATAAAATTTTCCCATCAGCTGATATAGAGGGACTAGAACTATTCTGGTTTTGTGAATTTTTACTATTATAATTTCTTTAGATATCTTCTATTTTACACAGATTACTTGTTAGAGTTATTTTTTTAGTGCAAGCAAACTATTTTAAATGCAAACATGTTTTCAAACATTTATTTTATGGATTATCTGAAGACTTTCCATGAAAATATATTAGTAAACATTTCTGTACAGTCTATGTTATGAAATTGAGATAATGCAAAAATGTATCAATTATTCTATTGAAATAAATTTCTAGGCTCAAACTGGAACCACTCCTGGCCAGGGTGCCATGCTGGCAAACTGAAACTTAGATTTGTTTTCTCTGTAAGTGTTCCACCTGACCAGAAATACCCTGAATCCAGTCAGTCAACCCCAAACACCAAGCCAACTCTAGGATCTAAACTTGTTCCTATGGTCTCTCTCACCTGGGACAAGGTTGACTCTATGGCTCAAGCCAATCAGACATTTTCTATGTTTCTCTTCCTTGTTCTTTATTCTTTATCCTATAAAAGCACCCTGCCTTCTGTCCCATTTTGTGGTTCTCTGGAGACTGTCCACTTTGTGAATTGTTAAATAAATTTGTTTATATCACCTAAATTGTCTTTTTTAATTATTTAAATAATTCTTTTAGTTTTTTTATGTATGCAAAATGCCTACTATGGAACAATGTATTCTTCAACTTCATAAAAAATATTTTATTTTAGTATTTGTTTCCATGGGGAAAGAATTATTGTCCTAGGAGTCTCCCTGTAGAGTTCCTTCTTTTAAGAATTTATTTGCTGTTTCTGAATCTAGGTACTTTTGCAATTGACATTAGAACTATTGAAGAACTGCATTGTCACTCAGTTGTATAAATGTACCCAGAAGCCAGCAATGGCTATAGATTTTGGTAACTGAAAGATAGTGATGAAAACTTTTCCCTTAATATAAATATTCTCATTTTTAAAAAAACAAAATAAATACATTATAATAAAAAGAATAGTTTCTTTATAGTTTATAAGACTATGATATTTATCCATATTCTAGACAACTCTTGATAGTGTAGACAGTTTTCCTTACACAGATGGGAAAAAATAAATAGTAGATATATTTTTTGAAATCCAGATAAAATGTACAGTATAGTTGTTAAACACACTCAGCCATTACTTTTGAATATCAGTGTTAACACTTACTTTTTATTTTTTTCATTCCTTTTGAAGTGTGTGGTACAGCCTCTTACAGAATCAGAATTACAAAGGAAAAACTACATTTCTTAGTAAAGCTGAGAAAGGATAACTTAAGTAGATGTGATTACCACTATCATTTGAATGCTAAAATAATGTATTATATTAATTAAGTACAAAAACAATACCAGGTATCTCTAAAGAAGATGATGATCTAATTTAATTTAGGACCTCAGTGTGCTATTTGAACAATAGCAAAAACAAAATCTGATTTCCGTTTCAAGAGACAAAGGGTGGTTTAAATCATATGGATAGAGGATTTCATTGGAATGTAATGCTCTAAAGCGGATGAAATTTTTGTGGAATGCAATGGAACATAAGAAGAAAGGGTCAAATGTAAGAAGTAGGGAACTAGGAAATGTCTTAGAAACATTAAAAGACTATAGCTAGTAATGAATTTGTAGTTAGCAATAAAAGTCATCTTTCTCTTCCTTAATTATTTATTCTTCTATTCATTTATTCAGTAACAGAGATCTTATTATATTTCTAACTTTTATATATTTGGGAAAATTGCTTCATGTTTATAATTAACAGGATCTCAATGTTTTAAGATCTTTATTAATATGGAATAGCAATAAAAATTATGGAGAACAATTCAAAGTTAATCAATTTATTAAATAGATGTTCTTGAACAAGTAATAACTTCTCTGGATCTATGTTTCTTCCTTTGTAAGTGAAGTTGAAACAGCTGAACTTAATATCCATTTAAGCTGCACTTGCCGACTATGAGATGAGCTGGACTTGCTGGCAGGCTGGCACCCTTTCTGAAACTTGGTAAATCTCCATTTTGCTGCCCAGATTTTATCTCAACATATCTACTGCTCCATGGTGCTGTAAAGATAGCCACAATCTCAAACCTTAGAACAACATCCAGAAATCGTAAAAGAAACTGTACCTTGGTCTTCCTCTTCCAAACTGTTTGCTAAACTGATGAACTTAGCCTTATCCTGACTAAGCAAAGAGACTCACGGTCAGGATCAGTTTTCTTTCCAGGCAGTCAATGACTGGGAGACACTGAGTGTCTGCCTAAAGGTGAGAGGTGGCAGGAGAGCGGACTCCTTCTTTTCTGGCTTCATATTGAGGAAGGACACAAAACATGACTACATTATGCTGCAGACAAGTGCATTCTCTGACTGAGGGAAACTGGAGAAGGTTACAAATAAATTGATCGTAACTTTGCTATCAATGAACTGGTTAAGGCTAGAGCACGTTTGAGAAACGTCAGGCCTATTGAGGAATTCTAGATTCTCCTAATCAAATTATGAATTACTATGAAATGATAGTGATTTGTACCAGAACTGGGTTTCAAATAGACAAAATCATAGTTGGGACTCCAAACAGACAAAATTCTCTTTAATGATTATGTTTTTGGCTATGAATAAAAAGCAGTGAAAATCTCTTCTCTAGGATATGCCCAAGTTCCTAGAGTTCTTTCCTAGAATTATGCTTTTGTTTGTCTTTATCTTTTAGCCACTATTTTTCTGGGGGACCTTGGAAAAATTCCTTTACATCCTTTAATTGGGATTATCTCCTTCCTCTGTAGAAAACAGAGATAATTATTCCAAAGACACTGAGAGAATGAATACAATACTCTTTTAAACGATGTATATCAATGAGCAGCCATATCAAACATCCTCTCTCCCTTTACTTCCAGTCTGCCCACTTGACCTGGAGATAAGAAGAACTTGACTGACCTGATTTCTCCCACTCCCAGCCTTGCCCCTCCCCAGATGTACAGTTATGACTCAAAAAGCCATGAAACAATAGGACTGGAAGAGACAATAGAAGTGGCATTTTACAGATGCTGGGTAAGAGAAGTAATTTGATTAGGGTCACAGAGCTAGTTATTGGCAAAATCTTAACTATAATTCAGGTCTCACTTGTAGTTCAGTCATAGCTACTCATAGTCAGCTTTTCTGACATTAGGCAACTTCCAGAAAATTCTGTTGTGAATTTTGGCTCTGAAAAAAAAAACAGTGAAAATCTATTTTGCCTTGGGTGAGTTTATGTCTGCTATAACAAAGTATCACAAACTGTGTGGCTTAAAATAGTAGGAAAATCTTTGCTTACAGTTCTGGAGGCTGGAAGTCCAAAATCCATGCTTCCTCTGAAGCCTGTAGAATCCTTCCTTTCCTCTTCCTAGCTTTTGGTGGTGGCTGATAATTTTTGGTGTTCCTTATCTTGTAGCTACATCATTACAGTCTTTGCCTCTGATGTTACATGACCTTCTTCATATTAGATTAAGGGCCCACTGTACTCCAGTATGTTCTTATCTCAACTAATTGATCTACTGTGGCCTTATTTCCAAATTAAGCTCATTCATATTCAGAGGTACTAGGGGTTAGGAATTCAACATCTTTTTTGGGGGAAGGTGGGTGGGTGTACAACTCAACTCATAACATATCCCATAACATGTAGGCTGGGGCCTGTGGAGATTGGAGGGAGAATGGAGAGGGCAGTAAATCAAGTTCTCTCCGGTCCCCCTCAGCTGCTCCCCCTGGTTCCATTTGACATTCAACTTGGGTTCTATTAACAAAAAATGGGAGGACCTTTGCAACCAGGAGAAAAGGAGGGGTGCTCATCCCTGTTCCTTTCTTCTTCTCTCTTCCCAAATCAGTTCATAGTCTGTATCTGGAAAAACCATGGCCCGTTCTCCCTCAGTCCTTACCCACTGCTTCCTGCTTCTCTGTCACAGAAGGTAAGCCTCGCTTGCCTGGCCTGGATGGCAGTCATTATTCACTGACCAGGCAGAGAGCATTGCAATGGCTAATGGAAACTTTCTCCTCAGCATAAACTGTGCATTCTTTAATTTGTTTAGCTAAACTGCATTAGTCATACTGAAAGTTTTATTATCAGAGTCAAATACAGGAAGCTGGAGCAGACATGCTGTATTTTAAAAAATTAAAGCATTTTTAAAAATAAGCTTGGCATATTGATTAGCTAATTTTCTAAATAAGAGGCTCATTCCTTTTAATCCTTTAGCATTACTGTAGATTCTATTTCCGCCTATAGGTCATACTGTTCAAAATGGGATTAAGAAAAAAAAACTCCAACAACAACACAAACATATTTCATGTTAGATCTTGCTTTAAGATCACCTTTGCTAAATGTTACTGAATTGGATGAGAGAGGTATGGCCCTGGATTTCTGCAGGATCGACACTGTAAATGTAGAAGAACAAACTAAGATTCTTTGCCTGACTTGAAACTAACACTTTATGTTCATAAACATTATTTTTGTATGTGGTCAATGGCAAGCAATTGTGGGCAATTATTCTGCCATGTCTCTGGAGGTCATTTCATTTGACTTGTTTTTTTATTTCTCCCAGCCTTTGCTAAGAAAGGAGCCTTAAGCATGTCTTTTCTTCCCCTGACTCTTTGTTGTCATTGTTTGTTTATAGCAGATAAGGAACAAATGGCCTTTGTCAAGGACTCAGTCAATGATACCAGATACGTCTTCTTAGTGTGTCAGACATATTACTAGGGGACTAGATCCTGTTTGGCAAATAAAGTTTTTCATCATAGTGCATCATGTTTTACAGGGACTATTACTCAAATGTTGAGGATTCTGATTATATAAGCCCTTCAGATCAGATAGTGAGCCCAACTGAAATCTTCCCTTCCAAATAGGCCTGATTGACTACAGTCTCCATTTCATCAGATTCACTATTACTACTTTCAGTGGCTAGCATGGTGCTTGTGTCATAGTAAGTCTCCATAATCTGTTTCATAACAGTAAAGGAAAAGCAAACAACTCTTTCTTAGTCTACATTTAAAGAGAGAATTTCTTATTCTTGGTTCTGAATTTAGCCACTCCTATAATAAAGATTTTGTTAAACCTCTGTATTGATGAAAACTTCTCATATTACAAGAACAGAGGAAAAGCCTATGATTTCAATATTCTCAGATAAATTGTGTCACAGGTAAATATTTTAGGTCCAGTAGATTTAGTATATGCTGAACAGGAAAGAATTAACTTGAAAGAAAATGGTGGAAAGGTTTATGTATTTTCTTTCAAAGTTTAACATAAACTAATTAAATTAGAAAACCAATCACTTTATGTTTGCTCCCAGAGTTTTTTTGGGATAAGCAATTTATTTAGTAGATTCTGCATTGCCAAGTTAATTTTTCATGACATTTGCAAATGGATCAGACAGTATAACATTATCTCCTTCTCCTTGAAAAAAGAAAAAAAGCATCACCAAAAATAGATGTTCTAGGCATAGCTCTCAAATAATTCAAATGACCCAATTCAATGTTTGAAACCAATCTAAACGGCCTTACCCATCCCTACCTCTGCCCTCCTACACTGGAAATATGCCCCCCTGTAGGATGTCTTCATGATGAATGAGCTAATGTTTATGAAGCACTTAGAGATCCTTGAGCAAGGCACTATCTAATTACAAAGTATAGTTCTCATTATTAAATGGAAGCTATTTTCCCCCCATGTTTTTTGTTATCCATGCCATTTCCATGCCATACCCTCCTCATGGTTTCCATTGCAAAGTGGAATCAGCTTCTTAAGAATAAGGGGTGGGAGGGGGCATGAGAGCTCAATAATTTTAAGTCACAGTGCATTGCACATGCCCAGAAAAGCCTAGATCACTTCCAAATTCAAGGACTAATAAAAATTGGAAGCACTCCAGTAATTTTAAATTGCTTTGCACATTGAAGAGCAATTTAAAATCATTGAAGTGATTCAATTTTTTTATATATGCACTTCAATTTAGAAGTGAGTTAGACAGACAGCATCATAGTGTAGAATAGAAGTCCGAGACATTGAATTAATGTTTAAAAAGTTAGGAATTAGACTAAAACATGACTGGAGGAACCAAGATCAAACAATCACAAGAGTCGATTGGGCCATTAAATTGAAGGACCATGGTGAATTGCTGGACACATTTTCCAAGACCTGTCCTTACCTTGTCTGCCCCCATTTCTTTTTCTTCTGAACTAACAGTATTTATAGTCTTTATTACTAATTTATAAATGCATTATATATGCCTGTTAACATTTCTCAGATTTATTTTTTGGTTTTGTTATTTACTTTTGTCTGGTCATTTAATTTTAATGTGAGTGAAAATTTATTAAGAAGTACAATGTGAGTCACAAACATAACCAATATATGTAACATTAAAAACATAGAAGTGAAAAATGTGAAATTAATTTTAATAATATATTTAATTTAGCCTACTCTATCTAAAATATTGTCATTTTAATGTGTCATTCATATATGAAGTTACTGAAATATTACACATTCTTTTTCTTTATTTTTGTCATTGAAATCTGGTATGTATTTCAGACTTACAGCACATGTCAATTAGGACTGGCTGCACTTCAAATGCTCAAAAGCCACCTGTTGCTGGTGGCTACCATATTGGACAGTGCAGCTACAGAATATATGCATCTGAAACATGTGAGCTGTGTTTTCTACTTTGCAACCTCAGTTATATTTGGGGTTTACATTTTTCATTGCTTTTACCATCTCATTTTATTTGTGGCTATAATAGTCAGTAGTCCAGATTGAGTAGCATTAAAAGAAAGAGAAATGAAGCAATGCCAAACAATCCAGTGATTGTTCTTCAGGCCATGAGCAGTTTGACAATAATATTCTACCTGAGCTGTGTGTGAGATTGAACCAGAAAACTGACATATGGAGTTTCCTGATGGCCTAAGGCTGAATTTCAGCATCTATGTATTTATGCATAAAATTTAAATATGGCCAGGGAAAAGACTTCTCTATTAACCATGACAGATACAAGAAAAAGAAAACACAAGAATAATTTTTGGTGGTCAAATTGTGTAAGAGTTTATTGACCGCTACAAAAAATTTGAAAAAGGATCATCATTTTCCTATTAAGGATGCTGGCCAGAGATTGGTTCCTATCTCAAATCTCTCCTGAAACAGGCATTCTATGCTCAGGGGACAGATTTTTCAGAGCTTCTCAGGCCAGCACATTAGGATATGAGTAAATGTAAAAGGGATGGCACCACACAGTGGATGTATTGTGGGGAAAGCAAATGATTTTACATGACTCAGAGCAAAGAAAGGATGCAGAAGGCCACAGTGACAGTTTGATGAATATAGATGGATGACCAAAGAGAAACCTCACCTAAAATTCTTCCTTGGAAGATTACTCCACTGAAGAATTTCATAGAACTACACTGTATTTTTATTTTCCTTTTTCTGTCTTTCAATTATTTATTTGCCTGATTCTAAAAGCAATGTGTGTTTTTCATAGTAATGTTTCAAGTATGAAAAAGGAAAAAGAATAATAAGAGATGACCTTCTTGCCCACCAGCCAGAGGATATCATTCTAAGCATTTTGACATATTTCCTTCTAGTCTTTCTTTTATGGATTTTTGTATAGTTGAGGTAGTGTTATGCTTTCTTCATTTTATATTTTAATATGAGCATTTTCCCATGTAATTAAAAACCTCTTAGACCTCAATTGACTTTATCATCCTAATAACACTATTTCCATTATAAATGATGCTGTGATGAACATTGTTTCACTGAAATACTTTTCTGCATTTCAAGGTGTTTGCTTCAAATAGATTGCAAAGGGAATTTCCTGGGTCAAAAAATATAAACTTCTGTAAGAATTTTGAAATTACATTGTTATTCCCTCTTCAAAAAAGTCTACATTTTCTTTCTGATAGATATTTCTATTATGTTTAGTACACAATGTAAAACCAGATCATCTTGATACATTTAATTTTAGTTTTGTTCCAAATCATTGTTTTAATTCCTCTTATGTAGTTTTGTTGATAATATCTGATGAGTTATTGTAAATAACTTAGTGGCATATCCCCAGCCCAGCAGAAGTCTGCCTTTAGCATCTCCTCAAGTTCTTAATGAACAGAAAGTACAGAGAGGAGAGCCTTTAGAAATATTTGCCTCCATTAAAATGTATTATTGCTTTAATTTCAGTAGATAAATAAGTGGGAAAAGATTTGAAAGAAAGATTCCTTTTCCATGTATTCTAAGAAAGCACCATTTGATATTCCTCCCAGGAGTTGCCTAGTGAACTAATCATATTTTAAAATTTGTAACGGGTCTACATTTATTAAGAATTTACTGTGCTCCACACAGTTTATATTTTGGATTTTGTCCTTCATCCTCATGATAACTCTATGAGGAAAAACACCTTGTCAGCCCATTTTTGCTGTAAGAGACCTCAGCCCTAGGAATTAAGAACAAGTAATTTACTCAAGTTACAATGCTATTAAGTAGCAGAGGCAAGATTCAAACCCAGAATCCAGAGTCTACTTTGAAAGAATTGCCTGTTCTCCACTGCTACTATTCTATAGCCTCAAGTGTATGCGGAACTTTCCCCCTTCTTCTTTTAATCCCCACTGTGTCCTCTACCTTCTGTTTTCTTTGCATTTGTGACTCTCATTGCACCTCATCCTAGGGTACCTGCCTAACACAATGCCAGAGACCTCACAGGGGCTCAAGGAACGTTTAATGAATAAATAGTATCAGTCAAAAATCTTAGAAGACAGACATAAGATGATATTTTGTGATGTTATTCTTTTAAAAGACAAGAGTAGATGGTCTTGTTCTTATGAGTGCAATTTGAAATAATCACTCAAAGAAGAGGACCATTTAGTAAAGTGAGAACTTTTGGCTACTAAAATGACATTTAGGTTACTGTGTGTTATATATGACTTGTAATACAGAGCAAAAATTTAGCCAACACTTTTTCCAAGAATTCCTAACTGTTGTAAACCAAAAGCCCATTTTTTAGCAAGTCTAAATTGATGTATGATAACTTAGGTAGAAATCATGTTTTCATTATTTAGTGGTTTCAATTGTTTTACTTTTTTTAAAAGTTCCTGTCAGTAGAAGTGAACCCACACAAACCAAAACAAAAAAGGGGTTTGCACAGTCTTTGGAAATGTAGGTGCGTGGCACTCACAGCTTTATTCAGTAAATCAAGGGGGTCAATATGTCCATCACTGTAATTTATCACATTAAGAAGAATGTCTCAGGGTGCTGGAATAATATTTTTTAAAACTAAATAATGAGGAAGACATTGAATGACTCTTGTGCACTTTTATGACTTGTGTGTTTATGACTTTTTTTTTTAACATGAATGGATGTGTTCTTTGTAGAGAAACAAAGCTGTGCAAAACCCAAATAGTCGGCTTAAAATACAAGGATGATGAAATGTGTTCCTTACAGAACATTTCTACATTTAAAAAGAATGGTTTTAAGTACAGCGACTGAGAAACAAGTTCCCATTTGTCTGGATCATGCAGTTTGGGATGGAATGATACACCTTTAGTGATGTGCTTATTTACTCTTGGTATGTGTTTTAAAAAAGACCACTCTGGAGGTTTTGTACACATTGTCTTTGATTTTATATCTGTTTGATGGGCAGTAGAGTTTGGCATTATTATTTATACTTTGTATTTCTCCTTTATGCTACAGCCTTTGTAAACCCAAGTGAAATTAACATGGGAGAAATGCAGCTGAACATGAAAACACCTATTTAGGGGTATGGTTAGGGTTCAGTACTTTGTATATACATTAATAGAAGCACCTTACATGTACATATATATGCATTCTTTATATGTGTGTATGTATATATATGTGTTTTGTGTATATATGTGGATATATGTATCTGTATCTTTAGAATATGTACAAGTATACTTATGGAAAACTTCTAAAATCTCCATGTAGAACTTTCCCTTTCCTCTTTTATATCCCTATAGCATCCTATATTTTCTGTTTTCAGGAGTATACTGATGCTATTTTCAAAGTATACTTAGACAAAGAATAAAATTTCTTCTTGTATCATTTTTCATGGACAGCCAATATATTTTCAATGAGACACCACCTTCTGTAGAAATATGAAGTATTTTTCTAATCATTCATCATAGGAATGCTCTGCAGTGATGAAATATGAATGCTTGGGTGGCTCAATGTGCAGAGATGGGGAATGTACCAGGTTAGTCCTAGGTAAAGGTGAGTGGTCAGCAGTTACAATCTGTGACTAAGTAGCAACATTCAGGAAAAAAAATGAGAACTGACACTTAGAGTTCATGAGGTGGCACGAAGAAGTGTTCTGAAAATAGTAGTTTAATGAGGGGGTTGAAATTAAAAGAAAAAATGCTTGATTAAGATACTAGAGAACTGGCTTCAAGACTTCATGAAAATTTTTCCTAACAACTCTCTGTTGCCTCTGCACTGCCTTTATCCAGATTTCCCTACTTTGTATTGACTCAGATGTATCACTTGTGCTACAATTGGGTCTCGGTAAAAATCTCTTCAACTCTACCATGTACTTAAGTTCTGTTTTGGTGCCATCAGAAGTCTACTCCAATTCAGCTTAGGTTAGTGTGGTCAGGGAACTGGTTGTTAATAGAAAAGAGATCACACCCTGGTGCAGGGGGGGGGGGTGTTGTAGGTGAAGTGGGGATAGAACACTTGGAGAATGAGATCCAAGATGGAAAACCATGGGTGGAAACAACAGTGGAGCAAATGGCTTCTAGGTTTTGACCATTGTTCTTCTGGCATAACAGAAGAACCAGAAATGGTTCAATGAGACCTGCTCTTCCACCTGAGGATGCAGTGCTTATAGACAGTAAATATTTCACTAGAATTCATCTGTGCAGTCAATCAGGAGGATCAACTGGAACTCTGAGAAATTTCAGACCAGACCTGGAGTTTCTCAGAGGTACCTCAGGGATTTCTGTAGTGAGGGGTGGAATTGGGCAGAAAGGAGAAGAACCGAGAGAGAGTGTTCTTCATAAGCAGCTGTGACACAATCAAGGCTAAAGTGAAGTGCCAGTGCAGGTTATAGAAAGAGACAGCAGTCACTGAATACTACAGTTGATGAGGAAGATGTAGTTGTTGAAAAACATGCAGTGAGGCCTGGCTGTAATCCAGGCATGCTGGGAGTGTTTTGGGTGTTTATATTTCAGAGACTCTAACCATTTTATAACATGGGACTTTGTAGAGGATATCTAGATTTGTAAAGCATGGTAATATGCCATAGGAACTTGATTTAGGACAAACTCAAATTCCTCAGTCTGCTAACATTTGGAAAGTGTTTATGCAGCTTCCCTGAATAAATTGGTAGTACAAGTCTAGGTAATAAAATAGGGTGAGATGTTATTAAGAAATACAGAATCTTCACCCAGGAATAAAGAAAAGTATTCTAGAACCTCTGGGAGAGTATGAGATACGGGCATCACAAGATACTAGTATTACCTGTGTTATATCAGTGTACACTTAGGTAATAAGTTGTCTTGTGTCATCCAGGGGTATCTAGTACTTATGTGCTGGACCTTTACCCTAACATGAAACTGTGCCTCTAAGATGCTATTTAGATTAACTGGGTCAGAGATTTTTTTGCCATTCTCCAGGGACATACATTTTTTTGTCTTGAATAAGGTGATCAGTTTTTGATAGTGTAGTCAAAAAAGCCCAACTCATTGCAGCTCAAGTCTAGGTTTAGATTTCAGAAGGTTGGTCACACGTTACTATTCACTATATAGTGAAAAGTGTATAAGGAAAAGCATGGAAACATATTCTGTATTGTTGATGAGTCATTTTAGGGTTTATATTTTTGTTTTCTAAAATGTCTTGAAATGACTTTGGATTACCTTTGTAATCATGAAATAATAAGATCGTAAGTTCTAAGCTTCCATTTTGGCTCGGGTTTTAAATAGAACCTGGGTCTCATCTAGATGATAAGAGAAAGCAAGGGCTCTCCTGTGGCAATGAACTGAATGAGAGGACTAAATGAGAAGTTTTGGACAGTTCTCATAAAACCTCTCTAGGTACTCCAGGAAAATGAACAAAGATATAGATTAGTGGTCACAAAGAACTTACCCTCCTGATTCAGGAGTTGTACATTTGCTATAGTCCAGATTTTTGGGAAAAAGGACCAATTCTTTGTAAACTGATAAAAAATATTATAGTGCACTAGCAGGGAATAGGGCAACTTTGGTAGAATTATGTCATGTTCCATGTAATGCAGAAATGGAAAGAAAAAAATACGGCGGCTTGCTTAGTCAGCACCATGTAATCCAGTAATAACGTTAGGGGTGCTATCAATAGTCTCCTCCAGCAATAAACAGATATATTTTATGAGTGAAAAAACAGAGCTGGACAGCAAGTGGGAAGAGTTAATACTGAATCCATATCAAGGAAGTTCTGAAATCTAGTGCAAAGAAGGTGTTGAGGTCAATGAAAAGACTATTCAGATATCAGAAGATGGAAGCATGGGTTCTTTCCAGGAATGTCTCAGCAAATTCTGCCACATCACTTTCTGCCTCCATGAGATTATCATTACTTAATTTCCCTCATGTACAGCAACTTCTTCCGAGTGGCACTGCTTTTGTCCCACAACACTGCTTAGCATCAGACACTTATATTCACACATATTCCAGGATCATTAATTGATGGGAATTTTGATGAGACCTCAATGAATATAGCCATGTTTCAAGTATGTCCTCCCATGTATATTTATTAAATATTGTTGCATATTTCTTGTCACTCTCAAAGTCCCAAAGGCTTTGATGATATCTTTTCTTCATTTATATCATATTACAAAAGAATTGCCTCTCAAATACTATCATAATTATTGACTTACATAATGGCCACTTTAATTAAAATCATTTGGGATTTCCCTAAGGTAGTCATTCAAGGTCCATATAAAACAATGACCTATTAGCAGCTTTAGAATGCTACACATTATTAACAAGGGGAATTCCCCTTCCATCCATCTTTTATCCAAAAGATTATATCATTTCAACAGTAGCAAATCTCTCTCTTCAGGATTCCATCAACTAACACTTGCACTTACCTACTATGCACCTTATTAATTCACACCTCATGCCAGGCTTATTATGAATTCAGACAGTTGTCATGTGAATTTGGCTATCATTCACAGTAGGAAGATTAATTATTCTTAGAATTGGAGATTGTTAATGAACCCTAAAATTCTCATTGAAATTCCTTATTTCACAGACATCTGAATGAATTGTCAGGCATTGTGATCCTAAGTGGGATGTTATAAAGATGTTCTATCTTTGGTAGGAAGGATTTAGAACCAATTACCTTAAAATACCTTTAACCAGAACTTGACTAACAAGAATCATAATGAAGTATTTTTGCATTCAGTTTATACAGATAAGCAATATCTAATAATTCATTCTTCCAACATATTTATTGAAGGATTTAGTACATGTAAAATATTGTTCTAAATCATAAGGACTTTTTTTAAAGAAATAATTTCAGTACATATCCCAGTATTTTGCATACATTTTTTTATATCCTCTCTCTCACCAAATGAAGAAATTAAGCTGATGTTCAAAAAGAATGTCAGCAATAATATTGAAACAGAAAATGATCACTCCAAATTAAAAACAACAACGTTAACACAATTAATTGGAATTCGTAATGACCAAAGTGCTCCTTGTTGGATTAATTATGATTTTACTTTATTTGGCACCATAGGACCTAAAGGTATTTGTAGACTAATTAATTGCAAGCCTTGCAGTAGCTAAATAAAATGAGAGAGACTGCACTGGTGTTGGTAGGTACTAAAATAAGCTATTCGTACTTTACCTTCCTTCTTTCAGAGATATAGATATCATTATAATATCAAAACACATCACTCAGGGATCTTTTACCTTATGTTCTTCTATCCTAGGATGTCTTCATATACAGAATCCCTATTGTTCAATATGTTGCTATAAGATAAGCCTTTCTAGAGCTTAGGTGAGCTTCTAAATTTCATAACATAAATGAACAAACTGTCTTTTAGGCCTTTACTGGTACTATGTTATATGTTCTTTAGATTCCTGTTTAACCAGAAACATATTTTATTTTTGTGTTTTTATATTCAGCTGAATTGACTATTCAATCACAAGGGGCTTGCACACAATGTATGTTTATTACCACCACTTTCTTTACAATAAAATATTGGGGAAGTCTGACCAATTTGACGAATGTCTTCAAAATGGTGCAAATGCGCTTCTGATTATTTAAGTGTACAAAATGATCTGCTATTTGAAGGTCCTAAAGTTTCAGACATGTTTGCTGTACAGAAGATAATATAAAAATTACAAGAACTCTAAATTTTCTGAGTTTTGCTAGCATAACCTCACCTTGTGATGTTAGTTTGATTTTATTTTCTAAATTTAATATGTATTAGTTTTACTCACTGGAGTCTAGAACTATATTCCTTTACCCATTGTAAATATAATTTTTTAAACAGTAGCAGATAATAGTTTTTTTCCAAATAAGAAAGGGAAGATTTAAATCATTAGTTTATTATACTGTTATTTTGTGGTTATCTCTCATTTGCTCTTGCCATTCTTGTGGTTCTTTATTAATTTTATAAAATAACATTGATGTATGCTTAGGTTTTTGGCAGTATAAAGAATGAGCAAAGGATTTATTTACCTCCAAGTGATCATTTGTAATGGGTTAAGCAAAATACTACATTCACATTAATTTTATATGAGCCCAAACTTTTTACATTTCTGTACAGATCTTCATCAACTTATGATGGCGTAACATCCCCAAAATACAAGTTGAAAACAGCATAGCTTAGCCTAGCCCACCTTAAATGGGTTCACAACACTTAGATTAGCCTACAATTGGACAAAATCATCTAACACAAAGCCTATTTTATAATAAAGTGTTGAGTATCTCATGTAATTTATTGAATACTCTACTAAAAGTGAAAAACAGAGTGGTTGTATGGGTACAAAATGGTTGTAAATGTATTGGTTGTTTACCCTTGTGACTGGCTGGCTGCCTGGAAGCTGTGACTGGCTGCCACTGCCCAGAATCATGAGAGTATCATAGGACATATTACTAGCCAGGGAAAAAGTAAAAATTCTAAGTATGGTTTCTACTCCATGTGTATCACTTTTGCACCATCATAAAGTCAAAATATCACAAGTCAAACCATTGTAAATCAGAGACCTAGTGTAGTTCTAATACTGATTCTAATTTTACTCAGGGGGAGAAGGAATGATAGAATGAAAATTTTTAAATAGAAAATATAGATCTTCCTAAGACCTTCTTGGAAGAAATATGCAGACATTACCAAGCTATTCGATAATCTTCCTTGCCAAACTGGATCAGGAAATGTATATACCATTTCAAAAAAGAAACACTTAAATTTGGAGAGAAGGATGACTTCGCAAAGATTAACATGAAGCTTCTTTCAAGGTGTTTGGCTATGTGCCAGAGGCAAACAGTATTTGAAGGGTCAGTTGAATAAAAGAGAGTAAGAAAATTTGCTTTTTACATCAAATGGCACATTTAAAATCACATGCAAGGCAGAGTATCAAATTCATGTCAAAAGACTTTGTCTTAGAAAACATGGTGGCTTCCTGAATCCATACCTCTCTTCACAGCCTCCTAAAAAACACATAAGAACAAATGTATTTTTGATTTCCCTATAGTACTGTGCTTAAAGGACTATGATGAAAAGACAGAGAACCATAAGGTATGATAGCCTCTTTCCTTCTCCTGAACCAACAAAGTCAACCATTTAACAATTGTGTTTTAGTGTACTGACAGAAAAGGGAGGTTTTGAATGAGGTCCTTTGTCCATCTATTTGGAAATAGGAATGAACTTTATACCAAACTACTTTAAGAAAAATAAAAGAAAGTAAGAATTGGAATATTTCCGATGATGAAAATTTCACCTTGTAAAATCATGAAGCAGAAGAGACTTGTAACATACAGTTCTCAAACATATAGTTGAAGATATTTATATGTATCAATTTCTTATTGTATTATACACATATCACACCTATAATCAGAAATTCAAATACTGAGAACAGACCTGGATAATAATAGAATGTCAATAAATGTAGTGAGAATTGATATAACTCAGGAAAAGAATTAAAGAAACAAAGTTATCTCAGAATCTCAAAAATGAAGAATAAATTACAAGGTGGCCAAGGGAGAATAGATACAAATAAAATTTTGATAAGAGACATTGAAGAATAGCAGGAAAACTATGAAGAGAATGAAAATGAAATAAAGAAGTTAAAAATGTCATAGAAAAAGTGCTTGAAATGAGAGCCATAAACAAAAGAAACAATATGTGTATAAATGAATCCTGAAAGAAGAAAATCAAAGCAATGGCACATAATTAGACTATAACCCCCAAAATATTCCTAGAAATTAGAAAACAGACATGTGCATATTAAAAGAGACCACAGTATATCTGGGAAAACCTGTATGACATGATCAACTTTAAGACATATCCTAGCAAAATTGTTAGAATTTAAAGACAAATATAAACACAAATAAAAATATTTTATATATAATATATAACATTTATTTATGTATGTTTTATATAATACTTATATTAGTATTTATAGATAATGAAATACTTAATATATATACATGAAACAATATTTATTATCTATAATATAAATATATATTATGTAATACCTTTGAAATGTAATCGACATATAACATTGTATTTGTATTAGTTTTAGGTATGCAACATAATGGATACACTGGAAATGATCACCACAATAAATTTAATTAACATCCACAATGTCCAAATATACAATACAGTATTGTTAACTATAAGAAACCTTTCTTAATGACAAAAGAAATAAAAACTGCAAAGTCATACCACATAGAAAAAAACACCCATGCTAAATATGATATGCACATTAATTATGATACAAAATGCTATGACAATTTAAACATAAGAGTCAAATAAAGAAATAGAATAGGTTGAACTACTCCATTAAAAGAAAAAGACATTTGTATTGGTTCATAAAGAAAACCTAACTGTGCTGACACATACCTAAATAGAATGATTCAAAAAGGCTATAACAACAAAAAACCAAAAATATAACAGGCAAAGAGAAATAATAAGAAAGTAGGGACAGTAATCCTGACATAAGAGAGAATTCAGGCCAAAAAGCATTAAGTTAGACATTCTTTTTAATTCTATTACAATTTATAATTTTATAATAATTTATCATGTAGATTTAACTGCTATGAATATTTTTGAATCAAACAGAAATAGAAACATTGACAATATGATATTTTAATACCCCATACTTAATATAAAACAGGACAACTGAATTAAAAAATAAACAAGGGTACATAGCAGAACAACATAATCACTAATAAGATCTTATGGATATATATTGAACACTACACCCAGATAATAGAGAATGTATTAATTAATTAAAATTAATGTGTAAAAATCATTACTCTTTACATACAGTAATAATAACCAGTTAGAAGATAAAATGGATAAAGATGCATGTAGTATATTGCCAACAATGACAATGACAATGACAATAAAAAATGATGATGTATAAACTTAACAAGATAATCCAAAAACATAAAGAAACCTATAAAATACATCTTAAAGACAAAAAGTACACTTGAACAAATAAATGGAAAGGATGTCTTAACATCAAAAAGATGCCACTTTTCCCCAATCTGTGAATTTACTGTGCTCCCAAAACAATTTTTACTTCAAGAAGACTATCTGTTTTCTGGAAAAAATTTGGAATACAGCATTTATTTCTAAAATTCTAGAAACAATCTTTATTTCTAGAGCTAGAAAGCCAATACTAAAATTCTCATAGGAACTGAACATGTGAGATTAGCAAGAAAAACACTAAAAAGAAGAGTCTTTGGGGTCAGGAGTATGTCCTAGCTCTGGCAAGCACCAAAACGCACTACAAAGCCTCTATAGCTGAAACAGTGTGGTACTGCATCTGAGTAAACAGACCAAGGAATACGAGAGAGCACAGAGAAAAAAGACTCAAGTTCATATGGAAACCTAGCATATAATAATGTGGCATCTTGAATCAGGGACAAAAGTGGAGACTTTTTGATAAATAATGTTGGAACAATTAGATACACATTTGGAGAAAGCATTAAAAAATGTTCCTAAAACTATACAAAATAGTAAACTCCAAATGGATTAGATATTTAAATGTAGAAATGAAATTATACAAATATGAGAATACAGCATAGGTAAGTGCCTTTATCACCTAGGTGTAGGGGAAAGCTTTATGACTATGACTCAAAATCCAGAAATAATAAAAGATATATGTATTTTACTAAGTAAAAATAATTAAAACATTTGCATGTATTTTTCAAAGACATGAAAAATTCAGAATCAATATTTGCAGACTATATCTAATTTAAAGAGCTAAATAACTTAAAGATTGAAGGAAAATATACTAAAAGTTCAAAAGCACCAAAGAAGATAATTTTTAAAAAGATATTAAAATGCCCTTCAGCTCTGTTGAGATGTTCAACTTCATTCATAAAAGAAATATGAATTTGAAACTACATTAGATATAGATACTATTTCTCACTGGTTAAATAGGCAAACATTCAGAAGTTTGGCAATAACTGTTGATGAGGCCATTGGAAAAAAGGGCTGTCTCATTCACTGCTGGTGGCCACACAAAATGGACCAACTCTTTTGGAAAGGAGCCTGACAGTATCTATCAAAACTACAAATGCATTTGGCCCAGAAATCCCACATGTAAGATTTTAGCCCAAAGTTATAGCTTTAGCAAGAATCACTTGTAACAAATTAGTAGGAATTTCAAATTTCCCAAACAAAGGTTGATTGAATAAATTATGATACATACACACAGTGGAGTACTGTGCAACTGTGAAAAAGAATGAGGGTGAACATTATAAACTGATAGAGGCTGATTTCCAATATATATTTTTAAGGGGAGAGAAGCAATGCGTGAAAGAGTTTCTATAGCATGCTGCCTTTTATGCAAGAAGGAAGGAGAATTAAGAAATTATGCTTATTTTTGTAAAAAGAAACAGGAAAGAATAGACCAGAAACTTATGGGACCGATTCTTATGGAAGAGAGAGAAATTTCCCTTAAGCATAATTTTTGTTATAATTTTAATTTTTGGAATCATGTAAATATGCTTCATATGCAACAAAAATTTAACAAAGGTAGGGGAAAACTCTAAAGTGAAATGCAAAGAGAAAATGACAGATTTCAATTTACGTCAAACAAAATAGCTACACTTAGGAGAAAAAAGTAATGCAAATGACTTTTGAATGAGTACATTGACTATATACCCTTACTCTTACAAAGAAGTAGAGAAAGAAGGAGGAGAAGAAGACAAAGGGAAAGGAGCAGAGGAAAGGAAAAAAAATATTGTAGAAAAATCTTAAACTCTTTGTAATAAGAATGTTTGCTATAGTGGTACATTAGCCAAGGAATCAAAATTAATACTATTAATAAAGAACACACAGACATCTTATCCCTCCTGATATAATATGGATAGAAACATCACTTATATAGTATTCTAGCCAAACTGTATAACCTCAACCTAATAAGGAAACACCAGAAGAATCCAAATACTAGGATTTTGTGCAAAATAATTGACCTTAAGTTTTTCAATGTTTTTCCATGTCAAAAGCATGAAAGGCAAAGAATTCTGATGAACTATTCCAGATTAACGGATGGTAAAGAGATCATGGGTTGCATCCTGTACTGGGGAAACATTGTTATAAAGGACGTTATTAGAACAATGGAAGAAATTGAAATATGAGCTGTATATTAGGTAACAGCATTATATCAGTGTTAAATTTTCTGAATTCAAGCACTGTTTTTAGGAATAAACACTAAAATATTAGGGGTTAAAGGCATAATTTATGCAGCTACTCCCATATAGTTCAAATAAAATAAACAAAATGTTTATATAAATAAATAAAATATCTACAGAAAGATAAAAATGTGGTGGAGTATTAAAACCTGATGACTCTGGGTAACAATATTCAGAAGTTCTTTGTAGCATTTTTATAATTTTTCTGTAAGTTTGAAAATATTCTTTAAAGAATAAGAAATAAAGTGTGTTTGGGACCCTTAGGCAATATTTTCAATAGTATTGTTACATTTGGTAACAATTGCTATCTGCTGGATAGAGAGAAGTATTCCCTCCCAAATTGCCTTTACTGTGATATGTTTGTTTTGAAACAGCTGATCTAAAAATGATCCTTTAACCTCTTTCTACTCTTTGTATGGGGCTGCACATAACTCACTTATCAGTAATGGTGAGGTTTTCTTTTGTAAACTTCCACATGCATAGTATTAAATTGTGACAATTTGAAAGGTATTTTAAAAAATGATGCATATAGATATCCCTCCAATTTTAGAAGTAAAAGGTGCTCTCTTTAGAAAACTTGGAAACATGTAGTCATGGCTGAGTGGTTAAGAAGATGGACAAAAAAAACTTGGAAAAGGTGGAAAACCATACAAAATAGAAAATAAAAATCATTGAGTAAGGATTTAAGAAAGGAGAAGAGAGTTAAAAATGTTTTGATTTTTTTTTTTTTGGTTAAAGGGTCAAAATCATTTTAAAAAAAAAGGTGTGTGTGTATGTGTGTGTCTGTATTGATATATATATATATATATATATATATATATCAAAGATAAAAATAGATGAACATGTTGATTTATTGATGAAAATCTACCACTTTCCAAAAATAGGAAATTTGTGCTTGAATTCACTACATGCTCCCTCCAAAAAATAATCTCCCTTATAAAAAGTGAAAAACAATTTGCTGATATTCAGTTTCATTAGGTAGATAAATCAATAACTACATAAAGCCTGAGTAGCTTTTTGGCACAAACTCCCATGACCTTATTTTCACTTAAATGTATCAAGATTTGTCCTGGCATTTAAAAAGAAACACTTTTAAGTCGTCATCCAAAAAATCTATACAAATAAGCAAATAATCAAATTATTCACTTTTTATGCATATAAGGGTAGAAGGGAGGGGGAGTAAAGAAAAGGAGGGAAAGAAATGAGAGTTTTCCAAGGAACTGTTCAGAGCTGAAGAGGTTGATTGAGAGGAACCCACAGCGTTGTGGAAGGACCCTAAAGTGTGCCTCAGCCTACATCAGGCTTACAGCCAATTGTGGATTTAAATGTAGAGGCCAGTCAGGTCCCTTTCCTTTGCTGTGCTTCACCATCAGCCCCCTACTCTAGTGTTCATGGTTTTACTACCATGCGGTGAGTTGGAGAAAGGGCTGGAACATCTTCCCAAGGGCCTCCGAAGCAGTACTTCCTCTGTCATGAGTTATGTTATAGGCCAGAAATGTTTGTTTTTGATCCTATTCATTTCAGCTGGCAGGCAGCTATTATTAGAATGAGAAGTTAAGCCATTATGCCATTGAAGCCTTGCTGGATCTATCAAACTGATAGAACTAATGCAGCAAAATTATCTTTTATAGATGATAAAAAAAAACATCAGCCAGCCTTTTTTTAAAAGGAAGACACACAAAATGGCAGCCATGCCAGGATGTCCCCCACCAAGACGGGGCCATTAGGGGTGAACCCTACCTGGCAACACATGAGCCGTGCACCAGCAGTGAGGGTAGTGTTTTATTTTCATCAGTCTTCTGGCAGGAAGGAAACAAAAACTATACCTTCACGTTTTCTAAAAATAACCTTAAGTAACACGGTTATTTATATATAGGGCTGTCATTTTTCAGTTATTTAGCAAATGTTTCAATTAACATTACTGCTATGAAAATATTCATATAGCAATTAGGACTTTCCAGAAACCAATGAATTGCAAGTATAGCTACTTCCTATTTATAAACCACTCCTCTGATATCTTTAGGAGTTGCTCATCTCTTGTAAAAGATTTCAGTCATAAAAAATGCAAAGCACCATAAGTACTGACCGTGGTGCTTTTCATTCCAAGAGCTTTATAGTGATAACTTATTCAGGCCACCTCTGTAAAGGTCACACTGATGACAGTACCCACTAGACCAGAACAGTATTGCATCCCTGGGGTGAGGAGGGGGCAGGTCTCTAAGGACATGCTTGACTGAACCAGTACATTAACACTGGGTATTTTTCAAACCACATTCTTGAATCTTTTCTTACCATATGTAATAACACCTGAATGCCAACAAGAGTAGTATCTGAATCCTAGCCTAAAAATTTAGGGTGTGTCATAGATTCTTCTAATATCCGTGTGTGTATGTGTATGTGTGTATTATATGAGTGCCTATTCCTTTATTATTTATTGAATTTTTTGAGTTTTGTTTTCTTTCTGGGTTTCATGAGGATATTATTATTACACAGTTTGGTTGTTGGAAACTTGCTTAGCTTTTTGAATAGAGGATCTAAATTCTACTTTGTCAAGGTTTTATATATGAATGCTTATTTTTTACCTTACCACTGAGTTTAGAATTAAAATATAAATATATTGATGCAATTGCTAAGATGAGGTCCTGATGTAAATCTAATTGGCCTACCCTGCTTTCTTTTTAAAGATGTAGTAGGGTTGTCTGAGGAATAACATTCTTGAGATGCAGGGCGGTGGGGAAGAAGGGAGAGTTTTGGGGTTTCTCTTTTACTTTTACTCCTTCAAAGATAAACTGTCAGTAAAGGAGCAAATGCACCGGTGTTACAGGCAGTGGGAAGGCTTTTTAACAAGAATAGGTATCAGTTTTGGGATTTGCTAATGTGCTACATTTCTTTCTTCATATTCCATACACATTACTTCATTTCATTGCTTCATGCCCATTTCACAGATGAGCAAATGAGGCATTCTTTAAAATTACTCTCAAAAGTCATGCAGGTAAGTGATGGGCTGAAATTCAGATCCAAGCAGCCTGGCTCTAGAGACCTCATCTCTAAACACTATATAAAACAAAAGAACCTGTTGAACTGAGCCCACGACTTGGGGTGGCCAGTTGGCAGTTCAGTCTGAGGACAATGGGTTGGTCTGTCTTCAGAAGACTGGCCCCATAGACTCCACTTTTGTTCCTCCCCTTGCCCTCTCTGCCTCCTCCGTCAGGCTTGGGCAGGTGTGGCCCTGCGGCACTGCGGGAGCTCTGCTCTGGTGGCTCTTGATCAGTTAGAGCATATTATGTCTTAAACTTGGAGCAGCTTCTCTGTTCTGTACGTCCTGCCTGATTCAACACTTTATTGATTAATTTCACCACTGCATCATTTCACTCCCCATGTGCTTGAAAATCTCACAGTAAATGTAAAAGTGCTAAGGTCAGTAACTAAAGAAGTGATAATGTCAAAACCATTCTCTTTATCAGAAATTGTTTATTTTATAATTGCTCTTGATATTATAAAGAGATTCAGGGAAGTCACCATATAGGGTGTTTAAGATTTTAAGGCTGGCTGATATCTTTTCTTTATTAGAGTTTTGAATTCTGGTTATGCCACCTTCTAGATGCCTGACTTTAGGCAAACTGTTTAACTTTTCTAACCTTCAACTTTGTCCCTTGTGTAAAAAGGATGATAAGTACTGCGCATAGCTATGGTGAGGATTCAGTGAGAGATGTTGTATATAATCTCCTGCATAACCCCCAGTATGAGATAGATGGTAGGGAAATATGAATTCTCTCCCCTTAGGTAAATCTTAAATAAATTATATGTTTAGATAGAACATAGGCAGAAAAAAATATTAAATCTAGACTTACATTCACAGTGGTTGTGTATTTTTTTACAAACAGGGTAAATGTTGGAATTGCTGACAAGAGCAATGTTTAAAATTTGAACTGAGCATTCCATCAAATGATTTGTCTTATGAATTAAAAAGGACTTCTCCATTCAGCCTAGAAGACATTATAGAATAAGTAGGGAATGAAGAGTCATTGAAATGAATCTCTAGAATTTTTGTTCAAGCTTGAAAATTAAGAGTTTTAATCTTGGTTTTAAAAATTTTGAGTATTAAAGAACAGATATAACAGCACTCCAAAATAGATAATAATTTTTAGTTCCAATAAGATATGATATCATCAAAACTAATATTTTTTTCAATGAGTATTGATGAGGACAAGGTGGGTATGAATGAGAACAAGATGTCACAGAGAATGGTAACTTTACATTTAAATGAGAGTGTCATATTAACACTCTGTGTAATGGGTAATGGTAACCAACAGTAGTGATCCATCACTTTATTTTTTAATAAAATATAAACACAGTTAAAATGAAAAGTGGCACTACTATACTAAGCTTACATTTTATATGCTCCTAAAAGATACTTACGCTAAGAACTATGAGAATAATATGTAATCTAGAAAAGACATGTTTCTGTTTTCAAGCAACTAATACATACATTCATAGACAGAGACTGTGCATCTCCATGACTTGAAAACTAGGTCACTCCCCACAACAACAAAAAATGCAAGCACTAAGATGTATATAAAAATAGGTTGGAAGAAATTCAGAATTTAAACATGAAAGGACATTGTACAAAATGTTTCTGTTTTCAAAGACAAAATCAACTCTCTGAATTCAGTATGAGAATCAATTTAATTTAAAAAGCCAAACTTTGATTATTTAGATACCACCCAAAACTGGTGTGACCAAACTTTCTACTTGCCAGCCTTATTTTGTTTTTATTATGTACATATGTGTATATTTTTAAGTATATATGTACATCTGTACACATATATATGTATATCTGCCTGTACATGTACATATATGGGTATGTGAAAGCTAAGTCCCTGTTTTGGCCCATATATTCATACCATCTGGGGTAAACAGTGATCCTTGCTAATGCCAAGGATCAGCAGAAAGTGATTTAAGAGGGGAGCTAACATGGGAAAAGTTTGTGCTTATAGTAAAATTTTAACAACACAACTCTTTGCACTGGGGAAACGTGTGGCTTTGTTTTCATGCAGACTGTACTGAGAGATTCCATCTGGTCAGCAACACTCATGTGTATGCCTTGGAAGTTTTGTTCTAGTTTCATAAATCTTGTCATATATCAGGTTATTCTCAATACAGCCAAAGTAAATAATCTGCAGCCAGAGGAGCGAAAGGTCATTTGTGCCTTAATTGCAGAACAGCACTCTCTCTCACCCAGCGGTGTAGCTCTCCTTTCATTAATCAGGTCTTTAGCGACCAATATCTATTGATGTTAGAAGGAGTTTTCTGTGAACAAGTTTCAGAATATAAACCAGTTTGGAATTAAGATATTTAATTGTTTAGTAACAGTCAAAATAACCCTCATGCAGCTTTTTTAAAAAAATAATTTCAATATTGAGAAGTCCAAGAAATTTTAGAGAGGAACGTCAATCTTGGTAACTTGGGAATGCTTATAAATTCTCTAGCCCCTGTTATCCCTGGCTAAACATGATTCAGCTTCATGCTCTAGTTTGCTGTTCTCCCCCACCCACCATTTTCAGCTATTAATCTCATTGGGCTTCTCTGCCTTGACACTAAACCACTCAAAATTTAACAAAACATTATTCAGACTCTAGAAACACAGATTCTTTGTGTTTTTGTGTAAAAGCTGCTTTTATCTAGACATTTCCTTTACAATCTTGTAAAACCGAGATGGAATTATGACCTCCTCCTAGGGTGCTTAGGGGCTTGGATGTCTTCTGTGACTCTAGTAGGGCCTCGATCTTACACTGGTTTAGTGTTTCAACGGCATCTCCTCCTTGGACCTTGGACGTGAATAGCACATCTCATATAGGACACTTGCTCTTGCTCCTATGATAGCTTCCTTCTCATTATCCTCATCCAGGAAATGTGTCCAGGGCCAGCACATATGTCCCCCTTTTGCAATTTCCTGTTTCTTAAACTCCCAAGGAGAAGAGCTTGCTTATTCCACGTGGCCTGTCTTTCCTTGCTTAAACAAAATTCACTTAAGTGATATGACACTGGGAATAAACAAGCCTGATATAAAGGGTGGTCCTACTCTTGGCCAAAAAAAAAAAAAAAAGCAGACCTAAGGTTCTATACACATTCATTCATTTGTTCAACAAATATATACTGGGTGCTTACTGTGCATTAGCATTGATACAATGATGACTAAGACAGACTCCCCATTCTCCTAGAAATTATATTCCAGTGCAGAATAATAGGTAGTAATCACATATCCAAACAACATAGTTTCTGATATGGGTGGATACTGTGAATCCATTGAGAAAAAGAGTTTGGGGAACAGCAGTTTAATGTTAGATAGAATGGCTGGGGAATACTGCTTTGAGAATGTGGTATGTTTAAGCTGAAGGGTAAGAGAGAACTAGGTGTATGACGAGTGGGGACATTGTAGCCAGAAGGAACAGCAGATGCAAAGACCTGGAGTCAGGATGTTGGAGTATTAGAGAAAATGGCATGAAAGCCAGTGTGGCTTTTGCACCATGAGCTTGAACTCTCTGAATGGCAGCCTTGGCAGTTCCATTATTTGAGATTTTGATGGGGAATCTGTAGGCACACTTGTGTTTTGAAGAAACCATCTAGACCCTTATATCTCTAACTCTGATTCTCAGAGTGACCATGGTGCAGCTGAGTCACGTACTGTGCTTGGATATTGGAATTCTCTGATTACTTCCTGTATATTTCACACAGAAACTGATCAAGAAAGCTAAAATCAGAACTAACCTTCTCCAAGACATAATCTGTGTCAGCAGTAAACGACTCACTTATCTTACATAGCAAATGACCAATGTATGGTGGGAAGAAAGGGGGCTGGTTTCCTGGTAGCAGTTTTTCTTCTGGTCTGTTCTTTTGTATTCCATCCCATCCCTTCTCTCAACTCAGTACTTTCTAATAATTTATCCTTACATCGCAACTTGGTACCTTCTTTCCCATTCAAAACTGCTTATTTGAAATATTATCTACTTATTTAAAATAACTGAATTAATAAAGTTGATAAAGTAATAAAATTAGTAAAATTGAATTAATAAAATTGTTTTATTTTGGGGTCTCCAACACTCCTATAGTTTTAATCCCTATTTTGGGAATACATGAACTACTCCTGTTGACCCAGTCTTTGAGTAAAAATGACAAAGAACTGTGATTTAAAAAAAATAGTATTGCTTTATTCATCCATTCATTGGGGCCTTCAGAGTTTCAGCCCCTGGGCTGCATGGAGAAGGATGAATCATTGTGATTTTCACCCTCATGGCTCCCACAGTATAGTGGACAGACACACAGAAAGTGCCTCCACGATAGCATAAAGAGGCATGGATGAAGTCTTGTGGCAATTAAAAGTCAACTCATGTGGAGCCCAACCTTGGGGAAATGGAAAAGCAAATTAGAGAGCAGAAGTCAGGGTCGCTTCAGTGTATGTCGAGATTCTAGAGCTTCAGACATTCCTAGTTCTGGCTCACTGCCAGGAGTGTAATATCAAGTCAAATCTAACCTTGCAAGCTTCTGGGGAAACACTGCATTCTTTGGTATTTAAATCTTAAGCTGTTGAATAATTGTTGCCCCAACTTTCTTGAACCACTTATAATTTTCAACATGAAGCCTAACAAATTGATGGTACAAGTTTTATTATCTTTGCTTTCTGACTAAGTAGTCAAGGACAGGTGAGGAAAGACTCCTCAAGATTTAGTTGCTGTTTGTGATGGGCAACTGAAACATGGACACTGGAAAATGGAAAGGCAATTGTAGACAAGGTTTCTACAGGCCCGGAATTTATTTAAATCCAGGAGACCCCAAAAGAAGCCAGGAATTTATTTAAATCCTTCTCCCTTAATACCTGTTTTCACCTGAGGGATTCAACTGATGAATGAGAGGTTTCATCTGGTTAATGCAGGCCTTGTTCATAGTCTCTATCACAGGGTTAAAAATTTTGAACCAGGAGAATAAAAAGATAATGGTATCAGTAGTTTGGCCTGTAATTTTGCCACTCCTCTCCCTCACACAAAAGCAGCTGGAAAAAAGGTAATTTTAAAAGTTGTTTTCCAAAACACTGTACTACATTCAACATGTTAGTAGCTGCTATAAGTAGTGAATAACAAAGCCTGCTTTTGTGTGTAGATGCAGCCATAGACAGAAAATATCACAGAACATTTGTTGAAAAATATTAGGCTAAAAAATGTTTTTGTAGTACATGTTTTTTCGTCCAAGAATTCTACTTTTGGAAATGTATCCATCAGCAGAGGGAGGTGGAGCTATATGGGATAGATTGAACCATAAGAATGTTTATGGAAGCACCATTAGTAATAGGAAAAAATGAATATCTATCTTCAGAGTCTTTACAAAAAAGGATTAATTAATAAATTTCCACATAATGGAAAGCTATGTGTAAATTATAGTAATTTAATATGAAAGATAGCCATAACATATTTCTAAAGGAAAAATAAACATTGAAAATTAGGTTGCATAGGTTGAACCACATGAGATTGATTTTGTAGATCAAAAGTGTTTGAATATCAGTAATTTATTACCAAACTAAGAATCATCCCATTTTTGTAAATAATAAAAGTAAAAAAACTCTTGAATATATGCACTTCTGTGCACATAAAGAGTGAAAATATACTTGCCAAGGTTTACAGTATTATTTCAAGATAATAGTCTTAAAGGGCTTATTTTAATAATTATTAATTACTATTATATTTATTATAATCTTTACTGTACCATGTTTTCAGACTTTTTTTTAAAAAGAGTAGTCTTATATTAAGGAAAGACAATAACATACTATATTTTGAAAAAAATAAAAAAGAAAGAATTTGATACCACAAATTCTTATTTTTTTCATTCAGTGATAACTTTCTGTTATTATCCTTTATTCAGCCTTGAGTCCTCTTCTTCTTACTCTGGTAAAAGAACGCATCTTTCATTGCAGAGTAAGTACTCTAAAAATTAGCCAGCAAATTGTGTGCCAAGAAGAAAGAATACATGGTCTGATGCCCTATTAACTGACTTGTACCTCCAGTTAACCAAAATGTTCTTTTGCCCAGCAATATCAAGACTTTGGCTAACACACCCACTCAAACACATTGGTTGAGTTCATGGTTTAAGTCACTTTTAGATAGTTGCTAGTTGGTATAATGCACAGAACTGCTGGAATCTGCTAGGAACAACAAAATGGAGACAAAGAATAGCTTTTTTTATTCCAAGTTAGTGCAAAATTGGCCAGTGGCCATGTGCCATGGTGCTCTTGCTCTTATCGTCTTTTCTTCAATCTAGTTCTGATTTCTGCTTTTGGGCTTAGACATACTGGCAGAAGCTCATTCCAGCCCCATTCACACTCTCTGAGGCTTCAGAAATCCAGACTCCAATTCATTCAACACTTTCAGTAACTACTTTTACTTTCCTGAGGCCATTTACACTCTGAGAGTAATACAGACATCAACTCCTATTGTATTTACGCCTACTGTTATCATCACTGACAGACGTAAAGTGATGATCACAATTGTGACCTTGAAAAAGTGAAAGATCTTCAATCAAGAAAGAAAAATTAGATTGTCTCAAAGTAATAGATTCTTATTAGAGGAAGTTTTTCTCAAACCGAACAGGCATCAAAATATTTTTCACTGTTTTGTAATTTTGAAGACAATTTTCTTTCAACCACATGAGCTGATCAGTTGGGTACCATAATTATTAGTTAACAGAACTCAATTATTTTGCTGATTTCCACAAGACATGCTTTCTCATCTAGCATTTCATGATTTGAATAGTATTTATTGAAGATACACTTACATTGTACCAGTGTACCTATGTGCTTTCCCAAATTCCCCACCTGACATCTCTGTGTTCCTGATTCCGGTCATTTCTGGATTCCTGATTCCAAGTTGTTTTTTTTTTTAATGCATAATAATCACCAGTGAAGTTTGTTGAAAATAAAGATTAGGAAGCTTTATATCTTCAGTAAAATTTTGATCTAATAGGTCTAGGATAAGATGAATAACGTGCATTTTGATCAGGCAACTCAGAGATTTTTGATGCACTGTCAAATTGGGAAAAGAATGCTTACAGTCCTCCTTTTATCAAGTGACCCAATGACATTTTTCCCTCATCTTTAACCCTTCCTCTAAGTGTCCAGCCTTTCTGGATGCTTTAGAACACTAGATGTCCTTCCACTCCCCCAATATTAAAATCTTTACCATTTTATTATGAAAGTCAATTTCATGATCACTGTTGCTTATCTGAAAACTTCTTTGGGAACTTAGCCACTATCCCAAGAACTTAAAGCAGCATATCCTTCCCCAAGAGAATGTTTCAGTCCCTTACGTGAAACTAAAACCTGTTTATCAGAAAAGTAACAGATATTCTAGCTCAATGAGTAATAAATGAAATTTTTAACCTCAAAGGTTAATTTTAGTGAGGCACACTGATAGCTGTGACTACATCTAGATCTTGGAGACCAAGGATTCAGTATGTAATACTAAATACAAAGATTTTTTAAAATATATTTTTGTCAGTATTAAGTCCAAGACATAAAAAGATAATTAAGAAATTGAAACTCTTTCTTTAAAATGTTTAAAATGCATCTCAGGAAATAATAGCTATAGCAATTTTCCCCCCTGAAGCTACTATTTGAAGAATTTTGCTTTATGGGTAAAAAATGCAGAACATGGAGCCCACCTGCTTCCACCTTACAGCCAGAGAAACTTCTCCCTTTTAAGGTTGAGCTACAGACTTCCATTTCCCAGGAATCAGAGATCATGGACCAGCTGTGATATGCAGTCGCAAAACACAAAACATCTGGAGAGATGATATGAATAGTTCATCTTTCCTTATTTATGTTTGAAAGCTGAGGCGATGTTTATGGAATGAAGAATTTGTTTAAATGAATGTCCGAACATTATGAATTCCTTGTCACACTTTATCTGGCTTCACAATTGATGTAGTGAACCAAGATGCCAAGATCTCTCTGTAAATACACTCATATACATACATATACATATACATATACATATACATATACATAGGCATATACATAGGCATATGGCCATATAACATATGTATATGTATCTTAACAGACATTGCTATTTTTCTATATGTAATTAGGGAAATCTCTGAACCTATTAAGGATACTATATTGATTTTTCTCAAATCTAAGAGTAGACTGAAGGTATGGTATGTGAGTATAACATGAAAGTAATATCTCAGAATCATGGCTATTAAGAACCTTGCATTTTTTTAATGGATGTGTAATTTGAAATGGAAGTCCTATAACTGAATAATCTTCTTACAAGAAAAATGTTGTCATAAATATGTCACCCAAAATGGTTTTGAAAGACAATTCACCATTTTTTTCAACTTTTGAATCATAATTGCAAGAGAAACTCCATGCAGAGCAGTTTGGGATAAATAGGTATGAAAATATAAAGAACTGTTATCATGCTACTGGAAAATTGGGGGCAGACAGCTTTGACCTGATTATTTTCCTGATTTTTTCAATCTGATTTTTCAAGGACAACTACAAGTTCCATGTAAACTATATTCCTAGCCTCTTAGTTAATCACAGTGACTTGTTTCAAGAAATAATCTGCAATCTTGATTGAATCATGAATTTGGACCATCAAGGCCCTCAGAGTTTGGTGCACTAGGTTCTCGGTAATCTTTGGTGGACCTTCCTTATATACAACTTTTAGGTGGTGGGGAGGTGGAGACAGTGGGAGAGGTTCATAACTGACTAGCCATTGATGGACTTTGGGTCAGTGGAGTGTCTGCTGTGGTGGTACAACAGTGTCTATCAAGGGCTACATTCTCATCTCTTAAAGCCATTCAGCAGTGTCAGTAGGTTATTTCTTGTGAGTCACATCAAATTTATTTGTATTTCTTTCCACCTGATTTGTAAAATTTATCAAGCTAGTTTTAAGATAAAAGTATCTTCAAACTTTAATTTATAAAAAAAAATTAAAACCAACAGTTCCTAAACCTTCATAGATATTTACTTCAGTACCTCATGTGACATTGAGAGCTCTAATAACCAATTCATTTCATTACTTTTATTTGTGTAAACTTGTTCTATTATCCAACTCTAAATTAACATATTGTACATATCTTTGTATAGGCATCTGCGCCCACAATTGTGTGAGTTCACAAATGATTAGTTTGATGAGTGTTAATTTATATCACTTGAATGAAAAAAAATGAGAAAGATTCCATTTTGTTGTTCAATTTAAGTTTTTACTTTTAGTAGTAATTACTGACTGTGTTTATGCATTATTATCTTAAATTTGTGTGTTTTATTTCATCTCAGTGATCTATGCTACCTTAGGGCATAAAACAATATTGAAGGCACTCAGCATTTTCATGTTATATAAATAAATTAATCAGTGGGCAAAATGAAGGCTATACCTTATAAAATTATTTGCATCTTATAAGCTTTTAATTTTGCTCTAGGAAATTCAACTTAGGACAACAGTTTGATTTATTAATGGCTCTATTAACACCCACAAATAGCAAAGTTTTCCTTGACAACTAAAATGCAAGCACTTTTACAAATACATTACCCCTATATACACAGCATTGATATATATATATGTATGCATATACATACACATATATAATCCCAATACATATATATATATATATACACACACACACATCAATTAAATGTGATTTTTTGGAATTAGCCCTTAGAAGTCCACATAAAGAGGGATGAAGTCTTCTATCATTTTGTCAATCTTACATTGCTTCATATAATGCCTTATACAGTTGTTATTAAAGGAATGTCTCTTGAATTGTTCTGACCATGGCTGGGAACATTGATTTTAGAGAATACAATATACCTTGCAATATAATATAATTACATATATAATATCATCTAGATTATGTAGAAAACCTAAAACTGAACAACAAAGAAACAAACAATTTGACTGAAAAACATGAGCAAATAATTTTTGTGGGTATTTCTTTAAAGAAGATATACCAAAGGCCAAGAAGCACATGAAGAGTTGCTCATCACTCATCATTAGAAAAATGCAAATCAAAACTACAATATGATACCACCTGACATGCATTAGGATGGCTACTACTATAAAAAAAAACCCAACAACAAACAAAATGACAAGTGTTGGTGAGGATATGCAGGAATTGCAACCCTGTGCACTGTTGATGGAACTATAAAAATAGAATGGTACAATCACTATGAAAAGAAATATAGCAGTTCATCAAAAAATTAAAAATAGAATTATATGATGCAACAAATCAACTTCTGGATATATATTAAAAATAACTGAAACATGGTCTCAAGGACATATTTGTATACCCATGTTCAGAACAGCATTATTCATAATAGCTCAAATGTGGAAGCAACCTGAGCATCCATTGGTTGGTGAATGGATAAGCAAAATGTGGTATATACAAAAGATGGAATGTTATTCAGTGTTACAAAGGAAGGAAATCTTGATATTTGCCATAACATAGCTGAAATTTGAAGACAATATACTAAGTTACATAAGTCAAATACAATAATACAAATATTATCTATTCCACTAATGCTTACACTAGTCAAAATCATAGAAATACCAAGTAAAATGATACCTTCCAGGGGCTGGGGTAGGGAGGAATGGGACTTATTCTTTAATGGATATAGCATTTCAGTTTTACAAGATGAAAGAGCTATGGATTAGAAAATCCATCAATATCATACACCACATTAACATAAAGAAGGACAAAAACCACATGATCATCTCCAGAGATGCTGAAAAAGCATTCAACAAACTTCATGATCCATTCATGGTAAAAACTCTCAACAAAATGGGTATAGAGGGCAAGCACCTCAACATAATAAAGGCCATATATGACAAACCCACAGCCAACATCATACTTGAGAGTGAGAACCTAAAGGCTTTCCCTTTATGATCAGGAACAAGAAAAAGATGCCCACTCTTCCCCCTTTTATTCAACATACTTGTGAAGGTCCTAGGCATGGCAATCAGACAACACAAAGAAAAATAGGCAAGAAAGAAGTTAAACTGTCCCTGTTTGCAGATGACATGATACTGTACATAAAAAACCCTAAAGAATCCACTCCAAAACTACTAGATCTAATATCTGAATTTAGCAAAGTTGCAGAATGCAAAATTCATACACAGAAATCTGTTGTTTTCCTATACATTAATGATGAACTAGCAGAAAGAGAAATCAGGAAAACAATTCCATTCATAATTGCATCAAAAAGCATAAAATACCTAGGAATAAACCTAACAAAGGAAGTGAAAGACTCTGAAAACTGCAAGACATTCATGAGAGAAATTAGAGAGGACACTAATAAATGGAAACACATCCAATGCTCATGGATAGGAAAAATTAATATTGTCAAAATGGCCATCATGCCTAAAGCAATCTACATATTCAGTGCAATCCCTATCAAAATACCAACAGAATTCTTCAATAAACTGGAACAAATAGTTCTCAAATTCATATGGAATGACAAAAGACCCCGAATAGCAAAAGCAATCCTGAGAAGGAAGAATAAAGCAGGGAAGATCTTGCTTCCAACTTCAAAATATACTACAAAGCCACAATAATCAAGACAATTTGGTGCTGGCACAAGAACAGACCCATAGACCAATGGAACAGACTAGAGAGCCCAGATACAAACCCAAGCATATATATATGGTCAATTAATATATGATAAAGAATCCATGGATATACAATGGGGAAATGACAGCCTCTTCAACAGCTGGTGTTGGCAAAACTGGACAGCTACATGCAAGAGAATGAACCTGAATTACTGTCTAATCCTATACACAAAAGTAAACTCAAAAGGGATCAAAGACCTGAATGTAAGTCATGAAACCATAAAACTCTTAGAAGAAAACATAGGCAAAAATCTCTTGAATAAAAGCATGAGCAAATTTTTCCTGAATGCATCTCCTTGGGCTAGGGGGAAAAAAAAAGAACAAATGGGACTACATCATGCTAAAAAGCTTCTGTACAGCAAAGAACACCATCAGCAGAGAACAAAAAGGCATCTGACCATATGGAGAATATATTTGTAAATGACATACCTGACAAGGGGTTAACATTCAAAATATATAAAGAACTCACATGCCTCAACACCCAAAAAGCAAATAACCCTGTTAAAAAATGGGTGGATGATATGAACAGACAATTCTCCAAAGAAGAAATTCAGATGGCCAACAGGCACATGAAAGGATGTTCCACATGGCTAATTATCAGGGAAATGCAAATTAAAACCACAATGAGATATCACCTCAAACCACTTAGGATGACCAACATAGAAAAGACTAGGAACAACAAATGCTGGGGAGAATGCAGAGAAAGAGGAACACTACTGTACTGCTGGTGGGAATGTAAACTAGTTCAGTCATTGTGGAAAACAGTATGGAGGTTCCTCAGATAACTAAAAATAGGAATACCTTTTGACCCAGGAATTCCACTCCTAGGAATTTACCCTAAGAATGTAGGATCCCAGTTTGAAAAAGACATGTGCATCCCTATGTTTATCACAGCACTATTTACAATAGCCAAGAATTGGAAGCAACCTAAGTGTGTCCACCAGTAGATGAATGGATAAAGAAGATGTGGTACATATACACATGGAATATTATTCAGCCATAGGAAGAAAACAAATCCTACCGTTTGCAACAACATGGATGGATCTAGAGGGTATTATGCTCAGTGAAATAAGCCAGGCAGAGAAAGACAAGTACCAAATGATTTTACTCATCTGTGGAGCATAAAAACAAAGAAAAAACTGTAGGAACAAAACAGCAGCAGACTCACAGAACCCAAGAATGGACTAACAGTTGCCAAAGGGAAAGGGACTGGGGAGGGTGGGTGGGAAGGTAGGGAGAAGGGGAATAAGGGGCATTACGATTAGCACACATAACATAGGTAGGGGCATGGGGAAAACAGTATATATAGCACAGAGAAGACAAGTAGTGACTCTATAGCATCTTACTTTTCTGATGGACAGGACTGTAATGGGGTATGTGGTGGGGACTTGATAATGGGGGGAATCTAGTAACCACAGTGTTGCTCATGTGATTGTATATTAATGATACCAAAATAAAAAGATCTCCACCCCATGCTCTGCCCAAAGGCAGGGATGGAGACGGACTTGCTGCATGCAGACTGCCCCAGAGGCAGATGTGATTCTAGCACTCTACCTGCCACCATGAAAATAAAGCTTTGTATAAACTCTTTCACCCCTAAAAAAAAAATGGGCAGAAGATATGAGCAGACAGTTCTCCAAAGAAGAAATTCAGATGGCCAACAGGCACATGAAAAGATGCTCTACATAGCTAATTTTCAGGGAAATGCAAATTAAAACCACAATGACATATCACCTCACATTAGTTTGAATGGCCAGCATGAAAAAGACTAAGAACAACAAACGCATTCAACAAACTTCAACATCCATTCATGGTAAAAACTCTCAACAAAATGAGTATAGAGGGCAAGCACCTCAACATAATAAAGGCCATATATAACAAAACCGCAGCCATATATCATACAAGATGCAGAGAAACGGGAACCCTCCTACACTGCTGGTGGGAATGTAAACTAGTTCAACCATTGTGGAAAGCAATATGGAAGTTCCTCAAAAAACTGAAAATAGAAATACTATTTGACCCAGGAATCCCACTCCTTGGAGTTTACCCAAAGAATGCAACTTCTCAGATTCAAAAAGACATATGCACCCCTATGTTTATTGAAGCACTATTTAGAATAGCCAAGATATGGAAGCAACCTAAGTGTCTATCAGTAGATGAATGGATAAAGAAGAGGTAGGGTATTATGCTAAGTGAAATAAGCCAGGCAGAGAAAGACAAGTACCAAATGATTTCCCTCCCTCATTTATGGAGTATAACAATGAAGCAAAACTGAAGGGACAAAACAGCAGCAAACTCATAAACTCCAAGAAGGGACTAGCGGTTATCAAAGGGGAGGGGTGGGGGAAGGTGGATGGGGAGGGAGGGAGAAGGGGATTGAGAGGTATTATGATTAGTACACATAGTGTGTAGGGGGCATCATGGAGAAGACAGTGTAGCACAGAAAGACAAGTAGTGACTCTTTGGCATCTTACTACACTAATGGACAGTGACTGCAGTGGGGTAGGGGGTTACTGGATAATACAGGTGAATGTAGTAACCACATTGTTTTTCATGTGAAACCTTCATAAGAGTGTATATAAATAATACCTTAACAACAACAACAAAAAAAGAGCTATGGAGATGGATGGTGGTGATAGTTGCACAACATTATGAATGTATTTAATAATGTTGACGGTACACTGAATGGTTATGATGGTAAAGTTTATGTTACCACAATAGAAAATTAAAAACATACACACAAAAATCAATTAATGTAATTCCCCATATTAACAAACTAAGCATGATTATAAATCATATAAAAATCACAATAACCAAAAAAATCTTCTTATAAAATCTAATATCCTTTCCTGATAAAACTCTCAGCAAAATTAAAATAAAAGGGAACCTTAACCTGCAAAAGCACATCTCAGAAAGCCTACAGAATACCTTCATGCATAATGATGAAAGACAATGTGTTTACCTTAAAGTTAGGAACAAGGATTGCCATTATCACTGTTACTATTCAATGTTGCAATAGGGTCTTTTGTTTGAGTCTTCATACTCATAACAGTGTTTTTCAAAAGAACTCATTTTAAAATTTGATGAATTTCAATTGATCAATTTCTTCTTTATAAAATGGGACTTCTATGCATGCCTAAAGATTTTGCCTATCTCAAGGCTTTATACTTTTAGGATTTGTATTTTAAATATACATCTATAATACAATCTGAGTTCAATTTTGTTTACAGAGAGATGGGGTCAAGGTTAATTTTTTTGTGAATGTATTTTAGAATGCTATTCTGATCTATTGTACTACTTGTGTCTTGATGCCAACACCACACTTATTATAATGTAACTTTATAATGAGTCTGTAAAATCAGTCTTTCTTCATTTTAAGTGTTTCTTTGGATATACTATATCCTTTGCATTTCCACATAAATTTCAAATCCACTTGTCAATTTCTCTTTTAGACAACTCTTTGGGATTTTGATTGAGGTCATATTGTTGATCAATTTGGAAAGAATTGACATAACAATGGTACCAAGTCTTCCTACCCATGAACATGGTATATCTCCACATTTATTTTGGTATTGTATAATTTTCTCAGCAGTCTTACAGTTTTCAATGCTCAAGTCTTTCACAACTTTTGTCTTATCTATTCCAAAGTATTTCATATTTTTGATCCTATTGTAAGTGGTATTGTTTTTCATTTCAAACAATTTCTGGTTGTTCATTTCTACTGAATAGAAAAACAGTTGATTTTTGTATATTGATCTTGAATTTTCCAACATGCAAAACTCAACTATTTGATGTGTTAGCTTTTTTTTTATATTTCATCTAATTTTCGACAAAAACATTGTCTTCAAATAAAGGGAGTTTTTCTTCTTTCTTTTAAATATGGATGTCTTTTATTTCTTTTCCTTGCCTTTTTGCACTGGCTAGAACCTCCAATAAACACTGAATAAAATTGGTGAAAGGGCCTATCTTTGCCTTGTTACTAATATTAATGTATTTAGTTATTCATCATTACATATGTAGTTAGTTGTAGGGTTTTCATAGATGCCATTGTCAGGTTGAGGAAATTCTCTTCTATTCTTATTTTGTTGAAAGTTTTTTATCATGAAAGATGTAGGATTTTGCCATATGCTCTTCCTGCATATATTGAGATGAAAACATAATTTTTCTCTTTTTAAGTTACTTTTTTCTGCAGCAACTGATTTTTTAATATTAAGCTAACCTTTCATTCTTAGGATAAACCCTATTTGGTCATGTTTGACTGTTTCTTTAAAAGTGAAACATACACCTACTAAACAACTGAGCCACTCTACCTTTAGGTGTTTATCCAAGTGAAATGAATGCATATTTCATACAAAACATACCTAACAGCAGACTTGTACCTAGGAATATATTTTTTAAGCTCTCAAAATTCAACAATAAGAAAAATAAGTACTATCAAAAACATGAGTAAAAGGCCTGAGTTGATACTTCACTCAAGAAGATATACAGATGGAAATTAAGTTTGTTAAAAGATACATAACCATTAGGAAAACACAAATTAAAACCACAATAAAATGACATTATACACCTGTTAGAACTGCAGAAACAAAAAGTGTATTCAATGCCAAATGTTAATGAGGATGCAAAGACATGAGAGATTTCACACATAGCTGGTTGGAGTATAATATGTATAGGTATGTACAAATGTATACTATAAAAGTACTATAGAAAAACTGGGAATTTTTATTGAATTTAAACATGTGTTTATCATATTACCCAGAATTTCTACTCATCATTGATTACCCAGGAAGAAAAAATAACTTATGTTCACAAAAATACATGATAGATAGGAATGCTTGGGTGTAATTTCCAAAAACTGGAAACAACTCAGGTGTCTTCCAATTTGTGAATGGATAAAGACACTGTGATGCATCCATACAATGAATATTAAAATTTAGTATAAATGGAACAAAGTGTTGATTCATACAACACTGAATGAATCTCAAATTCACTTTGCTTAGTGAAAAATATGAGAATGAAAAGATCACATATTATATAGTTTGATTGGTATGGCATTCTGGAAAAGGCAAACATACAGTAAATCACAGAGCACACTGGTGGCTAAGATTTGGGTGTTACAGGAGAAGTTGATTATAAAGAAGCAGTGGAGGAAATTTTTGGGAGTGGTAGAACTGTCCTATACTGTTATGGTGGTGAATAAAATTTATTCATTTATCAAGCCCATAGAACTATCACACATTTTTCCAAATGATTGCACCATTTTATATTCTTACCAGCAGTGTATGAAGTTTCTGATTTCTCAACATCCTCATCAACACTTGTTATCTGACTTCCTGATTATAGCCATCCTAATGATGTGAAGTGGTATCTTATTGTAGTTTGATTTGCATTTTCTTAATAATTAATGATATTGAAAGTCCTTTTATGTGCTTATTGTGATTCATACATGAGAAGTGTGTTCTTGAGTGACTATTAACAAAATTTATTCTCTTCCCCATAAATATATTGTAAATACAACTCCCTATCATTACATAAAAATCTAGTAAGAAAGAACTAAATATTCATTCTGATCACCACACTTGTCCAAAAAGTAATTGGAAGATATTTCAAGGTTAAAGGATATATGGGAAAAAAACTATATATAAAATCATATAATCACACCAAATATGGTAAAAGCACAGGGGATAGAGAAAATAATATCAGCATCTGGAACTTTTTATAATAAGACACAAATTGGGATGATTCAACAGTATGGGAAGAACTTATATCTGAAGACACTATTCAAATGTTCATCATTCTTCCTTAGAGTAGTATTTATTCACTTAGTTTATTAGTATATGTGGAGTGGCTAGGATCTCAATTTTTGTTGAACTCTGAATATTATTATGCAAAGGCTCATAAAAGTGTGCTTTATGTTGGTTAAAATTTATTTGCATATCATGCATTTTTCCAATCATGTCTCCTATTGACAAAAGATTTTTTCCTCAAGGGAATGTTTAGAAGCTGTGTCTTCAGCTTTTAATAGAAAAAATCAGTATGCCACTCAAATCATTTAATATATTTTCAGTCCTCCCAATTCAGACCAAAGAATGGGAAAAAAATCAAATAACACTGAATATGATCAATTTCTTTTTCTCTTCAGTGTAAATATAAAGTCCAAGTCACACAGAGAGAAGTTATAGTAGAGACAGATATTAATATGTGCAGGTAAGTCTTCTGACTGCTGAAAGGAATAAATAATTGTGAAAAATGGAGGTCAGCTTTAAAAGATTGTCTATAAATAAGGGATTATAGATTATACTAAGGCGTTTCATAGAAATATTTTTGTTTTGTTTTGTTTTTAAAGAGAATAAACTGATACAAGATTCTTTAGGGTTACTAATAAAGCTGTAGGATGATCCCAGGAATTACTGTAACCAGTGCTTGATCACTATTTGGGATTAACATGAGCATACCTTAAAAAACTGCACAATGTGTTATGGGTATCTTCAGGTTAAAAACTTCCATGTTTTATACATGTTGCAGACAAGAGTTAGGACCAAGATCCCTCTCAATTGCCTCCAAAGTTCAAACTGGTTCATCTTGTGCTAGTGTAGTCTTTCATTATCCACAAATATCTCATAGAAATCAATATTCATCCAAGAAAATGAAGATATTGCTGAAAAACCTTTGGATATCAAATAGCCAAGATTTCTCTAATTTACTTTAAAACCTGTATACCTTATGGTAATGGGGCTGATGTCCATCTAGTGTATAAACTGGTATCATTCTCTTAAAGCTAAAAAAGAATTTCTTTGAAGAAGGAACACAAAACCTCAGTAATAACAAACAAAAATTCAGTAAATAAACAGGAATGTTATCTCAAAGTTATAAATGAATACTTTCTTTAGAAATATAGCAATTAAAATTGATTAATTTATTCATTCACTTCTTTCAACTATACTTATTGACTGCCTAGCTTGTTTCAGGAATTATTTGAGGTGCTGGGTACACAAATTAAAAATTTCCACCATCATGGAGTATGTTTTAACAAAGAAAAAAATATATATATATATATAAATAAACTATAGTGTTACATAATGATAGAAGCTATGGAAAAGTAAAGCAAGACAAAGAGGAAAAGGAGAAGGATTCTCTTACCACAAATATTTACTTAATGTTTAATCCTAGTCCTTCTAAAACCATCCATGAAGCCATGGATCTTAGATGTTGATGTAATTCACAGATGAATATTACAGGTAGTCTAACCTTTATTTTTAGAAGCATTTGCTGATCATGCCTAGGTTTAGTTACTGTTTATGTGTCCAAATTTATAAGCCAATAGTTAGAATTTTGTTAACTTAGTTAAAATAACTAGAAGTTTGCCCAGGGAAGATGAGGACAAGGTGCCAGGTGACTAAGGAAATAATATTTATGATGTTTACTAGCTCATTTTTTTCTATTTTGACAAAGTTAAAATAATGACAAAGTTTTTTCCAAATAGCTTAAGTGCTATTCTTAAAATTTTTTTAATTCTTAAATAGAAATATTTTCAGAACATCAATATCCATCTTAACAAATTATTGAAAAGTGAACACCACTCAGATAAAAAAAGATTATTGCTAGTCCCCAGAAGTTCCCATGTACCCCAATACTGTCACTCTCTGAGTTAACCAGTATTCTGATTTTTATGATTTCATTAAATAAGTAAAAATTCCTATACAAGAGAATTAATATTGCTTTAGTGTTATCAGAGATTTTTAAATTTGCCATTCTAATGACTATTTAGGAGAATTCATGAAATCTATTGAGCAATTTGAAGAGAGTTGATATCATTATACTAGTGAATCCTCTAGCTCATAAATCAGGTATATCTCTCAAATTGTTTGACTACTTTATATCTCTCGATTAAATTTTGTAGCTTTCCTCATAGATATTTTGCACATTTTATGTTGGGCTTATTTCAAGGTACTTTATATTCTTGATGCTAGTATTCTTTTATTTGAAGTCTTTTAATTGTTGCCAGTATACAAAGAGAAAACTGACTTTTGTGTATTAATGTTGTATACAGAAAACTTGTGGGAGTTTCTTATGAATCTTATATTTTATTTTTAGATTATTTTGGATTTTCTGTATACATATAATATCTTCTGTGAAGGTTTTCTTCATCGTTTTAATCCTTAGGTATGTGTGGGTTATATATGTATGTATGTATTATCTTCCTGCATTGGTTAGATCCTCTAGTGCAGTTTTGCATAAAACAGTAGTAGAATTTTTTTCTCACTCCAAGTTTCCAAGGGACAGCTTTCAACATTTACAATTAAACTTATTTTATAGATAATCATCATCAGATTAGGATTCTTTTTTTCGTACTTTGATGAGGGTTTTTATTTTTAGTACATATTAATTTTTACCAATTGCTTTGTCTTCCTCTATGAGCACATAGAGGTTTTTTAGCTTTTATTAGTTACATTGTTACTTTGCTTTTTTTTAATATGAAAAGTCTGTATTCATAGGAAAACTTCCAATTTGCTCGTGATGCTATCCTATTTTGATATTGCTGGGATCAATTTTTAGTTTACTGGTGATTTTGATATCAAGGTATTATTGTAATGTCACAAAACATGTTGGGGAATACAACCTTGTTTTCTATTCCTTGGTGAGTTTTGTATAATATTGGAGATATTTTTACCATATATGTTAAGTATGAATCATTGATGAAACCATCTGGGTCTGGAATTTTCTTAGTAGTAAGGTTTAAATTAACAATGCAATTTATTTAATACTGATAGAACTAGTAAGGGACTTTGTTTGTTAGTTTCTTGTGTCACTTTTAGTAGCTGTTTTTCAGAGAATTTGTTCATTTAGATTTTCTCTTTTTTGCATAAAGCTTATCAGATCTATTAATAAATTTTAACTTTTGCAGTATCTATTGTAATGTTTTGCTTTTCATTCTAGATAATGGGAGATTGTACCTTCTCTGTTTCTTTTTTCTTTTCTTCTTTTAGTTGAGGTGTTGTTGACAGACAATCTTATATTAGTTTCAGGTGTACAACATAGGCAACATAGTGATTCAACATTTATGTACATTATGAAGTGATCACCACAATAAATCTAGCTTCTATCTGTTACCATACAAAGTTGTTACATATTATTAACTATATTCTTTATACTATAATTTGTATCCCCATGGCTCACTTATTTTATAAGGGAAGCTTGTACCTTTTAATCCTTCCCCTATTTTGCCATCCCCCAACCCCTCTCTCCTCTGGCAGCCACTGTTTGGTTTCTATATCCATGTGTATTTATATTTTGTTTTGTCTGCTCATTTGTTTTGTTTTCAAGATTCAACATGTAAGTGAAATCATATGTTATTTGTCATTATTTTACTTAGCATAATACCCTCTTGGTCCATCTATGTTGTTACAAATAGGAAAATTTTATTCTTTTTTATAGCTAAGTAATATATTATTGTATATATACATACCACATCTTATTTATCCATTTATGTAGCAATGGATATTTAAGGTTGTTTCCGTATCTTGGCTATTGAAAATAATGCTACAGTGAACATAGAGGTACATACATCTTTTAAAATTAATGTGTTTTTTCTTTGAATAAATACCCAGAAGTGGAATTACTGGAACATATGGTAGTTCTTTTTTAATTTTCTTGAAGACCCTCAATACTGTTTTCCAGAGCAGCTGCACCATTTTGCATTTGTACCAACAGTGCATCAGGATTCCCTTTTCCCCACATTTTTGCTAACACATGTTATTTGTTGTCTTTTGGGTATTATCCATCTGACTGGTGTGAGGTGATATCTCATTGTGGTTTTTATTTGTCTTTCCCTGATAATTAGTCATGCTGAACATCTTTTAATGTGTCTGTTGGCCATTTGTATGTCTTCTTTGGAGAACTGTATTCATGTCATCTGTCTATTTTTTAACTGGATTGTTTGTTTTTTTTGATATTGGCCTGTGTGAGTTCTTTATATATTTTGGATGTTAATCCTTTGTCAGTTATATCATTTGCACATATCTTCTTCTGTTCGGTAGGTTGCCTTTTCATTTTGTTGATAATTTCCTTTGCTATGCAGAAACATTTTAGTTTGATGTAGTCCCATTTGTTTCTTTTTCTTTTGTTACCTTTGAGAAGACAGATCAAAAAAACTACTGCTCAGACAGATGTCTAAGAACTTACTACTTATGTTTTATTCTCGTAACTTTATGATTTCACTTTGACATTTAAGCCTTTAATCCATTTTGAGTTTATTTTTGTATGTAAGAAAGTGGTCCAATTTCATTCCTTTGCATGTAGTTGTCCAGTTTTTTCAATAACATTTATCTTTTCCCCATTGTATGTTCTTGCCTCTTTTGTTGAAGGATAATTGACTGTATAAACATGGGTTTATTTCTGGAAGCTTTATTTTGTTCCATTGATCTATATGTCTAATTTTTGTGCCAATTCCATGCTGCTTTAACCACTATAACTTTGTCATATAGTTTGAAATCAGGAGGCAGGCATACTACCTCCAACTTTGTTTTTTCTCAAGATTGATTGGATGATTCAGGACCTTTTGTGATTCTGTATAGATTTTTAATTTATTTATTCTAGTTGAAAAATGGCATTGATATTTAGATGGGGATTGAATTAAATCTGTAAGTTGCTTTGGGTAGTATGGACATTTTAACAATATTCATTCAATCCATGAGCATGGTATAGCTTTCTATTTATATGTGTCATCTTCAATTTCTTTTATCAATGGTATAGTTTTCAGAGTACACATATTTTGGTACCTTAGTTAAATTTATCCTATGTATTTTATTTCTTTTGATGTAGTTGTGAATAGTATTGTTTCCTTAATTTCACTTTACTGAATTTATTTATTAGTTCTAACAGTTTTTTTGTGTGTGGATTCTTTAGGGCTCTCTGTATATATGTCATCTTCAAATAGTGAGTTTTACTTCTTTTTAAATTTGGATGTTTTTTATTTCTCTCTTGTCTGGTTGCTCTGGCTAGGGTGTCCAATGTTGAATAAAAGTGGTGAGAGTGGGCATCCTTGTCTTGTTCCTGAATTTTTAGGAAAAACTTTTAGCTTTTCACCATTGAGTATGATGTTACTGTGGGTTCATCATATATGGCTTTTATTATGTTGAGTAATGTTCCATCTATACATGCTTTGTTGACAGTTTTTATTATGAAGGGATGACAAATTTTATCAAATGCTTTTTATGCCTCTATTGATATGATCATATGATTTTATCTTTTTTTTCTTAATGTAGTATATCACATTAAGAAAACTGACAGATTTACAGATATTAAAACATCCTTGAATCCCTTCAATAAATACCTTTTGATCATAGTATATTACTGTTGAATTCAGTTTACTAATATTTTGTTTAAGATTTTTGCATCAATGTTCATCAGGGATATTGGCCTATAATTTCCTTTTTTTGTGCTGTCCTTGTCTGGTTTTGGTAAAAGGATACAGCTGGTCTCGTAGAATGAGATGGGAATATACCTTCCTCTTCAATTTTTGCAGTGTTTTGAGGATACGGATTAACTCTTTAAATTTTTGGTAGAATTCAACTATAAAGCCATCTGTTCCTGGACTTTTGTTTTTTTGGAAGGCTTTTGGTTAATTATTCAATTTCATTACTTGTAATTGGTCTGTTCAGATTTTTTCTTCCTTTTTGATTTAGTCTTGGAAGTTTGTATATTTTCAGGGATTTATCCATTTCTTCTAGGTTGTCACAGTTATTGTCATGTAATTATAGTATTTTTCTTATGATCCTTTGTATTATTATGGTGTAAATTCTCTTTCATTTATTATTTTATTTATGTGGGACCTCACTTTTTTATGATGAGTCTGACTAATGCTTTGTTAGTTTTGTTTATCTTTTCAAATAATTAACTCTTTATTTCATTGATCCTTTCTACTGTTTTTTTTTAAGTCTATAATTTATTTCTGCTCTGATCTTTATTATTTCCTTCCTTCTACTAACTTTGGGCTTTGTTCTTAATTCCTTTAGGTGTAGGGTTAGATTGTTTATTTCTTGTTTCTTGAGGTGGGCTTATATAGCTCTAAACTTCCATTTAGAACTGCTTTTGCTGCATTCCATAGATTTTGGGCTGTTGTGTTTCCATTTTCATTTGTCTCTAGGTATTTTCTTTATTGACCCATTGGTTGCTTAGTAACATGTTGTTTAGCCTCCATGTGTTTATTTTTTTCCCCAGTTTCTTTATTGTAAGTGATTTCTGGTTGTAGTTGGAAAAGATGCTTGCTATAATTTCAGTCTTTTTAAGTTTATTGAGATTTGTTTTCTGACCTAACATGTGATCTATCCTGGAAAATATCTCATGGGCATTTAAAAAGAATGTGTATTCTGCTGTTTTTGGATGGAATGTTCTGTATGTATTTACTAATTCTATCTGGTTTAATAAGTCATTTAAGACTGTTTCCTTATCAATTTTCTGTCTGAATTGTCTATGCATTGATGTAAATGGGGAGTTAAAGTCCCCTATTATTATTATATTACAATCACTTTCTCTTTATGTCTGTTAATATTTGCTTTGTATATTTAGGTGATCCTATGAGAGCATAGATATTTACAAGTGTTATATCATCTTCTTAGATTGATCTCTTTATCATTGTATAATGCCCTTGTCTCTTTTTGCAATCTTTGTTATAAAGTGATATAAATATTGCTACCCCAGCTTTCTTTTTATTATCATTTGCATGGAATGCAGTTTTCCAGCTCTTCACTTTCAGTCTGTGTGTGTAGATTTGAAGTGAATCTCTTATATGCAGCATATAGATGGGTCTTCTTTTATTTTGTTTATTTTTTTTAAGTCCATTCAGCCACTCTACGTTTTTTGATTGGAATATTTAATCCATTTATACTTAAGGTAATTGTTGATTAACATTCACTTATTGGCATTTTGTTGATTGTTTTCTAGTTGTTTTGTAGTTCTTTTCTGTCCTTTTCTCCATCTCCTGCTCCCTTTCCATATGATTTGGTAACTTACCTTGGTGTTCTGTTTGTATTCCTCTCTATTTTTTGTGTGTCTGTTATAGCTATTTGGTTTGTGGTTAACATAAAGTTCAGTTCACATATAACATTTTATATGTATAGCAGTCTATTTTAAGTTGATGGTCACTTAAGTTCAATTATGTTCTTCAAGTGCTACAGTTTTACTCCCTCTCTCACTACATTTTATGTTTTTGATGTCTTCTTTTATACTTTACTATTCTGTGTATCACTTGACTAATTATTATAGGTTTAGATAATTTCACTGATTTTTTTTAACCAAGTACTAACTATATAGGTGGTTGATCCAGTACCTTTGCTGTATGTTTACCTTTACCAATGAGATTTTTTCTTTCATAATTTTGTTATTTTGAGTTATAGCCCTTTTTTCCACTTAAGATAATCCCTTAACATTTCTTGTAAGGCTGGTTTGGTGTTGATGACCAACTTTAGCTTTTGTTTTTCTGTGAAACTACTTATCTCTTCTTCAATTCTGAATGATAACTTTGTCAGGTAAAGTATTCTTTGTTATAAATTTTTTCCTTTTAAGTCTTTGAATATATTTTACCACTGTCCTCTGGACTGTAAAGTTTCTACTGAAAAATCACCTGATAGTTTTATGGAGTTTCCCTTGTACATAACTAGTTCTTTTTCTCTTGCTGTTCTTAAGATTCTCCTTGCCTTTAACTGATGCCAGTTTGAATATGAGTGTCATAGTGTGAGTCACTCTGGGTTCATCTTATTTGGAATTCTCTGTGCTTCTAGGAATTGGGTGTGCATCCTTGTCCAGATTATGGAGGTTTCAGGCCATTATTTTGTCAAATAAATTTTCCGTCCCTTTCTCTCTCTCATCTTCATTTGGGACTCCTATAATGTAAATGTTATTATGGTTGCTGTTGGCACAAAAATCCCTTAAACTATCCCAATTTTTAAAAAATCCTTTTTTCTTTTTGTTCTTCCAGTTGGGTGATTTCCACTGCCCTATCTTCCAGATTGCTGATCTATTATTTTACATTATATCATCTGCTGTTGATTCTTCCAGTGTATTTTTCTTTACAGTTATTGTGTTCTTCAGCTCTATCTTTTTTTTTTTTTTTACATTTTCTCTCTTTTGTTGAAGTTCTCACTGTGTTCATCCATTCTTCTCATGAGCTCAGTGAATATATTTATGACCATTACTTTGAACTGTTTATCAGGTAGATTTCCATTTCACTTAGTTCTTTTCCTGAGATTTTTGTCTTATTCTTTTATTTGGAACATATTCTTCTGTCTCCAAATTTCACCTAACACTCTGTTTCTATGTATTAGGCATATCAGCTACATGTCCTGGTCTTGAAGGAGTGACTTTAGGCAGAAAGTTACCTGTGAGGCCCACTGAAGCAAAACCCATGGTCACCTGAGCAGGTGCTCCAGGAGAGATCCCTGTGTGAACTGTGTGCACCATCCTGATGTGGCTGGGTTGTAACTGGTGCAGACTCACTGATGTGTGGAGCTGTTTCTAGAAGTGGGTGTCTACAAGGTCCAGCTGCATGTACTGTGGCATGTGGTGAGTGATGCAGGCCCCCAGTCCATCTGGCTGACATATCAACTGCAACTGTTGTGGGTGTGCTAATGTGCAGGGTTGAAACCCAGCATTATTGACTGTAAGGCCTGAATATAACTGTGGGCACACTGGTGTATGGGGCAGGCCTCCAGCATGGCTTGCTGCAAGGTCTGGCTATTACTGTTGTGGGTATTCTAGTATGCAGGCTTGGCCCTACAGGCAAGGCAGGGATGCTTGGGAATGGCTCCAGTTTTGGCTGAGGGCATCTTTTGGGAGTAGTGGAGTCTCAAGGCACTCGGGAGGGGATCTGTCATCCACTGAAGGCACCCACCATGTGTGGCAGAATGGCAAGCCACTTGGGATCTAGCTTCATGCTGTCCAAGTGAACCCACTGGAAGTGCTCTGGCCGCAAGCCACTTCACAGGGGCCCTGGGCTATGTGGGCTGATTGGGTGGGGTTAGTCCCCAGAGGAATTCTAGGGTGGGGTGAGCAGTGTCAGCATAGTAGATGGATAGTGTCAAAAATAGTGCTTGACAGCATTGGTCCAGCAAGGTAAAAGGGAAATGACAAAAATAAATGGTACCCACCAGTGTTTCTGTGCCCAGAAAACATTCTAACAGAATCCTGGACATGTGGCACATGCCCTGAAATTAGTAAACATCTCATTCGTGTGTAACTCTGGCAATTTTCAAACTGCTGCCTCTCTGCTGGGACTTGGAGTGAGTGAGATTGTGTGCACTTCAAGAGCAGAGTCTCAGTTTCCACAGCCCTACAGCTTGCCTGGACATAAAGCCCCATTGGTTTACAAAGCCAAATGTTGTGGGGGCACATCTTCCCCATTCAGATCCCCTGGGCTGTGGAGCCCAATGTGGTGCTCAGACTCCTCATTCCTCAGAACAGGCCTCTATGGGTTGTAATATGCCTTCCACTGCTGGGTAGCCATGCTAGGTGTGGGGTCCTGACTAGGCCATGTCTCCACCCCTCCTACCCATCTCAGTGGGCCTTTTTCTTTATATCTCTAGTTGGGTGTGATCTGTTGTGCTAGTCTTCCATTTGTTTTCAGAGACAGTTATTCTATGTGCAGTTGTAGATTTTGGTATGATTGTGTGAAGAGGTAAGCTCAGGATCTTCTTACTTTGCCATATTGATCCTTCTCCTCTTTTTAATTTCTTTTAATTAGTCTTAACTTGATATTTGTTAACTTTTGTAAATGTCTTCAAACGAATACTGTATGTTTTCTACTTTTTTTCTTTTATATTTATTATTTCCTTCCTTCTGTACTCTTTCGGTTTAATTTCATGACTTATGGAAATTGAGATTTAGATAATTAAATTTAGCCTTTATTGTCCTTAGTATGTACATTGAAGGATGCAAAATTATCTTCAATTATTGTTTACTTTGAAAGTTATAAAACAGTATGTATTATTATTTATATCATTCAAATTAAAAAATATTAAAAAATGTTTCAATGTGACTTGTTTTCAGATCCATGGTTTAGAATTATATGTCTTAATTTCCAAATAAATGAGAATTGCAAGTTGTCCTTTTAAATGTTGATTCCTTTCTTCATATCATATATGGTGTCAGTCCTCTGAAGTGTATTGATTTTTGCTTTATGTTCCAATTTATGGTCTGTTTTAGTAAATGTTTCATGTGTCCTTAAAAAGAATGATTTATTCCTCAGTTGTTAAAAGGAGAATTTTAAAATATAGCAATGCTTTTCAAGCTGTCTGTAGTGCAGGACTAGATTATTTGCATAGAAGGACCAGACTTTAAAATTTCAAATCTATTACGAACCAATGATTGTGTGAAATACAATAAAAATGAATTTTTAGAAAAATGAAGTAGAAAAAATAACATAAAATATGAGCTCAGAATTTTTATTATTAGATTTAAAAAAACAAAATTTCTCTCATTAAATGTCTTTAAAGTGTTCTAAACACTCTCTCTCAATTTCTGTACTTATCTTGTGTAGAAAATATACTTTGTAGACCTGCACCACTCTGATACACTGATCACTGTTCAAATAGCACTGTCCTACATCTCATTTAGTCTAATGTAGTCATTGTATTGTTTATATCTACTATATTCTCATTGATATTTTGTCACAGACTGTCAATTCCTGAAAGAGGTGCTTAAAAATCTACTCTGATTATAGGTGTGTCTTTATCTCCTTTCTGTTCTCTTTGTTGTGCATTATGTAAGTTCCAGCTGTTATTAGGTATGTAGATGTTTAGGACTGCTTATATTCCTTATGAATTGAAATAATGCTATTACTTTAAAATGTAGCCTTCCCATTTTTAATAGATCTATGCAAGTATTCTTTTACTGTCTTTTTATATATTTATGTTTAGGCATATATATATATAATGTATTCATTTATATGTATTTTACTTATGTTTTAGAAATGATCTCTCTTAACTAGAACATATAATCCTTCCATATTTAATGTAATTATATTTGTATACATAGCATATATAAATGCATGTATATGTCTCTGTGTATATGTATCTTATGTTGCATTTTATATTTGTCCCATAGCCAATATTCCTTTTGTCTCCTTTATCACTACTTTTGGATTCATTTTTTTCTTTTCTCCTATTTGTTTTTGAGTTACATACTGTTTTACTATTCTTTTAGTAGTTATCCCAGAAATTACATTATGCATTATTATATTATACTTATTCTAGTGTAATATTAATTAATGATTTTAACTTTTTCCCAGACCAGGCAAGGAACTTAGAATAATTTAATTTGACACTTCTGCTAATTTGATTGTGCATTTTAATTAGCTGTCTCTACCTCTCAGTAGCTAGCTATGTATCTATATTTATGTCTATGTACTTTAAAAGATTCTGTTTGGTAAAATCAAAATTTACTTAGGTCTGCAAATACATTTACCATTTTATTTTCTCTTCAGTTATTCCCATATTTATTATCTTTCCTCTAGCATTGTTTCCTTATATTTGAAGAACATCTTCTGGAATTTCCTTTATTGTAGGTCAGCAGTAGTTAACACATTCAATTATTTGTGGGTGTATGTGTGTGTATTTGATCTTCATTTTTTAAGAATATTACACGTATGTTTAGTTTTTGCCTTAGTACATTGAAGATGCTATTCTGTTGTCATCTGACTTCCTTTGCTGTTGTTAAATAGTCACTCATCAATATGATGGTGAACCTTTGTAGATATATTTTCTCCCCCTGGTTGAATGTCATATTTCCTTCTCCCTTTGGTGTTTTGCAATGGTTTTTATTTGTCCTGCTTGTGATTCATTGTGATTCTTGAACCTGTAGATTGATTTTTTTATCCATTTTGGAAAATTCTCAATTTAAATTTTTAAATAGTCTCCTGTTTCATTCTCTCTTGTCTTACGGGACTCCAATCACAAGAATATTTTATTTTTTCACTGTATTTTCTATACTTCTATCTACCATTCTGTATTTTCCATTTATCTGTGTCTTGGCATTTCCTTCTTGATGTTTTCTTTTTGCTGATTTGATTCTATTGTTTATTAAATAGTTCCTAATCTGAATATATTTTTAGCTTTAAAATTTTAAATCCATTTTCAAATCTGCAATGTCATTAAATAAATGTATATCTTCTCAAATATCTCCTAATCTTTGAATTTGTGCTGGACATTGTAAGAAAACTATATCTAGAAATAATCTGAGGACTAGTAAGATGTTAATATCTTCTGAAAATGATTTTCTACAATTTTTCTAGGTGCTTGAGAGCCCTCAGGAATCTAGAATCACTTTAATCCAAATTCAAGATTTGACCAACTAGGTAACTGAAAGCAGGGCTATAGTCTGTAGAAGGGCTGATTTATTTACAGTTCATCTTTTCTACCGATCAGCACAATGTAGAGGAAAATGTAGCTGATTCCCAGTCATGACGGTGCCATTAATCTGACTTCTGTTTTAATAGGCTAATTATGTTAAGAATATAGCTCGGCTTCTTAGTGCTGTCTTCAGTACTGGAAAAATCAATAACTTCCAGACTCATCTCTCTAGATTTCCATCCTTTCCATGATCTCAGCTTGCTAATTTCTTGGTATCTTTGTAAACTTTTGATGTTTTTATGACAATGTTATTTTCTTTTCTCTTTTAGACTTGAAAAATATTTCACAAAGCATTTTTAGTTATCTTTTACATGAGGGCTGGCATAAATTGCCTAGTCTACCTTTCTCAGCATTAAAGGACCAAGAATGAAAATTTATGCACAAATATTTTGATTAACTGTAATAATAACTACTTCTCCTTAGGGCTTGATATGTATATCAAGCCTTGTGCTAAAAAGTACTCACATAAAGGCATACCTCATTTTATTGTGCTTCATTTTATTATGATTCACAGATATTGAACTTTTTACAAATTGAAGGTTTATGGCAATCCTGTAGCAAGCAATTCTATTGGTATCATATTTCTGATAGTGTTTTGCTCCCTAATATCTCTGTCACATTTTGTAATTCTCACAATCTTTCAAACTTTTATTATGAGTGTATTGGCTCTGGTGATCTGTGATCAGTGATCTTTGATGTCATGCTTACAGTTGTTTTGGAGTGCCAGTAATCATGCCCATGTAAGATAGTGACCTTCATTGATACATGTTTTATGCATTTTGACTACTCCGCCAACAAGAAATTCCTCCATCCCTCTTCCTTTCCTCAGGCCTCTCTATTCCCTCTCTATTCCCAATATTGAAATTAGACCAGCTAATAACCCTATGATGGCCTCCAAGTGTTCAAGTGAAAGGAAGAATCTCATGTCTTTCACTTTAAATCAAAAGCAAGAAATGATTAAGGTTTGTAAGGAAGGCATGTTGAAAGCAGAGACGGGCCAAAAGCTAGGCCTCTTATGCCAAACAGCGAAGTTGTGAGTAGAAAGGAAAAGTTCTTGAAGGAAATTACAAGAGCTACTCCAGTAAACACAGACAAATGAGAAGAAAGTGAAACAGCTTTTTGCTGATATGGAGAAAGTTTTAGTGGCCTGGATAGAAGGTTACACTAGCCACAACACTCCTTTAAGCCAAAGCTCAATATTTTGAGCCCAATGTTGGGACTAACTGCTCAGAAAAAAAATATCCTTTCAAGATATTTATGCTCATTGGCCACACACCTGGTCACCCAAGAGCTCTGATGAACATGTACAAGATTAATGTGGTTTTCATGCCTGCTAACATAACATAGATTTCATTCTTCAAATATTTCAGCATAGCTTCTGTTACAATATGGATTTCAAATATCAACAGTAGCAGGAGTTCGGAAGAAGTTGATTCCAACCCTAATAGGTGACTTTGGGGCTTCAGGACTTCAGTGGAGGAAGTAACTGCAGATGTGGTAAAAATAGCAAGAGAACTAGAATTATAAGTGGAGCCTGAAGATGTCACTTAATTGTTGCAATCTCACAATAAAACTATCAGATGAGCAATTGGTTCTTATGGATGAGCAAAAAGACTATTTTCCTGAGATAGCAACTATTCCTGAGGAGGATGCTGTGAAGACTTGAAATGACAACAAAATATTTAGAATATTATATAAACTTAGTTGATAAAGCAGTGGGAAGCTTTGAGAGTACTGAGTAAAATTTTAAAAGAAGTTCTACTGTGGGTAAAATGTTACCAAACAACATTACACGATATAGAGAAATTGTTCATGAAAGAAGAGGCAACCTTATTGTTGTCTTATTTTAAGTAATTGCCACAGCCCAGCATTCAGCAACCATAACCCTGACTAGCCATCAGCCATCAGCACTGGGGCAATATCCCCCACCAAAAAATGTGTGACTCACTGAAAGCTCAGAAGATGGTTAGCATTTTTTGCAATAAAATATTTTAATTAAGATACGTATGGGGTTTTTTTTGTACATTTTTTTTGGACTTAAGCTATTACACAATTAATAGACTAGAGTGTAAACATGACTTTTATATGTAGTAGGAAACCAAAAAATTTCTTTGACTTACTTTATTGTGATAATGACTTTGTTGTGATTTTGTGGAACCAAACCTACAATATACCCAAGATATGCTTACAAATGATTTTATTTAAACCTCAGTTCAGTGCCCTGTGAGGGATTTTGTCATATTAATTTTGTGATATTAAAACAGAGGCTCATAAAGGGGAAATGCTTTGGCCAAGATCACATAGCTTCTTAAAAGGAGAGCCAGTATTAGAGCTCACACATGTCTAGCATAAAAATATGGGCCTTTCCCTACATATTGTGATTCTTACTCTGAAGTATAAGTCTGTTTTGATGTTATTTGTCCAAAGTTGTATGTATGTTTCTTTCACTCAATAAACACTTGTGAAGCAGTCAATTTTGATGCAGTATAATGTTAAATTAAAATGTAGTGAGCCCTTGTATTAGCTCCATAATTTTATCTGATATTTTAAAACAATATAGTGGGTCTTAAGAGTTGTTAAGTGAATGTATCACATGATATTTTAATACTGTAGTGGCATATAAGTGATTAGCACATAATTATTTGTAAAATCTTGGATTCACAAGACCCCTTCATATTTCTTATTATCATACAACAATGATGCATAGAACATTTTATATTTTGGAACACACCAGAAGCTCAAGAATTCAGTTATTAGTTGAAATCAGAATATAAGAATATCAAGGATAATTTGAAGTTTTGGGAGAGAGGAACATGATTTTCAACTACCTATCTCTAATGAAGGGAGAGTTAAAAGGAATAGACTGAATAATGAGAGTGCTTTGAAAGAGTATGAGTCTCTTAGTGTAAATGTGTTCTTTTCCAGAAGACCAACTCAACCATTCTCTACTGGCTCTGCAATTCAAAGGTTCTATTGTGGTTTTCCTTCAGTTATTTCTAACACACAGACTTCTGGTTAGACTGAGGCTAAAGTGTTGGCACTCGGCAGCTTCTTACTCTGGCTCTTTTCACTCTCTCTCTTTTAAAGTCTAAATTTTTTTCTTTACTTGATTGAAAGGTAAAATCTTGGCCACTTAGCAACAATAAGAACTAAGTCATTATTATCCACCCTTCCTCCTAGCTTAAACATTTGTGAGAACATATGAATCCTATTTAAAAATATATCCCTTCTTTTCTCCTACTCTTCTTTCCTTCCTTCCTTCTTTCTTATTTGAAAGCCTATTAGGCAGGCCTGGGAGAGTTGGGAAGGCAGCATGAGGGCAGTCAGGGCCCACATAAGGAAGGCACTCGAGCAAGGAGGCCCTCAGTAGAACAGAAGTTTGCTACATACAGGGACTTGCACATAAATTATAATGAGGATACTAGGAGTCAGGGTCCTCACTGAGTTGAGAAATATTAATATGGAAAAGTAAAAACCTAGTAAACCTTGCAGTTTGGGATTGGAAATGAAGAGTATAGTATAAACTCTCTATATAATATGTATCATTTCCTAGTGCTGTCCACCAAAGTGACTTGTAGTGAGATCCTATTAGGAATTGGCCTGCTTATCAGCCTGCTACCATTCTCCAATGGAGGAACTCCTTAGAAAAATGGGTGATTCCAGGACTTAGGTGGGGATAAACAAGATGGACTGAAAAAACTTTTTGTATCAGAAAGTAAGGAAGTGCTTTTAAAAAAAATGATAAGGATAGAAGGGATTAAAGATGGCGGTGTGAGAGGAGAGACAGAGGCTTCCTCCTAAAACTGGATACAATTAGAAAATTTAATTGGTGTAACTAATCCTGAGAGAGCAACAGGAAATAGGATGGCATCAGACTGCATACATCTGAAGAAAAGAGCAGACCTCACTGAACAGGGTAACTTACAAGAGCTGTGGCTCCAAGGGACCTGAGCCACTCCCCCACTCCAGCTCACCGGAGGGAGGAAGACAAATTGAGCAGGGAGGGAGTGGAAGGCTTGGGACTGCTGAATACCTAGCTCCAGAGATCTGCTCTGGTAGCACAAACCTACATTTCATGTTGCTTTCATGAGACTCGCATGACTACTGAGTTGGAAAGTTAATACAGGCAGAGTTCCTGGGGAGACTGGGATTCCCGCTGCTTGTGGAAAGCAGGGATCCATATCTGGCTGCTCTAGAACAAAAACTTATACCTCTGTGACCGGCCCACTGGCTCAGGCAGTGGAGACAGGCACAGCAGCCAGGAGGTGGGGAACAGCTATTTCCTATGCCCAGGCACCAGTACCGCTCCCCTGTGACCCCCAACATTGCTTCAGGGGCTCAGCAGCTTCAAAATAGAGCTTCTGGACACTAGAGGGCGCCATATACAAACATGAAATGCCAAAGGAACCTTGTCCAGAGTAAAATTGTTAATACAACTCCCAAGAAAGATTTAAATGATATGGACCTTGTGACTCTTCCTGAAAGGGAGTTCAAAATAAAAATCATCAACATCCTAATGGAGGTACGAAAAGACATCCAAGAACTCAGGAATGAATTCAGGTCAGAGATCCAATCGTTAAAGAACACGATGGAGGGTATTAAAAGCAGGTTGGATACGGTGGAGGAGACAATAAATGAAATAGAAACTAGAGAAGAGGAATACAAAGAAGCTGAGGCACAGAGAGAAAAAAGGATCTCTAAAAATGAAAGAATATTGAGAGAAATGTGTGACCAATCCAAGCGGAACAATATTCGCATTATAGGGATACCAGAAGAAGAAGAAAGAGAAAGGGATAGAAAGTGTCTTTGAGGAGGTAGTTGCTGAAAACTTCCCCAATCTGGGGAAGGACATAGTCTGTCAGGCCATGGAGATCCACAGATCCCCCAACACAAGGGACCCAAGGAAGACAACAGCAGACACATAGTAATTAAAATGGGAAAGATCAAGGATAAGGACAGACTGTTAAAAGCAGCCAGAGGCAGAAATAAAATCACATACAAAGGAAAGCCCATCAGACTAACATCAGACTTCTCAGCAGAAACCGTACAAGCCTGTAAGGTTTGGAAGTGGCATGATGTATTAAGTGCCATGAAGCAGAAGGGCCTGGAACCAAGATTACTTTATCCAGCAAGATTATCATTTAAATTTGAAGGAGGGATTAAATAATTTCCAGATAAGCAAAAGCTGAGAGAGTTTACCTACCAAAAACCATCTCTGCAGTCTATTTTGGAGGGACTGCTATAGATGGAAGTGTTCTTATGGTTGGATAGCTGTCACCAGAGGTAGTAAAATCATGGTAGGGAGAGTGGAGCAGCTGATTGTGAGGCAAATGCAAAATTAAATTGACTATCCCCAAGTCAATTAAGGGATAGACAAAAAGTACAGAATTTGATACCTAATATATAAAGAATGAAGGAGGAAGAAAAAGGAGGAGAAATAGAAAAGAACCTTTAGATTGTGTTTCTGACAGCATACTAAGTGAGTTAAGTTAGACTCTTAGATAGTAAGGAAAGTAATCTGGAACCTTTGGTAACCATGAATCTAAAGCCTGAAATGGCAATAAGTACATACCTATCGATAATCACCCTAAATGTAAATGGACTGAATGCACCAATCAAAACACATAGTGTCACTGAATGGATAAAAAACAAGACCCATCTATATGCTGCTTACAAGAGACTTACCTCAAACCCAAAGACATGCACAGACTAAAAGTCAAGGGATGGAAAAAGATATTTCATGCAAACAATAGGGAGAAAAAAGCAGGTGTTGCAGTACTAGTATCAGACAAAATAGACTTCAAAACAAAGAAAGTAACAAGAGATAAAGAAGGACATTACATAATGATAAAGGGCTCAGTCCAACAAGAGGATATAACCATTATAAATATATATGCATCCAACACAGGAGCACCAGCATACGTGAAACAAATACTAACAGAACTAAAGGAGGAAATAGACTGCAATGCATTCATTTTGGGAGACTTTAACACACCACTCACCCCAAAGGACAGATCCACCAAACAGAAAATAAGTAAGGACATAGAGGCACTGAACAACACACTAGAACAGATCGACCTTATAGACATCTGTAGAACTCTATACCCAAAAGCAACAGGATACACATTCTTCTCAAGTGCACATGGGACATTCTCCAGATTAGACCACATACTAAGCCACAAAAAGAGCCTCAGTAAATTCAAAAAGATTGAAATCCTACCAACCAACTTTGCAGACGACAAAGGTATAAAACTAGAAATAAATTGTACCAAGAAAGCAAAAAGGCTCACAAACACATGGAGGCTTAACAACACGCTCCTAAATAGTCAATGGATCAATGACCAAATTAAAATGGAGATCCAGCAATATATGGAAAGAAATGACAACAACACAAAGCCACAACTTCTGTGGGATGCAGCAAAAGCAGTCTTAAGAGGAAAGTATATAGCAATCCAGGCATATTTAAAGAAGGAAGAACAAACCCAACTGAATAGTCTAATATCACAGTTATCAAAAGTGGAAAAAGAAGAACAAATGAGGCCTAAAGATAGCAGAAGGAGGGACATAATAAAGATTAGAGAAGAAATAAACAAAATTGACAAGAATAAAACACTAGAAAAAAATCAATGAAACCAAGAGCTGGTTCTTTGAGAAAATAAACAAAATAGATAAGTCTCTAGCCAGACTTATTAAGAGAAAAAGAGAATCAACACACATCAACAGAATCAGAAATGAGAAAGGAAACATCATGACAGACCCAACAGAAATACAAAGAATTATTAGAGACTACTATGAAAACCTATATGCTAAGAAGCTGGAAAACCTAGAAAAAATGGACAACTTCCTAGAAAAATAGAACTTTCCAAGACTGACCAAGGAAGAAACACAAAATCTAAACAAACCAATTACCAGCAAAGAAATTGAAGCGGTAATTAAAAAACTACCCAAGAAAAAACACCCGGGACAGATGGATTTACCTCAGAATTTTATCAGACATACAGAGAAGATATAATACCCATTCTGCTTAAAGTTTTCCAAAAAATAGAAGAGGAGGGAATACTCCCAAACTCATTCTATGAAGCCAACATCACTCTAATACCAAAACCAGGCAAAGACCACGCCAAAAAAGAAAACTACAGACCAATATCCCTGATGAACATAGATGCAAAAATACTCAATAAAATATTAGCAAACAGAATTCAAAAATATATCAAAAGGATCATACACCACAACCAAGTAGGATTCATCCCAGGGACGCAAGGATGGTACAACATTCGAAAATCCATCAGCATCATCAACCACATCAACAAAAAGAAAGACAAAAACCACATGATCATCTCCATAGATGCTGAAAAAGCATTTGACAAAATTCAACATCCATTCATGATAAAAACTATCAGCAAAATTGGTATAGAGGGCAAGTACCTCAACATAATAAAGGCCATATATGATAAACCCACAGCCAACATCATACTGAACAGCGAGAAGCTGAAAGCTTTTCCTCTGAGATCGGGAACAAGACAGGGATGCCCACTCTCCCCACTGTTATTTAACATAGTACTGGAGGTCCTAGCCATGGCAATTAGACAAAACAAAGAAATACAAGGAATCCATATTGGTAAAGAAGAAGTTAAACTATCACTATTTGTAGATGACATGATATTGTACATGAAAAACCCTAAAGACTCCACTCCAAAACTACTAGAACTAACATCCCAATTCAGCAACGTTGCAGGATACAAAATTAACACACAGAAATCTGTGGCTTTCCTATACACTAACAATGAGCCAATAGACAGAGAAATCAGGAAAACGATTCCATTCACAATTGCATCAAAAAGAATAAAATACCTAGGAATAAACCAAAGAAGTGAAAGACCTATACCCTGAAAACTATAAGACACTCTTAAGAGAAATTGAAGAGGACACTAACATGGAAACTCATCCCATGCTCTTGGCTAGGAAGAATTAATATTGTCAAAATGGGCCATCCTGCTCAAAGCAATATACATATTTGATGCAATCCCAATCAAATTAACAACAACATTCTTCAACGAACTAGAACAAATAGTTCAAAAATTCATATGGAAACACCAAAGACCCAGAATAGCCAAAGCAATCCTGAGAAAGAAGAATAAAGTGGGAGGGATCTCACTCCCTAACTTCAAGCTCTACTACAAAGCCATAGTAATCAAGACAATTTGATACTGGCACAAGAACAGAGCCACAGACCACTGGAACAGATTAGAGACTCCAGACATTAACCCAAACATATATGTTCAATTAATATTCAATAAAGGAGCCATGGACATACAATGGGGAAATGACAGTCTCTTCAACAGATGGTGCTGGCAAAACTGGACAGCTACATGTAAGAGAATGAAACTGGATCACTGTCTAACCCCATAAACAAAAGTAAATTCAAAATGGATCAAAGACCTGAATGTAAGTCATGAAACCATCAAACTCTTAGAAAAAAATATAGACAAAAACCTTTTAGATATAAACATGAGTGACCTCTTCTTGAACATATCTCCATGGGCAAGGAAAACAAAAACAAAAATGAACAAGTGGAACTATATCAAGCTGAAAAGCGTCTGTACAGCAAAGGACACCATCAATAGAACAAAAAGGTACCCTACAGTATGGGAGAATATATTCATAAATGACAGATCTGATAAAGGCTTGACATCCAAAATATATAAAGAGCTCATGCACCTCAACAAACAAAAAGCAAATAATCCAATTAAAAAATGGGCAGAGGAGCTGAACAGACAGTTCTCCAAAGAAGAAATTCAGATGGCCAACAGACACATGAAAAGATGTTCCACATTGCTAGTTATTAGAGAAATGCAAAGTAAAACCACAATGAGATATCACCTCACACCAGTAAGGATGGCTACCATCCAAAAGACAAACAACAACAAATGTTGGCGAGGTAGTGGAGAAAGGGGAACCCTCCTACACTGCTGGTGGGAATGTAAATTAGTTCAGCCATTGTGGAAAGCAATATGGAGGTTCCTCAAAATGCTCAAAATAATCTTACCATTTGACCCAGGAATTCCACTTCTAGAAATTTACCCTAAGGATGCAGCACTCCAGTTTGAAAAAGACAGATGCACCCCTATGTTTATCACAACACTATTTACAATAGCCAAGAAATGGAAGCAACCTAAGTGTCCATCAGTAGATGAATGGATAAAGAAGATGTGGTACATATACAGAATGGAATATTATTCAGCCATAAGAAGAAAACAAATTCTACCATTTGCAACAACATGGATGGAGCTAGAGGGTATTATGCTCAGTGAAATAAGCCAAGTGGAGAAAGACAAATACCAAATGATTTCACTCATCTGTGGAGTGTAAGAACAAAAGAAAAACTGAAGGAACAAAACAGCAGCAGAATCACAGAACCCAAGAATGGCCTAACATTTACCAAAGGGAAAGAAACTGGGGAGAATGGGAGGGTAAGGAGGGATAAGGGTGGGGAAGAAGAAAGGGGTATTATGATTAGCATGTATAATGTGGGGGGTGGCGGAATGGGGAGGGCTTTGCAACACAGAGAAGACAAGTAGTGATTCTACAACATCTTACTATGCTGATGGACAGTGACTTTAATGAGGTTTGTTGGGGGGACTTGGGGTAGGGGAGAGCCTAGTAAACATAATGTTCTTCATGTAATTGTAGATTAATGATAACAAAATAAAAAAGAGTGATAGGAACAAAAGAACACAGATGTCAAATAACACGAATGTTAGCTTGAAGGGGCTCTCACTAGCCAAATCTGGGACATTTTGAGCTTTAAAATGAATATTTATAATAGTAGATAATAACTATTAATATAGGAATCCAAAAGTTTACACTAATATAAATTAATAAATAGTTCCACCTTACAATAAAATGTCGATTAGTAAATGAGGTCAATACAATTATTTCAATTAAGGAAACTGAAGTAAACTTTCTCATTGTTACAGAATTAGTAAATGTTATATTCAGGCCATAAACCAAATTTGTTTGACTCTAGAGTCCAAGTTCTTAACAAGTACATTTAGCTTTCCATTTCTGATCTTATGACTTTCAACCAGTGACCTCTTGGCCTGACTGCTGGCTTTCTGTGAAGGTCTGGCAAGCAGCCCAGTAGCTGTAATCACGTAATGGAACTGTGAGTCCAGGAGCTATCATTATAAACTAAACCCACCTTTCATCCTTCCTGAAACTTTCCTTAGCCTCCTAGTCTTTGTGCAACTTTCACAACTTCTGACACAAATACTGTGAGAAAACATTCATATCCATTAAATTTTCCTGGTTGGTTTTTGTTTTTAAGAGCTAGAGTTAATGTTGACATGATTCTTTTTTTGAAGAGCTCAGCTAAACAAAACTTTTTTTTTGTTTTGAGAGGACTCAGTTGGCAAGAGCAAATCCATGCCCTACCCTCTGTTGGCTCCAAGAGTAGAATCACCCAGCAACTCAGACAGACCATATTTTGCAACAGACCCTGAGCTAGCTTTGTGTAAGACAGCAGATGCCAGCCGAATGCAACCTCTCCTCATGTCCTATGGTAGAAGTTTCCTTTCTAACTACACTAAAAGGTTTGCAGGCATAGAAAAATTCGAAATAAAATCAGATTTGCTCAAAACAAGTTCACTCTTGAAACAGGGCAAATTAGATGTAGTCTGGGTTTTTGATTTAGCTCGCTGGCTGGCTAAGACGTGGCTCCCACACACAGCACAATAGCACTGGGATTTAAGGAAAGGTCTTTCTGTTATACCAAATGATCTTATAACCACCAGTTGACACACAGCCACATGCCCTTCTCCATGCCACAACTTGGCAGTCACCTGTAGTCTGTGCTCTGAAATACTGAAATATAAGCCAAATATATGACAGAATTAATCATGGACTTTGTTTCTCTTTGATTTGATATACTGAAGGTAAATCTATGAATGTAAATAAACACAATTATGGGTTTGGTGCACAACACTAATGATGTAGTATCATATGCCTAATTTCATAACAGTACAAGGTGGAGTTCTCAGCCTAAACTCACTAGGACTAGATAAAGATCCTGTGGGGTGCTGGGCACTTAGAAATTTACCAACTTTCCCTTCCTCCATCCCTCTTTTAAGCTACATAATACATTATTCTCAAAAGAAGGAAATATTTATTATTCAGAGTAAAAAAAACCCCAAATAATTACAATGTAAGCAAAGTATAAACCACACATCAGAAGTAATGCTTCCTCAGAAGGCCCAGTTTGAGCATAACTGATACATTAATTAGAATGCAAAGTTTCTTTATGGTTAAATAGAAACCTCTGACCTTTAATTTGAACCCGAATATTCCAAAGTAGCTGCCTTCAGTGAGTGTGACTTATAAATTAAGGTGATGTTCTTTCTTCAGACCTGATGAGACCTAGTTGATTTTTATCTCTTCTGCATATGTTTCTCTTTTGAGAGGATGTTTTCAAATTTCAAGTAGGAATCTTTACTGTGCATGTGTTCCTTATCTGAACAGCAGCAGTACAGTACTCTTCCTTAATTAGGCTTTTTAGCCGTTTCTTTCATCTGGTGGCTGCCATCACCACCACTATCATCCTCATTCTCATCAATTAATATTGAACACTGATTGAATGACAAACACTAAATGAAACCAAATCATACCACATGCGAAGGGAAAGAGCTAAATGTCTCAGAAGATCAGAGAACTATGGATTTTTAAAACCAAAAGAAAAAAATATTTTGTAAATCGTGTAGTCTAAATCTTTTTTGCTATAATTTGCTCATATCTTCATCTAAACTTTCTGGGAAGTCTAACATAGCCCTTATATCTCTGAGGATTCTTGACAGAACATCTTATGTCTCCTAGTCTTCTCTGGCCCAGATTTCCTGCTTGCACTGGGTGCTTGCTCATCACCCTACCTCTTCTCACTTCCTTCATTTACTGTCTCTTGTATTGTCACATCTCACCTTGGTAGACCCTGCATCAAGCTCAGTCTTTTACTTCCCCCAGGTACCTCAAGATCAAAACAGATGTTTGCTAACAGTAGAGGTTAGCTGTATGTTAATGTGAGCTTCTTGGCACATCAGAGCTGCAACAAAACAACTTAACGTTAAGTATTATTAAGCTTACAAATTCTTAAGTCTCTCAACAATAATACCTTTCACTAGGAATGTCTTGCACACTCTCTCTTGTGAGACTCTGGCCTCCTGCTATCTTCCCCCCTCTCTCATTTTCCTGGATTCTTACCATTCCCCCTAACTGCCTTTTCTGTGTCAGGTTGTTAATAGCTCAAAGTTTATATTTTATCATGGAGTGTAATTTACTTTTATGTTATTCTCTTATGTCTTCCAGGCTGTTTTTTGACATATTTTTCCAATTTTTTATATTGTAGTAAAATCCACATAATGCAAAATTTACTATCTTAACCATTTTTAAGGGTACAATTCTGTACCCTTAAGAACATTCATATTGTTGTGCAGTCATCACCAGTATTTTTATAACCAAATGACCAAAAGGTATGATTCTGTTAAGCAGCAAAAAATTGTTCACTCTTAGAATTTTAATTTGAGACTTCAAAATAGTTGTTATATATGTGTGTACATGAATGTAATGTGTATGTGGGTATGCACACACGCACACACAAACTCCCCTAGACACAGACACATGCTTATTCCCCTTATATGTGCCACAGTTCCTCCATAGATTGGTCTGCCTGCCACTTAGAAACAACTGGTAAGTTTTACAGATGACTATATCCTCCCAAAATAAAGAATTCATTACGTAAATCATGACCAATATTGTACATTTTAAATTAAATATAAGGTTTCATGAACAGATGGAAGGGGGAGTTTATATTGCACATTACATGCCATGCTTCTTCAGATTGCCCAAATACTTTCTTCTTTTCCCAACATTTAATTCCTACAGCCACTACTACCCTCTTCAAGATCTTTCTTACTCATACTCTCTTCTCTCTGTCTTATTCTGAGGATCTCTCCCTTTCTTGCAGTCTTTATCAGTTCTTCTTTTCTTCCTTTACCTAGGATCTGATATTTTCCAGTTCTTCCTATCCTTTTTATGCTGATCAATTTTATGTACTCTGAGTTCCTTCAATTTGAGTTGCCACACATCACCATGCTCAGCATAACAAAGAACCTTTATTTTTTGAAGTTAGTGGTAAGGGATTATAAATTCTGGTAATACTTTATAGATTTATAAAATGAGAGTGCATCACAATTTCAAATGCCCATAACTTTTGTCCTACCCATTACCTTAAGATTTTATCCTTAAATATACTTGCATATATGATGTATGTATGAAGTTATTTATTACAGCATTATTTTAATAGATAAATATGGGGAAACCATGACAGCCAATTCCAAAGGGACAGTTTAATGATGTACATTTATATGCTGAAATACTATGCAGGTGTCATAAACATTAAGGAAAAAATTTGAAGAAAATAATTTATATTAAATGATATGATTTCCAAGGTACGTTATTAAGTACAAAATTAACACACAGATGAGTTTACAGATCTATCATTTGAAAATGTATATATACATCAATTCTTGCTTTTTCTTACACAAAAGAGTCTCTGGAGTAGTAAGCAAGAATTTAATAATAATGGGTTAGAGATGAAAGCTCACTGGACCATTTGGGGTGGATCAGAGGCATATGTATTAAATGTTATGCACTAAAAAGAGAGAAAAACAATTTATTTTCCTTCAAAAGCCATGAAAAATGTAAGTAGGATAGCATTTAAGAATAATAAAGATGAATGCATCCAAACTTTTTATGAAGCCAGTATCATATCAAGCCTTAAAATGCATAAAAAAAGAACAGTGCAGATCAATCTCCCTTATGATTATCAAAGTAAATCCTAAGTAATATATTATTAAAAAGAAGCTAACAATATATTAAAAGAATGCCTTCTCCTGACCAAGTGGGATTTATTCTAAGGGTGCAACCATACTGCTCCATATTAATAGATCAAAAGGGAAAAGTCAGATAAACATCTCTATAGGTGCTGACATTTGATAAAACTTTATATCAACTTGATTTTAAAAAGAACCTGAATTTAAAAAAGAAATACACAAATATTTTAAATAAAATAGGAGAGATTAATACGACAAGTATGTATTTCAATCATGCCCAATGGAAAAATATTAGTTGCATTACCAATAAAAAACAACACCACCAAGATGTCAAATATCACCACTATTATGTACCACTGTTCTAGTAGTAATTCAGAGCCATTGTAATGAAGAAGGAAAAAAGAGTTAAAAATCATTTAAATTGGAAAATAAAATTAAAATTATTTTTTTAATGTGATGATTGCACACATAGAAAATCCCAAGACTCAACTGAATGATGTAGTGCAAATAATCCGATATACAAAACTAACACCCCAAATTCAGGAACTTCCTATATAGAAAGAGCAAAAATTACCAAATATAATGGGAGAAAAGATCCCAATTACAATAACAAAAATAGTAACAATAAAAAGCTAAGGGAATAAAACAAAATGAATAAAATCTGTAATCTTGTAATCTGTAAGAAGAAAAAATTTAACATTAACACTGAGGAACAAAAGGAAGACTTTAATAATTAGCAAAGATACATTTATTCAATAATGTATGCTAAGGCTACTGAAAACCATTTGAGGAAATTGGATCCCCACTTATCCTCCAAAAAATTTGAAATGAATCAAATATTTTATCATAAAAATATTAACATAAAGGTAATAAAAGGAAAGCATGGAAGATTTAAAAATATTTTTAAAAATATCTAAAATATGTAGTATAGGCAATGTAATAATTCCTTATCAATATAAAGAGCTCCTATGATTCATAACAAAGAAAACAAGCCAACTGAAAACTAGGCAAGGAGCATAAACAGTTCTCAACAAAAGAAAAAAACGAATGTCTTTTAAAACATAAAAACCTCACTTATAAGAAAAGAACATAACATTTAAACCATTAAATGACTTTTTTACCCACAAGTTTTACAAAAATCAGAATACTTGATTGTACACTGTATTAGTTTGGTGAAAGTGACATTCTCATATAGTGTTGGTGGATGTATGTATTTGTACAACCTCTATAGAATAATCTGCCAATATCCATCAAAATTTAAAATGCCTTTTTGCTTCCACCCTGTAATTTGATTTCTAGGAATTAATCCTGCATATATATTCACATATATGCATAATGATGTATACATAAGGGTGATTGGTGCTATATTGCTATTAACAAAAATACAAAAACTAAAACTAAAAAGAAACAACCAAACTCTCCATTAATAATGGATTATTGGTTAAATAATCTCTGGCAAATTCAAATGATACAAAACTATTCAAGTATGAAAAGGAATGAGTCGATTATATGCACTGAAACTGAAGGATGTTCAAGATAAAGTATTAGGTGAAAAAAGGTGAAAAAATTGAATATATTTATCATTTGTGTACATAAAACATAATGTACAAAAGTGTATGCATGTCTGTTGACAACATATATGAAAGATACATAAGAAACTGTGAAGGGTGTTTGTCACTGTGGAGGAAAGCCAGAAAACTCACTTTTCATTCTTGATTTTTGGAATTATGTACTGTCTATAAATAGTTCTAAAATATTTTGCTTGTTGGAAGACAGAACATTTAGTCAGTGTGGCATGGTTGTCATAGAAGAAGTCTGTTCATACCATTGTTACCTCAGTTGAGTTATTTTGTTCTGGGAACATTTAATTCTTCCTTTTATTTAATTCTTAAATATATTCAGAAATATTACACTATAATCCAAGATTGAAAGGAAATATGATTACATTCACAAAACAAAAATAGACATACACTAGTTAAGACAATTGAAACCAGGAGAAATTGCCAAATTCTTTGAAATAGAACATAGGGTTTTTTTATGGTATCATTAATATACAGTCACATAAGCAATATTGTAGTTGCTAGATTTCCCCCATTTTCAAGTCCCCACCCCATTACAGTCACTGTCCATCAGCATAGTAAGATGCTATAGAGTCACTACTTGTCTTCTCTGTGCTACACTGCTTTCCCCATGCCCTCATCCCACTATATTATGTGTGCTGATCATAATGCCACTTAATCTGCTTATCTCTCCCTTTCCCCCACAACCTCCCCAGGCGTTTGGTAACTGTTAGTCCATTCTTGGTTTCTGTGAGTCTGCTGTGGTTTTGTTCCTACAGTTTTTGCTTTGTTGTTACACTCCACAGATAAGTGAGATCATTTGGTACTTGTCTATCTCTGCCTGGCTTATTTCACTGAGTATAATACACTCTAGTTTCATCCATGTTCTTGCAAATGGTAGGATTTGTTTTCTTCTTATGGCTGAATAATATTCCATTGTGTATATATACCACTTGTTCTTTATCCATTCATCTCTTGATGGGCCCTTAGGTTGCTTCCATTTCTTGGCTATTGTAAATAATGCTGCAATAAACAGGGATGCATATGTCTTTTTGAAACTGGGCTCCTGCATTCTTAGGGTAAATTCCTAGGAGTGGAATTCCTGGGTCAAATGGCATTTCTATTTTGAGTTCTTTGAGGAACATCCATACTGTTTTCCACAATGGTTGAACTAATTTACATTCCCACCAGCAGGGTAGGAGGGTTCTCCTTTCTCCACATCCTTGCCAACATTTGTTGTTGTTTGTCTTTTGGATGTTGGCCATCCTAACTGGTGTGAGGTGATATTTCATTGTGGTTTTAATTTGCATTTCTCTGATGATTAGCATTGTGGAGCATCTTTTCATGTGCCTGTTGGCCATCTGAATTCCTTCTTTGGAGAAGTGTCTGTTCAGATCCTCTGCCCATTTTTTAATTGGATTATTTGCTTTTTGTTTATTGAGGTGCATGAGCTATTTATATATTTTGGATGTCAACCCCTTATCAGATATGTTATTTGTGAATATATTCTCCCATACTGTAGGATGCCTTTTTGTTCTACTGATGGTGTCCTTTGCTATACAGAAACTTTTCAGCTTGAGATAGTACCACTTGTTCATTTTGCTTTTGTTTCCCTTGCCCAGGGAGATATGTTCATGAAGAAGTTACTCATGTTTATATTCAAGAGAGTTTTGCCTAAGATTTCTTCTAAGAGTTTAATGGCTTCATGACTTACATTCAGGTGTTTGATCCATTTCAAGTTTTCTTTTGTGTATGGAGTTAGATGCTAATCCAGTTTCATTCTCTTACATTGTAGCTGTCCAGTTTTCCCAAAACCAGCTGTGGAAGAGGCTGTCATTTCCCATGGCTCCTTTATCATATATTATTTGACCATATGTGCTTGGGTTAATATCTGGACTCTATTCTGTTCCATTGGTCTATGGATCTGTTCTTGTGCCAGTACCAAATTGTCTTTATTACTGTGGCTTTGTAGGAGAACTTAAAGTTGGAAAGCAAGATCCTCCCTGCTTTATTCTTCCTTCTCAGGATTGCTTTGTCTATTTGGGGTCTTTTGCAGTTCCATAAGAATTTTAGAACTATTTGTTCCAGTTTATTGAAGAATGCTGTTGATATTTTGATAGGGATTGCATTGAATCTGTAGATTGCTTTAGGTAGGATGGCCATTTTGACAATATTAATTCTTCCTACCCAAGAGCATGGGATGAATTTCCACTTATTAGTGTCCTCTTTAATTTCTCTTAAGAGTGTCTTGTAGTTTCCAGGGTATAGGTCTTTCACTTCCTCGGTTAGGTTTATTCCTAGGTATTTTATTCTTTTTGATGCAATTGTGAATGGAATTGTTTTCCTGATTTCTCTTTCTGTTAGTTCATCATTAGTGTATAGGAATGCAACAGATTTCTGTGTATTAATTTTGCATCCTGCAACTTTGCTGAATTCAGATATTAGATGTAGTTATAGAGTGGATTCTTTAGGATTTTTTATGTACAATATCATGTCATCTGAAAACATTGACAGTTTAACTTCTTCCTTACCAATCTGGATGCCTTTTATTTCTTTGTGTGGTCTGATTGCCATGGCTAGGACCTCCAGTACTGTGTTGAATAGAAGTGGGGAGAGTGGGCATCCTTGTCTTGTTCCTGATTTTGAAAGAAAAGCTTTGAGCTTTTCACTATTAAGTATGATGTTGGCTGTGAATTTGTTGCATATGGCATTTATTATGCTGAGGTACTTGCACTCTATACCCATTTTGTTGAGAGTTTTTATCATGAATGGATGTTGAATTTTGTCAAATGCTTTTTCAGCATCTATGCTGATCATGTTATTTTTGTCCTTTTTGTTGATGTGGTGGATGATGTTTATGGATTTTCAAATGTTGTACCGTCCTTGCCTCACTGGGATGAATACCTCTTGATTATGATGTATGATCCCCTTGGTGTATTTTTGTAATTTGGTTTGTTGAGTATTTTTGTATCTATGTTCATCAGGGATATTGGTCTATAGTTTTCTTTTTTTTGGTGTCTTTGCCTTGTATTGGTATTAGAGTGATGCTGGCTTCATAGAATGAGTTGGAGAGTATTACCTCCTCTTCTATTTTTTTTGAAAACTTTAAGGATAATAGGTATTATGTCTTCTCTAAATTTCTGATAGAATTCAGCAGTGAATCCATCTGGACCAGGAGTTTTGTTCTTGGGTAGGTTTTTGATTACCAATTCAATTTCATTGCTGGTAATTGGTCGGTTCAGATTTTCTGTTTCTTCCTGGGTCAGTCTTGGAAGGTTGTATTTTTCTAGGAAGTTGTCCATTTCTTCTAGGTTATCCAGTTTGTTAGCATATAATTTTTCATAGTATTCTCTCATAATTCTTTGTATTTCCATGGTGACTGTAGTGATTTCTCCTTTCTCATTTCTGATTCTCTTTATATGTTTAGATTCTCTTTTTTTCTTCGAAAGTCTGGCTAGGGGTTTATCTATTTTGTTTATTTTCTCGGAGAAACATCTCTTGATTTCATTCATTTTTTCTTTTGTTTTATTCTTCTCAATTTTATTTATTTCTTCTCTGATCTGTATTATATCCCTCCTTCTACTGACTTTGGGCCTCATTTGTTCTTTTTCTAGTTTCAATAATTGTGAATTTTGACTATCCATTTGGAATTGTTCCTTCTCCAAATAGGCCTGGACTGTTATATACTTTCATCTTAGTACTGCCTTCACTGTGTCCCACAGAATTTGGGGAATTGTGCTGTTTTTTTATTTTTCTCCATATATTGTTTGTTCTCAGTTTTAACTTGGTCATTGTTCCAGTGATTTTTTAGAAGCATGTTGTTAAGCCTCTTGTGATTGTGAGCCCTTTTTTTTTTTCTTTACAGTTTATTTCTCATTTCATATCCTTGTGATCTGAGAAGCTGGTTGGTACAATTTCAATCTTTTTGAATTTTGAGGCTCTTTTTGTGGTCTAGTATGTGATCTATTCCAGAAAGTGTTCCATGTGCACTTGAGAATAATGTGTATTCTGCTGCTTTTGGGTGGAATGTTCTGTAGATATTTGTTAGGTCTATCTGTTCTGATGTGTTGTTCAGTACCTCTGTCTCCTTATTTCCTGTCTGGTTGATCTGTCTTTTGGAGTGAGTGGTGTGTTGAAGTCTCCTAAAATGAATTGATTGCCTTCTATTTCCCCATTTAATTCTGTTAGTATTTGTTTCACATATGTAGGTGCTCCTGTGTTGGGTGCATAGATATTTATCATGGTTATATCCTCTTGTTGGACTGACCCCTTTATCATTATGTAATGTCCTGTTTGTCTCTTGTTACTTTCTTTGTTTTGAAGTCTATTTTGTCTCATAGAAGTACCGCAGCACCTGATTTTTTCTCTCTATTGTTTGGATGAAATATCTTTGTCCATCCCTTCACTTTCAGTCTGTGTATATCTTTGGGTTTGAAGTGAGTCTCTTTTAGGCAGCATATAGATGTGTCTTGCTTTTTATCCATTCTGTAACTCTGTGTCTTTTAATTGGCACATTCAGTCCATTTACATTTAGGGTGATTATCAATAGATATGTACTTATTGCAATTGCAGGCTTTGAATTCATGGTTACCAAAGGTTCAAGAGCAGCTTCTTTACTATCTAGCAGTCAAATTTACTTCACTTATTATGCTATTGTAAATAGCATCTGATGATTCTTTTTTCTCTCCCTTTTCCTTCCTCCTCCACTCTTTATATGTTAGGTGTCATATTCTGAACTCTTTGTGTATCCCTTGACTGACTTTGTTGGTAGCTGATTTAATTTTGCATTTCCTTAGTATTTAGTTAGTCTACTTCCTTTGCTGTGGTTTTATTTTCTCTGGTGAAAGCTATTTAGCCTTAGGCATAATGCCATCTAGAGCAGTCCCTTTAAAATACACTGTATAGATGGTTTGTGGAAGGTAAATTCCCTCAACTTTTGCTTATCTGGGAATTGTTTAATCCCTCTTTCAAATTTAAATGATAATCTTGCTGGATAGAGTATTTTTGGTTCAAAGTCCTTCTGTTTCATTGCATTAAATGAATCATGCCACTCTCTTCTGACCTGTAAGGTTTCTGCTGAGAAGTCTGATGATAGCCTGATGGATTTTCCTTTGTAGGTGATCTTTTTTCTCTCGCTGGCTGCTTTTAATACTCTGTCCTTGTCTTTGATCTTTGCCATTTTAATTATTGTATGTCTTGGTGTTGTCCGCCTTGGGTCCCTTGTGTGGGACATCTGTGGACTTCCTTGGCCTGAGAGACTATTTCCTTCCCCAGATTGGGGAATTTTTCAGCAATTATCTTCTCAAATACACTGTCCATCCCCTTTTCTCTCTTCTTCTTCTTCTGGTACCCCTATAATGCAAATATTGTTCCATTGGGATTGGTCACACAGTTATCTTAATATTCTTTCATTCCTAGAGATCCTTTTTTCTCTCTCTGCCTCAGCCTCTCTGTATTCCTGTTCTCTGATTTCTATTCCATTAACAGTCTCCTCCACCTCATCTAATCTGCTTTAAAATTTCTCCCTTGTTTGTTTCATTTCTGTTATCTCCCTCCTGAATTCATTCTTTAGCTCTTGAGTATTTTTCTGTAGCTCCATCAGCATGCTTATGACTTTTATTTTGAATTCTTTTTCATAAAGATTGGTCATTTCATTCTCACTGAGCCCTCTTTCTGGTGTTTGAGGTATTTTGGATTGAACAAGGTTCTTCTGCCTTTTCAGGGTCCTGGAGCAATAGGAGTGGTCGCCGGTAAGTGGTGCAGGTGTCAGCTGGGAGGACAAATTCCCTTCCTCCTTGCCAGTCACTATGCCTGTCTCTGCTGTCTGTGCCAGTTACTGCGTGGAGGAAGCAGCCTCTTGGTCAACCCCCTAAGCCTCCATGGGTGGGGCGGGCCTTGGGATGGCTTGGGGCACTGGTGGGGCTTGCAGGCCAGTGCTCTGCCACAATAACAAAGCTCCTTTGTGGCTCCTGGTCTCAGCAATCATCTCCATTGTCTGCCGGTCAACTGCACACAGGGAGCAGCCTCTGAGTCTGGGCTGGTTAGCTGTTCACAGGGAGAAGCCTCTGTGTTAAGCTGTTCAGTTGCTGTAGGCAGGGCTGCCCTCCGGCCGGTCTGCAGCAATAACGGGGACAGCTGGGTTGCATGGTGGTGCTGACCCAGAGGAAGTAATGGCAGGCTTCTTATTGCAGTGAGGGGCCTCAGGGCTGCATTACTAACCAGCGGGATAGGGTGTGTGAAGCTTCTGAAAGTTCCCCACCTTCTGGGCTGAGTGTGCCAGTATGATATTGTCCACCTATTAAACCTTTGCCTCTTTAAGACTTTTAAAGTGCCTGCTTTTCTTTTGTCCCAGGGCAGCTGGTTGTGGGAACCTATTCACAGTGTTAGTCTCAGACTTTTCAGCTTCTCTAATCTCCAGAGCACCATGCAATGTGTGTCTGCTCCCAGGGCAGATATCTAGGGTTGGGTATTTAGCAGTCCTGTGCTTCCACTCCCTCCCCACTCAGATTCTTTTCCTCCTGCTGGTGAGCTGGGGTGGAGTGAGTGCTCGAGTCCCACCAGGTTGTGGCTTTTTACTGTACCCTTTTTGGTGAGATGTTGACTTCTCCCAGATGTAGTCTGGCTAGTATACTGTTGCTTCTGGTCACTCTTTTAGGAATAGTTGTATTTGCTGTATTTTCAAAATATATGTGGTTTGGGAGGAGATTTCCACCACACTACTCATGCCACCATCTTTTCCTCTCCTAGAACATAGTGTTTTTGAAGGTAGAGCATTTGGTTGACTGATACACGTTTCATGAAGGACAGTCATGTAAACTCAACAGTGCCTGAAAGGTGCTAAAGAAGTCAAGACTCCTGGCATGGAATATGAGGAGCAGACTGTCACCCAATGTATGTACAAACACTGGCTATTGAAAGTGATATTGAAGATTATGAAGAAAGTTTAGATACCAATTAAAATCACACTACTGAAGAATCATATTCTTTGGAATATGTTTGCTACTGGGGAGAAAGTGCATATCTTGTGACCTTTCAGCCTACTGAGCACAGATCCCTGCACTCTTGCACAGTCTCTGGTCCCCTGTACCTTTGAAGAAAACTGTGGTCTGGAATTCTCTTTAAGCAGACATTTGCCTTCTTAGGTCAAGTCTTCAGAAAATGAGCACTCAGTATTCAACACTTTGAGTAAAATGAAAAGGTCATTGTGTTATGGATACAGTCAGTCAAGACAGGGCCAACAGGGAGCAAAAATAGACATGAAGAGGAAGAAATATTGTGAAATGCACACAAGAGCACACAGAGGAGGGCTTCATCTTAATCACATCTTCTTAGATGATAATTACTTACCACCCAAAATAATCTACTATTGTTTATTATCTTCTGTTTTAACTCTCCCAGAAGGCCTTAAACCCATTCTTACTTCTAAACAGAATCCTCCAGGAGAAAGATGCGAACTTAAATCAGCTTTCCTTTATCCTTACCACTTTTTGAATTTCTCCACTAAGTTTTACTACATCAATTAAGTTTAAGTGTTTCCAAAAAGTTTGTTACTGCTCTCATTGATCCCAGAGGCTTTAAATTCCCTAAAAAGATGGTTTTCTTTATAGGAGCACTCTAGTGTCCTAGAATAGTAAATCCTTCTTTAAGTAAATAAGTTAATGCAAGGGTGTCATGTTATTATAAATTAAGAATCGTCCTATATTATATAATATTTATTTACATTAACCTACCTACTGAGCATTTATTCCCTATTTATAATGCCAAACATTGGAGAAAAAGCTTATTAGAGATATCCCAAGGCCTAGGGGTTTCCTAGTATCTCAATATTTGATATGATATAGAAAAAAAAACATTAAAACATTTTTCTGACACTTTCTATTTATAATTTTGACCCCATCTTTTTATGGAGGTTCTTAAAATGGTCCCTTGAAGGTAGATAGATGAACTAATAATCATTTCTGATATGGAGTGGCTAAATCAGCAAAACTGAAAACTAGAATCTCTCTCATGAATTTCAGACCTGTATGTCCACTGTCTTCTACAAGGTATTTTCACCTGGTTGCCCTAGGGGTTCTCACTCCACAGGTCTTCCTCAGGAACCAGCTTCCCTTGTTACATCGCACTCATGGACTAGCTTCCATCTTCTAGCTCAGGTCAGAAACTATGTTCTCATTTTTGACTCCTTCTTCTTCTTCCTGATAAATTCAGTAAATTATCAGTGTGAGAAAAATTGTAAAACAAACACACACACACCCTTCTGTCTTTTTCCAATGAGATATTTGTAGTCAGACAATCAGCTCTCAGCTTAATTAATGATTTAATTTCTCTGCCATATTCATCTTATTCCCTCCAAGTTTTTGTCTACACTTCAAACAGGGCTCTTCCTTGAGTAATACATGCTTGAAAAAAATAAAGCGGTGACTTTTCTGCATACAAATTTGATCATCTAACTGCCTCACTTAGAATTTCTAATACTACACATTGGCTTCAAAAGCTCAGTGAAAATTCTGGCAGTGCTCAGGTTGTCCACAAACAGCTCCCTGCTTACATGTACAGCCTCTGAGTTCCACTCACATCAAACTATTTTAAGTTCCTTTCAATAGTTTGAACTCTCTCTTCTGCCTCCAAACCTTTGTATATACAGTTACTCCTGTTTAACTGTCTGCTGCTCAACATTTGGGTCTCAGCTGGATTTCATATCTTCCAAAGGCTTTGCCAGACCCTCCCCAGCCCAATGCCTCTGTCGAGACTGGGTCAATGGGTAAAGTGTCACCTATATGCTCCTATAACCACTTTTGTTTACCCATATCATATGAGGTATTACCTGTATTATAAATTTCCTCTGCCTTACTCTGAATCACTCAGTATATAATGAACAATTTGAACATAGAGAATAGCCTGAGGCCAGCAGAATTCCTAGCACATAGTAGGCACTCAAGAATTATTTGTTGAGGAATTATGTGAGTGGGTGAATGAATGAATCTCAGTTCTGTCAAGTTGAAATCAATATCCCAAGATAAGCCCACACCCAACCAAAAGGCCTGAATTCCCTAGGCAGTCAGAAACACAGAGGAACAACAATCTTCTCACTGACAATAACAGTCTTGGTAGGCACCTTACTGAGGAAAATGATCTGTTTACTGATGCCAAATGTGTGTGGACAGTAAAACCCAATGACTCCTAAGCCCCATTCTGGAATCTTCCCCAAGAGCTGCAGCAAGTTCTTGTCTGTGTGCAAAGAATAGAAGGCAAGAAGTGGGTCTCCCTGTGAGAAGGACTATTTCCAGTAAAGACAAGGAAGGCTGAATGAATGAATAAGCATTTCTTTCCTTCCTTCATGGAGTTTGGGCTCAAGCATACACACACACAAAGACACACTTAAAAATTACCATTTGCAGCCTCTGGTCAAAGAGGAACGGGGAAAGTGCACTAACATTCAGTGTTTCACAAGTATCTCAGGTGAGCTCTCAGTTGCATTGAATATTTTTTAACCATCATCTGTTCGTTGAATACTTAGGCATATTTAATCTTTTTAGTGTTATTTTCTGTCTGAATTAAAATGACTGCCTAAGTCAAATAGAAAAAGGAGTTATAATGTAGATGCGTACAGGAGAGCATCCTGGAAGTCACTCTCCTCAACTCACGCTATTGACATAAGATTAGGAAGGTGTTCCTGGGCATCTGTCTGTTTCATTTTGCACCAGAGAAAAGGAAAAGATATGGAAGGAAGAGCTGGTAATTGTGGTATAAATAATTTGGTGTTAAGGGCTGATTCACCCCCAAAGAGAAAAGACATTAGCCTCAGGCCAGTCTGACTAGGGAAATACCAAGTTTCTTGACACTTCTCATTGGAGAAAGCACTGGGAAGGGCTTGAGAGGGTGTCTGCTCCTCATTTTCCTAGGACTGAGATAGCCTCTAAATGTGGCACTGATAATAAGATGATATACTTTCAGTCAATGATGTGTGTGGTTTTCCTCTCCTCCCCCCAGCTATTAAAGCTGTATTCAGTGGGAGACACATAGTAATTTGTTGAAAATCACTATTTTCTAAGAAACTCTCACAAACCCCCAAGAGCCCATTATAGTAACAGAAGTGACAAGAAAATAAATGTTTTTGACAGGGAGTGCTCCTACCCAGGGTAGATGGCTGCAACATCAGTGATTATTCAGCAAATCAAACTTATTTAAACACACTGTCTCTGATACTTAATAAATGTTATAGTGTGGCTTTTTGTGGCTAATAAAACTTGGTTTACATTCCATTCCGTGTCTTCTATGATTTGCCTCCCTGGGCTCACTTAAAGTGCATTAAGAAGCAGCAAGCAAGATCAGGACGATTTGCTGCAAAACTTAAATAATTCATTTTTGCACCACTGCTTTCAGACTGTGTTTTTACAAATGCTGTAATGAGACAAGCTGTGAAATGTTTTACATGGGGAAAAAGGCAAGGGAGTCACTGAAAGAAAACTCCCTTTCCATGCCTTATTTCTTTAAGGTTCAGGACAAAAATAAGAAAAGCATGTCTTACAAATACATTTGTGTTATTTACCTACTCCCCATACATATGGCATCAACTAGATCCCATTTATAGTTTTCTGTTAACTAGAATTAAAGTCATGTCATATTGGGGAGAAGTTTCTGAATTAATTTATAAAATTGACCTGTGTCTAATCAAATTGCCAAACAGATATTTGAGGAGAAAAGCTTCACAAAATTATTTTAAAGTTTATCTTAATAGGGTAACTGAGCAAAAACATATAATAAATATTGCAAAATTTAATATGACATGCACTTGAGCTGTTAGATCATAAAGCATATTATAAAGCAGTCATATTTAAAAGAGTGTGGGTCTACAATAACTAGGCAATCAATGAAGCCGTCTAAAAAGAACTAAGTTAAACAGGTGAAACAGTCTAGAAACAAGGGAAGAGCATATTCAATATATACTAAAAGCAACACTGCAAACTAGTGAGAAAAGAACACATGTGTTTAAAGAAAAGATAAAAAAATATTTAGTTATATGAAAAAGACATTGTATTCAACAAACCAGTTCAATAGGATTATTTAATTATGTAGGTTTCTTACATATCAAAGAGAACCAATTGTTTTTGAAGATGAGTAAAGGATATGATTAGACAAGAAGAAAATATGAGATATATAAAATAACAAGACACATTTGTTTTGCTTGTGTTTGCTTGTCACAAGAGCAAGGATAAATGATTACTAACTCCTAGTGTTGATGAGGGTGTGGAAAAAAGTCAACCTCTTAAAAATATCTGATGAAAATATTAATTGGTTCAATATTTTCTTGTGAGAATATCCTCAAATGTGCTTCGAAACACTGTTTTTAAAACACATCTTTTGAACCAAAATATCTCTTCCGGGAATTTATATAAGAAAACAATCAGAAATTTACAAAGATATAGTAGAAAGTTTATTGCAAGGTTACTCATAATAGCAAAACTTCAGGAAATGAGTTTGCCTTTTTTGGTCTTGTTTAGAAACCCTTCTTAATTCTAAGATCATAAGGATATTCTCCTGTATGTTTCCTTCAATAATTAAATTTTTTTTTACTTTTTACTTTTAAATCCTCAATCTGCCTGAATTGTTTCTATATATTATGTGAATCACTGACCCTTCCTTGCATTCTCCATTCCTTTTCAATCTTAGCTCTGTCCTATGTCAAGTTGCCTTATAGTAATGAGACTGTTTCTTGCCTCTATATTCTTCTAAATAAATCTTGACATCTGGTAAATTAACTTTTCCACTTCCTACACCACACCTTGTTTTTGTTTTATTCAGTGGTTTCTTGGCTGTTCTTTCCATTTTGCTGTAAAATTATCTTATCAAGTCAAATGCATACACTACATACAAACATTGGAATTTTGGTAAAAGTTTCATCAAATCTCTAGATGAATTTGCAGAGAATTGATATATTTATAGTATTGACTATTCCTAATTATGAATGTGGTATTTTCCAAATATATTTAGGCTTTCTTTATTGTCTTTCAAAAAAATTAATGATTTTCCTCATAAAGGTCTTGTACGTATTTAAAAAAAATTCCTAAATCCCTTCTTTGCTTATGATTACCTATGATATGCATTCTTTAATTTTTCTAAAAGTTTGTGGTCAGTATATTGAAATATAACTGAATTTTGTAATTTTTTACTTGGAAACCTTGATATATTCAGTTGTTAATTCTAATAATTTCCCTGTAGATTATTTTGGTCTGTCATATAAGCAGCCCTATTTTCTATAAATGATGAGAGTTTCCCTTCTTTGCAGTAATTATACTTTTGCCTTTTTCTTGTCTTATTATGCTGGCTAAGATTATAACTGTACTGGTGAACAAAAGTGATGATAGTAGGCATTCTTGTCATGTTTCTGATATTTAAAAGATGTTTTTAATATCTTACCACTGAATGATGTTTGTTGTGGAATTTATAACTACCCATCACTAGAATAGGAAAATTCCCCTCTATTACTAGTTTGTTTTTATTTTAAATCATGAATGAATGTTGGGTTTTTTAAAATAATACCCCAAAAAGGCAAACACAAAAAACAAACCCAGTAACATTATTCATAATAACAGAAATTAAAAGTGACTCAAATGTCCAACAACAGTAAACTAGTCAAGGTCTGCTGTACTCATAGAAAAACAAACCCTAAGCAGCAGTAAAGGGAATGAAGCCCAGCTACACAACACAACATGAAACTTCTCAAACTCACAACATTGAGCACACAAAGCAAGTCAAAAAAGAATACATGAGTGTTTTGTATCCAAAGAAAGATAAAGAATGGGCAAAATTAAACCATAGTGTTTGGGGACACGCATATATATGATAAAATATAAAAAAATCAATGAATGATAAACACAAAATGTGTCATACTGGCTTCCTGGGGGTAGGAAGTTTGATGTGGTCAGGAAGGGACCAAACAGGAAAAACTCTAAGAAGCTGGGTAAATGTGTTTTTAAGTTGCAGAAACTCCTGAATACCTGATAAATTTCATAATTTTTTTTAATTGAGAAGAACTTCTGAGACATGATATAGTGCATTTATAGGTGATTTTAAAGATTTTTCTGCTTTATTTGCATTTTCTAATTTTGTCAACATTGAACATGACTTGTGTGGTAAATTTTAAAACATTTGTGGAATGAGACATAGTTTTAAAAATCTGCATTCGTGGACATGTTTAGCCAGCTCAGCAACTTTAAGACCCAGTTGATCTCACATCAAAGGATTATCCATGTGATGACAATTTGCACATTCACAGGCCAAGGAATTCTGCAACAACTTTCTCTGCTAGTGAATAGGAATACAGAAATTTCAATGCTTACAAAATACTTATAAGTGGTATTATTTGTATGTAAAGAGATAAATTTTACTGATATATCTAAGACCCATTTTAGGTGTCCAATACTTTTATAAAAGTAATGTAAGTTTAAAAGTTTTATATCTATCATCTGTTTATGAAATCATATGGCCACAAAGAACATTTTTAAAACAGATAAAAGAAAAAATGCCACTCCAGATTTTGTCATCCTGTAAATAGCCATAGCTATTGTTTAATTGTTTTCCCTTTCAATAATGTTTTCTTTAACATATATATTTTCTTCCTAAATTTTAATCCTAATGAAGACATGCCCTTATTCTGATAGTTGAAGACTTAATATTATATGAAAGCTTTTGTTGATATTGCTAAAAAGCTCACAAAATCATATTAAAAGATGTATAATATTTCATTGAGTGAGCTTACCATGATTTACTTAATAATATTCCTATCATACTTTTGCTTTGAGGCTTCCAGAGACGATCAGTAAAGCTAGTTTAATCTGAATTCTTTACAATAGCCTATGTTTCCATAAGCCCAAGTGCTAGAAATACTAGCTGGCCTAATACTTCCTCTGCCTCTGTTGTGTCCCAAGCAGCCACAGAGCTGTGGTACTACAGTCTCCAGAAGCTATTAACAGTGGGGCTCTTGATTCTGTTTCAACAGTGAGTTCCAGAAATCAAACCTGAGGGCTTACTCTCTAAGTGCTACTATTTCAGAACCAACTGTCTTAATTTCGGATTTCCCCAAAGGCAGAATCTGAGACAAGGACTTGGCATGAGGATGTAAAAAGCATGATATAGGGATAGTAGCATTACCAATGGCACATCTGTAGGCACTAAAAATGTAATTTGGCCCTGGACTTCTGAGAAGCATTTGGGATACCTCCAGAATTGTCCAGAATTGGAGGGGTGAGAGGAGGTTTGATCACTTACCTGCTGGTGTCCATCTCCCATTGGTTGAGATTTTCCTCAGGGAGTATAATTTTTCCCCCAACTTTGGGCTATGCTGTGTCTTGGCCTAGAATGGAGCTACAAAGAATACTGAGGCAGAAAGACAAGTGGTGCCTTCTGGGAAGGGATGTGCTGGTTCAAGTAAGTTGGCTCACACAGAGCCATCCACTGCAGCTACAGCTGAAATCAGAGTTGGGCTGAGGTAGTATGACGCTGGGCATCAAATGTGCTGGATATATTCATACTTAAGAATTTGAGCCTTTCTTTTAGTGGCAATGAAATTTATTGCAAAGTTTAATAAGTGAGGGTCTGCTTTGTATCACTGGGTATATACAGAAATATTTGGTAAGAAATAATTAAGGAAGACAAGATTGAAGGAAATAAATAAGGAGTTTAGTTTGGAGTATTGTGATTTGAGGTTTCTGTGAGCCATCATCTAACTGCAGATATTCATTTGGTAGTTGAAAGTACTATTTGCAGCTCAGGGGTAAGGCATGGATAAAGAAAAATATCAGTGCCAGCTGAAGCCATGGGAGAAGATGAGATCATCTGAGGAAACATACTGAATGAAAAGAGAAGAGCTTCTTCCACAACTGAGCTCTCTAGAAAACCAAAGTTTAAAGAGTGAGCAGAGGAAGAAGAATAAACAGAGGAGATAGGCATAAAAAATAAGAAGGTAGGAAAATAATCAGGAAAAATGGACCCAAGACCTGGAAGTAGAGACTTTTATGAAAAGAGTAGTAAACTGCATCAAATACTGAAAGAGGCTGTGATGATAAGGACAGAAGAGAATTCATTAGCCTTTGCATTTGAAGCATAATTGGCAACTTTGATAAAAATAACTTCAGGAGACGGCTCGGGAAAGTCTGGGGTAGGAAAACTCTAGCTCTAGTGGCATTAAGGCTGGAAGATGAACCAGGCTGGGAGTCCAGGTGATAACTTAAGAAAATCTGCACTAACATGGTGGCAGTGACAGTGGAGAGCATGAACTGTCAAAGTTTGAGGTATATATCTGAGGCAGGAACAAAAGAATTTGATATGTGACTAGATTATAGGTTGTGAGCATGGAGAGAGCCAAAGAAAGACAGATTGAAGGTGTCTTTGAAGTTCCTATCTAGCTTGGGAGACCAGGGACAGATGGGTCATTAAATAGTCTTGATTACATGAAGTGCAACAGTTTTGGGGAAAATGTAATGAATACCATTTTGGGCATGGGGTGTATGAAATAGCTGATCTGTGATAGTCTATTAGAAATATCTAAATGGCACTTGAATTTATGGATCCTGAATTTACAAGAGAGAAAGATAAAAATATAGATTTGTAATTTATCCACATACAGGAAGATAAAGTTATTTGACTAACTTTATAAAGCATATAAGCCTCTCTTCCCAGGAAAATCCTTAACAGAAGAGACTGCAAGAGAAAGAATCCAGGCAAGAAACAAGATGGTAAAGGAGCCAGGAAAAGATATAATGCCGAAAATAAAGAACCCTCCTTATGATGCTTCTGGTCTTACAAAGATAAAGGCCTGAAAAGTTCTGTTTTCTTTCAAACCAGGATGGAAATATTTGCAAGGAAAATGGAAAAAAATCTGGCTTGATCTTCCTACAAATCCCAAATCCATAGCTATAAATGAACTACAAGATAGGGCCAGACTTGCATTTTGTAAACAAGAAACCAGTCTCCGACAAAAAACTTGCATTTGGCTCTTAAATTAAATTCATGTATTTTGATGAATCACATCTTTTTTATACTCCAGAATATCTAGCTCTCTCTACTTTTCTATGTTGCCTCTGACAAGAACATTACATAAATATCTTTTACACTGTTGCCTATGCTACCTCTCTTGAGCCCTTAAGTTATCTCTCCTCTGCTCTTCATAAAAGCAGATTGGAATCAAATTATCTGGTTCTACTCCTCTGATGGAGAAAACGCTCCTGGTTGAACCAGGCCCTGGATCCATTTTGATGGGGCTTATATTCTTTTGCTAAGGTTGCTTACACATCAGAAATGTATTTTCTCACAGTTCTGGAGGCTGGAAGCCTACAATCAAGGTTCAGGAAAGTTGTTTCCTGGTGAGAGCTCTCTTCAGGGCTTGCAGTCAGCTCTCTCCTAGCTGTGTCCCCACATGGCTTTCCTTCTGTGGTACATGGAGGGGGAGGAGGGGGAGAGGAAGATGGAGAGAATGAACTACACAGTATCTCTTCTTATAAGGACACTAATCCTATCAGATCAGGGCCCCACCATTATGATCTTATTTTACCTAATTATTTCCTAAAGGTCTTCTATCCAAATATATAATCACATTGGGGATTAGGGCTTCAACATATGAGTTGGGGTGAGGCTGGAGAAAAATTTCAATCCATAGCAGGGTTTATACTGCCGAGATAATTCAAGAGGAAGAATATTCCACAGCCAAGTGGTTATGGGTCTTGAGTATCTATTTAAACTGTTAAAAGAATTCTAGAGAATCTTATGAGAACAGAAGATTGTTGGTTGAGTTCGTTTGTTGATACCTAAGAGAGTTGGCTTTTGTAAACACTTTAAAATCAAAATACCTCTTTTTTTTTTAGTTAATGTGAATAAACATTTATTATTTACCAATATAGATAATTACTTTTTACTGTAAATTTATGTAGGGCTGAGCATCTCTCAATTGGGTGAACTCTAAACAATAACATGAAACCATTAAAGGTAATATTTATGCAGAAAGGATGCAAGAGTAACAGTTGAAACTATAACATCACTTGAAAATTGGGTGTGTCAGGGTGTGGAGATTATCTGGGCAGGATCTCAGAGTTTATGGCTCATCCCCAGAAAACATCCCAGGAAACCATATAACTCCCTGAACACCCTGTCTTTGGGAAGGTAGAGGCCACTGGACTGTGGTGGGAGGTTCAAACTGGAGAGCTGATAATGGCCACAGCCATAACTTCGGCCTTGTCACATGAATCCTGTCCTAACCCCACCTTTGGCATTTATGATTAACTCCAAGAGGAGGAAGGACACAAAAAGCTGAAAGATAGAAATGATGAAAGACACATGCTTTTATACAAGAGGTTGTGAATACACATCTCCCCTGTTTGTGTTTCAGCAATAAAGATTAAAGCACCAGTAGGAAGAGGCTTTTCTCTGCCTCCACGAAGCATTTGTAGGAGCAGACCCAATGTGATTATGCCAGTGCTGTTGAAGTCGTAAGAGAGAAACAGGAATGTATCCATAGCCACCAGTGTCTTGGCAGTGGCAGAGGCCAGGAGCAATGAGGGGCAGCAGCTAAACGAGGCTAATAGGTGTCCTCATGAGTATTCAGGAGATCCCAGGAACTCTTAGAACTGAAGGGAAGATTGATATAGCTGAAGTCCTCACCATTTCTCCAGTGGGATATGCATCTTGATTATTGCTAACATGTTTTCAACTTTCTTCCTTAGGGTGGTGAGGGCAGGGACTAAGGTATGCAGTTGCTTGTGGATTTTTGTATATCTGATTACAATGTTAATGCTAGTCCTAGAGCATAAAGCTCAAGAAGGCAGGCTACCCAAGTATAACTGCCTATCGACAGTGCCTAAAATGTGCCCCACCTAGACACAGTGGGCATATTAGTGAAGATAACCCTTTGATGCCCTGAGCTAATAAATGGTAAGTAGGTGTGACTCTTGAAGGCCACATAAAAAGAGAAAGGTATGATTCAGTAGCTGAAGTGCAGAAGGTCTTGCTATTCATATGAATGCAATGGTCTTACACAAGTCACTCTCTCTGTGTTTACACACACACACACACACACACACACACACAGCTTTTTTCTTCCTCCCTTAGCTTTGTGGCCCACCTACCCACTCACCCCTGCCAAACACACACACAGATGTGGTTGTAAGTCATCTTTGATTTTTCAAAATAACTTTGATTTTCACTTTAACTTTATATCACTTGCAAACTCATGTTAGGGTAAGGAGAAATCCATGCATATATTGGAGTAGGGTCAAGGAAGGATGAAGTTGGGTCATAATATTATGTGCTTCAGTCCTAACATCTCACCTCCACCTTCCCTACTTTATAAAAGAATATAATTTCATGCAGATAAAACCTTGACTAAACCTTCCAAATCAGGATTCAATTTGGTTTTTCCAGTGTGGGAAAATGAGTTAATTCCTATGGGTTCTTCTTGATCATGAGAGGGAGAATACAACAGAAAATAAACATACAGACAACTCTCTGTGCACTAGTCTAAAAATGGTAATGATTGGAGCCCAGCCTGAAAGCTGCATCAGCTGCTTTACCTCAACTTCTTGCCCTTTTCCCAACATGCACATATTTATAACCTGGGTTTCCCAAACAGATTACTCTGTATTTCCGCCATCTGGTTTATGGAATTTTTTTTTTAACATGCTACAGACTGCCAAACGGTAACACTAGCAAGATTCTTGTTCAAGGGAAAGCAACTCTGGCTGAGTTTTGTAAAAAGACAGCACATTAGCTCCTTGGAAGCGGTAGCACAGTTGACTTCAAGAACATGGGAAGACTTTGAGAAGCTTTAATTAGGATGCGACCAACCACATTATAAGTTTTGGCAGAAGATTGAAATGTTCTCTTCCATGAGTATAGGGAGACTTTTACCAGACAGTAAAAGGTGAAATGTTGTTTTAAATTTGACTTCATTTTATAACTATGTCTGCACTGTAGAAAAATGGTATAGCTTCATTTATGCAGAGACCTAGCTATTGTGTTTTTGTTGCTTCCATTTCTATCATGAAAGAGAATCTAATGTTAAAGCCCCCCTTGTTCAGTGGAAGGTCCCGTAAAGTTCATGTCACAGCAACATTTTTGTTAAGTGAATCTTATTACACTGTTCAATTCCATTATAAATGTCAGAGATTCAGTCTACGGGAAAAGCAGCTGGCCCTGAATAGAATGAAATCACAGGTCAGAATGTGGAAAATGTCCTCAAAACACTTATTTAAGGGAACAAACCCTAGCTGTTGGAAAATAAATGTTGGCATTCAAGATATGCTTAAAAGTACTCTGCACTCAAATTACATAAAAAATAAAAACATGGGGGTGGGAAATTTTGGCAGCTTTCTCATCTGACTTACCTTGATTTACTTATTTCAGTTAGTGTTAAGAAAGCAATTCCTAATGATCAGAAAATTTGGCTAGGATGTTTTATTTTGTTTTAATCAGCTTCAGTGAACTTAAAATTTCTGGTTTGATATTCTAGGTAATTTGGGGGAGGGGGAAGAGGGGAATGAGGTGGCATGCACTTTTTCTAGACCTTTATGGTAATCTCTCCAAATATCTTTATCTGTATCCTTATACTTGGGGAACAGAAGGGATGCTATAAAATGCAATACCCAAAGTGTGCATGCCTTGCTTCACTGGGGAGTTCTTCTCTGGTGTTTGGAGAAACACACTTAGTAAGGGACTTTGTGACATTCATTGGGCAATGGTTATACATTTTGTGGCTGTTCTGGTCTTACCTTTATTTCAGTTAGCTGACTCTTTTTCTCAGTTGAGACTGGTAGTGTATCATATGGTGTTTTTTCAGTTTAGAAAAATTTTGAGCATAACTATATGGATTTATTCATTCACTTATCCATTTACTCATTCATTCATTAATACAGAGGTCAACTACAAGGTTACTGCCCTAAGGATTTCCATAGTGCCAGGAAAAAATTTGAGTGTCTCTAGAATGTTGAGCACAGTATGCACAATCTGTCATTTAATCAACACTCCTTAAAATACAGGCATTATCATCCCTTCTTTAGAAATGTGTAAAGTGAGGCTCAGAGGTGGTATGTAATTTGGTCATACTGGCACGAAGTGAAAGAGTCCAGATATAAACTCAGAGTTCTCTAATCTAAAATCCCATGCAGTTTCCCCTGCAAGACCACTTTGACTCTTAGCAGTTTAAGAATGAGGTAATCAAATTACAATGATAAAATGGATTCCTAAATTTTGTAATTTTAAAAGTATTCTGTTCCCAACATGAATATTGGTTTTTGTGAATATCATGAATTCTTCAGGTTTAGAAGTCTGGGAGGCAACTGTTCTGTAAAGGAGAGGAATACCTGTACTATTTAAAATAAATTTCCAGCAGTTAGCAACCGCTTGACAACATATTACTGACAACTGGAGATCTTGCTAACAACAGTTCTATGGGATGAAATCTCCCATTGTGGGATCCATCATGTTGCTGCCATCTGCACAAATCCAAAGAGGAAGTGGAAGATGGGAGAGGGGTGGCCAGCCAAAAATCTCTCCTGGTGACCATTGTCAGTGCAAGTGAGGTGAGAGATGAGAATGCAACTCTTGAAGGGTGTTTCTTCCTCCTCTCTTTTACTCTGGACCAGTTCTAGTCCCCATAGATTAGAGGAGAGAGAAGAGAAAATTCAGCAGGCAGAAAGTAAAGTGGTTGTAAATGAAAAACAGGAAAGGAAAACTTGTAGAAAATATTTCCAATACTCTCAGAAATAGTGGAATGAGATAAAGCCCTCAAAATACCTAGAATACTATTGCATATTTCTTCAATGAATTCCAAAGCCCTGGATGGGGGAAATTTATGCCTGACATGAATAATGTAGGCACAAAAGTACATAAAGCAGGGAGGATTTCCAGTGAGTCAATGTGCTACATTCAGGGTGGTCTCTGAGATAATTGGAATCAATAGAGTTTTCAACCATAGATTTCATATGTCCTGATATCAACTCTTTATATATCTATGTATCTGTATCAGTATCTGTATCTCTCTGTATCATTTATATCTCTATGATTTTTGTTTAAATATATTTGATATATAACATTGTATAAATTTAAGGTATACATGTTAATTTGATATGTTTATGTATTGTAGTATGATTGTCATTGTAGTGATAACTAACATGCTATCGTGTTACATAATTAGTCTTTCTTTTTAGTGCTTTGAGTAATGAAGTTCTAGTCTCTTAGCAAGTTTGATGATTATGATACAATATGATTGTCTTTATTCACTATACTGTGCATTACAGCTCTAGAGCTTATTTATTGATGATTGATTATAAGTTTGTGCCCTTAAACAATATTTGTCCTACTCCCCCATGCCTCATTCCTTGGTAACCACCATTTTTAATCTCTGTTTATATGAATTTGGCTTTTTAGATTCCACATGTAAGTAATATCACTCAGTACTTGTCTTTCTCTGTCTGACTGACATCAACTCTTTTAGCTTGAAAACTCTGAATTCTCAAGGGGCTCCTTTAGAGAGTACATTGGTTCTCTGGTTAAGCCAGTAGTCTGTAAAGTACTTAAAGGGACCCAGGTAAATCACTCTACTTAGGAAATCCACCACACCTGACTCATCCTCAGACATGGAACCTAACTTGACCTCTGTCACACTGCGAAAAGGCAAACTGAGCTAAGCAGAGAATTGGTGAGACCTTTTGGAAGCAAACTTACTAAGAAAATTTCTAGAGAGTGAATTTCCAGAAATATTATTCCTGTGTCTCAATTATGAGGGTACTGCTGAAGGAGACTGTACCTCCCAGCTTGTTTTAGGCCAGGGATAAGGAGTATTCAAGGGTGTTCTACAGAGATAGCTATGAGGTTGGACAGGAGGCTAAGAGTGAAAGGCAGTGGCATGTAGTGGGGAGATGAGAAAACATAAGACCATTTTAATAATACTGCTGTAAATGATGGGTAATCATCAAGAGATATTATTTTTCTGTTTCAGTTCAAGCAAAGTAGTAGTCTGTTTTGTCAATAGAGATTGGAGTTTATTTCTAGATATCCATGGAGAGAGAAGTCTGTCAGTTTCTTCTCTTCTTCTTAATCTTTTTCCCTCAGTTTTATTGCAATATAGTTGATACATAGCACTGTAGAAGCTTAATATATGTAGCATAATGATTTAACCTACATGTCATAAATGATTATCACAATAAGCTTAATTAATATCCATTTTCTCATATAGACATAAAAAAATGGAAAAAATAATTTTTTTTCCCCTGTGATGAGAACTCTCAGGATTTACTCTCTTGACAACTATACGTCATACAGTAGTGTCAACTATAGTCATTGTGTTGTACATTACATCCCTACTACTTATTTACCTTATAACTGGAAGTTTGTACCTTATGGCAGCCTTCTTCTGAATCTTAACTTTGGGCTAAAATGAATACCAAATACAGATAAGCACTAGGTCGTAACTGGGGGATACTGAGAAGCAAGATGTGGAATGACTTTTGTAGAGCAAGGAGCTCAACCAGTTAGACAGAGATGGCTGCAGTTCACCAAAATGCCCATTCTTCTCTTCCTTCTAAGCACACAGCCACAGCCATGCTTGCCAGCCTCCCTTATAGTCAGGGTCACTGTGGGACATAGTCCTCAGTACTTTGTGAGTGAAAGTGATAGTCACCTCTTTCAGACATAGTCTGTGGAAATCTTCCACACATTTTCTCCAAGCTCTTCTGGATGAATAGGACAGAAAAGACTCCAGAGTCTTTGGAGAACTTGCGTTAAAAATGACAGCCTCAGTCAGTCTGAATTACTGAGCTACCTGTCTTGTCTGTTATGCGAGCAAAAAAGAACCTTCTAGTGAATTTCTGTCATTCTACATTTCAGGTTCCATTTGTTTCAACAAGCTGTTTCCCTACTAATCACTAAAGACAATCACCTGGGCGAACATATATGTAATATGTAGCTACATCTTATAATTTAAAAACAAACAAATAACTGCGAGAAGCCTCTTCTCTGCAGGCCTCTAACATCCTTTGCTGTGTCTGGACTTGAGAGGAAGCCTTGCAAAGGATAGGAGGGATGAGTGCACACACTTTCCTAGGTTCCCATAATGCCACAGTTGCATAATCCCATGACAGTTGGGGCCATAGCATGAATTGTTAAGATTTTTAAAATGGATCTGGAAATTTATGCCTTTCCTGTGGGGAAAATTCTTTTGATTTATGATCACCATGTTTATATATATTAAACCATAATGAAGTATATAAAATATTTTGGTTTTTAATTTTGGCTGAGCAGGGTGCTGGGCACCCAAATTAATGACTATTCATGCATGGCATAAATTCTGAGAGGCATTTTCAGTGGGTGTGCCTTCCTGGAATGGCCAAGGCAGATTGATGGTCTCCGTATCCCACAGGAGTATCAGGCAGTCCAGCGACTGCTCAGTGCACTCGGTCTATGACCATAAACTTGAGTTGTTGTGATTGTTGCTAATAGTTGTACCTTAAGCCATGAAGAAGAGTTATTTTAAATTGATGATCCATGTTGTTCCCTAATCACTATTTTTAAAGGCCTTGATGCTTCTACAATGTCACTGTTAGAGCCAATGCATGCCCACATAACTGATGGAAGTGCTTTGATGACACATTAATATCTATCTGCATAACCATCAGAGTAAATTCATTTATTATTTGAATATCTTTGCTGTCATCTAGTTAAAAACAACTGTTGACTTTTATTTTTGCAAAATATTATTACAAGGTTGTCTCTGTATTGTTTTCATGTAAGTGAGAGCCCTTCCAGAGTTATTTATCAATTAAAATACTCTTAATCAATTAACAGATTGACTTTTCTCTCAGGAAAATATTAGGTACCAGAATATATGGAGAAAAGAGATGAGATATGTGACATGGATTCTACACTCTTAGGAGAGACACATGTAGCATGGTAAGAAATATTACCAGACAAAGGTAGAATTTCATATTTCCTCAAATTTTAGAGTTGCTTAGGAGAACCTAGATTTGAATAATGTCCCTGGTCCTTTCTAGCTGTGTAATGCTGAATAAGTCACTTGACCCATGGAGGCTTAGTTCCCCATCTACCAAATAATATTGGTACTACCCATCTCCCAGCACTATATGTCAGATTCAGGATTAGAGCCACCTTGTATGGTCCTAACACCAGTACTAGCAAAACAAGACAATAGTTCATGGTTATAAGCCAGTTGAGCCAGCAGTAGGTGAGGGATCCTCACAGGCAAGGGAAAGCTTAAAAAGCAGCAAATTATCAAGGATAAATCCTAAGACTCAAGACATAAGGGCTCTAAACCTCCAACCATAGGTGAGGGTCAAACAGGTCTAGGTCAGTAGTATTCAGCAACTGGAAGCTTGGCTATTCAAACATGATTCTGTAGTATATTCTGTGTCAGAGGCATCTTACAGGAGAACACTCAGGAATTTGCCACTGATCACAGTTTCTGTGAATTGAGTTACACTTTTAAGATCGCTGGATTTGACAAAGCACTGATTATCACTTGGTTTACTTATTTGTTTATTGTACATCATCTCCCCCACTGGGATGTAAGCTCCATGAGAACCAGAACATACTGTTTTTCCACTGACAAATTTCTTTCACTGATAAATCCCTAGTGCTGACAACTGAAAATGTATAGGCACTCAACATACGTTCTGAATAAATTAATACATTAAATAAATAATTGGGTATCCACTGTGGGCAAATCATAGAATTTGGGCCTGAGGCACCTGCAAAAGATAATTAAGATAGGTCCCTGCCATCAAGAAATGGATTCTTTTGTGTTTAAGCCAATTATGTGATATTTTTTGTTCACAACTGACAGAGAGATGGGCTGAATTAAGGCAAGATTGGCCAGTAAAATGAATCAGTCTTCCAGATGCTTTTGAGAAAGACAATTTTGGACTCTTAAGGGAATCCAACCTTTCCCTCCCTCTCTCTCTCTTTTTCTCTCCTCTCCCCTCCACCGCTCCTCCACATCTCAGCCCTTGGTGCCCACAGTCTCCTTGAGACCACAGCAGTGCAGGGAGCAAAGCAGAGCTGAGAGGGGGAGAGATACGAACATGTAACACACCTTCCTTGATTCCCAACCCATTTTCTGACTATCAGTTCTGTGAATCCTTGTGAGTTCTTGTTGTTTAAGCCACTGAGAGCTGGTTTTTGTGACTTCAGCCAAAGCATCACACTTTATATCACCTGTTACAGTTCTTTCCAGAGAGCTGGAGAAAAAAAATATTTATGCTCATCAAGAACCTGCCAAGTATTCTTTCACGATATTTCAAAATACTCTACACCAAGAGGCACTGTCCAGTGCTTCCCCAGATGATGGGAGACAGTAACAAAGCCTAGATTGATTAAATTGAGAATAGAACCTAACCTAATCTCTTCTCGGCCTTTTGGCTAAGATCAAGTGTAGTATCTGTTCTTATCAGTTTAGTATCTGATACGCGCTCTATCCGAGGACAATATATTTAGTGGATTTTTGTGGCAAAGAGATGGAATAGGAGCTTGCTCCGTCCACTCCACACATCACGCATCCATCTAGTATTGCAGTACCTCCAGGAACAGTGCGCCCCCTCAAGGGGAAATAAACGTCTGTTGAAGATCAGTTGGAAGGTGCGGTTGCATGGCCTGGGGTTAGCTCAGACTTAGCTCTGATGTCAGGCTGTGAGCTCGAGCTTTAGTTTTTAGTTCTTACTTTCCTTGATGGGGACGCGGGCATCAAGCTCTCACTTACTCGTAAATCTGAGTCATAATCCTCTGACAACTATTGAAGATTCATATCTTTTTAAATTGCCAGGGTTAAAAAATTTATTTATTCCCATAGAGGAGCAGCTCAAGATAAAGAAGGAAGCTCAAGGGGCTCCTTTCGATTTCTGCTGTATAGGAGATCCTCAGTTTAGTATCTGAGAGTGAGAGTCAGGAGAGCTTTTTCTGGAGAAGGCGGCCACTTTGGCTCAGGGACATGTATAGACCCCTCAATGCCACACCACAAAAAATGTGGCGACAAAGATTCTGATGAGGATGAGATTTTCAGCAAAGGTGCAGGGGAGCTCAGCGAAGTCCTAGTAGGGAAGCTTCTGACTTCAGCGTGAGCTGCTCAAGAGTTCGGGGAGGAGAGTGAAGCACAATACCCCACCGCAGAGTGAGCCCAGCCTGCCCCAGCCCACCTACAACGTTTCTAATATTGGTTTATCAATAAAATACATAATTTTCTCTCAAGAAAAAAATAATAGAACCTAAGTCTTGCTACTTTTGCCAAGAAGCTAAGAGGAAAACCCAAAATCAAAACTATTGTACATAGAAGAGAGTAAGAGCATCCTGTATCCTTTGAGACTCATGGTAACTAATGTGCATGTGGTGGCACCTTACCCAGTCACCGACTTTGTTTTTAAGAGGTGCCATGATGGGTAGTGCAACAGGTCAATCTGATCATTCAACAGTGTGATCTTGGTTTCCCTGGCCTGTTTGCCGTTCTGCAGTTGTGTCCATGTGTAGGTAGAAAAAGGCTCAGCAAAGAGTGAGATTCAAACAGATTTTCCCCAGTCCTAGTCATTATCATGGCTGGAAGGTGTGAGGGAGAAGTTTAAAGCTGTTGGCTACCAGAAAGTATTTAAAATTTAAATAATATATACACCTCTTCCATCTCCCAAACTCACAGCAGCTCTCTCCTACCCTTCCCTGCTTATTTTCTCCATAGCATTTATTGTCTTGACAAACTATATATGGTAGTTACTTGGTCATTAGACTATATCTAGCCCACCCCCAACTAAACTGTAGACCCCACAAGGGCAGGGATTGTTTGTTATCTAGTTTACTGCTAACTGCTAGCACATTGAAGAGTGTCTGATCCATAATAGTTAAATAATCAATATTTGTTGAAAGAATGAATGAATGGATTTTTCATTTGTAACAGCAGAAAACATTTGAGACATTTTATAAACTTGGTTTGAAATTACAAATCCAAGCTTGAAAAAGCTTTTAGCTAATAAACAACTTTTAAACATGAAGTTACTTCTTTTAAAACTTGGATCTACTCAGAACATATTTGACTCAGGGAAGATTCTATTAAGGAAAGTGTAGATTCACTCAATCAGGGAGCAAGGAGAGACTTCAGGGATTTTGGGAGTACTGACTTCACATATCTTAAAGTGATAAAGATGCACTGTGTTCATGTACACTGTTAACTGTCGAACCTTCATATATCGAAACTAAGATCAGATATATATTAATTGAAAAGTGCTACAATTAAAAAAGAATGGTCAATGCTTTCAGACTCTTCCCTGAAATAAATGAGAGGCAGAAATAGTCCAACTTTTAGTTTAAAGCATGGTGGACTGAAAACTTGCACTCATTTTTGTTCTGTTTCTCCAGATGGTTCTTTCTTTGCCTGGGAAGATTGCATTCCCTACTCTAGGCTGCAGCCAATTCCTGGTTCCTCGTGCCTCCTAATTCCTCTTGCCACTTCTGTCTCCTTCCCCCATTATTTGAGAAGATGTTGTGGCCCAGTGATCTGCAGAAAGTTAACAAGTGCTAAACATGTGTGGAATCCATATGATCCCTCAGGCCATTAGTTCTCCTCTGTATCTAGTTTCTTTCAATAAGTGCCATTCTGCCCCTTGTTCCAGAAGATGCTTGTGAGTAAAACTCATTACTGCATGGCTCACAAAGGGGGATTGCCAAATAGGTCACCAGAGAGTTTCCCAGCTTTTGGTGGCTGGAGTGCCGTATTTCCTCAACAGCAGCAAGTAGTCAACCAGGGTGTTTATTCACTGAAGGTCAGGCTTTTGTATTATGAAACTTCTAGCAGATGTGATAAGCAGTAAATTGCAGATCTATCACTTTTTTTCACCCCAGAAAGTACGTGTGTATGAAATCAGCAGAAGACTGCCTCTCTGTGATTTATGGCCCACTTTTGACCACCTCTTATCAGGTTCCCACAAGCCCTTTTCTGATGCAGCCCATGTCTGAATGACAATAGACACACCAGTGCCATTATGCACCAAAATCTCTCTACATTCTAGACACCGAGATTACATCTAGGGTATTGATTTATTGCTGCCTTCCTCCCTACAGGGACCAGTTTGTTCAGCCTGAACAAGATCCACTATTATTAAATGGAGCCAACAATTCTTTGTGAACTTGGTAAAGAAATAATCATTTGCTCCCACCTTTCTAACAATGTGGGCATATAAGGAAATGCTTGCATTTAAATATTTAAACTGTTTATTTGTCTCTGCTTGTCTCATCTTTAAGTATGCAAAATAAGGTAAAAAAGATCTTTGGGAGAACAGAACCTTTGTAGTTTCTCAGATGTTGAAACACAATGTGCTTCTTTTTATGAACCACACTGAAATGATTACAAATCTCTGCTTTGGTGTGTATTTCTGAAACACCTATTGTATCTGTAGCAATGAGGTTTTGTGACAGCTTTAACAGTTTCTGCAAAATTTATATGTTCTACCAGTAGATCATTTTGGGGAGCAATATAAATTTTACAGCACATCAGAGTTTTATATCACCTACAAACGCCTGATGTAGGATTCACATTAAGCAGGCCCCACATCCACCCACGGTTTTCTATTCTTCAGGGTATTTATGTTTGCCAGGCAAAAGGGCCCTTCAACACTTTTCTTTTTACAAATGATCATTCCTCCTCCCTTGTTATCTTTCAGTTTAACATCATTCAGCCTGACTATTTGTCTATGGGAGATTGACTCCGCTCTCATCAATTTACATAGTAGGCAATCTCTATACTCTCTCTGCTCTCTAACTCCTACGTAGGGGGACGGTGGTGTTTCTGAGTTTCTGGAACCCCTAAAGACCTGACTGAGCCAAGTGAGAACCAAAGAAGGGAACCCTCTTAAAGAGGGCTCTTATTTTCTGAAATCCCAGTTGATTCCTATGATCTGACATAGGCTAGTGAACTTAGAAGTTTTAAGTTAATAACCATAATTACTTTAGGAAATCTGGGTTGTTTCTAAGTCTATGAGAAAATTCTGGGACCAATATCCCAAAGATTTAGATACACCGAAATTAGGGAAGAATAAAATCAAATTCAGAATCAGAGGTATAGCTGGTACTCTTGTTGAGGTTCTTATCAGAATTCTATTTTTAGAAAAATTTCTGCCATCTCTTTCACTGGCTCAGGAACCTCTGTTTTTAACATTTCTCTTTCATGTAAGCTCTATTCTTGGTCCCTGAATACATGAAAATTTGGTATGTAGATTTTAATCATAATGGATAAAAGAAAGTTTATGTGTTGAGAGGCATAGTGGGCATGTATGGTCTGTCTCTTTCACTGGGAAACCGTCCTTACCTCCTGCTTCCCACCTCCACACCCACTCCCAAACCCCCCAAAAAAATCCTGCTCAATCCATTTGGTTTGAGTAGGATTGGGTCTAGAACTTTGACCCTGGGGGTCATATTTGTGTGACTCTGGTTTCACCAATCAGAAAGATTCTTTTTGTGTTTGTGGAATCATAATCTACACACATGCTGTAGGCTCAGGACTGCTCAGAGCCGAATCAGTGCTACATGGAAACGACCTGATCTGAGGCTGAAATGAAACAGTGCAGACAGAGCCCAGAGATGGAGACAAATTTCTAAGACCTCTTAATACAGTTCTACCTAAAGCCCAATCCACTTCTGGACTATTCATTTGGGGAAGCCAGTAAAATCCCTCTTTTGACTTAATGTAAGGGGAAAAGTAGACACCAACATATGGGGAGTGAATTCAGATAAACTATGTTGTATTTTGGGCATCTCATGGTCTGTGTTTTTTACACCAAAAACATGGTCATTTGTCTCTTTATGTCCTGTGCTATGGTCATTATGACATTGTGGAGCAAGAAATTAAAAAGCATAAAGTCCTACTAAACCAAAGGTTGTTCCATGTTCAGGTCAATTTATATTTCCACCGGCCTAAGAAACCAGTTTGGATAAGGAGGATAAGACCAGAGGCATGTGGGTTTAATCACCAAGCAATAGGGAGCCAAGATACGTGTTTGAGAAAAGGAGTAACAATTACAGATTTGCTCTCTAAGAAGCTAAGACTGGCAACTGTGTGAGGAAGGACTAGCAGTGGGGAGAAATTTGTGGGAGAGCTTTTCAACCAATGGAGTCGGCCTCAGCTGGGGCCATGGTAGCAAAAAGGAAAAGGAGAATTGGTTTGGGGAAAGTTTCTGAGGTTGAATTGACAGGACTCAGTGATTGAGCACATGGATGTGGGAATGGAAATGTCAGAAGTCCAGTAAAGAAACAGATAAATAGTGACTATATTATTGGTCCTAAGAAGGAAAAGGAGCATGTACTGAGCAGGTGGAAGAAAGAAGGTATCCCATGGTCATTTCACCTTTGGTTGTAGTTTTGTTGCCTTCTGTGTGATCTGGTGAGTTTGGAAATATAGAGCAGTATTAAGGCTGGAAACACTAATGGTAGGAGACTTCCACGTATAACTGGTAGTGGAGTCACAGGGATGAATGCATTCATTTATGGAAAACATACATGTTGAACCAAGGGAGACAGAAAAGCAGACCCACAGGGACCACTGACGTTCAAGGGGTGGAGTCAGTCTGAGGAACCAAAGGAGACTGATCAGAGGCAGCCAGAGGTGAGGCAGGAGAACAAGGAGAGAACAGATCTGTAGGGCTTAAGGACTACAAAGGAGGGAGTGGCCCACAGCTGCTTCCTTTACAAATGTGAGGATGGCACTGAACTTACCAATTTATTGAAAAGTGAGGTGACATAACACTTATTGGAGAGCTCAGATGGGAAATGACTTTGCCACAACAGTGGCTTTTCCTTTTTAGGTGAAAATTCCCTGTCAAGTGATAACAATACATCTAGGGTTTATTCAGTATGAGCATTAGCCAATTAGCTCATGTAATTCCAGTTTTAGCATGTTTTTTTTCCTGCCCTCCAAATGTGATCAACCTCACTGACCTTCTTTCTTCCACCTGCTCAGTGTTCTATTTCTGATCATCTAATACCTATTCTTTTACTCATACTCATACTCATGTCTTCCCTGTATCATTAACACCACTGGCATATCAATGCTGACATTCATTATATGCCAAGCACTGATCCCAACATATTCATATACAGGCATAATCCTTTAATATTCCAGACACCATGACAAAGTGAACATCACAATAAGGCAAGTCTAATGACGTTTTTGGTTCCCAAGTGTATATAAAAGATATCTTTATATTATACTGTCATCTATTAAATGTGCAATAGCATTATGTCTGAGAAAACAATGTGTATACCTTAACTTAAAAATACGTTATTGCTGACTTTCACCTTAACTTCCAGAGAGTCCTAGTCTTTTTGCTGGTGGAGGTTCTTGCCTCAAGGTTGACGCCTGCTGACTGATCAGGATAGTGGCTGCTGAAGGTTGGGGTGGCTGTGACGATTACTTAAAACAAGATAATAATGAAGTTTGCTGCATCCGTTGACTCTTCCTATCACTAGCAGTTTCTCTCTAGCATGGGTTGCCGTTTGACAGCATTTTAGCTACAGTAGAACTTCTTTAGAAATTGGAGTCAAGTCCTCTCAAACCCTGCCACTGCTTTATCAACTGCATTTATGTAACATTCTAAATCCTTTTCTCCCATTTCAATAATCTTCACAGCAGCTTCACTAAGAGAAGATTCCACCACAAGAAACCACTTTCTTTGCTCATCCATAAACAGCAACTCTTCATTCATTAAAGTTTTGTCATGAGATTATAACAATTCAGTCACCCCTTCAGGATCTACTTCTAACTCTCATTCTCTTTCTCTTTCTACCACATATGCCATTACTTCCTCCACCAAAGTCTTGAATCCCTCAAAGTTATTCATGAGGTTGGAATCAACTTCTTCTAAACTCCTGTTAAAGGTTGACATTTTCACGTCTTTCCAGGAATCGTGAATGTGCTTAATGACATCTAATGGAGAATCCATTACAGAAGGTTTTTAATTAACTTGCCCAGATCAATCAGAGGAATCACTATCTATGGCAGCTATAGCCTTATGAAATATATTTCTTAAATAATAGGACCTGAAAGTCAAAATTACTCTTTGATCTATGAGCCTCAGAATGGATGCTGTGTTACCACGCATGAAAACATTAACCTCATTGCACATCTCCATCAGAGCTATTGTGTAACCAGGTGCATTATCAATGAACAGTAGTATTTTGAAAGGAATCTTTTTTTCTGAGCAATAGGTCTCAATAATGGGCTTAAAACATTCAGTAAGCAAGCTGTAAACAAATGTTCTGTCATCCAGGCTTTGTTATTACATTTATAGAGCACAGGCAAAGTAGATATGGCACAATTCTTAGGAGCCCTAGGATTTTCAGAATGGTAAAATAAGCATTGGCTTCATCTTATGGTCACCAGTTGCATTCCCCCAACAAGAGAGTCAGCCTGTCCTTTGAAGCTTTGAACCCAGGCATTAACTTCTCCTTTCTAGCTAGAAAAAGTCCTAGACGGCATCATCCTCCATTATAGGGCTGTTTCATCTATATTGGAAATCTATTGTTTAGGGCAGCCATGTTCATTAATCCTCTGAGATAGATCTTCTGGATAATTTGCTACAGCTTCTACATCAGCACTTACTACTTCACCTTACACTTCTATTTTGGAGATGGCTTCTTTCCTTAAACCTCATAAACCAACCTCTGTTAGCTTCGAACTTTTCTTCTGCAGCTCCCTCACCTCTCTCAGCATTCATAAAATTGAAGAGTTAGGGCCTTACTCTGGATTAGACTTTGTCTTAAGGGAGTGCTGTAGCTGGTTTGATCTTCTATCCAGACCACTAAAACTTTCTCTCCATACCAGCAACAAGGCTGTTTTACTTTCTTATCATTGTGTATTCACTGGAGTAACATTCTTAATTTCCTGTAAGGAAGTTTCCTTTGCATTCACAACTTAGCTAACTGGTACAAGAGGCTTACTTTTCAGCTCATCTCTGCTTTTGACATACCTTCCTCACTAAGCTTAATCATTTCTAGCTTTTGATTTAAAGTGAAAGAGATGCAGCTCTTCCATTCACTTAAATACTTGAAGGCCATAGTAGAGTTATTAATTGGCCTAGTTTCAATATTGTTGTTTCTCAGGAAATAGAGAGGCCTTAGGAGAGGTAGAATGATGGAGGAAAGGCTGTTCAGTGGAGCAGTCAGAAAACACATATAATTCATGAAGTTCACCCTCTTATATGGGTGGGGTTTGTGGCACTCCAAAACAATTACAATAGTAACATCAAAGATCACTGATCACAGGCCACCATAGCAAATTTAATAATAATGAAAAAGTTTGAAATATTGTGAGAATTACCAAAATGTGACAGAGACACAAAGTGAGCAAATACTGTTGGAAAAATGGTGCCAATAGACTGGCTCGATTTTTGAAAAGTGTTATATCTGCAAAATGCAATAAAAGGGAAGAGTAAGAAAACAAGGTATATGCTTGCATATTAATTTATTTAATCCTCCCCAAACTCTGTGATATAGATACTATATACTTCCATTTTATACCTAAGGGTATTGAGATACCAAGATGCTAAGTAATTTTTTCAAGTTCATATGACTTGTAAATGCCAGAGCTAGGATTTGAACCTGGGCTATTTGTCTTTTCTTATACATCAGTCGCACATCTGTATTCTGTTTTGTGTGTGTGTGTGTGTGTGTGTGTGTGTATGCACGCACATGCATGCACATGCTCTTCTGCACTGTTTAGTGACTTACCAAATAGCTTACAAACCTTTTGGTCGCAGTGCCAAGATCTTGTACTTATCTGAATTCTTATTTGAATTGAGTAATAATAGCTAATGCTTATCATATACTCACTAGGTTTCCAGCCCTGTGCTAAGTACATGTATTTCATTTATTCAGTCAACTCCAGTGACATGAATAAAGTTATTTATTATTAGTTAGCTTTTATAAATGGGAAATTTGAAGCTTGAGAAGATTAAATAACTTGCTTAAGTTCACACAGTTAGGTGGAACAGTTAGGATTTAAACTCACATGAGCACTAACCTCTATACTATATTCCTTCACATCTAGTTGCTCATGTGAGTAAGCTCAATAAATGGAGACTTACTGACTGACTGTAATCATGCATGAGACTGCAGGGGTGGAAACTCATTCTCCTAATTCAGTCCTGCTTGCTGGCCATGTCCCATTTCCCATCTATTTTCCATTTGATGGGGAACCTCTGAGCAAGCCTACCATCAAGTGTTAGATTCAAAACTACATTGGAAGCTCAATTATCCGAACAAATCAGAGCTCAAACATGTTCAGGCATATGGTTAGCTTGACTAATACAGTTTAAAGATAAAAAAAAAAAAGGAACAATGAGAGAAATTTTCAATTTTAGTATGTCAGAGCATAAAAGGTAAAGGAAATTGGCTTTAGGGAGTCATTTGAATAATGGGACAGTTCAAATAAACGATGTTCAGATTACTGAGTTTGCACTGTATTTAATCTACCATAGACAGAGCTGCACTCCAGGGCATTTGCTTCGGTACCAGGCACCCTCTTTCAAAATTCAGCTCAGCCATGCTCCCCTCTGCAGCTTACTATAGCTCATCTTCAATGTTTAGAAAGTCTAAGATATTTTCTTTTATCACTTTTCAGGTAATGGAATCCCTTGAGTTGTTTTTTTCTTTGTAACATGTTAGGTTATACAACAGCCAAAAATAAAATCTCTCCCAGCTGATGGCCTTCTCCAGGTTGGGACTACATTTTCACCTTCTTTCAATGGAAACCTTAGGAATAGTAACAGCAAGAATAATCGTTGGCTTGCCACCGAAGTACCCACTCAGAGCCTTAGTATCCCATTGAATGATTGAATCATATACATGGAGAACAGTCTAGACACTTGGCCTTATTCAGGTCTATCAATGAATGATGGAGGAGAGTGGGCAAAGAGCTACCCTGGCTTTCCTGATGCCGAAATCTAGGATTTGGTTTGTCCTTGCCAACTGGTGCTCCACTTCCTGGACATGGCATATACCACACTTAAAGTGACAGAAGAGAAAATTTGATCAGACCTCAGTCAGAGAACCATGTAGACTATGTAGATGCTCTTCCAGCACAAAATCATCGGTCAGGATGAAATGTCTGATTGTCTTATCAATGCTCCAGCTTCAGGATCTGAATTATCCTCCTGCTCATCCATCCATGGATGCAATGGAATGACTGCAACCTAGGAGAACAGACCTTAGAAAAGAAAAAAGAAAAAAGCTCTTCAGAGGAGCTGAGGAGCCAGGGGATGGCTTGTGAGCAGGTAAAGCCAAAGGAAATGGGGTTGCTCTTGACCCCTGCAGTACTGGCTACAGGGTGCTTCCTGGAGAACTCAGGTCACAGAAACTGCACACATACCTTGAGGAGCAGGAGGGGCCAGTTGAAGAGAAGCATTTTCATTTCTTCACCTCTACCCTGCTTCCTGTAGATGGCTTCCTATAGCTTAGAAGACATGAGAAAGGAAAAAGAAGCACAGAAAAGGGAAGAGAAGAGAAATCTGACCTTGGAGTTGGCTCTCCACAAGGATAAAACACATCGTCTACTGCCCCTTCCATTTATTCAAAATTCATCTAAGATACAAAAAATCCTTAGAGAAAAAAATGTAATTCCTATTAAAGGTTGGATTTTGAGCACAGTCTACTCTTTTGTTTAGGGAAGCATATTAATAGTCCTTTTACTTATGAAGGACTGTGCATGGCAGGTGAATGGGAATTAGAGGATTCTCTTTGAAGAGCACAGGAGAAGTTGGGTGGAGCCCTTTGGTCTTGAAGAAGTGTGAAGAGATGGAAAAGAAAGGTGAACAGCCTCACTTTTGCAATTTGTCAGCCAGCTGCTCCCTAAGAGAAATGGCCAGCCATGGAAAATAGTCCAGTAACTTCAAGAATAGCCATGTCTGCTGTTGTTCCATTTGCCAAGACATAAGCTCACTTTGTTATCTATCCCCAGTTCCTGACTGGAAATTTGTTTCTCATAAAAGCCAAAGTTAGTGACACTGGGGGAAGTTAAGGGGTGTTAAGTGCTCACTGTTGCTATAGGACAACGAAGGGAATTATGACTTTCACACATCTCGCTTGCTTTGAGGCTAGCACGGTGCCAGCAAAAGCGCTGAGGGAAAGCAGCAGTCCTGCAGTTCCGGGGGTGGGGGAGGGGGGTGAGCAGCCGTCAAATTCCCTGAAACCCAAGGCAACCAGGGACCTCTGGGAGGCAGTGAGAGACGAGCAGCAGGTCACATATGAACGGATTCCACAAGGTGATGCAAGAGAAACTCCCCTTTCCCTAAATCTGAAGGCAGATGGGATGATGGAATCGGGGAGCAGTAGGCTACATCCTGCTAATATATGGCTTTGGACAAACCAGATGGCAGATAATTGAGTTATAATTCATCCAATAAGTGTTTATTGAGCACCTGTTACATGGCAGGCACTGTGCCAGGTGTTAGGGACATAAAATCCAATTACACAGATAGTACCCTCAAGAAGTGTACATCTAGAGAAGATATGCACGTGGATCAACAATTACGCAACACTGAGGTGAATAGGATGATGACTGTAACAATGAGAATAGCTACCACTTACCTGATGTTTACTCTGAGCTTGACATTGATCTGAGTGCCTCTCATGTGCTACAACATTTACCCTTCCCCATGACTCAGTATGAAAAATCTTTTTAGTCACCCGGAAAATCTTTTTAGTCGCCCCATCTTACAGATGAGGAAATAGAGACTTAGAGAATCTAACTTGTTTTGGTCCAAGTTCATCATGTGTCCATCTCTCCTAATTAGGGTGTGAAACTTCATGGTCTACTCCCAGAACTTGTCCTCTTCACCCGGGGCAAAGGAAGCTTGGGGGATGAGCAGAGACATCAGCCAGCCGTGAAGCCTTGAAAGCTGCAGAGAGATAATATTGCATTTGATATTAAAATGTGAGAAAGAGCTTCAGGAAGGATGTTGGGGGTGGGAATGGAGAAGGATGTGTATGAGAGCTGCAGGCAGAGGGAGTGGCTGGCGGCCCTGGGGAGCCGTGAAGCAGCGCGCTCTGCCTGTGGTCAGAGGGTCCAAGGAAGTGGGTGTGGGGTGGGAGGGGCAAGGGACCCATGGCACATGAGCCTCGAGAGGTAAGTGCATTCTCATCATGGAGGGCATGGTGGGCCGCGTCAAGGAGTCTGAAATGTATTGTGAAGGTTTAAAATCCATGGAAACCTCTTAGGGAATAGGATGATCTCAAGACACTGTGCTGGCAAAGGTCACTGCAACAGCGCTGAGAGGGATACAAGTGGGTGAAGATGAAAGAGTGAGGGAGTCTGGTTAGGAATGTGATGCTGTCATTGGTTTGACCCACTTGGTCACCCGCAAAAAATGAGACAGAAGGCACTATAAGAGAAAGTAAGAACATAGGCCAAGACAGCAGTTACAGAAAATTACGCACAGAGAGCCACCCATCCCAGTCCACACACGCCTTCTTGCCCTTCCTTTACCACCCCCAGGACCAGATCAGCAAGGTCCTACTAGGTGATAAAGTCAGGGATGGTCCTTGAAGCACACTGTGGAACCTGGCTTACCTCCTAGCATATCTCCTCTCTGTCCAACAGACCTAATCTGGAGGCCAGGAAAATAAAATGAAAGCAGGCAGCTGCAGTACAGAGGTTAAATGCTCATGCTTTGGGGTCCAACTTCCTGCGTCGAAATCCTGTCCTTGCTGCTCACTATCTGCGTGCTCCTGGACAGTTTTTTAACCTCCCTGTGCTTCAGTTTTCTTATGTATAAAACAGACTTTTAACAACAATAAGACTAATAATAGCACCCACTGCATAAGAGAGGGGAGGATTTCATGACGTAATAAATATGAAGCACACAGACTACTGGTGGATGGAAAAAGTTAGCAATTATTTTCCAGATAACCACATGCCTGATTTCTGGGGGTTCTTCTCTCCTGCCAAGCAGGAAAGTAGCTGTCTAAGTTCGAAGCCAAGGCCTTTTGGCTTGAGGAAACATTTTCCGAGAGTGCTTCAGGCTCTCCAGCTCTCTTGCAGAGGCCCCTGCACTTCTCCTGTAGAAGAACAGGAAGCTGCCCCTTGGCCTTAGTGAACTCACTAGTCAGGATGACTTCTCACCACTGATGGATCCCAGGCTCCTGGACAAACTTCACAGAAACTCATTTTTTTTTCTATGACGCTTAACAGTCAGGCTAAATACAAGAAATTCCGATTTTTTTAAAAAGGGGAAGACAGATGGAAGCCCATATTCTAGATATGTCTTTGGCAACAGGAAGTTGTTGTTTGGGCCATTAAACTCCCTGCTACCTTCCTTTGGCTAATAAAACCATGGAGGACCTCATCGGAAGCATCCATCCTATTTTGTGACTTCCTAATTTATTCAACAGCTCAGGGCTTTCTCTCATCCATCATTCAGGAAATCCTGGATTGAATGGGTCAAACAAAGAGATGAGTTTGAAACCTTGAGGGGGGATTTGAGGATCTTGTGTGGTTGCAGAATCTTCAGGAATAGAAGGACCAGAAATTCCTCAGTATGCTTAAAGCTATCCAGGTTTATGTGGAGTCTATCAGGACTGTTTCTCCACATAAATTACTAATCTTCTTGGGAGCATGTCCAATCTGAAGCTATGGCTGGAGCATCTTCATCCTTGAAGGTTCACGTCTCACACCTCCTCCAACTGAATTACACCCTTGAGATTTCTAACACTACCAGGGGCCATTATTTCGCTAGAGGATTTTGACAGGAACAGTCAGCTCTGTACCTACTTCCTCAAGAACCAGATTCTATCAGAAATCATTGGCATTATTTGTCATTTACAAATAGTTAATATAGCTTCAGTTGACAAAAATGAGGCTTAGAATCACTGCTTCACAGACATCAACTCACCTGAGAAGATAAGCCTCACTTGCAGCCGGGAGTAGCTGAGCTGAATTAGAAGTTAAGCTCACAGTAGGTGGGTGAGAATGCATTTGAACTGTTATCACTTCTACTCTTTCTATTTCTACATTAGTTGTACTTTCAGCAGCAGAACAGTGGGATGAAGCCTTGACACAGGATGGCCGAGGGCATCCCACCTGAGAAATCTTCTGTGCCAAAAACTTTGACATCAACACACAATAGGGGGAGCTAACTAAGCCAAAATTAAATGAGCAGTGGACAGATGTCTGTTTTCAGCACTGTCTAAGTTCCAGAACCCTCAACAAATTCATTTTACTAAAGTCTCTTTGCTCCAGAGGAGATGCCTGCAGTTCTTTGTAAGTCTCCCCAGCTGCCCACTGTAATCCATTCAGATCTTAATGTATTCTTCAGGATCTTCATGTGCCCTGAATTTATCTATTCACCTTTAATACCTGCTTCCAGAACAATAATCAGCCTGGAAGTCATGAAGATCACTGCTTATAACTAGCTAGCACTTCTATGGCCATCACCATTACATGGACATGTTCCCTTCAATAAGTGGGTCATAATCCCATTTATGTGGGAATGGACATTGGTGCTTCATCTTATTCCTGGAATTGGTTATTGCAATTCTTTCATTGCCATCTCTCTGCTTATTAACAAATTTTTTCATCTCTAAGGCTCTCCAGCACCTAACTTCTGACTCCAGCCCATGTCACATTCCAGCTCTAAAAGTACTTTCAAATTCTGCACCCATCTTGTTCACCTTTGTATTGCTTATCATGTGCAGGAGAAATGCTCCAGGAATCAGCCTATCGACAAGTCCTAAAGGAGAAGTTCCATCTGTGAATACCCTTCAGCCAGAACTTGTCCATCCATATGGTCACTGTGGACTTACTATACAGATTACTATGATCTGTTCAAAGCACTCTGCTTCACAGCCATCCTCCATATTCTGAAATATACTCCATTTCTCTGAAATCTCAAGTCCATTGCCACCCAGCAAGTGTACCATAACTAGGGAAGCCGTAAGCCTCTCAAGAAGACATACGTGATAGTCGTCAGTGGGCAAGAGAAGAGCATAAATATACAACAGCAAGCCTGGAATACTTGGAAATGACTTCCAAGTAAGTACATGTTTGTGCCACCAGTCTTTACTGAGACCTGGAGTATAGGCCAAAAAATAAACAAACCAACTAAAGAGCAAAAATTCATCCATAGTTGGCAGTCTACAGCCTCCAATCTAAACCAACTGTGTCATTTTGCAGATTAGCATAAAAATTTATGGAACTTTCCTAAAGTATTCTAGATGATAATTAGTACATTGAATTTTTTCCAGCTTTATATTGAGGTATATTAACAAATAAAAACTGTATATATTTAAGGTTCACAATGTGATGTTTGCTATATACATACATTGTGACATGATTACCATAATCATGCTAATTAACCTCACAGAATCATCATATTTTTAGTGAGACTGTTAGGATCTACTCACTTAGGAATTTCAAGTATAAAATACAGTATTACTGTCATTGCAATGCTGTAAATTAGCTCTTCAGAACTTCATTCTGCATAATTGAACTGTTCTCTTTGAACATCACCTCCCCATTCTCTCTACCCTAAAGGGCCTGATAACCACCATTCTACTCTCTGCTCCTATGAATTCAGTATTTTTAGATTACATATAAAAGTGAGATCATGCAATATTTGTCTTTCTGTGTGGCATTTCACTTAGCATAATGTCCTCCAGATTCATCCATGTAATTGCAAATGACAGGATTTCCTACCTTTTTCAAGGCTAAATAATATTCCATTTATCTATTCATCTGTTTTCTTTTTCTATTCATCTGTTGATGGACACTTGGATTGTTACCAATCTTGGCAATTGTGAATAATGCTGCAATGCACATGGACATGTAGATGACTCTTCAAGATACTGATTTCATTTCCTTGTATATATACCCAGAAATGGTGAGCACATTGACTTTTAAACTTATTTAAAAGCAGCTTATAAAATCTGTGGACATATACAACTTAAAAATGACTATAGTAACTTTTCTTCTTTTTTATTGTTATTGTCATGGTAGTTATTTTTTCAACAAATATTCATTGAGGACCCAGGTTCTGGTGCAGAAGGATGTCTCCATTCATCTTGAGAAACTCAATGGCCTAACTGGAAGGACACAATATAGCAAACTCTCCACAGTCCACTGTGATATGAGCTTAATAAGAATACAGATGAAGCTGTGAAAAACAAAAAAATTCTGCACTCACACAGGGGAGTCAGGGAGAATCATATGATCTGTACCTACAAGTGTAAGCAGATGGTCACTAGATAGTTAAAGGGAAGGGAGAACCAGCAGAAACAAAGATGCCAGAGAGAGGAGGGAGACCGGAAAGAGGAAGGTATGTATTAGTTAGGGTATAAAGCTAAGCCTTTGTAATAAAGAGACTGATATATAGAGTGACTCAAACAAGATAGCAGTGTATTTATTTCTCTGTCCAGATGTAGGCGGGCAGTCTGGAGCCAGTAGACAGCTCTGCTCCATGAGGTCAGCCTGGTTTCAGATTCCTTCTTTCTTTGTTTGCCTTTGCCAGCAATCAGCAGCACTAGCCTATGGGAAAAGAAGAAGAGAAATGGAACATAAGCAATGTCCTCTTGACACAACATGACCTAGAAGTTGCATACATAACTTCCACTCATGACCCTGTTACTGAACTTAACAACATCAAGTTTCAAAGAAGCCTGGGAAATGTAGTTTCTAACAGGATCACCACAGCCTGCTAATACTCTAGGGATTTTATTATGGAAGGAAGGTGAAAACATGTATAGGGAGGGACAATTGCTGGCATTTACTGCACTGTTTGAGGAATCCTATGTAACTCTTGCCTGATGTATGGAGGAATAGCAGGAAATGAAGATCCTGGGATGTGTGCTATTAGATAAGGAAAACACAGTCTATAATCCAAGCAGAATATGTGAAAAGATAGAGGTGTGCAATTTGAAAGTGGATACAACAGCCTATCGGTATGGCTAGGTCAGTGTCGTATAAACCTCTGACGGCAGTGGCTTTGTGGCGTCTAAGCAATCTTCACACTGGGGATCAAACCTGGGTTAAATACAACTGGCATACAGAGATGCCAGCTCTCTGTTTTAAATTTTATTCTGTCAGAGTAATTGTTCATAAGAGAGGTTAGAGTAGCTTATATGAATTCCTATAAAATAAAGGGAAGTTTACCTTATGAAATAAAATATTTCTGTGTTTTATTTCAAGCATCAGTTAGGCCACATTAGACTGGAATAATCATACTATGATGTTGTAGGACAGAAAGCCAGAATCTGGAGGAGGTGGTAAGGAGGATGAGATGTGAAGCATGTGGTGGGTGTGCTATGCAAGGTAATTTTCTGTTTACCTGTAGCAAGCAAGCATAGATCTTGCACTTAATCCATATTACACTGAGGTTGAAGCTAATTATTTAAACCTAGAAAATCCAGCTCCTTTCAAAGAGCCAAAATTGTGCTCCACAAAGGCAAATCATCACTCTGGAGGTTACTAGGTTTCCCTGGTTTGACAATGGCATTGTCTCTAGACTTTCTCTAGTAACTGGGTAGGACATCCTGGTAGAAAAGACCACAGCTCAGAAAACCAGGTTGATGCTAATGGTGAACCCTGTGCAAGCACATCTCCACAGGTAGAGGGACAGCTCTCTTGGTGACAAAAGACATCTTTTGGACATCATGATGTTCAGGACTGATGTGTGAACTTTCCTACTAGCCTCCCTCCTGTTAAGTTAGGAACTCCTGGAACATTAGTTAGCAGGTGACAATCTGGAAGTACTAGTGACAGATTTTTAGCTTCATATCCTCAAGACCAGCTGCTCCATGATGACCCCTCTTTGGCAAGCTCCACTGGCAGCTGTTTAAATGTGTTGCCCTTGGCAAGTACCCACCAGCTGTTCCCACCTGCGGTCATATGCAGGATCTGTCAATTATGCTTATTAAATCTATAAATCCAAGGAATAATCTGACCTGTTACAAAGAACCTCAAGCATGGTATATGGGCACTAAATTTCGTGAATCTCCTTCTAATATTTGATTATTTTAGACAGGGATTCTCATTCTCTTTTCTCTCATACTTACACAACCATGCAGTGCTTAATTTAAAAAACTAAGAACTGGGGGGTCACTCTGTTGTAGGATAACAAATACATAAGGTATCAGATTTTTGATCCCACACTGTGGATGTATCCCTGCTCGAACCTATTAACTCAAGAACCTGTTGCTTTCTCTCCCTCACTTCTTATCTTCTCCTTTTGCATGGCAGTTCAAGCCATATCACTTGACATCTGAAAGAGTTACATAAGGCACAGACGTGAAATACTCTGAGAAGTCACACCATTCATTAGACTCACATCATAGGATAGTAACAATTAGCAGTATAGAGAATCTGCAGCATGAGGTCATTTTAGCCATCTTCCTTCTCTCTGCTCTCTGCCCAAATGGGATTATTTCCTGGTATATTTACTAGCTCTTTGTCCACTTAAGCAGGAAATAGATTAAATATGGCACTTTCTCACTGGTCCATCCAGCGTTATCACAAAAGGTCCCAAAGTAATTGGCACTACCTTCCTTGAATCCTCGCTCAGTGGCCTTTCTGCTATAAATACAGTACTCATCCCAGCTGACATGCTTGTATTATTGAAGAGACTTTAATCTCAGCATTATACAGGCCCACAATTTTCCTCCACCAAACACTATTTGCAGTTCTGTCCCAGATGTAACAACCTAATCAAAACAGACTTTCATAGATTTCATAAAGCACTACACAGAGGATTGGTTTCCAGGGGACTATGCAACAGGTATCTGTATGTTTACTGCCTCTCTTTATGAAACTTGATACAATGCAATTGGTAGATTGTTCATTGAATACTGGGACTTGACTCATAAGAGATGAATTGTAAATTATAAGGGTTAGCAGCAGCCAAAAACACTTTCAAGTACTCATAATGCCAACATTCTCAACTGTAATACCATCGATGTTGAATTAACACAGCATATTTCTCTTTTCTATGTTGTCTTTCTCAGGGAATCATATTATCAACTCAGTCACATCCCTGACAATGAATACTGCCCTTTTTCGAGTGGAAAAGAGCAACCTTTCGATAATGAACAGAAATAGGAAAGCCTTTCAGAACACTGCCCAGAAATGGTAAAGGACAAAGGAATCATTACAAATGCAGAAACAGAGAAGTTTAGAGCTGAAGGAGTTTTTGGAAACACCTATTTTAGAAAACATATGTTTGGGACATACTTTATAATTAGAAAAACAATGTTACCTAAAAACAAGAAGAAAAGAATGCCTAGATTTCAGTTCTTGGCCTGTCACCCACTAGTGATATGAATGCACATAAGTACCTTGATACTTTTCAGCTTCACTTGTCAAATTAGGGTTCATAAGACCTGCCTTCAATCCTCACCTTTTTCAGTGGCCTTTTGAATAAGTTTATCATTGTAGCCAAATGAATTTTTTAAATAATAAAAAACTAAATAAATGTAAGGTATTACTAACACTTTTACCAGACTCAGCATCTTATCTGACTTCTTCATTTTATAAATGCAGAAACTGAGGCTCACAGATATTAGAAAATTCATTCAAAGCACCAGATGTTACATACTAAAGCTAAACCAATAACCAAAGTCTGTCATTGCCCACTGGGTACACTTCCCTTTACTTAACACAGAAGATTCACAAAATTTGAATTTGTTTTAAGATATGTGCAAGGCAAAATTATGATATACTCTTCCAAGGGAAAAAAAAGCCCACCTTTGCTCAGGCACCCGGCTGCCTCCACCATCTTAGCACTTCTATAATATATTATACTTGCAAACTGGGATATAACAATTAGTTAATTGAATCTTTGTAGCAGATGGTAGAAGTTTATGAATTGAATCAATTAATAAATAAATAAAAATAAACTGTTGCTCTCATTAGTGTCCCTAAAAAATATGTAAATAGCATACATTTATTTTCATAGTTCACAGATGGAGATTTTGAGGCCCATAGAGGTTCCATTTGCTCCCAGGCAGGTGAGTTATAGATAGACACTCAGTCTGAAAAGGAATTTCAACAGACTATCATTTGTTTCTTTCTTATCCAGAACAAAACTTAGTAGAGACTATTTTCAGTCTTTTCTTCCTGTCTCCTTATCTGCCATTTCATAATCCAATCTGGCCTTGGCATAGGACAGCTAGTTAGTTGCACAAGCTGTAAGCAGCCTGGATATCAGTCAAACCTCTGTCCTTTTCCATCGGAAAGATCTCATACCCAGAGAGCCAGAGACAAAGGGAGACTGGAACCCTGGAGTAAGTGCCTGAAAGGAGACAATGGAATCTTCTATCATGTAAAACACTAGTGCCTCCATTTCTGGCAGTTTTTATGCAGAAGGAAAGGAGGGAGATTGTTGAGTTTTTCATGGTTTGGCATTTCTAATAATCCTAACATCTGGAGGAGCTTTGAGTCTGTCCATAGTAACAGCCCCACAAGCCATACCTGTCCCTTAGGCCACTTTGGTGGTACCTAGTAGAGTCGGAACTTAAAAAACATTTTTGGAAGCCGCCTCGTGCTATGCAGCATTTTATTGATGGTTAGCACCACATTAAAATGTCATTTCAGGCAATTAATATTTTATTTATAAACACTTATAAATATTTATTATAAATGACTATTTAAATAGCAGCACATGAGAAAACAAATCTATTACATTTGTATTAAAACATCTTTAGATGCTTAATTATAGGAATATTCAGACAGACCATTAAAAATTTATGCTAACTTTCTTGAGAAGTCTGGGACAAGTCAGACCTCCCTGTGTAGCTAAGGGGGCAAATTTGATCAGGATGTCACAAAAAAAGGGGAAAATATTCCATTCCCAGTTTCCCTTTCTAGTAGCTGGACAGTTTCTGTCTTCATGCCAGAGAAGCCAAAAGGTATCTTTTCTTAAAAATTGTTGGAAAAGATGTACTCACTCTGGACAAATGTTCCAGGCATACTTGGAATCAAAATGTTACGTACTTAAATGTATTCAATTAAGCATCTTCAGCTTTTTCAGCTATTTCAGTCAGTTCACAAGTATGCAATCGGCAGTCCTATTTTTCCACCAGAAGAAAAATGGTTATTGCCTGCATTGATCTGCTGTAGAGGAGATCACCTTACCCTCTTCAGTTCTGAAAATATAATTAAAACATTCTATTTTGATACTGGTGGCTCACCAAAGTATAAGGATCTAGGTAAATATTTTCCATTTTTACGGCTGTTAAGTTTGAAATGAAAAGAAAGTTAATGAAACTGAATCTCCTTAACTAGCTGCAACTGATTTATTTCTGTTGAAATGTATTGCAATTTCCATACATCACATAATTTCGCCTCAGTTACTACACTATTTGATTGGACTTTATTTAACTTTCTTCATGTATTTGCATTATAGCCATTACACAAACAGCCTATAAGATTGGTATACATTTGGAGTTTTAAAAGTACAATGACTGATTTGATAGAAAAGTTGCAGTTCCTCCATGTATTTCCAAGGATTGCTCTTTGGAACATTGTGTTGTCACATGTCTCTCAGTTACGCTTGTTTTAATTGCTCTTGGCTTTTGGTTTGAGATAAGTTCACTCTAATACATTTTCCAGTGGCCTGACATAGCATGATAATCCATAAGGGTCATCATGTGAATTTTAAAACCATCCAACCCCGTTAACTGCCTTTAATGATCTAAAGTATATTTTTGAAAACTAACATTATTATTTGTAGTGGAGAATATCATCTAACATAAAAAATATGCACTGGATATTTTGCATAACCAAATCAAGATAGAGATAGGCAAGCATTGTGGAATAGAAATGAGCAATCTGGCAAGACATGCTGAATGGTGATATCTCATTGGCATAGCTTTGAAATAAAATCATAATAACCTGAGGAAATCATTTTAAAGACCTTCAGAGAAACTCAGACATACTAGAACAGCTAGTTCTTTGCCTGGCATTTTTTCCCCCAAAAGCCATAGCAAACAATCTTAACGGCACTTAAAATGTGGACAACATTGTTTTGAAATATTTGCCATAAGGTCATATGCCATAGTGAAATGTCCACTGGAAGTGGACAATATAACAGTATTAAAAAGCACAGCTTCAACAAGCCTAACTCCAATAACCACCAATAACCTGGTTATGAGTACAAATTTGTCCGGTCTTCTTCCTTTCTCACACAAGCAAAACCATGATCCAGTGTTGTGTTTTACTCCAAAACAAAAACTGCTGTAATTCTTAAGGAAATGAGACCTAGCAATCTATTCCAAAAACATCTACCATCATTCCATGAAGATTCTGATGTTCTGTTTATTTGTTTGGGGGTCAGTTCTTTTATTCCTGAAGCAGTGGCTATTTTTGTAATTCAATTTTTTTATTCTCCCTTTAATCACACCCAGAATGCAATGCTTATAAACTGTACCAATGTGTCACCTAGCCTCTATTTATTACATCTCATGCTTTAAATATCACCTCTGACAAACAAAAGAAAAGCAAATGTCCCTAAATTTCCTGAAGGGCTGAAACATCAAGCCCGGATTATTATTGTTTATGTCTCAGCTTTAGCAGCTCCAGTGTCTCCATGGTCTGCTGTGTACCGGGCTGGCAATGATGGATGGCCATTACGGCAGCTTATTGGAAATGGCTTGATTTATAATCTGTTCTCTTGCCTCAGTCTAATGGCTTCATTTCTTTCCTCTAGTGCGTGATGCCACAGCCAAGGTCATTGCGCCAATGGCCTTTTGTTGTTAGTCTGCTGATGACCAGTGTGCCCAGGAGTCAGCGTGGGGAGGGGTAAAGGGGGATAGGGTTCAGGGGTGGGGGGAATGGGGATAGGGAAGCTCCAACCTTTACATTTAAATTTTTTTTCATCTCAGTCCCTGATAACTGCAGGAGAACAGTAGATTAAATGCTGTCTTCTATTTGCTTCCCGTGCTTGCCAGACAAGGAGCTGCTTTATGATCCTCAGTGGGGAAGTCTATTACTCACCTCTACTTTAAATGACCAACATCAAATATATACAGCTCCCATTAAAGCTGAGATCAATAAAAATGCCATTAAGATAGTAAAAGTTGCTGATATTAGTGAAGCCCCCAAACAAAATATTTGATTTTCTTTCAGGTTGTTAGTGAGATGGAATACGAACACATCAGTGGAGGGAGAACTGGCCATGCCTATGGTCAATAATTTATCTCAGAGATTCATTCAGCCTCTCACCCAATATTTCCCTCCTGTCTATTGATTCCTCATCATTATTTGTCATAAGCTGTCCTAACTCAAGGAGAAAATATGCCCTGCTGGTCCAAGGGGAGTCATACCTGGAGAAATAGAAAGGAATTTCATTAAAAGCAAGAAAGAACTGCTGTGGCTTTGAGAAACTCCAAAAGCAAGTTGCCAAGGCTTTTGTTAGGGTCTTAAAGCAAGTTGTACGCAGCTCAGCAGCATTGCACATGGACTTCATGAAACGTGGCCTGAGGTTATTTTGATTGTGGCTCAAGGAAGATCAAAGGCCTTTTCTATGTGAGATTTCAGCTCCCAAAAGTCATGTGTGTGTGTACACATATGCACACACAGACACACATATACCAACATATATGTATGTGTGAGTGTGTATATGTTTTTCCTTTCCTACTTTCCCTTTCCTTAGAATGTTCTGAGTTGATTTTCCCCAACTGGGCTTTTACGGGTACTAGAAGAAAGTCAACAGTTTCAGAGATACTTAAAAAGAGGGTACAGGTGTATGCCAGTGCCATTTAGTCAAACTGAAACCCCAAAGGTAGAAGCAGCCTTTGGAACAGGATTAGTTTTTTAAAGCATGGCTATTTGCTGAAGGGCAATTTTTAATCAATAAACTATATTTTATTTTAATGGAATACATGTTTGTGATGTGGCATTCAATGGTAATTTTTAAAATTGATTTTGAACAATGGCTTGAAAGCTGGCTTTATGCACCTCCAAAAGAGGATGATTGAGAAGTTTTCTAAGTTAAATCTACCTAGAGTTGGCTAACTTCCCCCAGCAGATGATCTTATTCAGGTTTTTCTCAAATATTACGTCAGTTTGGTCTAGAACATAAATTCATAGCATTTGAAATACTGCAATAAAAATGAGAATAATAAAACTGAAAGAGATCCACAGGAAGACCCAGTTCCATTTCTTTGTTTAATGGTAACAAGAAAGTTACTGTTACTAACAATAATATTAATCTAAAGCTTTCTCTGTTCTATGCATGTACTAAGCAACTTATATCCTCATAACATCTTTATGAAATGAGCTATATTCTCATTTTCTAAAAGTATAAAGACACTAGGTAACCTGTCCAAGGTTGGTGTCAAGTTCTTATTGGTGGTGTCAATATTCACACCCAGCTGTTAGATTTCATAGCAAATCATAAGTGGAATATTTTAAATCAACTAGAAATGCCTCATCAACTCACCTAAATGCAATAATATAATAGGATGCCGTAAATATTTGGAGGTAATGGAGATAATTTTAAGAATACTTCTATTGTGAGATTTAATAAAAAAAGATTTTGCTTTGGATTACCCTTAAAAATGAAAAACAGAGTTACATATTGGCAGTTCTAGAACAATCTTCCTTGTATTTCCTTGTAAATAAAAGAAAAATATCAGTACCTATAACTCCAAATGTCAAAGCCCACAGTACATGTAAGTGCATGAAGTGCTATTATAGAGATGAAAATTATGGTTTACTTGGATATTTGCTAATATCTACTTTAGATTTTATTAGTCACCAAGTGAGAAATTATATGTAATGTCTGTTCTTTTCAGTTGTTTAGCTTGCAGCCCATCAGGTTGTATCTTTCTATTTTTGGCTTCCAACATACATTTGAATAAACCTCTTCTAGTTCTTGAGCAAAACTTACTTCTGAAGTAAAAGTAAACATGAGCTTGTTTGAATTCATATTATCAGGAAATGCTATCTCAGGGGAAGGAGGAGGAAAGGCTCAGAAAATATAAACGGAACCAGTTTCACCATTCTAAGTAAATTAATGGGTTGTTAATTGTCCACTACTCAGTTAGTCAGAGGGTATTTACCTCAATTTAGTGAATAACGAACATTAGTGATCTCTCAATTTAGTCACACTATGCATGTGACTCTATTGAGTCGGTAGCAAACAATTCTCAAGCACTCGCTCTGGGCCAGAGGGATCGATGGTTCATGTGAGGAAGCCACATGTCTAAACCTCATTTAATATGATATTTAAGTCCTGGCACATGTCTGAGTCCATCATGACAGTGTCCAAGTAGGACAACCAGTTAAAAGATGAATGCCATTTAGTTTTTAAACAAAGACCGTAGAAGAAAGGGGAGAAAGAAGGAGGAAAATAGGATAGGAAGGAAGGGATGAGGGAAAGAAACAAAGAAGGAAGAAAAGGAGGAAGGGAGGGAAGAAGAAAAGGTTGATTTCTAGAGAAACTTAGGGGTGCTTGACTTGTAATATTGGTCTCTCTGCTTTGTTTTTGGATTTTTTTTTTAACTATCTTAACTATTTTTTAAGGTACAGTTCAGCAGTGTTAGGTATATTCATATTGCTGTGCAACAGACTTCAGAATTTTTCCATCTTGCAAATCTGAAACTGTATACCCATTAAACAACTCCCCATTCCCTCCTTTCTCCGGCTCCTGGTAACCACCATTCTACTTTCTGTCTCTATGCATATGACCTCTCTAAGTACTCTACATAAATGGATTCATACAGGATTTGTCTGGCTAGCTTGGGTAACTGGCTTATTTCACTTAGCATAATGTCCTCAGAGTTCATCCATGTTGTGGCATGTGACAAGATTTCCTTCCTTGCAAAGGTTGAATAATATTCTATTGTGTGTATATACCACATTTTGTTGATCTATTCATCTATCAGTGGACTTTTGGATTGTTTCTATCCCTTGGCTGTTGTGAATAATGATGCCATGAACACACTAGGTAAGTATCTCCTCCACATATGCTTCCTAATTCTTTTACATATTTATCTAGAAGTGGGATTGCTGGATCATATGGTAGCTCTATTTTTAATTTTTTGAGGAACAGCAACACTGCTTTCCATAGTGGCTATAACAATTTAATTCCCGCCAACATCGCACAATGGTTCTAATTTCTCAAGATCCTCACCAACTTATTATTTTCTGGGCTTTTATTGTTATTACTAATCATCCTAATGGGTATAAGGTGGCATCTCATTGTAGTTTTGATTTGCATTTTTGTAATGATTAGTGATGTTGAGCATCTTTTCATATACTTGTTGGCCATTTGTATATCTTATTTGGAGAAATGTCTAATGAATCCTTTGCTCAATTTTAATCAGGTTATTTGTTATTTTGTTGTTGAGTGGTAGAAACATATAAAGAATTTCTATATGTTCTGGTAGGAACATAGAAAGAGTTTTTTTATATATTTTGGATATTAACCTTATCAGACATATGATTGGCAACTATTTTCTACCATCCCATAGGTTGTCTTTTTGCTCTGTTGATAGTGTCCTTTGATGCACAGAAGTTTTTAAGTTTGATGTAGTTCCATTTGTCTAATTTTGCTTTTATTGCTTGTACATTTGAAATCAATGTCACATCCAATGCCATGAAGGTTTTCCTGTTTTCTTCTAGGAGTTTTATTGTTTTAGATCTTATGTTTAGGTCTTTAATAAATACATTTGGGTTTATATTTTGTATATAGTATAAGATGAAGATCCAACTTCATTCTTTGGCATGTGGATATCAAGTTTTCCCAGCTTCATTTGTTGAAGAGATAGTCTTCTTTTGTTAACATGACCCAGGAATAACCCTTGTTCCCTATCTTATACCACTTGGCCCTCTCCTTCCTGGGTGGGGTGGGGCAGGGAGACAAACCTTTCTCTTTTCCACTAGGTTGTTGCATTAATCTAGATTGTCAGATTTCTCTGTAAATAGGTTGACTATGTAAGTAAATGTCTTCAGTGATACCTTGAATTTGCCTGCAGGATTGCTGGCAAATTCAGACTCCATGTTATTTGAGTGGGGGATTCTGCTTCTCTTGAATCCTGGAAGTTAATACGGGGCCCAGAAAATTGGAGAAGGGCTGTCTTGTTTTCAGCCTAACATTGTAGCCATGATATTCTCCCTGTCCAAGCACATGAGAGCCCCTGAAGGCAAGAGCTTCTGATGACTTTATGCCATACTTGTTCATGGGGCTCCCTGTTGGTTTCAAACATAAATAATAGTAGTTGATATTTACAGAGGGCTTACTGTGAGTGAGGCATTGTTCTAAACATCTTCCACAGGTTAACTCATTTAATCCTCACATACACTCTATGAATTTTATTATTATTATTATTGCTATTTTATAGATAAGTAAAACCAAGTACAGTGAACTGAATAGAACAAGGTCCAGTGTCTCCATAGTGGTGAGGTGGGGTTTTAACCAAGACATACTGGATTCAGAATACATGCTATTCATTATAGTACTTCATTTCTTTTATTAGAACACATTATTGCATCCCAAGAAAGTCTAGAGTCCCTGCCACCTGTGGGTGCCACAACTGGAGAATGAGGCATAGGTTCCACTTTTCACAGAAAGTGTCTGCTTCTGCTTCACAACCTGGGCTGAGAAGGGGACAGGATCTCCTCCCTTTTACTCTCCTGATCTTCAGCTCCTTCTTTCCCTTGTGTAATAGCCACAAGCAGTTCAGGCATGGTAGATAAACCAAACATGGGAAGGGAATTTTCTTAAAGCAACTGCTGCTCTCTGCCAGCAACACAAATCGTGTCTAGTCAGCCAGGCAGAAAGGTCTGACTACCTGCTTGAAATGGGAGCAAAGAGGAATATACAGGAAAGACTTAAACTAGCAGCCACATGCATTTTCCTGCCAGCTTAGTATGAATCCTTCCACTGAGGACCTTTGCTGATGTTCCGTCAGACCTGGGACTGGCCCCGTATGTTCATTTATTCATGAAAAACAACACATAATTCTCCACAGTCACAGACTTAGCCTTGAAACATTACAGAGAAAGGGCAGCAGTGGGATTTTCCCACAGTTTATAAATCACTAACGGGAGAAGGAGCAGTCCCAGATGGGCCAGGCTAGAGTGGAGATCCCACTCCAGCAGTGGGAGGCTGCATCGTGCCGTGTGTTATCAGGGCTGGTCACTGGTGCACAGTGCTTCACCTGCTGAGCCTCCCACGTGCTTATTGCTGGCTCTTGTGAAATACAGGCACATGTGGACTGAAGGCAAGTAGCAGGGAGACCCCAGATGACATCATGGAGTCAAGAGATGAATGTCTGGAGGATTAAGAAATAGAGTTGTCAAGGCCAAAACAAGCTTGGTCTCTGTTTTCCCTGTGTCATTCCCTGCATCCCTCTCCATTAATCATTCACACATTCATCAAACTGGTTAAAAATACCTCCAGAAAATTTAAACCAAATTCCTAATCCTAAAGAGTTAACATAACATTTATTAAGCATAAATATGTTTCAAACAAGTTACTGGTCAGGATTTGGTTGACTATGGGGATTTCAACAAAAGTGTTTAGCCTTGTTACTGAAGCTGTCAATGTGTACATGGGATAAGAATTTTTAAAGCAAATGCAGGGCTTTTTAAGATTTTTAATCTGTGATATGGAGGATTTTTCTAAGTTTGTACTTGTCAGTTTATCAATGATAATGACATATCTTGTTAGTTTATGGTAAAGACAAGTTTGATGAGGTAATTCACACATTTAATTAATGAACTTATAATAAGTAAAATATTGGCAATGATAGGCTGGTGGGAAAATGGGTTTGAAACAACAAATACAAACCATTCACCAAGCTGGAATAATAAGAATTAGACATAGCATGTTTTTGGAGCATACATGCAATACCGCTGATGCAAATACCCCAAAAAATGAAGCTCAACACAAGTCTGTTCTGAGAGGCATGGAAACCCGGAGTCAGCAATCCATCTAATAAAACTCACAAAATCCTGAACAAAGAAGAGGTGCCTGCTGTCATTTTGGATTTAGTACCTGGGTGTACTTTTCCCCTTTACCTAGAGCACCACAAGTTGAGAGTCAGGGTGGTGTTCGATTGCACCTTTTAAAGCTGACTCCTTGCCTTTTGATATACTGGTCCTGATTAGTGAATTTGAGCTACTGTTTTTATGTTCTTTCTGGTCAGAAAATGAATGAAAAACCCTGCAGAAGAATCATGTGCTCACAATCTCCAGGTACTTGGCAAAGGCCAACTCCTTGATCCTTTCAGTACCTGTAGCGTAAAAAAGGACTTGAGGCCCTAGGAAGTGAGTCTACAAGCATTAAACAGTGCTGGCAAACCTAGGACAGGGACTTCATTAAGCACAGAGTAACAGCAAAGCCATCACCCTTGCTCTGGTTGTTGGAAGTGTTCTGTGGATGTGACAAAGTTAGGCTTCCCCTCAGTCCAGATAGAAACGAAGTTAAAGAGGATTTCACAGTTCCTGGCCTTTGTGAAGGAGGTATAGATGGGTGTGACTGATGTTAAATTTTCCAGTGATCTTGCCCCTGGAAATGCAAAATCTTCTACCTGCCCTTGAGCAGCAAGACTATGAGGCTGTCCAAAATACCTTGATCAGCTTGGTAGGACTACAATTGTTAAAAGAGATTGTCTTTCAGTGACATATAGAGTGGTGGTTGAGAACTTGGGCTTTGTAGACAGGAATTAAAAGCCAAATCTCATCCTTCACAGCTGACTGAACTTGGCAAACACTTCGTTGGTTTTGGGTTCAGCTTCCTCAGCTGTGAAAAGCTGCACCAGTTCCCAACTGAGGCAGTTGTGTCCTCCGAGGTACATTAGGCAACATCTGGAGTCGTTTTCGGTTGTCACATCCAGATTTGGGGGCTGGAGGGTGTTACTGGCATCTTGTGGGTAGAGGTCAGCAGCACTGCTAATGTCCTATAGGGCTCAGAGCAGCCCTACAACAAATAATGGTCAGGCCCCAAATGTCAATAGTGCTAAGGCTTAAAGCATCTTCTGCCCTAGGGTTATTTTGAGAATTGAATACAAGACCCAATGTAGAAGCTCTTAAAAGAGTACCAGTATCATAGAAGCATAGGCAGTCTTCTATTACTATTACAGGTTTACTTTCATAAGACATTACACACTCAACCTATAGGTAATCAATTAACTGTAATTTGTCAGCAAACAGAAATAATTTGCACTCTAAATTGTTCCTTGTTGTGCATACACTAACGTCAGGATGCTGCTCGAAGGAACAAAATATTCCTCGGGCCTCACTAGTCCTAACAAGGGCAGGGCCGGGGACATTAAGCAGAATCCTAAGGCTTCATTCCACACTGGAACTGACTTTAGAAGTAAGTGATGAGGTAAACAGCAGCTGCGCCATCAGGGCTGTATCCTATCCATTCTGTCCTCTGGGTGCTTCACAAGGCAGAGAGAGTGCTTCCCTCTCTAGGCCTTAGCTTAACTGGCCTATTTCATGGCTGGACAAACATAGGCTCCTCAGCCTCTTTTATATCCCTCACTGGACTGTAAGTGTCTACCAGTGTGACATAAAATGAAGTCGGAATGCTGCTACAAGTGCAACGCCTAAACAGAGGATTGCCTTCCAGACAGGGAGGCCTCAGCTCCTGGTGAGACCCGCAGGGGAACAGCGAGTCTCCTCAGGCCCAGAGAGTGCTCTGTTGGAGGGCATGACTTTGGATCTGTTGTCTCCCAGACTGCATTCCCAGCACCTCGTGAGGCTTCCAGTTGAGCAACGAGCCTTGTCCGGTTCCATGGGCATTGCTACTGAGAGGGCATTTTCGTGGAGCCAGCATTCCCCAAATTTCCCGTTCCTTGACAATGTCTAAAGTCCTGAAAATCTCCTCAGGTTCAGAGAGTGCTGCTGGGAGGGGGGTATTCACGTGGAGCCTCCCAGGTGCCCTCCCCAGCCACTGGTGAAGCCTAAAGTTTAGGTGAGCAACCAGTCTGAACATCTGAGGAGACAGCACTGCTCTCATGGGGTGTGTTTCTATTGTGCCGGTGCCTCCTAGAAGTCCTGCTTTTTCCGTGGGGAGAAATGGAAGGCCAGTAAATCTCCTCAGGTCTAGGGGGGTGCTGCTGTCAGAGGGTGGCTTCCTAGGGAGATATTGTCTCCCAGCATGAGGTTTACAGTACAGCAAATTTTAGGTTTAGAAAACTGTTACCTTGAGGGGTAGATTTATGTGAGTCCTGTCTTCAAATCATCCTTCCAAACCTTTGTAGAAGCCTGAAGTCCAGCACCAAGTCTTCTCAGGCTCAGAGATCACTGCTACTGAACCAGAGATTTCACGGAAGCTGCCGCTGTGCTGGGGTGCCCTTCCAGTCCTCCAAGGAGTCTCTTCAGGTTTGAGAGAGAGCCTGTGAGAAGCAGAGTGACTCCAAGGAGCCGCTCCCTCCTGGGAACACACCTTCCCCAGGCCCTCAGGATGCCTGAACATCAGCAAGAGATCTCAGTGTCAGAGATCTCTCCTGAAGAGTAGAAGAATTCTGAAAAAATCACTGCCTCTCAGGCCTAAAAAAACCCAAAGATCAGCAATAGGTGTCGCCAGCTTCCATGAGTGCTGTTGCTGAGAGAGCAGGTTTGAGAACAGTGCTGGTAGCTGGTGACCACCAAGAGTGCCGACTTCTCTTGACAAAGCCAACAAACCCAGCCAAAGCAGAGACTCCAAAGACCTCAGGAAGATTATCCCAACCCTCCAACCCTTGCTACCATATCTGTGACATTTACCATTTCTCCTGCCTGGCAAAGATCATTTCTGAGGTCTCTAATTCTAAAGAGGAGCCCACCAGGAGAAGTTGCCCGATAGCCATCAAACCCAGAATGGTAGAGTAACCAGTTTGGTAGAATAACCAAAGAGAATGCTGTAGGAGATGGTGGTCTGAATGAATCCAGCCAAAGAAACCGTGAGGTTCTTTGAGTTGTGATAGCAATAATAACCACTGTTCAGGTGCGCCAACCAATGGACCTGATATTGAAAACCTTTTGGAGTCTGAGAAGACCTGTTTCCTAGAAAAGCACAAAAGGAAGACACAATATGATTTTATTAGCTGCCTTCACTCCCCTTGTGCCCAATTTGATCATCCATAGCTAAAGAAGGATGAGTCAGAAGGAGGGCTGTCCAGGGGGCCCCTAGGCACCCCAGAAAAGTTCAGCACAATATCTGAGTTGGCAGAGAAGTGACTGGTCTGGGGCAAATCTGAATATGCAGCCAAAAGCAAGCTGCTTGCAAGGAAAAACTCCTAATCCCCAGGCCAAGGACACCATCCCAGAGTCAGGGGAGACCATGGTAAGGCAGTCCTCAGTTGAGTTCTGTTGTACCAGGCCAGGCTACCAGTGTTGTCTTTCATGCCTGCTCATGACCCTTGCCCTGCCCTTGCTTAAATTACAGCTGATAAGGACTGACAACCTCACTTTTTAAATCCTCCCCAAAAGTCACCAAGTATATCTCAAGTTCTTTTTCCTGAAAGGAACTTCCCTGATGCTTAAGCAAGTGGCTCTTCATCTTTTTACATACATCAGAACCACCCAGGGGGCTTGTTGAAAGGGATGGCTTGACCTCACTCCAGAATTTCTGACTTAGGTCTGGGATAGGGCCCAAGAATTTGAACATTTCAAGTAAGTTCCCAATAGATGTTATACTGCTGATTCAGGGACCACACTTTAAAAATCACTACTTCATGACAACATGGAGTAAATTATGGTTATTATGGTGCCTACTGCCATATTGGTTTTTAGATGTGCCAAGTCTGAAATATTGAATTTGAAAATTGAATTTGATGTTTGAAGCAGAATTTCAGAAACCATTCTGTAAAACTTAGCAGCATCGTCACTAAGTAAAGGTGAGCAACTCAACTCTCTGGGCCTCTGTGTCCTTATCTGTAATGGCAATTAACACAAAAGAAACAAACCTCAACATCACCTGTGACATTTAATGATACATAATGAGCTCAGACTATGTGCCAGGACTGTACAATCTGTCATTCAATCCTTACAACAGGGCTATGACACACGAACTCATTTCATGGAGGAGGAAACTGATCTGTAAGAAGGACATAATGTTTACCCAATGTTGCACAGCCAGTCTGTGGTTGAGGCAGGGTAGAAGGCACGACTGAGTACTCCAAAGGAGGGCCCTCTCCGCAGTCATCTCTGGCTCTGGACAGGTTTGGAAACCCTGGGAAAATAGGCTGTATTATGTTTAGCAGAAATCTGAACTGATAGGAGTTAGGGTGAAATCAAAGAGTCATGGAACTAGGGGACACACAGAGACATGCAGATATTTGTGATGGGGCTAAGTTTGCCAGATAAAAACACAAGACACCCAGTGAAATTTGAATATCAGGTAAACAAAGAATAATTAGTAAACTACTTTCTAAATGTTGCCTGGTCCTTACTAAACACTAAAAATTTATTTGTGATTGTCTGAAAATCAAATTTCACTGGGTACTTTTATTATTGATTTTATATATTTTATATTGTATTATATGTTAAGTATTTGTATTTATTATTATTTCACTGGATATATTTATTATAATAGTACTGTGTTGTTACTTGTTAAATCTGGCAATCCTAGATGAGATGTATAATGGCTGTGGTGAACAGACAGGTGGGCAGGGGTGGATAGAATTCTTAGAGATAATTTTTCAACCTGAAGGGGTGTGTGCCTGTGTGTTTGAGTGGGTCTGGGTATGGGTGTTTGTTGCACATATGTGTGTATTTTTCTTGAAGGCAAGGGCATATTATAAGAATTTAGAGGAGATAGTCCAGCATAGACAACAAAACATTTGCTGCCAAGGATCTGAGAACATGAACATTTACCTTGTGATTACACCAGTGACTCACTGTGTGATCTTTGATAAATCACACAACCTCTCTGTTACTCAGGGTCCTCCTATATTAACACAGGTAAGATAACAATATCAGCTTTATTTCCACCACACATGAGAAAAGTTCACTTGAGTATTGCTTATAAATCCCAGGGTTGAAAGAAGGGCAAAGGAAAGGTATTTTTGTTAATATGGTGTCAGTGAGAGGGAAGGACATAGAAAGCTGGGTAGGGTTGGGATTCTTTTCTGATTTCTCTGGGAATTACTTACTAAATACTGATTCCAACCTAACATAGGATGCACTGATTACAACCTACACTTCACTTCCAAGCCTTAATTCACATACCTCAATGTTTCCCTCCTTAACTGCATGCATCACCCTCTCCCTGAATCAGCGGAAATTAGCAAATTCAGGCATCAGCTGTTTCTATCCTGTGTTTAACGGGAAGCCTATTGCAACCCAGTGATTCCCCAGGATTTATTTTTTCTCAAGTGCCAAAGCAGCACAAACCCAGCAGGACCTGAGCTGGGAGCACATGCTGATAAAAGCCTGTTTCTTTTTGTGGTTGCATTTATTGAATCGCAAAGGAATGAGCTCTAATTATCTCTGGAGATTGTAGTCCTTTACATTTCACTGGGCCTGTGTTATTTTGCTAATAAAACTAATACAAGCCAAGAAACAGAAATGGTGGGGGGCAGCAGGGTTAGCTCTTTCAGTAGTCTTCCCAGAAGCTCCTGAATCACCCTCCTACGAGGGCTCAAAATGCAGAATCAGAGGCAAAGCATGGTGCCAGAGTAGGAAGCCAGGGAGAACTGCCACGGGGCACCGGGAGAGAAGACTCTGGCCAGGTGGCAAACTGAGGCAGGGCACCCTACATCACCCTCTGATGCAGGACAGCCCTACAGTCAGTGGGGTGCAGATCCTGGAATAATCATGCCTTTTGGGTCATTTGCAAATGGATTTCCACATACAGTAGCTCATTTCATCCTTATTGAACCCATGAGGAAACTGAAGCCCATAAAGGTAAAATGACTTATTCTAGTGCAAATCAGAGGCAACAGCCAAAATCAGAGCCACTGACAGCAGGGCCAGGACATTCTCCCACAGACCCATCAGTATTTTCCAAGTAGTGTAAACTAATACCTACCAAAATGTGGTCTTCGCCTTCTTACCTACAGCTGTTGAAATTCCCACCTTGGTGACCCCCTCGGGGTTAGACAGGGAAGGAAACAAAGTCTGTATTGTACAGCCCAGGTTATGTGGTGACAGGGAAAGAAATTAGGAATGAATTCTTTTCAGATAGTTCATCCTGGTTGTCATCCTGGCAAGTCATACTGGACACCATATTGATTAACATTTGTTCAGTCATTCACCCACTCATTCATTCATCAAGTGTAAGGTAAACTTCTGTGTGGCAGACACTGTGCCGGATACTGTGAATAAAGTGGTGAATGAAGGAAAGATGGTATTTGCCCCCCTGCGGCTAATGACATGGTGAAGGAGACAGATATTACACAAGGACACAAAGGCCTCAGTGTTTAATTACTGACTGAGGAAAGTGCTGTGGAGGCTAATGATAGGATATTTGAGGAATAACACACAGAGGCGGCTTCTCGAACCGTGAGCAGGTCACTCTAAGGTGGTGACCTGAGAAATGGCAAGGCCCCTCCAGATGGAGAGCAGGAAGAAAGAACCTGGAGGAGGCCCTGATGGGCAGGGAGCTCTGGCCTTTCTGGGAGCTGAAACAAGGATGGTGGAGTGGGACTGAGGCGAGGGGACAGGAAGGTGAGGATGCCGTGGGGAGCAGGGCAGAAGAACAGGACCAGCCTGGGCTACTATGTGCAAGGAACAGCAACCGGTGAGCTTGGCCACAGGGGGCAGAGGAAACCACGAGAAGGGCAGAGGACACAAAGGACTGAGGTGACCTTTAACTCTGCCTGATTCCCAGGAGTGCAGCTCTGGGTGCCTGTGGTGGGGCTGTACTTCCAGGGATAATTTCTCCCCCCACTTTGAATTCTGTCTGCCACTAACCCCACTTAGAGTGCCTGATCCCACCTCCACATCTATCTTAAGGTAAATGGCCTTCAGTTCCACATAGAAACAGGGAAAAAACAAAGCCTAAGCTGCCAACTAAGTTTATCAAAAATATTTTCCCAAGCTCCAAATGGAGACCATGCCATTAACGGTGAAAGGTTTCTGACCAAGGGATGGCCACCGGCGAAGGCCATCCTCTGGTGCCAATCTCTCACTTTCTCCAGCTCTTGTTTGCTGTTTGTGGCTGAGTAAATGCCCAGTCTCAGGGCTGGGCTGCAGATCATTAGCGGTAACTGATTAACAGCTGCTACTGTAGAAGTTCTGGAGTTTTGTTTTCTGCAACCTGAAAGGGTGCTTGCTTTATGATTTTTTAATTAGAGTGTAAATATTGCAGCCCCATAAACCTCTTGATTTATTGCTGACAGGTGTGAAAGTTTGCACTTGCTGTAAAAGGCCCCAAGTCTTCTGTTATCTCCAGCCCCTGTTTTCTCAGGCTCTCCTGGCAGCTGGCTCTTTGGAGGTGCTTTCTCTGGCTGGATTTGCACACAAGGGCAGCAAATAGCAAAACTGCCAAATGGAGAGCTTATCTGATTTCTTCAATATCTCCTTTGAGGTCTCTTTCTCCCTGTCACTTCTTCCCTCTTCTTTCCAAAACCCCTGTAGGATCTCAATCTGGCAAAGAACTCCCACAGTTGTTCCTCTGTTTTGTGTCACGCTCCGTGTTTTCAATTTTCCTTCGGAGAGGATCACACCATCTATGGCCCCAGTCCCTTTAATTGCCAAGAAACAGAAATTAAATTCAATACTTATTCATGGACTTATCTAGTCCACAAAGGCTGCTGAGCATGGCTACAGTACACACATCATTACAGGTGTCAGAGACACAGCATTGAGCACACTGAAATCCTTGCCATCACAAAGTACACATCTAGAAAGGGGAGATATAAAATACACACATGACCAAATAAGTTAAAAAGATAATTTCAAAACTCATAAGTGCTGTGGAGATGATAAAAGTGGGACACATGGAAGAGAGTAACTGGGAAGCTGCTTTCACCAGAAGGGCAGGAGATTAGGTTATTTTCTTCATCTTTCCAGCACACAGCTCCTCACTTCTGTTTGTTTTGGAAGACCAGGTTTATTCTTGCTCTCACCTCATACCGACTTCTCCATCCACATGACCCAAAATGACAATGCCATCTCTCTTTTCACATTGACTCAGCACAAGCCATCAACAAAAGTGATTTACCCTCCCCGGGACTCTGCTCTTAAAAGGTAGAATCTGATGGGTCCAGCTTGAGGCAGGGTCGTTCTTGGTAAAAATCAGCTTTGAGCAATCATCTGTGTCACCTATGAGTATAGCTGAAGTCCCCACTGCTATGAGCAAAGGAGCATTTGTTCTAGAGAAGAAGGAGAGTATGGGCTGGGAATATACACAAACAGATTTTTACTACAACAATCTTAGATTCTGTGTTTGTTATGGGAGAGAAAAAAAAGAAAAAATAATAAATAAAAGAGTTGATTCTTGTTTTAAAGGGAACTTACACTCTCAGATATTAACGTACATATTTGTGAAAATGCTGCTCAAACATAATGCAATAATAACAAGCAGAGGCTTCTGATGGGCGTCAAAAACATTAAGTAATATAAGAACTCAGAAAAGAAGACATCAGAGTTTTAATGGATCAGTGGGTGGTTGGAAAATGTTTCAAAAGGAAGGTAGGTTGTACAAACCAAAGAATGAAGGGAAGGATAAAAACCCAGAAGCAGGCTTGTTTGTGTTTTTCTTGGAGATATTATGACCTAGAGGCAATCTATGGTAGTTGTCAGACTAGTAACCAGCTAGTAATCTTGCCCACAAATAATTGTTGTTTTGTAGACCTATCAGTCCTTACAGAGAGGCAGTAATTCTGGAAAGAAATGATGGAGTATTGTTCTAATATTCTAATAAGCTGAACTAAATAATACAATTATCTTTGCAAGTTCAGAATTTGAAATCTGGCCATCTAGAGAAACACCTGAAATAAAATCCCACAGCTATTTAATGTTCTCTCAGAGTGCTCCAGGGAAGGAAGTAATCTTGCTTTTCAAAATGTTTTAAATTTTACAATTTCTCTATTCCTATAGTCATGAATTATTTCATGTCTAGGGCAATTGTCCTGATGTTGGGTGCCAACATTTACCCGGAGAGCAGCAGTTTACACCTGTGGTGCAATTACTAATAGTGCATCTTCATATGCACTAGTGTCCCAATTTGGATGATACATTTAGGGCCATCATACTCCTGGGGAAATGGGATAAAAAAATGATGTCTATTATTTTTTTTTAATATCAAGAAATAAGACAGAATGCTTTTGAAAACCATCTGAGATACGTATTTCTAGGGGCTTGGAATTTGAGATAAGTCACTTGGAAGTTTCTAGGTAACTGTGTCAATTGCTCACAGACTTTGAAGGCACTACAAAACTGTCCTTGAGTTACTATGCTGTTTCTGATTCTAACTCTGTCACACAAATAGTCTGATCTTAATTCTTAAGTTTATATTCCCACAGCAAAATAGGGAATGAGAATACAATGTGGCCTTTTGGTAAAATGACAAGTTATTACTATCCTGGGCCAGAAGAAAAATATTTTTGATGACAAACCAAAGACTGAGCAGGGTATTATCAGCTTTTTTAAACACTAAAATGAAAAATAAATGAGTAAAGGATTTGTGTGTCATTCAACAGAGTTTTAGTGTCAACCATAACAGTTCTTAGTGGAAAATGCTTAATACCCTCTACTTAATCAAAACTAAATTCCTCATAAATGACAATTTGATAAAAAGAAAGAAATATCTATTGGTAATTTATCCTACAATGTAGAATTGTGCCCCTTTCTCCCACCCCCAAATAATAAAGCAAAGCTGATTGAGAATATTCTAAGTACAGTATTAGGGTTTAGATAAACACAATAAAATCTCAAATACCAGATTGCTCAGCCAGGAACAGAATTGGATAACCTTGGACAAGTTGATTGCCACTGATTATTTTTCCCCAGAAGCTTAAAGTGTGAATAAAATGTTCTGGTATTTCACTCTCTCATCAGTTTTTACATACGGAGGTTTTCAAGTTTCTCATGTCCTTGTGTTCTATTATCCTTCTTTATCTTTCTTGGAGTCTATTCTGGGAATTACTCATGCATAAAGATCATGTGAGAAGTTTTCATCTCTTGTGCTTTTTCCTAATTGTCAAATTTACAGTAAAAGACATAGTAACTGTTAATTACTGATTGATCCAAGTTTCCATAAATGCTATGGCAATTTCTAGATACAAGGAGCAGTCATAACATAGATTGCAGTAGACTGCCTTTATTAACCAGATGCTTTCCAAAATTTTCCAAAGCAATACAATTTGAGTATATCTAATTCTCTTAATTTTGATAATGGAGGGCAGGAAAAAATATGCCTTATTGGAAATGCCAAGCTGGTCTTCAACTGAGACAATTTCTTCATTCTCTTCATTGATTCAAGCTTTGTCTCCATTTTTTTGTGTGTGTCACAAACCAATCCTGAGGTTAGAGGTGAGAGCATAGCTTAATGGTTAAAAATTGCATGAGTTAGTCACACTGCCTAGGCACTAAGTCACAGCCCTGCTACCTTCTTTAGCTGGGTAAGTCTGGACATTTTTCTTAACATTTCTTATCCGAATTTTCTTATTTATATAGTAGAATATCAATAGTACTCTATCCCAGTAAGTTAAGTGCACATTAAGCATCAACATTAAGCCTGACATAGAGTACAATCTTAGTAAAATGTTACCCTGTTACATGAAAAAAGACTAACTAGAAGGTAAACAAAGATAAACAGGGGCTTAGATAATCAGCCCCTGAATATTCATAGTCTATGCATGTGTCTTCCAGCAGATCTTGGAATCTGCTGACATCCTCTCTTTAATTCACGAGGCATTCTCCAGCTACAAACTAAAAGTTCTCTATCTTTTTGGCACAGACAACATCCTTCCCCAAGGAGGCTGTTAATTCATTCAGGCCAATGGAAGGCATCATTATAAGCAATTCAGAGTTCCCTTTGGACTTCCTTTGGGATGAGAATACAACCGTTTCTTTATTATTTCCTAAAGAAAGGGTGACATCAACTCTGGTAACATATTAGGATTGACCCCAAGTTAAGAGGAAATATTTTCACTGGGTTACATTTCTGACCACTATCGTCATGTCAGGAAGATTTCAGACACAATTCCTTCTGGTTTACTTTACCACGTATCTACCAGAAAAGACTGTTCCATGGTAGAATGGCTCTTCAAGTTCCACGTTCCAAGATTACCTTCTGGAAGCTGTTCTTTTGATTCATTCAAGTGTATTTGCTGACTCAGTTATACACAGGTAACCACTTTTATCTTCAATTAGATAGCAAGACACCAAAATCTTATCTCCTTACATGACATTCAATCTAGCAAGTTCTTTCTGAATGTAATACTGTCAGAATTCTGGTTTTTATAAAAATTTTAAGGTTCAAGTAAATTTTAGGGTTATTAAAATTTTGTTCCCATCACCAAGAGTGCTAGTCACTGTTAGGAGCACATATTCTTTTGTAGATATAACAGTTACTGAAATCTAAGAGAAATTCATGCTTATTTTAACTTACTGCATGGCAGTACTATAACATGGAGAGTTTTGACAAATAGCATTTTTCAGCTAGTTTCTAAAGAATACTCCTTAATGACAACTGCAGTTCTCTACAATACCATTAAATGCCTTGCTGAGTGGCCAATCTCCATGTCCTCACAGGCAAACCCCATTTTTTTTTAGATAACCTAAGTAAAGCCTTACTGATAACTGCCTCGACAAAACTGTGATATGGTCAGAGTATCTATTTGGAGTCATTTTTCACAAAGCCTATCAGAATTTTCTTCAAAAGCATGGCTTTTTACATTTTGCCTGGTTTATAACATGCATCTTAAAGGATTTTGCGAGTAAAAACATGAAAACTATTCTTCCCTTATGCTTTTGAGCCCTGTTCAACAGAATCAAGTCTCTGGAGTGAAACATTAACTTACATGTCTGAAAAGATTACTTGAAAGATTCCCTCCATAGTATCAGTCACCCATTGGGACCATTGAAATAATATGTAGAAGATATCTATTTTTAACATATCTTTATTTTATAAAGAAAGAAGAGGTCTGTAAAGTGACCAAGTATTGTCCATTCCATTTTCAGGAAATGATCAGTAAAAAGAGACAGAAAACATAGATCAAGCCTCTCAGAACTTTTCAATTTTAAGTGGGAAGAAAGTTTTTATTATTTAAAAAAATCTTGCTAATGGTTGCCAGGAAAGCCACTTGATAGGATACAATTGCTACCAGTAATAAGATTGTACATAAGAAACCTTACTTTTGGCACAAAAGAAGAAAGTAGAGCAAGGAGAAAAAAATCACCTTTGTCTTACAGAAGGTTAGATGTATTAAAATAAAATCTTAATGGAACCAAAGTGAAGACCTGTATCATGTCCAAGATTTCTGGTGGGGAAGTTTTAACAGCAATGAACTATTTCCCAAATGGGGTAATTAATGAGCAGTGCAGTATTTCACAATAGAAGGAATGTAGTTTTGGTAGACTCAGAGAGACATGGGAATATTCTTCACACCAACAAAAATTGGTTAAGGTTAATATTTGTTTATTTGCTTTAAATACTTAATCTATTCCATCAACCTGGGAATGTCCTAGGAAGAAAATGGTATAGGGTCTGAGCAGTTAATTAAACATAATGGATAGGATCATCTCAATTGTGTGAATTGAATTTATTAGAAGAAATGACCCTTCTTTTTTTACTTAACTACATACCATGAATAATAGCCTATCTCAGTGGATTGTTTCTATGCATTTTATTGAAATAAATTAAAACTACTAGCTATTACTACTTCTTTACTTCCCATTCACTGGAAAAATCATCTGAATTTATTTTCAATCCCCAACGCTAGTTTGCCTTCCCCCTGTCAAAATTATCAACTTTATCCATGTGGCCAAAGATAGTGGTAAACTTTCATTCTCATTCTACTATACATCTCAGAGGCATTCAACACATTCTTCCTTCTGGACACATGCATCTTTTTGTCTTGTCTAACTCTACTCGCTCCTGCTTTCCATTAAATTTATCAGGTTGCTCTGACTCAAGCTCCTTTTGTGTCTCCTTCTCCTCCTTTACTGTCTCCTAAGTAGTTCATTGCCCCATGATCAGTCCTTGCCCCCATCTCTTCTTTATCCACACTAAGTTCCTGTGTAAATTCATCCAAGTCCATGACATTATCTACACGCTATTGATTCTCAACTTAATAGTCTACACCCTTGATCGCTCCCTTGAATTCCAGTCTCATATCCAACCGCCACCTTGACCTCTCCAGTTTTATGTTAATAAGACTCTCATCTTTGACATTTTCAAGATGTATCTTGATTCGTTCCCTTCTACTCACTCATTAACACACATTCACACTGTGTCTCCTGTCTTCCCCACCTCATTGAAGAGTATACCATCCATTCAGTGGTTTAAACCAAAGCCTTAGGACTTGTAATAGACTGTTAAATGGTTTCCTGTTTTTAGTCTTATTATGCACATAGCATCCAAAATGATCTATTTTAAGGTAACTTAAATAATGTTACTCCTCTGCTTAAGATCCTACTGTGCCTCTGGTCACACTTAAAGTAAAATCTGAATATTTCATTATGGCTTACAGAGCTTTGCATGATCTGACCTGTCTCTAAAACTCCTCCCTCATCTCATGCTATGGCCTACACCATTTATCCAACTATAACTACAATTATTCTCCTTTTCTTTGAACATACCTAGCTCATTCTTGCTTCAGGACCTTTGCACTTACATTTTCCTTTGCCTCTTTGATTGGCCACTTCTTGTTCCTTTAGATCTCATTATAAATGTTATTTTCTAATGTAGTCAACCCCAATCCATTCCCTTTGTCACTATCAGAATGGTTGTTGGTTTTGAGAATACTAGAACACAGACTGTCCACAAAGGTAAATGAGGGAACTTTCTGACTGATGAGATTGGGTCACAAGGATTGTGTATTTGTCAAAATTTGGTGAAGATTTGTACATTTCATTGTATATTAATTTGATTTCAAAGTGAAGATGTAAATAAACAGAACTCTAGCTAATGTTATAAATGAATTGTATGTGAGAAAATGTATCAATGTCTGCAATTTACTTAGAAATAGTTCAACATCTATAGTATACTGATAGATGGAAAAGGAGCATATAGACTAGAAAATAAGTGATAAAGCAAATATAGTACAATGTTAATGGTAGGATCTATATGGTGTGTTTATAGATGTTAACAGTAAAATATGCCTCTTTTATGTACTTGAAAATGTTACAATAGAATTTTGCAAAATTTTTGTTGAATCTAAATGTAACCAACTAAAACTGATTGGATCTGATAAGATAGTTCAAAAGGTAGCTGGATAAAATATAAATAAACAAAAAAAATTTTTTCCTATTTTCCAGAAAAACTAACTAGAAAATTTAATGGAAAATTAAAACTAAATTCATAATAGCAATAAAGCTATAAGACTCAAGTTGTAATAGCAATAAAATCTATAAGACTTAATTTGTAATAATAACCAAAGTTAGGAAATACTCATGGGACTACACTTAACAGTTTAAGAACAATATGAAGAAAATTATAACTTTCCTAATCTGAATAAAACCTGGCCTAACATGTCACATAGCACAGGGTAAAATGAGTGATATCTTAAATATTTAAGTTGTAAATGTTATCCAAACTACCATAAATTCAATGCACTCCCAGTGAAAAAACTCTAATGGAAACCCTTATTAATGTGAAAACTGATTACAAAGTATATTTGGAAAAGCAAATGTGAGAATAATCAAGAAAATTTGGAATAAAAATTTAAGTGGGAGGAGAACACTTTGGGATGTTAAAATAAATCATAGCATTTCAGTATTGAAAACAGTGTTGATTAATCAAAACAGATCAATAGGACATAATAGGAGCCTAGAAAGAGACGCTTATAAATATGGCAATTTAATGTATTATAAAAGAACTCTTTTAAATCAAGAGATATAAGATTTAATAAAAAGTGTTGGCACATACTTAAAATATTACAATGTTCAATACTTATAATGCATTCTGGATGGATTAACTTTCTAATAAACATTGTATAAAATAAACTTACTAGGAGAAATAAAGGAAAAGATTTTTTTATTATTGTGGTAGATTATATCTTCTTCAAGAAAACATGATGATCATAAGCCATAAAAAACAAAATTGACCATGTATAAAGTAAAAATCTCTTTAAATAAATATAAATGAAGGTAAAAACAAAGCAAAGCGGACAGAATTTTCTGTGAGATAGATATATATGTGAAGTAAACAGAGCATAGATAGATGAAGAAATAGAGCTACTTACTATATATGTAGCTAGGTTTGATCCCTAATATTTTAAGACTTTTAAAACAGTTTTTTTAATTAAGATATCATTGATATACAATGTTATGCTCAGGTTTTACATGAGCAACATTGTGATTACTATATTCCTTCCTATTATCAAATTCCCACCACATACCCCATTACAGTTACTGTTCATCAGCATAGTAAAATGCTATAGAGTCACTACTTGTCTTCTCTGTGCTATACACCCTTCTATATTATGTGCACTAATCATAATACCCCTTTATCCTCTTATCCCTCTCTTTCCACCCACCCTCCACAACCCTTTGGTAACCACTAGTCTATTCTTGAGTTCTGTGAGTCTGCTGATATTTTGTTCCTTCAGTTTTTGCTTTGTTGTTAGGTTCCACAGATGAGCGAAATCAGTTGGTACTTGTCTTTCTCTGCCTGGCTTATTTCACTGAGCATAATACCTTCTAGCTCCAACCATATTGTTGCAAATGTTAGGATTTGTTTTCTTCTTATGGCTGAATAATATTCCATATTATTGTGTATAATGAGTATATGTACCACCTCTTCTTTCTACTGATAGACACTTAGGTTGCTTCCATGTCTTGGCTATTGTAAATAATATTGCAATAAACATAAGGGTGCATATGTCTTCTTGAATCTGGGATCCTGTTTTCTTAGTGTAAATTCCAAGGAGTGGAATTCCTGGGTCAAATAGTATTTCTATTTTAGTTTTTAGAGGAACCTCCATACTACTTTCCACAATGGTTGAGCTACTTTACATTCCCACCAGCAGTGTAGGAGGGTCCCCTTTCTCTGCATCCTCATCAGCATTGGTTGCTGCTTCTCTTTTGGATGTTGGCCATCCTAACTGGTGTAAGGTGATACCTCATTGTTATTTTAATTTGCATTTCTCTGATGATTAGCATTGTGGAGCATCTTTTCATGTGCCTGTTGGCCATCTAAATTTCTTCCTTGGAGAAGTGTCTGTTCAGACCCTTCACCCATTTTTTAATCAGGCTATCTGCTTTTTGGGTGTTAAGGCAGATGAGCTCTTTATATATTTTGGATGTCAACCCTTTATCAGATCTGTCACTTATGAATATATTCTCCCATACTGTAGGATACTTTTTGTTCTATTGATGGTGTCCTTTGCTGTACAGAAGCTTTTTAGATTGATATAGTCCCACTTGTTCATTTTTGCTTTTGTTTCCCTTGCCTGGGGAGATATGTTCATGAAGAAGTCACTCATGTTTACGTCTAAGAGATTTTTGCCTATGTTTTTTTCTAAGAGTTTTATGGTTTCATGACTTACATTCAGGTCTTTGATCCATTTCAAATTTACTTTTGTGTATGAGGTTAGACAGTGATCCAGTTTCATTCACTTACATGTAGCTGTCCAGTTTTGCCAACACCAGTTATTGAAGATAGTGTCATTTCCCCATTGTATATCCATGGCTCCTTTATCATATATTAATTGACCATATATGCTTGGGTTAATATCTGGGCTCTCAATTCCATTCCATTGATCTATGAGTCTCTTATTGTGCCAGTACCAAATGATCTTGATTATTGTGGCTTTGTAGTAGAGCTTGAAGTTGAGGAGCATAATCCCCCCCACTTTATTCTTCCTTCTCAGGATTGCTTTGGCTATTCAGGGTCTTTTGTGTTTCCATATGTATTTTAGAACTATTAGTTCTAGTTCATTGAAGAATGCTGTTGGTATTTTGATAGGGATTGCATTGAATCTGTAGATTGTTTTAGGCAGGATGGCCATTTTGACATTATTAATTCTTCCTACCCAAGCATGGGATGAATTTCTATTTATTAGTGTCCTCTTTAGTTTCTCTCAAGAGTGTCTTGTAGTTTTCAGGGTATAGGTCTTTCACTTCCTTGGTTAGGCTTATTCCTAGGTATTTTATTCTTTTTGATGTAATTTTAAATGGAATTGTTTTCCTGATTTCTCTTTCTGCTACTTCATCGTTAGTGTATAGGAAAGCAACAGATTTCTGTGTATTAATTTTGTATCCTGAACATTGCTGAATTCATATATTAGATCTACTAGTTTCAGAGTGGGTTCTTTAGGTTTTTTTATGTACAACATCATGTCATCTGAAAATAATGACAGTTTAATTTTTTCTTTACCAGTCCAGATGCCTTTTATTTCTTTGTGTTGTCTGATTGCCATGGCTAGGATCTCCAGTACTATGTTGAATAAAAGTGGGGAGAGTGGCCATCCTTGTCTTGTTTCCGATCTTGGAAGAAAAGCTTTCAGCTTCTCTCTATTAAGTATAACTTTGGCTGTGGATTTGTCATATGTGGCCTTTATTATGTTGAGGTACTTGCCCTCTATACCCATTTTCTTGAGAGCTTTTATCATGAATGGGTGTTGAATTTTGTCAAATGCTTTTTCAGCATCTATGGAGATAATCATGTGGTTTTTTCCCTTCTTTTTATTGATATAGTGGATGATGTTGATGGATCTTTAAATGTTGTACCATCCTTGCATCCCTGGAATGAATACCACTTGATCATGATGGATGATTTTTTTGATATATTTTTGAATTTGGTTTGCTAATATTTTGTTGAGTATTTTTGCATCTATGTTCATCAAGGATATTTGTAGTTTTCTTTTTTTGTGGTGTCTTTGCCTTGTTTGGGTATTAGGGTGATGCTTGCCTCATAGAACGAGTTTGGAAGTATTCTCTTCTCTTCTACTTTTCGGAAAACTTTAAGGAAAATGGGTATTAGGTCTTCTCTAAATGTCTGATAAAATTCAGTGGTTAATCCATCTGCTTTGGGGGTTTTGTTCTTGGGTAGTTTTTTTATTACCAGTTCAATTTCATTGCTGGTGATTGATCTGTTTAGATTTTCTGTTTCTTCCGGGGTCAGTCTTGGAAGATTGTATTTTTCTAGAAAGTTGTCCATTTCTTCTAGGTTATCCAGTTTGTTAACATATATTTTTTGATAGTATTCTATAATAATTATTTGTATTTCTGTGATATCAGTGGTGAATTTTCCTTTCTCATTTCTGATTCTGTTTATGTGTGTAGACTCTTTTTTTCTTGATAAGTCTGGCTAGGGGTTTATCTATTTTGTTTATTTTATCAAAGAACCAGCTTTTCATTTCATTAATTCTTTCCATCATTTTATTCCTCTCAATTTTATTTATTTCTTCTCTGATCTTTATTATGTCCCTCCTTCTACTGACTTTGGGCCTCATTTGTTCTTCTTTTTCCAATTTCAATAATTTGAATTTAGACTGTTCATTTGGGATTGTTCCTCCTTCTTTAAACAGGCCTTAATTTATACATAGTTTCCTCTTAAAACTGACTCCCTGCATCCCACAGAAGTTAGAGCATTGAGCTGTTGTTTTCATTTGTCTCCATATATTACTTGATCTCTGTTTTAATTTGGTAATTGATCCATTGATTATTTAGGAGCATGTTCTTGAGCCTTCATGTGTTTATGAGCCTTTTTGTTTTCTTTGTACAATTTATTTCTAGTTTTATACCTTTGTGGTCTGAGAAGTTGGTTGGTACAATTTCAATCTTTTTGAGTTTTCTGAGGCTCTTTTTGTGGCCTAGTATGTGATATATTCTTGAAAATGTTCCATGTACATTTGAGAAGAATGTGTATCCTGTTGCTTTTGGATGGAGTGTTCTATAGATGTCTGTTAGGTCCATCTGTTCTAATGTGTTGTTCAGTGCCTCTGTCTCCTTAGTTATTTTCTGTATGGTCAATCTATCCTTTAGAGTGAGTGGTGTGTTGAATTCTCTTAAAATGAATGCATTGCATTCTATTTCTCCCTTTACATCTGTTAGTATTTGCTGTACATATTTAGGTGCTCCTATGTTGAGTGAATAGATATTTATAAAGGTTATATCCTCTTGTTGGACTGATCCCTTTATCATTATATAATGTGCTTCTTTGTCTCTTATTACTTTCTTTGTTTTGAAGTCTATTTTACTGATACAAGTACTACAAGTCCTGCTTTTTTCTCCATATTGTTTGCATGAAATATCTTTTTCCATCCCTTCACTTTTTGTTTGTGTATATCTTTGGGTTTAAAGTGAATTTCAAGTAGGCAACATATAGATGGGTCTTGCTTTTTTATCCACTCTGTAACCCTGTGTCTTTTGATTGGTATATTCAGTCCATTTACATTTAGAGTGATTATTGATAGATATGTACTTATTGCCATTGCAGTCTTTGGATTTGTGGTTACCAAAGGTTCAAGGGCAGGTTCTTTAGTATCTAACAGTCAAACTTAACTCACTTATTATGCTATTGTGAACACAATCTGTAGATTCTTTTTTTTCTCCTTTCTTTCTCTTCCTCCTCCACTCTTTATATGTTAGGTGTCATATTTTGTACTCATTGTGTATCCCTTGACTGACTTTGTGGGTGGCTGATTTAATTTTGCATTTGGTTAGTATTTAGTTGGTCTACTTCCTTTACTGTGGTTTTATTTTCTCTGGTGAAAGCTATTTAGCCTTAGGAACACTTCAATCTAGAGCAGTCCCTTTAAAATACACTGTAGAGATGGTTTGTGAGGGGCGAATTCCTTCAAATTTTGCTTATCTAGGAATTGTTTAATCCCTCCTTCAAATTTAAATGATAATCTTTGTGTGTAGAGTATTCCTGGTTCAAGTCCCTTCTGTTTCATTGCATTAAATATATCATGCCACTCTCTTCTGGCCTGTAAGGTTTCTGCTGAGAAGTCTAATGGCAGCCTGATGGGTTTTGCTTTGTAGGTGATCTTTTTTTCTCTCTCTGGCTGCATTTATTACTCTTTCCTTGTCCTTGATCTTTGCCATGTTAATTATTATATGTCTTCCTTAGGTCACTTGTGTTGGGATATCTGTGCAGTTCCATGGCCTAAGAGACTATTTCCTTCCCTAGATTGGGGAATTTTTCTGCAATTATTCCTTCAAAGACACTTTCTATCCCTTTTTCTCTCTCTTCCTCTTCTGGTACCCCTATAATGCTATTATTATTCTGTTTGGATTGGTCACACTGTTCTCTTATTATTCTTTCATTCCTAGAGATCATTTTTTTCTCTCTGCCTCAGCTTCTTTGTATTCTGGTTCTCTAATTTCTATTCCATTTACTGTTGCCTCTACCTCATCTAATCTGTTTTTAAATCCCTCCTTGTATGTTTCATTTCAGCTACTGTATTTTTTAAGGTGTCTGTGTCCCTCCTGAATTTATCCCTTAGCTGTTGAATATATTTTTCTGTAGCTCCATTAGCCTTCCTATGACTTTTATTTTTAATTCTTTTTCAAGAAGATTGTTAATTTTAGTCTCACTGAGCCCTCTCTCTGGTTTTGAGGGATTTGGGGTAGAACAAGGTTCTTCTGCCTTTTCATAATCCTATTGGATAGTGAGAAATATTAGGTTTGTGTAGGTGGCACTCTCTAGCACCCAGAAACTCTGCTCTTCAGAGCTGCCAGTACCTGTAGCAATGGCAGTGGTTGCAGGTAAGTGGTGCTGGTGCCTACCCTAAAGAGCAAGCCCTTTCCTGCTTCCTGGCCACAGTGCCGGCCTCCACTGTCAGAGTCAGTGAGCTGCACACAGGGAGCATCCTCTGCATTAAGGCCCTGAGGTGTCATAGGTGGTGCTGCCCTTCGGCCAGCCTGGAGCAGTGGCGGGGTCTCAGGAATGACATCATTGGCTGCCAGGAGGACAAGCTCCTTTTCTGCTTCCTAGCTGAAGCACCTGACTCTGCTGTCTGGACCAGTGAGCCACATGCAGGGAGTAGCCTCTGTGTTAAGCTGTGTAGTTGCTGTTGGTGGTGCTGCCCTCTGGCTGGTCTGGAGCAATGGTGGGGGCAGTGGGTTTGTGTGCAGGTGCCGGAGGGGAGGGAGAGGTGGCAGATTGCTTATCTGGTAGGGGGCCTCAGGACTGCATTACCAGCCAGGGAGATGGAATGCCTGAAGCTCCTGAAAGTTCCCAACCTGCTGGGCTGAGTGTACTGGATGGTTTTGTCCACCCATTCCTTTTCCTGAAATCTTGCCCCTTTAGCAGCCCTCTCACTGTTGGGAAGTCTTTCAAAGCACCCACCTTTCTTTTGTCCCAAGGCTACTGGTTATGGGAACCTGTTCATAGTCTCAGTCTCTGACTTTGGTTTTCAGCGCCTCTAGTCTCCAGAGCACCATACAATGTGGGTTTGTGCTCCCAGATTAGATTTCTAGGGCTGGGTATGTAGCAGTCCTGGGCTTCTACTCCCTCTTCACTCTGATTCTCTTCCTCCCTCCGGAGATCTGGGGTGGGGAGTGCTCAGGTCCCACCAGTCACAGCTTTATTACTTTACCCTTTTAGGTGAGATGTTCTCTTCTTCCAGATGTAGACTATCTGGTGCAATCTTACTTCTAGTCACTCTTTTAGGAATAGTTGTCTTTGCTGTATTTTTGTATTATATGGGATTTTTGGAGGAGATTTCTGCCTCACACCACCATCTTTTGTCCTCTGACTCCTCTACTTTAAGACTTTTAAAATATAAATAATTAACAGGAAAAGATGCTAAATTTCATTACAGAATCAGAAAAATACACATTAGAACAACATACTATCTCTCCTTTGTTAGTTTTAGTCTGTCTGGAAAAAATGATGAAAATAAAATTTCGAGGTTTGATATTGTTAGAAGTATGGAAAAGAAACTTTCATACATCAGTGAAAGGAGTAAAAAAGAGTTCTCAAAGGATATTTTATAGATCTATCAAGTTTTTAAGTATTCTTTTAATCACACAATCTGAGTCCAGTCATACATCTTCATATATACAAGCATATGAAGATTAATGTGCAAGTATTTTATTGCAATGTCTTTAATAATACCAAAAATCAGAGAAAACCTGTGTTTGCAGCTGTCAGAAGTGGTTAAATAAATGGTACAATCACAATATCAAATACTTTGTACAAATTTAAACTTTATACATTGACATGTAAAAAGCTCCATTATTAACTGAGTGGGGAAAAAAGTGTAAAATAATATATATCTGATTATTTACATTTATTAAATGTAGAGAAAATGGCCCAGAAATATAAAACTACTGTCTTAATAGTGATTTCCTATAGGAAGGGTGTGCTTTGAAGGGAAGGAATCTTTCATTTTTTTATATTCCCTTTTGGATTTTTATATATTCTCCCCATCCCCATACATACACACATTTTAAGAAATAATGTATGATATACTTCTTGAGGGAATATATTTTAAGAAGAGGAATTGCAAGAAAAGGTAAAGGAAGAAAGGAAAATGAAAGGGAGAAAAAAATGAAGAAAAGAGATGAATAGGGAAAAGGAAGGTAATGTATTCTGGAGGAGGTGGAGAGTTAATGGAAATGAGAAAGATTTGGAGAATGAAAGATAAGGCAGCCGAGACAGTGAGTAATGAGTTGTGAGGAGGACTAAACCTTCCTATCAGCATGCTTGGAACCTGGAAAGAGGTACCCTGAGCTCTTTTCACTGAAGAGGGGCTTGTATATCACACATACAGACATACATAATATGTTTAGAAACTCATGGGCATTCTGTCATTCAGGATCTGATTTTCAGTACTGGTCCAGCATGCTTCTAAATGCACATGGTTGCAACTGCCACTGTGGAAGGCCCAGGGGGAAAATGCTTCTCAGCATCTTTTTCTTTACATCTTTAAAACAAAAGGCAGCTACATCAGAATGCTAAGAAGGTTTGTGGTAGTGCTGTTGCTAACTTCAGAGATAGACGCTGCATCAAATGCAAGAACTACTTAAGCAACTAAGGCATTTAGTGAGAGAGAAGATAAATATTAACTTTTCAAATCCTTCCTCCAAGATAGCAATAGATTTATGCAATAGATTCTTGTATAATGGTATCATTTCCAAGTATCCATTCTCTTGCTTTGTTTTCCAATTTCCAATTCCTTAAACTTATGGCTTTGGAAAAATAGGGCAGTATTTGCAACAATTGCACATGATGGCTGAAGGAACATTTTTTAGCATTAAACAATTCACAGTTTTCTTAAATGTTTGTATATGTCTGTATGTGCATATGCCTATATGTAACATACGTGAAATACATTACCAACTCCTCTATTAGTGTATAAATCTAGATACTATTTTAAGAGGTGATAAAAATTACAATATAAATGTTAATTTTATGAAGAAGCTAAAATAGTATATAATAATTTAATAATGGTAATGTATCATAAGCAACCATTTAGTCAAACATGATGTGTAAAATTCTTATTTAATTTCAAAATCTAACTATTGATTTAAGAATTTTATTGACAAGTGAAGATACTACTACCAGCACAGCAGAGTGAAATGTCTAAAACTGAAATTAATAAAACACTCTAATAGCTACAATGAGTCAAGAAAAGTTGTCAAATTTGGAATTATTGTCAGTACACAAATTATGCAGAAATCTTTATTACAGTGTAACATAATCAGTGATTTTGCTGAGATGAAGGTAAGAAATGTATTTTATGGCAAACGTATAAATAATTTATGAATTATTTATGCCTTTGTATTATTGTTCATCTGACATCATTGGCCTATCAATAGAATACTCAGATATGTATAATAACTGAATACACTAGTCCCACATTTTGCCAACTTTCAATGATATAAGAACATTAGCCTTATATCTTTCTATTCTGGTATTATAAATGAATATATGTCAAGGTTTGAGAGGTTTTTGGAGGAAATACAGCTTATTTAACACTTTGATAACTTGATTTAGATCCTTGAAATATTGAGTCATAAATCATATGTTCCTCCATTTAGACTCTTGCCCGAGGCTCTGCAAATTTTAGGCATGGACCTGTTGCTAGTTTCTTCACAGTTAAAGCCCTTTCTCCAGCCCTTTCCATTTTCCCTGCCACTCTACATTTGGGAAACATTGCACATTGTTAACCAAGCAATAACTCTACTACTACAGAGCTTCTCTCTCCTCTTTGCAAATTTGGGCCCTTGCTTTCTCTGTGGTTTTAGTCGGCCAACCTCTTTCAGGTAGGAGAATCCCACATGGAGAACCTAGTTCTCTCTAGCATCTAGATACCTAACTTTCCCTTAAGTGAGAGCACTTGAAAAGTTCTTGTTTTCCAAGCACACTACCTGTTGCCATGGGGGTATAGACAGGGTGTTGCACAGGGAGAAAAGGATGGGAGTGTGATGGTGAGGTTCTCTCTCATTTTTCCTTATCTCTACAAACACATATAACTTTTGTTGTGCTGTAATAATGTCTGAATTGGTAGTCAGACCCACACTGAATGAGTTCAAGCATCGGCTCTCTTCTACTTGCTGTCATCCTTAGAAAGACATGTTGTCTCAGGTTTTTCATTTGTAAAGTAAAGGAAGAGTTGGAGAGGAAATTGGGTGATTTCTCCTAGTCAGTTTCCTGCCTCTTGGAATCCTTGGTCTTAGAATACTCACTTTGGGAACAATGCTATGCTATGAGAAGCTCAAACGACATGGAGAAGCCACATGTTGATGGTCTGGTTGACAGCCCCAGATGAGCTCCCAGATGACAGCCAGAATCAACTGCCAGCCACGGGACAGTCATCTTGGACATACATCCCAGTTGAGCCCTCTGATGGCAGCTCTGTCATCATTTGAGTGCAACCACATGAGAGACCCCAAGCAAGAATTGTTCACGGGCTTTGTTAACCCACAGAACTGTGAAAGGAATTAATAAACTGTTACTTTAAGAGTCAGAGTGGTTTTTTACAATGGCGAGAGATATGCAGACCACAGGTTTTTGATTGGGATTGGAGTAACCTTCAAGAGGGGACAATACTGAGTCCAGTGGAGGGACAGACAGCCTTTTCCACCATAGCATTTCTGAGGACAGATGATCTGAAGGGCTGAAGAGTTGTGTGCCCAGGAGGCAGAGGCCCTGTGCCTTGGGCATCTGACAAGGCACCCCATGAGTGAATTTGGTGCAGCAGGAATGGAGCTGGCAGTAAAGCCAACACAGATCCTGAGAGAATACCTTGATATAATGAATTTAAATATAGTAGACACATAAGTTAAGTTTATGTGTTTACTTATATAACTTGTATATGTAGTTTATATGCAGCTTTATCAGGATATGCTATTTGATACATTCATAGACAAATCCCATAATGAACTAAGGATCATTCATGTTCAAATTTTTAGATTAAATGTTTTTTTTTCAAGTAGTTGTAACTGTTCGCAACTCATTGTTTAGAGTCAAAGAGATTCCATTCCAGATGGGACTAATTGTCTTTCTTCCCCAAATTACTCCCCTTACTCACATAATGTTGCTGATCCCAGGTGAATCCAAGCCTTCCAGTTCTCTTGCCTGCCTCCCAAATTAGTTTTTAACAGAAAATAGTGTTTCCAAGAATCTCATTTCTCTTTTATCTCCAGTCCTACCTTTCACACCTGCTCTATTAAGAAAATTTTAGTCTTACAAAAAATTGAAAGAATAAAGCATGTAAGCAAATAGCCATGTTAGTCTCAAGAAGGCAATGAGTTTTTTTATCAGCTCAATAATGGGAAGAGAAAGCCCAGGTTGGTAATCACTGAAAGTGGGTGTGGTTTAAGCACCTACCAAGAGCACCTCAGTTGCAGAATAAGCCTTTTGTTAGCTTGGTTTGGCTCCCCACTTCCTTTCTGGCCCATGGTTTCGCCAAAGGCACAGCTGACTGGGAGAGAAGGGCTGAAACCCACAATGGAAAAAAGATGAAGAACAATGAGAGTTCATCACACAGGAATGCACCTGAAGCCTGTCACTCAAGAGTAATTAGATCTTGGTGAGAGGAATGAAGTGCAGTATCCTTATCAGACAGTTGTGGGGGGTTTTTTCCACTAGAATTTGGCTTAAGGGAGAAATGTGACCTTTTAAAACTAATATCAACCATACTAGTGTCTCTTTCATATACATAAATACCAAAACTAAGGGGAAAGACCCCATGGCCATGCCATAGGAGATTATTTCCTTTTCATTTGTAAGAGGCCAGGCATGATTAATATCTGCCCTAAGCCCTAACAAAGATTGTTAACTTAAGTAAAGGCTTTCCTAATTCTCCTCATCTTACCTGAGCTAAACAACTTATCTGATGATCACTGATAACCCCAAAATAACATTACTCTGGAATGTGAACCATTTTTGCTCACGGCTAAAAAGTGAATAAAATATGTTATAAGTGGAAGAACAGTATATCCTTTAAGATCATGACAAGGTTAGGTTTATGCTAGGGTCTCATACTCATACCTGAGGGGAAGAAAGGGAAGAAGGAGATGATATAGGGAATTTATCTGATTCCACAGAGGACTTAACTAAAAATTCAATTCTTTGGATTTTTTAATATGTGCTCACTTTTGTTCTCTCAATATTGGAATGTACTCAGCATTACATGGACATTCTTTGGTGTTTCATGAAATCATGATGACCTGGTCTCAATCTCAATTCATTTGCAAGGCTAGCATCACACTTTATTTGAAAGTATTCTCTTATTTTTATTATTCTTATGGCTGTATTTTTTGTGGACTGGAAAATTTTATTTCTCCCTCTCCCCTCATGCACACATGCAGATACAGGGTTAACTCTGGTTGGGGTTTGTGGGATATCCAAAGAAATGTATATGAAAGTGGAAGTCTTCGAGAAGAAATACCTTACAGCATATGGATGTAAACAGCAACATGATTCAATAAAGAAAGTAGTTTTAAAAATAAGTGTTAATTCCCTTTTTCCCTTGTCTCTGTACTGTCATTATTCTTGGATAGTGACTGGTACTAGTTTTCTGTAATTGACTCTCTCTATCTATCACCAGAAATAGGTTGGAATAGCTTAAAACTGATCTATTGAGCCAAGTAGTCTATATGAAGGAGTCTCAATCCTGGACTGAGCAATTTCTAGATGAATAATATTATTTATTCAAAAGTAATGAAAACTCTTATGTAAGAGCTATTTACTCATGAGCTATTTTATAATATACTGTATCACACAATATGTGGCCACACATGAGCTAGACTGGTATCATTTAAATCCCAGATGTTACTAGATATATAATCTTGGGCAAGATATTTAACCTGTGCCTCAGTTTTCTCATCTGGAAATGGGATGATAATGGCAATACTTACTTCATGGTTCTGTTATGTGGATGAAAATAATTAATATATGTTAAGCATTTATAATTGCATCTAGCATAGAGCAAATAACAATCATCTCTCTAATAGAACTGGATACATAAACTCTTGTAAAGTGCTAAGAATAGTGCCTGGCATATAGCAAAAATTACATGCATTCACTAATATTACACAAATTATACATCACTTACATCTTCCATGCACCACACATTGCATTGATGTTGAGAGAGGGAGGGATACATAAAATGTATGTGGACAGAAATTGACCTTTATTTTACACTTACTATGTTCCAGGCACCTTATTATGCATCAGCATTTATATTGTCCCTGCTAGTTTTCACTAGAACCAAATAAGGTGTAACTACAACAATTCATATAAAAAGAGATAAAACTCAGAAAGGTGAACCATAACATGTATCATAACAGCAGAAGATGAGGCCTGAGGAACTTAGGTTTGTAGGACACCAAAATTCTAACTCTTCTGCTAGATTTCACTATCTTCCATAGTTTCAGTCTACAAGGAGCTAACAGTTTAGTGAGGATATATATACATATAAATAATTATGGGCATATATGATGATGACAAACATCTGAACAAAAATATAAGGAGTAAGTGAGCATGGTAAAGGGGGAGGCATCTGATTAGAGAGGTTGGAGGGAGGGCTTTGGAAAATCATGGTGTTTGTTTTTGACACTTGGAAAGAGAGAAATAGTATTTGTCCAATAGCAATAATAACTGGCGGCAGAGAATACTCAGCTTTGGGCATGACACTCCACAAAGAGCAGGACACAGTGGTAAATGTGGAAGGAGTAAACATTTAACATGGGAGTGGGGGGTGGGAGGGGAAGCAGGGTGAAGGGAAAAGACCAGGTAGAAACTTGGAGGTCATTGTGGAAAATATCACCAACAACATTTTGCCTTGGAATCCTTAGATACAAATATATTCAAAACCTTGGATAACTGTGCTGAACACAAACCTTGTGTGCTTTCTCAGACTCAACTTCCTGTTTCTCTACAAAGGTGCTAGTTGTCTCTTGGCCCACTATGCTCTTGATGACTTTGCTGGGCCCCCCAAGCTGGCTGTAGTCTGAGTTGAAGTCCCAGGACAGCATGGCCTTTCACCCTCATGTCAAGCCTTGTCAGTACTGAGACACCTTCTCACTTTTAAACTTAGATGAAATATGACATTGAGAGACCTGAGTCTGGCTGGCTGTGCAGCTGCAAAGATGCTGAAGGACACAACCCAGAAGTGTGGAGAGAGAGCTCTCCAAAGGGTACACTTTGTCCACCGCAAAAAGAGGTGGGGAGAAGTGAGAAATATAAGTTCCCTTTCATTTCTTCCATCCATGGGCTATTCCGAGGTGCAGTTTCTTCTGAGTGCCTAGCAGACATGCTGAGGAACTTACTATATTTCATTGTAGCTCACTGGAAAGCAGATGTCAACTCAATTACTCATAGCATTGCATTGCTTTGCATCTATCCTTGCTTTGCTTCTCTTTTACCCCTCCTTCACCCTGGGCTTCTGCCTCTCAAATATAAAGGACAAGTACTAGCATCCTTGCCTCAGGCTCTGCTTTCTAGAGGACTAGGACTAAGGCAAGAACAATGTGTTTTTCTTCTTGTCTATATACTTGTCTATTCTTCATTCTCCTGCACTTCTTGTAAGAGCCTCTGTAAATCCTGAAAATCTTTACAAAGAGAATTTATTCAAATTTGGCAAAACCAGACCAAGCTGCAGAATTCTCTGGAGTTTTCATGCACCATTTGGGTTAAAGGTCTGGTTAAAGATAAAATAATTCATGACTGAAAATGCACTGTTGTTGCTGAGAGGGACCATAGTTGATCCTCTGTTACTAGTTTTGTTAGTGCCTCAATTAGCTGCCTTTTGGGTAATACAAACATATTCACAAATTCACTCATTTATGCATTTACCAATAATTGGCTAAATTCTCAGTATGCACTGAAACTACCTTAAGTATTGAATTTTTGCATGTGTGCATACACTGGTATGCCCATGTATGTGTGCACATGCTTACACAAACACCAAACCAAGGGAATTTACAATCAGACAAAGACTAAAAATAAGAATTCAGAATCTACATATAGACCATGTAGAATCAGTTTGTTGATTTCAACCTTAGCTTTTGTATTTGCTTGTGGCTGGAAAAGTACATACCAGTGATACTATGGCTAGGCTCTACCTTAACAGCACCAGTATCATCAGCTCAAAAGAGAAAAACATGCAATCACATAAAGGGTTGGTGAAGCACATGATAGTAGATTATAGGTTTCATTTCTAGCTTTTGCATTGGTTGATGAGTTTGAACTTGTTCAGAGTCTTTTTTGTTTTTGTTTTTGAGAGGGCATCTCTCATATTTATTGATCAAATGGTTATTAACAATGAAATTCTGTATAGGGGGGTCAATGCTCAATGCACAATCATTAATCCATCTCAAGCCTAGTTCTCATCAGTCTCCAATCTTCTGAAGCATAATGAACAAGTTCTTACATAGTGAACGAATTCTTACATAGTGAATAAGTTCTGACATGGTGAACAGTACAAGGGCAGTCATCACAGAAACTTTCAGTTTTGATCACGCATTATGAACTATAAACAATCAGGTCAAATATGAATATTCGTTTGATTTTTATACTTGATTTATATGTGGATCCCACATTTCTCCCTTTATTATTATTATTATTTTTATTTTTAATAAACTGCTGAAGTGGTAGGCAGATGCAAGATAAAGGTAGAAAACATAGTTTAGTGTTGTAAGAGAGCAATTGTAGATGATCAGGTTTGTCCCTGTAGACTATGTGCTAATCCGAGCTAGACAAGGGCAATAAAACATCCATAGATGCAGAAGCTTTCTCTCAACACTGGGGGGTGGGGGGGTGAGGTTCTAAGCTTCACCACTGTTGTTCCCCAATTTCTCACCTGATGGCCCCCCTGCAACTGTGCCTGTCTTAGGTTGTTCCTCCCTTGAGGAATCTTACCCGTCTCTGGCTAACCAGTCATCTTCTGGGGCCATACAGGGAAATGTAAAATTGGTAAGTGAGAGAGAAGCCATATTGTTTGAAAAGGTTAGCTTTTTACTTCTTTGCAGATTTATGTCCTGTGGCTTCTATGCCCAGCACTTGTCTCGAGGTATCTTTACCACCTGGAGGAATTATGATACTCAGTAAATTCGATATGAGGCATGAATTCTATTTAAGGGTTGTAATTAGGAAGGAAGAAGAAAAGCTATAGAGGTAGCATATGGAAGAAAACATGGGAGGATTGATTATTTCTTTGACATATCTTCTTGTAGAGTACCTTAAGTATGTATAGGTTTTAAATTACTAACTAACTTGCGCACACATATTAACATAATAGGAATATGGTGACATAAACAAAGCAAATCTATAATTACCAGCAATCTCCAGTGAAGCCAAGAAAACCATTTAGGCACCCTAGGCATTTGTGAAAATTAGTCTATGATATGATGGATATTGTCCAACTGTACTTGAACAGTCTGAGAGAAATCAGACAAATTAAAGCAACCCATTTCTGGGATCTGTTCACATCACATATGTTCTTTTAACCATAGATAGTCTATAGTCATAAGATTTTGGAGCGCTACAACTTGCACCCCTCCCAACTCCTGATTGAGTTCCAACAGTACAGACCCGGTCAAATTCGTTGTCTCACTGTATGCACATGCCAGCCTAGACATCTCCCTCCTCATTCCAATGGCAAGTCCAGGAAACGGTGGGGTGGACAAAGCCACAACTGCAGCATCGCCCGGATCCCTGTGGAGGCTTTTTGATGATCATCCCCCAGCAGGAGTCCTCCAGAAAGTGCTGATGCCGGAAGCTCCTCCTCATATCGTATCTTAGTTCATTTTCTGGGTAGCCAAGCTAGGCCTTGATCTTCTGCATAGAAACAAACAGACCCTTTGCCCACACTTTGACATGCCCTCTATACCCCTGTGTAGAACTCGTTGGAGGTCAGCACACAGGAACTGCTTTTTTTTTTTATTTTTATTAAGAGAAAGGAATATTATCAGAAAAGAGTACCTCCATAGCTGATCATCTGACACCCTTTAAGTGATCAACATTAAGGATATTTAAAGCATGCGTTGATCTTTGATTTACCAATAGTTTTATCCTATCAAGGAGTAATCCCCCTTTTATTTATTTCTTTTTTTTTTAATCTTTAATCTACACTTACATGAAGAATACTATGTTTACTATGCTCTCCCCTACATCAGGTCCCCCCTAAAAACCACCTTACAGTGACTGTCCATCAGCATAGCAAAATGTAGAATCACTACTTGTCCTCTCTGTGTTGTAGAGCCCGCCCTCCCCTTTCTCACTCCCCGCCTATGCATGCTAATCTTAATACCCCCCTTCTCCTTCCCCCCTTTATCCCCCGCTGCCCACCCATCCTCCCCAGTTCCTTTCCCTTTGGTACCTGTTAGTCCATTTTTGGGTTCTGTAATTCTGCTGCTGTTTTGTTCCTTCAGTTTTTCCTTTGTTCTTATACTCCTCAGATGAGTGAAATGATTTGGTATTTCTCTTTCTCTGCTTGGCTTATTTCACGGAGCATAATACTCTCCAGCTCCATCCATGTTGCTGCAAATGGTAGGATTTTTCCTCTTCTTATGGCTGAGTAGTATTCCATTGTGTATATGTACCACATCTTCTTTATCCATTCATCTACCAATGGACATTTAGGTTGCTTCTAATTCTTGGCGATTGTAAATAGTGCTGCGATAAACATAGGGGTGCATCTGTCTTTCTCAAACTTGATTGCTGCGTTCTTAGGGTAAATTCCTAGGAGTGGAATTCCTGGGTCAAATGGTAAGTCTGTTTTGAGCATTTTGATGAACCTCCATACTGCTTTCCACAATGGTTGAACTAATTTACATTCCCACCAGCAGTGTAAGAGGGTTCCCCTTTCTCCACAGCCTCACCAACATTTGTTGTTGTTTGTCTTTTGGATGGCAGCTATCCTTAATGGTGTGAGGTGATACCTCATTGTAGTTTTAATTTGCATTTCTCTGATAATTAGCGATGTGGAGCATCTTTTCATGTGTCTGTTGGCCATCTGTATTTCTTTTTTAGAGAACTGTCCGTTCAGTTCCTCTGCCCATTTTTTAATTGGGTTATTTGTTTTTTGTTTGTAGAGGCATGTGAGCTCTTTATATATTCTGGATGTAAAGCCTTTATCGGATGTGTCATTTTCAAATATATTCTCCCATACTGTAGGGTTCCTTTTTGTTCTATTGATGGTGTCTTTCGCTGTACAGAAGCTTTTCAGCTTAATGTGGCCCCACTTGCTCATTTTTGCTGTTGTTTTCCTTGCTCAGGGAGATATGTTCAAGAAGAGGTCACTCATGTTTATGTCTAAGAGGTTTTTGCCTATGTTTTTTTCCAAGAGTTTAATGGTTTCATGACTTACATTCAGCTCTTTGATCCATTTTGAGTTTACCTTTGTATATGGGGTTAGACAAAGGTCCAGTTTCATTCTCCTACATGTAGCTGTCCAGTTTTGCCAGCACCATCTGTTGAAGAGACTGTCATTTTGCCATTGTATGTCCATGGCTCCTTTATCAAATATTAATTGACCATATATGTTTGGGTTAATTTCTGGAGTCTCTAATCTGTTCCACTCGTCTGTGGCTCTGTTCTTGTGCCAGTACCAAATTGTCTTGATTACTATGGCTTTGTAGTAGACCTTGAAGTTGGGGAGTGAGATCCACCCTACTTTATTCTTCTTTCTCAGGATTGCTTTGGCTATTCGGGGTCTTTGGTGTTTCCATATGAATTTTTGAATTATTTGTTCCAATTCATTGAAGAATGTTGCTGGTAATTTGATAGGGATTGCATCAAATCTGTATATCGCTTTAGGCAGGATGGCCATTTTGACGATATTAATTCTTCCTAGCCATGAGCATGGGATGAGTTTCCATTTGTTAGTATCCCCTGTAATTTCTCTTAAGAGTGACTTGTAGTTTTCAGAGTATAAGTCTTTCACTTCTTTGGTTAGGTTTATTCCTTGGTATTTTATTCTTTTTGATGCAATTGTGAATGGAATTGTTTTCCTGATTTCTCTTTCTATTGGTTCATTGTTAGTGTATAGGAAAGCTACAGATTTCTGTGTGTTAAATTTGTATCCTGCAACTTTGCTGTATTCCGATATCAGTTCTAGTAGTTTTGGAGTTGAGTCTTTAGGGTTTTTTATGTACAGTATCATATCATCTGCAAATAGTGACAGTTTAACTTCTTCTTTACCAATCTGGATTCCTTGTATTTCTTTGTTTTGTCTGATTCCCATGGGTAGGACCTCCAGTACTATGTTAAATAACAGTGAGGAGAGTGGGCATCCCTGTCTGGTTCCCGATCTCAGAGGAAATGCTTTCAGCTTCTCGCTGTTCAGTATAATGCTGGCTGTGGGTTTATCATATATGGCCTTTATTATGTTGAGGTACTTTCCCTCTATTCCCATTTTGCTGAGAGTTTTTATCATGAATGGATGTTGAATTTTGTCAAATGCTTTTTCAGCATCTATGGAGATGATCATGTGGTTTTTGTCTTTCTTTTTGTTGATGTGGTTGATGATGTTGATGGATTTTCGAATGTTGTACCATCCTTGCGTCCCTGGGATGAATCCCATTTATTTGGTCATGGTGTATGAGTCTTTTGATATACTGTTGAATTCTGTTTGCTAATATTTTATTGAGTATTTTTGCATCTACATTCATCAGGGATATTGGTCTGTAATTTTCTTTTTTGGTGGGGTCTTTGCCTGGTTTTGGTACTAGCGTGATGTTGGCTTCATAGAATGAGTTTGGGAGTATTCCCTCCTCTTCTATTTTTTGGAACACTCTAAGGAGAATGGGTATTATGTCTTCTCTGTGTGTCTGATAAAATTCTGAGGTAAATTCGTCCAGCCCCGGGGTTTTGTTCTTGGGTAGTTTTTTGATAACTGTTTCAATTTCTTTGCTCGTAATTGGTTTGTTTAACTTTTGTGTTTCTTCCTTGGTCAGTCTTGGGAGGTTGTATTTTTCTAGGAAGTTGTCCATTTCTTCTAGGTTTTCCAGCTTGTTGGCATATAGGTTTTCATAGTAGTCTTTAATAATTCTTTGTATTTCTGTGGGGTCTGTCGTGATTTTTCCATTCTCATTTCTGATTATGTTGATTTGTGTTGATTCTCTTTTTCTCTTAATAAGTTTGGCTAGAGGCTTATCTATTTTGTTTATTTTCTCAAAGAACCAGCTCTTGGTTTCGTTGATTTTTGCTATTGTTTTATTCTTCTCAATTTTGTTTATTTCTTCTCTGATCTTTATTATGTCCCTCCTTCTGCTGACTTTAGGCCTCATTTGTTCTTCTTTTTCCAGTTTCGATAGTTGTGATGTTAGACTATTCATTTGGGATTGTTCTTCCTTCTTCAGGTGTGCCTGGATCGCTATATACTTTCCTCTTAAGACTGCTTTCACTGCGTCCCACAGAAGTTGGGGCTTTGTGTTGTTGTCATTTGTTTCTATATATTCCTTGATCTCTATTTTGATTTGTTCATTGATCCATTGATTATTTAGAAGCATGTTGTTAATCCTCCATGTGTTTGTGAGCCTTTTTGTTTTCTTTGTAGAATTTATTTCTACTTTTATACCGTTGTGGTCTGAAAAATTGGTTAGTAGAATTTCAATATTCTGGAATTTACTGAGGCTCTTTTTGTGAGCTAGTATGTGGTCTATTCTGGAGAATGTTCCATGTGCACTTGAGAAGAATGTATATCCTGTCGCTTTTGGATGTAGAGTTCTATAGATGTCTGTTAGGTCCATCTGTTCTAGTGCGTTGTTCAATGCCTGTGTGTCCTTACTTATTTTCTGCCTGGTGGATCTATCCTTTGGGGTGAGTGGTGTGTTGAAGTCTCCTAAGATTAATGCATTGCAGTCTACTTCCCTCTTTAGTTCTGTTAGTATTTGTTTCACAAATGCTGGTGCTCCTGTGTTGGGTGCATATATATTTAGAATGGTTATATCCTCTTGTTGGACTGAGCCCTTTATCATTATGTAGTGTCCTTTATCTCTTGTTACTTTCTTTGTTTTGAAGTCTATTTTGTCTGATATTAGTACTGCAACCCCTGCTTTCTTCTCACTGTTGTTTGCCTGAAATATGTTTTTCCATCCCTTGACTTTTAGTCTGTGCTTGTCTTTGGGTTTGAGGTGAGTTTCTTGTAAGCAGCATATAGATGGGTCTTGCTTTTTTATCCATTCTATTACTCTGTGTCTTTTGATTGGTGCATTAAGTCCATTTACATTTAGGGTGACTATTGAGAGATATGTACTTATTGCCATTGCAGGCTTTAGATTCATGGTTACCAAAGGTCCAAGGTTATCTTCTTTAGTATCTTACTGCCTAACTTTGCTCGCTTATTGAGCTGTTATATACACTGTCTGGAGATTCTTTTCTTCTCTCCCTTCTTATTCCTCCTCCTCCATTCTTCATATGTTGTGTGTTTTGTTCTGTGCTCTTTTTAGGAGTGCTCCCATCTAGAGCAGTCCCTGTAAGATGCCCTATAGAGGTGGCTTGTGGGAAACAAATTCCCTCAGCTTTTGCATGTCTGGGAATTGTTTAATCCTGCCATCATATTTAAATGATAGTCGTGCTGGATACAGTATCCTTGGTTCAAGGCCCTTCTGTTTCATTGCATTAAATATATCTTGGCATTCTCTTCTGATCTGTATGGTTTCTTTCAAGAAGTCTGATGTTAGCCTGATGGGTTTTCCTTTATAGGTGACCTTTTTCTTTCTAGCTGCCTTTAAAACTCCTTCCTTGTCCTTGATCCTTGCCATTTTAATTATTATGTGTCTTGGTGTTGTCCTCCTTGGATCCTTTCTGTTGGGGGTTCTGTGTATTTCCGTGGTCTGTTCAATTATTTCCTCCCCCAGTTTGGGGAAGTTTTCAGCAATTATTTCTTCAAAGAGACTTTCTATCCCTTTTCCTCTTTCTTCTTCTTCTGGTACCCCTATAATACAAATATTATTCCTTTTGGATTGGTCACATAGTTCTCTTAGTGTTGTTTTGTTCCTGGAGATCCTTTTATCTCTCTCTATGTCAGCTTCTATACGTTCCTGTTCTCTGGTTTCTATTCCTTCAATGGCCTCTTGCATCTTATCCATTCTGCTTATAAATCCTTCCAGGGATTGTTTCACTTCTGTGATCTCCTTCCTGACATCTGTGATCTCCCTCCGGACTTCATCTCATTGCTCTTGCATTTTTCTCTGCATCTCATCCCATTGCTCTTGCATTTTCTCTGCATCTCTGTCAGCATGTTCATGATTTTTATTTTGAATTCTTTTTCAGGAGGACTGGTTAGGTCTGTCTCCTTCTCAGGTGTTGTCTCTGTGATCTTTGTCTGCCTGTAGTTTTGCCTTTTCATGGTGATAGAGATAGTTTGCAGAGCTGGTATGAGTGACCGCTGGAAGAGCTTTCCTTCTTGTTGGTTTGTGGCCTTCCTCTCCTGGGAGAAAAGTGACCTCTAGTGGCTTATGCTTGACAGCTGTGTGCAGACAGGGCCTCTGCTACCTGCCCAGTTGCAACGGAGTTTATCTCCACTGTTGCTGTGGGCGTGGCCTGGCTGGGGCTGCTCCTCCAAAATGGTGGAGCCCTGTTGGAGGGGGAGCGGCCAGGAGGCTATTTATCTCTGTAATGGGCCTCTGTGCTCCCTGTTGCCCAGGGGGTTAGAGTGCCCAGAGATCCCCAGATTCCTTGCCTCTGGGCTAAGTGTCCTGTCCTGCTGCTTTAAGACTTCCAAAAAGCACTCTCCAAACCAAAACAACAACAGCAACAACAAAAGAGGAGAAAAAAAAAAAGGAAAAAACGTGCGATATTGTTTGTCCTCTGGCGCCGGTCTCAGGCACCTGCTCACCGGTCTTGCTGCCCTGTTTCCCTAGTATTGGGGTCCCTGTCCCCTTAATCTTCCAAAAAGCACTCGCCAAAAAAAAAGGGAAAAACACGCGATTTTCTTTGTCCTCAGTCGCCGGTCTCAGGCACCCGCTCACTGGTCTTGCTGCCCTGTATCCCTAGTATTAGGGTCCCTGTCCCTTTAAGGCTTCCAAAAAGCACTCGCCAAAAAAAAAGAAAAGGGAAAAACGCTCGATTTCCTTTGTCCTCAGGCGCCTGTCTCAGGCACCCGCTCACCAGTCTTGCTGCCCTGTTTCCCTGGTATTGGCGTCCCTGTCCCTTTAAGGCTTCCAAAAAGCACTCACCAAAAAAAAAGGGTAAAACGCGCGATTTTCTTTGTCCTCAGGCACCCGCTCACCGGTCTTACTGCCCTGTTTCCCTGGTATTGGGGTCCCTGTCCCTTTAAGGCTTCCAAAAAGCACTCGCCATAAAAGAAAAAAAAACTGCTCTGGTTTCTTTCCATCCGCCAGGAGCTGGTGGTAGGGGTGCTCGGGTCCCGCCAGGACGGAGCTTACCCCCTTCGCGAGGCGCTGGGTTCTCTCAGGTGTGGATGTGGTCTGGATGTTGTCCTGTGTCCTCTGGTCTCTATTTTAGGAAGAGTTGTCTTTGTTATATTTTCATAATTCTATGTGGTTTTGGGAGGAGAGTTCCGCTGCTCTACTCACGCCGCCATCCTGGCTCCTTGTTCAGAGTCTTTTATCAATTTATATATTTAATGTTTTTTCTGTTTTTTTATTTTTCTTTTTCTCCTTTTTGGAAAGTAGAACTCAATCCCTTTTCCTTGGCTCTCTTGGTTGTAGCTGAATCTTTTCTGGAACTGATAAAATCTGATTCTTTGCTTTATTTTTTTCTTGATATTGCTAATTTCCTGGCTTTGATAATACCACTGGTCAGGTTATTATTACATTTACAGTGTTTTTGCCAGAGGAAAAAAATACTGATGATGCTGTAACAGGAGCAGAAATGGAAAAAACTAGCTCTGTTTCTCTTTGGGTGAGATGAGGGTTTGAAATCAGCAAAAAGACAGAATCATAAAGGCAGTCTCGCAAAAAAAAATTACCTTGTCCATTTCAGATTGTACTTTTCTTTCTCCGTGTGAATCTTCCCCAGCTTTCTTAGAAAGGGGGCCTCATCAGAGGCAAAAGAAGAATTAAGACATGTCAGTTATCCAGGCAAAACAGTAAACTATGCAGTGGAACTCTTTGAGAATACACGCCATTGTCCACTGCTGTGCTGCTCAGATCACGTCTCTGAAATATTCCTTATCAAATGTGGTTAGTTAAGCTTTTTTCAGAAAACAAATCAACTGTGTCATCAAGAGCACTGTTTAGTTTTAGGGACCTCTTTTTCATGGTAAGACTTTCTGAAAGTGAGTAGTGTGCTGATTTACCTTGTGACACCAGCATCTTATTTCATCAGGTAAGGTGGCTTGAGCAGCACTGACCTAGTGCATTAGTCAAGATCATCTTTGTTATGCTGCAGCAACAAGCAGCCCCACATCTCAGTGGCTGAACCTAACTCAACCCTAATTTCTTAATCATGTGACTCATCCCAAGTGGGTTAATAGGGCTCAGTTCCAAACAGACAAGTAGGGAGTGGGATGTTGGAGACTTCATCACCTTTCAGCTGAACTGTCTGAAATATATGGTCTCTCCATTTGCCATGACAGAAGGCAGAGACAACAGAAAACCTGTAAGGCCTTGACTATAGAAGTGACACATGCCACTTTCCATTTCATTAGCCAGAACCAGCCACATGGCCCCACTTAGCAGCAGGAAGGATGGACATGGTGGGAGTAAACAGAATGGTCGGTGTGCACTAGGATCTCTGTCATCTCCACCATGCTAAATTATATGACACTGAAATTACAAATGTGTCAGTCGGAACTTTAACGTCACCATATCTCTGAAGGTGACCCTCAACGTGATTAGAGAGGTGTCTGTGTTATAACAATTCTTAACCTTTCCTTTCTTCTTTTCAACCTCAAACTGGTGGTGGTGTATTCTACACTTCTTAAAAGCATAGGTGTAAATAGAAGAACTCATTATTGTGTTAAAAGCTGAATCAGTGCTAACACAACCATGTCTTTTGATGTAACCCTATTCCCAAAAAAAGGAAAAATCTTCTTTGACCTCTTCTCTTGCTCAAGATTTTTCAGGACCTCAGCGACATCAGGGAAACACCTTGAGTCGCAGAAGGGCAGCTCCATTGCACGTGGACTCATCTCCTCTAATAGAGCTTTGATAGGCTTAGCATCACTGGGCTAGCCACCCGCCACCTATGCCTTCTGCAGAATTTGCATTATCTAAAGATCACTCTCTAAGCTATGGTCCATTCGCCTTGGCAAATACTGTTTAAATATAGCATCCATAAATAAATGTTAAATAATTCATGAACATAATTTTGTAAATTCTGCTAGGCCACACCTCTCTGGGGGCATATTTATGAACATGCGTCAGCCTGGAATCAATGTGTCTGCCAAGCTCCTTGCCTCTGAGGCAGAATTCCCACATCTAGCCCAAAATGCTGCAAACGACTCCAATTCCCCTTCAGTAGTCATCCATCATACTGTCACTTTAATTCAGATGCTGCTACTTGTTTTAATAACATACATCTTACACAAAGAATATTGCTAACACAAGAATCTTGGGGTAGATTTTTACAACCTCGTAAAATGGTATTAACCCTCTGATCCCTGATGTTCTTTGCACACAGCACCAGCCTCTGGACACTTCCCTGCCCCCTCCACTCCCTCCAATCTTCCTGATTCTTATCAATAACCTGCGTTCATGAGGCCTATAGAGCACCAGGACCTGTCATCAATCACAGCAGTAAAAATATTATTCCTCCAGCATTGCCCTGAAGAACTGTGGAAAGGATAAAAGTGTTACTGCAGGAATTATTTAGCAAACAATAGATGGATAAAATGTATTACCGTAAGTGTTAAATTATATCACCTCATTACGGAGAGCTGCCTTCAGATAGCAGCCAAGTGGCTCGCTGGTGGCTGGCTGCCTTTTCTAAGTAGTTAAGAAGAACAATGGGAAAGACCACAAAAGATTTCAAAAGGAAACCCCAGTCTATCGAGACTGGGATATACTCTACTGAAGAGAAATTTGTTTAGGGGAATGATTTGGAATAAAAACCTTTTCCTAGTCTGTTTTGAATATTAAGCTGGAATTTACAGAACAGTAATGGGGTTTATATTCAGTGGTTAAATATTGGATGCTATTCTAGGGAAGAGATTCTTAAAAAAGGAAAATAGATGGGTGTTCTAACAGCTCCCTTGCTATACAGCCCCCCACCCCATTCCCCCTACACACTCCTCTAAGCAGGGAAGGGGAACCATTTTCATTGGTAAGGGGAAATACACATCTTGCAACACTTAGGTTATAGAAAAATGCACCATGCCAATATTTGTAGCCTCTACCAGTGTTGGAAAATAATGTTCCTGAAATGTCAGATTAAGCCAAACTAAAATCAGGCTTGCATTTTAAATACTAACGATACCTAAACAAGCCAAGTAGTCTTTTATCAGTTAAAGCATATTTTTTTTTTTAGGCATAATGTTACACTGGGCTCCTGGGATTCATTTGATCAACATGATTAAATTATTTCCTTACTCAGCTAGAAGGAAATTACTAGTTACCAGACATTATGTGTCTGTTAATTATGTGCAATAAGGCTCTCTCCTATCACACCAGCTCCTGCATTCATGTTCTGTGCATTTTAAAGGCAGTATCATTAAAAAAATTTAAATATTGAAAAGGGACAGCTATAATTTTGTTTCATCTATTTAATAAATAAGTAATCTGTGAAATCAGTGGTACAAAGTATCTCTTTACTCTTTGTGTTAGCATACACATTCTTAAGAAGAACATACTGAAAGATCCTTTTGATTTCTGTCTTCACAAAAGAACATTTTCCCATCAGGTTTCTAGGGCAATGGCCAGGTCCTCTATTACTGAGTAGAGTGAATATGAGCATTGCCAAAAAAGAAGTCTATGATTCTGTGGCTGTTCAATGTAGAGTCTGCTCACCTGGGGTGGGTGATAGTGCCAAATTTACATTTCCTCTTGTAGCTCAATCTACAACCTAACGTTTTAAAAGATTTTTTTTTTTCAAAAGAAGAGACAACATATGGTAGCTGAGAGGCCTTATTATCATTAGGTCTCCTAATGAAATGATGTGCTTCTGTTTCATATTAAAGTGTTAATCGGTCTGAAATTAGGTCTCACAAAAAGAATAGTGCTTTTAAAATGCTTAATATGATTCATTTTCTGCAGTCAAGACCAGATGACTTTGATTTTTTATATCAAAAAGAGAAAGTGGAAAGCAAGCTCTTCCTCCCCTGACGCCCCCACACTTCCCCCATCTGCCCAGGCCTGGGACCCAGATCCAATAACCGGTTTATAGAACAGAAAGCTCTTTAGAGTCGGAGCTTGCACCAAAGCCTAGAAGGTTTTGTTTGAGATTGAGAATCTTCATAGGTTTATAAAATCTCAACAAATATTTCAAAGAAGGACGTTTCACATTTGAAGTAGGTGATCCTATTAGGCACTGAGAGACGGTGCCTTTGTTGTGGGCCCAGGCATCATTTTATGTAAGATGGAGCCATGTCCCACTAATACGCCCAGACACCACTTTCATGCCAGAAACAGATAGGGCTGAACTGGTTTCATGCACTTTGGCTTTCTTTGTTAATAATGAATGACAAAAGTTCAGAGGAGAGGAGCTAAGATACTCCACTTTAAAAGAATGAATTTTAACTAGCAATATGCCAAACTAGTCAGAAACCACTTAGACGGTCAGGAAAGAGCACAAAGAAAGAACTTATCCTCGAAGTCTGTCCACAGACGTCAGTTCTTGTGGAGCTGCAGGGAGATTGGTGAATCTCCTTGAGAAGAGTCAGCGGTCACATGACTGGTGCATGGATGCCTGCCGGCTTTGCAGCAGGAGGCACAAAATGGGACTCTCTTACTTCGTTGTCAGAGAAGGAGAAAGAGAGGGATAGAAACACTGACAAGAAAGTTGATTAGTACAGTTTTAAACCTCAATAGTCACAAATGTTGATTAAATGAACTAGAGTATCTTCTAAGTCAAATTAACACTTGAAACCCCAGAATTTCTCTGTAATTTCTTCTTCCTACCTTTTCCTTTTGTCCATTTTCCTTCCTTCTCTCCCTTTGTTTTCCCTCCTTCCCCTCCCACCTTGCCTCCTTTCTCTTCCTTCCTACCTTCCTCTCTTTTGTCCTTTATTTTACCTTATATCTGACTTTTTGAAGAAAGACCTCAGGAACAAGAAAATATACTCTGAAGATCATGTTTACAGTATTTATTTTTTCAGTCAGCCAGCATTCATTGAGTGCTTCCTTCATGCTAGACATCTAATGGGCACCCAGGTTAGAGTGAACAAAACAAATCTAGCCCTTTCTCTCAGAGAGCACAGAACCTAGGAATCTTAGAAACTAAGCTAGTGGGTTTAAATATGTTTTTCGGCTCAGTTTCCTACAGCATCTACAATCACAGTTAAGGAAGATGAGAACTGATCATCTGTTCCAACAGTGTGCTCATTAAAAATTCCAGTTCATTAGGTTTGACATTTAAAACAAGAAAATGGACATATTAGAAACTGATGGTTTAGAAAGATTCTCAAAAATAAGGAATAAAACCACATGATTTTGGAGTTTCAGTGGAAATTTGAATTATCCAGAATGTCAAATGCCCTGAGCACCACACCTGAGGTTTGCTTACCTATGAGTAGAAAGAAAAAGGCCCTACACTGGTAATCAGGATGTGACAACTACAGCCTGAGACCACCTTGTATTCTAAGTGACCAAAACCACTTCCTGTCTATGATTGTCAATAGTCTAATGCATCATAATGGGTGCTTTACCACCTGATTTCTATACTTCAGTAAAAATACTATACAAATAGAATTAATTATGCCAGCATCTTCTGATAGGCAAGAGTCTTGAAAATTTAAGTTCCGGGCCTACAAAGCTAAAATTTTAAAAAAGAGCTCCCTATGTTTCATCCTATAGAAATTAGCACATCCTCAGTTTAAAAAAGTATGCTTATTTCTGATATTTCCGTGAGATGCTGAGGAAGTCTGTTATTCTAGCATTCAAATCAAAGCATTCTTCTTGACAACAGATTTACAGGGAGAGAAGATTCCACTTCCGTTGCCAGAATGTGATTTGGGATATTCTCCCAGCCACATCCAGACTCTTGCCCACTGGCAATAGTCATACTCTCATGGCTCTTAAAACTCACATGATACTGACTTAATCCTTTTGCCACCTTAGAAAGTCAGGCTGGTATAGATGGACTGGAAACTGATTATTAACTTGTATCTGTAGCAGGGCTATGTATTGTGGGTATAACCTAGTCTGGCTTTGTTTTCCTATTAATTGCCTCAAGCAGCTGCCTCAGTTGTCACATCAGTAGACTTGCCCTGCGAGCTTTGCCAGTTGTGCCTTGACTTGTAAACCCACTCCCAGTCACATAGTTGGGTGACTGAATATCTTTCCACATCTTCAGTTGGCCTTATGGTCAAAGCTTTCAGAAGGCAGAACTGCATGCACACATTCATGTTGCTGTGGGCAGAATTGTTCTATTTGATACAGTTTGCCTCCCAGCTTCCCCCACCTCACATATCTTAACAATCAATCCTCGAAAGTATTTTTCCCTGGCTCATGTATATTCTGTTGTGTTTTGAATTGGGATTCCATGGTTCTCCCTCTCCTCTGGAGATTTGTCTGGGACATCTAATTGGAAAGTCCCTTTATTTCCTTGCTTGGCACATATTAGATCTCTAAATAGTGCTTTTAATTTTTTTCTCACAATTGGGAATTTTAACTAAAGCCCTTCGGTTGTTGTTTTACAGTTCCTTGAAAAATCAACCCTTCCTTGTTAAAGAACACTATGGGTTGTCTTTGTACTTTCCCTCTGCTTTTCTGGTACCTAGGAAATTCCCTCAAGCTAACCCAGCTCTTCGTAGAAGATTTTTGTTTATTTGTTTTTAAGAATCTAAAAATCCCCCAAGTGGGAGAGGTGAAGAGATATAGTCTCATGTACTTCTGGTGAGATAGTGTATTGTCTAGACTTCCATGTAGGCATTCTCATAATATGCATTAAACCTGAAAACTACACAGGCCCTTTGTCCAAGTGTTTTCATTTCTAGCATTACCCAAAGGAAGTGTGTCCTCAAGTACTCAGAGATGTGTACCCTTTACAAAATAACATTGTTCATAATAACAAGTATGTGAAATTTAGCTGTATATGAATAGATTTATAAAATTAAGTTTTTTACATAAATAGGAATAAACATTGATACACATAGAGATGAGTATTTACTGACATTGACTATATTCGTGATATTAAGTAAAAGATTGCAAGACACTATGTTAATCAGTCAACCAACTGTCTACTTTTCTGTATGATCTCAACTTATCTCTCTATTTAGTTAGAGCAAATAATGGCTACTTGTGCATGGTAGAAGTAAGGGTCTATTTTATTTTATTTTTTATGCATAGATAAATTTTCTGATTTTCTAAAATGAATAGATATTGCTTTTGTAATTTAAAAGAAAGCAACAATAGTTAAAGGGAAATAAGAAGACCCCTGGCCATTGCAAGTTTCATGGGCACATTGGGCAATCACACCAAATCTTGGCACACTCAACACAGAATGGGTCCCATCCAGCTCCCACCATTATCCTCTTAGGCACGAGACTCTATATACAATGTTTACCTTTACCTTTTGATCAGTGCATTACATGGAAGAGGTACTCCATGAATGGTTGCTGAATTGAAATAAATGAAATGATTTCTCTAACACACTTTATACCTTTGTGCCATATAAATTCTAAGACTAAAGAATGCATCATTAGATGAATGTTATAACTTAGGTCATTAAAACTTATGGCCAGCTGAATTATGGTTCCCTGTCTTTGCCATCCTTATATCCATATCCCCTGACATATGACTGCATAGTTCCTTTCCCAGAGATACAGTGCACTTCTCTACTCATTGACCTTTAACTTAACTCTATGTCTTGCCTGTGGGATATTAGCAAACACCAGCTACAATCATCTACAATATATTAGCAAAGGTTTGAAATGTGCTTGAGCAGTTCAGTTTTCTCTCTTGAGCTTCTGTCACCACCATGAGAAAATAATACCTTGCCTAGTTCACTAGTCCAAGAAAGATGAGAAACATACAGGGAAGATTTGAACCCGTCCTATAATGTGGAGCCATGCCCAGCTGAGCACAAACTGGATCAGTCAGCAAACACTTCCACTTCCTGCCAGCCCAAGTGTGGATACATTAATGGGAATAAATGATTGTTGTTTTAATCTAGTGAGTTTTGGGATGGTTTGTTACAAACTATCATTCTGTAGTTAGCTAACCAATACAATATATTTACTAGATATTAAATTTTATATTAATAGGTAGTTATGAGGTATTAATGAAACCTAATTAAAAAGTGTGTAATTTCAAGTATAACAATGATCTCATCATAAACTTGCATAATAAATCAATAATGACTGAATATTTCTGGAAAGTTGGCAAGGCAAGTCTAAAGATTAAGAGCAAAAAGGAGCTGAAGAGCCTCGTGGAGCTCAATTCCGGCAAGTGAGCCACCCACATAAGTTTTAATCATCAGAGGTGACTAACAATTCTAAACAGGATATACTAAAATCATTTAGCCCTGCAAACTCAGGTTTGGGTCCCTAAAAGAGAAGGTGGGAGCAGTAGCTCCCTGGTGCTGGATTGAGTGGAACACAGGGGAAACAAAGAGAGTGACCTATAATGAAGGTATCATGTGGCCATGTTTGTGAGGGAGCAGATATGACACACTGTCTAGGATTTCCCAAAAGTTTGAGACAGAGGACATTGCAGAAAATGTGCCATCATAAATATGGTAGCAAGACTCAGGCTGAAAAGGTGTTTTATTATTTAAATGTGGACTCAGTTTAAGATGACTCTATTTGTTCTCACAGCTGAGTGAGGTGTCAGGAAACTCAATTTATAAGGGTTGTCGTTTCACACCAAGTGGAGACAAAACCTCATCATGTTGCTGCCAAATGGGTTGTTCCACTTGAGTTTATAACTAGTTCAAAATACCCAAACAGGTATTTGGGATGTTTGATCAAATAAAATTCTCTTTTAATGTTTTTTTCCAACTTTGCAATGAAAACTACTCTTCACGAGAGCATAGAGATTCAAAAAATGAGGAGTAGCACAGGGTAGCCAAAGAGAGAAATCAAAGCATCACTAAAGGTGTTCCGCATCTGAGAAACATCAAGTTAAAAATGGAAGAAAATAGCTTTACTTCATTCCATAAATTAAAAAAGAGCTGATCTTCTCCTTATTTTCAAACACTTATTATAAAATAGGAGCAGTAGACTGATTTAACATGCTCTAGTGGTTTCTTTTTAACTCCTACATTTAAAAAAAATCCATTTCTTTTGGCAAAATTTGAATGAGCCATAAGAATATGGACACCAAAAATTAAAATGCTACCTAAACTTTGACCAATTGTTTTAATATCTATCAAACAATGCATGTTAATCCTTTTATAGTCTTTTTGACCTACACTGTCTGCATCTTAATCATTTTCTTGTTGTGCCAATACTGTTTGCATAACAGTAGGTTTATAATTTATGTTTTTTATTAAAAGGTGTCTGTGGAAACAGATTTACCATGACTCTTCAGAAAATTATATTTTTAATCAGCTGTAGAAATTCATAGTACTTTCTACATATGGGGCCCCTTATTACAATGATCCAAACAGACCAAAGTCAACAAATAATCTTGTCTGTCTATTGTTAATTCTTAGAAGAACAAACATATGTTTTGAACATCGTTACTGCTAAATTAGCACAAGCAATCAGATATTCTAGAAGATTAAAATGGAAATGCAGAGCACTATAGTATAATTACTATTTGCATTTAAATTGTGTGCTATACTTTTCTACCACTGTGTAGTAATAGTAGAGTCTCACATTTACTGAATTCTTTGTGTCATTAAATAAGAAGATTATCTCAGTTAATCTTCACAACAATCTCATGATACAGATACTATTATTATAGTGTAATATTTTGCATATATGAAGAAACAGGCTTGGGAAGACAAAAAATTTATTGTCCAAAGTCTCAAACTACTCAGCAGAAGCAAATATTCAAGCCTGGCAAGTATGACTTTATCACCCATGTTCTATGGTAGGCTTTTATTATTCATCAGCTAACATTAGGTTTAAATGTTAATTTTGACATAACAGAGTTCAATTATATTACAAACAGAACAAATCTCATAAATTCTGAAGGAAATAACTCCTTAGTAAATAATTCATGGGTGGATTGTGAAGGTAGGAACAAAGGATTTATCCAAAACAAAATATATCATTTGTATTTTTCACCAAAATAATGATCATGAATATGCATAATGGTACCCCAAAGGTTACTCTTTCTTTAGTAATTTAAAACAAAAATAACTCTAAAGGGCAAGTACCATAGCTTAATTAGTGTTTAAATTTCCAGAAAATAGAATACTTGATTGATGAAAAATGTATGGAATGAGGATAGATGTACAAATTGGAGGTCATATGCTATGGTCACATATCTGAAATGCAGTCATTCATTCATTCATTCCATGGATATTTATTGAGCACCTACAATGTGCTTTGCTCTTGGTATGAAGATACAGCAGTGAACAAATCAAATAAAATTCTTCCCTCATGGAGCTTGCATTCTAGTTGGAAGACAGAAAAACAAAGAAATGTTCAAGTTCTTATAGTACTAAGTATTATGATGAAAAATAATGGATGAGGAAGAGGTAGTGATGGAGGCAATAAGACTGCAGCTTTACTAGGTGAAAAAGCTGTAATGTTGGAAGAAACAATCTAGTGAACCATCTGTCTTGGTGTTACCCTTGTCTAAGGCAGTGTAGGGGTCTTGGATGATTGACAACCACATTATTAACTGATTTTCCCTGTGAATGAGTATGTATACCTGCTAATAGAATTCACACGTCACAAGGAGCTTACTAACAAATTGGAAGAAATAAAATACATACTAGAGTAAGAGGGAGGAGGAAGGAGCATGTTCACTACACCCATCTTGACAATGGAATTTGATCAGCAGTGTCCCAGGGAGATCCCTGGAGGCTGGAATAGGATGAGACAAGGCTGGCTTCCTGGCACAGGGAAAACTGAGTCTGGACTTTAAAAATGGGTGGATTTGGCTAGGCAGAGATGTGTTGTTTTTTTTTAGGAGACTGGGTCTCCTCGAACAGATCCTACATCTGTCCTCTTTCCGCCCTCTGGTCGTAACTATATTCCAGCAATTATCTTCTCCTGATAAAATGTTTATAACCATTTCCAGAGCTCCTAGGGCAGGCAGAAGTATAAGAAATGTGATGAGACAGAATCTTAGACTAAGAGCAAAATGTGGGATATAGGTTCCTTCTAGCCATAGGATGTTAAACATAGCACCTAATTCTCTGAGCCTCAGTTTTTCAGATGAAGACATGGCACAAGAGTAATTGCTCTGCCTCCTCCTCAGGATGATCAGGAAATTTAAATGAAAAAAAAAATGTGAAGAAATGGGAAAGTTCTTGTGACTTTAAAGTTATATACAGCCATGGGGGGTTGACAGGCACTCCTCCCTAAAGGTAGACAACATAAACTAGACAAGTCTTACAGAGCTTTTAGAAGTCACCTCACCTATTCCTAAACTTTGCAGATTAGAGAATCAGACTCAGGGAGGTTACGGAACGTCTATGAAATTACGCTACTAGTTAGTGGAAGGACTTACTTCCCAAGTGTCTAGCCTTTCACTGGTCTTCCTACCATACACTATTGGTCGGGCCATAACATGGCACCAGCACTAAGGGAAAATTCGGCATTGAAGAGATGACATGTGCAGAAATGCCTACTAGTTTACCTTCAGCCATGAAGTTTATTTTGTGGTCCCAGCTGAAGCCTGTATCCTGTTTGCTGTGAAGATAGTATTTTAGCTAGCACCTGTGAGGTGTCACTGCCTCCCACCCTAAGCACTTTCCATGTGGCAAGACAGTAAGACTTATAGCAGACTAAACTGAGAGAGTGTTACCTACTTAAACTGTTTTTCTGACTTAATAAGAATTTTTCATCTACAGCAAGCCATTTTAAAATATTGTCTATACACAAACAGTCACTCTGAATAATAGGTCTGCACACAGTAAATGTCACCTCTCTAAATCACATGAGACCTCAGCGGCACAGCAGAGGAGGCTCCGTAACAGCTTAAACCCCAGCCTCCCATTTATTATGGATGTGTTTATAAATCTCTGAGGGCACTCTTCCACCTCCTGGGAAATCCAAAAACGGTGCCACTGTTCATCAGGATGACTTCTCCAGGACGTTGAAGTCCTGGCCATCCTTCTTACGTCCAGATCCCACTTGGTTCCAAAGGTTGTTGCCAAAGAGGCCATTAATGACGAAAAACTCTGTTGTGGAGAAAGTATATGGGCTTTGAAAATTCGGGTTTCGAGAATGGATATCAGGAGCTTTCTTTCTTTCCTTTTTTCTTTATCTTGAATAAATGATCTTCGCTCTAAAAGTGCTTTGAGTGTCTCACATGAGGGAAGCAGAAGACAGCTTACACAGCAGTGGCATTGAAAAACTCCTTGGCCGCTCCCATCTGTCTTGGTTAGTATGAATACTAAGCATTAAGTGGAGAAAAGGAGAATCCATCAATAGTTCATAACTGACCTTAAGATGGGAATTCAAAGTTCACCACAATTACACCCAAGTGTCAGAGAATACACATGGGACATTATCAATATATTTGACTACAGGATTCTGGGATGGCAAACTTAAATATCATCAGAGAAAGAACCGGGCATTATTTTTAATGAGAAAATATTGTTACTGTATCCAGCAGCCCATATTAAGGTACTCAAAACTAAAATTCTAAGTTAGGGATGGTTGTGGAAAGGTAAGCATCATCTAAAACAGCACAAAACAGTCAGGCTGAAATTCTCCATTGTGGCCAGGTTGTAAACAAAATGTTTTCTAGACCCAAAGGAAGAGTGCATTTACAGGTGGAAATGAAATCAGGCAAAAGATTAAAATAAAATATGTTTGCACATTGCACAGCATGGATTGTCCTCAAAGAAATGCAGCTTAAAACCACAATGATTTATCACTGACAGTAGAATGGCTAAAATTTAAAGATGAACACAACCAAATGCAGAACAGCTGGAATTCTCTCATGCATTACTGGTAAGAATACAAAATGGTGCAACCGCTGTGGAGAGCCACTTCTCAGTTTCTTACAAAATTAAACACACACACATACTTTATAACCTATTTCACTTCTGAGTATTTGCTTGAAGAAATTAAAAATATACATTCATGAAAAGATTTGTACAAGAATTCATTGCAGCTTTATTCACAATAGCAAAATTTTGGAAACGACCCAAATCCATCAAAAGGAAGAGTAGTAAACACGATATTATATTTATAGAATGAGTACTAATCAACCAGATGCAGGAATAAATCACAGGTACTTAGAAGTACATAGATGAATCTCATCAATCTTATATTGAGAAAATAAGCTGAACAGAGAAGAGTATATATTATCTGATTCTGTTTATATGAAGTTCATGGACAGACAAAACTAGTCAATGGGAATAGAAATCAGAATAGTGGTTCCATTTTGGAGAGGAAGGGGACACTAGAAAGACAACAGGAAACTTTCTAGGGAGAAAGTGATGCCTGGTGTCACTTGTTAGTTACACAATTAAACTTTAGACTCGTTTCTACTTGTTTTAATATATTTAGATATACTTCAGTTAAAACCAAAAGAAAACATGTAGATTAAGAACTGTAAGGCTAATTGTCTTCTTGGTGCTCACTGTCATAAAGGGTAGACCCCAAGGCAGCAGGGTCCTGTGGGTGACGGAGGAATTGCAGCCCCAGCCCAGACACACGGAGGCAGAATGTGCTAGTGCACATGAAGCTCAGAAGAATCAAACACATTAAAGTGTAAGAACTGTTAAGGTGATACCTGCTTTTTGCAGAAAACCAAGCATCTCTTCATCCTAAGGCAAAAGCACAACCCTTTGGGAAAATGCTCTCGCCTTTATTTGTGTAGTCCTGAGGTTGCTGTTAATAAAAGAGCACAGCCCAGAAGTGGACACATCCCTTAGCTAAGCCAATCAGATTCTCTATCCTTGAATGGAGGCAAGCAACATGAAAGAAACACCGAAGCTTAAGCATTAAATGATGGTGGCTGATGAAACTGTTGATGGTTCTTGCTGCCATCATCTTGTCACTTGCCTTAGATTCATCTGTTGTGAGGCTTGGTTCTCCATCCTTGCCTGGAGCTCTATGAACTACCTGGTATCCTTCCAGTAAATTCAATTTTGGTTACATTATCTGAGTTTAGATTCTGCCAGTTGCAACCAAAATCCCTAACTGGTGTTCTGTATCAACTCATACAAAATACTTAAGGAATCTAAATGTAGTTTTTCATTGCATAACAAAAAGCTCTCTGGTTTTTTTTCTTTTTTCTAAAGCTTGGAAAAAACTGATCTTTGGCACTCTGTAGGCCTATATGAAAATCACATTCAAATCCACTCCCACGCCATTTCATCTCGTCAATATCATCCTCAGAAGCCTCAAGTCCCAGACAGTCTGTTCTCCATAAAATAATTCCACTGAGTGAGGCCATTCACACTTACTATTCTTTGTATTTTGCTCTACACCCAATAATGACAGGTAGAGAAAATCAGTAGTAACCTAAGAAAGTCAATTGCCAAGAAGTAAAATTAATTTGGAATCAATAGACTAGCAAGTCGTTATCTGAGCAACCTGCTCACAATTTAAAATAGTACTTCTGAGGATATGAGGAATATGACATTGGCTAGATTTGGTGGGGAAATTAGTCTTTTGATGGAAGACTGACCACTGTGTGATAAAAGTCCATAAGTGAATTTGATTTTTTTATTGCATGTATAAACCATAGGAATCTTTATGTGTAAAAAATAAAAAGCTATAATTAACAAATTTTTTTCATCCAAGTGAATATTGGCAGATAGTAAAGTGATCCGTTATTTTAATTCAACGAAGTTAGTTATGTTAAAATTTAATTAGTTTTTACATAAATACAGATAATTTTGAAAGAATAGCTAGATTTTTTAACTTACTGATTTTCAACTAAATATGACTCTCTTGTCAACTTCATGTTAAGAAAAACACCAAAAAATAGTTTTCTTTTCACATTTAGTGTCACCTACAAATGGGAATTATTTTTAAAAATTTAAATGAACTCTTAAATTTGCATTGTGATAGACTAGATGGCAGAGGGCCACTGGCTTGAGTTTTAAGGAATAGGTATTAAATTGGATAGGACTCAACTAAAATGAAAATGAATTATTTCTTTCTATTAAGGGGGCTCTTTTCTAGGACAAAGGAGCATGACATAAAAATATTTTGAATGAAATAGGAAGGATTACATGGCAGATATTACCAGTTGCCATCCAACATCCATTATTCTTTTCTTTCTTACTAATAGAACCTGGGTTCATTCTGGGCTACAATGTATCAGCCAAAATAATCCTTCTCCTAGTCTCCCTTACAACCACTGGTGTCAATGAGCTATAAACAGAACTCATTATGGAAAGCTCCATAAAATGCTGACTAGATAGGTTGTTCTCACTTTTATCTCCAACCCCCATTTCTCCTTCTGTGTAGAAGATAGATGGGATAGTTGGAATACCAACTGCCATTTAAACAGTGAGGAGCCTTTGAGGCTGGAAGCTCCTTGAGGACTACCAGCCCCTGACAGAGATACGAATCTGTTCTGTGTGGGCATCTTCTGTCAGTACAGCTTAATTTAGTCCTAAGTGATCCAGGTGGGTAAAAGTTAACAATGATCTCGAGACATTTACAAGTCTTTAACATTTGTATATGTCGTATCTCCTGGTGTGGTAGGTTGCCCCTTAGAATCATAAAATTTTAGAGCTGAAGGCAATCTTAGAGAACATCTAGGCCAAATCCCTCACATTGTAAGTAAGACAAGTCCCAGAGAGTATCATGCCCAAGACCTGGACAGGAGTTACTTTTCAAATATCAAGCATTTATCAAGTACACATTGTCATGCCTGTCAAAGAGACATTTTCCAGTACCCAGGAGGTCAGTCTTCTTTCTGGGATACCTCAAGTGCTACTCGGTGCATTGCCTTTCCCTGTTCAAGTCTATAAGGAAGTGTACGTCTAATGCATACTTCAACAACAAAAATACTAGGAAGAGAAGCTTGTCTTTTTAAGCTCTACCATACCTCCCATAAGAAATATGGACTGACAAGAGAGTCAATGATCATTTTGATTCTGTTGGGGTGTGTGTGCATGAGTGTATGTGCACACATGTGTGCTTCAACGATAGAGAGTGATAGTGTGAAAGCCATTTTTAGAGACTCAAACTGCTGAAGGAGAATGATACCTGACAAGCATTTCTTTTCTTGAATAACCCAGTTTACAAATGCCTCCAGACAGACTGGGGGAACTTGACTGGGTTAAAAATATGACAACCACAATCAAAGCCCAGATGGACAGTGTGCTGTAAATCGTAAAGGTAGAAAGGAGAAGGTTTCTCCTCAATGAACTCAGTTATTTTAGTAGATGCTCTGGTCTAGATGTAAAACCATTCTCCTTTATGGCAAAATCCCATTCAAGGAAAAAGGAGAAGGTGAGCAGCTCTCAGTACTTTCCAAGATCTGCTGCTGTGTGTGTTTGAGAGATTCTGAAGTACTGCAGCCTGGGTGCTGACTGACAGCTGAAAGTAAATCAAGAGAGCCGTTGGGGAAAAGGCACTTGAGTAGCCAACTTGCCTATTTCACAGATCCTTACAGGGAATATAGGCATGCTGGGGCATTTTTGTCTTAGCAATTACTACTGAGATTCACCATTGCAGTGGTCCTTGGGGATTTGCTGAAAAGGTTAATGGCATCTATCAGATTTACAGGGCACAACAAGAAAGTTGGCCCATCTCCCCAGTGTGAGGTGTAATGTCACCTGTGTGGGCTGAGCAGTCCACATTCATTACCATTCATTGGCCAAATGGCCTGGGTTTTAACCAGCCCTGGAACATAATCCGTCAACAGTTCAGCATTCATATCAAGGAAAGTAGCAAGAGAGATTTTAAAGAGAGAACACAACCGAGCTAGCATATTGTGCTATCGGCTGATGGACCTTCTGAGAAAGTAAAGAGACATCAGTGCCTGCGGTGAAAAGTTGAGACCCTGTAAGACCAAGGTGAAAGTAACACCCAGACCCTGTATTATAATTCTTTCAAAAATAACTTCATGAACACACTCGCAGCCATCCCACACAGCTCTATGTAAAGCTGTTGTTTAGTATCTCATCCACTTTCTTACACAGAGTTTTCAAAAAGCTGTTCAGATTCGTGTAAATATGTGACTATAATTGGCCTTCCAATTTCACAGCTTATCAAAGGCAGAAAGGGGGGCTCACTGACATGAAAGACAATAATCACATTTGATACAATGGTGTATGATTCTCCCCAATGTTAACCTGCAACTGGAGAAACAGATGGTTAGGTTTTCTAGGAAGCTTACAACAGAAGCTGAGCTAATACAAAACTGCTCAGCTATCAGATGGGGCAAATCCATTCTGGTGCCTTTTTTCCCCTCAAATCACAACCCATCAGAGGAAGGATTTAGCTTCACAAAAAGGTATTTACCAGGAAGCTTTCTGCGGAAGAAAAGAGCATGCTTTGTTAAACCAGATGCATTTTATTTTTCCTAGAACCAAGATTTATGAAAGCAGTATGCTCATATTTCTCCATATACAGTAATTGGAACTCATTATGCTAATTGTATTTCCATTATCACTAATTAACAATCAGAGTGACCTGGCCTGCAGTCTAATTTGTCTTTAATCTGTTTTTGTATAGGGAGTTTTACCCTGTAATTTCAAGGTGATAATTCTATTCAGTGCAACTTTATGAATTACAGAAGGTAACACTTTTGATGCTTGATGCTATCTTCTTTCAACTGTTTAGGGGTAAAGTGGGGAAGCAAAGGGATATACCCAAAAGTACCCCCTCATTGATGCTTAACCTGTGACATCGTAAGAGTATCCTCATAACTCTTGCTCATATTGAACATCCAGTCAAAGCCATGGGACAGTAGTCCATACTCAAATTCCAGCTCTCAATTTAAAATATGTAGTACTTAATCTAAGAAGCAGTTGACATTTCCTGTCATCAAGAAGGAAAACGAATGTTTCAAGTACCTTCTAATGATTAGTTAACACCTTATAAATATTTCCATGTGACAAAACTCTTTTAAAGAGAGAAATGACAGTCTTGGAACATCAAGAAATTTGCTTCTCATTAAAAATGGAATATTAAAAGGGGAGATGAGATATAGTGATGATATTCTCTCTCAGAGGATATGCTATTGTTTATCAGGCAAATTTGTAGTGGTTCAATGTTATAGGGGGAAGGGAGCCAGATTTGGAGCCCAAGGTTCTGAGATCAGGTCCAATTTCAGTGCATAATAGAAAGCACTCCTCTCTATGAACTTTCACTTTCTCATCTTCACAATTGAGATAATACAATTGAGGTAAATCATTGAGACAGCATTGAGCAGTGGTTAAGAGTAAGGAGTTAGGAATTTGGCTGAGTTCTAATTTAGACTCCCCCACATATTAGCTGATGGTTTAAGGGAAAGCCTCAGTTTCCTAAATACATTTTAAGATGGGCATAATAGTTCCTTGTTCAAAGAGCTGTTTGGAGATTAATAAAGATTAATGTATACAAAATACTTTGCCAATCCCTGGCACATGATAATCATGTAACAAAGGCCAGTTCTGATGTGGGAGGAGTACTCATGTGAAAAGTAAACAAGAAAACATTCTTTGTTGTGACAGTGTTGGGATAATTGCCAATCAGTGACATGCGTTGCTTCATCCTGGAGATTGAAGTAAATATTATCACCCTGACCTGTTGTGAAGAAAAGACTCCTTTGGGAAGAAAGGAAAACCATACTGGGGAGAGAGAATAAAAGAGAAAGTATACTAAGAAAACTGCACATGAGAAATTAATTAATTTTAGAATATATGCCCCTTCTTGTCCTAAGAAGCCCTGGAATATCAGATCCACCTTCTCATATGCTGACTTCTAATCTGAATAAGCAATGCCCCGAGGGGCCTCTAGACCTGTGACTTCTATCAGATCTATCTTCTTAGCCTGATTGACCTGGTTTCCCTATGTGTATTTTTCCCAGTGCCAGTAAAGTCAGCAACTTTGAGGTCTTTTTGAAAAAGAAAAGCTCTTCTATGATATCCTACTCCCCATGTTACCTGGCGCTCTTCCACCACTTGAGCCCCACCATGCCTCTTCTTCCACAGAATGCACTGAGTTTTCACCTCCTCCTCAGTAATCTCTCTTTCTCAATTTGGCCTCCTCTTCTGCTCAACAGGAAAAATTTCTCTGATTTCCAGAAATGAACACAATTGTAGCTCTAGTGCATACCCTGGTTGCACACACTCACAAAAAGTATTTGGTCTTCCTTGTCCATGGCATAAATCACAAGATACCACCTAATCAATGAAATAATCTTAATCAATGCTTCACCGTCTGGCTTTCCATAAAAATTCCAACTCCCTGTTGATGTTTTCATCTTCCCTTCTGTTAGACCAGATGCTGCATGTTCTAGCCTCTTTATTATCTTTTTCTGACCACAGTACTCTGTCCAAAGATCATTGTGGGAACCCTCCACAGGCCCTCCTACCCCCATACTGTCGTCAGCATCTCCCTGTCTTGCTGATAAACATCGAGGTGGCTCAGGCAGTTTTTGCTAATGACTATCCTTTCCTAAAGCCAAGCTTTCTTCCCAAGTCAAGGACTGGCTAGCCCACAGTTATTTGATAACACAACCTCTTCAGTCTTCATACATCCAGTGTGAGCTTTATCCTTTCTGTAGAAGCAGAGCCCAGCTGGAGTAATTCCCATCTGGCACGACATTCTCTCGTGAGGAAAGCTTGCAGTCAGCATCCCCCATCACCACAGTGTCTTCTGCCCTATTGTGTCCAGAAAGGGAAAGGAATCCTCACTCCCGTGTGCTGAAGAAGCTAGACCGTAACATTTTTCTCATGTACACCATCATAACTTAATTATATTCATCTTCCTAAACAAGTGTCTTCCATTTACCTTTCTGTATGAGCCATAATGCATATTTTTAAAAAAGCCTTTAAACAACTGATACATCTGAACATCAGTGGCACTGTGGCTTTAAAAGAAGACAATTGGGACTCAATTAAATCTGTGGATCATTTTAAATAGAGATCATCAAACTTTTATTTTTCCTGTGTGTGTGTGTATGTGAAGCCATCAGCACCAAATTCATTCCAAGATAGAAATATCCTCTTTATAGAAATTGTTTTAAACATTATAGCCTCAAACAAGCTGGTTTTCTGGGCTTTATTCTGATCTCTCCAAAATACAGATTCACCTAATACAATGAGTAGGCAATGTAATAGACATATAGAGTTGAAAGAAAGCATCAGTATTTAAATTCCAAAGAATGCACATCAGTCACTGAGCAGATAGATATGCTAACTTGGCACCATTTTTCTATAGTACCTGACAGAATTGAAAATCACAGTGCAGAGAGACTTTATCACAAAGGATTTTCAATGTGTTGTTTAGGAAGATAGATCTGCAAGTATCCTCTTTATCCTTAATGACTATGGAATGTAAATAATCTTGTATAACCATATTTCATGTAAATTCGATCTCTGGATAAGGCAGATTTCCTTCCAGGCAATTTCTTTTATTTTTTTTTTTCACTGACCAGCCAGCACAATACACGCTTGGTCCTCTAGTGAAAATGAAGCCCAGTAAAAGCAAAGCTTTGCGCATTTGGGGCCACTTTACCATGGGGACATGCCAGCTGTATTGTCTTATCAGAAGAGTGTCTCTCATGTTTCTATCCTGATGACTTGTAGAGGATTACATGTAGAGCACATATAATCCATTTTTGACTCTTAAAGCATCTTCCAAACCACAAACAAAAGATACAGTCATTAAGCTCTTGCCAAAGTTTCCCATTTTCCACTTACCTGCATGACCATAATTCAGTTACCTAAGGAAAAATAAACCAGGGTGTCTCTTCAGAAATTTAGGCCAATACTGTAGAATGCAAATTTTACCCCAGGCACTGTATCAATAGAGGTTAATATGGTTAACTTCTTTCCTGAGTCTTAGCAAAGACTTTATATAATTCTTACTTTACCTGTGAGGCTTCTAGGATTTGGGATACTTTTAGCTCCTCCTTTTCTATTCAAGAGGAATGGAAATGTTTCATTCTGCAGTTGCTGAGTGTATTACTGTTCTCCATTTGCATACTGTCTGATCATTTGCATGTGGGGGCAGCCCAAAGGTCTCAGAATCATTTCCCTATAAAACCATTTCCTTGCTGATAAGGCTTCCCATAAGCATGACTGAAGAAAATAGGTCAGACTGCATTTCTAAACTGTTTAAGGAAACATCTTCCAGATTGAGCAATACACTCTAGGCTTTAATAAAGCATCTAAAAGGCTCGAGTTTTCCTCAAGCCATGCATGAGAAAAACTAAGAATGTCTCGCTTTTTCCTTTTCTCCCCAGTATTTGAACATGGCCTTCACCCTGCACACCCTGTGTGGTCTTGTGCCTCATCATAATGGGAGCTCTTTCAAGGGATGTTTGTTGTTCTTTATTTTCCACTTCCCAAAGTGTTACTACATATTATCTCTCTTTTTTGTTACAGATTTTTTATACTTCTTTCAATGTCATTCTCAGTCCAAGCATAATGAGAATATTTATTTAGTCAAGACTTCAAAAGTTCTTTTAGATATGCTTTCCAAGTTGTTTTCTAACTCCAGATCTTTTACATGAAAACACTTTTTACAATTTCATTCTTATCCAAAGTAGAAAGCAAAACCAATTTAAGTAATTCAGCCAGAACCTTTATTTTTGTAAATCCTACAGAAGAGTCCTCATGTTCATTTAATACATCCGTTTGGAATCTTGTTTCTTGGGAAGATATCCACCCCCCTCTGTCACGCATACTGCCTATGAAACCTGAGCCTCCAAATTTAAAGCAGAATAGGTGCCAGGGTCCCCAGTGTGAATGTCATGGAATGGTGTCTGATGTGTTTGTGATAAGGATGGTTTATTTCAATTTCGTTCAAGATTAGTTGGTACTAACTTACTTGTGTTTAGTGAATGTAAGTGTTCATTTTCTCCTTCATTTATCCATTCGCTAATTTGATATTTATGAAGTACATCTGTATATGATTATCCCATTCTTGGCTCTTAGGATATGAGCTGAGTAAGATACAGGTACTGACCCCAAGAGGCACATAGTTTAGAAGAAAACCACCCCTAAGTGACTGCATATAAGTTAATGAGAGGAGAGACTCTGTTGGTCTTAACAAACAATTGTCACAATGCCTAGAAGTTCCTGGCATATCCCAGCTGTTGGGTGAATTTTTGTTGAAAAGCCAATGACTAATAGGGCTTATTAATGGCAGACAGTTACTATCTTTTCACTGTTAAAAACAGACTAAATGGTCTAACTTTAATATTCATTAAATATGTAGCACTAGCAATGTGAATGGCTTACAACTGGTGTATGATAATGATGACGACAATAACAAAGAAAATATATTGGCACTTACCATGTGCCAGTATGTAGTGGAACAAAATAATTAAACCTTCATAGCAATCTTATGAAGTAAGAACTTTCACTATCCCCATTTGCAGATGAAGAAAAGTTAAGTAACTCATAGAGCTAGGATTTATGGAACTGAGATTTGAAAACAAATGATCTGGTTCAAAAACACACCCTCTTAGCTACTTTGCTATCATGCCCCATACATGTTGGCTTGATTGACTTGGAAGGAGTCAACTGCAGCCAGACTTTTGAAAGACTTGAATAACAGACTAAATGGTCTAAATGTAATTCTCAGATTTTTCCTTACTATTATAGATGCTGCTACTCATAGTTCTTTAGCACTTCACAGCTTTAACCTAGATTACTCCATGGAACCCTCACTTTTTGTTTCTGAGATATATTGTAGAAGGATAGCTCCATATGATTTGTAAGAGATATCAAGGAAGGAAGAACTAAAAACAAAAAAGCAAGTAGGAGCCTGGAGAAATACCTTGGTAACAGGGACTTCCCTGATCCAAAGTGGTAAGAGTGGGAATACTGTGCTTGATCACACAGATTGTCCAGCTACGGACGGCAAAGGAGGGAAGATCATGCCAACGGTTTAAGCAATGCTGACTAAGGGACTGGGTGTACCACTGATTGAATTTTAAAAATTGTCCCAGAAAATACAGTTTAGGGATACACAAAAGAAGTACATTTTTTTTTTTAATGTTAGCTCAAAAGCAGGAGTCAGCAAACTACAATCCATGGACCCTATCAGGCCCATCACTTATTTTTTAAACACGGTTTTATTGGAAAACAGCCACATCCATTGATTTATGTATTGTCTATGGCTTTTCCCAGTTACAGTAGTAGGGTTCAGTAGTTGCAACAGAGACTGTATGACCCACAAGTCTCCATATTATCCTTGTTCAAAAGTAACAGTTAAATTCAAATAGACTGTTAGAAATACAATTGGATCCCATGTACAAGTCAATGATCTGCTTTTCAAAGTGTGCCGGTGGGTTTCTAAATGTTCAATGAATCACAAGTGTTGCTAAACTCTGAAACTGAGCACATTTTCAAAACAAATCCCCTAACACAAAAGTTATGCATATATATTAACCTAACCTAGGAAGGGTCCTGAGATACCCACCTATAATTGAATTAATTTAGTTCAATGGGACTCACTCACAAATATCTCTAACACTGTTCTTAGTGTTAAAGGGGCAATGATAAGATGCATGCAAGCAAAAGTGGTAGTTGGAAGGATAAAACAAAGTTGCAGCTATGGCCTCACTGAGATAGCAAGGTAGCCAGAGCAAGGACTGCCACCAGAGAGAGCCCATTTTCCTTCTCCTACCATAACTCAGGTTTCTTCTCACCTTTCCCCTTTGACCTACCTTTAAGGTCACTTAAAAGTCCTCCCTCCACTGAATAACACAAAATGAGAAAAGCACTTCTGTGGAAATTCCAGGGACTCACATTCTGGCTTTCTTTTATATTGTACTTTTCAAATCATTTTGGATTCCTTGAAATTGGTTGCTTTTTCTGTTAAGTGGTGATAATTTCCCACAAAATGAAAAGTTGGATGACCAGACGATGCCTATATTATCTTCAGAGATCACTTCTGGGTGTCAGATCTCTGCTCATAAGGTTTTCACATTATTTTGGCATCTCACACTCTGACTCCTTTTGAAATGTTATGTGTGCAATAATGCCTTATGTAGATAGGGATTAAATGCATCCCCCAAAAGATGTGCATGGGCTTCTTTGCTGATGTAATTAAACAACAGATCTCTAGATGAGATCTTCCTAGATGAAGGTGGACTCTAAAGTCAATACCAGTGTCCAAAAAAGAGGCAGACAAGGAGAAGACCCCATAACCCAGGGAAAAAAGTCTGATGGAGAGAGAAGCAGAGACTGGAATGATGTATCTATAAGCCAAGAAACATTAGCCAGAAGTTAGAAGCACGGAACAGATTCCCGTTATAGCCTCTAAAAGGAACCAACTTTGTCAACACCTTGATTTGTTACTTTTGGCCTCCAGAACCGTGAGAGAATGAATTTCTGTTGTTTTAAGCCATAAAGTTTGTGGCAATTTGTTCTGGCATCACGAGGAAACTAATACACATTATTAAATAATTTTGATTTTCTGATTTGTTATGCCACTAAAATGAAGCATTCTTATCTGCTTTACTGTTTCCTGCTTATAGATATGCTATACTACTTAGGGGTGCATATGTCTTTTTGAATCTGAGAAATTATATTCTTTGGGTAAATTCCTAGGAGTAGAATTCCCAGGTCAAATGGTATTAGTTTTTTGAGGAACCTCCATACTGCTTTCCACAATGGTTGAACTAGCTTACATTCCTACCAACAGTATAGGAGGGTTCCCCTTTCTCCACAACCTTGCCAGCATTTGTTGTTCTTAGTCTTTTCGATACTGGCCATCCTAAGTGGTGTGAGGTGTTATCTCATTGTGGTTTTTATTTGCATTTCCCTAATGATTAGTGATGTGGAGCATCTTTTCATGTGGCTGTTAGCCATCTGAATTTCTTCTTTGGAGAAGTGTCTGTTCATATCCTCCACCCATTTTTTAATAGGGATATTTGCTTTTTGGGTGTTGAGGCATGTAAGTTCTTTATATATTTTGGATGTTAACCCCTTGTTGAATATGTTGTTTACGAATATATTCTCCCATACTGTAGGATGCCTTTTTGTTCTGCTGTTGGTGTCCTTTGCCATACAGAAGCTTTTTAGTTTGATGTAGTCCCAGGTGTGCATTTTTGCTTTTGCTTTCTTTACTTGAGGAGATGCATTCAGAAAAAAGTTGTTCATGTTTATATTCAGGAGATTTTTACCTATGTTGTCTTTTAAGAGTTTTATGGTTTCATGACTTATATTCAGGTCTTTGATCCATTTCAAGTTTACTTTTGTGTATGGGGATAGACAATGATCCAGTTTTATTCTTTTGCATGTAGCTGTCCAGTTTTGCCAACACCAGTTGTTAAACAGGCTGTCATTTCCCCATTGCATGTCCATGGCTCCTTTATTGTATATTAATGCTTTGTATATACAACATACAAAGCATATGTATGTATTGTATATACATATGCTTGGGTTTATATCTAGGCTCTCAATTCTGTTCCACTGGTCTATGGGTCTGTTCTTGTGCCCATATCAAATTGTTTTGATTACTGTGACTTTGTAGCAGAGCTTGAAGTCGGGGAGCATAATCCCCCCAGCTTTATTCTCCCTTCTCAGGATTGCTTTGACTATTCATGGTCTTTTGTGGTTCCATATGAATTTTAGAACTATTTGCTCTAGTTTGTTGAAGAATGCTGTTGGTATTTTGATAGGGATTGCATTAAATATGTAGATTGCTTTAGGCAGGATGGCCATTTTGACAATATTAATTCTTCCTACCCAAGAGCATGGGTTGAATTTCCATTTATTAGTGTCCTCTCTAATTTCTGTCAAGAGTGTCTTGTAGTTTTCAGGGTATAGATCTTTCACTTCCTTGGTTAGGTTTATTTCTAGTTATTGTATTATTTTTGATGCAATTGTGAATGTAATTGTTTTCCTGATTTCTCTTTCTGTTAGTTCATCATTAGTGTATAGGAATGCAACAGATTTATGTGTATTGATTTTATATCCTGCAACTCTGCTGAATTCATGTAGTAGATCTAGTAGTTTTGGAGTGGATTCTTTAGGATTGTTTATGTACAATATCACGTCATCTGCAAACAGGGACAATTAACTTCTCTTTTACCAATCTGGATGCCTTTTATTTCTTTGTGTTGTCTGATTGCCATGGCAAGAACCTCCAGTAATATGTTGAATAAAAGTAGGGAAAGTGGGCATCCTTGTCTTGTTCCTGATCTTAAAGGAAAGGCTTTCAGCTTCTCACTCTTAAGTATGATGTTGGCTGTGGGTTTGTCCTATATGGCCTTTATTATGTTGAGGTACTTGCCATCTATACCCATTTTGTTAAGAGTTTTTATCATGAATGGATGTTGAATTTTGTTGAATGTTTTTTCAGCATCTGTGGAGATGATCATGTGGCTTTTGTCCTTCTTTTTGTTGATGTGGTAGATGATGTTGATGGATTTTCTAATATTGTACCATCCTTGCATCCCTGGAATGAATCCCACTTGATCATTGTGGATGATCTTTTTAATGTATTTTTGAATTTGGTTTGCTAAAATTTTGTTGAGTATTTTTACATCTGTGTTCATCAGGGATATTGGTCTGTAATTTTCTTTTTTTGTGGTGTCTTTGCCTAGTTTTGGTATTAGGGTGATGCTGGCCTCATAAAATGAGTTTGGAAGTATTACCTCCTCTTCTATTTTTTGGAAAACTTTAAGAAGAATGGGTATTAGATCTTCACTAAATGTTTGATAAAATTCAGTGGTGAAGCTATCTGGTCCAGGTGTTTTGTTCTTAGGTAGTTTTTTGATTACTAATTCAATTTTGTTTCTAGTAATTGGTCTGTTCAGATTTTTGTTTCTTTCTGGGTCAGCCTTGGAAGGTTATATTTTTCTAGAAAGTTGTCCATTTCTTCTAGGTTATGCAGTTTGTTAGCATATAATTTTTCATAGTATTCTCTCATAATTCTTTGTATTTCTGTGGTGTCTGTGGTGATTTTTCCTTTCTCATTTCTGATTCTGTTTATGTGTGTATACTCTCTTTTTTCTGGATAAGTCTGGCTAAGGGATAATCTATCATTTTTATTTTTATTTTTTCAAAGAACCAGCTCCTGCTTTCATTGATTCTTTCTGTTGTTTTGTTCTTCTTGATATTATTTATTTCTGCTCTAATCTTTATTATGTCCCTCCTTCTACCGACTTTGGGCCTCATTTGCTTTTCTTTTTCTAGTTTTGTTAATTGGGAGTTTAGACTGTTCATATGGGATTGTTCTTCTTTCCTGAGGTAGGCCTGAATTGCAATATACTTCCCTCTTAGCATGGCCTTTGCTGCATCCCACAGATTCTGCAATGTTGAATTATTGTTGTCATTTGTCTCCATATATTGCTTGATCTCTCTTTTTATTTGGTCATTGATCCATTGGTTATTTAGGAGCATGTTTTTAAACTTCTCTGTGTTCGTGTGCTTTTTCATTTTCTTTGAGTAATTTATTCCTAATTTCATACCTCTGTGGTCTGAGAAGCTGGTTGGTAAAATTTCAATCTTTCTGAATCTACTGAGGCTCCTTTTGTGGCCTAGTATATGATCTATTCTTGAAAATGTTCCATGTGCACTTGAGAGGAATGTGTATCCTGCTGCTTTTGGGTGGGAAATTCTGTAGATGTCTTTTAGGTCCATCTGTTCTAATGTGTTTGGTGTTCAGTGCCTCTGTCTCCTTACTTATTTTTTGTCTGGTTGATCTGTCCTTTGGAGTGAGTGGAGTATTGGAGTCTCCTAGAATGAATGCATTGCATTGCATTTCCCCTTTTAATTCTGTTAGTATTTGTTTCATATATGTAGTTGCTCCTGTGTTGGGTACATAGATATTTATAATGGTTATATTCTCTTGTTGGATTGACCCCTTTATCATTATGTAATGTTGTTCTTTGTCTCTTGTGACTTTCTTTGTTTTAAAGTCTATTTTGTCTCAAGTACTGCAGTACCTGCTTTTTCCTCCCTATTAGTTGCATGAAATATCTTTTCCCATCACTTCACTTTCAGTGTGTGTATAACTTTGGATTTGAAGTGACTCTCTTGTAGGCAACATATAGTTGCGTCTTGTTTTTTTATCTGTTCAGTGACTGTGTCTTTTGATTGGTACATTCAGACCATTTACCATTTACAAGGATTCTTCTTCTTGTTTTTTTCTTCTGCAGTTGCCAGAACGTACATTTTCTTAGCTGAAAATATATTTTGAAAAACTTTTGGGAGCTACCTGCCAAAAAAGTTAGCTTTTATTTTCAAATCCCAGTCTAGTGAATTAAGAGTGCACTTACTTTTCAATAGAGACAGTTAATGTTATCTGCTTGGACTCCAAACCCAAATGATTTGTATGCTAGGAGAGTATTGCACCTTGAAATCCAGATTTTAAAATAAGATGTCTTTCCTTTCAAAGAGAGGCTAGTGACTGGCTTTATTTTGAAATTTGAAATGCCCGGTTTGTATGGATGGTAACTCACATTTATTAGCAAGATTTCATCAGTTATGTAATAGACTGCTAAATGCTCTCTTGTGCTTTACTCCAAAAGTAACTACATGCTATATGCTTAGGAAATATCATATAATTATAAAGTAATTCTATGTTCTAGGAGATTACTTAGTAATTATTCTTAACACTGTAGTTCCAATAGTGATTACTATGAAAGCTCATTATAAAAGGCAGACATAGTCACATATGTATTCTTAATTGTATCTGCCACAGTAGAAGTTAATGCTAATTGAAATGATTTATAGTTATTATGGTAACTCAATTAAAAGTATATACTAGTAGTGGTAAGCAACCTTAGAAAGAATAAAGTGTCAAATTAGTGTCAGAAAACTTAAAGGAGAGTCACCCTCAACCTAGTTCTGTTTGGTTTTCTTTACTCAGGAAATGCTTCCACCATTCTCTTCCTATGAGCTTATTCATCATTATCTCCCAGCACATAGGACAGTAGCTGGCATCTGGAACTACTCCATAAATATATACTAAATATACTAAGTAAATTAATAAATAACTTGTAATATTTATTTTTACCCATTTAAAATTACTTGTAAGTGGATTGTGAGATTCTAAATTGATGCTCTTAATATTTGAGGGTTGTTGACCCCTTTGAGAATATGATATAAAAGTCCTACTCCTCCTCAGTAAAGTGTATGTATACATGAAGTTTTACAAACATTTTTAAGATGTTCAAGAACCTCATTGATAGGGCTCAAGTTAAGAGCAAGATCTCTGGAGAAAAGCACCATTTTAAAGATCTTACTGTCTACCACCGGCAGCTTGGGGCTGGGTACATCCCCAAAGGAACTGATGGGAGATTTCTTTCCCAGTTTTCCTTTTCTCCATTATTTAAAAAAGCATGTGGAAATTGAATTACAGTTTAAAATTTCATAATTTACTTTGCCTCACCTTCATTTTTGAATTGTCCAGCATAGGCAACTATACAACATCTATCCTTTTTAAAGGAGAAGACAAACAGCAAACATTTCTAAACACATGCATACAACCCATTAAAACAACAAGTTTGAGATATTAAGTTCCTGATTCACAGGAGAACATTTGCCCCATTACTGAAAACTTGTTCATCACCCATTCCTAAATGCAGATGCTAGTAAGTTGTCGATAGTGAGATACCATCACCCCAATTGGTGGACTTCAGTGCCCACGGTCTACAGAGCCCTTGTCAGAGCCTGGGTGCCCCTGGAAGTGCCAGTCATAGGTGATGCCCTTGGAAAGCTTACATCTCATGGCAAGAATGATGGTAATGCTCAAGAAATAGCACGTGACAATATCAAAGGATACAATTATAATTGCTAGTGAATCCAGAGAAAAGGCATGCTGAGGGTGAAAATAATTGCTCAACTTCATAGTCAATGTGACAAAGAAATATATCCTACTTTATATTCACCAAACTTTCTTTCAGTGTAGATCTGAGTATGAATATGGGTAGAATGAAATGACTATAAAGGTCCAACTGAGATCTGAGTTACAAAAACCTAAGAGAGAAATCTAGGAGGATACGATATATTTCAGGAGGCCTGAAAATCTTCTATATTTTGAAATTTCTCTGAGGATCCAAATACCTGGTACCTCAAAGTATTTATCATGACCTCTCCCTGCATCTTTACCTATGACTGGGCTGTAGTCTAAAATTTGAGTTCAGAGAGAGTTAACCTAGAACAGAACACCACTGTCATGTTATTCATTATGTCAACAGGGGCTTTATTCCCAGTCCCCATTCCTCAGTGGGACAGAGTATTTCCTGCATCTTTTCTCATCTACATAATCACTTGTCAAGATGAGTGATTTCTATCTACTTGTCAATGTTGCTGTTTTTTTTTAACATTACCTGAGAAATTGGTTTAATATATTTTAACTGACATACTTTTCTATGCAACTGGATACCATGGACATACATATTTGCTAGTCATTTCTCCCTCCGCACCTCCCCAAATGAGTTCAGTGCTCATGAAGTAACCTGTATTTCCCCTGAGAATTAAATTCATTACATTCTTGCCTCACAGATATGGGTGTTATGTAGATATCCCAGCTCAAACTCCCATCATACCAAAGAAATCTATTCTGAGAGGGAAAGTGAAGTCTGTTCCCATTGATGGGTGTGCTGCTTAAGCTGTCTCTTCACCCCAAAGTAGAATATTTTATAAACTCTTCAGCTACAAAACAGAAAAAAAACTGAGAAAATAATTGATATGAGCCAATTGTCTTTAAAATGTTTATGGCCGTCTCTTGGCCCAGAGGTGAATCATAAGGCTCTGAGTTTAAAAGTCAAATCCAAAGATACATTTTTGGCATTTGGTAAAGAGAGAGCTTTATGAGTTACAGTTATAGACTCAGTAGAATTGGAATTGTAGACCACATCTAAATATATCTCTTACTTCTATTTTCTATTCTCATGTTAGAAGTCCTAAGGCTGTGTTTTATTTAGTTCTAATTTCTTGTTTTGATGTACTCAGGTCATATTCCTGAGAGCTTGAAGAATACTTGCAAAGTTGTTTCAATATTAATTTTTAAAAAAAGAAAAACGTGTTTATGCAGGGGAAAAAAGCCACCCAGTAGAATCAATTCTTCACTTGCCCCCTCCCCCAGGAGACAGACATCTTCCTCAAGTTGTAACCTTTTCTTGCCCTGATACAAGGCCACATTTAAGGGAATCTGGAAAAACACATGCAAGTAGTTCCTACTGATCTGCTGGGTAGAAATCAGGTTTTTGGATTTTGATGGGTCCTGAATCATCATTTTTTTTTCTAAAACTGACCAAGGGAGCTATACTTGATTTTTAGGTGGATGAAAAAGATTTTCTGTCTGTTAGGTTAAAAACTAATGTCAAGTTAAACTAGATGTTTCATTTTTTCAAAAAAAAAGTTTTTCTCATTCTCCTTTGACCCGATATGTATTGCTAAAATTATTTACATAGTTGTAGAAGCTTCCTGAATTCAATTATTTGGTAAATTCTCCTTAGCACTTAACTGGTGTCAGGCTGAGTTCTAGGTACTAGAGGTGGAACAGGGAATACAATAGACAGGGAGAGTCTGTGGACAGTGAAACCATCTGGACCATGAGACTAGCCCAGTTGTGCTCCCTGAAAAACTGTGGTCTGGGATGCCAAGGCTAAAGAAGACACAAGTTCTCGGGGCAGAAGTCCTAGATGCAGTGGCTTTGTTCTAAGTTTTTCTTCATCTGACAAAGTCTACATCAATATGCACATTGTAAGTTCTTTTGGTTTCATCACTTCAAGACGTTTCAATTAAACTTTAAATAGGTAATACTTTCATGTGATTCAACATATATATGTGTGTGCATGTGTGTGTATATACATACATATATGTTTCACATATATTCAGCATATATTCAGGTTATATATAATGTTAATAAATGTTAATATGTATTATATATGTTATATGTTTCATATATATATATATATATGAAAGTATTTAATTAAATACTTCTTTTCCACCCAATCCAATGTCTCCTTACCCATTCAAAGTATATACCTCTCCTCCACTGTGTAACCACTGTTATTACATGTCTTATAGAGTTTCTTGATGCATATGCAAATAAATAAAAATATATTTGCAGTTTTTTTACCTCTATTTTTTACAGAAAAAAATAGCATCCATACATACTATTCTGCTGTTTCCACGTAACAATAAATCTTGGAATCTTTTTATGCCAGTACATAGTAAATTGTTGCATTATTTCTAAAGCTGCATAGTATGTCATTATAGGGATGTACCATAAATAATATTTGTCCAGCCCCTATTGATGGACTTTTAGTTTTTCCTAGTCTTTTGCTATTAAAAACACCACTGAAATGAATAAACCTGTGCATATGCCATTTCTTATGTATGTACCTATGTCTGTAAGATAGATTACCATAGTAAAATTTATGGGCCAATGGATATTTTCATTTGTAATTTTTGATAGATATTGATAAATTATCCTCCATGGAGTTATACTGGTTTACATACACACCATCATGTTTCTCCTCAAGCTTACCAGTGTGTGTTGTCAAACTTTTAGACTTTTGTCATTCTAGTAGGTAAAAACACAGCAGTTTTTAATGCATTTTTCTTGTTATGAGAGAAGTTAAACATCTCTTCAGATGTTTAAGAGGCATTTGTGTTTAACTTTGGAGGAACTTTCTGTTTTACTTTTGATCAGTTATCCTTTCCCCATTTTCATATTGGATGTGTGAACATACTCTTAGTTTTCAGGAGCCCTTAAAATTAGGAAAATTAATCCTTTGTTGGTCAAATGAGTTGCAGATATTTCTTCTGAATTTATTGTCTTTAAACTTTGCTTTTCTTTTGAATTAACTCTTTAATTTAGATATTAATATCCCATATACCTATGCCTAATTTACCTTGTTATTAATATCTTATATTGGTATGATACATTAGTCACGATTAATGAACCAATATTGATACATTATTATTAACTCAAGTCCATAATTTATGCTGATTTCCTTTTTGTTTAAACTTTTTCTTGCTGAGATGAAATTCATGTAACATAACATTAACCATTTTAAAGTGTACAGCACAATGTTGTGCAACTACCTCCTTTATTTAGTTCCAGAACACTTTTATCAACCCAAAAAGTGTCAACTTCCTAGTTCCATTATGCAGTCACTTCCTACTCCTCTGTCTTTATAGCCCCTGGCAACATTAATCTGCTTTCTGTCTCTATGGATTTACCTACTCTGGGTATTTCATAAAAATGGAACCCTACAAAAGGTGACTTTGGTGTCTGATTTCTTTTAATTAGCATTATGTTTTTTGGGTTCATCCATTTGTAGCATGTATCAGTACATTATTCATTTTTATAGTTGAGTAATGTTCTGTTGTATGAGTATACCAAATTTTGTTATCCATTCATTCATTGATGGATATTTGAGTTGAATTATTTAATAAATGTATGTTTAAATATTTGGGAAAGTGCCAAGCTGTTTTCCATATTGACTGTACTATTTTATATTCCCTCCAGCAATGTATGAGTGTTTCAATTTCTCCATATTTTCACCAACACTTGCTCTTTTCCATTTTTCTGTTTGGTTGTGTTTTTTTGTCGTTGTTTTGTCTGTTTTTTATAGCTACCTTAGTGAATATGGAGTAGTTATGTCATTGTGGTTTTGATTTGCCATTCCCCAATGACTAATGATGTTGAGCATCTTTTCATGTGTTTGTTGGTTATTTGTATATCTTTTTTAGAAAAGTCTTTGTTCAGGTCTTCTGCCCATTTTTTATTTTAAGTTGTCTTTTAGTTGTTGAGTTGTAGGAGTTCTTTAAGTATTCCAGATATGAAACCCTTATCAAGTGTGTGTATATATATATATATATATATATATATGGAATTCTGTATGAATTTGAGGAGCACCTTTTCTATTTCTGCCCAAAAAAAAACCATGGAATTTTGGTAGGGATTCTATTGAATCTATAGATCATTTTGAGGAGTATTGCCATCTTAACAAAAGTAAGTCCTCCAATCCTTAAATACAGGATGTTTTCCCATTTATTTAGGTCTTCTTTAATTTTTTTCACCAATGTTTTCAGGTTTTTAGTCTATATATCTTCCACTTCTTTTATTAAATGTTCCTAGTATTTATTTGTTCTTTCCTTATTATTCTAAATCAATTTATTTGTATGTTACAAAACTAATAGTATCAATATATTTGATGATTTTGGATTTTGAGGTACAATTAAAAAGGCCTCCTCTACTTCATAAAGGAATTTCCCTATCTTTCTTTCTAGAACTTTTATGACTTCATTATTACCATTAAATCACTAAATATTATATGTATATATACATACATGTATATAAATCTATCATTAATCATTTGTATCTATCACATATATATAAAACTATCACTAAATTTTTAATCCATTTTGAATTCATTTTGGTATAAGTGTGAGGTATAGGTCTAAGCTATTTCCCCCATTTGACTTTCCAGTTGCTCTAACATCATTTATTGTATAATCATTTTTTCCTCACTGATTTAAAATGACACTTTTAATCATATATTAAATGCTATACATGTTTGGACTTTTTATTGTACTTTGTATTTGTCTCACTGGTTTTTCTGTCTAATAATTCTCCACTATCACATCATTTTGATTTTTGAGTCTATTTAATATTCTTCAACATCTGGGAGGGCTAGTCTACCCTCATAGTTCTCCTTTCACACAGTTTTCATTGTTCTTGCTGGAGTTTTTTTCACATGAACTTTACAGTTGGTTTGTTAGGTTAAAAGAAATTCATTTTTACTGGGATCACAATAAATTTAGAAATTAACCATAAGAAAATTTATATTTTTATGATGTTGAGTCTTTCTGTTCAAGAATATGCTATGCCTTTTTTGTTGATCAAGTCTTCTGTTGAGGCTTTTGTAATACTTAAAATGTGTGTTTGTATAGGACTGGCTTATTCATTGTTAATGTTTACTCCTTGGTGTTTTATCTTATTCATTACTTTTATAAATAGGACATTTTCTTTCATTGTATCTTCTAACAGGTTTTTGCCTGAAATTAGTCTAATTCACAAGAGCTGCGATAAGTGTCTGTACTCAAGAGATTGGTAAATAACTGCTAACTCTTCCAGCTTTGCCCACAAAGACATACATTAAATGATAGCTTTTAACTGAAAGTATAAAATTATCTTTATTGTAATTAAAATTTATGCTCTAGATTTGAAATCAGAAAGGTTTAAAACTTATAAATGGATGACATTGAACAATAATGTTCTATGCTATGTCAAAACTGCATATTATTTAACTTGAGCTTTAATGTGTATATATAATTTATGTACATATGAATATAAATAGGTGTATACACATGCATTAATACATGCTCTTACACATAAAAAACTGATACATATATTATGAAAACATACGAAGTTTTGCTGCTTTAGATTTGCTGATAGATGTATGTTATTTTTAAATTACTTTTGTAGCTCAAAGAGTGCTTTGGAAATACCTTTGAAGCCTGAAACTTGAGGACTTTCCCCAGCTATATATTTCACCACCAATTGTCTTTTTGTTTCTGCTTCAGTCATGGTACAAACTAGATACTTCCTGACTTTCAAAGAAATGGCTGATTTGTATCATTCATACTTACAGGCTTCAGGACAAATTTTGATTATTCTCCTTCTGAGTAATGTCAGCTTAACTTTGAATTCTTCCTCAGCATAAGATAAAACTTTTTAAACAATGAGGAAATAGACAAAGTAATTGTTAGCACTTATATATCAGAACAGATTCACTTGCCACTATTGGCTTCATATCACACACAAACTTTGGAACTTAGGAAATCAGCATGGCCATCCAATAAAAACAACGTTATTTAATTTATTTACTTATTTTTTTCTTTGGTATCATTAACATACAATTACAGGAGCAACATTGTGGTTACTACATTTCCCCCATTATCAAGTCCCCAACACATACCCCATTACAGTCACTGTCAATCAGCATAGTAAGATGCTATAGAGTCACTATTTGTCTTCTCTGCTATACTGCCTCTCCCATGATCCCCCACTACATTATGTGTGCTAATCGTCATGCCCCCTATTCCCTTTATTCCTGCCTTCTCACCCATACTCCCCAGTCCCTTTCCCTTTGGTAATTATTAGTCCATTCTTGGGTTCTGTGAGTCTGCTGCTGTTTTGTTCCTTCAGTTTTTTCTTTATTCTTATGCTCCACAGATGAGTGAAATCATTTGTTACTTGTCTTTCTCCACCTGGCTTATTTCACTGAGCATAATACCCTCTATTTCCATCCATGTTGTTGCAAATGGTAGGATTTGTTTTCTTCTTATGGCTGAATAATATTCTATTGTGTATATGTGTCACATCTTCTTTATCCATTCATCTGCTAATGGACACTTAGGTTGCTTCCATTTCTTGGCTATTGTAAACAGTGCTGTTGTAAAAATAGGGGTGCATATATCTTTTTGAAACTGGGCTCCTGCTTTCTTAGGGTAAATTCCTAGAAGTGGAATTCCTGGGTCAAATGATAGTTCTATTTTTGGTTTTTTGAGGAACCTCCATACTGCTTTCCACAATGGTTGAACTAGTTTACATTCCCACCAACAGTGTAGGAGAGTTTCCCTTTCTCTGCATCCTTGCCAGCATTTGTTGTTCCTATTCTTTTCTATGTTGGCCATCCTAACTGGTGTGAGGTGATATCTCATTATTGTTTTAATTTGCATTTCCCTGATAATTAGCGATGTGGAGCATCTTTTCAAGTGGCTGTTGGCCATCTGAATTTCTTCTTTGGAGAAATGTCTTCATATCCTCCACCCATTTTTTAATAGGGTTATTTGCTTTTTGGGTGTTGAGGCATGTGAGTTCTTTATATATTGTGGATGTTAACTCCTTATCAGGTATGTCATTTACAAATATATTCTCCCATACTGTAGGATGCCTTTTTGTTCTGCTGATAGTGTCCTTTGCTATACAGTAGCTTTTTATCTTCATGTAGTCCTATTTGTTCATTTTTTATTTTGTTTCCCTTGCCCGAGATGATGCATTCAGAAAAAAGCTCTTCATGTTTATATTCAAGAGATTTTAGCCTATGTTTTCTCCTAAGAGTTTTATGGTTTCATGACTTATATTCAGGTCTTCAATTCATTTTGAGTTTACTTTGGGTATAGGGTTAGACAATAATCCAGTTTCATTCTCTTGCATGTAGCTATCCAGTTTTGCCAACACCAGCTGTTGAAGAGGCTGTCATTTTCCCATTGTATATCCATGGCTCCTTTATCATACATTATTTGACCATACATGCTTGGATTTATATCTGGGCTCTCAATTCTGTTCCAGTGGTCTATGGGTCTGTTCTTGTGCCAATACCAATTGTCTTGATTACTGTGGCTTTGTAATGGAGCTTAAAGTCGGGGAGCATAATCCTCCCAGCTGTATTCTTCCTTCTCAGGATTTCTTTGGCTATTTGGGGTCTTTTGTGGTTCCATATGATTTTTAGAACTATTTGCTCTAGTTTGTTGAAGAATGCTGCTGGTATTTTGATAGGGATTGCGTTGAATATGTAGATTGCTTTAGGCAGGATGGCCATTTTGACAATATTAATTCTTCCTATCCATGAGCATGGGATGTGTTTCCATTTATTGGTATCTTCTTTAACTTCTTTCATGAGTGTCTTGTAGTTTTCAGAGTATAGGTCTTTCACTTCTTTGGTTAGGTTTATTCCTAAGTATTTTATTCTTTTTGATGTAATCGTGAATGGAATTTTTTTCCTGATTTCTCTTTCTGCTAGTTCATCATTAATGTATAGGAATGCAACAGATTTCTGAGTGTTAATTTTGTATCCTGCAACTTTGGTGAATTCAGATATTAGATCTAGTAGTTTTGGAATGGATTCTTTAGGGTTGTTTATGTACAATATCATGTCTTCTGCAAACAGGAACAGTTTAACTTTTTTCTTGCCAATCCGAATGCCTTTTATTTCTTTCTGTTCTCTAATTGCTGTGGCTAGGGCTTCCAGAACTATGTTGAATTAAAGTGGGGAGAGTAGGCATCCTTGTCTTGTTCCTGATTTTAAAGGAAAAGCTTTCAGCTTCTTGCTATTTAGTATAATCTTGGCTGTAGGTTTGTCCTATATGGCCTTTATTATGTTGATGTATTTGCCCTCTATACCCATTTTGTTGAGCGATTTTATCATGAATGAATGTTGAATTTTGTTGAATGCTTTTTCAGCATCTGTGGAGATGATCATGTGGTTTTTGTCCTTCTTTTTGTTGATATGGTGGATGATGTTGATGGATTTTTGAATGTTGTACCATACTTACATCCTTGGAATAATCCTACTTGATCATGATGGATGATCTTTTTCATGTGTAGTTTTTAATTTGGTTTGCTAATATTCTGTTGAGTATTTTTACATCTATGTTCATCAGGGATATTGGTATATAATTTTCTTTTTTTGTTATTTACCTTTTATTTATCTTCACCAAACTAGCTTAAAGGCTATAAAATATAACTTTATACAGATATATTTTCCTGAAGATATAAGTAGCTCTAAGAATTAAACAGAATCATGTGTAACAGAATAGACAAAAGATAAATATTTGGTAGAAAAGTGAATACATGAATTAACTTTTCAATAAAAACATGCACTTTCAAAATACATTTTCAATATTTTAATTTGGATATTCTCACCAAGAGAAGACACTTTTCTCCACTTCTGCTGATAAAATCTGGAAGGGCAGGAGCTTTGCTACTCATCAATATTAGCCTTTAGGGTTTCTGCATTTCACTCTCTCTCCCATTCTGTTTGTCAGCAATGATGGATGTTTCTCCCTTTTGGTCATGCTCTCTCTGATGTGATGTATCCTGAAATATCCCAGGACAAGTTCTCAAATTCCAGAGGAGGTGGAAGCAATAACCCCATTGAGGAACATTTGGAGTGGATTGGATCAGGGTGATGGTGGTCAAAGAATAGCTTTCAAACTCTCACAGACTTTGGGAATATAGCATGGCCTTAGTTTGTCAAGACATAGTCAACTTCAGCCCACTGTGCACAGCCATAGTGGAAGATTATCATGAAAGCTTATTTCATATTTCGTCTCTGAGAAGGAGTCAAGCAATCAGGGCAGTTATGGAATTTGATCCTCAGAAGTTCAGATCTAATTGGGAAAACCGTGTCTAACAGACATGAAGCAAAAAGAGAGCTATAGAAAATGTATATGATTTTTAAAAGGTGGCATTCTACAAATGCATTTTCAGAGACACCCAGTTATTGAGACATTGATCTTCCTAAGACACTGAAAAGTAGAGACACGTCAGGCACTAATTTTCATGGTCCAGTTTTTTGTAAATTCCTCAGAGCCTTGAGATTCATGATCTTTGTTTGTCCTCTGAGAACAGCCAGTATCCCTCCAAAATTTTGAGGTTAGGATATTAATCAACATCTGTGCAGCACTTACTGTCCATGAGGCACTGCACCAAATATGTAACATACATTACCACTTTAACCTCAAAAAAATTGTAAGAGGTACTTCCTCTATGTATCCCTACCTTATAGGTGAGGAAGCAGAGGCAAGAATGACTCAGAACCGTGGATGTCAGTGAATGTTAATCTGAGATTTAAACCTCAACCCTCTGCTCCAGAGTCCAAAAGCGTTAGTTACTATGATTTTGTTGTTAATTTTTTGTTTCTGGAATAAAGTTGAGGACTTTTGAGCAAGATGAGAAAGGCAGATATGGAAACTTTCATTTGAGTATGGACTTTTTTCCTTGTTTCTTCTCACACTCAGATGCAACTTTAACATCTTTGCCACTCCCTACCCCATTCAAAAAGCCCTAATACAAAATGCAACAAAGCCATTTCCTTATAACAACTTGTAGATCCTATAGGTTAATTTTCTTGCAGGCTTGCTCTAAGCGTGAACACAATTGTGGTCTATGAAAGAGGGGATCAATTTCCCTGGGGCAGCTGTAAGGACGCTGCATGCCAGGGCTAGGAGGTCAACAGAAAGGCTGTCCCTGAAAAGCAGAGATGACTGATGGCCTGAATGTACAGGGGGCTCTGGAATGCTCTTTTATCTTAAGGCTCAGTGCTCTCCCAGCCCCCGGCCCTCCATTCCTCCTACCCCGTGTTTCCCATCCCTCATGCCTGTGGACATACTCTTCTTCCTGGCTTTGATTAGCGTGCCCCACAACCAACCTCTACCCTGCTTTCCTGTCCTCCCTAAGAGCCAAGAGCTCTCCAACATGAGGGAAGCACTCCATCATCATGATGGGAAATGTCAGGTACACAAGATAAATGCAAATTTCATGGCACCACTGCTTCATTCAGCCAAGTTTTATGAGACTGAGAAAACTTGGAACCTTATGCTGTGGGGCCATTGGTTGGCAGGGAGCAGAAAAGACTTTATCCAACACTGTCTGTTGGCAGCTCTGGTGCTAAATTTACAGAGAGGTGGAGATGGCTCTGGCTATTGAGCCTACTGCTCAGCCAGCTGGGGGCCTCCCAAGTGATGGAAGAGTAATGGTGTGAATCCTGGGAGGGAGTGTTCCACCTACACACTCCCAGAGGCATGGCTGGGATCCTGCCTTGCCCTGGAGAGGCAGTCCCCATGAGACTGGTCTCATGCACAAAGGCAGAGCATTCCCGAAATTTCTAGCCACTCTTCTCTAGTGTCTGCTACACTAATAAAATTTGGCATCCACAGCAGAGCTGGAGCTAGAAAAGGTATCTCTCGTGAGAAACTGTTTGTTTTGTTACTTGTTTTCATTTGAGTTGTGCTTTTTTATTACAAAGGATATTGCCTCATCTGCCTCCAAATCTGTTATCCTGAAGGGTGTCCACCTGGGAGGAAAAGTTTGACATGGACTGTGACACATGGCAAAAAAACAGAGTTCTGGAGCCAGACTGCCTGAGTTTGAATCCAGCATTCTTTATTTATCAGCTCTGTATGACCTTGGGCAATTTTTTTTTAATCCTCTTTGCATCTCTGTTCTCCCTGTGAAGAATGCATCATAAAAACAGCACTGACCTCATAATGTAGTTGGGCAGATTGAATGATTAAGAAAATACCAAAATATGAAGCACTTAAAACAGAGCCTGGCCAATGGTAACTTTTCCGTGAGATCTGGCAAATGCACTCTCCCACTTCCCACGCAGTTTGATTTTTGACCTATAGCAGACAATCCGAAGACCTGTGAGCATGATGAAAATTTCAAAAGGGATCCTCAGCACTGCCTGGGGGTTTGACTTGACTCCCACATAAAACACTGCGGAGCTTAGCTCCAGAGTCTAAACTCTCTGATGGCAGAGCTGACGAGGGGCACAGAAACATGAGTAGCTCTGTAATCTTTGTTGGGAAAAGCACAGCCATGCCATCTCCACTTCACACATAGAGTAGACCTGTGATTGAAAGTTAAGGAAGTAATCATCTTTTCTGATCATCAGATATACAACAGTAGCTAGACCACTTCTTGGAAAGTAGAGTGAAACTCTTTGTGGGCTAAGTTCTAGATCTTGATGACATTGACGATTGTTTGCAGATGAGGAAACTGAAGTCCAAAATGTACATGTTCCATGGTCTCCTAGCCAAACAAAAGAAGAGTCAGGAACAGAACCCCCAAATCCAGATTGCTAATTCAGTGCTCCTGGGTCATGGTAGCTCCCTAGGCAGTCCTTGCAGGGCCTTCTGCTACCTGCCTGGGGGCTGGCTTCCATGGATTAACACTCTTTTCCTCACCAAAATCCCCTGCACATCCCTTCAGGGCACTCTTCTCTAGGTACTGTCTCTGGACCGTACTGGCTCAGTAATTAAGGAACAAATTTGGGAAGCCTGTGAACATCTGTATGTCAGACACGGAACTAGACATTTTGAGATGCTGCAGAAGAGCACTGGCCATCATCTCTGCCTTCAAACACCTTATAACATAGTTGGCCAGACACCATGGAAGGGCCGGTGGGGCAGGGTGGAGGAAAGGGCAGTATTTGAGGCCTTGGCAGTAGAGGGAATAGGGAGGCTATGTGAGCAAATTCATTGGACCCCATGTTTAGCCTTCTAGGTATTTCAACATCGTCTATGGAATTACTGCTTTAATAGCTTGTATGTACTCAAGATGAACTCTATTAAGATTTTTTACCCTCTATATTTTGAAGAGAATCTTCAGAAAGGCTCTTATCTTCCCTAGAACAAAGGAAGTTAACTCTGTGACTTAAATAATAATAATGATCAGGGTAGCCATCATTGGTTGAACACTGTGTGCCAGACCCATTGGTAAGAAGTGTGAGTTAACAGATGATTCATAATGTTCCAAAAGTTCAGAGACAGCCTCGTCTTTCATGAGTTTTAGAGTTGCACACAGGGAGGTCTCATGTGTAGCCTTGCTATAAACTTCCAACTGAGGAGGGGGCTTGCCCAGGAATCCCAAATGAGTGATGCAACATACAACCATAAGCTTGTCCTACAACTTCCTGAGGAAAGAACCTTCCAGAACTCATACCCCAAATAAAATAGTTAAGGGAAAAAGGAGAAAAATTTTTTTAATCAATTATACTTTTAAATTATTTTCTTCACAGGATTTATTAGAACAAGAAGAAAACCCCCTAAAGTTCTGAAGAAATATTAACATAACATGCCTGTAACTCATGCTGTGTTTAATGAGAGGTGCTGTTTTTGCTGCCATGGGGGCCATAGCTCAATGAGTGATGGCTCTGAAAAGGGTCACATACATATTCATCAAATTCGACATGCACATGTAAACTGGTTTTAATAGGCCATGACAGCAGAAGTTGTGTCGGGCAAATAGCTGCACATGTGCTCCTTCCCTCAACTGGCACATTTAGCCATTAACGCTCTGGTATCCATGGATGAAATATTAGCTTGTTAACTTAAGACCGTAAGTTGTTGTTGATTTCAGTGGCAACAGAGGGAAGAGATCCTCTCAGCTACTTTATTAGGGGTGAAGCTTGAACTTCAAGATGCTCATTTTACTTTAATGGTGCCATTAATACCAGTCTGCCCCCTTAGCCTGGATTCCAGAAGATGCATGCACAATGTCCCCACCGAAATAGTTATCATAACCAGTCCAAAATAAAGATGACCCTTATGACTCCATCTCTGTCACTATCACAGATAGTCTGGGGTTTAGAATTTTTTCTTAATATGTCTGAATGCAAGATTTGTTTTATTCAAGTGTCAACCAGTTTGCAAGTTGTTGAGGCATGCATGGTTGGTTACGTAGACATCAGCAGCAAATATGAGCCCTTCTGAGATTCTCTTCCAGGTTATCTGATGAAGCCATTGTCAAGCTCACAAATGAATTAAATTATCATGAAGCAACTGAAACCACAGTCGATTCATTAAAAAGACCTTCAAGTAATAAACTGCGTATATACCTTGTAGAGGCTACCATATGAGAATAAGAACTTCCCCAAAGCTTATTACTGTAAGATCAGACCCTGAGTTGGGATTGATAAATTGCCTTATTTTAACCATCTGGAGGCCTCTGGCTACCTCAGCCATCAACCTCTGGATGGCTATATTTGGTTAAATACAAGTATCTTTAATGAACCATGGACATTTGGCCTCCTCTGTCAGTAAAGTTTCTTCTTGGATTGAATTGGTGTTTTGTACGAATTTCTGTAAAACAAACAGCTGTGCATTTGAATCAGCTAAAGATTCAGGCTAACCAAAGTGATTTGGGACATGATTGTCTTTAAGCAGCATATTGAGGAGGAGTTTCACAGCCTGAAAACTAATCTATCATTTATAGTCACATTTTATTATTACCCTCTTCTCCCTTGCCCCATATTCCTGTCTCTTCTCCAAATCAATGATTGATCTTTGAAAAACAATTTTCTGCCCTCTATTACCAAAAAAGGGTCCCAGATCCTCACAAACTTAAAACATGACCAACGTTAGTTGCTAAGAGAATAACCAACATAGTAAAATGCTTTATTCATTAATACAATTACACTAAATGGCGAGAAAATATGTTCAAAGAGCAATTAGTTAAACAAAGTTACTGGCTATTTGGTTCTTCCTCATGGATGTATTTTCTTGAGCAGAAGGAAATACATGCACAATGCCTTTCTCTTAACTTCCCTACAATCAGTTGCCAATGAAGAAGACATATCTAACCCTGTGAGTTCTATACAGCCAACAATTTTCTAAAATAAGAAAAAGTATCAGGTATTATACTTTCCAAGGTAGATATGTCAAAGCTATTCTTGGATTTTTCAAAAGGAATGTATTTGTCTTCAGTATAAGTCATGACGTCTTCAGATAAGATAATTTAGGGGAGAATATGACTAACGTGGGCAAGCCCTTCATTGTAATATATTAACAGGCTCAAAGCAATTTATTCACATGCTACATTACAATACAATAATTTTTATGCCTTGCATCCCATACATTTGGGAGTTGTTTGTGATCTTACATGTTTTAAGATAATCTCAACTGGCAAGATTATTGCCATGTGTATAGGCGATGTGATGTGTGTTCATTATTTTTTTCCAGTTCGGGCTTAGGCTCATTAGACCACGGTTGCCAAAGAACACAGGACACAATTTGCTTGATTTCTGCTTTTTTAGGGGGAAAAAAAAGACATCTATTTCTAACTGTTCCAGTTACATTTCAGTGCAATTAAGAAACTCATCCCTAGAAAGCAATGTTTCTTTCAATGATCAGTGAGCTGAGGGAGGAAACGGAGGGCCAGCTCTTCTTTGGTGCCGCTGCCCGTCACTAAGTCAGGAATGACTGGTACATTTGGCTGATTCAGAAAAATGCCATCTGGTATAGATTTCCTTTCAACTCATTGGAAGGAATTCAGGATCATGGGCAATAATTGAAAGCTGTTGTCTTTGGGGTGGTATTTTATTTAGCTGTTTTTTTCTATTTAGCTTCTGGAAACCAGGCTGTCTGAGCTAACACACATCTACTATTCTACCTGTATTCACACTTCTGACAAATGCCCTTTAAACTAAGAGTGCACACCCATAAATAATGTGCAGTTTGCATTTATTCTGCTCCAAAGTGCTGTAAACATCAAGGTCTACTTAGCAGCAGTGTATGCCTGGTAACAGGGTCATTGAGAACTAGGGCCAAATGAATTGAAGTGAGCAGGATGAATGGTGATGCTGGTCATAACTGAGCGCTAGGTCTGAACTGAGGCCACTCAAAGTAGATCACATATGACTTTAATCCACTGCTCTGCCCAGCTTTCTAGGGGGATAAATCTGTCTCCAGTTTTTATTTACATATTATCATTTTACCGTATGTCACTGTCATAGTTTCAGACTTGAGTAAATCCACATTTAAATAGCGATTTGTCTCCTTTTGATAGTAAATATTCTCCTAAATGGTGGTTAGGATTAAAGGGAATTTGTTGACAATAGGTAAAGGGGGCTATTTAGGATTAAATGAAATTATACACTCAGCCCAGACAGCCTTCACGGAGAGGCTCAGTCGGGCAGGTGCCGGTTGTCCCACAAATTCCCCCTTTGAAAGTACAGTGATAATTCCCTGAAAGGAGCAAAAGAAAGGGAGAGGGGCGGAGAAACAACACATACAAATGTTCTCAGCTCTCCAGGCTCCCCGGGAGGGGGCAAATCCTGCCTGAAACAGCCCTCATGACGCCACCACTTATGAGTTAGCAAAGAGTTCTTTTGAGGTGACATTTAAACCTTTAATAGCTCCCAGACAGTTTGGGCAGGAATAATTTCCCCTCACTGGAGGCCCAGAGTTGGGCACTGCTCAGTTACCTGTCTACAGAGGATGCGAGGGTGTGGATGAAACCCAAGCAGGGTGATTTGGGAGCAGGGGGTGGAGCCCGCCAGTGTCTGCCGGCCTTGCCCTCCACCCTAATTGCTCCAAAGCCCAAAAAAGCTTCAGGTTGCACATTAGGCCCTCGCTGAGATTAGTAATTATAATATCAGTTTTCCCCAAACAGGGCTGACAGAATGGCTGGGGGAGCAGAGGTGACACAAAGTTTAGTAAGTCTTGGGGAAAGTTTACTGGCTCCTGCTGTTTTCTGGCTCACAAATTTGGCCTTTCTGCTACCCAGCACTGGCCACAAACAGTAGGAATCCTTTTCAATCACTATTAGCAACACTTCATTTCTGTCATATTTGACCCTTGGCAAACTGCAACTCAGCAAAGAACATTCTTTCCAGAAAGGAACCAGACATCATTCAGCTAGAGACGATTTACTGTGGGACATGGAGCTGATTTGCTTTTGTTGTCCCCCTGGAGCTACTTGGCCCGTTAAAATGAATTGTCATTTTGCACAGCAGTGCTGGTAGGAGGGTCTTCCCTGAGAGACAGAGAGGGGTGCAGATCAGCCCTGGGCCTTAATGGACACATCATCCTGCTTTGTAGCTCTGAGCCAGGATGTTTGGAGTAGCTATCTGTCCAAATGTCATATTTTGTAGCTTTTCTTGAAAGCCAAGCATATGTTACATAGTTGAGACTAACCACTTTCTCTTCTATGGCAGGGCCATACTGGGGCCTCCCTCTAGTCTATTTGCTCATACCTAATTTGCCTGAACACAACGGGAAATAAAACACAAAGTAACTAACCGACACACCAGAACACTGAAGACTGCTTACATCAACCCAAGGTACATGCCCCGCCACCTTTCCGCTGCAGGAGAGTATTTGGGAAGTTTGGTCTATTGCTTCCTTCCACCCAAGTTGTGTGTCATGGGAATTCCTAAGCAGTGCTAAGAAGACTGTGACTAAGTCATTTCCTCTGCCCCAACTGGGTTATCTTTCATTGTTATTAATATTAATCTTATTTGGAAGAAGGGGAAGGTATTGTTTAATGGAACAGAGGTTTTTTGGGGAATGATGAGACAGTTTCAGGTATTCATAGTGGGGAAGTTTCTACAACACTGTGAACATATTTAATGCCACTAAATTGTGTGCTCATGGATAGTTGAAATGATAAACAATATGCTTTGTATATTTCCCACATAAAAATATTAATCTAATATCAACAATTAATGCTAATTCAGAGCACATGTGGCTGAGATGTCTGTTGTGTGCTTTCTATCTTAGCATCATCTCCTAAGGTGCCATGTCTACAAGTGGACCAACCAATGATAAGCTAAGTTAAGCAAACACAAACCACAAATCATGCCCTACTTCAACAGAACTGGAAGTGGAGATAGGAAAGCCAGAGCTGGAGCACAGAAATCCAGGCAGAAACTTGGATGGTCCATTAAACATGTCACTTCATAGTTGTAGAATACTCAGATGGCTTATAGGGCTGCAAATAAGGGACAGGCTGGACCCAGGTGAAAATGATAGGAACTGTCTTCTCGTAATTACCCACAGACATGTAAAGAGGGAGGAGATACTGATTTCCAGAAAACCACACATATATGGGGGAAAATAGAGGTCGTTCTCCAGAGGCTTTGATCCATTGGCATGTCGCAAAAGGCAGCCAGACTGTGTTGATTTGACAACAGCAGTACAAACTGGGACCAATTAATTTACACTGCTTCATGTGAGAGAGACAACAAGACCTGAAACATTCATCGCTAGTCTTAACAAAAGTAACTGAAATGTTAAAAGAGTTTGTGAATGCATGAAATCAATGAGTAAGCTAATTTTGGGAACTACCCAAACCCACCAAAGAAGAGTTGGTGAACTGTCCTTGTTAAGCTTTTTGACCCTGTGTTTTAGGCACCAAGTATAGTGTAAATTTTAAATCCAAGCCGTAATTTTTTCCCATGTAAGAATTTAAGCACTGGGCTCATTTTAGGCCTTAAACTTCAACCGATTTAGAGTCAACCATTAATATCTTGCTTTCATTGGTATGGCTGAGCACTAGCTTACACCTTCTAGGAGAGTTGTTAGTTGTTTGAGACTCATTACCTGGAGCTGTAAGTATCAGCTTTTAAAAGATGGCCCCATATGAGTAAAACCTTTCATGTCCACTTCAGCCCAAACTTGATACAGTATTTTTTTCTTCCAGTATTTGTTGGGCTTTGGCCATTCATTGGCAATCTGCTGAATCCAGGGGCTATTCTGAAGTAGGCCAAGGAATATATTGGAGAGAGACCATCTAGATTTTCTAAGGCAGCAATGAGCTTAAGAGCCATGCCTAGACACCACTCCTCTCAAGTTCCATTGTTTCAAGAGTTCAGTAAATTGCCTCTTCCGACCTGAGACAAGGGGTGCTATGTAAAAAGACAGGACTGCATTAAGAGCAGATACACTTTATTTAAGAAGAACAATCTGTCCTGTATACCAACAAAGTTAAATTGCCCATTTCCCATAACCCACATGCTACTAAAAAGGAAGCTAGACTGGATTCTCCCCTCACTGTGACACATATTAGAAAAGACAGATGAAATACAGTAGAAAAGTGAGAGACAGACCCCATCTCATAAGGGAAGACTTATAAAGAGAATGATCCAGAAATGGTTTCAGCCTCTAACCCCTTGGTCAGATCCAGGAAAGAAATGGGACTATAGGAGAAAAATAATTTTTGTGAGAAAAGTAGGAGGATTTCTTTGGAGGGGGTTTCTGTTGTAGTTATTTCTTCTCCCCTATCCATGGTTGAGGTGTTTGAGGTGTTCTCCTGTAACTCAGGGGGGAAAATCCTGGAGCAAAATACATTTGAAACTGAAACCAGCCAAAGGGAGAAGTAAAGTGGAGGAAACCCATTTATTTCGTACAAGCAGTCATCCACTTCTCTCCTGTGTCTCTCTAGACCCAGCTGCAGAAGAAGAGACCCCACCCAACCTCTCTGGTCCAGATATGCCCTTTCACACCCTTGTAATTACCTACTGATATGGAGAAGGACTACTTCTCTCCACCCCTTGCAAACACCTATTGATATGGTGATCCACTAAGGCCAGGCGAGAGATTCTAGAAATACTGCAATTTTACCCACACCTCCTTACACAAACCAAATGCAGGAGTTGGGGTTGTTTAGGAAACTACTTAGAGCTGAAGAGTGCCTAAATCTGACTCCAGCTCCAGTTATCTAGAGGGCCGAGGAGGGTTGGCTGCCTCCCTTGGTGGTGAAAGAGGAGAGAGTGGTCCGCACTCCCTGAGTTGGAAGGATGAGATGTGAGTGTTTCCTATGGCTCACACAAGGGATGACTGTGAGAGAGGGTCAGCACTATGGCACGAAATTGCCCTCAAGTGAGAGACTCAGTTTAATAAGTTTCCAGCTCCAGAGGACATGATACTTTCCAGCTAAGTGACCTCTGTCCTATCACCTTACCTCTCCTCATTCTCTATCATCTTCACCTTCAACCATTGGATGGAAAGAAAGACTTCAGTAGGAAGTTGGGGGAAAGAGGTAAGCTGGGACAGAGCACATAACAGAGAGACAAACGGCCCCCATGTCCCCTTTCCCACTGCAGGCTTTCTGCCTTAAGCAGGTACAAGCTTGAGAAGCAGTTTAAATCTAAGTCAAGCTTTGGCATTCAGATAGAATTGTGTCTCTTAATTACTTTGTAACTTAATGACTCAAGGTGACCCAAGGAGTCTTTATTATCAAAGAGTGACCAGAATTGTTGCAGATGGCCCAAACTTCCATCCAAGGCTGATAAAGTGAAGTAAAATGTCATGGAAACTGCCATTCCATTTCAACACACCAGTTATTCTACCAATGGCAGTACCATTAACAAAGATTTCCTTCCTGATGAAGATGGTAGGGTCTAAGAAGGTAAGTCAGTGTATGACAGAAAAGGGCAGGAAGACATAAGACTAAGAACCAAATCCCTGGCCAAGCTCCTGAGAAAATATGTACAAGTCCTTCAGAGGGTAGGCTTAGTGTCAAAATTAGGATTTCTATACTAAGAAACTTATGTAAAGTTAAAAATGTCTAATTATTAGTAAATTTATGGATAGGTCTACCTTACATAGGTTTGAGTCATTTTCAAATAATTTCTGCTTTTCTGAAGCGGCAATTATATAATCACATTCAAGTGTTGTCAAAATAGAACTAACCTGAACAACAGCAATTTAGCAATTCTACCACTGCCAGTTAGAAATGACCCAGTAGTCAACCTGCCTGATCCAGGTAATAAAGAGCACTTAGAGGTGATGTCTGACATGTGCATCTAGTCACCCTAACTCCATTATATGTTCTGTGCAACAAAGGACCATGCTTTGTCCACTGACATCTAATCAATATTTGTTAAATAAATGAATGAATAAAATAGATAGCCAATTACATGTATCACTTTGATACCCATCCTCAAATAAATTGAACCTTACTTTTACCCCAAATTGCCCTCTTTTACTACTTGGCTAGTAGAACCCTGGTTATAAAAGTGCTGTTACTTGAAATTGATTTATTTGTCAATTGTCAATTTTTTTATATTAGTCCCTATCTTAAATAATTAATCCCATTGAAAAAATTTCAAGCCACAGAACCATATGCAATGTAATGTAAGTAAGGCTTTTAGGAACATCTTAGCTAATTATTAAATGGAAAGGAAAAATGTGACTTGCCTGTAAAACCTATAGATAAATAATTTTATGATTTCTGTTCATCATATAGAAGTGGAATGATAGGAAAATGTAGAGAAATAATTCACAGTTACAAGTAACAAAATCATCTTCCTAGACCTACGAAACAAATAGGAGGTCAGTTTTCCCATTCTCTGGACTAACTAGCCTCCTAGTGGGCAGGGGAACCAGAAACAAATTACCCCCCATCCAAGAGAATTATTATCAGAAGATCTAGCAGGTAATTTTATGTCCTCAAATAAGAAATAATGTTTATGCTCTATTTTGCTTTCTCTGGTGGAATCTTCCTTATATAGATAGCCTAGCATCTCTCTTTTTCCAGAATAGCCTTCCCAGAAACTAAGTATTAAAATGAAGAATGAAAACCCACCAAATGTAATTCTTGAAGAATCATTTTGGTCTCAGAAAATTGCTTTTCCCTCTTGATCTTTTTCAGTTGTACCACTGTGGTTTTGTCAAAAACAACATGAGTAAGAAAATGTAAGAATCCTTTTAGGCCATCATTAGCAACACTTTTTTCCCACCATCCTTGACCACAGTAGGCTGCAGCCCCACTCTCAACTTTCCTTTGAGAAAGCAACCCAGCATTCACTACCGCAGATTTACGGTATGAAAAATGGCATTTTTAAGGGCCCTTGAAAATGTTAAAAATGAACATAGTTTTGTTATTATTTTTCACAGCAGGAATTTTAATTTATAAATACTACTCTTGATCAATTTGGGAACTGCCCACAGAGCTAGAGAAAAGAAAAAGCTTCACCTGAACATTTTAGTTATCGTTGGATGTTACAACTGACATTCCACATTGAATCATTGCCACTGTAAATGTGTATCTTTCCATACTTTCGTTTTAAATTCCCAAAAGGTCTTGTTGCCATCCTATGGCTAAGAGCTAACACATTTGTGTCCAGGAGAGAGGGCTGTTTATCTTCCTCAACGCAATTTTTGTTACTATGTTGTGCTGTGTAGATGGTTTTTTGATTGGTTATTGAAAACCAAGAAATATGTCATAAAGCAATTTGTTTCTTAGAACATTTTGTCCACCTCATCACAGCGATGTCTATTAATGCTCTATTTGCAATACTTAGAAAGATAATTTATATTCTATTAGTACCTTTATCCATCTCAACCCTCTATTACCAATGTAGGTCAAACGTTTGGCACTTAAAATGTTTAGCACTTAAAATTCCAGATAGAAGAGTGATAACATGACTTAAACACAGACATTCTTTCAAAAAGAACGGAAAGAAAAAAGAAAACTTTAAAGTTTCAGCAACACTTCATAGACGTGAAATTGATCCTCAACCCAAACAACTCTATGAACCATTATCATAGAGTAAATTTCAGAGCCATTTAGGTAAAGCATAAAGTTCAGAGAATCATGTGACCAAAAACTCTGAGAGCAAGTAAATGCATCAGGAGTCAAAGGGCACAGAGCTGAGAGAAACATCTGGATTCCATCTTTTGAACTTTTAATGGAAACACTGATCACTTGGTGTACATCTGGGGGCTTTTGACAAGAGGAAAGGGGGTTTCTTAAAATGGGAGGAGGCTTGTTCTCCTTTACGATCATTCCCTTGTGTTAGATAGGAATCTCTTCACATAATGTTAGTTTAATATTTGGCATACCATAGAATTATACTGAATTTATGTTGCTTGATTATTTCTTTAATGAAATAAGGTTTTGCTTTTTCGCTTTCTTCCAATTTTTGCTTTAAAAGGAGTATTCCAGAAAAAAGTCAGGGGACCCACTTAGCTATGTGGACTACACTTTCCCTGGGGAAGACATTCTTATCACTCAGCAGGGAGAATCATTTTTAAAATCACCGAACAGTGACCAAGGAAGTGTCATATGTGGCCAAGCTGGCTCACTGCCTGCACCCCAAGTTAACTCCCTGAGACATTTGCATATGAAAAATGTTGCTGCATAGTCTTGGAGGGCCTTTCCAGTAAAGGACCCGGGTTGGCTTCTACTTTGTTCCTGACTGAAAGATGTGCTTCAAGCACAAATAAAAATAATACAAGTCTCTTTGTGGGAGACTTGCACAGTTTAGCTTCAGATCTACTAATAATTGGAACACTGTGAGCAAGTGACTTGAATTCTCTAAAGCCTAGTTTTCTCATTTGTAAAATCATGGTCCTCGACTTGGTTTTAAATTTGTTTTCAGCAATGATATTTTATGTGTTGACTGTTGTCCTAGATCTGGCACTAAAAATAAATTTTAAAATCTTGATTGCTTAAAATTTACTTTTCAGTTTCTGAAGGTAATGCACATGTCTTCTTTGTCTTGGTCTTGTGAGGTAGGTGTAGCAATTATCTTCCTCATTTCAAAATGAGACCAGCAAGGCTCAGAGAGGTCAGTATATTTCCCCCAACACAGTAGTCTTTCCTGGACATCAGGAGACTCTCATTCACTGGATTAATTCTATGAAAATGAGGTTTCCCAATCAGCAAGATCCATGCCACAGAAAAGCTGATCAATGGCATGTATGGTGAAACAGAGATGCACTCCCCAAATTCAAAGCAAAGGGGGCAATTGCTATAACAAGGAACTAGACAAATGCATGAGAGTAATAATCAAGCTGTAATAGGACACTTTCTAAGCTAGAAAAAGGCCAAGTTATCAGATGAAAAAGGCTCACCACATGAAGGAAAGGTTGAGACACACTCTTGCCATAAACTCCACAGCTGACACAATATCATACAACTGGAAGGGAACCCCAACTCCTAGCTTCTCCCTGAAGAGTGAAGGATTTGGACCACACATCCAGGGCCTTGAAGTTAAGACCTGCACCCAAGGGACAGGCCCCCAAAACACCTACCTCTGAAAACCAGTGGGCTAGTATCCACAAGTCCCACAGGACCACAGCAAACAGAAGCAGTTCTCACCAGTGGGTGTGTGAGCACTTGTCACGGTGCCCCCAGGGCTCCCTGCCCAGCAGGCACGGAACAACACCGGCTCTTCAGCCATTCCCTGTGGGCTTGATGGCCCAGGACAGTGGTCAAGTCTCCTTGTGAGGGAAAGAAGTCTTGATTAAGTGGGAGTCTTCCCTGTTGGAGCTGAAGAATTGGCTGAAACTAGGCTGGTTTAAATACAGATCCACAAATCCAGGACAATGTAAAGTCTATGACCCCAAGGAACCAAAACAGTGAGTGTATGTATGAGATGCTCATGAGCTGCCCTCCCTCACTTTGCCCAGCAATAAAAATACCCTTGTGATAGGTATGACCTTACATAATGTTTTGAAGGTTAAAAGGAAAGTTTGGGTCCATGGCTGAGGTGCCAGAGCGCTAAAGAGTTAGTCTTCTTATTTTAGGAAGAAAAAAACAGAGTCTGGAATGTAGGATGGCAATGGTGCTTTCCATAAAGTTTTAATAAAAATTAAAGATTGACAGTTTGAAAAATAAAACGAAGTACATACACCTGGAAAGATGAAACTCACCAAATTTGGAATGTTACTTTTATGTTTTAAGATACAGCTCCATTAGTGAAAAAGGATAATATGCTCTCCATCCTCAAATCTAATCAGTCATTACAAGGAGATTCCAGAAGAAACTTTTTTCCTATTCAATTTCAGTTGATTTCAATGATATAAATTAAGTATGAATAAAAAGTTCTACAAGAACCAACATGGCACAAGTCTCATGGCACTGAGAATTCTCCACTGATCTGTAACTGTTGACCACCTCTTGAGACAGATGCATGAAGAAAAGCCTCTCCTCTCAAGGAATGTCACTCTCAGAAGGTCAGGTAGACAGGATTCTCACTTTTCTCATGCATGGGGATATACGACAGTGTCCCCTTATGTACAGGCACAAGTGGTAACACTTGTGATGACCTAGTGAAGGGTGGCCCAGAGCATCTTGCCAGGAGAGCTTGGCTCAGGTGGTGGCATCAGAACAGGAACTCAGGAAGCCAGAACTCATCAGGAAGACATGATGTTTCTAAATGCCACTTGGGTATGGCTGAGAGGTACAGATCCCAGCAACATGGGTTTCTCTTATTACTAGAATATCCATGTTCTTACTTGTCATTTTCACCCTCTTCTTAAGATGCCTTCTGCATCTCCTCTCCTTACCGACTACCACTCACACTTCAAGGCTCAGCTCAAGTGTCCCTCTTTTGAGATACCTTCCCTCCTTCCCTAGACAACAAATCCCTCCCATCTCTTAGCAGCCATAGCACACCACCTCGTGACTATTTGAGGGTCTGTTTCTACTGCTGGACCAAGAACAACTGTATTAAATTCATCTGCGTATTCCTAATCCCCAGGAAGGGCCACTAGGGGAGAGCTCAGCACATTTCTTGGTTAAAGTGGGTATTTATATTTGCAAAGAGAAATGAATTGCTGTATGGATGCTCCTACCCAAGGGCTCTGGGACAAAGTGGGTCGTGACTGTCATAAAATATTATCTAGGAGAAAGAGGAAACAAAATGCAGCGTGACAAAAAATAAGCTGCTCATATTTAGGATTCCTTAAGATTTTTTAAAAACTCAAAATTCCTATAAGAACATTTTATTAAGTGAAGGGACTTAAAATGGAATCACAAAGAAAAAGAAAAAAATGAAAGAGTTCACTAACCTATGAGAGCTTTGAAAGGGGACCAGTGATTACTTGTTACTCATTCATCCATTCATCAAATATCTACTGAGGACCTGCTACCTACCAGGCACTGGTCTGAGTGTGGGTGGCCCCCAACTCAACATGCTTACAGTGTCAGGAACATTGATGGGGGTGACTGGTCTAAACGTCTCATCTTGAGATACGTGATAACCTAAGCCAACTTCCTTTTGCAATTTATGATTAAATTACATGATCAAGTGACTTTTTCAGAGATTACAGTTTGTGGAAGAATTGGCAATAATATGTGTGGCTCCAAGTAGTCATGTGTTTGTGCATGCATGCATGTGTGTGCATGTTTCAATTGGCTCTTTTGACTGACTCAATTTTTTACGATTACGTAAAGCAGAGTTACCCATGGTTGAAGCAAAAACTGTACAACAAAAATCATGGGGAGGGAAAAAGCAAGGAACAAATAAAGTTAAATCAGATGCAGAGTTGCAGCAACTCCCTTTTAGACATCCCACAAAGGTGCGTAGCTCACATTTATTTTTACACACTTCACCAGAAAACAGCAGCTGCAACTTCTCATTCCTGATGGTAGCTTCGGGCAAAGAGGGGGCATAACGTGAGAAAGATGCACGATAAACAAACAAGCAGCAAGCCCCTTCCACACAGTGCAGAGTTCAAAACTTTCACTCCAGTTCTCAGACTCAAAGCCTAAAGGACTTGCAGCCAGTTGTGGGTGAATCTTAATGCTTTTTCCTGAATATCAAGTGTGAGTTAAGATAAATTTATGATCACTTAACTAAGAAAATATATTTCTGTCCCCAAACCTATATTCACTTTTTGTACTATATTCATTAGAAAGTCTCCTATGATGGAAAGCCTTTGTTTCCACCTGATTTATTTGGCTTAACCCATTATTGACTTTATTTTATTGGATTATATGGGAATATTTTGTCCCCTTGTAATAACAAAACAAACATGTATCATGAGAGGGTACATACACTTTGACTCCAGCTACCAGCCATCCCTCGCAAATATTCACTCTAGATAATTTCTCTGACAAGACAAGACTAGTAAATGCTATTTGAAGACTTCTCTTGATATTTCAAAGGCATATCAAACTCAAAATGTAAAAGTTTAATCACATGATGCATACTTCTTCCCAAAAGATCCCAGAAGCCTCCTCCCGGTTCAGTGAATGGGCTATCCGCATTCTAGCTCTAGAAAACTGGAAGATAAAAAATTTATATTTTCCTATCTCTACTAGCTCAAGTCCTTCATCCAGCCCACAGCTAAGAGTACTGATTTTTACCTCCTGACCATCTCTTACATCTATCCTTCACTCCCTTCCTCCACCATGTTTACTGTCACAGCTCCTAGTTGGTATCTCATATCCATTCTTATTTATATCTAATCCACTCTTTCTCCCAAAGTAAAACAATAATTTCAAGATGAAACTTGGATCATATTGCTCATCTACTTAAACGTTATTTGGCTTTGTTTTGTTTTTAATAGTAAATGGGCCCTCTGAGGAGTTCATCCAAAATGTTGATCAGGACTTTAACATGGCCTTGGGCTGGGTTCTCTACTCCAGCCTGTTCCCTGCGGTCTAACTATTCTTGCTTTTTTACAGTCCTTTAAATTAGATCTTTGCTTCTGCCACAGTGCTCTTGCAGAAGCTGGCTACTCAACCCAGAAAGCTAATTTCACCTTCAATTCTCTTTGCCTCATTAAAGTCTTGCTATCTTTTCTTTTTTTTTGATTAGTTATCCTTTATTTAGGGGAAGTCTTCTCTGACTTCTGCAAATGGGATCAAATATCCCTATCATAAACTTTGAACATTTTATATACCTGTCCTTAATGATTTTGCTAGAGTCACTAATAATGAAATATTTAGTGTCTTATTTGAGTAATTTGGCCTCCTTTACTACCTTTCTGAGGGAAGGGCTCATATAAACTTTTGGTTGTCCTTATATCACTAGGGTGTAACACTATTTCTTGCATCGAAGAGATTTCAATATCAAATGAATGGTTAAATGAATGAATGGGTAAATGACATATTCAGGGTGTGAGTAGTAAATAGGCACTGTGAGAAAGATCATACAAAATATCAGTAATTTCTCACATTACAATATCTGCACAGACAGAAAAATCCACATTACAGAAACGGCACCTATGAAGTCAGAGCATGTGGCTTCATGTTTGTGTTTCTTCTTGGTAACTTGGTGACCTTGAGCAAGGCTCTTGCAGTGCATGAGTATCAGTTTCTTCATCAATAAAACCAGGGAGAAATCCACCCACGGGGGGAGTATGAGAATTGTATGATATATGTTTGAATAGGCTTTGAAGGCTGTAAAACTCAGTAAATTTAGATTAAGAAGCTGAAGGGCTCTGGAGGCTTGTAGGAAACCGTAGAAAAGAAGGTGAGTACAACTTTGACCTCCCACGAAGGCCAGTGTTTTATGCAACATAGACATGCTCATGCATTCACCTGTTGTCTGTGGCTGCAGTTGAATAGTTGTGACAGAAACCGTGTGGCCCACAAACCCTAAAATATTTACTACCTGGTGCTTTATAGAAGTTTGCCAACTCCTGCTCTAGAATATTGTCATTATTACTGTCTCAGTGAATGACTTCTCAGTCCATGCAGTTACATAAGCCAGAAATGAGTCAGCTTGACCCTTGCCTCCACCCCACCCCCAATATCTAGTATCCCTCCTACCTATTACTTAAGAACCTTGGATTTTGTTTTCTAACCAAAACCCTTACCCTCATATAGTTCTTTACTTTTACAGATCATGCCATGTAATGACACAGGGTCTTGGGTTTTACTCCAACTCCTTCAGGAGGTAGGAAGAATGGAGACTATAATCCCCATCTTACCACCATGCTCCCCACTAGGAAGATTATCGATGTGAAATACAAATGTAAAGATGAGCCAAAGGATCATTTTATTCATTAGTTACTGAGTTTCATATGCCATGGTTTGTAAAGAGGAGAATGTTAAAGAACATACATTGTTGAGATGTCATGAGGATAAAATGGATAATATATGCAAAACACTTGGTCCAGTATCTGGCCTGTAGTAAGCATTTATTGATTATAATTGTTATTATTATACACATAATTGAAAAAAATTATAAAATAAATAATTTTAAGTAAAATTCATGAAAACTGGTCTTTTTAAATAGATAAATTATGCAGTGCTGAGTCCTGAAATACCTCCAAGAAGTAGTGTATGTGGTGTGTGTGTGCATGTGTGTTTAATACACAGCTAAGTTTTAAAAAAGGGAATCTGAAGCACTCAATTTATTCAAAAATAGGATACTAGAGTACAACAAATATAGGAGGGGAGAAAAAATAATTCGAGAAAAATCTTCTACAGTAACAATTTTGCACTAAAGGCTTAAAAATATCATACATTCCCTTTGCTTCTATAGCTATAGAACTTAGGCATAAAATTGTCTCCACCTTACAGAAAAATTTCTGTGAACAAATTCATCTTCTAGCAATGTTTTAATTCTCTTGCTCTATTTCTCTATTGAACTCTATAAATTGGACTTACTGTCTACTACGTATTTTTATAAAATTTCTCAAAGCCTCTTTGGATTGAGGCAGCTGATTAATTAATTAATTAATTTTATTCTAGAAATGCATGTGAGTGATTGAAACTGATAGTATCACTTGCTTTCTTCACCCATCAAAAGTCTACCCAATGATTAGAGGTATTGATTATACATCATCGTGAGTGTAATGCAACTGAACTGTATACTTAAAAATAGTTCAGTTGGTAAATTCCATATTGTGTATAGTTTACTTCTTCAATTAAAAAAAAGCATACCAACCTGCTGGTTTAATTAAGTAATACTCTGGCTATAAAATCCTTCATAGATCCCTCAGCTTAAAATTAATAAGTCCTTTTGTTTTGTTTTTGAAGTTTCCACATATAAGTGAAATCATGCGGTATTTTTCTTTCTCAACCAAGTTTTTTTTTTTTTAATAATCATTGATACACAATGAAGGTTTCACTTGAACAACACTGTGGTTTCAACATTCACCCGTATTGTCAAGTTCTTACCCCACCCCATTGCAGTCACCATCTATCAGTGTAGTAACATGCTATAGAGTCATTACTTGTCTTCTCCATGTTGTACTGCCTTCCCAGTGACCTGTGTATATTCTGAGTGCTAATTATAATGCCCCTCAATCCCGGTCTCCCTCCCCACCCTCCTCTTTGGTAACCACTTCTCAGGGTCTGTGAGTCTTCTTCCAGGCTTATTTCACTGAGCATATTACCCTCTAGATCCATCCATGTTGTTGCAAATGGCAGGATTTCATTCTTTTTTTTTATGCCTGAGTAATATTATATTGTGTGTAGATACCACATCTTCTTTACCCATTCATCTGATGGTGCATACTTAGGTTGTTTCTATATCTTGGCCAGCAGTGTTTTTCTGTATTAAAAAAATAATAATAATTAATCAGTCTTTCCTGTACACCCAGGCACTTGTTTGCTCTTCCATTGTAGAGCTTATTTCAATTCCATTCTTTCACAGTGTAGTCATATCCTCATAATGTTTTTTTATCCTCCTCTAGGCTATATGTATCTTGAGGACAGGCATGTACCAATCCATCATCTCTGTATCTCTCTCAAACCACTGAGCACATACCAACTGCTTTATAAATATTTGCTGAAGGCAGACAGGGAGGAATGGAGGAAGGTAAAGATGACGTGGATGCCTGTTCCAAAGTCATTAATGGCACAGCAGCAAGGAGGTGCCTTGATTTCCATTAGACAACAGTGTCCTCATAAGTTACTCTAAACAAATGACCCCCATTCAATTTTGGTTTCATCTGAAAAGTATCTATGCTGATATACATGTGCCCTCCTTCTTAACAAAAGAGTACTCTTGGGCTCTTAGATAGCAGTCCATACTCATCATTTTAGGAGTGACCACTCAATGCCAACAGACCTGAGAGGCAATATTACCAGGCAGAGCAGGCCAGAGTGACATGTGCCTTGGATGTTGCAGGCTGTCGATAGAGAATTGCTGTTCCACTCTGGCCACTTCCTGTTCTGGATGTAGGCCCAGTATTGCCAGAGCTTCTGATTTTCTTTAAGCTGGAAATAAGCTAAAAAATGTTAAAACAATATTTCAGGCCAAACAAAACATATCTTTGGGAAGTCTGTGACCTGATTCTAACCCTTCATACTATCATAAATACGTTTAAGAACAGCTATTGCATAAATTCCTGTAAGCATGGCCTTTTTGAATGGGGAGAATGAGTTCCTAATGCAAAAGACTATTTTTAGGATTCAATGATATAACATGTAAAAGTATCTAGCAGAGTATATGTTTCTGTATAGATGTTCAATACATTTTCTTTTCCTGCCTTTGTAATTGAGAGAAGAGGTTACTTGATTTACTGGGAAAACATGTGAAAAGGAAAAGGTGCACTATTTTGGACAAAAGATGCCATTTTATAACATCAAACTCCATACCAACCAAGTCAGTATGTTCCATGCATTGAGACTCTTTACCAGTATAGACTCTGTAGACTTGCTTTATTTAAATTGAAGTATAGTTGATATACAGTCTTATATTAGTTTCAAGTATACATGTAGTTCACCAGTTACCCACATTATTAAATTCTCACCCCCACTGGTGTAGCTACTATCTGTCAGCATAGGAAGATGTTACAGAATCATTGGCTATATTCTCCATGCTGTACTACCATCCCTGTGACCAACTTATATTATGACTGAGAATTTTGGTGCCCCTTTATCCCCTCCCCCCTCCTTCCTCACCCATCCAACACCTACCCCATGGTAATCACCAGTCACTTCTCAGTGTCTATGAGTAGACTCTGTAGACTTGTGTAAAACCAGATGAGGCTAACTTATAATTGGTAGTTGGATTTTTATATGAAAATGATATTTGGAACAGGTTTAAGAATGCTTAAATACAGATTTGCCTTTTTAATGTTAAAAACATTCTCTCATATTTTATTTGCACCATAAACTAATTTGTACATAATTTGTTGGACAAAATAAATCTTTGATCCAGTTTTTGTCTGAATTATTGTGGATTTTGCATTCAGTTCTATAGAGTTGCATACTATTTCCTATATTCTCTAAAGCAGCGACTAGGCCACATATTCCCAAGACCTGTCCCTTCTCAAATCATTAACAACTCTATTATAAATCATCAGTCATGGTCTGTGGGACAGCATCACCAAAGAAGGATACAACTGGACCATAAGTCTCAAGTTCAGGTTTATTTCTCTTTCAAATCTGGTTAAATGTGGGTAAATTATTTGCCTAAACAATTCATTTGCTGACATAACTCATTCCTCATTGGTGAAATCGGGAGGATAAGTACTATTCTCACAAGAATAGGTACTATTTTCACAAAGTTTGCAAAATTGTTATAGAAATTGCAAAGGGTTAAGCCAATACATATACTGTTTCAAGCAGGAGGGACAGCAAGTCACTGGGATGGGGGCTGCAACATAGTTTTGTTGGTGATAATGTCTTGACATGAGAATGAGAATCACTCTTTGTTCCATCTTTATTTCCATCTAGGAAACCCTCCAAGTGTCATAGGTTCCCTTGCCATATAACTTCATCCCTTCTATTATCTCCATACACATAACCAAAAGTAAAAGGGGAAATGCAATGCTGATGTTCTTGGCAGCAGCACAGTAAGAACTAGTGCTCACTGAGCATTTCCTGTGTCCTAGGTATGAGGTTAAGTGCTAGACACACATTGAATCAACCCGTCAATACTTGAACCATCCCTGTGTGATAAAAACTATGATGCCTGGTTAACAAATGAAGAATATGGCTATTAACATTGGAGAACATCACTCCAGGTCATTCACTAACACACGGTCAGGGTATGACTCCCACCCTGGTCACACCAACCATGACCATGTCACTGAGAGAGCAGCATGAAATACAGTGTTCCCAGGAAGTCAATTTCCCAGACACCTGAGATAAAGGCTTGAAGTGACAGTTATTTTGGGGAGAAGAACTCACTTTTTTTTCACCATTCTGAGTATGGCCTTTGCTATGCAGATAGCATTGAAATATTCCCCCCACCCCTTTTTTTGTTTGATGAAGGGACCTTGGAGATTATCTAGTCTAACTGTCTAAATCTTCAGATGACATGACTGACACAAAGCTCCTTTGGATGTGATCTAAATCAGCAATGCCCTGAAGGGTGACAGTGATGGGTAGGAACTCCCCTGAACTAAATGACAACATATCACTGTGGTCTATTTCATCCTATGTAGCTTTACTTCTTGTTTTTTCTTGGTTTGCTTTCTTTCCTCTTACTTCCAGCTTTCTCTGGTGACAAAGAAAGTGCCTTTTAGTACATATGGTACCCCTTTCATACCTTGGACTGTTTTCCTTGGAATTTGCTAACAGTTAGAAAACCAGATAATTCTGTAGGACTGGGTGTCAAATAAATTCTGAGCAAGGAACCTAGGAAGAGCTCTTATGGGTGAAGTGCATAAGACATAATTTGATGCAACCTCCATTTTGGCTTTCCTGATGGCTATCAGTTGTAATATGGATAATTTTAATTTGTCAGAGAAATGAATGCCATATAAGAGGAGTTAAGTAGTTTGAGAGATACACATCTCAAAAGAAGGCATAAGTCAGACCTCCAAATGAATCTGTTCCCTCTTCTAGGTCCCCTGTAGAGATCCTTAGGGCTAGCCAACTCCACCTGCTTCCTTTACATTGCTCTCCCCTGTCTTTTTCATAAACATAGTCAAATCATCCTTCACCCTTTCGCTTCAGTTGTCATTTTCCAGCTGGAAAACAGCAAATTTGATCATTCGAACAGAAACAGCGTCTGTTGCTAACCCCTCAAGCTGGTATACTGGTTTCTTTTCTTGCAGCCAAACATTCAGTAACATGTGTTTATATGTATATCTTTTCCTTTATATTAGTAATAAGTGGGTCATTAAGGGCTGTATAATGAGAGAATGCAGTTTTCTGGCCTGATAAGTCCCTGAGCTTCATTACCAAATTCATCTTACATGTCAGCCATTAAATAGCATGGCATTTTCCCCTTTCATCCATGCAGTATCATTTAATTTCATCTAAATGGAGTTTTCCCTATGGCCATAATCATCATCATCTTCATCGCCACTACCATCAAGAAGCATTTACAACCTGCTGCAATGCATATGGTACTATATTCGCTATGGTTCTACACAGCTCCGTCGAGATGGCTTTCCCCATGTGAGGCCACAAAATACAAGGTGATTACTGAAAACAGTGAGATTTGAGTTCAAGTCCAGACCTACCACTGAATAGCTGAGCTAGCTGGAACACAGCATGTTCCTTCCCTGGGTCATGCCTCATCTGAAAACAAGACAGATAAATTGCATTATTTCTGAGATACTGTCACACTACGATGTCAGGTCCTCTCCAAGATTCAACTGCAGTCACCTTAAGTAGGAAGAAGGCCAGCAAAGGAGAGAAATGGTCTGAAACTTTAAACAAGTGGCTTTAAATATCCAGGTAATTAATATACCTCTGGATCTCATATCAGAGTTGTCTATGCTGAACTTTGTTTCTTTCCTTGCCCTCAACCTGGTTTCTCTGTGTTCTCAGCACCTTCTGCCACCCTATTCCACTCTCTGTTTCTGACCTTGACTCTCTTCCTATTTTCTCCACCTCCTGGCCTTCTTATCTGGTTGACAGCCCATACCAGGCCCTCAGCCTCTGTTCTTTTACTCCTCCCAGCCACACCTGAGCTGTGTCTCAACTAGAATATTAGCCTCAAATGGTTCTAAGAAGGAAATCCTGAGCCCCCTGGTTCTCTAATCTGGGGACTATGTCTGATCCTCTTGAAAGAGGGCTGGGATAGAACCCAAGGGCAGGCCATCAAGGAGTACCCTCAAAACTGAGGACTGAGGCTCATGATATAGGAAATTACTCTGGGCAGAGAACCAGAGGGAATGGGAAAGAGCCCCAGATGATTTCAAAGGAGATAAAGGATGAAATTCTGAAATGCAGTCAAATATAGATGGTGGTCATGGAGACAGAAAAGGAAGCAAAACCCCCCAGTCGTGCCTGGGCTGGGCTGGATACACACAGGAACAAAGGCAAGGTGAGCTGTAGTGGGGGTAGGGGAGGGTTTAATGAGATCCAGAGACATGTTCTGTGATTTACAGCCTTGAAATGTGCCCATGCATCAAGACAACCATCACATCCCCTACCAACCTATGTACTAATTAAGCTGAGTCAAAGGCATAAAAATCAGATGGGTAGGTCTGATATATAAGCAGTAACCAAATATTCCCTCTAAAAACCATAGTTATTTGTCCTGGCTGTTCATGACTTTGCTCTAAGTGCCTGACTTGTATATTTTCTCATGGCATCTTCCAAACTACCTTTTTTGTTATTATGCTAAAATATGCATAACAAAATCTACCATTTTAATCATTTTTAAGTACACAATACGCCATCTCAATACCTACCACCCTTCTGGTTTTGCCTTCTTCACTGTTCAGTTGAGCCCCAGAGGAAGTAGCAGCTTACACATTGAGGATCCTATTGTACAAAATTCGTATTGTTTCTTTAAATAGTGGAAATGCACTGTGTTTGTTGAGATGCTTACATTATATGAGGACTTCAGGAATTGAAGCCAAATGAAGGAAGAGAAGATTCATGCCATTCATTTCACATTTACCTGGGGAAATAGTCACTGAGTGAAATGGCAGATAAAATCACTTTTGAAATTTGAATTATTTTTCTCTCCCCTTTCTCTTTCTACAGTTGCATAGTGCTGAATTGCTGAATTCTTGTACACTGATTGTATAGAATATAACTTCTTCCTCCTTATAAGTATAAGGCATGATGAAGTTAAGGAATTTGCCCAAATTCACAAAGCCTTGTAAGCAATTGAATTTATGCCTGTAAGTACTCAACCATTGCCAGTCAATGGCTATCTCAAGCTGATTAGACTTTTTTCAATATTAATATTTTTTCCTTTTCTTTTTAAAATGGCTTATTATTGACTATGAAAGCTCATAAGAGGCACTTTTGAGGGTTAGTCTAAAATTTTGCATCCATTTTCCCCAAACTATACAATATGTATATCTCTGGACTCAAGGGGCCAATTGTGAGTTAGTTTCAAATACCTTGGCGCACCTAAATCTTCCTGCTCCTTTCCTATCCCCCTCCACCTGTAATCTCTGCACTCTTTGACCTCCCCGCAAGGAGCATGACTGTCTTAAATGCAGAGTTTTCCTTTCCACTAAACAATGAACATTTTTTAACCCTGATCCTATTTCAGAGATGGTATCAAATCAGCCTTCTTAGTGAGCTCATTTACCACCTCAAGTGAGAAGCAGCCTACAAGGATGTCAACTGCAAGTAGACACCATTGATTGGAAGTTGGGAGACAGAACTTTCATGAATGATTTAGGACTGTCGACCAGTTTTACTTATTTGAACTAGCAGAAGGGAAGGTCAGTTCAAAACCATACAAAAAAAAAAGCTAGATAAGGGAATATTTTTGAGAAATATTGTTCTCCGACCCCCAAATACCCATGGTAATTTAAGTGTGTCTCAGAGTTTATCCATTCATCGTATTGCTGACTAAAGGCTCTTCAGGACCTGCTCTGAGGAACAGATGAGACTAGTTTCTAATTAACATAATTATTATAAGTAAATGTAGCTTATTCAAATGCTTAAAAACAATGTTTTTCTAAGCAGTCGTGTTTACACCACTAATTTGCATTTCTTGTAAGAAAAGAGTATGCTGAGGAAAGGTAAATTTTAGCCAAGAGTAATGTAGTCTCCTTTCTGCATCATAATTAACTTGAGCCCAGTGAAGATTAGCCTTGGTCCAAGTTTCAATTACTTTAAGACCAAAGTAATACAAATAAAAAAACATATGATTAATTGAATAGTGAAATTGACTTTCATAAAATAATTACTTTTTTCTGAAGGAAAATTAAAAGAAAGGTGGTTCATGGCATGGTATGTATAAAATACATAGAATAAATGATTAAAAAAGTAAAACTCTTCTCTCCATAGCAAAAATCCTCTTAAGCCAAAATGAGAAAATATATGAAAAAGTTTAAGGATGTTCATTATTTTTCCATTTAGGGAAGTTCTCCCTTTCATATTACTTATTCTATTTTCAAATGCCATGCTCCACACACAAATGTGATTTTCACTGATGTTCTTCAACTCTGTCAGGCTACCCAACCCCCTTCTCTTCCTTCCTAAATTTAATTAAAACCAGCATTTGAAAGAACCCTATTTACATAACACAAAGAAAAACAATTTTTTAAAAGCCCACATTAATCATGAGCTTTAGAGAAAGTCACCATAAATAGGACACATCCAGCCAAGCGACAAGCTCCAGCCACTTAAGAAAAATATGTCTTTCCAGCCACAGGGTACCAGGGTTACTGAAGAACATAGCTCTTTTGTTCCACAAATTCCTCATTTTCATATGAAGTTGAAATACTTACCCTGATCTAGGATAATGCATATTCAAAGTTGTCTCATCTACCCATTTAATCTAGTGAAAGCAGTTTTATTTTATGGTATTGCCAGGAATAGAGAAAGAAAAATCGACTCCCTCTATGTACCAGGCAAAATATTCAGCACTCTGAGGACATTATTCTTTCAGTACTCCTAGCAGCTCAATGAGGTTGCCCAGGTTTCAACCTTGAGGTTAAACTTTCAGCCCAAATAAGCCCTACTGTCCCACAGTTTCCTACTTTCTTGCCCACAAAGATGCAGGGACAAATTTATAATCAGACATCCACTGTCTCCTGTATTACACACATACTTCTTTGGTGGCTATTTCATTTCAACCATTCCACTAAGAAACACTGTGATCAAAATGAATGGAGAAGCATGGAAAGATTGCCAATGGCAGAAACCTCAAATGCATGACCAAAATGGAAAGAGAGTGCAGACTGATCAAGAATATTACAGAAGGCTGTTTTATGAGCAAAGATCAGATATCCGTGATCAAAGAATTTATCTAATCAACCCCTGTCCCAATTTACTTCAAATGTAAAAAGGTAATAACAGGGCCTATACTGCCCACCCCTCCAAAAAAAATTGAGACAGAATTGTCATAGACAACTATGTTTATCAAAGATAAAGTATAAATCACTGAATTTTTATTGTCAGCCAGCCCCTTGTAGAAGATTTTGTATATATTGTCTTATTTAATCTGCTCCACAAATAGGTAAGATGAATATTCTTATCTTCATTTTATAGCTAAAGAATTTAAAGCAAAGAGAGTTTAATTCTTTGACCAAAGTTACACAGCTGATAGACGGTAGAGCCAGGATTTTAATCTTACTTGTCTAATTAACCAGCTTTGTCTGTTTCCATTTCTCCATTCACACCTGCTCTTCCTTTCTGACCAGCAGTGCTCCTGAACAGAATGGCTATGGCCGTGTCACCATGGAGCTATGCCCTGTGAAGTGGATTCCCTGGCCTGAATTCTGTCGCTGGCTCTCCCCTATGATCCAGTTTACTCTGTCTCCTAAAATGCCATGAATATATTGTCAGCTTCTTTGATACCTTACTAGATAGAAACTCCCAAAGAGCAGGGTTTATTTATTTATTTAGGGATTGTTTTGTCTTCTGCTGCATCCCAAGCACTGGGAACTGTGTCCAGCCTGTGGTAGGTGCTCAGTACATTTTACTGAATGGACACAGTGAATGAACTTCTGTTCCGGCCTGTGCTCCATGAAAGCTGTTGTTTCTGATCACTTTACTGCAATGTGGACTCAGCTATATAGTCATGACCCATGGCCTTGGCCAGATGAGTTGGAAAACACCTGTGATCACTATTCCCTGGAGAATACAGAGACACCAGCAGTATGAGGGAGTAGTGAGGGAGAAGTCCTCACTAAATTACAACAGAATCTGTGTGGTTGAAGACCAGGCTGCTTGCCTTTATGTGTCCTTCCACCCAGCTTCGTGGATTCCTGGGGTTTCTTCATGACCCTTTGGGGACACAGGGTGGAGGTATGTCAGTCACACGCTCGGCTTGCTTTCCTACTTCACCCAATCCCAAGTCCCATACTTACTTTTTATCACATTATTTTTGGACATATGTGTCAAAGTCAGGTTCTTCTTTGCCAGAAGTTATCTATTTCGCATTTCCAAAGTCCATTCCTGCGCGGTGGTGGTGGGGGGGGGGTGGTATACTCTGTAGGTTTCCCAGTGAAGACTGAGTTGTTCTGTGACTTGTTTTTAGAGGCTTTTTAAATCCTCTTTAACCACTGAAAATCAACAGACAGTCAGTTTCTGAACAGGCAACCTTGTGAAGCAGCAAGTTCCAGAATCACAGAATCACAGCTGGCTGATGGCTGAGTCTGCACCACTCACCTGACAGCCTGGGATACCTGGGTCTGAACGGAAAACAAAGGGGGAGCAGAAAATGACTTCTTGCCAGAGCTGCTTTATCTTTTCTCCTGTGTTTAGTGATTTGCCCTGGAGATGTATCATCACTGTGAACTCCAAAACCACAGCCTCTGGCCGGTCTTGCACCTTACTCTGAACAGTGCCATAAGCCAGAATCAGTTGTCCTGCTATGTCCAATAACTACTGTAAAATAATTGAAAAGTACCTTATTTGATGCAGGCCTAAACTATATCAGTAACTTAGTCATTGTGTCTGTGATGTCCTGCACTCTTGGTTTCTGAATCAGGTAAGCTCTTCCCTCATTAGCCTCCTGCTTTCCCTCTTTATAATCTTCCCTACAAATTCCATCAACTTTGTTCTGAATGTTTAAAAGGATTGAGATTCCAAATTTAAGACTGTACTTGTTAATATTCATCAGCAGCCTTTAGGGACCAAATTCACAGTGGTATACAAGCCTCCCAGGGTTGGATGTTATCAAAGATTTATACATATAAGTTAGGAGGCCGAGATGCTGCCATGTGTTAAGCCACATACATTCTGCTTCATAAAAGCATTATATAATTAATTTGGGGCTCTAAGATACACTAGACCTGAATTCCTTTTCTTATGACCCCTGAACCTTAACAATGACAAATTATGAAATCTTTGGGGAGCAGCTAAATATCTGGAACCCTGAACCTCCCCAAGCCTCCTTCTAAAACTTAGTCCATTATTTCTAATTCCAGCCCCATATTGATCTCCTCTAAGCTTCCTTCTCCCAGCTGTCAGCCAGCCAGCCACAAAGTGCCAAACCTGTCAGACATGAAATCTCTCCTATCAGTCCTGTGAGAGGGTCCCTTGTCATTTGTTTTCAGACATACACTTTGTATTTGATTGTTCCACATTTATCAGTTTGCCACACACATGTGTTGGCAGTGAATAGTGGCAGTAAAAAGATCAAAGCAACTCAAGTAAAGACAGGCTGATCAGACATAAATAAACTCAATCATATGTCCATGTGTTTGGTTTTTCCTAACAACATGCCATATAGACTTACCATTTCCAGTTTGGAAAGCACAATTTATAAGCAAAAGCATATGAATAGCTAGTGCTTAATATGAAGCTTGGCACTCAATAGATGTTGAAGAAAAATACTCAATTCATTAATTTATGAATGTGAAAATATTTGACCAATTTTATAGCCCACTAGGACCAAAGTTGCATACTATATGTCCAAAGAAGTGACCTCCAAAGTTGTTTTAACTGGACCCCTCCAACACAGGAAATGTTTGAGCATGAAGCACTATATGTATGACTGTACATAATGCATAATGTATCCATGTTCTTTATAAAGCTTATGCAGAGTAACTTAAATAGAATGTAATTTTTGTTAAATATATAAGAAGAAATTCTAAATAGAAATTCTAATAGTGGAGCCAATATATTAATTGTCTTAAATAGATGGAATTTCATACCAATGATATAATCTCAAAATGAAGTCATTTTTGGAATTTTCAAATCAATGGAAGAGAAATGCATCAAAAATCTAAAGGATCAAATTGACTAAACATGTGATAATTTTTTTTGGACTGTTTTAAAGCCAGAATTTATATTATGAGGATGCCTGGATTCTAGACATTTGCCTCTGACTAATAATAAAATAATATTGTGATATCTTAACTTAGGAAAGACTGGGAAACTGGTCATTTTCTTTCTTTCTAGCTGGTTCATCTCTTTAAATCACTGATTTATTTAAGAAGCAGTAAAAGTAAAACTTCTTTTTCTCAATTCAATGTTTTCCTAATATAAGTCAAACTAGTTTGGTCTTCCTTTAAATACGGTAGAATTCATGGAAAACAGGAGTACACAGAGGAAGTGAGATGTCAAAAAGGGAGGAAATTGTTGTATGTCAGAGGCTGCCTACTATCAATCAGTTCAAAAGCTAAACCTCTCAAGGGTCTATTGACCCAAATAGGTCAGAACTCCACTGACTATTAGAGCCAGAGCACTCCAGGTCATCTGGTCCAGCAGCCTCTTTCTATAGCTGGAGGAACCAAATTCCCAAGCGGTTAATCAACACAGTTAGTGGAAACACTGGGATTAGAACCCACATGCCTGATTCTCAGTCTAATACCCTATGCCATGTTGCCTGAGCAGTGATTTGCTAAAAAGTTTTCTGTCATTACAATTTTTTTTTAATGCAGGCACTTTTCCAAGTACTTCATTAGTTTTATTATTCCAACTTAGATTACATTTTTATTTTTTTCTTTGCAGGTTTTTATTTATTTTTCTACTTTATTGAGGTATAATTGATAAATAAAATTGTAAGATATTTAAAGTGTACAACATATTGATCTCACAAGTGTATATGTTGTGAAAGGATTCTTGCCATAGGGTTAACTCACATATCAAGTTAGGTTGCATTATTATCTGCTCTTACAGAGATAAACCTAGGTATGGATCAGTTAAGTAACTTGTCTAATATCACGCCAACTGAAAAAGCCCGGACAGGTATTATCTCATCATTTTACTCTCAGGAAAAGAAATTTCCAAATTATGACCAAGTCAAAATTGATATGGCAATCAGTTGTCAGAATAGCTATTTTCATTGGCTAAGATGTTTCAGAGTTACTCCTATTCCTTTCTGAATAAGTATTCTTCATTTATTCAGCAAGCAATTCTGGGGCCTTTGTGTACCAGCAACAGGGCCAGGAGCTGGGGACTCAGAGTGGGGGATGCTGTCACTCTGTATGGCAGAAGCTAAGGGTGCGATCACAGGGGTGATCAAGCAGGCCAGGGATAAGCACAGTGTGGGGCCCCACATGTGCTGTTGTAGTCCGGTGACTTTGCACTAGAGTCCAGAGCAAGCTGATACCATCAAGCAACAGTGAGACTGATCCCATCTCTCCTTTCCTCTTCACCATTACTAGGAGAAGCTATGGTGGTGCTGGAGCAGGCACAGGTGAAATGTTGGCAGCACCAGAGAGATTCAGACAGACATATTTACTACCACGATGGTTCCCTCTGAAAAAGACAGGCACAGGGTTTCCTCTGGTGGGAACAGAATGTCCTCTGATCTACTTCATCTTATAATGAGGGTTTGAGATACCTTATACTTTAAGAAACCATCTACTCACAGATCAGTGCCAAAAATTCTATCACTAGTTTTTAACTATTGACCTTAAAGCTGATATAATGTTTGACGTGAAGTGAGGGTTGAGTGTTCCTTCATTAGCTAGTTATCAATTCCTTAATTTGAATTTAAGAAGTATGAAACCATTTCTCAGAAGGATGTTAGCTTTCCCTTGGTCCCTGGGACCCCAGAGTGAGAAGAACATGGAGAGATAAGTGAGAAGAATGTGGAATAGAGAAAATAAGGCACCAATAAACTCTCATGGCTCATGAAAAATTTGGCTTGGGACCACTCAGAGTAGTGACATGATGGAGACATCTTTATTGAGAGGGAGACAACGCATTTCCGAAAACGAGAAAGTTTGTGAGAACAGTTGTCTGTAACAGTGGGGTAGCACAGCAGAACACCTTTCAAAATGTGCCTTTTTCTGAAGTTGTTGAATATGTACATGATTGCTCTTATTTACCCCCAAAACTACTGCAGAGGGGACCAGAAAATCTGAGGGTTGATCATGGCTTTAATTATTACTCCAAACCATTCATCTTATAGTTAAGAAAATGAGAACTCATGCCAACTGAGTGACTTGCCTGTCTCCAGACTGTGAAATCAATGCTCTTCCATGGCATCAGGCTGCCTTCCAGAAAATCAGCCATATAACTAACATGTATGGCTTTGGGAGAGATGGATAGGGGTGAGTAAGAAAGGTCCTTCCATTCACTGAATCTCTCAAGACCTACAAAAAAGGAACTAGTAGCTTTCTTTCACTCTTAAGAATACTGAGACCCAGAGAGATTAAGTATCTGTTCAAGTTCACAGTACAGCCAATAAGTAATAGGCTGAGATGAATATGAACTTGGCAAGTTCTGTCCAAAGGCCATGCTCTATCTGCTCTACTGTACTGCTTCTGATAATGGCCCTTTGGTTTTCCCATCCATTAATTTGGGAAACATTTTCCTTTCTCAATCACATCTTTAACTGGAGTTGAGTGGAATTTATGTCTTTATTTTATTTGATCATTATCCAATAGATAATTAGCCTCTGTTTTTGAGCAGGCTTGGCTAAAGCACTTACATATGTTTTTTGTGTTCTCCTCAACACACCAAAAAGTTTGTAAAAATTTAATAATATTTAAAAATTTCATGCCTCATGATGACCCTGCTGATGGTGCTCATTCACTACATCCAGCTACAGCACCTACTGGAACTGCAGGTGGTGAGAAATCCTAGCAGGTACAGTGCTAAGACAATGACTAAAGGATATAGGGTGCCCTCGTGGAATCAAAGTTCCAAAATCTGAGGGTGACCCCATCACTGAAATCCTACTACTTCCCCTTCCAATGTCACACTTGGCTGTGTGACACTCTCAGCCAGGACTTGGCTGTCACAATCTGGGTCTGAGCAATAAATAATCATGGTATACATGATCTCTTCTGTCTAGTACACTCAGAAAGATTAAAGAACATCAAGACCCCTACACTATACTCCACCTTCAGCAAAGCATTCAGAACATTAAAAAGAAGCTAAATCATCATTTACCTCAAGCAAATTTCATAACCGACTTCAACAATGATACTGATAAACAAGGTCCAAATATTGAATGAGCGCTTGTCCAAATATCTTATTGTGTCAGAATGAGTTAAGCCTTTCCCCAGTGTTTAATGCAGAAAATACCAAAAATTAAAATACATTCCCCTTCCCTCAACCAACCAAAAAGTAGTTTTGAAACTGTTTCTTTTGTTCCCAGCACTGATGGCAGTAGCTCAGGGGCCAATGGAAGAGGCTGAGGAAGTGGAGTTTCGTAGTACCCCTAAAGAGGGCAGCTTCACCTGTATTTATATTTGATCTACATAAAAACTTTCTTTGAAAAATAAATATGGGAGGAAGGAGGGAGAAATAGGCGAGCACAGAGGATTTTTTAAAGCAGTAAAACTGTATGATACTAGGATACTGGGGACATGTCATTGTTCATTTGTCTAAACCTATGGAATGTATGACACCAAGAGTGCCTGATGTAAACTGTGGACTCTGGGTGATAACAATATGTCAACATAAGCAACAACGTAGGTTTCTCATTGAAACACTCTGGTGGGGGATAGTAACAATGGTGGAGGGTAGGGATATGTGTGGGGGGCAGAGAGGATAAGGGAAATCTCTGTTTTCCCTTCAATTTTGCCATAAACCTAAAGCTGCTCTGAAAATTAAAATCTGTAAATTTAAAAACCCCATAAATATGAAAACTCCTAACAGTGTTTTGGAGACTTCATCCCTTATGCAGCTAAACTGCACTTTTCTCCAGAGTCTCATCGTTAATGCACTTAGCACTGTCCTGTATTCATGTCCCTTATGAGCAAGCAGATGTTGGGCTGGCATATGGTGCCCACTCATAAATTTCTCTAACCTTTCCCTGGTGTATAAGTCATGGGCAATGATGGGTTCCAGTGACTGGCCTTCTTAGCTCTCCCCAGGGAGCTCTGGAGCACTGGACCTGTTTGTTCACCTCGGGTGGGTAATCCAGTGCTGTGGGCATCCATCCACTGACAGCAGGCCCAGGTGGAGGCAGCGAGAGGCCAGCAGGCTGGAGCCGGCTCCAAGAGCTGCACCCAGCATCCCACCCGGGAAAGCCAAGGCTGCAGAAGTTGTTGGTCCTGCACAGCCTGCAGTGGTGACCGGAGGAGCTGAGCCAAAAGATTCATCTGCATGGGGTACTCAGACCCGAGCTGCACAGAGGAAATGGGATGAACGGCAGAAGGCAGGTACCAATTAACAGACCCTGATGCAGGTTTGCACAAAGTAGACTGTGGAATACCCAGAGGTGTCCATGAAGATTGAAGGAAGGGAGGCCGCTCCTGACACACTCATCTACCCTTTTCCTTCCGAGGATTGTAATGGCAAGTGGTCTGATTGCCTAGGATTCTGCATATGCACATATTTGCCTTAGTCTTCTCTCTTGATCCATACTGCAAACAACTTGAGAGCACAAACCACATCCTCTAAAACTTCCCTTCCTTCTCAAGCACCCAGTGTAAGCCTGGGCACATACTATATACTCTACATCATTTGGAGACTAAATGACAGATTGAAGGCCCCCACCATGGATTTTTCTCACATCATCAGCAGCAGCTAATACTGATGTTACACTCCATTGTGTTTATACAGTCATGGTGCATAATTTGCTTTCATGCACATTGCCTAATTTGATAGAATTTTATGCCTGTTTTACAGAAAATAACAATAAAACCATTGCTTAAATGATAGACCAAAAGCTGTGGAGATTTTAAATGGGAAAGGATAGAATTCACGTTTCCCAACTTATATTTTAGTTGTAGCTGGAATTAGTCTGAACTTTAATTTCAGAGTAAGATAGTTGTGTTTCCTTTCAAAAGGAATTTCAGGCAGATAAGAAATTATGGTTATGTGTTTTAGAGGAAGGGTAGTGTTATAAACACTCTTGAAATTATGTTTAACTGTAAATGTGGAGCCCTGTCTACCCCTCTCTTCTTCCATTTGTCCACGGTGTTACGTGCCTCTTCTGCACTGGAAGTTGACCCTGTGTGGTGCAATGAGGAGACTGTCTAGTAGTGGAGAGCTAAAAGGTGTACATGTAAATATCATAGCTGTGTTACATGCTAGAATAGTCTGTACAATCAATGAGATCAAGAAGGAAAATGCCTCCAACTCTGACTGACCAATGGGGAAAAGGCTTCACAGACGAGTGACATTAGGCCAAATCTTGCAGGATGAAGGAGCATGAAATAGAGTTACAGGCCAAGGAACAGCATGAGCCAGAGGTGGGACATGAAAGAACATGGCATTTTTGATGAACTGGGTTTTATCTCCACTCTTTACTTTGATCTTTTCTATCTTTATCTGTCAATTCTTCCTAGGACTCGGTCAGTCAACAAACATTTATTAGGCATTACTTTATGCCATATATTGCCATTCCTCTATTCCCCACCCCAATTTCTCTTCACCTCACACGTGCAACTGCAATACTTTTCTGCAGTAGACCACAGCCTCTTGTCATTCAGTGAGCACATGTTAATGTATACTTATCTGAGAGGCACTCTGTTGGGTGCCATAAAACTGCATAAAGAAGTTACCCTGCTTTCAAGGAGTTTGTATTCTTATGGGGGAGACAAGACAGGTATAAAAATAAATATAATTTATGGCATAATGTGAGTGCTGCATGAGAGGTATAAAATGAATTACACACATTTGCATAGTGTAGTAGAACTCAGCTATGATATGGTTCATTAGTACATGTGTTTGAAAATACCATTAATCAACTCTTGATGCAGATAGAAATAATGAGTGAATCAATTAGAAGAAGCCCTTTTTTTCCAGATGAAGCCTAGATAGGAGAACTAAGACCCAGGTTTCAAGTTCAGCATCATCTCTGATGGCTTCACAGCTCTCCTCTAGATCCAAGACAATGGGATTGTGGCAACTGACACTGAAAGAGGAAGCCGAGATTTAGGGTTAGAATCAAGCAAGTCACTATCAAAAGCAGGGTCAAAGTAGTGTGTGGAACTTTTCCTATAGTGTCACACACAGAAGGTGGGAGGAAAGCTGCAGAACAGACCTCCAGCCGTCATGTAAGGGCAGGTAAGAGCATTGAGCTGCAGAGGACCTGGAACACAAATTCATTTAATGCACACTTGCATCTCCCCATGCATGCTCATGATGCAGTTACCTTCTTTACTTGACTTCTTTTCTGGGATCTAAGTTTATATATCTTCTCACTCAACCCCTCCCCTCTCCTGGATAACTAGTTCAATATTCCTAAGATTTGAGTCATCTTCCATCCCTCTAAACCTGCTCTCTTTATTCTCTAATTCTTCTGTTACCTGTTACTATCTAGTTATAAAGTGAGAAACCCAAGAGGCATTCTTGCACTGCCTTCTCCCTCTTCACCTGTGGCCAGACTAGCACCAAATGATGTAAATGCACCGCTGAGTTACCTTTTAATTCCGTTCACTTTTTTGCCATCTCTGTGGCCCCCCACCTCTGGTCTAGGATGACTGAATTACTATAGCTGCCTCCTGAGGGTTTCCCAACAGCCACTCCTACTGCACCACAGTCTGTTTCCCACACAGCTCTCAGAGTGATCTTTGTAAAATGGAAATATGACTATATTACTCCCCTGGTTATGACAGTTCCATTGCTTCAAGACTAAAACCAAAATCATTAGCGTGACCTAAAGTGTCTTGCTTTATCTAACAACCTGACTCACTAGTCTCTTTAGCCATCTTTCTCCCCAAACTTCCTGCAATAGAACCACAGTAGCCTTCCTTTGATATCATGTAGGCCATGCTCCCTCCTGGTGCAAGGCACCAGCACTCACTGGTCCCTGAGGCTGACATGGTTACCTGCTCCCTCCTGTGACTACTTCCTGTGACTCCTGCTATACCCCCACCTATCTGTGACATCTTAGCTCAAGTCTCACTTCTTTAGAAATGCTTCCTTTACTTCTGTTTTGATGTTCTGACATCAAACATGCAAACATGGCTGAGATAACATTCTAAACTAGGACAAGAAAGTGATAGATTTTTGGAAGATTCTGTTTTAAACCCTCCAATAATGAATCTAAAAAGACCCAAACTCTTAAAAATGGAAACTCAAAAATAAAAGCTGAAGTGGTATAACTCACCCTAGATAGGTAAGGAGGTTCTGAGTGTCACTGGTGACCAGCCTTCTGTGAATTCCTAAACTGGAAAAGCAAGGCTTAAAGAAGAATGGGGGCAGATGCTGAGGAAGGCACAGACCGGAGCAAAGTTCTGTGCGCACATTCAGCTTGGACACCCTCCAGGGTCACCGCAGAATTTCAAGGAGAGAAGCTCAAAAGAAGATCAGCATTCATCAGTGGCCAAGTTTGAAAAGTCACCACAGTCACCATCTAATGAGGCTGTGCAGTCTACATCTCCAAGAAAGAAACAAAACATCTCCATTAGCTGGTGACAGGCACCCCTGGGCAGTTCTGGAACCAAGGTTTTGTTGATTGCTGACACTTGAGAGAGAGTAGTGACTCCTATTATAAAAAGAACTAGATTTTTTTTTAAAAGATGCAACTTGGTAACTAATTTTTGTCTCTCCCTGCCAGTGTAACCGTTTGAATGTTAATTTAATTTTACAGAATATCATTTATGTAAATGTAATTAGAAGGGAAACATGATCTGGAGATGCACAGCACCAAAGAAAATTTATTACTCCGAGGGGTATTGCTCTAATCATTCAACTGCAATATTGAGTTTCCCCAGATTTAATCTAAAAGCAATAAATTACAAAAGGCTAATGCCCTGCCCAACAGCAAGCTGTCGTGAACCCAAGTTTCAGGGAGGGAAACCAGGAAGAGGGAGAGGGAAATAAAGCCCAAACTTTGTTTCAGCAACAGGCTAACATCAGCTTCATGTTTCCTGACATAAAATTCCGCAGAGACAACACAGCTAGGGAAAAATAAAAAGCTTCATTTCCTAAACGAGAGTAAAATGGTGACGTCCAACCTCCTACTGCTTTTCCCTCCAGAAATCTAACCAGAGCTCTTGACTTGCTGCTAAACATTATTATAAATGTTCGAAGTTCAGGGCTCCATACTCCTCAACAACAGAGAAAGAGAGAAATCCAGCCAGAATAAAACAGGCTTGTTTTCTCACCTTACGTCTGGGCTGTTCTTTTGCAGAGAAGAGAAAAAGACACAGCCTGATTAATGACACGGTCCATCTTGCATTCCACTAGATGCCTGCTGCAAAGCCAGCTCTCCCAGGGCACCTTGCCAACACTGAAAAGCCAAGTGTGTTCAAAGGAAATGTTCTTCAGCCTCCTCTCCTCTTCATGCTGAGGGAGGAGATGTAAGTGGAAGAACCTGGGGTTGGAGGTGGTCTTCCTATTGCATGAGTCGCATAACCTGAACTTGAACATGACTGAGATGACCTGGTCCTTTAAATATGCCCAACAGTTGCTACCAATTGGAAAAGAAAAAAAAAAAAACTCAACAACCTGGCTCCACAAAAGAAACATTTGGTGAGGTGTTTAAAAATGCCATTGCCGGGATCTCACCACCGTGATTCCGTTAGGACTCCTGTGGTTCAGTCTCAGGCAATGGCATCTTTGCAAAGCTCTCCAACCCTGGTGATTTTAATGGGCAGCCCATAATGGGAAGGACAGTCCTGGAGAAAAATTGACAACATGCAGTGAAGTGCCTGTGTTCAATAGGTCACCATGTCACAGAATCAGCCAAGTGGATCAGGATTTCTTGGACAAGACAAATTGAAGGAGAAATATGGAGGATAGAGTCAATTGCAACTGGCCAGGTAGGCAGCAGTAATTATCAAGTAAAATTATATTATTTCAATGTGATTTTGAAACCCAAATTTAAAAAAATCCTTTTGTTGTTGTTACTATTTTCTTTATCTAGCAAGGAATATGTTAAATAGTACAAGCTATCTGATCTTTTGCAAGTCAAAGAGTTTGAGCACTATAATCAGAATGCATTTCTGATGAAAAAAGAAAAAGTCAAATCCTAAAAGAAATTTTACATTTCTTTCATTATCCAGAAACATCTTGGCTCTATTTGTTTGGTTAATTTAATTGGGTTTTCTTGTTTGTTTTCTCTGTTCTTTGCTTTTGTCCTGGAATTCTATGCATTGGTTGGGCTGTTTAGTTCAGAGAAGAGTGTGCTATCCAAGACAAATGGTATTTTCAGAGTTCAAAGACAGAAGGAGGCCATGACTCTATCAGTATTTCCCAATTTTTTGTGTGTAATTAGTGGTATATGAAAATTTTTTTTTTTTATTTTAGCTATTTTGTATTTATTCAATGTTTAGTAGAAGAAATGCAAGTAACACTTCAAACCTGTGCTTTGATGGAAATAATTTCTTAGGGTGGGGACTAAGTGAAATTTGACTTGATTTATATCATTTTAGTAAAGCATAGTAAAAGGGTTCTCTAGTATGAATGGCAAAATTCATGAAAATTGCACATAAATAAAATTTGTCTATATATGTCCTGATTAAATAGCAGGAGAGAAAGATTAATTATAACCCAAATAATTGAGCATTCAGTATGTCCATTAAGTTTCCTCTACCAGCACCACAGACTCCCCATCTTGGACACATAAGCACACAGTTCACTATTTGGTTGGATTTGACTTTATCCTCCTCTAATCCCAAAATCAGTTTAGTGAGGGAACTTTAGTAGGATTCCTCAAAAGACAAAGTATCTGTCAGTATTCTGAAGTATTTAAATAAAAGAAAAAGGCAATCCCTTCATGCCCACGGGGTCCAGCACTCACTTCACAGAAGAATCAGCCCCAGACCTCAATCAACGACTGACACAGGCTGTCCGGGAATCAATACCTTTTGGCCACAGAAAAAGTCATACTTGAGAGAGAGGCAAAAATCGCTCACTTCTGATTCCATTTCTTAGCACTAAGTCTCTGCTGATACTGTTACTCTTTAGTTGCACTTACTAAACAAAACATGTTGATGGGCCAGATAGAATGAACTTACCCATAAGTCATCTAACAAAGCATCCTTTCTGACCTGGAGGCTGGTGCTTGAGTCTCTTCTTTTCTGTTAGTGAGTTCCCTTTTTCTGTCTTACCACCATTATACCTCACTTCTCACTAAACATTTTGGTCCAAAGCAAATATCTCAAGAGTGTTAAATGATTCATTATCCCAGCCCCCATATATTATATTACAAATTTACTCAGTGAATTATCTTTTTCACTTTGCACATATTTAATTATTAGCAGTTTCTCTCTTAGGAGTCAACCAAACTGCATTGAGATGAGGTAGCCTGTCTTTACCTTCTTGTTGCAAAAGTACTAAAGAATTTCACCACAAATAAGCAAAACAGAACAAAATAAATAATAAAAAACTGGTGTTAGCCATGTCATGAGGCAATCATAAAAGGTTTCAGAAACCCATTTGGGATTTAACAACTCACAGAGAAGAACTTAACAGTTTTCCTAATTTGTTTGGTTCACGTATCAGGTCGCAGCTAAAAATACAATGTCCTCAATGTCACCAACCAATGACACCAAACAATGTCACCAAACAATTACCAACAAATAAAAATTTCTATTGAAAATTTTAGAAGTCACTCATTCCTAGCAATAAGTACACATGATATTCTCAAAGTTGATCAAATATTCCCAATTCTTATAAATTTCCAAGTAATTATATGACTGAGATAAAATAAAAAATTGAGATATTATTTAGATAATAAAGCAACACAGACCATGTAGTCTAGGAAATAGGAGCAGTACTTTCTCACCTGCCCACCTTTTTATTCCATTACAGTTATTTGCCTACATTGTCTAAACTTTGGTCTCAAACCCTCAATTCATTTAAGCCCATTGAGAAACAGCCTTTGTTGAATAACATATCAATTTTCCCCATCAATTTCTGAAGAGGAAAAACAAATTGTTGTAGCCTAATAATAACATAAAGAAAAAAATGTAGGCTTTAGATCGGTCCTAGAATTAAGTTAGGACAATTGAGAGCTAAAAAAAAAAAAAATCAAGGTACTACAAATGGCAAACATAATAGAAATAGACTTGGTTGCTTAAATCCTTTTTGGAATAATGAAGGATCAGCATGAATACATCCATCCATACTTATAAACATACAGAGAGGTTCAATAGATTTCCCAAGTTTACACACCTAGCAAATAATGGTGATCGGAGGACCAAGGAAATGCATTCACCCAAAAACCAAAAGTAATTGAAAAGTTTGAACAGACAATCACAGAGGGTGGCATTTGGTCAGATCTTTACATGAAAAAGGCTAGCTATATGAAGATCTAGGGATAGAGCATTTTAACCTAAAGAAGCTTCAAATGGAAGGATCTGAGGTGGGAAGAGGCTGGAGTTGAATAAGAGAGAAACCAGATGGGCTGGAGCAAGCCTCGGTATCAACACCATTATTGTTCACTTGCATTATAGCACCAGGGATTGGTAATGACCACGTCCTCCAGAAAGCACAGGTGACTCCTTTTCATTCCAAAAGGAAAGACCTTTTGATTCCTTGGCATTTCCATCATTAGGGTGTAAGGTAATTACTAGCTGGCTAACATTTGAGCAGGATTGATAGATACCATTTAAGGTCATTTTGTGGCTTATACTTTCCACCCCAGGAAATATGCCAAGGTCAGCAGGTTATAGGGCAAATAAATGCCAGTATATGTCAGAATATTTTATTCTTCTTGCATTCCTCTGGCTTTCTTATTTCTGATACTGGAGCCAGCATGGGAAGCTGGTAATATAACCCCTAGCTTGGTGCTACACATATAAGCACTTATTAAGCATTTATTAATACTTAGTGACTGAATCAGGGTAATAGTAGGTATTTGAAGCATCTGAAAGATTTGTCCAACTTTACTATCAGAAATGAAGAATCTTATTCTAAAATTTTTGGTTCCAAAAATATGTTTATTTTATAAACTCTATTGTCCTTTTTGTTGTGATGGTTCTTTTATTATTGAAATATGATTAACATACAAAAAAGCTTTACATATTTAATGTATAATCTTGGTGAGTTTAAAGATAGGTATATACCAGTGAAACTGTCACCCTCTACAATACCATAAACTTAGCTGTCACCTCTAAAATTTCATCCTTCCTTCCTTTTTGTTTTTGATAATCATAAGTGGATGTATCATCTTCTCAAAAGATGAAATTAATAAAACAAGTTGTATTTGGGGAGATCGGTTGGGTGGAGTTTCTGTGGAAATCAAATAGCTACTTTGGTAGCTTTTTTTCCTTCTATCAAGTATCATATACAGACCTAATCTTAAAAGTATCAATTATCTAGTAGATACAGTCCTAAATCTCAAAATATGGAAAAAAGCAAATTAGAAAATATTCTACATCATGATCGATATGAGAAATGTGTTCAATTCAGAACCATAAGGAAGTTTATTCAAACTCTCTACAACCTAAAAATTCTGCTTGGATTTCTAGAGTTCATTTTACTGGAGGTCGGGAAGCCCAGGTCTAATAAAAAGTTAAAATAATTCTAAAATTTAAGCATCATCGTTAGAGTCTAATCATTCTCTGTGAGGATATAAAGGTAGCCAAAGGGGAATGCATTTGACCCAGGTCTAACAGTTATTTACTAAAACTTGCTCCAAACACTGCTGTTTTTATTATCCAAGGGCCTTCCTATAGGAAAGCTATTTATTACAATTCCTTAATTATTCATTCCAGCAAAGTTTATAATTATAAACCTGCCACTAATGACAAGGCAATATGTAATTCCTTAGGATTCTCATTTTTTATCTGATGTTAATTAATGCCCACTTATAAACTGTGACTTAACCATAAAATCCAGTTGGTGCTTGAATTTACTCTTTCATGTTCATTGAAAAACTAGAAGAAATCTGCTCCAAGGCACCCAGTATTTCCAATGTGCTAGTTCTATTAACATTTGGATAAACAACAGGTTTATTTCTTGGTATAAACGAAATGAATTCCCTCCATGAGTAATATTTGGGGCAAGGCATCAGCTGAGAGTTTGAAGGGGGAGGGGGATATGAATCATCCTTTTTCTTCTCTCTAAGAGGCAGCTTTCTGTCAAGATTTCAACATTTTAAAATGTTGACAAGCATGTACACTCAAAGATGCACTTTTTGCCTGGTTCATTATGTAAATTATATTCATGTAATGCATCACTTGGGTATTCAGGTGCAAGCCCGTGGTGTCTAATACATGTCCTCCTTGTCAGGAGCGACAGCACTGTACATTTTCAGTAAAGATAACCAAGCAGGGGAAAGAAAAAAGAACTACTATTTTCAATCAGAACTATAGAAAGTACTCTTAGTCCAGAAAAGATGTGATGCCAGGCTAAGGCTGTAAAATACATCTCTGACCTTATTATCCAGGCTCCTGTGTTAAATATAGTGGCTGTAATAGAATTTGTATGCCCTAGTTTCTGACAGGTTGAATGTTGCTTAGTGATCCAGGAGTGGAAAATGGCTGTCTGCATTCAAAGGAGATCATAGATTACAGACATTTCCTGGATATTGCAACCAGAGGATGCTGTTACAATGGCTCACAAAAAAAAGAGAGACAGCCTCTTAATGCCTGTAATTGGAAGGGAGCTGTATTCGTTATCTATTCCTGTGTTATGAATTACTCCAAAACTATTTCTTTATCTCAAAACTATTTACTTATCTATGAGTCGGGAATCTGGGTGACTTAGCTGGTTCCTCTGATTCAGGGTCTCTCACAGCCTGCAATCAAGGGGTCAGCCAGGACTGTAGTCATCTCAGGACTCAACAGGGGAAGGATCCCATCAGTTGGATTAGAAGCAAGTGACTAGGCTTGCTTCATGCCAGGGGACAAGAATACACAAGGGTGTGAATACCAGAAGGTAGGATCACTGGGAACCATTTTCTGAAATCTTCCTACTGAAAGAATCAAGGTCTCCAAGGTTCCCCAAACAGCCCTCTCCCAGGATGACATACCTATCATGGATCCAGTGAAATCTACAAGCCAACAAAGTGAGATGGTACCACCTGGAATCTCCTCACATGCTAGGCTGACTAGCAGGAAATTTAATGGTGTTATTCACAAGAAGGACATGGCATCGTGCAAAAAGGAAACTTGTTTTCAATTCCAAATACAAGCAGAAAACCATTATTTCTGGAAAAAATAGATTTTAATGCCCTTTTACTTCTTTCATGTCTCCAATACAAACAAGGCCTATTCCAGAAGTCCAGAGAAGAAGCTTAATCATGCAATAGAGAAGGCAGGCACACAGGGTGGCTGAGAGAGCTAGGGTGCTGCAGCAGCCTGGAGCCAGCCACTGGCGGCGCACACAGCATAATGAATGGAAGCAAAGACCCCAATTAAAATCATTTGATTCATATTCTACTCTTCCCAAGGGCCAAAGTAAGGCCAACACCTAAGAGGAAAGCCACTGAAACCAGAAGCAGACTTTACCCAACCAAGTCACACAGATGATGCATATTAGGGGCCATACGCGGCAAATAAAAGAGAACGTGGAACAGTCCGGGAACACTCCTTTGGCTGTCACGAAACCTAAACAGTGAAAATCTGAAAGATTGTCACCAACGTCATCTGTGCAGTTGCTACATTCTGTCAAGAGGTGGGCAGGATTTTCTGATGAATGACCTTGAGCTCTCCCTGGCTTGCCTGATGGTGACCCAAGGGGCACTGATGGCTTTCTGCTTTGGGGGAAGGTGTGAGGCTACCACTTTCCATGGGTGCAGGAGGGACGACACTCAACTCACTTCCCAAGTGACCAAAAACTCTTAAGATTTCCAGGTGCTGGACATCTGTGTTTCCTCAAAACAGCTGTAAAACTTAGAACAATGCAAGCCCCATATGCTTATCCCCCCTCTAGTCTGTTATTATATTGTCTTATAAAATGAGACCTTGATTAGTTTGGTAGGAAGACGTCTAAAATGGCTCCCAGTGATCCTGCCTCCTGGCTTTCATACCCTTGTGCATTCCCGTCCCTTTGCAGCAAGGCCTGAGGTTCCTTCAAGGGAGGACTAGCCTCAAGGAACGTTCAGGGGCCCCCTGCCAAAGCCCACTGCCCTGAAGGATGAGTAGAGAACAGCAGATTCCCATGCCTGCTGTCTCTTCTGCCCCTGACATCCTGCTCTAGGATGAAGTTGCTGGGCTCCACCCTGAGAATTTTGTACTAAATAAGTGGATATGTATCAATATTTATAGACAATATCACATTTTTTCATTATAGAGTGAGTCTCACTCATTTTGTTGTTCTTGCCTTTATTTTATACAGCCAAATTTAAAGAACCAGCAAAATATCATAATAAATATATGGGCTCAGGGCTCAGCATGGAAACTGAGAATGAATGGTCCAGTGCTCAGAAAGGACAACACCCATGAAGTCATGCATTTCATAAAATGCCATCTTGACCAGACTTATTTCGGCCTAGTGCCTAGTGTAGAACACTGAAATTTCATCATTAGTTATTTATTGATTTAGTTCTTTTTTTAGTCATTAAAACTTGAAAGTTGTCTTTGCCTGGGTTAAAAAGGAAGCAAAATTTAAGAAAATGGCCATGTGCGAGCTGTTTATTTGGGGGCATGGTCCCAGGAAACCAGAGTGAGATGGGGGACGAGAGAGAGCCCATGCACGGCCACCATGTGGGTGACTGGTTGTTCAGTCTTGGGGGATCATCTTGTTGCCAGGCTGCCCCACCTGGAGTGGTCTCTCCTGCTGGCTAGGTGAAACTTCAACCTGCACACTGGAGGGAGAGCTTGTAACCTTGATCAGGAAAGAATCTGAGAACAGGTGTAACAAGTGCAGGTAAGAAAGGAATCATTAGAGTGAGAGTAGTAGCAAGTCTCAGAGTTGTATAGTGTCAGGAAAAATGACCCTTCTTGCAGTCATACAGGTGGCAGAAAGCAAGGAAGAACAGAGGGACCAAAGGAAAGCTCACCAAACTCCTGGTCAGCATAGGGTAAATCCCTTGCCACCTCCTAAAGCCAGGGTCACCTGAGGTCCAATGCCCACTTGAACTGCCCAGCATGGGTACTATGTACCTACCACCCCAGAATATGGGAGACCTGTGAAGCCTTGGCTGGACTGAGTTTTATGTTCTGAGAGCTTTCCAAAGCAAGGAAAGGAGACTTTTGTGTAGGCTGCTAAGGCGCATGATCGCACAGCTGCATTTCCAACAGGGGCACCCAGGTGACAGGAGAGTGCAAGCCCTGCCTCCTCAGGTTCCCACAGCTGCTTCCCTGCTCATAGGAAATCAAACAGAGAGAAAAGGCTTGCCCTAAGGGTGAGTAGGTTGAGTGATACAGCAAAGTGACAGAGACACTTACCACTGGTGGTGGATGTTGACAAGTTCTTGTCTTTGCTGAGAAAAAGAATTCAGAGACAACAGACTTTGCAATAGCAACTTTCCTGCGTAGCAAGGAAAAGCTTTATTTAAGCAGAGTACTCACTGAAATGGAGAGAGTGGGCAACCTCAGAGAGGAGGCGTGCTTGAAGGGTTTAGAGTTTGGGGTTTTAGGGGGTCTTTTGGGTAGGGGTTGGTATAAGACATGATGTGTACAGGTGGTAATACCTTTGAAGTTTTGTCTTAAGAGTTATTCAGGTGACTGTGTTGATCCAGATCTCAGCATTCTTTACCTACATAGGTTCATTTATACTCCAGTGGTCTGTCTTTCCTCCTGTTTACAATGTTCCTTAATTGATTAAGACTGGAAGAAGAGAAGAACAGCATATAGATAGTTAAGGAGTAAGCTGCAGTATTTTCACAGGTGAAGTAGACTTTACCACAGCATGACCCTTGTCCTGTTTCCCTGCTCTACTTTAATGTGAGAAGCAGAATGAAATGTATCTCAAAATGTCCCAGAGTAGAAAGGGAGTCAAAGGAAGAAGTATATAAAGCATATCCCTTGACTTCCAGTCCCCACTGGTAAACATTTCTGCCAATCTGGAATCAATTCCTCCCTCTTCTAGGTTGCACATGCTTCAGCTCCAAATGACTTCCTAAAGCAACGAGTGCAGTGGTACCAAAAGAGCAGCTTTGTGTCTGCCAGATGCATGAGATACACAGCATTGTACCTACTGGAAACTGGTTGGAACCTGTGTAGAAATATTGTTTGCAAGGGTGGCTAACATAGGGTGTAGGTGTGGCTTAAGAGATCAGAAAAGGTGTTTCAGAGCTGTCTAATGAAAAGGTTTTCTGATGGAAAACCCTTGCAGAGAGGCCGTCAACCCTCAGAGGGTAAACACCTCCAGTACTTAGTAGCTTGTTTCTCAGTGTAAATTAAGAGAGAGCACCAAAGCTATGAGACCTAAGAAATCATCTTCAGAAGGGACAATTTGGCTTGTAGATTTCACTAGGTGCCATAAGATATTGTTCAGTGTAGCGGAGAGATATTTGGGGCCCCTAAGAGGCCTCACTTCCTTTGGTAGGATGCTTTGTAAAATGGCCCCCCAAACTCCCATCTCTTGCAATTCTCATAATTCTTGTAAATCCCATCTCCTGGAATCTTCTAGAATTCATGTAATCTTTTTGTTTGTAGTCTGGACCTAATAACTTGCTTCTAATGCAACATAAAAGCCATCAGGACATTGATGGCCAAAATTATTTCATTTATAATTTATTTTAGGCCTGACCCTTTGAGAATATAAGCTCTAGGAAGGCACAATTTGGCCAACAGTCATACAATCAGTCATGAGGAAGTGTTTGGGACACAATAAATGATCAGTTGGCACTTGTTGAATGAATACAATTGAGTGAGAAAGGGAAGGAATGAGGAAGTAATGGTCAGTCAATCAAGGAAAGATCAAACCTGATTTTTGAGATGCAGCAGGATTAAACAGGATTTCTCCCAATAACCACTGTGAGAACTTATTAAGGTCCCACATTACACAGATCATGAGATGAGTATTCAGGAAAACTGTTGTCTCTTTTGCTAAACTCCTTTGAGTCTTCTTTTCTTTTTTCATTTTTTCTGTCAGATGCTAATAATCTTTATTGTATAAAGATGTGCCAAACCAGTACGTTTGTACATAAAAGTGCTTTGTATATTCACAAAGCACTGAACAAATGTTTGTAATTTTTGTCACCTCCCAGCCTATTCCTCTTCTTTGAGTAAGAGCCATAGGGGAAACTCCGAAGTCCTAGGAACCATCTTTGGTGGTCCTCACCTTCCAAATGAAATAATTTGGCTTTGCTCCTAAACCAGGGTAAAATCAAGGTACAAATGGAGACAAAACAAAGGGGAAGAAATATGGACAGAGGCAAATATAACACCCTGCCATGAGGATTCACCATGAAGATTTTAAATGTTGCCAGGAGCTGAGTATGTGATAACTTCTCATGTGACACTTTTACTGACCAATTTCTTTGTGTTATAATTGGACAGAGACTGAGAGAGAACAGGAGAACCTTTTAACCCAAGCTCTAGAATGTCTTTTCTTGCTTAAGATTTCATGTTCTTCTGTGATTCCCAGTGACTCATTCCAGCTCCAGGTGTGATTTTCTTTTTTCCAGTTTTCACTGAAATCATACCTGTAAGAAGGAAAACAGATCTGTAGAACTGAAATGCTTGAAGAGAGCTGTTAGCTTAATGTCTTAGGAGTTCCTTGAACAGCAGTAGGAAGAAGGCAGCTCATTTTGGAGTAGAATTAAGAATAGGAGGTATGGGAGGATTGGAAAAGGTCAGCAATCTCCTTTGAGTCCCTGTCCTTCAAAGACATTCATGAGGCTTTGAATAGTAGGATGATATCTGCTGTTCAATTATTGAAATATAGCTGTACTGCTTGGTAAGGACATGCTACCAGCTGAGGGTCTACATCCTGCCTCAGACACCCTGGGCCCTCCCCTAGAAGTTTACCTTGCTGGACAGCCCACAATCCAGCAGTTAGGTGGTTAATGCCTGACTCAGCCTGGCACCTCTGGGACCCTGCCCTAGTGGTATGGCCTGCTTTTGAACTTGTACCAGTTGCTCAGGGTACACTACACCTCTGTTAAAGATGTCTAATGTTACTCTTGTCTTGGCACTATTCTATACTTCCTCTCTATCCTAGTTCCCAGTCTCTGAACATAGGTACACACACACATACATATGTACATGCACACAAGTCCACAAACACACAGAGTGCAAATGCACACATACCTGTGGGTACATGCATGATACACAAACATACGCTCCTGCACACAGACACATGCACAGATTCACACATGCGTGCATATCTACACTCACTTTGCCCCAGCTTCACCACCTCCCTCCTGCTCTTCATTCTGTTAGCATTTGACCCTCACACTAGGGCTCAGCTCCTGAGCCTGACCTTGGGTGTATGGCAGAGCCAGCAAAGGGTGACCCACTCCACTGAGTATTAACCCCTACACCAAATTATTCCAATATTCCTGGAAATAGATAACATTTGCAAACTGTTCATTTTCTGATGCATGCCAAAATATTTGTAAACCTCACTTTTCTCATATGCAAAATGATAACTAATCATATCTAGCTCACAAGTTTGTTACGAGGAATTCATGAGACAATGTAGATAAAGGATTAGCAAGGCTAGATGTAGTAATTACAATAAATGGTAGCTATTGCTATTGTGGTATTGATTATTATTTTTATCATTAGGTGTTTGAGTTTTGAATTCCCATATACTTTCAGTTAACCCATGACATTATCAAAATGGTGTCTATCATAAAGGACAAAGATTATAAGGAAATGTGTCTTCACTTATTTTTTTTTCTCAGTTTTGTTTTATCTTAATTTGAAAAGAAAGGAGAGGCAAGTATTCTTAGAAGTTTGGGGTTAAATTTAAATTAACTAAGCAGCTGGCACTCATAGGAAACAAAAACAAGCTAATGACCTTTAAAATATACCCCTTTGTGATGTTATATTTTAATTAATTCTCAACTAGCATTGAAATAACTCCAAGAGTTTCAATAAGGAGGAGCAAGTTTCAAGGTATAGCCTCCTTTCTGAAAGGTCAGCACAGATTTTTCTTGGACCTCTTTGTGCAACACAAGGGGCATGTAAGACACCTATTACACTTCCAGGGAGGACATCATGAAAGTCTAAACTACATCCAAAGTGTGTTTCACTCCTAATAATTAGAGCTGGATGAACAGCTAGAAAAAAAAACGAACCTGCTCAAACTAACTGATCTAACACAGCTCTAACTGACCTAATGCAGTTTTCCAAAGAATAATTGATATTATATAATCATAACTGCCAGTTTATGTCACAAAAGTAACATTTGACACTTTCTTGCTGACCAGCCTAACATCATCAATTAAAACATCACTTGTGTAATGACATTTCACCAGTCAGTTTAACATCATAAATTATGACATCACCTCTTTTATGAAACCAGAAGATCAAAGAAAGGCAATTGGGAGGACAGCCCTACTGAAAACTAGGATTTGTCTATGATTTGTGCTGGCGGAATCTTTTATGCTCTAATCATGTTGCAGATAATTTTTAGTTAGTAAATAAATAAATAAACCTCATCACATCATAGTGGAATCCATAAGAATGAATAGTACATTTTTCCAGTTTCCCTTAGTTATGGTTTAACATCCCTGGGTAGTGATAACAGGATTTTATTTCACAACTGAACTGTGAGATGGCTATTCTTGGAAGTCCCTGGAAAATAGGAAATGAGAAGGAAAAACTGAGTTTGGGCCTAAATTTGGAATAGTATATTTGTGTCTCACCAAACCCATTTAAAAATAATTTGTATGTCAGAAAGGTTGCATATTACCTGTAGGACTTCTAAAGGATAACGACTTGTTTTTCACCTGAGGCTCATAAGTATATGCTACAGAAAATGTAGATGGGAAATACATCTTGTAAGATGGAAGGCCCTGATACCAGAGAAGGAACATTCATTTTGTCCATCTAAAACACTGGACTTTAAGCCAGAAAAGAGTTGTTTCCCAAACCATTTATTGAGCATCTGCTGGGCCAATTGCCACACACATAAGGAAACTGAGTCTAAGAGAAAGGAAAGAAATAGGACTTCAGTTCTGTGATCTTGCCATGATTAAGCATGAAAAATGCCAGGCATGGCCTCTCATTTATAATAGCTACTAAACCAGTGTGTGTCACCTTCCTCCATTTTTTATTTTAAAATGTAGTAGTGTCTGAATCCATGCTTTTCAAGAAAGTCATCAGTAGACTCCTTTCAAGTCAATCATGTAATTATGTATAGGTATCACAAAAATTTGTGAAAAGATTTTTCACTCTTTGTGCCGTACGGCTGAGCAGGGAAAACTATAGGCTGAGCAGGGAAAACTATAGGAATAAGGACATTCCTGACTTCCACTAGCATTTGTTTTTGTGCCATGCTAGAGTCACATACCTCTTTCCACACTAACCTATACCTAAAATAAAAAGAAAGTGCTACCAAAACAAAAATAAAATAAAATTCCAGCAGGCAAATCGTATTAGAACTCTGAGTTCTGCTTGGTAGCAGGGTGTTTAGTTCTTAAGTCCAATATTTATATTGATTGCATTAATGGGATTTCCCACATTGGCCAATGGTAAAACAAAGAAACAACAAAAAGAAAGGCAAAACAAAAAAGTTACTGTAGTTGAATATTTTAACTACTTTGATTGCATAAAATTTAAAAAGTCTGCTTTACCTTGAATTTGATTAACTGTGACAGGCAAGTTCAGGCCTTGACTGCCATTGGGCAAAGTCCCAGGATACAAAGGCACAAGGCATTTGTTCAATGACTGAAGACCAAAATGTACCAGAAGTTCAGGTTATCTTGGGATGAGCCTTGGTGGATGCCTCACCCTGACAAGGGAAATGTTTAGTATTTTTCCCAAGGCTTACAAAGATAAAGCACATGATTTTGTGTCATTAAAGGTCTTTTATTTATTGCTTCTGAACTTGTAGTCATATTATGAAATTTGTTTGTTGATTCTTGAAGGAAAGATGAACACCTTGAGAACATCTTTGGGTTAAATAAGATAAAAATTAGTCTGCTACTGACTTAAAAAGTTACTGTTATTGAAAATGAGTAGTTTCCATTTATAATTAAACAAACCAACACTTCTCATACAAATTGTGGATGGAGGGACAAGGTTATTGACTTTGTAGAATTTGTACTTTAGAGGATTCATTGGAACTGATGTTTGAGAGTTGTTTAGGAAGTTTTGATAATGAATGAATTCAACAGAAGACTTCAGAGGCAGTACAAATTCCAGTTTCCAAGTAATTTTATGTAAGTTGAGGCATATTTGATTACACACTGGAACATGAATAAATCTTTGGATGTTTTCTTTAAAGATCAGAGTTTTGGAAAAGGAAGTATCACAGAAATTAGAAGAATTTGAAAAGCTCTGAATGCATTTGCTTTTTTCTTCAATGAGCAAAGCATGAATGTGTTAATCAAATGCTGGCACAGGGATGTGTCGGTTGCCATGAAAAGAGTTTCTAACTAACAGTAAAATTTTAAGCAAATCCATGTAAATCGTCAGAGCATATCTTAGTCATTCTATAGAGGGCTATGATGTACTTAGTCTCATTTCTCAACTTTTTTTTCAAAAGTTTTTGCGATGAATATTTATGCCTAGACTTCATTGACTGACTGAATTTCCAGTCTATTGGAATTATGCATCCCCATAGTGCACCCAAGAAAGGTGAGCAGTTAGAGGTGAGGAAAGAGATTTCCTGACCTTTTAAAAATAGCAAGCTACACTGGATTAAGTACAGCCTGAGTGGGGTTACTTGTGGGTTGTGGAGTGTAATTACCTCAAAATTATCTCAGTGAAACAATTAGTGTGCAATAGATTCAGTGCCAGATCTGCCATTGTTCTGAACTTTGGTTAAAGCATCTCACTCCATCCTGAAATTGGACAATTTATAATTCTTATGGTAGGTGCTAGGGAGGGACTCCACGTATTCCTGCTTCTGAGTGCAGACTTATTTAAAGCTGGGGCTTGTCAAATGAGTCGTAGGTGCAAAGGTGCTAGACTTGATGTGGTGAAGGTATTTCCTTGGTGACAGAGCATTCACCAGACAAGGTTTCCAAGCCATCAAATGCCAGACAATATTGAAGCCCACTTGCATTGCCATCTTCAAGAGCTCAGGCTGAAAGCACTGGACTTTTGGCTCATAGTCAACCACAGCTGGTTCTTTTAACACTGAATTTTTGGCAAAAGGAACTCAAACTTGAACACACTGCAAAAGTATACACTTTTGGAAGTATTTCCATGTCCTCTTTGCATTTTTACAAAACTACCTCAAGTGGAAGAAGCAATTTTATTTCATCTCATTTATGGTTCTGACAAAATTTAGAAGGTATTTCTTAGGCTAAGCTACCATCTAAATCTCAAGGATGGGTTAGTCATAGGCAGGGTGTTGTCATGGCTGTTGTTTAAAGGAAAGTTTTAATTTTCCTTTAGAGAAACTTAGAAGCAGCTATTTTTTATACAGTTAAGTACAAAGTATGTGAAAAATCACAGGGAATGGGATTATTTTTCCAAAATTATTTTCCAAAATTTTTTTTCTAAATTGATTACATACTCGATAGCTTTGTGGTGTGTGTGCAGTTAGCATAAAGTGACAGTACCAAGGGAAATCAGATTTATACTTGATAAGAGCAACCATTTCTTTTACCCAGTAAAAGGAGAACAGCTTTTGTCTTAAGCAGTAAATAGATACATGCTGATACATAAAAAAGAGCTACTTATTCTGCAATTTGAATGGAAATAGTAATAACAAAAAAAGATCACCCAAAAAGATATTTGAACAATTGTAAATGTTTATAGTTCTTGAATAAAAAAGAGCATACCATTATAAAATACATTTTTCTTTGTTTTTACTATCTATACCAGTATAGTGAATAAAACAACCTGAATATATTACAAAGTAAGCAAGGGTAGGGAAGAACAGTGGCTTAAATGAACATTATTTACTGGGAAAGCCACTTGTTGATGCTTACTAAATACCAAGTATGGTGTTAAGAATTTCATATATCTTAACCCAGGAATTTATTTTATACAGCCATCTTTCCAAGTGAGTAATACTATCCCAATTCCTAGATGAGATGTCAAGATACTCAGAGAAATCAAGATACTCAGAAACGCCACACAGTGAAACAGTAATAGCACTAAAGCGTGACCTTAGGTCTGATTCCAAAGTTACAACATCTTTTCACTACTTCATTTAGTGAGCAGCTTTCTGTTAGCCTTTTCTGACATGTTCTGTTAACATTCTTTATAAGAGTGCTATAACTTTGAGCCTATACCAAAGAAAAAGTGGAAGATACTGATAAAATTTAAGTGTTATTCATGAGAAGAGAGAAATGATTGTATCATATTTTTGGGGGGAAAATGGTCATATTTGTAGGCTTAATTAGCCTTAATGTTTAATCTATTAATTATTGAGACTAACTGAATGTGACTCAAGCATTAGTCTGAAGTTTTCTCAATTTTTTCTTTGCTTTCATGCAAGACTGCCTTAAGTGAAGGGTGCAGCTTTGCTTCCTTTTTTTGTTTGTTTCTGACAAAATTTAAATAAGATTTCTCAGGCTAAGCTATTGTCTAATGAAACACAAAGATCAATGGCATACTGATATGCAATTGCAATCTTTATACATTGTTGCTTTACTGTTAGATAAGACTTTGGCTTGTTTTTAAAAGTTATGAATTTTCCCACAAATTTTTCTGCTTTTTTAAAAAATTGTATAGCAACACAGTGTGATAGAAAGTATGGGAACTCGAAGCAAAAGAGACTCTATTGGCCCTGGTTTATGCCCATTTTAGCTGGGTTGGCCCCTTGGTGGCTCCAGGCCTCCCTTCTCCCCCCTGTCATCAGGATGACCTACAACACCTTGTTCAACTCTAAGTTCTATCACCGCTAGAAAATTTGATTTTTGGAAACTGTATTTGTGCATCTATATAACCCAAAATGTTTTCATAAATTATAACTGAAAGCCTAACTACTTAAGATTAGACTCTTTTTCATTATGCAGTCTATTACTATTATTTTGATTCTTTAATGAACTTTAATGAGATGTACTACTTAAATTCAGCACCAGTTTGTGAATGTTTCCAGAATGATTTTTATTTAGACAAACTGAATTAGGAACATCTACTCAGCCCAGTGCTCTTCTGTAACAAGCATTGCTTTAAAAAAGTCATTTCAAGACTTTTCTGAGGTTGGCAGGCTCATTATGTTGATATTATAAGTCCCACCTACATGAGGAATTAAAACACATCTTCTCAATATGAGATGTTGACACTTCTTCAGTTCCCAACTTCTAAATAACTTCAGATTTCATTTTGTTTAGAGTCACTTTCTGGTGATCTCACCCAGTCTTATTTATGCCATTTATAATGCTGATGATTCCCACATTTTTGTCTCTAGACCAAACCTTTCTCCTGACCTTAAACTGCCTCATTGACATCTGTCTACTAGACAGACTTCTTTACTTGTATGCTGGTTATGGGTTGAATCATCCCCCTAAAAAGACATGTGGAAGTACAAACCCCCAGTACCTTAGGATGTGACCTTATTTGGAAATAGAATCTTTACGAAGGTAATCAAGTTAAAATGAGGTCATTAGGGTTGATTCTAATCCAATATGACTGTTATCCTCATGCAAAGGGAAAATTTAGGCAGAGATGGATACACAAAGATGATGTAAAGACAAACAAGGAAAAGACAACTATGTGATTTGAATGATGCATCTACAAGCCAAGGAACATGAAGGATCATTGGCATACACCAGAAGCTAGAAGAGGCAATGAAGGATTTCCTCTTAGGGCCGTCACAGAGAGTATGCCACAGCCTTGGGTTCAGACTTCTGGCCTCTAGATCTGTGAGACAATACATTTCTTTTGTTTTGAGCCACCCTGTTTTTTTTTTTTTGTACTTCATATAGCAGCCTTGGAAAACTAATAGGTGCCTAAGAAGCATGTCCAGCCTTAAGTCCCAGGTAGGGCTCCTGCCCCCCACCTCTTTCTTGCTGTTTTCCCCTTATCTGCTAAAGGGAACTCTATTTTACCAGGTTTTTGGACAGAACGCCACAAAGCCATTCTTGATTCCTATTTTCCTCTCATTCTTCTCATAAAATCTAACCTCAAAATACAGATACCAGAATCTAAGATACCATCAATTGTGATGTACTTGACTACAGTATTCATCTGTTAAGAAAAACTCTGACAATCTTATGACTCAATGGTATTGAATAGAATTTTTATTTTATACTTATTTAAAGATCTCCAGACTCATGTAGATTTTTTTAATATCCTCCTTGTCATACAGCAAAAAGAAAATGTATGTGATATAACTTGGTTCAGTTTTCCAACAATATTATCAATTTCAGACTGTATTTTCTTAATTGCTTTGGCTTAGTGTCATACCAGTACATATTTTTCTACAAAATATCATCCATGCTGCCATTAAGAGTAGTAGTGATGCAGTGCTCCAAAAATTTCTGTGGATTTTAAACAGAACCTGCAAAACTTCCATTGACCTGTTGCACAATTGAGGGAGAATAAAAACTCCAAACCAAGTGTGTGCATGCACAAATGAACGCCAACTGCATCCCAATGCCTAAAATGATGGTAAGGGGTCATTGATCAGAAGATACATCCAATTTCAGAGGCATTTAAATGTTTAAAAAAAAAGAAAAGAGACTTTAGGACCAAATTATATGTTTGCTCTATCACTGTCCTCCTGATCCAAGCCACCATCATCTCTCCCCTGCCTGCTTTTGGACCCTGCTAATGGGTTTCCCTTTTTCTCTACTATTATTTCACCACCATAATCTATTCTCCACATAGCAGGCCATATGATTCTTTCACAGTGCAAATTCATTTCCTTGAACCGATCAAGCACAATTTGAACTCAGGGCCTTTGCACTCGCTAGTCCCTTTTCCTGAAATACTCTTGTCTCAGACATCCATGTTGCTCACCTCCTTGCCTCTTCTAAGTGTTTCAATGTTGCCTTCCCAGGGAACACTTTTTATTTTTCAGTGAGGCCTTTCTTGACCATATTATTAAAAATTCCTCCATATCCTCTGTTTCCTTGCTTTCAATTTCTCCATAGCATTTATTATATCAGTATTTAAATAAATATTTATATACATACATATAAAAATATAAATACTTACTATATGATTATATATTTATATGTTGTATTGTACTGTACTGTATTCTACTCTATAAATATCCATCAATAGAGAAATAGAATGAGAAATAGTTACATAGATATGCAGATATGGAGACAGATGTTTATTTCTGTATTGTGATTCCCTCTACAGATTAAACTCCAAGAGGACAAGGACTCTGTCTCTCTTTGTTCCCCATGCCCCTAACACAGACTTGCACATAAACAATACTTAGTAAACATATGCTGAATGAAAAAAATGTAGTAAGAATGGGTTAAGTGTAGTGAAATAACTAACCAAATTTCCACAGAGCGTGATGAGTAGGGAGAGAGACACTAGGCATCTCCCTGGATATAAACTCTGTTCAAATGGTGACCATGCTACAGTCCTAGGAAGCAAAACAGGATGACCGTAAAGGCAAACATCACCACCTGCTCCTCCCTGGGACTGTTAGTAAGACTCCAAGGAGAAGAACTTAGGGGAAAAATAGAAATGAGCGCAACTACTTCTGGATGCACTGGGTTTCCTGCATGGTGTTCAGAATGAAAGATGGATGTGGTGTCATCATTCAGAGCCCTCCAGGTGACTGAAATCCTATCAGCCTCCCAGTGCATGCCAAGTATCAACTTTTCCTGGAAACCTTCTTTGGTCCTCCTAGCTCTTTTTGGATTCCCATAAGCTAAAGAAGAACACCAATGCCCACTTGTTTCTATTACTTCTCCACATGCAAATCTTTCTTCCCATCAACACTGCCCATTTCTGAAGACCAAGAACCTTATCTCCCATTTGTAGAGTATCTTTCACAGACCCTAGCATAGAGTTATATCCATTTGGAAATAAATAAAGTTGCAGGAAAAGTGTGATGTATGAACACTTAATGAAGGTGTCAATTAAACAGGGATAGTCTCCACAGGGGTGAGCAGCATTACATAGGGCATTTGGAAAATTTACTTGCCAAGAATCTCATTGAAAAGGAGGTGATAAGCCCTATGGAGGAAATAGTGTATGTCAGTCAAATCACTTCTGGAAAGTTAAGTCTGTCCACATTTATCTCCCATTTACAGAACTGAGTAAAAGTAGAGAGACCTGCCCTCAGTTCACTTACACTCATAGGTGCTCTGTAGGAAGTTGTAGTTTATGGTTATGGAATAAAGGTGGGCAAGTGTACCATGAAATTACAGTTTTCCTTTTTGTTTTTGTTTATGGCTGATTGTTCATCACAGGTAGAGACAGCTTCATCTGGACAAAAATATCAACCTTAATTCTAGTTCCAATGAACTTCTCTTTTGCTTTCAGGCTATACACTTAGAGAAATTTCCTGAAGTCCTTCCTGGAAGAAGCATCTATTAGCAGCCACTGACATTTAAGGCAATTTGAGTCATTATAAAAATGAAACAAGTGATACATGTTATTTAAGTTTCATTTTCCACTTTTAGTTCTTTATTTTTCTCTTGCAATTTCACATTTTATCTACTTTTTAAAGTAAAAATAATATTGAAATTTGTAGAAATGATTAACAAAAATGAAATATATAAATGAGTTGTTTGAGAGTCCTTTCTGGCTTGAACCTTTTTACACAATTTCTTCTTTTACTATGCAACCATACATTTACCTGATGTTCAGTGGTTGTACTGAATGGAAATCATCAACTTAAATAATTAATATCCTCATAAAGGGATTGGATGATTTGTGATAAGAAAAGACAACATTGTTTCAGTGGTTCAGCTGCCCTGTAATTGAATGCAGGATTAATGTGATCTTTGGAAAGGAAATTAGTAGCTATTGCTTTATTGTTTAAAAATAAGAACTGGGAGTACCATCTTTGCAAGATGGGCAGTATCGCTGTTGCATAACTGCAGGGAAGCTTATTCACATTTTTTGTACTTTAATGTCATTCCTGGAAGCAGTTACCTCCTGACATTTACATTGACTCCACTTTGAGTGGTGCCTCAAAAGTTCTGCTGCCCTGAGGAATCCTGGGGTAGGTTTGAAGAGCCAGCTAAAGAGAACTGGACAGGGAAAGTCTTCCAGTCATCCTGGTTAATTCTAAAGATAGTTCTCACAGATGATCTCAAGTCAATGATTCTTGCTTGCAACTTTAAAAAAAGCTAAAGACAAACACAAATAATAAAATCATTAGATTTAAGATTGAATGGACATGATAAAAATTCTCTTATATGAATGTGGAGCAACTGGAATTCTCATACACTGCTGATGAGAACATAAAATTATTCAAATGCTTCAGAAAACAGTTTGCCAGTTTCTTAAAAGTTCAACATATGCCTGCATATGACCTAGCTATGAATTTCCTAGGCATTTACCCAAGAGAAGTGAAAGTTTATGTCTGGGTAAAAACTTATCCATAAATGTTCATAGCAGCTTTATTTGTAATGTATGAAAACTAGGAACCCAGGTGTCTATTATCAGGTGAAGGCAGGCCTGGATTTGGCCAGCCCCAGGCCATCAACATACTGTACACTTAGCATACCACCTGGAAGAGGAGGCTGTGGGGACACGTGGTTATTCTGGGACAAAAGGTTACAAGTGGGCAGTGTTTGTCTCTTCAGCTGGGAATGAGAAATTACAAAGGAGCATGAAGAAACTTTTGGAAGTGATGGATATGTTCATTGTTTTAATTATGGTAATGTTTCTCAGGTGACTATATGTCAAAAATTATTGTGCATTTTGAATATGTATAGTTTACTTTGTCATTTATAGTTTAATAAAGTGGTTAAAACTTTACAAAAAGTATTTAATTAGAAAAGTGGTATATTCAGTTCAATCAGTAAATACTGATTGCATTCTAACTATGGATCAGGTATTTTAAGAGTGAAATTTAGATATTTTATCTAGGTTGGTCATACTTAAATATGAGTTGGAAGTTGAAAAATCTAGTAAGAGAATTATGCATGGAAAAGGTGTAGGCTCTGGAGTGAGAAGGATCTATGCTCAAATCCCGGCTCCTCCATGTAACCCCCACGTGACCTTGAGAAAGCTAACTTTTCTTAGTTTCCATTATCAGGTGAATGAATGAATGTATAAATTGTGGTATATTCATACACAGTGGAATAGTTTTATTTACTTTATCTGTAGGAGGAGAAAGTAGTATCAGTATAATGTTTACAAATCATGTATGTAAAGTATTTTGCACAAAGCAGTCACTCCTTATAGGAGATCAAGTATTAATAGTGTTTCCTATTAATGAGAACGATGTTGTTGTTCTTAGACATGAAACTATAGAGGCCAAAACTAAGGAAAGAATACACATTGAAAGATTCTGTGTGATCACCAGTCCCATCACACACCCAAATATGCGGACTGCAATGGGAAAGTGACCAAAAGACAAAAAGAAAGACCCAGAGGCACCATATGAGACATGAGGGTTTGTTGGCTGGATGAGGCTGCACACTGCTGTCGTGGACAGGAGGGAACTGATTATCTGGGGGAGGAGACAAACAATCCATGTGTGTCAAGGGTTAGGGGTCAAGGATGGCTGCTTTGCTAGAAAGGATTGTTCTTGGGCCACCAGTGCCCCAAGGAATAAAACCTTGGTCACAGTTGTCTGCCTCCCAATAAGATTGTTGTATAGATAAGGCAGGCCTGGATTTGGCCAGCTCCAGGCCATGAACAGACCATATACACTTAGCGTACTGCCTGAAAGAAGGGGCCGTGTGGACACATGGTTATCCTGGGGCAACAGGTTAAAAGTGGGCAGTGCATGCACCTACATATGTGAAACACCTTGGATTTTTATATATAAAGACAAGATTGGTGACTAATTAGGTTTTAGAAGCACAGGAAAGGCAAGTATCCATAACTAGAATGATAGCTGCATCACTGGGGTTTTTCCAGTAACCAGGAGAAAGAATCAAGGTCTACAGGAAGAGGACTAGTATAGTACAGACTCGTAGACATCCATGTAGATGGGTCCTGAAAGTGGTTTTGATGCAGGTCTGAGGTTGAGTCTTTTATATATCATTAAGAACTCAGATCCTGAGAGTAGATTAGTCAAGAGCTAGTCAGGAAACTGGCTTGCAAACCCAAATACAGAAAATTGGTTATGACAATATTGCAAAGGGTTAAAAGAGCAAAAGGTGGTCGTTAGAGGGAGTTGCTGATAACCAGACAGTGGAAGTGGTTAATGTCTCTTGGCTGGAGCCTGCAAGGCTCACCAGCTTCTATGTTGCTGGAAAGGCTATCAAAGTTCAGTTCTGAACCCATCACTGACTAGGGCTGGATTCTCTGGAAAGGCGCTCCCCTGCCAGTGCTGCTGAACACCGGAATCACCCTATCCTGCCTGCTACAACTGTGAATGACTACTGCGCTGTAGGAGCCAGGAGAAGGAGCTGCTTCTATCCCTCTGCTTTCTCACTTCTCCATGGTGCCTCTACTGACAGAACCACACAGCAAGGCAGCTGGCAAGCAAGCCCAGAAGAATAAAAGTTTGCCAACTCCCAGCCCTGGCAGCACAGAGAAGAATGTAGAAGTGCAGGACTGAGATGCCACAGGTAAATAACCAGCACAGTATCTACAGAACTAACTGCAGACAGAGAACAGGGATGAAGGTGCAAATTGGCACAAGAGAGAAAGGGAAGTAGTTAGAAAGAAGTGAATCAGAAAAATTGTGCTCCAGAAGACTAATGAAGAAACAGTTCAGAAAGCAGCTCATTCAGTGGGGTCCAGTGCTAGAGAGAGGGCAAGGTCTAAGAGAAGGCCAATGGATTTGACAATTAGCAGTCATAGTGACCTTGAAAATCTAGTGTTAGCTTCTCAACTATTGTAGGAGCAGATGACAGATTTCAGAAAAGCTTAAATTTCAGGGTATAAAATAGTGGGCATCAACTAGTAATTGCTGAAGTTTAGCAGAAAACATGAAAAAGCAACTGGCTTATACACCTTTCTCAGAAACCAGACCTTCATAGAGTGACCAAATCCTCCCATTTATTCGCCCAGAACTTCCCGTATGTTAGCTTGGAAAACCCCTAGTCCTGGGAATCTTCCCTTGGAGGAACCTCCCAGGAACCCCTGAACCTGAGCAGTTCCAGGCAAGCTGAGATGGCTGATCACTGTGACCCTGGATGTCTTAGAGAATGTGCACAAATAAGCTATATTCAGGCTTCAACAAAGGATGCAGAGGAGTTTGCTACTTGAAAATACTAACGTATTTCTAGAACAATCATTGTTGTATTCCCAGGTTCACTAATAGTGCAGTCATTCCAATTGACTCTTAATGTGATTCTTCTCTAGCGGGTCTCACCCTCTTTAGTCCATCTGCCAGCTGCAATGACATCCCAAGAGAAGTATTCTGCTACTTGGCTTTTCAAGCTCAACCTTTTCACGACACCCCAGTTAATTAATATCTGCCCTGTGTCAGCCTGGAGGAAAACGCATTGAGCTTGGAGATTTCCATTTTAACATTGAACCCCAGGAAGGAGCAAGGCAAATTTATACCAGTGGGTCTAATTGCTAGAAAGGTAATTCTGCAAAGATGGAAATCAGCTGAAAGATTAACACTGCTATACCAGCTTGAGTGCCCTGGCTAACAGAGAGAAAATAATGTTTCAATTAAATGAAGGGATTCTGAATTAGGTAGATTACTCAGGAGACTGGTAATGGAATACAGAGCCTTTCACCTCCAGGTCACCATTACTAATCTGGTCCAGGGCAGTTCTAGACCATAGTTTGGAGGGGCTGATGGCTCACCCCAACCCTTGCTGTCTACAGAGCTTGATGAACTGGTCTCCCGAAGCACCTGCATCAGCCTCAGAGGTCACTGTGGTTCACTGAAGATGTAGGAGGAAGCAAAACTTCCCCTTTGGAAAGGAGGGGCTGGCCATGAGGATGGCTAAGCACTAAGGCAGACCACAGAACCTGCTACAGGGAAATCGGCATGGGGAAAGTGATTCAAAGAGGGAGCCACACTGAAGAGGGAAATCATGTTACAGTTCCGTATGGGGGAGGTAACTGTTCACCTGAGTTTAGAGTTGGGCTGGAAGTGGAAGTTATGATAAGGGGTTTGTTCTGTGTGTGTGTTTGGAGGGGCTGGCAGGAGAGGAGGGAGATTTGTATTCCAAGTCAAAAGTTGGAGGTCAGAACTTGATGAGCAAACCTGAGTCATGAAACCAGTTGCTATCACCCACGTTTGAAGATGTCTCAGGTCTTATCTTATTCCACAAAATATGACCACAGACAGATAAATTCTGATATAAGGAGATTTGCTTAATTTGCTATGCCAGTGTAATAAAACTCTTCCCTCATAATGTCAACTGGCATTTCCCAGTCCAGATAAGGTTGTCTCAGACTTTACTTTCCATACCTTTTGAGAGTCCAAAGGGGTCCCTGAGATTTCTGCAAATCCCAGAGGTTGTGTTCTCATGGCTGCCTCTGTATCTGAATTCCCCCTTTTCATGAACAAGTTCAGTGTATGAGTTATCTTGCCCTTCTGGGCCTGCTGCTGTGTCCAATTGGATCTAAATAGGAAACTCAGCCGCTTCCTCCCTCTCCACAATCACTGCATTATCCCAAGATATGCCTGTCAGAGGCATTTCATTGAAAATGAGCTGCGGGGTATGGAGGGAAAAAGAATGCTTCTATCAGAGCACCATGGACCACAAACGGGCAGTTCTCCATCTTAACAGTCTCAGAACACCTCACCACCTTAACATTTTTTTCCTCCCCACTACAACCCTACACCAAAGAACCATTTTAATAATAGCCCAAGACAAGGACCTTCCCAGTTAAGTTCATTTCTTAAAATATAAAACAGAAACATGAGCCTGTAGTAGAGTTCAAATATACATTTGCAAATGGACTTCCCCCAGTTTAGAAGTCCCAGCCAGAATTTTGGCACCTTGATGAAGGATTACAACATGAACTATTGACAGAGCAGGGATAGGCTGTGGCCATGTTAATATACATGAGCAGCCCTCTGGTAACTCTAAATTGATGAATGAAACCTTTAATACAGACAGTTGGGAAAATTTAGCATGAGAGAGACTGCTTTTAGAGTCTGAGTGCCTTGGGATATGTTTCTGCTGGTGGAGAAACAAAAGGTTTGTTATCCAACTATAGAAGGTAGGTTTTGCTTATCAGCTGCTAGAAAAAAATCTGTAACCTTCAAAGCTGTTTTCTAGAAGTGTACCTGTAATAAGTATAAAGCTTTTCACTTTGCTTTTAAATGGTATAGCAATGGACCCTCTAAGCTTGAGATAATCCTTACATACCTTAATTCTCATCTAATTCAAACCCTCATTTTATAGATAAGGAAACTGAGGCCCTAGGAGTTTGGTGGCCCTGGGGTAGGAAAAGTGAGCTTTTCTCCTTGTCTGCCCATGTTACTATCCCCTGGGTCTCATGCATTAATGCTTGTAGATTTATAGGAGCAAAAATGATTTATGAATCCTGGGGAACGACAATACAGAGAATTTTTAAACATACATTTAAGCATTCTGTGCCCTTGATTTGATGGGAGATGTAAGAGAGCAGGGGAAAGTCGACCTCTAGCTCATTGGGATCATCCAGATGGGCAAATAAGACAGCTTTTCATTAGCTGGGTACTTTGGAGTAGCTGGGATATTTTTATTCTGGTAATGGAGAGATAGATATGGCCTCTGGGAACAGTTCATGGAAATTGTACTTTCTCCAGATGCTCAGTTTGGGTGTGGAACAGATTGGCTTCAAGGCCAAGAGCAACAAACATTACCAAAAACCCACTGGTCAGAAAGCTGAGCATCTTCAAAGGTCTGGAGTTTTGCCATGAGGCCCTTGGGTTTTTGTCATCAGTCTGTACAGAAACCTTAAAATTTTTGGACAGCAATAGCTGTCAAAGTTGATGGCCGATAGAGCCTGTTCAGGGGGAATGAGTCATGGCTGGTGAGCTCTGGAGGTTAGCACTCCTCTCTGGAGCCTCACTCCATCAGGCTGCAAAGCAGACACTTAGTAAGCTGGTCCCTAGTACTCAGTGGCAGAGTCCTTCTGCCCTGGTCTGCTACACTTACTGGCAGAAACTGGCTGAACAGAAAGTAAGTACATACTCTGTTCCTAATGACTGGTTATCTCTACAAAGCCATCCAATATTAATTTTTATTGGGTGAATATTTTCAAAATCACACTTGGAAATCTCAAGTTTGGAGGTGGGGAAGGGGAGGAAGTCAAGACATCAGGAATTTATTATATTGGCAAATACAAATACCAACATCAGCAATAGACAGGCATTAAGGGTCGATGCATTGGAAATGCAAATGTAGTACGGAGATACAGAGAGTGTAGACAGTTCATACCCACATCTATAGCAAGGCTATGGAGAAATAGATTATACGCAAGTCCATAAGTAGACTCTATGTGCAGCAAAATATGCACTCACAAAATATGCCACAGTAATGTCAGAAAATGCCAGCAGATAATTGCTCTCTTTCTTGCCTGCCTTTCATATGCAATAAACACTCACCTATGTTATGTAGACACTTGGCTTCATTTGGGATTTGTTTGAAAATGCTGTTTTGCTTTTAAGAATGTACTTATCTGTCTACTTCGGTAAACTCATTTGTAATTTGGATTTCAAAAGTAAGTTGCTCACCCTTGAACATGAATCTATTTGACTCTATTATAGATAGCATCCATTTTATAATCTAAATTTTTTATATACTCTGCAGTGATATAAAAATAAGTCTCAGCCTATTTCCTAGACAAAGATAGGTTGATACCACTGTTTTCTGCTCTCCTTCAGGACTTTCATTGATAATTTTTGTCTTTCTGCTATTTCTTTCTTTCTTTTGTTTTTTGAGCAGTACCTTAAAATTGACAAAAGATGAAGAATGTCAAAGTTAACTATGGATTGACTGGAAACAACAGACAACTGAAGATTTGGTAGATAAGATATAATAGGTGTTCTCCCTCCCAAAGAGCATGTGTTTTTTCCAATTGTTTCCAATATGAAGATGGCTCAACTTTTATATAAATCACTTATTTTACATGCAGGACCATCAGCTAATCCAAAGAATTAGCTTTAGTTTGCATCATTGTCAAATCATTATAAATATTCCCCCCAATAAGATGGAAACAGTCCTGCTGAACTTGTCCGAAGGACAGGCTGATACATGATTAGGACTTGGCCTGATTTGATGACCAAGTATAATCAACGCTGGGACCCAGATGGCTGCAGCAGTGAATGCCCAACAAATGAAATGGTTGCATTAATAGTCTTAGGCTGTTTCGTTGAGCTCATCACCAAAAGTGTACAGAGAAAAGACCGCTGCCTGCTAAGGCTTGCAAATGTTAGCACGTGTGTGTGTTAATTTTGTTCAATGGGTTCACCTACAACAGCGCTTCTGTTTTGTGTACGTAGAATATATTTTCATCCGTCTCCAAGTTCAGAGGTGTTGGAAAGAGTGTGGGGCTGAGACTGAGAAGATCAGCATGCAGTCTGGCCCTGTCAGTAGCTGGTTGTGTGTTGCAGGGTTTAGTAGAATATGCATCTCCAGGAGTTGCATCCATGACACAACTACTGGGAGAGAGAAGCCATTGGTGCCTGGGATGTAGAAGCTTTTGATTTCCCTTTTTGGCTCTTGGATTATCAAAAAAGATGTTTATCATCCTGAACCCTCCTATGTGCCTATCTTTCTCAATTTTGCCACCCTCAAATCCTTCCTTTGCATCTATAAGCACAGAATTCTAAAGTGATAGGCTTTCAGGATATATTACACTAATACATCATCATCATTGTCATTATGCTATATTAACACACTGCATCATCATAGACCTGTCAGAGTCATGATTAATGACCCAAAATGTGTTATGATATAGTAAGGCATCGGGGATCCCATTGACTGAACCCTTGTTTATTTTTACACTTAAGGACTTTGAAAGTAAGCTTCAGACTACTTTTCCTCAAAGAATGTCTAGGGGAAGACTTTGAAAAGAGGACTCCATTTAAAAACACTGGAGGGGCCAGTGGGTCACACTTAAGATATAAAGGTTTATGTTTTCCCAGACCACTTTAAGTTCAGAATCAAACTTCCACACTCCAAGTCATTTGGCTCCTGCTGGAATAATCTGGCCTTTTCCATGTCTTTCCACCCCTCTATTTAGAACTCCCTTAATAGTTAAGTGTGCAAGGTGTGGTAGGAGAGGGATACATTAGAGACTTTATTTTACTGCCAAAAGTAATAAGGACAGTGTTAAATTTTATGAGCGTCGTAAATGTGATTATGCAGGGAAAGTTTGCTTGCAGGTAGCTGGGTGCTGGCATTACGCATTTTCTCTTTCTGAGCCTTAAGTTCTTTCCTAACGACCTCAACATAGTATTAAACCTATATTGTATGGATACTACTGAGCACAGTGCAAAAAGAAAGTCAAAAGATGTGGAGCCATTGCAGAGAAAGAAAAAAAAAGTAGAGAATTAAAGCAAGCTGAATAGCAATGTTCTGTCATTCAAATTACAGTATCTCCATGGAAATAATTGAGATGCAAGAAGATTCATTAGGAAAGTCTCAAAAATGTGAGTCATGGGGGAAATTTGGAAGAACATATATTAGGGAGATGAGATGGATGTCAGACTGCTCCCCAATTCTAGAATAATTCTCTCCAGAATACATCTTTCCTCTCTTCTTCACCAGAGCCCGATTTCTTAAGAACTGCAGCAATATTAAAGCTGGAGTCTGCACACTTGGTTCGCCTCAGGTTCTTCCAGCCTCTGCAAAGCCCACCTCCACCTTTCAATTCATCTAGCAAGCAGCATTATCACTTACATGAATGACAAAAATCTGTTCTGATCAGAAAGGCAGAAAGTGCCTTTGGCCAAGTGTTCTTTTATTATCAGATCCAAGGACCTAGGGCATAATTCCAGACTTGGCAGGTCAGAGCAAGTGTCACCTTAAAGATATCTGTTCAGTATGACACACTTCTTACTGCAAAAAATGCTTAATGTAATTACAGCCAGGCCTGGTTCTTCCAGGCTTAATTCATCCCCATGTCTGGGGAGCCGGAAATGTAACTAGTAAAGAATTCACTAACAGGAGAGACAGGGAATTTGCCAAGAGTTTGTTAATCTGAAAGTTTATTTTTTTATCCAAATATAAAGGGAGTTTGCAAACTGGTTCAGATTAACCAGGTCAAGTTGTATATTTTATTAACTTTAAAACATTTTTTAAAAATCCTTTTCACATTGGAAAAAAAAGTGCATGGAGTTAGACAGGGGTGGTGGGGGTGAAGGGGGGTTGTCTGCTTAATAAAAGTTCTAAGGAGAGATGTGTCAGCTGCTTAATTTCTACTTTCTGGTTTCTGCCAGAAACAGCTGCAAAATGTCTACTCTAACTCAAGTCTTTTTATGACTTCTACTAACTTCTTATTCAAAAATGCCTTTTGTTCATTTGCTAAGGAATCACATGGCAGAGGTCTCATGGAGAAAAGAAAAAAACATATTTGAACACTTTATGCCTCATGTACCACCACGGGTGAATCAAAATCTCCAAGATAATTGGTCATTGGCATTTCTGTTGGCCTACTGTACTTTCCTGAAAAACAAAATTACTATGTTTCCTCAAATATAAACAGATTATAATCACTGAAACAGCTGCCATTATTAAAATCCATCACCGGGGACCCCATTATCCCCAAGATGATGACTAAGTGCAGTGGCATGCATTCAGATAGCTTCATGAAGTGGCCTTTCTTTACCTTTCCACCTGCATCCCCCACCATTTCCATGCCTTAAATTCTAAATCCTTGCCATAAAAAGCTATTGACTGTCCCATACCTGACCAGCCTCTTTCTTGTCTCCACACTGGTGAATGCTCTTCCTTCATCCTTTCCTCAGCTTCCACACACTTTGCCTGGCTCCTTCCCCATCTTCTAGGTCTCACACTGGGCATTTCTTCTCCCAGGATGCTTTCCTCATCATCTCCAAACAGCGGCTAGCTGCCCCATCTGTGTGCTGTCATGTCAAAACTGTCCCAAGTGACTGTTTATTTTCACAATACTGATCACACTGTATGGATCATCATGCTTGCACTGTGTCCCTGACCAGACAATTGTCCCTTGAGGTTCAGACTGTATCTGAGTCTTAGTTGTATCTCCCAGTACCTAGCAGGTGCCTGGAATATCCATCCCTCATATAAATATTTGTTAAATAAGCACAAAAAAATGAATATTATACTATGCATGTTTTTTCCATATCTCACTGCAAAACTTGCATTAAGCTACATGGATTTGTAAATATATTAAATTAGTTTAAACCCTTTACACATTAGCAAGATCCATTGCCTTCGTCCTAGCAAAAGCGTTGGACACAAGCAAGTGCTCAATAAGTACTAGACAACTAATTAATAAATAGAGGCTCCTTGTATACAATGCAATAATTGACATCTTTGTTATGCAGAACCAGAGACCATTCCCAGCTTCATACCCCCACACTAGCTTCTATTTGTGTCATATTGGAACTCTATTACTGAAACACTTTAATTTCTTTTTTTTCCCAGCTAAACCAACTTAAATATAGCCTCCTTGTGCATTTACTGCCTTGATCAAAAATGGGCTCATCACAAGGGATTCTTTGGTCTAGTGCAGGAGATATTTTAAAAGACCACCCCACCCCACCCCCACTGCTGCAAGAGACCCAGTGGCCTGAAATTCTTATTAGTATTTTGCCATTTGCGTTTAGGGCTTTAATTCCCATCGAAATAATAGCCCTTGGAAAAGAGGTGCTTGTTCTGCTTAGTCACCAAGACCCTGACATTGGAAACATCACTCCATCCTCTCTTGAAAGTTCTTAGGTGGGTTTATTTCTTGGTTAAGACACTCAGCCCCTGAAAAACTAGTCAATGAATCCAGTAGCAGGTGGCTGTGTAGGCAAAGCCATGACCCACATCACCAACTGGCTGGGAGTAGAGTCTCAGGAAATGGAACTTGGGATGAGCAAGATTTGACAGGAGGAAGATTCTGGAAGAATGCTGGGATCACTGTCCCTCCTGACTATGGTGCTGTAGATGCCCATGAGCATCTGGGGAGGAGTCTGTGGGTACTGATGCCTAGAGTATAGTCAGACCTTCAAGGCAGCAAGAAGTTAAGCAATGGGGGGAAGAGAAGAACCAATACAAGGTACTCAAGCTTTACAATTTTTCTACCCAACTATGCTTTGACCATAGGCGGCATTTGGGGACAGCAGTGCTAACCCTGATAACCACCTTCAGTTAACCTGAGATTATTGTAGTAGCTCAGTGGAGAGGGTAGACTGGGGCATGTGGGAAATAGATGGACTGAAGCTTCCTCTAGTCGTTAGACAATCTTGGATGGGTCAACTCAAGACTCAGTTTCTTCATCTGTAAAATGGCAATTGCGATTGCTTACCTCATAAACCATCCTGAGGATTAGAAGCCATGTATGCCTGGCACAGGGTGGGTCCTTAGTGACTTTCCTTCCCTTCAGTAGGATCGCAATGCCTTTTCAGTTTGGCATTTCATTCTGAGTTGCTATCACTGTTGGCCAATAGAATGCTCTCAGAGCCTTTTTATGTATCAGAAGAGAGAGAATAGGGCATATCCACAACTGAAACATCTTCAGCTTAAAGTCAGCTCCATCTTTCCTATATCAAAGCCACTGGAAGAAATATGTGAAAATTCTGCCAATTAGTTGTAAATTCTATCTCTAAATATCCAGACATTTAGTTGCAAAGGAGAAACAGTCTATGACTTGATGACTCTCATTTGTCATCCAGATGGTTTGGCCTTTTAGAGGCAGAGTCATCGCTATAGAGACCAGTGTCATTTTGCGTCTTCAGGTTTTCTGTCCTCATCAGTCTAGATCATGGGCCAAGGTACCGACTCGCGCTGCTCCCTCAGGATCAGACGTATCCCTAGGTTAATATCCTGATGAGTCTTTCTGCTTTCTTTCACAGCAGTGTTCTTACAAAAGATTTTAAATAAATTTAGATTTTGTTAAGCATCAATTAATCTATTTTGCTAAGTTCAGTTGGGCTATTTTAAAATTTTCTGAGTGAAAGTATTTTCATTAACATCACTGTTTCTAAACTCATCTTATACTTTCTCAGCACGTTTGGAATGCTTCCTGCCAAATTACATATAGGATTGCCAACAGTCAAACAGATTTTTTAAGAGGGGAGGTCAGAGGCAATTGAACTGAAGACTTTCAGAGCTGAAGGGCCCTCAGGTTATCTAGCCCGATTCTTCATTTTGCAGGTGAAGTTGAGACCGAGAGAGAAGAAATGATTTGCTCAAGGTCACACAAATAAGCTGTGGGCTAGAACCCACCTCTTCCAAGTTTAGTTTCCTTCCTCCTAAAACAGAAACCTGAAAGGTTTGAAAGAAGCAACAGGTAGCACAGTCATGATGTGCTATGGAAGGAAACTGTGACATGGCACGCACCAAGGAACTGCTGACCTTAGTTTCGAAGAACATAGGTACGTTCCTTAATAAGTAATGGTGGGCTAGAAAAAGGAACACACTGGACACTTCTAGAATTCTTACAGTATCTTACACTAATGTGGTGCTTTACAATGAAGAGTGACCTTGTCCCCTAGGGGACATTTGGCTAATGTCTTAAGAAATGTTTGGTTGACAGTTGGAGGAGGGATAACAGTGCTACTAGCATCTAATGAGTAGAGGCCAAAGATGCTGCTAAACATCCTGAAGAGCACAGGACAGATCCCCACCCTCTGGCGCAAAATGTCTGTGGTGCCAAGGCTGAGAACACCTGGATTCAGAGTTCTCAACTTTATCAGAACCCACATCTCCTTGCTATAACCCCCTTTGCTATCATGGAATGAAATGCATAAGAATTATTATCTATATCCATAACCACATATAAAGGAGAAATACAATTGTTTTTAAGAAAATCACCTATAGTTCAGTATGTAAAATTCAGAGACACTCTAGAAGATGCTTGCTGTACCTATTCCTGGATCATCACTAAGAATGTTACACATGGAGGCTGATGGAGGCACACATGTCACAAGCAATTTCGCAGGCAATGATATCACTTTCTGAAATGATGAGCAAATCTTGGTAAAGCTTTGAACAAAATAAAGTAAAATTTCTCACTCATTTTAATGTGAACGTATGTTAAAACCATGCAAAAGATACTTGTGCTTATTGGTAAAACACAATAGATGTCTATTGTGGGACAGTATCTAATAACTGTGGGACATTCAGAAGTCCTCCTGGTCATGGGCAATCACTTATTCTGCAGGGCTGTAATGCAGCGTCCCTGGCCCTCATCCACTAATTACCAGTAGCACACCCCAAATATTCTAACAATCTAAACTGCATACATATTTCTAAAATGACTTCAGAGAGGATGGTACTTCCCCCTGTCAGCTCCACTAACTCACACAATAATGTAAATGCACATATAATGTAAATAAGATAAATAATCAACTTGACTATAAAGTAGCTTTCTAAAGAGTAACTTTCTTTGCAGTAAAAATGGAAATTGCTATGTACTCTCTTAGCTTGCAATCAGAATTCCTTTGGTAGGACCTTCTTTGGTTTTAACAAAAAGCCAAATTGACTCCTAAAACTTTCTGTGCCCATGTTCTTTTTATAGCTTTCTTAAAAATAAAATCACATGGTACTTATTTCCCAATAATAATAAAATGGTGGTTTCTCCAATAACCTTTTTTTCCAAATTCATATATATTTTTTTCTCTGAAAATGTCTTTATTTTTAGATGAAAGAACTTTAGATTGATTAATTTCACAATGCTTAGTTATGGATAGAGTTGCAAAACAAACAGCAACAGCTAAACCATCCACTTTCTGAAAAAAACTTCTTAACTGAGTGATAAACAGAGTAATTTCTCTCCCATTCGAATAGATGTGTGTGTGTTTTCTCAGTCCAGGGAAAAGCTGTATTTCCATGCCATAATAAGGTTTTACAACAGTGTAAGCAGTTGATTAGCTTCTGTTTTCCAGGCCAAGGCATTGTTGAAAAACATCAAATTGTTATTGATTCTCAAATTCTTAACTGATATACAAATTGGGATATTTAAACTGGTGGAAGAAAATATTTTCCAGATCTTTTACTTATTCTTGACTAGATGGCTTTAAGTCTTACTAAAAATAATAATTGACATTTTAAACCATGGCCCAGCCATATATGCATGGTTGAAATTAGAGGTAAGGAGACAGTGGATAAGCTCATGAAGTTTGTAGGTTATTTCTACTCATAATACTTCACCTAGAGCCAAATCAATTTCATCTGCTTTATTTGTGTGTTTCCACTTATTCCAACAAAGGATTTCCCTATCTAAAAATATGTGAAAGCCATAGCCCTAAGGGAAATTAGACAGCAGATGTAAAGAAATGTAATATAGGTCAAATTTCATCACAACAAATATTATTGTGACAAAAATCTCTACATAGCAAAAGATTTCTGAGCCCTAGGCAATAACCTATTTGTATTAAGAATCAGGCAATACAACAAAATAAAAGCATCTTGACAATCTTTTTATTATAATGGCCTTTGACCTATATTTCTTGCTTGGTGGAAGAATGAATCTTTTAAGTTGGAATTCAGTTTTGCTACTTACCTCTAGGTATAACCATTTCCTTTTCAATCTGCTTGATATCTGCCAAATGTTCATAGTCAAACAAAAGATCTGGGTGGTTGAAGGCTGCATCTAGAAATGTGCTCCACATGCCCTACATGATTACTATTCAGTGTTGAATCCAAGGACAAGAGGGACAATAATCACAGAAGGAGTATTGGGTCCCAGGATGGTAGGGACAGCTGGTTGCCAGATAATGCCCAGTCTGTCTTTCTTCCTTGTTATCCAGATCCCCATTTTTACCTGAACACACTGGCATCTAACATCTAGTTTACACTTCCCAGCTTCCCTTGGTATTAAATGTGTCTAATGAAATATAATAATCTTGTGTGGGTCTTCAGAAAAGTTCACTTCAAAGTAACAGTCTTAACAGGGACGAGCTGCCCTCTTCCTATTTCTAGAAGCTGATGACAATGGCTAGAACTTTCCCTGCCATCTGGGAAAATTAGTTGTCTTTGAGGATGGAAGCCACGTGTTGTGAAACAGAAAAATAGAAGAATCTTGAGTTTTTAATGATTTTGGAGAGGCACTAAACAACCCTGGGTTGCCTATTTCTGAAATACTATTGCATAAAAGAATAAATGTGTGTGATTTATCCACTGAGTTTGGTATTCTGTTACAAGTACCCATATATAATTGATATATTATTCAATACTAACAATATATCTTTCTTTCCTATACACTTTGGGATTATATTGCTTCTATTTCTCTGTTCACTCAAAGTATAGTATGCATTTTTATTATGTACTAAGGCCGGTACTAGGGACTTAAAATTTTAGTAATTCAGATAAAAATAAGACATACACCTTTCCTTCATGGAAATTTCCTTCATTTCAGTCATTCTAACAGGCTATTGATATCCTTAATAGAGCTTAGAGGGCCACACTAGCAAATGCCTTAAAAATCTAATGCAGCTTTTATTGTGTCAGTTTTATTTTTTTATTTTAATTTTTTTCAGCTTTATTGAGGTATCATTGATATGGTAAACACATTTTTATGGGTATAATTTGATAAGGTTTGAAATATGTATACACCCATGCAACCATCATCATACTCAAGGTAGCAAATACCATCATCTGTAAACATTTCCTTGTGTCTTTGCAAATCATTCTCATCCACCCTTTCCACCTCGAACCCTATCCTCAGGCAACCATTAATCTACTTTCTTTCCCTATATATTAGCTTACATTGAATATTTTTAGAGTTTTATATAAATGTGCTAGGTTTTTTTATCAACTATTCTGTTGGTAAAGCATGTGACTATAAATCTGCATGTTTTGCTTAGTCTGGACACCTAATCTGTTTCACAGATTTTTTAAATGGCAAGCTGTTCTGTTATTATTTGTTTTTTCCATAATATGTAAGACTTTATCTGAGGTTTGTTACATATAGATAAGAAAGAAGGAGTCCCTGATATTCACCCTTTCAATTAGAAGCATGATAAATGATAAATATTTTTATTTGTAAGTATGGATGGATGGATGCCAAAGTGAGACTTACACATATCGCATGATTGTTGGAACGGAGAAGTTACTAACAAGGATTTCCACTTAATCAGGATTCTTTCTGGCATCTATATGTGTTTTAGGGCATAAAGAGAGCGAGAGGACACACACATATACAACACTAGCTTATTTGTAAGAATTTCACGTATATGGAGTTTTTATAGTATCGTGTATTTTTCCTTAACGATCTCAACTGGTGTCTTTGACATACAAATTAACTCTTGGTTCAACTAATAAGAAGGCAAACATTTTGTAGTAATTATGGGATACAATTTCTCAAAATATCTTTGAGAGAAGGTACTTTTTTTGAGGGAAGATCATGTTTAAGGAATCCCTTGTACTGAATGGATTTGACTCAAACTCATAAAGATCCCATCCCGTGCAAAGGGAGAAGCAACTTCAGAAAGCCTCTTTGTTAACCTCCACAGATCATCCTCATGTGTGACCCCCGCCCCTGTTCACACGTCCTGCTTCTTCCAGGTCATTAGCCACTGATGACTGCTGCTGCTGATGACAAGACTATGCCAAAGACAGTAGACCAGTGGGAAAAAGTAAACTTGCGGAGTCCCTCCTCTGGAATGTATTTCCCTTCCTACTCTTGGACCCCATTCTGGATTACTCTAAGCGGTGTTGTGTAGATGTTTAGATAAGACTCCCATTTTGCCAGCAACACATTTGTTTTCTCCCTCCACCAAAGAAATCAAGTGTAGGTGGGCAACAGCTCACTGACTCTAAGAAGATAGGTCCCTGTAAATCAGGGCAAAACCAAAACCATTAAGCCATTAGGTTTTGTGTTCTCATGTTTTATAGCACTCTCATTCACCAGCCAAGTGGGAGGTTTTCTCACACTCTTCTGACCTCTCAGGAGTAAGTTACTAGCACCACAGCCCCATGTGTAGTGAGCACACATGGCTCTTTGTTCATTCCTTTGACAGTGCTGCCTGACCTTGTGTAGGGCTCATGTAGGAAACAGATGGTGTGATTTGAGGGACACTGGGAGAGCCTCTCCCTCCTCCCTTCTTCCTACCATCCAGCCACCATCTTTTTTTAAAATTTTTAATTAAGGTATGATTGATATATACTCTTATGAAGGTTTCACATGAAAAAAGAATGTGGTTACTACATTAACCCATACTATCAAGTCCCCACCAACACCCCAATCAGTGCACCAAGTTGCCAGAGATCCACTAAGTCCCTTCTCTGTGACACACTGTTCTCCCCGTGATCCCCCACATTAAGTAAATTAAACATGATACCCCTCAGTCCCCTTCTCCCTCCCTCCCTCCCCACCCGCCCTCCCACACCCCTCTCCTTTGGTAACCACTAGTTCATTCATGGAGTTTCTGAGTCTGCTGCCATTTTGTTCCTTCAGTTTTGCTTCATTGTTATACTCCACAAATGAGGGAAATCATTTGGCATTTGTCTTTCTCTGCCTGGCTTATTTCACTGATCATAATGTCCTTCAACTCCATCCATGTTGTTGCGAATGGTAGGATTTGTTTCCTTCTTATGACTGAATAGTATTCCATTGTACATATGTACCACATCTTCTTTATCCATTCATCTACTGATGGACACTTAGGTTGCTTCCATATCCTGACTATTGTAAAAAGTGCTGCAATAAACATAGGGGTACATATGTCTTTTTGAATATCATAATTTGTATTCTTTCAGTATATTCCAAGGAGTGGCATTCCAGGGTCAAATGGTATTTCTATGTTTAGTTTTTTGAGGAACCTCCATATTGCTTTCCACAATGGTTGAACTAGCTTACATTCCCACCAGCAGTGTAGGAAGGTTCCCCTTTCTCTGTGTCCTTGCCAGCATTTGTTGTTCCTTGTCTTTTCAGTATTGGCCATCCTAACTGGTGTGACGTGATATCTCATTGTGGTTTTAATTTGCATTTCCCTGATGATTAGTGATGTGGAGCATCTTTTCATGTGTCTGCTGGCCATCTGAATTTCTTCCTTGGAGAACTGTCTCTTCATATCCTCTGCCCATTTGCTAATTGGGTTATTTGCCTTTTGAGTGTTGAGGTGTGTGAGCTCTTTATGTATTTTGGATGTTAACCCCTTGTCGGATATGTCATTTACAAATATATTCTCCCATACTGTAGGACACCTTGTTTTGTTGATGTCCTTGGCAGTACAAAAACTTTTTAGTTTGATGTAGTCCATGAGTTCATTTTTGCTTTCGTTTCCCTTTCTCAAGGAGGTGGGTTCAGGAAGAAGTTGCTCATGCTTATATTCAGTAGATGTTTGTTGTCTTCTAAGAGTTTTATGGTTTCATGACTTACATTCAAGTCTTTAATGTATGGGGTTTACTTTTGTGTATGGGGTTAAACAATAATCCAGTTTCATTCTCTTGCATGTAGCTGTCCAGTTTTGCCAACACCAGCTGTTGAAGAGGCTGTCATTTCCCCATTGTATGTCCATGGCTCCTTTAACATATATTAATTGACCATATATGGTTGGGTTTATATCAGGGCTCTCTAGTCTGTCCATTGGTCTATGGGTCTGTTCTTGTGCCAGTATCAAATTGTCTTGATTACTGTGGCTTTATAGTAGACATCCAGCCAGCATCTTACTAAATATTGCAGATATCTCCCAGATCGCTGATATCTGATGGCCAAATCATCTTAAACTCTCAACAGCACAAGTGAAATTCACACTGGGAATATTGACTGTTAAATTAATGGGATGCTACCTGATTAAGTGAAAATGTGCAAGTCATTAAAGAATGCTGATTGTACCTCTTAAAGCTGTTGGTAGCCCCTAGAGGAGCAGTCATCTATTGCCACTTTTTTCATTCTTTCAGAGTGCCTTACATTTAGAAAATGCTCAATAATTATTTGTTTACTTGTCAAAAAGATGTGGAAAGAATGCACAAAACACTGACTGGTAAGCTCTTAGTATGCAAGACACATGGGTGCCTAAATATATCCTGACTGAATGAGTACCAAATGTGGTATCTACCCAAGTGAGTCATCTATTTTCTTCCAGTGAATTTCTAACCCTAATTCTCTTAGTGTTCATAGTATCATTCACATTCCTTTTATAGTTCAGAACAAACATCTCTGAGTGTCTCTGGGCCCACATGAGCAAAATAACCTGATTCCTATTTAAAAAATACAGTAAGTTGCAGCTCACTGAGGAAAGACAGTGCTGGAGTAGCAGGTGGGGCAGCTGGGTAGGAACTGAGATTTGGAGGCAGTCATGGCCCAGCTGCTGCTGATGGCGTTCTTGATGGTAGCCACACATTTATTGTCCAAACAGGACAGTTCTGACTATGAAAGGAGGTGCTAAAAAAAACCTGAGCTAAAGCAGCAGGTGTAAACCTGACCAATGAAGCCATAGGTTCACTGTACAAACCTAAGCAAGTCAGTTTCTCTCTGGGAACCTCAGTTTCATGATCTATAAAGTTAAGAGAGAGTAAGACAAGATGACCTGTGTGGTTTCTTCAACTTTAAAACATTTAGTTTAGAGCCAATCTTTGTTTCTGATTCCTCACTTTTCATCTACATTTAAAATAGAAATGCATACTTTCTCTGTTACTCCCTTCTCTTACATTTCTACTCAATGGAAATTTCTGGCCACAAAAAATTTTATTGGAGGTCAATTTCAAGGGAGTCAGTCTTTCTAATAGTCTGTCTGTAAATGCACAGCAGCATTCAGCACTCCGGCAGAAATGCAGCAATCCAGAGGGAAGTGTGGACCACGATTTCCACTTGCTCTTCCCTGAATGTGATCTTCCTTTTAATTATAGCAGGAAAGGAGTGATAGGAACAATAATGGGAAGACCAGTGCAGTATATTTATTCTTCATAGCTGAACTAAATTCTATTTCCTTGGACTCCAATTTTCTAGAGCTGCCTCATTTCATCAGCTAGCCTTCAGACACAAAGATGCATTAGACAGCTTTACCCTGAAATAGCCAGTAGTTTACATATGGCTCTTCTTCCCAGCCAACAAGAATAACAACTTATCACTTACACATGTGTTATTTCACTTGCTCCTCACATCCACTCTATGTGAGAACTGTATTAGATGACTCAGAGAGAACAAGTGACTTGTCTAAAGAGACACAGCTGGCAAGCTGCAGCCAGAACAGAAACCCAGTCCAATTTTATTGTGCCATGCTCTGTCTCAGGAAATCCTACGATGAGTAAGGTGAAAACATCAATAACACTTAGTAACTTTTGTCTTATAAAATATTTAAACTGTTTTTTTAAATACTAGAAATATGATCGTAGGGGCAGCAAGAGCAATATGGCCAGTTAGGAATCCAGGAATGACATTCTTCTCATGAAGCATTTAATGGTTCCTTCAACACGGCTATCCTTTATTCCCAGAGAAGAGGACATTGCCGAAAACTCTTTCTGAAAAAAACTGTGCAGGATATTGGAGCCAGCACTTGCAGATCATTCAGATCATTTGCGGTTTTGTATCCTGATTCTTAAAAACCACATTTTTCATTTAGCCACGTTAATGGGCAGAATAGGAAAGATTACTCAGTGTTTAATTGTAGATTTAAAAGGAACGTCCACAGAAGGCGTTCAATCTTTGGACTTTTAAAGGGCATTTTAAATACCTTATTTTAAAAATCGTGAACAGCTCAAGGGCTTTTACATGCTCATTAGGAAAAAGAAGGTTAATGACGCTAAAGAGTCACTGGAAAAATTGACTGGGCTATTTCTAAGTATCCTCTTGTTCTGTCTTAGAGCTGCCAGTTAACCACCTCCCCAGGGAGACTTGGGATTGGGTTTCAAAATATAGGTGCTTTAAATAATCACCAAGTTTGCCCACATCCATGCTAAATGCTGAAGTTTTTGTAAATATTTCTTTTAAATACACACATTTTTTAGTTCATCCAGACAGGTGCAGAGATATATCATGTGCCAAAAAACTGTCAAAACTTTTGACAAAGAGTCAACAAATTGTGGCAATGTTTTTGGAAGAGCACAGGTCTTTGTGTGACATCAAGTCCAATGCCAAGGAAAATCACCAGCTCCATCTGCAGTAACTCATTAAAAAAAAAAAAAGATTAAAAAAGAATTCCCATCTTTCTGCAGATGTCATTTGCCTTGCCAAGAAATTTAGTCATGTAAACCATTACTATGCCTGACTTAGCCTTAAAAGCCCTGGACCTAATAAGTGATCAAGGTGTGGGAACCACAACCTAAATTCTGATTCTCAAAGCTGAGTTAAGAGGTTATGACAAATGCAAGTAATCTTTGCCAAAGAACAGTGAAGCCACAAAAGAAACTGGAGTCATAAGAGGGAATATATCACTGCTTTTTTGAAGAGTCACAACTGGAAAGAGGAAACTAGAATAATTGTTCAAAGTGTTGCTGGAACATTAAATTCATTGCACACGGGGAAGTAATCCCTCTTATATGGTGTGTTTGGTTTATGGACTGATTTTGACATTGTTTTGTACTTTTTTCGGCTTTAAGTAATAGGTTACCAGGAACAGAAATAGATATGCTCAAAGATCACGGGGGAGTTTCATGCTTATCAGTCAGTTAATATTTACTATAGATTCAAAAAAGGCAAGGTTCTCTGCTAGGAATCAGGATTTTTAATCATGTAACACAACAGCAATAGCAACAACTGTGGTGTGACCTCTGCGTTCAGAGTCCATTTCTTAGTTGAGGGAGGTCATATATCAACACCTACCAAGATAAGCAGTTCAAGGCAATAAAAGAAGCATCCAGTGGAACAGATACATAATAACTTTTGGAGAAATTCAGATAAGGAAGAGGTCATTTCAGAAAGGAGTGATCAAGAAAATCTTTATGTAAGAGGAAGGATTGAAAGTGTGCTCTGGAGACTAGCTAAGCATTTAAATAGAGAGGAAAGGGGTAGAATTTCTGGTAAGGGAAACAGCAGGGGTATATCTGTTAATATGTGGGTGAGTGGAGAGTAGTAAACAAGTTTGAAAACAGAGGCAGAGAAGATGAATTTTCCATGCAGGTCAAATAGTTTGGACTTCATTGATAGACATTAAAATTCAGTAAAGATTTTTTAGCAGGAAAACATGTATTATACAAGTATTTAATTAGGATATGTGCTTCCTATTAGAGTTTCAAATACAAACATTAGAGTTGAGGGTACAAGGTTGGTGTTTATTCTGAGTCCTAGTTTGAAGTTATAGCACAAGAAACCAAAATTGTTAAGCTCTAGCATGTCTGAAGCACTGTTGCATATTCTATGGGACACAAAGAATTAAATAACAAATCCCTTGCCTTTGAGAATTAGAAAAATAATACCTTGGAATATCAAAAGAAAGAAAATATCTCTGGTTATTTCAGTAAATTATTGTGCTCATATGCAAAGATGAATTCTGTGGATCAGGAGAAGAAGAGCCATAAGAATAAAATAGACTAAAATGAAAAGATAGCACAATGAAAATAAACAACAAGGACAATATCAAGGAAATTAAAAATATTATAGCAAGACAAAAGAAAAAAACATTTGGAGGTTAAAAAAACCATGATTATAAGGAACAAAAAATGAAATCTATGAAATGGAGGGAAAATTTAGGAACTTATTTTTAAGAGAAAGTATGCAATTTAGAGAATAAAACTTCAATAGTAATCTTTTTGGAAGTTCTGGATTATATTAACAGAAACCAAAATCCAAAACTTCCAGAGTCTTAGGGGAAAAAATAGACCTGACGATTGTTCCCTATTACATAGAGAGAGACTAAAACTATATTTTCTTTACTCTTAAAGTAAAACAAAATAGATTAAAGAATGCTTCTGAAAAATTGAAAGGTAAACATGGTTGAATTAAAATATACTGTTCTTATTACACAATAAAAGAATACAGCAAATAATGCATGGCTTAAATCTGATTTCCAGAAAACAAAAAATAGTAAGAAAGTGTTACTAGCAGAATTATAGAAATTGACAGAAATAAGGCCAAATATATCAGTTATAACAACAAATATAAAAGAGTTAAACATTCTTAAAAAAACACTTAGCTGGAAGCAAATTTTAACAAAATCCAGCTCCTTCAGTTAACAAGAACATATCCAAAAGAAAACAGTATAAATAAGTTAACAGTAAAAAGATGCACAAAGACAAATTGTATAAATGAAAAGAAATAAGAGTCATAACAGTAATGTCAGATAAAACTTAAGGCAAAAAATACAGAAAGGATGAGAGTTAATTCATAGTCATACAGAGTACTACTTACCAATAATGTATATTCCTGTAACTATATAGGCAATATTCATATATCAAAATACAATACAAAACATATATTAACTATTCAAGAATAAATTTTTAAAGGCCAGTGGAAGTGAATTAAGACAACCTTCTTTAATAAGTCAAATAGCCAAAACATAAATATAAGAAATAAAAGATATCATAAATATAGAAACTTAGTTCAATAACTGTGTCAGGCTTTGTATCCTCCATCAAAAAAATGCAAAAGCACCTTGCTTTTGTTGTTGTTGTTGTTTATGTTTTGTTTTGTTTTTGGAATATTCCTGTAGTATTTACAAATTCCATCATTTCATTTGTTCACTCATACACACACACATATACCAGTCTCAGTAATTATTGCACCTATAACTCCCAGAGAAGCATATTCCAAGAAAGAGATTAACATTTAGGAGATGCAACATCTATGGAAGGGAAGGAAAGGAGGTAGGACTGGACAGAGGCAGGAGCAGAGCTGTGAGTTGGGAATATAGATCATTGAATTTGGATCCTCTAGGGAAGGGAGTGTGACATTAGGTGGGTCAGCTTTTCAGTGAGGCAATCCCCCAAGGAATCTGATAGCTGACGGATGTCTACCTGCAGCAATCCCAGCAGGAATAAGAGTCTTTCATTCTTGAAAGATTATCTGAATTGTGCCTCATAATGTCCATCATGGAAAGTTTAAAAAATTAGAAATAATAAAGGTCATATTTTCTAATATAAAGAAGTAGTGATACAGGTTAAAAATGAAAATATGAACGAATTCCTAAAACTGGAGTACTAAAAACCTTGTTCCTAAATAGATATTTATTCAAAGAGCAGACCAAAATTGCAATTAATTTATTAACAATAAAAAACAGTAATCTACATATCAAAATATAAAAGATGTGACTAAATATATATAAAATAAAACATATGTTCTTAAATGTTCTATTTAAAACTTAACTATTACATCAAAATGTTAAGAAAAATTAATGGACAAGCTGAAGCCAGCAAATAAATATTTGCAATACATATATCTGGCAAATGATTTGTATCCACAATATGTAAAGAGCCACTACAACCCAATAGAAAATAACCTGCAATACCTACAAGCCAATAGACAAATAATCCAATTTAAAAATGGGCAAAAAATTTGAACAGACATTTCACAAAAGATAAATGAACAGCGAAAGAGCACATGAAAAGATGCTTAAAGTCATTAGTCATCAAGAAAATACAAATTAAAATCAAAATGACATACTCTCACATACCTACTGGAATGGTAAAATTAAAAAAGATTAACAATACCAAATGTCTCTGAGTTGGTGGAACAAATGGAATTCACAAATATTGCTGATGTATCTTACTATGGGAGTGTAAAAGTTACAACCTCTAGAAAAGCAGTTTTTGATAAAGTTAAACTGATTACTCACCCTATGACCTCAAAATTCTACTAGTAGGTATTTACCTAAGAGGAATAAAAACAGGAAGTCATGGGGAAACTTGTATAAGAATATTCAAAACAACTTTACTTATAAGGGCCTAGAACTGGAAGGAACTAAAAGTTTATCAGGGAAGTGTAGATAAATAAACTAGGCTATATTCACACAATGGACTATTACTTGACAAAGAAAAATGAACTGTGGATATTTGCAACAACATGAGACCCAAATGTGTAACTTAATTTACATGAAGTACAAGAATAGGCAAGTGATGGAAATCGAGATACAGCCCTCTGGAATGTGAGGGGGAGCTGTCTGGAAGATAGCATGATCAAACCTCCCAGGATGCTGGAAATGTTCAGTATCTGGATTTGGGTGTAAGTTACATGAGTGTGTGCATTTGACAAAACTAACTGAACTGTACACAAAAGATCAAAAGATCAGTGCATTTCACTCTCTGCAGATAATACCTTAATAGAAAGAACAACAAATAAAATGTTTCCATAACTTCAAGAATTTTATTTCTGTTATTTAAGTAATTTCAGAATATCAAAAATGTGGAAATTTTTCTAATTTATTTTCCTAAATTCCCATATCCCTGATTATAAAACTTAATATTGAAAAGACATAAGTAGGAAAAAATGGAATATAAATATTGTGTATCACATACACACATACACACACAAACCCAAACAAACAAAATCTAACATTATGCTTAAAGAATAACAAATTATGAGCAAATTACCTGTATTTCTGGAAAAGGAGTATAATGTATCACAGAAAAATCAAAGTATTAAAAAACATCATTTGATATTTCTTGTAGAAGAATTTGATAATATTTGACATTTACTCCTGATTTTTAAAAATAGCTGCATAGGAATAGTAAGTCAATTCCTTACATGTTAAAAAGTCTATCACACCCATACTTAAAATCACAATTAATGTGAAATACTGGAATCATTTCTGTTAAATTCAGAAACAAATTATGCCAAATATATTAATAATTTTCTATTCTAGAAGTTCTGCTATAATAACACAAGAAATGAAAAGGAGTATAAATATTAAACATTTGAAAATATAGACCAACAACTTTCTGATAAGTATAAAAAGGATGGATTGCCTAGTAAGTAGATTAGTATAACTTATAAATATTTAGAAAAGACAGATTTTATAGCACACCATAAATAAATTACATTTTAAATTAAAATCAAAGGTCCATAAATCCACTAAAAGAATTGTAGGTTAAAAATATACATAATTTTATATTTAATTGCAAAACATTGCAAAGTTAAACCTTAAAAAATAAAATTTGGGAAAATCTTTAAAAAAAAATTTACCAAAGGTTTCATATTCCTAATATATAAAAGATATGGAATTGCTGAAAATTACAAACAAATGACAAATATATCAATGTGAAAAATGGGCAAATGGCATGAGTAGTAGTAAAGCTGCAAAACTGAAAAATAATAGTAGCTGAGATTTGTGGCTGGTAAATTTAATTAGTGAATTACTGTTTTTACCATAAAAATCAAGTTGATAGTATTTAAGATAAAAATGACAATATCTATAAACAGCATGAAACTGAAAATGGCCTAAATGAACAAAATAGATAATCGGCTAAACAAATTATGATAAGATTTTATCAAAATACTATGCTTAAATTATGTTTGATATGTTGTAGAAGAAAACATCATGTGAAAATACAGATACTTTTTAATTGCCTAATATCTAAATAGGTTGCCTAATGTCTTTGTAATTTAATATCATTTTTAGAAAAAATAAACATTCATTTTTTTAAGACTAGAGTATCTACACCAAAATATTAAAAATATTGTTTTCTCTGAGTAACAGAAATAAGACTGAATAATACTGTGCCATTGTTTTATGCTATACTGTCCATTTTTTTACATTAAAAAAGAAAAAGATTTTTTATCATCAGAAAAAAATGTATAAATGAGTAATAAAGATATTCATTTACCATAAATTTTTTAAGCTAAACATAAACCTTGATTAATGGAAGTAAATTTTCTTTGTTACTCTTCAGCTGAAAGAAAGACAGATGCATTTGCTAATCCTGATATATTATTTCAAAGAAGAAAAAAAAAAGAATGAAACAGTAAAAGAAAGTTAAACTCTGACAATAAGATAAGTGAATTTTTTTATTTCAGAATTTTATGTGTCCTTAATACCCATCAGAATGATAATAAGTGTTCAGGCTTAATTAGTGCTGTTGGTATTCTAGGGAAGCATGAGAAAACAGGACAACAGCACCCAGAGATAGATCCTGTAGAAGCGTGTGTTTCTCTGGGACAGAAGTGGCTGTAGCCATATAATGCAGGCTATATATTATCAAGCTGAGTATCATCAGCTGATGTTAGTGGGTGGGAGTTAACAAGAAGCTCCATAATGTAACACAACCACTAATGTTTGGAAAACATTTAACTCTGGACCCAACATAAGCTCAGCATTGGTACCTGTGTTAGATCCAATTTTCTGTTGGCACTGGCAAATAGAAAAAAATCTTCCTTTACGTGCAGCAGTGTTTACAAGGTAGTAAGCACAGAAAATAGGAAATAATTTAATGTGGTTCTAAATGATTCTTGTGAAATGTCTTTAAAAATAAATCTTTTCTGACTCTTCATTATATTGTACAAATGAGAGGCCCAAAAATTATGGCTCACACCCATTTCACATTCAAGGTCAGATAGGCAACAATCAGGCGATGATATTTTATTCTCCTGCACATATGAAATTCCATTTGAACTCATCAAAGGGAATTTATAGATGTGCTAAACCACCCAATGGGAAGATTGCATAGAAGATGGACAAGTTCCCCACTTGGTTTCCGAATGCAAGTAAATTACTAGCCAGGCATGATTTCACTTGATCAAGAGAAGTTAATCATTTTTGTCCCAACCTTGACCAAAATACAGTTCTGAATTTTTAAAGATAGCAAATGTAAAGACCTTAGCAGTTATCATTCAGGAATATTTCTGAGTAGGATACATTCACAGGAAGCCTTTACCCCTTTGCCAGCATCTCAGTAACTACTAGGAAATTGGGAGAGTGAAAATATAATATCTGAGTATAAACTGAACCAGAGTTGAATGTTTATCCACTGCAATTTCATCTCAAGAGATTTTCTTCTAGCATTTAGGGTTTGGTTGAATCCCACAAAACCAACAATATTTAGAACTAAGAATGGACTCTCTGTCCTTAATTCACCTCCCAATATCAGACTTCTGTCAGTATAAGTAAATCTCCTAATGTTAAATTCCACTTTGACATCAGTTCCAGTCCGGTTGATGTCAAAATGGAATTTAACATCATCTTTGTGGTTGAAATTATGTTGTATTTTTAGTGAGGTTTTGTTCTTAATATTTTAGAGATGTGAATTTATATATTCCAAAAATATTCCTCTCTGGGCATTGGGATGAAGCTCTGAGAAGGGGAAGGTCACAGTCTTACAAATAAATAGCAGGTCAAAGAAAACATCTTGTGAATCCTTAATAACAAAACAATAGAAGAAAAATTTGAGGATACCCCATATAATTAATAGAGTAGAACTAAGCATACCACACATGCTTCCGAGATCAAAGAATTCACTGTGGAAATAAGCACCTCAGTGGTTAATCACTTCAGAGAAATGCAGAAAGCACTACGCATACCACACCTAAGATAATGACCAAAGTTCTTCAAAACCATCTCATCTGGGAAACCTTTTCCAAAGCTCAAACTGCACCAGGCCATCCTTAATCATCCTCTGCCCTTTAAGCATATAAACTAACATTAGTCCAACTGCTTCAACAAATCAAGAACAAAATCCTCTTGCCCAATCATCTACAAGACTCAAAAATGTTTGTAAGCTTAAGAATGGGAAGAGAAAAGGGTGAGGAAGTACCAACTTGGATTTTTAAGGGGGGTATAATGAGGCGATGTTTTGGGTCATACTAGGAATGCCCACAAACCAAACTCACGTGCAAGGATGACCCGAACTCAAATGAGAGCTATGTCATTCAGAACAACACTCTCAAGAGCAACACCTGGTCTGTTGGAAATACAATGCTAAGAGCAAAGGAGTTTTAGTCGTGTCAAAAATGTATGTGTTTAAGAAACAGCCTTTTCCGTCTACATTATTGGTAAACCAACCCTTCAACTCTAAGATTTTATGTCTCTTTCATAATTTCTGAAATCTGGGTTGATATCCAGCATTGTCCAAACTCATAGGACTGAGCTGTTATGATGTTAATTAAACTTGCAAAGTGGTCTATTAAAAGCAGATCTAACCAAAAATAGGATGAAGCAAGAGGGTGAGGCTTAAAACAATGTGAACAACCAGTGTTTTGTGGTTTCTCTTCAAATACTGAAGGAGATTGAATTAGAGTGAGGGAATATTGGCTAATAAATTTCCAGAGGAAAAAGAAACCACCTCTATTTCAATCTTTAAGTACTAGGGGAGGGAAAGACCTTAGTTAAGTACTATTTATAATGTTTCTCTACCTTCAATTCAGTGGAATGAATTTGGTGACATCCTAGGGAATTCTGTAGCAAGTAAAATTTTACACCAAGAATATTTTATGTACAGGGTATATACTTAGAGCTGAACTGTCTAAAAATATGCATAGAAAATTTCAGAAGAACTGCTGATAAAGTCTTAACTCTTGTAAGGCTGGGGTCAGGGTGACACCATCCTCTACTTCAAAATACAGACAGTATATAAAATGTTGTTAAACCAAAGGTTAATGTGCCAATTTTATTTCCTTCTTCCTGCAGCTCTAATTTAAACAAGTTGCACACGTAAGTGATGCTGTATGTATAGGGCTTTGCATTAAGTTTGCAATGTCAGGTTTGTTTATAAAAATCATATTTTTAACTGCTGGACCCTGGGGCTCTTTCTGGGCAGTTACAAGCTCCAGCCAGTTCAATTTTGAATTTTAAAGAGACAGCTCTCATTTCCATGAACTTTCAATGGAGACATTTCAGACTTTGGAACAAAACTCTTGGTTTATACATTCTGTGGCCTTACAAACTTACAATGAAGTTTATTTACTGAGCACAGAAAGTGTGCTCCTGTTTGCCATGATGGGCGGGTGGCCCCTGCCAGACTTCGGGAGGCCTGACGGGTTCCTATTTCTCTCTCTCTCTCTCTCTCTCTCTCTCTCTCTCTCTCTCTCTCTCTCTCTCTCTCTCTCTCTCTCTTCCTGGGCACCACTACTTTGTAAAAATTTGTGGGCACCACTACTGTGCAAAAAAAAACCTCATAGTGCTTTTGAGAGCTTTTGCCACATTTTTGTTCCTATTTGGTACTTTTAACTCCATTCATAAACTTAGTGGTCGCACAGTAGTTAATAAGGGACCAAAATCTTTATAGTCTTTTCCACCATGGTTGAAGCCCTGGCTGTTGTAATTTATGCCCAGCCATAACAATGCTCATAAACAGTTGTGGAACTGAAGACCTCCCATTCCTGGATTCAAGGAAAATGCAGGGACTTTGCCAACTATTTATGAGAAATAATTGCATGTATTTGCAGTGCAGTCCATTCAAACAGGGTAACATCACAGTAGTTTTTGCTTTGGCTCTGCCACAGAGCTTTAAGTTGACATTTTCTTCATCTGCCCTCCACCCCACAATTTTTAGCTTAAGAGCCCTAAAACAAAAAGCAAACATGATCATTGCGAGGTTCTAGAAATATATTGTAGCTGGGCTTCCCAGATAAGATGTTCATTAAGAGGCTGGCTTTTTATGTTACGGAAACTCTGTGGATTACTATACTGCGTCTTGAAATGTCAATATGGGTTGGGGGCCAAATGGCCACGACTCTCACAGCCCAGTACTCATGTTCTGTCCAGGAAGTACTGTTGTTTGCAATGTGGCTTAGGCTTGTATAAACTTGGTTCTTTGATATAACAGAAATTATCTAAAGCAAAATTAATGGGTTCGGTTCAGTGCAACTCTGTAGAGTAAGCTTTCAGCTTGGGTTGACCCAGGGAAATGGGCAGAGTGGAGCTCTCTCTACGGACTGCCATCCATAACTACTGCTTTACCATCTCCCCTCTCCATGTACTTCCACGCACCTCTCTCTTAAAGCCCATTCAGAGAACTCTCGAGTGTCACTTGCGGTGTTGCTCTTTACCTGGCAATCCCTGAGCAAAGAGAAATGTCATGTTTTACATGGTGATTTTAACCAGCTCTGGGACTAAGAATCACATGAAGGTGACACCATGGCATGAGGTATCACCTGTGATTATGCATTGCATAATACTGTGGTGCCAGATCTCACAACTGCCTCATAGAATCGTAGCAGTGTGGAGGCTGACAGAAGTTTAAGTCCACTAGTACCTCCTGGAAGGAACATCAGTAAGCATAGCTGTTTTCTATCATCTTAAAAGAGATCACCATCAGCATTATCAACACTATCACCATTGTCAGCCCCAGCAGCAAAACCCATTCACATATTGCCTGTCTATCAACAGTATGGGGAGAGCCCTCTTATTTAAAATATAAGTAAATAAAATGCATGAAACGCCACCTTTGTCCATGAGAAAATCCAGCTGAAGACACTGTAATGGATTTTTGTACTCTTTTTAAATCTAGCAGCCATGTCCTCTCCTTGACAGCTCTTGGGTTTTCTTTGGGGAAATTATCTGTTTTCTGCTGTGAGTAGTTTTGTGGGATGGTAAAGCCACACTCCACTATAGAGTCAAAAGGATCCTTGGAAAGTCTTTCTTCCTTCATTCTCCCAAATTTTGATAATGATCACATTACACAGCAATCTCCTTGAGCATTTGCTAGAAATTTTGGAGCCATTTCCATTTCCCAACAGTTCAACTGTCATAACCAACAGGTTACCAGGTTCTGTCAGCTGCAGTCCATATATATTTCTGGAATCTCTTTTTGACCCTTTCTCTCCCTACTATCGTAGTACGACCCTTGGCATGTGGCCCCTATAGTAATGCAACTGTATCTTTGCAGGTATGTCTGCCTCCCATCTGTCTCCTCCCTAACTCTTTGCAATAATAAAAGTAGCTCTAAGTAATTAATCCCTTATGATGAGCCAGGCATTATGCTAGGCACTTTTTAAAATATAATCTTCGTAACTTTCCTGAAGTATATAGTATTTTTCTCACTTCATAGACCAGAAAACCAAGGCTAAGGAATGTTTAGAGACTTATGATCACCCAGCTGACACCTGTGCTAGCCATGATTTAAATTCAGTTCTGTGTGGCTCCAAACTCTGTGCTCCAAAGGAGGTAGAAATAGTACTGATGGCAGAATAATTGTTCCAAAGGTTATTTATTTCACAGGTTACAATTCTGGTGGTTCTTCATCCATTGCCTGTACAATAAAGTCACAAACAAACAACACTTCCCAGAGTCTGCCATGACTTAGCTTCTCCAACCATCTTTCTTGCTGACCACAATGTTCACTTGAGACCCAGATGTCCAGCCACCCCTGCCTAACTCCTTGGTGTCCTTCAAACAAGTTACATGTTCCTGTGTTTTTCCATGCCTTTGCATATGCTGCTCCTTCAGTCGACAGGGTTTGCTCTGCTTTCTGCCATCTGGAAATCTGAGATGTGATTTCTCTCAGAGACCACGCATGGGTGTCCTGCCTAAGTTCATTTCCACCTCTCCAGGATGCCCGTTGCACTTTGACATCTTCTATTTGAGTCCTCACCACAATGCACTCTAAACATTTGTGGACATGTATGTTTCCTCCTTACACTGTGACTTCTTTAAAGGTCTGCTTGGTTGATTTTCAGTCTTTCCTGATCCCACCCTGCCCTGCCTTATTCTCCACATATGATAAGTCAGGTCATATCATTCCTCTGCCCCAAACCCTCCAGTGGTTTCCCATGGATTTCAGATAAAATCAGAAACCTTTAAAATGGCCCATAAGGTCCCTTTAACATGGCCCATAAGGTCGTATATGCCCTGACCACCTGTTATCCCTCTGACCTCACCCTAACCTTCCCTGTCCTTCCTTCTCCAAGTTCAGCCACATAGCCTCCCAGCTATTTCTTGCACAGGCCAAAGAAATGCCTACCCAGAAGTCCCATGCAGATGTTCCCCCTGCCGGGAAGGCTCTTCACCTAGAGGTCTTTATGAATGGTCCCCTCACTTCATTCAGACCTCTGCCAATGTCAGCTCCTCAGAGAAACCTTCTCTATTCACTTACATAAAACATAAATATAAATATAAAATCACACTTACATAAAACATAAAACAAATAAAAATCATAGCCACAGTCACACCATTTACCCTTCCTCCCCTCCTCAGCACTGACCATTAGCTGTCATCATGTTGCCTACTTTCGTGTACTATCCGTATTTTCAGGTCCACTGCAATGCAAGCTCCATGGGGGCAGATCTGGGCCTGCTTCTTCAGGGCTGTACTCCAGGCTGTTATCAGCAGCTACTTAGTAAGCATCAGTGAATAAGTGAATCTCTTCCCCCACTTTCCAGTGTTTATAACATACCAATGAAATATTGCAGGGGCTCAAAATATACTTAATACAAGTGCAAATTATAAAGAATTGCCATGAAATTACCACTTACAAACTTACAGTTCAGAGAAGCTTCTTATACAGGAAAGGGACATCTGAGATGTTAATTAAATAGTAGGAAAGACAGACAATAAGGCAGAAAAGAGAAGAGGAGAAGGAAGAGAGAATTTCAAAGTACAACTTACAAAATTCTGTAGCGATGTTGCACGTCAGCATCTTGTGACCCACCCTGTCACAAATGTGTTCACATACACATCCTTCCTAATGTCGTCTCCAAACAGGAAACAGTTTCTCCCTGTTAGCCCATGAGCCCCTTCATAGACAGGAATGCTCTAAATCAGGAATCCCTAATCCTTTCCTCTCTAAGTGAAACAAAGCTAGAATTCTCATCTGGGACCATGTCCCAAAATGTATTTATGTCAATTTCAGCATAACCTCTGAGCCATCATTAATACTTCTTGACCTTTAAGAAGCCAGGTGTCATGGGAAAATACCCCTTTTAGTGTCTGCTATGGTATTCGTGAAGTACTAGAAGACCCTAAGATCACTTCCCAACTTAATTTTCCTCTTTCTAAATATCCTGATGTGTATTTGGCGTGAAATATTAATCTTTCATCTGTGAATGACTCCAGTTTCCTTTTTAGCAACAATATTACCTACTCAATATTTATGTCTTCCAAGTAGAAAATTCATTTTATATAGTTCTGTTCTCTTAAGTCTCTCTCTCATGTTTGAGGTTTGGAGTCTGGGTGACAGAAAGGGGATGTCATTACATCCGAAATGTCTAAAAAGATTGGGAAGAAAGTGAAGTTTTAAGGGGAAGGGAATGAACTCTGCCTTGAACATTTTGATTTCAAGATCGAGTTGACAACCAAAGGAAGCTTCTCCAGAGCCAGACGAATAAGGAGCCTAGAGCGCCGGTCTGACTTCATTCCACCTTCCAATTTACCGTAAATAGCAGGGAGAGACAATCCTTGCTCCAACATGTTTTGATAATCTTTCCTCCTCTACCAAAAAATAAAAAATCCCCTCAACTCCAAAGGTAATTCAGTTATATACAAACATATATTGAGGAGCTGTTGTGCTCCAGGCATTATCCTGGATCTTTCATCTAAAGCCTGGGCCTCTTACCATGGTGAGGATACAAAACCCTAGCACTTAGTGTCCAACCAACAGCAACTCTTGTGTGTTTACAAATCCCTTCCACCTCCTATGTTGCTGTCCCCGTAGACTCGTGTCACTCCCAATTCACCCAACATGCTCAAGCTACCTCAGCCTGACCTCCTGGCTCCCCTCCTTCCGTCCAGCCCCCTCCTCATATTCTAAGATCCAATATTTAGCTCTTGCAAGGGACGTCTGTGAGCAGACCCCACTCTCCCTGATCTCAAAGGGCTTTAAAGTATGGTCCCAACTTCAGTACCTAAGTACAAAAATCTTCACTCACCTTTGATTATCTCATGTGAGCTAGCCATTCCTTTGCAACTAGAGCACAAATCCCTCCAGAACAGCTGCTGGGTTGCTGCTTGCCCGCGCCCCTGCCCAAGCTCACCCAGTGACCAGTCTGCCTCAGGACTTCCTCATCCGACTCAATCCAGCAAGAAAGGCTCCAGGCCATTCGACACCTGCAGAGTCTCTCTCCTCATGCCCACCTGTCCTTCCTCATCACAATGCCTCCTCCCCTTCCTTCCCTCCTCTCCTCTCTCTTCTCCTTTCCTTTTTCTTCTCTCCTCTTCTCTCTTCTCTTCTCTTGTCACTCCCCTAATCTTTCTTGTTTGCTTAATCCCAAACACCATTCAAAGAAATTTTTCTTTCTGGATGTAAAGTCAACATTCTTTCCAGCTTACCTTTAGTACAACATTCTCTTCATGATGGCAGTGAAAAAATGTTTTATGTATTTGTCACCTATTTGTGGAGTTGCCTACATTAGATTGAACTCACCTGTGTTCTTTTGCAACAGTCAACAGACACACAGGATGAGATGAATGACCTGGCAACAACCCCCACAACTCAAGGGGGAATTAGCTAAAGACCAGCTCCAACCGGTTGCTCTCTGGACTGACCCCATTCACCTTGAGCTCGGGGGATTGGAAAAGGAAAGAGGAAAGAAAAACCATGTGCATGACTGTGTCGCGATATGCTTCTGGGAGGGTATGGGTCTGTGTGTGGTGCAGGTGAGGGAAGATTTTTGTGCACAGAAGAGAAAGCCATGCAGTGGAATAAGAGACAGACCTGCCTCAGTGGTTATGATGAAAATGAGGGGGAAATATTCCACTCAGAATTATCCTGCACCCACTCAGGAGGATGTCTCATTCTATCCCACAGCATAAGTTGCCTCATTTTTGCTGGACTGTAACTTTAGGCAGGTGGGCATGCAATTAAGATTTTCCTGGAATCACCCCACTTAACCCAATGACAGTGGGGAACAGGATTTCCCCATTTTAACAGCTAATTCAGAGCCCAGGTGACAGTCCACCAACAGTTCATGTAAGGAGAGACTGAGTGGCAGTTCTAATTGACCATTTCTACCCATATTCCTCTTAGGAACATACAACATGAGCTGTCACCGCTTCCTGCCAATCACAAGAAATCTGACCTAGAGACAGCACTATCTCAGAGAGAGAGAGAGTTGTTTATACATCCAATAAATTCGGTTTCCATTGCATAATCTTATTTTTAGGCCATTGCAGAGAAGAGCCTGCCTAATAATACCACAAAATCATGAATTTAGTTGATTATAGATGATGACTTCAAATCTAAATATGTCCTCCGGCTGCCCAAACAAGGGGCCATTTAGCATTTGACATCATCTAGCCTAGCCTTAGAGCTCCAAGTTTGATCCTTGGGTATACTCAGGAGCTTTTGCAGAATTGCAGCTTACCATACTTAGGAGGCATGCTATTTTATGATGCAAAGGAGGAAAAAGCAATGAATTTGTGTTTTGATGTGCAATGAAGAGAACATGTAGGTGAGCTGTTTTCCTGCAACACAAGGAGTGAAGGCAACCCAGGAGACTTATGCAGACAAGCTACAGGCCATTTTTGCCTATTTTGCCTCCTTTTACAGTCAATGAGAGATTTTTCACTCTGACACAATTTCGACAGCACACATGTCATAAGCAATGGGGACTAGAAAGAAAGAGAAGCCCACAAAGGTACACTAACTAGACAGACAGCAGCTTATCAGTGCCCCGTGCCCATGCTCAGCTCCAGGGAAATAGCCTTGCCGTAATAAGGCCAGACCCATGGATTTCTAAATGTCTCTACAAGTGGTTAGTTAGCAAGGTTGGCCACACACATACAGATGCACTGACAGGGAATCTTCATGAGCAGACATGCTGTTGCAGTCTGCAGCCACCATCTCCAGCCCTCCAATGGACGCAGTTGGTGCCTTCTTGCCCAGAGTTAACAGGGGATTGTGGGAAAGATGACAGAGCTTCAGATTCTCCACCCGGCTCAGCCAGAGGGAAAGAAGGCTGTCAGACAAAGAACTGCCCTTCCAAATTCTTGCCCGTGAAGGCATGTACACACATGTGCTTTCATTTTTCAGGCTTATATCATTTAGCTTGTTTCTATGCAGTGATTAATTCTTAGGAAAAGAACTATGACAGCTTAAATTATTGTTCACAAATATTCATGGTCCCCTCCCTGGAGGAGAATTATATTTCATGCCCCTATTGATGGGGTTTGGCCATATGACCTGTTATAACCAGTGAACTGTGCAGAAAGTGATATGGGCCAACTTGACATGAAGAATGGTTTTAAGAGCCAGTCAGTGTGTGGTCTTCAGGCTCTTGTTCCACCCTCTGCTTAATGACCAGCAATGTCCCAAAGAAAAAATTGTTCTCTCAGCCTGAATCCTGGAGTGAAGACAGTAAGGAACAGTATTGAAGTATGCCCCAAATGGATATAAGTCAGAAATAACCTTTATTGTTGTAAAGCCCTGAGATCTGGGCATTGTTTGTTACTGCATCATAACCTAGCCCGTTCTGATTGATACAGCCACTTTAAGAAAGTTAATGGACCATCAATAATAAATCTATGAGTGGGTAACATCCTTGCTTGAGAAGTTCAAAGATTTCCTTCCTCTTGTCACGATCTCTTTTTACCCCAAGCCCACTTCTTTTTATTAGTCTGATCTTCCTCAAGTTGGTTATCAGACACAACATACCTCTGGATCTCAGAAGTGAGTAAATACCAGGCAGATGATGGTACCATTAATTCAATTGGAAGAAGCGACTGTGGATCTACCAAACACAGAACATATTATCTTCTTTGAAAATCAGTTTGTCTTTGTAATGAACATGCTCATCCAATTTTATATGAAAGTGTATAGATATTATCTCTTAATATTAGAAAGATGTGGTCAGAGAGCCATATGGCAAGAAGGACCTGTGATAACATAAGCTTGTCAGATACTATATAAAGAAAAAAATATCCTAAACTTAAAATAGTTGGGAATCATAATAATGGTCCAAAAACCAGAGTAAATACTGGAATTCTAGACATAAAATCCACTAGATAGTGGGGCGCTTCAATCCCAGTTAGCCCCATTACTGCACAGCGGTTGCCTTCTCTGTGCAGAGCACTGTGATTTTTTTGGCAGGAAGCACTTTGGGGCTCTACCATGTTCCTTATTTACTATTGAGAAAATATCCACTTATATCTCATCCAAAACTCATAAGTTTTCATAGTATTCTTTTTCAGAATTTAAGAGCTATCACCTCAGCAAGGAGAACATCTAGATCTGAGTGGATGAGAGTTTCTCAGGATTACCAATTACACCATTAATTTTAAAAGAGAAACAGTGACACAGAAAGCTTATGGTTTGACATCACACTTATGAAACAACATTCCAGAACCATAGAATGTTGGATTTGAGCAAGAGGAAGTATCTGGGATCCTGAGGCCAAGATAGGCTGAGCAACTCATAAAGAGTTGTAGATCAGAGTCCAAAGGATTGGTGCCTCTCCTGGCATATTAGTCCTTTTATTAAAACTGTGTGGAGGATGGGCTGGACTCCGTTAAGAGATCCCATTTGAAATGATTGAAATTTGTTTCAAAAAGAACATAGAGCATTGGAGAATTCCAAATATGGAAATTATGAATACCAACAATCTACTCAAAATAAGTGCTCTGTTGAGAAAAAACAGTAGTCGACCTTTGCATGGATGCCTCCAGTGACCAGGAGCTCACTGCTCTCTGAGGTAGCTGGTCTATGGTACGAGCTTCCTGATCAGTAATAAAATCTTCCTTGGGATAAACAAACACCTTCCTCTTGGGCATTTCCATAAACTGATCATAGTTCTACTCTGTTCCTTAAAATTAATCTAGTCTAGTAGTTTTCAAAGAAAGGTATGATTTTGTTCCCCAGGGGACATTTGGCAATGTTGGAGACACTTTCAGTGGTCATAACTACCAAAAATCCTACTAATGTCTAGTGCATAGAGGCCAGGAATACTGTTAAACATTATACAACCCATTGGACAACCCCCCACAACAACGAATTTTTAGCCCAAAATACCAATTGTGCCAAGAAAGAGACACTCTGATTTCATCCAATCCCTGTTTGATACTGCAGTTCTTCAGATGTTTAGTGGGGACCATGTTTATCCTTCTAAGCCTTCTTTCTGACATGTACCTTCATGTTCCTCTTCATTCTGCATATTACTTAGTTTTACCATCCTGGAGTGACCCTAATTAGACATGCTTCAGTGTGTCCTTGTCTCTCACTAACTGCCTCAACCAGAAGGGCACCCCATCATCTAGCTCATACATAGAACCTGTGGACTCTTAATTCCTGTGATCATATACCACATGCCCTCAGTGCACTGAGAAGTACCAATAAATCCATCACAAGCAGCATAAAAAGAGTCTGGTATCTTAAATCAGAGTGTAAATTCAGCAAGACTCCATGGTATTTAAATGATGGTAGAAATAGCAGTAATTGCAAAAATAACACCTACTATATATGAAGTGCTGGTGCATGCAGACACACTGCTAAGGGCTTTCTATGTTTTATCTCATTTAATCTTTCTAGCAATCCCATGTGGAAGGTTGTGTTATCATCATTTTACAGACAAAGAAACTAGTTCTTAGATAGGTTGGAAACCTGGCCTAAGGACATAAAGCTAGTGATCTGATTGGCCAGGACTCAAAAACAGATCTGCCTAACCTCAAAACCCATTCTGTTAAATCCGTACGATGTGTTCTAAGCCATCCTCCTCAAAACATGGCACATTTTACATAAGAGTGACAAGCTACCATGAATTTGCTAATGAATCCATCTTAACATGCATGGAAGTAATTTGGCAGGAGGTCTCTTTCCTTTGCAATCTAAGACCAGAACACAGTTTGCAAGAAAACAGAGCTATTTGGACAAATAGGTCTCATATTTTAAGAGCCAAAAGCTTTGTGTGTTTTTAATTGTCTCTCAGGTAAAAACGAATCAACAGCAATATGAAGAAAGGAAATGTTTCTAATATTTTTGTGGCCCTCTGTTCAAGGAAGTTGTCTCACTTAAAACTGAAAACCTTTGTCTGGACCATCCCAGATTCATGACTGTCCTGGGACCTTACAAGACTGAGCAATGGCTACAAATCTCTGTGCTTTTGACATTATCAGGTTTATTTTCATGTCAAAGGATTTTGGCCATTTTCTGCTCAAAAAGCCTACATTTGCAGCCTAAAGACTAAGCTTTTAGGACCATGACTCCTGGATCTTTACTTAGAAGAAGGTAGACTGTATTTTTCCTTTTGGCAGCTCTTAAATTATTAGTGCAGTTACCATGTAATCTTTGAGTTTCACCAAGTGGCTTCGAGGATTAGGTACTGAGAGCCTGAGAAAAGCACAGGATTTCAAACTTTCACTCTGCCGCAACTTAAACCAATCTTTTCTTTCTCTTATGATCCAGGAACATATTTCTGCCATTTTTACATAGCACTTTCCAGAAACCCAAGAAAAATCTATCAGCAGAGGCAAGTGAAGAGTCATCTCATGTTTAGAAAGTGAAGCAGGAGAGGTCACACCAAAGCTCATCACAGTTTAACCTTTTTTTTTAATTGAAGTGTCGTTGATACACAAATCTCATGTTGGTTTCAAATGTATGACACAGTGGTTCAACAGTTACCCACATTATCAAATTTTCATGCCCTCTGGTGTGGTTACTATCTTTCAACGTAGAAAGATGTTACATATTCATTGACTATATTCTCCATGCTGTACTACTGTCCCTGTGACCAGCTTACATTGTGATTGCAAATTATTGTGCCCCATGATCGCCCTTCCCCTCCCCCAACACCCGTCCTAACCCCTCCCCCTTAGTAACCACCAGTAACTTCTCAGTGTCTTTGGGTCTACTGCTGTCTTGTTCATTTTGTTTTGTTGTTAGATTCCACAAGTAAGTGAAATCATATGGTATTTGTCTTTCTCCTCCTGGCTTATGTCACTTAGCATAATATCCTCTAGATCCATCCATGTTGTCACAAACGGCAGGATTTCTTTTTTTTTAATGGCTGAGTAATATTCTGTTGTGCATATGTGCCACATCTTCTTTATCCATTCATCTACTGATAGACACTTAAGAGCCTTAATATGGGTGGGCATAAAGGTCTCCTCTTTCCTTACTCCGGCAACTACCTCATTCACTTCTGTAGCTGAGAGTGTCCCTGCCACATAACTTCCTTAGAATGCATTTGAAAAACAATGCCCCTTGCTTTCACCATTTATCCACTTCCACACCCCTTGTAAGTTGGATTCTCCAAGTTTCTTTCTGCCTGCCCCTTGTGACTGGTTCTGACCCCTCCAAAAAACAAGTCCTGGATCAGCCATCATGAACAGAGGAGCTGATTCAGCTCACAGCCATTAAAGGCAGACCACAAAATCCCCACCTTCCCTAAATAACCCCATCCCTTCAAATGCCCAGGGGAACTGAAAGGTCTCTAGTAGGGATTAGAAAACCTTCCTTGAAAATGCATATTAACCATGAGATTGAATGGATATTAAATCACAGTAAAGCAAAAAATTCTAAGGATGAATATTATTACTAAATATGAGGCTCTGGTCAAACCAGAATCTCTGTCCAGGTAGATTTGCAAAGAGAAGACACACACAAATGAACATCCTTCTCATCAAACATTATCACCTCTTGGGAGTATTTCCTGAGTCCCTCAGGCTTTATTGAATCACCCTCACTTGGATTTTCCCTCTAAGCTTGCACAGGACTCCCTGCATGTTATCTTTTATAGCAACAACTGGAGGTTTTCTCATCTGTTCCTCTGTTAGGCTGCCAACTCCCTACAGTGAACAGAATGCTCATTTGTCTCTCTCCTTGGTGCCTAGTGCAGTGCCTGCAATACAACAGGCACTCAATATATACATGTGGATTTAGTTATCTTATGAATAATTAACAATGAAAATCATCATATGCTGAGTGCCAAATAACAGGTAAAAACAAGTGACTTAGGATTTCAAACAGGACTAGATAAATGCAAAATGTGTTAATAAAGCAGAAGTTTTATAAAACAGTTGGGATTGGAGAAGCACAGGTATGAAATAGATCCACCCATCTAACCACCCATCCATCATCCATCCATTCAGTAAGTATTGTGTCTCACTACAGTCAAGGAAATGCATAGTCCTGGGGACTCAATTTCAAGGAGGGGAGATGGCATGGCCAAGCCTTGGAGAATCCTAAATATGGGTGTAATTATAAAGTAATGAGCACAGAAGTTTGTCCAGAGTAGAGAAGTGAGAAATTAGTTTTGGAAGTAAGCTAGTGTAACATGATGCTGGACCTTGAATCATTGGCTAAAAAGTTTGTACTCTGTTCTACAAGCAATGAGGAGCTACTTTGTAGAGGGGCAAGATCAATGAGTTGCAGACAGCTAGGGGTGGGGGCAGAGAGTCCCGATAGGAGGCTGTTATAGAAATTCACATGTGAGGGGACAGCAGTATCCACAGTTAGGCTACTAGAGAATTATCCCCCAGGGTCTCTTTCCTTGTCCTAATTTAAGTTGTAGATGCTCCTATGAAGATATCAGGCTTATGTGCTTTCTAAAGCAGGACCTGGGCAAGAGAAGGAGAAACCGCATGGAGATGAGAGTTGAGCATCATCTAATTCAGGGCTTCCCACTCCTTCAGCTTGGGAGCAGTGTCATCAAAGTGGTTAAGGAGTTGGTAAATCCTGGCGGAGCTGTCGGCTATCTCTTCTCCTAGGCTTCCCCCAGTACCAGTTATGAACATCTTAGTTTGGAGAAGCTTGTGTTAAAAAACGACAGTGCCAAGACATTTACAATTAAAAAGCTTTATTTCTGATTGGAATTAGGTTAGAAATATTCCCAAATATAGTTCTTATATTTACTTATTCATCCATTCTCTACTAGGATAGTAAAGATGAATAAAACAGAGACCTACTAAATTCTTAAATTTTTCTTGAAATTTGTAAAACAGAATCGGTCTTCCCAATGAAAGACTGACATTATTATTTTTATCTGGCAAAGTATGTATCAGACAAAGTTTGTTTGTACCAGGTTCAAAATTTTTCTAGGTTATTGGGAGTCATTTTCAATATATTTTTAAGAAAAATCAAACTTTTTCTTCTACTAGCAATTGAGTCAAGTGACAGAAATACCCCAAATCAAATGACAACCTTATCTTCCCAGATATTTTCCAAAAGGCTTTCCCATTTTGGGTCCAACAGCTAGCTGTCTGTACTAGCTCTCCTATATCTTTCTTCCATTCCTATTTTTGCTTTAAATGCAAACTGTTTTTGCTGTTTCCCACAATAGCTATAGCCTTTCTTGGTAATCTAATGCCCTAGCCAATTTCCTGAGGTAAAGATGTGTTTATATAGTAATTGCTATCAGAAAAACAGTTCAAGCAATGAAAGAAGTCAGTGTACATTTTAACAGACAACTACATAAATAGACGGAGATGGAGTTGCATTTCAGGGTCTTGAATTGTTATATACATTGCCTTGTTCCCAATACACATTGCATTGATTACATACACACAAAAATGTATTCAACAATGTTTACTGAGTGCCTACTGTGGGGTGAGCACCGTGCTAGGTAATGAGGTGGCCCCCAGAAGCAAAATTGCATATAACCACTTGCTTCTTGCTAATTTATAATTTATCTATTGATACAGTGTTGCTATTTAATTTTCCCAACTTGAAGGCTTATGCATCTCTGCTTTTCCTAGACCAGACATGGACTAGACACACACAGTGAATATCAGAAGTCGGTCTCTCCTGGTGATAGCACTTGCTCTGAATTCCTCCAACGTGTGCATATGTACATGAGTTGTCTAAACTGGGCTTTGACAGGCCAGTTCAAGTTGGCTATGCTTATATACAGAACTTCAGCTTTCTCACCTATACAAATGGGTGAGATACAATTATATTTGCTCTCATATTTAGTGGTTATTTTATAGCTTAAATAAGAGAATGGCCCAGAAAAATCCCTTGTAAGCTCTTAATAATGACGTAAGTGTGAGGAATTCTATTTACTCCCAAGATGGCTGTGAATCATTCTGTGGTTGTTTCAGAAGTGAAGGTTTGAATGCTTTAAGCACAAAGCTCTCTAAAAAGCAGGGCTCTGTCTTACTTAGGACACTGGTGGGCCTGTGACACAGGAAGACAAGGAAGAGTTGGTAAGCAGAGCTCTGGTTCCACGACACACAGTCACGTCTTGTGAAGAAACCCATGCTCAGAGAGCCTCCAGCAAGGGCACGTGGACGTGAAGAGAGCAGACCAGAGAGGCGGGGAGAGCTGTGATTCTCATTGTCCCCTAAGGCCACATGAGGACCGAACACATGGAATGGGGCAGTGCAACTTGAGGAGCGGAGGTTTTAACTATTTCCTTTTAATGAGCTTGAATTTAAATAGCCACATGTGGCTTGTGGCAACTCCACCAGACAGCACAATTCCCATCTAAGCGTTGTCACTGCTTATACTGTTAGCTGTATGATGCCAGGAAAACGTCTTACCTTCTCTGAGCCTCAAATTCTATCAGAGGAAAACAGATTATTTAATCTCCAATCTATCTCTTTCAGGTAAAATATTGTGTGAATCAAAATACAGGAATAACAATTCTGATGTGGGAGCTAGGGCTTGCTCCATACAGATTTAACTCACATGCAACATGGGTCTTCATGCAAATGCTAGTTCTTAGCCTAGCTGCACCTTAGTTCCTTCTGTAAAAAGGAGATAATAAGAGAAATGACATCAGGATTAAATGATTTAATAAATATAAAGTAATAGCACAGTTCCTGATGCACAACAATGGTAAAATGTTAGCCATCTTTGTGACCATGGCTAACTAGCTGTGAAGAACATCTACCTTCTTTAACTCTCTGAGCTCCAGTTTCTTTATTTCATATGTTCCATCTCAAATGCATAGGATTTTATGAGAATAAAATAAGATGACATGCCCAATCGATTTAAAATGCTAAAAAAAATGGACAGATGTTAGCTTTTATCTTATTTTTAAAAGTCATGAATTTAGTTTAAGCTTTAGGTTAAATCCAATCTCTCATTTTACATTCAATAAATACTAGGGATATATGCAACCAATATTCAAAGAGTGCCTACAATGGGCCAAGGGCTATTTTTCAGGCTGTGATCTATATACAGCAGAAAACAAAACAATGTCCCTGTCCTTGGGAGTTTACTTTCAGGTTTGTGCACACACACACACACACACATGCACATGCACACACACGCACACATTCTTTCTGTAGTCTCTAGAGTAAGATTGCCTCCATTTGAATCCTAGCTCTATTACTTACTAACTATATAACTCTAAGTTACTTAGCTTCTTTTATCTTCTGTTAGCTTATCTGTAAAAGGGGGGTAATAATGGAAATGTTTCAGGATTGATTGAAATAATGTGTGCAAAGTGCTTAGCACAGTACCTGGCACTCAGTAAAAGGTAAATAAATGGTAGCTATTATTATTTTTATTATTAGAGCATAGAAAATCCACTTTCCTCCCAAGCCACAATTCTTTGCTGAGTTGTGGATAATGTATGTGAAACAACAGCTCAGAGACCACAGGGGATCCTATTTCCCGTTTTCATGCTTCTCTTGGACTTCCAAACTCCTAGCCATCTTGAATTCCCCCAGATGTAACTCTCAGAAGTATCAGGACTTGAGTTTTCAGATTGTTTCCAAGGAGTCCTGATCTATTCTGCCTCAAAAACTATGTGTGCTTTAGGGAGGGAGGGGGCCACGGGGAGAAACAGTTTGCACACTGAAGGTGTGTCAGCTGGGTGGGAGCTGTGGTGCCAGCAAGGGTGTGCTGTGAAGATGGAGAAGTATTATCATCTCCAGGTTCCACTTTCAAACTTACAGATCACTGCCTTTCCCCAGTATTTTCCTGCACTGCTTTTTGCCATCAGTAAATACCTAGAAGAGAGATCTACAGGGAGGAGGTAGTTTTGCCAACTAGTTACTGAAATAATCACCCTTGCCATACCATACAGGCTGCCATAACATAGCCACCTTCTCTTTTCCACCAGGACCCCTTCTCTCTTCCACTCTTGGCATAAAGGACCTCCTTTTGGGATGTTTCCTTCCTATTTAAGAAAAAGTTTAAAGTTCATTTTAGCCTTGTTTTTTCAACACATGAAAAGAATTGGGACTAGAAGGGGACACACCTCCCCAAAAGAAAACTCTGGGCCCCTGTTATTCTTGGGAGGGCTTGAGAGTACCCAGCCCTCCAAGTCCATAACACAGCAGGGACGTTTCCTGGAAACACGCCAGGCTGATCCTGTGGTGAAGCGGCGGCCTGCTAGCAGTGTTTCCGGCACTGAGGGGACTGCAGGCTGCTCAAATCGCTGGCCTGTCCCAGAGCCTAAGATGCCACCGTTGCCTCTTCCTTTGGCTCATGGCATTGAAAACCTCTGCTAAGATGGGAACTCTGCCTGAGAACTAAGCTAGGGAGCCCCATCAGGTAAGTACACCTCAGAGGTCTGCAGGGAGCCTCAGATGTGAGCAGAGAACCAGGGTAAGGGGTCCAGGGAAGCAACTGAAGGCTGCCCAAGGCGGGCACTCTGCAGCTGGTACGGGTCAGGGAGGCCTGCGTTAGAGCTATAAGGCCTTTATGGGCGACAAATGCTGGGGTCAGGCAAGAACAGAGACAAAAAGAGGAACTGAAATTTATCTCCAATACCATCACCTTCACTATTCTGCTAAGGGAGCAACTAACTGATTTGTTCCATAAAGAACTGGTCAGGGTAACCCCATAATTCAGCAAGGTTAATTGTTCTTTCTGGAAGTTGTATCTGTGAACTTTGGCAACATCAGGCAAAGATGCTGCCAGAAGGAGGGAAGATCTAGTACAACCCTGCACGTGGCATGACTGCTCAGATCTTACAGCAACCTTGCCTTGTATGGCATGGGAACCGTGGAGTGCCTTTGATGGGATGGAGTCCTCCCCAAATCCCCTGTCAGCATCTAAAGCCAGGCACTCCATAAATGACTACGTGGCCGCTCCACAGAGAACTCAACAGTGGAGAAGTGGCCTGAGGCTTGTGGCAGCCCCCTCGCCCTCCCTGAGAGCCGTTAGCTATCTGCTGGCTAAACACCTCCTGAAGTTCAGCATCCCCTCCGAACCCGCACAACAGCCCCCTCCCCACCTGTTTGGATAATTTAGTAAGTTAACAATGGAGCCAAAATGTTCCCTTTCACACGTCTACTCTTTGCCCTCAGTAAAACAGTTTGGCAGACCTGAAATTTCTCAGCAGACACTTGTCGTTAAACAAAGCATTCCACATGCCTCCAGAGAAAGTGACATTTATTTATTTATTTTTCATGATTCATGAAGAGCCTTTAATCTATGGGATGAGGTCTGGAGAATGCTTTGTTCCAACATGGCCTAGCTCACACTGTGTAGAAGTTGAAGATGCCACCACGATAAACATGAACTGCAGTGACAATGGGAAGTGGGAGGTGAAGAATTGCCTCCCTGAGCTGGCTGGGGGGCTGAATGCGTGAGAAAGGGAAAGATGCATTTGATTGTGTTTACAAGATTCATTCACAGCACAGCAGGCAGTATTCACACTATAATATTCACCCTAACACAGATAATTTGATTTTCAACCTGGTTATCATGCATTCAGACATAGCAATACATGAAAATATATGCTTTAGCAGTGCATTTTAAACAAGGTTGCACACTTTAAGTCAGAATATATTAGAGGTGAGTGTTGAAGTTCACGATTGTAGAAGTCCTAGAAATCTCCATTTGGCACATGGCATATGCTTTGAAATTACTCAAAAATTTCTACATTATTCTCCAGCTGTTAACTATATATTTATAAACATATAGTATGCAGTGAAAATGATAAACTTCCATGCTTTTTAAATTGTTCATGGTTTGAAGAGTCTTTAGCTTTCTTTAGAAACCCAAAGTAAAATGGAAACATAACCCCACCCACACACTTTGAAATTATAACTGTTGCTACTATAAGTGCACAGGAGATGACAGATTGATTATCTGGCCCAACCCGCTCATGCGGTGAGTGAGGAAAGAGCCAAGAGCCTTCAGGGGACTTTTTCAAGGTCACACAATTAATAAGTAAAAAGTAGTTGTCTGTGACAATGGGTAGAGAGAGGTGAAGAATTGTGTTTTCTGAATTTGTTTTTTCTGCCTTCCTGCTTCTGAAATTCAATTCAGTTCAGTGGGAGAAATAGTCTACCTTATCATATTGTTAAAATCAGAGTTTTTTTCCCATCACACATTGAACACATAGGCATACCTACTTAAGCTTAGCTCATCTTGGACTCCAGTCCACAGCCCTGAGAATCAGCCAGCACATGTGAAAGACAAATTCACTGCAAAGATGACTTCCCTGTTGCCTTCAATCTTTTACCACCTATAATATTAGTCAATAAGGGACTTTCCTTGGCTATGTGGAAGCCATAACGAATAGCACTGGTCCTGGGAGACCTTAGTCTTTGAATGCTCCAGAGGGATCTTCTGAGACTTGATATGACTCCCAGAAAACCACAATTTAAGGTTCAGTTGATGGACTTGTCTTTTCATTCATGCTAAATCTCATTGTCAAGTGTGGTGACTAAAGACTCTGATTTGGGTCCTGGGGCAAACCCTCACACATTATAAGCTACAGACAATTGCTCGCTGACGCTATTAGAACAAATAAATACTTGGAACACGTCAAAGAGCAGGAAGGGGACCGCTGGATGGGGAGGCCCTTGCCTCTCCCTGCCCAGCCCATTCGGGAGCTGTGCATGTGTCCTTGCTTTCCCATATTCTGCCAGGCCCACATTCCCTTCACATTACAAATAATCAAGTTATTTTGCTCAGAGTTCTGAGCAGTTAGAAGTAGATAGGCTTGGAAGAGGCTGGCTAGCCATTGAAGTTTGTGAGGACTCAGTTAACAAGAGGGGGTGACCCAAAGCCTCCATCTTCACGAGGCCTGAGTAAGACCTATGGGGAAAAGCACTTACATTACCTGGGAAAGAGCTGCCCCGAATCAGAGTTTACTTAATGTTGGAAACAGGCATTTTAGAATTGTCTTGTTGTAAAATGTTTCAAAATGAGTTAGCTTCTAAACAGTCTAGGAGGTAAATGAACGTAATCCATAATGGTTTCCAAACCCTGTGCAGCTATGGGGCTCCAGCAGTCTGGAACGCAGCCTGGTTTGTCCTGCCTCCAGCACTTGCTCACAACAGCATCTTTGTGCAGTCTCTTCACCTCTCTGTGCATCGATTCTTTGTCTACAAAACTGTTGTGTCTCCTTTCGAGGGTTGTGAAGATCTAAATCAGTTGATTAGGATAGAGTACCTACACAGTGCCTGGCACATATTAACCACTCAGTTGAATGTTTGGGTCCATTTATCATTCTACCTTGATGTAAATATTAGGCCAGGGAAAAAAAAAGGAAATGATTCCTTTTTTTAACCATTCAGTTGTTCATAAATGCTTGAAGAACCAGGCTCCAGCATTTCTTTTGGCACCACCTTCCAAAATAACCTGAGATTCTCTCAAATTGCATACTGCTTCTGAGAATACAGCATACTCTTATGTTATAATAGAATATGTTTCTTGCCTTGCACTATGTAATTAATTGCATTTAATGACCACTTTTATTAGGATGAAAGTGGTAACAGTAAAATCAAAGGAACAGAGACTCAACAGCACCTAGACGGTAAAAGGAAAAATGCAAAGCATGCACATCCCCACATGCAGAAGTGAAAACAAATCGTTCCTCTTTCCTCTTGTCTTGGGCTTTCTCCGTGAGCTAGCTCTACCCAGACGAAGGAGAGAACTGTGCTATGCAAAATGAGGGTCTCCACAGCTGCTTCTGACAGAATGCCATCGTTTTCCTACAGCAGAGTGCTGGCTTAGCCAAGCCACTGTCTGCTCCTGGAGAACAGTTACCTCGGCCCAAGAGCTCGGGAGGCCAGCTCTGGGTCCAGGCGCACTTGGACTCACTCTGTGCTCATGCAGCCACCCTCCCTTACCCCAGTCTGGGCAAACCTTGGTGAGCCCCAGGTTGTGAGCCTGCACCTACCCCCTCCGCCCACCCCCGATGTGGAAAGCATCAACTCTGCGGTGGTCTATGTGCATTGCTGAGACTTTCATCAAAGCCTGTGCTCCCACCTCATGCTCAGAAGAGCAGCTGGTGAATGTTGTGTCATGCACTACAGACGGATGGATGGAGGCAGGCCCAGAGCTCAGCACTTCTACTGAAACAGGTGTTTGACTCTGTGTTTTCCAGGTGGCCAGAAGGAACCTGATCACTTGGTGAAAGAGGAAGCCATGCGGGAAAGGAACAGCTCCCCAGTATTGGCAGGAGCACGAAGCCAGCCCCTCGGCTCTCGTCCATCTGTGCGCCAGACATGGTCTTAAAGCCAGAACATTTCCTCTTGGGGTTCGAACTTACTTTGAATTTTAATGGAGAGTTCGTGCTCCTTTGTTGAGAATAGTCTTTTGGTCTAGGTTCCCAGAACCAGTGGCAGCTGGAATTTGCAGTCTGGGCATCTCTGTTTCATCAGCCCAGGCTGTCAGGCTTGGCACAAGAAGCTAGAGATGCTGCGTGGTTTGTGTTTCTCCCCAGCGCTGTGCCTTCCTTCATGAGCAGAAGACACTGCAAGGGGTGTTTTCTGGTTCCTGGAATGTCAGACACCATCAACAGCTAGTCAGGAAATCACAAAAACAAACAAAACAGCTTCTCCTTGGAAAGCAGACATCAGGGAAACAGAAGCAACTTTTTGCAGCAAGAAGATTCACAGACAAGGGTTCAAAATCAGGAGGAAAGAGGACCAAAACCCCTGTCTCCTGGAGGCTTCAGTGGAATGAGCTCTGAGGCTGACATGGGGTACAGTGCTATTCTCAAGGTGAACCTGAGAAACCCAAAAGACTTTAACTGGAAAAGAGCACAGTAAGAGAGTACACAGTGCAGAAACTAAAACCTGAAGCCTCCCCTGCAAGGACTTCCCAAGAGAACTCTGAGGAGGGAAAGCAAGTTGGAGCCATTCTCTAGTAGCCTGCAGCCCACAGATCCCTGAGGAAGCCTGTGAGTAAACTGGACACTCTGAGACTGTCTTCAGGGTGGGGTGGAGGAACCACCTCACTTGAGTCCCCTCCAAGAGCTCAGAGTAAATCAAATACATTTATCATAACATAAATGGGAGAGCAGGGCTGGAAGGGGTGGGGAAGGGGCCTCCTTCTGAGGCCACCTGCCACCGACCCAGCTCTGTGAAGCTCCCACTACTTCTCCTGGGCTCCTGTGACCCAGAAGACCCTGGGGGGCATGGAGGCAGCTGTCAGTTTTCACATGGCACTCGATTCTGGCAAGGGAGCAAGTCCAGTGGAAGCCAAACCCTTGTCATGATCCCATCAGCCCCACAATAGCAAAGCCTGTGCTGACGGTTGCGGGTCACAGGAGTGTGGGAGCTCATCTGCCTCCCACATCTGACTGCACAAACCATACTGCTTCCCTGCTGGAAAGCCTGAGGAGGCCATTCTGTGGACCTCCTTGTGCAGAGTCCTTCCACACAAATAAGTGAGACATGTCCCGAGAATCAAGGATGGTGTCTTCCTATTAATATTTATTCATAATTCATATGCTAAATTGCTTCAGAAAGGATCAAAGAATAATAAAGTCATATACACACATGTACACAGGTTAGTCTGGTGAAAACAGGGTTTCTAAGTCACAGCACTGTTCAAATTGGGGGTCAAATAACTCTTTGTTATGATAGCGGTGGGGGGAGATGTTTAGCAGCATCCCTGACCTCTGCCCTCTAGATGTTCCCAGCTGAGAATTACTGGGTTAAAATATAGACAGACAGGCAGAGAGATAGATAGATGATAGATAATATACAGATATATAATAATCAAAGTTAGAGAAAAAAAGAGCCTAATGTTCTTAAAAACTGAGCATTAGCTTTAGCCTGCACAGATTCTGAAGGAAGGAAGCCAGAGCAGGATCTGAGCTCTCGTAGTCCTGGTGTTGTAACAGAGCTTGGCATCTCTGCTTTCATACTGTTTCTGTCTCCTTTGCTGCCTTAATCTTTGGGTCAAAAAGCTTTTGCTCAGCCTTGCAGCCCTGCATGTAGGCTTTTTAATCATCAAAAGGAATTTTGCTCATAACTTAAGATTGATAAAAACAGCCATTTACCCAAAATTTGCCTCTCCCAAAGAGATAAAGAAGTATGTACAGAAGTGACCACTGGTTCATCAAGGACATATAGGAACATCATGGGCAGGCCCATGTCCACAAAATGACTGAAGTCAACCAACCAGGGACAAGGAGTTTCACAGCCCTTCTCGGACGCTTGCTGACGTCCAGATGTCTGAGCTCACTCATCACCTCCTGACCTCGACCCCCACCTACTCCCCCTTCCCTAATATAAAAGAAGCTTGAAGTTAACCCTAAGTTAAGATGGTTCTTTGGGATATTAGTCCTCCATCTTCTCAGTCTGCTGCTTTTCCAAATTAAGTTGCTTTCCTTGACCCAACCCCCTGCCTCTTGACTTATTGGCATGTTATACAGTGAGTGGCGTGAGCTGGGACTCAGAAACATTGTAATCATTCACTGAGCCTTTCCAGTAGCCCAGCACAGTGCCTGGGTTCAGTAGTTTCACATACGAACTCATTTCGTCCTTCGTATTACCCCTATTTGAATAGTAAGAAAAATGAGGCTTAGAAAGGTTAACTAGCTATTTCAAGGTTGACCAGCTAAAAGACAAGAGAGCCAGAAATGACTACTTTGGTTGACTCTGAACTGCCAGAATGGTGCCATCCAACAAGATAGCCACGAGCCACATGTGGTCTTTGGACACTTGGGGTGTGACTACTCCCAAATGCGATGTGCTGTAAGTGCAAAATACACTCTAGATTCACAGATACATTGAAATGATATTTTGGGTATGTTGGATTACATTAACTATATTATTAAAATCAATTTTATCTGTTGTTGTTTTTTCTTTTTTTTTTTTAGTGTGGCTACTAGAAATTTTTAAAATGCATATGTGGTTTACATTAAATTTCTATTAGACAGTGCTGTGCTAGACAATACCATCTCTCCTAATGTTCATTTTAAGAAAAGCTGAAAATGAAAATAATGTATTATATAGGCCTAGTGAATGATATCAGTAGCAAGGGGACATCATCTTTTGTTATCAAATCAAAAATAAATACAAATAAAATGAAGGAACTCTTGTCACAAATAAAGTTACCTGTAAAGTTGGTAAAAGGCCAAGTGAAGAAAAAAAAAAGAAAGGGCATCTATATTCAAATGTATATGTTAGTGCAATTATCCTTTTCATTGACATCAAATGCTGATTATTTGGTCCCAGACTCAGTCCCAGGCGGACGTCCATGATGCTAGCTTCCGTATGCCCTCCTGATCAGTCTGCTGGCCTCGCTTACCATCCATGCCTTGTCTCTGTGCATTTCACCTGGGGTAAGGCAAAGGACAATCTCCAAACACCTTGAACTTCCAGCCACTGGCCTTTTAGGCTGACTCCACTACATTTTTTTCCTTTTGATCTTACACAGACTTATCACCCAGAATGAGTCTCTGGGTGTATTCCTGATACCTGTTCAACTCATAAGGTCCCTTGTGCCTCCTCCCCTTGTCTGGAGATGCCTTCCTCTATCAAAACCCCACCTCTTCCCCAAGGCCAGGCCATGTAGTCAGCAGGTGAACTGGTAGACTGGGGTCTTGAATCAGTTTATGTGTGATCATGGCCTGGAGATGCAAAGTGGGCTTGGCAATAGCTCCACCTCACAGAGCTGTTGTGAGGATTCCTGAGTGAATCCACGGACACCTGGGGAACCTTTCCTGGAGGGTGCCAAGTGCTTCATCAACTCCAGCCTGGCATTTCCCAGTGTCTTTGGATTCAACGGGGCCAAATCATGTCCGTACAAGATCCTTTCTCCCCTCGTACCTGTGCCTGCCCTGTCTCTCAACCACTGGGGAGCTCGATGGTGACACTTGAACATGATGGCAGAGAGCAAGCGGTATGACCAAGGACAGGGCAGGCAGTGCAGCAGGGCTGGAAAGGCAGCCAGAGGAAAGCCATTCCTACTGCATCGCTCTAGAGATTGGTGAACAACTCTGACCCTCGCACAGGTTAAAACTGTGGGAATCAGGGCCAAAGGCCAGGGATTTGTTTCAAATTGGTAAACCCTTGGAAGAGGAAGTCTTGAAAGCAGATACCAGGATAGCAAACCCAGAGGGTACATGCAACAGGCTACAAAGGGCTTTGTTAGAAAGGCCTTGGAGGCCACGCTCCATTGCAGCGTGGGCCTGAAGGCCGCAGCGTAGAACAAAAGCACACAGCAGGCTGGAGATGGAGGAACGGTAAACCACCTTCTGCTCCAGCCAATAATTGGAGATGGATGGTGCTATCGGCTGCATAACCTCACTTAGCAACTTTTGTGGGAAGGTTTGACAAATGACACCAGGGAAAGGTACAAGAAAGTGATTAAAACCAGCCCTTTCGAAGGCAGAGATAACTGTCCTGGGGCTTGAGTCTCCTTGAAGCCACCCCCCTCCATTTCCACCCCAAAACTCACCCCTGCCTTGAGTTCACCAGAATTTTCCAGAGCCTTTTTTCACCTAATCACAGCCTTCTCCCCCACCTCTACTGCTCCTCATTCATGAACTTGTTCTCGGGATTCACTTTATCCAATAGACTCTGTCACTGGACTCAGAACAAAAGTATTCATTCATTCAATGTGCCAAAATGCTCATCAGCTTGCTGCCAAGCCAGGAATTTTTGGCATGTTTTTTATCAATAAGAGCTTTCCCCAGAATCCTTACAAAGAACCTTTCCTGTTGAGGAAAATCACCTGAGTCTGCTATTAAAAACAGATTATCAGGCCTCAAGGTGATTTACTGAATCAGAATTTCCCAGGCAGAGGGTGGCCCCTGGAGAGATGGAGTAAATCTCATTATCAGGGAATCCCAGAAGAACCACTGAGCTTTCTGGTGCCACTCCTCTTACAAGGAGCTGCTGCTTGGGGAGGAGAAAGCTGGTTCTAAGTCCTCTGATCTTTACATTCTGCCCCTTGCTTGGCTGAAAGCTTCTGTCAAACTATTACTCAAGTGGTGACCCATTAAAGGGATAGGACCCCTCAAAGGCAAAAATCACAGGGCCCCAGGCTCTTAGACAGGCTGATGTCTCTTGGTAACTGATCCGGACCAGGGCAGAGCTACAGCAGCCAAGGAGAGCTGTGCGCCCAGAGAGGCCGGGAGAAATGACAGATGTCAGAAGACACTGATGTCAGCATGGAAGCGAATTATGCCCAGGATTGGCAACCCTCAACTTTGTCTTAGTCTCTCCCCTGTGTTACTCAGAGCTCTTGGGAAATGTCGCCCCACCTGCTGGTTAAGATGAGTCTCTTAGTTCCCTTTACCACACTCACTGGCAGGAAAATAATTCACTGAAGCCCCATTCTGGCCAGCTTCCTGGATCAAGACCAAACATGGATACATGTTGTTTATAAGCACCTTGAGAAAATCCAACCCTAACATAACAAATTGTTTGATTTTAAATGTATGTGTGACTTGTCAGAGTATAAGCGCCCATCCCTGCAGTACCCTGGGTAGAAAGAGATATGTAGACTAGACTTAAAAAACCTTGTTTTCGTCCAGTCAGTGGGTCTATAAAAACCATCACTGAACTTGGAGGCCTCATTGGGCTCCATGTTTATAATGTTGGCAGATGATACACAATACACCATAGCTAGGTTTGGTTTGTTAAAACTGGCCCTTAAAAATAAGTAGCAAAGTGACTTCCTATAAACTTCATCTTCCCTGTTCCTCATCCATTTGCATATGCTTTACACGTATTATATTAAACATAACGCAATTCTTATTGTGTATCAATACAAGTTCAATAAACCCATACGGGGAGAGACAGGAGGAACAAGTAGGCACTTTTCAGGAGAGCCCATGGGGATTGATAGGACCACTAAGGTCTTAAGAAGATGGATCTATATGCAGGATTCTCTGTAGGCCCCCATGACTGCTAGTCAGCACCACCTGCACAGGCTACCATGGGGCGTAATGGAAAGGTAATATTTCTGAACCTTACAAGGCAGGCCAAACTCATTTCAAATGACAGTTGTCGTTAATACAAACATTTATTGCATCGTTAGGGGAGGAGGGTAATAGTAAGTGCTGCAGGGCCAGGATAACCTGGAATACTGAACAACAGCAATATGTGTGCCCTGACCCTACTCTTTGCACAAAGGGAGCAGCCATGACATGAATTAGACTGAGGGTCACAAATGATCACCTAAAGAAATCCAAAGAAAAGCTCCAAGGTAAAAAAAAAAAAAAATGACCTTGGTGTTACCTGTCTAGTTTATGATCTTTACTCCCGCCCCCCTCCCCCACTTTTTTTTTAACTGTCCTTCAAGGGGGCTGAAAAGCAATTTTCATGCTATGGCTCTAAATATCAGTTTATCCCTCTGACAGGGTTCTGAGCATGCCCAGTAGGAATGATTTAACACTGTGCTGATGACTTGCAGCAGAAGATCGTCATGTGAAAAGGTAGTCTGCCACAGCTAATGGGCTCTTGTTTCAAAGGGATGCTGTGTGTACATTACCAGTGTATGGAGAAGGTGCAGAAAGGCCCAGGCAGCCATTAGGAATGGAGTGTTGTTGATGATGAAAAGGCACTTTGCCGGTGAGGGAATGGTGGGAGAGAGAAGGCTTATCTGTCTTTTTGATTAGAAATGCATGCTTCCTTTCATCATCAGAACTGAAAAATTGGCTTCTGCTCTTGGTTTATGAAACCATTTTTCTTTTTCCTTTCTTCCCAGGTTTGCAAACTGCTTAATAAATTAGTTACTGTGAGGTACATGGGTGCCACAATAACCTTAGAGGCTTTTCCCAAATGCATCCTTAATATTTTATAAGTATTTAAATAGATTTATTCAATTTGAGCTGGCTGATTTATCAAAGCTAACATTCTGGCACAAAAAGGGGGTTCTATGCAGATTAAAGCTATTGAAAAAAAATTAAGAGGTGCTCTCAATTAGTATGAGGTTTTTTAGGAATAGAGCAAAATTTGGGGTGCAGCTGATTTAGCAAATGGGGTAAAGAAACCACCCAAAGCATAGAAACTTGAAATGGGAGCGTAAGACCTATGGTCACATAGAATGCTCTGAATGTTCATTCATTTATTCCCTCAACCAACATTACACAGCTTGCTAAGAATTTGCTAGGCATTGGTGCTTTTATGTCATTCTGTTCTGTCCAACTTTGAAAGACTGTAGGACTAAAACTTGTGTCTATATAGCTTTCAACGTAAGGAAGACAGCAAAAGTTAGCTCACCATGTAACTTATCATTCTAAATTGCAAATGAAAGAGTGACCGCTGTCCAACCGGAAGGACCAAGATTTTTAGCTCTAAAGGGTGGTTCTTATCTCAAGTGAAAGTGACTGAGTCTGCTAGGAGTTCCTACAGGTCACTCTCATGTCAGCAGGTCTGGGGAGGCTGAACCCCAAGTCATGCCTTGGCATATATGAGACGCTATGCTGGAACTACAGTGTTTAGAAAGACCACCCGCACTTCTGATCACTCAGAAAATCCAATTCTAGCCTCTAGCAGCATCAGAGGTTCAACCAGAATCCCTTGCTGTGTGTCCATGTAGTCTGCGAAAAGCTAAATTTTATTCTGCTGGATTTAAATAGTAGGCTTGGAGATTTATATCAGGTCATGAAAGCTTTAGAAAAAAATAGTCAGAATTAAAGAGAACATAAATCATCTTTTCAAAATATATTTTTTATTATTTACCAGATTTCTACATGCATAATATTTGTCAGGTATTAAGTCTAAAAAGTCAGACATCCAATCCTAAAGCAGATGAAATATGTTAGAAAGGACACAATGATCAGTTTAAAGCAGCATAATAGATAATGCCCCAGTGATACTTTAGAGATCATATGAACAATTAAGGTAATTATCCATACCAAAAAATATTTTATAGAAATATGCTTCAAAGAAAAAAATATTACACTAGGGTCTAAATGATCAGAAGGCAGCAGCCACATGGGTAGTCTTTCTAAGGCCTTACCTTTTCTTTTCTCCACTATCTGTTTAACTAAGAGAGCTGAAAATTATACCATTTGTGTTAGAATCAAATGCAAATGGAATAATTGTCCTTCTCTAATCAAAACACATTTGTGGATTGAAATACCGCATGGGGCAATTTTCAGTTAATCATGGATGTTAATAAATATGACTGTAAGCTCATAAACAAACATTACTTTGCCTAATATAATATAGGAAATTATTGTTAAGCTTGATCAGACATGTAACAAAAACTGAACTTTGCAGAAAGTCAGTAAATTAACTATCTGAATATAGAGATGAGCATCAACAGTAATGAAAGATTAGATCAAGCTAAAATGCTTAGACAAACCATGCATTAACACTAGAAAATATTTAAAGCTGGCTTTGCTGAAATAGAAAAAATTGTGAGAGTATTAGCTTCTTTAAAGAGCAAAAACCAGATACTTAGTGACTGGAGATTTAAAAACTAGTAAATCAGGTTTACAAAAAGCAAAGTTACCCAGAGCCTGAGTTATATCAAAGCCTCTAACGACAAATGGTGTTTTCAAATAAAAAGAACTATTTAGTACTCATTCTATTACCCTCATGAGCTTACAAACCAATTTGAGATTCCTTCCTTTAACCCTCCATAAATGTAAAGTATACATTTTCTGTGACAAAATACCAAAATGGCTATGAAAGTATTCCAGTCATCTACAAAACCAGGGCTAGATTCAGACGTGTCAAGGCGCTAATCAAGGAAAAGCTTATGACACTACTTCCACCTCCAGCCATGCACTTCAAATAAAAACACTAAGCTTAAGCCACAGATCCACTATGTATGCCAGAACCAAAATATCTTCTTCTAGACTTACTCATTTCAAAATCTGAATACTACATTGCTCAAAGCTGAGCTTTTCTTATTTGCAGGAATGGGGAAGCCTCTGTTTGCTTTCAGAATACCCTAAACAAAGTCTGCTGCTGGGTCATCTCGCACATGCCTTGAAGTGAAAGCACTGTGAGGAAACTATTTTTTCCAGTTTTACTAAGAAATAATTGACATACATCACTGTGTAAGTTTAAGGCACACAGCATGATGGTTTGATTTGCATAGACTGTGAAATGATTATTGCAGTAGGTTCAGCTAACATCCGTCATGTCATATAGATATGATGAAAAGGAAAGAAAGTTTTCTCCTTAGGATGAGAACTCTTAGGATTTACTCTTTTGACAAATTTCCTATGTATCATACAGTAGTGTTAAATACAGTCATTATGTCGTACATTGCTTCCCTAGTACTCGTTTATCTTACAACTGGAAGTTTTTACCTTTTGACCACCATCCTCCAATTCCCCTTCCCCCTCTCATCCCTCCCTGGTAACCACACGTCTGATTCCTTTGCCTGTGAGTTTTGTTTTTTGTGCTTTTAGATTCCACATAAAAGTGAGATCCACACAGAATATTTGTCCTTCTCTGTCTGACTTATTTCCCTTAGCATAATGCCCTCAAGGTCCATCCATGTTGGCACGAATGGTAGGATTTCCTCATTTTTTAGTGGTTGAACATCATTCCATTGTATATGTAATCCACAACTTCTTTATCCATTCATCCACTGATGGACACTTGTTATTTCTGTCTTGGCTATTATAATAGTGCTGCTATGAACATGGTAGTACAGGTATCTTCTTGAGTTAGTGTTTTTGTTTCCTTTGGATATATTCCCGGTAGTAGAATTTCTACATCATATCAAATCATATAGTTCTTTTTTAGTTCTGTTGAGGATATTCCATTCTGTTTTCAATGGTGATTGAATCAATTTATAATCCCAACAATACTGCATGAGGGCTACCTTTTTCTACATCCATGCCAGCATTTGTTATCTCCTGGTTTTTTTTTTATGATGTCGTTCTAATAGATACGAGGTGAAATTTCATTGTAGTTTTAATTTGCATTTCCCTAATAACTAGTGATTCTGGGTGTCTTTTCATGTACCTGTTCTTCTTTGGGAAAATATCTACTTAAGTCATTCACCTATTTTTTAATTGGATTATTTGGGAGGTTTTTTTTGATGCTGAGTTGTATGAGTTCTTTATATACTTTGGATGTTAACCTCTTATCAAATACTTGGTTTGCAAATGTTTTTCCAATTTTGTAGGTTGCCTTGTCATTTTATTGATGGTGGCTTTTGCTCTCCAGAAACTATATTTTAGTTTGATATAGACTCACTTGCTTATTTAAGGCTGTTGCAATTGGTATCAATTTTATTCTTTTTCAGAAAATTCACTGTTAGTATATAGAAACACTACTAATTTTTTCATGTTAATTTTTTATCCTGTAACTTTACTGAATTAATTGATTAGAACTAACAGCTTTTTGGTTGAATCTTTAGGATTTTCTATAAATAATGATATCAGCGAAGAGAGACATTTTTTTCTTCTGCCTTTATAATTCTGATACTTTATTTCTTTTTTTTACCTGATGGTTCCAGCTAGCATTTCCAGTACCATGTAGTAGGAGTGGGCACTCTTCTCTTATTCCTGATCTTAAAGTAAAAACTTTCAACTTTTCACCATTGAGTATAATGTTAGCCATGGGCTTGTCATTTTGTCCTTTGCTATGTTGAGACATTTTCCTTCTGTGATGAGTTTTTGTTATGAATGAATGTTGAATTGTATTAAGTATTTTTTTCTGCATCTATTTAGATGATCATATGATTATCTTCTTTCATTCTATTAATGTGATGTATCACATGATTGACTTATATATGTTGAACCATCCTTGCGTCCCAGGGATAAACCTACTTGATCATGGTGAATGATATTTTTAATGTGTGGCTAAATTCAGTTTGCTGGTATATAATTGAGCATTTTTACATCTATGTTCTTCAGGTATATTGACCTGTTTTCCTTTCTGGCAGTGTTCTGGTTTTGGTATCAGGGTAATGCTGACCTTATAAATTGAGTTTGGGAGTGTTCCCTCCAGTATGAAGGAATACTGACATCTAGGCTTTAAGAAGAAGCAAAATTTTAATTGTTACAATTTTTTTTTAAACTCTAGGTCAGTCTGCACAACAATCTCTACATATCTATGCAACTAAGTGAAGTACAAGTGTAAGATCCTACTCTAATCATGTTTGAAATGCAAGCTTTCATATGAAAAATTTAATAATAAAGTAAAGCACTTTATTATTTCATTTAGATAACTATGACTTTTCCCCACTTGCATTAAATACGTAGGTCTAAAACTAGAAAAGGGGAAGAAACCTTGAGTAACAAGGCAGTGAATTCATACTAATGGGGCCATTTTCAATATGTGAGTAACTTTTTTATGATCTACCTTACACTTTTTAAACTTCCAATATTGTCAAGTATGACAATCAATACATATAGCTACTAAGTGTAATAGTTGTATGTATTTACCAAACACTATTACTTACCAGACTCTGTAACTATGTTGATTGAATTTATTAAACTCTTACAATGACCATTTAAGATAGGTATGATTTTTAATCTTCATTTTTTAGATGAGAAAACTGAAGCTTAGAAAGGATAAAAAATTTATCCTAGTTAATGGTATATCTGGGATTTGGATCTAGGCAGACTTCAGAACTGCTGGCAAGGATTAGTGAAAGCATAACCTTTTCAAACATATGCTGTCAGTATTCTGAGTTGCTTACATTAACATATCTGTGCAAACCAAAATTATAAAAAATTCTCCATTCTACATTATATATGAGAAAATAATTACCCCTATTTAAAAAATAGCACTTCTATTTTTAGCCTTAGGTTCACAGCTTGTTGCTCCATTTTCTCCATTATCAAGGAAGTAGAGTAAAAGAAATATTTGTTGTGCTGTGGGTCCTTGTCTGAATCCACTTGTCCTTCTTCCTAACTGAAAACCAGACTAAACATTTTTGAATGTCTACATGTTTAAATTTCCAACAGTAATGAATAAACTATACCTGGGGTACTCTAACCAGGCCGCCACATTGTTAGCAGGCTTCACATTCTACTGGTATAATTGCACTAGTGCACTCATAGCCTGACCCTTCCTGGGTTCATGCATCCTTGCATCTTTCTGATATAAAGCACTGGATGTTCTGAAAATCACTATTGGAAGACCATCAAGATGGCAATGAATTTTCAAGGCATAGTATTTTAAAGAAACCTTTAAATGAAATAGGTCAAAGAAGAGGCACATAAGTGGCTGGGGGGAAAAAAATCTCCATTTAGTTTACACAACTTCAGCTTCCCTGTCTGTTCAGATTCCATATAAGGAATAGTAACTTTTCAAGCAAGCAGGCCTGGACATATTTCTTGGCTTTATAATTCTCACAGTTCTAGACATTCCAAGGTAGACGGTCATTCAAACAGAGTTGTAATTTCTTGTGTATATTTATTTCCAAAGTATCTTATGCATAGTTTCCCAATGAAATCATAGATGGAAACTAGGGGAATGCTAGCTGGGTTATTTTTTAAGCATGCCTGGAAGAGGCAGTCGAAAAGAACTGCTCTGAGCTTCTCTCAAAAGGACCTGACTTCAGCAGGACTAACACAGCAGGAGCTTTCACTCTATCTGCAGCTTTTGTCTCGGAGATGATGTAAGAAGAGAAGAGGGAGGAACACTGATGCAATTTAAATAAACTTCCCTAAGATCCCCAGGAAAATGGCATGCAAGCACACAAGCCAGATTGGTAGGGCAATTGTAATAGAATCCAACAAGAATATTCTGAGAGGCCAACCATCAGCATTCAAGTGTCTCCTCCAAATTCCAACCATTCTCAAGCGGAGCAGCCTTCAGCACACCACTCACCACTGAGGTGCTTTGATCACCTTGACTGTGAAACAAGGTGGACAGACCAAGATGGCAGCACATTCTCTTTGGATATGCTAACTACTGAAAATTAGAATCAAGTTTGTGTTACTTGTTTTTTACTGGATTCAAAAAAGTAACCAAATTATGTATATATTGTTTTATATCTTTAGGTGTAATTTGAAAGGCAGGACACCTAAGAAAATGAGGAAGGTTGGAAGATCTACACAGATCTGGAGCTGGTCAGTATTCAGTCCAAGATAATAAGAATAGTTTAGTCAAAAGGGTATCTTAGGCTTCATTACGTATACTGAAATATTTAAGGTTACTCTGTTCATTCAACAAGTATTTATTGTTTTCCATCCATTCATTTAGCCCTTGCCGAGGCAGTTGGGATACTTCAGTGAATAAGAAAGGTGGATATAAGCCTTTGTGGAGCTTGCATTTTCATGGCGAGAAACTCAATAAACAGTAAAGATAATAAATTAGAAAAGTCTCCTGTAAGTTAAAGCATGTTAAGGGATAGGGAAGATAGAGGAAGATGAACAAGTTAAAGGACTGAGAGTTTGGAAGTGGAGTTAGGGCCTGGCATAGATTGCCCTTGTCAGTAACGTGGTTAGAGTAAGCCTCATTGAGAAGGTCTCTGACATTTGAACAAAGATTTCGAGGAGATGATGGGGGGAGCTCTGCAGATACGTGAGGAAGAGCAGGCCTAGGGTTCAAGGAAGTACAGGTATCTGTAAACACTGTGGCTCTTTGCCCCAAAAAGCACAAGAAGCCATTATAGGGATTTGCTCAGAAGAGCCAATTTATGGAACATAAAAACCTAAGTTTCTAAATTCAGAAAGTTTTAAAATCTGTAAAGCTTTCCTTGGATAGTTAAGTATGCATGTGTGTATGTTCTCCTCTTAATGCTACCAAACTACCTTCAGGCACTGACCATTGGTTTTCTAGTTGAAGAAACAGAATGGTGTGTTGCTCCAAATTTAGTCGCCCATTAATCCTAAAGTTAACATTTTATATCAAAAATCCTAACTCAAGCATTTACAAAATTGAATTCTACTGGCATTTATTAAGTGCCCACTTCTGTGCCAAAATATGTGCTTGGCACAAATGGTAATGAAAGATCCAATGAAAGAAGAGTGTAAAACACACAATTTGTCACTTTATCTCACTCAAGTTGAGGCTTCTCATTTTACAAAACAAAAGGAGAATATTTTCTATTTCTCAAAGCTTTGGTGAGGATTAAATAAGGTAACATAGCAAACACCTAGAGTAGTATGGGGAACACACATTGTAGTTAATCACTTAACAAATGATGCTATTTTCTCTTATCTGAATCAGTAAAGATGTTATTATTTTAAACTTAAACTCAGATGAAGCCAAAATGATATGTAGTTTGCTGATGAAGTCAAGTACAATCTGTGTATCAGCAGCAGAGCAGGATTCAAAAACACTTTCAGAAAGAAGTCTTGAAATATTTGGAACCTTTTTTCGGCCAAAATTCAAGTCAATCAAAGTGCATTGAGAATGATGACTTTGGATGAAATTCCCAACAAGAAATTCTAGTACAACTGTAATGTTTAAGTATTGTACAGCACTCACTAAAACCTGCTTGTAGAAAATAAAGACAAAATAGATAATGGCTAAAAACAAAATCTTTGCTCTTCAATTACATTTTTGAGAAACTATTCTTAATTATATTAGACAGAGACTACAGAGACTATAACCTGGTGTTGGAAAGCTTAGGTTTAACCACCTAACTTTTGCTGTGACTTTGATCAAATTACTTAATGCGCTGGGATCTGAGCTGGAGAACAATCTTGCACACACTGAGAAACAGAGAAATTTGGGTGCAGAGGATCCCCAGGCTGACTTACATAAGCAGCTGCCCCCAACTGCTAGAAAGTTCAGCATGGCAGTTGCTGTGAAGGACATGAGACCAGGTGTCCTGGATCCCCAAAGCTGGGCCATGGCCAGTCAGAGCCTCAGCCTCGAAAGGCAGAATCAGGCACCATATTACCCTCTCAGCCCTAAGGCAGCCCATTTTCTGCATGTATCTGGCTGCTGTACCCACCACCACTAACCCTCCGACCCCATAACCTTATGCTGCAAGGGCTGTAGGATCCAAGAACAGAATTGTGGCATAGAAGGACCTATAAGGAGGTTGCTTTGCCTGAAAGGAAGGATCCAATAGAGCCTGGAGGCAAGATAGCTATGAACCCCAATTAGCTGGGAGTTCATTTAGCCAGCACAATTCTTTTTATTTGATGTACTTTCAGCATTGCTTATGAGCTATATCATACTTAGGAGTATGAACTCTCCAATTATTTGCCTTACATTATGAATCATTTATCTAGTCAATCTAATATTCTTCCCTTATGCATCTTAATACCTCAGTTAACTGTTACGAGTCATTTGTTATTTGTACACCAGAAAACTGCTTTCTAAGTTATTACTTATTGGTCATAATCAATTAGGGAAGTTTTTAGACTATGGCTGTCTTATATAAATACACTGGTAAAGTTCAGCTCCTATGATTTCTGACAATTAAATTGTTCTGTCACTTTGGGACTCTCATTAATCTCAACTTGTCATCCTTGTTTATGCAGGTTATAATGGGCTATGTGTGTAAGTGAAACGAGATGCTAAAAAGCTTTGGCTTTTTTACTCTTTGATGAAAGTAAAATTGAAATACTTTCTTAAAGTGGTGACTTTGATTTGAGCAGTCTAAAGGAACCGTATTCTAGACAGTGGCCCATCAACTCCACCATACCCTGCCACAGTCTTTATGCGGATTTCTAACTAAGAAACTAGAAAAAGATGAACTGACCCTAACTTCATCACAACTATTACTAACATAAAACCCCGGATTCTTTACTATTTATATATCCAGAAAAGGAAATCACAGAGAAGAAAATCAAATTGTGTCACTCACTATCTTTACTTTCCCCTAAATTCTAAAATCTCTGGATAAAACTAACTTATATAAATGGGAAAAAGGAAAGAAGCATCACAATGGTCAGAAAGGTCTTGGGGAAAAATTCAGTTGTAAGAGCCATCAACAAGGATTGGATCCATGGCAGGGATTTAAATGCCAGAGGTTGTTAGGAGGGCTACTACGAGATTAGTATTAAGATGTAATTTATTGGACATCATTATTTATGATGTGAAATATGTAAACAGTGCATTAATTAAATTCAGGTGTCCCTAGCTTTAGCCAAACCTCTGACAATAATTAAATTATACGAAGTGACCCAAGTCAACAGATTAGAAATCTGGACAGAAATCTAAGAGCTTTAATAAAGTCATAAATCACTGTAAAGGAAATGGTAGGTATTATTATTACATTGAGAGCCAGTCTGAAAAGAATGTGTAATAATAGAGCTGATGAAAAATGGATATGAAAAAGAACTACAAGAATGAGGGGAGCTCATGTGCCTAGATGAAGCTGCTAATCAGAAACTGGTTTGAGAAATAATAGTTTGGCAAAACAATTTTTTTTTAAAGTCCAGATTTGCCTCTTTGGCTTTCCAAGAAAATTCAATGGTCTCAGTTTTGCTGAGCCACATCCCCCTGTGATGTTAAGTATGGTGGAGGGGGACCACATTCATTCTCTGGTGAAAGATTTAGTAACTTAGTCTTCAGACTAGCATAACACTTTAGGACCGACTCCTGAGAGCAAAGAAGTCCGTGTTGTGCAAGAACTTTACTCCCAGGGTTGGGATGGAACCACTACTCAACATCGAGCATCCTTTACTGTGATTCTGTGATCCCGTTTTTTACTGTTCTGCTCTCTCCTATACACAAGGCTGCCCGTGTCTTTCCTGTATAAATGCAGCTGTCATTGACTAAATGCTTGTTACATGCCATACACTATACCACATTCTTATTTATCTGTACAACAACCCTGGAAAGTTGATATTCTTATCTCCTTCTTCTTATAGACAAGTAGGGAGCTTCAGTAACTTGCTCAAGGCTAAGGCAAGGATGTGAACCCAGTCTGCCTGCTTCTAGACCCTAACTTGAAGCACACCACGGGCTTGACTCCCTCCCTGCACCTGATGTACACTCCATCTCCATGTCAATCCATTTCCCCATTTACCCCTGGTGCATCTGAGAACCTTTATGGCAGTTGAGTCATCTATAGTATTAATTCCTTGATAGCAAGGACTGCATCTTGTTTACTTTTAAATCCCCACAATGCCTAACACATAGCGATTGATAATATTGGAGGAATACAGTGAAAGAAAGAGACAGATGGGAAGAGGGAATTGCTGAACTCAGTGACTTACTGTACCAATCTAGCACAGAAGGCCATATGGTAGAGCTAGACAATGTATTGCCAGTTAGGAGACAAGGCAGCTCCCCCAGCAATACCTCTGAGTGGTGTATGCAGTTGAACAAACAATTCAGTTTATCTCAACTCTATTTCTCATCCATAAAATGAGGAGTTGACCCAAGTGACCACTCTGATCCCTTGTAGCTCCCACATTCTCTGATTTTCTGTTCATTTCAAATGTGTTTCTTCCTAACCCCACCACGACAATAACAAACTTGTTTTGTACTAAAGCCTCTTCCTGGTACCACGCACTTTGTATGCATTATATTTCTATGCTCCATAACAACTCTGTGAGGACAGTATTATCATTCTTGTTCAGTAGAGAAAGGGAAGCTTAGCAGGCTTACAAGCTCAAGGGCATGCAGTCAGTGAGCGGTAGCAAGGCAACGCTGATCTCATACATTCGAAAATTTACAAGTCTACAAGAACTTGAGAACTGTTGGAACTCTTAGCTAAATGGCTTCTTAGAAAGAGCAAAACACTATCCTGTGACCCTGAAAAGTTTCCAGTGTGATTTGCTCAATCAACAGAGATCTAGGACGTGAGAAAATGATACGATCATTGAGATATGATTTTTGGAATTGCCATGTTCACAGTCACAACTGCATCTCTAACTCTGGACGAGCATCTCGCAAAAACATCAGATCACCGCAAACCTGTCAACACTTGGTTTTCTCCAACATCTCTCACAAGGCTGGGTCCCCAGAGCAATGTCTGTCTGTACTATTCAGTTGTCACTTAATCACACACTCCCTCATCTAGCCTGTTGCTTCCTGTGCCTTACTCTTTCTGTGCCAACACAAATACAAGTTCCTTAAGGACAGAGATGGAACTTTGTATTTTTCTCCAGCCTCACAGTATCTACAACAGAGTTGTGCCCATTAAGTGATCCTCCCTTTCATTCAACTTCTTCATCACATCTTCAGCAGAGGATCAATCAACACACTCTTTCTCTGCCTTAATTCTGGTGTCATAAAAGTACCTCCAGTCCCACAGTTCAACAGTTACTCAACTGAAATTCAGATGAAGAACAGAGATGCCTCCTGCCTTCCAGAGAGGGATTTGATTCTAACAGCATGGTAATTCCCTATCCGTCCAAGGTAAATTTAAAATCAGGCTCAAGAGAGATAGAGGATGATAGAATCTCAAAGATCTCAGGGAATCCTGCCAGTGACTCCCTTCCAGTTATGCCTTACCTGTCCCACTCCTATCACACCTGAGAGCATTGACCTAAAATTCCTTCTACTCAACAATATAAATGATGTGGCCACCTGACCTCTGTTTTAACAAATACCATACATCAGAAAATCAGAAAATTCAAGATGGCAGGACCCAAATTTTCTTTAATGTATCATCCTACAAAAATCTCTCTGCCAGGTGAGTAAATGGAGCTTTGGTGAAAAGTTTTGATATCTCTTTGAGGACCACAGACTTTACAAAAGGCTTAATTATTGGCCCTGAAACTCACCCATCTCTGTAAGAGCCCCTCTACAGGGTGGTATGCTCCACTCCTTCCAGGAATATGCAGCAATATGACAGCAGACATTTATCTGCTGTTTGTTTTCATTAACAAAATCCAGAAGTATCATCAGGATGCATCCTGTAGTATTAGAATTATTCCCCCCACAACATCTAGACAGCAGAGATACAAAATATTAAGATCTATCACAGAAGTTGTAGGACAGAAAGATAAGAGTAGAACTAAGAATACTCAGTAAAAATAGTTGCTATGTACTAAGTACATACTATATGCCAAGCTCCTTTGTGTTTTACATTTTGCTTTTTTTTTTCATTTAATCTTCACAAAGACCCTATATAGTGAAATAGATCCCCATTTTGTATGTGAGGCTATTAGGCTCCAGAGACCTCTAGAAATAAAATATGTATTAATGCTGGAACCTGCATTCAAATCCAAATCCTTCCTACTCCAAGTCCATACAATTAATCACCAAAATTTAGTTTATGTGTCTCTCCTGGCAGATGGTTGGACATGCAGTGCTGAACTAGAAATTTTGTTTGTATGATTAATGAAATTGGAGGGATAAGGGACAATTGCAGCTTCCCTAGGTAGCTTCATTCGGCTCTGCTGAGCAGGTGCACTGCGTCCTCCAGGTTTGCGAGTTAGGGGGAAGTACATCAAATAAGGTAGGAGTCCAAGGGGAGGGTGGGAGTGCTGACTTTGAGCATGTTCTCTGGAAGTGCTGTTGTTTAAAAAAGCTGTACAGTGTCAGAGCTGAGCAGGGATCCAGCTGGGAACAGCACTCTGAAGAGTGTTGATAGAATCTGGGCTGTCCAGCTGTGAGGGGCCCGGAAGTGCTTGAAGAAGTGACAAGCCCGGAGCCCTCCCTCAACCCTCCCCAACATCTGCAGCCACTGACAGCAGAAGCTACAGAGACTCACTGTGGCCAAAAGCCACAACCACTGCACCATCACACTCACTCTTTGTCAGGAGCCTTAAACTGCTGCCACCAATCATGACAGGCACAAAACAACTGCCCCGAGGCACAATGATGGTCCTGAGAGCTGCAGAAAGTAGCCCAGACACTGGACCATGATATTGGCTTAGCCCCTTTAGGAGAATCAGAGGGGTCAAACCAGAGAAATACTTCCTTGGTCTCTCGCCAGCTGCTATCCTTTAATCAGTGGGTAGAAGGTGAAGGTGGAGTATGGTAGGCCTTTCATCCTGGGATAATGTAGAAAATTACATCAGCTTGATACAGAGGAGTCAGCAAGGGCTTTGGAGATCGAGAGACAAGGGTTCCAGTCCTGATGCTTCTGTGTACTAGCTGTGCCATCTTGATGAGTTAAGCCTTTCAAGCCTCCTTTTTTTTCACCTTTAAAGAGAAAAGCACTAATTTCCCTTCAGAGTTATTGCAAATATTAAATGAGATACAATATAAATCTCAATACAGGGTAGATTTCCAAAAATGTTCATTTTCTTCCCTTTTCCCATACATTCCCAAATGGGTAAAATGGCAATTTTCTCCTAGGAAATCTCATGGGGTTGGAAGCCCAGAAACGCTCAGTGAAAAAGTAGGCAGGCCATCTATAGGGACCTTGAAGTGCAACATGGACTGCCAATGGAGATGTCATTAGAGAAAATGAATGGGTTACATAGGGAAATGTGCTAAAGTACTCAGAAATGCCCTTTCTGATCTTGATTATTTTGGATTCCTAGAATGGTCTAAGCGTCTGTGGGCAATGCGATGAATACAGTGAGTACTTCCAATACCAACATCCTTGGAATTGGTGTTTTTCCCTAAATGGAAAACTATATTGAACACTGCCGAACAAAGAGTTTATATGTAAATGAAAATTTTTAGAAACTGTAACCTATCTTTATCTATAAAAATTCCCTCATCTTTCAAGTCCCAGCTCCAGTACATATGCTCTGTCAATATCCACAAGGCAGAAAACCCAGCTTAACCTAGGTTAAGCTGAAAGAATACATGGTTCAGGGAGCTGAGAACTCTGGTGCCCTTCAGTTCTGGACTGACGTAGACCTCAAATGACATCAGCAAGACCCAACTCTTTGCTGGTCTTCTCTGTGTTGGCTACATTTGGGAATCTGCACAGTGGCTCACAGCACCTTCAGGGCTCCTTTGTCAAAAACTCCAGTCCAACAGAAAGCAGACACTGCTTCGGGGATGGCTGAAAAAGAGCATCTGGGGCCCAGGCTGGAGTTTTATATTTTCTGGCAAACCCAACTCCAGCCAAGTGAGTGGACTGAGAGCATTAGCATGGCTTGAGGCATGTGACCCCCTTGGGAAGAAAGTCAGTACCATAGTTGGCACATGGGCTGGGAGTGAAGAGGTATGGTAACCCCCAAAGTAAGGTGGGTTACAGGTTGTTACACAAAAGTAGTGTGTACTGCACAGAGAAATCAATCAATGGCCATCATTACACTGTAGCCCCGGAGCACAATGGCCTTTATGTCCTTTACACGTTTACTAACTTCCTTTGTGCCAGTCATCTGGTGATTATAACGTGCAACCTTGTATTTTAGGTTAATGATTAGCTCCTCAAGGGCAGAAGCTATTTTAAACGTCTTTGTCTCCATCAACATTGTCTTTCACAGTGCTTTACCCACAGTGAGTAAATTAAGGGAATTTAATAGAAATTAATGAATTTAACACACACAAGCATTGAAAATGAATAATTGAAGTCAAAAGTTGAAATAGGTGACCTGTAGAAGAGATTAAGAGGAAACAATGTTAGAATTATACAGTTTCTGGAGGAGTAGAAGAAAAGGAAATCAGAGGTTCTTCTTTCAAAAAAAATCACTGTCAGAAATTCCAAACTTCCTTAAAGAATTTATTAAAAAGATTGAGAAGGTACATTCACATCACTCAGAAACAGCCAACACTCTCCCTGGAAAAGAGGCCCGAATTTTCCAAGTCAAGCCAACAAGATCAAAAACTAAAGAAAAATATTGCAAAAGCTGAAGACAGTGGTTGAATGAATTGGCATGGAAAGGACAGGGAGGAGGCAGGGGCTCTGAAACCAAAGAAAATGATTTCCAATAACTCTACCAAGAATTAGGGAGAAAAAGTTCAGATATGAAATGGAAACTATCAAAATTACCCAAAAAGTCTGTTTGCCAATCAGACCTGGTCACCATCATAGTCTGTCTGGAGGAAGTTCTCATAGCTGCATGAGACAGAAAAGTTGATTAAGTGTTTTAAATACGATCACACTCTTTTTAAATTAACCTCCAGGCCTATTGGGTCATAGAATGTAGATTGCTTCTATTTTATTAGCAATTACCAATTTTACCTTGTCTGGATTGCATAGCACACAAACAGGTATAAGAAATCCATTACAGCCCACGGTTGAGAAAGATACATCAACTCAGAATCTCCTTTTGAGAGAAAAGGCTAAATGTGTTTCTGGGTCAAGAGAACATTTGACAATATAGAACAGGAGACAGGAAACTCTGCCAGGGGGCCAACGTCAGCTTGATATGTGTTTTTGTAAAGCTGAACTGGCACACAGCCATGCCCATTTTCTTATCATCTCATGGCTGCTTTCTGTGCCTCTACAGGCCAAGTGGAATCGTTTTAATAAGGATCGTATGTTCCAAAGAGCTTAAAATATTTATCACCTAGCCCATTAGGGAAGAGTCCGTTGACCCCTGCCACAGAAGAGCAGCCTGGTCCACAGAAAAGACAAGCGTGGCCTTTCTGCCAGTTCTCAAAGAATCAAGCATGTTACTGGCAAGAGGGTGCAAGATGGTTTAGCATCCTCAGTGATGACTTGTGCACTGTGAGGACAGAAGCAAAGGAGAGAAAGGAAGCAGCAGGTCTGCTTGCGGGTACTGAGGAGCCGTGAGACGGCAAGTCCCAGGAGCAGGGAGGCGCTCATCAGGCCTCCACGGAGATGGAAAGCCGGGCTGAGGGAGAAGCGATTAGCAGAAGAACATCCAGGGCCTTTGTCTGCTTCAAAGTGTTTTTCTCGCCTGCTACTGCTGCACATTTGAATGTTTTATTTCTTCGACCCTCGGAGCATTACCAAACAGTTATTATCTGAGCTTCTAACAAACAATTATTCCAGCTCCTAATTTATATTTCAATCATTTTAACTACTGATCTTATGATCACATCCAGGCTCTGATCACATTAGTGTCTATTAACTATGCAGCAACCAATAAAATCTGCATGAGAGACTTATTCCATATATACTCCCTTAGTGCAATTTATTAAAATAATGTGGACTATTAACGTTTAAACTAAATGTAATATATATATTTAATATAAAAATTCTCATTACTGTGATTAATAAAATTTTTAGTGTAAGCTGATATTTAGTTAGAGAAAATGAACAAGTTAAGCCAACTGAACTATTGCAGTTACATTAATTTAATTAAATATGACTTTTACATTATGTAGGATCAGGTACCTACTACTGATAATTTTAACATATTTAAGGAATCAAAATCAGAGTTCCACTATCAAAGTTACAATCAAGTCAGCAAGTGTGGCTCTAGATAAAGCACATTAACTCCTCTCAGAAGCCCCTTAGCTTTTCTAGATATGCCCTCAGGAATTACAGAAGTTGAAGAGTAATGCAGTTGTACTGCACTGTTTTCCTCCTTTAAAAGTCTGTTGTTTAGGTTTTTTCTTTTGAACTGTCTAGGGTCGTGCGTGTGCGCATCCACGGGGTGTGTGTGGGTGTGTGTGGGTGTGCACACGTGCAGGGGAGAAAGAAGGAGGCAGACACAAGACTCAGAGAAAGACAGAAACAGATCTCATGTTCGTTCTTTGGATTGTCTCCATTTATATACAGACATCTCCCAAAATGATTTCTGGAAGGATGTGCTAGTCAAACTCCACTTTTTTCCTTCTGGACTCTTCCATGTGGAACTACCCCGACCTGGTCTAATGTTGCAGATATTTCTTACCTTTGCAGCCTTTGGTAAATGACTACTCCAGCCCGATTTCTCCCTCAATGAAATGGGAATGGTAAATTGGGAGGATTAAGTGGGACTGCAGGAAAAACCCAGCCTCTAATTGCTACCCACTCAGAGGTGGGTGTCTGCTGCTGCAAAAAATGTTACATTTTATTACTTCTCTTCCAGCGTCATCTCTTGCCTGTGAGGCTGAATTATCTTCTACATTCCAAAAATCTCTCCTAGATTGCCAAGACAATGAACCCATTTTATTGCTCTTTTCCACTCTCTTTATCTCTACCTTTGTCTGCTTTCTTTGTCTTCTGTTCCAGAGGCATTTTGCTGACACCTGTGTTGTCCCATGATCATTCAGGGCTGAATGTGGAAGAGGGAGTGGAGAGTACTAACACAGGGGATGACCTGTGGATCTGTGTTTCAAACCCAGTTTACTTGCTACGCGGCACTGAGTATGTACTTAGTCCAAGTCTTGATCTCCATCCCTGCCACATGGCAGTAACTCTTAATAATACAGACTTACAGGGTTATTGTGAATACTGAATGATTACTGCAGGTAAAGTGCTTTGAATAATGCCTAGTCCATATTAAGAGTTTAATAATAACACTGTCAATAATAATGGGGACAGTGATTCCTAGAAAAAAAATCACTGCCCTTCTAGAGGCTAGGTCGTGCATTGGTGACAAGTTCAGAACTTGAGGGAACCCAGAAACATCTATGCAACTGGTAGATAATGGGGCACTGTAAAGATTCCATCCCCAAGGAGGAAGAGAAGGCTTTTTCTTTATTACCCCAAGGAAAGTCACTCCTTCGCTCTAATGGTTTATTTCTAGTGAGAATGGCTGAGGCTGCCAGGACAACTAGATAGAGAGTCATTTTCAGAGAGTAAGATGAAAGGTAAAAGAAGAAAATCATCCACTAACACCTCCCACTCTCGGAAATGCACCCAGGGCCCCGATGACCTGCTTTCACACCCAAAGCATGGAGCTTCTGCTGCTAAGGGACCAGGATGATGTGGAAACAAAATGCTGACTTCCAGGCCTAGGAACAGCATGCATTATTATAATTCTGAAACCAGGAGAACCAGAACATAGCCTGAATTATCACCCAATCTCCTTAATAAATGTGGACAGGGAAATCTCAAGAAAGGTGCTGGCCAATAGGCTGGAACAGGTATTCCCACACCAAATCCATCCCAATCAGGTAGATTTATTTGGAATGGACAGTCAGGCAATAATGGGAGGCAATTATTAAATGCAGTACAGTGAACTTCTGCAGACAAGGAAAAGCCCATGGCTGTCATTTCATATTCTTCCCTGAAAGGCCTTTGATCACCTAGCTACTGTGTCCCTCCCTTTCATTCAGCAATGATCCGTTCTGAAGGCAGCATTGTTCACGTGGAGCTCTTAGAACTAACGGGTCCTACCCTCCCCTTCTGTGACAAACTAGTTAATAGGACTTGTGTCATCACCTTTGTCAATTCCCCCTGCCCCATGACCCTTCTTTTATTTCAAAGTTATGTTAGAAAAATTTCCTGTCAATAAGCCCACTTATTCTCAGCATCCATCCTTCCTTGGCAACTCCAGAAGTTGTTTAGGGGCCCATGACATGGATTCTGGACTCAGACTCCCTGACTTGAATTCTGGACCCAACAATATTAGCCGGGCAATACAACTTAAACTCTGTACTCAGGGTCCCCATCTGTGAAATGGAGATGATGCAGCACAAGCTTCAGTGGGGTGTTGTACAAATTTAATGAGTTCACAGAAGTTAAAGGAAGTTAATTAGAGCCAATGCCATTCACATTACCAGTGCTCAGTAAGTATTTTAGCAATCATTGTCATCATTGTCACCATCACCATAATTATCATTATTCTGGAAAGCATCCTTTGTATCTGAGACCTCGTAGTTCTCTGAACTTGGGACCAGATATCATTTAAGATCTTCTTAAGAAGACTAACATTATCGGACAGTGGCCGAAGCATTAGTGTGGGTTTAAGATGCCTGGCTCTTTGTAAACTGTACACAAGTTGGTAGTTACAACAAGGCAATTCAAAAGCCGTTTCTCCCAGTTGTAAAACAAGGACAAGAAATTACATCCATTGAGTCATATTCCAAGCCTGCCCTCTTTCCCCCAGTCTTCTCTGCACTCAAAGCATTCATTTGCTGACTAGGGTGGAGAATATGGTTTGTCTGTGTGATCTGGAAACAGCATCATCCACTGCAACCTTATTATAATGTATATAATATAATACAACTAATGTATAATGTGTAATCATATGTACATAAGATTAGGCCTCAAGTACTGGAGCAGTCAAAACATCAGATCCACCAAGCTAATGAGACCCTTCTAAGAGTGCATCAAGAACCAAGTATTCTGCTTTCACTGTCTCATGCAGACATTTGTCTTCTAGTCCTTCACAGGTCACAGGACTAGCTGGCTTCTGTGACATCTTAGATGCCACATATGACAACTGAGATACTTTGCAAGAGGAATATTACACCAATCAGAAAATAAAAGGATCCACTTCAACAGTAAATACAAAGCAAAGAAGAGAAAGGAATCTGCCTCAGTAAAAATCAGAATATTCTTAAAACCAAGTCTATTTCATGATTGTACCATGATTTTCTAAGGTTGACAGACCTTGTGTCTATTTATTCCATCTGCCAAACTAAAGGCCATGAGGAGCTTTGAACCATAATGAACAAAGCACATCAAAACCTGACAGATACCACCAAAGACCTCTGAGAAACACCATCTTTAATGAATCAGCATTGGTTGGCCAGAAACAAGCCCAACTCAAATCTTTACCAAACCTGATTAAACTTATACAACTCAGTAGTTTAGCTCCAGGGGACATCCTCTTATCAAAATCCATAAAAAACTAAATACCATAACATGATTAGGACCTGCCTTTCAGTAGATAATACATGGTTTTGTTTCATTAATGAAAGAGCCCAGTGTTGTCTGAAACAATAAAGAAAAAAATGAATTTGGTTTGAGCTGCTGTTTAAGCCTGAATTTTGAAAAGCTGTGTCTCTTAATTCCACCCTGAATTTAAAATATGGCACACCTGGGCAATCTGGTTCTCTCCAGGGAATGTACTAACTCTGCATTGTTTTATGCATTTGAACTCCACCATATGGAACAACTGTGTCATTAAAATGGACATTAAAAAGATTTGTTCACTCAGCTAGATTTAGACAGATAATAATACTTGGCACTTATATAGTGCCTTTCACCTGTCCATTTCAAACTAAGCAGTTTGTAAGCACATTCTGTTATGAACCCTTTATAAACCAGAGCTTATTTGGTTTCCCTCTGTAGAAAACACTTCCAGCATGCCATACAGTAAGACCACACCAAGATAAAAGATGATGCAAAATAAAAAAAAAAATTTTAAGCCATCCAAGAATTTAAATACATATTATCTCAAACTGTAACTACAATCTGTCCACCCAGCAGAGAAAGGAGAGGCCTTACATATATAGCAAGTATTTGTTTCTTCTTAGCTAGCCTTGGATACACAATAAGTGAACTTTCATAATTATAAATACTATTACTTTAGTTAATTGTGAATGAAATAGACCAAAATTGCATAACTACTTCCACTTCAGTAATCCAGCTTCTGAAAATAAGAATTAATAGGATTCCTATGCAGTTTCAATTAGGTGTTCTACAACTGTCATCCATTTGCACACCTAGCTCTTTAGGTCTATTTGTCAATAGGTCAAAACTCAGAGGTGCAGAGGGGTGTTTGTTGTACCTTCCAAACCACTAATGCTCCTCATAGCTTCATATAAATGGATAACTTATTTATATGTATATTCTTCCTCCGACCAGTCTCTCTGATCATACAGTGCCCACCTTCCTTTTATTTGCCACCTTTATTTTATGACTTCTTTACTTTTATAGCACAAAAGATTTCTAGGGAATAAATATCATACATCCAAGAAAAAGACTCTTAGGTTTCAGACTGTTCATTTATCAAGCACATTTATAATTTATAAACTATAAAACAAAGATTAAAAACATATGCTACATATAGCTACATCATTTCATGAGAGTTTGTCAGATGGGGTAGAACAAAACTCAAAACTCAACTACTAGATGTGAAAATGGGGAATTATATGAGTAGAAGCTTATATTCAAGTGAACATTCCATAAGATATGAATGGACAAAATAAAGCAGCCAATTATATACTATATCAGGCAACAGGAAAAAATCCCTATGAATATAGTCTAGATAATATACATTTAATATAAGAATCTTGTATTAACATTCCCAGATGATCAAATTTCAAAATATCAATTTTTGAAGAGGTTGTTTATCATTAATACAGTTTCTGTAATATCTAGAATAGAGACTAAAACCTTAAACAATTACAAAGACTAGCTAGTCAACAATAATGAGTGAAGCCTACAGGTGAACAATAACATGGAAGAGTGCATAATAACAGTAGTTTGTCGTGATGTGTATCCTAACACAAATTCTTTCTATGAACATAGAAACATATACATGTATAGGTAGGTTTATATAGAAATACATGAAAACTAAATGCTTACACATAGATATATACAAATTCATAATTATAAATGTAAATATATATGTATTTATAATTATAAATATAAATACATATATATACATATTTTACACACAGTTTTTAAAAATAAACATGGGGGATGTTGTTGATCTGGGAAACATTCATGTACCTTTGAAAGGGATAACTGTTCCTCAGTTCCAAGTAACCATTGCCATGCAAAAATGGAGGCCCAGTGTGGACAGATATTCCAACTTCCCAACAGAAACTGTGAATTTGAATTTTTTTTTTTTTGAGAGGGCATCTCTCGTATTTATTGATCAAATGGTTGTTAACAGTTAACAACAATAAAATTCTGTACAGGGGACTCAATGCACAATCATTAATACACACGAAGTCTAATTCTCATCAGTCTAGGATCTTCTGAAGCACAACGAACAAGTTCTTACATGGTGCACAAATTCTTATATAGTGAATAAGTTCTTACATGGTGAACAGTACAAGGGCAGTCGTCACAGAAACTTTCGGTTTTGATCACGCATTATGAACTATAAACAGTCAGGTCAAATATGAATATTAGTTTGATTTTTATACTTGATTTATATGTGAATCCCACATTTCTCCCTTATTATTATTATTATTATTATTATTATTTTTAATAAAATGCTGAAGTGGTAGGTAGATGCAAGATAAAGGTAGAAAACATAGTTTAGCGCTGTAAGAAAGCAAATGTAGATGATGAGGTGTGTGCCTATAGGCTAAGTATTAATCCAAGCTAGACAAGGGCAACAAAACATCCACAGATGCAGAAGATTTCTCTCAAAACAGGGGGGGTGAGGTTCTAAGCCTCTCCTCTGTTGATCCCCAATTTCTCACCTGATGGCCCCCCTGAGACTGTGCCTGTCTTAGGTTGTTCCTCCCTTGAGGAATCTTACCTGTCTCTGGCTAACCAGTCAGCTTCCAGGGCCATACAGGGCAATGTAAAGTTGGTAAGTGAGAGAGAAGCAATATTGTTTGAAAAGTTTAGCTTTTTACTTCTTTGCAGATTTATGCCCTGTGGGTTTTATGCCCACCATTTGTCTTGAGGTATCTTTAGCACTTGGAAGAATTATGATACTCAGTAAATACGATATGAGGCATAAATTCTATTTAAGGGTTGTAATTAGGAAGGAAGAAAAAAAGCTATAGAGGTAGCAGACGGAAGAAAACATGGGAAGATTGGTTATTTCTTTGACATATCTTCTTGTAGAGTAACTTAAGCATGTATAGGTTTTAAACTACTAATTAAATTGTGCACACACATTAACATAATAGGAATACAATTACATAATCAAAGCAGACCTACAATTACCAGCCATCTCCAGTGAAACTAAGAAAACCAGTTAGGCACCCTAAGCATTTGTGAAAACTTATCTATGATATGATGGATATTGTCTAACTGAATTTGAATAGTTTGAGAAAAATCAGACAATTTAAAACAACACATTCCTGGGAACTGTTCACATCCCATATGTTCTTTTAACAGCAGATAGTCTATAGTCTCAAGATTTTGGAGCACTGCAACTTGCACTTCTCCTAATTCTTGGTTGAGTTCCAACAGTATAGATCTAGTCAAATTTGTTATTTTACTGTATGCACAGGCCAGCTTAGATATCTCCTTCTTCATCCCAATGGCAATTCCAGGAACCAGTGGGATGAATGCTGCTACAACTGCAACAGCACCAGGATCTTTGTTTATGTTTTTTGATGATCATCTTCTGGAATGACTCTTCCAGAGTATGTTGATGTTGGAACTTCTTCATATTGTATCTTAGTTCATTTTCTGGGTAGCCAAATTAGGCTTTGATCCTCTATATTAACACAAACAGACCCTTTGCCCACACTTTGATATGCCCTTTATACCATTGTGAAGAACTTATTAGAGATCACCACATAGGAACTGCTTTTTTTTTTTAAGAGAAAGGAATAGTATCAGAAAAATGTACTTCCATAGCTGATCATCTGACACCATTTAAATGATCAAAATTAAGGATATTTAAACCATGAATTAATCGTTGATTTACAGTTAGTTTTATCCTCTCAGGGAGTAATCCCCCTTTCTTTCTTTCTTTCTTTCTTTTTTCTTTTTGCTTTTTTTTGTTATCATTAATGTACACTTACTGAAGAATATTATGTTTACTAGGCTCTCCCCTATACCAGTTCCCCCCTATAAACCCATTTACAGTCACTGTCCATCAGCATAGAAAAATGCTGTAGAATCACTATTTGTCTTCTCTGTGTTGTAGAGCCCTCCCCTTTCCTCCACCCTCCCATTATGCATGCTAATCTTAATACCCCCCTTCGTATTCCCCCCCTCTTATCCCTCCTTACCCACCCATCCTCCCCAGTCCCTTTCCCTTTGGTAACTGTTAGTCCATTCTTGGGTTCTGTGATTCTGCTGCTGTTTTGTTCCTTCAGTTTTTCCGTGTTCTTACGCTTCACAGATGAGTGAGATCATTTGGTATTTCTCTTTCTCCGCTTGGCTTATTTCACTGAGCATTATACCCTCTAGTTCCATCCATGTTGTTGCAAATGGTAGGATTTGTTTTCTTCTTACGGCTGAGTAATATTCCATTGTATATATGTACCACATCTTTAGCCAATCATCTACTGATGGACACTTAGGTTGCTTCCAATTCTTGGCTATTGTAAATAGTGCTGTGATAAACATAGGGGTGCATCTGTCTTTTACAAATTTGAGTGCTGCATTTTTAGGGTAAATTCCTAGGATCAACTTACCAGTGGAATTCCTGAGTCAAATGGTAGGTTTATGTTGAGCATTTTGAGGAACCTCCATACTGCTTTCCACAATGGCTGAACTAATTTACATTCCCACCAGCAGTGTAGGAGGGTTCCCCTTTCTCCACAGCCTCGCCATCATTTGTTGTTGTTTGTCTTTTGGATGGTAGCCATCCTTACTGGTGTGAGGTGATATCTCATTGTAGTTTTAATTTGCATTTCTCTGATAATTAGCGATGTGGAACATCTTTTCATGTGTCTGTTGGCCATCTGTATTTCTTTTTTGGAGAATTGTCTGTTCAGTTTCTCTGCCCATTTTTTAAGTGGATTGTTTGTTTTTTGTTTGTTGAGGCGTGTGAGCTCTTTATATATTCTGGACGTAAAGCATTTATCAGATCTGTCATTTTCAAATATATTCTCCCATACTGTAGGGTTCCTTTTTGTTCTATTGATGGTGTCTTTTGCTGTACAGAAGCTTTTCGGCTTAATATAGTCCCACTTGTTCAATTTTGCTGTTGTTTTCCTTGTCCGGGGAGATACGTTCAAGAAGAGGTCACTCATGTTTATGTCTAAAAGGTTTTTGCCTATGTTTTTTTCTAAGAGTTTTATGGTTTCATGACTTACATTCAGGTCTTTGATCCATTTTGAACTTACTTTTGTGTATGGGGTTAGACAATGGTACAGTTTCATTCTCCTACATGTAGCTGTCCAGTTTTGCCAGCACCATCTGTTGAAGAGACTGTCATTTTGCCATTGTATGTCCATGGCTCCTTTATCAAATATTAATTGACCATATATGTTTGGGTTAATGTCTGGAGTCTCTAATCTGTTCCAGTGGTCTGTGGCTCTGTTCTTGTGTCAGTACCAAATTGTCTTGATTACTATGGCTTTGTAGTAGAGCTTAAAGTTGGGGAGTGAGATCCCCCCTACTTTATTCTTCTTTCTCAGGATTGCTTTGGCTATTTGGGGTCTTTGGTGTTTCCATGTGAATTTTTGAACTATTTGTTCCAGTTCATTGAAGAATGTTGCCAGTAATTTGATAGGGATTGCATCAAATCTGTATATTGCTTTGGGCAGGATGGCCATTTTGATGATATTAATTCTTCCTAGCCATGAGCATGGGATGAGTTTCCATTTATTAGTGTCCCCTTTCATTTCTCTTAAGAGTGACTTGTACTTTTCAGCGTATAGGTCTTTCACTTCTTTGGTTAGGTTTATTCCTAGGTGTTTTATTCTTTTTGATGCAATTGTGAATGGAGATGTTTCCCTGATTTTTCTTTCTATTATTTCATTGTTAGTGTATAGGAAAGCCACAGATTTCTGTGTGTTAATTTTGTATCCTGAAACTTTGCTGTATTCCGTATCAGTTCTAGTAGTTTTGGAGTGGAGTCTTTAGGGTTTTTTATGTACAGTATCAGATCATCTGCAAATAGTGACAGTTTAACTTCTTCTTTACCAATCTGGATTCCTTGTATTTCTTTGTTTTGTCTGATTGCCATGGCTAGGACCTCCAGTACTATCTTAAATAACAGTAGGGAGAGTGGGCATCCCTGTCTAGTTCCCGATTTCAGAGGAAAAGCTTTCAGCTTCTCACTGTTCAGTATAACATTGGCTGTGGGTTTATCATATATGGCCTTTATTATGTTGAGGTACTTTCCCTCTATTCCCATTTTGCTGAGAGTTTTTATCATGAATGGATGTTGAATTTTGTCAAATGCTTTTTCAGCATCTATGGAGATGATCATGTGGTTTTTGTCTTTCTTTTTGTTGATGTGGTGGATGATGTTGATGGATTTCGAATGTTGTACCATCCTTGCATCCCTGAGATGAATCCCACTTGGTCATGGTGTATGATCCTTTTGATATATTTTTGAATTATGTTTGCTAATATTTTATTGAGTATTTTTTGCATCTACATTCATCAGGGATATTGGTCTGTAATTTTCTATTTGGTGGGGTCTTTGCCTAGTTTTGGTATTAGGGTGATGCTGGCTTCATAGAATGAGTTTGGGAGTATTCCCTCCTCTTCTATTTTTTGGAACACTTTAAGGAGAATGGGTATTATGTCTTCTCTGTGTGTCTGATAAAATTCCGAGGTAAATCTGTCCGGCCCGGGGGTTTTGTTCTTGGGTAGTTTTTTTATTACAGTTTCAATTTCTTTGCTCATAATTGGTTTGTTTAACTTTTGTGTTTCTTCCTTGGTCAGTCTTGGAAGGTTGTATTTTTCTAGGAAGTTGTCCATTTCTTCTAGGTTTTCAAGCTTGTTGGCATATAGGTTTTCATAGTAGTCTTTAATAATTCTTTGTATTTCTGTGGAGTCTGTCGTGATTTTTCTGTTCTCATTTCTGATTCTGTTGATTTGTGTTGATTCTCTTTTTCTCTTAATAAGTCTGGCTAGAGGCTTATCTATTTTGTTTATTTTCTCAAAGAACCAGCTCTTGGTTTCGTTGATTTTTGCTATTGTTTTATTCTTCTCAATTTTGTTTATTTCTTCTCTGATCTTTATTATGTCCCTCCTTCTGCTGACTTTAGGCCTCATTTGTTCTTTTTCCATTTTTGATAATTGTGATGTTAGACCATTCACTTGGGATTGTTCTTCCTTCTTCAAGTTTGCCTGGATCGCTATATACTTTCCTCTTAAGACTGCTTTCGCTGCGTCCCACAGAAGTTGGGGCTTTGTGTTGTTGTTGTCATTTGTTTCTATATATTCCTTGATCTCTATTTTGATTTGTTCGTTGATCCATTGATTATTTAGGAACATGTTGTTAAGCCTCCATGTGTCTGTGAGCCTTTTTGTTTTCTTTGTAGGGTTTATTTCTAGTTTTATACCTTTGTGGTCTGAAAAATTGGTTGGTAGAATTTCAATATTTTGGAATTTACTGAGGCTCTTTTTGTGGGCTAGTATGTGGTCTATTCTGGAGAATATTCCATGTCCACTTGAGAGGAATGTATATCCTGTTGCTTTTGGATGTAGAGTTATATAGATATCTATTAGGTCCATCTGTTCTACTGTGTTGTTCAGTGCCTCCATGTCCTTACTTATTTTCTGCCCGGTGGATCTATCCTTTGGGGTGAGTGGTGTGTTGAAGTCTCCTAAAATGAATGCATTGCAGTCTATTTCCCCCTTTAGTTCTGATAGTATTTGTTTCACATATGCTGGTGTTCCTGTGTTGGGTACATATATATTTAGAATGGTTATATCCTCTTGTTGGACTGAGCCCTTTATCATTATGTAGTGTCCTTCTTTATCTTTTGTTACTTTCTTTGTTATGAAGTCTATTTTGTCTGATATTAGTACTGCAACCCCTGCTTTTTTCTCACTGTTGTTTGCCTGAAATATGTTTTTCCATCCCTTGACTTTTAGTCTGTACATGTCTTTGAGTTTGAAGTGAGTTTCTTATAAGCAGCATGTAGATGGGTCTTGCTTTTTTTATCCACTCTATTACTCTGTGTCTTTTGATTGGTGTGTTAAGTCCATTTACATTTAGGGTGACTATTGAGAGATATGTACTTATTGCCATTGCAGGCTTTAAATTCGTGGTTACCAAAGGTTCAAGGTTAGCCTCTTTAGTATCTTACTACCTAACTTAGCTCACTTATTGAGCTGTTATATACACTGTCTGGAGATTCTTTTCTTCTCTCCCTTCTTATTCCTCCTCCTCCCTTCTTCATATGTTTGGTGTTTTGTTCTGTGCTCTTTTTAGGAGTGCTCCCATCTAGAGCAGTCCCTGTAAGATGCCCTGTAGAGGTGGGTTGTGGGAAGCAAATTTCCTCCGCTTTTGCTTGTCTGGTAATTGTTTAATCCTGCCATCATATTTAAATGAATGTTGTGCTGGATACAGTATCCTTGGTTCAAGGCCCTTCTGTTTCATTGCATTAAATATATCATGACATTCTCTTCTGGCCTGTGGGGTTTCTGTCGAGAAGTCTGATGTCAAGAAGTCGAAAACCTGATGGGTTTTCCTTTATAGGTGACTTTTTTCTCTCTAGCTGCCTTTAAAACTCTTTCCTTGTCCTTGATCTTTGCCATTTTAGTTATTATGTGTCTTGATGTTGTCCTACTTGGATCCTTTCTGTTGGGGGTTCTGTGTACTTCCGTGGTCTGTTCGATTATTTCCTCCCCCAGTTTGGGGAAGTTTCCAGCAATTATTTCTTCAAAGACACTTTCTATCCCTTTTCCTCTCTCTTCTTCTGCTGGTACTCCTATAATATGGATCTTGTTCCTTTTGGATTGGTCACACAGTTCTCTTAATATTGTTTCATTCCTGGAGATCCTTTTATCTCTCTCTATGTCAGCTTCTATGCGTTCCTGTTCTCTGGTTTCTATTCCTTCAATGGCCTCTTGCATCTTATCCATTCTGCTTATAAATCCAGAGTTTGTTTCACTTCTGTAATCTCCTTCCTGGCATCTGTGATCTCTCTCCAGACTTCATCCCATTGCTCTTGCATTTTTCTCTTCATCTCCGTCAGCATGTTTATGATTTTTATTTTGAATTCTTTTTCAGGAAGACTGGTTAGGTCTGTCTCCTTCTCTGGTGTTGCCTCTGTGATCTTGGTTTGCCTGTAATTTTGCCTTTTCATGGTGATAGAAATAGTTTGCAGAGCTGGAACAAATGGCAGCTGAAGAACTTCCCTTCTTGTTGGTTTGTGGCCTTCCTCTCCTGGGAGAACAGCGACCTCTAGTGGCTTGTGCTGGGCAGCTGCGCACAGACAGGACTTCTGTTTCCTGCCCGGCTGCTGTGGAGTTTATCTCTGCTGTTGTTGTGGCGTGGCCTGGCTCGGGCCGCTGCTCCAAAATGGTGGAGCCCCGTTGGAAGGGGAGCGGCCAGGAGGCTATTTATCTCGTTAAGGGGCCTCCGTGTTCCCTGTTGCCCAGGGGGTTACAGTGCCCAGAGATCCCCAGATTCCCTACCTCTGGACTAATTGTCCCACCCTGCACCTTTAAGACTTCCAAAAAACACTCGCCAAAACAAAACAACAACAACAACAACAAAGAAAAATTTAAATAAATAGTTAAAAAAAAAACCACTCACTTTTCTTTGTCCTCAGGAGCCGGCCTCCAGCATCCGCTCACCGGTCTTGCTGCCCTGTTTCCCTAGTATTGGGGTCCCTGTCCCTTTAAGACTTCCAAAAAGCACTCGCCAAAAAAAAAAAAAAATGGCCGCTCGCTTTTGTTTGTTCTCCAGCACCAGCCTCAGGGACCCGCTCACCAGTCCTGCTGCCCTGTTTCCCTAGTATCCAGGACACCCGCATGTCTGCGCTCTGGTCCAGATGGCTGGGGCTGGGTGTTTAGCAGTCTTGGGCTCCCTCTCCCTCCCTGCTGACTCCTCTCCTCCCACCAGGAGCTGGGTGGAGGGGCGCTTGGGTCCCGCTGGGTCGGGGCTTGTGTCTTACCCCCTTTGCGAGGTGCTGGGTTCTCGCAGGTGTGGATGTGGTCTGGATGTTGTCCTGTGTGCTCTGGTCTCTGTTCTAGGAAGGGTTGTCTTTGTTATATTTTCATAGATATATGTGGTTTTGGGAGGAGATTTCCACTGCTCTACTCATGCCGCCATCTTGGCTCCCTCTCCCGAATTTGAATTTTTTAAATATGAAAGTTTTTAATTTGTAAGGTTGGCTTCAATTTTTTTAAACCTTGTACACATCAATCAACAGCACTTAAGCTAGTCAAATTTTGCTCGTTGGCTATGAGCTTGCAGTCTCTGGTATTCAATAAAGCTTGTTTTTCATGTCTTGGGAGAAAATGAGAACTCATGAATTGTTTATAATTTGGTTTCCAGCACCCACCGAAATGTTTATAGTGTAAATTAAGTTCACTACTTAAAAATAATTGTTTCTTCAACAAAATGGAAAAAGCGCTCTTCAGAATGACAGAACACATATGCAAACCGTATATCTAATCAGGGTATCCAAAATGTATGAAGAAAAATAGAACTCAGTAACAACAACAAAAAACAAATAACCCAATTTAAAAATGGGCAAATGGATCTGAAGACTCATATCTCCAAAGAATATGTAGAAATAGCCAACAGGTACATGGAAAGATGTTCAACATCACTAATCATCAGGAAATGCAAATCAAAAACACAAAGCAATATCATCTCATGCCTGTTAGGACATTAAGCTGTTATTTAAAAACAGAAGATAACAAATGTTGATGAGGATGTGGAGAAAGTGTGTCCCACTGATACACTATCAGTGGGAATGAAAATTGGTTATAGTCATTGTGAAAAAGAGTATGACGTTTCCTCAAAAAAATTAAAACTTTAACTACCCTTCTAGTTATTTTCCCAAAGGAACTGAATTAAGATTTTAAAGAAAAATGCCTGCACTTTTGTCTATTGTTTATTAACATTAGCCAAGATACAGAAACAACCTAAATATCCATGATAGATAAGTGGAAAAATAAAATGTGATATACACATACAATGGAATATTATTTAGCCATAAAAAAATGCAATCTTGACATTTTCAACAACATGGATGGACCTGGAGGGCATTAAGCTAAGTGAAATAAGCCAGGCAGAGAAAGACAAATATTGTATGGTCTCACATATGTGTGGAATCTAAAATGGTGAAACTCATAAAAGCAGAGAGTATAATGATGGTTGCCAAGGACAAAAGGGGGAAGGAAAAAGACAGGCGATGGTAATGATGTATAAATTTTCAGTAGCCAAGATAAGGTCTGGAGACCCACTATACAGCACAGGGCTTGTAATTAATAATATTGTGTATTAAACTATGAGTAAATTATATGAACTAGCAAATATTAGATGAAAAAAGCACATGACTGTTAAACATAAAGAGGAAGATTAATTTATGTGTCATACAACTCAAACTGAAAATTTTTTAAAGATTAGAAATATAAATACATTAGAAATGTGATTAAATTAAATAAATATAATTTAAATCAAACATGAATCATATATGATAAATCATTAAAATTCCATACAAATGTTTAAGATAAAACAGGCTTCTACAAAATTTCACTATTTTGAATGGTCCCAAACTCTGTTCTGCCTTTGGAGGTAAATGTGATAACTAAAGTGGATGAAGTAAAATGTATACAAGAATCAGGAAAACCAGGTTCTATTCCTAGATCTAACATCAATGACATGGCCTTGCTCAAAATACAACCTTTCTGATCTTTATATTCCTTTTCAGCTAAAATAAAAATTCATGTCCTATGTCATTTTAGCAAATCAGTTATTAATGTGTTTTTTTGTTTATTTTGTTTGTTTCAGTGACTTTTACACTCTTCCTGGGAGCATGGGACACATTTGGCTGTTTCTTGCACAACACTGAGTGTGTAAGAACCCTGGTAGACTGTTTTGGACTATCTTATCAGACTCTTTAACCATGTCTATTGTTTCTCAGTTACATGGATACAGGGAACTCTGGGAGGCTTGCTACCAGCTGAGAAGTGACATGCAGGTCTTCTCTAATCTTAAATCCTACAAAAGTATATGACATTTCCTTCATGTACCTTTCCCCTTTTCATACATTCATCAGCATTAGCAGGTGGGTAGGTAGACATGACAGCTTCTAAATATGGAAAGATTGGGATGCATAGGAGCAGGTGGCAAAGGCAAATTAAAGCAGGCAGCCAAATAAAAATAATGTGGGGTCATAAAATCCAAGAAAAAAATATAGCTGCGCATTGCTGCTGAGAGGTCAAACATGATGATTTCTACAAAGGTGACCATTGGATTAGGTACACAGGGGTCATTGTTGACAACAATAGCAGCTTCAATGAAATAAAAGGAGCAAAAACTAAAGTGGAGTTGATTTGAAGAATAAATGGTAAGCCCTGGGCAAAGATTGTAGACTAAACACACATGACTAATTTAGCTCTCACCTGAAACTCCACTGCAATAATGGAAAATACACTGTTGAGAAAGAAAGTGTGGAAAAGCAAACAAAAGCACATAAAGCTATGGATGCCACATTCTAACAACCTCATTTCTAGGGATTTGTATTACAGATAAAATCTGTACATGTAAGAAAATGATATGATTGTCCACTGTGATACTATTTATAATAACAGCAAAAGATGAAAAACAACCTAAATATCCAACAAGAGCCAACTTTTGAATAAAGTATGGAATACCCACAAAGACTACCATAGAAATGTTAAAATAATAAAGGTCTCTTGGTGCCTATAAAGGAAAGATCCTCAGGGGGAAAAAACAAGGAGAAAAAATTTTGGTGTAAGAAAGGGAGAGAGTTAGCGTATTCATTTGTATCTGCTGGGTTTTGTATTTCTGAGAAAGGACGCTGGAACAAAAAGTTGGAAGAGGAGAAAGGTAATGAGATGGATGAGAAATGATTAAATGTGAGATTCTCATGTAAATAGTTTTTTCATTTTTTAAATCAGGTAATAATATAATAATATTGTCTATTTTTTAACCATGTAATTGCATTATCTCTTCAAAAAAAATTAAAATATATAAACCACTGCTTGGGGATATAGAAACCTGGAAAGAGCATAACTTTGACCACCACAGAAACAAAAATGAGACAAACTGCAAGTTCACAATTTTTCTTATAGCCATCAGAGAGCTGTGATCACAGAACTAACTAGTCTGAAACCTAAAGAGAGACCAGTGGCTGAAGAGAGTGGCACAAAACAAAGACCTGCTTACCTGAGAGACAGACACAACCAGATACACATAAGGAAAAATCAACCAGAGTTGTTAACAAATAGGTGGACATTGTATATGGGCTTGTAAAAGAGTGTGGAGCCACTTGGAGCCTATCAGAAGCAAAAGGTGCCGATTTCCATGCATAGAAACTTATTACTTCAGTTTCTAGTATTCTACACATGATGTCCAGTTTTCAACAATAAATTATAAAACTTATGAAAAAGTAATAAGAAACAACCATCAGGAGGCAATACAATCAATAGAACCATATTCAGATATAGAACAAATGTTAGAAATGTCAGAAAAATAACTTAAAATAACCATTACCATATTAAATCCCTCATGGAAAAGATGGACAACATGAAAGATCAGATAAAAAAATTTCAACACAGAAGGAAACTATAAAAAGGAATCAAATGGAAGTGCTGTAAATAAAAACATAGAAACAGAGATGGAAAATGCCTTCAGTAGTTTTCAAGTAGACTCAACACAACTAAAGAAAGAATCAGTGATCTTGAAGATAGAGCAACAGAAATTACTCAAACTGAAACACAAGGAGGAAAAAAATGTGTTTGAATAAAATAATAAAATATCTAAGAGCTGTGGAACAGTATCAAACAGCTTTATATGTATATAACCAGAATCTCAGAATGGTGAAGGACTGGTTGCTTTTACCATGAAATTGGGGAAAAAGCAAGAATTCCCTCTCTCAACACTGCTGTTCAACATCATATTGGAAGTCCTAGTGTACAATAAGGCAAGAAGAAGACATAAAATTCATACAGATGGGAGAGGAAGAAATAAAACTCTCTCTATTTAAAGACCATAGGAGTATGGCAAAGTTGTAAGATACTAGGTCAATAAACAAAATTTGTACTTCTATACCATGGCATAAACAATTGGATTATATTTTTTTCAAAGTATGTATTATAATAGCTCCAGAAAAATGAAATTCTTAGTATAAATCTTACAAAATGTATTCAGAATCTGAAGGCTGAAATCTATACAACACTGATGAAAAAATCAAATAAGAAATAAAAGGAAAGATGTATCATGCTAATGGATTGGGAGATTTGCTCACAGCAAGGCATCACTTCTCCCTCAATTGACCTACAGGTTCAATATTCCATAGTTTTTGCTCACAAGTTTCTGAGGCAATACCAGAATGTGGAACAATCTGTCTTTCTACAACACTAAAAATATGGTAAAGTATCTAAATGCAGTCCATACTTTTTAGGCTTGCTGCTATTTTAACTTGACTACAGTTTCTCACATTGCTGTTCACTCTCTTCAAGTCTCTTCAAGCTTACTATTTGGATCATCAGGCAGGAATGTACTGTCTGACACAACCTCAGTTCTAAATTTCTCTATTTTGCTCTTTGAGGAATTGTCTTTAGCAGCTGTGGAGAAGTATGTGTTTCAAGTATGTTTACATTATTTGACTTTTAAAAGGTAAATGAAAAATAACATGCAAATACCAAATTCTAGAATTAACAGTTCTTTTGTAGAGGAAAATAGAACTAAGAATAGGAGCATGTTTGTAAACAGACATTTGAGTCTAATGATAGCAGAATGTTGTACAAATATGTGGGAAACATTTTGCATGCACATAATCAAATTTAAAAACATTAGATCTTTGGGGACAAATTGATTTTCCCAAAATTCTAGCCATGCAAACCTCCTGGGACCCACCAAGAAATTACCCTTCTAGCTGGTTCAAGAGAAAGTGTACTAACCCATTGAATGTATGTCGTTAGTTCTATGTCACCCCCAATGTCATCCTCAGTTTTCTTTGATGGGTCTGCAACACTAATAGTAATGAATAGAAAATGCCACAACACTAAATTTTGCCATTATTCCCTATGCATAAAAGTATTCTACTTCCTATAACAACAAAGCAAAACTGAAGGAACAAAACAGCATCACACTCACAGATTCCAAGGGACTAGCAGTTACGAAAGGGAAGGGGTTGGAAGGGTGTGTGGGGAGGGAGGGAGAAGGGGATTAAGGGGCATTATAATTAACACTCACCACATAGCTAGGTCACAGGGAAGGCAGTACAGCAGGAAGAAGACATGTAATGACTCTATCGTATCTTACTGTGCTGATGGACAGTGATTGCAATTAGGCTGTGAGGACTTGATAATATTGATGAATGCTGAAACCACAATGTTGTTCATGTAAAACATTTATAAGATTGTATATAAATGATACTTTAATAAAGAAAAAAATATTCTACTTCCTGTGCTTTTGTGAAGAATTTTAAGTTGACATGGAAAGTGGAATTCCACTAATTTTTGGTATATGCAAAACTACTTTTACTTCCCCCAATTTTTCTCTCAGATCCTCACATAAGACTGGTTCTTCTGGGCACATTGCCACATTTATCCTGTAGCATACATGACTCCCAGGTCTCCCTGCTCAGCATACCCACTACTCTCTGGGGCACTTGGGTCAACCTAAAAAGCAAAGCAATGCACCATATTTCAGTGACCATTTCCAGGAATCCTATTCAACCACACTGCTAAGATGTCTTAGTGCATCATGACTAAATATCTCAAATTAGCAAATCAACAAATATCTATGCAACATCAGACAAAATATTTGGCTTTTGAAGTAAAATAGGAATAAAAGTAACCCTAAAAAGACATACACTGATTGAGATAAATACTACTTCCAATATATTTTTAAAGGAAGAGAGCATTATGATACATCAAGTAAAAAATCAAAAAGACTTGCACATCAGATATATGTAGGTAAGTAGATATTTTGTCTAATTGACAAATGACTTCATAATAGATATGCATTGCCCCAAAACCAGCACACACTACTTTCTAAAGGGTCAAAATAATGATGAAATAAGGTGCTATAACCAAGGTAAAATGACAAGTAAACTGCTAACTAAAAACTATAAAAAGAAGGTATTTTTCTGTACTGACAATGTTTTTTTTGCTACATTGTGATTACTGAAAGCTTTAATTCTATTGTCTATTTCCCTCTAGTTTTCTTCTGTTATTCTTACAAACCAAAAAAAAAATCACCCTCCCTTTGGACATCCCATTGTAAAACTGCACTTGTTATTGATTATAAAAATATAATTCCTTTTGTACCCTTGTCTTACATATTTCCTTCCAACTCTTCATTGCTTTCCTCAAGGGTGACTGGAACTCAGTGTCTGATTTCTCCCTAAGAATTGCACCTGCCCAATTACATCTGACTGAGTCCAACCCCAAGTGCTTTCCCTGTGGACCTCAGGTCCTCCTCTAGCTGAAGATGTGACTACTGAAGACAGGGCAGGCCCGTGGAGATGGGGACAGGGGGAGGACTCATCTGATTTTCCTACATCACATTTCAAAAACCAAGGGCAATTACTTTGTAGCTGCCCATGCCTTCTGGTTGTAGAAAATGCTACTCAGCTATGCCTTGAACACCTTAGGAACTATTTACAGATGTCCATCCAATTTTTTCCTCTATCATTGTTTTGAGCTACCCACCCAGTGGCCCACCAGCATGCCTGTCCTTTCATCTAGCACCCCTCAGTAGTGATGTGAGTTCTTTTCTTTCAGAGCATCTTCCCAATGAGACAGAGATGAGACAGTTACCTCGTGGGCATAAATTCTGACCACTGTGTCTCCTGTCTTCAAGCTCATGGCAGGCTTTGTCCCACCTCTACCCACAGTAAGTAAAGAGCATCAGCGACTCCCTTGGCAGTCCTTGCCTCTAGTCATTATCAGCATGTTCAAGATAAAAGAAAAGAAAAATAGCAGATATTTCTGATTTCAAACAAGATGAAGTAGATACATTTCTTGGCATTCCTTTCACTAAATACAGCTAAAACCCTTGAATGTTACATATAAAACAAGCATAAGGAGACTGAAGGGGGGAAAGGGAAGACAAACTGGCTGGAGGACTTGGGCCTCAAGAACAAACTTGAACAGACATGGTACTGTGTCCCTTGCATTTCCTTTTTGGCCCCTCTATCTCCCAGACTGGGTACTTGGGAAGCCTGTGATATGGTACAGCTAGTTTGGAAGAAGTTCTGGCAATAAAAATTTTTTAAAAATCCAGAGAGAATTGGGAGCCAACTGAAAGAGCTCTCAACAGCCAGAGATGAAACAATTTGAACAATAAAATAAAGCAGTATTGGATTAATACCTAAAATATAAAATAAATACCTTTGAGTCCACACTGATGTCAATAAATGATTAGATAAATAAATGTGGGGAAAAGACAAATCTCTCATGCAGAGTTAAAAATGAGTTATGTAGATACTGAATCCTCAGTAAGAGGGAGCATAAATTCCACTGTTTAATTGGGGGCAACCCATAGTGACTACCATCCAAGGAGAAGAAAATAGAAAGAAAGGGGGAGTAACTTTACAGTGAGTAGAGAAATCTTACACACATTACCTCAAACAGGTGATCTAGGTCAAAATCAACAGCGATAAATGGTGTTGATGATATGTGCCCTCGGTATGTGATTAAAACACCACTTTACCTCTGTGGTCTTCCTCCCTCAAATCCCAGTATAATCATGAGAAAAATATCAGCCGAATTCCAATATGGTAGCATTCTAAATACCTAACCAATACCCCTCAAACTTGTCAAGGTCATCAAAAAGAAAGGAACTCCTCAAAAATTGTTATAGTCAAGAAGAAACTCAAGTGGCATGACAAATAAATGTCATGTGGTATCCTGGATGGTATCTTAAAACATCAAAAGGACATTAGATAAAAACTAAGGAAATCTGAAAAAAGCATAGACTTTATTAATAATACTGCATCAATATTGGTTTATTAATTGCAACAAGCATACCATACAAATATAAGATGTTAATAATAAGGGAAACTGAGTGCAAAGTATATGGAGCTGTCTGGACTGACTTCTCCATTTTTCTGTAAATCTTAAATTGGTCTATCTTGCATTGAAGTTACAAAATAAAATGTGTTTTTTGAGAAATAAACAAAAGAAAGTATTTTAAAAAGCATTGTTAAAAATAAAATGAATTGTGTTTATTGAACTTCTATCCAGAGAACTTGATAAATCCATTTATTAATTTTCCTGATTATCTGTATATTCTTTTGAATTTCCTGTGTAGACAATTATGTCATCTGTGAATAATGACAGTTTCTATGATTTCCTCTCCAATCCATCTATCTTCTCTTTTCTTGCCTGTTGCTGTCACTAGAACCTTCGGTACTATGTTAAGTAGAAATGGTAATAGCAGACATTTTGTTCCTATATAAGACGGAATCCATACATCGTGGAATCCCCAAGTATTCATGTTCAAGAACGGTAGAGTTTTCAAAAGGGACTAAAAATGAAACAAAATCAGATCAACAAAAACCTTTCTAGCACTTAGCACTTACATAGAGAGCAGTAGAAGGCGCTACAGTGAGAAATAAAACCAGACAGAATGCATATCTGAAACTGATGTGCTTTGGTTCTGTAAGGGATGAAGACATCTAGTAAAAATGCTTTCCTACAGGTTCTCATTGATCCCTCTGTGCTTCCCCTAAGATGAGATGGTCCAGCCAGGGAACTGCAGTAATGAGGAAGAAGTCATCCCGTGAAACCAATCATTAAATTTAGGTGGGGATGTTGAGGGAGAGGGGTAAATCTCCCTGAAAAGCCTTAAGAAAGAAAGTTTTCTAACCGGTCTATCCATGTGAAAACTGGGAGTGCTGTGCTGACATAGGTGACCTCTTCAACTTCCCTCTAGCTGGATTCATTCATGACATTGAGAATAGACTCTGACATAAGAGATTGAAACTCTGGGATTAATTTAAACACAGGGATGCTGAAATTCAGTAGAAATTGTCTTGAGAATTTCTAAATTCTATTAATGGGCTATTGCCCTGTTAGACAAATATATCAAAATGCTGCAAAAAGCTCACTGAACATGCTTAGCAGGAAGTGGAACTTTTAGCATGTCTCAACTATCATATATAAAGGCATATATATATTTATTTTGAAGTCACCATATGTCCTTCGGTTAAAAATAAAAACTAGTGTTTAGGAATAGCTATTTCCTGATAAAACTACCCATTGACTTCTTTGCCAGACAAATGCAGCTCGTAAATTGACACATTTCAGTCCATCTGTATGTACAGCATGTTCCACATCACAATTATAACACAGGCATCTTAACTTTAAATGAGACAAAACAAACATAAAATTAGCACTGGTGGGGAACCCCCTGCCACTCAATTTGTGTTGGGTTTAACACCTTCTTATTTTATATATCCTTCCACATAAACAGTTTTATATTAGCCCCTAATATGGTGCCTTCCAACAATTCAACATTGAGCTGTTTAAGAGCACTAATTAGCAGCTTTAATACAAAAGGGAACACATATATTAGAAAAATCCTGTAAACCCAAAATACCCTTTGGGCCCTGCCATTTGTGTACGAAATAACTCAATAAAAAGATATACTATATTGTTAATCACAAGACCTTCCAGGAACATAATCAATCACAGAAGAAATATAAACTGTACCTTTATAAACAAAAGAAGAAAAATGATCATTTCTATTTAAGCTGAGCACAGGAATCATCACAAAGAGCAGATGCATTTATAAAACTAAGCACACTCCATAGTAAAGATAAAAAGTATTATAACTGTATATGAATCCAATTAACATATATGCACTACATTCAATTTTAGCACAACTGGCAACGTTTATTAAATTAAGACTTCATTTATTTCTATCAATTCCAACAATACCAAAATACCAAAGCCATATATATATATATATATACACACACATACATATTAACTTTAACAGAAAATAAATCATTTTCAAGGACTTTGCACTATTTTGAAAATACAGACACATATTTAGTTTTCAAAGGATGTCAGGAACACATTTTTCTATAATCAGGAACATCCCATAACTTAATTATTTCTTTTTAAGTAATATTTAACATTGCTAGCTATTTATAGCTGCAAGGATTTTTTTCTTCAACTTTCCACATACCTTGATCAGATAGTTTTAGTTAATATTTCTAGTACATGTAAATAATTATATCCTTGAGTGCTTTAAAATTACACTAATTCCTACACCATTAAGGCAGGAAAATGTTTCTAGTTTTTGATGCATTATAAGTGGGAGATATTAATTTCTAGATGAAATTATGCATAAGCAGGGGGAAAGCTTTGTACCGAGATAATATTTAAACATAAAATGTTAAGTATCTCAGGAATTACAGATGATTAAAAGCAAATAGGACAACACAACCATATTGTATTTGGATTGCGGGACCCTCTCCCATTTGTGCAATTTTCTACTCACCAAACCAAAAAGCATCTTTATATTTTAAAATTGTTTAGCATTAGGGAAGATGGTTTGAACAGTAGCAAACACTCCAAACCAAAGAAATGGCATACATCAGTAAATATGTTTATGCTGTTATCTAAATGAATTATAAACAGTTGAGTAACCTTTTTCCTTTTCATCATTAATACTTTGTCATTTGTACAAACTGCTGCTAAGCAATGTAATTTCTAAAGCAAGTTTTAGAAACTTAAAGAAAACTCATAACAAGTTATATGTATTCTTTACTAACATAGTGCTATTCATAGTTTACAACTTTGGATGAATATATTTTTCAAGTTATACTGAAATGATGGAATTGTCCCATTTAAAGTAGAAATTTCCACACAATGGGTAATTTCAATTCTTCTGAGCTCTATTCCACTGTTAAAAACAAATTTAGTCAAAACCTCACATGTTTTCTATGAATATATTTTAATGTACTTTTTCCAAAGGAATAAAGCCAGCTGCATTAAGGTTTGTTTCTCCCTTCATGTCTTGCTTTAAGTAGTATTTTGTATTATAGACAAATGAGTATCTTGCAGTGCACTTAATGTACTTAATGTACAGTATTTCATTAAATACACTGAGCATTTCATTTGGGAGGGTGCCATGATATTTGATAAGCCGTTTTACATAGGAGGGAAGTGTGTTTACAGTTAGTCAAGCCTTTTAGAGACAGATTCTCTGTTTCTGGTGAATATGGAGCTATTCAGCCTTCACCATTTGTGACAGGTGACAGTGTCTCTTACTAAACCCTTATCTGTCCACTGTGACGGAGTTAGGGTAGGACTGTAAGACTTCAGTCTGAGAAAAAGAGAATATTCCAGTTCCTTATAGGCTTACTATGTTAAATTACATGAGCATGGTGATAGCTTCCTCAGACTCTATAGCAAAGTACCACAAATTGGGTGGCTTAAAACAAAAGTCCATTGTCTCACAGCTCTGGAGGCAAGAGGTCCAAAACGGATGTGTCTGTAGGGCCGTGCTCCTGCAGTGTGGAGAGGAGAATCCTTCCTTTTCTCTCTGGCTTTGGGAGGTGGCCTTTAATCCTTGGCAGTCCTGGGCTTGCAGCTACATCACTCCAGTCTTTCCTTCTGGGGTCACATGATGTCTTCTCCAATGTCCTCACATTATCTTCTAATAAGCACCCTGGGCATACTGAATGAAGTGCCCACTCCTCCAGCATGAACTTATCTCCATTAACTATACCTGCAATGATTCCATTTCCAAATAAGGCCACATTCTGTACTGGAGGTTAGGACATCAGTGTCTCATTTGAGACACCAGAACAACTATGCACCAATGTGAGATGTACACCCAACTCGGTGTGCCCAGGCCGACGTGTCTAGCCAGGATCTTTCTCCAGCTCATCTCCTCTGTTCTTGAGGTAGTTCTGTAGCCTGGAGATGGCATTATTGAGGGAGGCGCTCTTCTCCTTTAGACACGATTCAAGCAGAAGAAGAAGGAGTAAAGTGAAGAGGCCAGGAATCATTCAGGGATCATAGTATGTCCACAAACATTTAGCCTATAATGAATATCTTCTTGGAGGAATTAAGCTGTACTGTCAGACAGAGAAAGTAAGGGAAGAACCTCCCTCTCTCTTGTCTTGTCACTGTTAAGACTCTTTATTCTAAAAATTCCTTTGGAATATTTCTCCCTCAGCCCACTAGAAGTGCCCTGCTTTCCTTCAGCTCTATCCAGGAGAGATCACACATCTACAGAGCCACTGACATTCTCCAATGCACCAATGGAAAAACTTCGATTTAAAAATAAAACACAAAAACAGTGAAGAAAGGGTTCCAAAACAATGTGTATGCTGGGAGTGGGGGTGTTAGATGTGCATTACCTCCCACTTCAGCCTTTGTCTTCAAAGTCCTTTCTGCAGAGTATTAAATGATGTTTGGCTTTTTTCCCTTTTTGTTTTTCTGTTTTTGGAGGGGAGGAGAAGTCAATGAGATTTTTGAAAAGGCTCGGAACAGAAAGGTCACTTTTGAACAAATGACATGTAGGGCAAGATAAATTTACATTTTTCAGCCTCATGAAAAACAAGGCCAGCTTTGTCTGGGATTCACTGAGAAGTCATTGAAGGTAAGGATTGGCTGCGCACTGGTCATGATGGAGTGAAAACCAGAGAAACATGAGCTAAGGAGAGTTTATAAGTAACGTAGTTTGATCATCCCCAACTTCCCACAAAGGCTTTTTCATTTCCATTTGAAATGAGAGTAAGATAACCTAGACAGACCAGCTCCTCAGTCACCAAGTACAACTCTTCACATTTGTCGCATTATTTTTTCTCATCATCAGTCATTTCTTGAAGCCTCAGCTTCATTCAGATGCCAGGTATTTCCGAAATTAATCATGTCATTGAAAGCGGCATCTTTTCATGTAAATGGACTTTATTATCTGAATCAGAAAGCCCCCTTTTGAGCAGTGAAAGCCCATTTGTAGAGAAAGTGTCTGAAATCTGACATGCTGCCTTTCCAAGAAAGATCCTTAGTATTGCCCTCCCAGCAAGCACCAAGCATTCATCACTGTGAGCTACTGAGTGTGCATGAGTGTGTGTGAGTGTTTGTGTGTGTGTGTGTGCATCTAGGAGCCTTGGGCTGGCTGCATGCTAATTTGCCCCATTGTTTCAGGGTGACTGCCTTTCCAGTATTTAGGAACAAAGCCTTTTTGCATACACCCTTATGTACAATTATTTTATATTTATTTCAGAGGCCATCATCCTATCTTTATTGCAACTATATTAGGGGCTGCCAGAGCATCTTTGTCTCCTTGTACGGCTGCAGATTACACACAAGGCTAGCAGGATACCAGGACACCCCTTTCATTTAAAGACATTTTACAAATGTTGGAGGATCCTGGGCTGGACCGACACATGGCTTTGCTCAGCCTTTCTGAATTAAAAGAGAGGAGAAGGAAAAAGCTTTTAAGTGCCATCAAATTCAATTTTTAAGTGTACAACATTTGGTCCACAAAGGATGGGCAAATGTGGAATAGAAAGCAAGAAATTCACACTTGCAAAAGTATCACCAAAACCGTAACAGGGCCTCTAAAAGGGTTACATACTCAGATCTGAAAATCCAGCACTGCCTGGAATATTATCTAGTTCCAGATCTTCCTTGACTTACCATAGGTTTGCTTCCTGTTAAAGCTGTTGTAAATTGAAAATACAGCTAGGTCAAAATGCACTTAATATACCTAACCTACTGAACATCGTAGCTTAGCCTAGCCTACATTAAATTAGCTCAGAACACTTACAATAGCCCACAGTTGGGCAAAATCATCTACCACAAAGCCTATTTTATGTAAAGCATTGAATATCTTGTGCAACTTATTGAATACTGTCCTGGTAGGGAAAAACAGAATGGTTGTGTGGGTAGAGAGTAGTTGTAAGTGTGTCAGTCATTTTCTTTAGTGATCACGTGTCTTGCTGGCCACCCTGCATCAAAACAGAAGAACACACTGCACACCACTAGCCCAGGGAAAGATCACAGTTCACAACTCAAAGTACAGTTTCTACTGGATACACATTGCTTTTGCACCATCATAAAGTCAAAACATTATTAGGTCAGGGACCATCTGCAGCAAGGACATGTGCCTGGTGATGAACCAGCTCTGGGGACACACTTCCAGGGATAAGCACCACCCCCTCCTGTGTGTGCAGAGACACAGGGAAGGTTCTTTCTGGCCTCTGACTCGCTTTCCTTTCGTTCTGTGCTTTAACAACTGGGTGCTAATGATGGGGTATTTTTCCTCTGGGAGGAGTACAAGAGATTAATATTAATTACTGCCACCTTCCCTCCTCTAGGAAATAAAATTAATGTTGTGACATAAACTGACAAAAACCAGGAAATTAAAAGTTAAGGCCGAGCCTCCTTCATGATGTGCTTCCTTTTTTGGTCATTGTGAAATGAAGATCATGAGGATAATTTGCTGAAGGAAAAACCCAGCAGTGGGGTGGAGTTCATCAAGAAAGAGGAAAACAATACATTTTTAAAACATCTTTTGCTCTCTTCAACACTACCTGAGAGATGGTGTTTAAAGTATCCCCCTTTGTCTTATCCACTTCATTTTCCTAAATCTGAAGACTTTCTTAAACCAAAGGAAAACAAAAACCTCCACTTCATGGTCTTCAGAAAGGCTGAGTAACGATTTTCTCATTCTTTAAAACAAACCATCACAGACTTAAGAAATAAAAAATGTTCTAAAACAGAATCAGTAGAGAGCACACATGGTCTGCAACTTGAAAATTCAGTTTTGGAATTAACATCCAAAGTCCTATAGGAAAAACAAATATAAAAATCCATTTTTGAGAGGCTGTCTTTAAGAAAGACCTCAACCCCTCCATTCTTTTGTGGTGTTTGAAGATCAGCCAGAAGGGAGAAAAGGGAGTGTGAATTCAGGAATGGAGCTCTAGGCTGTAGGCCAGAAACTCTGAACATTCATATTCCCCCTTATGTGGAGAAGAATGTTTCTGGGGAAGAAGTTCCATGAGGGGCTTGTACTGCTAAGGGCTTTCCTGAACTCCAGAAAAGTGACTGTGAACTTTACCTTCCTCTTTGAGTCGGCCTCAGTCCTTTCAATCTTGGGCTCCTTTCATCTTTTGGGTTCACTGTTGCAAATACAAATGGCTAATTCTGGTGCCTGGGGACGGCCTGCATGGCCAGCCTTTCTGTTTGAGTGTATCATTTCAACTCTATCATCCTTTGCAATGGATCACCACCTTCTGGGCTTCTTAAGATTTTTAAAACTATTTGCACATAAAATTTCAGGAAATTGTTAATTCTCACACAGAACTGTTGACCATCATATTTGATTATAAGCTTCTTGAAGGCAGTCTTCTCCAATACAAGGACAATTCCTACAAAATCAAATGGCAGACTACACCGTCTGACTGAGGATACCTTTCTAATGCATGAATTTATTCATATGAAAAAAATAGCATGGTATATCTGAAATTAACACTGTTTAACAAACTTCAAGACACATAATCCCTGTTTGTTCACATTATCTGTAGTATTGAATCCAATAATACTAATAAAGATGCTTAACAAATTTCTGTCAAAGTGAATAGCAATCATCAATGGGAAATTAGGTGAGACGTCCACAAAAGACCATCCTTATCCACTAACCAATGGCTTTTATCTATTTCATAAGGCAATATGGACTGAAAAGTTTACTGTTACTCCCCTCACCGAACAGATGTAGATAGATAGCTAGGGATCCATCAAGTCTCAATCCCTAACAAATGGTGAATTAAGTAGTTTTTTAAAATTTGCTTCTGTTTGTTAGGCTCAAACCAAAGACCAATGGGCTACATAGGTTGTGTTTTTATGGAACTTACATATGCCTAGGAGGCTCGGAGTCGGCAGTGTCCTGGACAAAGAGATGTGGGTGTGTCTAAGATAGCAGGTCCACAGCAGAGTTTTGCTGTGGTATCAGTTAGATCAGTCATTAGGGATTTTAAAATTGTTCTGATCTGAAGTCCTATCCCTGCACTGAGTTGTTTAGGAGAAGGCAAGCACCAGGGATCTCCTTCTGTCTCTGTTGCTTTGGAAAAGTAGAAATTTTTCCTGCAAAGTGATGTTAAGAAATTAGAAACTGGGACACAGATCCTACCCGTGGTGGCTGGGGCTTGAGGACCTTGCTCTGCCATAGTCCTGTTCTTTGAAGATAGTTGGGAAGATGGAACTACAAAGTCTCTCAGCTAAGTACCATTAAGCTCAGAGCTATTTTATTACCTGTGGCCCCTATTTCTTGCCTGTGAAGTTTTCCATCTCTTTTATTAAATAGAAAAAAAAGAAGTGTTATTATTTAGAAAGGCAGCAACATTCCTACAGTATTTAGCAAGCTGCAAAAATCACCCGGAGGAGTTTTGAAGGTTGAAATGAATGGCATCTGTCTTGCTTCTCAATCATCCTAAAACTGGTGGATCTGTAGTTTCATTATCCATCTTAATTTCAAATGAATGACAATCTCAGACCCAGGGAGGAGGTAGTGGTTGTGTTGCTTCATTCATAAATTGAAGTAGTCAAAGTAACCTCAAAACCCATTTCACAATCCATCTTATCCTCTCTCCAGATTTACTCAAGGTTCAGCCCCGATTGCTGTCTGAGTAAGTGAAATAGTCTGTCAACCTGTGAAGAAATATCCCGTGGATTATAGTCAGGATACCTACATAATGACAATGGACCTGTTTGTGAAATATCTCCTAGCAGGGGTAACTGGAGACTATGCATCATTTTATAGCTTAATATTCCCTTATCTTCTGTCTCACACTTCCCCAAGAAAAACTAGAGAGGAAAGAACATCTCCAGAGGAAAGAAAATCTCTAACATAGTTATTAGCATATTCTAGCTCGACAGTAGTGCACATTGCCAGAATAATACATAGGCTGCTAAAATATTTAGGTAGACCCTTTCCCTTTGTTTATTTTTTGGTAAATCCTGCCTGATTTTACAATGAGTTATATTGAATGTCAGAAATTGTAGCTCTTCATTTCGAATAATCTTTCTGTTACAGTTAGCAAATACTTCAGGGCTTATTCAAGATACTTAATTCATTGAACGTTCAGCTGTCTCACAAATATACAGTACTGTTCTGGAGAGTCAGACAAATGCTAGCCTTGAGGGATATACGCTTCAGAAGTAGAGCTATTAAATAATACACACACATCCACATAACATCTATGTATATACTTATATGTGCATGTATTTTTCATAAACACTGTGTTTCTTCATAATAACAGTCAAGCACACTGGTTCAAAGCATAGGTTCCAGAGCAAAACTACCCTGTGTTCCAGGCCTTGATCTGTCACTCACTATTGGTGAGGCCTTGAGCAAATTTATCTAACATCTCTGTGCGCCTCATTTATCTCAGATATTTAACAGAGATAATAATGGAACCGATGTCAAGGGAACTCCGTGAGAATTATCTTCACAGAGAACGGTGGCTGATACCTTATGGACATTGAGTAAATGTTAACCAATATTGTTGTTTCTTCTCCTGTAAATATGAATAATTATAGCACCTTCTCTGTAAGGTGGCTGCGAGCATTAAATGACATTAGGCACTTAAAGCTTTTAGATGCTGTCACTATTATAATCAGCATCAGAGATTATTAACAATGCTAGAAGGAAGCACAGGACCTGCTTTAGATCTAGATTTTTGGCAAACGCATCAGAAAGGAAGTGAAATCCAAGCTGGTCTCTACAGGATAAGGAGGATTTTGATGGGCAAAGTCAAAGAAGGGCTTTTCTGGCAAAGACAAATAAAAACAACCCAAGCAAAGGTCCTGAAAGAGAATAATGTATTTGGGGCTGAAGTGTAAGGAATGGATGTGGAGGGCCATGGGAGAAGTGTCAAAAGGTGATGGAAAATTAGTCTGGAAAAGTGTATTTACACCATATCATTGAAGGCTTTCAGTAGCCTGTATAGAGAGATAAATAAACAAACAAAAAATAAATGGGTTTCATTTTGTCAATGCTTTGAAGCCAGTGGAGTTTCTTTTTTAAAGGAAGAGAATCATGTGACTGAATCCATTATATACAATATTAACAGCAGCATGAACAGTAAATCAGAGAGAAGAATGTGGAAGCAGAAAGCAGAGCTATGGCAATAGTGTGGTTAAAAGATTAATATTCAAGTGGCAGAGAAATAAAAAAGAGATTGGGAGGGAACCTACAGATAACAAAGCATAATGTTAGGACTTAATTTGAAGTCTGACAAAAAAACTTTATAAAGCATTTATGATATATATAAGACAAACGTAAATATGAATACTGACTAGATAGTTGATGAATTAAAATGCTATTTTTATTTTTAGGGATAAGTAAAGTAATATGGTTTTATGTTGTTTAAAAAGAGTCCTTATAGAGAAACTTACTGAAATATTTTTTGGAAAAATTACATGATTCCTGAGATTTGCTTCAAGAGTGGTTTGGGGTACGTGTATAGAGCAGAATTGATTTGGGCGGCTGGGGAATGGGTTTGTTTTATACCCTTCTGTAGACTTCTGTGTAGGTCTAAATTCTCCATAATAAAATAGTTTTTAAAAAAAAGAGGAAGTGACTTACTGATGGGAACAGAAAAGAAGACATGGATTTCAGAGCTCTGCTGAGGAAGAAACTGAAGATACTGGTAGCCATTTGGAAGAAAAGATGAAGAGACAGGACTCAAATTTAATACCAGGTTTCTAGCTTCCGTGGCTAGAAAGAAGATAATGAGCCGGGCCAAGAACGTAATGATATGATCTCACTTATGAAGTTCTTTACAGCTTACAAAGTGTTGTTGAGTTTGCTATTTTATTTAATCTTCAGAACAGCCCTATGATGTAATACCTTCATTTGACAATAAAGGAATTGAAACTCATGAATTTAAGAAGTTCAAGCAAGGGGGCAGATTTTAGGGAGAAAAACAGTGACTGGAGGCAAGGCCACATTGTGACATCGATGGGCCTACGGTCACTTTTACTTCTGTGGGTCACTTTCTTTGTAAAGAAATGTTAAATTGTATTTTATGACTCTGCTGGTATAAAGAATATACTAATATATTAATATTATATATCACAAAAAACACTTTTCTTTGACCTGAAAGTTCACTTTCTGTCCTAGTTTTTAAAATTAAGAAACTTAAACATTTTTAGAAGAAAATTAAAATTTTTAAAGAAATTAAGATGTATAGTGCTTTGTGTAATATGGACATTTTTTAATCATTAAAATGTCCATATTACACAAAGCACTATACAGATTCATTGCAATCCCTATCAAAATTTCAATGGTATTTTTCACAGAAGTAGGAAAAACAATCCTAAAAAATTTATATGAAACCACAAAAGATCCCAAATAGCCAAAGAAATTTTGAGAGAGAATAAAACTGGAGGCACCATGCTCCCTCATGTCAAACTGCATTACCAAGCTGTAGTAATCAAAACAGTATGCTACTGACATAAAAACAGACACACAGATCAAGGAACAGAATAGAAAGCCCAGAAATAAATCCACACCTATATAGTCAACTAATTTACAGCAAAGGAGGCAATAATATACAATGGGGAAAGGACAGTCTCATCAATAAATTATGTTGGGAAAACTGAACAACTACATGCAAAAAAAAAATGGAACTGGACCACTATCTTACATCATATACAAAAATTAACTCAAGTTGGATTAAAGACTTGAATGTCAATACTGAAACCATAGAACTCCTAGAAGAAAACACAGGCAGTAAGCTCCTTGTCATTGGTCTCAGCAATGATTTTTTGTGTCTGACTGAAGGCAACAAAAGCAAAAATAAACAAATGAGACTGCATCAAACTAAAAAGCTTCTGCACAATGAAAGAAACCATCAACAAAATGAAAAGGCAACCTACAAAATTGGAAAAGATGTTCACAAGTCATGTATCTGATAAGAGGTTAATACTGAAAATATTTTTAAAACTCATACAACTCAATAACAAATAAAAAGAACAATCAGATTAAAAAATGGGCAGAGGATCTGAATAGGCATTTTTCCAAATAAGACATATAGATGCCCAACAGACATGTGAAAATATGCTCAACATCACTAATCATCAAGGAAATCAAAACCAAAATCAATGAGCTATCACCTGACACTTGTTAGAATAGCTAGAATCAAAAAGAGAATAAACAAGTGTTGGCAAGGATATGGAGAAAAGGGAACCCTCATGTACCTTTAGTTGGAATGTAAATTGGTGCAGCCACTGTGAAAAACAGTATGGAAGTCACTCAAGAATCCAGAAGTTGAGTATCATGGAACCCAGCAATTCCACTACTGAGTATCTATTCAAATAAAATAAAAAACCAATTCAAAAAGATACATATACCCTTATGTTCATTGCAGCATTATTTACAATAGCCATGATATAGGAGCAATCTGAGTGTCCATCAAGGGATGAATGAATTAAAAATAGTATCCCATTGGACATATACATCCAATGGAACATTACTCAGAATAGAATACTACTCAGCCATAAAAAATACTGAAATCTTGCCATTTGGGACAACATGGATGGGCCTTGATGGTATTATGCTAAGTGAAATACATCAGACAGAGAAAGAAAAAATACTGTATGATTTCACTTATATGTGGAATCTAAACAAAACAATGAACAAACAAAATAAAACAAGGCAAAACTCATTGATACAGAGAATAGATTGGTGATGCAAGGGGAATGGGTTGAGACTAGTTGAACTTCTAGATTGTACCTCCTAAAGGAAATCAAGAGGTACAAACTTCCAGTTAGAAAATAAATAAGTCATAGGGATGTAATGTATAGCATAGCAACTATAGTCAATAATATTGTATTACATATCTGAAAGTTGTTAAAAGAGTAAATCTTAAAGGTTCTCAACACAAGAAAAATATCCCCTAAGAAAGTTTGTAAGTGTAATTTTCTTAACTACAGAGTGATCACTATAATTCAATAGCTTACAATTTAAGTTTAAAAGTTGGATGTCAAAATGACTTTTTCTTTTTGCATTTGAGTGGTTACCTCTTTAGCAGTCTCTTTTATCCCTTCCCAACCACCCAGTTACACATTGGACTTCACTTGAGGGAAAGTTAAAAGAATAGAAGAGGGGACATCATATTTAAATCTTGACATTTATTCTCTGGCAAGATAATGTTGGGACATTGATATCCAGTCCAGAGTCTAATTGGTATTTCTAAAATCTCCTTCAGAAAATTCTTAAACATGGTTGATAGCCAATTCCCTCTTTGAAGAGTTTCCCCTCTTAGTACTACTGCAGGGGAAAAACAAAGAATAGAAGGAGATACATAACCGTAGTTCAGTAATGTGTGACTTCTACAGTAGTCATTTCTTCAAAACAATCTGCTTTCTAAGTTAAATCATTGCATCATCAAATCAGCTATTCACCAAGCCATACTACAGATTTTATTTTGTTTAGGTGTTTAAAATACCATGTTGCTTGATTGAACTCTAGAATTGCTATGCTTTTTATATCTGAAAAATCCTTTGTCATCACAGAGTTTCCTATCCTGAAAAGAGTACTATTTATTCATTTTCCTTGGGATATTTCTCATGACTGTAAGCCACTTTCTGACCCTTCACCAACTACCAAATATACACACAGAGACATACATTCACCCTCCCTCTCACAAATTTCTTTTTTACTTATTTTTTAAAACAGCCTCAAACACCAAGACAACTCTTGCATATTTAACCAGGATGATGAGATCCATTGACTGCTTCTGGCTTGACAGTTTAAAATGTCAAGTTCTGTTTCTCCATATGACATAAGGCTGTTATTTTGCTTTTATTACAGTTATTTCCCTTTCATCAATAAAACCATTTCTCCAGTTATTAGTGTGTACAAGGTGAGCACCACAGCTGGCCCTCCACCCGTTCCCCTAGCTGCATACCATATTGTGCAGCATGAGGCCCCCAGCGAGTCAGCCATTAATTGTCTTGGGTCCCAAGAAAACTGAAGTTGACCCACAAATCTTCCTGCCTAAAGTGGCAAGATTCCAAACCTTGTTATCCAGGAGCTGCTGCTCAGGGAGTGAAAGAATGAGGGCAAACAGAGCAGTCCTGGCTCACATGAACCATGGCTTGTCACGAATGTGCTCGCATTTCCAGAAGGTTGAAAATGGGCAATATCCAAGTTGGAAAAACCATGAATGTATTGACCTCATAATTTGTAGGTTTTCATATCTTGGCTTTGCTGCATGTAAAAATGGATTCAACCTGAGTAGCTTGAAACAATAAAATGAAAAATGGAGTGGGGAGGGAGGGCAAGCAAAACTAACTTGAACAGAATATATTAATGTACAGACACACACACACACACACACACACACACACACACACACCAAAAAAGAAAAGTGCTCAAAACTATGGCTTATATTGGGAAGTGAAAATTTATAAAAGAGAGGCAGACATAAAAGAAAAAATTGTTTATTTGTTTGCTTGCCTTTATAAAACCCATTTGGGAGAAACATTCATATATATACATCAGTTATCTGGCTCGTCCCAGTTACACTGATGTTAGAGATGTCCTTTGTTAGAAATTAATGTGTGTAATAAAGTTTTACATTTTTCATATGTTTTGAAGTATATGAGCTATATTTCTTCTGACTGCATAATTACTTTTTGTACACAAGAAAAATGAGGTGCTTAGCCCTAAGTAAATAACCTCAAAACAAACCAAGAATAATGGCTACATTCTTTTCATCTTCTAGGCTGTATACAATAAATATTTCCAGAAACTTTTTAAGTTTCATTATTATAACTTTTTCAAAAATAAAAGAAAAAAATCTTTTATTGAATCAAAACTAAGTTCAGACAAAAATATTCCCCACCTCCCTACTGATATTTGACACATTTGTTGAGAGCATAGACTAATTACAGCTACCAGCTTTTTTCCTAGCTTATATTAATTTCCAAAGTGTTTTCCCTTTACACTCCAAAGACATAAACCTTATATTCCAAAAAAAACTTTTGGGAAATAGATTTAAGGTATTTTTAGTAACTTGTTTTTCTGGATAGGTGCTTTCAATAACTCCTAAATTCTTGCAGAGGAAAATGTTATCAACAAAATTACGTGTTATATCAATTACAGTTCCTCTTCTTTGCATAAACTGCATCTTTAAGGCTAAGAATTCAGCTGCTTCTAAACAATGGGACTACTTTTTCTTTTAATAGAGAAAACGAATTCTGTCATTCACACCTTGAGTGAATTTGGGTCTTTAAAAATTGTTACATGAAGGCTGCACAATCTCAAATTGGAAAGGGAGGTGAGACAGTGCTACAAATACTAACAGACTTATTAAGGGACCCCTAACCCGTTCTGGTAGCTGTCTCCACTATAATTACCAGTCTGTCTGTCGTTTTCTTTTTCCTCTCCACTAACACTTATTATGACCTTGAATTTTTTAAATGTATTACCAAATTTGGCAAAAAAAAGTTCTAATTTTTGCTAAGCTTGAGTAAACCAGGAAAACACTGATATTTTAAGTTGCTTATAATGGACTATATAGAAATAAAGTATTCATGCCCTATATTTTTCCCTGTCTTGAGTAATTATGACTATAACTCAGGTTGGGGTTTTTTTCCCCCTAAAAGTAGGAAAATAAAACGACTGGTTTTTTTTCCCTTTCTCTCTCTGGTTCCTAGATCAAAAATCTGTGTGTTTATGGTATGCCTGTGAATGTAAACATACAGAACAAGATATCACATGCCATAATCCATTTATTAACAGTCATTATCTCTACAAATTAGAATACTCAGTGATTTTATTCCTTACTTTCTTGAGATTAAAATGTTTTCTATGATCATTGTGTTTATAATAAGTAATCAATGTTTTTAAATATTGGCTCTAATTTCTAGTAAAATTTGTGAAATGACTTAAAGGAAGTTTTTTTTTAATCTCTTTTCAAAATAGAAAGCATTTCTTTTTCTTCTAGAAATTGTGTCTGCATCAGGGACAGTGGGAACAGATGGGGTGATCTGGTAGGAATGAAAAAGTAAAGATGAAACATCAGTAGGGGTCTGTAACAGGCAGTGACCTGCCTTAGAAAAGTTGGAAGGAGAACCATTTTAATCAAAAGAAGATGATCTGAATGTATTGACAGAAAGGAAGTCCATGTGAGGAGTGACGGCAGAGATACTGCATCACTTCCTGAGGTTTGCTTCTTTGTTCATGCATTTGTCTCTTTGGAAGACCTGCCTGGGAGAATTATAGAACAACATCAGCTGAGGAAAGTGTAGAGTCGAAAGAGAGGTTACTCCAAGTTTCCAAGTACTGTCCATTTCCAGAAGGGCCATTCCCTGCAGTGCTGGGCAGAAAGACTTAAAATTGGCTATTACCCCTTGGAGAATGCAGTCCATATGACTGTGCCTTGGAATATAACTTCTCAGATTCAGAGAGAAAGGGAGACTGACTCAGCCTCTTTCCTTGTTGGTGTCTACCACTGTTGCAGAAATGTCTAACTACTCGGGTGGGTTATAGGTGGTCACTAGGCCCTATTCTGTTCCATCTATCTTTGCTAAGACTCATCACTGGGATGGGGTGGGGGGACCTGGTTCCTGGGCTACACATTTTCCCAGGAGGTGTCACACGACATTCTCGTCGACACCTTCTCACACACTCATTTTCAGATGCTGGGTTACAAGTCTTCAGTGGCTTCCAGTTACCACTACAATAAATTCTAGGCCCCCTAACTACTACCTTTACAGTTTTAATCACACCCAGCACAAAGCCCACTGCACACAGATCACCCTTCTCTGCATTCAATAACACCTTCTCACCATCTGTAAGTATCCGAATTCATTTCTATTTTTTATTTTGCCCATCTTACCAGAAATGCTTTTTCTAAATCTATCTGCTACCTACTCTTAAAGATTACCTTGAAAACCCCCCAAATTCCACAGCACACTGGACAAACTCTTCCCCAAACCTTTGCAGACTTGTGGTTAAACTTCATATACTCACTTCACTATACCCAGGCTTTTGTTGCCCCTGCCTCTCTGTCTACACATGGAGCCCCTCTCCTGGAAGAGTGTGGATAGTCTGCACAGATGCATTTTGCGAATTGTTTGTGGGTCTTTCCTGCTTCCCGCTTATCCTACAGCCATGTAAGAGAAACAGAACATTGTTCCGGAAGTGTAGCCGAAGCGCTCACATCTGGCTGACCTGTCCTTCCGGACTGCAGCTCTGCAAGCCTGGAGCTTTTCAAGGGAATTAAGGTCAGACTCCCTGCGAGATGACTCCCTGCTTCTTCTCTCCTCTTCCCACCTCCTGTTCCCTCCCCCACGTCCCGCTCCCCTGTTCTAATTGAGACTTGGATCAGTTTAACTCCACGGTTTCCCTTATGTCCCATAGCAATTAAGAAATAAATAAAACCAACACTGCCGTGACTCCTCAGAATGAAGGTACTCTGCTTTTCTTTTAGGAAGAAAAAACAAATTTCACACTTCGGATTTGTTTACTGGATAGAATCCAAAGACAGAGCTGTAAGACAGAGGACAGAGTTTTAAATGATGACTTGTCTGTTTACAGATGAGTAATTGGACTTGCTGCACTGGCGCTGTGGGATGGTGACTTGCAGGTCTGATATTTATTTACACAATTCACTGAATGTAACAGATTTTGAAATATAGCTTATAAATATTTAGAAAATATTGTTTCTAAGTATCTGCTGCTTCTTTACAATGTATTAGGCTATTTATTTTGAAACAGCATCTCTTTTTATTGAGAGGTAAGGTAGATAGCTGGGCAGAGATGCATGCCGCATGGAACATAATTAATTTTGAGGGGGAGAGAGAAAAGGAGAAGGCTGGTTGAGGGCTGACAATCAGTCCTCCCTCACAGGGAAGGCTTTCTGAATATGCAGATGCGCATGTTGCCCCTACACGTGCATTTGAACTTTCTGTACTAGGTTGCCTCGATTTCATGGTGTTTTAATGGAAGAGGCACTTATCCAGACCAAAACACTGGCTTGGTGATGGATTCCCAAAACACCCACAAATTCTTCCTGTGCCTAGATCCACGTTCTTGTGAACAGGCTGTGCAGTTCCATCCATTGAGAGGTGGAGTCTATTTCTCCATGTCTTGAATCTGAGCTGCCATGATGCCAAGCCTTGGCCAACAGACTGCAGCAGAGGGTCATTGTACCGGTTCTGAACATATGCCCAAAAGGCTTTCCACCTTCTGCTCTCACTCTTGAAACCCTGAGCATCTGCCACACAGAGAAGCTGGGCTGTCCTGGTAGATAATGAAACACATGCTTAGTCCCTCCCATCACCGCAGGTGACAGGCAGCCAAGCCCAGAGTGCAGCGTCGACTGGCTGAGTCAAAGCTGACCACAGACGCGTGAGTGCACTCAGGCAAGACCAGACGAACAAAAGATCACCCAGCTGAAAGCCCCGCTCACACTGCAGACCCACAAACCACAAGCTGAATAAATAGCTGTTGTTTCGAGCCACCAAGTTTTGCGGAAGTTAGTTTTGCAACAAAAACTGACATCTATGTCATAGCACAGCGGATCGTAACCAATGACCGTGTTTCGGTCACGTGACCATAACACACCCTCGTTTCTACATGAAACAAGCAAGTCATTTATGGAACTTGTTTATTGAGCACCTGATTTAATTCAAGCATTGTTTGTTCGAGGTGCTGGGACTACAATACTGAACAAGATGGACCGCATGCCTGCCCAGCATGAGTTTATATTTTAGTGAGAAATGGAGGCAATAACAAATAAGTAAATATATAATACAATGGGCAATAGCAAACAGTGCTATAAAATGAAAATAAAGCTGAGAAAGGAGATAGAGTGATGGGGGAGGTTATCTATCACAGAGCAGTCAGAGATGACCCCACTGTAAAGGAGATTTGAGCAGAAAATAAAGGGCAGGGGTGACCATATGGAAATCTAGGGCAATAGTACTATTTGATGGGATATTTTAAATTAAAATTATATTTGAGACACCCCCATGAACTTTCTTTTTTCTCTATCAAATCTGCAATAGGTCTCTAAATCAGCTCCATTCTTATCTTCTCTTTTAATGTGCATACTAAATATAATAACTACAGTAACCCTAATACCTTTGTGACAGACTTTCCAGTCTGCCATTTTTTCCAGTTAGAGGGGTGTTTAGGTTCTTTGTCCCAAAATATGCTATTTATAAGCTTTCCTTTACAAAACTTCACCATGCTGATATCACCAACCCAACCTCCAAATCCTGACACAGAAATCTGCTATAATTGCTGGGTTACTGTGGCTTTAGCCGGCAAAGCAGGAAATGTGAAAGAAAAATCAGTGTGAGAGAGAAATGCTGAGTTTGTTGTGTCTAAAAGGAATTAGGGATGCTGAAAGAAGGAGGGAACTCAGAGGGAACCAGAAATTCTAATATAGGGAGTTGACACAGAAGAAACTAAGAAGAAATGTAGCTAAGGCTTTTTCCATTCATTCATTCAATGAACACTTGATAAGTAGAGAAGACATGCCAGGCCCAGCAACAGGAAAGCAGATACGTAAAATAAAACACAGCCTGCCCTTGAGAAGCCCACTGCTTAAGGGGAAAGCAAATAGAGCTGCCCCTCACATGGATTTTAGTACACACATACACGTACACGCCCACCCGGTTCAGCTCTCTTTGGAAAGTGTAGCACCACAGGTAGGTGAACATTCTTCCTGCTTTGCTCTGGATGGGCCAACTGTATGACTGTTGTCTTGGTGTAATTATTAAGAGTATCTACTTTCACATCAAAACTATCTTAATTTGGATAATAATTTATATGGCCATTTTTCTTCCATGTCCCATGACAGAGGGAATTGTTATAGGTCTTGGGAGCCAAGAAAAGCAATGACATCTATGTATTAGGGAAGATGGGGAAAAGTTATTCAGAGGAAGGGACAGGAGAACTGAAAAGGAACTCATCCAAATAGATGAGAAGAAGGTCTGTAAACAGACTGCAGTGCTTCTCCAGTTTGACCCGAGTGATTACTGAAGCTTCTGTAGAGCTTATTTTTTTAAATAGGCTTTATTTTTAGAGTAGTTTTAGCTTCATAGTGCATCTTAGCAGGAAGAACAGAAAATTCCATATACTTCCTGCCTCCACCTCTCCACACAGCCCTCCACACTATCACCTTCCCCCACCAGAGTGGTACATTTGTTGCAAATGATGGACCTACAGTGACACATTATCATCCAAGGACAGACATAGTCCTTGCCCTCAAGAGCCTAACTTCCAGTGTGGGAGAGAACCACTAAAATAAGTAACTGCACAAGTAATCATTTAATGAGGTGTGAATGGCCTGGCACAGAGTAGCTGTTCAGAACATTTATTCTGCTAATATACATTGAGTAGGGTTGCCAAACTTAACCAATAAAAATAATGGATGATATTTTATATTAGGTACTTCACATTTGGGTTCGTTCTTGATATTGTACATCCTACGGTTTTAACAAATCTATAATGACATGTATCCACCACTACATAGAATATCAAACAGAACAGTTTCACTGCCCTCAAGAGCCTCCTAACCCCAGGCAACCACTCTTATTTTTACTGTCTCTGTATTGCCTTTTCCAGAATGTCATCTAGTTGGAAACGTGTAGTATATAGTCTTTGAAGACTGACGTCTTTCACTTAGTAGTACACATTTAAGGTTCCTCCATGTTTTTTCACAGCTTGATAGCTCATTTCTTCTTAGCACTGAATAATATTCCTTTGTCTGGATGTACCATGAGTTATTTATCCATTAACCTGCTGAAAGACATCATGGTTTCTTTCAAATTTTGCTTATTATGAATAAAATTGATAAACACTGTGTGTGCAGGTCTTTGTATAGACACAAATTTTCAACTTATTTGAGTAAATGTAAGAAGAGTGATTGCTAGATCATGTGCTAAGAGTATGCTTAATTCCATAAGATTCTGCCACACTGACTTCCAAAGTGGCTGTATCATTTGGGATTCCCACCAGCAATGAATGAGACGTCCTGTTGTTCCACATCTTTACCAGCATTTGTTGTTGTCAGTGTTTTAGATTTGGGCCATTTTAACAGGTGTGTGGTGGTATCTCATCATTGCTTTAACTTGCAATTCCCTAATAACATAAGATCTGAGCATCTTTTAATATGCTTATTTGCCATATGTGTGTCATTTTTGGTGAGATATCTGTTCAAGTCTTTTACCTATTTATTGATTGGGTTGTTTGGCTTTTTTATGGTTAAGTTTTAAGAGCTCTTTTGTACTTTGGATAACAGTCCTTTACATCCTTTGCAAATATTTTCTCCAAGTCTGTAAGAATTCTCCTCATAGTGTCTGTTACAAAGCAGATTTTAATTTTATGAAGTCTTACACGTCAATCATTTTTTTCATTGATCATTCCTTTGGTGTTATATTTTAAAACTCATCATCATATCCAAGGCCATCTAAGTTTTTCTCCTATATTATCTTCTAGGAGTTTTAAAGTTTTGTGTTTTATATTTAGGTCTATGACTCATTTTGATAATCTCTGTAGATAAAGTCTATGCCTACATTCATGTTTTTGCATATGAATATTCAGTTTTCCAGCATCATTTGTTGAAAAGATTATGTTTTTCCATTTCATTGCTTTTCTCTTTTGTCAAAGATAAGTTGACTATATTTATGTTGATTTATTTCTGGGCTCTCTATTTCTGTTCCATTGATCTACTTGTCCATTTTTATGCCAATATCACATTGTATTGATTACTGTAGCTTTAGACTATGTCTTGAAGGTAATGACAGTCCTCCAATTTTGTTCTTTTCCTTCAACATCAAGTTGGTTGTTCTAAGTCTTTTGCCTCTCCACATAAACTTTAGAATCAGTTTGTCAGTATTCACAAACAACTTGCTAGGATATTGACTGGGATTGTGTTAAATCAATAGATCAATTTATAGACAATACTGAGTCTTCCTACTCATGAACATAGAATATTTCTCCATTAATTTAACTCTTCTTTGATTTTTTTCATTCAAGTTTCATAGTTTTCCTCATATATGTCTGGTACATATTTTGTTAGATTTATTCCTGTTTTCATTTGGGAGGTGCTATTATAAGTGGCATTCTATTTTATATTTTAAATTGTACTGTTCACTGCTGATATGTAGTAGTGTTTGACGTCTGTATATTAGCATTGTATCCTGCAACCTTGCTATGATTTTTTATTTCATTTTTTTAATCAGTTCTTTCAGATATTCTGCATAGAAAATGTCATTTACAAACAAAGTTTATTTTCTCCTTTCCAATCTGTATGTCTTTTATTTCTTTTGCTTATTGCATTAGCCAGGACTTCTAGCACTATGTTGAAAAGGAGTAATGAAAGGGAACATCTTTGCCTTGTTCCTTATCCTAGAAGGAAAGCTTCTAGTTTCTCCTCATTAAGTATAAAATTAGTAGCCACTGAGCAGTAACTGGTGGTTACTGTAGGGGAAGTGTTGGGGGTGGGTGGATTGGGTAGATTGGTTGGATTGGGTGTGTGGTGGGGGGTAAAGAGGCACAAAATCTCAGTCATAATATAAGTTTGTCATAGGTATGGAAATTCAGCCTGGAGAAAATAGTCAATGGTTCTGTAACATCTTTCTATGTTGACAGAGAGTAACTGCACTAGTTGGGGTGAGGACTTAATAATATGTGTCACTATTTAATAATTTAATAAATTTAATAATGTATGTTGTATATGTGAAACCAATATAATATTCTATCTCAGCTATACTTCAGTAAAAAAAAATTTTAATATGATGCTAACTGTAGGGTTTTTGCAGATATTCTTTATTGATTTGAGGAATTTCCCATCTATTTCTGGTTTGCTGAGGGTTTTTGTCATACATTGGTGTTAAATTTTGTCAAATGTTTTTTATACACCCATTGATGTGATTATATGATTTTTCTTCTTTAGCTTCCTGATGTGATGGCTTACATTAATTTATTTTCAAATGTTGAATCAGGCTTAGATGTCTACAGTAAATTCTGCTTGGTCATGGTATATAATTCCTTTATATTGTTGGGTTTGATTTGCTCATATTTTGCTGAGACTCTTTGCATATATATTCATGAGACATATTAGTCTATAATTTTCTTGCAATGTTTTTGTCTGGTTTTGGTATTAGGGTAATACCAGCCTCATAAAATGAGTTAAGAGGTATTCTGTCTGCTTCTATCTTATGAAAAAGATTGTAGAAAATCAGTATCATGTATTCCTTAAACATTTTATAGAATTCACCAGTGAACCCAACTGTACCTGGTGTCTTCTGTTTTGGAAGGTTATTAATTATTTATTTCAATTTCTGTAATAGTCTTAATCCAGATTGTTTATTTCTTCTTGCATGAGTTTTGGCAGTGTGTGTCTTAAAAGTATTGGTCCATTTCATTTAGGCCACTGAATTTGAGGATTGATGAATTTGTTCATAGTATTCTTTTATTATCTTTTTGATGTCCATGGTCTCTGTAGTGATGCTTTCTTTTTCATTTCTGCTATTAGAAATTTGTGTCTTCTCTCTTTTTTTCTTAGTTAGCCTGGAAAGAGGTTTATCAATTTTATTGATTTTTTAAAGAACTTAGCTTCTGGTTTTGTTTTTTCTCTATTGATTTCCTGTTTTCAATTTCATTGATTTCTGCCCTAATTTATGTATTTTCTTCTCCTTCTTCTGAAATTAATTTGGTTTTTAAATAATTTCTCCTGGTGGGAGCTTAGAATATTGAGTTTAGATCTTCCTTCTTTTCCAGTATATGCATTCTATGCTATAAATTTCTGTTTCCTTCTTTAACTTCATCCCACTAATTTTGAAAAGTTGTATTTTCATTTTCATTTTGTTCAAAGTATTTTTTAATTTCTCTGGAAATTTCTTCTTTGATCCATGTTATTGCAAAATGTGTTTTTTAATCTCCATGTATTTGGGGATTTTTCCAACTCTCTTTTGGTTATTGATTTCCAGTTTAATTCCATTGTGGTGTGAACATTCATTGTATGATTTCTACTCTTCCAAATTTGTTAAGGTGTATTTTATGACCCAAAATGTGGTCTATCGCAAATTTTAGTGAATATTGAGCTTGAGAAGAATGTGTATTCTACTGTTCCTGGAACAAATAATCTATAAATTTCAATTATATACAGTTGACTGATGGTCCCACTGAGTTCAACTATTCCCTTAACCGATTTTCTGCCTGCTGATGTGTCCATTTTGATAGAGAAGTGCTGACACATCTCCAATTATAATAATGGATTCTTCTATTTCTCCTCGATGTTCTATCAGTTTTTGACTCAGGTATTTTGACACTACTGTGAGACATATACAAAGTAAGGATTGTTATGTCTTCTTGGAGAACTCCTTTACCGTTATGCAATGCCCCTCTTTAGCCCTGACAATTTTCCATGGCTCTATCTAAAATTAATATAGTTATTCCTACTTTCATTTGATTACTGTTAGTGTGGTATATTTTTCTCCATCCATTTACTTTTAATCTGTACATGACTTTTTACTTAAAGTGGGTTTCTGGTGGATGGCATATAATTGAGTGTTGTTTTTGAAACGTTCTGGTAATCTTTTTTAATTGGCATATTTAGAATATAATGTTGGAAGTAATTATTGATATAGTCAGATTAATACCTACAATATATATTACTGATTTCTATTGCTGTTCTTCATTCCCATTTTTGTCTTCCACTCTTTTTCTGCCTTTTGTGCTTTTAACTGAGCATTATACATGATTCCATTTTCTCTCCTTTTTTATTAGTTATATTTTGTTATTTTTAGCATATCAGATATTTTGCTGTTTGATATTTACCATTTTTAGTGGCTACCTAAAGTGTGCCATATATATTTACAATTATTTCAAGTTCACTTTTACATATCACTGTAACATTTCATGAGAGGTGCAAGTCTGTTAATATATATATAATATGATATAACTAATTCCTCTTTCCCATCCCTTATATCATTGCTATCATTTACTTCACATACACATAAACTATAATCATTGAATACATTGTTGCTATTTTTATTTTGAAAAAAAATGTTATCTGTTAGACCAATTAGGAGTATGAAAAAAAAGTTTATTCTACCTCTATTTACTTTTTTTAATGTTCTTCCTTTCTTTTATAGACCTTAGTTCCTGACCTGTATCATTTTCCTTCTCTCTGAGGAAATTTTAACTATTTCTTGCAAGGCAGGTCTCTGACAACAAATTCCCTCAATTGTTGTTTGTCTAAGAAAGTATTTTTCTTTCACTTTTGAAGGATACTTTTTCAAGGTATAGATTTACAGATTGATTGGGTTTTTTCTTTCAGTACTTTAAGTATTTCACTCCACTGTCCTCTTGCTTGAGTGGTTTCTGAGAATTTGGATATAATTATTATCTTTGTTCCTATCCAGGTAAGTTGTCTTATGTTTGTTTATTTGTTTGATGTTGTTTTGTTATTTTTCCTCTGGCTTCTTTCAAGACTTTATCTTTGATATTCAGAAGTTTGGCTATATATGTAGGTGTGTTTTTTTTTTAACTTATCCTGCTTGATATTCTCTGAGTTGGATTTCTTATAATGAATGATAATTATTTGAGGGAAATTCTCAGTCATTTTTACTTCAGTTCCTTTCTCTTTTTCTTCTGGTATTCATACTACACATATGACACACCTTTTTTAGTTGTCCCACATTTCTTGGATATTCTGTTCTTTTTCTTTTTTATCCTTTTCTCTTTGCTTTTCAGTAATGGAAGATTCTTTATATATCATCAAGCTCAGAGATTCTTTCCTAAGCCATGCCATTTCTACAAATGATTCCATTATCATTTTATATTTTGGTTACTGTGTTTTTTTATCTCTAGCACTTCTTTTTAATTCCTTCAGAATTTCCTTCTCCATCTTTATATTATCCATATGCTCTTGTCCTTTCATTTACCATTGTATATTCTTGCCTGTATTTACCTTTCCATTAAAACTATTAGCATATTAATCATACATTTTTAATACACATAGTCTGATAATTACAACATGCCTGCCATACCTGGGCCTGGTTCTGATCCTGGCTCTGTCACTTTGCCTTTTAATATATCTTGTAATTTTTTGTTGAATTGTAGACATTATGTACTTGGTAAAAGGAACTGTGGTAAATAGGCCTTTAATAATGCAGTGATAAATATGATGGGGAGGGAAAACATTCTACAGTTTTATGATCAGATCTCAGTCTTTTAGTGAGTCTGCTCCCCTGGGATGTGAACTTCACAAGTTCCTCTAAGCTATTTATTATTGTGATCCCCCTAACATGGTACAAGATGGCTGTAGTTGGGTATTTCCCTTCCCCCAGGTAAATTAGGCTCTGATAATACCTCCAGTCAATTAGACTTTTGTAAAATTATTTCTCTTGAGACAAGGCTCTGTTAAGAAAACCAGAAAGGTCTAGCACATTTCAAAATGCTTACCCTTATCTTCTCCCTGCCATAAGCTTAGGGCATATTTTTTTTCTCTGATCTTCACTTTGAGAACCTGGTTACTCTTCTGGAGGAAAAACACACAGAAATGTGAAGGCCACCTATGACAGAGTCCCTAAGGAGTTTTTATCTCTCAGACCTGTTCACCCTAAGCCTCCATCGACCTGTTCAGTTTTCCTATCCTGGTACAGGTTCCAGAGAATTTCTGATCCTGGGTTTCTGGTCCTCTGAATTGTGATTCTCTGTGTCTGCCAGTCTGCCTCTCCAATTTTAGGGGCAGTAGTTGGCCCTGTGACCTCACTTCTCTGAGGAGGCTAAGAGTTGTTGATTTTTAAGTTTGATCAGCTTTTAACATGTTATTAGGATAGAGTGATGAGTTCTAAGCCCCTTACATGCTAGACTAGGGAATTTCCATTTTAACAAAATAATTATCATGGCCAAATAAAGGAGAAAGATAGAAAAAGAGAGATAGAGACCTGGTTCAGAACCCAGTGTCCCCTTTTGCATTTTACTGTGGGAAATTTACTCCACCTACTTGAGTACAATTTCTTCAAAAAAAAGGGATGTGTAATTTCAAGGAAATATACTTAGTATAATGTATATGAATTAGGTGAGTCATAAGTCCTCAGTAATTGATAGTTCCTTTCCCCTTCCTCTTATCAGTTGCCACAGTAAGTTACTTAATCTCCTTGAGGCTATTGCTTCATCTTTCAGGTGAAGATAATGATGCCAAAGCTTACAAACTCACAGAACTGTTTTGACAATCAAAAAGTCAGTGTATGCTATATTTTTTTATTTTTTTAATTAAGGCATCATTGATAGACAATTTTATGAAGGTTTCACATGAGCAACATTGTGGTTTCAACATTCACCCATATTATCATGTTCCCCCACCTCACCCCATTGCAATCACCATCCATCAGCATACTAAGATGCTATGGAGTCATTACTTGTCTTCTCTGTACTATACAGCCTTCCCCATGACCTATCTATGTTGTGAGTGCTAATTATAATTCCTAATCTGCTTCTTCCTCCCTCCCCACCCACCCTCTCCAATTCCTTCCCTTTGGTAACCACTCATCCCTTCTTGGAGTCTGTGAGTCTGCTGCTGTTTTGTTTCTTCAGTTTTTCTTTGTTCTTATACTTCACATATGAGTGAAATCATTTGGTACTTGTCTTTCTCTGCCTGGCTTATTTCACTGAGCATAATACCCTCTAGCTCCATCCATGTTGTTGCAAATGGTAGGATTTGTTTTCTTCTTATGGCTGAATACTATTCCATGGTGTATATGTACCACATCTTCTTTATCCATTCATCTACTGATGGACACTTAGGTTGCTTCCATATCTTGGCTATTGTAAGTAGCGTTGTGATAAACATAGGGGTGCATATGTCTTTTTGAATCAGGGATCTTATTTTCTTCAGGTAAATTCCTAGGAGCGTAATTCCTGGGTCAAGTGGTATTTCTATTTTTTAGTTTTTTGAGGAACCTCCATATTGCTTTCCACAATGGGTGAATTAATATTCCTACCAGCAGTGTAGGAGGGTTCTCCTTTCTCCGCATCCTCAACAGCATTTGTTATTTCTTGTCTTTTGTGTGTTGGCCATCCTAACTAGTATGAGGTAACATCTCACTGTGGTTTCAATTTGCATTTCCCTGATAATAGGCAATGTGAAACATCTTTTCATATGCCTGTTGGCCATCTGAATTTCTTCTTTGGAGAAGTCTATTCAAATCCTCTGCCCATTTTTTTTTTATTTTGGTATCATTAATCTACAATTACAGAAAGAACATTATGTTTACTAGGTTCCCCACTTCACCAAGTCCCCCCCACATAACCCTTCACAGTCACTGCCCATCTGTGTAGTAAGATGCTGTAAAATCACTACGTGTCTTCTCTGTGTTGCACAGCCCTCCCCGTGTCCCCCACACACTAATACATGCTAATCATAATGCCCTCTTTCTTTTTGCCCGCCCTTTTCCCTCCCTTCCCACCCATCATCCCCAGTCCCTTTCCCTTTGGTAACTATTAGTCCATTCTTTGGTTCTGTGATTCTGCTGCTGTTTTGTTACTTCAGTTTTCCTTTGTTCTTATACTCCACATATGAGTGAAATCATTTGATACTTGTCCTCCGCTTGCTCTGCCCATTTTTTAATCAGGTTATTTGCTTTTTTGGGTGTTGATGGGTGTGAGCTCTTTATATATTTTGGATGGCAACCTCTTATTGGATAAGTCATTTGTGAATATATTCTCCTGTACTGTAGGATGCCTTTTTGTTCTACTGATGGTGTCCTTTGCTGTACAGAAGCTTTTTAGTTTGATGTGGTCCCATTTGTTCATTTTTGCTTTTGTTTCCCTTGCCCAAGGAGCTGTGTTCAGAAAAAAATTTGCTTATGTTTATATGCAGGAGATTTTTACCTATGTTTTCTTCTAAGAGTTTTATGGTTTCATGATTTATATTCAGGTCTTTGATCCATTTCTGAGTCTACTTTCATGTATGGAGTTTGACAGTAATCCAGTTATCCAGTTTCATTCTCTTACATGTAGCTCTCCAGTTTTGCCAACACCAGCTGTCAAAGAGGCTGTCATTTCCCCATTGTATAACCATGGCTCCTTCATCGTATATTAATTAGCCAGATATGTTTGTCTTTATATCTGGGCTTTCTATTCTGTTCCATTGATCTATGGGTTCTTGTGCTAATACCAATTATTTTGATTACTGTGGCTTTGTAGTAGAGCTTGAAGTTGGGATGTGTAATTCCCCCAGCTTTGTTCTTCCTTCTCAGGATTGCTTTGGTTATTTGGCGTCTTTTGTGGTTCCATATGAATTTTAGAACTATTTTTTCTAGTTTGTTGAAGAATGATGTTGGTATTTTGATAGGGATTACATTGAATCTGTAGATTACTTTAAGCAGGATGGCCAGTTTGACAATATTAATTCTGCTTATCCATGAGCATAGGATGTATTTGTATTTATTGGTGTCTACTTTAATTTCTCTCATGAGTATCTTATAGTTTTCAGGGTGTAGGTCTTTCACTTCCTTCATTAGGTTTATTCCTAGATATTTTATTCTTTCTGATGCAATTGTGAATAGAATTGTTTTCTTTGTTTTCTGCTAGTTCATCATTAGTATATAGGAATGTGACAGATTTCTGCATATTAATTTTGTATCCTGAAACTTTGCTGACTTTAGTTATTAGTTCTAGTAGCTTTGGAGTGGAATCTTTAGGGTTTTCTATGTACCATATCATGTCTTCTGCAAACAGTGGCAGTTTAACTTCTTCCTTACCAATCTGGATGCCTTTTATTTTTTTGTGCTGTCTGATTGTCATGGCTAGGACCTCCAGTACTATGTTGAATCAAAGTGGTGCGAGTGGGCATCCCTGTCTTGTTCCCTATCTTAGAGGAAAAGCTTTCAGCTTTTCACTGTTAAGTATGATGTTGGCTGTGGGTTTGGTATGTTATCATATCTTTAAACAAAAAAAGTAAGTTTATTAAACAAAGACAAGGCAAGAACATTAGCAATATAATAATTATTATCATCATTACAAATATTCAGTGCTCTGCCTGACTCACCTGTCTTTAGGAAGTTTAACACTAAATCACAAAAGTCTTATGTGATGATCCAGCCTGAGTTATTCCCCAAACCAAACTGGTCATTTACTTACTTTAACACTTTTTTTCTTCAGTGATCAAAGGCTCATTGTCTTCATTAATTTGTAAGGTTCGTCAAAAAAGATTTTGGTTACTTTTCCTGAATTTCATAAGTTTCTGCAATAAAGGGCTGCAGACAAAAGTGTACAGCTCTCCCCTACTCCCACTTCAAGATAGTATTCACAGTATTTTCTCACCTTCTATTCCCTGCCAATAAAATGGTTTTGAGTGATTAAGTGTGTAAACCATCAGTTAGTCCTTAAGACCAAGAGTACCACGGTGAGCATTCCCACTGTGTACAGCTGGCAGGCAGAGGGATACCCCAGAAATTGTTCCTTGTTCTTCTCTACTGCCCCCATTTTATGGGTCTTTCCTCCAAGGCTTCTCATTGTCCAGAATACTTCACTCAATATTTTGACCCTAACTGAAGTGACCAGCTGGCTGTTACCAATATTGCAGGATATAACAAAAAGTTACCTTTCTTACTACTCAATAGCTTCTGTATTCTCTGGTGTGACTGCCAAATTAGCTCTTTGACCTCTATGGTAAAGCTAAAGGTGCTACAATACAACCAGCAAATACATTCTCTTTCCTGCTTCTTCAAGTGAAAGAGCCCTATATTGTCAACTAATACCAAGCATCTTGCATAATTACTTGTCACTAAACTGTTGCCATGGTATGTCTTTCTTAAAAAAAAAATACACTTCTATTGCTCAATCTTGCACAGTCAGCAGTTTTTTTATGGCATCATTCATTACTGTCCTCACATTAATCCTGTGCACTGTAATGCCTCCCCAGGATGAGATTTCCCTTCCTCTTCATATAGTTTGCTTTTCACTGTAGCTGCTGAGCAGCATAAATCAATAGAATGCACACCATAAACACCACAAGTGCTAACCCTGCCAATTGGCTCTCTTTAATTGGTTTCAGCTAAAAACCTGTAAACCTATTTGAAGTGAAAAGGCAGACAAATCAAAGGCAAAAGATGAAGGACCTGAAAGCCCTCGCTGAGCCAGGGGTTGCGAGCTCCAGCGTGGTATTTTTCATGTCTGTCATGGGATTTTTCCATTTCTCTCTGGATCCTTTTTACTTCCCAGGTATAATACTTCAGCTGCCTCCACATTTATAATTACAAAAGGAAAGTGTAAATACTCCAGAGGCCGAACGGTGAGTTTTAGCAATTGTGCTAATGGAGCAAGCAACTTGAATAGAATAAATATCCCCTACAATTAGTGTTCTATTGACCATTTTTCATGGTTATCTTCTTTACAAGTAAACCACAGCCCTGATGAATTTTCCCTCAGATGTCACACACAAATGGCAGATTTGCTGGACATTTTTATCCCCGGGCTGAGTGTGAACAACCTAGGGCTTTGTTTGTTTCAAAATGCATTTACTTTTTGATTTGCATTGCTGTGGGGAATGCCTACAGTTCAGATATTGTCCATTTGTTTATCCACAGTGACAAGGATGCCTCAGGTACTGCTCAGCCTGTGTTCTGCTGAGGCTGAGGTGGTTGGATAAAACCATTTCACCTGAGGGGGTCCAGGTTCAAGATCTGTGGCAATGGCCTTTTTACAAGACTGGTTCTGAATTAGCAACAATCCACTTTCTCCCTGTTGCCTTGGGTGAACGCTGTAGTTAAGCGAATTGCCTAGTCCATGATCAGAGCCACTGAGCCAGGGGCCCTTTTCTAGAAGGCTCCAAATCTTGTCAAGCATGCAGTGGTATTTGAAAAAGAGAGCTCATGTGTTCAACCAGCAATAATTAAAAATGTGTGTTAATGCAGCCACAGAGAAATTCCCTGAGTAGAAACATACCAAGATCAGCACTTGTAGAAGGGCTTGTCAAACAGTAAAATATGTGCATGCATGTACACACTCACATACATTGTAGAAAAAGAGTGTTCACTGGGCATGCGTTTCAGAAGTGCAGGCTGTGTCTGGCAAGCAGGGCCATCTCCTAGGCAGTTGCCACATCTAAATTAGCATTTCAATAACACAATCGCTTCATCACACTCTTGAAGCCCCTTTTATCTTCCATTTTGTTTAAACAGGGGCTGCCGCCAAATTTAATGAGAAGCTAGATGCTAAGGCAGTCCCAAATTTGATTCATAAATCTTACACCCAATTCAGGGAGTAAGAATGTGATCATCTGGCTTGTTCGTTCAGATCTTTCTTTAGTGTTATTTTATGGTTCTCATTAGCAGCCCCCAAAAATGCTACTGGCACAGTTTTCAGGGTTCACTGTGAGGTTGAATTTCAAGTCACAGCCTCAGGGTGAGGCTAATGGGAAGGTCTCTCCCATACAGGGTTTAGATACATATAGAAGGATTACCCCTCCTAAGGTACTTTAAAACCTAACCAGTCATCAGGGTATGCCCTTCAGCCAGAGACACAGAAGAGGATGAGCAGAACACCTCATCACCACGTGAGCAGGTCAAGGTCAAGTGTGTGGAAGCACAAAGCGCTCACCGCTCCTGGTGCTGAGCGAGATCACCAGTGTTCTCTTCTCTCCTGAGGTTTTGCCCCTGCAGTGACACATTGCCCCTCTCTTCTTAGGTGACACAGACACAACTTCATTTACTGTAGGCACTGAGTTTCCCCATTCAGGATGCCTTCGGGAAACTGTTTTCAAGCCGATGGATCGCAGAATACTCCAGAATACTGACGTGTTATTCATTATAAAGTTTTCCGCAGTCTCTTCAGTTGCAGCTGTGTAGATGAAGGCAGGCGCAGGTGGGGAAGCAGTCAGGTATATGACACCTAGCAGTTAGAAAATGCCTTCTTTTGTAGCCTGTGTTACAGATTCATTAGGAGTAAAAAGAAACCACCTCATCAACCGTGTTTCAATGAGTTGAGCTACTGAATGTAAACTCCGCGCGGGCAGCCGGCCGTTTCCCACAGATGAGCTCATCTGGGTGTTCCAAGCACTCCCGATTTTCTTCAGTTTCTTCATAAACACACAAAGTCTTCCACACAGTCAGCACAGAATTTCCCCCATTTCTCTTCTCCTAACATCCCTACCTCCACCAAATCTGAAAAAACAGTCATCTGGGCTTTGACAAATACTCTGTTGATGATCTTCTTCTAAGTGTAGGCTCATTAGACGATGTTGCAAGTGTAATTCTTCTGATCTAGCATTCTACATTTTCTGTTTCTTTTTTTCCTTCCATGGCTTATTTCGTGTTTAATCTTTAAAGTGAAGATCAATCTCTAGAGGAAAAGTAAGATATCCCTTTAATACAAGTATATACAGAGTTTAACCTTTCCATAAAATAATTTTCATTTAACTAAATAGCTTAAATATCAATGCCCATTATATGCAGGATTGCAGAAGGTAGAACGACTGTGCCACATTCTAGCTGTAATCAAGGTCTCACTGTAGCAGAGCCCATGGTGTTGAATCAGTCTGCCTTGTGAAGAAATGAGCTGGGGGCGTGTGCTCGCGGCGTGGGGCTTACCGAGCACGTCACCGCGCTCTTCGTCAGATGGTAGGTCCCATTCACGTTCAGTCTTCTTGTAGCTGCCCTGAATCAGAATGAGTCCATGATCACAGTCAGAGAACACGTCAAGAAGCCTGAAAAGCCACTAATGTTTCACAGCATCCAAAAGATGACTGGAAACACCTTTTTATTTCCTAACACTGATGCCTTCTAGCCATGTAGTCCCTTCAGAGTTCTGCCAAGTTCTCCTCCTCTGTAACCACATGGTTAGTTTGGGGAAAATGGATCCATTCATCTTTCCTTCAGATTTCTTTATTCTGTTCCCGTCTACTCCATAGATCTAGATGTTGTCAAAGAGAAAGTGCCCCAATCACCTTCCCCCTCCAGTCTAAGTGGTAATTCTGAGCAAACACCCCCACCACCATCACACAGAACAACCATCTTATGTAGGTGTGCCTCCGCTATCCAAATGTCTCCAATCAGTACTCTGCTTGTCATGAAGAGGCAAATGAAAGGGGAGAGTGCATGTGGCAGTATTATTCCAGACATCTCTCCTTTCCTTGTCTTGTTTTTGAATGTCAACCAAAAGCATATTTTCATTTTTTAATAAGAATTGTGTAATGAAAGTGAGATCAGCTAAACTTCCAGACAGCATTCCCCAATGGCTTCCAAAATAAATCCACCAACATTCTTATTTAGCACCACCTGCAAGAAGTCTATGGTCAGCGTTCAGGCTCAATAATGTAAAAATGAAAATTATTAGTTGGGAAATAGGTTTCAGGATCAGGTCTACAGAGGATAACTTTAAACAATGGAAAGAATCCTCTCGAAGACAGAACCTTCAGAATACCTTACAAGCCTGCTATATTTGGAATTTATGTAGTAGCTTCATCTCCCTTTGAGTCACACTCATTCTTTTAAATCAAGTGGCTTTCAAATACAAACTCAACTTTGTGAATTATGGAAATCTATTCTTTATCAGCCTTTCCCAACTGAGTTTCCTCAAGAGAATTAAGACCCACAGAAAAAGATTCCAGTGAGTGTTTTCTCAATTCTCCAAAGAAAATGTACTTAGCTAGTACTGTTCTAGATGCAGAGGAAACAAGCTAATTCATTATATACAATGGATGCCTTCAGGCCTGAGGACTTAATTCTTTAGCAAATCTTAAGAAGGACTTCTGAATGTTTTTAAGAACATAAAAATGTCATCATAAATTAATTTCAGTAGTGTTGCATGACCCTCTATGTCCCTAAATATTACTAGCATGACTACCACTACAACTGTTATTACTACTACTGGTAAGAAGGTGAACAAGAGCTTCCATGCGCCAACCACTCATTGGGTTAAAGTATTTAAAACTCACCTGCTCATTTAAACAACAAAACAGCAGTATGAGGTGACCACAGCCAAGAAGGTCAAGACACAAAAGATGAAAAAAATTTAATAATGCCAGGGAAAGGACAGGGATCCCAAAGCTAGAAATCAATGCTAATCAGACCAGACATTGGGGTGCACTGAGGAAGCTGCCATATATGAGGGCAATAGTGTAAGTCAAAATGAAAAGAACATTTTAAAATGATAAATAGACCCAATTTCCTCCTTCCAAGGAAACTATAAGGATTTGAACCTTCTCTCATTTCCCTCCAATGCCCACTCCATCCTCCTTTTCATTGCCAAGGGACAGGATCTCTAATATGACTCTTCAAACACAGGGTATGAGGTAAAGAAGAAAGTGGGCATGTCAGTCAAAAAATTTAAAGTAGCACAATGTTAATGGCAAACCTACTAGTTGAACTAAGAGCCATGTTGGAGGTCAAAGCTCATGGCTACAAACTCAGTAGTTTCCCTTCATTAATAAATCTCTTATTTCAGTTTTTCCCCACAGATAAGATCCTATTTCTAAGATTTTTTTTAATGTAGCAATCAACTTATTTCTAAAGAAAATAAAGCCTCTGGATACTCCGAAAATCAAAACTGAATGCTCTGGATGGAGACATTCATGTGAAGTATCTCCTTTTTCCCAATTCATAAAAACATGTCAATGATAGACTAAATTTGATGGCGAGGAGCTCACTTGTTTAAAATTCCTCTTCTCAGCATTGGACTTAGTAGTGTTGGATATCAGGCACATGGGATTTTTCTTCCTCTACAAGCACTTTCTTGGACAGAAGATTCATAGATTATGAGATGCGCCAGTGTTTTGTGTATTGCTAACACAAAAGAGCTTGTATGTAAACTGTAACCAACCACTCACTGTAACAGGCATCCTGGTTTTAGAGATGGTAAATGTGGGAAAGTGTGTCTCTGAGACAATGAAATACAGTGACTCTTTTCTTTATTGCACCAGCCCATGGAGTTCATATGCCCTTCAGGGAGTTTGGGGGCTACTATATTAAGTCACACATCTGTCTTTTACTGACTAGGGCAGCCCTGCTGAGGGATCTAATACCACTACTCCTTCGTCCTGCTTGCCTCAGCCTCAGCCTGCTGGGGGCTGAGGACCATGGGCTGTAGTTCCTTGGCATTCCCCAGAGAACCTGGCCCAGTGCCTGGTGCAGAGATAGCACTCAGTCAAAGGCTTTTGCATTTTGCAGAGTACTTTTAAAGCCAGACTTAAGGCAGCCATGTTCCTGATGCTACACTCATAAAATGGGCAGGGCAGGGATTATTACCCATATTTTACAGAAGAACACAGATGTAGCCAGATGAAGTAGCTTCACACGCCCAAGGGCGCATTGTGAGCAAATGGTGTTGCTGTTGGGAAAGCTCATGGTTTCTGACTCCCAGAGTAATCCTTTTTCTTTTTTCTGTTACCTCTCTCCGCTCCCAAAATGACATGCCAGGTCTAGAGGCTCCATCTGTTGTTTTCCACCCTTCTAGAGACCAGGGGACACAATGAGCACCTGAGCTTAGTCTCCAGGACCTGGTCCCTGGATGGCTGCCCAGATCATCTCTGGCCCATGTCCTCCGGGATCCTTGCCCCCACATCTCTGCCGACCTTGCCTTCCTCCCCTGCCCAGCCCTCCCACTTCATAAGCTAGGTAACAGAGGGAATCACCGCCATACGGTTAGGATTTGTATCCCCTATCTGAGTATTTTCTGAAATATATATTTATGCAAATGCTGTAAGAAACACTAATCTCAAATTCTAGAATACCTGATTTCTCCTTATTGAGCCACAGAAGCAGTGGCAATATCACAAAGAAGATATGGTTTCCTAAGCCCAGGAATCCTTCTCTCTGTAAGGGGGGTGAAAAAAGAAAACAATTAAGACATATTAGAATTAAGATGTATTTATTAGCCTTTCACTTCTCTTTCCATGCCACAGCAGGAGAGTTTGCTAGCAGAAATCAGAGTAGTAAACATATGACGATTTAGGAAAGGATAGAATTTTATGGGAATAATTCTCCTTTGATTCAAATCCTTTTTATCCCCTTCCCCCCCCCCCACCCACACACACTTTTATTCCAAAATGAAGAAAACTGTTTTTTTCATAAAGGGGTAACAGGCAGCACTGTGGATGCCATGATAATGCTAGACTTTCTTTCCCATTAAATAATAAAATATGCTGTACAGTCACACCACTCCTGAGACCCAGGGGACATTAAACCAGGCTCATCAAGCACCATCCATGTGGAAAGATATGAATATATTTTTACCTGGCACATACATATTTCCTCGGCAGCTGCCTAGAACCCTTGCTTCCTTATGGACTCAAGCGCTCCTTCCCAAAATACACAAGACGCAGGAAGAAATAAGAAGGAAAGAGAATTTTACTGAAGATCAGAGAAAAAGAGATTTGTAATATCTGCAAAGAACCCAGCATGAAACAATATGTAGAATCTTAATCATGTAACTCGCAACTATTTTTTGTTTTGTTTAGTTTCACTTGTAAGGTGAATTTGTAACTGATTTTTTCATTTGATTTTAGTTGCTACAGGCTGGGCTTGGGGATCACTTTCTATTAATGAGGAATGATGGGATATTTTATCTCTATCTGAATTTCATTTTTCTTCCAATTTGGCCCCAAAACACCAAAACCTCATGTTTAAGAAGGACCTGTTGAGGCTTATATGTGGAAGCCAAGTAAAGATACGAATTGAATCATGAATTCCATCGCAAAACCCACTAATTGTCAGATTTCTGTGGAAGACTGTAATTAAACCTCATAGGAAAAGAGCACCAAGCCATGGAAAAGAAAAATCAGTCATTTAAACAGCCCTGCTAAGAGCTTAAAATAGACACAGAACATTCTAAAAGTGCTTTTTTTTTTCTTCAGGCAAGGATAAGAAAAACCAGGAAGAGAGAAATGTAGGGGTAGATATTCTCAGCCTCTGAAAGGTAGCACCTCTAAAAACTTTATGAGATGCGCTAAATTTATTCCAGACAAAAATCTTCATCGACTGGCTGCCTATTAGATTGTCTTTATTGTCTTTCTTTCTTTATAGAGCTGTCAGAGGGAGATTCCTCATGCTCAGCCAAACATGGAGGATTCCTTAAAAACCCTGGAGAAGAAAGAGATTGGTACATCAGCCTAACCCATGCCAGTGAAAACCCCTCCTCCAGCCCTGACAACAGCTGCCCCCGAAACTGCTGTCCTTTATGAGACTCTCCTCAATGGAACAAATGACCAATCTCCCCAGACATAAAACAGATTTTCTCACGAAGGAAAAGCAGTCAGTGTGAACCGCGAAACTCTCCCAAGGTTGAAAAATACCTTCGTCACCAACGTGAATGCGAAAAGAGACATCAGTTTGTATTCCTCAATAATTTAGATGTCCCGAGATGAGCAAAGTCAACTCCCAAATTCGGTATCGGTGTCCTGACAACACTCACAGGAGTCCCAGTGCCAGGACTGTTTGTTTCCAAAACCTGCTCCCTTCAGACCTGAGCAGGGCCGCGTCTCCCCCGGACAGCGCCATGCAGACGGGCGAGGGTGTGACAAGGGATGTGAAGGGAGAGCCCGTTCCAAGGCACTTCCTTCACTGACTCTGCGTCCCTCCCTGGTCCAAAAGCAGGACAGTGCTCTGCAAAGCTCTCCCCAAATGCTGCATGACTGCCCCAAAATGGATCCAATGGCATTTTTTGCAAAATTCCACATGGCATGGATTTTCTTCATCTTTCCTTCCCCCTTCAGCTGAGTTTCCTGTATGGTTACAAAGCAAAGTGAGGCCTCCAAAAGTGGGCCACACCCTCCAGCCAGCCCTACCGCTCAGCCTCACTGGGTCCTGTTCTTCCCTCCAGCCCTTTGCTTCAAGGAGTGAGCTCTCTCCTCTTGTTGGAGACAGAGTCAGCTTCGGAGGCACCTTGCCTCCCACCCACATGTGCTGGTTCATTCTCCTCTATGCGTAGCACAGACCTCTCCCCCAGTAACACTTTCTCCAATTCCCCAGTTTACACTCCTTACTGCATCGATCACCCAGCTCACCCGTTCCCTTTACAGCTTCTTGAAAACCAGTCTGTAACCCACACAATCTAGCTCCTGTTCTCCCCCGGCTAACAGCATTTTCTGCCCAGGGCAGTGGTAGCCTCGACTTACTCATCCACAGAAGTCTTCTCTTTCCTCCTTGCAGCCACCTTCTCTGATGAGTTTGGCCCTCTAGCCTTCCTTCTGGAGGCACTCTCCTCCTGACTTTTGTGACGCCTTCTCTCCCATTTCTCCTTCTATTTCTCTGGCTCCTTGAGTGAAGCACCTCTCCCTCTTCCACCCAGCACTTCGATGGGCTTGTCGCACTCAACATGCTCCTTCCTCTTCTCACTCCACTGTCCTGGGTCCCCTCTGCCAGGCCTGGCTCCCACAGTGATCAATATACAGTAATCAGTATCATGGCCTTTACTATCTGTAACTCTACCGGCCCACACCAGTTGCTGCCACATCTTTGTTTATACCTGAAATAATTTTCCCATGGAGCAGAGATCCCATTTCTCTTAAACACTTGAAGTGCAGATAATCCTTAGAGAAATGAAATACCAGCAAATTCTTCCTGAGATTTATGTTGATGGGAGAAGGAGGGCAGGAAGAAAGGCAAGTCAAACATTCCCCATCTCTCAATTTTTCACTTATCACAAGTGGGGTAATAACAATTGCCCTCCCTCCATCAGCCATTAGAGAGATGTAAATGCCTTGAGAATTTTAAACCTGTAGTATTCTTATTACTAACTGGCATAAGTACATCTGATTTTTATTCACAGAAAGCTTTTACAGCTCTCATTCCTTACTCTCTTTTTGGGGGCATAACACAACAATTTTGCTTTGAAAACTCTCAAAATGTTCCTTAGAATACCTCCTTAAAGCCTGGTGAGTCTTCCCTGCTGACCCCAAATTCACTAGAAAATAGAGCCTCACAAGAGCTGAGAGGGAATATGCGAAAGCATAGAAGAGACAGGAAAATGGAAATGCCTGGTATAAATATGAACTCAAAATCCTTTTTATATGCAGCAAGAGTACTGGGGTAAGGAGCATTAATACAAGAAAAGGCACCTGGTTCTTAATATTGTTCACAGTTCTGTCTAGTGTCAAACATCCAATACAAAATAAGCTGTGTGCTTGCAAGAAATCTTTGCTTATCTCCTCAGAATTTGGGATGAGAAGGAAGATTTTTGGGTAGAAATTAGAGGCTGGGCTGCCATCAAGTCATCTCCTTGTTTTAAATTTCTGGTTCATTCTTTTTCCCCTTGAGGTTAGGTATATTCATGTGATTGCATTGGCCAATGAAATGTGAGTAAAAGTGAAAAGTGGCACCTTCAGGCTGAAGCTATAACACCTTGAAGCAATTCATTTTATTTTCCTGTTTGCCTTCTGCCATGGTCACTGGCAATGTGAAGAACGAGGTGTACATCAGCCTGGCTCCTAGCATCAAGATACCACAGAGAAGCACTTCCAGTCCACCTGCAGAGAACATGGAGCATGCGCAAACCAGACTCTTTTTTTTTTTTTTTATGTAATATATCTGGATCTGTGGTGCCCAGTACACTGCCATCAAATTTAACATCCTAAATCCTACCTAATTAGGTCTCTTACAGCTTTTGTATCCTTCTCTCTCAACATGCTCCAACATGAAACAGTCTGATGAAAGAAGATGAGTTCATTTTCTATTGCTATTTAACAAATCACTATGAATTTAGCAGCTTAAAACAATACCACTTATTATCTCAGCATCAGCGAGTCAGGAGCCCAGGCATGGCCTACCTGAACCCCCTGTTCAGGGACTACAGAGGCCGCAGTCAAGGTGGCAGCCAAGGCCACGGTCTTATCTAAGGACTGAATCCTCCTCTAAGCTCATCCAGGCTCTTGACAGGGGTCTGTCTTGGTGGCTATAGAATGGAGGCTTGGCACCTGAAGACCACCTTTCCCCCTTGGCAGTTAACAATATGGCTGTGTGATTCCTTCCAGGCTAGCAGGAGAGTTTACCTCTTGTAGAGACTCATCTATTAGGTCAGGCCCACCCAGAATACTCTACCTTTTGATTAATTTAAAGTCAGCTGATTAGGTTCCCTAATTATATCTGCTAAGTTTCCTTCATCTCTGCCTGTAATATAATTCCCCAAAGTGACATCCAGTCGAATCACAGGTCCTGGCCACTCTCCAGGGGAGGGAATTACACAAGGGTGTGAGTTGTTCAGGGTCATCTTAGAATCCTGCCTTTCACAGGATGCCATTCTGCCTTCTCCTGTCCATATGCTAGCTCTAACTTCTCTTGTGGCTTGACTGATGCAACACCCTCTTAACTGCAAAGTCTTTTCTAACCTCTCTGTAATTCCAAACTTTCCTCATTGTTCAGCCTGAAATGGGACTGCCACCCCATGCAGAGAGCACTTACAACTCCCTCCTTTCCTTGACTCTCAACTCTTAGAGCCCTAATCACTATCTAGCCTACACATAACAGGAGATAAACTCTCACGACCCTCACCATCTGTATAACACATGCAGCAGGATGACAAAATGAAAGTTTAAAGTGATGCACAAAAATTCAGTATCTATGAAACTCCAACACGAAGTACCAGATGCAAATTTTCAAAAGAAATAACTAACAACAGGTTTCCTAAGTCAACAAACTTTTTTCCCACAAGGACAACATACAGGTAGGAAGAGAGCTGGAATTGTGGAAGAATATTTGGGTACCAAATGTTCAGTAGCCTCAAACCCCCCATCTTGGCAGTGGGGAGGGTCTCCCATCAACCTCAAGTGAGAGGAGCATCAGCAAACAGCCCGGAGAGCTTGTTTTGCAAAAAGCTCAAAGTAGCCTGTGAGCAGACAGAACTCCCCTCCAAAGGCTGGGCAGATGTGGAAGAGCCTGGGAACCGAAAGTTCAACTTGTCCTCAGGAGAATCACACTGGCATCGTTTTAAACAAGGAGACAACAAAGCTTGACTTGATTGTCTAAGGCACCCCAGAAGCAAGGGGCCCTAAGGGAGGAAGCAGAGCTAACAGTGAGTATGGGGAGAACTAGACAAGAAATAGCCAGCACTTACGTCATGAGAAGGACAGGTGGAATGTCTGGCAGGTAATGTCTGTGCTACCCCAGGCTTCCTCCATGCGACACAGAGTCCCCTTTAATCATCAGCTAGGACTTCCAGCCCAGAAAAAGTAAAGCCTGATTACAACAGCATCAGTCATGAAAGAACTCTCCCTACTTCTCCCTCCCCAGAGGGAACTGAGGTGTCAGCTAAAGAGTGGATGGGGGCGCTAAGAGGAAGAAAGGAGCAGATGAGCAGGTGCACAGGTTGGAGAAGGGAGACAAATATCTACCTCTGTAGGAAGATGGAAAGTTCATTTGGACTGAACATCTTTATCTCTAATTTGATACTGTATTTGGGGTCTTTTTCCCCCTAATGTGACCATTGGACTTTTATCGTCTGAAATTAAGAAGAAAGGCCATGGGATTATGAAATTTTATTCTGTTGTAGGGAAAATCCTTTCCTCATTGAACAGGATTAAAGGGAGAGATAGGGACAAAAACAAAGCTGCTTTTAGTATTCTGCTCCATAAGTCCTGTTCATTCTTGTAATACATTCTTATTCAACACACCCGCTTCTTTATGTGGTTGTGAGCTCTTCTAGGGGGACTACTTGTTGATTTTAAAGTTCAAAGTCATGGGTTAATATCAGTCCTGTCAGCTTCATGGAAAACCAAGATGTAGTATTTCTTGTCTTTTCTGAGAAGAAAGAGGAACAGCAAATTTCAGCTACTGTACACACACACACCATCTCGGGTCTTCTTGAAAGGAGACAAGCCAGTTCCTAGAACACCATATGTGCAACCATTTTATTCCTCAAACAGATGATCTTCTGATTTCAAATTAAAGGTCGTGCTGGTTCATCTCTCCAGTTACTCTGTTCCAAGATGGGCTTTAAGCGAGAATTCCTGGGGAGGGAGATTAAAAGGGAGTTCAAAGTGGGACTAGAGATCTCATGCAAATGTTCTGTGATTCCAGCTGTGGGAAAACAATCTAGTTAAAATTTTCAAGGTTGTTGATGCTTTGGAAATGGAAATGGAAAGGGACAGTGGGTGTCTCAAATGCCAAATATGAAGAGATCCCCACACCTACAATTGATTGGATGGAAAAAACAGGCTACTTCAAGCACTCAACTAACAAATAATTTAAGGGGAAAAGTCAGTATGTGGTTCAAAAATATCACAAAGGAAACACAGACAGACCCAAGCTAATGTGTGTGTATATATGAAGCTATGAAATCATGTGAATTCATATTCACATAGCCATGAATTAGTTTTATGTGACCCCTCCCTCATCCCACCCTCCAAAAATCAGCAAGATCAACTAATGATATTAGTCATTGTTTCTAAAAATGTCCATTTGTATCTCCAGTTATGGATATGGCCAAGTGCTCTTTCTACTTTTGTACATTTATTTGGTGTTTTTGCCAGTAAACCCCAAACATTCCATCTCATACAGTATACTGACATTTGCCCCATTGTAGCATAAGATATACACCCAAACAATTCCTTTATTAAATGGCACTTTACAAATTCATTTCACCATGTCAAGGAGGCTGGAAGGGGTGACCCCCACTGGCTGCCCTTGAGTGGGGCCGGCCTGGAGAGGGACATGCTGTCCTGGAGATGGTATTAGTGACACTGGCTGTAGATGAGCCAGACCTTGTGATTCAATCACATGCCATTGCATTGAGAAATCAGAGCTGAAGAAAAAGAGGAAAGTGATGCTGGATGCATTGGGAAACTAATTGGGAAAGAGGGGCCAAGGAGCAGATTTATTTGTTTCATGAATTATCAGCAAATTCCTTTGGGGTGCCGCTGATACAGAGATCCACGTCACAGTGTTACGGAAGAGGAATGAGTCTGAGATACAAAAGGGACTGAGAGATGTATTATGAACATTAACACTTCTGTTAACAAGGCCTTAAAGGTGCCTTTCTTGTACTGAAGCCTCAAAGGAACCTATGTCTCAAAATGGACTTGAACAGGCTCCCTGCTGAATCATAATCTTCTAAAAGCTGATAAATTGCTCTCTTCTGGGGAAAGAAGTGAACTCCAGTATTTCCCAGAAATAGGATTTAAAGGTTAAGAAATCATAATAACTAATTTAATTAAAAGTATTTTTAAAAAGCAGGAAACTATCTCTCTCTAGTTCGTCACTTACTAAAATGAAAGTAAAGCCTTATCCATGAGGTAAAGACAAAAAGTCAGGAAACTAATAATGCCAGACATGCGTACTCACCCACTGATTCATCGAGCTACTGCCTCGTGGTGCTCGCTGCACCCGGGGAACTTGCTGAGCTTGTAGGGTGGGGAAGAGAAATAAGTAAAGGAGCTGTTACAGCAGAAAGCACTGTACAACGTGACTCACATGTGCTCTGTCATTCGGTTCTCCCAACTCCGGGATGAAGGAGGTTCTTTCATCATCCCCAGTTTTACAGATGCGCAAACCAAGTCCCCATAAGCATAAAGAACTCTCCCAAGTCGAGGTCAAGATCAGAATGCATTTAAGCCCCACTCCAAAGTCCACGCTTTCAATCACAATATAACTCTGTGACCTTAAGAAACCTTGAGTTGCAGTGGGACTGGAGTAGTGGCAGTAAAAGTGAAGAAAAGGTCACACTACTAGGTGAGAGGTTAGTATGACGACAGGAGAATGAATCCATAATTGCCACAAATGTGCCGTAACCATCACGCCCCCTGCCACTGTGCAGGCTGATCCCTCTGCTGGAAACCTCTCTTCCTTTCTTCATCTCTACTCCTGCTGTCACCTTACAAATGGCACTCCGATGTCTTTATCCCTAAGCCACTTCCTCCTGTGGGTGCCTCTCATCTTGCATCTACAACACTTCTGTTACAATATGTTACTGCTCTAAAGGCCATTAGAGCAGCAACATCTCAAGAGCAGAACCAATAGATAGATTAATCTTATTTAATTTTCCCAGCTTTTAGCACAGTGTTAGTACGTAACAGGCATCTGTGAAATAAATTAATCAATGACTTACAAGTATATAAGAAATGAATGCCACATTCATGTTTAATGAGAAAACAAATTTGAGCAAAAAAACGTGACATGAGAAGAAAAGGTCAAAAGTAGAGTTTGAGATCAGATCCTGGCAGTCCTTCATTAAGTGCAAAGTTAAAGTAGTTGGACTTAATATGTTTTGGGTGATGGGAAGGCTATAGGATTTAGGCCAAAGGAATGACCTGCTCTTTAGGGTTTAGTGTGTTTACATAGGTCTTAGCCACAGAATAATTGGGAAGTAAGAAAACCAGAAGGGAGCTCACAGATAAGGGCAGACTGGATGTCATCAGTACTAAACTTCAATTGACTTTACCCTTTCTGTGAAACATACATTCAGTGAACATGGTCTCAAACACTGGACACACCCACTTGACCAGCAATGCATATATGTTCATAGCAGTACAAGCCAACCACTCATTACTTGTATTAGCCTTTTGATCTTCACAACCAATCTATAAAAGCCCTGTTATTTTCCCTATTCTAGGAGATAGCTTAAGTATTATTTTCCTTACTCTAGGACAGCTTAAGTGCCTAGCCCATGGGAACACAGCTGGTAAATGGAGGTGGGACTTAATCCCAAGCAAACTCCCTCCTGAGCTAGGAATCTCTACCCCACTATTTACTGTCACTTGAATGCCTTAAAGGCATTTCAAACAATGTTTCCCAAAAACAGCTCTCAATTTCTCTTACATTCCAAACTCACTTTTGTCCCATCACAGCATACGCCATTATAATCCACCAACTGCTGCAAAAAAATTACTGTCATCATTCATTCTTTCATTAAGTTCACCCCTCTTCCATCCTAACTTTCCCATCCTAACTACCAGTGGTCCTTATCAATCCTGCCTCCAAATATATCCCCATCTGCTCATTTCCTTCCATCTCCTTTGCCTCCAACCTGGTCTCAGAAACCATCAGCTCTCACCTAGACAACACCAGCCGCCTCTGGATAGATATCCCTGGTTCTTGCCTTGTACAGTCTATTCTTGGCATAGCACCCAAAGCCATCTTCCAAAAATTGTAGTAAGTCACATCACTGATTGCTTAAAGCTCTCCAGTGATATCTTCTATTTCTTTTGGTCCTGATCAGTAGCATTTGGTCTTCTCAATCCTTGGAATGTTCTTTGTATAACTGGCTTCTCATCAGTTAAATCTCAGCTACTGTCACCTCCTCAGAGGGGCCTTTCATGACCACTTTGCCTGTAAGTCCTATGCCAGGTATTGTTATCACATCACAGTCTTATTTTCTTTATAACTTTCATCTCTGCCTGAAAGTGTCTTCTTTATTGTTAGTTGATGTTTATATATGTGAATCTTTTATCTGGAACTCAAATGTCCAAGAGTAGTGACCTTTCTTCTTCTTTTTTTTTTTTTACCTCTTTATACCTGTAACTAGAACAGTGCCTGGCATACAATAGGTGCTGAACAAACATTTATTGAGTGAGTAAAACACTGACCCTTCTCCATATTCTCCATGTTATGTCAGACAAGTGATTTGACTCCTAAAATCACTACAGCAGTTGTGAGATTCACGTATTATCAATTATGTGAAGTACATAACACAGCGCTTTGCACATGTCAGGAGTCCAATTCAATTCTGTCCCTCTCTCAGATATACAGACCACACATCCATGTGTTAGAATATTCTCTTTAATTATTTATTCCACTATTTGTTTCTGTTACTGATAAGCATCTTTACTACTCTACTTACACTTGCCTTCTATAAGGTTCCATTATGCTTCTTTTTCTATTGTCTGAAACAGCAGTGGGAAAAGATGTGCTCCTGGAGTGGGGGTCATGTGATCACAAAAGCAGATTTTGCTAGTCAAAAGTGTCCAATAAAAATGGGAAGTTGCTTCTTAAATGTCTCTGGAAATCTGTGGTTTAGTTCACAATATCTTAACAGATTAAGTTAATGCAAATAGCAGATGTATTTTGTAGCAACAAGACAAATGTTCAGCAAAATTAAAGTTATTCATGTGTAGTCACGCTGGGAATATTTGCATGATATTTTGCTAATTGCTCCAAAATCTGAGTTGTAGCGAATAAACAAATGGGAAAAATATAAATGAGGAAAAATTAGCCCCAGGCCTCTCTGGTTTCTCTTGAGCTCCCAGCATCTTTCTTCAACCACTCAACCTTTTGCTCAGAAAGCCCAGCGGCATCTCTCAGTCTCCAAAGCATTTCTTTGGACCAGTTATTTCTTCGGAGACACTCCTGGCTTTCTCCTGGGAGGGAGAGGCCCTTCGAGGCACTGGGTGTCCATTCTCTCCCTGACGCCTGGAGCCTCCTTAGTCTTCAAATTTGTCTGCTTATCTTTCCTAACGAAAGGATCATAATGATAGATTGCACCACTTGAAAATTGTGTAAATTTGTCAATTTTTCTTAAAAGTTTACAGATGATTTTTTGTCAACATGTACAAGGTATATTACTTTCTGAGGGCTGACATGACAAAATACCATTAACTGGGTGACTTGAAACAACAGAAATTTATTGTCTAGCAGTTCTGCACACTAGAAATCTAAAGCCAAAATCTCTGTAGGATTGAATCCACCTTAGAGGTCTGAGGGAGAACTGATTCTATGCCTCTCTCCCAGCTGCTTGTGAAGGCTGGCAGTCCTTGACCTCCCTTGGCTTATAGACACATCACTCCAACGGGTCTCCATCTTCACGTGGCTCTCTCCCTGTGTATCTATGTCTTCACACAGCCCAGAAAACTTGAGAAAATGACCTCTTCTCTCAGGGTCTCAGCCTCTTCATCCAGGAAATGGTGGTAACACCTGCCCCACCTTACTCAGGGCTCCTCAGAGACCACGCATGGCCCTAGATGGGAACAGGTTTGGAAGAGCATGACACATGGTCAAAGACCAGAATGTGACTCTATTCACAGAAGCCAATCCATACAACCACTCTGAACCTCCTCAGTTTTTCTATCTATGAAATGGGGATCAAAAAGCCCATTCTGACTGTTTCAGACAAACTAGGTAGAACAAAGTGGGAAAATGTACAAAGAAATACTTTACAATCAATAAAAAAAACTTAGGTTACTATAAAACTATAAGGTTTTATGATTAGTGAGCTGAGAATGTAAACTCAGCTTTCTAATTTATTAATTTACTATGTGGAAGTAGAAATCAGTCTTCAGCTTCAGGAGACCAGAAGAGAAACCTTAACGGTTCTCAGCTGATCAGTATGTAACCAAGATCCAACCCACACTGGCTACACCTGGAGAGGACACCCCTCCACACACCACATGACACACCATCACCATGTCACCCAAGGGCCCACAGACAGGACTTCCCTGCAAAAACAATTTATTAGGGGCTCTACCACTTGGAAAAAGAGCAACCAAGATACAGAGTTCCTACCCTGAGGGTCCAGCACGTTTGTTCAGTCTGAGAGTCAGCTCACTTCCATGTCCCTTGGTTTCTCCAACTTTTCACTTGATTGCAAGCACCTTCTATTATTTTCTTCTTCATCACCTCACATCTACCTCCATGCTTTCTCTAAAACTATCATTCTGCTGGAATAATCTCTCTTCTCACAATCTTTGGGATTCATTCCATTATATAAGCTTCTCTGCGAATTTTTAAACACTTCTAAAATTCCCATTTTTTTCCATCCACCCTCTGTAATCAACCAACGAAACATCTGGTAAGTCTTATTTAGCTGATCTATGCACCAATAAATAGACTAAAGCTACCTACCCACCTCCAATATAACCTGCCTGTTACTCTTCCATGCCCTTTATTCATAATACTTCATTTCAGGTTGCATCTCAATCAAACTATTGCTGCCTGTTCATATCTTGGCTTAATATTCACTCTGCTATTTATGTGCCCCCAACACATGCATCTGTAAAAAACTGTTCTCCATCTTACAAAGCATGCATGTGAGAGGATAGAGCAAACAGTGCCCACTCAGCTTTATTTCAGAGAAGAAACTGCCCAGGGCTTTGAAGCTGATCACTTGAATCGGAGTTCTACCCTTGTGATTAAAGACTCTTTGTCTGAGAGCAAGTTATCTTCTTTCTGAGGCTCTGCTTCCTCCTCTATAGAATGAGGACAGCAATACCCACTCAGGAGATTTTATGAATATTAAATTCCATGAGGTATCATGCCAAGTTCCAGGCACACTGAAACCATTCTCCCATTTTGCACTGGATGCAGACCTATAGGCAGCGAGCTCTTCTGATGGCAGAGATGAAGGTATCAGGGCTTTGGATTAGATATTCACACCCTGGTTGCACAATTAACTCACTTTCAATATTCTGATGCCCACACCCTAGACCAGTTAAATAAGCCTCTGAGCACAGGACCCAGACATCGGTATCTGCCAATTTCCCCAGATGATTCCAGAGAGCAGCTAATGTTGGAAACCCCTGCTGTGGATCAAGGTGTTAGTTTTCTCCAAAGTACAGAAGGCGTAGAGTCCTCCACTTGCTACCCCTGGGGATGGAAGTGAGAAGGATGACAGAAGAAACTGGCCCCAGAACTGCTAGTTTACTCTCAAAAAATACAAATCCCTTACCCAAATACACTCCATTCCATGCAGGTGTAACAGTCTAACTGACCTGTTTCCAGTCACCATATTTTGTTGGATAAAGCTACCCCTGCTAAGGCCAAGAGTGGACATCAAGACTGTAGTTCTTTGTAAAATATCACTGAAAGCAGCAAGTGTAAGGCCATCGCCTGCCCCACCACCCCTCCCCACACACACGCTTGGAGATCTAAAATGTGTTGGAGTAGAATATGTTAATGTTTCCTTCTTCCCTATAACCTTGAGACTGCAATACCCCCAAAATAAAAACTTCTACTGCAAATAGACAAAGCCTCACCTGATATTTCAGAAGCCAGATCATTAAACCAAACACAAACACAACTTAGTTTCTCTTTCTCAAAAAAAAAAAGCCCAAAACAATATTCTTGCTGGAAGCATAAATTGCTAGAAGTAATAACAGTCTCTGTAGCTATATATATCCCCTAGAACTTACTTCAGTCTATTTTCTTAAGTGCTGTATTTTTAAAGCTCTGTTGCATACCTCCCCCATAGACATATTGAACTGAACATCTTAAATTCTGAGCACTTAAATAGTGCAAGTTTGGTTGAAGATGTACCCTTTGAAAAATGAGTCCCTTTATCAGTCCCTACTGCTCTGAGTCCCTGAGGAAGGAGTTATTCACAGATCTGCTGGCCTCTATTTAGAATTTCTTGCTTTTTTATACTTAGTGGTAGATTGATTATTACTCAAAAATATTTACTTCTTGACTGCTTTGTCCATAGGAGAAATATATTCCCCTGAATGTGGACTCAGCCATATGACTTGCTTTGCCAAAGGGATATTAGTAGATATGATGCAAACAGTGGCTCAAATTTGCTTGGACAGATGAGCTTGTCCTCGTATTCCTCTGTCATCAACCTAGAAGAGCTTGAGCTCAGGATGAATGAACACACGCCTACCAAACCTGAACCCAGGCTGCAATAAGGAGTCTAGCCTAGCCAGACCTGCTGCCTTGAATCAGAACCAGCCAGCTCAGGCCAGCCTATGTCACCCACATCAGCCCACAAGTGTGTGGGTGAGAGTAAATGACTTATTTTAAGCCACCATGTGTGTAAGATGGTTTGTTATAGAGCAATAACTGACTGATATACATTGTAAAACTTGGTATTGAATAAATAAGAATTCAGAGAAAAACTAATTTGAAATCTACTACTTACAGTCAATTAAAAATATATTTTGAAGTGAGTTGCTAGGTTGAAAGGTTCATTTTATGCTACAAAATAATCACACTGTTGCAATTATCATAGAATATCTATTATTGGTAAATGTAAGTAAAGCAAATAATGACTTCTCTGAGTTCTGAATAACTGTTTTAAATGTGCAAAATTCTGTATCTTTGAAGCTGAATAGAAAAGTTGGCTATGGGTTCACTGTGGTATAAATATCATTTTGCTCTTACTGTAAAATAACCATTAGAGTTATCTTCACTAAGTTCTTACTACCTATACTTTACCAATATTATCTCAAAATACTACTCTAAGGGAGTTGTAATTATTTAGCCCCTTTTAAAGATGAGAATATTGAGGCATGGAATGTTTAAGTAACTTGCCCAAGGACCCCAAGCTAGGAAGCAGCAATGTTGGGATATGCCCCAGGTCTGTCTGGCTCAAGAGCTTGACTCTCACTATTACCTCTTAGACATGAAAAGACAAATGTGTAAGAAGAAGGATGCAGTAAGAATCAGGTCATTAACACAGTTCTTTTCCAGTGAAGGATACGTCATTACATAAATCTGTGTGACGAAATGTGGCTCTTTGGTTCCCCTCTTCTGCTAACCACCTTGAGTTAATGTCTCAGATGTAAATATTCAAGGCCATGGAACAATTCCTCCTTTGGCCCTAATAGGATCCAGGCCTTATGCTCAGACTCAGAATTATAGCTGAGTGTAGGATGCAGTTCTTTCCTTTTAGGATCTTTCATTCTAGTAAATAATTGATGTTGCAGAGATCCTACCCAAAACTCCCAGTGTGAGCACTATCATATTCTCAATGCTGGGTGAACAGATGTTCCAACTAATGATTGCTGAGTGGGACAAGAGTGAGGGTTGAGAGTGAGTTGCATTTATTCACTGAGAATGCTAGTTCCTTTCTGAAGGCAGCCAGCAGCCAGGAAAGGAGACAAACTCTAAATTCAAGGGGAGATCTAGCTGTGCAAGACTGCTGATGAGAGCCAGCCCTGAAAGACAGCAGCTGCAAGAAAACACTCAGCTCCAGCCTGTGTGGCGGACAGGCCAGAGGAGCAGCTCACCAGGCCTGGTAACTCAGCTGGGAGTGCTGCTGGCCAGCGATGATAAGTTTAAGGGAAGAAGAGGGGCATGGTTCTGCTGAGCCTGATAAGACCCTGTCCTTTGTAAAGAATTCAAAGTTTATTAATCAAGCTGTTTCGCTTATGTGAAAAGCAGTTGTATCGTGTCATGGGGCTACTCTCCCAATGAGTCAGGAAGGCAAGGCAGATCCAGACAAGGGTGTCCCTTCCACAAACAAGGCAACATTTTCCAGCTCCTCCTTTTTCCTCTCCAGCCCTAAGGGAGGCCTCACCTGAGCTTTCCCCAACTTCTCCATACCACTGAAAGAGGAAGAAAGGGGGAGTTTGCTGAAACCATTTCTCAAGTAGGATGCTAAATATTATGAAGTATGTACCATGGAGACAGAGCATCAAGTGAAGGCTTTCCTTCACCAATTCAAAATAAGCTGCTCCAGTCTTAATTATTTCATAAACAGCCACCATCAGGGCATGTTGAAAGATGCCGTGACTGCCAGTAATTCATTCATCCCTCCCTTCTCCTGGTGATGGACATCTCAGTTATTCCAGTTTTTCACTATTGTGAACAGAATGACTATGAATAACCTTTTTGGGTGTGAATTGGCCAAAGGGGGCTTCTGTTTTTTGTAACAAAATACTAACTGATCGGTGTAGGAATGCAGAAAATCCTCAATTATCATGTATCATTATTTATAGAGACAGTTCAGTGTTCCTTATTAGGAACAACTTATTTTACAAGTACGGATTTCAGGAATTCCCAAGGGCACCCTAACACACTGTTCTGCTTTCACAGAGAGAACCAACTGTACTCATCTTAGTTTCCAGGCATCTATCATCTACCAATTGTAGATTTAATTGCAAAAGACTTTAATCAACTGACTTCTCCTTCCCTCCTAATGAGAACAGAATAGATAGTTACCTTGCTAGTTAAAAAAAAAGCCAGGGGTGACACAAATTGCTAATAAATATTTGCAATGATGCTCAAACTCATTGACAATCATGGAGATGCAAATTAGGACCACACTGAGATATCACTTATACACTAGTGTGGTATTAATTAAGACTTCTTATAATATCAAGGATTAAAATGTGGATTTGTGGGAACTTTCATTCAAAGACATCAGTGATAGGAAAGCAAACTGGTAGAATCACTTTGAAAAAAAAATGTGGCAGTGTGTTTTAAGGTGAATATTCACATACACCACAACCCAAGGTAATACTCAGAGAAATTTTGCCTGTGTGTCTCAGGAGACAGGAACAAAAATATTCCTAAAGTTCTGTTCATGGCAGCAGAAAAGATGTGGGAAAAACTTAAAGAGCAGGAAAATGGATGAGGAAACTGTAGTATAATCACATAATGGGAAATGATAAAGCAGGAAAAATAGAAAAACCAGAACTTCACAAACCATATGGGTGCATCTTAGAATATTTAGTAAAAATACCAAGTCCCAGCAGACTAGGCAAGGTGTATCATTTTTATAAAGCTTAAAAAAACACCAATACCAAGCAACACGCTGGATAGATGGATGTGCGTGTGTTAAAATACTTGTCAGTTATATAAGCAGTGTTCAACACTAGGTTCATCCCCGGGCTGGGAGGAGGCTGCTGAATGTGATGTGAGAAGAACATATAAGCAATTACAATAATGCTTGGGTTCTAAAATTGGGTGGTGAGTTCACAATGGTTCATTTTATTATTCTGCTTCATTGCTTACTTATGTTATATATATATATATCCTCATGTTGAAGAATTAAGAAAAATAAGCCAGAAGAACAGCTTCATCCAAGGATATGAGAAGAAGAGACCAGTGCATAGATGTCACTGTAGATCCTGGGGGATTAACCTCTCTTGTTCTGACTCTTCTTTATCTTTTTGGTATCTAACTCATATGTGTTTTATGGACCACTTCCCACTGAGCAGTCAGCAGCATTCTAACCACTTACTGGTCTTATAAAATGAGATAAGTAGAGTGAGAAGGTAACCAATCTCTTCTGATTTTGCTAGTCACACATGTTTAACGTGTACATTTTCTCCATAACAGAAGAGGCCATTTCTATCAGAACCATAAGGTTAATGTATTCCTTCCTTACCAATCTCCCACCCCTGTACACTAACCAACCCCTCTGGGAAAAAAGCTTTTATCTTATCAGAGACCTATGCTTTGGGGATAATGCAGCAATATTTTATTATTGCTGTTAATATGTGCATGTGGCTATAGATGGAACAATAGGCAAAGAACATTGCTTTGTTCTATGAAGCATAAACCTACATTGACCAGTTTAAGTGGCCTCTTTCCTGGGAAGCTGCCTTCTCAAAGGTCTGGAAGTGCCTAGGTCTAAGAGAAGTCCTTTGGAAGAGATTCCTGCCCACTAAAAAGGAGAGAAAAGAAAGCTATCTCTAAGGTGACTGCAACTAAAACTGCTCAACTACATGATTTGCAAGAGAATGGGGAGAGCCTTAGTCACTCTGACTTTAAAAAGGTGACAAATAATTAACAACTATAGTTCCTAGGCTTTAAAATGAGTGCAGGAATGAATTAGGTGCTCTGGCATACACAAAAATGTGTTTTTCTGGCTAAATCTTTGTCTCAGTTACTCCCCCACTCATATCAACTGAACCTCCTGCAATAAAAACTTGGGCTGGAACACTAATCCATATTTATATTATCCTGTTTTGCTATGTTATGTTATGTTATGAAAGCAACCCAGTTTGCTAATAGCTTGTTATTCTCTAGCTGCATTTCCCCCAGGCCTAATACCATTCAATTCTTTCTTAGGGTTGCTTTCTCCAAGGGATGCTGATTAAGAGCTGGACTGCCTTTCACATATTCAATTTCAAAAGTATTCCTTCAAAATCCTCTTCCTTGGGAATAACATAAATAGGGAAAAACAGCAAAAGTGAGCAGACACTATAAAGTGTGTTTTGCATCCCAGAGGTATACTAATATAAAATCATTGACTAGAATGCCATGCTGAACATTCACGTAAGTCTCTTTGGGAAATAACTGATTGTTTCTCCATATAACCAACCCTCACTCTGGAGAATTCAAGTCATGTTTTAAAGCCATCCCAACATCCTGAATCAATCAGGAAGGGCCAGGTTATGCTGCAGTAACAAAAGAAAGCACATATCCCAGTGGGGTAAAACACAAAGGTGTATTTCTTGCTCTGCCTATACATCCTGTATTGGCTGAGTGAGGGCTTACCTCCGCATCACCCTACTTGTATTTAGGAATACAAGTATTCCTAAATGAAAATAGAGAGAAAGATTTCCTGTAGTGTTGGCTTGATTCCTGTCCTTCCTAATGAAGACAGACCGTGTTCCCACACTGGATGCCCAGGAAAGCATCTTTTCCAAGCTTAATTCACAATGGCCCTGTGGAATGCTATTATGATGTGCTTATAACTCAAGGTTACAACATTCAATTCCCTTTTTATTCATATGAACATGTAACACAAGTTCAGATTAATTTATTTCCAAATCTATGGCAAGTAGAACAGAAGAGTGGGATTAAGTACACTGTCAAAGTGTGAAAATATTCACTAACTAGTCTGTGAAGTTAAATAGTTCTTGGAATCCCAACATCTTGAATCAATCAGGAAGGGCCAGGTTATGCTGCAGTAACAAAAGAAAGCACATATCCCAGTGGGGTAAAACACAAAGGTGTATTTCTTGCTCTGCCTATACATCCTGCATTGGCTGAGTGAGGGCTTACCTCCACATCACCCTACTCTGGAACCTGGATGTGCAAACCCACACTCTTTGAAATGTTGTTGACTGCTAAGGCTGAGGAAAATACAGTGGGGTCCTTCTAAGACAGAGACCATGGGCTTAGGCAGAGTAGGGGGAGGACCTCCAGAGAAAAATCAGAGCAAGATAATTATAGTCAGAACAATGTAACAATGTGCAAAGAAGTCCCTATTGAAACTCTGTGTTAAGCAATACACAAAGTCAGAGTCATACTAATTCTCTAGGGTAAAGATATCAGACTAGGAATATAGACATCTTCAGTGAGATCAGTTAAAGCTCAAAAGGCCAGGACCAACCTGGCCTGGAATGTTTGAGTGTTCTGCAGATAAAGAGAAGTGTCTCAGCATAACCTGTGACTTCACTGTATCAATTAGATCATGACACTGTCAAATTTACATTTGCCTGCTAAAAGGCCCAGCTCATTTTTAACTGTACCTATGTGCTGTGTTTCCTTCTCTAATCCTAATAAAGTAATCTGAAACCTAGGAAAACGATTAATTTAGTAAGCAAGCCCAACTATAAACAACCCAAGAAGTTAAGAAGTAGGATTCTTAACACACGTTAGCAAATAGGCAACAACCCAGCCCACCTTGGGGGCAGGGCAGGTGGTCGTAATTGACACAATCCCAGAGGGAAACTGCTATCCTGAGAAAGAACCAGAGCAGCAAATTTCTTCTGTTACACATCAAAAATGAGCATTCTGGGACCACTCAACAAGTCTCCACCCCTAGCCCTTTACTCCTATTCCTGAAAATCCTCAACCATGCATAAAACCCTTAGACAACGAGCCAACCACGGACTCTCTTGTCCCCTCCTGCCGTGAGGGAGGATCTCTGTCCTCTCACTTTATCTCTAAATCAAAGCTTCTGCCTTGCTTTCCTACCTTGAGTGTTTGCGAAGCTCATTCTTCGGCTCCATGAACAAGAACCCCGGCATCACTGGTGATGCATGTGCAGGCTCTGAAAACTTACAACCAGAAGTGACATTCAAAACTTCCTCTCACATTTCAGTGGTCACAGCAAAGGCCATTCTTAACAAAAAGGAAGCAAGGAAATATCCTACCAACCTTCTGGAAGAAGAAAAAGACTAATATTTGGTGGACAACAGATAATGAAATAGATCTTTTTCACAGCTCCCCAATTGTAATCCTCCCAAGATGGAGGGTGGGCACTTTTCAAACCGGTTAACTTTTAGAGCTTACTTTACTAAAGCACATGTTTAACACTGGTGAAAAAGTATAAGACAGATGGAGAGATTAAATTTTGGAGTTGATATTCTGAGTGGATAGTCACTACTTTCAGACTCCTGGATAAGGTTCTCAAAACAATTTAATGACATGAATCCAATGATACTGGTAATTTTATAATTCCAGCTAGTAGACTTCCCATTTCTAATATGCAGATGGAAGTCAGCATTTCTGAAAGAAATTTTATCTTTTAAATTAACATATACCAAAGTATTTTAAGCTATGGGCACAGGGCAAAATTATTCATTATTTTTAAGGGGCCAAGAAAAGAAAATGTTGTAACTGGGAACTTTAAAAGATGAATGTGAAAAGCCAAAATGCTATAAATGTTCTCTATATGCCAGAAATGCCTGAACTTTCCATTTTTACTAAATTACATCTAATGTAAGCACATTTGGCCTTTTCCTTGCTTCCTCATACTATGATTTTCCAATCACATCATTGCAATATAAACTAAATCTTGATTCAATACTATTATCTCAACCAGAAGCTCATTTTAAAGCAATATAACCTTTAATGAGATAGATGTACAGTGGGTATGAGCAGTGATACACCTAAGAAAGCTGTTTCTCCAGAAAAGGAAGGTATATTTCATATATTATCCTAGCATCACCTTCACATTTCACTTGCCAGGGAATTAGGGCCAATGGTCTATGTGAGTTTTCAAGGAGCAGAAAGGTTCTGCTATTAACTTTCTCCCCTTTCTTCTTTCTTTTACAAAATACTTGGTTTTCCAGAAGAGAAGGAAGAGCACCAGAGCCCACAAAGTATCATTAAAACCTCTCCTTGGCATTGAAAGAAGGCAGCAGGGAGAGGAACGAAGTAAATTCCAGACAGGAAATACCTCCCTCCTGCTTAAGCACCAGGCCAGTGTCCTTGGTCTAGGGCAGGAATCAGCACACTTCTTCCACAGAGCCAGATGGTTAATCTATTTGGCTGCGCATGGCCATGGAGGCCTCTCTTGCAACTATTCAACTATTCAATTCCACCACTGTAGCATGAAAGCAGCCATAAACAATATGTAAATAAGTGAGCATGGCTTTTTTTTTTCCCCACGAAAACTTCATTTAGAAAAACTAGAAACAGACCACCTTACACCCATGGGCTGTAATTTGCTCATCACTGTTCTTAGGAAGAAAGGCAACTTAGTGTTTGACCTTGTGGTGCTTGAAAAATATGACCATCAGTCTCATGTTCTTTAATGTCCACACGTCTACCTTTAAAAAGATCAAACATGTACCTTGCTTCTCCTTTCCAATATTTCTTTCTTTTCAGAACCATGATTGCTATGGAGTCTGGTAGATGAAATTTCAGGAATGACATTTCCCCCCTAATTGCTAGAAATTGATGCGTATTTACCTGTAAATCCCATCAACCAACATCACTTACTAGCTAGTAATGTGAGGAATGCTCTTTGCTGGGTCTTGAGGGCAATAAAAAGGAAGTAGCAATCCGCCTTTGCCTCAAGCAGCTAATACTTTCGTTGGAAGTGTCATGAGGAGAAGTAACTTTGCATTTCTTTGACATGCAAGAAACATGAATATGTGCATAAGAACAGATGAAAGAAGGCAAATGACAAATAGGTGTCTGGAGTTAGAAAGGTATCCACATGCCTAGAACTCAGAGCACTAGGAAAGTCAGAAGGCTGGAAAGCGACTGGAGCCTGAGGGGAGAGGATTCACAGGGAGGAGGAAGCACAGACAGCTGGAAAGAACCACGCAGGAGGTGGGAGTGGAGGGTGGGGGTTGGGTGGAGAGACTTCCAGTGACTGGAAAGAACGTTTACTTCTCAGTGGTGCCTGGGCTCCACTCTCATTCAAATTCTACACTTGGCTATTATTCTTTGGGCCTCTCTCCTCATCCATGAAGCTAATGTGGTATGAAGGGCAAGGAATTTCTTCCACAGTCAAGGAGGCAACTCTAACCTCTGCTCAGATTAGGGTCCAGGAAAACAGGCCACTAAGTCTGCCTCCCCTGAACCCCTGGAGCAACCAACACTCGCAGGGGACAGCCCAGCACACCAAGACCACGCAGCACTGGATCTGAGGCAAAGGCTGATGGTCAGGACTCTGGGAGGTGACTGGTGCCCTTATGAAAGAGATCTCAGAAAGCCCCCCCGCTCCCCTTCGTCCATGTGAGGACACAGCGAGCAGACAGCCGTCTGGGAACCAGGAGGTATGCTCTTACCAGACACTTTCTCTGCCAGCACTTGATGTCAGATCTCCCAGTCTCCAGAACTGTGCACAATAAATGTTTGTTGTTCAAGCCACCCAGCCTACAGTATTACCTTATAACCCATATAGACTAAGACAATACCTAAATGGTGAGCTTTGTCTCGAATCTCCCACAGAACATCACACTTGAACAGAAGGTTCTATCCCTTTCTCTCAGAGATAAGCAAACAACAAAGATCCCTGTTTCACCCAGATGTGTTCATACCCAAGGAAGGAAACTTCAGCATGTTTGCTTTATCAGGCTAATAACATGGCAGAGTAGCTATGACACTGAACTGATAGGAAGCACTCACTCTCAGCCAGTCTAGGTCTCAGCTGTGTGTGACCTTGGAGAAGGTAATGAATTTTTCTGAGTTTCCAAGTCCTCATCTCCAAAAGGAATATTATTACATGCTCTCCGCACTTCATAGGATTGTTAGTAGGATAAACTAAAATAATGGTTGTGTGAGCATTCTATAAATGGAAAAGCTATTTACAACATGAAGAGATCATAATGACTATTATTACTGACATAAAGATTTTAATCAAACTAGAAGATAATATTTTTGTTTCAAGCACTGAATAGAATACTCCTAAGCCAGTGTTAATGCTCCTAGTTGATTAAGATAGCACTTATCAAACCAAGGTTCTGTAGATTTAAAATCTGCTCTATAGATTTTCAAATTTTTAACAGTGATGCCATTAAAAAGGTATTCCAAGGGATTCTGGAAATATGGCAGTAGTGATAGCAACATAGTTGTTAGACCTTCCAAAATTCCTCCATAAACATTGGTAGACCAATTAGGTAGCAAAACCAAAAATTCATATTTAGAATAAAACTAAATAAAGTATTTCCACAGATTTTAAGATGTAAGCAAGTGAAAACAAACTACCAATAAGCTCATGAACAGCATGCTCTCACCTGTGCAGTGGAAGCAAGGGGAAGAAATGGGGTGAGGATCAATAGTTACTCACAGGAAATCTCAGAGGGCTAATGTGGGAAAAGCAGCCAAAACCGGGAGGAGATTTGCCCACTTAAACATTGTGGCCACTATGATCTCTTCAGATTGATTCCTCAAGTCTCTCAGGCAGAGCCCCACACTGAAGAGAAACTGCTGGGAGTGGGATCAAATCTGAGCACATCAGGGATGACAGAAATGAGGGAAAAAGGGCCACAGAAACAGAGTCAGGAATCTCTGAAAACAAGCCACCATATTTTTAACACTATACAAAAAGTAACAGAATAGGGAGATCTGTGAATTTAGAAATGCTATCTGAATCAAGCATCTTTCTAAAAATTGAAGAAAACCAGTTTCACATTGAAAAGATACACACAAAAGTATTCCATACCAAGTTAACATAGGGAAAAAAAGAGAGAATAAGGAGAAGACTATTATTGCTACAGAAAATAAAATCATGCCAAAAAGATATATTCAAAAAATAGATGTGAACTGTAGCATCCTATTCCAAAATGATCTAAAAGACATTCAGGAAATGCTGCAAGAAGTGAAAGAAACATAAAATAAAATAAAAATTCAGAAATGAGGTGGTAAACTCAAGAAAAACTTGGAAATTTTTTAAAAATCATGAAAATTAAATTATGTTTGAGATGGCTGATTCCAGGAATGCAACAGGAAATATAAATAATGAGATCACAAATTCTTGATATTCCAGAAAACAGGGAAGTTCTCAACCATTAGTGGGTTATGTCAAAAGGATTCAGGACACAACTGGAAGGGCTCTCAGGGCCAAAGATACAAGTTGAGGTTCAATGGTATTAAAATCTATCAAATAAGTTTTCATGCATAAGTTCTAAAGATATTTGACCATTATAGGCAATTCATGTTACAAAATTGGGGGAAAGCTGAGTTAAACAGATTTTTTTCCTCCGTGGGACTTCTTAAGAACTACTAAAATGTGTTGTAAATCTTTACGAGAAAAGATATACAGAATGTCAACAAGTCTAAGACTTAACGTTTGTTTTTATACTTTAATATCTGTGAAACTGGCTTGCATCTTCCAGTCAATGGCATAGCATAATTAAATTAACAGTGATTTCCCTTCCTTAGTAGTTGTAAAATAATGGTGCATCTTACATCAAAAGTTTCCTAGATCCTATGAAATACAATACATAATTCCCTTTCCATTCATTCTACCACCAATATTTTTTTCCATAGCACACATATTAATTGTTCTCAGAACTATGGTTTGAAGAACACCAGCTCAGGAGATGTTATATTTCAATAACAGATCACACATTTGCCTTCAAAATCTTCCTCAAATCCCCTAACACACAGATATTTTATTTCTTCACCTGGAAATACGTATGCTCATTTTTGGTTGTTTATCTATGACAGCTGCTGCACATTGCCCACCCAACTGTGGGCAGTGACCACATCCTATGTATCCTCCTTAATCCATCCCAAGGCTAAGCAGCCTTTTAAAAGTGATCAACTTTTACTGGCTAACTGGTCCAACTCATTTGCTGTTGAGATTTCCCTTAAAAGGGATGCATTGAAAACATAGGCTTTATCTTCCTTCTTTTATTTCTATGAATAGTATATTGCTCTAGGGTCTGAGAGACCTGGACTAATGAATTCTTGAATGGTACCTCGGTCATTTGGTCCAAAATATGTCTCCTATCTCAAAGCCACCTGAACAATGCTAAAGAAAGTCTATCCTTACAGAAAGGCTATTAAGTTTGGGTTTTGTGGATTCCTAACAGAAGAAGAAGAAAGACATTTTCAATTAGAGATTCAACAGATACAAAAATTACAACAGTAATAAAAACCAAAACAGCAGCTTATGACACACAGCTTGTTATTATAAAAACATAACAAGTAGAACTCAAAGGAAGCCAATATCCACTACCTCCTCACCTACTCAACAAGCTTCTTAGCTCCTGGCAGTGGTATGAGCCCTGGTGCCAGCAACAGGGCCACTGCAGGAACAATTGAAGCTTTTTCTTTCAGAAAATCACCTCTAGAAAGTCATTGAAGAAGGTATTTTGTTTCCAAACCACAAAATGGAGTCAGACATGTACCCAGCATGAAATATGGATTACTGCCACCAGTTTCTGCTCTAGGCACTGGATTAAGGAGAGTATATTAATTGAAGGTCAGCTCTAGAGGTGAGAGGAAGCAAGGATGAAGAGCCAGATAGATAAATAGTTAAAGGTGATAGATGATAGATAGATAGATAGATAGATAGATAGATAGATAGATAGATAGATAGATAGAGATGACTGATAGGTGATAGGTAGATAGATGATTGATAGATGATAGATGATAGATGATAGATAGATAGATAGATAGATAGATAGATAGATAGATAGATAGATAGATAGATAGATAGATAGATAGATAGATAGAAATAGATAGATAGAAGATAGACAGATGGTATAGATAGATAATCTTGATATCTGTATCTCTATATAGTAGATAAAGGGATAGTTTTCTCTCTTTCCTGCTTCCTCAGGCAGCTGTACCTTTACTCCTTGGCAAGTACAACCAACTCCTGAGGAAACTTTTCTCTTCCTCCCTCTTTCTCCCTTCCCTTTGCATCTCTTTTCACCTCTCTGATTCTCCCTAAACTAAAAGAGGGGAGGAAAAAATCCTGTAAAAGTTTTGAAGGAAATGGCCAGAGTTGGTACAAGGATTATTTCAGTTCTGTTTCCTATTTCAGTGCCTGTTCTAAGAAAAACTTAAAAAATTGAATTTGTGGGGAGAAATTAAAATATACAATGCAGAAAAGGTGAAATAGGAGAAAGATATGGGGCTAAGGATTCTAAGATTGAGTTACAGTTCCAACTTCTCATCAGAACTTGGAAGCATGTGAATGTAAGACAGCCCAATTACACCCTGAACAGCACAAGACCCCATTTCATCACAAGCACACATGAAAAGTCCTCCGTGTGGCCTCACAACACTCGTGAAAAGTCATTTCAGGAGGGCTGGGCTAAGGTGGTTCATGCGCTGATGGGTGCTGGCAGATGAAGGCCAGTGAGGTGGCCTACGCGTGCACTACCGCAGTGAGGTGTCCACACCTGCACAACCCTGGAAGCCAGCCCAGGGTCATGGGGCTGGTGCTTCCAGAGTCCCAAGTACCCATATTGTGGTCTAGAAAAAAAGACACGGGATCTATGTGGCACTTACACTTGGCCCCACAGACCCTTGCCCATGGGGAGGATACAGCACAGGGCAGTCAGAGTGGAGTCTTTTGAAGGCTGGGGCCAGGAGCACAGTGGTTTTTGAGGACAGTTCAACTCTCTAAAGTCCAACCTCCTAAACACATATTCCCTAGATAGTCTCCAAAGTGTTACAGACTGAAGTGAATTTGTCTTTCTTCCCATCCCCCTTTGAGATAAATCACTCTCTCCAATGTGAGTGATTTTTTACACCTTTGTAGAGCTTCCACATTACCTTATAGAGTCCCAAGCACCTTAGCAGGTTGTAAAAATGCATGTTAATTGCTGTTGGTTTTAGAGTTTTTTTCTGAAACTGTATAATATGTTTTTGCCTACAATGTGTAAAAATTTACCATGTGCGTGCATGTATGGATGTCTACAAACACATTTCGTCCCAATGGCACTGGTTGGTTACTATGCACATTCTCAATTCCCTGGAATCATCTCCCTGCTAGACCCATGCCCAGTACACTATTTGGCCCTGCTTGTCTATTTTTTCCCACCAAGATTCACAGAGTTATGTGTTACTTTATGAGCATTTAAAGCTGGACGATTTCAGTTGTGCAACAATCCCAAATACACGTGTTTTATATACCAATAAGAGGAGCTTACAGTTTCTATATTTTCTGGTTTCACAACATAGTATACTGATTTCAATGCATAATTTTGGTTCTTAGCAAATTTGTCTTTTACTTAAAGCTTCTTTATATATAAAACTCCAGAGACCTGTTTGTGGGAATAGAAATGTGCCAGAACACTCACCATATAAATGAAAAGAAACAAACCATCATACTGATAGGAAAAGCATATATTTCTAGGTTGGATATCTGACTGGAAAGCAGAGATAAAGTTAAATTTTTCAAGGTACCCTCTGCATTTTGGACTCTAGCAAACCAATTCCCTACCACCATCATTTACGGCCTTTTTTTCCTAATAGATACAGAATCGCAAGGCACTGAGGCAATTTTCCCCTTCCAAAGTAGAATTGGTTTTTCCCTTCTCCTCCCACCTCCCTGCATTAGCCATCTCCCCAGTGGCTACACACAAGAACCATTTATATTTACATTAAAAATGATTTGGCCTATGTACACTGCATTGTTTGACAGGAAAGATGGATGTTCACTTATAATTAAGTTTCAGCATAAATGACATCACTCAGGAAGATAAGAGGTCCCTTATTCTCTCTCTGCTGGTCTTTTCATAGGATTCTGTGGGTTGTATGCCAAGTCTAAGATTTTTCTAGGCTTCATGAATAGACAGTTCTGCGGCAACTCTGCCATTACCTCTGAAAATCTGCTGGCAATTTTTCCTATGTAACTCATCAGGTATCTCTTGGTTCTTTGCTTTTGGACAAGTTGTGGGTGGCAGGTAGAGCCTCATCCTGCAAAGTGTGGCCTGTGGATCACCAGCTAGAAGTTTACTAGAATCATTGATCTTATGGTCCCTCACACCCATGGAATCCAACTCTGCATTTAAAAAACATCTCCAGGATTTTTCTGCATGTGAGAGTTTAAGAAACACTGGTGTAAGAGACATAAATATGTATGCTGGGCAGCTTTGTGTTTAGATGCAATATTTGGGAGTTTACCTGCCTTCATACATGAGGCTTGGAGGGCTTGGTTTTTTAACTTTCATATGTTCCTTTCCCCCATTATAATAGGAGAACTATAACATTATTTCTTTGTCTTGTATAATTCTCACATTATTCTGTGTGCATAACTGAATCTTCCCAATCAGGTTATAGGGCAGCAACTGTACCAAAATAAATGATTCCACCTTTATGGTGCATTAAAGACATCATACCAGATATTAAGGAGATGGTGTTACAAAGATGTATCTTCCCTGCCAACAAAAAGTATTTGCTGTTTGTTGACTTGATTCTCTGGGATTTACTTCAAAATTCAATGGGACTAAAGATATGGGTAGAAGCACTGATAAAGCACGATGTCAATGCTGTGTGCGGGCATATTAGTATTCATTGTACCACTCTGTTTCCCTTAGTTCATGCATTGGACAGTTCTGATGCCTGCAATATGTTTGGTGCCTCTTAACCATTGTAGCAGTAATTCCTAGAGCAGCACCTGGCCTCAGCTGCCCCAGGTATCTTTCCTACCATGTGGGCAACTGCAGAACATTGAACATCATTCTGACGCATAAACAAATTTGAAAGTGTGAGGAAGTTAAGACTCCAGGGAGCAATCCTTTACTCAGAGGGAACAGAGCTACTGGACAGTTCTGAGGTGCTTCTCACATGGTGACTGAGGGTTCTTGATGAGATCAACTTGATAACATACCCAGAGATCAGGTCAGGTCACCTACACATATTTCATTAGGGATTTCCAAAACTAAGGTCTCTTTTTTAGCATAGCCCCAATCATGGCAGTCTTAGAAGATTTCATTTTCACTGGCCTCTTGAAAAGGTATATTATTTTAGTCACATTATCTCTGACTATGTCCTCCTCTGGAATTTTTGAGACTAACCATCCAATATACTCAAAGACTGGTGCCCTTAAAATCCAATCTGTTTACTTACGACTTTAGTTTGACTTGGCCTATTGGTTCTGGGGGAGAAAAAGTCAAAAGGCAAAAGACACAAAACATACAACAACACAACAAAAACAAACCAAAAAAACCTTATATTGTAATTAGACATTTGAAAAGGAAAAAAAAAAAAAAGGCATAGGCCACATTCCCGTTTTCCCCTATCAAGAAACACTTGCATGTTCCCCGTAATTATTTATTTGTAAATAAATCATTTAAAATATGGGATTTAAAGAATTTCACACTTTAGATACTAATATTTTATTTTGTTACCTACCTGAGATGTCTCTTAACCTTCCTGTTCAAATTCTGTGGAACATCTCTGCATAAATGTACTCAAAAAAAAAATACTCAAAGTGATCTTTTAATGAATTGTGATACGTTCTGAAATTATCTGATGCCTTTGTTGACATACACCTGACTTTTCCTTTCTGCACCAGACCTCTAGCTTCCCTCTGGAGGTACAACCAAGTACCTATTAAGAATGAGAGCATGTGTTTAATCCAAGTTTAGAACCCACTAATGCTCCATAGGTATAGGGTTACAAACCAACTTGAATTTTTTGGTGTTCAACTTTGTTTGTTCTTTGCAAAGCTCAAAAAACTTAACAGGGCTCAAAAGATTTCTTGGACATGGACTTTAAGAAAAAGTATTTTGATGAGTAAAGCACAAATGAACCAGAACCCATGTGGATCAAATTTTCCTCAAAATGCACATGGGTTTAATAATTAATGGAAAAAGTGCTTCTAGCATGCATTTTGGGTTTTATCAAACCCCAAATATTTGGGAAAAAATAGTTTGATAGGTTCAAAGAACCCAAACTCTGATTTGATGCACCCACATTAATATCTTGACATTGAATAAAAATGAGAACTATTTAGGTGTAATAGAAAACAGAGCAGCACTTGTTTAAAAAGTACTTGTTCAAAAATTATGTGAATGAAAGAAAATAACAGAATTTTATTCTACAAAGTTCATCCTTGTTCATATTTGTTTCCTCAAAACCTTCTTTTGAGAATTTCCAACACTCTTTTAAATATACTCTGTTGCAGCATATTAAGAATTTTGAAAGAAATTATTGATTGCAGTTGAAAAAGAAAAAAAAACCTGAATAAAATCCTTTGAGATACATAATCTGTCATGAAATTTTGTAAGTTATTTGCAAATTTTTCTGCCAGTATCAATAAATCCCTGAAATTACAGGATAAACTGTATTAATTAAAGAATGGTACTGTGTATTTAGAAGTTCCTGGAAGTTATATTTTTGAGTTCACAGCAGTGCTGCTGTGTGTCTTAGCAAAATTTAATTTTACCTCTTTTCCATAAGGCAATTACATTCAGCAACAGGGCATTTTCTCAGCAGAATCTGAACATTTAAACTTTATGTACATTTCATATGTTTATGTCTCAGGGAATTCCATAATTTTGAAAAACTTTGTCTAATTTCTATTGAGTACATGAATCTTCTACAAATCTTGGAGCAATCATAAATAAAAATAGTACTGTTTTCTTTACGTAGGCTTGAGGTCTGCTATAGAAAATAATAGCTAATGCATTTTTCAGACAACAAACAGAAATTTTTAATTTCAGCTAAATGTTTGTATGATACATCAGACCAATAAAATTAATCTGAATTCTCTCATCATTTGGTTCCATAAGAAACTATGGGATTTTAAAATTATTTCAGTCTAGTTGAAATTCCATACAAAATAGTAATGATCTATCCCTTTTGTTTACGCCTGTACATCTATAAAAAGTGACATAAAAATAATTTAACGTTGCAACAAAGATGTTGAACTGGAAGAACTTTCTTAAGAGATGAAATACTTCATAATGAAAAGTGAAAATTTAGATTTTGTTTTTACTGTTTGAAAAAAAAAGAGAGAAAAGGAAAAAATATTACCATCTTTCCTAATAGAAGCAAAGTTTGGTGTCTAGTGAAAGATTCATGTTTGGTTATTTCTCTGGCACATCCTCTGACCTGTGGGCCAGCCAGTCAGCTATCAGAAGCCTTAAGAAGTGAGCCCACAGAAAGGACTTCCCTAAAGATGGAGGAAGAACTGGGGAATGACTAGGATAACACTGTTTCAGCCAAACACAGTAGCTTGGAACCATTTATGGATGAGCCCCAAATGGAACTGAATGCTATCTCCACTCCAATTATTCTTCCTCCTCATGCTTCTGCTCACAAAAAAAAAACTATTGTAGCAGGCAACTGTGCCGGTTGCCAGAAACCCAGCAAAGCCATATTAATGATATGACCCTTTATGATATGTGCTTATTTATATTCAGCGAGGTAGGTTACTGACAACTTGGCCATTAATTTGCTGTTTATAAATCATATTTTCCTTGTGTGGTAGCCACAGTACTTTGACATTCACAGTCGTGTTGAAAGAAACAAGTTTATGAAAGAAGGCAAAGGGAAAAAGAAATTGGTCCTTTAAAGATCACCAAATCACGCATGTCAGCCACTAAGTAAAGGTCTGGGCTTGAGAAATAACATAATGCCAGTGGAGAGGTAAGAGAAGGGATGTGCTGTGTGTATTCAGTTCACATATTCAAGGGGAATCAGACCAGCAAAGAAAACTCTAAGTATTCCAACCCCTAAAGAAACATAATCTGGAGTTTATATCCAATGGTTTGTGGGAGTTTATTGGAATATACAACAGGGTTCATGTCGTGTGTCACAAGGTGAAGCCTGTTCGCTGGTGATTTACAAGCCGCATGTGCCGGCATTACTGTAATTTATAGAACACAGATGGTCCTGGAGTGCCCTGCTGACTTGTAGCTGAATCAGGACCTAAGCCCCGTGTGTCATCTGCTCTGGGTACCTCAGGCTCACTTCCCAAAATTACTCACCAACATATTTTTCTGAATTGGAAGATTCCAGAGACCCTTACCTCGTAACAAATGTGACTTTAGAACATGCAGCTGCAGGAGAGGTGGGAAAAGATTTAGGCTAGGAAGAGACAGGATATTTTTCTTTTTTCCCTCTGCCCAAAGAAAGGTGGTTTCAGTCTCTCTACGTCCCTGTGCGCTTTTCCTCAATAGGTTTGTCATTCTTACATTGTTACCAGGGAAACAAGGTGCTGCTTCCTTCTTGAGTGTGTCCAAACTATATCTCTGCTACCTGCTCCCAGCGCAGAAATCATAAAAGATGCAAAGAGGAAGGTTAAGACATTTAAAAATTGTTACCTGTTTCTGATATCAAGTGCCAAAAAGCCTCCATCCCTAGCTACCTTCAAAACAATTATATCATTGTGTCTTTATTACCAATCCTCTTTATTACCCTCCAAGGATGTAGTTCAGAAAGATGGTGTAATAATATAAGATGGATGTTTACAGAATCTGATGTAAATGGATTGACCTTTTTCAAAAGATTGTTTTATCAGCACTTTTATTCACAAATTAAGGCACATGTGTTGGTTTTGAACTCGCTTTCAGTACTTTCATTTGAAGTTTCCATCACTTCTTGTTCTGGTGCTAAAATATTTCATAGTGCATTTGAACCTCCATTGGCCAAGGGGCAGTTAGAGAAGAAAGGACCCTTGAAGTTCCATTTGTGCTGCTCGACATCTCCCTTTGAGGTTTTTATTGAGAAATTGAGTTGAACAATCTAGCAATCACAAACATGTGCCTTAATAACTTGTTCCAGCATCCTTGCACACTGCCACCCAGGGCTCCCACTCCTCCATGCCAGCCAGCCCTCACAGCCCTAGGGATGGCAGAATGAACAAGAAAGGATATTTCTGATGCAGCCTTCCACACTCCAGCTGCAAATGCAGTGCCCAGCCTCTAGAGCAGGGCTGCCCAATAAAAATATCATTCGAGACACTTATATAATTCTAAATTTTCCAGAATTCTCTAAATTCTAAATTTTCTGAATTTTCACTCTCAAAAGAGGAAAAAGAGACAGGTGAAATTAAACAATAACATTTGCACCACCTAAAATATCCAAAGTAATATTATGCAACAAGTAATTGATCCTAAAAATATCACCAAGACATTTTACATTCTTTTTTTGTGCTACGTATTCAAAATCTGACATGAACCATACCTACAGCACATCTTAATTCAGATTAGCCATGGTCCGAGTGCTCAACAGCCACATGCAACTGGTGGCTACAGTACTGGGTAGTAAGGTTCTAGAATGTTTCTCTTATGAAGTTGATCAAGAAAAACCTGAAACAGATAATAACTCTTAGGACCTTTTCCATAAAAAGTCCTTTTCCATAATACATTAAAAAATATATATGCATGTTGTATGTGTGTGTATATTGTTTTCTTATCAAGCAAAAGGGAAAAAAAAGTCCAAGAGGGGAACCAGGAGAGCTGTAATGGAAATAAAACTGATAGCCTCTCAAAACTCAGGTGGCACTTTCCTTTTCCAGTTAATTACGGTTTTAATTACATGGCTTCTTGCAACTCCTCGATACCTAATAAACCAGACTCTTTGGGGCGGCCAAGTTGGGTTTTGCTTGAACTGCAGGTGTAAGACTCAGCATGAAACATAAATCAACTTCTTAAACACACTCCCAGGGTGTGTTCAAGCTTTTTCTTCCCGTTGGCTTGTAAAATCACATCTTTTCACCATTGTTGGTAAAGAAATGATTGAAGCAGCTATGAGTTGAATAATAGCTTTGAGTTTTTGACTCACTTGGCCTGACATAAAACATTTTGACTCCAAAGAAAATAGAAGAGGAGAATAAAAGATGTGGCTTTTTTCTTCTTGCAGTCTTATGAATAATATATATTCTTAAATATTGACCATTTCATTTAAGAAAATAAAAATGAAAGTGCTGGGAATCCATTAGGGTTTCTGGTTTGAGTATTTGGAACCCATAGAATGATGAGAGCTGCATTTACTCCAGGCAAGTGCTGTGTGAGGTCAGTCAAGTTCAAACACGGTAGACCATGGGCCAGGGTTGGGAGCTCTGCTGCAGTAGAAAACAGGCAAGGAGGCATGCAGTCCTAACGTGCTCATTGGCTGGAAACCCAGCAGCATCTGATGGTATTATGAGCAGCTTGCAATTTAGCCTCAGCAGCAGGAAAATCTGCACTTGATCAGCTCTGCCATAACTGGTAAACGTCACCATGGTAAATGTGGATTTCAATGAAAGGTTTTGCAGTGCCTAGTGATAATTCTGCCAGTTCTCCCTCCTTCCCTCCTCCATCCATAAAGAGAAAGTGCAACATATGGTATTTGCATGTTATCACAAAATATGAGATACTGGGTGAAATAAATTATGTGTGAAGGGGGTTTAGCCCATAATTTCTAGTAATTTCTAAAACATGAAAATGGCTTTTGATGTAGGAGAGAGGGCCTTTCTCCTTGGGGAAAACTTCAAAACACATCCCAGGCTATATAAACATAAATGCGTTTACCTTGCTGGGCCTCCCTTCTTTTCTCCTTGGAATCTGGCTAATTGTCAATGATGTCTGTGTTCTAACAAGAGTTTTCTTTATCAGACCAGAATTATTTGAATTTGGGCTCTCTAATAGTGACATGCTGCTTTGAGTAGCAGAGCTTGTGGGAGCCTGTGAGAGGGGGAGGGAAGGAAGGTGCCTTATGTGAATCACTGTCTTGTCATGAAGAATGTCTAAAGTTAGTCCATGATCTGTTGCTCCTTCCAGGTTCTCATCAATAATGCTGAGTCCTAAAAAGATGTCTTTCTTGTCTCCACAGGACCTCTACTTGTTCTGCTTCTCCCATTAACCTTCAAAACCCTCTGCCCACGCTTGGAGATACAAGGATCAAACCCAGGTTCGAGGGCATGATGAAATCCTTGGAAAAGTCACATGTCTAGCTCTGACTGGTCCCCTGGCCGTCACTGCATTTTGGAAAATAAGTCCAGAATGGATGTAGAGATATCTACAGTCTCTGGGTAGGCAGATTCTTTACTTTTATAATAGCAAATGAAGAGCTAGAAACTGGCATTCGTGGGTATTATTGTTTCTGCAGCCATAGTACTAGATACAAGTGTTCTATTCATCCTTTATTTAAAATAAATGCCACTTACTGTGCACAGTAGTTAGTTAATAAGGACTTGTTAAGTCATGTCTACTGTAAAGTCCAAGGGACAGGTGAACAACCATGAGCATCCAGTCCAGTGTCTAGTACACAGTTAGTGCTCAGGAACTAATGGTGAACAAATAAACGAAGTGGAGTTAGACTCCTCCCTCTCTTCTGAACATGTAGAGGTAGAATAAGGTTTTTGGAATCTGGATTCTATAATTGTGTTAGAATCCAGGAAAACCTGGTCCAGTTACATATAATTAAAATGCTCATTAACTTGTGAAAAAAAGACTGAGAGACTCCACTTAGACCTATGCCGAACTCCCAATCTCTCCTCTCAGTCAGTGCTCTGAGCTGGCCAGAAATTCTAAGGACATTGTTTACCCTGCAGTGCCAGAGGCCTTGTCCCTGAGCAGTGGGATTGAGAGCAGAGGGACATGCTTTTCTGGAAAAAAGCAACATACCAATCAAATCACTAGCAATTGGCTGGCCCTTTAAAGCTTAGAAAGCCCTTTCACAGAGCTTTTTACTCTGTTAAACTGCATAAAAGCCTTGTGTGAAAAGCATCATCATCTTCATTTTATAGAAGAGGAAACTGAGGCTCAGAGAAATGAAGAGCCTTGCTTAAAGCCACAAGGCTAAGAAATAACTACCTCTAGATTGATACCCAAGATCTGGAACCAAGGAGACTGAGTCATTTTTTAGGGAGTATTTTAAAAAATCAATTAGTAAAAATGTCTTTGTCTCCTTCAGATCCCCAATTTCCTTCCCCAAGACAATTATTGTCTATAGTTTCTTCAGTATTCTTAAAGAAATGTAAGTATGTAAATAAGCACACACACACACACACACACATACACACACACACATACACGGAATAATATCATGTTCTTCTAATCATAGCTTTCTTTAAATAGCCTATAGCTGGGTGACTATTTATCTAAAACTTCCTATCACATACAGATCTACATCACTGTATTAAATTTCACAAATATAATGTATTTTACCATTTCTCCTTGATTGGACATTTTAGTTGCTTCTAGGAATTTGTCATTGCGAAGAATGCCAAAATGAATACTCATGTAAATGAAAACTATCATTCATTTTCTTATAAGATTACTGTTAACTGGACTATCCTTTGGGGCCTTGAATGATGGAAAATGCACTGGGATGAGGCATGAGTTCCAGTTCTAGGACTGCCACTCATGAGTTGTGTGACTTTGACACTCTCTGACACTCAACTTTCCCAGATGTAAAATTAGAAAATGACACTGCAGGAAGATCTCCGGAGGGAGAGCTGTGTGGTGGGCAGACCCAGCAGGACCCTGGGACTTCTGGGTTCTGGTCTCAACAAGATCTGTGATGATAAAGCCTTCAAAGTCTTAAGTCCTAAAAAGATGTCTTTCTTGTCTCCACGGGAGACATGAGTCTCAAGAAATGATCTCTGAGACTGCCTACCTTCTCCAAAAAAGTCTACTGGGGAAATAACTTCCTCCAGTCAATAGATTTGCTGGCAGCACTTTCAGAGTAATTAACACTGTAATTTGATACCACCATTGCTTCCTCATCAGCCATGCTTCCCTTCGTGTGTATATCTGCATCTCCCCTTTACAAGTCCTGTGTTTGGGTGAAGCTTGCCATCAAGTCAGAGCTTGTGGCTCAGGCCTAAATTTGTCAATATAATTCCTTAGCCTAGTCACAGTTTTCAAGTCTGGAATGGGTATAGACCAAGTCGGATCACAAGGACACAGAAGGATCTAGGAAAAGAGATTCCTTACTCTTTTGAGGAGCTTCCTCAAGGGGGAAACACATAGACCCAGGAAGTGTTTGTGGCCATCTCCCAACCACAGAGAGAGGCCAGACTTGGGATAAAGTTAACACCAGGAAAGAAGGATGGAGGGGACATTTAAGTGGTCCTTGGTGGTGTGACTGAAACACTAAAACAAACCAACCTGAGGGTCGGCCTGACTTTGCTTTTATAAGCCAGTAAGTCCTTTCATGGTTTCAGTCTTTATGGTTACATTTAAAGCACATTTTTCTGTTCATGCAATTTGAGGCATGTTAAGAGACACATAATTGGATATCACTTTAGGTATTCATGTAAGCACACAGTTTATTGATGCTTATTAGGTTCAAGCCAGTGATTATACTAAGTACTTTGTAAGGGTTACCCCCTTTAACCACCATTGCAACCCAGCAAAATAAGTACAACCAGAAAAGCTTCAGAAATTTTAAGTAACTGTCTAGGTTATGCAGCTAATCAGCAAAGGAGAAGGAATTTCATGGCTCCAAAGCTCTTGTTTAAAATGACATACCTCCTCTAGCCACAACTCAAATAAACATGCTTATCCAGTTTACCATCTTTCTCAGTAACACTGTGAAGGGTGAATCTTGTCCCGAGTGCCTTGCCCTGTCGGAACCGTCCTCCAGGTGATACCAGAGCCCTACACCAACGCTCCTCCCCACCAAGGTAAAGGGGCAGCTCGAACTAGCAGGCCACATCCCCACCTACTGAGCTGCCTGTAGTCCCACACTCACTGGATCTGTGTCCCACTCTTCTGCTGCTAGATACCCCTTGAAATTACATTATTAATGGGTAAACATATTTTCATGTTTGCATTTTACCAGAAACTTCTGAAGTCTTCACCCAAAAGAGAGACTAATGGAGGACAATGCAGGCACCAGGTAGATGGAAGATGAGAAGGTAAGATTTTCAAATAGTTTTCTTTGGGTGATAACATGTACCACTGGCAAGATTATAATAACATCAAGCTCACATTTTATTAACTGAAAATGGATAAGTTCATTCAAAGTCTGGTAGAAAAAAAAACAACTCAAGAAGAAAACAGCTAGTCTAAAAAGATAAGAAATAATTACTAAGAGAATCACATTTCTTGCAATAAAATGTCAGAAGGAATGAATCCTTTTTTAGGCATGAATGTGCAAGACTATTTATAAACAAACATGTGCACATACATTTATATAGCACATACAATATATCTTAGCATCCTTTTTCCTGTTCACTTGATTAATTCATAGACACAGCTCAGATCAGCCATTGCTGTCCATTCCTTTGTTGTCATCTTTTCACAGTTTAAATACTTCTAGATTAAGTTCTTCCATAAAAGATTCTCATTACTGTCTTCTGTTTATATAAACCAAAGGAAGGAAGGAAGGCAAGGAGAGAGGGTAGGAGGAATGGGGAAGAAAGAGAAAAGAAAAAACTCTAGTTAACATCAAAAATAACTTACGCAGACTTTCAGTCTAAAAATGAAAACTGCAGTTACATTTATTAATTCTCTTTTCTGCCATAATTTATACTGCAGTCTTTTATTATGTTGATTACTAGGAAGAAATAAAAGGACCTCACCAATAATTAATTAATTGTGCAATTAAAATCACACACCTGAATCTTCCACAAATGTTTAAATAAATCATTTTTAAGAGAATTAGTATGTAGTTGCTGTCCCAGATGTTTCAAAGGCAAACAGATGTGTTAATTTGCATACTTTAGGACTTGAACTATACTTAAGTCTCTTCCTTATAATTTTTCCTTTTATTTCCAACTCTAAACTCCTCGGGTAAAAAAAGGTCAAAACCTGGCACAGTAACAACAATTAATGTCAGAAGAAAAAATAAATACATGTTTTGTGAATCAATAATTATGTTTAACTATAAGTAGACTATGTATTATTTGCACAAATTGGGAAAACAAAGCAGAGTAAAATTTAGAATAAAAACAACATACAAAAGTAAAAGTAAACATGCATTTAAAAATATCCCAAAACAGCCTTGACATATATCCTCTCAGGAACTGTCACAGTCCCTCTGTGAGGAGCATGCATTTATTATTCCTATTTACAATGAAGGAAATAAAGACTGGGAGAAGGATTAAATTTTCAGAGCCAGGGAGTTGCAGAAGTAGGTAATACCAGAGCCTAAAAATTCCAAATCCCAGGTGCCTTCTTTTCCCTACACAATCCATTCTCCCTGGAAGTGAGGATTTTGATAAGTCAGAAAATAGCCTAAGAAAGAGAAGTCAAGGAAGACAGGAGTGGAAAGAGTCTGTAGGAAATTATCTAATGAGTCTATGGAAACCCAGAGAACATGTGTTTAGAGTAACAGGGGAAGGATGAAAAGCTATGAAGCTTTGAAATAAAAATTTATTTTCTGGCGAAACAAACTGAAACTGCCCTCCTTTAGCAAAATGTGTTTGGTGACATGATGGAGTGAAGAAATTCTGGCAGAGAGATATGAAGAGTACTGAGGTTCTGGGAGCCATAGAAGAGAGGCTGTGGACTTAGAGCAGGACAGAAAGGGCCATTTCCTCCCAGCATCATCTCATTAAGAGTAAGAACAGCAACGTTGCCAGCAGAACAGAAGTTGCCTAACAAGCATTAGGCATGAGACACGATCTATGTGAAAGCCCAGCGGCCTCTGCGCAGTTTACTTTTTCATTAGGCACAAGGGCCCACCCCAGCACACCTCCAGAGAGAAAGGAAAGCACATTCCACATGACATTCTTATACCAGAATTGCCACACAAATACAAGGGTCAATAGACTTGAGAACTCACCCTCAGAGGCTGCCAGGAGACTTCTTTTTCAAAAAGCCTTGGGTCCAAATTCTAAGTCAAACTTTGCTTGTAGATTGAGAAAATATTTAAAGCCATGACTCCTACTGTCTTGTACTTCAAAAGAGCAAAGAAATAAGTGGGAAATCCAATCAGAAAATCTAAAGGGGGAAACCACATTTGAACAAAGAATACTTTCTTTCAGATAGTTATAAATGCTCTCAGATATTTACTCCATCCGTGTAACTCACCTCCAGCAAAGAAAAAATGGTCTGTTATTACAGACATGATGATCATTTTTAAAATACGGTAATCAAGGGGTCCAGTGATCTGGCCAAAGTCACATAGGAATTAATGGGCCAAGAAAGTAGTAGAGAAGTGAAACCATGTCTTCTGATTCTCCTGCCTGGGAGCGCAGCCACTACCACTCAGCCTGTCAGCAAGAAGAATTAAGGGTCAAAGAGAAATGCACCTCACCCACAGAAATGGAAATTCCAAGTGTACCCCCAGATAAGTGGGGGCCCAGAAAAGAACACAGAGAAGTGGCCCACACAGCCCAGGCATTTTCACTTTCGTGCTGAATTTTCCTTGATAATTGCAAGGCAATTCAGAAGTCCCCACCCTGATTTATGAATTACTTTAATAGAATTCCCCATTCGCTAAGGTCTGTGAACTTCATGGCATCATGGCAACTACGATTGGCAGGAGTATTCTGTAAAGTCCCTCTCATTCCTCTCTGATGACCTCCAGTTTGCAAGGTATACAGCATTTTGGTTTAAAGGCCGCAATTTCCAAATGCTCTCATTTTTGGCAATTTTCACTAGGTCAACTGTGAGTTCCAGTTTAGAATGCCAGAAAGCCTTTTTTTTTTTTTTTTTTTGTATGGTCAGAAACCAGTATAAAATTGGGAGTGGGAATGGCCGAAAACCTTTCATAGATGACATTAAGGGTAGGTATTAGCTCTCCTTTAAATAAAAATACTCATCGCAGAACAATTACACAAACACCAACAGAGACTTGGAATTCTCTAAGAACATAAGGATCAAGAAACCAGAGCCTGTAGAGATTTCACTCGTATGTATAGCCACAATATTGTTGCTGAAGAAAAGGAAAGTATTTACAGTGAAGACAAGGAGGCCAAGACGGAAGGACGTGCAGGCCTTGATAAGTTATTTGAAAAAGCAAAAAAGCCCTAAACATTTAAAGAGAATAATAAAAGATTTTGTGAGACTCAAAGGGAGAGCAAATTCTGTAGCTAGCGATGGAGTTTTTGAGTATTGGCAAACGCAAACCTCCGGAGAACAGGGCAGCCTCTCGGGGAGCCTCGGGGCTGCCTTTCCACCGGCCCCCTGACGGCTTCCTTTAAGCTCTGAGGATTCACTGGCAACGCAGCTTACTTTGGCAGCACCACACACGTGTTGCTTAGAGATGGTCTCAAACGTGGAGCGAATGAGTAAAGCAAGGAGAGAGTTAATCCAGCCAGGAGAACTGAATGCAGAGCTGAGACGATCCTAAGTGACTTGGACTACAGAAAAGGAGAGAAGGAGATGGGGGCTTTCCCCTGCTGAGCAGGGTCTCACCTTGAACCAGGGTCGGGGAGCTGTTGCAGGTACAGTCTCCCAGGCACCAAGCTCAGAGGCCCCGGGCTAGGTTCAGTTCTTCGCTGTTGCCATCTTGAAACCCTTAATAATCTTTGAACATGTGGCCTCGCATTTTCATTTTGTACTGAGCCCTGCAAGTCATGGAGCCAGTCCTGGTCTCCTAACAAAGCAGCACATGGTATCTGGGCTTTCAGATAACATCCAAAACTGGGGACTTCCGACTCCTAACTTACCAGCAGGCACAAAGAAATATGGAGAGTCGAGGTAGATAATTTTGACAAAGTGAGAATTTTGAAGAGATGGCATATATTTTTTCTTCCTGGTAAAAGCTCGAAGCAGGATTTAGTTTCTATTCTTTACTGGCATAATATTTTTTTTCAAAAGTCATTCAGGCTGTGGTTTGACCTGGCGCAGTTTAAGAAACTGTAATCACCAGACCAACGAGAGAAAAAATGCCCCATCAACTCAGCCCAATTCAAAGTGCATTAGTCTTCCTGGGAGGGGAACCTTTCTTAGGCTTTGTTTTAGAAGGGGCCTACGGAGTTCTTTGTGTTTGAGAAAAACAGCACTGAACTGGTCGGCTACCTGGCAGGGTGAATATTTCATGTTTAAGGAGGTATTCTGAGAGGTCGGCCTGGAGATGCAGAAGGACAGAATCATTTCTGGGTTGCTTTGGATTCAGATCCTATTTAATTCAGATCCTTGCCTCGGCAACCTTCCTGCAGGGTCCTCCCCAAAGAGCGCACTGCTTCTGTAGCACAGAAGGTCCATATAAAAATATTACGTTTCAATAAATAAGTACTATAATTAAGAGTAATCTTTTCCATATCCCGAATTCAGCACTAAAATTAAACAAGCCCGCACATATTCCAGAGACAATAACTGAAGGGGCGGGGGTTTGAGGAAACAGATGAAAACAATATAAAGACATGCAAAACTGCTATTAGCTTGGGATAGATAAAAGAATTTCTAAATTATAGCTTTTGGTAATGTTTAAGTTGAGAGTCTAGTAATCTGGGTGCAAATTGTACTTTGGAGCATTTGTTCTTTGTAAAAGAAAACAGGTTAAGGGAAAAAAAAATAGAGCTGCTAAGCCCACCACCAGAAAACAAGTCTTCAGGGAGGGGCTTCAGCCCTTTGAACCATATATAGAACTTATCACCACAAGTCTTCAAAGCTTGGACACTGAGCTAAGGCCTGCTTGTTGATTTTTAGATCTGGGAGTGAGAACCTAGAAATCACTCACTTCATAAACCTTTTCTCAAGTAGGAGAGGTCATTGGTGGAAGGGTACCTTCTGAGAAGCCCTCAGAGCACAAGAGGAGATGAGGGACAGTGAGGAGGGCTATTCGGTCAGCACCTTCATGGTGCACTTCTCCAAGGTGGCCACCCAGCTGGCCAGCTCGCCTCCACAGGGCCCATAAAGGGTGGGACTTACCCAAAGTCACACAGCTCGATAGAGGTGGGTGTGGGACTCCCACTCAGGCCTCCAAACCCAGCCGGGTCCTTCCTGCTGGGGAGGGGGCAGGAGTGTACCAGTGCACGCAGTCCCCGCCAAGCAGGGGCCACCCAACCTGCCAAAGCCCAGGCTGAGCCATCCTTTCTCTGTGAAGCCCTGAGGATCCAGAGTAAAGATATTCCAGGAATGTAGGTCCACATACTGATGAAAACATCCTTAGGAATTGCCCTTGCCCTCCCTGAGTCACTGTGGTGGGAGCCCAGACATCTCTGCACTGTGCTTTCTCACTGATCGCTTCTGTCCCCAAACATCACACACACACATTCACTATGTTTTGATGTAACCAGAGCCTTTTTAACTGAGGAAATATTCCATGAAAATGTAATTTTAATCTTATTTTGAAAATCCCAAATGTTCATATATGTGGGTTTCTGAGGAGCTGAACTGCTGTAACCCAGCAGTTCTCAAACTTGAGAGTCCATCAGAATATCCTGGAGGTTTGTTAAACAGATTCTGGACCCCATCCCTAGAGATTCTGATTGAGATGGTCTCAGGTGGGACCCAAGAGTTGGCATTTCTGACAAGTTCCCAAATGATGCTGAAGTTCCAAGGACCGCACTTGGACTTTACTGTCAATAGTGTCTGAAGGAATCTCTGCTCCATTAGCCACATCTTCACAGTGTTGCAAGGCTTAACACCCACTTCCAAAGAGACAATGTCTGTCATCTCAGTGCCATGCTAGAGCTGTCATCAACATGAAATATAAAGAAGAAGGCTTGTGAATACCCTCAACGTCTGCCTTCCTGTGATATCTTCTGCCCAGGCTCTTGTTCTCTGCCCGCAAGATGATCTGAATGGGGACTCGGTCCAGGGCTCCAAAAGGTCCCCTCTCCCGGTAGAACGCACAGTTAAGGAGCTGGGCATGATATGGTGGCCGTATGAATGTGGACAAGGCCAAGAATGTTGACAGGATAATTCAGGAAGACAATGTAACCATGCTCAAGTGAAAGAGGATGACATTGTCTTGAAGTTTCCAAGACATAGTCTGGAATCTCAGGTTCAAGTCCATGTCCCTTTGCTAGGCAGGGGGCAGTAAAACTTTTCACTGGAAGAGGAAAACTAAAGGCAAAATCCTCTTCTTTAGAAGCGGTAAAGCTGGTATTGATTAACATTTAAAGAGGCAGTACTTTTTTATATACCAATAACTTTTATTATTTTAACAGACAGATTTCTCCTTCCAGTTATGTTTTCTGTGAAAATAAGATAATTGGTTTCAGAGAAATGTTATTTACAAATTAGGTTATTTTCTCATTTGTATTTTAATTTCTTGCTTAATTCTGGTCAAAAATCTTGTGAGCTATGCATTTGAATTTATAATTAAATAACCAAATAATAATAGGACATTACTAATATGCTGGTGATAAAAAATGAACATTGTAGAAAAATGCATAGGAACAAAGCTCTGTAAGGAAAATAAGGAAATAAAGGTTAATTTGAAGTTGAAATTTGGCCCTTAATTTTCCATTATTACACTCTTAATTCACTTCCAAAACTGTCTAATTATATGCTAAGCACTAGGGGAAAACCAATAAATTAATAAGCATGAAAGAACCTCCCAGATGTTAAAACATGGGTGGAAATTGCATTCTAATTATTTAACAAAAGCCTGAGATAATGTCAGTGCCCTCAAAATAGTTTGAAATACCCCAGCCACTTGGGTCAGCCTTCTTGTAACATGAGCATCGTTTCTATAACTCACTGCCAAGAGCCATCAGGTTAAAACACTATTTAAACCATTTCAGATGCTCAAAGCATCTCAAGATAGCCCACACTGATGGGACACATTAAATAAGTCCAGTACCCCATTCTGTGGGAGCCCATCCCAAACGTGAGCCTAGCTTTCATGGCCCCAACCCTGATTCCTTGGCTGTAGATTCAACAATTCCAGTCATATTAGCAGGGTTCTCCAGAGAAGCAGAACCAATAGGAGATTATATATTACATATACTATTTTACATATATTGTCTATTATATTTATACTGTATAGTCATATATTTAAATATATTATGTATTTAAAGAGAGAGTTGGAGAGAAAGATTAATTTTAAGCATTTGGTTCATCCATCCTTCCAAAGGCAAGGCATGGGGAAGAGAGAAGACAGCAGATGAGGGGAAGTGTCAAGCCATTAGGGCCAGAGTCCAGGGCACCTGTGGGGCAGAGGACCCAGGGGCCCACCATGGAGAGTCACGAATGCCATGGGAATACTGTCATCTCACCCTATCGACAAAGAAGAGCAATTGAAGGATTTTACACAGGGAAGTACGCAATCCCCACATGACAGTCAGAAAGATAATTAAGGCCTTGGGTGGAAGGGACAAAATGTTCTACTTCCAGAGGCTTCCAGTCCCAAATATAAAGGCAAATACAGAAGAAAGTACATGGCAGGACATTTCTTTGTTGGACTGCTGGATTTTAAAGATTTTACCATTGGCAGGAGAAGGTACAATGCTTTTACAGTAAAAGAAATAAACTGAGTCATGGACTTAAGAATAGGGTGGAACTTCTCAAGTAAGACCACCCGGCCCAGGTTTTACTTTGACTGGCATGTTGTATAGCTAGTATAATGCAGTCAAGGCAGCTAAGGCTTGGAAACTGAAGCGATTGGTCCACATAATAGAGAGTAAATATGGTTAGAATCATGTTATCTTCTGCTGCACCCAGAGACCTCTGTCCACTGTGGGCCTTTGCTGTGGGGGGATGGCAAGTGGAGATAGCAAAATGGACCACTGGTTTCTCACTTCAGATCTTCCAGGAAAGAAAAAGTATACTCAGTTTCTATGCACAGGCATGTCAACAATGATCTCATACAGAGATTTTTTCTTTTATTCTCCATTTTAAAATAAAAGCAGTATGAGGTACTTAATAGCCTATACTTGTACAAAAAAGTTTAGAGCTTTATTTTAAGAAGAGAAACATTTTAAGAGATTGCTCCTATTTTCTCATAGATATCTAAGAAACATCAGATTTTTGCAAATGCTTTGGCTAATTCCAGAATGTCAGGAAATACAAAGACACTGATTTCCAAAGGAATGAGCCTTGAGCCATTTTTCCGGCCCTCTCATATTCTAGCACTCTACCTTGTAACTGGTAAGTCAAAACAGATCAGATTTGGCCAGCAGATGAGAAGGGAAGCATTCTTACATGAAAAGAGGGGAGGAGGAGTCTGAGATAAGAATGAGTGTGAAAGAACTAATGCAATCGAGATGGACAAAGGTGATCACTTGTCAGGTAGGGAGATGAGACCGTATGTAACAACATGCAGGTGTTTTGTTTTCACTGTTTAATAATAAGTACAGCTAATATTTATCACACGCCAGCCATTGTTTTCAGATTTTAACCCGTATTAACTCACAAGATATAACAACCCAGTGAGTCCCCACTTTACAGATGAGAACATTGGGGCACAAAGAGACTAAGCAATTTGTCAGCTATCATATAACTAGGAGTTGAACCCAGAGAATTTGGCTTTTAAACTGACACTAGGAGGAATTGCATTTAGCTGTATTTTGTTCTTGTCAATTTTATTAATAGCAGATTTAAACAGGATTTTAAAATCATTTGTTCTGAGTTGGAAACACATGCCTTGTCCTTAATTCACACCTTGGGGGATTTTACTTTTAATTTATTGGTTGTGCTTCCCTGTGGCCCATATTATTTTCAAAAGTATTATTGGAATATGTAAAATAATTTATGAATACTGGCTTATGGATAAACAACTGCTTAACTTGGTCAAACTCAGATCATTTTAAGGCTGAAGCATCTTTCATATGAAAACTTTACTTATTTTATATGTAAGAATTTGGCTTTATTTTTGCTGAACTCCAGGACTTAGAAATAGACATATTTATTTAGTTTGACCTAGATCTACCATGCCATGCTTGGTCTATTCTTCTTAGTTTATTGTATCTCTTAATCTTCTACACATGCAAACTAAAGCTTCAGTGATGAGGGCATTGGAAATATCTAAACAAACAATAAATTATGGCTACAAGATTCCCTATAAATGTAATGCTTAATGAAAAAATGCTTAGAAACACAATGTTGGAATGATTAGATCTTTATGAAGTCACCAAGTTATAAATTTCTAGTGCTTGCCATAACTGGTAATATTTTTTTTCTTATTTCCTGAAATATTTGTGATTAGTATTTTATACATGATAAAACTTAATTCCTTGTTTGGGGAACCAAATGTGATTCAATATTAGATGGTTCAAATAAACTTGGAACACACGATGTTTTACTCCTAATCCTAATTCAAACTACTATTCATGGGTGTTCTCTTTTCCTTGTATTGTCCAAAGAATTTAGTCATTCACAAGTATATAAAAAGTACCTGCTATGCTTTAGGGACTGAGGAAAGGATGGTTAATCAGAAAAACATAGTCACTGTCCACATGGAGCTGACAATTTCCTTAACATTGTCCTTAGGTGGAAAATCGTAAGTTCTCCTTAAGTGAGGGGAACTTTAGTTCATTTTCTCAAATCAAATACCCTATTTCACAGTGTTTTCCAAGTTTAATTTAATGGGTAAATATTTTTGTAAAGAGAATTTTTAAAACCAAACTCATTACCAGTCTACTCAAATACTGCTTTGAAGGTTTTTTTTACTAATATCAAACATAAATTTCACACTTATCCTATCATAAAGCATCATTTTTTAGACAATGACTGTAGATCCCACTCAACCTCACTAAGCCAGAATTGGCTGCCTTAGATAAACACCCTTTCAGAGTTAGAAAGGTCTCAGACAAGCCTGCTCTCCACACTGCCCTTTCCTGAGGTCTGACCTTCCTCATTTTTCCTCCTCTCAACTTCAAGAACCAAAACTGAAGAGTATGCATTATACTCACATGAAATTCTAGAAATTCCGTGAATTGATCCTCTGCACCCCTTTCTAGAATCTCTGATGTCAACAGAACAACAGATTACATACATTTGTGTAAGAGAAATCAAGAGGATTAGCAATTATTACAAGATAGAAAACCACGATTACGTCCAAAGACCAAGATGATTCAGAAAGACACCAACCTGAGACAACAGCCAGAACCTTTGCCAAGGCAAAGGTGGCACCTATGTGGTAGGATTTGTTTTCCAGTTTGAATGGTCCTCATTTCTTTGTAGTTCTCAAGGTAATGAAGAATAACTTCTCCAGGTGTGACATACATTTTCCTAATAATAAAAATAATAATGTTTCTTAAAGATAACTTACAAAGTCCAGAAAGAACTTAATGAAGAAAAACAAAATTCCACACAATCCACCTGGGAAATACCTACTTTCACCTTTAAGTCACTGTATAGTTGGTTTTATACTGATTGTACAGTGTATCCAGCTCTTTTTACTTCACAATATATTGGGAATATATTACTACTTTTTAAAAAATTAAAATTATCTTTCATGACTTTATAATGCTTTATTGAACAGATACATTACTAATTTATTTATTTTCTTTTTTCTATATATTTAGATGGCTTCTATTATTTTGCTATCATGTTACAATGAACACTTTGCATTAAGAATAACCTCTATGGATATTTAAAGGACTCAATAATTATAAATCAAAATCAAATAAAATATTTAAAGACACTTGACAGATATCTCTGCAGATTGTGAATGACAAATTATCCTTGGTTTCCCAATTTTATGGTTTTTTTTACATAACCAACTGATTTTAAAACACCTAGATTTGTTAGTATATCTACCTTTCATGTTATCTAATTTCAAATCTATTTGTTTCAACCTTCAGGTTTATTTCATAAATTCTTAAAGGAACTTGGAAGTTTTTGCTTCTTTAATGGAATATGTATTAGTAATGTTTGCTGCATGACAAATTACCCTAAAACTTAGCTTAAAGAAATATTTAAAATGTCACAGGATATATACTACCTTTCCATTAATAAAAAATTCCTGGAAGATTATAAACAAGCAACACATTAACAAGAGGTACATTTATAAGAACTAAAATGACCAAGTGAAGAAAGTATATGATGATCCAGTGGTGGGGAGAACACTGACCCAGAGGAAGAGGAGGTGGAAATGTGCACAAGAAGGCTTGCAGGGGATAGAAGAGACTGGCGAGGTCTTATTTTTTTAATCTGGGGTGCTGAGTGTATCAGTGTTCACCTTATTTTTTTAAATCTATGTAAATGCCTTTACACTTGTCTACAGATATATTTCAAGATAAAGTAACTAAAAAACACATCAAACAAAGCTAGGGTTCATTCCTAGGTCTAACTACATTGTAAAATGACCAAATGAAATGCTAAACTACTTAGGTGTTGGAATGGTATCTGAATGGATGATGTATCCCTCGTCCCAGTTCCTGTGGACATGCCTACTCTTACAACTCTCAAGGCTCCCGTGAGGTTTTAATCACTCCACTGTCCCCTGCTGATGAAATACCCTCATCCTCTACCACGTGCCTCTCCTGTAAAGACCAACAGAAAACTAGGGCCTGTTTTTTAGGGCATCTACCATAAGCTAGCCACTCATCAAAGTTCATAGATTCATTAACTCATTGGATCCTCACAACCATTCTCTGTGTTAGATGTTACTATGATACCCATTGTACAGATGAGAGAATAGACCCCATGAAAATTGTTCTCAACAGTTACACAGCTTGTAAGATGCCGAACCAGGATTTAAACCCAGGCATTCTGGCTCCAGAGCCTATGATCATAATCACTTGTACTGCCTCCCATGAAATGTTATGCAAAGAGTAAGGGCAGACTAGGAAAAAACTGGCTCCTTTCCTGATGAAAAATTCCATCAAATATAGAAACTTCAATGGTATTCTGAAGAATTTTCATTAACAGATTTTCTTAAGGTGTCAGGGAAATGTAACATGGAATACATGTAGTAGGAAAAAATATGATGGCTTCATCTTAGAGACAGTAAGAACAATATAATTGCACTTGAGTTTCTAATTTTGTTACAAGTTCACTGTCTTTATCATCTTACACTAACAAGAGTTAAGTCAATTAGTTAGCATTATAGGCATTTGATTCACATTTACTTTAAGTCTCTTTTTAGGAGTAAGAAATGATATTTTCTATATTAATATAAATTTAGGGGGATTCCCACTATATGTGAGGCCCTAGAACAAAAGATGCAAAGTTGAAAAGACAGTCTCTGCCCACAGGTGTCCACAGATTAGTGGTAGAAAAATAATTATAGTGCATACAATTACCATTCAACTTGCTAGGCTCTAAAATAAAGGGATATACTCTAGAAGTAACTGATTCAATTTATGCTGCCAAAAAATAGGTGACTTCTTAACTAAGCCATGCAAGATAAGTGCACCTCACAAGATGGAAATGGGAAGGCAGGTCATTCCTGGTAGAGGGCACAGCGCACTCAAAAGTCTGGAGGCATAAAGGAATATCACATGTATAATTTTTTCCTGCCAGAATGCAAAGTGCTTAGGGGAACGTGGTGGGAAATGACCTCAGAAAGGCCAGTTGGCAGTAGTTTATTAAGGCCTTTGACTGACTCAAAAAACCTTAATGATTTTCAAGAAGGAGAGTATCATGTTTATCTTATAATGATAACTCTGGTGAAGACAGGAGGTTGCATTACAGGAAGGAGAGACAGGCTACAGAGAAACCACACTGAAGGCTATGTTAACAGTTGAGCCAAGCAAAACCAAGAATTTCAGCTAAGCTACCTTATAAAATAAATGATACTTCAGACCCCATTTTACAGATGAGAAAATTAAGGCACCAAGGAGTAAAGTAACTTATCAAAGGCTGCAGATCTGGTCAGTAGGAGCCAGGATTCCAACCCAGATGATGGGGCTATAGTGCCCTTGACACACTGCTGGCTGACAGTCAAGACTGGTGAGATAGGAGAGAGTCAAGGCAGGCAGAGAGAGCATAGAGGACTACTTAGCTTGAACTATGGAATGGAGTGGAATGCAAGGTGCTCCCAGAAAACCACACATGGACCATGGAGGAGAAGCAGGTCAAGTAAGGAATTAATGAGTTCAGTCTCAGACATGTGGACCAGGGGGTCCGAGAGTGCACCCAAGAAGCCAGGACTACTGAAAATGCCAAGACAAGGCTTCAGGAGAGGTGTTGGCTGTTGGAAATCAACTCTGGCGTATCACTACTAATCAGACACCCTTCCACCCAAGACCCCCACCTGAAGACACAGAACTTGAGGCCATTCTCGAGAGGCAGCTCAGAAGAGGAAGCTCTAAGGTCAGACCCATGTTCACATTGCAGGCTAAGATGTGTGTTCCAGGATAAATTCCTGCACTTTTCAAATCAGTTTCTTCATTTATAAGTGGAAATGGTAATACTTCATTTGCCATATTGTTGATTAAAATGACTATATACCTAAAGCACCTAATACATTGCTTTCCAAAAGTTCTCAATAAATGGTGGTAATTATTATGATTATTGAACAGATTTGTCAAAGGTGAGGCCAGGGTGTGGGAAATGCTCTGGGCTGCCAGCCCAGTTACTCTCCTGGCAATTTTTCCCACAAAACTCTCTTACCTACATGGAATTTTCACTGATCTTCCAGCCCAAGAAAAGAAGCTCTTTTGAGGGACATGAATCAGCCCTTGTTAAAAATAAAAATAAAAATCAGATCTCTATTGGCCAAAAGAAAAACCTGGAGAAATCAGATAAACATGGTATTTACGTATACGTGATAAAAATATAAAATATTGATTGAAAACAAATCAAGTGCCACATTTTTCTAGTGTTTTAAATGACTAAGGCAAATTCGTGGTGTAGTTTATTGCATCTAAAGAAGTATCAGGACAGAAGAGTGATGGAAAGTATGTCCTCAGCTAGGGTCACCTTGCTTACGATTGTCCATTGTGACAAATATCTGTGTGTGCAAGGGGGCACATCTCCCAAAAAGGATGGTCTTTCAGGAGTCACCGACAATTCTGAGATCTAAAACCCAACAGAAAAGACTTGGACTGGGGAGTAAAGTGGAGACCTTGAATGTTGAAGGATATGTAGCTGTTTATCACTTTGTCATTCCCAGCTCCTTTAGACATGTTTTTCTTTGAGATTCAATGTGACTAACGACATGGTTACTTAGTAGAAGAACTTGGGTTTGAAAAATTCTAGTTGAGAAAAATTTCTGATAAAATGACTCCAATTCACATCACACACACACACACACACACACACATACACATATACCATATACACAAAGTTCAAGTCACAAACAAATACACTTCAGAGGAGAAAAAGACATTGGAAATAAATGAAATTTATTACTTAATTTGATTGTCTCTGAGATAATATGTTCAGTAAGGATGTGAGTATAAGCAACATGGAAAATGTTCTTTAAAAAAAACAGAGGATGCCGTGCCAACCTCATCCATTAGAAATAAGGAGAGATGTTTTGAGACAAAAATCTTTTTTCCTTCCCCATTAAGGAGTCCTGGCCTTTGCAGTTCTCCTCTGAACATGGCTGTGGAGTCAGTTTCTGCCAGTTCTCGCTCCTTCCATACCCCACCCCTATCGAGCTTATCTGAATATATAAGCCTGCCCTTTGCTCAGATTTATGGGTTGGGCCAGGGTTGCGTGTATTTACAGTGTTCTGACCTGAAGACCCCAGGCTGAAGGAGAAAAGGAGGAAACCGGGCCCATTCCATAAACAGAGACAGATATGAGGGGGAGGTAAAAGGCTTTGCTAGCACTTAACATTTTTAACTATTTGGCCAAGCTTAAGAATCAGCGATTAGATTAGAGTAAAAGAAAAACGAGAGACAGGGGTGCAGACTTGGAGGGGAGTAAACTATGTATTTCTGCTTTAGTCTAGTCACTCGGAGGTTCTAGGTTGGGGGGTGGGAGTGAGGTTAAATGTAATGTGGAAGGTCCAGAGGAAAATTGATGTCAAATACAGAGGGAGCCATAAAATGCATTGGGAAGGCTGAGGGTCTACAAAGATGAGGATATAAACAACATTTAATAAGTTGGAAATTTTTTCCAACCACAAGTTGTGCTCCTTGTGTGAAGCAAGACTACTTGCTTTTTAAAAAAACGAAAGAACTTAGTAGAAGACCTTGGGTTTGAAAAATTCTACTGAGAAAAATTTCTGATAAAATGACTCCAATTCACACCACACACACACACACACACACACACACACACACACACCATATACACAAAGTTCATGTCACAAACAAATACACTCAAGAGGAGCAAAAAACATTGGAAAACAAGTTATAGAAGAAAAATCTTCTGCTCCATACTTAAATGAGAACACATCACCAAGATGACCAAAATCCAATCAATTTTTTTTTTCAGGGCCTGGTGGCCCCTTGAAAGCAATTCCATTTTCAAATAGAGTTGCTTGGTAAATGGGTCACCCCTAAGCAAAGCAAGTGGTGGGTGCACCAGTTCAAATGGGAAGTAAAGAACAGTTGAATCTTGAGCAGTGCTTGGCACCCTGGCAGGAGTGAGACTCCTCCTTCCCCAGAACCACAGCTTTGTGCATGGGCAAAATGTGAAGAAACACCATTCTGTTTGGCCTGTTCTCAAATGATCTACTCAACTGGGAAGACTTGAGTTCATGTGGAAAACTAACCTGCCAATTGACTAAGTTAAAAATAAGTAAAGGCTACAATATTCACTGGAGACCTCAAAAGCCAAGCAACTGGGACAACATAGTAAGTGACTCGCACACAAGTCAATTTGCATTGTAATAGCGCAAAGGACTGTGATAGAGATGATTTAAGCTGAGACTGGAGAACTTGTGCAATAGCATCGAATTGTTCCTTTTTGCTCCTTTTAGTACAAAGCAATCATATTCCCATGATGTTACCTGCTAAAGCATCTGCTGGAATAATAATATTGTTTGATTGGAGTTTTTTGTTTTAACTAAGATGTGTTCTGGGTAATGAAGAGTGTTATTATTACAGCCCATTTTACATGGGTTTATGTGACTTGGATTGAATTATCACTAATAACTACATGAGAAAATGCATGGCTTTAGCACTGTGTGTGGCACTTCATAAATGTTAACTTGTTTATTGGTATTATATTGTTATTAAAGCCATTAGTCAGAAATGAAAAGTGAAATTAATTCTATACCTGAACTTTGAAAAAAACTATAATACAAAATGCACTTAAAGGTATTTTCTTCTGCATTTTATGTTTCAAATTAAACATAAAATTCAAAGCAGTAGAGCTAAAGAAGCTATTTAATCATTACATGGGTGCAAGCTGACTAACAGTGAAAACTTGGGCAAAAAATGATGAGTGGGAGAGGGTCACCCTAATAAGGTTGTATTTCTAGAATAAAATGAAATATACGACATCCTAAGAAACTAATTTTTTGTCGCTATTATTTTTTAACTTTACTCAAGAACAAAACTTCTCCTTTGTATATAATGGATGCACAAAACAGATGCAACTGTGTGAGAAGTTTGTGGGAGGAATTTGGAGGCTATTACATTGGAGCTAGAATGCTTTCCTTGTCATTTCTGTTGAGATCCATTTGCCGGTGAGATCATTTTTTTTCTCTAATATGGTGTGGATCGTAGCAACAGTGGGTTCAGATGTAACTATTTAGGAGCAGAGGCCTAGCTCAGTATGCCAGAAAAAAAAAATAAAAAAACACGCACCACAAAGAACATTGAGATGAATGGCTCTATTTTATGAGCCATAAAAGTTTTATTCATCTTGACACTGAAACAGGTTTAGGCAGTGAGTTGACACGCCTTAAATAAATAAGTGGAATTAATTCCCCAGCCCTTGAAACAATAGCAGCATGCATGTAGCACAGAGAAATGCCCCATTGTTTCCCGTGGCTGCCTGATATTGATATTATTTGTGTTTTTCTGTGCCGCTGCCTCAGGGGCCTGGTTGATCCACTTCAGATTCATCCCCTGTTTTATTAGAGGTTGAAAAAGGTTCAAGACCTGTTTGTACCACAGCTCCCACCGACAGCTAAGGAACCAGTTTGGCGTCTGGTTTGTCTGTTGTTTTACTGCTGACCTTCAAATCAACTTTAACCCCTGACCTCTGGAGGCATCTATCATGACAAGAGGCTGTTTAACACAAATGGTGCCCATTTATAGGGGAAGAGACTCCGAAGATTTCCTTTTTATGAAGAATTTAGGTTTTCACCCCTCTTTTCTCAGTCACCACAGGTGAAATCCCTCTTAGCAGCTGGCTTATGAAATAATGTGAAGGGAGGCCTTAATGAACAGAAAGCACCCTCAGCTGGAGATAAATATATGCAAATGAGATGCACAAACAAAGGAGCCTGGACAGAGAAATATCTGCAATTCCAGCAAAATGCTGCCTGCAGCTCGAAGATGAACAGCTTTGATAAAATGGTAACAAAAAGCACCTTTTTATCCTCCAGCGTGTTTTACATTGCAATAGACCATTGTCATTGCAACCCAGTGGAGCATGCAGAGGCTTTCTGCACTGGTTCAGAAAACTGTTTAAACATTTGTTTTAAGGCATTCATGAAATATAATCAATGGACTGCTTCTGTGCTGTTGTTGTGATTTTTTTTTTTTTTTCCTGAGTGTGTTTCAGATGTTACTGTAAGTTTTTTTTTTTTTACCTGTTGGTCTTTTCATGGTCTCACGTTGCTGTCTGGCTGTGCTATTTCACATTTTGGTGGCAGTTTCTTGCACAGGCTAGAATGATTTTTTTTTCTCATTTCAATGGAAAGAGATTTCAAGGTAATAACTAGTAAGAATCAGCTCTGAGGAAGGGCTTGAACCATCCGAGAGCAGCGCCCGAACTACTCGTTTTAATGATGGCAATCAAGGGTGTAGAACTCATTCAGAGACGGGCATGGAACATGCTGATTTTAATACGCTTTAAAAAGGCAATCTCTAACTTTTAAAAGTCTCTTTTTAATTTAATCGTCCTTGGTTCATATGATGCCAAAACAAACAAAACCATTAAAATATGTTTCCAATATGTATCTGCAGCGTTATTTGATGGTGTTCTAAATTAGCATTGTGTTGGTAAAATATTGATTTTTATGAGCTTTCCAAATGGGAAAGCTAAAATCATCAACCTATTTGGGGAGAAAAAAACAAAACAAAACATTTTTCTCTGAAAAGGAATTTAGTCCTAGTTCCCAGATCTTGCCTGAGAGAGGCTGGACCCCTGACATGGAAACTGCTGCATTTGAGCTTATGTCGTATGTTTAGGTTGATAATCGAAGCCGTTAAGGTGAGAGAAGAAACACTCTACACTTCACGTGTCAAAATACTATTGTTCTAAAAGCTCAGCAATATTTGGTTCTTTCATTTATAATAGGATCCTAGCATTCTGCAGTACAGATACACAAGGATCTTTACATTTCCTTTACCTAAACTGTTTCATCTTGGTGGCTTACATCGGAGTGCAGACGTTTCTTCTGAGCACTGTGTAGCTTTCACATTTTATGTGCATTTCATCAGGCAAATGTGAAATTTGCTAATAACAAGAAAATTTCCTCATTTTTAATCATGCCACTCCTGTTGCATGGGGCGGTGGGTAGAGGAGGGAACGTAAATGTGTTGAACAGTCTGACCAAGGAGGAGAAACTGATGGTTTGGGTTCTAAAATGACACACGCTCGATGATCTCAATGTCTGCATCAGTGCATCAAAAAAATTCAGAATTTCAGGAGTTAATAGAAGCTCGGTTATATTAGGGATGCTTTTTCAAGCCCAGGTTTGAAGCTGTATAATTATGTTCAACTGCTGTTGTCTGGAAAGGGCAAGCAGCATCTTAGGCACAGAACAATGAAATTACAGCTGAGATTTAGGTTAGCAAAAGCCGTCTTCTCTAGGCTTTTATGATTCATTATTTCCCATTAAATACAGTATTAGAAGTGTACACTAGATAGCTCATGGTTGCTGCTCTCGGAGCACATTATCTATATTACACAGGTCTGGGGAGCAGAATTAGAAAACTTTGGGGGAATGAGCAATATGTGTTTGCTGATAGAAGTACCATATGGCTCATCTTCTTCAATTGCTTTCATTGCGACTCTGATGCTGGAGAAATTAAAGTTTTATTTGATGTGGCACAGCTTAATGAACTGTCTTCTGTTAGGAAAATTGAATATGTTTCCTGTTATTTGAGCACAGAGCCTCCATGGTTTGGCTGATGAGGGATGCATTATGTATTGTTTATTTAGCATTTCGAAAACAAAAGCAAGATATTGAAGGTAAAATTGATTACTGCTGGATTGCATTCTATAATCAAGTTTTCCCCCTTTAAATTTCCCTTTACAATCATTTTGTAATGTTTTCGTATGACACTGTTCCAGGTTTTTGTTTTTCAAAAGTACACAGAGTTTGGTTTTTATCAAGATACCTTTATTTGTAAATAAGCCACATGAAACTTTAAACCCAGTATTGTTATATTTATAAAGTTCAAAGAATGATGTTTGGGAAGAATGAAAATAATTCAATATGTGTGACTCTAATTGTAAAACTTCCAGCAAGCCCCCAATCGGTTACTAGAGAATCTTAACATTCGATGGTTGAAAGGGGATGTCATTTTCTTTTGTTCGATGTAGACCACTTCAGAACATGCTAGGGTGGGGCCAAAAGAGAAGGAAGAGATTTTTAATATTTGGAAATACAAACCTCAAAATGTGAAGTTTTCGATTTTTGAGTTAGTTATCGTTGAATGAAAAGCTGAACCCAACCTGTTAATTTAAAAAAATTAAGTGTATGTTCCATGAACTTAGAATTTTTTTTACTAAATAAATATGATGAAAGAAAACATACAGCCAAAAAATATACTTACATGATGGAAAAGTAGGATGTCAATCCATGTGAATGTTCTCCACTCCCTGAAGAATCTGAAAAGAAATATATTTAGCATTTTCTTTAGTTTTCCCCGTTTTGGTTCCCAATCTCATCATGTTTTAGAAAACTAAAATCTGAATAATCTCTAAAAAGACTAAATGTAAAAATCATTGAATCTAAACTGTTTCATTTTTTGGTGAGAAATATTCCTCACGTGGGCTGACGACTCAGGCACACAGATCTGCAACAAGCAAGTAAGATAAAAAAATAGTTCAAATGAATCCACATTTATCTGGAAGATACAGTCCTGACCTGAAGAAAAAAAAAGTCATTTATCTTCTGTGTCCTGTGATGTTTTGAAGATTCTGGCAAATATGGCAGTTAAACAAACTTCTCTCACAATCTAAATAGTGTCTGTTCAAGAGAGGCTTCCAATGTTTATAACCCATAAGTAAAGGGAAGGAAAAAAAACAAAACTGAGAACACTGCTCTTGAAAATGTCTCTGAACAAAGTGTTTAAGCAAAACTGTGGCCCCAGGTATTCTCAATTCCCTTTTCTTCCTCTGATTTTTTTTTTTATTGGTCAGTGAGGCATTTTCATATTCTATCACTTCTTTCCTTTTCTTGAATTTAACAAATCAATTTCAAAAAAAATTGACGCCTGTCTAGTGACCCGGTCTAGTGACCCGGTCCCACAAAGTTCCTTTAGGAACAGTTGAGCAGAAAACATCACATTTTTATGAACCCCATCTCCTGTCAGGGGCCTCGGAGGAGGAGCACCATTATGCATTGTTATCAGCGCGGTGTAATTTGACTGTTGACAAAGTATCCGTGGCAGTGAGAATGAGCACAGTTAGAAGTGTGGCGGGTTGTAATCAAGAAGATGCTTAGCTGTGCAACACTGCATCTTGAGCAGATTTGAATCAACATTGCCTTAAGGGGACACACACACATACCAAAAAGAGGGGAAAAAAATCCATTAATTTTTAGAGGGAAAATTAGAGTGGCACTTGATGAAGTGAAATTTGACATGCGTTAATTGCTCCGCAGCTCTCCTAATTAGGGATTTTCAAATTCTTTTACTGCTGTCACCATGATGGCACATTGTCTGGCTGGACCAATACTGAAATTGCAAATTCATCTGATGGGAAAGTTGTACAGAGGACGATGGGACTGTATCCTCAAGTCCATTTCCAAAAGGTGGACAGCTGGAGAGCACAGAGGGATTTTCAGCTTTACCTTCACCACAGATAAAAACAGGCTTATTAAAATAGTTTCCTTATGAGGCTTGATGTCAAGGAAGCAGGTGCTGATGCGATTTTCTTAAACAAACAGAAATGTTCCTTTGAAACTCACACCTCTGTTTCATATGAAGTATTTCAGGTAGAAAAAAGCCAATGAAACGCCACATTATATACACATTCTCATATTTCTACTTATATTCTCCAGAAATCGGAAGAGGTGGATTTGGGAAGGCCATGTCACCTTCCTCTCAGGTCTGAAGTCAAAGGCAACAGCGATCGGTTCCTTTCTTATCTTAAAGTAATTACACTGCTGTTTGCTGACGCCCCCCAACCCCCCGCCAGGACGGCACCAAATATGATACCATAATAATTTTGGTTTCCCTTTTTCAACCCCTCTTGTCTAGACCTTGAACCTCTCTTAATTCATTAACATATTGAATTTTTTCAATTTTCTATTTTCTTGCAATAACAATATTAATGCCAGGGTGAAAGCTTGATTGGAGCTAAATTACTTGTTACCTGCTGGCATTTATTTATATGGCATTGAATTATAAAGCTTTGCTATTGTCATGCCTTGGGCGAATTGTTTATGACACCAGTAATAGGAGTAATTGTTATTGTTGAAATTACCTGTCAGCTACCCATAGCAGTGGCCCTTGTCCCACTGACAAATAGTGACAAGGGAGAGGTATCCTCCATGCGTCCCACTGATGGCTTCTCCTCTGATAATAAGAAGTGCAGGGCCTCTGATAATTTGCCTGTCACTGTTGAGTGCAGCTCAGAGAGAGTTGGCCAAATTGTTGTCATTCACTTTGACAAAGACAGCAAAATGCTCCAGTGCAGGAGGAGGATTATCAAAATAAATGAAACCACTTACACCCCCTTTGTTTGTTTGGCTCAAGAATTGCCTGGCTTTGTGTGAAGTCATGAAATTAGGGTCCAGCTCTTCTGGTATATGTCTGTTCATTCTAAGATGAGGATCCCAGGGAAGAAAAGGCACTTTAGAAGGCTCCTTGTTTTGCAATTTGCATTAGCTATTAAAAAATTAGACTCAGATACAAAGAGAAAGCCGATAAAATTGTAACAAGAAACCTGAACATGTAGTTAAATACCTTAGTTTAAAGCACATGAAAGCTTCACACCTTTTCTCTCCTGCCTTCCTTTAATCTCCCCTTTTTGTTTTTTTGACCCAAGCAGGCAGGCATTCAGACTCAGTAAGTGTCCAAAAATGCACAAATTCACCAGTTGCAATCACGTTTCCTTTCACGGTGTAGAAACCTGCGTCTCTGACTCTTCAAGCCTTAAAAGATTATACAGTCGAATTTAGGATTATTGTTTCAAACGGCTGTTTCCTTTCCATAAATTATCTTTTATTTATACAATATCTTCATGTGTAAAGAGATAAATGAAACAGTTCCAGGTATGAAGCATCAATTATTACAGGCTAACAGAGGAAGCAAAATGACTCTGTTATTGCCAGAGCTCAAATATAAATATTTGCATTTTAAAACCCCTTGGTTGCAGCCTGTGAAACTGTCAGAGAGGAGAGAAGGGGACAGGAGAGTGGGGCATGATGCTGGGGGTGTCCACATCTGAAAGAAATGGACTCTAAAGTAATCAAACCTTTGCTCTTGTAAAAAACCAAAATCATTCTCACTATTCCACAAAAGGCATCATTTTGTGCTAGGAAAATTCTCGTTTTTAAGAGGCCTGTGAGGTCTATTCCTCATAGATCTTCTTGACAAATATTTGGTGTTACAAGAAGTTGAAAAGAAAAGGAAAAAAAATAACTTGGATAAATGTAAAATATTGGCTCCTTATAGGATAGTAATCATCTGTTCATTGGTCTCTACCAGGCAAGTAATGACCAACCCCAGCGTTAAGTGCCAGCAACATTGCCCTGGGCCCTTCCCTCCTAACACCGGCCATTATCTGATTAGAGAACCTCCAAAGAAGTCACTATTGCATAATTTTATGGGTCTTAACAGTGCAGGTTGGCTGGCAGGGAAACTACCTAGGAGGGTTGATAAAGCAACAGCGAAGCACGCTTTTATTTACTCCATTTACACCTTGCTCTCTGAAAGAGTCTCTGAGTAGCTCAGACACTGGTGGCTGCAGAAGAAACCTAAAACTGGTGCAAGTAGGAATTGTGTGAGAGATGGGGGAGGCAGAGGCGGGAGGGGAGGGACAGGAAAAGCACAATTATCTATCCCTTAAAACTCTTCAGGAGCCGCACAGTTTGAAGTAATTAACAACATTGTTATGGGTTTCTAGACCTTTCTGAGGAGTTTCGTATTTAAAACAGGTAAATAAGTTTTCAGCGGCGCTAAAAGCATATATGCAATATTGGGATGATGAGAATAAAATGAGTTCCTAATTCTTAATAATAATGTAGTCTTCTAAAGGCAACTGCTTGCTGGTTAACCATGTTGAACGTCCCTGATTAACAAGTGGAAGGCAGTGACATAATTAAGAGGTTATCTGTAGTAATAAAAATGCTCCAACCTGTCTTGGAATGTGATCCCTTTAACAGATAATTTTTAAGAATGTAGCATATCCTTGCTTTCTCTGTCGAGACACACGTTAGTGATCCCAGGAGGGAAAATAAACATACGTTTTTAAATGAATATATTTAAAATAAACCCCGTATTTCAGCGTGTTGCTGTAACCTGGTCTTTTTTATGTTCCTCCTATAAAACCTAAATTAAGCCTCTTAGGAGTGGTTTTGCTGCAGGCTTCGTCTAAAAACACAATACATTTTAAATGGTTCCACTACTTGAGTGCATTTTAACGTGTAACCTCCTATGTGCGTCCTCTTCCCTCCTCTTCCGAGCAGCAGCTCTTCTGAAAGGATGAGCCTTCTTTAAAATTTAGCTTCACTTGAAAGGTAAACTTTTAACAAATAGTAATTGCTCCTGTAGCTCTATTAATGAAGTGACTGGCAGCAAACCTTTTCCTTTTTTACTCTCTCTCTCTCCTGCTCCTCTCATGTAACATTTTGAAACACCCATCAGTGTCAAAGGAAACTGCACACGTCTCCCTTGCTGCTCTAAATAAGGCATAGCAATGTTAAGAAAAATGTCAGAAAAAGCTCAGTGGATTAAAGTAACATTTCTGCACCATGTCACAGAGAATGGCAGGGCAGACTGGTCTGCATAATTTTGAAAGATACTGTGTGTAAGATGCTCATTTTATAAACCAAATGAAATTTTATTTGGAAAGATTTAAGACTGTATTTGATAACATACAACATGCAGTTGTTTTTTTAAATCTTGTTATTCCTTAATATGCCTTGGTATGCATTTTTTTAATTAGAACAATAATAGACTCTTGTCCTGATAGACTGTTTCTCCACCCGTGTGCAGCGTTAACATACGTTTCAGACTGTTCAATGCATTTTTCTTTTCTTTCTGAAAATTCCTAGGATGTTCATTCAGTGACAGCAGTAAAAACACTGGGCTCTTACACATGCAAATTCATTCTACTAATCAGTCCTTTTCCCCTTAAATAAAATCTGTATAAAGCTTTGGAGATTTTCATTTATAGATATTATTTTAAAACATAAAGCATTTACCTTCCATTCATGAATTAAAAATAAATTACTGATTTGAGATTTTTAGGTTGTTTTGTTCCATTTTTCTAAAGCATATTCAGTAATTGCAAAAGAGTATAATGGTAGTAAAATATCCCATAGTATCTTAAGTATGTAATTAAAACTTAACAGTTAAAAAAGAAAATAGTTCACACATTTAATACTAGACACCAATAGGCACAGCAAGATTAGTTCTACAGAAACAAGGTAAATCTCAGCTGATTTTAAATATAAACTTTTTCAAAACAGCTTAAAAATGAATTTAGACAAATTTGTCTCTTAACCTTTAAAGATTTCCTGCCCGTTTCTGTATGTCCTTTATTACATTAATTTTTTATTTAAATTACACCATTAACTGGATATGAATTTATCAAGAATACATGTATTGATTTATAAAACAGTACCATTAATTATTATAATAGCTAGATGTAGCTGATATTACAAAGCCATTTAAAGGTTTTTAATATAACTTGGACATACATAGATAGATAGACATTATGGACAAGACTACAATTTAAACTGGCTACCAGCAGTTAATGAAATCCTTGATTTATACTCTAGTTTAGAGATTGATTATATTGTTGCTTTGTAAAACTATTTATATTATGCCATTTTTCAAAGGATGTCTCAATAAAAAAGCTAAATAAAATATTCAGTCAATTCCCAAAGCAGATTTTGTTTTCTATATTTTAAATGCTAGTGAAAATAATTGATTGTGTGTGTTCCAAGCTTTGTCATTTCCATTCCAGAGGTGGCTTTCCTGATGGGAGCCTCATTTGCAATGCACACTTTCGCACACTCTTGATCCTTGCAGAAACAAACCCCTTCTCTTTATTTCATTACCACCCCCACCACTCCCACCAGCAAACCCATGTATATTTCACAAACCCCCGCACATCAGGACCCATAAGTCTTTTTGGCATCTTTTATGTTATGCATTTTTTTTTCTTAAGGTTGTGGAAAACTGGGACTTACCCCAAAGCCGCAAAGCAGGCAATCACGAAGAATATTTGGGTACAAATGCAATCTGAAGAGAAAAAAAGAAAAATGAGGAAGAATATAAGCAAATAATAGTAACACATTTCAAATTACTTTTCAAATGATAATTAACCAACGAATAGATTGAAAGTTAAATTCTTTTCACATTGTATTTGGTTTGGGTCTCCTAGTCTCTTTATTTATATCACTTTTCCTTCCCTGGCAACATATGTTACCGATTTATTATAGGATTTTTACTGTTAGCAGACAAATCTAAAGGCTAGCTGAGAAGGCTAGCTTCATCTGATGACTTTAACAACAACTGCAGGGCATCCTTGAGGGTGAGCCAATAGGCTCTTTTGAAGCTTTAATACTATTAACCATTTTGATGCCGAAATATTTCTTAACAGCTAATGTTGGTTCTGTCTTTTTGTAGACTCTCCAAGTTTTGCATACACAAAAGTTAAACGTAAATGATTTCTTTAGTAAATATTTCATTGGTCTAAGTATGCTCTTCCATGTGTCTGAAGTTCCCTAAAAGCCATAGGAATGCTTTGCTTTGGTTTTTCTCTATTTCCTCTTTCTTTTACAGAACACTGGAATCTGGGCACACATTCATATGTAAACAGCTATCAAGCATCAAGTTCACTTGTCACTTCACCCTCCCTTATGCTATTAATTTTCTGCTGTCCTACTAAAGAAATGAATATCCTTCAGAGTTTCAATGATCACTCTGTCTGATATATGCACAGCCCAGAAAAGTAAAATTCATGCAAGATTCTTTTTTGGCTAAGAATCTGAAATTACTTTCTGAATTAGAGATGCCATATATTATGGCCACTTTAAGGGATATGTAATATTATCGAAAGGTTTATGCCTTTACCATATACATGTGAAAGTTTTATAGTTGTACTTGTTGACTGAAAGTATTCATTTTAAAGTGGCCAATAACAATTGGGTCATCTATAATGCACTTCAGTCCAAATTGCCTATTTTAATTTTAAAATTTTCTAAACAATCTCTCTCCATTTAAATGTCCCTGTGTGGAGTTCACTTACAACTTTAGGTACAGAATTTCTTCTGAGTGAATATACCTTGAAAATTTAGAAACTAAATCTCAATTTTGGAAGCCAGTATTTCTTGTCGGTGACATCTAGCTCAGCAACTAAAATTTAATGTAATTTTGATATTAAAATTCAACAAATAAAACAGATATTTGTGGTAGCACTTAGGGATCTGACTGTCAAAAAAGTGGATTCTGAGTACCTGGAATACACTCTGCCCCCGTGGGATCCAGAAGGTGCTAAGACATGTTGTCAAACATATCTAGGATATGCGATTCTGTCTGCAAAGCATAGCAATACCACGGCTTTTCAATATGTTTAAGAGTACACAGTCTATCTGGTTTTAAGACATTTGCATGCAAAATTTGCCTCAGAAGAATGAAATAACTACTATCCATCTACTCATGCATCTGATCCTGATTTTTTTTATTAAAAGTTCTTAGATCTTCATCATTTATGCTTTTATATATTTTCCATAATTTTACTTTAATATTAACTATAAAACCCCCATCACAACAATAATAAATATTTTTTATATTCACACATGTAGAGTTATACAGTTTCATCCTAGTCTAGTTTAGGTTACTATTTAAGTGCGCTTATTGTTAATATTTGTTATCAAATGTTTCCTGTATTTATTTCTTTTTTTGTCCCCGAGAGGAATCTTATAGTGACTATGGATAACTTTAGGTCAGAAGCAATCAAATGATCAAAAAGATTTCAGCTTCAGAAAAAGAGGCCAACTTTCTGAAAGCAAGAATGCCCAGCAATTCCTAAAGTGACCGTCTGTAGGGTTACGAAAACCCAGGGGACTCAGTGTTAGTCCTGTCATTCCATAAATAAACCCATCTTAAATGCACTGATTGGGACAAGTACTTTTTAAATAAGAATTTTCTTTATTATTAATTTAATAATGAATCAGAAAAATGAATGAGACTGCTGTTGGATGCCTAGAGTTTTCTTCAAAAAAATTAAATTTGTGAACCCAAATGGAATCTCCAGCGGAGTTTCATCCCCATATTTAGAACCATGGTAACTATGTACATGGGGCTCCAAGCTTGATGATGCTTGATGTTTAACTTTTATGTACTTCTAGAGCAAGCCTTCTGCTCTGTGACACAGCACCCTTAATATACAGCCTGGGCTGGGCTGTGTCCCCTCTCTGCCTCTCTTAATTTTACCATTCACTCATACCTACCACATTCTCTCTCTTCTCCACCTTAAAGCAGGTGCCTGTTAAAGGCCTGAGTCTAGAGACACAGATTCCTCTGTCTTCCTGGCTCTGGCTCTGTCATTATCATTCTGTAGTATATCTAAATAGCCCCTTCCAGCAACCAGTCCAAGCCTAAGCTGGGATCCCCACTTCCCTGTTGCTCCCTCACCTCTACCCTGACCCCCAGGGGCCACCCCCCTGCTTTCTGTTTTGTCCATCACCTCGGTTCTTTTCCCCTGTTTGTGACCTGCACTTTTTCTGGATCAGACGCAGGCAGGTTGAGAGGTAATGAGAACCAGATGGACATAGCGCAGAAATTGCCCAAATGGGTATGAGAATGTGGGGAGCTGTCAGGCATGGAGAGAAGCTGGAATTTTTCAGCAATAAAATGGGATTTATCGCCACTCTACCACAGTCATTGCCGACAACCGTTTACCTTGACAGAAACCCCGTTCCACCAGGCCACGCCGACGCAGGTTCTTCTTTCCCAAAGAGTGATGATCGGTATTTGTTCTAAGGCTCAAATGGCCTGCACTAAAGGTGAAGCATTAGGCCAAAGTCCTGTATTCCCCACTGAGGCAAATGAACCTGCTAAAATAAGTTCCTTCCACAAGGGCTGTGTAATTGAAACCAGAAAGTGAGAGAATTTGATAAATTGCTTGACCCTGAAGGAATGTTAAGGTCATAAATTTTCATTGCATTTCTCTCTCTCTCTCTCTCTCTCTCTCTCTCTCTCTCTCTCTCTCTCTCTTTATTTTTATATATTGATTATATCTAGTATTTGCTTCAAAATTCAACAAGCTTCCAGATCATCGGTTGTGGCCCCAGGGGAGAGCACAGTAAATCATCAATAAGAGAGCAGGGGGCAGTCTCCCCTCATCTTCCAAAGAGGAGTGTCAGCTTCTCAGTATTCCAAAGACAGTCATGGAGGTGTCTTACATCTCAGAATTATTCCAAGTTAGCATGCAATTCGTTCTGGCATGGACAAAGTAAAATCCACAGGAAAGATTTTTCGCGGAAAGGTGCTGCTCTGCTTCTATCATTTAAGAATGATGAACTGTTAAGAGACCGGCAATCTATTTGCAGCAATCACACCCACATACCTTTCCCCTCTCCCTAACTTAAAAATAAGAACGATTGTATTTTAGCTAAGAAAGGCAGTCCTCTTTTTTAGGCAAATTGAAAGTGTGCCTGTGTCTATGTACCTGAAAGCACAGTGCTTCTGAATGCTGGTTTTGGTAAGTCTACTTTGAAAATTTTCAAACTTACTTTTTAAAAATCTGTATCATCTTAATGGGGAACTAAAACATATGTCATGAAAACACTGCGAGCCACATATTACATACATAATGTAGAAGCAACTAAGATACAAAAGTCATAGTAGCAAATTTTTACACTTCTAGCCTTAAGGTTTTGCTTGTCTTCCTAAAAAGTGAATGAATTAAGCTTACCAGCATTTGAATTAAGCTTACCAGCATTTTAATTTAGCTCTAATTTCTACCAATTGCTTGTAATGATAATATATTTTATATATATACATATGCTCTCTCAAACCTGAAGCAATTAAATAAATTTCTTGATAGCCAAAATTTCTCATCCTTGAAAAATTTAAATAACAACATGTCTTCTTTGTGTGCTTGACTTGTTCTCACTGTTAAATAAATCACATCAGAAGTACTTGATCACTAATGTACAACTTTTAGGTTCAGACTTCTCAAAGTTCAAGAGACACAAAATGGGGCAGAGTTTCTGATTGACCACTGGAACAATTTCTCTAATTTAGGAAAGATTCATACTGATTTATTTTCAAATGTTATTGATCAGTTTATAGACTGAAACCAACACCAGCTCTAGGATGTGTAACTATTAAATAAGCACATGTATTTTACTTCCAAATCATCCAAACTGCAAAAGAAAAACATAAGTTACATTGCTTTCAATAAAGTATTAACAGTTGGCATGAGACTAAGTAATTGTTTGCCCCATATCCTACTTTCTTTTGTTCAAAAGTAATGACCAGTGCTTATTAAGAGTATTTCTATCTCAAACAAAATTTTTGATCAAGTAAAAGATTGGAAAGAGGTCCATAAAACAAATACATTTCAAACCCTTGTTATTCCAAAGGGCCAAAGTCAGATAATTTACGAGTGATACAAAGTAGTAAGTAGTAAGTAATACCAGGGCTGTTGAAAATCTGGCATCAAAGTACAGAGAAGATGATAATTTTCATATGTTATTGCTTATATGTGTATAAATATGCTCATAAGAATTCAGCAAGAATACATCTTCATCTTAGAGGGAAGATCATGATGTACATATGATCTACTTTTAATCTGGTGGCTTTGTCAGTTTTAAAAATGTGACTTCCTCTGCACTTAAAAATTTTGTTGCATGGCTGTTTCAAAAAAACAAATATATGCATATGTATTTATACACACACACACATATATATATATATATATACGTATAAATAAAATATGAACAGAAAATGGCTTCAATCACTAATATTTTCACAAACTAATGTTCAGCTGATGCAACTCAATTTTATTTTGCATCACATTAGTGTCATAATGGTAATGACTAGCCTTTATTCACTAACAGTTTGAGTCAGCACTTTGAGACATTTTCAAATTAGGTCATACTGCACATTTGTGGCTGATACAAAGGTTGATTAAGAGAGCTGCACAATTTTAAAGTGATGTGGTGCGAGTTGAATTAAGTTCTCTCTGATAGTTACGGGAAATGTGAGCCACCATAACTAAGCAGAAATAATGTATGGGCTATAGGGGGAGAATATATTTCCATAGAGTGCCTGAAGTCACACTCATTTACAATTTCACAAAGTCCTCTGTCTGTTATGGAAGAATTCTATCATGAGGCCTAGAAACAAGCAATGAATTACAATAAGGACACTGGAGGCCTGGTCCCCAGTCCTGTTTCAGTGAAAGTCAGTTTCTGCCTTTACGTCCCTTTTGATCATCTCAAAAAAGACTTCTTTTTGTTCTTCTTCTAGATACCGTCTACTGTTTTTCTGAAGTCAAAATGATCCTGTGCCACAACCAAACCACTTACCCATAATGTAACAATTCTGAGGCCAGGCTCAATTGCTATGCAAGCCAGACCACGGTGGGGAGGGGGAAAAAAAAGGCCTATTTAAAGTGGTATTGTCATGGCAAATCCACAATCTCATCTAGAATGTGAAGGCATAGGATTTTCTTTAATTCATCCAGCACTTTAAGTGAATTCTAAAATGGCTCCTGAAAGGCAGAATAGCTTTTAATTGAGTTTAGGAGAGCAAACATGAAAGCTGAAATTCTTAGTTGTTGGTTTACTTTAAAAGGCAAAAATAGCCATTATAATTAACAAGGTATTGACTTCACATTGCCCTCCTGTAGCACAAAGGAGCCATAGAAAATTATTCCAAATATATATATATGTGTGTGTGTGTGTATATATATATATATATATATATATATATATATATGGATACATATAGTGCAAATAGCCTTAAAAGCCAAGGAAACTGGAGAAAAACTGAGATGGTGTACGGCACTGACGGAAAAGAAGAGCTCCTTGGCTTAGCAAGCGCTGGTCCCAAGGACACGACACGAGTCCCCTGTAGTCTGTAGTTCCTCTCACACATAGACCTGGCTCTCTTTGCATTGGCATCCCGAAGCATGATGTGATCACATCACATTTTATTTAACGTGTTTGATCTGTTTTTCTAATTTCAACTTCCTACACAGACCTTTCTGTGCTCTGGATTCAGTGCCTGCTCACAGGCCGCAACAGCGTGCGCTGCCGTGCCTCCTCCGGACTTGTTACCTCCAGTTCATTCTGTTTCTTTCAAATTCCATCTGAGTTTTCACAGAAGTTTGGACTGAACTTGTATTCTCAGGTAAGGATATCTAGGCAAAATAAGAGAAGGGCTTCATGGGAAAAAGGTGTATGTGTGGATTTTTTAAAAAAAGAAATTAATGCAGTTAATTCAAAATATGAAGTTGTAATAGTCATAGTTATTCCCAATATTTATAACTTTTTTTTTTTTTTTTGCATTTCAAGCTCCTTATGATTCTCACAAGAATGAAAGGAAAACATTCTTCAGACCTTGGAAGGTAAAATAAGCAAGAGCTCTTTGGATGGGACGGAGGGAGAGAGAGGGAAGGGGAAAGAAACAGGGAGAGGAGAGAGAGAAGCAAGCTGATCTCAGCTCTTTGAGGCTATCCCAACAGAGACCTGCTCCTGAGGGCCCAACCCTGCTCACTGACTTCTGTCCTTCAATTGTGAAAGCCCGCACTTCACATCAACTTGCTGCCTTCCACTTTGCTGTTACTGATTTCTTGTGATTGCGCATATCGTATGTTTGTAATAAACTATGACTTGAATTTGGATAATCCCTTGTTCTTGCAGAACTACAGAGGTTGCTCTGCCCAACCTGATGATTTATTACAAAAACAAGGGTCATAAGTATCTTCAAAAGGAACATCCTGTGACCCAGATGAAAACACAAATACCCCTGGGTTCACAGTCTGCCAATCTATACCTGAAGCAATGGTGGTACGATGTCTCAAGCACATACATTTTCACTTTAAGCCTGCCCCTGGAGTGTGCAGTTACTTAATTTACATTTTCAAAATGTCACTGATGGTGCTAGCTGGAATGGATTGTGTAGTTTACTTATTTTGAAATAGGCTAATTTGCCCAGCCAGGGAGACACACCTTTCCAACCACTAGAATAACATAAATCTGAGCCAGCCATAATATCACAATGAAAAGGTAAAAAAGTATTTTTGCTATTTTGTTCAGCAATTAAGGGAACTCTTGAGTTTTGCCAATAGTCTAATTTAGTACACGAGAATAACATCTAGTGAGCTATGTTTATTAATAGTGAGTTTTTTATTAACGTTCTTTAGAATGGATACAGCAATATTACAGGGGTTCAGTATGACTTCTGATGATCTAGCATGCAGTGATTAAATAAGGTTAACCCTCATTTTATATGCTAATAGGATATTTATAATCTCTACAGCATATCCACTTTAACGATTTTATTCTCTGTTGTTCAGAAAGTATTTCTTATTAGTGAAAGAGAGTACCCTTACATTCACCACAGATGCTAGTTTAATTGGGCTTGAGTGCATTGTGTATAATTAGTCCACTTCTGTAATATTTCATTTATAATTACACAATGAACAATGAGCTTAAATTTCTTAAAATTAGTTGGTTCCAAAGAAAGACTTTAAAAAATGAGCATTCTGTGTTCAAGCTTTCCCAAGCTTTCCTAAGAGTTTGATGAAAATATGGCTCAGGCCAGTGTGAGTTCCTTGAATAGTGACCAAATGCCTAAAGGCTCTGAGGCTGAGAGCAAAGACACTCTAGCTCCTCTCATCCCACCCAGTGATGGAGTTAGTGGCAGGGCTGTTGGAACCAGGCCTAGCTGTCACTGGAGAAGCAGGATGAAAGTCCCCACATGCCATATTCCCAAGGTCCCTGCAAAGTCAGCCTTCAAGATGGTGGTTTAAACGGCAAAGCTGTTTGGTTTGGGGTTTGGGTATTTTTATGCCCCAGCATTTAGAACTCTTTCAGGCAAACTTATTCCAGAGAACAGCCTCAGAAGTTTATCATGGAAAACAACTTTTAGTTTTGTCAAGGGGGGATGTGACCAAGTAGAGAAAGAGGGAAAAAAAGAGACAGAAAACCTGGGTTTTGATTTTGAGAGTTCCTCCATTGAGTGAAAGAAGATAGTGAGACCTCCAAGTCTGCATGTGTGTGTATGTTGTCCATCTTAGTTCAAATGAGGCTATTTTTACACTAGCAGGATAGCAACTTGCAGAATTTTTTATAAAAAAGACATCTAAGATGAAAGAAAAATGTATTATGAAATTTTAGGAGAGTTTTTCCAAGGGTCAGAGGAAGCCCCCATATTCAGTGCCGGGGTGTTAGCCTAGGTCAACTGCACGTCCCCATGGTCCCTTCAGTGTGCCTGCTCTTGTGCCCCTATGCTATTCACACTTTGAGGCCCTTGGATGGTTCTTACTGTCTCGTTTTGCCTCCCCACATGTGTGTGCTGCCTCTACCAAAGACAGCACCAATTGCCAAAGTGACCCCTGTGGCCCAGAAGCCCACCCACTGGCCTATGGACAAACAAAGACACCCCCACCACCACCAAAGACTTCAAACAGAATGTCTCACCATTTGAACCAATAACCTTCAAATGAGAAAGCCATTGGTTACTATATGAGTCAGGATCCAGTTAGGAAAACCAAATCACCCCCAGGCAGATCAATACAGGGATTCCAACGAGGGAACTAGTGGGAGGAACTGGAAGTCCCACTGGAGATGCCCGAGAGTTTGGTGACAGCAGGAAGCCAGTGCCATCCCCAGACTGAAGGGACAAAAGAGGACAGCAGGTCTGGGGACTTCAAAGGAGATGCACTTTTGCCAGAACTACCTCTAAAGCAGGGACCAAGATACCCTGGCCTCCCCTCCGCCCTACTCAGAGGCTCCCTTTGCGGAAGCCAGATGACTACACTTGGCGAGGCTGAGCTCCCTAGCCTATGAGAAAGCAGGGAAAGGGCAGAAACGGACCTGAGAACAAACAGATAAATGACCAAGCGCAGCTCCTTCTCAACAGCCTTCAGATAAAATTCCAAACAAATCCCTGTGTGCATATAGTAGAAGGAAACTGCTATTTATTTTGGTTTCAAATTCCTAAGGCACTATACCTAGGAGCACCAACTAGAAAAATGACTATCCTGTTGGGTGAGGATAAACATTTGCACAAACCCAATATATTTTAGCTGTGTGGATTAAAAAGGGATACAAATGCTTTAAAAGTTGAGGCCACTCTCAGGCCCACATCCTTGAAGTTGTTTGTCAGGAAATGTGTCATTTTCTACCCAGTGTAGCCCGCGGGCAGCAGAGTGAAGTGCAGAGAGGAGGTCAGTCTTAACTTCAAGTTTTCTTGTTTCCATAGTTTTTTGTACAACCCAAACTTCGCTTGGATGAGGGTAAATGTTTTATTCAGGGATGCTTTGCTCAGCCTTGACTGTATAGCCATGGATCATCTACGCTCCAAGCCCACTTTTCAAGGCACAGCAGCCCCATAACCAGATAATCTATTTTTAAAATATTATTTCTACTGCCTGCATCTCCCATATGCTGCTCCTCCCATTCGGGCTGACACGAATGGGTTTGTTTTTTGGGCTGAGGAATGACACCAGCTTGAAACCCAGAGGCACGTGCACATTTCCACATTTAACACCTCATCTCCTTGCTCCCCTCTTTGCAGCCATGTTGCTTGCCCATGGAAATGCATGGTGCAGTTAAAAGAGATTTGCATTTGGTCTTACAAAATGAAGATTTCATAAGTTGGCTTTTTTTCCCTCCTGACCAGAATCCATATTACTTGGAGAGGGAAAGGCCAAAGGGAAATTATTGCTATTTTAGACAGCAGCATAAATTTTCTCCCTATTTTTAACCTAGCTTTTAATTTAATAAGTTTTATGACCCTTATATTAAGTACATATGTTTTACAAGACATTGTGTCCCTTGAGTCACCCTGAATTTGCTCTACTGTACCAGAGTTAAATGAATGCATACTGTGTTTCTGATTTTAGTCCGCCTTATATTTGATTCTTATAATATGCCCAGTAAACCTTCACATAAACAGAGCAGAAGCACAACTCAAAGGCCATCTAAAGGCTAGCATATACTGTTTTAAACCAGATGAGTAAATGTGTGTCCCCTTGAAGTGTTTTAAATTTCAGATTTCTCTCCCCCTGGTGTTTTTAATAAATAATTAAGGATATACAAAATACTGGAAATGGTCTCTGGTCTTCAGAATTGGCAACTAAGTATACAAATGCCTTTATGTGTTTGTTCCATTGGCCAATACAAAAGTATTTTTCCATCAAACTAAAGCTTCAAAATTGAAGACAATAATTTCTTTTTGGTAATCTAAGTGATATTAATTCTCTAATACAAGGTATTCTATCACCATATCTTCTTGGTCATTTGAAAGTGAGTTTGGTGCTATTTAAACATAAAGAGAGTCTCACCAGTCCTGAAAGAAAGATTATTTAAATAATAACTATGGTTATTGAAGAAGACATTTTTGAATTCATAGCAGAAGGAGAAAAGCACCTGCAGTGTTAGTGTAGAAGTAAATTTAATAGTTAGTAGTTAGTTAATGAAGAGGTAGGTTTTCCTAAGTTTATTTTGGGGACCAGGGCAGAAGCTGCAGGAGCAGAGGCATGGTTGGGGTTAAAGTTGTGTATGTAGATAGGACAAAAATGTAACAACCTTGCATGGTGACAAAACTTGTTTTTTAATTATTAACACGTAGTGGATTTTTACGGTCCTACCAGAATATAGGAGCTATTGATTAGCTGAATATTCAACTAGAAAATCTTTGTAATGTAATAAGATTTGTTTTGAAATGTGCTCCATAAATTTTCTGCTACAATTCTGATCTTAAAATGGCTTCCCTACGCATGCCAAAGTTTTGTAAATCAATAGCTTACTTGAAGTACTTTTTAGGTCAATGGATAAGGGTGGCATAAATTCAAGATGGCAAAATTAGCCTTTATAACGCAATTCCAGGTTATGTGCCAGACTGTACAACTGTGCACATGAGTTTACTAATCTATCAGATACAATTGGAGAAGCCATTAATTTCTTTCTTATTCATTTTTTTTGTTTTTTGTCCTACTTCAGTGACTTAGAAGGACATGACCTTAAAGTATAACTAGTGATTCAGTAGAAACTCCCTCAAAAATCTGCATAAGAACTGATGTTTATTTCATGACTATATATAGACTCAAAAATTGGTATGTCGTCCTGTGCTTTCATTGTTGCAGGAAACCACCCATTATTTTCAAAAGGAAAGAATCTCAGCCTTCCTATATTTCATTTCAAAATTGAACCAAATATTAGACCTGTTTGAAATCTCTTTGAATGCTGTTTAAATATTTGGCACCTTGTAGGTTGTTTGCATTTAAAAGGGTTTCTTATTTTGCTTTTAGAAAATCTGTAAGGTCTGTGGTATCTAGAAACGCTTGGTCGGTCCAACGGTCTAAGTTATGGCCACACTGCTAAGAAATACAGGTTAGGATGGAATGTCGGCATTAGGCTCCAGGAAAACAAGGGCTGGACATTTTAGCCCGTCAAAGAGAACTCCTGGTCACCTCCCAAGGGGCAAATTGATGTCAAGTTCTGCTGTCTGTCAGGATTAAGTGCCTGTTTGCTTTTTCACTAACATGTGGTTTGAGAACAAAGCAGCTCAAATCTCCTCAGTCCCTAACAAAGCATCTCAAATTGCTGAGTAAAATTCCTTAATCCCCCATCTTAATCTGAAAACACCAGCAGCGCATGGTAGAACACTGTGGGCTCTTTTTGCACTGCTCTTCACTCCACCCACCCTCGTCTTCCCCATTCCTGACCACCGACTCCTCAACAGATTGGAAATTCAGGTAATTTGGTCCAAGATCCCGCTGGCACTGTTCAGTTTTATTCCTTATCAACTACGTTTTCAAAAATGAAGGGAAAACATAAAAATCATAATGGAGAGATTAATTAACCACTTTCACATAACCTTGAAGATGAAGAATACATTCAAATAGTACTGTTGTAAATTTTAATGGACAGAATTTAACTGCTTGTTTACAGTATATGTCAACTCTCAGTAAGAAGTTAAAAGGAAATGGGGATTTTACATACAAATTTAGAATATTTTTACTAAGGTGAAAGAAGGAAGCAAAACTAACTTCAGTGACAGGTTTGAAACTGTGAAACAATCTTTGTCAACATGTGGCAAAAGAATCAACAGTTGGAAAATACTCCCCATTATTTGCATATGTTCAGTACATATTAAGGATCAAAACTTCATCTATCGACCAGAGTTGAAAGGCTCCAACTTTTTTCTGCTTTAATTTGCAAAGTGTTGAAGTCTGCAAGTTAAACTACATAAAACTTGATTTCCTCTTCAAAAAAACAATTCTTTAGCATTTCAACACTTTGTGATCTCATTCCTTACCAATTTTAGTTGAAAATAGAATTTGTAGATTTTTCTTGGGATTTTATTTTTTGGTTAACTGCCAAATTAAGTTCTGGTCTTAACAAAGCTAAAACTCAAAGCGATTATCTGGTTTTCGTTTGTTTGTTTTGTTTTCTTGCTGTTTCTATAAGAAAGTTGAACAAGATTCTCCATAAAAAAAAAAAATCAGAAGACTAGATTCCTTTATTCCAAAAAATTCATTCAATTAAGTACCAAGTTAAGATAGATCCTGACCTAGCAGTCTCTCACTCTTTTTCCCTTCTCTTTTACAATGTCTTCTCCTAAAACAAATAGTGAATAAAACCCCTTTCCTTAGTAATTTTGGATTCTTATGGTATGTATATCTCTGGAAATGATAATAAAGCTACACAGAGAAGGTAAAAAATAGGAGAGAGAAAATTTTCCAACACCATGAATACCTATAAAAATAGCACCTGTGCTACATTTAATATGATCACTTCCCCCCTTTTTCTTCCTGGCATTTTTACTTTCTACAGGGTTGGGTGAAGGGAAAGAGTAAAAGGAGAAAAGGGAGGTGCACACAAACATCTCAACTCTAGTTCAAGCTTTCATCAACCATTACTGCTTTGAGACATTAGAAAAAAAATTAAGTTACTGGAATTTAGAAACAAAAACATCACATTTTACTCAGTAAATCCATTCATTACTGTTAAATTCACACTCAAGTCGTGCCTGCTCTTGTGCCCCTATGCTATTGTAGTAGCGTAGTAGTAGAAAAGTGCCCCCACTCCCAAATCAGAAATGATTGTCCTTTACAAATGTCAGGTTTTTAAGTTCATCACTTTTGATATGAGAAAAATAGAAAATTTGGGAAGTGGATACAGCTCCTAATCCATAAATCCTCAAACATGAACCTTTCTATAACAAGCCCAAGTATGAAGGCAAAGACCTTGGATGACCTAAACAGAGCAACAATCCCAGAAAAACTTCATAGTACCTGGGTAGGAGCATGGACTATAGCCAAACTACGTGTATTCAAATCCCAGTTCTTCAGGTCCTTAGCTGTGTGACCTTGGGAAAGTTACTTAACCTCTCTGTGCCTCAATTTCCCCTACAAAATGAAAATAATGGTTATACCTAACTTACATGAATATTTTAAATTAGTTAAACTTTGTAAAATGCAACACTATCTGCTATAGGAATGTTTGATTTTTTTTTTAAGTTATACCTCTCCAAGTTAGTTTGAAAATAAGACCTTTCTTTTTCTAGTCTATTCAGAGAAAAACCACTTTACATCCTAAGGTGACAGCATGGAAAGAAAAGAAATAAAATGATGGGGGAAGGTTTTTCTTTCTGCTCAAAATAAAAGAAGAATATATAAAGCAAGAAAAAATTGCTCATGTGAAATAGATCAAAAATATATCTTTGAGGGTTCAAAGGACTTGGAAAAGGATGTGTTTCATGTCTTAACAGCCTACGTGAGCCATAACCAATAGTTCTTTGAGAACTCCTGATTATTCTAGGCAAGTTATTTTCTAACTAAGCTATTGGTTATTTAGGCTCATCTACCTTGGCAAATAGTTATTACTAAAAGTTGGATCTGAAAAATAAGTGCCATATTTTGGAACATCTAAAAACCTGAGTTGAGATCCCAAAACAAATATTTTTAGTAGTTTTTGTTTTTGTTTTACTAATGGGCACACTCATTTTAAGCATGCAATAAAATGGGTGCCTGACTGAAAGTTTCTATAAAGTTTTTCACAAGCTTTCTCATATACCCTTCCAGATGTCATATAAACCAACACCCTTCCTTGGTCGTCCCATCTAAATAGTCATATGACAATATTTTCCTCCACTCACTCTTTCAGCAAGTGTTCACTGAATATCTACCTAGGCTAGGTCCTGGGCTAGGTATTGGTAGACAGAAGTGAGGTGAACAGACACCATTCATGCCCTAAAGCATAAACTGGCAGATTCCCTGATGGCTAATGTCCACCCACGCTAAAATGTTGGAAAATCTTTTTGTCTCTGGTCTTCCAACCTGGATGTGTTTTCATAGCCTCTTCAAGAGCAGGGGTCATATTGACTGGGCAACACATTCTGTGCATATTCAGAACTCAAGCGAAGACTCGCTCCAATTGTGTACCCAGGAGTCAAAGCCATTGTTGCAGTTCTCGTGCTAATTAGTTTACCATATTTTGCAGGTATAAACTGGTCCTACAACTGAATACTCTTCCTAAAAATATATGTTTGTGGTCACAACCAATTAGGGGCAAGATACCAAAAAATCAGCTTAAATAGAAGCTGATCTAACTTTTCAAATGCCTTCCTGAAGAATGTACAAGACTGTGTGTAGAATGTACCACACATCAGTATTCCCTAAGAAAAGTCTTTCCAATCATGTTTAATTATAAGCCCAAAGAATCCCTTAAAGAAACTCCTCAAAAAGGGGGGAGCCCTGAATGGAAATGGAGGGCAGCTAACCCCTGGTTTTCTAATTTCTATAAGGCTGGTACAGAACAGTGAGGCTCTGACTACACAAGTCTGAGGATATTGATGTTTTTCTCACGACTTTATTCATTGCTTAATGGACCTTCAGTTTTCTGTAATGTTTAAAAGGAAAGAAAAACTGAAAATAACCTAATGATCCATTAATAGGCAATTGGCCTTGCAGTTATTAAAAATGACTGTGTGTGTGTGTGTGTGTGTGTGTGTGTGTGTGTGTGTTGTCCTGTTGGCATTCATGGCATATTTTTAAGTTAAAAATGCAGGTTAGAAGATCATATAAATAGTCTGATTTACTTTGGGAGAAACACATCTACCTGTTTTAGTTAGGAAACAAAAGTCTGGGAGATAACATGCAAAAAAGTTAATAATGGTTATGTGTTTGGAGGGTATTCCTTTCTCGGCATTTTCTAATTTCCCAACTATACTTTCATTACTCTTATTAGTTGAACACTTCTTACATTAACCCAGGTAGACACAACCAAACAAATGTGCCTGGACAGAGGGTGCTTTAACTTACATCTGTTAGGTCAGTTACACAGAAATCTGTGTACAGCTTCCCACATACATATATGCATTGGTACATACAGACATACACACAAACTTTTTTTAAAAACATTATAAATGATTAGGATTATTATTAGTGATAATGACCCACATCTGATCAAAATATCTACCATATCAGTAGTTCTCAAACTTTAGGGAGAATGAAAAATCCCCTGTAAGCCTTGCTAAAACACCAACGCGGGGCCACCCTCTCAGTTTTTGATTAAGTGGGTCTGAGCGGGGGCCTGAGAACTGCACGTCTGGCAGGTTCCCAGAAGATGCTGATGCTGCAGGTCAGAGAACCACTTTGAGAACTAACTACTGGCCTAGGGGTGCTTTTTTTCCTGAATGATGAAAGTCTGAGGGTGACTGGATGCCTCTCTATTCAGGTGTGTTCAGTTCTACTCAGGAGAAGATGGTAAACGGCTGTTCCTTCTCCTCACTAAAGAGAAGACAGGAAATGGAATTAATCTGCAGCATAATGATTTAGGTTTGCTCTAGAGGGAAAATGGCCTTACATATGGGTGATTCAGCACTGTGATGGGCTTAGAGAGTTACTAAAAGGAAGTTTTAGTTATCTGCCTCCCTGGAGGTTTTTAAGAGTTTACAGACCTTACTTGAATGAAAGGGAAGGAAACAGCAATAACTTATTTTCAGATGGACCCAAACCCATCCCACTACTTTTTGGTGAACTGGGATCACTATTTTCTCCTCCTCTGTTCTCTAGTCAGAGTGGTACTCAATTGTTCTTTTTCTCAGTTAAAGGAGAATGTTTCAGATTCACATTGCACTGAAGTAGTATAATGTATATGCTTTGCTTAAGACAGAAGAACAGGTCACCCAGGGTTTCTTCTTGTCTGATTCTCTACTCACCAAGCCAGGAAAGCACTGAATCAAGAGGTTTACATCCATCTCCTTAGAGGAAATCTCCAGACATCAACTTAGTGAGACTTACCTAAAGACTGCCTTCAACATGGGCCCAGAGCCTGCAGAGAAAACCCTTGGACAATGAAAACAGAGTTAGTTAGACAGCCTACTCAACCAATTTTCTTCAGGCTAAACTTTTCGTTCTCAGCTGTTTGCCAGCTCAGAGTACAAAGCCAGTCACCATCTACTGCGTACATTTCTCTTCACTCACTAGACATCTGGACTTTTCCATGGTTCCCATCAGGCAACTTGGAAAACTAACATACCACACTCCCACCCCACTGTGACAGCTTAGACTCTGGTGGGTGAGAGAACTGGATTCACAACCCATTTACTATTTCCTGCCTGTGTGACCTGGAGCAAGTTACTTAATCCCTCTGTTCTTCTTCTAAAATGGAATCCGTGATATCTATTTCCCCTGGCTGCCTTGGAGACTGAACAGGATGCATTGTGGAGAGAACCTAGCCCAGCACCTGTCTCACAAGAGGGGCTCAAGAAATGTTAGTTGTGTCTCCCTTCAAAACCCAGTCTATGAGGCCAAAATGATCTGGACAGAGCCATTTGATGAACCTTAGGCCTAATTCAACATTTGTTTCAAAGGCAATTGTGTATGTAGAGCTTGTTCATCTCATATCTTCTCCCAGGTCAATGAAACTTTGCATCATTGAGTGCCTCTGATATCCACTGACCCAAGTAGTAGAAAAATCCTCTCTTGTACCTGTATATTAATAAATCACATTGTTTTGGATGCAATTACACAATTAACTCCCAGTCAGCATTTCCTTTGGAGCCCATTATTTCCTTCAGTATGCAGTGAGAAAATGGAGAAATAGCTTTGGTGTCACGTGACTATTCAAATTTCTCTGCTTGATTTCAAAAAGCAAATACTAAGCTCCAACGATTTTCAAATGGGGACTTATTCAGATTATAACTTAAAGAAAAAGTGAAACCAATAGCTAAAAAATGGGAACAATATGATTCTGTATCTCAAAGCATCATTATCAGGTGAAATGGGATTATGCATGCAAAATACCTAGCAGGGTTCATAGTACATAGCTATCTGTAATTATTGTTATTATTTTGATGGTTTTGAATATGTGATGATGGAAGTCCTTTTCAGATCTAAAATTGGATGCTTAGAAGTAATTTAATCCTCAGGAAAGCCTGTCTGGTTCCTTCACCCTATGCATACCACTTTCCCAGACAGATAACCTTTAGAGCCTGTGTGACCATATCCACAGCAAATTCCTACTTGTGCTCTAACTTCTTTCTTTTTCATGAATGTGTAGGAGTGGGCATTTGTGGAAAATCTCTAAATATGTTTCTTTCATAATTGACTTATGTATTCCATACTTGCCCTACTGTGAAAAATGAGCATGGACTCATAACCATTCGGAACTGAAGGGACCCTAGGGGTCATCTAACCCACTCTTGTTGTTTTGAAGATGAGGCCGTTGAGCAATGTTAGGTCACATCCCAAAGCCCCTAAACTAGTACTGTCAAATCCAAAATCCAAGCTTCCTCCTCCCCGTTCCAGCAGATGGGGAGTTCAGGGAAGCACTCATACATTTTGGATATTGGTTGCATGGAGACTGTGTTTGTTTTTATTTTCATATCTCCATGAATTATTTTATTTGCAAGTGGCAGAAAAAAACTTTATGAAACTTCAGAACAGGGTTCCATTGGTTCATATAACACAGCCCCTGGCCACACAGAAATTCTGGACATAAGAGACATGAAGATCATGGCTTTTTATTGGTCTCCTGACCCTTTTTGTGTGTGTGTGTGTGGATTGACTGCGCTTTCTCAGAATGACCTTCTCTACAAGCTGCTCTAGGACAGGGGAAGGGCCATCAGAACTCACACACAGTAGCATAACTAAGTAGAGGTTTTTCCTTCTCTCACATAAGCAGAAATATGAAGGTGAGTAAGGTGGGTACAGTACGTGGAATGGTCTCAGTGATCCACTGTCCTCCCAATTCCTACTCCATTGTTTTCAGCAGGCTTAAAAGATGTCTTCATGTGCAAGTTCAAAGCAGAAGAGAAACAGTAAGAGCAAAAGTCACTTGTCAGCTGAATGTGGCCCCTTTGATCAGGCGGTAACTTTCCAGAAGCCCCCCACAGTAGACTTTCATTCATATCACAATGGCTGGAAATGGGGGACAAAGTGACCTTTGGCTCCATGAAAGCAAGACAAGATGATTTTCAAATAAGAACATCCCCGCTGTAAAAAAATAAAAGCGTGGGGGAGGTGTATTTTTTTTCAGAAGGAAAAAAAGAATAGATATCAGGTAGGCAACTTGTTTAAATCCTGAAAAGGACCATTAGTTGGTTCTCTTGGGTCCCACACCCACCCTTGTGGCCCAAATAGCAGGATGTCATGATTCACAGCCCCAACCAAAACCACTAGCAGGTTGGAAGATTCCCAACCTAAGGTGGAGCTACAGCTGCCAGATGAGAGGACAGGGTGCTCAGCAGGGGAAACAGTAGAGATCACACAGCCCAAATTGCATGAGGTACAACTGTGTCTAAGAACCTGCTCAATATTGGAAATACTAACCATACTCATGAATTTTGAAAATCACCAGGAATTTCCTCCTATGATAGTCAGGATATACCCCAAAGGCATGGCGACAGAAACCCCACAGCAAAAGGCCGATTCCTAATATGAAATATGTGAGATTGCAGACACATTTGTCAGGTGCATCATTTTATAGCCTACGGGTGAGTAATAGGTCAAGGCTAGGTATCTGCTGCCTCATCCAGTGATATTATCTTCAATCATGTTAATTAAATTAATATGACCTGTGCTAATGAAAACCGCAAAAACCTATTTTGGTTTCTATCAGCACATACATTCTGATAATTTAGTCCTGTCAGACTTGTGTGCCTCTCAGTACCGGATTCAGTGCTCAGAGTATCAGGGTAATTTCAAGCATTTTCTACACAAAACTAACAAAGAAAATGACTTGCAAACTAAATTTCATTTCAGTGGGGCAGCAAACCAAAGCAAGAATTAGAGATTTGTGATGACTTCACTAATGCTGGTGGTTTTATCCCTCCGTCTCTCTTAACATACATTCTTTTGACATGTTTTCTAAATGATTAGCCACCTGAAAAAATATTTAAATGACCATATCATAAGGTGAAAGATTTATAGCCTAAATTACATTAAACAAATTCAATATGCAGTGCATATGGAAATTAGAAGCTTCAGATTATATTTTGGTCATTAAGATGTGCCTTAAAATATTTAGTTTCCGCTTGCAACAGTATGAATTTTTCTCCCGTTCATCTGATGGCAGATTCTCAGAGTAACCAAGCGAAAACAAATGACTTAGTCCTTGGTTCAGAGAAATAATGGGTTACCAGCATAATTAATTTTATGTTTAATTACTGTAGAATGAAACAATTCCACAATATCCAATCAATCCTTAGAATGACAGAACAGAAGGTCAGTAGTTGCTAAGTCAATTGTTTTGAAAGAGAAATTTATGTCTGGTTCTCTTTTATGTGCTATGGAAAGAAATTGGATAAAAGTGGTCAAGCAAACATTAATTAATTGTATAAATGTAATCTGGTTGTCATGCTAAATCATACAGGCAGGAGATACAGTTCTCAGAAGAGTGGACATGCATCAACTGCAAATTTCAGTGACATGCTCGACCCCACTTCCATACCCACGCCAGACACAATCCAAAGCCTTGGAGTCAAATCGGAACATCTCCAGAATTATTTTTTGAAGTGCTCATTGACAACACCGGGGGAAGGGGTTGATAGCTCTAGTCCATTTCCTTCCAGGCACACTTGCAGTGTGGGGAGCAGAGACTACCTGACCTCCCCATTCCCTCTGCCACCCCACCCCTCTTGCTGTCCCATTAATAGCAAGAAAAAAGAACCCAAACTATGCCATAGGGCGATTCTTCTGATCCCAGCATTGGTTGTATTTGGCAGTTCTTGTCGACAATAGGACTGGGGGAGACACAAAGAGGTCTACGTTACCTTTGCACAATTAAAAAGTTAACTATCCAAGATCTCCTTCTGGCTATAGATTTACCCAGCATTTAATGCATTTAAATACTCTACTTATTCAACTCAGAAGAGCCCAGCTTTCCCTCAGCCATAATGAAGATACTGATATCAGCACAACTCTGCACTTGCCCCAGGACGATCCCTTCAGCCTCTATTTCAACTCTTTTGGGAGATGCTCCCAAACATCCTATTTTATTTCTTTTCAGTGGTCCCTTCTGACACTGGAGTATGAAGCCACAGTCGCTCCGCAAGCTCGAGGGTAAAACACCACCTCTGCATTACTTGAGACTCTCCTGGGGAAAAACCAAGACATTACTTTTCCATAATATCTACCAACTCTTTGAAGATGGCTTTGAGAAATACGGGAGTGAAGAGATGGTGGCTTCTGTGTTTAGGATAAGAATGAAGCGTTTACCGCCATTTAATTAATAGGTCTGGGCAAAGTGTAGAGCAAGCTGGTTGGTGGAGATGAAAACCAGTAAGGTGCTCAAGGTCCAGTGAGGTGGCTGAACCGAAGGGCCTCAGAGAGGCTCTCAGGGTTCTGGAAGAGGTCTGGTGGCGAGCTGGAGGCTGTTTACGCAGGTACGTTGAGTTTGTGAGAGTTCACTAGGCTTATAATGTATGTATTTTTCTGTGTACAGGTATACTTCAAGAAAAGCTACTTGAAAATAAAAAAGATCCTAATTCTTTTTCCAAGTGAGGCCCCTGACATACAGATCTCAGTGTCCAGGAATCTGGGACAAAATGTTCCTCTAAGAGGATCTTGGATTCATTACACAAAATTGCATGGACAAATCTGGTTTTTCATGAGGCACGTAAGTTTTATGAGCATGCTGAATTAATATTCTAGAGTTGCAACCAGATTCAGGCAGACTGACTTGGGCTGTGTGTGAATTTTGCCTGTTAGTGACAGTAGCAATGTAGTACCTTGAAGCTGTGTCTTAACCAGAATTTTCATTTAAGAGGCCAGGATAACCCTAACCTACATGAAAAGTGTGCTTAATTACCAAGACCTGGGCATGTATCTGCATGTCCTCATAGACCAGAACAGGTAGGGAGCCCTTATGAGAACACCCACCGAGTGGGTGAACAGCACTGAGTTATCCTGGGACCCCAGACTCAACCAAAATGCTGACAGTGTTCTTTTCCTTGGGCCACCACATATTTTCCAATAGGAGAATTCAGCTAGTTTTAACCTTCTTAAATAGAAACAAGTGCTATGACTACAAATTTAGTATCTTCTGAATGACCTGGGGATTATTTCTCCCAGTATTAAAATGGCTCTCAGTAGCAAAATGGTTTGTGTACAGAAACAGTCCTCCCACACTGAGTAAATACCAGGCTGACATCCACATTGCCTGGACTTTGAAAGCTTTTTTTCTGTTAGAACTGGCTGATGCTCCGAATGGAAAGTTGATACTCTTTTAATAAATCTAACAAAACCAGAAATAGAAATGCAGAAGCCGACTAGGTTAAAACCATTAAATTACATTCCTCAAAAAGGCATTTGATAACTCAGCCTTGGATATTTTTGAGTCAATCTAGTTTGTTGATTTATCCAAATAGATCCCATACTTTGTGTTATAAGGTCTTTGGGGCCATGTTTAATTTCTCAGCCATACAAATACTCAGTTCTATAAACTGGTCGTTGCCACTGGGGGTGGGGTAAGGGGATGGGAGGGCAGGGGGAGGGATGGATAGAATAGGTGAAGGCAATAAAGAGGTGCAAACTTCCAACCTTAAAATAAATAAGTCTTGGGTACAGCATAGGGAATATAGTCAATAATACTGTAGCAACTTTATGTGGTAACCACACATCGTGGTGAGCATTTCCCAATGTATATAATTGTCATATCACTATGCTGTATACCCAAAAACAACATAATATTGTATAACAACTATATTTCAATAAAAATAACCCAAATTCTCAGTTCTAGAGCACTTATAAAAAACTATGTCCCTTTTGTTATGGAGTATTCATATGTGGGTATATTACAGTATAGCATAATATCATATTGTTCAGTATTACATTTCATCAAAATTAAAAAGCCATCAACTCTAAGAAGCACAGCTATTTTTTCCTTTTTTTATTGAATAAATTTGACATGTAACATTGTGTATGTTTAAGGTGTACAGCATGTTACTTGATACATTTATATATTGTAATATGATTGTCACTGTAGTGATATTTATTACATTGCATAATTATAGTACAGTATTATTGTCTATATTCATTATAGTGTGCATTAGATCTTGATGGCTTATTCACTGCTTGTTACAAATGTGTATCCTTAAACATCCATCAATCTTGTCCACCACCCTCAATTCCCTGATATTCACCATTTTACTGTTTTTTATAGGTTTCACTCCTTTAGATTTCACATGTAAATGATACCATTCAGTACTTGTCTTTCTCTGCCTAACTTATTCCACTTAGCATAATGAGAAATACAATTATTTTATATCATACCATTAAGAAAGGAAAAAGATACTAATTTTAAAGATTTCTTGGTATCTCTTTTAAGATACAGCCTTATGTCAGTTATTAAAAGGTGAAAATATGTGCCTCAGATGTGATGGAATATGTCCTTTTTTCTACTATTGAAAAGAATGTAGGAAGAAACTTTTGGCTAATTTTAAAATCAAGGGCAATTACCCATGGACAAGGGTTCTGGAGGGTTTGTTTTTTAAATATATTGCATTGATCATAAGCCTTTTTTATGATTTAATATGAAAGAGGAGAGTATTGTTTTGCATCTTTAAAAACAAAGTTACTATCTTCTACAAAATGAACAAGGAACATTACAGTCCCCCTCTTCCATTTTCTGCAATAGTTTTTGCACTGCTAATGAAAAAAGGACATAGAATACATGAGATCCACATCAACTGTAATTTACGGAATGCAGCTTCTCAATATTTCTTTTAAATGCAACTCTAAAGCAATTATACAGTCACTTTACAAGACCTTAGACACATATAATTATGGAAAAGTGAATTTGCAACACTGAATTTAACCATATTCTCTTAAATTTGATCTTCAAATGTTCACAGCAGTAAAACCATCATTGCCCCAGTGAACGTTCTTTGAAATTAATTTTTCTCTCCATTTTTAATGATAACATATTTTGCTTTCAAGAGAATAAGTAGAAATCTAAATTAAAAGAAAACTCAATTATCTGAAACTTATAATTCATTCTAAACTGAATGAAAATTTTTGCTATAAGCAGGAAAGTTCTTTTCCCTTTTTGAGTGGAGCTGGACAATTCCTGTAGATTTGGGACTTTAATCTTAAACTATTTTGGAACCTTAGAACAAAACACAAAATAGTTCTATGAAATTGAAGTTTTAAAAATTATAAATAGGTAATAATATTTCCATATGCCCACCAATTTCAGTATAGTAAAGTAGGAAATACATCAAAATACTTTAGGAAAAAATACCATTAATGTAGATTATATACTTTATAAGTGGGATCTATTAGAAATACTTTAGCACAAAACATGACTTCCACTTTATCACCAGCCTTTCTGAACACTGTGGATCAAAGCTCTTGTGCTTTCATTTTTACTCATAAAATTCTGTAAAAATGCCTTAACAGCCAAATGTCAGGTGTAAATTTTTATTGATTTCTGGATTTTAAAAAGACAACTTTAAAATACATTTTGGGGACAAATACGGAAAATGGAACACACACTATATGTTATATTGTATTATTGAGTTGCTAATTTTCTTAGGTGTGTGAAAATGGTATTTTGGTCATATGGGAAAACAGCCCAATTCTTAGGGGATACATGGTGAATGAAGAAATGAAGTATTTAGAAATATTCATGATGTCTGTAATTTATTTTACAATGATACAAACATACACATGCTCACACACAAAGCAGAGTATGAGAATGCACAAATATGACAAAATGTTAACAACCAGTGAATCTAGGAGAAAGATATACAGATATTCATGGTACCATGTTGTCTACTTTTCTATAGGCTTGAAATTTTTCAAAATAAAAAGTTGAGGGGACTTGTATAAATGCATGGGAAAGCTCTTCATCTGAGTGACACTAAATCACGCATTTTTCATCCCTTCCCTCCATTGCAATTGTTGATTTTTAATATGAGCTTCTCTGATGCTCCAAGAAAATACTTTCTGGAAGAATGGCAGGTCAGCAGGCCTTGCTTTAAGTTTATTAACTGACAGTCTACATTCAATGCAAAAGAAAGTGTAACCTAGGCCTGTTTTAAAGCAATGATTGTCAGCTCACATGGTCAATATGTCATGCAGGGTGCACTTCATTAAGGAGTGAATTACTTCGCTTGTAATCTGAGCTAAATGAATGTCAATGTCAGGCTGCATAAATCATAGATTAAAATGTATCACTAAGTGCAATCAGATAGTCAGCATCACCCTTTGCCCTCCAAAAACAACCCCAAATTGGAGCTTATTTTATACAAGTTTTCCAAGTGGCAGATAGAAGTCTTTCATACCACAGAGAAGCAATATTCCTGCCACTTAAAGTCCTCAGGTGTAGGTGTGATGTGTATGTGTCTCATTGCTACACATTTACCTCTCCTGAGATGGAAAACGAGAACTGCACTGTGTCCAAGTGGTCATTAGCTAAGACAGCAGACTCTACAGGCTGATATCCAGTGTAACGATAAAAGGAACAACTAAAGACCCCTGCAAAGAGTAAATATTGGAAAGTGTGTTATATCCCACACTTCACAGAAAAAGCAAATTCCCTTGAAAAGAGATAAGGCCCAGTTTACATAAAAGGCATCTATTGTAATGCACTTCTCTTTGGTCAAGTCAATGAAATGCATCTCCGTTCTATTTGTTGTAAACAAAGCAAGTGGATTCAGCAACCACATTTACCTACCCAGGTACCCACTGCCCATGTTGAGGATTTTACACATAGAATTGGTTTGGTAAAATGGACAGAGAGCGGACTCCAGCATCACATAAGAAATGGATTTCCACCCAGTGATGCCACTTTCTGTATAAGTCTGAGCAGATCAGTTCATGTTTCTTATCCTCAGTTTCTTCATCTACAAAATAGGTATGATGATGCCCACCTCTCCAGAGATCTGAATTTTCCAGCTAAGAAGGTAATCATTAAATGCCTACTTCATTTTGTTCCACGTACCTATCCCTAAGTGAGAACTCCCAACTTTTGGTTGAAGAGGAACAGCTACCTGGCATTTCCCAGGAGTCCAGAGCAGGGAAGGGAGCCCACAGTGGCTTCCAGGCATGGAAATCAATCTGCAAGAGAATATGTGAGGGAGAATTTCCATGGTGCACAACTGTCCCCATCCAGAATGCTTCTGGGGGAATGTGACTTAGAAATTAACTAGGTAAGGCTTTATTCTTTTGAATCTGCGGACTTAATCTCTTACCTGTGGAGTCCCATCCCATATCTAAAGCATTTCACTATGAAATTACTTTTCCTGAAGGAAAAATAACAACAAAGGAAAACAAGTTGAACATTCTAGAATATCAGGACCTAAGTTGTTTCATTTTGTATTGAATTGCTCCCCAGTAACTGGTCTTTTCTACCTGTAGACATGTAGAAGTAACATTTCTGAAATGTGGTCTTTGCTCTCTTGGCTAAGGGACAGAATTTTGTAGAAAAGACCAGCCTAAAGCCGGATACATGGTAGGTAGTCAGTAGGTAAACAGAGAAGGAAAACATGCTATAGTTCTCATCTTCAGCTTAAAATCAAAAGAGACTATAGTCCTTATCATCCAACAAATGAAAAACTATCTAAAGAGCATCATTTAGAAAAGCACTCTGGCCATAGAAGTTTACATTTTCTATGTTAACCTAAACAACCCTTAAGTTGGCCATAAGTTCAAGACAGTAGCTAATAAAATCAGCAACTGAATTTTGAATAAAGGAATGTCCTTTCCCTGCATAGGCAATTTTTAGCTGTGCTCTCCTTTGGTCACAGCCTGCATGAGAATTTCTTTAGATTTTTCAAAAGTGAAAGTTGGAGTAAATAAGATGTGAACATTGGAGGCTGAGATCTGCTAGATGTGTTTTTTAAACAGCTCTTCAGATGGGCGAATAAGGAAGCTTGATTAAGAGAGGCATACCTTGATCATCTGTCATCCACTTGTATTTAAGCCCCAAGGAGTAGTTTGTGCCAGATCAGGAAAGAAGTACGCCCTGAGGGGCTGAGGACAGCACGATCTGGTAATCAAAAAAGAGAAATGAACATGGCATTGAAGAGACTTAAAGAGGCGGGTACAAAACTCATTTGTTTATCCCCTAATATAAATTTCCTCACAGACCTCGTTCATTTCTGCTACCCTTCTCCGGTGCTGGAAAAGAAATTGCATCATTTCTGTTCCTCTGCCTTTATACCTCCATCCTCCTGGGTGCCACCAGCATCCTCAAGCATGCTGGATGTCAGCATGGCCCAGAGGCACTGGACCTGGCCAGCGAGGGTCTCTGGTTCAGAGTGGCTTTTGTTAGATTTCTGTGGGACAGAAGACTCTTTTCACACAGTATCAAGTATAGGACCTTGGGAATCCAGGGAAGGAGATGGGCCTAGAATTTGAAAAGTTTGATCTCAGCTGCCAAAGCCCCTGACCCAAATCCATCTCCCGCCACCCCACTCCAGACTGGGATGAGGCTGAAATAACTCAACAAAACCCCACTCATACTTTGCGGGACAGCAGCTCCTAATGGGTTTGTGTCCGTTGTACTTTGCTGTTTTCCTTGTTGGAAACTGGCTAGCCTTCTCTGTGCTTTTTTTCTGTTTCCATTTTGTATTGCAGATTTTGTAAAGTGGAATTTTTCCCACTCCCACCCCAACAATACCTCTTCCAGTGCAATAGACATAGCAGCCTCCAGAAATACTTCATCAATGAATACATGAATTACAGAATTCATTGAGAAAAGGAATTACAATAGCATTTATTTAAAAATCCTGTGCTCCATATCATTAATTTGGTTGACATACTACCATGTATTTGTTTTAGTGGATAAAATGCTTCCTAAGAAAATGTCATTGACATTTAGAAGTTTTGAAATCAGAGAACATTCCTCCTAAACTTCATTTCATTGCCAAAATATGAAATTTGAAGACTGGTGAAAATAAATGAATATTAAAACTTTTGAAGGATAATGATTTAGAGAATAAAAAAGTAATAGTCTTAATAATTTTTAAGTCATTTGTTGCAAAATGATTTTGAAAACAAAATAAAGTACTTTTGGGATTTGCCACCCAGGTGAAAAAATTAAATACTACAAGCATAGTTGCATTGTCTTGTGTACCGCTCTCAAATGCATACCTTTTCAACCCAACAGAAGAAATCCTTATCCTGACCTTGAAGGTTATCATCTTGGAGCATATCTTTATACTTTTATGCATTTGTAAATTTCCTTACATGACATACAGAATCTTGTTGCATATTTGTTAAATTTTGCATAAATGGTATGATACTATACCTATGTAATTTGTTTTTTTAATCTATCCTTTTTTAAGTATATCTACCTTGATACATGTTATCTATTAATTTTTCATTGTCACATATTATTCTACTATATTAGTGCTATCCAGTGAAAGCCTGATTTTCAAAAGAGGAAAAGGAGCTTTTGTGTCATGGGGAAGAAAAGAACAGTTAGAAGTTAGATCACACAGACTCTTCAATTATACACACCATGGATATAGACCAGGCCTGAGTGTTGTGCCACTTTTCTCCTTGGTGCTCAGGAATATACTGTCTGAATAAACAGCTAAGTAAGGTAGAATTGTTAAAGAAACTAATAAGCAGGGTGCAAGACAGCTGGTGACAGGTAAGTACCTCTGACTAACCCCAGGCCTCTCCTTGGCAGTGATGGCCTTTCCGGCCCCATGGGTGCAAAGTAGTACCTGCAAGGGACCAAAAATCAGCTATTGGACACCATGCCAAGTCGCCCTGCAGAATGCAATTTCTGGCTCTCTAGGAACATCATTTATTTTACCATTCATTAAAACTGTGTCTTGGGGTTATGCATCTCCCAAACACCTTTAAGGTGTGTTTTTTCATGTCATAATCACCTCCCTCTCTAGGTTATCCAGGCCTGCTCTGTTCAGTAATTGATCAAAAGGAAGACAGTCGCTTCTCAAAGACAAGCTACAAGATGAGGAGTTTCTCAGCCCCCACTCGGCCCCCAGATACCTTTATTGGGGCAAAAGAGCCCTAAGGGTCCAGGGCTCTTTTGCTCTGTCACCAAATATGATGAAACCTTGAGCTAATATTGGGGTACCTTTATTGCTCTGCCTTTATTGACATAAAAACTAACAAGTGGGTGAACAGGAAAAGAGCAGTGAGCTACAGGAGATGCCCAGGAACCTCACCTCCTCCAGCAGAAGCTCTTCACCCTGGTGAAACTTGAAAACTAAGAGCTGCGTGCCAGACCCCTGCAGCCGAGGCTCTGGGACCGCTGCTCATCTTGCGGTGTGAAGAAGAGATCTACCGGGCAAATGAACCAGATGGCTAAGAGACCAGGTTAGCAGTAGCAGGAGGGGCCATGTAAGTCTGGCCCCCAGGAGTGGAAGCCTGGATTTGATTGCCAAGGATCTGGAGCCCACAGCTGAGGCACTTCCCAGGGCGGGGCCTCCTGCTGACACTCAGAAGTAGGAGGAAACTCACTGACACTAACACAGGCGTGTCTCTCAAACAGAGGAATGTAAGGGGCCCTCCAGCAGGGAGGTTGCCTGCAGATTTGTCGGCACTTTCGTTCCTTGCTTCCCTTTCCCTAGCAAGATTCTGATCTGTATTTTGAAATAAAGGTTCTCATTTGTGCAAGGCCCCTATTTAAAAACCAAGCAAATCTATACACAGAATGCTAATCAACAATAAAAAGATACAAAATACAGTTAGACAAAGCATAGATGAACCTCAAAATCATCACGTTGATACACCCTCTAAATACACACATACTTCGGTGTGTGTTTCTATTATGTTTTTATTATGTATTTGTTATTTTTCTCCTTCTAGAATGTACACTCCACAAGAGCAGGTTTTTCCTCTGTTTTGATCACTGCTGTATCCCCAGCGCTTGGAAAAACTCAGGACAGGTGGTATGCCCTCATCAGTTGTTTCTGAATAAATAAATAAGTTTAAGGAAAGGAAAAAAATGACTTTAGAGATCATTCAGTCCAAACCTGTCATTTTACAGATTAGGACACTGAAACCCCGAGAGATGACACTGCTTTCTCCATCACAGAATCGGAAGGTGGCAGCAACGTGGCGTCAGCGGACTTCTCCTCAAACCCCGCTTCATGATTAAGGCCCCAGATAACTCCTTGCTTAGTCAGAACTACTAGTTCTCCCTTCATCTTAACTTCCTTTCCAAGCATACTTATAATTCTTCTAATTTAATGGATCATCAAACTTAAATAACGAGACACAAAATCAACAAGCTACTCTTACTTGCCTCTTCCAAAACAAGTAAGATAACACTGTTACTAATATTCATAGTAAATCTAGTCTTGAATGATATCACTTGAAGCCTCTCTACATAAAGATAATCCAAGGTTTTGAATGAAGCACTGTGACTAGGTCCAGAAGGGACTAATGGAGTAGTCTAATCAGAGCAAGGCACCAGAAGTGCTTGGAGCCACACCGCTCAGTTATTTAGGGCAAAGCAAATGCTGGACCCTAAGGGTCCAGGGCTCTTTTGCTCTGTCACCAAATATGATGAAACCTTGAGCTAAGGAATGGGGATCTAGGTAAGATTCCAGATTCAATCCGTAGTTGCCTCCCCATGTTCCTAAAATTGCATCCTTTTTCTGAAAAAGACTGCCTTGGTTCATTTTCAAGGGCAAGTTTCAGAGAGAAACTGATAGCAACAGATCAGACAGCCTCCAAGATCAAGACCAACAAGAAGTGACAAAGAGGAAGGGGAGAAAATACTCAGGAATTTTCACTCAGGCAATCGTGGCAAACGTGAGAGGAAGTTGTTAGTGCCGTGTCAGCATCTCTGTGCAAGACTCAAAACCCATCTTCTAGAATCCTCTGCAAAGATACTTCAATAGTCTGCCTTCATTTCACTTGACCAAAATTGAGGGTTCCCATTAAGGGCAAGCACTTTTCAAGGTGCTGGATGTGCTGGGGTGAGCACATTGCTCCACAATCCATCCTCCCTCTGCATTCACTACTCCACAGGCCATCTCTTTGCCTTCAAACAGACTTGGTGGTCTCACATGAGTTAACCTCAGCCACCTGACAGCGAGGAAAGGGCTTGGATGGGCCCAACATCTCTTTGGTGTCAGAATAACTAATAGTCTGTTAACACGGCATTCTCTTCTTAATCACACACACACACACACACACACACACACACACACACACACACACACACACACAAATATCTTCATTTTAAAAGCCTAAACTTGTGAGCCCAAATGATCCATTACCTGTAGGATTTCAGATAGACAACAAAATGGAGCCAAATTAAAGACTCAGATAATAGAGCTGGTGGAGCAACTGGCAAAGAGCAGCATATCTAAGGATTGACCCCTAGATCAGCATTGCAAATGTGTTTTTCACAGCTTCTCTTCTTCCTTTAACTTTCAGCTAAATCCACCATTAAAAAAAAATCTCCAGGAGAGTTTTACAGGAGAGATGAGGGGGTTAGTGAAAGCGGGAAGCTTCCCCCACAGGGCAAGATGAAGGGGACAAGGATAAATGTTTCCATGTGCACCATTTTTAGAGGGGAGATTTTTAGGTTAGAGATGATCAAAATAGAAACTTTTTTAACTTCAGTTTTCTAGGAAGTTCTTGGTGACTGAATAGCAAGCAAAGAATTTAACACCCTTTATTATGGACTGAAGTATGTGTCCTTCCTAAATTCATATGTTGAAGCCCTAACTCTCAGTGTGGTGATATTTGGAATTGGGACCTTTGGGAGGTAACTGGGTTAGATGAGGTCTCTGTCTCTCTCTCTGTCTGTGCACCCACAAAGAGGAGGACACGTGAGCATACGCCAGGAGGGCAGCCTCCTACAAGACCAAAGAAGAGGCCTCAGAATGAAACCTACCTTGCTGGCACCTTATCTTGGTGCTCCCAGCCTCCAGAACCATGAGAAATACATTTCTATTATTTGAGTCACCCAATCCATGGTATTTTGTTATGCAGTCTGAGCGAATACAGCCCTACTCTATATTACTAAAGCAAAAAAAAGAATTTGCTATGCTACCTAATTATATTATTTACCTTCCCTCTTATCCTTTCTCTCTCTCTTTCCCTCCCTCTCTCTTACACACACACACACACGCTAATAAAATAACTATATAAATAAAATTGCTGAAATAGAACAGGTTTTATAAAATATGCTATACATCCCATATAAAGCTTGAACTGAAAAGGAAGTAGATGTGCCTGAAGAAGGCGACTTTTCTTCTGGTTGCTGTTGTCTTTTGTGATGAATGCTTATAAAGCTTGTGTGAATAAGGATGTACAGTAGGCACCAGCCTGTCTTTACCCCTCCCCGTCCGCTTTTGTCCCCTGATTCAGATCTTACTAAAGCTACTGAAGCCCTCCCCAGGATTTTAGCTCATTGGGTGGGGCTTATTTTTCCTGCAGGGCTACAGGCATGGTGCTGACTCTCTCAGTAGCAACCCAGCCAGCAGCTGCTAGTACAGTGGGGTTGGGCTGAGTCACCTGAGGAGTAAGTTCATACATACATTGAGGAACTCATTTATCTTCCACAGTGGCCTCCCCCACCCCACGCCCACAACCAACTACAAACTACTTAGCCCATCAAAACTGGGAGTTGCCAAAGCCACTCTCCTCCTGGGACTGTAAACACCTCCATAATCGGAGTCACAAAGCTTTTCAAGCTAGTTTCCTCTCGATGGGTTTAAACTGCTGAAGTCCTGACTATCTTTAGATTCAAACATTTCACTTAAATCAGTAGTCATCCTATATATATGGTTAAAGAATTGGAACTGAAGATAAAAAATAAATGAGAAGTCATATTACCATCATGTTCATTTCTCAGGAGCTTCAGACTTTTTAGATAGGGCAATAATATTGCAATATACTTTATTTCCATGGGCTCAGAAAGGGGATGTTAAATTTTATAATCAAGAAAATTTTTTACTTGCACAGGAATCCAGGAGTTTAAAGGAGCTCTAGCAGGGCTAATGTGAGTGATCTGCTCCATTAATACAGTTAAAAATTCCTGTGCCTTGATTGCCATTCCCAGATATGCTGAGCCATGTGAAAAGGGCTTGAATAACATACTTTTTCTTCACTCACCAGGTGTTTGGAGTCTTAAATCCCTGATGATTGGGTATCCTTACTCATTCATTTTCGTCATCTTCATTCAGTTAGTCACAAACATATATTGCTGGCTAAGATGTATGCTCAAGAATATTAATTGCAAAATGCTTAATAATACCCCAAACTAGAAAGAACCTATATGTTCCTCTATAGGGGGTTAATTAAGCAAACCATGGTCTATCCATAAAGTAGAACAGTATGCATCAGTCAAAAGATGTGACATAGGCTTAAATGCTTTGACATGGAGAAATATGGCCTTGCAATATGGTTTAGGGCAGAGGGAAGCAGAAGATAGAGTGACATTTCTAGGGGGATACTTTTAAATTAAATTAATTCATATGTGTGTGCATGTGAACATATGTATGTTTCTATGAGTCTACAAAATATATACCACCTTAACTTGTTAACGGTGATTATCTCTGGAGCATTACTGAGTGACATACTTTTCTACTATTTGAATTTTTTATAATAAGCCAATCCATTCATCTCTTCATTACATAGTGGAAGTTTCTTGTCTTGGGAGCCTCTGGAAGAATTACACATACCAGGACCCCTTGTGGTTGCCTGGCACCATGTGATTGGATCTGTCTAATGAATTATAAGTAAAACTGGCAAGTGTCGCTTCCAGGCTAGAATGTCTAATTGCTTGAGAGAACTTTCTTCTGCCATGACCCCCAGCAATGTCTCATATAATGCCAGTTCCATCAGCCTAGATCCTGAAATAAGAAAGTGTTTGTGACGTGGACCTCCCAGCCAGCCCGCAATGGCCATGTCATAAGAGCAAAAACTAAAAACTCATATTAGTATAAGCCTTTAAGATTTGGGAGGCTTATTAATGAAGAATGACCAAGCCCTATCCCGACTAGTACAAGTAAGCACATATTAATTTAATCTTTAGAATAAAGATGTTGCTCTTCTGAAGAGCTGTGTGTGTGAGCCTGTCACTGTTCTGAGCCATGGAGATAAAAGAGGAATCGTATTTTCACTTTATAATGAGTTTTTCATAGATGTCCTTTATTAGATTGAAAAAGTTCACTTCTCCTTTATTTTATCATAAAAGGCTGTTGGATTTTTTCAAATACTTTCTCTATAACTGTTGAAATGGTCATGTGATTTTTCTCCTTTAGTCTTTTGAGACAGTATATTATATTAGTTGACTTTTAAATGTTGAGAGGAGTGTTTCATCCTTAAAAAATAGTTGCTATATGTACAGAAAATGACTTGGAAATTCAGTTTTCCGTCATCCTCTACCTCTTGGTTCATCCTCTTGTATCAATCAGGATAGGCTAAATCACACTGCTGTGACAAATGACTGAAAAATCTCAGTGATTTAATACATACAAATTTATTGCTTATTGACACAAAGATTTTTGGAAGTCAGACAGCTCTCTATAGTGTAGCACTTTACCATCCACACAGGGACTCACAGATCCAAGCTGCTCTGATCCCAACACTCAGCTTGCATTCACTACCTGAGGGCATCAGGAAGCTAAAAAGTCACACAAGAACTTTACATTGCCTCAGCCAGAAGTTACCCATGTCATTCATTCTCAAATTCCATTGTCCATAATAATTAATCACATGGTATTGCTTTACTGCAAGGGAACTGGAAAATAAAAATTGCATTGTGTCCAGGAGGGAACAATAGAAAACAGAATTTGGGAACACATACAATTTTCTCTTCCATAGGTTTTGCATATTCTTCACCACTTGTTACGGGTTGAATTGTGTCCCTCTAAAAGATACATCAAAGTCCAAAGCCCCATACCTCAAAATGTGGCCTTGCTTGGAAATAGTGTCACTGTAGTTGTAATTAGTTACAGTGAGGTCAGATTGGAGAAGGGTGGGCCCTTTAGTAATATGACTAGTGTCTTCATAAGAAAATGCCATGTGAAAACAGACACACCAGGAGAATACCTGGTGATTACAGAGGCAAAGACTGGAATGATGAAGCTTTAAGCCCAGGAATGCCCAGGATTGACAGCCACCACCAGAAACTAGAAAGAGACAAGGAAGAATTCTACCAGCATTTCAGAGGGTGCCTGACCCTGCTGACACCTTTGATTCCAGGCTCATAACCAGAATTATGAGAAACCATTTTTCTGTTGTTTTAAGCAACCTAGTTTGTGTTAAATTGCTATGGCAGATAGGAAACCAGTCCACCAGTCAAGAATATTGTTATGAATTTTGTATTGAATCATTTCATGGATGTCTGAGAAAGAAAAAATACTGCCAATTAAACAATGATAATCCTGTGTGATGCACAGATTGGTCACACCTTCCTCTCAATGCTGCGCAGCATCCTTCCTGTATACCAAGAGGTTTGGCAATTTCTTGTGTCTCAAGTGTACCACTTGGCATGCGATAGGCAATCATTTTGCACATTTCTCAGCAAGAACACACTATACAGCCATAACTACTTGTGGGTTTATTCCCTTCTTATGTACCATAAAGCACTCACTCGTACACTTGTGCAAGAAAATCCAGATTCGATTTGTTCTTCCAAAATTGCTACACTCACATCAAATTATGCCCCACTTCTTTGTATCTCTGCCTCTTTGCATATATAGTGACTTACATTTCAACACCAAATTATACTGTAAGTTCTGAAAGGAAGAGTCTTTAAACAGCCATTAAACTCAATATATAGTAGCAACAATGTACATGATTCAACCAAAATGATGACAATATGAATAGCTATGACCCGAGTCCATGACAACTATGTCACAACAGCTATTGTAAGACTCTGTTAATGTGAGGTGTATCCCAAATTCAGAGTGTGAAACAAATGGCCTCTTAGAATCAATAAACTGTAGTAATAACACAACAACAATAAAATCGGGTCAGCCAGTCTTAATCAAACCTACGTCTTTGACCTAAAATACACTTGAAGCATGGTCTGGAGATTCCCTAGGGGTTACCTGACACCTTTTTCAGGAAGTCTATGAATTCAACACTATTTCCACTATAATACTAAAATGGTTTCTGTTTGTTCGTCCTCATTCTGTCCTTAGAGTACACTGGAGCTTTCCAGAGGCTAAGCGACGTGAAATGCCACAACAAATCGAACAGAGGCAAGTATGAAAATCGGTGGTCTGTTAAGCTGAATGTGTTGGTGCTCTTTTCACTACTTTTGTTTTGTTTTGGAAAACGTATTTTCATTAAAAAAATTATTTCTGGAAATAAGCAATGGGTTTTTTATTGTTACTTAGATGAATTAATAGTTAAATGTTTTCTCCTTTTTAATTTCTAATCTGGTGAATATAATGAAAAAACAAAAGTTTTCGATGATTTCTTAAGAGTGTATAGGGAGACTAAGATAAAAAAATTTGAGAATCAGTGTTCTAGTAAAATAATGCTTCAATTGCATTTGACTATGAAGCTGCATGTCTTGGCCCACTGAACAAACTTTGCTGTTGAGATTGGATCAACACTGTTAAGAAAACCCAAACATTGAGAGTATTATTATAATGTCCTTCTCTGCCAAATGCAACTCAGAAACAAAAATACTAAACAAAAGAATATAATTTGGTATTTCAGTAGGATATATGTTTGTAAAACAGCTGCTTCTTTGATTGCCTGTGTGAATGTGTCTATCTGTATGTCCTTCTCTTCCTGCCTCCTATCTTTTGATGCCTCAAGCATGTGCTTGGCCAGCCTACAGCTTCAGACATGTGCTCAACTCACTTTCCACAGCCTGCTTCCAGAGCAAAGACTCTTGAATTCCTTCACATGGTCTTTTCCACCATCAGTCTACGCAGCTCTTTCATGAGTCCTCACATTTCATGACTTGCTTTGAATGAGACACTTTTCTCCTTCCTATGGTTCAGGCAAGGAACCAGAGAAGGTGTCACAGCCATCCACTCTGTCTCACAGAACTATATGGCTACGTTTTTTCTCTGATGCTTTGCACTGAAACACTGTAGGCTTGAGAATTCCCTTGCAACAAGCAAAATTGCAATTGGTGGGCTAAGTTTGACGTCAAGTATGAAAGCTGGGTTAAGTTGTTCCTAGGAGCTTTCCCCATTGCCCCAGCACCTCTTCCTCTTCTGTGATGTGTTATCCCATCCAGGTAATATGCACGGCCCATTAACCCCCACTGCATATCTATTAATTGACAGCAGCTTTGGGTAGGACCCTGTGGATGATTTACATTTTGAAAAGGGACTTTTAAAGATCAAAAAGTCATTAAGAACCAAATAAATTAAGCTATTCAGGTGGAATAAAAAGCACTGAATAGTTATCTTTTAGTAGAGTATCCATCTTAGTGAGTCTAAAATGTTGAAATTAATAATTAATATTTACTGAGTGCTTACATGTCAAGCACTGCCCTCAGCACTTTGCCTGTAGTTACTCATTTAATATTCACAACTAACCTGGCAGGTTAGTTACTGCTGTTTTAATGATGAAGAAAGTAGGCACAGAGAGGTCAAATTACTTACCCTGGTCACACAGTGTAATTAGGACAGCCTGGACCCAATTCTAGGTGGTGTGACCTCAGAGTCATGTACATAAGCATTAGACTACACTGCCCCTTGAGTCATGCCCTTGCTGGCTTGGAGAGCCAATACAGCTTTTCTTTCTTCAGGAGAAACTGTTTATTTCTGTGAGTTTTTAATTTACCTCAGATTCAGTTCCATAACTCTGTGTACCTATTAACCTATAATAAAAATGTTTTCTTTTTCTTAATTCATTACCCTTTTCTCATGAAATGTTTCTGGTCTCAGCATTCCTCCACTCTTAAACCCAAACACTGTGGGTTACCCACCCAAAGACATGTTCCCATTTGTTCCCCATCTGGCTGGAGTTCCTTTTGAAGATGGAAGTTCGGGCTTCAAAGAAATCCTTGAATGTGTACCTTAGTGCATCTGCCCATCTCTTCCTGCTAACCATATTTTACTCCTCCTTTCATCCAGGTTACCCTGGCCCCCCCCTACCAGCCCCACCTCAACAACACCTATCCTGAGGAATGAACTCACTGTGAGGCTAACCAGCCCCACGGCCCCACAGAGGAAATGGGCAGGCTTCTGAATGCCATGACTGTAAAGGACCATTCCTGTTGTTTTACTTCACAGACCTTCAAAAGACAGTGAAACCCCCCACCCGCCACCACTCGGCTGATGGATGGAGGAAGAAGGACCTTGTCACAGGCAGAATCAGCACTAAGTAATTTTCCCTTTCTTTATGTAAACAATTGCCTTTTAATATACAACAACCCTTGAGGTGTTCAGGTTACATGCTTATTTTAAGATCTTCTGTTTACTTTCAGATCTTCATAGGTCATTGACATCCCATTTAGCCCTGGTGACCCTGTTTATACAATTTTGATATGAATTAAAAAGTGTTCTTGGAGATAACATTAACATTCTTGATCTCAATCTACCACATAAGCAAACAATAGCCTTTGCTCAATCCTGTACATAATTCTTCAAAAGCTTCAATGCAGACTCCAGTAGACAGAGAAAATCTGATCAAACAGATTTGTCTTCTTACTTTTATTCTAAGCAGAATGAGACTCCAGCCTATGCAAACTCCAGCGAACTATCTTATGGGACCTTTGGTAGAATGGAATCATAATTCTAATTAAACACTGGATAGAGTATTTCAGGCTTTAATCAATGAGAAGAGGCAAATCACTTACAGAAACAGTAGGGATCTATTCCTACATCTAAACTTGAATTTAAAATATGCTTCCTTTTCATTTAAAACTCAGAAAGTATTGTTCTTCCTAAGGTTTTTGATTCTCTACAAGGGGGTGAGGGAGATAACATTTTTTTTAATTTGCTTTTTACTTCATTTTCTTTTTTCATTTAATTTGTTTTTTTATTAAGGTATCATTGATATACACTCTTACAAAGGTTTCACATGAAAAGCAATGTGGTTACTACATTCACCCATATTATCAAGTGCCCACCCATACCCCACTGCAGTCACTGTCCATCAGTATAGTACTTTTTACTTTATTTCCTAATGAGAGAAGTTCCATCCTGAAAACCATGTTGGTGACTGCTCCTTTATATATGCCCATGAGTCTTGTGAATAATTACAAGTATTTAGCAAATCGTATTCCTGGTAGCCCACTCTGCTCCCATTAGTTCATCCTTCATGAGTGGACACACTTGAACTAAACACTCATCCTAACAGTTTTTTATGAAAAACTGTTATATTCCTGGGCAAAGAAACTAATCTTGGAAAATAGATAAATCAATCAGATAAACCACTATCTCTTTTTTAGGAGGTTATCCTAAGAAAATAACTGGGCAAGTTTACAGAAAGAGATGTACAAAAGTGTTGATTTCAGCTACAAATGCAAAAAAATGGAAACAGCCTAAATGTCCACCAAAAAGGGGCCATTTAAAAACATTAGGGTAATAAAAACTGTAGTATATTTTGCAGCCATTAAAAATGATGATGTGGATCTTTATTTATTGGTGGGAATAGATGTTCATGATATATTAAGCTCTTAGCCAATTATTAAAATAATCACCTAAGAAGAAGTAAATAAATGAAGACCATGAGTTTGCTTCTCTGTATATGTGTGTGTGTGTGTGTGTGTGTGTGTGTGTGTGTGTGTGTGTGCATGTAAAGAACATTATTTACCAAAGTGTGTTCTGAAGAAAAAAAATCTATTGGCATAAAGCATTCTCAGGTCAAGCCAGTTTGAGAAACTCTACAGTTTATCTCTCTTTTATGAGCACCATAATACTCTTAAGTAAAGTCTTTGAGAAGTCCTACAGTAAAAGAAAACCTGTTCAAGTACATTTAATCCAAAATTCCCAAGCTTATTTTAGCATAAGTACCTTCTTTCAATTGCATTTTAGCATAAGTACTTTATTTTAGCATAAGTACTTTCCTTCTAGAACAAATGTCAGCAACTTTTGGCAGTCGTGTTAAAGGATGATTTTTACCTTGGTTTTTGTGTATTTTCTCAACTATTTTGCAATAAATATTTATAATTGGAAAAACAGAGCTAGTTAAACTTACTTTTTAAATTATGTTGGGAAAAATACACATTCTTCAAGCAAGGTATTTAGATACATTGCTATATAATGTGATTTATGAAACATATTAATGTGATGGTTCTTCTTTCTAAAAACAAGAAGTTAATAGAAAGTTTTTAAAAGAAAGGACAAAAGGGGAAGAGGAGGAAGGAAGAAGGAAAAAGAAGACAATTTGGAGAACATACTCAAGTTGTACAATTAAGATCTCTGTGATCCATGATAACTAATTTTTATCATTTTACTTCTTTGTTTAAAAGGTGTTCTTCATTAAGTGTGTATTTCTTCTGCGGTTAGAAAATAAACAATAAATTTTTGTGTTGGGGTGTTGGACGGCACATAAGTATTTTAAGAGAGAGAAAGAGAAAGAGAAATATACCAAAGATAGTCTTCATAGTATCAATTCAAGCTTCTATTTCTATTAATAATACAGATTTTATCTTCCTCAAGTTAAATCTGTTTTAAGTAAGAACAATCCTATGTACCATCCCTTTGAATATTTCTTCTCACTTTCCTGCCATGCCTCTATGGAAGAACAGAGCTTACTCTCTCCCAGCACTTGGTCCCATCAAGAAAGGAATGATCACTCCCCCTGTGCTCTCACTGCTCATCCCCGGGTGCCGCCCACAAAGGACAGTACAAGTCACAGGTCCTCAACAAGAAAATGCCCATCATCAAAGCTGGTGCGAGTTTGGGAAATTAGCAGGAAAGCATCCATATATTTCTTGAAAGAGATGCAATTAAAGATCTGTTGACAGCTTCTTAAATTCACCAAATTATCTTTCTGAGAAAGAATAAGAGGCATATTTTCACAAGGTATGAATATAGAGTAATGAGACTTCTAAAACAGCTCTAGCTTCCATGTCCAAATAAAAGTTGTCCTTCAAAAATCAATCTTAGGAGGCAATGCATATTTCAAGGATGCTTCCACTACTTAAGACATTTGAAAAAGATCCTTTAAATGTATAGTAAAACATAACAAATAAATACACCTAAAGTCTGAACAAAGATATTATCTCCAACTTGAACATTTACCTTATTTATTATGTATTATGTCCAGTTGCTTTGGGGGTGTCTCTAAGAATAAGCCAACCACCAAAGAGTAACAAAGTGTTTGCCAAGAGTATAAAAATAAGCAAAATACAAGAACATCAACAAAAGCCTATCACAGACTGGCAAGTTTTTCAAATTAAGAAATCCAACTTCCTTTAAGCACTGATAACACTGTTTTGCAGGAATAAACATTCATGGATATTTGAGAGTCTATAACAGACTGATTTTTTCAAACATACATATATACATATGCATTACCTACCCCCTCAAAATATACATATATTTTGACATAGATAGATAGACTACCCTCTCAAAATTGTATTTAGCTTTGAAATATGATTGATGATGTCCAATCAGAGATTGACACACAGACTACAGTCTGTACCATGAGAGAATCCGTCAAGACAGAAGCAAAAGCTTCAGTCAGCCATCCTGGCTTACTGACGCATGAATCAATGATACTGAGGACAGATCTTACATGTGCTGCCTTTATGATGTGGAAACTGTGCATTAAAGCAGAACATCCAAATTTATAATAAAGAGCTCTGGAGTATTCCATTTTTGTGATTACAAACTCTAACAAATGTATGGTACCCATATGCTTCCCTGCCTCTAAGCCTGAGACCCAATGGAATTAAAAGCAATATCCAGATCTCTGGCAAAAGATAGAAAGATTTGTTTAGGAAGAAAATTATAGGCCACTTAAATCAAAGAAACTTTGAGACACCAACTTTTGTTTGAGATCGATATAACCTATCATAACGAACAATTCAACGTTTACATCATGACTTTTCTGTTCAAAGAATTTTCGAAGGGCTTTCCAATTTAACCTTAAGGGATTGAAGTCAAAATCTTAAAGTACCACTGATAGGAGTAGTTGTTTAAAATTTTCCAGGATAGCAACTGATTCCCACCTTTTAACAAGGAAAAGCTCCGTTGCAAAGGAATGAATTCTTTGACCGTACAGCAGTTGGAAAACTACAGCCCATGGGCCAAATCATGCAGACCAACTGCTTTGGTAAATGAACCTTGATTGGAAAACAGCCACACCCATTTGTTTATGTACTGTCTCAGACTACAAGGGCAGAGTTGAGTAGTTGTAATAGAGATCTTAAAGCCAGCAAAACCTGAACTATTTACCATCTGGCTCTTCCCCAAAAAGTTTGCTGATGCCTAGACTACAACATTAATTTGGTTTACTAATAAAATAACTTCAAATAATTATTTGTCTATAACAGTGAATTCACAAATATTTTCCCATTCCATTGCCTAGAACACTAAGTTAGACCCAATGGTTCAAGAGAAACTTAATGACATCATGTTTCCCAACATAAAGACGTTTGGGGCTGGTGATTTATCACCTCAGCCTAGCACCACACCTGCTTGGTCTAGATCCACACATCTGTATCAGGGACACAGTATGCAATTCACATTTTCTGCCATTTCTACAAGAACAAAGCTTCAGTGTAAAGACTTAGTCACATGTAGTATTTATAATGATATATCAAAATCATCAAGTGAATTACAAATAAGACATGATGAACTGGTGTTTAGAATGGGAAGGACATTGCTCACCAGGTGCTAAACATTTGAAGGTAGATTTGACTGCAGGCTTACATAAATTGATACAGCGCTCCCTTAATCAAAGGATAGTTAAAAAGAAAATGAAATGAGCTGACACATTTTGACATGATCTCCAATTGCAGATCAGATACATGTGCACTGCACATTGGGAATGCATTGGAATGAGTTTTTATTCCCTTAAGTTATGGATTTTAAATCAGTTCCTGGGATGCACATTTCAAACATATAAGCTTACAGTTCTGAGACCCTCACCCAAACCTGGGAAAGGGAACATGTGCATGAAAGTCCTTCCCATTCCTGCAGAGTCCCATTTCACTTTGAATTACAAAGTAAACTCTAAAAGAACCAGAAGAAAATACAACTTTAAGTTGGTAGAAAGGGGAAGAATATCTAAACATAAAAGCAAAGGAAGAAACCATAAAGGAAAATACATAGATTTGACACATACAACTTTAAAATATCTGTGTATCAAACAGTCATACAAACTACAAGGCAAAAGAAAAATATGTATGATACAAAGAGTTATAGTCTTAATATATTGCAAAAAACAATAAACTTCATTAAACTGTTTTTCATTAAACAAATTTTAACTGAACTCCTACCCTAATACTGTAAGGTTCAGTGGGTGATCCCACTGTTCCAGGACTGGCACATGCCCTGGGACATGAAATTTTCAGTGCTGAAACCAGGGCAGTCCCAGGCAACCCTGGGAATCAGACAGACCTGGCCTCAGTTTCTCTGTCCACCATTGTATGACTTTCAACATGTTAATTCACCTTCATGGACCTCAAAATTTCCTCATCTTTAAATGGATGCTCACATGGATACATAACTCTTAGGACTGAGTGAAGATTAAACAAGATAAAATGTGCAAAGCTCACAGACCTGGCATATAGCACATGCTCAATAAATGGAAACAATTATTATGGTTAATATAATGGTTAATCTTGATTGTCACCACCATTATCATCATTTGCCAGCTGTGAAAATCTACTAGTTTCTCCTCCATGTCTATTCTCTTATTCCTGTCTGCAGAAGCCCAGTTTGGGGGAAAGGTTAAACAAATATTGCTGAATTCCTTGACAGAAGTCATCACCTGATCTAGTTCTGGCCACTGAGAAGAAAGAGGAAGTTCTGGAAGGACCCAAGAAGGCTCCCTAAAATTTTTGGATATATGGGGAGGGGATTAAAGGCAGCCACAATGGCCTTGCACATTTTGTCCTTTGTTCTTTCATTTGCTCTTGCCTCAAATACAGTCTTGATGCTGGAAACAAAGTCATCCTGGGACCCCAAGGGTGGCAAGAGCATGCTAAGGAAGGCTGGGTGGAAAGATCCAAGGAGTCCACGCCTTCCCTGGCTTCATGGAGTCACTGTCCCCCATTTGGATTTCCAACTTTTGAACTTTTCATACTGTGAGAAAAAAATAATACCATCCATTTGTTTAAGCTGCTCCTCCCAGGTCTGCATTATTCACAGCCAAACGGAATTTTCAACCACTATTAGGCACACACTAATAGAAATATAGGCAAAGGCTTCAAACAGGCAATTTAACAAAGAAAAAGATGCAAACATGGAGTAAATCTGTGACAAACTTATTACAGCATTATTACATAAATATAAACATGACACTATGTTTCACTGTCATGTTGGTAATAAAGTACTGGTGATAATATTTAAAACACCATTATTTAACAATTAACAAAATGTAACAATTATTTTTATCATGTCTTGTTTTCTTCTGGCTTTTTTTTCAATGAAATAAGATGCAATGGAAGCTCCCTTTTATCTCCTTCCTGATCCACTCATTTCCCTTATTCCCCAGGTTTAGCCAATGTCCTAAAGATGCTGGGACTCCTCCCTGCCTAGATTTTTATACCTTTACTACATAAGCACACTATCTATACACATATGCAAAACAGTATGCTGCATAACAAGTTGCATCTTAATGTATTTTTATGTTTTATATAAATCTTGTCATTTTGCCCATATCTTTTTATGAACTGCTTTTAAACTCAATAGGATGATTTTGATGTTTACATATGCCCATATGTATCTAGTTTATCAGTTTTAATAATTCTACTACCTTCTATTGCATTGAATATACTATACTTATCAATTCTTTCTTTGTTGGGCATACATATTTTTCAAAGTTTTGCTACCAGCACATCCTTGATTCCATGTAGAAAATCCCTCATTACTATTTTAATTTGTATATCACCAATCATTATGTTTATTAGTTGTTTTGTTTCCTTCTGTGAATTTCCTATTCCTAGCTTATGCATATTATTTGGTGGAAATTTTGCCTTTGCCTTATTTATTTGTAGAAGTTATTTATATATCTTTAATAATGATTCTTGGCTAGTTATCCATGCTATTATGGTATTGCTTTAAATTTTAATATGAAATTATTCCACGTTCTTAATTTCTTCTCCTTTTATAATTGAGATGCAATTCATATAACATAAAATCATCCTTTTAAAGTATACAATTCAATGATTTTGTAGAGTATTCAAAGTTATGCAGCCATTACGACCATTTCACTCTACAACATTTTCATCACCTCAAAAAGAAATCCCATACCCATCAGCAATCACTCCCTATTTTGCCCCCACCTCCGCCCCCACCCCTGGCCTTTGGCAACCATTGAGGTACTCCTGTCTCTGTGGATTTATCTATTCTGGACGTCTCATATAAGTGGAATCATGCAATATGAGGCCCTTTGTGACTAGGCTTCTTTTTTAAGAATAATGGTTTCAAGGTTCATGCATATTGTTGTATATATCTGTACTTCATTTCTTTTTATGGCTGAATAATATTCAATTGTATACATATACCACATTTTGTATACACATTCATCAACTGATGGAAATTCAAACAGGCAATTTAACAAAGAAAAAAAGGTGTGGAATTGCTGGGTCTTACAAAAACTGTTTTGAGGAACTGCCAGGCTGTTTTCCAAGGTGGCTGGACCATTTTGCATTCCCACTAGCCAGGTATGAGGGTTCCAATTTTTCCACATACTCCTCAACACTCCAACTGCCCATTTCTTTTATTATAGCCATTCTATGGGGATGAAATGATATGGTATCTTATTGCAGTTTTGATTTGCATTTCCTTGATGGCTAATGATGTTTGAACATCTTTTCATGTGATTGTTGGCTATTTATATATCTTCTTTAAGTTAATGTCTATTCAAATCCTTTCCCTGTCTATTCAAACCGATTCAAAATCGGTTTATTTGTCTTCTTATTATTTAGTTATAAGAGGCCATCATAAATTCTGGATATTTCTACCATATTAAATATGCATTTGCAAATATTTTCTCCCATTCTGTAAGTTTTATTTTTACTTCCTTAATTGTGTCCTTTGATAAACGTACAAATGCTTTAATTTTTTTTTGGTATCATTAATCTACAATCACAGGAGCAACATTGATAGTAGATTGCTCAATTATTCAAAGGTTACTAGACTCCCCCCATCATCAAGTCCCCCCCACAAACCCCATTACAGTCACTGTCCATCAGCACTAAGATGTTATAGAGTCACTACTTGTCTTCTCTGTTTGTACAGCCCTCCCCGTGCCCCTCCTACATTATGTGTGCCAATCCTAATGCCCCTTTTTTCCCCTTGTCCCTCCCTTCCCACCCATCCTCCCCAGTCCCTTTCCCTTTGGTAACTGTTAGTCCATTCTTGGGTTCTGTGAGTCTGCTGCTGTTTTGTCCCTTCAGTTTTTTTCTTCACAGCAACAATGAATGGAGCTAGAGGGTATTATGCTCAGTGAAATAAGCCAGGCAGAAAAAGAAAAGTATCAAATGATTTCACTCATATGTGGAGTATAAGAACAAAGAGATGCTTTTATTTTGATGAAGTCCAATTTATCTGTTTGTTTCTTTTGTTACTTGTGCATTTGCTGTCCTGTCTACAAAACCATTGTCAACACTAAGGTGATGAAGATTTGTACGTATTTTTTCTTCTAAGACTTTTATAGTTTCAGCTCTTCTATTTAGATGTCTGATCTATTTTTTAGTTAATTTTTGTATGTAATGTGAGGTACAGATCCAGCTTCACTCTTTTTCATGTAGATCTCTACTTATCCTATCCTTAATGGTTTTATTTTTTGACCACTTTAAGAAATTTTTCTGCACCCCAATTTAATATTTACCTATAATTGTCCCTAAAAGGTTGACATTTTTTATTTTTAGCTCTTTAATCTTGATGAATTTAACTTGTGGTTGGAATAAAACAAGGATCCAATTGTTTTTCCTCTATATGCCTATCATTTGACACAGTGGAATTTTCTGAATACTCTATCCTTTGCCCTCTCCTCGGTAATGCCTCCTCTGTCAAATAGTAAATCTCTATACATCCTTGAATCTGTCTCTGGGTTCTCTAGCCTGTCCTACTGTTCTATTTATTGAACATTTAAATTAGCATAGCTTTATATTAAGTTATTGGGTTTTTTTTAATCAATGATTTTCTCATTTCTAGCACTTCTTTTCGGCTCTTTTACAAATATGGTTCATCTTTTTCCATGATTTCCTGATGTTGCTTTGTGATTTTTATTTCATCTTTTATCTCTAATCAATTAACATATAAAATACACAGTCTTGTTTAGATGATTTTGATAATGTGCAGCTTTGGAGCTGTTAATCTCCTGCTTGTTATGGCTGCAGATGCTTCCTTAGGGGGGCTCCCACCTTCATACTGTAAGGTCATCCTCTGGGCATTCCTTTATGGGGCAGTCGGGGTGGGGAAGAAGTATAGTAACAAATCAGTTTTCATTTGCTCCTGCTAGAATCTAAGTCACCTATTTTGTGACTTATTTTGGATAACTCAGTGACATGAATTCTCCACACCACATGAGCAGGAAAGTTCAGACCCCTGGTCCTGGTGTTTTGATTTCCATCAGGCAACTCTTCTATATTGTTTCACATGAAGCCCAAGTGTATGCCAAGGTCACTTGTACTTCCATGATGGGGAGAACTTTCCTAATATCCTCTGGTGACAGGGTACCATTTAAGGTTTCCAGTTTTATCCAGGGCTATCATTGCTACTGCTTCTTTTGGAATACATATTAACAAAGGCTGTAAAGGTACCTTTCAAACACTGCAACAAAATGAGTGTTTGTGGACATCAAGTCTAAACAGACTGCTACATTGACTTACGTACAACAAAAACTTTTAACTTCATAGTACTTTCACACTTAATTAAAGGGAAATAGCCAAGACATAGACCCTCCCCACCAAAATGGATTGAAGAACTGTAGAATCCCCCTTTATCTGGAGCAAAAATAACCATCTTTTTGCCTTCTGTCTCTAAAAAAGGATTTAATTCTCTGTGAGGTTCATTTTCTAAGAGATAGCTCTTCATCAACAATAAATCATAGTCATCAAGCTGCTTAAAACTGGATAACAAGTTGCTGATTTTGGAAGGGGGAGTTCTATTTTGCACTTTATAACATTGACATCAACTCACATGCATCAGAAAACTTTGAGGAAGATTCTGACCAGTTCCTTTTATCTAATTTTATATATCTAAAAGAGTAATGCTATAATGCTGGGCTCCTTAAGCAATTCTGTTCACCAGTATCCGTTATTCACAAATGTTCTTGTATCTGGGCCATTTGAGAACGCAATAGTTCTACTTCTTTCGAGCAGGATTTGGCCTAGCATCATGAGCATTGAATAAGTAACCAAAAACAACAACAACAACAGTACATTTTTGATGTTGCTGATGCCATAATGTACCCATGGCATTAGTGTTCCTGAAGTTTTATAAAAGTAAAAAAATTCTTATTGTTCATGTTATAGGAAAACACATTATGGAAACGCCATGATAAGCCTTTATCAACACTTACTAACACCTACTTTACCAGAAAGTTCTGATTATTAGGTCTCTTAAGACAAGGGCATGAGCCTCTAGGAACAGCTCTCTGGCTTCTCAAAGCAAAATCTCATGCCTCCTTGAGAGAAATTCAAAATGGCAGAACTGAGAACTAAAGTATGGTGGAAATACAAGACACATGGTGCCTCTCAGCGAATCATAGAATAAGATAAATAATACTAGTTAGAGAAAAACCAGTTTTTCTGTATTTTACTCCATTCAATAAAAAGTTAATTAGCAAAGACCAATTATTTGCCTTCCTGAAATTAAAAAATAAATAGTCCAGTTCAGTTTATGCTAAAATGTGTTTCACATACTGCAAAATTTATTACACTTTCACAGAAATACATAGATTAATAGCAAGATAATAGGCAATAAGTAACATTTTCTCCAAGCTAGTAAATTCTTTTTATGTTCTATAGTACAAAGAAATGTGGATCTAATTTGAGGTCATACTTTTAAGGATTCTTATCTGAATTTCTCCAGTGAGTTGTTATTTCAGAACATTTGTAACTCTTAGCAAAGAAACCTCTCATTTTATATTCTTGCAAGCTGGAACCAAAAGAACATGTTTGGGAGTTTCTGACACTAAAAGGTCTCATTTTCCTAGCACAGCCAAACCATTAGGAGTCTGACTTACTATCCAATACACTGAATGCCCTTTACGTTTCCTGTTCATTTTGGGTGGGAGCAGGGGAAATGATATTGAGTTATCCTTTATATCAACCCTTTAAGAATAGATTATCTAGGGCTGGAGATGGCACAGGTGCAATTTGTCTGACCCAGTTCATATTATAGTGGGTGAAGAATGACTTTAACTCCAATTCCAAAAACACTGGAGATGGCCCAGAATCCAAATCCAAAACAAGGAGATGAATAGGAGGTCTGAAACATGGGGAATCTTATTAAACCAATCAATCAAGAAGTATTTCTAAAGTACCCAAAATGTGTTTAGTGTTATTTTAGGCAAGAAGAGAATAAACATCAAAGAAAAGGGGAAAATAAAGGGAGAGGCAGAACATTGTATTATATATTATATATTTTATAGTAATAGAAAGATAAAATTTGTCTCAGAAGACAAAGCCAAAGAGCAAAGGGCATATAAGTAAAACTACAGGTAAAAAGGAAAACAATTGAAAAAGAGAATCAGCTATAAAGAGCAGGTCAAATAGCAGGAATAAAGCATTTTTATAAAAAGCAACTGACAAGGAGGGCCTCACCTTGCCCAGAAGAGAAGGGGAGAATTGAAGTAACAAGACTGAATGTAAGACAATGTAATGTCAGAACTAGGGGACACCTCAGGGCCCTAAGCCCCTGCTCCCTCTAAGAAGAAAGACAAGGGTCCTGCCTTAAGGTCACACAAAGAAGCAGACCCCACACTAGAACCCAAGTCTTGGATCCCATGTCGCCTCTTGCAATCCAGTTCCAGCTCAGGGTCTCAAAGCAAAAGAGAGAAATCATTAAAGCCATGACCATAAAGAGGAGAAAGGGGCTTGAGAACGGAAAGAGGGCATGCATGGAGGACACAGTAGCAAAACATCGTTAGTACGGTCTGAATTCTAGGAGGTCCAGCCAAGCAGAAGAGGCTGTGCATTTTATTTCCACACGCCAAATAATTATTTGAGTTTTAAAATGCCCATTTACCTAGGATGCTTGACTTGACTGCATGTGTATATGGATCCTTTGCTTTTTCACATAACATCTACTTTTCTCGTTCATAAGCACTGAACACAATTTGAGAAACACTATAGCCAACGTGACCTTTTTCAAATCTGCCAGACAAATTCCAAACTCACCAGCTTTTCCCATCTTGGGAGTGTGAAATCTTATTTTCCAGTTCTCTGCTCAAATTTAACAAGCCACCTCCTGCTTAACCTTCTTCTGTGAAACCTGAAAGCACCAGACAATTGTACGCCCAACCCTTGCTCCTCTGAGCCCCCAACTCTCCTCTTTGGGAGCCCACAGAACCACAGTTTCAAATCTCTGATGAGAGCCCTCTGCTGCCCAGAATATAATATAAGGCTTTAATTTATATCTTTGCACCTTAAATACAAAGGAATATCACCCCCACACCATAAAAAAAAGCATCTTTCTAACCATTCTCCCACCCTTTGACTTAGAGAGAGAAGCATTTAGACAGCATTTAATTATCTCCAAATTATCAAAGACTGATTAAATGGATCTATGGTGAGACTGGGGTTTTGTTGATGATATCGTTGTTTTTACTGCTTTCTGGTGAAGATATACTTAGTGAAAACACTACAGCTCTCAATTAGGCAGCTGGGTGACTTATAAATATATATTTATGTTTGAAGCCTAAGTGGCCATTGGCTTCCCTACTGTTTTACTTAGCTAACAAAACAACTCTATCAAAGTAAGTATTATTCCAAAACCCAACTTCCTGTGCAGAATGCTCCCATGTGCTCCATCAGTCTGGCTCTCTGATGAACTACATCGTTTCTTATAAACTGTCCATGGCCCATAAATTTCCAAGCATAAAGGCTATTACTGTGCTGTGCAAATCTGCTGAGAATTTGGGCCTTTCGAACTCTGTTTTACCTGGTTGAAAATGAGACTGGGGGAGAAGGCCCATCTGCAAACTTCCTCTCCTCCCCCTACTTCCCAGCTCCATTCCCATTCTGATCAGTGAGAACTATTTAATGTGTACAGGACTGGAACAAGGGTTTATTTTGACTAATTTTTAGCAGCTTCTGCATTAAATCAGCATGTTCTTTCTGCAAATGCTATGCACCAGGGAAAAGAAAATAGATATTAGGGCAATTTTCTAATCACTCTGGAAAGTGTGGATTGGAAAATTCAGAAGGTAAAAAACATCATTTTTTTCCCAGGTTAGGTCAATAATTCTAGACAATAGTGGAAGAGGAATCACAAGAGAATGTTTTAGAATCCCAGTGAATGGCTAAATTTACTTTATATCAGTTCAAATTATGTCACTCGAGACTGTTAAAATAACCATAAAATGTAAGGCTGCTACCAGATTCCTAGTCTAAAAATGAGTAGCATTGTCAGGCGGAATCATAATCACCACTGGCATCATCTGCTTATGCTTGTGCTTAACAGTTCACAGTGGGTTCCTAGATATAATCTCATTTGATCTTTATGAATAGGTACAAAGAATTTAGAAGGAAAAGTGGGGCACTGACATGTCCTTGTCCCTGAGATTTCTCAACAACCGACCACCAACCTCATTGAGCTTCTTTTAATGGTTTAAACGATACTGGTGATACAGAGAGCAGGGAAACACTGCAGCATGACCTGGAGAGCAGGGTATCACTAAGCATTAGCCACAAAGGAAATGAAAACATAAACTGATGTGTTCCAACCATTTAAGATGGGTCAACATCAAATCTGATAGTTTTGAAAGCAAATTAATCCATCTCAGAATTTTTCAGGCAAATAGAGAGGACTTTCCAAGGGAATGAAGGAAGAAAGGGACGGAAGGAAGAAGAGAGGGAGGGAGGGACTGACGGAGGGAGGGAAGGAGGGAGGGAGGAAAGAAGAGCGAATACTTGCTTTCAGACATGATGTTTCCAGGGGTTTTGTTCCTTGTGCTAAAGAAGCAGTCTCACCTTGCCATCCTCTAGCCTCCAATCTGTCTCTTCACCTTCACACTTCTAGTCACATCTGATTAAGTAAACAGTGAGATGCTCATGCTATTGTTAGTCTCTTTAACACAGAATCAGAGTGTTTTGTTAAAGAATTCTTCCTGGCAATAGAAGGAAATTGTGGTCGCTTCTGTGATATATTTAGTGCAAAGGGGGAAAATAAATTCTAGGGGGAGAAGAGAGGTTTTGCTTCCTTAATCACTTTAAAACCATTAAAAACTTTTTTTTTTCAGGCAGTTATCATCCTAATGTGAAAACATTCATCAAGTGAACTAACTGTATCTAATCTAGAGGACTTGGGTTTGACAACAGAGAATAAAGTAACATCTCAGTATCTCAGTCTCTGGGTCTAAATATTCCTTTCAATGAGGTCCTACTTATGAAATTACTGTTGCATTTATAATATCATGAGAGTTTTCATCTTTCACTTCTTGAATAATATTGTTTATTGCACTATAATACATACTCCACAACAAGTAAGATTCCATAGTGCCACAGTTTTTCCAGCTGTAATTCTCTTCACTATGTATACATAAGATTTTCACTACAATTCTCTTTCCAGGGAAATATTCAAAATTAATAATATAATTTTTAATAAAGCCCCAATCATTGCATGCTGTTGAACGATTTGTAAAATCGTGATATAAAAATCCCAGGTGACTGAACTTTAAGATGTGAAAACTAGCAGAGTAAGTTATTTTTCATTGTTTCCTCTGGATTCCTTCATTTAAAGTGCTTACTACAGTGCACAAGATGAGGTTATGCTCTCATGCAAGTTTTCTTTTAAAAAGATCATAAAATCTCACTGTGAATATTTAACTGAAGAGTAATAACATAGTGTCAGATACTTACATAGCATAATGGAGTAACACTTTGCATTTTGACATCTGTCCAGACAGATGTTTAAAACTTAAGTTCTTCAAGTTTTTTTTTAAGTTTTATAGAAAAAGATCTGAGAATCATTTTTTAATACCAAAACTACTTTGTTACAGTTTCACTGTCAACAATTTAATTAACTGAAACAGAAATAGAAAAGCCAGTGATTTATATAGACTTCCTAAGAAGAATTTGGCCAAACCAAAAAGAAAACTCCAAAGAGCTTTTCTTATTGACACATTATTATCAATCACCTTGTCTATTTACATGGCTTACATGTATATTATAAAATAGTTTATTTTGATTTTTTTCTTAGTTTGAATCAGTATGGCAAATAATTTGATCTTGGAAAGGAATCATTGGCCTTCAAAACAACCATAGCCATGTTTTGTTAGGAAGTGTTTAGAAAGTAATCCTGTTATCCTTTTCATATGCCATAATGCTGCTGCTAAATATGAATGTGATATATTTCTTTTTAATTAAAAGTAGTTGCATTGTGGTGTGATTTTTAATAACTTCAGTGTCTTCAGATTTCTGCATTTTAGATTCATGTTGAAACTTGTACACCACCACATGCTGATTGCAAAATTCATTACCACATAAATCATGTTTTAGTGATAGTTCTTTAAACAAAGTTGGTTTGATTGCAAAGTTCGCACTGGTTGGCTTATTTATTAAGAAGGTTTGTCAGGCAGAGCAGTTAAGTTAATCAGTAACCAATAAAAGATTTAAGCCTACAGATATGTCAGCCAATTTATTACTAACAAAGGTTTCAGGCTTTTTTTAATAAACACTCATGAAAACATGTTGTAATGGTTACTCTAGAAACCTTGTTTCCATACTACATGCAAAGTTCAAAGGAGAATCACTAATTCCATTGAAAATAGAGAAGAGCATACATTTACTTTCTTGAGTTTTATTATCTGACTACATGTCCATAGGAGATACTTAACTTGATTTGTTTTAGAATCAATATGCAGTTTGCTATTTCTGTTTTTCTGCATGGCTTAGTGTACTATCACATAATCAAAGAAGTCTTTTCACTCAGGCCATGTCTCTTGTAGGTATAGAATGTCAGTCACTTCCAACAAGGTTAAAGTAACTTACTCTTGGAAAGTTTTGGTATTACATCTCCTTACTGGGTTAATTTTTATGGAAGAAAATCATGATGTCAAACATAATTAGCAACAAATTCAAACAGATGGGCCAAAGTTTCTTTTTCTCCAGTGGACTGTTTTTGAAAACAAACAAAAAATATGAAACATTATGCCTTTAACACTAGAATTCATGTACCAGCCATAAGACTTTGCAAAGTCTCTGGGTGTCAGTTTCCTCATCTTTAAAATTGTGCTGGGGGAGGGCATACAGGATTGAAACAGATCACAGCTAAGTTCTTTCCAAATACTGAAATGGTATGATCTTATGAGCCCAGGAACAATCCTCATTTAATTCACAACAGAACACATTTTTAACTCCAAAGCTAATGTAATGCCATGCAAATGGTGTATTTTCAACAAATAGTGACCAGTGATTACTTGGTACTACAGACCATGCTCATACCGATAAAGTTAAGGGAAGCTTTAAAGCTTTCATCTAGAAAGTTCAGGTCAACCTGTAATCTGTGATGGAGCCAGAAAATCGAGATGTAAGCACCGAATTAACATTCTCAACTATTTTTGGCTGAATTATTTGGATGATTACCTAAATTTCCACTTCCTCTTGCCAGGGTCTCCAAATATTCTCTCCATATTTGTCTCCTTGAGGTTCTATTCAGGTTCATGGTTTTCTGTTTGTTTGTTTTTTTTGGTCTATTTTTTTTAACTCCTCCAGTCAACAAAGGAGATACATAAAATGTTTTCACCAAACAGCATCCTTTACTGAGGAAAAATAATTATAACTACAGTATCCAGGAGACCATGATACTTACCTGTCTTTAAATGAATCTCATTTAAGTGGAACACTCATTTCTACCTGGTATTCCAGTATAAAATTGTCTTCCTACAGCACCTTCCACTTGTGTCCAAAGTTCAGTGTATCAGGATGGGACTATCTTGTGTCAGTGTTGTGCTTGATATTTTATTAAAATAAGAATGGAGCAAAGTCCCACCTGGAGTAAATTTCAAGTTTTGTTTGATGCAGTCATTTTTATCACGAAAACATCATACCAATTTCAAATCTGCTTGTAGCCTGGTCTCAAATGTCGTGCAGTCTCTGATGGACTTGATAGGAATAGCTTTAGAGGAGCAAAACTCTAATTTCTTCCAAATGTGTCCTTCTCTGAATAAAACAGTAAGAAGGGGGAAAACACTGCAAATATGTTGTTGATGTGTTTCAACTGCTAATGTGCTTTAGCTCAAAAGGATGTTAAAGGGTATAAAGTCCAAAAATATTCAACTGTGTCTATTTCCTTGGTATCTTAATTTGTAAATTAAGTATATTCAACCAAATGCCCAGCAATAGACTTAGAACTTTGCAGGACTTACCAGGACATCAAAATGTGCCCCAAAGAAGCTAAGCATAATTTTGGAAACTATAATTAGAATTACTTGGTTGCATATAATAGAAAAAAAATAACAGTGACAAATGGAAGGAAGGAAGGAAGAAAGGAAGGAAGGGAGGGAGGAAGGCAGCAAGGGAGGGAGGGAGGGAGTCAGTTCCCTTCTCATTTAACAATAGAAGTGGGCAGCCCAGGACTGGTAAAGTACCTCCAAGTTGTCTTCAGTCACCCAGGCTCCTATCTTCTGCTCTACTATCCTTCCTGGTGGTTTATATTCTCAAGGTCAATTCATGGCTCAAAACAGTTCCTAGAAGTTTATTCCTTCCCAGGTTCTGCTCTACCAAAGTAGGAATAACAGATGGACAAAATGGTTTCCTCTTAGCTAAGTCAACTCCTTTTAAGCAGCTTTCCCAGAATCCCACAGAGCATGTTTGCTCTTTGGCTGGAGCTCAGCCACATGACCCTACTTAGCTGCAAGAGCAGCTGGGGACTGCCTCTAACTGGGTGCCAATGAACCTGAACAAAAATCAGGTTCTCTTTTGAAAGAGGAAGAGAAGTGAATATTAGGTTAGACAAGAAGCAGTTTCTGCTACAGGAACGTTTAAACGATTAGGTTGTGAAATATCTTTAAAGGACTATTCCAAGAACACACTACTGTCCTCAGGAGGAAGAGGCTTACTGTTGAAGGCTACCCCTAATTCCAAGCTGCAGAATCTGAATGCAGTGGATGGAGTGCCAAAAGTTTTCAGGGCTGGTCTTCATTAGAGTCTGGTAAAAACCAACGTCCAAGCAGGAAAAGAACGTGTGCATCTGTTGCCAATTCTTTCAGCTTTTTGGAGCAAATTGGAGTGTGGTGATGCCAGGCCCCCAGGAAATGTGTTGGCTCTGTGTACAGCTCAGGAAGCGGCACAGAGGAGTTGTAGGTTCAGGGCTCTGACATCGCACAGCCCGTTTGGAATGGGAGGTCTGCATTACTCCTTAACCTCCCTGATCCTCACTTTCTCTGTCTCCAAAATAAGAGCATAAATTGCCTTATAGGGCTGCTGTAATTTTAAAATGGGAATTCCATAAAGCACATATGCTCAATAAATAGTAGGTGTTAAAACTATTATAATGGAAGTGTTTAATCTCTGATTTAGAGCAAGATAAACAACCAAGTGCACCAGTGACATAGAGGTTGTTGCTCACCTGGTCTGCCTAAAAAGTGTCTCTCTTCACCTTTCCCTGTCTTCTCTTCTGCACTCTTCATTACTTCTGTTCCTATCATTTTACTTCTCCCCTACCACAACTTAGGGCTCTCAACTGTATTCATTTAATACTATTGTGTGAACCCTGACTTACTACTCCAAATTTATGAAAAGTGCATGGTCTGAAAGAGTCACAGTTCTGAGAGGCAGGAGAGCACAACGATAATGATCTTGGACTCTGGCATTAAACTTGAATCCCCAGCACCAGCACTTGGTCAAGGATCCTCAACTTCTGTAGGTCTCAGTTTTCTTATCTGTAAGTTGGAACTAATAATTCCACTTTCACAGGTAGTATGTGTTATGTGCTGAGGTTCAAGTCTGGCACACAGTAAGCAATGAATGAATGGAGGTGATTTTTTCATTATCAGAAGGAAGGGGGAAGGGAAGAGAAGTCACATTCATTGGGGACCTCCTCTAAGTGAGGCATTATACTTTATATTAAGGTTTTATATAGCTTTTATTACTTGCACTGATTCTACAAGTTGAGAACTTTCTTTACAGATGAAGAGTCCAAAGCTTGGAATGACAAAAAGACTTACAAAAGACCGAGAACAAATCAGTGACAGTGGCATTACTGGGTCCCAGGTCTGTGTTTCCAAAGGCCATGCTCTTTCCACTCATTCACCATGAAGAAGCCAGCATATCAATTCTAATTCAACTTCTTGATACACCAGAGAGGCGGAGCAAAATGTAGGACACAAACTACAATGATTAATTTCAGCACTAAATTGACTTCAGAAGAATGTTTTCAACCTCTGACGTGATAAGTTTTCTTTTAAATATGGGGTTTATCCTATATTTAATACCAAAACAGCTCAATCACCATGGAATTTCACAAAAATCTACTGCTAGTGTGGGTTTTTTAATTTAATTTAAGCCTTATTTTTATTGTGCCCCAAACTAAAGTTTCCTTTATACAACTGCCATTCAAATATTGCACATGGTTCTGAAGCAGTTAAGTAAAATGAACACTATTTTTTTTATGATAACCTCTCATGGAAGAAATATGTGTATTTATAGATCTTCTGGTAATTCTCTACATTAATTCCTTGACCTCAAACTGACCAGAGAAGGTCAACAATTCCTGTAATGTCCCTGAGTGGTACATTTTCATCTCTAACTTAGCTGAAAAGTGTATAAAAGCTCAGGCAGTCAGAAAGCACCCAAATAGCTATACAGTTAAGATGACCCCAAAATGCAAGTTAATCCTTCCAAGGCAGTTGTAATTTATGTTCAGTTAACTAGCCCAAGAAACCTGTTTTAGACAGAAGCCAGAAATTAGGAAACCCATTGCTTGACCATTTAGTAAGGAACACTTTTCTGCAAAAGCTACGATCAGGAGCCCCAAATAAGAGGCAACCAACAGGCTTTTCCCCAACCTGAATACACTTAAGCCTCCTTGATGCCCCACAACTGACCACACTGACTCACTCTAGGGATATGCTAGAATCCTGGAGGCTTTGGATGGACAGTCTATTGTTCCTGTAGCTACTGGGTGCTGTGCAAGGCAACAGGACTGCCAAGCTCAGTCTTCACTTCAGCATGAAGGGTACCAGGTTAAGCCTCCTGCATGTATCAAATAGAAACAGGAGGCAGCAGGAGGGACTCCTCCAGGTCAAATTTGAGAAATTTGTGCATCAAAACAAATAATGTAGTAAGGAAGCAGAAACCATTAAATAAAATAATCCATTAATTCATACTGATAGAAATAAGTAAATGAATAAAGGAGGAAAAGAAAAAGCTCTTGTTTTCAATAGAATTTCAACTAATAAATACATAAAAAATGATGCAGTTAGACAATTATCAATGGATGTGAAAAAACAGTGAATGAAGTCCTGATGAAGAACAGAATATTTAAATAAAAATCTCAAACTATCTCCCACTTGGCAGACAACACTTTAATTAAAGAACAAAGTTAACATCACTAATACTGGAACAACCAGACATCACATGCCAGCTGATAACATGGACAGAGGGCACCTCATCTGTTCCTTGGTGCTCCTGCCAAAAAATGCATAATCTGTATCTATTCATTATGAAACATCAGACAGACATCAACTGAGGAACATTCCACAAAATAACTGGTCTGTACACTCAAAAAATGCCAAGGTCAAGAAAGACCAAGACAGGATGAGGAACTGTTTGTTCCGGATTTAAGGTGACAAAAGAGATATGTAAGTAAAATGTGTGATCCTGGATCAGCTACTAGGTCAGGAAACACAAATGATATAAAGGACATCATTGTAGCAATTGCTGAAATTTGAATACAGTCTGTGGGTTAGATAACAATATTGTATATGTGTTTTCCCTGATTTTAATAATTATTCCATACTTGTGTCAGAAAATTTCTTTGTTCTTAGAACACAGCCACTGAAGTATTTAGCAACAAAGGGGGACAGTGTCATGAACTCAATCTCAAATGGTTCAGAAAAAAATTATATGAGTTAAAAGAGAAGAGGAGAGACTAATAAAGCAAAAGTCAAAATTTATACAATGAATGATATTTCAGTACAGGATTAAAGGGTATGAGGAGTTCCTTGTACTACTGCAACTTTTCTGTTACTTTAAAGTTATGTCAAAATGAAAAAGTTGGGTTTTTTAATTTAAAAAGTAAAAACTAGAGCAAAATTAAATCATTGTTAGTTAAAGATACAGCCTGAAGTATTTAAAAGTGAGGAGAGCTGGTATCTGGTATTTGATGTACAACATTCCAGAGAAAATAGAAGGTAAGAAAAGGGGTAGCAAGGGATAAAACAAAAGTAGCAAAAAACTCTAATTCTTGAAGTTGGGTGATGGAAACATGGGGATCTGTTGTATCCTTCTCTTTACTTTTACATATGTTTGAAATTTTTCCATAATTAAGGGGTTTTAGATATTTAAGAACCCTTCAAACTGATGCTCATGCTCCAGTTCCAGCAATGACAACAGTCATCATTCAGTTCCCCAGCTCCCCATCTGCGCTCCCCCTCGCCACACACACGTTCCAGTTTGCCCACACTCTTGATGGTCGTGATAAAATAATCTGAAAGGTTTGGGCTATTCTCCAGATTATAATTTGGGTTCAAACACAGCATTTTATGGGAATTATTTGACATTTAATGAACATTCACCTATATCCCAATATAGGAGGTAAGAAATGCAATGCTGGAGTTCTCTTAATGCACTTTGCTAATTAATATAGAGTGATGGGGCTTTATGTTCATGATTTTTCCATTCTGAAAAATACATTCTGCAGCATTGTTGGAGTAGATACCCTAGGAATTGGACAAGCTGTCAGAAAGGTAGCCATAGGAGAGGGAGCCTTTATCACCACAGTTAGAGATGCCACTTTCCCATGCACTGCACATCACTTGACGTGAGATTCTGGAAGATTTCCATCTGAGGTAACTTTTGCATCTGTGATTGGTTATAAAAACTAAATCTTGGGGAAATTAGTGGAAAAAAGAAGCTCTGCCTAATGTAGGATTAAAAACTAAAGTCAACATCAAACTTTCAATAGACTCCCTGAAATATGGGGGAACCCAGAGGCTTTCTGGGCCCCCTAATCAATCAGGAGATCCTCATATATAGTATGATCTTCATCCCTGAAGGGAGCCCAAGTGCTCCTCCCTTAGAATGGTAGAAAGCAACCTAAAAGACTCATTAAGTTAAACTATTTAGTGATGATCACAGTAATAATAAGATGGATATCTGTATAGCATGTTTTACAAAGCACCACAGAGACAATTATTATTTAATTTGATTCTCACAAACACCCACTAGCTAGGCTTAAGAAGACAGAATTCATCCCTATTTTACAGGTGAGTAAACTGATGCTACATACAGTAAGTAAATGCGAACGCTAGGATTCCTTCATAAGATTTCACAATTCCCAATCCCCCACATAGTTCAAGAACAATGACCAGGAAAATTCACAGGAGATAAACATTTAATGAACATGCTGCTACTCACAGCAGGCTCAGCACGTCACCTGCCATTGTTTTTATAGCAGATTTTACGAATCAGGATGGATTATTTTAAGTCAACAGCTACCAACTGGTTCACAAAACAATGTCAGATTTGTTTTTGATCTTCTGCAACATTTCCACTAGAATCTGATATCAACATATTATTCACGGAAACACACAACTCAGTGCCATGGAGATTCTCCTGTCAACATCATGTGCCTAGGAGGATTTTAGAAAATCATTTTTAATTAAAAGTGCCAAACATTAGAATCAACCTGAGATATTCGAAATACTAAAGAGAATTAACCAGATAGGATGACTGGCCTAAATTTCACAGTAATGAAGGGAGTAAAGTCATTGACTTAACCTTTGTGTTCAGGTGCAGGTTTAATTCCTACTAAACATAATGAAAATGCTGCCTACAGACTCCACAATTAAACTTCATTAAAAAAAAAATGCAGCCCTGTCATTTGGGACATACTGTATTTTAACCATGACTCCCACAGAGTGCATGTGGTATGGAGGCACTAAGAGGTAACAGGTGCAGAGAAGCCCAGGAGCACAGAAGAGTGGTGGAGTCACCTCTCATGGTAAGCACTGCAAAAGGGTTTGATAAATATTTGATAAATGAATAAACTGGGGAAAATGCAGGGTTTTTGCAGCACACATCTCCTGGGTTAGCTTTTATATCTAAAAAAAGAAGAAGAAGAAGAAGAAGACAAAGAAGGCATTTACTGCTTCTCAGATTGTTGAGATCTAAACTCTAAATCGCCCTATATTCTTTTGCTAGAGCTGCTGGGTTGGGGGTTGCGGGGAGGTTTGTGGTAGTAAACACCAGGAACGTATTTTCTCCCAGTTCTGGTGGCCTGAAGTGCAATATCAAGTGTGAGTGGGTATGCTTGCTCCTGAGGCCTCACTGCTCGGCTTGCAGATGGCTGTCTCTCCCTGTGTCCTCCAGCGGCTGCGTGCCTTCCTGGGGCCTCCTTTACTGTCCAACTCTCTTCTTTTTTTTTCTTTGTTTGAAATAATTTTATAATATCTTTGTATGATGACAAATGGTGACTACACTTATCATGGGTGAGCATTAAGCAATGTACATAACTGTTGAATCACTGTGCTGTAGACCTGAGACCAATATAACATCATGTATCAACTACACTTTACAAAAAATCTTTTCCTGCAAGGACGCCACTCATAGTGGCTTTGCCCACTCAGATGACCTCACTTAACCTTAATTCACCTTTTGAAAGGCCCTAGCTCCAAATACAGGACATTCTGAGGTTCTAGGGGTTAGGGCTTTCACATATGAATTCAAGGGGTGAGGACACAGTTCAGCCCATAATATTCCTGGTGGCCTGAAGCTGCAGCCAGTTCCCGGAGAGGTTTGATAAATATTTGATATTTATGCATCAAGTTGCATTGGATTTCAGATGAGATTTAAGTACCTTCCCCGACCCAAGCTGACTTTCAGATTTTCACCAAACTCATGTAGTTTGGGTTTCCTCTGTACCCTGTTTCTGTCCTATAAGTTTATATGCTGTATGCTTAGAGATCCTCCTTTGTTCTACTAACAGGGCAAAATTTAGAGAATACACTTCTTTACCTATTTGGGAGCCATCCAATTTCATTTGCTCCAAAAAGAAAAGGCAATATTCTAGTTGTTTACTTGAATCTACTTACTGGAGCTCATTGCCCAATTTGCTGCCCCCTAGACACCAAATGTTTATATTTTTTGTTTATTTCTATAACCAACAAAAAGTAAACAATACTACCAGATATAAAAGTATATGATTTAATTGGTGATGAAGACAAAATATTCCCATGGCTTGCCCTGCACAGAGCATGTAGGTAGAACCCACGACTAAAAATTGAGTTGATACAGGGTTAGGACCTTTATCTGCTCCTTATCTCAATACACTGCCTAATGACTACAATCTTTCAGTTACTCCTTTAGAGAAAAGATGTATTATGAATACACGTCCATATCTCAGAGGTGCTTCAACATGTTGGGGGATGCTATAACTCTGCCACCTGTCCATTATGTAAACATGAAAAAAAATGACATTGCACACCACTGAGAGTAAAATCATCCACCTAACAGGTGACTCTATTTTCTGGCAACCTTACCACTGAGTCTCACTGTTTTCCTGCCCCCATAATGAGACTTCTGATACTCGTACTTGGGGTTGGAAGTCTCCCCTGGATGAATTAACACACCATCTCGTGGAAAAACAACTTGGACTGCTCAAGGATGTTGAAGGAAATCACATAGCCATGCAAAAAATGCTGTCTCTTGGTTTCCAATTCCATCTAAGTCTTTGATGCTGTCCAGCAAGATATGCATTTCTGTCAGCATCCCCTCCCATTTTCCATTGCGTGTTAACATGTAACATTTCCCTCAAGCCCTTTCCCTTTGCCCTGACCTTTAGGGTGACCAAATTCCTGGTTTGCCCAGTACTGAGGGGGTTCCCAGAAGGAAGGTGTGACTTTCAGTGCAAAAACCTGATTACCCTCTTACCCGCTCACTCACCATCAAATGACACTGCTACCTATGTTTCAAAAATGAAAAATTGAGATTATCACATATGAAATGCCCCCAATTTTTCCTCCCCTCTCTTACCCAGACATACACCTGTACCCATCACTGGAACACTAGGTTCACAGCTCAATTTCCCCCTTTATACTGGATCTCCCCCTCATATGTATTTAACACCTTTTTTCCTGTGAATTCAACATTTCCTCCTCTTCCCCCTTATTATGCAAGTAGGTACAAGTCTTTCCCATCTTCAAAAATCATATACCCTTCCCCATCATGTTCTCTTTTATCAACAGGCTTACTCCTTTCCTTTCCTTCACCATAAACTTGTTCTTATTGAGGTTTAATTGATATACAACATTGTATTAGTTTCAGGCATACAACACAATGATTTGATTTCTGTATACCTTGTGAAATCATCACATCAAGTCTAGTTAACATCCATTCCTCACGTAGTTACAGATTTTTTTCTTAAGATGAGAATTTTTAAGATTTACTCTCTTAGCAACTTCCCAAAATACAATGTACCAAGCTGTATATTATATCCCCACAACCTATTTATTTTATTCCTAGAAATTCTTTCCTTTTGACTTCCTTCACCCATTTTGCCCATCCCTGACCAACCACCAATCTGATCTTTGTATTTATGATATTGATTTTTGGTTTGTGCTTATTTTTGAGGTTGTATAGTATTTGCCTTTCTCTGATTAATTTCACTGAGCATAATACCCTTCATGGTCCATCCATATTGTCACAAATGGCAAGATTTCATTCTTGTTTAAAGCTGGGTAATATCCCATTGTGTATATATGTCTCACTATCTTTACCCATTCACCCATCCACAGACACTAGTTTGCCTCCATATCTTGGCTGTTGTAAATAATGCCGCAGTGAACATGGACTGGGCACATTTCAAATTAGTGCTTTTTGTTTCCTTCAGATACACTCCCAGAGGTAGAATTGCTGGATCATATGCTAGCCCCATTTCTAGTTTTCCGAGGGATCTCTGTCTTGTTTTCCACAGTGGCTGCACCATTTACATTCCCGCCACCAGTGCACAGGGCTCCCTCTCCTTCACATCTGGCTAGCCCTTGTTCTTGTCTTGTTAATAATAGCCATTCTAACCAAGGTGAGGTGACATCTCATTGTGACCATAAGCTTCTTGAAAGAAATTGCTCCTTGAAAGATTGGCTCCTCCCAAATTTTTATCACCAGCCTGGACCTCTACTAAAATACAGTCAGACCAGTCTCTTTATCTTCCTAAAGCATCTGTCTCTATCTTGATAATCTGTAAATATCTTAAACTCAAAATGTCTAAAACAAAATGATCATCTTTCTTTCTAAATGTGCCTGTTCTTCTAAACTTACTGTCTCAGTGGTAGGAACCAAAATCTGCCCAATACTCCAAACCAGAAACCATGTCATTGCTTTCATTTTCTCTTTATACCTCATGCCCCACACCCACACTAACCTCCTGTCTCCTAAATATCTTCTCTGATTCACTGCTCTCACCCTTAATCCTCACTTGTCATGACAGCCCCGATGGGTGTCTCACCTCCTGAGCTCTAGGTCCCCTTCATCAAACTCTCATTAAGTTGACTTCTGTGAGGTCATGAATTGAGCTATTCCTAATTTGTGGAAGTAGCCCTCTGAACACCAAACTGGCCACAGAGATGTCTCCTCAGAATTAGTGAACAGTTTCTAATTTGTTCATGAAAATGGGTGGATCAGTGTCCCCAGTGACTTTGTGGTTGATTCAAATAACAGTAAAAATTAACTGAAGGTACTTAAAGAGGCTGCCTGGATTGCTTTGTAGGAATGCACTTGCTGATGGGCAGCACTGCACCTGTGAGAACACCTAACTATGTCTCTATTTTTGCAGTGTTAGCCCCTAGCATCTGTATTGCTCTGGCTTCTGGGGGTTAAGTGGTTGCTAACCAAAGCCACTGGTTATTTCATATCATTAGCTGTTATGATTTTCAGTTCATGTCCAACAATGTCCCATTTGCTCTGGCCACACTGGCAAACTTGCCATTTTCTAAGTAAGCCACTTTCTTTCTCAGCTCAGTGACCCTGCCTGGAACATCCTTTTCCTCCTTCAACATTCTTGGACAAGCACATTCAGAAATTAACAATAATGCTTTTCATTTGGAAAAATAAAGTAAGACCCCTGGAGGGTAACATCTGCCTAGAAGCTGTGTTGTTCCTGAAACTGTGTGCCTTCAAAGCTGTTCCTTGCTCTGCTCTGTATTGCAGGAGGGCTTATCTTGTGTTTCCCAGGTTCTGTGTCACCTGGTTTCTTGCTAGTTTTAGCCAAAAGGACGTACTTACTGGTGACCAATTACATAGTGAAAAAAAAGACTCCAGAAGGAAGTCTTTAATAATAGCCATTCTAACTGAGGTGAAGTGACATCTCATTGTCTCTCCTCTCCTAGTTCCTCTGTAACTCCAACTCCCACTAAACATGCCTGCCTTGGTTATATCTTTTCCCAGGTGGTCCTGACCCCTGGAGTCCAGGACCTCACCTGCCTCCCTCTGTGCCTCTAGTCTATTTGGGATGACAGCTCCCTGTGACCGTCCTGCTCTGGACTGCCTTGCTGCCACCTGGTTTCCTCCAGAGCCTCTTCTGTCCCCTGTGTAACCAATTCCCTGCATTAAATTCATAAAACAGAAGCCACATTCCCAGGGGCTTCTGTTTTCTTAGTTGAACTCAGATATAAAAACACTACCTGCACTCTCCTCCTCACCTCAGCCCATCACAGTCTTTTGGGGTCTCCCTTCTGCCAGGTTGTTGGTTTAACTTTTGTGTTCCCACAGCACCTGCTTATCTGCTATGGGTTGGGACTGTGTTTTTGATCAACTCCACCCCCTCCATGAGCTCTTGAGGGCAGAGTTATTCATTGTCTGTGATTCTCAGGGTGCATAGGTGCTTAAGATTTTAAAACATACACACATGCACAGGCACACACATGGAACTTTTTCAGTCTTAAAAAAGGATTCAATGTAACATGCTGGAAATATACAAAGATTTAAGGCAAGAACCAGACAAGAATATCACAGAATTTAAATGGAAACTTGTAAATCTGTAGATTTTTCTTGTGAAAGGGGGAAGCACTCTATGAGTCTGGCTTGGCTCTTCTCTTTGGAGCCTGGCCTGTTGTTTTTCAGTCCGCTAGATCACAGTCTAATCACTGGCAGAAAAGTCACCTTTTATTTCAGTGAAACAACTTAATCAATAAAGGCATTAATTCCTTCCAGCAAATACTTTGGAACAATAAGGCACTATCATTTTACTTCTGGCGGCCAGGCAGGGAAAATCAAAGGAAAGCATCGCAGAATTCTAAGAGACCCTTAGAACTTTGAGGACAGAGGAATATTCCCTTACCAATTGGGACTCCTCTCGAGAAAATCTGGAGCTCTTTGAGAGAGAGAGAGACTTTATTATTACATTCAGTAGAATGTAAAGCAATTCCTTACCACCTTCTAAAATGCGAAGTGATTTGCAAAGCAGAAATATATTATCATTTAGAGATTAGGAAAAAGATCCATGGAGGACAGGTTAGGTTGTGTCCTACCCACAGAGTCAGGATTACTCAACAGTGACCGGAAGTCTGGCCACTGACTTAACAACTCCCTCCCCACTACCACCACCACCACCACTGAGCCTTTCCACTAGAGGACCCTGTTCAACTTGGGTATAGCTAGGGAACAACAGTATTTCTCTATCTGGATTGTATTATTATGGACATCTTAAATTCAATGTACCATAAAATCCTTCACCATTAAACTTCAACTTAACGTCATTGCAGCAGCCCTTAATATGGCAATATTTTTACTGCAAGGAAACCAGAAAACAGGCTTCTAATCATCTCCTTAAGACTGTGGAGAGATGAGCAAAAATAATTCAACCTCCTTAATCATAACAACACATTTGCTATTATAAAATTTGCCTGGAGTTGACTTCCTGCTCCATTGTGAGTCATGGCGGTGGCTGTCTTGGCAAGGTATGGCCCGCATGTCGTGTGAAATACGGCAGGTGCCAGCTGCAACAAAGTCACGATTGTCTTTCTGTAATGAAGTCAGTTTAAACAGCTAAGTGTCCTAAAGTGAATCCAAGTGTGCCTGGTGTCCAGAAGGTCAATTATCACACGGTGTTAGACAATTAGGATTGCATTACTATTAACCAGGGTGCATTAGTTTTTGTTTTTAATAATGCAATGCTAGTCTATTAGAATAAAGAAAGAGCACAACAAACATTCAATCAGACATTGGGACACAATGACAGATCTAAATTGCCAGAGTTTACACAGATTCCACAGAACAACACTGACCCTGAATCACACAGAACGTTTTAAATACAATTTCCAGCAAACTTCAGACTTTTGCTTTGGAAGGATTCTACTTGAGACAGTGGTCATGTTTTAAATACTTTTTGCTGTGCTGAGATTCCACCCCTTGTGAAGACTGTTACAGCTGATTCCCACTTTTTGTGGTGAGGGGAGTAGAGAGTGAAATAGCTCACACTAATTTTTTACAAACAACTTCCAGGAGATTTACATTACCTCAAATAAGACGTTACAGTCATTTACTTGGATTTTCACATTTATATTTTATTATTGTTCAAAGATGTTTCCTTCTAACATGAAAATTCTATTAATTTTTAAATTCTTCATGTGACAACAAAACAGGCTTTATCTAAAAACAAAAACAGCTGATGCCATCTTGATGGGAAAAATATATTTGAAAAGTAAATTCTTATATATATATATATGTACAATATGTCTATAAAGTATCATTTGCTTTGCTGAAACTTACAAAATAATTCACCACTTCCTTTTCAAGTCTTAGTTTTCCCTTTAATGAATACTGTTTTATTTAGGACAAACCTAAGTATTTTAAAATGACAAAATGAGTGGAAATGTAGAATTAATGTTTGTTTGAATTTAATATATTTGACATGGTTTTTAAAGCATTTTCTTTGTTTTAGTGGGGATGAATAAGTACCTTTCTCTGTTGCAAAATCAGAGAAACGCAAGCACTCAGCATTTCTTGGCATTAATTCTTATTGTCTAGGCACCAAAAGTTGATTTAAAATGCTGAAATTTTAAATGCTGAAGTTTTTTAAACTTTTCGTATGGAATTCTGAAAGGACACTATATTTGTTTCCTACCTGACATATTTAGACAAATTGAACTGAATGGTTTTTAAAAGTTAACTTTTTAAACCTTAACCTGATAGTTACAGATGTTTTAATCTTTGGAATCATTACACGTCCATTTTCCTTTCAGCATTAATTATACATAATAACCTTCACCTATCACATACTCTGGAAGAAAACTGTATTTGTTTATATTTCCCAGTGTTTTTTAAAATAAAATAGTTTTCATTATTAACAAAAAGGGCAGACTTTTGAATTATTAAAATCTTGGCATTTTTGAAGACTTGTCCTGGGCTGTTCTAACTAGAAAGTTCTACCATGAATAAAACTGTTACATAAATTCCTCCAATAATTGCTTAATTACTTATAAACTCTGGAAACAATTAGTTTATCATCCTTTGAAGTGAATGAGGCAACTTGCCAGGCTGAGAGCAAAACGCTTGTCACTTTCTCATGTAATGAGCTTAGTTTCTTTTTGTTATTTTAGACTATTTGGAAAAGAAAACTCAAAGGAATACACTTCAATGTTCAGAAGATTAAAAGTTGAATCATTCACTTCATAAATGGCCTCTGCAATAACACTTAATAAAGTAAAGAAAGAAATATCGAAGGCTCTGAAGATTATAATGTATGTGCTTATGGAAATCATTGAAACAGATATTCTGATTCAAAGATAAAGTTGTACTTGAATGACACCCCTATTGTAAAAGATTGATGAGGACTATCTTCGTTCTCAGTCTCTTAATATCATCCCTCATACAAACTACTAAATTACAGGGACAGCCTCTTGTCTTCCATCTCGAAACTCCCCCTCTGCCTTCTCTCCTTACCTCCCTGAGCCCCCTTCTACTCCTTGCTGCCTCGAGGGCTCTATCTCCCCGCCCCCACACCCACACCTTTCTCCCTTGCTCCACCCGACCACCCGTCCCGTTTCCTCTAAGCCTCTCTTTTTCCTCGCAGTTCCCTCTCAGGTGCTTTTTTCCTGGCCAAACGTGATCAAGGGAGTTCTGGATATAAGTGGTTATTGTAAAATTGAAACTCTGTGTGAATATAACCCAAAAAATGAGGAAGAAAAAGAATATCGAAAAGGATGCTGACTTCATCTTGGCAGGCTCCGGATCTGCCAGAGTTGTCACAGAGCGCAGGTGGGGGACGCGAAGCTCTGGAGGCCGCCTTGTTAAAGGCCAGCCTGGTGACTGTTTATTGCAGCCTTTGCGTCAGTGGAACCAACACCTGAGCCGCCCGCTCCCTTCTGACCTTGGCGGTCAAAGAGCAAGGTCATCTGTAATTCCCAAGCCTGACTGGGGGTTGGTTTAGTGGTTCCGAGGGAGAGAAACTGAGGGCACAGAAAGGTGGACAGGTCCCAAGAGCCCGGAGGCTCCCCCTGGGACCTACCTGCCTGATGAAGATCCGGGACAGCAAACTTTTTGCACCATTTTGCACGTTTCAAAATGATATGGATTAACAAACTTCCTATACCATCCCCCTACTGGAAGTCATAATTAACAACTCACCCCTTTATCGGCAGGAATCTCTTTAAGCAGTCCCAGCAAGCCACCCTACTTTGGGGACGCATTTTTCATTTTTCATTGTCCATCATCCCTCCCCAGACCTCTATGTCAAGGAATGGGGAGTTAAGACATGACACGTTAATGTGTTTATCAGGGGACGCTCTCTGCTCCCACAGAAAGGGAGGGAGACCAGGACGCGAGCGCGGCTGAGGAGAGGGAAGGAATCACTCCGCAGCTCCTGGGGAAATTCATATTCCGTGTATGTTTCTCTCTCACCTGAAATAAATCCTGCAGGCCTACCCACACAAACCCAGCGGCACTTATTTATTTGCATGTCATGCTTATAATATGGTAGAAAGCAAGACGGATCTTCGAGGAGGGGAGGAGATGAGCCTCACCTTTCAGACTCGCTCTCTTAAATAAAAAAGAATTGTCCAGCTGGGCGCCTAAGAATTTATCTTGAGTTTGTGGTCATTATCTCTATTATACAGCCCTGGCAATAAATAAATCGGGTAGTTACTACCCAACAATAAAACTGTAGTGTATGGGACACCTTACTATTACTTTCTTAATAATCTGCTGTTTCTTTCACTTTAAATCTTCCCAGTCTTGTCTTCCCCCTTGTCTACAAGGATCTATCTTCACCCCTTGAGGTACCAGACCGCTCGGTTCATTTTTATATTTTGTGAACACAATAAGTTTTCCTGTCTAGACGTTCTGTTTTTCCTCCTATTTCTAGGCTGCCTAATCTGCTTCAAGACAAAGGGTCAGCCTGGATCAAATGTCCTCCCCCCCCCCCCGCCGCCCAGCCCCCATTTTAACCGCCTCGTGCGTCCACATTATTGAAGATCGCAGCAGCCATCCGTGGAGTCTCTAGGAGGAAGGGAGCAGGGAAGACTCCCCGCTACTGGGCCTGGAGAAGGTGGTCTGTGCCTGGGCAGCGGGCACGCCCTTGGGTGCTCACGGAGTCCCAGGGCCTCGTTGGAGTTTTGCGCTGGGCTAGTTTTACTTCTCACAGCCCTCACCCCGATTCTTGATGGTGTGTGCTCCCACGTAGGGATTTCGGGAGTGGGGGCCCATCCCGGCTCGCCCTCCGCCCGGGCACAGCGCGTTACACGCGGACGCAGCATTAGCAGCCTAGACCCGCCTGAGAAGTCGGTCCTCGCTCAGCTAAGGGCTCCTCGGTGGCTGTGGGCATTAAAACCTCACCAAGGGGCTCGGCCCACGGGAGCAGACGCGGAGGGCCGCTGGGGGTGTGGGGGGCGCTCCTCGCAGGTTCCCAGATGCGCGCGCCGGCGGGAGAGCCTGCGTGCACACCCACCCGGCCTCCGCTCACACCTGGGGCTCTCCGCGCTACAGTTAGGGACGCAGCTCCCACCCCTGTGCGACCCTCAGCCAGGCGGGAGGCGCAGTGTTTGGGGCCAGAGCCTGCCAGAGCCCCAGAGGCCCTCAGCCCCGCTGGGACGATGAGCCCAGCCCACGTCCTGCCTGAGCCTTCCAACACCACCGCCACACTTGCTCTCAAGCCAGCGCGAAAAGTGACGCTTTACGGGCAAAGCGGTCAGCAAATGACCGTCTTATCCGCGGAGCAAAAGAAATCGGGGGAGGGAGTGTGGGAAGGCTTCGGGGAAGAAAGGGGCAAAGGGGCAGTGGTAAGCCGGAGAAAGAAAACAAACAGACCCGCGTCGCTTCCCCTTTTGTCTTTATACTGCCTGTCTCAAGAAATCAACTTAACCACAGCAAGCCCCCACCAGGCTTGTTTTTGTTTGTGTGACTTAGATCACAGATAGAACTCAGGACCAAATCTCTGAGAGCGTGTGAGAGAGAAAAAGAAGCCGCGGCCAGGCTACTGATGCTGAAGGGACCGTGAACTGCTCACCTACTTTTCACTCACTAACCATAGTCCTTTAAAAAAATCTACGCCTTGGTGCGTGTGTGTTTAAATTAATTACGTTTTGCTGGGATGATCTTTTACGATTGGAAAACAAGCGGCTGGGAAAATATTCACATTTGGGCCAGAAAATGTTTTTTATTTATATCTTTGACATTTAAAAGAGCAGAATTAATTTGTCCTGTCTACATTAGCATTGAGAGAAAGTTTCAGAAATCTACCCAGGGGGAAGACGAGGGGGGTAGAAGAAAAAAGAAAAAAGAAAACGAAGGAAAGAAAGGAAAAAGAAAAGCTAGGCTTGGTTTCTCTTATTTCAGATCTGTAATCAATCATTGAAATAGGAGGCAGCAAAATTGTAAAGATTCGATAGATTAAAATGCAAATGAAAGGTAGAAAAAGAAACATTAACATGGCGATCAAAGATTTAATAACCGTAAATCAAGTTTTTTTTTCTGTTGCAGCTGCAGTTTGTGTGTGTTTATGTTTTAATCATGTTCGTTCCATAAATAAATAATTTCTGAAACGAGACTAATTTTTCATTATTTTAACCGTGGGCTATAACACTAAATATTAAAAATAGAAAACGTACACGATGCCAGATCCCCAACCAAATAAGAGAAAGACTTGTGTTGATTGGATAAAATCAAAGGATTTCATTTGTGTGTTCTGAAAAAGAGTATTATGCTAAAAATTCTAATCTCAACTGACAAAGCCCAAAGTTTTATTCTTCCTTTAATATTTCATGTTAACGACAAAATACCATTTATATTAAATATATGCGTGGCTGCATATCCATTTCAGTTTGAGCATTTTCAAAGAGCGAAAGTGCTAGAATATTTAAGTAATACAAAACATGTATTATTTCAAAGTGGTTTGACAGAATTCCTGGAAAATACACTTTTTAGAAGAATCTGCTTTATAGAGAAAAATTAAGTGATATTGGACACAGTGGAAACTATTCTTAGCTTTGTCATTAAAGTTCTTTTTCCAAATGGGAGCATTTTCACCCTTTGTTTTGTTATCATTGGGTTAAAGGTTTTATGTCAACGTGTCAAATTATCGGAACATGAACTACTCATTTTCTCATATTTTGAAGGCTTTTCATTTAAATCTTTTTATTTAAAATATTGATTTATATGTTAACTTAGACATTATTTCTAGAACTTTAAAAATAAACACCTGGACTTGGTCTTTTCTTTCTTTTGTCTTTTTGGGGAGTCGTCTTACTAACATGGGAGAATTCATCTTGAGAAGATTGGAAACTTTTCTTTTTGGTAATAGAGCTTGCAATATGTAAAATAAGCTCTTTGTTCAATTTTATCTTTGAAGGAGTTATTCACCCTCATTTATTGAAATGATGGATTAGAAAAACCTGGGATATGTATTTCCTTTCTAAAACTTTTAAGTTAAATGTTAGCAAAGTTGATGTCCACTCTCCATCCCAGCCACAAAAATCACGTTTTCACTGTCGCAGTCCAATAATGCATTTAGTTTAAAATTACGCTTGGACCTTTTCTCCTTTGTATTTTTTCATTTACTTCAGTGCAACAAGATGACTTGATTTTCATGGAATTACATGAACTCCATTCAATGTTACTCAACTTTTCTGCTCAACTAAATACTTGCCTTAATAGACAAATGAACTTCTTTTTATTTGCTGGAGTTTGTAGACGATTTTAGATACCGAATGTGCAACTGATTTAGTTATTGCTGTTGTGAGAATCGAACAGACACAAGAGTCATTTATCTAAACCGAAGAGATATGACTCTGTAAAAAAAAAAAAAAAAAGAAGCAAGGGCAGAATCATGGGGATTTCAGTTTATAGCTCTTATTAATTAAACCGGATGTGGTTTTATTCTAATCTTTTAGTACCGACCTTGTTATATGCTCCCAGATACCATTTCCCCCCTCACCCCCAATTTTTTTTCATTCTTAGATAACTTGGGTCCCCTGTCGATGGGGGTTGATTTTTCTATATCATATCACTAAGCAGTTGCAGTGTAAAATCGCGTGCATCTTCACACCATTTCCCCCATCTCGGAAAAAAAAAGAAAAAAGAAAAGAAAGGAAGAAAAAAACGCTTTTCCCATTCAGTTTTAGCATCTTATTTCGTTGAAATGCAAGACAGGTACTTGATTTAGCATTTAAGCAAAAGGTTACACAAACCGCGTTTTAAAAAGTGTTGGGATGTCCGACAGGGTCAGCCCCAGATCGGATCATTTTTTGAATGCAGACCTAAAGATAATGAGTACTTGTTGTATTAAAGGGGACAAACAGTACTTTGGCTTCCTCTGACCCCAGAATGCACGGCTCGGTTTCATTGATCATCCTCCTTTATGAGATAATGCAATTACAAACATCAATAAGGGGCTGCAAGGGGAATCATTATGCGGTGACAGTGATAAATGACGGTGCAGAAATAGCATGCTTTTTCCCCCCTAACAATCCAGGAGCCCAGGGGCTCCGGGGGCTGAACACAGTCGCCAAGGAAACAGATGACATCCCAAACGGCACCAAAGGAAAAAAAATGAACAGTCTTTCTTTGCCTTTCACTCTTTTCCGTCTTCCAAAGAGTTAGTTTTGGCTCTAGCAGCAGCTGCCACACAGGCATTTCGTTATTTCAGACATTAAAGACTGGAGCGGGCGGTGGGAGTCTCCTTTTCTTCCATCCCCGCCCCCACTAGATAACGCACAAAGCTCGCTGTTCACGGTTTAAGACTACCTGAAAATGCATGTCTTGAAAAATCAGATTTGTGTGGGATGGAGGTGCGGGAACGTGGGTTTACACAGCCGTGTACGTTGTTTTTTCCCGGCTTTCACGACTGTCGGGTGGAAACTGAGTCTCCAGAACAAGCTGGCGCCTTGTGGGTCAGCCAGTAAGGACAGGGGCGTGTGGCTCGCCTCCATCTCCCTGCGGTGCCAGACGCTGCTTCTTGCCAAGTGTGGGGTGGGGTGGGGTGGGGGTTAGGGGGATGATGGGGAGCAGGAGTCTGTGAGAGGTGTTTGCTGCTTTGCTGGGTTTCTTTGGGATGGAATTATCAATGGGCTCAGGGATCTCCCCTAGATCAAGGAATCAGGTCTTTTAAAGTTCCAGGATGCCCTCAGCAAGTGGCTTCAAGAAGCCCTCTCTGAGCGATCCCCACCCACCCATGTACAGACTGGTGGGTGAAGAAGGGGGCGCGAAAAGGCAACGGGTTACCGGGACTGCAGGGCGAGACCTGCGGCAGCGGGAAGGGGTGGAGGGAAAGGGGAGCCTGGGGACACTTGGTGGGGAAGGGAGGAGGAACAGAGCGTGGAGGTGCGAGGGGGCCCCATAGAAAAGCAGAAGGGACGGGAGGAGGAAAGTAGGCGAGTGCACGCAATCCCCCCCTTCGAGAAGGTCGCCAACCCGAGGAAAGCAGACACAGGTTCCTGACCCCTGCGGTGCACGCGCGGGCGCGGAGCAGGGGACCCCTGCGCAGCGCGCCCAGCCACTAAAGGTGTCCTCCCCGAGGAGCCCGCCAGGCATGTGCATTAGCAGGTGACTTATTCCCTGTTTCCTGAATCGGCGAGGTCCCGGGACTCGATTTCCGCCTGAAGATTAAGATCATTGCTCGCGTAATGAACTTAATGCTTTAGGGTAGAGGTGAGTGTGTCTGCGGAGTGGGCAGGGGTAGGAATTGCCGACCCGATCGATGGTAGACTGGCTTAAAACTAAATCCCTTTTCTCCAGGGCTTCACCGCCTGAGTTTACCCGCGGTGGGCTGAACGCGTCAGGCTGGCAGAAGGCAGGGAGCGGAGGGGCGACCCCTGGGCGCGGGCCTCCAGAACCAAACCCCCCAAATGCCATCATCATCCCACCGAGACCCCAGAATATCTGTGTTTGGGGCAAAGACTCTTAAAAGATCAAATGTTAGCCGACTGACTGTTCAACATGTTTGTTTTTCCTTTCAGCTCCGCCTTGGAAGAGAATGTTACAGACGCGTGGGCAGGAAGATTGGGCCAAAAAGGGAACCCCAACGCCCCGCCATCAGACGCCTCCCTCACCGCTCTTTGCCTGGCCCTGGAATTCCCATCCTTTTGTAGATTCTGCCCAGGGCCGCCAAACAGTCAAGTGGGTGCGGGGTGACACGGGAGAGGGAAGCGAGACAAGGGCAAATGCTCAGGCAGGATGCCCCACCACCCTGTTCCAGGCCATTCCACCCCGCGTCCAAGCGCCTGCCCCGAAGCTTGGCATCACGTCACGTTTTTACCGCCTTCACGTGGGCCGCGGGCCTGCTGGGATCCGACAGGGGAAAGTTTGCAAGAGGCTTTAAAGTGATCCCGAGGAGCGTCTGCCTAAGGCGTCAGGGTGTTGCCCGTGTCACCCCTGCTGCGGCTCCGGACCCCTGCACTCGAGACCCGCCTGGAGGGCGCTGCCCAGGTCACAAGTGCCTACCCAGCCCCAAGTTTTGAGAGCCGCACTCCCAGTGCCGCCGTGGGACTCGGGAACAGAGTCCATCAAAAAGCTCCTACTTCCCCCTAAAAAGCACCTCCGAGAGGCTCCAAGGGAAGGGAGTCCTTACAGCCCCTCAGGAGGTGCCCGTCCGCAATCTTATATGCACACCTGGAGTGGCCTTGTCTCCAGAGGCGAAATTAGCAGCACCCTTAAACTTGACTTTCAGGTCGGGGTGGGGAAGAGGTAGGAGGCTTACTGGAGGTGCGGGAGCTACTCCTACGCCCCCACCGCCGCCATCTCCAAGGTGCTCAGGGCTCTGAGCGGATTGTTCGCAGGAGGAACCCGTCCGGGCCAGGACCCGGTGCTCGGCGGGACGTAGGAGCAGCCGCGTAGTGGCTAGGACTCCTCGGCCCGCGGGAATTTCTCTCGCGGCGCAGAGATCGGCCCAGCCCCGGGCCACCGGCATCTCCCCTCCTGCCCCGGGCCTGCAGACCTGGGGGGTACGCTGCACACAGCAACCGCCTGGGAGCGCAAAGTCTGAGCGCCGCGTGGGAGGCGCGGGCGCGAGGGGGGCGGGTCGGGCCTGTGTTTTTCCTTTATGGAATATTTCGACTTCACTTCGAAGTTTCCTGATAGGCGCTTCTGCCTGGGGGTCGGAGCCTCCCACAGCCGCTGCTTCCCCTCCTTCCTCCCCGCCCCCGCGAGCCTAGCAAGCTTAAGCCTCCGCCCGGGCCTGGCCGCCCGCTAGGTACCCCCGGCCGAGGCCCTGGTATCCGGAGCGCCACGCCGCCCTCCCCGCCCCGGTCCCGGCGCTCCGCTGGGGGTGCTTCTCCCCGGAGCTAAACTCGCCGGCCGGGCGCACTGCAAGGAGACACCCGCTGCCTCCCGAGGAACTCCTAATACCATCCATACAGCTTTAATGCGTTTATAATTCGATAAGTGATTTCAATTTGAAATTGTTAGTAACTAATTTTATGGGTAATTTTTCCACATCAAATATTTAAGCATCAGATTAAGGGAGCCAGTTCCGACACAGGATAATAAGGGGGTTTCCCCCCACCCCCGCGCCTCCGCCTCCCTCCGTTTCCTACCGAGTCGTTTTTCCAAATCCCCAAAAGATGGCAGTCGAAGCCGACATTCTTCTTTTCCTGCGGTTCTGCGAAGGGAGGGGGAGACAGAGGGGAGGTAGAGGGAAGAAGGGAGGCAGAGAGGAGGGAGAGAGAGAAGAAAAGGAGAGGGGGAAACTAGACGTCGCCTGGGCTTTTCAAACTAATTCTTTCACACGTTTCTAACACAAGTAAGAAGCAGTGGTGAATTTCCTGGAAATGTCCTAGCAGAAAACAAAACCAAAAAACGTGCCTCGCGGGCTCAGGGGAGGGGATGTGAGAAACTCAGCACTTTCAAATTAAACCCTCAGTTCAGAGCAGAAGCGGGAGAGTGGAGGCCGGGGGAGGGACAGACTGGCTTTTTTATATTTCTTCGTATTTTCATATTATATGCAAATACTACATCCAAGCAACTTGTTTCCTGGAAGGCAGGACCCTGCAAATCACGTTAATAGGGGCAGAAGAGGTAGGCGTGGGGAAGGTGGGCTGGGGGGCGACTGCTGTGGGAGGAGGAAGGCCGGGGCCGGCAGCGGATGAATTGCAGACCAGTTGCCAAAACTTTTTTTTTTCCTGCGGCTGCCTTTGCCGCTGCCTTTGCTTTGAATGTGGGTAACTAGGAAACAGCAAGCCGTCTGAGAAGACGGAATTTCCAACGTGTAAAATGTTCTTAACGGAACCATTGAGCGAGTGCAATAAGGCGTGAGGGGGAACTAATCTTCCCATTTAAATGTTTGTGGCAATTTTATCTAAATGAATTTTAATGCTAAACGAGGGTAATTCCCCATTTGTAGCGCGTTTACTTCTCTTTCCTGTGCTTCTAAAGCAGTCGAACATCATGCAATGAACAATAACAATAAAAATACTGTCAAGGCATATTATTCATTTTGAATGTGTTATAATTACAGCTGATTAAATGATAGGGTAAAATATTTTTAATTTTTTGAAAAAGATTTAAATCATATTAAAAAGTAGTCTCATTCAACTAACGCCCCCCTCCCCAAATAAAAAAAAAAGCAGGTACACTTTGTGGGCCCTTGTTTAGAAGGGGGCGTTTTGTTTTTGCCTTTTAAGAAACATCAAAAACACTGTCAGCACCTCTATTATTTCCCTCTTTCTTATAAGTGTCCTTAATAACCACCGAGCTGGCCCTGAAATTTACAAGAGGAAAAGCTAAAATAGCATTAAGGGAGGTGGTGGTGTTGAGGCAGGGGAAGACACGACCTGCCGAGAGCAACGCTCTCACAAAACCGTCACACAGAACGGGGGAACACAAGGAAAAAAAGAGTTGTTTTATTTTTTTCTAATTCACTGGACACTAAGGAACCTGATTCCTCATATTCTCAATATTCCCTAATTCTTCTTCACTTGTACCTTCTCCTAGTCTCTGCCCGCCTCTCTCTCTCTGTTTCTCTCCCTCCCTCTCTCTCCGTCCCCCCACTTTTTCTTGCCCTCCCTCCCATCCGTCTAGAGCTTCCTCTAGAATAAAGGCTGAAAATAACCAACTCAGGCCTGTACTGGGGAGGAGGGGCAAGTGGATGGTTAGTTTATAAAGTTTATTATTAATTTCTCAAGTAAATAAATGGTTGTTAACTGCTAGTAACCACCTATCAAAAGAGAATTAGTTCACCAGTATGGGCTATTTATGTCGACGAAGAATGCCACTGGGTCCAAAAGGGAAATTTAAACATCCCATATATGGGGAGAGGGCGGGGGCGGGGTGGGGCGGAGGGCGCAGCGCGGAGGCTGCAGACGGTTGAGCCTCGCTGGCTTTCCGAGGCTCCCGCGTGTTTAGAAACAAGACCTCATAAACAAAAGGTGAGAGTGCGCGCTGCTGCTCCAGCAGGTGAGTCAGTCAATCACACGTCACCTAGTAAACCCAACCCACAGCTGGTTTCTCTTTCCAAATAGAAAATAGAATTGTTCAGGGCGGGTTTATAGGGTGACAGGGGCCTGAAAGTCAGGCTTGAGTTTAAGGCGCTCTCTTTGGACCCATCCTTTGTTTACAAAGCAATCACAACTCAAAGGCTGATTTTATAAAACGAATTTGCCTTAATTAAAATATTTGTATATTTTCCTTAGCTTCGGGAAGCACTTTTTATAGCGGCAATTTTATTTAAATAAAATTATAAGCTATTCCAGTTTAAACATGTTATTTTGTGCCATTTAGCTGGCTGCCATGCAGAAATTCTGTACAGCTGTTCTGGAAAATTAGTTAATAACCACTTTTATCCAATGAGAACATTGAGCATATTTATAAAAATTAGATTTTGAAGTCTGGTCTCTTCACATAATGTCCTAATAAACATATATGGCTCATCTTAGGTAAAAACATCCTTAGTAAAAGACTTCACTCTGTACTTAGATTCGCCATTATGTGCAAGAATAATTTCACTGATATAATTCTGCTAGCTGTAATCTGAGTCTACAGTTAGTCTAGTACCCTTAGACCTTAAATTTGCTGATATTAGTTCAGGTAAGTCAGCTTACAGCAATCAGTAACTTAAATAATTTACTTTGTGGTTAAAATTTTCAAATATGTATTTGTCGTAGGGGGCTAAA